>NC_138574.1:5005000-10005000 GCF_947561715.1 Ascidia mentula | reverse complement strand
TACGTCACAACTCGTGTTTTAACATCAAAGCGAGACAAACTGAGGAATGCAGTCAGCTTTACTTCACATACTGCAATATAAAAACAACCAATCTTGAATTTTTTGCCGAATTCGCCTTTCAGGGATGACGTTTTCTTTAAACTAAGCACACTATTGGCCATAACTATACAGTGATATTATTTTCGCCATACAAAGCCTGACCGAAAGTGATGCGGTGGTGCAAATACTCATGTTGTACCTTGAAACCTTTCGCTCTTAATCCCACCATACATGGAGGTTACGTGGTTAACGAAAAGGGGAGGAAGGTTTTTCAATGGCAAATTGAAACTGAGGCTTGGCGCTGAATTGCTTAATACTATACCCTGTCCTTCCGTCTATTATCTATCCCACCCGGGGGAGTCGAAACGCGCGAATCGATTTTATAATGCTTTTTAATTTTTTTTATCGTGCACAGTGCCTTTAATTTGTTTTTACCCTTCCTTTTATCACTACTACAGGCAATTTCGTCCGGATCTAATCTTAACAATTGCGCTTATTTAATTCCCCGCCTTTTTCTATAACTTCGCAACTTCACCGTACCGTTTTGCCGGTTCGCCTTTATTTGCATTGATAATGATTGTAGAACACAATCAAAACGTCTGCATGAAGTTTCCCAGCATTGTATGGGATATTTTGTTCATATTAAAGATGTACAAAACCGTGAGTTATGTTCCTAATCCCAAATAGCTGTTTGCGCTTCAACCCTAAACAGTATTTGTGGTCAAGGTTACAGTTTTCAAATTTTGCACTAATTAACTCAGCTTTGCTACACGTGTAGATTAAACATTAGTTGCGAATATCTACCGGGTCCTCGTTGGTGGAATTAGAGTATTAGTCCCAGATGACCGCACTGAGCCGCGGAGTGAACGAGGATATTGATTCAAACTTCCTCCCTGTCGCTATCGAGTGTCCGAGTAAAGAAAAATTTTGCGACGTCTTAACAGAGGTAGAAGGGTCGTGAATATTAATTATTTTCTCGAACCATTTAAACCCGTCACACCGATGGCATTTATTCTTGAACAAAACTGAAAAAAATTGCTTGCTGAATGTGAGTGAAACTTAATATGTGTCCACACGAATGTTGAGTAATTAACTGTTTGAAAAACACTTTTGACAATTTTTTGCTGTGTGGTTCAAAATGGGTAGATTTTACGCAGCCTGTCATATCAAGAGGTTGCAGCAGCACTATATACGATACATGTGTACTTGGTGATCCAATCAACAAAGCTCTACGTGGAATCTACACTTCCTATACTTATTCGGGAACATAATGAAAAGCTGGGCGTTAATACAACTACATTTTGCATTACCACTTTTTGTTTGGAATTTATTCCACAGGAAAGCTTGTATGTCTGCGTAACACAGTTTCTTAAGATCGCGAAACAGACTTTAAAGATTTAAGAACAGTCTTTTTGACTATATTCCCAATATCCCTGGGACTAATCTCAAGAAAGTATCATGTCATGAAACTTGCGCTACAGCAAATTGCAACACCGGATGGCGTAAGAGATTTAGAATAATAATGCTGTCAACGTTTACGTTTATTCACATTGGCAATGTGCGCTTTTTAGTTTAAAAAAATGGATATCTCATTTGACTGAACGGTGATGAATACATTAATTTTCACAGAGATTTACTTTTAGCCGCTCGTCCCAGATGTGTCAAATGTAGTGAAACTTATGCTCCGTACACATACCGTCACGTCACAACTCGTGTTTCAACATCAAAGCGAGACAAGCTGAGGAATGCAGTCAGCTTTACTTCACATACTGCAATATAAAAACAATCGATCTTGAATTTTTTGCCGAATTCGCCTTTCAGGGATGACGTTTTCTTTAAACTAAGCACACTATTGGCCATAACTATACAGTGATATTATTTTCGCCATACAAAGCCTGACCGAAAGTGATGCGGTGGTGCAAATACTCATGTTGTACCTTGAAACCTTTCGCTCTTAATCCCACCATACATGGAGGTTACGTGGTTAACGAAAAGGGGAGGAAGGTTTTTCAATGGCAAATTGAAACTGAGGCTTGGCGCTGAATTGCTTAATACTATACCCTGTCCTTCCGTCTATTATCTATCCCACCCGGGGGAGCCGAAACGCGCGAATCGATTTTATAATGCTTTTTATTTTTTTTTATCGTGCACAGTGCCTTTAATTTGTTTTTACCCTTCCTTTTATCACTACTACAGGCAATTTCGTCCGGATCTAATCTTAACAATTGCGCTTATTTAATTCCCCGCCTTTTTCTATAACTTCACAACTTCACCGTACCTTTTTGCCGGTTCGCCTTTATTTGCATTGATAATGATTGTAGAACACAATCAAAACGTGTGCATGAAGTTTCCCAGCATTGTATGGGCTA
Organism: Ascidia mentula; assembly: GCF_947561715.1. NCBI lineage: Eukaryota > Metazoa > Chordata > Ascidiacea > Phlebobranchia > Ascidiidae > Ascidia > Ascidia mentula. Next base: position 10,002,592 of record NC_138574.1, on the reverse strand, counting down.
TTTTGTTCATATTAAAGATGTACAAAACCGTGAGTTATGTTCCTAATCCCAAATAGCTGTTTGCGCTTCAACCCTAAACAGTATTTGTGGTCAAGGTTACAGTTTTCAAATTTTGCACTAATTAACTCTGCTTTGCTACACGTGTAGATTAAACATTAGTTGCGAATATCTACCGGGTCCTCGTTGGTGGAATTAGAGTATTAGTCTCGTCAGATGACCGCACTGAGCCGCGGAGTGAACGAGGATATTGATTCAAACTTCCTCCCTGTCGCTATCGAGTGTCCGAGTAAAGAAAAATTTTGCGACGTCTTAACAGAGGTAGAAGGGTCGTGAATATTAATTATTTTCTCGAACCATTTAAACCCGTCACACCGATGGCATTTATTCTTGAACAAAACTGAAAAAAATTGCTTGCTGAATGTGAGTGAAACTTAATATGTGTCCACACGAATGTTGAGTAATTAACTGTTTGAAAAACACTTTTGACAATTTTTTGCTGTGTGGTTCAAAATGGGTAGATTTTACGCAGCCTGTCATATCAAGAGGTTGCAGCAGCACTATATACGATACATGTGTACTTGGTGATCCAATCAACAAAGCTCTACGTGGAATCTACACTTCCTATACTTATTCGGGAACATAATGAAAAGCTGGGCGTTAATACAACTACATTTTGCATTACCACTTTTTGTTTGGAATTTATTCCACAGGAAAGCTTGTATGTCTGCGTAACACAGTTTCTTAAGATCGCGAAAAAGACTTTAAAGATTTAAGAACAGTCTTTTTGACTATATTCCCAATATCCCTGGGACTAATCTCAAGAAAGTATCATGTCATGAAACTTGCGCTACAGCAAATTGCAACACCGGATGGCGTAAGAGAGTTAGAATAATAATGCTGTCAACGTTTACGTTTATTCACATAGGCGATGTGCGCTTTTTAGTTTAAAAAAAATGGATATCTCATTTGACTGAACGGTGATGAATACATTAATTTTCACAGAGATTTACTTTTAGCCGCTCGTCCCAGATGTGTCAAATGTAGTGAAACTTATACTCCGTACACATACCGTTACGTCACAACTCGTGTTTTAACATCAAAGCGAGACAAGCTGAGGAATGCAGTCAGCTTTACTTCACATACTGTAATATAAAAACAACCGATCTTGAATTTTTTGCCGAATCCGCCTTTCAGAGATGACGTTTTCTTTGCCGAAACTAAGCACACTATAGGCCATAACTATACAGTGATATTATTTTCGCAATACAAAGCCTGACCGAAAGTGCCGCGATGGTGCAAATACTCATGTTGTGCCTTGAAACCTTTCGCTCTTAATCCCAACCATACATGGAGGTTACGTGGTTAACGAAAAGGGGAGGAAGGTTTTTCAATGGCAAATTGAAACTGAGGCTTGGCGCTGAATTGCTTAATTCTATACCCTGTCCTTACGTCTATTATCTATCCCACCCGGGGGAGCCGAAACGCGCGAATCGATTTTATAATGTTTTTTAATTTTTTTTATCGTGCACAGTGCCTTTAATTTGTTTTTACCCTTCCTTTTATCACTACTACAGGCAATTTCGTCCGGATCTAATCTTAACAATTGCGCTTATTTAATTCCCCGCCTTTTTCTATAACTTCGCAACTTCACCGTACCTTTTTGCCGGTTCGCCTTTATTTGCATTGATAATGATTGTAGAACACAATCAAAACGTCTGCATGAAGTTTCCCAGCATTGTATGGGCTATTTTGTTCATATTAAAGATGTACAAAACCGTGAGTTATGTTCCTAATCCCAAATAGCTGTTTCCGCTTCAACCCTAAACAGTATTTGTGGTCAAGGTTACAGTTTCCACTAATTAACTCAGCTTTGCTACACGTGTAGATTAAACATTAGTTGCGAATATCTATCGGGTCCTCGTTGGTGGAATTAGAGTATTAGTCTCGTCAGATGACCGCACTGAGCCGCGGAGTGAACGAGGATATTGATTCAAACTTCCTCCCTGTCGCTATCGAGTGACCGAGTAAAGAAAAATTTTGCGACGTCTTAACAAAGGTAGAAGGGTCGTGAATAGTAATTATTTTCTCGAACCATTTAAACCCGTCACTCCGATGCCATTTATTCTTGAACAAAACTGAAAAAAATTGCTTGCTGAATGTGAGTGAAACTTAATATGTGTCCACACGAATGTTGAGTAATTAACTGTTCGGAAAACACTTTTGGCCATTTTGTGCTGTGTGGTTCAAAATCGGGATATTTTACGCAGCCTGTCATATCAAGAAGTTGCAGCAGCACTATATACGATACGTATGCGTACTTGGTGATCCAATCAACAAAGCTCTACGTGGAATCTACACTTCCTATACTTATTCGGGAACATAATGAAAAGCTGGGCGTTAATACAACTACATTTTGCATTATCACTTTTTGTTTGGAATTTATTCCACAGGAAAGCTTGTATGTCTGCGTAACACAGTTTCTTAAGATCGCGAAACAGACTTTAAAGATTTAAGAACAGTCTTTTTGACTATATTCCCAATATCCCTGGGACTAATCTCAAGAAAGTCTCGTGTCATGAAACTTGCGCTACAGCAAATTGCAACACCGGATGGCGTAAGAGAGTTAGAATAATAATGCTGTCAACGTTTACGTTTATTCACATAGGCGATGTGCGCTTTTTTGTTTTCAAAAAAAATGGATATCTTATTTGACTGAACGGTGATAAATACATTAATTTTCTCAGAGATTTACTTTTAGCCGCTCGTCCCAGATGTGTCAAATGTAGTGAAACTTATACTCCATACACATACCGTTACGTCACAACTCGTGTTTTAACATCAAAGCGAGACAAACTGAGGAATGCAGTCAGCTTTACTTCACATACTGCAATATAAAAACAACCGATCTTGAATTTTTTGTCGAATTCGCCTTTCAGGGATGACGTTTTCTTTAAACTAAGCACACTATTGGCCATAACTACACAGTGGCATCGTTTTCGCCATACAAAGCCTGACCGAAAGTGCTGCGGTGGTGCAAATACTCATGTTGTGCCTTGAAACCTTTCGCTCTTAATCCCAACCATACATGGAGGTTACGTGGTTAACGAAAAGGGGAGGAAGGTTTTTCAATGGCAAATTGAAACTGAGGCTTGGCGCTGAATTGCTTAATACTATACCCTGTCCTTCCGTCTATTATCTATCCCACCCGGGGGAGCCGAAACGCGCGAATCGATTTTATAATGCTTTTTAATTTTTTTTATCGTGCACAGTACCTTTAATTTGTTTTTACCCTTCCTTTTATCACTACTACAGGCAATTCCGTTCGGCTCTAATCTTAACAATTGCGCTTATTTAATTCCCCGCCTTTTTCTATAACTTCGCAACTTCACCGTACCTTTTTGCCGGTTCGCCTTTATTTGCATTGATAATGATTGTAGAACACAATCAAAACGTGTGCATGAAGTTTCCCAGCATTGTATGGGCTATTTTGTTCATATTAAAGATGTACAAAACCGTGAGTTATGTTCCTAATCCCAAACAGTATTTGTGGTCAAGGTTACAGTTTTCAAATTTTGCACTAATTAACTCTGCTTTGCTACACGTGTAGATTAAACATTAGTTGCGAATATCTACCGGGTCCTCGTTGGTGGAATTAGAGTATTAGTCTCGTCAGATGACCGCACTGAGCCGCGGAGTGAACGAGGATATGGATTCAAACTGCATCCCTGTCGCTATCGAGTGACCGAGTAAAGAAAAATTTTGCGACGTCTTAACAGAGGTAGAAGGGTCGTGAATATTAATTATTTTCTCGAACCATTTAAACCCGTCACACCGATGCCATTTATTCTTGAACAAAACTGAAAAAAATTGCTTGCTGAATGTGAGTGAAACTTAATATGTGTCCACAAGAATGTTGAGTAATTAACTGTTCGGAAAACACTTTTGGCCATTTTGTGCTGTGTGGTTCAAAATGGGTAGATTTTACGCAGCCTGTCATATCAAGAAGTTGCAGCAGCACTATATACGATACGTATGCGTACTTGGTGATCCAATCAACAAAGCTCTACGTGGAATCTACACTTCCTATACTTATTCGGGAACATAATGAAAAGCTGGGCGTTAATACAACTACATTTTGCATTATCACTTTTTGTTTGGAATTTATTCCACAGGAAAGCTTGTATGTCTGCGTAACACAGTTTCTTAAGATCGCGAAACAGACTTTAAAGATTTAAGAACAGTCTTTTTGACTATATTCCCAATATCCCTGGGACTAATCTCAAGAAAGTCTCGTGTCATGAAACTTGCGCTACAGCAAATTGCAACACCGGATGGCGTAAGAGAGTTAGAATAATAATGCTGTCAACGTTTACGTTTATTCACATAGGCGATGTGCGCTTTTTTGTTTTCAAAAAAAATGGATATCTTATTTGACTGAACGGTGATAAATACATTAATTTTCTCAGAGATTTACTTTTAGCCGCTCGTCCCAGATGTGTCAAATGTAGTGAAACTTATACTCCGTACACATACCGTTACGTCACAACTCGTGTTTTAACATCAAAGCGAGACAAACTGAGGAATGCAGTCAGCTTTACTTCACATACTGCAATATAAAAACAACCGATCTTGAATTTTTTGTCGAATTCGCCTTTCAGGGATGACGTTTTCTTTAAACTAAGCACACTATTGGCCATAACTACACAGTGGCATCGTTTTCGCAATACAAAGCCTGATCGAAAGTGCTGCGGTGGTGCAAATACTCATGTTGTGCCTTGAAACCTTTCGCTCTTATTCCCAACCATACATGGAGGTTACGTGGTTAACGAAAAGGGGAGGAAAGTTTTTCAATGGCAAATTGAAACTGAGGCTTGGCGCTGAATTGCTTAATACTATACCCTGTCCTTCCGTCTATTATCTATCCCACCCGGGGGAGCCGAAACGCGCGAATCGATTTTATAATGTTTTTTAATTTTTTTTATCGTGCACAGTGCCTTTAATTTGTTTTTACCCTTCCTTTTATCACTACTACAGGCAATTTCGTCCGGATCTAATCTTAATAATTGCGCTTATTTAATTCCCCGCCTTTTTCTATAACTTCGCAACTTCACCGTACCTTTTTGCCGGTCCGCCTTTATTTGCATTGATAATGATTGTAGAACACAATCAAAACGTCTGCATGAAGTTTCCCAGCATTGTATGGGCTATTTTGTTCATATTAAAGATGTACAAAACCGTGAGTTATGTTCCTAATCCCAAATAGCTGTTTGCGCTTCAACCCTAAACAGTATTTGTGGTCATGGTCACAGTTTCCAAATTTTGCACTAATTAACTCAGCTTTGCTACACGTGTAGATTAAACATTAGTTGCGAATATCTATCGGGTCCTCGTTGGTGGAATTAGAGTATTAGTCTCGTCAGATGACCGCACTGAGCCGAGGAGTGAACGAGGATATTGATTCAAACTGCCTCCCTGTCGCTATCGAGTGACCGAGTAAAGAAAAATTTTGCGACGTCTTAACAGAGGTAGAAGGGTCGTGAATAGTAATTATTTTCTCGAACCATTTAAACCCGTCACTCCGATGCCATTTATTCTTGAACAAAACTGAAAAAAATTGCTTGCTGAATGTGAGTGAAACTTAATATGTGTCCACACGAATATTGAGTAATTAACTGTTCGAAAAACACTTTTGACAATTTTGTGCTGTGTGGTTCAAAATGGGTAGATTTTACGCAGCCTGTCATATCAAGAAGTTGCAGCAGCATTATATACGATACGTGCGTACTTGGTGATCCAATCAACAAAGCTCTACGTGGAATCTACACTTCCTATAGGCCTACATATTCGGGAACATATTGAAAAGCTGGGCGTTAATACAACTACATTTTGCATTACCACTTTTTGTTTAGAGTTTATTCCACAGGAAAGCTTGTATGTCTGCGTAACACAGTTTCCTAAGATCGCGAAACAGACTTAAAAGATTTAAGAACAGTCTTTTTGACTATATTCCCAATATCCCTGGGACTAATCTCAAGAAAGTCTCGTGTCATGAAACTTGCGCTACAGCAAATTACAACACCGGATGGCGTAAGAGAGTTAGAATAATAATGCTGTCAACGTTTACGTTTATTCACATTGGCGATGTGCGCTTTTTTGTTTTAAAAAAAATGGATATCTTATTTGACTGAACGGTGATAAATACATTAATTTTCACAGAGATTTACTTTTAGCCGCTCGTCCCAGATGTGTCCAATGTAGTGAAACTTATGCTCCGTACACATACCGTTACGTCACAACTCGTGTTTCAACATCAAAGCGAGCCAAGCTGAGGAATGTAGTCAGCTTTACTATGAATACTGCAATATAAAAACAACCAATCTTGAATTTTCCGAATTCGCCTTTCAGAGATGACGTTTTCTTTGCCGAAACTAAGCACACTATAGGCCATAACTATGCAGTGATATTATTTTCGCAATACAAAGCCTGAGCGTGGTTAACGAAAAGGGGAGAAAGGTTTTTCAATGGCAAATTGAAACTAAGGCTTGGCGCTGAAGTGCCTAATTCTATACCCTGTCCTTCCGTCTATTATCTATCCCACCCGGGGGAGCCGAAACGCGCGAATCGACGCGAAATATTCTATCGCGAGGAAGTTTGAAAAATCAACGGGCGAAGTTTCGATGTGAAGTAAATACATGATTTACAAAGTTTGGCTCATCACAAACTGAGTTGGAGAGTTTTGCATTGCAACGAAAGTTTGGACAACACTTAATTTAGTTTTGTAACAACTGTGTTGCTGTTGTATAGATTGTAAATTCAAATAATTGCGTCGATCATATTTCTGTTGGGACAATGCGAAGGTGCTTTACCTTCGCCTTCAATCTGTTACTGTTTGTTGGGCTTGCAACGAGTAAGTATTGCTTGCATCAATTAAAAGTTAGAATTTTGATTTAGGTTTGATAAAATATCAATTTCGCTTCAGTGAAAACAATAAAAAGAGAAGAAACAACTTTTACTTACAGGCCAGACTGCAAAAATTCCGAGGACCGGAAATCCAGACTTCTCACAAGCAACCTCAGACAAACAAGGTATTCAAATATTTATGTGTCGTCTTTTTCAATCAATTTTCTTCATTTTACGGTTTCCAGTTGGTAATCAAATTGTTGTAGTGTAACGTATCATAACACGTCTAACACTGTCTTATAAACTTTGGGAGTTAGAACAAGAAAAGTTAGGCAATCACATAAGCATAAATAAAAAATACATGCGGCTAACCGTATAAAAGTTAAATAAATAACATGGAGTTGGAATGGAAATCAAACAGACAGTGAGCCGATTTGACAAACATGTTTTGCAAACCAAAAATTAAACAACTTCTCGATCAAACTGGACGTTGCCTATTAACAGAACGTTTCAAATTAAAGTCTTGCCTATTAACTAACAAACATAATGTACGTTTTCTAAATTTTCTGGGGAAAGGTTTAAACATCTCTGATTTGAATCACAGCTGAGCAGAAAAACGACGATCTAGGGTATTACATAAGTTTCCAGGAGTTAATAGGCGAAAAAAAACCCTGCAGGACCTCCCCATGCGGATTATGCGACAGCGTTTTAGGAACGTGCGTCGACTTCAAAGAAACAAGTAAGTTTTGCTTATTAACGAAAATAAAATAGATTTATTAAAATATTCTCTCTGTCTTCAAGAAAATTAAACCTTTAACTGAGTACGCTTTTACGCAACTAACATGTCCCAAACGTTTGTTATTTGAACAAACAAGTTTGGTGTCCAGTAAAGCAATGTTTCCCAAGTTTTTTTTTGTCCACCAGTTTACTTAAGTTCACAGGAAACTAATTCCCAAAACGAGCGTTACTTTCTTTTTGGTTTCTCTCTCTTGCGTTTGTTGCCAGAAGGTGCAAGAAATATATAATGGCCTAAAAGTAGATAGTAGTTCATGAAATTCTACACATTTCGTTTTTAAACCAGGAAATCACTACAATAGAGTAAAACCATCAGCAACCTCTTACACTTTTCTAAAGGGAAATGCCAACAATGCGAATCGAAGCCCTGCGAAGTGACGTCGTGTGATGGAAAGTATTGCGTGCTGAGGAAAGGAATGCTGCTAGACAACGGTAGCCCCCAAATTTTTTTTTTAAAACCGGTATTACAACGACAATCATTGTATGCGCAAAACAGCCATAATGGTCAAGTAGAGCTGCGGTCACCAGCAAACAGTTGTTTGGCCATAGTGCGCTCCACGTGCTGGTTCGTCTATGTTGATTGGTACCTAGTTTGGTACCCAGCATATCGACGATTGACAAACTGGAAATCTGTGTGCCTACTAGTCTACCAGCTAGCATGTGCCACGGTTTACCAGCTGCACTGACGATTACACGTCGAAACAGTGTGTACACCTGTCGGCAGCTCTCATTGGAAATCGCTGTATTGTTGTGGTAACAACGCTTTAAAACAAATGAGAAAATTTATACTTACACGAGCCCAGTGAATAGGCCAGATAAACATGATTAACACTACTAATGCCATTTACAATACGCCGTGTTGGGGCAATTTTTAAACCTGTGATTTACCTTCTAGACGGTGGTACGAGTAAAAGTCTTGTGACAAGGAGTTGCAGCGCCCAAGTATACGACGGTTGCTGCATGGACAAAACAAATGATGGCAAACTGAAAAGCTTGTACACCTCTTACACTTGTTCCAAGACTTGCGATACAGACGGCTGCAATTCGGGCGACAGTCAGTACAATATTTTTAATTATATCTTCATCGTGGCACCTTTGATGTTGTTGTAAAACCGCCATTTCGGGTAAATGTCCCGACTGTCGTATCGATTTTAAAACTTGCCGTGACGGAATGAAGTGCGCACATGACATGACTCACTTTTGTCTGATTATTTGTTTTTGTTTTTGATGGCAGTCGACATCGCCATTGCTTCACGTCGAAAACCAGTTAAGTGCGTGCAGTGTAACGATACGAACGGTTGCCAATCGAAAAGGGAGGCAACCTGGTGTTCGTCTGTCTACGATTACTGTTATGGGGAAATGACGTACTTTACCCGAATAAACCCCATTACTGGTCAACATGGTTGGTGGAGCTGTTTGATCTTGAACAAAATTTGGCAACATTAATTTAACATTTCAATTTGAATGTTCGTCGTATAGAGTACAAACTGGTCAAACTTACCAAGAGATGTGCAGACAAACGTGATTGGCGTAGTGGTTGCAAGGAGAAATTCATTGCTGAACGCGGACTTTTGAAAGTAACTTGCTCCAGCACGTGCACAGGAACCGGTTGTAACGACGGATGGCGTATGTTTTTTGTTTGTGTATATGCAAAAGATCTATGATAATTATTAAGAGCTGGTAACAGGGGTGCACTCTGTTTCGACCTATAAGGTCTTATCAGTGCAGCTGGTGTTTGTGGCACTGGACTAGCTTTTAAACCAAAACATTCCAAAATAAAAATGGACAACTCTGTATTTTAATCAAGACGTAGCCCTTGAAAAACACTAATCTTAAAAACATGCAACAAACCCTACTTTTCTGTGATCGACTTTGGAATTTGATTGTTTTAGCTAAAAACTTACATGAAAGACATTCACTGCCATTTGTTTTGCAGCGGGTCGACTCAAGTGCAATAAGAAAAAAAAATGTGAAAACCCCTACGAAGTCTGTAAAGGTATAGTGAAATATGAATAACGAAACTATGAAACTTTGCTGACGCCCAATTTTCGATACGGACGTAGTACGAACCAATCACATCCAGGGATTCTACGAAAATTCCTATTGTTCATTAGATACAATCAGCTTCAAACTTTTTGCTCTAAACAGCAGCATAACAGAACTGAGGAATACCCAATTTCACAGATCACACATAACCGCTAAATTTTTTTCGTTTGGGGTTAAGTTTAATCTTAGAACACGTAAATTTATTATGTGGCAGAACAATAATTAGGAATGGTCAAAAAAAAAATACATGTTATTCTTGTGCAGGCGGTAAATGCTCCGGAGCTTCCAACCTTCATTTTAACTCATTTCTGATTTTCTTCATTGGATTGGCGACTTTTTTGGAGTAAACCCTGTGGAAACAATTGGAAGAGCTTCGTTGGTTTTATACTTCTGCTTGGAAATTTCGACAATTATAATTAATTATGACTGTTACTCCGCAAATAATGAATATTATGGAATATTTTCGCATCCGTTATTTTTTGCCGAAGCGTTTGCAGGCTGCTCTAAAACAAGTGATTTCTTTTCTTGTGTTTCTGTGCATAAACTTTGCGCTGTTTGTATCGTGGTGTAACTTCATGGTTCAATGATAAACGTAAATTCCGTATGTTTTTAACGGCAATAGCGTAATCGAATTCCCCCAAAAAACGTCGGATTTTGTTCGAAAGCGGGAAAAGCAACCTGGTTTTAGTTTAAACTGTGCAGAAAGCGTTGGAGTGACACCGCCGAAACAACAAACACTTCCCAAGTTTCAGGCAAAGCGTCTTTTTTTCTCCGGGCACTTCCGCATCTTGCATCTGTGTAGAGCCCAGCTGTCTTGCGGCATTGTTTCCTCCCCGTATCAATAACAAAGAAATGTCGGCATGATTAAAATGCTAAATAATATTCTGAAAGTCTGTCATTAACAATTCATCGCTTGGGGGTAAATCTTTTGTTGTTTCACTTTGCTTTTTTTTATTTTTTTTTATATATATTATAAGTATAAAAATAAACCCACGTTGACTAAAAAGCCTTTTCTGTCGAGTGTGAACAAAGCATGTCCCGTAAAGTGTTGTTACGACTAAACTCTATACGTCTTTTCTTCCCTCTTGTAATATTTTCCCGGATTTTAATATAAATTCTTTTAAAAAACGCAATAGTAACCTCTACATTTTTTTCCCAACTATTTTTCCTACTCCAGGTTTTTGTAAAAAAGTGTTTAATGACGAAGATAATAAAAATATCCAGAATCTACAACAGTGTGGGCTAAGACAGTGTTTCGCCAACTGTGTGCCGCGAAAGTTTAGAAAATTTTGGTAAAGAAGCTTCGTATTACAAAAAAAATAAGCTATTCGTGTAGAAAACAGACTTGCGCACTGTCCAATAGATGATATTAGTATTGTATTTGCCCCGTCGATGTGTCAAGTGTGATTGGTAACATTGTAACCGTGTGTAGTTGTCATATAATACCTTCCACCGTGCTGAATTTCGCGCTGAGCTAAGTTAACCGGAAAGCAATTGTATTCGTCTGTTTAATATAGCACGCCTATAGCAATAAAAGAAGTATCATTTCTTTTGTTTTAAGTGTACCGCGAATTTTTTTCCCAATACGCAAGCTAAAAAAGTTTGAAAACCGCAGTGTCAAGATTCGCAAGGCGTCCTTTTAGACAATAGGTGACATCGAAAGCGACGTTAATAAGCTCAGTGTAAAATTCCTAAAGTCAGGAAAGAACAGCTTCCTCAGAACCTCATCAAACAATGCAGTTTGGAACAAAACAATGCGTTCCCGAGGTTTCGCGTTGCGCAAACCGAAAAAATATTCCATTGAACAAGAGAAACCAAAACAGGGCCACTGGGTGGTTATACTTTCGGAAGTATTGTTTGTTTTGTACTCTTCATTAGCGCTTTTGTATGAAACAGAGTTCATATTTGCATTGTTTTTTGAGCCAAATTTATTCTGTTGAGCCAAATTTTAATTACATTTTGCTGGTTTAATGGCGTATTAGTGGGTTTGCGATTATATCTTGCCGTGTGGAAAACAAGGGAAATTAATTTACGTTTTCTGTGTTTGGGCAAAGTGCAACATTTTCTTGCCTAATTTCAGATCAATGTGTTTTGTTGGAATAATTTTTAAGGATGATAATTAGCAGTACTTTCACACTTTCCCTGCTGTTGTTCGTTGGAAGTGGGAATAGTCAAAGTAAGTGCGAAACTATCGGAACACAAAATTATGTGTATCGTTATTTGTGTTACTCAGAAGTAGTGTCTATAGGTCTGCGTACTTCAGGACGCGTTTGTTATAGCGTGTTTATGACTATTTACGTGATAGACGTGTCAACTATAGCCCGCATTGGTTTATTGACCAGCAGAAAAGTTCCCAATGATGATTATGACCCATTGTATAGCAGAAAATATGGTGTATCAAAATAATATGCTTTGAGGATATGCTATGCACGTATTTACATGACCTCTACGTAACAAATGGTCTAAAAATTAGCTTAAATTCAATTGGTTTTGCATAACTATTGTTTGTGTTTGTTTCATCACACAGGCACAACTTGCAAAAAATGCTCGGCATCATACTTTGACTATAGCCAAACAAAGTTTGACTGTTTCGATCAAAGTGTAAAAGAAACATCATGTAGTGCTGCTGGAGGCTACTGCCAAACAACATTTAGGATTAATAAGGGTAGGACCCAGTAAAGTTGTTTTTTGATAAACGTACGCTTATTTTTTGTTTGATATATTTTGATGTCACATTTGATTTTTACTGCAGAGCATCGTGAATAAGGAATATTATTTAGAGCAGGGGTGTTCAACCCGCGGGAAGGTTCTGAGTGGCCCGCGCGGTATTTTTCAAAATGACTTATGTTATCAACTTAATCGCCTATGTAATTTATGGCGAATTTACATTCGGAGAAATTGGTATTTATTATTTGCTTTCTTTTTCTATTGCTCTGTAGCAGTGGTTTTCAACCAGGGGGCGCGACCCCCACGGGGTTCATTTTCCATTTTCTAGAGGTCGTTTGCTTTTGATAAATAATGAACTAATTTTAATAATGTGCATACAAAAATGTAATACAAAAAAACAATTTTGTATACCTGAATGCAAATTTTTGGCAGGGGATCGTTAGCTACATGGTGTTGCTAAAATAGGTTGCGGTAATAAAAAGGTTGAAACCCACTGTTTTATAGTCTCTACCGCAGGGGTGCAAAAATGTTTAATTTAATTAAACAATTTCTGACAGCCATATGGAAAACCCACTTCGCATTGCTACATCGTCCATCTCACCGAATATTGCCAAACTTGTTAGAGAAAAACAGTGCCAAACTTCACATTGAAATGTCACCGTGTAGTAAAAACTTTGTTGATTTACTCTTAGTATGTTTGTTGTAATGTTTGTAAATGGGGATAACACACATTTCTAAGTAATAATTTTGGTATGAGGGTTTTAATTAGAAATGATAAGACAGCCATTTCTAAGATTACAAACTAGCAGTAAAAACTCAAAGGGCCCGCGCAATCATTCGTAAACCACATGTGGCCCTTTGGCCAAAAAGGTTGCACACCCCTGATTTAGAGTAACTATGGGCGCAAAAAAGGTTTGAAAACGCCTTTATTATCATGTCGTTCGTCCAAAGTTTATGTCCAAATCAACACATGGATGTTGACCGAACCATAAATAAATTACGTCCTTATTTACCAGGCATTGTTCACAATGTTGAAAGAGTGTGCCTTCCTAAGGAACCGATCCCGGTGGTGGCAACTACGTGCGTGGCTAAAAACTGCAGTGAAACAATTTGCAAGCACGTCTGCAGTGGAGCCAACTGCAATAAATTGCCGCAGAGTAAGTCTCCTGTATTTGCACTGTAGCAGATTTTACTAGGGATGCACCGAAAGTTCGGTTTGCCGAATTTATTCGGCCGAAACTAAGGTTTTTATAATTATTCGGTTTCGGCCGAATATTTTTGCAAAATTCGGCCGAAACCGTAACTTTTTACTGCATCCAAATCTAATACGCAAAGTTTAGAATCATTGTTTAAACTGCACGAATATGTTGGTTTTATTTGTTTATTGTCCCCGAAATGACTAAACTCAACTTTAAGTATTTGGTACAGCAGTCGAGGTTATTCTTTCAGTGCCAATAAAGGCTGTATGATAGGATTAGATCCAATCCAGCACATTATTTGTTTAAATTTATTCCATTTGAACAGATTGATACAAAAATTAGTTTCGGTTTATTCGGCCGAATTTATTCGGCAACTTTTGCCGAATATTCGGTTTCGGCCAAATAAAAAAAAATGCTGTTTCGGTGCATCACTAGATTTTACCAATTCGGACCGTGGTAGTGCATCTAGTGCATTTTTAAAAACGTAAACTTCTCCGTGTGTTGGCGCGAAACGATTGTTAGTCTTTGTAAACACAATATTACCTGACCGCATGTGGCAAAGCTTCAGCCAAACTGAGTTATTTTCAGGTGATAAACACAAGCGTTGCAGTTCTGGCTGCGGAGGCAAAGACAATGGATACTGCGATCACATTGCAGGAAAATGCGTTTGCAATTCGGGAAGAGCAGGGCCAGAGTGCGAACTTGTGCCACGTAAGTCCTAAACACTTTCAGAATTGTTTCATTCTCATTTAATTTTTCTTGGCTGAATACCTTCTCTAAAATAAACTTGAATTGATACAGGAAAATGCGTACAGTGCGGCGGAGATTCGGGTTGCACACAATCGTCGACACCGGAAACTTGCGACAGCACACAGATGTACTGCGTGAAGAGAAAAGGCCTGCTGCTAGACAACGGTAGTTTTTCAGCATTTTTAGCGTCTGCTCCGCAGATATGGGATGATTACTGATTGTCTACAATATCTCTGCAACTTCATGCAGGATTTACTTCTAGTCTAACCCATCAAAGAGTTTTAGTTTTGCTTCGTATCTTGCTGTAGGTGAAGTCGATATACGTTTGTAATTTAGGCTGGGGGCAAAACACTACGAACTAAAAAAATACATTTCTCTGAACACCGCCGATAGCAGCTAATATTTACTTTGCAGTCGGTAAAGTGGTGAAGACAGTGGTGTCACGAAGTTGCAGCGATAAAATTTACGACGGTTGCTGCCTGGACACGCAAAATGACGGCCCTTTGCGGAGCCTGTACACTGCTTTCACCTGCTCAGTGACCTGTGATAAAGACGGCTGCAACACCGGTTCTGGTAAATATACGATCATGCTGGTATTTGATTATTATATTGGGAAAAAGTGAAGAGAAAATTTTGTATTGGTCACTACTAGTTATCCGTTATGAAATTTCCATCTCCACTGAAGCAGGTTTTGACATTTTGCAATGTGATTCCCTACTGTGTTGTTCTGCGCAGTTGACATCTACCCTGCTTCTATTCGCAAGCCACTTAAATGCATTCAGTGCGGGAATAGCACACATCCGTGTACTGATAGTATACAGGCAACATGGTGTCCGTCAAACAGACATTATTGCTACGGAGAACTCGAATACATCTATAGGAAGAACTACAAAACCGAAGAATATGGTGAGTGCGGCATATCTGTCTTACACTATTTCGGATCGAGGTATGCAACTTTTTCCGCCTTGGTAACAAGTCCTGTTTATTTTTTATAACTCCTCGCCAAATAGTGTTTCTGCCAACTTTGCATCAATTTTTTTTTTCCAAGTGATGTTTTACCCAAAGTGACGCTTCCGCTTCGTTCGCATGTGTAAAAAGCTGAAGGATGACAACGTCTGTTCTGCACCAATAAGTCAATAACTACGCCGCCAAACCAATTATAGCGAAGTATATGTCATTTTGATAGAATACAAAGTACTAACCTTGAATCGGGGGTGTACGGAGAAGCCAAGGGAAGCGAATGGATGCAAGGAGAAGGAAATTGCAGAACGTGGTCTGACATATGTTAGTTGTTACGAGACGTGCAAGGAGTATGGATGCAACGATGGATGGGGTAAAAGCAATGATTACTTATTTGCTATATGCATATAGAATGTAAATACTCGCGGTATATTTCTGTCCGTAAATTCTGGGGTTTGATAGCAAACATCTGCAAATCAAATCAAATCATGTTTATTTTGCGAAAAAAGCAACTACGCGAAGAACAATATACAAGGAAATGAAATGGCATGGGCATCGATAAAACCATAAAGGTTATCGAGTAAGGCGCCCATGTAAAGGTGATTTCCTCACGGAGAATCACCGTCTGTCGTAGTATCGCAACCAGTCGCACTGGGAGGTGATGGGTTGCGACAAGCTGCATGTGACGAATGGTGGCTACCCGGCCGTGCTGGCCAAAGCAAAACCCATCGAAACGCAAACGCAGAACGTTTCCTTTGATCCACATCGACAGACCTTAACGTCCCGAGGACAGTCCAAATGCTTTGCTGTTCAAAAACCTAATGCAGTCAGATCGTTTTTGCAGCCGGACGTCCAAAATGCGTGCAGTGCAAACAGGACTACACCAAATCAAAGAATACTGGTTGTCTTTCTGCGAAGCAAAGCGACGCTAAGATTTGTCCAACTCCACTTGACCAATATTGCTATCTACAGAAGGGCCTAAAAAAGACGCGTATGTACTTCTTGGCCTAACTGTTGATGTTTATAACTTTTCTGCATTTTTCATCAATTGATGCTCATTTTATCTGTAAATCAAAAGGACAATTTCAAACCAAGATAATATTTACGACCTTAGGAACACTGTTTACGGATTTGGTTATAATTCTGAGAATGAAGAGACTGGCCCATATTATTGTCAACATTGTCATGTTCCAACATGGGCCAGTCTCTTTATTCTCAGATTTACGTCCTCTGTTTGTTATGCATGGAATTATACCGGAGACCAAGAATTTGTGACTATAACAAAATCGATATAAGTCAGCTACACAAAGCAAATAATAATCAACCTATCTTCCTGTGTAAAATTCTGACCAGATATAACTGTCTATACATAATACAAAACTGCACTATGTAGCAATAAAACCATGTTCTATTCAATAATGCCCCAACGTCTTGAGAATTTAATATTCCTAATTGTGTTATATATATTTTTTTCAAGCTGTGGCGGCTATTGTAAAGATAGGCGCTCAGTACACCCAAATGGACCCCGAATTGCAGTCGTACAACATCACACGCGGATGTAGACAAGACGCAGTACCTTGGCACTGCACTTTTTCTAAAAATGTTTTGGAAATTACGAAAGTTTGCGAGGAAACATGTGACTCTCACGGCTGTAATTCAGGTAGGAGCTTCGCTTCAATCATTGCGAGCGTCACTTGCATCGCCTTGTCGTTGTAATCAAGGAACTGGAAGATTCATAAACGCAATTTTGGCAACCCTTAATCCTTGTCGCTTTGAAATCACTGACAAGTTGTCGCACAGCCCCCTGATATAAGTACCAAATGCAATCAGCACTGCGAGAGGGGCTGCAGATGGCACCAGCAGGCCCCCTCGCGTCTATAGGGAGCCCTTGAATAGCAAATAGGAGGCCCACGAATTAAGGGACTTCTATCGGTTTATCGACAATGTCATGTGATCTCCATTACAAAGCGCCTTGTATCGGCACAAGGAAACCTAGAGGTTCGGCCTCCCGGCATCTAGGAACTGACCTCCTCGATTGAACGCCATTGGATCAGTCAGCTTATGATGTGTTTTGACAAATGTTTTGTTTTCAGGGTCGAACATTGCAGTCATGGGGATGCTGATGACCACGATGTTGTTATATTCTCTTATCAAACTTATTTGAATTATAAAATATACGGATGTTGCTTAGTCATCTACTGGTTTTGTGTTTTTTTTGTTATTGTTGTTTGACGTCGGCTGTAGTACTTTTATGCTTACATGGTGGTTGTCCATCATAACATTCTTTCCACAAAAAATGCCGAACTACAATTGGAGTGGACTATAATTGGCACCGCGACTAACATATAAAAATTCGTAAGTTCTTTCAGTAAATGTGAAGCAAGGCACTTTATCTGTGGCGACCATATTTTACCCAGATGCATTTTTACCACAATGGTGAAAAAACTGTTTTTGTCTTGTATCGCTTAGATGCAAGCTGGCGCTTGTACTATACACGATTTGCGATTCTTATAATTTGAAATATGCAAGAAATCGCAACCGAAAGCCGCGTAAGAGAACAAATTCTATAAGTCGAAATATGCATACGCTTTGGAAAGCACGAGAAGCTTTGCTTTATGTTTGTCCTCTCACGCGGCTTTCGGTTGCGACTTCCTGTAATTTTGCGGGTGGGAAATTTATTTTCGGCTTGAAACCATACAACACCTCCCTCTTCCGGAGTACACAATACTTTAAATTGTCTTACTTTGTTATCAGTGAAGTGTGCAATATTTTTATGTTAATTCGTGCCAAAAAATAATCAAAGAGATGTAAATATGTTAACTTACGGCTCGATTTGTTTCTGTCAAACTTACTAAGAATTTGGGAGATTACCAGCAGTTCGTCACATAATTGTATGACGCGTTGCTTGTGAAAAGCACAAACCCGTGGTCGAGAATATTTGAGAATTTCGAGCATACGATTCACCAAACATTATATCATGGTGTGCAAAAATATGGTCAACCTTATATGGATCATTCAAACAATGCATTTTGTTTGTTATTATGTGTTATTTTGTCTCAGTTCTATTAAAATGATTTGATCACAGACCTTGGGTTTGAGTTTTTCGTTTGATTAAACAAAAGTTAGCCTTGGTAGTGAATTACATACGTTCGTGGCGTGTTTGGCCTCTAATTTGGAACAAAAATCTGTCAACAACATATTAATTGAGTTGACGCGTTTCCTATAGTGTCACGTCAAATTTCCGTCGCATTATAGAATGGCACGAATTATGTTTAGAATAGTTAATTCAACTAACATTTAGCAATAGCGTAATATACATGACAGCAAATTTGACCTCTACCATCGTTTCGACGTTATGTCAGACTCAGAAAGATTTATATATCGCAGTCAAACTCAGCTTTATGTTATAATGTAGCTGCAAAAATCCTTTTATTTCGAGCAAGTGTGAGACAACCAGGCAAATGGAGTTGTATTTAATGTTTACTGCGCTTGTGTCAGATTGTAGGGGAGCAGCATGAACATTTTTGCGTTCTCGAATGTTTTTCGTGGTTTAAGCAGTATAGAATATTACCATTTTGTCTGCTTATTTATTTTAAGTTGTCTACAACCTGTTTCTAAACGAAATATTCCACCCGTTGATTATATTCAACAAAAGTAATCCAACATATGTATGTTACAATATCCAGACTGCGGTCGTTTATTTAAAAAATCAAACCCTATATAAATGTATAGTCACGACTTTTAAGGTGATGTTGTGCTCTCAATGGTACATATTACTATTTTCATTTGTTTTTTGAATGTTACATGCGATTACATATAAGTCAGTTGTGAACGGTTTTCGAAGTAATTAGTGTAATCTTTAGATAACTGAAGTAACATTATCAGAACTTGTGGAATGTAACCACGTAGGCTATGCAAAATAATGTGATTATAACTTACCAAGTGGTTATTGGTGCTGAGTTTAATCGGATCCATGCATCCACAGGGGTATTGGCAGAGAGGGTGAAGGCGATGTTGTGTTTCTAATCCCGCCTTCAGGCTTTCCGGTCCACCGCTCGCCGAGCTGAAACCCGAATAAACAACATAAGTAATTAAACACTGTTGACCTATTTGAATTCCACTGCGCAGGAAATGTTAAACTTTAAAGCTTTCACACGAAGATAAGAACAAGATTGTTTCCGCTTCACTCGGTGTACTAAAGGATAATCGCTGCAATATCGTGCGGAAAGAAATTGCATTTGAACATCTAGTTAAGCTGAATAAAAAGGTTATAATCGAGAAGGAAAGGCATTTAGATGACAATGTAAAACTTGTAAGTAAGTACACTTTGGCTTTTTGTTGACTCAGGTAATGTTTTCTTCCAGAAATCGGAAATACCGTACGCAAAAATTACCGCCAATGCCGCATTAGGAAGGTTATAAAGTTATAGCAAAAATCAAAAGTGAAACCAGCTCACTCAAATAGTTCTTGGACTTTAAAAAGTAAGGTATTTTTTTTTAAATCGTATAATGTATACTTTCGAAGCCGTAATTATTCGCGCCGGCTCCATTACGTGGAACGGCCTCGGTTTGACCTTAGTTAGGTGATTCCCAGAAAGATTGTGATGTCACGCAAGATCTCCTGTTGTGGGCGGGGACCACAAATGCGTCATACACATCTCACAGACCGTGATTCGTTCGTCGCGGAAAACATTTTTTTTACTTTTTACTGCATTATACTGGTGCTGAAGATTTTTGTAGTTCATAAATACGAATAGTTTTGTTGCGAGAAGGAAAACTCTTTAAATAAATCTCTGTGAAAGTTTATTTTAAATATACTCATCTATGGGATTAAATCCTCAAACTGTATAAACGAGTTAAATAATCAGAAATTTCGAATATGATTGGATTTACAATCTAAGAGACGTTTGTCTTTATGTTACCTTTTTATTTAAAGGAAACGCTAACGACAATAACCTTCATATTTATCGCATACAGCACGTCATAAATCCAAAACAAATTCACTATAAACCTACAACACTATAAAACAAATCCAACTGACAATCCAATATAGTATTAATTGATTGAGTGCAAGGCACAAAAGATCGATTTTTTTGCGGTGAAATCCACAGCATTTGTTTGACACGGTGCACGTGGCACCCTGGTTTTGCGTTGAGTCATCGAAGCTGTCTTATCAAAGCGCTATAAAACGCCGCAGGTAAAGAACTCTCGCACCTCACTGCCTTTACAGTCCTCTTATTATCGCCGGTTGTAAAAGCGACCCTTCGAATGTGGCGCATCTTTGAAAACACTAGGAAATAGACTGTAACTACGATGTTGTTGTTGCTGTTGTTATTGTACGTACGAGCGCTATGATACGTCGCGTGTGCCCGTTTGTGTGTATGGTAATAGTGTTTGTTTATGATAAACTAGCTTTGAAGGATCACAGTAGGAAATAGAGCACTGTTGCATATGTTCATTTCAGTGCGTCCAGTCCTTCTAAATTTTACTGCAAATTAGTTTTTCCGTTAAAGGAAGAGGTTTAATTGGGAGCGGACTGGTTGCACGACGTCGCGGAGACCGGGAATGATGGATGGAAACGCAAACGCCAGCAACGGCGGCTTGGTCGTCGAAAATGAGAAAACTATTACCTGCCCCAGCCCGAAATTAATGCACTTCAGCAAGGAGAAGTTACAGAGCGCAAAGTCACCTTTCCTTGGATTACGTAAGCTTTTTCAGCCAAATGGGAGCAATAGATATCAGTTCGACCCGGAAGTGACGTTGATGAAAGACGACGAAGTGTCCAAGTCCGATCGTAATCAACCTTACAGCACTTGCTCCTTTATCAATATTTCCTATGAGCCCGAGGAAAACGCGTCTCAGTTGGAAAACGAACAGGATATAGCAATATTGCGAAAGGTAGGAACTTTTTTATTCGAACGTTCTCCATATGGTAGATGTCTTATTCTCCAGAGACAAACTTTTGTATAATACTCCAAACTTTTACGATACAAAAACAAGCACTGTGAAAGCTTAATTATGTGTAATTCGTAAAATGAAACTGAATGTGTAGCAGAAACAGGGGTGTATAAAAAACAACGCCGAAACGGAATTTGGGCTTCGACAGAGTAAACACTGAAAACAAGTTTTGAGATTTCTATTGACATGAGTAAAATTGATCCATAATTTTTTTGCATATTCACACCGTAGCGGTGCAGAATGTTCTCAACAAGCCCAGTTAAGTAATTGTATTGCGATACCAAGTTCCATTCAAATTATTGTAGTATGCTGATGCATCAACTAAGCTTATATCTCGGTAAAGGGGGTATTCCTGTTTACCGGGTACTTCTGCAAGATTGAAGGGTTGATTAAAACGGTCCTCCATGATCAATAAGGCGCCAAATGTCAATTTTACCGTTGTTGATGGTTTGTTGGTCTGTCTCATCATGTTTATTCATAGAGGCGCGTAGCTGCCAACCAGCTGAGAATTATTGACTTTCGGTGCAGGAATTTGTGCCGCAGCAGTGCATGTAAAAACAGGCAGGAGATTTTGGGCAGAGTTATGACGAAATAGTCGCATATATCAGTGTTTTTGAACACTGGATGCATAGATACCTAACTTTGGCTCACGCTGTTGCTTAAACGTAGGGAGATGCATTTTTTTAAACTTATTTTTTTAAAGGAGGTGCATTTTTTTAAAAACTTTTTGAAAGGCTTTAATTTCATTAAGTCTCCATTGGTGCCACTGTATTTGACACACCAAGAGAAACGGCGTTGATGAGAGTATGGCTGGCGCCACAGTACGCACTAATCGATTATTTGCCTTCCCAAAGTTTCGTTTGATATCAACTTGTATATGTGGGTGCTATTACCGTCGGCCAATGTTTGTACGATACCTGGCATATAAGGTTCGTTGCTGGGGTGCGCGTATCGCATTCTCAACAAGCTAAGCCAGCCGGTTTTAAACTTGTATCTGATTGTTAGCAAGTTGAAGAGCTCGTGGAAAGAAGCCGAGGCGATCCAAAGCTAAACCGAGAGATTGAGGAAAGACGTTCCAACATCGAGAAACTGATAGCCGCCAACCCCGGCATGTCGCTTTCAAGAGCATGGAGGAGTCTTCTGCAAGACTACACGCTTGCGTTGGTGAGTATCCTTAGCTAGCAGCGTCTCACTTTTCTCAACAGATTGTCTGTATATTTATGTTAGACATCAGAAGACCAATTTTATTTACATCTTATTCGAACTTGTCGTGTGTTGCTTTGTTGTAACTATAGTATACGACTATAACGCCACTTGCCAATATTTAAGGAATGGCGCTACTTGAGTCGCTGAATTCATTGCATAATGGAAACCCTCCTCTGGGTAATCCTTGACAAAATTTACTCACGAAACCGATAAACTACTTCCAAATCATTAAAATTAGGCTAGTTACAAATATGAAGCGCAACTATAACATTTTCGACAGAAGCTTTCATCATGGCGGCAACCACGTATTATTTACCAACCAACAATTATTTAGAAAACGTAATGATGGCATGAAAAAAAATTACTAGTTGCAAAAGAATTTTGTGGTATTGTCCGCCAGATGGCACTGTGATGTTAAGCTAAAAAAGGAGCTCAGCTTTTAAAATTGTGATTTTTACCTCAAACCAAATAATTACACTTCGGAGGCAGCTTTTTTCCATTTTCGGAATTGTTCGTAAAATATTTTGCACTGGAATCCTGATGTTGCACAACAAAATTTCACTAGTGTGGTGAGGTCAAGAAAGCGTTTGTTGTAAGTTTAGCTACAAAAACTTTCATAGTTTAGGCTTTTTTTGGTTAGAGTAAGAGGGTATGATCGGTTCACATACATTTCTGCATGTAATTTACATTACGTTAACTCAGAAGTTGTGGCGTCGCTACGCACTGGAAAGTCGTTTGATGTTGTTTGGACGTTGCAAATGTAATTCCGTAACATTCGCATAGCATAGGCCTACCTTGATTGTAAAGAATATTTTGGAATCCGTTTGTTGTACATTGTGCTGGTTCAAGGCTAACAGTTTAGCTAATGTAGTGGACAAAGAAATACACCATCTAATCCACTTAGTTTAACGAGCACTATATTTCCAGTGAACGTTTCTCTCGGGTTTTGGAAATTCGTGCAAACCATCACTGAAACGAAAGACGTCGCTTTCCGATTTGCGATGTTAATCCAAAATTGATATCAAGCTTAATTTGCGCAGATTATACCGTGACTCACGCACGCAGCATTTCCTTAGCACATGATTTTTAATGTTATCTGTACATTTAAAGGTTAACATCATCTGTGCATTTATAAACCAGAAAACACTCATAAGGAAATGACGTTTAAAACGCACAAAGCGACCCAAAATACGTCAAAACATCCTATCTAGCGATCATATTCCAAGAGAACGGTAAATAAAATCGGGTCTATCCTTGCTTCAGTGGTTTCGAATTATAACAAAGGAAAAACGCGCGACTGCTCACGCGTGGCATCAGCTGCTTTTTTAAGGACGCGAGCCTTGTAGGTCTGCTGTCAGCGTGCTATCACGGCAATACGAGTCAGCTACGACGACCAACGTGGTTGCAATTCGCGATAAGCCATAACGCGACAGCAGCGTTTTAGATAAGGAATGCATTTTGGCCTTGCTTAAACGGGAAGCTTACACATATTTCTGTCGTTTTGGGTAAAACGTAGTTCAGTGATTTTAGGTTTCTTCATAACTGCATTATTGAATTGCTTGTGGTAATCTCGTAGAGATAATTAGCATTTATCTGAACGTTTCGTTGTCGTGGTTAATACTCGCTGAACTGATGGTTTTCGATTGTTAGTTTTATTGTATTCATGGATCACCAGAGAAGAAATTTAGTTGGTCCCTTTTCTTCCAGCTTTCCCAAAGTGCTAATTAGTTGTTACCTAACTGTACAACTGATACTTGAAAAGTCTTTTTTAGCCATAATACCTTTGCTTGTATGTTAGATGTTGGCCTAAAGAGCTTTAAACAAATTAAAAAATGTTTTCTCTTGGAAATGATGATGAACCACTTGGATCATTCCATAATGTAAGTTTTCTGCAAGTCATAACTTATCTGCCATTTGCCAATGGAACATGTTTTTTGTACATACCTATACCTGGGTTGTGATGTATTTAGTAAGTGATATAAAAATCTTAATGTTAAACATCACTTTTCTTGTTTTTAACTTATGAATTGCTGTTTTAACATGTAGTGTGGGCCCTCTTTGCCTTGGCTTGACCTAAGTGATAAGTAAACATGTCTGTACATGTAAAACATTGTGTTTAAACTATTCAACTTATCGTCAGTGCTATCTATTGGTTGTTGGAATGAATATGATTTTATGACATAAAGTGAGGTCAGATTTTTTGCATTTTGGTCACAAATGTTGATCAGAACTGTGGTCATTACAATGTTGACATAGGGCTTAGTTAACACTGGTGTGTCGAAATGAGTGTTTACTTGTTTTGTCAATACAGGGGTCAAAAGTTTGTGGTATGCAAATTCCCACTCGTACATTAATGCACTTTTCCCTAATGTATAATGGTTTTGGACAAGGTATTACATTTCCATTCACAATGCAAGTTGTTCGTCATTTTTTTAGTCAGTAAATTGTTTGTTAACTGTCAATTATGGCAGGCAAAACCTTGATGGTACTTTTACTGTTTTAGACAATGGATGCTGAAAATCAGCCGATATTGGATCATGGAAAAGCATCTCAAGCTCATCTCGATGCTTCAAATGGTAAGTGTCTTAATGGTTCCAGGTTTATAATTGGGTGCATTAGTAGGATATGCAAACTCGCGGACAAAAGTAAGTCTTAATGTGACTTACAGCAAACTATTTCATGGCCCCTGCTATATGAACATGGTAAAATTCAGTAACCATTTGGCACAGTTACCAAATAGCAGCTGGTTAAATAATTAATTAGCTTGTCAGTAAATAAATGTAAACAAAAGTGTTGTCCCAGACACAACTGTTTGCACAATTGTGTTTACAAGCAAACAAAGTTAAAAATTGTATTTTTGTGTTTAGCTAATCACAGAAATGTGTATGTTGGCTTGCATCTTGCATCCAGCCACAAGCACCACAAACACCATAAACACGGCAAACATAAGTCTCGAAGCAGTAGCAAGAGTGGCAAAAAGTCTGTAAAACAGGAAGAAGAGGAATTAAGTATGAACATATTCTCTCTCTACTTATAAGCGATTGAATGCATTTGTTCCTTGCAGTTTATAAAGTAGCATAAAAGCTGTTGCTGATATCTTAGACATTAGAAATATTTCTACTTTTATAGTCCTACCACCAAAGCAACAAGTACAGTTTATTTTGGGTTCGGAGCATCAAAATGGAACAGATGGGAATGGTTTATGTGATGGTGGAACACCCTGTGTGTTTACGGAGATGGAAGAGCTGAAAGTGGAAGATGATGGAGAAACAATTTGGAAAGAAACTGGCAGGTAAACAATCATACAGCATTGGTCCCTTTATTTCTTGACATATATTTTCAATAAAACATCACCTTCAAAAGCTGATAAAACTACTCCAAATGGTAAAGGTATAAAAAAAACTTTTGCCTGCATTGTATTGTAATTACATGAAATTATTAGGTCCGCTACTATTGGGGTTATCTCTGGTTTAAATACAGGATTTTCGGGTAATAAGCGCATTGGTGACCTAGTAATGAGCAGGGGATCCTGTAACATGTAACCTGGCTTAATTAACTTGAATCATAAAACACGACCTATCCGATGAGTTGGTAGAGATTAAACCAACATAATCCCTTCCTTTCTTGTCGTTGACTTTTGCACGCCTTGTGTGCACCTAATCATCACTCGCTTCCAAGTTAATTCGACCCAGGGGAGTTTGAGAATGCTTCATGGCCTTTTGTAGCTTAGCTTCTTAAGGTTTTGCACCAAATGCCTGCGTTCGGATTACAATGTTACAGCTTACCTAAGTGTTGCGATTTACGAACTGTTGTGGTTTCAAAATACCAGCGCCGACATATACCCACGGGGTAACTCCATCCTCCTTCCAAACCATACTTCGACTTCTTGTTGTGTTTTTTTTTGCCAACTTTTGCCAGAACAACTTTTCCGTGGCGTAAGTTTCGGAAAACACACGAGCATCAGGAACGTTTGCTTAGGTTGCACGGTAGCTGAAAACCGCACAGTTCCACGAATTCATGTAATCTAGTTTAACCATGCCGTTGGCAAACAAGCCTATTACCAAGCAAACAGGTTCCATAACTGCATACCGCAAAATCAATAACTCCCATAACCCATTGTGCCTACAAGTTTGCACATCGTATTACAGTGACCACATGATAGAGTCCATGATTAGTTTTGGAATAGCAGTCATAAATTTCACGAAACCAATTCCTTTTTATTGCTTTCGAGTGTGTAACTGTGAAAATCGCAGTATGAGATGGTGTACTGCTTATAAATCAGCACGTTTTTCAAGTTTAAGTTTTGGAACTTTCAAAGTCATCGACGCCAAGTTTACGTAAATAGCTGTCTTGATACGTGGCGCCAATCAGAGCGCATCCAACACTTCTGCCTTTTCATGGTGACGCGAAAGTTTTTGGGGCAATTGCCAAAGCCACCTTTGTTCCTGTTGTGTTTTTAGGCGTTTTAAATATTTGCAGATGTTCAAGCCTCTTTACCAGTACCGTGATTTCGTGTAGTTTGCGTAACCATCAATATATTTGGGAATATTCTGTATCACACAGTCGCAGACGGAGTTGTAATTCATCAGAAATTAAATGTAAGCGTCACTATGCGATTACTCATCAAAACACTCGAAATAGTTTTCTTAAATTTTCTTTTCCTACTACTTTGTATAAAAAGCAACAAAAAAACCCAACCATCAAATTCACTGCACGACGCAGTGTATGACGTTTCGAAGCACGTACGCAAGTTATTGGCTATCAATCAATCAAACAAACATTAATTATACATATTATACAAGTGCCTATTTCGACAGTTATTACTTGCGCAACCTGTCTGTGGACATAAATATACAGCCAACAACCTTCAGTGTTTGGTGTTGGAAAAGCTCTTATGCGGCAATTTTTATTGGTACATTCGCGGCGTTAAACTGCAAGTACTCTGCGTTATAACCTTCACGTTTAACATGTGCATTAGTGGCCATAAGGCACTTAACACAACCGCAAAAACTAACAGGGTTGAAGTGCTGCGCAGTGTGGCGTCGCGTGAAACAGGGCCCTGCAGTGGATCCGCTGCATCCCCCTTTTGACGGTTTTGAGTTGAAGTGCCCAGGCCAGCATCCACATCACGTATGTTCCCTGACGAGACAACACAAGTGCGTTTGCCAAGCGAGGGACGACGACGACAACGTCACAATTGTTGTCGCAGCCGATAAGGCCTCGTTTTTTGAGATTCTTTATCTTGTTGACACTACACCGCGTGTGTATCTTGCCATTACTTCCCTCCTCACGCGTTTGCTTATTTTTTCGGGCGTTACTAATTCCGGCCAAATTCAGCGTCGAAATCACGTTCATCAGGCTTGGACAGACCACCATTTTTCGGAATACGTTGCTTTGTATTGGATTGCGTATACTTTAAATATGCGTGCCCGTCATCATCCCCAAAAACGTGTTTTAAGGTAATATAGGAAACGGATACTTCGGTTATTTCGTCCGCATCCTGTTCACGTATAAACCACGCATGTAGATTACGTCACTTGTTCCACTAAAACGTCCCAAACAAGCCGCTATTGAAATTTGGTACAGAACACCCAAACCCTTACCCCCTCCATTAGCTATATTAGCCACTGATTGGGGTTTACATTTTGACGTAACAGGGCCGGCGGAAATCGGTAGACTGAGTAATGCTTTGCAGAGGATTTGGCGGCCCAATTAGTTAAATCGCCGTTTTCCTTTCGTCCCTGTCTGACTTATTGGCCAATTGAGTATTAGGGACGTTTATAAATAGCAGGTATACGGTTACAGGGTGATCCATGCCTGACAAAGGCCGCATTCCTTGTATTCAACTAAGTTATCTTGGCCTTATTCATCAAACTGAATGAACGTCCTTTGGGCAGTCTCTACGTTTAGGTGTATGTGGGCAGTTTTTTTTCACGAATACAACCTTTGCCAGTGTGGCAGCTGCGATGCACTAATTAACAGATATAATATATGGAGTTAAAATGACAAGAACGCAACTACACTGCATATCGATCCTTTGTCCATAAATAATAGATCGTTTTTTCCACCGCCGGGCTGTACGAATGTGCGTACCCCCGAGCAGACAAACAGAATTAACACCGAACAAATTCTTCCGCTGTGTATTGGCATTTGATCATTGTCACGATTAGAATTACTCCGCTCTTGACCCCACATTTTAATTATATATATTAAGTTAAAGAACACGATACCGCTTACAGTATAGGTCTGCAAAAAAGCTACCTTGTTCATACGAACTTGCGACAGTGTGGGCATCGAACCGACCGACTGACAATATCCCTTTTTTGTGTGTGTGCTGCAAACACATGGCCACTGTTTTGACCTACAAGGTCTCATTAGTGCAGCTTGGCGTACCTTATAAGTCGAAACAGTGCCCAACACTATGCTTGTATATTTCCAATTTTATTTGTTTGTCCGAATTAATTGCTTACACACGATTGACAGGCACTAAAAAGTACAAAATGAAGACAGCGGGGGTATTTACACGACGGGAGCCGCTCCCAGACCAGCAGTTTCGGATTACTCTCAAATAAAATGAAACCGAATTGCAATTAAATGCTAAAAAGATCTCGCAATATCACGAAGAACTAAGTACTGGCACAGCATGACGCGACAAAGTTTTTAATAACGCGCCCGCTTTCGTCTTTTATCATCACATAATAAACGCCCGCGCCCATATCCTGTTTATTCTTGTCACAGCGACTTAAAAAATCGAAGCGGGTAATTTTCAGCGGCAATGACATCAAACGGGTGCGAGTAGCAGCCGGACGCGAGGACAATGTAATCTGTAAATTGCCATTGGGTAGAGGGAGGAGTCCATTGTTAATAGCACAAATGAAAAGGCCCCAAACAACAGTGGTTGTGGCCTTGTGTACGCGATTCAAGCGATGGTGTTTAAATCCCCGCATCGTTGTACTGTACCCCGAGGCCTTGTGTAGGATTGCATAAGGCTGAATGCGGCCAGTTTTCGGTATGTGTCGATCAACATGTGCCCACCAGCGTGACTTGGCACACTTTTTCTTTATGACGTGTATCAATACGAGATGTGATCGCAAATACCACCTGAGTGCGACGAAAAAGTCCAGGTAGTCGACTTGTAAACAGCGACTATTTACCAGGCATTGCAGCGTGGGAATTTGTTATTGCGGAAGGTTGTTCAAAGGCATCTCCGCTGCTATGCTGGTTGTTTTGAAGTTGTCGACCCTGCTTTTCTCATGATCCAATTTGGCGTTTTTTCGCCAAGTCGTCGTGTTGTCTCCTCCATTTGTGGTTGTGTTGAACTTTTCACAAAACCACGGAATTTTATAAGGTTGTTATAAACCATGATGGAAGCCTTATAAATACTTAAGGAAATGACAATTCGCCAACATCCATTATTAGCGCAGCATTAGCCAACACACGAAACGATTTTAACCTTTAACTGGACCACGTTTACGAAAAGGCTTTACCGGAAAGGATACAGACGCCCAGAGAGAAAATGTTGCTATTTTATAGGGCCCTAATGGTAGTAGTTCTGACAATCTTTGTGACGCATTGTGGCACGTATATGAAAGCCTACTGGGTTTGAGTGGTGTTTCGTAGTGCAAGAGCGTTCTTGTTGTTGCAATTGATTTTGTTTTCGCATGGTGGGCATTGTTTCAAAATAGATATGTTTATAGTTGAGAAAAGGACTGAAAGGGTTTTTTAGTCGAATTATCTATATTTGATGAAATACAACAGTGCAGGTGTTCACATTTGGCTGTTTCGGGCGGGATTCGGTCCTTTCCTCTTGAAAACTATTACTGACTGAACACTTGCAACTTCCACAAGATTTAAATTCCATCGTGAATGTTTCACCATGTTATCCGGTTGGAAGCTAACTGCAATCGTGGACTTATCCACTCTGCCATTATCAATTTAACTGAGCTCGAAATGGCCGAAGTGACACAAAAAAATTAATTGGGAGTCTCGTTCTGTTCCAAAATGTGCAATAAGACTTTTTCCCAGAGAACGTTTTTATTATGCTGTGATCACATTCCGTGGAAATGTTTGCGAGTCTGGGTATGGAAGGCGGCGAAATTCCCGAAGGCCAAAAGAGCCGCCGGTGACATTCGCCTTTTGACGAGCAATAAATCACGCCCGATTCCGCGAGATGCGCTGACAACTAGACGGTCGAGATCAGGGGGTTCCCCGCCATGGCTTCCGGCAAACACGAAGGAGTAAATATTTGGTGGCGGCCAATGCGTCATCGCCCCGCGGGCATTGCGATACATACGGGGCTTACTGGAATTTGCAGAGTTTGAAATTAACCTGACGCTCGCAGTCGCACATTCGGGCACTCTCTCACTCTCTACCTGCGGGCTTTGAAGTGCTATTCTGTCGAAAGTCCACAAAATGCGTTCGCAACAAGTTGCTGACGTGATCGATAAAGCAAATGTGTGTTTTGTAAATATCCATCATTGGAACATTGACACAGGCTGCGTTTTGAACTCGACGTTTTTATGGGACAGTGGTGAATTGTGTCAACACACAAGTACGTTGCAAGGGCGTCAACATCGAAAGCAGGAAGTAAGATGTTGGGTCCGTTCCATTGTTTGGGGTAAAAGGTTTTTAGCTGCATGACATATCACGTTTTTTGATTTGAATATCTACTTAAATTTATGCCAAAGTGTGGCGTAATGTATCTTGGCTTGCACTTTCGATGAAAGAAACTTTGTATTCCATGCCTACGCGAATTAAGATGTCGATTTACGTGCAATGTTCACGTTGCACCTCACACTCACATTCACCACGTTTACCAACTTGGCACACAAAAAAAATGCGTAAAAACTGAGCATTAGGTGTTAGTTATGCATTTGATTGTATGGCATTTAGCGTCACAGGCTAAACCGAGACGCCTGACACCAAACATTTAAACGTGACCGACCGATATATGTGCATAGGTGGATCAAGTTTGAAGAGTGCGTTGAAGAGGGTGGCGATCGATGGAGTAAACCGCACGTCGCCTCTCTCAGTCTGCACAGTCTCTTTGAACTCCGCTCGTGCATCGTTAATGGGGTCGTGCAACTAGACATGGTTGCCACTGAGCTCTCAGAAATCGCAGGTAAGGACTGCTTCCACAATGGGCATCCGTAACATGACAGAAGTTCATCGTTGTGAACTTAACGTAAGGCGCTTTCCCTATGACGTAGGAAATATGTCGACTTACACTCGAAACCCCTCGGGGCCGCTCATATATAATGCTATAAAATGTATAGTAGTGCATTCTGAAATAAGTTTAGGTTTTGAGCATCGTAAACAAGCTATGACGTTTGCAATCCACCACCCTAGTGTGAAACACTGGAGTTTTTACCTCTTTCTGTTCTTCAGATCTTGTCCTGGATCAGTTGGTGCAGAGCGGCCATCTTCCCCATGATGACGAGGTTAGGGAGAGGGTCCGGACGGCCCTGTTGAGTGGCCACGAGCACCAGGGGGAGAAGAAGAAGGGGGTGTCTGGCCCCATCAAGTCCATGGCGGATTTCGCCAAACGAAATTCGGACTCCCATCTCAAGAAACACTGTAAGTTTGTGGCGTAGATTTGACTACACAATAATCCATACCTCGTTATGCTGCATTTTAATATGTTTAGTGCATAAATACCAAGCGTTTGTCGGAGACAAATAAATGTTTCTTCTAAACCTTTTATATTTGTGAGAGGTCATGCTAAGAAATAAGTAAAGTTGTGATTACCGGTTTAGAGCATGAACAAACTCGAAATGATTTATCGTAATTCTGCAAATCGCATCTGTTGTGATCTTGTAACATGTTTTGTACGAAATAATCCAATATCACATGCAGCTTTGGCGCCGTCTTCCACTGCTCCTGGTTCCATTGCACGGAACAAGTCAATCAACACCGTCCCTTCATCCGGGGGATTGGAAACACACAACAGCTTTTACGAGACAGACAAGAAAAGCAAGGTCAGTTGTAGCGATCAACCCTGCGGAACTACAAAATAATTCCTTTGAATAGGAAAGACAAAGCTAATATGCTATTAAACATCTTAAAGAGTAGACGTTTCGAACACTGACTGCATTCATCATCAGTACTATTAATTTAATGAGCTACATGCAGCAGAGCACAAAATTATTCCATTTACGTTACTGGTGTATGTTAATAAGAGTTTGGTCGCAATATCTGCTTCCTTCCTTCTAGGAGCATTTCCATTCGCATTTTTGACTAAACCTACCTTTCCTATACGCCTATATATATTTTTATATATATAATGTTTAACACTTGTCCTTTGCCTTGTACCTCGTCTGTAACAACAGCAAATGCAAAAACTGACCATACTTTGTAGGTTCCCTACTTCATGAAGAAAATACCTCCTGGTGCCGAGGCATCAAACGTTCTCATCGGTGAAGTTAGCTTTCTTGAGCAAAGAATCATTGCGTTTGTGCGACTCCAGGACAGTGTTCTTCTGGGTGGGTGAATGACTACAATATTTGGTTCGCGTTACCATCATTGACCACATTTGTTTTCTGAGCTACCAAACTAATGGAAAGCAGCGAGTTGTATTTTTTTGTAGAGTAGGCAGCGTACAAAATGAAACCAATTGCGTTTAATCAAGTTACTTATTCATCTACCATCTCTTGAATGAAATTTTTGATACAGAGTGAGTGGTTATATCTGTCACAGCTAAAGTTTGCTCCAAATCAACCGTATGTAAAATAATGTAAATTTATTTGATAACCCTGTGTCATTGGCTATCGGGGTCGCGCTATATCCAATGACCAAAACCCTGTAGATAATATTTGTCCGACTAGCATTTAACATTGCGAAGACCCTTCTCGCCGTGATATCGTGTATCACAGAATGACGTCAACAAAGCTATCGACGCATCGCTCAATGAACGAACGAACGTAAGGTCATACCTTAAAAACCCCTAGCTCTTTCTCGTTGATCTCGATATGCGTGCATCTCTTGGACAAGGGTGTGCGTTTAAACAACCGCAGGTTCAGTTATGTCACTTTTGGTTAAACGCAAAGACATTGCCCTGCGATGGGAAAGTTAAATAACGGAGACGGGGTGCACTGTTCGAGTTATGCACGTGTTGTGGAATTGAAACAGACCATACTTAACACCACGGTTGTAAATTGTAACTTTCTGGCTGTTCAAAACCTCAAACGATCGTTAACGAAACAGCCATACAGCTGCAAAACCCGCGCAACCTGCAATCCAGTGCTAAAACGCATGCAATCAAGCACGTTCAACTAACTTGTTGATATAACAGCTGACATATGTAGTCGTTTGGATAACACCTATGCTACTTCCGAAAACCCGTGTAATCACATGCAACATGCGTTGGTAGCCCCGTATTGTAGAGGTCATAGCATAGTTTAAACAAAGGCTGGACACTCCCTAGGGGGTTTATCGCTGGAGCCAAACGCTTAATGCAAAGCGACAGAAAGTGGCCTTAACCGCTTATGCTGTGTGCCGAGACGGTCCCTCAGGGGAAACGCCTAAACCGTTCTCGCGGGCATTCCGGGGTTTCGACCAATTACCGCCGCCAGCACACAAACCATTTCCCAAGCTGTTTGCGGGCCGCGTGGTCCCAATCTCCCGCCTTTGTTTTCACTGCAACCCAATCCTCTGACCTCATCGCCCTCAGTTCTTCAAGGGACGATCAATGGTTTTATTGTGACAACACCAAATCTCCGCCCATCTATGCCGGGGGCTCTACTATGATTTCACCTGCGACTTGTCGATCTATGACCCTTCTCACAACGGTCATATCGGGCGTATTGTTGTTATTACGCGCTACAAGGCCCCCATGCCACATCGGAAGTAACGCAACCCTCATGAATGGGACAATTTTGTTTTTCTTCCGAGTTTCTGCAGCAGCGGTGACTTTGAAAACTCGCTGTAACTCGCATTACAATCTGCTATAGAAGAAAATCTGATAACCAAATTACGTGGCCTATGTTTGTCCAGTTAAAGATAACATAGGGCAATCAGATTGTAAAACGTGGGCACCTTATAAATCCGAGGAATATATTTTGCAGGTGCATTTGAACTGGTGAGACTTCTAGTAAAATGTGTGCATTTTCTTTTGTGGACGTGACTCTCATTTATTGCCACTGTGTCAAGCTATAAAAAAGTGTTTGGTGAAACTACGTCCTTGGCAGAACGATGTGCAAGTTTTTGCAGATCGTTAAAACCTGCTTTATATTCCTGCGAGGTTGTCCGATTGTAGTTAATGATTGTTGTTATTTTTTGCAAAATGCCCAATAAAAACGTCAATCATTGCAGCAGAGCTATAAAATCGTGGAACAAAATAACAAAGCGTATTACGATGCCACCACGAGCATTACAGTCCTCAATAGCTTGCATAAATAACAACTCACGGTTCCAAAGGAAATAGGGAAATACATTATACGTTACATATCGTATAAAACACGGGTATACGGCGATATTGTTGGGTCATAATGTAATTGTTTGTACTTTTGCAGATCGGCTGACCGAGGTTCCAATTCCTACACGGTTTATGTTCATTCTTCTTGGACCAGAGGGAAAACATCGTCAGTACCAAGAGATAGGAAGATCTATCGCAACGCTCATGACCGACGAGGTATGCCAACAACACAAGTGTCACTGATTTACTGCACAGCTTTCTGTTTGCTGGAACAACTTAGCGCTTGACAGCATCTAATTACCCGACCAATTATCTGTTGCAGTTTGACCTCCGTGATTTTTTTGTCCAACGTTTTACTGCTATGAAAACTATTTTTTAATGTTCATGGTTATGCTGCTTTTCCTTAAGCACACAAATACACACATATAAAAAATTAATGAAATTAGTGAGTTTGACCTCATACACAACGTCTTTTTGCTTTATAAACAAATGCATTTACCTCCCTTCACGAATGGTGTGTAACGTAATAAAGCATCAATGAATCTAACCCGTGTTCCAGGTCTTCCACGAGGTGGCGTACAAGGCCAAAACCAGAAGCGACTTATTGGCAGGAATCGACGAGTTTCTGGATCAAGTTACTGTGTTGCCTCCAGGTGCTTGGGACGCAAGCATTAGAATCGAGCCACCGAAAGACCTACCCGGAAATCAGGTACACGTTGGTCGGAAACACTTAAAAGTAACTTGCCAGGCGTGACAAAATTTTGCGGTCAGTTCTGTTTTACCAAAACTACTGCAGCTAAGTATTGTTACCACTAAAGTTAAAGTTTATATGATGGGTTTTGCTCCAGTGTGCAGCAAATTGCAAAACTAATTTTTAAGATGGTTTCGTTATCAGGATGATGTTGAGAGCGATTTTGTGTTGCAGAAAAAAAGATTGGAACCCTCGCATCACCCAAAAGTCGGTAACGGTGATGTTGACGTTCCGCAACACGGAATTGTGGGGGATGAACTCCTCAGAACTGGAAAGTACGGACTTTCTGCTAGTTTTAAACCCTACCAGACTACTCAAATAAGGCCATTGCTGCATTCTGCACCATTGCGGCGTGCTGTGTCAATCTCACAGCATTTACCGATAACCGGCAACGCGAAACGTTTCAGCCAATTGCAGAGCTCTAAACCGTGTCACGTGACCTGCAAAGATGATATCCTAAATCGACGTAGCTCCACAATTCAAACATAAGACTGGAAATTTGACGATATAGCAAATGGGTAAATGCACGACAAAACGCTCGTAAAACAGAATGACCGTTCCAGTACTCAAATAGCGGTGGCACGCAACCGCATAACTTTAGTAGCCTTTCGCGCTAAGTTCGCGTCGTAAATGATCGTATTCGCCGTTAAAGTGTCGGGTTTTGGTATGAACTACGGTGCAAACGTCAGATAGTAAATTATGCAGGCGTAAACAGTGTTGCCAGTGGAGGTGAAACTCTGTCCTTTTCAACTCCATATGCATGCGGCCGAATATTTTTCAAACTTAGAATTGGTTTAAACCATCGAGATAATTCACGAATAACAAAAACAATTACCCTCTGTGGTTTCGGCTAAACTTAAGAATGTGTTTTCCAAAAAAAGAAATTTGTTCGGCAAAACGGAACGTCAAAAAGACTTTTAAATCTACATACTAATATCGCAACAACATTACACTAAAAAAAGCTGCACCAAAAACGTCAAGGCAATTTTTTTTAAAAATTTGCTTCCACCCTGTTACAATTCCAACAAAGCTATAAATACAAGGATGATGCATTTCTTCGCTATATATGTTAATTGTTCTTTAGTCGAAAAACACCTCCCCTGTTAGTACTAAAGATTCCATGTATCGTCCCTATCAACATTGGCGTCGATTTGAGGGTGACTGGGGTGACATATTTTACAAAACGTTAAAAAATCGACGCCTATGCCTATCAATATATAGGATTTTATATGAATAGATTACTTGAATACATCATGTTCTGTATTTCTCTACACTTATCATTGCAATATTTTTCCGTTGCGAGGTTAGAATTAGGTCAATACACTGCATGGGATAGGTCGGCGATTACTCAAGTTGATAAATTTGAGCACTAGCTTTTCCGATTGTTTTTGCGCTCAGCGGGCGTTGCATCACGTCCGCGAGTTCTCTGATTAAACTTCGCCGCTTAATTCAGTGGGTGCTGACTTTTGCTCGTCGGCCGTTATTATAATCCCGCATATAAATGGGGTCATTGTAACGAAGGGTCACTTGTCGGTGGAGATGTTAAATGAAGCAATATATGGCCTTCCTAAGATGGCAGGCCGCATTAAGATAATTACAAATGTGAAGATGTTTAAACGTTAGTTTTCTAATTTTTTTCATTTGTCAGGAAACTGTGATACCACATTCCCAACTTAATTCAAATCGAACACGAAAATGTTGCTTTGTGGTGAAAAACGTAATTTCTGCCATAAAGTGCATGTTTGTGACTTTCCAATGAATTATTGTGAACGGACGTGGCGCTTTGTACACGTTGTTGTAGTTTATTGTAAGCAATTTTCCAGTAAATTGAACCCGGTTAAGAAGCCTATTTTAGCATGCGAGTTGTGGTGCCTATACTTGTTCGGTAAACATACAGACAGATAACAGTATATCTTCGCTTGTCAACCGCACTCGTAAAGCCTGGTCATAAAGCGCGATGTCTTTGTGAGAATGTAAACACGAGTGCTTGGCGGTGGCAGTGGGTGTCTGTAGACACACTCGCAATTTTCGTCATATTCTGCGCAGTCATATTCTGCACAGTCATATTCTGCGCAGTCATATTCTGCGCAGTCATATTCTGCGCAGTCATATTCTGCGCAGAATTCACGTGTAGAATGTGAATCGCAGTGTATGGATAGGTTACCAAGGACTTCACTTAGCGTAAGAATTTTCGATTGCCAATAGTGACGTTACAATAAACTTTAATCACGTGCCGTATCCGGCATATTTTTTCAACCCAGAGTTCTTACCAATTCTTTAGTATTCCGCCATTCGTTTATTAATGGCTGCATATGCAAGAATAACTACAAAAGCAAAGCAAATAACTTCCTGTTTCGATCAAGATTTTTTGGCGGGTTCATTGGCGACATCAAGCGGAAGGCGAAGTGGTACAAGTCCGACTTCACCGACTGCTTCAGCATCCAGTGTCTCGCCTCATTTATCTTCCTCTATTTTGCTGTACTCACCCCAATCGTAACTTTCGGTGGGTTACTGGGCGACGCCACACACAACTACATTGTAAGCCCACACATGTGTTTTGCTCGTTAGAATTGAAATGTTGTTGTTGCAGTTTAAAAATGTGGCTATTGCAACGTCTTTTAAAACACATAGAACTGACCCTGGTTGGAAATCAGAAAAATTTACTTATCACATTGGATATTTTCATTATCATTCAATCAAAACGTCCATTTATTGCATTCCATAATATGCTTGCTTTTGGTTCACTGTAATTTTCACACACAACTGAACACACAAGCCATATCGTTTATGCCTTGTCTCACCTTTAACCCTTG
The DNA here is from genome assembly GCF_947561715.1 of Ascidia mentula. NCBI lineage: Eukaryota > Metazoa > Chordata > Ascidiacea > Phlebobranchia > Ascidiidae > Ascidia > Ascidia mentula. The sequence goes on along the minus strand of NC_138574.1, from coordinate 9,964,136 downwards.
TTTTAAAGGGAACGATGGAATCAATATTCGGAGGAGCGATGTCAGGTTGCATGTTCCATTTATTTTCCGGTCAACCTTTAACCATTATTGGAAGCACTGGACCCATACTCGTCTTTGAGAAGATTATGTTCGAGATATGCACGTAAGAGAGTTTGAAATGCTCGCTTTCATCTTGTAACCATTAAGATAGGGTAGCCAACTAGTGCATGCAATTAGGTGCAAGTATCGTCTGGCTCCCATTCGGGGTTGTCGGTTCGATTCTCGACGATTTGAGAAACAGAGACGTGCTTTACATAATTTTTATTGCTTGTAATATTTTGTTGTGTGAAAAATAGTTGCTCAAAAATCGAGCAGCGGAGGAATTACTCATTCTAACGTCAAGACATCAACTCGAGGAGTTAGTTTGCGATTCTAATTTATAATAGCTACATTGAAATGCAGTGAAATATTCAGCAACCTTTATGAAACGTTTTTTTCAAGGTCGGTTGGAATTGATTACATCACGTTTCGATTTTGGGTCGGTGTATGGACGGGTGCCCTGTGCATATTGCTTGGTAAGTTTTTGTTTCATTTGCACTGTAAAGCATATCCCGGTATCAGCTCATCAGTGCGTGTTATGTTTTATAGACTAAACCGAAAGCTCAGCGTGTTGTCAAACAAACGCCTTATTCAAAATAGTTTGCGCGTTTTTTGGTTAAACTCACATAAAAAGTAAGGACTCATGAATAAAAAACAAAGCCTAAAAATTAAAATCAACATCAGGGGACCTTGAATTTAAACAAATGTTCGCAACAGAGGAAGTAGTTTCAATAACAACTTGTTTCCCTCTAGTGGCAACTGATGCGAGCAGTTTAGTGTCGTACATTACTCGTTACACCGAAGAATCATTCTCGGCGCTGATCTCCTTTATTTTCATCTACGAAGCTTTCAAGGTGAACTTTGCGACACTTGAGCAATACCACAACACGTGGTTTCTACAAATATATTATTTACCGCAAAGTTGCGTCATTTTGGATCAGTATGGTTCTTAACCTTTTTTTATCTCATTTTAAACTTTCAGTTTAAACAGAATCCTTATTTCCCACCAGTATTTTAATTTTTTAGCTAAGAATTTAATTATTTCATTTTCGCTATGTCTGTTATACTTTTTAACTTTTTCGACCGCATGACATTATACCACTTGTCAACAAGTGTACGACACACAGTAAATACATAACATAGTGTTTATTTTCCAACTACTTTTGTATATTTCGGTGCCGACTAATTACCTACACTAGTGGGAAATTTTCCACCGGTTTAGAACCACTATAGATCATACTGTAAGCGTCTGCCATATTTTTCGGCACATTTGTCAACCGTTTTTTAACAATTCATTCCCTCGGTCTCCAGAAATTGATTCACGAAGGCGACAAAATAAAAATCTGGTACGGCTGGGATCCGAATCAAATCACTTTATACGGGTAAGTAGGAACTTTCCCAGTTTCCTGTGAAGAAATCAGTGCATCGTCGGCATCATAAACTTCAGCTCTCTGTGTAACTTATTGCAAAAAGTGCCATTTTTGAACTATTTCAATTGCTCTAAAGAAAAACATGCACCGAAGCGATGCAGTTACAGTGATATTGTAATGTATTCACTCAAATGATAACTGAAGTCGCTGAGTAAAGACTTTCCCCTACTTATTGTTTGCTGTTGATCTGCAGATGCGATTGCATGCCGCCCAACGTATCATCGTACAACATTACCAACATCACGTATGCCGACATGGCGCAGAAATCACGTGAGGCTGTGACGCAATCACATGAGGTGCATTATGAAGGTAAGATAATTGCGACGATATGTTTTGAAGCTAAACTAAATAATGTGGCGTATTTTCTTAAATTATAAAGTAAATAAATAAACATATTATATATATAAATGTATGATATACCAATGGATCCTCCATTGTAAAAACACATTGTTATTTCAACATTTTTATTTTGTGATGCAAGGAATTTTGTACCGAACTGACAATGAATCGTACACGTGTGCTTACAACGGGATGCTACACAACTACACCAACACCGACTCCGTCGACTGGTTCAACGTCACTAAACAGGTTTGCTGAGATTGCTTATTTTGAACAAACTATGGCATGTATTGTTTAAATGCATTTTGCTATTACATCACAAATTTGTTTGATTTTAAGAACTTTTCGTTCTGCATAACATTGTATTCACCAGTTTAAAAGTCGAAAGTCAACCCGAACTTGCAGTTCTATTTAATGTAGCTGCAACATAAATCGTTGCTTGGCGTTGAACTTCGTGTTTTGTTTACTGTCTAGCAATGCTTAAGCGACTCGTGCGGAACCTTGGAAGGCGACTCGTGCGAATTCACGCCGGACGCCCTCTTCATGTCCATCATTCTCTTTTTTGGCACCTTCTCCGTCTCAATGTTCCTGAAGGGCCTCAAGACATCGCGGTACTTCCCCACTCGGGTAAGTCCCCTTTCTGGAAACCGAAAATTTGTGACGCAATTGTACACGTGACGTTTTGTTTGCGACGTATTGCCCAGAATGGTGTTGAAACCTTTTCGTGACGTCATAATAGGTGCGTTCGATAATCAGCGACTTCGCAGTGACCATCGCTATCGGCCTCAACGTGCTTTTTGACATCCTGATGAAAACGAACACTTCCAAACTTACTGTCCCAGCAACATTTAGAGTAAGTGCATGCTTGAAAGTAGTTGTTAGTGTTGTTGATCAAAGGTGTGTTGGGAATCCGACCAACTGAATTTGAATTACAGCCATATTTAGAGTGGTGCTTTCCGGATATTGTTACTTGGTATTTTGCTCTTCTTCTCAAGTAATTCGCCCGTTAGTAAGCAATTCATCACAAACACAGATCTCTTGTATCGGCGGTTACGACTTTTTTTCGAAATCGGCCACGTTATGATGTACGGTTATTACAATGTGGGAAAACAAAATAATGACGCATGTGGTGTTGCGTATGGTAATGCGCATTAGTAATTATACTAAAAAATACTGCATTAGATCACACATTGTAAAAAGTGTAATAAAAGAATAATTTCGCACTTTCAATATCGGTTTTAAACAACAGCCAACGAGAGACGATCGCACATGGTTCATCGACCCCTTCGAGAAAAACGAATGGTGGACCATCCCCATGGCAATCGCACCAGCGTTATTGGCAACCATCCTGATTTTCATGGACCAGCAAATCACCGCGGTCATCGTCAACCGGAAGGAAAATAAGCTCAAGGTATTTAAGTACCGAATCAGTGTGACAATAAGTGGCAAAAATTTTAGCATGTGGTGTCAAATGGACGTTGATAGGGTTGCTAAAGGTAATAGGTACGTTTTGAAACGTACCTTTTGATTATAACATTTGATTGAAGGTGGAATGGTAAAAATGTCGTAGAACCAGGTTGAAACGATTGAAAATCTGATGTTTGCAGTAGTCAAGTTGGCATTAAAGTTTTAAATCAAAAAACGCAGGCAACCCAAATATTTTGCTGCTGGCAATCTTTCTCTTAATTGCAATCAAAGTTTGCTAAAGCTGCCTATTTTCTTTGATTCGAAACTATAACGCCAACTTAACCACTGTAACTCCAAACATATAAATTACATGTGCTTACAATACAAATGTGCATTAAACAAAAATATTTCCCAAAACTTTATACCGCGACTTACACGAACAGAAAGGATGCGGCTATCACCTCGATCTTCTCGTGGTCGCCATCATGCTCATAATCTGCTCCATCATGGGTCTACCATGGTTCGTAGCCGCCACTGTGCTCAGTATCACCCACGTCAACTCCCTCAAGATGGAAACGGAGACCTCGGCCCCCGGGGAAGCCCCCAAGTTTCTCGGGGTGCGGGAACAGAGGGTGACTGGTCTTATGATATTCCTCATGATTGGTCTGTCAGTATTTCTGACTCCAATTCTCGCCTACATCCCAATGCCGGTTTTGTACGGAGTTTTCCTCTACATGGGCGTTTCCTCGCTTAGAGGTGAGATGCTTTGCAATGTGGGTAACTTTCATTAGCAAGAAGTAACAGGATGAACAGCTGGACTCCCCAGAAGGGCCTGTTTAATGTAATAATTATTATCTTTATTACTTTCTTCAATGCGTTTCAAAACTTTAGTAATTGTTGGTGCACTGTTTTGAATAGACTGACTCATAAAAAACCTTATCAGCACCTGATGAAGCAAGATTATAAGTTTTTTATACGTCAGTCTGTCCAAAACAGTGCAGCAATTCTTAACTTTTACGTGACCGCTCGCTTGTTCTTTCCAGGCGTCCAATTCTTTGACCGTATCAAGTTGTTCATGATGCCACCAAAGCACCAGCCCGACTTTATATACCTTCGTCACGTTCGCTTGCCTAAGGTATATCTCTTCACTGCTTTCCAGGCCTTGGGTCTCACTATTCTGTGGGTGATTAAGTCAACCTCCCCTGTTTCAATCGTCTTCCCGATGATGGTGAGTAGATTTATGCAAGTATAGATTTGTAGAATTTTCAAATTTTGTATTAAATGTTTCGTAAAAGGTCCTACTATTGCTACTCATTAAAACATAACTGAAAATAAATAAAAATGTATAGAAAACTTCGTTCTAAAACGTACGCTCCTTAAGGTTCATTAAAACTTTTGTAAACGGCGCCAATAACTTTCTGTAATATTGCAAGGTGGTGATTTATTTGTGCTTAATCGTTTAGGTTGCGGCGCTAGTGGGCGTGCGCAAGCTCTTCGATTTCGGTATCTTCACACACCAAGAACTCTTCTGGCTCGATGACATCATGCCAGAATCCACCAAGAAGAAGAAGGAGGACGCAAACAAGAAGAAAGAGGAAGAGGATAAAAGGAACAAGGAGGTGATATTGTGGTTTGGTTTGCGGGCGAGTTCTGGACACCTTAACGTTCTGTCAAAACCGGGATAGCTTTACCATTTCAGGGTTTGAATTAACAGTTCGCAATTCGCATATTGCGAACCGTTTTTGAAGTTGTTGCGACCCGTTTTTGAGATTATTGCGACGCAACATGAAGCAGGTTAAGGCGCCGCATCCTATATCTATTCATTCGTACACGCAACAAACGCTGATGAAAACAACGTTGCTAACGTTTCTTGGCAATGTCAACGACTATTTTCTTTCAATCCTCGTATTTTGTCAAGCCTCTATTGCGCAAGTCAATGAAACGATGGCGATGTATGACGAAACAAATATTAAGTCAACGAGTTTAAAACAGCAGGTTTTAAGCGTAATGCACAATCGCGTACGAAGCAAAATTTAAGTATTGGAATTGAAGTTATAACGTTTTTGCGATACGTTTTTGTTACCGCTAATTCGAAGAAAAATCATTTTCCGAACTTTGTTGTTGTGGATTTATGTTGTACAAAATGTCCTGAGTTGCATAAAAATTTTGATCAATTTTCGCCAAATGGAGTTGATGTTGGATGTAGGGCATGCACACATTAGTGTTTGTTATTTAAGTGTTCAAAAAAACGAGTTTGTGTTGGTGTTTAGATTGCAATGGCCGGAACAGGAACGCTCAACGTTCCATTGAATGACGGCAAAGTGCTCAAGATTCCAGTGTCCGAAATTAAGTACAGGTAAATAGTGTTGTCTGCAGAATTGTGTATATTCTATATTTACACGCAAAATTAAGGTAACTCGTAAATTTTACAGCCGTCCGTCTGTTTAAATTTAGTTGGCCGAATGTGTACTTTATGCTTATTGAAAAATTCCAACTGAGACTAATTTGTATTAACTTATATGGACGTCATCTGTCGATTCGAAATATTGTCAGCTGATTTAATGTAAGCACCAAATTGAAAGCAAAACATATTTCCCCGTAATGCAAGTGGTTTAACTGTTATCTGCACGTTATGTTTGTGTTATGACACTGAAAATTGTATTTTCCAGCCCAGAGGATCCTTCCAGCATCAACATTAGCAAGGAAATGTCACAAACTGCGATATGGAAGACGATCGCTAACAACGAGATTGGAAACGGGTCCGAATTAAAACGAAGGTACGAGTTACTAGTAGACGAAATTAGATGAGTTTTTCGAATGCCAGTATTTCGACCACAGTAAGGTTTCGGCCGTATCCAAATGGGTAGAAACACAGTGAATCCAAAATACACACAAACCTGTGTTTTAACTAATTATTAGGAATTGTTCTCCTGGTACTTAAGTTATGAAAGTATATCTGTGTTTTAACGTAAAATTCTCATAATAGGAAGTTTAACTAAATTTAGTCCTGAAATTCAACGAGTGCAAAACGATTGTGGGTCGTTTTTTCAGATCTGGAAAGACAAGCGGCGAGGCCAAAAGTTCATCTGCGGCATCCGCAGATGTCAACGATGAAACCGGCGTATGAGCGCCCTCATGCGGACGAATTCTCCTTAAGTTATTTAAGCGTTCCTGCACTCTACACGCTTACTTCTCATACCGGCTCCAATGTACTTGACCTGTTGTGTACGCTCATTTTGTTACTACCTGCCCTGGTTGTAGTGAGCATTTTTCTTTTGCGACCGAATATATGAATTGGCTTTTCTTATGTTCGTGTATTTGAAAGTTTCCAAATCATCTATTTTGTCTTCGCGAAACTTGAAAATGGGTAAAGTGTTTATTGTTTTAACGTAATCCTTTCGAAATTTGCCTCCTGTTCATTCCACAAACCTTATGGGACTACTCTCAATATTAGGGGTCTGCCTTAAGAAGAACCATAGCCATAAGCCTAAACACAAAACATGCAAGCCTCCCTCGTGCCAACCAAAACCCAAGCTCTTCTTTTTCATCCACACGACTCGATGATTCAAAGTTCGCCGTAATTCGCTTTCTTTTGCGATGATGTATTTTACATTACTTGTTGTAAGTCATTCCAATAGCGCGCGCAATTCTATCTCATCATCTCAACGCATAATCCTTGCTAAGTTAAAGCCTCAAACGCGCTTAGCCTCGCTGTGTGCTGTGCCGTGAAGGTCCTACAACTGCCTTTCTAAATTCGAGCCTTGACGCGTTTATGCGACGCCGATCCCATTATTTTCTGTTTTGTTACTACTCGACGTATCTATAGATCACATTTCTATGGACTGGTTTGATTTAAGGCACTTTTATCTTCAAATTGCCTTTTCAATGGCACTTACTAATCAAAACTCCATCTCCCAGATACATTTATTCAACGTTTTTCCCATTCGTCCTTGATGTTTTACTATTTTGCAAACATTACTCTTTGCACCACGGTCTGGATTTTTCTTTTACGCCACTCAGATAGGTGGAGAGCGAAACCGCACTTTCAATACTCCTTAGTAGATGATATCTTCCAGATAAATTCCTTATCTATTACTGTTTCTCCGCGTAGTTATTGCTCCATTTTAAATTTATTCGTACTCGCAGCCCTTGTTCTCTCATGCGACCTAAATTCTGAACATCAGATAGCTGTACAGTAGTGAGTAGTGACGTATTACATGACCACACCTGTGCCAATACATGCAATGTCAATACCCTTGCAACAATCTTGAACAACAAAGTAAATGAGTAAAACTGTTCATACTTATGCCCTCCACCCAGCTATTTAACTTGTTGCCTTGCCAAAATCAATGTAGTTGCAAGTGTTGTTTAATTTTGTTCGAATATCTCGCAATTTTTGTGGCTGACCGTTGCGATGATTTGTGCGCAAACTGATTGTACAAAATTGTTGAGTGCCCGTAGTTCCGTTGTTTGAGCGCCTGTGATCTCAAGCATTATATTTTCAAATGTACATACGAACCGTTTTTACCATTTTTTTCTCGTATGCCTTAGAAACGCCAGATTTGAGTTTACTATTACGTTGGTTATAGGTATTGTGATCGTGAACCACCCGCCATATTGATGTAACAGCTTTAACATGCCCGCTTTCAAGCACTGTCCCAACTGTACAGTATAAGACCGACATAAACCCAACTGGCACAAACACGCGCAAATGTTTTGTGGTGTTATATAGCCGCGCGTGTCTCTGTTGATTTATTCCCCCAAACTGTTTCTCCTTTTATTCGCTTTGTGAATTTTGCTTTCTTGCGCTGTAGTGACGTCATGGTACGAAATACACTTGAGGGCGCTAGTGGTGAGACCGGGTGTGTAACACGTTTGGGTGAAGGTTTATGCATTTCCCAAAATAATGGAGTAAACTACCAGAGCCCTATCCCAATTAATACCCTTTGAAACGCTTTTTTAAGTGGTAGCACTTTTTCAATCGAAAACTAAAGGAGTGCAAACTGTTTCTTCGGTCAATTTATCTCATTTGCTACTGGTTTCCTTGTCCGAGCCGGTAATACTGCAAATTGTTTAATTAACTTGAATCAAAGGATACAGTTACAATGGTAGGCTTAAGGAGTGAGATTACCTTGCTTCAAATTGCGAAAGTTGTTATTAGTTTACTTGGCTAATTATCTTGTTTACAAGATTGTGTTTCCACACTTTGTTCATAATTAGTTGCCATACTTCTGGCGGGGGTGTCCTGAGGCCCCATTTCCTGTAAAGAAGTTTTTTTATCCGCTGAACAATTTCCGTGAAGTTGTCTCGAAAACAAATGACTAAGATTTTGCAGTGAACAACCCTAAATTCTCAACGCGAACATATTTTTAATGTTACCATAATGTTTTTTTACTTGCGTATAAACTACACAGTTGTGTCATTACCTAAAGCAGAGCATTTGTACAAAACTAACTATGAACCGCACAAAAGTAACATAATTTTCAGTGCTAATATGTTTTATTGCAGACTCCCAACTTGAGAGGTGCTGATTTAAACAAAAAAAACACGGTCTGTTTGTTGGTTGGCATTGCGATGAATCTTGATCCAAGTTATTCATTCAACTCTAAATCGTTCATCACATCGTTTGGTGGCATTTCTGCCTTTTCTACGACTGAAAAGTGTTCAAGTTAAAGGCTAATTGAAAAAAGTTGCCTTATTTAAAGTGATTAGTATACTACAGACATTGTACAATATTGTTGAAATATGTGGTGTTTAAACAGTTGTACTGCAACACCCATTCTATTTAAAATAATCGACAAAGGTACAGTAGCTACGTAGTAATTTCGAAAGATATGCAAAATGAGTACTTTTATAGGAGTACACTTCACAAACTGACTACATTTCGAAATCACGGGTAATTTGGGTGACAATTAACGTTATTATCTTTTTATATAGAGATAACATGAGGTAGGGTTTTGCGATAATCCCAAACTCATGAAAGCAACCATTTTCTGAATAACAGCAAGTTAATTTATTTTTTCTGGATTTCGTTAGTTTAAGAATAAACAATTCATTTGTTGATAGACTAATACTGGCCCATGCGTTTAATTTGGCCCGTAATGATGTAAATTACTTTATGTTTTGAAACCAACTTGGACTGGGATTTTAATTCGTATTGTTTACCTTCATCGTTGTCGTAACCTCGATGGTAGTAAGAACGACGGCGGCGACTATGACGACGACGACGACTAAAAGGCCAACCTTCAGATTCTTCAACCATGGTGCAGAGCACCGCAACCAGAAGGAGAGCAAGAATAAGTTTGTTCATCTGCAATGAAAAAATACATGAATTTTAAAACTTCGACGCGATCGTTTACGCCACATAAACATATTTTGCTTACCTTGAATGCTGATTTTGTGTAAATGACAAAATGAGCAATTTGTACGTTAATGTTGCTCGCTTTTATACATTTTGAAACATATGGCGATAGAGTACGAGAGAATCCTATTAGCCAATCAGATGCATCAAAAAACCTAAAATTCTGAAACAGCCTGATGTTCTTTTGCGTGACCATATGACAAACTTGAAAGAACGGAAATGAGATACAGAGGATTCGGAAATTTTCCCATGGAACAAGTTCGAACTTTGCGTTCTGAATAGCGATGGGAAATTTAACTAGAGCATATGCCCTCACATGTCATACACACCACATGATTTCTTAAATAGCTGATGCTAACCGGTGGTATGATTTGGATATAGCCTACGCGCATTTGCGTATATGCAACTAATAATCAAGTCTCGGCTTTGACCAATCTGTATTGTAAAATTGGAATGTTTTCCGCGACTTAGAGGTTCTGTATTGGTTTTAAACTAACCTACTTTGTCACGCGTGTCGATTTTCCGTGCGACGGATTTTGGAAAAAAATCTTCATTGGAGAAAAAACCTTCATGTCCGCCAATGCGCTTTGTTTCGTATTTATTACTGGTGGTCAATTGCCATGTCATTCACACAATTATTCTCATACCGTAATTCGGCCTCTGTTGTCACAAACGCAATCGCGAAAGTGTCTTTACGAAACGACAGCAATGGAATTGGACTGATTGTGTTCTTAAATGAGAACTTGGTCAAAGTATTTGTAGAGGCTTGAATTGGTAAATACTTGAAAAACCCATATGTCCAATAACCGCAATGAATTTTAGCTTCTTTAAACAAGTTTATTACTTCAAAAACGGCACGCTTCATTTTCAGTGCAGCATTCCATGTATCGACATAAGTTTGAATATATTGAGAGGATTATGGCGTAACCTCGATCAGCCAATCAGAAACCTTTATTGAGAAGGCTGTTTCGAAACAGTCTGTTCATTCAACAGCATGGCGTTGTCCATACGATTAAACGGAAACGATATGTGAGCGTGAAAACCTAAAATTCTGAAACAGTCTGATGTTCTTTTGCGTGACCATATGACAAACTTGAAAGAACGGAAATGAGATACAGAGAATTCGGAAATTTTCCCATGGAACAAGTTCGAATACGGTCATTTTCCCAGGCAAATTGCGTGATCCCTTCAGCGTTCAATTTGCTCTCTCTTGTTTAATAAGGAACAAACTTTGGGCTACTACAAGTAAGGTTTCTTAAGATAAAATTGCAATTATGACATGAAAAATCACCACATAACGCCCGGTTTGAAAATACCAATTTCGGGTTAGTGTCAAGGACACACTGGTTTTTGGCCTCACACTGCGCGTCTGATTGGTTAAAGCACAAACACGTGACATAATATAAAGTAGGAACACTGGTTCAATCATTTTTAAATAATATTTTTCGTTAACAATTTTAATGATTTCATTAATCTTTAAAAGCTCTACGAGACAGAAGCAACTTTTTGCGAATTCAAAAGTCGGAAATTTTTGCTTCGATAAAATTTATTTGCATTCTCAAAAGTTTTTCAATAGCTTTAGCTATAGGCAATTCTTGACCTTAATAGGCTAATCAGAACTTTACACAACCAATCTAGAATGCTTTCCATATTTTCTCTTAAAAAATTAGCATACGCTTGAAATGAAGATATTCATTACTAGATATAGTTGGGAATTGTTTTGTAACAATCCAAGAATTGTTGAAACGAATTACCCTACAATGTATTTTTCTAGAGACAGGTATAGACATGCAATCCAAACAAAAGTCCTGTTATGGTGACATATAACGCCATTGTGTGAAAGTATGTGTATTTGGGTTTCAGTACTTTGAAAACTGGTTGTTGCGACCCAGAATAATCGATTTGCATAGTTGTGATGTCATGGGACTTCACAAAATGTATCCGATAAGGGCGACGAGTTTGTCTCAATTAGCAGCACTTTTCACGTTGTGTTAAGTTCGGTGCCTTATTCATGGTGTTTCGGTATAGTTCAACTGTTTAATTATTATAACAACGACCGTTTAAGGCACTTGCGATTAAACGCTAAATACATGAAGTGTAATGGATATGCTGTTTCGTTGCATGCGTTTGAAGTTGCATTGCCAAAAATAAGCGGATGACATCAAGGTTTCACGTGATTAGTTAGGAAAAAATATGTGGGAGGTAGAAACAGTTTTGAATAAGTTGTAACTGCTGCTTGGCCCAGAATGTTTCCCACTACCAAAACGATTTCTACTCTGGGCTTGTCCTTTATTTTATGCGGTTCATTTTTGCGAATAAAACAATAACTTAATTGTCTCTCATGGAAAAGTTTAGAAGATTTATATGTTTACCACGAGGAGTGGCCAGCAAATAGCCTTGTTACCTCAAAGCCGTAGGATTACACTTATTCTACTTATCTGATAAACGTGGCTGTTATGGGTTCATATTCCTTTTTGTAACGAAAAAATTGCATCACCACAATAGAGTTCCAAGGAAAAGTTAAAACACAACTTACATACCGGAATTAGGATTGTTTAATGGAAATAAAAGATGTAAAGCAAAATCCAATACCAAGTTACATCACTATTGATGTTTTTAGGTTTAGTGTGGGACAGTTTTGCATCTTCGCTGATGAAGTCTAGAGAAATTTATCGTTTCGGAGACTGTTCAGAATTTTATGTGAACAATGGGCAAATCGAGTACAATGTACAAAAAGGAAATAAATAAGCCAAAATTTATGTCTCTTATCGGCACATTGCAAATAAACTTAAATTAAATAATCGATGCAAACAAACATAATTCGGTAGAAAATAGAAACACACATTTGGGGTCACATGACTATGAGCAATGATGCGAAACGCCATTCTTGTTTTGTTGTTCCGTGTGTGTGTGTCGTTGTTATCGAGATTTTCAGTCGTTTTATGAAATGAAACGTGTTAGTATTTGTGGGTAAAAATGTTTTAGTTTGTTATTAATTGTCAAATTTCAATTTTACAAATTTAGTGTAGGTACGTGTGTTTAGCGATTGTTTCTAACAATTTAATTATGTCCAAAACTACGCCACTTTGTATTTTGTTTGGTCTCGTTTGCTTTGTTGTTTCCCTCAGTCTCGTCACTTGTCAGGACCCCAAACCCTATGACGGTAAGCGGAAAATTTTAATTTACGTGTTTATTCATAACAGAATAAAATATTATGTGCACAAAAAAGCCAAAATAATCAATAAGACGTGCAGACAGCAGGTGTACGTGTACACACTGTTTTGACTTGTAAGGTCTAGGTTACCAGCTAGCCCTGTGCCACAGTGACCAGCTGCACTGCTAGTAGCCTTTAGCCTAGACCTTACAGGTCGAAACAGAGTGTACACCTGTCGAAAACAAACAAAAATCGTATTTCTTTACCCTTTTCTTCTCTCACCCTAAAAGTTAAAGCGTAATAAACTCGAAAATATGTATTTGATTTGGTTGTATTTTAGCTTGTCAAATGCTGAACACATCCTGTTCTGCCTGTTTGAAAAACGCCTCCTGTTTGTGGTGCAACACCAACCAGGCATGTATGCTCTACCCTGTTAAACATGTCATTCCAAACAGCAAAGATTGTGCCTTGTCTGCTGCGCGATGGGGTGTCTGTTGGTGTAAGTTTGTGATTTTCCAGCTAATTTTATAGTCATAAATTTGTAGTGTTTAAATATTGTAAAAATACATAAATAGATGTGTAGGCTTTGTTGTAAGTAAAATATCACATAAACATAACTCGTAGCCAATTATTGAAAAGTTTTTTGTGTAACTTTCTACAACAATTAAAAACAACTTGTTTTTTCATGTCAGTGTTAATTGTCAACATACCTCAACAAATGGCACATAAAAAAAGGTTGTAAGATGATTTTTTTGTATACAGTAAACTTTGAGGCAATGATTATCAGCGTCAGTATTATTGGTGGCCTTCTTCTTATCTCTATCACCCTATGTATGTGCAAATGCTGTGGATGTTGCTGCTTCAAGAAGAACAACTCAAAGTAAATACACAGTATTGCTAATTATTATCTACGTATTGACCAAAAAGTGTTTGCACTGCCAGGTCTATTTTTCAGCTGCATATAGTTGTAGTTTGTATCTTTGTAAATTCTATAGTGTTCCGTGGCTCAAAAAGGTTGAAAGATACTGATCTAATGCATCACTAAATATGTTGTTTGTGGAAATAGGGTAACGTCCAGTGGTGAAAGTTTGTTGAATAGGGTAATGTTCAATGAAAGCGTTTTTATATTTATATTAAGTCAAAAAATTTGTATTCTGAATTAAGTTCTGATGTACTTTCACCACTGGAATTCCAAATTAACTTTGGTAAGTACCTATAAAAGTTCCCCAAGTGCACAGAATCCACATAGTTTTGTTATCCACATATTGCAGTAAAATTTTAAAAACATTGAACACTGACTGTGTTTATTTAACTAGAGATGTCTTTTACTGTTGACAATTTTAATTGTAGATATTTAAGAGAGGAAGCCAGACTAGATAGAGAACGACAAGAACGACAAATGAGGCAGGATGAAAGGTAACAAAACATTTGTCTGCTGTTAACCCTTTCACTTCCATTGTGTTTCAGTTAAACATTAACTATTTTTTGTATCTTTCATTTGTGCCGTGTTAGTTAAAATAGTACCCATCACAAATTATTTTTTTACATATACATATATACCATGTATTATTAGTACCTGCTGACACTTGATTTTTTTTTTGACAACAAAGCTAGGGTCAACAGACATTTTATTTAGTACACTACTACAAACATGTTAATGAAGAAAGCTATTTCTCCAAACCAAACTATGTGAATGTGACCCCCGATAAGAAAAAACTATAATAGGCATTTTTGAAGGGACAAACAGGAATCAGTTTTCTGCTACAGTTGGAAAGCACCGTTTACATGGAACAAATTTTCCATTTATTTGCTCTTGGTGTTCAAAGAATACCTCTGTCTTACTTGTGGTTTTCTAAAACATATTTTTAAACTATTGTTTGTGTAAAAACTTTTATCTGTTATCTCAGGAGACAAGACAGACAAAAGAAAAATGATGACATAAGAAGAAAATATGGTAAATTTATGTTCAAAATGTACATGTTATGTAAGAAAATGATTTTTAAGTGGAAAAAGGGGATTCTGTTTAAGTGTTTATGTTTGCTTGCTTTTAGAAGCTAAACTAGCAACCATCTGCATGCACATTACTAAGGATTCAGCAAGGTCCTGTGAATTTGCTCTGCTAGGAATGTAACTGGCTGACTGCTGTAATGATTTTTTCCATTTGTTTTAGACCTAAACCAAGTGCAAAACGCACCTGGGGTAGGCTGATGGTTAGGGTTTCACGATCCGAGTTTATTTCATACAATGCCTTATTCAGGTTTAGGTTCACCAAACCAATATCACCAGTTTGAAAATGAGGACTGCTAAAAAGTAGGAATGACAATGACACTCTAAATCAGAGTCCAATTGCGTTCAATAATTTACTGTGACGCCTGATTTGTGTAAAGGATGATTGTTTAAAATGCAGTCAACTGCATTAAGGTCTGATATATTTGGCAATCCACATATTTTATTGACAATGAACTTGATAATTTGCAATTAAATTATAATTTTTGGATTCAGCATACTTTATCACCACACTAATCACCGCAATGATTTTAAATTTTACAAATTGACATCAATTTGTTTAACAGGTCTTATTGGAAGTAACAATCCTTACCAAAGATTTGATGAACAAGCAGCATAAGCTTGTAAGGTTCTATGTTGTACGCAATTAGTTGCTTTGTCTGCTTGGTGAAGTAGAGTGGTGAATGCATGTTGCTTGTTGGACAAAGTATTGTAAACATGGTGTCATGGTAATTTCTGAGGTCAAGCCTTTGGTAGGCAACTTTATTTTTCACATTTATTGTAAGGCACTTTACAATGATATTTCCTGAAAATATAAATATGCAAGTGAGAGAAACTTGGCTTTTATACTTAGCAACTGTGTGGAAGTTTTGTGTAGTGTTTCTACAACTTCTGCAAAACAACGCATACTAAATTACATGCACTTCCTTGTTATACGGTTACCCTCTCCAATTTTCACACGCTCACTTGTTGTTTTAGTGGGATGTACACTATTAGTTATGTTGTTGGCATTCTAGGGGACATAAAGTAATATTTCATTTAGTAAGAGATACGATTGATAATGTCAATTGCTTCTAACACACTGCTAAGCTTGGTTGATCAAGCGTTTAGGTGGCTGCAACAAAAGACTGCAATCCCTAATATTATAAATAGGTATGTCAGCCTGCAGCCCCTATTGACTGTGTGATGATTTCATGTTTTAATGTATGTAAATGATCTGATTGGCTTGTAGCTTTAAATAGGATCATATTAACAGTTCATTGTGGCAACTAAACAAGCTGGTGTTGCTTTATACATTGAATTTACCACTACTAGATGTATGAAATGTAGCGAAAGATTGTTATTTGTTGTATGCACCTGCTTCAAAATGGTCATTTTGAGGTGAATAATTAACTAAGTGCAACTAGTTTCCCTATTTGATTTTGTTCGACGGGTAAATACTGCAGGAATTGCCATTCACATAATTTGTGAAATCTCTTTCCATCTTTAGGTAAAAAAATGCTTCTTGCCATTTTCAGCAAGTATAAATTGCCCATTAGGATAATTCTGCTAAATCATCATATACTTCTCTGCTTTTAACAAAAGAAGTGTTGGCATTTTATTACTCCCAATAAACCTTTTATTCCCCAAATAACCAATGACATTCTGAGATCATCTCTCACTAAAACCATAAACTATTTGTCACAGTTCTCAAGTTTTTTAATTTTGATAATACAAATGTTTCTCTCAATAAGTGACTGATTTATGTTAATTTGTTTGCATAAATGCATGCTGGCATGTGTGTAACGCTTTTGTGACATCACAAGCTTTGTGTGTTAATTAACTAACTGACAATATGCATGTGAAAAAATCATTGTTAAACACCATTAATTGTGTGTGTAACACATTAGTTGCATGAAAGTGGCGCGAGTTTTAAGCATCATGTTTACAATAGTTATGTGTGTCATTGTAGTGCAGTGGTATTTGATGTTTCAATCTTCCTTATTATTTTCAGGACTACTAAGGAGTGATTACCAGCGACTAGAAGAATAAATCCAAATAATCTGTCAACTTCACTAATGTTATCGTTTTTTCCATGTACTTATCCATTTGATAAAGTTAAACAAGAAAGTTAATTTTACATTGCCTTTTGTTTAAACATGCATAAGATTTGGGGAATTGTTTTGTTGTTTGTTATTATCACTTATTGATAACTGTGCCTTGTGTAAATATTTTAATTGTCCTCTTGTCTAAAATGAAGCACATATTTATGTAGTACCCAAATATGTGGCACTAGATTAATTGCCACTACTGCTACGTGTCATTGGGCATACATTAGTTTGTGGTGTGGGTACAACTTCATTTCTCTAAAATAAATTTTCAGTATTGCATTCCATGTACATTGCTTCTTGCCAGCTGATTCATTTTCCATCAATAAAAAAGCTGCAAATAGAGGTAAATTTGACTCTTCAAACCGTAATAGATTTGTTGGTACCGGGTTTCTTGTGGTAACTGCCTGGTTTGTACAGCAGACCACTAAAGACAACGTGTAGGTATAGGTTTAACCCGTTTGGCTTGCCAGTGCCGTGACGTGAATTATTGGTACAGTCTGGCACGTTTCCGTTATGACGTAGGCTATCATTTGTTTTCACTTGTTGAATTGTTTTTGAATTATCAGTGATTAAATACATGCTTGGGCCATGACTTTGCGCTTTCTATGTGATTGACTTGCAACAAAATGGGCAATTGGCGTATTGCATATGAACTGCGGTTGGTAATAATGTGATTTATAGCACTGTGTAAATTGGTTCATTGTGACTGACTGAAACAGAAGTTTAGCTGGAACTGTTGTAAGCAATACGAACGCATCCGTCATTTTTCTATTCCCGCGCAATGATGGCATTCTGGAGTTCCGTAAAAACATCTTCATAAAATTGCAAACCAATTAATTTGCATGGCAATCTTGCTTACACATTTCGAATGCAAACCATCACTAAATTTTTTGAATGCCACTGAACTCGCGTCGCATGTAAACAGCGCATAACCATGTGCTTCTAGCAGTCTGTGGGTCGTTTGTCTCACAAACCGAAACCAACGTTTATTTCTGTTCAACAAAGTGACCTCATTGGAAATCGTGAAAAATCTGTTGTCAAAACCTACTTCAAACCAGAATACAAAGATACTATTATTTTATTAGCAAAAATACGCGTGCGGAAGGGATGTTACGAACGAAGATTTGTGAAATGACATATTCACCATACAAAACCGAGGCGCTTTTTGGCTTTGGCAGCCTCGCCGTGATCACTCTTGGATTTAATGCTTTGCGTGGACGAACGCTGACAGTTAGGAAGCTGTACACCGTACCTGAAAATACACAAATGCGTTGAAAAAGAATAACCATTATGATAAAAATTTAAACGGAGTAAAATATGCAAAAGGAACGTCATAATCTTGACCATCAGTTTGCTGCACGCCGAACCCACGGTAAACAGGTAAAAACTATGTAATAGCGTGGAGAGAATTGTATTGCGAGTCTTACCCATCAGCTGTTAGATAACTTGGCTTGATGCCTCCTTTGCCATCGAACGTTGGACCTCTTCCGCCTCCAGCGCCCGCTTGTGCAGCTTTGATAAGTGGATATGGATTCTGCTTCCTATTTTTTGCCCTCGTTATAACCTGAACAAAATGGCTTTAATAGTGACAATCAATACTTTCTAGGTTTGATAACAGAGTTTTCAGCATAGATTAATACGGTTTACCCACCAACCTATACAATAAACATTGTGTGTCAATTACAAGGTTCACTGGTAATGCCTTGGCTGCGGTATATATAAAGGGACTACGCAATGGGGGCGATCCTGCCTTGCTATGCGAAAGCATGGAAACACTTTTGCATAGTAGGCCTATAACAAAAAATAACCCACTTGTTACAAACGATTATTGAACTACGTTACATGAGAAATTTACGCTTTTCAATACGTTTGTAATTAGTGGATCTATAGAATACGGTTAGGCAACCTTATTGGCATATTGTTGAAACTGGTCCTCTTCGATGGCCAACATGTTTATAAGTTGATCGTCGTAACTCAATTCTTCTTCCTTTTGTTTTCGTTCTTTTTCGGCCCTCTTATTAATCTGGGACATGTGATGACCTAAAACGTATCACAGTAGTATAATACCTCCCAATTTTACTATTAACAATGTGTTGATAAGTCACTGTTTTGAAGTAATATTAAGTGTGTTATTTTTTTCTTTTGGATTGTGACAAACTTTTGGCCAGAACGCACATACACAAGAAATGTAAACACCATCTTCCCATAGAACAGCATGGGAGCAATGGTGTATTCGTGAATATTTTTCGTGTACACAGCAACGGGACAAGGGCTTTTTCGGTACCTTGGAGTTGTCCGTTAATTTCCTTCTCCATTGCTCGTCGCTCCGCCTGTTTCTGCGCGAAGACGCGATCTGCCTCCAGCTTCATCTCAAGCATCTCGAATGCCTTCTTTCTCTCCTCTCGCTCTTTGCGCTCCTTCAAGTCCAGCTAAAAACAAATTGTAGAATTAAGGTCGGATTACTGTACTATAGGTAGGCTAAGAACCACTAAACCCATAAAAACGTTACATTAAGGCTAGGCTGGAAACCTGAGAAGCGTCGCAGTGATATGCTTAAAAAGCGTCCACCTAACACATTCATCATTAACCTGTTCATTCCTGTGGTCAGCAATGGAGGCCAAATCCTTCTTCAGCTTGTCCTGTTTCTGAGCGACTTCTTTCTGCAATTTATCCTCTGCTTCTTTTTGAGCTTTGATAATTCGACTATCCTCGTCATCAACTTTCTGTTTCAACTGGCCTGCGAGGTGGTTGATCATCTCATCTTTGTGGGTCTGAATTTCCCTGGGAGTTGCAAGGAAACAAATAACACCATGGAATGTTCAGATAGCTGCATAGTGTCAGGGCTTATAAAGCAATAGTTAGGCATAGTTTTAACTTCAGGTAAAATGCCCAAGCTTGGATATAAAAAATGTTTAATATATTTTCCCCACTTGCAGAGTAAGATATCTATTGAAAGAATAAAGAAAAGCTTTTTTAATATATAACCTACAGAACACAAAGTATGAATACTACATGATAAAAAGATGGTGAGTTTTTTTGCCACGGTGAACTTACTTAAACAGCTGGGCTTCCTTTTCCTTTCTTAGTTTAAGCATTCTTTTCTTGGCAGAAGCAAACAAACGGATTTCTTCATCTTCTTCCTCTTCTTGTTGTTGCTCCAATGCACGAATTGCAGCCCTACCGGACAAATAAGACAGTGCAATCATTCTGGTCACAAGTAGATCGTGTTAAATGCAACTAATTAGCAGCTGCAAATAACCACATGCTAACATCAATGGCGGACTTATCAATGAAGAAAACCAAAAATTATTCTTTTTTGTTAGTAAATTGATCAGTTGACTCACTTGTTATTTTTGTGTTCTTTGTGTGATTGCATGATGGCCATTTTCTCTTTTCGTTTAATTTCCTCAAGTTTTTGCTGTTCCCACTCATGAAGTTTGGCTAACTTTTGAAGCTCCTCTCCTTCCTTTTTGTCTTCTTCTTGTTCTTTTTCATAGACCTCATTGTGTTCTTTAATTCTGTGTTTTGTGATACTCATAAGCATGACATAACAAATTGACCAGCATTAAGTGGTATAAAATTTAGCATTATCCAAATGACAAAAAATTATGTTTTCACACAATTTTGCTGGAGTTTACTGGTCAAAAATGTATTGGCATTGTGAAACAACATCTGGGGATTGCAAATTTAAGGTTTAACTTACTGCATTTGCTGATATTCAGCCACCTTTTTCCGCTCTTCATATCTTTGTTTTGCTTTTATTTGGTCTTCGATAACTCCTTCCTCAAATTGCTTTCTAAAATAATTACAAACTTGCTTAGAAGAACCACAATTTTTATATATTTATAATCAAAAATGTAACACAAAAAACACTTCAATAGTCTCAAATAGAGTTTACCTGTACAACTTTACTAGTTCTGTATCTTGCCCGACACTGAGAGCTTCTTTCTGTTTCTTCAGTTCGATTTGAGCATCCCTTTCCTTAAGGACTTCTGTTAGCAAAAGGGCCCCCTATAAAATCAAAACAGCTGGTTATAAAGAAAGATGTAAGAATGATTTCTTTACAAACAGTGAACTTTTTATCACGCCATATATACAAAAAGAACTCATTTTTTACAATCTATTAACTTACATGAAATCCTTTAATCCGGTCAGTTTGGAAGTACTGAATAGTTTTTGCCTTGTCAATTGCATCTCGTCGTTTGGCAGCTTGAAATTTTGCCTCATCAATATCCAATTGAACTCTGCTTTCTTCTTCTTTCTCTTCTCTTAATTTTCTTGCTTCAAGCTTTTTTTGTCTTTGTCCCTGCAAAGAACAACTTGTTTATTAATTTTTTATGTTGGAGTTAAGGTTTTGTCACATAGTTTTAAGTTAGTTCCATTTATAAAACTGTCAACCATGGAAATACCTACAAAACGCCAATAGCACTTGGATATGAAAATAAATAATATTTTGACAAGTTTTACGAGATCAAATATTCATCTATATTCTAGCATTGCAAAATCGTAAACCATTTTGACAACTTTGATTGATTTGCCAAAATATGTGTTTTAAAATAAGTAACATTAGCTCACTGCAATTGTGTTTGACCAGTGTTTCACCACATCTTGTGACTGTGCATGAAGTGCTTCCCGCTCTGCATGAGCCCGGCGCAAATTTTCCATTTCTCTTTCTTTTGAATGCAGACTCAACTGTATCCTTTCCCATTCATTTTTTGGCAGTACTTTAACCTGCGTCAAAGTACTGAATTTTAAGCTGGAAATCCCTTGGAAATACTTGACATGAAATACCTGTCTGAGGTTTGCAATCCCAGACACACTTAATTCGGGTGGTTGCTCTGCTGTTTGATTTGGTTCATGTGTCCCTAAAATCAAAACACAAAACTAATTAGGCTACGTGAAAATCAAAAATCAAACTGTAATTAGTTTTTGCTGTAAGGTATGGAAAAAAAGGTTTCAACCAAATGAAATCTAAAATGGCATTTCAATCTACTTTTTTTGTGCGAAGGTATTTCAGCGAAATAAATTGCCATTTGATGTGTGTGACAATTATACACAACTCAGAAAGGAGTTAATCACAAAAAAAGCATCAAATATTAAGCAACAAAATAAAAGTTTACAATATAGGACCAAATGAAATATAACAAATTGACTACCTCGCCGATTTGGAGCAGACTTTGGTTTGCCAGTTCTTCGGCCATATTGAATAAAGTTGGCATGCTGCACAGTAGCCATAGTTAAAAAATAAAAACCTTTATGAACAACAGTCTGTTAAAGCATTTTAAATTCTGCAAAATGATATACAGAAGAATCAAAACATAAATAAGCAATCCACAAATTTGTACCATAAAACTATAATGGTAGGTTTTATTCAAGCCAAGAATCTGTTATTTCCGACGTGTTTTCATTGCCTAAACATTCATTTTCGTTTTTGGCGTTTCGTAATTATATTCCTAGACAATTTTTGCTTTGCCTTAACTTAGAAATTTCGACCAAGTAAAGGTTTATCGCTGAGCTACACGCGTTTTATTCAAGAATTCATATCTAAAGCAATGCATTTACAGCCAAACTTTACTTGCAACCTGCAACATTGTAACGTCAATGATTAGTTATCTCTGATTTAGTATTAGATATCTATAATTGCCAATAGTGAGGCCATATTCGTGCAGTACAGAAAACTTTTTGAGCATAAAAAATTTATTCCTCCGGCTTTCAGTTGTTATGACTACAGCTGTCAATTAAAATCACGTGACACTATGTTATGCATCATTGGTTTTATCCATTCTGAAGGTATTTATCCACAAACTTGTGTTTCGTAAGCAGTATCATGATTTTTATTGAAGCAATACCTTTCCAAAAAAATGTCGAAAATTTCATTCGAAAGCAATAAAACTGTTGTTACGTGTTGATTTCTTTGTGTGTTGTTGCAAAACCTACACAGACCTCGTTTATGCACTGTATATGCAAAAGTCGCAAAAACATGCATAATTGTTTTCTGTGTGATCTTCATAAACTACAATTGTACACAATTTATATTAAGAAAATGATCACTACGAAAACATAGAATATTGAAACATATTGTATGACATCTTAAACCGGATGAGCTGAATGCCCACGTGTATTTGTTGTTCATGTTTTCGTGCACATACTTTCGAACCTTCTTCGTGCAAAAACTTTATAATGAAAGATAAAGTATCCGCTTTGAAAATTAAGTTTGATAGCAATTGTAGTCAAGGGCACTCACTCTACCTAAAGCAGCACAAAGTAAGAAAGCAACAAAATGAAGACGTGAATCCAAATTCCACCTTGCTGGTTCTGAACATTCCACCGTACTGTGACGAGGTACCATACATGTGTAAACAATTCTTGAACAATAAGTAAATTTATCATGTTGCTTAAATTGTCATGATACTACAAAGGGTTAATAAAATATTTATTTTTCATATGATAAGCAAAGTGAAGCCAAAAACTTTGCTTATCATATGATTATTGTGACACGGGGCCTGACGGCACTATTGGTTGAGCTTTGCTTGGCCATTGTGTTTCCACCTTGTTTTCTCCGTAAGGTTGCCCCTAGTTTGGTGCCAAATGGATGATGGTGATTGTATAGTCACCACAAAGTGGAAGTCTTTGCTTGGCCGTTTGGTCAGCAAAGCCGTCTGATAGTCACACCAGCTGTACTGATGTGACCTTTTAGGTCGAAACAGTGGCCATCTGTCTGCAGCTTACTCAATTTATATATTTTTTATTGCTTAGAAGTGTTTGCGAAGACTTTTTGGTGATTGTGGGAAGATAGCTGCACTTCACATTCAAAAAAGCCCAGGACCCATTGAAAGAAAAAGCACCGATGCAACTAAACATTTTCCTACACCACTAACCACTGGGTTCCATGTTGCGTACATTAGCTATGAGTCTGAAAACTCAATTGAAAAAGCTTTCAAGAAATGTGAATCAGTGGAACCACACCTGCTGTGTACTCCAGGCAAAGAAGTACAAACTGGCGTCAAAAGTTAGTGTCTTATATCAAACAGATGTAAAGTTAAATCGTGTGTATTTTGTGTATACATGTTAGAAACTACAATGCTAACAAACACCAATAAAAAGAAATGCAATAAAAACTATAAAGATTATGTATTCAGATTGGAAAGTTTGTAATTTGCACAGCAGATTTTTTCTGTGGGGATTGCAGACTTTGAACAATACCCTTTCTGGATAATTATCGTGCACCATACTGTTTATTCATGAATGTAGTAATTTGGAACTAATCTTTTGTATGTGGAAACCAGAATGGTGTTTGGAGTATGTAAGATCCTGGCCTGATCCCCAAAAGCTTCAAGCTGAAGTGGACAAGTATATGCTCTCATTTGATGCAAAAACTGAAGAGGTACATAATCGCAATCAAAAAATGGCTTTTGTTGTTCAATGCGAGTATGTTCAAAATTGGATTTTGATTAGGGGACCTAACCATTGAGAATAAAAACATTTAGTAGGGGTAAATTTGTTACTCCATTTTTTTTAATTAGATTTGTTTAAATATTAGGAAGAACAAAAAGAAATTGAGAACGAAGGTGTTCCTGATGATGAAGGTTGGGTTAAAGTGACAAAAAGAGGTCGCAACCCTGGTTTTGGTCGATCAGAAAGTAGGGAAATAAAAATTAAAGCAAAAGAGAAAAAGAAGAGAAAAGAAAGGGTTTGTTTGTTTATTGATTTGTAAAATCAGACACTTTATAAGATTTATTTTAAAATACATGTCTTTCCTCTTTGCAGGAGCTTTTGAATGTGTACACATATCAAATTCGTGAATCCAAACGAGAAAGTAAGATGTTGTTATTGATCAATTATATTTGACAAGTAATGTCCAAAAATTTATTTTAGAAATTGCCGAACTGCGAAAAAAGTTTGAGGAAGATAAACAAAAAATCAAAACTATGAGAGATGCAAGAAAGTTTAGACCGTTTTGACCAGAAGCACGGTACCAACGCATTGTATTGATGACAAAATCAATTCACTTCATGTTCACTGCTTTTGGCCCGGTTGGTGGAGTTCACTGCTCTTGGCCTGGTTGTAGTACAAATTATTAGTGATGTTCATCACACAGGCAGTGCATGTCTTTGAATGTAACAGTTTTCATTCGGTCAGTAGTTAGTAGATATTTCCATTGGAGTCTCATCTATCGAAGATCTTCTATTTGGGCCATATGCAACTATTTCTAGTAATCTAAAATGTCACAAGATGTTAAAGTGTACTGGATTGTTTAATAAAATGTTGTAACCTTGTTTTGGGCAAAGGGTCAGATAAGCTTTGGAACTGATCTGAAATACATTTCGCGAAATTAAAAAAGTTGTGCATATTACACATGTACCAACCTTTAGTGCAGTTTAACACCCTAGTTTGCATTGCAATTTGACTAATCTGTGAAAATCGGTCAACTGCAAGCTCATCCGGTGATCCTGAAATAGGAGTGGCATCTGAGTGACTGCACAGGGACATCAGATCACCCACCAATGCATGAGCATGTTTTTTGCTCCACAGTTGCAAATCAGGGTTTCCCAAAACTGATCCTTTGGCTATGGCCTAAATCAAGTTTGTAATAAGAAATTGCATTCAAATTGTGGCACACTGATATTTACCAATGTACCACAAGCATTTCACACTTACCTTGAGAGCTGGCTTGGAGGCAAGAAGTGTTTTTAGAAATCCATAGTGCAGTCTTGAGTGTAGTTCTGTGTATGTAAGGTTTTCCCCGGTACTTTTTTGTGCAAGAAGTGACATCGGGGCAAAGGGTGATTTTACGCACCACCCAGCGAGGCCTTCTAAAGGAGTAAGGGTCAGACTGTCTGGAAGAGACTGTGTAGCTTTTATCACTGTTCTCCACAACTTGTCCATCTGCAAAATATTAATAATTTAGAACTGCATTTACATATAAACCACAACACACACAAAAAAAATGATTTAGGAAGAATTACTGCATATGTCAGTCGACAAAAATTGTGACATTTTTACCTGAGTAGCAGTACAATAACATATAGTAGGATCTTTTAATATCCAGTGTTGAACAATGTCAAGCAGAACAATACCAGGCCAGTTGCCACATTCATCTGGAACATCCCCAGCATTCTTGCCTTTCTCTGTTTGCCTGTAAACAATGGGTATTAATATACAGTTGATGCATTTCTGCATGTAAAAGTGTACATCATTGTGTAATGTGAGGTGAGGGCAATCATAAACACACAACAAAAACGTGGACTGATATCAATACAGGCCTTCAGGTCAGCATCACCATCTTGCTGCAGTATGCAGTAGTCCGTTACAAGAGATAACACCAAATGAATGACATGAGACTTTTCCGTGCTCTATTTAAACAAAACATATGCATATTTAATAAAGGCTTGTTTTGTTAGGACCTATATGTGATTTACCTTCATCCACAAGGCTGCACATTCCAAGGTTGCAGATGACTTTGATACAATTGCCAAAGAAACAAGTTTGCATAAAATTTCTTTCCTTCAAACATGATGAATATTAACAATAAAGGGTAAGGAACACTATTTGAGCCAGGCAAATTTAGGTTGTTAGGGACAACGCACATTTGCACAATTGCAGGTCAATTTATTTTTTAGAAAAAAATGAAGTTGGTGTTATATTTTTAGTTATAAAACTACAGTTCTGTTGCATTGATATGATGTATTCTGACCAAAAAATGTCATGCAACATAATCACATTTAAACACCAATAATGTACCTGTATTCAAGAGCAGTCTCTCGTGCCATTGAAAACATTGCCTCAAATATTCTGTATCGTACATATTCATGCTTCTGCTCTTGTAGGTATAGCCCAAGCTCATCAATTAGTTCCAGTTCTTCCAGTGGAGATAGTGGTGGCTGTACAAAACAACAATAAAAAAATTTAATCAGTAAGGTTTAACACTGAACAGTATGGTACTTTAAATAAAAATCAATTTTATTTATTCACAAAATTCCACAGAAAACAAACCCAAGCAAAAAAGTCAAGAAGAATTATCAACAAATGTTTACTTGCTGCAAATTGATCCAATCTCCTCGTTGCTTAAACATTACATCATCAATTCGTGAAATCAGACCCTCCTTGCTATATGCTCCGGATGCCGAAGTTTGGCTCTAAAGTATTTTAGGTTTAGATGAAAAGGTTGTTGGACCTGTTCAAATTAAACCATTTGCTTTTGCACAAAAAACTGCCAGGCGGGTCAACAAAAACACAAGAAATACTTACGCTAAAAACATTCTCCAAGTTTCGTACTAGTTCCTGAACAGACGTCGTATATTTTCTTTGATTCATTATATATCACGGAGCTCAATTGCACGAGTACATTTCGGAAGGACCCCGTAAAAAATTAATGTGTACTCATGCAGAACAGGGGAACTCCCTAGGAGAAAACAAAACATTGTTGTGTTGGAAGAAATTGTTCCTCTTTTTGCGAACAGGTTTCTCTTTGATTTCGTACGCGTTGTGACGCAACCTCAACTTATAAAGCCTGTTCAATACGTTTTTTAGCTATATTC
The DNA here is from genome assembly GCF_947561715.1 of Ascidia mentula. Taxonomy (NCBI): domain Eukaryota; kingdom Metazoa; phylum Chordata; class Ascidiacea; order Phlebobranchia; family Ascidiidae; genus Ascidia; species Ascidia mentula. Next base: position 9,936,732 of record NC_138574.1, on the reverse strand, counting down.
ATCACTATATTGTTTATGTGCGCAATTTAGGCAAAATAAACAACCCCGGTTTAATCAAGTAGGGTAAACATCTGTCCATATTTTTAAATAGTTTCGTTCAGATGGCATCCAATTCCAAAGCAAATGTTAAAGGCCTTTCAAAATGTTGGAATGATTTGCTACTAGGTGAAGAATGGATCTTTGAGGAACAAACTGGGTAAGAAAAAATAACTGGACATTCCTTTCCATGATGTACAAAATAGTCTATTCTTTTCTCACTTAGTTTAAGCATTTAATGCTCCAGGCAAAGAATGTTCATACATTTTAAGTTTGCAGCATAAAAGTTACTTGGACTGTTAACCATTCAGCCCTTTTTTTGTTAATTATTTACTGTTAATTTTATCATTGATAGCCGGCACAATGAATTTTCATTTTTTAAATGATTGGGTGGCAGACTGCATCATTCATTTGGTTGTGGTTCCATGTTGATAAAGTTAACATTCTAAACTTTGGGATTACTGATAAACTTACATTTTCTGTATCTAATTTTTGACCAAACATGACCTAATATTAAATTTTCTGCTAATATGTGATTGGGGAATATATAGTAAATGTGATTTAACAATGCTTAATTGCGAAGAAAAATACTTATTTTAAGGTAACCCTGATCTCACTTGCTATAAAGAATTTTTTTATTTTTTATTGCAATCTTTTGACTTTTGTTATAATGCTTGTAACTTTATGTGTGCAAATGCTGAAATGCAAATGTTATACAACTAAATACCAACTCATGACAGATCATGAGTTGAATCTGAAAAAATAAATTTTGAATGCAGTAACTATCATTAATAAAATAAAAAATTATTTTTCAAGATTTAACCTTCTGAATACCCATGGGTGGAAGAAAATCCCAGAAAAAGAAATCCAGACAATTGTAAGGATGGTTTTTAATGATTACATTAGAGTCATAAAAATATCAGATGGATTTCTCATAAACAAACTGTTGACAGAGGGTATACATTCTTTGTCAATTTCTTTGAATTATTTTAATCCTTTGTTTGATTTATACAGAACAAAATTTTATTATGGGCATACTAGAAAAGGTATTTCACAGAAACTGGAATGTTTGTGAAAAGCATGTCCCTCCAAGAAATGAGAAAGGATTTTTTATTAAAGTAAGTTTCATGATAGTTTTTTTTAAAAGGTTACATGACTACCGTTTGTTGGAATTAGCTTTTTTGGGAAGCTTTTTTCCTGTAGATATAGACATTTTGTCGTGTTCAAAATGTTGATTTTCTGTTTAAGGGAGTTGAAGGTCATACCACAGAAGTTATTAAACAGTATTTGAAAGATTTAAATGGAGAATCACAAATCAAGTCAAGTCCAAATGTGACTAAATGTGTTTCTGATGTATGTAGAGTAATGTATGGTCATAATGCCGGCAAGTGGATGTTGTACCTGAAACAGAGCTTATACGCTTTAACATGGTGTTTTTTGTTTGCAGATGCAGTCAAAAGTTTAATTTCACAGAATTGGTTTAATGGAAAACAACTTAAAGTAAGTTTTTTTTTTCTGTCTTTGCCTTTTATTTAAACCCATTGTTGTTTCAGACAAGGAACTTTTGTCAGAGTGACTGCATCAAGTTAACCAACTTGCCATCTGATGTTACTTCCTCTACCATCAGACATGAAGTTGAGCCCATAATCAGATGTGAAGTTACTCATGTTGAAATGAAAAATGATGGGACCGCACTTGTGTACCTCTCAAATTATCGAAGTATTAAGTGTTAGAATTTTTGTTATATTGTAAGTTGTATCTGTTATAAGTTACTCACACTCTTCCTTCATCTTCCTTAAAAAGTGTCAATGTACTAGAAAATAACAAAAGTTTAATATTTGTTTTACATGTTTTGTGTTGAATAGAGACTGAAAGAGCAGTAGGTAAAATTGAACTGCTTGATTTCAAGTTTAAAAGTGTTCTTCATTATGAAGTTCCATTGGATATCTTACCATGCCAGAAAATTAAAGTTCACCAGTCCAAGCTTAAAAGTATGATGCTAAGTTTTAAAACCACTTTTCTTAGTACATCATCTCGCAAAATATTTGACTAACTTTTCGAATTATCAAACTTGGATGATTTGTTGTAACTCTTGCATTTATTTATATTTTTCCATGATCATATGGAATATGGTAGCAGTTTAGTATACTCTTTAATATGTTTTATTTTTACATTGTTTGCCACAACATTATTTTTTACACTATTTTAACAAAGTGAGCAAAGAGAAAGGTAACATCATTATCTATGCAGGTTCAGCTGGAAGCAGTGACCATGATTTGACAGAAATTGATTATGATGATTCACACAAACTTTCCAATCAAGTTGTACAGTTGTCCAGTGAATACAGTAAGCTAAACATTGTACGAAGTGGTAAGTGTGTTTGCTGCTGTGTGCTTTTAGTTAAACATTAATCTTGCCATTGATTGCTTATAATCTCTCTGTTTAGACAGATAAATTCAACTTAGTTGCATGGGATTTGTTCTGTAACTAATGTGCCACCTTGTTTAAGATTTTTCTTAGTATTTTCTAAAACATGTGTTTTTAACTGGCACTGGCAGAACGAATCAGGCCAGCTAAACACTATTCTGTGGTCTGCATCACGTACATTTTGGCCTGCATTATGGCTAAAGAACAACAAACTTATAGTAACTATCTTAAAAGTTGAACACATTGGCCTTGTAATGATATCACAAGAGTACATTTAATGCAGTGTAACAAATAAAAACTAAATGAATATGTTAATTGTATGATGATTTGTAAAGTTACTTGGTCTGTGTAAATCTAAGTGGGTAAATAGTGACAACATCTCTAAAAGAGTTTGATACCCAAGACATAAGGTATCATTTATGTTATTGTGCAACTGTTTACAGTAACTTTTTTGATGCATTGCACACAAGGTATTTTTTGACAGAGCTTCCAAATGATCATTCCTTTGAAATAATGCCATCAGCCTCTTTGGTACTGGATTTTGTAAGGCTGTCACCAGCAGTTTATAAGCAGTTGGTCAGCCTCATTAAAAGTGTCAAAATTGAAATCATTAAAAAGCCAGCATACAGTGCTGGGGGATCTTCCACATTTGATGCTGTAAAATGTACACTCATCAGAAACATGGTAAAAAATTGTGTTTAACACTGCTATCTTAACAATCAGTATAATTTTATTGGCAGAGTTATATTCTTTTAAATCGCCCAAGGTGGAGAGCAATCTAAAGGTTGATTTATTGGTCAAAACTTTCTTTGCTAATTATTTAGACTTTGGTGTGCTTAAATATACATGTTTATTTGAGCATTATTTCACTGCAGTGCATATTTATAGAAACATAGCAATCTGTGCAATTTGTTTAATAGGATCTTCAACACAAAGACTTCAAGGATTTTGAAGTGTTGTGTACAAAAAGAATTAAACAATTTCTGGCTCAGTTTGACAGTAAAACCAATAGTTTTGATTCAGAGGAATTAAGAGCTTTACGATCTGAAATGTGTTGGGACAGAGATGATTGTGATATGATTGAAATGGAAATAACCACCTATGGTTTTGTTCCAGTATACGTAAGGTGTGTATAGTATTGCAATAAATGTACACAAACATTTCTTCTAAAATTGTGTAAACCTGCAATTGGGACTACGGTATGATTTTGTCGTTGATGGTCTTGTTTCTATTTTTTGTTTTGTTTGTTCAGGTGGAATGACATGAAACCAGGCAATGTTACCATCACATGTAATAAGGCATGCATTGACGATGTCTTCGCTACTTTAAAGGTACTTGCTTGATTTAACCGAAACAAGTTAAGTGACCCCATACTACAAAACTTTGAACTGTGATTTAAGATTGGTAGAAGGCAGTCTTCTTAATTTTTGTGTATTGGCATTTAAAGTTTGGTATCTTGCCTCCCTATCACCCCACATCCATATTTTTTTGTAAGAGTGCACTGACATGACGATTTTACAAAAGTATTCCGTGATTATAGAAAGGTTAAGATCCACTGATTTAAGTTGTCCGTGTCATTTGGTCCATTAATAACATCGACAAATGGAAAGTTTGAATTCATACAGAAAGGTTTAGCGCGGCAGTCGAAAGCATCGACGTCCCACTTATTACACCGAGTTCAACAAACAAAATCGTACAAAGAATCGATTGCAATGGAACCACATCTTGCAAAATGGTTTATAAAGTTTGCTCCGAATGATAGCAGCTGTGGCACAATATTTGTAAACATTAAAATGGAGCAAAACAATAGTGGAATCGATTTGGTTGGAAACGACGATGGTGTAGTCACTAGAGGTATAGAAAACTCTGTATTGATGTTAAAGCTTACGTCCTTGCTAGATTTTCCTTAGAATATATGTTATTTAAGCATTAATAACAATATTAAAATTTTATTTTCGTAGCAAAGCACTTTATCACTGAGATGGCTCAACAACTGTGTACAGAAGTTCAACAACTGTCCGAATCCGATCTCCGACATCTGGCGACCGAAAGTGGTAAAAAAATTCTGCGTCAAGTTGAGTCGGTTACTGAATGTTCCATACACCAGAACGACGCAAGCAAAGTAATTTCAGATAAGGTACATTAATAGGATAATGAATTGAATTCAAAATCCTCAAAAAATATAGTACTCTTGTTGCGTTATGTTGAACTGTCTTTTATTACGAACTAATGTTAAACAACATAGACAAACGTTCAGATTGTGACTTGATCCGCATCCAGACAACTTTAACACCCATTTTTAAATAGCAATCACAGTTTGCGATATTGGATGAACATTTGTTATTCAATTATTCTGACGTCACTGTACGCGTGGTGAGGAATGACATCACTGAGCATCGTTGTGACGCAATCGTGAACGCGTCTAACTGTGATCTGAAATTACGGAAGAGAGGAGTTTCTGGAAGTATATTACAGAAAGGTTTGTAAACAGATTTAAAACAATTACAAATTTCATATTTGTTTGTAGTATATTTTTAAAATTCTAATATATTTTTTGCCTTCGCCTCTACTTTCTCTAAGGGATTTTTCGGGTGCTAGTGGAATTCTAAGGCAAAAAACTTGGGATTTTTTTTAGTATGCATCTCTATGTAGTCGAATTCTACTGCAAAAAACTAGGGAGTTAATCTCTAGTATTGTTTTGCCCTTGTTTACAAAAGTTTTTTAAAGCCATTTATATGGATTATTACGCTTTTTTACTAAAAAATTTGTGAGCTACATAAAAATGCAAACTGAAATGTTTTTTGTTTATCCATTTGATTTTATTCGTATCTCGTAAGGTGGTGGATCAATTCAAAGGGAAATGGATAAAATTTATAATGAACAAGTTATTCAACCCGGTATGGCTGTAATGACATCCTCTGGAAACTTACCTTGTAAAAGCATCATTCACGCCGTTGGACCTCAGTAAGCAAAAGTCCACTGTAAAGCAGATAAAAAAATGCAACATTTTTATTTTTTGCAGATGGAACATGACTTCCGACAAAAACGCGGCCTTTATTCTTCATAGCGCTACAACTAAAAGCTTGGAAATTGCTGATAAGCATGATGTGAAGTCGATCGCATTTCCATGCATAAGTTGTGGAGTTAATGGGGGCAAACCGGAAATTTGTGCTCCTGTGATTGTAGGGGCCGTTGCACAGTATTTCAAAGCTAAAACAACTACCAATATCAAGCGGGTAGGTGTCGTCATTTTTTAATTTCGTCCTCAATGCTTAAACCATGCTATTTTTCAAGGTTGATTTAGTGGAAATATCTGACCAACGGATTCTCCAAAGCTTCCTTGATTCTCTTGTTCATTTGTCAAAGTCCGAATTACAAAAGGTGCAGAACCATTTGCACTAAGCAAATCTAAATATGTGTCCAAAGTAGCGTGTTTATAAAGCTGGGGAAAGATCTAAAATATTTTTTTTGTATTTACAGGCACAGCATAATCAGCCCGGGCCAAGCTCGTATGTTGGTGCGGTTCTTAGGCAACCAACAGCAGCACCACAATCTGTTCCAAGTTTTGGAAATGTGAAAGTAATAGTTAAGCAAGGCGACATAACTTCAGAAAACAGCCATGCGATAGTCAATCCATCTGACACTTCTTTTTCATTCGCTGGTAAGGGTTCTAAATGTGGGAAACTGCTTTTTTTTTAAATTCCACTAAGCCAATGTTTCGAATTAGGTCAGGTTGCCAAAGCAATTTTGAAAAAAGGCGGGAAAAGAATCAAAGACGAGTGCTATTCCCTGACTAAGGTTTTGAATGGGAAATTTCGCGTCACTTCCGGTGGCTTTCTCAGCTGTTCCAACATTTTTCACATCGCTGTACCTTCCAATCAGGATCAGTTGCAACAACTTTTGTATGAAGTATTTCAAGAAGCAGATAAACGGAAACTGAGCAGTCTTTCTTTACCAGCAATCGGAACAGGTTATTTCCAGTTTAGACATCACCGCTGTTATTTTATACTAGCCCAAAAGTAGTGCTTTCGTTTTGATTATTGATTCACGCCTCTGCTGTTTATTAAGGTGCTCTTGGTGTAAGTGTCGATGTATCTGCCCCTCTGATTCGGGACGCTATTAAATCTTTCGCTGCAAAAAATCCCAAGTATTTGGTGGAGATTCGCGTGGTCATTTGGCAAAAACACTTGGTCGAAAGTTTTAAAAGAATTTTATTTGGAAACGAATTGCAATGTGAGTTCCAAGGACGTTCCGCATCGGCAACGCCAAGTTTGGTGTACTGTGCGAAGGAACGAAGTATGGTAACAAAGGTGAGTTATGCCGATTTTGGGCGATAAGACACAAGCGTCTAATACTTGGTAACAGTGGATTTTTGGAGACATGTCGCTTATTGGAACTTTAAACTGTTTACACCAAACTGAACCTTAATGTTTTGCAGGCTAAAGTCAAAGTGGAAGAATTTTTACGGGGCCCCTACAGGGATCGCCAGGATGTCGTAGGTAATGTTCGGCATAGAGCTTCGTCGTCTACTGGCGAACAACAAGGAAAAATAGCGTATCAGCAAAATATTGAAGACTCACACAAACCGATGCCCAGTTCAGCGAAAGTGGATATGTTGGCAAAACCGGGTAAAAACAAACTAAAAATGGAAGTCTCGTCGTCCGTTAATGGAAATTAAAGACTTGGTACGACAAGTAATCCCTAAAATCATCTTAATATCTCGCCTGTTACAACTTTAAGAGGGAACGGCTATGATTTTAACAAAGAATTTTTTTTTATGCGCATGTTTAACGACGACCATAACGTTTCATATTATTGCATTTTACGTCAGCCCATGGATGCTTTTGCAGCTTTTTTACCGCTACATTCAATGCTTGTAGCATATACAATTTAAACTAGGATATGGTGATTTGGAATTGCCGTTTTTAGGGGGAAATCCTTATTGGCGCTTTTTGGTAAATTTTTTAAACTGTTTTTAATTTGTAAATGTTATTCTCTGAAGCCGCAAAAGCGCCTGTAAATTGGCGAAAGGACAGGGTGCTTGGTGAAGGTGGATTCGGAAAGGTTTATCTCGCGTACGATGCAGACACAGGACGAAAACTGGCGGTGAAGCAAGTTGAAACACACCCTGGCAGTGTTAATGCATCAAAGGTACAATTATATTTGTGCAATTGCACGCCAATAGTACAGGAATCTAAAAACAAGCACTCTATTTACGAAATGTATGGAAATTGTATGTTCGAAGAATGTGCATTGCATGCTTTCGTAACTCGCCAGCTTGTAATAGAACGCGTAGGTGAAGCTTTCGGCATGTTTTTTTGAAGGATAAAATCAGCGCTCTGCAGACAGAGATAGACCTCCTGAGGACCTTGAACCACGAGCGGATAGTACATTATTACGGCTGTTCGAAAGATTCCAACACACTTTCGATATTTATGGAGTACATGCCAGGGGTAATTATCTCGATAAAACGTTGGTTTGTTTAATCACGCCTTGTTTAATTTGAAAAATGATCACTTTCCAAAATTGTGTCAACATTTTTTTACTTATTTTATTTGCCTGATTTTTAAAATACCCAAATGCCTGTTACTTTTCGTTTTTGTTGTGTTAACTTTTGGTAAAACCAACCTGAAGAGCGTCACGCCCATAATACGTATTATAAACTTATGCAAACACGTTAAATAGTGCGTTTTGTTAAATTTCATTCTTTACCTTTGCAATTTTTTTAACCAGGGCTCGGTGAGGGACGAAATCAATTCGTACGGAGCTATTACGGAAACAGTTTCTTGCAAATACGCCCGACAAATTACAGAGGGACTGATCTACCTGCATGCCAATAACATCGTACATAGGGATATTAAGGCCGCCAACGTTCTTTGTGATATTTGTGGGAATGTCAAACTCGGTAAGATTTCTGAAGAGTTTTATAATGGTTGAATATATTTTTTTGTCGTTAGTTTAGAACGCCTGGTTGAACACTATGACATGTGTCTAATTTTGCAATGGAAATATTACTGCATAGAAACGGATCAACCAATAGTGATCAGTGATCTGCCAGTGTTTTTTTGGTACAGAACGGAGTTGGTTAGTTAGCTAGCTGACAAATCCATCCAGTGAGCAGCTGCACTGATGTCTAAACAACGTGCATTGCCTGACAATCACTATTAGCTAATTTAATAAAAAAAAAACTCCGATCGTGTCTAACAAGGCGTTCAAACAAATGATTCAAACTATCTAAAATATGCAAAACAATAATCAACTTTCACATTTTTGCTCAGGGGATTTTGGAATTGCCAAACGTTCCCACACAACCGTCACCCTCTCTGGTCAAACTAGCATCGGTAAGAATTTTTTGTATGTTTGCTGTCGCGAATATTAAACATCGCGTTGGTATTCAAACAGGAACTCCGTACTGGATGAGCCCGGAGTTGATAAATGGAAGTAGGTCTGGAAGAAAAACAGACGTCTGGTAAGCTTCAGGCCCCAATTAAGGCAACATTGTGCTGTATTTTTTTTCAAATATCGTTAGCTTCGATATATATTCGATTATGTGTACACAATGTGAAGTTAAAACTATGAGTAGCTTCACAATCACGTGACAACTTGTTTACTATCCGGTTCAAACCAGTTTAACTCTATGCAGGAGCCTGGCGTGTACGGTTGTTGAAATGCTAACTACAAGACCACCTTGGAACGAGTTGGAACCAATGACTGCCCTTGTCAAAATTGCCACGCAGCCAACCAAACCCCAACTTCCGCCCACTGCCTCATCTACTGTTAAGGTAAATAACATTGTGGTCACTGATTTACATAACGTTTGCCCAAACTCAAACCACAAATATGTGGGGCAATCTTTGACATGACACAAACGTCACTAACGATGTTGCCAAACTTACATTCAAATAAGGTACAACAGCAACAAATTTAATATCCAGTTGAACAATGAAACATATTTCAAAGCGTTAAAAGTCTTAGTGTGGATCGTCAGCGCTGGGAAGCTTACTAATAGACGCAATTAATTCACAATAATTAAACAAAATCTGTAGTTAATAAAAAACATTCCGCAAAATTATTAAAAAAAATAAAATCGCATGTAATATGGTGTAAACACGACGCAAAATCATCGCGAGCATATCTTTATGCTCAATATACAGGTTCCACCATACATAGCTGGTTTATTTTCCGCTTTGCTACCATTTAGCCTGTTTCTATTTATATAGGATTTCCTGGCCCGTATATTTGTTGAAGAGAGTCGCCGTCCATACGCCGACGATCTCTTGAAACATCCATGGTTTTGTGGAAACAAGTTTTAAGCAAGCTGAGGCTTTTTGTGACGTCTTCAAATTTTTGCATAAAAGGTGGCATGTATACTTCACTTTTAAATAATCGTTTTTTCCTTGACTTGGCGTTGGTTGTTGAAGTTAAAATATGACGTATCGGTCCTATGAACAAGCAGCGCTGCCGAAAATTATATTTGCATTTTATTTGCGTTTGCATTGCGATCAGCTTTAAATTTGTATGCGTTTCAAATCAATAGACCGCGTCGAATGCAGAACCAAAAGTTTTGATGGAATAAGCGGACGTAAACCAATGCATGGAATTCTTTTTATTGTTTGTTTTTAATTAAATTTTAAAAAATGTTGTGAAATCGCCTGTGTTTGGATTTGGTAGGCCCGAATAGCGCTGTAGACCTGTTTTTATGTTTTTTTTCTGAGAGCCATACCAAGTATTTGTATTTCTGTTACAAAAAGGTTTTGCTCGCGTGGAATTCCCACCTTGTTTTCCTTTGTCATATAGAAAGTAACCGGTGATGCATGAAGGTCAAAATGGTTTAGGGTTAAATGAGCAGGTACGCATGTGCTGTGGCCAGGGCGTTTTTCAGTGTGTTTGGTGCATTTTTTACCTTTTCGATCAGCTAGTGATTCGGTCGGTATACTTTCATTTGTTATTTTATGTTAGGCTCGCCTCTTGTTTACAAATTCAATTCAAAACTAGTTGCAAGATGACGCATATTGGGTATTTCTTTGAAAATATGGTTCGGTGGTGGAAAATTTTGTAGATTTCACAATGGAAAGAGTACGTCACAGAGCAAACCAGTGATGGAAAACCTTCAGGCTTTATTTACAGATGAACATTGGTTGACGAACCTGCGTATTTTTGGCCCCTGGGAGCATTTGATCCCCTCCGGTTGCACATTATTTGCGGTGAAAGAACAACAAAAAATTCAATTGGATTTTGCAAAAAAAGGAATCATTCAAGTGTTAGTTCTTTTGTGGTTTATGCAAGGCCCATCTCTCCTCTACACAATAGCACCAAAATTAGTTGCTGAAAAATTGCTTAAGCAACCGCCTAGGGCTGTTTATACGCCACCTTAGGTCACAAGATATGCCAAAAAGCCTTAACAAGTCCTTGCTGTGTACTGTCCCATCCAGGAGCAATAATTTTCTGAGGAATATTAGGTTCCCAAATACGTCACAAGACCCAGCAACGGTCATTGGGAAACAAGCGGGTATTTCATTGGGAAACAAGCGGGTATTTCATTGGGAAACAAGAGGGCATTTCGCCCCTGGTTGGATATTATTTTGGCTAAAAAGCCTGCAAAAATGTAAGGTGGTTTTTAAAAATGAATCACAAAAACCTCATTCAATTTGCAATTCATTGTTGGTCCCTACCCTTTTCTATGCAATAGCGAAAATATTTGTCTCAGGAAAGTTGGTTTGGCAACCCCATGGGGCTGTTTCTGCTATACTATTGGACATAAGATCCTCTTGTAGGCTCATCAGATCCTTTCTGTGTTTTGTCAACGCAGTTGCAATCATTTTTTTCCTTTCAATAGAGAACACAATAAGGGCCATTAGGCCTATGCACAAAACTGACAGGTTGATTTATGTAAACTCATTGCTGGTTTATTAAAAGAATGTCTTTCACGCAAACGTCCAACTGTAGACCACACCTCTATTTCAATGGGAAAATGTTTCGCGGGAAATGCCATTCTCCAACTCTGTCTTATGTGATAGAGGATCAATGAAATAGGTTATGTATGGGTGCCAATGTTTAGGTTGAATGAGCACAGATGCACCGTATGTTGCTAAGGCAATATTGAGCGTACTTTAATTTGGATAGTTTTAGTAGGGTTTTTAGTCAGCTAGTCTGATGGTTGTAGGTGTTGTTGAAACTCTGGCTGAAAATGTAAGCATGCCAAACTAATGGTTACGGCGAATTTAAAATAATAAAAAACAAAAAGAAGTTTCCCTTGCTTGGGATTTTTATCTCGCCCTTGTCTAAGCAATCGGTTTATTTGCGAGACAACTACCTTGGCTGCCCGCCAGTTGGGCATTATTTTGGCCAAAAGAGCAAGAAAAATTTTGGTTTGTCTTGTAGAAAAATGAATTACAAAAATTACACTCGTAACTGGCGTTCTTACAGACACATTATATTTTCTGTGGTTCACTGATTATGTTCTCATGCAGAAAAGGGAAACCACCTACGGGAAAACTAATTTCTGTATTTGCTCGAAAACAGTTCCTCTTTTCATAAGGTTTTTTCTTTGTATTTTGCACGAGATGCGACGCAACCTCGAGTTAAAAGTGTGTTCATAACTGTTTTTTATTTTCTATAATCAACACTATTTTGCGCAAGTTTGGAATGTAAAATATACCTGATCTTGATAAATGTAACTATAAGGCTTTGAAGAGTCGCGTTTATGGCATCCAAAATGGCATCCAATTACGATGACAACGTAGAAGATCTCCCAAAGTGCTGGAATGATTTGCTAATAAGTGAAAAATGGATATTTAAATCAACACATCGGTAAGTTAAAAATATTGGGAGTTACACACACTGGAAAAAATGTCGTGGATAAATCCTCAGCCCACTTTTGCGAAAATTTACCGATAATCCGCGCAATATTAATGAGCTAATGCATTAATATACGGAAAAACGTTGCGATCTTCTGCACAATTAACGATCGCCGAAACAAAATTCTCCGCGCAAAAAAACAAACTTTCCAATCTGACCTATATATAAACAACGTTTCCGATGGAGTGTGTATTCAAGTTTCAAAAACCTGTTGATACCAAATTAGTTATTAAAATACATACTAATCAACATTCACACTTTCATAATTTAACCTATATATTGGTTTGATTAAAACAAGTGTAGTTAAGACCTAAATAGTTTCAAACATGTCACACAAGAAAATATTCTTCATAAATTACACCTTCAAAATTTATTTTGCACCATAAATGTTGTTATGACACTGTCTCATGTTGTCTACCACAATGGAAAACAAAAGACACAGTCATGTATCAACAAATATTGCGAAATTTAAGATCTCTGTAGTATTTTCTAGTTCCCTAAAGTCTGGTGTAATTAATAACTTTCGCCTGTTCTACAGTTAACAAGTGATTTTATTCTAATACCACAATTTCTGTGCAAGTTTTTCAGGCTGCTTGGTTAAAAATGTTACAGGTTTGTAATCAAGATTTTTCTGACACTATTACCCATGAAAAATAGTTTTGTTGATGTGTGATTATGTTATGAATTGTGAGAGAAATGGAGTTTATTGCCACAAAACTAAATCTCTAGTTTAAAAAGTTTAAAAATATAGCGCTAATGTGTCACATGTAGCTTTGCAAACATGTTATTATTAAACTCGACATGTATTTGTTTTAAGTTTCAACCTTCTGAATACAAATGGGTGGAAACAAATTCCTGAAAAAGAAATCCAAACAATTGTACGGGATGCATTTGGGGAAGACTTTAAAGTCATAAAAATATCAGATGGATTTCTTTTAAATGTACTGCAGACAAATGGTACACATTCTTTGTCATATTTTGTGTTTGTGTAAATTTCCTTGTTTTGTTTAAAATATACAGAGAAAGAATACATTATGAATTCACTAGAAAAGAAATTTGACAAAAACTGGAGTGTTTATGAAAAGCATGTCCCTCCAATACATAAGAAAGGATTTTTTGTTAAAGTAAGTTTTGTTTTTGTGATGGAAAAGTAGTTCATTGCTATCTTATTCTTGCATGAATATTTATTGTTCAAACTTTTAATCAATCTTAGTATTATCATATCCAACACTCTAAACTGTTTACCATGTAGTTTGAAAATAAACAATAACTCTGATTAGGGAGTTGCAGAAAATTTATCAGGATCTTTAAAAAAATATCTAAAAGATTTAAAAAAAGGAGCAAAAACAGAATCAAGTCCAACTTTGACCAGTGCTGCTCCTAATGTATTAAGGGTTATGTGTACCCACGATGCAGGTGTGTATGCCCAGTTTCAATGTGAGAAACTTACATACATAGAGTTGGAGTTGGTGTTTTTGATTCGCAGGTTCAATCAAAGATTCAATTTCGCAAACTCGATTTAAAGAAAAACAACTCAAAGTAAGCTAACTTTGTTTCACGACACTTTGTTTCCATTTCTATTCTATGTTATTTCAGACATGGGACTTTTGCCAAAGTGACTGCATTAAACTAACCAACTTGGCATCTCATGTTACTTCCTCCAGCATCAAAGAAGAAGTTCAGGCTATTTCCGGTTGCCAAGTTACCCATGTTGAGACGATAAATGATGGAACTTTATTTATTTACCTTTCAAGTTATCAAAGTATTACAAAATACATAGGTTTAGCAAGCTGTATCAGCATGCAAAAGTTTTCTTAAATTTTGTGAATACACTGTAAGTGAACAAACAAATGCAGTAAAGTTTGTTGTTACAATCAGATGCTGAAAGAACTGCAAAAGATGTTCAATCTAAAAAAAGTTTGGCATCCTGGGGAAACTTTAAAAGTGTTCTGTATTATGAGGTTCCATCGGATGTCTTACCATGCCAGAAAAAAGAGGTTCACAAAGGGAAAAGTGAGCAAAAAAATTAAAACCAGTTTTCTTGGTATTACTTCATGCAAAACTACAGACTAACATTCAAAGAATCGATGAAGATTAATAATATGTTGTAATATTTTGCCTTTTTTTGATTTTTTGCTGAAGTATATTGCATCTTTGCACATATATTGCATCTTCTTAAATGTATATTTTACATGCGTAATGGCTTTGAGTTAGTCATCTGAAGAAGTTAGCAGATTTTGCAACAATTTTGACTGTGCAGGTTTGGCTAAAAGCAGTGACCAAGACATTGAAATGATGGAAATGGGCGATGACTATTCACATAAACTCCACAATCAGCCCTCAGAGTCATTTATGGAAAGCGAAAACTTGGGTAAAGAACACAGTGGTATGTATGCTTGATGCTGTGTGTTTTGTGTTAATAATTTACATTGTCATTGATTGCTATTGTAGCCTTCTATTGTATGCTTGGTTGCTTTGGATGTGGTCTGAATCTAACATGTTACCATATCTCTTACAAGTTTTTTTCTGGGCATAATTTTCAACTATTTGATTGCATTTGCCACAAAATAATAATTTGTGTGTTTTGATACACACATCACACTGTTTTACAGATCTTTGCTTTGAAATTATGCCTTCAACCTGTTATGATGTTATGGAGCTTGTGACGCAGTCACCTGAAGTCTGTAAGCAATTGGCCAACCTCATTAAAAGTGTTAAAGTTGAAATCACTGCAAAGCCAGTATACACTGTTGAGGGATCTTCAATATTTTATGCTGTGAAATGTACACTTTCCAAAAACTCGGTAAAATTTTCTATTTCTATTTTAATTCTGAGTTGTTATTCCCCAAATGTTGATAATCTTAAAATAAAAAATAAAATTTTGGTGTCCATGATGTATTTTGTTATGCTTTAAGTTATAAACTAACAGGGTTCCCCTAAAAACCTATTGCGGGTATTGCATGCAATTCCTTCGATGCACCTATGATGGCTACAATGCCAACATGATGCCTATAGTACCTACGATGCCAACTGGTTTTTAGATGCACTGGTGTAATCCTGTGTTATTTTATCGACTGAATTGAAATGTTTGTTGGATAATTTATTGCTCTTACAGCTGTGGTTGATATTAACCTGCACAATTATGTAACAACAACTTGAACAATTTCTTTGTCAGGACCTTTTACGCAAATACATCGAGGATAAAAACCTTTTCAAAGATAAGTGCACAAAACTAGTTGAACAGTTTCTGACTCAATTTATCAGTAAAACTGGGAGTTTTGATTTGGATGAAATAAGAGCTGTACGATCTGAAATGGGTTGGGACAGAGATGATTGTAATGTGATTGGAATGGAAATAACCACATATGGTTTGGTTCAAGCCTATGTGAGGTTTGTATAATATAGAAACTACTATTCAAGCATTTGTTAATGGTTTTGAGTAATCACTAACTATGAACCGTTAATTTTGACCACTACATGATGTTGTGGGTAGGTTTCCATTTATGTTTTGTTTGTTTTTCAGATGGAATGACATAAAACCAGGCAATGTTACCGTCACATGCAATATGGCATGCATTGATGAAATCTTCGCTACGTTAAAGGTATTTGTATGATTTAACCGAAAGAGGTGAAGTTATGTTACATTCGAACGTACTACAATAAATTTTTAGTCATTAAAAAAACTGAAAGTTTTGATAGTAGGTTGTCAACGTTCTAAAAACGTTTACTGTTCTCTGGCCATTTTGTTTATTATGGATATTAACAAATGAAAAAATGTCATCACAGAAGTCTGCAGCGCTGCATTCTAAACCGTCCACATCCTACTCTTCCTCACGAAATCAGCCAATCAAATCGTACCACAAACAAGAACTAGAATGTGTTGCTATGGAACCACATCTTGCAAAATGGTTCATAAAGTTTGCTCCAAATGATAGCAGCTGTGGCACAACATTTATAAACATTGAAATAGAACAAATTCACAGTGGAATCAAAATCGTTGGGAATGACACGGGTGCAGTTGCAAGAGGTATAGACACATATGTATGATTAGGCTGTCACGATAAAGACAGGAATATCATTTTTCTGATTACGTCTTTGTTTCTCGTCCGTAGCACAGAATGATACAACTTGTAACAAAATAGTACCCCCCGAATATTTGTTGCATAAATTTGTCAACAAACTTTTGCGCAGCACAGAATGATACAACTTGTAACAAAATAGTACCCCCCGAATATTTGTTGCATAAATTTGTCAACAAACTTTTGCGCAGCAAAGCACTTAATCACTGAGATGATACCGCAACTGAAAACAGAAGTTCAACAACTGTCCGGCTCCGATTTGCAACTTCTGGCTGCAGAGAGTGGTAAAAATGTTCTGCGACAGATTGAGTCGTCAACTGAATGTTCCATACACCAGAACGACGCAAGCAAAGCGAATGTAATAACGGTACACAAAAATGAGACTGTAGAACTTAAAATTTCAGTTTATTTTTCCCAACTTGCTGAGTATCTGCATTGTTTTTATTTGGATTTTGGTACATTAGATTTGTCCATATATGTGCAAAAAAGCCATAATATTGGCGAGCTGCAGACAGGGTGTACACGCACTGTTTCTACCTGTAAGGTCTCATCAGTGCAGCTGTTGACAGTGGCACTGTGCTAGCTTTTACACCAGCGGGCACACTATTTTCCACTTTGTGGTACCTTGCGGTGACCGTCGATCCGTTGGGTACCCTATACTGATTACCAAACAACAGATACGAAACCACTATAGAGCGCACTATGGCCAAACGGATCTGCTTGGTAATCCATAGCGCTAAGGCAAAACCACCAATATATGTGCAAAAGTCACCGCAAGGTACCACAAAGTGGAAATCAGTGTGCCCGTTAGTGTAAAAGCTAGCACAGTGCCACTGTCAACAGCTGCACTGATGAGACCTTACAGGTAGAAACAGTGCGTGTACACACTCTGTCTGCAGCTCTCCAATATTATGGCTTTTTTTGCACATATATGGACAAATCTAATGTACCAAAATAAAAATAAAAACAATGCAGATACTCAGCAAGTTGGGTCCATCTTATACAGAAAAGCCATGATAGGTAACACCAAGTGTTATGTTTCACATGGTTTTCCAATGATTATGGATACTGTTACGGAACCTCATAAGTTCTCTGTGCCTTTTCAAGCTACACAGTAACTCTTGTTCCATTATGTTAAATCTTCATTGTCACAAACGATTGTTACACAACGTACACATCGCCAGATTGTGCACTGTTCCTCATAATAACAATTTTAACGAACCTGTTTTTAAAACAGCAATCACAGCTTGATATATTGGATGAACTGGTGTTACCTTTTTCTGACGTCACTGTGCGGGTTGTGAGGAATGACATCACGGAGCATCATTGTGACGCAATCGTGAACGCGTCCAACCGTGAGTTGCAATTGCGTTCGGCAGGAGTTTCCGGAAGTATATTACAGAAAGGTAAAGATGCGATCTCGAAACTAACTGGAGTGGCAACCTCAAACTTCTTGCAACTAATTTTAGCCTGAAAAATTTACCCATTAAATATTTCCAAAATTTGAAGCGGGACCCACAACATATCTTGTTTTCAAACAGTTCAAAATTGGGCTGAAGTGCTAGAAACAAAATAGCATGTAAACATGCAAACCATTGCGTTTGGTTGTAATAACATGAAAAACGCAAATTGTGCCTTTCCGCAAGTAACACATTTTTGCGGCTGTCTAAAAAATATTGGCGTCAAACCCGATACTGACGGATACCATCGGTTCCGACCAGATACCATATTCCTAATCGCCCAGCAGAAATTCGAATGCCTCGGATTTGTTATTCCGAATCGCCCAGCTCCACTTGCGAGTACCGGGGTATCTGTGTTCATTTATCCGTCGTGTCTACCATGCACTGTAAAAAAAATTTACTGTGAAAACTACTGGCAGTTTTTTTTACGACATTTTTTGTAAATTTTACTGCGAAAATGCATGTAAAAATATACGTGCATTCCTTCGTTAATTCTGACCTTTTTGCGTATTTTTTACGTGATTTGACCAGTATATTTTACTGGATAAACTACTGCAAAATTTACGGGGAAAAGTCCTGGCAGCACTTTTTACTGACAAACTCGTAAGTCACACACTGCAGTACACAACATGCTTCAAAGAACTGAAATGATTTTATTGTCCCACGCACAGCAGGCCACAGCAGTGTTTACGTTTGAAACGCCTGCATTATCTTTGTGAGTTGCAAAACTTTAGGGTGAATGCCAGCGTTTCTTCTCTTTTTCGAAGTTTTTGTGCCTGGCACATTAACTTCAACAAAATACCTACAAAACATAATTATAATATTGTGGATATTAATACAAAGAGTCATAAGCTGGATATGCATTAAATTTTACATAGCTTTATGCAGTTTTTTCTGTTGTGATTGCACAAAAAAACGTACATAAGAATTTAATACATGGATAAAACTGCTCCTTTAACGAAGTTTTGACGTACTTGGGATGAATTGATAAAAAATTGATACTGAACACTTTTGCATGTGTCTTTTCAAAACATATGGCAGGCGCAACACCAAATTGCACACAATAATGATTTAGGACTTTTACACTAAATGGCTTACAACTAAAGACAGTTACCTCTGCATAAACTCCAGCGTTGCCAGACCATACTTGGGGTATTCAATATTAAATATGAAATAGCTGGCAATACAACAAGCCAATGCTACAAACAGGTCAATACATGTGACTATTATGTTTTTTTCCACCACAACTTTAAAAACATCAGCAACTGCTGGTACATCTCCTAAAATAAAAAAAAAACATTTTATTTTTGTTATTAAAACACAAAATACCAACCCACCGATGGCAATCACATAAGGGGTGGCTTCATTTTCATCCAAAATATTATTTAAATGATACTCATCCTTCAAACAAAGAATCTAGTTTTAGTAGGGTGCTTTTTAGGCTACAAACATAGCACTTACCTTGACACATTTAAGAATGGTCTTGCCATTTTCTCCAAAAAAAGCAGCCAAAAGGCTTACCACCTCACAACACTTGGCATTATTGTTTGCAAATTGTGAACATTGAACTTTAATTGATTTCAGAACCATCTCCACAGTAGGTCGGGCATTTAACTTTAGTGACCTGAAACAGCATCCAAACAAACCACTGCATTAATGAGGTCACAAATTAAGTATGAAAAAAATTCTAGCTTTCTCACCTGTACACCTGCATGCTCCGCTTAGCAATGGTTGCTGGTAATTTATCAACATTTTCCAATCCCATTAGTTTTCCAAAATGGGAGAGTAAAAACTCAGCTTCCCCTAAGAAAGGCCATTGTAACAAAACAGTTTGAACCGGAGAATTTTCATTTATTAATTCCCGTTGCATGGAGTATGTCTGCTTCATGAGAGTTTTAAGATGTGTCACATCTTGATCGGACTTTGCTTTTTGGAACTCTACCAATAACCAATTTTTTAAACCAGTTTGGTTTTCGCCTGTTTCTGGGGGTTGCCAATTTTTTACACCATATGGTGTTTTTGAGATTTTACTTGCAGAACTTTGGGGGTCTTCTAAATGCTGAAGTTTTCTTTTTTTTCTTGTTACATTTTCCCATCTGTAGTACAGCTGGTTCGCGATTGAGTTGTGCCCATCACCCATTGGAATTCCTCCTATGACATCGCGAAATGATTTTGGATATCTTGACACAACATTGTAAGCAATTCGCTCCAAATTTTTTCTTCCTGGCTTTTCTGTAAACTGAAGTGTTTGCAAAAATGTAAAAAAATAACATTAAAAAAATAGAGTGCTGTACTGACTGCATGCAAATACTTAAAAGTTGCAATGTGCTTTAATGGGATAAAGTCATGCTATGCAATAGTTTAAAAAAGGAATACAACTGCTAAAATTACCTAACACAATTTTTTTTCAAATGTAAAATATATGTATGTTTTTACCTGCAAAACTTCATCAACTATTTTGTGAATCAGTTCTTTTCGCAATAAGGCACTGGGTACTCGATTCTCCTGTAGCACATTAATTAAACCACTGGAACATTTACTCCAAGGTATTTTAAAGTCATGTATCCACTGAGCCCCTTCCGCAAGTTTGCAACTGTCACTGTCTGAGCTCAACAGTGGTTCTGTGCTGGAGCTTGAAGTACCTTTAAAAACACAAAAAATTAGTCATTTACAGATTGGTTTCAATAAGCATATTTACTAACTCTGATTCGCCAAGGAAGGTTTAAGCAATTTTCTTGCTTGCACCAATGTAAATTGCACAATTAAATCGTCCAGTTCCAAATGTTGAAAATCATCTGTGTTAATGACACCCAAGTTACTGAGATGATCCAAACAGTTTTGAAGTTTTAATTCATCAGAGGCCAGTTCAGGCAGTTTTTTTCTCAAATAATCTTCCATTTTCACTTGACAGCAAGTTCAAAAACTGTGTATAGTCTGTTTTAAACCCTGTAATAGCACATATTACATGTGGACAAAAACACTCATAACTCCAATATTGTACACAATTATAGGAGTTTCCAAAAACAAATCATCTATACAAACACATGTAAAATCAAAACGTTGATGATCTAATTTGTAAATACCATAATGTGGAAAACTATGAGCAATTTGTTTGGAAACAACAAAGTAAATTTTAGTACCAATCATAAATATGCAACATATTTTGCCAATATGCCAATCACATCCTATTTCACACAAAGCAATGTACATTCCAATTTTAAACTGAATTGACTTAAATTTAACAGAAGCAACACAAATGCACTTTGAAACATCAAATCCATTCTGTGCAATGGTGGCAAAAACATTTTGTGAGTACTGTGGTTGCTCAGTGCCAAGAATTGTATCTGACAAAAACAAGGGTGTTTCCAGCAAACATGCTTGCAAAAGTTGGTGACTATGTGCTAAAGTATAAGTTACATTAACAAAGTTTTTGTTGTGTCTCACAATGCGCTTAAAATATGAGTGCTTACTTTCAAAGCGTAGGGTGGAGGTATACGCAATGGGCCCAAACTGCAAGATTGCCCAAGGATAGTGTTGCATGTAATGGTGTTTTGGGCGTAAAGGGACATTTGGAAACAAACTTGAACGCATTTCTAAATAATCACAAACTAAAACATTTAAATGCAAAATGTCACATTTTTTTAATGAATGACAGAGCACTGTTTTAGTAATCAAGCGAATTGTCAAAATAAGCTGCCAAACATCATCTTCTGTATCCTTTACACAAGACAAAATCAAAAGAGGAAAAACTCTCAAAAAACATAAGTTTTGACTTGCGTTGCCCGGAAGCCTTTTTGCTCCTCGTCCAAATACTGGTGGTTTTGAGAGTAAATCATTTTCAGCAAATGGAAACGACTGCAACTGAAAGTTTAAGTAATCCATTGAAAACCATTTTTCTTTGACAAAATAGTTAAGGTATAATATCATGTCATATTGAAAAACTCCTTCGAAAAGATCATGTGCAATGCAAGGTGGTAGTCCTGGAGCGGCAACATGAAAATATTTCAATTCATTAAAAATGCTACCTTTCTTGACACCTTCAACTGGGTTATCACTGTTTAAACACAAATCTACTGCTGAATTGTGTGATTGTACTGTTCGAATAGACTTCTCTTTTTCCCAAGCAGTTTTAAATTCAGATCGCGTTATTTTGCAATACCTACAAATATGGGAGGATGTGCTGAAATTTGTAGTAAACCCCCCCAACCAATGACTACCCAAATTGTCACCCATAATGCACAAAATACTGCCATGTACAGGATAACCAACCCCCAAGTCGATTCCTTCCTCCTCTAAAATCTTTATATCTTCTATTAGTGGACGAAAGAGAGTGTCTTGACTGTTTGTGGTAACAAAACGCTCTTTGCATAACAGAACCAGCTGGAATACATCAATCTTTGACCTATTATGAGGGTATAAATTGGCCAGAGTGTAGTACACAGCTAGAATTTTATGCTTGCATCTTCCCGAACCCAAAGGATTTGCAACTTCAAAAGAATCTTGATACAAGATCAGCTGGAGGCTTTGCTTATGAGAATTAAACAATGAGTTTTTTTTAAATACCAATCCATCAGAAAAATCATTCCACTTATTATCGAAGGTTACGGGGTTTTCAAACTGATGTTTAACCATTGAATCTGTAAAAAAAGTCTTCAGAGATTCTAGAATGGGGACATAATGAAAGACATTTTCATCACTTCCAACAGTCATACCACTGCCAATTTTCATCGCCACTGGTGCAACATACTTAAAGTTTGCTTGAAAGTAACGTTCTCGACAATATGGAGATCTAAGTGGACCTGTGGTATGGAGTTCTTTAATCTGACTGCCAGCACTTAATTCAAGCAAAATTTGAGCTACAACCGTTCTTGACATTCCATAATTTTCCAAAACAGATTCAATTTTTGAATTAATAGCCCTTGAGTGCTCATCCATAACATCATTGAGATGGGTAACTATTTTATTTACAGTACTTACAGGAATAAGGTATTTGTACTGCAATATAAAATAAAACCAGGCGTATGACCGGCATATATCAGCAGGTTTTTCTCTTTGATTTTGACTCGTTGCCGACGTACACGGAGATTCATCTCCCAAAATGCTTTCAAAACAGTTCGAATCACTAAAACTTGTGTCATGATTATCAATCGAGGGCAAGTAGCTGTGACAGCGAGACAAATGTGATGTAAATGAAGATAGAACTCTGTACCTTTTAAAGCATAAATCCATAGGACATTGAATTTCGTGGCCTTGGCGGATATGATGTTTTGTGTGCTTGATCAGCTCTTTTATACAAATAAAACTTAGCTTACATATGTCTACAGAGCACACCAAATTTGATTCCATTGCTTGGGTGCGGTAGCCTACCTCAGCTTTAGGCACACTAAAAATAATTTAGTGTTTAAACTTAAATCAATCTATTCGGATAATGGGCTACTGCATGCTACTGTTACACATAGTCCTCTCTATAGAGCAACTTTAAACACATTATGCTAAAAAAATTAACCAAAACCTTAACTGGTCAAACTATACACGTCTGCCAACAGCAAGCCACAATCCTACCTTGAACCTACGTCGTCGATAAAATATGTCAGCAGTTTGGGCGATTAGGATTGGATTACGCATTCATCCGGAACGGAACATGCTCGAATTACGGTCATGTACGCGTAAACAAAAGTTACGTTTCGCATCCGTAAAAGTTTACGTAGGTTTTACCAGTAAAATATACGAGTTTTTTTTACAGTGTGCATAACTATGTAATTATGTTGTATCATGATAAGCATAAGATTATCAGATACAATGCAAATAGCCATTCTCTAGCTTGTAAAGGTTGCTAAAACCTGTCTTCTACAATAGTTCATTCGAATTTTTGTTGTAAGGCGGCAGAGTGATTCAAAAAGAAATGGACAAATATACTACTTACGGATATCTTAGTCCTGGTATGGCTGTAATCACGTCGTCTGGAAACGGGTGCTTACCTTGTAAAAACGTCATCCACGCAATTGGACCTCAGTAAGCAAGAGACAACATACTGTTAAACCAATGCAATATAATTACAAACTTTCTTATTTCTATATCCAGGTGGTATTCAGCTTCTTACAATCAGGCCCCCGAAATTCTTCATAGTACTATTACTGAATGTTTGCTATTAGCGGACAGACATGGCGTAACGTCAATAGCATTTCCCTGCATTAGTTGTGGAGTCTTTGGTGGGCAGCCTGAAGTTTGTGTCCCTGTGATCGTACAATCCGTTGTGCAATATTTCAAAAGAAACAGTGATTCCAGAATCAAACAAGTAGGTATTATATATTTAAATGTTCAGTAGTTAAACTTTGTGATTGTTTCAGATTGATTTAGTGGAAATATCTGACCAGAGGATTCTTAAATGCTTCTGTGATGAACTTAAACTTTTCCACAAACAACCAAAGAACGAACTACAAAAGGTAAAGTTTTTATAAAGACAAAGCCTTGTTATATAACAATTCCATGGAACTATACATTATATCCTACGTTTACGTTGATTATATCCACACCACTGTATACTCCTGTACAAGTTTAGTGTCTGTTTCAATGTCTACCCGTTTTGCCTGCAAAATTCTTTGATTAAAAGTTTACTAACTCCCTGGTTTGATCAAAAAAACCTGCCTATTCGAAAAACTTGTTTGCCTTGTATCCGTAATAGGACAAAACGATACTAACCTTTATGTCAACCTTACTCAACTTAAAATTGATATAGTTTGTATCCTGATGCACTTTTATGTTTGCAGGCAAAGAAAAATCCAATGTCAAGGTCGTATTCCAGCGTAGTTACCAGCCAGCCTTCGGTAAATCAACAATCATCTTTTCAAGGATATGGAGGACATGGTGTGCAGGTTACGGTGAAACAAGGCGACATTACGTCAGAAAGATGTGATGCAATTGTCAATCCATCAGACGGAAGTTTCACTTTCAGAGGTAATGTTGTTTAGATGGACAAGTACTTTTGTTTATGTTTTCATGCTTAACCATGAAGTGTTGTATGCATAGGTCAGGTTGCCCAAATTATCTTGCAAAAGGGCGGACAGACAATCTATGATGAATGTCACAGCTTTAAGAAAAACTATTTACAATGGGATCAGACGTTTCGCGTGACGTCAGGGGGCAAACTCCAGTGTTCAAAAATTTTCCATATTGCTGTGCCATTGGCACTTGACTGCAAAAAGCTGCAAAAACTGCTAACTGAAGTGTTTAAGGAAGCTGATGAAATGAAACTACAGTCCATCGCCTTACCGGCCATTGGCACTGGTATGTAACGTCAGGGCTGTTCTTTCGCCAAATATTATTATATACCCGAATAAGATAAACAATTGTTGTTTTGAAGGTGCTCTAGGTCATAGTGTGGATGAATCGGCTCGTGTGATTCGAGACGCAATTGCTTCTTTCGATGCCAAATCCCCCAAGTATTTAAAACACATTTTTGTTGTCATTTTTGACAGAAATGCATTGAAAAAATTTCGGACGATTTTAAATGACAGAGACATATCCTGTAAGTTTGAATACCATGTTTCTTACGATATTTTTTTCTTTGAAACACTTGTAACGTTTAGAGAGTTATGCTATGCCCCAAATAAGTCTTGTCTTGCAAACCAAGCTCACAGCACTGCTTTAAAAAACTTACAACTCACCCGTAGAATATTCCGTATGGTAAAATAATAAGCATACGAATAAAGTAGTGGAGTCATAACTTCACGCCACTGGAAACAAAACTATAGTTTAAGTATGTTTAGCGAGTCAAAGTTCAAAGTCATGGAATCAACAATCTCCTGTGAGTCATTCAGCGCTTGAAAGACCCATTTCCAACACCAACTTTCCGTGTTTGATGTATTGTTCGAAAGAAAGCAAAATGATTTTAAAAGTAAGATGTGATAATGTTAAAACCGACTCGTGTGAATTTAAAAGAATTTTATAATACCAGTTATAGGACCTGAGTAAATTTGAAGTTTGCCAACATTTCTTGTTTAGGCAAAATCGGAAGTTAAAGCATTTTTGACCAGCCGGAATTCCGCAAGTAGCATGTTGGCCATTGAACCAAGGAACACGGAACATAGTTTCCATCAAGAACATACACCGGAATGGGGGAAAAGTCCCAGAAACCACGGAAAAGTATTTTCTGATGAAATATACCTAAAGTGGCATCTTCAAATTGGTCAAGATGGACTTGCTGGCATCGATCGTACTTTTTCGGTCGAAACTAAAGTAATCCTTCATAGGTAAACATACTTTTGTCACATTGCTCAGAACGCTTTGCGTGCACAGAAATTGGAAATAAGATGTTTACTAATGGTATTTTCGCATCCAGTTTTTCTTTAGTTTTTTTAGTTGTTTTTTTAATGTTTAATAACCTTCATTTGTTGCAGCTCGGGAACCCGTGTTAAAATCAAAGGAGCGCGCAATGATGTAATGAATGCAAAACAAAGACTTTTCGTATTAATACAAGAGAAACAGTTGTCCCAAGCTGGCCAAAAGAGCGGGTCTTTGTCTTCTGAAGTCTTTCCTCGACGTGACGAAAACAAACGCCAACATGTAGATGAAAGTCCGACGGGAAAAGGGCGCAATACATGCGGGTTGCCAGATGAAGTGAATGTTTTAGACAAAGAAATACGATTCGACCATGTCGAGAAAAATAGACGCAGACAGTCCAGCTTGTCAGACCCCCCTGTACAGAAAAACGTGTCGACAGAGTATTCTGCTGCGCCAGATCCACGCGCTTCCTCAACGTTGGAAACCAACAACAAAAACGGAGGGAATTTAGCAGACACACAAGGGGCCACCCCAGATCAGGAAAGCAAGAAATACGAAAAAAACAAAGATCAAACAACGCATCAGGGACAGGATGACGAATCTGTCCAATCAGAACCTAACAACCAGAGGCAACATCAAATTTCTCGAGGAAAAAGTGCGATCAATGAGCCTCCTATAAGTTTTGGCCTCGGGATAAATGTAGACGAATTGAGCTCATTGAATGTGACGCGTCGGAACAACGAAATTGATGGTAAGCCGACACCACCGCCATCTGAAAACAGCACCCCGTATGGGCCGAGAGAACAGAGCAAGAAACCACTACCTGCTCAACGCAGCCTGAAAAATAGATCTTCGTCGCATGTCGAAAGTAATAGTCAAGATGAAAGTGCCATGAATAAAAACAGCACCAGGCGAAAGTCGACCTCTTCCGACCACAGTAACACAGAAAATATAGTTGAAGAAGGCTCAAATAATACATATAGTCTTTCGTCAGATGATGGAACCCACAAAATTAATCAACATGCAAGTGAAAAAAATAAACAACAGTCGTATTCCTGTGAAAATCAGGGCTTCGAACAAAATTTGGTAAACCCTCCTCAAAAAGTTGAGGCAGACAAAGAAGAAAGTGATGGGGAATACGAACTTGCTCCAGAACAGGTTACGCCTTCCCCACATCAAGATGCCACCGCAGAGAATGGTGAAGTCGCCTCCAATGTGATCACAGCGAGTACAAATAAAGAGAAGCAACAATCCGGAAAGCCGGTGGAAGGTAAAGAGAAAAGAGCAGTGGAAACGGCGGCGGTCAGTTTATCAAAAGCCGAAACCCCCAAGCCACGACCCCGAAAAAACAAAGCAGACAAGACAGTCTCACAGTCTACTGATGGAGCGGTTTCGGTACCGCAAGAAATATGTAAAATTCAATTGTCCCCACACCTCGCATGTTACAATGTTAAAGGCAGCGCCTCTGAGTTCAGCGGAGAAGGTTTGATATAGTGATTTTGGTTTTGCTTCACACAACACTAGTTTTGCTTCGTTTAGATTGGATAGAGAAGAATGAGTGGAAGAAATTTAAAACTGAAGAATGGGCGTTGGAAATAGTTTCGCCTGATTCGAATAAATATCACGAAGCAGTCAAAAACTTTATCAAGCCCGACGTAAATCATTTTACGGTTTATCAGGTATGTAAAGTATACTACTATGTTATACTCCCTTTGGTCTGAACTCTTGTCACAGCACCCCTAATAGATGTTTCCTAAATCAGTTTTGCTATCATTGCACTTTGCCTCTGTTTTCCACTGTCTCAGTATCCTTCAATGTGCTTTTGTGCAGCTCCTGCAAGTGAAAAACCCAAGTTTGTACCAAGAGTTTTCTGCAGCAAAGGAACGACTTTATGGAAAGTCTAAAATAAAACAACGTTGCTTTGAATTTTATCCTTTGTCATCTCCTGACGCGGCGCTCGATATCTGTGGCAACGGATGGAAAGGCACGGGTTTGTGAAGCAAAACTTTTTTGCAATTTTTTTTTACTTTTTACTTCCTTTGGTAGGGTTAACTGGGCATTGAAAAGTAACTGTAACCAGCAATATTACACTTTTGTGTTGCTATACAGACTCCCCTTCTCCTGGAATGTTTGAGCAAGAAGGAAAGGATGCTATGGCTGCTGCAATACCGGATAAAGTTGGCGGCCATAGTAGAATTATCATGGCTGATGTGCTACCCAAACAATCCACGGTGTTGCAAACTGCAAATTACGACAATGCCTATCCTTTGTTTATTGTGGTGATTCTTCCTGTAAAAATGGCAATGTAGATCTTGGAAAAGTAGACAGTTGGGTGCGATTAAGATAATATGCTGATGTTAAGTAAAAGATTCTTTTAGCTGTATTATGTATTTTATTCTAACCGCACTTCACGACAAAACTTTACCATTAGAAAATGGTGAAGTCTACATGTATGTTGTCCTGAAGTATGTATATAATGTCAGTTATGTTCCGTTTGTGTGGCTTCAGAATATGTTTGTGCACTTTACCAATCTTTCTTCCACTAACCGCCTAGATCAGGCTGGTCCACAGAGGGACTCGCATGCCAAAGGACTCGCATGCCAAAAACTTGTACCACCCACATCCAGAATTACCCATATTGTGCTTTAAATGGTATATATTCTTTAGTAGTTTTTCGTTGATAATTACCCATATTGTGCTTTAAATGGTATATACTATTTAGTAGTTTTTCGTTGATAATTACCCATATTGTGCTTTAAATGGTATATACTCTTTAGTAGTTTTTCGTTGATAATTACCCATATTGTGCTTTAAATGGTATATACCATTTAGTAGTTTTTCGTTGATAATTACCCATATTGTGCTTTAAATGGTATATACCATTTAGTAGTTTTTCGTTGATAATTACCCATATTGTGCTTTAAATGGTATATACTGTTTAGTAGTTTTTGGTTGACAGCGTTTATAGCTTTGTCCAAGTTAGCATGTCTCGTATACCGCATTCTCTTGTAGGTGTTGCTTCTGCAGCTAATTAGTTGATTTTAATACTAATTATTGTCTGGTTTTCTTCAAAAATCCTGTCTGGACTTACGCAATGCTTGTTAATAAATGTTTTAAGATATACAGGGAAGTTTTTCACGCAACAGTTCTGACGTTAGTCCACGTTTGCATTTAACAAATAGTGTTGTTGGTTTCTTTCTCAAATTTTGGGATATTCACTACTCTTGACATTTACAAGCACTTGTGAAACAAACGGTTGGTTCATTTTTTCACCTGGGCTCTGCACAATACAATGCTTATTTTAGGTTCGAGTCTCCTCAATCTTTTCAGTAAATAGCTAAATAAACAGCTAATGCGAGTGCCATCATAGATGTATAGTTTCATAAAGTACCAAGATAGTTGATTGCGAAGACAAATAATGTCCAACACAACCAACAGCAAAAGCGTCCAAAAAATCGTCAACAAAAGTCTCATTCTGTGTAATCATTTAAAAAAATCTTACCCAAGCAGTGTCGAAATAATTTTCTTTTTTATGTGACGTCATATATGACTGGTAGCATGGACTGACTGGTCCCGTCTACTTGCATATCAGTATTTGAAATGAATGATTCGCTTATCTTTGCGACAACCATCTCACACATTCACGTCAAAAGACTCATAATTGCTGGACCATGACGATTGCACTGAGACTTATGTGATTTGAAGTGAATTAAACTATTTTATATCGTATTTTCCAAGGTATTTCCAAACATAAGCTATGATCGTACACTGATGATAAGTGGTTAGCGACGAACGTGCGACAATTGCCAACAATGTTATTTTTGCGTTCAGAGTAGTTTTCACTTTCAGTACTTTTTTACGTCATCACAGGCCTGCACAACGTTTTTGTTGAGGTCCATTAAAACGTGCGGTAGTTTTTTATAGACACTGCTGCTTTGATTTTGCGTAAAATGCGCAACAATTTGAAATCTAACGGACGGTTGTTGTCGTCACTGCACACTTTTGGTGTGTATGCAGATTCGTCGCCTGTCTGTGTCTTTATTTTCTGATTCATTCTTTGGCAGCCTATAAGTGCATTACAGTGAGTACAACGAAACAATTGTACTCTTGTACATTTTTAAATTGATACTTTTAAAGGGGTATTTAGGCTACGTACAATTGGAATAATTCAAAGATAAAATAATGTTTAGGCTTTCGTAGGAACCACAAAGCAAGTTTTGTTTAATAATCAATGCTCAGAACAACAAAATGCTTTACTCATTGCAGTCTGAGGTTTTAACGGCAAAATGATTTTGTTGGTCTTTTTTTTGTGTTTTGCGATCGCGGAGATCAAGGTTTCGCAAGGCTTAGCACTTGACTGTAAGTATTTTCTATTTTTTCAATTTCTGCATGCACAAAATTGAATATTATTTTGCGTAGGCCTACAGCGTGCGTGCGGAAAATTACGTTTCCGATAGAGTGCAAAATTAAAGTTACATGAAGCTTAAATGAAACAATTACCCACCTAAATGTTTTGTGCAGTTTGCGATAAGAGCTCGGCCCACGCCCAAGGCAGCAGTTTGATGATTTTATCGCCGAGTAAGAAAGACGTCGACCACGCCAGTTCCATTTGCGAGTCATACGAGATGCATTTGGCGCACGTGGAGGCCGTGAAAGTACAAAGTCCTCTGTCTCGGGCCATGCGTCTGAAATACTTACAAGGTAAAACTTTCAATATATTCGTTCCAAAATCGACCTTTTTCCAATGCCACTTGTTGTGCGTGACTCAGGTGGAAACTTTTCGTTACAATAAACTGCGTTTGACACGGGGTTATTTTATATTGTAATTTTACAAGGTAAAACTCTGTCATTATCTTCAACCAAATTAATGCGTCGAGACAACTTAGAATAACAAGGATCGTTTACTCGCCGACCAAGGGGTTGAACATTTCTATTAAATTCAACGCCTATAATCAATAAGGATGGTTTTAGGTCTTATCTTCGTGTTTGTCAATATAGATAAAAAAAACATGTGCAGTTATTTTTAGTTTACTTAAATGGTGAAAAAGGTAAATAATTATAGATAGGATGTACGGGATTTCACTTTTAGTTAGCATCGAATCATCACCCCGTTTTAGTTAGCATCGAATCATCACCCGACAGTAAATTACTTAGCATAAATATAGGACAAGTAATTTGCATAAAGATCTTCCCACCACAGAGCGAATAGGTTCAACCCAAGGTGAATAATCGCCAGTACGAAAGAAACAAGAAAGTGTGATCGTCAGGTTGCAGTAAAAATAAAACTGGATTACTTGTAGTTTAATGTATCTTCTTTTGGTATTTGTGGCGATGTCAAAACAAAACAATCTAAATGCTGCATTCCTGTGATCATTGCGAGTCGGTGAATAAAGGATATCCTAATAACCTGTTTTGTGGACTCTCTTAATTTACACGTGTGTTTTTAAACCAAAGTGATTTTTACTTGCAAGAAATTTAAATTTAAAACACAATTTAGACATGGACATAGTCCGCTTTTGGATGCGGTACCTGGGACCAAACCCGAACATTCACCGATACGACTTGGGATTGTTCGTCCCAGATCAAGCTGTATGGAAATCCACTGCGAGTCTGGGTCATCTTAACTACGTAGATTTATATCGGAGGTGACGTACTGACGTTGTTTTGAATGCACATTGTCATATAAGCGGGATTTGAAACTATTTTTGTGCCCAATTAGCAGAAACGCGACGGGGAGAATTGGGATCACAATTTGTCTTGAAACAAATTCCGGAGAAGGTCTTGTTTTGTTCGAAGGGACATGTCCACCTCACCAATGTATATTTGAAACATATTTTTTTCCATTCACGAGTAATTGATAACGAACTGCTAAACTTAAAGTTACATGTATACCATCTAAAATTTTAAATAATCGTTTGCAGAAATGAAAATAATTTTTAGGAAAGTAATTTATACCATTACAGGCATTTACACGATAGATGTATATGTGCGGGTGATCTTTTCATTTTAGTTTGGAGGAATCAGGGAATGGTTTTCGCCGAATCTGATTACAAACCCGGACTAAAGCAGTTCTACGTGTACCATAACACAGTGGCAAACTGTCACAAGATACGAGATGTAAACGAAACGTTTCTGAATTTCACCAAATTTGTCAGGACGTTTTTTGCCCCAGGTACGCAATCGTGAACATTTTCATATCATTTCCCTTTTTTCAAACAACATTTCAAAAAGAATTTGGCTTGAACAAAATCTACTAAAAATGAAATTCCAAGCAAAAAAGTGTTTGGAATGTTTTTTTTTCTTTAATGCTCCAGAATTATGCGTTTAACGCATTTCCGAATATGCTGCCTTATACTTAATTAATGTTTCAAGCGAAAAGTTCAATTTCTATGTAGACTGATATAACTGAGATCGGCATATGATTCTTCCAAAGTTTCGCTAGAGAAAAAAAAATATGATTTCTTTGCACTTGAGGCATCGTCAATATTTTATAAAACCAACCAACAAGAAAAAATATTGTTGAATTTCAGTTATAAACGCTCCTGTTTATGTCGGTGCTACTTACAACAAGCAAAATGGCAGATGGCTTGGTGATTGGTGGGAGCCAAACAACCTGCCTCCACCAGCTGATGAGAGATGCCAGCAGCTTGCCTTGCAGTACAGGAACGGGTGGCAAGCCAGAGCAACGTGTGCTAAACAGGCGCACTTCATGTGCGAGATGAAATGTGCGAACCTCACATTTAATTATTTGTCATGATTTTGGGTGCCATAAACTTGTATCAAAATAATTTGTAAAGCGCTCTGGATAAGATAAATAGAAAATTACACGCTTGCGCTAATTTAAATTACATAAATTATATAGCAGTCATTCATTATGGTTGAATATTGTTCTCACAGTCAAGCCAAAAGTGCGAGTTCAACCTCTCCGTCCATCCGACATTGAGATAACCTGGGACAACACTCTATCCATACTGGTTGACAAACTTCCCCGCTTTCCATTGGCTTCGGTTAATTATTTTTTTATTAACAAAGTTTAATCCTTGACTTTTCTTTGTTTTTTTCGCACAAATGACTTTAATTTATTAACTGTAGTTTAACGAACCGTAACATACACCCCTTACGTTTTTTGCATTGTTTACTTTTCTACCGTTCTGCGAAATGGTGAAATAAGGCAAGGTATTTAATTTACCAACGATTTAATAACATTCAATGAATTACCGATTTTCTTTCACAACATAAACTGGCCGAAAGAAATCTAAAATTTGTTGACTTGAAGAAATCAAATTATTTTGTACAAAATAGGCGATTTGTGGCATTAAGATCTGTCTTCACGCATAGGTTACGGTTGAAGTGGGCAAGACGAACAACAAGCTACAAAAAGCTGTCATTCTTAAAGTCGCTTCATCACTTACATTTGAAAACCTCCAGTCGGACTGTCACTTTGTAAAGGTAATTTTCAAAACATCTTATTTCAAGTTTGTGCTTTACATTGTTCTTGGTGTTTAATTCTGGAATCAAGAATAAAACCCGGTGTTTTTTTCTGTTTGATACACACACATCAAAACTTCTAGGATTTAAAGTGGCACCATTTGCATTTATAATGTCACATATGTTAACATAAGTTATAAGGGGAAATTGACATTTTAAAGTGGTGATTTGGGAACATGCGAATAAACAGGTTTTTTTTTGGTCTGTAAATAAAACTAATTTTTGGAGGATTATTTAAAATTTTTTGCAGGTGACAGCATTATTAGCTGGTTGCCGGGATATCTCACTTACATCCAACCTCAGAATCGCAACTGGCAACAGAATACCAGGAAAAATTCGATCAGCTTCTGTTCTTAACTCTACCACCTCTTGCTATATCGAGATTACAACACCTGCTTACGTCGAAGAGTATTACGTACGTTAAATAACGTTTGAAAAAAAGACTCGTTGAACACATTAATAATAATGTTGAACGATAATTTATTTGCGGAAACAGCAAATTTAGTTATTTTTATTATCTCGCTTTGACTTATCAGAAAATAGTGGCTGATCAAGCTGGGCTGCAATGCCTAGGCTGCGAAGCCTGCAAACCTAAAAATTTAAATGAAGCGTATACGAGTAACACATTCCCATCACAGGTTCACAGGTCAAGCACTGACGAGTAGCTTAGGTAAAATATTATTTAATATTACAGATACTTGCTAGCAGTGATGTGAACCAAACGCTACACGTGTTTAACGCAAACAATCTCACCAACAACCGCTTCAAAATCGACACAGCACCCCACGGATCAAGAAACGATGTCAGCTTTTCAGTGAGTATTTTATCATTGAGTAAATTGGAATGTTTATACCATATCTAACCTCTTATTGCAGATAAAATACTTCTACTGTGGACATTACAGCGATGAGTATTCTGTCAAGGGTTCATGCCTCTCCCCAGAAATTCCCAATAGAGGTAATTTCGTACCCGTGTAAAGATGTTGCAAAGTAACTTAATCTCGGTCAAAGCAGAAATACAGCAGATATCTGATTCGTGCAAAAGAAGAAACTCAACGTTATGTTGCACGAATATTGCTCACAAACTATATTTGTAGACCCCATGGGTTTTGATATCACTTCAGTTGAAGGAATTGTGGTTGTCGCCAGTGCCTGTGTGGGGCTTCTGTTCGTCGTCTTATCTGTTATAACTCTGACTTTTCTCATTTTGAGAAGGTTTGTGTGAATTTTTGTAAGCACGAGAGCGAATGTAAAGTAACTTTGTATCTTCAGACGGAACAAGGCCAAAGTTACCAAACCGGAAGATAGCGTTAGATATGGTGAGCAACTCCGTTACAATGGCATTACATTGTTTTGTTATTCCAACAATTTTAGTTTGTATATTTTGCACTATTGTCCTATCAGATTTATCGAAAAGTTTACGCCAACGTAGTTTTTTCTTCATTTTTTTCTAAATAGGTATTTGGTTGGTATATTTTTGCATTTTTATCACCAAACATTACATATATATATATGATACTCTCAAACGTAATACCCGCTTGTGCATTACATTTTTTGAATCTCATGATTAGAAGAGAAAGTAGTGGAAATTAAAGAAGAGGGAAAGGATCAAGATTTGTCGTCTATGTCAAATACGGATGACATGTACGATATTCCGGATGAAAACCGCAAAGTTCTGGCACTCCGTGACGACATGGTTTATGAAAATCAGTCAGCATTTCATATTCCATACTACACATAAAGTGTTTAGTATTCATTTTCTATGATTTACGTATTTTTCATTGCCAAAATAGAATTACTATGACCTTTTTCAACATAAAACCACCGCAATGTTTGAATTAAAAATCGTTACATGCATGTATGAGCGGTAACATGATCACTATCGCCGTAAAATTGTTTTAATTCACATAATGGAAAATGTTTGCCAGCCTAAGGCGAAGCATCCCAACGTACATGTTCTGTGTTTAATTCTGTTAGTTGGTTGCTGGGTTTATTTCATAATTCGAGGTTTCAATTTGACGATGCCTTTAGTGCAGAATAAGACTGTTAGTGCTATTTTTGCAGCCAGGCATAGTAATTAATACAAAATGTTGGTTTCAATAAACACTTTCGAAACTTAAGCGTCAGAAGAGCAATTCCTATTAATTAAAAAGACCACTGAAAAGATTAGTGTAATACTATATCAAGTATAAGAAGCATACCATTATCATCAGTCGAATCTCTCCCTTCAGGGACCGTGAAGGAAAGAGGAATTTGTTCCTTTTCCCACTTGTATCTATCCAATGAATCTTCCTTCCCATCTGTAATATTATTAGTTGTTCAACGCACACTTTGAACCGTGTTACTTCCTTTCCGTAGTCCTTTCCAAGTTTTTTACACAGTAACACGTCGAACGTACCATCTTGCAGCAAATCGTGTAAAGCAAATGGTTTTTGATTCTCTGTCACCTGCTCGCCTTGCGTTTCATCAACTACCACAAATCTGCAACATGTTTCATAAATTCGAATTGGTTCGGAACTTTTAAAGGTCGATGAACGTGAACCTAGTAGCAGAGCAACAATGGACAGAAAGCTTTATTCACCGTCCTGTGAAGTAACAAACAAATGGAAAACAACAACAATCGACTTATTCATGATATTTCTGACGTTTAATTGTGCCTGGAGAACAAGTTCAAATCTTTAGTCGACACCAACAAAACAATGAAGCAAACAATTTGACTGGGGTTTCATAGTCAACAGTACCAGAACATCACAAACGCAAAAAAACGATTAAAACAGAGGTCAATACAAATTTGATACTCCATGTGAGACCAAGAAAACTTTTGATATACCGTGTGACAAAAAAAAGCAAGTTTAGTGACGTCAGTGTTTCTACCACCAATCAAGGTTCCCCGCTTTCGGCGAGGAGAGGCAAGTGTGCGCGCGTTGTTTTCCTCTCTGAAACAGATTATTGTTGTAGTTGGTTGGAGTGGATGTCTTCAACGTTGAGACGTTTCTTAGAACAGTTCGGTTGATTTTTCTGTGCGTTTTGGAGTTACATTGAAGTTAGTTTGATGGTCTCAACAGTTGAAAGAATGTTTGGAGGAAACTGTGACGTTGAACTTTCGCCATAGTGTTTCGGCAAGTTTTCTTGGTTGAAGGCGTCTCCGCGGTTAGTGGTTGTTTTTTTGTGGAATAAATTTCGGTTAACTTGTTAACTTTAGCTATTGTTATTCTACTGTTGGCGTTGTCTTGCCGTTATTCATCCGGGGTTCATGGTCATGTCGCTCCCTGGCAGTTCCGCTGTCGATCGCCTTCGGCGTGAGATATGAACGCTCGCCATAGTGTTTCGGCAAGTTCCCTTGGTTGAAGGCGTCTCCGCGGTTAGTTGTTGTTTTTTTTTGGTTAAATAACGGTTAATTGCTAACATTAGCTTCTTGTCTTCTACTATTGGCGTTGTCTTGCCGTTATTTATCCGGGGTTCATGGTCATGTCGCTCCCTGGCAGTTCCGCTGTCGATCGCCTTCAGCGTGAGATATGAACGCTCGCCATAGTGTTTCGGCAAGTTCCCTTGGTTGAAGGCGTCTCCGCGGTTAGTGGTTGTTTTTTTTTGGATAAATTTCGGTTAATTGCTAACATTAGCTTCTTGTCTTCTACTATTGGCGTTGTCTTGCCGTTATTCATCCGGGGTTCATGGTCATGTCGCTCCCTGGCAGTTCCGCTGTCGATCGCCTTCAGCGTGAGATATGAACGCTCGCCATAGTGTTTCGGCAAGTTCCCTTGGTTGAAGGCGTCTCCGCGGTTAGTGGTTGTTTTTTTTTTTGGATAAATTTCGGTTAATTGCTAACATTAGCTTCTTGTCTTCTACTATTGGCGTTGTCTTGCCGTTATTTATCCGGGGTTCATGGTCATGTCGCTCCCTGGCAGTTCCGCTGTCGATCGCCTTCAGCGTGAGATATGAACGCTCGCCATAGTGTTTCGGCAAGTTCCCTTGGTTGAAGGCGTCTCCGCGGTTAGTAGTTGTTTTTTTGGGGGGTAAATTTCAGTTAAATTGTTAACTTTAGCTATTGTTATTCTACTGTTGGCGTTGTCTTGCCGTTATTCATCCGGGGTTCATGGTCATGTCGCTCCCTGGCAGTTCCGCTGTCGATCGCCTTCAGCGTGAGATATGAACGCTCGCCATAGTGTTTCGGCAAGTTCCCTTGGTTGAAGGCGTCTCCGCGGTTAGTAGTTGTTTTTTTTGGGGGTAAATTTCAGTTAAATTGTTAACTTTAGCTATTGTTATTCTACTGTTGGCGTTGTCTTGCCGTTATTCATCCGGGGTTCATGGTCATGTCGCTCCCTGGCAGTTCCGCTGTCGATCGCCTTCAGCGTGAGATATGAACGCTCGCCATAGTGTTTCGGCAAGTTCCCTTGGTTGAAGGCGTCTCCGCGGTTAGTGGTTGTTTTTTTTTGGATAAATTTCGGTTAATTGCTAACATTAGCTTCTTGTCTTCTACTATTGGCGTTGTCTTGCCGTTATTCATCCGGGGTTCATGGTCATGTCGCTCCCTGGCAGTTCCGCTGTCGATCGCCTTCAGCGTGAGATATGAACGCTCGCCATAGTGTTTCGGCAAGTTCCCTTGGTTGAAGGCGTCTCCGCGGTTAGTAGTTGTTTTTTTTGGGGGTAAATTTCGGTTAATTGCTAACATTAGCTTCTTGTCTTCTACTATTGGCGTTGTCTTGCCGTTATTTATCCGGGGTTCATGGTCATGTCGCTCCCTGGCAGTTCCGCTGTCGATCGCCTTCAGCGTGAGATATGAACGCTCGCCATAGTGTTTCGGCAAGTTCCCTTGGTTGAAGGCGTCTCCGCGGTTAGTAGTTGTTTTTTTTTGGGGGTAAATTTCAGTTAAATTGTTAACTTTAGCTATTGTTATTCTACTGTTGGCGTTGTCTTGCCGTTATTCATCCGGGGTTCATGGTCATGTCGCTCCCTGGCAGTTCCGCTGTCGATCGCCTTCAGCGTGAGATATGAACGCTCGCCATAGTGTTTCGGCAAGTTCCCTTGGTTGAAGGCGTCTCCGCGGTTAGTAGTTGTTTTTTTGGGGGGTAAATTTCAGTTAAATTGTTAACTTTAGCTATTGTTATTCTACTGTTGGCGTTGTCTTGCCGTTATTCATCCGGGGTTCATGGTCATGTCGCTCCCTGGCAGTTCCGCTGTCGATCGCCTTCAGCGTGAGATATGAACGCTCGCCATAGTGTTTCGGCAAGTTCCCTTGGTTGAAGGCGTCTCCGCGGTTAGTGGTTGTTTTTTTTGGATAAATTTCGGTTAATTGCTAACATTAGCTTTTTGTCTTCTACTATTGGCGTTGTCGTTATTCATCCGGGGTTCATGGTCATGTCGCTCCCTGGCAGTTCCGCTGTCGATCGCCTTCAGCGTGAGATATGAACGCTCGCCATAGTGTTTCGGCAAGTTCCCTTGGTTGAAGGCGTCTCCGCGGTTAGTGGTTGTTTTCTTTTGGATAAATTTCGGTTAATTGCTAACATTAGCTTCTTGTCTTCTACTATTGGCGTTGTCTTGCCGTTATTCATCCGGGGTTCATGGTCATGTCGCTCCCTGGCAGTTCCGCTGTCGATCGCCTTCAGCGTGAGATATGAACGCTCGCCATAGTGTTTCGGCAAGTTCCCTTGGTTGAAGGCGTCTCCGCGGTTAGTGGTTGTTTTTTTTTGGATAAATTTCGGTTAATTGCTAACATTAGCTTCTTGTCTTCTACTATTGGCGTTGTCTTGCCGTTATTTATCCGGGGTTCATGGTCATGTCGCTCCCTGGCAGTTCCGCTGTCGATCGCCTTCAGCGTGAGATATGAACGCTCGCCATAGTGTTTCGGCAAGTTCCCTTGGTTGAAGGCGTCTCCGCGGTTAGTAGTTGTTTTTTTTGGGGGGTAAATTTCAGTTAAATTGTTAACTTTAGCTATTGTTATTCTACTGTTGGCGTTGTCTTGCCGTTATTCATCCGGGGTTCATGGTCATGTCGCTCCCTGGCAGTTCCGCTGTCGATCGCCTTCAGCGTGAGGTATGAACGCTCGCCATAGTGTTTCGGCAAGTTCCCTTGGTTGAAGGCGTCTCCGCGGTTAGTAGTTGTTTTTTTTGGGGGTAAATTTCAGTTAAATTGTTAACTTTAGCTATTGTTATTCTACTGTTGGCGTTGTCTTGCCGTTATTCATCCGGGGTTCATGGTCATGTCGCTCCCTGGCAGTTCCGCTGTCGATCGCCTTCAGCGTGAGATATGAACGCTCGCCATAGTGTTTC
Organism: Ascidia mentula; assembly: GCF_947561715.1. NCBI lineage: Eukaryota > Metazoa > Chordata > Ascidiacea > Phlebobranchia > Ascidiidae > Ascidia > Ascidia mentula. The sequence continues at coordinate 9,896,839 of NC_138574.1, read as the reverse complement.
GGCAAGTTCCCTTGGTTGAAGGCGTCTCCGCGGTTAGTGGTTGTTTTTTTTTGGATAAATTTCGGTTAATTGCTAACATTAGCTTCTTGTCTTCTACTATTGGCGTTGTCTTGCCGTTATTCATCCGGGGTTCATGGTCATGTCGCTCCCTGGCAGTTCCGCTGTCGATCGCCTTCAGCGTGAGATATGAACGCTCGCCATGGTGTTTCGGCAAGTTCCCTTGGTTGAAGGCGTCTCCGCGGTTAGTGGTTGTTTTTATTTGGTTAGATAACGGTTAATTGCTAACATTAGCTTCTTGTCTTCTACTATTGGCGTTGTCTTGCCGTTATTCATCCGGGGTTCATGGTCATGTCGCTCCCTGGCAGTTCCGCTGTCGATCGCCTTCAGCGTGAGATATGAACGCTCGCCATAGTGTTTCGGCAAGTTCCCTTGGTTGAAGGCGTCTCCGCGGTTAGTTGTTGTTTTTTTTTGGTTAAATAACGGTTAATTGCCAACATTAGCTTCTTGTCTTCTACTATTGGCGTTGTCTTGCCGTTATTTATCCGGGGTTCATGGTCATGTCGCTCCCTGGCAGTTCCGCTGTCGATCACCTTCAGCGTGAGATATGAACGCTCGCCATGGTGTTTCGGCAAGTTCCCTTGGTTGAAGGCGTCTCCGCGGTTAGTGGTTGTTTTTATTTGGTTAGATAACGGTTAATTGCTAACATTAGCTTCTTGTCTTTTACTATTGGCGTTGTCTTGCCGTTATTTATCCGGGGTTCATGGTCATGTCGCTCCCTGGCAGTTCCGCTGTCGATCGCCTTCAGCGTGAGATATGAACGCTCGCCATAGTGTTTCGGCAAGTTCCCTTGGTTGAAGGCGTCTCCGCGGTTAGAGGTTGTTTTTTTTGGATAAATTTCGGTTAATTGCTAATATTAGCTTCATGTCTTCTACTATTGGCGTTGTCTTGCCGTTATTCATCCGGGGTTCATGGTCATGTCGCTCCCTGGCAGTTCCGCTGTCGATCGCCTTCGGCGTGAGATATGAACGCTCGCCATAGTGTTTTGGCAAGTTCCCTTGGTTGAAGGCGTCTCCGCGGTTAGTAGTTGTTTTTTTTGGGAGTAAATTTCAGTTAAATTGTTAACTTTAGCTATTGTTATTCTACTGTTGGCGTTGTCTTGCCGTTATTCATCCGGGGTTCATGGTCATGTCGCTCCCTGGCAGTTCCGCTGTCGATCGCCTTCAGCGTGAGATATGAACGCTCGCCATAGTGTTTCGGCAAGTTCCCTTGGTTGAAGGCGTCTCCGCGGTTAGTGGTTGTTTTTTTTGGGGGGTAAATTTCGGTTGATTGCTAACATTAGCTTCTTGTCTTCTACTATTGGCGTTGTCTTGCCGTTATTCATCCGGGGTTCATGGTCATGTCGCTCCCTGGCAGTTCCGCTGTCGATCGCCTTCAGCGTGAGATATGAACGCTCGCCATAGTGTTTCGGCAATTTTCCCTTGGTTGAAGGCGTCTCCGCGGTTAGTGGTTGTTTTTTTTTTGAATAAATTTCGGTTAACTTGTTAACTTTAGCTATTGTTGTCATCTATGGGCGTTGTCTTGCCGTTATTCATCCGGGGTTCATCGTCATGTCGCTCCCTGGCAGTTCCTCTGTCGATCGCCTTCGGCGTGAGATATGAACGCTCGCCATAGTGTTTCGGCAAGTTCCCTTGGTTGAAGGCGTCTCCGCGGTTAGTAGTTGTTTTTTTGGGATAAATTTCAGTTAACTTGTTAACTTTAGCTATTGTTATTCTACTGTTGGCGTTGTCTTGCCGTTATTCATCCGGGGTTCATGGTCATGTCGCTCCCTGGCAGTTCCGCTGTCGATCGCCTTCAGCGTGAGATATGAACGCTCGCCATAGTGTTTCGGCAAGTTCCCTTGGTTGAAGGCGTCTCCGCGGTTAGTGGTTGTTTTTTTTTGGGGGTAAATTTCGGTTGATTGCTAACATTAGCTTCTTGTCTTCTACTATTGGCGTTGTCTTGCCGTTATTCATCCGGGGTTCATGGTCATGTCGCTCCCTGGCAGTTCCGCTGTCGATCGCCTTCAGCGTGAGATATGAACGCTCGCCATAGTGTTTCGGCAATTTTCCCTTGGTTGAAGGCGTCTCCGCGGTTAGTGGTTGTTTTTTTTTTGAACAAATTTCGGTTAACTTGTTAACTTTAGCTATTGTTGTCATCTATGGGCGTTGTCTTGCCGTTATTCATCCGGGGTTCATCGTCATGTCGCTCCCTGGCAGTTCCTCTGTCGATCGCCTTCGGCGTGAGATATGAACGCTCGCCATAGTGTTTCGGCAAGTTCCCTTGGTTGAAGGCGTCTCCGCGGTTAGTAGTTGTTTTTTTGGGATAAATTTCAGTTAACTTGTTAACTTTAGCTATTGTTATTCTACTGTTGGCGTTGTCTTGCCGTTATTCATCCGGGGTTCATGGTCATGTCGCTCCCTGGCAGTTCCGCTGTCGATCGCCTTCAGCGTGAGATATGAACGCTCGCCATAGTGTTTCGGCAAGTTCCCTTGGTTGAAGGCGTCTCCGCGGTTAGTAGTTGTTTTTTTTGGGGGTAAATTTCAGTTAAATTGTTAACTTTAGCTATTGTTATTCTACTGTTGGCGTTGTCTTGCCGTTATTCATCCGGGGTTCATGGTCATGTCGCTCCCTGGCAGTTCCGCTGTCGATCGCCTTCAGCGTGAGATATGAACGCTCGCCATAGTGTTTCGGCAAGTTCCCTTGGTTGAAGGCGTCTCCGCGGTTAGTTGTTGTTTTTTTTTGGTTAAATAACGGTTAATTGCCAACATTAGCTTCTTGTCTTCTACTATTGGCGTTGTCTTGCCGTTATTTATCCGGGGTTCATGGTCATGTCGCTCCCTGGCAGTTCCGCTGTCGATCACCTTCAGCGTGAGATATGAACGCTCGCCATGGTGTTTCGGCAAGTTCCCTTGGTTGAAGGCGTCTCCGCGGTTAGTGGTTGTTTTTATTTGGTTAGATAACGGTTAATTGCTAACATTAGCTTCTTGTCTTTTACTATTGGCGTTGTCTTGCCGTTATTTATCCGGGGTTCATGGTCATGTCGCTCCCTGGCAGTTCCGCTGTCGATCGCCTTCAGCGTGAGATATGAACGCTCGCCATAGTGTTTCGGCAAGTTCCCTTGGTTGAAGGCGTCTCCGCGGTTAGAGGTTGTTTTTTTTGGATAAATTTCGGTTAATTGCTAATATTAGCTTCATGTCTTCTACTATTGGCGTTGTCTTGCCGTTATTCATCCGGGGTTCATGGTCATGTCGCTCCCTGGCAGTTCCGCTGTCGATCGCCTTCGGCGTGAGATATGAACGCTCGCCATAGTGTTTTGGCAAGTTCCCTTGGTTGAAGGCGTCTCCGCGGTTAGTAGTTGTATTTTTTGGGGGTAAATTTCAGTTAAATTGTTAACTTTAGCTATTGTTATTCTACTGTTGGCGTTGTCTTGCCGTTATTCATCCGGGGTTCATGGTCATGTCGCTCCCTGGCAGTTCCGCTGTCGATCGCCTTCAGCGTGAGATATGAACGCTCGCCATAGTGTTTCGGCAAGTTCCCTTGGTTGAAGGCGTCTCCGCGGTTAGTGGTTGTTTTTTTTTGGGGGTAAATTTCGGTTGATTGCTAACATTAGCTTCTTGTCTTCTACTATTGGCGTTGTCTTGCCGTTATTCATCCGGGGTTCATGGTCATGTCGCTCCCTGGCAGTTCCGCTGTCGATCGCCTTCAGCGTGAGATATGAACGCTCGCCATAGTGTTTCGGCAATTTTCCCTTGGTTGAAGGCGTCTCCGCGGTTAGTGGTTGTTTTTTTTTTGAATAAATTTCGGTTAACTTGTTAACTTTAGCTATTGTTGTCATCTATGGGCGTTGTCTTGCCGTTATTCATCCGGGGTTCATCGTCATGTCGCTCCCTGGCAGTTCCTCTGTCGATCGCCTTCGGCGTGAGATATGAACGCTCGCCATAGTGTTTCGGCAAGTTCCCTTGGTTGAAGGCGTCTCCGCGGTTAGTAGTTGTTTTTTTGGGATAAATTTCAGTTAACTTGTTAACTTTAGCTATTGTTATTCTACTGTTGGCGTTGTCTTGCCGTTATTCATCCGGGGTTCATGGTCATGTCGCTCCCTGGCAGTTCCGCTGTCGATCGCCTTCAGCGTGAGATATGAACGCTCGCCATAGTGTTTCGGCAAGTTCCCTTGGTTGAAGGCGTCTCCGCGGTTAGTGGTTGTTTTTTTTTGGGGGTAAATTTCGGTTGATTGCTAACATTAGCTTCTTGTCTTCTACTATTGGCGTTGTCTTGCCGTTATTCATCCGGGGTTCATGGTCATGTCGCTCCCTGGCAGTTCCGCTGTCGATCGCCTTCAGCGTGAGATATGAACGCTCGCCATAGTGTTTCGGCAATTTTCCCTTGGTTGAAGGCGTCTCCGCGGTTAGTGGTTGTTTTTTTTTTGAACAAATTTCGGTTAACTTGTTAACTTTAGCTATTGTTGTCATCTATGGGCGTTGTCTTGCCGTTATTCATCCGGGGTTCATCGTCATGTCGCTCCCTGGCAGTTCCTCTGTCGATCGCCTTCGGCGTGAGATATGAACGCTCGCCATAGTGTTTCGGCAAGTTCCCTTGGTTGAAGGCGTCTCCGCGGTTAGTAGTTGTTTTTTTGGGATAAATTTCAGTTAACTTGTTAACTTTAGCTATTGTTATTCTACTGTTGGCGTTGTCTTGCCGTTATTCATCCGGGGTTCATGGTCATGTCGCTCCCTGGCAGTTCCGCTGTCGATCGCCTTCAGCGTGAGATATGAACGCTCGCCATAGTGTTTCGGCAAGTTCCCTTGGTTGAAGGCGTCTCCGCGGTTAGTAGTTGTTTTTTTTGGGGGTAAATTTCAGTTAAATTGTTAACTTTAGCTATTGTTATTCTACTGTTGGCGTTGTCTTGCCGTTATTCATCCGGGGTTCATGGTCATGTCGCTCCCTGGCAGTTCCGCTGTCGATCGCCTTCAGCGTGAGATATGAACGCTCGCCATAGTGTTTCGGCAAGTTCCCTTGGTTGAAGGCGTCTCCGCGGTTAGTGGTTGTTTTTTTTTGGATAAATTTCGGTTAATTGCTAACATTAGCTTCTTGTCTTCTACTATTGGCGTTGTCTTGCCGTTATTCATCCGGGGTTCATGGTCATGTCGCTCCCTGGCAGTTCCGCTGTCGATCGCCTTCAGCGTGAGATATGAACGCTCGCCATAGTGTTTCGGATGGGTTTAAAGGTCAACTCGTCGGAGGTGAAAGGTGACAGGTTGTAGTTTGGTTTGGAGATTGGAAAGGAAGTGAAAGCTTTCGATTATCGCGTAATTAATACGACAAAATCATTCACTTGTACTTACTAACAGTATATTCTAGCATACGTATCTAATTATGCAACTATCTAGTATAGTACATAACTAAAATAGCCTTCTAACTAACAAATTATGCTACCCTACGTATCTAATTATGCAACTATCTAGTATAGTACATAACTAAAATAGCCTTCTAACTGACAATATATTTTATCATACGTATCTATATATGCAACTATCTAGTATAGTACATAACTAAAGTAGCCCCCTAACTAACAAATTATGCTACCCTACGTATCTAATTATGCAACTATCTAGTGTAGTACATAACTAAAATAGCCTTTTAACTAACAAATTATGCTACCCTACGTATCTAATTATGCAACTATCTAGTGTAGTACATAACTAAAATAGCCTTCTAACTAACAAATTATGCTGCCCTACGTATCTAATTATGCAACTATCTAGTATAGTACATGACTAAAATAGCCCCCTAACTAACAAATTATGCTACCCTACGTATCTAATTATGCAACTATCTAGTATAGTACATAACTAAAATAGCCCCCTAACTAACAAATTATGCTACCCTACGTATCTAATTATGCAACTATCTAGTATAGTACATAACTAAAATAGCCCCCCTAACTGACAAATTATGCTACCCTACGTATCTAATTATGCAACTATCTAGTATAGTACATAACTAAAATAGCCTTCTAACTAACAAATTATGCTACCCTACGTATCTAATTATGCAACTATCTAGTATAGTACATAACTAAAATAGCCTTCTAACTGACAAATTATGCTACCCTACGTGTCTAATTATGCAACTATCTAGTATAGTACATAACTAAAATAGCCCCCCTAACTAACAAATTATGCCAACCTACGTATCTAATTATGCAACTATCTAGTATTGTACATAACTAAAATAGCCTTCTAACTAACAAATTATGCTACTCTACGTATCTAATTATGCAACTATCTAGTATAGTACATAACTAAAATAGCCTTCTAACTAACAAATTATGCTACCCTACGTATCTAATTATGCAACTATCTAGTATAGTACATAACTAAAATAGCCTTCTAACTGACAATATATTTTATCATACGTATCTATATATGCAACTATCTAGTATAGTACATAACTAAAATAGCCCCCTAACTAACAAATTATGCTACCCTACGTATCTAATTATGCAACTATCTAGTATAGTCCATAACTAAAATAGCCTTCTAACTGACAATATATTTTATCATACGTATCTATATATGCAACTATCTAGTATAGTACATAACTAAAATAGCCCCCTAACTAACAAATTATGCTACCCTACGTATCTAATTATGCAACTATCTAGTATAGAACATAACTAAAATGGCCCCCCTAACTAACAAATTATGCTACTCTACGTAAGTATTTATGCAACTATCTAGTATAGTACATAACTAAAATAGCCTTCTAACTGACAAATTATGCTACTCTACGTATCTAATTATGCAACTATCTAGTATAGAACATAACTAAAATAGCCCCCCTAACTAACAAATTATGCTACTCTACGTAAGTATTTATGCAACTATCTAGTATAGTACATAACTAAAATAGCCTTCTAACTGACAATATATTTTATCATACGTATCTATATATGCAACTATCTAGTATAGTACATAACTAAAATAGCCCCCTAACTAACAAATTATGCTACCCTACGTATCTAATTATGCAACTATCTAGTATAGAACATAACTAAAATGGCCCCCCTAACTAACAAATTATGCTACTCTACGTAAGTATTTATGCAACTATCTAGTATAGTACATAACTAAAATAGCCTTCTAACTGACAATATATTTTATCATACGTATCTATATATGCAACTATCTAGTATAGTACATAACTAAAATAGCCCCCTAACTAACAAATTATGCTACCCTACGTATCTAATTATGCAACTATCTAGTATAGAACAGAACTAAAATGGCCCCCCTAACTAACAAATTATGCTACTCTACGTAAGTATTTATGCAACTATCTAGTATAGTACATAACTAAAATAGCCTTCTAACTGACAATATATTTTATCATACGTATCTATATATGCAACTATCTAGTATAGTACATAACTAAAATAGCCCCCTAACTAACAAATTATGCTACACTACGTATCTAATTATGCAACTATCTAGTATAGAACATAACTAAAATGGCCCCCCTAACTAACAAATTATGCTACTCTACGTAAGTATTTATGCAACTATCTAGTATAGTACATAACTAAAATAGCCTTCTAACTGACAAATTATGCTACTCTACGTATCTAATTATGCAACTATCTAGTATAGAACATAACTAAAATAGCCCCCCTAACTAACAAATTATGCTACTCTACGTAAGTATTTATGCAACTATCTAGTATAGTACATAACTAAAATAGCCTTCTAACTGACAATATATTTTATCATACGTATCTATATATGCAACTATCTAGTATAGTACATAACTAAAATAGCCTTCTAACTGACAATATATTTTATCATACGTATCTATACATGCAACTATCTAGTATAGCACATAACTAAAATAGCCCCCTAACTAACAAATTATGCTACCCTACGTATCTAATTATGCAACTATCTAGTATAGAACATAACTAAAATGGCCCCCCTAACTAACAAATTATGCTACTCTACGTAAGTATTTATGCAACTATCTAGTATAGTACATAACTAAAATAGCCTTCTAACTGACAAATTATGCTACTCTACGTATCTAATTATGCAACTATCTAGTATAGAACATAACTAAAATAGCCCCCCTAACTAACAAATTATGCTACTCTACGTAAGTATTTATGCAACTATCTAGTATAGTACATAACTAAAATAGCCTTCTAACTGACAATATATTTTATCATACGTATCTATATATGCAACTATCTAGTATAGTACATAACTAAAATAGCCTTCTAACTGACAATATATTTTATCATACGTATCTATACATGCAACTATCTAGTATAGTACATAACTAAAATAGCCCCCTAACTAACAAATTATGCTACACTACGTATCTTATTATGCAACTATCTAGTATAGTACATAACTAAAATAGCCCCCCCTCACTAACAAATTGTGCTACCCTACGTATCTAATTATGCAACTATCTAGTATAGAACATAACTAAAATAGCCCCCCTAACTAACAAATTATGCTACTCTACGTAAGTATTTATGCAACTATCTAGTATAGTACATAACTAAAATAGCCTTCTAACTGACAAATTATGCTACCCTACGTATCTAATTATGCAACTATCTAGTATAGTACATAACTAAAATTGCCTTCTAACTGACAAATTATGCTACCCTACGTATCTAATTATGCAACTATCTAGTATAGTACATAACTAAAAATAGCCCCCTAACTAACAAATTATGCTACTCTACGTAAGTATTGATGCAACCATCTAGTGTAGTACATAACGAAAATAGCCCTCTAACTAACAATATATTCTACCACACGTATCTTACTATGCAACTATCTAATAGAGTTCATGTCTAGAATAGATCTATTTATGCAACTTTATAATACTGTACATAACTAAATTGGATCTAAAACATGTACTATCACACGTATTTATTTAGGCAACTGTCTAATACAGTACATGACTAGAATAGGTCAAATTTATATGTATTAATATGCGAATCTAATTTAGAAACTATTTTTTTAGAAAAAACTAATATAACCCTGCATCCAACTAATATAATAGAATACCAAAACATTTCCTTTTATCTGAAATGTCAACTGCTCTCTTTTCTTGCGGATGTGTTTTCACCTATAATTTCAAAGATATGTTGCGTTTATGAAAATAAAAATGCCAAGAAAATAATTGTGATTGGTTTAATTTTATTGAAAGGCTTTTTTTCGAAAACTCGACTTTATCATTGAATTGCTGTGTTTCAAAAATGAACTCATTGACCCCAGTTGAGTTCATTCAAAAATCTTCAGCATCATTTTTGGGGACAACGATTTCATTGCTGAATCGCCATGTTTTAAAAATGAACTCCATTAGATAGAAAAGTAAATACATATCTATGGTAGCATATATTGTTAGTTAGGGCTATTGTAGTTACGATCTCTATTAGATAGATAAGTTAATAGATACTTATTGTAGCATATATTATTAGTTCTGGTTTATTCTAGTCACGTACACTATTAGATATATGCGTAAATAAATGCGTAGGGTATTATATATTGTTAGTTATGAGCTACTCCAGTTACTTACTCTATTAGATAGATTGATAAAAAGATACGTAGAGTTGTATATATTGTTGGTTAGGGGTTAATCTAGTTACGATCTCTATTACATAGATGCGCAAAATAAATACGTAGGATAGCATATATTGTTAGTTAGGTCGAGTATAGTTACGTACTCTTTAGATAGATACGTAGGGTAGCATATGTTGTTAGTTAGGGGCTATTCTAGTTACTTACTGTATTGGATAGATGCGTAGGGTAGTATATACTGTTAGTTAGTGAGCCATTTTATTTATGTACTATGCTAGATAGTTGCATAAATTTGTACGCATGGTAGCATGTATTGTTAGTTAGGGCTATTCTAGTTACGTACTGTATTAGATAGTTGCATAATTTGATACGTGTGGTAGTATATTTTGTTAGTTAGGAGCTATTCTAGTTACGTACTGTAATAGATAGTTGCACAAATAGCAGGTCTATTCTAGTTCAGTACAATATTAGATAGTTACGTAATAGATGCGCATTGTAGCATATATTGCTAGTTGGGGCCTATTTCAGTTATACGTACTCTATTAGATTGATGCGTAAATAGATACGTATGGTAGCATATGCTGTTAGTTAGGGGCTATTCTAGTTACGTACTGTATTAGATAGATGCGTAGGTTAGTATATACTGTTAGTTAGTGAGCCATTTTATTTATGTACTATACTAGATAGTTGCATAAATTTATACGTATGGTATAATATATTGTTAGTTAGGGGCTATTCTAGTTACGTACTGTATTAGATAGATGCGTAGGGTAGTATATACTGTTAGTTAGTGAGCCATTTTATTTATGTACTGTGCTAGATAGTTGCATAAATTTGTACGTATGGTAGCATATATTGTTAGTTAGGGCTATTCTAGTTACGTACTGTATTAGATAGTTGCATAAATTGATACTTGTGGTAGTATATTTTGTTAGTTAGGAGCTATTCTAGTTACGTACTCTAATAGATAGTTGCACAAATAGCAAGTCTATTAATTCTAGTTAAGTACTGTATTAGATAGTTACGTAATAGATGCGCATTGTAGCATAAATTGTTAGTTAGTGGCTAATCTAGTTACGTACTCGAAAGAATTAGACGCGTAAATAGATAGGTAGGGTAGAATATGAGAGATACGCAAGGTAGCATATATTGTTAGTTAGTGGCTATTCTAGTTACGAACTTTTAAGATAGATGCGTAAATAGATACGTAGGGTAGCATATATTGTCAGTTAGTCGCATTCTAAATACGTACTGCATTAAATAGTTGCATGAAGAGGTTAAAATAAATAGTATATAGAGGTAGTTATGAAGTATGCAAGTTATTTAGTATATAATTTCCTTGAAAAAACATCAGTGTATAGCTGAATTTGTAACTAGGTTAGGGTTAACCTACGACTATTAATTAGGTGCTGTAAGTACAAGTGAATGATTTTGTCGTGTTAATTACGCGATAATCGAAACCTGTTACTTCCTTTCCAATCCCTAAACCACACTACAACCGACACCTTTCACCTGCGACGAGTTGACCTTTAACCCATCCCCTCCCCCCAACCAACACAAAACGAAACATTTTATTTCACAAATCTTCATCATGGCGTCTTCTGGTGGTGGATTAGATGAATTATCTTCAATCGAAATTTTTCTTCCACAGGAAATATCTTAAATGTTGAAAATAAATTCGTAGCAAAACGACGCCCTCAAAAACACAAAAAGAGCTTAGAAATTAAACTAGGTTTGAGTTTCCTTACCTCGGAGATATCAATAACCATCTTGTGACAATATGGCGAGCGTTCATATCTCACGCCGAAAGCGAACGACAGCGGAACTGCCAGGGAGCGACATGACCATGAACCCCGGATGAATAACGACAAGACAACGCCAACAGTAGAACAACAACAGTAGAACAACAAATGATAATGTTAACTATTAACCTTAATTTAACTCACAAAAAAACAACCACTAACCGCGGAGACGCCTTCAACCAAGGGAACTTGCCGAAACACTATGGCGAGCGTTCATATCTCACACCGAAGGCGATCGACAGCGGAACTGCCAGGGAGCGACATGACCATGAACCCCGGATGAATAACGACAAGACAACGCCAACAGTAGAACAACAAATGCTAATGTTAACAATTGACCGAAATTTAACTCACAAAAAAAAACAACCACTAACCGCGGAGACGCCTTCAACCAAGGGAACTTGCCGAAACACTATGGCGAGCGTTCATATCTCACACCGAAGGCGATCGACAGCGGAACTGCCAGGGAGCGACATGACCATGAACCCCGGATGAATAACGACAAGACAACGCCAACAGTAGAACAACAAATGCTAATGTTAACAATTGACCGAAATTTAACTCACAAAAAAAAACAACCACTAACCGCGGAGACGCCTTCAACCAAGGGAACTTGCCGAAACACTATGGCGAGCGTTCATATCTCACACTGAAGGCGATCGACAGCGGAACTGCCAGGGAGTGACATGACCATGAACCCCGGATGAATAACGACAAGACAACGCCAACAGTAGAACAACAAATGATAATGTTAACAAGTTAACCGAAATTTAACTCACAAAAAAAAACAACCACTAACCGCGGAGACGCCTTCAACCAAGGGAACTTGCCGAAACACTATAGCGAGCGTTCATATCTCACACCGAAGGCGATCGACAGCGGAACTGCCAGGGAGCGACATGACCATGAACCCCGGATGAATAACGACAAGACAACGCCAACAGTAGAACAACAAATGCTAATGTTAACAAGTTAACCGAAATTTAACTCACAAAAAAAAACAACCACTAACCGCGGAGACGCCTTCAACCAAGGGAACTTGCCGAAACACTATGGCGAGCGTTCATATCTCACACCGAAGGCGATCGACAGCGGAACTGCCAGGGAGCGACATGACCATGAACCCCGGATGAATAACGACAAGACAACGCCAACAGTAGAACAACAAATGATAATGTTAACAAGTTAACCGAAATTTAACTCACAAAAAAAAACAACCACTAACCGCGGAGACGCCTTCAACCAAGGGAACTTGCCGAAACACTATGGCGAGCGTTCATATCTCACACTGAAGGCGATCGACAGCGGAACTGCCAGGGAGCGACATGACCATGAACCCCGGATGAATAACGACAAGACAACGCCAACAGTAGAACAACAAATGCTAATGTTAACAATTGACCGAAATTTAACTCACAAAAAAAAACAACCACTAACCGCGGAGACGCCTTCAACCAAGGGAACTTGCCGAAACACTATGGCGAGCGTTCATATCTCACACCGAAGGCGATCGACAGCGGAACTGCCAGGGAGCGACATGACCATGAACCCCGGATGAATAACGACAAGACAACGCCAACAGTAGAACAAAAAATGCTAATGTTAACAGTTAACCGAAATTTAACTCACAAAAAAAAACAACCACTAACCGCGGAGACGCCTTCAACCAAGGGAACTTGCCGAAACACTATGGCGAGCGTTCATATCTCACACCGAAGGCGATCGACAGCGGAACTGCCAGGGAGCGACATGACCATGAACCCCGGATGAATAACGACAAGACAACGCCAACAGTAGAACAACAAATGCTAATGTTAACAATTGACCGAAATTTAACTCACAAAAAAAAACAACCACTAACCGCGGAGACGCCTTCAACCAAGGGAACTTGCCGAAACACTATGGCGAGCGTTCATATCTCACACCGAAGGCGATCGACAGCGGAACTGCCAGGGAGCGACATGACCATGAACCCCGGATGAATAACGACAAGACAACGCCAACAGTAGAACAACAAATGCTAATGTTAACAATTGACCAAAATTTAACTCACAAAAAAAAACAACCACTAACCGCGGAGACGCCTTCAACCAAGGGAACTTGCCGAAACACTATGGCGAGCGTTCATATCTCACACCGAAGGCGATCGACAGCGGAACTGCCAGGGAGCGACATGACCATGAACCCCGGATGAATAACGACAAGACAACGCCAACAGTAGAACAAAAAATGCTAATGTTAACAAGTTAACCGAAATTTAACTCACAAAAAAAAACAACCACTAGCCGCGGAGACGCCTTCAACCAAGGGAACTTGCCGAAACACTATGGCGAGCGTTCATATCTCACACCGAAGGCGATCGACAGCGGAACTGCCAGGGAGCGACATGACCATGAACCCCGGATGAATAACGACAAGACAACGCCAACAGTAGAACAACAAATGATAATGTTAACAAGTTAACCGAAATTTAACTCACAAAAAAAAACAACCACTAACCGCGGAGACGCCTTCAACCAAGGGAACTTGCCGAAACACTATGGCGAGCGTTCATATCTCACACCGAAGGCGATCGACAGCGGAACTGCCAGGGAGCGACATGACCATGAACCCCGGATGAATAACGACAAGACAACGCCAACAGTAGAACAAAAAATGCTAATGTTAACAAGTTAACCGAAATTTAACTCACAAAAAAAAACAACCACTAGCCGCGGAGACGCCTTCAACCAAGGGAACTTGCCGAAACACTATGGCGAGCGTTCATATCTCACACCGAAGGCGATCGACAGCGGAACTGCCAGGGAGCGACATGACCATGAACCCCGGATGAATAACGACAAGACAACGCCAACAGTAGAACAACAAATGCTAATGTTAACAATTGACCGAAATTTAACTCACAAAAAAAAACAACCACTAACCGCGGAGACGCCTTCAACCAAGGGAACTTGCCGAAACACTATGGCGAGCGTTCATATCTCACACCGAAGGCGATCGACAGCGGAACTGCCAGGGAGCGACATGACCATGAACCCCGGATGAATAACGACAAGACAACGCCAACAGTAGAACAACAAATGCTAATGTTAACAATTGACCAAAATTTAACTCACAAAAAAAAACAACCACTAACCGCGGAGACGCCTTCAACCAAGGGAACTTGCCGAAACACTATGGCGAGCGTTCATATCTCACACCGAAGGCGATCGACAGCGGAACTGCCAGGGAGCGACATGACCATGAACCCCGGATGAATAACGACAAGACAACGCCAACAGTAGAACAAAAAATGCTAATGTTAACAAGTTAACCGAAATTTAACTCACAAAAAAAAACAACCACTAGCCGCGGAGACGCCTTCAACCAAGGGAACTTGCCGAAACACTATGGCGAGCGTTCATATCTCACACCGAAGGCGATCGACAGCGGAACTGCCAGGGAGCGACATGACCATGAACCCCGGATGAATAACGACAAGACAACGCCAACAGTAGAACAACAAATGATAATGTTAACAAGTTAACCGAAATTTAACTCACAAAAAAAAACAACCACTAACCGCGGAGACGCCTTCAACCAAGGGAACTTGCCGAAACACTATGGCGAGCGTTCATATCTCACACCGAAGGCGATCGACAGCGGAACTGCCAGGGAGCGACATGACCATGAACCCCGGATGAATAACGACAAGACAACGCCAACAGTAGAACAAAAAATGCTAATGTTAACAAGTTAACCGAAATTTAACTCACAAAAAAAAACAACCACTAGCCGCGGAGACGCCTTCAACCAAGGGAACTTGCCGAAACACTATGGCGAGCGTTCATATCTCACACCGAAGGCGATCGACAGCGGAACTGCCAGGGAGCGACATGACCATGAACCCCGGATGAATAACGACAAGACAACGCCAACAGTAGAACAACAAATGCTAATGTTAACAATTGACCGAAATTTAACTCACAAAAAAAAACAACCACTAACCGCGGAGACGCCTTCAACCAAGGGAACTTGCCGAAACACTATGGCGAGCGTTCATATCTCACACCGAAGGCGATCGACAGCGGAACTGCCAGGGAGCGACATGACCATGAACCCCGGATGAATAACGACAAGACAACGCCAACAGTAGAACAACAAATGATAATGTTAACAAGTTAACCGAAATTTAACTCACAAAAAAAAACAACCACTAACCGCGGAGACGCCTTCAACCAAGGGAACTTGCCGAAACACTATGGCGAGCGTTCATATCTCACACTGAAGGCGATCGACAGCGGAACTGCCAGGGAGCGACATGACCATGAACCCCGGATGAATAACGACAAGACAACGCCAACAGTAGAACAACAAATGATAATGTTAACAAGTTAACCGAAATTTAACTCACAAAAAAAAACAACCACTAACCGCGGAGACGCCTTCAACCAAGGGAACTTGCCGAAACACTATAGCGAGCGTTCATATCTCACACCGAAGGCGATCGACAGCGGAACTGCCAGGGAGCGACATGACCATGAACCCCGGATGAATAACGACAAGACAACGCCAACAGTAGAACAAAAAATGCTAATGTTAACAAGTTAACCGAAATTTAACTCACAAAAAAAAACAACCACTAACCGCGGAGACGCCTTCAACCAAGGGAACTTGCCGAAACACTATGGCGAGCGTTCATATCTCACACCGAAGGCGATCGACAGCGGAACTGCCAGGGAGCGACATGACCATGAACCCCGGATGAATAACGACAAGACAACGCCAACAGTAGAACAAAAAATGCTAATGTTAACAAGTTAACCGAAATTTAACTCACAAAAAAAAACAACCACTAACCGCGGAGACGCCTTCAACCAAGGGAACTTGCCGAAACACTATGGCGAGCGTTCATATCTCACACCGAAGGCGATCGACAGCGGAACTGCCAGGGAGCGACATGACCATGAACCCCGGATGAATAACGACAAGACAACGCCAACAGTAGAACAACAAATGATAATGTTAACAAGTTAACCGAAATTTAACTCACAAAAAAAAACAACCACTAACCGCGGAGACGCCTTCAACCAAGGGAACTTGCCGAAACACTATAGCGAGCGTTCATATCTCACACCGAAGGCGATCGACAGCGGAACTGCCAGGGAGCGACATGACCATGAACCCCGGATGAATAACGACAAGACAACGCCAACAGTAGAACAAAAAATGCTAATGTTAACAAGTTAACCGAAATTTAACTCACAAAAAAAAACAACCACTAACCGCGGAGACGCCTTCAACCAAGGGAACTTGCCGAAACACTATGGCGAGCGTTCATATCTCACACCGAAGGCGATCGACAGCGGAACTGCCAGGGAGCGACATGACCATGAACCCCGGATGAATAACGACAAGACAACGCCAACAGTAGAACAACAAATGCTAATGTTAACAGGTAACCGAAATTTAACTCACAAAAAAAAACAACCACTAACCGCGGAGACGCCTTCAACCAAGGGAACTTGCCGAAACACTATGGCGAGCGTTCATATCTCACACCGAAGGCGATCGACAGCGGAACTGCCAGGGAGCGACATGACCATGAACCCCGGATGAATAACGACAAGACAACGCCAACAGTAGAACAACAAATGCTAATGTTAACAGGTAACCGAAATTTAACTCACAAAAAAAAACAACCACTCACCGCGGAGACGCCTTCAACCAAGGGAACTTGCCGAAACACTATGGCGAGCGTTCATATCTCACACTGAAGGCGATCGACAGCGGAACTGCCAGGGAGCGACATGACCATGAACCCCGGATGAATAACGACAAGACAACGCCAACAGTAGAACAACAAATGCTAATGTTAACAAGTTAACCGAAATTTAACTCACAAAAAAAAACAACCACTAACCGCGGAGACGCCTTCAACCAGGGGAACTTGCCGAAACACTATGGCGAGCGTTCATATCTCACACCGAAGGCGATCGACAGCGGAACTGCCAGGGAGCGACATGACCATGAACCCCGGATGAATAACGACAAGACAACGCCAACAGTAGAACAACAAATGCTAATGTTAACAATTGACCGAAATTTAACTCACAAAAAAAAACAACCACTAACCGCGGAGACGCCTTCAACCAGGGGAACTTGCCGAAACACTATGGCGAGCGTTCATATCTCACACCGAAGGCGATCGACAGCGGAACTGCCAGGGAGCGACATGACCATGAACCCCGGATGAATAACGACAAGACAACGCCAACAGTAGAACAACAAATGCTAATGTTAACAGGTAACCGAAATTTAACTCACAAAAAAAAACAACCACTCACCGCGGAGACGCCTTCAACCAAGGGAACTTGCCGAAACACTATGGCGAGCGTTCATATCTCACACTGAAGGCGATCGACAGCGGAACTGCCAGGGAGCGACATGACCATGAACCCCGGATGAATAACGACAAGACAACGCCAACAGTAGAACAACAAATGCTAATGTTAACAGGTAACCGAAATTTAACTCACAAAAAAAAACAACCACTAACCGCGGAGACGCCTTCAACCAAGGGAACTTGCCGAAACACTATGGCGAGCGTTCATATCTCACACTGAAGGCGATCGACAGCGGAACTGCCAGGGAGCGACATGACCATGAACCCCGGATGAATAACGACAAGACAACGCCAACAGTAGAACAACAAATGCTAATGTTAACAAGTTAACCGAAATTTAACTCACAAAAAAAAACAACCACTAACCGCGGAGACGCCTTCAACCAGGGGAACTTGCCGAAACACTATGGCGAGCGTTCATATCTCACACCGAAGGCGATCGACAGCGGAACTGCCAGGGAGCGACATGACCATGAACCCCGGATGAATAACGACAAGACAACGCCAACAGTAGAACAACAAATGCTAATGTTAACAGTTAACCGAAATTTAACTCACAAAAAAAAACAACCACTAACCGCGGAGACGCCTTCAACCAAGGGAACTTGCCGAAACACTATGGCGAGCGTTCATATCTCACACCGAAGGCGATCGACAGCGGAACTGCCAGGGAGCGACATGACCATGAACCCCGGATGAATAACGACAAGACAACGCCAACAGTAGAACAACAAATGGTAATGTTAACAATTAACCGAAATTTAACAAAAAAAACAACCACTAACCGCGGAGACGCCTTCAACCAAGGGAACTTGCCGAAACACTATGGCGAGCGTTCATATCTCACACCGAAGGCGATCGACAGCGGAACTGCCAGGGAGCGACATGACCATGAACCCCGGATGAATAACAGCAAGACAACGCCAACAGTAGAACAACAGATGCTAATGTAAACATTTAACCGAAATGTAACTGACAAGAAAAACAACCACTAACCGCAGAGACGCCTTCTACCAAGGGAACTTGCCGAAACACTATGGCGAGCGTTCATATCTCACACCGAAGGCGATCGACAGCGGAACTGCCAGGGAGCGACATGACCATGAACCCCGGATGAATAACGACAAGACAACGCCAACAGTAGAACAACAAATGCTAATGTTAACAGGTAACCGAAATTTAACTCACAAAAAAAAACAACCACTTACCGCGGAGACGCCTTCAACCAAGGGAACTTGCCGAAACACTATGGCGAGCGTTCATATCTCACACCGAAGGCGATCGACAGCGGAACTGCCAGGGAGCGACATGACCATGAACCCCGGATGAATAACGACAAGACAACGCCAACAGTAGAACAACAAATGCTAATGTTAACAGGTAACCGAAATTTAACTCACAAAAAAAAACAACCACTCACCGCGGAGACGCCTTCAACCAAGGGAACTTGCCGAAACACTATGGCGAGCGTTCATATCTCACACTGAAGGCGATCGACAGCGGAACTGCCAGGGAGCGACATGACCATGAACCCCGGATGAATAACGACAAGACAACGCCAACAGTAGAACAACAAATGCTAATGTTAACAAGTTAACCGAAATTTAACTCACAAAAAAAAACAACCACTAACCGCGGAGACGCCTTCAACCAGGGGAACTTGCCGAAACACTATGGCGAGCGTTCATATCTCACACCGAAGGCGATCGACAGCGGAACTGCCAGGGAGCGACATGACCATGAACCCCGGATGAATAACGACAAGACAACGCCAACAGTAGAACAACAAATGCTAATGTTAACAATTGACCGAAATTTAACTCACAAAAAAAAACAACCACTAACCGCGGAGACGCCTTCAACCAGGGGAACTTGCCGAAACACTATGGCGAGCGTTCATATCTCACACCGAAGGCGATCGACAGCGGAACTGCCAGGGAGCGACATGACCATGAACCCCGGATGAATAACGACAAGACAACGCCAACAGTAGAACAACAAATGCTAATGTTAACAGTTAACCGAAATTTAACTCACAAAAAAAAACAACCACTAACCGCGGAGACGCCTTCAACCAAGGGAACTTGCCGAAACACTATGGCGAGCGTTCATATCTCACACCGAAGGCGATCGACAGCGGAACTGCCAGGGAGCGACATGACCATGAACCCCGGATGAATAACGACAAGACAACGCCAACAGTAGAACAACAAATGGTAATGTTAACAATTAACCGAAATTTAACAAAAAAAACAACCACTAACCGCGGAGACGCCTTCAACCAAGGGAACTTGCCGAAACACTATGGCGAGCGTTCATATCTCACACCGAAGGCGATCGACAGCGGAACTGCCAGGGAGCGACATGACCATGAACCCCGGATGAATAACAGCAAGACAACGCCAACAGTAGAACAACAGATGCTAATGTAAACATTTAACCGAAATGTAACTGACAAGAAAAACAACCACTAACCGCAGAGACGCCTTCTACCAAGGGAACTTGCCGAAACACTATGGCGAGCGTTCATATCTCACACCGAAGGCGATCGACAGCGGAACTGCCAGGGAGCGACATGACCATGAACCCCGGATGAATAACGACAAGACAACGCCAACAGTAGAACAACAAATGCTAATGTTAACAGGTAACCGAAATTTAACTCACAAAAAAAAACAACCACTAACCGCGGAGACGCCTTCAACCAAGGGAACTTGCCGAAACACTATGGCGAGCGTTCATATCTCACACCGAAGGCGATCGACAGCGGAACTGCCAGGGAGCGACATGACCATGAACCCCGGATGAATAACGACAAGACAACGCCAACAGTAGAACAACAAATGCTAATGTTAACAGGTAACCGAAATTTAACTCACAAAAAAAAACAACCACTCACCGCGGAGACGCCTTCAACCAAGGGAACTTGCCGAAACACTATGGCGAGCGTTCATATCTCACACTGAAGGCGATCGACAGCGGAACTGCCAGGGAGCGACATGACCATGAACCCCGGATGAATAACGACAAGACAACGCCAACAGTAGAACAACAAATGCTAATGTTAACAAGTTAACCGAAATTTAACTCACAAAAAAAAACAACCACTAACCGCGGAGACGCCTTCAACCAGGGGAACTTGCCGAAACACTATGGCGAGCGTTCATATCTCACACCGAAGGCGATCGACAGCGGAACTGCCAGGGAGCGACATGACCATGAACCCCGGATGAATAACGACAAGACAACGCCAACAGTAGAACAACAAATGCTAATGTTAACAATTGACCGAAATTTAACTCACAAAAAAAAACAACCACTAACCGCGGAGACGCCTTCAACCAGGGGAACTTGCCGAAACACTATGGCGAGCGTTCATATCTCACACCGAAGGCGATCGACAGCGGAACTGCCAGGGAGCGACATGACCATGAACCCCGGATGAATAACGACAAGACAACGCCAACAGTAGAACAACAAATGCTAATGTTAACAGTTAACCGAAATTTAACTCACAAAAAAAAACAACCACTAACCGCGGAGACGCCTTCAACCAAGGGAACTTGCCGAAACACTATGGCGAGCGTTCATATCTCACACCGAAGGCGATCGACAGCGGAACTGCCAGGGAGCGACATGACCATGAACCCCGGATGAATAACGACAAGACAACGCCAACAGTAGAACAACAAATGCTAATGTTAACAATTAACCGAAATTTAACAAAAAAAACAACCACTAACCGCGGAGACGCCTTCAACCAAGGGAACTTGCCGAAACACTATGGCGAGCGTTCATATCTCACACCGAAGGCGATCGACAGCGGAACTGCCAGGGAGCGACATGACCATGAACCCCGGATGAATAACAGCAAGACAACGCCAACAGTAGAACAACAGATGCTAATGTAAACATTTAACCGAAATGTAACTGACAAGAAAAACAACCACTAACCGCAGAGACGCCTTCTACCAAGGGAACTTGCCGAAACACTATGGCGAGCGTTCATATCTCACACCGAAGGCGATCGACAGCGGAACTGCCAGGGAGCGACATGACCATGAACCCCGGATGAATAACGACAAGACAACGCCAACAGTAGAACAACAAATGCTAATGTTAACAGGTAACCGAAATTTAACTCACAAAAAAAAACAACCACTAACCGCGGAGACGCCTTCAACCAAGGGAACTTGCCGAAACACTATGGCGAGCGTTCATATCTCACACCGAAGGCGATCGACAGCGGAACTGCCAGGGAGCGACATGACCATGAACCCCGGATGAATAACGACAAGACAACGCCAACAGTAGAACAACAAATGCTAATGTTAACAGGTAACCGAAATTTAACTCACAAAAAAAAACAACCACTCACCGCGGAGACGCCTTCAACCAAGGGAACTTGCCGAAACACTATGGCGAGCGTTCATATCTCACACTGAAGGCGATCGACAGCGGAACTGCCAGGGAGCGACATGACCATGAACCCCGGATGAATAACGACAAGACAACGCCAACAGTAGAACAACAAATGCTAATGTTAACAAGTTAACCGAAATTTAACTCACAAAAAAAAACAACCACTAACCGCGGAGACGCCTTCAACCAGGGGAACTTGCCGAAACACTATGGCGAGCGTTCATATCTCACACCGAAGGCGATCGACAGCGGAACTGCCAGGGAGCGACATGACCATGAACCCCGGATGAATAACGACAAGACAACGCCAACAGTAGAACAACAAATGCTAATGTTAACAATTGACCGAAATTTAACTCACAAAAAAAAACAACCACTAACCGCGGAGACGCCTTCAACCAGGGGAACTTGCCGAAACACTATGGCGAGCGTTCATATCTCACACCGAAGGCGATCGACAGCGGAACTGCCAGGGAGCGACATGACCATGAACCCCGGATGAATAACGACAAGACAACGCCAACAGTAGAACAACAAATGCTAATGTTAACAGGTAACCGAAATTTAACTCACAAAAAAAAACAACCACTAACCGCGGAGACGCCTTCAACCAAGGGAACTTGCCGAAACACTATGGCGAGCGTTCATATCTCACACTGAAGGCGATCGACAGCGGAACTGCCAGGGAGCGACATGACCATGAACCCCGGATGAATAACGACAAGACAACGCCAACAGTAGAACAACAAATGCTAATGTTAACAAGTTAACCGAAATTTAACTCACAAAAAAAAACAACCACTAACCGCGGAGACGCCTTCAACCAGGGGAACTTGCCGAAACACTATGGCGAGCGTTCATATCTCACACCGAAGGCGATCGACAGCGGAACTGCCAGGGAGCGACATGACCATGAACCCCGGATGAATAACGACAAGACAACGCCAACAGTAGAACAACAAATGCTAATGTTAACAATTGACCGAAATTTAACTCACAAAAAAAAACAACCACTAACCGCGGAGACGCCTTCAACCAAGGGAACTTGCCGAAACACTATGGCGAGCGTTCATATCTCACACCGAAGGCGATCGACAGCGGAACTGCCAGGGAGCGACATGACCATGAACCCCGGATGAATAACGACAAGACAACGCCAACAGTAGAACAACAAATGCTAATGTTAACAGTTAACCGAAATTTAACTCACAAAAAAAAACAACCACTAACCGCGGAGACGCCTTCAACCAAGGGAACTTGCCGAAACACTATGGCGAGCGTTCATATCTCACACCGAAGGCGATCGACAGCGGAACTGCCAGGGAGCGACATGACCATGAACCCCGGATGAATAACGACAAGACAACGCCAACAGTAGAACAACAAATGGTAATGTTAACAATTAACCGAAATTTAACAAAAAAAACAACCACTAACCGCGGAGACGCCTTCAACCAAGGGAACTTGCCGAAACACTATGGCGAGCGTTCATATCTCACACCGAAGGCGATCGACAGCGGAACTGCCAGGGAGCGACATGACCATGAACCCCGGATGAATAACAGCAAGACAACGCCAACAGTAGAACAACAGATGCTAATGTAAACATTTAACCGAAATGTAACTGACAAGAAAAACAACCACTAACCGCAGAGACGCCTTCTACCAAGGGAACTTGCCGAAACACTATGGCGAGCGTTCATATCTCACGCCGTTTCCTACAAACATTCTATCAACTGTTGAAACCATCACTGTAACTCCAATGTCCCTTTCGGTATACCAAAACGCACAGAAATATCAACCGAACTTTTCTTAGAAACCTCTGAACCTCAAAGACATGCACACCAACCAACCATCAACAACAATCTGTTCCAGAGTGGAAAAAAACGCGCGCACATTTGCCTCTCCACGCCGAAAGCGGGGAACCTTGATTGGTGCAAGAGGCACTGACGTCACTAAACTTGCCTTTTGTGTCACACGACGTTTCAAAAGTTTTTTTCGTTTCACATGGAGTATCAAATTTCTATTGAGCTCTGTTTTGATCGTTTTTTTTGTTTGTGATGTTCTGGTACTGTGGAATACGAAACCCCAGTCATTGTAAAACTGTTTGCTTCATTGTCGACTAAAGTTCTGTGTTTGAGTCTTTTGTGTTAATAAGTTTACCGATCAAAAAACGATTACATATCAACTATTTAATGACTTGGAAAAAATTATGGTCTTAACTGTAAGGCTGCATAGTGAATAAATATGATCCACGACTACAAACCTCACTCCATAACATAGAAAACCGTACTTTAGAAATCGTTATATGTCGATTAAGTTCACTAAACTTAGTTAAGAGATATTGAAAACTACATTGTAAACGTTTGTAGTTCTAAGAATATTTGATGTTTTGAAAACAAGAAATACAAACACAGCTGAACGCTAAAAACATTAAAAATAAAAAACGCAAAATGCTTTTTTACTCTCCAGAACTGTTACAAAGAACACGCTAACATGAGCATTTTGTATAAAGTGACATCTAAAAATACATCCAAAATTTAATGGCTTCCTCGCTGGAACAACTGTCTTGCTTTATCCAACGTTTTTCGGTTGGCTTCGCACATTGCTTTCCGAAACTGTTCACAGCGCAAGGTGTAGAGGAAGAAGTCTATGCTGCCTGTGAATAAATACAAAAGTACACACACGTAGTTGAATTGTCTCAAACCGAGGGAGTGCAGCATGTCGTGAAAATTGTCAGCAGTCACTGCCACTCGCGTCATACTTCTAGCTGCCATTGCAATCACAGGAAGACATCGGATGGTGTACACGGTTGCGGACATTATGAACATTCGGGCAATACGTCGTTCATGATCCAATTCGGTTGCCTCTCTTTCTCGTGCGTGTTTCAGCATAAAGACAATAGCCGTCAAGTTAATGCCCCATATAAGTAACACCTGTCCTATCATAAAGAACGTAAGTACATAAGGTGAGGTCTTTCCGTACGGTAAAACCAGTATACCCTGTTTCACTCGAAATCGCCATTCTGGTAATGCGATCGGCAAACTGGCGTAAATCACTGCCGTCAGTACGACTAAAGCTACGGCAAGTTTGGCCAGCTTTGTTGAAGTATAGTGGGAGTATTTAAGAGGGCGCCATACCAAGTACAGCATGTCCAATGCCGCAAAAATGAATATACTGGATCTTGCCAGAACGAAGGTCATCACGTAAAGGCCGTTAATATCCAGGTAGACTCGATCAAACACCGAACGCTTGTGTTTTTCTGGGTATAAGGAGTGATAGCTGTATTCAGATTCATGTTCGCATTCAGTCAAGTAGCCAAACTTCCCCAACCTATATACATTGAAAGCTGCGAAAGGAATGATTCCAGCAGCCATAAAAATCTCCGCAGTGGCCGCACTTATCCTATAAATGCCTTGTCCTCCGAGCTTTTTTAAATATGTTTTGTTTCTAACATAAACGCTGTGAATTATTGAATTGAAGACCAAAGAGAAAAAGGCAAATAATACCAGCAGAGTTATGGTAGCTTCCAAAGTCCTTTTGCATCTGCATATAAAACAAATTATTTAGCAACAACAAAGGATACTTGCTTGTTATTTAAAACGTTTGACTAAAAAAAAGGTATTTGTGGATTGATGAATAAGTGCCACCAGATTATATGGGTTATTTAAACAAAAATCTTTCGTTTGTAGATTTTCATATTAATTTGTCCATTTTAAAAATCTTATCTTGTTACAACGGGACATACGGGATATTTGCTTCAATTTTTTTTCGTAAAAGTGGTAACGTTAAAGTTTGGCCCACCTCGCAAATGGCACAATTTGAAAACAAGCATGCTTGAAATTTACCAGCATCTTAGC
Organism: Ascidia mentula; assembly: GCF_947561715.1. Taxonomy (NCBI): domain Eukaryota; kingdom Metazoa; phylum Chordata; class Ascidiacea; order Phlebobranchia; family Ascidiidae; genus Ascidia; species Ascidia mentula. The sequence continues at coordinate 9,870,741 of NC_138574.1, read as the reverse complement.
ATAAGTTTAACTACATGAGAAGCATACTTACAGAAAGTTCATGCAAAACCAGGGTGATAATCCGTACTTGTCTGCATTTCGAACGTCCATCCCACAGTGAATAAAACCACACAAGGGAAACTGGTCATAAATGAATACTTCCGCATATTCGCAACTACGCCCTTCGTCAAACAACGCCACCTGGACACAAGGATAATGTAGTGTTTCCCTGTCTATGAATACGTCATCCCCAGATCCAGTTACGTTAAATGCAGTTGGAAATTTGTCGTAAGTGGTGTTTAATATGCTTCCGCATTTTGCTTGATAGTCTGTCGGTTTGCAAAAGCGGTCGTACAGAAGGGTTGTGTACTCGTTGATGTCGAATCGACGATTTTTGCATTCTTTGTGAAACTGAGGGCAGTTTAAAGACTTGAGGTTGGATAAATGAACGGAAAGAGGTTGTGTTCCTTCCAGGAATTCGCGGTCGAAACTTAGTTGCCTTGCTGCGCATTCACTTGCTTCCATGCTGATGTTAAGAAATCCTATGGTTGAAAAAAAAATACAATTTAACATTGTATGCGTGGAAAAAAATTAAAACTTGCGAAAAAATCAAATTCAAACACATTGGAGCAACTTCCACTAGAGCTTTCGATATACTCAATGTAAACTGATTAAAAATTAAATTTAATCAGATCTTCCCATCGTTATAAAAACACATAAAGTTATGAGACTCCCTGATGGAAAAATACCATTGCACCCATCTCTCAAATTGTACCTGGTTTGTGAACCAATGACAGCCAAGAGGCGAATGCCTGACCGACTGTATGCCATGCTGCAAACTGCGCTATTATGAAGTTACTATCCAACGTAAACAACTGACATAAACTACATGTTTAGTGGAACAGACACTGTATTTAAAGACTAATTCTTGTAAATAGGCCCAGAGGTTTAGTGACATGCAATGAGCCAGTTACATTGTTTTGCACTAAGCTAAAACAAGTTCGGAACTGCAAAACCTAAAGTGGCGGAGACTAATTTTACCTTGCAACGCACGCGAACATAATAAGCGTCACCGCACGTTTTCAGTGAATTTGCGAAACCTACAGGAACATCTAAGTGCACCACAACGCTGCAATGCTTCCTATTTGTTTACATGATAAAAGCCTCTAAACGTGCATGCCGTCGTTATGCAGCTTTAACAGAGACCGTAATATAACGTTTAAATCAAATTCTTCAGCCACTACGACGCATTTTTAATCACTTAAAACCTTCCCCGAAATATGGGGTATTTAACCAACTTAGAGCTGCAGACAAGGTGTACACGCTCTGTTTCGACCTGTGAGATCTTATCAGTGCAGCTGTTGATTGTGGCACTGTGCTAGCTTATACACTAGCAGGCACACTGATTTCCACTTTGTGGTACCTTTCGGTCAACGTCGATCCGTTGGGTACCCTATACTGAGTACCAAACAACAGAGACGAACCACCGTGAAGCGCACTATGGCCAAACGGAACTGCTTGTTTTACAGATCGAAACAGTGCGTGTACACCCTGTCTGCAGCTCTCAATTATTATGGCTTTCTTGTACATATATTAACTAACTTACTTTGGCGGAGCGCAGTATCAGCAGACATCATTCCCATAGAGCTGACAACCACGCTGATAAAGATAAAAACACACACATACAAAAAGCTCTTCTCCATTCTACTCTCACACTTCTGACTTTGGACTTACACCACTGCTAACTTATTGTGTATAAACCTAGGCTATACAGTGACATGACTCAGAGCTGCCAGGAAAACGCGCTGGGTAGACTCATAGCAAGAAGGGTATTGATGGTGGACGGTAGTTTGAAATTAATACAACAGATGGAAGCCCGTCCTGCGAAAAAGATACAGTACGTCAAAATGCCACATAAATACAACGACCATTGCGCTTCCTGCTTTTGTGATGGACAAACTGTCACTGAATTTTAACAACAGTTATTATATATTCAATGAAATAGGTGTTTCGCCTATTTTGACGCGAGGAGCGTTATTTTGTGTGGTATTTAAGATATGGGTCTCGTGTACAAACCAATTACACATATTCTCAAGCTATTCATTCGCTTTAGTCGTGCGAACTGTAGCACCCTACGTAGGTCGACGATGGTGAAGGCAAATAATATTTGGTCACATGTACGTTATTACTTTTATTTCTGGTCTTGAAACGTTTATTACGAGCATAGAAATATTTGTTCAAAGAAGTATTCGTAAATGCATAAATCGCCCGCATTTCAGACTATTTGTGCTTTGTTTTATGTTGACTCAGGTCCAATGTTTTACCTTTTCGTTTCCTAAATGCTGGGTGTATGATAAAAGCTGCGAGAATTAGGAAATACAAACACGACTTAAAAACACTTGAACAAACAATGAAACTGCTTTAATGAACTATTTTACTCCATTGGACGTTCACAAAAACGCGTTACACAGCAGGCTTTTGTGCAAAGTTACAATTCACAATGTTTCTCCAAAATTATTCGCTTCCGCGCCCAAGCCACCGTCTTATTTTCTCCAAGGTCTTACGGTTGGCTTCTTTCCTTGCTTGTCGAAACTGATTACAGCGTTGACTGTACAGGAAGAAGTCTATGCTGCCTGTAAGAAGATACAATAGTACGCACACGTAGTTGAACTGTCTCACACCCAAGAAATGTAGTCTGTCGCGAAAATTTTCAGCAGTCACAATAGTTCTAGAAATGCCTTGAGCTGCCAGCGCGATCAGAGGAAGACATCGGATGGTGTACACGGTTGCGGACATTATGAACATTCGGGCAATACGTCTTTCATGATCCAGTTCGGTTGCCTCTCTTTCTCTTGCGTGTTTCAGCATAACGACAATAGCCGTCAAGGTAATGCCCCATATAAGTATTACCTGTCCTATCATAAAGAACGCAAGGAAATAGGGTGAGGCCTGGTCGTCTGGTATTACAAGTACACCCTCTTTAACTCGAAAGCTCCAATTTGGTACTACGATCGGTAAAATGGCTCCAATCAAAGAGGTAACAAAAGTAAAGGCCACGGCAAGTTTGGCCAGCTTTGTTGCAGTGTAGTGGGAGTATTTAAGAGGGCGCCATACCAAGTACAGCATGTCCAATGCCGCAAAGATGAATATACCGGATTTTGACAGAACGAAGGTCATCACATAAACGCCGTTAACATCCAAGTAGGCTCGATCAAACACCGAACGCTTGTTATTGAAGGGGAGCAACGAGTGATAGCTGTATTCAGATTCATGTTCGCATTCAGTCAAGTAGCCAAACGTCCCTACTCTAAGTGAATTATAAACTGCGAACGGAACAATTCCAACAGCTATGAAAATCTCCGCAGTGGCCGAACTTAACCGATAGATGCCTTGTCCTCCGAGCTTTTTTAGGTATGTTTTGTTTCGAGCATAAACGCTGTGAATCATCGAATTACAAATCAACGAGAAGAGACCAAACAGCACCATCAGCGTTGTGGCGGCTTCCAACGTTCTTTTGCATCTGGATATACAATATATAGCAAAGTGATTATTATTTAACATACTTTAGAATTGGGCATCTGTAGATTAGAGGGGTCTGGCTATGACTAGCACCTGTATCACCTTGACATCATATTGTTACACCATAATCTGACAAATGATTTTTTTTAAAACCGTGTAAATGCAGCACGTTGCACAAGTTAAACTACACGTGTAGCATACTTACGGCAAATTCATGCAAAACCAAGGTGATAATCCGTACTTGTCTGCATGTCGAAAGTCCATCCCACATTGAATAAAACCACACAAGGGAAACTGGTCATAAATGAATACTTCCGCATATTCGCAACTCCGCCCTTCGTTAAACAACGCTACTTGGACACAAGGATGATGTAGTGTTTCCCTGTCTATAAATACGTCATCCCCAGATCCAGTTACGTTAAATGCAGTTGGAAATTTGTCGTAAGTGGTGTTTAATATGCTTCCGCATTTTGCTTGATAGTCTGTCGGTTTGCAAAATCGGTCGTACAGAAGGGTTGTGTACTGGTTGATGTCAAATCGACGATTCTTGCATTCGTTGAGAAACTGAGAGCAGTTTAAAGACTTGAGATTGGATAAATGAACGGAGAGAGGTAGTCGTCCTTCGAGAAATTCGCGGTCGAAGTGCAGTTGCCTTGCTGTACATTCGCTTGCGTTTGTGCTGTTGTTTAAAACCCCTTTGAAAAAAAAATTATTATTATTATTATTATTAGTATTATCTAAAAACAGCCTGTGTTTGTCTTTGGACTATGCTTGCATATAAATTCAATGAGTTTTGCGGATAGATCAATGATTGTTAATGTTGGTAAAGAAAAGTTAAGGTTTTTAATGACCAATAAAAGATTCCAAAGTATACAGAAATCAAATTAAAAATAATGCACGCTCAAGCAACACCCACTGCTGTAGAGTTAGACTAACTTTTCGACTAACAGGCCAGAATTTATAAAAATTTGATTGGTGGGCAATGGTCTAAGCGAGAATGAAGAATGTTTACACTACAGTTTATTAACTTACCTATTCGCAAAATAAATTTTGAAACACGAAACCGAAAAACAAATCAAATTTACTATAGGATTACATTCAGATACAGTAAGAAGAGTGTTCTTAAGCGACATATATTTGTACCAACTCCTATAACAGACCAGATTTACCTCTAGGGCCGGAGTTTATCCCTGTCAATGACCTTCTCTGTTACTAATTGGTTTGCGAAACTATGTGTCACTTTTGTATGATGGTTTTACTGTGACAATAGTTGACAGTCACGCTTTTTTTACGACTGTTCCGCTTTTATAATATGATGGTTTTGGTGTGACAATAGGTTGAAATCAGGCAGGAGACATCATCCCTAATTAATTTCTGAAATATTTTGTGAAATGCTTTTGGTCGTTTGAAAGTCCCACTTTCAAGAAGTCAGTTTGAAGATTATGGACTTTTCATGCAGAACCATTGCTTTACTCACTTCGTGAATTGTTCGTTGTTACTTTCCGTAACTATGGGGTTCTAAAAACCAGTGATCGTCTACTCGGCGTTGGGCAACTGCTGTAAATTGTAGAACTTACGGAAACATTTAACCACAACGTCCAAATGAACAATGCACCATAAATAACTGGTATAAACAATATGCATTAAAAAAATGCACTTTAAACGAAACCAAAAGAGCTACAAATAGATACTGAACGAAGTCTTCAGAGCTACTAAAAGAGTGTATTCAACAAGGCCTTCAACGAGCCTTAAAAATTGAGAGAAAGAGGTGGGTATAACACCAACAGTCATTTTCCAAAAACGTTCCAAATCCATGTAAACAATCGGTGTGTCAACAACAAGATTCAATGTGTTTGTTTTTTCGCAGTTTGCAACAACTTGTTGTAAATGTTTCGCTTAAGCCGTCCCTTATGTGACGCTGCAAGCACTGTCAGCGTACCCTTTATCCTGTTCTTTTTTTGGTATTCGTGTGACACATGGTTAAATTGTTGCGTGATAATACCTCCTGTCTAAGCCTTGTCGACTCTGATAGGCGAAAAGTTGGTTAAATATGTGAGTTAATTTTGTGCCAGAAGGTCAGGTATATTAAAAATGACAATGTAATTGATAATGAAAAGATTAACGTTCATGATTAGGAGTTGGCATATTTTGAAGCAACGAATTTGTGTCAAACTAATCGTGATAGGCCAACGAGAATTGTGTTGTACTGTATGTAGGCTACCTGCTAAAATTGCGCAATTGCACTATTTTGACACATTGTGTGTGCGGATTTAAAATTGTGGTCTGAATCACGCCTCTTGTATCTCTATACAGACAACATTCATTAGCTCCTGTTAAACCTCATACAAGAATAGCGTGCAGTTTTAACTTACTTACCTTGGTGATGCAAGTGTTCGGTAGGTATCATTTCAACAGAACTTACAACCAAGTACGCACATATAAAACCACATAAATGCCAACAACTATTCTTCATATTACCCTTACGTCGCACAGTCTTGCACTACTGCTGACTTCTCCAGCATCAAGCTATAATAGTTAGTACCTCTCTGAATGACATGACTCATATTGGGCACACCCGTTTGGAAGAGTCACGACAACGAACGTATTGATGCTGGCCGACGGGTGGAAATATAATGCAGAGAAGGGTCTAATGCTGTCAGTCATACGAAAAAAGATACTGTGTAAGTCAGCATGACACGAATATAGTACGACCACAACGTGATGTTTAGCATTACTCGAATATGATGCCACTAAGAATGCGCTAAATTCGACTTATTTTTTGTGTGGTTGCCACAAAATACATCATATTCTTACAACATGTGATCTTTTGTGAATATGTCATTACACTTTGTGCTTGATTTAAGTCATAGTTATGGCAATGGTTGCCTGATAAAGTACAAATATAAACAAACAACACTTCCTGACGAAGTAATCCTTTTCCATTGTTGATATGCTCTGCTATCTCAGTTGCAAAACAATACGCGATTCAGACAATGGGGCAATAACATCCGTTTTGGGCTGTAGGTCTATATTGTAGTGCTATGTGAACACAGCGAAGTGGTTTGTTTGCGTGTGCTAGTTGTGTACAGCAGGTGTAAATGAACACTAAGAAGCAGTATTCCTAAAAGATGTCAAAACATTTTGTGATTTTCAGCTTATTTTTCGTGAGCACATACGGTAAGTTTAGTAGCGAAATTTATGAGAATCGGCCCAATAACCATACGGACACTGCGCCAAAATTCCAATAAATGAATTTACACGAGCTCTATTTAGACCGGTAACAGAAAAAGTCTTATTTGTTAAACTTAAAATATTGTCATTCAAACTGAGTAAAATAAAACTAATGCTGGATCTAAGCTTACGGACTAACTGTGATAATTTAGGATGCAGAAGCCATGGGTCTACGAGACCAGTAACGGAAAACATGGAACATTTCATTGAAACATGCATGACGTCTCGCTCTCTCAACGACTTCGAGTGGAGCGGTATTGTGCAGTTTGTGGTTGAGCACAGCTCGTGGTTTAGCAGAAGCGTGCGTGTATGCGACGCGTCAAGGTCATTATTGTCGCATTTGCTTGTTTTTGTTTAAATCCAGAAACATGTACATAATTCCCACTGATTTGAAATGAACTCACTGTGGTCATTTTTTGCGAATCAACTACGCAACTAAGCAATTATAACGTGAAAATGTACAAGACTTGTTTTCGATTTGCATTGCTGATTACAATATGTATGAACGTGCAGCGTAAGCAGCATGTTCACGATGGAAGTAGGATGCTGGGTTAGCGCATTGGAACATTTGCTTACGGAGCCGGATGTTGACGTCATAAAGCATTGCGTATGCGAATACTTCAACGAAACAGGGTTGGGAAATTGCCCAGCAGGTTACTGCCCACTGACATTATCATGCAAAAATCTACAACAAAAATACTTTTTGGATTTTGTGTTTCTGCGGGTTAAAGTTGCACATAATTTTATGAATTTAAGTTGGAATTTATTTTGATTTATTATATTGTGCTATACACGAAAGCTTTATGTAAAGCGAAGGAAATTTCGCTTTAGCTTGGATGTGGTCAAAATGCAATAAATTCTAGTGCGCAGAAAAAAATGAGTGAAATATAGACTGATGTGTTTTACTATATGATTGCCAAAATATTACTGTATTCACAGGAAGTTTGGAAAGAAGCAGAGAAATATTGGGTATGATTTTCGTTTTTGGCTTCATCATGTCATTTTTGCAAAAAAAAATTTTGTTGAATTCCAAAACAGATAAATATATAGTACAGCATTGCAAAATTATTGTTTAGGGCACCTTGGATTGCCATGCATTCCATATTGCTCTATAATGCTCGCGGTAACATTTTATGCCGCTTGGTCTGACAATCTACGCCAAGAGTGCGTTGAAAGTTTCATTTGCACCCATAAATTGAAAGATTTGCTAGTGCGGTTGCATTGGTTAACTCGATTGATAGTGGTGTCAATGATTCAATTATAAATCTTTGATATTTGTTTTCCAGAACCGCCCATTGAGGACGATGACTGTCCTTACGTCGACCCAAACGCTTACGCCGACCGACTAGTTGAACTTATGGATCTTGAACCAGGGTGTAACCTAAGTGTTGAAGATTATCTGTCTGTTATTGATATCGTGCGAACGGAAGGCGTGTGCAACTTGTAAGTTACAAAAATCCACTTCTTATATGAGACACGCCAATATAATGGCAATAACAATATCATAAAAAATGTATTATTTGGTTCGTTTTTCTGTTGCCTTGCGCCAGTGTTTCCCAACCGGTGTTACGCGTACCATTAGTGGTATGCGACGGCATTTCAGGTGGTACGCGAGCACCTTTCCGTAATTTGCGGATATAGTTCGAATTTATAAATCGTAAGTTATCTCGAAATGTTTGTTACCATATCCCCTAGGTTACTTTGTAACACTCAACCATGTGGTACGCGTCGAAATTGTTTTACCTCCAAGTGGTACCCTACCACAAAAAGGTTGGGAATCACTGCCTTACGCGAATGTGCGATATAAGTCTAGGTATTTTGGCCAAGCTATGATGTAACTACCATCTTTAGGTTGTGCGACTGCGGCGTTGATCACACGAGTACAGTCAGTGCCGGTACAAAATTAAGTTGTCAATCATGTTGGTCGACTCGCTTTGCTTCAATGATCATGGACACGTCACCCTTGAAGGCAGCAGCACTGCACGTCACAAATGAAATGGATGGTTCAAGTAAATACAAATATACGGTATAAAATTGATATATTAAAGTAATGGACATCATTATTTATATAGACCGGATTCGACCATCTAGTGTCACTTGCAATGATGTGTGGGTCACGATTCAGTAAGTTTCTATGTCATATACAAAAATGTCCCGTGTTAATTGTAAATAAATTTTATTTAATTAAACACAAACTGATCTAGAATATTTGGCGAAATGAGTGCCTAATATGAGCACTGTTGTCTTTTAAACTGTTATAACTGATGTTGTATGTTTAATGCAGCGTTGGTGAAGAAGATCGACTTGAAATGGGAATTCAATCCGACACCATGGTGGTCATATCGGGAGGGGAAGTGACCAATATTGGAGACGTCGATCATAAATGCGTTGGCACAAAGAAATATAATTTTCGCTTCGGAGTAACTGACTGTGGAGCGAACGTTGCGGTACGGTAATGCGCAGGGGGAAAAAGGAAAATTTTTTTAGGGGCAAAAGTTGGTTAACAATTATCATTATTACTTCAATGGCTCAAAGAATAATTTGATCTTCGGCAAACCTTTCAATGCTTTATTTCATTACAAATCTTCCAATATAAAATGATAATCCTTAACATTTGTAGGCTACACGCGACACATCGGTGCCTCTAATTGAAAAATCCATAAATTGCTTTTGCAGAAAAATCTTACGCACTTGGCCTTTACCTTTACCATGTGGAAAGTGGAAATTTTAGGCAATTCCTCAGTGGTTTCAAGTGCCACGAATTTCGAAGCTGCGTGTACGTATTCCGCGGAGGAAGTATTTCGCTCGCCAAGGTTGACTTCGATCCTAAGGTGATTGGCACGGAACAACTATATCGATGTAAACAAAATTGTGTTTCGATGGTAAACGTACCCACCCTTCTTTGTGGCAAAAATGTCATTTTATTCCATGCTTTTGATGTGGTATTTGCTGCGTTTTTTAGGGATGTATCAAAAAAAACTGAATTGCCGGTGTGGGGAAACTATAACGTGACACTCAAGTTCTACGAGAATGATTTTGTCACGGAGTTGCCTAATGAATCCAACGTAACTATTCCTGGTTACATTTACACGTGCGCTACCCTATACGTGAACTCTGACTACATACTTCAGGTATTAAACACTAAGGCAGGTTTTTGTAAAATCCTAGCGTCGCTGTGTTCTTGTCAATGCACCGCATGTTCTTGGTAAGGCATTTCTACGAAATTTTTGTGGGGAACATAGCGTACGTTTAATAATATGATAGCTGCGTTGTTATTTGCTAAAACAGGGCTGACCACCGCATATTCCCCATGTATTATTTTTTTTTTCGGTTTAAAATACCGGTGCACCAAACAAACATTCACCGACACAATTTCTTTACGTAGATTATCAACTGTTGGGCAACGGATGACATGAACAACGCGTCTGGGCTGATGTATGAATTGATAAAGTGCGGGTACGTACAGTGACCTCCTGTCGTTTCGCTCGACATCCCTATAAAAAAAACTATTTAGACCTCAAGACGTTTACCAGATTTTCTTGTAATTTTTATACCTGGCCCGCCAAATTGTTCTCACAAGGTACTGCAGTTCATATTGCAGTTTATTGTAATCTTATTGTATATTGTGTGCTTGTTTTTCAGTCACAGTGTTATACGTTAGTAAATTGAAGCAAGTCACTGCTTTACAAGCATACGTATGTCTCTAGGGCGCCCGCTGGCGGTGAGTATGAAGGAGAACCGGTTGTGACCATCTTCAATAACGCCAATTCTAGTAAATCTTGTTTCAAGTTTCGTTCATTCGCGTGGGGAAGAAAAAGAGAAGCTATGGTGTACGTCCTCTGTAAAGTCCGCGTTTGCATTCCAGCAATTACCAACTGCGCAATGGTTTGTGTTCTACTGCAGGTTTCGTATTGTATTTTATGCACACGGGTAACTGGGACTGGTAACTATACGTGAGTACTATTGCCAATATTGCAATTGCGATTTGATTTAGAATACCAAACGTAAAATGCCAATTTTTGCTTATCTCACCTTGGGCGTTACTCCCGGAGAAACTGCATTTTGCTCATACTAAACTTAAATTTATTTTGAACTTTTGACTTTTTTAAGAGAATTTTAATCCCTGTCAACATAATGTTTTTAAAAAAGGTGTGTCATCATCCGAGGTATAGGGCAAACTGTGGAGAAATAATAATAATATATCGTTAAATTGTTATATTTGTAAATCTGATATCTTTACTCCTTATAGAACTTTAAGTTGGAAGGAATTATTGTACAACATTTGAAAGATCTGCTCAATTGAATTTTAGGAAACCCAAGCAAAACAGATTATCACAAAAATATTTTTTTCTCAGAGTTTATATGTGCAAGAAGAAAGGGTGAAAAGAAGGGTTCAATCCATGCACACAAACGGCATGGTGACCTTCACCGGCATTCGGGTTGTGACCGATAAACCTAGCTGCAATGACGTATGTGATCAACTAAAACAGTAACTTAAGACCTCTTTCGTTCGATCTAAATTCGCTGTCATTTGTTTTCAGTAAAATACACCTGTTGTTACGTTGATTTTCTAGGACACATAGCAGTACACAGCATCAATATTTGTTGTGGTGTTTCGCATTACTGTTTTTTTTTATGTTCAGAAAAACGGAGGATGTAGCGACTTATGCGAAGTCACAGATGGACACGTGGCATGCAGATGTTACACCGGGCGTCGTTTGAGCTGGAATAACTTAACTTGTTATGGTAACTTCATATTGCAAGATTGTTTTTTTTTTAAATTATGGCTTCTATCGCTCCTCCACGTACTTTTTTATGTTTAATTCAATATACACGTACCTTTTTCAAGAGTGTGACACTAAACAAAGCAATAGGTAAAGTTCGATATCCTAATAGTAACTGGTGACACTGTTGCAGAATCTGGTTTGCACGCAGATCGTACATGCAAATACTAACTCATAAACAAAAACAGCAACTGCCCTGTTGTAACCAAACCCAAACTTGAAAATAATTTTGAACACGTCATATTTTCGCAGATGTTCAGACAGACGAATTGCAAGATGAGAAGCCTCCCTCCTCGCCCGTGACAACCATTGTCCTCACGAAAATGTCAATATTTGTGATCATCTGTGTTTTCGCTGTCGTTATAGCCACTCCATTTTTTCTGAAATAAATCTTGTACAAAGCACATCCAATGGCTCGAACTCACAATATTCTGTTGAGAAAACCAATCAAGATCGGTTTTCTGCCAACGCAAACAATGGTTTAAAAATGTTGGTCGTGTTCAGTATATGTTTTTAAGTCTAGCTACGGGAATTAGACAGTTTAATCGAATTTTACAACACTCTGCCTGATTAACCGTTTTACTTGGCCTTTGGATTTTATGGACTGGAGCTTGAAATCGCACGTTTTTTCCCACTTGAACATATAACTACAGACTGGCGAACAAAGCTACTAAAAGTTCGATTAAAGCCAACGTTTGAAGCTAAACCTGCAGTTTCATGCAGTAGCAAATGTGTTCTCATCCATAGTGCGGCACATCTTGAATGGTGACGTCACCGCGGTGGACTTTCGAGGATAGTTATTGTCACGTGATGTGTTTCAGTTATGTTGTATTGCACGTCCCTGTAGTTGCCTGCCCTCTCTGTGCGCGCCTTGTTGCAGTTTAGTTACTTTACAGCACTAATAATGAACACAGCATCGTTCGAAACGTTTGCTCCACTATGACTAGCATATTAGCTCTGGCTTTTGTATTTCGTATAGTTAACATGTTTTTCGCAACTGAATTCAAAACAAGTTTCAATTCATTTCAGCACACATTTTTATTAATTACATTTCCAAATCAAACAGAAGGAAATTATCTGTATAAGTATTTTCATCCACGCACACGAAGTAGTGACAGTAGTGACAATCACATTTACTTCAATCCATTTTGCTTGGTAATGATAACAAACAAAAGGACCAAGATAATAATTAGGAGCATGATGGTGATCGTTGGGTTTGCAATCACGCTTCCAACACTCTTCTCTGCTTGGCTGCTATGTAAGTAATCATCTACAAAAAAACAGTTTGGTATAATATGAGTGCCGTCTGAATTATTGGGTTTCAAAATCTATGTGGTCTTAGCGCATTGTATGTGGGTCGTTCAGAATCGGCAGACTTGCTTTTTTGTAAATCCCATTCAAGTTGCAATCGCTTTATATGCACCGGTAGTTTTACTGCATTTTTCTCAAATCAAGAGCAGTGTTTACATTGGGTTTTATGTTCTTTTTTACAGAACAACTAACGTAATACCGCCACAACATGTCAAGACATGAGTTAAATCTTTACCGTAACAAGTCAGCCTGTTTCTTCCCAGCCTTCGTCCACCAAAACAATTGCATACAACTTCACCCACTGTGTCGTCACAAAGGTCGCTGCAGCCTCCATTTCCCTAGAAAGGTAAAAGGTTGTTAACAATCCAGTTCAAAAATTTGCTGTCAGCCTGATGTTGGCTACCATCCGTTAATTTCACAACGTTATTGTTTGTTGCCGCAAAACGTGTGTATTTAAATTATGAAGGTACCTCTAAGCATCTGGTGTGAGCTGCAACTAGTATTGCTCCAGAGGAAACAGTCAGCATATTTTCAGAGGATAACAATGATCTTTTCTTCTTGTCCGAATTCTACGTTTTATCAAACCAGCATAAGAGTATATTGTATGACAAAAGCATTATTATCATTAAAACAGAAACTTATCGAAAATCAACGAATTATAGCTGAGTTTAACATATTTGAAAATTGTCTGACTTTACTTTTTCTTGATATGCAATAAGCAGTTTTTACTGACACCAATAATTCATACCTCGTTGCAATCTTCCATAGCAGGGTTACATGCACGAACTCTGCATTTAACGAAGATCGCAGCCTGGATATCGCCCGACCAAACGAATGAGCGGAACTTAAACCTTGCACTTGAGGAGAAACCATTTTGGATTATTTCAACAACAGGAGAGCCATTAAGCTCGTCAGTTCGCGCGGTCCTGTTGAAGTGTGAAAGGCATCTATTGTACGCCTACCTCTGCTGTTTTGTTATCCGAAAACTGTTTACGGTTTTGTTAACATACATCGCAGCACTTACCCAGACGTGATGAGATGATATATTCTGCTGGTATTGTTCCCAGGTTGGTCAGTGGCCCAGCAGTCGATAATCTACAGGAAAGACAACATTTCTACAATGTTGCACGATATAGTTCACACAGATTTTATTTTACCTCCGTTACGTAAGCTCCATCCAGGTGCATTTCAATATTAACGTAAATACAATCTGGGACCTTTACCATGGAATTTTGAGGTAACTTGTTGGCAAATTGTATATCGTCGTAAAACCCGATAGTAGTTAAAAACCTTCCTTGTTCCAGCGATCCATTCAATTTCACCAATCTAAAGAAAATATAATCTAGTCAATTGTGAATATCACACTCGTTTGGCGCAATAACTATTGACGCCTGTTCCGAACAATTTCAAGCGGTTTTATTGTTGACAAGGTCATCGTATTTCACAGCAAATTAAATTATTTATTTCTTTTTTTATGACATAACATTCCTTTTTCACTGAATTGTTTTCCTGTCGTGTTTTTCGATTTTCATCAATCAATTAATGTTAAAAGAACAATCTTTTTATGTAGCATTCGCACTTATGTGGCGTCTTTTTTAGGATTTACTAGCCAGCCAAATAGTTACAAAGTCTGTGGTCAGTTATAAAATCTAAGTATAGCCTACCTTAGCATTGGCAGCAACCTTTGCGATTCAATCATGACCTGTCGAGTATAAACGCACGTCAAGCACGTATAATTCAATGTGTATCTCGCTACGACTTCAGAATGTACCGTCACTTTCCAGATGGTAAACGTGAATTCGAAATGCGTCTCGTTTTTCTGAAAGATAAGCACTATGTATGTACGAAAATAAACATTTTGTTGATTTCTTGCGTTCTTTGGGCCAAAAAGCAAACGGGAGACTACAACAGTACAACAAGTACCTATAATATTAACACTGTTCGTATTTATGAAAGGCACTGTCATAGAAAAACCTTATTCCCAGTTTTTTTTTGCAACATACTCTGATGTCAACTCCGCAGTCAGCAAACCCAACATTGAAGTTGTTATTGCTGCTTCCCACACATTTGGCTTCCACTGAACTTGCGTCGTACACAACCTCATTCGACATAACCAGCCTATCATCGGATGCGTGGTCCATGTCGGCGTCAGCAATGCTGTTGGAAAAGACATTGAAAATTATTAAAATAAAGTTTGTTCCTTGGTATTTTGCCAACCACGTGATTCGAATCCCGACCCGTACAAATTAGTAGGACCGAATGACGCTGTGAAAATCTCCAGTAAACAAAATTAAAGTGCAAATGCCATATAGCATTAATATTTGAGTTTCTGTGATCGACCAACCGCAGTCTCGCGGTGGTAATCTTCTGTTTGAACAGATACTTACTGTATCGCTACACCATCGAAGTTGCACTCTATGCTTGTGGGCTGTACAGCACCTATAAATAAACAAACCAAACACGGAGAATTACTTATGTATACAATACATTTGCAGGCTTCGCAGCAGCCCAGTCAATTGTTATTGTGGAATATGACTGCGCTATGCAATACACTTTACAGACACCATTCTCTACGTCAACATAAAGCCATATAGCTTTTAAACCTTTCAACACTAAACTCGTGCGACAGATGTATGAAAAGGTCAGTTTCACCCGCAGTCTCCAATTCCACAGTAACGTTCCTTGCAAGCTGTTTCAGGGGCGAAGTTTGCTTAAACATCGCATGAAGTCGTGTTGGCCAACATGATTCACACGATAACGATTCACTTGCGTTAGCAGTGCTTGTGTAGTTGAGATCGCAAGTGCAGTTGCTTTAAACAGTTTGTAGTTATTAAAATAAAAACCTTATCATGTCTCATTGATATATTGGACTCATCTTTTTCCAATCAATACTAGAAAGAAATACGTTGCAATGACAATGACAATATACCTCAGACATACGCCTTCTGTTCGCACGAATTTCACAATTGATAAAAGATCCATGGCCGTTCTGTCATTCAATGTCAGATTATTTTCTGTAATCAAGTCGGCAAGCCGGCTTGCGTATTCCTCGTCGTCAACATATGGACAGTTTTCATCGTTTAGTACTGGTCCAGTTTGCGGTGCTGTTATTATAAAATATTTACGAAACAGTAAAGTGATCAGGTTCCACCTAACGTGATAACGTGCGTGATGCATTGCCAACGTTCAATACTCTTTTGATAATCCGTTCAATATTTATTAAAAATCACAAAATTCGTCAATTCCAATGTTACCCATTTAGGATTTTGCAACCCCAAAATTTTAGAAGCAGCAAAAAAACAAGTTCGTCGCTGTGTTTGCTGCTGCAGAAATTAACTGGTCGAAGACATGCGTATATGTCGGTGTGTCATTCTCTGTGAGTTTTGTCGTTATTGTTTTAACGCTTTGTGCGTTATGGCGTACAAGGAGATATTGCAAAGCCCGTGCAACTGCACGAAGATAAATTAAACTTTCATTAAAAAATTCATGACACCACTTACCTTGCACCGAGGGGTTTCTTTGTGCTGTGATTAAAAAAACACGCAGTTATTAATATTTTAAGATAACGATGCACTTTTCTTTGATGCAAGTCTGTGGTAGGCCTACTTTAAAGCTAAGTTATGTGGCAACTGTTTATCCATCAATTCCTGTCACTTACCTGAAGAGCAACCAACGCCATTTGTCTCGTAAAGATAGTCACAGACACACCCTTTAGCTACATCTAGATCAGGTTCGGTAAGCAAAGATTCCAGTGCATTTAACCAGCAGTCAGTCTCGGTAGAAAAATCACTTGATGGAAATACAACTTTTGTTTGCAATTAACCAGAGCATTTGATTCCAGAGCATTCAACCATACATTTTTACGCGATAACGACGATTACTTGATAAAAACAGAACTGATTACGTTATGTCTAGTCAAAAATATTTCATAGAAAGTTTGTGTATATTTCAAGCAAGATGTTTTCGAAACTTTTCCAATTGTGTTTAGCACATTTCAACAGTTCAAACTTATTTAGAGCATACCCGCCATTTGTACATTGAAGACTACCTCCTTCGTACCACGATCCCTGTTCAATCACAAAATCAACCACACTCGCCCAAGTAAAGTCATTGATGGAATTGGTGGCCATGCAAGTGTCAAAAAACACGTTGAGGGCACCGACGTCGCGGCGTCTACGCTTTTTATCGTGGCATCCTTAAACGTGTAGAAAAGTTTAAACTTTTGAACAAACACGTTTGTTATTCGCGGAAGACAGTCAAGTTAATCACAACACATCTTTACATTAATGTGATCACCTCTTGCCACAATAACGGCGAATCCAAGTAAGATTAAAGACCTGAACATATTCCTTCTCTTTTCAGTACCAACCACTACTACTAAATTACCAAGCCTTGTTGGTAGGTATTTGTACGCCAACTATACAATGTAATCAACCAACAATATAATCCCAAACAAAGAAAACAATGTGATATCGTACGGATCCACACATCCTGGATATTGAATCATGTCTATAGAGTTTATCATTTGAACAGAATAGAGTTGTTTACGTTCCTCTACAGCCGAAATATTAACTTCAATACATAATCAGGAGCAAAGCTGGTCCTGATTAATTAAACAACCAAGTATTTTCGACATTTTGCACGGATTGGTATAATCTCACTATTTGAGTCAGAAACAAATGTTACAAACATACAAAAAACAAATTCGGGAGATTGTTTAACTTCCATGAAGTTTTTAACAGTCATCCTCTTTTGCCTGTTTGCAAAATATCTGAGACAATGTAACCTAATTTACAAAAGATGTAAGCATAACGCGGAACTTAAATATGCTGCGCTTGGTGCAAATCATATGTGCATGCTGTATGTGGCACCGCACATTGCAATAGGCTTTTATTGTTGACTAAGAATCAATTCATCACGAAGATGACTTTACAACGTCTCAGCCACGCAAAACGCAAAAAAGTTATTATTGTTCATATGTGAAACTTAAAGAACACCTGAGCCCATAATATGATCTCAGTTATAGCGATCGTAAGGGTGCACACATTGTGAATACCAAATCACAGTTATTGTGTTAATAATCATAAAAGAATAGGCTGGTGTGTTTACGTTTGTTAACGAACACATTACGGCAGTATGAATATGTGTAACTAGGATGTCGGCATCCTGCGGGATATAAATTTCCGTCGCTTGTTGTAAACAATTAAGCTCCACATGAACAATTAAAGCTAATTCGAATGCGCTTCGCTCCCGTTTTTTGCACAAGAAGAGCAACGAAGCGCTCAATCCGTTCGTAGAAGGCATATTTGATGCGCTTTGAATCCACTTGGAGAACAGAAGAATGCAAGGGGTGTTAGCTGTCCGGTTTTGTTGGTTTTGTCACATTGCATCACACAAGTAATTAACATTCAAAGATAAGTGCTTGACAATGGTTTTAAAGTTGATTTAGGCGTAGACCGTCCACATTGCATGCAATGGATTCCAGCAAACTCTAGGTGCCATGCATCCCATTGTTGTTGTATACCAGGACCAGAACAAGTTACTCTTCATGTAATACCAATTACTTGAATTCGTTACCACAGTATGTTCATTGTACCCTGAAGAAGCGTTACACCATCTTTCTCGCTTCCTCAACTGCTGCAAGCAACAAGTACTGTAGTTATCGATCAGAGACTGACACAGTGCTTTGAAGAAAACAAATTATGTTGTTTATGTTGCTTGCCAAACCATGTCGTTTGTGCACTTTCGCCACAGATGACCCCCAATTCTTTTTTTCTTTTGGGGCGACGGGATGTAGTTTGCTTACCCCTTGCAAACGCACTCGATCAGGATTCTTTCCAGGACAATAACCAAGGTTCGATTTCCGTTGTGGCAACAAAATGCCGCAACTTGTTGATGGACTGGATTATATGTGCGCCACCGAAACACGCCATTGTTTCCTCGAAGGGTTTGGTCGACAATCTATCGTTTGTTTTTCTGCAGTCGCAAATTTACCTCGGAGTTCCTTTTAAAACAAACTTATGTTCAATTTGCACATATTTTTTATTGTTTACGGTTACAAAAGAATAACACAAACACATCATGCATATTATACGGGTCGCATCAAAATCACATTTATATCCAACGACCGATGGTTATGACCGGATTTTCAATCATGTTTCAAAACTCCTCTTCTCTTGTCTACTTATGGAGATATCATCTGTAAAGCACGAGGTAAGTATTACAGGAGTTATTGTGTTTGGTACACTTTTGTTGCCGTGCAACAACATCATATTCGTTGTTGCATTATGATTTCTATTGTTTAAAAACTTACTGAAAGACAACAGCTATCGCCTGGAACAACTCTTATGGCTTTGGACAAAACGGAGAGCACTTTATCAGAGGATTGTATTTTCATATTGCAGTTTTTCAACCGAGGGTGACATTTACGGACTTTGCATTTAACAAGGATGCCAGCCTGGCGATCGTCTTGCCACAAAAAGGAGCGGAACTTTGCCCTCATGCACTTGCCATTATTCATTACTTCAACAACAGGAGAGCGATTGTGTTGTACACATAGTGGTAACCTGTGCATAAATACAACATGCATTTTGTGATAATAGTTTTCTTTGTAAGAACCTCAACAATGGATGAGCTCAGTCTGATAAAAATGAAACATCAGTCACAAGCCAAACTCCGTGAAGTTCGTCCTTTCGAGTTTAAATTTATTGGGGGGTCTCAACTCCTGGGTGTTTGTGGATTTGGGATTTTACAGCACAAAGAAGTGGCCTTAAGAAGTCATGACATACACATTCCCTCTTCTCGATCTCTATTTATATGAAACATAACGCGAAACTCACCCTGAAGTAATCAGCGGATACATTTTCCCGAGATTATCTCCATGCTTGTCAGTAGTCCAGCAGTCGATCATCTACAAAATACGACAACATTGTGCAAATATCGCCGAAAAAGTACGGGGCTGGAATTCACCTGAACCAGACGTCTTTTTTGCCCGTGAAAAACATTGACCTGGACCATGGAATTTAATTGTTGCGTATCGATGGCAGAAATTTGTCCGTAAAACCTGCAACTTTATTTGTGACTATCATCGTAAGTATATACAAATGGCTAAAGTTCAGCATCATATGTCAAAGTCAAAATAAGCGATATTGAATGTATATGCGTGTTGATTAAGCCCTGTGCTGTCAGCAGGAAAACGTATGTATTTAAAAATTGTTAATATTACAGTCGTTTAAAGCAATACACCACAAGTGGCTTTTCTGATTTGTGTGTTCTGCGACTCACTCGAAACCAGCTGCCAAAATGCCAATTCCGAATATGTTATGTATGTAGCATAAACACCGTTTTAATGTTACCATATATACCTACTTCACAAGCACAGAATCATGGCTGCACACTGGGGGTGGGGCAGCACCTTTAACAGAACAACCCAAAATATAAAAATGTATATCACTTAAAAATATTGACTGCTTAGTTTTAATACCATGAAATTGCTACTTCCTGACATTGATTTCAAGACGGGTATTACACAGTATATCAATGCTAAAACTGCAGGAAATAATATTTTATGAAAGATCACAGTTTCACCCGCAGTCTCCAATTCCACAGCAACGTTCAATGCAAGCTCTTTCAGGGGCGAAGTTGCCTTTATCATCGCATAAAGCCGAGTTGGCCAACATGATTCACACGATAACGACTTTCTCATGTTAGCAGTGCTTGTGTATTTGAGATCACAAGTGCAGTTGCTTAAAATAGTTTGTAATTTTGTTTTCTGAAGTTGTTTTGACACAAATCTTTACTGTGTTGATCTTATGTAGTAAAGTACAAGGTTTGCAACCTTGCCCGTTCTGTATTATTGTACAAAGTTTGTAATTGACGTTATTTAGGCTCAATACTTTGCACACACTGATAAATACAACGATTCGCAAATACTCGTAATACATATATGTCTATTTCTTTAGAAATACGTTAGAACAGTGGTTCTCAAACTGTGGTACGCGTACCACTAGTGGTACGCGAGAGCTTTTCCAGTGGTACGCGATTTAGTCTACTCTGTACAATTTGCCGCACTTTGCAGAAGCCAAAACCGCTGCAAATACATGATGTCGGTTTTCTTCATTGTGTATTTGTGACGCAATAGTATCAACGTGAAATTGTTGCACTGTTGAAGTAATTCTGACGTCGTGTATTCAACTGTGCAACAATTTCACGTTGATACTACTCCGTCACAAATGCACAATAAGGAAAACCAAGCAACTGGTGATATTGGTAATACGGTGGTACGCAGTGTATTAAAAAACAAATGAGCGGTACGTGATTGAAAAAAGTTTGAGAAACACTGCGTTAGAATGACAATACCTCCGACACAGGCCTTCTTTTCGCACGAATTTCACAATGGATAGAAGGTCCATGGCCGTTCTGTCATTCGATTTCAGTTTACTTTGTGTAATCAAGCCGGCAAGCTTTCTGGCGTATTCCTCCTCGTCAACGTATGGACAGTTTTCATCGTTTAGTACTGGTTCGTTACACGGTCCATTAATAAAGATGCCTGAATATCAAAAAGGATATTAAGTTATGACGAAAGCAGCATTTAAGTGCAAATGACAACCGAAGTGAACGCGCATGAGCGCTTGCTGCATACAATACTTTGGTCAAAACAGAAATTCCAATGTAAGGCCAATAGGGACTTATTCGGTTTCAGCGAGTTTAAAGCGGTTGAAAAAGCACAAGCACAATTCGTCAATTCCAATGTTACCCATGAAGGATTTTGCAACCCCAAAATTTTAGAAGCAGCAAAAAAACAAGTTCTTCGGTATTTTGGAACTCATGTCTACTGCTGCAGAAATTAACTGGTCGAAGACATTCGTATATGTCAGTGTGTCATTCTTTGTGAATTTGTCGTTAATGTTGTAGCGCTTTGTGTCTTATGTACAAGGAGACATTGCAAAGCCCTTGCTGCTGCACGAAGATAAATTAAACTTTTAAACTTTTATCAAAAAATTGATGACACCACTTACCTTGCACGGAGCGTTTTCTTCGTGCTGTGAATAAAAAAAAAACGCAGAAATTAATATATTAAGATAAGGGTGCACTTTTCTTCAATGCAAGTCTGTGGGAGGCCTAGTTTACAGCTGAGTTATGTGGCAACTGTTTTTCCATCTATTCCTTTCGCTTACCTGAAGGGCAACCAACGCCATTTGTCTCGTAAAGATAGTCACAGACACACTGTTTAGCTACATCGAGATCAGGTTCGGTAAGCAAAGATTCCAGTGCATTCAACCAGCAGTCAGTCTCGGCAGAAAGATCACTTAATGGAAATAAAAACTTTTGTTTGCAATTAACACATTTTTATAAACTACGAATATAAAACAATACTTTTAACGACGGCTACTTGATGAAAACAGAACAGATTACGTTTTGTCAAGTCAAAAATACTTCATAGAAAGTTTGTGAATATTTCAAGCAAGATGTTTTCGAAACTTTTCCAATTGTGTTTAGCACATTTCAACAGTTCAAACTTGTTTAGAGCATACCCGCCATTTGTACATCGAAGACTTTCTCCGTCGTACCACGATCCCTGTTCAATCACAAAATCCACCACACTAGCCCAAGTAAAGTCATTGATGGAATTGTTGGCCATGCAATTGTCGAAAAACAAGTTGAGGGCACCGACTTCGCGGCGTCGACGCTTTTTATCGTGGCATCCTTAAACGTGTAGAAAAGTTTAAAATTTCGTGCTTTAAATTCTGATCCAACGTATTTCCTCTGTATCGTTATTTGTGCGTGATTTGTTAAGTCTCAAACAAACTCGTTCGTTAATCGATGAAGAAAGTCATGTTAAAATCAGCACATCTTTACAATAGTGTAATTATACCTCTTGCCACAATAATGGCGAATCCAAGTAAGATTAAAGACCTGAACATATTCCTTCTGTTTTCAGCACCAACCATAAGTTCTTGCTGGTAGATATCTGAAGGCCAACTATGCAATAAGGTCCCAAACAAAGAAAACAATGTGGTATTTGTAATTGTCTTCGTACGGATGCACATATCCTGGATATTGAATCATGTATATGGAGTTTATCATTGGAACAGAATAGAGTTGTTTACGTTCCTCTACAGCCGAAATAATAACTTCAATACATAATCAGGAGCAAAGCTGGTTGTGGTTAATTCAACAAACAAGTATTTTCGACATTTTGCACGGTATAATCAGTATCATCTCATTATATTTGCGTCAGAAACAAATATTGCAAACACGCAAAAAATATTCGTGTACTTGTATTTGCTAAGGTTGGTGCCAACAATATGTGCATGTTGTATGTGGCACCGCAGATTGTACTCGGTTTTTATTGTTGACTAAAAATCAATTCATCACGAAGAAGACATGAAAACGTTTTCAGATACGCAAAACGCAATAAAAACTTTATTATTGTTACGTTTCTTAAACAAACGCTTTCCTTAGTCCTCAGGACGCTGCATTAACGGCTAAACACAAGCCTGTTTCAGCACAACGGTTTTCAAATTAGATTAAATCTTGTTCATCAAACTTTAAAATACCAGCAGACGAATAACAATCTACAAAGCAGTCTGGCAGTCATCCTTGTTCAAATAAAATCTCGCGTTAGTCCCGTTTCTATCTTCCATATCACCAGTCTTTTTTGGCCCAACGGTGTCACGTGAGAGGGAGGGAGCTAGCGCTGCGATGTAAAATCAACGTGCGGTGACTGGTGCGTTCGAGACAATTACGTGAAGACAAATATAAATTAACACGAAACATTTCAGGTGAAAGGTAAATGAATAATAGGTGAAATAAAAGCGTGAAAACTTGGATGAAAACGTCAAACAAGTGATCGCACGTTCTTTGCGATACATTATTGTTAATATGTGAAACTTTAAGAACACCTGGGCCCATTAACATATGATTTCAGTAACTGTGGTCGTACGGGTGCACACATTGTGAATAATAAATCACAGTTATTGAGTTCATGATCAGAAAAGAATAGGCTGGTGTGTTTACCTTTTGGGGTGTTTGTTAACGAACAAATTTTGGCAAAATAAATAAGTAACCACGATGTAAGGATCCTTGGGAATTTAAATTTCCTTCGTTTGATGCATACTATGTATCGCACTGATTGTATTCGATCCGTATTGTTTTTTTTTTAAAAACAAACCACCACGAAAAAGGCAACAGGACATTGAAGGGGATTTGAGTGCAAATATTCCATTTGGGGAATTAATTGTGCTTGTTCTTTTTTATTATATCTTCAAATCTGATGTTTGGTTTTGTTCAACGATATTCTTATACACATAAGCTATGCAAATTAGGCAAAAATCATACTGACGAATCTCCCAAATTTCAAACTGACGATCTCCCAAATTTACCTCAGCTAGGTACCATGCATCGCATTGTTGTTGCATTCAAAGTCTATGCTCATGATAACCTGAAGGAAAATGGCAATACACCGGGATAGCCAGTTCGCAAAAACTGATCCACATATGAGTCTATGTAACATGGAAATCTGTGTAAACGCTAACGGCCAGGTGTTAACGACGCAACCATATGTGTAACAACCACCCGACGCAACCATTTTTTATTAGTAATTTTTAACAAAAAAAACAATACTGAATTATACCGTTAATAATTGCTTGAATTTTTTGTCCCTGAAGTGGTGTAACATTATGTTGTTTATGTTGCTCACCAAACCATGTCGTTTGAGCACTTTCGCTGCAGAACAGAATACACAAAAGCTGCTATTTGGTTTGGTCTTAAACTTTAATGTATGTTGCGAGTTGCGAGTTCACTGTGAACATCTTTTTTTGTTTTTATAACAATTAGCTTGAAGTATAACTGCAATTGTTACAAATAGCATACTTCATGTCGGGCCATGGACCATTTGTCAGTTAACAGTGCTTCATCAGACAACATTTCCTCTGAGTTTGAGGTCGTACAAGGAATGGAAATTGGATTGAAGGTGGGTTTTTATTCGGTTACATTCCAGCTTGCAAATCGTGTGAAGTATTTGGTCCAGATATGAACCTGCCAAAATGTGTCTAAACATAATGATAATAATGTTTCTATGATGTTTTTATTTTGTAGATTGTGATTACACATACACGGGTTTCTGTAAACATAGTGTTGAAGGAAAATATCTTAGGAATGGCATTTCACAAAGAGGCCTTTACACCAAATTTTGATTTTATAAATAAACTTATTCCACTACAACCTTTTCTCATTTACTTGCCAGATTGGAAACAAATGATATAGGCTATTCTTCGCACACTTCTGCAAAAATTTACCGATAATCCTTGCAATATTAATTAGCTAATGCATTAACATATGAAAAAATGTTGCGATCGTCCGCGCAATTAACAATCGCCGAAACAAAATCCTCCGCGCATGAAACAAACTTTCCAATCTGATTTACTTGTGCTCAAGTCATTATGTACATTTGTTCTCTTGTTATAATAGATAGCTGGAAATGGAAATGAATCAGATCTAAAGCAGAGTTTAAAGGAAACAATGGACAATAGTCAAACAACCATAACCTCCAATGATACTGGTATAATGGGCAATCTTACTCTATTAGTTAAAACTTGTCTTTTAATGCTGCAGTGTCATAAGGCAATAGATTTTGTTGTGAAGTTCTGATCATGTCTGCATGAATAAGTTTACAATAGATGAGTTGGTGGAGTAAAAGCCCCATAAATACTAGAATCTATTTTGCACTGTTTTAAACCCTGAAATAATAATAAATGGAGATGTAATTTTGACCAATTAATTCTTTGTTGTGATTTGGCTACAAGCTTTTTTGTTATCTGCAATTTATAATTCAAACAGAACAGTTTGTTTTTAATCAATGTTGTTTTGTAATTTTAAATGAATATTGATTTTCTTGTGATTAATTGAACCTACCCTGTCATGGTGCCTGGAAATTTAAATCAAAGTCAAAAAATATTATACTTTAAAAAATAAGTGTTCAAAAACAGGTATAATTTTTTTCTAATGGGCCTTATTTTCAGGTATGTCTGTTGAAGACAAACCAGAACCCAGGCCAGATTCCCTGAATATTGGTAGTGATGGTAAGTGCAAACTTCTATCAAACAGTTTATGAACAATAAAATGTGTGTAAATATATTTGTATATTTGGTTCTAATGCACAAGATACTGTACTAGGTTCAATGTAACTTATTAGTCTATTTTTTACCATTTTTGTATATACCTGTTTTTTCTTTGTTATTTAGAAAATTTGTGGCATGTTTATTTAGAAATGAAAGCAAAACTTCTTTCTGAAGATGAGGATTGCATACTTTTTAATGGAGTTTACTATCTGGGCTGTGCATCAGTGAATGCCCCACGCAGTGAACCAGAAGCGTTACGCACCATTTCAATTCTCAGATGTCAACAGGAGCCCAGTAGCTTGCATAAATCTGTGGAACTTCCTGGCGACACCGACACTGACAACAAACAGATTGAGATTGTTTTAAGCATTCCCAGCAGAGCAGATGGAACAGTGAGGTGATTGTTTTCTAATTCCTTAGTGAATATTCATTGCCTCCAACCAGCTGACATTGTTTTCTTCCAATGAAAAATTTACATATTCACTGCCACAGTCCATTGTTTGTACACACTCTTTTGGTGCTATAATATAACATGCAAATTACCTTGCCACATTATGTCCCATTCTTGCAATGAAAAAGTACAATTGCACCAGTGTTTGTACAATGTTTGCATAGCCTGTGCAAAGGTGCATAGACTCCAGATACTTGATCAAATCATTTTGTAACTGATTTTCTTGCATTGTAGATTACTGGAGCCTGAAGGCAGTGTGGTAATGGGCTCGTTCAAACTTTATACCATCCTGTTTTGTGTCCGAGGCACAGATGACAGCATTGAACGTGATTGCTTTGCATTCACTGAATCCCATCAACAATCTGGAATATTCCAATGCCATGTGTTTCGATGTGATGTGCCTGAAGCTGTAAGACATATAGGATACCATGCATAAGAATAACATATTTGATATTGATGATTTTGTTGGATAATAGTTGCAAATGCTAAATACAAGTTTCTGTTTACTGTAGCATTGTGGCTGTATGTACAACACAGATTTACTTTGTAGGTGCGTAAGGTGCTGTACAGCTTTGAACTGGCCTTTCGAAGCATTCCAAAAAGTCCTGGCGAGCAACCTGCTAGTGGAATACAGCTTCTCAAAAGGTTTGTGCTTGTTGAACACACATTTGTTAGCTTTACAAAGTCCCAAACATTTAGCAGCAACATGCAGATATATGTATTTGTGATCTGTAATTGTGCTTACATTTCATTTTCATAATATGGTTTTAATGGAAACTTTTGTTTTGGCAGAATGTGCTTAGTCGTCATTCTCAAACCATTTGCATGGACAACATTGGTGCATTTTTCACATTAAACAAATGTTTTTTTTTTGTTAGGTCGCAAATCCCAGAGGGGGAATCAGTGGTTGCCCACGACAGCAGTCATTTGTCCCCAAGTGCAACTGATGATTTTTCGCAACAAGTTGTTGATGACGCAATTTATGGCTTTACCGTATCACTGGAAATCAAGTTAGTACAACTTCGTCTAGATCTTGTTGTTGTTTGTTACATATCAGTATGTAGCAGAATCCAAATGACTGTAGTTATTTTGTTACCTTATTTTGTAAATTTGATCGCATCTATATGTACGAAAAAGTCAAAACTGTGTTGTTCCAAGCTTCTTGGGCAATGAATTTTATAAACTCTCTGATGTCAAGTAATAATTGAACCCTGATTAGCTGATAGGCTGATTACTTATGCCTTATTTTATTTTCCCTAACTATAATTTGAATTTGAATCAAATGTGTGAACTAAAAATGTCCTACTTTTTTATTTATGTTTTTTTTTAGCCAATTTCTAGCGATATTATGTCAAAATAATGTTTATTTTAATGTAAAAAAAACTATGATTGCAATTCTCTGTGGATATTGAAACTTTCAAGTGCATCGCTTGTTTTTTAAGAGAAGACTTAAAATTTTGCAGGGAAGATGACGGAAAGGGTGGTTATGCTACTGTACCATGGGATAAAACATCATCTTGCTTTAAATTCAGAAAAAATCTGGAGAAAAAAGTTATTGTAACGGTTACACAAACTAGCAACATTGAACTAACCATAGAAAGGTATGGTTTAAAAAATTGACGGACCTAAATATTTTTTACTATTTTGTCATTCGTGGGTTTTTTCTGGACTGTATTTACGTTTTTGTAAGTTGTTGTCAACAGTGGATTGTATCATCACAATATGTCTATTTTAGCATGATAATTTGGTTAAGTTAAGCATAAAAACTTTAATCTTTTTTAAATAAATTTATCTGAAAGTGTAAGTACAGATATACAAGCAACAACATATAAATATAACTAAATGTTTAGGTTTTCACAAGAAACTGCTTCAATAATAGTTTGCAAAAGAAAATATGTTCATTTAATAAAAATATTGATGCAATTTAATCTGCATGACAGGTGCTTTGGCTTGCTTCTGACCCCTGGAAGAAATGTAA
This sequence comes from Ascidia mentula, assembly GCF_947561715.1. Taxonomy (NCBI): domain Eukaryota; kingdom Metazoa; phylum Chordata; class Ascidiacea; order Phlebobranchia; family Ascidiidae; genus Ascidia; species Ascidia mentula. The sequence continues at coordinate 9,842,367 of NC_138574.1, read as the reverse complement.
AGCAAAGTGACATGCACTTGCTCGATATGGAAAGAGCAATAGTGGATGAGGAATGTCCAAACCAAGGCATACACACTATAGTGGGCACATGGAATCCCACCCACCACCATTTTGCACTTCTAAACACTGAAACACAAAAAGGTGAAATTTAAAGCTGTGCAAATGTATATGTAAGTCATTTAGTGTCTTTATGCCATGGCAGTATACATAGAAATAGCTTTGCAAATACCTAGGTGTGCTGTGTGTTATTCAGAATTGATCACATATTATCATGCTTCAACGGACAACAGGTGGCATATGACACTGGCAATTGCTAAGCAACCTCCACTTACAATTTTGTTGAAATACCTCTTACTTTTTATGTGGGACTTGTGTTGTTGTGAGCAGTATTGTAGGTCTGACATTGTTTAGGCAGTGGCTAATGTGCCATGTATTTAATCAAGACAAAAAAGGTGTATAATATTATGTGTCTGTGATGATTAATAGCTTTGTGGCCGGTCAAAATGTCATTAGTGAAATATTGAACAACTATTAGCTGCTTGTTTTTTGTAATTTAGATAAAGGCATAACAGTTTGAGAGCTGCAGACAGGGTGTACACGCACTGTTTCGCCCTGTGAGGTCTCATCAGTGCAGCTGTTGACTGGCACTGTGCTAGCTTTTACACTAGCGGGCACACTGATTTCCACTTTGTGGTACCGTTCGGTCAACGTCAATCCGTTGGGTACCCTATAATGAGTACCAAACAATAGAGTACTCAGTATAGGGTACTCAGAAACTACATAACAGTTTCTTTTCGAATTGTTATACTTCATTTGCTGTTTGTGTTAACTGGACCTATGTGTTAAAAGTATTTTTTTATCAATATGTTGATGATATTTGTTACCAGTGTAAGGTTGTTTTGTTACTATTGTGTCAGGAGCCAGTTTGTTGTTGTAGAGATGCGATAGTTGTTTACTGCACATTTTGTGTCAAAATGTATATTTCACAATTGCCTCATGAAGACGCTAATGGGTTTAATTGTAACTAAAATATTTTTAAAGCAGTGTAAATTTATAGCCAATTGTTGTGTATACTAAACTTTAATTGGGATTTAAAGGATGCAGTTTCAAATAGATGCAATGTGTCGAGATATGAGAATAGACACACAAATGTAATTTGCCAAATTTGCATAATCTATAAAGTATTCAACAGATAAAACCTAATCTAAATAAAGCAATATGTTCAGTAGCTAGTTTTCTTAATTTGTGCCAAATGTGGTATCAATAAAATATATAATTTTCTGAAATATTGTTTAGGTACTCGTGTATTTCTAAGTGTCGCTGCTGACCTTGTGGTGCAAGAAATTCAGGAACCTGTTCGATTCCTTGTTGAAACTAAAGCCAGAGTTTTTCCACAGTCAGAAAAATTCTGGTACTTCGGAAAGAAAATTTTGCATGAAAACTTTTTTTTAAGGCTTAATGAGGTAAGAGGTAATTCAAATGTACAGTCGACTTTTTCTTTTGTGTAACTTAAGTCAAATTGTTGTATTTATGAAAGTAAAAGCTATATAAAAACTATAATGTTGAGGTTTTTTGTCACTGGTGTGCAACATACTGTCAGCTGTATTTTCAATTGTTTCCTGTAGAAAATGGGGCTGATACTAACTGCAGTTTAGCTAACACTATAAAATTGGCCCAAGAAACTATTGTGTGAAGGGCATGTTGTGAGATAGTGGGGAGCTTTTGTATTTTAACTTAATACTTGCTTTGCTTTTTTATAAACACTATTCATGCTTTTAACAAAGCAAAATATATTTGTCTGTTTTAACAAGACTGACAGATTTCAGCCTAAAATGAAAGTTTCTGAGATAGTGGCCAAGAAACTGTTACTATGAATATACATAATTGTTCTTTGTAAAATGTAAAAATTTGCCAATTGATAGCATTTTTCTATGCAGTTGCCAAACCAAAAAGTCAGCACAAAGATGTTTGAAGTGGTAAGCGTCCAAAGCGAGACATCTCGATTGAAATGGTCATCCATGCACAGTCCTAGGCATCATCCACATCAGGAGCATGCTCTCAGTTCCTCCTGCCCTCAGGATGAGGAAGATGATGATGGTAGGAAGTTTGACTTCATATTTTCCTTTTATTGAAGCAGACTTTAAGGCAATTTGTCACTTTTACCATGTTGGATTGTTTTTCGAATTTTGTGGTTTACTAAAGAACGAATTATCAGCTTTTATCCTAGTGTCTCAAACTCTTTAGGCACACCGCACACTCAGATCCTTAATTGTTTGCAGCACACCAAACTTTTCAGTCAGTTCAAAAATAACAAGGAAACAACAGGTGGTCAGCATGGTTAGGTGAACAAATTGCTTTGATTCCTGGCTGCTTTTAGTTCCCACCTTGTTTATTTTTAATTAGTGTGATCAAGGGAACCGGCAACTGCAGTGGTAGTCGATGCTATTTTAAATAAAATTTCTTGTGGCACACCTGAAACCACCTCTCGGCACACTGTTTTAGAAACTCTGCCCTAGGGTTACATGTCTTTCATGGTGCAATATCATTTCTATGCAGACACAGACGAGCCATTACTAAGCGGATCTGGAGAAGTGAATAGAGAGTGTTCGCAGCGGGTGCTTTCAGACTGGGGCGATGCTTTGTCCAGATGGCACGCAGACTTATCCAAACGCCCAGCTGGCTTGAGGTCGTTGGTTCGTCAGCCCGGGGGCGTCCCGGACGCCTTAAGAGGGGAGGTATGGCAGCTGCTGGCTGGTTGCCACGACAACGAAGCCATGCTTGAGAAGTACAGGAATTTGATAGTGAAGGTGGGCGGACGAATGCGATTTTTTGCGTTCAGTGCAATATGTGTTATGTTTTTTTGTTGCAAATATGTCCTTATGCTAACCGTTTTTTTAAAAAAAAAAAGGTTTTGAAAAGGAAACTCTTCACAAAAGAAAAATCGCACTTCGCAAAATTTGATCTGTTTTCTTTAATATTGGACTTGCAAGATGCGCCCGTTTATTTTCACGCTGATTAGTGTCAGGCAAATATTTTTCCTAACGCCTCCTATTTCCTTAACACAACATCACCTGCTGTGTGTGTAGGATTCACCACAAGAGAACATAATTCAGCGGGACATACACCGCACTTTTCCTGCCCACGACTATTTTAAGGACACTGGTGGATTGGGTCAAGACTCGCTGTACAGGATATCGAAAGCTTATTCTGTCTATGACCAGGAGGTTGGTTACTGTCAGGGTCTGTCCTTCCTGGCTGCTGCATTGCTTCTACATGTAAGTGAATGACACATTGTGGTTGTTTTAGTAGCGGTTCATGGGTATATGTTACGTATACTATTAGTGGCGAATGTAGGAAAAAATTGGAGGGGTGTTCGGTTTTAGTAGCTAATTAATGCAGCCGTTAGTTGCGGTTAAAATGTTTTTTGACAATGCAAATTCCATGCAAAATTTACGATGCAAATTCTGCTTTGAAACCAAGTAACGCATTACGGTAGGACGCGAAATAACAACTTACGTCCGCGAAAACACAAGACTTCTTATGTATATGTCCTCTTTAATTTAACGAAAAACGGAAAAACAACTCAAAATAGTATATTAACTATATATAGTAAACCACGCGTAAAGTGTTGTGCGTTTTGCACTTTATATCTGTTTGAAATTAAAACGTTGGAAGCAAACGGTGCGTATTCTACTTCGTTGATCTCTGAGTTTGAATGTCAAGAGAATAATATTCTTACTCCATCGTTATTTTCCACGTCTCCGTATTTGACAAAACAAAAAAAACACGCATCTGACTCCCACATTTTTTTATGTCACAAAAGAAATAGCTGACATTGCTGAGCCAGCTAGACAAAAATTGAACTTTGATCTTCTTTGTGTCACTGTAGATGCCCGAAGAGCAAGCGTTCTGCGTTCTCATCAAAATCATGTACGATTACAAGATGCGGGATTTGTTTAAGAACGGGTTTGAGGCGTTACACACAAAGTTCTACCAACTCGAAAGGTCGATGGAGGTTTGTAAAATCCGAACTTTCTTAAACACGTCGGCAGTTGTTATGCATCTTGATGAAAAAAAATCAAATCAAAGCTACTGTCAGAATAATAATCACATCCCGAAGAATTTTATTTCTAAATGATTCCTTTTGCAACATGGACCAACTGTCGTTACTTCTTTACATTCTAACACTAAGTTCCGCATATTATGTCCCTCACCGAAAGTAGCTCTAATGTTTCATCGACTTTCGCTCCAGTCAACTACAATTACTCCTTATAAATAAACTACATTAAACCTTGCTGAACGTAACTTGGTGTGTTCACAGGACTTGATGCCGAGCCTGTACGATCACTTCAAACAGCTGGCGATCGAGGTTCATATGTTCTCCAGCCAGTGGTTCCTCACTCTTTTCACAGCTAAGTTTCCTCTAAACATGGTCTTCCAAGTAGTCGACATCTTTCTTAGCGAGGTAACAGTTACTTACCCACTTTTGTTAAATCCACCGTGTTGTTTTCACAAAGTATATTTGAATGTTGAGAATATATAATGGAATAATGGTGTTTCGTAATGCCTGCCGTTATTCACTTACTGAATCCACGTGTTAGTTTGCCAACTGAATAAAATATAAACCACTTTTGCAGCTGATAATAAGCAAATAAGCCTCACTGTAACTAGTATGTTTAGATGTGTGAATTTTAAAGCAAATAATCCTAAATGTGTGGTCTTTCCCATGTTTCCTTAGCACCCTAAACCAGGGCTTCTAATACTGTGTGTAGTGGCATACCGGTGTGTCGCGACAATGTTTATTTATTATGTAATAGGCATACCACTACAATTGTCGGATTCCTTCATGACAATTATTCAAAATAAACAACGTTCGGAAGTAAAATCGCCCCCAAATCAAAGCAATTCGTTTTCCTAACAAGGGCCACGAACTATAAGTTTCCTTTATAACTTGAACTGACTAAAAAGTTTGGTGAGCCGCAAACTAATTAAGAGGATCCGAGTGTCGCGAGCCTAAAGGTTTGAGAAACCCTGCTCTACACCGTTTCATCCGCTTTCTTTATGGTCATCCGGTGGTTGTCAAACTCTACAATTAATTAAACCTGTTTTTCAGGGTGAACTTGTCGTCTTCCGTGTTGCCCTCGGTCTGCTGCTTTGTTGTCGACAAGAACTTCTCACATTAGACTTCGAAGGGGTTCTCAAATACTTTCGCGTTCAGCTGCCCAAGAAATACCGCAACGATGACCAGACTAAGCTGCTCATACAGACAGCTGTCCAGACTAAGGTTAAAATCTTTGAATGTTTATTTTACACCTAATTTTGATTGTTAAAAATGGCAGTGTACAATAGTTGCCAAACCGCAATATAGTATGTAAGCTGCTCGAACGTTTTGTGTGAAATTTTGTTTTCTAAAAAAATTTAGGTAAGTTCCAAGAAGTTGAAACGCTACGAGAAGGATTATCAAGTTGTGAAGGAAAAATTGGCTCTGGAGGAAGATCCAGTTATCAGAATGGAGGTAAACTGTAATCCACAATCACAAACACTTCTCTGTCTAACCTTGTTTCAAATGAACTGTGCTTTTCAGATTTAGCATTGTTAAAAAAACTGATTGTGTAATTACACCTGATAAAGCGAGATGTGTTCAAGAAAATAAAAAAAATCAGTCTTTAAACAGTGCGAAACCACTACAGTACAGTGTAGCGTCACAAGACTATTATATAACTTACATAAAATATAACCTTAAATCATTCTATGACGTCAGCGTGAGAACAAGCAACTGATGGATGCGAACATGCGTTTGGAAATGGAGAACGATGATCTGGCCCAAGAGCTAAACACCACCAAACTTACCCTCCACACGCAGCTGGAAAAAGTACTGAAGGTCAAATCAATATCAGACGGGTTACTTAACTATGGACCATTTTCGTTCCAGACCATGCAACACGCTGATGACCTTCAGTGCGACCTTCAAACGGCGGTGGAGGACCTTCGTGCCACGAGGGAAACAGTGTCTGAACTTACGGATGAAAATCAAAGACTACTGGTCGAAACTAAACAAGTACGCTATAGTTTTGCTGTTGTCTGTTTGTCGCAATACTAAAGGGCAGTGTCGCGTTAGGCCAATTTTGCCCACATAGGGTTTTAAGCACCGGTAGTTATGGAATAATACAAATTTTAGATTCTATTAAAAAACCAAGACACTTTGAGACCGGCTGTTGGTCGCACATCGTCTCGCGGTAGTGTATTGTGTCGAATATTGCAGACAGCTATCAATCCTTTCTATATTTAAACCAGTTCTATAGTTTAAAAAACTGTTCTTCTGACACAAGGTTACAAGATTTTTATTAAAACTGACGTTTCGTCTACCATCTGGTAAGACTTCTTCAGGGTTATGTGGCAACAAGTTGTCGTGTACAGTTCTGTAGTTGTTTAATGTTGAATAGGAAACTATATCTTGCCACTTGCTCTATTAAATATTAAACAGCTACACAGCAGTTAGAGTAATTTCCTGTGTCTAAGTTCCGTATTTGAAAGTACCAACTGTCCAAAACAGGTCGTGTGTTTGACAACATTGTCACAAAGTGCTTTCCTGAACAGCAAGTTGATAAACTCTTTTTCGGCAAGGTAAAAGAAATGTGTCGCCGCGAGATGGCGCGCCAGGACGAGGAGCTAGTTGCCAAGACAAACATCATCAGCGACTACAAGACCATCTGCTCCCAGTTGAGCCAACGTATTGAGGACATCCAAAACCTACACAAAGATGAATTGGAAAGAGTCCGAAAGGTTAAATGAGTTCAGAAGTTCGCGATCAACAATGTTGAAGGCCGTTCGTAAATTTTTGATGTTGTTTCTATAGGAAAACTTGGGAAGTGCCTCCGGTAGCTTGGGGAAAATCCATGTGGGCGACGATGCGGAACGAAAGTCACGTGAGGAAAAGGAGAGACTGCAGAAACTTATCCGGGATCTTGAACTTGAACTTGCGCAAACCAAGCTGAAGCTCGTAGAATCTGAGTGCAAAGTCCAGGTCAGTGCGTAATGGAAAGTATTTAAAGTTTTTTAACCTACTATCATTGAAACAATTTAAAACGTCGAAAAGCGAAGCGTCTAGATATAACAGCGCAGAATTCCAAATAATAATGTCTGTTAAAAGCGTTGTTTGTGACTGTTATTTCTTTTGTACAAGCAAAAATAGTTCAACCTAATGTACTAAATATTGATTGTACTATTTACAGACCACTAAGGGATTTTAACGGACAAAATAAATACTCGTTTTTTTTCACTCTGTTACATAGTTTAAATAAATTGTTACTGATGCTGCCAGGCATATTTATTGCTTAATACTGCTCTTCTGGCAAACTTTATTGTATTTACGTTTCTCGACGTTTCGGCTATTATGCAACAGCCTTCATCAGGAGGAAGTATCTAAGTCTACCACAGTGGACAATTTGAGGCACATAAACAAAAACGCTGCAAAAGAAAGAAGAAGTGAAACAACACTTCATCAGGAGGAAGAAAGAAGAAGTTGTTTCACTTCTTTCTTTTGTAGCGTTTTTGTTTATGTGCCTCAAATTGTCCACTGTGGTAGACTTAGATACTTCCTCCTGATGAAGGCTGTTGCATAATAGCCGAAACGTCGAGAAACGTAAATACAATAAAGTTTGCCAGAAGAGCAGTATTAAGCAATAGTTTAAATAGTTTATAAAAAAAAACTCTGTTAAGCATTTAGACTCAAAAAAATATTTCGGTAAACCTTTTTCGCAAGCGTATTCTTAAAACTATCCAGGACGTGGAACACAAGATGGCTGGTGTGTCGAAGGAGCTGCAGGCGAGCAAGAACACGTGGTTCCAGAAAACGCTCTCGAGCCTCACAACCCGTAAGACCGAAAACCCAGCTCCGGGCAATCTTCCATCGCCAACTTCACAGTCAAACCCCTTCGCCTCGTCGCGCACCCCCACTGACGTCACACAAGCTTACACGAAACGTCAAACTGTAACCTAAAGGCTTGATGACGTCACCATAGCTCCATTATTCGCGTCTGCCTTTTCTGCTGCTGTGGATATGGTCCCGGGAATTTACCCGAAAATCTAAATGTTCTTATATTGTTCAAATGTGTGCGTACGTTTGTGTGTTTTGTTTGTAGGTGCAAATCTAGCTATATATTCATCTGTCTCTCTTCAACAAATTATAGTAGGAGTCAGTTCGATGGTACTAACCATCCAATGTTGTCGGTGTTAAATTTGTCATTAGGTCATGACCAGATCCACTTTCCTGCTTTCAACAAGTGCAATGAACTAGATCGGATTTGTTGCAATAATAACGAAGCAAAAGTGGTTCAAACGACATTTTTAAACCGACCTCATTCACGTTCCGTTTTTGCCCATTTCTTCACATCCCAGCTTGACGTAACATGTGCGAAAATGACGTCATTTTCAACTCCACGTTTCACATGTAATCCATTAAATGTGGCATACTATGTTCGTAAAACCTTTTTTCCATATTGTGCTGTCGTAACTGTAAGCATTGTTGCATGTTCGAAACCGAATTTAAACCTTTTTAGGTAGTTTTAAGAAACGAAGCACATTCCGAAGTACTTCTGTTTTGGAACTTAATTCGTAAGCACATGTTTAGATTTTAGACAATTTTACTGATAACAAACTTTTTGTTTTTGAACGCTCTTACCAGAAATATTTTCGCGGACTTAAAAAAGTTATAAACACTGTCATGCATAAGAACATATAATTCTTTGATAATATGAAGCGCGGCTGAAGATGTTTCAGTTCTTTACCTTCCGTTGAAGCTGAAGTTTACAATATCTTGAAAGAGGTTTATTTTGTTAAACCGGCAGTATTTTCGTTGCGTAAAAGGTTACTTGAAGCTTGTTCAATTTCATATGACTGACACAGCACTTCTAAATAAAGATGTTTCGGTTTTGAAAGCTTATTTTTCCGTATAATATACTATAGGGACTGCTTTTTGCTTGCCTTTCGTTTTTTAACGCATGAACAACTTCGTGTGCACCCCAGCGGCTCGTGTGTGTATGCATTGGTCAATTTTAAGATAGACACAAACTGTTTTTTTTTTCACGTTTTACTAAACAATATGATAACAAAAATTGCTTGAAAAACTCCAATTGTATACTGTGGTACGATAGCGACTATGGCATGACCAAATGTGATTTTATTGCTGTGCTGGTGATTTTTGTTTATTACTCGTTACCAGTGTATACATTCTGGCAAATAAAACTAAAATTCGTCGATAACACGTTGTACTTAGTGGCAGAATAAGACAATTTTTTTTGTAAAATACTACAACTGACATATTGTGTTATAGAAGGCTTTTGCATTACAACTTACACAACACCCCGGCGATACGAGAGGTTATTCCCGTACAAGTGCAAGATGACAACAGAACTCTTTGTGTTACCAGGTTATTTGAACAAAGCCTTTGACGACACACTGGGGTGTTGTTGCATTCGAACTGTCTGGAATTGGGGTTCGTATTGATTTCGGAATCCCCCAAATCACACAGTGACACTTCACTGGACCAGATGTCAGCTGTTTACAAACTCTTCCTTTCAATATTAGGCCTACCGGAATTCCGCAATGCAAGCTTTAAGCAACCAAATTCATTGTTACAGCGCAAAATGGTAACTTCAAACAATGAATGTGGTTTTCTAGATCCAAGGGAAGTGTGGCTCTCGAGGGTTTGTTTAAGTTTTTGGCTGGCACAAAGAACCGCAACACAGGTGCGCTTACGTAAGCCAAGTTTGAAAGCCCTGCTGATATAGATACCCGTGGGCACCTTACATACCTAAACATCACCCCATTGGCCGCACCGCTGCCAAGTCATGCGTAACGGCATGCCGCACAGCACGTGATTGGCAAGTTCAAACGAAAACAAATTTAATTTGCAAGATTATTTTGGCGAAAGATAGGGAAATTTTGTAGGGTCCTATTTTATTGATGGTAAATGTTCAGTGGCGCCGGCAACCCCACAAGAATATCAAATCATATTTGCCCAGTGTAGTTTCGAATTCCAGCATTCAAAATGTTGTATGTGTGATTGATATTGTATGAAGTACGAATCATTTAAGGAGTTTAAGACTCCACAATACAGCTATTTACTGCTTCACACTGTATGCAACTTTTGTCCAAATTTAATTATTCACGCAGCACGTTTACGTTGCTTATCCGATGCGAATGGTTGCACGTAATGAGATTGTAGTCAGCTTGCTCGGTCGGTATTAAGATCAAGTGCCTCGTGCCACACGAATTAATTGATTGTTTCGTGGATTAGCAGCGTTTGGAGTAACAACTCATTAACACAGGAGCAGCGAAGCGTTGGATTTGCCTTGTGTAATCGGCGTCACCTCGATTAGCTGTTAAGTTTCCGGCACCTCCGGGGGCTGTTAACCAAATTACGCCAGCTACCGCCTTAGTTCCCTTTGTCGCATGGCTCTGGTTGGTTCATATGCTGAGTTTTTTTTACTATGGTTCTGTTTATAAAGGTAAGGACTCGCAATTTTAGACACTTATTTCTCGGCTTGTCAGTTCAGACGACATATACTTCTCTAAACAGTCTTTGGTGCCAGTTAGTATATTCGCAGGAGTGTCTTTGATCTTATGGGTGAGAAGTAACCGCTATTCACTGAACACGAAAATTTTCTCACGGTGCTGCGTACATAGGTGCGATATTGCAGTTGGTCTGACTTTCACTGTTACCTCTATGGGAAGTCCGTCAAATTTTGTATTGTTTGTTAAGTCGCTTCGACGGGAATTTTTCTGACAAAATTTCATCACAAAGTAATATTATCCACTACAAATGACGACTTCGTGCGAAGCGCTTTGGTCACTGTGGTTTACATAAGGTCAAAGTCTTTCAAGCCGACAAAACCGCAGCATTTTTCTACGGATCAACGCAGGCAGTGAAGCGTGCTCCCAGACTGGTCGACTAGCATTTCAAATTCCGCAACCCGGCAAAAACAGACCGAAAAACGCAGTCGCGTTGTGATGTGTTTGCTCGCGCCGCACTCAAATTTGAACCACGCGCCTCAAAGGTACCAGTTTTGCTCTGGGCGTCATCCAGTGTGTTAGTGGCTCGTTACGTTGTAAAACATGCGTTTAAAATACAGAACACTTTTCTGGCCAGTTATGTTTTTAATAATTCAGCATTGTGCGGTATTTGCAATAAATTGTATTTACTTAGACAGGCTTGAGACTATGCTGACAACCGGAATTGCAGGTATAGTGTACTCACTTTCTACTGTGCGAGATCAAAGTTTATCATCAAGACTAGAAAGCGCAGCGGAAATTAGGAAGAGGTCAGTGTACAAATTGCCAGCTCCTGTTGCTCAATTAAATAACATCTGACGCTAAAGGTGCAAAGTCTCAAACACAATGGGCATTGTTTACAAACAGCGGGTCTTTATTATCGAGGCGCTCAAATCGTTTGCAGGTTTTCGAATGCCTTTTTATCTTTGGCCCTTGCACCCAAATTGCTGTTGGCAGCGCGTGCTGTTCGACCCTGTTGGGTATCAATTAGCAGGCGCCGATTGACAGACGAAGGTTTATTTTCTTCGGGCATTTAAGACTCGACGCGCATGGCCTGCTAAGCGCATTTGTAAGGAAGTGTTAACGGGGTCGGTTTACGGCTTTGTGTGATGCTTCCAGATTGGAGATGAGCCATAAGGACCTCAGTGGTTTGTGTAGAGATAGAACGAACAGATCGACTATTACAAATTTCTCCAAGTTATCACGTTAGCCAAGCTTTTGATTACTTGTAAAGTGTGTTTGGTTGGGAATTGAGCTTAGGCCTACATCAGTTATGTTCCTTCTTAAGCATGTAACAAACTGTATCTGAAAGCTCGCGCGTATTCTGTGATAAACAGATTGTCAAGACACCAAAGTATTCATAAAGTGTGTTAAAACTGATAAGAGGTTAGCCTTCTCCACACGTGTATGTCATCGTATCGCGAAGAGCAAACAAGGGAAAGGCCTGCTCGAGTGCTTTGATGTACTACAGGCAAACACAAGCCGTAGTTCTCGGTTACCCTCGAAAGCGTATAAAAATGAAGCTTGAAGGTTTCTCAAGTAATAACGTTTCGCCGGCATGTGGTTATAGTGCTTTCAATATGCAGAGCCTAATGGCAGGGTGTTACGGATTGGATTGAAATTATACCGTGTCAAGTTTTATGTAAAGTTGGCCTATATGTATGGCTGGAACATCCGGTCGTTATGAAGAAGTTTAATATGCAGGAATGCGCATTAATCGCTGACTCACTCAATCGTTATAAACACGAGAGAATAATTGCAGACTCCTTAGCGTAGCGAGGCTTTACGACAATACAAAATTGTATTATGATGTTGAATTTTGGTAGTAGATTTGCTTACAGTATGTGTGAAAGAGCATTGATGATAGATTTTTTTGTTGCGACCATTTTTACTTGAAACATATCTTCAAGCAGGTGTATCCAAAAAGCATAGGTGAAATATAAAAATAATCGTATCCCCTCATGTCCACCATGAACATGGAAAGCTTTTTCGCGGCGCGTAACTCACGCCTGCCAACGTCGAGGAGTGAGGAATTCGGCCCGAACTCTTCTATTAACGGTTTACCACGACAGTTTGTCAACTCCATGAAGACCCTGTTTAACATTCTTGACGATGCTGGCGTAGGTTTGGTTCCACTGGCCGAGATTGAAAGGCGCTGGCGGGATGACGCTGTTCCCAATCTGCCTGGGGTGTTGGACTGTTTGCGATCTGTGGCCCCGGCCGACGGCCTTCTCTCGTTTGAAACGTTCGTTTGGGGCCTGAGGACGGCCCTGGGACGCGCTAGACAATGTCGGGAGCGCAACATGGTAGACGCCAATAACCGAAAAAACGTTATTAAGTCATCTTCTGTGGAAAACGATGCCGAAGTCCTGCCTCCTTATTATTATCAGCGAAAAGTGCCGACAAAGGGAAAACCCCTGTTGCCTTCCAAAGTGGGGAATATTTTTCGCCAGAACGGCAGAGGCGCCTCGGATGCAGAAGGTACAAAAAATTAAAATATGACTAAACGCTTTGAAGCAACCCATTATAGTATTGTTAATAATAGTAACTGAATAATATTACATACGTTGATTTAACATTCCTCGACGTTTTGCAAAGTGTGTGCAGTCAATAAAACTGTAAATCCGTTCATTATTTATCGGCACAGGCCTCCACAGCGAATCCTACGCGGCTTACCCTTCAAACTGTTGGCCTGATGACGTGACCAGCGGTCGATATCAAATCAACGCCCATAACCAACAAAAACACCAAGCATTTGGGGGCGATGGCCAAATCCAGGCTTTCCAGCAATGTCATTCCAGCAGCCGAGGATTTAAACCGGGTCATCGGAGGTCAAATAGTGGTCCAATCACAACAGCAAAGGTTTGTTGTAAGATTAGTTGAGAAACCGTGATGGTAACAGTGTCAGAGACTGTACACCCATGCCATAACCAGTTATAAATAACCTGCGGCTTTACTTAACCTGCTACTGGACGTATTTATGAACAAGCACTGTTTTTACAAACGATATTATGGCACTTATTTGTTGTTGAAGTCACTAAGTAAAAAATATTGTTTTGTTTATTACGGCTGTTCCGTGCAATGACAATACGAGAGACACAAAAACAAAATTATGACAATTCTTCCATTTGATTACGATCACTTTTAAGGAACCGCGTTTTCTATGATTCGTGTTAAATCTTATTCAAATTGTAGCACACCTGCGGATATACGTTGCATTTTTGAAACCTTGTGTAACATTTCACCGCTAAGATAGGAAATTAGCGTTTTGGCTGACGGCACGTTCCAAGCACGCCGTCTGTCTGGTTACCGGGTATTTATAGAAGGTAGATTTTATCAGTTAAGCACTGACGAGACTCAAGGACCGCTAGGAGTTCAAATCCAAGCGACCCGAAAAAATACTTTTCGTTAACTTCACAGATTTTTCTAGAAATGCGTTCATCAATTTGTCGAATGCAATATTCCTTCAGCAACATTAAAGGCAAAGCCATGTGATTAGTGAAACACTGTATTTTATAACCAGCTGTACGACACATCTATACAAGAAACTTTTTTACTTTTGAAAAAAACGCAGTAATACTCGTATGGTTCAATCAAATTTTTTTGTATTTCTAGGTCCTTCCCAGCCCCAAACGGAACCAATGGCCCGGTGACATGGGCCAAAGGGAAGAAGGAAAAATCACCAAAATGGGTTACGCCACCAAGTTCTCGGCTCAACCCGTCAAAACCGACACTTCCGACAAAGAAAACAACGATCTAGAAAAACCTTCCGACTGTGACGTCACAAAAGAAAGATACGATTCATCAGGCGACAAGTCTGCTTTGAGTCTAAAGTCAGAAACATCCTCGGAAAAGGAGGGATTCGAACAGGTGGACTCTAGTTTCCCTAGCAACGATCAGTCGTCCCAGTTGTCGGAAAAAAGCGACCTCGACGGTCTCACTGCTAACACTCTTTTCATCAGCACCGACAACAAGACTTCGTTCAATAAACCGATCGGCTTGTCGGGAAAATACATTGGTATCACAGGTAGCGACCACTGAAATATGTTTAAATTGTATAAAATTACAAGAAATATACGGCTAGTTACACTAAATTTTAATAATGTTAAATTGTATTAAATTTATGGGTTTATAGGATATATTAATTATCGCCTTTTTGGATGATATATAGAAATGTGGCAAAATTTATAGAAAAAAATGGCAATTTTGCCCATGGCTATACGTTGGTTTTTCCGATATAGATTTAATTTCAAAACAACCTTTCAAGTCACTGGTCCGCAGTTATCCAGCAGCAAATTATTATCGTATTTTGTCTACCAAGGCACACTACAACGCGCTAAGTCGGCAGCGGCTATTCCAAGCCACTATGGCAGTCTTCGGCGACCCGCAATGTCATCCAAGCCAGCCGTGTCATCAGCATCGGAATCGTGCTTCAGCACTCCCAGCGATTTTGATCTTTATCGTCATCGTGGCTCTGTCCGTGGTCGCAAGAAGCAAAGCCCACCGCCTAATCTCGTACAACAGTACGCAAGTGCTGGAGAGTAAGTGTTTTCTTGATACTAATTAACAGCAATCTCAGAAGATCAAAACCGGTTATACACATTTGCTTGCAAAAATAATCTCACAATCCGTGTACGAAAAAGTATATTTTCTAAGCAGCTGCGTACATCATGCTACAAACTCAGTCATCAGCGCACTGCTAACCATTCCTCATAACCTATAAGTTTTTACTCTCAATCTAGAAGCGGAGATGATTCGCACAAGCGCAAAATATCTGGAGACAAAAAATCATCGCCATCAAAATCGTTCGCCGAGCGAGCAAGTACAGATGGGGTTGGACGAAGATGCAACAGTGCTTCCCCGCCTGACCGGCCAGCGTACAAGACGGCGAAGAGTTCAACCAGTCCCAGTGTGACCAACAATCTGAGTGCCAACGCTGAAAGAGACACGATTCTTTTCGGTCAGCGCCCGAAGAGTACGAGTCCGGAAAGTCAGCAACAGAATTTTTCATCTTCAAGAAAGACCACAGCGAAAGCCGCAGGTAAAAGAATTATAATGATTGTGATGAACATCATCATTTGCACAACGATAGGGAAAATAGATGCTTCTCGTTTAATTCGAATATCGATTGTGGATATTAGATTTTTACCAAACCATAGGCCCAAATTATACAACTACACGCCTTGTGTGCGCACGTCAAGAAATTCTCCTTGGTTAGCCATAATCCCAAACATCGTACGGTTGAAGTTTGTTTTGCCGTTTTCAATTAATATTATTGTGTGAAATACCAATATACAGCAAAACCTATGGTTCTGTTCAACCCCCTAAAACCCCTCAACGTGCAACCGTGCGTCACTGCGGTCAAAACCAATGCATGGGCGCAAACGCCCTCTTTGTTGTGATATTTAGACAGTTGGCAATGTTTATGACAGGGTGTCGTAAGCTTGACGACCTCTGACACCGCACAGTGCTTCCTGGTACTTTCGCTTAATACCACCAGCGACCGTGGGGATGTCATACATTTGGGGAAAATTGCGACAGATGGGGCGTTCTTGTTCGCAGAAGGTTTAAAGCGTTGGACAAAGACGTTTTTGTGCTAAAATTGTTTTATGCGGCAATACCGAAGTAAAATTGCTAGCCTCTTCGATGGCATTAGCGTTTCTCAACGCATTTTTCTTTTAGCAGGCCGTATTTTGGTCCATTAAATAGATGAAAGTAAAAGTCATTTTACTGTAATTTACAAACAGCGTCAGGTGACACAAATATTGGAAATGTTACCTAATTTCTCAAGATATCACACAAAGTGACAAACCATCAGTTGTTTCGGTTGCAATATTACAAAGCTGGCGTATTTGCGTCCAGCGAACCAATAGCCTTTGTGTTTCATTCAACCGTCGGTTTTGGAAGCTTTCTCGAATTACGAAAGACCGTATATCCTGTTGCGCTATAAACATAAACGGTTTTAAATGGGCGTGAAATAACGTGTTTCCTTTTCGTCAGTTAAAAGAAAGTGCCTTTTGACTGGAATTATAAATCAAAAGTCCATCATTTTACACAGGTTGGTCGCAGAATTTCAAGCAGTGTAGTAAAAGGACATTGCCATTGAACCTATCGACGCAAAAACGCTTAAACGCATTTTAACTCCAAATCACCAATTAGAGTTTTGTGATGAAACCCGACGCAACAGGTTTTTCTCAAGCTAACCAAACGTAGTCTTTGTACCACGCTATAAGGGACCGCACAACCGCGAAACTTTAACATCATCGGCAGCCAAACGTTTACAAGATTCGCCGATAATGTGGAATATTGTCACACAAGACTTCGCAGTTAAAACCCAAACCCTATTTGTATGAAAACGATTCCTGGTACAGCACCGCTGTTGTATGTTTATCTGCGGCCCGTATCTCTTGTATACGCAACACGGAATTAGGAGAAGCAGCAACGCTTAGCCTTCAAAAGTCACATGCTTCGTGTTTGTTGTAAATTTTCGCTAGCGCGAGATTGTGACGCAATTTTCACAGAGGTGCGAAGTGTCAGTGGTCTTCAAATAGTCGTTCAAAAGAGACTGTGACCTATTTGTTTTATTGCCAGCCCCTCGCTTTGGTTGTTAAGTTTGAAGAATGTGGATTGATAAACTGTGATCGATCTGCGACGTTAACTCCATCGCCAGGTGTGCAGGCCGAATTGCCCAATAATCTTTCTGCTTTACGTCTCATCGTAATAATCGGGGTGTTAACCTTTGCAAACGTCTTACCAAATAAAATACGACGAACTGTAGTGAACGACTTGGTTTGGGTTATAATGTTGAATAACCAAATTTGGTGAACTGTATGTAAACTTTTCTTTTTTAAATGCACGTCATTGTTTACGCATTTTAGCACATAAGTGATTCATTTTAGTGTGGAATCGGCAATCGTTTTCTCGTTTTCCAGTTAGCATGTGGTGTTAGCAAGGCACGCGTGGTCTCTGGTCTCACGTAAGAAGTTGAATCATTTGTCTCCTGTCCGTCCCGCCTCCCAGTCTCCCGTCAATGTAAACGCTGCTTATTTGGCAAAATTACCTTGCGGGTGGGTTCAACCTGGGTGCGTGTTGTTCGCAGCACAAAAGAAATACCTCAATTTGAAGGCCGCGATTTTCTCCTTGTGCAAACAGTTGTTGTGTTTCTCCACGGCATTTTTATTGCAATCGCTTGCCGATGAAGCAAACCAAGAAGTCGAAATTGTGAAAATTCCTAGTTCGTCAGTTTTGTCGGGACAATGGAAATCCTAAGCAATGTATTGCGATGTTTTTGTCCATATAGCATGATGACTGATAAAAATTAACCCACCCATCTACTCATTTTTGCCGTTACCTTCGCCAGCTATCATTTAACGTCACGGGCCTGTAGCCATGCGTGAGCCCAGTACCCTTAACCTAGCTTTGGCGCAAATATCACGACAGGTTCTTAACGACTTAGCGGCGAAAATCGAATTAGTTTTGCCGGCGTTTCTTCGTAGTTGATCTTATCCCCGAGCCGCGTAACCCCTAAAACAGTATCCCCTTTTTTTACCGGACGCGTTGGCTACCGGTGACTAACTCGCGTCTACGTTTGGAACGGATCTCTGTGCTTATCTGTCGATTTTGTGAATAGTGAACCCGTCTATCGCATTCCTGTGACGCTATTTCATCATTTGGGTGCAAGGAGAGAAAGGGCGGCTTGGTGTCGAATTTCAGTCATAATATTTACGCCAAAATTTGACTTCGTGTTGAATGCAACGAATTTCTATTTTAAAGTATTTGGTGGTATTTACTTGTTCGTGCGTTGTATAAAGCCGACATTAATGGTAGCTGTAGGTACGCTGTCAACTACTTCGTTTTTGTCACGAAAACAATGCAGCATACAACCGATGCAAAGTAGCAGTGCAATAGGTTAAGATACCGTACCGCACACTTGTGCAGAAAATTTTATAATTAATACTTGTAAATGTCTCAAAATGCTAAAAATGTTTCCTTGCAGCAAAAGTTCCCTTTTAGTATTTCTAACTGTGATATATATATATATATGTATATATATATATATGTATTGTGAACATTGCAGGGCTTTTATTGGAAATATTCCAAGGTTTTAAACAAACAAAGATTAAAGTATTTTTCTTACGTAATATCTGCGAGTCGGACCGATCTTTTCTCCTGCGAGCGGCGTAAAATACCCGCTGCTATAAATTATTGCGCTCAGTCGTAAACGCACTTTCATTGTAATGACCTTGCGGTGGCAATAAACAAATTCTCGGCGCGAGTCATCGTTCCACGTAAATCATGTTTTACGCTAGGCTCGCGATAAAGCACTTCTTCTAGTAACAGAATCTTAGCTATTAAGTATTGTTTCGCTTTCGAATATTCATCAAATCAAATTTTTAACATTCATTTTTTAGCAGAAATATTTCTGTTGTTTAAACTGGACTGGTCCTGACATCACAGTAATTCTCGTTGTATTATTGCTGAATTGGAGGCCAGAAACTACTCATCGGTTAAAAGTTGTATATATTGATGTGTTAGAAAAAGTCGAATGTGTTAGAAAATAATTTATCAGAATAATCCAGCATGCAATTGTAAAACACGGCATTTAGTCACGATTGTCGAAATTCAATGCGATTGTTATGTTTGTGCATATGTTTCTTTACATAAACAGGGACGCGTCATCGTTTGCAGCGCTCGATTGAAATCAAAACCGGACTCTTTCTTTGTCTAATAATTATCAAATGTTTTTCGATGGCCCTCGGGATTATATGAAGGATTTATCGGTTGGTAGAACGACTCTTCGTATTCGTAATTCAAACCCTATGGCACCTGGGTAATTGTTCAGTCGTTGTTGTCGACATCTGCCCTGTCTGGTTTCACCCGTTGTTTCAATTTCGCATTCGCGAGTTCGTCCTTATCTCTTCAAAGTGGCCACTTGTCCGGCGATCACCAACTATTGTTTGTTTTCAAATTTCAAACGATTGTTGGTTTATAATTGCTGTTCGGTTTAGCTCATCTTATGTCGTAACAATGGGACTGATCAGTAACTCCATTCTTGGCTAATTGTTGTACGAACTGTCAAATCGTTGATTTTAAAGGGTAAAGCATGAACTGGACATGTTTGGATAATCGAAAAAACACGATGTACAGAGCAAATTTTACCCAATTATCAAAGGCAATACAAAAATTTAAATGCATGCCTTCGAAATCATAATCTCCGACAAGGGTTCCCTAAAGTTAATTATAAGCTTTAGTGGGAAATATGTTAAACCAGTGATGTAACTATACGCAAGTAAACGCTTCTTATCAACTGTGCTGCGCGACGCGATAGTTATCTTCAAGCGATATTACTTACCGCAATATACGATACAAACTATGATAGGGTGATAAGCAGGTGCAACAACACGTGTCAGTTCCTTAGGAATTACTCACAGCAAACCGACGTGATTCACGATCATGCATCACATGAAATTAAATGCTTTATTACATCTTTTTTGATATGTATCTGACATGTATGCAACGAGGTGCACGTCGAAAGCATTTTCATATTTTAGCGAATTAGGTATTTACAATTACACTCAAGTCTTTAAAACAACGACTTATTGTACGCCAACCCAGCGGCTGGTTGTATGTAGGTCAAAGGTATCCCCAACCGTGCGAAACCCAACCTTCCCAGCCTCCACACCAACCGCTAATCCACTTTCGCTTTGTGGATGGTTGTTGTTTGCAAAAGCGACTGCACGGTCCACTACACCCACAGACCAGAAAACGCAACACCGCCAAACCATAATTGCTTAACCAGAAGCGCTCTGTAAGCTTCTATTTTCGGCCTTGATTCATTTGGTTTTTCCTGTTTTTTTTTAGTTTTTCACACTTCGAAGGAGGGGTTGAACGACGGGGATGGAAGTTACGCAACAGTTGGAAGAAGACGAACGTCGGCGAGCAAGCGAAGGGACCCGCGGCGCCACACAGTGGCCAATGGAATCGATTACAGCGTGGTTAGTATGTGGGAACTGAACACCATGCTCTGTTTTAGTCTTTTGGAAAATATTGGATTTTTGCTTGGTTTGCACCAACATCTATTCCTTTTTTACAATCTCATTCAAAAAATTATCACGCGTTGCAGTTTTATTATTTAAATGCATGTGATTACAAGACGGCATCGATTCTAAACCCTATGTAATAGTGACATGTTTCAAGACGACACCATCTCGCACTTTTAAAAACAACTCTATTGTAATGCATGATACCTAACAACGGCCCTAACCAGACTGTAATGTTATGATTACAATTTTCCTACAACCAGAACCCGCATGAAATAATATTTAATATTTTTCTCTGTCGCAGCTTAAATGCATGAAATTGCTGGAACAAGAGAAGGACTTGGTGTTGCAAGGGGTTGACACTCTGGACAGAGGCCGCGAATGGTTCCAAGTTCGCCTGTGCGACGTCCAAGAACGCCAGAGACAAATGACTGCCACAGATGCGAAACCACGTAGCGGCGTTTTAGATGCAGACGCGGAGATTACGCAAACTCGGCTCGATCACCTGCTTACTAAGATATCCGAGCTAACGAAGCTTGTCAAAGAAATTTCTGAGCCAGGAGCAAAGGTAAATTATTTTCCTCTTATTATCTTTGCGTATACTCTGCCTATCCCTGGAACACTTTTCAACCGTTTATGTAATTCTTACAGTAATACGTCTTTGTTGTAATAATGTGTTAAAAACGCCTACCAATAAAAAAATACGTTTCAATAAAAGTGGATGCCCTTACTATCTAGTATGTTTGTTCACCAACCATTGCTTTCTTGTAGGAAAAAGAAAAAAGTCCGAGTCGCACTCCCAATGAAAATCCGGTTGTATTGTCGGCCTTAAGAGAACAAAACCACATTCTGACTAGGGTAAGAATATTGCATGTTGTGTGCAGGAAAATATCGTTATTTTTTCAAAGTAATGTCAATTATTACCGACCTCGTGTTTGGATAACTTTTGTGATAGCAATAAATAGCTGGTTAGAATTGTTTTTTTACATAAAATATCGTTTATCCAGGAGGTGGCGCGCCAGAGCGAGAAAATATCTCAATTGGAACATGAGAAATCGGTGCTCGTTCAACAGCTGTTTCAAGCGAAAGCCGAAGCCCAGTGCGTAGATGGGCAAGTCAACACTTCCATTTTTATTTAACGAAACCTTTCATGCAAAATCACTTCTCTGCTGCTATAATAAAGACCGCCAAAGCTTTATTTCGTGTATCTTTTTCTTTATTTTGACTGCTATGTTGTCATTTATTTATTTCTGATTTAGTTACAAAATTTGCTGTGTATAATGACCCGGTTTTCACTAAGTGGGCACCAATACTACCTTTTCCAGCCCATTCTTGTCTTTTTTTGCTTATCTGTGCTTTGTCCGTTTTCCTTTCAGTGTCAATTTATGTAACAAGTGATTTTATTAACATGTACGCCGCATTGAACTGTTGGTTTGAAATACATGACACCTTACTGTTATTCAGCGTCAATTTTTATAAAAATGCCTATTGCAAAACCAATTCGAGAAAGGAAAACATTTCGGCTGGTCCGATTCCCTACTGGAAAAATCCTCAAAACAATTCAAATGGGTTCATTTAATTCATTTTAGAATTGCTCTTCCTATCACACTGTCCTAAGAAAACAAATCAAAAACAACACATTTGATATCGTTGTCGAGGGAAAATAAACAATTTAACATCATACAAATCTACAATTCATGTTTCAAAAACTTAAATGTATTACGTTGGCACCTTTGGTAACGTTAAGCAGTCAGGTCGAGACCAAAGTCTATTTCTATGGCTGGTCGAAACATACGGTTTGTATCGGGAAATCCCCATTGTGGTTCCAAAACTATTAGAGCTCTGCTGCTGCCGACTTAGTTACTTTATCCTTAGCTGTAGTTCTGTAATTAACTTGAAGATAAAAGGTGAAAGTGAACAAGATGTTTGTGGGGGTGAAGCTATATTCCTACCCACACAGTACATCATTTCAAAAGCTTAAGAAACAAACATAGGATATACAGATACAGGGACTAGATTAAATATTAACTTCTCTTCTGTGAGCATGGAAGGGCAACCCTGAGCAAAGCCTTGCACAGTACGTGCAATATTGCAACGAGGGAAAACCATATGACATAGCTTATAAAGATTATAGAAACAAAACTTGCTTCTAACATCATAAAACTATGGCTACACCAGGTACAGTGTTGCCAAAATGGCTATAACCACTACTTGCCAAATTATTGAGCTGAAATAGTTTTTAACTCGGTCTTTATCCACTATAACGCCTATGCCCACAATGCTCACAATGGTATTTTAGAAGTGCAGAATTGAATTTCCCAATAGTTGTGCAATCAATGCAATTTTTAAATCATGCAAGTTTATTGTGTATTTAGCATATTGTCAGACTTAAAAATGAGTGCTTTTGCTTCTAAAACCATGCTGCAATGTCGGAAAGGGTGCGTGGCATCCAGCCAGACTTTAGCAACTGAAATTGGAGTCAAAATATTAGAACGTGGTGGGAATGCTGCTGATAGTGCAGTGGCAGTTGCTGCTGTGCTTAATGTTATGGAACCATGTTCCACAGGTAACAAAGTGTTTTTTTATTGTAATAGCTATAATTTCTACAGCATCATATGTAAATGATAAAATGCATTGTTTGCTCCTGTCTGGTATGTTAACAAAAACGTGTTTTTAAGTTGTTCATAGGGACTTGTATAAGTATGAGTTGCTTTCTAAGTACAGTTTGATATATACTACAGGTGTACAAAATGTGCAAATGTTCTTTGCTAAATTTATTATGTTCTCAACAGGATTGGGTGGAGATGTTTTTTGCCTTTTCTATGATAAGAAGACAAAGAAGATCCAAGGACTTAATGCCAGTGGTCGAGCACCACAGGAATTAACACTTGATGCTTTAAATGCTATGGGTTTTGATGAAGAAAACAAGCCTCCACTTAGAAGCCCCTTATTGGTAACAGTCCCAGGAGCCTGTTCTGGGTAATAGTGCTTTCTTGTGATAAAAACGTGTTTAGTAAAATTATAAGAATAATGAAGAAATAAACTGTTTCTGCCAGAAGATATATTGATGAAGGTCATTTTTTAAGTGAGATGCTTTTTGGTATACAAACAGCTGTAATATGTTTTGAATGCAGATGGGTAGATTGTGTTGAAAAGTTTGGCAGTGGAAAATTATCATTGCAAGAAATACTGGAACCAGCAATTAGTTTGGCAGAAGATGGGTTTAAAATGATCAGTCCGATAACACAACAGGCCTGGGAATCTGACTCCCATCTTTTACTCGATGAGAAAAAAAATCCTCATGGAAAAGAATTGCTGATTAAAGGTGGACAAAAAAGTATGACTATGTTTGAAAGTTTGATTTTATTCTGCTAGAAATGTAATGTAGACTTGCCCATTAACTGTACAAGAATCTGGCCCTCGTTTGGGCTTGTTTTTCTCTGCGGCAGAAAATTACTGCAATTGGTATGTATTTTGAAGCAACAAGCCTGTAAGTTATGCCAGCAGAATTGTTTTAAGAAAATATTTTTTAAATCTTTTAATAATAAATTAGGGGCTTGTTGCTTCATAATACGTAAATGTAATCTACACACTTTGTCATGTTTTTGCAATATTTGAAATTGTTACAGATGGATTCACTTCTGCATTTCAAGCCCCTCAGCTTGGTAATACTTTTCGAAACCCAACATTAGCCAATGTGTTGAGGTCAATTGCTAAGCATGGAAAAGATGGCTTTTACAAGGGTTGGGTTGCAGATGCTATTGTAAAAACAGTACAGAATTTGGGTGGAGTAATTAGTAACAAAGATCTTGAAAGTCACATAGCAACTATTGTTGACCCCATTAGTATTGAATACAAAGGTTAGTCTATTTGCACCATACACTATATTTATACTTGAATATATAATTTAAATTGAGGCATGATTTAGCAATGAGTACAATGTAACAATTGTGTATCATGATGGTCAGGTTATCGTCTATGGGAGATACCTCCAAATGGCCAAGGTATGGTTGCTTTGGAAGCTCTGAACATTTTGAAAAATTTTGATTTTTCTACAATTTCACACAACAGTTCAGAGTATCTGCATATCTTGGTTGAAGCCATCAGGTAATTAATTTCTGGTTTGTCAACTATCTCTGCTTTGGGTCATTGTATTTTGTAAAATGCCTTCCTCAAATAGGCTAAGCTTTAACGATGCATTGAAGTATTGTGGAGATATGGAATTTTCACACCCTCCCCTCCACCGAATATTGGATGAGAAGTATGGCCAAATCTTAGCCAAGAAAATCAATCTTAGGCAAGCTCTTGACCATCAACAAATTGGTAAAGTCCTAAAGTGTTTAAACAACTGTGGGTTTTAATCCCATTATTTGCACATAATGCTTGACAACTAACACTGCAAGTTCCTAAACTGTCTGTTTGGTAAACCCCATTAAAAAAGCTTTTACCATATGTCACAGTCCATCTGTAAGTTCCATTGATATGCATGTATCTAAAAGTACAAAACCTCAAACCATCAATTAATATGTGTTTCACAACTGAAGAACAAGCGGGCGCTTCGCATGGTGACACCGTTTATTTCACAACTGCTGACAAAGATGGCAACTTCTGTTCCTTCATTAACAGCAATTACTTGGGTTTTGGGACGGCAATTGTGCCAGAAGGATGTGGGTTTTGTTTACAAAACAGGGGTTACAATTTTAGTCTCAAGCCTGGTCACCCGAATGTGGTTGAGCCGGGCAAGAGACCATACCACACGATCATACCTGCTATGGTCACGGAATCAAAGACTGGTGAGGCTGTGATGTCATATGGAGTAATGGGTGGCTTTATGCAGCCCCAAGGTCATGTGCAGGTAATTTCTGTTATGCAACAAATTTGTTAATGGTGACGTATTTTGTGTTGAGTACGATTTATAACAATCGTTTTGGCCAGTTTTATTCTGCTACTTCAGCAGATTGTTGGAATTATGACATTTGTAAATATAGTTTTTTTTTCACTGGGCGACTGGCTGTAGGGGCGAATGGAACGATCGCCTTCCTGGAGATACTTTTAACCTTGAAAAAACGATGTAGTGACAGACCAAAGGGCTGTCTTCAGATTGATTTTCGTTTATCTCTAGCGTAATTTATCCTCCTATATTTGCGTTATAGAATGTAGAGCATGTAGACCATTATTTAAATCTGTTACTATTTTGTGTGTGTTTACCAAGGTCCTTCTGAATATGTTGGAATACGGCATGGACCCTCAGGAAGCATTGGATGCCCCTCGGTTGTTGGTGGGCTCTGGTCACCTGGGCGCTGTTGGAAGGGTGAACCTTGAAACAGGAATACACCCTGACGTTATTTCAGCCTTAAAGCTGCTTGGCCATGACGTAGTCGGCCCTGTGTGCAGTTTCAAGCGGTCCATCTTTGGTCGTGGCCAGATTATCACCAATCGTCAAATATGGAAAAGCGACTCTGATAATGATGAAGGGGGTCTGTGGGCTGGTTCCGATGTCAGGGCGGACGGAAAAGCTGCTGGGATACAAAGCGTTTAGATTGAATTAGTTGAATAGTGCAGGGCTTCCCAAACTTTTTCGCGCGCGACCCCTTTTAATCTCCTAAAATTTTCTGCGACCCAGTGCGAAATGTAGATTTGTTATATTTATTGAAGGGCTTATTTCGAACGAAAACTAAAAACAAGCTACCGGTACTCGAAGCCTACTACTTGACACGTAGGTATCCTTCTGGAAACAAAACAAAAAAGCAAACACTTATTGAGATAACGAAGTCCCATTATTTAGTACTAGGGCTAGGCCTATTTACTCACAGTTCAGTTAAGTATAATGTTTTGCACAATTGCACCAGTTTTAATAACTGCGTTTCGAATTAAACGTCTGAAAAGTACAATAGTATAATATGCACTATTTGGTGTAAAATTGTTGTACTCTCTGCGACCCCTGAAGTTGGCTACGCGACCCCCAGTTTGGGAAGCCCTGGAATAGTGTGTCTTAATTATTGTTGCTGCTCTCAATAGAAGAACTTTAGTTGCTGTTTTGAATATGATCAGGGTGTTTACGTTTTTGTGCTGTGTCCCAGGGATTACAAACGTTTTTGTTGAAAGTTTATGATAAGATCGCTGATGCGTACGTTCATAGATTATTTTTTTCTTAGAAGACAAACATGATGTTTTTGTTGTGTTGAAGTTACGTGTTTAGATTAGATATGCAAGAATGCCATTAGTTTCTACAATATACATCTGCTTCTACTACTTCCTTTGACTGTGTATGTTTTCAACTGCTGCGTTTAACGTAAAAAGTTAAAATTTGTTGGAAATAGCAAGTTAAATTGGCACTATTGTGAAAGATTGAAATGTATTGCAACGAATCATAATTAACAAAACTAATTAATGCATAAAGGTCATATTGTTATGTCACTAAAGCCAAATTGGTCGTTGTGTTGTGTGTAATTTCCAGTGTATGGTCTTCGCTGGCATTGGCCCATGTCTGAACATGCCAACGCAAGTTTGCTTTGCCTTCAATGTATGTTGTACAACATTGTTCTACACGACTGACCGGCGCGGACATTTCCTCTCTGAACATCGTTCGCTTGTAAGTGCCTGGCATTCTATTTTTTTAACGGTTGCCACGTAAACTGCTATGTGAAAAAAAATGAAGTTAACGTTGCCTGCCGTTGTCTCTATATTGGCACTTGGTAAGAATAAAATTGTAAATATTAATTGGAAGATTGAATTATTTCTAAGCCAGAAGAAGAGAGATTTAAAAATTTCGGCCCCAAGTCTCGGGCCTAAGGGTCGAGGATCATAAACTCTAAATTGTTCACTAAGCCCAAGGAACTCGACGCCCAACCACCAAAGTCTTCGCGAGGATCCACTCAGCTTCATCGAGCGTGATTACAAATGGCGCAACACTTGCTTTCTAAATGAAGCGTAATTGAAAACTACAATGGCATTTTCACACCGAAATATATGGGTTTAAAAAATAAACAGGTCTATTAAACGCAGTTACTTGGGTTATATTGGACATTATGCACATGTAGCTCATATTCGGAGATATCGTGGGTAATTCCCATGGTGCAGTCCCACGTGCTACTGTTTATCCCATGACCGCTGCTCAGTTCAAATCAAATCGGCACATAAAAATAACTATTAGACTAACAGTTATATTTAAAAATTTAAGGTAGCAAACTAAGAATATTAACTTTAAAGATGTTGCATCATATTACTCATGTTTATTAACGCACCAAAACGTATTGTCTACCTGTCATTGGACATTAGCTCGCATCCACATGTGTATTTGCAACATGCATTTCACTACTGTCATTTCGGCGAAATATTTTTTTGTTTCAACGAAATATAATTCACGCATGAATGAACACCACTTCAAGGGATTCATCAAAAACAAATCGCAACTACATACCCAAATTAGAACACATTGACTATCGAAAAACATCAAATGTAACTTTAGCATACCTATGCTATCGAATCTGACAATATTCGTTCACATAAGATATACTTTAAGGTCACAAAACTTGTAAATTTGATGCGGTCATGTATCAGGCAGATAGTGGTGTAGTCGCTTGATATAGGCGAACATTTGAAACC
Source organism: Ascidia mentula (assembly GCF_947561715.1). Classification (NCBI taxonomy): domain Eukaryota; kingdom Metazoa; phylum Chordata; class Ascidiacea; order Phlebobranchia; family Ascidiidae; genus Ascidia; species Ascidia mentula. Next base: position 9,814,171 of record NC_138574.1, on the reverse strand, counting down.
TTTCCGGGACATAGGATTTTTTTAAATTGTGCACAGGGCTTGCCTGGAGCCTGCTGATGAACGTGGTAGAAGTTAAAATACCAACTCATTTCAAATTTCCCAGCGAAATGGATTCAACCGCAGGTCAACGACTGTGACGAAATAGAGGTCGTTGCCCGATTATACCTTGGCGACAAGGTCTCTTGTATAGGCGAACATTTGAAACCTTTCCGGGACATAGGATTTTTTTAAATTTTGCACAGGGCTTGCCTGAGGCCTGCTGATGAACGTGGTATAAGTTAAAATACCAACTCATTTCAAATTTCCCAGCGAAATGAACTTAACTGCAGGTCACCGACTGTGACGGCATAGAGCCCATTGCCCGCGTACAGCTTGGCGACAGGGTCTCTTGTATAGGCAAACATTTGAAACCTTTCCGGTCCATAGGATTTTTTTAAATTTTGCACAGGGATGGCCTGGAGCCTGCTGATGAACGTGGTATAAGTTAAAATACCAACTCATTTCAAATTTCCCAGCGAAATGAACTTAACTGCAGGTCACCGACTGTGACGGCATAGAGCCCATTGCCCGCGTACAGCTTGGCGACAGGGTCTCTTGTATAGGCAAACATTTGAAACCTTTCCGGGCCATAGGATTTTTTTAAATTTTGCACAGGGATGGCCTGGAGCCTGCTGATGAACGTGGTATAAGTTAAAATACCAACTCATTCCAAATTTCCCAGCGAAATGGATTTAACCGCAGGTCACCGACTGTGACGAAATAGAGGTCATTGCCCGCTTATACCTTGGCGACAAGGTCTTTTGTATAGGCGAACATTTGAAACCTTTCCGGGACATAGGATTTTTTTAAATTTTGCACAAGGATGGCCTGGAGCCTGCTGATGAACGTGGTATAAGTTAAAATACCAACTCATTTCAAATTTCCCAGCGAAATGGATTTAACCGCAGGTCAACGCCTGTGACGACATAGACCCCATTGCCCGCGTACAGCTTGGCGACAATGTCTCTTGTATAGGCGAACATTTGAAACCTTTCCGGGACATAGGAATTTTTTTAAATTTTGCACAGGGTTTGCCTGAGGCCTGCTGATGAACGTGGTATAAGTTAAAATACCAACTCATTTCAAATTTCCCAGCGAAATGAACTTAACTGCAGGTCACCGCCTGTGACGGCATATAGCCCATTGCCCGCGTACAGCTTGGCGACAAGGTCTCTTGTATAGACGAACATTTGAAACCTTTCCGGGACATAGGATTTTTTTAAATTGTGCACAGGGCTTGCCTGGAGCCTGCTGATGAACGTGGTATAAGTTAAAATACCAACTCATTTCAAATTTCCCAGCGAAATGGATTTAACCGCAGGTCAACGCCTGTGACGGCATGGAGCCCATTGCCCGCTTATACCTTGGCGACAAGCTCTCTTGTATAGGCGAACATTTGAAACCTTTCTGGGACATAGGATTTTTTTAAATTGTGCACAGGGCTTGCCTGGAGCATGCAGGTGGACTTGGTATTAGTTGAAATACCCACCGGCTCCATAATTCCCAGCGAAACGGCCTCAACCCCAGGTCGTTGTGTGTAACGGCATAGAGGCTGTTTGTGAGCGTAATGGCGGCGGAGACATCTGGACATATAGGCGAAAATTCAAACACTTTCCGGGCGATAGAATTTCGTTAATTTTGCACAGGGCTTGCCTAGAGGTTGCAGGTGAACGTGATACAAGTGAAAATTCCAACGGGCTTCAAAATTTCCTGGGAAATGGACTTAACCGCAGGTTATGGTGGGTGACTGCATAGAGGCGGTTGGTTGTGAGATGTAATAAATTAGCCTATTTTGTATCAGTATGCCGGTATTGGTATAAAGCCGCTACACCACGTCAAAGTTCCGGCAATCGTAGTGGTTTTATTTTGCAGATGAAACTACATTTGGATGCAATCACATCCAAATGAAGAAAAGAACTGATCTGAAATGTAAACATATTGTGTTATTCTGAATGTATAACAAAAACATAAGTGATAAGTTAGTTCACATGCATGGTTGTGTTCCTATACACTGGTTTAGAACCATTTTGTAGTCAGCCACACCCTTCCGAAAAACTCTTGTTTATCTAAAATGTATACCAAATGAACGGGAAAACAACAAGTATACATAAGAAGGCTGGCAAATTTAACTGCGTCCTTTTAAACACAAATCGATGGTTTGGAACCGACCCTTCTACACGTTTCCTCGTATGTACTGCTACTCGTACTCATTAAATAGCAAAGTACAAAACGTTTTTTAGGAAAAGTTCACATTCAGTATTTTGTCAATCAACATTTCACTCAACATGCTTCCTTCCACAATCAAACCTGGTTTCAAATCTCGGCCGCAAAAGGATTCACGGAAAACCTGACTACCAACAAGTCGTTGACGCAGGAGACGTCGACAAAACGAATATTCAACGAATCGCATTATATTGTTCATTTCATCCTGGGAAATTGTAAGGGGGGGAATTCAGTAAAAATTCAGTGGGGTCTTGCTGCTCATTTAAATTATAATTAAGGTGACTACAAACGTCTTTAACCAATTGCAAGTATGATGAGGAATCAACGCTGTTCAGTGTAAGATGACAAACTAAGTGACCAATCCTACCTTCTATCGTTGTTTTACTGGGAAAAACTCAAGGGCGATCTAACAAACTTTGAAGAGCTTGTAACACAGAATTTAACCAACAGTTATTGTATAAATTTGTAAGACCGGCCAAAACTAGCTTGTTTTTAACAATCCAAGTATTTAATTTGTCACTGCAACTGATCGATTCCTGGACAAGCGCAAACACCATCCAAATACGATATCGCGCAACGTCGAACTCAATCTTATCAATCCCAATTACGTTGTTTACAATTTTTTCTACGGTGAAACATACACACAAACCGCAACTAGACAGATCGCTTTGATGTACTAGTGAGTCGGATTTAAAAGAAACATCACGACCGGTTATTGAAACAAAAATCGAAATTAAATTTTCTTACTAAAGACCTGAGTTCCTTTCGCGAACTTCCAGTAGAATCATAAAGAACCATTTCGTTCTCAAAATTTTTAAACCACAAAATCACAAAATGCCCTTCAAAAAGAACTGGAATAAAAACATGCTCACACAAACGTTCGTTGTGAAACATACCATGAAGTGCTTTGCGAATATTTTTGAATTGTTTGCCCTGCAAAATTTCTCCCGCTGTAATAGTTGACACAAACCCAAAGGCGCCGTAAATTACAATAACGGAGTGTTCTGGAAATATAACAATCTACAACGTTGTCCGTTAACCAACTAATTGTTAAGTCGTCATGTGTTTTCGCCGGGTTTTGAGTTAAAGCACAATAAGTTTTCCCACGAGGTCTACTGCAAAGGGAACACAAATCTAACCAAGAAACTGACTGACGACAGGGCATGACGAGGGCGGTGTCAAAAATTGAAGTTGGGGTTAAAGGTATATGATTCCAAACGAAATCTGCAATTTTCTTACAGTCGTAAATTTTGTTTTGGACAGTTTGTAAAAAATGTCATCGTCGGGGTGCATTTAAGTGTTGACATTGGTTTCGGAGAAAGTGACTTTTCGTTTTCGTATTTCAAACGTTTACATATGATGAGTAAAAACTAGTTTTGTTTCTTTTCCTCTTTTTAAACTTTGACTCCACAACCAATGTTCGTTTAGCGGTTTTAGTGTTGTTTGGGTTTGAAGGGGATTTGTTCGGTTTTCCACGAAAGCTCATTAACGAATCGGCAGAGTTTTTCTAAAACTTTAATGGCATCATAGTATTTCAAAGCAAAATCGTCTATTCGAGCTATTCGCTTTCCATCAATTATGTTTCGTTTTCAATCTCGAAAATGTTGCTCAATAATTCCTTGAGTTTTGTTGTTGTGAAGGATTGTTTGGTGGAGGCAACTCTTTATCACATTGCAATCTTTCGAGTACGTAATAAACATGTTGGCCTGTTCGTTGCTGGATTTACTGTCGTGGAAATGCCGTGACAAATCCCCAAGCATTAACTTAGACGTTGAACATATTCTGCTTAAAACCACATCTATCAAACGTTCACATAATTTCGGATTGTAATAGACATTGGCGCCAATTTGTGAGGAAGTTCCAGTGCCAGTGGAATCAAAATACGCAATATCAAACGCGCACACGCGATAAAATTTTTTTATCTGTGCGTCGGAATACATTGCCACCATAGGAAAATGCGCCGAAATACAACGAATAAATTTTTTATCCATTTTTAGTCGCTGCATATTTAAATTTACAAACCATAAATCGCTTATTCGTTTGCTGCCACTATGTTCGCATTTAATGTTGTTTAAAACTGATTGTGAAGGCAAATATGTGCAAGCCCCGAACCAACGTTCCTCTGGCAATAATTTGTCAAACATATCGCGATATTGTTTCACTGCAGTTTGATGCTGCAGTTTTTTGCGAAGTTCTTCCCTCATTAGTCCACACACACGTCTACATTTTTTACAAGCGCGGTGATGGTTTCTTTTTCCAGTAATTTGTACGTGGCCTTCAACTTTATCCACAAACGACCAAAACGTCACTTTAAATTTTACCTCACAAACACAATTTTCACATCTTTTGTGCGTACAATACAAGTTTACCCAACCTTCCTTATAACATTTGTCAAAGTTCTTGATATTCTTCACGCCACTACAGTTAACCAAGTAATTTTTAGCTTTGTTCGGGACACAACCCGCGTAAATTTTCCGAAGGTGCGTTACTGTGACATCAACGTACGCTTTACTACCAAAGTGACTTGCGAATCTATTTTGATTGCCATTCCTGAAGTGAAAGAACGAATTTACTGTCTATCGCGACGTCGGCTGCATATTGATGGGTTTCGAAACTTTTTCCACCAAGTTCACTTGTCACGTCAAAATTTTCATGTAATATCGAATTAAAGTTCATGCCATTGTTTTCATTGGTCAAATTATTGTGAACTTTTGCAGATGCCTCATCACTTCTAAATTGTGTATACAGCTGTCAAGGGTGTAGTAAAAGCAGGTAAAAGTGCGACAGGTGAACTTGTTACATGCGACTGAAAAAACCTAGTCCAGAAAACGATGATGGAAACATCCCTTCATCGGTGTCAATCACTCTTTGCTCTCTATTATTTGTCACAGTTTTATCACCACCAACAGCAAAATCATCGGATTTTAATGGCCTATGTTATACAAAACAAGATTTCGAGCACAAATCAAATCCAGGACAAACCAAATGCGACCGTTTCCATTGATTTTCCGTTAAACCTACAGCGACGGCCGTTTCCTCAAATACACATCTGGGATGAAACCATTGCTGGAAAGATTCACATTCAACCATTAAAGTGCCATCATAGGGCGCGTTACAAATACAAAATAAAGCCTCACCGAAAGGCGTTTTGGGCTGTGTGGACAACTTCGGTGATGGTTCGCAACAATTACGTTGTTTGAAATACGACTGTGCCGTTTTGCGAAATGATTTATCTTCTAGCCAAACTTTTTTACTTTCATCCTGTTTTTTTCATTTACTGGAAGTTTGCAATGTTTCAAAACTGCTTTTACGGCCCTGTTTGGTAGTTTTAACTTGTGGGGGTATTCTTGTAGGCACTCCACTAAAGATGGTAATGTGGCGTAAAACAAATTTTGCTTTTGGTGAACTGGGCTATGTGGAGAAAGATCAAGACGTTGAATCAATGTGTTTTGTAATTTATGGACTTCACAAAAATTCAGCAACTTTTTAAATCGCCTGTTAACTTGCATTCCGGTCCAAAGATCTTTGGAACGAAGAAAGTTCAAACGACTTTTCGTGGTAAACTTTTTCAATCGATGTAAACGCAAGTACTTACAAATTGTGTCAATTTTTTTCATTGCAAGTTTTACACCGTGAACCACCGGTGAGGACCAGGCGACAAGACAACTGCACCGGCGTTAATAAAAACAAACCGGGAATGCCACTATTTCGAATGATTTTCCGAGTTAATCGCTGGACTCCGGAAACAAAACCAAAGCTGTTTAAGGCGAAACAACAAATATACCCAAACCCAACCGAACATGTTCGCTTATATACAAGTGACCTTGTCGCCAAGCTGTATGCTGGCAATGGGTTCTTTGCCGTCACAGGCGGTGACCTGCAGTTAAGTTCATTTCGCTGGGAAATTTGAAATGAGTTGGTATTTTAACTTATACCACGTTCATCAGCAAGCTCCAGGCAAGCCCTGTGCAAAATTTAAAAAAATCCTATGTCCCGGAAAGGTTTTAAATGTTCGCTTATAAAAGAGACCTTGTCGCCAAGCTGTACGCGGGCAATGGGCTCTATGTCGTCACAGTCGTTGACCTGCGGTTGAATCCATTTCGTTGGGAAATTTGAAATGAGTTGGTATTTTAACTTATACCACGTTCATCAGCAGGCTCCAGGCAAGCCCTGTGCAAAATTAAAAAAAATCCTATGTCCCGGAAAGGTTTGAAATGTTCGCCTATACAAGAGACCTTGTCGCCAAGCTGTATGCTGGCAATGGGCACTTTGCCGTCACAGGCGGTGACCTGCAGTTAAGTTCATTTCGCTGGGAAATTTGAAATGAGTTGGTATTTTAACTTATACCACGTTCATCAGCAGGCTCCAGGCAAGCCCTGTGCAAAATTTAAAAAAATCCTATGTCCCGGAAAGGTTTCAAATGTTCGCTTATACAAGAGACCTTGTCGACAAGCTGTATGCTGGCAATGGGCACTTTGCCGTCACAGGCGGTGACCTGCAGTTAAGTTCATTTCGCTGGGAAATTTGAAATGAGTTGGTATTTTAACTTATACCACGTTCATCAGCAAGCTCCAGGCAAGCCCTGTGCAAAATTTAAAAAAATCCTATGTCCCGGAAAGGTTTCAAATGTTCGCTTATACAAGAGACCTTGTCGCCAAGCTGTACGCGGGCAATGGGCTCTATGTCGTCACAGTCGTTGACCTGCGGTTAAATCCATTTCGCTGGGAAATTTGAAATGAGTTGGTATTTTAACTTATACCACGTTCATCAGCAAGCTCCAGGCAAGCCCTGTGCAAAATTTAAAAAAATCCTATGTCCCGGAAAGGTTTTAAATGTTCGCCTATACAAGAGACCTTGTCGCCAAGCTGTATGCTGACAATGGGCTCTTTGGCGTCACAGGCGGTGACCTGCAGTTAAGTTCATTTCGCTGGGAAATTTGAAATGAGTTGGTATTTTAACTTATACCACGTTCATTAGCAAGCTCCAGGCAAGCCCTGTGCAAAATTTAAAAAAATCCTATGTCCCGGAAAGGTTTCAAATGTTCGCTTATACAAGAGACCTTGTCGACAAGCTGTATGCTGGCAATGGGCCCTTTGCCGTCACAGGCGGTGACCTGCAGTTAAGTTCATTTCGCTGGGAAATTTGAAATGAGTTGGTATTTTAACTTATACCACGTTCATCAGCAGGCTCCAGGCAAGCCCTGTGCAAAATTTAAAAAAATCCTATGTCCCGGAAAGGTTTCAAATGTTCGCTTATACAAGAGACCTTGTCGCCAAGCTGTACGCGGGCAATGGGCTCTATGGCGTCACAGGCGGTGACCTGCAGTTAAGTTCATTTCGCTGGGAAATTTGAAATGAGTTGGTATTTTAACCTATACCACGTTCATTAGCAAGCTCCAGGCAAGCCCTGTGCAAAATTTAAAAAAATCCTATGTCCCGGAAAGGTTTCAAATGTTCGCTTATACAAGAGACCTTGTCGACAAGCTGTATGCTGGCAATGGGCACTTTGCCGTCACAGGCGGTGACCTGCAGTTAAGTTCATTTCGCTGGGAAATTTGAAATGAGTTGGTATTTTAACTTATACCACGTTCATCAGCAGGCTCCAGGCAAGCCCTGTGCAAAATTTAAAAAAATCCTATGTCCCGGAAAGGTTTCAAATGTTCGCTTATACAAGAGACCTTGTCGCCAAGCTGTACGCGGGCAATGGGCTCTATGTCGTCACAGTCGTTGACCTGCGGTTAAATCCATTTCGCTGGGAAATTTGAAATGAGTTGGTATTTTAACTTATACCACGTTCATCAGCAAGCTCCAGGCAAGCCCTGTGCAAAATTTAAAAAAATCCTATGTCCCGGAAAGGTTTTAAATGTTCGCCTATACAAGAGAACTTGTCGCCAAGCTGTATGCTGACAATGGGCTCTTTGGCGTCACAGGCGGTGACCTGCAGTTAAGTTCATTTCGCTGGGAAATTTGAAATGAGTTGGTATTTTAACTTATACCACGTTCATCAGCAGGCTCCAGGCAAGCCCTGTGCAAAATTTAAAAAAATCCTATGTCCCGGAAAGGTTTCAAATATTCGCCTATATCAAGCGACTACACCACTATCTGCCTAATACATGATCGCATCAAATTTACAAGTTTTGTGACCTTAAAGTATATCTTATGTGAACGAATATTGTCAGATTCGGTAGCATAGGTATGTTAAAGTTACATTTGATGTTTTTCGATAGTCAATGTGTTCTAATTTGGGTATGTAGTTGTGTTTTGTTTTTGATGAATCCCTTGAAGTGGTGTTCATTCATGCGTGAAATATATTTCGTTGAACCAAAAAAATATTTCGCCGAAATGACAGTAGTTGCATTTCTTCTTCGTGTTGTTGTTGAAAAGCCGAAATACAAAGTTTGTCTGTTCCAGTTCCTATTTAATTGGCCTTAAAGAGTATTTGATATATTGATGTTCAAATATTTGTAGGCTATTTAGAAAAATATATAGAAGGTAATTTTTATCTTAAGTATGAAATAAAAAGAGAGAATCACAAACATCATGTCCAGATATTATTTTGATCCCAGTGAAACAACTGATATTGTTGAGGTATACTAAATTGCTTTTTTACCCAAATGTTTTACACAATTTGTGTGTGCATTAACTTTCTTCTTAATATTATAGAACAAAGCGGAAAAGAAAGAACCAAAGGTACACTTTTAATAAAAATATATTTTCTATTTATCATTATGAAAGCTTTGTACAGCCATAATGACCTTTCTTATTATTGCTTGAACTTCAATGTTTACTATATTCATATTTGAAAGAACCAATAGAAAAATAATTATGTGTATATCTTAGAGGTACTTTTGAATTACAGGACCCATTTGCTGGACAGGCCCCTATTTCTGAAGAAAAAAAGACCATTCATAAAAGAGGAAAGACATACGCAACTAGCAATATTTTAAACAAAAAGCTTAAAGGTATGTTTTGAATTTACTACTACTTTTTTTGTTAAAGAATGACTGCTACATCCCGGATTAAAAAACAATGTTGATATTTATCTTCTGCACACTTTGAACAAAATTAAAAGATACTCACCAAAACAATTTACTAATATGTAGCTTTCCAATCTGGACTGCATGCATGCAATGAAAGGAAACTATTTATTTATAATGTAAGACTAATGGCAGGTTTGACAAAACAACATCTTTGTTAATTTTGCACTAAGGATGTTTAGAAGAATTTCAGTAGTTGATGAATTTTTTGACTAAATAATAGTAGGAAAAATACTATTGTGAGCTGTCACTTTGTCAACTAGACTTTTTCACACCAGCAAATTATTTTTGGGACTTAAAGGCAACAATTTATCCAACATTTAAATATGCTTTTTGTTGTGGCGTACCTACATTTTTATTTTTTTCCTAATGTCAGTTCTTAGCTTCTGAAATGTGCTTCTTCTAAAAGACTTACATTTAAAGCTATTAACCTTGTCTGTGTGTAGGTCATCTGAGTAAAACTGAGCTGAAATACAAGCATGCTGTCCAACAAGCGGCAAGATTTGATTTACTGCTAACAGAGGAACCTGGGTAGTGTATTTGGTTTTGTTGAATTGCTTTGCTCAAATGTGTTTTACAAATATAGTTTACCAGTTTGCCAATTGTCATAATATGAACATATTTGTAAAATTTTATGTTGCTGATACTGCCAGGCATATTATATTTTAATAATCTATCCTTCTGGCACAATTTACCACTCTCTATACCCTAATGAAGTCCAGTTGTACAATAGCAGGTGAAACGTCGGACAAAAAAAAGTCACGTCAATTGTGCCAGAAGGACAGATTATTAAAATATATGTATAAAAGCAACCAATATCTTGTGTTGTCAACCTTTTTTTTTCAAAGTAACATCTATGTCAGCAATTATAATAAAATGCTAAATTTTATGTGAAGGTTTATTGAAGCTGAAGAAGGTGAAGAAACAGGGCAGATTAAACAAAAAGACATCGCTGATGCTGCAGACATTGCAAGTGCCAACAAATTCTTTGAACTAAACCTGGATCAGTTTGGCCCCTATAGAATTGATTACACAAGAAATGGAAGGTATGTACACTAACAAGTTGTCTGCATGAGATTTTGCAAAACCCTCCTGAATACTGAATTTATTTTGTATGGATATTTATAGACACCTTTTACTTGGAGGAAATCGTGGTCATGTTGCAGCATTTGATTGGGTCACAAAACGACTGATGTGTGAAATGAATGTAATGGAGGCAGTTAATGATATCAAGTAAGTCAATTTAGAGACGTATCCTCTGGAATTTAAAAAATGCTATGTTTATTTGTTGTGCATTGGGAAAGCACATATATACTTTCCCTTAAAAAACAAAACAATCATTATCCTGAACCGCAAAATAGCCATTCAATTGTTACATATATAATTGGGATATATATGGTACATAGCACCAATTATACATCTTTCTATGGATGGATAATCTTTCTAGTGCAGTTGAGTTTACAAGCTCGTTTTTAGTATGGTTTGTATAGATGCATAAAAGGCACAATAAATAATCAATAAGTAGAAGCACTACAGTCACAAGCTGAACTGAGAAGACCTTACTTGTCGAAACAGTGTACACTACTGTCTTCACTTTAATCATATGATTATATAATTTTTTGTGTTCTGGCATCAACCAAGCATTGTAGCAAACTAAGATTATTTTTAGATGGTATTAACTTAGTTACATGGTGGGATTAAACATGCTCATGGTGTGCAAAAATTTCAGACACCTTTATTTGAAACACAGAAAAATAAGGAGTTTATTATTCAAAAAAAGGGTTCAGTTGTCTTCGAAAAACTGGTAAACAAATGCAAACGGCAATGTACAATACAAAGATAGTCAAAGCCATAGAAAAAAAAACAATTGAAATACTGCAATTGAAAAAGAAAACACATATTTTGTGTCTTGTCTGCTTGAAAAGTAACATTTACACAATAAAATGCAAATAAAGCAAATAATAGTGACAGGTTATGTGTAGACATGGACCAACACCATAATTTGCTATAAAAGATATATCATATTTTGATTCAGAAAATAAAGTCAGTGTGGATGTTGTTTCATTTCACTGCCTTATTTGCACTATGTGGGAATGCAATTGGTACTTCATATTGTAACCCTTATTTGATTGATAGGTCAGTTTATAGCAGAATTTCATGCTCATTGTGGTACAGTTTCACACTGTTTGTCATTTGAAAAAAGGAAAAAAAAAGAATTTCACCTTCCATTTAACTGATTTAAAATAAAAAGCATTTTGGTAAATTGCTAAAACCATAAACATCCTGTGGAACCAAACACACCCTTGCATGTATCAGAGACTTTGTCTTTGTGCCGCTCCAGCACATATTGTCTGTTAGCGGAGTTTGTCGGCTGTGTGCTCAACAAAGGCATGCTTTAGTGCTTTGGTGGCCTGTGTCCAATTTCTTACATAGATAATGGGTGACATCATAATTTTAGTACTTTAGATCAACCCAATTTCCATCATGTTTGACTTTGTTATAACATCGGCCACTGCGTCGAAAACCACCTGGAAGGAATAGGTTCAATGTTAATTAAATTTAGTTTCAACAGTTTATTGATTTCATTTTCTTAAATTGTAAGTTTTGTGACCTCATAATGCAATTTTTTTCTTGTAACTAATCAATGCACTTGAAAATTTAGCCATTGTGACAGAAAAGGAAAAACACATAAACTTAAATACAGATATGTTTATTCCTTACAATATATATAACAGCTTGTAATAGCATTTTCTAAAATATACAGTAAAGCATATGTGTACCAGGTCAAAGTAATTTATTACCTCTATATTTCTTGTGTCTGTTGCGCATGTGAAGTGGGAATAAATCTCTTTTGTACCAGGATGTATATTTAGGTCTTCAAACTGGCGTCTTATATATACTGATGCTTCTGCATAGGTGTTCTTACCTAAAACAGAAACAAGTGTAATTCTCTGTATCCACCCACTAATGACTTTATGGATATTCAAGTAAATCTGTTTTTTTTTTTCAATTATGTGCAAAAATGGCTCTATAGCATTATCAGACAAAAACCTTTCGCATTCAGTTTAAATTTTTTCATAATTGCCTTTAACTCTCTCTTACCTGTGTAATCAGGAAAGCATATAGAAAGGGGAGAATGCTCAATTTTCTGTTGAAAAAGATCTTTCTTATTGAGGAACAGAATCATGGCTGTCTTTGAGAACCAAGAATTGTTGCAAATTGAGTCGAAGAGTACCATGGATTCATGCATTCTGTTCATTTCCTCATCTTCTAAGAGCATCTGCACAACAAATTTGATTCAATTTTTTACTTTCTGCTAAATATCGAAACCCAATTTATTGGATTAAAGAAGTTGGATTTTTAGGTGTAAAATCATTCAGATTTCTTTCAAAGGCTGCTTCTTCTGAAAAGCTCCCCTCAATATTTTTTTAAATAGTTTGGTGTTAATGTGGTATGTGCAGATTGTAACAGTCATTGGCAGAGAATGTGGACTGGTTTCCAGAGTATTTTAACTAGTCCAGAGTATTTTAACTAGAGGTATAGACATAAAAAAGTTTTTTTTCTTCAAAACATCTGTTATCTCTATGGCTAACAGGGACTCAGCAACAGATTTAGCAAATACTGTGAATAATCCTGAGTCGTCTGATTAACGATTTTCTTCAATATATATGTGTTTGCAGGCATCATCAGTATCGCTTAGTCAAATAGAATCTATAGCAACTAATTGTTTTGTAAGACTTGTAGGTTAAAGCATTGGTCCCTTTTTAAATATTACCTGGTCATAACCACTCAAAGCCACTACAAATATAATGGCAGTGACGTCTTCAAAACAGTGAATCCACTTTTTTCTTTCTGTTCTTTGTCCTCCAACGTCCACCATCAAAAAGTTGATGTCTTTAAAGGAAAATCTGTGCGGCAAAATTGGGCTGCATTCTGTGCGTTTTTGATGTAATAACAAAATAGTATTTTTTTATTGCTGTTGATTTACCGATTGCAAAATCAGGTCTGTCTATTACGTAATAATAACAGTTTACGTAGTGTCTTTTAGGCGAGGTACTCCAGAGCGACTGCAATGTGTAAATTACACTAACTTGGTTTCTGTTATTCCAGTGGTAGTGACTCTTGTTCGTAGGATGTCTTGGTCAGTTGGTACATATTTAGGGTCGAGAATTTCTTCAATTTCGTTCATGTAATATTCGGTGGAGTCGATCAAGTGATATTCCCGCGAACGCGAAAACACGGTCTGTGACGATAAAGATGAAGTTAGGAAAGGAAAATTTATAGTAGACGAACCTTGGTTGAAGCAAAAGATGTCCTCGATTTGACATTGCAAAATTTTTAATTATTCTCCCAAAGCCGCATACAAATCTTTGGAAAAAGTGACGGAATTAAGATTTTTTTGTTTCTAATTCTGCAAGTGAGCAGTATTAAAAATTTTGTAATTCCTAAAGTTCATCAATAAAGAATCTGGAAAAGTAACTCTTAGTAGTCGTACTGAAAATCGTTGTAGCTAATACGTATTGACAAACCCATTGATTTTATGACTGACGTTGTGTATAACATTAATATTGTGTTTACAAGAAAGCGATATGATATTGGTTTTGTGACAGTGTATTCCGACGAACGTCTGGGATACTCAGAAAAAATCACACATATCGTTACGTATATGCCTTGACGAAATATCGACGATATTACTGTCAACACAAGTCTAACCTTGACTCCTTTATCCCCCCATAGACATTTTATGCATTCGCCAATATCACTGGGAATTTCTTCGTGGGCGGTGGCAGCAACTCTCATTACTTTCTTTGCGTCCTCCTGCAAAAATACCGATTCATTAAGTCACGATCGTCCAACTAATTTCTGCTACATTATTGGCTGCCTTATTAACTCTGAACACTGGGTTTGCATCGATTATTGTTCATTTAATTTCGATTATATTAGTCCATTAAATTGGTCATGACCAACGTTTTTGTTACTCCTTCGCTTTAACTATAAAAAGGGCCTTAACCAACCACAGAAGATATCAAATAACTGACCGCTCTTTCCGGTTCGCCAAACGGGATTTCTAGCTTTTTCATAGCGTGCAGCATGGACAGCATCCCCTGCATCACATTGCTGTGGACCACCGACCTGCGCGCAATTGAAAACAAATAGTTGTTTACTGTTGCAAAGTCGTATGTAAAAATCTAGTAAAGGAGAACAGTTGTATGTACATTCTTAGTAACACGAAATCCTGATGTTTTTAACCAAAATAGGTGTATGCCTAAGCAAAATCAAATCGAATTTTACATCATAATTCGAAAAATTTGAGCTTTAGTATGAACGTCTATTCTTACTTGTACTTGAATCGTTCCTCTTCTGAGTAACCATCCTTGTGTATAATTACCATCTGCTTCACCACCGTGCTTTTGCCTGATTCGCCAGCCCCAAGCAGAAGAAGCTTGATTTGTTCCTGAAAAGCCTGCAGAAGGATGCACGTTTAACACAGCGTTTGGGTAATAAATATTGCACTGTTCGTTTGTTAGCTTAAAAACTTTTTAAAAACATATCCTAGGTCAAGATTATCTTAATCTCGGACAAAGATGTGTTTTTAATAGCATGGAAATCATTTGTGAAAGTTTTGAAGGCTTGTACAGGTGATTGACTTGTGTTCATATCCACACGTTAATTTACGCTTTGGCCTTCATGACTTTCCTCCGCGTATGCCCGAGGTTATTTTCGACGCCGGCTAATTGTAGCTTTTGATCATTCCAACACAAAGTAGCAGTGAAAAAAATATGATATTGTCTGTCGCCGGGCCATGTCTAGCTTTTTCACTTGTCACCATATGGTATATATACGCTTATCATATGATGCTGCAAGCGTTCTTTTCTCCTTTTATTGCATTGCGCACCGATTTAATATAAAATTACCCGGACTGATCTTTAATAGATACAAAAAATAGAAAAAAACATATTTCTACGAATAAATGTTAAATACTCAGCAAAATGCGGAATCGATAAGAAATTCAAAAAAGGGACAGCTCCAATCTAATCTAAATAATATCTTTAATCAATACATCGTAATTTGCTTGAATAATTTATTTCTGTAAATCTTCCACCCTTCCTCAAGGAACACTGCTGTATTGTTATTTTTTGTTTACAAAAATCGGACTAATAATCACGCGAGGTATTACTGTTATTAGCAACGCATTTTGTGTTGTACCTTGGTCTCATTTTTAATCTGACGATCGATGTTTCTGCTTTTCTGGCTTGCTTCGACGTTCTCTTTTGAAAGGCCACAACCCATCTTCAACATCTGGGTCGCCTTTGTTGTCGCTCTTTGCACAAAAAAATTTTTTCAGTTCAAGTAATCCGAACTTGTGTGAGCACGAAAAGAAAGAAACTCTTTTTCTTCTAATTTCGGTCGCCTTGTTGAGTGGAAATGAACAATTTCATTCCGATGATGCTTATTTGAAGATTGCTATGATTGTAATTCCTTCTTCTGTAATTTGAATCTTGTCCTCAACTTCTTTCATGTAGTCAATTTTATTTCCACAGCGGCGCGCTATTCATGCGCACAAACAAACTAACTGTACTTCTAAAACACATAATGCAAAGTTACAGCAACGTGCAAAACAGTTCGCAAACGTGAAGTCAGTATTTGGAAGATGACTAGAAATTCTAGGGAATATAATATCAGTGTGCGTTTATTAATAGAAATAGTATAGGGTTAAGTAGACTTCCGCGCTTTGCAAATCAATTTCTCTGGACCGTAATAGCTGTGACACTTCCTACGTTAGAGCGCGTTTAGTTCTTGGCATATTACATAAATTTGTATCCTGCGTTTTCAACAACATGCAATCAATATGCCGCTGCTAACAATTGCTCACTTGCATAAGCAATACGTAGCGAATCCAACTCTTGGTTTAGTTGATTTCCTCAAACTATTGTCTAAATAATGCGGTATAGGATCACGTCGAACTTTTCGTGGCACATAATATTTTCCTATTTATTGCGGTCGTAGGGTACGCCGATGTACGTGTGTCGTGTTTGGCTAGCTGGACATATCCCTGACTCAAAACGTGCGGTTTCACTTTTAGCGTGGTTTAACCGCATCTGGATTAACAGGCCGCCAGACCGTTGGTCACGCCCAAAATACATACGCACGGGGCAAGCCGCTGCGCTTCCTATCCAAAGCAAACGCTTCCCCCCCACGCACGAGAATATACCGCTTCACACATCAGCCGTTCGTACATGACTAGCCACATGATCCTAGTAATGTTAACTTACACCGTTTGCGTACTCACCCTTAAATGCAAGCTTTGCTAATTCATAGTGCGTGTTTTAACAGATGGCTACACAGTGAAAACCTGTTCGCTGTCGCCCAGCGAAAGTGGTTGTACGTGTACGACAACCAAGGCATCGAGATTCACTGCCTCAAGAAGTTTGACGACACGCTGCGACTGGAGTTTTTACCATATCACTTCTTGCTTGCTGCCACGGTAAGTAGTTGCATTTTTCTATATACCCTGATTGTCGCTATCAGTGCTTACTCTTCCCGCTTTTCACTTAGAACTAATGTTTTTTGAGTTTAACTTGCGATTAGTGGGACTGTGGCCAAAAGTCCCATGACACTTTGCTTGTAGCCAAGACCAGGATATTCCGCAATGAACACACAGCAGCCTTACCGGGTTATGCAGATTATTATTTCTATGGCATTTAGTGAAACAACTTTGGCACATATGTGCTTCTCAATATACCTCGCATGGTTGCATCAAAACATTGCAGTTGCCAACTTTTTTCACTACAGCAAGTTTCCGCAACTGCATTAGGTAAAAGCCTTAAGATGCGACGATAGCACAGGCTTATATAGGATAAAGGCTATGATATGCCTTTGTGTCATTAAATACTATGTTAGTTTGTCCCGAAAAGCTTTCAAGCAGTAGTAAACATACCAGGAACGTAAGTGTTTGTAAACAAGAATCAAACCTGCAATTTTCACTTCCATTAATAAAATGCCTCTTCATACTATCAAAAAACACCTAATATTACATTTGCCTATTGCCAGTATTGTTATGACACATGCAGCTAATTAAGCTATGACTGGATAAATCGAAAGCGCTAACTAGCTATTTTCATCAGGCCAAATCACGCTACTCTCGAACCTTCAAAATCAATGAAAAAGAGCCTTTTTGTCAATAACACAAGCATAATCCTGCTGCGGGCCCTATTGTCAGCAAAGTATCGCACAATACATGTTCCATAGCAGCGCAACATCTGCTACTGGACAATGCCGACATTTGTTCAACAACACCTGTCTGGTGGTTGCGGTTCGTTGGTAATTTTCCTATCCGCATTTAGCACAATTTGGAACCATATCACCCCATTCTGCTTGCGCAGGATATGTGAGCCATTTGGATTTTCACGGTCTATATGCCGTTGTGGTTCAAGTCATTCGACCCTGTTAACACCTGGTTTGTATTCAACTGTGGACGTGCACTGAGATACTTGTTAGGAACTACTTTGCTACTTATACCTGCTAGTAATAACCTGTGTTGATCTACCTCTTGAAATCTGAAAACCTCGAGTCGCAACATTGCCTAAATACCAAAAAAACTGAATGAAAAAACGCCTTTTTTTGATTGCATTTACGCGGCCTAAGGTTGACACTTTTGTTTAACTGTTTTCTTCCATCCACGCCTAAAAACCATTCCCTTGGTCACATCTTCACAAGGGCACCATCGTGTTAAACTAATTCAGTACGTAGACCATATACACCAGCCCAAGCTCGCAAACATCAACATACTAACGGGCGTAGCTCACCACAGCGTCGGCACCAGCCTGAAACCCACAATTACCAGCGTAATTGCCGGGCATCAGATGACACAGTGTTTTCCTTTCCGTTCTATGAAACGGCCGCTTACCAGTTAAGCGATCAAATGTTGCCCTGGCCGCTTGGCCCATTTTTTTCGATATAACAATTGACAAATTTGTGGTTTGTCGGTTGCCATTTAGCGGACTATAATTGTTTTGTTTTTTCTTGCTTCATTGGTCGTATAAAATGTTACCAGTTGAGTGGGGTCGCACATAGGCGGAAAAAAGCTCGCGTTATTGGAACCGCTTCATCACTTATTTCGTACGACCTGAACGCCTATCTGTGGCCCTTACGTCTGTATGACAATAAATACTTTTTGTAGCCACGAATATTCCATTAAAACTATACAATTTAATCACAATAAACACTGCAGCTAACTCTCAGCATAATAGCACGTAAAACTGTGCAAAACTGCACTTTCTGTCCAGTATTAGACTCAACAAAATCGGCTGAACGTTGTTAGAAGCTTTATAACTAGGTTATATTGTGGTTAAGTCTGTTATCGGTGGACACTAAGCCAACAAACGGACGTTAGTGTTTAGACGACAACATTTCGGTTATGACGTCATAACCTGTTAGCGTCGGACGTTTCCTTAACGATGGTTGCCGCAAGCTCGACGAACATCCCGTACAAATCCACACACTTTTATAGTCGAACGCCACGCTTTACAACTATTTGCTCTGCGAAGCTTTGTAGATTAATCGTCGCTAAACTTTACGGCATCCGGCTATAATGGGAACAAGCAAGACAGCCAAAAACTTTCGTACAAATCGCACAGCGCCTACAAAACGCTTGGTATCAAGTACTGCTGTACTTAATGTAAAGCCAAGTAGCGTTTTACTCGTATTGATGCTGAACGAACTGAACGTAAACTTGTTTGAACATACACTTTGCAAAGGCGTAGCACGTTAGCTTCTCACTGCGCAAAGCGAAACGTCCTTTTAATCCCGCTTTCTCACTGCTTGCGCATGCAGTCGTGCTGAAAACTGTGGCGTTTTTTAAGAGGTTTTAAACGGGAAACGTAGGAACCATCCCATCAGCTATTTTAGGCGTCTTGGGCAGATTATAAGCTTGGTTGCCAATTGTCACAACAAAGGTTTCCTCGAATTTCGCTCAAGCGAGCTACGTTGGCATTGCGAGGTACAGACCCGCGACAGCCTTCCCTTAATATTTTCAGGCCAAAGTATTTTTGCTCGCCTGAGATAGTAAACATACAGTTTGCTGGTTGTTCTGCCTCGCATTCCATTTATCTGCCAGTGTGCTGTTCAATGTTGGTCGCAAGTCAACTTACAACTATAGTTGACTTTTGACCCAGCAACGACATATTGCCGCCTGACCTTCACACCTTTTTGTTTCGTGTAGAATCGCCGCGGCTTCCTGCAATACCTCGACGTGTCAGTTGGCAAAATCATCGCCACTATCGGAACCAAAGGCGGCCGCCTGGACGTGATGTGCCAGAATCCACACAACGCCACAGTGTTACTCGGTAAGTGTGGTTCCGATAACGAACAAGGGCACCGAGGTGACAAAATTGCCTTCTATACTTTACATTCTATCTTATGCAATATTCATGGCGCCGCACGGTAATGGCACGCGCGTATGTCAATTCCTAACGCATCGGGCATCCGTTTAGTTGCACGGTTTGTTCTGTTGGATACCGGGTTTTTCACTGATTGGGCTGTAATACCCATATGTTCCCCTTGTTTGGACTAACATAACCCTGCTTCTTTCCCAACAATTACATAATTAACCCGCTGATCTTTCTACGTTTTGCGTCATTGTAGGTAATAATCCATCGTTTACGTTGCAAAGAACTTCCGACAGCTTAGGTTACGCAACGCATATAAACATGTATGCAGACTGTTATGCAGCAACTGCTACCATACATGGGACATATAGAAAGGTGGGAGTAAAAGCGTTATCCCATAAAAAATGAAAACTAGTTTAACCATGTTATACACTGCACGTAACCACGCATCTCATTCAAAACACTATGAAAAGAATTGCCTTTGTCATAAAATCTGTTTTGGTTTCGATTAAGATAAAGACAATTACAAGTTATTCGGAAGCAAAAGGTCAGCGGTTTCTGTTTGAGGTGGTCAGCTTAAACCGCAGCGTGCAAAACTTACTTGGGCTGTCACGGTTCGTAAGTTCGCGGGGGGTGACGCAGGAAAGCACGTTTTAGTTTTGCGAACGTGCCTTCGTACGGTATCTCTGCAAAAATAAGCCACTAAAACGAGCCTTTATGCAAACCAGTGTTTCGCAAACTGGTGGTCACGTGAGATTCTCAGGTGTGCCATGAAACGTTTTGGCAAATGAGCTATTCGCAGACAAAAAATACTCAAGTGCCTTCTATCCATTAGAATGATCAGATGACTGATAGTAACATTGTAGTTGCTTTGCCTATTTTGTAAGGGTGATTGTCACGTTATAATTGTATAGGGTTGTTACGTAATAATATATTTTAAACAAGACGTCATATTGAGTGGTGTTTTACAAATAAACGCATTAACGTGCCACCAAAAATATTGCGTCAATAATTTTCCTATTCTAGAGATTGGCAACCCGTGGCTTCGTAGCCTAGCCACATGCGACCTATTTATTCACGCTGAACGTTCCTGTGGCCAACGTTTTGCAACAGTTCCCCAAAAGTTCCAATCCCAGGACGCAAAAAACATGTAAAATAAGAGATTCAACTCTTTTGACCTTCAACGTATAGTTAAATTTCTGCACAGCTAAGACCAAAACCCCCGCTAATTTGATATTGGTTTTGTAGACCACGTTATAGTTTATTTGCTTAAAAGGTCAACTGCTTCTTTGATGCTAAAGCTGTTCGACCTTAGTAAGTGTGTCCAGTTCAAGCTTAAAGCGCTTTAGACTGCCCCGGTTCATGGTAGAGGTCAAATCTGCTGTGGCTTTTTCGTCAGGAAAATGTCGACCAAACGTGGGTTGTAACAAAATCTCCGTCGTGGTTATGCAGCGATATATTGCTATGGATTCGTATACGTTTCCCTTTTACATTTTTACAACTCGTGGGACTTCTCATAACATTGCTTCAAAGCGATAAATGTATTTCTGATAATACATACAAAGGTCACCACAACGGTACAGTTACGGCATGGAGCCCGAATCAACGAGAACCGCTGCTGAAGATGCTTTGTCATAAAAGTGCTGTTCGTGCAGCTACCGTGGACGCACAAGGGAAGTAAGTGGCTTATTGTTTAATATATCATACGTCAACCCCGCCCTGGACTGCTATTCGTTATAAAGCGATGTACTTCCGCGATATTGCTCTGTCTATGCAGGTAATTTCTTGCATTTTGCCTATGTTTTTCGTAAAATGAGCAATAGCACATGAGCTTAGGCTTTCTTATTCGTGCATTTTGTAACATTGCCAAAAGCCTTGTTGAAATAAGTTTTAGGACCTATCTAAAAATGTTTTTTCTCCGTCAAAACGCTGTTATGTGAGACGACGGATTTGTTTTTCAACCGGTTAGTTACCCAACACCCGTCAACACTAATCTAATTTCGTTTTCAACGTATGTTGCATTTGTCACAAACGAATGAGCAATACCAAACATGGATTGCTAAATGCGAACACTCGGTGTGTTTGGCTCAAAATCAATGAATATCGATTTCAGTTGTCAATTCGCATATGCGTATATGACAACTACCGCAAAACCCGTGCGTCCCAGTAGAGAGATATACGATATTGGTAAACACACAAAAGGGTCTGAGATGATGTATTTGTTTAGCCTTTGACGACCGAATTTCACTCGCCCTGTTGCCATTTGATTATTTTCAAAGACGTTTTTTCTAATGACCTTGTTTTACACAAGTACAGTATCAAAATACAGCATAGTGACAAACTGAAGCGGAAGTCAGCTGTCCGTTTAGAAAACTAAACGATTGCTTAAAATGCACAAGTTGTCTAACCAATAACTGTACAGCATCTCTTCTCTTTTCTAACGGCTGCGATCACCAATACCCCGCAAGAGCAAAAGGGCCCCTAATATTTAGTATAACCACAAAAAAACACAAAGCGTGTTATTTTCCATTACCTTCAGTGGCTGAATTCCAGAAACAATACAATGCTTTTATCTAGGTCTCCTTTAACGCTTACCGATGTTTGACATTTAGAAAGGGGATAGTTGCTCCCATACGGCAAATGATCTGTTAACTGCTGCTGATTCTAAATCCTCAACAACCTAAATAACCATTCGACTAATTCAGAAAACTATGCAATACACCTGTCCTAACTTGGGCCAAGTAGTCGACAAACCACTTTCCAATTTCACAAAATTCATTGTGACAAATTTTCGAGGTACCCCATGAACAAGGTGATAGCCAATAACCGCTTACCTTGAATTGAGTTAAACTGTGGCCGCAATGTCATTTCCCTCCGATATAAATGACGCCGGTTCGTTAATATGAGCATTTTTAACCCACTCAGTATAGGACACATTGGCCACCTTCTTCCTGGTCATGCTGCCGTAGCCCACCTCGTACATATAATTTATCGTGCCATGTCTTGCGTCAACAGTTCACACCCTAGCTTTGCGTTGAAGTCACTTTCATAAGCTGAGTATACTACGGACTGGAAAACTCTCCTGATGTACAATATATCAACACCCTCCTTTTTTAACTCCGACATCAACAATTTGGGGGAACGATATATGTTTCGTAAATCGTAAACAGCCAAACTATATTAATTCGCACATTGCGGCTCCAATTCATAGTTATTAACTAATAAAGACAACATTTATTGCAACAAATTGAGTAGGGATCGGTACGAAGGACTTTTCAAAGCGGACAAACATGCTGTTCATGTTGCTAGAATAAATTTTTTCGAAGTTTAACACTCATCGTTATGATCGACTAAAGTTAGATGGTTACTTTTGCTGTCCGCTAATAACGTTCACTGACTGGCAGTCACGTTACCTTTTCTGTTTTCAAAAGAGAAAGTGTT
Organism: Ascidia mentula; assembly: GCF_947561715.1. Lineage (NCBI taxonomy): Eukaryota > Metazoa > Chordata > Ascidiacea > Phlebobranchia > Ascidiidae > Ascidia > Ascidia mentula. The sequence goes on along the minus strand of NC_138574.1, from coordinate 9,791,044 downwards.
GCCAACGGTCTGCCGCCTCAAAGAGAGCACTCAATTTAAGACTGAGGACTTTGAGCGTATTAATAACGCCGGCGTCGTTAAACGCCATAAATAATAAATTTTCATGCCTTTTTTTATTTTTGCCGCATGGGAGGTTTTCCTGGAAATTTTTGACTGAGACGCTGGAAATTGGAAATGGCCGTCTGATCCGCTTAAAACGCGATGGAAAATTAGACCTATCCACATTCGGCGTAATTACGAACTTCAACTGGACCAACCTTTGCTTGCAAGACCAAAACCTTTTTAATAATTAATGATGCAAATTCACCGAACCTAAGCACAAGCCAAGCAGCATTTTCAATCCTGTCACGCGTGCGTTCACCACCTTGTCGAAGCATCTTTGGACTGCGATACCTTATTGCCACGCATGCTTCTTTGAGCGTTACAGCCCAAAGACGCAGTAAACTTTTGCTATGAACAAAAACTAAGTACTATGCGACTCACGCAAATTGCATAAAGCCTGAAACCCGAGCTTCATCAATTCAAGTGTTTTTATTGAAAACAGTTTTATTGTAAAGTGTGTCTATGCCCATGGACGATATTCCGACAGCGTGCTTGTTTAGCACTAATCTATAAAAGACGCCAATTTTGGTCGAAAATCTGCTCTTTTTGTCCATCTGTCTTTGCAAACAATTTTGCAATACTAACACGTACGTACGTTCATACCAACATACCCAACTTTATCATTCCTACAGGTACCTCGCGACTTCCGGACAAGACCGCCGCGTTCGTATATTTGATTTGCGCGCATGCAAACCACTTCACACGTACCAGCTGCGGACTGGACCTTCGAACTTACAGTTCAGTCAACGTGGCCTTCTTGCTACTGCCTGTCAGGATGTTGTGCAGGTTTACAAGGATCCTTGTGTACAGGTTGGTATACTCGTTTGTCATCGACCGAATACGGCCACGCGTTAGGTTGCTATAAGGTGGATTTTTCAGATTAACTACATTCGTTTGAATTGACACGGCTGCAACTTTACAGAACTGGGTATGGTGCTTATTTTGAAAGGGGGTAATTACAATCAAGTCCGATTATATAAAACTTTTAAGAATGTTTTAAAAACTGACCCTGGCATGTTGAACTAAACAACACTACATGGAAACTCCTGCCTGCCATTTTAAACTTCATATTTTGTCTATGTTCTACATCTAATGGCAAAAATTTCAATGCCGTGAAAGAAGTTTCCATACTCTCATAAGCGAAAGACTCCCACATAAAAAATGCAAGCTTCAGATATTTCAACGAGTTCTGCTTTGTCAATTCGTATTTAAAATTATCTTAGGGTTCATTTCTCGAAGCTCTTTCGCCAGTGAGTAAATTTGCTGACACACTCCAACACAACCAACCATTATTGACAACCTCACCTGCCAAACACGTCAAACCCTTTATTGACCTTCCCTAAATTTATGTAACTTCAATCAGCCACATCCAGTCCTAAGAAGCTAACCTGACAGCAGCTCGTGCACTGTGCTAACGAGGTAATTATTCCTCACAAAGGAGAAGCAATGCAGCCAAGTCCTTTGGGCATTGAAGGCTTGTAACAAAGTTTCGAGTCGGGAATGCACGTTTCTTCCGTATACCAGCATCTATCGATCGCATGGGTGTGTCAAAGTCGGGACCTAAAACCTGGTTTGTTTTGTGCTTTATCTGGGTCGCACTTAAACAAACAAGCATTATCTTTGCTTATCGCTTTTGTTTATCCTGGTTTGTGTGCTCGGTTGAAACAACCCTTGAACAGCACCCGCCGCAAAACGAGAATTTCAAGTATTCTTTGGGAACTTTTACCCGATTCTCTCAACAAGCGACTAATTTTTTTTATCATTGAAATCTGGACGTACATTGTATGGCTAATTCCAAGCAAAAGAAAACACTGAATAAGCTACTATAAACGCAAGAAACAGTAAAAAATCCCAACAACATAATGTCCATTGTACCCTATACTATACAGTATACACCAGTCACCAACAGCTGTCTATACATTCAACGTCAACGCCTAACTCAAGAGTTCTTGGAATTTGCTTGCGTGGCAAATCTGATAGAACTCTATAATCAGGGCTGTGGTTGCCCTCAAAAAAGTTTGCCCGCTTATACCCGCATCTCTTCCCGTCTCATGATCGCCTAATCGGTAGGAAGCTGTCAAGCTCGCTATGGTGTTGCGTGTATTGGAGCGACTGTTGTGCGTAATTAGATTGCGCTTGCGCCACGAAAGCCTGTGACTGCCATACTACACAGCTTGGTGTTCATCTTGTCGCGTGTCATGTCGTAAAATGCGATTATATATTTTTTTTATCAATGAACCCTTGGCATTGACGTGATGATAATGTTGAAGTGAAGGCAAGTGGGTTTACATTTTTTTCCACCTTTAACTTTCTCCTATATTATGCGAATATTCGGTCGCATAGTGACGCCACAACTTTCGTTCGCTATACAAAACTCTTTCTTATTTCACTACTTAAATTAATAAAAAATCTTCAACTCCAACCTCAGCGGTGATAAGTCAAATCGCAATAAAGACGCTACTTATACATTCACCATACGGTGCATGTCGAAAAAGATTAAAACTGCCTTTACACAAAAACATCTTTCAACATGACGCAAAACACGTTCATGTACTTTACGCACAAGGTTTTGTCTACCATCGCCGCAACAGTAAAAATCACCACTAGCAGTAGCAGGACACGTTCGTGCTTTCAACCCCAACTTCCCTGCGACAAAACGGACATCACTGCGGTGCCCTTCTGTCCCACAGGGCGTAAGTAACGACTTTACTGGGGGTTGCTGGTCCGACAGCAGGCGGCGTTGCTTCTATGGTTGTTTACATCACAATGGAGCGTCACCGACCGTTCGACGTACGTCCGGTATTCTGACTCAAACCCTTATGAATGCGCAGTGCCTTTATCTGAACCGAAAGTGTGTATTACAGGCCTTAGTTACACGTTTGAAACCAACGCGTTTTGCATCTTGACCCCAACTGTGACATAAACGAAACCCACAGCGACAATATGGTTTGTCTAGATCACGGTTTCGAAGCGTACTTAAGACCGTACCAAACGCGTTTTTTTCTGTACGATTTCCCTTACGTAATTGAAAATGATGTTGGTCCCCGTGTTTCCATGACTTCGAAAGTTTGTGGCCATTTTCTGTCAACCGCAACTAAGCACAATTTCCCTATCTGAAAGAGTTTCTCCTCATTTTAATATGCTTTGTTTTGCGTTTGCGGTCCGGCGACCCAGTAGCACTAGTAGGGTCGGGACCTTTCATTGACCTGTTTCCAAGTTTTCCAAGAGTATTGGTAAAAATATCTTCCTACACCAAACATGCGCTCAACGAGCGTCCGATCTCCAAAACATATCGATTTGCGTTTTGTCTGAATCGTTGCCATGGCGATATGATACGCGTACCGAACAAAACCCACATGAAATTAATCGTGCAATCGCGTCAGAAACCAAATGTGACGTGACAATTGCGTCATTTAATAATACGCACTACAGACACCTTCGGTAAAGCATCGACGTTCGGATAATGTTTTTGGAGTAATAGTTTTGTATACAACCTGGTTCTATATTGTGCACGGCGTGAGAAATCAACAAAGCAAAGGTTATTGACGTTGCCAATTGCCGATGCGTCAATACAGTTGCGCCGCCTGTCAATCAGTGGCACTGTCTAATAGACCACAGACATTTAGTCCGACTGTCATTCCAGCATGGTTCTGACTGCTGTCCTTTTTTAACAAATAGCCAAAGCTAAACTATCTATTTTTCTCTCATTGAGACACGAAAAGCCTCATACCGCAACTGAATGTAATAAATATATTTTCTAAAAACTGATTAATAGAGCTTTTAACAAAACTTGTTTACTTTAGGTGCAGGAAAAGCCCTATCTCACACACAAGCTCAAGTACCCAGCATCCCACATCAAATTCTGTCCGTACGAAGACGTGCTTGGAGTGGGACGTGCCGACGGATTCGCTAGTCTGCTCATACCAGGTAAAGAGTTCTTTCATCATTTACATAGCACAGGACGACTGCAATCGTCACAATTGCCTTTTTTTCAATTAAATCGACATTGGCCCATTATTTGTCGAAAATCCAACACAAATGCGTCCCCGTTGTGGTTTTGACTTCATGCGAATCGCTGTTTACAACGTAATTCACAATAAATTTTAATTTTTTTTGTCTGTGAGCCTTCACATGAACGATTTGTGGCTACGCTGACATACACGCTATACAAAAGTTTATGCACACTGCCATACTGCACAATACTGTAATTACCATGGTTTCTGCCCGTAGCAACGCGGTGTGCATTCCACAAATTCCTTGTCTTTTGTTTTAACGCTCGCTTAATCCCCGTTCAAATCAACTCAAGAGTTTATTGTACAGCATTTCGTGACAAAAAACTATCTCAACCGACCTCTTGAATGCCAAAAATCACTATTATCCTGTGCAAACCGAACCTGTTCGTGACAGACGGACAGGAAGAGGCTGCGTACCGTCTTGGCGCAAGTTTTTGTCGAATAATTGAAGTTGTTCCGCGTGGTCGGATGTGGGTTTAGCTTATTGAAAATATAATAGCCACCTTGGCCAATTAGCTGTAGTTTCAAGGAGTACGATTGTGATATTAAATTCAGAGTCGTTTGCGAAGCGACGAACTTGTAGTAACCTTAGTATTTAGTGGCGAAGGTAATCAACGCCATTTCCCAAACTAATTTTGGTTTGGCGCTTTTATTTATCTGACGCCTTGAATAATTGATTTGCAAAACTTTTAATTTCTTTAGTCCTGTTGCTAAAATTCGTGCATTCGGCTCTTACTTAGCACTTATATCTTAGGACCTGCAAAGATTTTCAACGTCTGATATCGATTAAGGCAACCATATAACGTAATAGAGGAGCTCTCTTTCGAATATATTTCCAAAACCAACACCGACTCCTTCAAGGAATAGGTCGATAAAAAGACCACATATTAACGGTTAGAGGGGTTTTCAAGCTCAGTAGGAAGTTTGTGGTCGCCCTAAATCGCTGCAGACGCCGGTTGACGTCACAAAGTGCAGTGGTGCGTGTCCTAACGTCAGCATATTGTTATTGTTGTTCCACTTGGTCACGCACCGCAGCTGATGGAATGGAAAAGTGGTTTCGGAAGCTGTTATGTGAAATTTTTTTCGAATGCGGTAATATGGAAAATATCTGTTTGGTAAACAGATAACGAAGTTGAAACGTTGTCAATGTTATGACTTTTTTAAATTAAATCACCTATAACCTCCTTGCAACCACCATCACCCCGTGATTGTTTCGCCAGATACAGTAATTCATGTGTGTTTTTTAAAATGCTGAATGTTTAAATTAATGGGTACTAAGCGATTACAGTGTATCGTAATTTCTGTGCTTCTGTGCGTTAAGAATTCAAAATTATGTCATATATTTCAAACCACCAATAGCACCGCATTTTAACATGTGACCTAATAAAGACAACTTCCGATACGCTTTCCTAATTCCTTGAACATGTAGATGCCAACTAACACTCATATTCCACGCGTTAGTGAAACCACCGTGGGGTAGAACAGTTTCTCGTTGTAAAGTTTTACATATTGTTTGCTTCGTCAGCTCGTGAGTGGCGTTTTACCGAAATGGAATTTGCCTTACCGTCATTTGTGTGCGTGGAGAATGCCAGAAATAATTAGAATATACATAACACGACATGACCGCATTCTTAAAAGCGCTTGTTATAGGTCAGACGTTATGTGTTTTTGTGGAAAGTTGTAACCTTTACAACGAAAGGTTACGCGCCGACAATTATATGATTTTCTCCAGAAAAACACTAGAAGTTGTAAATCATATTCGCTGAAATTCCATACTAAACACCAAAACATTCCGTAATTCAATATCACTGATATCTTACTTTCAGACCATTAGAAATTTTGACTGGATTATACAACTGCAAAAATAAACAGATTTATATTTGTTAAAAATCGTTTGGATTACGAAAAAAATGCATGTTCTCTTGTAATTATTCACCCATTGTGTTTGTTTCATAAAAAACACTCTTTTAAATCTGCAGATTTCAGTACATTTTCTAGTAGGCTACACTAATTTTCGTATTTATGTTTACGCAGGCGCTGGTGAACCGAACTTTGATGCGTTCGAAGCCAACCCGTACCGGAGCAAGAAACAACGCCGAGAGTGGGAAGTTAAAGCACTACTTGAGAAAATCCAACCGGATATGATCTCACTTGACCCTTTCCAAGTCACGAGGGTAGACCACGTGACCGCCGAGAGACTTGCCAAAGACAAGGAGGAAAGATTGGTATGTTGGTTTCACCTGTATCGGAATGTACGCGACTTCAAAGCTTGTGTACAAATGTGAAAAGTTAGAACCAAATGTCATGTTCCAAATTTTTACATATTTGTGAGTTCCCCAATCTACAGGCACGAATAGGTTATAATTTTGGGTATCTTCAACACATGCTGCAAAAATATAATTAAAATACTCATATAAGCATTTGATTCCACTGGAGTAAATCCAAAATTTACATCATGGTAGTAAACCCTTTCTGTTTTGTGTTAATACAAAATTTGCTTTAAAAGAAAACACATGTTGTCACTCAGACCGTTCATACCATTTAACGTCGTTGAGTTAGCATCTTATCCAGGAATATAGGCTTGTCATCAACCACCAAAATGTTTGAAATACTATCCACATTTCTAGTTTTAGTGCATTGACAGTGGCACAACGCTTACGTTTTTGTGCAATTCGGAAAATTTTAACTAACTTCCCGTCGTTATAGTGAGCTACAGACAGGGCGACTCTTTCGACCTAACAAGTCTCATCAGTGCAACTAGCTATGGTGTGACTTATACAACGATCTTGTCAGTTAAATAGCCAAGCAAGACTTCCATTTTGTGGTGAATATAAAGCCACTATTAACCATGGGGTACCAAATAGGTGTAACCCGCCGGAAACACTGTGGCCAAGCAAAAGCTAAAACCAACGATGCCGCCAGGCAACGGGTCACAAAAAAAATCATGTGTAAGCAATAGAGCCAATAAAGTTTTATAGTGAGCTTCCCGCTGCTGTTCACAGGGTTACAAGCCAGACCCTCCCAAGTTCGAGCCGCGCTACAAAATGAAAGGAAGGAGCAAGACCGGTCGTGTGCAAAAACGGAAACAGATGGTAAAGGACGAAGTACTCCGCGACAAGATACGGGAAGACATACAAAAGAAGAGGGAGCTCTTGTCTTCCCCTTCTCAATCGAGTACAGATCACAATGTAGAGGAAGAAACAACGCAAGTGCCAGTGAAATCTGTATTACCGAAGAAGGCAGTGAACAAGACCGCACTTGATCGATTTAAAGCTAAAAAGGGTGCCTAAAAATAGTATCATTTTTGCGAGATTGTTGTAATTACCATTTGTCCTGACAAAAATGGTGTTTTTTGACTTTGTCGTCTTTTGCGCAAGTTGTCGGGCCTGCCTGAGACGCACAATAACATTTGGCGAAAGATTTTTGCGATGTGTTCCACAGGTGCTGTGGAAAGCGGATCATGCTCAGCAGGTTTCCCAGATACAGCAAACTCGCGTTGGCCGATAAAAAAATAATGGTATCTTCGTTTAACTATACGACTCCCTAGCGCCCCCTGACGACTCTTTTTCCACGAATTTTTCACTCTGTATCGAAATACTGCCTGAAATAAATGGGAAAGTGGCAAGTTGCTCCACACTTTGAGAAGGTATTTTTGAGGAGGTTATTATAATCAAGTACGGAGACAAAATACTGATTCTGGCGGCTGACACCAAGTTACCTATACTTATTTATTCTCCGAGTAGTTACTTTATTCTGGTGTTTATTAGTTTTGCAAACATCGTAGTCACGTAAAATTAGGACAAATCAGAACTGAGATCAAAGCAATCTTCTGCAGTGAAGAGAGTGTCGTATAATAGAGATCATATATGGATAAATTTTGCAAGAAATCCAATCCTTTACTCTTGTTTGGTTGCGTGAAAATGGCGAGCAAAAGTTTCTCCAACCAACAGCGGAAACACCAGAGTCGCCTCAGCATGGATCTTCAACAAAATAGTTTAAATGCTACACAGATTCTCGAACGTTTTTATCGTGGATGTAAGATCAAAATACCTATACAGCCTCAATCGGATCGAAAAAATAGAAGGTTTGATCATGACGCCTTAATCGTTTCGGGAATTTATATAATTTACTTGGGTATGGGATTTAGATCTTGGGTTTGTTTTTGATGTAAAACATACCTTGACAGGAGTTGCTTCTCGTTTTATCTTCCCCCAAGACACAGCCTCGTCTGGTCTGGCGCCAGCGTCCGACCCGTCAAACTCATGTGCCGTGTTAACAAAAACAGCATAATCTGCCCCATCACGCTATAAGCAGATCGAAAGATGTTATAATAATCTTTTTTCGAAACTAAGTTCACAAATCTTGAAGAGACATTTTATGAACTGCAAATTCTAAAACCGTCCTGGACCATATACCCATTACCATGAAATTTGCGTTGCATATATGATGTTTAACCATTCCTCCACCGAGTATAATCATCCCAGAATTGGCAGCGCACAACGCCTGATGGTTCATTAGCTTGATGTCTGGAAACAAGATAATTTAGGACGATGGACGAAAAGTGTCGAACTACTCTATGTATTGTACTATAAAACATTTTTTTCTACCTTCTACAATGTCCAGCACTATTCCAGGATTTTTGTACGTATGGAGGTAAAACATGTCTCCAATTGATCCATCTGTCAACGCTGGGCTGAAAACTGGGATGTTGTTCTGGAGACACATCGCGGCAATTTCAATGTTGTTACACCGCAATGTTGCACCACAGACGCTAGTTACCTTATAACACCAGTAGTAAACAGAATCTGGATGATTTATTTCTTTACCAAGGCGATGAATCACTTTGGAAGGAGTCCATTTAGTTCCTTGCTTCTGCTCCTCAAGCATCTGGTCTAGAATCGGCAGCATCCACTTTTCGAAAAGGCAGTAGTTGCTGTTTGGTACAAGTAGATTACCTATCCTAAAATAAAGGCAATCGCAGCAATTGTTAAACGTGCTTATTCACCAATCAAACACACAAATGCTCCATTGCCCACCGATTTATCCCCTTATCTCTAAGCTCTTTTCCTTTCAAGTTAAAATCGCCCAAATATGTTGGCGCCAAACATTTGATCATATCCTCTTCAATACCCCCAGCAGTGGATACAATGCAATCGACCAAGTTGTGTTGGGTCAGAAATTGGAGTACCTTTCTTATACCTAAACATGTCGCCATTCTCGTTACATATTTGCACGTAATTACTATCTTTACGTAACGTCACCTGATGATATCATGTTGGATGTGTAACCCAGAAAAATAGTGCAGTTCGTACGTTTGCGTTTTATAGGATTGCCATCAACTTTCTTCTTGTTTTCTTCAGACAATGGTTCGTTCCTTTTAGTTATCTGAAAATAATTGAACAGATATACTTGCGCGTGAGCATGGTGGCTTATCAAAAAGCTTATTTCGGAATAAACCCAAACAGTTGTTTTGGCCATAGTGCGCTCCACGTGGTTCGTCTATGTTGATTGGTACCTAGTTTGGTACCCAACATATCGACGATTGAACGAAAGGTACCACAAAGTGAAAATCTGTGTGCCTGCTAGTCTGCCAGCTAGCACAGTGCCACATCAACAGCTGCACTGATGAGACCTTACAGGTCGAAGCAGTTCGTGTATACACCCTGTCTGCAGCTCTCATTGATTTTTATGGCTCTTTTGCGCATGGAATAAACTTTGAACTTTAAACTTTTAAGAAATGAATATAGTGTATAGGCTTTCTACAGCCATAATTCACATGCATAACTTCGTTTAACTCACTATCAAAATGAAAGATTGTTACCATTTTTTCAATTTCTTCTATCGCCCTTCCAAAGTTTGTAGCTTGAAATCCAGATGTAATGTAGGTTCGTAACAGTTTGTGGTAGTCTATTCCATCGTTGAAGTCATACCCCCCGACTGTTTTCGAATCCTCTGGCATCTGTTCGCTTTTCTTGAGGACTGCATCCATCACATCTTGTAGTTGATCGGCCATATTTACTTTAACTTGCTGTTTATGCTAGTTTGACGTATCTAACTGTAAAGTTTTCATGTTAGTTCAAAATATTTACCTGTGCAACCATACACAAATTTATTTATGTGCAATATTGCCAATAATCAGTGAGCGGCAGACAGTTGTACAATGCACACTGTTTCGATATATCAGCAGATTTCATGGGTGCAATGGCGTCTGACGGCGGTAAACTAAAGGCAGTCTATTCCACTTTGTGTTCCACATCGAACCTTTAGTTACCAATCTACAGGAGACGTTGTCTACCGGAGACGTTAATAAGTTTTACTACACAGCTAAAATGGAAAACGCGGACGACGAATGCCACTACCAAATGCCACCACACCATCCTGCTTTAATTAGCACGCTTGTTAGGCTCATAGCCCAGCCATACACCAGTATTGTAAAACATGCGAGCGTTGATCTCTGAACTTTGATATGGTCCGAATATTTACTCGGTAATTAATAGCATCGGTCAGAGCGTATGCTGCTAGCGATTTTGCTCGCTGTGGAGTACACATTTAAAGGCAGCATGGGCGGCCTTGCGAAAACATTCCACAGCACGTATGTGTATTTATGCCCAACACCCAACGAATGTTTATCAAGTAGGTGCAACCGGGTTCCATTTTCATGATAAGTATGTAGTTATTGTTCTCCCTTTCCAAATGCATCAACTTTAAATTATTTGTTGAATTAATCACGCGAATAATTGTTCCAATCCAAAATTTTGGCAGGAATAATTGTTAACTGGACGTTCTTGAACTAGCAGGTTCTAAATTCCGCATAATAATGAAAATATAAAAGCTGCATACTGAGGTTTTGCAGCTTAGACGGCTACAGCAGATTGAATGAATAGTACCCCAGTCAGGCCACTAGCGCATGAGTCTCTAGTGGAATTGACTGGCTGTAGATGAGGCATCAGCTGCCTGTCCTGAACGAGTTCCACAAACCTTGCTTAGCTTTCCAGAAAATCACGAACAACAGTTAAAATTCTGGGCATTGCAATCAAACAAACCGAAGTTTGGCAATAATCTTGTGATCGGTAATACCTTTTAGTAAGCAGTAGCATTCAAATAGCGTATCGGAAAATAGAAGAGAATGGAAAAGAATAGGATGACATGGAGAAAAAGGTGCTGTTGCACTTGAAAGAGACCTAAGAACGTGATTGGTTGAATCTGGTCACACATGCATGATCTACGCCAGGAAGTGTTTACAAAATATCTTAACTGTATAGAGTTTCAGCAGCGGAATGTACATGAATGGTGCTAACAATACTTGTGTCCACTGCAAAATTCTCGCAGCTAATACACAGAAAAGAATTGCGACATAGTAGGATTATAATGGGCCAGAGGGATGTTAGTCATCACAAAAAATCGATAGTTAACAAAACTTTGGGCGCGTGTACCTCGGCCATCTTACGAGGTATAGCGTCTTGATTTTTTATGCGTAGTTCATAGGCTGAACTTCCCAACGATATCAAAATTATGAAAAAATGTTAATATTTAAATATAAATGCAATATGCGTATTATGACAAAACTCTAAGCAACAACGTTTGGCACTGGTATCCTTCAAGACTAATATTCTTTTGCCTCCATTCTATCAAATCAAACTTTTACGCGAAAAAAAACGCAAACATTGTCAAATTTGCAGAACAAGAATCCTACCCCCCAAATAATTCATAGTTTTGCGCACGGTTCAAACACATTTCGGCCTTAAAACCTTACGTTTGCCGTCGAAATCCTGTTGATCAAATAACCTTACACACTCCTGCTATCGAATAAAATCAACCTTCAAAAAAAACGCCATCATCGTCATCAAAATGTAACGAGGTCTGGGTAAAACAAAACTATTTCATAACACAACAAAAATTTCTGCGAAGTCTTTGTCTTAAAAAAGAACAAATAAGCAAGCACATGATGAAATACAAGCACAACGATGGACCAATCAAAAGTTCAAAACAGCCCTAACTATACAGTGCAAGACGTTTTTCCCAAAGGGTCAGTGGTGGATAGAATGAGTAATTCATTTCGTAGAAAGCTAAAAGGTGATCTTGCAGCACCAAAAGTAACACAGGTCCCTTGTCTGTTTCCCTCTGTTTAAGGAGTTTCTATGCAGACAACGAGTTAAGCCTTAAATATACATTTGGCTTCCAAAAGAACTCATTCGCACAGGAAGATATATAGCCTACTAACGTTTCGGTGACAAGACTCAATAAAATCTAAAAAAAACTTTTCAAAAGGTTACGAAATGTTTGCACATTTACAGCGATTCCGTGAGTTCGTTATATCCGAATTTGTAATTTTGTTTTCAATTATTTTGCTGCTGTAGCATTTCATGCTTCGTGCAACAAAACCAATCTAATGGTCCGCAAAATGAGCAGCGTTTTTTTTTGTCCATTCGGCGAGACCAATTTCGAACATGCAGCTCGTTTCCTGACTTTGAGCAATCGTACAAACTCCCACGCACGAAACAGCAACACGTGACACGAGCGGTCCAATCGAATAGCGAGATCTCCTGGAACCCGGGAATAGAAAGTCCTGAAGGTTTTTTCGCTTTGGAACGGCAAACCAACGACTAGGTCAGATCTATAGGACAACACAAGGAGTGATATTGTGTGAAAAGAGAGTAGCCTTAACACGAACATAAGAACACAACATAAGTAGAACTTAAAAAGAAAAAAATCAAGAACTGAAACGTCACTTTAAAATTTCTGCGGTGTTAAAAGGTAAACTGTGCAGATAAACAACAAATTTTAAGGGCTTTAATGGATTTGAAAAAAATTGTTTTTGTCATAAATTTCGAGTTATTTCTACGATTTCTATGCTTACCATTAATTCCACGTGATAATTTCTTATTTTAAGATGGTAAAGAAAACAATTTAATCAAAATGTATGTACAAACATATATGTGTGTGCTGGTGTTTTACCCAAAATATTTTTAGATTGTAGATAAACGACAAAAAACGTATTCTTATACTAAAATGGCTGACCAGCTACATGATGTGATGAATGCTGTTCTCAAGAAAAGTGAACAGATGCCTTCAGACTCGAAAACTGTCAGTGGCTATGACTTTAACGAGGGAATTAACTATAGTAAATTACTCAGGACATACTTGACATCAGGCTTTCAAGCTACCAACTTTGGAAGAGCAATAGAAGAAATTGAGAAAATGGTAGGCTATATTATACTACAAAAGAGAACATACAGTAGGCCTACTGATTGAAAAGAATCATGTGCAAATTTTGGCAATTTTGCCGGCAGTTTAAAAAACTTAAATATAACACAGTCAGGATTGATGTAGCTACATACTGCATAAATTTCTCAAACCTACTATGAAAGTTCTAATAATCCAGTCCGCAGAGTATGGCAGCTGCACATGCAAGTTTTTCTTAAACTTTTTTTGTTTGCACGCCAAATTTTTTTGACTGCACATGAAAATTTTTCGGCATGCGAATGTCTATAATAAAACATTAACATAAAGACGTTTTATCGTTTTCGTTGCATGCGGACTTAGGGGTCGTGCACACATGCACGTGAAAATATTTAATCTTGCACACCCGAAATCTCGTCAAGAACTGCCATATTCTGCAGACTGGCTAATAATGACTGGTGTAAGGTATTTTCCACATACATTTTCTGTGTATGGAAAATATAAAAAAAAATTCTGTCCTTATTGTAATATTTTTCCTCCATTGTAGTTTTTTGCTTTATCTATCAGCCTTTGTTATAGATTAAAAAGAAGCATGAACCTTTGTCTGAAGACAACAAGCAGAAAGTTAGTTTTAATCCCATTGAAAGGAAACGGTCAAACTGTACCATATTTTTGGGCTATACATCTAACATGATTTCCTCAGGTCGGCAATTAGTTTTTTATGAATAAGTTTTTTGGTAAAATTGAGTTTAAAATAGTCTTTTTTTTGCCATTTTGTGTTTATGGAAAGTGTATCTTTTGAACTGATTGTGATTGCCTTATTAAACAGGTGTTAAATTGTATATACTTTTTTGGTTTGCCACTGTTAAAAAGACCGATTTTTATTTTTAAAAAACACAAACTTTTAGTAACAAACCAAAAAAAGTACAGTTCAGTGTTGCAAGACTGATGCAGCTTATTATGTAATTTATACAGGTATTAGAAAGACATTGCAATTTCTCGCTCAACACAACTTGGTCGACTGCATCGTTACTACTGCTGGAGGGATAGAAGAGGATTTTATAAAGTGTTTGGCACCAACTTACTTGGGTGATTTCCAGCTGAAAGGAAAGGAACTAAGGGAAAAAGGAATTAATAGGTAGAAAATTGAGTTGACTGTCACATGCCCACAAGATAGGTTAATATTTTAAATTCTGTTCTGTTTGCAGAATTGGCAATTTGCTTGTTCCCAACAGCAATTATTGTTTGTTTGAAGACTGGATTATTCCAATATTTGACCAAATGCTTGAGGAGCAAAATCAAGGCATGAAATGGACTCCATCCAAAGTGATTCATCGACTTGGCAAAGAAATCAACCACCCAGACTCTGTTTACTATTGGTGTTATAAAGTATATCCTGAACATTTTCTAAGTTGGTTCTAATCTCATTTTATATGCTGTGTATTACAATACATTCTAGAACAACATTCCAGTGTTTAGTCCTGGCCTAACTGATGGTTCAATTGGTGATATGCTTTACCTACATGGCTACAAAACTCCAGGATTATGTATAGACATAGTGGAAGGTGAGTTGTTTTGGCATTGTTATTAAACTCGACTTTTACCACCACTTTTTTCGCAGACATAAGGTTAATAAACAACCAGGCTGTATTTGCAGCACATACCGGTATGATAATATTAGGTGGGGGACTGATAAAGCACCACATATGCAATGCAAACTTAATGGTAAGTCAACATTTATGTTTATGCAAAGTATATATCTAATAATTTTACTGTGTTTGTAGAGGGATGGTGCAGATTTTGCTGTGTATGTTAACACTGCACAAGAGTTTGATGGTTCTGACTCTGGTGCAAGACCAGATGAAGCTATTTCTTGGGGAAAGATTAGAACAGATGCTAATCCAGTTAAGGTAACCAAACATATTGTGAACTTAAGCTAATATTAAAGTTTGAATCCTTGATAAATGCACTGAGAAAAATATAAATTAATCCTTATTATTTGCATCTTATCAAGTATCAATGTTGGTTTAATGCTTATACATTTCTCTGGATATGTCAGCAACTTAAAATTGTAATATAAGTTTTATAATTTTTTGTAAAGTGCACAAGTTCATTCATTTTGTTAATAAATTCTGCACTGTGTACTTCTAAAGGTGTATGCAGAAGCTACCCTTGTGTTTCCGCTATTGGTGGCTGAAACATTTGCTCGTCACTTTCATGAAACTAAAGTTGAAGGCAGTGAAAATGAAGAAATTATTAAATGAATTTATGACCAGCAACCTGCCTGCTCCCAGTTACAGAATAGTTTTGATTACTTCTTGCCCTGTACCCATATCTTACTCAGCCATTGTCCGGGTATTGGCGATGCAGGGAGTGTGGACATTCAAGCGTGGAGATTCAAGGTTGTGTTATTCTTATCTGTGCTCATTTCCGAAAAATAACCAAAAGTATTTGGCACCAATAAAAAAAGAAACGGTCATCGTGAATTTACATGCCAGGCAGTGCAGAATACGTCCAGAACCACTTCCAGTTGCGTTGACGTACAACTTTACAATTTGACTACATGTAAGTGCACTTTTTGTTTGCTTTTTGTTCGTATCGAGATACACCCGCCAAAGCAGCATGTTGAAGAACTTCGGCTACTCCGTCACCCGACAACGCGGAGCATTCAACGTATTCTACAGCCCCGATTTCCTGTGCCATCCGTTGTCCTTCCTCCATGCTAAAAAAGAAACACACCTGTGGTTTCATCAGTTACTGTAGTTAATAAATACACTAACGTAACACAGTTGGAAGAGCCTTGACTTGTCCGTAAATCTGTCTTGCAGCCAACCAGTAGGTAAGGAATCCCTGGACAGTGGTGTGCCAACTCTGGTACGTACATATGTTTAGCATGTTCAAGTGTAGCTGCGTTGTCGACAGAAAAACAGATCAGGAACACGTCAGCATTGGGGTAAGCCAACGGGCGCAATCTTCGAGAAGGTAATATTTCAACAACAGTGTATCAAACACCTCTAGTTCGTCACAGTCTACCCGACGTTCATTATGTTATGATTGTAGATAATGGGTGGTTACGTTATTTGTGCAAGAATGTAAATCCTGTCCAAAAGTTAATGCAGAGGTTAAAAAAATTATCTACAGACGACCGGCGTGATGCCAGGAACGAAATACTAATTTGTCACGAAGGTTTACTTTGATTATCAAATGACTAAATCCAAAGGCCACAACGGCATGTCTAGACCTGTTGTATTCTTCACCGCCCCCGGTGACGATAGGTTGGACAGCAATGTCCTGTGTTTTAGTACGTACTGTGAAGCTATGCACCATGAAACTGCCTATATTCTCCTTTTGAAAAATACCGGTGGTGTAACGATACAGAATCCCTGATTTTCCGACATATTTGTCGCCGACAGCGACAAGTTTCACCTATTCAACAATAATGCCCCATTTTAACGCATGGTAGCGTACTTGTTGTAATTAAAGCAAAAACTAAAAAGTCCGTTGTACAATTGGCAGGAAAGTGAAGCGAAGTTACAACATACTTAATATGAAGAAGCATCGCCCCATTTGCCGGTTTGCCTTCATTTTACATTGAAAATGATTGTAGAAAACAATCGAAACGTCTATATGAATTCATACAACTTAAGTTTTCAACCATTGTATGGGCTATCTTGTTTATATTGAAGAAGCATTATATTACATACAAAGTACAATTGTATACTAGACCCGAAGATGCTTACCTTATTCATCAATGTGTGTGTCGGATCTGTTGGGTGTAGACTATTCTAAAGTGTAAGCAAATCACTGCACGTCCGTTATCCACATACTACTTAGTGAGGCAACTTCCTTTGCGTGTATGATGTAATAGTAAGCCGTCGTTTGAGATTTGGTGCGATTTGTTACGTACACACCAAGAGAAAATGTTTATTCCATCATGTGTTACTGTTTTTTTCCTTGAAAACATGTCCGTTTTCGCTAAAAAGTTTAGCAAAACATTTGTCAAGTCGAATTGCAATATTTTTAGTTGACTGGGTATTTGCAATAGGTAATTCCCCAAATATAAGTGACGCGTGTCGCTTTGTGTTCGATATTCTATGGTTCGATTAACATTTTATCTTGGGTTTTGCTAAACATCAATGCATTAAGGATTTATAAAAAATAAAGAAATAATAGAAACATATAATTAACCAATATTTAATAAAATTTGCTGGATTAAAATCAAAAGTTATTTTGCATAGCTTTGTGTAAGCGACATTTTCTTTCTGGTTCAACATCCAGTCCATACAGATTGCTGCACGACCTGAATTAAGTTTTAACATTGAAATTGTTAACCCCCAGCAATGCAAGAAGTTAGAGCCCAAGGCTTTGCCGATTTTCTTTCCAAAGTCAGTGAACTGGAAAAGCAAAACAAAACCATCATATGTATGTTCTGTGGTGACAAGGATGCATCTGGAAACAGCTGGTGCCCAGACTGTGTTACAAAAGAACCCGTGGTCAGAAATTGTCTGAAAGACTTTTCTGACCAGGATGAATACTTTTTCATTTACTGCTGTGTTGGTGGAAGGGATTACTGGAAGGACCGAAACAATGAGTTTCGCACTGACAAGCGTTTGAATCTTACTGGAGTCCCAACACTGATGATTTGGGGGAAACCAAATCAAAAATTGGTTGAAGATCAGTTAAAACCTGAGCTGATATCAATTTTGTTTGAATAGTAAAATAGCATCATCATTAATTGCTACTCCAGGTTAAAACAGCATTGGTCACTTCAAAATGCAATCTTGTTTAGTCACCATTGATCAAAATCCTTTCTTTCATCTTCATATAAATATTGTTACAGTTAAAGTTCATCAACAATAACTTGCACAGTTCCTTTTAATTTAAAAATTTTAGCAACAATATTATTAAACAAGATTTTTATGCAAATATGTGTGGCAATATCAATTTCATCAATAACATTTGTTTGTTGTGGTGAAGGAAGTGCTTATCCATGGCTGATAAATTTGCCTTCATGTTGGTTCTTGGTTGTAATGTTAAAAGTTTCATGATTTGCCATTGAAGAAACTTTGCGTGTATGGCAATGCAATGAAATATTTTGTGAAATGTTTAGTGGTGTGGAGCAAGTGAAAAGTTCAATAATCGCAATTGCATTTTGTATCGAATAAAAGCCTGTAAATTTCCATATAATTCACTGTTTATGGTTAAGTGTAACACTGTTGCTGGACCTCACTGATATATATGGCATGTAATTTCAGCAAGTTAAGTTCAATAGGACTTAGATTATAGAAGAAGATTTGCCAACTAGTTTGAAAAAGCTTACAGCAAAGAGAATTGGGCTAAAAATGTTTTTCATACCAACCATGCCTGATGATTCAGTAGACCTACTTAAATGTATTTCACGTTTCCGTTGTCGATGGTCAACGGGTTCAGCACAGCTTTTTGAAATCTTATTACAGTGAATGCCAGTTCAACGTTTAATTTGCGACGGTCCTTTAAAAAGTTTTTGCGACAATGGCAGTTGTGGTTTATTTCATTGCTTTCCTGCCGATTGTTCTCTCATTTAACGTAGAAAGTGGAGTTTTCAGAGACGTTACTTTGCCACAGAATAATGTCAACAGCTCAAGGTTTTTTGGGACTTACTTTGAAATTGAGTTTAGGTTGACCAAGTGAGTTTAATTAGTTTCAAAAAGGTGATTTAAGGTATTGATTCCAAGAATTCATTCCGTTTTTGTTGCAGAATGATGGTCACGTGTCCTGGCTGTGTGTCAAATCCTTTTAACTCATCGCTGGATGGTCGTTTGTATCGTTGCAGTTTGCAAAGCAACAACCCATGCGAGGACGTTTCGCCCGAAGTTCCACCTCTTATGCAGATGGATGCCTTCGGGCTGGATATTACGAGTCCAGCTAGACGTTCGTTTGTGGTAAGTATTTGAATTTTGTTGCTTCATCATTTTGAGATTCTTTTTGATAGGCATGTTCCTCCCTACGATCAACGATATGTAGCGGGACAGTGCAGCAGCTTGGTCACTGTTACGTCGGACAATTGTATGGAAGAATCTGGGAGGATTCTTTGACGAAAAGTTTTGGTAAATAAACTACCAAAACTTGATGCATTTTCGTGCAAGTCTGTGCCACCAAAATATAAACAAAATACGCAGAAATATATACAAAATACAAAGTAATGTCAGCTTGCTTTCGCATAGCAAAGCAGGATCGCCCCACTGTACAGGCCCTTCATGTTTGGCGATATTAGCTCTCGCATTCTCATCATTAGGTTCACAGGCTTCGCTGCCAAGGCATTGCAGCCAAGCTGCATCAGTTACTTTTCCCGACAGTCGGAGCGAGATCTAAAAAAAATCAAGCTCCCGCCTTGGCAGCGAAGCTTGTGAACCTAAACAAAATACTTTTGTTTTATCTGTGTTACAACACTAGTTAAAAAATACCAACTTACTTGACTCCTTGCACAGTTTGCCCCCATTCGCATGTCGATATTCTTTTTCTTCTCGACGGTTCTTCTTCAATTAACCACGGCGGCGTGGACAACTTTAAAACAGTCAAGGAATGGGTGAAAAACGTTACTGAGAAGTTTGATATTTCATCTGGGGGCTCGGCGTCGGTCGGGGTTGTTCAATATTCCACCTGGCTTCCGCAATTGTGAGAAACGAGTATTTTCTTCTGACTTAGTTAAAAATATTGTGCGTTGAACTTTTAGCTGTATAATTTGTTGGTTGTACTTTTATGTAAAAAAATAAGTTTGAAAATTTGTGTATTAGGCATAGATGAAGGAAAGCATAGTTCAGTTTGAGTGCAAACATAAGTCGTAAACCTACAATTTTGGTTGTACTGTCGTATAACCCAAACGTTTCACACACATTTATTGTGTCTATAGCGGAAGGAAGTCTTCCAGCGCTACCACCAAATAAATTTGTCATGTCACATCATAAATTTGTCAATGTGTCTGATGCTCGTAAGGCTACTTGTAGTCAAAAGATCAAAATATCAAAATTGCAGTTGTTTGTGTGAATCTCAAACATCCTTTCACGCACAGACGCTAAAACATCTTTTATTTTCAGCGGCTTTCGTTTGGTTGTGACAGAAATCAAGATTGGGAAATATACCGTATTTGATGACTTCGCGGTAAGCCCATGTTGATTCGAATGACTTCCAGCGTTATCATATTTTTTAATTGCAGAATGCTGTAGATAACATTGTCCTACACAGTGGCACCACTTTCACCGGTTCCGCCATCCCCATTGCCGCCGGGGCCTTTTCCAACTCTTCTAACTTTGGGGACCCGTTCACCAAAAAGGTTCTCATTCTACTTACGGACGGAGTGTAAGAGGATTTGCTCGTTGAAATAAATCGTTTCCGAACATAATTTCGCGTCCGGGAACTGCAAAAAGTTTTCGTCAAAATAAAACGTTTTGAGAATCAAAAGTAAATCAATTTTATAGACGGATTGGTATCTGTTTTACATTCTTAATAACAACTGTCTTTGAGTTCTGCGACCTTAAGCATTTAAAGAACCACTGAAACCCTTTTTGTACTTCGCGGGTTAGCGACCACTATAGATCTTAAATCAATTATTGCCGATAAATTTCCGATTTTGTATGGTGTTATGTTTAATGTAATGGAAATTTCTGAGAAGGGTTTGCATTGTAAGTGGACAATTAATCACAAAAATGTCACATTTTAAAGCTCGAACGACCCTCAGCTGTTGAATTCGAGCTCTCTTTACTTGAAATCGCAAAATATTACAGCTTTTAGTGTTGGAGTCAGGGCTGCCGATCTCACAGAACTGCAGGTAAATTTAACTGTGCTGTTTGGGTTTTCATGAACATGTGCCAAAATAGGTACTCCTTTACCCTACAGTAAAAGGACCACATACCCATTCATACTATTTTCATGGACCACAAAAACTATGTGTTATGTCTTCAGCGCCCGTTACATATCCAAATGAATAAAACGTCCTAATTATACATCTCGCCTGGTCCTAACACCTTTATAAAGAAACTATTCAAAATACACTGGGTTGCTGAAAGTTGCTGTTGTCAAGATATGTTGTAAATTATTTGTTTCAAAAAGTGCCCAGACGCTCTTCCCAGACGCCAGCGAGCATTATACGACCTATTGCAAGATATTGAATCATGCTTACAAAAATTTAATTTTTTGATGTATAATCACTCTGCATGTTGTTAAATGTAGATCGTAGCAAATGGTCGAGTGGGCGACAACGAACGAGTCTACCAACTTTCCGATTTCTCCAAGCTTGACTCAATTGTCCAAAGTATTTTTACTGAAATTAGTGGTATCATTCTCGAAGGTAATGGAACTGGCCTGCATGTTTACTCTTGACAATATATAATTCATCTATTGCTTAATTGTTCCATATGTAATTACCTTATATCTATGACCATTACCAAGTAAACTTCATTTCTATGTTATAGCTGGTGACAACAACGCGACGAACGAGTTAAAGTTCAGCCAAACTGGATTTTCGACGGCTTCTGATTCGGTAAGACCGAAATACAGAAAGTGGTGTGAATGCGTTTGGTCAATGGAGCGATGTGATAGTATGTTGGTGATTGTGTGCGGCGCGCTGGGTTTTACTGCTTTTATCAGTTAGTGCAAAAAGGTACTTCAATGTTGCTGACGACAGAAACGGAAAGGTTCAGTCGATTGAAAGTAAGGTCTTACAAAGGTACGTACTATTTTGTTGTCAATCAGGTTAACTAAAGACTTAAACTTTTAGGACAGAAAAATGTACCTTGAAATAGGAGTTTATGATAAAGGAACAAAAACTAGGTAAGTTCGGATGAAAAAAACTAATGTAAAAAAGGAATTACTGCTGTCGGTAATTATCCTTAAACAAGTATGTTTTTAAATATCATTGTTTCTACAACCTTACGCTAAAGTACAATATTCCTATTTCTTAAATTATATTAATAATTTTTCACTGTCAAAGCAAATAACAACCTATACAAATAAGAAAAAACAATTACTAATTCGCTTGCGTTTTGGACGCTGTAGTCATATCTCTATTTCACACGATATTTACTTTTCACAGGTGAAATGCGTTGATGTCGAGGATGCAGGAGTTGATGATTGCACTCCTCGTTCGAGAGAAAACCCACAAATTTCCGGAATTAGAACCGGCATTGGTTGATTGCTTTAATTTCGATTTATTTACGGACACAACATTTATGGCTATAATTTCAAACACAAACTGCTATGTGGTGTTTATACGTTAAACCAGGGTTTAGAAAACTGGGTACCATCCCAACTGCCCGGGGGGTAGCACGATATGAAGAAATCGAAACTTGTATAATGTACAGTAAGTACACAAGTAAAGTGCAAATTTCTGGGGTTGTTGCCTTACGTATTTTTTGTTTTATGTTCACGTTATCATATCACGCTGTTTTGGGTGGAAACCCTGATGTGACGCAAAAATTAAGGCTCCATAAAGAATCACGAATAGGGGGTCTGTGTCCTGAAAAGTTTGGGTCACGCTGCGTTAAGCCATATCCTGACAAAGACTATACCTTACGTTTGACACAGTTTACGATCTGTTTATCAGTATTCCGATACCAACGTATTCCTTCTTTGTTTTATTGTCACCTCACCATGCCGTTCAAAAACACAGAGGATTTTTTTTTGAAATTGGTTCTTCTTCTTGGTTGTAAGACTGACCTGCGACCGAATGATAGTCAGCCGCAAGGTGGTGTCATGTGTGCGTATGCGAAGTTTAAAATGTGTCCACTAACAAAGAGCTAAATTTTGGCAAACGTGGTGTATAAAGACTTCTTCTGATTGTTAGTTGGTATGAAAATAAAACAAGGAAAAGAAATTATTATTGAAATCAGGGCAGATAAAAATTTTGAATGCTTTGCATTTACTGAGAGGGTGCCAAAGAGATGTTTGACTGCTTTCTCTATTTCGATTTGGCTGTCATTAGCTTTATCATGTAATTTAAAGAACACTATTACTTTGGTGAAAACAAGTGTCAAAAGAAAACCTCAAAATAAAAATGCTTTTGAATCGAGAAAATTGCTTTATTTCAATAACCAATTTAAACTTCACACAGTTTGTCCTGGTTGCACTCATTGGGTGAACCAGCCACAAACCGCTCGTAATGATTCAGCATCTTGTCAAGACTGCACAGGGAGCCGTTTTCACATGCCGGGTTTGTGGTTACTAACTTCTCGTTCCAGAATATCTGGACCTTGTAGTTGGAAAGGGAGGCACATTGACCCTCGGGGACTTCTCCACAACGATACAGAATAAAAGCAAGGTTTCCGGCACTTGGAATCAACTTGCTTATGCGGAAAAATCGATTTCCTTGTGATCTAAAATTCCTTAACGTGGGCGGGTCATCAACCTGTATTTAAAAATGTTAATGCAAAAATGAAAAGTTTGGTACTTAAATGTTGTTGTATTATTTTGGAATGTTATTCATGCAATACAAAAATTTTTCGATCGGTATTAAAATGCTGCTCCTTCTCTACATGAATTTAATTGTGCAAAAATATAACGTTTTACTGGATATTTTAGCAATGCTTGGTGTAATTTCTTCTAAACTATTGAGGTTTAAAATGCCCAGCAGCTTCGTTGTAAAACATGCTGAAACTAAGTTAATAAGTGCCGTTACTAACAAACGTAGCAACAAGAATATAAAGAACAACGTACTGTAAACAGTCCCATATTTCCAGCCAATGTGACCACATTGAAAACGTGGCCAACTCTGATTCGTGCTTTAATATACTCCTTCCCCTCTTGGTCGTATTCGCCTGCCAACTTTAGGGAGTTAATGATCTCTTTTGTGTGGAAGCAGTTTTTCTGCGTTGTGATTGGATACAAGAAACCTCGTTGTGGATAGTTGTACACGTCGGTTGCGTAGTCGAGTACTAGAAATAATCGAAAATTGGAATTTTTTAAAGATTTTGTGAATATATATTTCTATAGAATCTCTATATTTCTATAGAATATATTTCAATAGAATCTCTATTTGAATAAGTTTTGGTAAATGGAGAAACTGATGATGCCGTTTTAGGCGAAATATATTTTTCTCTAAATAAATCGATCTGAGCTGTCTGAAGATCGCTGTGTTTGGATTTTAATACATTATTATTGATACGGTGTGCGATCGACAGCCTGCCAGGGGATTTTGGTTTTTTGATCCAGATTTGATTTACTAATCATATTGATTATGCAAGTATTAAATAATTTTCTGTTTTGTTGCGATTTTAAAATTCAATGCACCAAAGTTTTGCTAAATTTCCAAATAAGGCGTTGTATCGAATGCAAAATGCTCTTCATGTGATTTTACGAAATTGCATATCCATTTAGCGTTTAAAGAGTTTTTAGTAATGCTGTCTGGAAAAAAATTAACGTCGAGAGTATTTTAAAATGATTCTGACAGATTTATTAATCTTTCTTTCTGTTTTACCTTCCAATTCTGTGGTTTTAAATATAGTGCACCAGGGTCCAGCGACCGCGTCCACCCATCGTTGGTAGTAACAGGCGTCGTACATTTCAAACAGCACTTTGGTTGTAACTCTTGATTCTTCTACACCCAGGCGTCTGGCCACATTTCGGGCAATTCCACGAATTCGGTAACCTAATCACATTCCTGTGTGTTGTATTGAAGTTCGAAAAACTACAATTTAAGTACAGTCTTATGGTGCAGTTCACTCAACGTAACCAAAACACTTTAAAGACGAACTGCTGCGCACGAATTTCTCGAAAACATAATTAATTGTTATGCATAGGTTTAAACTACTTTCATGAAAATATTTCATATTTATTCTTTTGTTATACATATCTGCATCACCCACTAAAATTTAAGTTTAACTGCTTTTTTCAGCATGGTATTTTGTCGGCGGAATAAAAAAAAATAATAAACTATACTCTAAAATAAGCATAAATAAGAAACATAACTGACGGTTTTATTTATGCTTCAATACAAACAAAATAGCCCATGCAATAGTTGAGAACTTCATGTTGCAGACGTTTCAATATATTGCACTGAAAATGATTGTAGTACAACAATCGAAACGTCTGTAGCAGGGAATTCTCAACTATTGCATTGGCCATTTTGTTTGTATTGAATAAGCATAAGTACGCAAAAGCATCGTAATTAAACTTAAATTTGTTTTCTGCGTAAAAGAATTGCGAAACTTGAAACAACCAACGAATTCCTCACTATTTTGAAATCGCCTCAGCTCGGCACTCGCTTCCGGGTTGTTTTTCACTTCTTTGATAAACTTCGGGCAGCTCTCGCGCAACAGCGGGTCACGTGACTTTGGGGTAACGTCAATCTTTATCGACTCAGGTAGGGAAAATCCATTACGACAGAAAAGCTCCTCGGCGAAAAGACGTAGAGAGCGGGATGTACGCTTTGTGTCAGTGCTTGTAAACCTAAGGACGATTTGTTGCAGGTCAATTGTTGCACTTCTAACTGAGTTTAAAAGTGGTATTTTGGGGTAACAGCTTATTCGGGTGTCAAGCTAAAACCTGCAAAAGTATTCATCCAAAAACACAAATAGTGTTTATGTGCCAAAAGAACAGACTATAAAAATATAATATGCCTGGCAGCAACAGCAACAATATTATACAAAAAGTGATACAAAAATATTTCTAAACATCAGTAAGCGAACCAGTTGATGATCATCATGCGCTTTGCAAATCCGCGTGAATTGCGTTGGATAACTTGGATTATTTCTCAAGAAAACTTGACTTTGTATAAAATAATTTTACCTGAATAGATCGTGCCTGACAGACTTTCCCAAAAGTTCTGGGAATCTCTGCTTAAAAGCTCGGGCAACTTGACGAACTTCCTCATCGCCGAACTCTGTCTGATTCTGGTTGTCAAACTCAGACATCCAGACTTTCCAGTTCTCAAGCGCCTGATACACACACATGTGAGTCAGTGTTTCATTTAAAAAAATTAGTCCGCGTAACACTGCAACTTTAAGTTGATATCAAATAGAACCGCCGAGTATTCAGACAACTGTTTATATTAAAATTGATGTTTAAGGTTCAAAAAAGTAACAACAAACATCTGTAACAAAGGAACTTAAATGAAATAGGTTTGTTGCCCTACGGCCTAACAGGAATGTTGAGAAGTTTTTGCTTAAAACTATGCTAGCAATCCAGTTCATGGAATCCTTCAGATTTTTTTATGTAACTCTAGGTTTTCGCGAAACCACTGAGTTAGGAAATATTAGATGGGTCAATGATTTGTGTTACATTTCCATTAATTTGATAAAGTAATCGCAATGTTGCTTGTTATTAGAAGAGCAAAGGCATAACTTTGCCAATTCGCACCCATTAAATACTTTATGGCTTGATGATATGCTGGAAGTGTTTACCTTTAGCTCACGTGGGCACTGGACAGCTTCCCCGTTGGTGTTTAGAGTCTCGACAAACTGCTCAAGTCTGAGGAACGAAGCGCGAACACTCTGGGCCGGGTATCTTGCACCGTGACGAACAATCATATTGATAAAGATTGGAACACATCCTGTGAAATTATACACGTACTTAACATTCTGATTTGTATAATCGCGTACTCTCAGCCAGGTAATAATTGACAACGTGGAAATATGTGGACCCAAAAGCTGTAGAAATGTACGAAACAGTATTTAATAACGATATACACAAATGCGACTTCCCGTAATCAGGTTCAAAAGTCTTTTGTTCCAGAGCTTTTAATTTTCTAGTATACGCACTATATAAAGTATGTTTTTTGCCGATTGAAATTGCAAATATTTACCTTGCGGGCGTTGGGAAATGGCAGGCAACTCGCCCCGCACGTCCTTGTAAAACGTCTTTGTCCCAAAGTATGGGTAATTAATTGAACGGGACCTGCAAAACCATCCACTTGTAAGCGATATAGCCGAAAACAGAACAACCACAATGACCGTCTTAAACATCATGCTCCCTCTTGTCTGAAACGTCAGTAACCAGAATATACGTTGCTCTTAATCTTGCAGCAACGTTTTCAGACCAGGTTGAACAAACGCCCAGGGGCAATTATCTCATGAATTTCTATGAAAAGCAATAGTTGTCAAGCCTGTTGAGCCCAAACGCACATCACGTGCATTTCGATAACTCAAGTAGTTGCCAAGTGCGTGTTGTCGATGTGATAACTAGCAGGAGGAATAACCGCCATAGGCACTTATGTCATATATGTTGAGGCTTTAAATAACAGATTCTTCTTGCCTGCACACGGAATTATTAACAAAAAGTTTTTAACATGTAATTTTTAACGTACGAAAATATGTAGTTATATCGATGCAAATTCAAAATTGCTGTCTTTCTGGCAATAGTATAAATACCCTTCAGTCCTTGGTGTTCTTCAAAGTAGAAACATCGATGAAACAAACGTTTATCATTGCAAAAGAATAATGGTTTACAAGTTACGGTATGCCCAAAAACACATATATAAACACCAAGTTGATTGAAGTTGTTTTTGCCAAACCTGTATTACTTCTCAAAAAGCCCCACTCGACCACAAAATTTGTCAATGTTAATTTCGCTTCCGCCATCCCCATTGCCGCCGGGGCCTTTTCTAACTCAAATTCTACTTACGGATGGAGTGTAGGAGGATTTGGCCGTTGAAATAATTGTTTTCAAAAATATTTTTGCGCCTGGGAACTGTAAAAATTGTCCTCAAAATAAAACGTATTTGAGAATCAAATGGAAATCAATTTCATAGTGTATACAATCGTTACTATCTTGGATCTGAGCACTTAAAGAGCCACTGAAACCCTTTTTGCCATTCGCGGGTCGGCGACCTCGACTGTCTTAAATCAATTATTGCTGATAAATTTCTAAAAACAGCGTGCAGATATTGTGTGGTTTTGTATTGAATGTAATGGAAATGTACTAAAAAGAGGTTGTTATTTTGATTTTAAAATTAATCACTAAAAATGTTACATTTTGAAGATCAAACGACCCTCAGCTGTTGAATTCGAGCTCCTTGTCTTCGAAATCGCAAAACATTACAGCTATCAGTGTTGGAGTCAGAGCTGCTGATCTCACAGAACTGCATGTAGGTTGGTAACTGTTCTGTTTTGATTTTCATGAATACGTACCAAACGTCTTTACACTACAGTATACGGACCACAGGCCTCTTCATACTATTTCCATGGACCACAAAAACTATGCGTTATGTATTCAGCACGCGTTAAATGTCCGAATGAATAAATCCTAATTATACAAATATCGCCCGGTCCTAACACCTTTTTGAAGAAACGATTCAAAATTGATTTGTTTCAAAAAGTGCAAAGACACTTTTGCCAGACGCCACCGAGCATACGACCTGTAGCAAGATATTAATTATACAATGCTTTAAATGTAGTTTTCAATGTATAATCACTCTGCATGTTGTTAAATGTAGATTGTAGCAAACGGTCGAGTGGGCGACAACGAACGAGTCTACCAACTTTCTGATTTCTCCAAGCTTTACTCAATTGTCCAAAGTATTTTTACTGAAATTCGTGGTATCATTCTCGAAGGTAATGGAACTGCTCCTGCATGTTTACTCTTGACAATATATTTTTCATCTTTATTTCTACTTGTGAGTCGTTTGTTTTTTCGTGACCAAATGTTCCATGTGTAATTACCTCATATTTCTGAATATTACTAATTAATCTTCATTTATATGTTATAGCTGGTGAAAACAACGCGACGAACGAGTTGAAGTTCAGCCAAACCGGATTTTCGACGGCTTTTGATTCGCTAAGACCCAAGTACAGAAAGTAGTAAATGTGGTGTGAATGTGTTTGGGTGGAGAAATGATGTGAACGATGTGTCTTAGTACGTACTATATTATTGTCAATCAGGTCAACTAAAGACTTAACTTTTCAGACGAAAAAAATAATTAAAAAAAGAAGGAATTGCTGCTGTCGGTAATTATTCGAATTTCTCAAGTGGTGGTGATAATTTTTTACTCTCAAAGCAAAATTCGTACAACGACAACTTATAGCATATGCCTATAACATAGCCGGTAACAAACTATATAAATAAGATAATGTTTTACTAATTCGCTTGCGATTTGGGGACGCTGTAGTCATATCTCTATTTCACACGATATTTACTTTTCACAGGTGAGATGCGTTGTTGTCGAGGATGCAGGAGTTGATGACTGCACTCCTCGTTCGAGAGAAAACCAACAAATTTCCTGAATTAGAACCGACTTTCGATTGGGTTATTTACGGACGTTATTATTTAAAACACAAACTGCTATGTGGTGAATATACGCCCAAGCAGGGTTTTGCAAACTGGGTACCACCACAACTGCCCGGGGGGTAGGACGACATGAAGACATTGAAACTTGTATATTATACTGTAAGTACACAAGTAATTCCCCCAGTGCAAATATCTTGGTTGTTGCCTTACGTATTTTTTTGTGGTTACGTTATGTGGTCTAAAAAGTTTGAGAAACGCTGCGTTAAGCCAAATCCTGACAAAGACTGAGGTTTACGTTTGACGCAGTTTACGGTCTGTTTATCAGTATTCCGATAACAACTTCTTTGTTTAAATGTCGCCCCAACATGCCGTTCCAACACACAAAGGATTTTTGAAAGGCCGCAAATGTCTTGGTTTCTTCTTGGTTGCAAGACTGGCCTGCAACCAAATGATATTCAGCCGCAAAGGTGGTGTCATGTGTAAGTATATGTGAAGTTTAAAATATGTCTACAAACAAAGAGTCAAATTTTGGCAAACATGGTGCATAAAGACATTTCCTGATAGCTATTTGGTATGTAAATAGAACAAGGATAAGAAATGGGTATGGAAATCAGGGCAAATAAACAATTTGAATGCTCTGCATTTACTTGAAGGGTGGCAAAGAAATGTTTGAACGAGACTGCAGCACTTAAAATAAGCAAAAAGGCTACATGATCTTCCAAGATAAACAGAAAAAATGATTTGTCTATTTCGATTTGCTTCCCATTAACTTTATTTTGTAATTTAAAGAACAATATTACTTTGGTGATAACAACGCAGTAATATTACATGCAATAGCATGATAGGCAGGATCGCTCCACTGCGCAGGTCCTTGGTTGGCGATCACAGCTAACGTATCGTAGTCATGAGGCTTTCAGGCTTGGCAGCCCAGGCAATGCAGCCTAGCTTGATTAGCCACTTTTTCCTGACAAGTCGGAGCACGTTTTTTGGCCACAATATACCCGGTGAAACCACTTCGCTCCTTTAGCTCACTTGGTAGAGCGTTGGGCCTGGTTAGCCCAGGGTCGTGAATTCAAACCTCACCGGGAGCACCGGGAGATTTTTCAAATCTCGCTCCGACTTGTCAGGAAAAAGTGGCTGTTCCAGCTAGACTGCATTGCCTGGAATGCCAAGCCTGAAAACCTCATGATGATTGGTGAAAACAAATATAAATAAAGAAAACCTCAAAACAGAATGCTTTTGCATCGAGAAAGTTGTTTTATTTCAATAACCAATTTAAACTTCACACAGTTTGTCCTGGTTGCACTCATTGGGTGAACCAGCCACAAACCGCTCGTAGTGATTCAGCATCTTGTCAAGACTGCATAGAGAGCCGTTTTCACACGCCGGGTTTGTGGTTACTAACTTCTCGTTCCAGAATATCTGGACCTTGTAGTTGGAAAGGGAGGCACATTGACCCTCAGAGACTTCTCCACAACGATACAGAATAAAAGCAAGGTTTCCGGCACTTGGAATCAACTTGCTTATGCGGAAAAATCGATTTCCTTGTGATCCAAAATTTCTCGAAGTAGGCGGGTCATCAACCTGTATTTAAAAATGTTAATGCAAAAATGCAAAATTTGGTACTTGAATGTTATTGTATTATTTTGGAATGTTATTTATAAAATCGGTATTCACATGCTGCGCTTTCTCTACATGAATTGAATTGTACAAAAATATAACGTTTTACTGTATATTTTAGCAAGCTTGTTGTAATTTCTTCTAAAATATTAAGGCTTAATATGACGAGCAGTTTCGTTGTGAAACATGCTGAAACTAAGCCAAAGAGTTTAAGGGACAACGTACTGTAAACAGTCCCATATTTCCAGCCAAAGAGACCACTTGGGAAACGTGGCCGACTCTGATTCGTGCTTTAATATACTCCTTCCCCTCTTGGTCGTATTCGCCTGCTAACTTTAGGGAGTTAATGATCTCTTTTGTGTGGAAGCAGGTTTTCTGCGTTGCGATTGGATACAAGAATCCTTGTTGTGGATAGTTGTATACGTCGGTTGCGTAGTCGAGTACTAGAAATAATCGAAAATTGGAACTCTGTAAAGAGGTTGTGAATATATTTCATTAATAAGCAATGTGCAGCCAATAATATGAATTGTGTATAAGCTGCCTACAGATGGCCTATTTTCTCCGAAGTTTGCACTTAGTTTGGTGCCCAACGGATGACGGCGATTGTATAGTCACCACAAAGTGGAAGTCTTTGCTTGGCCGTTTGGTCTGCAGAGTCGTCGTATAGTCACACCAGCTGCACTGATGAGACCTTTTAGGTCGAAACAGTGGCCATCTGTCTGGAGCTTATACACTATTTCATTAATATTAATTATGTAAGTATTAAATTAAACGCAATATTTTCCTGTTTATTGCAATTTTAAAATTGTGTTAGCACCAACATTTTGCTAAAAGTTATTATATCGAATGCAAAATGCTCTTAATGTGTTTTTACGAAATTGTATATACGTTTAACGTGTAAAAAGTTATAACAATGCTATCTGGAAAAAATTAAAGTCGAGAGTATTTTGAAATGATTCTGACAGATTTATTGCTCTTTCTTTCTGTTTTACCTTCCAATTCTGAGGTTTTGAATATAGTGCACCAGGGCCCAGCGACCGCGTCCACCCATCGTTGGTAGTAACAGGCGTCGTACATTTCAAACAGCACTTTGGTTGTAACTCTTGATTCCTCTACACCTAGGCGTCTGGCCACATTTCGGGCTATTCCACGAATTCGGTAACCTAATCACATTCATGTGTGTTGTATTGAAGTTCGAAAAATAAGAACTTAAGTACAGTTATAGTGCAGTTCATTCAACGCAACCAAAACACTCGAAAACATGATTGTTTGTTCAACTATTTTCATGAAAATATTTCATAATTATTCTTTTGTTGTACATGTCTGTATCGCCCGCAAAAATTTCAGTTTAACTGCCTTTTATCATTTACATTCTATTGTTGGCGGAAAAAAAAGACTAACTAACTCTAAAATAAGCATAAATAACCAATAGCAATGTAATTAAACTTAAATTTGTTTAATGCGCAAAAGAGTTGCGAAACTTGAAGCAAGCAACGAATTCCTAACTTCTTTGAAATCGCCGCAACTCGGCACTCGCGTCCGGGTTGTCTTTGACTTCTTTGATAAACTTCGGGCAGCTCTCGCGCAACAGCGGGTCACGTGACTTTGGGGTAACTTCTATCTTTATCGACTCAGGTAGGGGAAATCCATTACGACAGAAAAGCTCCTCGGCAAAAGCACGAAGAGAGCGGGATGTACGATTTGTGTCAGTGCTTGTAAACCTAAGGACGATTTGTTGCACTTCTAACTGTGTTTAAAAGTGGTACTTTGGGGTAACAGCTTATTCGGGTTCCAAGCTGTAATCTGCATAAGTATTCATCCAAAAATACAAAAAGTTTTTATGAGCCAGAAGAATAGACCATAAAAATATAATATGCCTGACAGCAACAGCAACATTATTATACAAAAAGTGACGCAAAAATATTTCTAAATATCAGTAAGCGAACTAGTTGATGATCATCATGCACTTTGCAAATCCGCGTGAAGATTATTTCTCAAGAAAACTCGGCTTTGTATAAAATAATTTTACCTGAATAGATCGTGCCTGACAGACTTTCCCAAAAGTTCTGGGAATCTCTGCTTAAAAGCTCGGGCAACTTGACGAACTTCCTCATCTCCGAATTCTGTCTGATTCAGGTTGTCAAACTCAGACATCCACACTTTCCAGTTCTCAAGCGCCTGATACACATGCATGTGAGTCAGTGTTTCATAAAAAAGTCCGCGTAACACTGTAACAATATTTAAGTTGATATCGAGTTCATGGAACCCTTCAGATTTTTTTATGGAACTCTAGGTTTTCGCGAAACCACTGAGTTAGGAAATATTAGATGGGTCAATGATTTGTGTTAGATTTCCATTTATCTGATACATCGTAATGTTGCTGGTTGTTGGAAGAGCAAAGGAATAACTTTGCCAATTTGCACCCATTAAATACTTTATGAACTGATGATATGCTGGAAGTGCTTACCTTCAGTTCACTTGGGCACTGGACAGCGTTCCCATTGGTGTTTAGAGTCTCGACAAACTGTTGAAGTCTGAGGAAAGAAGCGCGAACACTCTGGGCCGGGTATCTTGCACCGTGACGAACAATCATATTGATAAAGATTGGAACACATCCTGAGAAATTGGCGTTATGTTGTTCTTTTATACACGTACTTAACATCCTGATTTTCATAATCGCTAAGTCTTAGCCAGGTAATAATTACAACATAGAAATGTGTGGACCCAAAAGCTGTAACTTGCCGTAATCAATTATTCAATGTCTAATAACAATAAAAACTGAAAGAAAAAATACATTGTTCGAGAGCTTTTAAATTCTACTCGTACACGCACTATAGTGTATCTTTTTTGCCGATTGAAATTGCAAATAATTACCTTGCGGGCGTTGGGAAATGGCAGGCAACTCGCCCCGCACGTCCTTGTAAAACGTCTTTGTCCCAAAGTATGGGTATTTACTTGAAAGGGACCTGCAAAACCATCCACTTGTAAGCGATATAGCCGAAAACAGAACAACCACAATGGCCGTCTTAAACATCATGATTCCTCTTGTCTGCAGCGTCAGTAACTATGGAATATACGTTGCTCTTTATCTTTCAGCAACGTTTTTAGACCAGGTTGAACGAACGCCCAGGGGCAATTATCTTATGTATTTCTTTGAAAGGCAATAGTTGTCAAGCCTGTTGACCCATGTAGTTGCGTGTTGTCGATGTGACATAAATAGCAGGAGGAAAAACCACAAAAAGCACTCTTGTCATGTATGTTGAGGCTATAAATAAATTCTTCTTGCCTGCACACGAAATTTTCAATAAAATTAAATTCCACGTACGAAAATATGTAGTTATATGGATGCAAATTCCACACTGTTGTTTTTCTGGCAATAATATAAATACCGTCCAGTCATTGGCATTCTTCGAAAAAGAAACATCGATGAAACAATGGTTGCTATCGCAAAAGAATAATGGCTGAGTTACGGTATGCCCCAAAACACACATAAACACAAAGTTAATTAAAGTTGTTTTAACCAAACCTACATTACTTCTGGCAAGACAAAAATTTTCCAATGTCAATTTCCCTTCGCATGCAACGCAGTGGTTCACAAACTGTCTGTCCTGAAAGACCTTTTTAAATGACGTCAAAGTATTCGCGGACCCCTTTAAGTTTTCGAATATCTGCTTCCGCTGCAATTCAAGTCTGGGATGTCACTTGTTTTCCATGTGCTGTAATTCCTTGCTGTAATTTAATATGATTCCGGGCCTATATTGGAAAATGCGTACATGTTTTTCGTACATTGTGATTTATCATTGAACAAGAGTAATTAGAAATTTCAGCGGACCCCGGTAGTGAATCCCTGATGTAACACAACCGCATTTTTCCATCAAAATATAATTTAGGTAAAAGACTGTTTATCTATAGTGGCGAAAATCACAATATATAAGTACACTTAAGCATAATAAACAAATTCTGCGTAAATTAATTGCCATGGTATTACGTTTTATAATCTGTAGCTCTTAGATAAAGAGACAGTTTCGGCGCTTATATTTTCCTACTTGTTTTAAGAACCCAGTATTGTTTCGCATTTCTCTAGGTTTAAGATATTGATATTAATTAATCCTTATGCCTCAATCCTACATAAGCTGACATATACGTGATAAGGATTTTTCCACATTGCCACATAATTAGCTACTGAACAATCCTCTGCATTGTTTCAAAGTTTGCGGAAAGGGAAGATACGATTTTTCTGAGAAGCAATACATGTAACTTAAACCGGTTGCGATGCGATTCAGTGACAGCGATGTTATCGCCGGCAAAGAGCCGAAAAGCCAGGGCAAAAGCCGCAGCATCTCCAATTACAAAACGCACTATAGCCCTTAAGGCACGACCAAGGAAATCTTCACGACGTCTATAGGTTAAAGAAGTCCAGACGGTCTAAGCGTCTTTGTCATCAGCTGTAACTACAGGAAGCTATGGACAGTTTCATGGTTCTGTACGTTTTGTTAGGTTTATTTGTCGCAGTGAAACATTCTTCTGGATTGTGTTCCAATGAACAGAGACTTTACGAGCTTTTCGGAACAAAGACACTGTACGTAAAGGTGGCTGGAAAATTGCCACCGAAGCGTTTGCGTGCGCCAGCAGGTAAAAACTAATATATGTTTGTATTATTACGATATGATCTTATGAGGTTAATGCACTAGGAAATATGGATAATTAAACATCGCGTAATACCGATGTATTTAGTTGCGTTTAGAGTTTTGTTGACAAAGCCTAACAGTACTTTTTGTTCGTTTCACTTTTTGTTTCACTAAAAATACAACACTCTAAAAAAACGCTGCCGGAAATTCGTTGTGTTTGCTTACATCTGCTTATGCCGGATGTAACATTTTTGATTGTGCACACACATGCTCTACCTTACAACACCTTTTATAATCAGAGTTAAATACACTATTTTGTAGAATGCACCCCTGTATTCATGTACGGCATGCTAAGGCACGGGGCCAGGCACCCAAGGGGCGGATCCATTCTTCCAGATTTGGAAAACCTTTTAGCACTTGCCAAAAAGATAAACTCGACAGGCAGAGCGACGTTATGCAGAAAAGATCTGCAAGTAAGTTGGGTGTGTTGACACGGATAAAGTCATGTTGATGTATACCACCCCCATTCTGCATACACTCTACCGGTTAAAGAGCCATTTTTCCCAAAGCCGTTTAAGTTATTTGTAAACAATACAACTGGAATGACGACGTAAACGTTGCAGTATTAGTTGAAAATTATTTAACAACCAAGTAAATTAATTTTGTCGTTAGATGCAACAATATTTTGGTTTATTTTGTTCATGTTTTTTCTCGGCTACAATTATATCCTGCAAATCTTGGCCCATTGTTTCACAAAAATTGCGATGGATGAAACATGTACAAGACCGCAAAATGCACTTGAAAATGTCTTCTGTATTCTAAATCGAAAGATAATTATGTTTAGAATTTGAAGAGCTGGAGGGTGTGGAGTAATAAATACGCCAACAGAAACCTCACTGCTTACGGGGCGAAGGAAGTTCGAGAAGTCGCGAGGCGGTACAGGAACATGCTGCCCGAACTTTTACGTGTGAATACCCGGACAAGACTTAGGTGTGAAATAAGTATATCCCGCATGCTGCTTTTACTAACTAACGTATGGTTAAAGATTGTGAAACCCCCTCGTTGAAAACCTATCGTTCCACATTGCTGCGGTTTAAAGGCGAGTGATAAAAGCATTATTTCAGTTTTAACACAATCACATTCGTTTGCGTTTTGACCAAAGCACCAACGTATCATCTTTAAAATATGTGAGGAAATTTGGTCCTCATGCAATTTTGATTTTTTAACTCACTGTTTCGGAAAAGAATTGTTTCGAAAATTGTCTTGTGCCATGGTTTTAGCGACGCTTGGGAACAAGTTTTTAAAATCGTGGTCAGGTTATCCAGCACCAACTTCTCCCGCACTGTTGACTCCATGTTCGAGTTTGGAGAGGCACTGGGGATTTCCCCTGGTGATGCGGAGGTTTTTAATGTGGTTTCTAATGAGGAAAACTCCATGCTTAACGACAATTGCCCTAAATATGTTCGGGATGTTGAAGAAAACCCGCACTCAGAGGAAGAATACGAAAGTTTCTTAGCTGGTACGTGTGTATTTTAAATTTCCGGTAGAATATGCTAAAAAATATGTTTTCGTATTGTTATTGTTGCTAGTGATGGGGCGTTGGCTTTGTGCAAAGTAATTAAATCTTAGGGTAGTTACTTGTGCGATCAATTGCTAGTGTTTCGCCTAAAGATAAATCCTGAAGATAACGCACGATTTTAAGTGCCTTTGTTCAACGTCGGTTAAGTTACGTAGAATTCGTTGTGAATATTTGAAATCGATGTCTATAATAGGAACATTGAAAGGCACTTACTTACTATTCGGCCCAGTGTATGGATTTGACACATCCCTAGCTGATTGTATGTTTTAATATGTACTTACGTCTTTGCGTTGAAGGCTAAAAGTCACAAATTACAAAAAAGGTAGTAGAAAAATTTGGTATGCGAGTTGCCCATGGTAAAATGTACTTGTAATCTTGGCGCCAAACAAAATGCAACAATATTGTTAGAAGAGAAACATGCAAAAATTATAAAGCTTTAGCCAATACATATGTCTGGGAAAAGAGTTTTGAACACGCCACAATTGCTTCGACAAATGTAAAAATTGCCATTCAATTGCTGTTAACTGCCTGCTGAAGGCTATGAAAAATAACTTGAAATACATTGCGGTTTAATGATAGCCAGTGAAAATATACTCATGCTCACACAATTGTGCGTTGATATTGACAGGAGATTTTATAAGGCGAGTCAAGCGGAAAGTGGCGAGAAGACTTGGATTGAACCGCAGTGAAATTACTGGTGACATCTTGTGGTCAATTTACGCGGACGGATGTTATTACCAACAACTTGTGGAAGCCAGAAACACACCTTGGTGCAAAGTGTTTACCAGACGAGATCTTAAAAGTACGTTACAACTCAATTGCTTCTTGAAACATTTTTACATTTGGCCCAGTAGACCTACCTTGTCTGCAGTTTTTGTCAAGATACCAAAAGGAAGCAGTGGTTATTTTTACAAGGTAATCACGATGTAATGTCACTTTGCCATTTCTTCGTAGTACTGGAGTATGCCAGCGATCTCGAAGATTACGCGCAACGCAGTTTCCACTCCGATATTGCCTTCAAGTGGACTTGCGCAATAGCCAAGGATATTGTGGGCGCGGTCCAGAACGCCAGTCACGCCCACCAACGGGGTATTCCCCATCGATTAGGCCGCTTTCAGTTCGGTCACACTTCCATGGTTGCCGTGACCGCTGCTAACATGGGATTATACATGGTAAGTTGACGCTTAAGAAGGTGAAGCAACTTTATGCAAAATTTATGGCATAGTCTGCTGGCGTGATGTACAACACGCAACCGTTCCTTTTGTGTCTGCTGCTAACATGCTATGTGAATTAATTTATCCACGAATGCATGGGCTTGTTAAAAGTTTATATCTGTGTGTGAGTAACGTTTCTATATTGTTTTCATGTTGGGCAAGTTATGCAACGTTCCCGCCGAGTAAATTTAGTGATTTCCGTGACTAAACCCTTACTTATACCACATGGGTGTAATTTCAACAAGTGACTGTGACGGCCTTAACTTTAAATATTGCAACAAAGGAACAAACATCCGATATTATCGAAATTACTCGCAGAAAGAAAGTCCTCCAACTTCTGAGAACTTCGTCACTCAAACGCGGAGAGCCTTTCGCATGAGTTTGTTCAGTCCGAGCGCCGCAAATATCATGTTCGTGCTCTACAGCTGTACGCAAGATAACGTGTCTACGTACAAAGTGCAAACGTTTTGGAACGAGCGGCTGCTGCAAGATTACCCGAAGTGCAATCCCACACAGCCAAAGGGAATGTGCGATTTGGACGCATGGCTTGACGCGTACCAGGAGTTTGTCCCGGGGTCACAAACAGAGTGCAACCACGATAAGATTTGTGCGCTTTAAACGTGGAGAAACAAGCAAGCGTAGACTAAATTTATTTTGTTTGTAATCGTTTGAAACAAACAGCGCTAGCTTATCGTTGCTGAATAAAGGATGACGATTTAGTGAGAGGCTCTTTGAGACACTTTACTTTTGTATGGTCAACACTTTAATTGACAAAACACACTCCAGTGGCTAGGAGAGATTGAAGTACTTAAAGAGCCAAGGTTTTAAAAAACTTTAACCTCACCTTTGTTTTGAGATTAATTTCACTATTCCAACATTTCCAGTTAAACTATATTGCAAAAAAGTACATTAGTGGTTGATTGTGGCGAATTAATTATATCATTTATGACGCGAACTCGTAGGTAACGCTATACTGTCAGACAAAAAGTGTTATTATGACAGAATAAATTTGTTGCATAATTGGTTAATTTGGATGGTTTTTCTCGGCGGTCTTTATCAGCCTTAAAATTCAATTGCTTATATCTTTTGCTGTGAGTGGACAAACCGGCAATACTTAATCGACGGATAGCCTCTGTCGTGTTTTCAAAAAGACCTTAGCGTTCATAAATGCTTTAACCACAAGAACACCCTTTCCCAGTAACTGTTTTATTATTACGTAACTAAGACATAATAGGTCGAACAGCGGTCATCTATCTGCAGCTCAAATTAACATCAAAATCCGTTTGTTGCACTTGCTGACTTGTTGTGCCCTGTTTAATGCAAAACTATACTAAACCAATTTTAGAATGTTTTCCGTTCCTACACATAAGGCTTGCTGCCAGCACTCGCACGACTAAAGCGCCTTCTATAACGTCACACAACAATAGTCTTGATTTCGTAGACAACGGTTTCAACGTAACTTTGATCAGCTGTATCTCAGAAACCAGTCGCCGTATCCAGCTACTTTTTTCGCCAAAAATGTTTCAAAATTATGACCATCTCTGAGTTTAATTATTATAATATGTTTGATTTTTCAGTGTCACATGCACTTTAAGTGATTGGGATTCGTGATCAGGATAATCTGGGTTCGAATTTCGCTGTGTCAAAAAAATGTTTACTTTGGCACATGTTTTTTGCTGCACCGGGATTCGAACCCTAGATGTCCTGTTTATATACCTTGATTAAACATTTCGTCGTACAGTACAGCATAGCACTGATATGTTGGTGAATGGCCCGAAATATGGTCGGAATTTAAGGGAATTCTTGTCTTAATTGGACGAAAGCAAAACCATCATGTCGCAAGTTTTGAAATGCAGCATAAAATTTATTTTTAAACACGAAACACCGAGACCGGGGTTCACATTTTATTTTACTGACTGAGAAGTTGTTTCAGCTCATCCGGTATTTCATCTTCCTTAGGCATGTTGTCAGTTTCAGCTGTGAAAAAAAAAATTCTTTAGACAATGTTGTCACCCTTATTCTTTATGTGGATCATTCATTGGGTTTAGATTTGCGTTAACAACAGGCTGCGTCGATCACTAGCAAGTCGTCGTTCACGTCGTTTACTGGTGAAAGATTCCCTACTGCACAGGATATACAACATTGGTGGTCAAGCATTCTGATACAACAAGGGAACTCTCTTCTTGAAACGTGAAAGATTTTACATGATGTTTCAAAGTTTTAAAATCATAAAAAATTGAAATTTAAGTCAACAAACTGAAGACATAACGATTTTCTTTAAAAGCATCGGCTTGTTTTAATTAACGAACTAATTGGGATAGTTTCAACATTTAGGGCGATTCACGCAATTCACGCGATCGCGAATTTAGGAATTGATTTGCTTGTTACTAAACTTACTTTCTTGCTGGTCGTATCGTCGTCGCCTGGCGTAATAATATCGTCGTCGTCTGGCGTAGTATCTTCGCCTACGAGCCCACCACCAACCTTCGCTGACCGTGCTGGCCACGAGAAGAAGTCCAAGAACGAGAAGAAGCTTGTTCATGTTCTGCAAATAGTAAGTATTAGACGTTGATCGAGTTGCGAGTGAATCTATAAGCTCACTTACCGATCAGTTGTCCGATACAAACTGTCCAATCCCCTGTTATCGTTTACTTTTATAAACTTTTCACTCAAAACTTCCCATCTATTCGCTTCAATATTCCTGGTTAACTTCCGTGAAGTTTAAACGATTACGGGAATTCCTGAGACTTTATTTCCGCTGTTGACTGCACAAACTTTTCCAGCTGGCTAACATCCTCATGCGTCTCGCGGAAGGGGGTTTACAAAGAACGATTTGTCTAAATATAAACTCTAATTTTCCTGTAACCACGGTTGCAACCATAAGAATAGGCACGCTGCGTTTTGATGACGAAATTTGATTTATTTCTGTGTGATGATGCAAGTCCGAAACAAGCACATTTACAGAAATAAGCAGAATTGTATCTTCCAATAAGACACTGCTTGTACACATAAGCAATTTCTTAGAAATAATGTATCGCTGCCCTGCCTACAATAAACCACATGTGTGTGCAAAATGACAGGGGATCTTTGAACAATATTGTAGCTGTCGTGGAGATACAACCATGCAGGAAAGAAATCAAAACTAACGTTCGAATTCTGCCAACATCGATTGAAGCACAATTAGGATATCCAGGAAAGAAGTTGAGGATATTGTGTTTATCCTAGAAGTTTCAATTCTGGAGTTCCGCAGTAAAGCCAAACCTTTACGAGACCAACTTTGAAACTATTAGCTATAAGTTTAAGAAATATGCAACCGGTTGTACAAAGTGAATAAATTCGTTGTCTTCATTTAAGGATGGCACACGTTTCCTTCATGCTGCACTAACAAACTTGATATTGGTTGAAATTTGTTCACTTTGTACAACCGGCTGTAAATAACCACGGTCACGTGATTTTGGGTAAAAGATCACAACAAAGAATTCATGTGAAATTGTAAAATTGTTCCATCCGTGCAAGAAATCAGTTTTGTCTGGAATTATTTTGCATACTTCTAAAACTTATAGCTAAGATATGTGCAAAAAAGCCATAATATTTGCAAGCTGCAGACAGGGTGTGTACATGCACTGTTTCGACCTGTAAGGTCTCATCAGTGCAGCTGTTGAAGTGGCACTGTGCTAGCTTCTACACTAGCAGGCACACTAGATTTCTACTTTGTGGTACCGTTCCGGTTATAGCTAGGAATTTCAAACTTTGCCTCGTAAAGGTTTGGATTTACTGCGGAACTCCACTTGAAACTTCCAGAATAAACACAATATCCTCAACTTCTTTCCTGGATATCCTCATTTTGCTTCAATCGATGTTGGCAGAATTCGAAGGTTAGTTTTGGTTTCCTTCCTGCATGGTTGCATAGTTTTGAAAGAACTCCAGTTTGTTGGGGTTGTTATTGTAGGCAGGACAGCGATACATCATTTCTAAGATATCTGCTTATGTTTACAAGCAGTGTCTTATTGGCAGATACAATTCTGCTTATTTCTGTAAATGTGCTTGTTTCGGACTTGCGTCACACATAAATAAATTCAATTTCCGCATCAAAGTGCAGCGTGCTTATTTTTATGGTTGCAACCGTGGTTACAGGAAAATTAGAGTTTATATTTAGACAAATCGTTCTTTGTAAATCCCCTTCCGCGAGACGAATGAGGATGTTAGCAAGCTGGAACAGATTGTGCAGCCAACAGCGGAAATCCCATCAGAGAAAATTAAGTCTCATGAATTCGCGAAATCGTTTAAACTTCACGGAAGTTAACCAGGAATATTGAAGCGAATTGATGGGAAGTTTTGAGAGAAAAGTTTATAAAAGTAAACGATAACAGGGGATTGGACAGTTTGTATCGGACAACTGATCGGTAAGTGAGCTTATAGATTCACTTGCAAACTTGGTCCATGTCTAATACTTACTATTTGCAGAACATGAACAAGCTACTTCTCGTTCTTGGACTTCTTCTCGTGGCCAGCACGGTCAGCGAAGGTTGGTTTTGGGCTCGTAGGCGAAGATACTACGCCAGGCGACGTCGATATTATTACGCCAGGCGACGACGATACGACCAACAAGAAAGTAAGTTTAGTAACAAGCAAATCAATTCTTAAGTTCGCAATCGCGTGAAATGTTGAAACTATCCCAATTAGTTCATTGTTGGGTGAAGATTTGTTTGATTCAAACCCAGTATCGTGTGTAGAATGCTCGACTACTAGTCGTGTATATCCTGTGCA
Source organism: Ascidia mentula (assembly GCF_947561715.1). Taxonomy (NCBI): domain Eukaryota; kingdom Metazoa; phylum Chordata; class Ascidiacea; order Phlebobranchia; family Ascidiidae; genus Ascidia; species Ascidia mentula. The sequence goes on along the minus strand of NC_138574.1, from coordinate 9,747,750 downwards.
GGGAATTCATCACCAATAAACGGCGTGAACGACGACTTGCTAGTGTACGACGCAGCCTGTTGTTAACGCAAATCTAAACCCAATGAATGATCCACATACAGAATAAGGGTGACAATATTATGTAAATAATTTGCTTTTTACAGCTGAGACCGACAACATGCCCGAGGAAGATGAAATACCGGATGAGCTGAAACAACTTCTCAGTCAGTAAAAAAATGTGTCCCGGTCTTTGTGTTTCGTTTTAAAAATAAATACCAAGCTGCATTTCAAAAGTTGTGACATAATGGTTTTGCTTTTGTCCAGTTAAGATTCGCTTAATTGCCGACCATATTCCGGGCCATTCACCAACATACCAGTGTTATGCTGTACTGTACTAAGAAATTTGTAATCAAGGTTTATAAATAGGACATCTCGAGTTCGAATCCCGGTGCAGCAAAAAACATCTGACAAAGTTAACATTTTTTTGCCACAGCGGGATTCGAACGTAAAATGATCCTGATCACGAATCCCAATGGGCGCCAAGAACGATGTCGCAAATTTGATTAGAATTATTCTGCATTGTACTGAAAGTTTTTTTTTCTTCTTTAAATCACTAAACGTGCTTTAAACATCCTTTTTGACCAAAATTGGATCAGATTCTGTGTAAATGAATAAATTTTAAATTTTGGGGTCCCCACCCCTTTGCAGTCGCTGACCCATGTAAAAAAATCATCCACGGAACCTCGTACGATTGTAAAAGTGGGTGTGAAAAAAAGAAACAAAAAAACAAAATTCTTTCAAAATAAATCAACAAAAGGATACCCCATGATTGTAGACTGATAACTTAAACCTAGCAGTTAAACATTGACCGTTAAATCAGCACAGCAAACACATTGAGTCGTTTGTGTTTGAAAAACGACGACGCGTGTTTGTTCATTTTATCGTAGATTGACATCGACATAATGTTTCAATGCTTCAGTCAAGGATATCACGTTTGGCAATCGTTTAAACCAGGGGTATAAAGGCTACCATGTTTTCATAAAAAGGAAGTAAGTGGTGCCAATTGATGCAAGAAGGTTCATCTAATCAATAACAGTTTACATATAATAATTGATGCAGATTACTGCAGTTATGAAACCAATGACCTGGCTACGCAAAAGTTCTCATAACAAGTAGATTGAGGGCTATGAAAAATACAACTTCTATTCACGTCGAGATGACTTAGTGTTGTGTACACAGTTAGTTACACTATAGCCCACCATGACTGAAATGCCGAGGGCAGCTTAGTGTTCAGCAAAATTGCTTCCCTCTCATTGGATACGACACTTTTCTACGTGACTGCTAACGGCATTTACCTTGTAAATTGCTTCGTGCATTCCTGTCATTCTTAAATTGGTCGAACGTTACTACAGCGCTGCATTCTTACGTGTCACGGTTGTTTGCATCATGTATGTTTGTAAGAGGATTTAGAAATTTTTGCCCAGTTTACAGCGGTCGTAGCTCACTTCGAACAATACCTCATTCAATTTCAAACCGAAGTCCACGAAGCAGGGGATGCCCCTAATGTGAGATTGATCGACGGAAAACAAAACCAGAAAAAAATCTTCGCGAGCTTACCACTCCCGATCGCCCACTGGTGGTCAACTTTGGATCGTGTTCCTGACCCCCGTTTTAGGCCAAGGTAGTCCTACCGTCAAGAGATGCTATAAACAATATGCGCCTTTAAAATTAACAAGGTAGAAGTTTGTTATGTTAATTAAATGTCAATAGATAGTAGGAAAAAGGTTTATCTAACAAAATAGATTTTTTATGAAAAGAATGCTATTTGATTTTTAGCTCAACGCTGTTGTGGAAATTTATATCAGTTTTATGTCGGACTAAACACTTCCAGGTCCCACGTATTCCGTGCGCATATGCTTGCTTGCGGTATGTAAGCATAAAGCAATACTGAAAAAAACAGGTTACTGGCTAAAAACAGAAGCTGGTTTAAAAAAATGCTTTGGCATCTGCAACAACTGCGTGATCATTAGAACCTTTTTTGAGTAGTTTTAGTATCTGCGTATCAACGGTACTACACAGTAAAAAAGTCCTCCAATTATGTGGGTCAGAATTGTTTTCAATGTGGTGCGGTTTTTCTCAAATTGCAGCGTGCAGTGAACAGGAAGCAATAAGCCGGCTATTGCTTAATTTCAGTGCACCGATCGATTAACTTTCTTACTATAAAAATTGAGTTCTACAATATCCTGGATCGTCGTCACTCCGTTCCTGTTTTCCACTCGTTCCACGACAGTCAAGCGTGGCTTTGTTACCAGACGTTGATCTAGAAGTTATTGGTTGCGTTAGAGGACGTACTGTATACAGCCTTATGGAGTTTGGTGCCTTTGCTGCGTTCTTAGCACTGATATGTGCTGTAGACCTTGTAAGTTCCCACCCGACCGAGGCTTGCTCGACCAATAGCGACCAATATCACATGTTTGGAGACAGAACACTCTACGAACACGTCGGGGGGACTCTACCATCCATGTCGGATCGCGCACCACAAGGTAAACATAAATTATAATTTATAGGTAAATCCTAACTTACATTTATTCATAAGACTTATCGGAATATCCGACGGCAAATTCGGTTCCCTGACGCAAACCAAAGCTGAAAACGTTTGTTGACAAACCAACAGACAGTTATTTGAAAACTTACTGGTACATTAGGCATATAAGTATGCTTCAAAAACGTAAAAAAATTGCTCAGAGTTTAGTGTTTTCCATGACCGATCGTAACACAAAACAACAAAACTAACAAACTAAACATGACAATAAGCAAACAAAAATATTTCACGATGATCACAAATGGTTATATTTTTATATTTCCAAAAAAACACAGCTTTTTTACTTCTAGGTTGCGAGCCAATACAGATATACATGTTGGTTCGTCACGGAGCACGATATCCTGGAGCTTCCATTCTTCCTAAACTTGAAAAGTTAAAGAACATCTCAGAAAATGTTGGACAAAACCACCACCACCCAACGTTGTGCAAGAAAAATTTAAAAGTACGAAGTTAAAAATATAAATATAACACAACATAATCGCTTTAGCAAAACAGGAAAACTCGCAAAAGCTCATGTATGAAAAGAAATATTATAAGAGTGTTTTTTGATGATGCCAATTTTAGACAAATTGTGCTTTGACAAAGTAAAATGATGCATGTTCCACGGTCACCAGCAGCTGCACTGATGAGACCTTACAGGTCGAAACAGTGTGTACACCTGTCTGCAGCTCTCAATGTAAAATGAATTAGCAAAAAAAATACATTATAGTGGTGCCAAATGGATTTGAAAATTGGTGATCATGCACTCTTAAAACAATAAACCACAATATCACAGTTAAGTTTTATTGGTTCGAGCATAGGTTGAGAGAACTTTGTTTGATAGAAAACTACATGCAAATCACCTCTCACTTAATCACTTCCCAAATGCAGGCAATTCGTAACTGGAAAATTTACACGGATCAATATGACCAACTCAACCAAACGGTTTACGGAGCCAATGAGGTGAAAGGAGTTGCAAGGCGATACAAAGCATTGTTTCCTGAGTTATTGGCACCCTCTGTTCCTGTGGACAAATTCCAGTAAGATTTTGTACTTCGAACGCACTTTCTGTAACTTTGCTTTGGAAATTTCGCCATCACAACTCGAACACAGCGGTATATATCTTTGTGTGAGAAATTCTGACTTTTCGCGTGTATTTTAATATAATATCGACAACTCGAAAGTTAACTGAGGTTTACAAGAAGCAACTTGTAACATTGCTAATTTTATGTTAAAAGTTTTCTGACGTCTTTCGCTCCGACATAATTGAACATATATGCGTACAATGTTACAAACTATAAAACAAAAGAATGGTCCAAAAACGCCACTCTAATATTTTTATACAAAATGCGTCCATCCTGGAAAACGACGAAGCTCACGTAAAAAGTGCAGAAATATTAAGATAAGCAACTCTACGCCTTTTTGTTTCCTATTTGTTCGTGTTCAACAGCAGGAAATTCACTATGCAGTATTTTGCATAACAGGTTCTTTAGTACAAACAGACCGCAAACAAGGGCATCATTGACATCATTTGTCGAAGAAATACTTAAGAACCCAGACGACGAAGAAGGATCACAAACCAGAATCGATGAAGCCAGCATCGAAGTTCCGTCAAAGGAAACTGATCAGTTTTATGCAAACACTTGCAAGAACTATTTGCCATATATAAGACACACAAGTGCATACACCCCTCGTTACACCGCGTTTGGTCAAGGTATGTTAGATTATTAAAAGTTGGCAGTATAGTAGCATACCACCTAAACGAATTGGCCCTTCTAGCAAATGTAGAAAATTAACGATGCAAAGAAAATCAACTGAACGTAAGATTTACTATTTCTTTTATTCAAAAGATTTTGACAATTTATTGCAAGAATCGCTGTTGTATAGAAGTATAGTTCTGTAGCTAGTATATAGTAATTTTTTTTTATGTGACAAGTTTAAAATAGACATAAATCTTGTGCCGAAGTTCAGCTATTTGTTAGAAAACTCATAAACAACCAAACAAAACTCAGAGATGACATATAACCATTGTTCTAGATTCGGAAGAATCAGAATACTTGCAGCCAATATTCGTCCTAATCGGAACGAATCTAAATAATATTAAAGACGCCATAAATTGATGTATTGTTTACAAACAATCATACGGATCGTTTGTATTTTTTGCTGCAGCGATATAATTCTAATCGTTAATCGCTAAATTCGCCAAGGTTTGTGGAATATTAATATATCGGACGAATCCGATTATCGATACACGGTCTGGCGCATCCCAAGTTGTAATACAAATTACCACCCTTTATTCGCTAATTTTTCTTACAATGCATCTTGCAAAAACAAGGTTTTAAAGAGTTCAGACTCTTTTTTTCTTGTTGTTTAACAAAAAAAAACTTTTAGGACCACTAATCCAAACAATCTGCGACAACATTGCCAGAAGGTTGGCTATCCCTCGCTCTTCTATGAATTACGCTGTTCTATGGTCGATGTACAACGACGGCTGTCGATATGAGCAACAGGTCGACGCGTCAAACGGCCCTTGGTGTAAGCTGTTTACTGAAGAAGAACTGAAAGGTATGCAATGCAACGTGACGAATATATATCTGCTAACCATAAGAGCATTCGTTTTGCAATTTAGAAATATTATTTTGCAGAGTTTTCTCTTGTGGAAAACTTGTTACCAAACCACTTTTTTGTGGTTTCAACAGTACGAGTCATAAATTTCACAATTATTTGGCTTTCACATTTTTGGTTTTGCTTATGAAACATAGGAAAGTTCATACAGCTATTTTGCTGCTAGACATACTAATTAATCAGTTCTCATTAAATCGCAAAGTTCGTATAAATATCTTATATCTATTCACCGCACTTAACCATGCATCCACTTCAGTATTGCAATTCTGGCGGGATCTTAAGGACTACGAGTACAAAGGACCTTCGCTGCCTCTCGCACAGGAAAAAAACTGCGTCGCCGCGAAGGACGTCATCAGCTTGATGACGTCAACAAAAGACGAGGACAGAAGAGGGGGTGAACTTCCTGCTGCGAAGTTTAGAAGCCTCCACACTTCAAACATTGCAACTCTGGCGGTGTACTTTCGATTGCTGGGGGTGTGACTTTAAAATGGTTTTGCATATTTTTTACTTTGTTGAATTTGAGTTGTAATGCCGAGAGAGGTTGATTTTAGTTGTTTGTATGTATACCTGTAAAAATATTCCAAAATATATGAACATTTTTAAATACTTATCAATGATTGTAAAGTCCGAATCTATTCGGAATAGAACGTGGTTGTTTACTGGAAATATTCCAAGGCCATATTCAACATTTTTATTCCTCACGGTAGATTTTTGTCGTTTGATCCCCTATAGGATATCAAGCCATTGACTGAACACAACTACGCAACGATGAAGAATCGAAAATTTGACTTCAGCAAAATGATCCCAACCGGAGGCCACTTGGCATTTGTTCTCTACCGTTGTTCAGACGACGACTACAAGATGCAAGTGTTCTGGAACGAACGCGTGGTCGCCATACCCGGATGCCCAGAGTCGTCTACTTCTTTGTGTAGTTTGGATCGGATCCTGAAGATTTATCCCGAGTTTGTTGCTGGATCGACCACCGAGTGCGATCAAATCCAGATATGCGGCGAATATTAATAGAACAGAATGCTGCAGACTTATTTAAACCAATTTAATGTTGACACAAACACATACAGGACCTCAATACGATTTTGTAACAATAATTTCTGAGGTCTTTTCACTGTTCAATAAATATTTAAGCAATCATTGTAAATTAATTCACGTCGTCTCAAAGAGAAGCTTCCCCAACTTTAGACCATCGCTATTAATTATAGAGAAAGCCTTATTCTTATCGGCCCAAATGCAGCTAAAAGTCCTATTGCTGCACTACAGCTGTAGTGATAATAAACAACGTCTGCTCGCGCAAATTTCATACAACTAGCTAAAAGTGATACAACGAGCAATACTTGCTTGAAACACACATCAGCAATGTTGTCATTTTCGTTCAATACTGAATAATAACATGCTGGTATTGGAAATATTTCATGCTATCGCATGATTGGTTGTGATTGTATATATACCGCGTGAAACCGTTGAACCCCTGTAGCTCAGTAGAGCGTTTGTCTTGGTTAGCAAAAGGGAATCGGCAACCGATATCGGATCGTGCACCACGGTAAACCCATAATTTCTGGACAAGTTTTAAAAATGAATTTGTGTCAAATGACAGCAAAGTGAGTTATGTACCTTGACCTTTGTTAATCTGAATTGTTTTCGATGCGTGCTGTCTTTTCTCAAGTTGCAACGTCAGCAGCGATCAGGAAGCAATAAGCCGGTTATTGTTTGATCTCAAGTGCACCGATCGATTGACTTTCCTGTTACAAAGGTAAAAAGAATTCTATAATATCCTGAATCGTTGTTACTTGGTTCCTGTCTCCACTCGTTCCTTGACAGTTAAATGTGGCTTTGTTACCAGACGTTGATCTAGAACTTATTGGTTGCAAGTGTTGCAGGTCGTACTCATGGATTTTGGTGTCCTTTTTGCGTTCTTAGCACTGATATGTGCTGTGGACTTTGTAAGTTCCCACCCGACCGAGGCTTGCTCGACCAATAGCGACCAATATCACATGTTTGGAGACAGAACACTCTACGAACACGTCGGGGGGACTCTGCCATCCTTGTCGGATCGTGCACCAGAAGGTAAACATGTAGTTTATAGGTAAATTGCATTAATGTAATCCTAATAATTTGCTTTAATTTTTGAGACCCATCGGAATGTCCTATGACTTATATTCGAACATTAAATTACCTCTTTTACACTGGCGCACACCAACGCCGGAAATGTTATTTTAAAACTTGTTTAAGACAAAATTTTAAGACAAAACAACAATTGCACATGACAATTAGCGAACATAAAAATTTTACGATGGTCACAAATGGTTATATTTTTATATTTGCAAAAACACAGCTTTTTTACTTCTTGGTTGCGAGCCAATACAGATATACATGTTGGTTCGTCACGGAGCACGATATCCTGGAGCATCCATTCTTCCCAAACTAGAAAAGTTAAAGAACATCTCGGAAAATGTTGGACAAAACCACCAACACCCAACATTGTGCAAAAAAAATTTAAAAGTACCAAGTTAAAAATACAAATAAAATGTAACATAACTGCGCTGACAAAGCGGAAGCTCATGTTTCATAAACAAATACTATGTGAGTCTGTTTTTGATGATGCCTATATCGGAAAAGTACGCTTTGACAACAAAGTAAAATGAATTAACAACAAAGCACATTATAGTGGTGCCGAACGGTTTTAAAAATTTGTGATCATGCACTCTTAAACACAAAACCACAATATTACAGTAAATTTTTTTAATCTGACCATGGTTTGGGAATTAAATTTTGTTTATTAAAAACAACGATTGAATGCAAATCAACTCTTTATCTAATGTAGGCAATTCGTAACTGGAAAATTTACACGGACCAATATGACCAACTCAACCAAACGGTTTACGGAGCCAACGAGGTGAAAGGAGTTGCAAGGCGATACAAAGCATTGTTTCCTGAGTTATTGGCACCCTCTGTTCCTGTGGACAAGTTCCAGTAAGAATGTGTACTTCGAGCGCACTTTCTTTAACTCTATAATACAGAACTTTCACCAACACAACTCAAACACAACGGTATATATCTTTGTGTGAGAAGAGCTGGCTTTTCGCGTGTATTTTATCATAATGCGGACAACTCGAAAGTAATTTAAGGGTTACAAATTATAACTGAACATATATGTAGGTGATTACAATTTTACAAATTATAATTAAGCCTGGTCCATGTCTAAAAAGTTACTTTAATATTTTTATGTTAAATGTAGATAAGCAACAGTACTTTCTTTCATATTCTATTTATTCGTGCTTAACTGTACGAAATTCACTATGCAGTATTTTACATAACAGGTTCTTCAGTACAGACTGGCCACAAACAAGAGCATCACTGACATCATTTGTCGAAGAAATACTGAAAAACCCAGACGACAAAGCAGAATCACAAACCAGAATCAATGAAGCCAGCATCGAAATTCCGCCATTGGAGACCGATCAATTTAGTGCAGACGCTTGCAAAAATTATTTGCCATATAAAAGGCGTACAAGCGCATTCACCCCTCGTTACACCGCGTTCGGTCAAGGTAAGTTACGTTATTAAATGTTGACAATATACCAGAAAACTGACTAAACGTATTGGCCCTTTAAGCAAATGTAGAAGCTTAACTTTGCAAAGAAAATCAAAACGAAAGATTTACGAATTACTTCTTTTCAGAAGAAATTGACATTTTAATGTAAGAAATGCTGTTGTATAGTTCTGTAGCTAGTATATAGCAAAGCGTGTTTCTATGTGCCAAGTTTAAAATATACATAATGTTGTGCCGCGTTTCAGCTATTTGCAACAAAACTTACAAACAATTCCAAACCAAACCAAACTAGGAGATGGCATATATAAACATTGCACTGGATTCGACAGAATCAGAGAACTTGTAGGCAATATTTGACGGAACGCGAAACGAATCTAAAAAAGACTAAATGACGTCATAATTTTAGATATTGGTTGTAAGCAATCACATTAATCGTTTGTATTTTTGCTGCAGCGATATAATTCTAATCATTAATCGCTAAATTCGCCAAGGTTTGTGGAATATCAATATATCGGTCGAATATTCGGAAATACGGTCTGGCGCATCCCAAGTTGTAATACATATAACAACCCTTTGTTCGCTAATTTTTCTTCCAATACAGCTTGCAAAAACAAGGTGTTAAAGAGTTCAGGCTCTTTTTCTCTTACTGTTCAACAAAAAACAACTTTCAGGACCACTAATCCAAACAATCGCCGACAACATTGCCAGAAGGTTGGCTATCCCGCGCTCTTCTGTGAATTACGCTGTTCTATGGTCGATGTACAACGACGGCTGTCGATATGAGCAACAGGTCGACGCGTCAAACGGGCCTTGGTGTAAGCTGTTTACCGAAGAAGAGCTGAAAGGTACGCAATGCAACGTGACGAATATATATCTGCTAACCAGTCATGCATTCGTTGTGCAATTTGGACTTATTTTTTTGCAAATTTGATATGCTAAAGATTTTTTTTATTTTCTTTGGGGCGTTTATAACTATCAACCAATTTAGGTTTATTTTCCTTTTCCTATCTGGAAAATACTTTTCTCTTGTGGAAAACTTGTTACCAAACCACTTTTTTGTGGTATCAACCGTACGAGTCATAAATTTCAGAATTATTTGGCTTTCACATTTTTGGTTTTGCTTATGAAACATAGGAAAGTTCATACAGCTATTTTGCTGCTAGACATACTAATTAATCAGTTCTCATTAAATAGCAAAGTTCGTATAAATATCTTACATCTATTCACCGCACTTAACCATTCATCCACTTCAGTATTGCAATTCTGGCGGGATCTGAAGGATTACGAGTACAAAGGACCTTCGCTGCCTCTCGCACAGGAAAAAAACTGCGTCGCCGCGAAGGACGTCATAAGTTTGATGACGTCAACAAGAGACGAAGACAGAAGAGGGGGTGAACTTCCTGCTGCGAAGTTTAGTAGTCTCCACACTTCAAACATTGCAACTCTGGCGGTGTATTTTCGATTGCTGGGGGTGTGGCTTTAAAATGATTTTCCTTTTTGTTTTATCAGTAACATGTAACATTTTTGTGTGCGATGAGGCAACATCGTTCAAGTATCGGTGCGACTGAGCATTTAGGATAAGAAACGAGTTTTTTTACATTATTGAACTTCAGTTGTAAAGTTCATTTCAGTTGTCTTATACGTATAAATTCTAAAATGATAATAAATATAAAGTATGGATCTATTCGGAATGAAACATGATTTTGTACTCGAAATTTCCTAGGGCATTAATCTACATATTGATTTCTCACTGCAGATTTTTGTCTTTAGGATATCAAGCCATTGACTGAACACAACTACGCAACGATGAAGAATCGTAAATTTGACTTCAGCAAAATGATTCCAACCGGAGGCCACTTGGCATTTGTTCTCTACCGTTGTTCAGACGACGACTACAAGATGCAAGTGTTCTGGAACGAACGTGTGGTCGCCATACCCGGATGCCCAGAGTCATCTACTTCTTTGTGTAGTTTGGATCGGATCCTAGAGATTTATCCCGAGTTTGTTGCTGGATCGACCACCGAGTGCGATCAAATCCAGATATGCGGCGAATATTAGTTGAATAAAATTGAGGAGGCTTCCTTCACCCAATTTAATACGTCATTAATACGATTTTGTAACAGCATTTGCTCAGAACTTTTCACTTTTCAATAAACATTTAAGCAATCGTTGTAAATTATTGCACGTCATCTCAAAGAGAAGCTTCTCCCAACTTCAGAGAGCATCGCTATTTAAAATATTATGTGTATCAGTCCAAACGCAGCTAAACATCGTATTGCTGCATTACAGCTGTTGTAATAATTAAAAACCTCTGCACGCGCAAATTTCATACAACGAGCAATAATTGCTTGAATCACACATCGGCAATGTTGTCATTTTCGTTCAATACTGAAATGACATGCTGGTATTAGTAATGCTTTATGCAATCGCATGATTGGCTGTGATTGTATATGTGATGGTGGCCTGGCAATTTGTGCGCTTGCGCACCAGTGTACCTTGGCCGCAATTTGTGCGCTAGCGCACCAGTGTACTTTGGCCGGCTTGTAAAACTGTCATACGCATAGTTTTTAAAATAGCGCAGTTTCCAACTTGTTCCCAGACTTAGAGACATAAACGATTCAGAAGTTTCATTTAAAAGCAGAATGAGATCCAGTGTAATTGTTGCGTTCTAAACACTGTTATGTGCGGAAAGCCTCGTGAGTTCGCACCTGATGAAGCCTTGCTCGAACAGTGGCGACCGATTCCACATGAATTCAGAACACTCTACGTACACGTCATATGGACTGTACCGCTAATATCGGATCGTGCACCACAAGATAAACCCAGAGTTTCTTTACAAGTTTTATAAATGAATTTGTGTCAAATGATCGTAAAGTGTGTCTTTACCTGTTTGGACCAGATTATTTTTTAATGTAGAGTTGTTTTTCCTCATATTGCAGCGTCAGCGAACAGGAAGCAATAAGCCGGCTATTGTTTAATTTCAGTGCACCGATCGATTAACTTTCTTACTATAAACATTGAGTTCTACAATATCCTGGATATCGTCGTCACTCCGTTCCTGTTTTTCACTCGTTCCACGAGAGTGAAGCGTGGCTTTGTTACCAGACATTGATCTAGAAGTTATTGGTTGCGTTACAGGACGTACTGTATACAGCCTTATGGAGTTTGGTGTCTTTGCTGCGTTCTTAGCACTGATATGTGCTGTAGACCTCGTAGGTTCGCACCCGACCGAGGCTTGCTCGACCAAAAGCGACCAATATCATATGTTTGGAGACAGAACACTCTACGAACACGTCGGGGGGACTCTGCCGTCCATGTCGGATCGTGCACCAGAAGGTAAACATGTAATTTATACGAAAATACCATCAATGAATTCTAATAGTTTGCTTTAATTTATGAGACCTATCGGATGACTTATAGTCGAACATTAAGTTACGTCGGTTTCCCTGACGCACACCAAGGCTGAAAATGTTTGTTGACTAAGCTAAAAAAACGAACAGTTATTTTCAAACTTACTGGTATACTATGTAGAAATGTATGCTTCGAAAACATAAAATATTCATTGAGTTTGCTCCGAGTTTAGTGTTTACTATGACCCAATTTAAGACAAAACAACAAAACTAATTAACTAAACATGACAATAAGCGAACAAAAATATTTCACGGTGGTCACAAATAGTTTTATTTCTATATTTCTAAAACACAGCTTTTTTACGTCTAGGTTGTGAGCCAATACAGATATACATGTTGGTTCGTCACGGAGCACGATATCCTGGAGCATCCATTCTTCCGAAACTCGAAAAGTTAAAGAACATCTCGGAAAATGTTGGACAAAACCACCAACACCCAACATTGTGCAAGAAAAATTTAAAAGTACCAAGTTGAAAATAGAAATATAATTATAATATAACCGCTTCAGCAAAGCGAGGGAAACTCGCGAAAGCTCATGTATCAAAACTAATATCGTAAGAGTCTCCTTTTATGATGCAAATGTTAGAAAAGTGCGCTTTGAAAAAGTGAAATGAATGCATAAATTTAATTTGTCCCAATATATTGCAGCAGAATGGATTTGAAAATTGAGAATTATACACTCATATAAAGTAAACATTCAATAAACATTAATATCACAATATCACAGTAAAATTTTATTGGTCCGAACATGGGTTAAGAATTTAATTTTCTTTGATAAAAAACAACGATTGAATGCAAATCAACTCTCACTTAATTCTCTTGTCAAATGCAGGCAATTCGTAACTGGAAAATTTACACTGACCAATATGACCAACTCAACCAAACGGTTTACGGAGCCAATGAGGTGAAAGGAGTTGCAAGGCGATACAAAGCATTGTTTCCTGAGTTATTGGCACCCTCTGTTCCTGTGGAAAATTTCCAGTAAGAATTTGTACATCTTGCGCACTTTCTGTAACTTTAATACAGAACTTGCACCATTACAACTCGAACGTAATGGTACACATCTTTGTGTGAGAACTATTGCTTTTTCGCGGGTTTATTTATCATGTTACCGACAACTTGAAAGTACATTAAGGATTACAAACTATAACCGTTCTTTAAAGTTACTCCGATGTTTTTATACTGAATGCATCGATCCTGGAAAACGACGGCGCTCACGTCACAATTAGAGTCTACAAATGTTTGGATATGCAACACTGCGTCCTTTTGTATCCCATTTATTCGCTTTAACTGTAGGAAATTTACTGTGCAGCATTTTTGCATGACAGGTTCTTCAGTACAGACAGATCACAAACAAGAGCATCATTGACATCATTTGTCGAAGAAATGCTTAAGAACCCAGACGACGAAGCAGGATCACAAACCAGAATCAATGAAGCAAACATTGAAATTCCGCCTTTGGAGACTGATCAGTTTTATTCAGGCTCTTGCAAAAATTATTTGCCATATATAAAAAACACAAGTGCATACACTCCTCGTTACACCGCGTTCGGTCAAGGTATGTTAGGTTATTAAAAGTTGGCAGTATAATAGCATACCACCTAAACGAATTTGGGATTGCCCTTCTAGCAAATGTAGAAGCTTAACTTTGCAAAGAAAATCACCTGAATTAAGATTTACTAGTTTTTTTATTCAAAAGATATTGACATTTTATTGTAAGAATTGCTGTTGAATAGAAGTATAGTTCTGTAGCTAAAAGGGTTTTTTCATGTGCCAAGTTCAAAATACACATAATCTTGTGCCAAATTTAAGCTATTTGTTAGAAAACTCATAAACAATCAAACAAAACTTAAAGATGACATATAACCATTGTTCTAGATTTGGCAGAAAATATTTAATGACGCCATAAATTGATCTATTGTTTACTAACAATCACATGGATCGTTTTTATTTTCGCTGCAGCGATATAATTGTAATCGTTATTCATTAAATTCGTTTAGGTTTGTAAAATTTTGATGTATCGGAAGAATCCGATCATCGATATGTGGTCTGGCCCATCCCCAGTTGTGATACATATAACCAACACCTTTTACGGCAATGTTTCTTCTGATAGATTTTGCAAAATCAAGACTTCAGACCCATTTTCTTCCATTTTAAAAACCATACAAATTTCAGGATCACTTATCCAAGCAATCTGCGACAACATTGCCAGAAGGTTGGCTATCCCGCGCTCTTCTGTGAATTACTCTGTTCTATGGTCGATGTACAACGACGGCTGTCGATTTGAACAACAGGTCGACGCCTCAAACGGGCCTTGGTGTAAGCTGTTTACCGAAGAGGAGCTGAAAGGTATGCAATGCAACGTGACGAATATATATCTGCTAACCATGAAAGCATTCGTTGTGCAATTTGGAATTAATTAACACCCGTTAATGCGGTAAACTATACATATTTTTTGGCAATTTAAAGCTTAATAGTTATGCATTTGTTGGGGCGTTTATTCGCCAATTTAAATTTCTTTTCCTTTTTATGGCTGGTAAACATTCTTCAATCTGTGGAAAAAAATGTTTTGGCAATTGCGGAAAGTTGATCCGAGGTGGAGGATAACAAACCACTTTTTTGTGGTATCAATGGAACGAGTCATAATTTTAGATAGCGTCGATTAACTTCCGCTAATATGATTTCGTATTTTAAAATAATAAACAATTAGAATATTTTTATCTATTTCTTTTGAAACATTTCGGAGTTCTTAAAAATGTAATATGTGTTCGCCGCACTCAACCACATATCTATCTTAGTGTTGCAATTTTGGCGGGATCTGAAAGACTACAAGTTTACGGGACCTGCGTTGCCTCTGGCTCTGGAAAAAAACTGCGTCGCCGCGAAGGACATCATCAGCTTGATGAAGTCAACAAGAAATAAGGACAGAAGAGGGGGTGAACGCCCTGCTGCGAAGTTTAGGAGCCTCCACACCGTCAATATCGCAACTTTGGCGTTGTATTTTCGATTGCTGGGGGTGTGACTTTAAATTTTTTTTTTTTTATTAGTAACAGTTTTTTATTAGTTTTGTGTATGTGATGAGGATAAATCTTTTAACTATCCGTGCGGTTAAGCATTTGAGTTAACAAACACGTTTTTTACATTATTGAATTTCAGTTGCAAAGCTGAGTAAGGTTGATTTTTAGCTGTTTTGTTTGTAAACCTTAAAAATATATAAAAAAAAAACTGAAAAATATATACCAATGGTTATAAAGTCCGGATGTATTCAATAGAATATGATTGTTTATTTAAAACTTCCTAAGGCTTTATTATACCTTTTGATTTCTAACTGCAGATTTTTGTCTTTAGGATATCAAGCCGTTGACTGAACACAACTACGCAACGATGAAGAATCGTAAATTTGACTTCAGCAAAATGATCCCAACCGGAGGCCACTTGGCATTTGTTCTTTACCGTTGTTCAGACGACGAGTACAAGATGCAAGTGTTCTGGAACGAACGTGTGGTCGCCATACCCGGATGCCCAGAGTCGTCTACTTCTTTGTGTAGTTTGGATCGGATCCTGGAGATTTATCCCGAGTTTGTTGCTGGATCGGCCACCGAGTGCGATCAAATACAGATATGCGGCGAATATTAATAAAACTGAATGCTGCAGGCTTCTTGCAACCAATATAATTTTCTTAACACGATTTTGCTTTAGGCAAGTTCTTTTCACTTTTCAATAAACATTTAAGCAATCGTTGTAAATTATTGCACGTCATCTCAAAGAGAAGCTTCCCCAACCTCAGAGAGCTTCACTATTTAAAATGCAGAAAGCCCATCAGTCCAAACGTAGCTAAACTTCCAGTTATTAATTTCAAGCTGTAGTAATAATAGAAAACATCTGCACGCGCAAACTTCATGCAATGAGCGTAAAGTCCGAGGTTTGATATAACGAAGAAAAATTTCGAACATGTCAATTTTAACTTGTGGTAATTAGGTCGTGGGTAAACAGGTTTAACGAGATGTCCTTGGGGATTTCGCAAAAACGTGCTCCGTTGATTACATTTATTCTTTCCGCTAATTACTTGGAAAATACATCAGCAATGTCGTCATTTCTGTTTTATACTGAATAATGCATGTTGGTTGTAATCGCCTAAGTTTTGTGTCTTGAACGCAACCAATTAACTGCCGCTTGTAGGCTTGATTATTCGCGTGGCTTAATTTGTCTGCGCCTAATAATAGTACACGTTTCAAAGCGAATGTTTTATGTTGCTACGTTAAGTCCCTACTGTCGAAAATCTTACGTTTACAAGCTTGACCGTTCCAAACTTATAATAAGTGGGAAAGTGTACGTACGAGTATAGAGACAGCGGCAATTCAGCAACACCACCACAGCTTAAAATTAAAACGCTTCGGTTACACTGGTAATGATTAAAGCCAATTGCTATTTTTACTCAGGTCGCGGAAACAAACGTACTTGTATAGGCTTGTGTAACAGTCTTACACATCACAGTTTTTGGAAACGCGCAGATTCCCACTAGTCAACACGCTTAGCGACATTCAAAGTTGGCTGAACTTATAGCAGACGTTGCTCATTCGTACAGGTTATATTCGAAACGACTATTTCAGAATTTGCATATGACAGAATGAGATTCTGTATACTTGTTGCTTTCTTTACACTGTTATGTGCGGAAAGCCTGGTTAGTTCGCACAGGTCGAAGCATTGCTCAAGCAATAGCCCACCATGTCTGAAATGCTGGTGGCAGCATTGTGTACAGCGGACGCCGCTGCGTTTATTTTTGCTCCGATGAACATCAAGTGGTTGACGGCAAAATTTAATCCCTCTTATTGGATACGACACTTTTCTACGTGACTGCTAACGGTATTTACCTTGTAAATTGCTTCGTGCATTCCTGTCATTCTTAAATTGGTCGAACGTTACTACAGCGCTGCATTCTTACGTGTCCTGGTTGTTATCTATCATGTATGTTTGTAAGTGGATTTAGAAATTTTTGCCCAGTTTACAGCGCTTGTGGCTCACTTTGAACAAAACCTCATTCAATTTCAAACTAAAGTCCACGAAGATGCCCCCAATGTGAGATTAATCGACGGAAAACAAAAACAGAAACAATTCTTCGCGAGCTCGCCACTCCCGGTCGCCCACTGGTGGTCAACTTAGGATCGTGTACCTGCCCCCCGTTTGTGGCCAAGGTAGTCCTACCGTGTTAAACAATATGCGCCCCTAAAATTAACATTGTCAGCAGAAAGCAGGAAAAAGGTTTATCTAATGGATTTTTTATGAAAAGAATGGTATTTGATTTATAGCTTTGCGCTATATTGGAAATTTATATCAGTTTTATGTTGTACTAAACGCTTCCAGGTCTCACGTATTCTGTGCGCATTTTTACTGCCTGAAAACAGCAGCTGATTTAAAAACATGTTTTGGCATCTGCAACAACTGCGTGAACCTTTTCTGAGTAGTTTCAGTATCTGCGTATCAGCGGTACTACACAGTAAAAAAAGTCCTCCAATTATGTGGGTCAGGATTGTTTTTAATGTAGTGCGGTTTTTCTCAAATTTCAGCGTCAGTGAACAGGAAGCAATGAGCCGGCTATTGTTTAATTTCAGAGCACCGATCGATTGACTTTCTTACTATAAAAATTGAGTTCTACAATATCCTGGATCGTCGTCACTCCGTTCCTGTTTTCCACTCGTTCCACGACAGTCAAGCGTGGCTTTGTTACCAGACGTTGATCTAGAAGTTATTGGTTGCGTTAGAGGACGTACTGTATACAGCCTTATGGAGTTTGGTGTCTTTGCTGCGTTCTTAGCACTGATATGTGCTGTGGACCTTGTAAGTTCCCACCCGACCGAGGCTTGCTCGACCAATAGCGACCAATATCACATGTTTGGAGACAGAACACTCTACGAACACGTCGGAGGGACTCTGCCGCCGATATCGGATCGTGCACCACAAGGTAAACCCAAAATTTCTCGACGAGTATTGAAAATGAATTTGGGTCATTTTGGTCATAAACTGTGCAACAGATCCGGAAATCTGTTAAAGATTTTGGATAAAATTTAGCGGCAAAGTGTTGGCAGAAAAGTTACGTACAGTTGTTTTAAATGTTTTCAGGTTGTGAGCCAATACAGATATACATGTCAGTTCGTCACGGAGCACGATATCCTGGAGCATCCATTCTTCCCAAACTTGAAAAGTTGAAGAAGATCTCGGAAAATATTGGCCAAACCCACCAACATCCAACATTGTGTAAAAAAGACTTGCAGGTACTTGATGCAAATACAAATGTTTACAGAATTGATGCAGTAAAATGCGTATGGAATCTCTTCGAGCGTTAATAATGTATTTGTACACGGTTGTTTAACCAAATGCATTTAAACAGTTTTAATGTTATGGGTCATGGAAAGCTGAAACTTATGACTAGCTAAATAAACTATCCTATTTCAAAAAGAGCAACTAATTTGAATACGTGTTAAAAGATCTAATTTTTCAACGGTTGCAAACTCATTTACGTTGCATTATGGCGAGAACGAGAAACGAAATCAAAAATAATTGAGTTATACTTGTGCAGGCAATTCGTAACTGGGAAATTTATACTGATCAATACGATCAACGCAACCAAACGGCGTACGGAGCCAACGAAGTGACAGGAGTGGCTTCACGTTACAAAGCATTGTTTCCAGAGTTATTGGCACCCTCCGTCCGCGTGGATAATTTTCAGTAAGATCAAGCCCTTGTACATAATAAATTAAAGCGAATTGGAATTAGCTAGGTTGACTTATCAATTTCGCGATTTTTTTCCTCTCTGAGGGCCAGTGGACGCCAGGGTTTTTTAGTGTGCTGTTTTTTTTTAAAGTTTGTCTGTTGTCGCACCAGATAAAATAAAAGGTGACATATTCGCAATAATTTTTGAAGTTCTGTTTTTTCTTTTTGGTGTGGCACTGTAGACCATACACTTTAACATCCTCATGCAGTATGATGGAATCCATGACATGTAAACTTTATAGTTTTAATCGAAGATTCTTGATTTCTTGAATTGGGATGCTTCAATTCGTAATACGTCTGGCCAATTATATTTGCTTTCGGCTGAACATGTAGGCTAATATAGTTTTGGGTAAACCTATCTTTACTCGTTTCTACCAACATTCCAACCTCAATAAAACAACAGATACCTTATTTTAAATGAAACACTCTTTTTTGAAGTCCATGTGGTTCGTGGCATCAAAAATAATCAACTAGACAATACAAGACTTTGCAAAGAGACTGCACAGTGCATATTCAAGCTTCCGCTGTTAATTATTCACCATGTCCGACAGGTTCTTCAGTACAGACAGACCACAAACAAGAGCATCATTGACATCATTTGTCGAAGAAATGCTTAAGAACCCAGACGACGAAGCAGAATCACAAACCAGAATCAATGAAGCCAGCATTCAAATTCCGCCAACGAATACTGACCAGTTTTATGAGGACAGTTGCAAGAACTACATTCCATACTTGACGAACACAAGCGCATTCACACCTCGTTACAACGCATTTGCCCAAGGTACAATAGTTTGATAATTGTATTGTTAACATCAGCTTTTCCGTGGCATCAACGTACAATTGGTACCACGCAACTTGGAACGTACCCATTTCATAATGTAATAAAAACGTTGGGTTCCTTTTATTCCAAAAACTAGTATGCCTGCTTGTGTATTGTGGGAAAAGTGTGATTGCGGTGCTATACCCTACCACAAAATGCGGGTTCGTGAGCGTTTGTAATTGACCACCTGTAACAAACAGGCACAATTAGTTTTGCCACGTTTAATGGTAAAAACACATATAATCTAATAGTGCATAAAACAAAACAAAGGCCCCTATACAAGCTATCTGTAGAAATAAAAATCACCCTGATTTACTTAGCTTTGCCCATTTAGATCACTTATAACAGATTGAAATAGTGTCCATGCCTATTCGTGTTTTGGTAATATTTGGAAAAAAAACGTTTCATGAACGTCAAATTTAAACACAAAATTCCATTCTTATTATACAGGGCCTCTAATTCAGAGAATCATCAGAAAAGTTGCAAAAAGGTTGGCTATCCCGCGCTCTTCCGTCAATTCCGACGTTCTGTGGTCGATGTACAACGACGGCTGTCGATTTGAACAACAGGTCGACGCATTCAACGGTCCTTGGTGCAGTTTGTTTACTAAAAAGGAACTGAAAGGTAAACAATGCAGTGCTACCAATGCTCTAACATCAAAAATGTGACTCCGCTTTGTATTTGTGTAACATGTGTCCCGACACTTAAGTAATTTTGAGAGCTGAAAATAGGATTTGACCACTGGGTATAATGATGAATTAATATTTGACGTTCTTCTGGTGAAAAACAGCAAATACACACCTTTTGTTTAAAAAGCTTGCAGTTTCTGACGTTTCGCCTTTACGAACGACTAGGCTTCTTCAGAGAGCAAAAACAAAAACAGTAGCAAACCCAAATTAGTTTTAATATTTTTTTAGTTTATCTATTTTTGTACCAAACAAGCTTTATTTACCGTCTAACTCTTTGTGACGCATTAGTATAGTGATATCGAGGGTAGACGTGGATATAGACATGCGCCAGAAAAAGGCATGTAAGTGTGGAAAAAGAAAATGGCGTTTGCCTCCATTTTCCCCTCCTGGATCCTATAACCTAGACTGTATACACTTTAAACACATATCTATCCCAGTTTTGCAATTCTGGCGAGATCTGAAGGACTACGAATTTAATGGACCTTCGCTGCCTCTCGCACTGGAAAAAAATTGCGTCGCCGCGAAGGACGTCATAAGTTTGATGACGTCAACAAGAGACGAGGACAGAAGAGGGGGTGAACGCCCTGCTGCGAAGTTTAGAAGCCTCCACACTGCCAACATCGCAACTCTGGCGTTGTATTTCCGATTGCTTGGGGTATGACATTGAAAACTTTAAAATTTCTGTTGATCAAAAGCAAAGCTGTAGTCATTTTTCTCTATAGTCGTTCCCCGTGTTATATTGCATGATTGTCCAACTCAGGAAAAAATAAAAAAACTGTAAAGTATTTACAAATGATTAACAAGTCCGGATGTATTCAATAGAATATGATTGTTTATTTAAAACTTCCTTAGGCAATATTATACATTTTGATTTCTCACTGTAGTTTTTGTCTTTAGGATAACAAGCCGTTGACTGAACACAACTACGCAACGATGAAGAATCGTAAATTTGACTTCAGCAAAATGATCCCAACCGGAGGCCACTTGGCATTTGTTCTCTACCGTTGTTCAGACGACGACTACAAGATGCAAGTGTTCTGGAACGAACGTGTGGTCGCCATACCTGGATGCCCAGAGTCGTCTACTTCTTTGTGTAGTTTGGATCGGATCCTGGAGATTTATCCCGAGTTTGTTGCTGGATCGACCACGGAGTGCGATCAAATACAGATATGCGGCGAATATTAGTTGAACGTATTATAAATATCAATTTGCAGGATTTAACCAGTGTATAAATTTTAGTGTTGTATCATTGCAATTTTTTGTCTTCATGATATTAAAATATGTTATTACCAAAACTGAAATGCTTTGTTACATTATGGGCGGATTACTGTCAGTTTTAGAGCATCATTTAAAACTAAAAACGGGCAATTATCGACATGCAGAGACAGAAAATATAAGTTGCAGATGGCATGATCAAAAACTGAAAAGTTTCTGTTCTTATTGATTAAATCGTTATATGTAGTGTATCCGTTTGGAAAGTTTTTTTCGTGCACCTTGACTCTCATTTGCAAAATACCCCTATGTCTGGAATCTACGATTGTTTCGGAAAAAATATTTTTGGCGTGTGGTTGTCAGGTTTTAAATGGTAGTTCATGGTGTTGTTGTTGTTGTTGTGACCGGGGGACATTTTAACGTGTATTTATTGCGGTAAATAAATACCTTCATTGCACGTTAGGTTTTATGTTTTGCGTCGATTAGAACGCAGGGAAGTGTGATGTATTTCATTATCGTAGAACGCCCTAAACTAAACAGAGTTGTCCGTACTATAAACAATTGACACTTGACATCCCAGAACAATAAATGTAAATAACCTTTTATTTGGCGCCAGAGGCAAGGTCAATTCCTTGTGTTTTATGCAGTCAGTTTATGACAGGGCAGGGTAGTTAGTACATAATAGCATTACAAGAAGAAGCCAGTGGATGTTGTTGCTTAACCTGTTCTACAGATTTTTTTTTTATATAACGTGAACTCTACAATCTCTGACTTTAGTATCCTGTTTTCTAGTTAACATTTTGTAGAATGGCGAGACTTTCATTAACTTTGATTTTGGCACTGGTATCTTCCATCCATGGTAAGTACGATTTGAGTTTGTCTTGGGTTTATTTACAAAAATCCACAGGCAGTGATACATAGACCTTTAATCGTTCTTCACCCAAAATAATTTAAATATGGTTTTTAATAAATGTGCAGGTCAGGTGTCACAGCGTCTGTTTTCCGCGGTTGCAAAAATGCAACATTATAGTGAGTGTTGTCTCGCTTGGCCGGTTAATCCATTGCAAACATAAAATTAACAGCTATCAGATGTGTTCTGTACGTGAAAGACGCAACTAAACTTTAAAAAAATTTAAAAAAAAATTTAAAAAAACGTTTTTGCTGTTATTTGTATTCGAATTATTCTGCCTTGTTTATGACGTATTTGTTACATTTAAAAAGTTTTGTTCAAGCTACTTTATTTGATAAAACGAATCTTGCAAGATAACTGGAAGAATGAGAGCTTGATTTCTTTGAATCGCCTATTGTTTCTATGGCTAAAGGAGACTCAGTAACGGATTAGCACAAAATATTATAAATAATCCTGAGTCGTCTGTCTGTTTAACGTAGAAACATATATTTCAGGGCTGGAATGCTGGAGATGCGAAAATGCCAGGAGTGAAGCTGATTGTGTCCAAAACGGAGAACTGCAGACATGCGCCTCGGAAACAGTAAGTTTTCCTTTCCTTTCACCTTTTTGTGATCTTGCTTAAGTCTTTCGCTGCATTGTAACTCAACAATAATTGGAATAAATTTCAAGCTTTTAACAATTCACAAGTTTACAATTTTGTTACCAAATGTTTTTACTTTCAATAGGACGCCTGCGAGTCGGTTGTGCGAAGGGAGAACGGATTGACTCGAATTTTCAAAAACTGCAAACAGCAACAAGCATGTTTTAATCACATGTCCGAGGTTATTAGTCAATGCTGTATTTATGCAGCATTTTTGGGCTTCTCATAAATTTTGAATTGTTTTCTTGAACAGAACAAACGCAAGTGCAACCCTCATTCGGCCCCTTCCAGATGTACTTGCTGCTGTGGCACTGACTCCTGTAATATGGGCGAACAATCATGCGAAAGCGGAAGTAAGATTGTTTAGTGTCATGGAGTTATTGAAACAAAACCAAGCTTTGGCAACATGAAGTTTACGTTATTGTTCTCGCAAGCAAATTGTTTCTTAAATTTGCATAGAAATCTTATATTATTTTGTTTTCAGTGTGCCCCGCCGTCCCCAACTCTTTTCCTCACGGTCGGGTTGAGTGCACGAACACAAACAATGCTTCAGTGGGCTCAGTCTGTGAGTTTGAATGCACAGAACGTGGCTACAATGTTCATCCCGCCCAAAACAGCCGAGTTGAATGCCTTCAGTCAGGATCCTGGGACAAACCCAAGCCTTGCTGTGCAAGTATGTTTGTATTTGCAACGTAACACTTATATGTGATACAATCTTATGACGCAATATGAAAGTTGTGTAAGTTTCGCGCAGATAGTATTAACAGAAGTGGTTAGCAAGCAAAATGTGAAGGATAACTTTATTTTTGGAACTTTGTGACAATCTTCAATGCGATGTTGCAAAACAATATGCAGACCTCCAATACCAATTTACGCATTGTTTTTGCAGTGCCCTGCCCTCCCCATGTGCTTTTCGATACGATTGCGCTCGCTCATGGCCAAACTAATGAAACATACAAGAACATAGAAGAAGTGGGAAGGCTTGGATTCAGGTAATTTCAAGCTATGCCAACATTATTGTCGAACGTGGCTGTAAAAACGCGGTGGCATACCTTTTGTTATCCCTGCAAATCCAACAATTTTATTCAAGCTATAGTGTAACAACGTTTTTACTGCCTGCAAACTTGTAATATTGCCAGTAGAAAAAGCTTAGTTAAATTCCATTGAAATTCATTTTGCTTTGGCGTTTTCAAGGAACCTCGTAGTGTCGCCAACCAACGGAACAATGTATGCCAAAGTGGATTTCAGCGGAGACGTCCACGAGTCGAGACGAATTTCCTTTTTAGATACGCTCCACAGAACCTTCAAGCCTAGCCCATACATCAACACACGTAAACAATATTATTTTAAATAGTTAACTACTGATGCTGCCAGGCAATACTTGTCACTGTAAGACAACTTTTCGGGCAAAAATAATGTAATTGAAACGTTTCGGCTGCTGGAGCATTAAATGTGTACACCCTAAGTTTCCTTATAATTCTGTGGGATATTTCATATAACAATGGTTGCCGTTTCCATGGACGCCAGACTAAATTAACTTAAAACACGTTTATTTACTCTATTTACAGCTGACGGCAAGGTTAATATCGGTCATGCACTCACGTGGACCTTGGAGAATATGATGGGTGAAGAAAATGGCGAGCGACCACGCGTTCGTGACGTAATACTTCTTGGGACAGACTCCGAATCAGATGATGACGTCACAGATGGTGTACGTGCTTGGTTGGATCGAGGCGCAATTGTAAGCACTGAACTATACATAGTTGTGAATAAGTTTTAATTTGCTTATTGATAAACTTTCCAGATTTATGCAATGGTCTTTCCTGACCCAGAAGGGAATTTTCCCCGTTACGAGAAGATGCTCGAACTAACTCAGAATCCTGAACATGTTTTTTACTACGAAGGAGACGCAGCCGCTGCTGCGGAAAAAATTTTCAACGATACTTTTTCGCACTTATGCGATAACATCTGTAATCACGTGCTTCATGACCATGAGTAGAGGCTACTAGTTATGTGTTGAATTCTTGCATTTGGTGAAATGACATTCATGGTTTTCGTGACAATGCTTCGAACAAAGTTTGATGTTACTGTAAACATTGGAGTTACTTTGATTGTCTACTAGCGCCAAAATTTTCTTTTGTTCGAATCCAACTGAATAAACGAATCCAAAAAGGGCAGTTACACGCAGTGTTTATCTCTACCAAAGTTAAAACGTTTCTATCAAACAAAAAAGTTTCATGTAGACCTAATTTTTGCATGTTATGACAATAAATAAAAACAAGCGCATATTATTAATTCACACAACACACTTGATCATTGACTGCAGGCGAATCTGCCCCCCTCATAGGCATTGCCTTTTCACTGGGACAGAAATTACTTCAATTGGTGTGTCTGTGAAGCAACAGGCTTCTAGTTTATGTCAGCAGAAAAAAAAAATTAAAAAATTCTACTTCGCTTACATAAGCATCATCAGTTCCTGCGAATATAAATAATAAAACTAACAATACACACAAAAAAGCTACACTTAAGGTGATAAAATTGAATTGAAAACTAGAAGCCAATCGTTCGATGACAATATCGAGACTGCAGTTGTGGTAACAAACACTGCCTGGAAACTTTAAATTGCAACGTGGTTACAGAGGTTGTAAATGGTGGGGGAGATAAGAAAAAATGCACGCTCACACGCAACTGGAAACTCCTGAAGCAAGAACATGTATCTACGGAACAGATATATGCGACAATATTTGGAAATGGAAATGATAAATAAACAATAAAGTCAAATTTATATCATCTTTATGTTTACGGATGCTTGTGTGATTTGGCATCAATAAATTAAGAGGACTAAACCGTCGGTTGTTGAACAAATGTAACAGAAAAGCAGAAGTCCATATATGGGCACTAATGCATTATACCTTTAGTGGACGTATAATGGTGGAGAAGGGCCAAATTTGAAAAAAAATGAAAAAATTTTAGTCAAAAACATGATATCGTAAAGTTATGGCCAAAAGTTCTTTTTTAAATTATTCAATGATTAGATTTTGTCTAGTTCGGGAGGACTTGAAATGCATACATTCTTTTTCTTTGCCCCGTTTGCAACTGAAAGGACTGAGATCACGTATCAGTTTCTGCCAATTATTATGTGTTAGTTTTGCGTTTTGGTTGCGATAAATAGTCGTCGTTGCTAGGCGGCTGTGCGACTAAACCTGTTTTTATTTAATATTGGCATTGGTAGGGTCGGTTTCATATGACCAAATGCGATTTTTCCGGCCCCTCGTCACTATTTAATCTGTTAGATTCATCGTTTTTACCTGTACCGAGTTTTCATTGTTTGTGGGGGAAACAAAGTAAATTTGCTCCTAAAAATATCGCGGATATTATGCCGGGGGGCAGTTCAACGTCCAGTGCGATCAGTTGCAACCACACCTCCAAGTGCAATGATTTGAATCTGTGATATTAAATTATCTTCAAATGGGCACTGTATCGGTAAGCGCTATGGTTTTATTGGTGCCCATGACATTTTACAACTGTTAGGATATATTGTCGATTCATGTAGCAAGTATTAGCGCAAGCAAATAATTTCTAAGCAAAGACAAGATTAACTAAAAATAGACTCAACTTCAGCACATTATTTTTTGTTTTACTATTTTTTCGAGGAGTAGTTTATATGGTACTAAGACAATGCACAGTTTAAACATTGCTAATGTTTTCGTTTCTTGCCATTTTCCTGCCAAGAAAACCGCACAACATATATTTATTTTAAACCCATTTCGTGAGTTTTTAAATACTGTTCGTAGGTGCAAAACCTAACACGTAAGACCTATCTTTCTGTCGATAAAAACGCAAGGGAGTGTGATTTCACCTTTGGAGAAAGCCATAAATCAAAGATAGTTGTCAGAACTGTAAACAGTTGACACTTGACAACGCACACCCGAATATAACATCCATAAACGTTATGTCCGGGCTTGCGGCAAAGTTGTTTTAACCTTAGTTGCGTGGGTAGTTCTGGGCTGGTTTGACCAAAACTTGGTGCATATGATGGCATTGCAAGAATGTTTTAGATGCAGTGGAGAAGTTTAGCGTTAACGCAACTTCATGCAGAAGGTTTTTCCTGCTAATTTTACTATCTGTTCATCATATAAGTATTGACTTTGGTAATAAAATTATTTTGTTTTAAGTATAACCGATTCGTAAAATGGCGAGACTGACATTTCTTTTGGTTTTGGCACTGGCATCTTCCATCCAAGGTAAGTACGCTTTACTTTAACCTTGGGGTATGTATGCCTTTAAAACCGTATTCACGTTTTTGGCCTGTTATATAATAGCTTACCAGTTGCATAGACATTGCTTTATCAAAAGTCTAAGACTATATTGCCTAAACAAAAGGCTAATAAAAGGTGAACGTTTTTTCAGCACTGAATTGTTGGAGGTGCGAAAACGCCCGAAGTGAAGCCGATTGCGTCAAAAACGGGCAATTACAAACATGCACCTCAGAAACGGTAAGTTTATGTTTTAAGCTTTTAAAGCTAGTTGAAAAACTTGTGTTAAGTTTTTCTATGTAATCTGTTCAACCGTTTTGCTTATAAGCTTCGGTAAAAACTGTAAGTTTGAAGTTTTGTCATCCAATATTTTAGGACGTCTGCGAGTCAGTTATGCGAAGGGAGAACGGGTTGACTCAGATCTTCAAAAACTGCAAACAACAACAAGCATGTTTTAACCACATGGCCGAGGTTATTAGTCAATGCTGTATTTTCCAAACTATTTACTGATAAATGCTGAATATTTCTCAAACAGAACAAACGCAAGTGCAACCCTCATTTGGCCCCATCCAGATGTACCTGCTGCTGTAGCACTGATTCCTGTAATATGGGCGAACAATCATGCGAAAGTGGAAGTAAGATGAACTCCATTTTTTTAGTTATGTTAAAATTAGCAAAGCGATCCGCAGACAGCTCATATAGTGGATGTTTTATTAGAAGAAAAAAATATCAATGCTATGGGCGATCGACAGCCTGACAGTGGGCCTTCGGTTTAAATTGTTCCAGTTTTTTCATTCTGTAATCACTTTATTTTTTCGTTTTTGTGGAGTTATTTGAAACCCAAACCTTTTGCAACTTAAAGTTATATTGCTGAATACTGTTGAGGCACATTGTCCACATTGCTTGATTTACGTTTCATACCTCCTGATGAAGGCTGCTGCATAACAGCCGAAACGTCGAAAAACGTCGATAAAATAAAGTTTGTCAGAAGAGCAGTATTTAGCAATAAAATATGCCTGGCAGCGTCAGTAACAATTTATTTAACACAAAGTTATGTTATTTTCCTGTTTATACTTTCTGCGACACGAAGCCAAAACTTCGTTTTGTAGCATACGACATTCAATATTCTTTCTACACATGCTCTTTCTGAGGTGCCGGTCGGACCGAATTAAAACGTGGCACATGCTTGTAAAACTTTTTGCACAAAGAGTAGACGCAACACAAGATTCCTTACGTTTAATTAGAAAATCGCCAACTATTGTCATATTAATTACTTACAAATCACCAAGGTATTGTATTTTGTTTTCAGTGTGTCCTACCGTCGCCAACTCGTTTCCTCACGGTCGTGTTGAGTGCACGAACACAAACAATGCTTCAGTGGGCTCAGTCTGTGAGTTTGAATGCACAGAACGTGGTTACAATGTTCATCCCGCCCAAAACAGCCGAGTTGAATGCCTTCAGTTTGGCGCCTGGGACAAACCCAGGCCTTGCTGTGCATGTATGTTGTGTTTGCAATGTCTGCCAATAACTTATATGTGGAATAATCTTATGACGCAACACAAAGTTTATAGTAAGCAAAATTTGAAGGATAACTGACTTTTCAGAACTTTATGGCTATCTTTAACGCGATGTGGCAAAACAACAGACCTTCTTTCAAATTTACGCATTGTTTTTGCAGTGCCGTGCCCTCCCCATGTGCTTTTTGATACGATTGCGATGGTTCACGCCGAAACAAATGAAACATTTCAAAAAATACAAGAAGTCGGCAGACTTGGATTTAGGTAAACTACGTAAAACGTATACAGTATATATATTATTTATTAATTTTACGCTTGAACCAGGTAGTTACTGTGACTTACCTTTCGTTAGAAAGACTATTTATAGTTGTTTAGGCTATAAAACACTTACGTAAACCCTTTTGTCAAGGTGCAAGTGTCAACAAAATGAATCTCACCACTATGCACATTCGTCAGTAAATTAACATGCTTTCGCTAATGAACCAGTAATAAAATTTCTTTACTGGTGTCTTTAGGAACCTCGTAGTGTCACCTACCAATGGGACAATGTATGCACACGTCGATTTCAGCGGAGATGTTCACGAAACTAGAATAATTTCGTTTTTGGATGCACTCAACGCGAATTTCAACCCAGAACCATACATCAATACACGTGGGTACAATTGTGATTTGAAACACTCATCCTCGGTAATCTTTATCAATGTGTTAACCGCTATGTTGTTTTTAATTTTTTACCACCGGTTAGGATTTTAAATTTAGCACATTATACCAGTTTATGTTGAAGTTTGTTCAGTGAAAACAAAGTTGTTGTTTACAGCGGACGGCAAGGTTAATATCGGTCAAGCACTCACGTGGACCTTGGAGAATATGATGGGTGAAGAAAATGGCGAGCGACCACGCGTTCGTGACGTAATACTTCTTGGAACAGACTCTGAATCAGATGATGACGTCACAGATGCCGTACGTGCTTGGTTGGATCGAGGCGCAATTGTAAGCGGTCACCTATACTGTGGTAAACACTTTTTAATTCGCTTCGTGAACTTTCCAGATTTATGCATTGGTCTTTCCTGACCAAGAAGGGAATTTTCCCCGTTACGAGAAGATGCTGGAACTAACTCAGAATCCTGAGCACGTGATTTACTACGAAGGGGACGCAGACGCTGCTGCGGAAAAAATTTTCAACGATACATTTTCCCACTTGTGTGATAACATCTGTAATCACGTGCTTCATGATCATGAGTAGAGGCTAATAGTTGTGTGTTGAGTTCTTGCATTTGGTGAAATGATGATTTTGGTTTCTGTGACAATGCTGGAACATATTTTTATGTTACCTTAAACATAGAAGTTCCATTTTTTGCCTAAAAGCACCAATACTTTATTTTATTCGAATCGCAATGAATAAATTATACTAAAAACAACATTACATTGACCTTGCCAATGACCAGCCACACGTAGTCAAACGCAACGTTTATTTTCACGAAAGTCAAAAAGTTTTACGAAACAAAGATGTTTATGTAGATAAGAAAAAATGGAAACAAAGCAAATTTGCTGTTAAAATTGTCGCAGACAGGATTGTGTAGGGTGGCCACCTTCTGTGGGGTGAAATTATCTTTACGGTCGTCTATATCGATAACCTCTAAGGTTTTATCGGTGCCCATGACATTTTACCCCTGTTAGGGTATATTGTGCATTTTTTTCAATGTACTTTTAACGTTCTAACTGTGTTAACCAACATTCTTTCATTAACGCACGTCATTTTGAAATTCGCCTTGTTATGATGTTTGTGAGATATAAGCCGATAAGCGCAACTCTCGCACGTTACAGATATTAATCTTTCAAGACCGAAATTTTCTGCTCAATTTAGGCATGAGATTTTATTTTATGTACGGTAGCTGTATGGCATTTTTTCCCGGTCAACACGCCCTTAATTGAGTCTACATATCAACCACTTCGGCCGATGGGCCAGGTAGTTTATGAATTGTATCAATGACCTTCTGTATTCTGTACTCTATTGCAATACGCATCACCCGAATTACCTTGATCTGGCTTACCGAAATTGTCAAGTTTTCGTGTGAGTATTTCAATGTTGAAATAGATGTATAAAAACACAAAATTATTTTGAAAAATATGG
Source organism: Ascidia mentula (assembly GCF_947561715.1). Classification (NCBI taxonomy): domain Eukaryota; kingdom Metazoa; phylum Chordata; class Ascidiacea; order Phlebobranchia; family Ascidiidae; genus Ascidia; species Ascidia mentula. The sequence continues at coordinate 9,716,647 of NC_138574.1, read as the reverse complement.
TTTTTACATCTCGTTGGAGTGTTTATCATTGGCCATTTAATTCGCTACAAAACTAACGCAGTAATTATTTTTTGTGTAACTATTTTTGGCAAAGTATTTTGTATTGTTCTAAGATAGGTTGATGCAAAGTATTGTTTTGTTGTCTTTGTTTGCAATTTGTAGTCATACAAAGACATGCTATAATGTTATTTAAACGTACATGGTGAGTTTTAACTGTTGTTCGTAGTTGTATAAACGTTTATAACACGTAAGACTTATCTTCCTGTTGATTAATACGCAGGAGAGTGTGATTTCACTTTGGAAAAAGCCCTAAATCAAACAGAGTTGCCTGCACTGTAAACATTTGAAACTTGATATCGCTAACAACAATAAAACTGTCCTTAAACGTTATGTCTGTGTCGGAGGCGGGCAAGGTCGTTTAAACTTTGATCGCTTTGTTAGTTCTGGGCTGGTTTAAGAAAAACGTGTTACAAATAATGCCATTGCAAAAAAGATTCTACATGCAATAGTGAACTATCGTTTTTGACCTTGTATGTCGGAAAATGACGCAATTTTATGTGAAAGATTATTTGCTACTAACGTTGCTGCATGTGCATCATAAACATATTGACTAGGGCGAAGACATCTTTTTTTGTTCCAGATAACGATTTGTAAAATGGCGAGACTGACATTACTTTTGCTTTTGGCATTGGTATCTTCCATCCAAGGTAAGTACGACTTTTGTTAGTTTGGATTACATGTCGTGAACACCGTTTTAAAGGCCCATCGAGTCTATGTACAGCATAAACGGACTCGAATTCGCGTTAAACGATAAGAAGGAAACCATTTTTTCACCGGTGTATCGGCATTTGGTCCACAATCTGCGCGACACGCCCCTGAGTAAACCTGATTGCCCAGTTTAGCTACAGGCATTGCGCTTTACACATCGATATCACGTTCTTTGTTGGTGCGCATTTTTAGTTTTTTTGTCTTCTCTTTGCCGCCACCCCCTCTTTTTAGCCTTTTCACGCTTTAGTATATTTATCATCGTTTTTGCGTTTTACATAATTGTCCTGGTGAAGGTCGGTTGCTTATTAACGACTTATAAACGTCGACCGACTAAATAAGTTTTGCCAGAAGAGTTTTGAATTTATCGAATATTATGCCTAGTAGCGTTAGCAACGAACTATTCTAAAGAAATGCAAAAATAAAATGTGTACTCACTGTTTCCCGTATTCTTAATTTTCGGCCTCGGTAATCTGACAGTATTTTGCATGGAAAATGTTTTACTAAAAGTTATGACTGTTTGTGTTAAAAAAGTTTTTGAAAGTAAATAGTAGAGATATATTTTTAAGCACTCAACTGCTGGAGGTGTGAAAATGCCATGAGCGAAGCTGATTGCGTCGAAGACGGGCAATTACAAACATGTCCCTCAGAAACGGTAAGTTTATGTTTTTGCTCACAAACCTATGCGAAGACTTGTGTACTGTTTTGTTTTAAGTTTTTCTGTAGCATCAAGTTTGAAATATTGTTACTGAATATTTTGTATAATATCAGGACGTCTGCGAGTCGGTTGTACAAAGGGAGAACGGGATGACTCGAATCTTCAAAAACTGCAAACAACAACAAGCATGTTTTAATCACATGGGCGAGGTTATTAGTCAATGTTGTATTTTTCACAATATTTACTCATAAATTTTGTTTTCTCAAGCAGAACATACGCACGTGCAACAATTATTCCGACCCTTCCAGATGTACTTGTTGCTGTAACAGTGACTCCTGTAATATAGGCGAACAATCATGCGAAAGCGGAAGTATGATATTTGTCAACATACCACTTATCATATTTTCCCGCACGTAACTTCTACAAACTTTTATGAGAACGCCGATAGCGCTTTTAAACAAAACCTAACAAAAACTCGCTACATCTCAATAAAGGTATATTCAACTATAGTAGACGTAACACACTCACTATTTTTTATCTTGAATTTGGAATCGCCATTTACTGTAATGCAAATAACTTACAAAGGTATTGTATTTTGTTTTCAGTGTGTCCAGTCTTATCTAATTACTTTCCTCACGGTCGGGTTGAGTGCACGAACTCAAACAATGCTTCAGTGGGTTCAGTCTGTGAGTTTGAATGCACAGAACGTGGTTACAATGTTCACCCCGTCCAAAACAGCCGAGTTGAATGCCTTCAGTCAGGATCCTGGGACAAACCCAGGCCTTGCTGTGCATGTATGTTTGTGTTTCAGACTTGCACGTTGCAATCCAAATAATCAATAAGGATTGAAATATGATAATTTTAATAACGTTTAGTGGATTTTAATTTAAGAGTTTTAAGTCACTTTGCTTTGTCGACCGTGGTAGTTGCTATATTATATAAATGTTACAAAATAATATATAAAGTGAGCTGCAGACAGGGTGTATACACGCACTGTTTCGACCTGTAAGGTCTCATCAGTGCAGCTGTTGATGTGGCACTGTGGTAGCTGGTAGACTAGCAGGCACACAGATTTCCACTTTGTGGTACCTTTCGGTCCCTGTCTGCAGCTCTCATTGATTATTTTGGCTCTTTTGCGTATATAATATACAAAGTATTTTTTTGTGTTTTGTTCTCAGTGCCCTGCCCTCCCCATGTGCTTTTCGATACGATCGCGGTGGTTCACAGCCAAACTAATGAAACATTCCGAAAAATACAGCAAGTCGGTAGACTTGGATTTAGGTAAACTACACATCTATTAGGCGAAAACCAAGCAATTACTGCGGTTTATTTTATGTAAGAAAAATCTGTTTATAAATTGTTTAGGCTGTAACAACATTTATGTAAAGCTTATATGTTATATGTATAGGTGCAAGTCTTATCAATATGCATATTCGTCGGTAAATTAAGAGCTGTGGGTAAAAAACCTGTACTTCAGTTCGTTTGAACTGGTGATTGCTTGAAATTCATTTAAAAATTAAGATGCTTTAGCTAGAAAAAATTGTAATAAAATTTCTTTTAACTTGTGTGTTTAGAAACCTCGTAGTGTCACCTACCAATGGGACAATGTATGCACACGTCGATTTCAGTGGAGATGTTCACGAAACTAGGCGAATTTCGTTTTTGGATGCACTCAACGCGAACTTCAACCCAGAACCATACATCAATACACGTGGGTACAATTGTGATTTGAAAGTCCTTGTGTTAACCGTCATTTGGTTTTTATTTTGTTTATACCGGCGGATAGGATTTTGAGTTTATGATATAGTACTTTTGGGGGATTGTGGATAAAAGCAACTACGCGGGACACAAAAGAAATAAAATGGCATGGGAACCGATAAAACTACAAAGGTTGTCGTTCAGTTGCGTGACTGTATTTTGCGCAAAAAAAAATAAAACTATAAAAATATATAAATAACACAATATACCAGTTTATTTTGAAGTTTGTTCAGTGAAAACAAAGTTAATTGTTCATAGCGGACGGAAAAGTTAATATCGGTCATGCACTCACGTGGACCTTGGAAAACATGATGGGTGAAGAAAATGGCGAGCGACCACGCGTTCGTGACGTAATACTTCTTGGGACAGACTCTGAATCAGATGATGACGTCACAGATGGTGTACGTGCTTGGTTGGATCGAGGCGCAATTGTAAGTACTGGACTATACATTATTGTGAATAAGTTTTAATTTGCTTATTGATAAACTTTACAGATTTATGCATTAGTCTTTCCTGACCCAGAAGGGAATTTTCCCCGTTACGAGAAGATGCTCGAACTAACTCAGAATCCTGAACATGTTTTTTACTACGAAGGGGATGCAGCCGCTGCTGCGGAAAAAATTTTCAACGATACTTTTTCCCACTTATGCGATAACCTCTGCAATCACGTGCTTCATGATCATGAGTGGTTCAATTTGTAGCTCATGTGGTGCAGTCATATATTTACTACAATAAAATGCTTGGTTTTCCTCTCAGTATTGTTGTTGTGATGCCAATAAACGCAGGTTAATTCTTTGACTACAACATATGTAAATATATATTACGCAAAAGTTACATTTTCTTGTTGTAATAAAGACCAGTCACGTACAATGTGTATATATAACTAAAACGTCCTAATGGTTTATTTATACGATATCGTAAATTTAATGCTGAAACATAAAATTTAAAAAAATAAACATTAAAAATTCCCTCATCGGATTTTATTTCTACAGAAACTAGTGACGCGATAAATAGTAAATATAATATAAATTGTATGAAAAATGTGCTTAAATTAAACTGCTCGTTCCTTTTGGTAACTCTTTACTAACTCAATCAAGCCAAGATCACTGAAATTTTCATATTACTGTGTTTATTTGATGAAAAGTATTATAAAAATAAGGACAATCTTGCTCTGAAAAATGTCACTGACCCCCAGGCAAGGACAAGATTACCTAGAAAAACACAAGATTCCACAACTCATTGAGGTGTTTTCAGAGTTTAATTTGACCAATCTATAAATTTATAGTGAATTTCATTATTTTATATGACTATTGATTGCTTTGTATACATTGATGTTGGCACATTTTTACATGATTTTATAGGGAATTTTGGTGGGTCTATTGCACTCTAGGCCAGAAGATCCTTTGGAATTTATTGAAAAGTGCATAAAGACCACACAGGAACACAGAAATTCAAAATGTGTTAGTTGGGACACGTTTATTTCCAAACCTACCCGACTGCCACCAATTCAACACAAACCGCAAGCAACAAAAAAGGTCTTTCAAACGGGTACATTGTGAATTACTTCATCAAAGAATAGAAATGTAGTTAAATTTTTAAAATCTAGAACTACCAGCTCAGAGGCAACAAACATACCATGACCCACCTCGAAGAAGCAATTCTCCAATAAGGTTACCTTCCATTCACAGAGAAAATAATGATGCTTCTTCAAATGTTAGTCCATAAACTATTTATTTTTATACAAACAAGTAATTAAGCTTCAAGTTATAATACTATTTAGTGTGTAAACCTAATAACACTTGCTTTGTTTGTCCATGTTTGCTGCTGGGGTTGCACATATTAATGGACTTCATATAATGTTTGAGGATAAAATAAAATTGTGAAAACAATTTAAAGTTTATAAACATAATTTTAGTTGTTCTGCATTGATGTCCATGTGACTTCATATGTTTTATTTAACATGACAATAGTTACAATAGAATAGACAGTAAGGGATGATTTCTTCCAAAAACGTTTCGCTCAGAAAATGATTTTTACACAGCAAAGGTGCTCCAAAGGTTGCAATATGATACCAATGTTCACAGACAGGATAACATCACAGCAGCATAGTTTACGTCACATTTTCCGCCCGTTTATATTATCACCACCCATTTCCAACAGCTGTCATTAACAGCACAATGTCGGTGACTGCTGTTTTTGACACTGTTGTAGCGTTTGCTAGCAGGACAATGCTTCTGTTTCTGTAAAAGGTTGAATAGTTTACAACAACGCCGCTAAAACAAGTCAGGACTGGCTGTAAAATATTGTATAGTACGGTTTTGAATAAACTAAGGGGAAGAAGCGTTCTATGTCATTGTTCGCGTTGTGAAAAAGTGCTGCGCTCTGTTTTGTTTCCTTTTTCTCGGCGTTGCTCTTCAGGCGTAGCCTCGTCATAGTGGTCTGCACATTGCACTGGGGAAGTTAGCTGGGGTCACGGATTTACTACTTGCTAGGGTTGCTCCAGTGTGTTCATTTCGGGTAACAATTTAGACTGTTGTGTTACTGCAGGCAAGACGCCGTGAGTCAGGACCAGTTCAACCTATGTCCAAAGCTAGTAAAGGTATGTTATTTACCTTTACGCGTTGGTATTTGTTATCTTTAATCCCGTTTTGCTATGTGCAGAAATCATGGAGTCCAAAAAGATTGTATTTGTTGTCGGTAAGTGCGGATTAACTAAATATATCCGACTGATGTTAGGTTTAGGTTTTAAACCCTTAAGTATTAAACTCATACAAAACTTTAGGCAATGTACAAAACCTATTGTGCAGAGGCCAACTTCACTAAAATTTGTCACTTTGTGACTTTTACGAGTTAAATGTTGACAAACGATAAACACACAGAGGCGGTAGGCAATAAAGTATGTTTCAGTAGCAACGACCTTGCTCTGCCACGAGCGCGTGTTATCTTGCCCTTTACCCTTGGGATGACAGATGTGAGGTCGATGGGCTAATATAGAACCGGCATTTCGTGATTAAATTACCTTGTTTAAAAGGTGTCTAGTTTGACCTAGCGAGTTCATTTTGCACATGTATCTTGTCATCCGTAGCAAAAAATATATATGACCAACTATAAAACAAGTTATTATACACGCCTAAAAGCTTTCTATATTTTCGCACAATTTATTGAAATCTTTTCAAAATCTTTATATACGAACTGTAGTCTACCTCATATTGTTAATCACCTTACAACGGCGTAGTGTCAAGCTACGTGTTCTGTGAATAAATTCAACTTTTTCGTTTCATTATTGTTTAACAGCTAACGCTGCATGTAGTCGACGAAACAACATTCTATGAACAATCGGTGTATACAGTTTTTTCTACCCGCGACTAACCATGTTTGTTTGTCCTGTTTTGTTTCAATTCTACTATTAATTGCAACCCGTATTTAATGTTGGGGGAATGTTAATACGTTTAATGAACGGGAAAATGTTTTCAGGCGGTCCCGGGTCTGGGAAGGGTACACAGTGCGAACGTATCGTAGCAAGATACGGCTTCACCCATTTTTCATCGGGTGATCTTCTCAGAGCTGAGGTAGCATCTGGTAGCGAAAAAGGGGCCGAGCTCAAGGCGATCATGGATAGAGGAGAATTGGTTCCATTGGTTAGTAATTGGAATTTTGTACAACGCACTGTGAAATCAGTGTACAGTTACGTTACGAGACTGTGTGTTTGCCTTTCGTCATAAATAAATCATGAGGTCACACCAAATTGAACTCTGTGCAATGGCAAGTACGTGTACAGAGAGTATATTCCGATGGTTTTATGGCATGTTCAAACTTTAATTTTCTGCTCGTACATGTGTGTATATGTTATTACTGTAAATTTAACAAGGGCATTTAAGTTATAAATGACTTACTGTAGTTCTGTATGTGGACAGTGGCATTTTTAATGTGTTTCAAATGCGTATTTTTTGTGAAAATACAGACGACAGTGTTAAAGCTTATCCAAAGCAATATGGAAAAGCACAAAGACAGCAAGGGATTTCTTATAGACGGATATCCGCGTGAAGTGCAACAAGGCAAAGAGTTTGAAAGTATGGTAGGTGCACTTTTGCGAAAAGGTTAACGTAAGGATACCTGTTGCGCTTTTAAGAATATATTTAGTGAATATTTCTTATCCAAAGGAACTTCATAGCGTATGCTTTGGCCCACCCTTGCTAAACATGCTCACCAACAGTTCCACAATGTTGAACGCTGTATCAGCTTGACACTTAAGCAAACTTTATGAGTGTCGTTATAGATTGCTCCGTGTACATTCGTGTTGTGGGTTGACGCCTCACAAGACACCATGGTGAAGAGGTTGCTCAAGCGAGCAGAAACCAGCGGCCGTGCTGACGACAACGAAGAGACGATCAAATTGCGCCTAAAAACCTTTGTCGAAGCCACAGAACCCGTTATCGACCACTACAAACAGCAGGGGAAAATAGAGCGGGTAACAATGTTGTTTAAACCCGAACTTAACTCGGCTTGTTTAAAATGTCGGCACACAAGCTAGTTTATTCATTTGCTGTGTGTACAAATAGATCGTTGATGTAGTCTGTTCTACAGTGTCGAAAACCTTGCTCAAACAAGTTACTTAATAGTGGTATTCTTGCTGTATGGCATCGTATGTTAAAAGAACTGTTCTTCTTGCTTGTGGTTACGAGATTTTTATTACAATCAACGTTAACATCGATCCGGCGAGACTTCTTCAAAAAGTTACTTTATTTAAAGGTGAACTCCGAACAGGACGTTGACACTGTGTTCGGAGAGGTCCAGGCTATATTCGACAAATACGTATTGTAGATAAAACTCTTACCACCCAAAGTTTTTAAGCCATAGCATGCAAGAATAACCATTGATAGATGAACAGAAAAATTCACCGGATTCTACAAAATGTTTAATGTTTTGTTTCAAAATCTGCGTTTCTTCAAAAAAAAATGTCGCTGTAATTGTTTTTAGTTTTATGTCTGTATGCAATTGGTGCCTAGAATTTATGCTGTGAAAACCGTCTGTACTTAACTGTGTTCCTCTTGAAGGTAACATAATACTGTATTTTTATGACACTGCATGTCATCCAATACTGCTTCCCGTATCATTGCAGTATTTTAATCATCGTTTGTTTGTTGCAAGATTTTATTTACTGCATGTCTTATACATGGTTTAATAAAATATAACTATGTTCGTTCGAAGCGTACAATGCGATGTGAATTCAGTTTCCAAGAAAGTCATAGCAAAATTCTCTCCATGTTTTACCAGACGATTTGCAAAAAAACAGTAACATCATATCACCACTTACAACAGCTCATTCGCATGCATAGTGTTAGGAATTTTTTCAGTATTTTCACAAATAAATATCTATTCTGCCTGTAGTTTTATGTCGGTCTGCAATAGGTGACGTAAACACAGTGGACATACAAATAGCCAGGCCAATCTCTCGCCTAAACTTATACCAAATTGCAAACTTTCGGGTACTTGGGTTTATGGCATTGTAAATAAGAGTACTTTTCACGATGACCATCACAGTGGCTATCACTGATAAAATGGATGTTGTTTTCCTGGGCGGTGCCGTGTTCGGCGGCTGTGCGTCCAAACAGACTGCCGTGCGTTAGAAAATGTACTTGGCATCGAGCAATGAGAAAAAATTCGGCGTAGGTTTTCCTCAGTTTGTTTCGTATTTCCTGCGTCTTTAATTCCTCCTTGGTCAGATGCATTACGTGTACGTTGGAGTCTTTCAAAGTTACCACCTCTATATTCTTGTCTTTTTGTATCTCCCTTACCACACTCTGCTTGACGTCATCAACGTCTGACGTCACAAACACGCGAAATCGAAGTTTTTGTTTCGTATTTTCTGATTTTACATAAGCCCGGAGGCACTTAACAAAGTTTTTTTCGTCCCCTTCCGATAAAAATTGGTTGTATTCCCCGCGCCCTGTGCGCATCACGAGAGACACCAAGCGGATATTAGAATCTGCGAGAGCATCACGCGAGAGGGTGCTGTCGATTATTTGCTGTACCTTATCTGAAGGTTGAATCAAAGTTTGAATCAAATCGTCGTAGGGAAACATCTGCGAAAAATTACAGCATGTCACAACCGCTACAGTATTGAAAAAAGGAATCAACCTCAGAACAACCAGAGTGCCCCATACTTTATCCGTCTTTTGATAATGTTGAAGTAGTGATTTGTGCTTGTGTACTTTAGAAAGTGAGCAATCAAGTTTCGGCGCCAGGTATCCTAACGCACCAAAGGCTACACTTGACAATCTCACGATTCCCAAATCGCAAGTAATGTAAACAAGGTATTTTGGTTGTACCAAGGACTCCTAATTAGCTTCGATCATGCAGATAAACGTATATTTAAATACATGCTAATTATACATCCAGATTTTTCATTTATCTGATCAGAGCCTTGCTAAAGGAGCTCATTACGATCTTTGCAATATAAATATCCTCGTGTCAAACGCAGTCTTTTGCAAAGAAAAGGCGTTGGAAAATTTTAGGTAGAAAATGTTAATGTAATTACGATCTTATTATACTAACCAAACTAAATAATATTAATAGTTACTCAACTTGTTACACAACAAACTAACAAATTGATAACGTTTACGATTAATACACCCACCACATCGTTCACGTTATCTTCAGCAAGCAACGGGTGTTGCTGAGTCAAGTGCCCTTCAATTCTTGAATCCGGCACTTCTGATCGCTCGACACATAGTAAAGACTTCCCCGTCTCAGGATCTTTCAGGTTTTTGGCCTTATTGTATTCGTACACGAATGGCAAAGGTTTGAGGCCTATCGACCAAGGATATGGCTGCCATAGAATGAAAAAAAGCCTGCAAAGGAAGTTGAAACTTATTGGGACAGAGTTAACTAATTATAAAGTATCAGATGTAGTGGGCATTAAGGAAAAGGGGAATACTTATAATTCCGGAAATATTTTACATTTCTAGTAGTAATTTGGCGCAACTGAGACCATTGTTGTTTCCACAAAAATTGAGTTGAAGTATTCAAGTCAAGGTCTCAAGACCTCTTCGCTCAACCCTAAGATAAACACAACATTAGATGTACTCCGCCCTTCTACTCATACTGCCAACGCTAATCCTTGGCGATGAAATAGACCCTATGCTTGTGTGGAGAACGGGCCATTACGCTCCGTCAGTCAACGTTTACACTGGCCGCGAAATGCCACGTGAAAGTTCAGGCTCATTAGTTCAATGATCTTTGAGCGGGAGCGTGTTTGTTATAGACCTCGGTTTGTAAACTTCTGCTTTTGTGTTTTTAGGCAAAGCCTCCTTTATAAATAGCAAGCGTACATACGTTATCTGAGAACAGGCCCTTTGGTTGCATAATATAATCCCATAAACAGTTGTTAAACTGTCAAACACAACCAAACTATTTCAAAAACCGAAGCAAGGTACAAGTCTACTTATTAATCAGTTCTTGAATCCTTTTTTCGATGTTTTGTTCAGAATAAAAAAAGTGTATATATACTACTTACCGACCGGTTTTTACTGCCTCAATAAAAGCGGCGGAAATGGCTCCTATGGAATCGCCTAGTCCTGCATTTGGCTTAAAAACGACCGCGCGCTTTTCTTCGCAAGGAACAGTGGCGTCGTAAAGTGTTTTATTGTGCCATTTAGCGTATTTCTTCAACAGAACTGCAGTCTCCACCCATTTGGCTGCACCATCGAATTTAAACGATCTCCAAGACCCGGTGTCAGCGGCTTTTTGACAGGAATTGCCGGTTTCGCATTTCAGTTCATCTTCAGTATTATTTGGATCAGCAAGGCAACAGCAGCGTGTGGAAACGACCACCAGTATCGTAAGCAATCGTTTCAAACTCATTGTCGCTTAACCTTCATGGGTCAAAGACATTAAACGTTGTTTAACGAACATATATTGTGGTTATAGGAAAGACTTGACAAATATTAGTTTGAAGGGGTGCTTGTTAAGCAAACGCCATCCCGACATCACCCGAAACACAAAAGCTCGTATATAATTATTAAACTTTATCATTTACCAAGACAAACAACACTGCCCATAGCAATACACAAAACTGTTTCAAAAATGCATGTTGCTGCTGTACAACTTCCGCCTAGCTGTGCTGCTTAAAATTGTCGGACTTTCTGAACAACATTTTGATTCAATTTCATTTTAACACCAGCTAGATATGGTTTTAGCTCAATTGTTGCGGTTTCTGTGCTGTAACCACTGTAAATGTCACCTAATCAACAACACACGTTTCTCCCATACAATCGTTAACCATGCTTACCACTATGAGTGCATGCATTGTGACGTAACAGGAAGAACTAGTAGCTTGTTGACGGCTGCATCGACCACCAGCAGTTAATGCCACATTCGTACCCCCTTTTGGAAGCCTGTGGTTGCCAGTTTTTCGATACACTATCGGTGGCTAGTATTATAATTAACTACTGACATTACACTGTTTTGCCAAAGTACAGGTACATTCAGAACCCAATAAAATCTTTATTGTCGGTTTGATAAACGCCTCGTGAGCTGTTGCGTTTTTTGTCCATTGCTAGACAGTTGCGCCGACGGCAAAAGTTTTATGTCCCGAGGCATTTAGAAAGTGCAAGTATACGAGACACGAAAGGGATTGGTCAATTGCGCATAAATCAAGCGAAAATGAGATTTGTATTTCACAATAAGTTGTTGTGGAAAGCATTTATTTCAGCTATAACAAACCGCTTCGGGCAATGTGGTAACAGCATGTACACCTGTACAAACTTGTAGCTAAAACGCTTGACGGCGTCTGTCTTGCGGTCGACCGAACAAACATGCGTTAATATCTTGCTAATATTCTGTAAAGTGGATCAAGATCACTCGAATCAATAATTTTTAAATGCCTTTTTCATTGAATAGGTACGTATTCTACTGTTCCAACGCCAAGGCTATTTGACTGTCCAAAATTGCACATTACTGCCATCGCGTGTCAGGTCGTGCTGTGATTCGTAGTTGAATGTTTAATGGAACTGATCGTCAAAAATTAAATGTGAAATATTCATTGCTTATACAATTTAAGGCGAATACACACAAAAACACTAGAACTTGTTTGATGAGTAAAGCAAAACCAAAAAGCCTAAACTTTTTGACTTTTGAAACAGACAAGCAAAATCACAAAAAAACACTATTTTAGACAATGTATAACGCAACAATATAAGTGAAAGTTTTAACAAGTTACCAAGTATGCATGCGAAATTCCAAACCATATCTTTTTAAATTGTACCTGTTTTGTTGGTTTTGAACCAGCACTTCTTAACAAAAAAAGAAACATACAAAAACACTGTGAGTGCATTGCGTGAATCAAACAGTAAAACAAACATGACAAACGAAAAAAATAATTTACACAGTGTCTTTATTTTGGCAAAAGCAGCAATACACGATGATCGCCACCTCTATGATAACAGCCACTCCACCGACGACTATCACAGGGATCGCCCAGTCCTCCAGTCCACCACCACTATTTGGCCTGATTGTTTTGTGTCTACACGCAGATAAAGTTGGATTAAACTTATTTGGTGACGATGTGTTACAAAATGTTTGTCAAAAAACACATTGCTATATTTCTCTTTAAAAATTGTGCATGTTTGACTGTGACTAAGTTGCATGTGATATGTCTACAAGTGGTGAAATTTCCTTCAAAGAAAAACTCTTGATTTCAGAAACCGATCTTACTTAGTGCAGTTGTAAGATGAAGATCCATGACATGTTGTCTTGCATTCTTTATGGCAGGGAATACATTCCTTGTTATCAGATGGATAGACCCTGTTTAAGTGAAAGATAGAAGCATTGTATATTTAAGGTTATTACAAAGATTACAAGAGCAGAATGATGGACAATAATTACTTTTGCAAAAATAAAGTGTTGGAAGCAAATTAAGGGAAAAATTAGAACTTTTTTGTGATACAAAATATTTAAAAGGTGGGATCCAAATGTGAACATTAAATAAAAATAACTTTGGCATAAAGACCAACATAAATGTAAAGGAAAATAATATGTTGCGCAAACAATTAGTATATGCAAAAAAACATCTGTGTTTAAGTTTCTTAAGTGAGATGACACATTCAGGGAGTTTCTTGTCCCAAAATTCACTGAAAACAGGGGTTTGAAAAACTTTTGCAGGAGTCTTGCAAGAAAACTATTGTGAACAGTAGGCTGTATTTTAAACAAAAACAACAGTATAATTTCAAAAATTGGTAGCCACAGTTTCTAGAGATGCCAGTGTTACACAACAACATTGAAAAAAATTAAACTGCATACTCTATTTTGATTGTAGTAGATATTTTACAGTTAAAATAATGTGTAAAATGCTGAATTCCATTTGGAAAAAATAGGTAAACACTTAAGTAAACAATGCATAGATTACCCTTTTCCAAAATCACATTCCTTGACACAAGTAGTTACATTACGCCCAGGCATAACATATCCAGTTTGTGGGTCTAGTATCCACTTGCTTGTGAATTGTCCAAAAGCATTTGTTCCATCGGTAAAATATTTACATTTTCTGCACTGTGTTTTTAATTTTCCCCAACAACCTTGGTCGCAATTCTCATGGCATGAAACTTGGAAGCAAAACATAAACACGTTGAAATAATTATTATATTCAGTATAAAGGGAATTGATGTTGAAAGAATGTTTACACATACCAGAGATATCAAAGTCTGTGATAGTTTCATGTGTAAACCACAACCTGTCAGGTTCAAAAACCTCCAGACAAAACCCATATCTCACAATGCTAGGATGTTTTTTCAAATACAAAAAAATATTCCATATTACACAGATGACATGCACACAAAAATATCAAATAAACAAAATGCAAAACATTTAGCTGTTGTTGGATAACCTAAAATGTCTTATTCATACCACACAATACTTTGCTTTTTCATTTGTTGCGATGATTGCAGGCATGGTGTCAAGACTCCCTCCAGCACATGAATCACTGCAACAAACCCCTTTGCGGTTGCATGGACCTCTGCAGTTTGGACACACACTTCTGGTAACTAAAGGAAAATGTATATATACCTATTAGGTAACACTACAACAAATGTTCAAAACTATTTGCAATTGATGAAATTTTTTTTACATGGTATATACTTGTTTACTACAGTATTACAGCTATGTTAACAAAAACCAAATGTTTGGTTCAATAAACAAGCAAACTGTTTTCTCTAACATACGCCAGCTAAGCCGGTGTCATAATTTTTCAACATACTGTTGGACATTGTTTGTTGTATTAGTATTACCATTTCATAAGATGCCAGTAAACTATTGATAAATCTAAACATAGTTTCATGTCAAAACATGTCATATTAAAATTCTTAACTCACTTCTTTGACAGAGGCTTGTTGAGTTTCCCCAGCAGTAGTCAGTACGAGCAATGCCTTTGACAGAAACAGGAGAACAAAAATTGCATGTCGGACCTGATTGAAAAACAAATGCAGTTTTGCATCCTACTTTATTTTATGCAGTAACTTAAGCTGATGTGAATATTATTTTTTGTTTATTTTATAAGTTGTTTATTTGATTCCCCACCTAAATAAGAATGGTTTTAAGTAAAACCGACAAAATATTGTTTTCACTTACATTGCCTGAAGTTCTTAAAATTGTTGTCGATCAACTTTTGCGTTGATCCAAGTTTAAATATTTCCCCTTCCCAGATGATATTGTTCATGTTACAGAGGCTGTTGTTGACAAACCCAACATCCCCATCCAATATTTCTGCATAAAAAGAGTTTTATTGGACATATATTGAGGTATTAGTTCAAAATGTTGCAAACACAAGAAGCATGGAAATTATTTCTGTGGTCTAAAATCAGTCAGCTTTTTACTTATGACTTGAAAACATGTGACATAAATTATTATAAATATGAATCGTTGTGGCTATTGTAACATAAAAAGGAGAATGATTGCCAGAATCATTTACAAAGCTCAAAACCTGTTTGATCATTTATAATAAAATATTGCTTCAACACAGACATGTACAAATTGTACAAAGCGGAATTTCATCCCTCATAACAGTTTTGATACACTGTGCATTAAGGACAGAGAATAATCCTACAACATACAAACCTGTTAAGTTCTGCATGTGTAATTCACGTAGGTAATTCTGTTTTTTGTCATCACAATGCTTCACAAAGAGTGCATATTGTCTGCCTTGTGGCACCCACGAATTGGTTGTTTGTCACAGGGCAGCGTGTGTTTGCGTTACTGCTATCAGTGTACTTTTCAGTGCCACGAATAAGACGCAATGATGAGAGGTCAATGTAGTCCACAAAAACTCGTGAAATCAAGATGTATCCCGTCACTTGCTCTATGTGTTTTACAAAAAAAAGATCATTGATCAACAACAGCGTAGTATTGTGATTTAAGTAAATTATGAGTATATATGGTTAAAATTTATGTAAATATATAAAGACATTTTATTGTATGTATATACATGTTTCACATGAGAAGCTAACCAGAGAAAAAGAATTATTAAGAAGCAAACAATACCAACTTTTGTTATTTACTTGGAGTTTTTGAAATGTGGGAGCATTAAATAAATGAATAAATACTGTTTTTGTCAAAATTGATTAAATTATTTAGATTAAAAGCACAAACATAATTTGCTGCTACTTAAGGTATACCATTACATCAAACATAGACATAATATAAACATAGCAAAATTATTTGATTCATCATTATCCCACTGAAAAGAATTATATACAATTAAACAGAGTTTAACATTTTAAAATATTGCACCTTTGTAAACTCTATAGGTTTGACAACATTGCTGTTAGGATTTGGAGTAATCAACACAAGTTCGAGATTTCCATCAACGAGTGTGCAATTCGTATAACGTTGTTCCAAATCCCTGTAGTGACTGTCTGAACTCACAGGCGTCCGTGAAGTCCTTGTGTTCGTTCCTTTGCAAACTTAACGGAAAAACTAAATTAATGGCATGACCACAGCATGCATTTTATGCCATTTTGTTTTGAAGCAGGATTTAATTTGTCTACTTTTGGTCAAAAAGTAATTTCTTTTTTTATTTTAGTTTAAAACATTAAGCAATCATACTTGTAAAAAAGGATTTGCTTCCAACCCAATATGTCAAAAAAATGTACAATGTAAACTATGCGAAAATTTGTGCATGTTGCACAGCTTTGTGGGTCGATTTCATGGAAATCAGTTTTGAAATACTTCATACAATTTTTAATCAGGTCATATTGTGGTACTGTCTGTTTCTATTTCTTAACACACATATATACTATTTATTGCTACGATACATGTAAAATGAGCTATTGAGAGCCATTGTTTTGATAACAGAGCATATTTGCACTGAACAAGAATAACTATGTATAAACTTGTCAATGGTGAATCCTGTTGAAGTTGCTTTTGAGCTCTTAAACATGTGGCAACTATATCTACTGCAAATGTGACAAAGCACTTACCACAAACAGTCTTTGGACAACACTGATCTGGCTGGTGCAAAAGAATTGGTGTTTTTGGAAAGGTACATTCTAAAGTTGGTGGGCATATCTTCTAAATTTAATGGGATCTAAATTTAATGAAACAAACTTTGATTTTAAAAATATAAATAATGTAAATTTAATTATCATGAGTATATTCATGTTTTTAGGTATATAAAAAATGAAATGTTATGGTGTAATGTTATAATAATAATACAAAACTTAGATATGCGTGTACATAATAATCTTGTAAAGAAAATTAGAAACAATACATAATTTCGCTGTAGTTTAAGAACAATAATAGTTTAAAAAAAATTGAATATAAAACAAAATGTTTCTGCCATATTAAGGTTGGATATTTTTTATTGTTGTAACTGTTTGCAATCGGAACATAACAGCATGCATATTTATTGTGAAAAAGTAACTTCAAAAATTGTATATAATTGGCGATAAAAAAACAGTAAGTTGGTGGTTAGCATTAAAAAGGCCAGTTTTATAATGTGGCTGAATGGTTTAAATGCAACCAAATCCATGACGTTGGAGAGTGGCTGAAACATAACATGTATTCACAAAGAAATTCCATACTGGAGGCTTCACCACAGGAAGCTAGCTGCTGGCAACACATGAAGAATGAGTAAATTTTTTCATGACGATATTACTTCTTCGACCCTCAGACCTATTTTAAGATGATAATATCGCTTGCATGCATGAACTACCCATTCAAAATAGCCATTGTGACAAAGCATCTTGTTTAAAAAGCATTATTCTTTGGAAAGTAAATTGCCATCAAAGGTTAAATATTTATGCATTAATAATGCATACAACATTTTTTCTGTTAACAAAACAAACTGTTAGTTATTTATTTTAAAATCAAAGCAAAACCAAGTATGGATCACCACACGAAAATACCAACATCAATTTAGTATTGAGAACCAACATCAATTTAATTTATTGTCCCAAAACTATTTTTGACCCAATTAATTTATTATTTGTAAAACAAATGAATATAATATACAGCATGGTTACCTGGTGAAGTGCAAACTTGACAAATGGCAAGAACCCACAAAGTAAGAATTGCTACCTCCATAGTAAAACAATTGCCAGGGAATCCAGCTAGAGGTTGCTTGGTGTTGGGTATTGTGACTATGTCCGGATATCAACCTTTCACATTAAGTGTTGTCATATATTGATAGTAAGCTTGCTGTCCTGTAAAATGACAAGACAAATTTTGTAATAAGAAATATGGTTGCATCTTTAAGTTAAGTGATAGGATCCTAGAAAATTAAATTGGGACAAAATGCCAATTTGTAACTACAAACATTTTGTTTGACGTACGATTCCGCACTTGGCTTCTTAATACTACACGACGTAATCTCATAAAAGACAACGCAAATGCGAAATTCATTTGGTTAACCGAAACAAAATTTTAATGTACTAAATTAAATTCGCCATAACATAATAATACGAAGTTTTTGGGTGCTAGAACGCGTGTGTTCGTAAACATTAAAACCGTATATCGTCGGCTACAATCCAAAAAACGAATGTTTTGGAGTGAGGCCAGCGTAGCGGAACCATGTAAACAACGTGACAAAATTTCAGGTTTAAGGTGGCGCTATATATTTATTAAATTAACAAAATGTTTCATGGGTCCACTTTACCTGAGTCGGCCAACTAACCTCAGTTTAACTAATTATTCTTTGAGTCTTTACCCAACCGAAAAGAACAAAATAAGCAATAACAAATCGCTTTTTTATTGTTCACTGCAGAGGTAAATTGGTTTTACAATAAATTAGTTTTTGGAAGTTTCTATTACAACGTCATGTAACTTCATGATAAAATGCGTCACCAGGGTTTAATATTTATTTAATATATCACCACACATGTTTCTGGACCTAATCCTGAACACCACGTATGTTCATGACCTGACGAAACGAAGAATGCAGACGGAGTTAGGTTTTCCTGCAGAACTCCCACAGCCATCTGTCATCCGGTTAGACAATTTAAAATTTTTCTGACACTTCGTTATAAAAACGCTTTCGTAATCCCTTTTCATCACTCACGTTATATTCTTGTTGTCTCATTGTAACGAACGCACGCTCTCTTAAAAATTAGTAATCATCCTTTATGCTTATGTTCAGGTTATGCGCTATGTTCATTTTTTCACTATGGGGTTCTTGTCAGTTACATACTTGTTTGACGTTAGTTGATGGTGAATTTTGGAACCTGTGTTACATGTTTTTATCGTCATCTCTTTTAACGCCTCTAGCGACCGACAATATGTTTTCTATGACTGCTTTTGGTGCGTTTACCTGAGAGTATGTATGTGTGGCAGTAACGCAAAGGACTCGTTGTGTACAGAGCTTTCTTTCTGATCGCTTGTTTTTTTAATGAAGACATATATACCCTACTGGTTTGAAGTACGTCTTACGAGTCTTGAGAAAGATAAACGTTACACATGCACTTTACATTTGTCTGCTTACAAAGTCATCCATGGACAGCAGAGGCACGGCGCAGTTTAGAGGCCTGACACCTTTTGTGGTAGCAAGGTCACAGTGATATGATTTCCAGTCAATTACGTTGCGGAACCTTAGCCTTCCACTGAAATCCGAAAATATGTGTGGTGGTCAGGATTGGGTTAAGAAGCATAGGTGGTACCCATGTCCTTTCCGTGTTAAGATTGTTTTTCTCTGGTTGTCCAATATCATCTGGTTTGAGTTTATATGGAGAAAAGTCCTCAAACAATGTAAAAATATCTACACACATGTGTGAGAATTGTGAACTGAAAAGGTTATTAATGGAAACGCTTGTAAAAAATCACAAATAAAAATATTCATTGCTTATAAATTAGGGCGGATGATAAACACAAACAAGAAACAAGCAAGCTTTACGTAAAGCGAAACCGAAAAGCCTAAAATTTCTAACTTTTTACAGCAAACAACAAAATCACAGGAAAAAACACTATTTAGAGGACGTATCACGTAACAAATTAGTCAAAATTTAGTTTGCGACCAAAGTTTTTCCAGCCTTTTTAAATTGTACCTGATTTGACAGTTGTGAACCGGCACTTCTTAAACAAAATAGAAGCATACAAAACAGTGCGAGTTCATCAGGTAAATCGAAGATTAAAACAAACTTAACAAACGGGCCACATAATTGCCGTAAGGGTAAATGATGGGTGAACCCATCTAACTTGCTTCAGGTTTAGCTTCACCGTCTTACCAAGCTTCTTTTGACGCCGGCCTTTCCTCGTCCTTTTTTTCTTTAACCTCCGCTTGCTCCTGCAAAGCCAACATGAATTGAGTCTAGGATAGCCTTCCTTAAAATTTATTGGCCTTATCAGACAAACTTTCTTGTTGTTTTTTTTTAAACTTTTTGACTATTTTTCCACTTATGTTGTAACAGCGTGTTTTCGTGTAATTTCAGTAGGTAGATTGTATGTCTTGCTGCTGCTACTTTGAACCAACAATGAATTGCAACCTGTACAACTTTTGTATAACTCACCGTCATCTCTGTACTGTCAATAGTCTCGACTTTGCCTTTGTTTTTGTTTTTGCAACAACAGCAATATACGATAATCGCCACCACTACGATAACAGCCACTCCACCGACGGCAATTACAGCAATCACCCAGTCCTCCAATCCCCCACTACCACCTCCCTCTGTCCCGGAAGACAATGGTGTTGCAGCGGTTGTAATTGGCTTAACTGTTTCTGTCTACACGCAGATAAAGTTGGGTTAAACTTATTTGGAAATGACGACGTGTCGCCAAATGTTTGTCAAAGAACACATGGTTATAGTTTTCTCGTTAAAACTTGTGAATGTTTGTTTGCCACCAAGTTGGACTAAAAACAATTAGTTGATTACTTATTGAATATCTGTGGGCAAACGTTACGACCCGGCGAATTAGTATCTTTATGTTTATATGACCTGTTGTTGACAATGGGCGGTTTATGTCACTTGGAATAAATGTGTACCCACCATTCTAACGGCAAACGTTCCGTTTGTGTTGTCACACGTACAATTGAAGAAAATGTTGGATTCTTCGAAGGTAAGAGTTTCATTACAGTTTCCAGCTTTCCACTCACTGTTGTTCGTCCACTGAACGCACTCAGGGGTAATCACGTGCGTACCGTTGTCATGGTAACCGTCCATGTTGATGTCGTACCACTGTAATTGTAAATTTACTTTTCGTGGACCGAATCAAAGAAATCAGTTATGCACAGAAATTTGAAAAACAATATCAAATAAATCGTTAGATTGTGTATAGTTAGTTTCTGTTACCATCACCTCTAAAAGTTGGAATTTGAGCGTGATCTTCCCTATGGTATCAACGGAGAATAGAATACTGTTAATTGTTTCTCTTGGCTCGGTAGCAAACAGGACATCACTTGCATACATCACAAATAAAACTTTCTGGCCTGTAGATTTAAACCACAGTTTGTTCAATAAAATGTCAAATTAGTACACCAATAAAATACACTACTAGCCAAAAAATTCTAAACGTCCCTTCCGCAATGGCACTTTTTGAACACTAACGACAATAATAATAATAACAATAAGACGTGAATAGAAACTTTTCTGCTGAAAGTATGTTTTCTAAACTTTTTTTACCGTTTGTAGTTGAGATATAGTTTTTGCCAACCGGTGACGAAGAATTTGTTCCATATGTTATTCTAACGCCAGCAAACTGATCTTCTCTCGCTAGAAGTTTGTCGATGTTCATTGTCCACCCATTCACAGCCCTGAGAGTTGCACCAGTTTCTGAAATATACCGATAGCAAGGGATTTGCCATTGTACACGTAGATTCGGTAGTACTTAATGCTCCCTCATATCTCTCATCTTAAAGTGATTTGGGATTATTGGTTTTCGCATCTGATGATTATTTTAACTTACAATCAGTAAGTTTTACAACTTGTACGAGTGTCATTTTATTAAAACGGAATTACCTTTCAATATAAGCACGCCAAGCGAAGACTCGACTTGGCTGAAGTACATATCACCGCTTATTCGACCTGGGGAATCTTGTAACTGCAAGTTGGAGCCAATGTTTGCGAGTGACATAAAGATTCTAAAGTGAAATATCAATTAAAAGTTACCAAATTTTGAAAAATCCAAATATTGTGTTATAGTATATATGTTTTGTGGCGTATATTTTTGTTGACAAAAACTTACAGATCTGCACTGGATGCAGAGCTACCAGCGGCCATTAGATTGTTCGTTGTAGATATCAAAGAGTCAGCTGTCTGAAATATCGGTAAAGTGCACTGTTAACGTAATGTCAAATAGACTTTATATACTGTACTTTAACCAAATTCCGACAAAACCGAACAAATACTTGTTTGTTTATTGTGTCTGTATTACTTTTTGTTAGTGTGTTACTTTTTGTTACTGGGTTACTTATTGTTTACTGTCAAACCTTTGCATTAAATTAAAATTTAATATATACAGACACAATAAACAAACAAGAATTTGTTCGGTTTTCCAACTAATTAAAATTTCACAAGCCAATGAATATTTTCACAAGAAAATGACTGATGTACTCGATATACATATATACCTTCGACGTCAAGTTGGAGGTACCGGAAATGTCTACAAGGATTTTAGTATAAGTTTGAACTTCTTCGGTGGTCACTGCGTTGGGATTGGACGTCAAAACTTCCAAAGTAGAAGCCTTTTGGTTGGGGTCGGTAATGTTTTCGAGTCCCACCGAACAATTTAAAGTCGTTTCATTCTTCCATTTCGCACTATCGATAATCAGCAATTCGCAATCTCTAGAACTGGTAGGTTTCCCAGCTGCGATGAACAAATAAAAGGCGAACTACATTTCAAATAACAACTGTCTAAGAAACTTTCGTTTCAGGTTAAAATCTTTCAGTCTTCTTTAATTAGACATATATATTTCGCTTCGTTAAAAGCATCATCAGTGTCTATAAAAGCAAATTAAGAATTAGGTACATACATTTCAAATATGTTTAAATAGATTACACCAACGTCAAATATTATTATAGTTTGTATTTTTAACTTTTGTTACAGCAAAGGTATTGAAAGGTAATTTAAACACAATGTGGAAGTTTCTTTTTCGGGTACAAACTTGCTTTTAATGAGGTTAAAAGCCTCGTTGTGTTTTTTGTGCATATCATGCTGATTTATTACAAAAGCCTTCCGTTTTCTAATATTTCCACACAGTTTTCAGTTGTTTTAGCTTACCGTATAAACCTTCTGTGCAAGTGTCGTTAGATGGCGCGCTTTGACCACCAGGAGTAGCAGGGTAACCACCTTCTGCTGGGCAAACAGCTGCATGCAAAATTTGGTTTAAATAAGATTTTTTCCTTATTTTAACCCAAATAATCCAAGCTTGTGTTAAAATCAAAATTGTCACATGAGAGCGTTAATGAGCTACAATCTCATTACGGTACAATCCACTCGACAAAACGGTTTGAATTTTCGAACGACGCGGTGTGTGCGTAAAACAAACAAGACATTCTTTATCTCAGATTCGTTAAAATGACAAGCCAAGAAAAAAAATTATAAAAAAAGTTTTAAACATATTTATTTGCTATCCATCTTTTCCACTTACGTATATCACACATGACTCCAGTCCACGTTTCGTTGCAAATACATTTGAATTCGTGAGAGGTTGCTCCCATCGTGCATTTGCCTCCATGACATGGCTCGTTTGTATGGCAATATTCCTCTAAAACATCACTTATTTGAAATTAACCGTTTGTGGTACTGGTCTTATGTGGTACGTAAGGAAAAGGCCATATTTTAACTGGCATTAATGTAGTGGCTATAAGCATGTAGCTAACTTATTAAAGGTTTAATATTCAATTGTATTTCGGCAACATTACGTGTTGTTTGCTATCAAATAGTTTTGTATTTAAATGCACTATTGACAGCCTATCGTCCCAAAACTCCCAAATTTGTAACTTTTTGCAAAACCAGAAAGGGAATGGTCATGAAAAATTTTGCTCACATTTTTTTGAAATAACAGGTTTTAATGACTTACGCAGAGCGCACGTTTCCCCGAACCACATTTCGTTGCAGGTACAGTTGGCAAAACACTCTTGACCTGTACAAGTTCCAACGCAATTACCCTGTTCACAGACGCCAGCTTCAAAACAAGGGTCTAAATACATAAGAATCATTAACAGTTATTTTTTAGGGCGGTTTAAAATTGAAACAATACACTATGTGGGCATTCAATAAGGTTTACAATAACAGTTACATGTCTATGTTTTTTTGAGAGAATAGACTTCCAAAAAAAAAACAATTCGAAAGATCATCACATTAACGCTCTTCAAAAGTAACTAATTGTTCTTGTATTAAACACCAAGTTAACAAGGTAATATATCGTCTGTAAGAGCATATAAGTCACAATAGCATGCACAAGTATATGATATATTCTCACCTAGAATACAAGATGGGCCAATGTAATTTTCGTGACACGCGCACAGCTGGGTTTCGCCGTTCGGATTGCAGTCGGAATGTTTAGGACAAGGATCGCTCTGACATGGGTCTGTTGGCATATATTCATTAAGTTACTGTGAATAGGGTCTTTATATGTATGCAATTCGTGGCTTACTTCAAGCGAATATTTGTATTTTTTTATCGTATTTTCAGGTAATGGTGATATAAAAGCCACATTCCCAAGAATGATGTACAATACAAGTCTAACTTAGAAACTGCAGCAAAGAGATAAAATAAAACTTACTTTCCCCACTACTTTCACCTTCCATAAGCTCGTTCAAGCGACGCACCATATCTGTGTAAAGAATGTGTGTATATATGTTATCTAAAGACTACGCCCTGTGTTGATCGCAAACGCATAGTTTAAAACTAATCCGTTGTGCGTTAACATGTTTTTTTCACAGACCCTATATTGTTTTGTAAAGTTACAGATTAAAAATTGCTCTAGCTTTTTGTGTTTCTATAAATCAGCCGTTACGTTTTATTCAAATTTTCATCTTACCTTGACCAGAAACTCCGGTCCCAATGAAGGTGATAATAAAAAGTAACTTTAGGAAAGCGTTCATGCTTGAGGACTTCAATGACACGAAAATTCTATGCGGCAATATTCTAATCCAAAATAGTCTCCGAAATATGTATTTTACTGTAAAATGTGTCTGGAGTATTTCAAAACAATACGGTTAAAAAACCTTTCCAACTCAGTAAACCTTGAATGAAAACAACTAAAAAACGTCAAACTAACAATTTTCTGTAATATTGCTTCTTCCATAAATTGCAAATACGCCGGGGGGAAAATATCTGACTCAAGCTACGTCACTTGTCATTGTGACGTATTCCGTACAAATCAAATGCGCGGAATAAAAAACATATTTAAGTTCAATTAAAATCTCAATAGTTGTGCAGCTTCAAGACAACAGTGCGAAACTGTTGTTCCATGGCAACACTGCACAACAAACAGTACGACTGAAAATGCGTCCCTTGCTGCCTATGGCAACGAAGTTTACATATGATAAGACAGTTTTCTGTAAGGCCTCATTGCGCCGTTGTGAGCTAATCGGGTAAGGTGAAACATTAACTTGATACAACTCACTTCCGTACACGTTAAATAGAGTTGACAAGAGTATCAAATAGCAAAACGAGAGAAAATTCACGCTTATGGTTTACGAATTCTTGTGTTACATTGGTAAAGCTATATATATATACGCTAAATTTTGACTTGTTTTTAATCATTCCAGGTCCGTACCCCTATCAGATACGGTTCAACACCTGTTATGTTCAAAATTTGAAGATCAAACCACTGCGGCAACTGTACGACCCAACTAATGAAACCTTACCAAAAGGTGTTCTTTGTTTGTCCAACGTACGACGATCGATACCCTTGAAATATTTCAAAAATAAAATAGGTATAAACAGGTAATATTACTCGAAAAAACGAAAGCCTTACATGTGTGTTTAAACGTCGGTCCGCTTCGACTGTTTACACTATATGAGCTCATTGCAGCAATTTACAGTGATGCGACACCTCAAAGCGTCCATTTGATCCCGCTGCGCCGAAATAGCCAGTGTTTGGAAGTGTTTTTTCTGTACTTTTGAACTAATACATACGCATTGGTACGACCGTAAGTATGAACAACTACCATTCTTTTTGAACGAGTTTACGCGACAATGGGTTTGTTCTTGCCAACATTGCGACATAAACATTGCCCAACAAATCACGGGAACCACTTTCGAAAGTAAATTTAACAACATGTAGATTTTATATCGAGCAATTTTTTGTGTACTTTTTCTATACATTAAGAAAACTATGCATTTATCATGCAAGTGAACATCTTGTGCTCTCCATTGTCGAACAGCTTAGGTCGGCTATATCTACATAACTGGAAAGAAAAAAATGCCAAAAGCAGCAAAAAAGTATTTCCCTTATATGGGAGCTTTTAATTTGTTGCGAAAGGCGCAAGTGCAAAAACGGAAGGTGAAAGCATGGAAACAGATCAAACACCATATATTAGGGGAAATACTTACAATTTAGTTATATAGGACTGCTGCCTGTGCTGCCGTTATGTCTCAAAGGCAATGTTTGTACTTTAATCCTGCGGTTTGCATAAGGCAGTTCATTGGCGATGTTTGGCGACAACATTTGCCTCGAAGAAAACAGCACTGGTATAGGAGCCTCATCAAACAGACATCCACAGCACACATCACACGACAGATGCCCCCTGCGTTGTGTTTGTCCGTTGCCATGGAAGCGGCGATAGTAACTGTTGGTACGCGCAAACGACGCGCTACGGCGGTTTGGTTTCAAATTAGGACTTGGTTTACTAAATTGTATTTTACGTGCAAAGTAATAGGTGTTGCGTGGGTGGAGTGGGTGGAATTGTTCTTAGCTAGCGTAGTCAACTAGTCCACCGGAGTCATTTCATGCGTCCCCTCTATTGGTTCAATAGTCTGCAAAAAATATTGAAAGTGTCTGTATAGTTAATTCACATCGGACATGTACGTAGTTGTGACTCCAAACTGATTTGCCTCTAACTGAACTTGCATTCAAGTTAAAATACTTTTTTTTCACCCCATTCGAGTAATTTTATTAAACAGTGCAATGGTTTTCATTTGAATAAAAAAAAACTATTTCCAAATTTTTGCTGTTTGTTATGTCACAAGTCACATATTTTATTCAAAGATAATGCACAACTTCCAGGTAAACTGGACGTGACAAGAAGTCCAGATAAATTAACAAGGACCGCGCACTTTACGAAACGCTCTGCTTTTCTCGTTTACCTTAACTTTGTTCTT
Organism: Ascidia mentula; assembly: GCF_947561715.1. Taxonomy (NCBI): domain Eukaryota; kingdom Metazoa; phylum Chordata; class Ascidiacea; order Phlebobranchia; family Ascidiidae; genus Ascidia; species Ascidia mentula. Next base: position 9,689,718 of record NC_138574.1, on the reverse strand, counting down.
CTTTTTCTTTTTGGATTGCGAATAACCATAGTAACCTCCTCCAGCGATAAGTGCAACACCAGCGGCTGCTCCAACCGCAATCCCAGCGATCTCAGCATCAGTTAGGCCAGGTAAAACGACAACCTCTTGAAGATATTTCTGTACACAAGACAAAATCAGATGAATTTATATTATTGCAATTTTGGGCCCAAATTTTGTCAAGTTTTTCATCTCATATTTAAGTTTTGAAACTCAACTCTGCGATTTTAGTGTAATAAATTGCGGTTTGTTAAGAAGTATGTCGAAAACTGTATTGGAATGTGTAAAGATGGAGTCTTTGCTTACGGTTTGCACGATGTAATCTCCACTCCCTGTGCATTGAAATGTGACTGAGCTTTTTATTGACGCTAGATCGCTGTTTGTTATGTGACATCCTGAAACTTTCCATTGCGTTCCATCCCATATCATGCACGCGACATCCTGAAATTCTGCCTCGTTCTGATAAAGTGAACAGTTGTTAACGTCGAATATATACAGAATTGAAAAGCTTGTTTTACTTAATTAATAGGCCACGGACCATAAATGCGAAGGTTTGATAGTTCAAACCCCATCCGGTGCGGCGTTACTAGAGTCTGATTTGTTTATGATTCACTTTAATATTAAATGTTTGAACAATGTTTACGACTGCAATTAAATCAAATCAAGTTTAAGGGTTGGTAATGGCATAGCTGAAGGTTTTCAAATATATTTTTTTGGTCAAAATACCTACAGTTGTTTACTTACAATAAACACGAAATGTGCCGTATTAGTTTCGTTACTTACAATAAAAATTCTAAAAAAAGGCATCCAGCAACATGTGGAAGTGTTAAAAGTTCTGATTTTATCGTACGACGAGGAACAGCGTTTAACACTGGACGACAAAACTGTTTTTACGCCAAACACCCGTGACTATGATATCTAGTTTTCCAATAAGTCGTAAGCTTGAGTTCCCGGGTAAACACAGGTCTTACGTTGTGTACAATCTTCGCCCTTAAATCACCACCAACGATCCCGCCACCAATTAAACGTTAACAGGAAAACACACAGTCATAAACCCATGGTTTAATGGACATCCGTTGGTCCTGTAGGAGAATAGGAAGAGTTACGTAATCCCAATGCACGTACCAGAAATAACTCGAATGTGAGGTCCAGTTGGGTGTTCGGAGGTATCAACGCACCGATAATGATGCTGTTAAAAAATGGTTCAATACTGCTGGATGTGATGCCAGTTCTGTCGCACTGGTTTCCATGGAGTAGGCAGTTGGAATAAGCTTTGAAGCCAAAATCTCCAACAGCGCGTGATGCTGAGCCAAAGAAATGTTTTCATTTTAGGAAAAAACTATCAAAAATAGTTTGATTCATCCTTTATCAAAATTAAAGATTAAAATGGTTATTAAGCATATTATTTTTTAACCTGTAACCCCGTATTTGAAAACAGCTTTAGTTGGAGGGACCCCAATTTTTACAACACAAAATTTTCATCATTATTTAGCTCTGCTCTTTTTCCGCATGAAAAGTAATTGATAAAGCGTGAAATCGATATTAAGCGACTGTTACACAGAAATCAGCGCTATACACCCTGAAGGAGGACTTGGCACTCAAAAACACTGCGCACCCACCCCCGAGGAGGTATTTGGTTTGGAAAGGGTTAAGTAACATAACACAATACATCACAAACAAACATTTGTTTACTCACTCGCTGTTATGTGAGCAGAGTTTAACCAAGAATTATTCGATGTTCCTGTTTCGAACCAAGCCATTGAATCAGTCCTGTCAGTTCCAAATGAAACACTGTTTGTACCTACATTGGATTATTAATCATGATTTTCCTGTAGCTGTCAATACGACAAAATGAAATACTTTTTTAAAATAGGGTGAAAAAATCTTAAAAAAATGGTCTGAACAGTACAAACGGTTATTTTCTGATCTTGCGATATCAGAAAAAAACACAGGTTCCAAACGTTTCGCATTTCGAAAGACGTAAATGAGCTATTTGAATCAACTAGGAATAATTTCTGTGGGCTTCATGATAAAAGTAATGAAGGGAACAGGAACATGCACAGATTACCTGATATAAAGTTCGCAATGGCCACATTGCTCAACATTTCGCTGTAACTTGTGAAGTTTGAATTAAGGAGCACTTTGCTGTCAACCACGTCCGTTAACCTAAAGTAACACATCTTCAACATGTACGTTGGTAAAAGCCTTACACAAAATAAGCTGAAAAAGTAATTTAAAACATATCAAACTTGTTCTTTAAACAAATAAAGGCAACAGCCAAGCGTTTAATAATAAGGATCTATGGTAATACCCACTCTTCTGAACGTGAAGTAATTGTGGTGGCAAGATCGTTGTTATTGCTGCCAGCAAGTACGATAAGGTTGTTGATAGTTTGAAGAAGCGTGACGGCAATCTACACACATAAATGGGTTAAAGGCGATTAAAATGGAAAAGTACGTGATTAAACTTTGACGTAACGTTTTTTAGCGTTTTCATACTATTTTGCCAACTGCGTATTAATGAGTAAAGCAGAGATAAGCGGATCCAAAGAAAATATGTTACTTCAAGTAAACATATTTGCGTATTTTATGTTACCTTATTTGTTTGCATATTCACGATAAATTGTGCACATGCTTTCGTTCACCTGCGAGTTATCCGCAACAACAAACTTCCCCAGTTCGGTGATCACTTCGTTGATGACGGTTGTAGTTACCGATGCACTGGATGTAAGAGCCACCATAAATTCAGCTCTTTCTAACTCGTCGCTTATTAAGCTTAAGTTGCCTATAGTGCAGTTAATAGCAACAGGATCTTGCCAATATGCGGTCCCGTTGTCCAGAATACAAGCTCTTGTTGCAGTTGGCAGTGATCCTGTAAACAGCAACAGACGAAAAATAACACAAAATTTACTTTATTTAGAATCATGACCACCAGATTCTTGCCGTAAAACTCCCCAAAAAAATTAACGCAATGGTTCCCAATCTGGGGATTTTCATTGCCCCAAGGGGACCGAGATACAGTTCCAGAGGGCTTCGGAACAAAATCAGTCTTTAACATTTCCGTATATTTTGTTTATAGATCTTCTCTACCTTAACCTGCCTATTTTTAAAAATGTAACACGTTCACCCACAAGAACTTTAAGTAATGTTTACGTAGGAAAAGTTTGACGCATAAAACGTAAATAGTTTGGTCTGAGTTGGCAATGTTACATGAACACATAAAGACCCACCGTATGGAGAAGAACAATTTTGATCACATGTCAAGTCACCTCCAACCACAACTCCTATATCAGATGCGGAAAACCCAGTCACTAGAACAAAGTATTATTTATACCAGCTATCATTTATTCAGCCGAACGCTAAACGTTTAAGCGCGCAGTTTAATACAGTTAACACTTTAGTTTTGTTGAAAAATATAACTGCCGGTCTTTGAACTTACAAAACATTCCATCACTGCAATTGTGGTTTGACCATACCGATGTGGAGTTCGCGATGCAGTAAGCTGAATATAAATTAAATTATTTAGAGTTATCACTTTTCATATGCATTATCTTAGGGTTTCAATAATTTGTGATTTGGTCCTATATTGCCCCCGTGTTGCAATTATAATCCTTAAAATTCATTGAGGTCATCTGTATTATCACACCTCTCGAATACAAAAGTTTATTGCAACCTTCTGGTGTCTCAATTAACCAGGAACTAATTGTTTGCCAATGTACAAAAGATAAGTAAAATATAGCAAACAAGTTTGAACTTAACAAAGTATTTTTCTACAAAATCCAGCCACACAAAATATTGTCCAACTATAGGAAGTTTTTACATTGTTCAAATGACAGACGGACCTAACATATAACTATGAGAGTACAATTTACCGAATCATTTTGCTGCAAATAGCGCCTCAATTTGTTGCTGTTTTTTTTGGACAAATTTGAAACAACAACCAGCAACAATTTACTTGCCGACCACTATAAAACTACATTAAAGCTGCCCGAAACAAGCTCAACAAACTGGCCATAAGCATCTATACGCATTTAACTGTATCATTGAAAAAAATCATATGCAAATTTGGCATTTCTCGCAGGTCAACCTGCTTTATCGAAACACAGATGCACGGCCTGCATAAAACGACTACTTGTATCTTTCTAAATAGAACTGCAACTCACGTATGTCACATGCTTCTCCTTTGAATCCACCGAGACAAACGTCACCAGATCCCTCACCATCTTGTGACAATGAAAGCGCTGCGAAAAGGTCGAATCCAATTAAATACATGTGGGAAATTACATCCAGACAACAAAAAACTTACATGCTGTCAAAAGCATAAAATAGACTCCAATCGCAAATTTATTCATTGTGAAACGATCGCAACTTGAATAAAAACCCGACTAAAGGCCTCCTGGGTGCAGTTGTTCTGCTGTTGTTACTAACCCGAAAACACTAACGGTAATACGAGCGACCGTAAGTGAAAGTAATGTCGCTCTCCTGCGTTTCTAATTATAGCAAAATTATGGCCAGAAAGGGCGTCGATATCCACAGCGACGCATGACGTATAGGTCATAAACTTGATGGCACGACAAACAACATCCTTGTGGTTGGTATCCCAAGCCTCTTGTTTGGTCGTTCGAAAACACTGCGTTGACATATACTCATCACCTTTCGTTGTCACAGAAAATTAAATCAGGTTAAGGTACTTTCCAGTAAAATTCCCATACTTTTACTTTGTTGTTTGTGTCCAAGTGTCCGTCGAGTTGAACGTGGGGAATATCGTTGTTCGACTGATTGGTGTCACAGCTACAGTTGGTACTTTAGGACTTACCCTCTGTACTTCTATGGAAAAAGGTTTTTGGCGGGAAACGCCCTGGTCAACGTTTTTGTATTGAGTAATAGTAGCCCTCCTTCCAACAATTGTTTTTGGCAAACAAGCGAAACTCCCGCCAGGTGTATGAAGGCAGATGACCTCCAAAACACAATTTTGGAACTTAATTGTGAGATTGGGCATTTAATAGCGTAGTCTGAACACCGATATTTAAATTATATGTTGATAAATCCAAACTAAATATCAACCTATAGGACCTATATGGGTATTAGATTGGAGAAATCCTGTGTTCAAGGCCCTCGGTTGTAATGCATCTAGCGACTGTTCCGCTTGTTTCCCAATGACCGTTGATGGGTCTTGTGACTTACATAGGGACCTAAAATTCTACAAAGTTGAAAAAAAAAATTGCTCCTGGATGAGACTGTACAGAGCAAGGACTTGTTGGGCCTCCTGGAAGATCATATGACCAACAGGGGGGTATACCCAGCCCTTGGGGGAGGGCTTTGACACTTTTTCAGCAACTAAATTTGATGCCATCGCATAGAGAAGAGTTGGAACTTACAAAAAAATGCAAATGAGTGGGTAGTTGAACGATTCATTTTTCTGCAAAATCCAGTTCCATTTTTTGTTGCTCTTTTAACCAAAATACTGAGTAACCAGGGTGGCAAATGGCCCTAGGGGGTGGCTAAACCATTTTTTCGGAGACTAATTTCGATCAAACTTTATAGATATGAAATGGATCTTTCACAAAATCACAAATGATTGGACACTTAAACGATTCATTTTTCCACAAATACAGCCTGATTTTTTTGCTCCATTTTCAACATAATTTTCAGCAGCACCCACCAGCAAGTTACCACCTAACTGGAATAGCCCAAAACCTCACTAAAACTGCCCCAAACACCCCAAAATTCGCCATGACAACAACACGCACATGTGCGCTCATTCAACCGTAAATTTAACTTAATTGCGTCACTGCTTTGCTTGGTGATGCATGAATTTCCATTGTGACACAGGTCTACACGGTGGGCATTTCCCAGCACCAAAACTAATTTTCATAGAAATACCAATATGCGTCCTATAGTCCCAAAGTACATCATTTGATAAAAGACTTAGTATCACTGCCTATAAGTACTCCAAAACACACGGGACACGTTTTGATACTTCATCGTTTATACCTTATAACAACCACGCATTGGTGAATAAAAAAATAACGCACAGTTCGTATTTAACCGCTCCGCACATACTGGGAGGTTGTGGGGCACGCGCCACAGCAGATCAAGGGATATCAGAGTTGTGAAAGTACAGGAAAATTACCTTCGAAAAGCTGCTGGTATTCATTTACTCGTCGAAAAACGCAAGGATTATTTCATTATTAATGCCGACGTTGAAAAAGACGATTTGATCGTTCGTAAAGAAAGGAAATTTGTTAAACGGTTATCGTCGTTCCAAGGGTTGGATTAGATACCATTTCCCACACTTTGCATCTGCTCCTTCACTAATTGCTGTTTTTTCTTCAGAATAACGGATCTCGGCAAGGATGGGGTTGAAATGGGGGCAGCTCAACATTACCCACGTTAAGAACATTCACGCAAAATAAAAGAAAAAGAACGGAAAAAACAACGCACGCATACAGACGAGTTCAGCTTTAAGAGGAATCTGATTCGCGAGGAGCCCCAAGGAAAAAAACAATGCGGAGTCAAAGCGCATGAACAACGCATCGGTTGCAGAGGATAACAATATGTAACAAGACTTCGCAAGGCACTCACGAGGCCACGGGTATCGCATCCACATTACGCAATTCATTTCCGCTCTAGGCGATTTGAGGAAAGCCACTTAATAATTTCTACATACAGAATAATCTATGAGCAGCTTTGTCCGGCGGATCATTTAAACGTAAACAAACAATTGAAAGCGTTTCACTTATCAAAGTACAGAAAACCTTTCGTTCGGTGAACTTTAAACACAATTCGCGCGTTCAAATGGAAATCGACGCACTACTGACGCCGCGGCTCCCTCGTGCGGCGGTCTCAGTTCCTTTCAACATCCGCGTGGTGGAGCTCACGCGACGGAAAGGAGATAGTGGCAAGAAGCAGGATAAACGAAACGGCGAGAAATACAAGCGGGACAAAATCTCCGACAGCAAGAGTTTCGAATGACCAAAAATTGCACTGTCCATGCTGGGCCAGCTCGATTACGACGTCACAGAGCGGTGGCTATTGCGTCACTCGTCGTCCTCATTCTCTAGCATTTCAGTGATGAGTGGTGGCATAGCGCCTGGTGCTACCTCAGCTTTTACTGATACAACTCGATCGGCACCTGAAATTTTAAGTACAGAGATGAGTGAAACCCACAGGTTACTAACGAATATATATATAAATAAATTATGTATGAATAAATTCCCAATAACATCGACATTTTTAATCGGTTTCATTTTCAGACGTTCGCTTGAAATTGCGCGCTTCAATATGTATTGGAGCTATAACTGAGTTCACAATTCTACCCAACACCTGTCTTGTTATCATGATCTGACAACATTAAATCTGACCACAGGTGAAAAATCACATAAAAACGCACACAGTGGTGTTTATAAATTAGCGGAAGTTCTTCGTCAACGCCACTACACTGCCTTATGCGAGTATTGTACAGAGTTGCAGACTTGACCTTCCGGTGTAGTGGAATCCACAGATTGAGATACGCGCTGTGATAGCGACAATCGATATTCCGATTACATCGCGACCACGGGCGGGCTTAGAGCTGTAAGTTATCCCCGAGCAATGCAAAGTTTTCGGCATGCGGTTCATATACCATCTACAGGTCATTTAAAGGTGAGAGTCGGGGGCACGGGGTTGAGTATTGGGGGGAAATGCCGAGGGGATTATCGGCTTTGGCCGGATTTTGGTATAAAGAGTCGCGTGGTTTGGTGTGCTGTCGTGTTGGTTGTCAGCACTGACAAACAAAGGCCTTGTGTGGAGCCAAACGCTGACCTTGAGGTACGTAAATATATTGCACGCTTTATCAAATACCAAAATTGCTACTTCAAACACATTATTTGTTCAGCGGCACAGTCATAACGTTTATAATGACGATAGTTTGCCGCCAGTTAGCAACTGTGCAGACGAACGCCCTTTAAATAAACTTGCTTAATTGAACGAGAAAATGTCAGTCGAAATTTGCGACAGGAATTTGCAAAAACCTACTACCGAAAGGACAGCCATAAATAGACTGTCGTGGCTTTCATGTTAACTAACCAACCTTTCGGTAACGCAAATCACAGAATGACAATCTACAATGAAATTACTACGCCCCATATCTCACCTCTCATGCTAATGCTACGCAAGTCTGAAATTTTCATGATGAGCTTTGGAAAGAGCTGCGGTGAATCTGGGCGGCGTTTCCGGGTGTAAAACTTCAGCCCTTCAAGCAAAGTTTCCTGCAGCAACTCCACTTTATCCGGTTCTTCGAGGTCGGGACGATCTAAAGAGCAACGAAATGTTTAACTATGTTTTAATGCGACAGTTTGTGGGTTATTTTGCATTCATATTCTTTTTTATGTTGGTTTTTAAACGGCGTTGTTTGTGTTTTTAGCGATACCAATGATGCCTGTAAATACAGGCAAATTATATATTTATCATGAACAACGTTAAACAAACGACTTAGGATTACTTGAAGGAATTGTTATAAAATCTGTTACTGAGTCCTTGTTGGGCATGAAGATAACAGGAGATTCTAAGTATACAAACTTTCATTTCGTTTAACGCGATGGGTTTCATTTACAACTTAATTGGTTATAAAGGTTTCAATAGAAGTTGGACAAGTTTTACAAAAGACAACGTTTTTGAACCGCAAATCATGGGTCAATATTGCAAAGAATATTAAACTTTATCATTATGGCCAAATCAAATCAACAACCCTGAACCCTAAACACATTACTCTCCCAGCTGTGGCCTCTACTGATTGCGTGAGCGATTTGTTTTAGATCGGCGACGATTACGGGTAAGATAGAACGTTTTACGCGTGTTATCTGTTTTCCAGGCGAACCGCCGAGATGCCGATCGCAAAACAGTGGGCAAATTGGTCGCAATACCCTACTCTGCTTTACGAGCAATACTGGGGGATTCCGCTTGTTGTTGCTGCAAAGTCTGGAAGTTCGCATGTACGTAATCAGAGCAAGTACGGGGATTTTTCACAGCAAAAATACCAAGTCAATTAAATGAGTTCTTCTACTGAAGATGAACGCACGTCGTGTTTTTAATTCCGTGTGAATTACGACTGGTGCACTTCTGCAGTAGCGCACATTTGTTGACATTCCAAATTCAAACCATATCCAACTAATTTACTGTGTAATAACAATAAACCACACTTACCCGGGCAGATAAGACAAATGGCGCTGAGAAGTCCGATCTCTGTTGGATCAGATTCGAGCGGGTTCAGCGACTGTGCGAATGAAAAGACCTGCGAAAATGAAACTTCAAATCAATGTACAAAGTGAAAATCACTTAGGTGACACATGTCACACGGCAACAATTGACAGCACCCTGTTGCCACGTGCCACAAAACGAAAAGAGTGTGTACACAATATAGCATGCAATAGCATCTTTTTTGCGATATCATACGATGGATCACGTGATTGCGTACCTGGTCGGTGATTGGTCCGAAAGCTGCGAACTTCAGTTGGTTCCTGGTGAGGGTCAAACCGTCCGAGAAGGTCATCGAGTCTTGTTCCGGTGAAAAACGAGAACATATACGCAAAAACTGTGACAAAGGAACAATGTTACAGTCAGGTCAAGACCTGGGAACGTGCAGTTTCACACGGAAGAATTTCGAAGGAAACGTCAACAAAAGGACAAAAAAGTGACAGAAAATTACGAAAATTTGAACCCCGGCATATTCGGAAAAGAACTTCCCAAGTGACTCGTGAATGTAAATGAAACGCAAATGCTGCTCGGGTGAAGGCCGAAAAACAATGCCCCAGCACCAAATGACCGCCGTTTGGCTCCGAAGTCGCATATGGCGGGGTTGCATGTGGTCCGTCTATCCGCATGAAAGGCGCAAAATGAACGGGATCCGGAAATTAGCAGTCTTTGACAGATGAAGTTAAACCCCGGCAAATCGCGCCAATTGGCGAACATAGAGAATACGCCTCGTTTGGATTAAACCAGCCCAAACCCACGATAAGTATGACAGTAAACTAACAATTAATGCGCATATTACTGGTGCTATATTGGAAAAAAAGTAGGTATGAAATTGTGCAACCAATTATACACTTTATACTAACCAGAACTTCGAGACATGCGCATTTAAGCAAAGTGATCTGATCTGCAATGGTGAAGTCTTGGAAGCCGGGAATCCCTTTCGCGAACTCAACAATTTTCACAATGGACTTGGTCGAAAGTTCAGCAAACTTCTCCCACAGGCGTCCGTCAGTCCTCTTGGCCTGCATAGCTTCAACCGACGGCGGTTGGTTCTGTAGCGGGGTCGGTTTTGTTGGGTCAATGGGGTGTAGGCGGTAGGGTGCAATTGGTCGACAAGCGGTTTACAAGGGAAGAAAATAAATACAAAAATTATAAGCTAGTGCAATCGATTGCGTGTAAAAGCAATTAAAGCACAACACTATTTACTGTGGACAACGCGAACGTTGGTTTCGCCACTTCTGCATTAATCAACCCATAGGGGTAGTGCCTGTTTACAAGCACCATATAACGAATGGAAAACATTCTTGAGGTTATTGAATTGAGGAACACAAAGTGAATTACATGTGAATAGATTAGTGAATTACCCCCCAAAACCAGGGCTTGTCAAAAGCAATTAAGCTCACTGTATTTCGTGTAATACGACTATGGTGACTGCAGACAGTCTGTAAAAATTACAAAGCTGGTTTACTGCTGGTATTTTGCAACTATTAGTACGTTTTCACTTATGAAGCAGCAAATTAAATGGCAATTAAGCCGCATGCACACACACTAAACATACCATTTTGCGTTTCTGCAAATTTAGGCCAGTCATATTTTGCCAAGCATTTAATTATTTGAGGCCAGGTCGGTATCATGCGCGGGGAGAAACAACAGAAAGCGAAAAAAGAAAAACCGTGGTTAGCGTTAATACTTATACGGAACTGAAACAATTTGTTAAAACAGACAATCGTATAAGTAAAGGGTTTGTGTGTACACACATTTCTGCCCACGGGATTGGTTAATTGTGTGGTTAATTCGAGCACATTCGAGTTACAAGACGAGCTAAGAGGGCTTTATGTATTAGCTCGTGTGACCAAGCATAAGCTGTTTTAAATAACAGCATTAGTTATTGGCTTTGTATTTGGGTGATACCCAAACACTTTGCAGTCCAGGGAAGGTTTTTTCAATCACGTTTTATAGCAAAGAGGCGAATTTTCTAGACCTTGACTCACTTAAATCATACCCTTTGTTCACAGACCAAATACACTACACGTAAAATGGCCGTTTTTCATTAATCAACGCACAATTTTTGGCGTTGGAAATGTGATGTTCAACAACCATCAGTTCGGTCAATGCAAAAGTATCTAGTTATACCAACAACGTAAGAATAGACCAAGGATAATTACCACTTTGTACTGGTTCAGCGTGCTGGTATTTGGAAAGGTTTCGACGTGTGATTTGGCGACGGCCGCCACTAGATTTTCAATCTCAGGAGGACATAGCACTTCCTCCGGTGACGTCGGGTTTCCATTCTCAGTCGAGTGATTTCGCTGCTCCTTTTCCTTTCCACGCTTCTTGTTCCGGTCGTTTCTTACCGCTGGAGAGCGCAAAAGAGAATGATATTAAGGTAGGTCGTTTTCCAGCCGATAAAAAACACGTTGCGCACTGTTGAACGTTTATTATTTCCAAAACAAGAATGCCATGCGCCTATTAGTTGCGTGCAGAGTTAAAGCTTGTTCAAACTTGCACAATGAAAATTTCTTATATTTTAACATGTTGCATACGAGTTCAAAGCCGTGCCAATCGTTATAAAGTCAATAGTTCGCCTTATGGCCCTGGTACGGATACAGATGATAACGCAAAGGCCATCACTGCCATACAAAATAGCCAGCAATAGATTCGCTTGCAGTTCAAAGTTGCCGGCCGTTTCCTGTCGGTCTTAAAGCAGGCGCAATTATTTCCGCCGTTCTCAGACCACGGCGCGGGTAGTGATGCTTGACCGTCACGTGCCAAATTTCTGACGTCAAACACCCTGACGTGAAAATTGATTATACGTTACATAAAGGAGCGTTCCGGGCCAGTTATTTTGACTATTGTAGATCCGGGTTATCGTTTAGTTAAATACTGTGCACATTATTGGATGGTATATAAGCCTTTGTGCAGTGGTGTTTGAAAGTTTTTTTTTTCAGTGTCCGGTTCAATACGCAGCATCATTCAAACTTTGCTTTTAAGGTCACACAAACTTTTGCTTTTAAGGACTTACATTCCCTCAACATCCCAGCATTCAGGCACTTCTGGAAGCGACAGTACTGGCAACGACTGCGCGTCGACTTGTTGATCTCGCAGTTCTTAGTGCGGTGACACGTGTACTGCATATTTTTCTGCACGCTGCGACGAAAGAAACCCTGGAAAAGAAAATGAAAGAATTTATGTCGTGGTTAGGATTCATTAAAGCGGTAGTTGTGGAATAACACATCGAATTATTACCCTGTTTTATCTGATATCAGACCAGCTAGTGTTCAATACATCAAATTATGTTAAATTATATACTGTAAGAAGGTTGCGACTGTTGAACCAGTACATGACCAACTGTGTTGGAATCAGCCTATGGCCAATGCACGTAAACAAAATCATCGTTAAGTCGGCTGATTTAAAACGAATTTGGATTCCCGGCTCGGCAGCAGGAAGTTATTCGCATTTCATTGCAAACCGACGAAATTTTGCTTTTGCCAAAAGCTCAAATGAGAGCTTTTTGGAATCTTCTGCATTGTTGACGTCACTCATTTTGTAACGTGATAAATGAAGCGTTGCTTTAAAAACATTTCTTTAACGAACACCTCGCCATTAAAATATTTCGGTTTACGTTAATACGAAAACTTCTGTTGAAATTATGCTTAAAATTCCTGTTTATCTTCCGAGTGCGTGAATAAAGTGTGAAATTCCAGGATGCTTAATTTATATACATGCTGTTCTTTCACCGACAGAACGAACAGTTTGGTATTCAAGTTCAGATTTATCAGATAAATCAACACAAAACATTGCCGGAAATTAATTTTCAATTTAAAAAAAATGTAAAGTCCGACTCCTTAGTGAACTATGCGTAGCACGATTTCACGCTGAAAGTGAAAACACAGCACGGGCCGAAATTGTCCCATTTATAATTCCCTAACAACTATAACGAAAGTACAGAAACAATGTATTTGCCCGTGCGTCAGCTATGACCGACCGGACAATATAAATGTTACGAAAGTGTGCAGTAATTGTCCATTGTCAGTGAGCGAACAACCTCTATAACTTTGTTTACCTTTTAAGTCCGTGGTTCTCAAAACTGTTATGGATCAGTGACGTACTTGTCCCTACCAAAATGTCATAACGAAGCACCCGAAAAATATTGACCTTTTTTAGAGACGAATTTTTTTATTAATGGAACAGCTAAAAAGTCACACTTCCCTACAACAATTTTACACCATTTGCGTACCTTTGCTTTAATCACTAGAAAATTTAATTTAAAAAATACACACTTTATGCAACATACAAGGATTCTCACATCAAACCATTCAGCCATATTTAACGTTGCCAAAACGAAGCTAGGACCTTGCTACATCTCAAAAGTCAGGGCGTCAAAACATTTTAACAACAACGCAGAGACTAGGCCAAGCGCCTGTTGTCCGTATTTGGTGGTAGGTAGTACTGAAGCAGGCAAGCGACGTCTGTTAATTATCTGGGAATCGCTCGCTTGAAACCGGACGGCGACAGCGAAAGAATGTTAATCTGAATAGGCGGAGAAACCTGGGCGAACAACGATGAGGCCAAGACCTTGACAAGCGGTCTGAAGTTCCTGGTGCGAAACAATTACAGCTATGTGGCTGCTGTCAGCACCTTTAATAGTGGTTCTAATTAAAGACAGGATTCGCGTAACTGGTTTAGGTTATATCATCAGCTGTGACCACGCATTGATGATAATCTAAATGTGACATTCGATGATAGGTCAAAAACTCACAAAGTAAGGTTGTCAAACACGCCCTGTGTAGTCTATAAACGAAATATTCGAGTCATTAAGATGACATACATTTCACCGCATTAAAAATCCATGTGATAAATGTGTGAGGGAGAATGTTACAAAAAAATGGAACCATTCCTATACCGCACGACCTTCAGCTATAGAATGACAGCCAACCCATACCAGGAGCAGGGGGAGCTGGAAATCCGAAACCCTGCGGGCGCGGAGCTCGCAAACAAGACCGTGTTGTTATTGCAACCAAACGTACCGACTGGGGTCAACTAACCGAAAAATGAGCTGGGCAGCATTTCGCCTCGTTTACCGAAAAAACAAATTTTATGCATTCAGTAGGAACGGATTGCTGATGGGAGCTGATGGGAGCTGATGGAAGCTGACAGAACCTGACATGTTCTGTTGTTTCAAGTGAATGACTGCGCAGCAGAAAACACTAGAAAAGCTATTGACGCATGTCACTCCGTTTGCAAGTCTGTGTTTCTGGCACGCCAAGTATTAAAATATCACCAACTTGAATTATTTGCTGGCTCTGTACCCCGGGTCACATGTTTATCAACAAAATGACGGAATGTCGTCTACGCGTCATCCTAATATCGTATCTTCTCGTAAGTTTGTCATCCAGGGTTGATTGATGTCATGGAGCTGTTGTTGTGTTCGCACAGTAAACGGGGTACCGGCGATCTCAAGGCTATCAACCCCGCACAAAAATGCGGACGCTCAAGGATTTGGAGCGTGACGCGATTAAAGCGTTTTGACGCCAAGCGGCGCCAGCGAGCATGACGTCATGATCACTCGACGAACAACAACAAAAAGGAACCCAAAGGAACGTGACACGGGCTTGACTTATTTCTCCCATTATTGCGACAGTAAACTAATCCTTTTAGGATGGTTTTGAGAATTTACGTGCTTTAACTAACAGGTGAAAATGGCGAGAAAGCCATGGGTAGTGATTGCAACTATTCAGAAGCTTACACTCTGTACTAGAAAACTGGGAAAACCGGTTATATGTGACAGTGTTATATCTGGTTTACGTTTTCGGTATTTGTTAATACGCAAAGAACTGGGTTACCATGATTTTCAATAAAACCACTAAATTCCGTTCGACAAAACCAAATAAGGGACATAAAGAAGTATACCCTTCCCCTGGTTATTCTTTTCGAATTTACCATTTTTTTGACAATCGCCCTGTTGTCTGAATGTGACAAACCCAAGCCATCAAACCAGTCTACAACTTCGGGGGGCTCTGAAAACAGAACGGACACCCTGTCAAAACAGACTGACAGGCGAGTCTGATCGTGGTTCAACGTACTCGAAGCGGTTTGAAAGACATGCTGGGAGACGAAGACGAGTGGTCATCCATCATTTGGCATCAAGGGTGGCGGCCGCTTGCCTTCATTAAAATCAGTTTTTGCCAAAATTGCTCCGTGCCGCGCATACTGTTATCCGCTGATTTTGGCTGCGATCCACTGATCATGTTCGATATTTTTGGTGAGAATTCGGTTCCGTCTATCATTCAAGGTTTTGGATTTCTCTTTGAGCGTTGTTTTAAATTTGGGACTCTTGAATTTTGGTCGCAACGAAAACAATCCCAAAAATTTGAGGAATTTCTTTTGTGTATTTCTTGATAGACCAACATTTTGAATTTCGGATTAAACAAATGACCAAATACATTCACCATAAAACGTAATGTAAAACGAAATATTTGTGAACACGATTAGAACAAAAAACATTTATAAATTAATGAGTGCAAAAGGGACAAACGCAGACCGCTACAGGCTTGTGTACCATCCAATAACGCCCGTTAGTCATCGCAAATTAGTATGGCCCCTTGGGACACAGCCAACTTCACAAGCTCTGGGCAACGGCAGTGAAAGTCGAACCGGAGCGTTGAACCAACAGTTATATTTGCAAAAACAACTCGAATACGGTTGCTAGATTTGCCACCACCAATCCCAGCTGGTATTAACTATTTCTAAATCTAATACTTGTCAGTAAATCAAAGGCAGTAGTCAGGGAGCGGTGACGGGCGGAAAATACGTTATTAACTCAGCGGAAATGGCTTTTATTGGCGTATTAGGACAACAATGCCGAACGATTCTTGCCCCCCTGGGCTGAGCTGGCGCGATGTGAAAGCGAGCACAGCGGGTTTGGTCAAACGCGACGCCTTGAAAGACCAGTATTATAAGAAGTAGGTTAGAGCGTTCCATTGTGGCAGGGACCGATTAAAGACCAAAAACCGAGATTCCGCCCCACTGACAATGATGACAGAACGCGTCAGCGAGGGTTACGTCACTTGTTGTTGTAGATGCGCCAATTAACGCGTCATAACTCATGCACCAGGCCAGGCTCATCAATATATCAATTTGGCGATAGTCGCGCTGCGCGTGAGATCGCGTCAATCGCGCGCGCTTCTGCAGCGCGAGCATGGTTAAAAACGTTAAGCACGAGAATGAGCAACAGCGCGTCAACCATGTCTTTAAATATGACACCGGGAAAGTGGTTGATGAATCGAGAGTGCCGGTAATGCTTTGAGACATCATTCACTGGGTGAATTAATCGATGTGTAATGGGGACCCTATAAGGCATGCTTAAAACCTAGCTGTACAAACAATCGCCTTATCTTACAATATACAAACATAGAAACAATATACAACGCAAAGCTTCGAGGATCTGCATGACTTCAAATTACTCAAGTAAACACGAAAATAAGCCTTGATATGAAGGTAAAACCGATTACACCTAGAATAAAGTATAGCAACCACTATTCTAAAACATATACACCCTAATTTTTTGCAGGTTTTACTGTCTGGTAAAACAAATCAAACACACGACAGAAATTGTCCTTACCTTGCAGCCTTCGCAAGATGCCACGCCATAGTGATATCCGGACGATTTGTCGCCGCACACAAAACAAGGTTTGTAGGTTCGTGGTGGTGGAGGTGGAGACGGAGGGCACGACTGGGCCATGTGGCCCAAACCCTCCGATTCCGACCCGGAGTAGCTGCTGCCAGTCGACGACAATCCAACGCTATCTGGAGATGCTGCGAGTAAAAAATGCTTCGTTGCAGAAATACAAAATTTGTTGAAAAAAATACTTTTTTTTTGAGTAAGAAACTTTGGGATTGGATTTTTGGTGTGGCGAAATGTTCTTGTATAAAAACTGGTTCACCGGCATTGGCATTAAAGGACCTCAAAGGTATTGCAGATTATACGAATTTTAAGGGGTAAGCCACAATATCCGCAAAAATCCGTTACAATTGAAAAAAAGTTCAAACAACGCAGATTAAAAGCTCTTGCTCCTACTGAGCAGAGATAGGACTTTTAGGCACGTTCCTATTGATTTCGCATCCCGCAAAACGGTGGCGTGTATTCGAGGGCCGCGATCGGACACATAAGTGAGTGCTAAGAGGCATTCCCATCATGAAAAGGTGCGATGCGCGAGTTTGTCAAGTGGTGAGTTAGGGGCTTATTTGGCGGCCAGTCGCACGACAGCGATTGAAGGCCCTGATGGACGCGCCAGATCACTCAAGAGCACCGGCGTCGATTCAGAGCCTAGTTTTAGACGTAGAAACGACTGGAGTGGATTACGACAGGATTCCACTATAATCCAGCCCCATAACAGCAACAATTAGACAAACCGTCTTTAACACGACGGAATGGTGCAAGTCTGGTATAGTGGCGCGCACCTATCTCCTTTACACGGTCATGAGCCAACAAGTACTGGCACGCATTGCAGAAAGAATGTACATTAACGAGTACTACAAGTCCCTTTGAAAGAAGCATTACAGAGAATAGCGGTAGGTGCAAAACGTGGAGGGGTGCAAACGAGCATTCTCCAGCGATCGAGTGTCACTCAAACGACAAAACGGCGGAGAGGCTGAAGTTGTGTAAAAACCGAGGTTCGTGCGTCAGGAACCTCTTGAAACGACTGGGCATGCCGCGCTTTCTGGGTTAAAACATAACAACAACAACAAGTTAAGTGAGTGGGCAGTGAAGTGAATACCAAGTGACAGAGGTTGTACTGCTGGAAATGCACGTCGGATGTGTGCAGTTTATAAACGTAAACCGTAGGTCACGATGGTAACCTGTGACTGGTTTGGCAAATTACAAGATCCGATGGTGCCGGTTGGTGACTATATTCCAGGTAAACACGTTCACACAGCAGGAATGAACGATAAACAAATCGTGGCTTCACAAATTCCACCTATCCGGCAATAGAAAAGGTGGATACTATCATTGTACAGGCAACAAACAACAAAATACACATTTGCATTGATAGGCTTGCATTTTATGACAACTAAGATTATAAGTATGCCAGTTTTCGATCTAAAGAAATTTCGACAGAAGTGTGGAAAGGCGGTTAATTGAGTTATCAATCTGTTTCCAGTTGCCATCAAGTAAAACAACTTACGAGGGCAAATGGGCCGTGAAATTTATGGTCCCCGACCTAATTGCGTACACGCGACGACAGGCTGCTGGACTATATGCGGTCGACTGATTGAGGCATGTTTACTGCCCAAGCGACTAGCTCAAAATGCTCGTTAATCATTCAAAGGCACTGAACCGCTGTGGTTGTTGTACATACACATTACAGGCCTGAACAACTGCCCTCTGGCAGCTATTCCATCTCCAATATCTCCAAGCACAGCGCGCATATATTTTATTTGAGGTACGATTCCGTGTTGGTATGCAGGTCGCGGAATTTGCAAGTGTTTGTAAAGATGCGTTGGACAAACATATAAAACGGAAACTGCTTGAGGACAAGGTTCAGCTACGGGACGACTGCTTTTTGCGAGCTTGTTCGACAGCGCGTGACTTCGCACTGAAACAAGGTTGAAAAATGCTTCGTCAACGCTTCAACCACACATACAAAGGGCAAGGCAATGCCTACCGACGTGGAAATTCGTGCGTTGAAACTCTTTCCACCAGAAAACGTTTGACAAGTTGATTACAACTGATGGCGCGCCAGTACCCGCGGTATTTGTTGTCGAAACTGGTAAAGTGAAAAAGTGAAAACCTTATTTTTTTAAGGGCAAGCGGTAGATACAAAGATAGGTATCTTGTTGTCGGCAACCTTGCATCTGTTTGCGCAGCAAAAAGCTATAAATACCCTGGCAGGAATTCGCAGAGGAAACTTATTCGTCATACGCACCCGCCGTCAAGAAGTCCGCCTCCAGCCCAGAAATGCGTGCAAGTACTGGGCCTTTGAAGCAGTCTGCTCTGACTGCATGATTGCGCCCAATTGGGTAACGCATGCACCGTGACAAGCGTCCCAGTCTGTCGAAACAAGGCGAGCTGCCAGTGCGTGCTCACTGGGCGACCAATATAGCTGGACATCGGGACGGTTTCTACGTCGCACTGTTGCTTCGTGTACTGTGCCAGTCGACGATTCATGATTGATGGCAACGCGCTGTGTTTACCACTACGAACACTCGCATATTACAAAGCCCGCACACACACGTTAAATAACCTTTAAATTACGCTCTCGTAGATTAATACTGCAGTGCGCAAAAGCACATACGCGCGCTAAGATTTAAAGGAACAAGTTGTCCATGTCGGTCTTACATGAGCAATTGACCTTAACGTTTTAAATAGGCCGATAAACCACAACAGTCGTGTTCTAGGCTAGTGTGTTCTACGCTCGGTTGCGGATGAAGAGGAACTGTTGAGGTTTAGATAGCACCCCTAGTATTTGCACACGACTCTGCGAAACCGGTAAATATAGTTTACTTAAAGTTCCCATAGATTCGGGTCATACAACGGACAATGTGAAAAGCATGTGACCAGTTCACTGAATGGCCGGTGGGAAATGCGAACGCGGTCCGTTGTGCGCGTGGTTAAGGAGTTTTGGACACGGATAAAAGCCACGATCCGACGGCAGGGCAACCGAAAACATTTGTAGTTTTCTAACCTGGAAACTGGCCTAAGTGGAGCGAGTTCCTTTATTCTATAAATAAGCACGCGAAGGAGGGACGTTGCATTAACACAGAGGCTGTTGAACGCGCTTAGCAATGGCAAAACGTCGCCAAGTGATTTTGTTCGCCTCCCTTAGGTATTTAAACCCATTCCCCACAGACACTAGGGCTTGTGACTGGAAGCAAGGCAAGCAATCTGTGTTAAGCTCGTCTAACGAGCTACAGTATGTTGAGACAAATCGCCTGTCATGGACAAGCTGACAATGCGGTTTTGACGTTAAGCGACTCTTCACAATCTCAATGTATAGGTTTGTGCCCACCAAGAAGTCTGCGTTTTAGTGATACATTAAACGGTTTAATTCCCATACCCAAACATACAGTACGGGGTGAGCAATTCCAAAACAAATATTTCAAAATTTTTTGCAAAATTCATTCCATCCCAATAACGTATTAAAAACGTTAGTTTTGTGTTGCCTAAAATATACACAGCAAAAGCTGGTTTCTAAAGATACCAAGTGAACAACACCAAAACAGCGCAATTACATTATTTCTGGGCGCAGTGGCAGTCCGCGGCGTTGGAGTCATGACACCAAGCAATGATGACCGCGGGCTCTTGATTTCGCCGCGGGGAATCAGAAGCGCAATAGGCGAGAGAAGCAAAGCAAACAGTTTGTGCGATTAGACTGCACATCGTCCGCCGCAACAGCAGTAAACAATTCGTGCGGTTTGTTTGGGAGCTCAAGGCAATCACAATCACGCCACCGCCCAAGGAGCGCCGACCCCTAAATTGGTACCCTATCACTACTAGATATAGATGCAGGCGTTTAAGACGAGGTCGCAATTTTACACAGGTGTGTAAACAAACGAATGGCGACAATTTCGTCCCAAAACGGTTTACCAGCACGTCTTGAACTACTGCGTTAAAGACCCAGGTTACGAAACACCAGAACGCCAATGACTGAACTACGTACATCTCTGGTTGTTTTCCCATTGGTAGTACTGGTTGTGATGGTAGTTGTTCTGCGGGTTCAGGCTGAGATTATGAAGCGGTGGTGGCGAATCCATTGATTGCATGCCACTATACATACAACCCATCCCGTGGTTAACCGGTGGGCCACACATGGTGGAGGTAGTTGGGGTAAAGATGTCCATCAAGATGCCGTTCATACAGTTGCGCCATTGCTGCTGAAATTCCATTGACATTGTTGCAGACTAGTATTCTTTCGGGTCACACAAAGATGCGCGCTTTTGTCAGATTCTTAGGGAGGCAAGACAGTGGCTCGCGCTGGAAAAGGCGCGATTTTACCAACTTTGATCAAAGGGTAACAAGTTTCAGGGCTACAGTAGCGTCTCAAGACTCTTTGTTTAACTGTGGAGAAATGAAAAGAGCTCGGTAATTGGAATTAAAAGACCTGGCGCGAATGACTGTAACTTGAAATGCGGCGACACGCAGCGCATGCAATTTTAATGTCACAAACTTACTGAAAGCGCATTCGACGGCTGAAAAACGAGCTTGGCTCAATTTCGACTACACCTGACACCACTCCTAAATAATGCCCAATTTATGGCACCCTAGCAGAACAGTAGTAAGAGTTGTTGGGGGTGTGGCCAGTTGATAACTAGAGCAGCTTTTCCCACAGTTTGGGCAAAAACTGGTAAACAACGTGACCGCAACAACCTGTTCTATTTTTCGATAATTATTTAGGTGAAACATGAGTTTTTTTGGCGGTTTGTAGCATGGGGGTATTTGTTAACTGAAACATTAAACTGTAGACACAGAAGAGTACGACGGGAGTCTAGGGCTGAGCTGACCTGCAAACGAACTGGCGTAATAGCGGTCTAGCAATCACATTTTGTATAAACGTTAATCTACACTGAGCAAAACTGCGTGATGAACTGACAGCTTCTGGCAGTTGCTACCAACTGTGGCATAGTTTACCGGCTTTCCTAATCGAGCTAAAACCTTTTCGGGTGATGCCGCATGTAGCTTCAAAAGCCCTCTATGTCAAACAGGCGCTCTATTGAACAGTGCATTCCCAGTCTATTTACAGCTGGTAACGTGGGAATCAAACAAGGCTTATTACACGACGCCCGCTCTTATCAATGCATTTGGCCACCGCACTGCATGTAGTTGGCGCGCCGAACACAGAAGCTAGCATTGCCTATTTCCTGACTGAACGAGAAGGCCACCTATACAACGCAGAACTCTCCGCTCACAGCAGCAAGCCAGCAACTGCCTGTTTGGTGGCCAACTTCTTTCAACCATCATCATCCGCGAGCTACTCGAGCGAAGGCGCGAGCTGACACCTTTTTCTCTCTCATTCTCTCGATGCCTCTTGCCTTTTTCACGCCTCGTAGCGGCTTTGACTCTTCTTTCGCACTCGCCTTTTTCTTGCCCGTGCGCCCCACCGACGCGTAAACAATTTGTGGCCGCTTGCTTGCACTGAGCGCCGGGGCGAACTACGTACTTCCGGCTGGGTGCCTAATTTTTTTTGGGCGCGTGTAGCACGGAGCCGTGCCATGTCCAGCCAAATTAGCCACTTTGCATGCAAGCAAATGACCCAACCGGCGACAGGTATGCGATAAGATACGACAAGGCTAAAATATAAAACCACTGCCCTGACCACAAGAGTGGCAATCCCGGGTCGTGGCAAGATGGTGTGGCGCGACAAGACGGTAGATTTTAATTGGCGTAGACAGAATTTGGCATTACGCCCAAATACTGTGGGTGTTTTCTTAACCGGTTCAATGAAACGTCAAACCACAGTTTTATGCCAACGCAGCCATTTTAAATGTGACACTGCAAGCTGCGGTTACAGGATTTGGAAACGTTTATAGATAACATTCGTAGTGTTATTCACGGCTACAGACTGCGGGTGAGCATTTGCTGGCATTTGACGGGGATGGGGTTGATGGATGTATTTGCTGACGGTTCAACGGTTTGTCCGCAGCAGACCCCAAAAACACGCGAGAACTAATCGAGGAGCAGTTAAGCGGTAACTTAGGATGGCTAACGTATGTGCGTGTATTTATATATATGTCACATTTTGAATGAAAAACCCATATGTTGGTATTGCGTAGTGTGGTAATCAGCAGAGTTCACAAGGTTAAGTGATTGATTCGAAGTCAAAACACCAACGTATTATCAACTGTTTAATAACGTTACGACATATCTGTGTAAGATTTATAACACAGTCCCGCCAATTTATAATGTACATGGTGTTAAATCACCATTCGAAACACGGGAAACACCTTACCACGAGAAAACATTTCCGAAAAACATAATGACCGAAAAGTTGACCCTACGGACTGGCAGCGTGTCTCACAACACACGTATTAGATAGAACAGGCTTGAGCGGTAACAAAACACACCACAATAACATAGTATAAACCCAGGTGAACTGTGACACACTGGTTGACCGCAAGCCATTGTAGTACCCAGAATGCTTGCAAGAAAACGTTTAGGTTCGCAGGGTTAATGGGTAGTAATGTTTACATGTGTATGTGCATATTTGGACGATAACCTTGTTTGCGAACGTGTTGTTATGATGTATTTTTGGGGCAGAACAGACATGTGTCTGTTTGTGGCCTGGGCCGACGCCATATATACGGCATTTATTATGTGAGAACTGACCACTCCCATTCAAGAGACCCTCTTGTTTGGACGTAAAGTGGGGCTCCTGATCAAACACTACCTGGAAAGCACTTTTCAACTAAAATCGCGTGAATTCTGAGCCACAAAAGATATCGCATCGGACGTGTTACGCATGTGTGTCTGCGTATACAAACACACATCAGGTGGTAATAAACGTACTTAGAATCTCGCCCACCAGTACCGCCCATTTCCTATAGAGCGGCCAAGAGGTGAAACACGGGGTCGGGTCAGTGCATTGAGAGGATAGGAGGTGCAGACCGTGGTGGGGCAAGAAATACTAACATGTCTTGTAAGTCCACGATATATCTCGTTAACAAGTGCCTTGTGAGGAAATGTCGACAGGTCGGTGACAGTTGTACAATTCGGATGGGTGGGAAGTTTGTCAAATGCTAAAAGAGGTTCAACTTTAGATGGCTTCCGACAGTTTGCAATTAAAATGTCCAACAGGTGGGCAATTTCGTGTACAAACTAATGGACAGAAATATACCATGGGTTAAATACATGGATGGCCGAAACCATTAAAATATAATAAAGGTTTGATTAGAAAGGGTTTATTTAAAAGTAACCACATATAAGTACGCCGCGAGTTTATAAAACACCAAGACAATGAGATTCTGGTCAAAAGAAAATCGTATGGTAGTTTAAATCACTTGAAATCTTTTTGATGTGACACATGCCACCAAAATGTTGTTTTCGCATTTATTCGACTACAAGTGTTTGCAAGTTTTTACGCACAAACTTCTAATTTAAGAATCGAGAAATTGCACCACCATTACATATTAGCATAACGTGACGAATGTGACACGCAGACACCCTAACGAATACGCACAAACCCAGGCGACCCTACTTAAGGCAGCAATGCAGTCCGTTTGTCGTATATAACATCATCGTTGTCGGCTCCATACATCGTTAAATGCTGCACATGACGTGAGAACGCAATATTCGCTATATGCGGTTGCATAAGTTACTCATACTCAGTGATGCATCATCACGTGCCCAAATCATGATTGGCTCGGTAGTTAAACCTTTCCCAGAAGAACGGCTGAGGCATGATTCCAGTCAATACACGCTATATAGACGAGTAACTAAGCGCAACCGCATGTATTCTACTGGCGCGCGTGACTTTGCAAACCAACATCCTCCGCAAACGGAAACGATATAAACGATATCTGCATCAAATCGTGGTTGCACGTTGCGCAACGATAGATGTTTGCAAACGGTGATATGTTTGCATCATTTTGGGACGACATTGCTCTTCCAACCCAAAGGTCGAATAATGTCGTAATTAGCAACAATATATAAAACTGCATGAAGCAATACAATAACACGAGGTACATGGTTACAATTCACACACAAATCCGTGGGAAATGTGTCCTACAGATGAACTGGTGTTTGTTTATTATCTTAAGAGAGGTAGCTGTAGGTGGCGAGTCTCTGCTTTTGCGCAGGTAAACTATGCCAAGTGGCTGTGAGAGCGGTCAAGTGGACAACGCATTGTCACTACCCATATCATCCATTATTACGTCACAATGTTTACGCTAAAGGCGCTCATTTTGGAAGTTTAATTATCTGATTGTGGGACGACTGGAAAGCTCCCCTTTGTGAATTACCTATTTACCACACAATGGCGCTGATATTTGACTGTTGTACACTGGAAGGCGATTAACTGGATTGAAGACAATGGTTAGTAATCGTGCGATACATTGGCTGAAAGGTCCCAGACGGTTCACGGACGGGCTGAAATTGCCCCCGGGGCCCGAAGTCGCGCCATGGAGTTTACATACACGCACCAGTACTGTATTGTTCATACCGGCGATTAAATTAGAGATAGGGGTAGCAAAACAAGAAAATGGATAGAGTTGCAAACCGCAATGGCTTAGTTTAAATGCATTTTGCATGCACCATCGCGCGGATATATCAAAAGTAAACGTTTTAATCATATTCCGCATAACACATACATACTGCATGTAATTTTCAATTTAAGCATTTCATCTTTACATTTATTTTATGTTCGCCAACCAAACTTTATTAATCACATTACGAGCGGGTCGTTATTTACATTAATTCCACCACAAAAGCTGTATTAAAGAACTAATCAGACCATAGTTTGTTCGTTATAGACACGAGGAAGAAAATGGATCTGAAGGCAGTAACACGCCGACAGGGACCACTTAAAATGCTTGACATTCAGCTGGTAAATGCCAATCAGTGCACACACTACATGAGCCCTGCCAGCAATTATCAATATCCCAGCTTCCCATGGGCATAACTGCTGCCGTTCACAAGCCATAGCGAAGGCAATGCTTCGACCGTTCCAGCATTTTCGCAAAAACATTTCCGTCATGGGCAGTTTCAAACCATGACGGTATGCAGAGGGCTACGTATTGAAAAACTATACGGAAAGACCTTAAATATATGCTGGATACGTATCCGCATCATTTTGCGGTAAAAGCGTGCGCACAAAAGGTGGATCGGTCGAGCGAAAGTGGTTCTTTTAATTACGGTGTATGTATACGGTGGGCGAGCGATTCGTAAGAAGCTGAAAGACTTGAATGCCATTGACGCAAACAGAGACCGCATAATCTAGTTCGGTACATACACCGTAAGCCGAAAACTGGCAAGCGAAACAATTTGATCGACTACGTATCTGTTCCCACACTGCCTAAGACAGGAATTAATTTGACATTTAGAAATGTTGCTGTTACTGTTTTTAGACAGTTGGGACTGTCCTTTCAATGCCAAGGACTGAGTAGATTCGCATCAAGTACAGAAACAAATTATCTTGCTTCGTCATGATCATTACGTTTCCATGTAAATGGACGTATACGGGATGAATTATCAATACAACCCCCATAAAAGCCGTATAAAACCGTCGCCATTGCGTTAAAACAACGAAAGAAGCAACTTTGACCAAAAGTATGGGCTTTTCGGACGTTTTTCTTAAACGGCGTCTAGAGAATAAGTCAAACTCATGTGAGTCACAAACGGTGTTCACTCTCGTTAAATAAATTTGGAGGTATACAAAACTAGGCTTGTTTAATTAAATTACTGTTAAAGACAATTGAAAGACATTACAACACCACAGTAACGTGATGAATGACCGTCGGCGACAGGCCCATTACACCCTCACACAGAAGGGCTTGTCAACGCGTCAAAGGCGACTCATAATTGTCGACGCCTAATCCGGAGTATCAGATAAGCTGAAGGCTTGGCGTGGCTTCTCTGGGACACAAACCGCGATCGCAGCTGCAAGGGAAACTAAAGGACATCAAGACATGTTTCAATGTCATTCCCTACTCACTCACACAGGCTAAACACGTAAGGATTTGCGGGACTTCAGACCTTGGGGAGTTAGGAAACGATACGCATTTGGCACTGTCTGTGCGCTAATCCAATGTTAATATCGGTTTGTTAGCGCGAGGCCCTGTACAAGAAGTTGACACTAATTTGTTGGACATTGCATTTGATACACAATTAACGCTTTAGTACGTTCAATGTTACTTAGCGTGCTTTGTTTGTCCAAATCATGTCCAATTCTGTAGTTTAGGTGAAATGATATGTGATGTTGGGTACGTTCATTGCTTCTCCCATTTGAACGCGATTTCTCACAAAAACGGACTTGACCAAAAGGAAAAATTTTGCAACATGCTGCAATGACAGGGAAGGTTACATGCTAAATCGTTACAACGATCAGTCAACGCAAAGTCTAACGATGACGGTAACGAAAGGGGGGTCGTCTTATCATCGTTCAATTAAGCTTCAAGTCTCGGCAAGCAGTAGTTACAGTTACAAGCCGTCGGCGTTACCCAAGGGGCACAAAAGGCAATTTTCGCATCGTCGGTGCGTCGCCAGCTACTGAGCCGTTCCAACAAAGAGGTCCGGCTTCTGAGAACAACGTTGCTAACTCCGTCGGGGTGTATCGTTACAGACATCAGATCGCTTGTGCCAAGTTTCGTTCGAGTAAAACAAAAGCCAGGGCGCCGAATCACGGACGATGAGCAGTGGCTTTGAGTCAGACACGGTCCTGTCACTAATTACTGTATGACAAACAGCGCAATTGTTGTGACGATTTAACATAACGTCTGTCCACATGCGTCACTGTAACAGCGCTCAACGAACACAAGACAAGGGCATTGGGGTTTTATAAGCAACGTTTCATCCACTTCTACTTAAACCACTTATTTATGTATTTAATTCACAACGCTATCAAACCGCCATCATGTTTCCTTTTGCTTATCTTTTGAATTTACGATGGTGGAGAATATGTGTGATAGTTGCTACCACGCCCAACTTGTTTTGCTTTTAACGCAAAGATTAATTTGCAACTATCGCAATACAGCGTACAAAAATTAGGTGTTATGTAACGAGTGATTAGTACTTCCCTGATACAACAGTTAACGTAAATTATACAGCAGTTTGATGTAAATCGATGACTGTACACCCATGGGGGTGCTACAGATCGTTTTGGGGTTGGACCTATATATACACTGTTTTAAAACAGATCTAAAACCAAATACGAGTTCGACTGTTGGTTATGTAACATTAATCAACAGGAGGGGTACGTCAATCAAAGAGACACGGAAGGATTACTCACTTCCGACAAAGACACAGACGCCAACGAAAACCAAGCCGGCGCCGGCACGAACTGAGTTGAACGTTCGACGAGAGAATTCACGTTCTGGTTGTGTGAATTGCATGCTGTACGTCATAGTTGGGTAGAGGTCGTTGCATAAAAGGATGGATACGTGTAACAAGAGGAAGAATGACTAAGCACACAGAATAACGCCGTGGCCATGTTAGAAGTTCGATGTTTTTGTTACGTATCGGACCACGTTCTATATGCGGCTGCAACTATAGTATCGGTTCACAGGTTAAACCTGTTTGTGTATTTGAAACCAAAGTCAGTCGACTTTCCTGGAAGAAAATTCACTTTTTGGCGAAAAGTCAGTCGAAGTTTGGCGAAAACTCTTATTTTCCATCTGAAACGGCGACAACAGCGCCCACTTGCGACATCAACAAGACAAAGGTATCGACCCAAGGCAAACCCACGGCTGCGGAGTCATAAAAATACATCCACAGTCTAAAATCACCAGCATTAAGTGTAAAAAGTCAAGAGATTAATTGTAGGAAAGGCAGCGAACGCTTCTTGTCGTGATATTTTCTCCTGTATCCGCTGCCTACATAATTGGGAGGAACGCTGGTAACTCGGTATGTAATTGCAGAGTCGGTATGTCTTTCCATGCGATTTGCCGGATTCTATTATCAGAACGGATATTTAGCAGCAGTGTTCAAGAGGTATACACAAAGTTCTTGTGTTCAGCTTGCTGCACAATTGGACGAAAGGGCGCCAATGTGGCGTGGGACGTTCAGTAGTGAAGATCCCGTTGCTTTTTATGTGTATTTATGTTGATTTAGGTCATTTCACACATGCTTTGCAGCGATACGCTGAATGTATGTGGGAATAACTGGCTACAAAACGTTTATTTACTTCTAGCGGGTGCAGAAAAAATTCCACATAATAATTATCTTCACGAAAACATTACACTGAGCTCATTCTCCTAGTTAACCACTATTAGGAAAGCGGGTACACCATGTTACGTCCTGAATAAGAAGGAATCGCACACCCAACAAGCGACAAACCTGCTTTGTTAACTTCATAAAACATGCCTCCAAAGTTTTCGGTGTTGTTGAGGTGGAAAATGTCAGGACGAATAGGAATTATTGCGGACTAATTTCCGACTAAACTATAATCTAAGATTGTTATGCAGGAAACTGCGATTTGATGTGGCTTTAAACCACCATGTTAAATCATTAGCTTCGAAAACGAAGTCAGTTCATCACCATCAAGCTAAAGCGAAATTAACGTCATTTTGGTTCAAAATTAACGTCAGTTTGGTTATGGAACCGGTTTGCGCATAGACTGGAACTGTTGTTGCCTAATTAACAGGGTATGGTACATCAGAATCTAATAAAGTGTCATTTAACATTTTCCATCCAGGACACACTGGTTACATAATACGACAGCCTTCTGAATAATTTAGAAATGCGTTGGTTGTAGAAATTTGGTGGCGACGACAAAACTAATTTAAACGATTCTGGCGCTTTGAGATTTAATTATTTTCGACAGAAAAACAACCAATTTTGATCTATTTTATTAGTCCTGACGATCGATAAACAGTTGAAAAACAAAGGGCATTCACTCAATCGTTCAAAATGTCATAGACGATACTGAAATACAACGCGGACAACGGAAATGCGCCTGGGGCGTTAGATATTAATTAATACTTTAAAGAAGGTGGAGGATTGCGCATTCGCGAGCAAGCCGAGACCGCACCGGCGCACTGTAAGCCTCTTGCGGCAGCCATGCCAACACGATCACGAAGGATTGACTAAGGATAGTTTTTCGTTGTAAACAGTGGTTGGTTTGTCTGTGGCTAAACACGAATGAACGCCGTTGTGGAACCGATCGAACAAGATTCGCCGAACTGCGGACCACAACATACAGAAGATCTGCATATCTTACATATTCTCTACCCAACATTGGTACACAACAAAATACACGGCATTGATTTTTGAGTGCGAGTCGCAGGTTAATGCCAAGGCCACCTTATGCTCCTGTCGCTTTGCATGCAACTGTGTTCCCACGATAAACTGGTGGGAAAAACCGTATTAACAATTAAGCATTCACGTTCACACGCGTTGCGCTGCCCAGTTCGTGATAGTTCAAGCTTTGCGACAAGCCATGATAGCCGATCAACAGCGTCATTTTAAATGAACCATTGAGCTAATCTTGTTCTTCTTGTGTGCTGAAGTAAGTGTTTTGAATACACTGCACGAGTGCAGTTAGCACAAGCAAAAGTTGTTTGCTTCATTAAGTAAACATATGCACCCAACACAAGAAAAACTACAACAAACATGTTGCTTTAAATATTAGCTCAAAGAAGTTAGTAGTCCATTAAAGGCACGACAACAAGGGCAGTGGTTTTGAAAATTCGCATAGAACCGCCATAATTTGAGGCGAAACCTCTACTCCCTCATTTAATACGGCTCGCGTCGAAACAACCTTGAAGCACACGTATACCGTCGAATACGGGCATGACTTGCACCTTGCCACAAGCCGTGAGCCGCAAAAATTACCGCCGCCTGAAATACCGACGCGGGCAACGGTGCGAGACCAGTCGTGGCGGGGAGCTCCACAACGCCGAGTGACCTTTCAATGAACCCCGGTATGAGGAGCTGACCTTCAGGTGAACCCGGGCACCGGTGGGGCTTGCGCAGTGGAGCGCCAGGGCGCCACAAGCGGCAGAAAGCGCTTCGCAGCCCGAGGTGCTTGTTTGTGTTTGCACAATCGCCGTGAGCGGATTAGGTGCGGTTTTGGTAAGGAATTAAACGCATGCAGTACGTGGCCCGGGGCTGATTGCTATGGCAACGTTAGTGCGTTTTAGTTTTAAACTCAATACGTAACTATAGACGGTGCAAAGATTCTTGTTTAAATTTTCTCACTCCAACGTACAAAAGCAAGGCGTGCGGTTTGTTACAATCAAGAATTGTTATTGCAAAGAGCACATCAATCTTTTGAGGGGTCGATTTCCTAAAATGCGCTCAAGTCGCATCGAAATAGTTCCAATTTGCTTGCAGGCAGTTGTGTTACATTGTTAGCTGAACGTAATGACGAGCGCGTACGCACACGCAGCAAACCACTTACACAGCAACAACCCTCAAAGCCGACATGGAACGCGGCCATTATTCAGTCTTGAACGGTAGTTGGGCTATCCCACCATCGATCGACGCCCGCAACCATAAGCACACAGATAATATCACTTGCGGCATTGTGAGGGAATGTAACGTAGTTGGAACTAACTCCAAGCTAAACAAACTACATCACCATGGACATAAGTGTTTTATACATTGGGAAAAAATATTGGAAAATTTTAATCCTGCAAAATTGGAAGCGATTTTATGGAAAACCAATGACTAAGCATTGCATAGCTTTGTACAAATGGCAGATAAACTTTTTCGAATAATATACGCTTTAAAGACCTTCGAATAAACAAACAATGAAACAAAACGAAAAAAGAAAATGGCATATTGCTGCCCGAAGTACTTGAATGTGGGCGGTTAAGACAACAACGGATTCCCCGGATGAAGGGAGCTTTGAAAAAACAAAATCGGAAGTCAAAATCTGATTCCGTCGACCGACAAAGGAGAACAAGCTTGCGACGTTGCTCACGTCATAGCCACGTTTGATTGCACAGCGGAGGTCGATATTTCGTGCGAGATTACTATCAGCCACGAGTTTGGGACGAGTAATTTTGTTTTCTTTGGAAACGGGCGGTATTTTCGTTGATCCGCGCAAGCACAGCGTTCAAAACGCCCCCAGCGGACAACTGAAGGAGAAGGGTCCTGTTCGGACTTCCGGGACACACCGGCGGTCGTGCGACATGATTGCCACTTTGTGGACGTTAGGACACGCCGCGGAATGGAGCAAACCCAGTGCTTTGACACTTGTTGCGAGCATGTAGAATTTTACAGATTAAATTTATCCTTTGTGTAAAATGAAATGAGATTGAGAAACATTAAATCGAGTTCATGTTTGTACAACCTTTTAATACATTGATGAAACATAAATACAATACATCTTACTGCTATTTCATGCAAAACTGTAAGCTTTATGGCCAATAATAGGGCTAATATATACACGCAAAAGTTGTATAGACCACACCTAACCGATTAAGAAACGTTTTACAGCTGCATACGGACAAAAATGCAGCTAATAAACACAGAAAACCACTAAACTATGTAATACGTGATTGTGAATCTCGCTTACGGTGCACTTTGTTAGCAGTGTAGTCGCTTCATCAAAAAGTTAAGTCCCCACAATCGGCTTCATAAGAGACAAGTTGAGCCAAAATGCGAAAATCCCAGTTTGATAACCGCGTGCTGTGGATGCGTTGGCACTAACTGGTGCCTTTGTAGGAGGCCATTTTGCTTAGCATCGCGTAATATAATCGGCGCAACTCCAAAGTTTGCTGGTTTAATGGCAAATTCCAATTTTTTAACATATTAAAGACAACATATGCGTGCTAATACCGATACCATAATTGTCAGGAAAATGTTGCAGTTTGTTACCTCCTTTAAACAGACAGAAAAAGGATCGGATATAAGCTATAGGTTATACCTGACAACATACACACAGAACAAAGTTTCATAAAGCAACGTAGCATTCACGTAAAGCTAAATAGTTCCCCATCCGGTAAAACAACAAACAAACATAAGCGAAGTCCTCACGGAACACATGCTATATAAAACAGAGTCAAGGTCAAAATGATACATACAACTTCCAGGAATTGGGGAGCTTGGTCCATAGACATCAACATGTAGAAATAAAGGCTACACAAATAAACAGACAGAGCAGGACCAAGCTGTGTAGGTGGGGCTTGCCAATTTCCGGGGATTATTGTCGAATAGCAAGTATCAATAAGCCGCGTGTGGGGGGATGTGTTTACCGAAAGCGAATGTCGGACGCTGCTCATTGTTAGTAAACGTCTATTTTCGGTCCATTATAGCTTCTCAAAGGTCTCAGCGCGGGGGCGCTGTTGTTTAGCAAGCGCGGGCAGTGGATAATGTAAACTCGTTTGAGACAATGTGCCACCAATAGCATGGACGCAAGTTGCAATCTTGCGGAGGACAAAATCAACCCACTGGGGTCACAAGCTGTTATGCTTTACGCGTAAAATGTTTAAGGCCCTTCGGTTTTGTTATGGTAGGAATCGCGTGGTCTACTGTTTGTAGCCTGTGCCACGTTTACCGCTTGTTAAAGCTTGTTTATCATCTTTGGCGTGAGCCCTACAACACCGTTTTGAAAGCTGCTTCAGTGCCGCATATTTCGCTGTACAAATATTTTGCAAATTTGTTTGTTGAAAGTTTAAACAGGTGAATTTCACTGTGCTGAATTTATTTGGTAAAGCATCAATTAACGAATACAAGCTTGTTTTTGAAAATCTATATAAGGCAGCAAAAGCAGCCAATCAGGTTGGAATCAAGGGTGGGCAACTAATAGCAATCTTTCGCTCTATCGCAAATACTGATTTGTTTGTTTGCGAACAAACATATTCACATATACTTGGACACAAACACGTGTTACGACGAAACAAGACTTTCGCTAACTCATATGAAAGTGAATGTATTCAGTCCGACAAAAACCTAGTGGTTTTGATCTTCGTTTACAAATACACTCTACAAGCTGTTTTTTGCCTCTAATGGGTTTGAATCGTTTGCCACATGACCCATATTTGCAAAACAGAAATTTTCCAATGATGCTACCAGCATATATGGTTGCAAAAATACAAAACAAACGAATCTGACGTTAAAAGGGTTTTTGCATAGGATCCTGCCAAATAGTAGTTCTCATAATTGACAACACGTATATTACCGTCTATCCAACCGCAGTTTCCTAGAAATGGGTGAGTAGCAGTCTAATGAGAACTGCTCCGGCAGTCGGAAAAGATCGTGATTTCCTCAATCGAACACTCGCTAAAGTGGATCCGTGTAATTTGCCTAATTTTTTCAGCAACGAAAGCACTCGTTACAAGACCTGTCGTTTCCCAGGTTGTTTGAAAATAAGCAGCTAGGCGAGCAGTTAATTAAATGCGCAGCTGTACAACGGTGTCTTTGAACTTCGCCGTTACGGAAAGTGTCTGTAACGATACGAGGCCAATTTTGCATGCGATAGTTAATATCCAGACCGCCAACATGTATTTTATTTTACCTTCACTGCGATTTGGTTATAAATTAATCGAGTCTGGTTATAATGGAAATGAACATGAAGTTGCTGCTTTTCACTGGGATTTAAGCACAAACTAATAGGAAACGTCAAAGGGTGGATTTTTATTATCGGGTTTGAAAAATTGTGACAATCTAAATCGAAAGTGAAGTTCATTTTTGATTTAGTAACATTAGTCAACGAACCGTAAAATGTTTTCAGCGCTTACGTGAGCACTAGTTTACTGTTTTATTAAAACACTACCCAATAAACTATTTATGCGTGTACTGTGAAACAAGCAAGTTCGGAGATGATTTCTGCGAGAAAAACTTATCCACGCATTTACATGAACAAAGACTCGAAACAAAGTCGTTCCCACGCAACCTGTGAGTTTCAGGAGATGTTGGTGGTGGCTCGAAATCCAAGGAACGTTTCCTTGTATATCGCGGCGGGAACAACAAGCGTGGAGGCGAGAGGATATGAATGTCGGACCAGTCATGGTATCGAAAGAAACCAGTGAGGAAATAAAAGAAACCTTTTGCTTGACAGCTTTATGAGGGGTATTTTGAACACATATGTGAATGATGGCAACGCTATTTTGAACACATATGTGAATGATGGCACCTATAGGTGCTGCTGTGATAATGCAAAATCAGCTCTTACTGATTCGAGAGCTTTGATAATTGAATCATTCGATTGGGGATAGCAAAATTATTCTTCGTAATCCTGGAAGAATATTGAACCCGGCTTAGCATTTGGTTCTGGCATAAAGAAACCTTTGTAATTTATTTCCCGTTTCTCAACCATTTCGCTCAATCAGCCTTGTGTAACACAACAGACATAGACAATACAGCGCAGGGCTCGCTGAAACGTGATAGGTGTGCGCACATTAAACTACCTGATTATACCGAGCCACGAAACACACCACGGTGGAGTTGTTTACCAAGCGACAGTCACGCCTGGGCGAGACATTGTATGCCGAGTTAGGAAAGAACCAGAACATGGTTTTCGTGCCGAAGCACTTGTAATCTGTATTTAAACCGACAGCTTTAGTTTCATAAAGCTTGCCGATTTTAGCGGCTGTCGTCGGTAATTTATTCAGTTTGGATTGAATGCCTGTCTGGCGATTGCGATGTACCCGTATTCTCATGCATTAAAAATATATGTATCAAAATGTTGGTACCTCTGCAACGCTCAGCTCCCGGAAATCCGTTGTGATGTGCGCCTCCTGGCGGCGAAAACGACTCGTCCCGCATCATGGTTCGTTCGTTGCCTCCATCTGCAAAATAAGATCGTTGCTTAGATTTATATGTCGTGAATTCGCTACAATGTTAAAGCAATGATACAATGTATGTAAAGCAGGGCGACCAAGAAATCACAGAGTCCCATATGTCGCATATCACAATCCACACGCACTACCAACGGAAGAGACAACCGACAAAACCACAAAAATCATCTTCGACATTTTCGTTTGGATAACGAAGCAAATTTTCAGCCAAACTTACCTTGCGGGTAATAGCCCGCGTTAGGATAGTACTGCTCATGACGCAACATTCCCCTGTCATGGTAATCATTCCATTCCCGTTTTACAGGCAGTCCGTTGGGGCCCATACCGACATTAACGGAGTCGTTTGGAACCCCAGGAACCCAGGGCCCTGCTTGAACACCGTTTTGGCGCCTGTGGTGAGCGTATGGCGGATGCTGCAAGGTACGACCGTTCTGCACACCACAGTTGCCGTAATTTGTGTAATTCGCACTGTACGAGTCCCTCGGGTTCGAGTAAGGCTGCGAACGTTTCAGAGGGGCCATAGTATCACCCAGTTTGGGTGGCTGCCCTCCCAAACTCGACTTCCGCGAAGTCGGCGCGTGAGAAAGCCTTTTACCATTGGGAAAAAACTTCTCAATTGTTCTTTCGGTAAGAAAACCCAGAGCCCTCATCGTTGAAGCGGCGTTTGGGGGCTGATTGGCATTTGGGGCCATTCCTGGAGGAAACCCACCAGGGGTTGCTGGGGGTGCTTGGGGGTAGGCGTTAAGGTTTGGACCTGTGCTAGGATGATAAGCGGCGGGTTCGTTTTTCACAGCGTATGGTTGGGGTTGTATGTTTGGGTCCGATCCGAAGTGCGCACAAGACGAGTTTAAGTTCGGTTGTGGGGCCGAAGGAAAATGACTGATCCCGTTGTACGTTGCGTTGTTATTGTCGTTAAAACTGGCCTCGTAGCCGTTTCTGATTGGCTGCGTCTTGCCGTTGCATCCACCAATCGCAAGCGAGGCGAACTCGATGCTGTCTAGTT
Organism: Ascidia mentula; assembly: GCF_947561715.1. Classification (NCBI taxonomy): domain Eukaryota; kingdom Metazoa; phylum Chordata; class Ascidiacea; order Phlebobranchia; family Ascidiidae; genus Ascidia; species Ascidia mentula. Next base: position 9,653,073 of record NC_138574.1, on the reverse strand, counting down.
CAGCGAAATTGGTGGCCATTTCGATAGAATCCGACAAGCGGAATAGAGAGTAATAAATTCAATTAGTCACTTAATCCTAATTAGCCGATCTGTGAAGAGCCGAAAAATCAGTTCAACTAAAGGTGAATTTGCACAAATCGATAGCGTGAATAAAATTCGGTGAAAACAACAGTAATAACAGCGCTACGGCCAACAAAAAAAACTGCACGATAGGAAATTGACAGTGCCACTTGCCACACAAGGCATATTTTTTAATTAGTCAAGTGCCAATTACTCAATATCAGCAGAAAAACCGCGGCATTCGCGTGCAACTCTCCCAATTGCTTGGAGCAAAAATAGATACAGAACTGGGTAATTGTTTGTCTTGATATGAAGTGGGTACAGCATTGGTCCTGCGCTACGGCAACTTACGCACGTACACCGAGAACACGGAAGGTGACAATGGCATAGTTACCAGTGGCGATCAACTTCACGAAAAAGGTCACGTCCGTTCAATAATGCCTTTGCTGGGCACTTTTTTTGTTGTATTTGTATTTAACTGATACTCACATATTCAAAATAACCTGTATCATTTACAATAACAATTTCCATCTAGCAGCTGGAAACCTTTACTTGAACTCCATTTTTGGGTATAAACACGCTTTACCCGAAAATGATACTGGGTCTGAATACAAAGCGTATCTCATCCTACAAGGTTTCTCCAAGGCAGTTTCGCCCACTGAAACCTCACAAACGTTGACGGAACAATAACAGAACCGCCATCCACACATAAACAAACCTGCAAACGTGAAATTAGCCACCGCAGAGAAGTGCGAACAATGGCTTGGGTGGCGCGGAATTTTCCACCTGCGCTAGGCCCTATTCATTTGTATCATGCACAAAAAGTCGCATCACGCGTTTTACTATCTGGTAATTAATTATTTTTGTGCGTTTCCTAACGGCGCGCTTCCATAAAGTCGTGACCACCATCACTTGGTCTCTCAAAAATTTCTACGCCTTCCTGAATGTCAGGTCTTCTATCGAATCCAGAAAGTTTCTCGCGAGTTTCTAGAGACGAAGCTTAGCGCCAGCAGCGCGAATTAAGCGTACCCTCAAGCGAATAACGGTGCGCGTGGATTAGCGCTTGTCAATAAGGCTGTCCTGTCTTTTTCTAAAACTACCTAGTCGCCATTGCGTAATCAGACCCTGATAGACAAATTATGGTTGCAGAAAACACAGCTATAATAACTTGATCTTGCGGTTGCCTGCCCAACCCTCTTGTAGCGTTGTGCGACCACATTGGAGTAACTGCACCGTGTATATGAATCACAACACCGCTGCACCCACTCAACAGACGGCAAGGATTAAAGACAACATGAACACAAAGTGTACCAGACACGCAAAATAACGAAATAACTGAAGCTGACTGGGCTCGTATAACTTACTTCAAATCAAATGCCTCACGGCTAGTACAAGCCAATCGAGCGGTAATTATGCGTCGACTCTATGCCTTGTACCGACCAGGAAAGTCGACTGCGCCCGACAACGGAATCAAGTGTAAGCTAGTATTTACATAATGCGCCTTGAGGTGTCTGATTTGTTACGTGCGCGAAACGAGGCGAGGCCTATCCGCTGGAATGCGGTCGTCATTCGTTTCGTTGAAGGATTTTTTTGTGCACTACGGTCTTATGTCACCCGGCGCCCGCAGAATTCCAACGTTGCATTGCTTCGTTCCGACGGTTTTGCATTCTCCAGGCGATTTGTACGCATTGTTGTATATGTTGTACTGCTTGTTGCGATCAATAGCCGTAACGAGTTTTGTACGCAATGAGGGCCGGTGGAGTATATATAGGTAGGGGAATCTACATAGTTTTAAACAAGGGCGCCTTATTGAAGCCAACAAAGTGACAATTCAAGGTCTCTTCGAAAAGTTTGTTGCTGGTACCGCCAGGCCTACTCATGTCAAGAAGACTAACGGAAAAAAAGTTTCTGTTTCGGCGATTGGGTCGCTGTTATGAAACTAAACACGCAAGTCAACACAACGCAGAAAAAAGTATACGAAATTTGCACAAACTTAACATGTATTCTAAGATTCGCCAAAACACGACAAATCCGTATGGTTAACTTGCAGACAAGTTCAACGTAGACCTGACATAACGCGTTACCTTAGACGATCATTTAATGGTGTATCCTTATCATCGATCATGCATCACTACACCCACAGCCGAAGGAGACATGTTTTCGATGGAAAATTAACACCAACCGCATCTTTTTATAGAGCTCTTTGCGACTTCAATTAGGAGACCACGATGAAAAAGTCGTTTGATCGCGACTTAAACTGCGATCATTGCCCGCACGCAATGGAAGACGACTCGCCGCAACTTCAGCGCCTTGGTACACTCAATTAACGCCTACACGCCCAACTGCCAGCTGCACGGGTACAGTAGTTTTTAAACTTTCCTCGTGATTTTGTCGCAGTTAGGTTTATGCAAGATCGAAACCGCGAGACTTTGTTAATTTTATCACGTTGGGCCATTCCTTGTAGCTTGTATCTGCTTTGGCAACATAGTTTTGTTTCAATTAGGCGTCATTGTGACCACAAGATCTGCCTTTTTATAAATCTACCGTGCAATTCACGTTTCTGTATTAAAATTTTTGCAAGTACGTAACAAACGATATCGACTAATGCTCTGTTACCCGACGAATTACAAAACTTACGGACAAAAAAGGCAATTTTTAATGCACCGCAACCCCCAAACTTGGCAAAATTCCATCGAAATTTGCCTCAGCAGGACCTTCCATCTCCGCTACACAAGCTCTGCACGTTGACTGATTCGACGTTCACGCGCATGGCTCCTTTATTTATACGCGCGTGGCGCAGGCAAGAGTTATTTGCGTCAATAAAATATCCCGCAGTATATTGCTCTACGTCATTTCCTTGAAAATAACAATGCTGCAAGTTGTATCGCGGCTCCGTTACGTGTTGCAAGTAAAACAAATGCGCTTGTTTTCGCCGTTTTAAAGGAAGCTTTACGGTAGTGCGAATTTAAAAGGTTGTTTATGTTGCCAAACGGAAGTGTAACGCACCGCCTCAGATGCATTTTGATGGGAGCGTAATTGGCAAGAAGTGTTGATCTCACCGTTACATCAACGTGCGCGCTTTGCCTTATCTTTGGCATTTGCCTTATCTTTCGAAACATATGTACTGCCGAAATACTTTAACTGGCCACTATGTTGCGGAAATATTTTGTACGTTTTCCTCACAATATTACCTGGTTTATTGCAATGCTGTGGCATGCAAACAAATCAGTTGAAGGATCTATCTTGACGCCACTAAAGCGCAAATGTGATAAAACGTAAAAATATATTTAGTAATATTTTTCCAGCTGTATTTATATAACCTACTGCGTTTTTGGCACTGACTGTCAATTCACTCGAAAGCAATCTTTCCATTTACTTACTTCTGCACTGTATAGAGATAATACGCAGAACAAAAGCAAATGAGTTTTCGAACCTTATTAACCACAGAAAGAAGCTACTATTGTGCGCCGGTCGTCTCGCCAATACTCATTTCTCTATATCCGCGATGACAATTGCAACAATCAAAGTTGTTGAAAAGAATATAGGACCGAGTAGTGCCATTTGGCATGCGGCAGTGGCTATTTCGGGAAAAAAATCCAAAGCAACTGCATACGTGCACCAAGGTGGACGACAAATGGATACCTTGGCTGCAAGGAAAAGAGGCTTCGCTACTGGCGTATGCGCATGCTTGGAAAAACCCAAACCGCCCATCAAGCGTATGGTGCCATCTGATGGCTACTGTGGCGTAAAAGACCGGAGAGGTTTGACGGCGGGACTTTCCCGCTTATCAATGCGCTTGAGTATCGTTCATAGACTTGAGTAACGACTGAAGACGGGAAAAAAGTTATTTGCCGGTCCGGCCAAAGATGGAAAATTACGTCACGAGTTTTAATAAAGGAGATTCTGAAACCGATGAATGGGCGTTTGCGAGGTCAAAAGGGCGGCGGTGACCTGTGACGCTAACGACGATACGTTAGGAAAGTCTTGGAGTTTCGAGGCCTACAGCTCAAGAGTTTCTTTTAGCAAGCAACAAGTTTCAAGTTGAAACTCTGTCGCAATTGCAACACTGCAAAAAAGTGGACAATACGGTGTAGACTTGCACCGCAGGCGTTAATGAGCACTTCGATTCTAACGTGAAATTGTTGTGAAAAATATACGGGAATTGGTCCGTACTTAATAAAATACAGCACCGTATGTTTCTCCTAATTCAAGTTTTCGTTTATAAATGTTCTTAAAAACACCAGTATATCAGCTATACGGGGAACATTGCTGTGGGGTGTTCAGGTTTTCTTTACATGTACGTCTTCTTGATACACTGTGGTAAACTTCAGTGCCATGAGTAATACCTTTGCCACAAAAAGAAGCAACTTTGAACGCGCCAGAAGTTTCAACACTGCAAGAATTAACTACACTTACAACCTCTTGTCAATAAACACACGAAGCTGCATAAACGTATTCGAAGATGTGTGCTCAGTAAAAAAAATATCTTTCATAAGCTAAATCTTCTAAAACGTAGGCCTATGTTACAAAAGAAGCATCGCACCACACAAGCCTCACGAAACGAGAGGAATTGTGCAAGACAAAAGGCAATCCACTTATGAGATGTTGTCTTCCGCAATTCCATGTAACAAGTTGTGTCACAGTCGCATTTTCCCGACGTCGTTGGTCATTAAAGAATGGAAAGGAAATGTCGAATTGATCAGAAAAATTTGAAAAGGAACTCAGTGAAAGTGACGCACATTATTTTCAAACTGTCGGAAACAATAGTTACATAAAAACCAGAGCGGTATTTCCAGTTTTGAATTATTTTCGTACTTTCATAAATCTCGTGAAGAAAGCGCGAAAGCAGTTGTTTGGCAATAAGATTTTAAGGCGTGTCCCTTTGCTGGACTTTCGAACGCTACTAACTTACTGACTATTTTTTATTTAAAAGGGCCAATGAACGAATACTCGTTTAAAAGAAAACGATTTTCATAATTTTTTAACGGCCCAATAAGGAATACAAAACAATTATGTTAAAAATGAAATTTACGTAAACAAAGTTGTGAACGACGTTTCGATTGACTGGAAATCCAATTACAGTAAAAACATTACGTAGGAAGGTGGTAGTTACGCCAAAAGCCCTTTTCAGATAATTTCTCTAATTAATCGGCGCCATTCGTCGCAAATCGCATTATTACAATTAAGTCGACGATGAAAATTCCGAACGTACCGCGTGGAGGGTTTCGCAGAAAACGGCGCTGGAATTTCAAATAGCGAGCGACGGAGAGAAGTTCACTTTTTTCTTGGCGAAAACAGTTGGGCGCACATGCAAATTATGTGGAGATATCGGTCGACAACTTCAGGACGGATGCTCCAGGGGAAATTTTATTGGCGAGTGAAGGTTTTCCTTAAAGTAAGTATAGGTTCCTACAGGTTAGCATAGGTATGGTGGCCTATGGAGTGCCACCCAAAAAATCAACAATGGACATCAAAATAAAATGAATAATGATTTGCAAATGAAAATTAATTTGCAAATAAATATCAAATTGCAAATGAAAAGTAATTCGCAAACGAAAAGTAATTTGTAAATAAAAATCAAATTGCAAATGAAAAGTAATTTGAAAATGAAAATGATTTGCAAATGAAAAGTAATTTGCAAACGCAAAGTGATTTGAATTTTTTTTCGCTGTCTCGACGTGGCCGAGACGTGCCAGTGCCAAGTGTTTCCCAAAGCAAAACAATCACTTGCACTTTTTCTCTAAAGTCAACAAATTGGAAGTTTATTGAATGCGATATTTATTTGAACGAGCAGTGATAACTATAAAAGTTAAAATATACAATTTAACATTTATTTGTAATGTTTTTGTGCTGACTGTGCCTTAACCTTAACCTACGATATGGTCCAGTGCGTGTAACGAGCGAAGGTTATTTCTTGATTTTTCTACATCATCATATGTATTTTTCTTCTGCTTATTTGTCTAAAAATGGCCAATGCATGGCATAAATTTAAAGAAGAGATGAAGCAGAGGCGGTCGAAGGATCCCGCAAATAAGACACCAAAGGGTAATTACGCACAGATTGTGGAAAAAAAATCTTCAACAGTACAAAGATGTAGCCCTAAAGTTTTGGGAAAAGCCCAAAAATATTCCAAGATTGGAGCTCGGGAATTTGTTCCTTACTTGTTCGACGAAATCACCATTGAAAACATTCTTCAGGGTCTAATTCAGACATGGCAGCACACACTAAATCTCTAGGCACATTCATTCCATGTTGTTTCCTCAACTTCTGGTGCATGGCTCTATAACCCAACACTTTCCTGGGCCATTTAGTTCCATATTTACGGCTGTCACTACTTCATGTACACCAACTGAATGATCGGTGTAAGAAATGTCAAAATGCTTGAGTCTGCGACATAACGTTCGCAAGCTCCAAGCATATCGAGGAAAATCTCGTATCACGAAATCTAGAATTTCTTCTCTTTTGATAACCGGCAACATTAGTAAATCGCCAATAACTATATGTTTTGTATTTTCCAATATAACTGTGTCAAAGCGGTCAAAGTTTAAGCCCGACGCAACCGACCATAACGCGCGATAGTGTTTTCAAACTATTTTAGTCACAGACATCGTGAAGCTCTCTATTACTGAACGTTAAATTGTATATTTTCATTTATCAATCTTCTTTAACTTTAAATAAATATGACATTAAATACATTTTAAATTTTGTTGACTTTAGGGAAAAAGTGCAAGTGAGAGTTTTGCTTTGGGAAACACTTGGCACTGGCACGTCTCGGCCACGTCGAGACAGCGAAAAAAAAATTCAAATCACTTTGCGTTTGCAAATCATTTTTATTTTCATATTACTTTTCATTTGCAATTTGATTTTTATTTGCAAATTATTTTTCATTTGCAAATAATTTTTCATTTTATAATCATGTCCATTGTTGATTTTTTGGGTGGCACTCATAGGCCACCATACATAGGTTTGGGGTTTTTCTATCTAGTGTATACATTTCTTGTTTTGCATACTAACAAAGGGTCGTTAATAAACAACGACGAACACAATTGAAGTTACGTGACTCTCCACACGCATCAGCCAAGTGCGAAAACGAAACAAAAAGCGAAACTGCTCAAAAGTGTTATGCTCCAATTGCTCCACTTTGCGTTCGCTACCAATTTACTGTTGTTAAAATGTGCTAAAAAAAACGATCTTCCAGACAAGGTAACATTTTTTTGATGTGTTATTTTGCGCATATACATGAGGTCAATCCCACGTTCCCATCAACATTTTCTCCATCTTAAAACTTAACGCCAGTTTTACAACATTCTCTATAGATGCATGTTGATGCATTAGCATTAGTGATTGTATATTGATTCTGAACGAAATTTCACAATAGTATAAAGACTGCAAATAAAATGTAATTACCATGGACTTTAAGGTAGTTATAATCACAATGTGCTTTATACATTTCCTGAAAGATACTTTAAAAGTCTACAACACTAAAATGGTATTATATAACTATTTTTATTTGTATAACAGTAAAACATTATTTTTCATTTAACACTCAAATTTTGAAACAACTTCAGTATCGGGCGAATAAATACGACTAACCGAAATTTCTTTGGGTCTCGAAAAAATGCCCAACAAAAACCGTAAGACATGGAATCGGTCACCACGAATTTACACATGGAAACTATAAATGAGTCACTGACATTGCGGATATTGTTTCCTATAGTATGACGTACTTTTCAGATTTTGTGCACGTATGGTTATTCCAGGTCAGGTCGCAACTAGGTCGTCTTCGGTTTCGAAGGGCGTACGAAATTTTTTTTTTCGATATGACGATGTTCGGCCAACTCTTCCACAGTTGTAAACTAAATTGCCGTAACTTCCATATGCGGTTAATTGGGAATTATAGAGTACGGCGCTTATAGGAAACGTGGAACATGGTATTAAGAGTAAAGAGTTGGACAACAAATTCACTCAGCGAAAAGTTTCGCAACTATACTACTGACATTAAAGACTTGTTTTGATAAAAGGCATTTGCATGGGAACTCTGACATATTAAAACCACAACACAGACGCAAGTTTTGCTTTGGAAATTTACTCTCGTATAAAGATAGACTAATTTTTCGGTGAAAACGAAAATTAACCGCTGTGGAAAATCCTGTCAATACATTTAGTGCAATTGCAGAGTGGGTGCAATGTGGCATTGCAGATAAAAGGGTGAAATAACGACACTTTCCCCGAAATGGAGAAATGCGCTTGCCAACTGTATTTACATATTGGGCGGAGAGAATTGTTTTCGACCAAACCCTCTTCAGTTTCTGTGAAATTAGAAGGAAAATACCATATGAGACAGAGAGCTTTCTTGACTCATGATATTGGTTGGGGCCATTAGGAAAATACTACTACACCGGGTCACAAAGTTTTTTCCAAACTTCACCCACATATAAGTCTGTGTAAAACAGAAATCTGTACGAATTTCAATGATTAGGCGTAAACAGGGACACCGCCTGTTATTTTTGTTTATATATTTAACGTGAAATACTACACGAAATCGGAGGGTTAACATTCGCACAGATTTCTATGTTACATAGGCTTATATGTGGATCAAGTTTGGAAAAAACTTTGTGACCCGGTGTAAAAGTATCTTCCGGGCCATTATCGTGTGTCGCATTCCCAGTACATACACAGTTAAGTAATCTTTATTTACACGCATTTTTGTAAATTCTTGAGTTGAAACGTGAATAAAGTACAGAATAAACCAAAAATATTGAACTCTGGAGAAACTTAAGTGTCGATAACAAAGCTGTTTTCTTCATATGGGCAATGACTGTTTTCCAGCTGCATCTGAAATAAAATCATCGTGAACCATGCAAAACAACGGACCTGCGCAAGCTACAATAAAGCAAGACTCCCTCAACTTCCTGTAACGGTTTATAATATTAATAAATCGGAGACCTGGATGCTATTTTAGGTTTTGCCATATCCGTTTGACGAATAGCACACGGAGTGGTCTCAAACTGACCCATTGTTTACAAGGTACAAGCATTAATTAATGGTTGCCTGTGTCCTGAAAAATTGCGTGAGTTCCAAAAAAAGTGGATAAACGATATTAAAACGAAGGCACGGAAGGGTTGCCTTCTACACGTGTACGTAAATCCGATCACTACTGATCTATGATCTGTCAAGGCAGTGGTTGATGAACAACTTGTTACTATTTAGAGATATATACGACCCAAACACTGCTTTCAAAGCCCGTGTTGTCCGTGGACTTTGATCACCAAGCGTGGCATCCACCATTTTGCAAGTTAAAAATACACGCAATCGTTACTTGAGCAGCCTTAATATCTTCATTAGATAGATGTCAAGACAAACAACGACGATTAAACTGACGTTAACTTGGCCGCAGGCACTCGAATTAGATCAAGAAAAGGTGCAGACTTTGGGGAATTAAAAAACGACAACCGGGCATATGAAAACATTGAATATATAATGCATTCTACCGGCATATGATTGCCACGCAAACTATCTTTTAAGTCTTGAAAAGCAACGCAGCTCGTGCAGTGGCAATATACACTTAAGGGGTCAATTCAGGTAAATCGCTGCTACACTTATCCCAAGTTGTTATTGCTAGTCATCCCTAAAACACTCAAAAGTATAGTTCAAAAAAATTTCTTGTAACATTTTCAATTCATGACCCATGCTTAATATTTCATAGGAAACCGACCGCACCTTATATTGGCCCCTAATCGTTCGGTGCAAAACGCAATCATCGGACCTGAAATTGGAATTTTTATTTCGTAACTGCGTATAGTGGTTCCGAGACGCTTTTAGAGCAACGCGAGTGAGCGATACGTAATCGATGACGTCAATTCGCATCCACGGGGAGGTAGTAACCTGCTAATAAACTTCCGCAAGTAGCTATATTCGTGTGCTTAAAGGTAGTACGGCAACCTCTTCAAGTACGCTAACTAGGAGGTAATTAATCGACTGTTTTAAACAAGGCATTACGATGTAAGGCGTGTTCTGTGTGTTCGCCCTATAAGCTAGGGGGTTTACGGCCACCTAATGTGCTATTTACAATTTACTACAAGACCAGAATGACCGAATAGTCTTGCAGGGGAAGGCGAAGTGACATTTTTTGCAAACATAATAACCACGTTCGACATGGTGCAATTTCTGAAAAAAGAAGGCGATATTTCTGCCCAAGATTTTCCATCGCTTTGACAATTCTTAGTTTACGTAAAAATACAACAAAGTCTAACATAAACTGTACACTGCCTATGTAAGCAAATTGGATTGGATGCAAAACATAAAAAATTACAAGAAACATGAAGAAAAATTGGGTTTTATATCAGCTATATATTGTGCGAGGGTGGGTGCTGTCATTTAGGCGCTGATAAGCTCCTTGACATTGATTAATTATTTAGCAGCGCTTCTAAGCTTGGAAACTGTCACTTGAAAAATATCGGTGTCGTGTATTTACTGTGGGCATTTACGTTGTTTTGAAAAAATCCATTTATTTTCCGAAAGTTAAAGCAAGGATTGATTTGTGTCAAAGTACAACCACTTGCACAAAATAAACAAATGTTAATTCCGAGCTCAATTCGAAGGAATCTCCAGCTTGGTGATGAAGTCGCAAGCGAGCGATGGACAAACAGCGACACCTATCGACAAAGCCTACCACCGAAACTCTAACACTAGCTGTCCCCGCCGAGCACAAAAACACAAAAAAGACTGGAGGATACTTCTGCTCAAGCACCCAATACAGCAGCTTTAATTATTGAGAACGTTCTTCCAATTTCGACCACTGTGCAAAGCAGACAACACGAAAATGTCAACACCGTGGCGTGTGGCTTGCTGAAGGTTATGCCGCCTTTAATAAACTTTCATGAAAGATGCAGGTCCTTCTTGACACCGGATGTCTGGAGTATTTATTATTCATAGTGATAAACAATAGCTCGGAGGGGTGATTTTAATGAGGCGTTTCGAAGGCTCACTGCCAGAAACGAGTAATATCTTGGGTCGTATCGCACTGTTGGGGCGTTTATGATAAAACCATCATGACAATCAACTTGGACCAAGTTGGCTTGCCACGTGTGTCTCATCTCGCATTACGATCGTGGTTAAACGAGGTGGGATAGGTATATTTCAACGGATCTCATAAGTTGTATGTGACAGCTTCAGAGAGGCATACTCGGCAGAAAAAAATGTGCCTTCTAGATCATATTAAAAGTGGTGCCCACCAAGTCTACTGGATTTTTGTCCAAAATTAAACCGCATTGATCACCTGCGCCACCAGGAATATGCGTAAATAAGCTTAATATACAGTCGTGTGTTATTGTTTTCGTGGTTTTGGCGGAAAGAGAGACCTTCTCTCGTCCACAATTAAACCCTAGGCCAGGACATAGGACATTAACATTCACCGTCTCATGCACGTCTACTTCATAAATAACCCACAACTCAACATGGCAACTCCCTGTGCCAAGACAAGAAAACGTTCTCAGAACTTACGTTCATTAGCTTAAGTTGTATGCAAAAGGTGACGAACAAGCCTTCTTCGCAACGGTTAACAACTCCACTGGGAATTTTGTTTGGGGGTTGGAATTGCCTTTTACTTGTTACAAAGTTCGGAATCGCAGGTTTCGAAGAGAAATCCGAGCATCTAAAGCACAAGTAAGAGCCACACCGCCTTTAGATACTGAAACACGATCCTAAATGCATTAGAGATTCCAGCAATGAATCCGTTTGCCCCTAAATCTTGAAGCTTTCCCTCGCAGAGGCAGCATAACACACCACATTAAAGAACGCAGTGAATGGATATTATGCTAGCATCAAACCACTCGCTGGGATTATTTGTTTGCATCGCATGGCGGTGTTAAACCTATGCAATATTGTGTCCCTACTTATAAGCAATCATAGCCACAACACAGTCAACACTTAACCCACTGATATGTAATGAGTTCAGAAGGAAAGTGCAACTCATGAACTTTTTAGAGAGAAGAAAGCACAGCGCACATGGCCGGTATTTGTGATGGAAAAAACGTTGCTTTTATCATGAAAGTATAGTGTCAACTTATGGGATAACTTCGAAAACGAGCTTGTAACTTTTACTACAACATAAACGAGGCTTAAAACACGTTAACGGATTATCCACCATAAAAGTACAGTGCGCACTTTCCTGGATTGCAATATTATATGCGGCTTCTGAATGGCGACTGCACCTCAGGCTATATACATCACTCTGTAGTGTCATCACGGGGCGGGAGCGTGGCATGAAAACGCGTAGTATGTTGTTGTTAACGGTCGGAATGCGATCAAGTCTACTGTCGATACACAAACTAGACTGTCGATTCATTAGCAGCCTGTAGCGGACAAGTAATTAGCAGCCAAAATCCGGCAAGAGCCCAACAAACAGACTACATTTGGCGGTATTACTGTGCGAAATCGCCGAGCCATTGGCGAACCTGCTAAGCGGGGCGTTTGCTAAACATGTAACCAGCGCTAACGAGATTCGAAGCGCAGCGTAAGTTGGTACTTTGTTAGTAGTGACACAGGTACCTCCACGATAACGGCCGTCTTATTTAGACTATATGGAATTTGTGTACATTAAATGACCTTTACGAATACAATGGTTACCAAAACTTCTGTAGTTGCAGTAAGTAACATTTTCTTACTGCAGACAGCAATTAAAACAACGGATAACGCAACTAGGTGGGGGAAACAAATTTCGTATAATTTCCGCATGGTTCACGCCCATTGAGCAAACTAAGCTTCACCGCAATTTTGAAAAAATACCAGCGCACAAATTTCTCGAGGATAAGCGGTTCGCGGAAAACGTTTAAACACAGGTGCGATATTGTTGAGGTTTTACAATGGAAGAGTTCTGCGTCAAAATCTTCATAACACACACACGCAAAGCTGTGATCTATAAAAAAATAGGGACAAACCAGCTCCAAATTTTAAGGAGAAAGCAAGGAAAATCGGCCAATCAGCAACAGGTAGCCCCACGGGAGTTTTTATTAATAATCGATAAAAGAGGACCAAATGCAATTTTCCCGACACGCAAAATTGAATTTGGTGGCAAATCGTGAACGAGGTGACGGCCAAGCAATTCAATTTGTCGCCGAAGACAGAGGAGGTGGCTGTCAGGCGTTGTTACATCAAACCTATTTCCGTTGGTGCCCTCTTGAGTAGGGCAAATATGCACACGCCAATAAAGTCTTTGCCCACTACAAGCACTTCTGCAGTAGAAGTGCGCAGAGGCAACATGATCCGTACAGCTGGCGCGGGATGTGCATAACGCTAATCAAAACAACGTTCAGCTTGCCGCCGAGTTCACAATGAGGGCACGGAGTCCCACGGCGGAAGCAACGTGGTAAAAGACCCGGAAGGATTTGTACGCTATAGCATCCTATACCAACACACGTCAAAGCGTCATACGGGCAGTGTGCACTGTTAAAAATTTTCGTAATATTTACTTGAAACGTAACAGTTTTGTATTTACGGCATGGGAACGTAAACTAGATTTACGGAAAATTTCCGTATAATTATGTTGGTTTACGGAAAACATGCCGTAAATATGCCGTAAGTTGCTTTTCACAACTGATAGAACAATGTAACTATATATGTATGGGATGTATATGGCTTGTTAAAAGGTGATATTTCGTGCCAAATGGCATGTTACGTAAATCATCCCATTCAGCTTGTGACAAACTACGTAATATTATATATTGTTTGTTAACTTTCTTAACCGTCTAATATAATAAAGTTCTGCTGCCTTCTTCGCTATAACGAGTTAGTCTATAACGGCTACTACGCATGCGCAAGTTGCCTCGTGGCGAAGCCGAGAGTTGCATCATTCGCGTGCAACATGTTTTTAGTTGCTATAGATTATGTATTGTAGCGATAGAGCAAGTAGCATTAATTGAATAATTACAAATTAATAATGTTTGTTTGGGTTAAGATTTCGTTCTGCTATTTAGTGTAGGGTAAGAATGGTCTCCTTGGCCTGTGATTTGCAATTTTGCAAAAAAATGTTTAACACGTGGGAGGAGAAAATGAAAGATTACAAAAACCACATCCGTCAAGGATTTGAAATGAAATGCCCCGTGGAAAGTTGCAACAAAACTTATTCAGTTGTGTCCTCGTTTTCGTCTCATTTTTCTCGTTGCCACGACGGACTGCAGAAAAAGGCACACGAAACAGATCAGGAAACTTTAACTGAGGAGGTTAATTGTACTCTGTTAGAAACTGAAGAGCAAAGAAGTGTTACATCGCAGATTAACAAAGACTGGGAAAAAGATGTTTTGCTGTTTCATTTTATGCTTCAATATAAATATTTGGTACCAATTCAAACTGTTGATAAAATAATTGTGTATTGGAAACAGTTGCTATCAAAGTACACTTCTCAGATATATTTTCAGCTTGAGTCCATTTTGAAAGATGAAAATGTTTGTACTGATATATCTAGCAAAATACTAGATGATCTCAAAAAGCAGGATTCGCTGAACAGTTTTTTGGATTCTGCCAATTTTGGCTCATCTTATCTAAGAGAACAACAGTTTTTGCAGAAGTTTAATTATGTTCCTCCAATTGAACTAAGTTTGGGGCACTCAGCAAATTTCAAATTTCAATATATATCAGTTCTGGACACTTTGAAAACATTTTTTAAGGATGAAAAAGTTAAGCAACAATTTTTGAACCCCTTGGTACACTTTGAAGGTTTTCATGACTTTTCAGATGGAAAAATATTTCAGTCAAATCCACTTTTTCAAAATGACAGATATTCACTAAAAATCATTTTATACCAAGATGCATTTGAAATTGTCAATCCTTTGGGTTCCGCCAAACGAAAGCACAAGATTTTGGCTGTGTATTATACCCTGCAGAATTTGTATCCATGTAACCGATCAAAAATAGATTGTTTTCAATTGGTTTTATTGTGCAAAGAGGCCAATGTTAATGAGGAAAACAAAAGCATGTTATTTAAACCATTGCTTGATGACTTAAAAACTTTGGAGACCACTGGTATTGATGTTGGTGTTGGGTTTAATGTGCGTGGCAGCCTGTTATGTGTATGTGGTGACAATCTAGGAAGTCACTGGCTTGGTGGTTTTACAACAAACTTTAGTTCCTCCACCTATTTTTGTAGATATTGTACCATAACTCGTACAGAGTTTTCCACAGACCATGCATGTACAAAAACACTTTACACTAAATCAATATATGACAATTTGCACATGGAAAATAGTAACGGATTGAAGGGAAGCATTTTGAATGACATGCAGTATTTTCATGTTGCTTCCCCTGGTTTGCCCCCATGTACAGCTCATGATGTTTTTGAAGGTGTTGTACAGTATGACCTAATGCTTTACATTGCATATTTTGTAAAACATAAATGGTTTACTTTGGATTTTTTAAATGGCAGAATACAGTCGTTTAAATTCAACGCCCTGGATGCCCTTTCAAAACCAGTAAAATTATCTTCTGTCGGCAAACGTTTGATAGGAAATGCATCACAAAACTGGTGTATGCTAAGAATGTTTCCCCTACTGATTTTTGATAAAATTGTTGACACAGAGAATGCAATTTGGAAACTTGTTATGTGCTTGCGTTCTATTGTTCAGATAATTGTGTCTTGTCATTTAGATGTAAATGCCCTATGCCATTTAGATTCTTTAATATCTGAATATTTGGAATACAGAACACATTTTTTTCCCAAAGTGCCTTTACGCCCCAAGCATCATTACTTACAACATTACCCTTGGACTATTTTGCAATTTGGCCCAATTTGTTATACATCCACATTGCGATTCGAAAGTAAACACTCTTATTTTAAAAATGTAATCCGTCATTCCAAAAATTTCATCAACGTATGTTATTCTTTGGCACACAGTCACCAATTGTTGCAGTCATGCCTGCTTGAGACTGGCTATTTTGACTCAAATGTTGAGATAATTAATAGAAATGTTACGTTTTCCTCTGAAATTGTAAATAATATAAAGTTGGGTGGATATAGTATTTTACATTGCACATTGGGTAAATCAGTGAAAGTTGAAAATATTTTGTTTGAAATTGGCATGTATGTGATTATGTCAAAACATGATTTAAATTTGTATGTTGGCTGCATACTTGCTATGTTTATTTTTGAAAGTAAAGTGATGTATGTTGTTCGAAAATATTGTTCTAACTTTTATCCCCAGTATGGTGTACATCATTTAATCGCAAAACCTTGTTGTGTGGAATGTGTCGCATTTGAAAACCTTGCTTGCAAGTTTCCTTTTTACGTTTACCACATTGATGGGCAAAAGCTCTTTGTGTTAAAGCAAACTGTTCTTTAATTTTTGGAAGAGTTAAGTGCAAATTAAAAAAAAAACGATGAATGCAACTTTACTGAAGATACTTCCTGAACTTGGCAAAGATGCCACTTTGCTTGAAAAATGTTCTACGTTTTTGGAAAATCTTGGTGTGCTAAAATTGCAGGATTTTGAACATGTTGAACTGGCAGACTTGCTTGGCCAATTTAATATTGTTCAGGCCAGAAAATTAATTAAAGCTGGAAATAATCTGGGTGAGTTTGATTGTTGTTGGCTGTATATATACATACATGAAAATTAATTTACTAAAACTTTTTTCAGAAACATGTTCAGAAACTTCTACCGAACCATGCTCATCAGAAGGAAGCTGTGATGATTGGCAGTGGGTGTATGACTTTAAAGTGCCTTGGAAAAAATGCTCACCTCTTCTTATGAGTATTTTGGAAAACAAAGAAATTCCCAACCATAACCAAACTAGAGAACTTATACATGCTTGCATCGATGATGTTATGAAAGTAAGCAAAATTAATTGGGCAGTAATAATGTTCATTAACATGGTAAAGTAGTTTGAACAACCATGTTTAAAACACCTAATGTTTTAGATTACACAAAGGCCAGGAAGGAAAAATTTAGAGAGAATTGCATTTCAAATTGTGAAAAAATACCCCTCTTCATTTAAAGATGTCATTGGAGATGGTTGCATTGGCAATGGCCATAACACATTAACCAACCAACTGTATTACCGATGGGAAAATCAGCTTCGCAAGCAAAATATAATTGGAAAATCAATTCAAGGTACACTGAAACGACCATATGGTACAAAAAATTGGGAACCAGTCGTGAACGATTGTGATAGCAACTCAACAAAAACATGGCTTATGAAAGAATTTTCAAAGGCACATCCTGACAAGGATGAGGCTTTAAAAGTTATGCGATTGACATTCTCTCAACAACGGGAGATCATTAACACAGGAACAAGTATCACAAATGTTTTAAAAGAATGGCCATTTCTCCATGAACCACTAGTCATATTTGACCACTATGATACTTTGATGGGAAGACCAAACACACAAGCAACTTTACCAATGAAGCTTTTCAAAGGATCAATGCAGATATACAGGTATAAATAGTATTTTTTTTTTTCATTTTGAAGGTTAACATGCTTTTTAACCCTTGCTGTTTAGATGTTTGAAAAAAGTTAAATCTCCATCAATTTGTGAATTAATTGGGTCCATAAAACTGCAATGTTCTCAACTGGGCAGCAAAGAAGCCCAGTCCATGGAGGTGCTGTCTTTGTTGGCAGCCTACTTTAAGGAAAAAAAGGAATCTGTCATAATGTGCTACAAGGTGTGCTTGCAAAGAAAATTGGAAACTTTTTCTTAACTAAAGTTAACTTCTGTGTGCAGGATGATTTCATGTTAGAAAATATTTTGGAAGAAATACCACCTACACCTTTTTTGATTGTGTTTGGTAAGTTTTACTTTGGAAAATGTCAGAAAGTAGTTTCATTTTGCTTTGTGGTTTGTTTTGTTCTCTTTACAATTTTGTTCTCTCTTTAGGTGACTCTCCAGCAATGTGTGAAAAAGTGATGGTGGCTGTGGATAAGGTTGTTATCCACTCCACAAACAACTTCTTGTTGGCAGTTGCCAGTTTCTTCTGCCATTTCTACATTTACAACATCAGCTATCCAAAAGCAGCTGAAAGCACTTTGGAATTTATCCAGAGGTGGGTACCATAATAAATACTGGCTACTACATTTATCATGCTTGTACTTGAGCGGTTTTATTTACCTTTGTTCAGTGTTTATTTGCAAATAAACACACACAACATGTTTATTTCTGCATTGTATTCAATCTTTGAGTCCTTTTTGCAGATTCATTGAAGGAATAAATGACCCTGGTTCAAAAGGTTCGAAGAAAATGAGATATGCTGGGGTAAATCCCAAAATACTGAAATTAGCAAAATTGATGAACGCCTGAGAATTAAACTGAGCAGTTTTCGTTCAATAAAACAACGTATCACATGAAAATTTTGTGGTTTTGTTATAATTTAAATACTGAAAAAATGCTGTAGGCGTTACGTTATAACACAGTAGAATTTACTGATCTTTAGTAATTTATTTACAGTGACGGTGTCAGTAATTGTAACGTGTCTTTTTGCAGTAACGCAAACGGTCTTTTACCGTAAAACTTACGGACTGGTCCGTAAAATTGCTGCCAGGAGTTTTTCCAGTAAATTTTTTTAACAGTGTGAAACTCTAGTTGCAGAAAAACGAAGAGGTGACTTGTTGTGTTTTGGTGCAAATGCTTGTAAACCTCCACAATCTCGGACCAAACGCCTGATCATTTTGTGGGGAAGAAAAATATAATTTTCCAACAAACAATTTACTGACACTTTAATTAGCTGCATCAGCACTGATAGCACAAGTTGTCCTCAGCGTGAACTGAACCTCCGGTGTTTAACGTTTTCACAGGAAAGAGGTATTACGCAGACAGGAAGGCATTCACAACGTACAGGTGGTTTCCAACGCAGACATGAAGAGTTCACAACCCTTACGCAACATACACTCGCCTGTACATGTACGAGATTTGTACAGTCACGGCCTTGTGGTTTGGAAGGCACCTGCAGCAATGGAAAATGGTTTGCGGTCGGAGAAATTACCATTGTAAGCGAGGTCAAAATTACAGCGAGTGTCAATGTCGCTCCAAATCGTACAGTAATTGGAGCTTGTATTTGCTACCTTCAACACGTGGTTATTTGGCAAAAACATGGCAAAACGTCATAAAAAACATTACACAGTAAAAGAAGGGCAACTGATCGCACCCAAATCCACAACAAAATTGTTAGTATAGTTTAAGCGGATTTGGTAATATGTGTTTAAAGGTGTGGTTTAACGAGACTGTAATGTTAAGCGCATTACCGAGAAACAATTAGGTGAGTTCTAGCAGATGAATGCATAATTTTGCACTATTTTCCGCCAAGCGCTATATTTTCAACCGCTGAATAAATGTTGCTTTCGGCATAATGGCCTAATGCAGGCCTACACCTGTCACAGAAATCAGATTCGTCGGTGGAACTCAAACCACAGAATGTAGATCAGGAAATCGAATCAATGATGCCGTGGACAAAACAAGAAGGCTATAATTGCATAATGAACGCAAATAGGCGCCGTTACCTTGCTATTTTCGGTCACGCATGGGGCCCGAGAGTTGCTTTGCTGGTGTACCGAGAATTGGCTTCAGGTTTGCGGTAAAGACGAACCCAACCGCGCCCGAGGTACGTCATCAGTTGGGAGCCGCAACAGCTGCGTTTGTTTGGAAGAAGCCGTCAGAAAAATAAACGACTCGGTGGCCCAATGAGGCAACAAACTGCAACCAATAGGCCATGATTGGCCCTTGGGCAGGTATAATGTTTAACCGTCGCAACTTAGTCTTTTGGGACGACACAGCAATAGGAAGAGACGGAGTCTGCCTGGTCTTAAGCCACGAGCCGAACTTAACCTTCGACCAACTCCCCCGAGGTCGGCCGTGTAGAATCCGCTAAGTAACGTAGGCCAATTACGGATACACGCGCTTGTTACGGCACAGAGCCTGGCAACCTTTGCAGAGGTCAAGTCGCCGTGCCAGTCCCGCAATAGGCTTAGAGGTTGTATTAGGACATATTAGGACAACATTTCGAATCGCTTGCGGCTTGTGAAATTTTCAGGTGTGGTGAAATGCCGCTTGTAAAGCACGGACGGTACATGCTTGTTTCATTTGTCAGTCATATTGGCAACCCACAAAGTGGCATTATATGATCAAGAGTGAACAACGCTGAATGTTGTTCATGAACTGCACAACATTTCGGTCGATCCGTGTTTATCAAACAACGCCAACGTTCTGAGAAAACGAATTCAAGGGGAAACATTTGCAGCATGCAAAATGCATTTATTTTCCGCTATGTTGCTCAGTCATAATCTATCTATGTACTTCTCTCTGGCGCAATAGGAAAACCGAAAGGCTTTGTGTATGGCTGCTGGTTACGGCTACCATGCAACCGCGAAACGGGCATTTAACACGTACCGGGCGCCGTTTTCGTCTACTGGTTTAGCTACTGACACTTCTAACGTGTTATAAAATAAACCAAACAAGACAGTCACGAAGGAAGAAGAATACGCAGAGTACAAGGTGAACTGTAAACGCCATTTTACGCTCTTGGAACCTACGCAAGCCACTTCAGAGAGTAATTGGACGATCTCGAGACGAGCTAACAAGCAAGCACGAGGCCCAATTTTCTGGAAATGTTTTGACGGCTGCTTGCGTGCTTGTGCGTTTCTAAAATTACGCCAGTGCAAGGCGGGAAATGCACTGTTTTAAACCGACGCTTCATTATGGAGGTTTGATACGCGTTTACTCAAAAGCTGACGGGAAGCGCTTTGAGTAAACTAACGATACAAAACTTTGTAAGTCGGAGCGGTTTGTTCAGGCGGGTGTTGGACCGAAGTACAAAAACATAGAGCCGGATTGGGCCCAGGTTTCACACTTTGCCACATTTGCGTGTTTTTTACGCTTTCAGCACACGGACGTAGATGTGATGACGTATCCAAGTCATAGCCAATACAGAGAGAGTTTTGTTACATCACAATTCACTACTGCTTGAAAATCTGAATTTACAATCTCGAGCATTTGCGTCTGGAATTTTACTCAAGGCTTTTAGATGTTACAGGCACGACTGACATAATTGAAATTCAGCTCCTTTGGTAGGATCGTATTTTACCACAAGAGAGTAATGCAAAACTTGACGAATTTTGGAACAGCAATCGATGTTCATATGATAATTTCATTTACCAAAATCGATCTATCATCAGTAACATGCAGCGTATTTCAAAAAGAGGACTTTGAATATTAAATTTATTGTAAAATTTTTATCATTTCACGGTTTCCTTGTAAGGTCTATTTACATTTTGACGCAGACACAATAGCAAGTTTGGGTATTTACCATATAAACGAAAAGATTTGCAATACTCGGTCACGCACGCTGGATCATTAACTTTGAGGTCAACGTTTAAGCTGCGGGCTTAATCTTCATTCGGGAGTTCAACATTATATATCAACCTGCATTCACCCTGGTTTCTCGCGTTAGGCCGTTATTTAAAATACCTTTCTATAGTATATGATTTATTTTCACATTAAGACCAGTAAGAACTGAAATGTCAAATCACCATTTTCAGCCCTAAACACCGCCACCGTTTATCAACGGTTGGGTTTGTATCAGCGAAATCCCGTGGGCAATGCTGCCCTTATCAGTGACTCGCGGGCCGTGTTTCGCCGCAACGAGCCAGAAGATGCAAGCCGCAGATACGCCCCTGTTATAGGGTATAGGCCCAGATACGATCGAAAGCATATATGCGGACAAATTACATTCCTTTCCCACGAAGCTGGGTATAATTGCTAAGAGAAAAAAGTCGAAACAATGTTAAATATATTGTCGTCATGAATTAAAAACGTTTGATACCATCAGAACCTGTATCGCTAAGTATGGGAGGCCACCAAATAAATGTCACCTCTTTCATTGTATGGTAATGTATTCTCAGACCACATAACAAGTGTTTCTGGTATCTGTTTAAAGCATGTGGCCATAGAGACGTTTTATTAGGGCAAGTTCCAACAGTCCCGTAATTTCAATATATTTCGCCTCAGCTTGTCAGTAATCAAAAACAACTGACACCACGTTTCATGACCCAAGGCGAACTTGCGATCAAATTGTCACAGATCGTCCACAAACTTCTACAGCAGTTTTGTCAATTGCGATGCCATCAGCCTTTCTGTCACCGAGACAAACCACAATCCTCCATGGAGAAGCGAATCACGTTGACTCGGCCTTGTCTCGGCTGAATGGCATTGAAGAGCGATATCGCGGGTGCCCAAGCCCAACCAGGTCATATCTGATTGCGATTTTATCAACGGATTTTCGAGTTGAACACCAACATCCTGGTACATAGCACAGGCTTGGCCTGAACAGTGGTTACGTGCCCAAAATACGCTGGTCACGTTACAGTTGCGGACGGCCAATGATATCTGCACAGAGGGAAACGGAATAGGACTGTAGCAAGTCGTGCTGAACACAATGGATTGTTCAGTTTTTCTTCCCAAACGTGTGGTGATATTGGTCAAGTTTTCACGCCTTGGCGGTCAATGCTGTCAGGCCGCAGTGGATTTTCTTTCAGCCGAAACCCAGTGGCTTTATAGTTGCCGCAGGTTATCACAAACATATACAAAAATACACTTAACATTTGGCAAAGACAAACAAATAACCAAATGTAGCCAGTCAGTATAGGTACAGTTACACAAATTAGGGTATTATTATTTGCAGTCGCCTGGACTATTAACTCTTTTTCTATGATAGTTTCTATCAGCGCTTGTCCCCACGGGGTTGGGCCCTATCGGCACCACGTCCAAAACGTTACGTCATCGAAACGTCATCGCCATAGTCGTCAGTGACTGTGTTGGCGGCAATGCTAATACTGGAATTCTACGAATCCTATATCTGTCTCTTCTATATAGTAGTACCTTATGGTAACGTAATGTTGCATACTTGTTTAACGTGTTGATCGCGAGACAAAACAAAACCTCCCGCATGTATTACATGGAATATTTGTCGGATATAATTTCCTTCGTAGCAAATTTGAAAAGCCACCTGTAATAGTGAGTACAACGAGAACAGTAGCATGGTATTGAATGCAATGCCGCTACACGATCGCAAAACAAGATGATGCCTCATAAAGTAGCACAATGCACGTAACTTCTGAATATCTGCAATTGGAGAAAAAACTGTCAAAACTATATGTCGGTATTCAATTGAAATTTAGCGAATTTACCGATGTGCTTGTCACCCATGCGTTCTTGAAATACAACGACGATATTGTACAATACCGATCTCATAAGCCAATACAAAGCAGAGCGCTTGTAGGCGAGGAGGATGTGTCGATTTAGCGAGAATATTTCGTTGAGTGTGCAGCAGCAGCAACACAAAAACGAAGCAGGCCGTCTTGCAGGTGCCACATACCGCAAAATCTTCGTGTAGCCCCGGGTTAAAAGACCAGGAAAAGCGGTTGCTCATAAGGATGGCAATTACGCGTTAAGATCGTGACACGGTGATGGTCGAGCATGGAGCAAACCGACCGCTGCCACAAGGACGGTGTACCGGCTTAGACTGGAACGCTTCAGAAAGGAGGTCGTTTGGTCGGAGCGCGGGCATGAGAAGTTTCGCCTTTGTCGGTATTACATGTCGCGTCCATTAATTGGATTTTCCTAGAAGAGAATCTTTCTCTCTTTTGGTCGCTTGCTTGGGCCGAGTCTTCCGGTTTTGGAGATGTTTAGTTTGACGGGTGAATTGAAAAACGAATTCACAACTTGACCCAAATACAAGGACCTCCGATTTGAAAGAAGGAATACCCAATCGCTTACTTAACCAATTGTCACATTTTTGTGTACATTTTGTGTAGCGTCAAAGGATGATTTAACTACCAAGAAAGATACAGCAGAAAGTTATGTGAACCAATGTTCACGAAACGAAACGAATGTGCCACGATAGACAACAATAGGCAAAAACAAGGTCGAACATTCACGGTGGAAATGCAAACGGTTTTACGAAACCCAGGCAAAACTGGGGTCGACTCAATTTCGGTCGTTTTCTACGGCTGTCACTTATACACAGACGAAATACACATTTGCATCAAGCATCTGTACAGATAAACAAAGCAGGGGATAGTTGTCTGTATTAGTGATAAATTGCACTACCGCCAGCATCTAATCGAATAAAACTGGATAGGAACCAATTCCTTTACAAAATCGAATTACAGAGTATCGATCTATCACGCATGTGTATATGTTTTTGCAGGTGACCGAGCAAAGGTTAATCATCCAGTTGCAAATAAACAGCATCGTCATTGGCATCACCTTGCCGTGCATCAGGGGATGAATGATAAACACATATGACGCAACTGTTCCAGTGTCAAGCACATTTATTACGTCAAGCGCATTTATCAGGTAGTAACCGTGTGTACGACTTCATAGTCAGTCAGGCATACCAATGGAAAAGGCAACTTTCTGTGGCAAGCTATTAAATGTCTGTGTAACAAGGGTACGATAGAAACAAACACCTACGGTGACGGGAGATTTTTTTATAATGCTTGAAGGACGGTTTTTGGAGGACTTTTACAGAAAACGACAAAACGTATGCATGGATTATAAGCTTGATCCCATAATTTGGATTCGAATATTCATAATTTAAGCATTGCCCTAAATGCACTTTTCGTGTATGTTGCACATAACAGGCCCAAAGCTGTGGTCATATTAGCGACATTCACCCATCGTCACACACGTGCGCAGCAGGTAAACACATCACGATGTCGTGTATACGTCCAGACATAACAAACATGATAATGTGGGGACGATTTAATCGATGACGGGCAATTACTGCAGGTTGTGTAATGTCCAAAGTACGCGTAATACCAGTCCCATGTTTACAGCGAGGGCAAAAACATGGTTTGGGTAGCGATGTGATAATAGGCATGCTTTCTTCTGCGCTCTAAGGGTCACAAGTTCCAGGTTACAAAATTTCGACAACGGTGATTTTGTTACGATTTGTACATATGGTTGTATTTTCAAGCAAAATATTTTGTTTAATTGGCTGATAAACATGAATACAACGTTCAATCTTTTGAAACTAATCAAACTTCACGTAGAACCACCATCTAATAAACGAACTGTGAGGATTGTTTCCAGAAAGTTCGATTTGAGGTCGAACTTCATTTTGTTAAAGCCACTGAACAGACCATCCTGTCAGACTTCCTTCGATACCCCCATCTATAACGTCGCTCAACTACTTTTTAACACCACGAAGCACAGGAAGACGTTTGCGCCTGACATAGTTTCTTGACAGGGACCGAAAGCGAATCAAGGAAAGTACAAAGTTTTTTAGCAGCAGGGGAATTTCGAACTACACTTTGTCTTACAGTAGCATGTTACACTTCTTCGTTGTGCACTTTCGAACTTCTTTTTTGAGAAGCGATCTCAGTTGTGACAAATACCAAGCGGGACTGGGTGATTCCAAGAAATGTGGCTTGCAACGCCCAGGTCGCTTTTTAGCACGCGTATATAATGTAAACTACTATGGCCTTGTACTGTGGATAAGCCAGCGCGGCACGTCTTAAAGCCGCACACGCCGAACGGAAGAAATCGGTATCGACACAAAAGCGACAATGAAATAGCTTTGGAAGAAAGCCACTTGGCGTGCACTTGACTTCAACTAATAATAGCGTCGTTGCCCAGGCCCTTATCGTCACTGTGGCACGGTTAAATGGTTTGCCCGCTCGTCAGGCTGGTTTACGTGTGACGCACGTTTTCAGGGGACGTTGGCTTGCAACCATCGTATGCAAGGTTTCTGTGGCCTGGGGCTCTGCAAACGGAATACTTTGTTTTTTTCGAGGGGGGCAATAACGTTATGATAAACATTGCAAACCAAACTGCGTACTGCACGTTGTTTGAATAACCTTCAAAACCTGCAACATATTACGTACATTCAAGTATCCAATATTTAATGTGCAATGTCCTCCTATAGTTAATCAGTGGGTGTTTAAAGGTATTTTGATGGTGAACTCGGAAACATTTCCCAACCACGTGATGTTGTCTGTGAAAGTTTATAGGTACAACAGATTTATGACGGTGGCATCTGAGGAATAAAATAAACACCAATTTTTCTTTAAATTTGGATGAAAATGTTCCAAAAAACAGTAGCAACGGATTCTCCGTGAACATCAAGTATTGTAAACCGCAAAACCTTGTCTATAAAAAATACCACCAACCGAAACCGAAGAATTTTAATGATTCAGTTGGAAACAGTAAACATGACGTTTGCCCAGAAGCTCAAATGCTGACGTGCATAGCCGAGCGAAGGTCGTCCCAGTAGAAGCCAAATGTAAACAGCTTTGCGCTTAAGCGGGCCGCGGCATCAGTAGGTGCAAACACATGCGTTCGCCGGAACACACGAAACATTTCTTGGAAGTCCCGGCCACCACCAGGCCTGATAACTTTTCAACACGTGTTTGTTGCTCAGCAAAATGTATCCGGTTCAACTTGAAGAATTTATTTTCCTTGAATACAATATGTTTTGGAATGCACTGAGGGACAGACAAATTGCCGGACCAAAATTTTGTGTACAGAGTCGGTAAATCAATGATGGTGACAAAGAAAAGCACCAGATGCAGTTGGTCAAGCAACTCTTCAAAAAGGTGGAAGATTTTCTTAAAAACTGTCTCATACAATAAATACACAATTCCAGGTCCATTCGCAATGGATTCAAAAGACGAAGATAATGCCCAATGGAAAAAATAGTGAAGTTCACCACGAGCAACACATACTTTACAACTCCATTGCCGCTAGGAGAGAAACGTGTACACTCCACATCAAATACCAGCCGACAGTTTTACAAAGCGACATAAATCCAATCCTGTTCCGCATAAGCGAACGAACCCCTCTTATACACACAGAGCGGCCGGTCTTGGAGCAGCACAGTTCTAGTGCGCACTGTCCAAACACAATAGCCTTGTGGGCGTCATAGGTGGGACGGTGGGTCAGAGACGGCGCCAGCCGCCAGTCCGGTCGTTTCGCAAGTGAACCCGGGCTCTTGAAAGGTCAATGACCTATTAAAGTGCCATCGACGGCCACTCACAAGGGTCACGTGACGAAAGGGAGAGCTCGGCGCGGCGGCAGTCGAGTAATTCTTGGCGTTTGTGGCAATAAAGATGTTACTGGACTTGCGTCAATGAGTTAATGGTTAAACCCTCGGTTTGCACAAACTCAAGCGAAATTCCGGTCATTGGGACACGATTTCGAAAAATCGCAAGGTTGATATCTTTTGAAAAATTCGACACCAAATCAATAGCTTTTACACAGGTATTTTTACCCGGCAAACCACAGGCCTTAAAACGGACCCTAACGTTGATTGTTTGCAGTAGTATCATTAACGCTTCATACCAACCAATATCGTTACTTTTGTGTATACTGGACATTACAATAGTAATCATGGCAACATAATCCTCATCATAAAAAAACATAACAAAAAAACAGAAATCAGCACCAATAGCTCTGTAGCTTGTTGGTCTTTTTTAAACACATCTACACGCCTGTAACCACGACAGTAAAACAGAACACTCCTTTGCGTTTGTGAGTACCACTTTGAAATTTTGGAAATTTGCCCATTAAAAAGGACTGCATATTTGATATGTCACACGCCAACCAACCATGCAGTGACATGGCCTATCTTGACCTGTTGTGTCACGCAGATCCACGACCAATTTGGTCTGCCATCAAACAACAACGTACTAAGTACACATCGGATTCATTCAACCGAGATACAAGACCAGGTTGTCGGAGAAGCAACCAATCAAGTCGGGATGCTCAACCGTGCGATAGATGATGAACGCAAGGTCCCGGAAAAACTGGAAGCGCAGGGATCGTTGTAACACTTAGGCAATACAGAATAACGTTTGGTGAACTAAATGTAGTAATCGCAGTCAGTCTGTGAACGCACGATATCACCACAAGAGCGTGACCGCACAGCATCACAGCCGCACGCACAAAAAAGCACCCACTGCAACACTCTGCCAGGCTTGGCAGAAGGGCAACGTTTTAACGATTCTGAGAGCAAATTGATATTGGTTGCACTTTATATTAACGCTCCTACATTTGCCTAAGCTTGGTGGGTGCTTATTAACATCGCCAGCATACAACTGATCCGTGCGGCGCTTCCACATACAGTACTGCTCAACTTTCTAAATGCCACCGGAGTATGCCAACAAAGATATCGACTTAACTTGCTTGGACGCAGGCGCCACGGGGATAAACACGCTCATAGCCAAAATCATTCATTGATAAACATACCAGTAGATGTATAGGTGTGTTGTGTGGGTGAATGATTCCTGCCAACATTACCGGGAAGGTAATACTTGTCACCAATCACAATACATTTTAACACAAATTGCAGATAACGTGGGAAAGGTACAAAAGCATGTTGTAGGGCTGTTTGTAACAGAACGGAGTAAGTCCTAAAGGCTGACCCTCAAACCATACTTGACACCATGTTGTGCCTCAACACACTTCGACATTTAAGAGACAGCATTGACATTGCAATACCACCACCGACGTGCACACGTAAACATACAACGTCAGTAAATAACCGCAAGTCGCGAGAGACTGCGGTCACTGACGCACACAGTGGCGTTATCAGCAGGCCTTTCTTTTTCAATACATATATATCAAGTATGACAGGTCGTTGGGCTCACCTGGGTTTCCGTATTCGGTGGTGTTGCGTCTCTTTCGACACCCGGTTGCCAGGGAACGGGATGCTGGAAAACCGTCCGACCGTGACGACGAGAAGCGGCGGTCACGTGACACATCACTCATCGTGTCGGGAACGCTGAAGCCTGGGCAGAAAAATAAATGTGTGTCAAGTTCGTTAAGCACTGTTGCAATTAAGTGGGACTGAGTGGGGGCTTGTCTTAACTAATTACGTTTGCGATCCCTGTTGAATACAAGATGACCGAATTATGCGCAGCTGACATTGAAAAATGAGCCCTTGAAACGATCCCACGAGTATTAATGTGTGTTTTGTGGTTGCATGAATAAGGGGTGTGTACAAATTCCAATCACCAATTTCTGTGGTATCCTGTCAGAGCAAGAGCACGGTACGGCCGAATGCCTGACGCAATTTTCTTGCAGCCGCAATGACAGATTTGCCGTTCACTGCATGGTTCATTTCCAAAACATAAATAACCCGAACCTCAAAATTAAATAGACGGACAAACCTATATGTTGGGACCTTTATGTGAAAGTCTTTATTAAGCTATTCAAGACAAAAATACGCAGGTACCAGTTATTGATGGTATCTAGGTCTCGGAACCGTTCGGCTACGTTCCACTCCACAAGGTGGTTCAAGATCTACGTGATTTATGGCCGGAACGGTACGTGTCTTAGGCAAATAACAATGTTCTCTGGCCGTTTTATTAACATTTCCGTCTTTAGACGAGTGTCTTATGTAAGGTCCGTGATGGTATTGTGGGTTATTTTATTTCTACTCAACCAGGGGAAAAAATTTATTTTGATATGGCTGATTTTAAGCACAAAGTTCTTGGGATTTCGAATAAGCGACTTTGGCATAATACAAGGGTGTGTAAGTGGATGAGGTTTTGTGGTATTAGAAGTCTTTACTAATAAACAAAAACTAAATGCTTTAATCATAACTTGTCAAAAAAAATCAGATATTAAGTCTTTATTTGCATATTAGACTGTTTAGTGATCTAGATACTTGTTCAAAGAGGTCTTATAACTTTAAAAGTGTATGTTTTCACCTAAACAAGAATTGAAAGTCACACCAAGCAACTACAACCACATCACAAAACAACAGACAAAAACGAACGCATCGACTACCAGCAGTAACACGATTATGTTTTAAAGCCTCGTAAGGATAAGAAGGGTCAAGTAAGGCAAGTCACCAGCCGTCCTCCAGTCGCGTCGCTCAGCCACAAAACTATTTTACGCCGAGCGCCATTTCGACGAGTGCTTTTTATTGATCGGTGGGCTTCCGCTCCCGTCGCCAACCATGCAAACGGGCCTGGCGTTTTGCGGTTAATGTTGCGGGCATAGTAAAGGTCATTTTTCCCAGCAGGTGGCCACCGATTGCCGAGTTGCAGCATGTGACACAAGCACACTGCTGCAGTAGGAGAACGAAGCTAAAGGCTTTTAGAAAAAAAAAAATCGCAGGCCTTTACTCAAAAACTACTTGTCGATACCACACTTTAATTGTGCCAACTTCTTGGTGCAATTGCGATGAACACAACGAGATACGCAAGCACCGTGGGCATTGCTAACCGCACCAAATGTTTTACTTTCGAGAGACAGGTCTGCTATTAGCTTTTGGCATTCAACATATATAACTACCTTATTTGTAGTAAAAACATCTGACTTTCGATGAACACTTTACAGCTATTGTTGGAAAGTGAATTGGGGAGTTTTCGTGGGGTAATGAATTGTACATTGACGCACTTTGCACCCAAAACACCAGAAGAAGATAACAATTTAAAGTTTTGGTTACGAGGCAAAAGGCCTGCTACAAAGTCGTGAACCTTTGACGCACATACCACATAATCTGCACTGTCAATTTAGTGGTTGTTTTGTTAAATTGTTAAGCAATGAAGAAACAATGTACGGCCAATAACGTTCTGTGAGCTGCAGCCACGCCACAACAAATATCATAATGCAAACAGTTCGGTGTTGTTTGGGGGACAAAAACTTCACTAAAATATATGCAGGTGACCACAGTTCACGCGGACTTGAAGGTGACCACAGTTCATTCTATCAAACGCATACACCTCGTGCAGTTTGGAGACAAAAGCGGCATTTGCGTGAGCATTCAGTTCCTCCAGTCGAACAAGCCTAAAGGTCAGCGAGGAACGCTGGAAACTGGCTGTCCCGACAAGGAAGCCTTCGGTCGCGGCAATCAAACAAAGCCATCAAGCACGGTGTCGTGTCATGACCGCGCGACTAGTGCCGGCTGTGGAGGTATAGGAGGAATACGTGTCACCGCCGGTAATGCGGGCTGTGTGATTTATGAGCCCTAGTACAAGGGTCGTTGCAAATTAGACGAACTCTATAACCTGAAACGGACGAGTTTGTTCTAGAGTTTGCCACGGAAGGTGAACGCAGGCGTGCCGTATCAAGTGCGGAGATTTGGGTACTTTACTCTTTTATGTATTTCTGACAATTGTGACAACATTTTGGTTCGGTCCATTGCCAAGTTGATGAAATTCGACGGGTGTTTTTCAACGAATTTGACAGTCAAAATTAAAAATACGTGGTAATACTATGTGCAGGTTTACTATTTCGACAAACTGCTATTTAAGGAGTGATATGGTTGTTGTACAGGAATGCCGCAACTAAACCAACGGACCTCAAACCTGTACAAAGCTTGCGCCATCCACATGCGAGGCCGCGTGACTATATACCTTGAACCAGTCCACCCGGCAGACATCATACAGACAATGCACGCAGCTTAAGGGGTTTTCTCCGTCACCGATTCGTGATATCTCGGTGCTTCGGCCAACAAACAAACGTGTCCAGGAGCGGCACGAACGATCATCGTATGTTCGGAGCGTTTAAGGTCGTGATCGGGCGCTACTGCAGGCAGATACATTATTCAGGAGCCGCACCCGACACACACTACGCACATTTGGTTGGAATGCATAATTTTGGATCGGACGTAAGTTCGTATTCGCACCTAGCCCGAGGTAGTGATTTTGGATGTGAATCGCCCATTACAGAAAAACGCAAGGCGGTTATTGGTTCCCGCGTGACGTTGCGCACTGCAAGCAAACGTTTCGGATATTTTTTTATAAAGATGAAAATAAAAATGTATATAAGCAAATGACCGTTTGATCGGCAAAGTTGTCTAAGAGTCGCACCAAACTGCACTGATGAGACCTTATAGGGCGAAACAGTGGCCATCTGAATCCAACCTTACAGAAATGTAAATTAACCTTTGGACCATTTCGATTTTCTCTTAAACACAACCACATATCATAGATTAGTGTACCTTGATCTGTGATTCGATTTGGCTGCAGTGGCGTTAAAACTGGCGCAGACTGTCTGCACAGTTGCAGTGCGGACGCTAATGCAGCCACAGGTCAGACAAGAACACGCCCTGGGACCGCACGATGTGACAGTTTAATCGGGTCGTACCTACACTGCACATGACTAAGAAGCATTTTACCTGTCGCCGTTGGCTGATCCATACACATACGCTTGTTGGAGGACGTCGGGGAATCTGTTGTTGCCTGCTGCCATTTTACTCCCATAAGTCCGCCGCCAGTCGCGGGAGGTGATAGCGAAAGGGGTTTCAGTGCCGCGCTTATCGCCTGGGCCGCAGCATTAATGAAGAATCCTTGGATATCTTGAGTAAAGTGAGACATTGAACGTGGGAACACATAAACACAATTGGGAGAGAGTCACATGATACGTCAATTCGCCTGCTGTTAGTTCTTGTAATCAAACGTGGACTTAAAGGTTGATTGGAATTCCAAATGTGCAAAAGATTTACATGGGACAAAATATTTGTAGGTTATCAATCAAAATATAATTACAAATACCCATAAAAGAGAATATGATAACAGTCTGTGACCTGTATTGCTGTGATTGAAAGCCTCAAATACTTGTTGACAATTCTTAAACAACCTCTTAATATTTTAAGACTGTTTACTAAATATGCCAATCATTCGTTTGCTCTATTTGATACAGCCAGCCCCCCCCCCCAAAAAAATGAGTTCTGAATGGGTTTCATGAAGTATATATTGTATGTACACAGTTTTCTGTTTCAAATGAAAGCTGGGATATTGGTATATATACGCAGTATGTCAGGATATTACTGCAGTTTCTACCTGACAAAATTTTACCTAATAAACTCCCGACTGACACCATGCATTTCCTTTTGCACTTTTGAACCAACAGTTGACTCACCAGGATGGCTGTAGGGAATGGATGGTAATCGCCCAGTCATGTTGCCAAAAGCTTGATTCATCAATGAATTATGATATCCATTAGCTGTTGACACGGCAGCAGCAATAGATGCCGGAGTGCTACCTGCATCTGCCTGAATATTTTCTCCATTGGCCGCATGCATTGGGTAGAAAGGGTAGGGAAACATCTTGGCATCAGCTTTCATGGCATCCAGTATTTTAGGGTTGAAAGCAGTGTGCTGGCTGAGTTGTTTGGCCATCTGAAATATTATAATTATTTTTTTATTGCAATGATGAAGTTAAAGTAATTTGCAATGCTTATATTAATGGGGTAACTGCAAATGCAGTATATATATATACTTGGCCGTACTTGCAAAAGACTATTAAAATACAATCAAGTGCCGAAATCAAATGATATTTACCATTACCTAAATATATATCCCATGCATATATACAAAATTAACAAAGTAAGTCAATTATATAAAAACTTCAGTTTTATTGATATTGTTGGTAAACTTCACCAAAAATTATTGCATTGCAGCTCTTTAAAAACTGGACTGTGTTACTAAAAAACACTCATTCACTAAAACAATCTCATTACAGACCAAAACTATATTTTTGCTTTATTCAATCACTGAAAATTGGAAAAAATACTACGTTGAATGCAAAATTTCGAAATATAGTCATCCAATAACAAAACTGATGATTGTCTTCAAGCCCTATTTTAAATATTTTGACCAATAAACATGATTTTGTCAATACCTGTTGGGTTGAAGATGGATAAAAAGGATGTGTTCGGGGGGAAGAGGGCAACAGGTGAGGTGAATGTGCTCCGTCCACACTAGTTGCTTGACTTTCAACAGATGTGTTTCTTTGCAAGCCGACAAACCCACTAAAATTTGCAGTAATATATGTGCGGTTATAACAACATTTAATGTGGTATTTACATTGTAATACAATGAGTCAATAATTACAAACTTCTGTTATATTGAATATTTCAGACAGTTCCATGATTCTCTTAAATTTCTTTTTTGCAAACCCACAACAATAAAACATTAAAAAGGCACAATTAAAATATAACTTGTCATTGAATTTGAATCCTGGCCGGTTAGCTGCAAATAACATGACATTAGCTGTTTGCCTTTAGCAAAATGCCACAGAAAGGCAACGTGGTATTATGCTTGGATCAGCAAAACGATCACACTTTAAACTAAACACCTAAAAGCTTGTTCAGCAAGTTCCACCAGCTAAATACCTTTGAAGCACCTAAACGTATATTATACATATTTCTTTGAAACCTACCCATTTATGTCATCATTGTGAGGGCTGCTTGTATCCATTGCTTTCAGTCAGCTGTTGTAGAGTTTTCAGCTAATGTAGCAACAGCACAAACCAATTGACAGCTATGTGAGAGTCAGGCATTCAGACACAAAAGATTAAACCTCTAAGCAAACAGTCCACACTAGCATAGTCTTTGTCCTGAAAGTGACAATAAAATGGTCAAGGCAAAGATAGCATTTGAGGCTAAAAGTAAATGATATAGTTAATCTCTTAATAATATTGGCGAAACTGGCTTCTGATTTTAATGGGTTATGGACTAATTTGTAGTAATTGTACCATCACCAACATATTACTAATTACTTCATTAAAAGTTGGTTTTCATAAGGTCATTTCAGATTGAGCACTAGGTTCTGGTAGGTTTATATCTAAAATGTCCTTAATCATGTGAACTTTCAGCCAAGTAACCAACGGTGTTGACCCAAATGTGTAATGCGTACGCTTGTGGTAAAACAACAGGCCATCAATTTTGTCCTTCTCTGTAGACACGAGGGCTTTGGATATTGACTCTTTGTCACAGGAATGTTGTGGCACACCAACAAATTTGAAAGTATTGTTCTTGTTTATCTTCAACAGTTCTGGAGTCTCTGAAAGCTTGCTGACCAACCAAAACAGGCGGAATTCAGTTTCACTGTCATACATAGGATGGTCATTCCAACACATAACATCCAAAATATAATACGTTTTTTCTACCTCATTAAACACACAGTCAAGCACAGTGTACCCTGAGTTTGTGTCAAAACTGCCCCCAGGCAATTTTGAGGCAAACTTATTCACACAATATCCACTTTTTGAGTAGGCACATGTCCGACTACGTGACGCCACCACCAAATTTCTTTTACCCCATGGACATATGCGCATCACCCATTCCTTTTCAAAATCACTAGGCACTTCTACAAGCCATTCTGACAGCATGAGTTGATCTTTGTATTGCTTTTGTGTTTTTTTGATGGTTTCTGCAATATCCATGCCTTCATTCTCTTCATCACTGGACTGTTTTTCTCTATTACTCCATTCATCAAGAGCTAAGCAACGAACATGATTT
Organism: Ascidia mentula; assembly: GCF_947561715.1. Lineage (NCBI taxonomy): Eukaryota > Metazoa > Chordata > Ascidiacea > Phlebobranchia > Ascidiidae > Ascidia > Ascidia mentula. The sequence goes on along the minus strand of NC_138574.1, from coordinate 9,617,777 downwards.
TGAAAATCAAATCTTCGCTTTTTCTGATTTGCAAGGTACTTTTCGCGGCGCACATTTTGGTCGGAGCCTCTGGCAGTTTTCTGCTTGAACTGATCAAAACGTGGATGATTTGAATAAATGTTGTTTGGATTCTTTGACACTCCAAACGTACTGGACAGAGATTCAACCAAGTCATCCATTATTTAAAACAGCTATTCTCTAGAAAATACCCTTATTTAATAGTTTCATGCCTGTTATTAAAGATAAGTTTTGTTTGCTCTGTTTAAGTTGTGTAAAACTAAAACTAGGGTCAAAGACACACTTTTACAATGAAAAGGTGCCTACTATTATCTTATGTTACTCTTACTTAGTTTTTAAATATGATTTACTCAAAAATTTCAAGCCAATTGAACACCTCTTTATAACGCTTCAATAACAAAAGAAGCATGCTGAACGATACGATATTGGTGCATATAATTCAAACATCTCAGCTACTTAGTAAACAAAATCATATTTTCTAGATTCAATGTATCCCTTTTCTGCACACAAAATTGCGTTTATCACATGCACTTACAAGAATACGCAATGCGAACTTGCACCCTTGTGAACCACGACACCTTCACGCCAGTCTGCTATTTTTTTCCGAAACTGCTAACGCGTCGCTCGCGAAGGCACGCAAAGTTCAACTGCAGTTGTTGCTCAGCCATCCGTGACATCCGTTTTCACTTGGCATTTCAGTTGTGTCTGCGAAGCTACTTGTTATATTTCGATTTATTTGCAGTAACCCAATAAAGTCAATCGAAGTATTGTATCTGAAAAAATTTACACTGGTATGTAACAAGTGCAATTCACAAATAGAAGTTTTTCAGATCGCAATAAACGACACATAAACAATACAACATACAAAAAATACATCTTCAAAATACACATAAGTTACTACAACATGAAGTTCACATAAATTCAATCACAAATGCAATAACCACCTTAGACTTCCACGGAGCAAAGATATTGCAACAAGTTTGTACGACCTGTTGCAGCCATTCTTCAAGTATTCAAATGAATATCATATCATTTTCCCTATCACGGGAGCCTTATCTTACTGTTTGTGACGTCAGGCAGGTCGTCTACATGTAACTTTGGAGCTTGGTCAGTCACGCCTTTTTATTGAAACTGATGATGGCCTAAGTTGTTGCCTAAACGTCATAAATAAATAAAGAAAACAAGAATTTGTTTTTTGCAATGTGGGTCAGGCTTTTGTTTCAAAATCATAAGAAAATCCGTGGGTATAGTGTTCCCAAGCAGTGCTGGAAGAAACGCGGTTCCGGTAAGAATTCAACGGATGGCGTGTCTAACATAGTTTGAAAATTAAATTTAGTAAATTTATGCACTCTTCACCTATCAGATTTTGCTGCACCTGATGAAGCGAGATCAATCTCGCGAAAGCTCGTGCCAATAAAGTTGTTTAACAGTCAGTCTCTTATAAAAGCAGTGCACAAGCAAGCATATAGTCATAGATCAGAGACAGACACGACAAACTGAAGAAATTGAATTCACCTAGTATGTATATGAAAAAACAATTGTTCATTTATTTTCAGTAAATTCAATCGTTTCAGTAAGAATTTTTTTATCGTTCAACCCTGTTCCTATAATCATTTTATTGGAGTCCAAAAAATATAACATATAGGCTATAATTTGAGAAGTGACCAAATCCAAAGTCATATGATTTTGCGCTTGCAATAAAACTAGACAATAATAGATTTTTGTTCCATATATAGGCCTAATGTCGTAAAGTGGCTGTTATGCAATTTGTTCGGTTCAAAACCATGAGGTATAGATTCGGTTGTGGCCTATCTATATTAACAAAATTGTCTGGCTTTCGAAACATATAACTAGGCAAACAATGCCAAATCCAGCATTGGTTTGAGGCTCCCGACAAAGAGGAAATCACCCTGTAGGCTACGTGGTTTGTGGCCCCTGACGTAACATTAATAAATAAAAAGACATGGAAACCGATGAAACCCTAATGGTTGTCGAGTCAGGCGCCCATGTAAAGGGTGATTTCCATACCATGAAACAGTAATCGTTGTAGCACTTATTGACTCCTGGTTCTCGTAGGAGGACAAAACAATCAAAAACCATGAGGTTGGGTGATGACTAACATGTTAAAAACGCCTCGACAAACACAAAAGCCATATCGCGTAAATATTCCATCTTCCAGTTCAGAGAATACACTTGTCCTTTACAGTAATGTTTATATATAAAGCGTACTTCAGATGTCACACTGACAACATCGATTGGTCGTGGTCTTGGAATCGTCTTGTAAAAAGTGATTATCAGGACTGGCCACTTAAATAATTGCACAAATATCCAAGACACCTACTTGAGATAATACATATATTTTTCTTTTAGGCTACCTAAAAAAACGACTTTATCAGAACTACTTGCATCGAGAATAAAAATCTATCAAAGATTCACATCTGTTAATTATTATTTTATACTCTCTACATTGTTCTAATATGTAGATTGGGAAACATGTTTATTGCAAAAAAGACGCGTTATAAAGTTTTTAATTTATATGTCACACACTGTGCTGTTGGAAAAGATAGATTTTCTTCAAAAAACATCAAAAAAATACCTTTGCGAAAATCAAAGTAAACGAAGTTCGCAAATCTTTTTCAAAAACTGACCACCTCCGCTTAGTCGTCAGGCGACTATATGTAGGCCTATGAGTATCGAAGGTAATTTTCTTACCTTATTTGGAGTTGGAGGGCTGCAACCGGCCAGAATCGGACATTTGGTCGCTACCTGGCGGTGCTGGCCCGAGTAAAATAGTTTAGCTTTCAAAACATGGCCCAATGAATCAGATAACGACTATAGAAGCGTGTGTAAATTGTTCCACTATAGCTACGCCAATTATTATAGGCTAACTGATAGTGGCTAGACCAATTGGTGGGATCAGCCGGTTCGCACCGGTTCTCGAGAACTTGTTTTTGGAATTTAACGACCTATACGCGAACCAGTTGTCAACAACCGTATGTAGGTCTATATTTTATTTCGATTTACTATGGCATGCTGCAAATGAGAGAACCGGATGCTTAAATATTTGAATCCTACCACTGGCTAGCCCAGTTCTCAACTGGGGGTCCGCACAGGCAATAATAGCCTATGCTTGTTTTTTTTTGGTATTTCGTGCCAAACACGTAGAGCTAAAACATGTCAAAATAAGGCAGCCCAGCAGTCACAAAAAAGAGCAAATCAATCAATAAGGGCAGTATGACATTAAATAATACTGAACTGCTCTATTCTGGTTTAGCACTGTTTGAAAAGAAACGGCTTGTTATATAATCACTGAATACGAATTTTAATATTCCATGGTGACACCCCTGCTGTCTATGTGGTAGGCAACTTATCGCCATATTAACAAACATTTTCCGAATAGAAAAATCAGAATATGACTTTGATATACATTTACATGAACTTTTGAAGAATAAACATGCCAGCCAAACTGTTTTTATTAAACAAAAATTAAACTTCTATGTTTTTTGGAAAAAAACCTTCCGTCATGTGACATACGGTGCTTCCCCAAAGTTTAAAGCTTCATTCCCGTTTGGAGTTCGTTTCGCACTTCAGTGTTGTGTAACAATAGAAAAGAAGTTCATCATTATCAAAGCTTAAAGTGTGTCGTTGACTGCCATGTAAAGGCTAGTTTCGATGCCCAGACTGTTGTCGTCACTGCCGTGTGTTATCTTGTTTATTTTTGCTTTAGATTTATTTTTGGCAGTTTTATGCAAATAAACATTTTATTTTAACAACGCACTGTTAACTGAGATGAATCATGGAGGTTGGATCAAGTTCAAACAGATTGAGTTCTGCTTCTGGTCAAAGTGAAAATTACAGCCTTTTGGATTCAAACAGTGAAGAAAATTTAGGAGTTCAAATTGGAGCAAAGTTGGGTTCTAACAACCGTCTTACAGGACAAAGATCTGCACACACAGTCATTATTGACTCGCAATCAATCAAAGCTAGTCATGAAAATGTAAGTTGTTGCAAATAATAACCTTTTATCCAAAATAGAAAAAACAAAGCTGATATGTTGACTGATAATCCGCGCAATATTAATGAGCAAATGCATTAACTATAACGATCGCCGAAACAAAATCCTCCACGCAAAAAACAAACTTTCCAATCTGGTTGACCAGTATTAAGCAAATATTTTGAACACTGCTGTGGGCACCATCATTGCTACATAAATTAACTGAACAGTGTTCAGAATGCTTAACAATCAATAACATATTAGCTTTGATTTTTCTATTCCTTGTAATTATATTATTTCTTAACAACGTTGCATAAATTAGGTATTCACTATTGGATAACAATTTTGAGCAATAACGATTGCAGCAGTGCTAATTTAGGTCGAATAAAATGAGCATTTAACACTGCCTGATTTGTTTGCACAAAGTGTTTATGCAGTAGCAATGTAACTTTTCCATAAAACAACCCACTCCGAAGTTAAATTGATTCCGAATGCATCTGGGATATTATGACTAGGGTGGTAACTATTATTGTGTTAATTGGCCATTTTGTGATTGCACCTGACATTCCATCCTTGTTGTGTCTATGAATGTGATGTATTGGTCAATAAATTTATTGACTATGTTTTAGGCAAATACTACATTCTGATACTACATGCTTGCTGGATACATCAAGTAACATACGCCCATTCCTAGAGTTAAACCTCAGTATATATCTCGAATATTCTAGGAAAAAAAACCTTCACCCATTCCTAGTGGACCTATATTGAGGTTTAAAATTGCTTCATTGTAATTATGTGGGGTTTTCTTCATTTTTTGCAGATCCCTAGTGACATTCGCCATAGAAAGGCTGTGGACTTTGAGGTACATTACATTTGAACTAATATTGTGACTACATTAACCAACAACTTAACATCCAATGATAAACACTCTTATTTTGGTTAGGCATTGGACTATGACAACATTGAAAATGAACTTCACTTGGAAGAAGAACGAAAAATGAAATACTCTGTAAGTTTTTCAATTTATGCAAAACAATTACAACTTGTGCTTGTTGATATATTAACACTTCAATCACTAAATTTCTACTAATAAATACTTTGTTGAGCCAGGACTGGAAATGGATTCAGGTTCAGCGATGGATCGTGTGCATGATGATAGGAATTTTAACTGGACTGAGTGCTGTTGTGATCAACATCAGTATTATGCAGTTGATGGACTTGAAAATGTCTGTTGTTGAAGGAGGTGAGCACGATCCATCGTTTACTGTACAAGGGTTACAATTATTTGGTATATAACAAATACATGTTGTGTTTACGAGGATATTTATATTGTAATTTTGATGTGAAGTTTCCACCTTTGTCATGCACTACAAGTGGCATTGGAAAAGGTTGATTTCAGGAAGATAATATTAAATATTTGGTATATATACTTCATAGAACTTATCACCAGGAAGAGATTTTTAATATATTTTCTTTCAACTAAACAGTTTTGTTTCTTTGTAAATAATCACAATCACACAGCTATTATATGGGCTTAGTGAGAGGGCAAGTCCAAAGATAGGAAATAGTTTGCCTGTCCGTCTGTTTGTTTCCGGTTTATTAATAGTCCACTGCTTTGTTCTTGCAAGTGCTTCTCATAATAGTGGGCAATAATTTTGCCACCTAGTAAAAGATTTTCAAACTTGGACCATTACTTGCAGCGTGCACTTTACCAAACAAGTTTTGTGCCACTATGTGGTAAATATAGTTAGTAGCAAGAATTAGTGAACAGCAACAAAGCAAGAAGGGTTGCCTATTCGGTTATTCAGTCGCCAAAGCAAGCCCCGTTGGACACACAGGTTGTAAACGTTGTAATTCTCAGAATGGGGTTGAAATTTACAAAGTTGAACTTTTGCTTCACTAAACAGTCAACGCCAAAGCCTATTTCGAAAAGTATGATATCATTCTTTGATTTTAAGCTTGTTAAAAAAACAAAATATGCGGAAAACAACTAATGTATCATGAAATGCATAAAATTCCAAAGATCTTCAAAGTCGGAATATTGCATCATTCGATACTTAATGATTTGGTTTATTTTTGATGTCAACTTAGCGCCGTCTCTATAACTTCGCTTGTTGCGCAGCAAGTCACGTAGATACGAGAAATTTCGCACTGCGCGCCCACCGAATTTCCACGATCCTATTGTTCTCGTCACCATTGCGAAATGAACCGAAGGTCTCGTATTGTGTGACCTGTGAGGTCACCGTCACTCGAGATGGGGCGTGACTTGTTCGCCGGCAACAGGACAAGAAAATGCTGTCCTAAGGTCGCAAAAGGTCACGCTCATAATGTATATTTTCGCGTCATAACTTGAGAAGTGTAACATCCGTTGTTCGATATGACGCACGAAGCCGGGTATTTGTTCTTGGTACCATGCACGTTTTCATTGAATAAAATGTGTAGGGGCAGCGAAATCTGGTCGGCCCTTTTCAAGGGAGATTGCTTGACCTCCATAGTCCTACGTACTGACCAACGCTAAGGAATTCCTGCCAGTGTAACCTGTGTAAAAGTGTTTTTTCTTTTTCGTCAATTGTACAATTTATGTATTGCAAAAGCTTTTCGGCTTTTAGCAACTGTTATACTAAGCTCCAAAGCATTTTAGGGCTTTCGCACAAGAAAGTGACAATTTCGTTTGTTTCAATAACACCAGTCAATATAAACATCAACATTGAAAACGTTTTTCTAAATGTCGCCATGTTGGTACAAATTGCCCTATTTCACTACCCCACCTTGTGTGAAAAATCATTGTTTTTTTCCAAAAAATATTCATAACAGATCGTTATGAGAATCGAAGACGATGAGAAGGTCTAATATCGATTACAGCCTAAACGTGTGCGTATGTTCATGGTCACGTAATGTGTTGTATTGTTTTTAGCGATTAACCGATGCGTGAAGGGCCGTTGTCTCTACATTCCTCTGCTACTGTGGATTGCAATGAACGTTGGGATCGTGTCGGTTGCCGCCCTTCTCACCGTGTTTATTGCAGTGAGTTATGTTTTTGCTTTAGACAACTTTTAATTTTTAAAGTGATGAGTTTTATGTCAATGTTTTTATGTTTTTTGTAAATGCTTGGCTCGAAATATTAACTATTAAATACAAATTTTGCTGTCACAGGAGAATTCCATCTTATGTTAATTTGTTATTGTCAATTTGACAAAATGCGATTATGATGTGGTCACTAACTGATGCGATTATTTTTTCATATTGTTTTGTAGAAAACTAGAAAAACTAGACTCAGGTTTTTTTAATTCATTCTGTATTACCAAAAACACACATTTTTTAGATAAATTTATTGATTTACTAAAAAAACAACGCAATACTAAACATAAAAAATCTTAAATTGAGAAACTTAATTATGAATCATTTCGTGTATCGCATTACCCCCACCACTATTCATCCAATCCCCGCGAATTCCATAACAACCGAATCCGCGCAGCACGACGGGTTTGCTGGTAAACATATTAGTTTTCACATACTTTTGTCCTTCAGCCAGTAGCGGGTGGTAGCGGTATTCCTCAAATCAAGTGTTTCCTAAACGGGGTGAAAGTACCAGATGTGGTCAGGTTAAAATCCCTCTTCGTGAAAGTGGTCGGGGTGGCGTGTTCTGTCGCTGGAGGACTGGCTGTCGGAAAGGTAAAAACTATTTTACACACATTTGTCACCCTATTACGCAATTTCCCTATGTTTATTAAATCATTGTCAACAAGGTGTCTGTTACATACACTTGAATAAATATCATTCTGTAAGGTTTTCGTTGTTGTTTTGGATTAAAGCAAAACGCTGGAAATTATAGTTAATACACAGCAAAGAACATTTAATATTTTCTGCGCAATAATCCTTTTTCCACAAATATAATGTTTCTATTGCTGCCAGGCATATTGTAATTTAATAGTCTGTTTTTCTGGCACAATAAAAACGTAACTTTGTTAACCGACGGTTCTTTTTCCTACTAATTTATATTTCCATGTTAGAATGGTTACTGAAGCTTATATTAGGCCGTATTGTATTTTATGTAATACGAAACCGTCTTCAATCGCAGGAAGGGCCTATGATTCACTCCGGGGCTGTGATAGCGGCCGGCGTTTCGCAAGGACGGTCGATCACTTTTCGCTTCAAAACTCGCTTCTTCAAGCACTTCCGCAACGACCGTGAAAAGAGGGATTTCGTTTGTGCAGGTTGGACTCAAATCTTAATAGACATTCAGTCGCTCTGCAGCACCTCTTAGTGGTCGCAGCGGCGCTTGCTTGGCGTCGAAAATAGCGTCAGTTCAACTTTGAGACGAGGTTAATTGACGGCGCGTGCACTTCAGACGTCGTGCCGACTTTTTGTGTCAACTTGAACTTGACCCCAACGCCGTGTCGTGCCGAAAGCGGTTCTGTCTGGGTCTTGCAGAAAGTCGACAACGTGTTAACTCGGCCGCTAGACTTAAGTTAATTCATATATGAAAACGTTATTCTTTCTTTGACAGTATTTTTTAAAAAGAGATTTAAATGTTAGATCTTTAAATCGGTGCGCATACTTCACTTGGTAAGGGGATCTACATCTGTACTGCCTAGATTTGGTTCTCTATAGAAACCTATACGTCTGTATCATGAAATACTCGTCTGTTGCATTGGCTATTATGTTTGTATTGACGATTTAAAAAAAAAACGTCAGTTATGTTCCGAAACCTAACTTGTTTGCTGCGTTTCCGGACCAAAACTGCCAACAACTACCGCCTTTAAACACACGTAATGTTCCTCGAAAATTACACTATCTTGTCAATTGCTTTATAGGCGCAGCTGCTGGAGTGTCGGCTGCATTCGGAGCCCCTGTTGGCGGCGTCCTCTTCAGTCTGGAAGAAGCTGCGAGTTTCTGGAATCAAGCTCTCACTTGGAGGATTGTAAGTGTTAGTTTGGGCACATTTTTAACAAAACGCCGCTATCTTGTGGTGTTATATTAACATGCATGTTTGTGATGTGGGGAATGGATAGGCGTTTTTTGTCTGTCTCCATCGCTACCGTATCAAAGCATTTTGTGTTCGTGGTATTGCACAGAACACGCTTTAACAATAAAAGGTGTTTGGTTATAACATAAATCTATTACTCTACTCTTTGTAGAAGTTTAGGCCACTTATAAACACACTTTCCTTTTCCCAATTACGCTCCGACATACCTTTCCAACTTGGGTTTTAAAACTTCGTATGGGAATGTTATGTTATATTGCATTTCACTTATTAGAGAACGAATTTAATATGTATGTATTCGCTCATTCTATCATTTTACGTCTAGTTCCTGTGTTCGATTCTATCGAGTTACACACTGAACTTGTGTATGAGCATCTACCACCACCACCCAGGTGATCTCGCCTACCCTGGTCTCATCAATTTCGGCAAATTCAGCGGAACGTACGAAGGATTCGAACTACCCGTGTTCTTTGTCATGGGGATTTTTGGTAAGTTTATTGACGGTAAAAGGCTCAGTTTGTCTGGGCAAAACCACAGTGTGATTCAAAATTACTGTTGCTAATTGTGATTAGAATTGAAAAATCAGTATGTTTTTGCCAAAAAGTCGCGGTAGCCGAAAATCAGGACATTCAGGCAAAATGTCCCCAGGTTAATCCGGTATCTGACCTCCAGTAGCCCCAATTTGACTTTATATTTGGGCTAATACCGTGACCTTTTGCAGGTGGTTTGTCGGGTGCAGCTTTCATAGCAATCAACCACAAGATCACGGTGTACCGCATCAAGTATTTAAAATCCCGTTTCATCAAGGTTATAGAAGTGCTTATTGTGTCTGCCATTTCGGCCACGATCGCCTTCGTCATGATTTATCTTAACACCGACTGCAAACCTCTGGGTGAAGATAAGAACGTGGAACTACAGGTGTGAGATTTTATAGTTTAGTTCATCAGTAAGGTTTCTGTTTACTTTTTGAATTTCTTTATCAGGACCAAAAATGAGCCGACCCACCAAGAAGATAACAGTAAAATCTTTGCAAAACCTTGCGACTTGAACTTATGCCACGATTAGCGAATTTTAAGAATCGTTCTTCAGAATTTCAATTATTTTCGCCGCAAACTTTCTTGCGTGTGGAATAATAAAAAAATCGGTGTCCCTATATGTCTATATGGAGCATTGATTAATATAATTTTGTGCGATACTGTATCCCATATCTTCAAGCAATTGGGTGTTCTTATTGAGTCGGCAGTTCCGATATTTACTTGCGGCGTATCAAAACATACAGTGTGCACAAAACTGTTCACAGTTAAAGTTTACCACATTTTTTTTGCAATTTCAGTTCATGTGCAACGACGGACAATACAACACCATGGGCACCTTGTTCTTTACCACACCAGAAGAGGGCGTCAAGAGTTTGTTTCACGACCAACTAGGTTTGCAAAAAAAATTGGTGTGTTATTTTGCGCGAAACCTTAACGTTGTTATTCTACCTCCAGGTTCAATACAGCCCGTCACGATTATCATGTTTGTCATTCCTTACTACTTCCTCGCCTGCTGGACATATGGTTTGCAGGTAATTTAATGTTAATATTGCATGAAGTAGTTACTATACAGGGTTCGAATTAGCGGTAAACGAACGTATCGCAAAAACGTTACAACCTAAATTCTAATACTTAAAATTTGCTTCGTACGCGATTGTGCATTACACTTAAAACCTGCTGTTTCAAACTCGTTGACTCAATATTTGTTTCGTAACACATCGCCATCGTTTCATTGACTTGCGCAATAGAGGCTTGACAAAATACGAGGGTTGAAAGAAAATAGTCGTTGACATTGCCAAGAAACGTTAACAACGTTGTTTGCATCAGCGGTTGTTGTGTGTATGAATGAATAGATAAAGAAGGATGCGGCGCCTTATAATCTGCTTCGTGTTGCATCGCAATAATATCAGAAACGGGTTGCAAGAACTCCAAAAACTGCTAATTCGAACCCTGCTTTAGTATGTATTTGACTTGGAATGTCCCCTTACCGAGTTTATACAAACCCACACATATGGTATGTGATTCATAAAGCATCCTGAAAACGATGTATTCTAACCAACGATTACTCAAAACCCTCATCTGGGTTTGGAATAAACGTTTTTTTTGCCAAGGAAGCCTAGTGTAAATTCTCAATATTTCTGGCAGCTTCAGTAGCAAACATTGTATGTTTCCCATGCCGAAATTTAGATGTTGTTTTGTTGCACATATTTCTTCACCATTGGCGCGGAAAACCTCTAAAACCCGCCCACTTCAACGTGACAACCAGTTTAGACACATTTTTTCGGATTTTGTTCAGCCATGTGTGATCTGGCTGACGTAATCCACAGCATTTTGCACCGTCAAAAGTGCATACTATCTGGAATTTATATACACACCAATTCAAAGCGAAAACCAACCTTATGCATAACGTTGTAAAAGACGTGAACCATGATCAATTGTAAGGCATAGTGCGATACCAAATGACCATTCATCTGGCAAATATAACATGAACATTTCTTCTGCCATCCAGTAAATTTCACTCTGAAATGTTTTACTCGTAAAAATAAACCGTTTTTTGATGAGAAAGTTTGTTGAAAACAGCAAAGCCCAGATACAAAATACATGCATCGTACATTTGCAAAATATTATCCAGGAATTTAATAGCATAGGGAATTTGTTACCAAACCCACAAGCCTAACACGCGCTCCTTAAAGTGTTTAACCACCGTAAAATTAACTTATACTTTTTTACTCTATAGGTTCCAAGCGGACTTTTCATTCCTTCCCTTCTGATTGGTGCCGCATGGGGGCGCCTGGTGGGCATCTGCATGAATGCGATCTGTCCGGATTGTGCGTGGACACAAGATATGTCAAAGTACGCCCTTATTGGAGCCGCGGCCCAACTAGGTACACCCCAACAATTTTTTTTTGTACATTTCCTTCCACGACGCAGTAATGTTATATTCAATGGCATGATTAGCAGTATCATCCCACTGCGCAGGTCCTTACTTGGCGATCTCAGCTATCGTATCAAGATCATTAAGTTTGCAGGCTTCGCAGCCCAGACATTGCCTTGGTCGCGAGCCTGTAAACCTCATAATTTCCCTCCACTGAACTAATCGCGAACTATCATGTAAAGTAATTGCAATGAAGAAAAGGATGTATATAATGATGCAACAAGCCTCTAATTTAAAATAGCAGATTTGTATTTAGTAAAATCGGTTTCGATTATGCACTGCAAACATCATCGGTTTCTGGAAATAGTAAGTAATAAGAGCAATAGTGCACACCTAAAACGCTACACTGAATTGGAAACTGCAAGGAAATCGTTTCTTAGTGCTATCCCCTCGAACTCTATACTTTAGCTTGGTAGCGAGCATGTAGGTGGTAGCGGAGACAAGAAACGCACGTTCACACTCAACAGTAAATTCCTGGAGCACAAACAAGTACAACGGAACAATAAAACCTCAGTGTGGGCGCGATTTTTTGTAACTTGCTTCGACTTGTCGGGGAAAAGTGGCTTTAATTAAACTTGTAATGCGAAAGTAGTAACTGCTAACGTTTTATGTCATCCTCTCGAGAAATGGCTACCTTTCGTGCAGGTGGAACTGTACGCATGACGATCAGTCTCACTGTAATACTCATCGAGGCAACAGGCAACATCACTTACAGCCTTCCGCTCATGACAGCCTTGCTGGTAGCCAAATGGGTTGGCGATCTATTCAACTGCGGTATATACGACATGCACGTTCACCTGGCTAGGGTTCCAATACTGGAATGGGAACCGCCCCCGCTTTCCACTAACATTCACGCCAGGTAGGTAATATGCATGTAACTTCAATCTAGTCAAAACTATGTTGTTTTTGCCCACCTGGATTTGTAATACTTACCAGTGAATATTACAAATTTACCAATGTATGGGGGGATTAAATTACACCATCAACGCCACCTAGTGTCATAGTAGGTTTAAGAAAAACAGCATAAGCCAGGCTATGAAACGTCGTTTATCCCAGAATAGATAAACGTCAATAGCCGAGCCGCTATGATATTGTTGTTGACCGTTAGAAAGATTTGCTTAAAGTTTAAATGGTTGTTCTCTAGCACCCTATTGATCAGTGGTTTCATTAGCTGATGTGCATGGCCACAAACACAGCTTTTAAAACACTAGTTACATAACCTGTGTCTTTTGTGCGCACACAAATCACCAAAAAGATTTTCAGGCCAGTGATTTGCTTCCAAGAAAATAACAGTGATTTGGGGTAAATAACAAGAAGATACACGAAAAATTGTATTCGCAATTTTTTGCAGGGAAGTGATGGGGAAGCCAGCAGTGACATTAAAGGAGGTATCTCCCGTCTCAGTAGTGTGTTCGGTGTTGGCTGACCCGCGCAACTGCCACAGTGGTTATCCTGTAACTGACAGTGAGGGCAAATTTCGAGGCCTGGTTCTCAGAACCCAACTTCTCATCCTGCTAAAACATAAGGTAAGATGACGTGAGCAGGATTTCGGGTGATATTTTCGTGAAGGGGTGCAACAAAATTTGTTTAAAAACTACACGGTTATCACTAAACAAAAATATTTCATTTTCTAGCAGAAAATTAAGTACAAATGTGGAAAATTAGAAAATTAAGTTTCAAGTTTGTTTTGGGGCTTCTTTTGTCTGTTTTTTTTGCATGAATCACGTTATTTTGTTCCAAAAAATCGGTCCACCATGGCCTTTTTTTAACTTTGACGAACACAGCAGTGCTCCAATACATTTTCCTATTGCTTACGTCTTACAACAGCAGCATTGTAGCAGTGGCATTTCTAATTCGCAATCCGTTGCTTCCGCAGACGTTTGTGGAGCGTAGTGCGCCTGGGGAGCGATTGAAGCTCAGCGTGTTCAGAGACACCTACCCTCGGTACTTCCCCCTTTCCATTGTTAACGTAAGCGAGGAAGAGCAGCAATGTCACGTGGATCTGAGGCCTTATCTCAATCCAGCTCCCTACACAGTATACGAGGTTAGAAGTGTGCTCTGTTGGCTGATGATTGGGATAACTGAATTTTTTTCAGCGTTTCTGATTTGAATTTTGTAATTTAAGATTGAGAATGTTTCCTGATAAGATTAAAATTGCCGAATTTACGTAAAATAGAAATTAAACAGAATTTATACCGAGCTGTATAATTACATTTAATCAAATTAAGATCGTTTTTTGACGTTGTTCATTGTTCTATTTGAATGAGCGATACTGGTGATGAATGTAAATACAGGCGAAATATATATATCATGAACAACGTCAAACAAACGACTTGGGATTACTTACAGGAATTGTTATAAAATCTGTTACTGAGTCTTTGTTGGCTATAAAGACAACAAGGGTTTCAAATGCAATCTTTCAATTTATATCAAATCGGATTTCGTGCTTACAAAGCTGTTTAAAATTCTCACGAAATAATTTTCACCGCACTCGGCTGAAAGTCGCTTTTCAGCAGAACCGAATATCAGATTAAATCCAGAATATTTTTACCATTTTGTGTACACGCAGTGTTTCGACCTGTGAGGTCTCATCAGTGCAGCTGTTGCAGTGGCACTGTGCTAGCTTTTACACTAGCAGGCGCACCAGATTCCACTTTGTGGTACCTGTCCGGTCAACGTCGATCTGTTGGGTACCCTATACTGAGTACCAAACAACAGAGACGAACCACTGTGGAGCGCACTATGACAGACCCTGTCTGCAGCTTGCCAATATTATTAGGACTTTTTTTGCACATATTTTACCATTTTGCTTCGCTACTGTAAAAAGTTGTCCAAATTTGTTTTGGTTTTAATACGTAACTATATATAATATTACCTAAATATTGTTTCAACCCACAGCATGCATCCCTTCCTCGTATTTTCCACTTGTTTCGAGCACTCGGATTGCGCCATCTAGTGGTACTGAATGACGACTTCAAGGTTGGTTTCATTTTGTTATCACGATTTCAAAATTTGCGCACTTTTTGCTTAATATACATGAAAAAACACTGAACATTTTCCTTGGCTTCGAACCCCTATGCAATCACAAACTGTTCCTGCACTTAGTAAATGTAAATATAGATGTAATAAAGTTTTTGTATAACCAACCTCGACTCAGCATCTACCACCCCCCTGTAGGAACAAATATGGCACCCGTGGTTATTAAGAAACCGTTTCCTACATCGGGATTCACCAACCCGATTGTAACATCTTTTTGTTTTACAACTTGCGTTGCCAGGGTTGCAAACAAGATACGCTATCAGCATCAGAATTTACAGTTATGTTGTGCACTGCGTTTGTCGACGTTTAAGGCCATACATGTGTGCTCTCGTCCACAATCAAACAAACCATCCATAAAAATGTCATCATCCACAGTGATTAATCTTGGCCTTCAAAATCGATGGTTTTCTGCGTGTAACCTGTGTTTGTTCTGCCTTCGTTTTGCTGGGGTAACTCAAAACCTGATTCAAACATCACGCTATTTTTAGAACAACTGTCTGAAAAAAGTTTCAAAAACAATTCTCACAGTACGTAATACTATACAGCCCTCACGCATATGTGTATAAGTACAAATTTAGCATCAAATGTATTTTTGCCTTTGACCTTTAACCGAAATTCTGCCTTTTTAGGTGGTTGGCATAGTAACGAGAAAAGATATATGGAAATGGGGCCATCATAACAAAGACTCTTAAAAACGTGGATATTCCTTCAACAGTTACGAGCCACAGTGACAGGATAGTGTTGTCACGGGTTCTGCTCATTCAGTGTTATTGGACGGTGTGCGTTTTTATCACTTTCGACAAACTTCTTCATTCGTAATTGCACTGTGTGGATACTTTTACGTTGGTATGATTATTTT
Organism: Ascidia mentula; assembly: GCF_947561715.1. Taxonomy (NCBI): domain Eukaryota; kingdom Metazoa; phylum Chordata; class Ascidiacea; order Phlebobranchia; family Ascidiidae; genus Ascidia; species Ascidia mentula. The sequence goes on along the minus strand of NC_138574.1, from coordinate 9,601,913 downwards.
TTTCTGTCACACGCGGTCGGTATGGGTTTACATAATGCGGTCTTAGTAACAAGCAAACTTTTGTGTTTAAATGTTACTGTGGTATTAGCGAGATGGTCAAATTTCCACTGTGTATCAACAATAGTTTGCCTTTCATAAACGATCAGAGTAGAACCATATGCAACGTAACAAAATGTGTTCCTACTGGGTTTTAAGTTTTTGCAACAAGCGCACATACCCTCTGTGGACTTCTACTATATGATTTAATCAATTCTGTCATTCCCAAGCCATTACAGGCAAGATTCTCGTCTAGGATAGTTTCGTTACGTGAAAAATATCATACGTAGGAGCTTAAACATGATATTCTTTTATTTTTTGGTCATATTGTGTCTGGGTTAATATTTTAGCCTAAAAGTTTTGTGAAGGCTGACACACAAAACTATTTCTTGTTCACCGTGCCGAAGTCTTCCCGCAGCTTACAGCATCATAGAAACCTTGCAGGCCCCAGTACACAACTACCACAGTCTCAACTAAAACCTCATTCGTCCTCCATGGTCAAAGTCATTAGAGTGTGAAGCGCAACGGGGCGTGTTTTGTTCTTTGGACGTGCTCAGTTCGTTGCAGAGTTTTGCCTCCTGTATATTGTGCCACGTTACACAATCAACACCCCTGTACCGCATTGATTGAATTAAGTATCAGGTGAAGGCCTCAGTTCATCCAATCGGCTTTACACGTTGAAGGACCTAGACACAACACAGCACGCTTTAAACTCGAAATCGTTTTCCAGCGATTTTTATTTGGCGAAGGGTAACTTTTTTCCCACAAAACGGAACTTTTTATTGTGTTTGAGGCGTTATTCTCCAGTGTAGCGTTTTTACTCTTTTACGTTTTAATCGCTTGCATTGCTTTGGTAGTCGGGTTTTTATGTGTGATAACAGATTGTTCACAACCAATGGGATTGAAAGAAACAACTGCCACGTTGTAACGCCAAAGCGTGTACCCGCGCATGAAGTTTTACCTACCCAGAGTAATCTTTTATCAATGTTTTAAGTGGCATATAAGCGTCGTTTGGTGTAACTTTGCGCAGTTTCCGTGAAACTGGAATCGAGAAAGCCGGTGGAAAACGTAGAGCATTTTTTACGCCCTGGCGAATTTGTATGGAGATAACAAGCGCTTTGGTGCTGGTGCCCACACGCGCCCCCGTGGCATTCACTACTGTTAGTTTCCTAGAGTTTTTCGTGGCGACCCGTGCGGAATTTGACATTTAACAACCCCCGTTGTTGAATCTCGCGTCTTTTCATTGGCTTTCGCGCCGTTACGCACGACTGCCTCTTCACGGTGTATTTGGTTTGAGCCGATGCCGGTCTTTTCACGTGAACTTGCTTAAACCGGCGACTGCCTTATTTGGTCAGGGCTTTGTTCAGTCATCTTGCTGCAGCAAGTAACCGACCCTTTGTTATTCAGCTCTCTTGCTTCGAAAGTATGGCTTTGTTGGAGGTGTGGTTTAAAGTGTTTAGCAAAATGTTTTTTAAGAATTTACCTTTTCGTCGCTTTGACGCCGATAAGCGTTTTTAAAAACACCTCCACTAGCGGCACATTTCCTGTCCTGAAGTGAAATAGTAATTCATTGTATAAAGTAATTGTAACAACATTCCATTTTGCAGGCAGGACAAGCCTTTTACAAAGGCATACAAACCCTGTGAAATAATCGTCATCTTGCTTGTACATTTGAAAAAAAAACATTCAGTCCCAAACGTATTTAACCCGCGTTTATCTTATCGTTGGAATGCCGGGGCTCACGTACTCAGAGAGACGCCCACGCCGCCCTGTAATTTACCCGGGCAACTGAGCCCCATTCTGTTGTTCGCGTCTTTTCGTACGTGAAATCATCTCAAGCGGAGCGCATTATCATCCGCAGGCCGCTGCGCCAGTCTTTTAACGCGACTTCGGCTTGCTACTATGCGTTTTTAGTACACACCCACTGTGCTTTGCGAGCAAACTTCGTTGTTTCTTCCGCTGGATTCATTGTTTTATGTGTGCTTGTAAATGTACCAAAATAAATAATGCCATTTCTCGCTATCAAGTGTATTGTTTTGAATTTTCACACAAACTGTATGCTTTAGTGTAAACCCCTCCACAAACATAGTACAATAAGTAAATATTGATTAAGAGGAGCTCAGTGCTCGTTTCCAGGCAACTCTACTTTCCACAAAAACCATTTGTGCAAATGAGGGATAAAATGTTGCGAAAACTCGGTAAGGAGAACTGGAATTGATTTGAAAAGGGTGTGTTTTGTCGCAAGCCTTTACTCCCACGCTACGACCGAAGTTAACTGATATGGGTCTTAATTGTGGTGGCGGAAACTTGGTACAAGGTAAATAACACATAGACGTCGTTAAACAAAGTGTTCAGTCATGCCGCGTTCATCTGTCAACTTCATACCAGTAGTAGGTGGGTTAGGGGTGTTTTTCATGGAATTGAAATCTTATTACCACATACACATTTCGCCTTGGTTTTATAGACATCGTCCAGTATCGGTTTGCAGGCGTCGTAAACAAACTTTCACTGGTTACAACATGTGACAATATTTTATGAGTACTTGCTAAAAGGAACTGGAAGTAACACAACAAGTTCAAATGAAAATTGTTAATAAATGATTTTAACAAACATTTGCGTAAAGGACGATAATAGAAAAGAAAATACTGGAACTTACAGGAAGAATTCCTTTGCGTAGTCTGAAAATAGATATTCAAGGCAGCACTGTTGAAGTTTGCATTGTACACCAAAACCCCCCACTGTCTTGAATTTGATATACCGCAGTTGTTTCACTGTGCAATGTACGGGAACTACCAACACTTCAGCAACAGTGTAGAGATAGCACTGGTGTATGTATGGGATCTGTCCATTACGTCATTGTATTTACATACAACCTGATAACACTGCTTTCACACATATATGTGGGAATAAATTTGTGAATTTGGTACTGCAATTAACAGGTCCAGTGATGCAACATCCTTTTAGTTCGAACTAAAGTCCATTTCTCTTCCCTGAACGTCGGAAATTGAATTTACCTCACCGAATTGCTCGTCAGGGTGGCGCGTCATTGTTTCCCATCAAATCGACGAAATACATGCTTGGGTGCAATGTATGGTCAACGTCCAAGATCTCACGTGTGGGCAAAAGGGCGTCGCTCAAAATTCGTCGGAATTCATGGTTCGTTGATCTCTTTGCCAACAGATCATTTCACACACGTTGTGCAAGACCATTGACCTTTGAGTTCTAAGTGATTCTTGAATACTAAGATCTTTTAAGTGGTTACATTATGGGTCTTCATTATATACTACTTGGTGACCACAATACTGCCTACAAATATAGTTGCTGGTGTAGCATCAGCAATTCATATTATTGGCTCCACATTGCTTATCATATGATTATTGTGACACGGGGCCTGACGGCACTATTGGTTGAGCTTTGCTTGGTGAAAGCGTTTCCACCTTGTTTTCTCCGTAAGGTTGCATCTAGTTTTGTGCCCAACGGATGACGGTGATTGCATAGTCACTACAAAGTGGAAGTCTTTGCTTGGCCGTTTGGTCAGCAAAGTCGTCTGATAGTCACACCAGCTGCACTGATGAGACCTTTTAGGTCGAAACAGTGGCCATCTGTCTGCAGCTTACACACAATTTGTAAATATACTGTTTTGTTTGAAATTGAAAATTACTTCAACAACTGTGCAATATTCTGTACTCGCAGATATGTCAAAACATAAAATTGGCGTATTTTTATATGACGCCAAACAGCATGTGAAGCGCCAGAAGTCAACAAGCGTGGTGTGAACATTGTTTGTCAACATGAGACTGTAACAGATGGCTACATTATCGACTTGTTGCTTCCGACGCATGTTCTGGTACTTGGAGGTGTACTTTATGCAACACTTTCGAGTTTTCCAGGTCATAACCTCGTCTAGAATGTTGCAAAAGTGTTTATTTTGGTATTATATGCTGTGCATGTAGTATTGATTTCAATTGATTGGCAATACAAAATCAACAATGTTCCATACCACTGCAGTTCAACAGGACAACCTACAAACAAATTCAGTATCCAGGTGCTATAGAATATGTGGGCACAAGTTTGGCTTTTCAATGATAAAACACTAATTCAATGCTTTCGTTGCAAATAGGATGAGGAAGTATAGCTAGGTCTTGATCGGGAAGACCTGATCATATACGAACGCCAGCCTTACTTCCGCGTTCCTAGTCAACCAAAAAGACAAATATCGCTGAATGAAATACACCACAGTCAAACATTAACAGAATCCAAATGTCAAGCTCCGCTTCGGCACGTTTGACGTCGGTGAAAGGAATGCAGTGCATGTGTTTTCGTGTGTGGGCATACTGACCTTTTCCTATCTCACCAAGGCCTCATACAGTCCCCGGCATTTAAACCCATACCAATCGTAACGGCAACTGGAATAGCTATGGCGACGGAAGCATTTTGTGCGCGATTGTGAAACATTTTTGGTTGCATTGTGTTGATATTTATATCACCAATGTTGTGTAACCAGTAAATGATTTTCAACAGTGATTTATTGGTTTCCTGAAATGTGTAATTGCAAATCTGCTGCATATTTATCGCATACTTCCGTTGAACGACATAATGTAACGCTTACAATATAATTGATTGCTTTTAAAATTTGTGTTCAAACAGCAAGTCAAAACCTTGCTGTGGAACATGTTGCGACATCAGGTTACTGTATAGTATTTACTTGTCTAGTTTTGTTTAAAGCTTGCGGCATCCATCTGTGAACATGAACTTTGATGTAATTTTTCATATATTCGCTCAATTTAGATTGACTCAGCAGGGATGCACCAAGATTGCAGAATCCTATACTTTATTACAGCAACATATTGTACAGGCCTTCAGTGTTGGGGTGTCGTAGTTATCACGCCCACCATTAAGTTCAATTTCTCCCACTAAACGTCCGCTGGTGGGAGTCCGAAATATGCCTATCTTATCAAACCGGTATGTGGGATATATGTGTTTTACGTTTGAAATCACACAATGTGTCCTGTTTGAGCAACACCCTTCTAAGTCAATGCTCAACCTATGTCGCCGATTTTCACGCTCTGTCAATTTCATGCCGACCGACCTACCGGCCGGTCTCATTGGTTGTGCTGCTTGCGTATGACGCATCGAGCTCCAGAGAAAAACTGGGACGACCTTTGCTGAGCGAATATAAGCCGGCGGCGACGCCCATTCGAGCTCACCCCGTCTGGATTGCTTCACGGATTCGTCGTCGTTCTTTGGAAGTTTTCGCGCGATTTGAAAGTTTGTGCTCGAGACCGAAGAGGTGAGTGAGTTTTAAATTTTTTGACAGAAGTAATATTTAAGGGTGATAAATTGGAACAAGTTGAACTAACTGTTACAGACTGCATTTGAAACTGCATTACTGCAGAAATAATTCGGCGGCAGAGCGTCACGGAAGACAACTAAACGCAAATAAACATGTTTAGCAAACGCTATTGACTATTATGTTGCTGTCCTTCTCGTACAATTAACGTGACTTTTATTGTCCAATGTTTCGCCTACTACTTAGGTAAGCTTCAATAGGGTAATGGAATAGCAGATGTAGCGTCGTACAATACAAATCACGTTAATTATGCCAGGACAGGCTATTGACTATTTTTGGTTTGTATGTACTCAATGGCGTGTTGGGTTTTTGTGTGCAAACACTGCGGCTGAGATAATACAACGTTACTAAATTGTCAAACCGCTACAGAAGCAAAATGTCAATATCGCTTAAAGTCAATTTGCCCTACAGCTTATTAAAGCCACACAAGCACATTGACTTTGATCGAGTTTGGAATCGAGAACTGTTTACCATCCAGAACACGAAACGGCTTTTTGGTTTCACAACAGGTGTTCGCAATTCTTCTGCCTTGCATCAGTAGCACAGCCAAGAATCTCGTGGTGCATTTCCTTGTTTGTATTTCGTGCGGCTCATGGGATGCGTGGAAAAAACTTGTTCAAAGCCTAGATGGTGGTGTATATATGCTTGCGGCCAAGCGAAAAATCGACCAAAATTGTCCGGTGTTAAGCCTAATAACCAAGAATGTTGAATTAATGCTCGATGTAGCGTTACGAAAACGTGCCTACCGTGAATTCTTGCGCTATGTGATGAATGGATTTTTACCCGATGATGCTGAGCAGGCCTGCATTGAAGCACGTAGGTCATGGCCAATCCGCTTTGACAAACAGAACGCCCCGGTAGATAGTATTTGGATAGCTCGTGTTTGAAAACGTTTAACTGGCATACCTTGAACGTTTAAACGGACGTCGTTGGTTTTATGATGTTTTGGGAGCTTCATCGATTTCTGCGTCAAAATCAAACAATGATACGGAAAATCAAATGAATAAAATATAAGATTTATTTTATTAAAGACCTGGAAATTAAATCACGATCGTGATGATCTTGACCTGAATAGGCAGTTCGATTTCAGCAAGGGTGGGTTGGATGGTGCTGTAGCATTCCTGAATCTCGCATCAACCCCGAGCACCACTCCCAAAGGGACGCCTTTGGTATTTCCAGAACCAAACCGCATTCACACGCACTGGAGCGAGCGAGCTGCGCACGGTATACCTGCCAGTGTGCCAATCGTTGTGAAAGGAGCCTGCTCCAAATTGGGAGTTGTTTTCTCCTCGTCTCCATTCCATTATCTCACTTCCTGGCGCAGAACTTCTCGTTTATTGGGTGACTGCGCTTCATGGCCTGGTGGCGTTGCGTTTTGCTGCAATCACAAAATGTTACAGGGCGAAGAGACTCTGGATCCCAACTTCGCGCTTCAGTGCCCGGTGTTATAGGAGTTGTCTCTCCCGAAATGTCGTAACCTGCTTTCCAACCATAACGTCGCCGCCGCAGTCACGTTTTTGAGGTAGGCGAACCGGCCTCCAGTTCCGTTTGAAAATGGCGCGATCTACTCCCACCTCGCGGCGGCCTTGAAATGAGAAACGAACTTATGTAATTTTACTTCCGAACAAACTTTATCTCGCGTAGAGCCTCCATTGTTGTGGTTATATTTCTTTGCGAGAAAAGAGGAGAACGGCTTCGCATTGTCATTGCTTTTTTGGTTTATCATTACCTTAGCTCTGAGAATATGAGGAAAATTGGCATTTTGTTTACATTCAAAGTCGGCGAAAACCAGTAAAATCTGGAAACCTGTAAAACATACCAAATCCCAGTCACACTGTCCAAAGACAACACTGCAGTTATTTTTGGCCTATATCACAAAACTGCGATGGAATCGTGGAGAACTAACTTCATCGGCGCGACTTGTGCGTGACGCGTTGGTTCATTGTGTTTGTTCAGGGCGTTGCCGGTCGGTGTTCATTTCAAGAAATAGTGTTTTCGCTTCGTTCGTGTTTGCCTATGTCCGATGACGCGCGTATGTGTTTGGCTCACCGGCTTTCAACCTGTTTACCAATGCGAGCAGTTACGATTGCAGAGGGCAGATTGGACTCTCGTAAAGATGCTTTTCGCCCTGCGTGTTGACCAAGTTACACAAGGACCTCATAAAATTCGGACATTCGCCAAACATAAGAAAGCACACACTTCCTTGTAGGAAAGGGCGTGTAACTGTTACTTCTCGCTTGGCCGCCTCTATCCAAAACCGTCAAATTGTAGTCCATCGTAAACCATGCCTCGGTAAATTGAAAACTATTGCGCAACAACGATTTTTATGCTTGTCCCACGTTAAAACTACGCCATAATACATTAGGCTGTTACACTGAACAACACTCTTACGAAAAATTATGTTTTTTTTTGTTATACGTAAAACTCCTTTAGGGCGATGTCTGGCCAAATCGTGCACGCTTTAAGATAAAGGTTTACAAAACATCTCGACACCCAAGATGACGCATAGCATCAAAATAATGGTTCACCTTTTCAACTTCATAACAAATGCAAGAACGTGCACTGACCTTAACCGACTGTCGATGAACAGTCGAATGTACTGCAACGGTTGTCAGTTGCCTTAACAGGTTGTCTTTTTGTGCAGAGAAACATGCCTCGCCAATCCAACTACCGCAAGAGCTATGGGCTTGAAAAGAAGGACTATTCCGTAGTCGGGCCGTAAGTAACGTTAATTTTTACGTGGTTTATTACAGCATACGAGCCACCTATGTATGTCGGCTGTACGTTCAGTAAAATTATAGTAGACATCGCTTTACTTTAGCAACTAGTATGTAGTTCTAGTAATATAAACGGGGTCTCTTAACCGTTGCAGCGTGGTTTACAGTTGTCAGGCAACCCTGACCACACATATTTGAAAACAGAGAATGCAATAGGAATATGAATTAGAAAACTAACAAAACCTTCATATCTTTTGCAGGGAAGTTCAACAGATGAAGGAAGAGGAAAAAAACAAGATGAAGAAGTTAAACAACCGCTTGGTGAACTACGTGGACAAAGTACACGACCTTGAAACTGCGAACCGCATCCTTACGGCCGAGAACGAACGCCTCAGGAAGCAGAAGAAAGAACCAGAGAATGACGTTTCAGGAATCTACGACGATGAACTAAGGGTCTGTAGTTTAAATATTTCATTTGTTCGCAAAAAGCAAGTCCTAAAATTTTTTTTCTTGTACGTGCAGAAACTGAGGGAAAAGATTGAGGACTTGTCAAATAAGAACGTTAAGCTTGAGATAGAGAGAGACAACTTGGTTTACGAATTAGAAGAGACGACATCCAAGTAAGTGTGCTATATACCTTGCAACCTAAGCGCGCTGGAAAGTCGTTAAATCCAAGAAATTTTGAAATTGTTATTCCCAACTCCCTGTGCACTTCTAGACTTGATGCCGAAAAAGAAGTCAACAGGGACTTGGAGAAGGAAGTGACAGACCTCCGCAAGGTAACTATACCCCAGCACTTGTAAAACTACTTAGTGGTTGAATATTTCTGTGTAGGAAGTTGTAAAGCACGAATCAGTCCCAACCAGGCTTTTTAATTTACCCACCGTTCGAAGTTTAACAACAGAATGTTATTGCGATCATAAAACAGTTTTGTTTGCATTCCTAAATTCCGTGCAAATTTCGCTGAGTTTCGAAATCGCTTCTTGTCTGCTTCGGTTTTAACCTGGCAAAGACACAAACCCATGCTTTTTGTCGTAGGACGTTGACGACGCCACGATTGAACGCTCCAACTTGGAGACCAAGATCGAAAACTTGCAAGAAGCAATTCAGTTGGAGAGGAAAGTGCACGAAGCAGTAAGTGCAGAACTCTTATGTCGGTATAACCAATCTACACACACCTACAAGAAAATTCTATTTGAATTAGAAACTGGTGTTGCCTTTTACAGGGGCAATGTATGTTTTTCTGATTTTCAACATCGTAAGAGCTGTCTGCCAGATTAATTTTTTCTCTTTATAAGAAAGCAAACTGAAGCAGGTAGAAAATATTCACGTCTATTTACGCGCAGGAAATGGAGAACTTGCGCAGTCAAGTTGCACCTATGGAGGCACCGGTGTTGTCGGCTGAACAACCTTCCATCATGCCAGACCTCAACGATGCCATTATCAGCGTGCGTAAGCAATACGAGGCATTTAACGCCAAGAACTTGGAAGATCTTGACATTTTCTACAAAGAGAAGGTAAGGAAGTAACTGATTTTGACAGCTGTTGAGCAACAAGGTGCATAAACGCTGCGTTTTTGCAGGTCGAGAGTTTGACCAAGCAGTTGAAGAGCTCCCAAGAAGATCTTCGTGAACAGCGCGCTGACAATGCCGAAAAGAGAAAGAGAATCCACCAGCTTGAACTCGAGTTAGATGCTCTCCGAGGAAGGGTAAGACAGTATGACAATGTTACCACCGAACGGCGTTGAGTGTGAAATACGGCCAAGATACTTGTACCTAAACTTTCATTCTTCAAATTTAACACAACACATATTTTATGACAGGACTTCACCAAACGTGCTTACATGTTACTAATGATAATCTTTTTGTAGAACGACAGTCTGGAAAGAAGCATGGACCAAATAAACGATCGTATGGCCAAGGATGCTGCCGACCAACACGATCTAATCAAACGATTGCAGGAGGAATTGGAACACACCAAAGAGGTGATCACAATTTCTAGGAACAAAAGTATTTGTTCAATGCATTGTTAGTATGGCCAAGACGCTTCTACGCAGAATTACTGACTGATTTTTAAGTAGTAAATTGGTGATCTCTTCCGTTTGTGTCCAAATATAAAAACTCGCCATGGTTTTGTTGCAGGATTTGGGTAAACACTTGATCAGCTATCAGAAGTTGCAGAGCACAAACTTGAGTTTGGGACAAGAAATCACAATCTACCAGAAGGTTCTCGCCGGAGAAGAAGCAAGGTAAACTCAATTTGCTATGTAGTACTTGGTTAATGTATTGAACCACTACAAGCACACTCTTTAAACGAATCACAAACCATATTTTTTGTCAATATCTCTTTACTGTGTGCATTCGCAATGTTCTGTATTGAATAATTTGGTCTAAAAAATACTAATTGCAAAACCAATTTTTTACAGGATTTCAGAAATTGATACGAGCATCAGCTACATGCAAAGGGAAAGATCGCGAACATCATCCAGGTCTTCGTCCAGTGCTTCATCTCGGTCTTCATCCCGATCCAGTTCAGAGGAGCGCACCAAGGATGAAATCATTGACGAGATGCTAGAAGAGAAGCAGGAGAGTGGTGCTCCTCCTAAGAAAGAGTCCTCCACGGTATGAGCGGGCGAGTGATAGCGGATGCAGCAACAAACAACTGAATACGGCCTTATGCAACAAAACTTTCACAAAGCTTTCATTTAATCCTAATTACTAACCCCGTTTTATATTCTGGCCTATAGCACAAAGCAGTCTTGACAATATAGTTTATAATGCCCCCTGATACAAGTGCCTTTTTCTGTAGATAACTAAAACAAATTTTCGATGCTTGTTTTCCATCCAGTTGTCGGATGATCCCATTTGCTTGTGCGTAGTTGTTTTAATCGCTTGTGCTATATTTCCAAAACACACAGCTTTAAGCCAATGCCCTAGCATTGAACAAACGCTAGAGTAAACATGTCCTTTTCTGCGTGCTTGTAAAGGCTAGTCGTGCATTTTTTTTTTTTTTTTTTGCGAATCGAATGTACCCTCGTAACACTAATACAAGTTTAAAAACAATACTGGTGTGTTTTTCTGAGGCTGGCGCTGCGCATGTAGTAGGCTAAATATTAACCTGTTTTGTGCCCAAGCTCATTTTAAACATCCGACAACTAGGAGGCAAAGCAATGCAGATATGTTTATTTGTCTTAACCGCCTTTGCCGATGTTCGTATCCCAAGAAGGGTAATTTTATTGACACTTCAGCAAACAAAAAACCGATCGCGCTCGCCCTCTCCAGCGAGCTCTAGTGGTGAGAAAGAGACACCTAGCGAGGGGCAACAGGATATCGACAAACCACGATCGAGATCTAGCTCAGTTGGGTCTGCCAACAAAAATATTTGCGCCGATAAACTAGAAGAGCCAGTTGAAATAGAACGTGAGCGCCCACGGGCCCATTCCACGTCATCAAAATCTGACGCGTCCACTGATGATGACGTGAAAGAAGTGATCAAGGATATTGCGCAACAAACGCCCGATGACGCAATAATTGGACAGGAAGTAAAAATTGATGACGTGGAAGCGGTCCAAAAACATCGCTCGCGGTCTGATTCAATTTCTTCTGCCTCGACGTCATCAAATGATGACGTAAATGATAAGTCGGCCCCAGTTGGCAGTCCAACCGAGCCTTCTCCTCTCGGAGCTACGGTTGAAACCCAACAGGTTTTGCCTGGATTGCGAGTAACCCACAAAGTAATTAAACTGGGAAATGTTGTGTTGAATATATTGAAGCAACATTTGGTGAATGTCCAATGAAGAAGTTCTCAGTAATTTGACAGCATTTTGAACATTTTCTTTTACCGTTTGTGCCTGTTTGTCGTTTTTAATGTGATCACTGCAAAGCAACCAGATCACTTTTTGTCACTTGTTTTCCAATCTTCGTCAAGGCACGCTTTTCTAACTCTGCACCAGCGTGTAATTGTGTAAAACGATCAGTTCTCCGAAATATTTTAACGCGTCCTTATCTTTAAGGGTGTGATCTCTGTAAGCTGGAAAGTAAAAGGAGGAACTGTGAGGCCTGTGAATCCATTTGAGCCGTCCAAGGATGCGGAGGCACTGCAAAAAGCCATGAAAGGCTTTGGTAAGGACTACACATAGTGCGGCTTTACCTAAGCCTAAAACTTGTTTCCTTTTTTGAAACTGTTTTAACCAAAAATGTAGGTACTGACGAGGACACAATTATCAAAATCTTGAGCAACAGAACGAAGGTTCAAAGACAGGTCATCGCTAAAGTGTACAAGGAAAAGTACAATGACGTATGTGTATTTTGTTTATGTCAGATATGGGGACTTGTTTCTCGGTAGTGAACACCTCAACAACTGTAACTGTAAGAACTAACCACACAAATACTATTCGGGACCCAGTATAGCACATTTCGGACTTGATTCAAAATTTTTCAATAGCGACACGCAAATTTTAACAAATATTTTCTGAAAAGCGTAACCCTTGTAACGTTTGTTATTGTCGCAGAGTTTGCTCGAGGATTTTGAGAAGGAGTTGAGCGGAAACATGAAGGCGAGTGTGCAGCATCTGATGTGGAAGAAGAGCGAGCTCGACGCCCACGCAATCCGAAAGGCAATCAAGGGATTCGGAACCGACGAATCGGTCCTCATCGAAATTATTTGCACCCAGTCGAGCCGCGAACTTCGCAATATTAAAAAAGATTACAAAGACCGTAAGTTGAACATTTGCCAGACAAACCTATTGGGTTTTATCATTTAATTATCTTTCTGTTAAAAAACAGCATTCACATTAATTAACACGTTCTTCCACACCAAAACTTTAACAATGTTCTCATTTATTCCCTTAAACATCCCTGGCCAGGAACGAAGAGTTTCTATTTCTTTATGTGGATGTGACGATACAGTTCAACTGACTCGGAAATTTAAGTTTCACTTGGCAATCAAAATATATTAACATAACCTGCATTTTATTCAAGAATGACAGCTTTCCGTAAAACAGATTTGATTAAAATTATTTTGTTTCCAAGATTTTCAAAAAGTTATACTCACAATACAATACGACACCCTTAAATATTCCTGTTGATACATGTTCTTGCTTTCAGTCTACGACCGTGACATGGATACTGATATCGAGAAGGAAACTTCAGGTGCTTTCAAGCATTTCCTCATTGCCATTCTTAAGTGCAACCGCCCTCCAGACAGCGGAACCGTGGTTTCAAATTTGGCTGAAGAAGACGCAAAGGTCATTTAAACACTCATTCCAGCTGTTCCCGAATTAGTGTATATTTTTTTTTAAAAAAAAGATATATTTTATTGCGCTCGGGAGATACAAACGTACATGTTTTTTCTTGTTTAAACAGTAGAGCCATCCATTGGTTTTAATTAGCTTCAGACACGTTCATTGTTTCGACCTATTAGGTCCCATCAGTGCAGTTTTAGTGACTTACGACCATTTTGCCAGCTAAACGTGGCTGTATATGTTTTTCCTTAGGCTTTGTTTGCGATTGGCGTGAAAAACTGGAGTCCATCGAACGACACTTTCCTGGAGATTTTCACTCAAAGAAGCTTCCAGCATCTCTGGTATCTATTCAAGCAATGTTGGATCAAGCTCACCACAGCAAACCTTATCATGACCATCGAGGACGAATGCAAGGGCGACCTCATGCGGGGACTTAAAACTCTGGGTAGGAGAAAGTTGTTGACAAATGCATTCGTCAAACATTCTATCTTTTGATATTAAAATGTTTTATTTACTTTGGTTATTTTTACTTACTTTTCAGTTCGCTTTTCAACCTGTGTCCCCCCTCTTTACTACGCCGGTCAACTGCACGACGCCATTGCTGTAAGTAATGATGTGTTTAATTATCATTTTCAAAAAGTTAAATACGTTACATACTTGTTGTATAGGGCAAAGGAACAGAGGACAAGCAGATGATCTATATCATTACGACAAGAAGCGAAATTGACTTGATTGACATCAAGGAGGAATATCAACGCATCTTCAAAGTAGAACTGAAGACTCAAATTGAGGTTGGTACAATGTGATGTTTGAAACGAAAAAATCAATTTAAGTCATGAATATTGCACATTTAATGCTCAATGTGAGTCACGTGTGGTGATAAGTTTGTGGTTTGCCACATAGCGGTGTTGTTCACAGTCGCGACTCATGGACAATGCATGATACTAGGTCAAAACCTCACACTTCTCACAAATTATTTTGTTGTAAAATTTCAGTAATAAAATATAATATTCTTAATCATTTGAGGTTTATTATAGCTTTCTATGCAAAAAAGTAAACAAAACAATTGTCACAAGATAAAGTACGACCTTTGTAGTATCTACAATTTTTAACCCTGTCGGTTATTGGACAGTGTTTGCCCAGAACTAAACTCCAAGTATCATAAAAAAGTGCAAGTTTTTACCGTCTCTACTCCGCATCAAGAAAAAATAACTGTTTTGCTCAAAAACGTGCGTTTTAATTTTGCAGAAGGACGTCTCCGGTGATTACCGAAAGTTGCTCTTGGCAGTCGTCAATTGAAAAGCAAAGCTGTGTAACGGTCTTATGAGCAAATCTATACATACCAAACCGACAGTGTACATTATAAATTGAGCGTTATGTAGTGGGGCTGACGAAGCCATATATACTGCACCTTATATACAATTTGCTTAGCGCTTTGTTTTCGAGAAAGCTTGCTGCCGTGCTGTGCGGGTCTGTTCCACCCACAAGAGTTTTTACAACGTATCCGAACATCTAAAATGTTGCATTACACCAAATAAATACACCTAGTTCCGTTTAGAAATTTCTCGCCGTTTGATTGCCCGTGACTTCTGCCTCATAATAGTTGGTGCTTTGGAATTAGCATAGCAAACTGTTACTTTGTACGTGAAGATTGCAAACCGCTGACTTATGACTTGCTCAATAGCAAACATCAACAAACAACTCGGTACATTGCACGCGTGTGCCAAAGGTGCTCAGCGATATTATCCTGCTTTCCGTTAATGCACTATGACATGCACTTTTTAAATGTATAAAATAAACATGTAATCTAAACTGTTTGTGTGTTTGCGTTTATCAGGAAGGCTTTCGTTGTATTGTTGTTAAAATTGATTTTCTTCTACACGTCGATACCAAAAGCCGTCTCCAACTTTGATTTTTGAACGGAACGTCCCAGGACTTAAAAAGCATCTGTCTCCTGAAGCACATTTCCCAAAACGAACTAAGGTTTTTAAATTGAGTGAAGGGTACATAGA
Organism: Ascidia mentula; assembly: GCF_947561715.1. Taxonomy (NCBI): domain Eukaryota; kingdom Metazoa; phylum Chordata; class Ascidiacea; order Phlebobranchia; family Ascidiidae; genus Ascidia; species Ascidia mentula. Next base: position 9,586,556 of record NC_138574.1, on the reverse strand, counting down.
AATACGACAATAAAATGAAAGCCATTGTTTTTAGTTGTTATCCAAAATAACTAAAATAAGTTATGTTATCTGATATCTACAGTAATTCTTTTATTTTTATTCCAAATTCTTGTTGGCTTTAGATACACCCGTATATATAATGGCGAAATAAGTTATGCTGTATTTTGGGTCTGGGCTTATATATGTTCAGCAAAATAGAGCCAATTTATTCTGTTCCAGCAGACTAAAATTAATTGCCTGTGAGCTGTAGAAATCTTTATGTATCAAATAGAAAAACACATAATGATTTGCAAATCAAAAAGTATTCTTCGACTTCGAAATTTTCGACAAAAATTCCTTTATTTTCATGACGTTGACTTAAGAGACAAACATATAAAAACTAAGTTATGCTGCATTGTGTGTCTGGGCTTACGTTTAGAAAAATAGCGCCATTATAGCTGTCTGTTAGCACTTTAAGGGAGCTGTAGAAATGCTTATAATGATAAAAAAATACATATAATGATTTGCAAATGAAATAAAGTACATAATATTCTTCGAACTTTTGTAAACAAAGTGGCTAGACAGCAATCTCGTCGGCTGCGAAACAACATGACTTTACACAAACAAACATATGGCCAGCTCATTGAACGATGGGTCATTGTTTCCTGCCGCTGTTTCTCACGATTCATGAAGCTCGATTTCCGCCGTCAAGTTGACTGTGTGTTTCTGGAACCAAGCTGCATTTTCACAGGGCGCAGTGGGCTAACGAACTGTTTATATCCAAAACCATGTCTCGACATTCAGCTTACCACCGATTTTACGGTCATGGATCCGAAAAGAGAGATTATGGATCTGCCACTTGGTAAGAAGAATTTTATTTTGGTTGTGGTTTGTAAGATAGCATTAATGAACTTAACTTTGTTGCGACTGTTAAGTCTTTGTTGTAGTCTTTTTGGGCCTTCTTTTTATAAATATCTTTCTAGTGAAAAGTTGATGGTTTGAATACGATAGCCTTAAGTGTCTTTAAAACCTAAGTTTCTATATTCAAAGTATTTTGTATGCGTAACAAACATGTACAATATTATAAAAGAAACATCTGAGCTGTCCACAGATTGCTTTATGAAATTTTATATTAATTATATCGATACGGTGAGCGATCGACAGCCTGCCAGGGACTTTTGGTTTCCAATTGATCCAGTATTCATTTATTAAACACATGTACAATAGGTCTTTTATTTAAAAAAAAACAAGGTGAGTTTGACATTAAAAGTTGAGTATGTTGCAAAAGGGACTTACAAAGAGCCAAGGAAGAGGAAAAAGACAAGATGAAGCAACTAAACAATCGGTTTGTCAACTACATAGAGAAAGTCCACGACTTGGAAATGGCCAATAAAGCATTGCTGGCGGAAAATGACAGACTCTCTAAGCAGTCCGCATCGCTGGATGTAAATGTACCCGGAATGTATGAATTGGAACTGGCGGTATGACTCTTTAACACATATCAAATTATTTTAAAATGTAGCCTAGTTGTTGGATTTTGAGTGAAAAAGGGATAAAGTGCATATTTCTGCAATACTAAAACGTCGGTTACAAAATAACCGAGCTTATGTCACAAAGACAAACTTTGTAAAACAGACCGTCAATATAGACAAACGACGCCGTTTCTTTACCAAAGTTGACTGTGTTTGCAGCGCCTTAGGTCCAAGTTGCAGGAATTGGAGGTTTATACGAAGGAAGTTGAAATCGAAAGAGACAACTTGAAAATCGATTACGAGGAAACAGAAAAGAAGTAATATTTTTCCTCTTTAAAACCGTTTCCAAATCATTATTCGCATTTCTAATGTTAATAGATTACGATACGTCAAATAGTTTTGTTGCTTAAAAAAACGTTCTAAAAGATCTAATTATGAATCATACATCATTATTTATAATATTTTTTTATTAACGACTCAACATTAGCATCTTCATAAATCTCAGGACAAATTAACTTATTTCAGGTTTGAATATGAACGGGGAAATGCAGAGGAACGTGAAAAAGAAGTCAAAATGTTACGCAAGGTGCGCTAGATAACGTAATATAACGAGAGAAAACAACTAAACAAAGATATGTTCTCGTAGGACGTGGACAAAGCTACAATCGAGAGAGCTAAACTGGAAACGAAGATAGAAAATCTGGAGGAAAATCTTTCTTTGGAGAAACAAGTTCACGAGGCTGTGAGTGACCCATGTGTGGCAACTAAACGTGTTATTTCACAGTTCTGCCAAGTTGCATCAATAGACCAACAAACTGTCCCCGCTTGTTACGGAAGTTCCTTGAGATGCCCAAAATAATAAAACAGTCTTGTAATTTCCTTGTTTACATATTTACACGTACAATTTTCATGAAACATGTAGGAGACAGAATTTGCAGCACAGATGTTGCTACATGATTGGTGCCTAAAAAACATATTGTTTGGATAATTTCGAGCGTTATATAACATTAATGATGACACACGTATCCGCTTGTTGCATATTCCGACAATTTCGGCCAATATAATCATTTTTTATTCATATGCTTCTATATGGGCCATAAGTTATTCATATTAAAATTCATTTACCCTTCAGTAATAACTTACATTTAGTAATACGGTATGACAAGCAGTTATGATCCATAGTGTAATGTCATAACATTTTGTATTGAATCCAGGAAATGGATAATCTGCGAGGACAGATTCAACCAATGGATGCGGGTGTTCTTAACTTTGAGCCATCCTCAGCTGGTATGCCGGATCTGAACGACGCAATTTTAAACGTTCGAAAGCAGTATGAAGATTTCAACTCAAAATCTCTCGAGGACTTGGATGAGTTTTACAAAGAAAAAGTTAGCAAAATGGTGTACAAAATCACAATAAGCTATGCTGGTGTTTTGTTTTTGTGCGAAATTTGCGCAAAACGTTCGTACAAGAGATGTTGTTCTACATTGTTCTATATCTGCAGGTCAACAGCTTAATACATCAACTAAAAAGGTCTCAGGAAGACGCCAGGTCTCTGCGTTTGGATATTGCTGAAAAAGATAAGATTATTCACCGTCTGGAAAGAGAAATCGAGTCTTTGCGTGGACAGGTAATGTCAAAATCATAAAATCAGCGACATAAAAACTGCTAAGCATTTAGCATGAGCTTAGTTCATCTGAGTGTGATAACAAACGTATTTTGATCTTGATAATTACAAATATGTCACAGAAACATTTTACCAGAAGTGTTTCTAGAACTCTGGAATGGAGAAGTCGATCGAGCACTTAAACGACCGCCTCGAACGCGAAAGTGACGAAAATCGCGAGCTGGTACAGAGAATGAACAACGAGCTTGATGATACTAGAGAGGTTGGTCTTACTATGCTCAGGGAAGGGTAAGATAGTGTTCGTATCACGCAAATGTGTGACGTGAAATGGGAAACTCACGCGGAAAAAACTCTTTTACCGCACAGTAAGACTGGTTCCTTAATTTTGACTGCATCTATCCCACCACTGCTAAGACTGCTAAGCATAATCGTTCTTCCAGCGACACAAATTTATCAGAACTCTGAAACTTTCTGTTTCAAATTATTAACTGACCATAAAGTATATTCAATACAACTTTTTTTGGCTATAGGGTAATAGGGCTTAGGAAACGCATGCTATAGTAATCCATTTGTTTTTGTTTTCTGGTTTTTGCAAATCTTGCCGGTCAAAGCAATTGCAGAATTTCAAAACTTGAAACAATCATCACAATTTTACTACCAGTACACACATCCTGATGCACACACCAAATAAGGATATCGCGATTTTTATTCTGTCTAACGCCAGAATGATGCCTATATTCCAGGACTTAGGAAAGTATTTGAAGGATTACCAGAAGCTCAACAGTTTGAACACAAGCTTGGAGCAAGAAATCGCTATTTATCAGAAGGTTCTTGCTGGCGAAGAGGCCAGGTATATGTAAATCACAACTAAAACATCAGTCTTAGTCTGTTATGTACAAGTTCACTTTTCAGTTTTGCCACTTCTGCGTGCTTTAGTCCAGAATGTATAATGTTTACCCCTCATCTACATAACACAATACACGAGAGAGAGGAATATGGGCACCATCAAAACCATAATGATTTATTAAATCTAAGATTATTTAATTTCGTAACAGAATATTGGAAGTTGACACAAAGTTCTTGGCAAGAAGGGCATCCACCGTTTCTTCCCATCATTCTTCAAGAGGGGCATCCCCAGTTTTGGACCAATCTATTTAGAAATTTTAACAATCATACCATATGCAGTGTGTAACATACGTCACAGAAACCAGTGCTTGAATTGCGTAATGTTTTGCGTGCAGCTTTGCACATGTACTGCATAATCCCATTATGTGACCCAAATGATTTAGCCATCGAATATTCTCGAGTAAAGTGATTCATTCAACATCCTGTTTACCACATAAAATGTTCTCCTATGCTCAGGTCACATCACACCTATGTTCTTGTATTATACTACTTCGAGCGGTTCGTGATATCACGTGACATTATTGACCAATCAGATCTCAGTATGGAGAGCTTTAAAGCCCAGTGTGTACCTGTAAATTCATTCTATTTGATTCCATTCGATTCTACTTGTTCTATCGTATTAATGTTACACTGCTATTATTACTGAGACTCTACAAGCTATTCGCCGGTTTGGGATTTATTCCCACAGCCTGATAATAAACTGTTTATTCGGATACAACGGTTTGCGGGCTTGGCAAAACCTTACAAGTGCTCCGCATATATATATACATATATATATATAATGTTACTATTGCTGCCAGGCGTATTATATACTATATAGCCTTTATAGCCGATCTAACTCCCTAAGTTATATTGATATGTTGTGCTGATGTAATAAAGGTGCAGGAAATAAACTATGGAACAGTAAATGCTTACGTCATGAGTCATCAGTGTCGTCACCGTGCTAATGGCTTCTCCAATTTCCCTCCGTCATGTGGGAGGTGCGACGTTTGGTTTACGTCACACACCAGTCTAAGTATTTATAATCTACCTGTAATTGCGTCCGTCAATGAAACTTAAACTAAATCTGGCAGAATACGTGCTCAGAATTCGTCAAAAGTGTTTAAAAATTGGCAATGCAGCAACGCGAGCGAGAAATAAGCCTGCTGAACCAATCCACAATCAACAGAAGCCCAGCAAACATCAAACGTGGAAGGAACGTTTTTGTTACGTTGACTTTTGGTTGAAACGTTCATTAACGTAAATCGAACCAAAAAATTTTTACTGGTTGGATGTTTTCCAAATATTAACGTTGATTCTACGTTTCCTTTCTACGTTTTTTAAACCAACCAAATATCAGCGTTGAACTAACGTAGGAAATGAACGTCTTCTAAACCTAACCTAATTCCAACGTTCTTTTGTTGTTAATCGTAAAACGTTGTATCAACCAACCAAAACCTAACGTTTATTGAATGTTGTTATGATAACATTATAATAAAGAACCAAACATCAACGTTATTCTTATGTTATCGGAAAAACAAAAAATCAACCAACCAAAACCTAACGTTTATTAAACGTTGTTATGATAACGTTATAATAAAGAACCAAACATCAACGTTATTCTAATGTTATCGGAAAAACAAAAAATCAACCAACCAAAACCTAACGTTTATTGAACGTTGTTATGACAACGTTATAATAAAGAACCAAACATCAACGTTATTCTAATGTTATCGGAAAAACAAAAAATCAACCAACCAAAACCTAACGTTTATTGAACGTTGTTATGATAACGTTATAATAAAGAACCAAACATCAACGTTATTCTAATGTTATCGGATAAACAAAAAATCAACCAACCAAAACCTAACGTTTATTAAATGTTGTTATGATAATGTTATAATAAAGAACCAAACATCAACGTTATTCTAATGTTATCGGAAAAACAAAAAATCAACCAACCACAACCTAACGTTTATTGAACGTTGTTATGATAACGTAATAATAAAGAACCAAACATCAACGTTATTCTAATGTTATCGGAAAAACAAAAAATCAACCAACCAAAACCTAACGTTTATTGAACGTTGTTATGATAACGTTATAATAAAGAACCAAACATCAACGTTATTCTAATGTTATCGGAAAAACAAAAAATCAACCAACCACAACCTAACGTTTATTGAACGTTGTTATGATAACGTTATAATAAAGAACCAAACATCAACGTTATTCTAATGTTATCGGAAAAACAAAAAATCAACCAACCAAAACCTAACGTTTATTGAACGTTGTTATGATAACGTTATAATAAAGAACCAAACATCAACGTTATTCTAATGTTATCGGAAAAACAAAAAATCAACCAACCACAACCTAACGTTTATTGAACGTTGTTATGATAACGTTATAATAAAGAACCAAACATCAACGTTATTCTAATGTTATCGGAAAAACAAAAAATCAACCAACCAAAACCTAACGTTTATTGAATGTTGTTATGATAACGTTATAATAAAGAACCAAACATCAACGTTATTCTAATGTTATCGGAAAAACAAAAAATCAACCAACCAAAACCTAACGTTTATTGAATGTTGTTATGATAACGTTATAATAAAGAACCAAACATCAACGTTATTCTTATGTTATCGGAAAAACAAAAAATCAACCAACCAAAACCTAACGTTTATTGAATGTTGTTATGATAACGTTATAATAAAGAACCAAACATCAACGTTATTCCAATGTTATCGGGAAAACAAAAAATCAACCAACCAAAACCTAACGTTCATTAAATGTTGTTGTGATAACGTTATAATAAAGAACCAAACATCAACGTTATTGTAATGTTATCGGAAAAACAAAAAAATCAACCAACCAAAACCTAACGTTTATTGAATGTTGTTATGACAACGTTATAATAAAGAACCAAACATCAACGTTATTCCAATGTTATCGGAATGACGAAACAATAACCAACCGATGCGTAACATTTATAGAATGTTTGTTAAACAATTGCGCGTCAATGTTAACGCAACAAGGACGTTGACTTGACATATAAATAAATAAATAATTAATTGTGAGTATTATAGCAGGTTAATGTTATCATAATTAAGAGGTTTATCTCATACCATGTCTTTTCAAATCAGAATGACTGTTTGATACCAAATAAAAAAGGTGTTGTGAAATATCATTAAAGTTTGAGGCACAAAGTCAAATAGCAAACATAACTTTTTTCATTTGTTGGCCGAAAAGCGTTTCACATGGGAATAACGTATTATCAGTCAAAATCTGACAGTTGTTTACGCTTCAGATATTTCTTTGCCCAACGTCGACCGACTCCCACGGCAACAATTCTAGTACAATGGAGGGGACAATTTTTTAGGGTTGCTATTCATCAGGAAATTTTGCTTTAATTGAAATCAAACTAACGCCTAAAATACAAACATTCCCATTACAGCGATTACATATAGGCATGCATCATTCGTTTATACTGATTGAAAATAATGTTAAAATAATAATAGGTTTGCTATCGACTGGCACATTGATATGCTTGGTCGCTTGGCTCTCAAAGGCCAATTGAAATGAAAGGAATCGGGTTTTACAGTTCAACTCCGAATAGTGTGTTGTAATACTGTGCAAAATTTTGTTTCGATTGAAGTTGAAACAAACGAATGAGAGACTGACAACTTGATTGAACACGAAGGCATGACCCGCGCGGTTTGGTATCTACTGTTGGCACATAAAAATACTAGGTCGCTTGGATCTTAAAGGCCAATTAAAATAAAATCAATCGGGTTTTACAGTTCAACTCCGAATAGTGTGTCGTAATACTGTGCAAAATTTTGTTTCGATTGAAGTTGAAACCAACGCCTGAGAGACTGACAACTTGATTGAACGCAAAGGCACGACCCGCGCGGTTTGGTATCTACTGCCGGCAGGTCAACATGCTTGGTCGCTTGTCTTCCAAAGCCAATTGAAATGAAAGAAATCGGGTTTCACAGTTCAACTCCGAATAGTGTGTCGTAATACTGTGCAAAATTTTGTTTCGATTGAAGTTGAAACAAACGAATGAGAGACTGACAACTTGATTGAACGCGAAGGCACGACCCGCGCGGTTTGGTATCTACTGCCGGCAGGTTAACATGCTTGGTCGCTTGTCTTTCAAAAGCCAATTGAAATAAATGAAATCGGGTTTTACAGTTCAACTCCGAATAGTGTGTCGTAATACTGTGCAAAATTTTGTTTCGATTGAAGTTGAAACAAACGAATGAGAGACTGACAACTTGATTGAACGCGAAGGCACGACCCGCGCGGTTTGGTATCTACTGCCGGCACGTTAACATGCTTGGTCGCTTGTCTTTCAAAAGCCAATTGAAATGAAAGAAATCGGTTTTTGCCCTTCAACTCCGAATAGAGTGTTGTAATACTGTGCAAAACTTTTATGATGTGATAGTGGAGAACCCTTTCCAAAATTCTATATACCGTAAACGTAACCAAACTGCTCCTGTATGGCTATATCGAAATGGGACTAAATCAGTTGTTTTTCGAGATTTGTAAAGATTAAATTGTCATATACGCAATACTTCGTCCTATACAAAACCCAGTTCGAAAATATCACATTCCTTGCGACACCACACACTGTGATTAATTGGGCTCTCCACCGCGGACCTCGCTACGCTTCGTCCCTTGTGGATTTGCCTTAGCGTGTGGTCGAAGACCTCAAAGGCGACAACGGACAATGGACAGCGCACCACATACCTCACGTTTTCGCATAAGAAAATTTGCACGTTGACTTTCCTTGTTGTGCAGGGAAAAACATCGTTTGATTGCAATAACAGTTTTTGTACCGCATTTTTGGTTTTATTTCTAGCAAACGATTAGGACATGGTTAGTAGCCTATCATTTATTATCGTATCTTCCTGTATATGTTACACTGAATTTAAGGGTTTTGGCGCTATCTGGCCCGTCGCGGCTTGTGGGAGTGAAGCCGGTTGGCGGGAATGTTTTTCAAAGTACTGTTGGGTTCCTCTCGGGAGGGACATTATTGATTTTGGTTATGAGTCAAAGTTATGGTTAGCCTTAACCCTTTCGTAAAATATTTTTTAGCAGAATAAATCCAATTGTCATTTAAAAAAATAACTATAAAAATTAGAAACTTGCTTCAATAATGACCTAAAAACACATCGTGCTTAAAGCTAGCCAGTGCGTTTTATTTTCACTTTTTGAAGTCAATTGGTTTAGTTTTTCAACAAGTTGTATAACGCATGTTAATCTTAAAGTTTGTCCCAAGAAAAAACTCTGTCAGCGTACGCAAGTGTACAAAGAGTAATTGCGGGCCACCGCAAAATAGTTTGTATTTGTGCTTTTTATTTACTGCAGGTTTTATTTAGAAATACGAACCAGGGCCGGTCATTTATACGGAGCCATACACGCATGAATTCTATTTTCGAGTTCGACTAAAAGCCATTTCGACAAATTCTGTATTCCTTGCGACACCACACACTGTGATTAATTGGGGCTGTCCACCGACCTCGCTATAGTTTGTCCCTTGTCGATTTGCCACAGCGTGGGGTCGCAAGTCGACAACGCACCGCATCACATATTTGCAAAAGAACATTTGGCGCTATCTGGGCTTGCCGCGGCCTGTGGGAGTGAAGCCGGTTGGCGGGAAAGTTTTTCAAAGTACGGTTGGATTCCTCTCAGGAGGGATATTATTGGCTGCGAGTTAAACTGATGGTTAGCCTCAAGTCATGTCAGAAATAATATCAGAGTATACCATAGCATAACCTCAGAACACATAATTTGTTTAGTGCTATATAGCAAATTTTGTGTTTTGTAATGACTGTTGATTTACACAGGTTGTTTTGCAGCTTAAAGTAATTTGCTGGTTAAAGTTGACAATAAAAGTTCCATGGCAAATGAAAGACAATGTGATCCGCTTGAGAAAGTAAGTAAATCATTTTATATTAATGCACAGATTGTTGTTATATTTTCATATGTTTTGCAGATTAATGACCAATGAAGCAATGGCACAACTTAGTATGAAAGGAAGCCATGGAAAAAGAACTTTCACCACAGCATAACTGTATAAAGTGGTGAGTGAAACATCAACATTTCAGCTATGCTCAAGGGACAAGCCAAGGTCCATCACTATTAGTTTGGGGTTGTTCAAATAAAATTGCTTTTTGAGAAACCTTAATAGATCATTAGATATTTGCTTTTAGATGTTTTCTAATACAACTTGGTGGGGTTGTGGCAATAAGAAAAATATGTTTTAAAGAAAAAAAATCTTTTAACAACCTATATGAAACACGCTTTAGTATGTGAAATATAGCAGCAGTTCTTTGGCAGAACAACAACCATGATTTGTTTTGTTACAAAAAGTAATGCGAACTTTTTACAGATTACATGATGAGGTGCAGCTCGACCACCAAAAAAGAAATAAACGCTTATTGGCGGACTGCTTTCAAGTTCGCCCCGTTTAGAAAATCGTCTTTGTGTGCATCTTCAGACGACTCGTTGTCGCAATAAGGTTATATGTGTTTGTATAATGTATTCTAATAAATACACTTCTGGAAATATTGTGTACCTATGATGGAGCTCCAATGTCAAGGTGCAGAGTTTTAACTCAACAGCAATTGTGTATTGGTTATCAGTTTGCGTCTACTACTGGGAAAAGGTTTTACGTTTTCAGAACAAAACAAACACAAGCTGAGCAACAAACGAAAACTTGAAAGTTACGTTAGCTCAGCAACGTTCTACAAACAAACAAAAAACAACGTTAAGAAAACGTCCATCGAGTTACGTTGATCCAATGTTGCCCAATTTACGTTAACAAAACTTTAAAAATCAACCTCGTGGTAACGCGATAACAACGTTATGATTCTAATCAGATTTAAACGTTTAAAAAACCTCCATCAAAATACGTTGATGTAATGTTGCTCAAATTACGCAAAAAAAACTTCCAAAATCAACCTCGTGGTAACGCGATAACAACGTTAGGATTCTAATCAGATTTCAACGTTTAAAACACATTCATAAAATTACGTTGATGTAATGTTGCTCAAATTACGTAAAAAAAACTTTCAAAATCAACCTTTTGGTAACGTGATAACAACGTTATGATTCTAATCAGATTTTAACGTTTAAAAAACATTCATCAAATTACGTTGATGTAATGTTGCTCAAATTACGTAAAAAAAACTTTCAAAATCAACCTCGTGGTAACGCGATAACAACGTTAGGATTCTAATCAGATTTAAACGTTTAAAAAACCTCCATCAAATAACGTTGATCCAATGTTGCTCAAAATACGTTAAAAAACCTTTCAAAATCAACCTCGTGGTAACACGATAACAACGTTATGATTCTAATCAGATTTAAACGTTTAAAAAACCTCCATCAAAATGCGTTGATGTAATGTTGCTCAAATTACGCAAAAAAAACTTCCAAAATCAACCTCGTGGTAACGCGATAACAACGTTAGGATTCTAATCAGATTTCAACGTTTAAAACACATTCATAAAATTACGTTGATGTAATGTTGCTCAAATTACGTAAAAAAAACTTTCAAAATCAACCTTTTGGTAACGTGATAACAACGTTATGATTCTAATCAGATTTTAACGTTTAAAAAACATTCATCAAATTACGTTGATGTAATGTTGCTCAAATTACGTAAAAAAAACTTTCAAAATCAACCTCGTGGTAACGCGATAACAACGTTAGGATTCTAATCAGATTTAAACGTTTAAAAAACCTCCATCAAATAACGTTGATCCAATGTTGCTCAAAATACGTTAAAAAACCTTTCAAAATCAACCTCGTGGTAACACGATAACAACGTTATGTTGCTAATGAGATTTCAACGTTTAAAAAACATTCGTCAAAATACGTTGATCTAATGTTGCTCAAATTACGTTAAAAAACCTTTCAAAATCAACTTCGTGGTAACACGATAACAACGTTATGATTCTAATGAGATTTCAACGTTGAAAAAACATTCATCAAATTACGTTGATCTAATGTTGCTCAAATTACGTTAAAAAACCTTTCAAAATCAACCTCGTAGAAACAAATTTTCAACGTTGTGGTTAGAACCAATTTCATTCGTTACTTAAACGTAAGAATGTTTGCTGGGAAGGCTAGTGCGCTTTATCTTACTTTACCTAAAGTAATTGCATTCCACAGAAAGCGATAATCAATTTTCCACAAGCACATGTAATGTAAATGATAAAGATGACTACACCGCATTCATGGCAGACACGAAGCTGCAAAAAAGATCCAACAACAAATGCACAATGCTGGTTCCGAACTTTCATGAACCGGTTACGCAAAATGTTTTAATGGACTGAAAACCGTTCCTCGTCATTTCGGTAAACCGTGCAAAAGATCCTTCCGAAACTGGTGATGCCTGTTTAGCCAAATATAATTTTCAGATGCAAAGCATCTACAGAGCTGTAGCCTATGTTTTAATTGAAATTTTCATCTTTAAAATGGGTGATGATACAAATAACTATTTAAAAAGAAAAAATGTTTATGCTATTCCCAAGTTGCTTGTATTTTACAGTCTGTAACTGGCAATCCCTTTTTTTCTAGTTTACCGAATACAAAATATATTTTAAATATTCGAAACGGGGGAAAACGGCGAAGTTATGTACGTATGAATGAAAATCGGGATTTGTGGAGTTGACTGGTTGACTTGATTGTCTGGTCTTGGTGAAAGTAATGTAAAGTGAAGTGATAGTAAAAGGTTTCATGGTCATCACTGTACTGTTTTCTGTTTGTGTTGTTTCGAGTATAAATAATTACTTTTTCATGCTGCGTTTATAAGCGCTTATGATGCGCACACCAAAGCTAAGTAGCTGCCGCAGAAGTTAGTTTTTGACGTGAATTCCAGATGTTTTTCTTGGCCCAAACGTTAGCTTTCGTTTTTAGTACTTGGTTCTTATACTCCTCGATAATTTCTGCTTTACCTAAAAGTATAATTTTATCCAGAAGGATTTGTGCTGTGCATGTTTTGTTTAGGAACTTCTATCTGTAGGCTACCAATCCAATGTATTTTTAGCCATAATCTTTATTTGCAGCATTGTGATGTCAGGTCTGAACCCAACGACGACGAAAGTCAAAACCATAAGTTAAAGGCGACTGTGCAGTTGAAGTCTTACTTGGTTATGTTATGTAGAAAGTCACATCAAAGCTGCATGGATGAAACCCAGACCTATCTGGTCACTATAAAAGACTTTGTTAGTTTTGGTCTATTGCTTGCTTGTATAGGCCCCATACATATATAGAGTGTTATTCATTCCAAATTATATTAAATTGATGTTTCCTTGACAGGCACAGGCTTGAGATTCAAGGTTCTTTAACAGGGTTGACAGGATTAACTTGATTTATATAATCCTACACCAACTTCTAAGCCTGCATGCATGGGAAACCAAAACCCTACCTTGTTTAGCTTGATTTTATAGTGGAAGCAAAAGCTCAATAAGACCTAGAACAAACATTAGTAGAGTGTGAGAGTTGCAGACAGTTGTGCTCAGTATTTCAACCTATACAGTCTTATTGTGGCACTAAACTAGCTTTTGAACCAGATTTTAAACAAGCAGACATGTTGTGTATGTACTAATTGTCCAGTAAAGTTATATGTTAATTCATTTGTTTACTTGTGAGGAAACACCTATTACAACATTTTACATTTTAAATCACCTAACAGGTCATCAAAGTTATAGAATATATATTCTTGTATGGACAAGAATACATCTGACAAGCAAATTTCTCTACACTGTGAGGTGTGTGCCTATGTGGACTGCGACTGACTTGTCAAAATGGGCAACAAGCAATGCAGTTGCGTTTCATCGTCATCTTCACCAAAAGTTTCAAAAAAGGAATCGAAGTTGAAAGTAAAGCAACAACACCTTCAAGTTGTTGATTCAAAAATTGAACATATCAGCGACAGAGAACATCTTGATGGTAAATTGTGATTGGTTGTCTTTAGTTTTATTGAATGATCAATTTCAGTAATATAAAATTACTGTTATTGAGTTTCATTTTGTAACTCAAATTGTTCTTGCATTTGTTATATTTTCTCTGCGCAAGCTTGTGCAAGGTTTTCCTTGCTTCATCAGCTGTGAATATTGGTCCAACACACTGCAAATAACTTAGTATTTCGTAACAAAGTATGTATTGAAAGTGAACTGTTAAAGCATGAAAGAAAAAAAAAGTTATTTATTCCGAACAGATAGTTATTGCCTGTATTGTTGTAAGAAATAAGTATATATGTATCTAGTGCTATCACTTATTCATCTCTCCATTGTTTCTAGTAAGTCATCAGCTTAAAAGGTTTTTGCAAATGGAAGCATATTCACCATACTCAAATATTACATATTTATACATATATATATATTTCATATGACCACTGTGTACAGATGTAGATCAAACTCAAACACCATCAGACCATCCAGTGCCTGGAACCATATTTATAACAAAGTCACATTCAGAAAGTAAGTGTTTCATCACAAAAATATTGGTTTTAGTAAACCTGCATATTGAACTATTTTTCTTTTGCTTTACAGTTCTTGAAAACTCCAAGATTTTAAATTCAGTAAGTGTGTGAATATTTATAAATAGTACACTTAACAAATTTTGAAGCTTTAGTGGGGATTTTGATTAAAATTTTTTGTGATTTAGACATCTCCAGCATCAAATATGCACAAACGTCGCAGCTCCTGTTCAACAATATACATTGATGACAGCACTGTAAGTCAACCTAACATCAAAGCTTCAATCAAATGGTATGATATATATAGCTGGTAGTTGGGTGCCTAATCCCCATATGTTACCCCATACTTCTGTTAAATTGCAGTGTTGCCATAGCAGTGTATTTCCACATTAAACACCCCAGGGAAGAGGAAAGGCTTAAGCCTGATATTTTTGATGAAAAACTTCATCCCTTAACAGTAAGTTTTTACTAGTATTATTTTTTGTTAAGAATTGCCGCATTTTGCGTTTGACATCATACAATACATAGATTAAGTCAATGATCATTGTAGATATATATATATACTTGTTGCTTTATCTAACCGAAGTGTTTTTCACAACATTTTTAGTTACTATTGTTATTTACTTTCAGCGGGATCGTGTACCATCTGACTATGCAACGAGAGAAACAGATCACCGGCAAATCTACAAATTCATTCGTACTTTGTTCAGTGCAGCCCAGCTTACTGCAGAATGTGCCATTGTTACTCTGGTAAACCTAATCTTGTTAAAGCACAGACAGGCAGCCTTGCCCAAATCTGATTAAATTTATTTTTGGCAGATATATGTTGAAAGGTTACTGACATATGCAGAAATCAAAATGTGCCCAGCCAACTGGAAAAGGATATTGCTTGGTATGTACATTTTGCTTGACTTTGTTTTTCACATGTTTTGAGCATTGGCATTTGAAGGGCATTTATAAATTTACTAAAGTGGTGTTGATTGCTCTTGTAACCATGGCAATTTGCACAATTGGTGCATCCTGTATTTTGGTTCTTTCTGACTGGAAAGCTAGCATTTGCCAAATCATTATTGGGCGTCATGAACTTTGTATTTTGAAGGAAAGTTTTGTATATGGTTAACTGTTGGAGGTTTAATTGATTTATTAGTTGATTTCTTCCAACTGCTGTATGAGTCATCAACAAATGAGTCATCATAATGTTAAAAATTTAATATGTTTACACAACACATTGGTTGTTTTCTAAAAATAGTAAAATTGGTTACACAACATGAAAAAAATCTAATTCTATACTGCTGCACTTGCACATGTGTTTTGTTAGCTCGAGTTCAGCCTGCAACTGCAGTTTTGAGATGTTTTGCAAGCATTCCCTATGACAATATTGATTTTCCAGTGTAATGACCAATGCTTAACTAATTATTTGTACCGGGATAGGTGCAATACTTCTTGCTTCGAAAGTATGGGATGACCAAGCAGTATGGAATGTGGACTACTGCCAAATATTGAAAGACATCCCTGTGGAAGATATGTAAGTTCATTGGTACTCGTTGCCCATTCTCACTGTTAAGGTCACGATTTTGATACACGGTCAACAGAGCATATAGTTTTGAAACAACAGATTTAGTTTATGAATGGGGTTCACGTTGAAAGTAAATTGTGTAGGCAGGCACTCTACCCTTAGGAGAATACTATGAACTGTGTGCACATTATATAATGTTGAAGAAATTATGCCTTGGGTGTATAAGTCGGTAGTAATAACCTTTTTTAAATTTGAGAAACGCAAACACCTGAAGGTTATTTTATGCACTAAAAACGTAGGTCTCTTAAACGCATACGATCCACCCGTTCCAAGTATTGCAACCGAAAAACTACAACATTTGTACCATCAATACACACAATTACTTAGGGCGACATGCTTAGAAATGTAAACGTACTTTACGTTGAAGATAAAGGTGGGCGTACACCCGTTTTCCAAGTTAGCCAAACACAACCTGGTTGGGCCAACCGTTTGATCAGCGCCTGGTCGCCGCTCTGCCCTGCCCAACCATATCAAATAAAAGACATATTGATTTATTGACGTGAGGCTTGGCCCACTTTAAATCACCCTCCGCTAAAAAACCGCCGTGGGAAGGTTAATTGGCGTGGTTCGACCTTCGTTTCTGCCCTTGTCAATTTTTTTTTGAATAAATTTGCGATAATGGGTTAAATTGGTTTTTATGCATTATTTTGAGAAATGCATCAATAACCCATCTTAACATGTAGCTTTTGTCTGTATTTTATTAACTTATTAAGCTGTTGGCAAAACTACTGTACGTGCTCCATATTTTGCAACATCAAGTTTGTTAAACGTGCTACGTCATTTTTTAAGTAGGGAAAGAGTTACAATGTTGGATTTAATTGCTACTGTGTTGTCCATTACACCAGAGTCTGCAGATGCAATGTTCTGGCGCAGAAATGCGGCATACGCTATGAGCAGTTTCTCCAAACCGTTACCTTGTTGCCAATATGTTTGATACTTCAAATATGTCATCAGATTAAGCCAAGCCAACGCGCTTGTTAAAAAACTCCTACTTACAACAATAACCGTGTCTTTTCTCCTTTTGTGCTTATGTTTATTTATACCACCGGTCATGCCGGCGCCGATTCTCCGCGGTATAATCTGTACTACAAAGCCACGATTGTATGTGGAAGACGGTGTTGCCGCTTTCCAACGTGGCGTTTCAAAATCGCTGTTAATGCCGTGTTTTGTGGACAAGTGCTTACCTCTTTGCTCAAACTGTTTTCTACCCAGTTGTAGCAAGGTCATTTGTTAACCACATTTAATATTCCACGTTTGTGTTAGTTTACATACACAAGCCCTAACAGTGCGTTTACTTTACCTAACCTGATGTGTGTCTATCATGTGGGTAAGCATCCAGGTGCGTAGTCTGTGTAAAATCGATTGCCAATATACGAAGCAAAACCTGTATGCATGCCTCTCCCATTTGAGGCCCAAAGCTCACCAACATAGTCTTGACGAAAAACTTTTGCAACCTCTTTTGTGCTGCACAAAATCCCATTGCTCATTGCGATTTCTTAACTTGTCTGCGTCACCAGGAATGAGATGGAGCGACAATTCCTGGAGTTACTGAACTTCAACATTAACGTGCCGAGCAGCGTGTACGCCAAATACTACTTCGACCTCCGTCAACTCGCGAACGAACACAACCTGACGTTTCCAGTTGAACCTCTGGACAAGGAACGCGCCACCAAGTTGGAGGTAAGCAACATAGGCAACGTTTTTGTTTTATTTTTTTTGCAAGAAGTCGGTCTTTTGTCAGGAAAAGAGGCTTTATAAACCTAAGACAAAACCTTTGGTTCAAAATATTTTTAGTCGCTGTGCCTTAAAGCATTTAAAAATTATCAAAGGAAGTTGTGACCATATAACAAAATGCACCATAAATTCACAGCATACAGACTGCACCACATACGTTCTTGCGTGAAGCTTTCTGAGCTAGGGTATTTTCAGTCGTTCTGCTTCACAAATTGTACGACACCCTTTTTTATGTCTGCAAACGTTACCGTGGTTGGGGATAAGCCAGAATTTCCCCCAACCACGGTATTATGTCTGCAAACTCACAGAATTTAAAAAAATTCTACTATCTCGAACAGCAGTATTTTGAAAAAATCGTGTTTTGCGATTTTAAAAATTTTGGCAATGTAAATTATGCTTTTTCGGTGGTAAGTTTTGTTGTTCCACCACACGAGCTTTCAACATGAATTCGTCACTTCATCGACACGAGACCGCTTCCTACCGCCAAATATAATGAGAGCCTTGTGTTTGATTAGGTGGTCGTCTGGATTAATTATTTCCTACACGTTTATCGTGTTCGGGATGTACGTTTGCTTGTCCGTAGCAGAAGCCATTTTCTAAGGCGTATGGTGACTGACTGACGTTGTATTGCTTGAACTACTGTGTCAATAATATTTATACGAGACATATGTTTGAATGAAGGTGTGCCGAAAACATTGCCTAACACGGCTCTATGTAATTTTCGGGTTACTTTTCAAATTTTCTCCCACAATAACTGTCATTTTCTAGCCGAATTGAATTTGAGATTGGTTGCATATTTATGTAAACATCATAATATCAGGCATCTTGGCGTATAATACTTGTGCCATATGCAGTAAACCTCAATTCCCCCAAAACTAACAACTCAAAGATAATAGTGTAATATTGGAAAGTCTACAAACCAAAATGCAATCTAGAGAAAAAATTCTGTATCATGGCAAAACGATTGGACATACTATACGAAAGAAAAGCGCTCTGTCATCTGTCCAAACAGCAAGCCACCATGCAAGTCCAACACAAGTTGCACTACTAATGTTACCTTGTTTGCGGCGAAAAACTGCACCAAAGCGTGCAAATTCACTCCCACAAATTTGTCATCTGTTCTGTTATATTCTCCTATCCTATACCATAGCAAAGGTTGCATGATTTGTTACAGAGCATTCAGTAGTTTGTATTTGGAAACTAATTCGTTGTCGGTGAAATAGTCAGTTAAGTCGGCAGCCCATGTAATTTTCCTTTGGTTCTGATAACGATGTTTGAGTTGAACAGTCGTTAGTTACGTACCATCACCTCGTTTATGAACCCCGCCAGGACAACTACATGCCTTTCCTTTAATTTTAATAAACCTTATGCATTTCTGAAGTTCTAAACTACACATTATGAATGATAATTTTCACCTATGGCGGAACAAGTTATATATGCTGAATTGGGTGAACACTGTTACACATTTAAATTAAAAATCGCATTTCGGATGTTTATGTAAAATAATAGTCGGCTTCCTTGCCTTGGAACATTAAAACTTACAAGTAAATGTTTTCACCGATGTGTGGATATTCTAACAATAGCTTTTATCCAATGTAATTAATAGCAACGTGGCACGACATGGTGTAACCATGTACACCCGTGCATTAAAAATACATGGAATTAAATTTGTAAATCACTTTACTCTCTACCTGTTCGCCCACGTTAATTAGGCAGCATGGACTTTTGCGTCGCCTTCAAGCGCCATTACACAAACATTGGGTTACTAACTACCTTCCGTATGTAAACATCCAATTTGTTTCACGACTGCGTTACGTCACAATCCGTGTTAACGCCTGCTACGCCTGTAGGCAGTGCTTATGTATGCAAGGACGGGCTATCGCCGGGAAAAATTTTAACTGCATTTCGCCGTTGTGTTTTGGTATTTTTTCCAAGGGCAATTTTCACTGTCGCTTGACAAGTGTATTTCATTCTTTGCACCGTTGCCGTTTATCAAGAAAACATTGGCCGATCGCAAAGCCTCTCTGTTCTTGTCAATTCACTCACAAAACCATTGCCGAGCCTTAAAGGTTAAATGTCGGGTACATAGACAGCTTCGAACTTTTCGTGCCTTTAATAAATCATGAGAGTAAGCTTTTTACGCGATAATTCTGCGCGGCTCAGCCACCACCTATACATACGTACAAAAGATTAATAATGCCTCGGAAATTGCGAATACACAGTCGAATGTTCGTCTTTTTAAACACAACAACCCGTTTCATAATAATAAACCACAACGGCAAAGGGAACTTCAAAACGCCGTTATGTGATATTTTGCAATTACCCAAGGTCAAAGGTTCCTGTCTATTCAAAACTGCCACACCAGTTGGTGGATTTCTCAGAAATACGGCCTACTGCAACTAGAATCCTAGTCACGTAAAAGGCGGTTAACGCCAAAGTAAATATCGTACGTAGTTAGTGTTTGCAGATTAAAAACGTTTTGATGCCCACCTCCAATCAGTTGTTTCTATACACCAACTTACATCGTTTTTCATCAATTTGAACATTGGACAGTCAGACTGTTACATGTTTCGAATATAGAACTCACGCATATCGGACAAAGCCATTAATCGTTTGTTTTGTACTTGTCATACTACAGTAGTCCGCTAAGCAATGTTATGTTTCATGTTTTAAGGCGTCAAGATGCAAATTCATGTACAAAAAAGGAATCTTGAACGTTTTTGTATAATTTTACATTAAATGACCTTGAACCAATTTGCATTTGACTCATTTTTATGTAAATTTACATCCGCTGTGTTCATTGTGTAATTAGCAAAACAGTCCAACTACACATCAGTCTGTAGGATACGATTAAACATCTGCAAAGGTCGGGGCTGTTATTAAGTATGTGAATTTCGAGTTATGCTGTTGCCCAATCGGAAGAAAAGCTAAATTCTTTTTTCGTGCCTGTTGCGAAACGGATCTGCTACGACCAACATCTTGTACATTATACCAATGCATAACATTTCTATTTTTTCAGGCGACTTCTCGTTCTTGTGAGAATAAGTTCAAACGTCATTCGTTGCGGAGGACGGTGAGCGCCGACCACCTAGCCGGTAACCACAACACGAGCGTCGTGTTGTCATAGCGACCGTTGTCGGCACGGACGGCCGGTTTTTACTCCTGGAGGACTTCTGCTCCTCCAGGCGACACCTTCCGCAGTGCCTCTTCTATTGTTACGCATTCTTTTTCTTCTCGCAGAGATGTCCATCACGGTGCTATTTATTTCCACTTATTTTTAGAGAATTATCCGCGCGTGTTCATCTTTTGTATGTTCACCCACGTCAACTGCCCGTTTCTACTAAAATCACTTTTCTACCCGACACATCGTACTCCTAACTCCAAAATCGGCTGATATTTAATCTCTTGCTTTGAGGCCGCCGGTTTTGGCTTCTAATATAAGTTAAATCACGACTAATTGTACCAGCTTGATATATAAGGTCCCGAAAAGCATTGTTAACCCTGTTAGGAGGGGACTATTTTTTAGACGATGCTGAAACGCTGTGTGTATGTTGTTGTATGCACTGGTCTGACTCGTTGGGCGAGCCTTGGGGTATGAATAGAGTATGCCAAACGGAGTTAAAATATAGTACAAATAAGTTAGTTTGCCAGAAACCTGTGCTAATCAACTTTTTCGCCATGCCTTCCAATGATGGTAAAAGTAATAATTTTAAATGATTTACGTTTGTAAATTTAAAGGAAAATACTCCACGCGGAAAATTCCATTATTATATTAGCTGTTACTTACGCCATGGTCACCACATACGCGCCAGGCTATCTACGCCAGAAAAAAAATCGTGCACTTTATTCCCTTCAATTTTCCAACATTATTTCTCGTTAAGGATTTTGGTCTCATGGAATGTGTTTGACATATTTAGTGCCTGTTGTTACCACTTTTCATCAATCTCGACACTTCGGTTGTGAAAGGTCCTTCGTGTCTTATGCAATTGCATGCGACTTAAATTTGGTGTCACACTAATAGTTAACATTATTACTCCCAACACTGCAACATGGACAGTGATTCTTAACCTGCCCACTAAAGTAACATTTAAAGGCCTCATCCAACAAAACAAAAATGATAAGAAAAATAAGCCTAACAAAGTAATTTTTAATAAACTTTATTGTAGCTAAGATCAGTGCTCGTGGCCAGCACTGAAACCCTACACAAATAAGTTATCTCACCCGAAAATACAAGAAAAGCGCGTCAAGCACTGAATAATGGCAGTCGGCTCGTCTAACCAGAAAAATTTCCATTTTCAAATCACTGGAAACGTGTATCGATGTGAATTGTTTTGTAATTTTCTTTCGTTCATTACCGATAGGTTTTTGTACCACCCGACCTTATTTGTCTGTACGCCATCTGTATAGATGCCGACAAGGCACCGATTTCTATACATTAGTTTGGTTTGAAGGCCTGTCGATACAAAACGTGGTTTCAATTCTAGCACCAAGACACGTGGAAGGATTTTATCGTTGTCATTTGGTTGATTTCTCTCAAATTTCTCAAAAGTTCGCACGCAATGATAACTAAAACAAGCTAATTTGTAACGTTGTAAATCTTACGGTTTTTTTGTTTCAACGTTTTACAAAGTCCAGTGCACTTTTACCTCCCGCGTGCCGCAAATGAATTCGCGAGGATTTAAATTTCCGCGAGATGGCGCTAGCGACAACGACCCTAGCGAATATGTCTGCGACTATACAGTGTTATTTATTTGAACGTGTTGAATTTTTCAGTGTTTCGTCGAATATCCGAGCGAAATCGAATCTCCCTGTGGCGTGTTAGCATGGGACTTTTTTATTAACCCAAGTATGAGAGTCCACGAATTGTAAAATTTAGTTTGAAAAAACATGTTGTCACAACGCAGTTACATCGTGTTTCTGTTTGCCGAAACACTCCTACTTTCATAACTTGCAAAGTTTGCAAAAAAAACTGATTGCGATATGATCTGACTTAACAATGCACTGGGCCAGACAGGTTGCACTGGGCGGCTGTTGTGCCCTTCTAGTTCATATATGCGAACGCGGCGTGTCGTTTTTTTTTATTTGATGTGTTTGTAGCGCTTCTTTTGTCCCTTCTTGTTCTCACGTTTTTTACTGTGGCACCAATTCCAGGACGAATAAAAATTTTCCGTGACCCAACATGCACCCGAGTCGACGGTATGAGCTTAGTTTGACTTTTGTCATTCTGTCAGATGCGGTTTCTTTATTGGCTTTACAGTGAGATTAACATGTACGCAATGGAGCCAATTATGCATTTGAGTGATCTACACTGATGAGACCAAGTCAGTAGAAACAGTGGCCCTAAATGCACGTCACTCAATACGTGATGTATACGTTTTCCATATTCCCGTGCCTGTGTGGTTTCCACAAAGGTAAGTGTAACTGAAGCAATCTCGTTCAATTTTCTCGCAGAAGAATTTAGACAAAATACGCCAAGCTCTGTCTGGGTAACAGTCTCGAAATTTTTGTATTCGAAAATCACGCAGGCAAATTTTCTGATTTCTCGTCGAAACGCCGTGCAAAAAGGTCACAGTATTTCTTCAAGCAACTATATTTACAAATCTTCCTAATAATGGAAAATGGAGTTAAGATGCAAACATACATGAGGTATCTTGTTGGCGAATTTGCATTATCATCGCCTTGCAGAAGCAACAGTGTTAACATACACCGTAGTGTTAGGGTTGGCTTCTGCAGCTGCTGATGAGTCGGTCGAATGCTCAGTGCCGATCGTTGGACAGCCGAACACGCGGTGGCAGAAGAGAGTCGTTTCGCGTCGCAGTTTGCTAGGGTAGAAAAACATGGACGAGATTTATGCAAAATGTTACGAGCAGATGTGCGATATTTTGTTTTAACCAAATGTCGGACAATGGAGTAAAGGGCTAAGTACGAATTTTATATTTCGACTGGAGACTGTCCTTGGTTGTCATTTCCGATAAATTAGAGAAATACAGAACGAATTTTAGATGTTTGTTGTCTGTAATGACAAACTGTACAATCCTTTGATCTATAAAATATACCCAATATTGGCCTGGATATTTCTGGCGCCACAAATAATAAAGTTATCTGCGTCCTTGACAATCCATGTGACAATTAGTACATTACAATTACGTACACTCCACAAAATGGTTTTTTTTCTGGTGATATTCGGTGTGTTTTCAATGTGTCCTACCTTGAACCGAGATTGTAAAACACTGGATTAAGGCATTCCGAAAATCGAAGACAAATGTATTGAAACGTCCCGAATCTCCATTCAGCTCGAAGGCCCATGTCACCTACAGGGTTAGCGTTGATTGTGTAAAACTCAAACGCTGAAAAACAACGTAAGTATATGTAATAGCGAAAACGTCAGAAAGTGACTACAAGAATCAGCCCGTGCAAGTCGGTGACCGACGGTTCTGTCTTACAAGTCAATAGTATATTCCTAGAGCTCCAAAAGGAGAAAAAATACGATCAGTTCCAGTATGAGATCTTGATTTATTTACAGAAATACTAATTTCGCCTATTGGCATCCTCAGTTTCTGTACGGATATGTCGTATTTTTTAAAAAACTTAACCTTTAAAAATACACGCTGATCCACATGATAGGGATATAAGGTTTTAAGACAGTTGGTATCGAGTTACTTTAAATAAAAGCTAATTTTTGAAACTGGAATCCTTTTGCATAAAAAATAGAACTTATTCTTCGAAACGCCCTGTTCAAGCCAACCAAAAACGCAGCTCTCAAAAACGGCACCAGCGCTTCAAGGGAATCGGAGTCGCACATCAGCACCAGTGACCATCACCGCCAGATGACAAACTCTTAGTTCGACGAGGGTTGTGCGACCCCGGTGATTGACAGTTCCGCGTAAGTCAGAACTAAATTTTGCTAACTGTCACTAAAGAGAGCTGCAGACAGGGTGTGTCACTAAAGACTTACCAGTAAACGGCACGTAGCCCAACAGGAAGGACCCCACTATTAAAGCGAGTTGGACTAACGCTTGTTGCTCCTTGCGCTTTCGCCTGGCCACCGCATTTTGAGAAAGAGACTTGCTTCTTTGTTTTCTACCCCGTAGCATTGCAATGGCGATGAACAAGGACACAATCACGACGCAGATGATTGGAATGTAGAAGAATATGGAGTAGGCGTAGTAGGTGTATCTTACGTACTGTGTAAGCCTATAGAAAAATATACACGGCGTTTAAATGTGACGGAGGCCACATAATAAAATTTTCGGTACATTATGATAATCTGTACGAAAAGCAGCCCCCTTTAAGTGTTCAGGTCGCGTACCACACCAGATCTATTGTAAAATAACTATTCTATACAAGCGACATGATGCTTCATACAATCTGACACAGGCGGAGAAAAAGTATCTTACCACTCTTCATTCTGTGTGCAGGATGGCCACTTTGAGACAGGTAGGTCGGAGAATCGGTCTCTTTCTCTGGCGCCGCTGAACAAAGCCATCGGAACGCAACCACAAACGAAAGTAATCAACCATATAATGCTGATCCATACCTTCGAGAAACACAAAGGAATATTGTACTTAGTTACACCAAACAGAGTATCTCATAATACGAAATACATGATATAATTTTACTCCCAAGATCAAGTATTCAAAAGCTTAGTTTTGTTTCGCCAGGAGTTAAATGATGTTGCAAATGCAGTTAAACGTATAAGACGTGGATCAAAGTCTTTGCTTTGAAAGTCCCGAAAACATTTCTGTCAGTTTTCATTATTCAAACGACCGATATATCGAACAGCAAAAATTGAGGTACATGTTGAGGAGTTTCGCGTCCACTTACCAATTCTGGGCTATTGCTTACTGTCGTGGTTTCAACCCAAAACTTGAGCGTAATGTTAATCGTAGTTAAATCGATACGACGGTCAGTTTCTTGCCCAGCATTAAGGTCAGAAGATCGATTCAAACGAGATGAACTGACAAGTCACTTTGAGCGGGGCATTTTGAAACAAATTTGAACCCACTCCAAGGCAGAAACGACGGACGTTTTCCATTGTTTGAGACATTAAAGAACATTGCTCAATGTTATAACCTCAGTAACCACTACATTGTGACAGTGATCTTGCGGCAATTTCCCCAGGGGAAATAGTTCAAGCATCAAACGATCGACAAAACGACGAAAATGCATGTTACATACAACAGCTTATACCCTGTTTTAAAACCATTCCTGCTTCACATTTAAAAAAAAGGAAGAAATAGGAAATGCCCGGTATCTCGGGTTTAGTGACAGTTGTTTTCTCCGCTTCGTTTATCAAATTAGATCAATGAAAACAGACACGCGGCTGATAAAAGCTATTGCCCAACCCATCGCATCTACAGATAACATACCACAAGATTCTTAAATCAAAGCACACTGCGCTCACCGAAGATTTATCGCCAAGTTACGTAACTCTTTGACACTGTTGCGAGGAGAACAAACTCTCAGATTCGCATTATTTGACGTAAGTTGGGTTTTCAAGTTTTTTCGAATATTCGTCGTTTGATTATCCTCGAATATGAACTTAATTTTTGAAACAATTAGTGTTGCACATGTTACATACCTATATCACTTGCTACACAAAAAGGCTACAAAATTTGACAACGAATACGTTTTTTGAAGAGCAAATACCTTGGCATGAAATCTGGTGATACGTTTCATGCGTTGTGGGGCGATCACTGATATGTAGCGCAAGACGGCAAAACTCAGGATGTGCGCAGCTGTGACGTAAGATGTCCATACGTCTACACCCCAATACACCTGAACGTAACTGTCAAAGTCAAGATTAAAGAAGTCGAAGATGAGGATGATACTCTTTGGTGTCAATCTCTACGTTTGTACGTTCGCCTCATGTCATTTCCTGTATGTGAGGCCTTTAGTAGCTTGGGCACATTTACCCGCTAGCCTGGAGAGATATACGAATCATCATCTCTCTTGGTGGGGTTTGAACTTACAACCCTCGGCATTGGCAAAAGTCGGTTCAACTCATTTTAATCATTCATGTGCATTGGTTGTAAACATGTTAAACCACTTACCGGACAGAAAAAGTTGGGTAATGCGAAGATTTCGAACCCCCACGTCCTCCGATACAAGTTGATCCAACTGATGAGGGCAGAAATGAGGTCGGAGAAGCACAAGCTCAAAATAAACTGGTTGAAAACGGACCTGAATACACCACAAAGTCGCATTATATACAGCAGAACCTTGCAAGTTTTGTTGTTGTACAGAATCTATAGACATAAGCGGGACTTCTCGTATTTAACTGATTTATTGTACGTCAGACAATTAGGATACTACACACAAAGATGAAGATAAGAACGTTTAAAGCTGCAGTAAAATGAAAGTCCTTCGATTTACAACACATTAGGCGCTACTGCTATTGTTTTTACCTCTTCAGAGTTTGCGATGTGAGCAAGACGGATATGGTCACGAGGTTTCCAATAACTCCAACAACCATAAACGTGATGAGAAGAACGGCGGAGACAACGACGTCAACTTCTTCGAAAGGCACTTGGTAGGGTCTGCGAGAGTTTAATTATTGAACAACCAATTTATTTTTGATGTAATTCTGGTGTAAAGCAAACTCTACGAACCCATTATATATTTCTTAATCCACGACCTTGCTTTAAAATTTTGAATGTCAACTAATTGCTGAAAATATCACTAGATTTAAATCTATAGGCTCGGAATGACGCTAATTCTATGCGGATTGCCTATAGGTATACAAGCCACGGGAGTAGGTTATTATACAGTTTTCGAAAATGTAGAAAATGGAACATCCCATGGAACCGAACATCATTGATTTCTATTGAAGTTTACGTTGGTTTGACAATTTTAAATTTACGGTTTTTCTCAAAGAATGTCTCCCTTACATTTTGATTTGATTAAATAAATGAATTCAAATCGGTTTGATCACATGTTGTTCAACATCATATCTTGATAAGGTTTTTATAGTTCTACCCAGAATTTGTTCATTCTGTAAGTGCTTAAAGAGTAAAACTTACACTTCCGTAGGAATGTTGGTAACATTTTGCATCCACGCCGGGATTGAGGTGGAAGTAGCTTGGGGAAAAAGTCCTAACACGTTTAAAGAATCGGTTCCGTTCATTTTTTATTGTTTACTGAACAAACATTTGAGGTTTCCTAATACTTTTTGCTGAAAAGTTAAATAATGACATTGCGTGTTTAGCAAGACGAAGGGAATTTCGAGCTTAAAACTGTACTTTTTATAGTGGAGGCTAAATAGTTCCAAAAAACGTTGTGATCATATCGTGTTACTTGCGTTACACATCCATAAACTGACAACTTGTAAATACATATTGAGACGTCTTGGAAAAATTTGAGACTTACTGCACATAGACTGTTGTCACCATTAGCAATTTCTGTACAATACAAGTATCGTAGATGGAATCGTTTATATTTCGCCCATGCCTACATCCTTTGTTGACAATAAAGAGTTAAAATTCCAAACGATATCAAGAAACTACTAGAATTCTTACACTACCAGTGTTAGATAAAACAAGTTGGATTTCTCTTGCAATAAAGTCTGCTTCAGTTTCCTGCCTACCAAGACCATAATTCTTATCTGCGCCACACAATATACTTACCTCTACTAAACGTGTTATACACGGTAAGTTATGTGCCTCGAGGTGAAACCTTTTAATGTTTCAGACGAATATCATCCTTTTTTCTTCAATTCTGTTTTCACCGAAAACATCTCAGCCCGTGCGCTAGACGACTACTGCTTGACTGCCACGCATTTTACCGCCCTGCTGAAATATTTACGAATGCTTCGCATATTTGTTAAAACTAATTGGAAGTAACACTTCAAAACGCATTAACTGAACGCAACCATTTCGGAGCCACACTAACCACACTATAAACTTGTAACTTACCCTATACTGATGCAGGTCAATAAAACTAAAAACTAGTGTGTGTGAGCTAGCATTTACCAAACTACTGTAGCCATTGAATCCAGTCGAATCGAGTAGTACAGAGCAATTGTATTAAATACCAAATGTACATAAACCTATATGTAAACACTGTCACACATTTACTCTCTTACCACAAAGCTGACTGCGTTGCTTTTCGGTAGGAAAACCTCACAGCGTGCTTACGTATCCCTGACCTCACAGGAAAGTCTTGGACGTGTTTTGGGTCAACAATCTGCTTACCGCTACGACGTGTGCTGTAAATTGAATCTGTAATCTGTTTCGTAGAACACAGCGCAGACGTCAGACATCTTGACGTTACGGAAACATGTTTTGTGTACGAGCGATTCATTCGGTATTTACACATAATATCTGTCTACAAAAGAGGCGAAGGGTGATTCAATTAATTATGAATGAGGCACCTGTAGGTCCATTGTAACATCGCTAACTGCGGTCAATAATATTCGACCACTTTATGCGCACTAAACCCGCTATAACCATTTTTAGTAGGCGCCGCACTAGTAGCTAAAATCAAGATAAGATTTTTTTTCGAAAATGGTTTCTTGAGTTGCCAGTACACTCTGCAGGTTATATAGCCACTTTCCCAGTAGAAACCTATCCATTCTGTTTACCAGTGTAACTCTTTAAACCATCGGTCAACTTGCCACAAAACAGCTTATGGAATCGTTTTATCAATACATAGGTAATCATCAAAGCCAATTTAGTGTCAAACTGGTGTCGTAAGTTCCTGCCTATAAACCTATTTGATTGACATATTCACTTTCTGGGCGCTTCGCGACACACAGCTGCCTCGTTTTAATATATCATGGGGCGTCGTAAGCTAAAAATGTTTGTGGAATTTTGTTCCTTGATGTTCGAATTTTTCCTATATTTTGAAGCTAGATTTACGACTGTTGCAGCGATAAGAATAAGGTATTGGTCAAAGATTTGGAACGAGACATATGGGTAATTTGCTATTTAGGTGAACTCGTTTTCAAAACTGGTAAATTACACAACTTTTCGTTAGGCAAATCGGTTGTTGGGAAACACTGCGGTGATGTATGTGATATATAAAGCCTCTGTTACTATGACCTAAATATAAAAAAATACCTAATATTTGTACGTTTAAACAAAATATTGTATAAATTGAAATTTCCATCCGAAAAAAATAAAAACTTAAACTGCAAGTTTATTTCTGCATGTATAGCATACAAAACTAAAAATGCGCATCCCGAAGCAGTTATCTGTAAATATTCCAATTACATTCAACCTTTTACCAGATTCTCTAGTGCGACAATATGCTCCTGCTGAGCTATACGCATGCAGACGATACCTGACGTCAAATGAGAAAAGCTCAACAAGTTCTAATTTATCAGCTTGAGCCTTATCATTTCAGAGTCATTTCCCCTGTAGGTATGACGTTTCAATAAACGCGGGTAATTATTTCGCACGTACATTGCTGCTATATTTAGTCGCTAATTATCCAGTTGCAATTAAGTAGCCACCTTTAGTCCACAGACTTCGGCGTACAGAAAGTACTAAACGACAGTTTCTCATTCTGGCTGCAAAGATTTACGCGAATAAATGAGACAGAATATCATATACATTTTTAATGATGATCGCACGCTTTCATTGTATACCAATGTAGGTGCACAGGACAGTGCGCAAAACCGATGGGAAGGTGTGTTCATTCCTTGATTTTAATTTGAAAGTTCGATATCAATTAGAAAACACGGTATGTACAAAAACACAGACTGAATTTATAAGTTCTATTGCCAAACGTCGGCGGGAACTGGAATTCCAAAACACCGACAGAGGTTCTTGGTTAACATCTGGTACACGTGGCGGGATGTGTTTGGTCCACTGTTGATCGAATGGTCTTGATCGGCATAGTACTGCGGATAGTGGTTTACCGTTAAAACCATGAAGGCGACCATTGTGGTATTTGGTATTTTTACTTTTGCATCAATGTGCTTAAAACACTCTTATGAGGCCAGAAAATAAACAATTTTGTTTCGGAAAAATGGTTACAGGCAAATAAATTAAAACAGTTTTTCAATAAAAATGCCTGTGGATGATTGTATTCAATGCTATGCTTTTGCCCAGGATTGGGAATGACGCAACAATTTAATATGCAGATAGGACCACTCTTATTCCTAAACACTGCATGTTATCAACAGCCTAACCTTAAATCCACATCCCTACAGCTGCGAAGCTTTTACAGAAATCAAGTGAATTTAAGCAACCAAATACTTACGAAATTACTGAAATCAATATCGTTGTCAATAAGGGCTTTCGAAAGTTGAGCAGCATTCTGAAAGTGGACGTTATCTACCAAACAAAACGAAATATGCTTAGAAAAAACAAGTTAGGCTCAGTTAGGCTACATACCGTCTGCCATGCCGTGGATGAGGTAGTAACTCGACTGGGGAAAGTTGGCCGCCTTGTTCATTACATTTGCTTTGTCATAGCCACCTATGTTGTCTTGGGGAAGTCCCATGTACCTCTCGGCATAGATGGTGTCTGTTTTAAAAACTTCCGTCTTTTGTGCGCATGAATTGGTCATTAGCGTTTACTGTTTATATGTAGGCTATACGCGTATATTATCATGGTATAGGTATA
Source organism: Ascidia mentula (assembly GCF_947561715.1). Lineage (NCBI taxonomy): Eukaryota > Metazoa > Chordata > Ascidiacea > Phlebobranchia > Ascidiidae > Ascidia > Ascidia mentula. Next base: position 9,555,205 of record NC_138574.1, on the reverse strand, counting down.
TTGTTTACTGATATCGTCAAGATTCATACCATAATATCGCCAATCCGTCAACGGTGCAACAGCAAGTCCGCATTTTAAAATATCCGTTCCTTGACCGAGAGCGTGTGAAGTCGCAAATCCACCGTAAGACTATGAAGATTATTCAAGATATTTGCGTTAGAAAATGCGCACACGAAATGCCTCATGTACTTACCCATCCCCAAATTGCTATACGGCTTGAATCAATGTACGACTTCGCGCCAAAAACCCTGAAAAACACATCGTAATTGAAAGCATATGTTTAAGCATTAACAAAATTTAGTTCAGTAGCGTCACCTTGCGGCTTCGATTTGATCGTCAATTTCTTTTTGTCCGAGATTTTGGTAAACTTCATGCATTAAAAGGTCACCCGGCAAAAATTTCCTATTGTTAGCGAAGTAGCATTCACCGGTTTAGCCATAAAAGGGCAGTGGTAAAAAACGTATTTCATTTAACTGGCAAACATTTTTGAGCGGCAAAAAGTGTTAAAATAAACAGATTGTTGAAAAATGTACACCACTCCTGTTTAATACTTTTAACCTACCGTGAAAGTTGGAACCTCTGCCGTCTATTCGCACAACAACTACATCAAGTCCGCTTGGAACGTACACGGGAGCCCAACTACGAGTCCAGTACGCGTCCACATTCTGGTATCCTGGGCCAGCGTAACTAAATAAAACACAACATATGACACTGCGCAAGCCACTAATTATGTGTTACTTTTCGCAATTTCATAATATCACTCAAGTCTTGAAAGCATTTCATTATGCCTTTGATTTAATGGAGCACAATTCATATATATATAAATGTGAGACATATCTTACACATCAATTAGCATCGGGTATTGCTTGGTGTTATCGAAGTTTGGTGGAAGCCATTCTTCATATTGAAACTCTGCCGAGAAATTCGTGAATCACAAAATGCCGTGATATACAACAAAGCAGGTTCTTACTGTATCCTGTGGTGCTGTCTATCCAACCATATCTTTTTGTAGGCATCTGGGTGGCATTAACTGTGTCGACTAAGTCTTGGTTAGCCACCAATACGAGCTCATCAGCCAACACTAAGTCAGGGTCAGTGGCGGTGTGATCGACTCTAAACTGTATGTAAAGAGGAGGACCTTCCCCTAAAAAAAGTATGCATGCAAAATTAAATGAACTGAGTTGTCAATGATATTTTAAACGTCTGTGTTTACAATCAGTAAATAAATGCTATGCGCCCTGAAACAACTGGATATAACTTTTAGAAGAAGTTTTATAGCTTTGACTTTTTTCTGCAAACTGTTTTTCTACAGTCTATACAGCGCTTATCGGCGTGGTAATATTAGACGTGTTAAATAGGTGAGGCAACAATGGAACAGGCCTTATATGGTGATTTAAGAACTTCTCATAGCCCTTTATATCAACTATATTTTACCTCTACATCCCAGTACAAGATAGCTTCCATTTGTACTGAATGATGGAGATACAAAGTTGCACCTCCCGTCGTATTTTGTCTTCACTTTGCAAGTGATGCACTGCGGGGCGTCAGTGGCAGTCTGTCCGGCACCAGGATGTCCTTTTTTTCTGTAGATCTGACGGGCTTCGGTTCCATCGTAAGTGGAGAGGAAATAACTGCTCACAAAAAAAGGTTACCACGAGATGGCGTTTCTAAGGTGGAAAACGATCTACGTTTTGATCAAGTTTGAGGCGAGAATGTTTGGACAAACTAAGTTTCTTTTCGGCAAAAGTGGTTCGTGTTAAAAATAGTTATGCTCGGCCGTCGCAACATTGGTTTCCGGTGGATAAACGTGGTTTAAGTTGATGCTCTTACGCGTAATCGTTGGCGGCATCATACATCTCAATAGCTGGATAAGAAGCGCTGTATGACGTCACGGTATATTCACCTTCTGTCAAAAACGTTTTGACATTCTGCAAATCGCATGGTTAAGGCATTCAAGGGAATGGAATTAGTTTAAATTTTGTGATATTTTCATATTGTAAAGACACGACTCATCGTTATTACGAAATCAAAGTTGCGCATGAGCACAACAACTTACAGTGCTGTCGACTCTTGCCAAATGCTGCCAATCTTTGTTGGGAAGCACCATGAAAAACTCATCCAAATTTTGTCCGAACACAGGAATCCAGTAAGGGCGCCGTTGAAAGAGCCACCCGTTTGGTGTTTGGTGATCAAACACCTAAACAAAAGACGAATCCTTTGCTTGGGATTCAGTAAAGTAAACATATCGGAACTGTTTGCGATGTACTGGAATCCAGCAATCCTGTCATAACAGTTTTTGCAGCCATTGTTGTAAGTGAAAAGATGTACACGTCACTACATTGTGCTCGTATATAGACCAAATGCTGTGATTTTATGTAGTTATGGTTTTTAGGGTAAGTCTGCAACACTAAATACGACTTAACGTCTAACTTCACTATATTGTTGTGAAAGGAATTATATTTAACGGCGATAACTGGTGTTTACCTTTGAGCACACCCAAGTATTAGCTGGGCCCAGATCGCACATTATCATTACAGTTGAGGTTTGCAGTCTATCGCACCACGTGATCATCACGCGGGTGGGACTTGCCCACGTGACACGACTGAACAGGTAGTCACTGCAAAAAAGAAAAAAATTTCGCTGACAAAATGGCCATAAGGGGAATAGTTTAAACAAAGATTTTTGATCATTTTTAGATAAAAGTATATTTTGGGAAACAATTTTCACCTGCTGGAAAGTTCCGCTGGGGGAGTTATTTCCGTTGAGATTGACGTGGCAGTGTCCACAATAAAAACTTTGTTTGTTGGTTGCGTAGTGCCGGCCTGAAATATTCAACACGAAATTTCGTCTTGCGTTCTTCACACAGTATAATCTGCTGAGTCACGTATGACGCTGCTAACATACTTTCGGGTAAGAGACATCAACCATTCGTGGGTAAGTCTGTCCATCAAAACGGGAAAACTCAATGTGATCGCATTCGGTGTCGTTGAACTGGGCAAAGGCGAGGTGCTGACCATCCGGGCCGAAATACATGACATTATTGCTCGAGATCATCTCCTCTGCAAATTGAAACCACAACAATCGTTGGAAAGTTGATTTTACATTTTAGGGATCTTATACCTTCATACACCCAGTCGGGAATTCCGTTATACACGTAATTGGCCCGACCGGTGTCTGTCATTTTCACGTCTGTGTCGTTGGGAGTCGCACGATAGTAAATGTTGAAGTCGTGAACGTAGGCCTAGTTGTAGGAACAAAACACAAGCTCCGTTAATTATTCGGGTAAAACAAGCAAATATTGAACCACAGATGGTTGGATTATAATATCCAAAGCGTCTTGAAATTCAAGGAGGTATAGTTGCTTTCATATTTACGCTATATACACAAATAAGATATATACACGTCAAAAGCAGTGATACATTAAACAAATACCCATCGTACATAGTACTACATACCACAACCTATGCACTCAACATACATAGGAAAAGGTGTCACTGCGTTATTCGATCACATTCATACAAAAACAAACAATTAACTATGTTCGTTATTGACAAGCGCGTCGAGGGTTTAACGCATTAGCAAACAATTCGTACCAAGGCGTTCCCGCTTGGAGCCCAAGTGATGTATTGCGTGTCGTCAGGTAAAGTGATGTCGTTTCTTAAGGACCTGTAGAGTGCATTGTTCCAGTTACGATCTGAACGGTCGCTTACGATCCTATAACTGCGGTTAGTCACAAATCATGTAGGTTTTATGGCCACTCAACAACTCTCTTTGCTCGATCACAGCTGAAAAGTTTCTTTAGGCGACCAAGTGCTTGTTTGCTGAGCAACAAATTATATGCCAACAAGGCGAAATAAAACTCGTAATATTCGTTGAGACCGGAAAGTCAATACTATTAAAATCATGTTGCGTTCAATCTGTGCTAATTGGGAATAGGTTGGAGAATGGTTTTGCAACGCTATGGTCCAGATTACTCCCTAGTCAAATAATGTATTCTTATGAAAATGTCACAAAATATCACAAAGCTCTTATTGAATATTATGAAACTTCGCTTAAATGGGCGACATACTTACATCATAAAAATACTACTTGTGGCCATAGCTAAGCTTGAGTCGTAATATACGTTCAACTGTAACTAACAATAATGAAACCTACTGTGCAGCAACGTCGAAAACAATGTACGTCCCGTTGTATGAATGTCGCCAACCCTGAACAAAATTTACAAAATTTCTAATTAATCGTTTGAAAAATATGGCTGTTGTGTTTTAAAGATACCTTCAAGTAGTTTGTGAGCAAGAGAATATATTCCTGTGTCGATGATACTTTGTACGATCGTGCTCCATTTTCGGTCTAGTTTGCGGAAATAATAAGCTTTAGATGTTGTCCTTAATGATCTTAAATTATTACTTTCCCAACTAACGTAATATTTATATGTTACTGCCATATTTTAGACATAGCTACAGAAGATAAAGCTCGGGAACAAAATAAAATACCCACATGTTTGTTGTTGTATATTCTTTTTAATTTATAATACAGTAATTTTACATAGTATCTGATCATGGTTTTTTTTTGTGGTTTAAAGCAGTGAAATTTTCATATAAACAGAAAACTATGTCCTTACGTAAACAGATCCTGGCATTAAGGTATCTACAACATCTGTCACCACGTTACGTTTCTTGATGCCAACCGAATCTCGAAAAATGTATTCGGTTCCTGTTGGAAAATGCAATCAAGATATGTTCGCTTTGCAACATATAAGAGGAATAGTTACATGCTCACCAGATATCCAAATAGGGCTTATCGAGCTGTAACTAAAGGCGCTGCTAAAGATGTCGTCAAACTTAAACTTGGGGAGAGCTTTGGTTTCTGGTTTCTCCTCCAACGACTTTACGATTTCTTTGCTGCTTTCATCATTGTGCTCTGAAAAGCAAAAAGCGCTGCGGTATAAGTCTAGTCACATTTTCGCAGAGCTCTCTTTTCAAACTTGTATGTTTTGTATAAAACTTTGATGTTGGGTTAGTCACAGTGATCCCTATAGGGTTTATAATCAATTTATCAAAACACATAGATAAGTAGATAAAAAATCGATTGAAATTCTTTGCACTAAATCGTTACACTCTCATTACAGAACATTCTTTGTAACATAAATAAATCTTTGATTATCCCAATATCATATGTACATATGTTGTATTTCACGTAAATAAGATGTTGTTGTTGTCATTTCACCAGTATTCAACATAAGGAACAATAATTATTCACTCACCTTTTAGCAGATAACCAACACCAACCAGCAGAGTAAGGGATCCAACGGCTGCACACAATTTCCGCAAGTTTGTCATATTTCCTTTCCACCTTCACCGAACCGAGCCTGAGTGACTAATGATGCAAGCTGAGCCAACAGAACAAAGCACAATCGTTAACCATTAACCACTTACGTACTTTTAATATCAGCATGCACAACTCAGTGCACACTGCGCATACATTACATGACATGCCTCCTTTTCTGTGTTCAGATTTTTTCTCAGCTTTAAAAAACCAAAGGGTCTATTATTGATGTTAAAGTTCGTAGCCTGACTTATAGCCTTTATGGTTTTATCGGTGCCCTTGTCGTTTTATTTCTCAATATTTTATTATTGATCCGTGTAGCGGATTTCTGCGCAAAACAATAATGATTTGAAAAACTTTCAAACACCAAAATTTTAAATTGGAGCTTGGCGTTCAATGTGTTTTGTTGCCAATTTTCTTTTGTTATGTATCACCCAACATAGCGTTGGAACATGCAATACAAAGCTTGGAAACATTAGAACTGGCCAGTATTGCCAGAAAATACTATACGAATTCGGATGGTCACATTTTACCGTTAAAGACAGTTTACCAAAATTTGGGACTATTTTAACACATGAAAACATACTTTTTACTTGGGTATAAAAGTAGCGATGTGAAATTTAAAACACTACAGTGCAACTTTGCTAATTTCGCTCTGCGGATATTGAAAAAGACGCTCTGATGTTACATTTTTTATTATGCAGGGTTAGTGTCAATAACAAGATTAAACAAAATGTACAACAGTTGATTGGTAACACAAAGCACACACAACATGAAATTTACCTTTTCTAAAAATTCAGTTAACTCCGATTTATATTGGCAAGACCAGCACAGATATGTAAAACACAAATGGCAAATTTTATAACTGAATGACAGATACTTAACACCGCAATCAATAAAGGCTGAAAACAAGTGATACAAGCGTCGGTTTTGATGTTCACTGGATTATTTCCATTACTTGACTCAGTACAACATCACAATGCTTCACAGCTTGGCGTTTCACAAATGTTTCGACGATAACCGCTTTCCTGCAGAGCAAGGTATGTTATATTCATGACTTTTCCAACATGTTTAAAGTGCTAGCATACCTTGGTACTGCTGAAGGAGGGTCTGACACTTTCCACACAGTTGACTTCAATTCTACATGAGTCGCATTTTTCTGTAAATATATAAAATGGCGTCATTGTTACTCCTACAACATAGTGTTTTGCGAAATACAAGTATAGCTCTGTTTCTTTGATTTTCTGTTAATTTGCAATGTTAGGATACCGTGGATTGAACTCTTTATTCTGGTATGAATAGATTCTTGTGCAAGCCAAATTTAAATCGCTTCTGGTGATAATTACCGCACAAGTATTTCCTACATAAATTTAACCAAACAAATAAGCACCCTGCTTTGCGATGACGCATTACCAATCATTGAAATTGTTTTGCAGCAAATACTTGGACTTATGGCTGGAAGTGTTCTTAACCAGTTAGTATTAGCATTGATGACGAACACAGCAGGTCACATGTTTAAAACGTCTGCTCAGCATGTCTTCATTAGGTTTTAAAGAAAGTCTCTGGTTTACCAAATTCAAACTACCAACATAGTCTGCCATATTATCTAACAAACCGAATTGATAGAAAGAAAGATTGATGCAATCTTGCCTATGCTGAACTTACCTTTAACTCAATTCCGCAATCGGTGACTTGAAGACGATAATTGTTTCTCAAGTTGGCTATGCAGCGCGGTGTTACCGTACTTACGTCACTCACTGCCGAACGCGACATAACAAGTTGGTCACCGACATTGAAATTCATGTTGTTACGTTTTGCTTTACCAACGCTGTGAAATGACACAGGTTAAAGGAAGAATGGGATTTTGAAATGTAGATTTCGCCGAAAATTTTCATATGATATCTCCTTAGCAACAGAAGTACACGACTGATTTAAATATCTGGAAAAAGTAGGTAAAAACACTACGTATACTGCTTGGTAGCAGAGATTTCCTTGTTACTTACTGTATTAAAACCACACCACGACGACATTCGATGCCAGTTGGTCGAACAGCGCCTGCGATTCAAACGCACATAATTTCAAACAAGGCAGAATACATTGCAAAATCTCATACATATACTTTTATTGAGATATCGGAAATATTGGATAATATAAAGAAACATCGTCAAGTATTTGTTATTATTCTTACTTTCTATGAATCCAGTTCGTACAAATTGGGCTTCAAATATTTCCTTTTTCTTTCTCCTATATTTTTTAATTATACCGGGGCGCAGGTTTTTTTTGACACAAAGAATGGTTTTTGAAACTTTACTTGTGGTATGAGCCTAAATTCCTCCATGCTAGCATACCTAAAACTTCCACTTCGTTTGTGACTTGCAATGCTATTGGCCTCAAAGACGACGATTCCTTCACCATGGAGGAAAGGCGTGTTGGCCAACACGACTGACACGAAAGTTGCTTCGTTTCTCCCTGATGGTCTGCAGCACTTGTGTAGTTTCGATCGCAAACGCAGTCTCTGGAAAATGATGACGATTGTTCTCAATGATTTCACTGCATAAACTTCAGTCTTAAAGGTTGTCGCCATTTTGCATAGCGCAGACAAAGTCATTACCGACACAATATTATGTTATTTTTTTTTCCTTCAGGGCATACATTCCCTCTGCAGGGCATCACAAATATTCTTATTCAAATAAGATTTACTTTAAAACTTGAGACGAAGATTATTGATGCAGATGTCAGTATATTTGTCTGAATGCTGCTATTTTTCGCACACGGCGAAATCATATTTAAACAAGTTTACGTGCTAAAGTTTACTTGATAAATTTTACCCACTTTTTATTGTGTCGGTCAAAACCTTACCCTGCACAGAGTCCTTCACTGCGTACAAAGTCTACGACAGAGACAAGATCCAAAGAAGTTCTGTCGTTTTCCAACCCAAGATTTCCCTGTTGGATTTTTTGTCGAAGTCTGTTCGCGTATTCCTCCGGATCAACGTATGGACAATCCTCATCGTCTATTACCACGTCAAAATCCACATCTGAACGGAAAATTTGAAATGTCAATGAGTGTAATTCTTCTAATAAGGTTACTTTAGAAATAAAATTAGAATTACATGTCAATGAAAAAATAATGTTTACCGTATGCTTGTCTTTTTCTCCTCGAAGCTGAAAAAAAACAAGAACACATATAAATTCGGAAACTGCCCAATAAGAAATGCCATAAAAGCCGCACATTCACAAAACGTATTTTTTGTAATCGAAACTAAAAATGAATACTTCTAAATCTACCACATCCACACCCCCTGTGTGTAGCATTGTTTGAATGTATTTCTGCACTTACCGACAGGGCAACTCGCTGCGTGGGTATCGTAAAGATAATCACAGACGCACTGTTGTGCCACGCTTAAATCAGGTTCCATAATCAGCTTTTCTAGCGCACTTAACCAGCAACCAGCTTCATTCGTGAAGCTCCCGCCAAAACTGCAGAAACAACACAGTTAAACAGTGGCATTCTTGTTTATATCCCGCATGCGCTTTATCCGTCGGTTGCTTATTCGTTGTGGTATTAATATACACTGAGGGTGATATAAAATTTATTTTCTTTGTAATGCTAATAAGAATGTAAAGAAAAAATGTTAGCTTGTGCAAAATTACTCACGATACCTACAAATTTTATAAATTGGACAAAGAATATTTGAAAAACGCAATGACTGATACTTAAGTTCAAGACGCACAACTTTTCATCTTTTATAAAACCTATGTATTCGCGCCCATTCAATATCATATTTCACCTGCCTCTGTAAACTGACTTAAAAATATTTACCTAATATTATCTATAGCAGTATATCGACCTAAAATACCATAAATCCATTCTATTGGTTCACCTCGCAACATTGCACTCATATTGGTTATCGTCAAACCACGATCCCAAGTTGATTACAAAGTCCACGACACTTTCCCAGGTATAATCGTTCAATGAATTGGCCGCCATACAAGTATCGAAGAAGTCATTTAGAGCGTTTACTTCTCTGCGTCGACGCTTCTTGTGACAAGCTGAAATTTAAGGTAGATCGTAAACTAATTGTTTTTGTATGTTAAAACCAAAATTATAAAACCTCACAAAAATATTATGTAAAGTTTGTCGTATACTAACCTTGGACTGCAAGAAAAGTCAAACAAAGCATAAACAAAGTTCTGTACATGCTGCTTCCTCCTGTTTAAACAGCTTTGTTAAAAGCTTTACGTTCAACAAGTAATTTAAATTTCCAACTTGTTCTTTTTGAATCTGCGCTAATACTAAAACGTTTGCATTCTTATAACCTAGAGTATTTTGCCTGAGGGTCTTAATTATAAATCTAAACAGCAAGACAAACATTTTATTGATATGCAAGGTCAGTTTTTAATTTTGAAAAAACCCCATTGTCTCGTATCTCGCAAACAAAAGATCTTTTGCACGAAACTTTCCCCGTACAAATCGGAGTGGCGGGCTTTATTATGAAAATAATGGTAGCCCAGGAACAACATGTCAATAAACGCCCGAGGCAAAAAAGCACAAATACCGCATCACAGGCGATACACGGCAAAGTACCCTATGTTTGCGTTGCTATTATATTTCTTTTAATTGACGAATAGTAACATATTGTCACATATTAGTGGCAATAATTTACGCTATTATTTCCATTGTAATTTTAAACCCTAAGTTTAATAGATTATGAGGAAAATCAGTCAAACGTAAAACTGTATTAAGATCGCGCCATTAACAGTTTTGCTTCAGACCAGGGGTTCTTAACCTGGGGTCCATGAACCCCCAAAGGGTCCGAGAAGATGCATTAAGGGGTCCATGAAACGAAATACCATTATTCCAAAAATCCACGTATTTTCCTCTGTCCATAAGGCTTCGCTGTCCACGAGTTTTAATATTTCGACATTTGCAATGTGTTTTTTTGCAAAGGGGTCCATGGCTTTTCAAAAAATGTTTTAGGGGTTCGTGATACAAAAAATGTTAAGAAACAGTGCTTTAGACCCTAATGTTTTTTTCGGTTGCTTTGGATTAACAAAACCCAAACTTTGAGGCAGACTACAATGTACTTTTTTTGAGAATAGCTCCGAAAAAAAAACACCGAAATATATGACAACTTTGAGCCTGTGCCAACGGCCGTGTAGTAGGAAATGCCCCATTGCCTCATATCACGAAGAAAACTTAACCTAGCGCGAGAAACAAACTCATGTCGGATTGATACCTTAATTGGAAAATGCGTTACAACACGTCAGCCCGGGGCAAAAAAGCACAGGGCGTGTTGCCAGTATATATTTGTGTGGTTGACGCATTTAAAACCACTAATTTACAGGACAAATTTCCTTACATGTGCTTCATGGTCAAGTCTTTGTAAAAACAATGACAAACATGTATGAAACGAGAATAGCGAGGGAAAAGTTTCCTTCCAAACAAACATTGGGCTTTTCAAGTAGCGTTCAAAGTATTTATTTCTTGTACCAATCGCTGCGTGTTACAAAAGCGATGTACAACTTTGTGGTGCAAAACGTCTTTGTAAAATAAACATATATTTGTGGTTTTCTTTGAACATGATTCAACGGGTAAATGTATATGAAATAATGTTACTGTGACTGCCGTATTTCTATCTTAAACAGTCACTGTGTTTAATAGTACGTTCACTGTCTTTGCGGCGAAAACTAGTTAGCTACATAGCATCTCAAACAGCACGTGTGCCATCATCAAGGATATATTTTATCGCCTTCAGAGCACAGATACATGCGTACATGCAAATGTACATGTGTTTTCTATGAGAAACAAAAAGAGTTAAGAACCAACTAAAAACACTGAAGTGAAGAGACAGCATAGAGAATAATCACTAAAAAATAGAATACTTGTGGCTTTACAGAAACTTCACCGCGTGTTTTGAATTACTAAATTATTGTTAGTATCACTTTCCTTGTTTAAACAGAGTACATTTGTTTTTGTTATTAATAAAAACCGATACAAACTACTAAGAATTGTTCTTATGTCACGTAAGTTACAATAGTATTTTATTGTGACCAACATTTCGTCCACCATCCGGCGAGACTTCCTCAGGGTTATGTCACAACGATAACACTTACAGCAAAAACGCAAGAAAGACGTAAAGAAAAACGGAACCGATAACAATGGCACCGCTTGTATCGTCACGTGATCAGGTGTGTAACGGGGCGTAACAATTACAACAAGTAGTTGTAAACAGCTGGAAAGTAGACGCAGTGCTCCTTAATGTCCTCCCTCACTTGGGTTCGGACCACGTCAAAGTCAACTCGGTGGCCGAATGTGTAGCAGCCTGGCAGTAAGGATCGCACCAGATAGAAACTGTTACAAATTTGACGCAAACGTGGAGACAAACTGATCATTCTAAATCTCGTGTGAAAACATGGAAGATTTCTATTGGCAAGAAGTAATAAATGCACGCAAGTGAACAAACTTTTCGCCGTTATTTTACCCAAAATGAAAAATACACTGCTGGTCTACAAGGTTTTTACGTGATTTCAAATCGAATGTTCGGAAAAAAACGCTTTCAGATGAAGATTATTTTCGAACTTTTTAACACAGAGAAAAACTGGAATCAAGATCACGACATATTAAGCACAGTACTGCATACATTTTGACATCTCTGTCGGACAACGAGCATAAACTTCATACAAAGACAACTTAAAATGCTGTTGATTGAATGTGTAAGCATGGCATTACTTCTCTGTTGATTGAATGTGCGAAATATTGTCAAGGTTCCAAACCAAGTAAGAATGTGAAATCACAAGTCAGTGTGTTTGAAATACAACAAAACGCCTCCTTGAAGGAAAATCCTCCATTTTGACAAAATTGCTTTAGATTTACTGTTAATTCTCAGGGAAATTACAGATAACACCCACCAGGTAAAAAGGTTGCAGACCATGTATTTGTCACATTCACGTAACATATCGGATGCTTGTATTAGTTTCGCGACGAAGCCGTAATGATAATCTGCCACTACCACTTGTATTTGCCGAACGTCGAAGTTCGACGGCAGATTCAAAATTCGACCATAACTTAGTCGTGTCGTATTCGGCCTGAGAGCCAGGGGCATCGTTGTAACACCGGCCGATTTCCCCCTCGCTACCATCTTCGTTCGTCTTAAGTTGCAGGTTTTTGACAAGTTGTGTTTTGTTGTATCACTGAAACATACCTCGCCCACCCTGGTTACATTATCGTAATGGAAAACGTTGTAATCAAACAACCGCACTATTAAACCGGCGTCGGTTGATTTTAAAAAACAAATGTGAAACAGAAAAAAAGGTAATTTCAGTTTATACTTTTAGAGTCATGCTTTCGATATAGAAAACACCATGGGTACACATGTGCACCTGATTGCTGTTGGACAGTTCTTATTCTATTGATTTGTCGTACTTTTTTCATCGTTCTGCACTAGAGAAGTAATTGAACACACAGCTGTTCATAATCCCGTTACTGTCTGACTGTCAGCTGAATTATATCCACACGACAGAACAATAATCGGAGATCCTTTGCGGATTGGGCCACCCAAATCCACGCTTAACCTCATCAAATTACACACACCACCACACAAGTGTTCTGTATGTAACATGCACCCAAAGGGTGGTTTACTATTTCGTATAGAAAGTGACACAAAAAAATATTATTTCCTTTCGCGATTTATGTTATATACGCGTTTGACAGCACTCTCGCTAAAAGAAACCGCTTAAAACGTAGAACTGTCGAAATTCAAACAATTATAGTTTTTTTATTCCGGTATGATTAATCCCATTCAAAAGTTAAAACTATGTCGAATTGTTTGCACAATAAGGCCCAGGCTATGGTGATGCTGTTTGGCGAACATACCAGACGTAAATCCCACTTCAAAGCCAACTGAATATTGATAGCTGGGCATAAGACCAAAAAGATCCAAGTACTGTAGACTACAAACCAAATTTATGTCATCATCGTTTAAAACACAACAACTATTCCGATCTTTAAAAATGTAATTATTTTGAGCTAAGCTAACTTTGCATTGTTTTAGGAGTGTGCATTGATCGATTGCTCAACACTTGGAAAATGCCTTTTCTAAGGTTTTATTCACAACAATAGCACTGCATTGCATAGTATCAAATATTCATCAAAACCTGCGAACCATTGCCAACACCTAACAACCACTCAATGGTGTGAATACTTCGCATGGCAAAAACTCCATGACAGTAAAGCACAATATAGGGAAAATTGGTTTAGGAGGCATGTCCTGCCTACATTCCATAATTGGATAAATAACACAGTGTTCCTATATACTTGTGAACAACAAAAATTGCGTACTTTACTGTTCTTATTGTTGACTAATCCCGCTTCGAAAGAATCCCAGCAATACACACTGTAATGCCCATAATCCAAATGCTTTTCCACGGTTACAGACCATGTATTAGTCACATTCACGAAACATATCGGATTTTGGTATCAGGTTCCTTGAGAGCGACGAAGCCATAATGATAATCATCAACACCCACTTGTAATTGCCGAATGTCGAAGTCAGACGGGAGGTCAAAAATTTCCAAGTTGATCACAACGTCATACGTTGTGAAGCTGCATTGCATGCAGTACTTAGTCACGTCGTGATCAGTCCGAGAATCAAATTCGTCGTTGTAACATCGACCAATTTCCTGCTTGCTGCCATTAGGAGAAAGCAGTTCAAGCCATATGCCAGCGTATCCAACTTGAAAACCACCACTGATGACTTTCACGGTGAAACGTATTTGGAAAGTTGTTTGTTGTTGATGTTGGTTTCCATTGCTGTTTCCCAAAGTTTCCACAGTGAGTTCGTACTCTGTAATTAGTTTAGAAGAAAGTAATAAAAATGTTCAATCGTATGTTGAAATAAGCAAACTGTACACAACGGTATAGCAACAGGTAAAACAACCACCAGCAGCATGAACACACATCCTAGCTGGAAAGTAAACACGTCGTTTCTTTTGCAAGGTTGAATATCAAAGAACTTATATAAGTCAACATTACCTGGGTAATAGGCTTTGGCACTACTCAACATCCAGCTTGCCAGATACAACAACAGTGATAGGTTGTTCGTTAACATTATGTGTACAAGAGAGTTCAAATGTAACAAGCCATTTGACATCCAAAGTGCTGCGAATACAGTTATGCTAAGTAATATTATAATACTATTGGCACATACACACAGCAAATTGGTATTTAAAATGATTATCTCTTGATCACAAAAAGTATTTTGAATGCGTGCCGAATCAATAGTAGCTATCATGTAAATAAAAAAATTCAAATTCCAGTTAACTAATCTATGATAGAGAAATTGTTGGATATCTGTAATCTATATTAACACTGAAAAAGTTGATTCTGGGGCATCAATTCTAACCTAACCTCGTACAACAGCATGGGTCGTCCCACGAGCTTTCCCACGAGCTTTGTAAAGGCAGATGACTGTTTTCATCTAGTAACAAATGGCCAGGCCATGCATAGTATTTCCTTCCGTGATAAAAGCTGCAACCCGCCGTATGACCACGACGAGTTATTTGTATGCTAAGCTCATACCCTATGCTATCTAATCTATCATTCAATGTTTGCATGCTTGTAAAAGTACATTGTTTTATGGGTACTTCATTAACTGATTTGTTTTGGGAAACAAGCCTTGACAATATAGGTCTAACAATCTTCTAAAACCAGCACTCTCCAACCGGTGACCCTCAACACACTGCTGATGTACAGCAAGAGAACGCTTTGTGTGTCGCGTTGTGAATGCAACCAGACAATTTGTGCCGAAATGTTTGAAAACGCAACTTGGCCGATAATCCAATGCTGGTTTTAATGAACATATCCAGAATAATTTCATTGAAAAATACTTTTCTCAGATCAGTTAAAAAAAGGTGCAAGGTAATATTGTAATCATTAACTATCTGTATGAGCAGGGTCGTTT
Organism: Ascidia mentula; assembly: GCF_947561715.1. Lineage (NCBI taxonomy): Eukaryota > Metazoa > Chordata > Ascidiacea > Phlebobranchia > Ascidiidae > Ascidia > Ascidia mentula. The sequence continues at coordinate 9,539,919 of NC_138574.1, read as the reverse complement.
TAAGTTACAGGTCGTTGCGTTTCACAACACTATGTCCTCAACAACTCTATTTTAATGAACAGTTCATTCACTAGAATAACAGACTGCTCTGTGGGCTACATGTTTGCATGTTCGTTTCGTTTCAGAAAACTAAAAACGAAAGATACATCTCGTTGTCGCTGTCTATACAAACATATCCATTGGAAACTGTCCTGTCAATATTGTTCTTACCACACCTTCACTGATAAGGGTTCTCGAATAGATGGTTGCTTTCGTGGTAGTAAACAATGCATAGCTGTAATAAAGGGTGCCAGGCATCGATAAACCTGAACAGTACTTAACGCTTCGATATGCCTGAACAACTGCGAAACCCCTCGAGAGAAATGAGCCCGCCTTTCTTGACATCGAATGAGACTTAGAGCTGCTTTAAATTAATAATACTTTTATCATAATGCTGTTTGTTACTAGCCCCGTAAATCCTTCGCTTGAAAACCAATTGAGAGGTATTATTGACCAAAAATCACAGGGGCCGCCGTTTCCCCGTGTAACGTTTGACCACATAACTTGGTACTGCTTAATCATTAACCATATACTGTGCAGCCATTTCCTTCTTTAAAAAGGTTTCATGTGTAAATATGCATCAAGACACACATGCTTTTAGTTGTTCACCACATCACCGGCCATAATTAGACCATCACTTCCTTGCAAACTTACAACAAACTATTCCCTTACAGCTGTATTTCTCTGTCTACTGAACACAAAGGCGATTGGTCTTGTTTGAGTGGTTTTAAGATCGTTGACTGGAACGCTTTGCAAAGCTATACGTCGTTACTGAGGGTCGAATAACGCTTTGTGAAAGGAGCTGAAGGTTTCGCGATTTCTAATGGATTGGTCGTAACAACTATTCAAACAGAATTACGCTCTCACCACCAGCAACCCGTAGGTAGCAAACATGGTTTAGGTTTATTTAGGGTTGATACTTTTAGTGTAAATAAGTGCATCTTTAATATGTTTGGACTTGTATGTTGTTCCAGGACATCATTACACAATCGTGTACGTTTGGAATAAGTACTGTTTATTATACTTTCTTCATTTCACCCTCTTAGAATTGACCAAGCGGCAGAAAAAATGTTTTTCAATATACATTATTCATAACATCCAATGCCTCGTCGTATGTGCGATTTATAAGTCGAGCGATTTACGTCTCAGTCGGTGATTAAACTTTTTACAACTGCGCATTTTTCTCGGTATTCTGTGTTGAAAATATTCCGCGCCGACGCGTCATCATGTGGTCGAATTGGAAACTTGTATCTCTCAATAGGTGGCGTTTAATGGCAACACCGGTCGAGCGCCCGACCCATATACCAAGAAGAAAACCTGATAAGTGCCCTGGGTTCAAATTCCGGTGTGGTAATACAAACATGCTCCATAAGAATTTTATTATATTAACGCATTGATGTTGACATTAACAAGTTCTATGTGGTAATTATTTTTCTTTATGATTAAGCCGAAAACCTGGCAACGTCACTTTAGGGCACAATGGCGTTTATTCAGGTCCGAAAATATAAGTTGGCGGATCCAAGTGAGATATTTCAATACACGGGACTCGAGCCAAAATGTTCGACTGAAATTCACCTTCAGACTTAAAGTCCAAGTGAAAAATAATCTTATTGGATTTAATAAAAGACCTTACAGATTCTTTTCGCGATTTCCTTTGAATTTTTCCTGGAGATTTCCCTGATAAGCCGCTATCGAGTCGAGAGAAAGAAGAAAAACCGACAGAAAGTCTGGGCAACTGTTCTAACCTAAAAATATTCAAACCAATTATTGACCGAATTATTTTGATATTTACGAAGTACAGTTTCCATATCCTACATGACTTGTTGTTTCTGTATGCAGCAAATGTTTGCATATGACGTGTGTCTTTGCATTTGGTGGTGAATGTTGGGGCCGTTGGAATGTTAGTTACAACTTAAAGTTGGTTCTTTGTATCCGGCAAATCGGTATTCGGCAAATTTTTTCATTTGAAGTGCGTCTTGGCAAATTGCTGGTTTTAGACAGTTCTTAAAATGAACTTGTGTTGTATCATTGGTGTGTGGTCTAGTTTAACTTCAACACATTCTGCGCCGACGCGTAATCATGTGACCGAAATGGAAACTTGTATCTCTTAATAGGTGGCGTTTTAAATCGCCCTATCCACATACTTAGAAGAAAACCTGATCGGGATTCGTGTCCAGGATATTCTGGGTTCAAATCCCGGTATGATTAAAAAAAATTTATGGTAATTTAATATTTATAACGATTACTCTTTACCGGCAGAGGGCGCTACTTGTACGTTTCTTTGAATTGTTGGACATGTTTGCTGATCGGATCGGGTTTCCTTCTTGATATATTCTGGGTTGGGTTTCTGGGTTCAAATCTTCCGGTGATGTCAGACAACTTTGCTGACCAAACGGCCACGCAAAGACTTCCACTTTGTGGTGATTATGCAATCGCCGTCATCTGTTGGGCACCGAACTAGGTATAACCTTACGGAGAAAACAAGGTGGAAACACTATGGCAACGCAAAGCTCAACCAATAGTGCCGTCAGGCCCGTGTCACAATAATCATATGATAAGCAAAGTGGAGCCAATAATATGAATTGTGTAAGTTGTAGCTTCACTGATAAGACCTTTTAGGTCGAAACAGTGGCCATCTGTGTGAAGCTCGCACGATTCATGTTATTGGCTCCACTTTGCCTATCATATATTTCTTATATCCGCTGCACTGTCGGCAACTTCAAAACCCCACTTTGCGTAAACCGTGCAGAACATGCGGAAATCTGTGAGTTTCGCCGCGCTTCCAGTGTTGTTCAGCTCAAAATCCCTTACCTACACAATGATACGGATCATTACCTTCACCGAGACCAAACGGTTTGTCGAAAGCCGGAGGGTGACGCAGGACCAACAACACACAAGATAGTCGTGTGTGGTTTCGCTTCCAGCAATGGGTCCGTTTCAAACACCCATTGTAATCAGTCCTTGTTAGACATTTCTACGTGACAGCGAGCATGCAATGGGTTGTAGATTAACCTTCGAACCCCTCTAATGCTTCAAATACTGTTCAAGTGTTCCAGAAACAACAGCCCCAGTGCTAATGAGATTCAAACTGCGATTGAGCGTCGACCAGAGCAAGAAAAACGGCGACTTGAAACTGATGAGTCAAGAATGCTACGATACAACAAAACCGCACGTCAGCAAAATAACACATGCTTTTTTCCGAGTTGCAGTTTCCTGCAATTCATCTAATGAAGATAAAAGTACTTATTTGCCATAAAATCGATGCAATCACAATGAAATCTTTATGCGATCGGAACGGCTGTAAAGTTTGCATTTATATACCCTGCATGGTCTGTAAAATGCTGTTGTATTTTGGTGGCACACGTATCGGTATCGTGCACTGCACAATAATTTGGTTTATTACATCATAATTTACAATGTTACGGGATTTTTTGTGCTGTTGCCACTGACCGGTTTTGTAACGGTTTTGTGTCAAGTTAAAATAAACAAACAAAACATTACATGATTAATTGGTGTACGATGTACGTTTTTAACCTAATCCGGGAAATCACAAAGGCGAATTCTACGAAAAAACCAGTGACGAAAATTCAATTTTGATTTCAAGCAGACATGGTAAAATCCGTTTCAAATTTGCCGAATTAATATTTTTGGGCGTGTGTACGCTTACAGTTTAAGCGTGCCAGTATATTTCCCAAAAACCATAAAATATTGGTTTCAAAATAGAATTGTAGATGATTAGCGTTTAAAGACTGGGTTTTACGGTTATTTGCCCGCCGGCTAAAACTTTTTGGGCATATACGTGCGACGAAACATGCCGAAATTGTATTATATCGGGTTCTGTTGGTAGAACGTTGCGATTATGTTCAAATAAATTATCAATTTTCAAAAAGAAACTATGCATGTCTATTAGGGCAGCAAAAGAGGTATAAAATTGAAACTAAACAAAACGTAGGTTTTAGTTAAACCTATTGAGGGTGTCGGGGCAATAAAAATATACGTGTAATTTGCACATTGGCAAACCCCCATACGTAATCGAGTACTTCAATTACTTTTTGAAAAGTGCCATGTTAACTTAAGTTTATATCCTGTTCCAATCGAGTTAACACACATTTGTGAAGCTCTTTAGAGCATTTTCTGAAGAGATTTTACATTAGGTAAAAACCTCATGCTTTCTATAACTTGAGTGGACAGACGGGCAATGTACGAGCACTTTAAACCAAGCATTGCGTCATGTTGCCCAGATGCTAGGCGTAATACACTGGGAGGTTTAAAACAATAGTCCCTGTGTTATTGTGTTAAACATGGGAATCTTTTCGATGATCCTTTGATAAATATATAAAATACACAAGGACGATGTCATGCAGTAGACAGCTCACATACAATGGACGCTTTCGTCATAAAACCACATATTGATGATTCAGATGTGATTTAGCGTTACAGGACATACACAAGGTTCCAACCTCCAACGCAGCATATATAGTTGCGCATTTATAGCGTCCAAAACATACGGGTAAGAATTTTAACCGCGGCAATATACGGTGCTAGGTAAATGTCTGTAATTTTTTTTTGAATTTGTATTGCGAAATAAAGTCATCAGAAACGTCAGTGGTGTGTACAATGGGTGATAAATAAAATTAACAACACCAACCATAATACTAATTTCCCGCCCTATAACTACTTGTACTGCTTTGTTCCGTATTTACGTCACCCACGAAACCAGGTCACTTCAGGACGAGTGGCTTGATATCGAGCTCCGATGCCAAGCGAGCGCTTCTAATGCCACTCAAACTTGTCAGCTTGCTTCCGTGCTGGTGACAGATTCCTCTCGTCAAAAGAAGCAATAAGAAAATATGTTTTTCATATCCTACGCCCTTATCAGAAGGATTTTAGCAAGTGGTCGTCATATTCTGAAAAAGCGACGCTCTGCCCCTAGGGCGGGTGAAACAGGCGTGTATCTTGCAATCCACATCTATGATTTGTCTATTTTTGAGTGTTTGCAGTAGAGAATTGGGCCTTTTCTATCTTTTGTATCGTCGATAATAACCGCGGCATATCGCTTAAATGATAACAGAAGACATTTAAAGTTTTGGGGTTGTCCTACACAGTCAAAACAATTTTGCAAATTTTTATGTCCAAGTCCATTTTTACTGAGTTTTGAAAATACGTTTCCCATCTAAACATACCCAAAAGCCATGTTTAAAGCTCTGGATGACTATAAAAAAGTATGTAGTAATTCACACAATAGAAATAATGCAACAACAAATCCGCCCTTAAACTCTTTTTAAAGTGTGTGGGATTAACTGACAGATTCCATAACTTCTTGACCTTTTCCAGTGACGTTCACCCGTACCCAACTTTACCAAATTTTATTCACTTCAATGTTATACAATGCATTTCATGTTTATATATAATGTTTATTTAGGATGGAAATAAGAAATTGGGAAAATAGCTTTTAGACATAATTTCGAAAGTCGCAACGAACAATTGTCGGAAGTAAAAAACAAAACAAATCGACGGCGTGATAGCACGGTGTTGGCCAATGTTGTCAAACAATTTATTCACACCGAGGCGAACCATTTACCCAGTTAAAAACACCATTCTATAGGTTTAACACATGTTGGAATTGTACGTAGTTTGTCTGAGGTCAAATGGCGCGAACAATAACAACACATTTTCGCAAGCTTTGACTTTTTGACAGCGGGCATCCTTTAACAGTTGTCTGCCGCAAAGCAACAGACTCTGATCAAAGCGCGCTGGGTCGTTGGCATCGATTCTCTGTCCGTTTGGCAAAACATCACACGCGGTTATCCCCGGTCTTTTGCCTGTGAAACGCTCTTCCCCGGTGGCAATTGGTTTTGTTTTACGTTTGGCGTTCCGTTGTAGTTAGCTCATTGCTGCAGGCAGTTGTTGCACAATAGAGTTTTGCGAATTGTTCGCGAGAAAAGCAGGCACTTATCGCCCGCCACAGATGTTTGGCATAATATCCGGTCGTTGACGCTTTTCCAGGAACAAAATGTATCGGTTCCACTCCTTTTGTTAGTACGCGCGGTAAACAAAACAAAAGAGGAACGACTTGATTGTATTTTACGAGGTCGGAATAACTTTTTTAACGATAATTTTGAAAAAGCGAGGCTGGCACAGTTCAAATTACTTCATAAACTCATTATCTGATTGGCACTCTTTTGCAAAAGACTGACTTTTGTAATGTATACAGTACACAAGCTTTCGCGATTCATAAACTCAGTGGTAGCAGAAAATTTATTCCTTGTCAAAATTTACAATTTGAGCCTAACCCTGATTTAATGGACGCTATTTTGTTTCCTATTTATTGTCCGCCTATATGTCTATCAGTTAAATATTTTCATTTCATTGCCAAATCGTTTGACCAAATGCAGCCAAACCGATGCTGTGTAAACTATAAAGCAACTTATCGTATTCAGTGTCGCCAAACTGCAAAGGGTGTGACGCACTTAAACATGAGAGCGGAACATGGCACCACGGAAATCATTGAGCTTTTGTGAAACTTGTATTGAAATAAACGATCTATGGGGCGAGAAATTACACGTCGATTGTCATACGAGAACAATGATTTGACATATTCTGTGCACATTGAAATCAACTCAAATGCCACGGAGTAACGCGGAAAGAAACCAACGCAAAAGTTTTGCAGTGGAGAAAGTATGGTTTATGTCTTGAAACTTGAAGAATACAACGGTCGCAACACTGCTGATACAGAATATATCAAAAAATAATTTGTGAAAGTAGCAAAACATACATGCTTTAGTAATGTGTGCGATATATTAAAAACAAAACTATAAACAAAACACATGTATAATATTATTCCTATTTTAAGAGCATTTTGATAAATTACTTTTCATATATAGAGAGCTTGTTTGGGTTGACCTCCGATACATAAAGCGCTCGTCATGTTTACGGTTAAAAAAGTATGGAAAATTGCTTTGCAGCAAATAAATCGTTACTTTTTAAATGAGAACGTCCAGGTCGATACAAAGGCGATTTGTTGCGTTGAGAAACCACAATGAGGAAACGTGCGATTGCTTTGACACATTTGAAACGGGCATTTGGTCACAGGCATTTGCATCACGCACACACTTCTGCATACGCGGACAGAAGGAACAACCACGGAAGCACTCAAGATGCATATCAGGCCGCAGGCGCCAAAGATCAGACGAAAGTTGTGTTACGTGGAATGCTGCGATGGCAATAGAATAGCACGCGATAACCAACTCACCGGGAGTTTATTATTATTGGGGGGCCGCCGCAATTGTCCTGTCAATGTGATTAAACAGGGCGAATCGCAGGTTAACCCTTGTGCCATTTCCTAATTTTTGGTAAGCGCGGCGAGTATTTCTGCAAAAAATAGCCTGATTGTGCACGATGTCGATACGGCATTGGCACGGTGACAATTTTGAGCAGCATGCGGCGTGAAATCGGATTGAACGGATCGCGATAAGCTTTGTAAACAGTATTTTCTTCCACTGCGCCGCACACAATGAAGGTAAAAAGAGAGAAACGATAACGAAACGAAAGCAAACAAACAAAAATGTGTCAGCTCTTAAAATTGTACGTATCTCATGCTTTGCTTAGTTTTTGTTGCCAGCGTGTCGGTATGTGATCTATTTCTCGATATATTGAAGCATGACATATTGAAGTTGCAAATGCCGCATAGTCCCACCATATAGTTCACAACCCTTGAACCCACAAAATCGAGATCAGCCACGAAGATGGCGGTACACCAAGGTCGCACGCTACGTTTGAAGGTCAAAAATCGCATACACGGGCCTGTGGTCTGAAATGGTGCCCGTTTCCACAATCGTCCGATTGTAAAGCAATGTCAGGCCGCGGTAAAATATGTGGTCAATTGTTGCTGGTCGATTTAAAATTGTGGAGATGTGATGCATGCCCCGCTGTGGATACAACGCGCTTTTCATACCCAAGTCGTTGTACAGAACGTCAAGCTCCGACTCGAATGGGTTTAAATTAAAATCTCCCATAGCTAGCACTGGGCTTTTCTGGTCGACCATTCGCACTTGCTCGGCAAGAAATTCTGTGTGGGATTTTGAAATCGGCACTGATTTCTTCGTCCAGTTTTTATACACAGCATGAATGTTAAAGACGTAGAGGACTCCGGAGTCGTTGCTACACTTTTCCAAACTGCAGTTTTTTATCCCTGATACGTCAATGGCGGTTTTGGTCATGGAGTAATGAGGGAGTTTTGCGGTGCTGTCGCATGGAAGAATAAACTTCTCGTGGGACAGAACCTTCATGCCTGTCAACAACCCCACACCGAGACTCGCCTTCAGGGGTTCAATGCCATAATACGCCCTAAAGCTGTGGATAGCGTTCTGCAAGTACCCGAGAATGTCTTTGCCTCCCCAGAAGACTGGCAGTGCGTCGGACTCTTGCACTGCAAATATGTCTGGTCGAGTGGCTTGCGCAACGCGTGCCAAACACGGGAGATTGTCGTTGCCTTTCATGTCATGGCCAAACAGCACATTCCACGACATAATGCTAAAAGCTGTCGGTGACACCGGCTTCGTTTCCTTGAAAAAATCCGAAACGGAGTCAATTGAATGGCTGTGACGGTCGATGCAGTGTCCAAGCTGCCAGCCCGGTCCTGCAGGGATTGTGGTGCACGCAATAAGCGCCACAAGAAGGGCTGTGACGAAGCACTTTTTATGTTTTTGACACTTTCTTATCAGTGTTTCTTGACAACAGAAGTTGGTTGCAAGATCTGTATCGGGTGCAGAAAGCGTTTCAGGGCTTGTAATGTAAGTTTCGTGCAACCAATCAATGCCAATCCCAGACAGCACGCTTAGAGTGATCGACACGATTTCACCATATAGGATCAAATGCATTTTTCCTAGTAGCGCTTTGGACAGGCTGGGAATAACAACAAAGGAAGATGCCATTTCAGCAGCTATGAAAGTTATGGACGTTATAATAGCGATCACTCCAGGGACCAGCTTAAGAGAGAAGCATGTATTCGAAAGACTGGTGAGCTTGGATGAATTCTTCAGGTTAATAATGAAAACTTGCGGAAGAATAACTGCAAATAAACAAGCGCCCAAGAAGGACGGAGAGCTGTTGGCTCCAAGCAATTGAAATCCTGCTGCAACGAAGAGGAAAGTCGTCAGGAAGAATCTCCACAGCGTTCCTTTCAAAATGCTCTGCGAATAAAATTTGTTTGTTTTAAATTATACTAGAGTCTGTTTTTGTGTTCAAACTGCGTTCAATTTATAGATGGAGTGATATATGGGCAAAATACCAAGAAGTGCAATTACCTCATAAGGAGAAATTTGTACAATTAGAGGTTTTAAAAAGGTGTTTTACATTTATCAATCATCAACAACAATTACAAACGTTAATTTCGTCCACACAAAAATTAAGTCTAAAAACGAAAAATCATACCGATTTTGAAGTCCACGTTATTTGCCAAGGACAAGCAGAAGCGATGACGATTCCCACAGCGAAGCAGACAAGGACGATTATCCCAAAATTGCTGCCCTGGACTCCAGACCACATTCGCAGAATCGCTGGAGAAGTAAAGAGCCACAGAAAAAGAACAAAGAGACACCCTTTGGCCACTCCATCCACAATCGCACAAATATAAACCAGAGCTTTATGATTGGTTTCAATCTTCTTCCTTCGTACAAACAACGCTTTATCGTTCTGTTCGCAATCGCTCTTGTCCATGTTAAATGAGGTATGTTTATCATTGCGTCCTGTGTCACTTGATTCTTGGTCAGTAAGCGAGTCCGTTCTGTTATCAATCTGTGCACCTTTTGCTTCCACGTCACGACTCAGTATCGAGCTTCGTTCAGTCGACCTACTGGTTGCACGGTACTTGGAGTCATCTGAGGATTCGTAAAACATTGTAGCTAATTTAGGCGCTGCAGTTAAGATGCTGAAAACTAAAAGTACTAAAGGAGCTTCCCAGTTTGTGTAAAAGGCGTTGATTGAGCTTGCGCACCAGCGCAAGGACATGGTAAGATAAACAGCAAGAAGCACCTCCGAACCAGCTTGAAACTCTATCCGTGGCCGTGGTTTATCGCCAAAGGTTTTACTGCTTTTTTCAGATACCTTAGTCTTATGCGTGGATGAGCAGAGTTCTTTGCAGCAACCCCTGTTAAGCCGCACCATCGAATTGCACTGAGCATTACACAGAACGTGCACATAAACCAGAGGCAGAAGAAGCACCCCTACGCCCAAGATTAACGTGCGTGCTTTCGGATGGTCGTACAGCAATGGACTTGCGGCTGTTAAAAGCAAAGCCGACTCAATGATCGAAAGGACTGTCGTGGCCAAAATTCCTGGACGGTAATTTCGTACACGCTTGCATAGGAACAGGAATGAAGTGGGCAAAAGGAAACACACGTAAGTAACCGCAGCGAAAATGCTGAACTCAGTCTTGTATGGGTCGGTGTGATGCCACATGTTAGCTTCAATGAAGGCTGGGAGAATGTTTACTAGGGAGGTTGCCACACAGGTGCGGTACAGGGCATGGTAAAGCTCAACTATGAAGCTGCCTTCGTGGAGACGTTCCATCTTGGGGCAGTTTTTATTTCGTGTCAACTGCATTTAGAAGAGTCCTAATTTTTCTCTGAAAAACGTGTTCACAGCTTTATTACAATAATTTACCAATATAAATAGTGCAAACACTCTAAATATATGGCTTGATCTTAGACTGTATAATAAAATTAAACTCAAATTCTGCACATATGGGTTCGTAAACAACCGTTCGATACACTTGAAAAAGTACAGTAAGCTTTCACAAACCCACTAGCACGACCTTTAAGCTTTGGTAGCTCGTGTTTTGAAGCAAACTCACTCGGCATGTCATAACATTCACATTGCCATTGCCAATACAGTACCAACAAATAGTCTTCAAAAGGCCTTAACATAACAACGTCATAACAAGGAAGCATTGAACAGTTTTGAGACGTTTTATGCCCGGATGGAACTAGTTTTGCTTTGTCGACAATTTCAAAACATTGTTAACATTCAAATCCTCGTTATAAGTGGTTTTGTAAACCCTGATGTTTTGATTCTTAAACCATGGAGGTTTGAACACCAAAACTCATGTCTGGGGTTACAACAAACAATACACACAACGCGCCTACTACATGAACCAGAAACGACTACATAAACCAGAAAAAAGTTAAACAAAAGGCTTTTGTTAAGCTGCACTGCGACTGATGACAACTTTCTAAAATTCTCCGATTCTTTTTTAATAAAAACTATCTAACAAACATAATCGTAAAGCATTTACAAACATGGTTGTTTGCGTACCTGAAATAAATTTAAATAAACTCTCCAACCAAAACATGTGTTGACACTGAGTAGTTCTACATAACATGAAGCACAGCGAGAAAACACTGCCATGAGCAATTCGTCTTCACCAATAGGAAGTTCCATCACAGAAGCGAGAACACTATGTTCCCGGTTGTTGTTACACGCCGTGGGCAAGCAGATCGCGCAAACGAAAGCGCCGTGCGCTGGACATTGGTAATCAAACGCACCGCACGTCAATCAAATCAAATACGTCACGGCGTGACGTCATTATATATTACCAGGTGCCTCGAGAGACGCCAAGAAAACAAAGAATAGAAATAGAAAAACGACGCACACGGTCAGTTACGGGAGATGCATTGGCCACGTTGGTAGCGTCGTCTCATTAATAATTAAGAGATCTAGGGACGTAATACTTTTCTCTTCAATTCATCCAATCATACGCAATTTGTGCCCGTGACTAAAATAGAGCGAATTGATTTTTGGGACGAAAAATCCTTTGTTTGTTTCACAAAAAAAAAGATTTCAATATTTTTACAAATTAACATTTTAAATACGCATTTGTGGCCTGGCCCAAACACCGACATTCCTGCAAGTTGAGAATACACGACTAATACTGACAACTGAAGTCATTGATAGGAAATGAAAAGAGATAAGCATTATATACGATTAAAGATGCGTAACAGAAAAGTGGCAACAACAGATGACTTGCCCTGTTGTTTCACCCGAAAAATGATTTGTGTGCTTTTTTACGGTTTAATCGAGCATATCTGTAGGGCGAAATCTAATATACCAGACGAAATGTTGACCGAATCTTATTTTGGAACACGTCACGGAGTAGTCATGCGAGACCACTACTACCGAAAATGCGTAAAACTATTTGCCAAAACATAACAATCGATTAATTACATTGTGAAACTGAGGTTCGTATATTATTTGTTTATCAGAAAATTTGTTTAACGAAGAATCTACAAAGCAACCGTTTAACAAAACGAAATTTTCAAGAACTATGGCCAAACATTTTGCGTAAACTCAACTTCGCCACTTTGAATGTAGGAAACTGAGAGTTCCAAACTGTGGAAATTCCAACTGCATTTTGTTTGATGTACCTCCGGCACGTAAACCACGTCGCACGTTCGCAGTGCCTTCGAAATAGGATTATTGAAGTCTGACGCGAGCTTCCGCGAACCAACAAACCAAGCGCATACTGTAACACCTGACGTAATCGCATTTGGAAGTGTTCACTCACAACTGCATAGTGACGACTTCCCCCATTGATCGCAGACGTCTCGCTCTCAAGCTGAGGAAACTCATTTGAATATTAAGGAAAGGTGAATTGAGTTTTTTATCGTACGTCACATTAACGACAACGGAAAGTAGACATTTACTGTTAAGTTTAAACACGGTAAAATGCCATCCCACATATGGCCCCTCATATAATAACTCTGGCCAATAGTTGGCCCCTAAATAAACCTCCTTTGTTTTTTTTGACTAGATAAACAATATTAAACGACAATAAACATTTCCTCTGTTTCCACTTAACCATTTCAACTGCACCACTTACATAAATGGCAAGCATTTCACAAGAAGGGATCCATAACATTCCTTTACGCGCCCAAGCATGCTTGGACCCGACAAGGGCTTATCGCGGAAACCTTTAAGCGCACTAAACTCAATCAATTTGGAGTGTGTCCATACGCCGCACACTTACCGAAGGTTTGAAGAACCGTGCGGCTTGAACCGCAAAAGATACAAATCGCTTTGCAACACACAGATAACGCGCACCGCTCGCAGTCGAATACAAGTGCCGCAACGCACTTCACAGCATAATCCACTGTAGCCAATCTGTAGTCGTGCACGGCTGCTGAGATGCCTTTTCTACCCTATCGGCTACGCATGATTTCCCGCCTTAAATCCAGCCTTCCGAGCGGGAACGCGACAAAGGTAATTGAGAGATATGTATTTACCTGGATCCCAGTGGCGCAATAGAAGGAATTTACTTGGTCGGGAGTTTTGTCTATGTAAACAGCGCAAGCCATACACGAAGAGCATACGAATATCCAAAACTTTCGAAAATTACTGTCACCGTAAGTACTTCTACGAAATCCTTTCATTTCGAAACTGAAACGTTCACATACAAAAACACTTGCAGCTTCAAATATCAACCAACATGAACATGTTCAACTTATTCAGCAAGCATAAGGCCCCATAATATTTCATTTGGATAAAGTTTGCAAGTAGGTAATAAACCCCTGTAGGTTTTCATGTTTCCTCATGTCGAAATTCGAAGGGACAAGTTAGCTGTACTTAAACCGCAGAACCGAATCGGTACCGTGCGCGTACATTCCTACAAGACCACCAACTGCTTCTATTGATCGGATCAAAAGCGTGTTGGGAGTGGGACTGACGGCCCACGTTGGATAAATCTTGCGTACTTAACAAAATTGCGTTTACGTACCTAAAACGTAACTTTATTTTCTTCAAATTAATTGCTATTTTTTCAAAAAAGCAACATCGCGGAAAAAATACCCACTGCTAGCAGCAATTTTTGACCTATTGAGCAAAACTGACAAATAGCTTTTTTTGGAAAATTCTGCACAATAAACCACCTGCACCAAACTTCCAACATACCAACTTACTCTCGTTTTGCTGAACCGAAAATCTCCCGAAAACACCGGACAAAGAACCCTTTTACGTCACGTTTCGGTCGCTGGGCCCAGCGAGGAGTCTGAACCACGTTTGCCGTCGACACAATGCAAACGCGCGACATCGCCGAATTGAAATCGGAAGCAGAATGCGACGGTTACCAAAATCCTTCGGGCCGCCTGGCAGGTGGTTTCTGTACTGTGTGACAGAATTCGTTTGAAGTTCAAGATGCGTACAGAAACACTAGTTACAACAACGTGTAAAAGACTACATTCATATTTTACCTAACCACCGCAAATTTTAAGTCAAATTCAACATGCCGAAAGTTACATTCTAAGTTCGTCTGCATAGCACCCATGCTGTATGATTATATTTTTAAGAATAAATTATCACTTTGTTTTCGCAAAAAGTTTGCCAACCCAGAAAAAGTAGCTCGGTTTGAAATCACTATAGTGACACATTCGTATACTTTCCGTTCAATCACAACCTAAACTCGATTTTACAACACCGGATAAACGCAGTACAGTGCAACCAACAGTTGCATAGGAGCCGCGATACGCCGTGCCGATCACAGCAACCAGTTAGAATATCTGCAGGCGCACGTGGCGCAAGTAAGTCTTCCAGGCCGAGTGCGAGGGCGTTATATACCCAGCGGTGTCAAATAACCTGAACAAAAATTGACGTTCGACCTTCCTTTGCCCTGTATACCGTGACATCATGCGACCGTGAAAAGCGGGGGGCGAATGCCAAGTTTTGGTCGAACGAATGCCGCGTTTTTTGACAGAGTTTTCCTCCGACCGTATCCTGTATACTCCGCATGCGCGGGCTTCAAAACCTGCGGCTGTTTTTGTGACTCCACTTGACAAATGACGGTCCCAAGGAAAAGGTCGGCAACCTCATCTCCACGGTCAAAAACGGTCACAGAAACTTTGCTGGACAAAATATAAAAACTCGTAATTTGACCTAGCAGCCCTTGACCATAACGATTTGCTTTGGTGGAATTTTGGCTGCAAAACTTGCCCACCAAACTGATTGATTTGACCGTGTTTATACCGACCACAAGTTCCAAAGTGCCTTCGAGAGCCTGCAAGTGGTTATATTTTCGTACAGGAAGTTACCAATTCGCTGCGATGGGACAATGTCCAACAGCCGCAATGCTGACATGCATTCCTACGCGTGGGCGACTGGAGCCAGACGATTGAATCGTGTCGGAAGCAATCCGATAGCAGCAGTGAAACAGGCAAATTTTGACAAAAGGCACAAGGCCCCAATCCTTTGCTTTGCGAACCGGATTTGAACATTCGGCGATACGTGTCTTTGAAATTTTAATAACCAATTGTGGGAGTGGGTGAGCTTTATTTAGTTTGGCATTTATTGTCATCCTGTTTTCCGCGGTTTCCAGAAATTTTCCGTCGGGCGGAAACAAACAAATATGTGTAAGATACCGATATAGTTTGCTATTTGCTTTGCGTCACTTACGTTTGCCAAACAACGTATTTAGTAATTGTGGTTTACGTTTGAAATGCGGTTCCAAACCCTGATGAAGTCTGGCCTTATGGCAGAAGTCAGTCTATTTTAAATTGTAATATACCTGGCAGCAATAGTAGTACAGTATTTAGTAAGGTTAGCTAACATGGTCTCGTATATAACTGCGACATGTCTTCTGCCTGAGAATAATGACACGTGACTCTTTCAGTCACCTTAAACACCACCTGTTTCTATCTATACCGACAACTGCGTGCACAAACGCTTCTACAACGCTTGCATGTGCAACGCTGTTATGTAACGTAAAATTACGTTACAAAAGCCACCGATGGAGTTCAACAAGTTTAACACACTTGAAATAAACCTTTTCGTGATATTTGCAAAACAGGTATGGTATGAAGATTTCGTCAACACGTCATGTATACGCAAGCATATGTGTACTGATATCTATAAGGTAAAACTATCTGTCGAGACAGGATGGACATCGATAAGATATGATCAACGGTGATGTTATCAGAGAGAATGTTCAACTAAAATGTTCCAAAGTTACGTATATTGCGACCTAAAAACCAGTTTTCAACAAAAATTATAGAAGAAGAATGGCAGGACATTATGCACGTTTTTTTTCATTATTGTGCAAATATTTAGACATATTATCCAAAAAAATGATACTTAGTAGAGGAGAATCAAACTAAACCGAAGAGATTTTGTGTCCAGTGCAGTTGATTTCACATTTTTAGTTTTTTAAACTTGTTTTTAAGTCTTTAGATCTCCGGCAAATGTAACCTTTAAAAAGTTCCTCAGCGTTTCATTGTTAATTTAGATGTTGTGCAGTGGCATTTCTACAGAGACTAAACACATCACGCGTGAATTATGAAACTAAGTAATGGAAACTGAACACGTCGAACAATCACCCCGCCCCATCCCACGCTTTTTCGCAGGAAACAATGATGGCCGAAAAATGGGAAACATGCATTCGCGAAAAAAATCGACATTTCTCCTGGTTCGTAAAGTCACAGCATTACCCAAAAGATTGTAAAATTATAACAATCGAATGAAATTAGGAGCCAGGCACACTTTGAACCGTAGCAAGTGACTTAGTATCTCTTTCTATTGCTTGAAAAAAATTTTAGAACAAAATTTTGGAACAGAACTTATTTTTTGCTAGTACAATACACCATGGCACTTGACATGAAAACAATAAAAACTTTGTTCTTTTAGTGTGCGGTTTTCAACGTGGCCTCAAGGCAAAATACAAAGATTTTTTTTGACCACACCAAGATTCAAACCCAGTTATCGTGGCCACGAAACACGATCTAGTACGTGGCATGCGGGCAAGGACGCATTTGAACATCAAAATTGAACCAAAACGCTTAGGTAATGGCACTAATTCGGTCTCGAGACGAGTTTTTAAAAATTCTCTTCTAGAATGACGTAAAAATCGTGCAGTCCTTACTCAGAATTCACTCAAAATTATATAATAAAGGCTTGGCCATTCGCCTCGCATGCAACCGCATGTCAGTTAATCAAAAGCACTGCTGTGTAACATCGGGCTGTGATCTGATGAGAAACGCGTTGTCGAGGAATCGGGAATAGTGACGGTAGCTTCTATTTCGAGTAAGATTTGAACAAAATGGAGAAGATGCTTATTGCATTTGCACTTGGCATAAAACTTATGTGTTAATTTATAGGTTGCACTGGAAAACGTTGTTTTTTATAATTTATTAGTGGATGGTATATAATACGTGCATGAATCTAATTGATGAATCTAGCAGAAAACATAACTGCGACAATTTTTTCTAACATTTTTGCGACAATTCGATACCAGCTGTAATGTATTAAGCACCAATTTCAACTAAACAAAATAACGACATGCGCACCAGTTTAACGCATTTCACCCAAAGAGGTCTCGGGCACGCCATACGCAAATATTTCTTTAAAGCGCTTGTCGAGGCAATAACGCGAAATGTTTGTCAGCAAGTCAGTACTTTGGCTACAGGTAAAGTCAACGCACATTCATCGATATCTTTAAATAAGTTGTTAAACTTTTGATGCAATTTTCGTTATTTTAAACGCTGTAACATGTTTGTAGCGAATTAACCTTTTTTTAAAAAAAATGTGGAATAACAACATAAGTTGTGGCAGATACTAAATACGAACTCACATAAACGTGACACAAAACACGTTGCAAGAGTCGTGACTTTTGTCAAAGGCAAAACCTATATTACACAAGACATAAAGTATGATATATTGACTGGTTACGATTATTTTTATGTTTGCGTGTATATACACTTGCATATTTATCACAACATTAGGTTGTTGTGCACACGAATACCTTCTGCTTGATATATTGATTTAGCGCCTATATCAATATAGCCAATCGCTCACCTCTGCATTCACCATATGTTGTAATTTACATAGCACGTATGGCGATGCCCAATATCGTTGCCTATTTTGGGCTGCGCATTTACACAGCGACCTTTCGAGGGTGCAAATACCCTATGTTAAAGCTGAGTGACGTTGATCCTGCAATCTTTGCGCTAATTATATGTCATTACTACATTCAATGCAAGATCACTAATTTCAATCTTGACTCGACACCCAACTATCAACACCTAAGGCCCGTGTAAACTTAGCTGTAAGGCAAGCTCATTGAGCAGTTTATCATTACATTGTTGCTGGGTTTTCAAAACACGCTCTGTGACAGGTTAAAAGCAAATTAAATTCCGTTCAGGTCGCCCTGTAGTACACTTGATGCATGTGATGTATTCCCAATGAGCCATCACATATCCGTGCGCTTGGTTGCCTTGTTTTTGACGTAGTAAATTCTTGTTCGCTCAAATCTATTGCAATACTTCGAGGTTGACGGTCGGTTAAATTCGTTTGACATACATTTATTTCCATGAAAGAAAACGTGACAACCCAAAATAAATTGGGAATCCCCCGTATATGACATCAGTTTTCAAGAATACAGTGTTCAATGTTTTTGCAAAGCAAGCATCGAAAATTACATGTTGCTCTTTTTGTTCTACTTGGGAAATCTTCACTGAATGAAAAAAAAACACCCTCACAGCAAAAAGTTGCGAAAAAAAAATTGCCTGCCTAAAACGAGTCCAAGACCACAAATGCTTCGTCTCCACGCTTGTCTGCACTTGCAGTGAACGCCCATGGTATTTCCGTGTATCAGGGGGCCACGTAATTTCCTCGAGTCAAAAATAAACTTGCCAGGAAGTTCTAAACTTCTTTTACGGAAACTTGCGTCTAGTCAGTCCGAGAGAATTTGTATCGGTCTAATGCATTTTCCTAAATCGCCCCGAGACGATCTCACCACGTGTGCTTTTAGTTGTGCCATCACTTTGCAATATATAAATACCCCTGTCACCGGTTCAAGCGCCCCAAAGGCCACTTGCTTTTATGGAGTTCGTCGCTTGTTGGTGGAGCGGAACAAACTGCCTGAAACCATGCTTGTGGCGCTGATGCTCGAATCCCACTTACGTCACTATTGCCGCAACGCAGGTGTTTAAGTCAATAATATTTGGCACAGCATCACCCAGTGCTATGCATACGTGACGTTTGGGGCCTAAGAAGTTGCGCACAAAGCGCATACGACCAGGTTTGTGGTTTTTGTTCGGCTGTAAACACGAGTTAGTTTCTGTATGCAAAGTCATGGATCCTGGCGCTTTACTGAAAATTTTCGCGACGCTCCAGCTTAAGGCTTCTAAAATACAGTTAATCATACTCAAAATTACCCAAAATGTAATTAATAAATTATTCGCAAATGAAACAATTTAACAAGTGTTGATTTTGAGTATCCCAGAAGTAGTCGGGTGCTGATAAATTCCTGGAACTTGAACTTATTGCAGGACAGAAACGTTACGATAAAATCCGACTCCAGTCATTGTAGCTCGGTGACGCAAACAACCACCCAAAGCCTATTGTGCACAGGATTTTTCAGATTCCTCCGCCTTAGGCAGTGGAACTTGGACTTAACATGGACTATATCGCTATCCAAAGATTATGTTTTGCGCAGTTCGCGTTCAAGGTCGAATTAGCATAAGCTGGCCTATTTTTTCAATACAACTTTTTTTTAATATTGCGATGCTTTAAGGCTTAGCGTCAATGGCGTGTACAAAAAAAATGAACAAATAATTGTGTTCTGCTTCGTGTAGGAATGGCTTCCAAATTGCTGAAGCATTAAAGCTAAGCAGCGAAGCCCTTCCTGCTAGTATCAGATCAATCAAGTTAGTAATACCATTTGGAACCTAGAGGAAATGCAATGGCTTTGAAGGCACCTGTTTAAACGGCCAAATAATACATCTTGCAGGGTGAGATTATCTTGTCAGTGCGTGCGTGTTTCTATCCAACAAGCCGTCTGATCAGTTTGACCTTAAGCTTTGTTTGCCCGTTGATTATGCTTCCCCAATATCACATACCGAAAGTATGTAAGTGTGATGTAACATAAGGCTGAACAAACACATGAGAAGATCAAACTATCTTCAACCGTTAAGAATTAGGCTTTGAACATGTGAACAGTGCGTGGTTAAGATTTTCAATCAAAAAACACTTGACAGCGACACGACTGCCAACGTTTTACCACACACTGTAAATCCATCTTATTTTGCAGACTTTGAGGCAAAAATGCACCCATGTCAATATCTCCCGTGCCCCTAATGGCGCCAAAAACAGAGAGTTAAGTCCACAACAAGGCAGTGGTACAGAGCACGATGTCAATTTGGTCGTGAACCGTGAACTTGACTGTATGAGCTCAGCAACTATGCAGGTTAGTGGTTTTGACACTTTTGCTTGGATGGATTTTTTGCGCTACTGCTCGCTAAAAAATGAATCAAACTATAGTTTTTTATCTCGTTTCCAACGAGCAGTAAATTTCAAAGGCCAACCGACAAATCCGAATTGTCAAAACACGCGCGACTTTGATGCAAACTTGTGTTGATTCCCAAAGCTCAAGAAAAGAGCAACAACAACGCAAAGAACCGCAATCATTGACGCGTAACCTGACGAGCGAGTAGAGACAGTCAACGCAGATTTAAGGTGTGTACCTATGGGTGATGATGTGATTTGCCTTGAACTTTATCATGTATTGGAAATGCGCGGAATTCCGGAAGGACGGCAAACAACACCGCTGAATTTTTTTTTTAATTAGTTGAGCCCGCGGGCTTGACTTGGCTACACGAGCTGCTTCTGACTGTAGACAGGAAGGGGTCACATGCTTGACGGGCAAATAGTAACCTGTAAAAGCTTCCCTTCTGTCAACACAAACTTCTCTAACCTGACTCTGGCGTCTAGCGGTTTTGTTGATAAAGGAGAATAAAGAGTGGGTTTATAACAAGATACGTGTACGACTATTTTCAGTCACTGACTAAACCTACATGTCTTGCTACTAACTTTTGCCACATACAAAACACACAATATAAACACCCTGAGTAAAATGGCATTGTAAACAACCTCTGAGCATCACTGTTGGACCATTGCGCTGTAAACATGCTCTAACTGCATATGCATTGTGCCGACAGCAGCAAGCAAGCTCCATATTTTCCATCAACGAGCGCAGTTTCATATTTCCAACGCCACGACGGATTGCTCGCTTCCTGGATATCAGACGCACGGTGGTAAACACATCAAACCGACGCCAACACACACAGTTATATCCCCACATCAACGAAACATTGTAAACACGTGTTGCAAATACTCGTCATCAAAGCAACGCAATGTTTTACCGCAAACGCCGGCGGTTTATTTGCATCAACGTAATATTACCGCATGCAAACGCAAAACTCAATGCAAAGACAGAAAAAATGCTTGAAATAAACATTGCTTTGCAAGGTATATATGTCAAACGTAGAGTCACTACGTTTATTGCAAGTCTATACCTTTTTTGTCACGAAACGTTGCAAATGACGTGAAAAATACCTTGTTTTTTACATTGTTTGTAGTTATCCATTTTTTGGTTACGAAATGTTAACAGGACAAGGTCCTTACTTCTTTTGTATTTTTGCTTTTTTTAAATACGTTTGGCAAAAGTTGTTCATGAAATTTTGGAAAATACGTTGGTTGTTCGTCGTTTTCCACTCAACCATAACCTTCCTTAAAGCGTACGGAATTACAAGTTCACGTGGTATTAGTGCACTTTTCCCTTGCCTAGCCAATCGCAAGTATTTAAACCCTGCAGGCACTGCAAATGATTGCAGGATAAGCATATGCATGTTTTTGTCGTTTCGGGAACCCAGACAACTCTAAGTCCCGATTAGATTCTTTCCATGTTCAACAAACTTCAACATTTCTTGCAGGTGACGCCACAGATCGAAGTCGATAGGATGTACAGCGGTTGGTTTTCGGATCGTCTGAACGCTTCGTTGATTTCCAATGGTTTTTAGAGGAATGCCAAGTTGTGTGCTTGTCATGTGTATTGAGAAGCTGTGTTTGTTTAGAGAAAAAGTTGCACCGAGCTACAGCACAAATAGTTTTGAACACTTGCATGCTTGTGTTGTATTTGACACTGAAACACGATTGACAAATTGTAGACGGCCTTAATGTGTTGCCTTAAACATTCGAGGCCTGTTGGCTTCCCTATGCGTGAGTGAAATACGCCGAAAAAGACCTTATTCACTTTATAACAATACAACACCTTCTCTGTCTGCTCCAGTATTTGGCAAAACGTATACGACCATAATTAGCTACAACAAAGACGGAAGGGTAGGGACATGTGACTTTCTAAACCATCTAAAACTGACTCCCAATCTTTTGTGTCAAAAAGTTTTGATTCACATCGTTTGAGCTGTGAAGGGATTTTGCGGTTTTCCTGCCAGGAGTTCGTATAAGTCGGGTTTTATTCTTTGCACGCAGTCAGCGTATCGCACGTCTGTCATACCTTCACACACAAGGCTGTTTATTTAGGCTTAAGAACCTTCAAAAAAATATGTTAGTTTTGCGGTGGCATATTTCAACAGGCATATCATTCCGAATAACACCGTCAAAAGGTTGAACGACAAGCTTTAACGGTTTTCGGATCCTAACAAAGTACTTTAACTCTGACACATAAAATTTGGTTGTTCAAAGATTTTAATTTAAATCAACAAACACTAGATTTGTTGAATCTGAAAGGCATGATATTAAACGTTGCTATTATTGGTACGATTGACAAAAAGTGTAATATTCACGGTCGTTGGCCCGCTTTTGAAATGCCAAAGGTTTTGAAAACTTTGAGACAAAACAAAGGCGACGCCTGAAAATAGCGTCAAGAGAAATATCACCCTGCTTACAAAACAATCGGCGCGCATGAAACTTTAAAACAATTATCAGCACATGTCCAGTGGGGCGTGCAAACACACAACGCCTATATTGCGCCTCTCGCTTGGGGAAAAGTGTTATGGGCCCCATGTCGGTTTTGCACACAATATTTTTGTTTGTTTGTTCGGGGCTGCTGACGACTCTGCAACGATTGATGCCCAAGGACACCACGTCGTCGTCGGTAGATAATATCTCTGATTGAGACAATATACTAACTTCTTCATAATTAGAGTTATATAACTAAATTTTAGGATCTAAATTCTTCATTTTAAACGAATGCTTCGTGAAGCAGTGCAGCAACATCTCGTGTGAAACACAACAAATAGGGGACGTTTTTTTTATTCCTAAAGTAGGGATTCCATAAAAAATCCATCAGCTGACGAACAAACTGTCCAACAAAAATTGTTTTTAACCATCAACAATGTGAAGATTAGCTTGTTCACTGTGTTGTGAATTTACCACCTGGCAATCGTACTTACGCTGTAGCACCTTAATCTGCTAGGACGCACGGTTCATGGATTTCTTTCCAGATCATGTTTGCTTTGGCGTGGGTCGAGCGCTTAGAGTTTCAACCCAAAATTAGCGCGCAGACTTGGAATGCGGAAATAATGAGTCAATGAGTTTGCCCTTCGTCTCGATGGAGTTTTGACTATAAATCTTCTATCTTATATTTAGCCTATATCAAGGGTTGACAAGAGAGCACCACATTCACGACATTTGCTATTGCAAGTCATTCCCGATCGTATGCCTTTAGACAGGAAGCTGATCAGCCCACTTTCTCAATTACACTACACATTATACGGACCAGACGCCAACGATATGTTGTTGAAATTTGGCATGAACCTATGGTACACAGCTGGCTTGGAATGCGGGCTAAATTACAAATATTAAAAATCATTTATTGATATTTGGCACACATTGTTCTGTCTAATCATTAAATAGCAAAGAAGGCGTTGTGCAACTTGAATGTTTTGTGTTGAAGCGTAATTTACAACAAATAAACCATTTCTTTACATAGCGACACATGGCAAATTACTACGTATGCAGATACTGAACTGAATCAAAGTAGTAAGTGCAAAAACAGACACACTGTGAGGCATGGTTTGGTCACAGCTTTAAAACGTAATACACACGGTACAACATAAACCAGTGGATATACCACCAAACGCATCATCAGACTTCATTGAACCTACCAGCGCGATACTTTCGTCTATTATATTTACAAACAATCTAATCTTTCATTCAGCGCTTGCAAAAGTTGAGTTGTCGAAAAAATGCTCTGTGGGGCCATCTCGTGGCGAAGGTATTGCCCCTGGCAACTCTAATAAAGAGCTTTTTCTGCGCTCTGGTTGCTTGGCAACCACATGTTGACCGTTTCCTTTCGTTGGTTCTTCATCTTGCTCGTTGTTGGTTTCGGATGAAGAGTCTTGTTCGCGGTTTGATGACGTATCCATGACGTCTGTTTCCTTTGGTTTATACAACAACATTCCCAAGAAGAATATACCGGCGTCGACAGCCTGCAGAAACCCAAAAGTGTATTTGTAACATGAGGAAAAATGCACTTTTCCCGTTCGCGGTTCTTCGTCAAATCACGCCATATACATTGTATCAATCATCAACCGACAAAATGAAGCCAAGCAGTGAAGTCAAGGCTTTTTGTGGCGTAAACATATTTTGGGTTTCTTCCAAATAGTTATGTAAGCGACACATTGGGCTCAAATGTGGGCTTTTACAGTATTTATAAATCGTTTTGCTTTACTTTGTAGCTTTTATTTCTATGACATTACCCACTAACTACATAGATAGTGCAAAAACTTAATGAGGGTTGTATAAGGTATTGGTTCCTGCGGTTGAGAGTTTCAATTACATAGGGGTCAAAAACCTGGAAAAAGTTGCCCGAACTGTTTTTCTACTTGGTATATGTGCCAGGCGCTTGACTGCTGTTGGCCTACCTTTCCAATAGCGACGAACAGAAACATATACAGCGACATCTTCTGGTTGTTGTAAGCAAGGCATGAACCCCGTTCTCCGCACTCTTCACTCCAGTATTCACAACTACTGTCGATAATTGCCCCAACCACCAATGGTCCGGGAATTGTTCCAATTAGTCGAATAAGCAACCACTGAAAAGCAAATATCAATTGTATATATGTATTTTAAATAAAACAAGTATTTCTTTCCAATCTAAATTTAAATATCTCGGTAATCCTGCTTTTTGCGATTTGTAGAGAAGTTTAGCAAACTTATTGGTAACACCATATACGGTACATTGGAGATATCAGGGAGTAAATAAAACAACACTCTTATATTACTAACCTGAAACCCGACCCCGAAACTTCTTTGGTTGAAAGCCACACATCTGAGGGTGATTTGTAAAGTGGACATTTCGTTTAGGAATGTGAAGAACAGGTTGATGAACAAACATACACAGAAGAGAATAAAGATACCTCCGTCCCCACATCCAGTCCCAGTACATCCTCCGATCGTAGCGGTTTCCTCTCCAGGGATGCAGGAACAATTGGAAAATGAGGATTCCTTTTAAAGGGATAGGATTAACAACAGCTTTAATTTTTTTTTATTGTAACGCGTAATTTTTTTTCAAAGCCAAAGGAGGTGTTCAGCATGAACAAAAGGTAGAAAGCGGAACAACACCGTATTTGGAAATGATATTTATGCACAAGTAACAAACTTTATTAAAATTGAAGGTTGCCGTTAGCACCATTATTGATTGATAAAATTCATTCAAAAATATTAGAAAACTTCTATTAAAGACCGTTTTGTTCACAATTTTTGAAAACTTACATTTCTTACTGAACAGCCGGCAAAGCAAGACGAGTAATATGTAATTTTGTCCGCTCCACATATAGGACTGTACACGTCGCTGTTGCAAAGGCAATTCACATTGCAAACATCGGTCAGTTGGATCACTTGATCGACAGAAGAATTGTACGCAACGTTCACTCCGGCAACCGCTTTAAAAGTAGGTTTTTATGTTGTTTGCTTGTAGCGATTAGGCAAATTTATTTGAAATTCCTGCAAAACAGCGTAAATTTTGATTCGCTATATCCACACATTGCTTGAATTATCGAAGTAGGGTGCCTTATACACATACGCATAGTTGGGTACACACGCTCGTTATCAACGATTGCTGAAGTCAAACAAGGTTTGCTTTTAACAATGTAACTTTTACAACAAGTACTGAACAACCAGTACTGAACAACCGGTATAGAACAACCGGTATTGAACAACAAGTATTGAACAGGCATTAACCATGCATCCCGAAGCAGGAATAATGCGTGAGTGCACAATGCCATTTATTGAAATAAGAATAATGAGACTTAGGTACGACAAAAGAAAGAATTTTGTGTGGTCTTGTTCATGAACAGCAGCTTAATATAGTTTTAAGGTTAAAATATGCTTTGATTTCAACATAGGGCTCTTGGCCACCTAATCACACAGCTTGTTGTCATGCAATCCAACATACCTATATCACTGCAGTGAGTAAGAAAAGCCAAGCAGCACAGAA
This sequence comes from Ascidia mentula, assembly GCF_947561715.1. Classification (NCBI taxonomy): domain Eukaryota; kingdom Metazoa; phylum Chordata; class Ascidiacea; order Phlebobranchia; family Ascidiidae; genus Ascidia; species Ascidia mentula. The sequence goes on along the minus strand of NC_138574.1, from coordinate 9,513,605 downwards.
GAGAAATGATAGGTGATATGTAAGTAATGTGAAGCATCGTTTTAATGGTGACGTTAAATCGACTGATCAATGCTCCTCCAACTATTTGCCCTCCCGCTCCTCCAAGAATTGCAAGAATTCCTGGAGTTTGATAAAATAAAAACAACTCACAATTCAAATATTTCTATGACATATGTATAAGCTGGAGACAGATGGCCACTGTTTCGACCTAAAAGGTCTCATCCTAGTTTGGTGGCCAACGGATGACGGTGATTGTATAGTCACCACAAAGTGGAAGTCTTTGCTTGGCCGTTTGGTCAGCAAAGTCGTCTTATAGTCACACCAGCTGCACTGATGAGACCTTGTAGGTCGAAACAGTGGCCATCTGTCTGCAGCTTATACACAATTCATATTATTGGCTCCACAATTCAAATATTTCTATGACAGTTTGTCAAATGGAGCCGTTTATTTCGAAAGTCATTTGTTTCACAATGATTTGATGGTTATAGAAAAGCATAGGTTGTTTGATGGTACTAGACATTTTTAAATTTTTGTTGCAAAAATAGGGTAGGGCCACTGTCTCGATCTAATAGTTCTCATTAGTCCAGCAGGTCGCAACAAAGATGCACTGGTCGAAACGGTGGCCCTACCTGCAGCTCACTGTAAAATAAATTTTACAATTCTTACCAAAATACAATCCTGCATCGCTCGGATCGAGACCGTAGATCGTCTCTACATATTTGGGACCAAATGTAGCGATTCCATTGATAAGCAAAGAATCAACTGCTCCTCCAAGTCCGACCAAAACGAAAGTTGGATTTCGGACGAGAACCAAAAGGCAGCGCGGAAGGTCTTTAAACCTGAAAACTCCGGTTAGCTTTAACCAGTCAGATTTTTTGAGATATTTTTAGGAAGTTTGCATACACGTTTTTTGGCACAAATTTAGTGATAAATGATGTCCTATAATATGAATAGGACTGATCTAAACTTCGCGTCAGCTAAACTTTTTTAACTTGTAGGAGACACGAATCATTTGTGACTGCTGCATACGACGGTGCGCATTGGCAAGGTCGGCGTATTAGCAATAAATCAAAAACTGTGTGTAATGGTCAAGTGAAAAAAGCTCCGTACGCGGTTTGCAAATTCTTACCTTTTCCCGAAGTCTTCATCCACCTTCACCTTTTCATGCACTTCCTCGTCCCTCTTCTTCCTGTGCTTCTCCGTTCCAGGAAGATGTCGCGGGAGCATGAGGACCGGAAGAGCTGAGAAGAATGAGATGATCCCGATCCCAAGAGCTCCGATCCACCATGCTCCCACCCAGTGGTCGTTTGATTCGGTTATTCCAACCCTGATTATGCATTTGACAAGCTGTTGGGTTTGTTACCTAAGTTCGTGTGTTGTGACTGTCGTAGATTAATACAAGACACCTGTCTTTAGAGCATAGAATATATACATGTATATTGCGCCCTTATCCAATTTTTGGTATTTTCTTATTATTAGAGTAATTTGATTATCTTGGAAAGATGTTGTATTAATCTTTAACAGACCTACATAAAGAATATTAAGTTGTCTAAGGAAAACTTTTCTGTTTATTTTGTTTGTCCAGAATTGATGGTGCTTCAATAGCAAAATATGTTTTCAAAAAGTACAAGCGTTGACACAAAGTTGTTTTAGTAATATTAGAAATTGTCAACGTGAAGATCGATTCTTTGAAACAACAAACATTCACAAGGGAGAAAACGGTTCTTAAGGCAAAAATGTACGCAATCCTGACAACACATATTAGAAAATAATTATTATTTAAAAAAACAGTTCACTGTGATCTCCTGTAAAATTCCTCGTTAATATTCACATTACCAGACTTACTCTTCCCCTGGGTTTGTGTAGATCCGGAGCATTGCACCACCAACAAGAAATCCGAGTCCAGGTCCGATTATGGAAAGGCCGAGCAACAGACCTAAACAAAAAAATGTTACAACTTGCAACAAGTCGAAAGATAACAAACAATATGTGCACGATCTGTTAAATTGTACTATGTGGATGAAGGGTGAACACGAGCAAGCATACAGCAATAATTTGTCTGTTGTTAATTTGCTTTAACGCGCGGGCACATATCATACGTTATGCAGCATTTTGCATACTTACAACGTTTTAAAGAGTCAACATAGTTTTTGTCAAAATAGTTACTATTCTTGTAGTGCAAGTTATTGATGAGGGCGCTTCGTGAATATTTTGTATTACAATTTAGATTATTTTGTTATCTGAGCATTTAAACAATGACACATTTTATTATCGCACAGCGCGACATTCGAACCTAGGCAATTCTGGCTGGGAATTCTGATCAGGTTTTGTACTTGGCATTTGGGTCAAGTGCCTTGGCCGGGCTGGGTTATTTTTCTTACGCCACGAAACGGATTGCAACTTACAAACATATCGTCAGCAGATGGCGTTTAAAACATACCATTGTAAATAGCAGACATTCTTTGTTTGACGTTTTCGTCCAGGTAAATAATACCCAGTGTATAGAGAGGCGTTGCTCCAATACCAATCAACAAAAATGCACCGTAAAACATAAACCTAAAATAAATAAATAATGATGTATTTGTGATTGTGATACCGGCGACTAAAAAATAGTCGAAAAATATAACTTCCGACAATCTTTTGAACAAGAAAACAGCTTTACTTGTCTGTTTGGCAATATTTTGTTTCCGTTTGCATGTAAGTACCTGTAGCGTTAAGTAGCAAACCATTACTAATACATCAGGTACCGTCGTTACGAAGCTCACCAGCTTGGTCTCATTTTTGAGGCAGTACTAAAATGTAGCTTGGCAGCTCTTCTTGCAAGATCTCACCTGAAGTTTTTGATGAATGAAAAGGTGCAGGAACTCTCAGTCGCGTTTCCGCACGTGTTCGAGTCGTCTGTAAATGTGTAAGTCGGGGCTATGAAATGGGGCAGGGAAAATACCACGCCTCCGACTCCCATCAAAAATATTCCCCAACCCAGCCACTGGGGTTTGTGACCCCTTCCCCCGACGTATGACACAAAGAGAACGACGGCGCAACTTGCAATATCGTAACACGAGGCAATGAGTCCGGACTCTGTGCTGCTCAACTCAAATCTGAAACAACATTTGGTTTCTGTGAACGACAATGCGGCAAAATATGTTTTCTGGGTTTAAATCTATTGGCTTTCGAGTGAGACAAATATATTTCGCTATAAAGCACATCTTCGGTGTCTGTAAAAACGACGTAAAAAAGAGAAAAGGCACACCTACATATACTGAGAAAAACGCAAGAATAATAATTCGATAATATGTTTGGCAGGATCAGTAATGAAATGCTGTAGATCATTCCAGTTAAACGTCTTTTGCAGGCAGCACGACTACTGTTGGCGTTTGTGCTTTTGTGCGTTTTTGTGCTTTTGTGCGTTTTTGTACGTTTTTGTGCTTTTGTGCGATTTTCCACGCTGCTATACGTTGATTTCTGGTGGATCCGGTAAACCGTATGCATGTTCAAGTTACCTAAGGTAAATAAAGCTTCACGAAACTTTTTTCGTGATAGTGGAATATGTCGACGAATCAAGACATGGTCTACCTTCTTTCGATTGTGCTGATTATAGAATTGGTGTAGCCGTTCACAATGAATCCCTGCACAAATGCCCCGAGTCCGATTACGAGGAGAGCTCCCTTCGGTGTAGCGAACCTCTGAAGGGATGATATCGGGTACCTGATAAACATACAGTAACTGCCTTGATGAATTATTGTATTTTTATACACAGAGGTGCAAAATACTTGGAGTTTATTGATTAAAACAAGAAAGCCAATATGCTGCAATATTCTCATTCTTAAATTGCACGGATGATGGACGCAGTCGTGTTCGAAACGTTTGCACATGATGTAAGGCCGCATATTAGCTATAGCTTTCTCACACAACTTAACAAACCGAAACGCTCTATTTTTCGTCTGGGACAATTACAAGAAGTAGGTAAATTCAAAGCAAGCATCTATAGTTATATGCTTTTAAATGCTATATACTTGATATTTTTTTTCAAGTTGTATATTTGTTTGGAGGTCTGCAGCTCTCAATTACTATTATGGCCTTTTTTGTACATATATATGGGTAAATATGACAAAATTTGAGCGATATTACGCCAAAACCCAATTTCCATGACTTTCTTTTGTCAATTTTTTTGTCTCACGTTACCGAGTTGAAAAGTTGACCTGTCATTATCTCGTGTACAGACAGCCTGATTAGAGAAAGGTATGTGTACCTCTGTCTCCACACAAAACCTCATAACAGTTGACAAAAGATCGACATGTCAGCGTTCTGTAAAGTGCGGCGCATTATGGTAACTGACCTCTTCGACCCGCAACACTCTACACCACACAATATATCCAAGTCACCGTCGCGAGAGTCGCCCTCAGAACGCCTTGCCCCAGCGGATGGTTGCGAAGTTCGCACTGTAGTCATTTTACTGATAATGTCCGCATACGAACAAATGCCAAATATCTATTGAAAACCTTGTGAAACAAACGACTTCGGATGTAATACAGAAGTTGTTAAAAAAAAATCTGCTACTCGGCCTTTGGTGCCCGTAACGCATGGACGTTTGGAAAAAAAGTAAAAATGCAAATAAGAACTGTCCGCTAAAGCCTATCGACCCCGGAAAGGATTTGCAATCAGAAATGTGCACGCATTCACATAACCGTTTTCCTTTGCCACGTTGCTAATTCTGTAATTTGCAACGCAATTTTTCTCTGTAGTGCGCAAATAACTTTATATTCGACATTATTTACTTTGTTTGTTTTCCAAAAGAGCTTAAATTTATTTCAAAAAAACGAGTACGTTTTCCTCTGTCTATGACTTAATGAGAAACAGAACGTGATGATAAAGTTTCAGCTTTATTGCTTCACCCAAAAAACTATCACTGCCTCACACTCCACCATCATCGGTATGGTGCTATGATTGTTAAGTATTTCATCTGTAGCTGTATCTTGTTACAATGAAGCCGGCAAAACTATACCCAGATCAAATTACCAGTAGCAACGTTATGTACTTTTTGCAGTCCTATATTAGGAACTCGGTTGTGAGCTCTGTGTGTTTGAAACACGACTTGGCCAAAACTGCTTTCCGATATTAGTGCATCACGACTTTCGACTCTTAATAAAAGGAAAATTAAGGGGAATTTGTAAAAGTTTTGCCTATACTGAATACCCGCATTACTGCACAGAAAATAAACAGCCAATGCAGCAAAAATATACATGGTGTGAACAAGAAATGTTTCGTGAATGACTAGACAGGACCCATTGCAAAAAGGTCCTAACTTGGTGACTGTCAGCTACTATCGTATTTAGATCATTAGGTTCAAATGCGTCACAGTGAAGCTGGGTCAAATCCACACATAGGATGAAAAAAATTACGATGGAAAAAATGGATCTTTCAGCACTCTACAGTGATCATAGTTTTTGCAACAACATCGCATCCTGATCAACTATTACTGAATGAACAGAGATATTATTTGTAATATACTCCTGCACAAAACCACTGCATATGTGTATTGGAATGTTTTTGTTTGTTTTTTTGCCACACCGGGATTTAAACCCAGGATATCCTGACCACGAATTTTACATAATCATTTATGATGCACCTAAACCATGCGACGAAGTATGTTGTTTCAGTATACTCGCTTGGCGGCGCAAGCGATAAATTTCTAATACGTTTAGGTCTAACAGAGATGGCCCTCATGTGATGTTGTTGTCCTTATAAGAGACGTGATAAATTGAGATGTCACATGCAGTGCGGAAGCTGAACTCGTACATAAACCAGCTTGCTTAGGCCTAACCACGTAGGCAAGTCAACCTCAAACATACTGTGCTGCTTGGAATATCAGTGTAGTTAAGCATCGTTTTAGCATACTTTGCTTGCAAAACATTAAAAAGCAAAATGGTGACAAAGCGAGTAAAAGGTAATGAAGCAGCAGCTTTGAAACATAGACAGTAAGTCATCAAGAAAGTTTTTAGTAAAAAATAACCAAGAAATGTGTGTTTGAGGTATTTTTCCATGTATCATTACAAATCCTTTCAGAAAAAGATACCTTTTCGATTAACAAACACTTTTGTACTTTTATATCAACATGCAGTTACGTAAATCATTCTGATGTACTAAAGCCGTTATTAATTCTACATTAACAGTTTATATGTAGATATACAGTCGTATCTAAGACGATTTAAATGTCATTTAAATTCCGTATGATCGTTACAGCCATAAGTCCCCATGCAAAACGCTATCGAAGACCAGAGACGTTGGCGTGGGTTTTGGGAAGCTTCAATCAAACTGTTCATCCTGCCTTTTATTTCCTATTACCGCCAGGCAGTTGCTGGTCACAGACCCTGTGTGCTGGATTTGTCTCAGTAATTCAAAGAAACTGAGTTATAGTTTATATTGCTGCGTAAACTATTCTTTGGCGCAAAGCTAGATTATTTAGACAGAATACTGAGATAATTTAATGGGGGAATTGCCTCCATCAGTAAAAGTAATATGCCAAAATCACTGATACGTTTATTGAAACCTTATGTTCCAATATAAACAATGGCCTGCATGTATTTAGCTTATACAAACTCAGTGATTTGCTAAGGCAGACATGCAGAGACAAATATACTTTTGTGCTTAGTAAAAGTTTCTGTATTACAAACTTTCATCAATAATGTAGAGACAAATTGCTTTTTTGTAGAAAGGTATTGTGAGCCCTGTGGTCATGTACATGTGTTTGTAAGATTTCATATGTACTTCTATACTTCCGTATACTTAAATATGTCTTGCTTGTGGTGTATTTATTGGCTACCCTACTGTGCTGCCAACATGTTGTATTGTCCCACAGACGGATCAGTAACGAACGGAAATCGTGTTTATCGTGCTTAGTATCGATGCGTCATTGTTTTTTATTTTCGCAGGGTAACACAGTAACTGTGCAACAGTAGGCACTGCGCGACGCATTTGTGCGCCTGGCAACCTGGCAAAGTCGACAATCCTGGAAACTCCTAGAGAGCACGAGGTGATGTAAATACCGACGCACAAAGCCATGAAGAAACCCACACAAGGCGAAGAGCTGAAAAATTTAAATGAAAAGTCAGAACGGGGTACAAAAGTGCCAAAAATAGCATCCTTGCGAATACGATGGCTTATGTTGGCAGTAGTTGCATTTTTCCTAACAGCAGTGGGCTACAACCGGGCTTGTTTTGGAGTGGTAGACAACGTTTACACCCGTTTCTTCGGGGTCAGTACCATGAACGTTGACTGGTTAACACACAGCATGAGCGTCGTTAGTGTTGTATGCTGCTTATTAACACTTGTCCTGTTGCCATTTTACGAATGTGGATTTCGCGTATACTGCCTTACAGCGGCTGTGTGCGTTTCGATGGCCTACGGTTGCCACCTTCTATCCGCTCTTGGTCGGTCCATGTTTCTGGTCGCTGTATTAGGACAAGTATCAATGGGAGTCGTCAACGCGTTTGCCATCACACTTGTGCCAGTGGTGAGCGCCCTGTGGTTTCCAAAGGACGAAATCGCTACAGCCGTAGGAATATGCCTAGGTGGTATCGACGTAGGGAATATGCTAGGGTTCACTGTGCCCGCATATGTTTTGAACAACAACGAAAATCTTCCAGAATCAGATTGGAATGAATTTGTACGTAGTCGTTTGATTCTGATTTTCCTCGTCTGCTTCGTATTAGCATTTGCAGTACTTATTATTACCGCTGTTTTTGTGAGAAACGCTCCAGGACTTCCACCGAGCTTGTCGGAGGCTGCCAAACGCGACCTTTCCCTGCATGATTCACTCAAGGTGGACGGCATGTTATCTCGAATTACGTATTATCTCAAGCTTATCATTCACGACCGGACCTTTCTTACTCTGGTCATATGTTTTGGCATTGTGGAGACCTGCTACATGTTGGAGGTTCTCATGATGGCCGACATATTACGTGCCAATAGAGGATATATGACTACTGGAGACAAGAGCAGCATACGGGCGTCGCATACACTATGCGTATACGCCGCTGGAGGACTTTTCGGTGGCATAGTGAGCGGCGTTGTGCTTGACCGCACCAAACGTTTTAAGCTGGTAGCAGTATGTGCGGGATTTAGTATGGCCGCATTTGCCGGTGGATTCTTAGGCAGCATTGTAATGAAAGACTCCACTGCCTCATACGTAACGAACGCATTCTACGGCTTTTTCAACGGGGCATGCTACACGGCACTGTATGAGATCATAGCGCAACACATGTACCCCATCAACGAACTCGCCCTAGGCGCTTGGATTACCTTTTTCGTGAGCTTTGCTGGCTTGGTCGTGCCACTCATTGGCAGACTGATCTTCAACGCCGTGGCAAGCGTTGGTGTCCTGGCCTTGCAAACCGCTGTGTTGTTTTTTGCCACAGTACTGATATCATGCCTTCAACCGAGATATGAGAGATATTCTGTAAACAAAACGGATGATGAGACGCCGTCTGTTACGACACCCTTAGTAAAAAACTAAACAACGTTAACCAGTTGAGACATTAGGCTTTTACCAAACTTCACAATGTCATAACTTCTCTACTATAAAGTAGTGATCTACTATTTTTACATAGATTTTTACGCTGTGTCGGGATTTTGTAGTATAGGGTACAATATCATTGCGAAATCACTGCTTTCACTCAATTAGTGTTAAATAGTTCACTTAATTAGTGTTAAAAGACTGTAAGTGCTCCGTTATGTATTTGTAAACATGCACTTTGATGCGTTTTCTTTATTCCCAGTTATCGTTTTGCTGATTGTAATAATTTGCGGCCATCACTGCGACTTCTCTCTTCTTTTTCATCCATTCTAATATAACACGGTATGTCGCCTGTAGATGGCGATGTGTTGCTATTTACTTGTCTCAGTTTCTATTTTCTAATTGTGTATGTGCAAATGTTGAGCCCAATTCTTCAAGAGTTACTCGACAGAGCCTCACCAATAATACAGTGAACTGTAAACAAAATGCAACCCACATAACAAATATTTTTAATATTAAACAAAGAAAGAATTGTCTGTATTACTGTACATATAGAGCTGTACGTAGCGCAGTGTCAAAACATGCAGTGCGTGGTCAATGTTTGTTGCAAATGCCTTTGGCTTTCATTAAAACTACAATGGCGCCAGAAGTGGCAAGTAATTGTAAGTCTGCACACATCTGCATGTTTTCTCTCTTGTGCCTTTCATCTTTTTCTACTTCTCTGTTGTGATTATCTTATCAGTAATAACCATCAAATACATGCCAAGAAACTCGTGGCCATGAAATAAAATTAGCGTAAATACTTAAAACGTTTTTTTTTTCGTTTCCGATGGAAAGTTTAGAAAATAAGCAACACTTTCCTGTCCCGTTGGAAGAGTTGATTTTGTAGGAAGTTTAAATGTGAAACACGAGCCTTCCGCGTTCTAAAGAGCTTGTATTCGGTAAACGCGCAATTGTTTCTGGTTTTGCCGAGAGCGCTGTTGTCCGTCTCTATCGCACGACTTTCTAAAACCATCCCAGGGCGTGTAGTCATTTGAAGAGATAAACAAGTCACGTTTGTTGTTTGCAGGCTTTGGAACAGGTCTATTTTCTTTGTAAAACATAGTTGTTTTTTAGCGTTGCATTTAAACTGTTCTCTCTGATACATACTATAAATAATGAAGTAATGTTTGCAGGGAACTCCAGTATATTATACGTTTTTGTACGTCACACACTCTTTCCATAGTTGCAGCTAAAGTATTTTTATACTACTCAATATTAACGATTTTTGATAGCTCGGTTAGAGTCATTCAAGCCATAAATGTAATCGCTTAAAAGGTTTCTATACTTCTGACAACGAACACGTGGTTTGCCACACCAATTTTCCAACCATGTATGGCGAAAAACAATCCGACCTTTCCCGGATGATTGTTTTTCGGGAATTTTGCGTTTGCGTTAATTTCAGTGAATCATCTTTGATTCACACACGTGAAACAGTTACAGACATTTCAGGAACTCAAAATTTGTAATGTCACTATACGTTGAAAACAAGTTAAACCTGATAAAGAAGGTCAAGAAAAAAACAAGCGGAAATTTGCATACAGCAAGCACAACCCAGACGACCATAATCTAATACCCTCCCATGATAATGCAAAACAAGCAATACATGTCTTCTGAGATGGATTTGCGATAATATTAAACGCACGGGCTGGGGTGCGGTACGGCGTGAGAGTCGAGGGCTTTTTCTAAAGGGCATTATGGTATTAGGGCACTTTTTGGAAGGGTAAGATTCGAAGATTAGAAAGTCGGTTTGTATTACCGCACAGAGTGTGGTCATGGTTACGTGGAAAGTTGTATCTCTTTGAAGTGCACAATTTGCACCTGCGGTTGTCAAACAACTTGACGTGTCGATGTTTGGGGGGGAGAGTAAGAATTACTTTCCTTTGCTCCTCCCACGAGTTTCTTTTTAATTTATCCCCGTTGCATATAAGTGCTCACTCCCAACACGGTTTCACTCAACAGTGCTTGCATCCACAGCTAAGAGGAAAGCTTCGCAAAAGGTAAGCTTGTTGTTTTTGTGAAATATTTTTGATTTTTTATCTAGTTTCAAATCTCATTCTTATTCTGGAACGTTAAGACTTATCGTAGTTTCGAAACTTAATAGAAGTTTATATCGATTTAGTTTATCGGTGTAGTGCTAGAGGCAAAGTTTCAGACATTTGCAGTTTCACTTGTTTTTCGCTCTGACATGCGGACAAATTTCCAAACTCGTGTTTGCCATTTAATTTGGTGATTCATTTTAGTGGCTGAAAACGTCAGGTTTTAATTTGGCGCCAAGAAAATTATGTGTTTTGCCTTCTTTGACAGCAATTAGAGCAATTGATTGGCATATTTTTTTTCTATATAAGGTTTACTTTTCAGCACAGAATCCATAGTCACGCAAAAGTGTTACTCATTGATAGTGTGCGTTGTTACCTGTACTTGGGCGGTATACTTACATTCTCGCAATTTGTTCCTGAATCATAGAAAACACAACATGATGAAGATTTTGATCCTGGCTGTCTCGGTTGCAATCCTCGCGACTCTTCCAACTCCCTCAGAGGCGAGATGCAAAAGAGCAATCAAGACTTGCAACGTTACTGGTGTTTTGGAAGATTATAACGACTGCGTCCAAATGTGCTGCGGTAAGAAAAGATTTGGACTGAATTCTCATGCTTAACTTGTGATTGAAAAACAATTGCAAAATTGAGGACAAACTGTGACTTTTTGTAAATGTTTTTAAATGGACTGATTGGTGTTTGTTTGAGTAAATTTAAATTGCTTTCAGGCGCCGAACTCTTCGACAGAGACACTTACTTTGGTTGCTGTGGCAACGAAGAACGTGGAATTCCATACAACACGAAGACGCAGATGTGTTGTTCGTGGCCCTTCGGTAACGAGTACGTCATCCACAATAAAACTGAGGTAATTTTTTTGTTTAAAGTTAGTGAATCTGGTTTGCAGCTTGTATAATTTCTAAGCAAACCGTATTTGTAATTGTTGAAAGCTCTTTTGAAAATTTGTCGTAAAAACTTTCGAAAGATATCGTGTGTACCTTGTGATTGAAATAAATTCTGAACCAATGTTGGCAAAAATTATGCCAAATGCTTACGAGAACGGGCCCAGTAAAAGGAAGGCAATTAACCAATGTGTGTTTACAGGGAGCTTGGTGCTGCGGAAGTGAACTTTTTGACCCTGTGGCACAGGCTGGTCTGTCATGTTGCAACGGTTGGGAAAACAAACCTGCGCTATTTTCTTCCCTAACTGAAATGTGTTGCGATGGAGTTGTTGGATTCTCAGGTGGGTTTTGATTGAAATTAGTCTTGCTAAGACCTCAATCGCCTTTATTGAAATTACGTAGTTTTAACCATTTTAATTTACAAATATACCAGGCATAAACTTGTCGTGCTATACGTTCCTTGACAAGAAAAAACTGTATCGCTGCATAAAACGCTTTTGCGCGGGTTCTGCGCTAAACCACGAGCAAAGACAAAAATATCACCATGAAAACAATTCTTAGTATTCCCGAAGGCAACGACGCCACATCATTTGACGTAAATATTTTCCAGGTGACACCGCCTACACTTCGTGCTGTGGTTCTGTCTCCTTCGATCGTCGTATTGCATCTTGCCCTTGCCACAACGGTCAAATAGGCTTGATTCCCGAAGCTTTGGCGGCGTGCTGTCAAAACAGTGATGGTACCAAGACACCATACAATACTGAAACACAGGAATGTTGCAATGGTGTTGCGTTTGACAAAGAACTACAGTTTTGTTGCAACGGCCTTGTTGGAGAAGTCGGAACAGAGGTAAAAACTGATTTTATGTCCATTTTTTTGTGTTGCGATTGAGTAGGTTGGTAAAGTTTTTATTGGGATCTGAACGGTAAGTTGAGGATTTTGAACCAGACCTTAAGGGACTCTTTTAAAATAACTCTTTCACTGCCCAAACTTTATTTATTATAAAATTTGGTCGCATGCAATATATCCGCCTATGCTACAATTCATAACTAAGAGATGCATATGTAGTCACTGCAGATAACTTATTTCAAACTTTACAATAAGACCACAACCATGCACGCACAGCAAACCACCTTTACGATTGCAATCGCATTCCAATTCCATTTTTACTTTAGGTGTGCTGCGGTGACTCAATCGTCGCAAGAGATCCCAATCAAGCTATCGACAATGTTGCTTGTTGTACTCTAAGCGATGGATCCCAAGAGTTGTACGATTCAACACAGAGCGTGTGTTGTGGAGGCGTCGTACAGACAATGGTTGGAAACGTAAGTAAAAAATACTGTTATAGTGAGCTGCTGTGCACATTGTTTCAACCTACAGCCACGCAGACACTATTCCACAGCGTATAGTGATGTTGCAGTCGGCGTCGATTTATATAATCAAGGAAATGCAAATTAGCAGTGTGAAGAATTTAACGCTAATAGTTTTGTTCAATATGTGTTAAGTTTAATTTCCATCAAACATTAAATACTGAATTCGACTCTATCATTTTTGTGATTTTTTGCGCTCACATACAGGATACACAAATTTGCTGCGATGGTAACTTGTTCGACATAACCTCGGGTGATACGTGCTGCAATGACGTTCCCTTCTTTAGCAGTGATTCTGTATGCTGCACTGGACAAGTTGAGGTACATTTATTTCCGTTACAAACTATGTTGCGCATGGCTTTCCATTTGTGTGGCCTACATTACCAAACCGTGCGAATCATCTCAGAGCATTTTTCATATATTTGGCTTTAATGCATCAACAGCGTTTTTAATTCAGCAAAGCAACTATGTTTTTTTTGCATACGGATCCCTGTATGTATTTAAAAAAAGTAACGATACATAAACCCGCAATTATCCCATATGTATAGCCTGGAAATAGATGTTGCAACGGGGTTGGCTTCTCTGGAGATACAAATGTCTGTTGCGAAGGCGTTATTAGCGTGAGTTGGCATGCTCCAAAAACCCTTGGCAAAAAGCTTCGCATGGCAACCGTATTCACCTCACAATATTAATGCTGTAGCTATTTTCACATATTCGGCTTTAATGTCCATCAATGGCGTTTTGAATTCATCAAAGCAACGATGTTTAAACACTTTCAAAGGACCCCCGTATGTATTTAAAAAACTAACAATACATAAGTACGCAACTATCCTATGTATATATAGCCTGGAAATCGTTGTTGCAACGACGTTGGCTTCTCCGGAGACACAGACGTTTGTTGCGAAGGCGTTATTACCGTGAGTTGACATGCTTCAAAAACCCTTGGCAAAAAGCATCGCATGGCTGTCTCACAAGAAATCACAATATTAATGATATAGCATTTCTTATATATTCGGCCCTAATGTTCATCGATGCGGCGTTTTTTATTCATTGAAGCAACGATGTTTTATACACTTTCTACGAATCCCCGAATATATTTTAGAAACGTTACAATATGTAAACCCGTAACTATCCCATATATATAGCCTGGAAATCTTTGTTGCAACGGGGTTGGCTTCTATGGAGATACAAACGTTTGTTGCGGAGGCGTTGTTACAGTGAGTTGGCATGATCCAAAAACCCTAGGCAAAAGCATCGCATGGCCACCTTACTCACCTCACAATATTAATATTTCAGTTCCTGCCTTTTACTAATGAATGCTTGCCATTTATTCGTTGCATGATAAAGCTTCAGCCTCAACGTTCTAACGTTTGCACACGTTGCTGTTTATCCACTAGGTGGCGAGAAACGTAACGCGTATCAAGCTTTGAAGATTAACATGAAATGTATTTGTTATTTTGTATTTGAAACAAATACAAGCAAACACCTTACTTTAAAATGCATGTTAAATTTTGGAAGTGACATCACGGTATTTTGTCAACAGCCAACTACATACAAGTACCCATCGTGCTGCGTCAATGCCACGTTCGATTCCAACGTGCAAACATGTTGCGGGGGCGTTTTGTTCGACAACCCAGAGTACACATCCCTCGAAACGGTAATAAATAACATCTGCCACCACATAAATAGTTTCTGTGCCATTTTTTGCATTTAGAACCTAATAAACTTACTCGTGGTGAGTATAGAAATGAAGTAATTTGTTGTTTATCTTATACACACTTTACATAACCTTTTTCCACATCTTTTCTTGCAATGGCTTTTTTGGGTCTTATTGCATTGGTGAAAAATTACCTTTTGGGCCTTACAGAGTTGAAATGTACACTGTAGGCGGGTAGTTGGTGTTAATACGAGTTTGCGTTGCTTTTTCAGGGCGAACTTGTGGTGAGTCACAAAACAAGATGCTGCGGCGACTTCGCCAACGATCAAACACTTCTTCCCTACGACTACGACAACAGCATTTGTTGCGACGGAAATATCGTCGACCTTGGTGGGTAAAATTGCAATCCTGAACTTGGAAGTAAATGACCCACCGATACACTATCCACGAACGATATGCACAAAAACAAGTGTACGAAAAAATGCCCTAAAAGTCAATAGAAAACACCTGCGTTATAGTTTACCAACCGGAATTGTAAAGATTTAAAATTAGAATTTATTTTTGACTTGGTGGTAAAGCAGATGACTCTGATTTTCAGTTTTCTCGTTTGAAGTGGATTTGGCGAATATCATAATAATACTTAAAACGTATCTACATGTCAGGCTCTTTTATAGCGCTTGATAAGCTATCCAACGATAGTAAGTTTCTGTTTTATTTACAGAAGGCACAGACGCTTCTTTGGCTCAATGTTGTGGCGGTTTGGTGATCAACACGGCTGTTACCTTCTGCTGCGAAGGTGGCCCAGTGGATCGTTGGTTTGGTGCCGAAACAGGATGCTGCAATGGAACCGCCATGAACAAAACAAGCAGCGTTTGTTGCGGCGGAGAAATCATTCCGAATGACGGCAACACCGAATGTTGTGGTACGTTTCAAGTCTACAGTGACTGTGAAAGCTTTGGCTGAGAAAATGAGGGCAATGGGTAGTGGCAATTTTTCCGTTTGGAAAATTGTCATTCATGAGGAGGTTGTACAAGCTATATCAGGGGTCTGTCACGTTTTTGAACGCCGTCCAGTTTTTAGTAACATCTCTTTGTTTGAATAACATATCATTTATAAATTTAAGGAGTATAGTCATCATTTCCCAGTGTGAATTTATTAGTTAACCTTTCTAGTAATGGTTTCTACATTCGAAGAATATTAGAATATAGACCAGAAAATAACTACCTCGTTTAACTATAGATCGTTAAATAAGTCCCGGGTAGTATTGCTCGTGTTGAACCACAAAAATATGATTTCGACAAAGCGCACGCGAGTTTTTTTTTGCTCTGGGAAGGAATTATCGATGGCTCCAAGTTCTTCTGTTGCGATGGAAAGCAGTACTACTAAAAACATCCTCAAAAAAATAGGAATCATCTTTTTATAAAGTGACGTCAAAGTTAAGCAATTATATTAACCAAAACTAATTTTAAGGTTCCACTGGAATGGATACAACCCAGTTTATATGTTGCAATGGTGCACCGCGAGCTCTAAACGGAGTTCCACGTGAAAACGCCATTTGTTGTGGTAAAACACAAAAATATGACTTCGATAACACGCACGCGTGTTAACGATTAACACCCTTACTAAAATAGAAATCATCTTTCTGTACAGTTATGTCAAGGTTAAGCCATTATAATAATCAAGACTAATTTTAAGGTTCCACTGGAATGGATGCAACCCAGTTTATTTGTTGCAATGGTTTACCACGATCTCTTAACGGAGTTCCACGTGAAAACGCCACTTGTTGTGGTAATGCACAAAAATATGATTTCGGCAACACGCACGCCTGTTGCCGATTAACACCCTTCATAACATAGAAATCATCTTCTTACAACTTTATGTCACAGCTAAGCCATTGTATTAACCAAGCCTACTTTTTAGGTTCCACTGGAATGGATGCAGCCCAGTTTCTTTGCTGCGATGGTGTACCACGATCTCTTAACGGAGTTCCTCGTGAAAATGCCATTTGCTGTGGGAAGGGGTGCATCGATGGCTCCAAGTTCTTCTGTTGCGATGGAAAGCAGTACCAAAAGGGCAATACCGACGGTGTTGACGTCACCGGCCTGACATGTGATTCGCTTTTCCTATAAGTGTTGGGTTTGAGCGCTGTGTAATGCTGTATTATTCGTTGATGTGCGTCTGTTTTTGACTTTGTTATTTGGATGCGATTTTATTCCGACTTGCTTAAACGTGAAGTACACGATTTTGGCAGAGAAATCTGACGACCTTGAAAGTTGCTCACAAATATTACAGGCTTTATTATTGAAGGTGTTGAGGCGGATTAAGACGTTACGAATCGAAAGCTTTGGGTAGAAAACGCTATCAAAGTTATTTTCATAATATATTCTAAAGTGCTACACTTGCTTTAAAAAAGACAGAACACTGTGGTAAAAAATATGTGGCAATAAAGCACAAGCACAGATCGCACAAAAAAAACGAGGTTCACATTTTTATCAGAACAATCAATCATTTTCTTATTCGTTAGTTAAATTTGCTTTATGACTTCCAAGATTCACTTCGTAGCTGGCCTTCTGCTTTGAAAAATGTATTTTTATTAATGCAGTGGAGTTGAAAAGTGATATGAAATGAATCATTGAGGCTGAGATTATTTATGTGTTTGTATCACAATGTGGCATTTGCATGTGTACATATGGACTGAAAATTATATGGTGCCTGTTGTAAAAATTGCAGCATTAAAAATATTAAAAGGTCATCCGGATGATTAAATTAAACATCGTTTTTGCACAAATATATATTGAAAATATGTTGGTATCATTTGAACGAGTATAAGTCGATGTTCACTTTACAAAGACCAAGTTGTCCAACTAACGAGAATGCAGAAAAGAATGAAACTAAAAAAGAAAAACAAGTGTGGTAACATGAAAAATAAACAAACATACGTCATATTTGGCACGGCCTTAACAATGTACAACCGTATAATTACCTGTAAACCAGCTTTGGACATCCAGAAGTGCTTTCACAACGCGGTGGAGCGTTGAAAGGGTAAGGGTCACATTTATGGCAAGTACCCGGGTAAGCACCATCAGCTGCCACAGCTGCCGTAAGGTCTTCTCCTGTATAAAATACTATTTGTAGTCAATCTTGCACAGGCTTTGTGTGCTGGGTGTTTTGTTACAGTGTGTGAGAATACTCTGTTATTACAATGTTATTATAACATTATTCGAAAACTCTTCAGGACGCATTTGCATTCAGCAACTATAACTTCTGCAGTATCATTCCGCCCAACGTTCTATTGTGATGACTGTATAGGCTCCAGACGGGCTAATTCTAATGAATTTACGGAGCCCACGTCATTTCAATGTATTTTTCATTAATGCTCTTTACGCAAAGTAAAATAATTATAAATAAACTTGTTGGTTTACAATAGTTTTATTGACCTATTGTCGATGTCCAAGTCCGGATTTTAATTACAAACAGTTTCTAAGAAGAACAGACATATGTATTGATATAAGTGTGAGTAAGGTTACCTGGTTTGACAACGTCCACAGTAACTTTCATGCCCTCGTCAGCGTGTGCGAGGAAATGACAATGAACCAAAACTATTCCGGTAAATTCATTTGGCATAAATCTAATCTGCAAAACGAATTGGAATGTTGAGTATGTATGGCAGGACGCATATATGTTTACATTCAATTGCAGCACATCTGGAAAACAATTCTATAGTAAACCCACGTCAATCTGCTAATTGCTTGATGGAATGTAGGCATATCATGACTTTAAATAACGGTTGTTTTTGAAAGAGATATTGTATGCATATTTTAGCACGAAGAGCCTATATTTGGAAATAAATTTATTCTTGAAGTTGATTTGCATAGAAATTGGTTCTTGAAGAAACAACAAATTGATTGCATTTACCAAACGAAATAGTGGAAATTTTACATGCCTGGCTACTTACTGTTAAATTTGAAAGAGGTGGGACCCACACAGTATCCATATAATCACCAGAAATTGGATAAGAGATGGATCCTTCCCCTCCTCGAAGCCAACGTTCGTAATGGTTGGAGTAGATTAAAGTCTCAGAATAAGGTGGAATTTCCGCAGATGCTTCTAAATCATGCAACGAAAAATGTCAAACAACTTTCGGCAAGCAAAAATTTTGTTGTTTCAAAGAAGCAGATGAATTGAATTCCAATTAAAAAAACAAACAAAAGGCATCCTGAAGTATTGTAGATCGTGCACTTTCTTATCGTAGGAAGTATTTGTTTGAACATTTCTAACAGCGAACATGTCAGAAAGTCGTATAGAAGTTTGTTTTTTTACTTAAAATATTTCGTCTATGCCCACCTTCAGTTTTACGTTTCAAATTATTGATAGAAGTAGTTCCTACCGTGCTACAGAAACGCAAAGTATTTTACTGTTTTTAGGATGTTACGAACTTCTATAGTCTGGTGCGGGTTTTATTGAAATTTGAAATCTTACCGTTGTATCCCGGATGTTGATAGAAACAAGTTTCGTTGTTTTGGTCATAAAGTTTCCAGTGAGGATCTTTTCTAGCACCTATGGGCCCGGTGTATGGTTGAAAATGAATGATCTGAAAATGCGAAATCTCGACGTGTTCCGCCACATATGAAAATGTATTAATTCATTGCACAAGCAACGGTTTATTGCATTGCTTCACAACCTTTTTTCTCCAATTCACCCCCCAGGAAGCCTTTAAAGACTATATTTTCCCCTTGTTTTGACATAAAATTTTGCAACATAGTTGTGAAAGCAAAGTAAGGTTGGAAACCGTTGGTTTATTGTAAGGTAAAAGTGAAGAAGAATGCTGGTTACCTGAAAGTGATTAACGTGCATGTGCATCGGATGACTGAGTATAGGCGAAGTGTTGATAAAATACCATTCCTGTAGTTTATTCACTTCCATCTTGTATCTTAGAAAAGTAATTTATCAAGATTTATTTATCACACAATTTATTTTTTAATAATTCTGTACATCATAAAATTGTGTACAAAACATGACGGTAAGATTATGCAGTGGCTTCGTTGAAAGCACAATTAGGGTTAAAAATCAGATTAAAACAATAAAGTTTTACTGCATTTGTCTTTACTGAGAGTGGCTATTTCGTTTTTCGCCGACCAAACGAGTAACTTAGTAATTTACATAAACAGTAAATTCTTTGATAAGATCCATATATTCCTATATAGTGTTCGAAAGCATAATTAGACGGAACCGACTCCCTATGAAATAGTTTAAGTTTCACAAGTACCTGAAGTGCTGTCTGAACTGAAAAACTTCCCGATTCAACGTAAATTGCGGGCTAAGTTCAAGCACGAAACGACCTTGTATATCTTCCTGGGGAACATCTCGGAGATCTGTAAGAAACGATGGCTTTTGTGGCAAAGCCGTGTTGATCTCTGTAGTAGAGACAACACCGTTAACAAGCATTGTGAATAAATCGCCTTTCCATCTGTCTTCGTCACCGATTGATGGCCAATCTTCATCTGCTGGATTTGATCTCACCTTCATTGATTGAAAGCGTCATTAAACATCGGATCCTGCGTAACTGACCAATCCCTTACAAACTATAAGAGTTATACTACTCATGTTTTCTACTCAATACTTCAACTACATTTTTCTGAATTCTTTATTCAAACGTATCGAACTATTGGGAAACTAGAAAATTAATGTAACTTACTGTGTACTTTCCTGGATGATTGCAAACCACCAGCCAATCTATCCTAGTAGCTGGCATGAGAAAGGCTTTACCGAGCCTTGGTTTTCTCATCTTGTCTAAGTATATTCCATCCAAGGCGATTTCATAAATTTCACACGTCTGTCCCCCACCATTGGCATCGACAATTTCAAGTTCTATAGTGGGACCTCCCCCAGCGTTTACCATTCTGTACACCAAATGCCTTTCTTATTTACTTCGTTGATAGTTTATGTTAACCGGGATTTTTTGTTTCACATTTTAGCGACCAAAATTTATGAAAATTAATAATACCAATCTGTGATGAAAGTTTATTAATATTTGGGTTGTATTGTAAACCACGTATACCAAAAAACTGAAAGTAGTGTTTTATGTCAAACATAATTTCAGCAGCATCGGACGTATTTGACTTTATGTAAATTATGTACAAACAAGCGGGTCATATGTTTTGCGTTACGAGTAAACGTTTCGGAAGAATTCGCTACATATGATCACCTGAAACGTTTAATTTGTCCGGTTTGCATTTCCAGTACTGGCTGAAGTTTCCCATTTGTTGTAAAGTAGTTCATGCCGTTGGTTTTATTCTTCGCCCATTCGGCGAAGGTTCCACCGCTCGAAACTTGGTATTGCCATAAACTTAATAGAAACGTATGCAATAAATATGCTTCATTATAGGTTTACTGGCTTTGCAGCCCAAGCATGACAGCCTAGCTGAATTAGTCCATGTCTGGGCTGCGAAGCCTGTAAACCTAATGGTGATCTGGATACGATGGCTGTGATTGCCAAACAAAGACCAGTACAGTGGGGCAGTACTGCCAATGATTTAACAATCAACTTACTCCTGCACTTGATCGCCGATCTTCTTTTGCTCCTCAATGAAATTCGTGAACTGCGTATCCTCCGACATCAGAAGAAGTGGTTGAAACAAAAGTTGAATGTCGTTTTCGCAGTTGAACGGGCAAGACACTGACCTCAGCAGCTCGCTCAACGACGATTCGTCATCTTCGACTATTATAAATCCAGCCATTCCGCTTGAGACCTGGAAAGATTTGTATTACATCTGAGGCCTGCAATACACATGTAGGTTTTGTGTTACAGGCCTTCCACTATGTATCACTATTTATCAGCTTATCTCCACTGAGTAAAAAGTTTGTGTTTGTAATACAGATTGTGCGAAACAAAATTTCGGTCAAATAAACATGTCAATATTCGAGAATATATATACCACAAATTTTCTTCATTACAGTGAAGAGGAATGACCATGTTGTTGTCTGCTAATTGTTGTGATTTCCAGTGTTGTATGTTTTGAAATGGACACATAATAATATAGCCTACAAGTATCAAATGCTGACCAAAAGTCACAGGTTACTTTTTATGAACTTACAAAACACTTGGACTTGTGACCATGTATTTAAAACTCTAATCGTGAAAGACAAATAAATGTATTTCCGCACCTGGAATAGGGACGATCCTTGTATATGAGGGTGATACCAAAATGTTCCAGAAGATTCCTCGGCATGTATGTCGTAAGTGTACGTGAACTGCTCTCCAGGGTAGACATGCACGAACGGATCATCGCTGGGTGCCTGTTACGTAAGTTCGTGTGTCAACGTTTGCATATGTAATTGAATCATGGCATTTAAACGTAAATATAATCCGTTCGTAATTCTGGGAATGGTTTTAATGGCACTCAATCAGACCGGCAGAATACATAGAAAATGGACTTATCATTTCACGTTCTCCACAAATATAATTCAGTTTATTGCACGTTTTACACAAGCCTCTTGCCCGTGACTATATATATATATATATTTAAATATCATACTTAATATTCTGAACAGAACTTTGCACTGTAAAAAAGACTGATTTTTGTTTCCCTAAAAAACGTGCTTTTCCGAGTTCCTTCTGCTGTATCAGGTGCAAAATATACTTAACTTAGAACATCCTATCTATAATCTGGCCATGGCCTTATCAATTATTTTTCCACAGTCATTAATTTTTACGAGATTTTCAGTTAGGGAGATCACATTTCGAAATTATCAACTATACACAACACACACACATACGTTACTGCTAACGTGCAAGCCGTGGACGTGCAAATTTGTTGAGTTCGGAAATCTTGGTACATTCGGTTTGAACTCCGGGTTTGGGTAAGTCAACTTGTTGATCTGTGAGATAATTTAACGAGTTCCAACGCCCATTCAATGAAGGTCAGCCACAGAAATGTTATTGGCAAAATCGCATACTTCTACACACCAAAGTAACTTGGACTCTGTCTCCTCTTTTCACATTCCACGTTGGAGCGGCCACAGACCCGTTGTACATTCGTCTTCTTAACGTGAGCCACCCAGCAGAAAAGTCCCCGACATCCACTACCAGTGTTATACTGAGCATACCGTTGGAAGATCGTAGTTGTCGCGGTTCGGTCATAGGTTCCCCACCTACAATGTTTACGATATATGTAAACTTTGTAACATAAGAGAGATCCTTAGGAAACACATTTGACACATTTGACAGAGTTATGAAATTTCAACATTTTCAACCAAGCTATTTTTTTAATAAAAATATGAAAACTGTAAAATGTGTGAGATACGATCGAAATACTGTAACAATAGAATATGCGAGCAAACGCAAAATCATGCAATCACATTATTGCCCTTAACCAAAACGCATGATTGTTAACCTAAACCTATACATGTGAGGAAAACCGAAATGCAGTAAAAAATACAAAGTGCCTTAAAAAATATATGTTATTTCCTGATATATATTAAAGTGCTGCAAAAACTTGTATTTTCAAAATAAACAAAGATATGCATTTGTTAAAAAAATTTTTCGCACTTATTACCTTTCAAGCCACAAGGATGAGTAAAACTGCAGGACTGCAGACCATCACTGTATGAAGTCATGAACAAACCGACTGTCACAGCGAAAAACACAAGATAGTTTATAGCCATGTTAATGCTGCTAATCCCTATTTAATTCAGTTACGTTTATATGCAATGAGTTCGACTGCCTATTCAACTATGGTTGTAGAGTGCAACACTACGATCGTGCAGTAGCATTACACCAGACATATCGCAAAGACGTGGCCGCTGATCTTTCTTTGGGCCGTGAGTTACATACGTTAATAAAATACGTAATGACCCTATCCGCAATCTGGTCGTGCTCCCAGCAAGGAAAGTTTTGGTACATCGGGTTTGACACTGGGATTTCAACGAAAAATTGCGTGTTTAATATTCCTCACTAGCGTTTAATTGAACGGCACCGCTTTGCACTATTAGCCAAAAGAAAGCTAAAAGTGCACAAACAACTTTTTTTGTTAACACATATGATTGACGTTTTTACGATTGTGTAAGCTGCAGACAGATGGTCACTGTATTGTTTTTACGATTATTAAGGTTATTGTACATCATCGTTTTGTGGGGAATTGATGAAGGATCCAACGGATATACTGGTTTTGAAGGTGCTGGTAGTGGTAAGTGATTTGGAAAAAGTGGGGAAGTGCCAAACCTGAATAGGTTCAGATATTGCCGAACCCGAATACCTGCAACCAATACTCGACCGACTCCCAATATTTAGTGACGTCATGAATTCACACATTGGTCGTAAAAAATGGCACGCATGATTTATATTTACTCGATATAATTTTAAAGAAATGTTTTATTTTCTTCAATTTTTGAGTATTGTTGTTTAAATCTGATTATAACACAATAAATGACGGATTCGGTGTCGGTATTCGGATTCGTTGTCGACATGCAGATTCCACAAAATAATAAAAAATATCCAATGATCGTTCGAATCTTTTCGATTGCTACTTCAAAACGTCAATTACTGTGAATTTACTGCAAACACGCCCCTTTGGCCCACCTGTCAAATTTGAGATAATTTCTGGCCGTAAGTCAAAACGATTGTCCACCCTTGCTTTCGAAAGTTCCTATCAGTTTACATTGTAACGTAGTCTTGTGTTTTGCTGCCACTTTGTCTGTTTCTGCAAGTTTTGTTGCAGATAGCGTGGTCCCGGATGCTCGGGGTTGGAGAGCGAGAGTCGTCGTTTTTTACCTGGATTTTTTAGTGCTCCCTGTCTACAGATATTGTAAAATTCGTTGATATTTTACGCACCAATGAAGCAACGTTTTTTCTTTTACTTTGCTCAGTGGTTGCAAACAAAAATGCTAAAACAAGTATTTGTTTTCTTGCTTTATGTGCGAGTAAAATAAAAGTTACAATGAAGCAGTAAAATCAAATTTATCCTGCCACAAAGCTAATGCGCCTGATCATTGGGTTCTGGTTTCATTGTAATAAATAAGTTGGAAAGATTTGGGAATTCTAGTTTGAAGCCTACGTTTAGAATAATCTTGTTTTGATATATTTAATGACTTATTGTATCATTGCATGTGGTTTATTGGAACACGTCGATGTATGTGTGATGTTTGCTCTGCTAGAAGCATGTCACAATGCAGAGACAAACGCAACATATCTTCACCCTTTCTCTCATCCGATATTTTGCGCATTAGCGACTACAGGGTATTGGATATTCGTTCGGTGATTTTTCTTGGCGCATTCTATTCGCATTTAGTGTCGGCGCAAAAGGCTGAGGTATCGTACTATCGTTACGATAACCAGAGATAAGTTCATAAGGGTAAGGGCTGTTGTTAAGCGTTTTTGGTCCATTATCTGCTACATATGTGTTTGTGCTTTTCTGCAGAAGGACGTAATCATAATTAAAAGAAACACGAAAGTTAAAAATTTGTTTAGGTTGGACTGTTCAGTTCAGTTAGGTTCATATAATCCAGGTATATAGATAGCCATTAAAACAATTTCAGTCAACACATGATACACAATACAAGTGTATATGCTGATTTTATTATTCTAACTAGATCTGGAAACAAAAGAATAATACACCTTTTGATAATTATTGTTAGCTGAAATTGCATTAAAAGCAAACTTACTTTTTAATTGTCAATGGAAAATGATTCATTTAAAACTAAGCCACATGTTTTCAGTTCCAATTTTCTTCAGAAAATTTTTATCCGGGATTTCTAAGCCATTTGTTTGTAAAAAAAGTCTTATATTCTTCAGGTTTAGAAATTAGTTTAACAGATCTGGTGATTATTCCAAAGGTTGTATTTCGTTATTCAAAATTTGACTGCACAAATAGGTAACTGTGAGGGTTTGAATTTTAATCATGTAAAATATCAAGACTTCGCAACATGGCTGACAGAGTAAGAGCAATTGATCTTCTGCCATTGCTGAGAGAGAAACTTTCCTTTCTATCAGGTAGGGTCCAGCACCGCATAAGCCTATACCTATTTCTTTTCTGCCAATGCACATAACTTTTGTTCTAATTGTTGTAAATGTACAATTACTATTAATGTGTTATTTATTATAATAATGAATGCAATGCATAGTTTATCACATGATAAAAAATTAATCATAATTCCTTTATAGGTGGTCGTGACCAAAATGGCGGCCCAATCTTGTCTTTTCCTGCTTGGCAAAACTCAGACAAAATTCAACAGGAGGACTTAAAGTGCTTGGTTTCATACCTTGCAAGTGTCCCAAGGTAAGGAGGTTGTGTTGGCATTGCACATAGTGTTCCTGGTTGTTGGCATATACAATATGTGTAGTAATATTAGTTATTTTTTAGATTTAGTGCTTTCTAATCTTGCATACGTATGTATATATACATAGAAATATACGATATATATATATATATTTATTAAAAAAATTATCGTTCAACTACATAATTGGTAATTTATACTTATTGGATCCATTGGTTCATATAAATGTCACATCTCTGTAAGAAATAGTCCATGTTAAAGTATCTTTATATTATCCAGTGAGGATGTTTTGCAACTTGGATTTACTGTGGTTATGGATATGCGAGGATCAACATGGAACCACATCAAACCAATTCTTAAAGTATTGCAAGACCAATTCCCAGCAAAAATCAATGCTGCCTTTATTATCAAGCCTGAAAAGTTCTGGCAGAAACAGCGCACCAACTTTGGGAGTAACAAATTTTCTTTTGAAGTAAGTTTAATGAAATATTTTCTATGTTATGATTAAGTGTGAAAATGGAAGTGATAAAAGGAATGCATATACTTTCACTGTCTAAGGCTTTGTGTTAAAAATTAACAAATCATTTTTGTTTTTTTTCATACTGCTTTGTCAAAGCTTGAGCAGCCCAACTCGCACATTCAATAAATCTCAGTACATTTTGCAGTTTCTACAATATATATATCAAAAATTGTCCATTTATTTACAGATACATACTGTGTCACTTGATGGACTATGTCGTTCCATTGACCCCCGTCAGTTAACCCCTGAGCTTGGTGGAACTTTGTCTTATGACCATGAGGAGTGGATTGAACTAAGAATCACTTTTGAGGAGTTTATCTGGGATGCTTTGGATGTATTGGATAAACTGCATGATACAGAAAGTCAGCTAGCCTCTGAGAAGTTTGCTGCAGATCAAAATGGTGCTAAGGTATTGATTGCAAATGTTGGAACTTTTACGTTCACCAATAATTCATCCATATTTGTAGGCTAGTAAATGTAGCACAATATTTGAATAAATATTGGGCATGTTTGGTTAGTATCAAATCAATTGCACCTTTGCTGTATGCATATCAAAGGGTTCATATGAAAACATGTTTTTGTGTTTTGAGTGTAACATTCCATTGTCTGCTCATCATCAAAATCAGTGGTTTCCTGCTGTGGTATTTATTTGTCTCCTGTGGACAGTTATTTACATAACTGTGCTTTCCAAGTTAGCAGACTTACACCGACATGCCCTATGAATCATCTCTGGCCACACTTGGTTGGGTATGAATAAACCACCTGAGTGCCCAGACCCCAGGATTCACCATTCACAAAAGCGCGATGTTACATTTGGTCTCTTTTTGTTGCTAAATTGCTTTATGGTTGACTGAGTCATGTTGTTACAATTAGAGAAGGTCTTCATGGTTGGTGATTTAGATCAAATACATGAGCTTTAGTTAAGGAAACTGTGATTTTTTGGATAAAAAACTGTTTTCGTATCAAGTGAGTTGCAGTATGTTGTGGTTTGGTGCAAGCGAATAGGAAATACATAAATATGCTGGTTAAAATTAAATATAATTGAGAAGAAATGTAAAAGGATAATAAACACCTAGAAGCTGTAGTAAAGTCTTATGCAACCACTTACAATATTGTAGCAATTTCTTCAGTTTGTCGTGTCTGTCTCTGATCTATGACTATATGCTTGCTTGTGCACTGCTTTTATAAGAGACTGACTGTTAAACAACAATATTGTAGCAGTAAGTTATGGTGCTATCGGGTCTTTCAGTTGCAATTTCTTATGTTACCACAAGATCTGTTTATGTATGTGTACAATTTTCCTTCCATTCACAATATGATATATATCTTTCACTTGGCGAGCCTTGTTAGTCAAAGTGGTTTAGCCCCTTTCGTTTCATTGCTAGGACATGATGGAGGATCACATGAAACTGAAAAAAAAAATCATGAATTCACCAATTGAGCAACTGGACACGCAGGGTCAGAAGTTATTGAAAAGAATAAATGGAAACAACTGTGACGCGGATAGTGGCTTTTCAGGTGGGGAAAAACTTAATTAAAATAAAATAAGTGCTAATTTGTAATTTTCTTCTGCTGTGTAAAATTGTTGCCTATTTCCGTGCTGCGAGAAAATAATTCTGTTTTGTTTCATGACCCTGTTAATTCATGTTTAAATTGTAAGTTGTAAAATTTTGAAAGGTTTCTTTTTACGTATTTGGGGTTAGTATTTTAAGAATGTTTGTAAAAGCAACCATGAATTAGTTTCACTTCTGTGAACATTTAGATTTTATTGACATGCCAGTAAACTTGAAGTGTTAAGAGCATCAACGACATTTTGTTGTAAAACCTTTTCCTAGAATTGCTTTGTGTTTTTAGTCTGTTTCAGTTTTATATTTGACTCTTAAATCTTTTCCCATTAACGCTAGTCATTTCTTATGTAAGAAACAACCAAACCTTTGTTTCCAAAAGTCCCACATCACAACACAGTTAATGTAATCTTCCTTGCCATATGCCAACCCAGACACTACTTTATGGGCTTATGGTGAAGATAGAAGAAAATCAATAACCTTCCTATCAAAATTTTTGTCTCCAGGGAGCAGTGGCGGTGTTCCATTGTCTGGGAACGCAGACTTTCAGAGTGCTGCACCTCGCATTCACAACCTCATTGACAAACTACACACTACCAGAAACCAACTGCAGAACTTGTGGCACATGCGTAAAATAAAATTGGAGCAGTGTTATCAGCTGCGGATGTTTCAACAAGACGCAGATAAGGTAACCAACTCTTTACTTGATGGTTGGTTCTGATTTTTTGTATTCTCCAATTTATTTTAAATTACTTTTATAAATTGGGTTAAATGCAAATTTGTCTTGTCATGGATAAGATTAATCATATATATATCCAATTGAATTGTTCATTTAAAAGGTTTTCAGTGGGTTGAGTATTTGTTTTGTGGGTTGTGCTAACATAGAAAAAAGATATTGCACATGTAATATTATTGTGTGATAATATTTGCATGTTTCTTTGTTAAGATGTTTGACTGGATCAAACAAAACCGTGCTCTGTTCGTTGGGTCCTGCACTGACATTGGCACAAACTGCCAACAGGCATCTGACCTTCAGGAGAGCCACAGGCACTTTGCCACCAATTCAATGGTAAGCCTTTAAAGAACTCTGGCTTCATGTAAAAGAAATTATGTATTTGTGAGACCTATTTAAAGGAATTTGTGATGTGTTCTGCACAAACTTATTTACAGTTACCAACTATTTTTCATGACATAAGCCATGGTTTTCATGGTACCTTTTATTATATTGTTCCAAAGTGTGTAGTGTAGCCATTGACATTTGTGTGGAAAATAATGACTGGGTGCTAAGGCACATAACGACCACCTTGGGTATCGTGTTGGCCAATTAGAGCTGTGTTTGATGTTCACAGAGTGTGTATGTCAATGTGCGTCGTGTAATGCTGGTCGCCAACCGACTTTTGGAAACTGGGCACTATGCTGCTGACGAAATTCGTGACATTTCGGCCAATTTAGATCTGGAGTGGAAAATATTTGCTGCCGCTTTGGATGAAAGAAGGTTTGATTCTCTAAAAATTGTAGCAAGCCCTTGATTTACATTTCCCAAGACTGTATTTTAAGGTTTAATAATTTCAGTTAAATTTGTTCTGGTTCTCAAATTAAAGCTAAATTCAACCCAAAGCAGAGAAAATCCATAAAAAACATTTATTTTTTTTTCCTTTTGTGCAGCCATTGGGTTCCATCATTTGACAATCTTTTGTGTAAAAATCCTCCAGTGAGGAGATTATCCATCAGTAATCCTCTGTTAACCTACTAATTTCCCACACACTCTGACAACTGCTCAAACATTTATATTTCTAATGCAGAAAAATAAGTTGTACAGGTGGCTGTTAATGTTTCAAAAACTATAATAGTGCACTGTGTATAACAATAACAGTAAAGTTTTTGGATTTAATTTTGTTTTCACACAAATTTTTCCACCTACCCCAGCTTGAGAACAACAGGCTGAAAGGCTGTAGAAAAGTTTTTTAAACATTTTTTTCACTGATGCCATATTTTTCTGCAGTCGATTAATGGCCCTGGCGGTAAAATTTCACCAACGTGTTGAGAGGTTTGTATCTAACACGTCTGAATGGAGACGGGAGTGTGACAGTGATGACCGCTACCCGACTGACTCCACAACCACAGTCGCAACCATTTCTGTCTTGGAACAGAGCTTGCATAAACATCAAAACCTCCATGAACGCATTACAGAGGCTTACCAAGATGTGAGTGATTGTGTAGTTGCTTGAATTGTGGTACTTAGCTGTTTATAGCGGCTCACAAGAAATTACAAATGTCTCACAGATAAGCATAGTTTTTAATTTTTTTTTAAAGTTTTTTCATTTGTAACGCTCACTGGGTTATGATGCTGTATTTGTTTGAAAAATTACAAATATAGTTTATATTAATGTAGCTTTGGTGGTGGACGAACTAAGCTCAAGTTTAATCGCATTAAGTGTAGTTTTACAAGAACAATTTTTTTTATATCTGGATCCACTTTATACTCGCTGTTCTTACAGACATGTCACAGGGCATTGTTATAGCACTTGCTTACAAGCGGTTTTACAAAATCACTAGCATTATGTATGCCATCAATAATTCATTGTTTCATGTAACCCCAATACAACACAGGTCTCTTGCCATTAGTGGTTGCCTATCAGACAGTGGTAAATAACTCCAAAACACAACTACGATGTTGTAAATACTATAGTGGACATGTTTATGTGTGGTAAAGTCTGTAGAATTTGTGTGCAGCATTCCTGTGTCATATGCTTGATTCTAGCTATCAATGTCTGTTTAAATAAAGCCCATTTTGGCAAAATCAATGGGCCCGCCATTAAAAGGATGGCTGGCTATGTTTATGTACCAGGAGTAAATCAGCCCTGATTTGAATTGAAAATAATTTTCATTGGAAAAACTGCCCAGTTCTCCGTTTTAAGATAAACCTTGAGGAAAAATAATAACATGTGTATGTATGTATGTAACAAAAACGGCTAAATTATGGCACAGACATTGTAATACCTGATAATGTGGAAACCTAATGTTGAACCATGATTTTTGATTATTTTAAACCAAAAAATCAGTATACGAAGCAGTGCAAGCACTGTGTGTAGATGATACATTTCATCTTGTTTATAACTGTGTGCTTATAACCTACACATTCCAAAGGGGTTCAAACCACTATAAACTTAGTGACTTCCAAGCAACACAAAACAGCAATTCTTCCATTACCAGGTATGTGATAACGGTAAGGAACTACTCGATTTCCTGCAAAAACCAGCTGCTCCGAGCACGGATGACGTCCTCGCCCAACTTATTGATTACAGCGGCGCCTCACAGCAAGTCCTGGATAGCATACACGAGGTTAGGCTTCTCAAGGAATTCTATACCCCAGTGTTTGGCTTGGCAACCCGTGCACCTTTTACACACCCAAGTCGTTGGCCGCAACCTTGTTTTTGGTCCCGTTGTCGTAAAAGACTGTTGGCTTAAAAGAGTTCTTGCGATAAAATCATCCACTCTGGGTTTATTATAGATTACAGGGCCTACATTAGACGAACATTGGCGTGCATCTGTCAGATGCATTAAAAACGTAGAATGAAAATAAAGAACACATGTACACGTTTGTGTTAGAATTTAATCAAGTTCAGTAACTTCGAACAATGTACCATACGAACAGGCATCATTAGATCCAAGTCGCCTTATTGCCATACTTACGAAATATAGGCAAGTTTACCAAGAAATACCGAAAAAGCTCTGTTGTTTGGCACTAATGGAAACTATCATTACCGAGAGGTTTGGAAAAAAAACAAGCCAAAACCATTTCGTGGGTAACACAAAGCCACGCAGACCCGTCGCGTTGACAGACAAGTTTATCATTTTCCCTTCAGTAAATTAAGGCCCGAAGGCGGTGTTGTCGTCTCATGATTGCTCGCAGGAAACTAAAAGTGGCCACTTAATGAAATTGTCCTACCGCCGGTTAATTGTGTTCCTGGTGAATTGTGAACCGGTTTTAGAGGTCAGGTTAACCCTGAGGTCACGCGGGTGGGTGTTTGGGTGCCAAAGTCGAAGGTTCTTTGGTTGTGATATTTAAACGGGTAAATTTACTTTTTAACATTACTTCGAACGATTTGAATGAGCGTTGGAAGTCCGTTGTCAAATCCGTTTAAGCCACAAATTTGCTGAGTTGTGAGAAGTGAGTATATAGACGTTTGTTGATGCGAATCAGACGCAAAACTAAATAAATACCGGAACTTTTCACAAGATTTCCCCCAAATACCAATGCTGTGGCACAATAGCGCTTATTAAGTCATGAAAACTCCCTCTGTACTGGAGATGGATAGTGTGTGTATTGATTGTAAACTTGGTCTCAGGTATTTCACCATCACCGTGAACTCGAGAAGCGCTGGAACGAACGGAAGGCCTCCCTCTCACAGAAGCATCATCTCCGTGTGTACGAACACGACGTTCAACAGGTAAAAACCTTAACTCGAATTGTGTAGGAATTTACATATATTCCTCGATGAAGCATAGAACTTCACCGAAATAATGACTTGCTTATTTTGTCCTGTGTCTGCTTGGATGGGATTAACGTTTGAACGAAGTTTGATAATCGATTTAACGTGTAAATGAGTTTTGTGTTCAGAACAACTTAGATTAAATTGTTAGGTGATATTTTTTAGTGCTTTATGTGTGATATTGAAAGAAACGTATTCCACAACCTATATAGTAAGATATTGTGACTAATAAGGACTTTACTTGTTAGATTTAAGTTTGTTTTGTTGGCAACTGGAAATCTTTCCACCGAATGAATCTTAAACCATGCAAGCAATACATCGTTTCCATCCAAATAGCTTAAAATTTTACCATGCAATTTTCATAACCAGGTGTTGCAGTGGATATCCGAACACGGGGAAGCATTTCTGGCCAAGTACACGGGCATCGGTAAGTCGCTACAGAGGGCGACACAACTTCGTAAAAGGCACGAAGACTTCGAGGATGTGGCACAGAACACTTACACAAATGCTGAGAAGCTGCTTGAAGCCGCCGAACAACTAGCGCAGAACGGAGATTGCGACCCGCACGAAATTTTCCAGGTTGGTGGGTTTTATAGCTGTGCGTGTTTGCTCAATGACATTTAAGTTTCGCTCACATGTTGCTGTATCTGCGCGGTTAATTCGCTGTGTCTATATACCTATGCTAAGCATGGTTACATTGTGCTCTTCTGGCAGTAATATTGACAAAGTTGTATTTCGTTGACAATTCTTCCACTATTTCAGCAAGCTTTAAGGTTTTGTCGTTTAAATACAACCTAGTATTCCACCCAATACATGACGCTTGGGCAATTGGAGAATCTTGCTATGTTTACTTCAATTTTTGGTGGGGCAATTACGGTGAATCAGCACTGTTTTATTTGGTCGTTTCCGTCTTTCTTTCTGAATCTTCTTGTGAATAATCAACACGCAATGCGGATAATTCCACTTGAACGAGTCGGTACCTTACTTTACGCGTGGGCGCGGAAACGCAACCTTTATAATGCAACCCCACGATATACTTCCAAAGGCCACACTTGCTCGTTTACGTGTTTTAAACAATTCATCTTACCGACGTACGTAGCTGGGAGGTCAAATAACACCGTAACGTATAATTGGTGATATTATCTGATTGATGACAGGTTATACTGCAGTACAACTGAAAAGGGCATTGGACAAAGTTGTAAATGCTGCCAATGTATCACAGTTCAAAATGTTTGGTATACCCGTATGCTCTGATTTCCGAAAAACAAGTGTTTTTTTTCCCGCACCTTCTTGTATACACCATATTTTCTTAAGAAAGCAGCGGGTGGACTCAAATCACGCAGTTTATAAAACGCCTGAATTCTGCGTAGCAGGCAAAAATCGTGTAAAGAAATCGCCGGAAAAACAAAGACCTTTGAACCTGCGAAAAGCCCTTCCGCAACACAACATTAAACAGCGCCATTCAAATGCACCGCAGCGAAAGCGCTCTGTCGATCTGTCAAGAAGATAGCTGGATATCGCGCACCCCCCGCAGGCGTAATGTAATGCACACCCCATCTTCTGAGGCCTTTACCTTAAACGGCTCGTAAACATGTTGTGTTCGACGCCAAATTCACTGTTTTAGCTTTGCACGATCTGGATCGAAGATTAAAGGCAAACCTTTGCATGTACGTAAATTACTACTGATGCTTCCAGACAAGTTTCATTGCCGCAATACGACTCTACTGGCAATAGTTTTATTATATCAACGTTTCGGTCACCATGCAGCAGCCTTCAACAGGGTGTAAAAAACCTTTAATTTTATCATGTTGCCATCAAATTTGTTACGCTGAATTATTTAATGTTGGGCAACCGTGCATGTTTGCTTTTGTTATTTGATTCGTGATCTTGACAACACGAAACGCGGTTAAGGAGAAACAGGCTTCAAAATTTGCATACTACTAAAGTGTTCTTATCGTCACATATAGACACAGTTGTGGCTTTTCAACACGTTTCTGCACCATCATTGAGTTTTAATAGCTGTGTTGACTTTGTTGGGAAAAAATTTTCGTTCAATTTACACTTATGAAAAGGAAAACATGTCAAGTGGAGTCTTAATGAACGCTTTTTTTGCCAATAATGGCTGCGCGATTTTTGTAAATTGCACTTCACACACAAAGTCAATGCTAACTGTGTTAAGACTGCAGCAAAACAGTGTTAGGTTTGACGGTAAAAGGACAGTCTTTCCCGGATAAAGCCCACCTTAATATTGCGAAGCGCTGGTCGCGTCAGCCTTCAAACAATCGATCGTGCATAAAATCGGTATATTTTTGTTGTTGAAACGCGAAAAGCGTGCGGGAGTGACTCCCAGGAAGTTTTTCCAGTAAACAACCGTAAAATCAATTTTGGTGACCTCTATCGTATTATTTCTGTTTGTGAATGACATTACAAAATTTTTAATTAAAACTACATTGAACTGCATTGTAGCATTCTGCCTTTTTTCAACTGTGCTTCGATAGATTTGGTTTCATTTTAATAAACGGGAGGGTCACGATATTTGGTACATATTAAGTTGTCTAAACAAAGGGTTCCAACCTGCCTAACCGTCTATCAATCTATTTTCTACGCGACAGTGCTACCCCGGGTGTGCATAATGCACCAGTAAGTCGTACAAAACTTGTGTTTTCAATACAGGTGGCTCGCAATCTTGAGGAACAGATTCGCGACTTTGTTCGGCGAGTGGAAAGAAGGCGAAATATTCTCGACTTGGCTGTTTCCTTCTACACTAACAACAAAGAAGTAAGTGTATCGAGATTTGTTGACCGAAACTGGATATAATACGTCATAATCGCTTTCGCAGGCAATTCAAAATAGCCTTGTATTTGTAATGTCCGTGATAATATACAGTAGTTGTATTATATAGATCCTCTGTTTGTGGGGCCGGTAAGTATTGAAATTTCGGAAGAAAATAATGACGTCTATGATATTTTTCAACGATAATTACGAAAATAAATTCACGCTTCAACAACCACAACAGCTGCATCACTCCAATGCTTAGGGACGGTTCGCACCTATCCAATATCTTGTCTCACATTATTCCGTCGATCGAAGCATCCGCCGGCCATATGGGAAATCATCCCTAGCCGTCCCTCGAGGCTGTAGAAAACTCAACTTTTGTTGATGATAAACTTAACCGAACTTCGACCCCAGGATCGATTTTTGCTCAGCGCGGCGTAATGAGGCGTTGATTGTCGCCAAATTAACGTAAATTAACCGACCTTTACCGCGACTTCGGCATCTGTCTTCGCAACCCGAAAATCTCCACACTCTTCGTATGTGCCAAATGATTGGTCCCCCTTGTTGAGTTCACATTGGCTAGGAACCAAGCGTTAAAAGCGTAGTGTTTGGCATCGTGTGTACAATGTCTTGGCGGCAATTACACTAAAATTACTCTCTTGGATTGTAGGGTTGGGGTTTTGTGGTTAAAAGGCTTTGAAACCTTTTCTGACCATGATAATTTGTGTTTTTCAAGTTTTAACATTCCAAAGCAAAGTTTTTCTAGCAATTTCTAGCAAAACAAGCATCAGAAAGCGTTGCACATACCTGTTCGAACGAATGTTGCTTCAACATAGCAACATTAGCAACCATGCAATCTGCAATTGTAAAATCTACCTTCAGGCGCCACTTAAAAAAATGTCGTTTTCTGCGGTCCGAGGGTTGTTGTTTATAGCAAGATGTGTGCACTTAAACGACCGAATTACGTAAATGCCCAACCCCGCTGAGGCAATTTTCACTTGAACGTACGCCAGACGGCACCCGCAACATACGTTTCTACATTTGAGGTACTTGGAAAAGGTTTCCCGTGGTTTACGAGGCCAACACAGAGGCAGTAAGCCGTGTGTACTCAACTCAGACAGTTTTTATCTGCCGTGTGTTCTCGTGAAATTTTAGGTTTCAATTTCCAATTTGCAAAACTATTTACAATGATTCCACTTGTAAACAACACAATTATGCACGTCAA
This sequence comes from Ascidia mentula, assembly GCF_947561715.1. Lineage (NCBI taxonomy): Eukaryota > Metazoa > Chordata > Ascidiacea > Phlebobranchia > Ascidiidae > Ascidia > Ascidia mentula. The sequence goes on along the minus strand of NC_138574.1, from coordinate 9,477,240 downwards.
TGTATATTGCGTGCACTTAATCCCTTACCGTCTGGAATTTTAAGCTCGAGCATGTCTACTAATGGCTTTAGAATAGATGTTATTTTGCAATGAGTGGGGTCGTGTCGCCTGCACAGTTATAAAATCAACATACTACGTAACATATTGAATTAAGATAATGTTGAAGGTATGTATGTGAAACATTGCTAAATTTTATTTGGTGGTTTTCAAACAAAGTTTCACGTGCTTCCCCTTGACCAGCATGGTTGTAGTATAAAAGTAATTATTCCGTCCAAAATGTCACAGCTCGTATTGTGACGTGTAACAGTTACAGAATCGATACAACCAGGGGCTTTCTAGCCTTCAACATAACCATCAACACATCAAAACATGTCATTTTTTTCACAGAACTGAAGCGAAAACACTAAATATCGTTTCTTTGCAGTTATGGAATCTCTACGATTCGGTGAAGAACGATATGCAGGGAGATGATGTAGCCGACAATCTCGAATCGGCCGAGGAGCGAATGAATCGATTTCGCAAGCAGCGATATCGTCTCATCGAGTCCTTTATCGCATGTCAACAGGAGGCGAAGAACCTCCTTCTACAGCTGAGGTCGGTTGGCTTGAGAGTGCATGATCGTGTGGTTGTGTTCGGCGATTGAAAAACGTTTCAAAAGTTTTGATGTAATGTCTTAATATGGAGATTACGTATTTGCTGAAATGAAGTTGGCAAGAAATTGAAGTCAAAGTATACCTTGCTGTGTTTATGGAAGATCAGTGGTTCGAAATAGCTGAAATTAAACTATTTTCTTTGACGTATTTTATGGGTTGTAAAGAGTTTACCACTGTCACACAAAATACAATATTTAACTGTAATATTCCGCACACCACGTCTCCAGACACGTATGTAGGGTCACTATATACACCCGTGAAGTTTCCAGTCGTTTCATTAAAATTGCGGTTTCATTGAAATTTCAATAATTTCATGACCTGTCAAACACGAAGGGTTGCGAAAAATGTAAATCAATTGAAACGAGGGTCGAGCGAACTTAGGGAAGCCCTATTGCGACTCGTCATCGGATGTATTCCAGCCCAATCTCTGACTCGCTCGAAATTTAAGTTAAATTTTTGGCACCTATCTACAATGCCGTCTAGACTGGCGATACTTCCACCATCCGTCAGGGAATATAAAGTTTCCGATTCAAATTGCTGGCTATCTATGGCTAACTTCTACTGTTTCGCCTAAACCAGCTAATGTGTGATAGTCATGATTTGACGGAACGACCTGCGTTACTCTCTTTACGGCTTAGGTGAAATGAAAAAATTCGTTTCACGTAATCAATTGAAATCAAATCTAAACCATGATCTTGCCACCAATATCGACTTGGACCAAATGGAACAACTTTTTTATTTTTGTGCCCGAAGTCACTATGGAAGAATCTGTCTTATCGACTTTTCCAAATAATGTTGCTTTAAAAAAAATCTTTTCCATGCAAAACCTCATTTGCACACTCACCCCGCCCAATACACGTGTGTAGGATATGTACACCCACTAATATGAACAGTAGTGCACACTGTTGCCCACAAGTTGGACAAAACTTCAAAATTACGTTCTTGCGATAGATGTTGTAGCGTTGAAGAGGCGAGAAGGGATATGTCATCCGCTATTCAACACGTGGAGGGAATACTGAGGGATCTGCAGAACGAACAAAGCTACTTCGAGGATTCGTGCTCTGAAAATGAGACGAGGCTGGACCTGGCGTTGCAGTTTCGTGCTTATGAGCGCGACTCGACTGAGGTGAACACAATATATTTACATACAGTAGAACTCGTTTAATCCGGATTCGGTTTATCCGGATTTTTATTAATGTCCTACTACACAGCGTTAGGCTTGAAAGAAACGTTTTCGGACGATTTCGATAATCGCCTGATCCGGATAGTTCTACTGTAGTATGGCTGCTTGAAATTTCCCACTACATCTTGCTTTTGTTGTGAATTTGTTGCGGAAGTTTTAGCAATTGTTTTTTCTTCCCAATCCGGTCGTTTCTGTTTGGATCATCAACGTAGCCGGCACGATTGCAGACAACTCACGACTAATTGACCATTTTAATGTATTTTTACCATCTATGGTTATTAAAGATAGGTTTATGTCGAATGCATACTACTTAAAGATTCTTTTGCTAATTGTTTTGCTGTTTTGAGTGTTCCATGTTTCCATCAGTAGAGAAAGTCACTATAAGTTGTTGTATTTTAAAACCCCTGATTCACAAAAAAATATGTTCAAATGTCCCCGATTCACCCATAGTGAATAAAGTTGTCTATATACGTTTCTAATTTTGTACTCAGGTTTACCAGAAACGAAAGCGGTGAGCGACCTTTTTAGTTTAAAAGCCATTCTTTGCTTTTATTTTATGTTGCAAGCCATATGTTTCGTTTTGCATGAAAAGGAATTGCTTAGGTTTTTTTTCCATTTTTTGTTTGATTTGAAGACTGATAGTGCAAAAGCAGGTTTTGTTATTTTAGTTTACTTTAGAATTGAGTATGATTGTTTAAAAACACTTTATGGATGCTACTGTATATTGCTTGATTTAACAAAAATGTTTTCAACGATGCATTTTGGCTAAAACTCAAGTCAATTGCTTCTCTGGGTTAGGTTTTTTGCGCATGGATTCTGCTTTAAACTGCCACATTTTTGTCATGGGCAACAGAACCAAAACAATGCGTTTTCTTTTTTCGAGTCGCATTCATCCTAGAAAAAAAATCCAAAAATTGATACCTTTATCGAAATTTTTTAGTTGATGTTATTTTGATATTAGGTATGAAACTGGCTAAACAGAAATACCGCCACACAGATTAAATAATGCTTACTTTTAAACAGCTTCTCCTTGAACTTGAGAATTGGGCTGATGACATGTCGCGAGCAGTAGCGGAACTCGTACTGTTCGATGCTTCCGTGGTGGAACAACGACTAACACAAGTCACGTTAAGATCGGAAAAGATGCACGAACTCACCAAGGACATCGCGGGCAGGGCCCAAGAAATCCTTCTGCAATTAGAACAAGCTGGTGAGAATACGTGCCGTTGGTATGCATATCAACGTGGTTGCTATGGGACGTTTTAATAAGCTTAGCTTGGGAATTGGAATGTCGATCGTTTTGTTTTGACGCAGCTCGGTGACGTAATACGGCAAACATGCCATTGCTCAGGTGTCAATATTAAACAATGTATTTCTTACTCAGCTAAAATGTAGAAGAGCTTAAACTGTACTTTACGTGTGGTATAGTTGGACTGAAGCAGGTTTAGGTGTGTGGTTTTGTAATTAAAAATACTTCTGAAGAAAAAGTGAAAGTGGTGGTTCTGTATTACGCAGGGTCACCTTATTTGCACGCTATACATGGTAAATAACTGAATCATTTAATTTATTACTCTGTTTTTTGGATCAGGCTTTGAGGCTTTTAACACTAAAAACGTCGTATTGTTTTGATGAGATATTAACAACTCTGGTTTTGCCATTGCGTGTCTCATTTTTCAGAAATAGGATAATTTGAAAAATGCATTGGTTAAAATGCAAGAACTTACACACGCTGTAAAGCGGTTTCTTTAAACCTCTTGCCTCGCGTGAGTCTATTTATTAACTCGAAAAAAGTTTTTAAATATGCAACAATGAGGAATACTACTAATGGCAAGCCTATGTCATGTTGGTTAGATGAAAGTAAGTCATCAAAAGATAAGGTTTTCCCATCAACAGAGGGCTATCTGGTTACTATACTTCGAAACTGCAAAATTAAATAACTTTGTTGAGTTTGCAGAAGGATTTGTTAAGGAAAAAAACGAAGGACTGAGATTGTCAATCCACTAATTCATCAACTTGAATTTCTGAAACATATTTTTCCGAATATAAAACCTTAAACCATTACCATGCAGAACTGGAGATGGTATGTAGCGGTAACAGCAATTCAGTGTGCGTAAAAGTGCGAGATCTCCAAGAGCAAGTCCAACAACGTATGAGGGAACTGAACGCCAAAGCATGCGAGCATCAGCTCAAACTGAGAAGATGTTTACAACTGCGAAGGCTCGAGGCCCAGTGCCAACAGGTAGGCGTGCCACTGTACAGGTTTGCCCTGACATTGTGGTAAAATGCTCTTGTGATGAGGTATGGATTTTATATAGGCGCCGACGAGCAAATATCGTCTGTTAGGCATTCTCCTTTCAATTGTAACCGCGTGGATTTAAGAGTTTCTTCTGTGTACGGATATGCTTGTCTTTTGAACTGAATACGAGCGTGAAAATCTCTAAATGATCATGTTACCGCAATGATGTTTCTCAAATTAAAAAAAAACTAAAATCGTTAAACATGTAACAATGTAATCGTATTGACAACCATGGTAATTTGGACAACTTTCAGTACTAACATGGATGCCCCAATTGGAGTTTTGCTCACAAACTATTTGAAACCAAAGTAATCAACAATGAAAAAAAATCGAAACTGTCACACAGCTCCAGACCTGTATTTGCGTGGGAAACTGAAATAGATAAAGCCACTGTTTACCACTCTTACCCTTATCTCAAGAGTCAAACCGTATTGAACCGACAACAAACGTCTCTGCCAACTTTATCTTAACCTCAACCGTTCGCAGGTCATCAACTTCATAGCGAAAGGCGAAGAGACACTACGTGCCACACCTTTGGCCTTAACAAGCGCACAGGGTGCTGAAATGTGTCGAGCGGCGCACGAGAGATGCCTATCGGCTACTGAGAAAACCCGTACTAGTGTAATGCAAGTGCAAGCCGACTGGATCCAACTTCGCGACTCCGACTTCGGTGATGCGGCAAGAGATGCTGCGGAGGCTGTGAGACGAGCGTGGCAAGCCCTGGCTCGCCACCACGACGAGAGGTCGAGACTTACTATATCTGCCATCAAGTTCTACCAGACCGCAAATAATGTAAGTGTTTGTTTGTAGACTTTGTACGTGTATGGCCTGTTGTGTCTAGTTCAGGGGCGCACAGCCTTTTTATTAATGCCGGCCGCACCACACAAATTTTATTTCATCAACCGCCGCCAGTGAGTCTAAACTGATGACTTCGCATTTACTTTTGCCCATAAAGTGTAATGAAATGTTATGCATACATTTTTTTCTTACCTAAAATTGCATGATCTTGTTCTGTTTTATAACAAAGATTGGCCAATTTCATAAGCCAAACATCCAGGTAAAACGAGTTTTTGACAATGCACGGCCGACAATACAACTATACAGCACATGTACGGCCGCAGGTTGTGCGCCCCTGGTCTAGTTGAATAGGTGCCTGTAAACGGGTTTGTGTGGTTTTTGATACAACACTGTAACGTGTGCAGACTCAATACCTAATTTAAAGACTATGGTGTGGTTTGGTGGTTTTGAAAGCTACGCAAGCAGTCTGCGTCTGTGCCTTTTGTGCTTTTCAAGTTTAATTGCAACCAATGCAATTTTGCCGAATTTCAGGCAAAACAAAGAGTAAATGATGAGATAATTATCACGCAACTGCATTATGTTATTACTTTTTAGGTTTGTGACGTATTGGAAAGTTTACACAACGAGTACAAGCGACCACAAGAGTGGAATGATACTTGCAACACTGCTGCTATGCTCGGTAAATAAAATATTTCTTGCAGTGTCCTTTTGATTTTGTTGTTATTTCTCCAAAAATAAACAGTTTAACAGAGATAATCAATTTATTTGCTTATTCGTTGCATTTGAATTCATTTTCTAAAATTAAAACCAATATCTTATTCCAGACAAGCACGAAGAACAGAAGGAAGGCTTTCTGCACGCGTGCACCCTCGTGCGGAAGCTATCAAACGAATTCCTAAAAAACGTGCGCCGCACGGGGGGGCACTATCCTAAAGACCAGTTTTTCCCTGAAGGCCAAAGAGATCCGGAAACTTGCATACGAAGTAAGATACTCGCAACCCGTCTTAACTATAGCCCTAATTATAATTTTAACACCACGGTACGCTTTTACCAACAATCGAAAAAGTTTCGAGCGTCGCTTCTTTTGCGCGATACAGGTGGAACCTGCACAGTCAATTTTACTATATTGTAAAGCACAGTTTTTTCAAGAATGTATGTTTCTCTTGATAAAAGCATCTTCAGTTCTTCATTTCCAATGCTTTAAATCGCATATTAAAGGCATTAATAATAATCTAAATGGTTACAGTAACCCAAGTTACATGTTAAATATCGTGTTTTTTGGTGGTAACGGTCACTTTCTGTCCAGACATTCTCGAAGATTTGCTGCAACGGGAACACCAAGTTCTTCATCTGTGGAATTGCAGGAAATCTGGCATCGAAATGTGGCAGGAATATCAAAGCACGGTCGACAAAACGTTGAAATGGCTACAAGGAACCGGTAAGCCACCTCAGTTAGAAACGGTAACGCGAAAAAAATGCCCCACACCTCATAACATACTGTGTTTACAGTTGAAAGTTATCTTGCGCCTCAGAACGCCGCAGCAAAGACGAAGGATGAACAGGCGACAGCCAGGACAAAAGAACATGCAAGTATTCTCAAAAGCGCGAAGGTAATTCACTTTTTGTCTCTCTCACATGGCGTACTTGAATCGATTTCGCCCATTAATGCACACAGAACGACAATCTGTGACGTATATTTAGCACAGAATTAATATTTCTTACTAACAGCACCCTGTCATACTGTTTGACCTGAGCAGTGTTGATGGAATACACTTGTGTGTGCGATAATGTGTTTACTAGTCAAAAAAAAAACACCAGTGGTCGCCCTATTGATCACAGCTGCTTTAAGCAAAATCCAGCCATAACTGCCTTGGGGTTGGCAGTTGGCAACATGTGCCAAGCACCCGACCCACATACCATGTTTAAAACCGTGATAACTTGAGTTTGATGGAAAATTAACGTCACAAATTGCAAGGGGTTGTTTATATGTCTCCTGTGCACGATTTACGTTCGTTTAATGTGAAAAATTGCTGGGCTTAAGTAACCTATGCCATTGATTTTTGCAGGAACAATTTACGACCTTTCAGGAACTTTCGACAGCCTTGGTTGAAAAGGATCGATCGTTTGCTGTCTCAGTCGATCGTTACAAGAACGTCATTGTTAAAAGGCATGTCTGGTTTGTTGATAAATAACATATTTCTTATTTGCCCTATTCCTTGGTGATGGTGTCACGCTCTCCCAACAAATCGCATTAACTTGTAGTAGTTCTCTATCACTTGGCAACCCAAAACAAACCATTCTGTTTAGGGATGCTAAACTAGAGCCTTTTAGGCTAATAATGAGCTGAATGTTTTAAATTCTCACAAATATTATACTTCTATCTTCCCCAGATTCAACGAATTTTCACATCGAATGCAAATGCAGAAGAAATTAATAGACGGTACGCTAGGGAATTCCCTGGAACAACTCAGCATTTCGTCTCGATCGGGTAATAACATGTTTAATCACTATGATCTACAAGGGTTTTTCGCAGCGTAAACCAAACTAACGTGAAACCCGTTCACAGCCGCTTCTTCACGATCCAGTCTGACGTCAGAGGGGTCGCGTGCGTCGGTGACGTCACTGGTAAAGCAGGACTCGGACGAACGGAAGTCGGCGCGGAGGCAGAACTTTATCATGGCGGAACTTCTACAAACTGAGCGAGCGTAAGTGGTGATAAGGTTGGAAAACGTGTTCTGAAAACACCTTCGCAATTATGTCATTATTATGACTTCAAACATTGAAAAATTTATATCTTAACTATAGACTGCAGATGCTGGGCTAGCGATCACTGTATACCTTCCGTAATGACAATATGTACACAAAGCACTAGCTTTTAACAACAGGATCAGCCTGGTTGTTGTTTTGAATAATATTTCGCCTTGTGGGCATCTTCGGTTCATTAGTTACAGTAAACACAATAATAAAATGATTTAAAAAGCGTCATATTGTCGTTATTATCTTCACTCATTAATTACAAACCAGGATTTTTCTATTAAAGTCGGTGTTGATTTGAAAAAACGTAATAATATTTAAATTAGACAAATTTCTTTTTGCTTTTTCCCAAGTTTCAATGCTATTCTTAATAAAAAATGTGCCTTAAGATTTTTGTCATAAATTTCAACAGTTTTGACTTTTAATTGATTGTGATTGGGTGGATTTAGGTACGTGAAGGACCTGCAGGATTGCATCGAACATTACAAGATGGAGATGCGAGAATCAAATCCCAATCTTCCTCCTGCTCTGAGAGGTGAAGAGGAGGTGATCTTCGGGAACATGGAGCTACTCCTGCAGTTTCACAAGTAAGTAGAAACTTTTTTCAAGCCTTTCCGTTTTTACCGGATCATCTTTTAATATTTTTTTTTGCTTAACTATAAATAGACTTTCTTTTTAAATTATTTTAAAATAAAATTATTTTTGCTTATCGTACCAGTGAAAGATAGACAAATAAACTTTTGTATAGAAAACCCTATGTTGAGAGCCGTAAAAACCTTACTTTATAAAATTTCACGCTACAAATCCTCGTGGATGTTTTCAGAGCAAAAAAAACTCTTTTTCTTTCCTAATTTCCTTAATTATAAACCTTTCATATTCCAATCTCAGTACTGGTACTAAACAACAAGTCGATTCATTTTATTTCTCATTCCGAAAGTCAACACCTACTTCTCTATCATAGAGAGATCTTCCTGAAAGAATTGGAAAAATACGAACAACTGCCCGAAGACTTGGGTCATTGTTTTGTTACGTGGGCACCGCAGTTCAACCTCTACGTCACATATTGTCAAAATAAACCAACATCGAACGAGGTTGGTTGCTATTTTTGTTTGCTTTGTTAAAATACCAAAACGGGCCTGTTGTATTTCAAAGTTAAGCTTTTAATGAATGACCTTTTCATTGAAATTTAATTACCTTTCAGTGCGAGTTTCAGAATAAAATTGACATCAAATTCTTATTTTAACTTCGGGTAAACCCGTTCTTTTTTTACTCTTATACATTCGACTCATATCTGTATACGTCAGTTTCTCATCGAGAAAGCTGGGGATTTCTTCGACAAGATCCAGGCACGGAAAAGTCTCCAGAATTCCCTCGCTTCTTATCTCATAAAACCCGTGCAGCGCATCACTAAATATCAACTGCTGCTCAAGGTATGACATAAAACTGACAAGTTGTAACAGAAAACATAGCAAATATCATGTGAAATGTGCTACACGTCTGCCATACACATTCCATAAGCTGTTTCTTTATTTCTAAGTTCTGTGGTAACAATTGTTATTTTGAAGGGGGTTGTATTATGGGGTGGTATTACCTCCTTTCAAAACCATTTCGAAGTAAAACAAAAGTTTCCCAACCATTTTCTTGTTTTTTTTTTATTATTGTCGAGTCTGATGGTAATCTCCACACAGACAAGTCACAAAAATTGTAAAAAAAAATTCAAAAATGCCACCAGCACCCAATGTAAGACTGTCACACATTTTTTAGGACTTGGCATCGTGCAGCAATACAGAAGTAAGTGAGATAAAAGACGGACTGGAAGTGATGCTCTCTGTTCCAAGAAGAGCCAACGACGCTCTACATCTGAGCATGATGCGAGGATTTGATGAGAATCTGTCTTCACTGGGCGAGATAATTGCTCAGGAGTCCTTTCAGGTGCGTAATCTCATGGACTGCTAAATATTTCATTACTCCTACGCTGAATTCGTATTCTATTGCCTGGTGTAAGTTTCTATCGAGCCATGTTGAATGTAAGGTGTGTGTGCTATAAGCTAAAGGATCAACTTTTGGTCAATTGTGTAGCGGTTAGCGAGCTGCAGACTGTGCACACTGTATCGACATGTAAGGTCTCATCAATGCAGCTGTTGACTGAGTTCGGTCTAGCTGGTTAACTTGCCAAGCAACAAGTTTTTCCACTTTGTGGTTCCTTTAAGTAAATGTCGATCCCTTGGGTGCCTAACTTGTAACAAACCACCGAAGACGAACTGTGGAGTCAGTCATGTACGCTGTCCTCAGTTTCCTGACGATTGTTTGTGTAACGATTTGTTTGTCAACTTCAACATAGTGTCAGTTACATTGTAACGGAAAATGGTTACGCTGGAAAGCAAACCAAAATTCACATAATTCCTTTCAAATCACCTCAAAAAGCGCCACGTGTTTGTTTGGTTCCCGAAAGTGTATTTTGTCGGTTGCGGTTTTCAAACATTTTGTCAAATTCTTGTTAGATTGTGGACAACAAACAGTTGATTCGCAAGGGAAGGGATCGCCATCTATTCCTCTTCGAACTTTCATTGTTGGTCTGCAAGGAAGCGAAGGACAGCACGGGAAAGACGAAATATCTTTACAAGACAAGATATCCGGTAATAATGTGCTTTCAAATCTCTATTTACCGGGCCTACGACAAAAAAGAATTTTGAATAAATTTTTAAAAAATGACTGTTAAGTTTGGTGCAAGAGTTGAAAAGCTCGTAAGATTTTCGTGTTCAAAAGTTTCGGAATCATATCAACTCTTCCTAGTACATGTAGTTGCAATATATCAAATCAAGAGTATAGTTACCAAAGCAGTGTTTCAAAAACATATGCAATCCTGTTGCAAACATGCATTTCTGGTGGATTGCGAGAAAATGGCGACATAACAATTATTACTACATATTTATATCGCATACGAAGACTATATACTAAGTACTAAGACTTTGATTGGTTTTATACACAGGCTTGTGATCTAAGCATCCAAGACAACGTTGATTCCGACGACAAGTTTGCCATCTTCACTGGTAGGTCGGCAGACGGCAAGATAACTCTGAAAGCACCATCGGTCGAAGCTAAACAAGTAACCAGTTTTTTTTTGTTAATTGTACCTGTGTTGGCATGAAACAATGCTCCAAAAGTTGTTTTTGACAAATTGTATCAGGATTGCGGTTCAAATTTTTCGGCAATTTAACTGACAAAGTATGAGTAAAGGCTTAACTAGAAGGAGTGAGCTTATACACATCTCGTATTGATTAATTAATTGTTATGCGTAAAAAATTCCTCTGTGTTCCTTGAATTTACCCACGTTCTAAGAAACGCACTGCAGTGTCACGTGTGTTGCGTGACGCGCTTCCTACAACAGTTACGTCATAGAGGATGTTTCAATATGATTAACGGAGGCTTTTGAGCGTAAACCTTTGTCCGTTTCGTTTCTCAGGATTGGATGAAGAAGTTAAACGAGGTTATAAGCGAGGCCTCACCGCATATCAAAGACATGCAAATCCCCAAGTCTTTTCCCCTGCAGGCCAAAAGGTAAACGCAGCATCGGTTGAATGTTTAGTGATCTTAATGTTTCACAACTTCAAAAATCGTGTTTTATTTGATGAACAAAAACAAGTTTACGTTGTTTTCAAAACTGCTAAAGCGTCGGCTAAATTTGGAGTGATGTTGTAATATACACATTTACATGACGAAAACTGCTCACATATTTCTCACAGAAAGATGGAAATTGCGTCAAGTTGTCCCACAGACACAGTTGCTCATATTTGATTTTTTTTTATTTGCCCCTCTTAGACACGCATTTTCTAGCTTCATAAACTTCTGTATTCGTAGAAAGTACATGGTGTTGTATCGCACTACAATACCCATTTAATGTTTAGACACAACAGCACTGGAAGTATGATTGACGATGAGCGTTGGAGCGTGACAGATCGATGGAGCGAATCGAGCAGTGTCGGAAATCCTGACTCAATCTCTCTTCACTCGAGAACGTCGTTCAACAGCGAAAACGTAAGATTTTATCAAATAAGACTTTTCCTGAAAAAGTGAAAACGTCTATTACGTTGTCAGAAGTGTTTTATGCCCAAACCGCCCAATTTTTATGTAGTTTGTGCCTGGAGAATATGCTCGCGTATTGGAGGACTACAGCGGTGGTGTCGGTCACTTGGCCGTTAGAAAGGGCCAATTGCTGATCGTGATCGCGTCACGTGACGAGTACGTCCACGTCCAAACCACAGATGGGTCAAAAGAAGGTTTATTGCCGACCTCGTACATTTTGCCACTGGGTGAGTGTTTTGTTATGGATTTAGTTTGCAGTTTGTTGGTGGTATCTATATGTGTTGTGAGGTCACCCTTGTCGTGTGGAAATTATCACGAGAAAGCTTGTAACATTTATGTGCCGTTATATCTACAGCCGGGCTCATTTTGTTTTGGAATGTGGAATGTATGAGTCTGGTTTAAATTGGAATTTATAATATTTATTCTTTAAAAATAGGTAAAACACAGTTTGTGGAAACTCTTATCGTTGACATTATTACTGTGCTTTCTCACGGGCGGAATAAAAACACGACTGTTTAGTAAAGACTACGCCTAATGCAGGCGAGACGTCGCTTTTAACAAAATCATATTTTTTGCCACATTGCCACCATTGTGATTTATATCCTGTCAGGCTGCTACAGTAGGAGATTGACCTGTCTTGTCTTGCAAACATCACAATGATTGAAGTGGTGTCAAAATGGATATCAAAAATGTCGATACAATGAACCAGTTAAGACTCCCACTGCGTTCACTTGCTGTGTCCATAATTGCATTAGAAACCTTCCTCTGGACTTCCTCCACGCGCAAGGGAATACCTTCACAATAATCTCATATACCACTTCTTATGAGACCTGGCATTGCCATCTTTGCTGTTGTGACAGGCAGGACACTCAGAACGCCTACTTCACCATATTGACTTCATTCACGTTTCGCTGTGAGAGGTTACGAGCACTATGAGAATTGTTTGTTTAGCTTATTTGTTTGGTGACTTCGGATAATCCACTTTTAAGGTGGGTGGGGTTTACTACTGTTGTCCGGGGCGGGTTGAGATAGTTTTAGACAGAGCTTGGAGATAGATGTTTTCACCAACATTTTTCAAAAACATGCAGATATGTTTGCAGAAAAATTATTTCAAATGCATTTTTGCAATTGGTTTCAAAACATTTTGGTGGTCGAGGGTATATTTTGAAAGTCAGAACAGTTGTTTTTTGTGTAGATTTTTTGTTTAGTCATAATTAAATTGTAATCATTGTTTAAAAAGCAAGAGTTAGTAACAAATTGCATTCTGGGCCATACGATTAGCCCATACCAAAACCATTTTTTCTCCGTACGATTTTAAAAATTCCTGCAATCCTCTCAGACAAAAGCGCGCGTGCAGTAGACCACAGTTGCCGTGGAGAAGCCGATTAAAACGCGTTTAAAACCAAACATCGTCTGGGAAAAACGTGTACGGGTAGCGTTTAAAATCCCCCTCCACCTTGTTTCTCCGCCATATGATTATAATGCCTTGGAGGCACCTTGCCCTGCTAAGATCGATGCCGGGTTGCAATGACTTTAACGATCGGTGCTTGGCAAATCAGATTTTGCCGATGCTCTAAATAAGATTTGCATTGGTTCAGCTACAGGTGCCTGTTCTTTCTGAATTTATACGTTAATACAGAGCTAGTTCCCCGGAGAGAAGGGCAAATGATGACGCATTGCGTTTTTTTATTGTTTCGCTGGCGCGGTTGACGTTGTGCTTGTGCCAGTTGCAATATGATATGCCGTTCTCTGTAGAATGAAACCAAGGCTCGTTAGAAAAAATATTTTTTTTTTATGTCGCTAATTAAAATTACGTTATTTGACAGAAAGCCAAAAACAGTTTTAAGTGAAGTACAGGTAGTTTTAAAACCGTATTGAGGTGGAATTTTGCAGCCAACCAGTGATAGCAATATGTACGAGTTGCATAGATTATTGCAATTCAGGAGCTGTTAAACATTATATTCATTGTGGTATGGTTTTATTAGAACAATAATGAGATAGTCAAGCACGTACATTTTTACCAATCATATTTTGTAAAAACGTTTGTTAAACATTGGCGATATTTGATCGATCGACTTGTTTTTATTCAAATCAGCTAAGTTTGCTTCAAAATATAACTTATAGCATTGATAATCCCAAGCGTTTATTAAACAGCTTTTACGTATATGTATCTTCCTCCTGCATAAACATGAAAGGTAGAATGACGTAAACTCTCCCGACCGATCGTCATAATTCCCCAGACGTCCATAAACTGATATTTCGAGACTCGTGGACCCGAGTTTTCATACTAACTTCACCCATATCAATCCATAAAGCCTGTGATTACTAAACGTCCTCGCCAATTTATATACAAGCGTCAAATTGCAATTTTGCGCCCGTCAGGGAATTCGAACCGGGTCGATTCCTTTTTAACCGAGACCCAACCGGTGCCTCGTTATTTTTCTATTTGAAAGCGAACGTAAGTGGACTGCCTGGTTAAGGATATATGTTTTTGTGTAAGCGCAAGTTCAAAATCCCGTGGATAGACTTGGAGGGACTTTTCAGTGTAATTTTGTGGTAGAATATTCATAACACTGACAATGCTGTCTAATTATGAAAGTATAAAAATGAAGTTCCTGCATGTCAGAAATTGTCTTATTTAACCCAGTCGTGTTGCGTCATACTCGTTTCAACAAGGCAGGGTTAACAATGTGGCCACCCCATAACTTGCCGCTGTTATTTTAACTGGCCGCGCAAGTTTGATAAAACAGAATGCTCGACTGGCCTTTGTAATGTGACAAGTAGGCGACAAGAGTTATTCCAACAGAGAAGATTGGTTGCTCAATTTGCGAACAAATATGATCCTGTATAATGAGATTAAACGTCTCGCATGATGTACAACGTGTGTTACATCAGGATTGCAAACAGGTTTAAATTATCTGCGCTGTGGTCGAAGATTTGTAGATGTATGTGTGGATTATGTCAAAAAATGCTTTGAAGTTCATTTTATCAAGTAAGATGTAACCGTGTCAGTTAGAATAAGCTTCACATCTTGTTGTTTATTAAACAACTATTATCCCAGGTTTGTTTCGTGTTCTCACAGCCAACTTATTTCAGAAATATTGAGCGCGGTTGGATCAGGCGATTGTGAAAAAAAGTTGTAGGACAAATCAGTGCACACACATGTTGATGTTAATATCAATTTTTGTATGAACTTGTTGTTATTGGTGGTTGTTTTCTCTTATACCTTTACATGAACTTTATTGTGTTTAGTTTTATACAGACAGCCATAGTACTGTACAGCGGTTCATGTCTCTGCTGACCTATCGCAAGTTAAAGGTTATGCAGCTTTAACATAGAAACACTATCTTCGGCACGCTTTTTCACATGTTTTGAATTGTTTAAAGTATTGCTGTGCACAAGAGCATGTATTAGCTGCATCGTCAAACAACTCAAAAACTACCAAAAAATTCCTACACATAACTATGTACATTGAAGTGTTGAAGAAACACTAAATTAAAATACCTTTGAATGGAAATAATTTTTGTTCAGTGGAAAAATGCTCTTGTTCCTGTCCACATTTTTATACATTTCGTTTAACCTTGAAGACATTAAATCAAATTAACGCAAAATATTGACTAAATAAGCAAAATAACTATGAAACGTATTATGTGCGTAACGTAGTTATAATCGCGTTTTCGGCAATATGGGGAGTTTTTAATTACTGTAATTACCGTTCGGTGCGACAGCTTTGAAATTTTCCCTGTGTTGGGGACACACAATGCGACAATCACCCGCTATTTGATTCCAGTTGCTAACATGTCACCTAGTTTATCGGATTTACTCACAATCGGCGGTTTGAGATTGGCCCTCGTCAAATTGTAAGCCAATACTGCATCCCCTCTTTGAGTTTTGCACTGCATCTGTTCATTGTGGGCGTTTGTTGGGCTCTGAACTGTCTGCGAAGGGTCTATGGTTTCTAAACAGCGAAAATTGGACCCAGATTTTCTGTCCTCTTTTGTCTGTAACCTGATAGTAAATTTTGTTTGACATTAAATCTTTATGGATGTACCATAACTTTTGAATGTATATATAATCTTGCATTGAGTAATGCTGTTAGTAGAAAGGCCATTTCGGGCATTTTGTTCGTTTTTTAGTCCTTACTTCATCGGGTGTTGTTGCTTTGTTTGCCAACAAGCGTTTGATGTCCAATTTCACAGTCACGGTTTTGCAGTTTGCAAATGAAACAAAACAGGTGGTTTTGCACCAAACTTTACTTTGAACTTTAAGAGTGTTTATTTTGTTGATTTCCTCGTGGTTTCTGTTGTTGAAAAAAGTTGTCAACAAAACAACCTTTCTTCGATTTCCAATAAAGTGCTGGCCTTAGCGTTTTAAAATGGTCAACATTTAGACTCACTTCTGACAATATTGCGTAACCACAATCGATCGCAATATACAAGAAAGACAAATGGAGAGATTGGACCAAAATCATGCAGTTAGTTCGTTGTGTTGCTCTGTGTATAAACGCCACTCGAGGGTTGCACTTTATTTTTAATCACCGACGACGAGCTCCTCCCCAATCGAACCCTCTTACCTCCTGCAACCATCGATCGAGGACTTCGACATCGATGGAACATTGAAAATCGCAGCACTACTGTTGTTTTACCCCCCGCCCGAACTCTTGCAACGTCGCTTAGTCGGGCACATTACCCAGTCAGGCCGTGCAAGCTACCAGGCGTGACGTACATCCTGGTCACGTGACTCGGCCGCCTGCGTTTCAGAGAAAAGCTCGCCCACTCACCTGGTGGAGAAGCCAGACCGCAGTGCAATGAAAAGTGTTGGAAGTCGGGCTGAGTGTAGAATTAAACGTCGGTAAGACCAGGAAGGCGGCCCTGCTGCCTTAGAGAGTGTACGATGTCAAGCATAAAGACGCGAAAATTTTCTCTACGTTTCGCCAAGACCAAGCGAAAAACTTACGCCGTTGGCTCGAGCAGCTTCGATGGGATTGCAATACTGGAAACAGGTCGGATAGCTTTATTATCATAAATTTTGTTTCTATTTTATTTTCCCAAGGCTGCCACCAAAGTAAATGACATGTATTCAAGACAACCGGTAATGCCAAAATGTCATGAGCAGGCCTTCATTAAATTACAATTTTTATCGAACCAAAGCAAAGTTGTAGGCTCTGTTTGTGTATAAGATTTGTTTTTCATGATATCATTTATAAATCATGTAGTGACATCATTTTTTATGGTAAGAGCACGTTTTAGACGTACTTTATACCTTCGCAGTTTTATTCCTGGTTCACATCGTTGATCATTTAGCACATTACCAGCTCTTGCAGTTGCATGCGGAAGTGCGATGAGGTTGTTTATTAAATGCTTGCGTGTTTCTGTAGTGCTACTCCGCTGGTTTGGTGTTAGATCTGTAACAACCCAAGTACAGGCGCACTTAGTTTAGTGTGAAAAACCTTGCCATTACGGTTTGCTATGCCATGCTGTTTTTTTCCGTTTGACATTAGCGAATGGAAAGGTCCCCAGGTGATATACGGTTCCCTGCTGTGTTGCGCGTCAACGCAACACCAGGGTTGTTTTTTATGTCACACCACAGACTTGACCTCGCATTTCGCTATCCGTTTGACCAATTCTTGAGTGTGTTTTTTGCCAACCAACATTTTGCGTTTTGTGCCTTTTTCATCTACCGTAGCTACAAACTATGTAGTCACATGATTCTCCGATTTTTAAGTCAGTTAGAGTCGTTTGTCCAACGTTTGGCCAGAAACTAAGTAGAATCATAAGTAGAATTAAACTATAACTTTGTTTTCTGCATTATGGGCCGTGATTATTGCCAGAAACGTATTTCTTTCTCAGACAGTGGTCTGAATAACAGTTTGCTGCATCGTGAAGTAAAACGTCGGCAATATCTAAGTAGAAGCACGGCAACGACAGGACAACTTTCGTTTCCCATCAGAGTACATTCCAATCAAACTTTCATTTAACGCTTTGAACGTGGCATTGGGTCGATTTCGGTTGGAAGTATCGATTTGTCGTGAATCTGAGGCCTCTCTCCCGGCTCAAACAAATCCCACACCAGAGCAATCGCATCTGTCATTGCGCCAGAATGCTAGACATGGTTGTGTCAATATTAACTTGCATAGTTCTGCCATTTTTGTAGTATAAATATAAAAAAGTACTGCCAACCGAATACTACCTAACGTATTTTCGTTGTGTCGCATGCAACCAATTCGCCACCATTATTAAGTGTTCAGACTTACTTACCAAAAATACTGAGGATATCGCTTGCAGACGTGATACAAATGCTCGTGCATATTGCATATGGTTTACAAGTCAATTTCTTGAAACCGGTTTTTGAATGCCAAACAAACAAGTCAGACGCATTCGTTGTCAGGAGCCGCTATCTGAGCGGAAACTGCGTTTTCTACACGATGATTGGAACAATTTTGCTTTGCCATCTGTGCTAACAGTGTTATGTGATAATTAGTAAGAAGGCGTTTGTTGTACTGCAATGTATATTTGGGTCATATTTTACGCAACAAATGCGTGGCGCTCGACACGCATGCTCAGTGCTTATGTCATCTTCTTAGTGTACGTCCGAAACACTTAGTCATAATTGCATTGTGACGTACATTACATTTTTTTGTACTCATGGCGCATATCACTCATACCGTCATAACTACTAATTTTTGTGCAATATAAAATGTTCATATCTTCCCTTAACTTTTATGCATTCTATATATACCGCGAAAATTCTTTGGGGTGGTTACATCAAGAGTCACTTTGTTTGAATTCCCAGGCGCCTACAGATATTAAAATAGTGTAAATTTAATTTATTTAGGAATATGTCAAGTCTGATAAACTTGATTTTTCTGCAATTTTCAATCGCGTCATAATCTGTCAGTCTCGAATGGCTTGAAAAGATCGCTCAGGCAATTGGAAGTACTTCTTGGGATGCGCAAATAGAACAATGCCAATATGAACACGACATACTTTCATTATACTGTCCAGCATAAAACAATTTTCAGACCCAATTGTCACGCGCTGTATCCTTGAAGAGGAAATTTTCGCGGTTTAAACGGGTAAAATTTCCCAGAGGGTTGATCCATTGGTCGTTGGATTTTGCTGTCTCGGTTGCGTGTTTCGATAATTGTTAGTGGTTGTTTGCACGCAAATGTCAGTATTTGTTGCGTCACAATGGCGACCCTTGGAGTCAGCAAGACTTGATTCTGTGCCGAAACTTGAACAAGTGTCTCAACAATTAAATACCTTGTCCAAAATATATGTATTCAGAGTAGTGTTGAATATTTCATGTGGTCTGGTGGATTGTGGATTTGTTTTTCAAATGAAGATTATATTTTACTTGCATTGCACATGGCGCCAAGTATTTAATATCCTACTTCCGCATTTGCGAAACAAACCGGTTCGAAATGATTGTTTCGAATGCACGAAAATTCCTGACTTTCTAATGGCAATAGGTTTGAAACTGTTGTCTGCTGTCGCACAATATAATCCCTTGATATCAATTTTCGCTCAGGAAGCGGAACAACCTTAACTTGAAGGATGAACTAGAAAATGCCACACCCGTATTATTGCGTTTATAGGTTGCCTGTAAATTAGTGGTCCAAATCATCCCAAATGCAATGGTATTCTGATATTAAACAGGCTTGTTTTGAGTTCAATGATGAAGTTTGTGCAGCCAGTAAAAATATCATGCTATTGATTGGGATGTTTGAACGTTACACCCACGAACATCCTTTAGAGTTAAATAAAGATACGACCAACAAACTGTTGCACTTACAGGTCGGCAGTAGATTTTTGTTTGATTAATGTAGGGTTTCCCAAACTAGGGGGTCGCGACCGTGCTCGGGGGCGAGGCGTATTACGAATTTTATGGTTTTTAATGTCACACGAAACACAGAATTTAACTGTAATATTTCATAAATTACATCTGTAGATGTAGACACGAATGCTGGGTTACTATGTTGGTTTGTGAAGTACAGTCTTTCTATTAAATTCCTCTTCAATATATCCTAAAATTATACGACTTTTAAACGGAAAATTTTAACATATTGATAATAGTTGAGCTAGCAAAAAGTGTAGGGGGGGCTTGACTGATGAACTCGAACCATTTTATCCCCAGCACTTCCACGTAAATCCACTGAATGCTTTAAAAGTTTCCCCAACCACACAAACCGCTAAATCGGGCGTCGCATTGCTTGAAGTAATACACAGCAAACCGCAGGCATGATAGCTTCGCTGTGTGACTCAAACCTAGGTCTCTAAAGGCTCTGGGAAACATGTCTATGACGTGACTGTGTTTCCGTTGATAGCCATAGCGATTCGTGCTTATTATGCCACATTCGATCAGTACGGTGATCAGCATAGGCAGTCCTTACTGAATTGACGCATGTTTGTTTTGACATGCTCCGCTTTCACCTGCAAGGTGCGCCCAGTTGATAGGACCCGCAGGAATTTCATTAGCTGTGCCAGTCAGTTAGATAGTCGAGCTGTCAATACGATGATGTATTTTTGTGTTGTGTACTGTTAAGGCAACTAATCACACCTATTCTAAGAGTTACGCGATATTTAATCTTTTTTGTAGTCACGGTTTATGGTATGCATTGTAACAGCATCAAACCAATAGACAAGTTGGAATTCGAAGGCTAAACTGGAAGATATACTTTACACGAGTCAAGGGCTTGTCGAAGCCATTTCTTTCTGCACGTAATTATGCGTGCCTGAGTGTTCGGTTCTGTATTTTTATAAATTTATTCTTGCAAAGGTGATCGTTGTGTGCAAAAATTTCGCAAGATGCTCAGCTGATAGGTTGGTCATTTACGTAGGGTAGTTTTTTTGACTGTTACGTCCTTTCTTCTGATGGATTGCTATAAGTTTTTGTCCACCTGCCCGCCCTGGCTTTTGTGCTCGAAACACAGCAAATCTTTGCAGCCTCATTCAGGTGATTGCGCATTAACAAGGAACACGCTAAAATATTTGTTCCTTGATCATTTAAGCATAAATTTTAACGAATTTTCATTTGCACAGGATCATTATTTCTTTTATTTATAAGTATTAATATCTGTTTTTATTTTATATCCAATTGCCACTTTTCCAATATGGATCATACTGCTATCATTATCATTACATCCTGAGAAAAAAGGGTTTTAACCTTGTTTCACTTTTGCACAAAATTTTATTCAATTAAAATCAACGCCACGCTTTAAAATGTGTCTGAAACCCCAACACCAAGACTGAAATTTAGACTTTTTTGCTTTTATTGACGCTTAAACCCATAACTTTCTATATCGACGTATGAGCAATACCACGTCAAAGAAAAAGTCCAATATTTTGCCTACAGTAAGTCTATTAATGTGTTCCATTCAAAACACGATTTTCCCTGTCATCACACATTTCTAGATACTGAGTTTTGTATTCAAAAAAATGCACACTAGCTTTCGCGAGTCCTCTCGCTTCATCAGATGTAAAAGCGTGTGGTACTCGCAAAACTAATGTGCAGTTATATTTTTTCGTTGTGGTATGTTTTCTTGGTGTTTGTTGTGTTCTGTACCAGTATCATTACCCTGAGGAAGCCTTGTTGGATAACAGGCGAAACGTCGGTTAATAAAGTTACGTTTTTATTGTGCCAGAAGAACAGACTATTCAATTACAAGATAATTAAGTTCGTAGACATATAAAGACTGGCACGTTTCATAATAATTAATTTGTATCGTTATTATTGCAGGGGACCCCGAGCAACAATCAGGAAGCGGTTCCTCGGCTGGCGACCTGGCCCTCACGCAAACCCGCTCCACGAAAAATGCGAACAATGTGCCCGGATCTACGGCCACCCTTCCCAACGAAAAGCGATCAGGTAGGATTTGTGTGTTTGCGTCCGCGGATCAATGCATCCTTGTGTTGGGCGGGCGCGGGGAGGAAAAACTTCAGTAAATAATGCGGTCCCTGAGGTATGCGCGCTAATGGTTTGTCAGCCGACCTTTGCCTACACTGCTCTTTGGGATTTTTCTGCGTGGTTGCGGTGGGTGTTTTCCTGTTGAAACTTCAGAATGCAATCTAGATGTAGGTTGAGATAAACGTTGTGCAATTTACAGCATTTAGGTATTTCCCAAAAGAAAAACAGTTTTCATGTCAAACAAGATCACATTTCAGCCTCTTCAGCCAAACCTTTTCCTTAAGTTTCAAAATTCGATCACTCCCTCCTATTTGGCCGCTCACTAACATTTTTTGCGAAAAAAATCAGATTACTGTACAGCTTGAATTTTATTTTTATGTAAGAGAGCGAAATTCACCGCCAATGAACGGAAACTCGTTAAAAGATTAAATCAATGTAATATTTGTTGTTTTCAAAATCTACTTGCATTTTATTCACCAGTATTTACATTTAAACGATGTGTATATAGAAAATCTTTCCGTTTCGTATTTACATTCCTATCTGCATTGTTGCGTTGAAGGTAAACAATACGGGATATATACCATCTGGTCACATTCACCTTAACATTTTCGGAAAAATTCGAAACCAAAATGTGATAAACACATAAAAGCGACCTGGTTTACCAAAAAAAAATATCCATGCTTTTATTCCTCATGTCAATCCCAAACCGTTAGTGGACATTAAATATTTAAAACCATGTCATAATTACAATGACCCGCACCGTTTTTTCGAGGTTTGACGTCGGGTGAATGCAAAGGAATTTTCTATATTTAGCAGACGTTGCATAAACTCGTTGCGTAAATGTTGCCGTTCATGGGTGCAAAGAACGTGAGTGGGTGCAAAAAACGTGAATTTGATTTCATGGAATAGTAAAGCCAAAGCTAATATGCTAATCACTAGAAGCCTACGTTTCGAACACCGCTGTGCTCACCATCATCAGTGTTTACCGTTCATATTCCTGAAAATACAACATCTAAAAAATCAACCTCATCGACCTCAAAATTCCAGGCTTTCGCAAATGGTGGAGTTCGACTGCCAGAAAGAAGGTGGCCGCGGGCGGCAGTGCAACTGTCCATAAAATCCCCAACTCGAACCCCCAACATGGGCCGAAGGACCCTTCCCCAGATGCTGGGTCGGATGTGACGCACACCGGAACCCAACCTGGGACTGCTGAAAATTCGCCTTCTGCAAGAAGAGTGAGAAAGGTTGGTTTTTCAGTGATCAATAGTTTCGTCAACGCAAGGTTTTCTCAACACGCTATTGGGCGAATTTCAAATTGATTACAAGGATCATGTTGAACTGCTAGTTGTTTTTTTTGGATGTTGTTTGATAAAAAAGTGTGACTAAAAAATTCATACCAAGGGTTTGAATGATGGGTTTCTGATGGGTTAGAGATTATCATTTCTAATAATGGTATGTAGCTTTATGGCGTTGGACAATTGGTATTTTATGGAAATATCTGTGCTTTTAACAGCCTTGCTTATCGAAACAATGTGCACCACTGTCTGCAGCTCTATGAATATTTTGGTTCTTTATACTTCCATGCAATTGCCACGTTATTTCGAAATGTCTTCCAAATCTGTTTCGCCGTACAATTTACACGAAAGTCAGTGATGTTTGCTGCAACAGGTCTTATGACTTCGCTGTATTCGCCCACAACATACAAAAAGCCTAACAATACCTCATCACTTTCAGTCAAAGTCCAATGGAACGACGAATCAATACCTCCAACCTTCATCAGTTAAACACTTGGTGGCGGACAACACCGAAGATGAGGACTTGGCTCCTTCACTTCCACCACCGATGCAGATCGTCGGCAACAACCTTTCTTCCCAGAGTAACGGAAGTCAGGTTAGTACGCCTGAGTGAATCGTCAAATCCTTACATTGTGATAACGTTGGTGGCGTTCAAACGTCTACGTCACGCAATACGTATCGAAATGCCACATTGTGTTTTTGTTCGCATTTTATATTAGAGCAGGGTTTCTTAACTCATTGGCCCGTGGATCACCTGACCATTTTGTAAACTCTGTTGTACCCAATTATCGTCTGTATGCAAAATTGCAAAAATACCCTCATTGGTGATGTTATTATGCAAAACGAACGTTCAAAGCATTGTTGTCAAGCTCCGTGGACCCCCCAGATAAGCCACAGCGAACCTCTGAGGGGCAAGGACTCCAGTTAAGAAACCCTGTATTGGAGATTGAATTTTTTTTATGCGACACAAATTAAATTACTTAGCATCGTGTTTGAAATTGTGTTGTAAAAATTTGCTTCACCTTTTATTTATGATGTAAAAGTAAAAAAAATCGCCCGGAGCAAAGTGGTTTAATTTGTGTCGTCATATTTCCACATCAATCATTATTCGATCGAGGTAATGAACGAATGTAAAACGATCTAATGGTACAGCTTAGTTTACCTCATAATCGCACTCAGACTCATATTATAAGGTTTGTACATATCAGTTCAAAGCTACACGTGGGACCGTGCGGGTTCATTTTAATCATTTGATGTTTTCCATGATGATTTCTTGGTATCTATAACATTATTCACGTGTTTAATCGTTTTTGGTTTGCTAATGCAAGCCATGGTTTACTAGCGCCTCTAAACTTACGTTTGGATAAAGGCGCCTTATCGTCACAGAACTAGTATCGGATCGTTGCATAGATCGACACATTTTTGTGGCTTTTATTTTTTCTCGAATTTTAAGTTCGTCTTTTTAGACAAGAATATATACATTTTGTTTTTGTTTGTGTGGCACCGACTTAAATGAATGGTGCTTAGTGCAGTATAGTTTTATGAATGTTGAATTGAATTTTTTTAAATACTTTTTTTCAATTTCTACCTCTGTGTTGTTTAACGATACTTTTACCGTCCCTTATCAGTAAACTCAGGTACGGCCTGTATAAACCTCAGTTTATGTTCAGTTTACGATCGGATTTCTCTTTAAGAATCCGTACCTTATGTTCTATGTTTCGGTGTGTCGTTGTGTAACCCCCCACTCTACGTTTCTCTTTTAATATTCCATCGCCCCATACCCGGTTGTCCGTTTATGTTGTCTTCTCACCCCGTGACGTCATCGCAGTGCTCGTCTGCATGCTCCGTTGCGTCAGCAAGTGGCGAGTTCGACGCCCAAGCGCCCGACCTTAACCACTCCCATTCCAACGATCTGAGGCGGGAAATGGAAGATCTATTGAGCGCCACCTTCTCGGTGACTTATATTCTGCACTAAAACACAATGGCCTGTGGCTGCTGCTGTGCGCATAGCTTGTCACTACTGCTGTTATTAGCACTAACACTCTGCACCTTGTTGAATGTTAGCGGTCAGCCTATCTGCGCTTAAGCGTTATTGGGTAAACGTGTTTACAAGGGTTAGAAACTCAAATAAAAAATCCTATTTGTTGTTATTAAAGTAGAAGGCCGCCATGTTAAAGTTACTATTGGCAACTAAAGCAATATGCTGTGAAGTAGAAATGGACCCGTAGTGTGTTACTGCCATTCACTAGTTCGTATATATACGCAGAAATATAAAACCATTAAAAACGAACGAAGAAAAATGGGAACGGCAAGGTTGAACAAACAAACGACACTAACAGCATGTTGCATGTTTTTATCGCATCAAACCCTACAACGCATGCTTGCTTGTCTTACATAACGTGTGTTGTTGCATGTGTTGACTGTTTTACTTCTCATTTAAGTAACGTCGCCGAATTTGATCGTGGCATTGATTTGCGGCTGTTTTTTAATTTGGCGACGGTGGTAATTGAACACTAATGCATTGATTTCCTACTTAAACCTGCGATAGCCAATTTCAATTATCCCTGTACTGTTGCGAATACGGCAGTCACTTATATATAGTTTCCTTTATATCACAACCCAATGCACTTCTGCGCTCCAAAATATATCTACTGTACTTCGTCAAACTATCCGACCCATAAAAACAGCCCCATATTTTATCAAACCAGGTCATTCGACGTAAACATAATTATGAGTGATCTTCGTACAGTGTAAAAATAAGCTCGTGGCTACTCAGTAACAGAGCTACCTAAAGTGTTTCAAGTTATTTATAAAAAACATGTTTTCAACTGTCGTTCAACCACGGATAATTTGCAGATTACTTAATTTTTACCAAAAAGAATTCAATAAAAAGAGCACGATTTCTACTGAAATGGATTTTGATGCCCGTGCCATTTTCCGCGCAACCAAACGCTCTACTTTGAAAAAGCACCGGTGTCACATCAGACCCTCATTCGCTGCAATAAAGTAACGCAAGGCAAACAGTGTCGCAACCCGATCAATGCGCTGTCAGCCTACCAAGAATCAATCACAACCTATGTTGACTTGTGTCATTGATTTTCCTTCTCTTGCGCTTACACTCCAATGACAGTCATTTTATCCCATGACCTCGAGCCACCTTTAAACACACTTTTATATTGGACGCAGAAATCCTCGCCGTTACGCATCAGTGCCGCGGAGACCACTCCAAAGCGTGACGTCACAGGTGACGCAAGTGCCCCTGGGGAAGTGTGGCAGAAAAGGGTAAGTCACTCAGGAAATTTTGAAGTATATGTCCTGCTTTACAAATCTGTACACAGTGTGCGTACTTCGTCCCCTTTCGGATAAATATAATACACAATCACGCAAACTATCCGTCTTAACGCGGTTTTGTGTTTTGTATTTGCCTGGCGTAACGCCAGTTCTCACAAAAGCAAATATGCATGAGGACTGTTAACCCACTTGGCGCTAAATATAAGCCAGGATTTGAGTTTGAATAATAGCTCGAAACATACGCAATCTATCAAATTCTTCTTTTCCAGCCTTCCACATCTGAATCAACCAAACGTTTACCAACAACTAGCAATGAATCGGAATCAGACAAAGTGAATCCATCACCCAACGGCATTGTAAATAACGAGGGGAAAGTCAGTCCCCAGACGTCTCCGTCAAAGTCTCAGCTAAATGCGTTCGGAGAAAGTGAAGAAAATCCATCTCTACAGAAGAGAAGTTACGTCCTGATGGTAAGTTTCGAGTTTTCTTCAAAAAGTTTGTGAGGATTGAGATTTTTTCAAAAAAGCAAAAAATGTAATCTCCAAGTTTTGTGTAACCAAACAATGAAAGCTTACATCATTCAAAAACTTCCAATCTTTCCTTCCGAACGCAGGAACTTCTCGAAACTGAACGAGAGTACGTCACAGACCTCGCGCACATCGCCGAAGGTTACATGCCCAAAGTTTTGGATAGGGGATTACCCGTACCTGACCAGGGCAAGGAAAGGGTTTTGTTCGGAAACATCGCCCAGATTTATGAATGGCACAGAGAGTGAGTAATTTGACGTTAGGTTTGTTTTGACACGGAATAAGTTTGTGGTTTCGTAGTTATCTGTACATATTTGTATGTCGGACTTATTGTATGTGCTTATTTCTTCAGTACCTTTGTGAAGGAGTTGAACAAGTGCAAAGACGATCCCGATTACCTTGGAAAGCTTTTCAAACGCTATGTGAGTAAAACGTGTTCTGTTGACGAAATAATATTGGGCTTATAATGTGCAAATTTAGTGTCACCGCTACTGAAACTTTCCAAAATATTGCTTCGGTATTGCAGGTTTTGGGTTTTTTATTTATGTTTTATACGTGTTATGGATAATATTTTAAAATAGTGTCGCACGTTTTGCAAACCTTGCAAGCACGGGTTTGGAAACCGTACGGTCAACATTTCATACGAAAAGAGGGCTATGTTATGACAATTTACAAACTCAGCTTTTGAATGACTTCAAATTTTGAAAAAAAATTTTGATATAGACTGCGGATGCTGGGCTAGCGATGACTGTGTACCTTCGTAATGGCAATATGCACACAAAGCACTGACTTTTGACAACAGGATTAGCCTAGCTGTTGTTTGGAATAATATTTCGCCCTTGGGGCATTTTCAGCTTTTGAATCCGCATATTTGTTGTGTAGGAGAGACGACTGCACATGTACGTGGTATATTGCCAGAACAAGCCGCTGTCCGAATATCTCGTGCATAAATACAAGCAACCTTACTTCACCGATATCCAGAGCGAAGTTGGAACCAAACTCGATATTGCCGACTTCCTCATAAAACCAGTACAGCGAATTATGAAATACCAACTCCTCCTGAAGGTTCGGACTATGTTATGATGCATTTTGTGCAATTTATCATTGTTCTAATTATGCGATATGTGTTGAGACTCGAAATGCTCTTCTTCTGTAACTAGAGTTTTTTTTACCGAATTTTTGCTTTTAAACCCATTATGCAATGTACATTGTAATTTTGCCTTCGTATATTTTCCCATATGCACCTCTCACCTCTCTATTTTACTTAACTGCAACGGGCAAAATAACCTAAGCTTAATTATAACATCAGTAAAATTATGTGAAACACAAACAAATTTTACAAGTTTTAAATCTTCTTCAGGATTTTCTCAAATTCACAAAACGCGCTGGGCAGGAATGTCGGGATTTGGAAGCTGCCGTACAAGTGATGCACGTCGTACCCAAACTCGCCAATGATATGATGATGGTTGCCAGAAT
The DNA here is from genome assembly GCF_947561715.1 of Ascidia mentula. Lineage (NCBI taxonomy): Eukaryota > Metazoa > Chordata > Ascidiacea > Phlebobranchia > Ascidiidae > Ascidia > Ascidia mentula. The sequence goes on along the minus strand of NC_138574.1, from coordinate 9,448,978 downwards.
GAGTGGTTATACGGTAAGAAATCTACACAGATTCGATAACATAGTTATTGGTTCCCGCCCGGTTTAACCAGTTGTTCTATTCGTTTATGTAATGCAATGTTAAGACTGAATGGTCTGAAGTCATGGTACGCCAGTGAACTTAATGTTTGGTTTGTTAACACTGAGGCTGTTCAACAACAACTTAAACCTTACTGGTAATCAACACATCACGAAAAATATTGTGTTTTTTATGCAGGGTCGCATTGCAGCGCAAGGTAAACTTCTCCTCCAGGATACTTTCCTTGTGAAAGATGTCGGAGGACACGAGAAGGAGAGGAAAGTTTTTTTCTTCGAGCAGTCTGTCATCTTCAGTGAGCTCGTAGATAAACGTGTAGAGGAGCGTGGCTTCGTGTACAAAACCAGGTGGGATATTGTACATGTTTTCGACTAGTGGGGTTTTGGACGCAAATTTGATACATGACTAATTCATAATTTCATTGAACTATTCATGCAAAACAAAAGCGATGATTTGCCCATTTAGTATTTGATATTATTAATGCCGATCAATTGATCATGAATCATGAGTGATATCGCTGAACCAGTGTATTTTTGACATTCAAAAATAGAGTTACTGAACCAACTTCTAACGAATTTTGATTGATCCTTTTTAAAGAAGAAACGGTTTAGGGTGCGATTATATTAGTTACGGCTACTGATGTTCGACTTCGAACAAATGGCAAAACTATTCTATCAAAATCTTCGTCCGTAAATCTCATCACTCGTTGCTGTTTTTGACACAAAAATCCACCCAAGATCTTCCACAAGCGTTTATATACAAAATCCAGCAAACTTCAACACATTCTTCATCACGCAGCATCAAGAACTCAGACCTGCTGATGCGGGACGTCCCCGGTTCCGATACCCGATTTACGTTGAGTAAACGCAATGGAGAGGAAACGTTAGAACTGTGCGCTTCCGAACCAAAGACGAAGGAAACGTGGATGGAGGTGGTGAAGCAACAGCTGGAATCGCAACTCGATTTCCTGAACGGTAAATTTGCAAAGCTTTTCTGCATTGTGTGCCAGTTCACATCTGAGCGTAATTGTTGAGTCATCCAAGTACACAACTTTAAAATTGTACTGGTATCTGTAAACTATCATTTTTCACTTTATATTTGTGGAAGAAATTTGCCAAGCAACGGCAGTAGTATGTTTTTCAACTCTTTCGATCGTAAACACAAAGCAAAAAATGAAGGCACGTCCATGATGAATGAGTATAAGCACGACGTGAATGGCATGGCAAGAGATGAAATGTTTGCCGTCAAGCTTACTTCTGTCTCCGCTGTTTTAACTCGTATATTTACGCTTTTGTAGAATGAGGCAAATTGTCTTGTTGATTTTGTTGCAAACGTGGAAACTTTTTTTTCGATTTTTTGTTCCAACTTCTGCAAAAGCAAATGGCAACGCAAACAGCAACTGAAATTCTGAAAGCCCTTTAATTGAATTATCGCCTGGCAAGTGCCAAATTAGTTTCGATCGTAACGTACGTCGTGACTCAAAATCGATGTTGACCTTGGAGCCTGATGGGTTGTGACTCTGACATGTGACATGTGACACCCTGTTACGTGACATCTTGTGACATTTGGCATGGTGTTATTTGTTTTGTGCAGCCCTGCAAGCCCCCATTCGTTATCAGCGACAACAACTTGGGAGCTCGAGCAACAACAACAACAACAACAACAACAGTAACAACAATAGTAATAATAATAGCAACAACAGCAATAATACCAACAGTCGTGGAAGGACAAAAACACAGGATCGACAATTTTTATGTAAGTTTTTTCGCAGTGACAAGATATTGTTCTTTTGTAAAAAGTCACTTAACGTAATGAAATAAGGAAGAATAAGTATTTACCTATGTACTTCTATGGTTCATTAAAAATGAAAAAAAAGGTTGATTTCAAGAAGAAAACCTTAATATTGTTGTGATAAATGTTCTTTTTAACATTTGTTCCTCAAAACAAAAATATTTAATTCCTTTCATTTTTCCTCACTCAGCTACTTTCAAGCCAACGTACAATTTAAACTGTGAAGCGGGTGGCGCGGTCGTGACGCAGGCCGCGCCGGTGACGTCAACGCCGCACGTCATCGGCGACAGCCCTGCATCATCGCCACCACAGTCAAAACAAAAACCCACGACCACCCCCAGTGGCAGACAACCATTGAAGGTATTCAAATTTTTTTGCTCAGTTCTCAAACTGTGCCCTGATTCGTCGTTTTGAGTTTCCAAGGGCGTCGCGTAACTATTTATGTAAAGAAAAGGTGTTTTTTCGTAAATATTGTAGGCAAATAATAAATAGTGTATAAGCTGCAGACAGATGGCCACTGTTTCGACTTAAAAGGTCTCATCAGTGCAGCTGGTGTGACTATCAGACGACTTTGCTGACCAAACGGCCAAGCAAAGACTTCCACTTTGTGGTGACTATACAATCACCGTCATCCGTTGGGCACCAAACTAGGTGCAACCTTACGGAGAAAACAAATAAAAAATAGTCCGCCGTCTGCGAATGCAAATTGTAAACAGAAACAAATTTGCCCACGATAGATTTACAGTTGGAAAGGTTTAGTGCGGGAACCACTGTTCAAACCTATGACAAAAAAGAACATTATTTTATGACTTGTGTTTTAGGGAATCCACCCCGTCGAGACGATGGTTGATTCGAGTTTGGTGAATTCAGCCAGATCCAGTCCGCAAAGACCAACATCGATAAAGCCTTTGTAAGCACGCGTTTCCTACTTGTCTCTTTTATTGTTTCATTTTTCACAGACTTTATTTATTATCTTTCAGGAGGGATTCGGACGGCTCAGATCCGGAAGCTTCGGACTGCAAAGGTTCGACAAAAAGTTAACATTTTTAATTAATTGCGCGTTTCTAATCACCAAATGTACACTGGAGTATAGTTCGATAAACAAAAGTTTTTTTTTTCATTTAGTTTTATGCCTAACCAAAATCCTGACAAGTTTAATATGTAAAACTAAACAACGCCTTCTGTAATATCAGCTCGGCGTAACGTGTTTACATGTACAGGCTTTACATTCACCGAACATAACAATTCCACACACATAATACAACCAGTAAATAAAATAAAAAACGTGTGTGCGCCACAGACATTCACAGGGAAAATCATATTATGACAAGCATTACAGCTCCACCGACTGACCTAACACTACCTAATATTCTGTCCAATAGAGTCACCGTTGGACAGTGTATGGATGAACACGTACAACCGATGCAAACTTCAACCACGCCCTGCGAGCGCCGCTGGACACGTAGAAGGAACACAAACACTCAATTTCCAACGTTTCTCATCATCAAGCAATCCAGCTACCCCTGTTAGGTAAGCCGACATGTGTTTCTTGCTGGCAACACACATCACTGCAATTGTACATTGTTGTGTTATATTTCGACAAAATAATTCCCCAAGCGAAGGTTTTTACGGCGATTGATAATGGCAGGTTCTTACGGGTATGTGAAAGTTGTCTAATGTCCATACCTTGGATTCGTTACCCATGGGTGTATAGTTATGTATATATTGTATATGGGCATTGTTTTGTTAGTTTCCTGGCTTCGGTAGCTTGGTTGAGTTTAATCTTGCAATCAAGACCAGAAACTTCAATGTATGGGAATGCTTTACAAAGTCAGGCCAATAGTGTGATATGGTCAAATGTAACTAGAAGCTATGCCTATATACCAACATGCCTATCTTTAAGTTATTAATAGAAATTGCTCTTCTGGCACTTAAGTTTCAAAAGTGTTTATTGAAACCAACGTTTCGTTCACCATCCGGTGAGACTTCCTTACGGTTATGTCAGAACAGCCTGGCAGCAAAAATAGCTCTATCTTAAGTTGTTCGTGTCATATTCGGTCCCAGCATTGTAGGAGCAAAACCACCTTCTCTGAGGTCAATATTTTTTTATTGCAGATCAAGTTTCAACAGCCATATGTCTGCGCCTGATCTTTCAAACTCCAAATCCTTCTGGTTGTCTCCGCTTTCCCCTGCCAACATTCGTACCTCGACCTGTAAATTTATTTACCCGAGTAATTCGCAGCCCACTACGCCTGCAAGGTAATTAGGTGTCACATGTTCAACTGTTCAAACGTTTTGAGGAGGTTTGTTTAACGCAATTTCCATAGTTATTTAGGTAGATTTTGCAACAAATTAGTCCTTTCTCGTTGATCATACATATTTTTTAATTGTCGAGGATGATGTGTTTGGCTGTAACCAGTCAGTCCTGCCTTTTTATGTGTACGTGATTGCTGCCAACTGTGTTGTCATATGTGCAAATTCCAACAGAGTTTTATAAATGACGCTTATCTTTGCTAAATGTGATCAGTTGACTTGATATTTCATAAATCGTATTATAAAGTTATCCAACGAAATTTGATTCTAAACAAAATATTGTTACGGCAGTGAAACTACGTCACCGAACAACGTCATCACACCAGTTTCAAGACTTGAATCGCCGTCGAACTCAATGCCAAATAAGGTAACCTTTTCAAGCTATTAATCTCAAACCTATTATGTACATATGAACCTATTCTGTACATATGAACGTCCTATTTTGATTTACAGTCTGTTACTCAAACGTAATTGTTTCTTCCAGCAGGCAGCTCCGAATTCAATAAGAGCGATGCAAGATTACCAGGCGGAACACGAAGACGAAATCAGCGTAAAACGTGGCGAAACAATAGACATCATAGCCACAAATGCCCAAGGTAATCACTCAATACTCTATCTTGAAACACTTGAATTGTATTGTATTCTGCTCGCCTCGGAACCGGGCATTCAACACAACAAGGTTTCGGCGACGCTTTTTGTTACAATATAAGTTTAACTCTAATCTTTTTAAGTATTGTCAGCAATTTTTTAGTTACATACGCATTTTATCCATCTTATCAGTGGTTAAGTATATACATTTATCAAATAATATCTTTAATGTTGCATGACGCACTAAAAAACTGCTGATATAACCTAAAAAGCCTCGAGGTAAACTTGTGTTGTTTAATGTTGCATGATATTATGTCACTCACAGCTACAATATATTCCGTATTAAAAAAGTGCTTTATTTTCCCACTGACGTTCTGTTATAACATCACAGGCTTATGTTTGGTTCATCGCCCTGCGAGTGATGATAGTCCGGCGGCTGAAGGTTGGTTACCTGGCCACGTCATCGGCCGCCCCATGCCCACACAGAGGACAAGATCCAGGTCGACGCCAAGGTCTGTGAAGCGGGCAAATGCCAAGAAAAGTGGCGGTGGAACTTTATCGAGGTAAATGTCATGTTGCAATGTTTTTCTGGTACCGTACTTACGTTTGTGACTTGTTCAAGTAAATATGTTTTTGTATTTTCTATTTTAGAGATACTGATATTAATATAGTTTTTAAATATTTGCGCTGGTTTTCATGCCTTTAACAGGAATTTTTTTTCGTTCACTTTGAAAGCATATTATAAAATGACCTCCGATTTTTAGGCCGTTGTCCCGAATGTTGCGAAAAAGCAAAAGTTCGGACAAACTCGTCGAGAGCTCATCGGCGCCACCAAGTGACCAAATCTGTTCGCAAACCCTGCCCATCAGAACGAACCACACAAGTGTGTCCACTGGTGTTGCAGCAAGATAAAACAGAATTTCTAAAATCATCAGACTATTATCGCAAGTTATTCCATCCACTCACATATCAACGGCTTTTCTGTATCGATAAAAACAATGTACTATATCCTCTAGGTGGCGCCAAGTGTTTCAGCCAGCTCGTTCCAAACCGATTCATCAAGTTTTCTTTTGTTATTTCAATTGTTTTCATTTCTCTGTACCCTGTATCACCACTTGGGCGTCATAAGTATTTACAAGCAACGAAAACATCCACTGTGCGGCGCTGTCACGCCTGACATGCTTTCTGATGTTACCTTTGTCCGCAATTTGCGACGATCATTTTAAACTCTTGCGCAAAACACCGATTTTACTAAATGGTTTTTGCGTAAGCAACACCGTTTTTAGGTGCTGCAATACAAAACGTACTCCCGTTTGCAAAACGAAGTCAATTCTGTTAACTTGGCGCGTATTACAACTCGAGCAAACTCAACTAACGCATGTGTAAACGAAGCAAAGCCTAAACTGACACACTACATTACCTCGTATATATTATGCCCAACTTAGTAAAACGTCATTTTCTACGCGCTGCACATGTCGTCACTCACTCGCCACATATTTTGCCCTTTTAATGTTTGAACATGTGGTCCGTGCGCTTTTTTATTGTGGGATATGCTGGTGTTGTCTCCAAAAGTGCGCACTCTGTTGTTCGACGGTGCTCAAAAACGTCCCGCTGTATGTACTGTTATTGTGCTGTTATCGTGCACCTGGCTGATTTTTGAGACTCTTCACATTATCACTTGCGAACTGTTGGTCCGCGCAATGCAGATCGACAACCGTTTCACACAGAGTTTGTTGGGTGGACTCGTTCTATTCTTTTCACTCCTACACGTCGCAGTTCTCTTATCTATCTCTGTTCGTATTTTTTTTCACAAACAATAAACTTTATGTACGAATTCAATCGACTGTGAAATCGACTTCCTAACTAGCTTGGAATTGAATTAACGGTTGCTCTTTTGAACGAGGTGATTTCAGCATAATATCATTTGAGAAAATGTAAAAAAAAAAAATCCAATGCTGTGGTAGCCCTCAAAATGATGGATCAAAGCTGTAAATGTATGTGGGTATTTTTTAAAAAAGCGAACGGTAACTCTTAATGTACAGGAGCAACAAAAATAACTATACGACGGCACAGACACCGTAAAAAGGTGGATGCATTAAGTTAAATACCACACAATAACAGCCATGTGGCATAAACACAGTGTCCAAACAAATGTCGAACCGTAACATCACAAGTTTATCAAAAAGAGGTTGTTCGGGCTGATGGGTTGGTTGCTTTACGACAGTTTCGGGCATTCTGGGCTAAGGAAGTTCCGTGGCATCACCATTCCTGCTTGCTTATCGCTGTGAACAAATGTCACATAAAGAGTTAATTTTTAATTTAGTAAAATAGGTTTTTCTGAACCTCGGGACACAAAAGTATAAGTTGGTAATTCTTATTTAATTTTTGGCAAGTGGACATCAACACACAAAATACATCAAAAATATTCAGAAATTTTTATAAAGCAAATTTAGATGATATGTGGACAACATAGGATATAACCCAAATCTTAACAGATCACTACAAACCAGGACATTTAAACAAGGCTCAAAAATAATTAACTTACACATCTTCTTGGAGGTATTGGATGACACCGTCGATTTGCGCTTGTGAAATTTCGCCACTTAAGCTTGAAAGATATTGATAAAGGTGCTTGAAAGATTCAAAGTCAATCCTACTTGCACCACCATCTGGATCGGATGTCAGAATTTGGCAAATGATCCTCATTGCTTCGGTAATATTCTGAAAATACAATATACACATTCACCCCTCGACTCCAAATGTATTTATTTATGACTTTTTAGCATTATTAATAAAACATTGGACTAAGCAAATTCCCACTCCTGTCAAAATAACACTGAAAAGTATCAAAGTAAAAGCTTTTGAAACTGTTTATTCCACTTTAAGTTAATACATGATTCAACAAGTTTAACTACATCCATATAACCTATACATTTGAATGTATAAGTCAAAAATACTAATACCAATGCATTATTTGCCAAATCTTTATTTTAGGGCAACCTATGACTTGCACATTACTCATAATGTAGTCTTTTTAGATTTAAATCAAATATATACATTTCAAAACACTATTTTAAAGCAAAACTTACTCCTCCACCCAAATGACTGCATGCAACAGCAAAGAATTTCATAAAGTCAACTTCTTCCGGAAATCCACCGACTTGACAGATTTCACTCAGCTGCTGCTTAGGAAGACCAAGTTCAGCCCATTTCTTCTGCAGCAAAGCAATTGTGACTAGTTTAGATTCCTTCAGCTGCTGGTGCATAACATCCAGAAGGCCAGGTGTCAAACCAGTTGCTCCAGGTTCCAATCGCCGTTTGACAGGAAGTGGTTCACCGTTAGAAAGGGCAGAAAAGTAACTGCAAAAAAAATGTGTAAGTTACAATATTGAGACAACAAATACTTGATTTCTTTCATAATTTTGGATTTATCGTTGAACACTAATGTCACAATATATTTGACAAATACCTCAGTCCTGATTTGACACAGGCTGCAAGAAATTAGAAAAAATAACTAAATAAACACCTCCACTACAGCAGCAATTACAAATATGCAAATAAGTTATTATTATAAAAAATACAAAAATGTATATCATTATGTACAAGTGAGCATACTATTGTATGAAAGAATAACAACTTAAAAACTACCAAAAATCAACCATATATTTAGGTGAGAAACAAATTGGGCTTAACTATAGCTGGAATAGAAAGTCAAAGCTAATATGTAATCATACCAAAGCAGATATTTCAAACACAAGCCTACTGTATCCAACTGAGTTCCAGCAAACCATATATTTTAATGATTTTGGTTAATCACACTTAAATATATAGTAAGACAATTTCAGAAGAATGTATGATTGTAAGTTACCTATCTCTATTTAAAATAAGCACTACTGCATTCAATATACCACTGTATAAAGTTATGACTATCTTCTCAAATACAGCTATACAGAATTCATCAACAGATACTTACGCTGCAGACCAGGCAAGAACATCCTGGGGTTGTGTACGAATTGCTGCTTTTGTAAATTGCTTCAAAATATCTGGCAATTCTGGTGGAATATTGATTTGTTGAGCACAGTACATAGTTTCTGGAGGTGCCATCTTGGGAGATTGAAGCGCAGGATTCAAGAAACAATTTTTTTTCTGATTTTGTAAAATAAACTTCTATCCCTAATAACCTGTTCGCACACAAAGCTAACACAAATGTTTAACTTTAGATCTGAGAAGAAGCTAAAGTGATAAAGAATATAACTGGAAATCAACATATCTTTACATAGTTACAGTTTTTCGCAAATAATGACGGGGATTGTAATGGAAGCTAAAGTTCGAGAAGTCAGTTAACGAGCAATTATCAAATTACATTGGACTCACTCAAGCGCAACACATTTTACTCCTGTTACTAGGTAACGTTCCAGGTGGTACGTACTACAAATTTATTTTACTTTTGTAGTGGGGTGAGAAAAACTTGGTAAAAGTTTACCAGCGCCATTCATTAAATTCTTTTTACAGTTTTTAGTTTATTTCGTTAATTAAAATACATTGAATGAGACCCGTGCAAAATTGAATAATCTGAAAACAGTGTCTCTTTGTTCTCAGAATCTGAAAAAGCTGTAGGGTTTGTTGCATAGTTAAAAAAATACATTTACTTACCGTATTTTACGGACCATAAAGCGCACCCGATTATAAGGCGCACTGTCAATAAATTGCTTTGATTAGTTTTTTGTTCATACATAAGGCGCACCGGGCTATAGAACGCAACGTATTTTAAGGAGTATGGGTTACCGTATAAACCTCATCAAACAAAAACTTGTTACGTAATAAATGTAAGCAAGTCACAATAGTATGAATATCACAGTTGCTAGTTGCTTTTACCGTAGTTTATTGTGTAAGACGGTGGTTTATTTATAATAGTATCGGTACTGGTTTTGAGTGTAGGCAATAAAGCACTACTTGATCCATACATTAGGCGCACCGGCTTATGAGGCGCACGATCAATTTATGAGGAAAAAAAGGATTTAAGTTGCGCCTTATGGTCCGTAAAATACGGTAATTGAATTTATGTGGCAAAGACCTACAGCCCCAGCAATTGCACGAAAACCTGTTCCAATTAATCTTTCCCACACAATAGCAATAGCCAGTCATTTGCAGTTCCATAATATTTTTTTCATATAATCCTAAAATGACTGCGCTACATATACTGACAAGCAGGTACAGTGTTTATTTAAGGCCACAATACAAAAATCACCTACAACTGAAATACCGTTAGTTCTGCATAAACTTATTACATAACCAATTGATAAGTGCAAACCGACATTGAAAAAAACAAAACACGTCCCGAACATTGGTTACTGTGATGGGATAAATGAATAATTACAGTTTTATTGCTGTGACTAAAACCATTGCACGATCGTGGAGCTTGCTGACAAGAAATCAGACAGATTGCTATGCCTTTGAAGAAGCGAGCAGTGGTTGAAAGCACATATCAAAAATACAACAGTGACGAATTACACACATGTATAGCGGGGAAAAATATGCAAAATACAGAAAAATATGACAGCAGTTAGGTAGAACCACAGCCCCAATATTTTTGTTTTGTTTTTCAGGAAAAACTCCACATGGTTGATTAAAAAAACATGACTTACAGTGTCTCCGAGTTTAATTTTACAGCAATATTTCCAGAACAGTGATTCAACGCTAGGCGAGGTTAAAATTGATTTACCTACATTGCGGTACGTCGGGCGGGCATATTTATAGCAAAACTGAAAAGCAAGCTTCAATAGAAAGGCGATCGCGGGGGAACCACCGGTGCCTCAGAAAAGCCAATTGCTGAAGCGGCGTCCCTTGGAGGAACGGGCGGGGGTCTTCTGTAATGAAAGTCACGTTTGTGAGAATTTCCAGACTGAACAAAACTGCTTAACCCGCATTATTGAGACAAATTTGGTTCTAAATGAGGAACGCATTTCGTGAAAATGGTGATACTGGATTTATTGAATTTTTAAAAGGGTAATTTTAGGCCAGTTTTATGTACTTCGATATTATCAAAAATACAACGCGTTTACTGGCAACGTAGTGTTTACACATGGTGCCAAAAACGTCAAATACATTGTCCTATGCCCCATTAATTTCACATAGCTGAGCAACCAACAAGCAAAGCACAAATTGAAAAAGCAACCAACCACAACATTGGTGGTAAGCAATAGCGACATGCAGTAATTACTTCAACATCTTACCCTATCGACATGCGAATGACAGAGGCTCTCTCTCCGGGTGGGGCATGCATTGGGTAATTGGTAACAGGCATCGGACCAGCCGAGGATTGGCCTTCGCTGCAAGTACTCAGTGTGGAGTTGGAACGAAATGATTTGGTGGAAGCTCGAGAGAAACTGCTGCCGAAGCGACGCGACTGCACGACAACAACATACATGCAAGTGCGTGTGTCAACCCCGATTGGTAGAAGAGTTTTCATGCATTAACGCTGGGCAAGTATGGGGCTATGTATTAAACGAACCGGTTGTAAGTTTTGGTCAAGTTTTGTTGATTTGCTGCAACCAATTTAATTATTCCCTAAATTGATTTTGACAGTAGTGTTATTAATATGAAACTTTCAGATGTTTTAAATTGAAGACAGCTGATTTATTAATGTTGAAAAATCGATTTCGCCTGTACGGGCATCCTTAGTTTCTTATTCAAAAACGGTACCAGTTCATTTTGATAGTTTAGGGTGGAGCAACCATAAAAATTAAGATGAGGGGTAGGTAATGATTAATTACTAATTTTTTTACATGCATTTGCAGGATATGATTCAACTACACGTCAACTAATAAATTGACAACCCAGGCATTAGAATTAGTATCAGTGGAATCGCAATGTGCGTCATGACTAACTACTGGTGGCCATTTTACCGGATAGATCTACCACGAAAGACAGAATCGGTTTGATCTTCCGGCAACTCTGGTGAAGGCTGCTGGACGGAATAGCACGAAACACAATTAGCACATTAGGCCAAAGAACAACGACGGCAGTGGAAAGCGAAAATAAAAATTGTTACCTGAAAACCAAATGAGTCGCCCCGTGGCGAACTGGCGAAGCTGTCGACAGAATCTGAAAGGTAAAAGAAAGTTTGTTACATTTTCTTCTTTCTCGCAAAATAAATGTATAAGTTGGCTGTTCCTTTCGTATCCACTATTAGCACAAGTTTGAAAAAATCAATTTCGTAAGATTAACGTGTTCATGGATATTTGAAATAGCAATGCCTTCCTTATTTACTTCCTCTTTTACGTTAAATTTACGTTACTAATACCATTACTTTCAGAGCATTTTGTGCATTCTGCTTACCCTGCTGAACAAATCCACGAGATGGACTGGGTAAAGTCACTTCAGGCACCATGTCGTGTTTCGGATCATTTTTAAGATGGGTTTTCTTCAAAATCATCTCGTAAGTCGATGAACCGGCTTTAATCGGTCCAGATATCTCAATGTCTTCACTTTCTCCTAAACCAGAGCACAACGGTTGAATGAAACAATCCGTATTGTATAAAAACCTTACACTACGACACAAAACTACAGCGAATTGCGAGTCTTGCCTCGAATACGTTTCTCCTCCTTGCTCTTCATTAGACTCTGTCGAATTCTCTGCAAACATTCCTGTTGGAACTGGAAGGAAGCGGCTTGCTCCTTGTGCTTCCTCTCCCACTCTTTGAACCTCAGGACAGCCTGAAAAACAACTTGTTGATAAATCGAACATTCTGGAAGACTCGGTTATGACCACTAGGATGAACATTGAGAAGTATGTGTATGATGAACTATAAGTGCATTGGCTAATATTATAAGTGTTGTATTAAGTTTGATATTGACCTGGTTGGTCGTCAGGGCGCCTTTCTTGACTTTTTGCTGCAGAGAAATTAGTTCCTGTTGAGCTGGACTGAGGTACGACATCAATTTTGGAACATTCACTGCAACAAGTACAAATGACCGAAAATAAATAAGCGTAAGATTCAACAACTACCCCTTACTACTTTAATGTGCTCGAAATTGTTATCACAATTAGGAGAAACTTACATAGAAGTTATTGCGGCAAATGGGAGTTCAATAAATGCTTTTTTTGTAATTTATTCCCATATGTTGCGTTTGCTAGCTTAAACAGGACGATCTCAAGTTCATTCAAGCTTTATAACATATAAAGATATAAAGATCTCTTGAACTTATCTTAAATATGGAACTTTGTGTTTCTGTACACGAAGCCCATGCGAAAAAAACTCCACTATAGACTTACAAGCCTCGTAGGACACTCTCTCGGCCCCACCCTTGGGTATCGATGGCACAGGGGGCGATGTCCCTATTCCCCCCACTCCCATTGATGACGTAGATTGGGGTCGGTAGGGGGATAGATCACGTGACGGAACTTTTGGTGGCAAAGTATCGTTGCCGACTGCAAAACAATATGTTGCTCATTTGGCAAAAGTAGGAGATTTTTTTCTTGTATCAAATAAGTTTTTTTTTGTTGTTTGGATAGATATTTTATGACATGGAGTTACAGTTTATGTTAGACATGGTTACATTGATTAGGGCATAAATTCAGAGAAACATGAGTCCAAATGCAGTTACCTTTTTACAATCCAATTTTATATTTCAAAAGCACATTTATTTATTTTTTATAATTAAAATTTCTTTAACGCAACACTGTATTATACGTTGGTTAAAATGTAAACTGTGGCTATGAACTTACAGTTGTATTGTGACGAGACACTTTCTTCGTGGAACACATCGCCCGCGTCAAAGGTCATGTAAGTGTCCTCGCCTACAAGCAAGTGGAACTTCAAACTTCAAAAATTTACTACTGGCCGCAAATTCTGTCATTGTATGCAAACACATTGCTGTCCAAGACACGCACTTTGTACGTAGCCAATTGTGTTTAGAAAAGAATATTTTATTCCGGGATAATAGTTTCAGTCCAGGGTTTCGAATTCCACACTACAGCATAACCACTTTTAAGCACAAAAAGTTGTGCATCGAAAAAAAATCATCCGCACTTTCAGCAACGATGTGCGAGCACAAAATGAACGTTATAATGTATCTTACTTTCTATCATCTGCCTGAGCATGCTCTCATAATTGGGAGTCTCGTCCGCCACTGGTATGGGGACAATAAACGGTGAATCGTAGCAGGGTAAATCATCGTCGGTATCACCGCCTCTGAGAGGTTTCATTCTCAAGTAACCCGCGGTAGAGTTTTCGCCACCTTTGGCGCTCGCAATTGACTCGTAATATCTGTAAAGAGTCAAATGCACTTGATGGTAAGATACCTTCTTTTACGCGACGCATACGGATTTTTTTGCATTGAATCGTTTTTTAACTAAAATCCATGTTAGTAAGGGAATACAAGAATTACATAAAATCAAATGTATGCAAATGTACGCAATTTTTGAGCCATAATAATCATTGAGAGCTCTGAACACAGTGCATACTGTTTCGACCTGTAAGGTTTAAAAGCTAGTGCAGTGTCACAATCACCAGCTGCACTGATGAGACTTTATGAGTCGAAAATGTATTAATATCAACAAATATCAAATAAAAACAATCTCCAACTTACGATTCGGCTTCCGCTCCGTTGAAAGACAAGTAATATTGTCCCGTCACAATGCTCGACATCATTTGTGACGTCTGCTGAGAACTTCCCAGTTCATAGTTTACCATAGCTGACACTTCCTACAAGCACACACATAAGGATTAATAGCAATTTACCGGTCACTCAAACAGCACCGTCTCTACGAATTTTCAATCAAGCTTTATCCACAGTGTGATAATCAACTCAATCCCCAACCGCATTTTATGAATACTGAATTACAAGTTCAACATATTTTTGAAAAAAAAACTGGCGGAGTTAGACCCGAGCGTGCGTATCGTACTATCATGTGCGATGCCTTGACATCACTCCGGCATGGCGCGTGATGGTACTCACACACGCCGGTAAGTGGCGCCACGGAGCTCAATATACATTTGCAGTAGGTGCAGGCACAGCAACTCTGGGTATCATGTTTCGTTGTGGAAATTATCAGCGGTTGACGGTAATATAAAGGGTTTCGACAGTTACTGTTATGTGACTGATTGCATTAAGGCGGGGGTGTACAGCACAAGATACGCAGGGCAAATTTGGCACATCATCGGTTTAAAAATGGCCCGCAGGGTGATTTTGACCCACAATGTATTACAGTGTTTATGTAATATTACAGTAATTATGTAATAATTACACAGTGAGGTCCTTAATTATATACGCTGCTACATATCCAACAACGATGTTTGAGGTATGTTTAACACGCGGTGGATAGTACAAGCGGTATGGGACTGATAACTGTTTGAGTTGCACCCCTGCTGTAAAGTTAAGAAAAGAGAAAATTTGCAATGTGGATCTTTCGTCAACTAGGAACAAAAGTACGTTGAAAACAATACTGTTTGCGAAAGCCGGAAGTGCACGTATGCGTCGGTAACCCACTGCTGTTTCAAATTTCGAAAGTCCATTGTTTTTTCTTGACAATATCAAGCAAGGGCTATAAAAAACTGTGACAAGCTGTTCATATTATATTTACCGTAACAGATAATTAACAAGCCAGTGCAACTTTATATAAATAGCAAGTTATTTGCTCTATATTATTACCAAGTAGTCTAAACGGTGAGGGATTTGGTTTATCCTGTATCAAAATAACACATATGCGCTCTGGTTTCCTCTTCTGTGTGATATACGAAGTCATGATGCTTTATATCCGCAATGCGCAAATACTTGGGAGCCAACGGTCTCCGATGAAAGCGCATTCCAGCGGTTAGGTACCATTGCCTGCGCGGTACAGTAACTCAAAACGTACCACGGAGTGAAATAGTACTGCCGCTAAAACAGAATGCTGGTATTTGTAGAACGCGATTACATTTTATGACAGTGATGCACAAGATTTATGGTAGAAAAGACGTAAACGCAATTTAAAAAAAAATTTGTGTTCGCGTAATAAAAGAAAACAGTTTCACAAACTTTTGTATCTTTACTAGAGCATAAAACTTAATGCTTATCGCTAGTATAATGAAACAATAATAGAAATAAATCCGCGTATCTCTGCTGTACACTATACTCCATACCATGTATGAGTTCATGTAGTCCTTCAGGTCCCAGTGGCCAGCTTTTTCAGCCAACGTCGTCGGAAAGTCGCCATCTCTGTTCGCGGTGCCGAAAGCTCGTACAGAGCCCGGGCAACGCAGTAGAAGGGCTGTAAGGTTCCTCAGTCCATGCAATGCGGCGAAATGAAGCAGAGTGGGCGCGTATTCATTGCGCGCATCTGCAATTTAAGCGAATATAGTTGTTGCAATTTTTGAGCTGTTTATGGCAAAATTAACATATATTCGCGACAACCTTTTACTGTGCAGTATTTATCGTTAACATGGTTTGCAATCATTTTCAAACAGTTTAACATACATTCCAGACACATGGTTGCAAAAACAAGCGCGTTACATCCGTTTTTCAAATCGTAAATTTGTCGTCAAAAATCAAATTTATGGTCGCATCTTTACTTACTGTCAGCATTATCCGCCCCGACGCCCTGGTCGTTGCCAAACACCCTAGTTAATTGTTCCTCGGGAATATGCTTTTGAAACGACTCCGTCAGCACCCTTTAAACAAAAATACGGCCAATTATCAATTAGAACCTTTAAACTTTATCTCGATGCAAATTAATAACTGGGAAATGTAAGTAGCATCCGTAACACGCATTTTACTTTAAAATCGCTGAGGTTGTGTCATAATTCAACGTATTTACGCTTTAATACATATCTTTTTCCTGCTCTAAAACTGTTTTTACATTTGCGTGTTTGTGTTTTAATAAACACGGAAAAATCGATGTTAATGCATAATACGCACCAGCATCACTCAAATCACAACTCGAATCTCAGCACTTTCTGGCCACCCTCCATTTTTGCGCTCCTCTGTCTGTGCAACTAAACACCGCAGTGCGCATGCGCAGTACTCTGTTTCCTTGTTTCAAGTCTCCCTGGCGTGATCCGGACCATAGCGCGCAAGATGGATTGTTCTAGCCCGTGATGCATCCTAAGCTACTCATTGTCCAGCCACGCCGACACGCACAGAAGGCGCCTTGCAGCCCAACTGCCCGACGAGACGATATCTTTATAGTGGCGCGCGGCATCACGCCAGATAATCACGGGAATTCCCACTGTATCCTTCCGCAGCCTACCTGCACGCATAGTTATTGTTGCCTCCGCGCGCCCGGACCAATGAGGGATTGCCGCGTAGGAGAGACGGGTATTGAATACCGGCACAAACCGGTTTGTGCAGCTTATTTTAGTCTCACCCGGACATAATGATATCTCGTATTGTGGCAGTCGCTGTGTGCGTGTGGAATTGAAAATATTTGTATAATTTGCAAAGCCTGGTGTAGTTGCGCAGTTCATCGGCAATCTTATCGACGAAAAAAACCCAATCAGCAATAGGCAATGCGAACGCATACATTTTTCAGTTCTGCATTTTCAACACAAAACAATAGTCACTGAAACACACATTTCAAGCGCTGTACCGAAGCCATTCAAAAAAAAAGACAAATGCACAATCCAGCCCAGTGAGCGCGTTGTTTTACAGCAAGCGCATGTGTTAACGAGCAAATCTATTTTTACTGGCAAACCGCAAAACCGTCATCCCTTCACCAAGGCTTCCTTACTCGTATAGGATAAATGGAGGCTGGAAGGCCGTATACGATCAATAGAAAAGCGCATGCACTGCGGTTTCGGCTTCCCGGTGTGGAAACGAGCGTGCAGACAATAGTGCACTTGCGCTGAATGATTTCGAAGCGGAAGCAAACGCGACGGATTGTTGTGTGTAGGTAGTTTACCAACATGATTCATATCGCACCTGTGTCGATATATAAGGAAGTTTCTGTAAGACAATTTTGCACGGGCACACCATGCGCATTGCCTTTTACCCGCGTGCGTTTTGCTTTGGAAAGGAAATCTACTCGAGGCGAAATTAGTTGTATCGTCTGCGCCATCTAGCGGTGGAGTGTTTGAAACAATACATTCCTACAGAAATCAACGTCATTATCTCAAGAAGTTTGAAGTTCAGATCAACATGCCAACAACTGCTGCTGATGGCGATATGGCTGACGACTTAATCCATGCAGTACCTCGCAAAATTCGTGAGGTGAACCGAAACCCTTCCTGCAATAAACCTCGTCGTCAACTTTCTGTTGGGCCAACAGTTCGGTTGGGCGACACGTGGACTTAAAACGGAGTGAAAAAGTGTCACGAGCATACAGGAAAAATTCCTAAGGAACCAGGAAGGCATGTGAAAAAGTGGGAATTTTTGTGGGCTATGAATACAGTATTGCGATTGGTGGGGTTATTTAGCTGTTTGCAAGCAGACAACAGCGACGCACAAGTGCGCAAATTCAAATTAATTTGCACAACCTTAGAGAGTGCCATGAAACCTTGCAACTTCCGGATTCACAATACCCCATCTAATTTCCTGTTTCAGGGTTCACGAGTGAATGGTTTTCCATGCTAAAGGAGTTCCTGCCCATTCTTTATTATTGTGTAGTTTTACTGCCATGTAACAGACCCTATATCGTGAACTTGGGCGTTTTTTTTCTTGTAAGAGCGCAGTGGGACGAATTACAGCATTTTACATGTTGCACAACTTTCCGTGTTGCAAAAAAAGCATTTGTGAAGCAACATTTGTAAACGGAATCCCACCAAGAGAAACGTTCAATGTTTTGTTAATGTTTCGTGTCTTATTTCAAATCACCACAGTTTAAGCAGAAACACTTCCCATGCTTGAGTGAAACTGATACACGACCAACAGAGGAAGGGACGGAGGAGAGTCGCTCACAATTCCACGAACCGACCTACGTACGTCAATTTTTTGCAGGCAATTTGGCACGCAACATTGACACCCTTTCACTTCCACGCACGCGATTGGTCAGTGTGCTCACGTGGTAAAATTATCAAGGGCAGAAGATAGCCGACTTCATTTACGCCTATATGAAGTAAACTGATACAATTTGCCGTTAGCAATAGAAAATCGTTTATTTTGCACGCTTTTTGTGTATTGTCTTTCAAATACTTAACCAAGTATTTACGAGTGCCTTGATACTTTTACATTTTCATATTTTTCTCAGTTCCGATTTACAAACAAATGAATTTTTACTGTTAGGGAACAAGGCGTGACAATGCACGCATGAAACAAATCTTAACAAAAACAATTATTTAAAAGTATACTGGCCGTGACTATACTACACAGCAGAGTATCAACAAAACAAGAAAAATATGTTGCTCGCTGCAATTTGATGGATAGCGTCCACGACTATACGATTGGACTATTTGCAATTTGTAACCTAACACTGAGCTTGCTGGGGTGTAAATGGTTTTGTGCTTTGCGTCGTTCCCTTTGGGAAACGCCAATCCTGACGATTGTAATTTCTTTGTAACAGCCGAATGCTTCTTATGCATTCTCAGCACAAAAGGAACGCCTAAGCGTATTTCCCCGAAAAACTACTTGTTTTTTATCCATTCCGCTTACTTGTCGACAGCTTCGTTCTCCTTCGAGTCGCTGGCTCTGAGGTTGAGGGCCTGGCAGAGGAAGCTGTATGGGTTGGCGTTCTTTTCCAAGATGGCGTGCACTTTGTCAAGCTCGGATTGAAACCACACTTGCATCGATTCGCCGAGCTGCAAGGCAGAAGTTTGGCTAAACAAGTTACAACTAAAAACATTGTTACCATTTACCACTGTTATAGTAAACAATGGACACAAACCACATACTAATGACTGCCTTTGCTACAAGTAAATTAGAGGGCTCAAGCCTAAAGAAAATTTAAGGTGACTGGGATAGACGGCAATAATAATATACGAATATGAAGTATACAGAATTTACATACGGCTCAGCGGTTTAACAAGCCGGGGTAAATTTACATGAAAACTACAAAATCTTAGCTGTTAGTTGTCGTACATCCTATGCAATGATTTTTTAGCAAATACAATGTGTTTGACCGCATACTAAACGCCTCACTCAGGGCGTTTTAAATGTTTAAACCTTAACAGTCGAAAGCAAAGCCTCATTCCAACGTGCATAACTAATTATTCAAGCCGGCGTTGATCATCAGTAAGCGTTTGGCCGAGACAGATTTCGAAAGGACAGAACGCGGAAAAGAAAGCGAAACGTTATCCGCTGCTTTGGAAGACGCCTATGTTTAATAGGTTGGGAGCTGTATGAGAAGGTGTGGAACTGGATATGGGATATGCGTGTCAGATATGGATGCTACACCGATACCAACCTGCTTCATGCCGTCAGAGCCGTTTTCACCCAACGCGAGAAAAACGTTGACTTCCACAAAGCCGGGTAAATGACCTGGAAATGACATTGGTTTACAACTGCGGTCAATAATTATTGGGGTAATCATTGTAAAACAAGCAATACTGGAAAATTCCACTTTCATTATCAAAATTTAGCACATGTATAATGAAGAAAATAGCAGAACAACCATCTGCATGCTTTTAAGAGCAGCTTCAAAGGCGCATTTTTAACACACATTATATAACAATCAAGCTAAATATCCCAAAAATCGTATTCATTCTTTAAGCAATAACTGCATCGCACCTGGATTTTCCAATACAAGCGTATATGGGTTATACAGAGAGGCCTCAACCATATTACTGTTGTTTCCCTCCTTAAACTCAACAAGGTATTTCGCTTCACTGTTCGTAGGGTAGGCCTTGTTGGCTATAAGAGTGATGTGCTGCTCTTTGTCCTGTAAAATACACGGGCGGGATGTAAGAATGGATTTGTTTTTACGCAGATGATATTATTTTGTCTTGCCACACGAAAAAAAGCTTGTTTCTCTTTAAACGTCAACAAACGACTTGGGAATATTTACAGGTGTTGTCTTGCAACATATTTTATTTCTTATGAGTTTTATGTAATCATAATGCAGTTTTCGGTAAAACCGGGTAATCTTAAACAAATTTAGTACATAAGATAGTTTTGAAAGCCATTGTTTTGTTTCTCAAAAACCTTTACCAGTTAACACAATAAAGGATGGCCAAACGCAGCTAAAGCTTGCTTGCAAGCCGCTGCTGATTTCAAAATCAAAAGAAAATAGGAACTAGCCCCACGCACTGTGGCCACCTCCATATCCCGCTGATCCCACTTGCCCCGGCAGGCCTACGCATCCTCTCAGAGCTAAGTATAGCGTACTGAGCTGGGATGCACAATCTCAGTGCTGGCATTACCCCGCTTATACTATGCACACCACCAGTTGGATCATATTTCACAGGAACTAGGCACTGCGATCACTCGATTGTTTTGTCATAAGGTTGAATTTGACTCTTTCTTGAGATAAGGGATTTGAAACTGCCGGCGTTTAACATGCAAATGAACCACTCCAAAAGCGTGATATGCAATTGATCGCCCATATTCCAGGCCAAATACAGCATATGTAATGCTGTACCGATAGAACGTAACTAAAACCATTTTCTTTCTTATTAACGCTTTACAAAAACAACCATTTGGGTGACAAGTCACTATATACAATCGAAATAATGTTTTGCCACCCAAGCATGTCGTCTTGTATTTGTGAACATATGGCACCAACCTCACCATCAGCATTTTTACTACCAGAGGCACGCTCAATTGTTGCTCTTCGCTGTAAAGAATCGTTTGCATACGTGGGGTATTATAAAAGCAAAGTCGCTTACGGTTGAACTGAGAATATCAGGGTGGAAAACGATGGAAAGCGGAGATACGATGGTGATGACGCTGTTGAATATTTTTTCAGTGCTCGTTGCTTGAATCAAATGGAAGGAATCGTGGTCGGGGAACCCTAAAAACGTACAATATGCCAAGTAGACATTAGGTACATAAAACGTATTCGATTAGCATACGGGCATAGGGCGGGCAACAAACAGTTTAGATACATACCGCCCTCATGCGGATAAAATGGTTGGGATACAGTGGACACTTGGAGACGCTGTTTCTTATTGTCGTACAGTGTTATTGTGGTTGGTGCATGGTTTAAGCGCTGTGGGACGCTATGTGACAACACTATGTTGTTAGATAAATAGCGCACTGTTCTGTGTCATTCATATGATCTACAATACAGCCTTGCAGATAAACGATTTAACAGATATGTTGCGAAACAGAAACGCTGGAATAGTTAAAAAAACAGTTTACCAAAAAATGATTTAGTTTATACAACTTAGTCATACATGTGACGTTAATCGAATGAGTGAAGCTACTAAATAATGTACGCAAACAAATATCTCGAACAACGTCATCGACACAGAAGGTATTATTTCAAATTTTGTCAGTAAAACTCCCCGGCTTTGAATAGCGTTCTTCTCGATTAGTTTTAAGTGCAGCATAGTAACTCAACCAAAATTCGCATTTATGTATTTTTGATTGACCTTAATGAGTTATAGTTAAAACAACCAAATTTTGATACATACAAAACTAATTCGAATTATTCGGTTTTGTATCGCGAAATAAACGACAAAAAAAATTAAGGAGAATTCGCCCTTTTTATACCGTATACGTAAACGAATTACGTTAAAAAAATACGAAAATACCTTTTTTAACATACCCAGCCACCCGATGTCACTACAGTGCTAGCATGGCTTTGCGTTACGGTTTCCCAGCATATTTACACTCATTTCGTTGATAACTTGACACGACATTTGCCAAGTATGACAAAATATTACTAAGTGTTGTCAAATGACCGGAAACAGCATGAATCCAGCATGGGGTTTACAGGACGATTAATGGTGCGACAGTCACGTAACTTTTGTGTCTGGACACAATTCATCAAAATTGGCATTGCAAGTGTCACACGATTTCAATCGTGGGGATTTCCAACTATTGCGACTGTTTTTCTTGACGTAACGATTAATCAAGAAATAAGTTGTAGTATCCGATTAAAGCCCAGTCCGCGCGCACAGACAACACGTGTCGATATCACGTTTTCCACATTATTTTACACACAAATATCTTGACACAAATCAAAACCAGTGTGACCTAGAATACACGAGGGCTCAAATTTGACTCTGGAAGTGTGATTTGTCACGTGAAAGCGGCTTTGGTTTGACTATTGCTGCGATTCCAACTTGACTTTATTCATAAGCCAGATAGCCATGAAATGTTCTAAATAGTTGGGCAACTTGGGCTATTCTATGCCCTGACCAAATAAAATTCGTGAAAAATAAAATAAACATTTGGTCATTGATCGAATGTAGTTTTTGTCTTGTGTCAAGGAGCACAAAAAAGTATTATCATTACACAGATGCTAATTCTAGCATCCGACTGAAGTGGAAAATGACTATCATGCAATTTCCTTGAAGTACGTTTAGTTTCATTGACCACATCAATGACAGGCAATTGTCTTGGCTGTAAAAATCGAATACTTTCAAACCAATGTTCTTTAAAACAAATCATCCCAGTCAATATTCAGTGTTTTACGTTTGTGCAACATAAAATGGTGTTTATCAAGCAAACCAGAAGTTGCAGTAACATATTCCATTGTCATTGAATGTAGCCTACCATGATGAAATGTCTTACCGAACATAGTTTGCTTCACGTCCTCCACAAACTTGAGATCATCTTCACCACCCAGTATGAGCACAATGTTTTTGTCAGCGTCGGAATCCAACAACTCACTTCTATACAATGGGGACTAAAAAAAGGAACAAAGTAACTCATTAATCACGTGACAAAACGCTCTATTTAAGCACTACCAACTGACCACGCAACGAATTATGACGTCATAATCATACTGAAATGACGATTGAGATAAATATTGAATATTGTGCAGCGTTCCGTTTATTTTCCGTTTTAATGGTTCTTGTGAGATGGGTACAGTCATATGTGTAAACTCACAATGGGCGCATTCGGGTGTGTTGTTTTTGCAAAAAATGGCGCTTTGGGGAGAGTTGAGTCGAAAAATTTTGCTAATTTTGTGAAAAAATCTGGCCTGGTGCAATCCGAATGCTTAGTCAAGATAAATGTCACGTGGTGATTTTGAAGCCGCTGTGAGCAGCACACCAATTTCTAGTGGTTTAAACGCAATGTAAAGAATTGAACAGGCTGACCTCAACATAAAGTTTATTTCGGCTTATTTATTTTTTGAGCAAATATGGTCTGTATGCCAGGCAGCTAATTTTACTTACTATAAAACATCGTTTAATCGATTGCGTTGCGTAAAGCAAATTACTATTTCATATTCCAGGCGATAGAACCGACACCATGGTCTTAGAAAAAGAGGTAATTTATGTACATTTCCTGGACTCCAGTACACCAGGAGACAATTTTCAGTCTGTTTAGAAAATTTCTCAGAGCAGCTTTTTTGAAAATAGGCATTGACAACATATCCAGATGAAGCTGTACGGGTTAAATGCGGACGGTGCTGCCGTCAATACAGGTATACATAAGGGTGTAGGTGCGAAAATACGAGCAACCGCAACTTGGATTACTTTGGTACACTGTTTTAATCATCGCATTAAGCTCGAGTTTAGAGATGCGTTCAATGGCCAGGTGTACTTCAAGCACGTTGATAAATTATTATGAAACTGTACTACCTCTATTAATCAAAAGAGTCTTGCAGAGCTCTTTGATAAACTGGAACTTCGTGTCGTTTCGAAACCCTACAAAGCTTCAGAAACACGATGGATCACTCATAAGTACTAGGCAATTCAGTTCATTTCACGGCACTATGGGCTGTACATTTTGCATCTCAACAGATTAAAGAAACATACTCACAAGAATTTAAACGTGCAGAAAACCAGTGGTTAAGTAAATGGGCGACGGCTTCATATTGTGTGAACATGTCTGTCTATCTTGATGTGCTAAACCCTCTCCAACGACTCAGTTTGCAAGTACAAAGTGAAACACGCGACCCAGTTTAAGCAATTGAAAGTGTTATATAGACAATTTATAGAAGGTTTGACGTATGCCGTTGTTCAAACAAACGCAGGGGAAAAGGTTGACTCATCAAGATTGATTCATTACACCAAGTTCTTAAGTGAACAATTGAATTTCCAGTGCAAAGCTTTAGGCAAGATGATATACAGCTATCAGGGAGTGTTTCTGCATGATTTTAATTGCCAGAATATCAACATTAATGATGCATACGCTAGCATCATTAAAACAGCTTGCAGCGATGGATTTGCGTTTTGCTGATATTCAAAGTAACGTGGTGCTTAAAAGCTTACCAACAATTGTTGGTATCATGGCCTAAGGATAAAAATGAGCTGTACGCGGATTTGAACATGTCTAAGTTAGTTGAACATTTTCGAAACTTGCCTAAAAAGAATGGTTGCGCTGCCGAATCCATTTTAGAAGAATGGGCCACAAAATCATATTGAAACACATGTCTGAGTCACAAGCGACTATATCCCCATATATGAAAGGATATTTTCAAAAATCATTTTTACACTACAGAATGGAAAAATGCATTGTACATTGTCGAGTTTCTGTGTACTACACCTTGCACAAACGCAAAACATGAAGGTATGTTCAGTCATCTATCTCGCGTTAAAACTGATTGGCGCGACAAACGCGGACAAGGGCGTTTGAATGGGGATTTCATGGTCGCGGAAGAATGCCTTTAGAATGAATAGTTTAAGCAGTAATCATAAAACAGCTCTGTAGATCGTTATTTTGTTCTAGAATAATATTAGGCCACAAAATAAGCATCATCAATTTCTATGAATGCTTATTTAAAAAAAAAAAAATTATGAGGTTACAGTGCATAATTGAGAGCCTGCCAGATTGGCTATTAATCGCATGTTGTTTTGTATTATGTCTTTATGATAAAACTCACAATTACATTAGTACTATACCAGCACAAAAGGCTACAAATTTATGAAGCTTACAGTTTCATCTTGAAGAGCTTGCAACATCCTCCTAGAGAAGAGAAAGAGTCTCCAGACACAGAGAAGGATGTTGTTGAGAGTCTCATCATTCAGCTTTTCAATTGACTCAGTAATGACATCAAGTCCTAGCTCCCTACAAAGCCAATATATTAAAATTGCTTTTGGTGGCAGCTATACAAACACCCAAAGTACAGTGTGTTTTGTGTAGCACACAGCTTAGACTGGTATTTAATACAAGTATTCGTCTACAATATTCGTGTCATGGCTTGTGTCAACATTGCTTTGAAAATGTTTGATAACAATCAATAAATACATTAGTTTTAATAGAAAAAGCAGACTATTTCATTCAAGGAAACGCAGACACCTTGAACAAATTAGTTTCTATTATGAATTGACAAAGAAGAAACTAGAAGGCTATCAGGAAGTGGCTGGAGGCGATGTATGTGTCACACCAAACATTCACTTTATTTGCACCAACACAAAACAAACTGTTTCAACACACACAACCAAACCTCACATAATCACAGTAGCTTACTTTCAATATGTTTTTCTTACTAACCTGCATTCTTCAGGCAAGTCTACAGTAAAAAGGTCCTCAATGAACTTTTTCCAATCCTTTCCAATCTGACCTTCATCATGCAAAATTGCTATTTTGATATCTGCAATAAAATGCACAGTGGAAAAATTAAAAATACTTCACAATTAAAATTAGCAATGCTAAATAAAGATATTTCATTCAAGGCAGAAAAGAGCCATTCAAACAATGAGTTGATAAGTGACTTTGTTTAAATACTGATTTGTGTGAGCATGTACCTTACACATTTTTAGCAATACTAGTAAAGTAAAAAGAAATGAAAATAGATTCATTTTATAACATGGCAAGGATCGGCCAGCGTATACTTCTTGGGGTTTAAAAGCATTTTAACATAACATGCCAGGCTTACATAAGCATGGTGTATAATTACAAAGTCAGTTGAAATGTATACTGGTACAAGGACATAGGATTGTGAAGCGTACTTAATGATTTAACAGATATTGGACCCTAACTAACACAGTCATGCTAAATAAATCTATGCAACAACATGCAAATTTCTTTAGTAGGTTGTCAATAACAATCATTGTTCAAAAAAATACTTAGCCAACCAAATAAATCATTTACATTGCACCTTAAAATAAACACCATTTATTCAAACAGAAATACAGTAGTTTTTGTTATGTTTAATTGACAAATTATATACTATGTAATTTGTATTCTTAAAGATATTGTATATTCCAAAAAATGAGTGAGTGCAACAAAATCACAGCATACCATTTTTAATCACTTTCTGTGGCATGCTTTAGCAGTCGCGCTCTTCCTTCATCAGCTAGCAGAAAAATTACATGGACCTGGTGGATCTGAAAGGAAACAAATGCTCTAGTTGTCAGTTGGAAATAAACGCTTTCGGACTCATTTAGGATAGGTAACAGATGGGGTACAGAAAGATGTCAATAACAGAAAATCTAAATATCATTATTTAAACATAGACAATTTTCCAGTGCTTTCCAGTAAATAAAGAGATCCAGGAAACGCTAGCACAGTAAAAAAATCAATATTATTGAAATACACATCAACTATTTTAGAAACGAGTAAAAATGGCTCATTTCCCCACCTTATCAATTCAGGCCAGTGTCCGCAAATAGACCAGGGTCTCTCCTTAAGTTTATTGTATCACAACCAAAAAATCCAGTACACATGCAGAAAATTTTAATTGTTTAAAAAAAAGGAAAACATCATGAGGTTAGGAATTCGCCACTTGGGGGAAAATTTTTAACAATAGAACTACAACAGATATTACAACCAAGACACTATAAGGGCAAACTGCCAAATCCTATTACAACCACCAATCCACACACAATTTTAAAGCAGAAGGGCTAGGAGTCTTTCTTATTATTATGTTAAAATTGATTTAGATTAATAATTGTTGGAGTATGAGTATTTTTTACTGTAGTAATGTTGTATTACACACAGGTATATATGACTACTTGTACTGAATACATGTCAGAAGTCAAAAAATGCAAAAAACAAACAAATGCAGCTTGTTCTTATTAGACCACATTAAGCACTACAGTAAAACATTGGCTGAATTGCAAAACAATTTTACTATTTAACTTAACACACTATGCACTGGTGGGTACACACTGAATGGCAAACCAGGCACAGGACCTATGGGAGCAGTAAAGACAAACAAACAGTGACACAATAATAGCTAAACCATAAGAATGTGTTCACTGTTTTCTTGTATTCACACCAGTGCAACTCTCTACCTGTGCACAACCATGTGAATAACTAATGCTTTGTAGTATTTCAATTAATGCATATAATAAACCTACTTAACATGTTTGCAAGACAAACGATATGGTATAAAGTACACAAATGTAAGAACACCATCTTTGCATTATTAGGTATATATCTAAATGTACTATTTTATATGCCACCAAACAGTATCAGTCTAAAGGTGCTACTAGAACATTAATTCTTGAGTTTATTTAAGAAAATGCCTGTTAGGTATGGAAGGACTTTTTTGTTGTTCATCACAATAACATCTTGCCTATTCTTTCAGTATTTACATCATCGCAGGTATTCCGAAACTGAAACGAATGCAGCAGCCCCTATTTTGGCAGAAATCATTTTTTTTGCACATTGTTTTGCTTGCCCGATTACATTTAGTAATGGAGGCCTCTTTGGCAAATCCTGCGACTCAAGAATTGCACTGTTCAAGGCTGCAAAAACAGGTTCTCTCTGGATTGGATCTAACTGGTAACCAACTGGACTGCTCCAAGGATCAGTATACGCCAAAAGACTGTAGGCATCCTTTAAAATGGTCTTGTTTTTAGCTGCTGGTTTCAGTTCCTTATGAAGCTTCAACAGTTGCTGTCCAAACTGCATCATTCTTTCAACTGCAATCTGATTTCCACCACATAACTGCTTGTGTCGCGATTCAACGGCATCCCCAGCCACTGCATCTCCATTTGCATATTTCTCCTGATTTGTGATACCATTGGATATTACACCATTAGTGTGTTCAGGTTTTCCATCATCCGAGTCTGTGTCCATTTCACTGTCGCTATCTGACGTACTTGGACCAGGAGATTTCTTTCCATATCCCGCATTCTCCGTTGCCATCGGGGTCCCATCCATGGAACCATGTCGTGAGTCAGGATTGCGGAAATGTTGGGAATTGGACATTCTTTGCCCAGGGGGAGAAAATCCATTGTGACTGGATGAGGGACTGTTAGATGCACTAACACTCCAACTAGGGTGCTTTGGGCTCATAACTGGACTATTGTAGTTGGAAGAAATACTGGAACTGCGACCAAGGTTTTTGACTTCACTGTCAGTGCCATTGACCATTTCTATGAACTGTCGCACTTTGAGAAGAAAAAGCAAATTTTGGTTATCTACAAGCAAACGTGGAAACAGCTGTTGGGTGGTTTCAATTGCTTCTCCTATTCTTCCTGTCAATACAAGTTTTTGTATTTTTTGCCGGTTCTTTATGGAAGTTATATCTTCAGAGTGACTTAGCCTTTGACTTACACTGTAGTTAAATGCTTCTGTGCTGGCTACATAACCATGGTGAATAAGGTAGCTTGACACAAGCTTGTGCAAGGTAGTTTGAAACAGTGCTTCATCAGCGACAGAATAATTCTCAATTGATTGTTTAGTGGAGGCCTTCCACTCATTGAGGTAGTCCTCAAAATCAAACACAAACGGATGCTGGCCAAAGTTTGCACAAAGTTCTTCATTTGGTGTTTGCATGCCAACAGTTGGGTAAAGTGGCATAGAAGGTAAATCAGTAAATGCATTTCCAATATGGGTGCCATTTTTTGTGTAAAAACAAGAGCCCTCAATTAGATTCAAGCAACAACCAATCACATCGCCAGTAGTAAATGTGGGGCCATAAGGTTGTCCAGTCCCTGTGGAACAGAAAAAGTGTCCATCATCTCCATGATAACCATAGGAAAGCTTGTCCCATCCAGGAAGTCGATTTAGATTTACAGACTGGGCTGACACACCAATACCCATAAAACCATCTCTTCCTTTGCTAACAATTGTTACCTCAAAGTAGTAAATGCCACATGAAGCTGGTATAGCAGCAGATGCCCTAACTGCAGCAGCGTCTCTATGCGTCTTACCAGGACCTTTGTATTCCACTTTCAGATTATCCTGTGACAAACTGATGAAAGTAAACTTATCCCTAGAGCTCCACTTTCTGGGTAGTGGGGTTTCAGTTTCATCTACAGCAGGATAATACTTCTTGAGCCTTCGGTTGAATGCTTCCTCGTTAAATGAAACTGCCATCGTGGCTTCTCAATTCCACACAGATACTGACTAACAGAGTACAGTTTTTACCTGTAAACCACCGTTTGATGTATTTAACCTTCCTGCGAAAAATTCACAAAATAAGAAAATGCAAATAACATGACCCGACCACCAAAAATATGCTAGACGACAACCATGCTTTCTGTAAGTGAGAATATAACAAAACACATACTTTTTTCAATATCAAGGTGGTAAGCAAAGTAGAGCCAACAATATGATTTCTGTGGCCTGTAGAGAGATGGCCACTGTTTCGACGTGTAAGGTCTCATCAGTGCAGTTTGCCGTTACTCTTCTAGCCGACAAAACAGTGGCCATCCGACTGCAGCTCACAGAAATCATATCATTGGCTCCACTTTGCTTATATATCACTAATGTTGCTTGGCGATAGTGTTTCCACCTTGTTTTCTCCGTTAGGATGCAACTAGTTTGGTGCCCAACGGATGACAGTGATCTTATAGTCACCACACAGTCTTTGCCTGATCGAATGGTCAGCCAAGTCGTCTAGAAAAGTCACACTAAGCTGCACTGATAAGATCTCATAGGTGAAAACCGTGGCCATATGTCTGCATATCACAGAAATTGAGGTGGTAGGTAGCAAGAGTTTACTTTTGCAATTGCCTTTCAAACATTACCAATTAGATAACATGCGCAAACTATGTGGAACGTGATGTAGTAATAAAACAAACTAATGCACTTTACAAACACAATAACATCATTACTTTGCAGACACAGCAATATTGAAAGATACCAACAAGCTTGTGATGTGTAAGTCCAACTCGAAGAGCACTTAATCATTAAACTGACGATTAATATTGTCATCGTTGCTTTTAGTAATGGTTTCTTTGTTTTCTTTAGAAAATGGTCTTGGAAATCGGGGAAATCCCTAACATGATACGTTTTACTTGGGCAATTTCCTGGTCCACATTAGTGCTTTTGTTATTGAAAGTTGTACAATAGTGTTAGTTATTTGGGATTTGTGTGGTATTCCTTTTTTGTTTTTTGACCACATTTCTCAATGGATTATGGATTAATCGACATTGATCTCGATGGCGCTGTGGAGTTAATACAGAACAGCGTCGGCCGTATTCGTCTAATGAATTGGGCACTTTGTTGACCCTGCAAGGCGAGCGCCACGCAGGAAAAATTACAAGTTTAAACTCTATTGGGAACAGGACAAAAATATTTCTTATTGTGTAAAACAAAGTGGACGAAAGCAAAATATTTTTCATTTTCCGCTGAAATTTCACCACTTCAATTATAGGATATAAGAAGAAGAAAATGCAACACAAGTAATGAGAAAGAAAACCTTAAAGTTTACCAGGGTTGACAAACAAGTTTAAGGCAGTTTAAAATAGTGTTGTTTCCGTCGCAATGTCACGATTTCTCGTATTGGTTTGCTGACAATTAAACGAGTGAGCATCTTACCGATTTCTGGATCGATTGAAAGCATCTGGAAAACAAGGGGTTCGTGGCCTGCTTCGAAAAGTTTCAGCTCAGCTTCGCGCTTTCACAAAGTCCTTTGAAATGTGCATAATTGGCGCGATTCGGGACCTTTTAATTGATTTGTTATTTCGAACGAGTCGACGCACTTTGCTGCTTCACGCTGTCTGCATGTTGGCGGGGAGCTGCCCGCGCATCCCTTTCTCTCTATCTCCGTTGATTGCGTGCTATACGGTTAGGCTTAGTGCACTTTTTACCAAAGGCAGCTGTCTGTATTGACATCTGCAGTGCAGCGGGCAACGTTGATTCCCAAGCGGCAGTTTCATGTAAAAAAACTAGCTATGGTTTGTTGATAGGTGTTAAAACGTTGAAAATTGGACAGCGAAAGATGATATTTGATGATTGAAGGCTATTCCCAAGGCCAGATGCTACACGAAACGGAATTATACACACAGCGGCCAGGTGGCAGACGCATTTTCCTACGTCATCAGATTGACGTTATTCTCTAGCGTCACGTATGGTGACTTGTCTTTGGGGACTAAAGCGTGCAGTTAGTAAAATAGTGATTATTTTCTGGGCGGTAAAAGACAGAGGCGGTTACAACACTACGAACTTGTAGAAAGAATGTATTGTGGACTGTTTCTGCCTTGTTATTGCGGCATGTGACTATGGTTTGCACAGTAGTTAGTAACAGTAGATGCAGATATCTGCCAAACGAGGTATAGTATGTCCAAGAGACCCATTAAATAGCTAGCAGTTTTATTTCCTGTGTATGAATGAATAAATAATGTATGTTTTAACGATGCTCAATGTTTTGCATGCGGCGTAATTAAACCCGTACGGGTCACCGCAGTCACATAATTACCTTTCCCGGAGCCGCTCAGCGCTGCATATCTCGAGTATACATGCTACAAGGCCCATATATTATTTATTAACACGTTTTGGTGTATGAGTGGAAGATGAAGACCAAAACGCGTGTTACGAGTGATTGATCGTGCACAGTTGCTCGACCATTCCAAGGGGAGTTTAATGCAGCTAGAAAAAGGTCACTTGATGAGCTGTATCTCCGAAATGAGCAGATTGTCAATGTCTTTACTCGAAACACGTAATATTTTGCTTAATATTTAGAGTATGGTGATATTTTTGACAGTTTCGGTGACACAGTTTTATCTCTCCGACAAAGAGATATACTTTATTGATCGTGATTACTAGTTAGCTACAAGATATTGGACTGTCTATCTGTCATAAATAACAGCACCATCATCATTCTCTTTTCTAAATGTTATGAGTACAGTACTGGCCTAATTAATACTTTACAAACTTGCAGAAAGAAACGAAACCGCCACGTATTGTAATCTTCAATTCTGTAAACTGCGAAGTCGAAGTGTTTTTGTTGAGAACTACATAGCGAATTCGCTTGACTGTCGCGATTGGTGCTCATGTACGACCATAAGCATGGGGATTGCCAAAGGAGTTATGCCGCAGGAGCGAATAATGGACCACAAAACAACAAACTGGATTGTATTGAAAAGGATAACGGCGCCATTACCCTATCTATCCCAGGGACCCCCAATCCCCTGGCCAACCGCAGGCCTTCTAGTGGAATCCAAATGTCCGCCAAACTTGAAGCATTGCGAGGAGTCAGCGTGAATGCTCGAGAAGAAGCCCCCTCCAATGGCGACAGACAAAACAACAACAGCAGGAAAAAAAATGATAAAAACAAAAAGAAAACGGTCAGGTTCATGCAGAAAAACGGCCGTTGTAACATCCGACAGGTATATACATTGACTTATATTGTGAATGTTTTCTAGGGATTTTGTATTCTTAGGCAATTTATTATGATGTGGCATATTATTTGAAATTTCCTTTCATTATGTTTTCGTGTAGTGACAAATTACGTATTTCGGCATTTACAGTAACTCACATGCTAAACGGTTGGACTCGAATCAACAGGTTCAATATATAGTATTTATGTATCTTTCAAACAAGACTGCTATTGTGTGAAAACATTCCGTTCCACAAACATACTCGGACTTAGGACAAGCATGGTGTATTGATTTGAGGCGCGACTAAAACTCAATCAGTATGCGCAGCAGGTTTAGTCACAAGGGATCGCCTGCACGCCCAAGCTGAACTGCACTTAGCGTAAATAAGCAACACATCTTCCGCCGTATAGAGTTGCAGGCTACTTAATTAATCACGCATGTTTGATGTATTGGATGTATTAGATCGAATATACGGCCACAAGGAAATATTATAAAAGTTTTCGTTCATCCAACCGTCAACAAAAAAATATTTAAATAAGCGAAAGATTTAAGTAATTATCAAAGATATCTATGATAAACTGTTAGAAAATCGGAAAACAAATGTAACAACTTTAGGTTCAAATATTTTTCGCCATTTCCTCGCCAGTCTGACCTCCCAAGAAAAATCGAATTATTCCAGGTTGCTGCATGCAAGTTTGGCAGAATACAAATTCTTCCAACACCATGTTGTTATCAAAGCAATTTAAAAACTCTATAGCATATATTGAGAGCGTGGGTTGTTGTGTTCCTAAGTTTCGCACCAAAAATGCTTTCATTTTCCCCTTAGGACAGCGGCGAAATCCACAAGCGTTACCTCCGGGACATCTTTACTACTCTCGTGGACATGAGATGGAGAAGCAATCTTCTTTTCTTTATTGCAACGTACTTGGTGGCGTGGTCTTTTTTTGGCCTTTTGTGGTGGATAGTAGCATTCGTCCGGTAAGCATTCGAACACTATTTATATAACGACGCCTTTCTTCCTCCGTTCACACTTTAAGGGTAATTTTCAAGCCATAACTTGTAATGCGCACAGACAGCACAAGAGCAACCCAAATTTAAAGGAAATTGGTTTGCTCAAAATTCAAAAGTGGATCAGAAATGATGAAAATCAATTCTATGTTGTTTTGCCCAAAACATGATGAAACTTGAGTTTCTTAGTAGTGAGTATCTGCAATGTGGTTTTAGGTACAAGTGATAGTATTTGAAGTGTTTCCACCGTGTATATCATGAGTAAACAGCATCTCATGTCTGACAAACTCCAGTATCACCGGTAACTAGCCCCTTACCACCGAAACACACGTGCTTCACGCAGCAATTCATGCTATGTCACTCAACACGTCAAACAACAAGCTGTTATTCTCACGCCCTAATCGATGCTCCGGCAGAAATGGTCATATCTATGTAGAACGTAGTCTGACAGCTGCCTAGCAGCATCTCGGTGCTATTTAATCTACGATGCTATTTAATTGTCTTTGAAAATGAAATTGGTTTGTTCGTAAGGAACTATTCTCAGGGTGACCATTTGTGCCTTCCCCAAGAAAGTCCATGTTGCATATTTATAAACTTTATTTCAGAGGAAAAGTGGGTTTTCGTTTTAGGCAATGCGTAATTCTACTTGTTTTTTTGCGCATTCATATTTCTGTTTTAAGTTTCGCTGGCATTTACGCACAACAAACGGTCATTGTTTAATCCCAGTGGCTACTTTTTTGTACCCGTAAAAATCCAAACAAAGAAACCAATATTACAGTTTCCAATATGATTCATGGTACGGTGGGCCTTTTTCATAGAAACAGCCTTTGGATTCTACGGGTGTCGATGACTGGCTTTCATAACCCGCAAATTTTGACCCACAAATGTCACACGCCTGCCATAACAAGTAAAGCATCATACATGGGATCGGCGATGCGATGAATGGCCTTAAGTTAATTAAGAAATTCCCTTTCACGCATGAAAGTGAAGTTAGCGGACGCGAAGGGCGTGAAACTGAATTTGCACATTGATTTTTCACCGCCACCGGCCTTCACAGTTTCAATCAAACTGCCCATGTCTTACAGGCTATTATGTGTCCTGCGCGCATTTTGCGTGGTGTATGCTCTCCTTATTGATTGCGAGACCGAAAGATGCTCCCTGGTTATTGATTACCTGAGCGACGAATGTGTGGAATCAGGATCCTTTTACCTGAGTCGAGACATGGATATGGGGGCGAGGGTGATTTCCAATAAAACTAGTTGCTGTTTCGCGCGACAACGCGAAATGAAAGGTCACCCTATCTCCCTTAGACCCGAAATACATTTTATCTTGTTCTCTGTCGCCTTCTGCGCTGCTTTTCAAAGCAAGAAATCAATGACATTCCGACCAACAGCACTAAAAGTTGTTTGTGATTTGTAAAAACTTTACATGGTTCAGTATTTGTGTACAGATGTGAGCATATTTTGGCTAAAACATCAGCCTGGTAAACATTATTACCCCCAAATGGCTTATCAGTTATCCAAAGTTATTTACAACAAAATTTCGTGGCCAAAAAAATAAATATGATGGTCCCTATACCATATATATCAGCAGTATACACGCATAAAGGGACTAATTCCCTAATACTAGTTACATATAGAAAGACAACCTGTTCACTAGTAAAATTTGGGAATTATGTGAGGCTGTGGTTAATTATTGATGTTTAAGGGCAAGTTGTAACATACATGGACTATATAATCAATACAAAATGGTTATATAACGAATTTTATGGGGAGCTAAATGTTACACCTTTGGTTACTAAGGACGCCGTTACCCTGGCAACAATACCCATCCCGGCCCTTACTTCACGTGAAAGAACCAAGCTTCCCACGGTTTTGACAATGCATTATTCATGCGAAGTTTTGCAGTGGTGCTGTACTACAGACCGTAAGCCCGTAAAACTGCATGGATCTCGCTTGGATAATAACGTTTTAGACAAACTACGACCCTATCTTTCAAAATTGCGCCATCTGGTACGGAATACTACGCGTTTTAAAATTGACCTAAGATTAGTTTGAATTACTTTAATGGCGTTTTGAGCGATTCTTCCAACATGAATGCACTTATTAGTCATTGTCTTTAATTTTAGGCTGTGTTTTTGTGGCCAAAGTTGAAGATTCTCTAATTTAAATCAAATATGAGGATAAAACCCATTGTACCAAAAACATTCCATTGGGGTTGCCACTTTTTCCATGTTACGAGCATAATAGGCATGAAATGACGTTTGTCGATAGCGCAAGGTGTAGCTAACTAGACCTTTGTGAACATAGAAAGCCTTTGTACAAAAAACTCATATTTTTCTTGCAGGGGTGACGTCACATACCACTACCAATTAAAGGCGAATGTCACAGTTCAACAAGATCAGCGCGAGTCTTGCGTGGAGAACGTGTATTCCTATACCACCGCCTTTCTGTTCTTCGTTGAGACCGAGACGTCGCTGGGTTACGGAAAACGTGCTATCACTGCTAAGTGTCCCGAAGCTATAATCCTATTCGTTGTACAGGTGGAGCCTTTTGTTGAATTGCTGGAGTTTGCAATGATATTCGTGGTATTTATATTCGCAACCATGCAGGCCCCAATTTAATCCACAACTTAAGAAAGATGGACAGCAAATGATAAAAAAACAAACCAAATCAGCT
This sequence comes from Ascidia mentula, assembly GCF_947561715.1. Lineage (NCBI taxonomy): Eukaryota > Metazoa > Chordata > Ascidiacea > Phlebobranchia > Ascidiidae > Ascidia > Ascidia mentula. Next base: position 9,412,076 of record NC_138574.1, on the reverse strand, counting down.
TTATTTTGCACTCAAAGTTTATGTGCATATGAACATTATATGCGATACATAAAATGACATGGGCACCGATAAAACCGCATGGACACTGGGAGGTGATGGGTTGCGACAAGTCGCAAGCTGGAAGTTGGTGGCAATCCGGCCGTGTTGACCAAAGCAAAGCCCATCAAAACGCAAACGCAAAAGCGGCTCATAAAACGTTTTCTTTAATCCTTATCGACAGGCATGGCCGTTCCGAGGAATGTCAAAAAGTAATGTTGGTCGGGATCATCTGCAGGTTGCGGTCATTACATCATCGTAGATCTTGTTTTGGAATTAATCGCACGTATATTGATGTAGTACACGGGGATAACAGCACTTCTAAGTCCAAAACAATAACGGATCCAATACAGCAGAAAAGATTCGTTGATAAAAACGTAAAAAAAGAAAAGCGAACTTAAAACGGCGAAAACAAGACGGGAAATTACAAGGCGGAGTGCTGGTGTTGATATTTTGATAAACGATTTATGCGGATTTCGATAATTAAAAAACCTGCATTGTTTAAAAGACCTTTGCAATTCTACTACATTTTGTAATGTAGTTTTCCCATAGGAATGTATACACTCGTTTTTAGGTTTGCTCTCACTTTGTCGAGTTTGTGTGCCATGTTGCTACGGTGTTATTTATGACCATTACCGCAAGTCAATACCTGATAATTTTTGTAGATGAAATTTCCATCATCTAACTATTCATTTATTCAAACGATTGTTAAAATTTTCATCGTAATTAATCACTAAATTTTCTTTAAGCTCATGAAAGCGCATCGATTTTAGGTCGGATTATCCCTGGTGGGACAATTTCCTCCCGATTAAAGCTTTCGCAACTTTAAGTACAACCGCAAGCACTAGGGCGGTAAATTGACTTGTCTCCTTAGGAATACGTCGGAAAACGTTGCGATACCGTCACGACTAATTGCGGCTTGCAAGAGAAAATAAACCCGTACTCGTGATAGAACATGGAAACCCTGTTTGTGTGCGACTTAAGACACCCCATCGTCCGGTGCAGCGGCGCGATCCAATTGCATTCGATTTTCTTTTAATTTGCTTTGTCGCCTTCACTAATTCGCCAATCAATGAAAGCTAATCTTTGCAGCGCGTCCGGGAGTTGCTACAGGTCTTTGACGTCATGGATGACGACGTGTTTTTTAAGACTAAAACGCGTAATTCGCTTCCCTAACAATAATGTTTGAAACCATAAAGTTTTTGGCGGGGAAATGATAAGACGGAGATTTTTACTTTGAAAGGACCGATGAATTCCGCGTGCACAATCACATCATCTTTACCACAATTTGACTTGACTCGTTTTTCCGTTCACGAGGCTAATTTCGTACCACGAGGTCAACTCTGTAGGCCATCACAAACACTATTTAAAGTGCGCATAAAAAAACACATAAATTAATGAAAAGCTGAGACCATGGCCATAAAAAATTTAACGAATATGTTTGAGGGTTGTCCACCGACTTCTGATAAAATGTTATGACATATAACCCAATATTTGTACAAACATAATGAACTATATATCTTCCATGTGCGATAAATTCGATGCTACAAAAAAAAACAATAACTTGCATATATGGGTGTGAATTTACATCATCAAAATGAATGTTTGACAACAGAAAAATCATCAGCGTTATTCTTGAAATTTTGGTAATTCACGCGACAATGGAATATAATTTTAATCTACCCTTCGCCAGAAATGCTTTTCCGGGGATTGAAATTAAGGTTAATCACGCTGGTTCTATTCCAGTGGGAGCATAAGGTACAATAATGACTGTATAACACTCATCCAACAATACAATGCTTTCTGGTGGTATTTGCTAGTAGAATAAGTGTTTCTGGTAACTATTTAGTTCCTTTATATGGGAAGTGCTACGCGTTTAGCATTGTATGTTGGACTTGCAATCCTATAATTTAATTACAATCTTAAAATATGCAGTCACTTTTGGCCAGCATTCTCGACGCATTCATGATCGGTACGATCTTCATCAAAATCTCACAGCCCAAGAATCGAGCGGAAACTTTGGTCTTCAGCGAACATTGCGTCATCTCACCTCGCGATAGAAAATATTGCCTTATGTTTAGGTGAGTATTCACAATAGAATTCGCAACGATTGGGCGATTTTAGTAAATCAGTCAAGATATCATACGCTCCAACCAATTGTAACAAAGTAGCTTGTTTTAGAGCTTTTACATACTAGTTAATGTTTTGTTTAAATTCTTAGCACATAAAGTCCAAAATACGGAATTTGATTTTGAAATTCACATATCTACTGTTGTTTAACGATACAAATTGTTTTCCAGGGTTGGTAATTTGCGCAACTCGTTAATCGTCCAGTGTCGAATTCGAGCGAAGTACGTAAAGTCGAGGGAGACGAAAGAAGGGGAGTTCATTGGACTCCATCAGGACGACATCAATGTGGGGTTTGACACAGGTACCTTTCACACAGATTCCATATAAGCAGCTGTGCAGACTTACGGTTGTTTCTTTTCACTTGAGAAAATATACCCTCGAATCTTTCAACTTTTTATGTTATTATATATTCTAAATGTAGTGACGACTAATAAAAGGACTATACCTGTTACCGTCATACGTTTCTTTAAATATCTCTAACATCGCATGCAAAATTTTTGACTTATTTTAAACAGCCATGACATTTTAGGTATGACAAACTTTGCGCAGCTATTGGATTGTACTGGGGAAGAAATTCTAAACTACAACCCACAAAAAGAAAAAACAGAATCACAATTGTTTTGAACTTTGCAGGTGCTGACAATTTATTTCTGGTCACTCCTCTCATCATTTGTCACGAAATTGACGAACGCAGTCCTTTCTGGACAATGACGGCCGATGACCTTAGACAAGAACGATTTGAAATCATTGTCATTCTGGAGGGAATGATAGAGAGTACAGGTAAGTTATTTGTGTATGTGAAATTATGCGTAGAGATACCACAGCTGCGTCGGATGTAGATCAGTCACCACTGAATCAATCTGAATCGATAGGCTTGACTAGACTTAGACCCAGGTTCGGAACAGTTCAAATATATGATCTCCAAATTCAAACCTTTGATCACAATTTTATTTTCTGAGATTAATTATTTATTCGATAAATGCGCTGGATTTTGCCTTGGATTATTGCTTGCTTGATGGCAACAAATGCAATAAACAAACTCCAGTGTGTCTGTTGACAATACCTCGACACAAAGATTTCGACTAAGTCTTGCGTGGAAATAATTTATAAACTGTCGTTGCGAAATGTTAATATTTTCAGTCGTTAAAGCGCCATTTTTTTATTCTATGGGACAACTACATCATAGGTCCTTTAAGTAATGAATCCAGATGAAAGGGTGTATGATGAATTGATCCTCATAACCAATTTTTGTGACTTCTGGCTAGAACCGCAATTTCTTGCATCTGTCACGACCGCGACAGTTAATGTACCGCTATGATTCATTGCCCAATTTAGCGGTCACTTCTCTGTATCTAGGCAAAGTCATGAGCCTTACGCAAGCATTAGGCGATAGCACCAGTTGCTTTTTGTATTGCAGGCAATTGTTTTCCTCTTATAGTACTGCTGTCACCGTACTATTAATAGAAAGCAATACAAAGAGTAACTTGTAACATAAAACCATTCCGTTTTCCATGCGTCAGCTGAAAAAGATTTTTGGTAAAGCAATCCGTTTAATAACACTTTTGTGGCTGCAATAAAGGGTTCTACCACTTCAAACTGATGCCAGGAGAAACATGCCTATTATTTAAAAACCGTTAAGTTCAAATGTTCAAAGGAACAAGGGTTGGAATGGCAATACTTTTGACAATGACTATAGAACCCAGGTGGTTTTCTAAATTTTAGAAGAATGCTGTTATACAATGTTTTAAGTTTTGGATTGCAAACGTAATTAAGACGATGCCACACATATTCAGAGGGAAGGTTTGCCTATTTTGAATAGCTACCTATAGCCTACATCATTCCGCAGAGTTTACGAAAACGATATCCTTGGCTGAATCTTGTATCCTTAAACCGACGTGTTATCGTCGTTTTACGTCAGTTGGCCAACGGTCATGCGGTTTAAAGAAGGAGGGTTGGTCGTTTGACGAGTGGGGCAAGCTAGCTATTAGCGACACGAAGATACGCGTTGGATCGATGGATACAAACAAAAGCGACGCTTTTAATCGATCCTATCGTGCAAACAGTGTTGGTTGCCCACAAATACAATGCCCCCTAAAAAGCGAACATTATGTGCAGTCTTCTTGCCCCTCTAAGAGGAGAAATGCTTCAGCAGTGTTAAATTAGATTAGGAATTAGCAATAACGATGTTGCTGTCTTCCTCCATCCAAACGCAGTAATTGTATTTCTGAAGGTTATTACGAGACTCATTGCCTTAATTGCGTTCATATGTGGCTAAAACAACTTTGCGTTAACAAACATCTGGCGCCAGCAAATGGGCGCCAATAAACGTGGAAACAGTCCCGCAGTGTTTGGATCAAATACCTTTACACATGGTTAACAAAAACAATCGCATTTTGTGACCGAAATGTGGTGTTAAACTGGATGCATTCCTGGGTCCATTAACATTCATAACAAATATCCAATGTACATATTCCGATTGTTTCTGCTCGACAAATCAATTACATCGTCGTTGGCAGTGATTAAAATATAAGGCCAATATGGGAAAGTATTTTACGGAGGTAAATCGATTTTCGTTGCCTTGTAATGTCGTCAGTAATGCTACCGCCGGCTTTTAAAAGTTTTTATTCGTCGAACTTTCCCAATACGAGGAAATAAATTTCGATCATGCGATTGCGAAAGGTCAAATTTCCTGTTAAAAAGTGGGGGATTACCCTCATACAATTTAATGCAAGTACATCAAAACATCAATCCCTAAATACGTTTTAATGCAATGAAACGCCAAAGTGAAGCAAAGAAGCCATAGCGGTCAGTTATCTGTAATTGTCTTTGTATTTGGTCCAAATAAACGTGATTCCATGTTCAACCTTGTTGACTTACAATGCCCATGGGCATTTTAGGAAATCAGTTGAAACTGTAAATAAATGCTACACACAAAAATAGGTGTTAATTAAATACTACCGATCTGTTCGTATTCTATAGGATTTATGTTCAAACACAAGCCATCAGCGTGCCAATATTGCGGCACCGAATTGAAGCCTATTCTTTCACAATGTAACGTTATGACTCCTAAATAACAAAGAAACTGCCATAAGGTGTCTCGTGTGATAAAACGGTTGTTACAACATTAAATATCGATCTTATGGTTGTGATTTTATCGTAACAGTACGTTCCATGCGTAATAGGCGATTTAAACATTTGCTCCAATGAAAGATAAAAGACAAACGAACCCACGTTAAATTCGTCGAAGGACATTTAGTTGGAAAGGAAATTTGCGTTAAAAGCAACGTTAATTTGGTCAGTAAGCGAAAATGTGGTCCTACGGGAATTGTTTTCGGTGAGTTTGGAGCAAAAATCCTTCAAACAGCATTTCACGTTTTGTGCGGAACTGTTTAATGCAACTGGTTCTTGGACATGTAAAACCTGCTAATAAATTAAGACTGTTAAAATTCCCATTACATTGTAATTCGATGAAGTAACTTTGAAAACCCGACGCACCACTCAAAAAAGTACCCCAAAAGTCGCATAGATGTAAAAAAGGGAACTCTCAGTATATAATATCTTGCTAATATTCGGTGATGCGTCCCATGCTGTTTTTAGACTTCCATTCCACTGAAAAACGCTTCTACAAAGTGATTTAATTAGACTTAGACGTTCATCCGGCAAGACGCGTGCACACGGTGTCAAATTGATTTTCGCGCTAATTAGGTTACTTCACATTATAACCTTCATATTCCGCCCTAACGCCTCATGTCACTTGGCAAATTGATATTAGTGAAAAGGTCGCAATACGAGGCCTTGTCGGTTCGCTTGTATTTCCACATCACCACCTTCATTTTTTCAACCACACACCACACATTTTACTGTGCTATCACAAAGTGCTAATATTGTGGAATTCTATGTCTCACTGTCGATATATGTGGAGTTTATATTTAGTTTTCAGTGTAGATTTTTTATCGAAATGTTTAGAGTCGTTTCTCCTGTTCATTACCCTGCTACATGAGTCTGAGTGCGATAAGTTCTTCACCTATATTGCTGCTCGATCAATTGTCAAATGCAAGAACATTGCCGTTAAAAAACTCTTTCGACGCGATTATGAATTACAGTTTAAAGTGTTACAAAACTAAACGTTGGCACGACTCTTATTTTTAAGTGGAAATTTATACGGGACAAACATATTTCCAATTCTGAGTATAAAGAGATTGGCCCATATTGTTATTAACACTGTCCTTATAATGATGGAGCTACACCAATCGCGTCAGTCAAACTGATGATGACATAAGTTTTTGTCGAAACGTCTTATTTTAACATGACAGTGTTAATAACAATATGGGCCAGTCTCTTTATACTCAGAATTATGAGAAAACCCGTGAGTTGTGTTCATATGTCCAATTATTTTATGTTTTCGTTTTTAACAGGCATGATATGTCAGGCGAGGACTTCATACTTAAACTCGGAGATTCTATGGGGACATAGGTTTATGCCCGTTTTATTTCATGCAAGGGGACATTTTAGAGTCGATCACTCCGAATTTCATTCCATTTACGAGGTAAGCAGCTTAGGTTTGATCGTCACATGGTGTGGCTTAATACATGGCATCGCATTGTTGCCTATACTAGAGGTGTTTTCTACAAAGTTAACTCATATAACACCACAATAGGCGACATTATTAATCGTGATATTGCAATCTAGATTATTGCTTGAAAAAATATTTTGAAAGCTTAGTTGTACACAATGTTTGCCAATTTTTGCTTGAAATTTTGTTGCTTTACATGTTTTAGGTAACAATACGATACTTTCAACATTGTCCAATTCTTTCCTAATCTGTAGTTTTTTAGTACGACATAAAGAGTTTTAAAGGGGTAGTTTTCTGCCACCAAAAGATATACACCACATTTTTTCTAGTGCCTTGAAAACATATAATAACAAAACCATGTTTCATATTGCGAAGGTATCCATGCCCCGCATGTGTATGAGCGATTACCAAAATAACAACAAAGAGGAAAGCAATAACGGTCCGTCACAGAAGTTGGGCCCGTTTGAATCACCCACATCGAAAGGTCTGTCAGGCGTCCAGAAACAGTGTCGAGGAGGCACACAAAGGCAGCCGTCTGCTCATAGAAGTGTCAAGCACACTGCTATGAGTCAAGATACTCTGCGGGCAAACAGCATGGACTCGTTCAAGGTAAAGTCCGCCACCATGAGGACGTTGTCCGAAGCAAACGTGTGTCACTCGGTGGCAGTAATAAACGAGGAGCCACACGCCTCATCAAGCTTCAGTGCCAGAGTACATCGACGGCACCAGAATAGTAGGGACGAGTATGCCGAAAGAAGAAAAAGTGACGAAGCGGTGGCAACACTCCTCAAATCTGGAGCCGACATGGCTTTATGATAGCAGCTTTGATAATATTTCTTACTGACTCAGCTTCCTAAAATGGTCAAAATCGCACGAAGAAACAAAAATACGTGCATTACTTCCTTAGCGGTAATGTACCCAAGCGGTGTTTTGGGGAATGGAGACGCGGGTGTAATGCTTATGCTACATATAAAACAGAAGCTATTCTGTTTGATGGACTTAGCACTATCCACATGCTTGTTTCATTGAATGCACTATCTTTATCCATTGAAAAAAAAACGAATACCAAAGCTCTATGCTGGTCAACATTTGATGCTTTATTCCTGTTATCAGCATGTTTATTTTTTCTGTCCACAAAACTTTACCGATTGGTAATTACCAGCTTGTATGTTTCCACATTTACTTTTGCCTCCTATTTCAAGTAGCTAAGATGCGTTTTTGATGGCCACAAAATAAAAGTTTCAGAATAACTTTACCTCCGCATCTTTTATTGTTTCCTTGCAGGACAGCTTTTATAGCACCTCGGATAAACATGGCATTTATGAATTTAAAGATTTTGCATTCTGCCATCATTTAAAATGCAGAAACCTACATCAAATTTGTTGCAAAATTTAACTCATTATTTAATCAAAAATACAAACATTAATAATGGTTTTGAATGAAATCATAAATGTATTGTATGAATGCTACAGACAAACAGCACCAATCAAACTGGCTTGACAAGGTTAAACAAAATTATGCTCTTTATGTGGAACCAAAATAATCAACTGAAGCATGGAATAATATATATGTGATACCTTTATAGTTGAGTTTACATGTATGGCATTGTTCTATGTTTAACCATGCAGAACATGACAACCTGTCCACACAACAAGCTTGTGCATTGCCACATACATAATTTCATTCTGTTTTTGGTTAAATATTGGTTATATTACCAAAATAAATATTAATTATCTGCAAAATCAGCCTAATGCTTATCATTCATTCGAACAATTTTGACACCATTTTGGTGCAAGATAATCATCACAGAGCATTTGCAAAAATCATAAAAACATATTGCACATAACTTAATCGCATACATATATCAAGAGCTTTCCGGCAACAGCAATCCCAAAGTAACAATTAGTTCCAGTCATCATCATCAGCATTGTTATTTTCATTGGAATTGGCTTTAGATGGTGGGGGTGGTATCAGTGCAGATATTTTGTCCATTGCTGACATACCACCACCACTAGAAGCTGTTGGTGTTGGCTGGGTTTCTGCAGCTACTTTAGCACCAGAAATTCCCTTTCTGCGCATTGCCAATTTGTTGAACAGGTCAGACATTAAGTCTCCACCTCCAGATGAACTAGTGGTAACATTTGCTTCTTCCTTAGCCTTTTTCTTCTCTTGTTTACGCTCCTTGCTACTTTTTAATTTAACTTTACCGCTGCCACCTGCAGCACGAATGGAGGCCATCAGATTGGCCCGACCACCACCTGATGCCTCAGCTGGCACATTTGCAGGCTTGGCTGCTGCAGAGCTGTCTTCATTTGGGGGTAGTGTTGGTGGTGGTGGTGGTGGTGGAATAGGTTCCGAAGGAGGGGGTGGAGGTGGAGGAACTGAAGGAGGAGGTGGTGGCGGAGGAGGAGGTGGGGGTTCTGGACCAGTTTCTACTGAAGGCAGACCATTTTCCAACGCTGGTGTTGGTAAATTCAGATTGCTAACATTGATTAAAGAAGGAGCTATTCCCTCGTTCAGCTCTGAGCTAAAGGCTAGATCAGCCACACCAGGTAAATCTGGAAGATCCATTGGCACATCAATTTCTGGTACATCTCCAAGGTCAGGAATATACTGATAGCTTTCTACAAGGTGTCTTTCCATCTCTTCACGATTAATGATTGACATAGGTGCCTCACCAATACCATTTTCTTCTTTGTCTTCTTCTGGAGAGCGAATTTTTGCAGAAGCACGAATTGGATCATAACCAGGATACTGTTTATAAACATTTTCAGAGGAGTTAAACAAAAGCAAAGAGCTCACAGACTTACAGTTTTTTGGAATACTACCAAGACCACTTTCATCTGTTGGAAACAACTTTTTTCCTTGTGGAACTTGGTAGAACTGCATTTTCTCCTTTACGTCTTGCTCATTGAACTGATTTACCTGAGATTTCACCCTTCTGTACTTTTGAGTTACTTTGCGAAGATTTGCTTCAAGGTCATTAAACACAGATTCATAGTTTTTAACTTCCGGTGGAGCAGGATATTTGGAGCTGGAAAACACTTGAATGGCACGATTGCTACCTTTTACTTGATCGATCTTACTTTGGGCAACGCCAATGCGCTTTTTTATCTCTTTCAGACTGTTTTGGTTTTCTTCTACTCGCTGATTGATCCTTTTGAAAATATCATCAGAAACTTTTTCCAAATATTCCAAGGCATCAGCATATTGCAGCACTGTTTCTTCACGACGCAAATCATGACTAATCAAGCTTGCATTATACTTGTCATGTGCCATGTTTAGGTAACGAATTATTACAAATCTGTTGATGTTATGAAAAGTTTTGCATTTTGAGGTATATGTTAAGTCTGGTTTATACTATTTAACAACTGTTTATATTTCAATTTGTTTTAATCTCAAGCAAACCCAAGATCACAAATTTGCGTGGAGGATTTTTTTCAGCAATCATTAATAATGTGAACAATATAAGTTATCAGAAGATTTTTCATATAGTGAGCTGCAGACATGGCCACTGTTCCAACCTAATAGGTCTCATCAGTGCAGCTATGGTGACACATATGACGATCTTGTCAGCTAAATAGCCAGCAAGTCTACCACTTTGTGGTGGTGTAAAAACTAGGTGTACCGTGTAACCTGCCGGAAACCAAGATTAAACTTTGCACACACTTGGTTCCAAGCTGTTCTTTTGGAAATGCAATCTTATACCACCCTACTATCGAATGGTTTTGGGATACTAAAGGAAAGTTGAATGATAATTAACCTTACCCCGCCAGCCATACATTTGTTTTTTCACAATTTTGATATCATTGGAAAGGTCAGCCTATGAACAAGAAGTGTAAAAAAACATGTCACTACCTCGTAAGATGGAAGAGTAACCAGCATGCAAAGTTTTGTTAACTGGCTATTTTTTTGTTAAATAACTTCTCTTTGGTAATTTAGGTGTCATGAAACACACTGGCCTTTGCAGTGTATTATATAACTATTAACGACATATAGCCTTTGCATTTAAGAATTAGCCCAAAAAGTTTAGATATTGCATTTCTAATAACTACACAAAATCATTTGCATTGCGTATTTATAGTTGTTCAAGTGTCATTTGTTTTTGTAAAAATTCCTAGATTTTTCATTGTGTTGTCAGCTGCCACCAAAAGGATAAACGACTACAGGATAAATAATTAACATTGCTGGCCATGACAAATATAAATAACATTGCTGTTATAACAAGAAACATAACTAACCTTTACCATGACAAATAAGCCAAAAAGTCCAAGCGAATTTTAATTTTAATCAGCTGACACCTGACATAGTGCAGTGTTTCCGAAAGAGTTTTATGATTAAGCATTTTGCTCCTGAAAATAGTGAAAATCTCGGTTACTTCAAACAACAATTAAAATTACGGAAAGTTAAAATAGTTACAATGTGGAATCACGAAACGCTACAATGGCATGAATTTTCTGTAATTTTTGAAAAATTAATGTTTTCAATGGGAATTACTTAATGCTGATCCAGTCGGGATTGGGAGTCTCACTATACATCCATAGAATATCCATAGAATGCTATGCTATATCTTATGATGGATGTGATCCACCAAAGTGATTTGAACATCACTTGGCAAACTGTGTGCTAAAATACACTAGGTATAACTAATGTAACATAACTGTTTGATAATAGTGCTGTCTTGCGCCTGATCCGGGTACCCGGACCAAATTTCAATTTCCGGCCGAATAATGCACTTAATTTTACCGGATAGTTGGGAAAGCATTTTTGTCGTAAAAACGGACAAACATTTCGCAAATTACTCGTTTTTCGGAATCTAGTCTGTGATACTCGCCGGCTTACGATTTTTCTGTTGTTTGTTATTGAGGTTTTTCGTAACGTGTTGTACCATATTATTAAATGCCCACGTTTATTTGTTCCACTCATGAAAGGCTAACCTTAACATAGCATTCTGTTTGGCAATCAAACATTTTTGCCTTAATACACGAATCGGTGTTAACAAACTGCCGGATCCAAATTATCCGGCCGGATTTGATTAATAACTATCCGGATCCGGCCGGGCCGGATAATTTGGAACTGGGAACATCACTACTCTTTGCAGACTGCCTCTAAAAAATCTCGAAAATACGATAATCAATTTATTGCATTTATAACGACAAAAACAGCGTATTTACAGCATCACACGTGAGACTTTCTGGACACCATCAAACTACATGGCTTCGAAAGGCAATATTGCAAACAAAACCGCAAAAACTCTACTCGTAATAATCGTTATCGTCTGGTTGTACTGTCAGTACCCTCTCGTAGTTCCAGTTGTTGCGACGTCTTTGGCGCATGTGTCGTACGTAGATTCCAATCTGAAAAAATATCTATCAGCAATGATCCAAGTACAGTCGTAATATCAAGATTTATATATTAAATATAAGCCATAACCAAATTCTTGGATTTATTACAGATTTCAGCGTCCGAAACAGAAACAGTAGCATTTACTAGAAACACCATCGCTGTTACGAAGTGCTGTATGTGACAGAATTTAAATTACTTGGTATGGGTATAGAATAGACGTTTATACCTTCTTCCGAGCTTTGTACAGGACACATATTGACAAAACGGCAATGGCACTTGAAAAGAGGAGAAGAATGCTTAACATAGGTAGTTCTTCACTATCATCGATCCTGGTAAGAGAATCGAGCCCTTCAGACAAAAACTGCTGCTGCAGTGCCGAGTTGTCGCCTGCATTTGTATTTCAGTAAAGGACATTTCACAGATTGCGGAAATATTTTTTATGACAAAACTTTCTAGTGGCGAAAATTATTTTTTATATAACGCATACATAGCCTACGTCCATACTAAACCATACTTGGCGGAAAATGTTAACAAAACCGATTTACATGCGATACTAGACAAAAAAAACTACCGGTAAGGCTGGAGTGGAGTTCGGCTAAAACTTCATCTGGAAGCTGAACGACCTCTTCCACAATTTCCATCTTTAAATCACCAGGATACTCGCTGACTGTCGAAGTTATATTTATTTTGAGCAAGAATGACAATCACATTTCGATACAGCAACATGGTTAAGTTTTTTGATGAAGCAGTTTAGCAAATAATTTTAGAATATTTTACTAGAAGACCACTACCATATTACCGTTTTCATCACCTTTGAGGTTGTCCTCAGTTAGCAGGGCATCGCCTATTGTCAATATCTCTTTAAAAAGTTCTGGGTGGTTTTCGAGGTTTTTAGAAAGTATAATTTGTCCATCGCTGTCACTGTCATCGTTGAGTTGTGCAACTATCAATCAAAACTTCTTTGTACGCACGGGGTTTACAAAAATAACACAATTAATTTCTTATATCCATAAGACAAATTATTACTTTGAAAAGGGTATTTTAACAGTCTGCAGCATAGTTATTACACTACAAGGCATTCCTTATCAATGTCACTATCTACAAATATAAACAAACGAAATATTCCATTGTACCATTTATGTCGTAATAATAATCCATTGTGTCCGATGGTTTGGGCTTTAAAAGCTTTGGGTTGGGACGAAAACCTGTGCTCACGTTCACATCTCGCATGGGGACATCGTCCATCAAGGGTAGATCTGTAGTATGGCCAAGCAATGAGTTTGTATAAACAGCGATGCATAGTTTTAGTGCGAAAAATTAACGGTTGCATGCAGTTCACTAATCATTTTGGCTCGTTAGCTTCTAAAAGGTTGCATATTAAACATTCAAGGCAATTTATGTGTTTTCTACCAAAAACGGAACAGATACCATGAGTTTAAACTTTCAAAGGCGACTTTACTTGTGTTAAATTTGGGCCATGACAAGTGCACTTATTGCCTTGCGACCATATTTGGGCAAAAAACACCCAAGGAAACCAAAACAGTACCTACAGTCCATCTGATTAAAAAAACAAGACACACGAGAATGACTCGAACATGTGACTCAAAAAAAAAACACTCAGCTAATTGTGTTCAAATGGCACCACCAGGCAATTGCAGTGTATTGCCTCAATCCAACTCTGGCCAATGGCAATGGCTTTAACCACTCAAGCGCAGCGCATATGTTTACACGACGTGTGTGAAGCAGTACCGAAGGTTTTTGATAAGCAACTTTCAGGTTGAGTTTGGTAAGGAGTGCCCAAGCGTTGAAAGCAGTGTATTGTCATATCGCTGCTATGGGTTTCGCAAGATTTAGTCTAAATGTAAAATGGAGATAACCCTTTTTTTTAAAACCATTACAATTCGTCTTTTGTTAGTTTCAAGTTTGCTGCCAGCGTTTAGTTAAGATTTAGTTCATGTACAGTTACAATATGATGGTAAATGCAAATATACTACCTGTGGCTGTTCCTAGGGTTATGGTATAGCTTTGTAAGAAAATTCAAGGGGTCTTAATGCAAACTTACCGGTATCTAAGTCACTTGAGCTATCAATGTCCGCTGTTGATTGGTCGTCAACCTGTGCAGAGTAGAGTCTGGTTTTAAGTTTGCCTTGGGTGTTCCGGTTGGCTATTAATATTTTGAGATTGGCACAGGAAGATTGACACAACTAAATGTAACTTCAACGTGAACTTTATATTGGGGTGTTGTGTTATCTATAAAGATGTCCAGCAAAGACGACACACAGTCGAGACACAGTAGATTGCTACTTAACCTGTTCAGTGTCTTCATCAGACACGATTGAATCCTCGCTGTTTGTGATATCTTCCGCTTCGGCACTCTCATCGTCCGGTTGCGACTCGTAGTCAGACTGACGACCACGGGAATCCTGTATGTAGTTGTAGTTGAATAGGAAACCGAAGCAGATTGGATGGGCATTGGGTAGCCCACACACGCTCGGACAGGTGGCGGGGGAAAAGAGCAGATTGTAGGAAGGCTCGAACCAGATGTTTTCCCCTGTGAAAGTACCGAAAAAACGGTAAAGTTTGTGAGCTCGCCACAGGGGAATGGGAAGTAATGAGCATCCCAGCTTGATATGCGAACAGTCATGATTTTAATGAAATACATTAATCGAGTACAAAGAGTCGCAGTAAAAAGTAACGCATACCTTTGGGATGCGGAAATAATGTGGCGTCGCTTTGTTTCAGGGTGGCCAATGTGTCACAAATCTCGTCGTTGCCAATCGTTGCTTGCATTTCGGTCAGGCTTTTCATGAACTGACATTATGATAAGGAAATAAAGTTAGAACAGGACTCTTATGTTGTATTCTGCATTGTGTGGCCTGTAACGTTTGCTATATTTGGTGTTTGGAGTTGTGTATAGCGATGTCCAGTGTTGCAAAGTGTAGTATACTATGGTTTTGCTTCATGGTTTGTGTTTAGTTAGTACTTAGTGTATATATTACAAAATATACGTGAATGTGCGATAATGGAACGTTGCAACAAAATGGTTATTTTGTGCAAAATGTTACATATAGTGGTAATATGTACAAGGGATGATTGCCCTTACAATATTCTTAAAAACACTATCGGATATTACAGCATATGGTTACAACAGAGAGACTCAAAAGCTTTAGAAGTTCGTATTGTTTTCGCAAAGTGCAGACTGTTTGGTTAAATTGTATCTTGCGGCTGCGGGCCAACATAACGTAATTCAGCGACAAGCCCGTTCTCCCTGGCACACATATGTTCCGTTCACAAAAACGGAAGTAATGCGAGCTTGTCGTTGCCAACTCACTTGTACTTCTTCGTCGCTTGCGCCATCCAGTCTACAGAGCGACTTGGAAATATTGAAAAATGATCGACAAATTCCGGCGTAGAAGGAAGCCGCGTCATAGCTGACGTCACACGCGTCCCGAAAAATCATGTAAAAATCCTGCGATTGACAAGGTCAAGGTTTCACACGGGCCAAGCGAATATAATGGGGCGCAGATCGCCCCCAAAGGACAGATTTCAAGGACGTCTATTTAGTAAAAGACAGCAGTACAACTTATAGTTCCTTGAAAATATATTTGATATTTTATTGGAAATATTAGGCGTGGTTTTTAAACAGCGTTTACCATTTTCGACCTAATGTAGCCGAAAACGAAACTATCAGCTCATCAATAATTTCATACAAAATGCCATCAAAATTTTACCTCTGGTGGGTAGGCGCACTTTTTGCTTTCCCAGTAATTTAGAGCGTCGTCGGCGATTGATTTTGCTTTAGGTTCTTCATATTCTTGTTTGTGGAACAAATTGTAGCCTGACTGTGGACGTCTGTAAACGTTGCCGAAATTCTGGCAGTTTGCAGGCGAAATTATCAAAAGCGAACTTAACAGGCCAAGGTACAGAATGTAAGTTACAGGCGTAAGCCCCATGATTTGCTGGAGTTATAATCTGTAAAGTTTTTGTTTTAATTAAACAAATACGTAAAATTATTTTAAGGAAATACATGCAAATGTAATTGTAACGCAACTAAAAAAGTTCTCTTTCTCTAAAACTATTTTTACAATCTTTGTTTCTTCTTTCTTTTATGACTGAAAATCGTTTCAAACGATGCCATTTGTTTGATTTAACAACTTGCAGTTGAGCATTAGCTTTACTTCTTGGTCACAGGACTACCAAAATTCTGTATTTGATAAACGAAGTTACCAAACGTGTTTAAATACGCGACGGTTGCAAATCTTTCCCAGCATAACGTGCTTTTTATGTATGCGCGAAACGTTACGAGTCAAAACAAACATCGCATATTGGTACTTCTGAGCTGGTTGCCCCATTTAAGTGCTGGATTTATTGATTTTTCTGGGGCACGAAGTATTCAAGGGGTGCTCATGGGTGATTACATGTATCTTTTGAAAATCCGTTGTCGTCATCATTACGCCAATGGTAACTGACGCAAACTTGGGAATGAAGTGACATGTCACATGACAAACAGACATGGCAATACTGACGTGTTTGTTACTAGCTGAACTGTTATTGGTTGGTTACATGTGTTGAATACATATAACGTTTTTCCCCAAAAGTACATATTCTGCGAATGTTTAATGTCATTGCACTGACTGCTTAACTAAATTCAAGGCATTCAATGTCCTTTTACAGGATTGTTGTTTAGTACAATAGCCACATTCTTTGGTATAAGCTGTAACAATGAGAATTGTTGTGAATTCGTTTGTCATTGTTTGCCTGGCGTGTTCTTGCGGAGCCACTGAAACTGCATCGAATATCTTGCAGAATGTTTCAAGCTGTAATGGAGCCTTTGACGTCTATTTTGTCCTGGACATGTAAGTAGATTTCGTTAGTGTGTATTTTTGACGTCAAAGTATAAAAATGCCACATGAAACATAAAATGATCTGTTTGTTAGTCCGTTTTTGCCTGCTAAGGCAACTAAATTGACATCACTTTTTATTGTACATTTCAAGGTCATCCAGTCTTTTACGGGGGAGAAGAAATCATTTTCAGGAGGAAACTGTGTCTTTCGTAAAACATTTGACCGACAAATTTACGAGTCCACTTCTTCGTCTGTCTTTCATTACTTTCAACAACTTTGCGCATGTTGTAATGCGTCTCACCAATGACAGGTTTGCTATAATTAAGTCAAGCAGCTTGTGTCAAATATTTTGGTATTTACTGGTATCGCGGCAAAAAAGCAATTTCAGATTTTATGATATCATTATTTTCATTTAACTCAAAACATGCAGAAATAAGTCGTTTCGGCACTTGGTTGATATTTATGTGCAATTGCATTGTCAGCCCAACTTTGGTTTAAAATACCGCCCGATGAAGCACAAAGCTACTAAACCCTATAACGGCCAAATAGTATTTTTTTTCATTTGAATTGATAGCACGCTCGGCTTCAACCTGGCTACACCATTATATCCTTGCTAATACGCATGTACTGCTGTATAACTGCAACAATTTTGCCCAAACCTTGTAAAACAAAATCTTCGAGAGTTGTTCAAACTTTGCAGGAAAGTTGTCAATGAAAAGTTGGAGGTGCTGCGGTCTTCAGTGCCAGACGGTTCAACCAAACTGCATCTGGGTATTATAGAAGTTAACAAACAAATTAAGACTTTGGGACAAAAGCGTGCGAGCGTGATAATAATCCTCACCGATGGTGTGCTGGAATACACGACCAAAGCGCGGTCGGTTGAAGAAGTGAGTAAATTTCTGGGCAGACAAGAAATTCGCTGCTTTTGCTGATAACCACTTTGTTATGTTCACTGCCTTACTTATAATAATACAGCAGAATTTTAACTGGAAAAACGTGCTGTTTCTCCGAAATTTAGGCCGAAATTGCCCGCCAGAATGGAGCAATGGTTTTAGCTGTCGGTGTTGGAAGTTTTGACATGAAGCAGTTGACGGAAGTGGCTGGGGGCCAAGCCCAATATATCTTCAGGGTATAATATTTTAATGATTAAAATCCAGTATTTATTGTGAAATTTCTTGTAAACTCTTAACAAAAAGTATAATCTCTAGCAATAAGTAAAATAAATGTATTGACGTTTTACCGAAACTTTTTGGCGTAGAACATCAATTGATTTTTTTTTGAGTACGTAAAGCAAAAAAAAATTGAGTACGAATAGCAAAGCTTGTTTGATTTACTTTTCTTAGTTGGTTACAAAATCATGCAGGCGAGAGAGTTATGTGCTACAGGCATTTTCAAAGTTTCCAACTTTTTGTTTAGGCGGCAAGTTTTGGCAGTCTCAACAAAATCGTGGAAAATGTGATCGCCGGATCCTGCGTGGAAATAGATACTGCGTTTCCAAAGGCTGTCTGTGCTAATTGTAAGAAAACATATGCATATGTATATACTAAGGGTTTATTGTATTGTACACTTTTCCCCATCGGGAGCTGGATTTTTCAAATCTCGCTACGACTGCTAAAAAAGTGGTTTAATTCAGCTTAATTGCGATTCTGGTAAACCTAACGATAGTACTGTGTACAAACAGTCCGTTTTTGGCAGCAAGCTTTGAACTGAAACTCGCTGGAAGAGGCTTTAACAAAACTGGCGACCCGACAAAGGTTCTGTGCAATTACTGGTTCAATGAAACTACCAGCTTTTGTAAGTATTGTTTGTCATGTTACTTATGTTGAACCTATCAGCTATATTACATGTATAATAAATTCATTGTGTAATATGGTGCATTGTTACGGAACATTCGGGAACAACTCGCGCTATCATTATTAAGTTGTTTAGGAAAGAGTCTAAATGATTGTAAAGTCACAAGGTTTACAATTGATACATACATTATTTCGCCTATGCTCCCTATCATTAATTTAAATGAAAATTTTCTCAGCGAAAATGCAATTTTCTGTTGTACAGTGGTCCGCCCAACGTACTTCAGTCGGAACCACCTAACTTGCCCCTCCCCGGAGAACGTCATGTTGGACAAGGGTGACACGGTTGTCCTTCAAGTGACCTTGAACGCGGGCGTGAGTTTCATTTCCAGCAACGTGACTATTACGGCAGGCTCATGCGTAAGTGCTACTCGAATGTTTCCGAGATACAAGCTTTCTGCTGTGAATCATAGAAAAGTCTTGGCTTATCAGCACCTGGCTTGTGCCAATGGTTTTTGTAGGCCAACACAAAGTCGCCCAAATTTGTGCAAATTTGGTTCCAGTTCCCCTATTTGGCCTTTGTTCAATCTCTCGAGTCACATTGTGATGATTTCGTGTTTACGGTCCAATGCCGTTTGGCAAACGCGGCAACGAAAACTTATACTGTAATAATAGTAGTTACAACATGTTATGTCGCTACAAGTTGTAATTTTATGGACAGAAATCACATGTAAATAATTTTTTGCAATTTTCTAGGGTCATTCGTTGGGAGCCGTCTGGGCAACTCTCATTATGTTGGCAATTTTGCTTTTGCTTGCCTTGTGGTGGTTCTGGAAAGCGCTCTGTTGTGTTGTGGTAAGTAACAGTGTTTTGTGTATTTAGGTGACGCTTGTACAAACAAATTATCTCACATTACGCTGTAACATATACCAAGTACTTGGCACATAAGAAAAACTTGTATAAAATATGTTTAAGGGCAAAAGTTCAACAAAATTCTCCCACGTGGGAGTCTGTCATCCTTGGAAGGGTGACATTTACAGTTGTTGTACAAATTTCGGATATTTACGCTACTTTGCGGTTACAAAGCGTCAAAATTTAAGTGAAATGCTTTTTTCTTGGCTTGCATTCGGCCTGGTACCTGACCGTTGACGTAGGAAAACCTAATGTGCATTTCCTGTATTGCTTCGCTGGCCCCTACTGTGACTCCGTCCCAAGAAAGCGAGTGTTTCAACAGCTGCTTACTTTCTTTAGGATGTCATTTTATTTCTGTATCGCCGTTTTCACGTGGGCCCGAATGCCTTTGTAGCTAATCGACCTTTTGCAAGGGCATGTTTTGAAGGCAGTGTTCGGTCCAATTGGGAAACCTGAACAGTGAAAGCGCTGCAGCTAAACTCGTTCTTCTTTATATATAACCTTTTCCTATTTTATACATGCACACTGTTCTTTTACCGATTTATTCTTAACAATGCAATACTAAAATGAAGAATTATTAGTGTGTATCTTTTAACCACAATTTTTTTTTGTTTACTTGCCTTACAATTGAGTTACTTTTTGTTGTTTAGGACCATACTTCTTCAATTACTTTTTTCCAATTAGAAAGTGTTCCACCATGAGCTATATTTTTTTGCAGGTTGTTGCCGAAAAACCAACTAAAAAGACCCGCCCCCCACCTCCTCCCCCACCACTACCTGCGGTGAGTCACAGTCTGTTTACATCTCCTCCACAGGCCCTTGTTCCAACCAAGACCCATGCACGGCAGTAGTAAATGAAGCTGTCGTTTGTCTTTGCGCGTGACGTTATAGCGCTGTTAGTGCCAGGAGCCGCTCTGTCGAAATCCCCATTGGTGTCGCATGTTTGTGAGCAATGAACTTGTTCACGTGATGTTTTGACCTGAATCGCGCGAAATAGGACTTCGCTTCGTCCGCGTATGGCTTGGCACAATTGCTTCGGTGTATTGATCGTACAAAACTCTGATTTCCGGATCAACTCCTGCGCTGTCGCGGATTAGCGATACTCGGACTTTGGAATGTTGGCGAGATTTTATCTCACTCGCAATGCGAATACTTTCGCTTGTATTGAATTCACTGACCTGAGTGATGATGAAAGTTTATTGCCGTGGTTTGAAAGCACAAAAGATCGTGTACTGGATTTTTTGGATAAAGTTTGGCACAGCAGTAAAAAGTATCATGGATTTTGTCTTACAAAAATGTGGCACAATGTTAAATTCAGTCTTTGTAAGTTTCAAAAAGTTTAATTAAAATGAATATTTCCCAATTTTTGTTCGCAAGTAGTGTTTAAAATTTGACACAATACCGTAATATAACTTTTGGGCACAATTTTAGCCGGTGACGACGATACAGCAATGGCCGACGGTAGATGCATCTTTTTACGGAGGCCGAGGTGCTGGAGGAATGCATCCACTCAAGGTATTACGTCAGATCGTATTGAAACCAAACGAATGCGCACACAGGTTTCAAAGTATTTTGAATAGTTTTTTTAATTTTGACAACTGACTTTCGTTTTGTGTACGGTGATCGGTGGGATGCGAATGTTTGCTTAAAATGAAATTAGATTAAACCTAAGTTTATAAAGAATCCGTCAGAAGTATAAAAACAGCTTTCAGGTATGAATAGTGCTTCTAACATACCGTCACGACAAAATTTGTGTGACCTTTTTAGAGATTACACAAGCTGGCAAAAATGGAGTTGTTTGATCTAAAATGCCTAAAATTAAGGACGACACTTGGAAAATATTTTCCAACATTCTAAGTTAAAACCAATCCGCATTTTTAAACCATCAGAAGCCCTGTGTTGTGCACATTTTGCCTTTACCATGTGTTGTGCACATTATACCATTACCACCTACATTTATATCTTCTCGTCTTGCCGAAACAGGTGCAGTGGGGTGAGAAGGGGTGCACCGAGGGTGCGATGCATTTGGCGAGGACGAAAGATGCTAAGGAGGTCGGATTCCTGGAGCGTGAAGTTCTTGTTGATTACGTGGATGAGGAAGAAGTGGAAAAACCGAAACCAAACACCACAACCTGCTGCGGGAGAATGAGGGTACGGATTGTTTGCAGCATAATAAATTGGCTACACTTGTTCACTCGCTATTTTTGCAGGCAATACTGACGGGTTGGTTTGCACCCTTGGTTTCCTTGTACAGAAGAATGGACGTCAGACGCCCTGATCGAAACGAAGTTGTAAGTTTTGGATAGGCCACATTTTGAAGTGTTTAACCCCTATGTGTAGTTATGTACATGTCTTTACATAAGCACTTTTCTGGCGTGTTCACATTGGTGTTTTGCGCCATTAATCACACCTATAACGTCACGAGGCGAACCTCGCAAAAGCATGTGTTTTAAAAATAATTTAATAGGAGTTTAGTCACACACGACTGATACACCATATCATTTTATCACTGCTTCAGTATTTAGTGCACTTCTAGATACAGACTGATTTTTAAACACAATATTGTCACGTTATTTTTCGCACCTGATAAGCAAGTAGTATAGCTCGTGATGTTAAAATTATTTTGAAAAAACAGTCTTTTACAAGAAGCACACAACAAACTGTAGTAGTCATGAAGCCAAAGACTGATACGTCATGGGCCTACTGCAGAATTTGATTAACTTTATGCAAGCTGCAACGTTAAATAATTAAACTGGAAAGTGTGACCCTCGGCTGTAGGTATATGAACGCACTTTATGTTAAACGGCGCACAGTCCATGCAAGCTAACAACCCAAGTTTTTTACTTGCTCAGGGGAAGTGCATTCTCTTCAAACGTGGCTCGGACATCAACAGCAACGGTAAACGCGAAAGTCTTACTGGTGGCTACCTCGACACGAGAAAGTGACATTTAGTAATTTTTCTTCAACGCAGAACTTTACCCATCAGCTGCAACACGCTGAGCCTTCGGGTCACTTGCAAATAAGCTGCACTTCCGCACGCTTCGGTGCGCACGATTACGATGGCTGTTCGAGTGTAGTTTGTTTCGGCGCAAGGTGCAACATGTGGAAGCAGCACAAATGTTGCAACTTTTATTTTCAGGATAATTGTTTTATATATTTTCAGTATTACGTCAATGTATAAAGCGGGTTTACTGTAAATCGTGTATTTTTTTGTTGTGTGTTATCTTTTTTATGCTTGTTAGCGTTTGTATTACTGTTATAAAGGCGTTGTGGTAACCACACTTGCCAGCACCGTCCTTGAAAGTCAGGTAAGCAAATGTTGAGGTTTTGATTTTGTAGTTTCGTTTTACTTGCGATTTTTTTCACGCCGTTTCTTCGGATATCACCTATTGTGACGAACATGTATATATTTTGTTTGCTTTGTAGTTCGTACAAGTAGCAAATCATTCTTTGTCACCGTCGGTTATGTTTACCACTGATCGACACTCCACTCGCAAAATAAAATAAAAACTGAAATCAACGTAAAGCTGCGGCGAAATTATCCTCACACAGATTCGCAATAAATATTTTTTGTTTGGGGACATTTAATCAATATTTTTTTATTGATTCGACGCGGATACAGGCAAAAACGCAACAAAACACAACATGTTATACAAGCAGATATATATGCGTAAGTTAGTCGTTTGAGTACATTCGTCTATCGTTCTTATATCACAATGATTAAAAAGGGCACTATACAGCATTCACCAAATCAGTTTTGTTATAATTTTGCCGTCAGATGATCAATGGAAAGTGCGAAAACCCACTGTTGTTTTAGGAATAATCCAACACAGCTGGCACCATGCATGCAACTTTTTTAATCCTTGTGTTACATTTACAAAACCATTAAAGCATCTCCTAATTAAATCGGGCGTGTTAAGATGCTGGTATAAAATGACATAAGCCGGTTAAAGGTAACTTTGCAGCAAAGAGAGCGAGAAGATGGACACGATCGTGCAGCTGATAGCAATAAAAACATACATTCATGTACAACTTTAAACACATGCAGAATACAATGGCAAGTGCTCGCCTAGGGGGCAACAAAATCAGTCAAAAGTGACGTCATGATCCTAAAAACAGTGCGGTCATTACGACAATATTCATCATCAATGTTACATAAGGTTTTTATGATTACAAGAAGGGATCAAATTAAAAAGTATTGTTTAAGGCTTCAAGGACGAGGGAAGGTCAATTGGCTACCAAGGATCAAAAGGGGTGTTAAATTAAAACCTTTTAATTGTGTACGCAGTTATATTGATAATGTAGGTAACTGTTGTTGTTTTTGTTTTTCACTAAATTTTGCCGTAGCAAATCCCCCGTTTCTGTTCGGTAAACGTCATTTCGTTTTTCTTCCAAAAACTTTTCTAAATTCGTCTTGCAAGCAACTTGCTCAGTCAAAAGTACTTATTGCCAGCAGCATCTTAAGCTGGCAGCCTGGCGTTTTTGTGATTGCTGCACACTGGTTTGTCGTTGACGGCGTAGAATCCGGCGTTTTTCAGGTCGCAGTGACAAACCTAAAAACAGCACGCGTCAATGACATGACATCCTCCCGCTGATATATTTCTATGTGTCATCTGCTATGTGTTGCCACTTAATTATAAAACACCATTTGGTTTCGGCCTCTTTCCAAAACACCATTTGGTTTCGGTCAACTGCTACCCTAATTTTTCAAAAATTCTGTATGCAATAATTAACTCAAAAAAGCTTTCAGGAAATACTGTTTTAGGTGAGTACAACAACGTTGGTGAATCATTCTTGTAGAAAGTAATTGCAATATTTCTCTATGTGAAAAATGCCATAAACTAGGGTTTCAAAAACATAAATTATAAAAATGTGTGATAGATTGGCATTGTCAAAATATAAAATTTGTGTCACGGAACCAAAATAGTTTAGAAAATAGCACGAAGTTTAACACTTATACCGCTGAATTACAGTTTCAATAAATATTGCTGTACTACAGATTATATGTGTAAATATATACGGGCCGGGTATCTTACCGCACAAGTAAAGCAAGTTTCGTGCCATTGAGCTTTGATTGCTTCCACATAGTGGTCACCAGCATCTATCGGGTAGCCACAACCTTTGCACATGGTACTGAAAAGTCGGTTGTAATCTGTAGAGAGAATGAAGCTTAGTGGTGCGATTTTGGCCAATGAACAGCATGTGGAATATAATAGAGTTTACCAGGGTATAGTTTACTACACGACCAACAGTAAGGCTACACCTTCAGAAGACAAACGTTGTCAAAACTATAATGTAACATGTCACGCAATCTTTGCAATGCCCTGGGCGATGTACGGATGTCAAAATAGGCACGACTACGTAATACCCCTTTTTGCATGCAAGGCTGCGGCTTGTCTGTGAAAACGCTTGTTTGGGATTTTCCTGTCGACCACATGTTTATGAGGTAAACATGCACAATTGGTTCAGGTGGTTACACTCTTGGTGAGGGAACAATATTAGAAAAAAATTAAAAAGATGGCCTTGCGATCACTATATACTTTTTTATCACTAGTCCATTCTTTACTGTTGTTGTTTTTCAGACGTTTTTAAAATCATTTGTTGTGTTTAGTGTAAGAAACTGAAGATGCTTATGGGACGAAATATATATTCCTGATCAAAAGCCAGGCTGATCCTGTAGTAAAAGGCTACTGCTTTGAAGAAAAAATGTACATACCGTTCACGCAGTAGGGTTTGTCATTCTCCATGTGGAAGACGCCGTCTCGGAAAGGCTGCTGACAAGCTGTGCATACGAAGCAAGTCACGTGCCAAGCTTGGTTCAAGGCGTGCATCACTTCCTGTAACCATGGAAACGGTGCTTGGTTACTATGGTATCGCACCGGTGTACGAATGTGACAGGAAACTTGCGAGAATTAAGTAGGAACTGAAGAAGTCCATATAGCTAAGCAATGCGAACTAAACTTGTGATGCTTTTCCGCGTTGTTATTTTTTTAAATTCAACCTCAAAGGCGAGTAGCTAAAAAAAAAAAAACTACACGAGGCGAATCATGGTATTCGACAGCCCAGGAAAATACATTAATTTAATGAAAAGTATGACTGCGGTTTTGGGTAATAGCCAAAGATAAACTATACCCGGATTACTGATACGGCGCAACAAAGCATAGCATTGTGCAGGTTACAAGCATAAATTTTACCAAAATCGATGACATAGTTTTGCCTGCCGGCGCTTGAATGAAAACTACTGGCCGACCAACAAACTACAGTTGGAAGTACACCATGGCAACAATAGCATTTTGCTAGGTATTTGAATACCTAGTCGCTAAAGAAGTCCGAGTCCAAATTAACTAAAAATAAGAGTCTAACAAACCACAGCGCACCGGCGTTTGTGAAACTGTTTTAAAGCTGAGTACAATGTTGGCCGAAAACAATAAAGCAACTTACTCCGACAATTTTCTTGTTGCATTTGGAACAAGATTGGGCGAAATACCGTTCGTAGCATCCTGAACAGTAACGTCCGCCCTTTTCTTCGATGAAACCGCAGTCTTTGAGTGTTCGTCTACAATTCGGAGACGAGCAAACGAACTCCTCCGGATGCCAATTTTTTCCTTGCGCTGTGAGGTACGGACCTCTGGCGTGGAAAGATAAACCGCTTATTTATTGTTGAATACTTTGTTTCTTGTTTAGCCTAATGTTGGGAATATAATCAGAGTAATGGTAAAGTATGATATTAAAAACCCAAGGGATGTTTGCGTACGAATATAAAGTTTAGTATTCAGCATTCAACGTTTTTTTGGAAAACCAACGAAAGCACTTATACTAAACAATATAGTTTCTTGGGTGACGTGTCCATTATTCTTCATACCAAAAGTATTTAAAGTTGCGAGGTATCAGAAAACGAGGGTAACACATACGGAAACCTATAAAGACCTGATTTGCTCTTTGCATCCTTCGCAGTAGAGCTCTTGTGTTCCATTTCCCGATGTATTTGAAACTGGAACTGTCACACTTCGCGGCGGCGGAGGTAAGTCACCAGCGGACATTATTTCATTTGCCTACATACAGAAAATGTTGTCAGTCAAAAACGCAAAAAAATATTTGAACTAGGTTAAAATCGGACCGTTTTAACCACGACAAGATAATAATGTAGGGCATTATCTTTCTGATAACTAATTAGTCATTTTACTCTTTCGTGTCTTTAAAGAGGCGGAGTATTTTATTCGCTGGCCATGCTATTGGTATAGTTGGTAAGGACCTGTCTTAGCGTAGCAGCTGGTGGGGGTGGGGGAAGAAAATCGTCACTTCTATCCTGGGCAGCAGGTTTCGATTGTGACTGAGGTTGCCATGTGTTTTGTTTCTGCAACAACAAAACACAACTGAAAATGGAGGACATCAGTACAACTACATTACAACTACGAACTTGTTGTAAATATGTCACGACAGATAGAAACACTCCGTCAAACCTAGTTGCAAGATTCAGTACCCCACTTCCCGTTTCAAACACGTATATTTGCTAATGGGTTTACTGCTTAGCACTTCGCAAACATAGGAGAAACATACAGAGCTATAAACTGAGCCATCTCTTTTGAACCCAACCCATGCTATATTTGCCTAACGGAGCAAAACGAAAGCTCCAGCGGCGTCAGTACACAAGCTTGTCTGACCGACAGCTTGCTGCTAACTTGCTGTTGTCAGTCGTTTACCGAGGAAACGTTTACTGAGGAGGTGTAGTTCGGCTTGCTAGAAGGCGCCGCTGTTTGGTAGGAGGATTGCGATGGTTTCGGCGAGACGGGTGCGGCATTGCTGCTTCGCTGAGAATTGTTGCTGCAAAATGCATTGAATACAGTCACAATGGCGTTTGGCCTTGAAGAATAAAGTAACTTTGCCATAATTTCAATACTGTCTGCACAGCACGGTTTGAGAAATTTATAGTAAATATTGACTTGAATTGGCTGTACACTCAGCAAACAACAAAATCATCTTGTTTAACGAAATTTACCAGGCAATGTCTGCCTTGGAGAAAATGTTATAATCCAGTACTGTTAACATATTAACAATCGCGCCTGTAATTTTCAAATCAATTTGGGGTAAATTATAAGTTGCAGTCAAACAAAATGACAGTCAATCAATACTGACCTATCGATTTTCAAGGACAACGTGTTTGTTGATGATTTGACTTGGTTCTGTGCATTCAAGTGCGTCAAAACGCTCGCGTCCTTGCCGTTAATCTCATGTATGACGTCACCAGGTTTGAGACCTGCCTTGTCGGCTTTGCCCCCCGGGGTCACCTGAGATCAAAGACAAACAATATGTTAATTAGAAGTCAGCATGAGGTTCATGTTTTGCAAAGTGAAAGTCAATTGAACAGAAGATGATAAATCGTTGGTAATACGCAAACAGATCACGTAGTGTTTAACTGCGCGGCTTTGCAAGGCCCATTGATAGTATTCAAGTGATCTGTCTAAATTCTAAAGCAACGAATTTGAAAACTTTTTAAAGCCAGCAGTCTGACGTTACTATCCGGAATGTAATAAATTCATACCGCACTCAATGGGCAAGCGCAGGAAATGCCTTTCCGGCTATACAGAAAGTCTTCTTTTTGCAGGAAGGCAAATATACACTGTTAAATTTCAACCTAGTTTAGACCTATCAAGGCGCCTAAGCAATGACAAATTATGGAAATCAAGATGCCGTAATTAAGAGTTATGTTGTAATAACACGACCTCTATTGCGCTCTACGATCTGATGACCCGCTTTCTATTTTACCGAAGGCCGTTGTTCCACGCACTCAGTAAAATAACGAGGTTAAGATGGTTTCAGAACCACAGGCGCCGACAGGCCATATAAGGTCATGCATTCAGTCAAGCGAGGCATGTAAAAAGAACGGCTATTGTGTCGTCATAATACGGTCTCCACTAGAGCGACGCAAAATCGCTGAAGCTTGTCGCAATGAGCAGCAATCAATTAATGCTGGATGACTTACCAGCGCATTTTTTACTACACTTGGGTAATTGTTACATTTGCCACGTCTGGAATTTGCCGAATATGAGTTGTCGGCTCCAATCGATTAGGTACGTAAGTTTCATTTCCAACCTTGCGCTTCGCTTTTTCCTTATTTGTATGTGTATTAACAAGGCTGTGGGTATGGTAAAATTATGCTTATGTGTAGGCGGTTTTGGATCTACCACGCATTTAGAAGCCTGCGATGACGTACAGCTGTAAACAACGCAATTTATATGTCAGTTAGCATTTCTGCTGATGACAAACAGTTAAATTGTTGATATTTCCCTAACGTACCCAGGCCTTTTTAGGTTACTTAAAGTTGTACATCCAGCATATAAATTTATAAGTTTGAAATTTTGTTGCGCGCATATTGTGAACAATAGGCTACCATTTGGATATAATGATACTTCCAGTTTGACATAAAACCAGTGACTGGTCAATCCAAATTTGCTAAACTAAAAAATTCAACTACAACTACGTCCTTGTACGTCAACTTCATAGTTTCTTTGCAAATCTTGCAACAACAAACAAGAAAATCCAGCAAACATTTTTGCAGGTAAACTGCATTATACATACCTTGGAGATGGCAAGATTAGCGTGAAAGTCACTTCCACCAACCAACCGAAATCCCCATGGACTTCCACCTATCAGGGTCACCACTTGCGGCATGTTGATGATCAAAGGCAGTTGCTGTTAACACTGTTACCGCTGATACCAAGTCTGTGTAGTCCTTGTGCTTCGGTTCAGGCAACTGAACAGCTAAATGCTTGAAACTAGAAACGCTGTGTAACACTGGAAGTAGAAGACACATACATTCAAAGTACTATTTTTCATTGTAGTGGTCTTGTATTAATAGAATTACCCAATAAAACCTGTTATATCTTTCTTTCTTCACTAATTTGTTGGCTAATAATAGTGTTTGCATGCTGCGCCACTGCAAGCTAGGGCTTCCTGTCAAAACAAATGATATCACAGCCATAAGTTCAGCAGTGCCAGCAGTCACGACCTTTCCGCCCGACTCAAAACGAACTGCGCGGCAGGTCCACGCCTAGCGTCGAACAACATGCTCCTGTTTGCTCAAGCAAAGTGGAAAGAAGGTAAATGCGCAGGGCTCGAAATGATTCGCTTACAATCGCTGACAAGAAAAGAGCAGCGGCACAAGCGGACAAAATTCGTGGGGGTTGTTTTGCGATGTTATTCTATTAAACATAACTCATTTCAGTATCATTAGTTTTTACCGTTTGAATTAGCAACTAACTTGATAGTGTTATTGGTAGGATTTTCAAATTTAAATTACTAATAGGTGTTGTAACACGCTAAAATTACAAAGTAAAATTGACAAGTTGGTGTTTTGAAAGACAATGTGTGAACAGTTAGATCACTCACATTGGGGATATTTCGAAATAATAATAACGTCAATCAGATTCATTGAAATGTACTTTTGCTGACAATTTCCACTTACTTAAGATTCTTCGTGTTTTGGGGTTATTTGGTACGTCAGCAAAATGACAGGGATTTACATTTCGGGGAAATGAAACATCATCGTAGAATTTCTCAGTTCGAAAATGTTAGTTCATAAACAATACAAACTCGATATTTTAGTTGCAAAGGAAAATTTAATTTGAGTAATTGTTTTGGAATACAGGAGCGAAACTTCAACCGGTTGGATATCTGAGTTATGCCAGCCATGTATCGGAACATACAAATGTGTTTATTTCCTAGAAAAGTGCTAACTTTCTGGAAGTTGTAATTTTCAAAACGAAAAAAAATACTTATTTTAAAAAAGCTTCTGATACTGTAATATATTCGTAAAGCAGCGAGTTAATTTTATGACAAAGGTGCATGCTAACACTGACTATGAGGTTGTGACCTGGTTAAAATGTTTTACCTTTACATATGTAGGAGACTCAGTTTGGTCGACTTTTTAAAAATAAAACCAAAACACAATATTTGGACGGGGATTAACTTCCCTCAACCAAGCCACAATCCAGATACATAAAAAAGCCTAATCCAATGTTAAAATCACATTCAAACACCACGCGGTTCAGTTGCGTATCTTGCTCATTTATAAAAATAGCTTGTAATTTTCCTCAAGAATGGAAAACAACGGCTTGACGGTGGAAGCCAACGCCATTCGACGAAAAGAAGGGAAGCGAAAAGTTTTAAAACAGGAGGCAACTGGAACTGAAAGCAACAAGAAACTTGAAAAACAAAATCGGTGGCATTATCAGCAGCGAAAGGCAATTAAAAATACCAACTATTGTTTGTGTTGCAAAGATGTGAAGGGCATGTTTTGAAACTGTATATTTCGGTTTGTACAGGATTAAAAATGACAATTTATCTGCGCTGAAGCACGCGTTTTATTACTATTCCCAATGGGTAAAAAACAATAAAATAACAGAAAAAAATAGCTAATACTGGATACTTATGCTGATGTAGTTTTTTGGCAAAGGGGCAATGCACGACATAAATGCTTGTCACAGGAGGAAATTCCATAAAATCGTTGGGAAAAAAACGAAATAAATGAACAAGAGGGCTGGATGTGGCAACTCAGTATCTTTAAGTGATATAAGTTTTCATTAACAAGAGGCAGGTTTATAATCAGTTGTTAAAACCACATAGGTAACAAACTAGGGTTTGAGGGTGCCTGGCGATTAGAAATCGAATGGTCGGGGATTGAACAGGAAAGAGAAGTCACGTAGGAGCGTGAATGGTTATAGCGGCATGGTAGGGTCAACCCAGCAAAACACCGAAGCTGCAAAATTCACCAAATGGCGAGAACCAGCTTTTGCGAGTGCGCGTCAACGCCAGCGAGAAACGGCAACAAGAACAGAACGAACGACAAGAATATTAAATACTGACGCAAGAAAACCAAAAATAAATAAAACACGAGACTGCATTTCAAATAGGCTAACAGAAGAGGCGGGATAAGTAGAAGTAAGTATGTCTGTTCGCCCACCCTACACTTAAAGCGGTTGGCCAACAACGTCAATTTTGCGTCATGGTGGCCAAATGGGAAGACCATACCCGTGGCCACCTGTCGAAATGTTTCTAGCTGTACAAGCGGCCCAACTGATGGACGAGCGATCAAAACAAAAAGCCATTGCTTCAGGCCGTAGTCAAGCACGCCGCGACGCCGTTGTCAGGTCGCGTGCATCACCATCAAGTTCCACGGGATTTCAGCCTTTGTAAGCGGTGGTAGTTGCAACGATGAGGACTGGTCGTTGGTCCGCGCCCGTCAAGCTTGTGCACCTCACAAAGTGCTTGTGAAATGTGCGTAGGCCACGTGTTGGTTTGCAGTCTAAATATTTCAAACAAGAATTTTCACCTTATCTGCATTTCCAACGTCCTTTGAGAATTTAAACTACCAATGGCATTTACGCTGTATGTATCCAAATGCGTTAAACATCGAATTGTGGTAGCGTATCTGCAATTAATATTTTTCAACAACACAATTTTTGTAGTGATGAGTTTGCTATAAGGTAAAAGCTTTTCAGGAACACAGGGTCAAAATCGCACGTCGGGCACACAGAGAGTTTGCTTATACGTTAATTGGCATCATTTTATTTGTACTTTTATTGGTACAGTTACAATAAAACTCAACCCGCCCTCATGCTAAAACTCACTTGTAGCAGGGAATTACGCACAGCTTCTGTGACGTGTTAGGAAACACGCAGGCTGATGACGGGACCCACGTTGATTGTTCCTTGCTCCAACATCCTTGTATGGTTCGCCTGGCGAAGAAAAAATGACGCTAGCACGAATTTCGGACACGGCCGGAAAAGACTTTAACTTCCGTTGGAGATTAAAATTTCGCATTTGGTTCGGGCTGGGCATAGAGCTTATTTCGGCGCGGCGATTTGTGTTTTTCGACTTTATGTGGTTTGTGTGTAACGTTTTAAACAAGACCCAATCGCAGAACAATTGATTTCATTTGCTTTCAAAAAGGTATTTTCAAACAAATGGATTCCTAAAATAAAAAAAAAATACACTTTGTGCATAGATCCTATAAAATCGCTCAGTCAACTAAAAACCAGGGAATAATGTTATATAAAAAAACATAGTGGAATAAAAACTAGGAGTGAAACACTTACCCCAATCCACATGTCTCCACTTCACATCGACTTAAAAACGCTACCGCGTATCTCTTGAGCCGTCTAGTGGAAGCGAAAGATTGATCTTCCATGCCACCAGAGTCGCTGTGGACAGTGGACTCCGCAGTGCTTAACGTGTCATTGCTGGGAGCGAGGGTTTGTATCGACTCTCGGATTACAGAATCTTCTGCATCGTCGTCGTCGTCATCATCATCGTCGTACTCTTCAGATGCGTCCATATTATTTGACCCGGAATCAGGAGGAGCATCGATTTCTTCCTCGGCTAGAGGGAGCGCAACGACATCGGGGTGGATGAAGATTTCACCGTGGATTGATGGGACTCCGGTGGCGTTCCCATTTAAAAAGCTCTAAAAAATGAAGTTGTTGTTCAAAGGCTTGGAGTTTTTATAAGGCGATGACAAAACAAAATCTGAATTTTCAATTGATATTTAGGTTGAAACATAACGCATCTTCTTTAAGTAAATCTAATTCTGCCAGACACGTTTTATTGCTCCAATACGACTCTTCTGGCATGTAAAAAAGGTGAATAATACAACGTGGACGGTGTTGAGGCGCACAAAGTGATAAAAAAACTAATTAATCGGAATTGCTCTTCTAGCACTAAGTTTCTATATTGTCCACGTTATATTATTCGTGTGGCCGTAATATTGATATGATAAAATTATTGCCAGAAGAGCCGTATTGCAGCAAAAACGCATCTTCGAATTAAGTCTATTTTTTACCCCATTGCGGCCATTCAGAGTGCCGTTGGGAAACAGGTGGCGAATGGCGACACTCAGTGGCCGACCGATCGTCGACTGTTCCGTTCGGGCGTTCGCCAAGTGTGAATGACAAGACCTACAACAAAGTCTCCGATATCCAGGAATTCCACAGTATCTGCTGATTGCTTTCAAACGGCAGAAGATGGATTGGTCAGTGGAGCAAGATTGCGCTGTAATCAATGGTTTAGATGGTAACTACCAGTACAACCCTCCGGTGATAGGAAACAGAACATTTGGAAACAATTGGTTTTTGAAGACAGCATTTTTGAATAATTTCTCTCAATTTACCTTGAGCTTCAGTAAGTTTTTTTTAAACCAAAGTATGACACAATTTTTTGAAATTAATGGTAGTGGCAAGTTAGTGGTCATGCCATATAATCTCGCATGCTATTTTGTCTAATTCAGGCGAGCAAATGTAACGAAATATCGTAAACTCTAACATAACGACAGGCTTTCATGCTTGAAAGAGGTTTAAGTAAAGCAGTAAATCAATAAAAGGATTTGTGCAGGATAGTGCTGGGGTGGGTTTGTCAATAGTTTGCATTGGTGGAAGCAAATAGTGAAGAGCATGCGTGGAGTTCAATCAATACCTTTATTTGACTTTGACCACGATCTTTTTCGCTTTGGTGGGCTTGTGGTTTGTGTGCCTAACCGACAAAATCGATTAACTTAAAAGCGAAGAATTAATGTTGAATTGCATGGTAAAACGACCTATTCCACTTTTTGTACAGCCTTAAAATGGATTTTAGCGTCTTACCCAAAAAAACACAAAGGCGGACCTACATTAAAGAAACCCCCCAAAAAATATTCGTTTTTGTGGTTTCGCCAGCCAGCCAAGCTAGCTGCACAAAACGTTTACAAAAGTGCAAACACAAGCCATCACAATCTTAACAAGATCGTTTCGCACACCGTCACACCACTAAAAGCAGCATATTTGCTCTACAAAGCATACGGGAACATCTCGCAAGCGCACATATCCTTACGTTGGCATTCGTCCATTTGACAGTGCTGTACATCTATGGGTCGTTCGCCCGAACAAGCCTCGACACTGACTCGACCCCGTCGGCCTCTGCATATTACCTGACGTCGCTGGATTCCTTCCCCACACGTGGTTGAACACTAAAATTATTTTTTGTTAATATTGTGTACGTATCGCAGTAAAATTACATGCAATGGCATGATTGACAAGATCGCCCCACTGCGCATTGCCTGGGCTGCCAAGCCTGAAAACCCTATGATGATATTATGTACTTATTTCTTTCTCGGGTCAATTGAAAAAAGGTCGCATTTTAGCATGACCAACATAAAAAACAGGTGAATTTGTAAATTAGTTTAAAAACTTCACAAAAATTTGCTATAACGTACATATAAAGAACACAAACATAGTTGCAGCTTTTGATGTCAAACTACTAAAATTCGAGGAACTTGAGATTTAAGTCGATTTTACTTCAACTATTTTTTTTTCACCACATTGAGATTCGAATCCGGTTATCCCGGCCACGAATCCCGATTGGGTTTTCTACTGGGAATATGTGTCGGGCGCCTTGAGCGATTAGCTAACTCTAACCAACAATTTTACCTCTGACCAATTTCCCCAGCGCCAATTAGCGGGACAAGGTTCATTTGAGCATGCTTCCTGGGTGATTGGTTTAGGTTGGTTTACACAGTACGAGTCTGGCACATTTTCAACCAATCCGTAAGGGTTGGTGCGACGACAGGTCACATGACGTGATCGAATCCCATCGGCTCCACACGACCTTGTACAATCTTCCCATTCGGCAGTGAACCAGCTGCAGGTGAAAATCAGACATAGATGATTGACTATTAACTCAGTGCGCTGGGTTATTAGCAGAAAACTATCCTAACCGTATGCAATTCCTGTTGCTGCCAGGCATATTGCAATTAAAAATGTATTTATAAATATTGATATGCAGCAGCCTTCGTCAGGATGTACTCGTATGTATGTGCTAAACAGCGTGGTCAAATGCCGAGGCGTATGCGTTGATCTTTATGAATATTATTGCCACAATTTCCTTTTGGTAGAATGTAGAAATATGTATGTACCCTGTAGAATAAATCCCATATCTATTTGTGCAGTAAAACTTACGTGAAACAAACGTGTTTTTTCGGTCTTTTTTTTACATTTTTTTGTTCAAACACATTTAAAAGACGTTATATGTGGTCTCCCAAAACGAGATCATTCAAGTTAACGGAGAAGTCTTAAGTTATTGAGAGACGGCAGGTTCGCGGTTCATGTTACCTGACATGAGTAGGATATTTTCAATCAGAATTCTGACTTACCTCATAGAGTCGCATGGAGAATTGCAAGGTTGGATAATAGTTTTCGGCATTCGACCTCCGCATTTTCGTTTTCCCACCCATTTCTGACCAAGTGTGCTGCGACAACCGTATCGGGACGACCTGTGCAAAATGTAATAAATACGAAACGTGTTCATTAGGTAGAAAAACAATTAACACGGCTTCAATGAATGTAACAGAGGTTTTAGCAAAACTATAACACAGAGACCAAAAAATGACTGTGTTAAAGTTGAACACTTTGCGAATAAGAATGAGGGACTGAGCTCAGCTCTGAATATTTTCCTCCGAAGCAGAGAAATAGACTTGGCTAAACCAAACTCAATCGCTTTTAATGCAATATCATACCTGATTCCACTACCGCAGCTCACAGAGCAAGAGGTCCATTTTTTAATGAGATACCGGTAGGTGTCGCGCGGGCGCGGAACGTCATTTGCATGCATAATGTAACTGTAGTTGATGGAAACTTTCATCAGGCGCCTCTGCACCATGATCTAAAAATAAAAATTACAGTGTTATTTGTCCTTTGAGTACTGCAAATAAATTGTGTTTTTGGTTCTGTTTGTCGGCAACTGAAAAGATAAAGCTGTTTTTGTAAACACGAGGCCATTTAGGATCGGAATATTTATTTTTAGCAGTCAAATTGTTTATTCCAGGCAACCTCTACTGTTGCATATCACATTTCGTCACAACGCATCTATTCATTAATCTCATCAACAAATTTTGCCCTTTGTATAAAACCGCCAACGATAGTCACCGCAAAGCCATATGTTTTCAACACATTTCTGATTTCCTGATACCCTTGTGGCAAGTTTATCGACAGAAAAATAAACTGACGCTCTGCACGTTCCGGACGCACCCGGCCACTGTATCCGCCACACAAAGCGACAGAGTGCAGTGGGAAACAACACGCCCCAGTGACCGCAGAGACCGACATCAACAGAATCACTGAGATCCGCAACGGTGATTCATCAACTGATGTAACTGATGGTCGTCCGTAAACAAGTTGGGTGCGTGAATGGCAATGTGCGTCATACGGGGGTAGCCAGGGGGACTTGCTAATTGATGTTGTTCTCTGGCGATGTGGGTGACGTGTTGGGGGTTTGTTCACAACCCCAGCTGACCGCAATGAGTCAAAAATTCTGGCATGGAGGCCTCTAGCTGTCAATGACGGACATAGAGCGGGTGACCATCCTTACGTAAAAGTGTTGGCTTACAGAGCGGTTTATCATACCTAAAACGCCTGGGATGACAATTAGCATACCTAGGACTTCGTAGCGGGATACGAAACGTTAGACATCGGTATTAGTAAAGTCAGTTTTTTAAACCGTTTACCTTCCTTGACAAAGGGTTCAGGTTCAAGTTAGAGCTAATCCGGCCTGTCAGAGACTAGAATCCAGTAATTAAGATTAGTTGCCTTGCGGCGGCGTGGATTAGATTTGTGTCTAGGTATTGGGAGCGCTCTTTGAAGTTAAATGTTATGAACTTGGGCTTGTGGTCAAGGCACATCACTATGCACCCCAAACCATTGCTAGTCACTAACTCGTAAATATAGGGTTTTAGAAACTTTGCGTATTTAGATTTTCTCACATGGAA
The DNA here is from genome assembly GCF_947561715.1 of Ascidia mentula. Taxonomy (NCBI): domain Eukaryota; kingdom Metazoa; phylum Chordata; class Ascidiacea; order Phlebobranchia; family Ascidiidae; genus Ascidia; species Ascidia mentula. The sequence continues at coordinate 9,374,658 of NC_138574.1, read as the reverse complement.
TGCGCCATAACCGTTCTTTTATCACACACTTGTTCATACGCATGTACCGGTACTTGGGGGATTCAAATTGTTCCAACCCATTTTGTTTACTATAACAACAGTTCTTGATTGTTAAGTTTGGTAAGTCGATTGCGAACCAAAAATTGAATGATCCACGGCATACCCTTTAACCTGTCGACTTGCGTAGGTTACGGAACACAAACAAACCCCTTACCATCAATATAATATCGGAGTTAATTGGTCCGGGAGCCGTCAAACTTTCCACCTCATCGATGCTGTCGTAAGTCCACAAAGTGCCCGCGTTGATGACGCGAAAGGGGAAGTCCCCCTCTGAGAGACGACTTCCACGACTGTTTAGGAAGTAGCGGCGATCGTTTCGGTTCTTCAGGGCTGCAAAGGTTACGATATGTTTTTTGGAGGGTATTACGAAGCAAAATATTACTAGACCCTACGAAACAAGTCGTCGGGATTTTAAAGATAATCTTAAGGCATTTAATATTAAGACCGTAAAAGAAACTGTGCATTAAAATTCTGTTGGCGTTGATTAATTAAGGTTCGAGTTTATTTGGAGAGGAGAAATGGACAGGCTGTTTGCCAATTGCAGCTATTATGCTGGGTAGCAACACAAACGAAATCATAGCAAAGTGTAGCTATACAAGTTATAAGGAGAAGGTTGGAATTCCGCTTCACCACAGAAGACAAAACAACAACATCTTGCTGCTAGTCTGAAAAACCAAACCACAAGAAATACATAACAAATCCTTATTGCCAGGCGGAACACTTCGCAAATGCTTAAATCAGTTGGCACTTACTACCAAAAAACTACGGACAATTGAAAATGTGAACTTTAATCACGTGATTCACCTCGACCCCACGACAATCAGATCTGATGTCATCGCCAGGTAAAGGCGGTTCGTTGTTTAAACTACACTGTCCAATCTAGAATCTACATGTCGGAAACCAACGCTCGAGCACAAGGTTGGTGCCAGCAATCCCTCAATCGCGTCAAGGCCTCTAGGCCCAAATTGGGTCAACTACCCTGGTCCCATGTGGTTAATATCGTCTAGTGGCATTCGCGACAACGAGGGGAAGACGCGAGACTAAGTTCGGGGTCAATTTGTCGCGGTCACGTTGGCCGATATTGCGAAGCCGGTTTGGGCGATGATGCCGCGTGGGAAAGGTGGCGCCAGACTCAAGGTGCATTGGAACATTTAAACCAGGCGCGCATCACCGACAAGTAACTTTTTGATGATTTAATTTCAATGACAGAAAAAATAAAGACGTTACATCGTCCGATGTTGTGATGGCAGAAGATCGCCCGATGCTATATTTAACGTAAATCAAACTTCATTAAACACGTGATTGAACGTAATTGAACTTGGTGTTTACTGTTTTTATAATGTCACGCCTCCTACGACAAACAATCCACTTCAAAATATTACGTCAGCACGGTATGCTTCCGGGAAGAAAGTATTTCTTCGCAGAAACGTTTGTGGAGTGACGCCCATATACACTCACGACCAAATACCCCCGGACAATCTGATAAAACGGTCTTTTGGGCAACAACAAACTTGGTTTCAAAGTTGTGAGAATTTTGCTTGTTCTCCCTGATATCAGGGTGTAAATACCAAACTTGATTAAAACTAAAATCTTGTTTGTCAAATTTTTCACCATGTGATGGCAACGGTTTTTGTGATAATTACTACAATTTAAATTTGCGGTATTATTTAAAAATTAAAAAGATGCTAAAATACGCAAGAAAAAAAGATTTTTTTTAACTTTCATTGGTTTCGTTAACAGTATACAAAATGCATTACGAAACTTACCAAACTTGTTAGAGTTATTTATGGAAGATCTTTCCTCTACAATGCGGATTTTCCGTGCACCCTGTGGTATCTTGTACATCTTCATGTATTCTGCACATAAAATGAAGCACAAATGATTATTCTTTTCACTGCTTCGATTTAACAAATTGGCGGATTAAAATGTCAAGTTACCACCCTTTGGAATAGTGTTGTAATTCAATGTTTAAACGAGGGTTGCCGCCACACTTACGACGTTAGTTAGAGTTATCCCCAAAGACTCTTGGCTGCGTTTCTCACGTCACCCTACAGCTGTGACGTCAACATGGCAATTCGCGATGACGAGGGTGTATTTTAAGAAAGTAGTGCATTAGTTTAGGTTATTTTTACATTCCATTTTGGTTAATATCGTCTAGTGGCGTTCGCGACAACTAGAGGAGGACGCGAGACAAGTTAGGGTTCACTTTGTCGCGGTCACGTTGGCCGATATTGCGAAGCCGGTTTGGACGATGATGTCGCGTGGGGAAGGTGGCGCCAGACACAAGGTGTATTGGAGCATGTATGACAGGCCCGCAACGCGACAATTCAAATACCGAAAAGTGTGGCAGATTAATGCATAAAAACAGTATCTGACATTGCGCGTCCTTCTAAATTATTTTTTTGACACTAAGTCGCAGTATACAACTTTTTTATGACATTCATGATGTTTAGAAATTAATTGCCGCAATGGTGAAACTAAAGTCGGTTGTGTTGAGTAAGCAATTTTTATTTAATGGGACTTAGCTACTAACACATTGACTTTGATTGCTGGGTTTTCTTGGGGCGCAACAACCGTAGACAAGTACCCAACTCGACAGTGTCTTACGTCCAATTTTCCTCCTGGTCTTTTTCGCAAGCTCCCCGGTGATGCTGCGACAATCACTGCCGTCTCCTCCGCACACTCCGCACGCATCCTCTCGCCTGGAGGAGCCAATCTCCTTGTTGCATCCAATTTCCTGAAAAACTCCGATTCATTTTGGATGTCGGCAAAAAACCTACGACTTACATTGATGCTTGTACATCACAACATGTAATTTGTTTGAAGGACATGCAGTAAAATTTTGCAGATTTTACCTCGACGTTGGCCCTTGCCTGGACGCAATGACATTACAACACGTAGGCGGCGCAAAACTGGAATCGATCAATAAAGAATTTCGTTTCTTAACATCAGCAATTTTGGGTCTAAAACACTTTGCCAGGCAGGTTAATAAATTACTGCTTTTATCCTCTTTGTGGTGTGTTTGGAAGCGAACATCCCTCAATTTCCCACCCTTTCGTCAAAGATACAACGCAAATTGTGAGCTTGATTAAATCGTGGTGCCAAATGAGGTCAGTGTGGCCAAGTTAATAAGCGCGTGCCAAAGTAAAAACGGAAAACACCGCAATGTCCACTTTGTGTCTCGGAACCGCCAATGTCGACAACACGTTAATTTGAAGAAAGACATCCGATCATTACAAGCAAGTATATTGAATTCGTAAGGTGAAAAGGCGTTGCGGACACGCCTCAAACATTTGGGTGGCGAAAAAACATGAATTTAGCAGCATTTTCAATTGCGATCCAGGTAGGCGACTTCTCCGTTTTGTGTTCACCTTTATCATGTGTTATTATCTCGTCGGAACCGAATCATCGAAACGGTTTAAGCTCGCAATAGTCGCATAAGGTTGTAGCATTCTTTTTAAGTGCGTTTTTCGGGCACCATTGTTTCAAATGTTTGAAATGTCAGTATTTTCAGCAATGCAGTGCAAAAAATTATTAACCACTAGCTAAATATAGTATCCTACTTTATTACACATGCCTTTACTGAACTTGTTTGGATGCAACTTACCACACATTCCCCTCTGATGCAGATTCCATGAGGGTCGAGGTAACTACAACGCGTCCCATCCGCCACTATGTCGCCCATCGATACGATGAGATGGGTTTTCTTTGATACGCAGAAGAGTTGACATTTGTTGTCAGCTGTGACGATATATTTAGTCAAAGAAAACGAAATAATGGTGTGTATATGCAGTGGCGAATACACAGTGTATACATTTACCAGGACATTTTTTATTAGTTTTCAAAACAAAACCAACGTTTCGTTTGCTTTTTGAATTCATGTCCTAAAATGCTTTCTCACAAACAGTACAACGCGCAACGTCATTGCAATAAAAATACGTTTTCGATACGCCAGAATATTGCTAAAAAATGCCATGAAACTTTCCAATCAATTTCTATTTTCAGTTTTGCTAAAATACAAACATAGGGCAACATACTTGGAAACACAAGTATATACTTACGCCCTGGGTTTTCGTATGGCAACCACTTGTGCCGCTGTGAAGATCCGCGCTGCCTGAAGGTCACCCCGTTGCTATACGTGCACTGTTCAGCACGATAATCCCGACCAGCAGGGCAGGGACGCTTATTGCACAGGTCCGGATCCATATTCTTGCCGACGCATTTTCTTCCGTTGTTTGACGGCCTTAAAAAATGACAATACGCAGGTCTGAATACATACTAGACTGCTCTGTATTCATTGTGTATATGTCAGGTTGCCATTTACGATAAAACTTAGATTAATAGGTTTTTGTTTGTTTGTAATAAAGTGCGCTGCTATTTTTAGTGATACCGATGATGCTTGCAGGTGAAATATAATCAAATGAAGATCTTTGTAGACCAATGACTTAATTGCTTTTTAAAAAAGAAAGTCTATAAAGGCGAAGGTTGGTGCAAAAATGATATTTTCGTATATCCTCAACCATGTTTGATGTTTAGCAATCATAATGCACACCGAATTTAATAAAAAAAATACCACTGACAATGCGTTTAAATTATTGTAATCAGTTCGCACGACCTCTTCATTTTCCCCTGATACCAATTAATCCAGAATGGTTATTTGTTTAATTTAGGTCAGGGGTCACCAAACGTTTGTTACAAAGGACCAAAAAAATTTAAGCAGGACGATCGGTGGCCGGATTATCGTTTAAATCCGGCCGCGGGTGCGCAATTTCAGACCCCGATTGAAATAAAGCAACTGCAAAAGCTTCGCGGTTATTTGACAAAATAAAAGTTGGTCTCACGGAGGGTTGTTGCACGTCCGCGTCCTGTACATAACACCTGTACCACAAGACCTCGAACATTCCCCGTACGTCGACCATGGACCCCAGTTCCCGTCCACCACTTGAGCGCTGTCTCTTCGCACGCAGTGACCTTTGAAGCACCACTGGAAAATAAAGTTTAGGTTACTTCGGGGACATGTAACTGTATTCAGTTATATGTGCTTTTCTGACAACATCTGTAATGCTGTCTGTCTGATCATTTTTACAGTTTTACTTACTAACTTTAACTATATAGTATAGAATTTTAAAAATATCGGAATCTCCGGATAGCCTTGTGGCCAACACAAACTTAGTAACGGGTTTCTTTTCGTATAGTATCTTTCACTAAAGCATAAAGAATGACTGTATGGTCACGACAATTTTTTTCAACACTAGTGGAAAAAAGACAATTCATTTATTTTTAACTTTTGTGGTAAATTTTCTGCATGGTTACATGCTACAGTGTTTAAATACTTTTAAAGACCTGTTATGCACCCTATATTCACTGTACGAGTTGACACGAAGTTCCAAGAAGAATACTCAATATCATCCGTAAATCCTCTTTTCAAAGCCAAAACCGCTGAAATACGCAATCGGCTTTATCACCTGCCAATTCCAGCGCGTTGTTGGCAAAGCTAAGTCCACGTTCGGTTTCTTTTGAAATTCCCACCCGAGTTTTTTGCACACATGAAAGTCAAACCGTGTCTTTGTTGTGGCGAAGCGCGCGCAGAACCAGGAAATTTCGAGATTCTCCTACTTGAATTTTGCGACCGCACAATGATAAACTCGTTAGCGGTTTTAAAAGGAAACCCACCGCAAAGTGTTCAAACGGAACGGTTACAGTGTTGGATTGTGACGTAGTGCATGTGATCTTTTCTCCGGCAATTGCCTCAAAACAGTTTTTGTGTTTGGCTCAATTTGTTGCGATAGTGTTTATGTTTTACAAAATATCGCCCCTAATATCGCCACACAAAACCGTATACGGTTGTCAGCGATACATATCGTTAACATTTTTTATTTACCGATACGGTGACTCTTGAATTTTCCCAAATTTATTTTCCTTAGCGCACCAACTTCACCCACTAATCCGGTTCTCGAGGGTGAATTTTTCGCCGCTATTTTTGAAGCTAATACAGTGTGTAATTGGCACTTAATTTATTTTCATTTAATCACCGATGGCATGCGTGTTGTTAGGACCAACAATACACTCCCACTCAATTGAGTTTGTTTTCGTTTTGCAATCTGGTACCCTTAACCCACTTCAATACCCAGTCCCAGCTGTTGAGGTAAGGTGAAACGCACCACGTTTACCGCCTTTCGCACAGAGGGTCCCCTCATTCATGTTGTGGGTAAACAGATTATGACATGAGTGGGGTGTCGAACACGACCCATGGGTCGTTAGAAGACACCCCGACACCTGTTCTCTTGTAGGACCGAACAGGTAGCCGGTAACAAAAATGAGGGGTATCCTAAGGCCTTAAAAGGTTATCACATGATAGTTGGCATTAGGTGTAGCGTATAAACTTCCCAATACGGAGCGCGGCGGTTGCTCTCTTCTGAACACTACTGATATCTTCAAAGATCGTCAAAGCGCATTGTTGAAAAAGCAGTTAAGTGCCGCAGAAATACCAATCACGTACCACGCCATGTACTATCATTATCGATATGCGCAAGAAGTAATTGAGAAATACAGCTGCATCAAGTAACATACACATACCATGTTGTCTCCACATTCCGTGCCATCAGCAGGGGGGCTCTTCTTGGTCTTGCAAAAAAACTGGTTGTCGGCGTGGCTGCACCACAGTGTCCGGCAGAAATCCACATTCTTAAACTGCAAGACAGAAGTTGGGTTAAAATAAGGTGAGTGCTGATTCAGTACACGTCCGTTGGTAGGTTTATTCGATTGAGAAAATTCTGGGCTTTAAATATTGGTTTAGTAAAGCGGATTTATTGTACTTAAAGTCATAGTGAATAAACGAAAATGCCAATTGCATGAATCGACCTGACGAGGTAAACAAGTTACTAGAAGTACGCACCAACAAAGCAAAAAAAACAAGTTTTGTAATAAACAGAACCTTTCCACCGATTTTAAATTAGTATGTGAAAATGCACTACGCCAAGTTTTATAAAGTGCTCCTTTATCACATTAAAGTATACAAAAGCAGCATTTTTTCGCAGACTGCATCCGTAAGTCACAATTAAAGCAACCACAAAAAAGTGTAGTTGTTTTAGGGATCCTAATTAAACTCGCAAACCCGTAAAAAACTGCACACGACCACATAGCAGGGCCTGGGAAACGCCAGGGCAGCAACAAGACCTTCGACGAAAATAGAGTCTGTTGCAATCGCCTGAGCACCATTGACCTCAGTGTAGTAATTAGCGCTCAAGGAAGGCAATATACAAGCCACTCCAATGGGCGTCACTTCTCAATTTGGCAACAGTACTGCACTGCGACTTGTATTGCCTAATTTAATTAACCAACCGCAGGGACTCGGTCGGGAGCCATCATGGGGCCCCGGTTCCCACAGAGGTTTTGCTGCATCTGTGCCACATATTGTATAGGTGGTTAGAATGTAGTCATCGACAGTTAATATTGCGTAAGTAGTGCATTATTTGCACTTGATTTGTTTTGCTTTGGAAGCGACGTAGACACAAAGTATACATACTTTAACATTAGGCACATTCGAACTTCAACCAACAATTACGCCTTACTTATTTCACAAAGGACGCAAAGATTTACAAAGAAAAAAAACACAAAACTTTAATTAATTGTATCTTGCTAACATTTCATGTTTATTCATCCCAAATTCTCAATGAATCATCATAATTCCAATGTTTTTGAGGCAAATCAGTTCGAAGCAAATATTGACGCACATACGGAAGCAGAAAAAGCTACCACAAAATCCCATTAAACTAAAATGGCGGTTTTGTCATATCAGTAAATGCAATCTATGTGCGGGTTAGAAGACGGAAATAAACAAAGGCTATGGCTAATATCCAATTTTTATTACGGCCAAAGCTTTGTGTTGAGGTGTTATTGCAAAACGTCGTTACTTGTGTTTTGGGCGGTATCGGGTATCCGATTATCGGTTGGAACACGATAAAATTCCAACCATTCGATGTGACGCCTTAGCTATCGTGGTTTAGATGGGGGAACTGGTCGCGCGATCAGACAAACAACCCTCTGATATAATATCTCCTGTTAGGGTGAACTGTATTATCTTAAGCACCACATATTTACAACCGAATTACACTATTTTCAATTCCATTTAAAAGGACATTCTTAACGTAAAGTGAATCTTAGACAATGTGCGATACTAGTCCAGGGCTTAATCGAACAACAGGCAAACATTGTGCCTTCATTACAAATTATCTGGATGCAAAAGTCGTTTTGCTTGAGCTAAACCTATGTCGCTGTCAGTTTATAGTGCTGACGAATGAGCGAAACAGTAAACTTCACCGTTTAATTCTCGAACCCGAAACGCGCGAAAACTCGCGTCAGCAACGCGTTAAAACATACAGCTTTGTCACGGGAGAAGAGCGGATAGGTCAAAGGTCAAAATTCCGTTGTCACAACCCGTAAAAACCTCGCCCACTCACCGAAGTACAACGCTGGTAGCCCTGGCCGAAGTCGAAGCGGCATTGATCGTCGGCTGAGTATCGGATACCCGGGTAAAGAGGAGTAGGGCCCCACTCGGGGGTATGCGGGTCGTCCATCAAGCAACGGAAGTTCCTATTAACGTTGGCAAAGTAAGAAACGAGTTTGGTTTGTACGTGTTTTCGGCAACAATACACAGGGATGCAGCGGCTTCGGTTTTAAGAGTTATGGCTGGAGTCTTGGAAATGGCTTTGTTGTTGTTTTGTTAGGCGGGGTCGTATTCTGTCGTTCTTGCGCCGCCCTGTTCGTGACTCCTTTAAATTCCGAGCGTAGCACGAATTGCGCAAGACGGGAGTTAATGTTTGTTTACTACGCAACTGACGAAATGCAATAGGTCCAAGCCCACACTGGGCTGCTATTTGGTGCTTGGTCCATCAACGATCTTCTGATACGTATAAAACACTATTTATGTTGAAAACAAAGCCTTTAACAGAACAAAAAAATTCCTTTGTTGCGTTTGCTACGTAGCATTTGTGCAATGTTGTATGTCAAAAAATAGCACTTGGTTGATAATTATTTCACATAATTTTGGACATACACGTGATTTTAATATGTGACAATATTATTATGGCAATGACAAGGTTCAGCTTTGACAGCCACCATCGTTACTTAATAGTGGATACAAGTGGAACTAAGAGACCACACCAGCAGCAAAATAAACACGTACCCGATGTTAGATAGTAGTTCCTGTTGACTGCATCGCGACCAATGATATCTGTGGAAAGCCGCTTGTACCAGAGGCGCCATAATGGACCCCATACTCGTTTCGTCGCCGCACCTGTTTTCGTCACCGTCGTGCTCCATTCCCAGCCTGGTGAAGAGCACAACAGATAAACAACGAAGGTGTGATAACAAGGGGGAAAGTTTTAAAGAAATTGTTAAGCTCCAACAGTGAGTACAAAAACGAGTATAATGTGGAAGTTACAAATAGTGGAAAATATTGAAGAAATCAATTTCAGTATATGCTATATTTATTCGGATGACAAGAAATGTTTTAAAATGCGAGTTGTCAATGAAATGGGCGCCGTCCCCAAAACCTTAACAGCGTTTCCAAGCCTTCACATGGTTTCAAAAATAACAAAATAAACATGAAAAAAGGCACTCCGTCGAATCAAACGTATAAAATAATGTAAAACTATTGAATAGTTATTAGATTTGGGAGCAACGCGAGAGTCATCTCATTTGCACGCATACAAACTGCACAACTTTTACAAAAGAGACCAAAAACCTCGTGAGTTCAAATAATTTATAAGGGAATATAACAGAGCAGCGACGGTTCTAAACTAAGTCGGTCCATTACACCAGCGGCAAGTAACCCTCAATCTGGAACAATTATATGCGAAGGTGGGGTCGGCACGTTCTCCAACGAGCTTAAAGCCCTTGTTCGCGCCATGGGAATAACGAACAATAACCTCCAGATTTCTGCTTTTGAAACGATTTAGCATCCAAATGTGTGCGTTAACGAGCTATTTAAGGGAGTGGCAGGATTGGTCTCTGATCATAGAATGACCCTTGGCACCCGAATACGTAAATGGACCAGGAGTCATCCTTCAGATTTTCGAGTCATTTTACACAGAGTTGGGTTAGTCAGGGCGGGGTTAAGCAATTGCCGTGGTTTCAAATGTTTCCGAAATGACGATTCCCACTAGGGGACCAATACGTCACGTTGCCAAAACAGTGTGTTGGCGTTCCGCGTCTGGTTAAAGGGTTAACATGTAATATGCAGCTCATGTCATGTGACATGCACAAAACAATGAAATTACTGTGAACTAAATATAGTTGGTATTCAGTCTATGCAGATGTTTACCGACTAATTAAGTATAAGTGGTATATTAAACACGCCTCAAAATACCTTTTGATCACGCAATGCGGTCGCTCAAGCTCAACTTAAGGGGAGAAAATTGAGGCATCTGCTAAGTTGTTATTGTTAAACTTAATTGCTGTGTAGGAGAAAGTCAGAACTTGCACCCGCGTTGTATATACGGATAAAATCAAGCACGTTCTCCCTCTTGTAACTACCCTTGAAAGTCAGTGTTTTATCAGCTGTGACCGAGACCGAACCTTCACCATGCGGGTTCTCAGTTCCAACAAAGGCGACCCACTTTAACAGGTGGGGCGATGATTAAAAGTAACCCAGGGCGAAGAAACAATGCCTGGAACTACTAATCTCGCGATCGAGTTTTCGCGATAAAACGGCTCTGATCGCTGGTTGAGATAAGAGGGCTCACATGTCGGACAAGGTCAAACTAGGAGGTCTTGTGAGCTAAAACCTGATGCCTTATGTTTATGTTGCAGCCGGCGAACAGTTCAAGATCAAAGCACGATGCGCGAGTGAACAGGACTGGGTCTTGTTTTGGGGGTTGGAGGGTAAAAAAGCAAGGTTTGGTTGCGGGTAATGCGCAGGCCTACTTGGACAAGTAAGATCTCGCCATCTTACAGAGTTGACTTAACACATAGAAGAACGATCTCGAAATATCAACAGTTTTTGTCTCGGGTTTTTGTCCACTTTTTCTCTTGAAAATTACTTTGTTGTTTGTATTTTCTGGCAAATTCTGTTAGTCTGTGATTCGTTTTGAGAAAATTCATGAAATTTAATGGTTAAGGGACGTTGGTGTGTTAAAAAAAAACAGAAATTACGGACAAGCTTTTACCAAATGACTATTCAAAGTGTAGCAATGACATTTGTATCTGCACCATATTGTGCTTATTAGGAATATTTACTTTTCTGCAAAATCTGCGTCTGCTCCCATCGGGAAAAAATCAGTACCGATGGATAATTATTATTATCATAACTACAAGTACTTGAAACGTCAAATTACTATTCTCAACAGCAATGACTCCTATTCTGTAAAAAAACTACTCGAAAATATGAAGCACGTTACAATGATGGGAAACTTACACGTGACCGGTCTCGTGGGCGATGACAAAAGCTGAGGAAAATCCATCTTCGAAGTTCAAGGAGCAACTCCGAAGTCTTTCGCACATTCCAGTCACGTGCGCGTAACCTAGGAAACGAATGTAATGTTAAAAAAAAACAGGTATTCCGCTGCATGAAGTGGAATTTGTAATAAATATTGAAATGTTTTGTCATGGAAAATCTTAAAGCAGATCAACAAGTTTAAAAAAAAGAAGTTTGTTAAGCATTTATGTTTTTTTAATTTATTTTACACTTGTGCTTGTGTAACAATGTTTGAAGAACAAACAATGAACCTGAATGCACGCGAATAAAACACAAAGGCCTTGAAACATACAGAAAGAATCCCGACTAACACAACCCTGATGCAAACTCTATTTTGCAGGGCAATCCCAGTCACCCGGTAATGGTTTGACCAATCAACAGGTGCACATTTTTGCAGAGTAACAGACGTTTCCTGAATTGCGCAAAAAAATTTAAAAAGTATACCAAGATGAAAACTCTAACTCCCACGCGTCGAAGATTTCCGCATTCGGAAACACGTTGTATGGAGACGGAGACGCAAAAGAACATTAGTAGTCGGGTTTGGGGCCACTGTGGAAACCAGAAGACCTTAATAGCAACTTCGGTTTGCAACACATGGTATGTTTAAAGTCCCCTCATGTTGTTTTGGCACTTATCGCTGGGTGCAATTGGTGGAGTGTTCCGGAAGGTGTTGGAACGTGATTGCATGAGACGATGTCGCCTCGGGGTACAAGAGTTCAAGCCCCTGCGTGTCAAGCAATGCTCAAGAAAACTGTGTGGGGAATTTGTGTGAAATGTGCAAAGCTGGCAAGGTCATGACCCATAATTCCCACTCGCTCTTTGAAACAACCGAGGTGGAATTATTTGATGACTGAAATTGAGAATGCGGGTAATTTTGCGTGTGTATTGCACTTTACCCCCCTTTTCAAACCAACAGGGAAATGTCAGAGTTAAAATTTTCCAATCGCACTTCCCTTCGCACCAAATTCGGTGGCAACGGCGACTGCAAAATGCGATTTCGGCGGCGTTAGAAACCCGGATATACGCCGGTTTGTCTTGATCAAAGGAGGAAAACCAAACCATTACCCCAATCCGGGCTGTTGTATGCAATCCACCTTGCCCGGCGATCGAATCTACAAAGACTTTCGCCACTCCTGGGTGTGCCAGGCCGCGGCCTCACCAAAATAGGCGGCGCAGGATTGCCCAGAATACGCGATAGTGATCACGACAATCGGATGCAACTCCGATTATCGTTTAGGAATATGAGATAACGGAAGAAAGAGTGTCTCATGTGGCCATCGAGTCGTCACATCTCGGCCGATTGTCGATGCATTAACGCCGTTGCCATCGCTCGGTCTAACGGGCGCTCAACTCTCTGGCAAGCTCATGGGAAAAGCATGAGTCAAGCTGCTGAGTTTGTTTTCAAATGACAACGGGCGTTTGGCGAGCGGCAAATACCTCGCGCGATTGCCGTTTGCATTTATCACCGCCGGTATACGACCTTTGGAATCAGAGGAAATGTGGGCGAGTCCGCTACAAATTTGGTAGTGAGTCGGTGAAAAAACAATATACAGAACGTATCTTAATCGGGAAAAGTGGACGCAGACATACTGGGATTTAAATTTTACGTGTGACAACTTATCAATGAATCTGGTTACGATATTTCAACGATAAACCACACGATGTTTTCAATTTCCCCAATACTTAGTTTCAAGCGTCAATATGATTTTCATTTGGAGACTTCCAACGGAAAATAGAATTAACAAAAAAACAAAAAATAGTTGCCTTTTTTCGAAAATACGAAACAAAATTTTTGCGCATAATTTTGTATTTTTTGCAAGTGCAAATGAACAGGCAACTTTACAACGAAAACAGATCTGCCATGTAACACGACCTCAGTTCCATTCGACCCCGCGGTCTCAAGGCCCGAATTCCAGGTACCCGAACGACAAGACTAAAACGGCCACAAGGCGCTCAAAAGCCAACAAATCATGTATACTTTCTCCCGTGTGCTCTTTGAAGCTAAACGGTGATAAACGACATGCATTAGCTAATGTACCTCACACCGTGGTCAGGTTAATCGCAAAACAACACGACGCAAGTGCTTTGCGGTTTGTCTTGCGCCAGTTCAAATTGTCCATGTAACCAGTAAATTAGGTGCTACGCTTATTTGTCATCTTTGTGCCGTGTCTAGGCAGAGGTCAACAAGTGATGATTTTCAGGATCATTTGTTCAGACCCAAGTGGTCGGTTGCTTTGGCTTGAAATGGCGGGGATGCTGCTTTCCCCAGCCCGCAAAATAAGCATGCGGTGTCCCGTTACAGAAAGTCACTTCACTCAAAACTCCTCGTTAAATGAACAATGAACATGTAATCAAGGAAATTGCAGCGGACAAAAGCTACAACCGCAAGCCATTTTGGATAACCCCGTATAGAAAAATACAGCTTTAACCTTATGCAGCAATGCATTGCTTGCGTGTAAATAGCAATATCCAAACCTCCCTTCAGCCACTACATGACGTAACGCCTAAGAGAGTTTGCAAGCGTGCACTTTCAATAGTATGAGATCATCTCACACCCCCTTGGTCCGAGATATTCCTTTTTATGGCAAGCAATCGTCCATCTATAACTTTTAATGAATGGCATCCCAGTCCATTCAACTCGTATGAGCAGAACCCGCCTAAATGATGTAAGGAGTGATGGAAACGCTGGCGACTTGGTCTAAGACGCATCCCCTTTAGCTTGAGGTAAATCGGGGTGACATCCCCTTAGTTATCTTCAGGAAGTCAGGAACATTACAAATATAGTTCTTCTGATATAAAGGGTGAAAGACCTTGACACACTACACAGTTAACCCTGGTGAACAGTTTTGCCACACATACCACATAACGTATTTTTGTTTTGTCCTGTGACCCAATATTTGCGATACTTTTGCTTTGGCACAGAACAAAGCAATAATCAAAAATATTTTTGTGTGAATATTTTACAGTTTTGTTGAAATAAAGAGTGAAACCATTGATCAAAAATATGCGCTAAAATATGTAGAAAAAACCAACGATATATGAGGAGAGCAACCTACCAGCGGGACCAAAATTCTTTCTCGTGAGGAAGATGCTGTTGTCATGGCGACGGTTGTGAGGCGGGGGATCCTTTAAGAAGATGTCGTTCGCCCACTTGCACACGTTTCCAAGACTCGTCGAGGCCTGATCCGGAACGATCAACCTGTTTGACTGACGTCACAAAGAGAAAGAAAATGTACGTCACAATGCGAATGAAGGCGGTAAATTGCGTTGGAAGTGGGCTGAAAATTGGCCCAGGATAACTGTAGGTCTGGCATTGAGTTTGTTTTGACTGGGATAAAATGATAACGGCGCGTGCGAATGAACTCTATGATGGTAATTTATGGCTCCTATAACCGGCAAGCTGGCAAGGGCTTCGATATATGGACGTGTTTGTATTGCCTTTGCGCGATAACTACCACACGATAGACAAATCCGGTTGGGAGTAGAGCTATGCTGTTAAACCCGCATCGACTCGTATGGAAAGTTATTCTGGGCGAATTCGTGTCGATAAGTTCGTCAAAATACATCAAAGCACCATTGGACGACAATATATAGAATTTGTAACCAGCGGATTGGTACCAATTTCGTCGAGTTGCTTTTGCGGTCTATATTCGCCGTGGCGTGTGACAATTTTCATCGAGATCAAACGGAACTTAGCAAAACGGGTAAGGAGAAAAGGGGCCACCGTGTAACGCTGCATCCGTGCGGTCGTCGGAGTCATGCGAAGATCGTCAGGCAAAATGCCCCGTTTGACGACTAAACACAATCACACTTCGGTTCTAGCTCCGTGTGCTATTTTAGTTGTATGGGTGTTGGTGCTATTTTGTTGTAAGTATGATGAAGCGACCTTGGGTGTGGGTGTGAGTTTGATATTTAGGCAAAAATGCCAGCCAATGTGAGAATTTTTTGCCTGTGAATTTGAGAAAATGTGAATCAAACCATATGAATTCAATCTAAAAACGTTTATAAAAAAGCGTAGGTCTCCCACTGACTACTTGGACTAGTTTTGGGATTAAAGCGTTAAAATTCTTTCAAAAAGTGATAGGCCAGTCCTAGTTATCACAATCTGAGTTTATATATCAGTAGTAGCCCAGTTTTGAATGTCAAATATCACAAAACACTACGTAACGTTGCAAGGATTCATTGCCGAAGTTCTATGTACATACCACTATCCGCGTTCAGAGGGGATTGAGAAACGGCGCATATTGTGTTCCAGCTTGTTGCGGAAATTAAAGCCTTTGTTGAGCTAACCCACAACCAAGTTCCGACGAAACCTTTACAACACGATCTGGCGATCGCGACTTCTGCGTCTGCTTTTGCTTGTGTTTCATATGGCGCCAGTGAAGTTAAAGTTTCTCGTGTTTTGGTGTTGACGGCGAGGCCTTAAGGTGGCATTTAGCGCCGCTAAATGCGCCACAGCATAATCCAATGCTTCATCGCTGGTCGCCAAAACCCGATTACTTCGCCGCTAGCTTCCGTAGTTAAAAGTTTAACTCAGGCTATTTGGATGCTTTAATTTTGGTCGTGGTTGGAGCCATTGTTCAATTAGTTCTTAATGCAACTGCTTCTTTATGGCGACGTAAGTACGATTTCACCGCAAAAGATATATAATGTCGCCATGTATTTTTTTATTGGAGCTTGGAATTCGACCATTCCACAAAACAGTCGTTTTTCCCATAGGTTTTTTTCTGATAACGTTGCTCGGTCAAACACAACATTTGCATAAAACACATAAAGTCTCAAATGCAAGCAGAGCGTTTTTCAAGGATAAATGAAATAATAAGTACAGTCAACGTGGAACGTTTATAAATGTCCACTTTTTTAACCTAAAACTAAACAGAAAAATATCACTCGATATGGAAATCGTTTTATCGGTAGTTTACAACAACTATGTGACACGCCTCAAAAAGTTTGTGAAAATCTCTTGCCGCTATTTGTTAAAAACAGTAGAATGACTTTCACAGCTGTGCCGATGCGTTTAACTTGTTTTGGAAATGTGAAAATTTGTTGCGGGACAGCGACAGTATATGCTTTGAAGTTATGCATTATGGAGTCGCTCCGTTCGTTTTGCGATATTGACAGCGTTTCAACGGCTGGCAAGTTCCAACGCCAGGATATTACCCGCTACAGATAATCACTCTGAGAAAGGATTTTTTCACGCCGTGATCGAATAAAACCAACGAAAGACCAAAAAATTCCTTTTGGGGTTGGTCGACATTTAAGACTCCATCCAAAACACTTGCAAAACTTGCTGCGGTTCGAGATTCTGATCATTTCTCTCTAAAACCTTGTTATACGTGCTTTAGCATTGCCCGCAATGTTGACTGTCACGCTGGAAACCGTTCATTTGGTAAAATTTGATTGTCATTTTAGGAGCTAAAGGTTGGGTTTACTCCACGACGAACATCAACCACTTACCCACAGAACGTGATAGGAAATTTAGGCCAAACCTAACACGACGACCACAATACCTTGTTGATTGCATTCCGCGTATTCTTGGTAACAAGTAAAACTAGGCACTGCGATTTTATGGTACGAAAGTTTGCGACCTTATTAGTTCAATGATGAAATTAGTTCAATGAAAAAAAAGTGGCCAGTGGACCGTTGATACAAAATACAACATTTTATAACCCTTAGCTTATTCGTTATCTTGAGAAGAAGATTGTTGGTTTATAAATGCGCCAGCAGTTACAGATAACACTAAATACGTTTCTAGGGCCGTTTTACCGCTTTGCCCGCTTCCTCTTATAGCCCGGTCATTATTGGCTAATAATCTCCGAGACAACGGCTGCTTAAAGTGCGAAATGTCTGCCGCCGGCAATTAACTTTTCGGTCCGCGCAGGTCAGTCTGCGCTTCAGCCTTCGAATTGAGGCTCTTCGGGTCGCTTAAGAACTAAGGTAACTAGGCCTCCTGCGAACTTCGGTGAGATTAGTTGTTGGCTATGGGCAACGGATCAAAGGCTGTGCCTGCCTTTGCCATTAAACATGCGATTGTGTCTTTTAAAATGCGGGCGAGACGTGAACATATACGGAGTTCGCGGATTATCAGATAACGCGTAATATGTCGAAGAGCGCCGCGGCAAATCTGATAACTTTGCTCAAAGCGCCGGCTTTTCCTAAAATACATAAAACGCCCATTACGTTAATTGCAATCGCAACACCGTCTGACTGCGGAATAATATATGTTGCAAATGCACTTGACTTACCCTGCGTGCGTCAAGCTGGTATATCCGTGAAAGTACGATATTAATGTGCAAGCCAAGGGACTCGTCGTGGTAAATCTCATCAACCTGGAACACAATGCAAAGTTATTAATTACAACACATTGATTAATAAGAGGAAAGGGCAATCCAACCGCTTTGTCGCCGATGCCGTGGTACAATAAACATAACCTCCAAAAAATGTGCCACGGCTGCTGGGATAGTGAGAAATACTCATGGCAACTTTTAAACAACCTGTGACGAAGTGTTGATGTCGGGGTCTTCGCGATAGTCACACTTCCATTAAAAGGGCAAATAGCAAAGCATTGACCTAACATTATTGCTTCGAGGAATCCACAAGTGTTTACGCGTTGCCCAAACACACGGGCTTCCTGTGAGCGAGCTTCAGGACACGGTCGGGGCGGCCAGGTGCGCTCAGGTCAAAGTCAGCGTCGACGACGGAACTGACTGCAAGGCCGACGAGAGAACAGACACTGCGCCGGCGTTCGGGTCGCAAAAGGCCGCAAAAACACAAGCGAAAGTCTGTGCCCACATGAAAGAACTTCGGCTACGCAGCGGGTTTTTGTCACGGGTGGTATGCTGCTCTTTGATGCGGCTACGGGCCTGCGTGTCGATGTAATTGCTCTGAAGGTCTATCGCATTTCAAAATAATACGCAACCGCGACCACGAGGTGTTTTTTGTTGAGTGCATGGCAAGGTTACCAAATACCTCGCTTATAAACCAGTCCTCGGTGCACTAAAATTGATTGATTGGTTTGAAACTCCGAGAAAAGATCATTACTGGTGCTGTTTATTGCTTTAACACGTTAACCTGGTAAAGTACTTGTCGTACGAAAGTGATTTATTACAACCCCTGATTCACTGGCACTTATCGATATAACAGATATGTTACCTATTAGGGCGCCATCAACGTTATGAGCAATATGTCAAAACTTTGCGACGTGTCTGGAAACCCCTCATGGTGTTGCTACGAAGTGAGATGCGGCGAGCATGGATCAGAATAGAGGAAGTGCAAGCGGTTTTGGTTCAAGACTAGCGGGAGGCACTCTGTTTGTTGCCATGTTGACGTATTTACATGCACAGTTCCGCTCAGCGCCGGGGACGCTGCTTCACCACGACAATGCCTTCTTAGATTTTCCGGAGCTGATTAGCGCGCCGCGTTTTTCTCTTTCCATTTCAGCCATCACGGCCTTGGCGAATTCTAGTGTAAACTGGGAGGGCATGAGAGCGCCGGCGGATGCGAAAATAATCGATCGATCGGAGGCGATAATTACACACACCATTGCAGGATCAGACGCTGCAGGAAAACCTAACGCCGCAGAGGTTGCATACACTGAGGAGACGGATTTCTTTAACACAGAGATGCACGTCTGTCGTCGACCTATATAAGGGAACGTCGTGCATTTTCCTTCCTTTACCACAGCTGAGACTTGAGCCTGCACGCGTCGCTTGCAAGCACATCACGTGACTTATGCTTTGACGTCACCCGGCAATGCCTTTCACATCATTTTGATAGAAGGAGTTTGAAATGCGTCCATCACGGCTGCTCTTTTCTATGCAGGTTTATAGGGAAGGCACCACGGTTATATATCGTGACATGAGCCATCGTTTTTAAGGGGATTGGCGACATTTCGTCATACTCAACTGTCCCGTCGCCCTTGCACTATGAAACGCACGGGAGGGTACATCACGATATTCCCGAAAAAGATAAACATACTGACAACGGAAATTATAAGCATCGTTGGGGTTCCTTAAGGATCAAAGACCCCACTCCGAATTATTTTGACAAACCTAAGACAGGTATTTTGGTTAGTAAGACCGACATCTGCTTATTGTTGATGTAGGAACGATACGGTAGGCGACCGTGTTTGGGGAAAGAATTCACGGTTTTCAAGTCGTTGTATGAAGCCATATCGATGCTTTTAAACGGTAGTATGATTTTTAATGTAAACTGACGGAACGGCCGTTGTACGGTCCAATTGCCATTTGTTAATTTAATACACCTTGCGTCAACACAGCTTGGTTATCACTTTCATTTGAGACGAGAGGGTTATTCGACGATAGACACACATCAGGGTGGCCACAACTTCTGTCGCAATTGCGTGACGCCGTGCGACCTCTAAAAAAATATCATAACCCAGCATGTACGAAGTCTCCTGGCTGCGTTGTTTGATTTTGACCAACTGGTCCTTGTTTTTGATTTTTGCTCATTTTAGTTTAAACTATGGTTTTTGATCGTTAAGGAATCATCAATTAAAAACAACTACGCTTTGTTTCACGATACCAACGAAAAGCCCAAAGGCGTCGCCAAGTAAAAAACACATGAAAATGCATGGGAATTCCTAAAGGCTTTGGTTTATATCTGGAGATAGGCGTTTTCACACATAAGATGGCTTTCGTTAACCAACGATTTGTCAACCAACAGCAAAACTTTGTTTCACAACAAAACAACGCTAACGTTGCCGCGGCACAACATGTCGTGAAGCTATGGAAGAGTGCACAAGGGCAGCGACACTATCGGGTTATCCCACAGAGACTGGGATTCCCATATACAGACGTGAGTAGTGTTTTACAGCAACACGCCTGGTGTGGAATTGACCTTGCAAGATCGAAGTTGACCTAAATTTTTGAAAGGGCGTGAGAGCGTGTGTGACACGGTTCAAGATTTCAGCAAGTGGTTCCAAGGCCGTGTTTGTTTGGTAATTTTCGCAGGAAGCGGTAATACCTATTCCATTTTTAACGGGCAATCCAACCGCCGATTTGAAACACAGGGCGTGTGACACGAGTTATCGATTGTGCTTGCGACAAAAAACACAGCAAAACAGTTTATCGTGGAGCCAAATCGTGGAATTAATTTTCTTTGACAGGAAGCGCTATTTTAGGCGCGGTACGCAAACATAAATTGACACTGAACAATCAATATCAACAGATGCGCTTCAGTTCTGTTTGGAACGAAGGAAACCGCATGACACGAAGATACTTTATAATAACACCATTTTCACTTACTATGTTAATTAGCGTGAGCAAGTAGTTTTCCACGTGATCGCTGCCATGGAAACGCACCACTTCGTAGTCGGCAATGAGCATGACTTCCATATTGTAGGCGTTGCGTTTCGAATGGCGTTTGCTTCTCGAGTGCATGTCTGCATGAAGATACGGGATAAATTAATGCAAGTTCCTTTATACAGAAAGTGTGCTATATAACCCACATAAAGTGTACATGTATTCGCATTGATTTGGAAAATAAGCGGACAAAATGAACGCATTGTTCGATTCGGTGCAGGGACTTTCCCAGGCTTTAACAGTGCGGTTTGAAGCACTTCCAAGACTATGGAAGTGCGTGGTGATTGGCGTCACATCAGAAAGCTGACAGCGCACAAAGCGACTAGTATACCAGTGCTACAAACTTATCTGTGGCCAACTTAGCAACATCAGTCAACAAGTTTGAAGACAATGGTAGTTCGACGGTTTAAGAATGATGTGAACCAGTAGCTGACATCGGTCCTGTAACGCCCGGCCTTTGCGGTTAACCATACTTAATCAAGTCATGTTCTTGGAACTACGAATCACTTCCATGCTCAATTTTGCCACATACGTTCGCTCAATTCTCTTAACCCATACAAAATTTAAAAAGGGGCATGAAAACGGGTCTAGCTTGGCAATGCCGAATCCTACGAACCCAACCATTTTTAAGCAAAGCAAGTGGAGTGTCTCAAAACACTTACCTTGGTTTGAAACCGGATTTCGGGCCAACACGTCTGAGAGGGAGCCCCCCAAGCTGTCAGCGCTTGCATCCCGTTTCTCGCGTTCCATACCTGCGTGTCACAACAAACATGTTGTATAGAACGATGACGTAATACTCTCAATAGCATATACAGTCTTTCGCACGAACGCGTACGCAATTACAAAATACTGTTTTAAAGTAGTAAGAAATATTTTTGTTTATATATACAGATCTGCCACTGACAACTGCATGTCTTTATGGAACTTTTTTAAATTTATGTTAGAAACTTAGCCCCCAGAAATTACAAAGGTTTTTAATTACGATAGGTCAGCAAATCTTTACACAAGTTTCTATATACGGCTTAACATTAAATTGTTTAATTAACTTGTTTCGGTTTTAAACATCGGTAATCTCGTCGGCCATCGAGCCGACAAGAAGGAAACAAACAGCAATGTAGGCAACTCTTCCACGCCCAACCTTGAGTTCAAACGCCCAATCAAGGTTAGCAAAGGTGATAACCCTTCATAGAAAACAGGCATTACACAAAACAAGCATTGTTGCATCACAACGTCTACCGATTACGTCACAGCTGGCTCGGGAGCCTTCGCGGGATTAGAATGATGAGGAGTGATGCTGAAGCGACGGGACAATCGGCACATTGTGCTTGGGCCACGTCACAATAAGCAGCGGGCAGCGATCCACAGTAAACAAAGCGTGCGGTACGCGGACCTGTTGTTTAGTGTTGCAACAAAATGTTGTGAACGCCGACCCGACGTGGCAGGAAACGAAAATAGTTACGTCACGTGACAGCCAGTAGCTCCGTAAATGGGGTTGGGTGCGTGTAAGCATTGGGGGTCGGCGTTACAAGAGTGGGGGGTCGCGATGTGCGGATTTAGGGCAATATAAAGGTTCCCACGACCACGACGGGTGGTCAAATGACCCAAAAGGGCACATCGGGTCAAATGCTTTGATCTTTTCGTGTGGGGCTTTTATATTTGGCATCTGTGCTCTGCAAAGTTTAAAATCAAATCCAACACCTTTTTGAATTCTCTTTTGCAGTGGAAGTTAAGTTACGTGGTGTAGTATTTCGTTTTTATAAAAAGAAACCGCCGGTTAAGTCTCTAAAGTGCTTTGGCGATGATTGCCGTGCGTACCGCGAAAGTCTCGTGCGCGCTAGGCTGAAATACATTTGGTCTGGTCACCGGCTGTCATCACCGGCTTAAAGCGCAACGCAATGAACATACACTCGTCTCGCCCAGGTGTGAAGACGTGAGGTGTAACAGGTGATCCTTGGCGCGTCAATCAGGGATACGAGAAGGAGCTTGGGAGATGAAAGAATCGACACAGGAAGTTAGGGAATGGCGATGAGAAGAAAGAGGATGGTGGCGTGATTGTAGACACGCGAACAGGTCGTGCGATGAATAAGAGGGTGAGTTTACAGATGTCAAGCGTGGGAAGTTGTAACAATTGGGGCAGTTTATATGTCCGCACCGGCTTGGAGGACCCCGGGTTGATGGGGGAAGCTATGGGGGCGCCCTTTTTGTCGTCCAGACGCGGAAATCAGGCGACAGATCCCTTATCACGCACGAGCACATGTCACAGCCAATTTCATTTCCAGTTTCTCTACGATGGCGGTCACATCATAAGACCTCGTTTCTGAGTCGGCCACAGGCGGTCTGCAGTGAATGGAGAAGTATCGAATGCCCATGCGTCCGCCGAGGAAATTATTCGGCCAAACAAACAGCTTTTGCGCACGCCGCTTCGGCCCTTCAAACCGGAGGAAATGAAGGTACACACGTATAGGGACTACTAAACCATAGGGTCGTGGGGTGGCTACTTGTGCCTGACACGAATGTTTATGTGGCTCCTAGAAAGCCCAAGTTCCTAATCAATTAAAACGCGTCCTCCCTTTCACCACAGCTGCCATGGCTTGGAAGCTGTCACCCCCAAACCAGGTTTGCATGCGTGTGGTCGAGACATCGTTTACGTCCAAATAGATATATGCCCAGATAGGGATGAGATTAAAGATAAACGCCTGGATGCAAAACGCGATAGCCCGCCTGGTTGCTTGTTGGAATCGGAAAGATCCTCGAGTGTCAATACATCATTAAAATCTCGAGTAGTCGGGAATTAGTCAAAGCTGACGGCGGCGAATCAAGGCCGGGTAAACAGGCCGACCAAAATACAACAGAGAGACTAATTGAATCATTACCCAACCACAGCCGACCGAAAGACCCCGAAAAATAAGTGACTGCATTAACTGAGCATGTAAAGATGACTAACTGTGGAGAGAACGCCGCAATGAACATGCTCCTGTTTCGTGGGATAGATTAAACTGATTTGCCGCCACAAAAATGCACTTTTACATACTAGAAACGTGGGCCCGTTTGACAAACGCGTAAAAGTGCGAAGTGGTTTGAGTCTTTCAATACATAAATTATAGAAAGCCGTGCTCTAAAATGACATATATACATTAAAAGGGACAATACTTCGCTAAAACATTTAACGAAGAATTTTTGAAGACAGAATTAACTGTGAAAGCCTAAGAGATAGTGCGGTCCGCAGTAAAGCCACACAGCTCGTCACCCACTGCTTCCGATCAGGGCAGTAAACCTAGTTTCCAAAACAACAAACTTACAGCCAGACGAAATGCTAAGTTCCAGACGTTAGCTTTCGTAAAGTCAGACCCCATATTGACGTCATGGTATTGCGGCCACCCGCAGTTACGTCATAAAGTTGAAAACAATGCAGCGCTCAGTAGGCGGCTAATTGTGCGTAACTCGCTCTGCGCCCTGGTGACGTCACACTTACGCTTTCCGCTGGTGGTTGATTTCAAAGGAGCCGATCGTCGGTAAATCACGTGGCGTTGCGGCTTGGCGGAGTTGTCGTGGGTTTCCAGGGGCTCAATGAAGAATTCCTCTTTCCCGGTCTTGATTAGGCCTGCCTGCAAATTGCGTGAATGCGATTTGTTCTGTTGCATCAAGGTGAAGACCACACAAAAAGAATATTTTTTTAGTATGAGGGCACAAATTGTTACGAATTAGTCACTCATTTTAAATTTACATCTTCCCCCGGACACATTCAAACGATCGCCGTAAATTCACGGCGTGTCTGCAATACGCGCTGTTGAACAAGCCACAATTGGCAAGGCATAAAACAACATAAATTACATATTCCCAGAACCACAGCAATTCGCGGCTTACTACGAATGAGGTCATTGCCCCTGTAGTGACGAAAATGTCTTGGGTCACCCAAATTTCTAGTAAAGGGTTATCTAGGGCCGTTGTTGGCACACAGAAGTACTTCAAAGCTTACGACAGACATATTCGTGTTATTGGATGCCAATTGAATGTCGTAAAACCACTCAACACGCAGCAGTCAGAAATGAAGTTTGTGTATGCTCACCAATCCTTGGCAGTTGCTGATGGCGACCGCCGACTCCGGGAGCTGACTAACTTTGCCAAAATACAGGCAATCAGAGGAGATGTCCTTTTCGATCATTTCGCCATCGGATGTAAAACGCACAGACTTCGCGCCCGGAGCAATCAGGTGCTCTTTCGTTTCCACGCTAATGCGCATGCGCGAGCCGAAGGCGTTGACGCTGAAGTGGATGAGTTTGGGAGGGGGTTCAAGCTCCTCCTCAGTCGGCTTCACCCTTACAGTCCTGGTTGGGAACCTTCTGGCTTCGTTATATCCAGTGCTACGCCAATGATGATCACTATAGCTCTCATCCCGTGGCATAGTATCGTTACGAACGTCAATCGTATTGTTGTTAGCCCTTGAGATGCTGCCATCTCCTATTGCCACAACGATGGTCTCGATGTCGTCGACAGAGCGGCGTTGGCGATGCAGTGTTGGCGAATGCGCAACGTTATGTGAGATAAAATCTCCGTCGGCTGTGACCAGCGTCGGGTGGACAATCTCGTACTCTCCGAACATGTTGTTTAAATCCTCTACGTCGATCAAAACACGAATATTAGTCTAAATGTTGGCAGGCGCGGATTTTATGCTCGTCACACGCTGATATATGACGCTGGAAACTAGGTATTTTTAGCAGTGCGTCTATATCGTGTATAGCTTCGGAACATTCCAATTTCATGCGTTTTACACAAATGGTAACTCAAAAATCTCAGTTCGTTTAAAAAAAATTAAAAAAATTTAAACTAAAGTTTCAAAGAAATATAAAACGACTTACCGATTGTAGCTCCATGAAGTAGACCAGCCACCTGCAAAAAAATAATAAGTTGAATAAAATTTCAATTAGTTTCCATTCCTGGCTTTTATTTACAAATCGCGTACTGTTTGCTAGCACGAACTATTGAACTCGTGAGTGTATACCTTACGTACATAGGAAATCTCAGCCTAAAGGCTGGGTAACGAGTATCCACAGCTTCAAAATCGCCGGCCCGCCCAAATATCGATGACAGATCCCAAAGCGCGAATAACAACACACCACAGAGCTCTTGATTACGGGTTCGCGTTTGGCTCTAATGAGAGTACCACGCGCCTACAACGTTTGTTCACTCATAATTCACAGTCCAAATGAACTGGTGAGCTACACAGTGTAGCTAAGAAAGATACAAGTCAGCGTAAATGACCAACGCAATTAGTAGTATTTTAAACGGACTTTGGCCTTCTCAACTTGCGTAACTTTGATTCAAGATCTCATAAATTTCTTTAAAATGTCCACTGTTTCTGAAAAGTCAGTTGCAAAAAATTCTCTATAAAATAGCGGCAATGTCTTAGCAAGCTCGGTAGTTTATTTATATCCAAATAATTGTAAATTCATTCGCGACCTGAGCGTATCGTAGTAATGCCCAGACGTGTTTTACATGGTAACTATACAAGCACGTAGACCGAACGATCAACACAATTATCGATGTTCTCTTTTGACTCCCCTCAATTTAACTTACATAAATGACAGATTTATCGGGGATTTAAACGAAACTGTGATACTATAGACAAATAAAAAGTACAAAAAAAGTTATTAATTTGTCAAAAAAAACACCGAAGGTCGCCCCTAACATTCACACAACTAAAACCAAGTTACCTCATTTAGCAGACAAGCAAAAAGACCAAAAATCGTAAGACGGACAGCCGATGCCATGTCTTCCCAAGCAGGCAAACTGATATCCAGGCTGTCCAAGCAATTACTCCAATACTCTCCCGTCCGCTGGCGCCTGCTTTCAATTTGTTGCCAGAGCAGTGTGGTCACAGTTGAATGGATCGGTCCTTTTTTCTCGTCGCTGCGCTTGCGTTTGCAAAACGCGGGCCTTCTCGTTTCCATTAGCCAGGTTGAGATGGCGTTTTCTACATATTTTGTTGCTGCAGTCCTTTTAAAAAAATGAAAAAGTTCCTTTCGTCACGAAGAAAGAATACACCCCTGGCACTCCCATCCATAGAAATACCAAGTTTCTGGTCAACAGACAAAATAATGTAAACAGGGGTGACAAAAATATAATCCAGGTTCAGTGCATCTTTCAAAATTTGTAGCGTTGAAAAGCATTGCATCAACATTCGATAAAACCGTTTAATAATTTGCCAGCTCGATTGCCCTAATTCGTCTTATCTTGGTTTGAGCAAAGCGTGTTATCGGCTCTGGACTCGATTACCAACAACAAGAAAGAAAAGTTGCAGCACTCCGCAAAGCCTATCGACGCCGGTTTGTTTTCGAGCCAAAAACTTCAGCAAAAGATTTTATTCTTGTGAGGCATTTTGACGTCACAATAGGGAGGTTGGTGCTGCGATACCGTGGCCTAAGTGTTCGAAGAAAGTTTCCCACGGTATGTGACGTCGACTCGACAGCCAACACTACCAGTAGGAATAAAGTTGAGGTCCTATTACTGGTTCGAACTAACCATAGCAGCTCAAATTCTTATCTTGCATCACATCAAGCCCACTTGCGCCCTGCCTAATATTGGCTAACTGAGGGTGTACCAAGAAGGAAATGACAACCCTCCAGTTCGACTGGCGTTGAAGCCTTTACAGTTCACCTACGGGCAAACGACCTGTTGCGACATAAAAAAAGTTATAAAACCAAATACAGTTTTCGTTTGAGGTTGAACGGGTGTCCGAAATTCGATAGCTAGCCACTTCAAACTCGAGATATGCCATGTATCAACTGTTCGTCTAAACGCGACTGAAGTTGCATGTTTGTCGTTGCCGATTTAATATTAAATTTACTTTTGATTGAATTTTGTGGCCGAAAATTGGATGTGACTGAAAAAAAAACGGAATAATCCAATGTTGCAATCAAGTGAAATCAAAGCATTGCTACGCCGAGTACGACTGTAAGATGAATCACAGTAAATGTCACAATTACTAATTTTCCCAATTTTAGGCTCGCAGCAGCATGTGTAAAAAGTTTTTAGCGTTTCTTGTTACTTAGTGGTTTGTTCAAAGAAGCATTATAGAAGTACAAATGATGTAAAAGAATAAAGCGCAAGCGATGCGCAATTTGCTTCTCTTTACCGTCCCTAGCGGAAAATGTCTGTAGCGACAGAAGGTATTTATTTTCAATTCACCATAAAATTTTAATCTTTTTTTAGACTATTTTTTTGTAGTAATTTTTAAACAGTAGGCCTACAGTTTAAAACGACCAGAGAAGATTGTCTCGTAATTTTTTTAATAATTTTATTACGAATGTATAGTTTACAACATTTTGATGTTTGTTACACCATAGAATACTAAAACATGGAATGGAAACTCCGCTGAAAGTGCGCCGTCACGCATGAGTAACACTTTACGCGAAATGAAAAATGCATTGGGTTAAATGCGATTTTGGTGTTTTTTAAGGGGCTTAAAAACCCATTAAATAGAACAAAATTTAAATTTTTTTAAAAGAAACAGGAAGTTTGGTCCCTCGTCTTTTGAAATATGTGGATGATTTTGAATAAATCGTGTCGCATCATTTTTTAAGGCGACTTGCTGTCTACTGCCTTTTGGGTCAAACTATGAACAAATAATTGCGCGCTTTTGTTGTTTGCAAGCAGTGGGAGGCTAAATCGAGTAATATTATCAACTACTATGCTTGTTATGTAAAATCAACTACTTGCTTATTATGTTTTTTTCTAGGACAATATCTCTGCACACAGTAATGCGATTGTTTGGGAATATTTATTTTGCAAAAACAGGGCATTTGACAAACGATAGTATGACTGCTTTTTTCTGCGATTTCCGTATGTTGATGAAGATAGAGATGAAGATATTATAATGAACCAAATTATTAAAATCAGTTGATATCAGGAAATACCTTGCCAACACCATGTTCATACTGCTGAGTGCAAATATTGTCAGTAAAGTCCAACACAAAACAACATTTTTGTGCATAATATGGGTTTGAAAAAGCTAAGCCCTGACAAAATATATGTTGATTGCTTGCAAATACTCAAGGGCAGTGGGAATACTTCCAATATAAACCAACTATAATTTGTTTTTAAGTGTTTGCATACGAGCAAATTCTGAAAACTTTCATCTTTTTCTTCAACATGACATGTCTCCTCAGAAGCATTTTAATACATATCTAAATCAAATTATGTTGTGTTTTACTTAAAACTAATCTGCGAAGAAAAAAAATGACTAGTGAATAAGGTTATTAATATATTAAGGTCCAATTTTGCTGAAACAAAAGGCAATTATGTTTAGTTCAACAAAACATTACATATTTTCAACTGTGTCAGGAGCATTCAACCAAGTGTTATGATAAGAGTAAAAAAATATACTTCTGTTATGTGTGCAATAGTTTGACAAAAATTATTTCCATCAAATTTGTTTTCTTCTTAGGGATATTGGACTAATCAACACTTAAAGGCGAACTTTCGGACAAAAATGCCAATATACAACCAAATATTTACAGTGAAATCGAATAGAAAACTCAGTGATGCGTGGGAAAAATGTATAAGGTAGATTACTAGTACAAAAAAAGCAAGTTCAGTAATATTCACAGAGCATCGGCTCATATGTGGCATGAATTGCTCAAAACCAATGGAATATAAAAAATGACACAAGAATTTATTTGATGATGTCAATATTTTTAAGATAACTACCACTATTTATTTATTATTTAATATTATTTGCATAAAAGATGAAAAACGGCCAGATTTAAGTATGGTTAACCAAGTAAATACAATCTTTAAAATTAAGCAGCTAAATTTGGCCCAATCTTATCTGGTTTACAAAGGCTACAATCTGACATTTTGGGCCAAAAACTACTTCATGTAGTACTGCACTATCTGTCCAACATATGTCTTTACAAAAAGAGAAGCTATGAAACATTTTGATACATACCCAATAATGACTGCAAAAATGTGACCTCTGGGTCAGACTGTTTTGTTCAAATATTACGTTTCTGAATCCCATGATTGCTTTTTAGGCAGATATGCAAATCTAAAACATTACGTCATCACTTGAATGACGTAATTACATGTCTTACGTCATCTTTGAGGTTGACGCGATGACGTATTAACATTTTTTTAGTCAGTAAGGTGACTTGTAACACACGGTTAAAAAGTGTATTAGAGCGCGTCATAATTAAAATCATCCACATATTTTAAAAGATTAAGGATGAAACTACTTGAATTACATTTAAATAAATTCTTGTGGTTACATTAACTTGGAGTTTTTCGCCGCCGAAAAACGCCAAAATCGCATTTAACCCAATGAATTTTTCATTTTGCGTAAAGTGTTACTCATGCGTGACGAAAAGAGTTTCCATTCCATGTTTTAGTATTCTATGGTTACACACTAGTACTGCTTACCTGATATTTTTTGTGTCAAATCACAAAAACATAAAATATATTAATGTGATTTAATAAAACAGCAACAGCACAATAACTCCAATTCTCTGTCAAAAGCGTACATGGTTTTAGGGTTACGAAATTTTAAACGCTCCTTCTGTAGATATCAGTGCTGACAACATATTTCTGTTCCAAAGTGTCTGGTTGGTACGAAATGTGTGCATAGTATAATTTTTGCATAAATTTTCGCTTATTGCCAACACCACTTATTTTAGTAAACTGTCAGAAAATTTTCCAATGTGAAATATGGATCTGAAAATGCGTGTATTTAATATTGATTCATGGCCGTTCCTTTCTAATATCAACAGACGTTTTAAATATTTTGGATTGGATCAGATTATTTTACGGCTTTTGGTCGTGATGATCACGTGACTTGAACGTCACAAAGAAAACTAACTGAATTGTTAACCTTTGAACCTTGCCGCCGGGAACTGTGGGTAGGAACTGGATGGTTTGAAACGCCATCTTGAGTCCGTTATCGCTCGTCGGTGCGCCCTCAAGTAAGATAGTTTCACCCGCAGAAGGGCAGTGCAGGGCGCCGTTTTCGGTAAGTTTATTGTTTCCAGCTTATGCTGTGCTATGTGTGATTGCTATATTCATGTTTTTTGCCTAAAATTATAATATAACACTCCTGGCGAATTTCTGAATGACGAGAAAATGAATGGCTGTGTGAACAGGGTAGGCGACACCACAGCAGATCCCTCTATTTGTGGAACTTAGGTGTTATTGCTCTTTGCATTAACTATGTTTCCAAACTTGATAGTTGATGTATTTCCTGGGTAATTTTTGGTTTAGTTTTTAAAAGTTGGCTTAGTGACAGACGCATAAAGGGCAACGTTAAAAATGCATGACCTGACTTTACATTTTTGTTATAGATATTTTTTTTGTCCTTCCAACCAATATGGAGGAACCAAATACTGAAGCAAATGTCCAGTCTTCAGAAGAGAAAATGGTCCCTGAAAACGGGAAGCAAGATACACCAACAATAAATGGCAAAGAGGTAGACTAGTTTTTTTCAACTAAAGGAACTATTAGCAATGTGATGATAATTCAAATAGGAATGCTACTTTCATTTTAGGTTTCACTAATTCACTGAGAAAATTTGTATGTACACATTAAAAATATTTTGCAGAATGAAAATGTGGCACAGGAAGGTCAGGAGATGGCCACAGAAACTTCAGAAACATTGACTGCAGACAACAACATTGAAAAAGAGAGTAATAGTTCTGAATTGGTTCCAAGTAAACCATCAGGAGCAAATGATGACAATCCGGAGACAGAAGCTGCTGATGAAGTGCCCGATGGTGCCGATAAAGTTGATGATGCAGATAAAAATGTTGCAGATGTATGTTTTGGATTAAAATTCATGTTTGTATTTGTTTCCCAATTGTTAAAATGTTGCAAAACCATTTCAGGTCAATGGAGAAGAAGGTACCACAACTACTGTTCAATTTATTGCGGTATCAGCAGATGAGCATGCAAGAATGGTAACTGCTGGTGAACTGCCAGAAACAGTTCATGGGGCTGATGTACACATGCAGATACCTGGGGCAGAAGCACAACAGGTGATTGATCATGTCCGATAAAAGTAATTTGCCAAGAATTGATAAAAATTAAAGGAAGTTTAAGATAATAATGTATATATTTTCTCTAAAATAAATCGATCTGAGCTGTCTGAAGATCGCTGTGTTTGGATTTTAATACATTATTATTGATACGGTGTGCGATCGACAGCCTGCCAGGGGCCTTTGGTTTTTTTGATCCAGATTTGATTTACTAATCACATTAGGAAGTTTAAGATATATATTTTTATTTTTTAAAGATTATTAGACATCAAATTTTTTGCTCCTTATATATAATATATATATGTTTTAGGTTCGATTAATAGCGGTTGATAGCAATGGAGTCCCCGTTACTGAACCAACCATATTGCAAGCTGCTGCTGAGCAGGCAGGCATTGTATTTATCACAAAAGATGACAAGGGTCATGATTCCCAAATTTCCATTGACAAAGCAATGCAGGTACTGCAACTGTGCAAAATTTTAATAAAGCTATGCTCACTTATGCAACTTCCACATTTAAAACATCTATTGCAGCTCTCCATGAGTGACAAAGTCCCTCACATAACTGCCACCACAGCTGCTGTAGTATTGGAACAAAAGTCTGATGAAGCTCAACACCCTGATACTGATGGGAATGAAACAGGTAAGATTTTCTTGGTTTTGCAGAAGTTTTGAGATCCCCTGTAAAAACAAAGTTATTGTAATTTTGTCGTAAAAATTCTTAAAAACACTGAATTGATGTTTTTTTGTCAGAGGATGATGGTATTGAAATGGATAAACGTGTCAAAGTGAGAAAACCCAGATTAAAACTTCGGGTGTACAGTCAAAAAGATGCAGACACAAGCAATGCGGAAATCTCAACATCTTTCCTTGAGGATGGTATGTTGATTAAATCAAATAGTCCTGTATCTTCTATACAAATTTTCTATTATGTAGATCATATGGCCTTTGCAACGGATGAAACCACAGAACAAGCAGAAGAGCAACCAATTGATGAGTCAGTGTATGAATTTCAGGTATATAACATAATGGTGCTAACAATTTATGTGGCACTTTCAGACCAGGGTGTTTCCATTGAATTTTCATGTCAACTTGTACTTTCAAAAACTACATGCAGTCTGTAAATTTTTTTAACTTACATTTCCATGATTCAGAGGTTAATGATGGCTTCCAACAACAGGATAAAAAGTATGTGGCAAGAGTGCAGATGCATTGTGAAGGAGGTGGTATTGTATGCACTTCTAGAAGCAGAGGTATTCAGCAAGCCAGTATTGCAACAACATTGAGAGTTTTTTAAATTGTTTTTATTTGTTATTAGTTAGAAAGTTGTTGTCAAAAAATATTGCAGTATGATGACTTAATAGTAATCAGATCAGTACGATAATGAAGTCATTGGCGCTCATTAGTTTTACAGTTACACATACCAGGAAGCAAAATTATCTTTACCAAGAAGGAATAGCATAACGTAGTTTGAACAGTGAAACAAAACAAGGGAAAAAATTACATACACAAGTTATTATGGCATCAAGTACAGCACATGGATTTGCCTTAAAACATTCGTCAAACTCAGTTTTCCCATTGCAGGACCCACCAACTGGGAGGGACCAAGAGGAACCAAATAAAGGTATTGAAGTCTTGGACCCTTCCATGTTTAAGCAGAGGGGAAAACGTTCAAGTGACAAAAATCGGGACAGAAGAAAAATTTACCAATGTCGGGAATGTGCTTTTTACAGCCATCGACACAGCAATTTAATAAGGCATATGAAAGTAAGCATTTGTGACAACGTTTTCCGTTACTTGTTTTTGTTACATTGGATGTGCATTTATATGTTTTGTAACATAAATATATTTTGTTTAGATTCATACCAATGAGAGGCCATACAAGTGTCATTTATGTGATAGAGCTTTCCGTACCAATACCCTTCTCAGAAATCACATCAACACTCACACCGGTAAAGTTAACAGCAGCGTACAATAAGTCTTTGCGTGTTTTAGTCATGTGGTAGTTTCAAATAGTATTGTCTATTTTGTAAATAAATTATTAATGTCTGCATTAAAAAACATACGGATGCAATTTGCATAGAAAATATGCCATTGTTAGACTTTGACCGAGCTTTACTTTCCAGGTGTGAAACCATACAAGTGTGCAGTGGAAGGATGTTCCATGGCGTTTGTCACCAGTGGCGAACTCACCAGACACACCAGGTACATTCACACCCACGAGAAGCCATTTCGTTGCACATTGTGTGATTATGCGAGTGTGGAAATCAGCAAGCTGCGAAGACATTTTCGGTCGCACACTGGCGAAAGGCCGTACACGTGTGATGAATGCGGGTATGTGGAATAGCCTGTGATACCATTGACCTCAAGAGCGCTTCCAACACTTACATTGTGTGTTACGCTTTGTAGAAAAGCCTTTGCAGACAGCTTCCATCTAAAACGTCACCGTATGTCACACACTGGGGAAAAACCATATGAATGCCCGGAGTGCAATCAACGTTTTACTCAACGTGGCAGCGTGAAAGTAAGAGGCACAAAATAATTAAAAACAAAAACTTAATTTCTCAACACGATTCTGATACAAGAGCTCATTTGTCCATTTTTAACGCAGATGCACATCATGCAACAGCATACCAAGACCGCGCCCAAGTTCAAATGCGAAATCTGTAAAACCCTATTGGGGCGAAAAAGCGACCTCAACGTCCACATGCGAAAACAACATGCATTCCAAGCAAGTACCCTACGTTTATATCACCACCTATAAAGATTTGAACACTCCACAAATTTGACCGCAGTTGCAGAAATGTCATTCTGTAGTTTTTTGTAACTTGCATTTCTGTACATTAGGAAGCTCCTACCCAGTGTAGATACTGCGATGAATTGTTCCACGACCGTTGGAGCTTAATGCAGCATCAGCGCACTCACCGCAGCTGTGGAACACGCTTCAGACCCGAAGCACCGGTAAGTTCACTTACGTGCAGCATTTTAAAATCCGGTCAGTGTTTATTTGTGGCAAGAAAAATCTCTTTTTTTGCAGCACCCTAGAAAGCGCAGACGTCTCGACGAAGATGATGATGAGGACGATTACGAATGGAAAGGCAGCCAAGAGGAAGCTGAATTCGAACAAAGTAAACTTGTTCACATGTTGTGTATTTTATTAGACTGCCAATAACGCCATCTTACAAAAAAAGCTTTGAACTACTATGGAAACTGTGTATAATACCATGTAGTTGCAAATAATGCGTTTTGCAGTTAGTCTTTTGTGCAGCTATTACTTATGCCTTGCAGTGTAATGTATGATAAATTCCTCTACATGTTGGTGTAACATACAAAAGCCTCCAAAAACCTAACGTTTTTTTTTGTAAATTGTTTAGTGCTTCTGGAGGGTGAAGATGGTGATGTGCAACGTGTCACTGTGTACGTTGAAGAAGAGGAAGAAGAAGATGGTGAAGGAGAAGAGTTTGCTGAGCTGGAAAACGTTGCTCCTGACAACTCAAAGGAAGTTGCTGAAATCTCTGCTTCATAACTCCATTGCTTCTGTTGGCTTAGTGTAATGCCAATTGTGTTGTTTCGTCGACTTGGGGTAAACCGACTTATTCCCCAACGCTTACCGTTTTTGCCCGAGTTGGAATGTAATGTGGGAGGCGAAATTTGTATAGTTAAAGATGGTTAACAACAGTTTTTTCACTCCTAATCGTTTGAACGTCTGTTTTTACCACGATATAGTGTATTCATTCGTCAATAAATACCAATTCAACTATTTTACGTATATTCTATTTGGTAGGATCTGGAAGTAGGTATTTGAGTTTATAAAGCACGTTTGTGGTGACCATAAGTTGGCTTTGCTTAATCGTGAAGAGTTTGGTCTCGCAAACTAAAATAGTGCGAATTATTTTACGTTTTGCACTAAAAGTTAAATTATGTGAGCTTCGGAATGATGGCCGCTATTACGGCGTATTAGATCTCATCAGTGCAGCTAGTGCTACTATTGTGGACGATGTATCATGGGCCTCATATTGCCTAAAAATAGTCTTACAATGTCCAGGATAATTTTAAAATTTCTAAAAAATTGTCTAGCAATCGTACGTAAAATCAAAAGGAAAAAGGGCTTTGGAAATATTTTCCGCTTGATTTACTTCGACGCTGATCGACCAGGAATGATCAACAACTTTTCTGGAATAACATCGGTGAAAGATGTTGCTGTCTTTTTGTTTTGTTAAAAAAATGCGTGTTTCTTGAGCAATTCGAAGTCCTGTGATAAATTTACAAATGGGGTCAACGGGATCAATGGTTGTCAGGCAAGACAACGGAGTAGAAATAAACATTGCCGACGAGGCACCATCTGATTCAAATCGTTCAATGAAACGGCACTACAGCCAACCAGCCGGTGGACTGTTTAATATAATAAACAAACAAAGAAATCCGGTATGAACTACGTAATACACATGGCACCTTCATTTTAGCGACATTTTTGTGTTATTTTGGCCATGTCTTATACACAAGATCAACACAAACATTTTCCAATATTACAGCATGGCGACGGTATATCACGACCCAGCGCCAACATACGTTCATCAGGTTCTTATGATCCATCTTCAACAATATTTGCGCTGCCTGAGACAAATGAGAAAGTAAGAAAAGAATATGAAACACTCAGGGTTACCAAAGAACAAGAGGTACAAGCCTTGCAAAGAAAGGTCTGTAAAAATTTTTTTTGGCTTTCCAGTTGTATGAATGAAATACCAATGAAGTTCTTTTGCAGGAACAAAAGCTGGATATGGAAAACAATCGCCTCAGAGCAGAATTGCAAGCATTAAATAAGCGGTGTCAAAAGCTAAGAACAGAACGAGACATTGCGATTGAGAGCAGTTACGAAGCTACTGAAAGAGCAACTGCACTGGAGCAGGTGACTTTTGATACGCTGTAACTACTAAACATGAGCAATTAATGTGTGATACCATAGATTTGTTGTCCAACAATTGTAGAGATAGTTGTAATATTTATTGATAATATTATTGAGTTTGATGTGTGTATATATCATAACATTTTGTGTCATGTTATTTTTCTGTTTTTGATGCTAAAGACTGTCATTCTAATTAGACCAGAAACAAAATAAATCAAGTCATGGCATTTCATCAGTTGCACATTTAAAAAATGTATGTATACATATAGGCTAATAGTTCATTTAATGGCATGGTAAAAGGTCAGGTGAATTGTAATGATTCTTCTTTAACTAACAACAGGACAGGGAAAAGATTCAAAGGCAGTTCAAAATATTTCGCGAAACCAAAGAGTCGGAAATCCAAGCCCTGCTTCAGGTATGGACGTTACTTAAAATGGAGATACGGCAGTTACAAATTGTTTATATTGCAGGCAAAGAGATATTTGGAAAGTCAGATGCAAGGTTTAAGGGCTCATGGTGTTGCCACTGCAGATGATCAAGATTATAGCATTACTGATGTTTCTGATGTAATGAATGGTAAGTTTATTTTAGTCTGGCATTTTACCACACATGATTTTTGATTTTTGGCCATTGTAATAGAAAGGTATGAAATAGTTCTGCAGAAATTGGTCAAATTCAACATAGGGTTACTCAAGACACAAATTGTCACATACCAGGTATTAAATGAAAAAAAATGTGATCCTTTCGAAAAAGTGTTTTTGGCTTTTTTATTTTTTTGAGACTATGGTGTCAAACGTCATAATGATGATAATTGCTTAAAACAGTGATTTTTAACTGTTCCGCAAGCAATTGATTCGTTTGACTGATGTTCCGTGGAACACGGGTCGGAAATCACTTGTTTACACAAAGGGCGTAAATAGATTTCTGTCAGCACTATCACCAGTTTGAATGTTCCATCGTGAATTGCTTCATTTATTGTTGTGTAACAATAAGACTTATTTTGTAATAATAGGAATGTAATTGCGCAAGCGTGTTGCTGATGAAGTATAATGCTGCAATACTTCCAACAGTTTGGTGTTCCGCAAGATTATTGTAACAAAAAAAGGGTTCTGTGGCTCAAAAAGGTTGAAAAACACTGGCTTTTCCCTGACACTTAAACATGTTTTTCTATATCTCCATGATACAGAGAAAACTAAAATATTTTATGCAATGCAACAGTTTTTGATCTTACCTTGTGTGAACTGACACTTTTAATTTTTTTCAATAAAATTTCAATATATCTTGTGGTAATTGTATTCAGGTTCCATGCAAGCAACAGACGAGTGGTGGGCAGCCCCTGAAAGTGAGGCCACATCCCTGTTCGGCAGCTATGCCCAACTCAGGAATGGCTCTCATGTGGGATTTGCAGAAAGTGCTGCAGACATAAGGGAGCCAGTAAGGACTGTAAGTTCACACAATAATTTTCATCGAAAGTTCACTGTCTTGTATCACTTTGGTGCATTTTTTTATAATTATGTTGTAATTATTCTTACATTTTATTGCTTATGTTTTAACAGGATAGTGCTCCAGAACTTCCACTGCAGTCCGGTCATGATAAACAATCCTGGCTCACAAATTCAGCCAACCTGTCGTCAGTTCTTCCTCTTATCAACTCAACAGAAATATGCGGAAGTGTTTTGTTAAGGTAAGCAAGTTTAAATGCTGTATAATTTGTTGTTTTATTTTTCATTCGGAATTTCATAATCTAACCTATCGGCATCTCCGGCTAAAACACATTTTCAAGTACCAGTGATGAATTTGCATAATACTTGAGTTCAGATGCTACTTTGCTGCAACCCCTGACACTGTTCCTGATTTGAAAACTTTTCTTAACCATCCTGATATTCTGCACCTTAAAAAGGCCTGCGAAAGGGAGGGTTACAACATTGCCTTAATCCATATCACAGGTACTTTGCATTGATCCTTTTGGTATAACTAGGCGTTAAGTGTAAATACAATTGCTTTTGCAATTTCAACTCT
This sequence comes from Ascidia mentula, assembly GCF_947561715.1. Classification (NCBI taxonomy): domain Eukaryota; kingdom Metazoa; phylum Chordata; class Ascidiacea; order Phlebobranchia; family Ascidiidae; genus Ascidia; species Ascidia mentula. Next base: position 9,335,858 of record NC_138574.1, on the reverse strand, counting down.
TCTCAGAGCATAAAGATTATGGCCAGGAGATGGATGAATGTATCTGTGAGGAGTACGACACCAACGAAGTCATCCAAACTGCAATCCAGAGGACTTCCATGTTTTTCATGTTTGTTGGTAGCACAGTTGGAATGTAAGTTTTTTCAACATAATATAAGTTCAGTTAGTTATAATATTGTTACTATAATAGTTACACTGAAGAGGAATGCAAGGAAGGACACTTTGCTCATCCTGGTTGGAAATCATCATATTTTTATCTGAAACAATCGCAGAAAAAGGTAGCTTGTGTTATTTGTCTTTAATTGTAAACAAAATTTGCAGTGCAATGATGCTAGCTGCAAATTTTATGAGTTAAGGTATTAAGTCACAACTTATGCAACTAATTGAATGTTAAGAAGATTGTCTGGCCTTCATTACTGTTGTTTATAGCAGGAGAGTCCAACATGTGCCAAACTGCGCAAACAAATTGTTGATAGCAACTGCAAAAAACTTGCCTATTACAGCAACACTGATGAAGGTTGTCAGCTTGCTCTTAGCAACCTAACCAAAGCTGTGCAATTGGTGAGTCAAGCACAATTATTTATTCTCTTTGAAACAAATAACTGTAACTTGGTGAATGTGTAATAACAAAGCTTTCTGTCATGCAGGAGTTTGGCTTAAAATTACCTGACCATAACTCAAGCAACACAAGTGACTCTGAACAACATGAAGTGGCTTGTATAGATGAAATGCCTCCTGATGAACACACAGAACAACTGCAACAAGAAATTATGTCTAATCCTGACAAACAAAATCTATCGCTGCCTGTTGGATTTGAAAAGGTTCCTGCTCGAATTTTTCGTTTGACAAAAGTGTTTGGTGCAGGCAAATTACCTTTCTCCAATAAAGTTGAAACTTTAGAAAACTGGCATTCGTTTAATAAACTGTAGATTTTATAAGTTTACTGTTGTTTTGATGCAAAATAGGTGAATGTTCTAAGATTGTTTAAATATGGTCTGTGTAACTTGTCAGCATGTATTTTTTTAGTAGGCTAGGTGGTTTGCAGCCTTTGTGCAGGACTTTCAATTGGTTCGTGATAGATTTCATGTTGGAAACCACTGGTCTACAATATTCAAACTCCATTATAGCTATCTGTAATAGTAGTTGTGTGAAAAAAACCTCTTTGCATTATCTATAATTTATCTCTACAAGGAATGCATTTCACTTTACAGTGCTATGAGAAATTGGATGAAGTTGTAACATCACCTGGTCCAGTGCCACCATTGCTCATATCTGGCACCAAGGGCTCCGGAAAAACCTTGCTTTTATCTAGGTATGACTTCTTGCAATTATTTAGCAGTGCCATGCTATATTGATACAGCAATATTCAGATCTACAAATTAGGACAAAAATGTGATTTTTCAAAAAAAAAATTATACCACTGAAGTGTAGATGAAGTTATTAAAAAAATTTTGTGTTTTTTTCTTGAGAAAAATTAAATTATGTCAGAAAAAAAATTGGTTTGGGAAATATGTGCCTATGCGCATACATGAAAAAAGTTGGACATTAAATACAAAGTTTTTTGTTTTATTTTCAGTTGGCTACGCAGACTTAAAAGCTCCAGCCCTGACATAATCGTGCTTCACCACTTCATCACTGGGGCCAAATCAATTGATGCTGATCCAGCCATCATGCTAAGGTGCAACAACATATCTCAGAATGTAAAGTACAGTACATTACCCTAAGACTTGTTGCTTAATTTTGGCACAATCTAGTCCCTGATTAGGCATTGTCGTATTGCTAGGGACACAGATATATCTAATGAATTAAATTGTTTGGGACAAGATTAATGATAAACTAACTGATTTCAGTTACATCTTGTTTCGAACAATTTAGTATGTTAACCTTCCATCTTCTTTAGGCGGTTGCTGTCGCAGCTGAGACAGCATTTACCTTTTGCAAGTCAGCCCCCAGTACAATCCTTCTCCACATTTGATGTGAACCGTTTGCGTGAGACTCTGCCTAGGTGGTTGGAGCAATTTACGTCAAGAAGAAATAACCGCATCTTGCTTGTGGTCGACTCCCTCGACCTGCTCAAGGTATAGGTATTTTTTAATATAGGTATTTTAAAAAAAAACACAAACTTCTATTTTTCTGTCAAAATAGTTTTGATTGTTTACTTAAATTAAAACCACCAAAACTAAATATTCTTTAAACACTTGTACAGTCAGTCATAAGACGATATACAAAATTTAAGAAAAAATACTATTGTGCATATATGCATATATATAGGAATTTTCCTATGGTTCCTAATATATAGGAATATATGTGCATATATATATTCCTATATATAGGAACCATAAAAAAATTCTATAGAGCGGTAACAAGAGCAATTATTTGTAACATTGTGTCTATCGCGACCCTATCGAAAATTTGGCAGTAATTATTTTTGGATAACTTAAATTGAGTTATCCATATATTTCACATTTGTGTCTCCTCCAGGATGCGCAACGCAACTTCCATTGGCTCCTTGATCCTCTCCACGTTGGAGTGAGAGTCGTCATCTCGGTGGGAGTCGATTCGTGTCCGGAGGAGTGGCGCCACATTCCTACTCTTCATCTTGAACCTCTCTCCATACAATCCGTCAAGCTGCTTGTCAGCCATCACTCCCGAGTAAAAAACGTCGAAATTCCTCAAACGCTGGTTCGTTTTTGTTGGCTAGTTTGATTAGATTACGAGTATGAATATAAGTTTAAATCGATCAACTTTTGGCAAACATTCGTTATTTTAGATATTCTTTGTTTTTGTTTCTTTACTTTTTCATGGGGGTCGGCGAAATGCATTAGAGCAGAAAAGTTAAAGGGCCACTGTTTTGTTACCAAAACATTCTACATATATACATATGGTGCGAAAATATTATTGGGTCATACCACTGACCAAAACCTTGATCGAAAAGGATCTAATTTTCGATTGTTTTTTTTGCCGTGTAATTTACCGCCATCATCTATGCAAAATTCCTCGCGGTATGAACAGTTTTTTTCAAAAAAGGCATTGTTTTGTTTTAACGGCTGTTTGCGTTCAGCACCGTGTTGCCATTTTTACGTTTGCATGCGTATATCAGTTGCATGGTTTTTATGTTCAGGAACGTGAAGTGTTGTCTCAGTGTCGTACTGCCACTACCTGTCATCCACTCTACGTCACGTTGCTATCTGCCGTTGTATGCAGGTATATTATCATATTGCTTGACCATGTGATACGCATGCTTGCATTTTTTGACCATTTGGTTTAACAACAGGATGTGGTGAGTTATCGTATATTGGAGATGTATACGCTTCTTACATTGCAAAAATGCCATTAAATACCTCGATATTTATTTCCATTAGACAGTTAAAATGACTGATCGCTTACATTGTACAGCGTTTGTGAAAGAAATCTGGCAGAGAACTTTTTTCAATCGTGTTTGCGGACGAGAGATTCGGTCGAGCTTTACCATCTTGTTCTGAGATACATTGAACAACTATTCGGATCCAAGTTCAGCAAAACCTGCCTTAAGCCATTATTCCAAGTAAGACGATCTTCAATTGTTTTTCAACACACCCACAAATACTCAATAATGATAAGACACTGAAAATGCTTAAAAGCGAAATGTTTTTGTCTCACATGAAAGCCAATAGATTTTTACCCAGAAAACATATTTTTTCAAATATTTACTAGTTTTAAAAATGTTTAGCTGTATCGTATGCAAGTATATACAAAATAGTCAGACCTAGAGTGGTTTAGCCGACGGAACAATAAAAAAATGCCGCTTGGATCCTTTACAATGTATTATATCAAACTTGAATTAGTGAACTACCTGCATTAGTGCATGAGTATTGTAAACTTATGTTACTTCTCACAGTTTTTGTCTTGTTCCCGCGACGGTCTTTCGGAAACTGAAATCCTCTCTCTCCTTCCCGATATCACGTGGTATACATGGATATCGGTGCACAAACAACTCACCAACTTCTTTATCGTTAAAGACTCGGTCGGCCTCATCACTGTACACAACTCAGAGGTAAAATATTCGCCATATTTGCAGTGGTATTTCAGGAAAATTATTGAATGAAACGGAAAGACGATTGATGGTCGATTGGTTGCTATTACCTGTACTTGTATTTTATTGTTGTCAATATCGTTTATTCAAAAGTGCGATTAAGCACCATTTTGAAAGTTATCCTAAGAAAAATAAATATTATTCCGTCCATGGACACACATAGAGTTGATACGCTGAGCTTCTCACTAGATTGTGGAATTCAGAAGCATTTCTTTTAGTCTGAACAGTAAACACACAAAAAATATTTCTCCCAAAAGATCGCATCAGTGCTTTACGATCGTTACGTCAGCAATGACGTACACCAGAAACGATGTCGTCAGAAAATGCTCGCTTGGCTGCAGTGGTGCTACGAGAGTCACGTGACGCCCCGAAACGCCGATACGTTTCTATGGTTACTGCACAAGGAGGACGACAGGGGGAGGTTGGGGAAGGTTCTCCAGTCTCCGCTGGTATTCCATCACCTCTACACACGGTAAATTGTGGTGGTGTAAGTTTTAAAATTTTGAAAAATTAATTGTTTACCAACATAACTGTTGTACAGGGAATATGACTTTGACCAGTGTTTGACTAAAAATTCGTTTTAAATTTATACTTAACATTGTAAAAATTTTGGTTAGTAGCGCGCTTAACGAGTTGGTGCCATTTTCGTAAGATTGGCTTAAATTTTGGCTTCGGCTCACTTACGTTTTGTGAAAAAGTTAGGCTAACAAATACGTTACTTTCCATTAAAGTAATGGGATTTCTTTTCATAGGTTCAGTTATAAGAAGCAAAGTTTGGCTGCTTTTCGATGATTTGTTATAATGTCTGATCCTAAACGTAGTGAATTTGGAATGCAAACTTTTCTTTTTTTCTCAGGGGTAGAGCATGCGAAATCGTGCGGTTGTGGAATTACCTCAACGAGGAGAAGCAAACCATCGCCCATCAGTACTCCAACTCTCTTAAACTCGTTGAAGTCGCCACGTCATCGGGACGTAACAGTGACGTCACGATGGGTGACGTAGCGCAGATGTATCAATCGCTCGGGCGGTTTCTAAAAGACCTTGGCCTCATGGAAGAGGTCGGTTTTTCGTAATTTTATGCAAGAAAATGTAAAGATGTCATACATTGTCATCCAGGCGGTCGCGGCTCTTCAAAAGTCCTTGGAGATCCAGGAGAGCATTGATCCGGATCATCCGGCTGTTGCTGATTCTCTTCATCATCTGGCATCAGTTTACAGCCAGTGGGGGAAACACTCGCACGCTGAACCCCTTTACAGGTCGGTTTGTTTGATTTCATCCTGTTGGGAAAATGAACTGCGTTGTCAGATACCTTTGTGCCCCTGGCGTGCTAGTCCCAAACAATCACCACTGACTTTAAGAGAAAAGTTGTACATATACAAGTATTTCACTGACAATTTTCCTCTCTGTGGATGCTACAGACCCACTTCCTGTTGATTTCTGAAAACACATACATATTTATGAAGTGAAAACATGCTGTTGTGTTGGAATTTAGAATTGTAATAGTTAATTACGCTTTCCGTATTGACAGACAAGCCCTTGAACTGGTGGAGTACGCTGTCGGTCGCGACCACTTAAGGGCAGCACAGGAACTTTCGGCTCTCGTTCGCACTTCGCGAAAAATCGGGAGACATGAAGTTGCCGACAGCCTGCAGAAAAGAATTCTGGCCATAATGAAGAAAAATGGTTCGTTCGCATCGGTAAGTTGATGTAGTGCGACTTTCTGTTGAACGTAGGAACAGAGGGGTCTATTGTGATTTATTGTAAAGTTTACTTGTCGTTTTTTTACGAAATTTTGGGCGCATGGCACATGAACCGTTGTAGATCAGTTTCCATTTTCCCGCTCACAGTTTAGTTTTGTCCTAAATGACATATTCGGTAAAACCTTTTTTCTGCACATTTTTTTTAGTCGGGACATTTTACGAAACTAACAACAGTGTATTTATTTGTTTTACAACGCCATACTTGTTTTGACCGTGGTTCTTTCAGAGACCAAGTCACTTTAACATGTTTGGGTTCAAGTGACGCCGAGCCATGTTTCGCACTGCGCCAAGTTACATGTTTTGCGTTGCTTCATATATACCTTATCGTGCAACGCAAAACGTACTTAGTCGTACGCATTTATCATTTTAGAGCAGCCTAAAGCGGTTGTTGAAGAGGGCGGTGCGATTGGAGGAACTAACGTTGGGAGACGAGACCCTGGAAACTGCGCAAGCTCTCAACGACCTCGGTGTCCTCTATCAAATGCAAAACAACCTCGAGTAAGTTGAACACATTGCGTTTAACTATAGTTCGGCGTGATGGGTTTTACTTTGTTTCTTAAACTAGAGCAGAACCGTTGATATTTCTAGACCTAATGATCTCGATACGATAGCTGTGATCGCAAAGTATAAGGTGCGCAGCGGGGTGATCCAGCCAATCATGCCATTGCATGAAACATTACTGCGTTTACTTCTAAACAACTTATGCAGTAAACCGTATCAGTCTCTTGTTCTTGACTGCTCTTTTTCAGTGCCTTACCACTTATTGTGACAAGCCCTTTTTTTTAATTTCACCAGTAGCTTTTGCGACATACCCCACGCTTTATCAGATGTGACAAAAATAATTGCGTTAAAAAAAATAAGAGAACGATTAATACCAACAGAGATTTTTGTCAACTATTTGAAATGAAACTCCAGGCTCTGAAGTTGCTCGTTGTTGTTTTCTGCCTTGTATTCCTAATGTATGCCATTCCGATTCCAATGAATACATTTCCACAATGTCCAGTACAAACTACACACTGTCAATACCTTTTCCTGTCGTCATAGCAACGCAGAATCATTCTTCATGCGTTCCCTGAAGGCTCGGCAAAAGTTGTCTGGTCCTTCCAATGCTGATGTGGCGCAAAGCTACCACAATCTTGCCGCCGTTTACAATGAAAAAAAGAAATTTAAAAAGGCTGCCGAATGTATGGAAAATGCTCTAAAAATCCGGTGCGTATTTGTCTTTAATTTTCTTTTTTAACAACATTTTATTGTGAAATTCGCTACTCGAGAGCTATTTTTCGTTTTTTTTACTCATCAAAACCTGAGGTTACTCATTTGGAGTCACGACCCATAGTTTAAAAACTTTTGGTTTTGATACTTTTGTAAGAACCTTCGTTGTGTTTAACTTTTTTCACTTTTACGTAATGCAATTAACATGTAGGCTACGCATGTGGTGGTCGCACCCACATTTCTTTCAAAATAGGGTCGGATAACAAAAAAAGTTGAAACACTGAACGTTTTTGTGACAGTTCGGAAATATTAAGTCCTGGAGATGCAAGTATTGTGGCCACCATGAAATATCTCGCAGTGTTATACAAGAAATGCAAAGAAAACTCAAAATCGACAGATATGTATCGCTCAATCCTTCAACTAGTGGAAGAACAATCCGGCAGTAACAGCGTTCCTGCAGCAAATGCAATGGTAAGAATTGGCTGTTTTGTTATTGTATGCCTTCAGATTTGATTTTATCGATGTAGATCAGTGCTTACACGCAACCGGTGTGCCACGAGAAGATGCAAGGTGTGCCTCGGCTTGAATAAAACATTCGTTTTAATAAAAACCAGCTTTTCGGCAAACTTTTTACATTACCACAGTTGAACAAATGGTCAAGGTTAATTCAAAATTCCATAACAAGACCGTTTTATATGACTTCATCTAATGTGCCGTAATAACTTTTACAAATTGGGTTGAGGCGTGCCGCCTAATTTTGAAAGTTTAGAATTGTGACGTCAGTGAAAAAGGGTTACGGAGCATTGAGGTAGATTGTGAGTATCCCACTTTCATGTATCGAATCCGATGCCAACATTTAGTGTTACTTCAGTCCTTTAAAGCATTGCTTACAATTTATGTGCAGATTAACTTGGCTGTCGCCGAATGCCAGGAAGAGGAGCTCAACAGCGCCCTCCCGCGTTACGTACGAGCGCTCGACATTTATCGCAAAAACCTTGGCAGCAAAAGTCCCCAAGTTTATCAGACACTAAAGAATATCGCCGTGCTGCTGTAAGTAAATTTGAGTTTTGCAATAACTCGTACATGATAATTTCTTATTTTTACTAAAGAAATTGAATTGAAATATGACGTTTGCACGACAAAACACGCAACTTGGCCTTTTCCAATATAGAACAACACAATAAATGGCACCTTCTCTTATTTTTACCAGATACCAAAAAGGTGATGTTGCTGAGGCGGCGAGAGCCTATAAGCAAAGCATGGGAGGACCAGGAACCTCAACAGCGCCACCTAACAGGTGGTGAAAATTATCGATGGTGCAGGTCCTATGTGCAATATTATTTATTTTACTACACAATGTGTTTTTTTACCTTTCCTTATTGACGTGTCTGTACTTCGACAATCACCTGCTATATTTTGCACGGGTTTCTGCATCGCTCTCGTATTCATTTTATCGTGGAAATAGGAAGTATTGCCTTTTTTGTCTTTTTGGTTCGTGCACTTGTCTTGCCTCGAATCACAACGCGAAATACAACATTACGGGGCTTCCCATCTCTTTCTGACACATGTAACAAACAAGAGCTTTCTGAAGTCCTTGTCTCAAAATGAATTCCGAAAAAAATAGAGTTTTGGAGGTCATCGGCCTCCGTATACCACAGTATCGCTTATTTGCCAAAAATAACTGCTGTGGTTTGTGACTCTGGTTTGCGGGACTAGTATTTCTCAGTAGAAAAAAATTAATTGCAGCTGCATTTTTGGTGTGCAGGAGGACAAAATGCCCACGGGAAGAGGTAGTCGTCTCGAAAATTATTCCGACTAGAGTGTGTAGATAAGTGGTGAGACTAAATCACGTATTGTCCTGTGATTCAATATTCTCCAAAATCCCCCTAAATATTCTGCACCGCAGTATTCCAATATTCTGTTTGCACGAGGATTTTTTTTATCAGTGTCACCACTTCAACCTCATGAGGACGCCTTAGGCTTAAAGTTGACAGAAATAGTAGCAATTTTGTTCTTTTGGCACAATTAAACCTTATTTACCGACGTTGTCGCAATGTCGTGCGTTCGGACATGCAGTATAATCTGTTTACATTATTCCTTCATTTCCGCTTACATGTTTGAAACTGCAAGTGCTGTTTCAAGCCCATGAAATCTCTGTGCCCTCCTTATAAAAAAATTTCTTATTAGGTGCAGCAAATTAAAACACAGAAAAAAATGCATTCTGCTTTTGGAGCACGTGTATTTGGAAATCAAGTTTGTTTTTTTAGAGCGAAAGTAAACTTAGAAAGTTAAAGTAATATGTACAAAGAGTAAATTTCACTACGGAAAGCCACGGCCACATTTTCAGTAAAGTGGTCAGAAATTAGTCTGTAATGTTAAGTAAGCACAGTCTATAAATGCTACATATACATATTTTTGAGTTTTGCTTTGAAGTATTGACGCGAAGTCTGCCATAAAACACAACACACTTTACATGACGATAGAGCGCGCTAATGAAAATGACAGAAATTTTTATGGTGAAAGCGTAATAGCAAAAAAAAGAATTATTTACAAGAACGTACTTCACAAACTGCTCGACTATAAGTGCCAAAAATACAAGAAAAACAACGGAACGAATCAGGCACAAAGTTTTTAAAACTGGGTATTCCCCTCATCTGCGCTGTCGTTGCCTGTCGTTGCGAATCTTACTTTGTGTTCGTCGTTAATATGCTGTTCCATTATGTCGTCTGCAGCTGCGCCGCTGAAAATGGATGGTTGACTCTGATCATCTCGCACCAGCTTGGACTTGGAGTCACTGAACAAGCCCATGTCGATGGGTGGTTCCGACTTAGGTGGCAAACCAGGCCTACACGCAAACGACATGAAGATTTTCCATTAGTGGTACGCCACGGCATTCTAGGTGGTACGCGAACATCTTTCCGTAATTTGTGGATATAGTTCGAATTTATACAATCGTAAGTGATCTCAAAATGTTTGTTACTTCATCCCCTTGGTAACTGTGTAACATTCTACTGGATGGTACACGTCGAACTTTTTTTATCTGCAGGTGGTACCCAACCACATAAAGGTTGCGAATCACTGTCATATAACATAAAATCCTAAGCCTGAAACACGACTTTGGCACTGAAGTTCACGTCAGCACTAAAGTTTGTAACATAAAAGCTCATCGCATTACTTTGTGTTTGTGAATTGTTTGCTCCACGTGTTCATGGGAGACCTGAAACGACCAGATTCGACGCCGGGAAGTGTTTCATACGGATCTTCAGAATCTGAATCGCTGGACGTACTCCCGCTTGGCCCGGCATCATCGTATGTGTCATTAACGTAACCTTCGCTCTTCCTGTTCGTGAAAAAAAATTAGAGATCGTTACTTATTGCTCTTTTAACACTACAAGGAAAAAGCAGATACGGTATACCTATGTATACGTATAGTTCGCTTACACTTTTCATAAACGCTTTTCAGTTCTGGGAACACCTTAAATTTACCCAAAATTGTGCATATAGATGTATTATGTCTTCGTTGAAAACGTATAGCCTAAAAAGGTTGCTGTCTACATGTAGGCCTTGCCATCAAAATCTTGTTTGTTTTCGAAAAAAAACATGTTTTTATTTAGCAAAATATTTCAAAGAAAGCACCAACCCGCCGTTTCGTTTAAATGAGAAGTTTTCCGCAGTTGTTTGCTCCTGACCAATCGACGTCATTGGATCTTCTGGGTCGCTGGCTATCATCCCGTTTACTTTTTTCATGTGCTTTTGCCTTTCGCGTTTCCTAGTTTCGCGTTCGATCTGAAACAATTGAAAAGATAATTGATAGAAAACGAATCAGTGTCATTTTTATGTAGTGCTGTAATTGCCCAAGAAGACAAAAAAGCTAAATAAAATATAAGTTATTCTCGACTGGTCAACGTCTGTACATGTAAGAAACTTGCTTGATACGATAATACAGGTAATAGGCCTAGCATGCGGAGAAATTCTAAATATAAGGATTAAGTTACACTTCTATTTGAAGCAAACAGGTTTAAACTACAGCTGTAGAACGAGACTTACATCCCCAGTTTTTGTATTCTGCAGACCATCACGCGCATCATTCCATTTCAACGAAGTTACTGAGAGAAGGTGTAGACCTGTGGACCATCTGCACACAAACCAAATATATTCACGAATTTGTCCAGCATATACTGCGTTATTTCTATGACAAAATTTTTTGCGAACTAGTGTGCGACAATATATATTGGTGGTAGTTTTACGAAAAAGTATCAAACGTTTGGAAAGTTGTGCTACTATTGCTGCCAGTCATATTACAATTTAAAATAGACTGATTTTCTGGCATAAAATTAACGACTGCATTCTTTTTACGTTTCATCTGCCATACAGCCAGACTTCATCAGGGTTTGGTAACTTGGTACCACATTTCAAACGTATGGCAGACGAAACGTCGAAAGTATGCAGTTGTTAATTTTATGCCTATTTCAAACTGTTTCGAAAGTTGTTAAACATCTGGAGTGTGGGTCTACTTGTCCAATTACTTCCCATTTAGGGGGCCATATTCATTAAAACGACCCGACTTCAAACATGTCTTTTGTGTTAGTGGCCTGTTGTACGGTTTTTAGGGTTCTGCTTTGAAAGGATTATATCCAATGTAAAGTGTGTGCCGAAATGTAAACGCATTACAATGTGTTGGGGAATTGTGTCGTTAACAACCAACATACAGTAGGACATACAACGTTGTTGTTAAAAAACCATCTGCATACAAACCAAATATATTCACGAATTTGTCCAGCATATACTGCGTTATTTCTATGACAAAACTTTTTGCGAACTAGTGTGCAACAATATATATTGGTAGTAGTTTTACGAAAAAGTATCAAACGTTTGGAAAGTTGTGCTTCTATTGCTGCCGGGCATATTACAATTTAAAATAGACTGATTTTCTGGCATAAAATTAACGACTGCATTCTTTTTACGTTTCATCTGCCATATGACCAGACTTCATCAGTGTTTGGTAACTTGGTACCACATTTCAAACGTATGGCAGACGAAACGTCGAAAGAATGCAGTCGTTAATTTAATGCCTATTTTAAACTGTTTCGAAAGTTGTTAAACATCTGGAGTGTGGGTCTACTTGTCCAATTACTTCCCATTTAGGGGGCCATATTCATTAAAACGACCCGACTTCAAACATGTCTTTTGTGTTAGTGGCCTGTTGTACAGTTTTTACGGTTCTGCATTGAAAGGATTATATCCTATGTAAAGTGTGTGCCGAAGTGTAAACACATTATAATGTGTTGGGAATTGTGTCGTTAACAACCAACATACAGCATACAACGTTGTTGTTAAAAAACGCATTCTTATCTGAGTTTTTTAGGAGTCTGACCTGTGAGCCAACATGCAAGTGAACTGGATGACAAGAATGACCAGGAAAAAGAGCAAGAAGAGGAAGGAGACTGGATTTACCTGAATACAAAATATTAAAACTTTAGCCGAACCGAAATACCCTGAATTCCCACAGAATAATATTTTATTGTTCCCATTTAATCATTACTCAACAAAACCCACTATCGTCTCTACTTACAGAAACAACTGTTCCTTCAATGACAAAGCTAATGGCGATATCGGTGATGGTAAGTTGCAGTGCGAAGTTCAGGACTAACCACAGAGCGTTAGCCAAGAAATATGCCCCAGTCATTTTGTTCCTAAGATCTTTCAAGTCATCTGCAAAAAATAAATTTTAGCTTACAATACACAGCAGTATCAGTAGGTAATTTTGTGAGACTGCCTCGTAATCCTGTGCTTACTTTTGATTCTGAGTTTTTCAGCTTTGTCTTCGTCAAGAGGGTAAAGGTATTTTTTGATCAAGTATTTCCAGAATTCACGTTCTTCGTCATCCAAGTATCTAAAATCAAATGTGTTATATGGGGGCATGGAATCATTGGAATGAATGAAAACCTTGCATATAACCTATACGAATGCACAAATTACCTCACAACATAAAATTTATAAATTCGATTATAATAATCAAACTCCCAAAAATTTATTCATTAGCAATAAAGCTGCTTCCACTTTTACAACCTTAATAATGCCAGCATACGGCCTTTTGATAAATAAGGGCTCCAGCTTGGTGCTCGTGCCTACACATGGTATTCACAACCATTTAAAGAGGTGATTGGCAGCGTTGGTCAAGCGCCCGACCCATATACCAAGAAAAAAACTGATTGGGATTCGTGGCCAGGACATGGGTTCAAACTTCAGTGTGGTAAAAATGAGACAAAAAAGGCCAACTAAAAGTACGCGTTAATCCTTTGACTCACTCAATCACTCCTTCCTCAAGCGGTCCGTCCATTACCCAATACAACATTTCGTCTCCTTCCTCCAGAAGACGTTCGTCACCAACTTCTTCATCCTCCTCGTCATCGAATTCCAGATCTACGTCATCCATAGTCTAAAGCAGAATAAAAACATGACTAAGGAATAAAACTTTACCTCTGTAACTGCTTGTCAGTGCAGCAAGCTATATACATAAAAAAGGTATCTGATACTTCATACAATTTCAGTTGTTGTTTTATATTTGTTTTTATACCTGTGGCATTTCTTCATCCAGTTCTCGTGCAAGTTGTTCTGCTTGTTCAGAAGTTTGTTCGCCTGCCTGTTTTGCAAAGGTTGTTGTGCTACGTCTCGACATTCGTCTGTGATGTCTGCCAAAGCAATTTTTTTACACATAGGACAGAGAAATGACAAATAGCTTATGTTTGGCACTTTCGTGTGATCATAAGCTCTTTTACATGTAATATCAATAAATTGTAATACATGGTATAAACCACAATATTAATTATTTAGGCTTTGAACTTGTTTGTATTACTGGGTTGTAGTGGATAGTGGATCTGATGCAAAATGTAACAAACAGTGTTTGGTCTTACTGTGACATTTTCCTGACACTTGCTGTTGTAATGTTAGATCCAAGTCGGTTACTAATTCTTCTCAGCTGATGGACGGACATTCGTGTGCTGAGGCGCCTTTCCATTTGGTTCTGGTCGATACCTAATTGCAAAAAGGCGTTATGTCTTTGTTACAGTTTTGCCATTTTTAGTAAGTCTACAATTCGTTGTAACCAGTTCGTTGGATTATTTTGAACAGAGGAACATATGCCTAATTTATCAACATCGTTTGTATTTTTGCATTGGAAGATACAAACATTTACTCAGACACTCGCCAACAATTTTAATTTCCATTCTGAAGCAATATAATTTGATCATTCCTTCAAAGGATTTCAAAAAGCATTACCCGTTATTTGCTGTTGCTTGGCCTGGCTGTATTTGCGATAAAGGGATGGATTTTGTGCCAGTGTTGCTCGCCGCGCCATGGTCGGTCTCCGGTTCATTTGCGGTTGTTGCGTCTTGGGTTCGCTTTGAGGCACAGGAATGTATACAGGTTTGGGTGTAATGCATAGGGCGCATTGACACATGTTTCCAAGCCCGCAACTATAGTAGCCTTCCGACGAAGCTGGGGCGTCGTAGATTGATGGTCCCTTCGGTCCGATCTGCATACTTTTACCCAAGGGTTTGTTTGCAACTTGCTGTGGAGATAATAAAGTAAGAACCTTGTGAACGTCATGAAAGAAAAGAATCAACAACTACAACTCAAATGATGTATCTTGACATTTTAACCCAATACGGTTTGCTTGTATAGGTTTTGCATCATACACAAACAAATTTACCGATTTGTACTCTCAAATGCTTTACATAGTTTTGTTTGTAAACTGCTGTGTTACCATTTCTGACACTAAATGGGAGTCTATTATAACCAACAAGGAGGCAAAATGGTAGATAGGAAATATCTTGTCAAATACAAATCATGATTTAAGCTTCCGAAATAGTGCCTTTTCTTTGGTGTTACGTCTGTATCAAGTGTGGTGTTGTAGGGATCGATACACAGACTAAAGATAGCTGTTGCGAAAGTAAGTACTATGTGACGAAAAAGTGGGGTCTTCTTACTTCCAAAGCTGTATGTGCGGATTCATCTTGCTCCACTTCTATCTTCTTCACTTCACGCGTTCCCCACGAAACGTTGTTCATGTTTGTCAAACTACACCAAAAATATATATATTTATATACGTATTCCTTTAAACCACACAGTTGATTTGGACTTGCCTGTACACCATCAGGAAAATAAAGGCAGATGGGACGCACAGGTAGTACAGAACGCCGTGGATAAGACACATCATCTCTTGAGGATGGACGATGCCGGTAAAGGCGTAAAGACCCACCAGCAAAATCATGAACAAACTATTGGGGTCGAGAATTACTGCAGAAATGAATGTATTCCACTTTATTAAAAGCATAAAAATCGTTGGTTAGGGGTAGGAAATCAGGTTTGACTTTGTACCCTGAAAGAGTAATCTTACACCCCATACCAAGCTATGTTTGCTTGAGCATCGACGCATGGAGTTGATAAAGCGTGTTGACACTGCACTCATCCATACAACATGTCAGCGCGTTACCGGCGAAACCTTTTAATTAATTTTTTTTCGAGATGACAAAAGGTTGTGCAAACACTTTCTGCTTCTTCGCTTGGCATAGGTTTACCTGCTCCTTCGCTACATTTTCACGGACAGTGCAACGTACCTGTGGTAACCATAGCTCCAATTACGCCCACAATGACTGCCATCATCACCAAAGCGTACAGGATTGTCAAAATACCAGCAACCGCAACCTAACACAAAATTGGTGGCTTAAAAAGTTTAATTTTATCGGTTGAAGTTGGCACAGCCGTATGGACGCTGAATTAATACAGCTTTTAAATAAGAAGTTTACGACTAAAGTTGGGATTACTCCCCACAAATACAAATACAAACATATGTTGAACCGTCAATGTTTGAATTCATACGTCGCAGGTCACAACGCCGAAGTAAAATTCAGAACATGTTAACAGACACACAAAGCTGCACAAATACACATATGTCTTGCGCAACTACGCGGCTATGCCGAAAGACTCTGTGGGGACTTGACGAGGAGTAATGGCGAACGATTTGTCATCACTTGAACAAATTAGTGTTTCCATAAGGTGGGAATTGTGGCAACGCCGTGAGTTCCTAGTCAAGAGGGTGAACCATGAAGAATTGATAATTGCAGACAAGGTCGGGCGTTAAACATTTACCAGCGCTTTGTGAGAGCAAACCGACGCGACGTATATTTCCCAAAGAAATGCTTTAGATAAAAACGGGGGTTTATTTCGGTTCAACTTGTAGGGGGAGTTTTGACCGCAATGCGTGATTAGAGACTGGAAAATACCCGAATGTTACCGCAAGCACACGTAGGAGCTGGAACTAGCAACCGGACGAACTTTGTTCTTATTGCTTGTTTGCATCCCGACCAGTCATAAAAGGACAGAAAGCCGTTTGCGTTTGTCACAAAAAGAAACCCAAGGTTTGCGTTGCAACGGTTTTATGGGTTTACAAATAATCGCAACTTCACGGGCGAATTTTATTGTTTACAACCTTAGTTACGACCTGGTAACACCGATCAAAACAACAAAGAAAGTATTATTGGCCAAATCCAAGGTTAATGATTCAGGAAACAGTATTGACATGCGTCACCTTGTCATACATCGAAATGAACAAAGAGTGCCAACTTTTCGTGCATATATTTTTGTTCAAACGCGTTCAGAGCGATATTGCAAATGTATTTTGTAGCATTCTAGCTTTAAATCCCGAGTAATTTATCGCGAAAAATCTGTTTATCGGGAACATCCTTGTGTAAACAGTTACGTTAAAATAGTAACATTCCGCAAATTCCAAAGCAGGCTCAATTCATACTCTTTATCAAAGCTTCTGCCTTTTAAATTTCCTCGCCATGATGTCCATTTTATGGCTTTTCAGCGGGATACGCCTTCTAAATAAACTCTGACCTGCGTTAAGAAGGTACCCGTGCCTTCCGTTGGCCAGTTTGACATTTTCAACTTACATCATCGCGGACGTTCTGCCAAACTTTTATGATTAATTCGATATATCACGACTTAAGTAAATAGCGCTCTACGTTGCGGGATAACAAAAGTCTTGGGTGATATTAAAGATTTTTTCTTCGCTTGGTTGGATGCAATTTCCAATTATTTTGAACAAGCTGAATTTATGATCCAAGTAAACACAATGCAATTTTCTCTAAACTAAAAAAATTGTCTTTTTTTGTCTTTAAGTCCTGTCTTTTTTAAGCAAGTACTACACCGTATACAATGGGATAAAACGATTGTGTCATGAAAGTTTAAGTTCAGAATTCAAGTCTTGCAGTGTCGAGGGCTTTGAAAGGCTTGTATTTTAAAGCTTTACTATATTGGCGACCTTGGCCAACATCACCACAAACGCATCAACGTGCTTGGTGTTTCGACATTTTCAACTTTGGTCCCATTGTGTTCTCGTTAAGCTACGCGGCAAATCAGTTAAAGGTAGGCCAGATTATACAATATGGTCTTTAATTCACCAACCTGTGTGTCCGAACTTGTCGTGTAACATAAAATGATAAAAATGATGACGGGAATCAAAGAAACGATCAAGGATACTATTGCACTCCAACTGAAGACATACTGGTAAGCTCCCTGTACTATCATAATCACTGTGGCCGGTCCCAGGATAGACGAAATCATCAGTCCGATCTACAAAATAAAGAACTTGTTGAAACCAACTGTCTAAGAAACTTTCGTTTCAGGTTAAAATCGTTCAGTCTTGGAAATCTTCAGGGCCAAATTGCAACAGAATGGGAAATGATTCCCAGAATCAATTCTCAAGCTCGTTGAAACCAAACAGAAATTTACTAACGTTTACTGATACAATAGAAAGATTTGATAAAATAAATTTGGACAATTGGTGGTTACGTTTTCAGTGCTGTACTTTTTACTTTATACACTACAAGCACCACTCTCATGTGGCTCTATTATATCAGAAGCTGTAACTTGTTGCTGGTGTACCTGGTAGGTTATGTACCCCCACGAAATATAGGTGTTGTTGGTAACAGTCAGTTTTGCGTCCATCAGGATATCGAAGATATTTGCCATTGTCGACGGGCCCCACCTGTCATGTAAGATATATTTGCTTTGTCATTGACCTGGAAGCCATTGGCGCATCGGCGGTAATTCTAACAACGGACTTTGACTCTATAGATTAGAGGTCGACCAGGCGGTTTAAAATCTCTTTTTCTGAGTTTTGTTTACAAATCTTACCAAGATGGCTGGCAAAAAAGTTGTGACTAAACATGCATTATTGAAAAAATGGTGATTTGTGCAAAAGGTGTATGATTCCGTACTGAACACATAAAAGTGGAAATCAAACAGTAAAGACCTTCTTCTCTGGTTGTAAAACTCCTTGAACTCCTCTGGGGCGAACGTGAAGGAATCGGATGCAGCGCTGTACTCAATTCTCCATCCTTGTTTTAGCAGCAGTGTGCAGAGCCAACGGTCTTCACCTAAATTAAACATTGGTTGCGTAATCATTAATCCCAGTCACGGGGTCCCTAGCAACTCGGAATTGCAAATACAACTAGCTTTAGCCTTGCCCCAACGTATCGCGTATGGAAAGGATCGTCAACACACTTGAAAAGAAACTAGTCGCAAACGTCGTTTTGCTTGTACAATTCCTATTGTTATGACGCTGTAAATGTGAAGTGACAGGAATGATACCGAAAGAAGTGAATGCCAGGCTTTGTCCATGGCGGTGTGGGTTACGTGCTGATATCAACTATAGCAAAGTATTCCAAAATATAGTGAATTAATAAACGACACTTCACCCCGTGTTTGGTTGTAATCAATCAATACTTGGACCCTGTTTACATTCTTTATGAAAACACCGAATGGCAATTTTACATAACTATTACCTTGATCCCACTGTACATAGTGAAGGGCTTCGGTCGCTTTGGTCGTGTACCTGTTCATCACATTAACGTCGACCAGAGAGGCACCACGAAACATACTGAAACATCCGGGACTACAGAGCACACATCCCAGCACGTGTTCGGCGGTCTTTTGGAGCCAATGGCCCACGGCGTACTCGAATTTTTGGAACCATACCACAGGACCGGAACCTTCGCAACATGTCATGTTATGAAACATTTATGCTAAAGCTAAATGTTAAAGTGGTTAAAATGCACAGACCAGTTGGATGAATTCTTCCACACGCGGCACCAACGTCAGGATTACGTTTCATTCGATCCAACAGCAAGAGGACAGCGTTTGGCTGAAAGTCGACATCCCCGTCAAGGGCCAAGAGGAAAACGTCTTCAAGCTTATATGCCTTCTTTGTCGCTTGCAGATAGCCGAGAATGTAGTACATGTACATGCACTGAGACCAACGCTTGCGATGTCTATTTAAAATTACGTGTTGAATCAGTTTGTCGAGTTGGATTTTTCATAATTGGAATTTCATAGAGGGTTGTGATTTTCGTGTGATAAACGTTAACCCCCAAATTAAAACTTAGCAGCAAACATGAACCAGGAAAATGTTATCAAAATATGCAAAACACAAAAATATCACCTGATCTTTTCCTTGTCCTTGAGGTGAACCACCATCAGGTTTCCGTGCGGAAGAATGAACTCCAATCTTCCTCCGTAGGGAGTGGGATAAATAACTGGAGGAGGAAGGTCGTAACCTCTTCCCAATTCCACTTTGCTATTGAATAAAGATTAGCCTAGTTTTAAACAATACCTAAAATTAACTGTTTTCGATTTCAGGCTGGTTTGCCATGTAAAGAAACTCGATTACTGTTATGTGTTCAAGGTACGCTATAACCAGGTCAATGCAGAACAGAGTATGCAGTTTTACTGGTATTTTCCACAGAAACAAATATTTTTCCGTTCGTTAATTGATATGACAAGTTTATACATGCGCTGTAGGCTACTATGTTGAAATGCCGTTACACCATGTGCAGAAACCTGTAACAAAATAGGTTGTGTGTGACAATCATGCAGAATTACTAACTTTGCAGCAAGAGGTATAAGTTCACAGAGTTGGTGAACGAAACGGTTTGTTTTGGTTTCCCCATCTTTTGTCCTTTCCATTGCGTCGTCAAACAGAACATGGACTTGAAAGTTGTAGTAGTCAGGATCTGTGGTGCTGTTACCACGACGACTGCCTTGATCTCTGTCCAACCTGTTTATAGCAAAGAACTAGTTTAGAATGCAGCAAAATAACTTGGTTCTATTGAGAAACAATATTATTGCAAAGATTATAAATATACCGAAATTTTGACGTTTAAAGTAACGTTATATTAAATAGTTTGCTGCAAACCAATTTTAGTTGCAGCATTTATTTTGTCTTTAAACTCAGTGGTATGCAGTTGTAAATTATAGCTTCCCGTTCATCCCCACTAACCAAATTTACACAGCCATAAACACGCCACGTTGGTGTACATTCCCCCTTTATATTAACAAACATAAATGGGAGCTGATTCAGCAAACTCTGTACATCAATGTTCAGGTAAACGACAGGGACATCGCGATACAACATTTAATAACCTGGCGTCCACTTCTTGATAAGATGCGCATCTAATTTTGTGGTTCGGATATATTTTTTATTTCAGTTGAGCAGTTTTATGGTAGAATGTGGTTTTTCGTCCCATGCTGGATTTATGGTAGAATGTGGTTTTTCGTCCTGAGCTGAATTTATGGTTTGGAAATTCCCTTAGTACACAACCAACTCTGAAGTTTGACGATGCGGTTCGGAATATCTACAGTATCTATTTATTTAAGTCTGGAGTTGCGCAGTTACTAACCTCATGAGTGACGTCAGAATCTGTGTCATTTCCTGCTCGGTTTCGTGCCACATGGTGGCGCAGAGAAATAGTTGAGGCGTGAACTTGTGACTTCTGGACATTGTTAGACGCCGAGAGAATCGACGACGGGTCGATCTTGAATTACTGGAAGTTTTTGTCGAAAAATTATGTTAAGTACAAGCCGTTTCTTTATAGATGGAGTAAATAATACAAAAACACAATGTTGTTTTTAGCATATACTTCTGCAAGTACGAAAACAAATATGTTAATATCAGTGATTAATACAATTTATGGAATTTAGCCAAGTCATGAGTTTGGTATGTGTCAACCAGCAGTTACATTCAAAACTTCTTTAAAACTTTGCTCAGGAGGGCAAAATCCAAACACACGTGTTCAGTCTCACCTTCGTGAAATGCTTCGTTTCTTCTCATCTTCCTCGTCTTTCTTGGCCTTGCTCTTGGCGTAGACTTTCTCGAACTGCCTTCTGTTTATCATGAGAACTTGGTCGATGACTGGTCCCGCATACACTGCCTTTACGAACAACACTTCGGTTCTGTGCAAATGAAAATGATTAAGCCATGACCAGCCATTTTGTTTTTCCTGTGGAGATTGCAAACCGGTCTCTACAATTTATTTTTGCTCTGAAGGCTTTTAAATAAAATAAATTGTATAAAAAAATTTTCAATTTGCTAAAATTTTGTGATTCCTGGTCTTTTATGACAGGAATACAGCAACATGCATTTTTTTAAAAATTTTGTTTTTTACTGTTTGGACTCGTGAATCTGATTATGAAACTTAAACTACCTTTCCAGTCGATTTTGAGTTGGTTTCCAGATAAACAAGGAAAAGAGAATGGTTGCTAACCATCCAAGCGCCAAACCAACGATCACCACACCAATCATCTCTCCTTGTGCAGAGTCTTTTGACCAAGTAGGTGGGATGTACGCGTTCCAGTCGATGTAATAGACTAAATTCCTGTATTCGTTCGCTAAACCTGCCAAAGTTGATTGTACAAATTGAACAAATGAATCGGATGGAATCTTAAAAAAACATGGCAATTATGGAAACGCAATATTATTATAGGTGTTGAGTAGCTGTGTACAACCCTACTGCACATGTGTCGCATTTTAACAGTTAATTTAGTTTGTTACGGGAACTTGTATTATATGATTAATCATTTTATCGTGTATATCAACCAATTAAAATGTTACTAACAGCATAAATCATCTTACCAACATAGCTTAGCAGGCCGTTGAGACTACTGGCTTTGTTATCCCACTTAAAAACCGCCACAGCAGCCGTCAGGGCAGATATGATGGGTGTGACCAGCACAGCAGGAAAAGCATAAGCCTCACGCTGTATGATTGTGAGACAAGCGACTCGTGCGAAGAAAAATGCCGCCAGGGAACAGCAAGCTTGCGTCGCGAACACGTACAGCAGGGATTGCAAAATTAGCCACCTGTTTTTTAAAATGCACTTAGTTAACGATAACGAAACAGAGTTGCATAACATATATTTTTGTCAGCTTGCCTCGCTACATGAGCACTCCACATTAATTATCAGTAAACCTAAATTTCTTGAAAACAAAAAAGTTTGATCACAAAAAATGTTTAGAATAGATATTTTCGACGGTTAGGTGAATGTAAATAAATGGAAAACGTAGCATATAAATTTTTCTATTTCTCAACATAACATTCGATGGGCATAGGTACCTATACTCATTTCCACTTATCTTAAATACTCATACAACGTAAAGCCCCCAATACAAGGAATTTTTTCCAAAGCAATAGACACCAACCTTTTAGGGCCGAGTTGCACCGACAGTAACCCGACTACCTTTGCGTATCTTTCTTCAGCCTTATCTGCGGTGGTAAGCGAGCTGTGGTACGTTTCATCCTCAAGCACCACGAAGGTGAGAAATGTGAAGCCGACCAAAACGCCTGACTTGATCAGGGACGTAAGGAAGGAAAATCGGAACCGGCTGTGGTCAATCTTCTCCTGCAGTTTATGCGCTTCGATTTTGAATCCAAATGGGAAGTCAAAATCTCCGGTGACGAAGTTCTCCCAGTAGCGACAGGAAGCAAGAATAAAACCTTTAAAAAGGTTTGTTAATTTCCAAAAATCAATTGTCAAGTGTATGTTTCAAGTGTATGAGAAATATATTGAGTAAAACGATATTTCAACCATTGGGCATGTTAATGTTAACGGCAGTGTACAGATGAGCTTTTAGTAGGTGTGAACTTACTCGTTTTATGTTGCTTTTACATACACTGACGATGCTTCATAGCGAAATATATTTGTCTCATACGAAAGTCAATAGCTTTTAACCCAAAAAACATATTTTCTCATAAATAATGGATATGTATGTTTTCTTTACCTACGAATGCCCATATGTACGTGTAGTTATAGTTGAGAAACTGGAAGCTGTTGGTCACTCCTGTTATGTTCGGCCCGTTTTCTTGAGTCACATTGTGCTTATGTGTAAATAGTCCACCAAAGCAGGTAATAAGTCCACCGGTTTGAAGAAGCTAAATGGATACAGAAAAGTTGCTTTTAAGGACAATAATGGACTATACGACACAAAGAATTACATTCTAGTGGTTTTCGGAAGTATACCAAAGTCAACATTAAACTGATTCAGTTCTGCCATTGAGAAACATAAAGCACTTTGTATTAGGAAGTCCGTGAACTTACAAATGCCAATATGGCCAAGGCCAACCCCCTATATCTCTTGTATCTTATATGTGGCTGAGTTGCTCTGTGTCTGTTGTGGGAAATCGATATGAACTTTGCATGAATATCGATACATATTGGAATGAAGGTCATCAAGGGAAAAGCCAGGCTTGCGTATGTTGCGTCCAGGTACGGCAGGACTTTGATGAAGATGATGGCTTCGCCAAATGCGCTTAGTAACTCCCAAAGACCGCCCTGCAAAAAATGGTATCTTTATTCATCCTTTTCCACCAAGATCAAGGCATCTCAAGTAATGCGCTTAAGTTTGTTTGCAGTCGCAAAAAGTGGGTATTATATTGTGGAAAACTGCAATAGTTTCGTAAGGTATTTAAACGTGTAATCCAAATAATTACCCACCCATAGGAATGTTGACATCTCAAGAGGACTCTCTTTTTTCATGATGATTCTGTACATGCTGTAACCCATAGTGAGCACCTCTGGCAACAACATCATGCACAGCAAGACAATGTAGGACCACGCTCTCAACACGTCGTGCTCTTTGAGATCTTCGTCATTGTCACCATTGGAACGCACGTAAACTTTCGCACTGTTTCCAAGAACCAGCACACAAGCCTGTTGGAAGAAACATTTGTTTGCTGATAGTCTGCGGTCTGTCGGCTACGACACAGGGGACAGCAAATATTTGGCAAATTTTGCGTTGCTTCACTTTCGGCGAAACTGTTCAATCCAGGAAAACTTTTTCACCGTTTAAACACAGGTGACTTGTTTATGTGGGTTTATGGCAAGCTGAAACTCTCTTTTTATTTATTGGTTTAAAAAATACGGTAATAGTTTCTATGCTAGCTATTCGCCTACCTGTAAATTAAAATAGCAATTCACTGCTATGCAGTAAACGCAAATACCATTTGATAAACGCTAAGTTAGTTGTAATTGGGCAACACCAGCAGCGTTTCTCGTACAACGCGTCAATAGGTCGGCAAACATTGATGAAGGCTGACGCGCTGATTAATTTGTCCGTTGCCACAGAAGGTTTGTTTGCACGAGATATTTTGTGAGGTTATGTTTTAGAGGTCAAAGTCGTTAAAAAATATCTGAGGTGAGTTGATATTAACAAGTCTTTGTCAATCATTGCAATGAAAGCTCATGAAATTCAGCAAAACCTGTCATTTGTGCAAATTGTCACGTACATATGTGGACTACATGTCACTTTGACCAACATTTAAGACCGATCTTATTTGTTGCGTGGTATAAATTCCCGACACATGTACACAAACCATGTTGACTTTTTTGGGGAATAATGCGTCCTGGGCCTCCCTATTCCGGTATACTTCGAAATTGCGTTATTAATAAGATGTCACACAATGTAGTATCGCAGAAAATGTAAGCACATTTTACCGACTCTCCCCGTCAAAGATTGGAAAAGAAAAAAAGACCAATTAAGTGCATACCTTGTTTACGAGGCCCCCAGCCAATACAAAACCGCCGAATATCAGGTAGGAAAGCAGCTTAAAAAGCTTTTGGAAAAACTTGAGGGTGGTTGTGGTCGTTCTCGAATCATCTTCTGGTGGTTCGCAGTAATATTTGTCAAATTCTGGGAGATCCTCCCTAAAGAAAATAGGCAGTTTGGTTGGGTTGGCAGGTACGTTTTTCCTTAATTTGTTACACGAAACAGAATTTATATTGTTTATGTCCAAGTTTGCGTGGCTGGGAATGTTTTATGTCATGTGAAAGTCTTTATTTGACATTTTAACAACTCCTCCCATCACGTGACTATTGTTACCAAATCCACATTTTGTCCAACGCTTACGAAAACCCAAATATAAATTAATAGCAATGAGTTGAAAGCTAACCCAGTCTCTATGCTAATTCATTTAGGGGTGAATGTGAATTTGCACTTGGTCCGAGACAAACAGTTAGACTTTAAAAGAAATTCAGTTTTCCAGAAGTGACTGTACAAAGTTAGCACCAATCTAGTGGATTCAAGCAGTACCAAAATTATTGCAATTGTAAGTTGTTGCGCATATATAACCCTGAATCAAAACTAAATGCTTTTCTAATTTAGGTGCATGTTTGCTGATAGGCTGACACAGTGTGATAACATGCGTTCTTTTCCGACCCATTGCTCGTTGGCATTTAGTTTCGCAACGGCAGAAAGTTTGATTATGAAATGTGACCTCTTATCACAAACAAATATGGGCGTTACACTAGTAGGCATTACTGAAATTTTTGTATCTGTGCCAAAACGGTAAGTTAAACAACGGCGTGACGTAGCGATCGGCCGAGTTTGTGTGTTTTGAGTCAACTTTCAGTGGCCTCGCGCCAATAACAAAGCAATTTATTGCGATGACGATAAGGCGGTAAACGTAGATTCGCTTGTAAATCTGGTCATTTGAGAAAATTACCTCTGTAGAAAGTAAACGATTTTGTTATTATCGCTGCGTTTTGATGTATACGTACCACATATTACACTACTAACAAGCATACAAGCTTGTACACCAGCATAGCAAACTAGGACGTATTGAGCCAACTGCAACATAACAACTGTTATACAGTTTTTGGTTGTTTTTGTCTTTATGGAGTCCAATTAAATCGTTTCATGGTCCATGTTTGCTAAACACGCAGTATAGGCCAATAAACATCGCCTACGGATAATACACTTCATGCATTTTCAATAACACGAAACGTAGCCAATTATCAGAAGGTATTTGCGCGTACAGTTTATATACTACAAAGTAAAAGGTGCGTAAATTATCCCCGAGACAAAACCTGCTTGCTTAAAGGTTTGACCAAAATGACAAGACTCCCAGGCCAAGATTTGTTCAAACTATAATCTTTCACAACATATTTAGCACCAATAAAGTATTGTTAGATTCGAAACTGTTCCCAAACCAACGAATTTTAGCGTCGCGTGTTCCACGTAACTGCAACCGATCCTAATACCAAACAAGGCACTGATTCAGCTGAAAAAATGCTGGTTGCGAAAATTTTTACAAATTTAAGCTCTGGGTCGAAGTATCAAGGTGCCAACTGATACCATATTCCCAAACATTGTAACGGGTTTGTTATTTTCTGCGACTTGCGATGTTTAAACTCGTAATAAACAACTCGTACTCACTCAATCAGAGGTTCTTCGTCAGCAAAATCAAATTGGTCGCTGGGATTCATCCCTGGTCCGTTCATAACGTCTCGTCGTAGCGGGTCTCCACCTTAATAAATTGATCAAAAAATATACATATCCCGCCAAGACGCGTAACTCGGAATGAGAGACAAATCTCTGCACCGTCTTTCAGATGGGAGGCCTTTAGTTAAACGTTAACCAGACACCGGGGCTTTTTCTATGGAACAAAGATTGCGGAAAGCGTTTCGCCTTTTTTCCCTCAAGGAGTTTTACGACTTGACTGTGTATTTACAGAACTTCCAATGCAGGCGAAAAAGTTTTTTATGCCCTTTTTAGATTTTACGACACAAACAAGCGAACAATACCAAGCGTGCCGCATTTTACTCTCTTTATGTATGCCCTCAAAGTTGCTGCTTTTTATACTTTAAACAGGCACTTCATCATATATGATGAGCGGTGAATTGAGTTTTAAAATCTTCTTGTCAGTTAATAGCAGCAAACTAACCACAACCCCATCACATTGGGGTTTGAGAAAGGAGAAAACACACAATCGAAAACCTACACAAACTTACCCAAAGCAGTTTCGTACAAGTTGGGTTGAGAGGTTTGGTAGTTTTTCAGAATCCCGCCATTTTGCTTCGCACTGTCAATCAAACTGAACTCACGAACCGTGCCAAAGGTTTTCACCTCCTTGCCACGGGTCTTGTGCAAGCTCAAATAGCTGGCTCCGTTCAATCTTCCCAGCCATATCTCACCGTACGATCTCACTCCATCCGGCATGATGCGGATCCACTCATCTTTCGTCACGATGTTGATGACGTAGTTCAGCGCCGAGGAAGTGGCTTGGATCATGACGTCATCAGCCCATTCCCCCTCCAGGCCTTGTTTCTGAAGATACTGCCTCTCGCCGATACCCCCATGGATGACGCCACCCCACTTCACACCGTCTAGGATCGCGTTCTTGCGCAAGAAGGTCACGGCTTTGGTTCTGACGTCATAGTGGTTCATGTTCTTGCTCAGGAGAGTGAGCTGATCGGCCACTGCCGAGTAAAAGCAATTGCCGTCGTTGGGTACGGACTGTCGACGAAGATTCATTTCCGAGAGTCGGTCATCCAGCTCCACAACATCTTTATAGTCGATGTTTGAAGCCACGCTCTGTCTGTCTGGCCTGGGATAGCTCATTTTGCAGGGGTTTGGTTGGAATTTTTTGGCCCTACTTTTTTCAGTTTGTTTCTAACATACTAATTTATAGGAATTAAGTCTGGAGAAAAACGAATGGAGTTAACTTGAAATATTATGTTTATAAAATAACATTAAAATATTCATTACCAATTATCCACATTTTCTCTATACTCCCTTCCTAACCAATCAAATTTGGCTACACTTCAAAATGCATTTTTTTACTTCACCACCTTATATCTTATTATTAAGGCAATAGCTTTTAGTTTCAATGCATGCAGTAAAAGTTGCAGCTTAACACTAAACTCGTTGGAATTTATTCTGTCCGTTCCAGCATAAATCCCCTCCTTTGCGTTATAAGTTTCGATAGCAATGATTGCACCACCAGTTCTGCGGCCAACCAGAATCGCCCTTTGTTCGTCTCATAAGGCGATGGCGCAAACGTTCGTGAATAAACTGCGAAGATCCGTCAACTTCTTGTTATAGTATCCGTATTAAATCAAACCGTTCGAATATCATAATTTTGATGTAGTGTTATCACAAAAAATGTTCTTTCACTAAATACCCAGAGCTATTTTACTACAGCGCTATTGAACCGCAGACTCATTTTACACTCACACATATTTATTTATCCACCAAAAGCTTTGGCTCAAAAACGAAACTTCCCTATATTACTCGACCGACCTATACCACTCAACGAGGTGGAAAAGCCTCTTGAGTCAAGCACATATTTTTCGCACATTTTCACAAACTTCTCAACAAAAACGCGACCTTTGTCTCTTGCTACACAATGACCACATGGGGAATCGCAATCAGACAAATTGAGAGTTATTCCATTTCCTAAATTTTTGTTGCAACCAATTAGGCATAAGGTATTTTACAAACACCAGTCGCACTGAGGTGACAAAAACCCGACAATGCGGGAGGTGGGCTGATGCCTGACGTTGTGATGGCTCTTATCAAAAAGCACATATTTGTCAACGGCTTTTGCCCTCGCCGGTTCGTCGTACTTGGTGGACTTTGCTGAAGGTACCTCAAGCAAATCATGTGACCAGTCCATGGATAATATCGATATTTGTGCGAAATTTCCCCCCTTCAAACGGTGAATTTATCCTTACGCAGTCCACGCAACGTAAACATTGGTAAAATCATAACAACAACGGCGTCAAGTTGAACGAATCCCTGTTACCGGTGGGACGCGTATGGCGACAAAAATCTTAAGACTCAATTAATATGGAGAATATGACTTTTCATTTGTAAGTGGCGGCGCATGATTACGTTATGCGTCGCTAGGGTTTTAATGATTAACTTCCGATAACGCGCCACCGTTGAATTGATTGTGCAATATTTGCAATGTCGTCTACTGGTTTAAAAACAAGCTAATGTTTTTTTATGGGTTAACGCTCAAACACTTTGTCTTGCAACTGAACTTTCGAATCAACATCATGCAGTAAGTCTGGCTTACCGTCAGATGAATCTGTCCCCGAAACAACTGGCACTAAACAAAACGGTATGATATAAAAATAATAAAAATCCTGCAAACAAACCACAGTCTTTGTGATATTGTTTTGAAAACCCGATTTAAGCAAAAATCACATGAGTCCTTCAGCTGAGCAATAGAGCTACGATGTGGAAACGATGCCACCTGGTCGCCATTTATTAGGCGCGTGACGTTCGAACATAAGCCCCTGTGTTGGTGTAGACGGCGATTAACCTTCGGGCAGTTAATTCAGCAATGTAATGCCAAGAAAACGGACAACGCCTCGCCCAAACCTACGCGTTCGTAACTATATTAAGAGTAGCTTGTGTCTCGCGTTTACATTATTAAGCCACGAAAGGAAACATGCTGATTTTAAATTGGTCTGCAGTATGTCGCCTGTAGCAACACGCGTGGGTTGCAACATATAAGCAACACACCCTATTTAAGACAAAGGTATCGCAAATTTAGCTTTATTTGAAGGACAAATATGTTGGGTATACAAACAAATGACCTATACGCCGCAGTGGGGTTCTAGTCATTTTCATTTTGTCTTTCGAATGTTGAATTTGGAAAAGCACAAAATCAGTCCTAATCTTCCATATCACATACCGTGAAATTGAGACAATATTCACCAACTTATACCGTACAGGGCAATTATAATTTTAAATCCTCACAACTATCCACAAAATTATATTTTAAGTTGAGTACATAAAAAGCTCCAACGAATAAATGAAGAAAGTCTAAAGTTCTTACCATGCATTAGGCTAGCAACCATTCGTAAAGTCTGCAAAAACCTACCGGGCAACCAACAGGCCTTCTCGTTACTTATACTTACAGGGTATTTCCGCTAGGCAAATGGGTTGTTTCCATCTAATTTAAACCGAAGATATGTGAACTTCTTGCACATTTTAGCACAACCCTGCTAAAAGCTTCTTTACTGTGTAAATGATGACGGCGTTCCATGGACGGTCAGTCGTTGCCTGGCAACGCTATTTGTCGTCATAAAATGACACCAACGTGACATTAAGTCACAAATAGTGTTTGGAACAGAAAAGTCGTACATTGTCATATTACCTGATACACTGCGGCAGTTCAGCTTTTATTGGCACAAATATCTGTTGCGACATCGCATCAATCTAAAATACGACTGCATTCCAAACCCCTGTAAAACGGGCCTACGTGAGCTGTTGCGTGCAAGGCATTTGTTGAACTTCGTTGCTGCAGTTATTAATTAATTAATGATCTACCAAGCGGAATGTAGCAAAGGCCCGTGCATGTTGACAAATATTAGTTTGTCAATCCATTAGACGATTTCGTCTTCCCGGAACGGGTTCGGACGCTAAGGGTAATGATGACATGTAGGGAAATATTTGTGCTACTGTCCGCTTCTCCGGTGGACGTTACACTCTTGTGTAACTTAACCACTAGTATTTCGAGGACCAATGGGATTTCCCTATTATGAGCACTAGTACCTACGGCAACTTGGCCATACGAGTCTTTACGTAAACGGTTAAAATAACTGGGTTTGACCATTATGGAGGTGTTTCTCTGCGCGAAGTTATGTGTTTTTTATGCTTGTGTACTTTTTTAAAATACAAGATTCCGCTAATCCGCAATAAGATTTTCCACAAAAAGGAAAGAAAATGAATCTATTTCTTTTTGTCTTGGTATTCAGTTGTTCGCTTGTCTGTTTGATGACCACTTCATTTCCTTTCGCCACCTACAACAATCCTGCGATGTGTCATAAGTGGAAAGGGGACCTTTAGTGGCAAAGTCCACAATGAATATCGTCCATATACAGGGGTTGCAGTAAACATGACAAGGTATTCTCCACAATTCGGCGAAGTTTATTGTCTGCATAGTCACTGTATATATTTGTACAAGTGTCACCGCTCTCTAAAGATCACGTGGTCTGTCACTAACCGTAAACAGTATCGTCTACGTCATTGATTGATGATTTACTTTATTGCAACAAGCTCTTTTATTTGGTTTGTTTGGTTTGTTCCATGTGACCCAGACTCGATAACCATTATGTTTGTATCGGTGACCGTGCCATTTTATATACCGCATTTATTGTTCATGTGCGTAATAACTTTGGTTGCAAAAAAGTGAATTGATTTGATTTCTTCTGTTGTTGCTGAAATAGCAAAGTTAGTGTTGAGTCGAGTAGAAGTTTGTCGGAAAAACATCTGCCACAGGTTTTTTTTTCGAATGCCCCTCCCGACGAGTTCTCGCTCCTAGTACTTAGCACACCTTAAATAAACTTTACACAGGTCATCAACATTACTTTATGACAAAACCAACACTTGACCTAGCCCACGATAGCATCTGTCGATTATATTGGAGGCCATATTTTCTTCGATGCGATTCGACTTTATTCAAAGTGCTTTCATGTTTCATAAGATAGCAAAGTTCACTTCAGTAACCTTATGGACGTTCGCGAAACAAAGCAAGGATTTAAACCTATCGCTTTCCGCTTTAGCCTCAGCAATGCTAAGTGGTTAACCGGGTTTGTTTTTGACGAAAAAAAATCATCAAAATAAATACGGCAAGAATACTAGCAACGGCCCCGAACATATACGACAGTTCTAAACGTACTTTATTAGTGTCTAAATTACATATTCGACAACGCCATCGCACCCTAAGCTTCCCAGCCGCTCTGTACATTCAGATTTAGCGGATATATGACAAAGCAGTACAACTCATACGGTCATGATACGACTGTGAATCATTTTTGGGGTAATGCAGTTGCCTACAAATAGTACTTCTTTCAAAGTCAAGTTACATTTTGCAATTGAGATATAGGAGAGACCGGGGATACCTCGGACCAGGTATTTTACGTCACAATTAGGTATTGTTAAGACACTTTTACAAAAGCTTTATGTCTCCGTCAAACGTTAACAGGAACTTTGGAATTAAATCATGCTCAGAAAATTATAGTCGAAAAAGTCAAATTATCAGTGAAACCAAGTTTTTTAATTTGTATGTGTAAGGCTATATATCAGTCACAGTTAATCAAAATGCAGTAATTGTTGGTTGATTGCATATTCAAATATGTATTCTAGGATAGGCCAATGATGTCGTCACGTGGTCGGGGATACTTCGGACATCATGGCAAGAAATCTCGAGAAGACAACACTTTTTGAGTTTTTTGAAAAATTATCAGGTCATAGAAGAGAATAAACAGAGGCTGGATGAAATGATCGAATTGTGGCAGGAAGAAAAATCCTCAAAGATAATAAATCGTCTGTTGAACCGAAAATCTATAATATCCGTGCTGTCGTTAAAAGTACACTATAGTTACCCAAAGCATAAACGTGTGGAAGGGTCGAAACGATAAGTGGCCACGCCCCGATTCCTGAAAGCTTGAATGATATTTTATGCGCTAATGCCCCAATGCTGATATTGCGCCAAGTTTGATTTCAGTTATTTGTTAAAAAAACAAAAAAACGTCTGTTAAAACTTGCTGTCCGAGACATCCCAAGTCATGTCCGATGTTACCCCGGTACCGACTTTTAGGTCTGGCAAAACTGTACCCACATCTTGTAAAGTTTATAGGCTGGAACATCTATATTGTACAGTTGCAAAGCGTCCAATTTGCCAGCTTTGTATTAGATGGGCTGGTTTTAGGATGGTTAGCTACTATCTTTCTGGCATTGTTTATCTGGTGTCTAAACCATTTAGTGTTGGAAAAGTTAGATTAAGCATGTTGATGTTATATGAATGGAAAAAATGTCCAGTTTGTTTAATTTACAGTACTGAAGTGATATTTGTAAAACATTTGTACGGTGGTCCACTTGTTGACCAAGTTATAATGTTTAATAAAAGACAATATTTTCATTCCAATACCACACACCACAGGTAGGTATCCAAACAAAAATTAGGCATTGCTTGGTAAAATTATCTGATGTCAATAAAAGATTTCATGCACCCAGAAACAAACACCATGAGGTTCTTATGCTGTACATTTGCGCCACCATGTGGCACGAAACGGAAAGGAAAATGATTTAAATGCTGACGTCAATAATGAGGTGAGTGATTTTAAAAACAACTATTCATGATAACACGCTGTTTTTCTCCAATGCTTAAAATAATATATGTAACAGGATAGACAGAGAACACAGCTGCAGTAAGCACAAGAAATAAAAATAAAATTTTGGCTAATCGACTAATCTTTACAGCATCTTATAAGTTTCAAATAGTTATTGTATTGTTGTGCGATTTAGTCCAATACATCGTCCTTTTCAATAATGCTTAACAAACATTTTTCACATTTATACTATTTTAAGGATGTACATTCATCAACTAAGATATGAGAAAAACAAGAAAAAACTGTCTGGAATTGTTTCGCAGGTGGATAACCTCAGCAATGGCAACCTTATTGGCATTTTCTATAGTTCTAGGGTAATAGTGAAAAAAAAACAACTATTTACCAGGTGCTGGTCTCCATTGAGGGTAATTAATTCCGTTGAAATCATGAAATACATCCTACACATCATTCAACATAATTTGCAGATGTTACTGATGGTTTCGTCTGTTGTTGAACCTGCCACGGTGCTTTTGATTGTGCATGGCAGTTTTCAATACGACTTCGTGCGGAATGGGAATGTGTCACTTAGTATTAACACAATTGAGGAAGAAGTGTAAATGAGAAACTAGACGACGGAATACATTATGACCACGGAGTATTCGTCACTTTGCCGGTAGACGATAATGACAGAGAAAAGTACGTGGTGTTTGTATTCAAGATTAACTGAAACGTCATCCTGAAATTAATTACATAAACTCGCTTGACAAATTTAATCAATATTCCATTGATAAGGTTCACAGGCTTCGCAGCCAAGGCATTGCAGCCAAGCTGGATCAGCCACTTTTCCCGACAAGTCGGAGCGAGATCTGAAAAATCAAGCTCTCGGTGAGGTTTGAACTCAGGACCCTGGGCTAACCAGGCCCAACGCTCTACCAACTGAGCTACCGGAGCTCAGTGGCTCCACGGGGTATATTGTGGCCAAGGTACACTGGTGCGCAAGCGTACAACTTGTCAGGCGACCTTCACATGCGCAGAGGATCTCCACCACCGATATCAGACAACGCAGAAGTAATGCCAAGCTTTCGCATAACAAGGCGGGATCGCTTCACTGCGGGTCGTGAGTTCAAACCTCACCGAGAGCTTGATTTTTCAGATATCGCTCCGACTTGTCGGGAAAAGTGGCTGATCCAGCTTGGCTGCAATGCCTTGGCTGCGAAGCCTGTGAACCTTATGATCAGAATATTAGAGCTGTGATCGCCAAATATAAAGAGGCTGCGCAGTGGAGCGATCATGCCTCGCTATGCGAAAGCATGGTATTACTTCTGCGTTATTCCATTCATTGCACCTGTGGACTTGAACACAATTTCTGATACAGTTATCGTTTGTATAATGGGTGGACAACACTCTTACACAGCCTAGCAAATGTATCACTTAAATTGGAAAGCCCTGAATGCTGCGTTAGGGTAAAATGCCTTTGTTAGTTCAGTTCAAAAAACACATGGACTTTATTTATAGCCTATTTTCTCTTAAAGA
This sequence comes from Ascidia mentula, assembly GCF_947561715.1. NCBI lineage: Eukaryota > Metazoa > Chordata > Ascidiacea > Phlebobranchia > Ascidiidae > Ascidia > Ascidia mentula. Next base: position 9,301,035 of record NC_138574.1, on the reverse strand, counting down.
GAAGAATAGCTTTAATATCGCTATGGTTTTTTGGAACTTTGATTTACATTGGAACTTTGATTTACAATGAAACATTGGAACTTTGATTTACAATGATTCATTACTTGTACGGATAAAAACATTTTCGAGGATTTGTTTTGGTATACCAACTACATGATTGTGAACTGTTTTCTCGCCAACTAACCTATATGAAAACATATCGGTGGTTCTTCACGGTACTAAAAAGTAGGACTGTTTGTCCAGCTACTTTTAATGCAAACCGTTCTGTATGCTAAATTCAAACAGCTTGAAAAATGCATGTTGTACAAAGTGAAATTAAACAGGGAAGCCAAAGCTAATATGCTAGTCACTGAGCAAACGTTTCATACACCACTATAGTGGTACATATATGTTCATCTTTAGTGCCGAGTAATAATCAGTTGCAGCAATGCACGCACAGGGGTAGACAGGCAGGCAACCGAACAGACTAAAACAACAGCACGACTGAAACACATCACGTGACAACAATTGTTCTCGGAGGTCGACGTCACAGATTTTGGGTAAAATCATGGCCTATAAATTTGACACGTGATTGAACAATATAAAATGGAAGGGCAAAACAAAAAAATAATAAATTTGTGGTTTTGCAACGCAAATTTGATTAAAGCTGCTAGGTCGGAAGCCTTGTTTAATACCATGTAAGATATATAGGGCAAGTATAACAAGCTAGTCAGCCCCTTACGTTGACAAACTGTATTTTATAATTTTATAATGTCCTATATGCCGTAAACGTCAGTGACTTCGGGTCATTGGTCATTAGCGTTTCAGAATGTAGGAACCATCCATATGTTATGATGAAACTAATACACACAAAGGTGCTATAGTGCGATTCAAGTTCAAGAGCACAACTTCAACTGAAGATCAGCTGTTTAAATCAATGCAAAATATTTACACAGCATTCGAAGCTATGTTGGATAAGTGCTTTGGAATAATTTTTTTTACAAGACTTTACGTTTTCAAGTGTGTTATTCACGTATGTGTTATTTAAAGTGGAACGAATTATTCCGCGAAGAAAAATACCACTCGTCTAAAGTGACCCATGACAGATTTCACCATTCAGGTAGTACGTGGCGTAACTCTCCGAGTTTCGGTTTCGTTAAAAAAATCACGCGGTACGCGTGTATTGTTATATCAAGCTTCGCGACGTTTTCACTGAAGTGGATATAGGAGCTCCCCACTTGAATTATATTTCAGGGCTGACTCAAGAGCAGTGCGTCGCTCTCTGACAATGCCTCAGTTCTTTACATGACGTCGGTCAAGACAATATCTGTCAACTTGCGCTGAACATATGTAAAGCCCGTGATACGACTGTTGTCCACATACTCCATCTTATAACCAGGGTTACTATCGGCCAACACTAAATTAAGTCTTGCTGTTTTTTTTTTTGCAGTGATTTTTTTTTTTGATAAGATTGTGATTTATTGCGGTCATTTTGCCGATATTGAAGGTATTATTAATTACATCAGAATGAGGACATTTTCGCATATGAAAATATCAGATAAATAACTAAAAGGATTTAATGCAAATCAAGCACGCCAATAGAATATAAACAAATCTCATTTCTTTAGGACACCGCTCTTGAAAATAAGCACAAATTTTAGAAAAAGGCACGTGATGGCAACCGGAGATTGTATGGAAACGTGATCGTTTTAAACCTCTCAGTCACATCCTTTAACAATTCTATGGAAATCCATGCAGTGTTTCTATCCCGTGCGTGTCGTAAACATCAAAAAATGTTTTTGTTGAAGCATATCGTAAACGTTCACTGGGTAAAGAGAGCACCTCAAGTAAGGGAGATAATTTTATAATTCAACATGTTGCTATAGAACTATTATACGGTGTGACTGAGAGGTTTGTATACATATATCAGAGAGTGGCACTTCAGCCGCTCGGCGTTTTTCTCAATGAATAGACGTAATCGGTGTTACAGAGCCCGCAGAATTAGAATCGTCTGCCGTTACAGAAGTGAACTCCCATTATTAATTTTCTCAGAAGTAAGGTCTTTTAGACGATAAGGGTGAATTTGCCCTGGAAGATTGAAAACTTTGTAGGAGATTAGGATGACATATTTTGTCGAAATTTGTTAAAATACAAATAAATGATGAGGTACAATTTTGCGCTGATTTGTTTAAGGTTAAATGCCCATTGATTCTAGAATAATTTAAAAATAATTTAATTGTACTCGCGAGAGTGCCACAAGAATCAACAACCGACAGCATCATGGAACGCGACAAGTAAGTTATATTGCAGGATTACAGGTGCGTAAACGCCAAACTTTATTCTCGGGTCGATAAGTCAATTAAATTGAAAGTGGTCAAAGCGCACCCAATATATTATCACATATCACAGGGAATTTCATTCTAAATGCATGTTAGTTGTCACGAAGTTGTGGCAAATTTTTTCATACAGGGTTGTCGTAATACCATTTCGATACGCAAGCTTGCCTGGGCATCGACATGCATAGTGGACAGGATGCATATATGGCGCCATTTTAACGCCTACAGATTGCAACTCAAACAGCCCCCTCAGTTTTTGTTATGTATCATCGCATTTTAAATGATTCAGTCTTACTAGGAGGTAAACAAATACCAGGCAAACTCGTGCGATTATTGTATTTTGCATATTGTTAGCCCTAAAAGAAAAACTCCAAATTAATATCGGATATAACAACTTCCGACAGCAGAAAACAATTAATATTTATATGCAAAAAACGGCGGTTGGTCTTTAGTTGGATACCCAACGGATCCAACTAAAGACCAAAAAAAACTAAAGACAGTTGGTCTTTAGTTGGATACCCGACATAGACTGAAACGTATCATAAAATAATTCTGTGTTTGACAGCTAGTCCAGTGCCACAATCACCAGCTACACAGATGAGACAGTATAGGTCGAAACAGTGTGCGTTCCTGTCTTCAGGTCCCAATTATTCTCTACTCTGTCTACAACAACAATTTTTTTTAAAAAAACATGTTTTCGTGTGTTGTAAGGCAGAATTGGCATCACACCGAGAAAAGTGCAATACTATGTAATAACATGGCGCTACACAAAAATATAACAGACATTTCGTCTTTAGTTAGAATATATAACGACGATGTTCATTGTCCATCACAGACAACAAAGACATTTTATATGGCAACAAATTTATTGATTCCAACGTTATGGAGTGGGAATATTGCTTTTTTATTTAATATTTATCATGGATGTATTGGTTTTCTCTTTCGTCACCCTTTCTGGTAAGAGCGAGACCGAAACTGCGAATTCAACATTTAATTCCGCTTGTAAATTGCACATATTGCATCATATCGGTGAAGTGTATTGCAATAATCACTATGAGTCATCTGCCCACTTCCATGGCTTAGTCAGTCTGTTGCCAAGTTGCATCGCGTGATGTTAGTTTGGATAAGCAGTAGATTGTCGCAACATATCAATTCCAACGCGGACCAAATTTGTTCGCGACTTCGCTTTGAATTTGCTTTTCATAAACATTTTTTCTCGAAACCTATCTACCACCATGTCCTGACAATCAAATAAATCCAGTGAATAAAATGATTCTTTGGCGTATTTATAGTTCAATAGAAAGGCAGATAGGATGTATGGTTTATTTTTAAATAAAATTTGCTTCAATATTTTCATTCCTGCATTTTCCAATGAATATTTTTTAGTAACATGGAAGATATCGATGACATTTTTGACCGCTTCCCTGAGCCTACGCAGAAAAGCAACTCCAATGAAACTTCCTGCAAATGTCAGTTAGCCATAAAACTCCTCAAATACGTTTCATGTGTGGCATGTTTTGCGTGTTTGTTGGTTGGCAGTCTTGTGAGCAAGGTTGGTAACCCAGTAGGTTATTTGGTGCCTAATACTCCACCCAATTCACTATGTATGGTTTTATGCGAAAAAAATTGTGTAAATTTGCTCCCAAAAATACGAACTGAACAGGTTACTGTATGAAAACTGTGTGTGATTGTTAAATCATGTGACTTATAATTTTATCTGTTTTATTCTATTTTTTGTTTTAAACACACTTTTATTGACCGTAAAAAATCAGTGATATTAAAGATGCACAAAATTTGACATCTTTTTTTGTACTTTTAAAGGCTTGCGTATTGATTCTTGGAAACAGTGCAAAACCGTCCGCTCTTGAAACGAGTAAAAATGAAACCAAATGCGTCAATCGCGATGTTGTGCGGATATGGTCGTACTTTGCCATCCTATTGATGCTACTGGTTCCCGAAGTGTTAACCATAGGGCACAGTCTCATTCGGATTATTATGAAAAATGAAGTTCCCTTGAAAATGTCGACTTTTATACAGGTTTGCTTACTTGCATTGTGCGTCTTTAATCTTCTTATAAATGCAATACTTTTAATAAAGAAAGTATAACTACAAAACACTTACGCAATTAAATGTGTTTTAAACATATCCATTGCAGCGTTTTTTGTTTAATTGTTTCACACACGAAGGTAACTAATTTTGCTCAAGTAGAAAAAATATACAACTAAACACAGTACAAGTTTCCCAACCACGAAAATAGCGTAGACGGCATGGGATATTGCAATGTGTCAAATGAGATTATTTTATATAGGGCGGTGCTTTTGAGATTGTTGGTGCCCTTGGTGAAGGAATAATATTCTTCAAAGTTCTACCCTACTTGGACGCCACATACTTTTGCTTAGTTTTGCCCCTGACCGGTTTTATTCCAATATGCATCGAGTTCTTTATTAAGTGCAAGGTGGTTTGTTGCATTGGAGGGGCGACCGAAAATGGTGGAAGACCAAACCGTAAAACGATACTTCCGATGTTTTTAGCGAACTTGCTGGCCTTGGTGAGTCTCGGCGTTTGTTTTTTTTGTAGCGCAAACTGCTGACGATGATCTTTAATATGTTTCACATTTGACAATGAGCTTTATATATACGGTATATATGCTTTTGCTTACGCCTGACCACGAAACTCTTGACAATGATCTTCAACATATGATATATATGGTTCCGCTATGGTTTACAATGTTGGAAACATCACCTGTATTGCTAATATCATCAAACCACCCCTTGACCATGAATCTAAAATAGGAAGTGATGTTCATTTTCAACCATATTTTGCTTTTGTTTTTCAGATTTTACAAATATCCGGTTTTGTGTTATGTTTTGTTGAATTTAAGTTTTTTCGACTTAAAACATCGATTGATGAACACACACATATTTGGTTGTGCGCAGGTAAAAATAATCAGAAAGTATCCACAGCCTGTTATGTGTTTTTACAACAGCTTTTTGGCGTAGATGTTAAGATGTGTGTTATTGTTTAGGCCTGCTGTTAGCTTCTTGCCGGTACTGGGAAAACTTCCTCGAAAAAATTGAAAGCGTTCAAAACCTACAAGAAAAACTCGACGAAAGCCGTTTTAAGTCATCTTTATGGTTTTCCATTATAAGATGCGTGGTTTTTGGCGGTTTCGCATTTATTGTGCTGGTGGTACTCGAGTCGGGCACGTACTCGAGCAAATATGTCATTGCCGTTGAGGGCCGTGAACGATATGGAAGAATCTTACATTTGTTTCGTCAATCCGGAATGACTTTGGCTGGCAAGTAAGTTTTTCGCTATATCATGGCTGAATATAAATGCTGGTTACAACTTCTAACGAATTAAGTGAAATCACTTGTTCGTGTTTCTAAAATAGTTGCAGCAACGGGACGTTTGATTGGGTTGAACCTCAGGTCAAGTATGTCATGCAATGTTTATGGTACGTTTTGATCACACAGTCGTGCTGTGCCATTGGCGTGTTCATATTTGGCCGCATGGCCTGTCACATCCTTATTCAACGGCATAGTTACGCATTACCAATCACCTTGGTAACACCGGTTATGTGCGCCTTAACTGCAGCTGTTGCTCACTACAAGTCTAGACATTCGGCAACAGGATTGCTTCAGTTTGTGGGTAAGACTACTACGGTTTCTCATCACAAGATTACATTTAACCATAAATTTAATATCTAAGGCCTCGCACAACATCACTCTCAACTATACGATTACATTGATTGGAACAACCAGGTAATGCCTCCTTTCACTGTACCGTTCCTGGTGGTTGGTTTGATTTTGGGATGGTTCGGAACAACCATTGTGACTCGATTTATTTGGTTTCCGACACAAGTTGCGTTGGAAAGGTCAGTGCCGACACTTGGACGTTCGTTAAATAAACTCTTCTTTACTTATATGCAGGACTGAAGTATTATTTGTGAAACCAATATACGGTGGACCATTGATCGACCAAGTTCTGATGCTTAATAGACGGCAACACAATCGTAAACGAGGTCTTGATAACAGGTGGGGTCTAAACAGTCACTTATACCTTTTATTGCAGATTGTAAGTCTTTAGTTTACGTTTTTCCAAAACAGTGTCGAAAGCGGACAAACGGGCTCGAACGACAACAATTGTCAGCCAAAACTCTTCATGTGCGCCACCATGTGGCACGAAACCGAAAGGGAAATGACACAAATGCTGACGTCGATAATGAGGTATTGTGAAAAAGCAATAGAATATATAGGAAAGACTTTCACGAGCATAACCACACTGATGTAATTTTTATGTGATTTACAGAATGGATAAAGAGACCCACGGACAAAATAGAGATCGTATTGAATTTGAATGCCACATTATGTTTGATGACGCAATGTCACATGTTTCTGGCCAAGTTAAGACAAACGAATATGTTAAACAACTGTTTGACTCCATTCCGATTGCCGCTAAGTGAGTATACATTTTCATGTGATATATGTGTACTATCGTTTGTATAAATATGCCTTCTGTGGCAATTAGTTATCTTGGAATACAAAGAGTTCGAAGCCCATCTTTTGTTCTTTTAATGACACACATTAAGTTTTATGACTAGTTTTAGGTAATTTTTAAATTAGATAAACCTCCTCTTCCCCAATGTGATAAATGCGTGAAAACAAATAATTTTCACCAGCCCCGTAGCGGGACGAACAGTTTATCTTCTTTATCGTTGCAGGAACATAGATGCAAACGATTACAACCAATACGGTCACCAGCCAGAGCTTTTTGCAACGCCATATGGAGGAAGAATGGTGTTTAAACTTCCTTACGGAAATGTTATGACAGTTCATCTGAAGGACAAGACAAAAATAAGGTTTGCAATAAGTTCGCATTTAAATCAATGCTGTAGTGCAAAGCACCCATGGTTAGAATACAAAAATGGCAATGCTACTTCCAGGCAACGCAAGCGGTGGTCCCAATGCATGTACATGTATTATATACTTGGCTACCTTCAAACAAACAACGAAGCAAGTGATCTGAATAATGTATTCATATTGGCCCTGGACGGTGACGTGGATTTTCAACCAAAAAGTATTGAGTTACTAATGGATCGAATGAAAAGAAACCCGGATGTTGGCGCAGCTTGTGGAAGGATTCACCCAATTGGTAAAATTCAAGATTTGTGTTTTGGAATATTGTTCTATTGTTCAATGAGTTATATTCTTTACATTAACATTCTTCTTAGGATCGGGTCCTATGGTATGGTTTCAGAAGTTTGAGTACGCTGTGGGTCATTGGTTCCAGAAGGCAACGGAGCACGTGTTGGGTTGCGTCCTTTGCAGTCCCGGATGTTTCAGTTTATTTCGTGGTTCTGCTCTTTTTCAAGCAGTGAAAACTTACACCAGCGAAACAAAAGAAGCTGCGAACTTTGTACAATGGGATCAAGGTGACTTTTCATGGCGTCATTTGATGCGAAAATACGAATAGTTTATATATGATATCTGTAGCAATGAACTTAAACCAAATTTACATTGCACGTTAATAGGCGAAGACAGATGGCTTTGTACTCTTTTGCTGAAGCTGGGTTGGAGAATTGAGTACTGTGCTGCATCCGATTCTTACACATTTGCTCCAGAGGAATTCAAGGAGTTTTACAATCAGAGAAGGAGGTAACTTTTGGTTTTGCCTCACATATCTGCTTTAGAGGTTTGGTGTTTTTCACGTTAACCGTAAAAACAAGGAACAGAATACCCCTTGTTTAAAGCGTGTAGTAGGCGTCTGGGTTTCAGATTGAAAACAATCTCAAGCAAATTCCAAAAGATTTTTTGATAAAGAATTTTCGTAACGAAATTTCGGAGGAATCTTGATACAGTATTATGCTGAAACTAGCAATATTTTGAATATAGATGGGTAACATCAACCATGGCCAATCTCTTTGACATTTTTAGCAACGCAGGAGAAATAGTAAAACGAAACAAGTACATTTCGTGGGGGTACATAATTTATCAGGTACGAAAATACTTTCTTAAGCTTGTATTTTTTTGTATATGTGTATACAGTACTGTAAACTCTATAGGTTGGATTAATGGTTTCATCGATCCTTGGTCCCGCCACTGTGATTTTGACTGTACAAGGTAGTTTCCAATACGTTTTGATGTGGGATGCACCGTTAGCACTAGTGACCGCACTCGTTCCTGTTTTGATGTTTGTGGTCATCTGTTACACCACCAAGCCCGACAAACAGGTCATCCTATACAGTAAACCTGTCCGGATGTGTAACCTTAGTTGTTTTTATCACGTTTTGTAATGCATGATTATTTTTCATATCTTCAAAGTAAAATCTTTTGTAAAAATATTATTTTCATCCTGTAGATCTTGGTTGCCGGAATTTTAACAATGTTCTATGCAGTAGTAATGATGGCTGTTGCCGTTGGAGTCATAGCTTCTGTTATCAGAGAAGGTAAGTTGAGAACATATTCTTATTGTGCGTACAACAATGGTTCACGATATTTTCTCTATATAATTATTGTTCAGGGGTCCTACATCCAGGCAGCATATTCTTCATAACTCTTGTATCCCTGTACATATTTGCGGCATTAATTCATCCGCAGGAGATGCTTTGTATGTTGCACGGCTTGCTTTATTATATTTGCGTACCTTCAGCCTTCATCCTACTGGTTGTATACAGGTAAGGGTTTAGTTTAATAAATCCCATAGGAAAATGTATATATCTTTTCACGAAAATTTGTCGCATGTTTTGAGAGTCGTTTCATTGGTGCACGTATAATGTTAATAAATACCTTCAGCTTGACAAATATGAATCAAACGTCTTGGGGAACCAGAGACAAAAAGCAACAGCAAAAGAGCGACAAAGGCCAGTGCAAAGAGCTTTTAACTCCGGTACCAAAACAAATTGAAATTCACTGATAACAATTTATATCAGTTAGGCATTTTGCAGTAAGATTTTCAATTGGTTTATGGTTTTTTTATTACTTCGACCCAAATTAAACCTATCCCTGTGCAGGTGAATGTTAATGATGCTACATTCGTAAGTAGCAACAACGGATCTGAATCATTTTTATGCAATGTCTGCAACTTGTTCCGCTGTTCTTTTGGATCCGCTCGTGCTACAGGCTATCAAACAGGCGAATATTTTCCTCTGTCGCAAAACGACCCGGCGGATACTGCAAAATATTTTCGCAGAAGAACTACCAGAAAAAAGTCAAAAGGTAAGTTACAATTGGTCGCGCGTTGACTGACATTTGCGGTGTATTCAATACCAATAACGTACTAACATGGTTTCTTGCAGAAACAGTTTCACCTGCCTTAACCCCACGACAAATTCGTGTGTTTGAGTTACCTGTCAGAGGAAGTATTACTACTGCATCTGTACGTAGAAAGTCAAGGCAAGCTACTCGTGATAATATACAGGTGGTGTAGATTCTGGTGTATGTAATATGTATTTCTGTCACTCAGGAAACAATTTATTTGCACAAACATTTCTGAAAATTCGATGGACTGTCATCCAAGCAATGGTTGTGAACAACCTGGCGTAAGTAGTTTTCATGGTTAGCATGGTTAACAAAGCTTGTATAGAGTGGATGCGTTAAACGTGTTTTCAATCATAGTGTAAACAGTGTTTTGCCATGATAGGTGTCTTAGGGGCTACCGTATCTTGCATTGACCCAACGTAGTGACAACGATTGCAAAGTTAACGCTAGCGACACTGATAAGATATCGAAACAGTGATCAATGTATGCAAGTAGATTTTCCTGAACGGCATTTTAAACAATGCCTAACTTTACCCACACGAGAAGGGCGTGATGCATTCCTATCCATTTCAGTCTTCACATAGAGAAGTACAGACGAGTGAAGAAGAACTTGATAGTGAAAGGCAAGAAGAGGAAGAAAATGAGGACCTAGCCTGGGTTACGGACTTTGATGAGGGCGTTTTTAAGTACTTTGTTTTCTTAATAATCATAACAATAGATAATTTTTGTTTGCTAATGCAGTTACCACTTTCCAAAAAAAGAACGCGACTTCTGGATTCGTTTAATTGACGACTATCTGCGCATTGATAGCAAAGTGGATATAAACAAAATGCAAGGTAAATTACTGCATTTAAGTTTATTAAAAACGTTTGTTGTAATACTTTAAAGAATACAATAGTGGTAATTCTTTTACCAGATTGCACATCTTGTAATGCATAAAATGTGCCTATTTGTTTGAAAGTACAGATAGCATAACATTGTCTGAAGATAAATTGGGGCAGAAAATGTTCACTCGAGTTTTCTGCTAATTGGCTATTTTAGCTTCGAAATCTCGAGTAAAAACATTAATATTTATTGCAGTTGATCTCAACGACTTGCGCAACAAGATGAGCGGTGCTTTTCTGTTTGCAAACTTGCTTTGGCTTGCCCTTAATTTTGCGATTCAGCTTTCCTTTAAAGACGTAAAGGTGGAATATCCGTTGTACGGAAAGAACGTTCAGGTACATGCCTACATAATATTTGAAATTGCTTTTCACACTTTGTTCAGTCAAAATTCAACAAACTTGTTACGTTTTTAGATCAGCCCATTGGCTTTTGCCTTTTTGATCTTTTTCCTTGTGATTCTTCTTGTACAGTTTGTATGCATGCTTTTGCACAGGTAAAATTGTTATTTTGACTTTTTCGTTTTTAACAACCCGTTGTCAGAAGGGTCAGTTAAATTAATAACCACAGCCAATACACAAACAAAAACTACCATCAATAAATATAACCTAAATGTTGCCGTGTATAGGCGTTTCACTTTACTTGTCCTGATGAAGGTCTGTTGTATAACGACCGAAACGTCATCCAAACAAGTGGTTTTGGTTTTCTTGCCAAAGGAGCTTTGAATTATTGAATAATATGCCTGGCAGCATTGGCAACAAACTGTTTAAAAAGTCTGACATTATATCTTGAGCCGGTTTAGTATGTTTGTGCTTTACTTTATGGTTATCTAAAAACGTAGAAACAAATTCCAAAACACATTGAAAACACCAGCACAATATTTGCATAGGTTGTCCACATTACTTCATCTTCTGGCAAGCACACCTTTGAAGTTCAGCAATGTGGGATGTTGCTGCTCTAGTGTGAGTACGGGGATATTACTTCTTGAAAGTCTTATGTTTTGGCTATATGCTCTTGTGTTTGTGGCATACGTTAGTATGCAGGAAACTTCACACTGATGGTGATTTTGGCAATCACCCATTGAATATGCTTGAGTATTTTGTTTTCATATGTAAAAAATACCACTACAAATAACGAAATATGCAACATAACGTTCTATTTTTATTTCATGACCATTGGAAAACAGAAGGATCACAGCGCGGGATCGAGCGTATATACAAGGTCTAGATAAACTACTACATGTTGTTCTGAATATTGGTTACAAATATGTCAAATACTAGTTTTAAGTGAAATTAAAAGAACAGCTATCGATATATACGTTCATGTTTATTTTGTAGCGAACATGTGAATGCGGGGTTTCAAACTGAGGAAACAAATGGGGAGTTGGCCAATGGGATTGTTCTTGATGAGATTACGTAAGTCTTCAAACTCTAATACGTTTCATGTAATTGTAAACAGTTTATTCAACTGTTTAGAATGTGATTTCGAAAAGTTGATACTATCACTGTATTTTTCAGTGGGTTGTTGTGTTTTACTCTAAGCTATTTGTTATATTTTTTAGCATTCTCTGACAACAACTCAAATAAATTTCATTGCATTTACTTTTCAGACTACGTGACGATATGCGACCGTAGTCTCCGTTTACGTTCGTTTCTCCAAGGACGTGGAATCATACATGTATTTCGTTTCCTAAATTTAAAATAATATTTGTAAATCAAGTTACATGAACTGCAGCAAGAATCTATTACCTCTTTTGGGGAGAAGTGTGTTTGTTTGTAGAAAACTGCAATTTTGATTTATATCCCAATTATTTGGTTGATTTGCTAATAGCACGTAGCATGGTCTCAGGAATAGCATTAAAAACGTCCCATAACTGTATTCTGTGACAAAAGTATTCAATAAATGAAAATTTGAGCGAGAGAACAATGAAAAACCAAGAGTTTCAAAATTCTTCCATTCAGAACAAACAAGCGCATGCGACAAACAAAACCATTGAACTGACGACTCCAAGCGTCAAAGAACTGATCCCGCAGATCAGCAGTGTTTCTAGGGCTGGGTAAATAATGACATTTTTGCCAGGGTGAATCAAGACACGGGACAAATAAAAAATCATTTGTTATTACTATGGGCTAGCATACATTTGTCATATTTATCCAACTAACACTAGCAATTATGAATTTGATTGGTGAAACTTTTGAACATATTTAATGTTGTGCCAAAGTGTAATAAGATTAATGTGCAATGTAAGACATATGATTTTAATTCGTATGCATTTGCATGTAATTTACTCCCTATCGTAAGTTGACTGATGGCGTACGTTTGTGTTTAAAGCTGAATTACACAAACGAAGTACATTGGTGTTGGTAAGAAAATTGCATTTTCTGTATCAATAGTTTCGCCTTAAAACATTTGCGGTTAAATTGCATACTAAGATTTACGTATTTAACAGATTAAAACAAAAAATAATAGGACATCAAAAAGTATGTATTTTGCACCTGCAGAAAGATCGATTTGTTCGCTTACCCAGAAATTATGTTATCGTATCGAGATAATTAGGTTCATAGGCTTCGCAGACCAGGCATTGCAGTCTAGTTGGATCAGATATTTTTTCCCGAAAGGCGTTGTGCACTTGCGCACCAGTAAGTCTTGCATCATACCCTGTGAAACTGCTGAGCTCCTGTAGCTCATTTGGTAAAGCGTTGGGCCTGGTTATAGCCCAGGGTCGTGAGGTCAAACCTCACCGATCTTGATTGTTTAGATCTCGCTCAAACTTGTCCTCAAAAAGTGGCTGATCCAGCAAGGTTGTAATGCCTGGGCTACCAAGCCTGTTGCAATATTTTCCTGTTGTGCAAAGTATTCATATGCAATGGGTAAAACGGAAAATCTGCACAAACTGCGCAGTGTATGTCACATTGCAACTACAATGAACAGAGGGGGCAAAATATTCCTCGAATTATAAAGTGGCTCTATAGTTCATTGTTGAAAGTAATGCCATGATCTGATGCATTTATCAAGTTGATTTCAATCATCTGGTTTTACACAAATATACTGACTCCATATTATTGCCGATCCTGTACCAATTAGCAGTAAAAGTCTAAAGTTCAAAGTGGTTGGAAATTATTCGATTTGATGTTAAAATGGCATTCGGGAGTCCCAAAGTATGCCCACTGTACAACTTTTAACGGTATATCATAAACACTGACTACATTCGACCTTTAGTTATTGGAGAATAAAAATTACGTTGGTGATCGCTGATGTTTACAGCTTCAGCATCTGCCACACTTCTTGGAACAACAGAGACAACGGGAAAATCCCTAATCAATGGAAACATCTGCCGCCGGTAAACAAACCAACATTTCAATCAAACCAATTTTGCGAACTAAAAAAACTAAAAAGAGTCTATTCTAGCGCATTACGGTGAAGTTAGTGTAGTGCTAAAACAAAAGAAAACATGAACTCACTGGTTAGCAGACCTAGAAAATCTGCGTCAGGTGTAAAGGTGAATTTGGTATGGGTAGAAAGGTATATGTTGTGACGTTTCCAACGATGTCTTGTGGTTGTTCCAGATCTGTGAAAATAGTTATGACCTATTTTTTTGATACTACATGTTAATATTAGTGAAAACATGCAAATCCGCTGAGACATGGCGAAGCTAAATGCATTCAAAATTTTGTCTGTAGAAAAAAGTGTTATCAAGAAGTCTTTTAAATTTTTGGCTAATTTTAATATTCACATTGCTTTGAGAAATGTAATGAGACTAATATTAAGCCGGTTTATTAAACATTGAAAAGTTGAAACCTATTATACGGGGTATTATTTAAACAATACAATAAAATGATAAGCAACGTGGAGCCAATAATATAAATTGTGTAAGCTGCATATAGATGGCCACTGTTTCCAATGTACTGATTCACCCTGGCAAAAATGTCTATATTTACCAAGCCCAAGAAACACTGCTGATCTGCGGGACCAGTTCTTTGACGCTTGGAGTCGTCAGTTCAATGGTTTTGTTTGTCGCATGCGCTATTTGTTCTGAATGGAAGAATTTTGAAACTCTTGGTTTTTCATTGTTCTCGCGCTCAAATTTTCATTTATTGAATACTTTTGTCACAGAAAACAGTTATGGGACGTTTTTTAATGCTATTCCTGAGACCATGCTACGTGCTATTAGCAAATCATCCAAATAATTGGGATATAAATCAAAATTGCAGTTTTCTACAAACAAACACACTTCTCCCCCAAAAGAGGTAACAGATTCTTGCTGCAGTTCGTTTAACTTGATTCACAAATTTTATTTTAAATTTAGGAAATGAAATACATGTATGATTCCACGCCCTTGGAGAAACGAACGTAAACGGAGACTACGGTCCCATATCGTCACGTAGTCTGAAAAGTAAATGCAATGAAATTTATTTGAGTTGTTGTCAGAGAATGCTAAAATATATAACAAATAGCTTAGAGTAAAACACAACAACCCACTGAAAAATACAGTGCTAGTATCAACTTTTCGAAATCACATTCTAAACAGTTGAATAAACTGTTTACAATTACATGAAACGTATTAGAGTTTGTAGACTTACGTAATCTCATCAAGAACAATCTCATTGGCCAACTCCCCATTTGTTTCATCAGCTTGAAACCCCGCATTCACATGTTCGCTACAAAATAAACATGAACGTATATATCGATAGCTGTTCTTTTAATTTCACTTAAAACTAGTATTTGACATATTTGTAACCAATATTCAGAACAACATGTAGTAGTTTATCTAGACCTTGTATATACGCTCGATTCCGCGCTGTGATCCTTCTGTTTTCCAATGGTCATGAAATAAAAAAAGAACGTTATGTTGCATATTTCGTTATTTGTAGTGGTATTTTTTACATATGAAAACAAAATACTCAAGCATATTAAATGGGTAATTGCCAAAATCACCATCAGTTTGAAGTTTCCTGCATACTAACGTATGCCACAAACACAAGAGCATATAGCCAAAACATAAGACTTTCAAGAAGTAATATCCCCGTACTCACACTAGAGCAGCAACATCCCACATTGCTGAGCTTCAAAGGTGTGCTTGCCAGAAGATGCAATAATGTGAACCACCTATGCAAATATTGTACTGGTGTTTTCAATGTGTGGAATTTGTTTATACGTTTTTCGAGCACCATAAAGTAAAGCATAAACATATTAAAGCGGCTCAAGATATAATGTCAGATTTTTAAACAGTTTGTTGCTAATGCTGCCAGGCATATTATTCAATAATTCAATGCTCTTCTGGCAAGAAAACTAAAACTACTTGTTTGGATGACGTTTCGGTCGTTATACAACAGACCTTCATCAGGACAAGTAAAGTGAAACGCCTACACGGCAAAATTTTGTTTATATTTATTGATAGTAGTTTTTGTTTGTGTATTGGCTGTAGTTATAGATTAAACCGACCCTTCCAACAACGGGTTAATAAAAAGAAAAAATTTAAAATAACAATTTTACCTGTGCAAAAGCATGCATACAAACTGTACAAGAAGGGTCACAAGAAAAAAGATCAAAAAGGCAAAAGCCAATGGGCTGATCTAAAAACGTAACAAGTTTGTTGAATTTTGACTGAACAGAGTGTGAAAAGCAATTTCAAATGTTATAGCATATAGGCATGTACCTGAACGTTCTTTCCGAACAACGGATATTCCACCTTTACGTCTTTAAAGGAAAGCTGAATCGCAAAATTAAGGGCAAGCCAAAGTAAGTTTGCAAATAGAAACGCACCGCTCATCTTGTTGCGCAAGTCGTTGAGATCAACTGCAATAAATAGGTTTTACTCGAGATTTCGAAGCTAAAATAACCAATTAGCAGAAAACTCGAGTGAACAGTTTCTGCCCCAATTTATCTTCAGACAATGTTATGCTATCTGTACAAACAAATAGGCACATTTTATGCATTACAAGATGTACAATCTGGTAAAAGAATTACCACGGTTGTTTTCTTTAAAGTATTACAACAAGCGTTTTTAACAAACTCAAATACAATGGTTAACCTTGCATTTTGTCTACATCCACTTTCCTATCAATGCGCAGATAGTCGTCAATTAAACGAATCCAGAAGTCGCGTTCTTTTTTTGGAAAGTGGTAACTGCATTAGCAAACAAAAATTATCTATTGTTATTTTTATAATGAAAACAAAGTACTTAAAAACGCCCTCATCAAAGTCCGTAACCCAGGCTAGGTCCTCATTTTCTTCCTCTTCTTGCCTTTCACTATCAATTTCTTCTTCACTCGTCTGTACTTCTCTATGTGAAGGCTGAAATGGATAGAAACGCATCACACCCTTCTCATAAAATGCGGGTAAAGTTAAGCATTGTTTAAAATGCCGTTCAGGAAAATCTACTTGCATACAATGAACACTGTTTCGATATCTTATCAGTGTCGCTAGCGTTAACTTTGCAATCGTTGTCACTACGTTGGGTCAATGCAAGGTACGGTAGGCCCTAAGACACCTATCATGGCAAAACACTGTTTACACTATGATTGAAAACAGATTAAACACTTCCACTCGACATGAGCTTTGTTAACCATGCTAACCCTGAAAGCTACTTACGCCAGGTTGTTCACAAACATTGCTTGGATGACAGTCCATCGAATTTTCAGAAATGTTGGGGCAAATAAATTGTTTTCTGAGTGACAGAAATACGTATTACATACACCAGAATCGATACCAACTGTATATTATCACGAGTAGCTTGCCTTGACTTTCTACGTACAGATGCAGTTGTAATACTTCCCCTGACAGGTAACTCAAACACACGAATTTGTCGTGGGGTTAAGGCAGATGAGACTGTTTCTGCAAGAAACTATGTTAGTACGTTATTGGTATTGAATAAACCGCAAATGTCAGTCAACGCGCGACCAATTCTAACTTACCTTTTGACTTTTTTCTTGTAGTTCTTCTGCGAAAATATTTTGCAGTATCCGCCGGGTCGTTTTGCGACAGAGGGAAATATTCTCCTGTTCGAAAGCCTGTAGCACGAGCGGATCCAATAGAACAGCTGAACAAGTTGCAGACATTGCATAAAAATGATTCAGATCCGTTGTTGCTATTTACGAATGTAGCATCATTACCATTCACCTGCACAGGGATAGGTTTTAATTTGGGCCAAAGCAATAAAAAACTATAAACCAACTGAAAATCCTATTGCAAAATGCTCAACTGAAATGAATTGTTATCAGTGAATTTCAATTTGTTTTGGTACCGGAGTTAAAAGCTCTTTGCACTGGCCTTTGTCGCTCTTTTGCTGTTGCTTTTTGTCTCTGGTTCCCCAAGACGTTTGATTCATATTTGTCAAGCTGAAAGTATTTATTAACATTATACGTGCACCAATGAAACGACTCTCAAAACATGCGACGATTTTCGTGAAAAGATATATACATTTTTCTATCGGATTTATTAAACTAAACCCTTACCTGTATACAACCAGTAGGATGAAGGCTGAAGGTACGCAAATATAATAAAGCAACCCGTGCAACATACAAAGCATTTCCTGCGGATGAATTAATGCCGCAAATATGTACAGGGATACAAGAGTTATAAAGAATATGCTGCCTGGATGTAGGACTCCTGGATATTAATTATAAAGAGAAAATATCGTGGGCCATTGCTGTACATACAAGTAGAATATGTTTTCAACCTACCTTCTCTGATAACAGAAGCTATGACTCCAACGGCAACAGCCATCATTACTACTGCATAGAACACTGTTAAAATTCCGGCAACCAAGATCTACAGGATGAAAATCATATTTTTACAAAAGTTTTTACTTTGAAGATATGAAAAATAATCATACATTACAAAACGTGATAAAAACAACTAAGGTTACACATTCGGACAGGTTTACTGAATAGGATTACCTGTTTGTCGGGCTTGGTGGTGTAACAGATGACCACAAAAATCAAAACAGGAACGAGTGCGGTCACTAGTGCCAACGGTGCATCCCACATTAAAACGTATTGGAAACTAACTTGTACGGTCAAAATCACAGTGGCGGGACCAAGGATCGATGAAACCATTAATCCAACCTACCGAGTTTACAGTACTGTATACACATATACAAAAAATACAAGCCTAAGAAACTACGTACCTGATAAATTATGTACCCCCACGAAATGTACTTGTTTCGTTTTACTATTTCTCCTGCGTTGCTAAAAATGTCAAAGAGATTGGCCATGGTTGATGTTACCCATCTACATTCAAAATATTGCTAGTTTCGGCACAATACTGTATCAAGATTCTTCCGAAAATTCTTCATCAAAAAGTCTTTAGGAATTTGCTTTAGATTGTTTTCAATCTGAAACCCAAACGCCTACTACACGCTTTAAACAAGGCGTATTCTGTTTCTTGTGTTTACAGTTAACGTAAAAAACCAAACCTCCAGAGCAGGTATGTGAGACAAAACCGAAAGTTACCTCCTTCTCTGATTGTAAAACTCCTTGAATTCCTCTGGAGCAAATGTGTAAGAATCGGATGCAGCACAGTACTCAATTCTCCAACCCAGCTTCATCAAAAGAGTGCAAAGCCATCTGTCTTCGCCTAATGACGTGCAATTTAAATGTGTTGTGAGTTCATTGCTACAGGCATCATATAAAAACTATTCGTATTTTCGCATCAAATGACGCCATGAAAAGTCACCTTGATCCCATTGTACAAAGTTCGCAGCTTCTTTTGTTTCGCTGGTGTAAGTTTTCACTGCTTGAAAAAGAGCAGAACCACGAAATAAACTGAAACATCCGGGACTGCAAAGGACGCAACCCAACACGTGCTCCGTTGCCTTCTGGAACCAATGACCCATAGCGTACTCAAACTTCTGAAACCATACTACAGGACCCGATCCTAAGAAGAATGTTAATGTAAAGAATATAACTCATTAAACAATAGAACAATATTCCAAAACATAAATCTTGAATTTTACCAATCGGATGAATCCTTCCACAAGCTGCGCCAACATCCGGGTTTCTTTTCATTCGATCCATTAGTAACTCAATACTTTTTGGTTGAAAGTCCACGTCACCGTCCAGGCCCAATATGAATACATTATTCAGATCACTTGCTTCGTTGTTTGTTTGAAGGTAGCCAAGTATATAATAGAAGTACATGCATTGGGACCACCGCTTGCGTTGCCTGGAAGTAGCATTGCTATTTTTTTTATTCTAACCATGGGTGCTTTGCACTGCAGCATTGATTTGAATGCGAACTTATTGCAAACCTTATTTTTGTCTTGTCCTTCAGATGAACTGTCATAACATTTCCGTAAGGAAGTTTAAACACCATTCTTCCTCCATATGGTGTTGCAAAAAGCTCTGGCTGGTGACCGTATTGGTTGTAATCGTTTGCATCTATGTTCCTGCAAGACGGATCAAGCAGATAAACTTTTCGTCCCGCTACGGGGCTGGTAAAAATTGTTGGTTTTCACGCATTTATCACATTGGGGAAGAGGAGGTTATCGCTAATTTAAAAAATACCTAAAACTAATCATAAACCTTATGTGACTCATTAAAAGATCAAAAGATGGGCTTCGAACTCTTTGTATTCCAAGATAACTAATTGCCACAGAAGGCATATTTATACCAACAATAGTACACATATATTACATGAAAATGTATACTCACTTAGCGGCAATCGGAATGGAGTCAAACAGTTGTTTAACATATTCGTTTGTCTTAACTTGGCCAGAAACATGTGACATTGCGTCATCAAACATAATGTGGCATTCAAATTCAATACGATCTTTATTATGTCCGTTGGTCTCTTTATCCATTCTGTAAATCACATAAAAATTACATCAGTGTGGTTATGCTCGTGAAAGTCTTTCCTATATATTCTATTGCTTTTTCACAATACCTCATTATCGACGTCAGCATTTGTGTCATTTCCCTTTCGGTTTCGTGCCACATGGTGGCGCACATGAAGAGTTTAGGCTGACAATTGTTGTCGTTCGAGCCCGTTCGTCCGCTTTCGACACTGTTTTGGAAAAACGTAAACTCAAGTTTTACAATCTGCAATGTATAAGTGACTGTTTAGACCCCACCTGTTATCAAGACCTCGTTTACGATTGTGTTGCTGTCTATTAAGCATCAGAACTTGGTCGATCAATGGTCCACCGTATATTGGTTTCACAAATAATACTTCAGTCCTGCATATAAGTAAAGAAGAGTTTATTTAACGAACGTCCAAGTGTAGGTACTGACCTTTCCAACGCAACTTGTGTTGGAAACCAAATAAATCGAGTCACAATGGTTGTTCCGAACCATCCCAAAATCAAACCAACCACCAGGAACGGTACAGTGAAAGGAGGCATTATCTGGTTGTTCCAATCAATGTAGTCGTATAGTTGAGAGTGCTGTTGTGCGAGGCCTTAGATATTAAAGTTATGGTTAAATGTAATCTTCTGATGAGAAACCGTAGTGGTCTTACCCACAAACTGAAGCAATCCGGTTGCCGAATGTCTAGACTTGTAGTGAGCAAGAGCTGTAGTTAAGGCGCACATAACCGGTGTTACCAAGGTGATTGGTAAAGCGTAACTTTGCCGTTGAATAAGGGTGTGACAGGCCATGCTGCCAAAAATGAACACGCCAATGGCACAGCACGACTGTGTGATCAAAACGTACCATAAACATTGCATGACATACTTGACCTGAGGTTCAACCCAATCAAACGTCCCGTTGCTGCAACTAGTTTAGAAACACAATTAACTGATTTGATTTTATTCGTTAGAAGTTGTAACCCGCATTTATATTCAGCCATGATATTGCTGCGAAACAACTTACTTGACAGCCAAAGTCATTCCGGATTGACGAAACAAATATAAAATTCTTCCATATCGTTCATGGCCCTCAACGGCAGTGACATATTTGCTCGAGTACGTGCCCGACTCGAGTACCACCAGCACAAGAAAAGCGAAACCGCCAAAAACCACGCATCTTATAATGGAAAACCATAAAGATGACTTAAAACGGCTTTCGTCGAGTTTTTCTTGTAGGTTTTGAACGCTATCAATTTTTTCGAGGAAGTTTTCCCAGTACCGGCAAGAAGCTAACAGCAGGCCTAAACAATAACACATATCTCAACATCTACGCCAAAAAGCTGTTGTAAAAACACATAACAGGGCTGTGGATGCTTTCTAATTATTTTACCTGCGCACAACCAAATAAGTGTGTGTTCATCAATCGATGTTTTAAGTCGAAAAAACCTAAATTCAACAAAACATAGCACAAAACCGGATATTTGTAAAATCTGAAAAACAAAAGCAAAATACGGTTGAAAATGAACATCACTTCCAATTTTAGGTTCATGGTCAAGGGGTGGTTTGATGATATTAGCAATACAGGTGATGTTTTCAACATTGTAAACCATAGCAGAAACATATATACCATATGAAGATCATTGTCAAGAGTTTCATGGTCAGGCGTAAGCAAAAGCATATATACCGTATATATAAAGCTCATTGTCAAATGTGAACCACATTAAAGATCATCGTCAGCAGTTTGCGCTACAAAAAAAAAAAAAACGCCGAGACTCACCAAGGCCAACAAGTTTGCTGAAAACTTGGGAAGTATCGTTTTAAGTTTTGGTCTTCCACCATTTTCGGTCGCAACTCCAATACCACAAACCACCTTGCACTTATTGAAGAACTCGATGCATATTGGAATGAAACCGGTCAGGGGCAAAACTAAGCAAAAGTATGTGGCGTCCAAATACGGTAGAACTTTGAAGAATATGATTCCTTCACCAAAGGCGCCAACAATCTCAAAAGCACCGCCCTATACAAAATAATCTTATTTGACACATTGCAATATCCCATGCCGTCTACGCTATTTTCGTGGTTGGGAAACTTGTACTGTGTTTAGTTGTTCATTTTTTCTACTTGAGCAAAATTAGTTAGCTTCGTGTGCGAAACAATTAAACAAAAAACGCTGCAATGGATATGTTTAAAACACATTTAATTGCGTAAGTGTTTTGTAGTTATACTTTCTTTGTTAAAAGTATTGCATTTGTAAGAAGAGTAAAGACGCACAATGCATGTAAGCAAACCTGTATAAAAGTCGACATTTTCAAGGGAACTTCATTTTTCATAATAATCCGAATGAGACTGTGCCCTATGGTTAACACTTCGGGAACCAGTAGCATCAATAGGATGGCAAAGTACGACCAAATCCGCACAACATCGCGATTGACGCATTTGGTTTCATTTTTACTCGTTGCAAGAGCGGACGGTTTTGCACTGTTTCCAAGAATCAAAACGCAAGCCTTTAAAAGTACAAAAAAATTGTTAAATTTTGTGCATCTTTACTATCACTGATTTTTTACGGTCAATAAAAGTGTGTTTAAAGCAAAAAATGAATGGAAAAGTTAAAATTATACGACACATGATTCAACAATTACACACAGTTTTCATATAGGCTAGTAACCTGTTCAGTTCGTATTTTTGGGAGCAAATTTACACATTTTTTTTCGCATAAAACCATACATAGTGAATTGGGTGCAGTATTAGGCACCAAATAACCTACTGGGTTACCAACCTTGCTCACAAGACTGCCAACCAACAAACACGCAAAACATGCCACACATGAAACGTATTTGAGGAGTTTTATGGCTAACTGACATTTGCAGGAAGTTTCATTGGAGTTGCTTTTCTGCGTAGGCTCAGGTAAGCGGTCGAAAATTTCATCGATATCTTCCATGCTACTAAAAAATATTCATTGGAAAATGCAGGAATGAGAATATTGAAGCAAATTTTATTTAACAATAAACCATACATCCTATCTGCCTTTCTATTGAACTATAAATACGACAGGAAATAATCGTCGCTAAAGAATCAGAAATGATTTCCACAATGGACGACATTCTATTCACTGGATTTATTTCATTGTTAGGACATGGTGGTAAATGGGATTTATTTCTCCATGAGAAAAAGTGTTTACGATTTATCGAAACAAATTTCATTTTGAAATTATTAAATTCGTTTGAAAAGCAAAATTCAAAGCGAAGTTGCAAACAAATTTGGGCCGCGTTGGAATTGATATGTTGCGACAGTCTACTGCTTATCCAAACTAACATCACGCGGTGTAACTTGGCAACAGACTGACTAAGCCATGGAAGTGGGCAGATGACTCAGAGGTGATTGTTGCAATACACTTCACCGATATGATGCAATATGTGGAATTTATAAACAGAACTAAATGTTGAATTCGAAGTTTCGGTCTCGCTTTTACCAGGAAGGGTGGCAAAAGAGAATGTAACACCAACACAACCATGAATAATAGTAATTCCCACTCGATGACTTTGGGATCAATAAATTTGTTGACTAAAAAAATTTGTTAGTGTCACTGACGTATCCTGGGCGAGCACAGAACCCTAATATAAAATGTCTTTGTTATCTGTGATGGACAATGAACATCGTCGTTAAATATTCTAACTAAAGACGAAATGTCTGTTATATTTTCATGCAGTGCCGTGTTATTACATAGTATTGAAGTTTTCTCGGTGTGATGCCAATTCTGCCTTACAACACATAAGAAAACATGTTTTTTTTAAAAAAAATTGTTGTTGTAGGCAGAGTAGACAATAATTGGGACCTGCATACAGGAACGCACACTGTTTCGACCTATAATGTCTCATCAGTATAGCTGGTGATTGTGGCATTGGACTAGCTGTCAAACACATAGATTATTTTGTGATATGTTTAAGTCTACGTCGATCCGTTGGGTATCCAACTTAAATCCAACCACCGTTATCGCATATAAATACTAATTGTTTCTTTGCTACCGGAAGTTGTTATATCCCATATTGATTTGGTGTTTTTCTTTTTGGGTCAAAAATATGCAAAAAAAATAATCGCACGAGTTTGCCCGGTATTTGTTTACCTCCTAGTAATACTGAATCATTTAAAATACGATGATTCCTAACAAATGCTGCGGGGGGCTGTTTGAGTTGCAATCTGTAGGCGTTAAAATGGCGCCATATATGCATCCTGTCCACTATGCATGTCGATGCCCAGGCAAGCTTGCGTATCGAAATGGTATTACGACAACCCTGTACAAAAAAATTTGCCACAACCTTGTGACAACTAACATGCATTTTGAATGAAATTCCCTGTGATATGTGATAATATATTGGGTGCGCTTTGAGCACTTGCAATTTAATTGACTTATCAACCCGAGAATAAAGTTTGGCGTTTACGCACCTGTAATCCTGCAATATAACTTACTTGTCGCGTTCCATGATGATGTCGGTTGTTTGTTCTTGTTGTAGATTATCTTGGAAAACTTACGCGAGTACAATAAAATTATTTTCAAAAATATTCTAGAATCCAGGGGCGTTTAACCTTAAACAAATCAGCGCAAAATTGTACCTCATCATTTATTTGCATTTTAACAAATTTCGACAAAATATGTTGTCCTAATCTCCTACAAAGTTTTCAATCTTCCTGGGCAAACTCACCCTTATCGTCTAAAAGACCTTACTTCTAAGAAAATTAATAATGGGAGTTTACTTCTGTAACGGCAGACGATTCTAATTCTGCGGGCTCTATAACACCGATTACGTCTATTCATTGAGAAAAACGCCGAGTGGCTGAAGTGCCACTCTCTGATATATGTATACAAACCTCTCAGTCACACCGTATAATAGTTCTATAGTAACATGTTGAATTATAAAATTATCTCCCTTACTTGAGGTGCTCTCTTTACCCAGTGAACGTTTACGATATTGCAAAGCTGCAGACAAGGTGTGTACACGCACTGTTTCGACCTGTAAGGTCTCATCAGTGCAGCTGTTGAGTGGCACTGTGCTAGCTTTCACACTAGCAGGCACACTAGTCTCCACTTTGTGGTACCTTTCGGTCAACGTCGATCTGCAGGGTACCCTATACTAGCACTATCGGTTACCAAGCAGTGCCTTTTGCACTATTGGTTACCAAGCAGTTCCGTTTGGCCATAGTGCGCTCCACAGTGGTTCGTCGTCTCTGTTGTTCGGTACCTAGTATAGGGTACCCTGCAGATCGACGTTGACCGAAAGGTATCACAAAGTGGAGACTAGTGTGCCTGCTAGTGTGAAAGCTAGCACAGTGCCACTCAACAGCTGCACTGATGAGACCTTACAGGTCGAAACAGTGCGTGTACACACCCTGTCTGCAGCTTTGCAATATTATGGCTTTTTTTTGCACATGTTTACGATATGTTTCAACAAAAACATTTTTTTGATGTTACGACACACACGGGATAGAAATACTGAATGGATTTCCACACAATTGTCATACGATGTGACTGAGAGGTTTATGTACGATCACCTTTTCATACAATTTCGGGTTGCCATAACGTGCTTATTTCTAAAATTTGTGCTTGTTTTCAAGAGCGGTGTCCTAAAGAAATGAGATTTGTTTATATTCTATTGGCGTGCTTGATTTGCATTAAATCCTTTTAGTTAATTATCTGATAGTTTTATATGCGAAAATGTCCTCATTCTGATGTGATTAATAATAACTTCAATATCGGCAAAATGACCGCAACAAATATGTAGACCTTTAACTGCGCGACGGTATGCGTATCATGTTTTGTCTGAATGCCAACCTATGCATTAAAAAAAACAGTTGCCCTGGATAAAATCTTCTAATTTTGTCGAAATATTTCTCATGAAAGTGCTAAATTTTACTTCGCTGCCAAACAAACAAACAAAAGCCATAGCTGAGCAAATTTGTTTTCTGGAAACAACCATGACGCTATGCAAATATTGTACACCGGGCATGCCACACATTCTGCCCTTTACAAAACCCTCTAAACGCACTGCTGTAGCAGCAGATTGAAACCATACAGTGTTGTATAATAAATGATAGGAAGTGTGTTGGTGTTGAATTTGTTTTGACTCGCAATGCATTGGTTCCATCCCATTTTACGTGATCAAAAAAGTCATCGCACAGGCACATTTTTCATGTCAAGGGCCAGGCTGTAGCAAAACAGTGTTGCAGTACAGTATGTTAAATAACATCCATGTGGTCTAGCCTAAGGTCTGTTATAAATAACCTCCGCTTGTCGGAGCTAGAGGACTATTTTGAATATCATCCGCGTGTAATGCTTGATGACTGTTATTTGATCAGCCAAGTATAACATTTGAAGTACCAGAAGTGCTTTCCAGATTATCACGAAATTTTGGTTCATTCGTTGGTTTTGGGACACAAAAAATGTGATTCGTTATCATAAGAAATGTTGCAAGTGCGGTTGTGACAAATGGAAAGACGGGGATATAGTCGCTACATTGTGCAGCAACGAATGAAGTTTGCAGCAGCTTTCAACGAAAACAATACAAGTTTGCACGATTAATGGAACAGAATACATGGGTTGGGTCTGCTTCCTCGCTGACAAATGTGTTTAGAACCTGTTGCCGCTAAAAATATGCTAAAACTGAAGCTCAAACGCACGAAGAGGTGCTTGCATTGAACTTTTACTATGGTATTGTAGTAAAAGTTCAATTGATTACCATATTCCCAATCACTGGACAGGCGAAGGGCGATGGCAAGACAATTTTCTAAAGTTTCATGTTGTTATTAACGGAGATAAAGTGTGGGTTAGCAGCAACGACAAAAAATATTTACCTTGTTTTCAATGCAAGGTATACAAGCAAGATTTTACAGACTCAAATGTAAAGGTAAATACTCTACACAGCTTCAGGACGCATCATGCGACAGGATAATCATTTCAAACAAAGCTTTTACAGCGTACCTTTCCAGCAGCTTTAAACGAAAACAAAATAGCGTTGCACAATAATAGGAAGTGGTTGAGCTGGTATCGCGCTAAAAGGAAGTAGTTATAAAAATTTTTGGTTCACAGGACTGTCGTTTACAATTCCATGCTTTGCCTTGAGTAATATGTAACCAGAAGCAGCGCAAAATGAGTTTTTAATCGGACTTTAACATGTATTTACAGAATTGATATTGTTTTGTTTGTATTCCTCACTAGAATAAACTTTAACAATATCCACACATAATAATCATAATATTAACAACGTTTACCAGTAATATAAAAATAGAAATTACGGTACTACATTTTCGAGTTTACGTTACAGTAGACAAGTGTTAATTAGATTGCCATCGTGTGTTAATGAATGTGCCTCTGGTGCATAGGTACAGCACAGATTGGATACAAACATACAATCAAAAAACTCACTCCAAAAGTAGAATAATTGTTTTTAAAGTTTCTGCCTCAAACCATAAAAAGGCAACTTCTGCACTAATAAAAGTAAAGTCGAAAACCTCCCAACCAATAAGATATCTCCATTCTGTATTCCTGATGTCATGTAGTAGGTGGGTTTGGTGTCTTCTGCAACATTGTTTTCTCCGCACAACACCGCCTTCCTTTCTTCCGTCTGTGTGTTTATTTTCCAAAAAAAGCATATTATGTGCTATAGCAAATTTTATAGTTGATAAATCTTAGGTCCAGGGCTGAGCGGCTACTTATAATAACAAATGAATGTCATTGAATTCATTTTAGCCAAAAGCAACAGCGTCAACGTATGTCAACACAAATATAACATACACCTTAACACCTAAGATAGTAATGCTTATTACCTACGTATACTGCTAACGGCTATGGGCTAACGGCACTAAACAACATTATGTGTAACAACGTTCGAAGTGTTTGCAAAATTCAATTGTTTCGGTTTTTAGTTATTACAAAAATCTACTATTATATGATTTAATTTTCTAACGATGCGCAGATAACAATTAGCTACAGTGCCATATAGCGCGTATTCCGGTGATGCGGACCGCATGACTTTATGGCACAAAAAAGTAATGTACATTGTTTGGTATGAAATGTTGGGATATTTCTGTAGCATATGCGAAGTTACCCCAAATAGGGTTTACCATATGCACATGTACACACTTTTTCCTATCACATCTTGGCTTGAATTGTTAGTAGTTAAATTGCAATTAGTACTGTTTACGCTTAATATAATTTATGCTTAGTTTGCAAACAAACAAAAGAAGGTTGAGTTCATTTTCAAGTTGATTTCATCATCTGGTTTTACACAAATATACTGACTCCATATTGTTGCCGATCCTGTACCAATTAGCAGTAAAAGTCTAAAGTTTAAAATGGTTGAAAATTATTCGATTTGATGTTAAAATGGCATTCGGGAGTCCCAAAGTATGCCCACTATACAACTTTTTAACGGTATATCATGGGCACTGACTACATTCGACCTGTAGTTATTGGAGAATAAAAATTACGTTGGTGATCGCTGACGTTTACAGCTTCAGCATCTGCCACACTTCTTGGAAGAACAGAGACAACGGGAAAATCCCTGGTCAATGGAAACATCTGCCGCCGGTAAACAAACCAAAATTTCAATCAAACCAATTTCGCAAACTAAAAAAACTAAAAGGAGTCTATTCTAGCGCATTACGGTGAAGTTAGTGCAGTGCTAAAACAAAAGGAAAACATGAACCCACTGGTTGGCAGACCTAGAAAATCTGCGTCAGGTCTTTAGGTGAGTTTGGTATGCTTAAAAAGCTATTTTTTGTGACGTTTCCAACGATGTCTTGTGGTGGTCGCAGATCTGCGAAAACAGTTATGGCCCATTTTTTTGATACTGCGTGTTAATATTAGTGAAAACATGCAAACCCGCTGAGACATAACGAAGCTAAATGCGTTCAAAATTTTGTCTGCAAAAAAGTGTTATCAATAAAATCTTTTAAATTTTTGGCTAATTTTAATATTCACATTGCTTCGAGAAATGTAATGAGACTAATATTAAGCCGGTTTATTAAACATTGAAAAGTTGAAACCTATTGTACGGGGTATTATTTAAACAATACAATAAAATGATAAGCAACGTGGAGCCAATAATATAAATTGTGTAAGCTGCATATAGATGGCCACTGTTTCCACTTATAAGGTCTCAGCAGTGCAGCTGGTGTGCCTTTCAGACGACTTTGCTGACCAAACGGCCAAACTAAGACTTCCACTTTTTGGTGACTATACAATCACCGTCATCCGTTGGGCACCAAACTAGGTGCAACCTTACGGAGAAAACAAGGTGGAAACACTATGGCCAAGCAAAGCTCAACCAGTAGTGATGAGACCTTTTAGGTCGAAACAGTGGCCATCTGTATGCAGCTCACACATTACAATAAAAGTTTAAATTATAAGAAGTAGTATTTTAATTAGTCTGGCACAATTAAACGTAATTTAATATTCACCGACCTTCCACCAGCTATTCAGCTAGACTGTTTCCTATCATTCGCTGGATATATCCATTTTTACAAAAGGTATGGACAATATCATTCGCTGGAAATACAGTTTGTCCGCGAAATACAGTTCGGTATGCTTGTTTCCCTTTACTCTCTTCACCGCTATCTCTGTATACGTTGTAACTTTTGTAAGAAAGCTTATGTATGCCTACACTATCACGAATACGAATATCTTCTCAACAGTTTAAATTGATATAAACGATTCATCTTTTCTAAATTAAAGAAACATCTACGTAGGTCTACTGCATTGTTGCCTGTGCCACCAAGCACAAATGGAAAGCGATAGAGGGACTTTAAGTGGTGACTGGATTATTCTGCAGAGCGACCAACCATCAACCATCGAAATCAAAACCTACAAAAGAAGATTTCTGGTTGGGGGTCTTATGTTTATCAGCATCGTCATTCGTGGATTTAATCAGTCGTTGTTTGGGTCTGCCAACGACGTTCTCAGCAAGTTCTACAAAGTACATCCCTGGCAGATAGACTGGCTGACCATCATACAGGCTGTAATGTACATTTCTGCGACTGTTCCTGTATCATTTCTGGTTACTCGAATTGGATATAAAACGGCAACTTTAACGATGATCGGATTTTTATTTCTTGGCTTTGCCCTTGACGTCATATCTATTTGGGTTCCATCGGGATTTCCACTTGCTATAGTTGGACAAGCTTTCGAGGGGTTTAGCAGCGTGGCCACATTTTCTATGCAAACAGCCACCGCCGCTATTTGGTTTCCAGCTAACGAAGTTTCAAATGTAAACGCAGTTTTAACCATAAGCAGAGCAGTTGGAGAAGCTGGTGGTGCGGTGACCTTGTCCAACTTGATACATATTTCAGATAGCACGGAAAACGTGCGTACAAAACTGACCTGTGTATTTGGGACAATTGCTGGTATATTGGCAGTCGTGTTTATATTGACAATTCTTTTCGTCAAAGACAAACCCGATTTGCCACCAAGCATTGCACAGGCCAAAGCGGAAGTTTGGCAAGCTCGTGAGAGAGCTAAGGCTGTGTCTGTAAGCGAAGGCTTGAAACAGTTTGGATCAACTTTAAAGAATCTGTTCACCGACCGTCATTTCCTAATACTCTGGATTGTGTTAGGAATTGTGAATCCGGTGTTACGAAACTACACAATTCTACTCGCGTCAGTGCTGCACAAACAGTTTCCCAATGTCACAAACCTTGACTCAACAGCTGGTTTTGTGTTAATGGGATCATGGTTAATGTTCGTTGTATCAGGTTTTCTAGCAGGACCGATCATTACAAAAACAAAACGGTACAGAGCTATAGCGATAATATCTACAATATTCGTGTCAGTAGCCACTTTTTTAGCGTTTATCGGAATATTAACTAACACGTTGCCAACAGTTTGGACAAGCGTGGTTCTGCTGGGTTTCTTTATAGGGGCTGACTCTGTGGTGAAGTTTGAGTTGGTGATGGAAGTAACGTATCCCCTGCCAACATTGCAAGTTACCATGCTTAGTATCATTGGTATGGGTGTAATGCGAATCAGCTATCCCATTGCAGGAAGGGCCTTGCTGGAAAATGTTGGAGCGGCTGCTTCTCTGGTTTTTCCCTTCGTCATGACCATTATTGCAACTCTGCTCATAACAATGCAGAAGATGCCTTTTTATCGTCTTGCGGCTGAAACTTCTGAAACATCCAACCTCATTTCGGAACGTTAAATTAAACTCAATTAAGTTGACCTTCTTTTGTTTGTTTGTTTGCAGACTAAGCATAAATTATATTAAGCGTAAACATTACTAATTGCAATTTAACTACTAACAATTAAAGCGAAGATGTGACAAAGTGTGTACATGTGCATATGGTAAATCTTTTTTGGGGTAATTTCGCATATGCTACAGAAGTATCCCAACATTTCATACC
Source organism: Ascidia mentula (assembly GCF_947561715.1). Taxonomy (NCBI): domain Eukaryota; kingdom Metazoa; phylum Chordata; class Ascidiacea; order Phlebobranchia; family Ascidiidae; genus Ascidia; species Ascidia mentula. The sequence continues at coordinate 9,269,404 of NC_138574.1, read as the reverse complement.
AAACAAAGTACATTACTTTTTTTGTCATGCGGTCCGCATCACCGGAATACGCGCTGTATGGCAATGTAGCTAATTTTTATCTGCGCATCGTTCGAAAATTAAATCATATAATAGTAGATTTTTGTAATAACTTGTAAACCGAAATAATTGAATTTTGCAAACACTTCGAACGTTGTTACACATAATTTTGTTTAGTGCCGTTAGCCCATGGCCGTTAGCAGTATACGTAGGTAATAAGCATTACTATCTTAGGTGCTAAGGTGTATGCTATATTTGTGTTGACATACGTTGACGCTGTTGCTTTTGGCTAAAATGAATTCAATGAGTTTCATTTGTTATTATAAGTAGCCGCTCAGCCCTGGACCTAAGATTTATCAACTAAAAAATTTGCTATAGCACATATTATGCTTGTTATGGAAAATAAAAACACAGACGGAAGAAAGGAAGCCGGTGTTGTGCGGAGAAAACAATGTTGCAGAAGACACCAAACCCACCTATTACATGACATCAGGAATACAGAATGGAGATATCTTATTGGTTGGGAGGTTTTCGACTTTACTTTTAGTAGTGCAGAAGTTGTCTTTTTATGGTTTGAGACAGAAACTTTGAAAACAATTTTTCTACTTTTGGAGTGAGTTTTTTGATTGCCTATGTTTGTATCCAATCTGTGCTGTACCTATGCACCAGAAGCACATTCATTAACACACGATGGCAATCTAATTAACTCTTAACTGAGACAACCATGCCCCTTTTGCAATATGTCTTGTCTACTGGAACGTAAACTCGAAAATGTAGTACCGTAATTTCTATTTTTATAATACTGGTAAACGTTATTATTATTATGATTGTTATGGGTGGATATTGTTAAAGTTTATTCTAGTGAGGAATACAAACAAACCAATATCAATTCTGTAAATACATGTTAAAGTCCGTTGAAAAACTCATTTTGCGCTGCTTCTGGCTACATATTACTCAAAGCAAAGCATGGAATTGTAAACGACAGTCCTGTAAATCAAAAATTTTTATAACTACTTCCTTTTTGCGCGATACCAGCGCAACCACTTCCTATTATTGTGCAACGCTATTTTGTTTTCGTTTAAAGCTGCTGGAAAGGTACGCTGTAAAAGCTTTGTTTGAAATGATTATCCTGTCGCATGATGTGTCCTGAAGCTGTGTAGAGTATTTACCATAACATTTGTGTCTGTAAAATCTTGCTTGTATAGCTTGCGTTGAAAACAAGGTAAATATTTTTTGTCGTTGCTGCTAACCCACACTTTATCTCCGTAAATAGCAACACGAAACTTTTGAAAATTGTCTTATCATCGCCCTTCGCCTGGGTAGTGATTGGGAGTATGGTAATCAATTTAACTTTCACTAGAATACACCTCTTTGTGCGTTTAAGGTTCAGTTTTAGCATATTTTTAGCGGCAACAGCTTCTAAACACATTTGTCAACGAGGAAGCAGACCCAACCCATGTATTCTGTTCCATTAATCGTGCACACTTGTATTGTTTTCGTTGAAAGCTGCTGCAAACTTCATTCGTTGCTGCACAATGTAGCGACTATATCCCCGTCTTTCCATTTGCCACAACCGCACTTGCAATATTTCTTATGATAACGAATCACCTTTTTTGTGTCCCAAAACCAACGTTATATGAACCAAAATTTCGTGATAATCTGGAAAGCACTTCTGGTATTTCAAAAGTTATGCTTGACAGATGAAATAGATGCCACTAGGATGTTGTTTAAACAGTCTTTAAGATCCACCCATGGACGTTATCTATAACAGTCATCTAGCACTACACGCGGATGATAATCAAAATAGTCCTCTAGCTCCGACAAACGGAGGTTATTTAAAACAGACCTTAGGCTCCACGACATGGATGTTATTTAAAATAGTCCTCTAGCTCCATCCAACAGATGTTATTTTAGATAGGCCTCTAGCTCCACCACACGGATGTCATTAAAATAGTGTACTGCAACACTGTTTTGCTACAGCCTGGCCCTTGACATGAAAAATGTGCCTGTGCGATGACTTTTTTGATCACGTAAAATGAGATGGAACCAATGCATCGCGAGTCAAAACAAATTCAACACCAACACACTTCCTATCATTTATTATACAACACTGTAGGGTTTTCTTTCAATCTGCTGCTACAGCAGTGCGTTTAGAGGGTTTTGTAAAGGGCAGAATGTGTGGCATGCCCTGTGTACAATATTTGCATAGCGTCATGGTTGTTTTGAGAAAACAAATTTGCTCAGCTATGGCTTTTGTTTGTTTGGCAGCGAAGTAAAAATTAGTACTTTCATGTGAAATATTTCGACAAAATTAAAAGATTTTATCCAGGGCAACTGTTTTTTTTAATGTGTAGATTGACATTCAGACAAAAACTTGATACGCATACCGTCGCGCAGTTAAAGGTCTATATACTTCTCAAAAACTTTCCATCCCAGAACATTTTGTGCAAAATGTTAATCAATTGTACCCTTATCGATGTAATTGATTACTTCCCCATTTACGTTCGTGATGATGGCAAAAACGAGACGATTCTGCAGTGGCAATAGCATCAACAGTACTGGCCAGATTAAACATACATGTATAATGTTGTCAGCTCAAGCATTTCTTGGTTTGTTCAGTGGGAAAGTTGTTATCTTCTTATGCAAGGAAAAATGACAATTGTCCACAATGTGTTTTTTTCAAAAAAATTGCTTGATTTTCTCGGGGTAACACAGAATCTAGTATTTAAGTACGTTCTTGTTGGCATATGAAAAGACTTTCCAAACGATATGAGGCAAAAATTCGACCAACGATCTCCAGGACTTGCACAACAGTTAGACAAACAAAACTAATTAATCAATCACTTTTTAGCTTATAGTGACTAATGATAAATTTGAAAGGATGTGCGTAGTAATCGATGTATTCTATCAAATTACCGACTACCCAACTACAGTCAAACTCACGGATTTCACGGTTAATATTTTTTGCATTTTACTTTTGTTGTAGCGAAATAAACTAAACTGAAACTGAATCGGCACACAAAATAAATTTATGAAACATAGATTTTGTTTGGTAAAGGATTGCTCGTGGAACTGTTGGGACTTGTGTGCGTAATGGAAAGCTATGAACCGACATGCAGTGGTGGCCAAAGTGTTAGAGACGACGACAAACCAAACTACGAAATCAGGACTTACAAAAGAAGATTTCTGGTTGCTGGTCTCATATTCGTAAGCATTGGGATTCGTGGATTTAACCAGTCGTTGTTTGGATCTGCCAACGACGTATTGGCCAATTTCTATCATGTACAACCCTGGCAAATAGACTGGATGACAATAACACAGGCTGTAATATTCGTCTCATCGTCACTCCCATTATCTTTTCTTGTTACTCGAATAGGATTTAAAACAGCAACTTTAACGATGGTCGGATTTTTATTTATCGGGTTTGCCCTCGACTTCGTATCCATTTGGATTCCTTTCGGCTTTCCACTTGCTCTAGTTGGACAAGCTTCGGAAGGCTTCAGTTCGGTGGCAACATTCTCCATACAAACAGCAACAGTCTCCATTTGGTTTCCAGCTGACGAAGTTTCAAATGCAAATGCGATTCTAACCATCAGCAGAGGAGTTGGAGAAGCTTGTGGTGCGGTGACCTTGTCCAACCTGATACATATTTCAGATAGCACGAATGACGTACGTTTAAAACTAACCTGTGTATGTGGAACAGTCACTTGTATTTTGGTTGTTGTGTTTGTCATGACGTTTCTATTCGTCAAAGACAAACCCGATTTGCCACCAAGCATTGCACAGGCCAAAGCGGAAGTTTGGCAAGCTGGTCAGAGAGAACTAGTTGCGACAGTAAAGGAAAACCTGCGACAGTTTGCGACAACTTTAAAAAATGTTTTTACTGACCGTCATTTCCTGACCATCTGGACAGCTATTGGGTTCGGGAGTCCTGTTTTACGAAACTACACGATCTTACTCTCATCAGTGCTGCACTCACAGTTTCCTCAAACAGAAAACCTTAATTCAATAGCAGGTTTTGTGTTGATGGGTTCCTGGTTAATGTGCACAATAGCTGGCTTCATTATAGGACCGATTATCACAAAAACAAAACGCTACAGGGCAATCGCGGTAATATCCATGATGTTGGTTTCCGCAGCAACTTTGGTTGTGTTAATCGGCATATTAACTAACTCATTGGTTACAGTTTGCACTGGGATGATTCTTGTGGGTTTCTTTGTAGGATTTGCTACTGTGATAAAATTTGAGTTGGTGTTGGAAATAACATATCCCCTGCCCCCACTGCAAGTTACAATGCTTTACATGATTGGTGTGGGCATCATGCGTTTATGTTACCCCGTTGTAGGAAGAGCTTTGCTGGAGAACGCGGGAGCTGCTGCTTCTATGTCCTTTCCCTTTGTCATGGCCGTACTTTCCACTCTACTTTTTTCAATACAGAAGTTGCCTTTTCGGCGCCTTGCGGCAGAAACTTCGGAAACAACTGATTTACTTCTGGAACATTAAAATTGAACTGAATTGTTTGATCGCCTATATTTGTATTCAATCTGCCACACTATAATTTGACTCATTATTAAGATCAACAACGCCGTTTTGCCAACGTCAAAACACTCCCTTGCATCAATCAATTTGATGAAGTTGAGTTGCATGTTTATATAATCACAAGACAAAACAACAAAATAATATTGACGAAAATATATTTTTATGTTATAATACTGGTGAGCGTTGTGTGCATTTTGTTGGTTATGTGTAAAAATGGTTACAGCCTAAAATTCCAATAAAGGACATATACAAATGTTTATTGATTTCAAACCGCCCAATACCAATTCTGCAAATGAACGTTATAGTCTAATAAAAAAAGTATATATTTTCCGGTATTCTGGTTAAATGGCGTTAATGATTAACTGAGCTATTTTCTATGGTAACTGACACTTCAATTAAATCCTTTTAATCACATTTTTCTAAAAATGACTACTTTTAGAGCGATAATTTGAAACTTTGTTTTGTTCTCTTCAAAGCAGCTTAAAAGAAATGTTTAATATTCTCATGTTAAAAACCACAGATAAATATTTTGAGTCGCTTTTATAAGAGTTTTACGTCACTTGATTTCCATTAGTCACTACAAACGGTTAAAAAATCGCTCTTGGCTTGTTTTGTGATTGCGAATGTTGTAGTCAATTCAATTTGTTGCTGCATTACCAGCTATTTTTGTGTTTGTGCTCGGAGTATCTGTTTAGCATACGTTTGGGGCCAACATGTAAAAAATTTTCGCCGTCCAATGTTTCGTTATATATACCACCATGACTGTAAAAGGAAAACCTGAGAAAACGAGAAGAATTTTCACCTTTGTCGCAACTGCAGATGTTAATTACTGCAGTAACAAGCTTAACAAATGTCGGGTTTGGCCTGTGCGAAACTCAGTGATATATCTGGTATATCTTTGACTTAAAACAAATTCACCCAACAGGCTGATCAAGAATGGAGCAATGTTGATGAAAAATGCATGTTATTCTCACATTTCCAGAAGATCTAGAAAGGTCAGATATGCGCCAAAAATGAAAAGTAAATGCTCTAACGCATAAACGTTTGCTTTGCTGGGTTCTAAATTAATTAACGCCAGATGAAAATCAGTAGTGGATAAAGTTTTTTTAAACGGATTATTTTTTCAATGACTTCCTGTTGGCGTGGAAACAAACCATCCCCGATGCATTTTATACAATGAATCATGCAACAGTAGTGTTTTTGCAAACATCATGCTTTGATTGAGGATGCAGGAGCGGCTGGTTTACTGTCCTATCATTCGTTTGTTATGACCGCACTTTTTTGCTTAGCAATATGCATTGAATTGCCTAAAACCCGACAAATGAACCGAATTTGTATGATAATCTGGATGACAACAAGCTTTGTATTTATTCGTTGTTGATATCATTTGACGGAAGTAGATTTTGGAAAGTATTGTGTCCGAAATGCAATAACTGATGCAAAATTGCCACAAAGTTTTGCAGTTTGATTTTATGCCATTTTGAATCTTCAAAAATCAGAACAGCTGCAACAAATAAGAGTTTCACCACCACTTCCTTTTAGTGTCCAAACCAACGCAACGAATGAAGCAGTTCCTTTCTACCATCTGTGTTGTTGTTCGGACTGACATGTTAACACATGGGAGGAATATAAAAGTACTTAAAGTTCTAATCAAAACTAGTTTGCTGTTGTTTTTCTGATTAAATGTCTGACATATTTCTCATTCATTCGTAAAAGGTTACAAACAAATTTGCCGAAAACATAAGCAAGTAAAATGTTTCGACTGTTTCTGTACTTACAGGTTGATAACAAATTTTGTCAGGAAAACAACTTCGCATTAAAACAGGTTATCTGTATAATAAAGAAATGAAAGGCGACAAACCGATCAACAGCCAAGACGCAGAGACCTACGAAGAGAGTGACGTAGAGAATGAAGACCAACCTACCTTTGAAATAAAAACCTACAAAAGAAGATTTCTAGTTGCAGGTCTTATGTTTATCAGCATCGGCATTCGTGGATTTAATCAGTCGTTGTTTGGGTCTGCCAACAATGTTCTCAGCAAGTTCTACAAAGTACATCCTTGGCAGATAGACTGGCTGACAATCATACAGGCTGTAATGTTTATTTTTGCGGCAGTTCCTATGTCGTTTCTTGTTACCCGAATTGGATTTAAAAAGTCAGTACTTATGATGATCGTGTTTTTGTTTTTCGGGTTTGCCCTTGACGGCATATCCATTTGGATTCCTTCCGGATTTCCACTTGCTATAGTTGGACAAGCTTTGGAAGGTTTGAGTTCGGTCACCACATTATCAATACAAGTTGCCACGGCTGCCATTTGGTTTCCAGCTAACGAAGTTTCAAATGCAAATGCGTTTCTAACCATTAGCAGAGGCGTTGGGGAATCTTGCGGAGCGGTGACTTTGTCTAACTTGTTGCGTCTTTCAGACAGCACAAACGAGTTGCAATTAAAGCAGACATATGTATTTGGGACGATTTCTGGTACACTTGCAGTTGTGTTTATATTGACGCTTCTTTTTGTCAAAGACAAACCCGATCTTCCACCAAGCATTGCACAGGCCAAAGCAGAAGTTTGTCAAGCTCGTGAGAGAGCTAAGGCTGTGTCTGTAAAGGAAGGAATGCGACAGTTTGCGACAACTTTAAAGAATCTTTTTACCGATCGGCATTTCCTGATACTCTGGACTGCTGTAGGAATAGTGAATCCGTTGTTACGAAACTACACAATTCTACTCTCTTCAGTGCTGCACGAACAGTTTCCTGACGAAAAAAATCTTAACTCAACATCTGGTTTTGTGCTGATGGGATCCTGGTTATTGATCATTGTAGCTGGCTGCGTAGCGGGACCGATTATTACCAAAACAAAACGCTACAGGGCAATTGCGGTAATAACTACAATTTCCGTTTCGGCATGTACTCTGATAGCGTTGATTGGAATCTTAAGTGATTCATTGATCACAGTTTATACCGGGGTGATTCTTTTGGGCTTCTTTGTAGGAGTTGCTTCAGTGGTCAAATTTGAGTTGGTGGTGGAAGTAACCTATCCTCTTCCAACTTTGCAGGCTACTATGCTCAGCATGATTGGAGTTGGTATTATGCGTTTATGTTATCCTATTGTTGGCAGAGTATTACTGGAGGAAGCAGGAGCGGCTTCGTCTCTTGCCTTTCCTTTTGCCATGACCGCACTTGCCGCTCTACTTATAATAATGCAGAAGTTGCCTTTTCATCGTCTTGAAGCTGAAAGTTCTGAAACATCCAAACTCCTTTCGTCAAATTGAAAGTTTTTTATTGACCCTATGACGTATGCTTTTAATATTTAGATAAGAGCTGTGATTCAACGTAATCTATATATTAATGCGAAATTGCGCTTTGGTTTTGATAATTTAACGGCAATCTATTCATGTCAGTTGAATCATATTGATGCTTACATGTCTAACAGATTTGTATTTGTTTTTCTGTGGATAATTTTTTTGAGTGATAACATTGTGTTTATCTTTAACACGGGTGCGCTTGTAACAAGTTGCTTGTTTTGGATACTGGTTCGAGACAACACAGAAAACATAACGAAAATTTACAAAATATTAGCAAACCTTATTTGTAGATATTTTGATGACGTAGCATTTCACTACAATTGCTAGTATGCGCATTGTCACAGCGTGTAATTCCGTTGCTTTTGAGCGATGTGTCTGCAACTCTGTACATTCAATTTTGTTGATTCACCGTTTGAAAACTGCTGAAAAATTTAGGAAATGGACATAAATCTATAGTCAACAAAGTCCAGAGTTCCGCTTGTCATGGTCTGGAGCTGTGTACATAGAACAAAACATTCAAACTACAATAAAGTTTAATGAAGGTTTTGTATCAACCTTCCTACTACCGTGTCAAATCTAGCTATACAACATTACTTTCAAGCTGCTTTAACGAGAACAAAACAAAGTTTCATAACACATAATAGGAATCCATGTTTTTGGGTTGTTATCGCGCTAAAAGGAAGTCGTTTCAAAAAATGTGATTAGAAGGATTTAATTGAGTATCAGTTACCATTGGAAATAGCAACGTCAACCATGACCTCCATGGAAACGGAATGACCACAACAAATATGCTTTTTTTAATAATGTTTATCTGCAGAACTATATATTTATCTGCAGAACTATAATGTTTATCCGCAGAACTGGTATTGGGTGGCTTGAAATCAATTAACATGTGTCTCTGTCCTTTACTGGAATTTTAAGCTGCAGCAATTTTTACACAACCAACAAAATGCACACAACGCTCACCGGCATTGTGACATAAAAAATTAGTTTGTTTAATATTTTTTATTACCTTTTCTTGTGATTATAGAAACATCCAAATAAACTAAATAAAATTGATAGATGCAAAGAAATTTTTTGACGTTTTCGTGTCAATTATACAGAAAACAACACATATTGGCAAAACGGCGTGGCTGGTATTAATAATGAGTAAAATGGAGTGTCGCCATGCTTATGTTCAGTATAGATTAGATACAAATAAAAGCGATTGAAAAATTCAATTCAATTTTTATGTTCCAGAAGTAAATCAGTTGTTTCCGAAGTTTCTGCCGCAAAGCGCCGAAAAGGCAACTTCTGTATTGAAAAAAGTAGAGCGGAAAGTACGGCCATGACAAAGGGAAAGGACATAGAAGCAGCAGCTCCTGAGTTCTCCAGCAAAGCTCTTCCTACAATGGGGTAACATAAACGCATGATACCCACACCAATCATGTGAAGCATCGTAACTTGCAATGTGGGCAAGGGATATGTTATTTCCATCACCAACTCGAATCTGATAACAGAAGTAAATCCTACAAAGAAACCCACAAGAATCATCCCAGTGCAAACTGTAACCAATGAGTTAGTTAATATCCCGATTAACACAACCAAAGTTGCTGCGGAAACTAACATTGAGAATATTACCGCAATTGCCCTGTAGCGTTTTGTTTTTGTGATAATCGGTCCTATAATGAAGCCAGCTATAGTGAACATTAACCAGGAACCCATCAAAACAAAACCAGTTGTTGAATTTAAGTTTTCTGTTTCAGGAAACTGTGAGTGCAGCACTGAGGAGAGTAGAATTGTGGAGTTTCGTAAAACAGGACTCCCGAACCCAATAGCTGTCCAGATGGTCAGGAAATGACGGTCGGTGAAAAGAGTTTTTAAAGTTGTCGCAAACTGTCGCAGGTCTTCCTTTACTGTCGCAACTTGTTCCCTCTGACCAGCTTGCCAAACTTCCGCTTTGGCCTGTGCAATGCTTGGTGGCAAATCGGGTTTGTCTTTGACGAATAGAAACGTTATGACAAACACAACAGCCAAAATACAAGTAACTGTCCCACATACATAGGTTAGTTTTAAACGTACGTCATTCGTGCTATCTGAAATATGTATTAGGTTGGACAAGGTCACCGCACCACAAGCTTCTCCAACCCCTCTGCCTACGCTTAGAAATGCATTTGCGTTCGAAACTTCGTTAGCTGGAAACCAAATGGCGACTGTTGCTGTTTGCATAGACATTGTAGCCACCGAACTGAAGCCTTCAGAAGCTTGCCCAACTAGAGCAAGTGGAAATCCGAAAGGAATCCAAGTGGATATGACGTTGAGGGCAAACCCGATAAATAAAAATCCGACCATCGTTAAAGTTGCCGTTTTAAATCCCATTCGAGTAACAAGAAAAGATAATGGGAGTGACGATGAGACGAATATTACAGCCTGTGTTATTGTCATCCAGTCTATTTGCCAGGGTTGTACATGATAGAACTTGGCCAATACGTCGTTGGCTGATCCAAACAACGACTGGTTAAATCCACGAATCCCAATGCTTACGAATATGAGACCAGCAACCAGAAATCTTCTTTTGTACGTCCTAATATCGTAGTTTGGTTTGTCGTTGCCTCTGACACTTTGGCCACCACTGCATGTCGGTTCGTAGATTTTCATTTTTTCATACGCAGGCTAGATGCAATCGTTGTTGGAACCGAAGTTAACAATCTCTTCTCACTTAAAATTATGCTAATGCTGCATAAATTTATTTGATACGTCGACAATTACACGTATTTCAGCGGATTTATCTTTTGTCAGAATGATCCAAAAAATAACTGACTGATTAGTTTTGTTTGTTCAACTGTCACGCAGGTTTTAATCCTGAAAATTGTTGGTCTAATCTTTTCTTTCAGCCAACTGAATTGGGTCTTTTTAAATGCCAGAACACAGGCGGCTGAAATCACATGAAAATTTGGAAGTACTAGTAGATATTGTATTACACCGAGAAATTCAAGCAACGTTCCTTTGAATCATTGCCCCAGTAATCATTATTCTAAATTTACTAATATTACGCCAGAACTAATAGAAGCTATCAACGATATTCGACGTTTATCAAAAGCTCTTGCATCCATTACCAACCACTGAACAAGGCAAGAAATGCCAGAGCTGGTAACTTAATTTATTCGAATATACCTATGACCACAACCGCTATTGTAAAGTTTAATCCAGCCAATAAGCTGCTGCTATTGGTACTGCAGTATCGTCTCGTTTTCGCCATCATCACAACCGTAAATTTGGGAAGTAATCAATTAAAAATTGCATCAATAATTGCACCGATAAGGCAGTCGATGCCATATTGGTTGGATGTGGAAAGTTCTGCGAAATATAGACCTTTAACTGCGCGTGGGTATGCCAATCTAACTGATACACCAGGATGAGAAGGATGATATCTTTTCATTTTGTCAAAAGGCTTTTTTTTGTCAAAGAATAAAATTATTGTTTTGCCGCCATGCCGAAAGCAGCTGGCATTTGAGTAAATTAGTTTCCTTTAAACCAATAATCACGCCATGTATTTGTATTGTACACAGTTTTAAACCACACAAACCCCCAATAACTGTTATTTTACAGCAGCAGATTGAACATAAAGCAAACAGTGTTGTATAATAAATGATAGGAACTTTGTTTGTTTTTGGATTTGTTTTCACTCTCAAAGGAAGTCGTTCAAACATGTTTATTAGTGTGCAAAGCTTTATGAAACCACATATATTCCAATCTGCGGTTAAGCACTGGGATTACAATGTTCGCATTTACCCTAAACAATCATGCAGATCATGAGTTCATCATTGCGGCGCCATTTTTTGGAGAGAGCTGGCGCAGCAAAGTCCATGTCTGGGCAGTTCCACAAGTGGCCAACCTTGTAATGGTGCGACATAATAATTAGTCTTGTCAGGTTAGGTTGTAATCATACGGTAGTATATCTTCAATCTATCCCCAATACGAAGAATTCAATTAAACCACTGGGGGTTGAGCTTTACCAACGAAGCATATTTTGACTTCTTCTGTGTTCATTGCATTTCCCTTCCAGACTTTCCGACGTGAGACAATACGTCAATTACTGGAGCAAAGCACTGACGTTGTACGTACTTGATTATTGCCAATTACACAGTCTTAACTTATATATCCACGATCAATTTGCCAGTGGTTGCATAACCTTTAACGCTGGAACGACTTCAATTGTAGCATCCTTAGTACCGATACTTTTACTATATGAAAAAATGAATAGCGATTCAACTAACGATCGGTTGACTCTGATTGTGTGCGAACTTAGCGACAATTCTTTTCCTCTGGCTGGCATTCCAGGGGCATGCTGTTTCCTCTTTTCTCGTGAGGAAGGCCATCGATCTCCTTTCCGCCGAAAAACTCTGGACCTGTCAGCCACCGAGAGATGATACGTACCGCGAGACGTCATCTGCGTGGTTCTCCTGTGTTGGCTAACAAGTCAATCATCAGCACCTTTACTTCTGCTTTCTTTGCCTTTTCTATTCCGAGTAATACACGCTTATTTTTCACATACATCTTTAATGCACGGTATTGATTTTATTGCTGCTCTGACAACGAGCAAATTCGCAGATAACGTGGGATGATCAGATATGGACACAGTTGCTATAACAGCTCTGGACACTCCAGAAACTTCTTGTGATATCATATTTGCATAGTGTTGGTTGCTTTCGCAACCCTTTCGTTTTGCCAAGAAAAAAGGCACACAGGAAGTTATTGTCAGCTCTACCGCAGTGCAGCAATGCAGTTTAGAAAGTGACGATTAACTGATTGCAAAACAAGAGTGTAGCTTAGTAGAAAATGAAACTCGCTGCTGAAAGCACTTCAAATATATGCCAGAACGCTTAAAGTCATTTGAAAATACATGAAAATGTTAACAAAGGTGTTTACTCAGTCATTAGCGCTAGCGATAGTACATTACAGTAAAAAAATCCGTTTCATTGAGTTCTACAGCTAACACGTGAACAATGTACATACACTGTACAAACAACCTATTTATTATTTCCGAAAATGGGGTAATACAAAACAATAGTTGTAGTATTATCATACGCAATTTATGCTTATATTTTAGTACATGGACATCAAAACTATAATCGAACCGTTTGAAAGAAAAAAAATGATTTTTTGGACTGTGATATTTTCTACCCTATGGCACGACAATTGCAAGCTCGATTTAATAAACTACTTGCATATTGCCAAACAGAAAATATATGTAAATAGGAAATTAGTGAATGTCTAACTTGTAATTTGCAAAAAATGGAAAACGACAAATCGATGATCACAGAAAGCACGCATAACCGGAAAGATTCTGAAGGAAACTATGAAATCAAGAGCGACAGAAGAAGATTTCTGATTGTGGGACTCATGTTCATCACCATTAGCATTCGTGGATTTAATCAGTCGTTGTTCGGGTCTGCCAACAATGTTCTCAGCAAGTTCTACCAAGTACAACCGTGGCAGATAGACTGGCTGACAATCACACAGGCTGTGGTATTCATATTTGCAACAATTCCATACTCCTTTTTTGTCACCCGAATTGGGTATAAATCAGCAGTCATAATGATGAACGCATATTTGCTAATTGGGTTTGCCCTTGACGGCGTATCCGTGTGGATTCCAAACGGTTTTCCACTTGCTATAGTCGGTCAAGCGTTAGTTGGGTTTAGTTCGGTGGCCACATTCTCCATACAAACTGCAACAGCTGCCATTTGGTTTCCACCTAACGAAGTGTCAAATGTAAATGCCTTTCTCACTATTAGCAGAGCGGTTGGTGAAGCTTGTGGAGCGGTGACCTTGTCCAACATGTTACATATTTCAGATAGCGCCAATAAAGTGCGCTTAAAACTTACATATGTGTTCGGGACAGTTTCTGGAATTCTTGCAGTTGTGTTTATGTTGACGATTTTTTGCGTCAAAGACAAACCTGATCTTCCTCCAAGCATTGCACAGGCCAAAGCGGAAGTTTGTCAAGCTCGTGAGAGAGCTAAGGCTGTGTCTGTAAAGGATGGACTGCGACAGTTTGCAACGACTTTAAAGAATCTTTTTACCGATCGACATTTCCTGACACTCTGGGCTGTTGTGGGTATTGTGAATCCGGTGTTACGAAACTACACAATTCTACTCTCGTCAGTGCTGCACAAACAGTTTCCCCATGTAACAAACCTTAACTCAACAGCTGGTTTTGTGTTAATGGGATCCTGGTTAATGTTTATAGTATCTGGCTCATTTGCGGGACCAATCCTAACAAAAACAAAACGCTACAGGGCAATCGCAGTTATATCTTTAATACTGCTTTCAATAGCAAGTTTAATAGCGTTAATAGGCATATTAACTAACTCATTGGCTACAGTTTCCACAGGCGTAGTTCTTGTGGGCTTTTTCATAGGAGTAGCTTGTATAGCCAAATACGAGTTGGTAGTTGAAGTTACTTATCCTCTGCCCACATTGCAAGTTACTATGCTAAGCATGATTGGATTGGGTATTATGCGTCTATGCTATCCTGTGGTGGGTAGATTATTGCTGGAGAAAGCAGGGGCTGCTGCTTGTTTGGCTTTTCCCTTTGGCATGATTGTATTTTCCACTTTGCTTTTGCTAATGCAGAAATTGCCTTTTCGCCGCTATGAGGCAGAAACGTCGGAAACAACCAAACTTTTATCGAATAGTTGAAATTGAGAACGCAATTGAGTTGTTCACCGTTTGCATGTTTGTAACGTTTTGTTGTGTACCTTTTTGGAATTATGCTCTCAATTTGATTGTAATTTTTTTGGATTCTTTCTAATATATAGCCTAATAATTTTGTTGGTTTTTGTCAAATGCATAAACAAGGCTGTACAATGCGGTTGATTTGCAATGTTGGGCAGTGCAAATTTTGAGGGCCGCCTGCATGCAAAATCAACTACTTAAGTAAATATATATATATACTATGGCACCTCAGTCACCCATCATAGACACCGCAAATAAAATTATTGGAACCAGGCCCAGGACCTATGCTGAAACTTAAAACACATGTACTTAAAGCATTATCGCCGACACCTGAATCAACTCTTTAATGACGTTTATGTCTCATCACCAAGATGGGGAGATGCGTTTTCGGCAAATGTTGAGTCAATTTATTCTGACACCGAATCAATTGCAACCGTAGTCAATTTCCTCACTTCAAAGTTCCAATCACATGGCACCATCCAAAAGTGGGGATGTCACGACGTTTATAATCGCTGCTGTGGTTAAAAATCTGAAAACACAAGCGATCACAGGTAAAGCTTTCTTTCATATTAGGAATTTCCTTTAATACATAAACGTTGACATTGTTAGGCTTTATACACAATCCCGATAGAGCAAATATCGCCCCATCTCAAATTAAATATAGCACCAATGCTGTACAAAGACTTTCCCAAGGTCGCAGTATTTAGCTAAATTTGTAGAAATGTGTTGATGATAACTTGGACGTTACAATTCATTTAATACTTATATGCAAAGATGTTATGATTACAAAAGCAAGTTTCAAAGGCATCGAATATGTTGAAATGACGTTTAAAAAATCATTAAAACGTCAGCAAAGCTAAACTGAACGGAAGACGACGTCAAAAAAACTATGTAAAGCAAAATGTTGAAACGATTTCCTTTTAACGCGGAAACAAATTGGCAACGCGTGCAGTTTCTATGATTTGTTATCTGTTAACGCGATTGTAGTTTTTGTTTGCGCTATTGATTTCGTTTATCCTGCTACAATGTTTAGACTTAGTGACGGTATCCCTCTTGCGTGGTATGACACTAACCTGTATGGTTTGTGTCGTCAAAACAGAATCTGAATAGTTATAATTTGCATATTTGAGACGCATTCGAGGACCTCACATCGTTGGGGCTTTGCTCAAGTTCAAATATTCTGCTCAAGTTGCAGATTATTTCGTTGTAATATTAATCAGTTCGAAGATAATGATGGTCGTCAGCAAAGCGGTTGCTGGACATAAATTGCTGGATTTGCTTGGGATAATATATTCAGTTACTTAGCCTATGTTCTAGTTCCAAAGTTCCTATTTTATCGGCAGGTAGTAGGGAAAACGACAAAAGTATGCTGCATGTTTGAAGAAAACAAACTAATCTAACGGTATAAAAATGTCAGAACTGATATTATGAATCAAATGTTGGATACTCCGATTTTTTAGGTCTATGTTTTCAAAGCAATTGCTTGTTAATATATATTGTGGTTTTGCAAAAAAAAATGAAAGATGTCACTCCGGAATACAATGGAGAGCGATGTAGTGTCCAGGACAACAAAACAGTCTATGAAATCAAGACTTTCAAAAGGAGGTTTCTTGTTGTGGGCCTTATGTTTGTGATTATCGGGATTCGTGGATTTAATCAGTCGTTGTTTGGGTCTGCCAACGACGTTTTGACCAAGTTTTACAATGTTCAACCTTGGCAAGTAGACTGGCTGACAATCACGCAGGCTGTAATGTTTGTATCTGCGACGGCTCCTGTATCTTTTCTTGTTACCCGAATAGGATTTAAAACCGCAACATTAATGATGACTGGATTTTTGTTTCTCGGGTTTGCCCTTGACGGCATATCCATTTGGATTCCTTCCGGATTTCCACTTGCTATAGTTGGACAAGCTTCGGAAGGCTTCAGCACCGTAGCAACAACATCTATACAAACCGCAACAGCCTCCATTTGGTTTCCAGCTAACGAAATGGCGAATGTAAATGCGGTTCTAACTGTGAGCAGAGCGGTTGGTGAAGCTTGTGGAGCGGTGACCTTGTCCAACCTGATACATATTTCGGATAGCATAAATTACATGCGTTTGAAACTGACCTATGTATTTTGGACGATTTGTTGTATTTTGGCAGTTGTGTTTATAATAACGCTTCTGTTTGTCAAAGACAAACCCGATTTGCCTCCAAGCATTGCACAGGCCAAAGCAGAAGTTTGGCAAGCCGGTGAGAGAGCAAAGTATGTGTTTGTAAAGAATGACCTGCGACAGTTTGCAACAACTTTAAAGAATCTTTTTACCGATCGACATTTCCTGACCATCTGGGCTGCTATTGGAATTGTGAATCCAGTTTTACGAAACTACACAATTCTACTCTCGTCAGTGCTGCACAAACAGTTTCCTAACGAAAAGAACCTTAATTCAACAGCTGGTTTTGTACTGATGGGATCCTGGTTAATGTTTGTTGTTGCTGGTTTCCTTACTGGGCCAATCATTACGAAAACAAAACGCTACAGGGCTATAGCGATAGTTTCCCTGATGTTGGTTTCAGCGTCCACTTTGTTAACGTTGATCGGCATTATATTCAAGTCATTACTTACGGTTTATGCTGGCGTGGTTCTTGTGGGCTTCTTTATTGGAGCTGCTGCAGTTGTGAATTTGCAGTTGGTGATGGAAGTAACCTATCCTCTGCCAGCATTGCAAGTTACCATGCTTGTCATGACAGGCGTGGGCATTATGCGTATGTCTTATCCCATCGTAGGAAGAGCTTTGCTGGAAAAATCTGGGGCCGCTGCTTCTCTGGCCTTTCCCTTTGTCATGACCGTGATTGCAACTCTGCTTATGATTATGCAGAAGTTGCCATTTCGTCGTCTTGAAGCTGAAACTTCGGAAAAATCTAAACTTTTATCAGACTCGTGTCCAAATTAGTTGAATAAGGGTCATTACCGTTTGTTTGCTTGGAGCATTTTATTGTGTTACTATATGAATTGCTGAGAATAAACTAAATTTGCTTGATATGAAATGAATTTTTAAAATAACGATTGCAACTGTCCTCGGGTTCATCTCAATTGTTTTCGGCAACAAATATTTTTTTACAACCTTTAACCATCAAAGGTCTACAGGAATGAAATTTTATTTTACTATTGGTTTACTCTTTAGACACCATCAGAAGAAAACAGATCATTAAAAACTTTTTTTTAAAACATGCTTCGCAATTTACATTCATATTGTACCATCTGCAGCTACGGGTTACTACATCCGTGAAAATCTATTCTAAAAATAAGATAACGCATGGACAATAGCCACACGCAAGCACCAATACAGCATTTATTTCACAACAATCCGTTTTAGAACATAAAAGTTGAGATTTTACGACTTCTGGTTCTACCACGGAAACTTGTACACACACGCGCTTTTATTGAGACTCCTCAAGAACGTAAACCAGGACCGAATAAAAATTCTTGGTCATCAACATATTATAAACCAAAATATTTTTAAACGATCTCCTTTAATCGACGCATGTGGTTGCTATTTTTCGTTGCCACACTGCATGTTTCCGTTTACCCTACCACAATGGTCCTATAACATATTGTCAAAATAGTCGCATTAGTATAGGTTTATTTATATTCCTACAAAAAGTTTAATTAAGCGTTAGATTAGATTGTGATTAGTAAATAAAATTGAATTTATATTTATGTGGTTTACAGAAATCTAAATTCCTCTGCATTTAATAATTTCGCATGAAAAAGAGTTTAGACAAACAGAATGAAAACAGAGAAATCTGTCTCAAGCGTTCAATCATTATCAAATGAAAAATCAGAACTCTTGATGGGTACGACAACAGGACAAGGTGAATTGGCTACCAGAAGATTTGTGTTGGCCGTACTCCTTTTTCTTTCCTCATTTCTTTACGGAATGAATCAACCTACTTTCGGAATAGTTAACAACGTTTTGTCCAAGTATTTCAATGTTTATGCTTGGCAGATCGACTGGTTAAGCAACGTTTATGGAATAACACGACTAGTAGTCGGTATTCCGGCGATGCTAATACTCAGAAAAGTGGGATTAAAACAAGGATGTAACTTAATGCTTGCATTTGCTTCTATTGGACTAAGTTTGCATTGCGTAGCATTCTGTTTTCGTGATGGTTATTTTGTCGCGTTGTGTGCTCAGATGTTGGTTACTGTCTTTGCGATAATGTTTGTGCCAGTGAAAACCCGTAGTGTAGCCGTTTGGTTTCCAGCAAATGAGATTGCTCCAGCTATGGCTTTTATCGGATCGGGATGTGATTTGGGTGAAATCGCCAATGTCTCCACCATCCCGCATTTGGTCTCAATACACGACAACTCAGAAACCGTTCGAAATCGTCTCGTAAGCGTAATCGGCGCGTGCTGTGTCACCATGTGGTTGTTGTTTGCATTTTCACTTGTTTTCATCAAAGAAAAACACAAGTTTGCACCAAGCACAGCTGAAGCTTTAGCAACATCATCAAGTATGCGAAATTCGTGCTCCAATTTACTGGAAGAAATTAAAAGGCTTTTTTCAGTATAACTCAATTTGTTACAAAATCGACCCTTTCTCATCGTGGTGTCAATTAAATTGATCTTACTTCCAACAATTCGGCTTATCGCAGTTCTGTTTACATCAATACTTCACAGACACTTTCCGAATGCCACTGGACTGAACGTAATCGGTGGCAAAATGCTCATGATAACTTGGACGATTTCATTTTTTGTATCCTTATTCACTGGTACGCTGATATCAAAAACAAGACGATACAGAGCAGTTGCAATAGCAGCTACTGTACTTGACTGTTTGTACTTTACAATGGTGGTGATATCCTTGCACATAGGATCACTAAAGTTGTTGTTTGTAAGTCAGGCAATTGTTGGCGTGAGTCAAGGAGTCAATAAGGTTGCACTTACTGAGCTAATGGTTGAGGTTACCTATCCAGCTCATTTTGCAGATGTTTACGTCGTAAGTTTGATCAGCTTGGGAATAATGATGATCGTCAGCAGTGTTGTTGGAAGAACCCTGCTGGATTCGTTCGGAACAATACCATGCCTTGTGTTTCCGCTTGTTCTCGTGATTTTAGTAACCTGTGTTCTGTCATATCAAAAATTTCCTTTTTCCGCCAAGATGCGGAGGAGTCGACAACGCAGTCTCTTATGCCATGAGGTTACCCTAATAGAAAGTCTATTCAGTTTACTATTTTGTAATAACGAAGCTTATAACAAATACTTATTCAATCGACAAGAAGACAATCGAAACCACGATCCACACATGGAAAATTACACTATTGTATCGGAAAATGCACAAGCTTTCATGTCTGCTAAACCTGGTCTTTCACAAACAAAAGGTCATCTTTCATTTCACCGGATCACCGTATTTCCTTGCAACAAATGGCGCTGCAGAAAGACTGGTGCATACACTTAAAGGGGCTGTGGAGAAGTCTTCAAAGTCCCCCAAAGAGGTATTACAGGAGATTCTACTTCAATACAAGCGCACCCCCAACGCTATATTGGATTTTAACGTGGTAAACTCCTCAACGACAGACAAATCCGAGTAAGGTTCCTGCCACTATTGTGAAATGTATTGGAAGTCGAACATTACACGTTTAAAGTATTTTTCTGAGATCCAATCTAATCGATTAATTACGCGTTCGATACGTTTCCGACGAAGATTTGGAACTGGCCGCAGAAGAACGATTTCTGCACCTTCCGTCTCCAGAAATTCACGTCCCAGCCAATCCGAGCGCTTCTGCGTTCGGTACCAGCAATCTGCGAAAAAACCAAGCGATCGCGCAACCCTCAGAGTGGTTTCACTAAAAAAAATTGATCGGCAAGTCAGGGAGCTAACAGCGGAAATGCTCAGAGGAAATCACGTTTCTTGTCAGTAAAATTCTACTTGTTTGACAAGTCGGAGGGCTAAATGCAAGCGAAACAATAAAGTGTTCGAGAAAAGTCAACTATGTAATGAATTAAATAATATGGAAAAAGGGAGGATTATTTGTCTCTAACCGGGATGGTTATGTTGTATAATTGCATGCGTATGAAGAAGATATTGAAAATGGTCGGTGTTTGTGCTTGGTAAATGTGTTAATGCCTAACGCACAGCTACACTGCTTAGATACCTTTTCAATATAACTGTTTCTTTATGACGCGTAAAAACCGCCACGAAAGAAGCACAAATTGAAGTTAGGAATATACGATTTGTAGCAGTGACAAATAGATTTTATGTGAATGCAGCTTGATGCTCTCTGTTTAAAAAAAGTGTTGCAAATTTTGTAAGAACAAAATGGCAAACAGCGAAAAGGTAATGAAAGAAATTAGCGGAAGTCAGGAAGATGAAAAACCCAACCATGAAATCAAGACTGACAAAAGGAGATTTCTGATTTTGGGTATCATGTTTTTCCTCATCGGGATTCGTGGATTTAATCAGTCTTTGTTCGGGTCTGCCAACAATGTTCTCGCAAAGTTCTACCAAGTACATCCGTGGCAAATAGACTGGCTGACAGTCACACAAGCTGTGGTGTACATCTCAATGACAGTTCCATTCTCGTTTTATGTTACTCGAGTTGGATACAAATCAGCAGCCATAACGATGATAGTGTTGTTACTGCTGGGGTTCACCTTTGATTTCGCATCCGTTTGGATTCCAAACGGTTTTCCACTTGCTATAGCAGGACAAGCACTTGTTGGGTTTAGTTCTGTGGCCACAATATCAATACCAACTGCAACAGCCGCCATTTTGTTTCCAGCAAAAGAGGTGTCAAATGTAAATGCGTTTCTAACCATTAGCAGAGCGGCTGGGGAAGCTTGCGGTGCGGTGGCCTTGTCCAACCTGATACATATTTCAGATAGCAGGAACGTTGTTAGTTTAAAACTGAGCTACGTATTTGGAACCGCTACTGGTATTTTGGTAGTCATGTTTATATTGGTGATGATATTCGTCAAAGACAAACCTGATCTTCCTCCAAGCATTGCACAGGCCAAAGCGGAGATTTGTCAAGCTCGTGCAAGGGCTGAGGCTGTTTCTGTAAAGGATGGCCTGCGACAGTTCATGACAACTTTAAAGAATCTATTTACCGATCGGCATTTCCTGACACTCTGGGCTGCTTTAGGAATTGTAAATCCGGTCTTACGAAACTACACGATTCTACTCTCGTCAGTGCTTCACGAACAGTTTCCTAACGACAAAAACCTCAACTCAACAGCTGGTTTTGTGTTGTTGGGATCCTGGGTAATGTTTATTGTAACTGGCTGTTTTGCGGGACCAATCATTACAAAAACAAAACGCTACAGGGCAATCGCGGTTATATCTTTAATACTGCTTTCAGTAGCAAGTTTATTAGCGTTGATCGGCATATTAACTAACTCATTAGCTACAGTTTGCACAGGCGTAGTTCTTGTGGGCTTTTTCTTAGGAACAGCAGCTATAGTAAAATTGGAGTTGGTGGTTGAAGTATGCTATCCCCTGCCGCCGTTTCAAGTAACAATGCTCAACTTGATTGGTATGGGTATGATGCGTCTATGTTATCCTCTATTGGGAAGATTATTGCTTGCCAAATCCGGAGCGGCTGCTTCTCTGGCCTTTCCCTATGTATAGGTTGGCATTCAGACAAAAACATGATACGCATACCGTCGCGCAGTTAAAGGTCTATAAATTTCGCAAAAACTTTCCATCCCAGAACATTTTGTGCAAAATGTTGATCAATTGTACCCTTATCGATGTAATTGATTACTTCCCCATTTACGTTCGTGATGATGGCAAAAACGAGACGATTCTGCAGTGGCAATAGCATCAACAGTACTGGCCAGATTAAACATACATGTATAATCGATTAAATTATGTTGTCAGCTCAAGCATTTCTGGGCTTGTTCAGTGAGAAAGTTGTTATCTTCTAATGCAAGGAAAAATTACAATTGTCCACAATGTGTTTTTTTCAAAACAATTGCTTGATTTTCTCGGGGTAACACAGAATCTAATATTTAAGTACGTTCTTGTTGGCATATGAAAAGACTTTCCAAACGATATGAGGCAAAAATTCGACCAACGATCTCCAGGACTTGCACAACAGTTAGACAAACAAAACTAATTAATCAATCACTTTTTAGCTTATAGTGACTAATGATAAATTTGAAAGGATGTGCGTAGTAATCGATGTATTCTATCAAATTACCGACTACCCAACTACAGTCAAACTCACGGATTTCACAGTTAATATTTTTTGCATTTTACTTTTGTTGTAGCGAAATAAACTAAACTGAAACTGAATCGGCACACAAAATAAATTTATGAAACATAGATTTTGTTTGGTAAAGGATTGCTCGTGGAACTGTTGGGACTTGTGTGCATAATGGAAAGCTACGAACCGACATGCAGTGGTGGCCAAAGTGTCAGAGACAACTACAAACCAAACTACGAAATCAGGACTTACAAAAGAAGATTTCTGGTTGCTGGTCTCATATTCGTAAGCATTGGGATTCGTGGATTTAACCAGTCGTTGTTTGGATCAGCCAACGACGTATTGGCTAAGTTCTATCATGTACAACCCTGGCAAATAGACTGGATGACAATAACACAGGCTGTAATATTCGTCTCATCGTCACTCCCATTATCTTTTCTTGTTACTCGAATAGGATTTAAAACAGCAACTTTAACGATGGTCGGATTTTTATTTATCGGGTTCGCCCTCGACTTCGTATCCATTTGGATTCCTTTCGGGTTATCACTTGCTCTGGTTGGACAAGCTTCTGAAGGCCTTAGTTCGGTGGCCACATTCTCCATACAAACAGCAACAGTCGCCATTTGGTTTCCAGCTAACGAAGTTTCGAACGCAAATGCGATTCTAACCGTAAGCAGAGGGATTGGGGAAGCTTGTGGTGCAGTGACTTTGTCCAACCTGATACATATTTCAGATAGCACGAATAACGTACGTTTAAAACTAACCTGTGTATGTGGGTCAGTCACTTGTATATTGGCTGTTGTGTTTGTCATGACGTTTCTATTCGTCAAAGACAAACCCGATTTGCCACCAAGCATTGCACAGGCCAAAGCGGAAGTTTGGCAAGCTGGTCAGAGGGAACAAGTTGTGACAGTAAAGGAAAACCTGCGACAGTTTGCGACAACTTTAAAAAATGTTTTTACTGACCGTCATTTCCTGACCATCTGGACAGCTATTGGATTCGGGAGTCCGGTTTTACGAAACTACACGATTCTACTCTCCTCAGTGCTGCACTCACAGTTTCCTCAAACAGAAAACCTTAATTCAATAACTGGTTTTGTGTTAATGGGTTCGTGGTTAATGTGCACTATAGCTGGCTTCATTATAGGACCGATTATCACAAAAACAAAACGCTACAGGGCAATCGCGGTAATATCCATGATGTTGGTTTCCGCAGCAACTTTGGTTGTGTTAATCGGCATATTAACTAACTCATTGGTTACAGTTTGCACTGGGATGATTCTTGTGGGTTTCTTTGTAGGATTTGCTACTGTGATAAAATTTGAGTTGGTGTTGGAAATAACATATCCCCTGCCCCCACTGCAAGTTACAATGCTTTACATGATTGGTGTGGGCATCATGCGTTTATGTTACCCCGTTGTAGGAAGAGCTTTGCTGGAGAACGCGGGAGCTGCTGCTTCTATGTCCTTTCCCTTTGTCATGGCCGTACTTTCCACTCTACTTTTTTCAATACAGAAGTTGCCTTTTCGGCGCCTTGCGGCAGAAACTTCGGAAACAACTGATTTACTTCTGGAACATTAAAATTGAACTGAATTGTTTGATCGCCTATATTTGTATTCAATCTGCCACACTATAATTTGACTCATTATTAAGATCAACAACGCCGTTTTGCCAACGTCAAAACACTCCCTTGCATCAATCAATTTGATGAAGTTGAGTTGCATGTTTATATAATCACAAGACAAAACAACAAAATAATATTGACGAAAATATATTTTTATGTTATAATACTGGTGAGCGTTGTGTGCATTTTGTTGGTTATGTGTAAAAATGGTTACAGCCTAAAATTCCAATAAAGGACATATACAAATGTTTATTGATTTCAAACCGCCCAATACCAATTCTGCAAATGAACGTTATAGTCTAATAAAAAAAGTATATATTTTCCGGTATTCTGGTTAAATGGCGTTAATGATTAACTGAGCTATTTTCTATGGTAACTGACACTTCAATTAAATCCTTTTAATCACATTTTTCTAAAAATGACTACTTTTAGAGCGATAATTTGAAACTTTGTTTTGTTCTCTTCAAAGCAGCTTAAAAGAAATGTTTAATATTCTCATGTTAAAAACCACAGATAAATATTTTGAGTCGCTTTTATAAGAGTTTTACGTCACTTGATTTCCATTAGTCACTACAAACGGTTAAAAAATCGCTCTTGGCTTGTTTTGTGATTGCGAATGTTGTAGTCAATTCAATTTGTTGCTGCAATACCAGCTATTTTTGTGTTTGTGCTCGGAGTATCTGTTTAGCATACGTTTGGGGCCAACATGTAAAAAATTTTCGCCGTCCAATGTTTCGTTATATATACCACCATGACTGTAAAAGGAAAACCTGAGAAAACGAGAAGAATTTTCACCTTTGTCGCAACTGCAGATGTTAATTACTGCAGTAACAAGCTTAACAAATGTCGGGTTTGGCCTGTGCGAAACTCAGTGATATATCTGGTATATCTTTGACTTAAAACAAATTCACCCAACAGGCTGATCAAGAATGGAGCAATGTTGATGAAAAATGCATGTTATTCTCACATTTCCAGAAGATCTAGAAAGGTCAGATATGCGCCAAAAATGAAAAGTAAATGCTCTAACGCATAAACGTTTGCTTTGCTGGGTTCTAAATTAATTAACGCCAGATGAAAATCAGTAGTGGATAAAGTTTTTTTTAACGGATTAGTTTTTCAATGACTTCCTGTTGGCGTGGAAACAAACCATCCCCGATGCATTTTATACAATGAATCATGCAACAGTAGTGTTTTTGCAAACATCATGCTTTGATTGAGGATGCAGGAGCGGCTGGTTTACTGTCCTATCATTCGTTTGTTATGACCGCACTTTTTTGCTTAGCAATATGCATTGAATTGCCTAAAACCCGACAAATGAACCGAATTTGTATGATAATCTGGATGACAACAAGCTTTGTATTTATTCGTTGTTGATATCATTTGACGGAAGTAGATTTTGGAAAGTATTGTGTCCGAAATGCAATAACTGATGCAAAATTGCCACAAAGTTTTGCAATTTGATTTTATGCCATTTTGAATCTTCAAAAATCAGAACAGCTGCAACAAATAAGAGTTTCACCACCACTTCCTTTTAGTGTCCAAACCAACGCAACGAATGAAGCAGTTCCTTTCTACCATCTGTGTTGTTGTTCGGACTGACATGTTAACACATGGGAGGAATATAAAAGTACTTAAAGTTCTAATCAAAACTAGTTTGCTGTTGTTTTTCTGATTAAATGTCTGACATATTTCTCATTCATTCGTAAAAGGTTACAAACAAATTTGCCGAAAACATAAGCAAGTAAAATGTTTCGACTGTTTCTGTACTTACAGGTTGATAACAAATTTTGTCAGGAAAACAACTTCGCATTAAAACAGGTTATCTGTATAATAAAGAAATGAAAGGCGACAAACCGATCAACAGCCAAGACGCAGAGACCTACGAAGAGAGTGACGTAGAGAGTGAAGACCAACCTACCTTTGAATTAAAAACCTACAAAAGAAGATTTCTAGTTGCGGGTCTTATGTTTATCAGCATCGGCATTCGTGGATTTAATCAGTCGTTGTTTGGGTCTGCCAACAATGTTCTCAGCAAGTTCTACAAAGTACATCCTTGGCAGATAGACTGGCTGACAATCATACAGGCTGTAATGTTTATTTTTGCGACAGTTCCTATGTCATTTCTTGTTACCCGAATTGGATTTAAAAAGTCAGTACTTATGATGATCCTGTTTTTGTTTTTCGGGTTTGCCCTTGACGGCATATCCATTTGGATTCCTTCCGGATTTCCACTTGCTATAGTTGGACAAGCTTTGGAAGGTTTGAGTTCGGTCACCACATTATCAATACAAGTTGCCACGGCTGCCATTTGGTTTCCAGCTAACGAAGTTTCAAATGCAAATGCGTTTCTAACCATTAGCAGAGGGGTTGGGGAATCTTGCGGAGCGGTGACTTTGTCTAACTTGTTGCGTCTTTCAGACAGCACAAACGAGTTGCAATTAAAGCAGACATATGTATTTGGGACGATTTCTGGTACACTTGCAGTTGTGTTTATATTGACGCTTCTTTTTGTCAAAGACAAACCCGATCTTCCACCAAGCATCGCACAGGCCAAAGCGGAAGTTTGTCAAGCTCGTGAGAGAGCTAAGGCTGAGTCTGTAAAGGAAGGAATGCGACAGTTTGCGACAACTTTAAAGAATCTTTTTACCGATCGGCATTTCCTGATACTCTGGACTGCTGTAGGAATAGTGAATCCGTTGTTACGAAACTACACGATTCTACTCTCTTCAGTGCTGCACGAACAGTTTCCTGACGAAAAAAATCTTAACTCAACATCTGGTTTTGTGCTGATGGGATCCTGGTTATTGATCATTGTGGCTGGCTGCGTAGCGGGACCGATTATTACCAAAACAAAACGCTACAGGGCAATTGCGGTAATAACTACAATTTCTGTTTCGGCATGTACTCTGATAGCGTTGATTGGAATCTTAAGTGATTCATTGATCACAGTATATACCGGGGTGATTCTTTTGGGCTTCTTTGTAGGAGTTGCTTCAGTGGTTAAATTTGAGTTGGTTGTGGAAGTAACCTATCCTCTTCCAACTTTGCAGGCTACTATGCTCAGCATGATTGGTGTTGGTATTATGCGTTTATGTTATCCTATTGTTGGTAGAGTATTGCTGGAGGAAGCAGGAGCGGCTTCGTCTCTTGCCTTTCCTTTTGCCATGACCGCACTTGCCGCTCTACTTCTAATAATTCAGAAGTTGCCTTTTCATCGTCTTGAAGCTGAAACTTCTGAAACATCCAAACTCCTTTCGTCAAATTGAAAGTTTTTTGTTGACCCCATTACGTATGCTTTTAATATTTAGATAAGAGCTCTGATTCAACGTAAACTATATATTAATGCGAAATTGCGCTTTAGTTTTGATAATTTAACGGCAATCTATTCATGTCAGTTGAATCATATTGATACTTACATGTCTAACAGATTTGTATTTGTTTTCTGTGGATAATTTTTTTTGGTGATAACATTGTGTTTATCTTGAACACGAATGCGCTTGTAACAAGTTGCTTGTTTTGGATACTGGTTCGAGACAACACTAAAGAAATAACTAAAATTGACAAAATATTAGCAAACCTGATTTGTGGATATTTTGATGACGTAGCATTTCACTACAATTGTTAGTGTGCGCATTGTCACAGCGTGTAAATCCGTTGCTTTTGAGCGATGTGTCTGCAACTCTGTACATTCAATTTTGTTGATTCACCGTTTGAAAACTGCTAAAAAAATTTAGGAAATGGACATAAATCTATAGTCAACAAAGTCCAGAGAAGCAAATTTTTTTAAAGCGACTTCCTTTCAGTGCGAAAACAAAGCAAAGCTTATAATTAATTACTGAATTAATTATTATTTCCTGGATAGTGTTACGTAAATGATAGATCCGTCCAGTCACACCGAGCAGCACAAGCTTATTCCTACGTTCTTGACAATTTAACTTAACCATAGAAACAGTAATTAACCTACCACAAATGTCGGCCTTTCGCATGCAAAGAGGCAGTCAAAAATCGCGAATTGGACAGAAGGTGCTCTTCTTCTTTGGGGCGTAACTTTTTGCCCCTGTCCACGTTTAGATGAATCATGGTGAGAATCAATGGTATGGGTAGTATGCGCCTATGATATCCCGCAAAGGGAAGATTATTGCTGGAGAAATCAGAGACGGTTGTTGGTCTTTTACTTTGGCATGGTCACATTTGCCACTGTGATTATGAGAATGCAGAAGTTTCGTCGTTTGAGTATGTAAATTTACAAATCAATTTTTATACATGAGCATTGTGCAGGTTTTAAATTAAATCGTGTAATACAAACGCAAAGTGTCCCGGAAATTTGTGTAGAAAACCCTGCTTGTGATACAAACTTAGTACACGATGCATGCCATAAATACAAAAACAGACTAGCATTGGCGCTAAGCTGAATGTGTGAACAATGTTAAGGTAATTGAAAGACTTGTTCAAATGAAAACTAGAACGCATGGCATGCAAATACTTCAAAGGAAACGGTAAAATACGCGGGAAATTCCTGTAGGAGCAAAAAATCAAGCGAAGTATAAATATAATAATAGCGACTCAAAAATATTTATCTGTAGTTTTTGTTGCGAGAATATACAACATTACTTTCAAGCTGCTTTAACGAGAACAAAACAAAGTTTCATAACACATAATAGGAATCCATGTTTTTGGGTTGTTATCGCGCTAAAAGGAAGTCGTTTCAAAAAATGTGACTAGAAGGATTTAATTGAGTATCAGTTACCATTGGAAATAGCAACGTCAACCATGACCTCCATGGAAACGGAATGACCACAACAAATATGCTTTTTTTAATAATGTTTATCTGCAGAAATATAATGTTTATCTGCAGAACTGGTATTGGGTGGCTTGATGTCAATAAACATGTGTGTCTGTCCTTCATTGGAATTTTAAGCTGCAGCGATTTTTACACAACCAACAAAATGCACACAACGCTCACCAGTATTATGACAAAAAAAATTAGTTTGTTAAATATTTTTTATTGCTTTTTCTTGTGATAATAGAAACATCCAAATAAACTTAATAAAATTGATTGATGCAAAGAAGTGTTTTGTCGTTTTCGTCTGTATTATACAGAAAACAACACATATTGGCAAAACGGCGTGGCTGGTATTAATAATGAGTAAAATGGAGTGTCCCCGTGCTTATGTCCAATACAGATTGGATACAAATAAAAGCGATCGAAAAATTCAATTCAAATTTAATGTTCCAGAAGTAAATCAGTTGTTTCCGAAGTTTCTGCCGCAAAGCGCCGAAAAGGCAACTTCTGTATTGAAAAAAGTAGAGTGGAAAGTACGGCCATGACAAAGGGAAAAGACATAGAAGCAGCAGCTCCTGAGTTCTCCAGCAAAGCTCTTCCTACAATGGGGTAACATAAACGCATGATACCCACACCAATCATGTGAAGCATGGTAACTTGCAGTGGGGGCTGGGGATATGTTATTTCCAACACCAACTCGAATCTGATAACAGAAGTAAATCCTACAAAGAAACCCACAATAATCATCCCAGTGCAAACTGTAACCAATGAGTTAGTTAATATCCCGATTAACACAACCAAAGTTGCTGCGGAAACTAACATTGAGAATATTACCGCAATTGCCCTGTAGCGTTTGGTTTTTGTGATAATCGGTCCTATAATGAAGCCAGCTATAGTGAACATTAACCAGGAACCCATCAACACAAAACCAGTTGTTGAATTCAAGTTTTCTGTTTGAGGAAACTGTGAGTGCAGCACTGAGGAGAGTAGAATTGTGGAGTTTCGTAAAACCGGACTCCCGAACCCAATAGCTGTCCAGATGGTCAGGAAATGACGGTCGGTGAAAAGAGTTTTTAAAGTTGTGGCAAACTGTCGCAGGTCTTCCTTTACTGTCACAACTTGTTCCCTCTGACCAGCTTGCCAAACTTCCGCTTTGGCCTGTGCAATGCTTGGTGGCAGATCGGGTTTGTCTTTGACGAATAGAAACGTTATGACAAACACAACAGCCAAAATACAAGTGACTGACCCACATACACAGGTTAGTTTTAAACGTACGTCATTCGTGCTGTCTGAAATATGTATCAGGTTGGACAAGGTCACCGCACCACAAGCTTCCCCAATCCCTCTGCTTACGGATAGAAATGCATTTGCATTTGAAACTTCGTTAGCTGGAAACCAAATGGCGACTGTTGCTGTTTGCATAGACATTGTAGCCACTGAACTGAAGCCTTCAGAAGCTTGTCCAACTAGAGCAAGTGGATATCCGAAAGGAATCCAAGTGGATATGACGTTGAGGGCAAACCCGATAAATAAAAATCCAACCATCGCTAAAAGTGCCGTTTTAAATCCCATTCGAGTAACAAGAAAAGATAATGGGAGTGACGATGAGACGAATATTACAGCCTGTGTTATTGTCATCCAGTCTATTTGCCAAGGTTGTACATGATAGAACTTGGCCAATACGTCGTTGGCTGATCCAAACAACGACTGGTTAAATCCACGAATCCCAATGCTTACGAATATGAGACCAGCAACCAGAAATCTTCTTTTGTAAGTCCTGATTTCGTAGTTTGGTTTGTCGTTGTCTCTGACACTTTGGCCACCACTGCATGTCGGTTCGTAGATTTTCATTTTCAAAAACAGGCTTGATGCAATCGTTGTTGGAACCGAAGTTAACAATCCCCTCTCACTTAAAATTATGCTAATGCTGCATAAATTTATTTGATACGTCGACAATTACACGTATCTCATCAGATTTATTTTGTCAGAATAAACCAAAAAAAGACTGACTGATTAGTTTTGTTTATTCAACTGTCACGCAGGTTTTAATCCTGAAAATTGTTGGTCGAATCTTTTTTTTCTGCCAACTGAATTGGGTCATTTCAAATGCCAGAACACAGGCGGCTGAAATCACATGAAAATTTGGAAGTACTAGTAGATACTTTTCAAGCAACGTTCCTTTGAACCATTGCCCCAATAATTATTATTCTAAATTTACTAATATTACGCCAAAACTAATAGAAGCTATCAACGATATTCGACGTTTATCATAAGCTCATGCATCCATTACCACCCACTGAACAAGCCAAGAAATGCCAGAGCTGGCAACTTAATTTATTCGAATATACTTATGAACACAACCGCTATTGTAAAGTTTAATCTGGCCGATAAGCTGCTGCTGCTATTGATACTGCAGTATCGTCTCGTTTTCGCCATCATCACGACCGTAAAATTGGGAAGTAATCAATTACAAATTACATCAATATTGCACCGATAAGGCAGTCGATGCCAAATTGGTTGGATGTGGAAAGTTATGCAAAATATAGACCTTTAAATGCGCGGGGTTTGCTAATCTAACTGATACACAAGGATGAGAAGCATAATATCTTTTATTTTTGTCCAAAATATTTTTTTGTCAAAGATTAAAATTATTGTTTTGCCGCCATGCCGAAAGAAGCTGGTATCCGAGTAAATTAGTTTCCTGTAAAGCAATAATCACGCCATGTAAGTATTGAACATAGTTTCAAACCACACAAAACCCCAATAACTGTTATTTTACAGCAGCAGATTGAACATAAAGCAAACAGTGTTGTATGATAAATGATAGGAACTTTGTTTGTTTTTGGATTTGT
Organism: Ascidia mentula; assembly: GCF_947561715.1. Taxonomy (NCBI): domain Eukaryota; kingdom Metazoa; phylum Chordata; class Ascidiacea; order Phlebobranchia; family Ascidiidae; genus Ascidia; species Ascidia mentula. The sequence continues at coordinate 9,237,367 of NC_138574.1, read as the reverse complement.
TTTCACTCTCAAAGGAAGTCGTTCAAACATGTTTATTAGTGTGCAAAGCTTTATGAAACCACATATATTCCAATCTGCGGTTAAGCACTGGGATTGCAATGTTCGCGTTTACCCTCAACAATCACGCAAATTATGAGTTCTTCATTGCGGCGCCACTTTTCGAAGAGCTCTGGCGCAGCATAGTCCATGTCTGGGTAGTTCCACAAGTGACCAACCTTGTAATGGTGCTGCATAATTACTAGTCTTGTCAGGTTGTAATCATACGGTAGTATATCTTCAATCTATCCCCAATACGAAGAATTCAATTAAACCACTGGGGATTGAGCTTTACCGACGAAGTAGCATATTTCGACTTCTTCTGTGTTCATTGCATTTCCCGTCAATCACTGGAGCAAATCACTGACGTTGTACGTACTTGATTTTTGCCAATTACATAGTCGTAACTTATATATCCACGATCAATTTGCCAGTGGTTGCATAACCTTTAACGCTGGAAAGACTTCAATTGTAGCATCCTTACGACCGAAACCTTTACTATATGAAAAAATTAATATAGCGATTCTACTGACGATCGGTTGACTCTGATTGAGTGCGAACTTAGCGACAATTCTTTTTCTCTGGCTGGCATTCCAGGGGCATACTGTGTCTACTTTTCTTGTGAGGAAGGCCATCGATCTCCTTTCCGCAGAAAAAGTCTGGACCTGTCGGCCACCGAGAGATGATATGTACCGCGAGACGTCATCTGCGTGGTTCTCCTGTGTTGGCTAACAAGTCAATCATCAGCACCTTCACTTCTGCTTTCTTTGGCTTTTCTATTCGGAGTAATACACGCTTATTTTTCACATACATCTTTAACGCAAGGTATTGATTTTATTGCTGCTCTGAAAACGAGCAAATTGGCAGCAGATAACGTGGGAGGATCAGATATGGACACAGTTGCTATAACAGCTCTGGACAATCCTGAAACTTCTTGTGATAACATATTTGCATAGTGTTGGTTGCTTTCGCAAGCCTTTCGTTTTGCCTTTCGTTTTGCCAAGAAAAAAGGCACACAGGAAGTTATTGTCAGCTCTACCGCAATGCAGCATTGCAGTTTATAAAGTGACGATTAACTGATCGCAAAACAAGAGTGTAGCTTAGTAGAAAATGAAACTCGCTGTTGAAAGCACTTCAAATATATGCCAGAAGTCATTTGAAAATACTTGAAGTCATTTGAAAATACATTGAAATGTTAACAAAGGTCTTTAGCGCTAGCGATAAAATATTGCAATAAAAAAATCAGTTTCATTGTGTTCGACAGCTAACACGTAAACAATGTACATACACTGCACAAACAACCTATTTATTATTTCCGAAAATGGGTTGATACAAACAATAGTTGTAATATTATCATACGCAATTTATGCTTATATTTTAGTATATGGACATCAAAACTATAATCGAACCGTTCGAAAGAAAAAAAATTATTTTTTGGACTGTGATATTTTCTACCCTATGGCACGACAATTGCAAGCTCGATTTAATAAACTACTTGCATATTGCGAAACAGAAAATATATGTAAATAGGAAATTAGTGAATGTCTAACTTGTAATTTGCAAAAAATGGAAAACGATAAATCGATGATCACAGAAAGCACGAATAACCGGAAAGATTCTGAAGGAAACTATGAAATCAAGAGCGACAGAAGAAGATTTCTGATTGTGGGACTCATGTTCATCACCATTAGCACTCGTGGATTTAATCAGTCGTTGTTCGGGTCTGCCAACAATGTTCTCAGCAAGTTCTACCAAGTACAGCCGTGGCAGATAGACTGGCTGACAATCACACAGGCTCTGGTATTCATATTTGCGACAATTCCATACTCCTTTTTTGTCACCCGAATTGGGTATAAATCAGCAGTCATAATGATGAACGCATATTTGCTAATTGGGTTTGCCCTTGACGGCGTATCCGTGTGGATTCCAAACGGTTTTCCACTTGCTATAACCGGTCAAGCGTTAGTTGGGTTTAGTTCGGTGGCCACATTCTCCATACAAACTGCAACAGCTGCCATTTGGTTTCCAGCTAACGAAGTGTCAAATGTAAATGCCTTTCTCACTATTAGCAGAGCGGTTGGTGAAGCTTGTGGTGCGGTGACATTGTCCAACCTGATATATATTTCAGATAGCGCCAATTACGTGCGCTTAAAACTTACATATGTGTTCGGGACTGTTTCTGGAATTCTTGCAGTTGTGTTTATATTGACGCTTCTTTTTGTCAAAGACAAACCCGATTTGCCACCAAGCATCGCACAGGCCAAAGCGGAAGTTTGTCAAGCTCGTGACAGAGCTAAGGCTGTGTCTGTAAAGGAAGGCCTGCGACAGTTTGCGACAACTTTAAAGAATCTTTTTACCGATCGACATTTCCTGATACTCTGGGCTGTTGTGGGTATTGTGAATCCGGTCTTACGAAACTACACAATTCTCCTCTCGTCAGTGCTGCACAAACAGTTTCCCAATGTAACAAACCTTAACTCAACAGCTGGTTTTGTGTTAATGGGATCCTGGTTAATGTTTATAGTATCTGGCTCATTTGCGGGACCAATCCTAACAAAAACAAAACGCTACAGGGCAATCGCGGTTATATCTTTAATACTGCTTTCAATAGCAAGTTTAATAGCGTTGATCGGCACATTAACCAACTCATTGGCTACAGTATGCACAGGCGTAGTTCTTGTGGGCTTTTTCATAGGAGTAGCTTCTATAACCAAATTCGAGTTGGTGGTTGAAGTTACTTATCCTCTGCCCACATTGCAAGTTACTATGCTAAGCATGATTGGAATGGGTATTATGCGTCTATGTTATCCTTTAGTGGGTAGATTATTGCTGGAGAATGCAGGGGCTGCTGCTTGTCTGGGCTTTCCCTTTGGCATGGTCGTAATTTCCACTCTGCTTATAATAATGCAGAAATTGCCTTTTCGCCGTTTTGAGGCAGAAACTTCGGAAACAACCAATCTTTTGCCGGATACTCCAAATTAAAAGCTGAATTGAGTTGTTCACCGTTTGCATGTTTGTAACGTTTTGTTGTGGATGTTTTTGGAATGATGCTCTCAATTTGATCGTAATTACTGTTATTTGAGCATCAGAATTAAAAGTTGCTGGTTTGATGTGTTTTTCACGTATGCAATGTAAAACCATACCTGCATCGAACATGTATTGAACGGCGCATACTTTTAGGCAACACCATCCAAAATTTGTTGTTTTTCTAATCAGCTTTTTACCATTTATCCAAATGAATTGAATGTTGTAATTTCTTTCTGTGCAGAATCAAATGCTTGAGTTAATATATACATACGATCGCACCTCTGTCTCCTATCATAGAAACCGCAAGTAAAGTTATTAGAACCAGGCCCAGGACCTATACTTAAACTTAAAACACATACAGAAACGTCCAAATGCTGAAATCAGGTAATAAGTGACAGTATTTAAGACTTTACAACAAGTTAGGCAGGAATTACCATATATATTCCAAAATCAATCTTTTTTATGTAGTGAAAACAATACCGCTGTTTGCCAAATATTTTTTGAGCTGAAATACCAGGATAATAGAAGAAGCACAACAATTGCTGATAACCGGCAGATCACGGTGGTCATCGACGTAGCCAAGTTTGGCGCCGTCCGAATTGGTTTACTACCAGTTCATTTGCGAGTGCTCCATTTCATTTCACGAAGCACTAATCATTGCAGGTCAATGTTTTAATGTTTACCTGGACATATTTGTAGCCAGCTCCTCATTAAAGCATTATCGCCGACACTTGAAGCAACTTTATAAAGACGTTTATGTCTCATCACCAAGATGGGGAGGTGCGTTTTCGGCAAATCTTGAGTCGATTTATTCTGACACCGAATCAATTGCAACCATTGTCAACTTCCTCACTTCAAAGTTCCAATCACATGGCACCATCCAGAAAGTGGGGATGTCACGACGTTTATAATCGCTGCTATGGTTAAAAATCTGAAAACAATAGCGATCACAGGTAAAGCTTTCTTTTATATTACGATTTTTTTTAACACATAATCGTTGACATTGTTGACTTTATACACAATCCCGGTAGAGCAAATATCGCCCCATCTCAAATTAAATATAGCACCAATGCTGTACAACGACTTTCCCAAGGTCGCAGTATTTAACTAAATTAGTGGAAATGTGTTGATGATAACTTGGACGTTACAATTTGTTCAATACTTATTTCCAAAGATGTTATGATTACAAAAGCAAGTTTCAAAGGCATCGAATATGTTGAAATGACGTTTAAAAAAGCATTAAAACGTCAGCAAAGGTAAACTGAACGGAAGACGACGTCAAAAAAACTATGTAAAGCAAAATTTTGAAACGATTTCCTTTTAACGCGGAAACAAATTGGCAACGCGTGCAGTTCCTATCATTTGTTATCTGTTGAAGCGATTGTAGTTTTTGTTTGCGCTATTGATTGTGTTTATCCTGCTACAATGTTTAGACTTAGTGACGGTATCCCTCTTGCGTGGTGTGACATTAACGGGTATGGTTTGTGTCGTCAAAACAGAATCTGAATAGTTATAATTTGCAAATTTGGGACGCATTCGAGGACCTCACATGGTTGGGGCTTTGCTCAAGTTCAAATATCCTGCTCAAGTTTCAGATTACTTCGTTGTAATATAAATCAGTTCGAAGATAATGATGGTCGTCAGCAAAGCGGTTGCTGGACAAAAATGGCTGGATTCGCTTGGGATAATATAATCAGTTACTTGTTCTAGTTCCAAAGTTCCTATTTTATCGGCAGGTAGTAGAGAAAACGACAAACAAGTATGCTGTATGTTCAAAAAAAACTAATCTAACGGTATAAAAATGTCAGAACTGATAATATAAATCAAATGGTGGATACTCCGATTTTTTAGGTTATGTTTTCAAAGCAATTGCTTGTTAATATATATTGTGGTTTTGCAAAGAAAAATGAAAGATGTCACTCCGGAATACAATGGAGAGCGATGTAGTGTCCAGGACAACAAAACAGTCTATGAAATTAAGACTTTCAAAAGGAGGTTTCTTGTTGTGGGCCTTATGTTTGTGATTATCGGCATTCGTGGATTTAATCAGTCGTTGTTTGGGTCTGCCAACGACGTTTTGACCAAGTTCTACAATGTTCAACCTTGGCAAGTAGACTGGCTGACAATCACGCAGGCTGTAATGTTTATATCTGCGACGGCTCCTGTATCTTTTCTTGTTACCCGAATAGGATTTAAAACGGCAACATTAATGATGACTGGGTTTTTGTTTCTCGGGTTTGCCCTTGACGGCATATCCATTTGGATTCCTTCCGGATTTCCACTTGCTATAGTTGGACAAGCTTCGGAAGGCTTCAGCACCGTAGCAACAACATCTATACAAACCGCAACAGCCTCCATTTGGTTTCCAGCTAACGAAATGGCGAATGTAAATGCGGTTCTAACTGTGAGCAGAGCGGTTGGTGAAGCTTGTGGTGCGGTGACCTTGTCCAACCTGATACATATTTCGGATAGCATAAATTACATGCGTTTGAAACTGACCTATGTATTTTGGACGATTTGTTGTATTTTGGCAGTTGTGTTTATAATAACGCTTCTGTTTGTCAAAGACAAACCCGATTTCCCTCCAAGCATTGCACAGGCCAAAGCAGAAGTTTGGCAAGCTGGTGAGAGAGCAAAGTATGTGTTTGTAAAGAATGACCTGCGACAGTTTGGAACAACTTTAAAAAATCTTTTTACCGATCGACATTTCCTGACCATCTGGGCTGCTATTGGAATTGTGAATCCAGTCTTACGAAACTACACAATTCTACTCTCGTCAGTGTTGCACAAACAGTTTCCTAACGAAAAGAACCTTAATTCAACATCTGGTTTTGTACTGATGGGATCCTGGTTAATGTTTGTTGTTGCTGGCTTCCTTACTGGGCCAATCATTACGAAAACAAAACGCTACAGGGCTATAGCGATAGTATCCCTGATGTTGGTTTCAGCGTCCACTTTGTTAACGTTGATCGGCATTATATTCAAGTCATTATTTACGGTTTATGCAGGCGTGGTTCTTGTGGGTTTCTTTATTGGAGCTGCTGCAGTTGTGAATTTGCAGTTGGTGATGGAAGTAACCTATCCTCTTCCAGCATTGCAAGTTACCATGCTTGTCATGACAGGCGTTGGCATTATGCGTATGTCTTATCCCATCGTAGGAAGAGCTTTCCTGGAGAAATCTGGGGCCGCTGCTTCTCTGGCCTTTCCCTTTGTCATGACCGTGATTGCAAATCTGCTTATGATTATGCAGAAGTTGCCATTTCGTCGTCTTGAGGCTGAAACTTCGGAAAAATCTAAACTTTTATCAGACTCGTGTCCAAATTAGTTGAATAAGGGTCATTACCGTTTGGTTGCTTGGAGCATTTTATTGTGTTACTATATGAATTACGGAGAATAAACTAAATTTGCTTTTTATGAAATGAATTTTTAAAATATCCATTGCAACTGTCCTCGGGTTCATCTTAATTGTTTTCGCAACAAATATTTTTTCGCAAGCTTTAACAATCAAAGGTCTACAGGAATGAAATTTTATTTTACTACTGGTTTACTCTTCAGACACCATCAGAAGAAAACAGATCATTTAAAAACAATTGTTTAAAACATGCTTCGCAATGTGCATTCATATTGTACCATCTGCAGCTACGGGTTACAACATCTGTGAAAATCTATTTTAAAAAATGGATAAAGTATGGACAATAGCCACACGCAAGCACCAATACAGCATATATTTCACAACAATCCGTTTTAGAACATAAAAGTTGAGATTGATGGGATCGACAAACGATTTAGCGGTTGGTCTAAGGCCATTATACGACTTCTGGTTCTATCACGGAAACTTGTACACACACGCGCTTTTGTTCAGACTCCTCAAGAATGTAAACCAGGACCGAATAAAAGTTCTTGGTCATCAACATATTATAAACCAAAATGTTTTAAAACGATCTCCTTTAATCGACGCATGCGGTTGCTATTTTTCGTTGCCACACTGCATGTTTCCGTTTACCCTACCACAATGGTCCTACAACATATTGTCAAAATAGTTGCATTAGTATAGGATTATTTATATTCCTACAAAAAGTTTAATTAAGCGTTAGATTAGATTGTGAGTAGTAAATAAAATTGAATTTACATTTATGTGGTTTACAGAAATCTAAATTCCTCTGCATTTAATAATTTCGCATGAAAAAGAGTTTAGACAAACAGAATGAAAACAGAGAAATCTGTCACAAGCGTTCAATCATTATCAAATGAAAAATCAGAACTCTTGATGGGTACGACAACAGGACAAGGTGAATTGGCTGCCAGAAGATTTGTGCTGGCCGTACTCCTTTTTCTTTCCTCATTTCTTTACGGAATGAATCAACCTACTTTCGGAATAGTTAACAACGTGTTGTCCAAGTATTTCAATGTTTATCCTTGGCAGATCGACTGGTTAAGCAACGTTTATGGAATAACACGACTAGTAGTCGGTATTCCGGCGATGCTAATACTCAGAAAAGTGGGATTAAAACAAGGATGTAACTTAATGCTTGCATTTGCTTCTATTGGACTAAGTTTGCATTGCGTTGCATTCTGTTTTCGTGATGGTTATTTTGTCGCGTTGTGTGCTCAGATGTTGGTTACTGTCTTTGCGATAATGTTTGTGCCAGTGAAAACCCGTAGTGTAGCCGTTTGGTTTCCAGCAAATGAGATTGCTCCAGCTATGGCTTTTATCGGATCGGGATGTGATTTGGGTTAAATCGCCAATGTCTCCACCATCCCGCATTTGGTCTCAATACACGACAACTCAGAAACCGTTCGAAATCGTCTCGTAAGCGTAATCGGCGCGTGCTGTGTCACCATGTGGTTGTTGTTTGCATTTTCACTTGTTTTTATCAAAGAAAAACCCAAGTTTGCACCAAGCACAGCTGAAGCTTTAGCAACATCATCAAGTATGCGAAATTCGTGCTCCAATTTACTGGAAGAAATTAAAAGGCTTTTTTCAGTACAACTTAATTTGTTACAAAATCGACCCTTTCTCATCGTGGTGTCAATTAAATTGATCTTACTTCCAACAAATCGGCTTATCGCAGTTCTGTTTACGTCAATACTTCACAGAAACTTTCCGAATGCCACTGGACTGAACGTAATCGGTGGCAAAATGCTCATGATAACTTGGACGATTTCATTTTTTGTATCCTTATTCACTGGTACGCTGATATCAAAAACAAGACGATACAGAGCGGTTGCAATAGCAGCTACTGTACTTGACTGTTTTTACTTCACAATGGTGGTGATATCCTTGCACATAGGATCACTAAAGTTGTTGTTTGTAAGTCAGGCAATTGTTGGCGTGAGTCAAGGAGTCAATAAGATTGCACTTACTGAGCTAATGGTTGAGGTTACCTATCCAGCTCATTTTGCAGATGTTTACGTCGTAAGTTTGATCAGCTTGGGAATAATGATGATTGTCAGCAGTGTTGTTGGAAGAACCTTGCTGGATTCGTTCGGAACAATACCATGCCTTGTGTTTCCGCTTGTACTCGTGATTTTAGTAACCTGTGTTCTGTCATATCAAAAATTTCCTTTCTACCGCCAAGAAGCGGAGGAGTCGACAACGCAGTCTCTTATGCCATGAGGTTACCTAACAGAAAGTCTATTCAATTTACTATTTTGTAATAATGAAGCTTATAACAAATACTTATTCAATCGGCAAGACAATCGAAACCACAATCCACACATGGTAAATTACACTATTGTATCGGAAAATGCACAAGCTTTCATGTCTGCTAAACCTGGTCTTTTACAAACAAAAGGTCATCTTTCATTTCACCGGACCACCGTATTTCCTTGCAACAAATGACGCTGTAGAAAGACTGGTGCATACAGTTAAAGGGGCTGTGGAGAAGTCTTCAAAGTCCCCCAAAGAGGTATTACAGGAGATTCTACTTCAACACAAGCGCCCCCCCAACGGTATATTGTTTTTTTACGTGGTAAACTCCTCAACGACAGACAAATCCGAGTAAAAAATTATACTTTGTTGACTTTACCAACGCACGTGATCTAACGTAAACAAGTATTGCCGACATTGAAATCGATTATACTTCATACGTGGACCCAGACACAGCTATAGGACGGTCGCTAGGTTCCTGCAACTATTGTGAAATGTATTGAAAGTCGAACGTTTCACGTTAAAAGTGTTTTTCTGAGATCCAATCTGGCGACAATAAATCGATTAATTACGCGTTCGATACGTTTCCGACGAAGATTTGGAACTGGCCGTAGAAGAACGATTTCTGCACCTTCCGTCTCCAGAAATTCACGTCCCAGCCGATCCGAGCGCTTCTGCGTTCGGTACCAGCAATCCGCGAAAAAACCAAGCGATCGCGCAACCCTCAGAGCGGTTTCACTAAAAAAAATTGATCGGCAAGTCAGGGAGCTAACAGCGGAAATGCTCAGAGGAAATCACGTTTTTTCTTGTCAGTAAAATTCTACTTGTTTGACAAGTCGGAGGGCTAAATGCAAGCGAAACAATAAAGTGTTCGGGAAAAGTGAAATATGTATTGAATTAAATAATATGGAAAAAGGGAGGATTATTTGTCTCTAACCGGGATGGTTATGTTGTATAATTGCATGCGTATGAAGAAGATATTGAAAATGGTCGGTGTTTGTGCTTGGTAAATGTGTTAATGCCTAACGCACAGCTACACTGCTTAGATACCTTTTCAATATAACTGTTTCTTTATGACGCGTAAAAACCGCCACGAAAGAAGCACAAATTGAAGTTATGAATGTACAATTTGTAGCAGTGACAAATAGATTTTATGTGAATGCAGCTTGATGCTCTCTGTTTAAAAAAAGTGTTGCACATTTTGTAAGAACAAAATGGCAAACAGCGAAAAGGTAATGAAAGAAATTAGCGGAAGTCAGGAAGATGAAAAACCCAACCATGAAATCAAGACTGACAAAAGGAGATTTCTGATTTTGGGTATCATGTTTTTCCTAATCGGGATTCGTGGATTTAATCAGTCTTTGTTCGGGTCTGCCAACAATGTTCTCGCAAAGTTCTACCAAGTACATCCGTGGCAAATAGACTGGTTGACAGTCACACAAGCTGTGGTGTACATCTCAATGACAGTTCCATTCTCGTTTCATGTTACTCGAGTTGGATACAAATCAGCAGCCATAACGATGGTAGTGTTGTTACTGCTGGGGTTCACCCTTGATTTCGCATCCATTTGGATTCCAAACGGTTTTCCACTTGCTATAGCAGGACAAGCATTTGTTGGGTTTAGTTCTGTGGCCACAATATCAATACCAACTGCAACAGCCGCCATTTGGTTTCCAGCTAAAGAGGTGTCAAATGTAAATGCGTTTCTAACCATTAGCAGAGCGGCTGGGGAAGCTTGCGGTGCGGTGGCCTTGTCCAACCTGATTCATATTTCAGATAGCAGGAACGTTGTTAGTTTAAAACTGAGCTACGTATTTGGAACCGCTACTTGTATTCTGGTAGTCATGTTTATATTGGTAATGATATTCGTCAAAGACAAACCTGATCATCCTCCAAGCATTGCACAGGCCAAAGCGGAGATTTGTCAAGCTCGTGCACGAGCTGAAGCTGTTTCTGTAAAGGATGGCCTGCGACAGTTTATGACAAATGTAAAGAATCTTTTTACCGATCGGCATTTCCTGACAATCTGGGCTGCTTTAGGAATTGTGAATCCGGTCTTACGAAACTACACGATTCTACTCTCGTCAGTGCTTCACGAACAGTTTCCTAACGACAAAAACCTCAACTCAACAGCTGGTTTTGTGTTGATGGGATCCTGGATAATGTTTATTGTATCTGGCTGTTTTGCGGGGCCAATCATTACAAAAACAAAACGGTACAGGGCAATCGCAGTTATATCTTTAATACTGCTTTCAATAGCAAGTTTATTAGCGTTGATCGGCATATTAACCAACTCATTAGCTACAGTTTGCACAGGCGTAGTTCTTGTGGGCTTTTTCTTAGGAACAGCAGCTATAGTAAAATTGGAGTTGGTGGTTGAAGTAACCTATCCCCTGCCCCCGTTTCAAGTAACAATGCTCAACTTGATTGGTATGGGTATTATGCGTCTATGTTATCCTCTATTGGGAAGATTATTGCTTGCCAAATCTGGAGCGGCTGCTTCTCTGGCCTTTCCCTTTGGTATGGTCACTTTCGCCACTTTTCTCATGATAATTCAGAAGTTGCCCTTCCGTCGCTTCGAGGCAGAAACTTCGGAAGCAACCAAACTTTTGTCGGAGGACTAAAACAACAGAATTCTGTTGTTCACCAACATACATTTTTCGAATTGCAGTGGATCGTTTAACTAACAGATTTAAAGGTAGCTTAGTGCATATCGATCGAATAGTGTACATTGTTTGCCATTAACTGTGTGTGTTCTTGAATGCATCAATATACTTGTATGCATATAGTTTGGTATATCGTTTCAAAGTTTATACTCTTTCTGGTATTTGGCAGGGAAATGCGGTTAGATGGTTTGTGAAGTTCATTGTGACGATTCACCTGTCTTCTACGTCATTAAATTCATACGTCATATTATTAACCACCTTTCCCGCTAACCTGGTTATTCCCAACCTGATGCCTCGGGAGCATACTATAGGATGTTTTACATTTGCCTTCATTAGTTTTGCTTCCTGTTCTTCAAAACCATTAACCGCATTGCTATAAGTGAAACCAACTTTATTTCGATGGCCACAATCTATGCAAACTGGAGCAGTCGCTATCTGGTTTCCAGCTAACCAAGTTTTAATTCGTTTCTAACCATTAGTCGAGCGATTGGGCAAACTTGCGGTGCGTTTACCTCGTCCAACATTGATACTTATTCCCGATACCAAAAACGTTTTTCTTTCAAACTGGCCCTTGACAGTTTATGCCAAATGCAAAAATCTTTTTATCGAACGATATTTCGTAACCATCTTGGCTGCTTTACGGGGGTAAGTCCGGCTTTACGAAATCACGCAATTATATACCCTCAATAGTCGGTTTATTGGAATTGAACGGCATATTGACTAACTTCCTGACCACAGTTTGTGTGGGCATGATTTTGCTGGATTGTTCAATGGTAACAGTAGCTATAGCAAAATTGAAGTAGGTGGTGGAAGTAACTGCCCATGTTGCGAATAAACTTGTGGGATACGTTGACAGTATGGAAAGACAAGCTTCACTTATCATAAGCCCTTTCAAATCAAGAACATTTACTTTCATTGAGCGTACACTTCACTAAAACACATGCATGAACACCAGAGGCGCAAAAAAGCTGAAACAATTCTAGCATTAGCAGCAGCAGCAGCAGCAGCAGCAGCAGCAGCAGCAGCAGCAGCTTTTGTTTGGTATTTCATAACATAAATTGTTACTGATGCTGCCAGGCATATTTATTGCTTAATACTGCTCTCTGGCCAGAAGAGCAGTATTAAGCAATTTCATAACATGTTGGCTCTAAAATTCTGTTCCTTTCGCCCTTTGTTGCATCAACCACGGTCCTTCCCAAAAGCCTCCCAACACGTTTGATAACATTAATTGCCATTTGCAATATTCTTCCCAATTTTCTGCCCTCACATTCAGTTCACATTACAACACAACACGAGTGAGCACAATACCACGTTTAATTTCAGTTTTTATGTATTTCACATTACAAGCGGACTTAAAGCACGCAAGTACTTAATAACCGATATCAATGTAGTACTGTGAGCGGGCTGTCACGTCGTTGGAGTAGTCGTTTCCTGTTGTACCTTGGTCCATGTTCTCGTAAGTGTCGACATTGGAAACACCGCTGTTGTAAGCACAAATTCCACCCTTGAGATTCATGTCTTGTGACCATGTACGATGTTTATTTGACACTCCGTTGATCATATCTATCAGAATGCCTGTCCCCTGAAGGATGTTTTGTAACGAGTATGGCCCACCTTGAATTGTGTGATAACGGTCGTCAACCTGTGCGTATAACAGTTCGGTTTACCAATTTACGTATCCTCTGCATTTCAAAATACATCACAACAGCACATCAGGGCAAAAAATAAATGACTTATATTCGAAGATGGTTAAGTCGCACTGTACATTACTACAATGTTGATGTAGTTAAAGTTACCCGCATGACACAGTACATAAAAACACAAACTTAGCAGTCGTACTCGTGCTGTTATTTGGACACTACATAATTGCATAATTTTTCAAATGAATTTTGTCTCTAACGTTATCATGACCATTTTAATGTCAAACTGTTTAAACGCACCTGCATCAGCCCGTACCCGTGTCCATCTGCACCATACCCGTCAGAACCGAGTACTGTACCTGCTCGGGTTTCACGACTAATGATGCCTAAAAGTTGGTTTCATCAATTTTTAATATAATATGTACCGATGGTCCGAAATAAGACCTCTAATGCGTTTAAAAACTAACCTTTTTCGGTTAACATTTGTACCTGCAATAACGGCCGGCTGGGATCCCAAGTTGAGCTCCTGCTTGTTCAATCATGGATCTGTATTGTTCCATAGCGGATGAATCGGTTTCCGCCATTTGCCGTGAAGCAGCCACTCTTGTACATATAACAAATAATGCCTGTAGCGTTATGAGAATGCAGAAGTTTCGTCGTTTGAGTATGTAAATTCACAAATCAATTTTTATACATGAGCATTGTGCAGGTTTTAAATTAAATCGTGTAATACAAACGCAAAGTGTCCCGGAAATTTGTGTAGAAAACCCTGCTTGTGATACAAACTTAGTACACGATGCATGCCATAAATACAAAAACAGACTAGCATTGGCGCTAAGCTGAATGTGTGAACAATGTTCAGATACTTAAAAGGCTTATTCAAATGAAAACTAGAACGCATGGCATGCAAATACTTCAAAGGAAACGGTAAAATACGCGGGAAATTCCTGTAGGAGCAAAAAATCAAGCGAAGTATAAATATAATAATAGCGACTCAAAAATATTTATCTGTAGTTTTTGTTGCGAGAATATACAACATTACTTTTAAGCTGTTTAACGAGAACAAAACAAAGTTTCATAACACATAATAGGAATCCATGTTTTTGGGTTGTTATCGCGCTAAAAGGAAGTCGTTTCAAAAAATGTGACTAGAAGGATTTAATTGAGTATCAGTTACCATTGGAAATAGCAACGTCAACCATGACCTCCATGGAAACGGAATGACCACAACAAATATGCTTTTTTTAATAATGTTTATCTGCAGAAATATAATGTTTATCTGCAGAACTGGTATTGGGTGGCTTGATGTCAATAAACATGTGTGTCTGTCCTTCATTGGAATTTTAAGCTGCAGCGATTTTTACACAACCAACAAAATGCACACAACGCTCACCAGTATTATGACAAAAAAAATTAGTTTGTTAAATATTTTTTATTGCTTTTTCTTGTGATAATAGAAACATCCAAATAAACTTAACAAAAATTGATTGGTGCAAAGAAGTGTTTTGTCGTTTTCGTCTGTACAGAAAACAACACATATTGGCAAAACGGCGTGGCTGGTATTAATAATGAGTAAAATGGAGTGTCGCCGTGCTTATGTCCAATACAGATTGGATACAAATAAAAGCGATCGAAAAATTCAATTCAAATTTAATGTTCCAGAAGTAAATCAGTTGTTTCCGAAGTTTCTGCCGCAAAGCGCCGAAAAGGCAACTTCTGTATTGAAAAAAGTAGAGTGGAAAGTACGGCCATGACAAAGGGAAAGGACATAGAAGCAGCAGCTCCTGAGTTCTCCAGCAAAGCTCTTCCTACAATGGGGTAACATAAACGCATGATACCCACACCAATCATGTGAAGCATCGTAACTTGCAGTGGGGGTTGGGGATATGTTATTTCCATCACCAACTCGAATCTGATAACAGAAGTAAATCCTACAAAGAAACCCACAAGAATCATCCCAGTGCAAACTGTAACCAATGAGTTAGTTAATATCCCGATCAACACAACCAAAGTTGCTGCGGAAACTAACATTGAGAATATTACCGCAATTGCCCTGTAGCGTTTTGTTTTTGTTATGATGGGTCCTATAATGAAGCCAGCTATAGTGAACATTAACCAGGAACCCATCAACACAAAACCAGTTGTTGAATTCAAGTTTTCTGTTTGAGGAAACGGTGAGTGCAGCACTGATGAGAGTAAGATCGTGTAGTTTCGTAAAACCGGACTCCCGAACGCAATAGCTGTCCAGATGGTCAGGAAATGACGGTCGGTGAAAAGAGTTTTTAAAGTTGTCGCAAACTGTCGCAGGTCTTCCTTTACTGTCGCAACTTGTTCCCTCTGACCAGCTTGCCAAACTTCCGCTTTGGCCTGTGCAATGCTTGGTGGTAAATCGGGTTTGTCTTTGACGAATAGAAACGTTATGACAAACACAACAGCCAAAATACAAGTAACTGTCCCACATACATAGGTTAGTTTTAAACGTACGTCATTCGTGCTATCTGAAATATGTATCAGGTTGGACAAGGTCACCGCACCACAAGCTTCTCCAACCCCTCTGCCTACGCTTAGAAATGCATTTGCGTTCGAAACTTCGTTAGCTGGAAACCAAATGGCGACTGTTGCTGTTTGCATAGACATTGTAGCCACCGAACTGAAGCCTTCAGAAGCTTGTCCAACTAGAGCAAGTGGAAATCCGAAAGGAATCCAAGTGGATATGACGTTGAGGGCAAACCCGAGAAATAAAAATCCGACCATCGTTAAAGTTGCCGTTTTAAATCCCATTCGAGTAACAAGAAAAGATAATGGGAGTGACGATGAGACGAATATTACAGCCTGTGTTATTGTTATCCAGTCTATTTGCCAGGGTTCTACATGATAGAACTTGGCCAATACGTCGTTGGCTGATCCAAACAACGACTGGTTAAATCCACGAATCCCAATGCTTACGAATATGAGACCAGCAACCAGAAATCTTCTTTTGTACGTCCTAATATCGTAGTTTGGTTTGTCGTTGCCTCTGACACTTTGGCCACCACTGCATGTCGGTTCGTAGATTTTCATTTTTTCATACGCAGGCTAGATGCAATCGTTGTTGGAACCGAAGTTAACAATCTCTTCTCACTTAAAATTATGCTAATGCTGCATAAATTTATTTGATACGTCGACAATTACACGTATTTCAGCGGATTTATCTTTTGTCAGAATGATCCAAAAAATAACTGACTGATTAGTTTTGTTTATTCAACTGTCACGCAGGTTTTAATCCTGAAAATTGTTTGGTCTAATCTTTTCTTTCAGCCAACTGAATTGGGTCTTTTTAAATGCCAGAACACAGGCGGCTGTAGATATTGTATTACACCGTGAAATTCAAGCAACTTTCCTTTGAATCACTGCCCCAACAATCATTATTCTGAATTTACTAATATTACGCCAGAACTAATAGAAGCTATCAACGATATTCGACGTTTATCAAAAGCTCTTGCATCCATTACCAACCACTGAACAAGGCAAGAAATGCCAGAGCTGGTAACTTAATTTATTCGAATATAGGCTACCTATGACCGCAACCGCTATTGTAAAGTTTAATCCAGCCGATAAGCTGCTGCTATTGGTACTGCAGTATCGTCTCGTTTTCGCCATCATCACGACCGTTAAAATTGGGAAGTAATAAATTACAAATTACATTAACAATTGCACCGATAAGGCAGTCGATGCCAAATTGGTTGGATGTGGAAAGTTCTGCGAAATACAGACCTTTAAATGCGCGGGGGTGTGCCAATGAAACTGATACACAAGAATGAGAAGCATGATATCTTTTAATTTTGTCCAAAATTTTTTTTGTCAAAGAATAAAATTATTGTTTTGCCGCCATGCCGAAAGCAGCTGGCATCCGAGTAAATTAGTCTCCTGTAAACCAATAATCACGCCATGTAAGTATTGTACACAGTTTCAAACCACACAAAACCCCAATAACTGCTATTTTACAGCAGCAGATTGAACATAAAGCAAACAGTGTTGTATGATAAATGATAGGAACTTTGTTTGTTTTTGGATTTGTTTTCACTCTCAAAGGAAGTCGTTCAAACATGTTTATTATTGTGCAAAGCTTTATGAAACCACATATATTCCAATCTGCTTTTTTTTTTTTTTTTTTATTTATTAGGGCATTTAGGAGATGCCCAGCGGGTAACGAAAACGGGATAATAAACGTAGGAAGCTAGCGCTAAAAAAGGATAGTTCTGGTATTTACAATATTTACAAAGTGCAAGAAAAAACCAAACAAAAACAAAAGGGATATATAAACAAGGAAATTTCACTCAGCAATAAGGTAACGCATGCAAAAAAAAGGGGGAAAAAATGGATAACACAAGAAGCTAGCGCAAATAAAGGAGAGTTACACGAACATAGCTTGTTTGTTGGAAGTGAGCGCATATAAAAAGGGGGAGAATTACACATAGTTGTTTTTTTTCTTTTTAGAAGAGAACGCATATAAAAGGGGGAGGATTACACATGGTTAGTTTACTGGAAGAGAACGCATATAAAAGGGGAGAATTTACGGTACATAATATTATATTAGGCAGGCTTAGTGATAAAAAATGATAAAATTCTGTGGAGTCCTTATTTTTATTATTTATTTTTTAAAAAATCTACGGCTTTGGACAAGGCCGCCTCAAGGATAGGATCTGGCCTGTTCCGTATTAAACGAAGTTTCAAGTAAAGCGATTGGGAGAAGGATCGTGTCAATTTATTGGGGAGGTTTGTTGCGGGGATGAGGTTTTTCTTTACTTTATTACGGGTTTTCCATATTGTGTGGGAAAGTGAGGTATTTAAAATAATAATGAGGGCTTGATTCTCTTGGGTGTTGTTAATTAATTTAGGGAAAAACAAATGATTGGGTTGATCAAAATAATGTTGGTTCGAAGGTGAAAGTGCTCTTAACATAGAGATAACCAAGGTGCGGAGTGCTTGAATTTTCGTGCAATTAAAAAATAAATGTTCGGTTGTTTCGTAACTTAAGGAACAAAGGGTACATAAGGAGTCGTTGTCTAAAAGAAAGGGTAAATAATGATATTTCAGGGGTAAAACTTGCAAAGTAAGTCGATAATTAAAGGTTTTTAAATAATTAGGTAGGGAACTGAAATGAACTAAAGACCAGTCAGTAAAATAAGAAGTATCGGGTGGAGGGTTTGATAGACGTAAATAAGATGGTTTCAACTTAGGAGAAAGTAATTCCAATTCCGTGGGGTTTAGATTTTTAACTAAAGAAAGGAGGTGCTGATAGAACGGAGAAGGTGTTGTTGAATGGGGTAAATTATTACGTATTCTCAAATTAAAAATTGTAGAAAGTTGAAAACCAATGTTGTACTCTGTAAATAAAAGGGCTGGGGTTGTGGGTGTGTCCAGTATTCTGTGTTTATAATAATCTTTGACAGGAAAGAGATAAAATAAGTCAGCATAGAGTGGTATGTTGGCGACGCCGTAACCACCGTGGTCGAAAGACGCCGCCAGGGTTTTAACGGGAAGGGTGGGGTTCTGGTGGCCTGCAACAAAGCTTGCCACAATGCCATCGACCGCTTCTCGCTGCCGGCGAGGGAGGGGGTAAGTTTTAGCTAAATAAGAGATTTGGGGTAGGAGTGGTGTTTTTGTAAGAATATATTATATTCCAATCTGCGGTTAATCACTGTTTGCATTAACCGTTAACAATCACGCAAATCATGAGTTCTTCATTGTGGCGCCACTTTTCGAAGAGCTCTGGCGCAGCATAGTCCATGTCTGGGCAGTTCCATAAGTGACCAACCTTGTAATGGTGCTGCATAATTACTAGTCTTGTCAGGTTGTAATCATACGGTAGTATATCTTCAATCTATCCCCAATACGAAGAATTCAATTAAACCACTGGGGATTGAGCTTTACCGACGAAGTAGCATATTTCGACTTCTTCTGTGTTCATTGCATTTCCCGTCAATCACTGGAGCAAATCTCCTTTCCGCAGAAAAAGTCTGGACCTGTCGGCCACCGAGAGATGATATGTACCGCGAGACGTCATCTGCGTGGTTCTCCTGTGTTGGCTAACAAGTCAATCATCAGCACCTTCACTTCTGCTTTCTTTGGCTTTTCTATTCCGAGTAATACACGCTTATTTTTCACATACATCTTTAACGCACGGTATTGATTTTATTGCCGCTTTGACAACGAGCAAATTGGAAGATAACGTGGGAGGATCAGATATGGACACAGTTGCTATGACAGCTATGAACACTCCAGAAACTTCTTGTGATAACATATTTGCATAGGATTGTTTGCTTTGGCAAGCCTCCATTTTGCCCTTCGTTTTGCAAGAAAAAAGGCACACAGGAAATTAATGTCGGCTCCACCGCAATGCAGCATTGCAGTTTGACGATTAACTGATTGCAAAACATGCGAGAGTGTAGCTTAGTAGAAAATAAAACTCGCTGTTGAAAGCACTTCAAATATATGCCAGAACGCTTGAGGTCATTTGAAAATACATGAAAATGTTAACAAAGGTGTTTACTCAGTCTTCAGCGCTAGCGATAGTACATTGCAATAAAAAAATCCGTTTCATTGAGTTCGACAGCTAACACGTAAACAATGTACATACACTGCACAAACAACCTATTTATTATTTCCGAAAATGGGTTAATACAAACATTGGTTGTATTATTATCATACGCAATTTATGCTTATATTTTAGTATATGGACATCAAAACTCTAATCGAACCGTTTGAAAGAAAAAAAAATATTTTTTGGACTGTGATATTTTCTACCCTATGGCACGACAATTGCAAGCTCGATTTAATAAACTACTTGCATATTGCCAAACAGAAAATATATGTAAATAGGAAATTAGTGAATGTCTAACTTGTAATTTGCAAAAAATGGAAAACGATAAATCGATGATCACAGAAAGCAGGAATAACCGGAAAGATTCTGAAGGAAACTATGAAATCAAGAGCGACAAAAGAAGATTTCTGATTGTGGGACTCATGTTCATCACCATTAGCATTCGTGGATTTAATCAGTCGTTGTTCGGGTCTGCCAACAATGTTCTCAGCAAGTTCTACCAAGTACAACCGTGGCAGATAGACTGGCTGACAATCACACAGGCTCTGGTATTCATATTTGCGACAATTCCATACTCCTTTTTTGTCACCCGAATTGGGTATAAATCAGCAGTCATAATGATGAACGCATATTTGCTAATTGGGTTTGCCCTTGACGGCGTATCCGTGTGGATTCCAAACGGTTTTCCACTTGCTATAACCGGTCAAGCGTTAGTTGGGTTTAGTTCGGTGGCCACATTCTCCATACAAACTGCAACAGCTGCCATTTGGTTTCCAGCTAACGAAGTGTCAAATGTAAATGCCTTTCTCACTATTAGCAGAGCGGTTGGTGAAGCTTGTGGTGCGGTGACATTGTCCAACCTGATATATATTTCAGATAGCGCCAATTACGTGCGCTTAAAACTTACATATGTGTTCGGGACTGTTTCTGGAATTCTTGCAGTTGTGTTTATATTGACGCTTCTTTTTGTCAAAGACAAACCCGATTTGCCACCAAGCATCGCACAGGCCAAAGCGGAAGTTTGTCAAGCTCGTGACAGAGCTAAGGCTGTGTCTGTAAAGGAAGGCCTGCGACAGTTTGCGACAACTTTAAAGAATCTTTTTACCGATCGACATTTCCTGATACTCTGGGCTGTTGTGGGTATTGTGAATCCGGTGTTACGAAACTACACAATTCTACTCTCGTCAGTGCTGCACAAACAGTTTCCCCATGTAACAAACCTTAACTCAACAGCTGGTTTTGTGTTAATGGGATCCTGGTTAATGTTTATAGTATCTGGCTCATTTGCGGGACCAATCCTAACAAAAACAAAACGCTACAGGGCAATCGCGGTTATATCTTTAATACTGCTTTCAATAGCAAGTTTAATAGCGTTGATCGGCACATTAACCAACTCATTGGCTACAGTATGCACAGGCGTAGTTCTTGTGGGCTTTTTCATAGGAGTAGCTTCTATAACCAAATTCGAGTTGGTGGTTGAAGTTACTTATCCCCTGCCCACATTGCAAGTTACTATGCTAAGCATGATTGGAATGGGTATTATGCGTCTATGTTATCCTTTAGTGGGTAGATTATTGCTGGAGAATGCAGGGGCTGCTGCTTGTCTGGGCTTTCCCTTTGGCATGGTCGTAATTTCCACTCTGCTTATAATAATGCAGAAATTGCCTTTTCGCCGTTTTGAGGCAGAAACTTCGGAAACAACCAATCTTTTGCCGGATACTCCAAATTAAAAGCTGAATTGAGTTGTTCACCGTTTGCATGTTTGTAACGTTTTGTTGTGGATGTTTTTGGAATGATGCTCTCAATTTGATCGTAATTACTGTTATTTGAGCATCAGAATTAAAAGTTGATGGTTTGATGTGTTTTTCACGTACGCAATGTAAAACCATACCTGCATCGAACATGTATTGAACGACGCATACTTTTAGGCAAAATCATCCAAAAATGCTTGAGTTAATATATAAATACGATCGCACCTCTGTCTCCTATCATAGAAACCGCAAGTAAAGTTATTAGAACCAGGCCCAGGACCTATACTTAAACTTAAAACACATACAGAAACGTCCAAATGCTGAAATCAGGTAATAAGTGACAGTATTTAAGACTTTACAACAAGTTAGGCAGGAATTACCATATATATTCCAAAATCAATCTTTTTTATGTAGTGAAAACAATACCGCTGTTTGCCAAATATTTTTTGAGCTGATATACCAGGATAATAGAAGAAGCACAACAATTGCTGATAACCGGCAGATCACGGTGGTCATCGACGTAGCCAAGTTTGGCGCCGTCCGAATTGGTTTACTACCAGTTCATTTGCGAGTGCTCCATTTCATTGCACGAAGCACGAATCATTGCAGGTCAATGCAATGTTTACCTGGACATATTTGTAGCCAGCTCCTCATTAAAGCATTATCGCCGACACTTGAAGCAACTTTTTAAAGACGTTTATGTCTCATCACCAAGATGGGGAGATGCATTTTCGGCAAATCTTGAGTCGATTTATTCTGACTCCGAATCGATTGCAACCATTGTCAACTTCCTCAGAGCAAAGTTGCAATCACATGACACTATCCAGTAGGTGAGGGTCCCATGACGTTTATAATCGCTGTGGATAAAAGTCTGAAAACACAAGCGATCACCGGTAAATCATCAATTCCATATTAGGAATTTCATTTTAACACATAAACGTTGACATTGTTAGGTTTCAACCATAATCCCCAAGTAAATTCTTCAAAATAACGATTGATTTACGAAATGACCTCGTTCAATAACATCACCTATTGCTAAGCGGTACCATGGAAACGTATTCACCATAACATTTTGGCGCCCTATCTTAATTAAATATAGCACCAATGTTGTCCACCAATTTTGCACAGGTCGCAGTATTAAACTAAATTGGTGGAAACATACTAACGATAACTTAAACGATATAATTTATTCAATACTTATATACGTTGGAAGTTGTTTTGATTACAAAAACGAAGGCATCAATTATAATGAATCAACGTTTTAAAAAACTTTAAAATGTTGGCAAAGCCAAACCGAAAGAAAGACTTCGTCCCTATAAAGCAAAATTTTGAAACAATTTTTTTAACGCAGAAACAAATCGGCAACGCGTGCAGTTCCGCTATCTGTTGAAGCGATTGCAGTTTTTATTTGAGCTTTTGATTGCGTTGATCCTGCTAAAATGTTTAGACTTAGTGACGGTGTACCTCTTGCGTGGTATGACAATAACCTGTGTAGTTTGTGACGACAAAACAGAATCTGAAAAGTTATAATTTGCAATTTTGAGACGCATTCGAGGACCTCACATGGTTGGGGCTTTACATCCCAATCAAGTTAACAACATATTTGCATGGTATTATTTGCTTTCGCAAGCCTTTCGTTTTACCAAGAAAAAAGGCACACAGGAAGTTATTGTCAGCTCTACCGCAGTGCAGCAATGCAGTTTAGAAAGTTACGATTAACTGATTGCAAAACAAGAGTGTAGCTTAGTAGAAAATGAAACTCGCTGCTGAAAGCACTTCAAATATATGCCAGAACGCTTGAAGTCATTTGAAAATGCATGAAAATGTTAACAAAGGTGTTTACTCAGTCTTTAGCGCTAGCGATAAAAATATTACAATAAAAAAATCCGTTCCATTGAGTTCGACAGCTAAAACGTGAACAATGTACATACACTGTACTATTTATTATTTCCGAAAATGGGGTAATGCAAAACAAGAGCTATAGTTGTAATATTATCATATGCAATTTAAGCTTATATTTTAGTATATGGACATCAAAACTATAATCGAACCGTTTGAAAAAAGAACAAGTGATATTTCCTAACTTAAGGCAGGACAATTGCAAGCTCGATTTAATAAACTACTTGCATATTGCCAAACATATAAATAGATACAAATAGGAAATTAGTGAATGTCTAACTTGTAATTTGCAAAATATGGAAAACGACAAATCGATGATCACAGAAAGCACGAATAACCAGGAAGATTCTGAGGGAAACTATGAAATCAAGAGCGACAGAAGAAGATTTCTGATTGCAGGACTCATGTTCATCACCATCGGCATTCGTGGATTTAATCAGTCGTTGTTCGGGTCTGCCAACAATGTTCTCAGCAAGTTCTACCAAGTACAACCGTGGCAAATAGACTGGCTGACAATCACACAGGCTGTAGTGTTCATATCCGCGACAATTCCATACTCCTTTATTGTCACCCGAATTGGGTATAAATCGGCAGACATATTGATGAACGCATATTTGCTAATTGGGTTTGCCCTTGACGGCGTATCCGTGTGGATTCCAAACGGTTTTCCACTTGCTATAGCCGGTCAAGCGTTAGTTGGGTTTAGTTCGGTGGCAACATTATCTATACAAACTGCAACAGCTTCCATTTGGTTTCCAGCTAACGAAGTGTCAAATGTAAATGCCTTTCTAACTATTAGCAGAGCGGTTGGTGAAGCTTGTGGAGCGGTGACCTTGTCCAACGTGTTACATATTTCAGATAGCGCCAATAACGTGCGCTTAAAACTTACATATGTGTTCGGGACTGTTTCTGGAATTCTTGCAGTTGTGTTTATGTTGACGATTTTTTGCGTCAAAGACAAACCTGATCTTCCTCCAAGCATCGCACAGGCCAAAGCGGAAGTTTGTCAAGCTCGTGAGAGAGCTAAGGCTGTGTCTGTAAAGGAAGGCCTGCGACAGTTTGCGACAACTTTAAAGAATCTTTTTACCGATCGACATTTCCTGACCATCTGGGCTGTGTTAGGAATTGTGAATCCGGTGTTACGAAACTACACAATTCTACTCTCGTCAGTGCTTCACAAACAGTTTCCCAATGTCACAAACCTTGACTCAACATCTGGTTTTGTGTTAATGGGATCCTGGTTATTGTTTGTAGTAGCTGGCATTTTTGCTGGACCAATCCTTACAAAAACAAAACGCTACAGGGCAATCGCAGTTATATCTTTAATACTGCTTTCAATAGCAAGTTTAATAGCGTTGATAGGCATTATTACTAACTCATTGGCTACAGTTTGCACAGGCGTAGTTCTTGTGGGCTTTTTCATAGGAGTAGCTTGTATAGCCAAATTCGAGTTGGTGGTTGAAGTTACTTATCCTCTGCCCACATTGCAAGTTACTATGCTAAGCATGATTGGATTGGGTATTATGCGTCTATGCTATCCTGTAGTGGGTAGATTTTTGCTGGAGAAAGCAGGAGCGGCTGCTTGTTTGGCTTTTCCCTTTGGCATGATCGTATTTTCCACTTTGCTTTTGCTAATGCAGAAATTGCCTTTTCGCCGCTATGAGGCAGAAACTTCGGAAACAACCAAACTTTTATCGAATAGTTGAAATTGAGAACGCAATTTAGTTGTTCACCGTTTGCATGTTTGTAAGGTTTTGTTGTGTACCTTTTTGGAATTATGCTCTCAATTTGATTGTAATTATTGTTATTTAAGATTGTGTATCAGAATAAAAACATGTTTGTTTGCTGTGTTATTGACGTATGCAATGTAAAACCACACTTGTATCGAACATGTATTTTTTTGGATTTTGAATTCTTTTTAATATGTAATAATTTTGTTGGTTTTTGTCAAATGCATAAACAAGGCTGTACATTGCGGTTAATTTGCAATGTTGGGCTGTGCAAATTTTGAGGGCCGCTTGCATGCAAAATCAAGTACTTAAGTAAATATATATGTATACTATGGCACCTCAGTCACCCATCATAGACACCGCAAATAAAATTATTGGAACCAGGCCCACGACCTATGCTGAAACTTAAGACACATATACTAAAAGCATTATCGCCGACACCCGAATCAACTCTTTAATGACGTTTATGTCTCATCACCAAGATGAGGAGATGCGTTTTCGGCAAATGTTGAGTCGATTTATTCTGACACCGAATCAATTGCAACCGTTGTCAACTTCCTCACTTCAAAGTTCCAATCACATGGCACCATCCAGTAGGTGGGGGATGTCACGACGTTTATAATCGCTGCTGTGGTTCAAAATCTGAAAACACAAGCGATCACAGGTAAAGCTTTCTTTCATGTTAGGAATTTTTTTAACACATAAACGTTGACATTGTTGACTTTATACACAATCCCGGTAGAGCAAAAATCGCTCCATCTCAAATTAAATATAGCTGCAAAGATGTTATGATTACAAAAGCAACTTTCAAAGGCATCGAATATGTTGAAATAACGTTTGAAAAGGCATAAAAACGTCAGCAAAGCTAAACTGAACGGAAGACGACGTCAAAAAAACTATGTAAAGAAAAAGTTTGAAACGATTTCCTTTTAACGCGGAAACAAATTGGCAACACATGCAGTTCCTATCATTTGTTATCTGTTAAAGCGATTGTAGTTTTTGTTTGCGCTATTGATTGCTTTTATCCTGCTACAATGTTTAGACTTTGTGACGGTATCCTTCTTGCGTGGTATGACACTAACCTGTTTGGTTTGTGTCGTCAAAACAGAATCTGAATAGTTATAATTTGCAAATTTGAGACGCATTTAAGGACCTCACATGGTTGGGGCTTTGCTCAAGTTCAAATATCCTGCTCAAGTTGCAGATTATTTCGTTGTAATCTTAATCAGTTCGAAGATAATGATGGTCGTCAGCAAAGCGGTTGCTGGACAAAAATTGCTGGATTTTTTTAGAATAATATAATCAGTTACTTGTTCTTGTTCCAAAGTTCCTATTTTATCGGCAGGTAGTAGGGAAAACGACAAACAAGTATGCTGTATGTTTAAAGAAAACAAACTAATCTAACGGTATAAAAATGTCAGAACTGATATTATAAATCAAATGGTGGATACACATATTTTTTAGGTTTATGTTTTCAAAGCAATTGCTTGTTAATATATATTGTGGTTTTGCAAAGAAAAATGAAAGATGTCAATCCGGAATACAATGGAGAGCGATGTAGTGTCCAGGACAACAAAACAGTCTATGAAATCAAGACTTTCAAAAGGAGGTTTCTTGTTGTGGGCCTTATGTTTGTGATTATCGGGATTCGTGGATTTAATCAGTCGTTGTTTGGGTCTGCCAACGACGTTTTGACCAAGTTCTACAATGTTCAACCTTGGCAAATAGACTGGCTGACAATCACACAGGCTGTAATGTTTATATCTGCGACGGCTCCTGTATCTTTTCTTGTTACCCGAATAGGATTTAAAACCGCAACATTAATGATGACTGGGTTTTTGTTTCTCGGGTTTGCCCTTGACGGCATATCCATTTTGATTCCTTCCGGATTTCCGCTTGCTATAGTTGGACAAGCTTCGGAAGGCTTCAGCACCGTAGCAACAACATCTATACAAACCGCAACAGCCTCCATTTGGTTTCCAGCTAACGAAATGGCGAATGTAAATGCGGTTCTAACTGTGAGCAGAGCGGTTGGTGAAGCTTGTGGTGCGGTGACATTGTCCAACCTGATACATATTTCGGATAGCATAAATTACATGCGTTTGAAACTGACCTATGTATTTTGGACGATTTGTTGTATTTTGGCAGTTGTGTTTATAATAACGCTTCTGTTTGTGAAAGACAAACCCGATTTGCCTCCAAGCATTGCACAGGCCAAAGCGGAAGTTTGGCAAGCTCGTGAGAGAGCAAAGTATGGGTTGGTGAAGAATGACCTGCGACAGTTTGGAACAACTTTAAAAAATCTTTTTACCGATCGACATTTCCTGACCATCTGGGCTGCTATTGGAATTGTGAATCCAGTTTTACGAAACTACACAATTCTACTCTCGTCAGTGCTGCACAAACAGTTTCCTAACGAAAAGAACCTTAATTCAACAGCTGGTTTTGTACTGATGGGATCCTGGTTAATGTTTGTTGTTGCTGGCTTCCTTACTGGGCCAATCATTACGAAAACAAAACGCTACAGGGCTATAGCGATAATTTCCCTGATGTTGGTTTCAGCGTCCACTTTGTTAACGTTGATCGGCATTATATTCAAGTCATTACTTACGGTTTATGCTGGCGTGGTTCTTGTGGGCTTCTTTATTGGAGCTGCTGCAGTTGTGAATTTGCAGTTGGTGATGGAAGTAACCTATCCTCTGCCAGCATTGCAAGTTACCATGCTTGTCATGACAGGCGTGGGCATTATGCGTATGTCTTATCCCATCGTAGGAAGAGCTTTGCTGGAAAAATCTGGGGCCGCTGCTTCTCTGGCCTTTCCCTTTGTCATGACGGTGATTGCAACTCTGCTTATGATTATGCAGAAGTTGCCATTTCGTCGTCTTGAGGCTGAAACTTCGGAAAAATCTAAACTTTTATCAGATTCGTGTCCAAATTAGTTGAATAAGGGTCATTACCGTTGGTTGCTTGGAGCATTTTATTGTGTTACAATATGAATTACGGAGAATAAAGTAAATTGTTTGTGCTTGATATGTAATTAATTTTTAAAATAACGATTGCAACTGTCCTCGGGTTCATCTCAATTGTTTTCGCAACAAATATTTTTTCGCAAGCTTTAACCATAAAAGGTCTACATTGGTTTACTACTCAGACACCATCAGAAGAAAACAAATCATTTAAAAACAATTGTTTAAAACATGCTTCGCAATGTGCATTCATATTGTACCATCTGCAGCTACGGGTTACAAAATCTGTGAAAATCTATTTTAAAAAATGGATAAGGTATGGACAATAGCCACACGCAAGCACCAATACAGCATATATTTCACAACAATCCGTTTTAGAACATAAAAGTTGAGATTGATGGGATCGACAAACGATTTAGCGGTTGGTCTAAGGCCATTAAACGACTTCTGGTTCTATCACGGAAACTTGTACACACACGCGCTTTTATTGAGACTCCTCAAGAATGTAAACCAGGACCGAATAAAAGTTCTTGGTCATCAACATATTATAAACCAAAATATTTTTAAACGATCTCCTTTAATCGACGCATGTGGTTGCTATTTTTCGTTGCCACACTGCATGTTTCCGTTTACCCTACCACAATGGTCCTACCACATATTGTCAAAATAGTCGCATTAGTATAGGTTTATTTATATTCCTACAAAAAGTTTAATTAAGCGTTAGATTAGATTGTGATTAGTAAATAAAATTGAATTTATATTTATGTGGTTTACAGAAATCTAAATTCCTCTGCATTTGATAATTTCGCATGAAAAAGAGTTTAGACAAACAGAATGAAAACAGAGAAATCTGTCACAAGCGTTGAATCCTTATCAAATGAAAAATCAGAACTCTTGATGGGTACGACAACAGGACAAGGTGAATTGGATACCAGAAGATTTGTGTTGGCCGTACTCCTTTTTCTTTCCTCATTTCTTTACGGAATGAATCAACCTACTTTCGGAATAGTTAACAACGTGTTGTCCAAGTATTTCAATGTTTATCCTTGGCAGATCGACTGGTTAAGCAACGTTTATGGAATAACACGACTAGTAGTCGGTATTCCGGCGATGCTAATACTCAGAAAAGTGGGATTAAAACAAGGATGTAACTTAATGCTTGCATTTGCTTCTATTGGACTAAGTTTGCATTGCGTTGCATTCTGTTTTCGTGATGGTTATTTTGTCGCGTTGTGTGCTCAGATGTTGGTTACTGTCTTTGCGATAATGTTTGTGCCAGTGAAAACCCGTAGTGTAGCCGTTTGGTTTCCAGCAAATGAGATTGCTCCAGCTATGGCTTTTATCGGATCGGGATGTGATTTGGGTGAAATCGCCAATGTCTCCACCATCCCGCATTTGGTCTCAATACACGACAACTCAGAAACCATTCAAAATCGTCTCGTAAGCGTAATCGGCGCGTGCTGTGTCACCATGTGGTTGTTGTTTGCATTTTCACTTGTTTTCATCAAAGAAAAACCCAAGTTTGCACCAAGCACAGCTGAAGCTTTAGCAACATCATCAAGTATGCGAAATTCGTGCTCCAATTTACTGGAAGAAATTAAAAGGCTTTTTTCAGTACAACTTAATTTGTTACAAAATCGACCCTTTCTCATCGTGGTGTCAATTAAATTGATCTTACTTCCAACAAATCGGCTTATCGCAGTTCTGTTTACATCAATACTTCACAGAAACTTTCCGAATGCCACTGGACTGAACGTAATCGGTGGCAAAATGCTCATGATAACTTGGACGATTTCATTTTTTGTATCCTTATTCACTGGTACGCTGATATCAAAAACAAGACGATACAGAGCGGTTGCAATAGCAGCTACTGTACTTGATTGCTTGTACTTCACAATGGTGGTGATATCCTTGCACATAGGATCACTAAAGTTATTGTTTGTAAGTCAGGCAATTGTTGGCGTGAGTCAAGGAGTCAATAAGGTTGCACTTACTGAGCTAATGGTTGAGGTTACCTATCCAGCTCATTTTGCAGATGTTTACGTCGTAAGTTTGATCAGCTTGGGAATAATGATGATCGTAAGCAGTGTTGTTGGAAGAACCCTGCTGGAATCGTTCGGAACAATACCATGCCTTGTGTTTCCGCTTGTTCTCGTGATTTTAGTAACCTGTGTTCTGTCATATCAAAAATTTTCTTTCTACCGCCAAGATGCGGAGGAGTCGACAACGCAGTCTCTTATGCCATGAGGTTACCTAACAGAAAGTCTATTCAATTTACTATTTTGTAATAATGAAGCTTATAACAAATACTTATTCAATCGGCAAGAAGACAATCGAAACCACAATCCACACATGGTAAATTACACGATTGTATCGGAAAATGCACAAGCTTTTATATCTGCTAAACCTGGTCTTTTACTAACAAAAGGTCATCTTTCATTTCACCGGATCACCATATTTCCTTGCAATAAATGGCGCTGCGGAAAGACTGGTGCATACACTAAAAGGTGCTGTGGAGAAGTCTTCAAAGTAACCCAAAGAGGTATTACAGGAGATTCTACTTCAACACAAGCGCCCCCCCAACGCCATATTGTATTTTTACGTGGAAAACTCCTCAACGACAGAAAAATCCGAGTAACAAATTATACTTTGTTGACTTTACCAGCACACGTGACGTAACATAAACAAGTATTTCCGACATTGAAATCGATTATACTTCATACGTGGACCCAGACACAGCTGTAGGACGGTCGCTAGGTGTGAAATGTATTGGAAGTCGAACATTTCACGTTTAAAGTGTTTTTCTGAGATCCAATCTGGCGACAATAAATCGATTAATTACGCGTTCGATACGTTTCCGACGAAGATTTGGAACTGGCCGTAGAAGAACGATTTCTGCAGCTTCCGTCTGCAAAAATTCACGTCCCAGCCAATCCGAGCGCTTCTGCGTCCGTTACCAGCAATTGGCGAAAAAACCAAGCGATCGCGCAACGCTCAGAGCGGTTTCACTAAAAAAAATGTTCGGCAAGTCAGAGAGCTAACAGCGGAAATGCTCAGAGGAAATCACGTTTCTTGTCAGTAAAATTCTACTTGTTTGACAAGTCGGAGGGCTAAATGCAAGCGAAACAATAAAGTGTTCGGGAAAAGTCAAATATGTAATGAATTAAATAATATGGAAAAAGGGAGGATTATTTGTCTCTAACCGGGATGGATATGTTGTATAATTGCATGCGTATGAAGAAGATATTGAAAATGGTCGGTGTTTGTGCTTGGTAAATGTGTTAATGCCTAACGCACAGCTACACTGCTTAGATATCTTTTGAATATAACTGTTTCTTTATGACGCGTAATAACCGCCACGAAAGAAGCACAAATTGAAGTTATGAATATACAATTTGTAGCAGTGACAAATAGATTTTGAATGAATGCAGCTTGATGCTCTCTGTTTAAAAAAAGTGTTGCACATTTTGTAAGAAAAAATGGCAAACAGCGAAAAGGTAATGAAAGAAATTAGCGGAAGTCAGGAAGATGAAAAACCCAACCATGAAATCAAGACTGACAAAAGGAGATTTCTGATTTTGGGTATCATGTTTTTCCTCATCGGGATTCGTGGATTTAATCAGTCTTTGTTCGGGTCTGCCAACAATGTTCTCGCAAAGTTCTACCAAGTACATCCGTGGCAAATAGACTGGTTGACAGTCACACAAGCTGTGGTGTACATCTCAATGACAGTTCCATTCTCGTTTTATGTTACTCGAGTTGGATACAAATCAGCAGCCATAACGATGGTAGTGTTGTTACTGCTGGGGTTCATCCTTGATTTCGCATCCATTTGGATTCCAAACGGTTTTCCACTTGCTATAGCAGGACAAGCATTTGTTGGGTTTAGTTCTGTGGCCACAATATCAATACCAACTGCAACAGCCGCCATTTGGTTTCCAGCTAAAGAGGTGTCAAATGTAAATGCGTTTCTAACCATTAGCAGAGCGGCTGGGGAAGCTTGCGGTGCTGTGGCATTGTCCAACCTGATACTTGTTTCAGATAGCAGGAACGTTGTTAGTTTAAAACTGAGCTACGTATTTGGAACCGCTACTGGTATTCTGGTAGTTATGTTTATATTGGTAATGATATTCGTCAAAGACAAACCTGATCATCCTCCAAGCATTGCACAGGCCAAAGCGGAGATTTGTCAAGCTCGTGCACGAGCTGAAGCTGTTTCTGTAAAGGATGGCCTGCGACAGTTTATGACAAATGTAAAGAATCTTTTTACCGATCGGCATTTCCTGACAATCTGGGCTGCTTTAGGAATTGTGAATCCGGTCCTACGAAACTACACGATTCTACTCTCGTCAGTGCTTCACGAACAGTTTCCTAACGAAAAAAATCTCAACTCAACAGCTGGTTTTGTGTTGATGGGATCCTGGGTAATGTTTATTGTATCTGGCTGTTTTGCGGGACCGATTATCACAAAAACAAAACGCTACAGGGCAATCGCAGTTATATCTTTAATACTGCTTTCAATAGCAAGTTTATTAGCGTTGATCGGCATATTAACTAACTCATTAGCTACAGTTTGCACAAGCGTAGTTCTTGTGGGCTTTTTCTTAGGAACAGCGGCTATAGTAAAATTGGAGTTGGTGGTTGAAGTTACCTATCCCCTGCCCCCGTTTCAAGTAACAATGCTCAACTTGATTGGTGTGGGTATTATGCGTCTATGTTATCCTCTATTGGGAAGATTATTGCTTGCGAAATCCGGAGCGGCCGCTTCTCTGGCCTTTCCCTTTGGTATGGTCACTTTCGCCACTGTTCTTATGATAATTCAGAAGTTGCCCTTCCGTCGCTTCGAGGCAGAAACTTCGGAAGCAACCAAACTTTTGCCGGAGGACTAAAAGATTTTTTTTAACAGAATTCTGTTGTTCACCAACGTACATTTTTCGAATTGCAGTGGATCGTTAAACGTAGCTTAGTGCATATCGATCGAATAGTGTACATTGTTTATCTTTAACAGTGTGTGTTCTTAAATGCATCTATCTACTGGTATGCGCAATTATAAAGAATTGATCATTATATAGTTTGGTATATCGTTTCAAAGTTTATACTCTATCTGGCATTTGGCAAGGAAATGCTGTTAGGTGGTTTTTGAAGTTCATCGTGACGATTCACCTGTCTTCTGCATCATTAAATTCATAAGTCATATTATTAACTACCTTCTCTCTAACCTGGTTATTTCCAACTTGATGCCTCGGGAGCATATAGGATGTTTTACATTTGCCTTCATTAGTTTTGCTTCCTGTTCTTCAAAAAACCACTAATCGCATTGCTAAGTGAAACCAACTTCATTTCGATGGCCACAATCTATGCAAACTGGAGCAGTCGCCATCTGGTTTCCAGAAGTTTTAATTCGTTTCTAACCATTAGTCGAGCGATTGGGCAAACTTGCGGTCCGTTTATCTTGTTCAACATTCATAATTATTCCCGATACCAAAAACGTTTTTCCTTTAAACTGGCCCTTGACAGTTTATGCCAAATGCAAAGAATCTTTTTATCGAACGATATTTCGTAACCATCTTGGCTGCTTTACGGGGGTAAGTTCAGCTTTACGAAATCACGCAATTATACACCCTGTTTTTGTGTTTCTGCTAATTTCATGTGACTCTAACCATATATCTGTCGTTTACTGTTTACCGCTTGTGTGTTTTAAAGGAACAAGTTTCCGAAAGCACGATTAGTAACAGAAATGCTAAGCATGTCGCAAGTGTCGCAAGAGTCGCCAGGTACAGCCAATTTCTATTGCAGGCAAAAAATTATTAAATCAAAAACGCTTGATAAAATCAATGCAATATTCGTCCCAATTACATTTTCTGGCCTCACATTCAGTTCACATTACAACACAACACGAGTGAGCACAATACCACATTTAATTTCAATGTTTATTGCATTTCACATTACAAGCGGACTTAAAGCACGCAAGTACTTAATAACCGATATCAATGTAGTACTGTGAGCGGGCTGTCACGTCGTTAGAGTAGTCGTTGCCTGTTGTACCTTGGTCCATGTTCTCGTACGTGTCGACATTGGAAACGCCGCTGTTGTAAGCACAAATTCCACCCTTGAGATTCATGTCTTTTGACCATGTACGATGTTTATTTGACACTCCGTTGATCATATCTATCAGAATGCCTGTCCCCTGAAGGATGTTTTGTAACGAGTATGGCCCACCTTGAATTGTGTGATAACGGTCGTCAACCTGTGCGTGTATAACAGTTCGGTTTACCAATTTAAGTATCCTCTGCATTCAAAAATACATCACAACAGCACATCAGGGGAAAAATAAATGACTTATGTTCGAAAAGTGTAAAGTCCCACTGTACATAACTACGATGTTGATGTAGTTAAAGTAACCCGCATGACACAGTACATACAAACACAAACTCAGGTAGCAGTCGTACTCGTGCTGTTATTTGAACACTACATATTTGCATAATTTTTCAAATGAATTTTGTCTCTAACGTTATCATGACCATTTTATTGTAAACCTTTAAAACGCACCTGCATCAGCCCGTACCCGTGTCCATCTGCACCATACCCGTCAGAACCGAGTACTGTACCTGCTCGGGTTTCACGACTAATGATGCCTAAAAGTTGGTTTCAGTAATTTTTGATATCATAAGTACCGATGGTCCGAAATAAGACATATAATGCGTTTAAAAACAAACCTTTTTCGGTTAACATTTGTACCTGCAATGACGGCCGGCTGGATTCCAAGTTGAGCTCCTGCTTGTTCGATCATGGATTTGTATTGTTCCATAGCTGAAGAATCGGTTTCCGCCATTTCGCGTGAAGCAGCCACTCCTGTACATGTAACAAATGACGCATATAGTATCAGATCGATACTACTATTTTCCTGATCCAGCTAGTTTCATGTTTGTTAATGTAGGAATATTTAAAAAAAGGATGAGCCCGTAACAATATCTACAGTTTAAAACATCTTACCGGAATACCACAAGCCGTCTTGACTTGCAGTTGTTGATGAGCATCCAGTTGTGTCAACGTTTCTGATGTCGCCATACTGAAGTTCGTTTCCTAAAACAAACGTCGTTGCAAAATTTTTACGCCATGTTTTTTTATTGCGTAGTTAATTTAAATACCAATTTTATTTTTTTATGTGTCATTAAGAGATACCAATTACGAGCATACTTTCGACTGTGGCACAACCTGTTTATTGTTTTTGTAATTTGTAGGTTATGGGTTGAAAACTGTATATTGACAAGTTTCCTGTTTCTGTGCCAAGAGGTTATGAAATACTTTGCAATTATACAAAATTAGTGCTTGAGATCCACGTGTTATTTACAACCAACAAAAACACGAACATAATACAATAATAATTTCACTCCATTTACCTCCGCTAGACGATGTAAGACAACATTGTCTGCTCGAAGGACCTCCACACATGCCCGACTGATAATAACCATCACAGTAGTTGGAGTTATCATAGCATTGGCCGCCTTGACTCGTGCAACTTGTGTCGCAGCAATCGTCCCAAGTACTTAAATCATTCTGACCTAGATTTTGCCAATCATCATAAGTTACAACACAGCGGTGCCCAAATATTTTTCACTATTTTACGTACAGTTAAATGTCTTAGGCAGTGACTTTGCAATGACGTCATCTGGTTTCTTACACTGATCTCGCAATAGTTCAATGGCACGAGAGTATTTTTTTTTAAATAATAAAATATGTTACTAAAATATTTACATGCGTTGTTGCAGGGAAAGCAGCATTGTTGGTTTGAGTCTCCATCACACATTCCCGTCTCATATCCTCCGTTACAAATGTAGTATCTGTAGTCCTGGCAGTTACCTCCTTGCATGGTGCAAGATAGGTCGCTTGCTTGGACTGTGGAAATAAAGCATGCACAAAGAATCTGGTTTAATAGCATTATTGCAACGTTACAGACCAACTAAAGTCACTTTGATCGGGCATGAACGATTGAATATGCCGCTTATGCTGTATATATATTACTATAAAAAACTTACGTTTTGGTGTTTTCTCGTGTCATTTTTGATAAATATGTGATATTTATTTCATCAATTTGGGGGCTTTGTTTACATACTGATCTTACGTATTCATACATTATGTTGTCACCTGATAAGCGATAAAAACATTCACTACGTCTATCCTAAAATGCAATTTAAAAAAAAACAGCTATGTCCCAAATTAAGATACAATCTACACAAAGGCAATACCAACAACCTTCGATAATTTAATATAACGTGACATAAATATCAAATTTTTCGAAACGAAACCAGGCAGCATGGTAGTTCGATAAAACTTACCACCGCATTGTTGTCGACATACTACTTCCTATATACTGTATCCTACTCACCTAGCGAGAGACCAGCAATTCCGATGAAAAATAGTTGAAACATCTTCGTCACAACTTCCAAAAATGAAGGCAGTTATTCGTGACTGCTGTAGATGTATGTATTATACTAACTTTATCATCATCGATGTGGGAATTGACACCTGTTGTGGCCAATTCCTCTCTTGATGAAAATGCTGAACCAGCATCATCGTGTCAATAAAACAGGTGCAGAATTTCACAAGGTTGTCTGTACTTCTTCTGTACAATTCCGTTTCAGCACAGTTGGCCACTTTCCCAAATCATCCAATGCCACAGCGTTCCCTGCAGTATAAGAATACAAAGTACGTGATGCAACGAATTCATGTCACGTGTGTATCAACGTTTTACATCCACGTTCCATTTTGCGACTTGTAACTTAATTTTTTATCCATGTCCATAATGCTACTTTGCATTAATTAAATTGCATGGAACATATTTTGCTTAGTTTTTCAATCTAAGTACTTTATCACGTTCGGGTATCATGAGGAAAGTGATGACCACGCTTTATACGGATTTCTTGTTCACGTCTGAACTGAGGATTAAAAGCAGATTGGCGTAACTGATTGTCAAACCGATTAATTTTTGATATACATTGAAGATATTATAATGCGTGTTTTACAAACTTGCGAATGCAACGTTAACCTGTGCCCAAATGTTTGCGGCTTGAAAATGTGACAAATGACTTCCTTAGCTGTCAAACCGCGAACCTCGAGTGACTTCCGCGGAAACTGCCCTGTTTGTCATTACGACTGGTGGTGTTTTTCACAACGTCTATAGCAAGCGAAAATTTCTAACGGACAAATGGAAACTCCAAGAATATGCGTACACTTTAGCAATGATAAATACCACATCTCAATAAAAATAAAAATTTGTCTTCGACAAAGCATCATGGAAATTTGAGCATTTGTTCAGGCATAAATCTGTTGTACTTCAGGCAAAAATCCTTTGTAAGATGTAGAAATTTAGTTGGTCTATATACCAAACAGACCGATGGTTTTCTGGGACTTACTTAAATTGTAAATTAGTCAAATGTTCACAACCATGCTTAAAAGCGCGCCTATTGCGTGTTCAGTGCTTTTAAACGTCATAATACAAAGTTGACATAACGAAGTACGCAACGCGCCTGCCATCATGTACAGTCTCTTTACCAAAGAGTTTATCCAAAGCTTTTCGGATTTTGGCATGTATAATGTGCTGTGAGTATAATATGTCTCCGGTCAGCGTTTTCATAACCGCTTTCGGTTCGTAGCTGGTCGGTTCTTAATAATTTTGTGCAAACATTTCGCAATGAAACGAGAAATCAATTATGAATTAAGTGAGGAGAAACAACTTTTTGCAGCTTTTGTGTAAATATGATTAAACGTTTATTAATGTGCATTTCCGCTGGGGACAAATTGCAATGCAGTATGTAATGGCAACGTATACAATAGCAAATTGAAAAAAATATATTTAGTTCTAAAATTTGAATGCAAGTTGTTTCTGATTTCATTAATGAAAAAATCGCACACGGCATTTCCACTAAAATGGATAGGAGAACGTGCATTTTTATTTCAAAGCAAAGAGGTGGCACTCATGAACTCGGGCAACTTTGGTTTTGTCTGTGAACTTCGCTTTCGGCTAAACCACCGTAATACCTCAGTTTTGTTGCGTCGAAACCCAAGTTTCACTGATAGGGTAACCTTCGCACTAGTGAGCAATTAACCCATGCGGAACGGGTATTGGTTTAACTGCTACGAAGAATTTTAGTCAATGATGGTTTACAATTTGGGGGTGTGTTTACTCTGAGCCACTTTTGAATTACATGGTGATACATATTTGTGTTTAATTGTGCATGTAAATGTGTTGCTCTCTCCGCGTGTGTTCGGCTAAGCGTGACGATCTGTACATGAGCCTTACCCGAGAGGTCATTACACGGAGTTACCGCATTGATTGCACGTTCGTGGTCCTGTACCAGAAGGACAATACTTTACACATAAGTACGCAGTTTGTCAAAAAACGGTAAAAAACGCCCGCGTATTTTGAAAATACACCCATGATAAGGTTTTTTAGACATCGTGCTCACGCCGAAGCGTCGAACTTGGCAAAGCAGATTTGCCTTTGGTGGTAATTTAAATAATGGCAAAACGTTTATGTTGAGATACGCGCCAGCGACAACCGACTCCACAAATTTCACAATAATACGCAACAATAGGTTTACCTCCGCATTAAGGGTACATTGGTTCAAGGGGAATTCAGTCACGCGCAAGGAAAATATCACAAGAGAGCCTATCCCGTCAGGGCAAATGCTCCCCAGCCCAAACACTGTAGCGCGAAAGCAAAGAGCTTGTGTTTGCACATTGCCGTGACATACTACTTGCTGCGCAATGGCGCTCAGAGTTTTGTACATACAGCAGTTTCCGAAGCAGCTCGTCTGGCGCACATGACTTGTTTGTCAGCGTTTTATATCTCAGTTTAGAAGTAAAGGTTTGTAACAATGACAGGCGTGTCATAGTCAAAAACTCCGTAACCCCAAGCTGACTTTAAAGCAGGTGCGTGAAACAGTAGAAGTCCCAGGACAATGGTATGAAGGCTGGGTCGCGATAAGGTGACGTCATCGCTTTGAAGGGGGTCTCTACTGTCTCAAATATACCGGGTATCCAACGAGATTAGTGGCTCAACATCCGCTTGTCCCCAGGGCGACGCGCCTCCAAGCATTGTGGCTGCAACGGGTTCATAAGTTTTATTCGAATATTAAAAGGATTTGTTTACATGACCGATGCACTGACTATATCGCCTGGAAATAGCCAATGCAAATCTAAAGCTGCTATAAACTTTTTTAAATGTGTTTTTCCTACACACGCATGTGTCAAAACGTTTTAGCGTTTTTTTGATAGCCGATGGTTAGCAAAATGTTGTCAAAAGGTCGTGTTCTACTGTACCAGGGTAATATTATCAAAACGCAGCCAAAGAGGTAGTAGTATTGTTTAGTTTAACAGTTTCGCTGCTTTGTATTCTGTAGCTGCCACAAAAGAGCGTTGTCGCCTGCCGCACTTGTACAGAACTGAATGAAACCTTATCCCTGTGTGATTTCCGAGACGAAGGTTCCTAGTCTGCAGAACGCGTGTAAAACAAAAAAACTTCCGCTGTTTCTATCGACGTTCCGTATCTTACTTCGAGCCAAGTTTCTTGTTTACTTTATGTGACCACACTAATGATTGCCGCCTGAGGAGGTTGTTTGCAAAGGAGGTTTGAGGTTTTGCAGACTTCTTCGAAGGTTGCACGCTGACTGCAAACGCCTTCTGTGTATTTAGCAGGGTATTTACAGTCATATATGTGCAAACGAAAGTTTTAAGTGATTGCAATCTTAAAGTGTGGGGGTTCTTATTCAGAATTTTCTGATAACGTTGGGCGTTGCGGTGACACACCTTTGCCACGCCCCTCTACGAAGTCAATCCTAATGCAACGTTGGCGATAAACCCTACTCTTTCCCCACCACAAGCACAAAAGCAGAACGTAAAGATTATTGTGTTTATTTTACTCCTTCTAGGTTTTAGGTTTAGTAATAGCGTAGCACCTATCAATGCAATGCACTCAACATTTGCATTATTTTTCCTTATAATTGTGGATGCACAAGGCGTGTCTGTGTTGGGAAGACAATGCTTGAAACCGCAACATCCCAAGTAAGTTGCTGATTTCTGGTAGGTGGAAATAAACCATTGTCGAATTCACATTTAAAATGTCAAATAAACGGCGATTTGTACATTCTATATTTCTTGACAAACTTAGTGTATTATGTATTGCAAATCTACTTCCATAGGTGTCAATTCCTGACGCAGTACTTGGAGCTGTGGTGTGATGGCACAAACTTAACTAACATTCCTGATCCCAACTCTCCGTTCGTAGAAAAGTCCTTCGTACATCCCAGATACGCAGAAGCTATTTATATCAACCAAAGTTGTTTGCAACATATCAACGTTGGTAAGTCGAAGGAAGTTTCGATGGTTTTTAATCCTATTATTTACCTCGCAAAAAATATTTATAGCTAACTATTCAATGGAGTATATTGTTTTGGTATGGGTTTTATATCAATGCAGTTTTTAGATTGCGCAGTGGACGCAATAAATGTTAAAAATTATAACCACTATGTAAGACAGCTTAACATTTATTTATGCATACGTCATACAAAGAGATTTTTAGTCACCTACAAGGGCAGGTGACTTTACTTTCTGCACCAGCAGCAGTGAAACGCCATTTCGGGTTTATTGATGTACTCCAACCTCGTAAAAAAAAGAAACGTAAACGTTTTTTATTATGCCCAGAAACTAGAAGCAGAACGGGTTATGAAAATACGGGTAATTCCCACAGCGACAAGCAGAGGTTAAACTTTTCCCGAATGTAAACAGTCACGTAATCGTAAAACCTGAGACTTCGATCGCTTCGTACCCCCCAATGGGTTGTACAGCTCTAAAGGACGCCGTATACTTTTCGCTTCAGCGGTGTTACATTTCATGTTGCGTTATTGTGAATAATGGAGAGCAAGTTTCGCTGACGTAAATATAGTGAAATGGTATACATGTTGATACGCCTAAGGAGTTCTCAAGGCATTACGCGCGTTAATCTACAATTGATCTCGAATTAAAAGCGTACCCTATTAAATTACATATCCGTTGTTGCTAGATTGCATAAGTAGCAATTGCAAAGCAAAAAATCATGTTGCTAATAGCGACGACAGCATCATTTCTGTTTTTCGTTGGGTTTGTAACAAAAACATGATATATTGTGCCTAAAAGAAAAGATATGGTTTTCATAGAAAAAACACTGTTTATTATG
Source organism: Ascidia mentula (assembly GCF_947561715.1). Taxonomy (NCBI): domain Eukaryota; kingdom Metazoa; phylum Chordata; class Ascidiacea; order Phlebobranchia; family Ascidiidae; genus Ascidia; species Ascidia mentula. The sequence goes on along the minus strand of NC_138574.1, from coordinate 9,196,206 downwards.
TAAGAACCATTGCAGTTTACCATCCCAGTATTGCGGCAACTGTCATCGAAGGTTCAGTCTTTACACCATTGCCCTACTCAATCACTTTGTACTTCTAATAAATTTATTATAGTATTCTTGGATTTGAAGCTGAAGTGACGTGTTTGATTAATTAAATACTAATGTTTGTTTAAACAGACATGCTGATGATGTATGGGAGCCTCAAGGAAATCGATTTCGATGGTAATGCCTTGACCAGATTGCCACCCACATCATTTTCACACTGTCCGAATTTAAGAATGCTAAGAATATCGCACAACAACCTCACCGGTGTTGACCCCAAAGTTTTCAAAGGTTCGTACGAACACATGCTTACGTGCTTATTTTTGCTATGATGCACCGAAATATGGTGATCCGCAGACTTGATTTTATTGATCTCTCCCTGGTTATCCAAATGCTTCAGTACATCATAATCTACGATAAAATTAGCATTTGTAAAAACCTTTTCCTAATGCAGTGCAATGATATAATAAATGACTTTTTGAAGCTAGTATTTTTTCCTGGCGCATTTGCATAAAATTTGTACCAAAACCCCCACAGAGTTGGGGCGATAAAAATCCAGACAGACGTATATCCCAAACAAAGGATGTTGCCACACCAGCGGCCTTAAACCAGTCACTGAGTCAATAAATAAACATTACTTTACTTTCTCCTAACAAAAGGTAGTTTCCATTTGTAGGCCTCGAAAAGCTCGAGGACCTCAGAATGAACCACAACCAGATCGAATTCCTTCATCCCAACACATTTCAAGACTTGACCAAACTTCGGATTCTGACTCTTGATCACAACCGCCTGACTATTATCAAGAAGAGACTCTTTCTTAATCTTGTGAACTTAGTCAAGCTCGATTTAAGCGGCAATAGACTGAAGGAACTCACCTTATGGGATCTCAGGGGCTTGCCCCAACTGAGGTAATACTGTTTCTTCTTTGAATACTGGTCACATTATCATGACAGCTAATAATTAGTGATGCACCGAAACAACATTATTTTTATTCGGCCGAAACCGAATATTCGGCAAAAGTTGCCGAATAAATTCGGCCGAATAAACCGAAACTAATTTTGGTATCTATCTCCTCAAATGCAATAAATTCAAACAAAACATGTGCTGTATTGGATCTAATCCTATATCATGTAGCCCTTTGTTGGCACTTAAGAAAGAACGTCGACTGCTGTACCAGCTGCTTAAAGTTGATTTTCATCATTTCGGTGACAATAAACAAATAAAAAGAACACATGGGTGCAGTTTGAACAATGATTCCAATTGTTGCATGCAGTAAAAAAGTTTCGGTTTCGGCCGAATTTTGCAAAAATATTCGGCCAAAACCGAACAATTATAAAAACCTTAGTTTCGGCCGAATAAATTTGGCAAACCGAACTTTCGGTGCATTCCTACTAATAATGACCACTTTTACACAAATGCTCAACTTGGTGATTTCGTTTACAACGTAACAGAGCCCCACATCGAGGTAACGCATCCAGTTCGAATGAGAACATAATATTTCGTGTTACTCTTTTGTCATATAAAAGTGGCTTTGATCTAACGATGGTGCAGTAACATTGACAAAAGTTTCTAAGATTATAGGGTCCAGACGCTTGTGTATCGATTCAGCTTTAACAAGGAAATCGCTTGAAAAGCGCACGTGATCCTGAATTATCCAATTAATCCATTTAAAAAATTAAGGCCAGTGTTTCAAATGTAGTTTTCACACAGGGAAATAAATCTGGAAGGAAACGGACTTTTGAAGATTGAAACGCTCGCCTTCCATAACAGTCCAAAACTTGACGTCGTCAACTTAAACAACAACAATTTGTCATGCCTTGATCGCGACCTTTTCATGCAAACGTAAGTCAACAAACAAATGAATTCAGGCGTCAAACAGACCAACGTTAACGCTTTGCAACACAATGTTTGTGTGAACAGTTGCTGATTGCCTACTATAGTCCATGCTAAATGCGCTGCAATGTGCGGCAATCCGCTCGAGCGAAATCTTGCGACTGAATAAATATTGACATCAGCATCACGCGACACAGTTCAACAGTCGCTCATTTATTTAAACCAAGCGAGGTGAACTGATATACGAATACACCCCTGTCTGGACCAATGAAAGAGTGCATTTGTGCGCCGCTGTCAATATTGACTTAACTTTATGTTACCTCGGGTTTGCACCACTTGTTGTTGAGCATTTCTGCATTTATTTTCTTGTCATACGAACTATAGCCTCAGAATGCCTTTAATTTCGAGTATAATGTTCGTATTTAATCGAATACTTCTAACTTTGGGTGACAGAGAACTCACTCAGCTCTCGTTCACCGGCAACCAGTTGCAAACTCCGAAACCAGACTGGGTGAGGAATTTGGCTCGCCGTATGCAATCCACATCAAACCTTAAAACGATCAATGATCGAAATGAGTGGCACTGCGATTGCGAAATCATTCCCTACCAGGTAGCTAAACTTTTAAATAAGTTTTATTATATTGGTTTTTGCATCCTAATGTTGTACGTCCTTTGATTGTTTAAACTTGTAGGACATCCCATAACCAACCGTTTACTTTCTCAGCGTTTCCTTCTGGAGGAAATGAAGGATTTAGAGGGACACGTTCATATGTTCGACGTGATCTGCAGCAAACCGGACTTCTTCAAAGGTCGATCGCTCAGCACTTTGACCTTGACCGACATTGTTGAATATCACAACCATTCATGCAACACACTTACCACAAAGTATAAACCTTGCGACGCTCAGAAAGCGACCCCTCAAATAATTCAAAAACCTGTTCCGTCCTCAACAACAAAAACAACAACAACAGTCCAATATGGTGTGACATTGCTGTTGGGCTCGTACGGTGTTGCAGAAAAAGAAGTGCAAGAAGTGGCATCAACCGACAATATTTTGCTATGGACAGTGGTCGGATGTATTGCCGTCCTTTTGACGATGACTATAATTTTGTTCGGGGTTGCTTTACGATACCGGCGCAAAAACAGGAAGCTGAAAGCCAATAAATCGGCGGGTTCTCCCTCCAACAGAACCGAAAGCGTGACGTCAACTTTCTCTATGAGCGATTCTTCTTCTCAGTACGATCAAGTTGCAGGCGACTATAATCACTCCATACCAATTGTTAGAACCTACCCTCCTTCCAGCATAAACATAGCACAGACATCGCATGTAACTGAATTTGAAAACTTCCCGCCTGAAGCAGCAACCTCTCCAAATAACTTGGCACACATCCACCGTAGCCAATCCGAAAATGTGCAACACTATGCTCAGTTGGACCATGGCATGTACGGATACAATGAAAACGGGTACAACAATACGGAGCAAACTGTATCCAGTAATCACCACTACCACACAATTCCTGCACAGATGCATGAACAATACTTTAACCTGCCTCATTACGAAATTCCAGGGTGTACCAGTGCGCCGAATGCCAACAACAGATTTCACCTTGAATCATCGGAAGCTTGACTGTAAAATGGAGCAAGAATGAACACATGCGTTTGTGCCGCGCTGTACATGCACATGTAGGGGCACTTCAGATCCAGCGTGTTGCGCCAAGTGCAAAGATGTCTCAGGCCGAACTAACTTCAAGAGCCAAAGAAACAAAGGCATTTCGTTGGAACGAAATTTCAGTGTTATTGTGTATAGTTTACGTTGTTCCGAATTGCAATGACGTTTTTCGTAACGGCACATCACATTCGACGTTTATTTTGTTTTTAGAATGATGAAACAAAAGCATTGAGCCAATGTTCAAAAATGTGAAATTAATCATTTTTAGCTGATGCCGTAATGAACAACGGTCTTGTGCCAAATACCGAACGTATTTAATATAAAACGAAAGATTAAAGTGCAAAATAACTGTATTTTTTCGCAATACGTACACGTTTTTGTAAATTTCCTATTGATAGTAATAAAAATAAATGGATTTTATTGCTTGTCACCGTACAAACTATAAAAAGCTGCAATTTCAAATCAAAGATATGTTTAAAAGCATTGGTTTGTCAAGGCATAGTACGCATTTTGCTAAATGGCGAAATTCAATCAAACGATGTTTTTGCGCACAAATAACAAACAAATCAATGTCAAATTAGGTTAAATGTCAATAATATCACAAGATCAGATCCCATGATTAAGTTCATTTTCCTAAAGCCCGTTTACATGTGCGACCAGAAGTGAATCGGATTTGGCCAGAAGTGAGACGAATTGGAACATCCCGATCCAATCCAAAATTTGCAAGTGTTTACATGTGAAGTTTTTTCATTTTTATTGACTGCAAAACGTGTTAAAATGAACAAACATCTAAAAAAGTGAAATTGTTTTGAACAGCCTGCCGTTTGCGGATTGAGCGCGAGAGCGATTGAACGCTCCGTCGCTCCTCTTGCGCAAAAAAACGAGAGGAGCAATTGAGCGAAGCGCATCGAATTCGCTTCAGTTGTTCATGTAAACGGGCGTAGTGTAATAGTGTGGGTTCAAATTCGACGGTGTAGAAACAAGTAGTTCAATTCTTGATTGTGGTAGATCTGAAATCATTGCAGTTCCGCAGAAAGGTTGGAAATTCTAAATTTCTTTACTTCAGGGATGTCAAGATCAAGCAGTGGCATGTTGGTGTGGATTAGTTGTCAAGTATATGGACCAGCAGGAAGCCATTTTTGTAAAACTTTTGTTTGATGTTTAAAAACTTTTTACTGGAGGAAAGCACCAATGTTATACAATACGATGTAGCAGGAACTACCAGGTAACGAGAACTGAGAACGATGAGGGGCCGTCACAACAATTGCAGCGATGGCAGACGAAAGGAAAAAGGGCTATTGTGAAGCACCCTTCGTGTGGATCGTCCACACTAACATTCTCAGCGTTGACGTTTCGTTGAGCGGAGGTTGCTGTTGTTGTTTCTTTTTTTTTTCTTTTTTAATAAAAATCGCTGCTAAAAAAATATCTGTTTAAAAAAACAAAAACAACGACAACATCCAAAGTTTTGGTTGCTTGTTCGTGAAAAGGAAGGCTTTGTTCGACCACTGTGTTCCAAGGTGCTGCTCGATTGCATACTTATGATGGCTTTTTTGCATTTCTTTTATATCATTTGTGTTTTGGTGCTTGCCGGTTTAATCCAAAGTGAGAAATGCACTCCAAATGACAGCCGAAAGATTTACAAAAGGTATGCAGATTTAAAAACTGTATTGAAAACATTCTATTTGTTGTTATGGCAACCAGTGACGTTGAGTTTATCTGTGTGTAGTAAGTATAATCCATATGAGGACTAATCCCGCAATTTTTGAGCAGTTGTACTTTATTCTCGGGTGAAATGGTGCTGTGGTGCGATCAAACAAATTTTACCACCATACCTGATCCCGAAAGTGATGTGGAGCCTGCTTTTGCACCTCCAAAATTTGCAAGCCGTCTTTACTTAAATGACAGCTGTTTGAAAGACATTCAATCAGGTAAGCTATACCAGTTAAGGCCTGAATTTGATAGCGACTGCAAAAAACGGCAAACAAAGCGTCTCGCTTACCAGACTGTTTGTTCTACAGTCACATGAACCAGTCGATTCCGCTGTTGCTGTAATTCTCACGCCGTTACTGTTACAAGTAAAACTTTGTGTTTTTATTCAACATTTGCGTTTCAATGTTTGCAGAAAAACTCAAATGGTACAAACACCTGAAAACATTGGATTGTTCTGATAACTTATTGAAAAAACTCCTGGGTAAACCATTTACTCACACAAAAACGTTAACTGAGATCGATTTAAGTCAAAACAATATCGACGATATTGATCAAGAATCCTTTCATGGTGGGTTTCAAGTATTCGTACAACAATTTCTTGGCAAATTGCAGATATTTTGGTCACTATTTTACAACAAAATGATTCAAATGCAAATTATAATTCGTAGGTTTGGTGAAGCTCAATAAGCTAAGGATGAAAAAAAACAACATTCAAGTGATAGAAAAGGGTGTCTTCAGGAATACCAAGCAACTGGAGGAGCTGGTGCTGGATGAAAACAAATTTGAAAGTGTGAAGATGGAGTACTTTGCTGACTTACGCAAGCTTCGCATTCTTTCTTTGAAGGAGAACAGAATTAGTATCTGGAGACACTGTCCGAATTCGAAATTCTCTAGCCTTTTTAGGCTCGATCTTTCTGGTAATAAACTCACAGTAATCGGAGTGGATGACTTCAGCGGCATGTCGGGACTTAGGTAAGCCAATGCACTATTTAAAGTGTTTATAAACAAGTTAAACGGTTTAATGGTACTTTACAGGGAACTTTATCTTGAAAAAAACGAAATTGCAAAAATACACCTCGGGGCTTTTAACCAAACCAGAAAACTCGAACGACTTGACCTTAGTTATAATCAACTCAGATCCCTACCGAAGAAAATCTTCCACCATCTATGGTAACATTCAGCCAATAACCATCGATCTTCTTACCTAAAAATAAATTTTGTACAACAGTAAATTGGAGAAGGTTGACCTGCAAGGAAACCAACTCCACACTCCCCATTACCAATGGTTCATTCACCCCGTGCACAATGGCGTGGAGACGTCATTAATCGCCAAAAATCCGTGGCGGTGCGATTGCCGAGCCCAAGAATATTGGGTAGGAAGCTGCACAACAGCATCCACTTCGGTCCTCTCTATATATAACATATAGACGAGAAACTCAAAAACCCCGCTAGGTGCAGAAAAGCACCGGCCAGTCTAAGAAATGGTTTAGGAACTGGAAAGCGGGTGCGTTGAACGTTTTAACGTGAAACGCTGCACGGGTGGCGTGAATTTGTTCAGGCGTGGCACGGGTGGTCGTAACTGCAGCTTACATTTCGCTGCACCTCACCAAGATTTATTCGTTCATGGAACGTTGAATATAAATTATTCGCCCCTGAACATTCACGCGGGCTGCCTTTAAAAGCCCATCGAACCAAATGCCCCATACCTCCCCTTTGAAGTTTGTTAGTATGTTCATTCAATACATTTCTCGTCGTCCCATAAATTTATTTTATGCGCTTGATTGCAGGCGTTTTTGCTTCACTTGAAAAACGACTTCCGGGACAAGTATGAAACACAACACGCGATACTGGACATCACTTGCTTCGAGGACGGAAACCTTCTCAGCAACAAAGTAGAGTTCAACTGTGCAAGAAACATCACAGCTGGTGATATTAACATCTCGGTGAAGCATTGTCCTGAGGCTCCTGCGGAACTTATTGATGAACCTACTCAACGTGATTATGTAGTCGGGAATGAGCAGACAACTTCGGGATGTGAAACTTCTTTCGTGAGGAAAACGGCCATGCTGGTGATTCCTACAATGGTGACTTTCGTTTGGTGGTAAAGGTAATTTTAATTTGGAAAAGCACTGTGTTATATGTACAAAACCTGCCATACGCGATTAAACATAATTTGCCATCGAAATTCGCATCACATCCTGTTCTGATGAAGATGGATTCTGGCAGAAAACACGACCAAACAAAAATATATATATCAGATTTATTCATTGTTGATATATGCATATGATGTTTGTATCATGTAATGGAACGTTTATCTGTGGCCTGCCCTAACATTGGAAATGCGATTTTTTTGTGTTTCGAATGCCATTCTGTGTGTTTTGTCAATGCAAAGTGATACAGGTGTCTATATTTTTTTATTATTACTATGCGATACCAGTGAATAAAATGCTTGTAGGATTCAAACGGTTGCTGGTTGCGTCCGTATCGTACGTCACCAAACCACTACAAGTAGATTCTCGAAGAAGAGAAAAACCCGCCAACGCGAAACGGTTTTTGTTCAAGCGAAACTATAGTATCTGCAAACATTGCGTCCCACGCTCGAAAGACTGTAAATTTCCATCAGCGTCATCGGGTCAACCTTACAAACTTTCGTTTCTGGGTACTTTTGGAGGATTGGGTTGTTACGAATCAACACCAGGTTTTGCGACTTTGAAGAGCAAGAAATCACAATGTTACAATGTTGCCATAAACACTAAAATATTGCAAACCAAACGCAAGGTGATTGCAATCAAGTTATTTCGCATCTCAGTCCGTAACGAATGACAAACTATATAAAATATAGTCGAAGTACATGAAGTAAATAAATTATGTAGAAAAAGTTGTATACTGTTCAAAAAGTTGTTGATTGATAAGTGTTGAAGGAATATGTTAGCCGCCTAACGTAGATAAACAAAAGGTATAGGCACCACAAGTTAATTTTTAGTCAGGAATTCAATTTTATTTTATATTTATCGCGCAAACATTACGTTCGACAGAGCTCACGTTCGCGTTAGTGACACGCCCCCTCCTTGTCAATACGTTCCCTATTGTGCACAGTCAATATTGTACATTGTATGACTACCTTTTTTTCCACCAACACAGCATTTACAATCCCTACAGCTAAACCATATCAAACCAAAATTTTCTGCTAAAGTTTGTGAAGCCTGCTGTTTTCAATGCATTTGTTATTTGAATTACTTTATTCAGGATCATTTTATGCTTTAGCTGAAACGAAGCTAAGTAAACGAGTGTAACAAAAACTCAATTAAGTCACCGTGGTGAAATTCCCACGACTCGCCTTATAATAAACTTTAATTTGGGAAATAAAAAACCCTTTTTGCAGGTTCAATGAACCGAATTGTTGGTCACCCCTTTGTGACAAACAAAGGCTTTGTTAACGCTTGAAACACAATGAATGGGAACTGATGTTGACTTGGTTCTCTGCGTTGGTCGAGGTTGGTACTTGATGGTTAACTGTGGGATCTACGTGTTCAGACGTGAACACATTTGTTTGTTTACGAAATAAAGTAAATCCTTTCCCAATTTAAAATAAAGCAAATATTTATTAATGGTAAACCATGTTCAGGGTATTACTCTTCAGCAGGGGATCAGAGATATCTTGTATTGTATTTAAATCATGAATTTAAACTAGTCCAAGAGTGTATTTTTTTAATCCTCGCTTTTCCTACATACAGGCAACATCAAGGACAATATGCAGTTGATCGTTATTTTGATAACATACGTTGCTCCTACTGAAAATACACATATAAAGGTGTTTGTGTAGGCTGCATACAGGTGGCCACTGTTTCGACCTATAATGTCTCATCAGTGCAGCTGGTGTGACTATCAGACGACTTTGCCGACCAAACGGCCATGAGACCTTATAGGTCGAAACAGTGGCCATCTGTATGCAGCTTCCACAATTCACATTACTGGCTCCACTTTGCTTATCATAGAAAGGTGTTTGTTTCAACGTTTCTCTTTCGTTGTGAACATTGACGTTAAATGCTGCAAATAAAGGTATTGTAAAGGTATTGTATAGGAATTTATTTTTGACACACACGCTGTAAGGGGTTTCGTCTGCGTAGTATTGGTTCCGTGTCGTGCAATTGTTTGGAATTGAAACGAATACCTGTAATGTCGCAAGCGCACAGAAATTTGCATTTAAATCGCCTGTAAAGATATTGGGTTACACAATACATGTATTATTATTGGTTTTGCAATAAAACTTTGTAACACGAAATTGAAGCTACATGTGGGTTTACATACTTCATTACAATCAAAAGATTTGGCATATAATCTTATGTTGCTATGGTGAACAGTTGTCGCTTACACCTGTCGAGCAGTGGATTACATGCAATTAATTAATGTTTTACAAACTGCTGATGAGGATACAAAAAAAGTTTTTAATGCCCTGGTTGTTTGCATGGTGGCTTTTTCGATCTGTGTACAACGTACTTCTGCAGGAGTTAAACATTTTTATGAGGCCTTTGACATAGCTCAAAATACATCTCCATGTAATTTCCTATGCTGTTGTGACGTCTGTATACGTCGTCTGTAGTTCAAAACGTGTTGACCAACATATTAGGCTCTTAAAGTTCACTTGACTAACAGTAATTTAGAAATACAGTGGACTAGACTTTACCTATAAGCTGCTTAGTACAAATCACCTATAATTTCGCGAGGATGCCTTTCTTCATCCAGTATATGGCCAAGTACACAGCAAAAGAGTGTGATGAAACATATATTGACGCAATCTGCTGAAGTTTTAAATCGCAAAATGAGAATGTATATGAGCTTCACAAACTATACAGTTTATTTGTCTGAGATTATTTGGGATTCGGTGTAACGGACGAAAACGATGACCCAGCTCTTGCTTCCAGTGCCGACACCCGTGACTGCAGTGCAGATACCTAAATATTGTATTGCAGTTACAACGACACAACACCAATGTACATTAGACCAATTGTACTGAGTTGAAAATGCGGACTTTTCAGCATAGTATTAGCTCTTTTGTATCTATTGTGTATGGAAATAAAGCTGTCTAGTTTATTTGCAGCCACGGTGTGTTTGTAACTTAAAATGTATTAATAATTTTAATCTTACATCAGCATTCAGGCGAAGGTTGCTCTGGCGCAAGTTTTCAACGGTAGATGCCAGTTGCTTAGCAGCCGCCACATCATCAACAAGCCGCTGGAAATCCGAACAGGAGGGACAATCTGATACACAAAGAGAAACAAAAGACTCAGGGAAAACCCAGAGACCATAAACCGGTTACGCTCAAACAAAACTCCAGTTTCCACCAACATTGCGCCAGGTTATTTTCCACGAGTTTAATAAGTGACCTCGTATCCACGTGACAAGTTACTTTCTTTTTACTTTATGGATTATACGGTAATGATTTGAATGTAAGCAAATTTGCACGATATAATCATTCCTCAAAAAGCATTAAAAAACCTGAAACCAAGTTGCTTTGATAACTTGAAAGTTATGCAATATGAGTAACCTGGAGGGCATAACAAAATTAATGAACTGATGTGATGTTAATCGTATTTTTACTTTTTTACATAGTCTATTGTGCTTGAACTATACTTTAAATGATCCTACACTTAGACCAGTTTGAATGTACCAGATTAATCCGAATGCAGATAAAATATGTCAGTGTATACAGGTTATATATCATACGTTCACAGGTATGGTTATCAGCTCCAAGTTTGTACAATGGTCCACAACTGCAATCGTAAGATCCCTCTTTGTTGATGCAAGTCTGATTGCATCCCCCATTACTAGTTGCACATTCATCGATATCAGCACAGGAGCGTCGTCCATCAAATGAGTAGCCGGGATTGCAACCGCAACTGTACGTTAAAGTATTAGGAAACTAAATTGAAAGTAGACGAACTCCTCCCTTGCGCAACCAATGATTGTTTCACGAAACGAGCAAAAATAAGTATAAAAAAGTAAATACATTGTTCTTTTATTCAGAAAAGGTTTCACGAGCAACCATAGCCTTTTAGACCTTCCTTTTTTATGTTATGAGATGGAAAAATCCCTACAAAGCTATTCATTAGTTGCGTTCAAGCATTATAAAAGTCTGTGTTTGGATTCGTTACGTTACGCCCCAGATGCAATTCCCCGATATAGCCGTGTCGGTTACCTGAACGATCCATTGGTGTTGGTACAAACATGGTCGCAATCTCCATTATTTGAGAGGCACTCGTTGACATCTGAAAAAGTTCAAAAAGTGCAGGAATATAAAACTTATTTTTTTAAAGCTGGGGCTTTTGTTAGTGCCTGAATGGCGCGGGTCTTAAATCTGTAAAGTAGTAAATTATATTGCTGTACCCATCGTTCTCCCCCCCCCCCCCCCCCCCCCCGCGTCGTTAACCAACGAAGGGGAAAGTACTTTTTATCCAGATCGTTAAATGGATCCAGACCTATTCAAATGTTGCGCTATTCCTGTAGGTGCATGTGACCACCATATCACATGCTAAAACCAAAAGTACCCACCAGCATGCAATTCTTAAAACCTTTAACAACGTTTAATGTAACAAAAGCTGTGCAAACCTTCACAGGTTTTATTGTCAGATCCAACGGCGTACCCAGGCGGACAGTAGCACCAGAAAGAACCATAAGAGTTGATGCATCCATCTGAACATCCAGAAGTTTTGTCCGTGCACTCATCGATATCTGTTAAACACGGTTTGGTTCGTAATCTGTTTTGACGGTTTTAGTTACCGTTCTGAAATACACTTTTGAAGTCCGATATACATTTAAGCAATAGTGTTTAGTACAATCCCATTTGAATTTTGGCGTCAGTTTCAAACTTCCCGAAGATTGAATCTTTTATGTATGCTATACTATATTCAGTAGTATATTCCTTACCTCAATCATTTTTATGGAAACCCTTCCCCACAAAAAATAGAACTTGTTAGAATTAAAAGCATATAAAAAAGGACTGACCGTTACAAGTATAGTTGTCGCTGTTCAGAGTGAAGCCAGGTTTGCATTTGCACGAGTAATAACCGATGTGGTTGATGCATATTTGTTGACAATTGCTGCTTCCTTCAGCACATTCGTCCACATCTTCCGAAATTAAAATAAAAACAATGAAATCAACTATTTAGTATGAACGCTCCAATAACATGTCCATTAATCGTCTTTTGTTTGGTTTCATTTTTTGTGTGCAGAAACTAGGCATACTCTGCGAGGTCATTACTATATTGGTATAGTTTTAAAGTAGACAAAATAACCAACAAAGTTGACCACGTGGTTATGTCTAACGTGATTTTCGTTTAAATTTTGGGAAAATGTTTGTGACTACAAAGTGTTTCTGCCTCCAATCTTCACATTGCCTTTCGTATATAAACATGACCCACACCTGAGCAATTGTATCCATCAGCTAATAGATAATGGCCATGATCGCATCTGCATTCGAAGCTTCCAATCACATTAACACAAGCGTGATCACACGGATTTTGACTGCATTCGTTGATATCTGCCCATTGCAAAAGAAAACGTCAAGTATTGTTTGAACAATATTCCTCGGTGTATCGTAACTCACCAATACAATTTGTATCCCCTTGCTTTGTAAACCCGCGCCGACACTCACACGTAAAGCTCCCTGGCAAATTGTCACAAATCTGTTCACAACCATGGTCAGTGGTCGTGCATTCGTCGATGTCCGAACAATTTATCACATCCGTGTTATTGTAACCAGGAGGACATTCACAAAGAAAGCTTCCGATACTGTTGGAGCAGCTGGCACCCTATAGAAATACAAACGAAAAATGTGTAGAACTTTCCATCCACGTTTATTAATTACACCACGATTCCGATGTTTGCTCAGACAAAGATGCTTCACGTCCAATGCTCACTTCTACTAAAAACCCTTATACTTTTAACCAACCTGATATATAAAAACAAAATGTGTGATAACATCATCATATAGGAACACAACTCACGGGTTTTCTCATTATTTTGAGTATAAAGAGACTGGCCCATATTGTTATTAACACTGTCGGTCAGGTCAGCTCCTTATAATGATGGAGCGACACCAATCGCGTCAGTCAAACTGATGATGACATAAGTTTTTGTCGAAACGTCTTATTTTCACGTGACAGTTTTAATAACAATATGGGCCAGTCTCTTTATACTCAGAATCATCATATATCTTTGAGGTTCAGCTTGTTGGTAGTGGCAAGTGTTAAAAAGTTTGCATTCATGTTAGCATAGAATTTGGAATTTCTATCAGAAGCAATCGCGATTTAATGGTTGGGTCAAATGTGATGAACATTTTACGTCATAACCAAACTTAATCAATGTTCTGCAAGCCTTGGTAAATAAAAGGGGCGTTCCCTACTGTACATACATTTCACCCAATCAGAGATCGCAGAAATGACGGCATTTGTAAATTTACCTCCTACTTGACATGATATTTACTCAGTTAAACATTACCCAAGTAACGACGTATAAACACTTACCACAGAAAGGTCGCAGGGATTATGCAAACACTCGTCGATATCCACACAGCCCTCTGTGCCGTTTTGATATCCTTCGAAACATCTGCCAAACATACAGGCAACTGACAAACAAAACAGTAAAGAAAAAATCGCTTGTCATGTCTTTATCGTTCACAATACTTGCTTACTTGATGCACATACAATCGTATACAGTAAATGACATGCAGGGCATAAATGTTGGTACAGGGTCATGCGAAAACTGCATAGTTCAGTTCAACATTAACTTCTGTAGACGGCTCGGAGCCTGTGTGTAGTTTTGAATATAGGCCATGAACACTTATTTATACGTACTGGCAGGAATGGTATCCATCAAAATTGTTGCACTGCTGTTCACAACCGCCATTGTTGTCGTTGCATTCATTAATGTCCTGAAACATAGCGAACATACTTTTAGGGAATGGTTTTCAAATTTACGGTTTTATTTCCAACGCTAACGCAGCCTAAAGCATTCAAAGTTAAAAACATCCTTTGCAGAATTCAAAGTGCTTCACCTCGCAAATTATCCCACTTTCCTGCAAGGCGAATCCGCTGTTGCAAGTGCATTGAAAAGCTCCAACAAGATTTTCGCAATAGTGATTGCATGGTCCTCGTCCGTCGTTCGGTGCACACTCATCTATAATAGTATTAACATATAATTCAGGATATTTATTGTCATTTTTTACATAAACACATCACTCCCAACCCACGATTAACTTCGTGAACATTAATGAGGTCTGATTTAAAACACATTGTGATTGTTAGGGCGGTTATATGACAACGCTTTCACGATATTATTTCCTGAAGAAATTTGAAATCTAACAGTTCGCGCTTGGTAATTCGGATTTCCTTACGGATTGAACGATCTGGCAAGGCCACGCGTATTCTGAAATGTTTCTCTTTTGCGCCGCTTTGCGACAAGTGTTTGTATGCTTACTTATGTCTTGACAATCAGTCGAGCCGTTGCTTGTGGGAGCATAGCCACTATTGCACGTACAACTGTGGGTTCCTGGAGTATTAACGCAAACCTGCAAAAAGGGTAATTGGATATCGGAATTTAGAAATTGCTGTGGTTTCACTTTACCTGCTGACATCGGCCGTTGCCATTTTGACACTCGTCAATATCAACGCAACCAGTGCTCTCTTCGTTGGGGACGTACCCATCTCTGCATTCACAAATGAATGTCCCCTGTTGGTTATAGCAACTCGCACACTCCGGAGGTGCAGCACCTGAGCAAAGCGAATGTTACCGGTTTTCTTGCATATCAATAGTGTTATATGGCATTAATCGTTTATTTGGCCGTACATGCGGCTACAAGGCACTGTAACTTAGGAGCAACTGTAAAACATAAATGTTGAAAAAAAAATAACAGTACATCACATTTGGATGAGAAAAAGAAACTACACTGTAACAGAACACGTGCGCGGTAGCACAAAAAAAATTACGCAAGCGTACAGCGCGCAAGGCCTGAGGGCAACTTGCGTACCGCCCGTTGGCAAATGCCCTTAAACACAATCTTGTCTTAATTTCATAACAAATGGTATTCTGGTGCTAACTTCCATGTCTAGTACTTTGCAGAACAAATTTCTACCGATCCCAATCGCCAATGCTTCTAACAGAGAAAGTTCGAACACCAGTATATTTCATAGTGAAGTGCAAAGAAATGACAAAATTTTACCGGTGGCACATTCGTCGATGTCCAAACAAGAAGTTGAGTTGTTCGGGTCCACTTTATATCCATCGTCACAACCACATGTCCAATTGCCGTCTAAATTCACGCAGTTGTGTTCACACACGTCGTAGAGATAAGTACATTCGTCAATATCTGCAAAAACAAGGGTGTAATTATTTTACAAAATAACTTCAAACTGAAAAAGCATATGAGCCGGTTCATGGATAAATCAAATGAACAACAGAAAATTTTAAGGTCACATGTACATTTTTATGCTTCTCCAATCATGTATAGCACAATGTTTATAGTTTAGATAAAAACCACACATGTTAACCACCAATTTGGCAAACAAAACTACTGCATTCAGTTCATATGAATGGTTTAAAAGAACACAGTTACCTCGGCAAGTTCTATTGTTTGGGCTGAGTTCAAAACCCTCATTGCATGCGCAATAATAGGACCCTCCTTCGTTGGTGCAGATTTGGTCGCAGTGGTGTTGGTATTTCGGGTTGGTTGTGGTACATTCGTTAACATCTGAAAATCATATTGAAGGACAAATAAATGCAGTATACTGTCATATATGATAATATTTCAAGTGGTAAGTTTAAATACACTATTCGAAATGTATATGAATCAATAATCATACAAATTCTGCTTTGCCTAAACATACATCACGCACCTGAGCAGTTGTGGGAATCCGAAGAGAGGACGTAGCCAGAAAAACATGCGCAGTGATATTGAGCGTTTCCGAATGGTTGGCAAATATGTTCGCACCCGCCATTATGCGTTTTGCAAGTCATATCTGTTTGACACAAAAATCAATGAATGAATTATCATTTGCTTACCAATTGTTTATTTGCTTAACAAAAGTGTCACTTTAAAACGTTTTGACTAAAGGCGTTAAATATGTTTTAAAAGACATAATTACACCCACAGTATTTGTTTTGTGTATAAACAACAAAGGAAATCATAATTGCAACAACAAAAATTCACCACACAAAAAAATTGACGTAATGCGGACAAATTTTACAGGTTGGGTTCCGAAGGCAAATAAGACTGTTGTCCCGTAAAATCCAGTTATTGATCACATCGCGAAACAAATCAAAGGTCAAAACTGACCAAGGGTTATCGAATAGTTAATACAAGGAACCATAAAACGGTGCATGAAAATACATCTAACATGTGTTCGTACCTGTGCAAGTAAGTCCATCCGGCGAGAGCAGATAACTCGTGGTGTTGCAACTGCAGTTGAAATATCCGGGTGAATTTGTACACAGATCTTCACAGGGGTTGCTCAGGCATTCGTCTATGTCTGTGACACACAACAAATCAAATCAATTAGCACAAGAATGGATACCGGGATTACTGTTTTGCATATTCCACATGTGCTGCAGTGTGCAGTTGAGCCATGGCTTAGAGTAGATTTCTGTCCAGGAATAGAACACCGCAAAATTCGACAAAACAAAGACCTTGGAATAGCATTTATGGAAAAGGAGATCAATGTATCCCAAATTATTTGATCACTCAACATTACCGACGCATTGAATTCCATCATCCTTGAGTTCGTAGCCTGGATTGCAAGAGCATTCAACAACTCCAGGAGACACATCCGTACATCCATGACGGCATCCGCCATTACTATCGTTGCAGTTTGCTAGTAAAGACAGCATATTCATAATCGTTTCTTAACTTAGGAACATTATTTACGGATTTACTCATAATTCTGAGAATAAAGAGACTGGGCCATACTGTTGAAGACCTTGACACGTTTTATTCATTTAAAACGTTTCGGCAAATGCTTATTTTTAAACTGATGATAGCATAAGGACTTGTCAAAATGTTTTAAATATATCAATTGATTTTCTCAGGCAAGGAGAAAAGCAAGCAAGCAAAAGAAAAAAATATGGGAACAAAATTTACTTTGGAATATAAAGGGATAAGTTTGATAGATTTCTTTCGCATTAGATGTATTCAGTGGTGGGATTCAATTTTTTTGTCAGCCGGTTCTATCATAAAAGTCATATTTTTCAGCCGGTACTGTTACAAAAATCCATTGACAGTAACCAGTAATGCTAACCGGTTCGCCGATCTCATAAAATTTTGTGAGACGGTTCTACAGAACTGAATCCCACCACTGGATGTATTCACCGTACCCCGACTTGACACATAGTGAAATCCAAACTCAACCCAATTCCAACTAATGCCCGTTTAAAGCTGCGTCCTAACAAGTAACAAGTGCACTTACTTGTGACCCTGTAGTTCAGTTGGAAGCCTGCTCTTGATACAGAGCTGTCAGACACAAACTTCATGGCAAGATGGGACGTGTTTACAAGCCTTTTGAAAGTCCCACGACTTCCGCAATAGCTAGCAAACGCATTCTCGTCTGGTGGTGCTATTAATTCCAACCGGTCAAATTTGCAGTCCGTTGAAGTTTCAAGTCTTTGGAAATAGTGACATTTTTCCAAGTATACTTAACACTTTGTATTAAAAACAACATCTTATGCATTTGCACTAGCATAGTGCTATTCTTGCTGCCAAGCATCGTAAAATAAAAAAAAATGTTCTTCTGGCACAAGGTTACGAGATTTTTATTACCATCGACATTTCGTCTGCAATCAGGCGAAATTTCTTTAGGGATTTACAGGAACATTTAAAAGTCAGTCTGTCCAAAACAGTGCACCAGCAATTACTAAAGTTATAGACCTGAAACTGGCACGGCACATTGAAGAAATAGAATTAACATTTAAAAGTTCATTTAAAGTGCTTAAAGAGAGTATTTAGCTGGTTGTCGCATTTTTCAAACGCAAACTTACTCAAATTGTATGAAAGTCAACAGTAATTGACTACCGCTGGAGGGAGCTATATCGTAAGTGCACTCGCTATCGTCCGGATATTGAGCCGGATAACCGGGTGACGAAAACTGGTCTGTTTGAGCGGTGAACTGGTACATGCAACCTTAAAAACATTTAAGTTCAAGACGATGAAGTCAAAGGAACAAGCCCATTTAACAAACTTCTGTTATTTTAAGAACAACTTGGTGAAACAAAAGTAAAACTGTTGAATCGTTTTGACAGTAGCGTTTACCTGCCGTCACGCTGAAGGAGAAGCCGTCAAATTGTTCTGAACTGTCGGCACGGAAATACACAGTTAAATATTTTCCGGTGCTAGTGTAGGACGGCGGCATGTTATGTCCACAATGACGTCCAAGTCTCCTGGCGCTGGTAGTCGGACCGTCGTAAATGGCCAGGAAGTCAAAGCTACAGCAAAGAAAACGCGTTAAATGATTTACACAAGAAAATTCAATGCTGAAGTTTTTCTGGTAAAATTATAAAAATTCCATTAACTTTTTAAAGTATATTTAAAGCACTTTATTATATTCATTTATAAGCAGACCCGATAATTGGTAAATCGCGAACTGGCAGTTTACACTTACAAACTTACTAAGAACGACAGAACGTCCAATTAGTAAAGTACAACCTTGCATAACTACAAAAAAACACTTAATGTGTGGATCAGAAAATATGACACATACTTGCAATTTAGGTGACCTTCCAAATGAAACTGGCTGAATGTTATAGTGATGTGGTTTGTCAAACTTGCGGAATAAAACCGATACGTGCATATAGTGTTTGGTGGGTAAGCTGCTGGAAAATTGGGTGAAGTGATGGGGTCATTTTTTCCACTTCGGACTGGCACCAATTTGTCACAACCGGAATTAGCTGAAAAACATTAAAACAAAAGTAACATAAGCATAAAGTTGCCATACATTTTGCAACCTCATTTTGCGAATTTTACTTAAATAAACAACTTTACCATTTCGAACCTCTGGCCTAAATTACTTGTGTGAAAGACATTTCTATATATCTTACATGTATATAAATAACTTCTCTATTTACCTTCTGTTGAAGCTGAAAACAAAACCAACATGATAATGAAAAACATTTTGTTGTTCTTTATATGATTTTACTACTTCCAAATCCAATTACGAACAAAACGGCTACAGTTATTTTTTGCATCAAACCACTGCAACGATCAAACAGTTCTGAATTTTTATTGCAGCTCAAGCGAATGTGATCAAGAAAAAGGGTTTTCGAACCGAAATCCCAACGACAGGAAGCAATACCGTGGTGTGTCGTGGCACCGCAAATCAACGTCACTACGTAGAAATAGGAAACAGGTTCGCCTTCAATAAGGGTAAATCCGTCCTACTTTCCAAAGTTGCTGAAGAAAGTCGGAAAAGTGACGCATCATAAACTCTGTGAAAATTTTGTTGTTTGTTACCAGGAGCAGCTCCTCTCAGAAAACATCCCAATGCCTACCAAGAATATTTTAAATCTGAAAGAATTTTATTGCACAATCCAGTTTAAAACTTGTAAGTCGCCTGGTGGCAGTAAGGAGTTAGACTTGTAAAGTTATGATCAGGCCGACACTTGCATTACCACTGGTAAGAAATCAGTAGAACAAACTTGGCAAAAAGGACCACATTTCAAACGAATAACGTTTTTGAATTTGTCTCGAAAATAAAGATTGGTAGAGCTTATTTTGAAAAATTAATTAAGTGTTCGGGTCAAATACTTGCTTTAAAGTTCACATGTATAAAACAATCGTTATGGAATATACTTTTCCTTTTCTTTTTGCATCGAAATGTCAAAAACTGTTTGCTTGTTTCATTATATTGTGCAGATATGGAAATCGAGAGAAAAAGAAAAAAAGCGTAGTGTATTTTTTCTGGATCCTTAAATTCGAGAGATAAACAATGGTTGCGTAGTTTGGTTACTATATACGCCAGTTACGTAGCACGTGTGGTGCATCAGCTCGCGTGTTTTCAGATACTGCGTTTTTTTTATTTGATTTGTATTACTTATGAGGTTTACAAGATGCATTTAAAAACTCTGGAGTCGCAGGATGTGTTTTCATCTGAAGAGCTTGGGTAAAGTTTGTTGCATGACTTTTGTTAGAAATCGCCTACGTCACGTAATAATAGCTTGTTTTGTTCGTTTTTAGGCATTTACTACTTGCTCTTGGGGTAAGTTTTGATTACCTTGTATAACGTGTATTGTCAACATATATTTCAGTAAGAATTACAAAATATTTGTTGTTATAGAAGTAAATAACTACTAAACTTTTTTTTACTTCAGTTTCCAAGGGATTTGTTCTCGAAGAACTTGTCAAAAGATATGTATACTGGTGGTAGTGGGCTGCTAACTAAGGTGTGCTTCAATTCAATATATGAATCTATAAATATTCTTGGTTTTCTTGATATTGCAGACTCTTATTAAGTGCTGTGACCTGCATTATTTTAACAAAGATTTGCACTTCACTGTAAATCTAAAATCAGGATCTTACAACAATGAAATTCTCAGGAAAAGTGTTGCTCTACTTAGTCAAATGTTCTTCAGGTAAGATATATAAATACAAAAAGGAATAATTATTTCATTTGGCTGCTTTTAAATTTTGTGAGCAATCAACTACCGCAGTAGTAAAAGCTTTTTGCTAAAGCCATAATAATCACTAGGAGCTGCATACAGTAGTGCTCACTGTTTTGAGCCATAAATACCATCAGTGCAGCTGGTTGTTGTGGCACAGCACTAGCTTTTAGACCAGCGGGCACAGACTTTTTAATAAAATTGTTAATTTTCTGTAACTGATTTTCCAAACATTGTGTTTAAGTTTTTCAGACCTGCAAAGTGTTCGTCTGGCTTTTGAAACATATGAGGAGTACGACCAAAAGGGCATGAGCCTCAGGGAAAGGACTCTCCTCAGAACACTTAAACTTTGTAATAGAGTTATATCCCCACAAAAGCTTATGAACAAGGTAGAGTAACATAAATACATGTGATTGTAATTTTCATATGTTCGCATTTTGTGATCAATTTTTAATATAAAGTGTTTGATTTAATATAAATCTTTAATATTGCTATTTTGATTAGCTTCGCCACATTCAATCCTCCTTCAAGGAAAAAGGAAGAATACAATTTTATGAGTTTTTGGACTTGCTTTGGTGGTAAAGTAGTGTTTTTCGACTTTAATTTTGTTTTTGCCAGTGTGAATATGGAGATTATAAACTCTTTCATGATAAATTATGAATACAATTGGCAAATATTTCTAAAATCATTAATTATTGATTTGCATTTTGCACATAAAGGTGTGAGCAAGTCAATCCAGATGAAATTGAAAGTGACAAAAGCTCGGTGCTCAAAAAAACTTGGAGAGAAGTGTATTGTGTACGTGTTATCGTGACCTTAAGTACCCTACACCTCTTGTGTATATAAGTTTCAGCTCTAGAGTAGTCCAAGTACATAATGAAAGTGCATGTCCACTGAATTATCCACACAAACTTTAACATACACATGTGCTTTAGGTGGAGAATTTTAAGAAGTTTGTGTTGCCAAAAGACAAGCGTCTGTGGAAGGAATTAAATGAGAAATATCAACAGGAGGAATTAAGACATGGACACCCTACTTTAGAGTCAAAGGCATTTGTGGACCTTCCAGTAAAAGCAGAGGAGTTCAAAACACAGGTAAGATAAGAAGGTGAATTGAAGATTTATTCCGATGATAGTAATAAAGTATGCTTTTGTTGGCTTTGCCAATTGTTAGTATTGTAACAACAACGTTTGTCACCAAAATGTTGTTGTGTGACTCTACAATACTTGGCTTTTCAAAAAGTTGTTAACCTAAAAGCTTTACAAAGGTTCTTGCATTTACAAAACCTAATATATCAACAATTTTATGTCATTCGGATGTATTGTAGGTTAGACTGTCAAACAAAGATTACCTGAATATTCAAAAGAAGCTGAGAGATTCAGACAAACAGGTGTTTCTGCCTAATATTAAATCAGATGAAAACTATTTAAAATTGTTGGAGAAATTGTTAGTAAAAAGGAAATGTGGATCAAATTTACAATTTGAATGTTTTAGGGGGGGGGATGTCGAGACAATGGCACTAGAACTTATGTCAGGCAATGAATTGTTTTGCTGTAGTTTGTTTTGTTGTGTATATTGTCGGGGATGTTGATACATTTGCAATTTAAGGACAGTGGGCACTCATTTCTGACTTTTTTTAATATTATGACAAGATTTTGCCTTTGTCAATTGCCTTTTATAGGCAGAAGGATATAATCAAGTTTACGGTTTATAGATAAAACTTGCCAAAGGCGGTTCATCCCAAAGTCGCCCAAGACCAAAAACTTCCCTCAGTGCTTCAACTTCCAAAAGCAAATTTGCAAAGTCCTCAACATCAGCCACATCTTTGTGCGGAATTGCATGGACAAATAGAGGTAAATAAAATTTATACAGATTTAACACACCAATTATGTGTAATACGCAATTGACAAGGCTGTGGTGTTGGTATTGCAATGTAGTATGGATCAAGAATCCACCTCAAAATATCTAAAATGTATGGACATACTTGCTTTGTTTTGAAATGCCCCCTCGGTGCTTTAAAAATTGTTTGTCACGTATTAAAAAGCCTGCGAAGTCTTCCCTGGGTTTAAACAAACAGAGCTTTGCCAACATGTTGCCTTGTCGTCAAACAACGCAATAATAGCGAATAAGTCGACTTCTATTGAGTGTTGTATTTACTGGTAACAGACGACCAATACCTGACGCATCTGACATAATGGGGGAATGTGTAGACTTGCTATTGTTATTCCATACACTCGTTGTTCGCGAAGAATGCTTGCGGATCCTTTAAATCCACTCATTGTAGCGTGTTTTATATTTCAACAGCCACATCTTATCAATCACCATCCACAATAACCGCCGTCCCCACTTTCAGGTACAACATACGCTATTAATTATTCTCGCAGTTCCAATAACGAGAACATCACCTAGTAAGTTCCGGCGTTTAAACTTCAACCATTCCGCTAAATTTAAAGTGTAGATTTATGTCCATTTCAGTTGCTTTTGCTCATATATCACGAGCAGACATGTGGCAATACGTCTTTATCATTAGTGTCGCCGAAGTGATTCTAAATCATACTTATATCGTTAATTTTGTCAGATCAATGCCAGTTGAAGACACAAAACCCGAACCTCCAAAGCTCGAAGCGCGAGCCGCATCCTGCCCTCCAGCGGTCAACTCGCAGTCACGTGACGAGGTTGCGCGTCAGATTGACCAGCTTAAGTTTGAAATGCACACAAAGGTACAGTAACAAAACGAAATTTTCCAAAAAATTACGCTTTTAGCCTCAGCCTTTGTGTGGCATTTTTGTGTGTAGGACCAGCGTTGGGCCGAAGCATTGAGATCGGAAATCTCCCAATACATAAGTAATTATGACGAAGTATTGGAACGAGTTAGACGACCTCCTCCAGCTCCTGGTAAACGTAGACATTACCGACCAAAACAACCACCTGATTCCACGATGCGTCGCCTCGCTCAACCAAAACCAGTGTAAGTGTGCTTACGTTGTAAATGGTTTCTCACCGTACACGTGCGCTGTTTAGTGCACAGATATGTAACTAAATTTGGATTGTTTGTCATTTTAGTTTTGTCATGTCGTTTGCCTTTTGAACTTGTTAGGGCCGCCAAAAAAATAAATATTAATCACAAAACTTCCAAGCTTTGCTACACCACTCATTTTGCATTAATAAAGTCAGATTGTCCAAAAATTAGCAAATTTTAGTGGGATTACCTGGCTTACGTGTGGCAAGCTCTCATTGTTTAGGCATCAAACTACGTTAGTACATCAACTGATCAAGTGTTTTCAAACAAGGCAGTCAACAAAACTATTTTCTTGGAACAATGCAGAATGCCCGGAAGGCACGTTAGCCATTGTGACGCAATAACGTTGGGAATGGGAAGCGACGACCACGCGGTTGCCATACAGAAGCACGGACGTAAACACTCGCCGCGAGGTGGCGCTGATGAGAAACAAACTAAGCGGTGTGTATCATAGTTACGCTTTTTGTACTAACATGAGTTCACAGAAACACACTGTGAACTATACGGCTGTTAGTGCAAGTTCACAAATCCCTTTTGGAAAATTTACTCCCAGGCGAGTTTCAACTTTTCTTTTTAACAAAAAGAAAACACAGCAGTTTTAAATTTTGCTTAAGCGAAAAGATCAAAGTAGCCCGAAATAGACGATAAATATACCTCGTATATTGTTTCAATTTGAAGCCGATTCTTCTATTTTAATTTAAAGTTTTTTTAACATCAGCAAACGAAAGAAATCCAAACCCAAGTGGAATTCGTTGAGTCATCGCAATGCAAGTTTATTGGAACGACTGTTGGATGACATGGACAAGGAATCCGTTACGGCTCCAGACAATACACCAGCAATCAATGATTTTAAACCCATACCACATATCGAGCAACCAAACGGTATACGCCCACTTGAGATATCTGATTTCTTTTGTTTCAAGTTTTGCTGCTGAATACCTCTTTCGTTCTGTTTCGTTATGACCTAAAGTTGACAGGGTAATGTTATAGTATCGAAGTAACGTTAACAGGAATGTTTAATTAAAATATTTATAATTTTATTTTGATATGTTATTGAATATTTACTGAACAAAGGAATTTGATCATCATTTCATCCAAAATGTATCCATAACTTCTTGAAATTGCAGTGTTTCAGTTATTTCAACAAAGTGACCTTCCCCACGAAATAGTCAACCAGCCTAATTTTAAACAACGCGTTTTCGCGCAATACCAAAAATCAAGACGTCGACACTTGTAGTAACATCGGTTATTTGTAACCTTTCGTTTCAGATATTGTGGAAGTTATGACACAAGTGGACGACCTAGAAATACTGGAAAACGAACTTCCTGTGGAGGTAGAGCCATTGCTAAACTAATGAACATTTGGCAATCGGTGTTTTATGATCACAGGAAGTGACGTCACAGGATCGGTGCTCCGAGACTCCACCTCGTTTCGTGTATATACACAAACCACGTGATCGGGAGTCGGAGGCGCTTAAAGCAATGGACGGCGAATTTTCGAGAATATTTCTTGATCCGTCTGATGGAGTAAAACAGGTTAATTATGAATCTCAATCAACCTTATTGTCATCATTAGGACCTTTCAAGATATAATGTTAAACACTTTTTTTGCTCCTAAGTTTGGCGTAAATGTCAACAATTGGTACCCTTCATTTGCACGATTTTGTTAAAAACAAGCAAGACCTCGCTACACCTTTAATTAAAAAATGTATAAATAATTTGATGACCGAGAATAAGGGAAAATGCAGTTGGTCAACGAATACCCCCAGATTTGGTCAATTTTTATCGACGTTAGAAAACTACGTTATCACGTTTAACACAGGATCAAGAATTCGCCTCTTTGCCACGTGACTGCACGTTTGACCGATTTTCTCGTCCACCTAGCGGCCGTTCTGTGGACAGTCAAACAACTGAAATTACCGAATTCGAAAAGTTCATCGGAGATCCTGAAAATCTGAGGTTTTTCCCTTTTTACGCAGTGTCTCCGAAAGCCAATAACTTTATGTATGTTGCAGAATTCCGGACGATAGGTTTTTAGGCAACACGACGAAATCGTCTGCTTACTTACGGAAACGACGCACCTCTCTCGCAAGGTAAATGCTTTGCACTTTGTTAAGCGGTACATAGCGTGCGTTAAACGTTTTCATGCCTGATTTCCGAAATACGCCAGAGCGGTGCTACGCGAAACCCTGTAAGGTTATGTAAGTTGACAGAAACCCTCAAATACTAGGGGCGATTTTTTTCCCTTTTAACTTGATACCAGGTAATGAAACCCTGTATAGTTTGGTATGATTCCGTTTCCCGAAACTCTTGTGGAAACGCTGCTCCAGATGTTTTAGAATATTCGCAGCCCAAATTACCTGCTGCTGCCATAATTTGTTTTCTTGATGTCATTTCGGCGAAATTCAATGGGTTTCTGACACACAATTGAACTGATTTGCTTGCTCTACTCCAGCAACACCCAAACGGTGGCTAACCGCAAGCTACTGTGTATGTATACTGTGTTAGGCGTCAGCTGTTCAAGTCCCCATGTGGTATTATGTAAATGAATTTGTATTTACTTATATACGGCTTCTCAAACACTTTCTCGTTTCTTGAATGCTTTCGACTGCTTGGTGAGGCACTTTGAGCTTTCTAGTCTGGAGTTTATTGACACTTACAGGCAATTTAAAATGGAGTTTGGTGTTTGTTATAGAATTGCCGGCCGTTTTGAGGGAGAACAACGCTCGAACGCCCGTGGTGTTTCAAAAACAACGAAAAGTTCCCGAAAGCTTACGAAATAAACATGGAAACCAGTATGACATAACATGACGCTATAATCATTCCTTTCACTAAAATATGAGTATAGGCTCTAAACTGCAGCAGACAATTCTGCACAATGGCTTGCCTTCCCAAAGTAGTGCATTGTATTGTACACTGTGATTTTTTTTTGGTTACATTTAAGTGTAGCGTGTCATGCAGTAATTTTCTGTCTTAATAAATGTATTTTTTGGCTTTTCACACGAAATGTGGCTTGTGCTGATATCACAAAGAAAATACGTCGCAGTAAAACCGTACTAGTACTCAAGTGCGACATCGAGCGGTGAAAGTACGGGAATTTTTTCCGGAAATCATTCGGCAGTCATCGTGACGCAAAAGTGGAGACTGGTAGCGGTAGTTTTCTGTTGACGCAAATTCGAGTTACCAAAGCGAATCTAGGAGGAAGGACGCATTTTTTTTTGCCAGAACTACATTATGACAAACAACTTGAAAGGCAGTCGAATAATCGTTACGATAAATATGTAGGCCTACTGTCTGGCGTGTAAATTGGCCGAATTTGTTTACGATAACCGAGGAAAAACTTGGCAAAACAAATTTTTGTTTTTTTACACTGTCCGAAAAAAACTTGACCCTTAAAATGCGAAGAAAACAAACAGAAATTGTCTCATTTTTGTGTTAAAGCTTAAAACATTTATTAGATCCGATACTCTGGTGGTCGTCGTGTTCATTTCACCAGAGTCACAATTGTTTCCTGTAATTGAAAGCCCACAAAAAAACTGGCATGCGGTCCCTTTTTTCCCTCAACCTTTTACTGGAGATCTTGAATGCAGTGGACTGCCGAACATTTGTTTATTTAAGTCCCCGTGATGCTGAGAACTGTTTTGTTTTAAAAGTTGAGAATTCCAAAGAGATTTAAACGATTTTATATTTTACTGAAACCCTGGAGCGTATTATAAGAACAGGCATGCAGTTTGTTTATCACAGCTTCTGGCCAATTGTTTTGTTGCTTTGTGCCCTACATAAAGGTATGTGAATATTTTATGTTTAGCAACAATCTGCAATACGTGTTGTTTTAATTAGTTTAAAAGAACAGCTTTTATGACGCGTAGGATCTTCTCAACTATGCGGACAAACTGTCTTTAATGTCGGACCGGGAATAACGGGTAGTATCAACTCCCCACGTTATCCCCGAGCCTATCCGAGGAACGTGCGTTGTACTTACCACCTGCGAAGTACTGACCCCTCCAATCAACTTTCTATAACCTTCGAGACTTTTAGCATTGAGCGGCATGTAAGATGCAGGTAATGGACTTTTTGTGTAGCTGTAGCTGTATTTTCAACATTAGTTAACCCGAAAGAAAATAGCAATTCTCCGAAAACAAATATTCACTTGACAAACATAGTAGAGAATGAACAGAGGAAACTAGCAAAGGGGGTCATACCGGCACTGTGTGTGTAGGCGGTAAAATACCCAACACAAACTTAACCTTTTAGCCTAATATCACATAAATTTTTATTCATTTTGTACCCAATTAGCTTTGATTCACTTGCGATATACAATGGAGGCGATGCAAACTCACCACTGTTAGGCAAACACTGTGGAAGTCAGACACCGCCTACTTACAGCAGTACCGGACAGGAGCTTACGATCGTGTTTAGCGCTGACGATTCAACGCAGGGGGATGGCTTCTCGATACGATATTCTGCAGGTAACTCCATCCAGTGCAAACCATATGTTACAATTTATAATAAAGCGTTTACAAACCTTTTATCGAGGAAGCCTAATCTTGGTGCAAAAGATGCTTGTGCTGTGATGTTCTGCATGTACTGCTCTTCGATGCAATTTGAGTTTGAGTTAAACTCAACGTTTTGAGTTAATTTTTAGGATCATAAGTAAAGCAACACTTGCACAAATCCTATAACATGTAACTTATGTAGGTTGTATGTATCAGTTTGAGACTACAAGTGGACTAATTACGTCACCCAACTATCCCCGGGACTACCCAGATATGAGCGACTGCACGTACAAAATTTTTCCTGCCAGTGGCAACCAGATTTTAGTTGATTTTCAGGACTTTTAGTGAGTAATGTTTACACTAAATTACATCAATAGTTTATGCCAAATTCGCTGCTGACAGTGTGATGCTGCAATGCGTATTGACATCACATCAGTTCCTTGCTAAAAAACAAACATATGCAAGCATTATTTGCTGAGTAAAATCAGAATACCATAAAACAACTTACACAAAAAGAATCTAATGAGCACAATAGAACCAACACCATGAATTGAGATTTTTGAAAGCAAACAATACTGTCCAAAACTGATTGTGACGTATCAATGCCTATTTGGCCTTTTAAGCGCCGAAATAGCCATGTATTCGAAAAAAGCAACATACGAGAAATACCCACTCTAGTATCTCTTTGTACGGTGATCTAATTTGTTTTTGAACCATTTATTATCTTTATCAGCTTGGAGGATTCGCTTGAATGTAAATTTGATCGACTGGAATTGTCGCTTGATCAAAAAATACCATTCAAAAAGCTTTGTGGTCAGCAAAACCCATTTAAAAAGTTGGTCAATACTTCCAGACTTTTGCTTAGACTTGTATCAGATCGATCCGTGGGGAGGTCAGGCTTTCAGATCGGATACAGCATTACAAGTAAGTGGTGCATGTTTGCCCAAAAATAACTTACAGAAACAATTGAGAAGTCCCACCATCATACGAACTGAAAAGCACTGTTTTCTAAATATTTACTTTAAAAGTGTAAGAGACACAGTTGTCACAAAAATAAATATTTTACAATTCAGCATATATTTGGCATTGGTGTTGTGTCAAACGGACAATATTTTGGTTAAAAACTCAATTCGAAACTCTTCTAAAACATGTTTCGTCAACACTTGAAAAATTGTTGTCCATATTTTGGAACTTAAATTCATTTTTTAACGCTGTCACTTCTAATTATGGTCCGCTGTCATCATATCAAATTAGCATTCTACACCAGTTATTGAAATTTTGATAAGACATTTGTGCACGTTCTTGCAGCTGACTGTAGCGTCAACAACGGTGGTTGCAGTCATTACTGTCGTCTGATCAAGCCTGGAAGAGTACTGTGTTATTGCGACACTGGATACGAAGTTGACGAAAACGGAGTAAAATGCGTTGGTAAGTTTTTTCAGTATAAGTGGCATGTGTTTTTCATATAAGTGGCATGTGTTTTTCAGTTTACAATTTCTTACATTGGAAATAATATTTTTGTAGATATCGATGAATGTCAGCTTTCTTTGTGTTCCGATGAGTGTTCGAACACCAAAGGATCTTTCGTTTGTAGCTGTAGCAAGCCGGGATTTAAATTATCTCCAAATGGAAGAATATGCACAGGTAACTTTATCTTTATCGTAAGAAATAAACATTCCGCGTTTAAGCCAGCATCCCAATACAATGTATTATTCCAACAAACTAAGCCTTCTAACTAGGTAGTATACATACATTTGGCGCTGAGGCTGAGTTAATTCAGATCGAAAACTACATGATCAGCTGTACCATGGTTTGTACGAAACAATACGACTTTGTTCTGTTCTTTATAGATATGACTTGCCTGATCCACAACGGTGGGTGCGAGCAATTGTGTCAGCCGGCTGGCAATGGAAAGTCGCGGTGCGCCTGTTATGATGGATTTATTCTTTCAAAGGACCAACGCACCTGCGAAGGTATATGCTTATTCACAGATGTTTTGAGAAATAAATGCGATCTTAGCCCTATAATACCTCCTTCAGTGATACTAACAATGCCGAATTGTAGGCGAAATATATATATCTGGAACAACAGAAAGACAAATGACTTTTGGTTTTCTCTTATATAACTAATACCACCAGAAAATAAAAAGACAACTTAATGGTTCTTTTGGACTATATAGTCTGCAAAAAAACGCTTTATTTTATAGTTACATGATCAGAACGGAACCGTAAAAACTTGAGTTGCCTATCAGCGTACTGCAATGCCCAGCTTAAAGCCTATGCAAATTTAATATTTTGTCAAATGTTCTCGATTCTCAAGATTTTGATGAATGCAATACCGATGATCCGAAACGCCGCCATCATTGCCAACAAACCTGTTTTAACGAAGCTGGTTCCTATTACTGTGATTGCAACAAGGGGTATAAGCTGGACAAAAACGGGCGGACATGTAGTGGTTGGTGCCTTCTCTGTTTACTTAATATGTATATATACGAGATATGGAAAAGGAGTTGCAAAAATGCACTGCACTTTCTGGGACAAAAGGTGTAGTGCAGTGGTTTTTAACGTTATTTATCTTATTTCCCACACAGTTTAAACGGAATCCGTATTTCCTATCAGATTTTTAACTAAGAATTTAAATGTATGCATATTCGCTATATCTGTTATACTTTTCTTTAACTTTTTCGACTGCATAGCATGACCAATTGCCAACAAGTGTACGAAACACATTGAACACAGAACATAATGTTTCTTATCCAACTACTTTTTGTAAATTTCGGTGCCGATCAATTCATAGTGGCCAAAGTACACTGGTACACAAGCGCACAACTTGTCAGGTAACCTTTAGAAATACGTGAGAATCTTTGCATAAAACTATACTGCGTCAACCGCCAAGGAATAAGTGCCAAAAGGTTGTGTGTTATATATTGTAACAACCAAAACCTTTGTTTTTTTCAGATGTCGACGAGTGTCCGAACCATTATGACGACTGCGAACACGAATGTGTGAATGTGCCAGGAGGTTGGGAGTGTGCATGTTACCAGGGTTACGAGGTGATTCCCGAGAAACGGGATGAGTGCAGAAACGTGAATGAATGCGAAAGAGGTTTTAGCACTGTTTTATTTAATTGTATACATTACTTTACCATAGCAACAACCTTTTTTATAAAATCCTGTATTGAACAAAAAGGTGAAAATCAAAATGTAAGGAAAACTAAAATGTTGTATTTGCAATGATGAAGTTTTTTATAGTTTTTTGTTAATAAATAAAACAATCGTTAATTCACTAACATTCTAATGACTTCTAGGCTTGGCACCACAAACCTGCCGAGAATGCATAGACGAAACTGGAACGTACCTGTGCGTATGTGGTGACGGGTATGCAACCAACGATGACGGGACGAACTGCACTGACATAGACGAATGTCTGTTGTCTCATGGCATCTGTCAACAGGTTTGGACCTAAAATTTATTTCTATGTGCATGGAACCCGTTTGAAATTCTGTTTAAATACGCGATACTGATGAGGTAGGCGATATGTCTATATTTGATTTATATAACAAACAACCTTGGCAGATAAACGAATTAGGATTTTACAGGAAATCTGTTCAACACAAGCGGCAATGACTGGACTATAACACCACTGCATTATTAATACTTTTAATTTTGTGTTTATTCGTAAAAACATAACTTATTTTCAACAAATTCTCTGTTTTTATTTTTAGATTTGTTTTAACGAAATGGGATCGTACTCGTGTGGATGCAACGTGGGTTACACTCCCACTGATCCCGAATCAAAACACTGCGAAGATACAAGTAATGAACTTGTTTCACAAAAACGTTAATTTTAGGCGAAAATCTTGTCAGTCTTAGTATGTAAGACAAATATCTTTCGTTTTTGTAACAAGCATCTTCAGTGTCTATAAAACAATACAGAAAATGGGTTAAAATGAAAAGACTCAACACTACCTGCACAACACGCCCTGCACACAACTGAAAACCTGCCACGCACAACTTGTTTTTTGTGACCTCACGGAAATATTCAAACATATACGGATTGTTAAAAGCTTAAATAAATAATAATTTTTTAGTGTTGCATTGACGCACTGCTTATAGCGCCTCCAGGGACGCTTGGGTAGTCATAGCAACCGAACCTCTCATTTGCTTTTAGACGAATGCGCGTCCAATAGTGGTAGAGGACCTTGTGACCATTCCTGCGAAAACTCTCCTGGGAGCTTTGAATGTGCTTGTTTTGGAGGCTTTGAACTATTGAGTGATGGGCTTACATGTCAGGTATATGCTTACATATTGTCATAACACCTATATGGTTTGCAATTTAAGCGGACCCCTTAAGATGTACACCAAGGAAGTTGAATTCCTTTTCATTGTGGTCATTTGGCAGTAAAAATATGCTACGCGGTAAAAAAATACATTAGTATGTGCAATAATTAAATTACATACCCTGAAACTTTACCCTCAGGATATAAACGAATGTGAGACAGTGAAAGGTCGATGCGAACAGCAGTGTGTGAATACGAGAGGATCGTTCCAGTGCCAGTAAGTGGATGCGCAATGAAAAAAGTATTGAAATACAATTCATAATTGTGTGATGCTGAACAGGTGCTTTCCCGGGTATGCTACAGAGAAGGGCACGTGCACTGACGTAAATGAGTGCATTTCTTCACCGTGCAATGTGGACGTGGTGAGAACGATAACTAAACATAACTAATTCAAAATATAGAAAACCTATTTTTTACTAATGTGAAGTTAGCAGTTGGGCATACACTCAATTAACCGAAACATATTGTGGAAAATACAAAAAACAATGTTTGCTGTCAATATAAGGTAACAGAGGTATTCATAAAGCACCAAACATTAACAAATAAGACAAACTTAATCGGAATTGCTCTTCTGGCACTGTGTCTCGCCACATAACCCTGAAGAAGTCTCGCCGGATGGCAGACGAAACGTTGGTTTCAAATAAACACTTTAGAAACTAAGTGCCAGAAGAGCAATTCCGATTAATTAGTATGCCTGGCAACAAAAATAGCAGTATAAGACAGACTTGTTGAATTTTACCAGAAGGCGACGCTTAGTATAAATGGGAGACCTAAAGACTGTATAGTAGCATTATCGGATGTTTTTCTACACCACTGCCTATGCCAGACATACGAACCTAATTAAAGTTGAAGATTGTTTACAATATAAAGCGAGTTGCCGAAAGTAATGCAATTTCACATCACCTCGAATTCATGTTTTTTATTCATAACAGGGAGCCAGTTGTTCCAACACACAGGGAAGTTTTCTTTGTGAATGCCCACCGGGTTACATGAATGAAAACGTGACTTTGTGCATTGACATTGACGAATGCGTTGCAAACGACCACGGCTGCGTCCAATTGTGCAACAACACGATGGGAGGTTTCCACTGTGCTTGCCGCGACGGTTATGAACGGTCGGGCGAGAAGAATTGCACGGGTTAGTTGAATATTTGCTGAAACAATTGGCGAAAGCTCATGCAGAAACGTTTTTGCTTGTATTGCGCAGCTTCATTGCTTGGCAAACGCTTGGGTTTTAACGTGATCCAATTTACTTAAAATATACTTCAGAGCATTACGACTTACACACAGCAGAAACCATGCATTTGTGCCGCACCTTTTTTATGTTTTCAACAGTTGTTATACCTTTTGTAAAAACACCACATTGTGCATGAAGTTTTAGAACATCTTTACTCGAGCGAAGACTACTCTAAGTGATCCCTTAAAAAAATTCTTTCACGTAGATATCAACGAATGTACGACTGAGTCGCTCAACTTGTGTGACCACCAATGTGTGAATGATATCGGAAGTTTTCACTGCTTGTGTCAAGATGGATTTTACCTGACTGGAAACGGTCTGAATTGTACAGGTGGGTACAACTGCTATAGTCACTGCTTTATATCGTTCCAAAGTTGTCGGCTGCACCCAAAACAACACTTATCAACCCTATGTCCGGGTGCTATGATTCCCTAACACTTGTAGTGCCAGCATGCGCTACATTAGTGGTTTAAAAAGTGTTCGCGGTAATACAGGGGCGTTGGAGTAAAAATGGGCGATTGGGCCTTTCGACACATTTAGTAGTAATAACTGCTGTAAAAAACATTTAGTGTATACCTATGATATCAGGTTAAATTGAAGTTATCTTTTACGACGTGGTTTTAAATTGAAGTTTGAGAACTTGGCGTTGCTTGAATCAGCCCCGTCCCATCACATTCCCATCACGAAAACAAACAAGAACCAAATATCAACACATCAACGTTTTAATGAAACTACGTCGAAAATGCCAAACATTTTTTTGCCAATAGATGTTGACGAATGTGCATCAGACGTTCATGGTTGTGATCAGATTTGTTTAAATGAGATAGGTTTCCATACTTGCCAGTGTCGGGATGGATTCATTCTCAACGCAGACAACTCCACTTGCTCAGGTACAAAAGTACAGTTTGTATCCATAAACGTTTTTAGAATGCTAAATTCGAAAAAATCACAATTTAAAGCTGCGAAGGATGAAATGAGGGAGAAAAACAAGAACTCTGGAGTCGTTTCTTCATAACGATTTAACACTAATTTCTTTGCTGTTTCTACAGATATCGAAGAGTGTTTGGGCGGGCAAGCAGGTTGTTCTAATGAATGTGTAAACACGATTGGATCGTTTTACTGCTTGTGTCCCAACGGTTTTGTTCTGGGAGTTGACAACAGGACATGTGAAGGTGAAATCTATCTAGCAAGTTTTCTTCATGAAATAAACCTTTTTCCATCGCTATACTTCTTTGCGTAACACGATTGAGAAACTCTATGAGATTTTCTATTTTTAATAGCACACCACCAGCAACTATTTGTTGCCTTTCTATGAGTTACACTTAAGAATGAATAATAAAAAAGAATAAGGCCTCATACAATACTCAAAAAACAAAAACATTTGTCGAATCCCTATTCCTTTCTGTAGACTTCAATGAGTGCTTGCAAAACAATGGAGGCTGTGCTCACATTTGCACCAACAGTATCGGATCTTTCAGGTAACACAACAATTAGTTTGTAACTCTATGCACATACATCAATTGATGTTTAACCAGAGCCGATACCTCTTAGGGTACCGGTAATAGCTCGAGCGGTTTTTGAAAATTGCTAATTTTTTTTAACCGTGCACCACAATTCAGAATTTTGTTTTGTTGCAAGAAGTAAAGCATTACCCAAAAAACAGGTGTTTCGTTCGTTTAAGCACACTAAAAATGCCCAGTAAGCAAGTTTTTATAAACAGGTCTCAAATGTCCAAAGTCATCTCGGTAAATTGAAAACCTCAGTTTCACTGATAAATTGACTTTTTTGTTATAATTTTCTAAGCAAACATGATTTATATGCGCAAAAGACCATAACAATCAATGAGAGCTGCAGATAGGTGTACGGATCGACGATTGACCTAAAGGTACCACAAAGTGGAAATCTGTGTGCCTGTTGGTCTACTAGCTAGAGTGCCACAGTCACCAGCTGCACTGAAGAGACCTTGCAGGTCGAAACAGTGTGTACACCTGTCTGCAGCTCTCTAACATAATTTAATTTGACACTTCATGTTAACGTGTGATGGAGACATAAAGCTTTTGTAAAAGTTTTTTAACAATTCGTAACTGACGGAAAATACCAGATCCGAGGTACCCCGGTCTCTCCTACAATACGGCGGTCTTCTTATTAGATTTTATTTTCCTTACAAAGCTGCGGTTGCAACCCGGGATTTGTATTCGACGGCGTGAGCAACTGCACCGACATTAACGAGTGTTCGAATGACAACGGTGGTTGCAACCAGACGTGTACCAACACACAGGGTTCTTACGAATGCAGCTGCAAGCCAACCTACAAGTTGTTGGCTGATAACCAGACGTGTGCATGTAAGTTTTGAATCGTAAGCGTCCGAGTTTTGTTCCTGTTTATATTCAGCTATTGCTGTATATGTTTAAGCAACCATTATAGCTTTTGTATGTTTAATTTGATGTGTTTAAGGCTTTGTCGTGGCACTATCTTATGGTACATTATGTTGTCATAGCAATATTTTGTTACGTTTTTTTTTTGTTTGTATCCATTTATTTTGGATTATAAGACTAAGGAAGTAGTCGAACAAGGTATATAATGATAATTTTTAAATAAAACATCTTTGAATAATAGCAAACAGTCCTGTTTTTTTACAAACCTTTGTTAGTTGTCCAAAAAAAATCACTATTCTGTGTAATACGATGCCTTTTTGTCTTATTCGTAAAGCATAAAATTCTGGTAGTAAATAATTCAACTGTTATGCTTTAAAGACTGTCCTTCCTGCAATGATTTTCAACAAGTTAGTCTTGATGCAAAGGGTATCAGTAGGCTGGTGATTCTGTCACAGCAGCTCCGTGAAAGCAACCTTCGTCTAAGTGCAGAGGTATCACTATCAGAAATTGTTTATTCTACTACCTGGCAGACATATTTTCTTCAAGATTTCCAGCAGTACAAATTTAGCTCATCTGCTGGGTTATGCTTTCAATGTTTTTGAACATATTTTCCCTCAGATTTGTGACTGAATCAAAACCTGTGCTTATAACCAACCACTGGTACACGAGCGCAGTTTTTTTTAATGAACATTTGTAAATATTAAAAAAAAGCATTTAGCTGCAAAAAAATTTTGCAAGATTGTAACTGGCTAAAATTATTTCAGCTTGTTCGACTTATGGACAGAATCGAATGGTTGGAAACCCATACAAGTTCCATCACGGGAGAATTACTGCCCCCCGGGGCCGTTCCATAGCCGATAACTAGTTGTGCCACCTTGTTATTCGCCAGGAATATCAACGTCCTTTGTATCATATCAACATGTAATAAAATCCTATTCACATTGGTTTTGTTGTTACAAAGTAGTTGTTTTCGAAGTGCGAATCGTGTTTCTTTTGCCACTAAGGACTTTGTGACATTGCATTGTAAAAATAATCTTCATACAAATACGTTGGGTAGGATTTAATAGTCTCGAGTGTTGACACAGAGTTTAGACACTGCGATAATATCAATGAAAACTCCCTGCTCGCGTTTTATACTTAATACACAACACAGGGCCACAGTCAACAGTACAGTATTCTGTCACCCACCGACTAACGCAAAAAACTTGGTTGTATAACAAACAAACACAATCAGAGAATATTCATTGGCTGAAATGGCGAAAAAGGGTCTTACGAGGCGTTATTGATCGTTATGCATGCCGGGAGGCAGATTGGACAACTAGAAGATTTTAATTTTCTGTAAGTTTGGATAAAACATGGAAGGAAATTACGGGGAAACTGCGTCGTCACGCATAGGTATGTAATACAAAAAAATAAAGTAAAAACTCTACGCGAAATGGAAAACGTATTGAGTTAAATGCGATTTTGGCGAACTCTAAGTTAAAGGGAAAATGTAAATTGACTTAAGCAGGTCTATAATCTTTCAAATATGGGGATAGTTTTAAATTTTACGCGCTATAACGATCTTCACGTTATCTCATCCACACATTCCGCTCTGAGCACGTATCCCATGACGGGACGGATTGCAAATGTTGTTGAGTTGCATTTTTTATCTTTCTGACATTTCGATCGGTTTTTGATTTGGAAAAGACTTGGTGATAGTCCTCACGTTCAGAAACTTTGTCTTATTTTAAGGATCGTTTCGTTTTACCATAAACCACCATGGCTTCAAACAAACTAGCTTGTTGTCAGCGGCTAATGTGTCATGCCAAGCATTGTTCAGCAATCCGTTGCCCCACTGGCCGAAAGTTAAGTACGAGTGCCCTTGCCGCCTCTAGTCAAGTTAACAACACAATGACTCCACAAGAAATAAGGTAGCATAAGATCATTGTTTGTTATAAAGTCATTGTAAAATATGGCCATTTCTCGTCTTTGCTGTTTTCTGTACTTTTGTGGAATAATGTTTATGCACTGCACATGTTACAAAGTTTTTGATGTGTCACATAACTAATTTTTTAATGTTTGCAGAGGAATGTGGGATACCATGAGCTCTGGAAATGCATCTCTTGCATTTGACAAAGACAAAATGACACAACTTTTGGACCATGATAATCATGACATGCGAAAGAAATTCCGCAAATTTATGAGCGATCCTGTTATGACACCAAGATACAACATTTCCCTGGCTGAAGAAAGAGACATTGCCTTGCAAAGACTACAAAGAATTTGTGATGTAGTTATTGTTAATCATGTCATTTTATTGCTTGATTTTATAACATTAAACTAAAAGCTAAACAAGTTGACATGAAGTTGGTTTGAGGTTTTGTCAAACGAAAGCTCATGAACCTTAATTCAAAATGTGCAATTACCACTAATGCAATGTTTGCGTTAATTAGTGAAAACTAATATAACAGTGCACAGAGCATTTTACTCACAAATGACTTTTTATTACCATTTTACTTTGTTTTGCTAAGGGAGGATTCATTTCTGTTACTGATTTTTGGCACAATCCACTCAGAATTTTTGCAGCACATGAGCTATCAGCTGTCATAGACCCAGCAATGGCAACAAAAATGACTGTAAGTTTGAAAGAGGCAATGCAGTAAATGGCACTTTCAACTCATATCTGTTGAATCAAACCAGGTACAATTCAATCTTTTTGGAGGAACTGTCGTCAAACTTGGAACAAAAAGGCACCATGATAAGCTTGTTAAAGGTATGGTGTAATTATGGGATTAATCAAAATGGCTGGTTTGTATCATTTGATTTGTCGTTAAATATATTTGTCATGAAAATATTGGGAGTATAATGCTGTTTTTGTGTTGGTTTAGGTATTGACACTTTACATGACATTGGCTGCTTTGGTCTCACTGAACTGGGGTATGGTAACAATGCAGTTGAAATGGAAACTACAGCAGTTTATGATAAGGTTCATAAGTTGGTTTGCAATACAGTGCAATATTATGTTGTAATCATACAGACATGGTAATGTAAATTTATGTTAAAGTTGTGATTAACAACATGGAGATAGGCCAAGATGGCATTCATGTTTATTACTTTTTATAAAATGTGATGCATACAACAGATTGTAGATAAACCCTGTGATGTGCTGTTTTTCAGGCAACCAAAGAGTTTATAGTCAACACGCCAACAACTTTAGCACAAAAATACTGGATTACTAATGGGGCAATTCATGCCAAACACATCATTGTTTTTGCACAGGTATGTCAAGTTGTTAGAGTTCGTCTCAAAACTTATTTCTTCCTCTACACATTGGTGTGTAACTAGATGGGTGTGTATGTGCTAGGTTGCCCTGAAAAACCCAAAGTCCAAAGTCTGTTCTTTTGTTTGTTAAATAGGTTGGTATCCAGTATCCAGTCTGGGAGATTATGTATTAAGCTACATTGTAGGGTACCTAATCCGAACTCAATTTGATACTGTTGAAAAACTTTATGGGTCGTTTTTTACAGTTTTTTGATTTGCAAGCAAATAACTGAGTTGCAATAAATTAGACAACAATTGTTTTTTCACTATTTTGTTTCACCCCTTTTAACTAGAAAAGTTAGGAATATTGGGGACAATTTTAAATCTGTCCCAGTTGTTCGAATTTTAAGTGTTGAGCATGTTTTTGAATTTCTTCTGATCTTTATTTTAATCTTCACACTCACATGTTTTCAAAAAAATTAATTTGTATTTTTTTATTTAAACACAGAAAAATAATTGGATAAGCCAGAACTGCAGAATAATAGACGAATTATTTGTCTGATTAAAATTTGCCACCACAATAGCACAATCAGTACAATGTAATATGGTCAGGTAAATAACTGTTCCCGTGTTTAAATGCAGCTTGAAGTTGATGGGGATCAAAAGGGAATTCATGCAATATTAGTTCGTATTCGCGATGAAGACATGAAAGTGATGCCTGGTGTGCGAGTGGAGGATATGGGTCACAAGATTGGTCTAAACGGCGTGGACAACGCAAAACTGCTGTTTGACAATGTCCGTGTGCCAAGAGAGAACCTCTTAAATAGGTTAGACGAGTGGTAAAACCCGCAAAAAATTTACATACCAATTGCAGCAAGACGCATGTTATATGTTGTCAGTACACAAACGGATGGTCGTTTTAGTTGGAAATTTTAACTCAAGATAACAAATTAAAATTAGTTTTAGATGTTTTTTGGAGAACACTTTGAATGTGTTCTCAAAACGACGCTACGTGTCTTACCAGACCGTTGGGGATAATTTAGATCATTATGACGTCGTTACAGGTACTCTGACGTCACAGAAGATGGAGAATTCAGCACTTCTATTAAAAGCAACCGCGCAAGATTTCTGGTGGTTGCAGATCAACTTCTTTCCGGGAGAATTTGTATAGCTTCCATGTCAATGGGTGGCGTGAAGGCCGGACTTACGATCGCACTCCGCTACGCCGCCACGCGGCTGACTGTCGGTGCTCAGGGCAAGTCGGACACCGCTATTCTCACCTATCAGGTGCGCTGTGCTTCGTGGTTTTGATTTTTATTGATATTTTACCAACCTATGCTAACTTAAATAGCTGGATCAGCCACTCTTTGCGATACGATAGCTTTGATCGCCAAGCAAGGACCTGGTCAGTGGGCCAATCATGCCATTGCATGAAATATTACTGCGTTGTAAAATTTAAATAGGTAAAAAACGACTGTTTACCTGTGTGTGAGCGTGTTAAGGAGGTATAGACAACTTGCGAACCACGGTATAAATGTGGCGCGTCAGATTAAATTATTTTCGCTGAAAACACTGTTCATACTGGTGTAATGTAAATATTTCCTTTAAGGTTACAGCTTTAGGAATTTTGATTAAATGTTTATAAATTAGTCTCTCAAACAAGATTAACCTTATCACACGTTTGTCAAACTTTCAATAATTTGTGGCTCCTCGATAAAAAAACAATTCTTAGTATATATAGTTCCAAATGTTAATTCGTTTTGTGCACATCAAATAAGAAGGTATTTGATGAAAATCCACCGTTTTTTCAGCTCCAACAGCGCGCTCTACTGCCCCTTCTGGCAAGAACGTATGCCATGAACCTGGCGCTAGATTACGTCAAAGAGCAGTGGGCTGCTCAAACCAACGCAACCGACCCAGACCCGACAGAACACGCAAAAGTCGTAATCTATTGTTGCGTCATAAAGGCCCTTGTCGGCTGGCACGTGGGCAAAGTTGCTAACATCGCAAGGGAACGCTGCGGAGGTCAGGTAGGCAACACAGTATCCTCGGATATACACAACACGTTTTGAATTTGCTTAATGCTTGCTGTCTACTAATTAAATATCCACCAATGATTTGCTCATTAGTATTGGATATGGCGCTGCATTCTTCATAATCCATGTCATATTTGGTGAGTTTCATTGTGTCACGATATACTGTGAAAGGCTTTCCTCAAAATATTGGGCCAAGTCCATGGAGTGGTCTGATTTTGCTGCTAATAACTACTGGATTGTTTTCATCCATGTTTTTATCTATTAATGTTTCTTGAAAGGTGTTGTGGATATTGCACAACTATGACAATTATCTACATTCTCGTTTGATTTTAGGGATATCTCAGTTGCAACAGATTTGGAGCTTTGATTGGAGCAGCTCATGCTTCTATGACAGCTGAAGGTGACAACAGCGTTCTTATGCAGGTATTAACATGTTTGCTATCTCAGTTGTGTTGAATTCTGAAACTTTTCCATGAGCGGGTGCCAATTTATCCTGGTTAGTTACTGAGAATGCTGCTGTTAAACTTGGAACATTAAACAGTTAGCAGTGTGTCGGAAAACAATATACGACTCGTTAATTGTTACCACGAATTTCTGAGATTTGTATAAGACAGTGCTACTCAAATTGTGGTACATGTACCAGTATCGGTACTTAAAGTAGCCGACTGCCGTTACGCGACCATTAAATA
Organism: Ascidia mentula; assembly: GCF_947561715.1. Classification (NCBI taxonomy): domain Eukaryota; kingdom Metazoa; phylum Chordata; class Ascidiacea; order Phlebobranchia; family Ascidiidae; genus Ascidia; species Ascidia mentula. Next base: position 9,153,884 of record NC_138574.1, on the reverse strand, counting down.
TTTTTCATCAGCTCAACATAAATTCTACATAAACAAACACACTTTTTTGGGAATAAGTGTTTCTTGTAACTGATACCGGATTGTGTGAATATGCAACGATATTACCAGAAGTAGCTGTTTTCCAAGATTTACAGCTCAATGGAATTTCCCTCCATAAGTTATGCAGGCACACGCGCTTTTGCAAAAGGCCCCGCCGATACCCTGCATTAGAATGTTTGAGTAGCACTGGTCTAAAAAGACTTTTGTAACGTCGCAAACTCGGCAAATTAGCATTTTAGAAGTAACTAAGTAAAAGGATATTGCGACACAAAGCATTGAAACCAACAACTGTATTTTATTTTGTTAGAAAGTTGCAAAGGAAAAACTAGGAATGTTTCGTCCCAAGCAACTGACGCCAGTACCCGAAGGTAAACCTCCCATTCACTTTCGTGTTGTCATTATCTACTGATGACGTAACATCCGCGTCATTTATTTGGTAGATTTAAACAACGACGAGTATCTGCATTTTCTCCTGGAAGCACGGGAGACAACTATGTTCTCGGAACTTGCTATTAAGTTAATGCAAGCAGGGAAAGCCGGTTTGTTTGAAACCTGGATGCTGAAAGAGAGCGATTTGGTGCAGGTGAAACATAATTGAAAATCTATTGGAGAATCGAATCTTTTCGGCAGGGTTGCATCATCACCTTTGACCACAAAATAAGCACGCTGCTTTTCGATGCCGCATGGATTAAAATTGTGTTGTGGTTACAATGGAAATTTGTTATAGCTGCACTTCCGCCTCTTAGTCTTATGCTGACGTAACCACACGATCGATTTTATCTCGTCCGCGCGCAATACAGAAATTACGTCATGTATACTGCGATACGTCAATCCACATTATTGATGCCGGTGTAGGCGATGGTTTAAATATACGGGATATGCTAGAAATCCAGTCATATTCGATCAAAATCGTTTGTTGTTTTCAGGGAGCCGCTTACGCCTACGGAGAGCTGCTGATCAGTGAACAGGTGAAAGCTGTGATAGATTCCCCCGAAACCGATCCATCACTCAAACCCATCCTCGTCCAACTACGTAGATTATATTTGCTTGACGCTGTACTTGCTGATCTCGGTTGGTTCGGTGCCAACGAAATGATAACACCTGCGACCGCTAAGCTGGTATGTAGACTTGCTTGGTAATGTAAACTATAATACCAAAGCCCTTTGGGGAAACTGTTTGAAACAAAATGTCTCGGAATGAATTTAGCTAGTTTATTAAAGTATTTTAAAAATCGATTTCGCCCGCATGTAGCTATCATCAGTTTTTGCAAATATAGAAAAATGCCTAAACACGAAGAAAGCCATACATGAATGGACAAAATTATTACATAAATAAATTTGATACTGAAAGTACCCCAAAACAGCCGTGTCTCTTAATCTATCACAAGTATAGGCGCCTAGTCCGGGGGGGCAGGAGGGATGGCGCTCCCCCTCCCAGGTTTTCAAAAAAACAACGAGTGGCTATTACGCGCGTCTGTCCGCACTATGTAACTCGTCGCATTTGTAACGTTCGAAGAAAAAAGACCTAAAAACAATATGCTTCTTACACGACGTACACAAAATATGTTGACCTAGTTTCGCTTGCGTAACTGACATCGGTTGTTGCAACGTCAGTCTCGCAGTGGAATATGCCAACAGGTACTTATTGGTTGTGTCCTAGACAGATCTCGTGTGTTCATCGTTAACGCCACCCTTTTGGCTAATACGCTTCATGCATTGAAATTTAAACACAGTTTTTCGATACTTGATGACGTTATAATAACAAGTTATGACGTCATAATATAGCCGCCCCCCTTGGAAAAATGAAAACTAGGCGCCTATGATCACAACTTTATGTCTTGATACAATAAATACACCTTGCGCCGTACGATATTTGTGTACAACAAACAATCGTTAAACGAGCAAAAAATTTCTCTCGCGTGTTATCGGTAAATATTTTTTTACTATTTGATTTCTAGAAGTACAACTGCAGAAACCATTGGAAAAATGTCACTAAGCATGTAATGTTTTTTGTTTGTGTTTTAATGAAAACGAAGACGTCTATTGTCCATATTTTGTTTGAAAATGAAAGTTTAAAGTCGGATCAATATTTAGTTTTATATATTTTTTTCTTAAATACAACCATAGCTAAAAAAACGCTTCCCGCTGGCGAACAAAATTGTTTTGGATCAATACATTTTTATGACCATGCGCAATTACAGCCAATCTCGATGTAGATGCTCCAACAACACATTTAAAGTGGCTGATAACATTTGTGTCTATTTCCTATAATAACTCTTTTGTACGTCAAATGCAAATCCTAAAATAAGAATATTTGGCATCTAAAACCCTTTTAATGAAATAGCACTGTGGGGATAACACGCCCATTCGTTATCATCATTGTACGGCCTTTCCGCTCGGATTACAATGGCCATTTTGCATGAGGGCTCAACATTTTGTGCAATGTCAAAATTACTTTTTACCGCCATACAAATCCGCTGTCCAAAAATATTACGTATGTTTTGATAAATTCAGGTTAACGAAGCAACGGCCGAATCATGCAGAGTCATTGCACCGTACGCTCTTAAGCTGTGCGACTCCTTTGACCTATCCGACGCAATGCTGTCTGCTCCAATAGCTCGAGACTGGGTTGATTACAACGTGGGCGACAATCAAGGCGAGGTGGAACCGGTGCTGGAGTCGAAACTTTGATTTATTTATTGTAATTTCATTTAAATTTGCTGATATGTTTTGCATTTCTAGAGTTGTAGAACATGATTAAATAACAACCTTGTAAGTTGTAAAACCAAGAGATGTTAATTTTACTTAGTTTATCTCTCTGTGCAATTAAGTTTCAAATTGCAAATAATTTTCGTTCTATAAAACGACTGTCCAAGACATGTATGTATGTCATGTTCCGGAATTGCGAGGTGCCTGATCTTTGCATTGTTTTGTTTATATTTGATTTGTTGTGAACGAATACATTCATAACCCAATTTGTGTGTGAATCATTGCCGTAGATATAGATTATGTAGTCAGAATTACATCAGAGATTTTACTGGGAAAAACAACCAAAGCTAGTAGCCGACCATTCTCGCATTATACTGAATGGAAGGATGGTCAACGCCGGGCGCAAACAATAAAACAAATCTGAACTTTGGGCATTTCTTATTTGATCTATAATTTCCTGTGTATGTGTATGCTTTTAAATAACCAACCCCGTTCAAACGCATAACCAAGAGAGCAACGCACGAAAAAACTGGCGTATAAATATAATTATTAACAACAAATCGAAAGCAAACAAAACAATGCAGATACAAATTTGGATTGATCAGACACTTGGTATATAAATCTCCGAACCGCACGTGCATGTTTTGAACAGGTGAATGACAAAGAAAGAAAAGAGATTTGAACGCCGAATATTGTCATAGCATGATTTTAATCCAGGTATTAAAGTGACGAAAGGGATATTGGCGCATAAATGAAATGAACTCATCGCCCCCTTTCTAAGTTAAGAGTTTAATATCAATTTTGGTGGCAAGACAAACCAAATGTAATTATTTATTTATTGACTTTTAGTATTAACTTTGAGCTGCAGACAGATTGCCACAGTTTCGACCTATAATGTCTTTTCAGTGCAGCTTGGTGTGACTATCGAAACAGTCGCCATTCTATCTGCATCTCAGAGAAATCATATTATTGTCACCATGCTCATTTGTATGATTTATTGTGACTCAGGCCCGACGTCACTATTGGTTTAGCTTTTGCATTTCCAAAGCTCTTCAGATCGACACCCATAGTTTGGTGCACAACAGATGTCCCCACGTATTATTACCTTGCACACTAATACATTTATGATTTAGTATTAACGTTGGAAGTTTCTCGGTCGTTTTTTGACAAGTATATTGTACTATACTATATTCTATTCAATTTCCATGCTTTCAAAACTGATGGAAATTTTCGTTTACAATAAAATGGTTTGTACTCTTAAAGTTTTATGGAACACCGGGCCTATGCAATACTTCCTTGAGATGAGATTTTTACATGCACACGTAGGTGTACAAAAGTTCACCTGAATCGTATCTCCTGTTTTGTTCACTTGATGTTGTGTAATAAGTGCATATAAATGAAATGAGTAACTTTATTAAGTGGCCGTTTGGTCAGCAAAGTCGTCTGAAAGTCACACCAGCTGCACTGATGAGACCTTTTAGGTCGAAACAGTGGCCATCTGTCTGCATTTTATACACAATTCATATTATTGGCTCCACATTGCTTATCATATTTTATTTTTCGTGTAGAAATTATGTACATCAGCACTTGCAAATTTCAATACGCTGATTACACACGTAATTGGTAACTAAAAGAAATTACTTGAGCATTAAAACGGGCAATGATAGTTTTTGTCAGACAACTGCAGAGTTTGTACGCTCATAGACTTGTCATTTCTTGTCTTGATTGAGGATAACAGCTGACCTCGATATCTTCAAAATGTTTCGCTTTGTAGTTGGATGTTTCACGATTAACCGACTCATGTGCACTTGCCACAATGTGATCTTGAAAAAAATAGTACGTACCAGGTAAATAATGTTGCATTCGTTTGTAAAAATACACGAGATTGCACAGAAATAAACTTTTCAAATAATTTAGGAAAGTCTCTTTGCAATAAATTTTTGACATATCACTTGCATTTGTAAGTCGTCTGTCACTTTTCAACATTATTGCTGTACCACATTCTTAATTTGTTTCTTTTTCATATATAAACAACAAACAATACTGGTTATAGGTTATATGACTTACCGTGTCTATCGTCCGTCTTCCTTATTTGACTTTCTCCATTTACATAACTTACGGAAAATATATGTTCGGCCTTACCGATCACCTGATTGAACACCTTCAAGATATTTTTATTAAAGAAACAGGGAATTATGGATTAAACAAGAAAAAAAACCTGGTGCTTGTTTTGTAATAAAGGTGAAATGTTCATTGTTCCTTTTTCCTCTTTAACCAAAGACAGCTTAACCACTGCAAGAAAAAACAAAAAGTCGACATGTTGCAAATGGATTTGTATATTTTTGTTTTGGCATAAACGCGGTTAACTTACAATATCTATAATGTCACAATAATAACTTACTTCTGATTCTAAAAATTTTTAATGATGTGTATTTTAATTGATTTACAAAGTTTCAGATAATTTTGGATAATTCTGAAAAACCTTTAGGCATTGGGTGATTCTGTATGTAGGCTACCTTGGTTTACTAATGAAACTTCAATTCTGTTGCTCTCATTATAGTAATTTTGCATCTTGTCAGTATCACCACTGTTCTGCAAAACTCTTGTCTGCAATGCAATTAAAAAAAATACTTGTTGCACTTGTGCATATGATCCTACAAAAAATTATTATTAAGATCAGTAATGGCCAACCCGCGGGCCGCATGCGGTCCAGTTGAACAATTTCAAAAAAAGTGAAGTGACGACAAATTGATGTGTAATATTAATATTAAACCTCAATGTAATATGCGTGTACACACCCTGTCTGCAGCTTTGCAATATTATGGCTTTTTTTGCACATATAATATTAAACCTGTTTGTAATAATAAGATAGACTATTGTGACTGCATAATCAACGATCAAACGTAATTATCGCAGTGCAATTCTCAAACTTGGCAAATATATTGTTTTAACAGAACTATATAATGTTACTCAGTTGTCACCATTTTTTACAATAAATTAACACAAAATACATCACATGTACAAGACAGTTAATGTTGAATGCAGAAAGCTAGTTACAAGTTTTCATGTTAGATTTTAACCAGTTTCTTACGCGCTTCGAGCAGATATTTTGAAGTCCTGAAGAATTTGCCTTACTGCAGCTTTTTGGAGGGAACTTTACAAACCTCTTGGTTCTACTCAAACTATGCATTTGACGTAATTCTTCAGAATCTAATCGGGAAAAACAAAAATTGTTTTTAATCAAGATGGATATATTAAACAGTATTTATTAAAAGCGCTCATACGAATTGGATTATACGAATCAAACACCAGCAAATTTACTGCACAAATAGGAAAAAATTGTGTTGCTGCAGCGAAAAGACTAATGGCGCGTGTGATTTTTTACGACCGATGTAAATTTACGTTGTCAGATTTTTTGTCAAAAGAACGCTACTGGCATTGGAAATATACCCGACAGGTTCAGCAACTAATAACTCAGTACTCATTTTTCTTTTTTGTAAGAAATTCGCAAAAGTTACTAACTTAAATGTTCGTCTACATCCCTTAGGGCCGCGGGCAGTTTTATGCCGATGTTAGACTCCAAATTTGTCTGTCCATCTGTTCTATCGCGAAATACCAACTTCACATACTGCCGCAAATCATTTTTGGCCATGCTGTAAATAAATGGGTTCACAGCGCTGTTGCAGTAGGCAAACCTGAACGACAAGAACAACATTAAAACTGATTATCTGTGCAATTTTCATCAAACACCAAACTTAGATAATGCGGTGTTATTTTTGTTAATATTTATGAATTTATGTTACCATAGTGTAGAAAGTCGTGTTAAGTAGGGAATGGTTTACCCAGATTTTAAGATACTGTTCAGCTACAGAAATGTCTCACCATTCTAGAAATTTAAATAGCTTTGGGTGAACGCAGCAAACTGAACATAGCGAAGTTATGACGTAAGTTTGGAAAAAGGGGAACCAGCACATAATAAAAGCGCCCATTACAATTCCTGTCATCAACTGGATTCGTCTTTGTCTCCTCAGAGTAACTGCTTTAATCTAAAAATAAAGAATGCCATTCCTTGTTAACACATTTTTACATAAATATATTTTAATGAAACGCAATGGTTTATTTAATGCGTGCTTCAAAATATGTTGGATATTTCCCAGGGATTAAACATCAAAGATTTCATTGAGGATTTTAGATGCCACACTTTATTCATACAATTAGTTTGAGTACCACTGAGTTGTCGACCATCTGTTTTAAGAGTCTCGAAATTCTCCAATAAGCTACCATCATGATTACTAACGGTATGTAGAAAGATCCAGAAACACTGAAGAGAATATACCACGTCTCCTTGGAATGCGTGCACACCTTTGAATCCTTCCGTAATAAAACAATCAGCAATAAATTTAACTTTGACTAGTTCATTAGCTTTGAAATTAAAATGTCAAGATCTAGTCATCCAGATAAAAATAACAAAAAGTAATTTTATGACAAAGAAACATTTATTTTAATTTACATAAAGATCAATCAATAAGTGGAATTTTTTTTTATCCTATATATCTGTTTTAATGAAAGGACACGTACTCTCACGCCGCATGAAGTTATTGTGTTATCTGACCATCGGAATAAGTTGTCTGATGTAATTCGCTTACCTCTTCTACTGCTAAGGAAAACACGAATCCAGGGACACAAACGAACCCAGACCAAATCCAACCTACCACCACGACCTTTAGTATACGTTTATGTGTGCACATCGTTCTGCAATAAGAAATGCACGGTTTCCAATTTGCCAGGGCGCACAATTTCACGTGTCAAGAAAACATGCAACATAAAAGTATTTCTACGTCGAGTCTAATGTCAGAGTCCTCTCAATTCATTATGCGGCAATTTAGAAATGGTTGACCTGTAGCGTTTTCCCATTGTGATTGCGAAATACCGGTTAAGGCTGATCAAGCACAAGTTCCAAATACTGGCCGTACATAGAAATATGTCCATTGCAAGGTAGACCTGATTCGGACAGAAAGTTGTAATTTGTTAGATTTTTATTCGCTATTTCTTGACTGACTGCAAAATAAAATTCTGATACGACATAATGCAGAATTTTTTTTCTCAATTCTTTTGATTATAAATGTGTGAAACAAAAGCGTTGAGAATGAAACATTTAAAATTGAATTGAACATTTGAAAAGATTCGCGAAATCGCTCGGAGTTTTCTTTCGATAAATTCTAGCCGTGCTTATGCAAACGAAATGAATAATAACTACAATAATAACTATAATCTTAATGTAGGCTAAATAGTACATAAAAGAAATTCTGGATGTAAATATTATAATAATTTTATGTATACGTAGAGAAACTAAACATCTGTAATTTTGTTTAAAATTAAAGCACTATTGTCAGGTCTTACATAACATTAAAAGAAATTGCCACTGAAAACGTGTTGCTTTACAAACATCACTAAAGTTTGTTGACGAATTTGAAATATAACAAATACTTGGTCAAAACAAAACATATTACCTTGCAAAGAGCAGCGCCCAATGGCCAATAACCGAGCATTTCTCGCATTACGCTGAATGGAAGAACCGTCAACGCCAGCGTAAAGTCAGACACAGATAATGAACAGAAGAATATATTCTGTGCCGTTCTTAACTTGGGGTATTTCACCACTACGCCGATAATGATTCCGTTGCCCACAAGAATGACAAAGATCAACAATATGGCAAGGGTGCAAACGGTTGCCTGAAATGAAACTAAGTTCATGTCTGTGCTAAATGTGTTTTTATTGCAATCTATTCATTAGGTAGAAAAGCCATATTAGAAATATTTGTTTCAAAATATTGTTTAAAAGACATTTGTTAATTTTTAAATTTATTTGCTTGAGTCTAAATATATTATATAATATTTGATGCTGCCCTACGTATTCATACATTTTTTGCGCATTGACTTTAAGTAACAAAAATTCTTTGCAATACGTTGTGTTAATTTCTTTTGTTATTTTCCCGTAATCGAACACGTTTCCACAAACAAAGGAAACGTATTTAAAACAAAAGGAATTCAATTACAACATTTTCGGTGAGAAAACGCACATATTTATAATTTATCCGTCCTTGTAACCTGAACACACAAACTTACTGAAGTTGTTACACTGAGTGTTTCGTCATAATCTTTATATCCACAGTAATCTTGTGTAATGGATGAATTGTTAGTGCACATATTTCCTATATTATGTTATCTGGATAACTTTAAAGAATTTAAAAAAATATGGTTTATAATTTTATTTCTACAAAAAATAGAAATTTGTCAGTAAAAGGTTTATTATCCAACAATTTATACCTACATTGTGTGCACAAAAATTTGGCCATCGGTCATCATAATCTTGGGAAGTCCGATGAGGCCGAAAAAGTGTACTGCGCTATCTACACCTCTATTATAATGATATGCGCATTTGCCCTCATAGAAATACAAACAATCATATTTAAAAGTGTTTCAAACCTTATAAATATTTCTATTACACCCACAGAACGACCTGGTCTTTTTGAGCCTGATCAATAGTGCCAAAAGAAAATTATATACTGGCAGCTGCAGGTGTATTACGCACTGTTTCGACCTGTAACGTTTCATCAGTGTTGCTGTTGACTGTGGCACTAGGCTATAGCTTTAACATAAAAAGGTACACATATTTTTACTTTGTATTACCATTCAGTCATCCATTTGGTGTCCAGTTGGGTAACAAACAACATAGTTGGTTTCCCACCGGATCGACGTTGACCGAAAGGCACGTACGGGTCGAAACAGTGTGTACACCCGTCTGCCGCTTTCAACGATTATTAATGCTTTTTTGCATATAAAATTAAGCTGATTTTTTGTAAAACCTGGGTTGTTCACAACAGTATCGAATCAACAACAAACTAACATTACTTTTATGTACAAAATTTGCGCATTTATTTGCCTCACTTTATTCCTGGCCTCATTTATTACCTTCACGTTGACCTGTCGACGCTACAGCGGCGAGTGGACATCTGCACCTGAAACTGTCGGCGGGCAGCAGGTGACAAAGGAAAAACGCTGTGCATTGTCAGCAACAGATTCCTCTTGAACAGCTTAGGTTTACGAAACAAAATTTTCTGGAATTTAACGGCAGCTTTCAATTGTGATTGATTGGTCAGAAGTTTTATTTAAAGTGAAGAATACATTACTCGTTTGCACAGGTCATGCGTGTGGAAAAATATTTTTGAACATAGAAAGCTGTGTGCATTTAAAAACAAATTCTAGAAATTCCATTCAATAATAAGACAAATATCACACAGAAAAGTAATTTATCTCCCTGTCTGAACCGAACAAAATCCCAAATATTTTCCCCCAAATTTGGAACTCATTTGTTCATTTGGTGGGAAAATGAATTTTCGAAATTTCGCTACCACGGACCGCCTGAATTCACCAAAATTTGATCATTGCTCAGTTTACGTTTATTAAGTCGGCTGTATATCCGTTCTGGTTGCTTGAAATTTCAGTTTTGACAGTCTATACAAAGTTCATCATTTAGCGCATAGATAAAAATAATACAATGACTGAATAGTGACAAGTATATTTTATTTTGCTTTGGCCCCCTCTACCCCTTCAGAGGCAACCGATACGGTCATAAGAATACGATGCTGATCAAGGTGCATTGTCAGCACAACTTTGTTTGCTTTGAGGCTTTGCATCAAGAAAAAGGGGTTTTAGGCACTAATGATTGCAATTGCGACATCAAAACTCAACGAGTGTAAGATTTGTTTATCAAAAAATAAGGTAAAATGGCAAATACACATATTGCATGCTTCAACGAGCATTAATTATTTAAACCGCTTTAAAGATATTATAGCCTTTCTGTTTGCATTGATCACGACGTTAATACTCTGGGGGGAGAAATTGAGTTTAGTTCCGTTGGGTGCACATGTTGTGGTTATAATGAAAATTTGTTATAACTGGACTTCTGTTGTTTGGTCTTATGCTGACGTAACCACACGATCGATTTCATCTCGTCAGCGCAAAATGCTAAAATTACATCATGTATATTTGCTAAACGTCAATATTATTGATGACGGTGTAGGCGATGGTTTAAATACGCAAGGTGTGCTATAAATCCATCATGTAGTCATATTTAATCAAAATCGTTTGTTGTTTTCAGGGAGCCGCTTGTGCTTACGGAGAGCTGCTGATCAGTGAACAGGTGAAAGCTGTGATAGATTCCCCCGAAACCGATCCATCTCTCAAATCCATCCTCGTTCAACTGCGCAGATTATATTTCGATAACACCTGCCACCGCTAAGCTGTTGGTAATGTAGACTTACTTGATAATTTAAACTATAATACCAAAGCCCTTTGGGGGAACTGTTTGAAATAAAGTGTCTCGGATTAAAGTTAGCTAGTTTATTAAAGTTATTTAAAAATCGATTTCGCCTGTATATAGCTATTATCTCTGCAAATATAGAAAAATAACCAAAAACGCAGAGATCCATACTTAATGGACAAAATTAACGCATAAATAAAACTGTTTAACGAGTAAAAAACAATTGTTGTGGAAACTAATTAATTACTAGAAGTCCAACTGCAGAAACAATTGGAAAATTGTAACTGGGCATGGAATGCTTTTTTTGCTTGTTTTTTTTATGAAAACGAAGATGTATAGTTTCGATATTCGGTTTGATTATGAAAGTTTACCTTAAACTTGAAACTCTTAGCTTTTAAATTGGCGGATAACATTTGTACCAATTTTCTAAAGTAAAAACTCTTTTGTACGTCAAGTGCGAAACCTGCAATTACGCTATGTTTGGCATTTAAAACCCTTTTCATGGAGCATAGCGTTTAATAAAAGAACGTTGTGTAGATCGCATACCCATTCGTTATCATCATATTGTACGGCCTTTTCGTTCGGTTTGCAATTGGCATTATACATAAGGGCTCACAGTATTTTTTGCATTGTCAAAAATGCCTATATTACGTTGTTTTGATAAATTTAGGTCAACGAAGCAACGGCCGAATCGTGCAGGGTGATTGCACCGTATACGCTCTTAAGCTGTGCGACGCCTTTGGCTTATCCGACGCAATGCTGTCTGCTCCAATAGCTCGAGACTGGGTTGATTACAACGTGGGCGACAACCAAGGCGAGGTTGAACTGGTGCTGGAGTCGAAACTTTGATTTATCTATTGTAATTTCAATTTAATTTACTGAAATGTTTGGCATTGCTAGATTTGTAAAACATGATTAAATAACAACCTTGTAAGTTGTAAAACCAAGAGATGTTAATTTTATTTAGTTTGTCTCTCTGTGCAATTAAGTTCAAAATTGCAAATAATTTTCGTTCGAAAACGACTGTTCAAGACATGTATGTATGTCATGTTCCGGAATTGCTAGGTGCCTGATCTTTGCATTGTTTTGTTTATATTTGATTTGTTGTGAACGAATACATTCATAACCCAATTTATGTGTGAATCATTGCTGAATCATTGGTATTCTAGTTCAATAGTTTATGTACTCAGAATTACACCAGAAATCTGACTAAGACACACACCCGACTCGCATTATACTGAATGAAAGGACCGTCCACGTGTTTTCAAGTGTTTTGAACATATAAAGGCGCATGGAGAATTAATTATTGAGCACTTGACCGTCATTGCAAATAAGCAAGCGTTTTTTTCTTATTTAATCTATGATTTCCGGTGTCTGTTAGTTTAGAAGTCAGTTCACTACTACAGTTACCAGCCGCACGGATGAGACCTTGCCGATACATTGTGCATTACTCTCTACAACTCAATTATGATTCAGATTTAAAGACAGACGTATAATGTCTTATTTTGAATGTCCCCGTTTTAACGCATGACCGAATCAGCAACAGGCAAAGGAACCGGCCTATGAATGTAACTATTAAGAACAAATCGAAAGCAAGGCATACAAATTTGGATAGATCAGACACCGGTATATAAATCTTCGAACCTCACATGCATACTCTGAAGAGCGGCAACGAACATCCCCACATAGTATTAGCTTGCATGTTAATACATTTATGATTTATTATTAACGTTGAAAGTTTCTCTACCGTTTTTTGACAAGCATATCGTACTATACTACACTCCTATTCAATTTCCATGCTTTCAAAACTGATAGAAATTTTCGTTTACAATAAAATGGTTTGTTTTTTGTGGAACACCGGGCCTATGCAATACTTCCTTGAGATGAGATTTTTACATACACACGTAGGTGTACAAAAATTCACTTGAATCGTATATCCTGTTTTGTTCACTTGATGTTGTGTAATAAGTGCATATAAATGAAATGAGTAATTTTATTAAGTCCTTTTATTTTTTGTGTAGAAATTATGTACATCAGCACTTGCAAATTTCAATACGCTCATAACACACGTAATTGGTGACAGAAAGAAATTACTTGATCCGTCCTGTGACAAATGTTCAGAACAGTACAAGATCTCATTGTAATTGCCCAGTATTAAAAGGCCAATGATAGCGTTTGTCAAGTGCAGAGTTTGTACGCTCATAGACTTGCCATTCCTTGTCTTGAATGAGGATAACAGCTGACCTCGATATCTACAAACTGTTTCGCTTTGCAGTTGGATGTTTCACGACTGACGGATTCATGTGCACTTGCCAAAATGTGATCTTGAAAAATTAGTACGTACTATGTAAACAAAGGGCAATGATGTTGCATTCGTTTGTAAAAATACACGAGATTGCACAGAGGTTAATTTTTCAAAAAATTTAAGAAAGTCTCTTTGCAATAAATTTTTGACACTTGCATTTGTAAGTCGTCTGTCACTTTTCAAAATTATTGATATACCACATTCTTGAATTGTTTCTTATGAGTTGTTCATACCTAAACAACTAACATTAATAGCCGTATGTTGTAGGTTATATGAATTACCGAGTCCAGTGTCAGGCGCCTCATGTGACTTTCTCCTCATACATAATTTTCGGAAAATATATTTTCGGCAAAAGCAATCACCGGATTGACCACCTTCAAGATATTTTTATTAAAGAAACATGAAATTATGGATTAAACAAGAAGAAAAACCTGGTGCTTGTTTTGTAATAAAGGTGATATGTTCATTGTTCCTTTTTCCTCTTTAACCAAAGACAGCTTAACCACTGCAAGAAAAAACAAAAAGTCGATATGTTGCAAATGAATTTGTATATTTTTGTTTTGGCATACATGCGGTTAACTTACAATAACTACAATGTCTCAATAATAACTTACTTCTGTTTCTAAAAATTTTAATGATGTCTATTTTTATTGATTCTCAAAGTTTCCGATAATTTTGGATAATTCTGAAAAACCTATAGGCATTGGGTGATTCTGTATGTAGGCTACCTTGGTTTTCTGATGAAACATCAATTCTGTTGCTCTCGTTATAGTAATTTTGCATCTTGTCAGTATCACCACTGTTTTGCAAAACTCTTGTCTGCAATGCAATTAAAGAAAATACTTGTTGCACTTGTGCATATGATTCCACAAAAAATTATTATTTAGATCAGTAATGGCCAACCCGCGGGCCGCATGCGGTCCAGTTGAACAATTTCAAAAAAAAGTGAAGTGACGACAAATTGGTGTGTAATATTAATATTAAACCTGTTTGTAATGTTAAGATAGACTAATGTGAGAACATAATCAACGATCAAACGTAATTATTGCAGTGCAATTCCTAAACTTGGCAAATATATTTTTTTAACAGAACTATATAATGTTACTCAGTTGTCACCATTTTTTATAATAAATTAACACAAAATACATCACATGTAGAAGACAGTTAATGTTGCATGCAGAGGGCTAGTTACAAGTTGTCATACTAAATTTGAACCAGTTTCTTACGCGCTTCGAGCAGATTTTTTGAAGTCCTGAAGAATTTGCCTTGCTGCAGCTTTTTGGAGGGAACTTTACAAACCTCTTGGTTCTACTCAAACTATGCATTTGAAGTAATTCTTCTAAATCTAATCGGGAAAAACCAAAATTGTTTTTAATCAAGATGGATATATTAAACAGTATTCATTAAAAACGCTTATACGAATTGGATTATACGAATCAAACACTAGCAAATTTACTGCACAAATAAGAAAAAAATTATGTTGCTGCAGCAAAAATATATACGACGCGTGTGATTTTTTACGACCAATATGTAAATTCACGTTGTCCGATTTTTTGTCAAAAGAACGCTACTGGCATTGGAAATATACCCGACAGGTTCAACAATTAATAACTCAGTACTCATTTTTCCTTTTTGAAAGAAATTCGCAAAAGTTACTAACTTAAATGTTCGTCTTCATCCCTCAGGGCCGCGGCCAGTTTTATGCCGATGTTAGACTCCAAATTTGTCTGTCCATCTGTTCTATCGCGAAATATCAACTTCACATACTGCCGCAAATCATTCTTGGCCATGCTGTAAATAAATGGGTTCACAGCGCTGTTGCAGTAGGCAAACCTGAACGACAAGAAAAACATTAAAACCGATTATCTGTGCAATTTTCATCAAACACCAAACTTAGATACGGTGGTATTTTTGTTGACATTTATGAATTTATGTTATTATAGTGTGGAAAGTCGTGTAAAATAGGGAATAATTTACCCAGATTTTAAGATACTGTTCGGCTACAGAAATGTCTCACCATTCCAGAAATTTAAATAGTTTTGGGTGAACGCAGCAAACTGAACATAACGAAGTTATGACGTAAGTTTGGAAAAAGGGAAACCAGCAAACAATGAAAGCGCCCAACACAATTCCTGTCATCAACTGGATTCGTCTTTGTCTCCTCAGAATAACTGCTCCAATCTAAAAATAACGAATGCCATTCCATGTTAACACATTTTTACATAAAATATGTTTTAATGAAACGTAATGGTTTATTCATTGCGTGCTTCAAGATTTTCCTTGATTCGGAATAAACATCAAAGACTTTATTGAGAATAACAAATGTTACACTTCAATCATACAATTAGTTTAAGTACCATTGGGTTGTCGACCATCTGTTTTAAAAGTCTCGAAATTCTCCAATAAGCTACCATCATGATTACTAACGGTATGTAGAAAGATCCAGAGACACTGAAGAGAATATACCACGTCTCCTTGGAGTGCGTGCACACCTTTGGATCCTTCCGTAATAAAACAATCAGCAATAAATTTAACTTTAACAATTTAATTAGTTTTGAAATTAAAATGTCGAGATCTAGTTATTCAGATAAAAAAAATAAAATGTAAATTTATAACAAAGAAACTTTTATTTTAATTTATATAAAGATCAATCAATAAGTGGAATGTTTTTTATCACATAAGGTTGTTTTAAAGATAGGACACGTATTCTCACGCCGCATAAAGTTATTTTGTTATCTGACCATCGGAATAAGTTGTCTGATGTAATTCGCTTACCTTTTCTACTGCTAAGGAATTTGAAAACACGAATCCAGGGACACAAACAAACCCAGACCAAATCCAACCGGCCACTACGATCCTTAGTATACGTTTATGTGTGCACATCGTTCTGCAATAAGAAATGCACGGTTTCCAATTTGCCATGGCGCACAATTTCACGTTTCAAAAAACATGCAACATAAAAGTATTTCTACGTCGAGTCTAATGTCAGAACACTCTTATTTTATTATGCGGCAATTTAGAAATGGTTTACCTGTAGCGTCTTCCCATTGTGAAGGCGAAGTACCGGTTAAGGCTGATCAAGCACAAGTTCCAAATACTGGCCGTACACAGAAATATATCCGTTGCAAGGTAGACCTGATTCGAACAGAATGTTAATAAATATTTTCTATTTCTTAGCTGACTGAAAAATAAAATTCTGATACGACATAATGCAGAATTTCATTTTGTTTTTTAATTAAATTGATTATAAATGTGTGAAACAAAAGCGTTGAGAATCAGACATTCAAAATTAAATGAAACATTTGGAAAGATTCGCGAAATCGCTCGGTGCTTTTTTACGAAAAATTCTAGTCGTGCTTATTCAAACGGGTGAAATATACGGGCGAAAGTAATAACCATGACCAGGATGTAGGCTAAATAGTACATAAAGAAATTCTGGATGTAAATATTATTATAATTTTATGTTTACATAAAGAAACTAAACATCTGTAATTTTGTTTAAAAGTAAAGCACCATTGTCAGGCCTTACATAGAAATAAAAAAATTGCCACTGAAAACGTGTTGCTTTGCAAACATCACTAAAGTTTGCTGACGAATTTCAAATCAAAAAAACTTGATTAAAAAATATTACCTTACAAAGAGCAGCACCCAATGGCCAATAACCGAGCATTTCTCGCATTACGCTGAATGGAAGAACCGTCAACGCCAGCGTAAAGTCAGACACAGATAATGAACAGAAGAATATATTCTGTGCCGTTCTTAACTTGGGGTATTTCACCACTACGCCGATAATGATTCCGTTGCCCACAAGAATGACAAAGATCAACAATATGGCAAGGGTGCAAACGGTTGCCTGAAATGAAACTAAGTTCATGTCTGTGCTAAAGGTTTTTTTATTGCAATCTATTCATTAGGTAGAAAAGCCTTATTATAAATAATTGTTTTTAAAAAATATTGTTCATTTTTTTTATTTTTAAATTAATTTGCTTGTATCTCAATATAATATATAATATTTGATGCTGCCCTACGCATTGGTACATATTTTGCGCACTGACGTTCAGCAACAAAAATTCTTTGCAATGCATTGTGGTAATTTTTTTGTTGTTTTCCCGCTATCGAACATGTTTCCACAAACAAAGGAAACATATTTAAGACAAAAGTAATTCAATAACAATATTATGGGTAAGAAAACGCACATATTGAAATTTATCCGTCCTTGTAACCTGAACACACAAACTTACTGAAGTTATTACACTGAGTGTTTCGTCATAATCTTTATATCCACAGTAATCTTGTGTAATGGAAGAATTGTTAGTGCACATATTTCCTATATTATGCTGTTGTCTGGATAAGTTTGGAAGAATTTGAATTGTATGGTTTATAATATTTTTTCTACAAATAATAAAGATATGTCAGCACAAGATTTAAATAAAAAAGCCAAAGCTAGAATGCTGTTTATCCAAAGCACAAGATTTATTATCCAACAATTTATTACCCACATACCACATATTGTGCAACAAAAATTTGGCCATCGGCCATCATAATCTTGGGAAGCCTGATGAGGCCTGAGAGGCCGAAAAACTGTACTGCGCTATCTGCACCTCTATTATAATGATATGTTGCCCTCATAGAAATACAAACAATCATATTCAAAAGTGTTTCAAACCTTATCAATATTTCTATTACATCCACAGAACGACCTGGTCTTTTTGAGCCTCAGTGTGGCTGTTGACAGTGGCACTGGGCTAGCTTTAACATAAAGAAGGCACACATATTTTTACTTTGTAGTACCATTCGGTCAACGTCGATGCATTAGGTGTCCAATTGGGTAACAAACAACATAGTTGGTTTCTCACCGGATCGACGTTAACCGAAACGTACGGGTCGAAACAGTGTGTACACCCGTCTGCAGCTTTCAACGATTATTGATGCTCTTGTGCTCATAAAATCAAACTGATTTTTGTAAATTCTGGGTTGCTCACAACAGTATCGAATCAACAACAAACTAACATTAATTTTATGTAACAATTTGCGCATTTATTCGCTTCACTTCATTCTTTCCTCTTATCTTCAAATTGACCTCTCGACGCTACGGCGGCGAGTGGACAACTGCACTTGAAACTGTCGGCGGGCAGCAGGTGACAAATGAAAAACGCTCAGCATTGTCAGCAACAGATTCCTGTTGGACAGCTTAGGTTTATCAAAAAAAAATTCTCGAATTTTGCTGCAGCAGTATGTGCAGTTTTTAATTGTGATTTAAATGTTTATGATCTAAGGACCATCAACGTTTAAAGCAAAGAATACATTACTCGTTTGCACAGATCATGTGTGTAGAAAAGCAATTTTTGCTGTGTGCATTTAAATAGAAGTGCTAGAAAACCCATTTAAGAATAAGTAACCTTACTCCGAAATTTGGAACTTGAGTGTTCATTTAGCGGGAAAATGAATTTTCGAGATTTCTGTACCAGGGACCGCCTGAATTCGCCACAATCGTTATCATTGTTTAGTTTACGTTTAATAAATCGGCTGTATATTGCCGTATGCGTCCTTTCATTCCGGTTGCTTGAAATTTCAGCTTTAAAAAGTTTGAAAGTTTTTGAAGAGTTCATCATTTAGCGTATAGACAAAAATAATACTGAATAGTGAAGTACATTTTATTTTGCTTTGGCCCCTCTACCCCTTCAAGGGCAACCGATACGGTCATAAGAATACGATGCTGATCGAGGGGCGTTGTCAGCACAAATTTGTTTGCTTTGAGGCTTTGCTTCAAGGAAAAGGGGTTTTAGGCACTAATGATTGCAATTGCGACATCAAAACTCAACGAATGTAAGATTTGTTTATCAAAAAATAAGGTAAAATGGCAAATACACTTATTGCATGCTTTAACGAGCATTAATCATTAAAACCGCTTTAAAGATATTATGGCCTTTCTTATTGCAATTTCTTTTGTCAAAGTTATTAATCACGACGTTTATTATCTGGGAGGACCAATGGGAATTTAATAACTCATACAAATACGGTTGTATTTTAAATTTTACACAGCCTCATATATTGCTCATGCAAAATCGAACACAATTCTTTTACACTTTGCTCGTGACTTTTCCTGTCCTAAATTGTGAATTACCTGGCCTGCAAACAAGCAACAAAAATGAATGTACATAATAGCATTCAGGCGCCTCCTTGGGAATAATCGATCTATCTTGATGGATCGAAGCAAGCACAATTTGTCTGCAGTTTTCGTTTGTTCAAAGGGCTTTTAACCGATAAGATTACTCATCGTTAATATCTGGAATTGCGTGTGATGTTTTATTAAGATAAGTAGTCTATTAATTAAAGAATTTCACATGTACAAAATCAAATCAATTCATTATGGTCTAAATTTTGCGAAGAAGGGTTAATTGATTTTTTCATTTTTTAAAACCATTTGCAAAAGCGCAAATAAAGGAAAAATAGGCACGTTGACACCGCTTATCAAATCACGTGACAAAGGCGAAACAAGCACACTGCGGGAGGCGAAACAATTGCAACAAACTGTTGTAAACTGCCGGAAAATACTTACACTGTTCATTGTCATTGAAACATCCGCTGTTTTTGGCCAACGCCGTCTTGCTGGCATCGCTCGATGCAAAGTCGCGGCGATGTTCTTTTAGTTGCGTCTTAAACGCCCTCCTGGTTTCGCCAATGTATAATGCATCGCACTCTTTGGAAGGTATTAAATATACCACTACCTTAGGCTCGGAAGCCTCAGTAGCAATAGATCGTGATATTAGACTACAAAGCGTTCTATGTGTCTTGGTGTAGACTTTTATGTCGTAATCTGACAACATTCTTCGCATTATTTCGGTGAGACCAGGGTATAACCACTGTTCCGCTAGTGGCCGTTTCACTCTTATGGATTACTGCCGGTTTCGCGCCTGATAACATCCAAGAAGGATATTGTTTTTTCGCACCACATCTTTGATAACCCCAACCTCTGCTTGATCTTGTTCTTTCGAAATAAGCTCTATCCATTAGTGATCTCAATATGCCATTCTTTTATGTTTCTATCGGGTGTGCCGACAGAAAAGAAAGGTAACGAATCGTGGGAGTCGGTTTCCGGTATAGACGGGTATTGATTATTCCATCCTTGTCCCGGTAAACCTCTACTTCCAAGAACGGTATCTTGCTACTGCTATCCACTTCTGACGTAAACTTGACAGAATCCTCGATGCTGTTAATGTAGCCCCGGAAGGCTTGCACATTTTCTGCATCAAGAATGGCAAACGTGTCTTCCACGTAGCGTTTCCAATAGCACCAAGGATGCTCAAAAGTGCTTTCTCCTCAATAGTCACCATCACAACATTAGCCACTACAGCAGATATTGGGAAACCCATCGCCGTCCCGAACCCTGTTGGTAATATTCATCAAGAATCGAAATATAGGTCGCGTTCAAGTCTTTTTAATGAACTGCTCTTCTGGCACAAGGTTACGAGATTTCTATTAAAACTGACGTTGCGTCTACCATCCGGTAAGACTGCTTCAAGGTTATGTGGCAACAATTTATCACGTAAGAAAACGCAAAGAAAAAGAGGAGGAATAGATGACATTGGCACCGCTTGTAGTGTCACGTGATCAGGTGTGCAACGCGTGCAACAATTACAACCAAGTGTTGTAAATCACAGGAAAGTACATTTTTTTGCGGTATTTTAATTATCCTGGCTTCCCGCTGCATGTGACCAACATCCCAAAACAAATAGGCTTTCACAAAGCATTGCAGAACATCTCAGTGGGACAAGATTTTAAAAATTGATCAGAAATAAAAGCATTCAATGACTTGAGAAAAGGATTGAGTTAAATCGTTTTGAATCAAATGTCTCAAAATTGATAATCGTTCATTACATTAGCTTGTTTTTATCTGCGCATGTATAGTTATCCCTTTGTTTGACTTCGCAAAATCGTGATTAGTTAATCTACTACAATGGCGTGCTTTTGTCTCATGCATAGATACCACCTTAAAATAGGTCCAACAACATGCCAAATTCTGCTTAAATTCCACAGAAATTACGTATTCGTGCTATATAATTTAATTGATTTAATTTAATTTGTAAATAGCAACGTCTGTAATATAATATACGCGCAGAGACAATATGTTGCTCAAACGCACAATCCGGTTTTAATTAATCGTTGTGAAAGCAAAGGCATTAGACAGGTATGTTTTGAAGGAAATCGTAGTTGCAGAGGCTAGATGCTGTAAATGGTGTAGCTAAAGCTTCAACGAGAGCTGAAGATGACTGCAAGAATTTCTCATCCAAAGATCAGTGCCAAAATGTATACGGCCCAGCATTTTACATTTTATAAAACAGGTCGCCATGCTAAATTTTGCAACAACGCAGTCGTCCTTTGTTTTTGGTTTCACACCAACGGTTACCCTGTTTTCCGGGATTAAACAACAACCACACACATCGTTTCATAAAATTGTGATATTTGTAATATTTCTCTTGACATAAATGCATGACGTAAACAACGAGATGTGTTGCATAAATAAACTTATGTAAATTACAAAAGCGGCAACACAAACATCTACAGATCTATTTGCACAATTTTCACATAACACAATGCTACTGCTCTACTCCTTCATGCGCAAAAGTTAACTTTAAAAAATTAATCGCAGAGACTAGTTTAGGCCAACCGCCCCAGCAACTATCTGTAATACACTTGTATCATAATTATCGTGCAAAACTAAATATCAGTCTGGGTAAATTTTGCAGTATGTCAAAGAAGTGTATGAATCAAAATTGCTCGAAGCCTTGTGATTTGTTCCGGTTAAGCTTTAGAACTGCCTTCATTATCACCTAACTGCGTTTCTTTTTTTTTCGGCAATTTCACCATCATGTTGGGTCCACGCATTTGAAGCAATTCATCTGAATCTATGAAGAAAAACATTTTGAGACCATGTATGTTTTTTTCACTTACGTGAAGTCGCGTAATGAAAAATTGACAATGTTGAGAATAAAGATTTTTTTTTAACTATTGGCGAACTCAAGAACCTAATATCACGTTTTTTGTATACTCAAACAAGACACACAGAATAAATTTATAATAAGCATGAAAACTACTTTTATTGAAAGTAATGCAGACAAATTTTTGTTCTGGATTTAATCTTTTGCAAAAAAGTGATTTTTGTTATATTTTCAGACAAAAAAGATTAGTTACTCAAAAGTTCATCTGTGTCATCTTGAATAGAACTTCTGCCGTCATGCTTCAAGTCCATATGGCGCAGCACCGCCGTTCTATTCCGTAATGCCAAGTTAACATAATGGCGCAAGTCACTTTTAGTCAAGCTGTAGATAAATGGGTTCACGGCGCTGTTGCAGTATGCAAACCTGATCAAGAAACAAAACAATAAATAATAAATTGCCAACAGGAATATTAAATAGGTGTACGTGCAGTTTGGTAATACATACTGGGTGTTACTCTTTTTCTAACGGTAAGGGCCATTTTCTCGTCATGGTAAGTGTAGCAGAATATGAGTAGGGGGACCTCAGGATTATTTATAAAGTATTTTCTACTAAATCTGTTACTGAGTCTCTGTAAGCCATAGAGACAACAGGCGAGTCAAAGAAAACAAACTTTTATTTGATATAAGTAGGGAGTTGAACCTTTCAATACGGTAAAGTACTGCTTGTCATCATACGTCAATTGTTTAGAAATATGTTTAAGTGCATGGTTGCAAAATACGTCACAATTATTGGTCATCTTTCTAACGAAACCAGTCGCAACGGAAGCTCGAAAAATGAACACACTTACCATTCGAGAAATTTCAGAATTTTTGGGTGAACGCAGCAAACTGAGCAAAACGAAGTTATGACGTAAACTTGAAAAAAGGGGAACCAGCAAACAATGAAAGCACCCAACACAATCCCTGTCATCAACTGGATTTGTCTTTGTCTCTCCAGAGTCACTGCTCTGATCTAAAACAGTGGTAAAAATGCACGAATTTGCACGAATTTGTTATTAGTGAAAAAACTATTCACTACACATTTGCCATATTAATCTGTCCTAATTAACAGTCATTCCATAGCATGAGAAATGCTCATTTTGCAGAGTTTAACTTAAAATGGTTACATTATCGTTTCATGTTATGTTGTGCTCAAAAACAATAAAAAATCTTTTAAAAATTTACCTCGGAGTTGCGAGTCATCTTTTTCAGTAAACACGAAATTCTTCCGTAAGCTACCAGCATAATTAGCAGTGGGATGTAGAAAGATCCAGAAACACTGAAGAGAATATACCACGTCTCATTGGAATGTGTACAAACCGTTGAATCCTTTCGCAATAAAACAGTCACAAGTAGGAAGTTTATAAATACCAATTAAATAATAATAGCCAGCAAACAAAAGTGTTTTAATAAACATCGGACCACCATCAATTTCGTAACACCACAACTTTTTAGAAAACAACTTTTCGGTTTTATTTTAGTGATCCACCTATTTATTCACATTGTCGAAAAAGCAAAGCTCGCGTAAGAGTCGTTTTGTTAAGAACATGTATGTAAAAAATTAGCAGAATTTAATTGGTGTTTAGGTGGTTTTCTCACCTCCTCGGATGCCAACGACTTCGAAAACACGAATCCAGGGAGGCAAACGAGTCCTGACCAAATCCAACCGACCGCCACCATAATTAGTATACGTTTATTTGTGCATACCGTTCTGTAATATAATGTCGGGTTACGGATTTCTAGCACGTAAGCGAGAACATATAGAAAACAAAATGCTACAAATATTTGAAATTGGATCATTGTCTACCGATAGCGTTTTCCCATGGTGAAGGCGAAATACCGGTTGATGCTGATCAAGCACAAGTTCCAAATACTGGCCGTACATAGAAATATGTCCATTGCAAGGTAGACCTGGTATCATCATAAAAATGTGATAGATTAGTCGATTGCAAGTGCAAAGAAAAGGAAAATTTAAAGCATTTTTCTTGAGGTGCTTGTGTACCAACAACTTTTACGTATACTCACTCGTGTGCGGGTGCCAGTGATTGAGAAATAATATCACGCAACATCACGTGCCAATAATTATAACTTTGTTTTAAAATAGAGAAAATGTCAAAAGTGGCTACAGGAATCAGCTTGTGTAAGTCGGTGAGCGACGGATCTGTCCTTACTCCTTTTGGACCAGGAAAATAATTTGTTTAATATAAGTACAATTTTTTAGATATTTGCAAAAGTAGTCGGGTGAAAATTTGTTGCCAAAGAAACTTGTAAAATTCCGGTAAACACAGGTCATTGCCAGATAAACTTTGATTATAACAGAAAATATTACCTTGCAGAGAAAAGAACCAAATGGCCAGTGACCAAGCATTTCTCTTATTATACTGAATGGAAGGACCGTCAACGCCAGCGTAAAGTCAGCCACCGACAGCGAACAGAAGAATATATTCTGTGCCGTTCTCAGCACAGTGTGTTTCACCACTACGCCGATAATAATTCCGTTCCCAAAAATAATGGCAAAGATCAACATTATGGCAAGGGCGAAAACAATTGCCTGGAACGAAACAAATAAGATTTTGTATTTGAAGAATGTGAAAAGATTACAATTCTTTCCTGGTATTCAAATAACCTTTAAAATTTAAATTACATGTTTTACTCATGTATATATATTGTCCTTTCAACCTAAACGCACAAACTTACTGGTGCTGATACACCAAGAGTTTCGTCATAATCTTTATATCCACAGTAGTCTTGAGGAATAGATGAATTCTTTGCGCACATATTTGTTTGTGTTAGAAAACAGTTTTGCTTGTTTAAGATTAAACCTGGTTTAATATTTAAACGTTACATTTTTTTCGATTTCAAGTAATGTGCGGTTGTTCTTTGTCGCACTTTTACAGCGACATAACACAACTGTTTATAACACAAAAACGACAAAACTAAATTAAAAACGTTGTCTGCTGTCTTTTGTTTGAAGTTCATGGAACGCATATCTTGGTCTACAAAATTCGAAACAACCCAATAAGAAATATACACTGAATCTTTCTTTCTGCTATTACAAAATTATATAAGTATTGCATTTATTCGTCGCGTTTTTATGACTGCGTCTCCGATGTGCGATGACGTAAACGCAGCTGCGATTGTGTGCAAACTGCTGTGTTTGAAGGGATTATGCAGATGAGCATGACAACATCTATCGATTGTAGATTACTGCTCAAAGAAACCGGTGCTAACTAACAGCTACTGCAGTTTGTGTTCAGCTGCACCTGCATTGCTCATTTTTGTATCACCATATTCGCATAACATATACTCCAACCGTTGTGCCACAGGAAAAACGTATATTGCCCAAGATTATGTCGGTTATTAGAAACGGCAGATATTTACAAAGTTACTAATTCAGGCGCTAGATATTTTTTTGCGCGCAGTTCGATTTGTACAGAACGGTGAGTTTGTACACCAGGTGGCATCACAAAAATTGTGAGCAAGTAACGGGTATTGTAGATTTGCTAGTTGCTACCTCAGCAAATTGTCTCAGTGATGCTGGCGCAATTGAAGGTTGGCTAACCGATTTCCACTGAATTGTAAATCCACCTGTCTTCCTCGTCTAAGATTGGTGCAGACGTTTTAGTTCGAATCAACCCGACTCGATTGCAGTAAAAACGAATAAGAGTTCCACTGCAAACTTGCATATGGTTTGTTTGTTAACGTTTACGCTTCTTATTACGTATATTCTAATAACATTTAACGTATATGATATGCATTGATGATAATATAAAATTTAGCAATGTAAGTTAAGCTGAACACAAACTGCAGTAGGTTTCAGTTAGCAGCGTTTTCTAATCTAGAATCAATAGAAGTTGTCAAATTCAGCTGCCCAATCCATGTAAGCACAGCAATTTGCGTAGCATCACAGCTGCGGCTTCGTCAAAGCAAAGCACAAGATACCCCCTGCATACTTGTACCTAGTTTCGACCTACCACGTTACATATTGAAAAACTATAACGTTGAAAAGTTAATAAAGAAACCTGCCTTTTTCGTTTTTTGTGGCCTGTTTTACCGGGTCCACACTCACGCTTTGCGCCGGCGGATTCTTTGTTTGTTCCAATGTCCCGAGCGTACGCCCGCACACCGGCATATAATGAAACAAACAAAGAATCCGCAGGCGCAAAGCGTGAATGTGGACCCGCCTAAGATAAACCTGGTTTAAGTTTGCGTTTTTTGTAAATCAGGGGTTTATAAACAAACTTCAACGTGCAGCTACTTTCTGCTAACTGATGAAACTGTATTTAAAAAAACAAAAAATCAACCTTGAATATAGCCAAGAAAAAGCATGTACTTTAATTAATACACAAGATTAGTGCGGTTGAAAAGATTATGTCGAAACACTCAGTGCAAGGCTGCGCATGTAAAATTCATAGTTTCCAAATAAATAAACATTGATACCAGTCAGGATTGAATGTTGTATGTCTTGTAGTCCTTACGTGCAATAGGCAGATTGCTTTTGTTCTGACATCCCTTGTGGAAAATAGCCTGAAACAGGCCATATGATTATGACCCAACCATCGCAGTTACGAACTGACGTCACATTTGATCATGGTCGCGAGTAAAAAATTTGTGACACTGTCGTGAAATAATAATTACCGTTGCAAGAAATTATTTGAGCTAGAAAAAACATTCCATTCAGCGTAATTGATTGGTTTGGGCCTTTCGTGAACTGGAACTTGTGAAATTGATGGCCACGGGGGAAAATAGTACTGACCCCGTTGTTATTTACATAAACCACGATCGCATATTTAATTGACACAAAACCGCAAATAAGTCTGACTGTCCGTAAAACGGGAGCAAGCAACAACAACAGACCGGTAAGACATCAGGAAAGACAGCATATACTTGGCAGCGCGGCACAGCTGTATTCGGTTGGGTCGCTAACGTTTCGTTTCAAATACAACTCGCAAAGTCATTTGGTTTCAACTTGGTTGAAAGTTAACAATTTGTGGAGTCGGAAGTATGTTGATACATTAGATGTTGCAAATGTAGCAGCATCGCATTCCTGCTTTCCGAGATGGAACAATAACCACACTCGCCCTGTTTTTCATTGTTATTTATTTAATTGCTGCAATACGGATCTTCTGGCAATACGTTTATTACATCGATGTCTCCACCACCATGCAGCAGCCTTCATCAGGGTGTATTACAGCAATAAAAACATGTCCGGCAACATTAGTAGTAGTATACGTAATATTTGATTTGGAATAAATACATGACATTAAAAACCGAAATTTTTGGCTTAAGCAAGCTTACGTAAGTGACAAAAGCGGCAAGAAATTAAGTGCAGATATATTTGTATACCTATCTGTAATAAACTTGTATCATAAAATAACGTGCATAATTGAATAACACCGAGTAAAAATGTTGCGGTATGTCAAAGAAGTGTATGAATCAAAATTGCTTAAAGCCTTGTGATTTGTTCCGATGAAGCTTTAGAATTTCCTTCGGTATCACCGAAATGCGTTGCTTTGTTGGAAGTTCCACAATTTTCGGGGCCATATAGACTTGACAAAACTTTATCTGCATTAACCAGAAAAAGTTTTCAAATCTGAATATTAAAATCAGACAAAAGACGATACAACAACATGTAACAACAAAAGGTGATATTTTGAAATTCTAAGAATTACCGTGCTCACTACTTGACTGGCGTATAGAACTTCCAATTTTTTTAATTTGTGCTGTTTCTAAATGTTGGGCGCCTGTAATGAACGAAATACCCACCTTGAAAAAACAAACCGTGTATTTAATTGACGAAAACACAGATCATTAAAGATCAATTGACTAACCTGAGAAGGAACATGTTTTTTCTTTTGGAATGTAGGTGTAGAACTAGTTTCTTTCTTCTCCAAAATTAAAGACAGGTTTGTCCCTACAAGATAAATCTCTTTGTTACAGTTTATTGTGGAAAACAATAACATTTGTTGCCTAAAGTCAATATTCTATACAAAATTTTAACTATTTCGCTTCCATGTTTCTGAAAAAAATGTAGTACATAGAACAGTCCAGATAAAAATCCCTGCCGAGTGGTTATTTAAAAAGGCTAAAGCACGATACAAAGCAATAACGCCAAAGAAGGTTTATACCTTTGGTTGGTGGTGAACCGGAAAGAAGATTATTCCAATTGGTTTCCTTTAGATTATTTTGGTAAGTCTTCAAATCACCGCCGCTGGTGTGCAAAGGATGTCTTACCTAAAACATAAAATCACAGGCGTAGGAATATAAACATTGTGTATATTGAGTAGGTTTTGTGTAAAGCATAATTACTTTTCGTTTTAACCATAATCTTATCTCAGTTAAATATCGGAATTTCATTGACAGTTAAATGCACTAACTCACACTCCCATATTTGAATTTGCTTACAAGTAACGACTTTTTGCAACTTTTTCTTCTAATTCATGATAGATGCCTCGTATAAAACAATAAAAGTCACTCACGAATTTTTTTCTCTCCCACGTATACATTTGTTGGTACTTTGTCATACTTTTGAACCACATACTTACAAGATTCGCGCTGTTTTGTGGAGGAGCAGAAGAACTTGTCTTACTCCATGCTATTTTCGGCAATTTCACCATCCTGTTGTGTATACTTAAACTACGCATTTGAAGCAATTCCTCCGAATCTAACAAAGAAAAACAAAAATTATTTAAAACGCGTTATACATTCTTAAAGTTGAAAAGTTATTGGCGATCTCAAGAATTATTGTGACTACGTTTTTTGTACCCATACCAGACACATTGATTACTCTTGAAGGAGTACAGCCAAATTTTTGTCCTATTGCCGCATACTAGTATCAACCCCTTCATTCGTATTTCACAATTTTGCACAAAACAGTTTAATTACTGGGTTCGTCTGCTTGCTCTTGGGCAGCGTCACTCTCGCCATTTTCATGCTGCAAGTTCATTTGGCGCAGCACCGCCGTTCTGTTCCGTAATGCCAAGTTAACATACTGGCGCAAGTCATTTTTAGTCAAGCTGTAGATAAATGGGTTCACGGCGCTGTTGCAGTATGCAAACCTGATCAAGAAACAAAACAATAATTATTTGGGAACATAACTTACGGCTATTTAAATCAACAAGACATTATTAATTGTCAACAAAAATATTTCAATGAAACATATTGTTGGGTCAAGTTATTTTTGTAGATCATTTGTTCGTCATGTTAAATGAAACAGGTTATGAGTAGGGAGTTTAACTGCTGTTCATTTCATTCAAAAATATGTAAGTGCTATAGTAAAATAAGCCATTTCGCACAATATTTGGCCATCTTTATGACGAAACGAGTTATGAGCTTAAAAAAATTAAGGCACTCACCATTCGAGAAATTTAAAAAGTATTGGGTGAACACAGCAAACTGAGCAAAACGAAGTTATGACGTAAGTTTGAAAAAAGGGGAACCAGCACACAATGAAAGCGCCCAACACAATCCCTGTCATCAACTGGATTCGTTTTTGTCTCTCTAGAGTCACTGTTCTAATCTGAAACATAGTTAAAAACGAAAAAAAAAATTCTTTTTGGTTTAAAAACTGAATATCACACATTTGCTTTTCTTCATAATTAATGCCACGATGAATTGCAGAGTTTTTTTTTTACGGAACAATTTAAAAAAAATAAATATAAAATAAAAAATAGATACCTTGGTGTTTTGAGCCATCGTTTTTAGTAGGCACGAAATTCTTCCGTAAGCTACCAACATAATTACTAGTGGGATGTAGAAAGATCCAGAAACACTGAAGAGAATATACCACGTCTCCTTGGAATGCGTACAAACCGTTGAATCCTTTCGCAATAAAACAGTCACAAGTAAGAAGTTTATAAATACCAATTAAATAATACAGCCAGCAAAAAAATGATATTTCAAACTGCGGTACGAATAACACACGGAAGTGTGATGATAAACATCGGACCACCACCAATTTCGTAACACCACAACCTTTTAAACTTCACGGTTTTATTTTATTGATCCACCTATTTTTTCACATTGACTAAAAAAACAAAGCTCGCTTAAGAGTCGTATTGTTAAGAACGTGTATTCATGTCAATGTTAATAATGAGCATAACTCAATTGGTGTTTAGTGTGGTTTTCTCACCTCCTCGGATGCCAACGACTTCGAAAACACGAATCCAGGGAGGCAAACGAATCCAGACCATATCCAACCGACCGCCACTATAGTTAGTATACGCTTACTTGTGCACATGGTTCTGTAATCAAATAAATTCGATTTTAGTGTCCGGTTACGCAATTCCAACACGTAGGGGAGAACTAATTCGATACCTGTAGCGTCTTCCCATTGTTAAGGCGAAGTACCGGTTAAGGCTGATCAAGCACAAGTTCCAAATACTGGCCGTACATAGAAATATATCGATTGCAAGGTAGACCTAATATCATCATAACAATGTGATTAGTTGTGTACTTTTACAACTAGTTTTACTATCTAACTCTTGTTAGCGAACCCGTGATTGGGAAACAATGTCGTGCAACATTATCAAGAAGCTTAATAACAACTTTGTTTCCAATTTTAGACATTTGCTAAAGGAGATCGTGTGAAGTTTGTTGCATAGAAATTTGTGAATTTCCAATAAACACTGTTCATTGACAGATAAGTTTTGATTATAAGAGAAAAAATTACCTTGCAAAGAGCAGCACCCAATGGCCAATAACCGAGCATTTCTCGCATTACGCTAAATGGAAGAACCGTCAACGCCAGCGTAAAGTCAGACACAGATAATGAACAGAAGAATATATTCTGTGCCGTTCTTAACTTAGGGTGTTTCACCACTACGCCGATAATGATTCCGTTGCCCACAAGAATGACAAAGATCAACAACATGGCAAGGGTACAAACGGTTGCCTGGAATAAATTATAAATTTTAAAATAAAGCCTACAGATTTTAGCAATAATAGTTGGACTGTTTGTTTGCGAAAAAAATAAATTTGGCTAATAAAAATACTTTTGTTCTGTATTTTCGTGTTACTTTTCGTTGCTTATAAAAAGCTCAGATAATTTGTTGCACGGGAAAAATTAACTTATATTCACAAACATATATTGTTATAAAGATTTTGTCCACGACGTAATGACATTTTGTTTATACGTTTCCGCGATGGTTGGATTATTATCTTAGAAGAGCCCATCATAATTAATTACATTTCAACAATTTTCCCTGTGGATTTGCAAAATTGAATGCGTTTCTACGACCAAATCGAAACTTGCTGTCAGCTGGTATTCCCAAAGGATGTCAGAACAAAAGTAATCCGCTTCTGCACATGGACGAACCATAGAACACAACAATTAGCCTCATTTAAGACTTCACCGTTTATTGATTTGGCCACAATGGACTTTATAGGTGTGGCTCTTGTTCGTTTGTCAGTAAGATGAATTTGTACACATCAATATTGGTCAGAACATACATACATATTTATATGTATATTTTCTTTCCAATCTGAACACAGAAACTTACTGATGCTGATACACTGAGAGTATCGTCATAATTTTGGTATCCGCAGTAATCTTGTGTAATGGATGAATTGTTTGCGTGCATACTTCTTTCTTTCTTTGATCAAGGTCAAGCTTTTAAATGTAGTTTAAATAAACCGCTAAACGTAGCGCTCTTGTTTAGTTTTTTTTTACAAACCTCCAATCTATAAAAAAAGAAAATATTCATATCAATTGGTTAAAAGATAATTAAACCTGTTTTTGCGCCAGATTATCTGTTTAAGAATAAACCTGGTTTAACATTGTTTCGTTTTCAATATGTAACATGTCAGTCTAGCAATTCAACTATTGCATGATTTTTCTTTGTCGGACTTCGACACAAAAAAACACCTCCGTTAATATTGCACGTAAAGAAATTGAGTTCAAATATAATTAAAATAAAATAAAAACGACAAAGCTAAATTAAAAACTTTCGCCTGCCTTGTTTGGAGTTCATGCTACACACTGTTGTATATCTTGAGCCACAAAATTAAAAACAACTCAAAATGAACTGCGGTCTGAATCTACCTTTTCGCTTGCATGTATCCACAACAAGTGAACGCAACGCATTTATTCGTCACGCTTTTATAACTGGGTCTCTGATGTACGATGACGCAGCCGCAGCTGCGATTCTGAGGAGATTGTTGTTCTAGACGTGATTGCGCAGGTGAATATGACAACATTTATCGATTCTGGATTACTAAAAACGCTGCTAACTGAAAGCTTAACTAGTTTGTGTGTAGCTGCACCTGATTACCGTTGTGCTGTTGGAATAACGTAATAAGAAGCATAAACATTGACAAACAAACCATATGTGAGTTTTCAGTTAAACCCTTATTCGTGTTTTCGGCAGCCGCGCTAACACGAGAAGGAAGAATGAATTATGCACTATGTGTGCACAATATATTGCCCAATATTAGAAGAACATATTGGGTAATAAGAAAAGAATTAAAAGTGGCCGCAACAATTATCGTTGAAGTTGCCTATTGGGCCGAATGGTTAACACGTACAGTAAATCAACGAAGTATATGACTTAGATAGTAGAATAAAATGAACAAGAAATTTCACAATTGTTTTTCAACCAGTAGTAGTGCAAAAAAACATGGAACTTTAGAATAAAAAAGGAGTATTCAATGATGGAACCATATACTATGGTCATACTTCAGTTGGAAACTCTACCCACGTTTCAAAAAATGCCGGAAAAGCAATCATTGTATTTTCAGAGTCACATTTTTGCGTTCATTATTGGATATGCATAAAATATTTCATGCTTTGGTTTACTTCTCTTTTTGACAAGACATATGTTGGGCAGATTGAGCTTCAAGTAGCTTCTGGCTCAAAATGTCAGATCAAGTCCTTTGTAAGTGAGATCTGTCCAAATTTTGCTATTTTGATATAAATGCAG
Organism: Ascidia mentula; assembly: GCF_947561715.1. Taxonomy (NCBI): domain Eukaryota; kingdom Metazoa; phylum Chordata; class Ascidiacea; order Phlebobranchia; family Ascidiidae; genus Ascidia; species Ascidia mentula. The sequence goes on along the minus strand of NC_138574.1, from coordinate 9,120,614 downwards.
TAGACAGCAAATCGCCACAAATTATGCGACGCGATTTATGTGAAATCGTCCACATATTTCAAAAGACGTGGGACAATAATTCTTGTTTCTTTAAAAAGGTTTTAAATTGTTTTCCATTTACTGGGTTTTTTAGCTTACGGAAAAAAAACGACGAAATCGCATTTAACCAAATGCATTTTCTATCATGCGTCAAGTGTCAAGTGTTACTCATGCATGACGACGCACTTTCAGCAGAGCTTTCGTTCCTTGTTTTAATACTCTTATGTTTGTTTTTATCTAGCCTTTGGATTTGATATCCGCACGGGGCTTTTAAACAAAATACGTCAGAAGTATTCGTAGCTTTAAAATACGTGAATGCATTGAAAACTGACCCAATCGCAAACCGCCAAGTGTAAACAGCGATCAGGGAGAATACGGGCAAGTAACCCGCAAAAACGTAAACAAAACTGTAGATACAAGCAAAATTTATAAATGAGTTAAGATTTTGTACCGAGCTTGCCTTGGGTTGTTTGACGAAAAATTAAAAAAATCCTATTGACTGGAAAGGTTTTAACTGTTCACTTAAATCTAGGGACTTGAGCACCAACTGCATTTTAATATGTTTGCAATCAAATTTATTGATTTGAGTTAAAAAATTATTTCGCCAAAATGACTTTTAACGACAATCCTTTTGTAGAATTTTTGTTTGTTTGTTTAATAGTGGTGAATATTTGGTTCAGAGTTATCATGCCTCGAAAAAAGAGAAAGATAATTGAAACAGAAACATTGGAGGAGTCAAAGTTGAGAGACACACCCATTGCTACGAAGACTAAAAAGAAAAATGAAGAATTGTACCTGCGGATCGAACATTGGTAAGAATCATTCCTGTTTCATGTTTTGGGTGGGTAATTTAACTGTTCAAAGTTCTCAACTACAAGTTATTCAATTTTGATTTGAAGTAGTGTCAAAATATCACTTGGTCCCACTTACATGAAAAGACAAAACAGGCCATGTGGCCTTTTTTGTTTTTAAAATGAATGTGGGTTTAAATTAAATATTGTTTTTTAGCAAGTCATGACCTGTGTATGGAAAGAATGCCAAAATTGTGCTTGCTGCCATAAAAGAAATAAATGACAGTATTGAAGCAAAAATTAATGAAACAAAGCCAAGAAGCAAATCTTTTGAAGTTGATGTTGTTTCAGGGGATAAAGGTATTTTTATATGGTTTCTCTTACACACTTAACTGTTTTTTTTATTGATCTTGCAGTTATTTCTATTTGGTCTGGTCTCAAAAAGGGTCCTCCACGAAAATTAAAATTTCCTTCCAATGATGAAATTCAAAAGTTGTACAAGGAAAACATGACATAACATAATGAGTGCTACATTTATGTTTTAAGGTTTGGACACTCACTAGCTTGTGAAGTCAATGACTTTGGATCGATAAAATGTGTTTGTCACATTCTGTCCAAATGATAATTTTTTCACAGCTATCGTGTTTGTCTTCTTTCTACCTTGTTCCAATTCTCACGCTTTTCATTAATACACCACTTGACACAAGGTACTGTCCATGTATGAACAAAAAAAAACAGGTTTGACACAAAAGAATTTTTGTTGCAAGTATGATTTGGAAGTAAAACAACTAAGAAACATAATTGCAACTATAACACTGGGGAAAAATTAGGCAAATTAAAACAATTTATGCAAGATTTAAATTGGAGCTTCTCTTGGTTCGATTAGTAATTGGTTTATAGCGACATGATTAGGTTGGGAAACGACAAAGGTCACGGCTCTTCCAATATCATCAGGATCAAGTATTCTGACCGAACCACTGCCATCATATTGCTTTCGAGCCTAAAAAAGGAATAAATTGTATGTTTGCAAAAACATATACTTTTGTACCATGAAAGCGTAGCAAAACATTGTTGACCTCGTTTAGACACGAGGCAACACAAAGTGATAAGTATACAGACAAGTGCCCTGTTGGACATGTAATAAATTACTACTTGCATGTACACATGTTAGAAAATGAATATTAGTGTGACATACATCTTCATCAATGGTAACCGACAAAATGTTGGTTTTCACATCTCCCGGTTCAATGCAGGTCACTTTGATTCCTTTTGAGGTCACTTCATGACGCAAAGCTTGCGAAAACCCCTCAACAAAAAATTTTGTTCCAGAGTAAACTGCCAATCCTGCAAATCCCTAAAATCAAAATAGAAAACATAAGCATATAAATCTGATCAGTACAGTTTACTAGGAAGAGGAGATGTAAAAGACGGTAGATTGACATGTTTGCACAAAATTTTTCTATGAAATTATAGTGAAGAAAAATTTTACCCTAATCCCTGCATCCGAAGATATATTGACGATGTGTCCATTTTCTCTTTCCAGCATTCCGGGTAGGACAGCGCCCACTCCGTTTGTTACCCCTTTACAGTTGATGTCAATTGTTTTGTCCCAGTCGTCCATCAGAATATTGCTCATGTGGGTATAATACATCACCCCTGCATTGTTGACCATTATATCAATTGGTCCAAGTGTTGTTTGAGCATGCTCTATTAAGTCCATAACCTGTAAGTTAACATCAGATATGTTGGTCGAGGATAGATTATTGTGGTTTCGTTAAAACTCATTTTAAAAAATTAAACAGATTAGCCACCAATGACATTCTCAATCACAAAGCACTTTGCGAACCTGTTTTCGGATTGTGACATCACACTGAAACTTTGTGTTTTCTGGATGAATTTTGTCCAACTCCGCCTTTACCGATTCCAGGCGTTCAGTGTTTCTACCGGATACACAAACCTGTAAAGAAGTTGTCGCATTACAGGCAAATGCATTTCGAAACATTCGCAAGACAAACCTTCGCTCCCGCCTCGGCAAGATGCAAAGCAATCGATCTCCCAATGCCACTCGTTGCACCAGTAATTACCGCAACTCGTTCTTTCAACAACATGTTGTTGTTCGCTGTGTAAAACAAATTCCAACCAGTAAGTTTACAGTTTTCCTAGCCAAAGCATTGCAGCCAAGCTGAATCAGCCACATCATGCGAATACATGAAATATTCCAACCAGTAACGATTTTTATTTATGCTGATGGAATGAAAATCAAACCATCGAGACTAATTAATATCCAAATACAAAACAAACGGTTTGCAAGAAATCTATTCATTGCTTCGTTTGCTGCAAACTTGCACGTGCGCCTTTTAGCTAATTGTGCAGTCAAGCATGACAATAACATAAAAATAATTAATGGGTGTCAACAGTTTGACATTTTATTTGCGGCTATGCCCAATTTTTCCCGTACTTATTTTCTTTGGGGGAGGATTTTCCAACACTCCACGCTTCACAAGTTCTTTAATATAGATGTGTAGCAGCTTTTCCATTGATGGATACGTCTTCATTCCGTCAACGATGGGCAAAACAGCGTTCAAATTGGTTTGATCAAATGTTGTGTTGTACTGGAAGAGTGTTTCATCTCTAAGATAATACAATTAAACCCAAAAATTCTGAGAAGAAATTTTTTTAGGAAAATACTTCTGGTATAGATAAATCACGCACCTTGTGGATGTTATGTTTTTCAGCATGTTTTTTACGTCTGGATGACCGGGCACTTGCTTCACCACTTCCAGTTTTTCCAATCTCTGACACCATTCATCCATGGAAACGAGTTCGAGTTGATAACCACATCTTTTATTGAGAAATTCGTAAATCCACCTAGAAAATACACATGCAAGTACACAAAACTTTTGGGTTCTTAATATCCGACCAAAAATCCATAAGCCTTTAAACAATATTTAAAACAGACATTTGTAGAATACAAGCTTTGTTTAATACATGCATTGTAGGCCACAAATATTATCACCAGCTCTGCTACTACAGCACTTGAAACTCACAGAAAACGATTCGACCTACTTTTCCGATATCCTTTCGGGTTGAATAATGTGGAAAATCTTGTGGACTGACGACCGTAAATCCTGCGAGAGCTTTACTATGCACTTGCTCACAAAGTCCACCGGCGTCATCTCCACTTCCCACGTCACATCCGGAAACGATGACGTCATTATGGAGGCCCGGAGCACAAGAAGAATAAAATCGCTCGGGTTCCACGATGCTGTATTGCTGTCTCCAGATATGTTACCTTGGAACGGATTGTAGGTTTGTTAACTAAAAACGTTGATAAGAAACTTCAGTTTTTTTATTTACGACAATTAACTTAGTAATCTATGTACGGAGCGTTTACTGACGACATATGAATTACTTGGTTCGCTTTTACTGTTGGAACAACAAATGACTACGTTAGTGATCTACAATATTTCGTGAAAGAAACGTTTTTACCAAACATTAGTTACCGCAAAATAATTTGCTCCAATGTCAACAATAATATTCCATTAGGCTAATTAACTTCCGATATTTTATCACCAAACACTCAATATACGAATAGAATTATTTAAAACCACGCAAAATTAATCATAACAAGCCAAATACCGTACGAAAACAAGCTTTGGATCATTGCAGCTGACGATTAAATCAGATTTAATTGCGCAGACGCTTCGAGCGAGAAAATCACGCCCTCACGGCATGACGCCGGATGGTCTGAATGCCCCGCCGCTCGAAAACCGCGCCACCAATCGCTAACCGCGTTGAAACAGAATAAGGCCTAACCGTTAATCGATCGCATAATACCAAGTCTTTTACTTCACAAAACTACAATACGAGCATTTTTACCAATTCTGTATATGGAAACAGGCAGCCCTTGTTCTATTCCTTTTAGCAAAACCCCTTCCGCCACCCATTTACTTTGGGCGTATCCGTTGGTGAGCGCTAGAGCGTCGTCGTGGCTTACCAACTTTTCTTTGCAGTTTATCTATGAAGTTAAAAAAAACAATACATTCGTAAAATTGTAATTCACTGTGTTGTAATTAGTAATATTTTTGGGTGTTGGTATAACAAACCTGCTTGTTCGGATACACAGCGTTGGTACTGACGTAATGGACGTGCTTAATTCGACCAGTGCGCGCAAACAACAATACGTTTTTTGTGCCAATGACGTTGGTTCCCTTAAGTGCGTCATAGGGGTACAGCAAATTGACATATGCAGCTGCATGGATGATGTAGTCAATCTATCGGAAAACGATGAAAAATTATTCAAAATAAAGGAAAATCAATAAAACCTTTACGTTGAAAGGAGTGACGCACACCGCAAATGAGAAATGTACGGCGATTTTTTTTATGTTGACAAACAGAACAACTGCGGAAAAATATTGACCTACTTCTGAAAAAAAAATGTCTCAAGGCACAATAGCAAAATCCGTATGACCTGGATTGTATTACAATGTTACCTCGTATGTGAGGAACGTATAATCTTCCTCTCGCATTCCCAGCTCAGCGAGAGCAACATCACCAGTCATAGGATGCACACGCTTGTGGTAGAGCTACGAAACATGAAACCCTGTAGTTTTGTACATCACACGAGTTTGAAAAAAAATCAGTTCATGAATTATAGCCAATTTAAAATCCAATTAAGTATACCAATGCATTATTTGTTGCAACTTACACCGAGCAAAATAACACACGAACCTGTAACATGTCCAGGTCACCATGAACAGCAGTTTTAAATATTTCGTAGAACTCCAAGTTTTGCAGGATTCTTTCCTCTGCACTTTTGTCGGGAAGTCGCCTCGCCAAGCAATATATTTCGGCCTATGGTCAAAAGCTAGACCTAACGTCTTGTTTCAAAAGATTTTAAAACTACTCCAGAAAATTTTTAATTTGACTCAAATTGGATATTGAAATAGACAATTCATTTTCAGAGATTAAATCTACATAAAGTATAAATTAGATAATTGCCTTGGTTGTCATTAACAATTCACGCAGAATGTAAGCTCCAAGGAAACCTGTGGCCCCAGTCAAAAGCACTCTCGCTCTCCAAGACTTTCCAAATCTTAAGGAACGCCAGAAGGCTCTCAACTGCATGTCGACGTTCACGTGACCCACGCCATGCTTCACTACCTCTGCTTTCAAATCCAACTTGGCGGTTTCTCTGAAAACAACATTTACATATTCTATGCGTTAAAACGTTTCAAAAAAAGGAAATTAAGAATTTTTGTCTGGACCAATTAACTATACAGAACACTGAAAATAGTTTACACCGATATTGGGATGCAACGCTTTACTAATTAAAGTTGCACTATCAAATTAACTTCGTTGCCTAACTTACTCTTATTTTTGAATAACATACCTCATACGTTTCTGTCTGTATTATAACTTTAATCATTTCCAAATAACTTACGATTCTTTGCCGCTGTTTTCACCGGCGTCCAGCCATTTGGCCAATTCAACGATCGTCGGGTTTGCGAAGAGAACTTGCATTGAGATGTCACTGCGGTAGCGTTCGCGTAACTTTCCCAAAAGTCTTGCAGCCAGTAGAGAATGACTAAAGTCGAAACTCAATTGAACTTTATTTTGTTGATATTTGGCACTTACTGGTTGATGTAAGTCATTACTGCATACCAACCATATACGCGGAACAAACACAAATAACTTCCCAAAGGTTTTAGTTACTCAAACACATATACTACTCCTGAGACAAGTGAATGAACTGATTACGTTAAATGTGATTTTTGCCATTTGGAAAATGTAAAACTTTGCTTCATGCAAATTGACCTTTGCCGCGACATAATTTACCTTCATTCCTTGCGCAGTAACGAGACTTTTTTACAAAAGTTGCTACAAATATAAGTGAAAGTAACTCAACAGAAAATAATCTGTTTTGCTTAGAAGATTCCACCGCAACCAATTCCAATACTGACCCTCCTAAATCAAAAAAGCTCTCCTGTACATCAATGAACTCCATCTGAAGAATCTCTCTCCAAGTTGCTTCCAGATATTCTTCTGTTTCCGATATCGGTTCGCTACGCTCGTCGGCGCCACCCAGTGCAGAAGATGGGGTAAAAAGCTGTGTTTGCGATTCACGCCGGGATCGAATCGAAGGTAAGGCTTTTTTGTCCAGCTTTCCCGATGCCGGTAGAACTGGAATGCTGCACGTGGCGTTGTAAGTTTTAAACAAAGTTTTTATTATCAAAACAAAATGAGTCGTATCTATATACCACAAGAACATATAACTTTAACGTTTAGCACGAAAATTTGTGCTTCACGCACAAAACATTTGAATGGAATAGAAAAAGAAACAAAAGATAATATTGATTGGAACCGATATATTTATTTGTGTCACTTGGTTGCAATAAAAATAATAATTTAAAGTATTACAACAGACCAAACCTCGCTAGGAAAACAAAATAGGACGGTATCATGTAAAACGGCAGTTTGGACTTCAAGGCGACGCGCACCATCTTCTTAGTTGCGCCATCCTCTGGCACAAGGTAGGCAACTAGTTGCTTGTCCTGGCCTTCGTCTCCAACAGCCAACACCACACAGGCGTTCACCAGAGAAAGACCCATTAATGCACTTTCAACCGCCTAAAAGGTTGTTTTGAGTGTCGTGTTTTTATTTTCTGCGCTTGGATACAACCAATTTGACACGTATGCATCACAGTTTATTTTGTTTGTTAGATTTTTCATTAAACATCAAGTTGTCCGATCCTTCTTGGGACATAGAAATGCTTTGGAATTATCCATCTCACCTGTATCTCAATGCTGTAGCCTCTAATTTTAACCATGGAATCACATCTTCCACAGATTTCCAAGTTACGGTCACTCCTAATTAAGCCCCAATCTCCAGTGCTTTGGAACAAAAAAAAGCATTGGATTTTGGTATATGATGAACTATAATGTGGCTGTCATGTTGTACTTCATCTAAATAGGTTTATGTGCCTAATAAAACAGATTTTATTTTGGTTTTACCGGTAGAGCTTTTTCCCCACATGAGCCGTCACTTCTTCCGGGCAATCAATAAACCTCTTCTGGTTCATTTCAGGTCGATTGAGATATCCACGAGCCAAAGTAGGTCCTCCGACAAAAATCTAGAATAACAGTAAACCTTTACCTATATAACTTCAAATCATAACTTAAACAATACACGCGAATAATTTGGTGACTACGAATGTTAATGTTGTACGAGGACACATGCTTGTCTCGTAGTCTTTGACGTTAGTTTGAAATGCACTGCTCTGACTTATGTAATTAGCCAGAACAGTTTCATTTCGTATTTGAGATTCCCTACCTCTCCAGGCATTCCCACAGGTTGTGGCTTTCCTTCATCATCCAAGATTACCACATCCACTCCGGGGTACACTTTACCCACAGGAGCAAATTTTCGTCGCTGAGTGGCGCCTTTTTCTTTCTCTTCTTCGCGAACAAACTCGTTTAGGTTGCAATAAGAAACGTCGTGACATTCTGGATTAAAACGTTTCATTTTAATACCATTTTAAGCGGTTCCTATTGACTCCAGGACTTTGTTGGTTAAATATCATTTTACTAATCAGTTTTTCCCACGCCATAGCCCTTTTTTCAGCAAATGAAATCGGAGTTTTCAACCAATTCGGTAGACCTTATACATACCTGAGATGCTATACAGGTTGTAAAATTTGACCCAGGGTAGTTTAGCTAAACAGCGGTCCAGCAATGAGGTTGTTACCACTTCTCCGCAAAACCAGAGAAGTCTACAAAAAATAATATTCACTGTTTTCCAAAGGTAAAAAATTATGAGTTGGGCGAATCAGTCTTAACTCATTTCAAAGCAGCTCAAATCTATAGTCCTAAATAACCACCATTCTTGAATACATTTGGTATCATTATACCAGTAAGACATCTTCAATAGTTATTACCGCACCTGAGAGAAGATAAGTCGTTGAGGTCCAAATTGGATGCATCGAGCACAGTTTCCAGTAGAGATGGAGTAAAGAGCATACGTGTTATTAAGTTCGTTTTGATGAATTTGGTCAGCATTAACGGATCGTAAATGGTTGTGTCGGGGATAATGTACAAAGGAAAACCCTAATTTAAGCATTAGGGAAACATTGTCAAATTAAATTATTCAACCGTCTAACATCATTCAAATAAAATATAAACTTTGCTTGCGTTTCAGTTTGATACATAAGGTTTTGAGGCCTTAAACTCATGGTTTATAATTTTAATGCTTAATCCCCGAACCTACCTTGAGTAACGGCCTTAGGAGTTCCCAAGTGAAAAACACATTACAGGCAATTCTGTCACCCTCTTCAAAAGGGGTCACCAGAAACCGCCACGAATATGAGAAAACAGCTCCCCTGTGCGGGCACATTATTCCTAAAAATACAACACACCCGATGGTGAAAGCAATAATACAAATTTTACCACTGACGTAACAAAAACCACAAAAGAATGTTCAAGTAGTTTTTATGGGGCGGTAGTTTATATCCATACCGTTTTAGGGCTGTAAAAATGACTTTTTTTCTCTGTTTTTTTTTCTACAATGACGTCATATGTTTAAAAAATTGGGAATTTGGGTTTTCTTCAGACCTTTGGGCTTTCCCGTTGTACCAGACGAATACACCACGTAAGCTAAATCGTCCAAATCCACTTCCCTTTTTGAGATTTCTTTTCCGTTTTCTATTTCTTCGCGGTTTGTCTTTTGTAACCTTTTTTGCCAACCCTCATCTACTATCACCAACTTTTGGTTTGTGCCTGCAAAAGAGGTAATTCAAATATTATATTTATAAATATATCATGAACTGTGTATTTGTGGGCAAAATGTCCATTTTGGGGTTTAAAATCTTTATTCCTTGGTATGAACGATTTGGAATGTTTGAAATGGATTGGCATTAAGACAACGTAATTATTTAACATCAAACTTTGTGTTGCTTATTTTCCTTTAAATGTGTTGCAAAATTTTGTCGCAGTCAGTAGTCCCTATAATACCTTCAAGTCTCGGTGCCATTGTGCTGTTGCTGACAATACAAACCGGTTTCGCGTCGGTAAAAATGTCGTTTAGCAGACCGTTGGGGTAGGAAACATCAAGAGGCATGTAAGCGCCACCTTTAGAGGAAAATAATAACTACTGTAAATTAGTCGTATTTGATATAAGTGCATTTGTGCATACGTTGATATCACGCACCAGCTTTTAATATAGCAATGTAGGCAATCACATATTCAACGCATCTTTCCATGTAAATGCCAACAGTGGAGTCACGCACCACGCCGCTTAGGATTAAATGGTCGGCAAGAGAATCAGTTGCTTCGTTCAATTCCTTAAAGCTCATTTTTAGTCCTGTGTGGCTAACCAGTGCGACATCATGCGGGCAGTTTTTCGCTTGTTTCGCGAACATTTCGTGCAAGCAACCTTTGGACTCATAACTGCAAAACAAAGTGTTAAGGGTCGTGTAGCACCAGACAATAACCATATTAATATCAGTTTGCAGTGTTTCTTTAATTGGACGAAAACTGTTCATAAGCACTCATACTTTTCTACAATTTTATGTACATTACATATGTTAAATGTTTGATAATTACATGACAACGGTAGCTGAAGTAAAAATGCTTCAGAAGTGGTGGTGTTTAAATGCACTACTTAAATAATCAAAAATATTAAATTACTTAATTATGTATGGGATAAGTTCGATTAACTTTGAACAATCCTGATGCATCAAATCGACATGAGTTGATAGTTACTGCTGAGTTTAGGTTCTCTGTACGATTTCTATGTTACTAAACAATCATTGACAAAAACGTTATTGTACCTCTGCATTTCTTCTTCGTGAGAGGCTTGAAATGACATGTTTCTATACCTATCTTTACCAGCCTCCTAAACAGCCTTTTACCTCACTGAATAAATAATACAGTCCTAGGGTACTCTTGTCAATTTACCATGATAATTAAGACTAGTTGCCCCAGTAACATCAACTAACAACCAGGATACGTATATGTAACGTACAAATCGAAATTGTTCTCTTTCAGCGATTTCCACTTACTTTACGCGGATCTGGTTTACCTGATTTACCCCAACATTGTGGTGTGAACTTGTACCAGATTTAAGACATACTGGCTACGTACAAGCTTCGTCAGACAGACTTGCATCATAACCAACCCGTGAAGGTGTAATTTGTCAAGAGAAATAATGTAGCCTATTGCCGATCTCGAGCGTTGGTAGCGTGTATAATCACTTCCTTCCTACAGTTTAAATTGTGGACCTCCATGCAGTTTTGCCAAGCGCACCTACTTCGTTAAATCAAGCAGTCACATTCGTACATAAAAGCAATTCTAGTCTAAGGCAGTATGCCCCTCGATAAGCTGTTTTTATTAACAATAACGGGTGGACTTTGCTTCGTGGAACTGTGTCGGTAATGTTTGCATATAAGCTTGATGGGGTGACGTCTGCTGTACAGATGCGACTTCGGAAACGAACGCTTTATGTTTATTTTATTGGTTGATACAAACGTTTTAAAGTGTAATAAAACTAATCTGGATCGGTCGAATCCAAGGTACCCTGACAGGCTGTCCATTATGCACCATGGTTGATGAAAGTTGCATTATAAGCGCGGAATCATATATGGCCAATACGTTTGCAAAAGGTTTGATTTTGTATACTTGTCAATTTTAGTTAAATCGATTACATTGTTCGCATCCTATTCTCATCAACACGTTTTTTTAACTGCACAAAAGCCAACAGGTTAACGCAAGAAACATTTCAACTGGATGATTGGTAGCGAACAAAGTTCAACGACTTTGTTACTAGAGTGGAGGCTTTCAAAAAATCAAAAAGTAAAACATGACACGTTGATGCTTTTGACGCAGAGCCCCTTGGACCACGTTATTTACATATTTCGTCATGCAATCCCCGTTTCGGTCTGGGCACAAATCATAATTTCACAATATCAAAACGTAAAACAAGACACGTTGAGGCTTTTGACGTCGAGCCCCACGGACCGCGTTATATGTATATTTCGTCATACAATCCCCGTTTCGGGCCAGGCACAAACCATGTGCAATTTATTGATACGCAGCGTTAAATAAGCCTTGACTAAATTACATACCCGATAGTTCTTGACCAACAAGCCTGAGGAAACCCAAGTACTGTGGAAAATTTGACTACAAAAAGACCTATTTATTTAAAAGCAAATCCGTTACAGAGGTTTGACACCATACAAAATCGGATACAACGAATTGAATGCCGGGGTATTGAAGACTGCGCTTGCTTTGCCAAGCGAAATTTCACGCTGTCGTCACGGATCCTTTCGATCTCCGTTGGGTCAAACGTTCTTTACAGATATTGGGTTGAATTGGCCAGTCACAAACTGACACAGGACGCCGTTGGACTCTGGCTAATCACCTGTAGCTGAGGAAAGTCTACAAAGAGCAGCCACTTAACAAATATTTGCTCATAACATATGGGCTACACGGGACGTCTGCAAATCACTCCTATACACATTAACAAGTATTTGGTAAGAGCAAAGTTCGCAACTGTCTGCTAGTGGCGGTGTTCAGAAACACACTAGGACAAACTCGCCACATTGCGGCCATTAGCGCAGAGGGCTGTACTGGTTTTGCTGGCAGTTGTCCCGCAGCCAAGTTTTGCAATTGTTTGGTTATCTCGGTTAGCTTGTGCTGTCGATATTCAACTGTGAATGCAGAAGTGAAGTACTTGAAATCTTTGAAGCATGAGAGAAAGGTTTTTAAAGACATTGATCTTAAACACTTTTGTTCGTTTGTTTTCAGCTTCGTATTCTCCGCATATTCGATAGAACGCGAAATTTTAAAAAAAAATTAAACAATGGCTTCCCCCCTCTTTGCAAAATGGAAACTGGAAAAGAGCGATAATTTTGACGAATACATGAAGGCAGTTGGTGAGTTCATTATAAATGCTACTAAGAAACCGTGCGAACATGTCTTCCTTTGCTGCATTCAGGAGTCAACATTGCATTGCGAAAGATGGGAGCGATTGTGAGCTCGACATCGGAAATATCGGATGAGGGAAACGGTAAAATACGAATCAACACTCAAAGTACATTTAAGTCGGCAAACGTGTTGTTCCCGGTTGGAGAAGAAATGGAAGAATCGACGATGGATGGGAGAACATGCAAGGTTTGTATTTATCGTATTAAGACTTGCAGGGGAATTAGATTGTAACCGCCCTGGTTTATTGTTTAGTTATTGACAGATGAATTACAAACTTACCGCGTTTCATGTACGCCGTACATTGTACGGAAGGTGGTTTAGCTTTAAACTGTAAAAAATATGAGTTTCTACGAAATTGCCTTTGCGTCGATTTGTTAAAAATTAACCACGTCGTATAACTTTAAAATATGACGATCTGCAAACAACAATTTATATTAACTGCAACTCATCTTAAAAAAATTGCACGTACGCACAGACTACAATAAACTGGGACGGTCCGAATAAACTTCATCAAGTTCAAAAGTGGAATGATGGAAAACGGACCGCTACGCTTGACTGGATATACAAAGACGACGGCATGCTTTTGGTAAGTGTTTGGCCAGGATTTATGTCATAATTTTATTATGTAAGTTGCTGGGCAACTTTTTTCATTGTCTTGCATTCCTTTTAACGCCTTTTTTCTCATTTTGCAGCACTTGGAATGTGACGGGGTTACCTGCGACAGATATCATTCCAAATGTTAAATGATTTTGTGAAACAAAATACATTCATTTCACCTGACAGTGCAACACCGGGCCACAAATCATATTTCCTTGTTTTAATTATAGCTATGTGATATTGCGCCGTATAACTTCGGAGATCTGCACATTATGTTTCTCGTGTAGCATACAACAATATGATTTGCAACCGAATCACATACACGCAAACTAACGCAGAAGGATTCTTAATTGTTCACGCCCAAATAATTGCCGCAATACCAGATGATTAACTATTGACTACATCAGTCTCCTAAAAATAAAATAGGAAAATGTTTTCCTGCACAAGCAAAAAAGTTAACGTTTAGCAGGGTCCAATATTGATATGTCTAAAAATACTGGAACCTTTCTATAATTTATACGAAGGCAATCAACCAGAAAAGCGATTAAAGCCGCCATTTCAATAGTAGTTGTTCACAAGTAAACCCAACTTCTCAGACAATTTATATATTTATCGTAGAACGGTAGTTTTTTGTACACAATGAACAGCTGTATATATGATCATGGGAAATAGGGTACAAATTGGGACGAAAATACGGCCAAAAGCCTCTACTTAGACATCACACAAAACCCAAAAACGCAAGTTTTGAAAACAGGAATGTTTCGAGCTAAAAATATTAAAACAGATTTCTATTGGCTTTGTTTCGCAGCTAATGATATGGAATGATAAATATCCTATATTGCTGAAAACACAATGAAAATATGTCAGTAAATCCATATTACATATGAACTAAAACAGTCATAGAAAGAAACGCATAAAAAAACGGTATAGGTACCTGTGTTTTGTGAAGAAGAAAATATAAAAACAACAGCAAAAATTCATTGAAACAACATTTAAACCCGCAATAAAACTAAACACAATCTAAACTTCAGATCAAAATTGTCTCGATTATTCGTAAGAACCAGTTCGTTAAAAAGTACATCGACCTGCTGTTGTTAAACCAACTTAAGGACGCTTTGAACTTTTTATACTATTTGAACATGCCAGGTATTGTTATAGTACTGTTGGCTGTGCCATTGCAGCTTAAAGTGTTACGCATGTTTTTTCTTTCTTGTTGGTTTTCGGTGGGAATAAAACGGTGACGATAGCGTCCTTAAACACTTCCTGAATTCCTTGTCCTTTGAGACTTGAGCATTCGACGTATTTTATCGCTCCGATTTCTTTCGCCAGTTGTAAGCCTTGTTCTAAACTAAAAAAGAATAGACATGTATTAGCTTTCTTCAATGCGCCGTGTCAGGCTCTGGTTTGAAACTATTTATGAGTCACTATACGAAACAAGATAGTCATCACCTCTTCGTGGGTTATTTTTCTTGTTTTTAGCGCCGTGACGCATTTCATTTGTTACGTCATTTGCAGCACCTGAGGAAGCGCGATTAAGCTCGCGAAAGCTCGTGCAAGTTCAATAGTTGCCCGGCACAGTATTCACCAACAGTTTATGAAATAGTTTCGCAATATGTTTCGCAAAGAATTAAATCTATTTGCTAACCTAATCAAAGGCCATACTACTTGTTAAATGCTGATGTTACGTCATAATATAGATTAATTTAAACGAAAAGTTTGTGCCATAAATGAAACGAGGATCCAAACTCTGCCGTGACCCTTAAAAGTTTGAAAAACCCTGATTTAGACGAGCGGTGTTAACGTTTAATATGTACTTCAGCAAATTTGGAGGACGAAATTTACTAAATCACAGCATGTTTGACCCTTCCAGTTGAGCAATTACAGAACTATCTTGCATGAAATCATCTAAGTTACGTGTCGCTGACGAACTACAATCACGTCAGTTAATTTCTGTGAGCTGCAGACACTTGGCCACTGTTTCAACATATAAGGTCTCATCAGTGCAGCTGGTGTGACTCTTCTGGATGATTCTGCCGACCATACGGTCCGGCACACACTTCCACTTTGTGGTGACTATACAATCACCATCATCCGTTGGGCACCAAACTGGGTGCAACCAAGGTGGAAACACTATGGCGAAGCAAATGCTCAACTATTAGTGTCGTCAGGCCCCGTGTCACATTAGTCATATATAAGCAAGGTCGAAACAGTGGCCATATCTCTCACAGAAATCATATTATTGGCTCCACTTTCCTGATGAAAATTTATGTTTGTTTGCGCGATGCATATTTGTTTTCTATGACATGGAGATATGCAGTTCGTTGGGCGCAACAACTCCACCTGACAGGTTGACTTCCAGTGCTTTTTAACTCCTCCAGGGTATCCTTGTCCTCACGGAGGTCAACCTTTGTTCCGACGAGGATGTAGGGGGAGTTCGGACAATGGTGGTGAGTTTCAGGAATCCATTTCGCCGATACACTGTGGTAGGAAGAGGGGGAAACCACCGAAAAGCAAATCAGAAAGATGTTGGTTTTCGGGTAGGAAAGTGGCCGCAACCTGAAAACAAACGTGTTTTCATTTTATGTCTTTTGAAGCAACAAGCCTCTAAATACATCTGGTGACTTAAACTAGAGGCTTGTTGCCTAATAAGACATTCCAATTGCAGTAATTTGCTGTCGCATAGAAAAATGCAACGCTTACCCGAGGACCAGATTCGTATGCAGTTTATAAACAAGTGGTTTCATTTTATTTTTTGTCACGTTGTATGCAATAAGTTATCACAATATAGGAGAACATTAGGTTTACAGGTTACAAGGTCTGGGCTGCGAGGCGTTTAAACCTAATCATTGCGATACGATAGCTGTGATCCCGAAGTAAGGACCTGCGCAGTGGGGCGATCCTGCTTATCATGCCCTTGCATGAAACATTACTGCAATATTGGAGAATATATCAACAAACAATAAAAGTTTGTACGTGTTTGAAAACACATCGTCAAGTCAATTTATTGCTGCACCCTACTAACCTGTGGTTATCATATGTAACATTGTACAAAAAAAATGTGTAGTTGTAACTAAATTTACATTTACTGTAGAGCAGTTCAGTTAATAAAAAGTACAGCTATTTTTCAAAACAATAGAACCTTGATTGCATACCTGTCATATTCTTTTTGACCAGCAGTATCCCACAATTGTAAGTAAAACGTCGTGTCGTCAAGGGTGGTCGTAGCTGCGTAGCTGTCGAAAATTGTTGGCACATAGTCTTCTGGAAACACGCCCCTGGCGTATGTAATGCATAGACAAGTTTTTCCAACAGCTCCATCCCCAACCAAGACGATTTTAACTGGCTTTTGGCGACAAATACATATAAGTGTTAGTGCCCATGTAACTTCGGTGATGGAGAAAATTACTGAAGCATTCGCATCACCAACAAATGGTTTCTATTGTATGCAAATTTTTGGGGTCGGTTTACTTATCACGTAATGTTACGTCATAGTGGCAATGCCCATACCAAAGAGGTATATTTTTTGCTGTAAAACCATTTTAAAACACGCAGGAATATTTTAACATATATTCAAGGTATATATGGTTTAACTGTAAGCCGCAACAGAATTAAGCAACTGAGCTGGGTTGAAACAATCAACAAACTTTTTCGTGCCATAAGTCATAGACTTCCAATTCGTTGTACTCAAGTAGAAAAACTGGAAATCTATCTCATAACATATACCGCTATTTTTGCTGCCGGGCATACGAAGTCTCGCCGGATGGCTGACGAAACGTCGGTTTCGGATAAATAACTTCAAAAACTTAAGTGCCAGAAGAACGATTTTGGTTAATTATCTCATAACAGTGCAAAAGCGTATCCATATATCGCAAAAAGTGTAACAAAAGTAACAAGTTTAGGCTTGTGAAAGCATAACAACGCACAAATTTGTGTGTATTATTGTTGGGTGAAAGTATAAAGTATATTATGAACACAAAAACAGCAACTGGCACTACTTACCCTCATTGCTCTGGCTCAGTTTAGCTTGTGTAAATCACAATAAGCAACATTCACACTAAATCTTTTAAATGTGAACCTTGAAAGTAAAAACAACCCTTGCTTAATTCGGTTGTAATGCAAACGGATTAATGTTAACTGCTTGTATGAAGTTTCCGGGCGTGCATGTTGATTTATGTACGTTGCTTTCCAATCACAAATCTATCAATCTGCTCTCAGTTCAACTTCTTCGAGACAATCAGCTTGACACAACACATTGCTGGACGTCAAGCAATTTCCGCGTCGGGCATGTTTGACGTCTAACAAAATAGCAAGTTAATCACAGGCAGTGACTAATACAAAACTACGACGATGAACGAATCACCGCTTTCATAGCCCTGTTTATACCTTTGGCTTGATATGTTTGCTGATTTATCTGTCTTATACACACATACCTATTTAATGTGTCATTGTAATAGTTTCCGCAACTCATTGTCCCTTTTAAGTAAAACCGTTTTAAACAAAGTCGCAGAGACACAAATTGTCGAAAACATTCCCTAGATCCTTCCATAAAAACTCCACCGTGCAAGCAACAACGCAAGTTGTAATTAAAACCAGCTATTGCAAACACACAGTTCTATACCAACTTAACTGAGAAATGCAAAAACATCTACTTTAGAACTACAATCCAGTAAGCTCGTTTGTTCACGTTCCAAATGAACAACATTACTTGTGTATGATTTTCCAACGCTATGATGTCACAAAGCTTAAGCTCTGGTCCTCTAGCAAGAGCGTTTCACTTTGCTCTAACCAAACACTACTGTCATCCTGGCAGAATCCAAAATTATTGTTTCGCGAAATCCGTTCCGCATCAATGAGCAGCATTGCACAAAAAGGTTTAACTTATACGAAGGAGTTTATTGTGGGGATATATCATACCAGTAAGCATTATTTTGCAAAATATTTCACTTGTTAACCAATTCGTACCAATACCTCTGTAGAAGTCCCAAGTTTACATGCAAAATGACCTGAAATACGAATCTTTTTACGCTATAATGCATTGCCGGTGACGTCACTTTCAATCAAGTGCCAAACCACTTTCCGCTTCATAGGATTTTTTTCAAATCTCAGTATCTGTCAAGGATAGAGTGCAGAATAGCGTAAAAGTAATAAAAATCGGTAGAGATCCCACGTATTCCATCAGAATGACCTGAAACACGGGTTTTTTTGTGTTTTTTTGCATTGCCGGTGACGTCACTTTCAATCAAGTGCCAAACCACTTTCCGCTTCATAGGATTTTTTTAAAATCTCAGTATCTGTCAAGGATAGAGTGCAGAATAGCGTGAAAGTAATAAAAATCGGTAGAGATCCCACGTATTCCATCCGAATGACCTGAAACACGGGTGTTTTTGCGTTTTTTTGCATTGCCGGTGACGTCACTTTCAATCAAGTGCCAAACCACTTTCCGCTTCATAGGATTTTTTTTAAATCTCAGTATCTGTCAAGGATAGAGTGCAGAATAGCGTGAAAGTAATAAAAATCGGTAGAGATCCCACGTATTCCATCAGAATGACCTGAAACACGGATCTTTTTACGCTATAATGCATTGCCGGTGACGTCACATTCAATCAAGTGCCAAACCACTTTCCGCTTCATAGGATTTTATTTAAATCTCAGTATCTGTCAAGGATAGAGTGCAGAATAGCGTGAAAGTAATAAAAATCGGTAGAGATCCCACGTATTCTATCAGAATGACCTGAAACACGGATCTTTTTACGCTATAATGCATTGCCGGTGACGTCACATTCAATCAAGTGCCAAACCACTTTCCGCTTCATAGGATTTTTTTTAAATCTCAGTATCTGTCAAGGATAGAGTGCAGAATAGCGCGAAAGTAATAAAAATCGGTAGAGATCCCACGTATTCCATCAAAATGACCTGAAACACGGGTGTTTTTGCGCTTTTTTGCATTGCCGGTGACGTCACATGCAATCAAGTGCCAAACCACTTTCCGCTTCATAGGATTTTTTTTAAATCTCAGTATCTGTCAAGGATAGAGTGCAGAATAGCGTGAAAGTAATAAAAATCGGTAGAGATCCCACGTATTCCACCAGAATGACCTGAAACACGGATCTTTTTACGCTATAATGCATTGCCGGTGACGTCACATTCAATCAAGTGCCAAACCACTTTCCGCTTCATAGGATTTTTTTTAAATCTCAGTATCTGTCAAGGATACAGTGCAGAATAGCGTGAAAGTAATAAAAATCGGTAGAGATCCCACGTATTCCACCAGAATGACCTGAAACACGGATCTTTTTACGCTATAATGCATTGCCGGTGACGTCACATTCAATCAAGTGCCAAACCACTTTCCGCTTCATAGGATTTTTTTTAAATCTCAGTATCTGTCAAGGATAGAGTGCAGAATAGCGCGAAAGTAATAAAAATCGGTAGAGATCCCACGTATTCCATCAAAATGACCTGAAACACGGGTGTTTTTGCGCTTTTTTGCATTGCCGGTGACGTCACATGCAATCAAGTGCCAAACCACTTTCCGCTTCATAGGATTTTTTTTAAATCTCAGTATCTGTCAAGGATAGAGTGCAGAATAGCGTGAAAGTAATAAAAATCGGTAGAGATCCCACGTATTCCACCAGAATGACCTGAAACACGGATCTTTTTACGCTATAATGCATTGCCGGTGACGTCACATTCAATCAAGTGCCAAACCACTTTCCGCTTCATAGGATTTTTTTTAAATCTCAGTATCTGTCAAGGATACAGTGCAGAATAGCGTGAAAGTAATAAAAATCGGTAGAGATCCCACGTATTCCACCAGAATGACCTGAAACACGGATCTTTTTACGCTATAATGCATTGCCGGTGACGTCACATTCAATCAAGTGCCAAACCACTTTCCGCTTCATAGGATTTTTTTTAAATCTCAGTATCTGTCAAGGATAGAGTGCAGAATAGCGTGAAAGTAATAAAAATCGGTAGAGATCCCACGTATTCCATCAGAATGACCTGAAACACGGGTGTTTTTGCGCTTTTTTGCATTGCCGGTGACGTCACTTTCAATCAAGTGCCAAACCACTTTCCGCTTCATAGGATTTTTTTTAAATCTCAGTATCTGTCAAGGATACAGTGCAGAATAGCGTGAAAGTAATAAAAATCGGTAGAGATCCCACGTATTCCACCAGAATGACCTGAAACACGGATCTTTTTACGCTATAATGCATTGCCGGTGACGTCACATTCAATCAAGTGCCAAACCACTTTCCGCTTCATAGGATTTTTTTTAAATCTCAGTATCTGTCAAGGATAGAGTGCAGAATAGCGTGAAAGTAATAAAAATCGGTAGAGATCCCACGTATTCCATAAAAATGACCTGAAACACGGGTGTTTTTGCGCTTTTTTGCATTGCCGGTGACGTCACATGCAATCAAGTGCCAAACCACTTTCCGCTTCATAGGATTTTTTTTAAATCTCAGTATCTGTCAAGGATAGAGTGCAGAATAGCGTGAAAATAATAAAAATCGGTAGAGATCCCACGTATTCCACCAGAATGACCTGAAACACGGGTGTTTTTGCGCTTTTTTGCATTGCCGGTGACGTCACATGCAATCAAGTGCCAAACCACTTTCCGCTTCATAGGATTTTTTTTAAATCTCATTATCTGTCAAGGATAGAGTGCAGAATAGCGTGAAAGTAATAAAAATCGGTAGAGATCCCACGTATTCCATCAGAATGACCTGAAACACGGATCTTTTTACGCTATAATGCATTGCCGGTGACGTCACATTCAATCAAGTGCCAAACCACTTTCCGCTTCATAGGATTTTTTTTAAATCTCAGTATCTGTCAAGGATAGAGTGCAGAATAGCGCGAAAGTAATAAAAATCGGTAGAGATCCCACGTATTCCATCAAAATGACCTGAAACACGTGTGTTTTTGCGCTTTTTTGCATTGCCGGTGACGTCACATGCAATCAAGTGCCATACCACTTTCCGCTTCATAGGATTTTTTTTAAATCTCAGTATCTGTCAAGGATAGAGTGCAGAATAGCGTGAAAGTAATAAAAATCGGTAGAGATCCCACGTATTCCACCAGAATGACCTGAAACACGAATCTTTTTACGCTATAATGCATTGCCGGTGACGTCACATTCAATCAAGTGCCAAACCACTTTCCGCTTCATAGGATTTTTTTTAAATCTCAGTATCTGTCAAGGATAGAGTGCAGAATAGCGTGAAAGTAATAAAAATCGGTAGAGATCCCACGTATTCCATCAGAATGACCTGAAACACGGGTGTTTTTGCGCTTTTTTGCATTGCCGGTGACGTCACTTTCAATCAAGTGCCAAACCACTTTCCGCTTCATAGGATTTTTTTTAAATCTCAGTATCTGTCAAGGATACAGTGCAGAATAGCGTGAAAGTAATAAAAATCGGTAGAGATCCCACGTATTCCACCAGAATGACCTGAAACACGGATCTTTTTACGCTATAATGCATTGCCGGTGACGTCACATTCAATCAAGTGCCAAACCACTTTCCGCTTCATAGGATTTTTTTTAAATCTCAGTATCTGTCAAGGATAGAGTGCAGAATAGCGTGAAAGTAATAAAAATCGGTAGAGATCCCACGTATTCCATAAAAATGACCTGAAACACGGGTGTTTTTGCGCTTTTTTGCATTGCCGGTGACGTCACTTTCAATCAAGTGCCAAACCACTTTCCGCTTCATAGGATTTTTTTTAAATCTCAGTATCTGTCAAGGATACAGTGCAGAATAGCGTGAAAGTAATAAAAATCGGTAGAGATCCCACGTATTCCACCAGAATGACCTGAAACACGGATCTTTTTACGCTATAATGCATTGCCGGTGACGTCACATTCAATCAAGTGCCAAACCACTTTCCGCTTCATAGGATTTTTTTTAAATCTCAGTATCTGTCAAGGATACAGTGCAGAATAGCGTGAAAGTAATAAAAATCGGTAGAGATCCCACGTATTCCACCAGAATGACCTGAAACACGGATCTTTTTACGCTATAATGCATTGCCGGTGACGTCACATTCAATCAAGTGCCAAACCACTTTCCGCTTCATAGGATTTTTTTTAAATCTCAGTATCTGTCAAGGATAGAGTGCAGAATAGCGTGAAAGTAATAAAAATCGGTAGAGATCCCACGTATTCCACCAGAATGACCTGAAACACGGATCTTTTTACGCTATAATGCATTGCCGGTGACGTCACATTCAATCAAGTGCCAAACCACTTTCCGCTTCATAGGATTTTTTTTAAATCTCAGTATCTGTCAAGGATACAGTGCAGAATAGCGTGAAAGTAATAAAAATCGGTAGAGATCCCACGTATTCCACCAGAATGACCTGAAACACGGATCTTTTTACGCTATAATGCATTGCCGGTGACGTCACATTCAATCAAGTGCCAAACCACTTTCCGCTTCATAGGATTTTTTTTAAATCTCAGTATCTGTCAAGGATAGAGTGCAGAATAGCGTGAAAGTAATAAAAATCGGTAGAGATCCCACGTATTCCACCAGAATGACCTGAAACACGGATCTTTTTACGCTATAATGCATTGCCGGTGACGTCACATTCAATCAAGTGCCAAACCACTTTCCGCTTCATAGGATTTTTTTTAAATCTCAGTATCTGTCAAGGATAGAGTGCAGAATAGCGTGAAAGTAATAAAAATCGGTAGAGATCCCACGTATTCCACCAGAATGACCTGAAACACGGATCTTTTTACGCTATAATGCATTGCCGGTGACGTCACTTGCAATCAAGTGCCAAACCACTTTCCGCTTCATAGGATTTTTTTTTAATCTCTGTATTTGTCCAGAATTTTTGTCGTCGCAAAATCTAATCGACTGACACATCCGTTTTCACACAATCTCATACATTTTCCCTTCTAATCACAATGTGTTCACTTATGAACTTGCAAAGAACGTTTTATTGTGCAATATGCGTCCAATTGTTTTTCCTTTTTTTGTAGTGAATATAAATGACCGTAAAGGTAATGCTTGTTAAAATGCACGTAAATATTTTGATTTAACATTTTCAAATGAAAGAATATTTACTCTGAAAAATGGTAAATTTATACATGATGTTGATGAATCAAAGGTGAAAGTGATTCACTATTTTGACATCTTTGCTTCTTACACAAACATATAAGAAACACAATTTTTATAGTGGCCACTAAGTCTAAGAAGCAAATTGGGTAAACAGGCACAATTAACGAAGAAACATTGCGCGTTTATTTGGACAGTTTTAAATTATCAAGAGTTTAGATAACTGCCACATCTTTGGTGTTCATGTACATTTCTGCATCATCTGTGGTTGGTACTTCTTGTAAAAGGATGAAAGATTGCTGAAATTTTCTTGAGTCTGAAACAATAAATATTTCCCAGCAGAAAACTACTCTTCAAAACATAAAAATATTTAGTCTATATTAGTCACTGGTCAGTGTAAATATGCACTGCATACAAGAGCAACAGCTACCAAAAATAATTATGCAATCATAAAAGATATTGGCATATAAGAGAACAAAAATTATATATGCAGAGATATACGATGGTCTTATCAATATGTAATGAAATATAAATAAACTATATCTTTGTGGCAGCAAAACCTAAGGCTAGTGTTGCCTTTTTGTATGACAATTTTTCTGTTAACATCACAAAAAAAGTTATTCCTTCTAAATGCAAAACTTGTGATAAATATGTATCGACATTCAACAAGTTACCTTCAATTTTTTTTTGTAAACTACTTCCACAGACAACAAAATCAGGTTTTATAACCTTACCAACAAAAGTTTCACGAAAAAGTTGATCCCCAACAAAGCGCTGTCGCCACTGATGTTGACAAATGGAATAATTTAGAAATCGAATTAGGTTTTCAAAATCAAGATTTGTTAGGTTTGTGTTAGTTAGTGATAGTAAGGAGTTAAACTCTAGTAGTTTTTTTCTATGGTTGTTGAAAAACAAATACAGTCGGTAAAATTCTGGAAATAAATTCGCTTGACTAACAGTTTGTTGCATTGTCAAAGATAATTTATCAAGGATTTGCTTGTAAACAAAATTTACATCATTTCCTAATATCAGTGTGGTTGGGTAGTCAATTAACTTGCCATCAATATGCTGGGTTAACTTTATATCTTTCAAAATCAGTTTTTCACATGTTTTGACTGCATCTAAGTTGCAATGGCGACGTTTTCTGGAGATCACTTTAATTGGGATTTTAACAAGTTCATCTACGCTAGGTACTAAACATTCGACAACACGGTAATAAAATATACATCCACCAGTATACAGAGCATCATTCACTACTTCTAAAGGCACACACCTAACCACTTCATCATTTAATTCAAGCACCCATTCTTCATCAACAAATTTATACGTAATATAATGTCCACAATTAACATTTGACCCAACATGAACAATTACCGAAACCAATTTTAGTGTAAATGTATGAGTAGGGGACTGAAATGTCAAGGTTTTGTCAGGGATTACTCGCTTCATACATTTCTTACCACCAATATTTCTATTCAAAACCATGCAAACAATTTGAGACATCTTTCCAAATGTTAATTCAACAGTCATTCCACATTTTGATTTACAAGCTTGACAAAGACTGATTGAAATACTTGAAAACTCAGTTTCACAATAATTACTAAGAAAACAACCATCCGACACATTTTCAAACATAGGTAAAACGAGTGCTGACTGGCTACTAACAAATCTTTCAATTTTATTACAGGACTGACATTTTTTTGTGGTAACCAATTGAAATGTGACATCTAATCCACATTTCTGAAAAACAGTGCACAAGTCAAAAACAAAAATAAACTCATTGGGATCTTGTTGCGCATTTAAAACCCAGTGGAGATGCTTGCAAATCTCCTTTATTAATTTAAGATACATGACCCTGTCCAATTTGCCACATGCAACATTACTGATCATGAAAGCTAGCTTATCAGCAACACCACCTTCGCATTCCAAACTCCTAGGGGCTTCTTCAAAAAGACATCTAATGCCTTGTACAACAGAGTTCAGCCAACAATTGTTATATTCATTTGGAAGTCCAATAAACACAAATTCAAAACTCTTTAAACCACACCTGTAAATTGATTCCTCACAACTATGTGAATTACACACCAAACTATACACCATCCACATTCGAAACATTGAAGTATTAAAATGTGAAATTTGCACTTTTAAAATCTTACAGGCGACATAATCCACAGAATAGCAAACGCACAAACCACAACTAGAATCATCACATTGTTTGACAATTGAATCACTTTCAAACATGACTACATGGCCAGTAAACGTTTGTAAAATGGGAACCAGGTATTGCATAATCAATTTTATCAATTCTTTATCAAATCTTAAGTATGAGTTGTATAAGATAAGTTTATTACAAGATCTGTCAAACCACAAAACAACAAAGTGACTTTTAAACAAAACAGGAATGAAAACATTTTCACACACTGTTTTGTCCTTACAAAAAATGCTAGCAAAAGCCCTAGGCACATCCTTCAAACATTTACCATGCAACACCTCCATAGTCAAAGCAGTTGACAAACAGGCAAATTTTTGAGGCAATACAGCATTACACAATTTAACTGTTCTGGCTACGTAAACATCGACTACCTTATCAGTCAGCCAACCTAAAGTCGAGTGCGTATGGGACCTAGCAGCATTCTCTGTCAAGGAAATATATGTTTTACTACATGGTTTCAAACACAGTGAACACAAATCCAACCATGACAATGACTGGTGGCAATGCATGACCAAAGCAGTATCAAATATTGTACTTTTGGTTAACTGGTTGTGGCTCCATATTTTATCAGCTATTGGTTTGCAAATCCGGTGAACTACTTCATCAGAGGGGCAGAAAATATATGGTGAGGCAAATGGAGAAGGTTTCATGTTGTTATTGCACAAATATTCAATTGTTTTATTTTTGTATTTAATCTGTTTCGAAGCGGCGTTAGATGAATAATAGCCACTGCGATTATGCTTACGTTTTTTAAACTTAGATTCAACAACTTTGGTCCCATTTTGTTTCAAATTTGAGATATTCGAACTGCAAGATTTGTCCCGAAATGTTTTAAATTGCATAAATGTATCACAGAATATCTTAATCAAAATCTTTAGAGAATTGTAATATTTAACAACAAAGTCATCAATTTTTGAAATACGCTTACCATCCAAAATATTTGTCTTTAAATCACGAAAATGTTCTTCTATTATACCTTGAGTCTGATTGTCACGCATTATTGTTTGATGATTCATACTTTTTAATATGTTACAATGGCCTTTCTGTTGATGATACATTTGTGCTTGTGCACTACTTGTCATGTCACTGTTTACATGTCGGGACAAATCTCCCAGCATTATTTTGGATGTTGAACATATTCTTGAAACAATTACCTCCAAAACCTTTGTACAAAATTCAGGGTTGTAATATATATTTTTTGAAATTTCAGGATCTACATGTTGCTTAAAAATATCAGACAAGAAAAAATTATCAAGTTTTTGCTTATATCTTTTATAAAATGGTGAACGTTTTTCCTGTAATCTATCAGTTGCTTTAGCAGTAAAAAAATAATCAGTATCATCTGCGGCATTGTCACCATCACTGTCATGGTCAGTTTGAGATCGAGCAATTCTTTCTTTTATGAGATTAAAATGAAATTCGACAACTGAGGAAGAAGCTTCACAATTAGTGAGAATAAAAAAACTTTCAATTACTTTATCTAATCCAGCCAATGTGTCACAAGAAAACATTATGTTTATCCAATACAGATAGGTTTCAACAATTTTTTTGCTTTTGCAATGTTTATGACAAAAAATTTTGGCAGCTCTCATTGCATGGCTATAGCAATTGTGCAATACAGTCTTGTTTAAATCTCTCTCATTAGGAACGCCAGTTGCAATGCGATAACAACGATTATAAAAGTCTAGGCGCAATTCATGACACAATGCCTTCAAAACTGCATTCCACATTGCCATGGAGCCATCAATGATGAGCAGGCTGGGCTTTTTTGCCATGCCACACAATTTTAAACAATCAAACATAAATTTTTCCAAAAAATGACTGATTGTATTTGAATCATGGCGCGATGTCAAAAAAGTTGCCACAGGAAGTGGAGTGCCACCCTTTTTCGGATTTCTAACTAGCAAAGTGTAAATTTGAAAATCTGAATATTCGTCAATGCGTCGAACTACACTTCCAGTGGCATCCAAGTAGACAACGTCCTTGCAACATATGTGATTAAATATTTTTATTTGACTATTACAATACAATGCAACTTCTGGGGGATGAATAGCTATTGATCGAATGTAAGTTTCTCCCTTCTTTAACATTTCCAGGCGGATTTCATTTAAATTAATAAACCATAAGTTGCTGATTTTTTTTTGTTCACTTTTGATGTTGTTTAAAACAGATTGCGATGGCAAAAAAGTATGAGCCCCAAGCCAGCGTTCTTCTGGTGATAATTCGTTGTAAATTTCCCGAAATCGTTTGACGGCGCTTTTATTTTCCAATGAATTGCGAAGCTTCTTCCTCATTTCTCCAGTTACCCGTCTACATTTTTTACACCCAGAACAATGGTTTCGCATACCAGATACCTTGACGCGCCCTTCGACTTTGTCAACAAAAGACCAAAACGTCACCACAAAAACAACTTCACACTTGCAATCCTCACACTTCCTATGCGCACAATACAAGTTTACCCATCCCTCTCTATAGCAATCATCATTCCTTGTTATGTTCGCAACACTTCCTTCACTTCGTAAATAATTGTTTAAGACGTTTGGCACGCAACCATTATAAATTTGATGCACATTTTTTACCGTTAAATCAACATATAAATTGTTCCCAAAATGATTGGCACTTCTATTTTTTACAATCTTTTTCCATTCCTGAATTGAAATCACAAATTCACCGCTAATGTCCAATTTACCAGAACGCCTAAATTTTGAACGAATGTCTGCACCAATACCACTCACATCAAAAACCAAATTATCATCATCATTATTATCATCCTCGCCCTCTGAAACAACACACTCCTCATCACGAACGCTATGACTTGCAGAACAATTGGTACAATTGGAGCTACTCTCTTCCGAACTTGCGTAAACAGGGGTACGAAAATTACTGTCGAATACGTCATTATCCACTGGGTGGTCAAGATCCTCTGAACTATCGCCAAAACGGCTATTGCGCTCTAGGGGTGCATTAACAACAGGCGATGGAATCTTTTGCTTCGGTTTTGTATCCAATTTTTCAGGAGCATAAATATGCGGTCTATATATGATCGTGGATTTCTCATCATTGGAACAAAAAGAATTTGGGCTGTCAACAACTGTGTCATTAAAACTCTTGTTACTTCCATAAAAAACAGTCGACATGTCATCGTCATTTTCGGAACTAGTGTGGTCAACAAGCGAATTAATGCAGGCTTGCGCGTCTGCACCTTTCGATTGGTTTTCGTCTGCATTTGAGTTAGTTATTGTGTCAAAAGTCGTGTTATGTTCGAAACGCGAGTCTAAAAGCATTCCAGCGCCTGGACAAACCAGATGTGACCTATTCCATTGTTTAGCCGACAACGTTGCAGCAACACTTACAGGATCAAAAACACAACTCGGGTGAAACCATTTGCCACAAGTTTCGCACTCTACCATCAACCTGCCATCATACGGAGTATAACAAACACAGTACAAGTTAACTACATTGGTTGGTTGACACGGTTGAAAACAAACCGATAGTTGCGATTCACAATTGTTGTCAAGAACAAATTTGCATTTGTTTTTAACCATCTGCCTAAATTTGTCGTTTTTTACCCAAACCTGGTTCATTTTGAAATAATTTTGTTTGGTAAATTGCTTTTTCATGTGCGTAAGCATTGTTCTTGCAACAACTGACGGTAAGTTTGTCGTATTTGGATAGTTCTTAAAACATTTTGCCAATTTAGAAATGAAGTTTGGGCAAAGCAACTTTGACTGGGGGTTGCCGTCATATTTGTTAGCACTGGAGCGATTTATAACAATTGAATCTATTTTTTCTTGATTTAATTTGCAAAAGTTCACAAGAAGTATAAGGCGTTTTGCTATGTGCTTTCCATGCCAAAATTTGTTGCTTTGCAAAAACTCCTTTCCTGATTTTACATCAAAGTGGTTGAGGTCATGTGTAATAAAATACTGGGCAATAGTACTAATCCTGTCTCCTGGCGTAGCAAAACGCACACCGCCTGTCAATACGAAACGACCAGGAAGGCGCAAAACGTTGATGAAACTTTTTGAAGGAAAGCCACTACTCGACGGACTAAAAACACGTTTTCTGATCTTGGGAGGTTTGGCGTAATGAAACGGAAACAAAGCCAATATGTGCTTTAGCAACAGTCTCAAGCAGTTCAAAATCGCCACTACTCCTGACGAACAAACCAAAAAATACAGAAAAAAAGCATAAAATAAAACCAGCAAAACAAGACAACTGATCGTATGCTTACAAATTCGTAATAATGTCCAAAAAGCAGTGAGTAGCCACAAAACACAAAGAAAACTTTGACAACCAATTAATCTTATTGAATTGCAAATGACCCAAAAAATCCATACATCACCTTTTGTTTTATAAAGGACTTGTTTCGGTGGTACGCCCGCTGTTGATTTCGATGGCTCGGTTACCAATGTGTTGGGTTGAATATCGACGCCCGGGTTCGATTTGAATGGTTTGGACATCAGCGTGGTTTGAAGATCGGTGACCGGGGCTGATTTGGATGGTTTGGACATCGGTTTGGGTTGAAGATCGGTGACCGGGGCTGATTTGGATGGTTTGGACATCGGTTTGGGTTGAAGATCGGTGACCGGGGCTGATTTGGATGGTTTGGACATCGGTTTGGGTTGAAGATCGGTGACCGGGGCTGATTTGGATGATTTGGACATCAGTTTGGGTTGAAGATCGGTGACCGGAGCTGATTTGGATGGTTTGGACATCGGTTTGGGTTGAAGATCGGTGACCGGGGCTGATTTGGATGGTTTGGACATCCGTTTGGGTTGAAGATCAGTGACCGGGGCTGATTTGGGTGGTTTGGACATCGGTTTGGGTTGAAGATCGGTGACCGGGGCTGATTTGGATGGTTTGGACATCGGTTTGGATTGAAGATCGGTGACCGGGGCTGATTTGGATGGTTTGGACATCAGTTTGGGTTGAAGATCAGTGACCGGGGCTGATTTGGATGGTTTGGACATCGGTTTGGGTTGAAGATTAGTGACCGGGGCTGATTTGGGTGGTTTGGACATCGGTTTGGGTTGAAGATCGGTGACCGGGGCTGATTTGGATGGTTTGGACATCAGTTTGGGTTGAAGATCAGTGACCGGGGCTGATTTGGATGGTTTGGACATCGGTTTGGGTTGAAGATCGGTGACCGGGGCTGATTTGGATGATTTGGACATCAGTTTGGGTTGAAGATCGGTGACCGGAGCTGATTTGGATGGTTTGGACATCAGTTTGGGTTGAAGATCAGTGACCGGGGCTGATTTGGATGGTTTGGACATCGGTTTGGGTTGAAGATCGGTGACCGGGGCTGATTTGGATGATTTGGACATCAGTTTGGGTTGGAGATCGGTGACCGGATTTGATTTGGATGGTTTGGACATCGGTTTGGATTGAAGATCGGTGACCGGGGCTGATTTGGATGATTTGGACATCAGTTTGGGTTGAAGATCGGTGACCGGGGCTGATTTGGATGGTTTGGACATCAGTTTGGGTTGAAGATTAGTGACCGGGGCTGATTTGGGTGGTTTGGACATCGGTTTGGGTTGAAGATCGGTGACCGGGGCTGATTTGGATGGTTTGGACATCAGTTTGGGTTGAAGATCAGTGACCGGGGCTGATTTGGATGGTTTGGACATCGGTTTGGGTTGAAGATCGGTGACCGGGGCTGATTTGGATGATTTGGACATCAGTTTGGGTTGAAGATCGGTGACCGGAGCTGATTTGGATGGTTTGGACATCAGTTTGGGTTGAAGATCAGTGACCGGGGCTGATTTGGATGGTTTGGACATCGGTTTGGGTTGAAGATCGGTGACCGGGGCTGATTTGGATGATTTGGACATCAGTTTGGGTTGGAGATCGGTGACCGGATTTGATTTGGATGATTTCGATACTTTTTTCTTCGCACTCGATATTTGTGAAGTATTAGCCTTCTCTTCCTCTGGGTTGGGTTGTTTTTTTGTTGATAGCAAGCGAAAGTCGGAGATACACCCAAAACATCTGATTGTATGAAACCGTTTATTTCTTTTCTTCCCTGCTGGAGCGTCAACATGTACTGGTGTAGTTGAAGGTTCTGTTAAAATTAATTTCATGGTAATGCAAACCAAATGGTGTGACATTCAAATTTTACCACTTTTTGCGGTATATTTTTAGGTCCTGGCGTGATTTGTCTGATTGTCACATGACGTGGCGGATTATTCGTTAAAAATGCAATCTCAATGTTTCAAAAAATGGTTAAAACTCGAGACTATTTTTGACTGTACATTAATTCTTATTAAGATGAGTAAACTAAATTGTAAAACGGCCTATCCAAATATCAACCACCCCAAAAGTTTCAGATAAAGCTCCTTCCTTTAACACGAAATCGGTGATCTGTTAAGCGAACGATTTAAAACCGAAGCTCTGACTCTCGAGATGTGTCAGACACAAATACGTTTATACGTCACAGAAACTTTAGGTGGAACAATGATTGGCCTTGCTAGGAAAAAGTCGAAGCCTGCAGACGTAATAATATACTACTCTACTTATTAAAATTGAACCTGTGGCATCGGTAACAGCAAGAAGAGTATGGACATGAGCTTCCAGACTGTCCATGTAATGGCGCAGCCCGACGTCCGAGAGATGAAGGTTGTCGCTCCAGTTCTCCCGGTCGTCTGAGATGTTGAAATCAAGAAAGGTCAATCCATATTCGACTGCGAGGTTTCGAAGTACGTGGTTGACGCCATAAACACAACGTTCATGGAAGCCAGTCTGCGGCAGAATGCCAGCTACAACAATCTGTCAAGGATTAAAAAAATGTACATATTGTACTGCTGTAGAGGCCAATTACAGTATCCTTTCTACCAACCTGGCATTGTGCGTACTTCTGTTGACAAACCTCAATCAACTGCTGATACTCCGCCCCGATGCTGTGGTGATGGTGTTCAGCACGTCGGGAAGCCACGTCGTTGGTGCCAAGAGCCAGGATAATGACATCGACTGGCTCGAACCTATTCCCGTACACAATCTCCTCAGCGCCGTGACCGATTTTTCCACCTGGAATAGAAATCGCATTTAAAGCAAAATGTTCACTGCGAGACGATACTACCTGAGGGCAGACAATGTTCCTCCCATTGCTATCGGTCACCAACAACACGGAAGGAAGTTGTGAACCTTTAGCACGGAGGTAACAGGTCTGCTTTCCGCAGATCCCTGTGTTGTAATGGACAGGTGGCGTTCTTCTTCCCATGATGTGTAGCCTGGATCAATTCTTTTGAAATGCTAAGTTGATCTTCGTCTGTTGATGCGTACTTAGATTTTCTTCAGTGTACAAATTCAGCAGTAGATGTTGCAGACTTATAAAATTTTGATAATAGTAGCTGATGGTTTGTTATATCAGTTTCCTTGAAAAAAATATTCAACTCAACAACAAAAATGGTATGCGCTGAATGAGTTATTTCTAAACACCCCTATCTTCACTGGCACAAAAGTTTACCATATGAGGAATTCATACGAGACATCAACATGTCAGCTGTTTGTTTCGTAACAATTGGAATTGTGATTTTGGAATGCATCACCTTGTGATTGGCTTATTCGGTGTAACGTGACTTTCAGCAAGAGGAGGAAAGCGTCGATGAAGAGAAAGGATGGAGCAAACATAACTTAAAACACGTTTGGCCAATTGAAGTTAATGTATACTTACAAATTAGAAGTTGTTCTTGCGCAACCGTATCTTGTCCCTGTTTCCTTGCTTAAAAATGTCATGTATTGTAGTTTTACATTTTAAACTGATTTGTTTTTTATTCGTTATTTTTGAACCACATGGTTTAATTGACGTTTTCACACCCATTTTAACAAGTGGATCATATTTGAAAAATGACGCCGAGGGCTGATTTGTAGGATTCAAATTTTTGAACCATGAACCCCTTCAGATTAAAACTGCGTATTTTTATTTCAAGGATGTGTATCGTGATACTTCCATCATTGATGCTACTCGAACAAGCAACAATAAATTGAAACAGACTCTACTGTATGGTAACAAACAATAATGGACCAAAAGGTTTTGCAAAAGATTAGTGGTCTTGCCCCATATGGTGCGGGCCATCGGTGTCATAATTCATCATATTGTACGCGTACCTTAGATAACGTGACCTTATTAACGAACGTGCGCGTTATTTAAACCCTGACCAACAGAGCGACAACATGTGGAATAATAAGGTACGCGTGCGTTAATAACCAGCACGTTCGCTATTAGTGTACATGCACCTTAAATAGGATATATTTCATGGCCAGCCGTGTAATAAGTCAAACTCATGTACGCATACTTAATTAACGAACATGCAACTTATTAAAGTGCTTGTAACTTAGTAACTTGCGCGCATGTCAAGTTGGCCGATAGTGTCACAATCTTAGATAAAATTACATGTACTGTCCTCAGCTTATGGGCGTCGATATGCTCTTGTTTTCTGCTTTCGCTTTTGCAAATATCACTCATGTATCCATGTAGTGACAGGTAGCGTCAGACCTGTGTCAAATCCTCAAATGTTATCGCAACTGCTTAAAAATGCAAGTGTTGCATCACAGGCCCAAATATACCATGGCCCCACACAAATTTGTAAATACCGGAAATGTATTTTTTAAATATTTATTCTCTGTCAAATTTGTCCTCTTTTTCCAGAATTAAACATTTGAACAGCGAAGTTGCGCTGTATTCTCAGCTAACCTTGTACTTTTACGTACGCATATGCCTTTACAAATTATTTTGATTTTAAGTTATAGTAAACATGTACATACTTTGTTTTAATACGCATGGGCTGCCTATATTCAAGAGAATTTTACAGCGCTTGCAATATGTTGCCACACAATAATTTACAAAGTTTGCATCTTTACGTCGCAAGTTTGCCAAAATGCAGAGTTGATTGCAGTAAAACCCCACGTTTTAGGTTCTCTTTAGGGTTGCGAGACACCGAAGTAAACGGTGCGAACTACAGATATCCACGAGATGGATGCATGAGTTATATTTGCAAAGTAAATGCAGAAAACAAGAGCATATCGACTCCCATAAGCTTTGACTTGAAGCTCACTATTTGTTGTTTGAAATGAAAAAAAATACGACGACAGTACAGGTAATTTTAACTAAGATTATAACACTGTCGGCCAACTTAACATGCGCGCACGTTACTAAGTTACAAGCATCTTAAGAAGTTGCATGTTCGTTAATTAGGTACACATCAGTTGGACTTATGACACGGTTGGCCATGAAATATATCCTATTAAGGTACATGTACACTAATAGCGAACGTGCTGCTTATTAACGCGCGTGTACCTTATTTTTCCACACTATGTCGCTCTAATTCGGAATTTGACACTGTTAGCCAGGCTTTAAATAACGCGTACGTTAATTATTAAGGCAGACGCACGTTATCTAAGGTACGCGTACAATATTATGACACCGATGTCCCAAACAACATAACGAACGTGCTCGTTATTTGAAGCCTGGCCAACAGTAAGTCAAAAACAACATAATATACGTTTAGGGTTTGAATGTAAAGTTGCAATTTGTCACGATGATAATGGTGGCTAATTGCCTTTAAATTGTCCGTTCACCAGTGCACTTTGCTAAGATGCAGGCAGTTGGGTATAATTGTTTATTGATGAAATGTAACCAAATAGCATAAAATAAGAATGGATTCAAATAAAATGGAATAGATTTAGAATCAAATAGAACGGCCAGAAAGGGCGAAAAGCGTTACCGTACAAACATGTTGTCTCGTGGTATGCGATATTGTGAGAGAAAGACAGTGGACTCGTAAATAAAATTAGCCCATTTACGAAGGATGAAGTATCCCTGTCACACACAAACTCCCTGAACGATGGAATGCGATGACAATTTATCAATGCAGCTTCCAGCTTTGACATTGTCCCACATGTAGCTTGGTGAGTGTCAATGCAAATTCTTATCAACGCGATAGAGGGTCCATTTTCACCCTCAAAACAATTACTTATATTTCAAAGGCGGTTTGCATCACAAGACCGCAATTTAAACCGAATGACGCTACAAAGTATACTCAACCCTGATATTGGGATGTACTTCAATATGTGAAAAGAAGGTCTGAGAAATAATGTATGTTCACAGTACGTTTTACACCCAAAAATGACGATAAAGGTGTGCGCAATGCTAATAATAGGCCTAATGGCGATCATGCACATTCGCAATACAAAAAGGAAAACAAACGAGAGAAAAAAATCATTTGTTCAAACCTTACTGGATGATGGAACCAAGGTACCCTGGCAGGCTGTCGATCGATTACCGTTTCTATAGTGCTGAGTAAAAGGTTTGATACTTGCTGGACCTATTTTTCAAATGTTTATTACATTTCTTATATATGTCTTGCATTCAACGGAAACTGATGACGCCCTTTACATGGCGAAATATAAATCTAAGCAACCTTCGTATTAAAAGGAAGTCAACACAAATGGTTACATGTACATATTCGCAAGGGTTAGGCGTGTTTATGAAAAGACTAACAAACGAGTTTGGTATGTGTATCAACAACTTTATACAGCGACGTAAATCGAAATTACACATGCACAATATCGAATCAACTCAACCAGCATGGGCAAATGGCATATTTAATCAAGAAGTGTTGCAAAGGATGTTAATGTCGGCATGTAAATTAAGTTAGAATCCGACGATTTCGCCACTACCATTCGTCAATACAAACTCCCAACCGGATAATATTAAGTACCTCAAAGGCTATATCGATGGTTGATGAACATGGGAAACTTACCTTGCTGATAATATGATAAGAATCACAAAAACGTTTCATGATATCGCGTGACAAGACAGGATCGTCACAATGCGAAAACCCTCATTTGGCAGCTATGGTATTTATAGCATGCAATGTTAACATTTCTGTGTTGTTTGATTACAATGGTAGATATCGTAAATGCAAATTTTGCCAGGCAATTTGTGCATGAAACAGTGCATTGGCCTGACTTCTCTAATCGTTGCGATCCTGAACAGCTCATCTAGTGGAGCGTTGGGCCTCATTAAAAATTGCAAAAAAAATGAAAAAGCCCTTGTTTGAAGTCATTCTGCTGGAATACGTGGGATCTCTACCGATTTTTATTACTTTCATGCTATTCTGCACTCTATCCTTGACAGATACTGAGATTTAAAAAAAATCCTATGAAGCGGAAGGTGGTTTGGCACTTGATTGCATGTGACGTCACCGGCAATGCAAAAAAGCGCAAAAACACCCGTGTTTCAGGTCATTCTGATGGAATACGTGGGATCTCTACCGATTTTTATTACTTTCACGCTATTCTGCACTCTATCCTTGACAGATACTGAGATTTAAAAAAAATCCTATGAAGCGGAAAGTGGTTTGGCACTTGATTGAATGTGACGTCACCGGCAATGCATTATAGCGTAAAAAGATCCGTGTTTCAGGTCATTCTGGTGGAATACGTGGGATCTCTACCGATTTTTATTACTTTCATGCTATTCTGCACTCTATCCTTGACAGATACTGAGATTTAAAAAAAATCCTATGAAGCGGAAAGTGGTTTGGCACTTGATTGCATGTGACGTCACCGGCAATGCAAAAAAGCGCAAAAACACTCGTGTTTCAGGTCATTCTGATGGAATACGTGGGATCTCTACCGATTTTTATTACTTTCACGCTATTCTGCACTCTATCCTTGACAGATAATGAGATTTAAAAAAAATCCTATGAAGCGGAAAGTGGTTTGGCACTTGATTGCATGTGACGTCACCGGCAATGCAAAAATGCGCAAAAACACCCGTGTTTCAGGTCATTCTGATGGAATACGTGGGATCTCTACCGATTTTTATTACTTTCACGCTATTCTGCACTCTATCCTTGACAGATACTGAGATTTAAAAAAAATCCTATGAAGCGGAAAGTGGTTTGGCACTTGATTGAAAGTGACGTCACCGGCAATGCATTATAGCGTAAAAAGATCCGTGTTTCAGGTCATTCTGATGGAATACGTGGGATCTCTACCGATTTTTATTAATTTTACGCTATTCTGCACTCTATCCTTGACAGATACTGAGATTTAAAAAAAATCCTATGAAGCGGAAAGTGGTTTGGCACTTGATTGCATGTGACGTCACCGGCAATGCAAAAATGCGCAAAAACACCCGTGTTTCAGGTCATTCTGATGGAATACGTGGGATCTCTACCGATTTTTATTACTTTCACGCTATTCTGCATTCTATCCTTGACAGATACTGAGATTTAAAAAAAATCCTATGAAGCGGAAAGTGGTTTGGCGCTTGATTGCATGTGACGTCACCGGCAATGCAAAAAAGCGCAAAAACACCCGTGTTTCAGGTCATTCTGGTGGAATACGTGGGATCTCTACCGATTTTTATTACTTTCATGCTATTCTGCACTCTATCCTTGACAGATACTGAGATTTAAAAAAAATCCTATGAAGCGGAAAGTGGTTTGGCACTTGATTGAAAGTGACGTCACCGGCAATGCATTATAGCGTAAAAAGATCCGTGTTTCAGGTCATTCTGATGGAATACGTGGGATCTCTACCGATTTTTATTACTTTCATGCTATTCTGCACTCTATCCTTGACAGATACTGAGATTTAAAAAAAATCCTATGAAGCGGAAAGTGGTTTGGCACTTGATTGCATGTGACGTCACCGGCAATGCAAAAAAGCGCAAAAACACTCGTGTTTCAGGTCATTCTGATGGAATACGTGGGATCTCTACCGAGTTTTATTAATTTTACGCTATTCTGTACTCTATCCTTGACAGATACTGAGATTTAAAAAAAATCCTATGAAGCGGAAAGTGGTTTGGCACTTGATTGAATGTGACGTCACCGGCAATGCATTATAGCGTAAAAAGATCCGTGTTTCAGGTCATTCTGATGGAATACGTGGGATCTCTACCGATTTTTATTACTTTCACGCTATTCTGCACTCTATCCTTGACAGATAATGAGATTTAAAAAAAATCCTATGAAGCGGAAAGTGGTTTGGCACTTGATTGCATGTGACGTCACCGGCAATGCAAAAAAGCGCAAAAACACTCGTGTTTCAGGTCATTCTGATGGAATACGTGGGATCTCTATTGATTTTTATTAATTTTACACTATTCTGCACTCTATCCTTGACAGATACTGAGATTTAAAAAAAATCCTATGAAGCGGAAAGTGGTTTGGCACTTGATTGCATGTGACGTCACCGGCAATGCAAAAATGCGCAAAAACACCCGTGTTTCAGGTCATTCTGATGGAATACGTGGGATCTCTACCGATTTTTATTACTTTCACGCTATTCTGCATTCTATCCTTGACAGATACTGAGATTTAAAAAAAATCCTATGAAGCGGAAAGTGGTTTGGCGCTTGATTGCATGTGACGTCACCGGCAATGCAAAAAAGCGCAAAAACACCCGTGTTTCAGGTCATTCTGGTGGAATACGTGGGATCTCTACCGATTTTTATTACTTTCATGCTATTCTGCACTCTATCCTTGACAGATACTGAGATTTAAAAAAAATCCTATGAAGCGGAAAGTGGTTTGGCACTTGATTGCATGTGACGTCACCGGCAATGCAAAAAAGCGCAAAAACACTCGTGTTTCAGGTCATTCTGATGGAATACGTGGGATCTCTACCGATTTTTATTAATTTTACGCTATTCTGCACTCTATCCTTGACAGATACCGAGATTTAAAAAAAATCCTATGAAGCGGAAAGTGGTTTGGCACTTGATTGAATGTGAAGTCATCGCCAATGCAAAAAAAGCGCAAAAACACCCATGTTTCAGGTCATTCTGATGGAATACGTGGGAATTCTGTGGTGGTACGAATGCGAAGGAGTTGTCAAATCAAATATTTTGCACAATTATGCAATCTGGTATGACATAAACCCAAAATAAACCTAATTGTGTTTTTTAAACTTTGCTGTGAAATGCTGCTCAATGATGCGGAAAGAATTTTACAAAAAAATAATTTTGGATTCTGCCAGAATGACAATAGTAACCAAACACTATGTGTGTTGTACCATTTTCGCTTGCTGTCCATTGCCGTTAATTGTTATTTAGGGGTCGTTTCAAAACGCAACATTTGCGGCTTTGTAAGTTTGTACTGTATCAACCTTTGATTTCCAAGTAGTTTTGTGTAAACGCACGGCATTTTACAGATTTGTCACAGATTTACTGATTGTACTTATCCAATCAATAGTAGTTAGCACGCAACCTTTTATTGTTAAACTACGAAAAGACGGCCAAAAGCCTCTACTTAGACATCACACAAAACTCAAAAACGCAAAATTTAAAAAACAGGAATATTTCGTCCTAAAAATATTAAAACAGATTTCTATTGGCTACAACAGTGGGAAAAAAGTAGTTTTGTTTCGCAGCTAATGATATGGAATGATAAATATCCTATATTGCTGAAAACACAATGAAAGTATGTCAGTAAATCCATATTACATATGAATTAAAACAGTCAAAGGAAGAAACGCATAAAAAACGGTATAGGTACCTGTGCTTTGTGAAGAAGAAAAAGAAATAAAACAACAGCAAAAATCCATTGAAACAATAACATTTGAACCCGCAATAAAACTAAACACAATCTAAACTTTAGACCAAAATTGTCTCAGAAAATATTTCTCGATTATTCGTAAGAACCAGTTCGTTAAAAAGTACATCGACCTGCTGTTGTTAAACCAACTTAAGGACACTTTGAACTTTTTATACTGTTTGAACATGCCAGGTACTGTTATAGTACTGTTGGGCTGTGCCATTGCAGCTTAAAGTGTTACGCATGTTTTTTCTTTCTTGTTGGTTTTCGGTGGGAATAAAACGGTGGCGACAGCGTCCTTAAACACTTCCTGAATTCCTTGTTGTTTAAGACTAGAACATTCGACGTATTTTATCGCTCCGATTTCTTTCGCCAGTTGCAAACCTTGTTCTAACCTAAAAAAGAAGAGACATGTATTAGCTTTCTTCAATGCGACGTATCAGTGTTTGGTTTGAAACTTTTTATAAGTCACTACACGAAACAAGATGCCATGGGCACAAAGTGACTGACAGACATCACCTCTTCGTGCGTTATTTTTCTTGTTTTTAGCGCCGTGACGCATTTCATTTGTTACGTCATTTGCAGCACCTGAGGAAGCGCGATTAAGCTCGTGCAAGTTCAATAGTTGTTCGCCACAGTTTTCACCAACAGTTTATGAAAAAGTTTCACAATATGTTTCGCAAAGAATTAAATCTATTTGCTTACCTAATCAAAGGCCATACTACTTGTTAAATGCTGATGTTACGTCATAATATAGATTAATTTAAAAAAAAGTTTGTGCCATAAATGAAACGAGGATGCAAACTGTGCCGTGACCCTTAAAAGTTTGAAAAACCCTGATTTAGACGAGCGGTGTTAACGTTTTATATGTACTTCAGCAAATTTGGAGGACGAAATTCACTAAATCACAGCATGGTTGACCCTTCCAGTTGAGCAATTACAGAACTATCTTGCATGAAATCATCTAAGTTACGTGTCGCTGACGAACTACAATCACGTC
The DNA here is from genome assembly GCF_947561715.1 of Ascidia mentula. NCBI lineage: Eukaryota > Metazoa > Chordata > Ascidiacea > Phlebobranchia > Ascidiidae > Ascidia > Ascidia mentula. The sequence continues at coordinate 9,079,361 of NC_138574.1, read as the reverse complement.
AGTTGATTACTGTGAGTTGTAGACACTTAGATGGTGTGACTCTTCTGGATGATTCTGCCGACCATGCGGTCAGGCACAGACTTCCACTTTGTGGTGACTATGCAATCACCGTCATCCGTTGGGCACCAAACTAGGTGCAACCTTACGGAGAAAACAAGGTGGAAACACTATGGCCAAGCAAATGCATAACTATTAGTGTCGTCAGGCCCTGTGTCACATTAGTCATATATAAGCAAGGTCGAAACAGTGGCCATCTCTCTCACAGAAATCATATTATTGGCTCCACTTTCCTGATTGAAATTTTTGTTTGTTTGCGGCAATGCAGATTTGTTTTCTATGACATAGAGATATGCAGTTCGTTGGGCGCAACAACTCCACCTAAGAGGTTGACTTCCAGTGCTTTTTAACTCCTCCAGGGTATCCTTGTCCTCGCGGAGGTCAACCTTTGTTCCGACGAGGATGCAGGGGGAGTTCGGACAATGGTGGTGAGTTTCAGGAAACCATTTCGCCGATACACTGTGGTAGGAAGAGGGGGAAACCACCGAAAAGCAAATCAGAAAGATGTTGGTTTTCGGGAAGGAAAGTGGCCGCAACCTGAAAACAAACGTGTTTTCATTTTATGTCTTTTGAAGCAACAAGCCTCTAAATACATCTGGTGACTTAAACTAGAGGCTTGTTGCCGAATAAGACATTCCAATTGCAGTAATTTGCTGTTGCATAGAAAAATGCAACGCTTACCCGAGGGCCAGATTCGTATGCAGTTTATGAACAAGTGGTTTCATTTTATTTTTTGTCACGTTGTATGCAATAAGTTATCACAATATAGGAGAACATTAGGTTTACAGGTTACAAGGTCTGGGCTGCGAGGCGTTTAAACCTAAACATTGCGATACGATAGCTGTGATCCCGAAGTAAGGACCTGCGCAGTGGGGCGATCCTGCTTATCATGCCCTTGCATGAAACATTACTGCAATACTGGAGAATATATCAACAAACAATAAAAGTTTGTACGTGTTTGAAAACACATCGTCAAGTCAATTTATTGCTGCACCCTACTAACCTGTGGTTATCATACCGTTACATTGTACAAAAAAAATGTGTAGTTGTAACTAAATTTACATTTACTGTAGAGCAGTTCAGTTAATAAAAAGTACAGCTATTTTTCAAAACAATAGAACCTTGATTGCATACCTGTCATATTCTTCTTGACCGGCAGTATCCCACAATTGTAAGTCAAACGTCGTGTCGTCAAGGGTGGTCGTAGCTGCGTAGCTGTCGAAAATTGTTGGCACATAGTCTTCTGGAAACACGCCCCTGGCGTATGTAATGCATAGACAAGTTTTTCCAACAGCTCCATCCCCAACCAAGACGATTTTAACTGGCTTTTGGCGACAAATACATATAAGTGTTAGTGCCCATGTAACTTCGGTGATGGAGAAAATTACTGAAGCATTCGCATCCCCAACAAATGGTTTCTATTGTATGCAAATTTTTGGGGTCGGTTTACTTATCACGTAATGTTACGTCATAGTGGCAATGCCCATACCAAAGAGGTATATTTTTTGCTGTAAAACCATTTCAAAACACGCAGGAATATTTTAACATATATTCAAGGTATATATGGTTTAACTGTAAGCCGCAACAGAATTAAGCAACTGAGCTGGGTTGAAACAATCAACAAACTTTTTCGTGCCATAACTCATAGACTTCCAATTCGTTGTACTCAAGTAGAAAAACTGGAAATCTATCTCATAACATATACCGCTATATTTGCTGCCGGGCATACGAAGTCTCGCCGGATGGCTGACGAAACGTCGGTTTCGGATAAATAACTTCAAAAACTTAAGTGCCAGAAGAACGATTTTGGTTAATTATCTCATAACAGTGCAAAAGCGTATCCATATATCGCAAAAAGTGTAACAAAAGTAACAAGTTTAGGCTTGTGAAAGCATAACAACGCACAAATTTGTGTGTATTATTGTTGGGTGAAAGTATAAAGTATATTATGAACACAAAAACAGCAACTGGCACTACTTACCCTCATTGCTCTGGCTCAGTTTAGCTTGTGTAAAATCACAATAAGCAACATTCACACTAAATCTTTTAAATGTGAACCTTCAAAGTAAAAACAACCCTTGCTTAATTCGGTTGCAATGCAAACGGATTAATGTTAACTGCTTGTATGAAGTTTCCGGGCGTGCATGTTGATTTATGTACGTTGCTTTCCAATCACAAATCTATCAATCTACTCTCAGTTCAACTTCTTCGAGACAATCAGCTTGACACAACACATTGCTGGACAGGCAATTTCCGCGTCGGGCATGTTTGACGTCTAACAAAATAGCAAGTTAATCACAGGCAGTGACTAATACAAAACTACGACGATGAACGAATCACCGCTTTCATAGCCCTGTTTATACCTTTGGCTTGATATGTTTGCTGATTTATCTGTCTGATACACACTGCCTATTTAATGTGTCATTGTAATAGTTTCCACAACTCATTGTCCCTTTTAAGTAAAACCGTTTTAAACAAAGTCGCAGAGATACAAATTGTCGAAAACATTCCCTAGATCCTTCCATAAAAACTCTACCGTACAAGCAACAACGCAAGTTGTAATTAAAACCAGCTATTGCAAACACACAGTTCTATACCAACTTAACTGAAAAATGCAAAAACATCTACTTTAGAACTACAATCCAGTAAGCTCGTTTGTTCACGTTACAAATGAACAGCATTAGTTGTGTATGATTTTCCGTCGCTATGATGTCACAAAGCATAAGTTCTGGTCCTCTGGCAAAAGCGTTTCACTTTGCTCTAACCAAGCACTATGTGTGTTGTACCATTTCCGCTTGCTGTCCATTGCCGTTAACTGTTATTTAGGGGTCGTTTCAAAACGCAACTTTTGCGGCTTTGTAGGTTTACACTGTCAACTTTTGATTTCCAAGTAGTTTTGTGTAAACGCACGTCTTTTTACAGATTTGTCACAGATTTACTGATTGTACCTATCCAATCGATAGTAGTTAGCACGCAACCTTTTATTGTTAAACTGCAAAAAGACGGCCAAAAGCCTCTACTTAGACATCACACAAAACTCAAAAACGCAAATTTTAAAAACAGGAATGTTTCGAGCTAAAAATATTAAAACAGATTTCTATTGGCTACAACAGTGGGAAAAAAGTATTTTTGTTTCGCGGCTAATGATATGGAATGATAAATATCCTATATTGCTGAAAACACAATGAAAGTATGTCAGTAAATCCATATTACATATGAATTAAAACAGTCAAAGGAAGAAACGCATAAAAAACGGTATAGGTACCTGTGTTTAGTGAAGAAGAAAAATAAATAAAACAACAGCAAAAATCTATTGAAACAATAACATTTGAACCCGCAATAAAACTAAACACAATCTAAACTTCAGACCAAAATTGTCTCAGAAAATATTTCTCGATTATTCGTAAGAACCAGTTCGTTAAAAAGTACATCGACCTGCTGTTGTTAAACCAACTTAAGAACACTTTAAACTTTTTATACTGTTTGAACATGCCAGGTATTGTTATAGTACTGTTGGCTGTGCCATTGCAGCTTAAAGTGTTACGCATGTTTTTTCTTTCTTGTTGGTTTTCGGCGGGGATAACACGGTGGCGATAGCGTCCTTAAACACTTCTTGAATTCCTTGTCGTTCATAACTTGAGCATTCGACGTATTTTACTGCTCCAATTTCTTTCGCCAGTTGTAAGCCTTGTTCTAACCTAAAAAAGAAGGTACATGTATTAGCTTTCTTCAATGCGCCGTGTCTGTCTTTGGTTTATAACTATTTATGAGTCACTATTCCAAACAAGATGCCATGGGCACAAAGTGCCTCCTTGTGCGTTTTTTTTTCTTTTTTTTATCGCCGTTAGCGCATTAAGTTTGTCAGTCATTTACAGCACCTGAGGAAGCGAGATAAAGCTCACGAAACCTCGTGCGAATTCAATTGTTTAGCAGTCAGTTTCATATCAACAGTGCACCAGCAATCACTATATGTATTATCTTGTTGGGAAGTCGGTCACAACATCTAAGCAGTGTTACATCAAGGATAGTTCTTCATTATGTGCACGTTTTCGTCAACACATTTAGAACAGGTTGTCTCAAACTATGCGCCGGGCACAGTTTTCACCTGCAGTTTATGAAAAAGTTTCGCAGTATGTTTCGTAAAAAATCAAAGGAATTTGTTTACTTAAGCCAAGGCCACTCTTCTTGTTAAATGCTGATGTTGCGTCATAATATAGATTAATTTAAATATAATTTTGTGCCATGAATGAAACGAGGATGCAACCGTGACCCTGAAAGGTTGAGAAACCCTAATTCAGAGGATTAGCGGTGTTAATGTTTTATATGTATTTCAGCAAATTTGGAGGACGAAATTCACTAAATCACAGCATGGTTGACCCTTCCAGTTGAGCAATTACTGAACGTCTTGCATGAAATCATCTAAGTTACGTGTCGCTGACGAACTACAACCACATCGGTTGATTTCTGTGAGCTGAAGACACTTGGCTACCTTTCACCCATAAGGTCTCATCAGTGCAGCTGGTGTGATTATCAGACGATTCTGCCGACCATACGTTCAAACAAAGACTTCCACTTTGTGGTGACTATACAATCACCGTCATCCGTTGGGCACCAAACTAGGTGCAACCTTACGGAGAAAACAAGGTGGAAACACTATGGCCAAGCAAATGCTCCACTTTGCTGATTAAAAATTTTGTTTGTTTGGGCAATTCAGACTTGTTTTTCTATAACATGGGGATATGCAGTTCTTGGGCCGCAACAACTACACCTGAGAGGTTGACTTCCAGTGCTTTTTAACTTCTCCAGGGTATCCTTGTCCTCGCGGAGGTCAACCTTTGTTCCGACGAGGATGCAGGGGGAGTTCGGACAATGGTGGTGAGTTTCAGGAAACCATTTCGCCGATACACTGTGGTAGGAAGAGGGGGAAACCACCGAAAAGCAAATCAGAAAGATGTCGGTTTTCGGGTAGGAAAGTGGCCGCAACCTGTAAACAAAAGTTGTTTTATGTAATTCTTTTTGTCTTGTTATACGCAATAAATCATCACAATATTGGAGAAAGTATCAATAAATAATAAAAGTTTGTAAGTGTGTTAAAACACATCTTCAAGTAAATTTAATGCTGCACTTCGCTTACACGTAGTTATTATACCGTTATTTGCATGATAAAGAAAAAAATGTGTAGTTTTCACCAAATTTACATTTGCTGCAAAGCAGTTCATTTAATACAAAATACAGCTATTTTTAAACACAATGGAAACTTGATTGCTTACCTGTCATATTCTTCTTGACCAGCAGTATCCCACAATGCCAAGTTGTACGTTGTATCGTCAATGGGGCACGTAGCTGCGTAGTTGTCGAAAACTGTTGGCACATAGTCTTCTGGAAACGCGCCGTTAGAGTATGTAATGCATAGACAAGTTTTTCCAACAGCTCCGTCCCCAACCACGACGATTTTAACTGGCTATTGGCGACAAATACATATAAATGTTAATGCCCATTTAACTTTGGTGATGGAGAAAATTACTGAAGCATTCGCATCCCCAACAAATGGTTTCTATTGTATGCACATTTTTTGGAAGCGGTTTACTAATCACGTAATGTAACGTCATAGTGGCAATGCCATAATAAAGGAGATATATTTTTTGTTGTAAACCATTTCAAAACGCGCAGGAATATTAACATATCACAACATATCATATTTCATATTATCAACGTATATATAGTTTAACTGTAAGCCGCAACAGGATCGAGCATTTAGTTGGGTTGAAACAATCTACAAACTTTTTCGTGTCATAAGTCATAGACTTCCAATTCGTGGTACTTTGGTTAAGTAGAAAAACTGGAAATCTATCTCATAACAGTGCAAAAACGTATTCATTTTTCGCAAATAGTGCAACAAAAGTAACTAGTTTAGGCTTGTAAAAGCACAACAACGCACAGTTTTGTGTGTATTATTGTTGGGTGAAAGTATAAAGTATATTATGAACACAAAAACAGCAACTGACACTACTTACCCTCATTGCTCTGGCTCAGTTTAGCTGGTGTAAAATGACAATAAGCAACATTCACTCTAAAACTTTTAAATGTGAACCTCAACAGTAAATCAACCCTTGCTTAATTCGGCTGTAATGCAAACTGATTGATGTTAACTGCTTGTATGAAGTTTCCGAGCGTGCATGTTAATTTATGTACGTTGCTTTCCAAGCACAAATCTATCAATCTACTCTCAATTCAACTTCTTCGAGACAATCAGCTTGACACAACATATTGCTGGACGTCAAGCAATTTCCGCGTCGGGCAGGTTTGACGTCTAACAAAATAGCATGTTAATCACAGGCAGTGACTGATACAAAACTACGACGATGAACTGTCTGACACACAATACCTATTTAATGTGTCATTGTAATAGTTTCCACAACTCATTGTCCCTTTTTAAGTGAAACCGTTTTAAACAAAGTCGCAGAGATACAAGTTGTCGAAAATACTCCCTGGACCCTTCCATACAAAACTCCACCGTACAAGCAACAACGCAAGTTGTAATTAAAACCAGCTATTGCAAACACACAGTTCTATACCAACTTAACTGAGAAATGCAAAAACATCTACTTTAGAACTACAATCCAGTAAGCTCGTTTGTTCACGTTACAAATGAACAGCATTAGTTGTGTATGATTTTCTGTCGCTATGATGTCACAAAGCATAAGTTCTGGTCCTCTGGCAAAAGCGTTTCACTTTGCTCTAACCAAGCACTATGTGTGTTGTACCATTTTCGCTTGCTGTCCATTGCCGTTAATTGTTATTTAGAGGTCGTTTTAAAACACAACATTTGCGGCTTTGTAAGTTTGTACTGTATCAACCTTTGATTTCCAAGTAGTTTTGTGTAAACGCACGACGTTTTACAGATTTGTCACAGATTTACTGATTGTACTTATCCAATCAATAGTAGTTAGCACGCAACCTTTTATTGTTAAACTACGAAAAGACGGCCAAAAGCCTCTACTTAGACATCACACAAAACTCAAAAACGCAAATTTTAAAAACAGGAATATTTCGACCTAAAAATATTAAAACAGATTTCTATTGGCTACAACAGTGGGAAAAAAGTATTTTTGTTTCGCGGCTAATGATATGGAATGATAAATATCCTATATTGCTGAAAACACAATGAAAGTATGTCAGTAAATCCATATTACATATGAATTAAAACAGTCAAAGGAAGAAACGCATAAAAAACGGTATAGGTACCTGTGTTTTGTGAAGAAGAAAAATAAATAAAACAACAGCAAAAATCTATTGAAACAATAACATTTGAACCCGCAATAAAACTAAACACAATCTAAACTTCAGACCAAAATTGTCTCAGAAAATATTTCTCGATTATTCGTAAGAACCAGTTCGTTAAAAAGCACATCGACCTGCTGTTGTTAAACCAACTTAAGGACACTTTGAACTTTTTATACTGTTTGAACATGCCAGGTATTGTTATAGTATACTGTTGGCTGTGCCATTGCAGCTTAAAGTGTTACGCATGTTTTTTCTTTCTTGTTGGTTTTCGGCGGGGATAACACGGTGGCGATAGCGTCCTTAAACACTTCTTGAATTCCTTGTCGTTCATAACTTGAGCATTCGACGTATTTTACCGCTCCGATTTCTTTCGCCAGTTGTAAGCCTTGTTCTAACCTAAAAAAGAAGATACATGTATTAGCTTTCTTCAATGCGCCGTGTCTGTCTTTGGTTTATAACTATTTATGAGTCACTATTCGAAACAAGATGCCATGGGCATAAAGTGCCTCCTCGTGCGTTTTTTTTTCTTTTTTTTATCTCCGTTAGCGCATTAAATTTGTCAGTCATTTACAGCACCTGAGGAAGCGAGATAAAGCTCACGAAACCTCGTGCGAATTCAATTGTTTAGCAGTCAGTTTCATATCAACAGTGCACCAGCAATTACTATATGTATTATCTTGTGGGAAGTCGGTCAAACGTTCCATGCAGTGGTACATCAAGGATAGTTCTTCATTATGTGCACGTTTTTGTCAACACATTTAGAACAGGTTTTCTCAAACTATGCGCCGGGCACAGTTTTCACCAGCAGTTTATGAAAAAGTTACGCAATATGTTTCGCAAAAAATCAAAGCAATTTGTTCACTTAATTCAAGGCCACTCTTTTTGTTAAATGCTGATGTTTCGTCATAATATAGATTAATTTAAATATAATTTTGTGCCATGAATGAAACGAGGATGCAACCGTGACCCTGAAAGGTCGAGAAACCCTAATTCAGAGGATTAGCGGTGTTAATGTTTTATATGTATTTCAGCAAATTTGGAGGACGAAATTCACTAAATCACAGCATGGTTGACCCTTCCAGTTGAGCAATTACTGAACGTCTTGCATGAAATCATCTAAGTTACGTGTCGCTGACGAACTACAACCACATCGGTTGATTTCTGTGAGCTGAAGACACTTGGCTACCTTTCACCCATAAGGTCTCATCAGTGCAGCTGGTGTGATTATCAGACGATTCTGCCGACCATACGTTCAGACAAAGACTTCCACTTTGTGGTGACTATACAATCACCGTCATCCGTTGGGCACCAAACTATAGGTGCAACCTTACGGAGAAAAAAGGTGGAAACACTATGGCCAAGCAAATGCTCCATTTTGCTGATTAAAAATTTTGTTTGTTTGGGCAATTCAGACTTGTTTTTCTATAACATGGGGATATGCAGTTCTTGGGCCGCAACAACTACACCTGAGAGGTTGACTTCCAGTGCTTTTTAACTTCTCCAGGGTATCCTTGTCCTCGCGGAGGTCAACCTTTGTTCCGACGAGGATGCAGGGGGAGTTCGGACAATGGTGGTGAGTTTCAGGAAACCATTTCGACGATACACTGTGGTAGGAAGAGGGGGAAACCACCGAAAAGCAAATCAGAAAGATGTCGGTTTTCGGGTAGGAAAGTGGCCGCAACCTGTAAACAAAAGTTGTTTTATGTAATTCTTTTTGTCATGTTATACGCAATAAATCATCACAATATTGGAGAAAGTATCAATAAATATTAAAAGTTTGTAAGTGTGTTAAAACATATCTTCAAGTAAATTTAATGCTGCACTTCGCTTGCACGTAGTTATTATACCGTTATTTGCATGATAAAGAAAAAAAATGTGTAGTTTTCACCCAATTTACATTTGCTGCAAAGCAGTTCATTTAATACAAAATACAGCTATTTTTAAACACAATGGAAACTTGATTGCTTACCTGTCATATTCTTCTTGACCAGCAGTATCCCACAATGCCAAGTTATACGTTGTATCGTCAATGGGGCACGTAGCTGCGTAGTTGTCGAAAACTGTTGGCACATAGTCTTCTGGAAACGCGCCGTTAGAGTATGTAATGCATAGACAAGTTTTTCCAACAGCTCCGTCCCCAACCACGACGATTTTAACTGGCTATTGGCGACAAATACATATAAATGTTAATGCCCATTTAACTTTGGTGATGGAGAAAATTACTGAAGCATTCGCATCCCCAACAAATGGTTTCTATTGTATGCAGATTTTTTGGAATCGGTTTACTAATCACGTAATGTAACGTCATAGTGGCAATGCCATAATAAAGGAGATATATTTTTTGTTGTAAAACCAATTCAAAACGCGCAGGAATATTAACATATCATATTTCATATTATCAACGTATATATAGTTTAACTGTAAGACGCAAGAGGATCGAGCATTTAGTTTGGTTGAAAAAATCCACAAACTTTTTCGCGTCATAAGTCATAGACTTCCAATCCGTGGTACTTTGGTTAAGTACAAAAACTGGAAATCTATCTGATATAACAGTGCAAAATCCTATCCATAGCATTGCAAATAGTGTAACAAAAGTAACTAGTTTAGGCTTGTGAAAACACAACAACGCACAGTTTTGTGTGTATTATTGTTGGGTGAAAGTATAAAGTATATTATGAACACAAAAACAGCAACTGGCACTACTTACCCTCATTGCCCTGGCTCAGTTTAGTTGGTGTAAAATCACAATAAGCAACATTCACTCTATAACTTTTTAATCTGAACCTTGAAAGTAAAAACAACCCTTGCTTAATTCGGTTGTAATGCAAACAAATTAATGTTAACTGCTTGTATGAAGTTTCCGGGCGTGCATGTTGATTTATGTACGTTGCTTTCCAATCACATTCTATCAATCTACACTCAATTCAACTTCTTCGAGACAATTAGCTTGACACAACACATTGCTGGACTTCCAACAATTTCTGCGTCGGGCATGTTTGACGTCTAACAAAATAGCATGTTAATCACTGGAAGTGACTGATACGAAACTACGGCGATGAACGAATCACCGCTTTCATAGCCCTGTTTTTACCTTTGGCTTGATATGTTTGCTGATTTATTATCTGTCTGATACACACTACCCTTTTAATGTGTCATTGTAATAGTTTCCACAACTCATTGTGCCTTTCAAAGTGAAACCGTTCTAATATCGCAGAGAGACAAATTGACAAAAATACTCCCCGGATCCTTCCATACAAAACTCCACCGTGCAAGCAACAACGCAAGTTGTAATTAAACCAGCTATTGCAAACACACAGTTCTATAATAACCTTATTGAGTAATGCAAAAACATCCACTTTAGAACTACAAGCCAGTAAGTTCGTGTGTTTACGTTACAAATGAACAGCATTAAACTATTGTCATTCTGGCGAAATAAAAAAAAAGAAATTTAAAAAAGCGTTTCGCATCACTGACCACAACATTCACACAATATTTTCAATTTTACTTCAGGTTGAGCATAATCCTGTCATTCCGGAAAAACAAATTATATGTCAATTGTCAAAACAATTATCAGGACAAACATTTAATTGCTATGTCACACCAAATATTCCTTCATATAACATAAATCACAGCGTATTAGAGAGCTCCCCAAAAAACGTAATTCAGGGACGCTTTAAACACTTTCCGGGACTAATATTTTTCTGAAAATAGCCCTGTAGTTAGAGTACAGCATCAGCTAATAGCTCACATCGAAATAAAATGGGACATAAGCGCCGTTTTCCATAGAAATGACTTTTTCCGTCAACAATTAAAACCGAACTATGATATTCGATGATATTCTATTGACACTTTAAAAACTTTCCGGGACTAATATTTTTCTAAAAATCGCCCAATAGGTAGAGTAAAGCATCAGCTAATAGCTCATATCAAAATAAAATGGGACATAAGCGCCGTTTTCCAACGAAATGACTCTTTCTGTCATCAAAAGAACCTTGAAGCACCTCGGAACGAGTGACTATTACGTCATAAATGCATCAAACTCCAGCTTACACTGACAGGTTAAAATGAATTAGAGCTGATAATAATAAAATTATACTTTCAACACTTTCCGGGACTAATATTTTTCTAAAAATCGCCCTATAGGTAGAGTAAAGCATCAGCTAATAGCTCATATCAAAATAAAATGGGACATAAGCGCCGTTTTCCATCGAAATGACTTTTTCCGTCAACAATTAAAAACGAACTATGATATTCGATGATATTCTTTTGACACTTCAAACACTTTCCGGGACTAATATTTTTCTAAAAATCGCCCAATAGGTAGAGTACAGCATCAGCTAATAGCTCATAGCAAAATAAAATGGTACATAAGCGCCGTTTTCAATCGAAATGACTTTTTCAGTCATAAAAGCAATGTTTCAGCAATGCTGATCTTGCGATTATTACGTCATACTTATACACTTTCATGAATTTTACGGAATTATTTTTTTCCTGCTCTGCAAAAATCAATGGAGGCAACTTCGTAAGTGACAAGGCTGCGTTTAAATTGACATGAAGTCATTTTACACCATTGTCATGTGGTGTATACTCGAACGTCATCATTTGCGGACGCCACAGACACAACCACACCCGGCTTTTATCGGCGTTGTTTTTTGCGTTTCCAGATTAACTTCTGTTCTTTTACTTTATAGGAATTATTGTTTTTAGCATACTTTCACGGACCTAATGAACCAATATGATATCCAAATAAAAGAAATGCTGCCTTCAAGTTCATCTTCAATGATGCACCTGTCGTTTTTTTTCTCTTGTTTGCTAATAACCGTTGCTTGTTTCTTACATAGGGCTCTAATATTTTTCAAAATTCTAAAAATATTTCACCTTGATGGAAAATACACAAATAGATTTGAAAGGACTCCTGGAAATGTTTGTTACCAACAGTATGACATAAACAGTCCTAGCGCGGCTTTATTTAGCAACTAGCTTTTGTGTCATTTTGTACAGGAGAGATAAAAAACAACTGTGGGTCCCACAATTGTAAAATGGATCCACGCCCCACTGATTCTTTTGATACGTTATGGTTGTAAAGAGACATATAGGTCTACTAGGTGGGCATTTTCCGTCTGTCGAAACGTATTTTGTTGATGGTCAAGCGCCCGACCCATATATCAAAAAGAAAACCTGATCGGGATTCGTATCCACGATGTACCGTGTTCAAATCCCGGTTGGTTAAAAAAATACAAATCTGTGATCTAAAACCTGGATTGAATTACCGTGAAGTAAATCCCACTAAATGCTAATTGAAGTAACTATACTGCCAGGGTAGCACGGTGTAAATTTCCGATCTGGTTTACTATTTGTCGGAAATTTACATGTATATATATATATATATATGTGTAGCCAAATAGTCGAAACTAAAATGTTGGAAAGGTGTGACCTCTTTGAATAAGTTATGAGTCTGTAGCAGATATAGAAAGGCGACCCTACAGACAATGACGAATATTGAATGAGTAGGTCTAGTAGTTCGTGACGCTTTTGCTGCAGCTAAATGTTTTTAGGTTTTTATTGGCGTCCTGTCGTTTTGATTGTTTTAGTGCACAACTTCTGTTCTTTTCGTCATATATTCCTGGTGCGACTGCCACCAATTAGTTTGCAAAAAATTCTCGTCGTGTTGTGTTTCCAATGGCGTGCGTAATAATTTAAACAGAAATATTTTGCTGTGAGGTGCATGGTGGGTGATGATGACAGCGCAATGAGTCTCAGTAAAGGTCGGCTGATATGCTGTCTAGTTGTCACTGAGTTATCTGTTCCCCTGAGCACTCGACAGGCGGATAAATAATTATTATCGCAATCAAACAGAATCAAGTTTTGTATAGACTAGAATGGCCAGAAAGGATAACAATCCTTTCAAACACTACACGCGGCTATGTAATGCACTTGCAGGTATGACTACATTTTCACCCCCGCGAAACAGTATTCATTTGCCAAAGTGCATCCTGTTGGTTACATGCGAGTAACACTGGTGTGTGACTTACCATACGTCCCGAAATGGCGAGGACCGTCTCGATTCAACGGCTTGTTTCGGCTGTCTATATATCCCGTTTTTTTTCAGTGGTTAATGTCATTTTATGACATAGTTTATAGATCCGCATACTAGCGAGTGTGACTAAGCTTACAAAAATGGTTTCAATCAAACGTTATCAATTTTGGCATTAGTGCTAGAATTTTAGTCCAGGTAGCTGGCAGTGATCCCCGATTTAGTGTTTGACCAGAGGAGACGGAATAAATCAGTTGAAGGCGTTTTACTGAGACTCGTTCGCTGCGCCTCGAGTTACAGGTTAAATAATTACCGCCTCCGAATCGCACCCTGGTTACAGTTTATGGGAAAGTCTTTCGCCAAGTATTTATTGTTGAAAGCCTAAAAATATATAACTGTCCAACTGCGATGGGTGTTTGTTTGAGAACTTTGCGACGTATGTTCAAACATACATACAAAAAGAAGCACTGACTCAATAAACAGTCAAGTAACTTCAATCAAAAATAACTTTGCACATTGTAATCGAAATCAACGACATTCACAATACGCAACAAATGTATCTCACTACAAACAGGCGAAAAAAAGAAAAATGTTTTCCGCGTGGTTTGGTGAAGTTCGTGCGTCAAACGCACGCTGAGATCATTGAGTTGTCGCGGACATGGAATCAGTGGAGATGGTTGTTTTTTGTTTTTCGCACTTAGGATTAAGCAGAGAACGTTGAACTGGCTCCAGCTTTAATCAATGTTCATCTGCGGAATATACTCAAACAAAAGTTTAAATTCTGTCGTCTTGTACTTCTTCCGCTCTACTATATAACTATAAAGTCGAAAGGTAAATTTGTACGTGACAAACGTCTTGTGTTTTTGCGTGAGAGTAGAAGATAACGTCAATTCAATGGTTTTAGGTATACATAATATAACGATATCGTGGAGAGAAAACAAAAAAACATAGTTTTAGTACTGAACAGCTTTGGCACTGTTACGGTTGGGAGGTGCGGGCTAATGTGTAAAGAAAATGGCTCAATGAGAATGAGCAATTGCAAATGCGAAGTTTGATCCGCGGCTTGGCCGTAGCTGCAATTCTGCTTCAACGCATTTTATGGACACGCAGTTTTGTAAGGAAGGATGTATGTAATCTGCGGTCGGAAAATAAGTAGCTTTTTAAAACTTACTAATACTGTTGAGCATCGCAGGTAAATCACAGTGCAGATTTTTAAATGACCTACTGCCCAAAGCAGGGTATTCTTACATAGCAACCAAGTCTATTTGAACGTCAGATTGCGAAATGAGACGATTAATTGCCCTTTGTAATTTGCAGTGTTATGCTGCTCCTCCGACTGCTTTGTCTGGTAAGTTTTAGGTATTGTGAAGTAAGTGTCGTTTCGAGAACGTGGTCGCGACGTATCGCGATTGCCCCGTGCAATTGCACTAACACAAAAAAACATTAATTTGTGCATTCCCCTGTATTGTTTTGGAACATGACAATACCAAATCTAAAATCATTGTTATGCCGTATCTGTCGAAAGGAAATTAAAACAATTTGACTTGGATTAAAAACAATCAAAACTACAAAGCTATACGTGACCTAAACTAATCAGCAATATTTTGCTTCAAAAAGCCAAAACAAGCTGAGCATAAGAGTATGTAGACTGTGCGAACTGACGTTGTGCCTACTGTGGATCGAGGATTTTTATCAAAAAAGTTAAGGCTTTAGATCCGTAACCAACACCAAGTTGCCATCAGTCACGCATTCAAAAAAGATACATACTAGCGATTCGGCCACGTATTCATCAATACAACATAAAATTTATTTCTAAAATATTCGCAAAGAAACAATGTGTCATATCTTTGAAAAAAATAGCTATCTTCGATCCTTGCACCTTATTGCAAAACTTATTTGCTATGGTTAAAGTATTTTGTTTTGGGAAGTCTTTCCACATTGGAGGCAATTATAAAGCTGTGGTCTGCGCAAACAAATCAGGAAAAGTTATCAGGACTGACTGAATAGGCACCAAACTTTTCGTGGAACAAAACAAATCGATATGATCACTATTGGACAAATGGCGTGCCTGCTTGCGTGTGATTACTGAAAAACTTAGTAGTCGACATAGTATACAAATAAAGACAATTATTGGACGAAGGTACCTACAATTCAACTTGCGCGGTTGTTATTAAGAAGGTTACAATTTTGCGTGGTTAAGTATCAAGGAGGACAGGCTCGCCAATTTAGGCTATGCAGCGACGTCTGTTAAAATATGTAGCAAAATGTACTTAAAACCAATGTCCGCGAAACAATCAACAAATAAGTATTTGACATTCAATGTTCCGCGCATCAGAAGGAGGTTATCTCTGTCACACTTAGTGAAATTGAATTTTTTAACAGAAATTTTACTGGATTATTTTATTCAATTTTTTGTTAATTAGTTTTTGTATATTTTTATATTTGTTTCTATACTCAAAGATTTTTTTTACATTTAGTTAAACAGAAAGTAATAAAAAATGGACTGCACAACAATCAGCAACAGTACACCATTATTGGGACAGAGAAATGGCACCATATTTCTTAAATGCAGGGTTGCCAGTGTTGCAGTTTTCCCGCCCAATTGGGCTGGTTTTCGACATCGAGTTGCGGTTATTTTTTGCGGGTTGCGGGTTGCGGTTTATTGGGCGGTTATTTTAAAAGACACTGTTACCCATTCCAAATGCATTATGAGCCTCGCTTTGATACTTGAAAAGGGAGAAACGGCGAGTTTCTCAGACAAAAGAAACAATTGCATGGCGCTGTGCGCATTATTGCATTCAGAGGAACACAACAAGATCCAAGACGGAAAACTAAACAATTCAGTTTCCAAACAAAGAGGTTGTAATAAACGCTACTGTTACAAGAAAATGAGAATTGTCTGTTGTGTGCTCTCTGCTTCCATACTTTACACAAATTTTCAAATCATTTTATGCGACTGGATTGTTGTAGTGAGAGTACGCAAAGTTTTGGTTTTAAAGTATTGGCATATTAACAAGAGCATGCGGAAAAAGTCATTTCGATGGAAAACGGCGCTTATGTCCCATTTTATTTTGCTATGAGCTATTAGCTGATGCTGTACTCTACCTATAGGGCGATTTTTAGAAAAATATTAGTCCCGGAAAGTGTTTAAAGCGTCAATAGAATTTCATCGAATATCATAGTTCGTTTTTAATTGTTGACGGAAAAAGTCATTTCGATGGAAAACGGCGCTTATGTCCCATTTTATTTTGATATGAGCTATTAGCTGATGCTTTACTCTACCTATTGGGCGATTTTTAGAAAAATATTAGTCCCGGAAAGTGTTGAAGGTATAATTTTATTATTATCAGCTCTAATTCATTTTAACCTGTCAGTGTAAGCTGGAGTTAGATGCATTTATGACGTAATAGTCACTCGTTCCGAGGTGCTTCAAGGTTCTTTTGATGACCGAAAGAGTCATTTCGTTGGAAAACGGCGCTTATGTCCCATTTTATTTTGATATGAGCTATTAGCTGATGCTGTACTCTACCTATTGCGCGATTTTTAGAAAAATATTAGTCCCGGAAAGTGTTGAAAGTATAATTTTATTATTATCAGCTCTAATTCATTTTAACCTGTCAGTGTAAGCTGGAGTGTGATGCATTTATGACGTAATAGTCACTCGTTCCGAGGTGCTTCAAGGTTCTTTTGATGACCGAAAGAGTCATTTCGTTGGGAAACGGCGCTTATGTCGCATTTTATTTTGATATGAGCTATTAGCTGATGCTGTACTCTACCTGTTGGGCGATTTTTAGAAAAATATTAGTCCCGGAAAGTGTTTAAAGTGTCAAAAGAATATCATCGAATATCATAGTTCGTTTTTAATTGTTGACGGAAAAAGTCATTTCGATGGAAAACGGCGCTTATGTCGCATTTTATTTTGATATGAACTATTAGCTGATGCTGTACTCTACCTATTGGGCGATTTTTAGAAAAATATTAGTCCCGGAAAGTGTTTAAAGTGTCAAAAGAATATCATCGAATATCATAGTTCGTTTTTAATTGTTGACGGAAAAAGTCATTTCGATGGAAAACGGCGCTTATGTCCCATTTTATTTTGATATGAGCTATTAGCTGATGCTATACTCTACCTATAGGGCGATTTTTAGAAAAATATTAGTCCCGGAAAGTGTTTAAAGCGTCAATAGAATTTCATCGAATATCATAGTTCGGTTTTGATTGTTGACGGAAAAAGTCATTTCGATGGAAAACGGCGCTTATGTCGCATTTTATTTCGATATGAGCTATTAGCTGATGCTGTACTCTACCTATTGGGCGATTTTTAGAAAAAAATTAGTCCCGGAAAGTGTTTAAAGCGTCAATAGAATTTCATCGAATATCATAGTTCGGTTTTGATTGTTGACGGAAAAAGTCATTTCGATGGAAAACGGCGCTTATGTCGCATTTTATTTCGATATGAGCTATTAGCTGATGCTGTACTCTACCTATAGGGCGATTTTTAGAAAAATATTAGTCCCGGAAAGTGTTTAAAGCGTCAATAGAATTTCATCGAATATCATAGTTCGGTTTTGATTGTTGACGGAAAAAGTCATTTCGATGGAAAACGGCGCTTATGTCGCATTTTATTTCGATATGAGCTATTAGCTGATGCTGTACTCTACCTATTGGGCGATTTTTAGAAAAATATTAGTCCCGGAAAGTGTTGAAAGTATAATTTTATTATTATCAGCTCTAATTCATTTTAACCTGTCAGTGTAAGCTGGAGTTTGATGCATTTATAACGTAATAGTCACTCGTTCCGAGGTGCTTCAAGGTTCTTTTGATGATAGAAAGAGTCATTTCGTTGGGAAACGGCGCTTGTGTACCATTTTATTTCGATATGAGCTATTAGCTGATGCTGTACTCTACCTATAGGGCGATTTTTAGAAAAATATTAGTCCCGGAAAGTGTTTAAAGCGTCAATAGAATTTCATCGAATATCATAGTTCGGTTTTGATTGTTGACGGAAAAAGTCATTTCGATGGAAAACGGCGCTTATGTCGCATTTTATTTCGATATGAGCTATTAGCTGATGCTGTACTCTACCTATAGGGCGATTTTTAGAAAAATATTAGTCCCGGAAAGTGTTTAAAGCGTCAATAGAATTTCATCGAATATCATAGTTCGGTTTTGATTGTTGACGGAAAAAGTCATTTCGATGGAAAACGGCGCTTATGTCGCATTTTATTTCGATATGAGCTATTAGCTGATGCTGTACTCTACCTATAGGGCGATTTTTAGAAAAATATTAGTCCCGGAAAGTGTTTAAAGCGTCAATAGAATTTCATCGAATATCATAGTTCGGTTTTGATTGTTGACGGAAAAAGTCATTTCGATGGTAAACGGCGCTTATGTCCCATTTTATTTTGCTATGAGCTATTAGCTGATGCTGTACTCTACATATAGGGCGATTTTTAGAAAAATATTAGTCTCGGAAAGTGTTTAAAGCGTCCCTGAATTACGTTTTTGGGGGAGCTCTCTGATACGCTGTGATTTATGCCATATGAAGGAATATTTGGTGTGACATAGCAATTAAATGTTTGCCCTGATAATTGTTTTGACAATTGACATATGATTTGTTTTTCCGGAATGACAGGATTATGCTCAACCTGAAGTAAAATTGAAAATATTATGTGAACGTTGTGGTTAGTGATGCGGAACGCTTTTTTAAATTTCTTTTTTTTTATTTCGCCAGAATGACAATAGTAGCATTAATTGTGATGATACTGGACTGCTAGTAGACTCGCCTGCCTTTCCGTCGCTATGACATCACAAAGCATAAGTTCTGGTCCTCTGGCAAAAGCGTTTCACTTTGCTCTAACCAAGCACTATGTGTGTTGTACCATTTCCGCTTGCTGTCCATTGCCGTTAACTGTTATTTAGGGGTCGTTTTAAAACGCAACATTTGCGGCTTTGTAGGTGCGTACTGTAGGCCTATTAAGTTTTGATTTTCAAGTAGTTTAGTGTAAACGCACGCCTTTTTACAGATTTGTCACAGATTTACTGATTGTACTTATCCAATCAATAGTAGTTAGCACGCAACCTTTTATTGTTAAACTACGAAAAGACGGCAAAAAGCCTCTACTTAGACATCACACAAAACTCAAAAACACAAATTTTAAAAACAGGAATGTTTCGAGCTAAAAATATTAAAACAGATTTCTATTGGCTACAACAGTGGGAAAAAAGTAGTTTTGTTTCGCAGCTAATGATATGGAATGATAAATATCCTATGTTGCTGAAAACACAATGAAAGTATGTCAGTAAATCCATATAACATATGAATTGAAACAGTCAAAGGAAGAAACGCATAAAAAACGGTATAGGTACCTGTGCTTTGTGAAGAAGAAAAAGAAATAAAACAACAGCAAAAATCCATTGAAACAACAACATTTGAACCCACAATAAAACTAAACACAATCTAAACTTCAGACCAAAATTGTCTCAGAAAATATTTCTCGATTATTCGTAAGAACCAGTTCGTTAAAAAGTACATCGACCTGCTGTTGTTAAACCAACTTAAGGACACTTTAAACTTTTTATACCGTTTGAACATGCCAGGTATTGTTATAGTACTGTTGGCTGTGCCATTGCAGCTTAAAGTGTTACGCATGTTTTTTCTTTTTTGTTGGTTTTCGGTGGAGATAAAACGGTGACGATAGCGTCCTTAAACACATCTTGAATTCCTTGTCGTTCATAACTTGAGCATTCGACGTATTTTATCGCTCCGATTTCTTTCGCCAGTTGTAAGCCTTGTTCTAACCTAAAAAAGAAGAGACATGTATTAGCTTTCTTCAATGCGCCGTGTCAGTCTTTCGTTTATAACTATTTATGAGTCAATATACGAAACAAGATGCCATGGGCACAAAGTGCCTCCTTTTTTTCTTGTTTTTAGAGCCGTTAGCGCATTAAATTTGTCAGTCATTTACAGCACTTGAGGAAGCGAGATAAAGCTCACGAAACCTCGTGCGAATTCAATTGTTTAGCAGTCAATTTCATATCAAAACAGTGCACCAGCAACTACTATATGTATTATCTTGTTTGGGAGTCGGTCACAACATCTAAGCACTGTCACATCAAGGATAGTTCTTCATTATGTGCACGTTTTTGTCAACACATTTAGAACAGGTTTTCTCAAACTATGCGCCGGGCACAGTTTTCACCAGCAGTTTATGAAAAAGTTTCGCAATATGTTTCGCAAAGAATTAAATCTATTTGTTCACCTAATCCAAGGCCACACTACTTGTTAAATGCTGATGTTACGTCATAATATAGATTAATATAAAATAAAAATTTGTGGCATGAATGAAACGAGGATCCAAACTGCCGTGACCCTTAAAAGTTTGAGAAACCTCGATTTAGATCAGCGCAGTTAACGTTTTATATGTACTTCATCAAATTTGGAGGACGAAATTCACAGAATCACAGCATGATTGACCCTTCTAGTTGAGCAATTATAGAACTATCTTGTATGAAATCATCTAAGTTACGTGCCGCTGACGAACTACAATCACATCGGTTTATTTCTGTAAGATCCCATCATTACAGCTGGTGTGACTTTCAGAGGGCTTTGTCGACCATACGTTCAGGCAAAGACTTCCACTATGTGGCGACTAAACAATCACCGTCATCCGTTGGGCACCAAACTAGGTGCAACCTTACGAAGAAAGAAAGGTGGAAACACTATGGCCAAGCAAATGCTCCACTTTCTTGATTAAAATTTTTGTTTGTTTGAGCAATGCAGATTTGTTTTCTATGACGCGGGGATATGCAGTTCTACGGGCGCAACAACTACACCTGAGAGGTTGACTTCCAGTGCTTTTCAACTTCTCCAGGGTATCCTTGTCCTCACGGAGGTCAACCTTTGTTCCGACGAGGATGCAGGGGGAGTTCGGACAATGGTGGTGAGTTTCAGGAAACCATTTCGCCGATACACTGTGGTAAGAAGAGGGGGAAACTACCGAAAAGCAAATCAAAAAGATGTCGGTTTTCGGGTAGGAAAGTGGACGCAACCTGACAAAACAAAAATTGTTTTATGTAATTCTTTTTGTGACGTTATACGCAATAAATCATCACAATATTGGAGAAAGTATCAATAAATAATAAAAGTTTGTAAGTGTGTTAAAACACATCTTTAAGTTAATTTAATGCTGCGCTCGACTTACACGTAGTTATTATACCGCTAATTGCATGATAAAGACAAAAAATGTGTAGTTTTCACCCAATTTACATTTGCTGCAAAGCAGTTGATTTTATACAAAATACAGCTATTTTTAACACAATGGAAACTTGATTGCTTACCTGTCATATTCTTCTTGACCAGCAGTATCCCACAATGCCAAGTTATACGTTGTATCGTCAATGGTACTCGTAGCTGCGTAGTTGTCGAAAATTGTTGGCACATAGTCTTCTGGAAACACGCCGTTGGCGTATGTAATGCATAGACAAGTTTTTCCAACAGCTCCATCCCCAACCACGACGATTTTAACTGGCTTTTGGCGACAAATACATATAAGTGTTAGTTCCCATTTCACTATGGTGACAGAGAAACTTCAAACACAAAGTTCCTGGTTGATTACTGAAGCATTCGCACCCCCCAACAAATGGTTTCTACTGTATGCAAATTTTTGGAATCGGTTTACTCACGTAATGTAACGTCATAGTGGCAATACCCTTATCAAAGAGATGTATTTTTGGTTGTAAAACTATTTCAAAACACGCAGGAGTATTTTAACATATCATATTTCATATCAACAACGTATAGTCTACATAGTTTAACTGTAAGCCCCAACACAATTGAGAAACTGAGTTGGGTTGAAACAATCCACAAACTTTTCGTGCCATAAGTCACAGACTTCCAATTCGTGGTACTTTAGTTAAGTAGAAAAACTGGAAATCTATCTTGTATAACGGTGCAAAAACCTATCCATAGCATTGCAAATAGTGTAACAAAAGTAACTAGATTAGGCTTGTGAAAGCACAACAACGCACAGTTTTGTGTGTATTATTGTTGGGTGAAAGTATAAAGTATATTATGAACACAAAAACAGCAACTGGCACTACTTACCCTCATTGCTCTGGCTCAGTTTAGTTGGTGTAAAATCACAATAAGCAACATTCACTCTAAAACTTTTAAATGTGAACCTTAAAAGTAAAAACAACCCTTGCTTAATTCGGTTGTAATGCAAACAAATTAATGTTAACTGCTTGTATGAAGTTTCCGGGCGTGCATGTTGATTTATGTACGTTGCTTTCCAATCACAAATCTATCAATCTACTCTCAATTCAACTTCTTCGAGACAATTAGCTTGACACAACACATTGCTGGAAGTCAAGCAATTTCCGCGTCGGGCATGTTTGACGTCTAACAAAACACCATGTAAATCAGTGACTGATACAAAACTACGGAGATGAACTAATCACCGCTTTCACAGCCCTGTTTATACCTTTGGCTTGATATGTTTGCTGATTTATTATCTGTCTGATACACACTACGTATTTATTGTGTCTTTGTAATAGTTTGCACAACTCATTGTCCCTTTTTAAGTTAAACCGTTTTCAACAATGTATTCCCTGGATCCTTCAATACAAAACTCCACTGTACAGGCAATAACGCAAGCTGTAATCAAAACCAGCTATTGCAAACACACAGTTCTATACCAACTTATTAGAGAAACGCAAAAACATCCACTTTAGAACTACAAGCCAGTAAGTTCGTTTGTTTACGTTACAAACGAACAGCATTAGTTGTGATGATACTCGACTGCTAGTCGAGTCTCACCTGCGTTTCCGTCGCTGTGACGTCACAAAGCATAAGCTCTGGTCCGTTGACAAGAGCGTTTCACTTTGCTCTAACCAAGCACTATGTGTGTTGTACCATTTCCGCTTGCTGTCGATTGCCGTTAATTGCTATTTAAGGGTCATTTTAATACGCAACATTTGCGGCTTTGTAGGTGCGTACTGTATTAAGTTTTGATTTCCAAGTAGTTTAGGGTAAATGCACCCCCTTTCACAGATTTACTGATTGTACATATCCAATCGATAGTAGTTAGCACTTAACCTTTTAGTGGTAAACTATGGTTAACTGCGACTTGGCCTGGCAGATAAAATACTACATATGACAATGTTCACGGCTAACTTAATTCAAAACTTAAAAAGTAGAATCTCGCTTGCTGCTATCGAATCAAAATAAGCAAACCAGTCGTAAGCCCACTTTGGGAGACTGTCGGTTTACAAAAACGCTTGCGCCATATGGGGATTCACCACGAAACTGCGTTAAGTTTCGGCATGTCCTCACCCTGAACGTATATACCCTTATCTACTTTCAGTCACGAGTTCTTAAATGAACTTCGGCACAGCATCATCTCAGTGTTCGGTCATTTTATGTATTAGGCTATTATTTTTCAAGCGTCAACAGTATGGCGCTACACACGTAAATTGTGCTTTCCTTGAAGTGCCACCAACACAACACGAAAAAGGCAAATTAAACCGCAGTGGATTATTTACAGTAGAGATGATCATGAAACAGACAAGTAGTTGGACTCATTAATTCATAGACTCTCTATGATTTTGTAATTTTGTGTGATGTCCATAATCTGCAACAAAGCACGAAATTATATTTATAGTAAGTAAGTAGATAAAACATTTGAAGACTAATCTCATAGGAAATTATAGTTTTATTGTTACCCACTTTCAGAATACAGTTTAACAATGACAAATATTGTACACTTTCATGTGCCTTTGCACACAGAGTCAGTTAACAACAGAAAATATAAGTAGTAATGGCTTAAGCTAGTATCGTGTGTTGACTACTGCGTACAATTTATTACTCATTTCCGCTTAATTATCAATGGATGGGTGTAAAAAAGTGTTGTTATTCATTCCGGTAATATAAAATTTATATAATTACCCAAACATAAAAAACAGCCGCTCCCTCGCTGACGTCATAAATATGTTGAAAGTCGTAGCACGCGAGAATAGCTTTAACGCGGGCGATGACGTCATCACTGAGGTCACAGCCGCGACGTCGTTCAATGAGTCGCTTCAAGTTGTGCTTGCCGCTTTGGCTCATCAAGGCTTGGATTGCAGGCCATTTCTAGTTCGTAAATTTATGACGTCACAACATCGGGTTATCACTTGTCAGGACATTTCCTCTGACACGTGCAAGGGAATGTTCTTAACTAATAGCCACATGTAATGCTTGTAATACATCGCTAAGTGTGTTAGTATTGGCTCTATATAATGTATTGGCTGAGTGACTTCCTTTGAAGGCTTATTTGTCTGTGGTATAATGTATTCGACCAATGATATTTCTAGACACTGTATTTGTAAAACGTTACGTATTCCATCATGCTTGAAGGCATAAACACACGCACACCAGTTCGAAACGGTCTTTCTGATCAGGAACAACACGAGTTATGGATGTCTGAGGTGGTTATTTCTTTACTTGTGTTTGATGCTAATGTGTTTACATTGTGTTCTGATTACATGTGTTAAGTTGTGTGTCTATTGAAGTGGCGTACGGTTTGAAGTCAGTACCTTTAGCTGATGTTCGTCGTCAAACCCCAGCAGAAGATACACGCACATCATTACGTCATGGACTGGTTTTGGAGGGTTTGCGTAACTTCGCAACTCCGAAACAACGCTTTGACGTATTTCACTGCCAGCCGCTCTCAAACGATCTGCAAATTTTGTTACTTGGATTTTCCCAACTTAATCACAATTCTAATATTACTAAATTTTAGCATTTTTATTAATAACGTTGAATGGTGGTGCCTTTTATTTCATTCATGTTTTAATCTAATCAGGAATATTCGATTTGAACCCAACCATTAAAATTTCTAAGCCCACACCAATCGGGTATAGTAAGTATTTGCAACAAAAGAAAACGATATATCTTCTAAACCTCTTTTGGGCAAGATAAGGCTTCAGATTTAAATCCAGACGCCTTTCAATATACTCAGAAATAACTAACCAACCACCTAAATTGATCTGTTGTTTCAACAAGTTTCTTGCAGCGAAAATTTCTTCTCCAAGATCGACTTCGCAGCCGTCGAAAATCGCCCACTCGATGGCACTCTCGAGCAACTCCACGTCACAAATTCTTACAGCAGTTTCAAGGTCTTCAAACAAGCAATAAGTTTATATTTTCAATACAACTACAGGAATTTTCGGACACAAACCCCTTCGACGCTTGTCCAGGTTGCACGATCGGTTACCATTGTTGTCGGCGCTTTTAGTATTTTCCTCCAATGTCAGCGATTGTCTGAAAAGTATTTCATCACGTTTTAATACCACCGAGATTATACAGCTCGACGCAGTCTTATGCTAGACCCAGTATAGCAGTTCCACTACCTTTACATTAGGTTAACTAAGCATGATCTACCGAGAAAAACCAACTTTGTTTCTCCAATTTCATGCAAAATATCATCAACTTCTTCGTAGAAATTTCGAATGCGTGATCGTGTGAACATGTCTGTCCGTTTGTGATACAGTTTTTTTCTAAACCAATGCAATCTTCCATAAAGGCAGCTTACAAAGACAAGTTCGCATCAAAGACCAATCATATTTATATGACATTTCCCTGTTTCTGCCCCAGTCATACTAAAGCCAGTCACCAACCCTAGTCACACAATGTTTTTCAACAGCAATTAATTTTGACTCACTCAAGTCGTCTTAAGAGCTTCAAGCATCATTTCAAGCCACTTGATCGTTTTGCGTGACATTCTCGCGTTACTTCCTTGGTTTGTCAAAGCGTATTTCTAAATAGTTGCCACAAGCTATTGCTAGGTGGAATTTTCAGCCACAAGTGCATTTTAGATTATCCAAATTCCAGATCTTTAGACAAAAAGACGAACGTAGGCTAGTTTTGATCAGCGAATGGCCTAACTGTTAAAATTGAATTTTTCCAAAAAGTTAATAGGCTACAGTTATGCCGCGACAAAACCTCATTTTAAGCATATTAATAATTATTAACAATACATCATTTTAATCAACCCATACGTTTCTTGGGGATCCGCTGGTTTTACTGGTTGCACAAATTCCTCACGCAAAACCAACTGTTCCAGTCTTTCAAACTCCTGCAAATCCGGATCCGAATATTGGACCATCCTGCCAGCATGTGGAGAGTTCACCTCAGCACCTGGACTTACATTACGACGCATTTTGGACTTCAACCGTTTGTTTCTTCTGCCTCGCATTTCCATTAAAACTTTTCGAATCTCTGCTCTATAAGAAAGGAAACATAAAACTAGTAAACAGTATAAAAAAAGAGAAACACTTTATGCAATTCTTTAACCAGTCTATACGTGTTATTATCTGACAAGAACTTAGAATTTTAAATGGTAAAACGTCGTTGTCTTGCAAAGATTACAATGTACACGTGCCAAAAAAGAAATAAAAAAGTTAATATCAAAGTAGTAAATATGTTTTTCAACTAACCTGTACACGACGCATACAATTATCAATTTAAAGACACAAGCTGTAAGCAAAAATACCAGCAATATCATCGTTACTTGATCATCCATTTGCACCACAGTTGATATTAAGCGTATTGCATCAAATTGTGCGCCGCATTACAACTTTGCATCATCACTTCAACCAGCAGCTATTCGATATCTTACTGTTGGCGCTGCTGGATGCAGATTACACAACATTGTGACGTCACAATACCATCCACTCTGCGGGTTGGCATTCAGCCAATATTCCGTATCAGACAACTCGAACTCGCTGTTAGCGTGTTAGTCTCCGCATTTTATACATAGAAATAAACATGTTGCTTTTACACCATTCAATTTTAAACCACTTTGCGTTTTTTCTTTTATTTTTACTTCATTAAGAGATTAGTTTTGCGAAGTTCCAAACAAATATGTGATTCTGTAACATTGTAGCACCGATGGTGAAATCGTTTTCGAGTTATATTATGTGACACCAAACATGTTTTGTGCGCTTCTACACGTTTTTCACTTTAAAATTGCCCAAATATCATTTGTCCGCACAGGAAGAAACTTTCTTCAACCACAAAACTTCAAGAAAGGTTTCATCCAAGCTGCATCAGTAAAGTTTAACCTTTATAATAGACTCCATATTGAACTTTTTAACATAGAAAAAGTTCCTGAAAGATTTTAGCTTTAAATTTGTGTGTATGTAGCGGCTACATTGTAGCCTATACTTTTGCAGTACAACACATTGGTTCGAAAAGGACAGCTATATTGTCATAGAAGCGTGCTTTCGCTACCATGTCAGCACAACGTAATTGTTATTTCATAATTTTTTCACCATTTTTCACCACAGGTGTACTACTTGGAATACAGGTCGGGCCCCTCGACCAGAAGCTCATCACTTTTTTGTCGTTTTGTCGCCCATTGTCCGCCCAGCGCACCACTTATTGTTCTGTTGCGTCACCATGTGGCCATTTTTTTTAACAGCGGTCACTGTCAGATATGTCATGTATTTCAATGAACGAATTTTATTGGACAAAAAAATACAGCCAAGTTAAACACGTGAAGATATGCCGTAGCAGATTTTTTACACAAAATTCCTGGTTTTGTTTTATCCCAATTCCGTTTCAAATCTATGTAGAGAAAAATTCTGTTGTTTTAAGCAGAACAGCACCCAGAAGCGTGGCGAGAAAAGGCAAAGACAAGACTTTGACCGCACCAAATTATGTAAGTAGTTCCCTGTCTAAAATTAGATACAGGATTGGCATGGTGCCAAATAGGATATAAAAGAATTTCCATTTGCTTGTTTTGTGGAATTGGTATATTCCAACAAGATTTACACCAGAAAAAAGGGAAAGGAAATTAATACCAACGTATACTGAGAATTGCGCGTAGGCCCCTAACATAAGGTTTGTGTGAAATAACAAACTTGCAACAAACATCATATACCGTTTAGTGTTTTGTCAAAATCGGATCTCCTGCTAAAGTTTTAACGACAGTTATGATCCATGTAACACCGCGACCCGCCAATGCCAAAAAAAAAATCCTTCTTGAAAGCAAAAGCAATTGTAATAAGCAAAATCCCAATTATCAGTGTGCTGATCATGGAAATTACAGTGGTTTTGTATTTTTTCTGTCCAGGATATAAGACAGTGGAACACTATAGATACCACGTAATCACGTTAATCGCGCAAATTAGTAGTTACTGACTGTTTATTACCTTTCGCATTTGCATTTTTACCTAGAAATAGCGCTTTCTTCACAAAAGTACTATTTTTTGGGTCCATTTGTAAACAAAACTTTCACGACTTGCTACTTCTTCTTCGAGTTATGTGTGCATGATTGTAAACGTTCTGTCAGTTTCCTGCTGCGCCGTTTTAACTACCAGTTGCAGTTAGCGAAAAGATACTTAATCAATATGTCCTGTATTAATGCCTCTTTGTATATGTAAATGCACTGTTTGAACCGAGAAGCTTAATCTGACTTGTAAAACCTTAAAAACATCTTGCATGCAAGTGCATGCATGCATGCATATGTTTCGCAAATTTGTTTAATTTTGTGAGAAATGAAATATAATACAATGCACTCAAAGACGCATGTTTTCGTTGTCAAGTTAAGTTAGTGCAAGAGTCATTCACATAATTGTGAGTGCTATTAAATTAACTTAACATCATGCACATGACAATGTTTAACCTAAACAAATACGTCGCGAGCAAATCAAACTATAGTTATGTATAAGCTGCAGACAGATGGCCAGCGTTTCGACCTAAAAGGTCTCATCAGTGCAGCTGGTGTGACTATATGCAAATTATACACAATTCATATTATTGGCTCCACATTGCTCATCAAACTATAGTTAGTTTGTCAAATATCGACTCTGAAGTACACTTAATGCATCGAATTGGGGTGTCGCCCTCTAAGTACTGTGCCTCCGTTACAAACCCCGATGTCTCAATGGTGTGGCGTCGCAATACAATACGCACTACGTGTTATTCTGTCTGTTCACAAACGAAGTGACTCAACATCAATAAGAGATTGCAAGTAGAAGATAACGGTGTTACTGATACGGTTATAAACCACACAGTGGACTATCATCCATTATAAAAGAATACTTTTTTACTTCATAAAACCATTAGTAGTTCAGAAACTAAAAACCAACAATTCCTTTATAGTGTAATTGTCAAACCATTTATTTAGAGTTCTTAAATATCACAGCAAAAGTGTTTCGTGCTAAAAAACTTAAAGTTGTACACTTTATCAGTAACATTTGTCCAAAGCATTGTTCCAAATAGGATTTATTTGAACTTCCTGCAAAAAAAACATCGAGAAAAGTTTTCAACCTAGTTCCTTAAACGGTGACACAACTGTATCAGAAGACTGAACAAAATCAGCCCAACAATCTTTTACCCTCTTCCTCTGCCTCAGATCTAAGCAGAGGGAAGTTTTGAGTTGCCAGCAGTATGGTTCCGAGGAGCGTGGAGACAAAAGGCAAAGCCATGGCTGTGACCGCCCCAAAGAATGTAAGCAATGCCCTGCCTAATACTGGGTTTAGTATTCTCATAATGCCGAGGGCTATAATGGAGAGCCCATAAGCTTGTTTCGTGGAATGGGGATAAGTTATTTCGCAAATAATCTCGTACATTCCAACCACGTTTCCACCAGAAAAAAGGCCAAGCAAAATAATGCCAACATAAACCGCAGTCAAACACGATGTGTAGATTCCGAGTAGCCCCAACAAGCACGAAAGAGATTGCATGAAAGAACAAACCACAACAAACATCTTATATCGTTTAGTTTTTGTCAGAATCGGGCCACCTGCTAAAGTTCCAACAACAGTCATGATCCAGTTTCCCATCATGATATACCCTGCGTCTGAATTAAGGTTGGAATAATTTTCGAACTGTTGGTGAAGAATTGATGACAACAAAATCAAAAAACAGCGACTTACAGACATGGAAAAACCGTACGCGATAAACACTACTATGAAAAAACGGTTAGTAAAAAGTTCACGCACCAGTTTCCTATATCGACGGATTTCTTCCATAAAACTTAAAGGATTTTCTACAAAGCGATTTTGTCGTATTTTTGCTTGAGCGTGACTTGGGGCAGATGGTGGAGCATTGTCCAACCCAAACAGCGCAACCAATAGGGATACGCTCACCACTATTGTTAGTGAAACGTAAAGGCAAACCATCCTTTTACCAACAATGAAAGGCGTTTGATTTATATTCACAAGTAAGGGACTGGTGAAAGATCCCATCGTTTCACCCAGACTCCAACCTACAGAGATTATAGCAACAATTGAAGCTACCTCACTTGCAGAAAACCAAACAGCTGCTGTAGTTGGCACCAATGAGATGGAGAGGACATTGCTGATGCCTGCAATACCGTGACCCGACAGTGCCAAAAAATATCCTTCTTGAAAAGCGAAAGCAATTGTAATCAGCAAAATTCCTGTTGTCATTGTGCTGATCATGGCAATTACTGCGGTTTTGTATTTTATTCTCCCCAAGATGAAAGACAGCGGAATACTGGATATCACAAACACCAGCGATTGACAAACCGAAAACCAATCTATTTGCCAAGCCTGGACCTTAAAGTACTGAGAAAGAACGTCGTTTACAGTCCCGTAACTTGATTGATTCCATCCCCTGCAGAAACTGACAGTACAAACAAGTGCTGCCGGAAGCCACCGCATCGGGTACGTCTTGATCTCATCACGTGATTCGTCGTCTTGGTTACACACTGACGTAATCATGTTAATCACAAAAATAAATATTTGCTGTTGTACTAATTTAACTAAATTTTTTTAATACAATCAGCTGAAAGTAAATCTTTTCTTCGGCGTTAGGGCAGACATGGGCGGGAGAAATTAAAGTGCAATGTTTGCTGGATCAGCAAGTTTTTCCCGGCAAGTCGAGTCAAAATTTAAAATTTCGCGCCCGTGAAGTACACAAACTCCTGAGGGCTAATTAGGCCCAATGCGATATACCGACTGAGCTACGGGAGCTTATAAAGCGGTTGTTTTATGGTTAAGATACACTGATGGGGAAGCGAACAACTTCTCAAGCGACGTTTGGAATCTCTACCATGCTATTGCATGGCAAGTCAGGATTACACCACTGCGAAGGCCCTCAAGTAGCTCAGTCGATTGCGCATGGGGCCTGGTAAGCCCAGGATCGCGAGTTTATAAACCTCTCCGGGAGCTTGAATATTCAAACCTAGCTCCAACTTGTGAGGAAAAAACTGTTTGATCCAGCCATGCTGCGAAGTCAGTGAATCAAATAATCCAAATACGATAGCAATGATCGCCAAGTAACGTCCTTCGCAGTTAGTTGATGCTGCCTTGTCATGCGATAGCATTCACCACTTCTGCGTTATTGCATACTGGTTAGTTTATACACTGTAGAGTGTAGAGTACTACATTGTGCTCACGTGACTTATTATTCTGCCTGTAGCCTGGATTTAGTTACAGTAATTTATTAACATTATATTTAAGAAAGTATTCTGCAACTATAGTCTTCCTGCAAACGGAAGTTAATAAGCTGATTGGCCACCTGATAATAACAACAAAGCATATGTTTCTTTTTTACGTGTCTTCAAAACAAAATGTTACGTTTCGTCCGTGGTGCTATAAATTGATAGAAACTCTGCTAAACAAAACGTACGTCAAACCCGATTAACTTGAATCTGAGATTGAAACAACATTTGAATATGGTTAGTTGTACGACTGTTTGCAGCAGGCAAAACGTTTTTTTTTTTCGGTTTCCTGATAGCAGCGCACGCGGAGAGACTCAAGGAAGTTAACCGGCTTATACTTCACAACACCAATCAATCAAATAAACTTAAAGTTGCAATTAAACACAGCAAAAAAAATCTTCTTGATGTCAATGTGATGATTTATTGCATTGGTTCCCATAGTTTCAACATTTACCTAGAGTAAGCCTTCACAAAGGACTATTTTAACAGAAACGTATAAAGTGTGAAACCTTAATATTTGCTTCCCATGCGCATGAATGCATATTGTGCAGCATTTGAATTATGTTAATATCTGAAAAAAGCACATTTGCAACCAAGGTATTGTACCGTTTTTCCAAACGGAAATCACAACCAATAAACGCCTTAAGTACGCGTTAAAATGTGTAAAACCTAAGTGAATATTTAAATTATGTTTTAGTCAGTTTGGCACGCATGATAAAAAACGATACTTGGTGGTTCGTTGCAAAACCAGTTTCCGTTATTGGCATATTATGTCATAGCGTTTGTGACCTAACATGAAATTTTTGTACCTGACCGTGAGACCAAAGTTCTGTTCATGAAACAACTGACATAGCAATAGAGAAGGGGCCACATGACATATAGAAATCTGCGTGTGCATCAACACGAACTATTATCGTAGTTGTCAGTAATAGTGCATAAGTATTGTAGACTTTGCAGAATCCAATAACCTAATAATGATGAGTGAGATCTACTAAAAATAAATATTTATTTCGCATTTTCACTTTATTTGAGATACATAAAAAACAGAAGAGGAGCTCTTAGATGTGCGATTAAGGTTTAGAGATTGTAAAGATAATTCCAATCTGAATGTTCTGTAATGTATTTTTATCGCACAGAAAGCCAAAACTGTGGTTACCTTTGTTATTGTTCTCAGAGGTTTTGTCAGCTGTGGAGTTTGGTGTTGTTAGTTTAATCATGACTCACTATTTGTGGATAGGGTTGTGGTTGAGTTTCGTTTTGTGTTCAAGTTGCATGAACATCCAGAACACAACCGAACAATCAATGGTGAGTCTTTGCTCTACACAACTATTTCTTGTCTTGTTAGTGGTATGTTTTAACGAACAACCATTTAAACACCACATCTAAAATGATACAACTATTCTAATGGACAAAAATACCAAACAATTTCAGTCAACGAAAACAGATACATTTACATTACAGGCAAGAAACGGCGCCAGCACGCTTCTCTTGATGCAAATGTTGAGACATAACATCAGAGT
Source organism: Ascidia mentula (assembly GCF_947561715.1). NCBI lineage: Eukaryota > Metazoa > Chordata > Ascidiacea > Phlebobranchia > Ascidiidae > Ascidia > Ascidia mentula. The sequence continues at coordinate 9,046,008 of NC_138574.1, read as the reverse complement.
GATAGTTCTAAATAACCTGGCTTATTCAGTTGCTTGTTATCAAGAAAAATCACTTGATATTGCCTTTGCGCTACAAAACTATGCCAAATATGGACTGTACGGTTGTCGCTGCGGGATTGGTGGGACGGGCAAACCAGTAGACAAAATTGACAGGTAATTGCGGGTGTACAAAATTGTAAAAAAAATATTGTCATCTGACTTTTTGTATTGTGTTTGGCATCAATTTTTTTCCGAAAGGTGCTGCAAAGTGCATGATGAGTGTTACGGTGCTGTCGCGAAACGACACGACAAAGACAAATTGAAGAGCACGTTGATGTACAATGCCGAGTACACTGTTGTCTGCAAAAACCGCAAAACTATATGCTGTAAGTATTAAATTTTGCAATACAGAAGCAATGATACTATAAACAAACTACATCAGCCATTAAATCTTTAATGTTTAAAGGTTTTGAATCTATTCTTGTATAAACGATATTTCTAAGCCGAAACATCGCAAAGTTACCAGGAAATGACACGTTATGATTAATTTCAGCTGGAAGCAGTCAGTTCGGCTTGGAAGCTTGTCAGTGTGATCGTTCGTTTAGTTCATGTCTTAACAAACACAAAAGCAAGTGGAATCCTTTTTACAGCTTTGCATTAGCAAGAAGAAAATGTTGAATGTCAGAAACCAAGGGTTCTTATCAACAGACTTGACAATTGGGTTAACTTAACATTGACATTTGGGTGATTTTGGTAACACATAATTATATCTAAGTGTGATTACCTGAAGTATTTCTCTCAAAACATTTGTTCTTGTGTTATTTTGCGCAAATGTTATTTAGGTAATGCACTTGTTTAATATTTGTATTTTTCTTGAGCTTTGTATACAGTACAAAATAAACGAATGTATTACTACACGAACATTTCACTACGTTTTCATTTTTTTTTGTGTTGTTTTGTAACACCACAAAATCCTATTAGTGGATAGGCTTTTTTTCATTGATAAAAAACCTACGTTTCTCACAACCTTTAAGAAATACTAGAACGGGAAGCAACATGTTCGGTATACTTACTGTGTGGCAGTAACCGTATATTTTGAATATAATGTTGTACAATTGCCACAAGCGAATATTCAATAGTGCACATCGTTGCCTTAACAAATGCTAAGAGTATAAAGAGACTGGCCCATATTGTTATTAACACTGTCATGTTAAAATATGGGCCAGTCTCTTTATACTCAGAATTATGAGAAAACCCGTGAGTTGTGTTCCTAAATGCTAAGATGTTTACAAAAAAACACCCATCTCTGTAGTTGAAATGTTCCTGATACCTTTAGGGAAAATGTTCACAAAAAGGGAAGGAGAAGTCAAACACGAGCTTACCATAGGAAAACATTAGGTAACTTCTATTTTATCTTTATTCTTGTATTATACTAACCATTTAAATGCGTCGCAGATATCACACGAGCGATCGCCTTCCGTTAGTGTTCCCCCAGAATGTGTCCAACAGTGACTCAGAAAACCACTCGTCTCCAGCACATGTGAATCACCTATATCCTGTTTACATATAACCTCGATGCCCCAGTTTACAATATCCTGTACTTCTGTTCTTGTATTATGTTATTTCAAGCGGTTCATGATATCACGTGACATTATTTACCAATCAGCTCTCAGGAGGGAGAGCTTTAAAAGGCCCAGTGTGTACCTGTAATTTCATTCTACTATTCTGCTAATATTCTACTTTACAACTGCAATTCACTCTGAATCTGGTAGAATCGACGTTCGTATTGCAGAGTTCGTAATGTGCCGTTTTGATGAAACAGTAATCAGATTTCAATGCAATCGTTATCCAGAGAATTATCCAAGGTCTGATTACTTTGCAGGACGAGGTAGAAGAAATCATTACAACCCAAGAGGCTCATCACTCGCTAGCGCCATTGAGACGCTGTTAAATATCTCTGAGACAATTAGAGTTATTTACACATTTACTTTTAATAAATAGGTTGATTACAATATACATCGTCAATTCAAAGTTATAGCAACAACATGCGTTCATTCGTTACTTGTCAGCAAAGTCGGGATAATTATGCGCTGCTGTAAGCAGACTCGGACAACTAGCTAATTTAATTTTAATTTGGTGAAAGGAAAACCGAGGCGCATCTAACTTAATTCAAATCTAATTCAAAACAGCTAAAAAATCTAGTTGTAAGTACATCTAATCAATGCATAATATGTCGTTTGAGTAACGTTGTTAAAAGATTGCATTCGAAACTCGTGAAAAACATAACCGTGTTTGTTTATGAGCAAATGGGTGAACGTGGTTGAATTGTGCGAAATTATTTGCATGAAAATAGTTAACTACACTTTGCAACATATTCATTGTGTGTTTGCGGATTCCTGCAGCAACGTCAGACGTTTGTGGTTTAACACACAACCTGAATCTTGCAAGTCTCTTAATCCGTACGTGCTCACTAGGGTTATTTATTCATACAAATGTATTACTGCCAATACAAACAAAAGAAATCATTAAGCGTCAAATGTCATCAGAGACTCGCTAACCTGGTAAATAATCAAATAATATGATATTTAACGTTGTCTCCGAACATAGAAACAAATATTTGCTTTAAACCAAAACACTTTCCAACTGGCAATTCCAGTCAGAACTTGGCCTCGTGCATTTAAGAGACGACTGCAAGCTAATTTTATGCGATGCAATTGTAAAAGGCATTCCATTCAAACGCAATTTAATCACCTTTTCTTCCACATTTTTAACTGTTTGATTGACGTAAAAGACCACAGAGCATGTCAACGAGAGAAACAATGCATTTGGGCTGCACACATTCATTTTATTGCGGAAGTTCTTGTTTATGAATATCACTTCAACGCACAAATAACTGTGTGAGGTTGTAAAATGTGCACTCAGGCGTTACTGTTTAAAGCGTACCTTTTCGTTGTTTTTTACCGCAAGTCAAGCTGTCTTGTCTGTGGACTAGACAGAAAACTTGTATTTGCCTGCAGGTCACGTAGCCAAGCGCACACAACTAGTCTATAGCTGCATAACCGAACATTGCATTCCAATTAGATTTCGGTGCATATGGTTTAAATTAGGAAAAAAATCAGGATCATTTGACAATCTTTCGCAAGCTGATGCTTTTTCATTATGATGTCACATAAAAGGCCAAATTGACATTGTGTTGAAATTCAATTACGTATACTGAGTGACGCAACGTTGTGCATGAGTGATTTTCGATGTTACATATCCTTTGTTCATGTTATCACAGTAATGTACAGTTGGACCAATAACTTGGAAACAAAGGTGTTTGGGAATTAAAAAGAAACATTTGCCAGCTTCGTTCGTCTTGGAAGTAACAGACGTTTGCAAACAACATAATATTGATTTTTGGGAGGAAATTTTCTGATCACCTGCTAATTTGGTGTTGATCCTTTTAGCCTTCGTTATGCTTTACTGTTTTTTGCCTTCGCTGTGCAATATGCTTTAAACTTAATAGGCATGTGTTGCTGTTATGCACAAGTAAAATTTGTTAACTAAAGCGGGATTCACACCAGACACGACTAGCGACTGGCGGAGCGGTTTCGAAGCGACGGGGCATTCACACCAGCCGGCGTTTATGCGTATATTATGGTCCTATTGTGCGTCACGCAAGTAGCCCACGCCTTGTGAAACATCAAGATTTAGTTTCGTGGCACGCTGATTTTGAGGTCGCGTTAGTCGATTATACGCAGCGGGATAATGTATGCATGGGCAAATCATTCCTCTGTGCTAGATCATGCAACATGTGGCTCCGTTTAAACCGAAGAATGGAGTTAAATCTTATCCGGTAAATGCTTTTTTTTTCGTTTCTCCCTCTTACGTGTGTGTGAGTATTATTTTTTTTTACCACACCTGGATTTGAACTCAGGATATCCTGGGCACGAATCCCGATCAGGTTTACTTCTGGGTATATGGTCGGACGCTTGACCGATGTTGCCAATCGCCCGCCCCGTGGCTATGTCTGTGGAGAATATAAAAAAGATGGCTTAACAGCGCCCACTTCCGGTAAAATTATTTGGAATTTTTATCTGCTAAATTCGTATGGCGCATCTAAACAAGTTAAACGTGCATTGAAGTATTAGGAAATTTGTACGATTAACTAAGCAACATTTTTGCTTATGTATCTATTTGCTTTAGATTGTACCAACTGCAGTAATATCATTCAAAATTTATGTTCGATTGGTAAATATCAAATTACCCACTTAAATTTAGCCAAAAACTTAACTGTCGCCTTGTAATTTTTCAACAAATAACTAACACAGGATTTGAGTCATTTGTCACAAAAAAATCATTAAAAAGTACCTGTCGCTGGATTTAATGAGCCGCTTGTAGTTTTTTACTGGTGTGTCAACATCAACCAGTGAGTCCTAATTGCCTTGATAAATGTGACGTTTTATGCTTGCGTGACGCAGGAAACAAAGTTTTGAAAAATTCGATCGTTAGGAACAAGCAAATCCGTTTTAAAGTTTTTAGACTGAGTCACCATTTCGTGCGTATTTCTCAGACTTTTGCTCATATCACTATGGTTTGTTAGTAAACACTACAGACGATGGCAGGTTTTTTAAAAAAGAAAGTGGCTACCTATTTCTTGTCTTGTACGTCGTATGTTTTAACGAACAACTATTTCAAACAAAACAACTTTTCTAAAAGTTAATGAAAACAAATACATTTACATTACAGGCAAGAAACGGTGCCAGTGTTACGCTTCTTAAACAAACGCTTTCCAAGGTCCTCAGGACGCTGCATTAACGGCTAACCACAAGCCTGTTCCAGCACAACGGTTAAATAATTCAATTCAATCTTGTTCATAAAACTTTAAAAAGAGCACAGACGAATCATAATCTCCCAAAAACGGTCTGCCTTCGATTTTCCTTAGCGTCTCGTGTTAGTCCGGTTTTATCTTTAGTCTCGCCAGTCATTGGCCCAACAGTGTCACGTGAGAGGAAGGGAGCTAGCGCTACGGTATAAAATCAACGTGCGGTGACTGGTGTGTTCGAGACACTTTGTAAATAAAAATATAAATCAACACAAAACATTTAACTAACCAGGTGGAAGGTGAAACAACAAAAGGCGAAAAAGAACGTGGCGTAAAAGAATACGTGATCTAACGAAAGCGTGACACTTGGAAATGAAACGCAAACAAGTGATTAAGTTCTTTTGCGCTACACCAGCACGCTTCTCTTGATGCAAATGTTGAGACATAACATCGGAGTGATAGTTCTATAACCTGGCGTATTCAGTTGCCTGTTACCAAGGAAAATCGCTTGATTTAACCTTTGCGCTACAAAACTATGCCAAATATGGAGTGTACGGTTGTTGGTGCGTAATTGGTGGGACGGGCAAACCAGTAGATAGTATTGACAGGTAGGTGCGAGTGTGAAACTTTGTATCATCAGGCTTTTTGCATTGTGTTTGGCATCGACTTCTTTCGTAAAGTGCTGCAAATAAACAAACTAAACTAGCTATTACCAATAGGTCATTGAACTTAGTGTTTAAAGTTTTGAATTTATTCTTGTATAAACGATATTTCTAAGACGAAATACTACATAATCAACTTAAGTGCTATTTGATACGACGTATAAGCTCAGTTACCAGGAAATGGCATGTTATGATGGATTTCAGCTGGAAACAGCCAGATCGGCTTGGAAGCTTGTCAGTGTGATCGTTCATTCAGTTCATGTCTGAACAAACATAAAAGCAAGTGGAACATTTCTCACATACTTGCATCAGGAAGAAGAAAATGTTGAATGTCAGCAACCAAGAGTTCTTCTCAACGAATCGAAACAGTTAACTTAACATTGGCATTTGGGTGATTTTGCTGCTGGAAAACCAAAAAAAATTGGTAACTTACAAGTATCTCAAAGTTTGATAAACTGAAGTATTTATCTGGAGATGTTGTTCAGGCAAATGCACATCTTTGATTTTTGTATTTTTCTTTAGCCATGTTTACAGTAGAAAATAAACGGGTATGATATTACACAAACATTGCGCTTTACTTTCATTTTTTTCATTTTGTTTGTAAACTACAAAAATATATCAGTGCAAAGGTTAGAATCATTGATGGAAAGCTTCTATTTCGCATACTCTTGAAGTAATACCACAACACGCAGCAACATATTCTGTATATTCCACATGCTTTTAACTATACATCTTACTCAAAATGTGTATAATAGATCCCTTTCCAGAGGCGTGACAAGGGCAAGATGCGACACAATGCATAATATTCACAATATTGATATAGATAATATAGATACACAATACGGTTCCAAAAATTCAGAATAGACAAACGTTCATCGAATCAAATTGGTATTGGCTCATAGTGTCATATTGTTTACTTGTTACACAACGACCTTTCGATGAACAGCGTTCGGAGACTTTTTCGCGCTCGATGAAGACTAATTAAATGTGGTTCGAAAATGCGTTGTTAGGATACTGCATAAGTTGCTGATGTTGACAATGTTCAATTCAAATTCAATTCAATTCAATTCAATTCTTAAAAGCCACTGATTCACGGAAGCTGGACCACAAATAATCAACTAAATTGTATTTCCAAACTCGAAAATTGTTAAATGTAAAAAATTGTTTACGATGCTACTATATTGGAGCACCAGAAACTGGTATTTTGTAACCAGGACAAGATAGAGGCAGTGACCTCTATTGCGCGTAGAAATAAGGTAAACGAGATAGATATTCACATATTTGCCATGACAAGTTTAGTCACTCACATGTGTCGAAACAACCCATTTACCGTTTTTCATCGCTGGCCATAATGGGTATGTAGCATGTTGGGTTAAACTGCAGCACGGTCTCGTGGTGTTTAATGTTTGTTTATTACCCTTTGATGAACTCCTTTTTAACTTTTTTACGACTTGGAAAAACTCCAGTTAAACTCTTTGGATTTGTTTGCTTCTCTTAGACGACACGGCATATCAAAGTTAACTAATGTTTACCTGTTATAGGCAATTACACTTGGGTAAACAAGTACGTTTCTAAGTCACCGCTGGTCTATGTTCTGCAGATGTTACATCAAGCCCATGATCGTCGGAAAAATAATGCAAATTTGAAGTAACTCAAATCATGTTTGTTTTTACGAAAAAAAACTACGCAGAAAAACAACATACAAAGAAATAAAATGGCATGGACACCGATAAAATCATAAAGGTTATCAGGTCAGGCGCCCATGTAAAGTTGATTTCCTCGCCGTAGATCGCAGCCAGTGGCACTGGGGGGTGATGGGCTGCGACAGGTTAAGTACTTGAAAATGTCTAATCATTTCGATTTCTAAAATTTGAACTGTTGAATGCTTATAAATCACATCTTACCAAATATCCCCATGTTATTGTAGTATTGGTTTAAGCAACTATATGCACTTTTGAACATACACTTGTGGCGATTGTGCAACTTTACGTACATGTTGCTTCGTGTTATATAATTTCTTAAAGGGAGTAAGAAATGTAGGCTTTCCATCAATGATTCTAGTCTGCCCACTAATGGGATTTTGTAGTGATGCAAAAAAAACGAAACGAAATAAAAGCAGGTAGAGCGCTATGTTAGTGTAATGTTATATTCGTTTATTTTCTACTGTATACATTGCTCAAGAATAATAGAAATATCAAAGAAGTGCATTTGCCTGAACAACATTTACGCATGAAGAGCATATGGACAAAAGTTTCGTGATAAATACTTCAGTTGATCAAACGTTGATATATTTATGTGTAATTTTTTATTTTCCAGCTGCAAAAAATCACCCAAATGTCAATCTTGTTAACTATTTCGATTCGTTGAGAAAAACCATCGGTTGCTGACATTCAACATTTTCTTCTTCCTGATGCAAGTATGTGAGAAAGATTCCACTTGCTTTTATGTTTGTTCAGACATGAACTGAATGAACGATCACACTGACAAGCTTCCAAGCCGAACTGACTGCTTCCAGCTGAAATTAATCATGACGTGTCATTTCCTGGTAACTGGGAGTACGTCGTATCAAATAGCATTTAAGTTGATTGTGCAATGTTTTGTCTCAGAAATATCGTTTACACAAGAATAGATTCAAAACTTCAAGCTCTAAGTTCAATGACCTATTGGTAATGGCTGATGTAGTTTATTAAAAGTATCATTACTGCTGTAGTACATAAGTTTAATACTTACAGCATATAGTTTTGCGTTTTTCGCAGACAACAGTGTACTTGGCATTGTACATCAACGTGTTCGTCAATATGTTTTTGTTGTGTCGTTTCGCGGCAGCACCGAAACACTCATCATGCACTTTGCAGCACCTTACGGAAAAAAGTCGGTGACAAACACAATGCAAAAAGCCTGTTGATAATATTATGTACTCCCACCTACCTGTCAATACTGTCTACTGGTTTGCCTGTCCCTCCAATTATGCACCAACAACCGTACAGTCCATATCTGGCATAGTTTTGTAGCGCAAAGGCAAGATCAAGCGATTTTCCTTGGTAACAGGCAACTGAATAAGCGAGGTTATTTAGAACTATCGCTCTGATGTTTTGTTGTATTACTTGCATCAAAAGAAGCGTGGTGGCACCGTTCCTTGCCTGTAATGTAATTGATCTGTTTTCATTAACTATAAATTAAGTATTTTTTTCTATGTTTTAAAATGGTGTTTAAATGGTTGTTCGTTAAACCATACCACGTACAAGAACATAAATAGTTGTGTGGACCAAGGACTCACCATTGATTGTTCGGTTGTGTTCTGGTTGTTCATGTTTTGAGCTTCGCAACTTGAACACCAAACAAAACTTAAACACAACGATATCCACAAATAGTGAGTCATGATTAAACTAATAACAACAAATTCACCCGTGATAAAACCTCTGAGAACAATAACAAAGTTAATAACAATTTTGTCTTTCAGTGCGATGAACATACATTACAGAACAATTAGATCTGAAATTCTTTTACAATCACTAAACATACAAAACTAATCCCGTTTAGAAATGGGTATAGAGGAAGATCGTCATACTTTATCGCACAAGTGGAAGCTCATCCTCTCTTTCTTCAAGTATTGCAAAAAAGTGAAAATGCGAATGAAATATTTATTTTTACTGTAACTCCCTCATCATTATTAAGTCATTGGATTCTGCAAAATCTACAATACTTATGCACTATTACTGACAAAAGAACTGAGGAAGGCTAAATTAAACAGCAAACGAAAAGATTTGCGATAATAGTTCGTGTTGATAGAGATTTCTATATGTCATGTGGCCCCTTCTCAATTGCGATGTCAGTTGTTTCATGAACAGAACTTTGGTCTCACGGTCAGGTACAAAAATTTCATGTTAGGTCACAAACGCTATGACATAATATGCCAATAACGGAAACTGGTTTTGCAGCGAACCACTAAGTAACGTTTATTATCATGCGTGCCTCACAAATTGAATCATGAACTGAACATTCACTTAGATTGAATATTTACACAGGCTAACGCGTGCCGTTGATTGGCTGTGATTATTTATTTTCGTTTGGAAAAACGGTACAATACCCTGGTTGCATATGCGTTGTCAAAGAGCTACGTGCTTAAGTTTTTGACTATGCTGCTGAATAGGCAAATATTCTTGAAGGTTCTGTTATAACATACCTCCCTGTACAGGTCCATTGTCTGGTAAGGAGCTCGTGTTTTGACATTTTTGACACAGCTACTTGACATTTACAATAGTTTTCACGTATCTAAAGTTTTGCTTTTCTACTAATATCTACTCACAAAATCAATATTTGCGGCATTTGTTTTCTTGGTAGAACTAGGTAATATTAGGTAAGATCCGATTTACTAGCCTCCAACAGTTGAAATCAAATTTAGAAATCAAGAAGATTAGTTTAACCCGACATGCTACATATTCCTTGTAGCCAGCGATGAAAAACGGTAAATGGATTGTTTCGACGCATGTAAGTGAATAAACTTGTAATAGCAAATATATGAATATCTATCTCGGTTTCCTTGTTTCTGCACGCAATAGAGGTTACTGCCTAGCTCTGGTCCTGGTTACAAAATACCAATATTTGGTGCTCCAATATGGTAGCATCGTAAACAATCTTTTACATTTAACAATTTTCGATTTTGGGAATAAAATTTATTGATCCAGCGTCCGTGCGTCAGTGGTTTCTTTATACTTGATTTTGATTTAAACATTGTCAATACCAGCACATTGTGCAGTATCCTAGCAACGCACTTTCGAACCACATTTAATAAGTATAGGTCTTAATCAGACGCGAGTCAGACAAATTTAATCACACAGCAAGAGAAGTCAGAAAGCTCATATTGTAAAAACCCGAGCTCCTCGCCAGTCGAAAACATCATGTAATTTATATTTGATTACTTAGTATTGACTTTATTTACCGAAGAGGTGATGAAAGATCTTTGCTGAGTTGCGGCGCAACGTCCAGGGGGTGGAGTATAATAGTACCTACATGAATATTTGCCAGTCCGTGTCAGTTTCACATTATTTTGAAAGCCATCGTACATTCCCGTTTGGGAAAGTAAAACCTCTGTAATGTGAACAGGTTATAAAAATGGAGTTTACATAACACAAAGATATATTTCTTGTAGTTGAAGATTATTGTCTGGTCTTGCTTAGAAGAGCAAAGAAAGGTTATTTTAGTAATGTCGTATATTATCCGCATGTACAGGTTACCATCAGCAGCCAAACACAAGCACAGAGCTCTTTGATAAAGCAGCAGAAAAAAAGTAGTGATTTTAAATTGTGTAATAGGATTATGACCCCTTCAGAAGACGTATGCTTTTTCGGCCACGTGGGTCTCTAAATACGTACCTCAGTGTGCCATATAACTTACAATACGTATTTAATGAAAACATACACTTTTGGATAAAAAACAACAACGCATACCCATACAGATTAAGCCTTTCAAAAATATGAATATATCAGTGGTACAAGCACGGTTGGCAACTTGTACATAGAGAGAGAAATGGTTACGTTTTCGTGCACGATAGTCAGAGAATAAAACTCGCGTGTACTTTTAAGTATTTTGTAGAAATACAAATGTTTGCCCAGCGTGGATAAAAAAATTATGTATTCAAATCATGCAGATTTCCAATTGCAACTCCTTGCGCATATAAATAAACTTTTTCAATGCATACATTTTTACCTTTTTCATTAAAGTGGAATAGAAAAATTCATTGTTTAGTGAGTTGGTGTCAAAAAGCTTTCGGCATACTACCTTATTAAACTGTTATATTATACCTAAATTCTCCAAAGTTATAGCATGCCCGCTTTTGTGGGCGTTTAGTCGCAATTTGGTCAATTTGTTCACAGCACTGATGATGAGCACAACAGTGTTCGAAACGTTTGCTTAAAATAATCAGCATATTGCCTTTGGCTCCATGGTTATTTGCTATATCATATCAATTTTTGCTGCTTTCGCTAACATGAAAACAGTTGTTGAAATTGTTGCATGTGTCACCACTTCTTAGGTTTATTTGTCATTTGATTGAAAAAGTCTTCGGGAAGGAAACATGAAACTTAAGTTGTTGATTCTTGTCGTGTCCACCATTCAGCTGGCTATGGGTAAATGTTCTCTTTTTTTAAATCGTTCAAGTGTCTCGCCAATAATAATTTTTAAAGTTGTTTGTCGAGAAAATTGATCGATACTAACAAGAACGTTTCATTGTTTGGTCCCTTTGGCACATTATGACATCTTTCCTTTTATTTCACATATTTTCTGAAGGCAAATCCACGTGCTACTCATGTGGATGGGATAGATACAACCCGGGAAACAGCTCTTGTTACAAACAAGCAACAGCAGTTCCATCGAAAACTTGTTCGTCTGCGCAGTATTGTTGCACGAATTTCACAATTGTTGATGGTGGGTGTATGAAACCGATAAAACAATGCCATATTGTAGCAATACATGTTTTGTAATAATTTGAGCTAAGATTTTTTTGTTATGATTTGCAAACCAACTTTTAATAAAATGACTCTCGAATGATGTATTTGATATATTATTGCTTGCCCAAAATGTTGTAATGAAGAGTTTTTATGTTATCACACTTTAACCTAATATGTAGCAAAACATTCTAATTTTCGAAATACTTTATTCGGTACATTGAAAGCTATATGGTTAGCTTGACATAGGGAGTGGGAAAGTTCTGGAAACATAGGCCTATATCAAACATTTAAGTTTGAAGAAACATGTATTTCAGCTGAGGTACATTTCAGGTTTGGCAGTTGCGGTTGCACGCGGGTGTTCATCGGATACTGTATCTTCACTAACAAAGTGCAACACCAAACTTATTAGAGGCAGGGAAACAACGACATGCCTTTATTACTGCACAGGGAATCTCTGCAATACTCAATCCACTCGTATGTTTTATTCATGTTGTACATATTGATTTTGTGGTGAAAAGAAGGAAAGCTCTTAAGAATCATATGTAACAATTTTACAAAATGTACACGTACAGAAGACTTTGTGGGCTGCCCCAACTGTGTCAATGGTTACTGCGACTACTTGAAAGGAAAATGCGTTTGTCCGCCCAGTTTTTCTGGAACCACATGCTCCACTGGTAATTGGTCACGGATTTATCTAATATCACGTGTAGTAACATTTTATTGTTTTTTTTAATATTTATTTTGATATTTTCAGCGCGAAACCCTTCTGTCCAACAGTGCATCCAATGTAGTAACGCAACAGAAACAACTTGCACAGGATCAGAAAAGGCTTCCGACTGCGCCGATCCGACCTACATATATTGCATTGCAAGCCAAGCTCGTCTCTATGACGCAAGCAAGTTAATTTGACGTAGCCTTCGCAACTACATCGACATTAGCAACTAATATAATTAATAGGTGAAAAATTGGTTCAAACCGTTATTTCTCGTGGATGTACTAGGGATACGACTTCCAGTGAAGAATGCACGTTTCTACCACCTGCTGACCCCAGGTTGATCGGATACGTGGAACAGTCATGTACACGAACGTGTGCTGAAAATGGTTGTAACAAGTTCACGCGTAAGTCATTTAGCTGTATAGTATACACTTAATAAAATTCGAATAAACATGTTTAAGGTACTGAAGAAATGTCATTCGCGTAAAAACAATGTGCATGATACATATAACGCAGTAATATTTCATGCAATGGCATGATTGCCAGGATCGCCCCACTGCGTAGGTCCTTGCTTGGCGATCACAGCTATCGTATCGCGATCATTAGGTTTGCAGGCTTGGCAGCCCAGGCATTGCAGCCTAGCTGGGTCAGCCACTTTTTGTAGAGATCCCCTACGTATGTGTGAAGGTTGCCTGGCAAGTTGTGCGCTTGCGCACCAGTGTACCTTGGCCACAATATACCCCGCGAAACCACTGAGCTCCTGTAGTTTAGTTGGTGGATCGTTGGGCCTGGTTAGCCCAGGGTCGTGAGTTCAAACCTTCCCTGGAGCTTGATTTTTCAAATCTTGCTCCGACTTGTCAGGAAAAAGTGGCTGATCCAGCTAGGCTGCAATGCCTGGGCTGCCAAGACTGCAAACCTAATGATCATGATACATATATTCATCATTCACAGCTGACGGAACAATTCCAGCGCTTTTTTGTTATCAATGTGACTCAAGAACACGTTTGTGCAAAAAAGGCCAGAAACGGTTGATCAGATGTCCAATTGATCAGCAATTTTGTTACTCCCGAGTGACATACCGTACAATACCTTCCAATTACAACAATGGTAACTAATTGTAACTTTTCATGTCGATTGTCTAAATGGTAATTTATTATATCAGTATTTAACATGTCGCGATAAAGGTTACCAAGAGATTTCTATCGAGAGGGGTTGTACCAACTCTTCTATGACGCCTGGATGCGCAAACACGGCTTATCCTTCATCCAATGGATTTGAGACAACCTGCAAAGAAACTTGTCAAACTCAAGGATGCAATGATGGATGGCGTAAGTTTACTTCTTTACCAACAAATTAAATTACAATCTGGTTCATTCTATGAAAAGTTTTTCACGCATTCAGCGACAAGACCTAGGTGCTACAGCTGCACTAGCTCTTCCTCCAATGTGTCAGCTGGTTCTGACAGCTGCTTATACAACCCTACTATACCGAGAGCATGCCAACAAGCAAATCATAAGTACTGCGTTTACACAGATCGCGGGGAAAACGGAAAACTCACTTGTAAGTACTGCTTGCATCGTAACGTATAATGCCCCCCTAGGAATGTAACTGCATTTGTTAGCAGTACATGAAAATAATTGCCTTTCTTCTTTATTGTGAAATGCAGCCGATTTAGCCGACAATCGACGTGGTTACCCGCGCACAATGGTTAGAAGTTGTTCAGCTACAGATATTGGATCCACGTGTACTGAAATAACAAGTGGAGGAACAACCTTTGAGCAATGCAACAAAACCTGTACAACTGATGGATGCAACCACGGTGAACATTTTTTAAAAAAACTTTAAATTTTTTATGAACTTTCCTTACAATACATTTCTATTCCGGCCACAGTTTGTGGAAGTATGGTCTGTAATCAATACGCACAATATCTGCTTTTGTAAAAACTTTCTCCAAAATATATCGTCCTGAGACATCGAAGAATGAATTACTAAACAGTAATTTTAATTGTAAAACTTGTGTCGATAGGAATGGGAGGATCCAGCAAGCCAGTTGCCAGTTTCTTCGTACTATGCCTTCCAACACTATTGATGTGCATTCTTCAAAACATCGTTTAGTTCACACCGTGCTCGCACAACTAAATTGTAGATGTCCCACCAAACTTTAATTAAGGAGGTGCGGTTTTCGATCTTTTATGTACAGTAGTTCCACAATAAAAGTTTTGATTGTTTGCCATGTAAATAAATCACGTGCCATTGCACTTCCTTCCACAAAAAACGTTTGGCTTCATACGCCACTGGTGACAGATTTCCTATCACAGATTTCCCATAACTTACGGCATCGTGTGGCGTATGAAGCCCAAGTTTCACTTTTCTTTATTTTTTTGACCACACCGGGATTTGAACCCTGGACGTCCTGGGCACGAATGCCGATCTGGTTTTCTTCTTTATATATGGGTCGGGCGCTTGACCAATGCTGCCAATCACCCTCCCTGAGATATCGTAAATTAAAATAACGATTTTTTCATTGTATAGCGACACCAATCTGAATAAAGTCTTGGCCAACACGAACGCATAGTGGCGCTACTAGAATACACATTATAGGAAAGCGATTCGCAACCAGATTTAGACAACTAAATATTTTAGCGTTTATAAAACCACAACAGATTTAAAATTAGAGGTGCTCAGGTTTTACTAAAATTAGATTGAAATTCCGGCAATAAAGAAAGATAATTTCAATTCATTTCATATCGGACTTTTATATTATACTTATTTTTTCACCAAGTTTTATAAGTTTTGTTTTGTACAATTCGCCTATGATGATACAAACTTCTGGTCCAAATCTGTTCGCAGCGATTTTTTGCACAAGTTACAAATGTAGCAGGTTGGAAAATCTTCACATCTGTATCGGAAACATTATTCAGCACGCTTTTTCGTGCAAAGGGAAACTAATTTCTTGAAACCTTGTGGAAAATGAGATGTATATTCGAAGAAGCAAACAAGCCATAGTAATTGTTGAGCTGCAGACAGTACTCACTGTTCAACTTGCAAGGTCTCATCAGCCCTATTGATATATGCACTAGGTAAACTCGCCGGCCACAGGTATTTGCACTTTGCGGTACTTTTTATTTAACTCCGATCAGATCAGAAAACAAAACACAAAAAACAGGCATTTTACTCAGCGCCATACAGCAAATGAAACAAAACTTATCCTCCCAAAACTCGCTGTTTGCCAATGCGCTTAGTCCAAACAACCTGGTGTGCGTTGCCCGTGGCACTTCCACCTTAACTCCCCACTTGCGGTTGTGTGACACAAGAATCCCTGGGCGTAGCTCTCAAGAATGCTCGCTGTGTAACAAGTAAACGTGTGTTATCTCGGCATGGAACCTTTGAAAGCGGTCAAAGGTTCCGCCCGTACGTGACAATTAAAAGAGAAGCCTTTTGTCAAACGGTTTGGCTGCAAATACACTTTGGTTTTATATTTAACGTCAAAATATGTTCTCTCGACAGTAAGCAAATGCACGTTTAACTTGAAATGTCGCCGTTGTATAAATTTGAAGTGCAAAGAATCCATGTCACCTAAATAACTTTATGACGTACGTTCAAGTACCCATGGAGCTCGGCGATTTCTTCGCGGCAGCTTTCGGGTGTCGCAAACAAGGGCAGGTGGGACAGTGCTCTTCCACTGAAAGTAGGACCCACTTAATTGTTGACCAGTGTACACAACAACCAGCAGGTCTTTCCTGCTTGTAGAGTAATAACGTTCTCGTCATGCTGGAGATGTATGTGCCATCCAACTCTTGCTGGTTGGTGCCGGTTTCCTTTGCCGGTAGTGACCACTCTTGCTGGGTAAACCCGAAACTTGTTGATTACATTTGCATTGCTGGCGAAAACATTATTTCGGGGGAAATACGTACCCACATGACCTGAAACTGGTTTAGGTAACTTTCATATCATTGTTATTTACAACGCATAAGTTTGCCCTGAAATTCAGACCTAAATACATTCTACAGACAGCTGGGGAATACCAAAACATCTAATTAACCCTGCACCCTAGTAACTTGTATGAGTAGTTTAACCGAGCCCATTAAAGGCATGGGACAGACACCAGCCGCAACAATGTTTAGTTCGGTTGTTCTGGGGTATGGATGTAGGTGTTACATGTGTTTAAACAGAAATTAATTTGATAAATTATGAAATTTTAGCCTTGCTCAAAACGCGGCATGGGTAATCAAAATTCATCTTTTCTGTTGCTACTACTGGTGCAAGTCCAGGCGTGCTCGCCACTGTAATATTTCAAGCTTAGAACCTGTTCAAACCCGCAGGATATATGCCTTTGTTAAAAACAGTGAAAACAATAAAACGTAAGCCCTTTACACTAAACGACCTTCGCGTTACGGCCATGCATACCGTATCTCATTTCACCACACCCAAAAATCGTCAAAAAATTTACTAGTAACCACTGGAGGCGTAGGAGATACGACATGTGACTTCTGGAATTAAAAAAAGGTACTTACGTAATCGCCAACTCATAAAGCGAAACCTTACCCTCTCTCACTACATTGTTAACACAGCGTGGTACGTGTTGCTCATGACTTTTTTCTCTTCAATCCTCGTGTACCTCAAAACCAGGTTGTGCCTCGTAGGTCGCTGTGTAACGAGTAGACGGAGTTTGGTTATCTTGAAATGTTGCCTTTGATGAAATCATCGTGTTGCCCACAACTTCCATGTATGTATGACTAAACTACACATATAGGTTAAACAGCGCGAGGGGAACGGCGCAAGCACAAATAAGAGGAACACGGACATTAAATATCATATACATGTGCATAGCAAACTAGTACCGAGCGCACCAAGTTTGATTTTTTGAAAAGAAATAGTACATGTCGTTCTGCATTTGGTAATTATTGGATGTTTTTTATATTTTTAACACGCATACATGAAAGCATTATTTAAAGAGTAAGAATTTCTGATCAGAAACTGAAAGCATTTTTGACAACAAACATTCAGTCAAGAGCTTGTTTCACATTTGCCATGACAACACGACGCGTTCAATTTTACAAAATCGCCAAGAATGCTTTCCTGAAGATAGGTGTGTGGCTTGCCCGGACTAAATGGTGAGCAAACAGCACTAACGTCTCAAAAGTGTGTTTCGCAGCATAGTCAAATAGACCGCGGAACCGCTTGTATTTTACTCGTTTTTGTCAGTTGCTTTTCTGGCAAGTTTCATACACTCGATATGGAAAACAGTTCTACTTACTGTTTGCAGGGGCGTGCGTTTGAAAACATTGGTCAAGGCCCCGAACAATATTTAACTTGAAAATCAGATCATGATCCGTGGCCTGGATAACCTAAGTTCGATAACGGTGCGGTAAAATATGGACTCTTGTTTTGAAGCTTATAAATGGTAGTTAAATATCCAATTGAAGCATGTAGGAAGTTTAGGTACAAATTTTATAATCGTCCAAGACAAACGGATGTTAGTTAATTGCCTCTTATTTCTTTTCATGCATTACCGATTATACAACCAAAAGAATTCAAACTTCAATATCAAATGTAATGATAAGGCACAGGAAGGAATCAATTTTGTCAAAAGCGCATATAATCCTAGGCTTTGCCTACTAACGTCACATTTACCAGACGCCTGTATCGTTACGTAAACAAGAACTAAGATGCCGCAAGGTAGCAAAATAAAACCGCCACAATCCATCATTAAGCGATGTTTGTTAACCTGAAAAGCGCAAACAGCACCCCCGCAACGTACCTTCAACATTGTTTGAAATGGTAGATGTCACTTAAGCCTTTTCTCCCAAAAGTTTGGAATATCCCTGGATGCCGTTTCTCGAAGGTTCTCTGTGCAAACGTTGTAAGTTATCTTGGAATGTCGCTTGATAAGAACCGATACATGAGTAAATATAGCAAACTCAAAGATAAAAGCTCCTTGACAACTGCGTGTCGCCCGTTCTCCTGTCTAATTTACGATCTTGTTGTTTACGTGGAACTAACACAGCGTTAATATTGGCGAGCTGCTACGTGTGGTACCTTTTGTACTTACCGTTATATTTCGAGCCAGTAAGGACCTGTCTGTTAGTGAAAATTGAAACAAAAACTATTACCGCGCTGTTTCAGAATGAACTAACGGGTTTAATTTTTATATTACCTGTGACCACATTACTTTATAACCAATATTTCTGAATAAAAAAATGTTAAAAAAAATTACCAACTTTTGAAAAAAAAAATTCGCTTATCTATTCTCATTGCATTTATAAATGGTTTTCATTTTAGACTGTAAGATTTGTAATAAGATTTGTAAAAATGTAGATATTTAAATTACATACGTTGGTCAATCCTTTGGAAAACATATTTAATTAACGCAGTATTTGAGTACATATTGTACGAAACTTGAGACGTTTAATTTTTAGAAAACCGACTTCAGCCTGTCAGCAATATGGATGGCTTTTGTTGATACGGTTTATTGTTTTCTGTTTTATTGCTTCAAAGAAAGTCATTTCATTGCCATTTAATATTGTAATCATCCTGAGTGCTCATAAACTTTAGGTCTTACAGTGAGCCAATTAATTTAAATCGCGAAGGCAATACAAGCAGAGCAAACGACAAAGCACAACTTGATAAATGATCGGCGTCATTTGGCTCCCGCATTTTGAAACGAGTTTGTAATCGTCTTGTGACACATACAAATAACCTATGGTTGTAATGTAGCAATTGATCCGAATGTTTAAACACATGTGATCGTAATCACGGTGGTACTTCCTTACCTTACGTGGGAAGGATAAGACGCTATTTGCTTTTCTGAAGAAAACATCGCTGCCGTTAAGACAGCCTATGGGACGATATCCAGTTAAACAAACACTTACAAACAAACAAACAAAAACAAAAAAATCATTATGGTGCCAACCAGTACCACATTACAGTGATTTTTTTGTAAAAGCAGGCTTGATCAGCACTGTCGAGTAGCGCTTGTTGCCATGAAAAGGAATGTTAAGACGCACGGTAAAGAGACTGTTTGACGCGACAGTTCCAAAGAGAAGAAGGCAAACAAGTCGCACCCACCTTTGGCGTTGCCATAGCGAAGAAACGCGCTATATATATTAACCCCAAGATTACGGTTCACCAGTGCGAGAGCAACTATGGAAAATTGATATGCAGTTTCAGAATAAACTTATAAAGGACGTGCAAATGTTTGTTTAATAAGCTAGTAAATGTTTTGATAGTATTTTTTAAACCTGTGAATATTAATGTATAAAACTTTCAATTATTGTGAGTTATTTCTTTTGCTTAAAAATGGGTTTTCATATTTATCCCTATCATGACCACGTCACCAGCATGCTCGGGGTGACAAGAAGAAAATTAAAGTTGATCAAAAATATATTTTAGGTTCACACATTTTAAACATAAAGCATGAAAGGGCTGTGCTTATTACTGGTCGTGTCCATCATTCAACTGGCAAGAGGTAAAACGAATATAATATTAACAATTAGGTATAGCGTAAAAAAGTATGTCTTTATGAGGATTGTAGTTGGACTTGTGAGTAATATTATACTTCAGTATTCCCATATTTTTCCAAAATGTTTTTGCATTGAACAGGTATATTTTAATTAGCACAATGTAATTATTTTTGAAGGTCAGATTACTTGCTACAGATGCACTGGTTCTAACTACTACGACTCGCCAAACGATGCTTGCTACAACAACCAATCAACCAGCACAGCAACATCAACATGTGGGAGTCCTACAAATCCAGCCTATTGCTACACGACCTTTACCATTAATGATGGTAAGAAAATACCTTCACAGTTAAACTTTTATTCACTCATATGACATCACAACAACTGGTTATGTTTGGTCTTATCTAGTTTTTACAAACCGTTATGACAGACCATAAAAACAAAGTTACATGTTGTAAATTTTGTCACTAATTGTGAAAGATCAGTGAAACTGTAAAACGTAAGTGCGGGATTAATAATGTTAGATTATAACTTCATCTAACTTTTCTTACTCTTATTATTTTCTTTTCACGTTTTCAAATTTTCATGTAATGTTGCGTCTTTTTATAGGTTTAGTAGCATCTGTTGTTCGTGGTTGTACTACTGGTACTTCACCTCAACCCCGCGAATGTTACACCAGCTTTACTGATGTTGAAACGACCATGTGCACGTATTCCTGCACAACAGGCCGTTGCAACACCCAACCAGCACGTAAGCTTTCTACAAATAAACAAACTTAAGTCTTTTTTTTAATTTATCTGTGATTTCTCAGATTAAACTGACATCTCAAAATTTTCCATTACAGAAAACATTATGGATTGTCCGGTTTCGGGTTGCGGTGTTGGATTTTGTGATTACTTGCGAGGGACATGTGTTTGTCCGAGTGGTTATTCCGGAAGCATGTGCACCTTAGGTAAGCCACAAGGAAAATGTAACATGTATTTCCTGTGCTATGTCTTCATCTTTCTGCTTGAGTACAAGCACATAATGTTTTGTGGTTAGACACCCCGGTCATACAACGATGCGTTCAGTGCAACGATGCAACAGACACAAGTTGTGCGGGGACAGTGGCGGTTTCAAACTGTCCTGATTCATCCTATACCCAATGCGTTGCAAGTCAAACTCGTCTATACGACGCTAGTAAGTGTATCAAATACCAAATATTTATTGTTGCAATCAAAAAACAATACGAAACAAGTTTCGTATTAGATGGTGCATTGATTCAAACGACCATATCTCGTGGCTGTACAAGCGATGACACAACTACCAGCAATGAATGTTCATATTCACAACCTGCTGCTAATGCCAGCTTGATTGGATATGTGGAACACACTTGTACAAGCACGTGTACCCAGAATGGTTGTAATTCATTCACGCGTGAGTTGCATCAAGAATACAAAATAATATTACTTTTTACTGCGTGTTCAGTTACTAACACACATAGTTTGACTACACATATCTTTTTACATGATTAAACATGATTTTACACGTGTTTCCCAACCTACCAGAATGATTTTAATTAAAGGTTTTAAATTTATCTGCTGTCGCTACTGATTTTATAAAATCAAAGAGAAGCGAATGAAATATAAATCTTATTTGAATTTATTATCTTTGCGCATATAAACTATTGCCACTGCATATCTTAGTCACTCACAATGTTTCTGCAGCTGTTGGAACAAGTCCAGTTTTGCATTGCATTCAATGCACATCCACGTCCACATCTGGCGGCGCTTGTGGACCAAGCTCAGGATCGGCAATAAGATGTCCAATTGATCAACAATATTGTTACTCTCGGGTGACATACCGTACGATACCTTCCAACTATAACGACGGTAGTTATATGTTAACATGCGTTTTAACTGTTGGTATAATCAGTGCACTTCACGTATAAGATTACCAGGAGATCTCGATCGAGAGAGGTTGCACAAACTCTGCATTGACGTCCAGATGTACAGACACAACTTACCCTTCATCGAATGGAGTGGAAACAACTTGTGAAGAAACTTGCCAAACTGAAGAGTGCAACAATGGCTGGCGTAAGTTGATACAATTACTCTGATGACATCAAAAAAATCTACACTAGTTATATTTGTTGCATGTAGCTACCAGGCCGAGATGTTATGACTGCACTAGCACTGCTTCCGGCGTTCCTGCTGGTTCGGACAGCTGTTTGTATAACCCCAGGTCAGTAGGAGTTTGTCTACAGGCCAATCACCAGTATTGTGTTTACACAGATCGTGGTGAAAAGAGAAGGCTCACTTGTAAGTGAATTTTCAAAAAAGAAGTCTAATTTTATTTTTCAAAAACAAACCACAAAACCATTCTGTTCCTTTCTTTACCAAATACAGCAGATCTCTCTGATAATCGACGTGGTTATCCACGCACAATGGTAAGAGGTTGTTCGGCTACCGAAATTGGATCTACGTGTACTGATATAACAAGTGGAGGAACAACCTTTAGGCAATGCAACAAAACCTGCACAACTGATGGATGCAACCACGGTAGGCGAAACTTATCGTTAAATTTATATTATTCTGTGTTAAATTAGTTTATATTCGTTTTTGTTATTATTTTGTCAAGTACAAAAAACTTACTCATGCAGTGTACTATGGTGCCAAACATAACATGGGAAATCCCCTAATTAACACTTATTATATCCCTTACGTTAATAGGAATGGGTGGATCAAGTAGACCGGCAACAGGTTTCACTGTTCTATCCATATCAACACTTCTTGCATACAGTGTCCAAACCTATTTTCAATAATTTCCATTTGTAGATCCTTGTAATGAAAACAAATTACCGTTGCTGAAAATGGTTTAAATTGTAGCCAGTATATTGTAACACACACAATATCTTAGAGTATAATGAAGGTATCGTTGCTGCAATTATTTAAAATAGTGTAGAATATGCGACGAAAAATAATTGTGTAACGCCTTTGTAATATCCACTGTGCATATTTCTTTTCGCGTATAAGAAAGGTTTATGTGTCGGTTGGTAGCTCTACGCATATGTAGTTTTAATGAGTTTGCTGTACTTGCGAATGAAAAATAATTACAAATGCGTTTGAACCCATTAGTTGCAAATGTGTGTTGAATTATAAAACCAGTTATAAAAAAGTGGGCGTAGAAACCATTTTCCAATATTGCCTGATGGTCGACAATGTATTTAAACAAGAATCTCGAAAAATATAAAAGCGTGTGAACAGATAGTATCTTTAGCGAGGGGTTTGGAGCCCACATAGTTTCATACATATAACTTTCACTATAAAACAACGTTTCCATGGGGGAAGGATTAACATTTTAAGCAAACTTGTCGATGCCACTACCCTGCGATTTTTCGTATCATGTTTCTGGGTAAAGTTAACCATATAGGGCACGCTAGTGGAAAATCAGCACCAAAATTCTACATAAGGAAGCATCAGGAGCATGTTGCTGTACAGAAAAATCGGTTCAAAGCTAAATCAGAAGCAGGGCAAGGGAAAAAATGATTCCAGTTTATGTGACAGTTACCAGCGCATGTTGCATTTCCATTTTTGTGAATGTCTCGAAATGAAGTGACACCTGCAGATATTGCTGGCCCTTAAATGCGTTTGTTTTTCTACAACAAACTAATTCAGATTAGAAACTTACGTACGTTCAGGTTGGTTTACCGCGTAAATGCAATTAAATATTTCTTTGTTTACTCGGAAATCATTGATTTGTTAGGATCTTAAATGATGATCATCAAACTCATTTGATAAAATTTTTACAGCATTTGTATATAGCAGTGATATTGCTACCGTACCGCTAATTTCCTGTCTCACGAAACTGAACTACCGTACTGCTAATTAAATAATGTTCGCACCAAATGCCACAATAAATCGATGTTGTGTAAATTTCCGGAACATTGTTTCACGAGTAAACGCCAACTGGTGAGAAGTTGTCTGAAGTAGAAGGTTGGCTCGTGAAGTTGTTGCGCAAAAGAATTTGCCTACTTGTTCCGTTTCATTTTCAAGTTGCACGCTTTGTTATATCACGTATTCTTTTACGCCACGTTCTTTTTCACCTTTTGTTATTTCAACTTCCACCTGTTCATTTAAATGTTTTGTGTTGATTTATATTTTTATTTACGAAGTGTCTCGAACGCATCAGTCACCGCACGTTGATTTTATATCGCAGAGCTAGCTCCCTTCCTCTCACGTGACACGGTTGGGCCAATGACGGGGGAGACAAAAGATAAACCGGGCTAACACGAGACTCTAAGAGAAAATCGCGAGACAGACCGTTTTTGGCAGATTGTGATTCGTCTGTGGTATTTTTAGAGTTTTTATGAACAAGATTGAATTGAATTGTTTAACCGTTGTGCTGGAACAGGCTTGTGGTTAGCCGTTAATGCAGCGTCCTGAGGACCTTGAAAAGCGTTTATTTAAGAAGCGTAATAAAGTTATGACTTCCTTGTGTTTTATCACTTATGACTGTGTGTTATTTCGTTGTGGGCGTGTTAGTCGACGTGCAAATGATCACGACCGATTTTTTATTGCAATTTCAATATTTACAATTTCACTACACGTATCAGTCGTTGTTTCCTTCCAAATTTTTATATTTTTTTAAGTGTGATATAATTGCTTGGACAGAGTATGTGAGTAGACCTCACTTGAAGTTGATGGTAAATGTGATTAAAAAGGCCAAATAACACATTCATAAACACCATCCTAATATTGAGTTCGACAACCCTACATTATGACTGCAACAACAGTATAGCGTATGTTTAATAATTTAAAGCTCCTCTGGCAAGAAAACTTCTTGAGTAATATGCCTGGCAGCATTAGCAACAAACCGTATAGCATATGTTGCTGTAAACAGATATTAACATAATGGTTATTTTTTATTTGCGCACGTTCGGTATGGGATTAATTGGATTGCTTACAAAAGCATTTGATGCCGTCGACGTGCGGTAATTCGCGTACGATCGGAATCAATCAGTTCTGAAAATGGATGGCGCTAAAGCGTCGGGCCTAACCGGGCCGTCGCGGCAGTGCGAGAAGTAGGAGGGCCGCGTCGGCGGGCGTGAAAGCCCAGGGCGCCAGCCCGGGTGGAGCAGCCGCCGGTGCAGATCTTGGTGGCAGTAGCAAGTATTCAAATGAGAACTTTGAAGGCCGAGGGTTCAATGTGAACAGCAGTTGAACACGGGTCAGTCGACCGTACAAGGGATAGGCGAATGCCGTTCTGAACCAAGAAAAAGTGTATTTCAGCATAGCCGATTTTTTTGCTCGGAAACCACAAAGCTGATAAATAGGTTTGGTTTCATTTTAAACTATTTTAAATCCGGGCCAGATTGCAAGAATGTCAACTTCTATTTCACTGAAGCAGGAAATTAAAGCAAAATTCATTATTTGCCAATACCGAAAATTTGTTTCAAAGGTTTCCCTTTAATACGACACTATTGGATTTTTAACTAAGAAAATTTGATAATAATTTCATAACTGAAACGTTAACAAAACTACAATAAATGCCGCGTTTGTGTTTGACACCAAACATGAATTATATTATAGTTTTTCTATTATGAGAGTTACCATAAAAGGAAAGATTCTGCAAATTTAGTCATTTTTAATGTCTATACCGCCCTACACATATATGAACGGCAAATGTTCAAGATTACCACTACAGTTACATTTTCGTGTTTTGTTTCTGGGCTTCACGTAGAATTAGCCTATTTTAGATAAAACCCCAAAACTATCATTTCTTTTGAAGGTCAGATTTGCTACTCCTGAAGTGTCTCATCTCCCGATCCTTTCTACGATTCACCAAACGATGCTTGCTACAACAATCAAAAACTTAGCAAAAATATCATCGTGTGGAAATAGAAAATGTTTGATGATGTACAAAACTTTTAAGCAAGTTTAAGCAAGCCTAACTTTAGTAGCGAGCTGAGGGTGAACTTGGGGGATAGCTTGTTGCATCTAGCCCCGGGCTCGAAGTTGTGCGGTAGAATTCTTACAGAACAACTTGATTTGCCGGCCGGAAGAAATTAGAGAAACAAAATGACATAGGCCTTGATATATCGAAGTCAAAAATCAGTACCAAAAATCAAAAATTACTAAAATAAAGTTGTAGTTTTTCTCTAGCGATAATTAAGTCGGCCGTCCTTGTCGATTGTAGTATAGGAACGAGGGCAAATACAGTCAATCCATTATTGTGCTGAGTCCACAGAAATACAGTCACAAAAAAACACTTGTGCTGTGTTTCGATTTCCTCACGGAGAATCACCGTCTGTCGTAGGTTCGCAACCAGTCGCACTGGAAGGTGATGGGTTGCGACAAGCTGCATGTGGCGAAAGGTGGCCACCCGACCGTGCTGGCCAAGGCAAAACCCATGGAAACGCAAACGCCAAACTCGGTTCTCAGAACGTTTCCTTCGATCCACATCGACAGACCTTAACGTCCCGAGGACAGTCTAAACGTGGTGGTTTTGGTTGGAGATGGTCGGGATCGTATGGAGGTTGCGCTTGTTGAATCATCGTAGGTCATGCTGATGGTCAATCGCACGTTGTGATGTTGGTGTTACCAATAATTAAATTGTTAGGAAAATTGTCTGCAGTTGTTCATTGGCGCCGTCATAAGCTTTTTTTTAAATTGGTGCAAAAATATGAGCTTTTTGCACCAATTTAGCATTGTAATTATAAATTCGTTGCTGCACGTGTTGTGACCGGGTACAACATCAACAGAGAACATATTGTCTTTAATAAAGACGTGCGACGTCATGCGACGGCGGATGAAAAGCTTGCGAAAAGTCACCGTGCGAATATCACGTTTGTGACAAAAACACTGGGAGCATATGAAGGGCATTCTTTCCGGTACGTGGTGTGCGTAAGGTAGACAAGACACACAGTATGCAAAAGTATATGGAAGGGAAGGATGCGATAGAAGCATCATTCAGCAAGAAATTACAGCAACGATGCAACATGACGGACCAGGTGCATAAAAATGCTCACATGGACTAGGTGTAAAGTTAAAAAAATGCTGAAGGAGAATAAGGGTTAATTCTAGAGACTAAATATTGTTTTAAATTACTCACAATGATAAGAAAAAGCAACAGTTTCTTGGCAAAGTATATTGGCAAAGATTCAGCGTTGATAGAAAGATGTCAAAATACTCTCGTTCTGAAAGAGTAGAAAGTGTGACTCGTTGCTTTTCGTTTAAAATCCCTGTTTTTCACCAATTTGTTAAAACTAATGCTTGTGTTATAACTCACATTGAAAGGTATTTTGTCCACAAAAGTGTTTGAAAATACTTTGTAATTACCTACAACATTGGTTCATGTCAAACCCCTTTTTAGTTATTAGTAGTTTAGATGTCACATACTTATTGTAATTTTTTCGTTTAACACGTTACCCAACAAATAGCAGTTTTGTTGCTGACTGAAAGTGTTTTGGATAAGAATGAATAAGGAGCAAAAGTGGATTGTTGCTGCGGGTTTTTCCGAATTTTTTATGGCTTGTTTGCTGATGGTTTACATGAAAACAGGATTTAAGTTTATTCCAGGTAATCTTGTGGCAAAACTCACAATTAAGACCAAGTACAGGATATAACATATTCTACAATCTGAAATATCGTTACAGGAGTTGAACTGAAAACACCGAAGGAATTAAAGAAAATATACCCGGTGGAAATATCTTCAGGACCTTTGGTATAAGAATAAATATTATTTTATCAAGACTTAAACTTTTTTGTGTTTTAGATATTGATTTTGTGGTCATATGGTTTTGTAGGAAAATTGCTGTGCAAATTTTTCCTCTACAGGTTGGCGAAAAATGCACTCATTTTTAGTTGGGTATGTTATAGTAAATAAACGTGTTTACTTCACTTAAGTAAACGCTTTTTTTTAAGAAATATTATTTTCTTGCGATACTGACCATGGCAGGCATGGTGGCTTGGATGATCGGTTATGGATCCGAAATTCATTATTTTGGAGTCATAATAACTGCCATGATTTCCCCCATGTGCTTTGCACAACTTTACATGGTAACTAAACGGTTCGTCAACAGCAAAACTAATTCGAAACCACAAGCTCCAATACCAAGTAAGTTAATCCAGTGTTAAAAAAATCAATAACTTCGTTAGTTGAAAAATAAATTGTGCATAATGTTGGCAGTATAGTCCAACGTGACAAAAATAAACTTGTTTGTAGAGTCTTCGTTGTTATTGTTTCAACTTTCATTAGTGCATCCAACCGTAGTTTCTGCCGTTTGGAGCGTGGAAACGGTCACCTTCCATTTAAACTACTATTTGGCCTATGAACTTGAAGGTATTTCTTTTTATATTTATCTTGACCACTTAAAGAAGTTTGGTTCGTTTGCAGGTATCTGTACAGTATCCCAATGCGGAACATACTCCCTTGCACTTTTTGCTGCCTGCCTAATGCTATGGACAATTGCAGACTTTACATGTTTTGACAAATATAGCAAACACATTCCTTCCTACTACGTGTTCGTAGCGCTTATTGCTGGAGGAATTTCAACGTACAACTACAACGCTAAGATTGGTTCGTAATTTAAGAAAAAATATTTGCTGTGTATTCTACCTTAGCATAATTTTGGACAGGTTTGACCGTCAATAGTTATATCACCTTGGGAACTTTTATTCAAGCATTGATTGCATTTTGCATCCGCCACAAGCCAGGAAAGAAATTCCTCTCCGCATCAACTGAAAAAGACCAATAAATTTACTTTGTATGATACTTTCTGGATATATGAGTTTACCTCTGGAAATGGTTACCTTTATTCGTAGGCTTTTTTCGGATCATATGTTACGTAGACAATTTGACATCAATATATATACAGAACTTTTCACATATATTTGTTTGATTTCGTTGATATATTATTGCAGCTAACATTGCGATCTTATCGCTGGGATCCGTAACACGTTTAAAAGTTTGTACCCATCAGGTAAATTTAAATTTAAAACTTCTCTGACAAAATGACAGCCGATTGGTGCCGTGGTGTGCTCAGTTTTACAAATAACAAGCGAATTTTTTGTAGCCAAACAGAAAGGTGACCTCGCGTAATTTTCTGGATAAATATATAAATACTGTTGCAATGTTATTCCTACTTTGGTTATTTGTTACATTGTAAGCGTTTGGCGCATTCTGCAAAACGTGAACACACAATACATACTTGCATCGGTCACACAAGTCTGCTGTACACTTTCAAAATATGCGACAGTTTACTTCGCGTTTTCTGCGACGTAATAAACTAAGTTAAAACACAATTAGGCAATTAATGTCAATGGCATTCTACCTTCTCGCTTTAAACCTGTTTTAAGCAGATTTGGGCCAGTTTCTTGCGTTGGTAGTTTTACTGTTTTTTTAAGTATCTCAAGCGATGCTGGCGACTGGGAAGTCGCATGAAGCGTTGGAATTCATAGTAACGATGCATCGTGGTTTAATCGTCTATATTGTGCGGGCGATTGGCAGTACTGGTCAAGCGCCCGACACATATACATATATGTATACCAAAAAGAAAACCTGATCGGGATTCGTGGCCAGGATGTCCTGGGTTTAAATCCCAGAGTCTAAACAACGTCGATATTGCAGAAAAAGAGCAACCGATTTTGAAAAACTTGATCGAAATATTTAACCGTGTCATTAAGTTCCAAGGTGAATATATACTTTTGTTTTACCGTGTCGGGTTTTGTGCTGAGTTTATCATAGGCACGATTTCCAATCAAGTTATCTGCTTGATGTGTGGGCCGAGAGTTGATCTTACATCAACTTTTTTGATTTTACCGATATTTTCATTTAACCCAGAATAACCCAGCGGGAAATCAGTCGCAATAAAGAAAACCACAAGAAAAATATTAAGCTGTTTAGTGCTTTCAAAACGATGAACAATGCTTATTTCAGTGGTCCTTATCAATAGTTGTGCGAGCATGACGACAGCTCGGTCGCTCACTGGTATACTTGCACATAACACAGTCCACGAAAACATTTATATTTTGATTCTTAGTCACGTTCACCCAATTAGGTTGTTGAGTACAAAGTGGATCACAACTTTTTTGTGTTCACTGACCCAAAAATCATCAACAATCAACCCCGCGAAACCCCATACTTCAAATTTAGGTTGTATATTTTTATTAATTGACAATGGGCAAAAAACAACAAAAACGTTAAAACAAAATATGCACGAAACGTATTTAAGGTAATGAAAAGCTGATTTTGCTTATACAAGGACACATCAGGAACCATCCCGCAGACCCTTGGTTGGAAACAACTGGTGCGCAACCCCTAGGTTGGAAAACAATTTATTGTGGGGCGACAGGAAGGTGAGCACAAAGTCAACAATTTAACTGTTCCTGTATTCTTTAGCATATCAGAACTTAATTTCAATTTCTTATTTTTTTCTTACATTTCTTTTTTCAAAATACGAGTTCAAAGATGTAACTTGCAACCGCCAAGGCCGTGTAGATCTACATACTTTACTCTGCCATCAGGGCCTTATGTCACTGTCGGTATATAACCAGCTAAACACTCAGTAATTCGAAAAAAGTGTGATTTTTTTGTGGACCGCTCTGTCCATGCCTCTGAACTTATAAAGTAGAAGATCAAAGGAACGCGTAAGTTAAACTGCACCAGCAAAAACAAGCATGAATGTTGCAAACATTTACATCAAATTGCGAGAGAGTTCCGATCAGCAATGTACTTAGTATGTAAGGCCAATATGTTTAGCACCACCACTGACGTTATTTTTGGAGGTGATATAATGCTTTTTTTCATCACATCAGAGTGATATTGTTGCTTCGAACTTAAAAATGTTTCCGGTTTTTAGACAATAGCCTTTTGAACTAGGCTATAATACAACAACAATTATGTACAGCATTCAGCGAAACGAAAAAGGCAAACAGCGTGAATTACCCTATAGGGTAACGTACTTTCCATTTTTTACACACAATAGCCAGAGGCAATCGGCAAACCTTTTGAAACCCGTATTGAAGAATATCGACTTGGCGTTCGTGTTATTGGCCAACTTCCGGGGATATATTTATCTTCCCTTAGACATTAAACTTTTTTATTTGGAATTCCCTTGCGCACGAGGAAACGCATAGGATTCGAAGGTTTGGCGTAAAGTGGGTAAACACTGCCCAGGAACTGATCAATGCGATCGCTGTTAACGGCTATTGCTGGCTGGCAAACAACAAGGGGTGAAATTAAAAGCGGGGATTTATTCGTCCACTTCTCCCACCGCACCTTTGTGTTTTTGTCATCTTTTTTGTCATTTTATGCTATCGTGTGAGGACTTGCCTTGTTTTGAAGCTACCCAGTCAGAAAATTGTCTCGGTATCACTCATGTTTTATCAAGCGATCATTAATTATCATTATAGATTTGCACCCCCAATTAGGCAATAAGGATATATCCCCATGTTAATACATGAAAGGTAACACCTGATCATGAATGACTATACTTGACCGTCATGAGTGAGAATATGGGATATATCAGATACTGCTCATGGATAATCACGCTAATGTCGGGTATAACCTAATTCTGCTGCGTTTGCTTGAAAAAACAACATGCTATAGCTTTTCATAACTTTATTGAGAACCAAAACGAACATGTGAGCTCACAACGACATTGACCGACCGGACAAAGCGTGTTTTTGGCATCAGTTGCGGTCGACCACGTCAAGAGGTTCCGCAGAACTACCGCTTGAACTGGCGCATGGCCTTCAATGTTTTTTCCCTTCGTCCCAGTCTTAGGTGTTGGAAAGCACTACCACGATTTCTTTGTTGATATTGGAATTTTTTAATCCTTTCATCCCATAAATTGTAGACAATCTGCAAAAAAATCAAAAGTATAAATCAATTAGTTCTGGTTGTGTGATGTGACCGCCATCACGACCAGTGAATGTTGGTGCTTAATGGGGTGGTGTGAAACGATGAACAATGGCATAACAAAGCCGTGCGTATAAGGGAGTCCCAGTGGAATAACGTTCCACTTTACCCGTGGTTATGTTCAGTAACAATAATGTAAAAGATTTCCAAATCCTTACCTAACAGTTTAAAGTTCAGCTTTGTGTCTTCAAATGCTTTTTTGCTGTGATGGCGCTAATTACCAAGTCAAGTCCACTCCGTGAATAGGCATTCTTCTTTTGTTGATTTTTTCTTCTTGCCCACTGTTTTCTTGATAATTTGTCATAAGGTTTGTAGAAACTCATATTGCTTTTAGTGCGAGGCATTTTGCTAAACACTTGAAAAATTAAAAGTAGCTAATCCTGCGAAAACAATTATATTTATATACCGGTAGCCTAGATAACATTTAGCCAGACGCCACGCATGGTAGCATCGAACATTAACTCAGCAAGTACCTCACCTGCATCCTTCCTCTATGGCGACAACAAAACTAACAGGATACAGACTCACCTTTTGCACTAATTACTTGCTTGGTCTTAAGCACCTGCGCCGAAGCATCGGCGTAAATTATAATTTACGCCTTTTATTAATTTGTTACAAATGCGTATTTCAGTAAGCGTGGTTTATTTCACTGTTAACAAGCAACACTTAAAAAGTAAGAGCATCCTTTCTTTTGTCCCAAGCCCAACTTTCTATAATTTTGTGGCGCACATATTTGGCGCGATTTCTTTCAAATTGAATTTTGAAAAAGGGGGTGACGTCACACACCACCGGCTGCGGCACAGATTGGGAGTTTGCTTGAGGGAATGTGGCGATTCGCTGGCGGTTATATCGTAAGCGAACAAAGGAATTGTTGCGCATTTGTTGGGAGGGCATCTTAATTCGGCCGCTAATGTCTGGGCGATGGAAACTTTGCGCTAAAAATGGAGACTTGTAATGCAATGAATTGTATATATTTCATTATTTTACAATGCCTTGATTGCAGTACCCAAACCAAAAGACCTAAATTATTATATTGTCCAAACCCTAAGACCCATAAAATCAGTAAGAACATGGAACTAAATGATCAGGAATTGCCTAAATTCGTGATTACTGAAATGGAACAAATCCCCCAAAAGATAAAATTTGCGCAGCCAAACAGTCAATACTATATATTACGAGATATATCCCATATTTTCGTCAGATTCCCACCGGGCTTGTGGTATAATTTAGGAATAAATCACAAAAGATAGTTTACTTGTCATATGCGTGTCAACGTTATGATAAACTTCCGATGTTTATTATCGACAATCAGTGATAACGCCTTTCCGTGACAAACTAGGAAAGATCACAGATAGCCAGTAGTCTCCATTAATGATTCAGTGATACGACTGGGATAAAGTTTGACTGGGTAGTAAGCCTTTCAGTTAACAACCATTGACCGTTTAATATAGGAATTCAGTAATTGAATTAACCTTCGATGTGCCGTCTCTAAGCAGTGTAAATGTCTAGGCGTGCGGTGAAAATATACTTATTAATCATCTACATGTATTAGGTTTAATGCATAAACTTTTTGTCACTACATACATAACGACGTTTTTGTATTTGGCATTATAACTGAATGTTTAAAAAAAATCTGAGTCAAAACATGTATCAATGAGAGTGAGGGTGACATTCTGCAAATTAGATACAATTTTATGATAAAATCCGTTCACTGTTTTTGAAAATCTATCCTGTGAACGAATAAATAGAATTAAAGTATTTCCGAAAGGATACTGGCCCGTGCGTTTTTGATATGCTTTCAAAATCATTCTAAAACTGTTGGATATTGTTTACATATGATTTTGTCATATCGTATCCGTTTGTGAAGAGAAATTTTGATAATTTTTATTACAATCAACATTACAAGTCGAATATAGCAAGTAAAACCAACACCCTAAACACTGAAAAACTAAACGAACGTATTTATGTTGTCGAGGGTTATTACAATGATTAGGAAATAACAGCACTTCCTTGTTGGGAGTGTATAAAAGGCTATATTAAATTTAATAAACGTTTACCAATGCCTCAGTTCTTTGCATGAACAAATTCGTCCATCTGATTCAGGACAAAACAGTAAAACGTTTTTCAGCGATCGAACTCGCGGGTGGGCAAATAAAGAACCTTCCCATAAAGTGCGCTCAATCTCGTTTTTCGGGGAAAAACGTTTATCAGAGCCAGATGATAGCTGAACGGGCACGGCACATTGTCGTGGAAACAAAAGTCGTTGCCTATAAAAGGTTGGCTTGAACGTTGTCGCCATAGCGAAAAATAAACACTACGATTGTAATATATACCGTTACCAAGATGTTTTCGCCCCAGTGGAGGAGATTTTTTAGCAGGAAAGTTGGTTCCAAGATTTTGTGCAGAAGTATAAACATAGTGCAAGTTGTGTATGATAATCTGCCTAGTAGCTTTCTTTATTTTGGAAGGTCTAATTCTGTTGTATAGTATCAGCACAAAGCGTACCTTCCAACATCATCCTTAACGTTACCATAATGAGAATAATACAGAGGTGGCAAATAATACTGAGGTGGCATAAAAAATTGACATGCAGTTTCAGAAGAAATTTTTAAAGGACGTGCAAATGTTTGTTTAATAAGCTAGTAAATGCTTTGTTAGTATTTTTAAAACCTGTAAATATTAATGTACAAAACTTTCAATTATTGAGAGTAGTTTCTTTTTTTCATATTTATCCCTATTATCACACCGTCACCAGCATGCTCGGGGTGACAAGAAAGAAAATTAAAATTAAAGTTGTTCAAAAATATATTTTAGGATTAAACACCATAAACATAAAATATGAAAGGGCTGTTCTTATTACTGGCCGTGTCCATCATTCAACTGGCGAGAGGTAAAACGAATGTAATATTAACAATTAGGTATAGCGTAAAAAAGTATGTCTTTAGTTGGACTTGTGAGTAATATTATACTTCAGTATTTCCATATTTTTCCAAAGTAGTGTACTTGGATTGAACAGGAATATTTTAATTAGCAAGATAAAAATTCTTTTTAAAGGTCAGATTACTTGCTACATGTGTACTGCTGGTATTAACTACTACGACTCACCAAACGATGCTTGCTACAACAACCAATCAACCAGCACAGCAACATTACCATGTGGGAGTCCTACAAATCCGGCCTATTGCTACACGACCTTTACAATTTATGATGGTAAGCAAGTACCTTCACAGTTAAACTTTTATTCACTCATATCACATCACAACAACTGGTCATGTTTGGTCTTGTCTAGTTTTTACAAATTGTAATGACAGATCATAAAAATAAAGTTACATGTTGTAAATTTTGTCACTAATTGAAAAAGACCAAGGAGATTGTAAAACGTAAGTGCGGGATTAATAATGTTAGATTATAAATTCACCTTACTTTTGTTACTTTTATTATTTTTACGATTATAAATTTTGGTGCAATGTTGTGTCTTACTATAGGTTTAGTAGCATCCGTTGGTCGTGGTTGTACTACTGGTACTCCACCTCAACCCCGCGAATGTTACACCAGCTTTACTAATATTGAAACGACCATGTGCACGTATTCCTGCACAACAGACCGTTGCAACGACCAACCAGCACGTAAGCTTTCTACAAATAAACAAACTTAAGTATTTTTTTTTAATTTATCTGCGATTTCTCAGACTAAATTGACATCACAAAATTTTCCATTACAGAAAACATCGTGGATTGTCCAGTTTCGGGTTGCGGTGTTGGATTTTGTGATTACTTGCGAGGGACATGTGTTTGTCCGAGTGGTTATTCCGGAAGCATGTGCACCTTAGGTAAGCCACCTGGAAAATGTAACATGTATTTCCTGTGCTAATATCTTCATCTTTTTGCTTGAGTACAAGCACATAATGTTTTGTGGTTAGACACCCCGGTCATACAACGATGCATTCAGTGCAGCGATGCAACAGAAACAAGTTGTACAGGGACAGTGGCGGTTTCAAACTGTCTTGATTCATCCTATACCCAATGCGTTGCAAGTCAAACTCGTCTATACGACGCTCGTAAGTGTATCAAATACAAAGTATTTTTTGTTGCAATTTAAACAATAAGAAACTTTTTCTTGAGACCTTGCGAACAATTTGCGTATTAGATGGTGTATTGATTCAAACGACCATTTCTCGTGGCTGTACAAGGGATGACACAACTACCAGCAATGAATGTACTTATTCACAACCTGCTGATAACAGGTTGAAAGGATATGTCGAGCACACTTGTACAAGCACGTGTACCCAGAATGGTTGTAATACATTCACGCGTGAGTTGCATCGAGAATACAAATTAATATTACTTTTTAATGCCTATTTAGTTACTAACACACATAGTTTGGCTCAGTACACATATCTTTTTACATGATTCAACATGATTTTACACGTGTTTCCCAACCTACAAAAATGAAAGCTTTTAAATTTATCTGCTATCGCTAATGATTTCATAAAATCAAAGAAAAAGGAATAAATTATAAATCTTATTTGAATTTATTGCCTTTGAACAGACTATTGTCACTGCATATCTTAGTCACCAACAATCTTTATGCAGCTGTTGGATCGAGTCCAGTTTTGCATTGCATTCAATGCACATTCACGTCTACATCTGGCGGCGCGTGTGGACCAAGCTCCGGATCGTTAATAAGATGTCCAATTGATCAACAATATTGTTACTCTCGGGTAACATACCGTACGATACCTTCCAACTATAACGACGGTAATTAAATGGTAACATGCGTTTAACTGTGTGTCTAATCAGTGCACTTCACGCATAAGATTACCAGGAGATCTCGATCGAGAGAGGTTGCACAAACTCTACATTGACGCCCAGATGTACAGACACAACTTACCCTTCATCGAATGGAGTGGAAACAACTTGTGAAGAAACTTGCCAAACTGAAGAGTGTAACAATGGCTGGCGTAAGTTGATACAATTACTCTGATGACATCACAAAAATATACACTAGTTATATTTGTTGTATGTAGCTACCAGGCCGAGATGTTTTGACTGCACTAGCACTGCTTTCGGCGTTCCTGCTGGTTCGGACAGCTGTTTGTACAACCCCAGGACAGTAGGAGTTTGTCTACAGGCCAATCACCAGTATTGTGTTTACACAGATCGTGGTGAAAAGAGAAGGCTCACTTGTAAGTGAATTTTCAAAAAAGAAGTCTTATTTTATTTTTTTAAAACAAACCACAAAACCAATTTGTTTCTTTATTTACCAAATACAGCAGATCTCTCTGATAATCGACGTGGTTATCCACGCACAATGGTAAGAGGTTGTTCGGCTACCGAAATTGGGTCTACGTGTACTGATATAACAAGTGGAGGAACAACCTTTAGGCAATGCAACAAAACCTGTACAACTGATGGATGCAACCACGGTAGGCGAAACTTATGGGAAATCCCCTAATTAGCACTTATTATGTCCCTTACGTTAATAGGAATGGGTGGATCAAGTAGACCGGCAACAGGTTTCACTGTTCTATCCATATCAACACTTCTTGCATACAGTATCCAAACCTATTTTCAATAATTTCCATTTGTAGATCCTTGTAATGAAAACAAATTACCGTTGCTGAAAATGGTGTAAATTGTAGCCAGTATATTGTAACACACGCAATATCTTAGAGTGTAATGAAAGTATCATTGCTGCAATTATTTAAAATAGTGTAGAATATGAGACGAAAGTTAATTGTGTAACGCCTTTGTAATATCCACTGTGCATATTTCTTTTCGCGTATAAGAAAGGTTTATGTGTCGGTTGGTAGCTCTACGCATATGTAGTTTTAATGAGTTTGCTGTACTTGCGAATGAAAAATAATTACAAATGCGTTTGAACTCAATAGTTGCAAATGTGTGTTGAATTATAAAATCAGTTATAAAGAAAATGGGCGTAAAAATCATCTTCCAAAATTGCCTGATGGTGGACAATGTATTTAAACAAGAATCTCGAAAAATATAAAAGCGTGTGAACAGATAGTATCTTTATGGTGATCTAGCAAGGGGTTTGGGAGCCCACATAGTTTCATACATATATAACTTTCACTACAAAACCACGTTTCCATAGGGGAAGGATTAACATTGTAAGCAAACTCGTCGATGCCACTACCCTGCGATTTTTCGTATCATGTTTCTGGGTAAAGCTAACCCTATAGGGCACGCTAATGGAAAATCAGCACCAAAATTCTACATAAGGAAGCATCAGGAGCATGTTGCTGTACAGAAAAATCGGTTCAAAGCTATATCAGAAGCAGGGCAAGGGAAAAGATTCCAGTTTATGTGACAATTACCAGCGTATGTTGCATTTCCATTTTTGTGAATGTCTCGAAATGAAGTGACACCTGCAGATACTGCTGGCCCTTAAATGCGTTTGTTTTTCTACAACAAACTAATTCAGATTAGAAACTTACGTACGTTCAGGTTGGTTTACCGCTTAAATGCAATTAAATACTTCTTTGTCTACTCGGAAATCATTGATTTGTTAGGATCTTAAATGATGATAATCAATCTCATTTGATAAAATGTTTACAGCATTTGTATCAAATAGTAGTGATATTGCTACCGTACTGCTAATTTCCTGTATCACGAAACTGAACAACCGTTGTTTAAAAAATATATACACCGTGCACGTTTGCACTAAATAATTTCGCACCAAATACGGCAATAAATCTATGTTGCGATACAAGAGTAAACCTTTCCTCCTAAATTCTCCACCTGTGTAAATTTCCGGAACGTTGTTTCTCGAGTAAACGTCGACTGGCGAGAAGTTGTCTGAAGTAGAAGGTTGACTCGTGAAGTTATGACTTCCTTGTGTTTTACCACTTTCACTCTGCCAGTTTATGACTGTGTGTTAATTCGTTGTGGGCGTGTTAGTCGGCGTGCAAATGATCACGACCGATTTTTTATTGCACTCTCAATATTTACAATTTCAATACACGTATCAGTCGTTGTTTCCTTCAAAATTTTTATATTTTTATAAGTGTGATGTAATTGCTTGGGCAGAGTATGTGAGTAGACCTCACTTGAAGTTGATGGGGAATTTCATTAAAAAGGCCAAATAACACATTCATAAACATCATCCTAATATGGAGTTCGACAACCCTACATTATGACTACAACAACAGTATAGCATATGTTTAATAATTTAAAGCTCCTTTGGCAAGAAAACTTCTTAAGTAATACGCCTGGCAGCATTAGCAACAAACCGTATAGCATATGTTGTTGTAAACAAATATTAACATGATGGTTATTTTTTATTTGCACACGTTAGGTATGGGATTAATTGGATTGCACTCAAGAGCATTTGATTTATAACCTAGGAATTTATTTTAAGGCTTATTTGGAAACCAGACCACACGTCGCCGTGCGGTAATTCGCGTACGGTCAGAATTAATCAGTTCTGAAAATGGATGGCGCTAAAGCGTCGGGCCTATACCGGGCCGTCGCGGCAGTGCGAGAAGAAGGGGGGCCGCGTCGGCGGGCGTGGAAACCCAGCCCGGGTGGAGCAGCCACCGGTGCAGATCTTGGTGGTAGTAGCAAATATTCAAATGAGAACTTTGAAAGCCGAGGGTTCAATGTGAACAGCAGTTGAACATGGGTCAGTCGACCGTACAAGGGAAAGGCGAATGCCGTTCTGAACCAAGAAAAAGTGTATTTCAGCATAGGCGATTTTTTTGCTCGGAAACCACAAAGCTGATAAATTGGTTTGGTTTCATTTTAAACTATTTTAAATCTGGGCCAGATTGCAAGAATGTCAACTTCTGTTTCACTGAAGCAGGAAATTAAAGCAAAATTCATTAATTCCAAATACAGAAAATTTATTTCAAAGGTTTCTCTTTAATACGACTCTATTGGATTTTTAACAAAAAAAATTTGATAATTATTTCATAACGTTAACAAAACTACAATAAATGATATGAAAATGCATTCTAGTGAACAATTTGAAGCGACACAGCGACGTGACCAGGGTGAAAATGGCAATAAGGGAAACCCTTTCTTATGTTTGTGACGACAAATTGCGTTTGTGTTTGACACCAAAAATCACTTAGATTATAGTTTTTCTATAATAAGAGTTACCATAAAAGGAAAGATTTTTTTCTGCAAATTCAGTCTTTTTTAATCTCTATACCGCCCTACACATATATGAACAGCAAATGTTCAAGATTACCACTACAGTTACATTGTCGTGTTTTGTTTCTGGGCTTCACGTAGAATTAACCACTTTTAGATAAAACCCCAAAACTATCATTTCTTTTGAAGGTCAGATTTGCTAATCCTGAAGTGGCTCAACTCCCGATCCTTTCTACGATTCACCAAACGATGCTTGCTACAACAATCAAACACTTCCAACACAGCAAAAATATCATCGTGTGGAAATAGGAAATGTTTGATGATGTACAAAACTTTTAAGCAAGTTTAAGCAAGCCCACCTTTAGTAGCGAGCTGAGGGTGAACTTGGGGGTTAGTTTGTTGCATCTAGCCTCGGGCTCGAAGTTGTGCGGTAGAATTCTTACATAACAACTTTATTTGCCGGCCGGAAGAAATTAGAGAAACAAAATGACACAGGCCTTGATAGATCGAAGTCTAAAATCAGTACCAAAAATCAAAAATTACTAAAATAAAGTTGTAGTTTTTCTCTAGCAATTATTAAGTCGGCCGTCCTTGTCGATTGTAGTATAGGAACGAAGGCAAATACAGTAAATCGATTATTGTGCTGAGACCACAGAAATACAGTCACAAAAAAACACTTGTGCTGTGTTTCGATTTCCTCACGGAGAGTCACCGTCTGTCGTAGGATAGCAACCAGTCGCACTGGGAGGTGATGGTTTGCGACAATCTGCATGTGACGAAAGGTGGGCCATAGCAAAATCCATCGAAACGCAAATGACAACTCGGTTCTCAGAACGTTTCCTTTGATCCACATCGACAGACCTTAACGTCCCGAGGACAGTCCAAACGTGGTGGTTTTGGTTGGAGATAGTCCGGATCGTATGGAGGTTGCGCTTGTTGAATCATCGTAGGTAATGCTGATGGTCAATCGCACGTTGTGATGTTGGTGTTACCAATAATTAAATTGTTAGGAAAATTGTCTGCAGTTGTTCATTGGCGCCGTCATAAGCTTTTTTTTAAATTGGTGCAAAAATATGAGCTTTTTGCACCAATTTAGCATTGTAATTATAAATTCGTTGCTGCACGAGTTGTGACCGGGTATAACATCAACAGAGAACATTTTGTCTTTAATAAAGATGTGCGACATCATGCGACGACGAATGAAAAGGTTGCGAAAAGTCACCTTGCGAATATCACGTTTGTGACAAGAACACTGGGAGCATATGAAGGGCATTCTTTCCGGTACGTGGTGTGCGTAAGGTAGACAAGACACCACAGTATGCAGAAGTATATGGAATGGAAGGATGCGATAGAAGCATCATTCAGCAAGAAATTACAGCAACGATGCAACATGACGGACCGGGTGCACAAAATTGCTCACATGGACTAGGTGTAAAGTCAAAAAAATGCTTAAGGAAAATAAGGGATAATTCTAGAGACTAAATATTGTTTTAAATTACTCACAATGATAAGAAAAAGCAACAGTTTCTTGGCAAAGTATATTGGCAAAGAATCAGTGTTGATAGAAAGATGTAAAAATACTCTCGTTCTGAAAGAGTAGAAGAGTGACTCGCTGCTTTTTGTTTAAAATCTCTGTTTTCCACCAATTCGTGAAAAATGATACTTGTGTTATAACTCACATTGAAAGGTATTTTCTCCACAAAAGTGTTTGAAAATATCCTGTAATTACCTGCAACATTGGTTCATGTCAAACCCTTTTTAGTTATTAGTAGTTTAGATGTCACATACTTATTGTAATTTTTTCAGTTACCACGTTACCCAACAAATAGCAGTTTTGTTGCTGACTGAAAGTGTTTTGGATAAGAATGAATAAGGAGCAAAAGTGGATTGTTGCTGCGGGTTTTTCCGAATTTTTTATGGCTTGTTTGCTGATGGTTTACATGAAAACAGGATTTAAGTTCATTCCAGGTAATCTTGTGGCAAAACTCACAATTAAGCCCAAGTACAAGATAAAACATATTCTAGAATATGAAATATCGTTACAGGAGTTGAACTGAAAACACCGAAGGAATTAAAGGAAATATACCCGGTGGAAATATCTTCAGGACCGTTGGTATAAGAATAAACTTTTCAAAACTTTGAAA
Organism: Ascidia mentula; assembly: GCF_947561715.1. NCBI lineage: Eukaryota > Metazoa > Chordata > Ascidiacea > Phlebobranchia > Ascidiidae > Ascidia > Ascidia mentula. The sequence continues at coordinate 9,003,777 of NC_138574.1, read as the reverse complement.
TTTTATCAAGACTGAAACTTTTTTTGTGTTTTAGATATTGATTTTGTGGTCATATGGATTTGTAGGAAAATTGCTGTGCAAATTTTTCCTCTACAGGTTGGCGAAAAATATACTCATTTTTAGTTGGGTATGTTATAATAAATAAACGTATTTACTTCACTTAAGTAAACGCTTTTTTTAAGAAATATTATTTTCTTGCGATACTGACCATGGCAGAGATGGTGGCTTGGATGATCGGTTATGGATCCGAAATTCATTATTTTGGAGTCATAATAACTGCCATGATTTCCCCCATGTGCTTTGCACAACTTTACATGGTAACTAAACGGTTTGTCAACAGCAAAACTAATTCGAAACCACAAGCTCCAATACCAAGTAAGTTAGGCCAGTGTTTAAAAATTAATAACTTCGTTAGTTGAAAAGAAATTGGGCATAATGTTGGCAGTATAGTCTAACGTGACAAAAATAAACTTGTTTGTAGAGTCTTCATTGTTATTGTTTCAACTTACATTAGTGCATCCAACCGTAGTTTCTGCCGTTTGGAGCGTGGAAACCATCACCTTCCATTTAAACTACTATTTGGCCTATGGACTTGAAGGTATTTCCTTTTGTATTTATCTTGACCACTTAAAGAAGTTTGGTTCGTTTGCAGGTATCTGTACAGTATCCCAATGCGGAACATACTCTCTGGCACTTTTTGCTGCCTGTCTGATGTTATGGACAATTGCAGACTTTACATGTTTTGACAAATATAGCAAACACATTCCTTCCTACTACGTATTCGTAGCGCTTATTGCTGGAGGAATTTCAACGTACAACTACAACGCTAAGATTGGTTCGTAATTTAAGAAAGAAATATTTGCTGTGTATTATAAATTAGCATGATTTTGGACAGGTTTGACCGTCAACAGTTACATCACCTTGGGAACTTTTATTCAAGCATTGATTGCATTTTGCATCCGCCACAAGTCAGGAAAGATATTCCTCTCCGCATCAACTAAAAAAGATCAATAAATTTACTTTGTATGATGCTTTCTGGATATAGTATGAGTTTACCTCTGAAATGGTTAACTTTATTCGTAGGCTTTTTTCTGATCATATGTTACGTAGACAATTTGACATCAATATATATACAGAACTTTTCACATATATTTGTTTGATTTCGTTGATATATTATTGCAGCTAACATTGTGACGCTAGGACCCGTGACATGTTTGAAAATTTGTACCCATCAGGTAAATTTTAATTTAAAACTTCTCTGACAAAGTGACAGCCGATTGCAGGTACCGTGGTGTGATCAGTTTTACAAATAACAAACGAATTTTTGTGTAGCCAAATTGAAAGGTGACTTCGCGTAATTCTGTAGATACATATCTAAATACTGTTGCAATGTTATTCCGACTTTGGTTATTAGTTAGATTGTAAGCGTTTGGCGCATTCTGCAAAACGTGAACACAAATATACACACTTGCATCGGTCACACAAGACTGCTGTACACCTCCGAAATATGCGACAATTTTCTTTAAAAGTTTTTGCTTTGTCTGCGACGAAATAAACAAAGTTCAATGTCAAAACACAATTAGGCAAGAAATGTCAATGGCTTTGGAATTGACTTCCCGCTTTTAACCTGTTTTAAGCAGATTGTGGCATATTTGTCCTGTAACCAGTTTCTTGCGTTACTGTCTTTTTTAAAGTATCTCATGTGATGCTGGCGACTACACGAAGCCACGTGAAGCGTTGTATATAGTAACAATGCATCGTGGTTTGATCGTCGTAATTGGTAGGCGATTGGCAGCATTGGTCAAGGGCCCGACTCGTATGCCAAAAAGAAAACCTGATCGGGATTCGTGGCCAGGAAGACCTGGGTTCAAATCCCGGTGTGGTCTAAAAAAATCGTCGGAATTGCAGAAATAGCGCAACCGATTTTGAAACACTATTTAACCGGATCATTAGGTTCCCAGGTGAATATATGCTTTTGTTTTACCGTGTCGGGTTTTGTGCTAAGTTTATCATAGGCACGATTTCCAGTCATGTTATCTGCTTGATGTGTGGGTCGACAGTTGCTACTTTTTTGATTTTACCGATATTTTTATTTATAGTAACCTAGCATAACCTAGCGGGAAATCAGTCGCAAAAAAGAAAAATACTAAGTTGTTTAGTGTTTTCAAAACGATGAACGATGCTTATTTCGGTGGTCAATTGTTGTGCGAGCATGACGGCAGGTCGGTCGCTCACTGGTATACTTACACTTAAAAGAGTACACGAAAATATTTATATTTTGATTCTTCGTTACGTAAACCCAATAAAAGTTGAGTAAAAAGTGGATCCCAACCTTGTTTGTGGTCACGGACACAAAAATCATCATCAATCAACTCCACGAAACCCATACTTGAAATTTAGGTTGTATATTTTTATTACTTGACAATGGGCAAAAAACGACAGAAACGTCAAAACGAAATATGCACGAAACGTATTAAGGGTAATGAAAAGCTGATTTTGAATATACAAGGACAATGGAACCATCCTGGAGACCCTTGGTCGAAAACAACTGGTGCGCAACCCCCAGGTTAGTGTGGGGCAGCAGGAAGGTGGCACAGAGTCAACAAATTAACTGTTCCCGTATTCTTTTACATATCAGAACTTAACACATTTCTTATTTCAAAATACGAGTTCAAAGATCTGTAGCAGGAAAGTTCAAACAACCGGACATCATTTTTTACTTTATATCTTGTATCTTTATGTTACTGCCTTATGAACGTTTTCTTACGTGATTACTTTAACCAATGATAGTCCAGTAGTTGCGATGTCGGTAAACCATATGAATTATCATGTTGAGATCACCGTTACTTGAAATGCGAGCGCATACATTACTCCTAAGTTCTAAGGTACGTTGCTTCGAGAATGAACATATTAAACAGAAGATCAAAGTCACATGTAAGTTAAACTGCACCAGCAAAAACAAGCATGAATGTTGCCAAACATTTACATCAAATTGCGAGAGAGTTCCGATCAGCAACGTTACTTAGTACGTGAGGCCTACATGTTTAGCACCCCCACTGACGTTATTTTTGTAGGTGATATAATGCTTTGTTTGGCCACATGAGAGTGAAATTGTTGCTTCGAACTTAAAAATGTTTTTGATTTTTAGACAATAGCCTTTTGAACTAGGCTATAATACAATAACAATTATGTACGGCATTCAGCGAAACGAAAAAGGCAAACAACGTGAATTACCGTACGTGTTTTCCATCTTTTACACATAATGGCCCGGGGCAATGGGGAAACTGTTTGAAATGTCGTCTTTGGCGTTCGTATTATTGGCCAACTTACGGGGATACATTTATCTTCCTTCAAACATTCAACATTTTTATTTGGAATTCCCTTGCGCATGAGGAAACGCATAGGATTCGAAGGTTTGGCGTAAAGTGGGTAAACACTGCCCAGAAACTGATCAATGCGATCGCTGTCAACAGCTATTGCTGGCTGGCAAACAACAAGGGGTGAAATTGAAAGCGTGGATTTATTCGTCCACTTCTCCCACCGCACCTTTGCGTTTTTGTCATCTCCAGCAACCAACTGACGTGCGAGTGAGCGCATTTTATGCTATCGTGTGAGGACTTGCCTTGTTTTGAAGCTAGTAAACCTTTCAGTTAACAACCATGGGCCGTTTAATATAGGAATTCAATAATTGAATTAACCTCAGATGTGCCGTCTCTAAAAATGTTTTAAAAAAAATATGAGTAAAAACATGTATCAATGGGAGTGAGGGTGACACTCTGCAAATTAGATACAATTTTATGATAAAATCCATTCAATGTTTTTGAAAATTGAACAAATAAATAGAATTAAAGTATTTCCGAATGAATACTGGCCCGTGTGTCTTTGATATGCTCTCAAATTTATTCTTAATTTGTTGGATATTGTTTACCAAGGGTGGAAAATGTTTTACCGGGAATGATCGTTAGTTGACGGAACTCGTATAAAACCCATCTTCCTGTTTGCACGGCTTTTGTTATCTCCTGTCTTTGTTTGCAAAGAGAATGTCTGAAACCACGCAGTGATTTGCATTTAATTCAAGATTTCTCAGGACCTGTTGAAGGTGAATGTTCTCGTCCAAAACATAAAACATTGTCTGCGACGTTATAAACTAAGTTAAAACACGATTAGACAAGAAATGTCAATGGCATTCTACCTTCTCGCTTTAAACCTGTTTTAAGCAGATTTGGGCCAGTTTCTTGCGTTGGTAGTTTTACTGTTTTTTTTTAAGTATCTCAAGCGATGCTGACGACTGGGAAGTCGCATGAAGCGTTGGAATTCATAGTAACGATGCATCGTGGTTTAATCGCCGATATTGTGCGGGCGATTGGCAGTACTGGTCATACCAAAAAGAAAACCTGATTGGGAGCCTTTTGAACTAGGCTATAATACAACAACAATTATGTACGCATTCAGCGAAAAGATAAAGGCAAACAACGTGAATTACGGTACGTGCTTTCCATCTTTTACACACAATGGCCCGAGGCAATGGGGAAACTGATTGAAACCCGTGTTGAAAAATGTCGACTTTGGCGTTCGTATTGTTGGCCAACTTCCGGGGATATATTTATCTTCCTTTAGACATTAAACTTTTTTATTTGGAGTTCCCTTGCGGATGAGGAAACGCATAGGATTCGAAGGTTTGGCGTAAAGTGGGTAAACACTGCCCAGGAACTGATCAATGCGATCGCTGTCAACGGCTATTGCTGGCAAATATCGAGGGGGTGAAATTGAAAGCGTGGATTTATTCGTCCACTTCTCCCACCGCACCTTTGCGTTTTTTTGTCATCTCCAGCAACCAACTGACGTGCGTATAAGCGCATTTTATGTTATCGTGTGAGGACCTGCCTTGTTTTGAAGCTAGTCAACCTTTCAGTTAACAACCATGGCCCGTTTAATATAGGAAATCAATAATTGAAAATTCAATAATTAACCTCAGATGTGCCGTCTCTAAGTACTAGTAGCTGTGTAAATGTCTAGGCGTGCGGTGAAAATCTATCATTAACTATCTACATTCTTCATGTATTAGGTTCAATACATACACTTTTTTTGACACTACATAACGACGTTTTTGTATTGGGCATTATAACTGAATGTTTTAAAAAAAATATGAGTAAAAACATGTATCAATGAGAGTGAGGGTGACTTTCTGCAAATTAGATACAATTTTATGATGAAATCCGTTCATTGTTTTTAAAAAGCTATCCTGTGAACGAATAAATAGAATTAAAGTATTTCCAAATGAATACTGGCTCGTGTGTCTTTGATATGCTCTCAAATTCATTCTAAAACTGTCGGATATTGTTTAACAAGGGTGGAAAATGTTTCACCGGGAATGATCGTTAGTTGGCGGAATGCGTATAAAACCCATCTTCCTGTTTGCACGGATTTTGTTATCTCCTATCTTTGTTTGTAAAGAGAATGTCTGAAACCACGCAGTGATTTGCATTTAATTCAAGATTTCTCAGGACCTGTTGAAGGTGAATGTTCTCGTCCAAAACATAAAACATTGTCTGCGACGCTATAAACTAAGTTAAAACACGACTAGACAAGAAATGTCAATGGCATTCTACCTTCTCGCTTTAAACCTGTTTTAAGCAGATTTGGGCCAGTTTCTTGCATTGGTAGTTTTACTGTTTTTTTTAAGTATCTCAAGCGATGCTGACGACTGGGAAGTCGCATAAAGCGTTGGAATTCATAGTAACGATGCATCGTGGTTTAATCTTCTATATTGTGCGGGCGATTGGCAGTACTGGTCATACCAAAAAGAAAACCTGATTGGGAGCCTTTTGAACTAGGCTATAATACAACAACAATTATGTACGCATTCACCGAAACGATAAAGGCAAACAACGTGAATTACGGTACGTGCTTTCCATCTTTTACACACAATGGCCCGAGGCAATGGGGAAACTGATTGAAACCCGTGTTGAAAAATGTCGACTTTGGCGTTCGTATTGTTGGCCAACTTCCGGGGATATATTTATCTTCCTTTAGACATTAAACATTTTTATTTGGAATTCCCTTGCGCATGAGGAAACGCATAGGATTCGAAGGTTTTGCGTAAAGTGGGTAAACACTGCCCAGGAACTGATCAATGCGATCGCTGTCAACGGCTTTTGCTAGCTGGCAAATATCGAGGGGGTGAAATTGAAAGCGTGGATTTATTCGTCCACTTCTCCCACCGCACCTTTGCGTTTTTGTCATCTCCAGCAACCAACTGACGTGCGAGTAAGCGCATTTTATGCTATCGTGTGAGGACCTGCCTTGTTTTGAAGCTAGTAAACCTTTCAGTTAACAACCCTTGACCGTTTAATATAGGAGTTCAGTAATTGAATTAACCTCAGATGTGCCGTCTCTAAGTACTAGTAGCTGTGTAAATGTCTATAAGGCATGCGGTGAAAATCTATTACTAACCATCTACATTCTTCATGTATTAGGTTCAATACATAAACTTTTTTTGACACTACATAACGACGTTTTTGTATTTGGCATTATAACTGAATGTTTTAAAAAAATATGAGTCAAAACATGTATCAATGAGAGTGAGGGTGACTTTCTGCAAATTAGATACAATTTTATGATAAAATCCATTCAATGTTTTTGAAAATCTATTCTGTGAACGAATAAATAGAATTAAAGTATTTCCGAATGGATACTGGCCTATGTGTTTATGATATGCTCTCAAATTCATTCTAAAACTGTTGGATATTATTTACCAAGGGTGGAAAATGTTTTACCGGGAATGATCGTTAGTTGACGGAACTCGTATAAAACCCATCTTTCTGTTTGCAAGGCTTTTGTTATCTCCTATCTTTGTAAAGAGAACGTCTGAAACCACGGAGTGATTTGCATTTAATTCAAGATTTCTCAGGACCTGTTAAAGGTGAATGTTCTCGTCCAATAATAAAACATCCGGCGTGTTATTTTGTGAAGTGAATTGTTTTAATATTTTTATTACGATCAACATTATACAAGTCGGCGATAGCAAGAAAAAAAACATTACGTTAAAGTTGGACTAAAAAACTAAACGAACGTATTTATGTTGTCGAGGATTAGGAAATACCAGCACTTCCTTCTTGGGAGGAAATGGCCACGTTCCTCATTAAAACAGTTTTTCATGACAAAACAGTAAAATGTTTTTCAGCGATCGAACTCGCGGGTAAGCAAATAAAGAATATTGACCTTCCCATAAGGTGTGCCCAATCTCTCTCGTTTTTCGGGGGAAAACGTTTATCAGAGCCAGATGATAGCTGAACGGGCACAGCACATTGTCGTGGAAACAAAAGTCGTTGCCCATAAAAGGTTAGCTTGAACGTTGTCGCCATAGCAAAAAATAAACACTGCGATTGTAATATATACCGTTACCAAGATGTTTTCGCCCCAGTGGAGGAGATTTGTTTAGCAGGAAAGTTGGTTCCAAGATTTTTTGCAAAAGTTTACTAAACACAGTGCAAGTTGTGTATGATAATCTGCCTAGTAGCTTTCTTTAGTTTGGAAGGTCTAATTCTATTGTATAGTATCAGCACAAAGAGTACTTTCCAACATCGTCCTTAACGTTACCATTATGAGAACAATACAGAGGTGGCATAATTTCAATTAATTCTACGTTTCAGAGAGACACAGTGTATTTGCAAAATATGAAAGTAGTTTTGTTGATTTTGGTCGTGTCCATCGTTGAATTAGCAAAAGGTAGGATATCCATGTGTTTTACTGGTTACCGATTTATTAAGAGACCATAAAAATAGAAAAACGCTTAGGAACAAACGCCAATGTATCACTATGTGTCTTGTTACTAGGCTTCGTGCTACCTATTTCAGAAATTTTAGATAAACTCCTAAACCATCAATTCTTTTTAAGGTCAGATTAATTGCTACTTCTGTAGTGATTCATTTTCTAATCCCTTTTACGACTCACCAAACGATGCTTGCTACAACAACCAATCAACCAGCACAGCAACATCAACATGTGGGAGTGCTACAACTCCAGCGTATTGCTCCACGACCTTTACAATTAGTGATGGTAAGCAAATACTCTTTCCAAACTATGTAGTAATTTAAGATAAACTCCATTATATTAACTGTAAATGAACTCTCGTGCGTTATTACATTATTTACATTAATGGAGCTGTGACAAAATAAACACGATACTATATATGAAACAAATTACAGATTATAAATGTGTAGTGCATACAGGAGTTTGATTTATCTGTCTCTTTGATTATATCTGTTTTTTTTAAATCCGACTGTAGGTCTGGTGACAAACGTTGTTCGAGATTGTGTGTCTGGTACTTCACCTCAAACCCGTCAATGTTTCACTAATTTTGGAAACGTTGAAACGACCAGTTGCACGTATTCCTGTACAACAAACCGTTGCAACAACCAAGCAACACGTAAGCTTTTCGTAAAGCAGTGTCTTGACATCCAGTTAACTGTTTTAAATTGAAAAGAGCGTACTCTTTTTTCAGTGATAAAGGTAAACTTTGTTTTACAGAAAACTTCGTAGATTGTCCAGCCTTGGGTTGTGGTGCAGGTTTCTGTGATTACTTGCGAGGGACATGTGTTTGTCCGACTGGATTTTCCGGAACCAGATGTGAAACCGGTAATGTTATTTAGTCTGTGGTTTTCAGTCAGCCTCCAATTATTTTTTTTTTATGTATTTCCCAATCGTAGTCCAAAATGGTACCTCGTGTTCAAGATAAGATAGTTCCATGGTCTGCCAATTGCGAATTGGCCTTGAATTTCAGTTCTTAACTATTTATTCCAGATATTCTTATGTTCTTACCTTAATATTTATTGTCTTTCAGTGCAAACCTCCACATTTCAACAGTGTGTTCAGTGCAGCGACGCAACAGAAACAACATGCACTGGAACATTGCAAGCCACCAACTGCCCTGGTTCAACAACCCAAACACATTGTTCTGCAAGTCGGACGCGTTTGTACGATCCAAGTAAGTTTTTTTGTTATTTTTGTTAGTCCCACTTAACGGTGTGCCCATAAATGTTCGTGCTAGGTGGAACCTTGGTTCAAACGGTTATTTTTCGTGGATGCTCGACGGGCACAACCTCTAACGAAGAATGCACGTTTTCATCACCTGCCGATTCCACCTTGGCCGGATACGTTGAACACACGTGCACCACCACCTGTGCCACAAGTGGTTGTAACACAAACACCCGTAAGTATTCGTTGTTAATATAACAAGGGCTATAAGCAAAAATATCACTACAGTAATATTGAGAGTATGCAGCAACCCCGCTTTACTTTAAGCTCGGCTTATATCTAAGATCTATAAGCCACTTTTGCCCAAGAAGCTTGATTTTTCAGACTTCGCTCCGACTTGTAGGGAAACAGTGGCAGATCCTGCTTGACTGCAATGTTTTGGATGCTCTGCCAGTGAACATGATGATAACATAAAACACTTATTTTCCATAATATCACACTATTGTTAACAGCTGACGGACTCAGCCCCGGGCTGTTCTGTTACCAATGCGATTCCACAACTGGCGCTTGTGGACCAGGCTTTGGATCGTATATAAGATGTCCCACAGATCAACAATATTGTTACTCCCGTGTGACATATCGTACAATACCTACCAATACCAACCAAGGTAAAAAATTGATTATATGTTTTTAAATACCCGTGTTTTACATGTTATACACAAAAAAATTAAAAGGTTTAAATCGTAAATCGTGAAACGGAAAAACCACTTTTTCACAAATAAACTCACAAATCAGGAACTTCATTTTAAAGCTTGCTTGACACGATAAAGGTTACCAAGAGATCTCTATCGAGAGAGGTTGCACCAGCACAGCATTGACTTCCGCATGTACAGACACAACATACGAGTCATCGAACGGGATTAATACAACTTGTGAAGAAACTTGTCAGACTATTGGGTGTAACAATGGTTGGCGTAAGTTGATAATTTAAAACTTTATATTTATAGTCCTATTACCATACACCCATTGGTTTTATGTAGCTGCCAGGCCAAGGTGCTTCAGCTGCACCAGCAGTTTTACTGGTGTTGCTGTCGGTTCTGACAGTTGCCTTTACAATCCCAGTTCAATGGAAGTTTGTAGTCAACCAAATCACCAGTACTGCGTTTACACAGATCGCGGGGAAAAGGGAAGGCTCACTTGTAAGTACTGCTTGCGACAAGCCTGACGTTTTAATAGAGATAATAAAAATATTCTTGTATTTACCAAATGTAGCCACTCTAGTCGACAATCGACGAGGTTATTCGCGCACGATGGTTCGAAGTTGTTCAGCTACAGATATTGGGTCCACGTGTACTGAAATAACAAGTGGAGGAACAACCTTTGAGGAATGCAACAAAACCTGTACAACTGATGGATGCAACCACGGTAAGCAAGTGTTTCTGTATGCTTAATAACAAGCCTATAAAATAGTTTGGAAATCCACAACTATTTATAAAAACAATCACAATATTTCCCTATTTACCATAAAATAGGCATGTATGTTGACGTCTAACAATTCATAACTTACATTATTAGGTATGGGAGGATCAAGCAAGCCAGCCACGAGCTTCGTCGTTCTATCAATATCAGCACTCCTTACATACATTGTCCAACTCCAATTCTCCTAAAACAAATTCGCATAGATGTCACAACCAGTTGCTAAAGTAGACACAAATATTGTGTTTCATTCGTATATAAGTTAATTATATCCTATATTGTAGCCACAAATATGTAGAAAATTTAAAACAACGACGTTAATTTGTGCAATTGTATTTGAAAGTTTTGCCGTGTTAATGTCAATGGCCTTTCAGGTAGTGTTTTGTGCAAGAAGGTCTAGTATATTGACAACGTATTCTTTTGTGACTTTGCATTTGCAAATGATATAGAATTATGCAGAAAATTGTACTGTAATAAAATATTTCTCATTGGCTAGTCAACGCACAATTCAAATATTTGTATAATGTTTAAGCAAATCAAGCTGAAGAAATAATTTCGCAGTTTTTAAGCTAAATAAGGTGTTAAATTTTTAAAACTGACTAAGAAATTTGAATTAGAGTTGACCTTGAAGCAAGATCTACAATCATGTATACTTTGTCCGAATACGAAGACCCGTATTTTGATTTCATATGGCAATGCACTGCCTTGGCGACGATATGTTGTCTTTTTTAAACCGCAAGCATTTCGTGGGATAAAAAACTCTTTTTCTGTCGTGGCCATTTTCATGAAAAGAAAACTCACTGTAAGTGTCAAGGTTGGATGTCCACATGCATGTTGTAATTGTTTCAAAATCACGAAACATCGCGTTTGTTACTGGTCAGGACGTGTGTCTTCATGGTTTTTCATAAGCTACATGTGTCTTGGTTATTTGGGAAAAAAATATTTCGACAGATGACAAGAATTCAAGTCAATTTTTAGGTATGAACGTTAAACTAATGTGAAGAAAGCTAACCATTTATGATGTAGCGACTAAAAAGAACTGACTAACAAATTTAGGAGAATAGCAATGAATTCGGCAACACCTAGTAGGTCACAGACGTGCAATTTTTTCGACGATAAACGCGCGGGAAATCTCAACTTCGGCATAAAATGTCAACAGAATAAACACCCTCAGGCGAATGGAAGATTAGCCTAAGTGCTTTTTTTCTCCTCGAAGGAGCTTTTTCGCTCTTAGACAATTCTTGATGTGTGTACATGTTGCAAAGCATATTGTCGCGTAAGGTGGACACCTTTTTTTCGCCAATTGTGGAGTACACGCAGTTATTAAGAAGGTTAATAACATATCGTGAAGTTGTCGTTTCTCTGGTCAGTATGTTATTGGGCATTTATGGGTCATTTTGTAATAAGTCACCGGTCGCTGCAGATATACCGAGTGACGTGACGTTCGATATTACGTCAAAATATTTCTCAACTGATTGGGTGTCTGACGTACATGTTGGCAACGTCCAAGACAGTTGTTGTTACCCTTGTTTTATGTTTGGTTAATTCTGCTGCATCTCAAGTTAAAGACAGTCGAATAAAATGGGATTGGGTTATGATTTTGTACAGAGATCGTTCCGGTCAAAACTTAGTGAAAACGCCAGAACAGAAATTGCTTCTTTTATTATTTACCAAAATTAACAGCTGTTCTAGTTCAAATAAGTCTGTCCTATAGAAAACCATGCATTCGGCAATAAACAACTGTCATGCCTTTTCGGGAGTATCGACTTACCGTTTAAACCTTGTTCACACCGAAAAGAGGTTTAATATGCGCTTTGTTGCATACAGCCTCAGGCGAGACGTTACAATACTTTCTACGCAACTTGACTTGCAGATACTGTTCTGGTCAAGAGTCAATGATGCATATCTATAATAATTTTTCATAAGTGCGTGTGCTGGGGCTTCCTCCGCAAGTGTCGTACACGAGGCAACCACTAGTTATGTCTAGGTGCATGTGCTATGATTTTTGGAGTACAGTTATATGGTTCATAGTGCTTGTCTTTTACTTAAATAATTCATGGTTCCTACTTCGCGTCAACAATAGGTCTGACGTCACAATGCTACAAGTAAAGATTGGCTAATAAAGGCATTGGTTTAGATAGGAGTTATTTACTAAAACGCGTGCAGCGCAGCCCTAAATCATTTTGTTACCAAAATTTTACGTTTAGGCAAAGCCGAAACTGTCGAAGAATATAAACACCAAGCCCCAAAAACGAAAATCTACGCTTGGGCGAAAGTGTCTGGAATTAACGGCAACTCGCGCGCCCGGCAGCAATATGGCAATGCGTGCGTTTTAACTGCGGCGAATAAGTCTTCATCGTGTCGAAACTGACAGGAGAACGACACTAAAGCTTGTCTGTTATGTTTTTTGTCTCGTTATATAACACGTTTGTAATTTAATTTTTTTTTTAAAAGGCTGCGATTTTCCCTATTAACGAGACAGTAAACGCTCATGTCAAAGCAATGTAGTTGCCAGACGCGTTAGTTGCGGTCAATTCCAGACGATTTTCTCCGCATTAACATGAGTTTTTTTTGGTACTTGGTACTTTTTTCTTCGACAATTTCTACTTTGTCCAACCAAAATCATTTCCCACAAATTGATTTACAGTAGCGCTCCATGCGTTTTGGAATAAAACTTCCATGTACTAAACCAACGCATTTTCCGTCAATCTTTACCTGCAGTTATGAATAGTGTTTAAGGTCTACCATAGTCAGTCAATGTTATAATGTTAATTGTGTGAGCTGCATCCATGGTTTGGCTTGTTTAGGTTGGGTTCCAAATTGTGCGACATCGCTTTGGCTGTTGCAGTTAAGTTCGTGTTTCAGCGCTGAAACATTCGTGACGCCATAGCCTTGTATTTCAGTGTATGTAATTGCTCGCTACAGCTTCGTGTTGTGGTATGTCACAGTGTAGTGTATGTTGTACATCAATGGACATACGACGCTAGTTGTGTTGTGCTTTACAGGGCATATTTATAGGTCTAGGGGGTATACTATCATAGTCGTATCCAGGTTTTTTAAAGGGGGGGGTCAAAATTTTTGGGGGAATTCCCCGATGTCTCAAATTGTAGTGAGTGTAAACATGTACCTTCAGAAAAGAATTCAGCAGATATTGCCTCTCGGGGTGTGATGACCCGACAATGTAGATCAGGTTGCGATGTGATTTGAAGGTCCAGCTTTTGCATGCAACGGAAGAGCATTGGCCTCCAAGGCATGTTACTTTGCCTCATTTGGATGATAATGATCCAGAAGTAAAGAAGAATCCAAAGGTATTTGCGAAGGAAAGAAATCCGTTACAACTGCGTATGGACTTGGTGGTACTTCAACCCACATGCTTTAGTCACCAAGAAGTAGTGTGGGAGACGATACAAGATAGAACTGTTAAGTGATGAATTACTTTATACATTCATGGTGGAACTGGAAAGAATCCTCAATGACCGACCGCTCACCTCCTTGATAGATGATCCAAGAGATTGGGATGCCCTGTCACCAAATTCACTGCTCATAAGGAAACAGGAACCTGGTCTTCCACCCGGACACTATAAAGACAGATGGACGTCGCAAATCCTGAAATCATGTGCATTTCCCTGCTAATGCTTTCTGGAAGAGATGGCTGAAAGAGTATTTGCCAAAAATGGTTGCAGTCAAGTCACAACTTCCAGAAGGGCGATCTCGTGCTGATGGTCGATGATCACACTCCACGCGGAGCCTTGGCTTTGATTGAGGAAACATTTCCGGATGTAGAATAAGTTGTTCGGAGAGTGTTGGTTCACACATCGAGTTCCTCAAAATGCAGTTTTAGTGCAATTTTTGACCTTTTCACTCAGCCAGTCACCTTGTGCTGGGTGTTGTCAAAAAGTTAGGGCCAAAGCCATTAAAATGTTCAGCTGGACGTAGCTAAGAAGTGAATTACAGACGTATACCTTCATTTGTCATTTTATGTTACGCACTCAGGACAAAATTAGTTGCAGGATTGGCTTAAATCGCCCCCTGGTCGGACATTATTTTATATATTTAATTTTGCCTGCTACAGTGTTGTGTTATGTCACATTGTAGTGCGTGCTGTGCATCAATAGTCATATTTATAGGTCTTGGGGGTTTACTGTCTAAATGGTATGTGTAGTTGCTGGGCGTGTCGTGTCAGTTTATGCCTGTGTTTGTAGCTGAACTAACTTCTCTATTTGTGTTGTGTCTATTTGAATAAGTTAATCTAAGTAAATCTGTGTGGGAGTTGCTGACGTTGAAATCTGTTTGTTCTGTTCGAATTGTTCCGCGTTAAACCAGTTCGGATATGTTGACAGCATGTCGCAGTGTAAGTCACCCACACAGTGGTCAGTTAGAAAGATATTTGGGGCGTGGCATGAAAACCAAAGGTTTTTGTTTACCAAGATGTTTTTTCTCCAATGTAGGAGAATTTTTTGCAGAAAAGTTTATTCCAAGGTTTATGTGTAAAAGTATACTAAACACAGTGTAAGTTGTGTATGATAAATTGCCTAGTAGCTTTCTGTATTTTTGAAGGTTTAATTTCGTTGTGAGGTATCAGTATTATGCAGTACATTTCAAAATCATCCTTAACGTTGCCACAACAAATATAATACAGAGGTGGCAACAATTCAAAACATGAAAGTATTTTTGTTGATTTTGGTCGTGTCCATCGTTGAATTGGCAAAAGGTAGGATATCCATGTGTTTTAATGGTTACCGATTTATTAAGAGACCATAAAAAGAGAAAAACGAATCAGAACAAACCCCAATCACTATGTGTTTCGTTTCCATGCTTCGTGTTGAATTAACTTTTTTAGATAAACCCTGAAAATATATTTCTTTCTAAGGTCAGATGAATTGCTACTCGTGTAGCGGTTGCCACAACAACCTATCAACCAGTACACTATTAAAATTGCAATGCGGAGATGCTACAACTCCAGGGTATTGCCACACGACTTACACAATTAATGATGGTAAGCAAATATTTTATTTTAAACTAAGTAATAATTTAGGAGAAAACTGCGTTATATTATCACATTCCCCATATGGCATATGGTATAGGTTGTGACAAAAGATACACGACAACATATTGAAACAAATTAAGGATTATAAATGTGTGTTACATACAAAGTTTTATGTCTCTTTCATTGTGTCGTTTCAAAAATTCAATTCTGTAGGTCTGGTGACAAACGTTGTTCGCGGTTGTATAATTGGTCCTGTGCCTCAAATCCGTCAGTGTTCCACCATCTTTGGAGACGTTGAAACGACCACTTGTACGTATTCCTGCACAACGAACCTTTGCAACAACCAACCAACACGTAAGTTTTTCGTAAAGCAGTGTATTGACATTCAGTTAACTGTTACATTGAAAAGAGCTTACACGTTTTTCAGCGATAAAGGTACACTTTCTTTCACAGAAAAGTACAAAGATTGTCCAGCCGAGGGTTGTGGTGCAGGTTTCTGTGGTCACTTGCAAGGGACATGTGTCTGTCCGACAGGATTTTCAGGAACCAAATGTAATACCGGTAATTTTAATTTGTCAGTGGGTTTCAGTCAGTCTATAAAAATTGCCTTTCAAATCCCTAATCCGAGGTAGTAATCTCTTGTGTTCCAAAACTGACAGTTCTAGTTTACCAAATATTCTTTATTGTATATTGGCCTCGAATTTCAGTTCCCAAAAAGTTATTCTAGCTTTTCTAATGTTCTCGCCCAAATATTTATTGTCTTTCAGTCCAAACCTCCACATTTCAACAGTGTATTCAGTGCAGTGACGCAACAGAAACAACGTGCTCTGGAACCTTACAAGCCACTAACTGTTCTAGTTCAGACCAAACACATTGCTCTGCAAGTCAAACGCGTTTATACGATCAAAGTAAGTTTTTTATTCTTTTGTTACTCTAACTTTTTTGCGTTTGCCAACAAATGTACGTGCTAGGGGGAACCTTGGTTCAAACGGTTATTTCTCGTGGATGTACAAGCGACACGACATCAAAGGATGAATGCACATATTCATCACCTATCGACCGCAGCTTGGTCGGATATGCTGAACACACGTGTACCACCACCTGTGCCACAAGCGGTTGTAACACAAACAACCGTAAGTATATTTGTTAGCAATATAACAAGGGTTAAACAAGGTTGCATTTATGTTATGAAATGTGAAAAAAACTGACTACAATGCTGTACTTAAGGTATAGGGTGGGGTGATATCCAGAAACCCCGCTTGTCTTTAAGCTTGGCTTAATCCTGCCCTTAACTTTAAGCGCTGCTTAAAACCCCGCTTAAATTTTCGGCGTATAACAACTACTTGACGACTGCGCTACAATCCTAGAAATCCAAGAAAGCAAAATAACTTCTGCAAATATACTTCTGCAAGTAAAACCTGCAAATATTCGCCAAAAATAGTGTATTTTGGTTTTTGTCAATCCAGTGTCGTTAAAACAAACTATTAATATAATAACTTATTTTATGTAATAAGCAAAGTGGAGCCGATAATAATAATTTTGTTAGCTGCCTACAGCCAACTATTTCGACCTATAAGGTCCCATTAGTGCAGCTGGTGAATATCAGACAAGCTTTGCCGAACAAACGGCCAAGCAAAGACTTCCACTTTGTGGTGACTATTCAATCACCATCATCCGTTGGGCACCAAACTAGGTGCAACCTTACGGAGAAAACAAGGTGGAAATACTATGGACAAGAAATGCAATAATCATATGATAAGCAAAGTGGAGCCAATATTCTGAATTGTGCAAACTACATACAGGTGGCCAACTGTTTCGACCTATAAGGTTGCGAGACCTTTGCTTAGCCGTTTAATCGGCAAAGTCGACTGATAGTCACAACAGCTGCACTGATGAGACCTTTTAGGTCGAAACAGTTGGCCATTTATACGCAGCTAACACAATTCATAATTTATGCAAGTTCGCGGACATTTCAAGATCGATCAGCCACACTTTCTGGAGGAGCTTGATTTTTCAGATCTCGCTCCGACTTGTCGAGAAAAAGTGGCTGATCCTACTTGACTGCAATGCCCTGGTTGCTATGCCAGTGAACATAATGAGCTCAATACGATAGGTTTGATCGCCGAGCAAGGACCTAGGCAGTGGGGCGATCTTGCCTTGTGATGCGATAACATGAAGTATTCTGCGTTATTTCAATAACATCACACTATGTTAACAGCTGATGGAAACAGTCCCGGGCTGTTCTGTTACCAATGCGATTCCACAACTGGCGCATGTGGACCAGGATTCGGATCTTTGATCAGATGCCCCACAGATCAACAATATTGTTACTCCCGTGTGGTATATCGTACAATACCTACCAATACCAACCAAGGTAGATATTTGATTATATGTTTTTAAATATCCGTGTTTTTATATGTCACCCACAAAACAAGAGGTTTTAAATCAAAAATCGCATAAAAACACTTTGTCAAAAATAAGGAACTTAATTTTAAAGCTTGCTTGACACGATAAAGGTTACCAAGAGATTTCCATCGAGAGAGGTTGCACCAGCACAGCATTGACTTCCGGATGTACAGACACAACATACGAGTCATCGAACGGGATTAAGACAACTTGTGCAGAAACTTGCCAGACTTTAGGGTGTAACAGTGGTTGGCGTAAGTTCATGTCTCAATATTTTAAATTTATAGGCCTATTACCATACACCCATTGTTTTTTTTTGATGTAGCTGCAAGGCCCATTTGCTTTACATGCGTCAGTAGTTCTGCTAGTGTTGCTGACGGTTCTGACAGCTGCCTTTACAATCCCAATTTGATACAAGCTTGTGGTCAAGCAAATTACAAGTACTGCGTTTACACAGATCGCGGGGAAAAGGGAAGGCTCACTTGTAAGTATTGCTTGCGACAAGCTGACATTTGCCCTAAGTCTTGATAGACAGAGATAATAAATATTAATTTTTTTATTTACCAAATGTAGCCACTCTAGCCGACAATCGACGAGGTTATTCGCGCACGATGGTTCGATATTGTTCAGCTACAGACCTTGGGTCCACGTGTACTGAAATAACAAGTGGAGGAACAACCTTTGAGCAATGCAACAAAACCTGTACAACTGATGGATGCAACCACGGTAGGCGAAACTTATCGTTAATTTCATATTATTGTGTGTTAAATTAGTTTATATTCGTTTTTGCACTTAATATGTCCGTTACGTTAATAGAAATGGGACGATCAACCAGGCCGGTACCGGGTTTACTTTTCTATCCATTTCAACTCCTTTGTATACAGTATCCAAACCTATTTTCAAATTTTTTTTTTGTAGATCCTAGTTTCCTATATGTGAAGTTTCCTATATATGAAGTTTCCTATATATGAAGTTTCCTATATGCCCAACAACCAACCTGTAAAATAGTTTGCAAATGTCCAAAAGAGAAAAGCAATCACAATATTTCCCAATTTAAGTATCATGGCATAAAATAGGCATGTATGTTGACGTCTTACAATTTACAACTTGCATTAACAGGTATGGGAGGATCAAGCAAGCCAGCCACGAGCTTCGTCGTTCTATCGATATCAGCACTCCTTACATACATTGTCCAACTCCCATCCTCCTAAAAAAAATGTACCTATATGTTACATCAAGTTGCTTAAGTGGACACAAATATTGTGTTTCATTCATATACGCCGTTTTTTATGCCATTTGTATTTTAACGTTTTCGCCGCATTAATGTCAATTTACTTTTAAAGTAGTGTTTTGTGCAAGAAGGTCTGGTATATTAACCACGTATTCTTGTGTGACTTTGCATTTGCAAATGAAATAGAATTATGCAAAAATATTTAATAAAAATACAAAAAATTTTATTGTCTACTGGAACAACACACAATTGAAATAATTGTACAGTGCTGGGGTGAGACAAACAGACGTAATAATTTCGCATTTGCGAAGCTAAATTAGATGTTGCATTAAAACTACTCTTGGTTTGCCGATTTTTTATCTCCTAGCTTTACTGCCCCTTATGTGACACACTGAATATTTTTTAAACAGTCTCAATAGCACGAGTTTTCGCGAGCTGCTTACTGATTTCATCTGTTGCGACAAAGTCGAGTAGTACTTCTTAAAATCTCAGTCATTAAAACTGTTTCGCACGTATATGTGAAGGTTACCTGGCAAGTTGTGCGCTTGCGCACCAGTGTACCTTGGCCACACAATAAAAAAACAGGGTCGTGAGTTCAAACCTCACAGGAAGCTTGATTATGCTGCAACTTTTCAGGAAAAGGTGACTGATCCAGCTAAGCTGCATGTCTGGGCTGCCAAGCCCGCAACCTAATTTTACAGCTAAAATATATTTGCAAGGTTTTTTTTCCAATTCCTTTCAAATATATATTTTTGGTGTTATGAAGGTTATAAGCTGTTTTATATCGAGGATGGTTGCACCAACACAGCATTAACGCTCAGATGCACAGTTACACCTCTTACATCAAAGTATGGTGTAAGCTTGAGCAAAGAATTTTCTTTGCAGCCAAACAACATAAATATATTGTCTTGGGGTATCCTATATTAACAGGTATGGGAGGATCAAGAGATCTTAATTTCAAATGTATATATTAGATGGAGCGTTGGTTCAAACGGTCATTACTCGCGGCTGTACGACTAACACAACTTCTAATAGAGAATGCACGTTTTCAACACTGGCCAACCCTACACTGATAGGTTACGTGGAACACACATGCATAAGAGCTTGCGTCACAAATGGTTGCAACACGTTCACGCGTGAGTAGTAGATGGAAAGAGTTTTTTGTGCTTTTTTGCAGAAACTGACTTATTAATACTATCAGTCTATCTTTTTTAACAGCTAATGCAAC
Source organism: Ascidia mentula (assembly GCF_947561715.1). Lineage (NCBI taxonomy): Eukaryota > Metazoa > Chordata > Ascidiacea > Phlebobranchia > Ascidiidae > Ascidia > Ascidia mentula. The sequence continues at coordinate 8,983,473 of NC_138574.1, read as the reverse complement.
AAATCGTGTGTTATCTTGTTATTTGTATTCACTTTGGACATCAGCCGACAACGTTTTCAGCAATCCAAAATTCATCAGATGTCCAATAGATCAACAGTTTTGTTATTCCCGCTTTTCGTACCGCACGATATCTTCCAACTTCCGCGGTATTTTTGTTCTATGTTGTCTAGGGGATGAAGTAACAAACATTCTAAGATCCCTTAAGATTTTTTAAATTCGAACTATATCCGCAAATTACGGAAAGGTCCTCGCGTACCACCTGGAATACCATCGCGTAGCCTTTTCTTTTGTGTAATGAAAGTTTACATAAGCTTATTTACATCGAGGGAAGTTGCACCAACGCAGCATTGGCGCCCAGATGTACGAACACAGCTTATCCTCTTTTGAATGTAGTGGTGACAACTTGTGAAGCTACCTGCCAGACTGACGCGTGCAACGATGGGTGGCGTAAGTGAAATGTTGTTCATTCTTACACTCCACATTTGAGACCATTCAGCAAATATAGCTTTCTTAATAAACTAAGATTTTTCTTTGCAGCCAACCAACACAACTATATCGTCTTGAGATAGATATCCTATATGTCATTGGCAAATGGCTTGCGTTTCATGAAGATAGACCATACTGTTGACCAATGGAAAAACTGATTCCAGCTTGCGTCACGACAGTGTACAAAATTGAAATGCGAAGTCACCTTAATCACTAATTTTTCCACACATCCCGCCTGCTGGTACTTGTTCAATATCAAACAAAGCACGTTCCAAATCGCTGTGCACTCGCGCAAGTACGTACTACGCTGTAACTGGCCATGTTTCCCATTTAACAACGATCTGTGAATGATAGCTTGAGAGAAGAACCGTCATTGTTTGCCATATAGTGAATCTGATTCCTGTGAACCAAGGGTTTGTATTATATAGAAGAACAATGAGCCAGGAATTCATGACCAGTCAAATATGTGTAGTATATGTTATATTTCCTGTAATAGCAATCTTGCTTTCGCTGTATTGTTTTTATCACGTTCAATAAAATATTAGACATAGTCTTTAACATACAGTTAACAACTATTGAAGCGCAACCACAGGCTTTAGATATCAATGTTTGAAACCTGCTTTAGTACTTGCGGTAGAAATTGACAAAGCCTTTTACCTCCCAATGCAGTATCATGGAGCTTTTGAAAACGTGGTAAAGTGGTTAGATTATCCTTCAAAAAATGGCGTCAGTTTTTGTTGACTTGGCAGAGGTTGTCAACAGTTAAGGAGAACATATTTTAAGGGGAAATTGGAGGCAAATAACAGGTTGGGTTCTGGGACTGAAAATTACGTACATAGAAACAAATCTTTCATTAAGTATTGATTTGGGCGATCCCTAGCCGTTAGCACTACTGGTTACCTATGCAGTTGTTTGGCCATGTCGAGATCCCATCTGGGTACTCAATAGATCGTTGGCCGAAAGGGTAACATAAATTCGAAATTTTTGTGCCTACTGGTTAAAAACCTGGTCCAGTGCTACAGTCACTAGCTGTACTAATGATAGCATTGTGCACAATGTGATTATTATGGCATTTTTCTTAGGTATGGTTTCAAAATAACAAAATTTTTTCAGCAATAAAAAAACAGTACGAAGAATTGTTTGCACAAAACACTTGTAGGGCAGGAGAATTCGTCGGACTCATATTGAAGATCAATAAAAACCCTTCAGCAGTAGATGTACACAGAGAGTACGCAAATAAAACCCTTAAGCATGAGTAAATGTACACAGAGAGTATACGTTGTTTCATTTTGACTGCCCTTCAAGGGATGTAGCAAAAATTACCTTCCAACGTTAACAGATAACAAGAACTTGTGTCAATATTGCCTGAAAGTACTGAAGCTCTTGAACATTGAGCTCCTGTTAACCAAATATTCTGCACGGGGTTGTTCTTGCATAATACTACAGTAATTGTTTCTAAAGGTGGTGTGCGATTTATAAAATACATGAAATGATTTAATTATTATTGAAAGGGTTCTGAATACCCTTGTAATACCCACAAACCCGTCAACAACAATGAGGATAATGACTAATCATTATGATATATTCACGTTTTAATACTACTAGTAACTAACCTAAAAGATCACGTGAAAATGTGAAGCACTGTTTTACACCTGAAGTAAGCTTGTGTTTGCGTGCGTACCCTGTAATGCAATAAGAAGTGGAAAGTACATTTCTTCATTCAGTGACATCACATGACGTCATTTTAGGTGTGAACTTTAACCTCACCCTTGCGGTGACCTAATCTGATGTTTTTAACATTTCTAAAAAAATAACTTAGTAGTAATATCGAACATGGAGAGGGCAAAATAGCGATGCTTCACCAACATCGGTTTGCTTGTGTCCTCCTAAGTCGTGTTTTTGAAAAGGTTAATTTTCCATGTCACTTGCACTGTAACGAAAAACAGGAACGTTCACATGAGAAAACTAAACACGCTTGTTTTTGGTTTGAACAACGAAACAGTCACAATGAACGTTTGACATGTCTTAGCACACATTTTGTTTAAACACTTTCTTGCTCTGGCGTCTATCAATGTGTACGCAGCAATCAATTTCGCAACAAAACAAATTCAAGCTAGAGTGGAGACGCGATAAGTAAATTTGCTTTCGTGTGTGCGACCATTGAGTGTTCCAAAAATATATCTTACATGAAAATTTTTAACGATTTGTCTGGTCCTGAGATATATAACCTTGATAGTCGTAAAAACGACCGTTGGAAGGGTGGCTGACTTTGTAAAAATTCAAGGTCATCAAGATGAAAGGAACGTTCTCGCCCGCTGCTGCCAGAGAACCTTTAGTCACGACCCATTGAGCCGAGCAAAAATTGGTGTCACGTTGCCGTATTATTTATTTTGGGTTGTTTCCAAATGTAAAACATATGTATATTTTCACAGTTTAACTGAGCACAATATATATGTTTCCGCATCAGCATAATGATGTAAGGGATTGTGTCATATTTGCATATTTTTTTAACCGTATAGGCTTAATAATTGATTTTGTGAGCATGTATTCTTTGCCCGAGATTGATCTCTCGCCACAGAAAGATAGGATGTTGCAAAGAAAGGTGGTTTAGTAAATGGGATGGTTGATATATTTTTGTACCATTCGGCTACACACACTACAGTCATGTGCAGTGAAGATATTCTGTATACTCCAAATGCATATTTCAGAGATGTACGAAGAGCGACCCGTGGCTGTGGTTTTCAATTGTGTTATATAAAGTTTATTGGCATTGCAACCAATCTGGATCGGCCACTTTTCCTGGCAAGTCGGAGCGAGATCTAAAATATCAGGCCAGACGCTTCGCGGGCTATACTGGTTAAGGTACACTGGTAAGCAAGCACACAACTTGCCATGCGACCTTCGCATATGTAAGTGGGGGTTCTCCACCACCGTAATCAGACAAAGTGTTAATTGTGTTGCATACAGACTTTGGTAAAAACGCTGGCCCGGTTCTTGTTCATCTGAATAAAATTGTCTCCCATTGAAAAAAGTTTGAACCTGCTTTAACAAGAAAAGGTAATGTAAGCGAATCAGAAAATAATTTCATGTTTTAGGGTGACCCAACACTATAGGTAATATGAAAGTTTTGTTGCTTTTAGTTGTGACCGTTGCATCGACAAAAGGTAAGCTACCAAAATGTTATTGTAGGGTATGAATATTGTTCCATACTTTGTTGCATGTTAAGATATATTTATACTTATATAACAGTAAAAAGACTGTATGTAGTTTTGGTTCGCCTAAATTTAACCACAAAATCCATAGGTTCTTTCAAGGTTTGATTGATTTTACAACTGCAGAAGTAATTAGTTTTATCCTTTATTTTAACATATTTAAGGTCAGATTACTTGCTACAGTTGTAGTGATAATAATTACTATGACTCGCCAAACGATGCTTGCTACAACAACCAATCAACCAGTACACTAACATGTCGAGATGCTACAACTCCAGGATATTGCTTCACAACCTTTACAATAAATGATGGTAAGTCAATGCCTTGTGACCAAGTGGGGATGATCAAAGATATTATAAATTGTATTTTAATTTAATTGAATTTTTTGGCCCATAGCTGGTTTGACAAAAATATTAACGACAACAAAATACTTATTTATTATGATGCGAGGCAAGTGTTCGTTATAATGATTTTTTAGTCATTGTTTTGTTTCTATAGGTCTGGTGGTATACGTTGATCGCGGTTGTAAGTCTGGTACTTCACCTCAAACCCGTCAGTGTTCCACCAGCTTTGAAAATGTTGAAACGACCACGTGCATGTATTCCTGTACATCAGACCTTTGCAACAATCAAACAACACGTAAGCTTAAGAATAATAAACCAGCTTATGAGAATTTTTGCAAATTTGAGTAATATTTACTATAAATATTGTGTACTTTCCAATATTTGTTCCGAAAAGATTTTTTACCATGCGCTTTCTGTTTCAGAAAACTTCGTAGATTGTCCGGCCTCGGGTTGTGGTTTTGGTTTTTGTGATTACTTGCAGGGAAAATGTGTTTGTCTGTACGATTATAGCGGGAGCAGATGTGAAATTGGTAGGTGCAGATATCATGGGTCTTGTGTATTCTGGTGAATTGTACTGATCTGTTTGACTTTTCCTGTATATCATTTTAGAACCAATCGACCAAGTCCAACAGTGTATTCAGTGCAGCGACGCAACAGAAACAACGTGCTCTGGAAACTTACAAGCCACAAACTGCTCTAGTTCAGACCAAACACATTGCTCTACAAGTCACACGCGTTTATACGGTCCAAGTAAGTTTTTTAATTCTTTTTGTTGCTCTCACTTAGAAGTTTGCTTATTAATGAACGTATCAGATGGAACCTTGGTTCAAACGGTTATTTCTCGTGGGTGTACAAGCGACACAACATCAAAGGACGAATGCACGTTTTCATCACCTGCCGATTCTCGCTTGGACCATTATGTTGAACACACGTGCACCACCACCTGTGCCACAAGCGGTTGTAACACAAACACACGTAAGGTTTCGCATTGCGTTGTAATCTTGCTTTTCCACATTTAGATGATTCCTTGCACAAGTTATTTTGTTACAATACACTACTTTTATTTCACTCATCAATGAGTCAGATGCCTTTGAGTTTTGGTGCAGTTCGTTATAGCTGGGCCCAGAACCGTTTACAGAATTTTTTTTAATAGCGGACGGTTCCGGTCCCTCGCTGGTTTGTTATGAATGCAAAATTGGAACCTCGTGTCCTCCTAGAAGATGTCCAACGGATCAAGGACTTTGCCTTTCCAGAGCTACTTACCGCACAATATCCCCCGGTGTGTCACACATTAAAACTAAATCCTACGATTGGCAGACGTATTTTATCGGACATTTGTTTAGGTAAAGGCTACCAGTTAATTTCTATCGAGAGACGATGCACTAACAAATCATTGACGCCCAGATGTACAGACACAACTTACCCTTCATCGAATGGAGTGGTAACCACTTGTGAAGAAACTTGTCAAACTGACAGATGTAACGATGGCTGGCGTAAGTTGGCGATTTGAAAATTTCCTTCACTTAAATAGTTATTATTTTTTTACTTAAATAGTTAATTAAGGATCTCAAATATAGAAAACTTGCGTCATGCAAGAAATTTGGTATTGAAACGATTGCGCAACCTTCATTTAGTAATTTAGTGTTGCAGCTGTTTATGGAAATAAAAATTAAATTATTTAAAATAATAGTTCTTTGGATTAAGAGAAAAATGTTGTTCAAGCACAAAAACTGACGATGACGTTATGGCGAAACTAATATTTTTATTAGAAATTTAAAATAAAAGATTACACTGACGCTGATCGTCAATCCGTCTTTGTGAGGTATTTTGGATAGTTCTTTTGACTATTGAAATTTCATCTCAGGTTTCAAACTTCATATAACTGAGCATCAAGAAGACATAACTAAATAAACATTGGTATTGTACAGTCCAACACTAGTATTATGTTTACAGCCAACAGACCCAGATGCTTTCGATGCGATAGCCATCCTGCGTCGGTAGCAGATGCTTCAGACGAATGTCTTTTCAATCCTAGGAGTGCTACAAAATGTGGCCAAGCCAACCATCAATACTGTGTGTATACAGATACAGGAGAGAAAGGAAAGCTAACATGTAAAAACAGGGACTATGGAAAAATAACACAAAAATACTAACATCAGGCTTGGTTTTTTACATCTCTGTCCGGCTTGTCTGAAAAAACTGACTTTGATCCAGCAGATAGCCTAAATACTTTAGCTGCACAGCCAGCTAAATGTGCAGCCTGTATAATTGTTTTATAAAAGTAAATTCTTCTCCAAAAAAGAACAAATTGTTTTTTTTCTAATTCCTACAACTGCTTATTCAGTTGCTTTCATGTTTTCAGCCGACCTTACCGACAACAGACGTGGTTATTCACGCACCATGGTGAGAGATTGTTCGGCCACAGACATCGGCTCCACGTGCACTGAGTTTACCAAGGGTGGCGTCACCTTTCAGCAATGCAACAAAACTTGTACCACTGACGATTGCAACCATGGTGCGAAGAGTTTTTGAAGACTTTAATCTATTGTTAAGTCGGAGCACATAACCGAAATCCTAAAACTAGCATTCTACAGTATATAAACTATAACATTTTACGAAATCCACAAACCAAAAGCACCTTAGATGGGCTGAGAATCATTTTGATACTGATCCTCAACAAAACGAAATGGAGATTTTTACATCACGTGTAACTATATTACAACATGTGTCAACAGGAATGGGAGGATCAAGCAGACCGGCCTCTAGTTTCACAGTTTTATCTATTTCAACACTCTTCGTACCCATCGTCCGAACCACAGTTTCACAGTAGAATTCCGGATTTAAACAAATCGGCTTTTAACATTAATATATATAAAACATCTTGATTATTCGTAGAAAATTGCTCTCATTATTTTTAATGAATTTGCAATATCTGTAATTGAAAAATAATGGCGACGATATAATTTATTCGACTGACGTGTTGTAATTGAAACTAATTGTCGCAACAAAATACAATCTATCAAAACAAATGCAAATCTTTCATAATTATTTTGAAAAAGTAATATTTTACGCAAAACGTTTTTGTTATTGGTCATTTGTTTGCGCAGTAAACGATGCCATCCAGTTCGACAGCAGTTAGGCAACCTATCACACTCCAGCCCCATAAAGCTAATTCAACGTGTGCTAAGTTAAGGCCTATATGTAACAGTTCAAAATAAATTATATATACTCTGTAAAATAATACCCAATTTATACATTTGGCATATATTTTCACAACAACATGGACAGTGAACGTAATATCTAGTGGAAACACACTGCGACCCGCTAAGACCTTGCAGAATTTAACTTTGCGTGCAAGCAACCCCTGTTGTGCGTAACCACACATACCCTCGAAACGAACATTTTCCACATAAAAATTCCGCTGAATAGCTTTGCATTCTCTGTTGCTGTAGATTATGAAAAACAATATACATGCTAAAATGTTAACAAAAAGCTAATAGAAATATATATCTGCAACCTTAGGTCTTTTAAACTCTGTTTACAATATAGCATTTCAGGAGCACTGGCAAAGAAGCCATACAATACTTATGTATTTGCATTGTTGACAGTAAGACCATTAAAATGCAACTCCAAAATTGATTATAACCAAAATCCGACGAATAGAGCCATTGAGATTCTTATCATGATCTGGAGGAGACCTCTGCAATTGCTTAAACCTAAAAACATATTAAAAGCCATTTTGTGATCGGGAAATTTGACCTTTTCTACAACGCAGAAACTCCACAGTATTGGAAAAATGGATTCGCTTGCCAATACTACACTTTTACATGTACGGACGATGGCTTTGAGCCGATTTTGTATCAGTTACAATAGTCTCCCAAATGGCCTATTTGCCACCATATCGTTGAAAACGGGTTTCTCCCGCCAAAAAACTATCGAAAATAGTCCCAAAAAAGAATTTACAGGTAATTAGGGCAAATTAAACTAAAAACGAAACTCTACAACTACAGGCCACTATTTTAGGTTTGACAGAGGTTTATTTCTGTGTGAACTTAAGTGAAAGCATTTGTCGTGCGCGAAAAAAACACGCGATTGAGAACACACCAGTGTACCTTGGCCACAATATACCCCGTGAAGCCACTGAGCTCCTGTAGCTCAGTTGGTAGAGCGTTGGGCGCCCAGGGTCGTGAGTTCAAACCTCACCGCGGGAACTTGATTTTTAGATCTCGCTCCGACTTGTCGGGAAAAGTGGCTGATCCAGCTTGGCTGCAATGCCTTGGCTGTGAAGCCTGTGAACCTTATGATCAGAATATTAGAGCTGTGATCGCCAAATATAAAGGGCCTGCGCAGTGGGGCGATCCTGCCTTGCTATGCGAAAGCATGGCGTTACTTCTGCGATGTTTCCTGTTTTGTTTAATTGAATATACTAGACTTAAAATTTCCCTTTTTTATAAATACAAGTTCACTAATATAGTTATTGGTCTGCAGTTTACCACCGTTGTAGCTTAGATCATTCTTGGTTGAGGTGTAGTAAGTTACAACCGAGTAGCAATGGGTGGCGGTCACCGGACACAGAGAGCGTCGTGTTTTAAAGGCGCAACCACCATAGTCTCTTGTTTCTGTGCATTCGATGCAGTAAAGTGCCCTTTTCTCTATTCCAGCAATCACTCCGTTTGCTGCGAAAAATGGTCATTTTTAAGCGATTTCTGCATAATTCCTGTTTACGTGTTGCTGTGTTGCAGTTATCGGTAAAACAATTGCTCACACACGTGTACTCCGTATGAAGTTTGTATCGAGAGTAAGGAGCTCATTGTGACGATCAAAACCCGAACAAAACAGGACTGTCACAGCCTTGTGGCCATTGCGCCCTCTGTTGGAATTTCGGCAACCACACATCAAAGGTTGTAAGTACCAACCAGTTATTAACACCCAGTGGGCCAATTCCACTCCGTCAGACATTGACATGTCGAAACTATGGCATTTATATAGCTACCCGCCTTTTATGTGGTGACCAATACGTTGGCCAAACGAAAAACAAGTTTTCCACTCGATGGAATGGACATCGAGCTGTTTGGAAAACGGGAAAAGACAACGGAAATACCGACCGAGCTGCGTTGCTCCACCATTACCACGCACAACACAAGCAGAACCGACATGTTGACATGGCAAAATGCTTCAAAGTCGTCTTCGTAGAACAGCCCCCAGTGCATTTATTGGATATATGTGAAAACAAATGGTTTCACAAAATCAAGGCAAAAATTAACATCAACCCCCTTATATTGCCTAATACAATGTAAGTGTCGGTTTTGTTTTTACTTCCGCTTACCTTTGAAGTGTCCACCAACTGTGTTGTCATTGTGACAAGCTTATCAATGACGTAGAGCCAGATCACCGCCGTCATTTTTTACCGCTATCGTTTGCAGCTTGTTGTGTTCTCCCTTTTTTCTTTTATTTTATGTTTTATCGAGCGTCCCCACAAACAAGCCAAAGCCGACAGTTCAGTCGCACCCTACCTAATCGTGAAATCTGATTGTCAGTTTGTAAGGTATTTTTACATTTGCATTACTGTTGGTTAACTCCGTTGTTGTGTTGTTTTTTAGCGATACCGATGATGCCTGCACAGACAGGCGAAATATATATGTCGTAAAAACTTAAAACAGACAGACGACTTTTTTATCATTTATCATTTTCTGCGAGAGTAAGGAGGGTGGAAAAAAAGCACTCGTCTCTATTTTTCAACCATATAGCGCAGCCACGCACTACTCTGGTCCGCACAGTTGTGTCATCTAGCGGCCAAAGTTTATACTATGTTATATTTTAGGAAATTTATCAAGAGTTTTTATCGTACTTGGATACATAAGAGTTGTTTGTGAGGAAGAGCAATATTTCTCATGGATTTGAGAACATTTGCTGCCAACTGTTCGTGTCGCGCAACCCTGGTCAGTCTCCGCACTGCGAAGCATGTGCTTTTATCACAGGCGCTTTAGAGCAGACGCGCGCCAATGCTGCCCACCGTGCTCTTATCAGCGAAACAGCAACACTGGTTGCCTGTAATGGCTGGGGAAACCGGCGACTCTTTTTGCCTGTTCTTCCTTTGGGACAAAGTTCCCGGCCGCAAAGTTTTTGGTTGAGACTGGTGCTAAAGTCAGCGCACTTTCCCCTACTGGATTCAAACGTAGCATCATGCCCAAGGGTCCCGTTCTCAAGGCCGCCGATGGAAGCTCCATAGCATCTTACGGCTACAGAATTGTTCAACTACATCCCCTCTGGTGTTTAATTTCGGCTCACGCCCACTACTCGGTGCTAACTTTCTCCGCGCTAATCGCCTGCTTGTCGACGTTAACAGAAAACGTCTTGTTCACTCAGAGGTGTTCGAGAGCTACCCCTTGAAAATGTCTCTACACGAACCGCCACAACTCCGCACTCTCAGTTCCGTGCTTTGCCCTGCGAAAAATTGCTGGAGAAGTTTCCAAAGGTAAAAACACCTCGATTGTGTGATTCCTTGCCTCAGCACGGTATTCAGCACCACATTGTAACTGATGGCCGACCTGTACATTGCCGAGTCACCTAAAAAAAGCCGAGTTTCTCTCGCCTGAAAAGAGTGTTGGCTAAAGCCGAGTTTTTAAAGATGCTGGATTTGGGCATTGTGCGCCGATCAGCCAGTCCTTGGGCACCCTTGCGGCGATTATCGTCGTCTTTACGACGCCACACAGACCGATAGATATTCTATACCATATTCATGATTTTACCGCGCGTCTCGCGGGTTGTTCCTTCTTTTCAAAGGTAGACTTGATACGTGGCTATAACCAGGTTTTCAAATGTATGTAATAGATGGAGCGTTGGTATAAACGGTCATACTCGCGGCTGTACGACTGACACAATGTAGAGAATGCACGTTTTCAACACTGGCCAATCCCACACTGATACGATACGTGGAACACACATGCATAGGAGCTTGCGTCATAAATGGTTGCAACACGTTCACACATGAGTAGTAGATGGAAAGAGCGATATGCTAGCTTTAATGAAAAAAAATTTTTTGAGTGCATTTTTTACTGCACTTTGGGTGCAAGGTCAAGGTTCACGATATAATTTAAGCTCTCTTTTGTCGTCTTGGAGCAGTAGTCAGGCCAAATTTCATAGACCCGTGTGTTGGCTAAATAAACATTTTAAAGACGTAAAAATTTTTTTTTTAATTTAGAACATAATTTAGACATAAATTTTAATTCAGAACACGCACATTGATAGTTAATATGTTCAATTTTTTCTATGTGTGCAACTTAAAAACTAAATTTTTTGGTGATAAAATTAATCAGAGTTATTTTCTGTGCATCTTTTTGCAGAAACTGACTGCAACAAATCGTGTGTTGTCTTGTTATCTGTATTCACTTTGGACATCAGCCGACAATGTCTTCAGCAATCCAGAATTCATCAGATGTCCAATACATCAACATTTTGTTATTCCCGCTTGTCGTACCGCACGATATCTTTTTTCCTTTTCTATTCATAAGCACGTGTATTTTGCAGCTGAAACATTCCTTTTTGATATCTTTCTTAAACTAAGCTTTTTTCTTTGCAGCCAACCAACACAACTGTATCGTCTTGGCATAGATATCCTATATGTCATTGGCAAATAGCTTGTGGCTTATGAAGATAGACTATACTGTTGACCAAATGGAAAAGAAAATGCGAAGTCTCCTTTATCATTAATCTTTTCACATAACCCGCCTGTTGGTACTTGTTCAACCAGAGTTTCAACAACACCAGCCACCAATGTACTACCTGACCTGACTAACAATCCTAAAAAAACGTTGTAAAACTGCTCCAAATCGGCGTGCTTTCTTATATTAAACAAAGCACGTTCCACATCTCCGTGCACTTGAGTAAATACGTGCCACGTTGTAACTAGCCACGTTTCCCATTTGACAACGAACTGTAATTTATTGTGTGAGAGACTGCCAAGAACCGTCATTGTTTGCTATTTAGTGAATTTGATTCCTGTAAACCAAGGGTTTGTATTATATAGTATAGTGAAACACACTCAACCAGAATATACAATGAGTCAGGAATCCATGACCAGTCAAATATGTGTAGTATATGTTAGATTTCCAGTAATAGCAGTCTTGCTTTCGTTGTATTGTTTTCACGTTCAATAAAATATTAGATGTAGTTTTTAACATACAGTTAATAACCATTGAATCGCAACCAAAGGCTTTAGATATCAATGTTTTAAACCTGCTTTAGTACTTGCGGTAGAAATTGACAAAGCCTTTTGCCTCGTTATTTTAGCGTTATTTTTCGTTTGCAATGTCGACGCGTATCAGTTTAAACAAAGAGATTCTATTTTAAGAGGAAAATTTTTTAAGAGGAAAAAGAGAAAAAGCAAATAACAGGTTGTCGACCTTCTGGCTTCTATGAATCGACCTTTTGCCTTCTATATTAATGTGTATGCAGCAATTAAATTCGCAATAAAACGATTTCAAAGGAGTATGGAGAAGCGATAAGTAAATTTGCTTTCGTGTATACGACCATTTAGTGTTCCAAAAAGAATTTCTTTCGTTTCTGCTCCAGGGCAGTTTTACCAAACAAGGCTTCACAATTGTACAACAAGCAAAGCCACCTCTTACATAAAAAAAATTTGACCATTTGTCTAGCACTGAGATATATTACCTTGATAGTCGTAAATACAACCGTTGGTAGGGTAACGGACTTCATAACATTTCAAAGCAATGAAGATGAAAGGAACGTTCTCGCCCGCAGCTGCCAGAGAACCTTTAGTCACGACCCATTGAGCCGAGCAAAAATTGGTGTCACGTTGCCGTATTATTTATTTTGGGTTGTTTCCAAATGTAAAACACATATATATTTTCAGATGTTCTGTAGGCTATACTTCAAATGCATATTTCAGAGATGTAGGAAGTGCGACCCGTGGCTGTGGTTTCCAATTGTGTTATATAAAGTTTATTGGCATTGCATACAATCTGGATCGGCCACTTTTCCTGGCAAGTCGGAGCGAGATCTAAAAAATCAGGCCAGACGCTTCTTCGCGGGCTATATTGGTTAAGGTACACTGGTAAGCAAGCGTGCAACTTGCCATGCGACCCTCGCATATATAAGTGGGGGTTCTCCACCACCGTAATCAGACAAAGTGTTAATTGTGTTGTATACAGACTTTGGTAAAAACGCTGGCCCGGTTCTTGTTCATCTGAATAAAATTGGCTCCCATTGAAAAAAGTTTGAACCTGCTTTAAAAAGAAAAGGTAATGTAAGCGAATCAGAAAATAATTTCATGTTTTAGGGTGACCCAACACTATAGGTAATATGAAAGTTTTGTTGCTTTTAGTTGTGACCGTTGCATCGACAAAAGGTAAGCTACCAAAATGTTATTGTAGGGTATGAATATTGTACCATACTTTGTTGCATGTTAAGAGGTATTTTTACTCATATAACAGTAAAAAGACTGTATGTAGTTTTGGTTCGCCTAAAATTTAACCACAAAATCCATAGGTTCTTTCAAGGTTTGATTGATTTTAAAATTGCTGCAGCAGTAACTTGTTTTAATCCTTTATTTTAACATATTTAAGGTCAGATTACTTGCTACAGATGTAGTGATTATACCTACTACGACTCGCCAAACGATGCTTGCTACAACAACCAATCAATCAGCACAGCAACATTACCATGTGGGAGTGCTGCAAATCCAGGATATTGCTTCACAACCTTTACAATAAATGATGGTAACTCAATGACTTGTGACCAAGTGGGAATGATCAAAGATATTATAAATTGTATTTTAATTTTTTTTTGTTTTGGCCCAAAGCTGGTTTGACAAAAATATTAACGACAACCAAATACTTATTTATTATGATGTGAGGCAAGTGTTCGTTATATTGACTTTTTGGTAATTTTTTGTTTCTAGGTCTGGTGATAGACGTTAATCGCGGTTGTGAGTCTGGTACTTCACCTCAAACCCGTCAGTGTTCCACCAGCTTTGAAAATGTTGAAACGACCACGTGCATGTATTCCTGTACATCAGACCTTTGCAACAATCAAACAACACGTAAGCTTAAGAATAATAAACCAGCTTATGGGAATTTTTGCAAATTTGTGTAATATTTACTATAAATATTGTGTACTTTCCAATATTTGTTCCGAAAAGAATTTTTTACCATGCGCTTTCTGTTTCAGAAAACTTCGTAGATTGTCCGGCCTCGGGTTGTGGTTTTGGTTTTTGTGATTACTTGCAGAGAAAATGTGTTTGCCCGAAGGATTATACAGGAAGCAGATGTGAAATTGGTAGGGGCAGATATTATGGGTCTTGTGTATTCTGGTGAATTGTACTGATCTGTTTGACTTTTCCTGTATATCATTTTAGCACCAATCGACCAAGTCCAACAGTGTATTCAGTGCAGCGACGCAACAGAAACAACGTGCTCTGGAAACTTACAAGCCACAAACTGCTCTAGTTCAGACCAAACACATTGCTTTACAAGTCACACGCGTTTATACGGTCCAAGTAAGTTTTTTAATTCTTTTTGTTGCTCTCACTTAGAAGTTTGCTTATTAATGAACGTATCAGATGGAACCTTGGTTCAAACGGTTATTTCTCGTGGGTGTACAAGCGACACAACATCAAAGGACGAATGCACGTTTTCATCACCTGCCGATTCTCGCTTGGACCATTATGTTGAACACACGTGCACCACCACCTGTGCCACAAGCGGTTGTAACACAAACACACGTAAGGTTTCGCATTGCTTTGTAATCTTGCTTTTACACATTTAGATGAATCCTTGCACAAGTTAATTTGTTACAATAAACTACTTTTATTTCACTCATCAATGAGTCAGATGCCTTTAAATTTTGGTGCAGTTCGTTATAGCTGGGCCCAGAACCGTTTACAGAAATTTTTTTAATAGCGGATGGTTCCGGTCCCTCGCTGGTTTGTTATGAATGCAACAACATTGGATCCTCGTGCACCGGATCTCCTAGAAGATGTCCAACGGATCAAGGACTTTGCCTTTCCAGAGCTACTTACCGCACAATATCACCCGGTGTGTCACAAATTAAAACCAAATCCTACGATTGGCAGACGTATTTTATCGGACATTTATTTAAGGTAAAGGCTACCAGTTAATTTCTATCGAGAGAGGTTGCACCAACAAATCATTGACGCCCAGATGTACAGACACAACTTACCCTTCATCGAATGGAGTGGAAACAGCTTGTGAAGAAACTTGTCAAACTGACAGATGTAACGATGGCTGGCGTAAGTTGCCGATTTGAAAAAATAAAAGAACTCGGAAATAGTAAATTTGCATCATGCAAGAAATTTGGTACTGAAACGATCGATTATGCGCAACCTTCAGTAGTAATTTAGTGCTGCATCTGTTTATGGAAAAAAAATTACAGTACTTGTCGAAAAAAGGTCAGAGTTTATTGAAATAATAGTTCTTTGGATTAAAAGAAAAATGTCATTCAAGCACCAAAACTGACGATAACGTTATGGCAAATATAATATTTTTGAGAGATTTTTGAAATAAAAGATGGCACTGACGCTGATCGTCAATCCGTCTTTGTGAGTTATTTTGGATGGTTCTTTGGACTATTGAAATTTTATCTCAGGTGTCAAACTTCATATAACTGAGTGCCTAATCAAAAAGACATAACTAAATAAACACTGGTATTGTACAATTTAGTCTAACACTAGTATTATGTTTACAGCCAACAGACCCAAATGTTTGCGATGCGCCAGCCATACTGCGTCGGTAGCAGCTGGTTCAGACGATTGTCTTTTCAATCCTAGGAGTGCTACAAAATGTGGCCAAGCCAACCATCAATACTGTGTGTATACAGATACAGGAGAGAAAGGAAAACTAACATGTAAAAGCATGGACTGTGGAAAGTTAACACAAAAATACTAACATAAGGCGTGATTTTTTCATCTCTTTCCGGCTTGCCTGGAAAAAGTGACTTTGATCCAGCAGATGGTTTAAATACTTTGGCTGCAAAGTCAGCTAACTGTGCAATCTATTTTGTTTTATAAAAAGAAATTCTTTTAGACTAAGTAAATTTAGGGTTCTTTTTCTAATTCTTACTAGCTTTGCAGCCATTTAATAAAACTGCTTATTCAGTTGCTTTCATGTTTTCAGCCGACCTTGCCGACAACAGACGTGGTTATTCACGCACCATGATGAGAGATTGTTCGGCCATAGACATCGGCTCCTCGTGCACTGAGGTTACCAAGGTGTCACCTTTCAGCAATGCAACAAAACTTGTACCACTGACGAATGTAACCATGGTACGAAGAGTTTTGTTTTTGTAAACTTTGATCTATTGTTAAGTCGGTGCACATTACCAAAATATTAAAACTAGCATTCTACGGCAAACAAACTTAAACATTTTATGAAATCCACAAACTAAAAGCACCTTAGATGGGCTGAGAATCATTTTGATACTGATCCTCATGAAAACGAAATGGAGATTTTTACATCACGTGTAACTGTTTTACATCATGTGTCAACAGGAATGGGAGGATCAAGCAGACCGGCCACAAGTTTCACAGTTTTATCTATTTCAACACTCTTCGTATTCATTGTCCGAGCCACCGTCGCACAGTAGAATTTCGGATTCAAACAAATCGGCTTTTAACATAAAAATATATAAAACATCTTGATTATTCGTAGAAAATCGCTCTCATTATTTTAATGAATTTGCAATATCTGTGAATAAAAAATAATGGCGACGATATAATTTATTCCACTGACGTGTTTTAATTGAAACTAATTGTCGCAACAAAATACAATCTATCAAAACAAATGCAAACCTTTCATAATTATTTTGATCAGCAAGAAGTAATATTTTACGCAAAAGGTTTTTGTTGTTGGTCATTTGTTTGCGCAGTAGACGATGCCATTCAGTTCGACAGCAGTTAGTCAACCTATCACACTCCAGCCGCATTGAGCTAATTCAACATGTGCTGAGTTAAGCCCTATATGTAACAGTTCAAAATAAAGTATATATACTCTGCATAATAATACCCAATTTATATATTTGGCATATATTTGCAAAACAACATGGACAGTGAACGTATAATATTTAGTGGAAACACACTGCAACCCGCTGTGACCTTGCAGAATTTAACTTTGCGTGCAAGCAACCCCTGTTGTGCGTAACCACGCATACCCTCGATACGAACATTTTCTACATAAAAATTCCCTGAATAGCTTTGTATTCTCTGTTGCTGTAGATTATGAAAAACAATATAAATGCTGAAATGTTAACAAAAAGCTAAAAGAAATATATATCTGCAACCTTAGGTCTTTTAAACTCTGTTTACACTATAGCATTTCGGGAACACTGGCAAAGGTGCCATGCAATGCTTATGTATTTGCATTGTTGACAGTAAGACCATTAAAATGCAACTCCAAAATTGATTATAACCAAAATCCGACGAATAGAGCCATTGAGATTCTTATCATGACCTGGAGGAGACCTCTGCAATTGCTGAAACCTAAAAACATATTAAAAGCCATTTTGTAATTTGACTTTTTCTACAACGCAGAAACTCCACAGTTTTGGGAAAATGGATTTGCTTGCCAATACTACACTTTTACATGTAAGAACGATGGCTTTGAGCCGATTTTATATTAGTTACAATAGTCTCTCTAATGGCCTATTTGCCATCATATCGTTGAAAACGGGTGTTAATGTTTCCAGTTTTATTTTCTTCAGTACAGTGGGGGTTATATGAGTTGTTGACTGCTGTTTTGACTGGTCCTGACAATCGGTTGGTGTGGGCGGCGTTTTTCAAACGAATTTTTACAACTAAACTTATTTTGGAGATTTTACACAAACTTGAAGCGCTGAGTATTTTGGTACATTATAGAATTTATTCTCCCGCCAAAAAACTATCGAAAATAGCCCCAAAAAAAGAATTCGCAGGAAATTAGGGCAAATTTAACAAAAACGAAAACTATGGGCCACTATTTTTGATTTGACAGAGGTTTATTTCTGTGTGAACTTAAGTGAAAGCATTTCTCGTGCTCGGAAAAACATGCGATTGAGAAAGTCCGCCGTAACAAGACTAAACATCCGCAGGAACTAATGATAGTCAGTCAAACCCATTTGTAGCAGCCAAACAAATAATTGGGCTTACCATATTTGGAGTAAGCAATTTGAGGCACTAGTGCTGGTTCACCATACCCTATGTTACAACCAGTAGTGGTGCAGGTTTTGTTACATTGAGTCATAGACGCTAGACCCGCGTATTTGTCCAAACAGCCATTTCCTTTATCAAAATGAGTACAGCCTCGGTAGATATATCGTGAATATCCGGTTTGATTTGACGCAGGACCTAAAAGAAAATTAACTTGAGCAAAATTGTAAAATAAAGTTTTGACAAAAATTGAACTTCTCTCGTCACTAGTGTTTATAAAACAAACCGAACCACCAGACTATAGTTCACTGTTTATTTAATTGTTCACAAATTCTACTGCAATATTTTTTCCAGACGGTAGAAAAAATGGTTCCTATTTTGTCTGATCGACCAATACATTATATGTAAAAGTTGTAAATAACGCTGGTTAGACTGTTAAATAACAAACGATTTGTGTTACCAGTGATTGAACCAGTTTTTCCGACATCAGTGTAGTAACAATGTGACTCGTATGGATATGCACACTGGATTGGGATGGAAGGACTAAGTAAACACGAGTCGTAACCACTTGATGATCCTGACGACGAACACCTGACGCACTTTGGCCTGTTTGCTGTAAAGGTACAAATGTTTGAGTTTTGAATGTGAATTATGATTGGCAGATACTTTTCTGTCGGAAAGAGCATATAGGCTAATGTAGTTTTTCCGTACTTCTATAAGTAGTGCTTAAAATAAAAACTTGTTGGATTTTTTTTGTTGGAATAGATATATAAACAGTTATGTAATTGTGCAGATTTTGCATAACAAACAAGATATTATATGCGCAAAAGAGCCATAATAATCAATGAGAGCTGCAGATAGGGTGTATACACGCACTGTTTCGGCCTGTTGATTGGTACCTAGTTTGGTACCCAACATATCGACGATTGACCGAAAGGTACCACAAAGTGGAAATCTGTGTGCCTGCTAGTCTACCAGCTATCACAGTGCCACATCAACAGCTGCACTGATGAGACCTGACAGGTCGAAACAGTGCGTGTAAACAAGATATATAAAGTGAGCAAAACGAACCATGAGAGGAAAAACACTTCACAAATTCAACTTTAATTGTACCCGGATGAAGACAAGTTAAAAAAAACAGGTGAAATTAGGGTAAATAATAATCTACGTTTAATTGTACGGAAGGAAAGATTCTTTGGAATTTAACTGTGCTGTTGATCAATTGCACAAATAACATAACATTTAACTACAAATACACCTTTGGTGGATCTACTTATTTGAAATATGTTTTAAAGACACTTTCTGTGACATAGTTGGGAAAAGTAAGCAAAAAAGCTTGTGCATGCAGTTCATTCTAGTGCTGATGATCAACCCAGTAAGAGTTCGAAACGATTACATAATATTATCAATAACATATTAGCTTCGGCTTTCCTATTCAGACTCATTAACTCCAAGTATTTTGCACCAAAGCTTGTGCATTTAGTATACTACACATATGTAATGATAAGGAGAAAATGTAAATTAGTCTTACGCCACCCATCATTGCATCCATCGCTTTGGCAGCTTTCCTGGCACACAGTTTTGTAGGCACTGGTTGTACCCAGCTGGGTTATGCTGCACTGCTTGGGCAATGCAGTTGTTCTACAACCTCGAACCAATGAAATAAAGTAATACTCAGGTGGCTCTGCGAAGAAAATTTGGTGAAACTTGAGTAATGAAAATCCCTCGTGTACGACTTACTAACTCAAACCTAAAGTGTTTCCTGTTTTGTTTGATTTAATTGAATATACTGGACATAAAATTTTCCATTTTTTATTCATACACGTTCACTAATATACTTATTAGTCTGAAGTTTACCACCGTTGTAGCTTAGATCATTCTTGGTTGAGGTGTAGTAAGTTACAACCGAGTAGCAATGGGTGGCGGTCACTGGACACAGTGAGCGACGTGTTTTAAAGGCGCAACCACCATAGTCTCTTGTTTCTGTGCATTCGATGCAGTAAAGTGCCCTTTTCTCTATTCCAGCAATCACTCCGTTCGCTGCGAAAATGGTCATTTTTAAGCGATTTCTGTATAATTCCTGTTTTATAACAGAGCTCACGTGTTGCTGTGTTGCAGTTATCAGTGGCACAATTGCTCACACACGTGTACTCCGTATGAAGTTTGTATCGAGAGTAAGGAGGGGTGGAAAAAAAGCACTCGTCTCTATTTTTCAACCATATAGCGCAGCCACGCACCACTCTTGTCCGTACAGTGGTGTCATCTAGCGGCCAAAGTTTTGTAACTTGTTATTATTTTAAGAAATATATCAAGAGTTTTTATCGTACTTGGATACATAAGAGTTGTTTGTGAGGCAGAGCAATATTTCTCATGGATTTGAGAGCATTTGCTGCCAACTGTTTGTGTCCTGCAACCCTGGTCAGTCTCCTCATTGCACTGAACGCAACTTCTAAGCGCCACTTTTGAAACAACTGCAAAATGTTAAATTTCAGTAAATAATTTTCAGATATACATTTGTGTACAATTGTTTCGGCAAAATGAGCTCAAAAATTCCTCAACATTTGTTGCTTAAGTTGCCAAGCACATAACAACTTACCTATTGAACAATCAACTCCAGTGAAGCCTTTGGAACAGCTACAAGAACCAGTGAAATAATCACAAAAACCTTGGTTCAAGTTTTGCGAGCAACTGTTCGCGCAAGACAAAAGATCTCCTACAGTTAACAGGTTTACAGCAATTGTTAAGAAACACCAACATCACGAACTTACTAGTTGGGATGTTGTTGCAGTTGTCGGTGGAACAATCATATCGACAAGTGGTATCTTCCCCTCGTACTGACACATACCTTGTTGAACATGTGCGACCCGATGCTGGTGCTGATGTAGACGCATCATAGCAATTTCGTTGAACATTAGTCACGGTTCCTGCGGTGAGGGAAAAAGGAGTTTTTGATAGAGATGACACATCACTAGACGAATGGCTTTTTGTTTCATGTCGTATTGGTTTCGAAATTGTGAGTGACGTCTAAACGGTCTGTGTGCTTATATGCTTGAAATGTGTCTTTTGTTCGAAATAAAATATTTTATAGCACTGTGACAATGTAAACGTACAATATGATATGGTAATAGCGCCAGGCTGTATGTTAAGTACGAAAAACTTATCCCTCAATGTTCTAATGCCTGAAAAATGATATATGCTACCATTTTAAATAAGGTAACTTATGCTGAAATGTGATTAATCTTACCGTCATGTAGCCCGAATTGTGAAAAGCAGCGTGGAGTTTTGAAATGCACCGGACAGGCTAAATACGGGAGATTCGTAGTGTTGCTGTAGCAATCAATGCTACTGTATGATTCGCCATTAAAATACAACTGATCACAGTAGTAACAAAAAAGTTTCGCTTGTCCTGGAAAGCATAAAATACTTCTGTAGGAATATCAATATATTAACGTATACAAAGTTGAAAACAATCTCGTGCTGTAAATGTTAGTTAATTTTAAAATTCATTGGTCTGTGCGCATGTTCAGGTTATTGGTAAACTAATTTGTTCAAATTTGCCACTCTTGCGTCAACCAGATTTCTAAAATCATCATCAAAAGCACTTTTGTCATGTGGTGGCTGGAAAATAACAAGTTGCAAATCGAACGACAACAGGACGTTAGGAAGCGTGTATGAAGTCATATCCACTATAGCTCAATCCCATACTATTTCCCTTCTTTGTTTAACAAATTTGTGCATTTTGGTATCGAGTGTGTTGTAACATACAGCTTGAAGTAGTTTCTTGTCTTAGGTCTGACACATTTGATTAGAAAAAAAATGCCCCCCGCATTGGAAATAGGTATAGTTTGCACAAAGTAAAACTTAGAAAACACAAGCATGTTGGTCAATACATTATATCACAAAATATGCATTTTTTGTGTTTTGCGTATTTCAACGTGCTTACCTCTTGGTATGACATCGAAGCTTGTTAGCAGCAGCAGACACAACCTCATCCTTTCCTCCCAAACACACAGTATTCAAATCTCCTATACGACCTGGCAATACGATTTTATATCAATCAAGCTTTTTGACATTTCAAAACCCTTAAACTTTTCACTTGTGTCGTATTGTGACTCCCCACTTGCTTTAACACTATGAACATTTTCACGCGCGTTTAAACGAAGTGGGGAGTTTTGGTGGCATGAAGAACGTGCTGTTGCCGGTGTTTCATGGCGCATCAGTACACGTCATCAAGGAAGCGGATGAAACGATTCGTTGTGACAACCTTCAATAACAAGCACGTAATTAATAGACCGAATGCTTGTATTTTGTTGTTATTCTATAGATTTTATGCATTTTGGTGCCAGCAAGCCGTTGTGGTATTTCTTTTAAAACAATGAGTTTAATTTATAAAAACTGACAGCATATTTCCAAACCTCAGTTTTCCAAAACTCATTGCAGTCTCTTGACTGTGTTTCGCTAGTTTGTTGCTTCAATTGTTCTGAGATGTTCCAAACAAGACAAAAAAAAATTATCATGTAATTACATACAAACATCATTGTAAGGAAATTCAGAAGTATTGAAATGTGGCAGTACTATAATGTTGTGTACATTTTAAAGTGCTCGAATATAAACACGAATATATAATACTATTTTTATAGCGGTCGACAAATTTAGGCCTGCCAGAATTTGACATGTATCCGGCATTTTATTGCATATCCACAGTAAGTAACACTTTGTACAGCAAAACAATTATTTGGCTTTTATTATACATTAAAAAATTATTAAGCTTTTATTTAACAGTTCTTTATAACTTAAACCTATGTACTATCTTGCTTTTACAGTAAACAAGAACAATACATCAGTGTTTGTCGCATTATGTACAATTTATAAGATTCCAGGAATATGGGCGCCTGACTCGATAACCCTTTGTTTGTCCTTCCCACGTGGGTGCGAATTCAGGCAAATTAAAAATTATTTGCTTTAGAATTGAACAATTTAAAGTGAATTGTTTACTAACGACAGTCTACTGATGGTCCTGATTGTTGCAACAATTTCCTGGTTTGTTCTTGGTTGGATATCGGCCAATTCGTAAAGCCACTCTCAACTTCATCTATCAAAACTATTCCTTGTATACTTTATTGCAATGTTTTCAATTTCAATATCTTTGTTGTAACATTTTTTGAACCAAAACAAGCCAAACGATACTCTCCACAAGCGCCAAATTTCTTGCAATTTTTTAGACAGGCGTTGTTGGTTGAAAAATTTCGTTTTATAGAATGACGTATTTTGTGTAATAAGATTGGGAGAAACCTGTTTTGTGCCTTGTTGCTGTAAATTTTCGATTACAAACTCGGCTAAATTGGGAAAGATAGGACTTCAAATAGTACACAAAATATTCTATTGTTTGTATGTAGAAAATATTTGCCGCTATATACGCACCATTCTAGTGATAAACTACACCTCAGCACTTTATCTACAAACTACAGTATAACGGTTTTACGGACGATTGTGCGCAACCAGCAAACAAAGTCTTTATTCCGCTTATATGGATGACAACACAGAGTAAAACATCTTGTTATTGTGTCCGGTATGAAAGCAAACCTGGAAAAAACAAAACTCTACATTTGTAGCATTTGTTTCAACAAAACTATATCCTTACCATTTGTAGTCAGCAATCAAACGTTAACAGTCGGATCTCCAAATCCCATGTTACAACCGGTAGTTGTGCAGGTTTTGTTACACTGTGTCATGAATGCTTGACCCGCATATTTGCCCAAACAGCCATTTCCCTGATCAAAATGAGTGCAGCCTCGCTTGATATAACGTAGGTACCCTGTGCTGATCGATGCTGGGCCAAAAAAACAAAACAGGATTTACGCCCGATCACTAAATAATTAAATGTTAATAAATTGAATGAATATTTGAATTTGTAATTTATAAGTGGGTGAATAAACTGTATAAACTTTAGGCTTTGTGTTTCCACTAGTATGGGTTCATTGCATTATATTCCCCTAATCCAATGCGTTTGTTTGCATCCAGAAATCTTGTTTCATAAACTGTTTCCCATGTCAAAGATCAACCCATCGTTGCCAGTAAAGCAGCACTTCATAACTTAACCACGAGAAATATGCTCCAAAAGACAGACGACATGCGATGAGTTTGAACAATGAAATAACAAATAAGTCTTACCAGTCATTGAACCAGTTTTTCCGACATCAGCGTAGTAACAATGTGACTCGTATGGTTTTGCACACTGGGTTGGGATGGAAGGACTAAGTAAACACCAGTCGTAACCACTTGATCCTGACGACGAACACTTGCTGCACTTTGGCCTGTTTGCTACAGAGATATATAAAGGTTTAGCTGGTGTCTCCTTAATGTGTTTAGGTTTCCCTGGTCCAAATGATAGCCGAAGAAGTTTTGAATTGTAATAAACGCAGGAACTTTCAGGCTTTAATATATCTTGCGTTGGATTTAGTTTCTAACAACTCTACCTTGCGTTGCACAGCTTCAAATGTATTACGGATTCAAAAATTGCCGCGTTTAATCAACTTATACCAGATAAAATCAATCTTACGCCACCCATCGTTGCATCCATCGCTTTGACAGCTTTCTTGACACACAGTTTTATAAGCATTGGTTGTTCCCAGCTGGCTTCTGGTGCACTGCTTGGGTAATGCACTTGTTCCACAACCACGAACCACGGAAATAAATTGATATTCAGGTGGCTCTGCAAACAAAACTCCGCTAACTGGGCATTCTGCTTGATAGATGTCAATAAATAATCAAACCCAGATTACCAAAATGATTTATGTAATATATATACCACAGCAATTTTCTTATGTATGAATGTTGGTTAGTCATATGTAATTTACCTCCAATATAGGTGAGATCAGTCTTGGTTGCGGTGTAGTAAGTTGCAACCGAATAGCAATGGGTGGCGGTCGCTGGACAAAGCGAACGCGTGTTGGAATAAGTGCAACCACCAGAAACTCTTGTTTCTGTGCATTGGATGCAGTAAAGTGCCTTTTTCTCTGTTCCGCTGATGATTCCATTCGCTGGGCAAGAATGATAAAGCAATACGATCAATGTTTATATTTCTATTATATTGCAAAATCTCACGTGTTGCTGTATTGCAGTTGTCTGTGGCGCAAGTGCTCACACATGTGTACTCCGTGTAATATTTGTATTGCGAGTAAGGAGGAGTTGTGAAAAAACACGCATCCCTATATTTCAAAGCCGTTGTGCAACCTCGCACTATTCTTGTCCGCACAGTGGTTCCACCTAGCGGTCAAACATTTTGCATCACTAAAACTGTTTTCAGTGGATAGAACAAATAGGAGTTTTCCATCGTACTTGGATCCAAAAGAGTTGTGTGGGTGGCAGAGCAGTATAACTCACTGCTTTGAGAACATTTGCTGCCAACTGTTTGTGTCGCGCAACCCGGGTCAGTCTCCTCATTGCACTGAACGCAACTTCTAAGCACTGGATTTGGAACAACTGCAATGTGTAACTTACATCATTTAAGGAGTTGTTACTTGTAACTGTAGTTGTAAGATTGCTTTTCTTTCAAAAGAATCCAAGAGTAACTACGTGATGGCGATTTTGCAAAACGTTTTAACTTAAGTCTCATCCGATTACTTACCTATTGAACAATCAACTCCAGTGAAGCCTTTGGAACAGCTACAAGAACCAGTGAAATAGTCACAAAAACCTTGATTCAAGTCTTGCGAGCAACTGTTCGCGCAAGACAAAAGATCTCCTACAGTTAACAGGTTTACAGCGATCGTTAAAGAAACACCAACATCACGAACTTACTGGTAGGAATGTTGTTGCAGTTGTCGGTGGAACAATCATCACGACAAGTGGTTTTTTCCACTTGTACTGACATAAAACTTGTCGAGCATGTGTGTGCTGATGTAGATGTAGATGTAGATGCATCGTAACATCCCCGTTGAACGTTACTCACAGTTCCTGGGATTGAGGAGAGTATATAGTTCGTTTGGGAACACCAACAAGTAAATGGATGGTTTGCTTTTATTTGAGTAAATAACGTATTGCTAAAAGTGTAGTATCCGACCACTAACCAACTATGCGTAGTAGACCTATAGGCTATTTCGACTGCTTTAACTGAGACAACTTTATTGAAAGTAATGGGTTGATCTTTACTGGGAATAACATATAATCAGACATATTTACGGTATCCTCATTAATCATAGTTTTTTCGACAACTATAGGTCATTATCTTACACACAAAAGAAATGTGTTTCCAAATACGTTAATTAAGCACTTCTGTTGGTCCAATGCAATTAGTCTCACCATCCTGAATCTCGAACTTTGAATAGCAGCGAGGAGTTGTGTAGAAAAGACGACAGGACTCATTTTGCAGTTTCGAAGGGTTGTTGTAGCAATCATTGTTAATATGTTGTTGGCCGGTGAAAAGCAACTCATTACAATAGTAGCAACGGAGATAGGTTTGTCCTGAAAAGTTTTAAAGTGCAGTTGTGTAGGTTAGTTGATTTATAAACAGGCATGAAACAGGAAAAGTAAAAACAGTCTTTGAATTTTGTGCCTAAGTAATGTGCACTTGGGCGAGGCTACTGAAACTAATGATATTTTCTTAGCGAATATAATGTTACGAAATCGTTTCATTCGTGCCTATAATGTGTGGAAACTAGAAAACCATCAGTAGCCATTCGAATGGCAGGAGAACAATAGAAACGTGACTGGGGTCACATCCTTTTTGGCAGGGACCATAATCTCGTCTTGAGTTTTAAACTTGTCTGTGTCTATTTTTCTGAAGTGTCTCATCATGCGTGTAAGCTTGTATAACTATAGCACCGTCAGCCCCTTTTGTCCGTTGAAAGACAATTGTCACCATGTGATATATGTTTGGGTCGGACAAAGTGGAAGATTCCCGAAAACCAAATTTACATTTTATAACAGACGAACTTGCTTACCTTTTGATATTGAAACCAAACAGGTTACAAACAACAGGACAGTCAGGCCCATCTTAAAAATACACAATATGGCAATCTGCACATTACAAGGAAAGTCCTCTTACTCGTTAAGCATGCTAATTTTTTCTTCAAAACCCAAAACTATGTTTTGCTCATGCACTGTCTACCATAACAAATATTGCGACTTTCCTTAACATTTCTCGAAAACTACGACCTTTTTTTCCGCGTGTTTAAACTAAGTGGGGAGTTTTGGTACCATGAAGAACGTGCTGTTGCCGGTGTTTCACGACGCATCGGTGCACGTCAACAAGGAAGCGGATGAAATGATTCGTTGTGGCAACTTACTATAACAAGCACGTGATTAATAACCGAAAAATCATATGCTTGGGTGTTAATGTTGATGTAAATTGCTCATTTAAAATGTAATTTTGGTGTCAACACTATCAGTATTTGCTTTTGTTTTAATACTTGACTTTTATTAACTTTCATCAAGTTTATGCATAGATGTGTCAACTTAATGTTTCCTTTGCAATCCTTCGCATTCTGCTGCATATCCCAGTAAATATTTGGGATAAATATCATCGTCACTATTTTATTTGCTGATTTTTATATCATTTCGTTACCAACTACTTTTCGCTTCGCACACTCCACATTGTTAAAGTTTTCCGATCAAATGATTACTTCACCCCATCATAAATATGATTCTTGCATCGCGAACAGTAATGACTGAAGCATTTGCTTTGTTCAACGGCATGGTTATAACATTTGCTATATTATCGGGCCGATATTCCAACCCGATTTGTGGCGTTTGTCTTATTTTGTCTTGTGACATGCAGTCTACCATGCCGATGGCTTGATAAGTTTCTAGATTCGTATTGTTTTAATTATGCGAAATGCTTTGCAATGTGTATACATTTTCAGTGGAATATTACGCTTGTAGAGAGATTTTTAAAAAAGTAAGAGATTTTAAAAAACGTAACGCAGTGTTGTGCTAATAGAAGCGTTTCTGTAAACCTTTCCACGATACAACGTCGCAGCATCAAGATCTTGTTACACACTCGAGTCGCTTGGGTGAATATTTCAGTATGCACTGAGGCAAATAATTCCTCGAACTTGTTCGGTGTAAATTGTCATGCCAACATAAGCTGCGGTTTTTTTTACCTTGATCTGACTTTTTCGTAGAATTGTTGGTAATTTGTCCGCTGTTTGTCAGTGAGGTCACGCGAGTAATTTTGAAAAAATCTGTTCTTCCCGAAGTTGTTTTGCTGCACGTAGAACGCGAAATGTTTCACTCTGGAATTGAAGTAGCTTTGTATGTTACCCCCGTGCAGGAGTATAGAAGCAACGAAGTAGGTTATAATGCAATTTGGTTAAATATGTGGGAAAATTATATCAGCAGTTTTCACGGTCAAGTCAAACAAAAAGGTGTTTTGATTTTACAAAAATACAAAAAAATAACCTAGGTTTATTTCAAGTTAAAAAAAATATGCATTTCTTTTCAAATAATTGTTGTTCTTCATTAGGTACCACGGCCATGTGGCGATCGGTTAGCCGTTCTGACATTGATTGCTCGTTTGGGAAGATTTGTTTCACTCAGGAAGAAATCATTAACTTGGTTTCCACGCTAACTGCCGTCGGAACATCATCTTTGTAGTTCGTTGGGAACCACCCCTAGAGCTCGAAATGGAAATGGGAAAGTCTGAGTCAGTTGATTGCAATTTCTTGACTCCGTATTGTTTAATCCTGTTCATTTTATCGATAGGTCAAACAATCGTAAACACGCAGTCAGTTTTTCCGCGCAACTTCAAACTAACAAACTTGTCTAGCAACACATAAAGTGTTTTTGCCTTTGTATAAAATCTATATGAATAAAGCCATTGCGGCAATAGTATATTTACCCAGAGCAGACCTTTGGTTGTACATGAGCTTAAGTACATTTTGTTATTGCTTTGTGCGCTTTTGCTTTGTGCTTTATGTGTTAATTTTATTACTCGTGTCATTATTAAATTGCTGTTTTGTGAAGCAACAAGAACCAATAAGCAAAATGTTTTTCTGTGTGGAGATGTGGTTCGGTTTTTGCTTTTTTGGAATTGTTTTACCGTTGATCTTAGTTGAATCTTAAGCTTAAATGCTGCACTGCGAAATCTATTCGGCGAACGCAATAATTGCTGAGCTTGCTGATTTGGAAGAATATATCATGTTATAAACAATTTTTTTTTTCATGATCGGTAAACATAGCGAAAAGCACGAGAATTCTGAAGAATACAACCGAATCCACAAGGCGATAAAGATGATAAAAGGGCGTTATTTGATCAAATAAACCCTTTTCCAAACCTAGGTTTATTTATTTTTTTGTCTAACAAATGTGTACAATTTGATTAGATAGACAATTGTACACATTTGTAAAATTTCCTTTCAAATGACAGAAGATCGTTTTTTGACGTCGAAGATGCGTAGATGAATGTTGCGGTTGATTGTATTGCTGACCAGATCCTACAAAGTCTCCTGAAGCTAGTGTGAATATTTGTAAAAATTTTAAAAATTGTAAAATTTTTGCACGATTTGTTACTTTGATACACTTTGTGGCATGTCTCAAAATCGTGATTTCTTTGAAAGCACTATTGTAGAAATTGATTAGTTATCAAGTATGTCAATGTTTCTATGGTGTAGATGCACTGAGTTGCAAGAAGGACCTGATTGTCGTTATGTCTAGGAGTTTTGCTATCGTTGGTTCAAGAGAAAGTAAATACATTAATATAGAAAATATGATATTATTAGGCCTACAATTGAAACCGCAGTAGGCCTATATAATACGAGACTCTGTTGTATAGAGATCGATGGTCACGACGCCCTGGAGGGAACTGCAGAATTATAGTCACTTATATGTATAAAATGTAAAACAAAGTAATGTGTAAAATCCTAGAAATTTAGGCATTGTATGTCATTTCTCCCAGGCGCCAATTTGAACACCTCTGTAAATTTTAGGAAATATCCAGACGTCAGAAAAACGTTTATTTATTTCGTTACATACAAAACAAGTACAGAAAGTTTTTGACGCTGAGCGTTTGTGCTCAAAAAAATTCTTAACTTGCCCCTTGTGATGAAAACTTCAAAAACTTGTAAACCCGCCACTAGGTGACGGAAAAGAGCAACATCACAAGAAATTACAGCTTCGCTTTTTGAGTTTGTTTTTGTATTGTAATTTAAAGTTGTGACTATGAAGATATGTTTGCCAAGCAGTGGAAAACTAAAACTTTTGTTAGGGCAGTTGTCGTGAGAGTCTCGTGCAAGTTCAACTTCAAGTTTTGGCATTGATAAGAAAGTAACACTTTCCTGGATGCAGTTTTGTTTATTTTCAAATAATACTAAATATGTAACAATTATAATTGTTAAGTGAAGCATTTCAACATCTATAGATCTTTCCACAAGCGAAGTCTTAGTTGAAAATCAGTTAACAGAAATTTGAATGGGGCGAACTCAGTACATTCTAATTACATTTTTGTGTTGTATGCTGCAATGCCAATGCTGGTGTGCATAACCATTTTATGCTTTTAGATTTAACAGCACTAAATTTTTTACTCATTTATCCGTCATGAAAAAAGTAGACTGTAGATTTTTGATTTGACAAAACTGTAACTTTAATATAAGAGGTTTCAATTTAATATTGTGTGTGTAGTTCAATTTTTATAATGTAGAAAGTTGTGTTAGCAGGTCATGCCGACCTTGTACAGGTCAAGTGTTGTAGACAGGAGTAAAATATATGCTGCCGATCAAACTTAAATTGCCGGCCATGTTTTAACATCACAAGTTTGGGAATGGATTGTGTCAAGTTTCCCCCCACTACCTAGATGATCATATTGTATTCATTGCAAAAAATTCTTATCTATCTTTTGACATTGGAATAAAAGCAATTCAACATGCCAATGTTCAAGAAGGGTCGTGAGCGTATGATGTCAACAGTGTCAATAGCCGCCAACAAAGGGCTGTTGAATGAACCTGGAGAAAACAACTGCTTCCTTAACAGTGCAATTCAGGTACATTGAAACAATTAGTTTTTGTTGCTGTGACAAGAAATACTGGCCCTGTAATTGGTGTATTTTCAAGATTGGGTTTGTCAATGTATGGTATTGCAACTTGCTTTACAATGTTGCAAGTCAATACCATTTTATAATATAGGAAGCGGCATTTGACCTTGATGTTTGTCACATTCATGCAGGTATATCTGTCCTAATGAAGGCTACTGCACAGCAACCCAAAACATTGTATTTATAAATATTGTTGCCAGAAGAGACTTTTTGTGTTGATAATATGCCTGGCGGCATTGGTAGTGGAAATATGGGTTTTAAAAATGGTCACATGTATGAAATTTAAACATGTATAAATGAAAAGTTTTCCTATTCTTCTATCAAATAAACAAAATATGTATTTTTTGTAGGTTCTGTGGCATCTTGATGTGTTTCGCAGAAGCTTCCGTTTGCTTAATGGACATGCTTGCATGGGCCCATCCTGCATATTCTGTGCACTGAAGGACATTTTCCAGCAGTTTCAGCATAGCAAGGCACAGGCCCTGCCACCTAATGTTCTACGAAGCGCTCTTGCCGAAACTTTTCAACAACAAAACCGCTTTCAACTTGGACTGATGGATGATGCTGCTGAAGTGTTTGTAAGTTTAAATAGTGAATTACGGTACTGTCAGCAGGATTTCAATTCTTTAACTTTATCAATATTAGCAGTATTTTGCTCAGTGTTATAGCATTTTTAATGTGATCCTTTACCCATAAGTTATAAGAGCTGTAGGTGGCTTATTCAGCTTTAACAAATTTAAAAACCAATATCCGTGTACCTCTGTATTTCAGGCTATTCAATTTCTTATTTCACCATATCATGTTGTTGCTGCATACCTGCATTTATACATTGGCTTAATTAATTTCTCTTCCAACCTTCAACAATATGTGTTTTATTAAACTATCAATGATTGGTCCACAATAAGCACTGTTGGTAAAATGTTCCCCGGGCAGTTGATGTTCAAAAGTGTGGGAAATTTTATGCTTGACTTCACAATTTACCTGCAGACTGTAACCATGTCATCAGTGGGAGCCCAAATAGTGGCAAACTTCCTTACCCTGATGTTGTCATAACAAAGTGTCAATGTGAAGTTTATAATTTGCTTTTCAAAGATAAATATGGACTGTTTACTTGTTGGAATGATGTCATAGTCAGCTATTACAAGCATTGACATCATAGTCAGCTATCACAAGCTTTGATTTTTTTTGTTAAAAATATTCCTGGCAGTTCTCCTTAAACACAGGATCGAAGATATCGCACACTTTAAACCTAATTTTTCTTTGTCGGATGTAAAATCTTTGAATAATGTTAATTGTATATTATTATCACATTAGGAAAACATCCTTCTGCGGCTGCACGTTCATATCGGTAACACAGTACGCGAGGACGTGTGTACAGCAGCCCACTGTATACCGCATCAAAAGTTCGGCTTGTCATTAGTCGAACAGTGTGTATGTTCTTGTGGAGCCACTTCAGAACCATTGCCTTTCATCGAGATGGTCCACTATGTTTCAGCAACTGCTTTATGGCAAGTTTTTTCACATTGTATGGAGCAATACTTGATTCTGTCAACACTTGCTTTGTTTTGGAGCAGTATTGGCTTATTTTATACAGATTTCTATTTGGAAATGGTAACCCTAAGATTATATAATTGTAAAACAATTTTGTGTTAATTATTATGAGCAAAAATGCCTGGATTGTGTTCTAATTTATATTATAGGTATATAATTTTTTGTATGTACATAGTGCTGAAGATGAATATACAAAACATCGATATGGAACTTCAGTAAGCAACCAAATGTTTGGAAGATTGGTCCGAGTTGCTGGAGGTTATGGTGAAAAGAGAAGTTGTCCGGTAAGTGAAGCAATAGGCCTCAAATAGTTGACGATATGGTGCTGTAAACCTTGCTGTAAAGTGATTATCAAGCAATAAAATTGTGTAGTTTTGCCAACTTAGAAACCAAGATAGTATATATTTATGATAAAATTAACAATTTTGTTTTTATCAATTAATGTATTACAAATTAGTACCTTTTTTATTTATCGTACATATCCGCATTTTGTGTTGTACTATATTCGATGCTGTTACCATTACACACAAGAATGCAAGTTCACTTAACCACACATAGATGTCATAGTCAAGATGACTTCATCTAACACATGTGCAAATACCAATGTAATGTGTCACCCGTCACCCCACAGACCGACTTATACACATAGGTTTAGCGTGTAGGTAGCTAAATGTATTTTCTCCATACCACCATCCCCTAAACCTCATTGTGGTGTGACTCGAACTGTTTTGTGTGTGGCAGTGTACCTTACTGCTGTCTTGCTGCATGATGTCATCATGTAACCTAATATCTTATATACTGATTTATACTTTTGTGGGTCATTCTATTTGTATACATTTAACGAGTTATTTGCAACACAAATGTTGGATAAATCTATTTTTCCATCCAATGTAATTTAATTACACCTTGGAAATTACATGACTTCAAATCTATTTTTTGGATTATTGCAATGCAAATGTTTTTTAATAATCCAAATGAAAACACACCGCAATATAAGTTGTCCCATGGAATTGTAATTTAGTCTTTTCCCTTGGGGCATTTTTTTGTTATGGTTTCTTGTGCTCTGTCTGACCCTAAGTGGTAATTTAGTCAAGTGTGAAAACTGGTAGAGTGGCTTTGCACCCGATAGGCCAACACAATACAGCAATTACTAATGTGAACCATACATATTGCACTTTAGCTGCATTAAGGTTATATTGTTTAAAAAGTAAATTTCATTGCATATATTTCAGTTAATGTGAATTTAAAACATTATTTGTATATTTTTTTAGAAATGCAAAATTAAACATCTATGCTGATATTGCCATAAAATTAGTTGCATTTCCACATGTATTGTGTAAGGTTATAAGTTATATACATCCACATGAAAGATTTCTCATGATATGCTTATGTTTTGAAAGTAAAAAGATTTTTTTAACCAGCTGTTAATTTCTGCAAAGGTGTTTTGTTTTACTAAACCCCAAAGGCATCTAGTTAACTAATGAAGTTTTAATTATTGGTGGTTGCACAAACATTACCCAACACCTTAGTTAAAACTAACTTATGTCTAAGGCTTTTTGAAATTATAGTAACCTTTATTTTGATGCATTTCAGAGTGAATGTGGTGCAAAAGTAGACATGCGTAAAGTGTTGATGAATTGTCCTGACGTCGTGTCGCTTGGAATCGTTTGGGACAGCGAAGAACCGCAAGTTCAAAATATTATTGATCTTGTTCATGCCCTTGGCACTACACTACGCCTGGCAGACGTAAGAGCCCATTCTAATTTGTTTTGAAAGTGACATTGCAATAGGAAAATGCATTGCTATGCCTATTGGGAATTGGAAATGTATTAGTATGGATTAAATTGGATATTATGATATTTGAAAGTGTTTGGTGTCAATAAATTGACCTTATAAACATAGGGTCATTTTGACGACCTGATGAAATATTAAAGTCTAGTCCTTCTTAAGCATATTAGAAGAGACTTGTGGTATACAGATCACTTGATAAAGCTTTTGTCCACTTTACTTTTAATACTCCTTCATTTTGTATGTTTGCTCATACTTTTATTGCCATTCAATAAATATTTGGTGTCTATTTAACAGGTATTTTACCATTTAATTCATATGTGCATCCAAAAAAAAACTATTTGTGCCTTTACAAATTTATGCAAAAGTTGTTTTAAGTTTTATGCATATAAATTTTTGGTTTTAGTTTTAATGTTAAGTTTTACTGTGTATGTACATAGCACAGCCAGAAACATTTTTCTTTTAACTCCCAATCTACAACAATAATTCTCTTTGCAGCTTTTTCATACTGTAGTCGATGAGCGTGCAAGTCAGATGGAGTTGTATCTTGTTGGGATGGTGTGCTACTACGGCAAACACTATTCAACGTTTTTCTTCCACACCAAGCTACGCAAGTGGGTTTATTTCGATGATGCCCAAGTCTCAGAGGTAAATCAAGTGGCGTACTGTGGTCATTGAAGGACTCACAAGTGTTTTTAATTGAACTGTAGAGATGCTAGGGGGATTGCTGGCCTTATGCTGGGTTTAAATTGACCTATGATAAACTAAACTAGTTCTGATACTTGTGATTGGATGACATTTGTAAACATTGTGATTGTCGACTGATGATTGCTTTTTTACCTGATGTACTGGTAGCAAAGATTTATGTTGCATGTTTCAGTGCAAGTTTTCTGCACATTTTTAAACAATTTTTATATTTATTTGCATTGTTGTATTTGTATCAGATATTTGTGTATGAAGTTACAAACACATATTATTGCAAATATTGCCATATAATATACACTTATATATATAATATACACTTATATATATAATATACACTTATATATACATGATTGTTTTGAATGGCAAAAACTCATCAAAATGGCAATACCTTATTTCTTTCTTATTGCTATTCTTAACAGAACAACACTTTATTGCAGGTTGGCAAACGATGGATAAATGTTGTTGAAAAGTGCATCAAGGGTCACCATCAGCCTTTGTTGTTGATGTATGCAAACCCCAATGCCACCAGCATTAGTAATGCAACCGCTCCTCAAACTGTCACAATGTTACCTGGTTACATGGATCAACTGAATGGTGGATATGGCTACAGTCGCACAACATCGCCAGGAAAAGGTAGATAGCTAATTGATATTGTTTTGCAGGTTTTTAATAGGGCCAAATATGATGAAAAAGTGTTTATAGAAACGCAGCTCAATGCATTATATATGATTTCATTTACCTAAAACTGCTTCTTTCCTACATTACTATGAATGACAATACAAATGTTTTCGTTTGTAAAAATCAGGCCTTTGCTCAGAATTGGATTCACTGAGCAGTGAGGGAGACTCCACCAGCTTTGCAGAGGAGGAAAATTCTGGCACGGAATCAATGCTGGCAGCAAACATACCTCCCTCGAGTGGCAAAACTAAGTCAAAATCCCCATCAAATCCCATCAACCACAAAACAGCCCCATCCTATACAACCGAAAAGCAGACAAGCAAAACCAGCAAAACCTCCAAGCAAGGTGTGGTCACAGACTGTTGTTTATTTTGCTGGCATGTGGCGCATTTGATATTTGCTTAGTGACAGTCGATGGCGTGTATATCAATGCCAGGGTCTGTGTAAAGTCGAAAGTAACATTTTGATGTATGTCTGTGAAGTAACATTTGATAAAAGTTGGACTGGTAAGATAAGATATATAGAAACTGTCAGTCATTCTTCTCAACTAAAGTTCAAAAATTGTTTTAAAACACAGATAAAAAATTTTACATTTATTATGTTACATTATGTTAGTCTATCATATTTATGGGACTTACAGTTCTAGGTTTAATATGGTGCAATTTTACAACATATGTATTAAGTCGCTATTCTTAAACAGAAAATTCCTACTTGTGTGTACCCATCCGCTTATTAAACCCTTTAAAGCACTGACAGAAACACTGTGAACAGCATATCATGTTGTCGCATGTTACCAGTTCCATCCCATGGGAGGACATGATGTTAAATAGTAGTTGGGGAAGCAATTTGTTTTTAACACATCTCTGTGATTAAACTGTTTGCCTCACTTCTAATAACCACAGTTGTAATCTAGGGAATTAAAACTGTGTAGTATAACTGGAATGGGTTTTGCGTCATATTTATCTACTTGTTTTGGTATCTTTTAGATAATTAGATACTTTGTTTATAGAAAACAATATTTTAATGTCTCAACTGTCATGAATTAGGTAAAACTGTCAATGTATTGATTGAAATTTGTTTTCAAACACCTATATCAACACAAAAACTGACGTAATATATTCCCAGATGGAAAAGCTACGTCTACTGGCAAACCGCAAAAGCATCAACCTACCCACACCACCGTTACACAACCAGCAGTAAAACTGTTACCTGTGACGCTTCCAGCTCCAATGCAACCCGAAGCAGTGGTTAAGGCACCAAGGCCGACACCAGCGCCTGCACCGGTTGAGTTAAAACCGACCGAACCCGTTGCCCCCAGGAAACCAACTTTCCAATGGAAAATGGCTTCTGAAAAAACCCAGAGTTCGAACGTCAAGGTCGGACAATACGTTGAACCGAACCCAGCGCAATGGACGAAGTACAAGCCTTACCCTCAAGGCAAAACGGTGGGCACAGCTTGCTGTTATAATAACACCGCCCGATTTGGTTGCAGACATTTGATAATGACTGAAAATGGTCCGATGAAAATTGGTTGTCAGTTTTTAGCGTTCAATTACTTGCGTCTATTATCTCGTCTGCCTTGCAAGGCATGAAAAATTTACGCCGTTTCAAACTTTTGATTCATGGGAATTTATTTTCTATCGCAGTTTTTTCAAATCTCCACTGTAAACAAACACAAGTACCAGTAAAAATTTTTTACCCACATTGAAAACTCGGTAATGTTCCGAATGATTGCCGGCAGTCCGCAGTTTAGCAGCAAATCCACTTATGACTGTTCCTTGTTCAACTAGGTTTACGTTCAAAAACCCAAAATCGAGGTCAACCTTCCAATTGCGCAACACTCATCACCCCAACCCTCACATAGTGACATGTCAGTGATGTCAGTTGAGTCGCAAGGCATGGCATCGTTTGCTCTGACCAGCAGCAGACAACCCTCCGAGGCCAGCTCTTCAACTTCCACAACACCCCACCAAACACCTCCTATGCAACACACTCGACAAATGTCCGGTGCCTACGACAAACCTGAGCGCCAATCGCCCGTTTCCAAGTTACGTAGGACGTCACAAACTTCGGGAAGCAGTATCGGTACCGTTTCTTTGGCCAGTTCGAAACCGGAGAGTTTACATTCGAGACAAGCTGCTCCTTCGCCAGGTTTGTATTTCTGTGTAGGCCTTCATGTTTGTCTTTTGAAAGTAGGGAAGTTTTGAAGTGTGAAATGCAGTGACCGTTATCACATAGAAATGAAGTCGAAAAAAATATAAACGTGGATCGGCAATTTTCATCAACTAATTGCAATCTTTTTTATAAATTTTTCCTTTTAGTTATGGCGTTAATGAAAATAATAAAGCTTACCTCACTAACTGCGATCCCACGAAATAACACAAGCAAGTATTTTCAGCTCCCTCCAATGCTACGAGAACCGACCACACGGTTGTAAATAAACCCGACCTGCCGCCGACGCCTCCTGTAGGCACCAAACAACCGACTCCCACAATCTGCAATGGTAAAAAATAACTTTGCACGCTGCTAACCTGTGTTGAAAGTCGCTTTGCATGGCTACGTAAAATTGACTCAAGCTTGGTATTTGCATGTGTTACAGGTGTTTTGCATGAACTCAACCAAACCGCCACTAATCGGGCGGGCTCAAAACCCAAACCTCCTTTGCCCCCTAAACCACCCTTCCTCAGCCAGCCCCTTACCCACAACGCTACCCAGGGGCATCCCCCCAATAAGCCCTACCCCCAAAACGTGCAACAACTGTCCCATTTAATCGCGTCGCAAATTAAGTTCATGAGAGGTACGGCCGCTCCGCCGCGGGAACAGCGCTCCAGCGAAAGTGTTTCTACATCTATATGTGCAGGTACTATTAGCCCTGCTCGTTTCACCGCGTTCGAGAACCTCACGCGGTCGCTATTCGATGTGTGTGTGATTTTGTAAAACTGGATTCACAATAAAACCAAGGCGCATGTCGTATTTTGGTGTGATTTCCGCCTCGCGTAAAAATCACCGACTTCGAGTTTTAAAAGTGAGTCAGGAATTTTGGAACTGCAAAAGAGTTCTTCATATTCCTAGCGCAAAATCCCTGAAAACCAACGAAACTGAAAAACCGTTCGTCTATTCGGGACCTGATTCCCCAAGTTTTGGGTGTGGTGCTATTGTTATTGTAACCGGAATAGCCTTCAGCATGCATTGGCCTTGTTCTGTTGGGCATGAAATAGCGTTTGACCGCACATTAATTTTTCATTTATGTAAAACGCAGCATTGCGCCATGCACAGCGATCGTGCCTGTTCACAGAGACTCACCGTGTAATTACGTTTGTAATTGCTGGCAACACTGTTTCCATTTATTTAATTTACGCACAGAAGCTCCAGGTTTGCACGTTGCACGTGATTGCCAAGTTTTTGTGCAAACTAAAACTAAACGACACTTTTATTTTTATAAAAGTTTATGAACTTATTGTCCATGAATGTATATTTTATCGCGTATTAAGCTGCAGATACAATGTACACAATTTCTTGCATTAACTTATTAATTGACAATGACTAATTAAGTTTTTGTGCAATTACATAACATTTAACCGCATATAATTCCGCCTGGCAAATCTGACGTTTCCGAAATTTTATAACCTACCATTGTACAACATAATTTGGGAAATACCCCATATGAAAACTACCGTTATCAATAATCAAGTGTTTCGACTCGCGCTCATTCGACAAATCTTTAATCCGGGTCATTTCAAATCGGATTCCAGAAAAAGCTGAACTTTTGTTCCGTGACGCTGAGGATAGAATCGAACAAAGCAGGATTGCCGACACTCGCATGGATTATTCCTCGGCACTCCAATTGTGTTTAGAGGCGACGAAAATGTTGGAAACTGTTCTTATGATGCAGGATGTGCCATCAGAGTGTATGGTGAAAGCCAGAATCAAGCACGGCGAATGCGTTAACAAGGGTAAGTTTTTTTAATCCGTCTGGAAGTGGATTAAGTGATTGTGATGACAGCAGTCACCATGGTCCACGAGAGTTTACCAGGACAAATGCCAGTCTAGAGGGTACGGACACCATTGTTTGCTTCAAAACTAAGAGATTATTGTAGTAAAGACTGGGTTCCTCTTATAATTTGATGTGATATGAGAAAAAAGGCTCCCGCACCTGATAGAATTTTCCCGGATAAATCTTTTTTTAATTATGTTTTATTTAGTTAGTAATGCTTCTCCCTGTCAAAGCATATATTTGTTAACTTGGTAGTTTATGTAGTAATACCACATGTGTTTGAAACAATTACAAGATGGCGTAATATCAATTCAGTCCGGTATAATTAGTGATATGTTATATCTAACTTTCTATTTGCAGCGCGAATATTACAACGACGCAAGAACATGCGAATGAAAGCACGTGATGAAGAGGCCGGTGGTAACCGCTCAAGCATGACCGAAGCCGATCGTCACATGACCCAAGCGACCAATAATAACGCTTCTACCGCGCCCGACGTCTTCGAAAGTAAAAATGAGCTGGTGAAAGAAATGGAAGTGAAAGACGAAAACAATCTGATCAATTTCGACAAAGCCGGTGTCACGAATCTCCAGCATCATGTAAGATGAGTTTAAAATACCGTGGTACACTCTGCTGTGCAGTAGTGAAATAATTGTGTAATGTTATTCTTTGAAAATGTCCTGTATGTGCGTATTATACAATTAAAACTTTCTGATCCAATGAGCTGAAAATTAATTTTTTTCACTGTCATGTGGGTTACTTTTGCCACCAGTTCAAGTGGACACAATATATACTGTAACAAATGGATATTTGTAAAAACACCATAAATTATTTTGTCAATGTTGGTAAGATGGTAACATCCTTAAAGTGCACAAATTGAAAGGGTTGAATCACCTAGTAGTTCTCGTGTGTACAATTGCAGGTTAAAGTATATTTTCTAAGAAGACCCTTTTCCTTTCAAGGTAAACCAGATCTATGAGAATGGTAACAATCTGCGACAACATCCCAACTTTCGACCCCCAATCGGCCGCGTTGCTAAGCAACCGCCACGACCTGCATCCAACGCAAACAACAATAACAGCTCCAATATCGGCGACCTCATCTCGCCCGCAT
Source organism: Ascidia mentula (assembly GCF_947561715.1). Lineage (NCBI taxonomy): Eukaryota > Metazoa > Chordata > Ascidiacea > Phlebobranchia > Ascidiidae > Ascidia > Ascidia mentula. The sequence continues at coordinate 8,942,417 of NC_138574.1, read as the reverse complement.
CATCCTCTTCCTCCCCTCCTGGTGAAAACGCGGACAGTTCCCTGGAGAGGACAAAGATATTCGTGTGGAAGAGGCCCGAGGATGAGGAGGAAGCAATTGAGATGAAAGGAAGAGCAACTCCTCCTTCAAGACTTACTCCTAACAAGTCGGCAAGCGAAGTCCGCTCGGGTCCGGTCGATTCCAACCCCCGGAGGATGGTGTCGGAATCTAATCTTCGTTCACATGCGGATGCAGGAAGGAAGGCAAAGGCTCCTAACGTGGACAGGGAAATTGCAGAAAATATGAAATCGCTCACACTGAATCCCGGCAACCGGTTCCGCTCCAGGACTCCAACACCACAAGTCGAAACCGAACGCCCTTCGTTAAGCCAGCACCGGCGTGCCAAGACCCCAACACCACAGAGTAACAAAGAGAGAATGCGACAAGCCAACAGGTTGCCCGGAGACGCTCATCGACAGAGACCAAAATCCGCATACGGTGGTGGGCCTTCGGATGCACAAAAAAGTGATGACTCGACGGATAGTGCTCCGGTTGCGCCTCCACGTCGACGAAGCAACAAATCAAGCAGTGATACAGACAGTCCCACAGAGCGTCCATCTTCGGCCATAGGTGTACCGTTCGCCTATCCCGGTTGGAATTCCCCTACCCCAAATCCAATGATGACGATGCCGTTTAATCCTGCCATGTTTTCCCCCACTTATTACCCTTACATGTACGAGTGGTGGCAGTATTACAACTCCCTAACCCCGGAGCAGAAGAGCATGTTAGGAAACATGCCCATGGCCAATCAACCACCGGTAAGGTTATGTGTGTTTCTAACAATGATAATAATAATGTTTTTTTGTTAATGTTTGTTCCAGCTTGTATGTAAAAACAATGCCTCATTTATGGCATAGATAAATTTGTATTGCGCGCCTTGCATAAGTTTAAAATACCAATAATTTGACAAAAAATGTCCATTTATTGATGCAAACCGCAAATTATCATTAACATGCAAGCTTAATGTGCACTTCATTTTCACGTTAGAATATTAAGAACAAGTGTTGTTCTTTGAAAACCAGTGGTTAGCGTTAAATTAAATAAGTACGTGTTTTGTGCCTTGTAATTGGACAGTACTTTGTATGTCAAAATTCAACCAGAGTAAAAACCAAACGTTTGTACTGTTTTGGTCAAACCGTTATATAGCGTAAAGGGCAACAGTGGTGTTTTTATACATTATATTTTATCTTTGAAATGTGCACTTTCGAATTGCTTAAATATCGCCAGTGCTGAAATTCTAAACGCCCAAACTGACCGCCCGTACTGGCGACCTCATACATAATGTATACGCATTTTAAAGTCAAATCTGCTATAATCAGGTTTTCCCCGTCTCTTCACCGATGACAGCACCGCCAACAATGAAGGCAGCGTATCTTGAAAACCTCAAGATACAGTTGGGTAAAAACCTGAGGAACTTCACAAACTCCATCGACAAAATCCCCGACCAGTCTCGCAGTAACAATGCAAACATATATGAAGCTAACAAGCCCAAGCCTCTTATGAAGTCGGAGCCCAACACGAGGTCAGTGGTTTTTGAAGATTGATAAGATTGTCAAAATGTGGTATTAGAGGCCTTAAGAAGTTTTTAATGAAGAATTCAAATCAACAACAGCTTTCTGCCGTGAGGACTTGGTTGTAGAGAATGAAAATGCTGTAATTACTGTAAAATTTTCATCACTGCAATTTCTAAAAGTTTTTGAATGCATTTTTTTTTATTTTTGATATACGCCTGTGCTATGTGGAATACATTTTAGTGAAATAATGCTAAAATAATACTTTTTCAATAAACTACACTTTTGTGCTTATTAGTAAATTAGTGCAATAGACAAATGTGGATTATTTCGAATGGTATAGAACAGTTTAATGTATTTGATTTTCTCTTGTCTTGACAGATCCCAACGCGAGCAACCGTCTAATCGCTCGACTCGACAACCCATGAGACGCGCTCCAGTCGGTAAGAACTAAGCGTTGTGAATAACATAGTGTGGCTAACTTGAAGTTTTTTTGTTAATCATACGTATAATCTTTGCGTGTTGAAATTTTCCCGCATTCAAATGTAAAACCGGTCTATACGTACAGTCGCTGTTTAACAGTTGGACATGGAATTAAAAACTGGTACTTAAATACGTTACGAGATTTTTCCTTAGCTCTGTTTGTTTTGTAACCGTGTAGCAATGTTCAGGTATTTAACCGTCTTAGTCCTAAACCAGTGTTTCCCGCACTTTTTCTACTCGCTTACCAGTTAGGGGGAGCATTTTCTGTGCTCGTTTATCCAGAAACATGGCAAGATTATAAAAAAGAATAAATTAACAAAACCAAAAAATTGAACAAATAAAAAAGTTTCAATAATGGAAAAAGTAAATAAAATTATAAACACAATACTGGCATTAATGAGACGCCTGGAACCTCCAGAAACCCAACACCTCATCACACCCTTTTAAACCATTTTATATTCTTCCAGAATCCCGACCTAACTCCAAGTACGCCCCCCAGCGGAGGAGTCCCTCCTCGTCGGACCAGATGCCAAACTCTTCATCAAACGAGAGGAGATCAGAGAGAGATGATAGTCGCCTCCAGGAGCAAGGTCGTTCCAACTCTTCTCACCCTCATCCCCAACATGCTCCCAACAACACATCCGAGATCAGCAAAAATCAGCGAGAGGTTGGTTACTGAGTGGGATTTATTAATTGAGGTCCATTTAATATTGCTAAGGCTCTGTATTTATGTAAGCCCAGGTAATATTGCAAATTAGGTGACCCCAATTGTGTGTATTTGGATCTGAAACCTAAATTACAAACGAATACCCTGCGATCACAGCCATCCTAGTGGTAATATACACCAGCAATTGTTTCAAAATCAAGGACAGTCTGGTATTTCAAACAATATTAAATAAAAACACTCGGAAAAGCTGGATTGAAAATGTGGTGGTGGTTATTCTCTACTCTGTCGTCAAATGCATCACCACCGAAAATTATGACGAAAAACTAGTGTTGCTGACGTTATAACATTACGTTTGTTGTTGTATCCGTGTGAACGTTACGTCAACTGACGGTGCCTCTAGGCCCATATTTATAAAATTTACCAGGCTAATCTTGGTTTTAAGCGAGGGCTTTGAGTGTAACATATTTGTTGCTTTTTACTGTACGAGTCACAAACAAAAAAACTACTGTGTGCGCGCGGACAATGTTGGCCGGATTCGAATATCTTAACTCAATATTCGTCTGAATCTGAATATGAAATGACGTCATTTATTTTCGAAAATTCGGATTCGGTTCAAGTTCAAATTACATAATGTGTAAGCAAGACTGTCGAGCGTGCAAATAATTTCAAAGTTAGCGCCGCAAATAGTAAACCACGTATAATGTTAACATAGGGAATGATGAAGTGGGCGGAGGAGGCTAAGAAACGCGCACCCGGAGCGGGAATTCCCCCCGAGTTTAGGTCCAAGCTCATTCACGACTTTGCAAACCGTTCAAGAAGAGGGGAACCACCACGAGGGCTTCCTCCTGTTGCAAATGGTGAGTGATCGTGACGTTTTAATATAGGTTGTACCTACAGTACATATGTATTTAAAAGTAAAATTGTCCTGGAGTTTGTATTTTTTATTCCGCGAGAACTCGATTTTAAAAAATATCACAAACATTTAATAGACCCTTGGCAATAATCATAGGTAAAATCTATGCCCACTGCATGCAAATCTTTCCAAAATTTTATTTCTGCGCTTACCAATGTGCCGTGTTTTCAGGCCCTTCGGTTACCAACGGGAAGTTGGGTTCCGTGGCGTCTTCTAGCGGCGGTGCTCCCAGTGCACAAACACGCGGTGCGCCACCCAACTGCAACTTGTGCGGCCTCGTCAAAATACCCGAGGGAGCAACGTATTGCTCCAGTTGCAAGGCTTATTTGTCTCGTTTTAAACCTACAGTGAACAGTTTACACAACAGGGAGAAGCCTACGGGATAAATTTTGTTGTGCGATCGTGATAACGTTTTATGCTTGCCGGCTTTGTCGATACACTTTTCATCCGTCCTTCTTAACACAGCTTTTAAATGCATTCATGCTTTTTTGGCGTTTTTTTGTTGTATCTTCTGTTGTTCTCAAACGAAACATTATAAACTTTAGTAGCGGTTTTAGGGCAAAGAAAAAACATGTTTTCTGCCAAGCAAGCCCAGAGCTATACTTTTCGCATATTTGTATCTTTTCCTAAAACAAATCATGCGTTACTGACGTTCCGAAAGCACTTTTTTGGAATTAAATTCTTTTAAGTTTGATCCTGAATCAAGTTTTACGGTTGAATGAGTGTCATCTATTTTTCTTTATTATGTAATCGTGTTGGATTTAATAAGCGTTTGTCCTAAAGCATATATTTTTGGAAGACATTTTTTTCCAAAAAAAAACCTTGCGTATTTACTATCTGAATCCTAAGGGCAGAAAAAACTGAAAAGCTGTTTAAATATTTCAAAGGTGATTAACTCGATTAGCTTCATTTTGTATGCCATGGTATGACCCACAATTTCGGCACATCATTAATTTTTTTTTTGTTCGCTTAACGAATTGCTGATACTTTGCACTTGCGCTTGTTATGTTTCGTTGTCTTTTATCATTGTGCATTGGTGCTCAATCACCTAAAAACTGTTCATCCGAAAAATCTTCATGATCAAAATCAAGATTGGGGATATTTTCCTCTCCACGGCAAGTTGTTGACTTGGTACTACTCATGTTGTGTTTAACCTATACTCACTAACACCCGTTATTAACAGTGAATTTTATTATCCGCCTTGTACATCAAAACACATTTTTTTAGCAAACTAGCGTGCGTTGCAACTTTTCAGTTGTGTTCCATCTTGGTACTGGTAACCTTCTGCAACACTTGGTACTTTATATAACGCGAGTAGGTGCTGCGACACCCAATCAGACACTACATAGTACTGTGAAGTGATCACTCTCGTGATAAACATTGTGAGAGCGTTAGAACAACGAATCAGTTTATTGCATGTTGCGGTGCTTGTGAATTGTGTTGTGAATTTGTATGGCGCTGTTGCGATGAAACCCGTTTTATATGGAAGGCAAAATCTTTGCCATGTCATATTTGTGTTAATCAAACGGCATCAGTGCGATAAGAGCCTGATATCCCCCTTTTTCGATGATTTTGGGCCCTTGATAACTTGTAGCATTACATTTATCTTTTGTACTTCTGTTTAAACAGATAAGAAATGCAGTCATATAAAATGTCTCCGGTAAAGAAATTTCCGTGTTTTAAATGTAAAAACGTAAAGTTGAATTATTTTTGTACAACTATCCTACGTGTCATCTCTCACATATACACTTTATACAGTATCTTTTCGTCCTTCGTGTCCCAAGTTTCAAGTCTTCGCCTAATATCAGCTCATGCCCTTCGGCGAATGGAGCTGCGTATGTTTTATGAAGTGTTGCAATGCGCCCGTTTTTGCGCTCCGCTGCGCCATCCAGTGTCGGTGGCTGCGGTATTCGGTCGCCAAATACATTGCTGTCTCAATGGAATACTTTTGTGTTTCGTTGGTTAGGGTGCACGTAGAAATAGTGAAACAGATATAAATATGTATGTGTCCAATGGTTTCAAACTATCATGGAAGACAAAGGTTTTGATATAATGGTGTTAGCTTAAATGTTTTTGGAATAACTTATGAGCAACACCAGTTCAACCCGAAAAGTTAACTTACAACCATTTTGCTCACCAAATAATATTTTTGACAAATATAATGTTTTTGTTGCTGCCAGGCATATTGTAACTTAATAATCTGTTCTTCTGGCAAAGATAAAACGTAACTTTATTCACCGACGTTTCGCCTGTTATTCAACAAGGCTTCCTCAAGGTAATGGTACAGTGCAATATTTTTGACACCCTGACTAGAACGAAAAGTCAAACTTCATCAGCATCAGCTTATTAACCTTCAGAGTATGTCAGACATGTTCGGAAACACCACGTAAGCATGCACATAACACCACGTCGCCTTTCTGTTGAAAGGAAGGTGCAAATGGCAAGAAATGCCACTTCTCTCATCGTCTTAATAGCATTTCGTTTAATTGCGGGTTCATAAAGACAATCCGTTGTCAAAAATTTCTCTTGCTTTGGGGCAGGTTTGCAGAGAGAAATCAGATAACAGGTCAAAGGTTAAAAACAAAATCAGCCCAATGTTTACGCCCAGACACCGACTGAACAGTTGACAGATTGAGTTACGGCGACGTCATGCCCGTTATGATTTTAATCCAAGTTTTTCAACCATCATCGTTCCGTTGAACCTCGGTGTTTTTATTGATGAGCTTCCTGATATACTGTAGTTCTGCCCAGTAAGAAGATAAACACTGAACCTTTTTGACTATTGTCTTTGGGGCTCGTGTAGCCTCTTGCACCAGTTTGTGCGTGTTAATCAGTAAAAATTTATAACGTATACCTTAAACTATAGGTGGAAATAAAATCCCGTTTATATGAAAATATAAAATTTAAAATTATAACAAAAACGAAATGAGATTTCTTGAAGAAATGAGTAAATTTGTAACAACTGAGTTTTCTCAAATGTAAGTGTGATACGAAGAAAAGTGGATCAAATTAACCAAGGTACTCAAGCAGGTTTCAGAGCTGTCTGCTATGATCACTTTTTTTAAACTATGGATAGAAATACTAAATAGCTATTTGGGACACATCGTCTGTTGATTAACCGAACGCTGTGCTGTAAGAATTCTTTCACAGATTCCAGGATGCCCCGGCCAACTTCCGCCACTTGTGTTAATTTTGGAGGCTAGGGATGACGTGCCCTAGGGCACAGGGCTTGATAAGTAAGATAGGAAAGAATTTTTTACACCGTAGAAAAGTAGCACGTATTGCGGAGTTGATGTGATGTGATGTGGACTTGTTATCGATACAAAGTTTGTCAAAACCACTTTGGGTTATCTTTTTATTTAACGTGGTTAATGTTATTGAAAACCTAGGCTGCGGCACTTTTCGATTAAAGCTTTTGCAAAATGTTGACAAAAACATTTACGCTGACAATTTTACTGGCAATGTTGCAATTGTCAAACGGTCAATTTTTTTCGTGGACGCAACAATATCCGGATTCCACTAACTTGGATGCAGGAGGTCATGGCTACTTGGCTTGGGATTACGACGAATATTACATCACTATGGAGGTGAGTGGCGTAGAGTGCAAGTTTGAGCTCTTGCTTGACGGAATCACTGTATATTTCAGTTACAAGTGAAGTCAACTGGTTGGATTGGCGTTGGGCTTTCGAGTTATTACGGAATGAACGGCGCTGACATGTTTGTTGGTTGGGTGAAAGATGGAAAAGCAAAAATCACGGTATGTTGGCAACAAGTTCAAATTCCTTTGTAAGCAACGAAAAATACGTTGCAAGTTAACACGCTGTACATATCTGGGAGAATTTTATCGTAAGTAAACCTTCATAAACGCATTTATTTATTATGTTTAATTAAAAAGTTGAATGTTTTCATCAAAGGATCGGCACGGAGTGGGAAATGCATTTCCTCCGTTAGACGATAAACAAAATGTGGAACTCTTGGATGCAAAAGAAGAATCGGGTTGGACGTTACTCAAGTTCAGAAGAACCATCGAGACGTGCCTGGACGACGACCTTTCATTAATAGTACTTGAAAATATCAAGCAGAATTATTCCATATTCAGTAGAACTCGGTTAATTGGTTACAATTTGTCTGACAAATTTATCCGGATTATCTGAATTTTTGGATGTTTGTTTCCAACGTTGGGTAGTTAATAGGAATATCATACGCTCAACAATAGCGGCGGTCAGTCAATCGATGTTGTAACGAACCTATAGGTAATTGTCATGAATAAAATGGTTATAGAAACGTGAATACAAAGTTAACAAGGAAAATACGAATCACGAAATACGAAAATAGGCGAAGATCCGGATTAAATATCCGTATTATCCGAAGGTTTTGTTATAAAAGAGCTTACAAACAAACCGAATTCTACAGTAAATCCCAAATTTGCTGTTTAGAGAAACACTATGACGGTTATCTACGCTTGGGGAAGGTCTGACCCCATGGGCGATGACATAGTTCCTGCGGATAAGCACGTTTTTGACGGTAAGCTTTCATGTTATGTGTGGTAATGTAATAAGCCAGGGTTTAATTTTGTTCTAGTGGGTAAGACACAAGATATAGCTATTTTATTCCGTAATGCAAACGTTGTCAAATAATGCGTCGGCGTTTTAATGTTGTTGAGACGTCGCAAGACGAATTTTATTGTCATGACAAACTGCGTAACCTTTAGCTGCTGAACTGATAAAAAATAAATAATCGATTCAAGCACGCGATTTCGTCTCTACAAAACGATTAACGCTATAATTATCTTCCAAATAATTTTTCGGGTGCATCGTTATAACATTTTGTTAGGATTGAGGGTCACAGGTTCATGAAATTTGAAAACCGCTGCCGTAATGAAAAACGAAGAATTTTTGTTTTGTTTCGTAAATTTCTTATTTTATTATTTTTATTGCATGTTGCGCTGGTAACAAATCAAGGTAGCGTAACAATTTTGTTGTAGGGTTTTGAATACTTTTGTTCGCCAAGGTATTTTATCAGCGATTTAGTTGTTTTTTCTAAATGCCAAAGTGGTAAATAAGTCATCAAGACGTGGTTTCTGCAATGGAAATAAATACAAGATTTTGTTTATGATCTGAACGCCGCAGGTGCAAAGAGCATTGATCTACTCGGTCACTTGAGTAGAAATCGCACAGCTTACCCCGAGGGCGAACAACATGACACTTTTACCGTAACCAGTGGGGGTGTTACCCTTCCACAGCAAAGCACCTTCTACCTTTGCCGCCTAATTCCGTTTCCCGACGTCCCAGGAAAACGTCATATTGTATTGGTACGATAGTTTTTTTGGAAAGTTGTGTTGAATGCAATATCCTATTGACATAGTGTGTTGCAAATGATATAACCTGGTGATGCCAACACAACATACACTTACACATTTCCAGTTGTTAAGCTTTTGTGTACGCTTGTAATTGAAGTTGTTTTGTTTGTAGGTTGAGCCATGGATTCAACCGGGCAATGAAGAATACATTTACCACGTTATTTTAACGCTATGTACCGACCCCATTCCGGTAACAACCAATCAATTTATTTTTAATAAATGCCATTTGTGTTCAAGGGCATATAGGAGATGAGCCCAACAAAACGCACGTATATTTTGACAGTCTGGAGCTATGGTGAATCAAAGCGGGGAATGTTCGACTGCAGGGGCCCCAATCGACGCTGAAAAATGCATTGAGCCGCTCGCCGTTTGGGATCATGGTTACGAGGTGAATTGTTGATGTTGTATTTCACTGCGATAATCTATTGATCGAAAAATGCCGCAAAAGCCAATCACAATTTCACATTAATTTTGCAAATAAATTATTCACAATGCAATGCATATGCAAAAAAAAAACTATGTAAGAACCTATTTTAGTAAGTTGATGTAAAACTAGGCTTTAAAATCCTCAAAAATTTAAAGTTAAATTATTGCGAGTATAATGTTTACAGGAAAACCGGTTTCCAAGTAATACTGGCTTTCCATTCGGTGGCGCCGGGGATCCGAAATACATCCACTTGGAAATTCATTACGACAATCCTGACAAGTTGCCTAGTAAGTACAGGTCTTAAGTTTGTAGCACGATCCTCGGGGTTAGTGGAAGTGACGAAAACGTGCATGGCCAGAACTATACACAGATGTTGATATAATAGCGACATTTCTGGCAGCAAGTCTGCGTTGTGTCTGTGTGGTTTGCGCAAGTTCTATACCCTTTCGTTTAAGAATATTCAGAAGATTGTTCTATACGATGACATATTGTTTAGGGTCAAGCGAAAGTATAAAATGCATTTGCATTCGGTCAACATTTAGCACTGATGATAAACACAGCATGGTGTTTCAATCGTTTGCCCCCGTGTTTACCAAAATATTTAGGGGGAGACCGGGGTTACCTCGGACCAGGTATTTTACGTCACAGTTAGGTATTGTTAAGACACTTTTACAAAAGCTTTATGTCTCCATCAAACGTTAACAGGAACTTTGGAATTAAATCATGTCTGCTTAAAAAGTTATAATCGAAAAAGTCAATTTATCAGTGAAACCAAGTTTTTCAATATGTATGTGGAAGGTTATATATCTGTCACAGTTAATCAAAAAGCAGTAATTTTGGGTTGATTGCATAATCAAATATGTATTCTTGGATGGGCCAATGATGATTTTGTGTAACCTTTAAAAATACGGCCATAGTTTAAGAATTTCTATGTCGTCACGTGGTCGGGGATACTTCGGACATCATGGCAAAAAATCGCGAGAAGGCAACAATTTTTGAGTTTTATGAAAAATTATCGGTCATAGTAGAGAATAAACAGAGGCTGGTTGAAATGATTGAATTTTGGAAAAGTCCCAAAGATAAAAAATCGTTTGTTGACTCTAAAATCTATGATATCCGTGCTGCCGTAAAACGTACACGATTTACCCAAAGCATGAACGTGTGGAAGGGTCGAAACGATAAGTGGCCACGCCCCGATTCCTGAAAGCTTGAATGATATTTTATGCGCTAATACCCCAATGCTGATATTGCGCCAAGTTTGATTTCAGTTATTTGTTAAATAAACAAAAAAATGTCTGTTAAAACTTGCTGTCCGAGATATCCCCAGTCACGTCCGATGTTACCCCGGTACCGGGGTGACTTCGGACATTTGAGACCTGTTTAAAAAATGGGCTGAATAAACATTTTTATTGAGCTAAAACGAACGAAAAACCTTTTGTTTTTTGAATAATGCTTTACTACTTACAACAAAATAAAATTTAAGAATGAGGTTCATAATTTTCAAAAAATATGAGCAATTTTCCCAAAACCATCCGAGCTATCCCCGGTCTCCCCTATAGTTCAGACTTAAGAAATATACGCTTAAAGCACCTTCGTTTGTACTAGTTAGTAGAAACGATGCACATTTGTGTAAACGACAACAGTGGTACAATGCAAATAAAATGGTTCGAGTTTATTTTCAAAATTCGCAATATGCAAAAAAAAGCACTTTATGGTGAGTGACGTTATAATAATTTTAAAATTGTATATTTAATTATCGATCAATAGATATCGTGGACAATTCCGGTCTACGTATCACTTTTACCAGTCAATTACGACAGCACGATGCAGGCTCTTTCTCCACCGGACGTATTCTGAGCGGTCTTACGTCAGTTATACCCCCAGGAGCCCCTTCCTTTCCACTTGGCGGTGTTTGTAGCGAAGAATGTATAACAAACGTGAGAAACCTAAACAATATCTTGTTTCTTAGTCTCGCCATCCATCAGGCAATTTGAATTGTTTTTGATTTTTTCAGGAAAAAATGTTTTTTGATATGTTTGAAAAAATAGCCCGATAAGTGAAACATAATTAACAGAAGATTTTTGCATCCGATCTGTATTTTACCCACCGTGATTTTCCATGATCTTCACTGGAAGAGCTGTAATTCTATTTCTACTTTTAGTCTATGGACAATGCAGGAGTTGAGGAGATTCGAGTCATGGCCGTGATGTCACACACACATAACTTGGGCCGTGACATCACCATCAGACATTTTAGGTAATATTCCACTTTACTCAAACTACTGCTTGCATAGATATAATTGTAGTGAGGATTTGTTTTATCTGTTGTGCAAAAAAGCAGAATTTAGGCGTTACAATATGGATTGGAGCCATATACAAGTAATTTGAAATTCGCGTGAGTGAAAAGCAATAAAATTTTTAAAAAATAGCGTTGTTTCGACGTTGAATATACTGTAAATGAAAATGACTCATTAATCTAGGTATAATGTGTAAGGATATAGATTAAAATGATTGTTTACTACCCAGGAAATTAATTACACAGAGGCCTGTCACAAGTCATACAATTGCACAAATGGGTGAAAAGTAACGCAAATATTACTGGGGAACTCATAGTTTCAGTACTTTTAGCGCGAAGAAGTTTATTAACTCAGCAAATTGTTTTTCAGAGGGGGAGATGAGCTTCCTTATCTATCCAATGATGCCAAGGATGACTTCAACAGTCATCTCCATTACTTGCAAGCCGAAATAATTGTAAAAAGGGGAGACAGTCTGAAGGTTGAGTGCGAATATAACTCCGAGAATCGGAAAAACTTCACATACGTAAGTTGCAGATGTCAAATATTTGAACGCAGTTCTGTGGGAACATGGGACAAATTTAACGAATAATTTAATAAAGCGTGTTTCACTCGAAAAAGTAAAATACCTAATTTCAAGGTGATTGTCATGTAAACATTTCTGGTGGAAATAAAAATGTTACAAAAAAATTAAAATTCTCCAAAACCCACAGCAATGCTTGCAAATAGAAGTTCTTTCGAAAAGATCTGACAAAGAAGTTCGCAACTTTTTCATACCGAAAATCACAATGCGAAATATTTTACATATTTTCATGCAACCAGGCTGTGTGACTGAACCAATCTACTGTAGTCTAAGTAACCTTATGACAAGACTACAACTTTTACATACAGGGAGGTCTCTCCGTATTGGATGAAATGTGTTTTGTGTATGCCTTCTATTACCCTCGAATTCCCCTAGCTTCGTGTAAAAGCCAACCGACCATTGACAGCATGAGCAGCATTTTGTCTGGTTATGGAGTTGATCCAACGTTTCTCATGTAAGAATACAGATAATGAATTGTTATTAGCAGATGTAACTTATGTAAGGTTGGTTCCAACAAACCTAGAAATTTAACGGAAAAATAACAATTAACTTTGGTTACTCACTGAAAAGAGGCTCAAAAGTTGGTAACAAAAACATACATCATTGGGCTAGTAGATTTGGCGGGACTATACTGAATAAGCGTATAGCATCCAAAGCATTGCAACATGCTCTTTAAAACAAATGTAAAACCACTTGTTTTCTTTCAAGGCCGAAGCCCACGGCATTTAGACAGCAGTCGTGGAAAACGATACAAGATACTTCCGCTGCAAAAACCGTCGATCAAATACTAAATGAGGTACATGACATTTCGGAACAATTCTTTTCCAAAATTAAGGCGATCGACATAAAAAAGATGTAACAACATTGCGCTTGTTTAATAAAGTTGCGGATTCTATTCCCCTAAGAAGATTCGTCTTCTTAACTATTTTTACTAACCATATGATTGTCTTCATCGTATGCATCAAATACAAACTAGTATTGTGTATAACGCTAAATGTTCTAAGGGTTATTCATTTATGTTTAAATTGTTTAAAAACAAAAAGGTTATTGCCAAATTCTGGGCGACATCGGTACCATAACAACGATACTATGATAACTTTAATTTCAATCGTAGTTACCAAAGGACAGGAGGTGCCGGATATAAATTTGAACACAATTGTGTTTGTAGTACACTTGGAATGAAACAACTATCAACCTACTGAAGAAGCAGCTAAGTGAGAGTCGAGTCATGCACATCTGTACAACTCCCAGAGGTCGTGTAGCGGTAAGTACTTTAAACATACAAAAAAATGTACTTTGTCGCTTACATTTTATAATTAAACAAACAAACAAAATTCGAAATAGGTCTGTGAAATTTAAATAATTTGACTAGGTTAATTTTGTTTTTTCTTTTTAAAACAAAATGTAACATAAATGCACGATCATTTCTCCTAAAAAACGTTTAAATGCCTTTTTTAATGTTGTTCAATAAATTGCTCAAATCCAATGTTCACAGAGTTTCTTCGACGCGTTGGTGGTGAATAATTCATACGCTCCGCCGCCCAAGCAATGCAACGTTACCATTGAAGTGACCCCAGGTGGTGGTGGTGGGGCTTCGTTTCTATCTGCATCCTATTCTTTGCTTTTTGTCCATACATTTCTTGTGTGGCTGTTGCTTTAAACGCTCGTTAATTTGAAAATGTAGCAATGATTGATACAGGTTATTTGTGATTTGCATTTGCAGTTTCTTTTTGGATTTTAGTGCAGTTTTAAATGTCTTGGGTATTCTCACACTTGCAAACTTTTCTGGGAATGCTGAGTAAAGGTATTAGTTTGTTTTTTACTAATCATCTTCAAATATGAAATATTGCATAATCGTACTAATAGTTTCAAACAGCTACTGCCATTATGCCGCATGTTGTATTATGTTTAAACAAAATTTCGTTTTTAGAACTTTCAATATACTTTTTAAGCATTTCTTTTCAACAAAAACCTAACTAGCGTTGAGCTTTTGCTGGGGTATGTGTACTTGATACCTTAATGGTGTGTGAATGGTTTCTGACTGCGTTTTACCTCAGTTCCACCATTTCTCAGGGACAATAAAAATCACCCCCAAATTGCATGCACAGTTATTTCACTGCAGCTTTTACCTTACTGGTGTGTGAATGGTTTCTGACTGCGCTTTACCTCAGTTCCACCATTTCTCAGGGACAATAAAAATCACCCCCGAATTTGCATGCTCATTTATTTCACTGCAGCTTTTAAGGGTTGTACCCGTCGGTGCATTCTAGCGGTATCAAAGGGTCATCCAAGTAACAAATACCGCCGAAGTCGCAGGATGACGACTGTGGAATCTGATCGTAGTAGGCCTGGAAAACTGCACCGGCCGCCTGACGAAGTCTAGTGTCGTCACATTTGCTCGGGTCTGTGTTGCAGCATGACAGAACGTCACCACCAGCATTGCATTCGGCGGAAACCTATAAAATGTGAAATTATGAAATGTGCTATAGATTCGCCCTATACGAGCGGTATGGTCATTTTTGGGTTATGTGAATGTGAAAAAAGTGTTTAATGAATAAAATTATTTTGCTTGATAACAGGAATAACTTTATGCTGTACATACCGCCAGTTAAAAGCTATTGAGTTACGATTACAATATTATATTATACAATTGAAAGCAGTTGCTTACATCAGCATAGCTTTGGTCGTAACAAGTCCATTGCATTGAACCACAGATGTCCCAGGCATTTGCACTGTCTTTAATGAGGCACTGGCCGCTGGATTCGGAGTTCAAGGTACCGTCGTTAAGAACGTATTGTCGCTCAGCGGTGCCACTGAAGTCGCAGGATGTGCTGCTCTGTAACTGTGAGTCGTAGGCTTGGTACACAGCACTCGCCATAGCTAAAAAACAGGAAAGCCCATATCATTACAACTATCCACAATGCTTGTGCAAACAAAAGCAACAAAACTCAAGATTCTGGTTTGTTAAGGACCACATATGTGGAAGTCTTGCTTGGTTACATGGTAATATCGTTGTAAGTCACCAGAACTGCACTGATTTGTCGTGATTTGACTTATTATGTCGAGACAGTGCCCCTAAAATATACCATACCAAAGAGCACAAAAAATGTACTTTCGTGCATTTTTGCCAAATTCCTTAGTCGGGATTTTTGAAAACATTCCAACAAATGTCGCCAAGCTATCGTTTCAACAAACGTTGGAGAGAAATGCAATTTGTGTTACAGTAGTGACATGTTTTACCCTCAAACACAATGTTTCAAACTCATGTAGGTTTCGATTTGGAAATTCGTTTTCATGGAACGGTTTTGCGATTTTTTGTACCATGCTGCTCCCAGACAATTTATTTATTAACTGTGAACTGTAAAGGTTGTCAGTCTTTGCTCGTTTCTTACTTATTAGACTGGATGTATCGCAGGATGCGACGCCCCCTGAGCAACACGACATTAACGCAGAGGTACATTCGGCTGAGACGTCAGCATAGCTTTGTGAGGTACAGGCCCAATTGACGTTACCACACACAGCATTGGGGTCAGCGTCCGATATAACTGCGCACTCGTATGTGGAAATATCCTGAAAAAAGGTTGTTTTTTTATACGACAATTGCATTGGAGGTCGTGGACTTCCCCAATGGTGCATTTTGATGCGTTTTTGAGTATTCTTAATAACTTTCCCTTATATCATGCAGCGTACTGATTTAGTTTTAATAACTACAAAACGCTTGTAATTCAGAATATAGGCTGTTATTGTATAGTGTGTGGTGATTGGTACGAAGCTCGAACATGCTGCATTTCACCTCCAACGGATAAACGCGCACGTAATCCACCAGCATTTCGGCATCTGGATAATTCCACACAGTGTTCGGATCCGGACCATCAAGGTAATCTCCTCCGATTGCCACGTTCAGGATTAGGTAGAAGTATTGGTCAAATGGTTGCCCTAATGTAAATTGTAAAAAAGTAAGTTATGGGTAAGACTCGATTAATTACACCTCTGTCATGAACTTGTATTCGCATATCAGCAATCATCTTGCAACGTAAATATTTCTTGTGAAAAAATCATTCTTTAAGAAATTTTGGAACACGATCTCGCCAAAGTAGATGACACTGTTGATAATTGTGTTTAGTCTCACCCTTTTCTGAGTACATCCAGCTGATCACTCTGTCCAAGCTTTGTCTGAAGTAGGCTTTGCCGTCGAGACGATAAACCTAAAGTTGAATAAAAAAGTCTAAAAAAATTACATGCGTAACACTTTATTCGCTTCTGAAAGTAAAGTATTATACAATGTAATATATACTTTTAGTATTGGGGTTTGGGTCTAATGCCATAGCTGCCAACCCTAACCTGCCATTCACAGTCCTTTCAGTAACACGCAAAGCACTTGCTTAGTGATTCGTGTTATACGTTGAAAGATAGATAGTTTTCATGCCAAGGCTTATTCACAAAAAGATATACCAGCTCGGTGGGAGTCCAATCAAGAGTGTACACGTGGTATTGGTCAATAGAGCATTTCGTATCCAAATCACCGCTCGATTCCCAATAATGGTTATCGCAGCAGATTCCATAGTGGATGGTGCTCGCAATATCCTGTATGTTTTGGCCTCGGGCCTCAATGATGTCAATTTCTCCACTTTCAGGCCATCCACCATATACACTGTCCCTGTATCCAAATAACTTAAATAGCAGTTTCCATAACGTACACACGAATGATTGCCAGGTTCTAATTTTTAACCTCTTACTTTGCGTATTTTTTTTAATCTACCAGCCCGAAAAAACGCTTTTTTTGTCATCAGAATAACTGCCAAACCTATTTCTATTTTAGTATTATACACAATTAAGCATGTATTGTTCTACTTTTGGCTTACCTTAACCAATATGCGTCGTATTACATTTCGCAAAGCTTTGATTTTGTTGAATTCAGTTTTTGTTTGAATGAAATAAATAACCCTTTAAACAGTTTACTTTCTAACCAGTTCACGTCAAATAAATAAATAAATAAATAAATGACGTCAAAATGGCTTATTCTTACATTTTAAAACAAAAAGGTTGACAAAAGTAATATAACAATGAAATCTTTCACCCAACCTTGGCATCATCCAAATCGCAGGCCAAAGTCCGTATCCGTTAGGAAGTTTGGCTCTCACGTCAACACGTCCGTATTTCCAAGCAAAGTCACTGTGCATTCTGCCTGATGTATATTGTCGGCCACCATAGCTGTAAACGAACCATTGCGCTTTTCTTAACTTGAATATGTGCATAAAAATATGTAATTTTAAATGTTACTAGAACAACTTTGTGTCCACGCTTCTGATTCTATTTGAATGGGAACTCAAGATGCTTTATTAAAAAGCGAAATATGTTTTTTATAAAATCAGAAGCGTGGACACAAAGTTGTTCTAGTAACATTTAAAATTGAATTGATGGTTAACTTGTGTCACGTGAAAGAAGTGTTGCTGGTTAGGTTGTATGAAGTAAAAAGTAAAAACAATTTATTTCATGAAGTAAAAACAATTTATTGCTAAAAATATGTAGATAGAAAAACAATGCATTTCAAAATGTGGCACCTGGGGGTAACAATGTCTGTTTTTGCGTTTTCTACGTTAACTTACTTCTCTTTCAGTGGAGTAATGACGAGATTTCCATTCTGTACATCGATGTTTTCAGGTCGGTTAGTATAATATTGATATTCATTGTTATGTGGGTTTGAAACCACTTCAACGACCCAGTTATCATTCAGGGTTTCACGAGAGTCAAACTCTTCCTGAAAGAGAATGTCACCTGCAAAATGTACAGCATGTTATTTCAATATTTTTTACTACTTTTTGGCCAAACATTTAACCATTTACCACATTTTAAATCGTAGCCTATGTAACGCGATGGTTAAGTTACAAGGTGGAAATAAATCAGAGTAGACAGACTTGCAATACTGTAGTAAGGTAAAGATTAAAAGTTGCACAGAAAAACACCAACTGAATTAATATTTGCAATTCACCAAACGTCCAGTTAATAGCTGTAATACCTGAACTTCCAGCCAGGAGAAAAGCGAAGAAAAACGCCAAAATCATCTTCGATATTGTTGGTATTTTTCAGAAATAAATAGCCTACTGCCTTTGATAGACCCAAGTAACTAATATATACTTTTACGAACAGTTGTGGGAAAATGTGCACACGGTCGTGTTTAAATTGGAGCATCGAGGAGATGAAAGTTCGATGTTTGTGTACAATGTAATCATGGCGTTTTTATGAATTAAACACAACAAATATGAACACTGTGAAGCAAAACAATATAGAAATTGTTTTTCTTGCCATCTGCCAAGACAAAAAAGGGCTATTCTTCTTTGCGTTGTAGGATTATGCAAACCGTACGGTTTGACAAGGCACGTAGCTATAGGCGTTGCTCACAACTCTGCAAAAACTTATCTTCAAACAAGCAGGTGGGTAAGTTTATCAGCTGTGTATGTTTGCTTTTTAGCTGGTGTTTAATCGAGGGAAGTAATAATAGAAATGGCGGTTTTAGATTATCAAACTGACTGTGTGGGAAGTGTGAGACTATCAGCATGTGTTGTGGTTGAAGGTTCGGGCGGGTCCAACGACTGCAGTGAAGATACTTTGCAAAAACTAGATCAAAAGGCACGCCTGCACTTGCCATTTTAAAATAATTACGAATTTGTTTGAAAGTATTAAGTTTGAATTACTTTATGCGTACTTTATTACATTAACCATATTCTACCAGGACAGGTCCACGTTAAAAATGATAGACTGCAACCTGAAATGCAACACAAGTGAAAAAAGGCATGCTGACGTTGAGAGTTTCGAATTATTTTAAGTTGACACACGACCGCATTATACAACATAACAGTAGCATTTGAATAGGCCTGGCGTGAGGAACTTGCGATAAAGGAATTTGCACAGTTACATCACGGAACAACATAGGTATAGAACTGCTTGTAGGTCCAACATAGCAGAAGTGAAAACATGTTTAGTTTTGTAAGTCTTGGTAATATTCCAAGCTCAGTTTCCCTGTCTTTCGGATTCCGTTATCCTTCGCAAGAAAGGGAGAAATCACACAACTGTTAAGTGTTTATTGCACGGACTTAACAATAAGCGCAGCTACAAACAAAAAGGGTCAAATTTACTACAATGCACCAAAAAGAAGAATAAATATTAACATAAGTCACTGGACAAAACAAAAACGCAATATAGTTTTTAAAAACTCGAAGAATCACAAATACATGGGAAACTACAAAACTGTCTTTTCCAGGTTAACTCAAAAATTTGAACCTTTGTACCAATTGTACCTCTCGTGTTCTACCCAGCAAAGTACGTACAATTATGTTTCAACACAACGTCAAAACTGCAGCTTTTAAGCTAGGGGAAATGTAAGGCCCAGGGAAGAAGCACCAAGATGTCCAGAACGGCAGTAGACAAAATTGCATTTGACATGCGAATATTTTCGGTTAGTTTTAGTTTTAATTGCTCGAATATTCATTAAACCTCTTATATTCTCGTCCATATAAACTACAAAGATGTTCATAGTATTCTTGCAAAGTAATCTAATACAAGTTAATCTGTCGCGTCCACCCTTTTCGAAACCTGCCGTATGGAACTAATGGTTAAAAGCACAAGCAACATCACTTGGGTTTAACTTACAATATGGAAAAATAATTTGCAACGACAGTTTTTTAGTCCACGTCAAAAATAAGACGTTGGTTTAGAGTTTAGATTAAGAACGAACAGATAAGTTTCAGCTAAATAAAAACACATAAATTTTTGTGAAGAGACAGAGTTAACACTGACAAACATTTTATAGCAGAGTTCGAATTTTAATATTTTTTAAACTTGAAAACCAAACTTGTTTAAAAAGCAACTGCATGGCTTTTCTGGGACAATTATTTTTTTGAAATGTTGACGTTTTTGATCACTACCGACTCATTTTTGCTTCTTTTAGGTTAGTGAAATTTCCAGACCTTAAATGATTAGAACCCCTTGATAGTTCATAGATATTCCAGTAAATCATGACTGACGTATGAATAAATTACAGTTAAAACAAACAAACAAACAAACAAACAAACCACTCTAAGTTCTGGCAAAAAACTAAGAATAATGAAATGAGTATAAGACATTTCTTCAGTTTAAAATTGTGCAAATAGAAAAATGTCCGTCGTTTTTCGCGCACATTACCACCACTTGGGATGTTTCTTATGTATCAATTGCGTCACAACCGGAAGTGATGACGTCGACACTGTCATCGTTTGTGACGTGATGACGATTTACCCTTAAACGAGGGTTTGATGACGTTTTTGGTGCTCGGGCGACTTCCGAACCAAGATGTCTAACAAGCATAAATTTGTATTAGACTAAAAATGAAAGTTTTTGTATTAAATTTAGCTGAAACCGATGGTTAATCTAAAAAGGTTAAATTGTAAGTTATTCTTTAAATTTGGTAAAACTAGTCTATTATAGATTTTTGTGTGGAAGCTTAACTAAAAATCGAATAAAAATTGAGGTACTGTTGTTAAATTATTTTCGCGGAAAAAACTTTCGATTTTGTTTTTTAAAGGCGTTTGACAAGAAGATATGAGCGGGTAACACCCATCGACTTACCCGGTATTCCAAAACCTCGCGCACGAGTTTTTCTTCGTCTTTGGTAAATTTGAGGATCATGGAAATCGCTTTAACTAACTGCTGCGCCTGAATAAAATGTACCACAAGGTTAACAATTGGTTTGTGCTGAAATTTAACAAGATTATTAAAACAAATTGTTAAAAAAAACGACTCAAAACACTTGAAGAGCTTTTCAAACTTCTGTTATTTTAAGGAATTCAAAATAATATAATCTAGTATTAATGACTGATCCAGCTAGTCTGCAATGTCTAGGCTGCGAAGCCTGTAAACGTAACGATCTCGATACGATAGCTGAGACCGCCAAGTTATGGAACTGCGCAGTCGGGCGATCCTGCCAAACACGCCATTGCATGAAACACTACTGCGTTATCCAGTATAATGATCACTTCTGTCACGACAATTAAGGTATGTTAGCTGGCCAAATGAGCAATGATAAAAATGAGGACGGTTTTTTCAACAATCAAACATAGCATCTGGAGACAGCCATAAACGCATTCCTGCTAACCTCCGACTGACCACAAGAGAGAAACCGCAACACCACGTGTTTCAAATACTTCACAACCACATCTCGTTGTCCCTCGTTCAAAGACGGGTCGTCCAACGCCATGTCGCCAGCTAAAAGCGAGGGTATCGGATCAATGACCGCTTCTGACTTCACGCCGTTCTCGTGCGCCACTGCGTGGTTGTTTGATCCGGAGCTTGGAGCCGCTGGAGGGCCTTTGGTGGTCGTGCGGGACGAGGAACGACGTCGACCGGTGCGGGTTGTGTCGTTTGAACGAGATCGGTCAGCGCTGGTTGCAGCTCCTTGCTTGTTCTGTGACGGAGAAGTGGATTTCAATAAAAAATGAAAATATATATATTTATTTATTTCGTAATGGTTTCATAAAAAGTATATTCAAAATTGATTTTTCTACATGGCTTGCATAACTGTTCATATAATTCTGCATCTCAAACGCTGACAATTCCTGCAAATAATCCTAGGACGTTTGTTTGACGTGGCTCTATGTAAATAAGCGATACCGATGATGCCTGTAAATACAGGCGAAATGTATCCTTCAATCCTGAGCTACATCAAACAAACGACCTGGGATTACTTGCAGGAATTGTTATAAAATCTGTTACTGGGTCTTTGGTGGCCATAAAAAGAACAGGGGATTTATAGAAAACAAAGCTGAGTTTAAAACTGGTCAGCCCAATACGTTGGGTCATTCTCGGTCAATAAAATAGAACGTACATCAAACTTTTAGTTGTTTTTAACTTACCAGTTCCTTTTGAAGTGCCTTCTTAAGGTCGACCAACCTCTGCTGGTTCAACTTTAAACTTCGGTCTTTTTCCAACACACGATCTTCGAGACGAGCTTTTTCAACTCTCAACATCTTCACTTCCTCGCCCTCTTCAGATTGGTTATTCTAACAACACAAGTAAGACATGCATTTTGTTTGTTACATAAAATAGAAGCAATGAAATTCTAGTTGATGGTGGAACACACAAAATAAACTCACACAATGCAAACAAATGTGAAAAACGTAACAGTATCAAAAACAAATAAAAAAAACTTTTTGTTGTTTGTGAGTTAAACTTACCTTCAACCCAGCAATTTCCTCCTTGCAATGCATCAGTTCCGTTGTGCGGGAATCCAGAACTTTTTCAAGGTCATTAACCTTGGAAATACATTTAATTTACACATGCTTTAACAAAACTATAGAAAAACAGGTACTAATAATCAAGTTTAAGTGCTGATCGAACAATGTGCCAGTACAGATTTCAGGTATTGCTTGGGAGTTATATGGTAAATTTTATGTTTTATGTACAGGAAAGCCAAGTACACAAAACACTACCCGAAGAATGTTATCAGCTGATGGTTATTGGATATTTCTTACTTTCTCCGTAAGGTTTTGAAGTGTTTCTTCTTTTTGCTGAGATGAACCTTGAGACTGAAGCAATCCCTCATCTTTCCTTTTCAGTTCTTCTTCAGATTTGTGCAAACTACTTGTGATGTCAACGAGTTGTTGCTTCGTGGTTGATAACTCATTTTGGCATGATTCAATCTCTGTTGCAGAAAAGGTATTTATGCATGAAACAGGATTATGACAAAAAAAATTTTACAGAAAAATATTTGTCTCATGGCAGATAGTCACAAAACTGGAGTGAGTTGTGACTTAGTGACTAATTGTGATGTTTACCATAAAAAGCATCTATAATTGAGTGCTGGTAATTTTGTGACTTAATATACAAACAAATAGTAAAGAAAGCATTCTATTTAAACAGGGATCTATTAGGTTTTGGAATCTATATGAACATTACAAATATTGAAGGGTTATCATTTTTTACCAGAGGAAAGTTCTTCAACTTGTTTTAATGATTCCTCTAACTGAATGAAATTCTTTTGATAATCTTCTTCCACTTTGTTTAATCTCTTTTTTGTTTCTTCTCTGCCTGTTCTCACCGACTCCAGAGAAATTGCAATTTCACTGTTGATCCTCTCTCTATTGGCAATTTCCAGCTAAATTACAAAAAAAACTTTGGTGAGCATATGTAGGAAAATTAAATAAATATAAATCTATTGGTAATTTTAAGCTAAACTTAATTGCAAAAGATATTTGACATCTTTTAGTTTGAAACTGATTTTATTTAAAGGACAAAAAATTTATTAAAATAGTTGCTAAAGAAAAGCAGAAAATGTTCCCTTTTTCTGAACAAATTATTCCAAATAAAATACCCTAGGAATTTTACTCCACCCTATAGACTAAAAAACCGGACTGAAAATTGCAACTGGGAGCTTACATTTTTCTTTTCGAGGGCTTCTTGTATGGAATTAATCTCTTGTTGCAAACAGGTTATTTCTTCAGTTTTGGAAGAAAGCTCTTGGAAATGATTCTCCTGAAGTTTTACATGAATGTAAAACTATTGATGACAGAATTATTTACTCCTTACCTTAAGTTGAGTGATTTCTTGAGCGCTTTGTTGTAACTCTTTGTCAAATTTTTCAATATCGAGCAAATGTGATTTCCTCTTCTCGCAAAGTTCTTCTTCTAAATGTGATTGACGTTTTTGTGATCTACCTTCTCCCAAATCATGAACCGTTTGCTAAAAAAGTACCAACCAATGTCAAAACCACATAAAGACACATGACTAAAAAAATTATAAAAATCCAATGCATTAATGCATCAATATTTAGAGCAAACAACACATATTTAAACTTGCATTGACATGTTAATAAACAAAGATCATTTTACACCAAGGTGATAATTGAATTTTAGAACCTGCTCGATGATTTTGGCTTCAAGTTCAGCAACTTGTTGCAGGTAAGTCTCATTGTGGCTGCTCAAATCCTCATTAACTTCTTTTAGGTTTGCAACTTCCATTTCCAATGACTTGATCTGAAATTTTAAAACATAATTTTTAATGTATGATTACCAATACTAATAGCAAACTTATACACATACAAAATACAGACATATTCAAATTTTTGCGAACATCTTTAAACAGTGCAGAAATTTTGATCTACCTTTTCTTGGGATTGTTCTCTTAAACCATCAAGCTCAGTAGATTTTTCAGTAATTTCTTGGCAGTCTTCAGCAATTTTAGCATTTAGATGGGAAACCTATATACAAAACTTGACATTTTTAAAAATATGTAAAATAAAAATACGTAAAAATTTTGAAATAAAACATGTGAATACATAAAAGTTTGTTGATAATATAAAAAACCATCACCTGATTTTCAAGTTGGTTTATTTTGTCTGACCAAGTTGACTTGATATTTACCAGCTGTTGGTGAGATTCTTCCAACTTCATCTCCAGCGCACTTCTCTGAAAATGATTCAAAATTATAGAATAATGGATAAATCATTTGTATGACCTGCTAACTGATCAGTGATCAGTGCAAAATTATGGCATTACATTTGAAATTGACAGAGAAACATAAAATATAATAAGTAGCATTTGATTCTAGTTAGTAGCAACCTTGAAATATTTTAAAGACAAATTTTGGACTTGGGTCAAATAAGTTTGAAAACTACTGAACCGAGAAAAACAACATGACTGACAAATTACGAGCAATCAATCAATCTTTATCGAAATATTAGACAATCAGATTTGATTTCTTTATTTGATATTATACCTCCACTAGGAATGCTTGCATTTGTTCATCTTGTGGAAGTTTGTGGTTGTTCGTTCGTTGCTCCATAAGTTTTAGTTTGTCATTCAAGTGATTGATCTGACTTTGCTTTTCCTCAGCTTCCGATTTTGACTGACAAAAAATGGCATGAAATATTACAAGCAACTTTAACAGTTATTTGATTATTGCACCATTACAGAAAAAATATATTCAAATTAAACAGACTAATATACAAATTTTTCATATGTTTTCAAACAGTTAAAAATGCACATGTTTCAGTGCTCTTTGTTGGTTTATCAGTTAGTTTCACCTACAAATTATCTAAAAACCATTTCAAAGAAGTGAAAACTATGTTTCAAATACCCATAAAGCATGCAGCTAACAAACCTTTGTAATAACAGCTTCGCAGCTGTGTTTTAGTGAGTCATATTTCTCGCTAAGACTACTGTGTCTGCTTTCTACAGTAGAAAGGCTGCTACGAGTCTACGAAGAAAAGTTGCTGCAACTTAAGTTGAAATAAAATCGTAAAGAAACGTTCAAAAAGTTGTTAACTCATTAAATGAGCATGAATGTTATTGCTAGGTTAATATTATAATGTTAAATGTTTCGAAAGTGCAATGCTGTGCATGAATTTGAAAATGGAAAAAACTAACTCCATGGCTTTATTCTTTTTACAGCCAAAGCGGAAAAAAACGAATTTGGCTTGATGAAGGTTAATGCTAAAAGGATTTTGTTACATTTTATTAACATTTACCTTTTGCAAGTCCAGAGCTAGACATGAAAGTTTGTCTTTGAAATTGGAATTGTCCGATGAAAGCTTTTTTATGAGAATTTCATTTTCCTCTTTCGTGTCCCGCAACTTGTTTCTATCCAAATATGTCAAGAGTTAATGGATTATGAAAATTGAAAAAATAATATTTCTTCATAAAGCTGTGACATGTTTAAGACACACACAAAACCTTTATTGTCTCAACTTGTGACACAAACCTTTCTTCCTCAACTTGAATTAAACAGGATTCTTTGTCCTTTAAAGTCTCAGCTTTATGTCGCAAATCTGACTCAAGTTCATCATTCTTCTCTCTTGTTTGAATCAAGTCGGCCATGTGCTCATCAAGACCAATTTGCAGGCGTTTGGACTCTTTTTCACTGTTCATTAACTGTGCAAAACATACATTTAAAATAATCAGATTTTGTAAGTTTTGACAAAAATTTATTACATGGTAAAAGGAAAGTTCAAATGTCAAACAAAAAAATGTGGAGTTTGATTTTCTGACTTTGGACACATTATAGTAAACCAGTTTAAAGGCATTTGAAAGCAAATATAAAATTGCCTGCATACCGATTTTGACACAATATAATGATTGATAAACACATGTGTCAAAGGGCAACAGTTAAAAGTATCCTGGCCTGGGCAAACCATCTATTTAGTACTGAGGAGGCAATCCAAAATAGATGAGTATTTGAACAACTGAGCAAACAATATTCTAGGGAGAATGTCATCTATTCAGCAATATTAAACAACTACCCAATCTCTTGCTAATGCAAAATAGACAACATAAAATTTATATTATAAACCAAATTCACCTTTTTTAATCAACCATTTAATAAAAGATATATACATAAAATTCCTTTTTTTGCATGCCCTGCATCATCATTTTTTTGCAAATTTTTATTTTACGCATGTTATGTATCATACCATATGCTTCAGTTTAGCCATTTCTTGCATTTGCAAATCATAAAGCTCTTCTGAGTTGTCTCGCTTCTCATAAAATTCATTCTTCTTTTTGTCAAATTCATTCTTTTGCTTCTCCCAGTCTTGTAATGCTGATATGAGTCGCTCATTTTCCTGTTTTCACAAAAACAAACAAGACTTAACCACTTTCTTATCAAAAAATGTCATAACACCATAGGCAACAAGTGTAACAACCATGTCTAGAAATTTGTAATTTTAAACTATGCTTATCAAACATTGACTCTCTCATATAATAACATTAACAATGAACATATGTCAAAATAACACTGAATCTGAGTTTCATGTTCACAGAATGGCAATGGGTAAATGTGAACATACAAACCTCTTCTAAAGTCACAGTATTATTTGTCAGTTCGGTTTCAGACTGCTCCAGTCTGCTGATGGTAGATTCATAACGATCTTTGTCCTTAGCGTATGTGTCGTTTAATTCATTTAGTTTGCGTAACGCATTGTCTTGCTGTTTCTCCAAAGCAGTGGTCAGCTTTTCACATTGTTTTGTCCGTTCTTTTAATGACTGGCCATACTCTGAATATATAGGGTGCAAAAATCAATACTGTTCTTGCAGAACTGCACAAGTGGCAGTATTAAAAAAGGCTAGAATGTTTACAATAACTGCATACATGTATTGGTTTGCATACAAAGGCACAATTTCTCATGTAGTCATATTATTTATTTCTCAGGCAAATTCTACAACAACTACGAGTTTGGCAGGTTCTTGACTCACCAGCCAACTTGACTTCCATTCGCTTGACCTGCGTGGTGCGGTTCATCAGCATTGTGTACAAGTCTTCCTTGCTGGAAGATTCTGTAGGCTATTGCCACAATAAAATGTTACATATTTCAACAAGTTTAACATAAGTTTATTTAACATTGAAAGCCTCTATTAGTTGTTTTACAAAAAGAAATATGTTACATATTTTAAGAAGGTCAACATGCTTTCAATGTAAATATGTAACATACATTGAAAGCATCAGAGACATGCTCATCACTTAACCCACCATCTCATTTTCTGATCCATTTAAAGAGCTTAGACTGTCCGACCTAAATAGATTGGAAGCAACTCGACCTCTAGCACCTAGAAAAGTATCAGCATTTAAACAAAAACAGAAGTAGTTCACGTAACTACTCAAATTTTATATACGTGCCTGAAACAGATGTGTTACTTGACCTTCTACCATCATCATGCCTTCGTGATGTGTTTTGAGAAGCTGTTGACCCTTCCTTCGCAGGAGAAACTCCATCTTCAGTTTCAATTCTTTGGCGAAGCCTTTTAAACATCACTCATACATAGAGATTTTACAATAAAAACCAAAAGCAAAATCTAAATAAGAAAATGGCACTTTAAAAGTGTGTTAAATGGATGTTAAAGAAAGGTATTGTCACAGCATTTAGTTGCAATGAATTACAGAATTCCTTTCTCAACATAAACACAAGTATTTGATTCAAAAACATCGACTCCTTATGTTGTTTTTTTACTAAAATTGATTGAAGCCTTGGAATATAGTTTTTAGAAGCTAAAAAGCAACTTTTCCATATGTGTATTCACACAAATAATCATTTGTTCCAGTAACTGGGATTAAACCAACCAGCAGGGCGATTTCGGCTTTCAATTCCAACCACGTTCCTTTTGTCACTTTCACCAAGCCACAAATGTTTTTGAATGTCATCTTTATATTGTATCACAGTCTCAGAAGACAACTGAACATTTTTCTCTAGTAGAACACTGCGAACGGCCTCTGTTTCGAATCTTGTTTGGTCATAACAAGTGGAACAGAGGTGGTACTTCTTGTGGAGTGACCCACAGGCATCACAAGGCACGAGCATATGCATTGACCTCAGATACTTGTGATAAACACCAATATGTCCCCGTCTTCTTCGCAGAATTTCACGCGATCGCTTCTTCTTTTGTGTTCCCATAAGTGACAACGTCGTACAAATGCCTCGTACATGCCCAGCAACACAGAGTGGGCCAACTGTGAGCACCTTTGGCACGAAGCTTAAAGAAAGCATTTATATAGCCTTTGCTTTCTAAATATAGGATGTAAAACAATACAATTGCGTTCGTGCCATACATGCAGACAAACCACAATATCGACAAACATTACACTACATATTCTTAGTCATAATGTAGTTAATCTTAATTAAATCTGTTTAATAATTCTTTGCAGTCAGTTCTTTAGCTTCTGCATCAACAACAATGTTTTGTTGTTGCATAAATTGTTTTCGCAACTTATCTCGGTCGTGTGTCTTCATATGTCGCTTGTCGCGGATCATGTGTCAAGTGTCGCGTTAGCGTATATACATTTTAGCTGCAGAGTAATTTTTATTTTGAAGTTTACAGTGGTTCTTAACCTTTTTAATTTGCCGAACCACTTGGATCATCTGCAAGCATTCGTCGAACACCGATTACATGAAGAATAAGACAAGCAAAAATAGCAAGCGAAACGGAATGGGATATCGATTTAACACAATTTTAATAAATTTGGGTTACTGTGTTCAAACAAAGTCATTTTCGCATGCAGGATGTCATTTTTTTCGATGCAATGTTGTTTAAATATGCGTCGGGAAGAAATGACTGAAGTCCGAGATTTCGATTTGCATAATACATCCATAGTTAGGACGCCCGGGATCAGCACCGTACTTTGTCAGATATGGTCGATGTATAAAGCATATTTAGCGGTGCCATTGAAATATCTGTTGATTGCACTACAAATACGTTTTGAAACGCCCTTTTCTGAAGGCTACTGATGTCATGATTATTTACGTCGGCCGTGATTACGAACCATTTTTAAGTTCACACATGTGCCCAGCAATTATACTATCTACGTCATGCGAGTAAAAATAGTTGTCATGTTTATTGTGGCTTCACAGATGTGAAACTATTCAATGATTGTAATCCAACCTCCCCGTGTCTACTTAACTTAAAAAACTAAATATTTTTGTTTCTGTCATTAATTTAAAAGAAAAACGTGACTGAAACATACGCAGATATTTTGTGAATCATTCGTCGAACCCCTGAAACGTCGTCATCGAACCCAGGTTTAGACCCTCTGCATTAAACGAAGAAGATTCACGCAGACAAGTCGGGTACGACGAAAAAAGAAGCAAGTCGCCTTTTCAGATATCTCTCTCCTGCATTGGATTTAGTGGAAACTTTATCATTCAGGCTTGTGCTGTCCTACAACCAAACTATCGTGAACTTTTATCGTATATTAAGTCGTGATGTGCAAACTAATGAACATGTGTTTGTGTTGGTTTTTTAATGTCCAGTAAAGAAAATAGTTTTTATCATTGCAAGTTTTAAAAAGACGAACTGATCTGCTGCACCAACTGCGGCACCTCTGACTCAGAATGCCGCCCAAAGTCTTGTGTATTCTGCATCTAAATTACAAAAGTCGAACACGCCGAACGCAAAACCATGTGTCCAGATGCTAGTTGCTGTCCGCGAGTGTCGTACATAACTTTTCTGCGTAAAAGAGAGAGAAAAAATATTAAAAAATGCAAATTGTACTCGACTTGTCTACGTAAGACTTCTTTTCCTGTAAATGCACAAAAGTATGTTTTCATGGCCAAATGTTTTTGAAAAAATGCTGTGTTTTTAACGATATCTCTGACACAAAACGCTTTGTTGGAGAATACTCAGCAAACTCAATTATTAATTTAAAAACAATATGTTTTATTGCACGTATAAAATCGGCATTGGAATTGGCGAAACCATCTCATCAGTGATATAAAAAGAGGATACAATGTTTCGTATTCAGAATGATGTCTTGCGTTCTTGCTCGCCAATAACTGATATGCGCGCTTTCGGGCTGCTCATCATTCTGCAAAAACAACAGTTTTTGATCGATTAGGTAAATGTTTCCACCCTTGATAATTTTACACAAAGACGTTGGTTTTACAAACCCAATAAAGACGCTTATCAAAACGACCTGAAATTTCGAAAGCGCGTGTTTTCCTTTGCAAAAGTGGTAGGTTGGGAATTTTAAGGCAATTGGTTTACATAAGCACCTGACAATACCACATTACGTTTCTTGGAGTCTGAAACGTTTTTATACTCACCGATTTAAGGTGGATATTCTTTGAGGTGTGGGAGAAGGGGGGGGCGAACAATTCCCGGTGTTTGTTGAACTTACACTCGACTTGTTGGATTTTCGAAAAGAGGCACGCAGCACTTTGCGACGAAAACTGTTGAGCCGAATTCGACTACTCGCATTTGTCTGTTTGTCTCCCTGGAAAGAAAGAAACGAAACTATTGTATTTTATTGATATTATTTTGTAAGAGAGTCACAAACATTTAATTTACACACCTGCTTGTCAAACTTGTTGTCTGTGGACGATGTACTCTCGTTTCGAAGAGATGGCTTCTTTAAATGCATGTGATTTAATGTTAAGTCACAAAAACGTCATTAGTATTTTTGGTTTGCTCACAGTATTAAAGTAGGCCCTAAAATCATTAAGTTATACCAATCTCTTGATTACTTCTGTCTAAACTTCACCATTTAATAACCATCCGCTTGCTGTTACAACGATTAACTGTTGGAAAAAATCACCTTCTTTAGTTCGTCTTCCTTTGAGGTTTTGGAAGAAGACAAAAACACTTCGTCATCCAGATTCATTTCGATGATGTTGCTCTCACGTGGTTCGATTTTTGGCGCACTGGACAAATCATCTGCTGTATCTTCTGCCGTGTTACTGCTTATTCCACGTTTACTGTTATTCGGAAGGTGGTGACCGGAGATACGAAGGCTCGCTGCCTGGCCGGGGTTGCGGCCCTTTAAACAGAAAAACACATTTTGCATTAGGCAAAAACTGTGCAACTATCAGTTTGTTTGTAACAAACAAGTCAATGCTATGTGTATTGCGGTCCAGCGTTTTTTTTTTGTCAGAATTACTGTGTTAGTAAATCCGTGAATATACTGTTCCATTATGTTTTAACAAGACTCTATGGTTATTATACGACCAATTATGTTTACGCTTTGCTTTTTAAAGATATATATATATTGTTTCAAAGGAAAATTACGCTGCTTTTAGTTTTTGCTGAATAATACCACCAAAATGTTTCTATAGCACCTAAAATACCGAAAATCATTGGATTTGCAATCAGACATATATGATCTTACCGAAATAACGCTGGACCAATACTCGCAGAATCTGTTTCCTCTATACAAAAGGCAAATGACGATGAGAATTCCATGCAAACCAACGACAATTCCGTCCACAATTTCCAAAGTAGAGTTTTGAGCAATCTACAACCAATGTATGTTTGTGATAATTTCAAAACTAAGCAAAGCAACAACACTTTTACAACAGCACTTAAATCTGTCATCCTTGAATGGCGTCAATTATACACATTGTTTATTAGGATTGTATTCAATAATCAATATTTTTTTCAACAGGCCTTATTATAAAACAGGACAATCGAATTAGTGACAAAAAACAGCATTGAAATCCATAGAAATAAAATATACAAGGCACAAAAATGTTTATTGTAGATGAGGTTTGACGATTATTGTACTCACCGCCGGACTTCGGTTGATCCATAACACCAGGTGGGGTACGTGCGACATTATAATTACAAAAGAAAGAAATATAAGCCGGAACAAGTAGCCGCGGTTTTTCTGAATAAAAACAAACAATATGAGTTATCAGTCAGTTGCTCACTAATTACTTTTGACTTAATTTTTACACTTGACGAAAACATAATTTTGACTAATACCGCTAGACGTTATGAAATCAGTAAAATATTACCATAAACCACAAAGGACATTTTTGGAATAATTACTAATCTATAAAGGTCAAGGAGTTTGTCATGCAGCGACGTTGAGAACTATTTGCTATTGAATGTAAATATAGGCTTTCAGAAAAACTTTAACTAACTTTTATAGTTGACACGACGGCGTTTGGGTTTCGGGCACATGTCAGTCTGGAGGTGCACCATATACCACAACAAACCACGGTCACAAATACGAGACCAGTTACCGCCGCGAAAAGATTTCCAACCGCTTTGTTTAAGTCCAAAAAACAGCTAAGGAAATGAAAATGAATAAATCTGCTGTTATCGGCATATTGCCGTATTAGTATTGTGAAAATGTTGGTATGATTAAATTGTATGACTGTTAGACTTATTGGGATAAGGCGGCTTTGGACTAGCCTTGGCTGTAATCTCATTCCACTATATATTTTACATGCTTAATGAACGTTTTAAACAGGATTTTATTTATATTTTAAACGTTGTTTATTTGACCTTTTCCCTGTGAAAGTTTAGTTCTATCAGACAATTTTAATCCCAAACATTAATAATGATGTATTATGGTAATGGAATAATGGGCTTTCTTACTGTTGGTCTTTGCTAATAGATTTTTCCATCCGATCCATGACAATAATAATAATCGCTGGTATGGAGGCTGGTCCTGTGAAAATACGGAACAATTGTAAAAGGTTTAAAAAACGTTTTGCCTGTGTTGCTGTCAAGTATATAGGGTGCTCAAGTATATTTACGGCTTCGATGGCCAATCTGGGTCAAATTTTACAAAATATTTCTATTCAAAATACCAAATAAAGACAAACGTTTTGCACCAAGTGAATATCCAAATTCGTATTTTAAATTAGCTTTGTTGTAAACTTCCCAGGAATGTATGAAATAGATTCAGTATGAGGAATATCATACAAGCTCAAACCCCAAACCCCCCGGATCACCCCACTACACATGTAAGCCTGACTGTGCTAAAAAAAGTTAGTTAACAACATCACAAAATGGTAAAAAAACATGCATTTCTTACACAGGAAATGCGAATACAACTAAATCTATGGGGTGAAGTATGTTAGAAGATTGTTTCTTGCTCACCATATGTTGCCACACTGACTTTGATGAAGAAATTGGAAATGTGCTTTGGAGCTGATTGTTGGATCGTGAGACACAAAAATATCCAATGGGCCAGGATCCACGAGTGTACGTAAAACCAGCCAAGCATGAGTAAAATAATACCTAATACAAATTACAGTTAAACGTTTTTTTTTACCAATTGTTGAAACAAAACCAATAAGCATTAACACAAAAACAATGCGTACTCTCGCATGCCAACGCCACATCCAAGCAACTCCATTTACTTGGCGGTCCCAACTATCACAACGACAAATAAAATACGAATAACCGATATACATTTTGCAAATTAATGCCAAAAGGCACAATCAGTAGAACGTTTTCAGCAAATCAGTAGAATGTATAAGCAATAGAGCCAACAATGTTGCCCTGTATGCAGCTCACTATAAAAAAAATTTAATTTTTGGAAATACAACCTGCAATACACTCCGGTCGGTTTTTCGTTTCTTGAATGTGTGTATCTTCCAGATGGTGTGTGATTTCGGCCAGATAGTCGGAAACGAGGGTAAGAATGAAACCGATATAGAAGATAAGTAGCGACACGCACAAGTTGATTGTGATCATGTGTTGCCGCTTAACTCGTAAGTATCTGTGATAGATTGAAAACATGTGTTTGGTCTTTGCAAAAAACAGTGACAACGACTGATTAGTGAACTGTGTGGTTTAACAATTGGTCATTACCATGCTACATGCACAGTTCAAAAGCTATTATTGGTTTTACGTTTTGCACATTGTGACTCCACGCCGCAAAATACTGTGATTTTGAGTATTTTTTGAGAATTCCTTTACCAGCCAGTTTCATTGCTGAGCAGACTTTAATTTTACTGTTGGAGCTGTATACCAGTGTCATTTCCGCTGTGTTTGTGACGTTACATAATATATTTTCATATGTGGCGTAATCCTCCCACGGCTTGTTGAACGTTTTGTGCAAATCTATTCACAGAAAGCGTGGTTTGTATTTCAACTGCCGATGTTGACTTCTGGCGTGGGCGTACAATCAAATGAATCACAAACTAAATTGACCGTGCAATATGTAACGACCGGATCAGCTTTCCAACACATTTTGGTCCTGGCTATTGTCTTTGTATCGTTAAAGGCGATTTTAAATCATTTGCGGTTTTGCAGTTCATGAGATACAATTACTCATCTGTACACCAAAGCGATGCAAAATATATAAGGTTTTCTAAGCAACTATAAAGGTATTTTTAAACAAAAACAAGTAGGAACCACGAACCGGTTTGCTGTGTAGACGACAATCGTGAAGACAATAGCTATAACAGATATTCCACATCCGACAAAAAGCACATACTCAGCACCATTGGGCAAATGGGGAGTTGGTTCCGTTTCATTAAACAGCATAGCAGTTGCTACAGTTTCGTTTTCTCTACTCATTTTACTTGCTGCGGTTATTCTAAATCTTTACCCAAAAAAGGATAATCGTCACGTGTACAAAGAATTGTTTTTAATCATAGAAAACCACTAACTCCTAATATCCTACGGTTTCATATGTACAGTTTTGCGTGATATGGTTTAAACGAAGGCCTATGTCTTCTTATACGTTGCGGCACAAAACTTGTGCTGACGTCACAGTTTCCGTCACATAAATTTGCATGCAGAAACACTTCCTGAGACGTGTGAAAGTTGGGGGACACCACCCTAGCAATCGAGTAAATGTATGCTCATGTGTTCACGGATTACGCAAGAGAAAAACAATTTGAATCGTTTGAATATATTACCAAAGGTTATTTTACAAAACGTAAAGGTGATTTCTGTTTTCGCAAAAGGGACTGTAGTTGAATTATTGATATGTCTGGCAGCTTCCATAACGTAATAGTATCTTTTTTATAGAAGCAAAAGAGCTATAATACCGATTTATCAGTAAAATAATCATCAATGTACCTATTTTATGTTTTTAGGTTTAAGTGCAATTGCTCCGTTTGTTTCTCATTCTTTAAACCTCGAAGAAATACCTCACAACAAGCGTAAATAAATCATACATTACGTAATTTGCACAACTGATTCCGTTCTATGCTCAAGACGTTGTTCATCTTTTACTGGGAAAAACGTCGCAACGACGCATTGTACTTCAATTACGTGCAGGTTCAATTACATGTAGTATTATATACCAAAGGGTCGTTTGGCAAAAACTAAAGTCGTTCGTTTGGTAAATACACATGTAAGGTGCTGTCTGCACCTATACCGATTTAAATACTAATTCAAATTTCATGGGAATAAATTTTCTGCCAAGTGTTTACTTCAGTTAAAGATGTCTACGAATCCTGCTCCGCATTTGCACTATATACGTCTGTTTGCATTTGCGCACGTGATAAATATTGGTTCAAACGATGTATAAACTAACTGCTGCAGTTAAATCTATATCATTCACTACTCGTGCTGATCGTAAGCATCACCGCACTAAAACTATAAGGTCTTATACAGGGCACAATACAATTGGAAGTGATTCAAGCTATTTTTGATCGTTATGACTTGGCAGTGATATTCTCAAACTCTAGCTGACCCAAGCACGCCATGTTGTGCACAATGCAATGGGTAACTGCCAAAGAACCGCGAAAACCAGTTGTACCATCATTTGTTTATGCCGCTGCACTGAGGTTTTATACAAATTACCTTTTTCACGGCTAATTTGCTTGGGGTGATTAACCTTTCAACAAAATCAATCAAACACTTTCACGCTGGCGGCATATGCAATTTACAAAAGTTTCTGCACCATGTTACTCTATTGGGCTTGCACCACAGGTCTGCCACTCACTTTATATACGTAACACACGAAAGGTGGTGAATCACAGATAATTCGTCACCAATTTCGCAAAGTTACACTCTCCTATCCGACGTGCCAGCAATGACTAACCCTGTCTGTGCAAGACTACTGGTTGGCCACCTGTGCCTTTGTAGGAAGTCCTGCAGAGTCGTTTTTGATTTGATGTGACACGCATTTAAACCATTCTATATACATAAGGCATTCACGAGAGCTTGCTGTCAGTGCAACTACCAAGCAAATATTTCGGGGTTGCTGAAACTGCCACTACTTCCGCAGTAGCTAACAAAAACTTTTTCAGATTTTAATATAGCGAGCGCTTTAGGAAAATTTAAAGCGTCCATGTTTAAACATTTTCAAACTTGTCTTCTTAGTAAATGCAAGAGGTTTGTTTTGTTAAAGAAAATAAACTACTTTGAAAATTCTACCACTCAATAAGAAAGATCATCAAAAAGATCGTTGATTTACTTGTCTTAAATTTAAATGTCCACATTTTTTAGTCGAACAGACTGGTCTTAAATGAAGCGATAAATAAAAGGAACCTTGTGACGTCATAAGGAAACTATCAACTGCCGACAAGCAATCGTTTACTCACGTCATTCTGTTCGCATTATGACGCGCCTGACAGTTTGTGATGTCGCGTCAACTCAGCCCTGGAATATCCGTTCAGATTTGCGTAAAAACAGCAGAAAAAATATACTTATTACGTCACAGTCGGTGCTATCCGGCAGCACCGTTGACGTGGTCCTGCGGTGCTAAACAAATAATCGAACAAAACACAGGTAAACAAGGGCTTTCTGATTACCAAGGCACACCAGTAATTCCGTGGCCCAACCAAGCGAAAGTGACGTATTCTATGATGAATGATGAAAAGCATTACTCTTTGTCAAAGGGTTTAGATCATGTATGAACCCTGTTGGTGCTATGAACGCACTAAGTACTACAGCATGATGGATTGCTGACCTGATATGTCACTGCTTGCGTTTAAATAAAATTAACTTTCTCATTTGCTGGGGCATGAAGCAGCGCAATTATTTTTAATGGATCGTTATTCTAAAAGTAGCAATTTCTTCCGGGTAACGGCGGAATCCAGAAGTTGGAGTCATTGAACGATTTCTGAACGTTGCTTTCGCTCTCTATAGATTATGAAACAACGGCGTCGCTTCCCACAGCTAACCACCGAAAATAGTTCAAAGTACAATACAACCAAGGAAGCCACGAAGTGAATTGACACTGAAGAATTTCGGGTCAACGATTTTAACAAACGAGTTAACTAACTGTAAGACAGCATCAAAGCTTCTGAAAGATACACAGAAAAAACTAGCACATCTACTTAATTCCTAAATATCTGTATGTTATCCATATTAAAATCTTAGTCTGGCTTCAGCATCTCTACCCTCACACACTCAAACGTTTCCTTGTTTGACCTGCTGAGATCATACCACTAGAGATACGAGGCAATCACTTTATTATTGCACACATAATCGACGGCGAGTGGGTGTACGCGCGTATGGAAAACAGGAGTTTTATCAGCAGCCCGGGAAAATCAATGAAACCTATGTGGAGGCGGTGACGATGCGATAGGAATATATGAAGTACAGAGGTTGTACATAGAAATCACACAAATCGTGGCACTGTTTGGGTAGAGATTTTGTAAACACGTTTTTTTTTATCAAATAACAGTAGTTCAAAAGGCGGTATGGAAAAAGTACACAGTACAATGCCCTTAATATTAGCATAATCAAAACAGTGAACAGGCGCGTTACGTCGTGTGCCATCGCAAACTACCTCTTGCAATTCGAAGTTGCTGACAAGTTGTAATGTGGAAGGCAATACAATACATAAGGCTGTAAAAACACGAAGAACGCTGATTAGGAAAGAGTAAGTGGTGTTAATCGTTAATAAGTTAGAGTCGAAACTGCCAACCGAATTGCACTGAGAAGTTTTAAAGTCACAACAATGCATGCAGCACCTAATCATAACCTAAATCTCAGGCGAAGTGTGTCAACGCAAAACAAATCAAAAAACAAATACTATTGTGTCCATTCGTGGGCGAACACGCTTCATTCGCAAAAATTACAACCAGACAATGCTTTGTATGCCAAAACACCAAGCTACACGAAATCGAAGAAATTAATGATCGCACTTAACACTGTTTATTCACGAAAACATATGAAGACGTAAAATCTCGCAATACAATACAGGACGGACTGCTCAGAGGCTAATTATTTCAGCCAATCCAAATCGTCGTCGTCCTCTTCGTCGTCATCAAAGAGCGGGGGTGGTTGTCGATCTTCCACTATAGAAGACGAACGCGAGAGGGAGTGATGGGCGTCGTCATCTTGTTCCCTGCCGACCCGGATTTGGTTAAAAATAGTGTCGGCAATCATTTGGTTCATCGAAGGTTGACTGAAAATAAAATAAAGGGAAAAAAAGAAATGAAAACAAAAGTAAACATATGAAAACCACAGGTAAAAGAGCACGCTAGTTATACGAAGATATATTACTTTTCTTCCTTTTTCACTTCAGCATCCGGCAACTCGGTGACAGGCTTCTCTTTCACAGGTAAAGTATCGGCAGATTTCGTTTCTGTAAGCAAAGAGAAAAACTATTGGAAAACTATTCTACAGCATTTGAGTGCTGTACGCTTGTAAGTGCCGGCGGATTGCGCTCCGCAAAGAAAACGTACCACGACGAATGACAACGCAATAACTTGCATGCTAATTTGCTGCATGTATACATTTACTAATCCATCATTTGCCGTTTCTTAAATTAAGTATTTGCAGATAGTTGGTGCTTGTAACTATTGTACAAATGTATCGACAAACCTATTGAGGTGTCTATCATAATAATAAAAGAGTCAAGAATTATAATGGCATTCACCTTAACACCTCAACTTACCAGATTTTCTGTTAAACCATCGTCTGTTGTCGAGGGCAGTTATATACACAAACAAAAATTTCCAATAAATTTTGTTTGAAAATGATCGGCAGTTACATCAGTTCCCAAACTTCCTGATTGTTTCCCGAAAGGAAATTCCAATTCATTCAAACTTACCACGAGACTCGACTTCCTGGTGATCATCTTCTGACGTCAGTGGGTCCTTAGTTGTATGTTTTTCACCATTCTCACAAGAGATAGGCTCATCTTCTTTTGCTTCGGTTTTATCTTCCGTGGTTGCAGCGATTCCATTGTTTTCTTGGGTTATTACGTCATCTTCTATTTGTTCTTCCGAAGTGGGATTCTCTTCAACAACTGGAATAGCGGCGTTTGGAGCTTCTTCTGGCATTGCTACGCAAAGTGTTCAGAAACGTAAATATGTGCAGTTCTAAATGACTTTAAATATTGAAAAATTGAGATCTAGACCATAGACTAGGGTCTATTTGAATAAAGCGCTTTTTAACTTATTTTAATGCTGTTTACTGTAACTAATGAACTGAAGATGCCCACAGGGCGAAATATATATTCCAAACAACAGCCAGACTGGTCCTGTTGCCAACAGCTAGAGCTTTGTGTGCATATGTGCAATTCTGTTTGGTCTCTGTATACAATCGTAAGATATACATATATATCTATATAAATTATTTGCCTACTATATTGTAAATATCGTCAATATCGCAAAAATATAAAACAACGCAGTATTTTATTATGTTAAACATTGCAAGGCATAAAAGGCGAACGATTCATCAAAAAATACAAAAGTTTTTAACAATATTCATACCGTTTTCCTGTGATTCCTTGATAATTTTATCAGTCTTCACAATCTCCAATGCATCACTATCATCAACTTCTTCCACCTCATTCACATCATCAGGAACCACAACTTCCTCTTCTTCAGGAGGAATGCTTTCTTCATTTTCCTTTTCACTTTTGTTTTCTTCTTGGTTTTTGATTATTTCTTTGTTCACATCCGGTTCCACATGATCGGACACATTTGGCGCTAACGGTTCCACTTGACTGGTTTCATTCAAACTATCTGGTTCCGCTTTGTTGGTCACGGCAATTTCCTCCATGTTATTGGAAAAATTCGTATTTTGTGACTCCGACTCCGGTGTGACTTCATTTGGTTCCGATTCAGAGGTGGTGTGGAGAGTTTGGTCGACAGGTGGTTGCTTTTCGTCCTCTGGAATCGACGTCACTTCCGGTACATCCTCGCCCTCGGAAGGATCTTCTTCGCTCTCTACCTCCTCTGCCGGTTGTTTTTCACTTTGTGGCTTCATTAATTCAAGCGTCGTTTTCTGTAGAAAAGTGGCACAAAACAAACAAAGATTATCAAAAATAGCAAAGAAAGCACCCATATGTTACACCAGCGTGGATTCGGTGTGGTTAAAGAATGATTGAAGCCAAATTAACGAAACAGGAACTATTCACTCGTTGCACAATTCCAAAACAGATAGTACTCGTTAAGACAACCTCACAAAACATGATTAAAACGAAACAGCATAAAAAAAGACAAAATAAACACGTTTACAGACAATTTATTCGCGGTATGGCCAAAGCAAGTAGACCTGAAAACTGGTCAACATTATTACAGTCATACCTTAATAATTTGCAACATGAGGTTCAAGACTTCCGACCCTTCGTATTCTTCGTCGGCAGAAACGCTCGCCTTGACTCGTTGGAAAATCACATTCATTATCTTCTTTACCTGTTGATCAATAGCAAAATACAAGGTCACAGGAAGAAGTAAACATCTATCTCACATATCTGAGAGGCTTTAATAAATATGTCATTAATTGTTTCAGTGGATGAGGGAGAAAGCCCAAATTTAAAAAAGTGCACTTTGTCTTGGTTACATGCTACTACAAAAACTATGCTTCATCTAAAACGTTAAACCAAACTTAATCTTGTTATTTAAGTCTGGGAATCATCCCCCCATTCTGTTGCAACTGGCCCTGACCATTTCAACCTTATGTGTAATTGTGTCACAATCGCAGAAACGTCACAAACCAAATTAAATCATTATGCTTTTACTTCAAAGACAGTAAATGAAGGATATCTGGTTCGTCGCTTTAACGGACTTTATACAGTCATGTTATTTGCGCCTTCATGTTTTAACCAACCTCCGCTATTAGTTGTTCGTGATTGGTCGACGATGCGGAAGTTGCAGGTGAGGGGGAAGTTTCTTTCCCACGATCCTCGATCTCCGACTGTAGTTCGTTAATCTTCTCGTCGTATCTTTCCTTCATGGTCGTCGCCTGGGCACGGAGTCTTTCGTACTATTCGTACCGATAAAAACAGGAAGAAGTTCAATTGCGGGTAAAGGTTGCAAAATACATGAAGTGGTTCAATCATTAATAAGCACGGTACTCAAAATATACGATTTTGTTTATCTGTTGACATAAAGGTCATAATCTGCTGTCATACTAATTTATACAGACATGATTGTATGAGTAATCGCACTAATTTTAACGATATTAGTAACGCATATACGCCTCTCAGAGACTCTACAATAAGAATGGAAGTCCAGTCCACAAAAAGACTTCAGTGTAATTTGTTTTAATATGGTTGTTGCTATTGAGTAAGTCCTCTTGGACGTCATTTTTATCAAGACAATTTATCAAAACTAACTGTATGTTTTGTACACAAGCACAAATGTATTTTAGCAATGTTAAAAACTTGACGCAGCGAAGACGAATGTGGTATCCACGGGTTAGCACAAGCACACATGCACTATACATATAGGCGCAGAATTTACGTTGTTCTGGAAGCATATCTTAAAGGTTTGTTGCACAGACTCTACACAGATTAAAGAACTTTACCCGTTCCTTGTACAAGTTGGCTTCCTCCAACTCTTCATTTGCTTCCGATAGTTTTTCGCGTTGTTCTTCGTACACACTGCGAAGTTGCCCAAACTGTGGAGATACACAAAAACCATGATAACAACCACATAAGAAAATAAGGAAATTTAATACCAGTCACCATGTATTCATGTCACAAAACGAAACCTTTTAACCACGATTCAGAAATCCAAATTGTAAATTTGCTTTTAAAGAAACCGCAACATTGGTGCCATCGATTATACAGGAAGCGACAGCGTTCAAAAATAACATTTTTTAAGGAGAATTGGAGACTGATTATTGATTTTCTTATGAATTTAGAAATGTATAAAAATATGGATATTGATTATGAAACCTACCCTTTGAACAGAGATTTCCAATTTGCCTTCCAGGACTTCTTGACTCTCAGAAAACTCGGCGTTTTCAGTTTTGAGAAGTGAAATTTCTTCTTTCATTTCAGAAATCTTAAGAAAACAAAAACAACAACAACAGTCAAATATACTATATTTCAACTCAGACAAGGTTTTCATCGTGTTCAATTAACTTTTCGACAGAGACCTATGTCTTCATTAGTAAAACAGCACAAGTTTTCATAGCAAAACGCAAATCATTGCATCAAATTGGACAATATGTTAGTCCAAACCACATTGACAACACCTTCACTTGGTTGTGACGTCAAAATTACATCATATGGCAACAGCAATATACCTTCTTCTCCAGCAACACCGTGTTGCTTGCTGCAGTGTCCGATGTGTTTCCCATATCATCAATCTTGGCTTGAAGTTGGCGGACAGCTGC
The DNA here is from genome assembly GCF_947561715.1 of Ascidia mentula. Classification (NCBI taxonomy): domain Eukaryota; kingdom Metazoa; phylum Chordata; class Ascidiacea; order Phlebobranchia; family Ascidiidae; genus Ascidia; species Ascidia mentula. The sequence goes on along the minus strand of NC_138574.1, from coordinate 8,899,411 downwards.
CTCCATTTTGATTCGCATTTCCGCATTTTCGGCTTCTCGTTTCTTGAGCTTATCAGCCAGTTCCTATGATGTGAAGATTGATATGTGAGTTTAATGGTCTGCTAAAACCCCGATGATGTACGGATATTTTTTTTATGGTTGAATTATCTACACATAAGGAAACAACCCTGTTGCGAATTGGAGCTAAGAGGTCGTCGATTTCGAAGGACAAAACATGTCACTTTTCTGCATTTTGTGTTAAATGTATCATAAACTTGTTACGACCGTACCGAAAGTGGTTCGTCTCTGTTGTTTGGTACTCAGCATGGAGTACCCAACTGATCGACGTAGACCGAAAGGTACCACAAAGTGGAATCCAGTGTGCCTGATAGTGTAAAAGCTAGCAGTGCCACTTCAACAGCTGCACTGATGAGACCTTACAGGTTGAAACAGTGTGTGTGTATACACACTCTGTCTGCAGCTCTCCTGTACAGAAAGTGCTATGACTATACTGCAAAACAGCCTATTTTTCTATGGCCTCGATGGCTTTAAAAAACAAGAGTACGAGTCTAAACTTAAGAATCGGAATCAATTTGATGCATAAATTCATGCAGAATCAACATAGAATCGGTCACACGCCGAAATACCAACAATGCTACTAACGCGTTACAAAAACCACTGGTGATTTTGTGGTAAATAAACCGAATGCCCACCTCGATGTTCGTGTTTTTCTCAGCCACTACCTCCTGCATTTTTTCCCTCATTTCTTGAATTCTTGAGGCAAGTTGTTCTTCGTTCTTACCTCGCGATTCATCGTTTTGTTTCGCGAACGACAGAGCTCCCTCCAAATCTAAGAAAAATACAGTTAAAATAAAACAGAGGTAAGTGCTACCAAAGAAGTCAAAAATACAATGCTATCAACTTGTACAAGTACACGTGCCGATTTGTTTTTATTTATGCCAGTAAATTTTATGCACAAAAAAATTTTTTTTTAACACACAAAAATACTCCATATGTTTTGTAATCCCAAAATAACATAAAATTTTTTTATATAAAAGTTGTTGCTATTTTGTCATCGAATTGTATCATGCATAAACATATTGGTTGCAACTATTCACAACGAAAAAAAACAATCCAAGGCAGCAGACTAAAGTTGCCCACCTTTGACCTTATCCTCTGCTTCGTTGGCCCTCTCCTTCTCTTGCATGTAAATATCCTTAAACTTTTGCTTCAGTTCTCCCTCTCGTTGTTTGGCGTTGCTCAGTTCAAGGGTCAGCTCCGAAACACGTGAAGTGGAATCACTGACAAAAAACGTGAAATTTTTTTAAGAGGAAATACTCAAGAGTGGCATAGGATCTGCGTCAGTGCAATATTTTATGATCAAAAATTAACATTAATTCCGCCTAAATCAGTGTTTCTCAAACTTTTTCCAATCACGTACCGCTCATTTGTTTTTTAATACACTGCGTACCATCGTATTACTATACCATAACTGTTATGACATAACACCAATGAATAACAATTTAGCCAATATCACCAGTTGCTTGGATTTCTTTATTGTTGCATTTGTGACGCAATAGTATCAACATGAAATTGTTGCACAGTTGAATACACGATGTCAGAATTACTTTAACAGTGCAACAATTTCACGTTGATACCATTGCGTCACAAATGCACAATAAAGAAAACCGACATCATGTATTTGCAGCGGTTTTGGCTTCTGCAAAGTGCGGCAAATTGAATAGAGTAGACTAAATCGCGTACCACTTGAAAAGCTCTCGCGTACCACTAGTGGTACGCGTACCACAGTTTGAGAACCACTGGCCTAAATCGTATGGTCAGTTTCTGCACTTAGTCCGTTAGAATATTTTTTTTAAAGTTTTAGGAGGAAGTTATTGTCGCTTATGTAAAAATTTGTTGTGTTCACGCTTGTCAGACGTGGTATACCTGGCGTATTGAAATTTAAAAACAACATCCGTTAGGGGGCGCGCGCGAGACAAATATCGCGATGCCGTTTAATGAGCATCAGTCACAACTGGCCGGTGCGCTTAGCCTATTCGGCAAACACAAAACAACGCTGCAATTATTTCGAATAATTACGCGCCGAATCAAAAGCACTTGTGGGTTGTACCTGAGTTTTTCGGTCAGCTGGACCTTGTCCTGTTCGAGTTGCAGAGAACGAGCTTGACTTTGTTCAAATGACTCTTTAAACGTGTCGTTTCTCTGTTCCAGTATAAGATTGCTCTTTTCCACGTGTCTGAAACGTAACCATCTTAAGTTTAACAATCAACATATATTGTTTCTGGCCGTTTGGTCAGCAAAGTCGTCTTATAGTCACACCAGCTGCACTGATGAGACCTTTTAGGTCGAAACAGTGGCCATCTGTCTGCAGCTTATACACTATTCATATTATTGGCTCCACATTGCTTATATATTGTTTCTGTTTTAAATGTCGGCGAATAGATGAAATCTTATAAGAACGTAGCCTACTGACTATACATAGCAGTGTGTTTTAATGCCAAGGTCTTTAAACAGTAAAAATAATTGCGCATTATTGCTAAAGGGTAAACGCTTAGTCCCTAACTTACCTAATACAACATTAGATTTGAACGACCACTCTTAACTTAATTAATCATGTCCGGTTATTGTTTGCAGTCACAACAATAGACGACAACGGACAATGCCACAAAAATGTCATAATTAACCATTTTTTGCATTTGGCATTTTCCCGTTGTCGATGCATTTTTCATCGAATAATGAACTTACTTTTGATTTTGCTGCAAAAGTTCACTGATCTTGTCGTTTTGGGTCTCAATCTGCTTGTTCTTCTCCAATACTTGTTCTTTCAAACGATCGTTTTCCTGCGATTGGAGAAAATAATTGAAAAACATCGGATTGAGTAACGGTAGCAGGGATGGCGCCAAACACGAGATATATGTTAAAACAATAACAAAACCACACAAACATTTCCTGGTAAAATAACACTAGCGGCAATAATGACATCTGCTATGCGATGCAAGTCACGTTTAACGAAACTTACCGGCGTCACTAATTCGCAGAAATTTTGGCGCGTTTGACTTAGTTTTGCAAACTCTGTGCATACAGCAATCGACCACGGTTTGTTTTGTTTGTTTATTTTAATTTATTTTGTTTTTCATAACATACAACAGAAAGCACCTTTGTTCAGTTAAATGTTGCCTTAAACTCCCAAAGAAGCAACGACATCACAATGCTTAATTTCAAGTGCTTACCTGTAAAATCCGCTGCACACTGTGCATTATCTGCTTGGGGTCGACTGCCTGCGATGAGCCGAGCTGAGGTTGCTGAGTTTCCAAAGTTGTGTTTTTTTTCACGTCTTCGACAAGACCTGAAACCTACGAAACACGCGTTTGAAAACAAAACTGCAACTAATGAGTTTTTTTTCAGTGGAATTTCGACATGTCCAGATAAAGGAAGGAGCCGGACATTTTTTTAGCCAAATTTTTTTGAAACAATTAGTTCTTAGAAAGGTGATTTCTATTGTCTTTCGACACAACACTTTTACATGTCCCATAATGCGAAATTTTCACAGCAGTTAACATTTTTATTTACCCAGGAAGCAATGATTACGTTAACAATCTATATAACAACGGAAGGGCAAATACATTTCCTAAAACAGTAAGTAATTAGTAGTTCACATAGTAAAAAGCGGATGTTTTTGACAACCTTGTCGACTTTTTCCTGCAACGAACGTAGTTCCGAACTTTGCTGTCGAGCTTCCGTAATTAAAATAGGGAAATAGTCTGAGCCTACAAAAATTTAAACAACCTCGTTGAAAATGAAGCCAGGCACATTATTCTATTTCAAAACTTTTTCTTATTTGGGCAAATAAAATTTCAATAGAAAAAAAAACCCTAAATTTACGATTAAACCCTGGAAGCAGTAAACAAAGAATAAAACGTGAATCACAAAAGGTCCCAAACAACTTAATACTTTGCTGTTAAAAAAGTCAGTTTGTTGGTTTTTTGTAATCAATGCAAGAACTTACTAGGGGCGGGATTGTACTGCTGCGGTTGTCGATAGTTTGGATACTGGCCATACTGTGTCTGGTGTAGTTGATGATGCGGGGAATCAAGGTTGCTTTGTAAGTTGGGTTGTTGAATACCTTGCTGGGTGTCCAAATACTGCGTCTGCGTTGTGGCTTTGAGTTTATTGCGTTGTACAAATTTAAAAAATGGGAAATGTATATCAATGACAATTGTATGCACACTCCAGGTAACGCATATTTTATAGATAACATTACAGATGTTCGGACTAAAGTTGTGTTACGAGTCTTTCATGAAAGGTCATTTTAAGGACGATAAGACATTAAAGTTTTTGTTAAAGTATCATCCCAGTACCCTTTGATTTTTAATTTTAGTTGTTCAATCATTCAAAAGTTATTTGCCCTGTCTAATTCGGGGGGGTTGTTTTGTTCTGCAACCCAATTTTTAGAGGGCATTTTATGAAAAACTCTTAACATAACTTTCGTCTGAACAAAGCTTTTGTTCTGAAAGTCAATTTTCAAGGAAAAATTTATGCGACTCTTTTTTAAATACGAATTTTCTGTGAGACCCAAAGTAAATAACTATAAGCGTAAAATACAGAATAGCCCAAATAAAAACAGTTTATTCCACGACCCCAAATGAGGCCACGACCCCATAGTTTGAGAAGCACTGGTCTACTTAACAACAATACTTTACATATTGGTCAAAAATTGACATCGCCTATTAATGGCAGTGTTAAGAGCGGCCCAAATAAACCACAGTGATTGGAAACACAAGCACGAATTTGCGTTATGACGTCATAATGGGACACCATCGCAAAATCTCAGCAACTTGTTTACCTGCAAACCGTGTTGAATCTGCTGTGGAACATTTTGCATGTGCTGGTACGAAGTTGACGAAACTTGCGGATTCATGGGATTATGTTGATAAGTTGGTGTCGATGGGAGGTGGGACGCGTAAGAACCCACGGTGGGGTACATTTGAAGGTGGGGCGATGGGGCTTGGTGCAGGGGGGAATTCGCAGGTTGGGGGTGCATTGCCGATGACGTCATCATGTTGGGTGTCTGTGACAAAAAAGTTTAATTCAAAAGAAGAGCAAAAAAATTATTAAAAATCACAAAAGTCATTAGTTTCTGTCAAACTACGTGTAAATTGCATTGGAAAATAATTTTAGGCAAATAAAATAAAGCCCTATTAACTCAACGTAAGAAGCTTTACACAATTTCATAATGATTAAGTCTTGCATGACGATAACATATCAACCGTAAATGATTTTATTGCAGCTGAACAAACCTGTTCTAATAGCCTATCGAGGTTGAGGGTTTATACAGCGTCGCATAAATCTGTGTGGGATTTAATTTGTATTTTAATAAAACTGGATGTTTATGGGCGGCGGCCAAAATTTAACGAAACCAAAACATGAAAAAAGGCTTTATGCAACTACGCAGAAAGTTCGCTTCTAAGTCAAGCGGAAATGGACATTTAAAGCAGAACCTCATACTCTTTTAAAACTCACACCTAAAACACATAAAAAAGTTATACGTACGTTGTGATGTGGAGGTTGTGGTTGCATGTGAACGGGACTAGGTGCCATCATCTCCGAATACTGAGCGGAAGTTGGATTAGGATGTTGACTAGATTGTTCCGCCCCCGTCACGGGGATCATAGCGTGGCCCATTTTCGCCATCCGGGAAACCAGGTCGTTTCTTCCCGTGTCACTGGCAGCCTTTGACCCGAAGAATATAAAAATGGTTGATAAATGGCGAAGTGAAATTGTCATTGGCGCGCTTTTTTATCACCGCTGTATTATAATGAGGCTGTTTTCTATCTGAGATATTGCGCATGAAACCCGTTTGATAACCACGTTGTTTTCAAATAGGTTTTAGGCATTTTTAAACCTTTTTATCGGTTAAGTACGACAACCGAAAACAATCAATGACGATAAGCTACGTTAAGAAGAATATAAGATTTCTCATATGACCCAAAGGCAAATACCTGTGCCATGTGGTCGGTCAAAGATGCCGTCCTCCCTCTTACAGTTTCGTGTCTGAAAAAAGAAGATCGGGTTCAAGTTTCGGAAAACAGGAAATTCATCCCTCGAAAATCAGAAAAAGTTTCTTTCGGACTTGAACTTATATAAATAAGCAATTTGTAAATCTAAAGAAATTTTTAGCTAGTAAAGCAGTCATACAATCAAGGTTACCGTGCTTATTTTCGAGTGGCGTGTTTAGCTTTTCCGTCTAAAAGTGCTTACTTACATCAAATGCAGATTTTTAGTCATTTTGCGCACTGTTGTAGATGTGTATTGCGTCAAACACACAAGCACAACTCTGTCTGAAAAGGTCATCACGACGGAAATAAGTCACAGATTTAACTACTGTGCCACAAAAACCAATATTTATTGTTATGGTTCGGTCTCGGCCGATTGTTAAGTATGTAAAATATTTGTTGAGTATAAATGTGAGGATTTGATTACACTAGGTTACTCTGTTTGAGGACTCAAACACAATAGTCAGTTCTACAAAAGAAAAAATCACTGACGATGTCGGGGAAACCACAGCCAATAAACAGTATTTTGGTATGAGTAGGTTTATTAAAAGCGTTGTTAAACCGCGCCATATAATAATACGCAAAACTAGCGAAATTGCAATATTGCCCATTTCAAAAACGCGGCATAAGATTATAGCACAAATAATATAGTCCAGCAGAGTTTTTGTAAGTACTCTTCTAGAAGCATGTTGAAACGAGAATGGTTAACCAGTGGGTGGCGTAACAGTCATGTACATACACTCCATTTTATGTAGATTATAAAAAAAAAACTTTAAAAACATTCTAACACAAGTTTTTTCTCACAAATAAAAAAGAATAAGTGCTTTTTACTAATATTCTCCATATTTTGTTGAGATTTTATCTCCTTATAAATCAAATTACAATAGAAGTGTCTGGCGGTATAATGGCAACATATGGTTACAAATAAAAAAATGTTTTTTTAGTTTTTAATAACTGCGCATAAATTAAAGGGCTTTTGAGCTGTATTGTGTTGGAACCTACAACCTTGTTGCAAATTTTGATTTTTGAAAACAAAGTGGAACGCTGGAACATTACAGGTAAATTTGGGCACACTTTCAGCATCACATCAAGATTGCGAAGTTGAAACAGTTGCTGTACATCCAAACGAAACGATGTACATGGCAAACCTATGTGGCATAATGTAAACAAAATCTGGTACAATGTTCTTAAAACCATCACGATGACAGAAAATCTCTTCAAAGCAATCTAATCCATGAAAAGCTCGATCATATTTCCGTTGGGGTCGTGGAAGAAGAGCTGGCAAATGGAGGTGCCACTGAGGTTCTCTCTATGATAGCGAATCTGTTGCTTTTCAAGGGCGGCGATCACTGTGGACATGTCGCGAACGCGGAAAGCAAAATGTGGGTCGCGAGAAATGATTTGGCGGTTGATGTGAAGGTCGGGTTTTCTGCATAACAAAAAAAACTGTTTTGCATTTTAACGCAATTGAATATTATGTATGTATGACGTGATATTTGTTATTTATATAAACCGGATCCGGTTGATTCACCGATAAATAGGTGGCAATTGGATTCGTTTTTTAAAGGATATAGTTTTGCTTTGCGATAATTTAAGTTGTTTGTTATGATAGCATTTAACAATAACCTACTCAAGCCTAAAAAATTGCAAAAAACTAAAACCCGGCCAATACATAATTCAGTGACAAACAGCCAAAAAATAAGCAAAAGTGCATGAATTAGGCATGTGCTGGTCCGATCCGATGATTGATATCGTATCCTACACGCAATTTGCATGACACTAAGATATGTCGCTTTTGCGAAAATACGAAAAGGTGTGAAATGTTCTACAATATTCTAAAAATAATTAGATTAAGTTTGGGTTCGGCGGAATACTGACTGCAGCTGTAGCTATTGTAATTTGGCGAAATCGGAATACTTTTATGTTCGCATATCCCTGGCATAGAAAGGTTAGTGTTGTTAGTTATCTTTTCCTCAAAAAAGGTAATCAGGTGGGTAAATTATTCATTGATAATTTAAGTGGTGCGATAACTATTTAGGAACCAATATTAATGGCCAAAATGTAACGATAAATAAAATTCACGAACCGATTTAATATAAAAATCACCTTAGACTGTTCTCCGCAGGTTCTACGATATGCATCTTGGTTCCGTCGCTCATTTCCAGCCACTGGGCGGCGTAAGGGAACGGTGGAGTCTTTGTTCGCTTGAACCCAAGAACACTTCTGTAAAATTGCTCCGTCCTGCGGCAAAATGAAATTCCTGGTCAAAATCGCTGGAAACAGGTTGCGGTCGTTTCGTAGAAAAGGGACTTTACCTGGTGACGCTGGTAGCCACGACGGTCACGTGATCAAGAGAGCCCACATTATCTTCGTTGTCCATCGTCTGTTTTTAGCTTGTTTTTTAAAAAAAATGCCCAGAGAGTGTAAACTGTTAACTTTTACATTGAGGATAGATCACTGCTGGCAATATACAAAATACCTGCGTTTTTACCATAAAATACAATCTATTTTCTTTTGGATTTCTGTTCTGTCCTGGAATTTCACTAACCTTAGTGTGTCATAACTTGCTAGTCTGTCTTACTTAAAACACGCCAACTTGTACCAAAGAAGGTATCACCTCGTGTTATAAAAAAAATAAGGGACGAATTGTCTGCCATCCTCCATGGAAACTTTATTCATAACCGGATACACAATGAACTGAAATCTTTGCAGTTATCGCTAAGATTCCAAAAAGTTGTACAACTAAAATTATACTGTCAGTGTCCTTTCGGTCAAATTGCTCGGTGCCCTTTTGCAACTCGCCTTACTATGCCAGGCCTATTAGAAAACAGACAATTTTACTTTCAAAACCATACAAACTCAATGCTGAAGCACACTGAAGGTGGACGCCTCCGCGAAACGTGCCCACGTCATCGGTATGTTTATATTAGTCACGTTGTTTTTACACGTATTTTACAACACAAGTGTTAACCGTGTCATGTTTAAATACATTCACTGCACGGTTATAATTTTAAAAAACAACAAAAAATCTTAAAGCGTTGCCCGACAACAGGGAGTAAGTATCCATACAAGCTATACGTCTGACGTATATAACAACACTCCTCATATTCTTGTGCCTTTTTCTTCTGTCTGGCGTCAGTACTAACAAGCAATTGGGCAATACCCGATGTAGTCACATACAAAATATGTTCCACTTTATACTGTGCTATGCTACTTGACACGCTGCATGTGCCACAATCAGATCCGGGGTGTACCGATGTGCATAGCTGTGACGTGTTGTTTACAATCGCCGACAACGGAGGTTGTTTTATCAACCGAATTAGCCTGAAATGTTTCACTAAAAACGCTTAAACTGCCGGCAGTGCTAAGTTCGTCAATGTTCATCAACCTCAAATCGAAGCGCACTGCACGTACTTCTCTGTAGCAAATGAGTATGTATACCGCGAGATTAATTGTTTCTTAATTTAAACGTGGGGTTTCTTTGCCTGGGCCTTGGTATAATTCGTTAATGATAATAATAATAATATTAATAATAATTTTATTTTTCCCGTCGTAATAGTAGTCTAATTATACGCCGTAAACATGTGCAGTGAACTGAGGAGAACCGAACAGCTTTAAACTGTAGGCGGTTATCGATAAAGTATTGCTTTGTCGCCAGTGGTCTTTCAACTCATACAAGCCTTTGTCATGCAAAATAGTTCTGTTACGCAGAAAACGGCGAATTTGTATGAATACATGTTCTTGCTTGTTTAGAATGAATTCAGAATTAACCAAGTCGATTGTATAAATGACACAGACTCCATAATAATCGAAAATTTAAAAGTTATTTAGCATCCACCACTTGGTTTACTTTCAAGTTTTTGAAGTAAGTTAGTTGAACTTTCACACTTAGTTTTTAATAAAAAAAAGTCACGATAAACTAATTTTCCCAGCAACGAAATGTAGCATAACACATCGGTACAGTAACGAAATAAATATCTTACTACCAAGAAAATACAATTTGGAATAGGTTGGACTTACGGAGGACCCGGTGCCGACAAATCTTGCTGTTTCGTCATGGTAGGAAGTTCGCCGTTTCCAGGCATTACAGGAAACCCTTCAGGTACTACAACAAAGTGCAAACAATATTTACGTAACTGGTCGTAAACCACAGGCATTTAAATCCACAATTGTCAAGTTTTAATTCATGGACACCTCATATAAATGAACCCAGATATTGCTCACATTTCGTAAAATCCTATAACATGTGTAATGTGTGTGTTGTCGTACCACACATACTGCCTTTAAGGCAAAAATTAAGACACTAGCGCAAAAGCTGTGCGTAGTTTAAGTGCTGCGTATTGCACATCCAAACAACTAATTTATCTATGTCAAACAAATATCTTCTTGTTCACAAGGAACGCACATATGGCACTAACAATAAATTACACAATACCTCTGTATAGGTTACGTAATCTAAGAATAAATTGGACAGTTGCTGCAAAGTTGTTCGGTTGCAAAAATGTTAATCGCATACCTTGCGTCTGTATCGTAGGAAGTTGCTCTGTGGCGGCAGCTAGCGGTACAGAGTCAGCGGAACCACCGCTTTTGACCGACGACGTGTCCTTAGACTGCTTCATCTGGAACCAAAGAAGTTTGTAATGATTCGCACATAAAATTCTTCGCTGAATAGCTAACAATGTATGCTTCAGTTTGGTGACCAAAAATAAACACCTTAGGTACTCTGTTTAGTTATGTCAGTTTTGCCTCAAACAAAATTGAGAATCACCCCATACTGTAAAGTAAAAGTTATTTGCTAATCAAATATGATTGCAGGAAAAACACAGAGCAACTACAAAAAATATTTAAAGAAACGTTCAAATGTTCCACAAATAATTAAACAGACTAGAGTACAGACATGATTTTATCATACCCTCAACAAATCAACTTCGAAAACTAAGGTGGAGTTGGAAGGAACTTTGTTGCCAACTTGTTTCGATCCATAAGCAAGTTGTGGAGGAATAACAATGAATCTTTTTCCAGATTTTTGCATACCAAGCATTCCACTTTCCCAACCCTTCACAAAAAATATAGTAAATGCATGATAAATTGACATAAAAACTAAGTTTTAGGTAATGATCTGATACACAAACCCATATATGGCAAAACACATGTAAACTCCTATATCGTTATTTTGATTAGGTTAATACCTGTAGTGGCCTCATATATGTAAATTTATACTGTACCTTGATAACTTTTCCCTTTCCTGTCTTGAATCGGAAAGTCTTCTCAGTGCTGTGGTTGCTATCAAAGACAACTCCAAGTGTTCCATCTGTGTTCAGTAACCACCCTGTGTATTTTACTTCAAGCGAATCCCCAACTTCAATAGCAGCAGAACCATCTCTTGGAGTAAGATCTTGTGCAATAAATTCACTTGGCGATTGCCCTCCACTCATGTACTTGGCAAGACAAATCTGCACAAAAATACATTTGTACAATTTGTATCATGAACATTTGTACACTTTACACCAAAATACACATGAATGTAAATACTGGAAAGTAGGTTTTAGATTGCCCTTACCTGCTTTGCAAAATCAACTTGTTGTTGCCCGTTATCAAAAAGAATACTCCATGTCTGTTGCTGATCATCAGTAAAACTAGCATAATTGTTGGCTTGTACCTATGTTAATATTTTTAAAAATATCACTGTTGCAGAAGTTTAATCAATTGTAAACTGCCCTAAAAATGATACATACTGTAAAGGCAAACGCTGGTGTAATTTGCAAAGTGGAAACCGGCTTTTGCTTGGTAACGTACATCAATATCTTGTACTGTGAAAGTACATTAAGATTGTTAGTAAGTGTTGTGGTGAACTTGATATAAATCATTTATAAGTCCACCAAACACAATGAAACACAATACACAGATTCTTACGTCATTTGCAGAGGGATTTCTCAAAATTGCTGCTCCTAATCTACCTTGTTTGCTGTATTGATTTTTCACCCTAAAAAACGAAAATCTTTTTCAACTTTGAAAAAATTGTGTTTGGATTGGGACACTTTGACAACAAAACCATGTTGAACTTCTTTCTATATAGCATACTATATCAAGGAAATCCATACTGAAGATTTAGAACTTGAAGACCTTTAAAAAGGATTAAAATGTATTAAGAAGTTAGTGAATTATTTTCTCCCAACTTGGTGGTCACAAGTGCACTAATGCAATTAACGAAACCCTTTATCTGCAAGCTACGTAGACTTACAGGCGAAATGCTGTCACAGCAACTGCCAGAGCAACTCCAGATGCTGCAGCCTGCTGTGGTTGTTTTTCTGCATGAAAACAAAAGCATTTAACAGTTTTTAATATTACAACTTCAACAACAATTACATTGAGATGTGTGCGAATGATTTATAACCTTTTCACAATTTTATAGGCAATCCATGTAAAAACAATTACATATCGAAAAATGTCAGATTGTGCATGTACTATATGTGCAATCAATGTTCAACAAATAAAAAACTAAAAGTGGTTACTAACATAACAAACACAGGGCAGACACATGACTATAGGCTACCATTAACAATTTGCAACATTTTTACCATTTTGTTTTCCAGGTGGTTTTGGTGCTTTGTATGTGAGTGATTGATTGCTGTTACCCGTATTCATCATCTGGGCATTGAGACCAAACAGTGAATTCAGGTTTGATTTTCTAGAAAATAAACGCAAAATGACAGTCAAAACAAACTAAAAGAAATGGCATGGATAATTACAAATTACACAAATACACTGCTGTCTTCCAACATGTTATGTAAAAGCATATACCATGAACTCTTACATGTCTTAAGTTGATGATCATTTAGTTAACACAAGACAGGGTGTTTAACAATAAATCTTATTCTTACCCAGAAAGAAAGTCCCCACCATCTTCTGCGCCTGTGCCGCCAAGAGCAAGATGGTTCATCTTGTTAACTTGATACCAAGTATGCGTTAACGCAAGTAGCCTTATCTGCTGTAAATTACTTCGAAACAAACCTGCTCTACTTCCAAATGTCTTCCAAACTTTTCTGCACAAATTTTATTCGATTACCCATTCACTAAACCGGAAACTAATCAGCTGTGACATGCACGTGACCAAATCTCCGGTATTGCACATTGAGCATAAACATCCTATTGTTGTGTATTTTGCAATTTTGCACCAATCGGGTTGCCTGTAAGAAGACGTAGCATCAAGATACAAGTGTTTTTCCCGGAAATAGTGACTAGCCTCGCATTGCAATGCATTGAAATATGAAACTGCTGTCCGCTGCAGTAGTAACACAAACTTAAAGCATATAAACCTTATAACCATGGAGCTTAAGACAAAAACAATGTGCATTGCTAGGACCTTTTTCGGAGATTATATGAAAATAGGGGGACGGGGCAAGCTTTTGCGGTAAAAATCCATCAGCTTGAAAAAAAACAATGGGTTTTGCCTCGCATTGCAATGCATTGAAATATGAAACTGCTGTCCGCTGCAGTAGTAACACAAACTTAAAGCATATAAACCTTATAACCATGGAGCTTAAGACAAAAACAATGTGCATTGCTAGGACCTTTTTCGGAGATTATATGAAAATAGGGGGACGGGGCAAGCTTTTGCGGTAAAAATCCATCAGCTTGAAAAAAAACAATGGGTTTTGACTTCAGATGCACCCCCATACCGTGGGTCCTGCGCCCAAGCAAAACCAACTAATTACGCAAGGTATCCATTTTCCCAAACTCTAAAAGGTCGTTTTTTGTCAGCTCCATTTAGACAAAAATAAAATTTTATAACAAACACGTCCTTCCTAAAGTTTTTTATTCAAACAACTCCATATAGTGTACACATTAGTGTCATGTACTTCGAAGGTAGCCTAATAATTGAACGATATAGAGGAATGTTAAATTTAAAATAATACCATAGCATGTCTATAGCGGAGTATATAAACTCTAATAACTGGTTGCAGCTTGCAGCATAGTATGCCATTTGCACCACAAGTATCACATACACGTAGTGGCAAACCGTGACGGGCGTTTTCCCAACATTTGTAAATAAAACAGTTGCTTCGTTGGGTGATTCAGAATACCCATCTCTAGGATGTAAAGGGCAAACAAACTATGTTTTTGGGTGGTTTCTAGCACATATTTGCCAAGATTGTGACGACATACAAAAGGTGCAGCCCAACCTTTTCAATGAGGCGTGGTTTTCCAGCACCCATCGAAAATTTTAAAACACAGCTTAGAATACGCTACGTAACAATTTTTCGTAACAATTTATTAGAATACGCTGTTGGCGCATTCTCAGCTTGTGCGATAGCTTGCGGCCTGTACACGGAACATCTCTGATTACATATTTTACAACACAGGAGAGAATCCAAATGGATAAATGTTTTACCGGATACCCAATAATGCATTGCATAGTTCTGCCTTTCTTGGTTGGGCGGCATATTCAAAACGGTGCCTACAGAATTTGGTTATTGTAAAATACAAAATTCTTTATGTTTAACTATGTTAAAATAAAATAGATGAATGTAAATTGTTCATATTTTCTCATGAGAAATGCAATTTAGACATGGCTAACACACTTATTAACATACAATAAACTCCCATAACGCTTAAAAAGATCCACAAAAACGACAAAATGCACGAAGCGAAATTATATTTCAAAATAGTTTGCTGAAACTAGCTTCCTTCACATATATCTGTACACTTCTTTGCATTGACGTTATACACAAGCGCATTTCACGCCTATGTTCGTAAAACAGAGACAGTATCACGACGAGTGAAGGACGAACAGCCAGGATATGCAGTGTGACATCACAATCAACGTGCTACGTCACAGGTTGGGGTTTCCCCCGACAACTTCGAAATCGCTTGACGAAGAAACGTCGCTGAGTGAGTGGGTTCGTGACACCAAAGACTCGACTTTCCAGGGCAGATGAAAATGTTCCCCAGGCAAAGGTGTGCAATGACTGGACGTGTAGTGGAGCATGTACTGGTTTGCCTGCAACGCAAGCAATAGAAAATTCCATCAATTTCGTAGCCCCATGGTCAAAAATGCATGTCACAACATCACAGTATAATACAACTCGTAAAACATGTATGGGAATCTCCCGACAGTCTTATGATAACAAACACTTGGTATCTGATTTTTTCTACAAGTTATCTAAGAGCAAACCTAAGTCACTTGTCTTTCTGTTCACTGTATAATTTAGTGAAGTTTGCTGGTTCGTGTGTGACTTACCAGGTGAAGAACCAGGCGGGTTTTTTGATCTGAAGCTAAGCCTTTGCCGATTAAAATAGGAAAGGACGATGAGTTCTCCCTCATGTAAGATTCGAGTAACACTTTGCACTCGTATGGGTCAACGGCATGCTGGTACAAGATGCTTTCTAAAACAAATTAACTACAAAGTTAGGAATAAATTACTTTTGGGTTTTAGATAACCTTTACTACAACACTGATTACAAATAAAAAAAAAACGTATAGGTATGTTTTGTGGCAGTGAACAAACAAGTTTTGTAGTCCATAACTAAAACCATGGCAACGTGAATTTGTTAACACAGTTTTCACAGGTCTCAAAATCTATTACGACACCGAACCGCCATGTGATTTCCAAGCGGGTTGTAACATTTCCAACATTCAAAGGTGCCGCGGGCTTTTTGTTATATTGCAATCATTTTTCACTATATAGTTTACTGGTAATGTAATGCTATATCAATGGCGCAATTGTTATTATGACATAAACCCCAGCCCATTTAGAATCAAACGAAAAAGCTGATAGCAGTATTCGTGGCGGTCGCTCGTTGCGTAACAGCCAATGGTGTCGAAAACGTTCACAAATTCCTCAGGGGTGTAGTATGTAAAAAGAAGGTTGTGTACCACCAGTCCAAGCCTTAAAAGGAAACGAACAACATTCACCCCTTTCTCCGTCTCCCGAGGCCTTTAACCAATTCCAGAGGGTTTGAGATTGTTCGTCAGTTCCAGGTTCATCTTCATTTGGTCGAACGGATTCAAAAAGTTCAGGAAAACGATGACGTAGAAATGACTCAAGGAGAAGATTTCCGAGGTTGCTTTGAACCTTGCCGACTCCATCTAAATATATGATTTCCGATTCAGAAAGCCCATTCTAGACTAACATGAAAAACTTAAAACTCTGCAGTTGGGACAAACACATGTTCAATTTTGCAACACTTTACCGAGGACAATCTACAGACAGCAGGAAATGCGCTGAAAGAAAATGCTTATTACAAAAATAGAAAACAAAACATTGGAATCGCAAAAAATGGTTAGGCCCATAAGCGTCGCTTCCTTTCTCCCAGGAAAGATCAGTCTAAACTGCAAAATATCAGGCTGCCTATCCTTGATTTGGAAAGTCTCCGTCGTTCTTTAAGATGATATACCCGCGATGGCAACCATTATCTTGCATCGTGCGATAGGTGCTCGCCTTGTGTTCCAATGTTTAAATTTGTGGCGTGCGGTTGTATAATCCTCACGAATTGAGACGGTTTATTCATTCAAGTAATATACCGAAGTTTCGGAATCCTGATTTCATTTGCCGAATCGGCGATAATTTTCGTATCTCGCGTGTCTTTTCTGCGTAATTGTGTATCACGCAATCTTACAAACTGCACTAAAACTAACAAGGAACAAACGACGCCTTATGATTGTTCAGTGATGTAACAAGAACTGTACTGTTATTTTTGCAATGTAAGTCCTGCCATTTAAGGTTGCTGAGCACATATCCTTTAAAAACGGGAGTCTGTATTGTTGGTTAAAGTATCGACGATTTGCACTCGCCCAGTACAAAATATTTGATACATTTGGAAACTACCAACGACGGCCAAGATAACTTTAAACCCAAAACACGAATAGGTTTTTGACGATCTGAAAGATAACGTAAAACGATTTTTAGCCGAACCGGATTTAGAGGACACGGTACATCACTAAAAAGCAAAAAGCCCGTAAAATGACTCGGCACTCACAAGACCAGTCTAATACGAATACGTCACAGAATCTATAGGACAAGCAATAATTTTACTTGGCCTAACCTTGAAACTTAAAAAATCGACGCCTTTGGTTAGGCCCTTTAGAAAACAGCTATATAATAGCCAGGATGTTTCTTTATTACTTCTTACCAATGTTCATAACTTCATCGCTTGTTCTTCTGATAAAAGACACGGGGCCAGTATACTTTTTCAGATTTTCACTGTTGTGTAAGTTTAGATAGTTGCGCACCGTGTAAGTCACCAGAGAACCTGAGAATTGCAATGCATTGTTAGTGGCCTTGTGACACCGGCGATACACAGTAGAACATACATGCCAATTTAAGTACCGAACTCATACAGATATATATCTTTTGTTCACAAGTTATTTTACTTAACGCAGTAATCCCAAATTGTAACAAAGCAAACCATGACGATTTTGTAAATCTTCAACAATCGTTCTACAACAATCAAAACGTCAGTAGCATGAAATTCTCGACTATTGCATTGGCTATTTAGTTTGTATTGAAAACCATGGTAAGTTGTTACAGAATATTAACCATTGATATCACTGACACATATAAAACACACCTTTACCATAATCAACAGACTTAAGCAGAATTGAACCATGACCCACTTACTTAAACTCTCTGGCATAAAGTTTTTTGCAAATGGCATAACATCATAAAAAGTGGAGTCCAAAATAATTCCCTGCACCTCTGGATACATGTTGGCAGCATTGATGACACTAAAGCAACCTAATGAGAACGTGTAACTTGTCAATATCTGGTTAAAAATCGATCACTAGTATATCATACCGATTGACCATCCAAACAATAGTATGTTTTCTGGTTGAAATCCCAACCTATGAATAGCATATTGCATCACAACATCTATTGCATTTCTTTCCGCCTCCGGAAAGGGTTTACCCTGCAAAATTTCACATAATAAATCTTCCAAGGTTGATAAAAAAATTAATCACTTGGTAGTTTGTATTTTTACAGATAGTGCAAATATTTAAATGCCCATTGATACCTAGGGTTGTTTCCATGTTATAAATATGGTTAAGAACGCCAAGTGTTTTGCCAAGCACACTCAAATGCATGCTTTCAAATGTGCTAGCTCACAAAAAGTGTAAAAACAAAATGTAGATTTGCAATGATTTACAGAAACACATAAGTCAAACTGGTCAATAAAGACTTGCTTGGTTGTGCAATAACTCACAGTGCTTCCTGCAAACCCAGGATGGTTCCAACCAAGAACTGAATACCCCAACTGGGTGGGTGTACACATGCACCCCACTTCATAAAACCCAGCATTGCCTTCACAACACACCACAAGTGTGTTGCCATGGGTACCTGGCAAATATGGACTGCTGCTATCTTGCTCATAGCGCTTTGGGTGATCTCTGTAACAACCATTAAAACACTTAAAAATAACATTGTTTAGTTTGGGTGTTTTCTTTAAATAGTAAATATATTTACCTAGCTCTTCGATCCAAAAACATTGTGTCAATCTTATTGCCATCGGAAGCAAGAAGTTTTGCTCTCAAACCATTTTGCTGCAAAATCCATGTTTTATTTCCAGTAGAAATATTAACAGTGTGGTTTAAAACTCATTTAATTTGTTAGAAAATATTTGTGTGCAACAAAAATACATCAGGGCGATAGCGCATCAATGCAATGTTTACAAAATAAATAAATATAGACCGAAAAAGATTACAATGATTGAAAAATAAATGATACAAAAAACAATTTTTCTAACCTCCTCAACCACTTTGTTTCTACTTTGCCTGAGTGCAGGTTCTATAACAAAAGCAACATGTTAGCACTCTAGTTAATAAGACTCTGTAACTAACTTTCAGCTTTATACCTAACATCATTCCCATTGTTACCATAGACCCAGGATACATAAGTCCAATTCCGATTGTGTGGGCAATCACATAGGCAGTGATTTCTTTAGGAATGCTAATGAAGGTGGTTTTGATTAAACCTGGGTCGCTGTTGCATGCTCTACCCCAGAATGTAGAGGCACTGTGTTGTTTTTTGTGTTCGACTTCATCAAAGCGAAAGTCAACCGGCCAATAGTGAAAATCAAAATCATAAGCTCTCAGTGTTTTCTGCAGGAAGCAAAATATGCTTTGTTCAGAATAATATATCAGATACGATTCAGTCACAAATTAGCCATCATGACAAAATTATTTTTAACATTTATGATCTATGGTAAACCTTAATTTGGCGATCCTTCGGATTTTTCCTAACCATTTCTAGAATATCCAAAAAGGACATATATTCTGGACATCTTTGGCGACCAAAGGCTGCACATTAAGATTGTTAATTTCTCGATAATTTGCCAAGAGGCAAAACTGAAGATTTACCTCTGATTACAAGCACAAAAAAGAGTGTAAATGCTGTGTAGCCAACCAGTTTTGTGGTTTCAAATGCTGATTCAATGCTAAAGTATCCTGAAATAAATTAAGTATATTGCCTTTTCGTCATGACAAAGCACCAATTGCAAATAAAACCAGATAATTTTGCAAAAAATTACCTCTTCTATAGAAGAAAATCGACCAAACAGGAGAAGTAAACCAAGCAACTTGTTTTGATATTGCGGCGATTTTTAATGCATATTGACTTTTTTCCATAAATGGATTCATAGGAAAATCATACGCCTGTTAAAATAATGCAAGACCAATTATTATAAATACAACCTATAACAAGTTATACAGTTTGTAAATTTATGTGATCATTCTTTACACATTAGAGTTGTTGTGTTTAAAACTATAAGTGATACTTATTATATTCTGTTTGATCAGATTTAAAAATTAAAAAAAAAATATTTAGCAGAAATGGGTAAGGTAGACCAAAGAAAGATTTCAGAATGTTCAAATTAACACACCTGGCGTCCATTTGGAGGTTTATGTACACGGTACACAGTGGGACCGAAAAGTAGAAGAAAAATGCGTTGAAAATAAGATCCCATCACCCACAAGACAGATATTTGTATATGTCTTACTTACAATCAATAACTTACTTCACTGCGTGACATCAGAGTGAACGCAACGGGGACTTTGAAACATAGAAATACTATGAGTGTGAACACTTTTATAGAGACCAACGGTCAAAATGTTGACAAAATACTGACTGCAAAAATGCTAAAGTATTCACATTTGGTCAGTAATTTTCTCCATTTTCCCACCCCAAAGGATGCAACAATGCTCAAGGTAAACACGAACTTCGGATACATTCTCGCCACTCCATGTCTATAGTCTTGTTGTATTGTGGTTTATCGTATTTTTAATGTTCATCAAGTGTTTGTGCGCATGGGAACACTACATTAGAAGACCACAAATCATGTATAGTGAAGTTGGCAAAATCTTTTTTATTGTATATTTTCAATAGATCCCACGATATTGATGGTGGGCTAATTTTGATGAGCTTTTTGATTTTAACCAATAAGTTTTTAGAAATCTTCGATGCTTTGTGTAGTTAGGAAAATAACGTTAATGTGCACAAATTTTGTTCTGCCTTTGATTGGTAACCCTACATTGCTCAAATGCTGGGTCGCCAATGTGCTTTTTTCAAAAGTACCAAAAAACACAAAATCAGATTGATTTGCGTTCTTATTTTTCTGTAATCGTAATTATTTTGATCAAATCGTAAGTTATTTGACGCAATCATGATGTATATTTTTAGACACACCAATGTCTCCAAAAAAGTTTTGACGAAATTAATAATAGCCTTCAAAGTAGGCCAAAGTGACTGAAATAATCAAAAATTCAGTAAGCGTGCTTATTTTTTTGGCCAAGGATCATGATTAACCCTGTGTTAATTTCAGCTTGTCACGCGCTACGTCATCACGGCATGTAAATGGCTTCCGTTCATGATAATTTTACTTGCACAATTGCTTGTGAACACCTTTGCATATTTTTGTCATATAATTTTAATGTACGTCATGTTAGTTTCACGAAACCACTGTTCAGTGTTCTGCATTTCACGACGTACATGCAAAATTTAAACCTCTATAGTAATTTAACCACTTTTGCTTCAGTGCGCTCATACCTTCTGAAACAAATGGCGGCTAAAAATGTGATTTAACTATATAATATGATTGGCCAGCAGTCACCAAAGAAAATCAACTTGAAACAGTAAAAAAGGAAACCACTGAGTATTGCATCGGTGAGCACAAATAACGTTATAACCGCGTACTGGAAAAAGTTCGTGTGCAATTTTTGAATTTTCTCCGACTAGCCTACGAGGAAGCGTCAATAATCGTCTGGGTGTAAAAATAAAAAAAATCCGTGACGATGAAGCGTGCTCATTACACGAAATTACATGATTACGAGTGTGGTGTTTTTATTTTGGGGCGATGCATGGTGCCGTCTGTCTGAAATCCACAGTCAGACCTTTTTAGTAGTTTTAGAAGGTCAATAGTCAGATATTTGTCTCACTCAATACCAGTTGTCAGTTAGCTAACTGAGAAAAAGTTTATAGCAGAAATCAGTGTTTTTGGGAAAAACATCAAAACCAAATTGGAAGTAGCTGAGTAAAGCCTTTTTAAATCAATCTGTTAGACAGCTCTTTGAAAGAACCAAAATGGAGAGTTGATAATCTGATGTAATGTTTGTAGTCTACGTTCAGTTTTGTATCATCAAAAATGTGTAGAAAGTGGTAACAAGTGGAGAGTCTAGATTTTTAGTGACGCAAAAGCCTAAAATAATCTTGTCGTTTTTTAAGAACTGTTTTTGTCAACAGTTAGGCTGCTAATCTATTACAGTGTATTGTTTACTGTTAAAGAAAACTACAAAACGAAAGGGAAACAAATTTAAAGAAAGGTTCATCTGCATACAAAGGGCGAATGATGCATCAAGCGTTCGCTATTTTCTTGGTACTAATTCACTATGGAATTGCTTTTAATGTTTCGCCAAGTCAAAAAGCTGAAGTACACCCGCCAAGTCCTTACCCACAAGGCGCCGATGTGCCAGCATATTTTGGATACAAGATACTTGTTGATAAATCAAAGTATGTTTAAAGTATTTTAATAAGCATTAATTAAATCATGGGATTGCCACAGAATCGCCCTAACCTTCCCAAAACATTTTATACGGACGTTTATGCAACGAATCTTCAGTAAAAATTGGACATCGCACTAATCAACCTTATCACATTTGCGAAACTAAATATTATTTTCAGCTACAATTTATATGTATATACATCATCCATCTTTCGTTCATCCAAGTCAAGGCATACACATTAAGGACGTTTAATGACATCCTGTTCCTAGCTAGATCACATCCATCATTTCTCTGCTACGTCATAATATGTCATCAAACTACGTACAATTCCACTTGGCACTCGAAAAATGGTGAAATTGTTCGTTTCGACTGCTTGTGTAATTTTCGATGTTGTAGAGGAAATCATAAACTGCGTCGTCATCAACTTCCTGTTGCAGAGGAATGTGTGTTAGTGTTACACAAGCCCCCATATCGCTCATAACACGACATAGAAGTTATTGTTAGCCTACTTATTCTAGCCCTTCTCACGCTTCCTGCGTAACATTTAAAACAAGTGATAACGTACAAGTAACCACTATTCGTTTGAAATTTGTAAAATCCAAACCTTAAAGTTTCTCTGACCCATTTTAACTAAATCAAAACAATACGTATTATTGCAAACTGAAAACTGTAAAATATTTTTTTGGGAAAAACTCCCACAAAGAAATCTGGTCCAAGTTTGTTGAAAATTTTCTCTTAGCCACTTTCAGCTGCAGATCAAAATAACTTTTCAAGAAAATACAAAATTTAGTGGAATGTATGCTAATATTTGAGGGTATGTGTCACACCACGTTGTATTTTGCAGACTACTCATCGGAGCCCCAAAAGTGGTTGACGCTGAAAATCTGATATTGCAAGCTGCATCAAATAGCAGTTCACCAACGCCTGGTACACTTTACGAATATTTGTACAAACAACTATGCATGCGACTTATGTGTCGGAATGTACAGAAAACAAATTTTCTTCAATAAAAAATAGGCTATAAGTTTGTCGAGATGTAAGAAAGGTTGTAAAACGCATGACGCACAAGAAGCTTTTTTTCCAAATGAACTTAATTACTTTTATCGCAGCCAAGGGTGGAATTTTTAACTGCGGCGCAACATCTCTATTTTCAACAACAAATACTTCGAACAGCAACTGTGCATCGATCAGCAACCCAAGTTCTACACCTGGAGATTCTTTCGGGCAAATCATAGGCAGAAGTCCAAGTGGAGCTCTGGCGGTAAGTGAGGATCGATATATTTTTGTTGTTTAGGTCTAGGGTGCCTATCAAATGTAAGTGGTTACTTTTCATATGGTGCTTCTCCGCCACTTTTCTTCACATTATACAAGCTTTCAAAATTCAGCAGTAGACTTTAATCAAATGTGGGCGAACAAATGAACCCTACAAAAAAGTACTTTTGTGAGATTTTTGTTGTAACGGGTCGTTGTACATGTAACAGCAACTCGATGACGAAACTATTTTTGGCACAATATCACAAATGCAATTGTTCGTGTTTTAGGCATGCTCCCCGGCCAAAGTGCAACATTGTACATCTGCCAATTACATGCCCGGTTATTGTTACAATCGTGTGAATTCTGGATGGCTAACTGATCAAAAAACATCCGGCACAAGTAAGATATTGAAAGCAGAATACTGCAAATAATTTTGGTTATCGTTAAAAATTTACATATACTCGCAGACAAAAGTTTTTTTTCAAAAACAAATTCAAGTCAAAATATGCTTGAAATTCATAATCACCAACAAGAGTTTATAGTAGGCCTACAAGGAATACAAACCAGCATTGTGCAATAAAATTTTGGGCCCAGTTTTTGTTCATGTAAGATTATCGTGTAGCCTTTTTTGCGCAGCATGTTCGGTACTGAAAATTGACTTGTTTCTGCTCCTTGATGGATCTTACTCAGTTGGAATGACCAACTTTCGACGAATTCAAGCATGGACTAAAGATGTTGTATCCAACTTTGAGTTGGGTAGCGGGAACACTCAAGTCGGTGTAATCGAATATTCAAAGTATTATAAATCCCAGTAAGTGCCTTTTGTAAAATTCAACCAAACGTTATAACGTCGAAAGAATTAACTTGTAAAAGAATTCGTTTTATTTTTAAATGCAGTTGGTTTGCATATAGCTTGATAGAAATCGTACACTGATCAATATTAAAAGGTTATTGCTTGCAGAGACGACTTGAAACAGAGTGCCATCAAAACGTACGTTAAACTTGGTGAATGCCGGGATCACATTTGTTTTAACGTAAGTAAAATACTGTTAAACACCTGTACAACATCAAATTTGCACTGCTGTATTTATTCTCAAATAAGATATATCAAAGAACATTTTTTAACAAAACAAGGAAAAAAATGTATACCGTCAACAAAAGGCAAATCTTAATGCAAAAAAACATCAAATCCAAATTATCCTTTTTTTGCATTCGGTAGTAGCCTATATATTTCATTTGAAATATTTTGTCCCTTCATTTATCACAACTTATCCAAAAATTTCCAGGACAAAGTTGACGGAATGTTTTGGTTTCGATCTCAAACTGATACGTCAAAGGCGCTTAACATAACAGTGAAAAACTTCATGCTTTCCAATCGTTTTGACGATCCATCCGTCGCAAAGGTGTTGGTTCTTCTCACCGATGGGGCGTAAGTAATTGGAGCGCATCCCCGTGCCAAGGGATGTGTTGCTTGCTAACAATAATATGCTCGTAGATCGACGGACCATAAATATTTGAAGGATACGACTAACTACGTGCGTTCTCTCGGTATCACAACATTCGCAGTTGGGGTGGGGGATGCTGACGTCAACGAACTTAAGGTAGGCGGAATGTTAAAATGATTGTTTTTCTGTTAAAACTGGATGCACTGCGTGAACTTACTATGACCCAATTGTTTGCAGACGATTGCAACAGGAACAAATTCCAACGACCGAGTTTATTACGTATCAAACTTTACCGATCTTGACAGTGTGGTTGGTTCACTTCGAACTGAAATCAGAAAGCTTAGTCTTGAAGGTGATACATTTGTGTGGTTTGTTTTTACTTCGTCATAGTTTCTTACTTAATAGTTTACATTCCTGAGACAAGTAGGTATGCGATTTTAAGTTATTACCCAAATATTGACACCGATTAACTACCAAGAAAATTAAATCAAATATTTTGTTTGTATTGTTGCTAGGCGACGTTGCGGTCAATAGCAGCAGCTCTTTTGATGTGGAAATGGGAGAGTACGGCTCTTCAATCCATTACAGCACGCAAGGGGTAAGTACATAGAAAACTTTAGAAAGATCAGAGCTTATGCTGTGTGTGTGCGTATGACTGACTGTGTACGATTGCTGGGTCGTGAAATGCTTGTGGCGCATGGGGTGCTTTGATAGTCAGGCCAAGTATCAAGAACAAAAAAGGAATCAAGATCAGCGGTTCACGTTTCGGTGAGTACTGTTTTTCAATAAAATTGATAAAATATTATTAGTGGAGTTATTTTCTACGATAATCCATGCGGTGGTTATATCATTTTACAAAAATCAGTGAAGTATATACTGTGTTACACCAATAAAAATATCATAAAACAAAAAAATACCACATTGCAGGAATGAAAGGAATTTTAGGAGGACATTCAGATTTCAAGACGTTTGTGGAAGATTTATGTAAACTTGGTGTAATTTGTATGTCAATAAAATCTTTTGTCAACTCACATCACACGTACATATAATAATTTTTTTTTTAATTTAATGACACATTTAGTGAAAACGGATACATCCAGAATGCCCCATGCGTAGTACTGACAGTAATAGCACACACATGCAAGAAGTTGCAAACAATATCAAAAGGAAGCCTGTGCCTCTTTTAACATCCAGATAAGTTACTGCACAATCAAAGCAATCTTTTTTCATCATCATATATGTTTTCAGGTAGATCCCATTTAACTGTGTGAAGATTTAAAGGAAAAGAAGTGAAAAATTCACTTCAAATAAAATGCTGCTGAGGACTTTTGGCCATGATACCAAACACAGATTAAAAGAAATTATCCACAAAATAGATAGACATTAACATGCAATTTCTTGTTTTTGCTTGTGTGTGTTAAGCCTCTGAACCTCAGGAAAACACTGCTTTCAATAGTATTGTAAAAGAAACTTCAAATAAAGAGTTTCAGTCAGAATCAGAATCCATCACTCTCCGCCTTTCAAACTAACAAGAAAAATACAGTTAAGTAAGTAACTAAATTAACTTTGAGTCACACGAACCTTAACAGTGGTTTTAGATTGTTTGTTGCTGACTTGCTCCAACAAACCGATAAGCTGTGGTTCAGACATCTAAAATAACAGTTTTACTCTAAGTAAAGGGCACAGAAGTTCAGAGATGTTAAAATAAAACATACTAAACCTTTTCTCCAATTTGTCCCCTTTGCGCCATTTGAACCAAAATTGCTTCTATTTGCTTGGCCTTTTCAGGTTTTACTAACGCAATGCTGTTTACTGTAAAAGAAATATGACACAGATTCATGACACCATTAAGAATTAAATACCCATTGTATAATAAAGCACTCACATCTTGCTCTTGCATCTTGACTTAGAATCTGGGATAGCATTCCGTTGACCACCTCCTGTTGTCTTTTTAATTACAAAACATGAACACAATTTAATTACAAACAGCAACACACATTATACTGAAATCATACCTTTGCATGGCTTCCTGTTTCTGTTTTTGTTGTTCTGGATTTGCTCCCTGAAATAAATATGCCTTTTAAGAAAAGTCATTTTGACTGAAGTAATTTTTACCAACGAAGTCATTGCAACGATAGACATTGTAGGTGGGACTTAACTGTATTGTTAGCCATATGTTAAAATTTCAGTAATATACGTTATAAAATAAACATGGACCACAAAGGCAACATTAAGTAATAAACATTAAAACAAACCCTATATTGCGATTGTAGTACCTGCATGCGTTGAGCACGGAACGCTGACAATTTTTCGTCTGCCATTTTTCATGGATTTTATATATGTAAGGTGCATTTGCTTTCTTCCTGTTTTTTTGGCCTTGAGCAACGTTCCGTTAACTGTTATTCTCTGTGATATTTTCTTACTATCAGTTCAAACTATTGTCATCCTGGCAGACTCCGAATATGTTTCATCGAAAAAAGAGTTCCGCATCAATGATCATCATTTCACGAGATGGTTTATAAGATACAAACGTGTTTGTTCTGCCTATAAATCACAGTACGTCTAATTATTTCAACCAAAATCAAACTGAACGGTTAGTACACACAAATTACTGGCAGCAAATCCCACATTTTATATCAGAGGGGCTACAAACATCATCGATTTTACGTATATCACTAAGGGGGGTATACGTCACATTCAACCGCGTGCCAAACTACTTTCCGCCCCCTATAAATTTTTTAAAATCTCTGCATCTGTCAAGTATCTAGTGCTTATTAACGGGAAAGTAATTAAAATCGGTACAAATCCCAGGTATTCCATTAGCATCACTTCAAACACAGGCGATTTTGCGTGTTTTGCTAAGTGGGGGTACGTCACATTCAACGGCGTGCCAAACTACTTTCCGCCCCCTATAATTTTTTTTAAATCTCTGCATCTGTCAAGTATCTAGTGCTGATTAACGGGAAAGTAATTAAAATCGGTACAAATCCCAGGTACTCCATCAGAATGACTTCAAACACAGGCGATTTTGCGTGTTTTGCTATAGGGGTACGTCACATTTAACCGCGTGACATCCTGTTCCTACCTAAATCACATCCATCATTACTCTGCTACGTCATAATATGTCATCAAACTACGTACAATTCCACTTGGCACTCGAAAAATGGTGAAATTGTTCGTTTCGACTGCATGCGTAATTTTCGATTTTGTCAAGGAAATCATGAACTGCGTCGTCATTAACTTCCTGTTGCAGGGGAATGTGTTACACAAGCCCCCATATCGGTCATAACCCGACATAGAAGTTATTGTTAGCCTACTTATTCTAGCCCTTTTCACGCTTCCTGCGTAACATTTAAAACAACAGTGATAACGTACAAGTAACCACTATTCGTTTGAAATTTGTAAAATCCAAACCTTAAAGTTTCTCTGACCCATTTTAACTAAATCAAAACAATACGTATTATTGCAAACTGAAAACCGTAAAATATTTTTTTGGGAAAAACTCCCACAAAGAAATCTGGTCCAAGTTTGTTGAAAATTTTCTCTTAGCCACTTTCAGCTGCAGATCAAAATAACTTTTCAAGAAAATACAAAATTTAGTGGAATATATGCTAATATTTGAGGGTATGTGTCACACCACGTTGTATTTTGCAGACTACTCATCGGAGCCCCAAAAGTGGTTGACGCTGAAAATCTGATATTGCAAGCTGCATCAAATAGCAGTTCACCAACGCCTGGTACACTTTACGAATATTTGTACAAACAACTATGCATGCGACTTATGGGTCGGAATGTACAGAAAACAAATTTTCTTCAATAAAAAATAGGCTATAAGTTTGTCGAGATGTAAGAAAGGTTGTAAAACGCATGACGCACAAGAAGCTTTTTTTCCAAATAAACTTAATTACTTTTATCGCAGCCAAGGGTGGAATTTTTAACTGCGGCGCAACATCTCTATTTTCAACAACAAATACTTCGAACAGCAACTGTGCATCGATCAGCAACCCAAGTTCTACACCTGGAGATTCGTTCGGGCAAATCATAGGCAGAAGTCCAAGTGGAGCTCTGGCGGTAAGTGAGGATCGATATATTTTTGTTGTTTAGGTCTATAGGGTGCCTTTCGAATGTAAGTGGTTACGTATCATATGGATACATATCACATTATACAAGCTTACAAAATTCAGCAGTGGACTTTAATCAAATGTAGGCGAACAAATGAACCCTACAAAAAAGTATTTTTGTGAGATTTTTGTTTTAACGGGTCGTACATATAACAGCAACTCGAAGACGAAACTATTTTGGGCACAACATCACAAATGCAATTGTTCGTGTTTTAGGCATGCTCCCCGGCCAAAGTGCAACATTGTACATCTGCCAATTACATGCCCGGTTATTGTTACAATCGTGTAAATTCTGGATGGCTGACTGACCAAAAAACATCCGGCACAAGTAAGATATTGAAAGCAGAATACTGCAAATAACTTTGGTTATATCGTTAAAAGTTTTTCTATACTCGCAGACAAAAGTTTTATTCAAAAACAAATTAAAATTAAAAATATGCTTGAAATTCATAATCACCAATAAGAATTTATAGTAGGACTACAAGGAATACAAACCAGCATTGTGCAATCAAATATTGGGCATAGTTTTTGTTCATGTAAGATTATCATGTAGCCTGTTTTGCGCAGCATGCTCGGTACTGAAAATTGACTTGTTTCTGCTCCTTGATGGATCTTACTCAGTTGGAATGACCAACTTTCGACGAATTCAAGCATGGACTAAAGATGTTGTATCCAACTTTGAGTTGGGTAGCGGGAACACTCAAGTCGGTGTTATCGAATATTCACAATATTACGAATCCCAGTAAGTGTCTTTTGTCACATTCAACCAAACATTATAACGTCGAAAGAATTAACTTGTAAAAGGATTCGTTTTATTTTTAAATGCAGTTGGTTTGCATAGCTTGGTAGAAATCGTAAACTGATCAATATTAAAAGGTTATTGCTTGCAGAGACGACTTGAAACAGAGTGCCATCAAAACGTACGTTAAACTTGGTGAATGCCGAGATCACATTTGTTTTAACGTAAGTAAAATACTGTTAAACACCTGTACAACATCAATTTTGCACTGCTGTATTTATTCTCAAATAAGATATATCAAAGAACATTTTTTAACAAAACAAGGAAAAAAATGTATACCGTGAACAAAAGGCAAATCTCAATGCAAAAAAACATCAAATCCAAATTATCCTTTTTTTGCATTCGGTAGTAGCCTATATATTTCATTTGAAATATTTTGTCCCTTCATTTATCACAACTTATCCAAAAATTTCCAGGACAAAGTTGACGGAATGTTCTGGTTTCGATCTGAAACTGATACGTCAAGGGCGCTTAACATAACAGTGAAAAACTTCATGCTTTCCAATCGTTTTGACGATCCATCAGTCGCAAAAGTGTTGGTTCTTCTCACCGATGGGGCGTAAGTAATTGGAGCGTATGCTGCTGCCAAGAGGTGCATTGCTTGCTAACAATAATATGCTCGTAGATCGTCGGACCATGACTATTTGGAGGATACGACTAACTACGTGCGTTCTCTCGGTATCACAACATTCGCAGTTGGGGTGGGGGATGCTGACGTCAACGAACTTAAGGTAGGCGGAATGTTAAAATGATTGTTTTTCTGTTAAAACTGGATGCACTGCGTGAACTTACTATGACCCAATTGTTTGCAGACGATTGCAACAGGAACAAATTCCAACGACCGAGTTTATTACGTATCAAACTTTACCGATCTTGACAGTGTGGTTGGTTCACTTCGAACTGAAATCAGAAAGCTTAGTCTTGAAGGTGATACATTTGTGTGGTTTGTTTTTACTTCGTCATCGTTTCTTACTTATAATAGTTTACATTCCTGAGACAAGTGGGTATGCGATTTTAAGCTATTACCCAAATATTGACACCGATTAACTACCAAGAAAATTAAATCAAATATTTTGTTTGTATTGTTGCTAGGCGACGTTGCGGTCAATAGCAGCAGCTCTTTTGATGTGGAAATGGGAGAGTACGGCTCTTCAATCCATTACAGCACGCAAGGGGTAAGTGTATAGAGAACTTTAGAAAGATCAGAGTTTATGCTGTGTGTGTGCGTATGACTGACTGTGTACGATTGCTGGGTCGTGAAATGCTTGTGGCGCGTGGGGTGCTTTGATAGTCAGGCCAAGTATCAAGAATAAAAAAGGAATTAAGATCAGCGGTTCACGTTTCGGTGAGTACAGTTTTTCAATAAAATTGATAAAATATTATTAGTGGAGTTATTTTCTACGATAATCCATGCGGTGGTTATATCATTTTACAAAAATCAGTGAAGTATATATATACTGTTACACCAATAAAAACATCATAAAACAAAAAAATACTACATTGCAGGAATGAAAGGAATTTTAGGAGGACATTCAGATTTCAAGACGTTTGTGGAAGATTTGTGTAAACTTGGTGTAATTTGTATGTCAATAAAATCTTTTGTCAACTCACATCACACGTACATATAATAATTTTTTTTTAATTTAATGACACATTTAGTGAAAACGGACACATCCAAAATTCCCCTTGCGTAGTACTGACAGTAATAGCACACACATGCAAGAAGTTGCAAACAATATCAAAACGAAACCTGGGCCACTGTCAACAGCCAGATGCAAGTTACTGCACAAACAAAGCAATCTTTTTTCATCATCATATATGTTTTCAGGTAAATCACTTTTAACTGTGTGAAGATTTTTAAAAAAAGAGAAAAGTATACTTTAAATAAAATGCTGCCAAGGTCTTTTGGCCATGATACCAAACATAGATTAAAGGTGATTGTCCACAAAAGAGATAGACATTAACATGCAATTTCTTGTTTTTGCTTGTGTGTGTTAAGCCTCTGAACCTCAGGAAAACACTGCTTCCAATAATATTGTAAAAGAAACTTCAAATAAAGGGTTTCAGTCAGAATCAGAATCCATCACTCTCCGCCTTTCAAACTGACAAAAAAATTACAGTTAAGCAGGTAACTATCTTAACTTTGAGTCACACGAACCTTAACAGTGGTTTTCGATTGTTTGTTACTGACTTGCTCCAACAAACCGATAAGCTGTGGTTCAGACATCTAAAATAACAGTTTTACGCTAAGTAAAGGGCACAGAAGTTCAGAGATGTTAAAATAAAACATACTAAACCTTTTCTCCAATTTGTCCCCTTTGCGCCATTTGAACCAAAATTGCTTCTATTTGCTTGGCCTTTTCAGGTTTTACTAAAGCAATGCTGTTTACTGTACAGAAATATGACACAGATTCATGACACCATTAAGAATTAAATACCCTTTGTATAATAAAGCACTCACATCTTGCTCTTGCATCTTGACTCAGAATCTGGGATAGCATTCCATTGACCATATCCTGTTGTCTTTTTAATTACAAAACATGAACACAATTTAATTACAAACAGCAACACACATTATACTGAAATCATACCTTTGCATGGCTTCCTGTTTCTGTTTTTGTTGTTCTGGATTTGCTCCCTGAAATAAATATGCCTTTTAAGAAAAGTCATTTTGACTGAAGTAATTTTTACCAAAATTGCAACGATGGACGTTGTAGGTGGGACTTAACTGTATTGTTAGCCATGTGTTAAAATTTCAGTAATATACGTTATAAAATAAACATGGACCACAAAGGCAACATTAAGTAATAAACATTAAAACAAACCCCATATTGCGATTGTAGTTCCTGCATGCGTTGAGCACGAAACGCTGCCAATTCGTCGTCTGCCATTATTTTTCAAGGATCGTAAGTATATAATATATATTTTGCTTTCTTCCTGTTTTTTGGCCTTGAGCAACGTTCCGTTAACTTTTATTCTCTGTATTATTTTCTTACTATCAGTTCAACGTGATCGCAATTTACAAAACAGTTGACTCATCGAAATCTTACGCACAACAAATATTGAAATACCATCAAGACAGGAAAGGACAATAATTATTGTGTCGAAAATAACGAGTGTACAAAAAATACCTTTTTTCGACTGTCAAAAGTACGTGATTTAAATTTTATTTGTTTTTTAGCAAATGTATTTCCTTAGAAGTATATGATTTTTTTTACTCTTCTTTTACACCCATTAACATTCAAAATTTAAGTTCAAAGTCTAAAAAATAAATAAATAAAATAACAAAAATGAAACGTGGTGCTACAACGTTTACCGTAATTTCCTATTTAATATTTTATTTCTGATTTGTTGCTTAGCAACAAGTTGTAGTTTTCAGTCAAGCTTGATCGATCACAAATTCCGTCTGGATGGTAACAGAGAGAAAGACTGCCGGTCGCTTGGGATACTGAAATACTCAAATTTGGAACAGAGCTTTAACTTTTACT
This sequence comes from Ascidia mentula, assembly GCF_947561715.1. Lineage (NCBI taxonomy): Eukaryota > Metazoa > Chordata > Ascidiacea > Phlebobranchia > Ascidiidae > Ascidia > Ascidia mentula. The sequence goes on along the minus strand of NC_138574.1, from coordinate 8,866,257 downwards.
TCTAAAACATTAAATCTTCATTATGAGTCAACGTCAAGTTCTTCAAGGTACAGTATCTTACAAATAAATCTGTAAAATAGGCTAACTTAAAACGGGCAATCAATGATATATTGTATTTTTTGCTCAAAGAGTCATGTATACTTTATGTTATTTCAACGCTTTTTAGTGTTTGAGCAATACCAGAAAGCTCGCACACAGTTTGTTCAGACGATTGCTGAGCTGTCAACAAGACCTCAGAACATCGAAACACTCCAAAATGCCGGTAAGTATCCAATTTGAATGTGTATCCAAAGCTGTGTTGGTTTTGAATAATGTTTGTGCATGCATTATTATAGGCTATAGTGACAGCTTAACATTATGCTCAAGCTCAACTATTTAAGTTACATTTGTATTTCAAAGGTGTTATGTCACTTTTGAGGCCCCTCCTGCTAGATGTGGTGCCCACTGTTCAACAAACAGCAGCACTGGCCCTGGGTCGCCTTGCCAATTATAATGATGACTTGGCTGAAGCCGTGGTAAAGGGAGATATTCTTCCACAACTGGTTTACTCCCTGGCAGAACAAAATGTATGAATTGTGATTGGACTAAATTTCACATGTTTACTGGTTATTTTGATCATAAACACCATGTATTTGTTCAAGTTACATCATGGATTTATTTCTGTTGCAGAGATTTTACAAAAAGGCGGCTGCTTTTGTTTTGCGTGCTGTGGCAAAACACTCTCCACAGCTTGCTCAGTCAGTGGTGGATTGTGGAGCACTGGATGCTCTTGTTATCTGCCTTGAAGAATTTGATCCTGGTGTCAAGGAATCCACGGCATGGGCTCTTGGTTACATCGCTAGGCACAATGCAGGTGCGCAAAAAAGACTTTCTTTGTACTTATATTGTGAGTTAATTTTATCATAATCCTGGATTTTAAACATAAGGTACGTAATCCAATTTCTAAAATATGGAATTTGGTTGTCAATTATCTCTTCTTTCATCAGTTTAAACATAGGTCTGTGTTAAAAATGCATCCCATACTGCACCCATATTGTTGTCATCAAGTCTTCATTTAACAATTTGATTTCAGAACTTTCCCAAGCTGTTGTTGATGCTGGTGCTGTGCCCCTTCTTGTTCTATGCATACAAGAGCCTGAACTTTCATTGAAGCGCATTTCTGCCTCTGCACTGAGTGATGTTTGCAAGCACAGTCCTGAATTAGCACAGACTGTTGTTGATGCTGGTGCAATTGCTCACCTGGCTCAGATGATTCTTAACCCTGATGCAAAACTGAAGGTAAAAACAAAGTGTGTGTGATTCTTAATGTGATTCGATGTTTCATTTACAAGATCAAAAGCATCAATGCCTCATTCAACATTGATATATAATTTTCCTTGATCTTTTTTACCATTCATATTTTGACAAATGTTTAGCAAGTAATTAAAAAAAGATGATAAAAATGATACCAAAAACACAAAAATATGATTTGTGATTGTAGAGGCAAGTGTTTTCTGCACTAAGCCAAATCTCAAAACACTCTGTTGATTTGGCTGAAATGGTTGTGGAAGCTGAGATTTTCCCAGCAGTTCTAACTTGCCTTCGTGACCCTGATGAGTATGTCCGAAAAAATGTTGCCACCCTTGTCCGAGAGATTGCTAAACACACACCCGAGGCAAGTATTACATGGATATAGCCCTGGTAACTGATCATCTACTTTATTGGTTTGATTTTGCAGTTGGCACAATTGATTGTGAATGCTGGTGGTGTTGCAGCAATCGTTGATTATGTTGGGGAATCAAAGGGAAATGTCAGACTTCCTGGCGTCATGACATTGGGATACATTGCCGGACATTCTGAAAACCTTGCAATGGCAGTCATTGTTTCCAAAGTATGTTTGATATTGACAAACCTGGATAAGTAAACATTGTACATAATTTGTGCAATACTAAAATTGAAACATTTTTACAAACCAAGTTAAGAACATACAAATATGTTGTGTTTACATTTTTTAATCATCATTTAACTGTTCCAGGGTGTCAATCAACTGGCCATTACTCTCACTGAAGAGTCTGAGGATCATATCAAAGGAGCCGTTGCATGGTCATTGGGGCAAATTGGGCGCCACACACCGGAACATGCAAAGGCTGTGGCAGTTGCCAATGTGCTTCCCAGACTTTTACAACTATACCTGGCAGCTAGCAGCTCAGAAGATTTACAAATCAAAGTAAATGTTTAATTAAATAGTTTGAAATATATTTTATGCTTTTAAGTTGAGAAGACTAATCAATGGCCAAAATGGGCCTTTGTGGTTCAAATATGCTCAATGTTTTTTGCTTTTACAGTCTAAGAAAGCTCTGAAAAACATCCTTCAGAAGTGTGTTCATCTTCCAGCATTGGAGCCACTGCTTCATGATGCTCCTGCAAATGTTCTCAAGCATGTGGTTGGTCAATATAGCAAGGTATTACCTCCAAAAAGCAACTGTAAACATGTACAAAACCATCTTCGTTGCATGTGGCATATTTGTGGCAAATACTTTGTGAACATAATACCTGTATTGTAATAGCAACATTGTGTGTGTTTAAATGCAAATATCATACATTTTAGGTGCTTCCCCACGACAGCAAGGCTCGTCGCATTTTTGTGACAAGCGGTGGTTTGAAGAAAGTACAGGAGATCAAATCCGACCCCGGATCCGCTTTGCACGAGTACATAACCGCCATTAACAATTGCTTTCCCGAAGAGATCGTCCGCTACTACAGCCCAGGCTACTCAGAGGCCCTGTTGGAACGCGTGGAAAACTTTATGCCCAATGCATAAGGGCACGCTTGCACCCACTTATTCGTCCTGTCTTATAACAAATACGTTTTTCCCGTCTTAGCTTGCTTCTTTGCTGATGAAAATACACTGTTGCGATGCTTTTTTGGCGTTTCGTGGACCACCTTATGTTCTTTAAACCGTTTTAGCTTCTCCTCAAAAGTTGTTATTGTCAAGTCTTGCAGTAGCTTTACTGACAGACTGGTACATAATTAAGTGGATATTAACACAAGTTTTGGTGTCCCAAGCGTTAATACGTCTTTTGTAAGTTGTGTGGGTTTTGTAAATACCAAATATATATTTTAAGTCTCCATTTATTGTTTGGTTGATCTGTAGACGGACATATAAGAATATGTGTAATCTCCAGACAGATTGCCACTGTTTCGACCTAAAAGGTCTCATCAGTGCAGCTGGTGTGACTATCAGACGACTTTGCTGACCAAACGGCCAAGCAAAGACTTCCACTTTGTGGTGACTATATAATCATATAAGAATGTGTTTAACAAAGGCTGAAACAAAGCAATACTGATATTAATCCGCGTTGTTTTTTCAGAGATATTAACAGTGCCGAAATGTATATATCAGAAACAACAGAAGGATTAATTGTGTAAGCTGCAGACAGATGGCCACTGTTTCGACCTAAAAGGTCTCATCAGTGCAGCTGGTGTGACTTTCAGACGACTTTGCTGACCAAACGGCCAAGCAAAGACGTCCACTTTGTGGTGACTATACAATCACCGTCATCCGTTGGGCACCAAACTAGGTGCAACCTTACGGAGAAAACAAGGTGGAAACACTATGGCCAAGCAAAGCTCAACCAATAGTGATGAGACCTTTTAGGTCGAAACAGTGGCCATCTGTCTGCAGCTTACACAATTCATATTATTACCTCCGCTTTGCTTATCTTATAGAAAGAATAATGACTTAATAGGTTTTCTATAATATAAATTGTTAAGAAATCAGATACCAAGCCTTTGTTGCCATAAGACTATAGAGAGATTCCTATACATATTTTAAGAATACTGATACTGTACACAAACATGCAGTGTGGTCTGTCCAGTTGACACCGATCTATTTTTGTGGCATCAGTCATCACCTCCAGCCGTAAACTAAGTGGCAACAGGAAACGAAGAAACCTGTTACAAAACTGAACAAACATAAACTGACCACTCGCCACGGGAAGGTGAAGACTGGACGTGATTTAAATCTAGCTGATCGGCTTATAACAAAAAGGTGTTGAAAATATTTCATTTAGTCAGAAGGCGTGACTGCATTTTTTGCATTTCCAAATATGGGAGCGCGGTATAGGCCTACGTCACCAAGATAAATGTTTGCAAAATTTAAGACCATCTTGCAATAGGGTACATGCTGTAGACCAGCCGAACTGTAGTTAAACTTGGCATGCGTCAGTTTGCTAAATTGGCGTGAAAAGAGTTTCTAAATTGATGTAAATCACATGTAATCACCCGACCATAAACTAGTTCACTCCCACTAGTTCACAGCGTAATAGCCAACCATTTTACAATCACCAAAACATTAAATTGTTATATAGGATTCAGAGATCGAATTGTGTACGTTATTTGAATTACTGGTGACCTAAAACAAGCCCGCATAATTTAAATTTTCTAATTCCTGGACTTTATGAACCATTTTCGCACTTTCTACTAGTTAAAAGATGCAGTATGACTTTCATGCAAAATCTGTCAAATTGTGCTGGTGCGTCACGACCTACGTGTGAACACACGCTCTTTTCTAATGCTCGGAATTGTTGAAAAAGGCCACCCTTCTTTAAAACCATCGAGCATATTCGATGCGCACACTTGACGTGGTTGGTGGAACCACTACGAAACCTAAGATAATATTTGTAACTGGTCGCTGCTTACAAAAATGTAATGCTGTAATTACATGGAACAAATAAAGTTTATTTTTACATTTCGTACAAGAAAATGTTTGCATTTTAGGAAGAAAACGTTTTGAACTATATGTCGAAATGTTTGACGTCTTCTCAATTAACAGTAGCGGGATGCCGACTGGGCTTAATTGTGCTTGGACAACTTGCTGTATAGTTTTGCTACTTTGTGCTGCAATGTACAGATCCAGAAAAGCTCCATGGCGCTTTCCCCCAGGTGCTGAAGGCCTTCCAATTGTTGGAAATCTAGTCAAAATGGGAGGCAACGCCGAAAGGGTCCTAGCTCAATGGGGGTGGATGATATACGGCCCGGTATTCTATGTAAAGGTTGGCGGAATTCGGGTTGTTGTGTTGAATACATTTGAAGCGGTGCAGGAGGGTTTTTCGAAAAAGGGCGACTGTCTGTCGGGTCGCTTTGAGTCGAACACCAACACCGCTTTTGCTGATTACTCGCCAAAATGGAAAGAGCAACGAAAATCAAGAATCAACGCACTGAAGAATTTTGAAAAGCAGGACGTAGAGTCTGTAATAGTTCAGGAGGCAGATAAGATGTGCGAGGAATTGGCTAAAAGGTTGAAAAGTTGTGGAGGTGATAGTTTTCTTCCAGCGGAACACACAACCCTTGCTACTTTCAATATTGTGAGCATGGTAGTTTGTGGTAAGTTTTCTATCCTAGAGTTTTGAATTATTGTAATTTTTACAACTCAGAGGGATTTTTTATAGTATCGAAACGATATTAGTTATACACAACATGCAAAAGTTATTTATTAGGTAAAGATATTTTCAAGAAGGTTTTGCAAGATGAATTTTTCATATTTTCCATCTGGGCTTTAAATTTTGTTTTAACCTTTTCTCAGGATTTCCGATTCAAGAAAGCGCGGATCGCAAAGAGCTACTTCGCTTATTGATGGACCCGATCTACAATCAGCAATGTCGAGGTGTCTTCTCCTGTCCGTACGCTCCACTGGGGGACCAAGCGTCGGCGTTTTTTGCTAATTCTGCCCGGGCCTCGCAGCGTCGCCGCACCGATCTGGTGCTGCATCATATTCACTCCGCTGAGAGTCATGACTTTGTTGACGGTTTTCACGCCAAAATGAGACGTTCCTCAACCGATGGAGATGGTGGGTTTGACGAAAAGCAACTTACCAACTACGTCACTGATCTCTTTTTAGCTGGTACCGATACTATGGCGACCGCCGTAGCCTGGACTGTTGTGATGTTGGCCGCGCACCCAAAACGACAAAAAATGCTACAGGACGAAATAAAAACCAGAATCGGCGACAAAGCGCCCTCTATGTCCGACATTGATGGAATGCATTACGCCAGAGCTGTGGCACAGGAAGCGTTTCGCATGAGGCCTGTTTTCCCACTTTCAATCAGCCACAAATCAACAAGCGAGGTTTACGTGCAAGGTTTCCGCATCCCCAAGGACACGACAGTAATCTCCAACCTGTGGGCCATTCATAACGACGCTAAGCTTTGGAGGAAACCGGAAAAATTTAAACCCGAAAGGCATATCGACAACAACGGCCAATTTGTAAAATCCGAGCGGGTCATACCATTTTCTATAGGCCCACGATATTGTCTCGGTGGCCAACTGGCGACCATGCAACACTTTCTTTTCGTCGTGCGACTGCTACAAAAGTTCGAATTCCGCTTGGCGGCGCCTGACAATGTGGAGCAAGATCTGCGTGGTGTGACGTCAATTGTGCTGGCACCTAGAGGGGTCAGGGTGTACGCCGAGGCACGTTGATGACACACGTGAATTGATTCGACGCGCCATTAAAGGAACAGGTGCGCGATGTGCGGGTTTATGAGTACGAATTTTGTATCAATAGTGGCTGGTGTTGTTTATTATACAACTGTTTGGCATGATTTCGTGAATTTTTTTGTACAAACCGCTTTGATTATTTTGTGTAACCTGAAACATATGCTATTTTTGTTGTATTTTCAATTGTATTTGGATGTTGGGCGTTCAACTGAAACATATCGCATGAATCCCGTTGACACATCATAACCTTATGCTAACTTATGCTGAACACGTTTTCACAAAAAACAACAATGTCTGTCTGCATCTTGTGTTGATTATTCAATCGCAAAATTCTATAGCAAACACACGAAAATTCTCCGCTCTCGGATGTAACCTAGTTATTGGGTGGATGTTTGGTGAAGGAGATGCCGCCACATTTCTTCCAACTTCACATTATCCACACTTTCCCGCCCCTACAAAAACTTCAATCAGACAAACTTAATCCTGTAAACTTGTTGTGATTATCCGGGTGGTCCACGCAAAAAATCGCATTACGTGTTAAGACCTTGCCAGTCAACGAAACTTCTCCTACATCAGGATAGAAATCGTAATTGTGCGAAACAAACATACGTCACTTTATCGTGAAAAATCTACGAATTTGCAGTTCACTACTGCAGCTACAATCAAAGCATTTCGACACAACGTTAAGTTGCGTGCAAAAGTCAAAAATCTGTCGTGCGTTGGTCAGAAATCGTGATGGAATTTTGTTTCAACGACAAGTGTACGGACAACCTGTTAGCCCTGCATATTTAATCGATATTCGAAAATATGATGTGCGGTCCGTTTTTTTTACATGTTCGACGTGGTTTAGTACATATGGCATGACATAAAACACGTGATGCTTGGAAAGAAAAAAAAATTAAATCACCAAGAGCGGAGTTAACGATAGATATTTGCAAAAACATTTGCCATGTCTAGTTTAACTGCCTTATCGATGTATATATATTCCCTGTGAGGCAGCTTTCATTAAATTTAATGCTTTTTTATGTCAAAAAGCGATTAAAACCCATGTAGCAACTCACGTACATTCTTGCACTATTTCAGAGCAAGGTACATGTTTAGCCCTGTATGACGTCAGGCTTTGGCGTCATCCTTTCGTCTTTCGGTTAGCCATTGTACAAACCACATTGCAAGTGTAATATATTTGCTTATAATTTGCTAATGCATAGATCACGACAACGATAACCGACTACACTAAACATTTTTTTACATGTTCATATCAGCGCACAATTTGATCGCTTCCGAGGTTGCTTTGCAATAAACTATTCCGAAGCATGCAGCTGTTCCAGACCATTACAGGAGGGTATTCGGCCTTGGAACAAGTACGCGACGAGTAACAACCGAAAAGAATTCGTTAGCTATGCACACAAGAGGTTATTTTAACCCTGAATGGAATAACAATAACTTAGTATAGTGCAGAGTAAGTTAAACAATCATCAATACCAAGTTCTTGTCGTCAAAAGTTTCACGAACTCAAGTAAATAGTTTTGTTTCTCATTTCGTGTAGATGTATTTTTGCTGAATTCTATAATGAAGGAAAAAAAGAGCAATGCAATGAGTCACAAAAAAATTTAGGCGAAGTCTGCGTTGATAATAAAGCTTACAGTTCGTCTGGTCAAAGCAGTCACCATTGCACATCACCAACCCACCCCTTGAAAGCACACAAAAAGCTGTGCGAAACATTTAATATAGCTTTTTTGCACAGAAAAAACTGCCGCAAAAACACTTTTGTTGGGTTAGATTGTTTAGTGATGTGACGTACAGTTACCCCGCACCCTAAAGCCATAACGACTATGACCCGCAGTTTCTGACCTATCCAAGCACAGCGAAGATAGTTAAAATCGTGTCAGTCAGAGGCGTCTACACTTGCCTTGACACAACCTCACTTTCGGTTTGTGAGCTCATCAATTAGTGACATCATTCGTTGCTTGGCTTTCCGGTTGCTGCCGCCCGAGTAACTCGCCGCCGAGCAGCTGACGAGAGAGGCGAGTTGTTTGGACGAGTACTCGGTGTGGCATTGCATCCACGACTCGAGATCGGATTCGGTGAGGTAATACGCCTTGATGTAAGCTTCCACGAACTCGCGATTGGGAATCGGCCTGGAAAAATTGACTCACATATTTTTCCGCGGTTGTAGGTTTCAGGGAACGAATATGCACCGTAATCGAAATTTTAACTTGTTATATTTTTTTAAGTTTGTTGTTCCTTACAGAACATATGTATAAAATCGTTTTACATCCTGATGAAGGCTGCATTGTGGTCGAAACGCCATGTTAATACTAAAGTTATTGCCAGAGAGCCGTATTACAGCAATATATATATGTATGTTTAAACAACTTAGTTATTCTTGACGATTTTGTGTACATGTAGGTTAGTCCTGAAAATCACATACAACATTGAAGATATAAAGGTGGATTGTTCCGCAAAAGATGAAATTACCGTATATTGGTGAGTTTTTCGAGTTTCATTAAAAACTGTTGGTAGTCGAGTTGCATTAGAGCTCGACCTTCGTTGCTGCATTTCTTTACATTGGAAAATCTAAAAAGTAACAATATCTGGAAACAAGGATCGTCACTACGCTGTAGTTTACAGTTTGAGCTTTGAGGGGTTAGCGTCAAGAAAAGACTTCCAATTTCCAAATTCAATTAACTTAAGTGCAGCGGTGTTTTGTGTGTGTTTTATTGCTTTTGTTATTATTATTATCATGTAATATTTGCAGAAACTTACGGCGCTTATAGTAGCCTACATAAGCATAAGCGATTTTTCAAAATAAAATCTGATGACATAAATCAAAGGCTTATTGCTTCACAATACATAACGGGAAACATTTCGAGTTCTAAACTTACCCTTCAACGAATGCGCGGTTCGAAAAATGGACACAGTGTTGCCAAATCACTCGACTCACTGCTTCTGGCATTTGCACGGACCTGTTAAAATATTTTTGTTGCGTAAATACTTGGTTGCAAATAAACGCTGGTGGCCATGCTTAAACTAGTTACCATACTGAAGAATTTCATGGACTGATGGGTGACCAAACAGCATACGTTTTCAAAATAAAACAAAAACTGTTTCACAAAATCATTCGAAAATACCAACTCACGTAACAGATGCAGCCAATGATGCTTTGAAGTCCTGTAACTCGGTTAAAAGCTGGTCGACATAGGGATTGTGTTGGGACATGATGTCTCTAACGTCCCAATTTACCGAAAACATACGATCCACGGTTTCGTTGTAGCGAATAGCACGCGAAGCCACATCCAAGTAGGCTGGCCACCGTACGTCACTGGCTGCCCGCACAGTCTGGGGAAAAAAGTGGATGTAAGTGTAAAAGTGTTTGGTTACATTAAGTCAGTGATTCCCAACCATTTTGTGGTTGCGTACCACTTGGAGATAAAACAATTTCGACGCGTACCACCTAGTCTAGTGTACAAAGCAACCTAGGGGATGAATTAACAAACATTTTGAGATCACTTGCGATTTTTTAAATTTGAATTATACCCACAAATTACTGAAAGGTGCTCGCGTACCACCTGGAATACATACACACTAGTGGTACGCGTACAGCCGGTTGGGAAACACACATTAGGTTCAAGTAAGTCTGAGAAATAGAAGAATCGTCATAAAATTTTACGAATTTGTGCGAGCGCATAAAAATCATAGCCGTTTTTCTATTTGGCTGTTTTGAGGAAAATTCAAAATCAATAATGTTGTTAATCTGCCCTAAAAACGCCAGGAACCCGATCAATGCGCAGGCCGACTAACATAAGTCTTAAAACTTACACCAATTGACGGAAATCAAAACAATCGTTCAATAGAATTCGAGAATTTAATCGGCGTTGTCTGACGCAAAGGAAACGCGTATGAGACAAAGCCCTTCCTGCGGGCGGGGAGGGCAGTAGGACGACCTACCTGAGAGTAAAACTGATGAAGAAATGCTTTCTTGGTGTTTGGAATCATTTGTTCGAGGTTTTTCTGTAGATTCTGGAACTGTTCGGCGAGACAAACTCTGTAAAAATGTCGATTTTAATTTGGTGCATTTAACAATGAAAATCAACACAAATGAATTTTACTCATGGGTAACTTGTCCAAAAAAGTATTGGTGATTTATATGCAATGGTTGTGCATACTGTTTCGACCTATTACGTCACATCAGTGCAGCTGGTCACTGACGATAGTCTTGCCAACTAACTAGCCGGACACGAACGTTACGTACAACTTGTACGGTACAAGCAATGAGCCATTATATGTAATAGGTTTGTGCAATAAATTTTAAATGTAAGAGATTCAAATTTATTTGAATGTAAAATCATAAAAGCCAATCAAGTGACAAGATTATAGCCTTAGACCATGCTGATGGTGAGTTAAGCATTTGCCGACATATTTAGGGGCAGGCGTTTTATTTGATTGTTGCATTTACGATATGGGGGTTATGTGTGCACTATTATATTTGTGAGTCTGCACCAAAATTTCGCAAACTGAACGCACAACTTCAGAGCAATGTTAACAGATTTACTCAAAAATTCTGAGAATAAAGAAACCCATAAATTCCTGTAGATAGGCCAAGCACATCATTTTCAATGATGATGGCATAAGTTATTGCCGAAACGTTTTAAATAAATAAAACATGTCAATGTTTTCAACAGTATGGGGCACTCTATTTATTCTCTAAATGAACGGATCTGTGAAATATTGTGCTGAACAATTTAAACAATTGTAAAACATCATACACGGGACAGGGATTACGCACAAAACTTTACAACTATTTTAGGAAAGCAACGTCGGCAAATTATCTTACAGTGATTCAGTGGCGACCACTCTTTCCGTTATGCCGTAGTTGGTTGATGGAGACGCAAGATCAACCAGCGAGAAAGGTTGGGGTTTACGGAACTTGGAAAATTTCTATGAATTAAAAAAAAAAATATTTTTTTAACTGAAATTTGTTTACCTGAAAAGGTCTTTATAATTCCACAAAAATAAAACAATTATTCGTACATTTTCCGACAAATTTTTTTTAACAGGTGTTGGAAATATTCCCATCAAAAAAAACGTTGGCCTTACTGTGTTAGCTGCATATATTACCTTTTCTTGTACGGAATTTCCGTCTTCTGTTGCGCCACTAGTTTCAGACACGAAGAGCGATTCTTCTATTCGTTGAATAGTGGGAGTCAGACGTTCGTACATCCGACCACCTCTGCCCTGTTTAAATAATATTTACATTTAAGTAAGCTCAGGATTGGATACAAACATGTTCAACTCCAGTTCCATATTAGGGCACTGTAAAAAAAGCTGAGAACAAGGACCAATGTAGGCGCTATTTTACAGTGGCTTGAAAGGCCAAACCACAAGAACGTGATGTCACAAACTAAACGTGTTTCTCCCACGTCAATCGTAACTAAAAAATCAAAATAAGTTACGACATCAATGTTTACTGCTTGCGGCCTTTTCTTTATCAGGGTCAGACAGAAGCGAAAGCAGAAGCGACTTGTTTTCTTACTACAAACACCATGTTACACAACGTGCTTTCCTTACACGTTGACTGGGTACGCAATATTTATATTGAGAGAAAAGTACAACTTACTTCGGCTGCAGAGAAGAAATCGTAAACGGCGAAGAAGTAGAGATCAAATAGTTGAGACATGCACACAACAACGTCCACGGCTATCGGTTTCAACACGTCACACATCTTCAAGTAACTGCCGAAAATAAAATAACCATCAAATGAATGAGTTAATAGGAACCGGTTCTTGTGTAAACAAATTGGATTGTTTTTAACTTTCAGGCCATGCTGTACGCTTGATTCCTGAATAGTCAAAACAACTGAAAACTGTTTACCTTCCACAAAGCCTCAGAACGTGCAAAGCTGTATTGGTGAGAATGGGTCCCTGTTGAACGTAAACTACGCTTTGTATTGATTGAACCGACGATGAACTGCAATGCGAGAAGAAATAGTGATTGTGAGTTCACCTCAAAACAAACTTGGTACAGTTTTCAAGTTCTCAACTGATACCTGGACATTGGAACCTCGCCCGTCCTTTCGTCGACGTAATCTCTCATAAGTTCGTCTGTTGTTTCCTCATCGTCATCGTCGCTGTGATCGTAAACGCCTTGACCCACCTACATTGTTTCATAGTAAAGATTTAGGAGCACCAAACACCTAATATAGTAGTAGAGTTATAGCTTTTGAGTATTAATAGAAAAAATTCAATCTAACAGACAGCTCTTACGATGTTTAAAATAAGAAATAATTATTTCGCCCTGTGAAGGGCATCATCAGTTTCTGCGGAATATAAAACACAGAAGCAGCGTAAAAAAAACTAAGCCCAAACACAGGCCAAGAAACCAGCAAGTATGGAAGCGTTATTATGATCCAGTAATGTTTAAACTAGTTTTATAGCTTTTTGCAAAGGCATGGATTTGAACAAATATAGATGTGTTCAGCGTTACATGTTAAATTGTAGAGCAGTTTTATACTAAAGCGCCATAGACTTGTGTAACACCTTGTATTCCTGTCTAGCACACTTGGCCCGCAAAGAAGTTACTGCGAGGTCGCTAACCTGTGAGGAAGATTGTGTATTTGGGTTCTGACTGATTTTTTCCAGGTCGCTAAACGGGTGACCTTTTTCAGCAAAAGGCTGGAAGTATTTTGGTCCTTGGGCATCATCCAGTTGATCAGTTTGGCCTGCACAGGGTGTTGAAGTAGAAAATGATGGCTTCAAGAAGCGAAATTCCTAAACCAGTACATTAAGTCAATTTTCTGTCCACTGTTTAATCTTGTATTGATTTTAATAGGATGTCTTGTGACAATGTGCTACAGTGTGAATTCATATTGCAAACCTTTGCGTCGGTTATATATTAAATGTAATTATTGCAATATATCCTTATGCTAAACTTTTAGGTAAGTGTTAAAACAAGCATAACTACGTCAAATCGATCAATTATCGACAACCAACGTAGTGTACATATTGACGCGATAAGTCATCCAGACCGACCAATAGCATAAAACGATAGGTGAAAAGTAGGTTTACGACGAGCCAGGTTAAAGGCCAAGATCGGGTATCAAAAAATCAATAACAGAGCACTGAGTTGAGGCAATCAATGTGATTGCAAATCACTCCGTAAAAGATGCAAACGCACATTGCCTTGGGCTCAACACCGTACCATAAAGGTAAATAATAACAAGTCGCGCGTGTAGCCAAGAAGCTAATTTCTTCTGTGCCTAAATAAGAATGCTAGTTTTCTTAATTGTAAAGTGTTCTGTTAACTTTTTATGAAGAATGCATGTCACATAAACACGTTATCAGTGTCAGTACACCTTCAGTAAACATTTCATCCTAATCTACAAAACTACCTGCATTCCAAAAACGTCGAAAGAAGCTTTAACAGGACAAGGTTGCCATGATTCATTCTCAAGAAACATGATGAGTTCTTCAATCCTGCCATGATGATGGGAGTGAAAATAGGACAAAGTTTGCTTTCGAAGTGGTTCATTAAGGTTGTCTGTCATATGATGTTGTGTTTCTGCATCATCAACTTGACAAAATTCATCACCAATCAGAATAAACCTGTGGAAAGATATGTTTTCATGTACCGTAAAAAATCTAATTACCATTAAAAAATACACATACTTGTTGCCAATAAGCATCAAAGAAATACAAGTAATTTTACACTGAGAATGTACATTTCAAGTACATTTGTACAAAAACACATTTTACATGTTAGGAATTACAATATACTTTTTCAATCAGTTCTACCTTTTCACAATATCCAAAATCATGATAAATTCATCGTAGCTAAAGTAACTGAGGTCAGATGACAAGATATAAGTACGTATTCGAGATTGCACGTCAGACCACACTCGATGATGTCCATGTTGCAACTTTCTGTTCACATATTCAACAACCTGAGGGTCAATACCACCTAAAATGTAAAAAAAATACTTAAAATAATAAGCTACAATTATTGGCCGAACCCGATGCTCAGAGAAGTGTCTGCTGATTTAAACACAAAACATAGCGAACAATTGGTTGCTTGAAACATTTGATGAAAGTTGTTGTTAAATGTCAGTTCCATTTTTCAAATATTGCAGAAAATATTTCATTTTAAATTCTAACATTGCTGTTATAGTGGAATCCATAGGTTAAGGTTTATCATACAAATTTATATTCTTTGACTGCTTAATTACGACATATATATCCAATTACTTGAACATCAATACCAAGCCATTCGGATATAATTGTTGTGTTACCTTCTGAAACAACTTCAAACTCATCTTTGTGCCATTGGCAAGTTTTGAAGTAGCAGTTCATTACGCTCCAAAGTGCTTTGCATAGTTCCATTAGGCAAGGAATGTAAAAATCCTTAGTTATGTGCTGAAAACAAACATACGCCTTTATTTTTGTTATGTATGTGAATACTAAGTTCACAGTCACAATGTGTATATTTCTCTTTTGTAGAAGCAATAGATCTGATAAGAGCTTAGCTCTAATAGTCAGACATAGATGATTCCATTTTGTTGTCATTCAGTTTGTTACTAATTTGGTTTTAATTCTTACATGTTCAGTTTACCATATTCTTAATTTGTGATCTTGATAATAAATGATGTTAACTTCATTCCCCCAACACTCGTTTACATGTAAAGCAATATGTATCATAATATGGCATATGAATGTACACACAAGTCAATACATAAGCAAAGAATCCCAAAATGTTTGGTACCTGACATAAGTCCTTGTACTGCTTCTTTTGCAGGTTTATGCCAGGTGATGCGAGTTCAGCAAATCCAAGTACAACCTGAAATGCTGTATTGTGGATACCAGATGTGTAGTGCATTAGAAGTTGATCCATTGCAGACTAAAATGTACATGAAGCATGAACGGTATAACAGCAATACATAACAATAGGTGGTCCATTCATTTAAATGTCAACAAACAGTGTGCATTTAACCAAACTGCAAGCAATGTGTATAGAATAACATGATTAGAACCACATACTTTAGTGATGATATGTCATTTTATAATGTAATAGTTGTACCTGTGTTTTTCCTAAGAGATGATAGGCCATTTGCAATTTTGTATAAGTTGACTTGTCAAATGACTTACAAGATTTAGAAAGAGCAACGTCAACTTGTTCTTCAATTTGTTCAACAGTATCCTGAAAGCAGTATGTTTAAACAAAAGACATTAGAGATTCCGAAACAAATTTTACCTGTAACTTGGAACTTAGGTCTTTGATGCAATGATAGTGACGATATGTTTCTGCTGCTTTTTGACATTCAAAACACAGCTGAATAGCTCCAGCATAATCTTCTTCCTTAAAATGTTCCAAACAAAAAAATAAAGCAAACTAACATTGGTTTTTTGTATTTTACCTTTCGGATGGTAAAAACATAGATAAAAAACACTACAAATTATAAAGTATACTCTAAATAAATAAACAAACAATATAATAATAAAAAGTGTAGCCTTATAAATGTAATTAAAAAAAATGCTTTTCATCATTGCCAAGTTATGTGACTTTTACCTCCAACATCTCACGAAGTCTAACATCAGTGTGTTGAAGAGTTTTTATAGTTTGCAAGGAGTCATGAAGTGTAAGAAGTGTATGACGCTTTTGCTGGTTGCTCAGCAACGCTAGACTGGCCACACTCGATCGAACATGAACTGACATTAGAAATCTGGAAAAGCATGAAAGCATATTAGTTTGCATTGAGACTTTGACTTCCTACAACCACAAATAAAATTACCTTCTTCCGTTACTACATATGACAAATGCATTGTGAAGACTTCTTTGCAGTTCTTGAACATCTTTTAGTTCCTTTGAGAAATACAAGAGGTATGACATTAAAAAATGCAAAGCAATCATGCTTTGATTTAGTAACAACAAACCTTTGTATACGATGGCTGATTTTCCAGAATAACATCAGAGAGCTTTTTTGTCACAGCATTATGTTGTTTTTGTAATGTATTTTGTCTGTTGGTGATGATTTGTAGGGCTGGACTGTCTGGTAATTTCTGTGCACACATTTAATAAAGGCTTACAGTGGCATTATGGTGGTAATCAATGTATCTGGGTATAGAAATAAGTCTTTATAAGCTCTTTAAAAAGAGAGTGCCAATTTGTGCAACTTCAAGAACTACTAAATCCCCATCTTGTTTAACAACTCATATTAAAATGAAAAATATAACATTGAAATGAATATCTGAAACTATATGTGTAAAAATAAACTTTTCTGGGAAAATATTACAATTAAATGACCATTGTATGTTTCCGTTGACAGATTAAGGAAACTGTCTATAAAGTGTTTAATAGCTATGTAATAAAGCACTTTTACACAGCAATATTCTGGGTCATTGAACTGACATACATTCAATAAACAGTAGTATTCTACTATAGAGACCTCTATGTTACTATCAATCACATAAATACTGCTCATGATGAGGTGCACAATCCTGCCTTGGGTGAACACAAATAATTAAAGTTATTTTAATTTATTTATATTCAATAGACTTACGTTAAGCTCATGGGCAACAACATCAGATGATGATTTGTAATAAACTTCTTCAATGCTTTCTATAGCTTCCCTGTCTGCTTGTGGGTTTGAAGCAAACTGTCGTGTGTCATCGTGGAAGAAGTATTTTGGTGGACTAATTGTGATTTCATCAACTCCATTTAATTTAGGTCCCTACAAAAAGGATTAGCACTAATCTTTAGTAATGGTGCACACAAAATATGCATGCCAAGTAAAAGTGTAAATGACCAAGGCATATTCCAAAATTACTTGTTACAAATATGAACGGCGCATCTCTAAGAATATTTTTCACCAAAAACCATTACAGCAGTGTTTCTTAACCTTTTTTGGATCATGTACCCCTAAAACATTCTTTGAAAAGCTGTGGACCCCTTTGCAAGAAACACATTGCAAATGTCGAAATTAGGTTTTAATGAACATAGTGATGGTCGAAACACTAGCACGCACGTACAACAGTAGCCTTTTGCAGCAGAAAGCACATATACTACAATGCCAGACTTGCAATAGTAGAGTAGCCATTATGTATTATTGCTTCACAAAGGCGGTTTCACAATTGCTCAAACTATGCGAGGTGCATGTTTGGCTGCCGTTGTGGCCTGATGAAGTGGAAAGGTGGACAGAGGAAAATACGTGGATTTTCGGAATATTTGTATTTCGTTTCATGGACCCCTTAATGCATTTTCTCAGACCCCTTAGGGGTTCATGGACCCCAGGTTAAGAACCCCTGCATTACAGATAGGCAACAGGACAGCTTGTTTGTTGAAAATATTCCAAAGAAATATGAACAAATGTAAGCAATTTGGCCAGGTTTTTTGGTTAATACTATCACAGATACTTCTAAATTGTGGATCAACGGTAATTTGTAGGTAGCAAAATATTACAGAATCTTAGGTGTTCTGGCAACTTTGAAAATCAGAGGGCCTGCAAACAATAAGTTTGAGAGAGGCAGGAGTTTTCTCCGATAACTGCAACTCATCTTGTCTTGGGTATAATCATTTTTTGTGTGAAAAATGCAGATATTAGGTATACTTTCAATTCCATCCCATGTAAATTTTTCAGGATTCTTGTTGTAGGTTTGAGCATATGCTGAACAACTGTTTTATCTACCTTAAAGGGCATAATAAATCTAATACTACTTCCAAGCATTACAAGAAGTTTCAATGCTATGTCAACAGCATGATACCAAAAGTTTTTTCAGATTTTTTGTTAAGTTTATAAACTTTTTGAAGTTGTTTTATTGTTAACTATCTTGCCATTTTTGCCTAACTAAATCCTACTATCAAAAAAAAAACCAACAACAAAAAAAACTTACAAAAAAATATACATCCTTACCACAGAGGGTTTTCCTACTTGGTCAATCAATTCCCGAATCTTCTTCATAATTTTTAAATTAACAGTCCCCCAAAGTGTTCAGCCAATTGGCCTAACTTTACTTTATTATGTCAGTTGTTTCTTCACATGCCTAAGTCAGTAACCTACAATGTACATACAACTTTATTGGCTGTGATTACTTTATAGCACATTGAAAACATCATGACTAAAAATGCGGCAAAGGGATTTTATATGAATTAGGTTGTAAAGTACTATTTCAGCATACACTCAAATTTCAAGCACCTAGATGTGCACAATACTACACTGTACATACAGAATCAGTGGTTGGCTAAACTTACACAATACACATTACTTGTAAATGGTAAAACAAGTTAGACATGATTTTGCCATATTATGAAATAAATGTTAGCAATCAAACTACAACAAAGATTATGTACCAAAAAAGGTGGCATAGACTTTGTGACAAACTTGTATGATTATCAACACCGAAATGTAGCACCGATAAAATATGTGGTACCATGTAACACAAATGTACAAGAATGTAAAAACATGTTTCGTATAAAAGTTGGTACATTGTATTGGTCAATAAGTTGAAGACAAACACACAAATGGCGTACAAGTACAAAAGCGCAAGCACACACTTCAAACTACTCAGTCCACAGAATGCAGCCATTTAGGGTAGTTTTTTGGCCCATTACTTCCAGGCACTTTATTCGTCATCTTCTTGAATTCTTTACTTAAAGGTCTGCTTTAAACTCACTCAGGGCTTGGGCAGGGTTGACCAGGCGCTTTTGTGAAGCTCTTCGCACTGGTGCCTTTCTGTCATCACCAATATCTCGGCGAACAAGTGGTTTCTTTTCTGGTGCCTTCATTTTCCATAAAATACCAGCATTTTGTTGACCAGGCTTTCTATATTTGGTGGATGCAACATAGGATGACTTGACTGTAAGAACGACAGCATTCATCAAGTTCTTAGCGGCTTGAATGAGTGAAGTGGCACTGTCCAGGCCAGAAACAATCATTTCCCCAGAGATGTTTTGTACCTCAGCCTTTACCTTAGCACACATATTAAGCTGATGGCAGTAGAGGGCAATGCGTTGCAAATAGGCCAAAAGATCTTGTTTGACAGTGGAATCTGGGCAAACCTCAGCAATGGCTCTGGCCAACTTGTCAAGACGATTACCAGTATCTGCAATGTGCCTGGCGGCATCAATGACATCACTTGTGTTCTTGAGCCTGCCCCGGCCTCTAGTGAAGTCAGTCATGTCCATCATGATGACACACATGGATTTAGCCAATACAATGATGTCATTGGATGATTCGTCCCACTTGGAAATCTCTAGATCCAGAAGTTTCTTCTCCTCAACAAACTCCTGTACATTCTCCAAAATCTTGGCTTTTTCAGCCTCAGGAAGCTTCCTCATCAAGGTTTGGTCAGTTGGACCAGATTCAGTTTCTACTGTCTTGCCACTCATGCGACTGCCAGTTTCAGACATACCATCAACATCTGAATCATCAATATCTTCTGGGTTTTTAATCATAAGAACAGCTCTACGAATCTCCCTAACACCATCATAAACCAAGCGAGAGCTGTCAATGAAATCATTTTCTTGGGGATCCTCTGGTGGGTCTTTTACCAAAGCATCGATTGTGTTTTCAAGACGAGACTCAAACCTGGGCATGACTTGTTCCTTAAGATTTTGGCAAGTTTCAATCACTTTCTGTGTGTAATAGTCAGGTTCGTAATTATCCATTTCATTGACCACAACATCACAAATTCTTGCTGTTCGACCCCTGATGTCACCTCCTTTGCGGTCAAGCATTTCAGCATTGCCTTGTTGTAGTGCCACAACACAGCTTGTAACATCTTCCAAAATGTGGGCCTCTGATACAGCAAGGAAGTTTTCGATGGTGGTAATCTCATCAACTGCATCTGTTAGAGTTTGTACCTGATTCAACCAAGATTCCTTGAAAACATTCATGTTATCTTGGGCCACTTTGCTTGTGGGCCGTGCTGCCAATGTAAGTGCAGCATTAATAACCTGCGGGCATAGAATTTCAATTTGCTTGGCTGCCATCTTTACCATTTTAACACCCTCCTCATTGCTTGACATTGAGCAAGCTAAGTTTGCAACCTCAACCAATTTATTTGCATGCTCGCGGAAAACCTGAGCATACTCTTTGACTTGTTTCTCGTCACCACTTTGAGCAGCCTCGATCAATACAAGTATTGGAATATTTGTATCAATGAATGAATCGGAGACGTGGTCAATAACAGCTTTGCACAATTGTCGACGTAGGTCCTTAGTTTTCTGCATCATGTGATCAACAGCAGCCTCCAAGTCATCAGACTTGTCTTGGCGACCAGCGTTGTTCATGTATTCTGTTAAAAGATCTTGCAGGGCCTGTCTAACAGCATTACATTCAGCAACAATTCTCTCCCTACGATCTTCTCTAGTGCAAGAAGAATCAGCCATCAAAGCAGCACCACTGATAATACTTTCCAAGCGCTCTTCCAATGATGGACGATGACGCACTTCATTAAAAGCCAATGGATCCATGTCAACACGGTCAAGAAACTCATCTAAAGCATATGCCAACTCTCCTGCACCTTCTTCTGGCTTTGGATCAGATGGACCAGTGGCCTGTACAGCAGTTGAAATCTTTTCAAGAGCATTTAGGACTCGCTTGTATACAAAATCACGATTAGCTTTAGCTGCAGCAACTTCAGGGTGGCGAAGTGAGGCTAGCGACGAAGTGTATAGCATCATGCTGTTTTTCTTAAGATCAGCACGGGCGGCAGCCAAATCATCTCGCCTACGGAGATCTTTCAGGTCATTTTGTCTCATAATGGTTGCTTTGTTTAGCTTTGCAAGATCGGCACCAAATGCCTGAAAGTTTTCAAGCAATTCTTTAGGGTTGGTTGAATCTTTGACACGAGCCACACTCTTTTGCACAATCTTTAGTCGTCTAAGAAGCTCAAATACATCGGCCATATCGGCAAGAATCAAGAGACGTGTTACAGATGACAACAGGGCTCTAGCAGCTCTAACCATACTACCACGTTTCATGGATGAACAAGGGTCATCAGCAAAGGCATGTGATGTGCGAGACATGACTTCTCCGTCTTTTCTGGTGTCATCAACAGCTTCTTCCATTTCCGTCTTAAGTTCGGGGTTTTGACGTGCAATTTCTGCACCTCGCTCAATAAAAGATGCTGTAGCCCGTTCAACATTTTCAACCAATACTTTTGGACGCTTGCTTTTACCCTTTTTCTTGTTAGATGGACCTTTGTTATTAACCAATGTTGTTACTTGAATAACAAGGGGTTCCAATGTCTTTTCCACAGATAAGGTGCGGATTTCCAAGTTTCTTGGGTTCCACTTTTGGCCTGAGTTTGATGAGGCAACAGAGCTCATTTTAATCTTTGTTTGTACCACTTTACAATATTAATCGGATGTTACTCACTTACGCACTGTTAAACAAAAGTAAATAAATGTAATTTTAAAAAAATTTAAATTAAATCATGGTTGATGCGTTGATGGCAAATTTACATTAAACCCGTCACATATTCGTTAAAAAAGATACATTCCCTTTGATAGTACTGTTTGTTACATCTACTACATTGATCTCTTTGGCTCTACTGAACCATTTCTCCAACTAATATAACAAACGCCTACAGACATTCTAATTTCAAGACTATTACCAAAAATGGCGACCTGTGAAAGGAGAAAGTTGTTACATAGAAATAAAACTACCAACTAGTCTAAAACTACCCCAAAGCAAGCTATTTCATGTGTTTTTTATTGTTTAAAACAAAACACAAATTATGACAAAAACTTGCTCAAAAAATATTAGTTGCTGTCGAGTTCTAAATGCTTCTGTCAGTGTTTATCACATTGGGCTTATCATAAAAATTTCCACCAATCAAAAACCGTTATTCCAGACATTACGTCATTTGATTGTCGATACGCTTGTTGAACACCGCAACGACCACAGTACGATGTCCCGAAACAAAAGCGCAAATGGAGATGATACCAATGTGTTTATCCAGAGTTGTACACTCTAAGAGCTCACGCTGTTATGACACACTTTCCAAAACTTTTCTCCCATACATGTCAGCACTTTTCTTTCACCTTTGGGCATTTTCTGTAATCACTTAAATTGGAACGAAAATTTTACGGATCCAAATAGCTTCAATTGTCCAAATCACAAATTAAATGACGACAAGCTTACACATACGCATATGATAATAAACAAATGTAAACATGGGATATGAAATCCTAGCAAAACGGCCAAAACGCATTATAGCTGCACATGTGCTTTCAATTGTTTGTTAGTTCAAGCAAACAGTAAAAGTCACTTCTGAGAATATCAATGATTTTGAAAAACAGGCTTTACAAAATCCCATGAATGTAAAAGATCGAATGTAATTTGACCACATGTTAACAAGGAAAAACTTACAGTAGTTTTTTTAACCAAAATTCGTCGAAAAAAAGCTTAGCAATAATTTTATGATTCGTTCCTTTATCTTCAGAGAAAAACAGAAGGCCTAATACAGGGCAATAGGTTTGCCACAACATGGCACTTAGGACTAAGAAAAGAGCGCAAGCTTAAATTTTTATTTATATACGTACACTATAGTATGCAGAATATAATAATATAAGCATATAGGGTTGTTTTTGGCCCATTGCTTTCAGGCACTTTTCCTTGCTCATCGTCTCTACGCACCAATTAATCAAAGATCCGCTTTAAACTCACTCAGGGCTTGGACAGGGTTGACGAGCCGCTTTTGTGAAGCTCGTCGGATTGGTGCCTTTTTTAAATCTCCAATTTCTCGCCGAACAAGTGGTTTCTTTTCTGGTGCCTTCATTTTCCATAAAATACCAGCATGATGTTGACCAGGCTTTCTGTATTTGGTGGATGCAACATAGGATGACTTGACTGTAAGAACGACGGCATTCATCAGGTTCTTGGCAGCTTGAATGAGTGAAGTTGCACTGTCCAGGCCAGTAACGACCATTTCTCCCGGGATACTCTGTACCTCTGCCTTAACCTTAGCACACATATTAAGCTGATGGCAGTAGAGTGCAATGCGTTGCAAATAGGCCAAAAGATCTTGTTTGACAGAGGAATCTGGGCAAACCTCAGCAATGGCTCTGGCCAACTTGTCTAGACGATTACCAGTAACTGCAATGTGTCTGGCGGCATCAATAACATCACTTGTGTTTTTAAGTCTGCCCTGACCTCTAGTGAAGTCAGTCATTTCCATCATGATGACACACATGGATTTAGCCAATACAATGATGTCATTGGATGATTCGTCCCACTTGGAAATCTCTTGATCCAGAAGTTTCTTCTCTTCCACAAACTCCTGTACATTCTGTAAAATTTTGGCTTTTTCAGCCTCAGGAAGCTTCCTCATCAAGGTTTGGTCAGTTGGACCAGATTCAGTATCTACTGTTTTGCCACTAATGCGACTGTCAGATTCAGACATACCATCAACATCTGAATCGATATCTTCTGGGTTTTTAATCATAAGAACAGCTCTACGAATCTCCCTAACACCATCATAAACCAAGCGAGAGCTGTCAATGAAATCATTCTCTTGTGGATCCTCTGGTGGGTCTTTCACCAATGCTTCGATAGATATTTCAAGACGAGACTCAAAACTAGGCATGACTTGTTCTTTAAGATTTCGGCAAGTTTCAATCACTTTCTGTGTGTAGTAATCAGGTTCGTAATTATCCATTTCACTCACCACAACATCGCAAATTCTTGCTGTTCGACCCCTGATGTCACCTCCCTTGCGGTTAAGCATTTCAGCATTGCCTTGTTGCACTGCGACCACACAGCTTGTAACATCTTCCAAGATGTGGGCCTCTGATACAGCAAGGAAGTTTTCAATGGTTGTAATCTCATCAACTGCATCTGTCAAAGTTTGTACCTGATTCAGCCATAATTTCTTGAAAACATTCATGTTATCTTGAGCCACTTTGCTTGTGGGCCGTGCGGCCAATGTAAGTGCAGCATTTATAACCTGCGGGCATAGTATTTCAATTTGCTTGGCTGCCATGTTCACCATCTTGACACCCTCCTCATTGTTAGATACTGAACAAGCTAAATTTGCAACCTCAACTAATTTGTTTGCATGCTCGCGAAAGACTCGAGCATACTCCTTGACCTGTTTATCATCTCCACTTTGAGCAGCTTCGATCAATACAAGTATTGGAATATGTGTATCAATGAATGAATCAGAGACATGATCAATAACAGCTTTGCACAATTGTCGACGTAGGTCCTTAGTTTTCTGCTTCATCTGATCAACAGCTACCTTAAGGTCATCAGATTTATCTTGGCGACCAGCGTTGTCCATATATTCTTGCAAAAGTTCTTGCAGGGCCTGTCTAACAGCATTACACTCAGCAACAATTCTCTCCCTACGATCTTCTCTAGTGCAAGAAGAATCAGCCATCAAAGCAGCACCACTGATAATACTCTCCAAGCGCTCTTCCAATGATGGACGATGACGCACTTCATTAAAAGCCAATGGATCCATGTCAACGCGGTCAAGAAACTCATCTAAAGCATATGCCAACTCTCCTGCACCTTCCTCTGGCTTTGGATCAGATGGACCAGTGGCCTGTACAGCAGTTGAAATCTTTTCAAGAGCATTTTGGACTCGCTTGTATACAAAATCACGATTAGCTTTAGCTGCAGCAACTTCAGGGTGGCGAAGTGAGGCCAGTGAGGATGTGTATAGCATTATGCTGTTCTTGTTAAGATCAGCACGGGCAGCAGCCAAATCATCTCTTCTGCGAAGGTCTTTAAGGTCATTCTGTCTGACAATTGTTGCTTTGTTTAGCTTTGCAAGATCGGCACCAAATGCCTGAAAGTTTTCAAGCAATTCTTTAGGGTTGGTTGAATCTTTGACACGAGCCACACTCTTTTGCACAATCTTCAGTCGTCTAAGAAGCTCAAATACATCGGCCATATCAGCAAGAATTAAGAGACGTGTTACAGATGACAACAGGGCTCTAGCAGCTCTAACCATACTACCACGTTTCATGGACGAACAAGGTTCATCAGCAAAGGCGTGTGATGTGCTAGACATGACTTCTCCGTCTTTTCTGGTGTTTTCAACAGCTTCTTCCATTTCTGTCTTCAGCTCGGGGTTTTGACGTGCAATTTCTGCACCTCGCTCGATGAAAGATGCTGTAGCCCGTTCAACATCTTCTACCAGTACTTTTGGACGCTTGCTTTTACCCTTTTTCTTGTTAGACGGGCTTTTGCTATTGACCAATGTTGTCACTTGAATCACAAGAGGTTCAAGGGTTTTTTCTACTGATAAAGTGCGGATTTCCAAGTTTTTTGGGTTCCATTTTTGGCCCGAGTTTGATGAGGCAACAGAGCTCATTACAAATCTTTGTTTCTGTTGTTTAACGATATCCTGAAAGTTAAAGTACTTAGTCACAAACTATTGCCAAAATGTATTAAATACCCTTATCATTATTCAATGTCTATTGTAACTATTGGACATGCGTCTTGTATAAGGCGATCAACCGCTATACAAACAGAGTTTTTTTTTATTTACACCTGATCTTGCTTCAAACACCTTTATTATGATATTGATGCACTAAGCGCCTTTAACTAAAATTGAAACATCAATATCGCTTCAAGAAAACTACCTTTCTATAAATTGTTGTTGTTATTGGCAAATTTACGTTGTGCGCAAGATCCATCTACCTTTTCACTGAGGACGACTATTGGTGTACCTTGCCACTGGATTATAAATCTGGCAAAGCACGACTGTTTTTAACAACCGATTCTCGTCTGACACAAACGCCTCAAGACATTTTAATTTGAAGACGATAACCGCAACTATGTCTGTATACGTGAAAGTAGAAAATTGCGGCACAGAAATGTAACTATCTATCGGCAGAGTGAAGAAGTCATTTCTCGTTTTAATTAGTAGCACCAAATGGCAAATTATGACAAGAGCTATACGGTTCCCAATTTCAAATTACTCGCTATTTAAACCTTGCGTTGTTTGCAACAGGCTTAAAATTAAGGTTTTTCACCGGTCAAAGCCAGTCATTATCAGACATAACGTCATTTAATTGGGACTTCGCTTGGTGCGTAAGCACTGCATTGAACACAGAACGATTAAAAAGCATGTAGCCTAGACAAAACATAGGGAAGCTGCAGCTTTGCAATAATATGGCTTTTTTTGCACATATAAAACATAGGGAGTTTGACATTCTTCATGGTAAAATATTTGTTTTAGGATTTTTGGTTTTCCGTAAGTTGGTATTGTAGCAACACGCATGTTTTCCAGGCCGAGTTTTATGGGCGGCCAGAAGGGTCATAATGCGTCTGAATCAACACGTTGCTTATTTAACCAACATGTTCCTTATTTAACCAACATGTTGCTTATTAAGCAACGTGTTACTTGGCGCCAGAAGGGTCAAAATTCACACGTTGCTTATTTAAACAACATGTTGGTTAAATAAGCAACATGTTCCTTAAATAAGCAACGTGTTAAAAAAGACGTTGCTAGAAGGCGACCGTGGTCGGCCAAAAGGGTCAAAAGTCTGCCTAAACAACATGTTGCTTAAATAACGAACATGTTGCTTATTTAACGCACGTGTTCATTCTGACCCTTCTGGCGCGCTTTGTCACGTTGGTAACCTTTAACCCTGGCGGGAAATTGAACATTATTCAGCAGATTTAGAAGACCACGCTTTTTCTGAAACGTCGCGGGAAACGAACTTATTTATGTTGAACTAGTTTTTTTTATGTAGAACTGAAATCATTTTAATGTATGTCATATTATGCCCTTCATCACATTATAAGACCTACTTGACAAGTAAAGGTTCATTTCACTCTGTATCCGTTGTATTTTAGTTAAAGGTATAGGTATACTTATAGGCCTACTTTAAAAATGAATTTTCGGAGAGAAGTTCGACGGCTAATGGATGAGGCGCGATCGGGGAACAATAATGAAGCACTTGTTCAAAGGTCATGGTAATTCAGTAAATACAATTACTACTTGTACTGCAGCAACATAAACAACTCTAACTATATACAAGTCATTGTAGTTCATGAGCAATTTGTATGCCATAACGGTGACTTCATTGCATGTTCAGACTGAGAATGTTCCAGTATAACCCTGTTGCCAGGACAAGAAAAGGACCACCGTACAAAATTAAAGTTTATCTAAAGGGAACAAGTGAGATCCAATTTTAAATGATAATTGTTTTTTTTTAAATTACATCTTTGTTTCAGAATCCTGGAAAGAGTTGCGCATTAACAGAGATGCAACAGCACATGAAATCGATATACTTATTTCTGAAGCGTTTTTGGCCATGCCACATACTTGGTATAAACGTGACAAAAGTCACAAATACAACCCACTGGAAAAAACTGGTGCAAAAAATCTCAAGGAAAATTTATGCAGATCTGCACTATATTTTGACATTGTGAGCCAAATTTTTGTTTGATACCCAGAAGGTTGTGTTTTGTTGCATACAATTATTGACTAAAGTATAATGTGCAGAACAATAATGCACATAATTGTTCTGCTAGTTGTATTTATACCCAAGGTAAAAATCATTACAGCAAAATGGCGCATGCAACCTAAACCCATTAAACTAAAAATTGGAATTAATAATTTAAGTTTTTTCAACTTCTAGGAAAGCTCCCAGAATGAAGTTGAAAGTGATTTTCCTTCGGTAAGACATTTTAGTCAAAAATGAATGTACAAACTATTTGCATGAACAGTTTATATACCCAATGGTATTTTAACAGTAGAAGTATTGTTTTGCTTGAAGGTAGCCAATCCCAACACAATCAAGTTGTGAAAAATCGCATGGTAGCATACATTTAAACAAGAATAGATGGCATTTTACATAGATGTATTTAAACATGTTCAATTTATAGTTTGCAAAATGACTAACATGTGTCAGTGCTTAAATTTATCAAGCTAAAATATTTATTTGAGTTTACTTTTGTAATAAATTCCAACAATCAAATTGTTAGTTGTGTAGAAAAATCAGTGGTAAGACTGTTTTAAACTTAACTTTTGTAATATAAATACTATTTAAAGCAATATCAACATTTTGTGTTTGTAGACAAATGATCAAAATGTTAGTTTTGTAGAAGAATCAGCGGTAAGTTTGTTTTAAACGTAACTTTTATAATAAATACTATTCAACGTAATATCAACATTTTGTGTTCGTAGACAAATGATCAAAATGTTAGTTGTGTAGAAGAATCAGCAGTAAGTTTGTTTTAAACGTAACTTTTATAATAAATACTATTCAACGTAATATCAACATTTTGTGTTCGTAGACAAATGATCAAAATGTTAGTTGTGTAGAAAAATCAGCAGTAAGTTTGTTTTAAACATAACTTTTGTAATAAATACTATTTAAAGCAATATCAACATTTTGTGTTCGTAGACAAATGATCAAAATGTTGAATGTGTACAAGAATCAGCGGTAAGATTGTTTTACTCTTTAACTTTTGTAATAAATACTATTTAAAGCAATATCAACATTTTGTGTTCGTAGACAAATGATCAAAATGTTAGTTGTGTAGAAGAATCAGCAGTAAGTTTGTTTTAAACGTAACTTTTGTAATAAATACTATTTAACGTAATATCAACATTTTGTGTTCGTAGACAAATGATCAAAATGTTGAATGTGTACAAGAATCAGCAGTAAGTTTGTTTTAAACATAACTTTTGTAATAAATACTATTTAAAGCAATATCAACATATTGTGTTCGTAGACAAATGATCAAAATGTTGAATGTGTACAAGAATCAGCGGTAAGATTGTTTTAAACGTAACTTTTGTAATAAATACTATTCAACGTAATATCAACATTTTGTGTTCGTAGACAAATGATCAAAATGTTAGTTGTGTAGAAGAATCAGCAGTAAGTTTGTTTTAAACGTAACTTTTGTAATAAATACTATTCAACGTAATATCAACATTTTGTGTTCGTAGACAAATGATCAAAATGTTAGTTGTGTACAAGAATCAGCAGTAAGTTTGTTTTAAACATAACTTTTGTAATAAATACTATTCAACGTAATATCAACATTTTGTGTTCGTAGACAAATGATCAAAATGTTAGTTGTGTAGAAGAATCATTGGTAAGGTGGTATTTTTATTTCAATCCTGTGATGATAATCAGCAGCAACCTCTTTTTGTGTTTTAGACTGATTTTATAAACATTGATGACGCAGATATTTCAGTGGTATGATAAGTTTTTTATTTCTTCAGTACTATCAAGATAGTTATTTGGTTGTGTGTTTCAGGATAATTCACCATATGATGATGAAATACCAGTGGTACTTTCACCATGTTGTACTAAATACTATTGGACATGACATTCATGCCAAAATGGTTTTTAGTTGAATAATAGAGGATTAAGGGCAGCTGCTGTTCAATCACAGAGGAGATGGCGTCAAGCACTTGTACCATCATTTTATGAAGAAAACTTGTCATTTGAAGATGAAAATGTTATTTTTAGGTACAATTAGTTCCTGTTTCTGTATTGGTGAATTTACAAGTCAGTTAATAATAACAGTTTCATTTTGTTTATTACATGTTCTCTAACAGGTGTTACCATGTTGTTTTAGTGACTCAGAAATAGTGAAGGCTGGTATATATGAGCTTCGATCCAAACTTAAGGAGGATCATGTTAATATGTTTAATGTAGCACGAACAAATGTGCTGGATGGCGCAGTGCGGGCTGTTAAAAGACCTTGCTTTAACCCATTTGCAAGAGTCTCTGTAAAGTTTGCAGATGATTATGGTCAGTCAGAAGGTGCTGTTGATGCAGGCGGTCCAACCCGGGAGCTTTTTAGACTTGTTATGAAGGAAATTCACAATAGTCGAGTTTTTGAAGGGAACGATACCTCCAAAATTTTGGGCAGAAGTGGAATAGGTATGTATGTTCGTTCTGGATTTCCTTTTGCAAATATGTAAGATGCATCTTTCACCACCTGTTCAACCAAGGTTTCAAAACATGTAAACAATAAACAACCCAAATTGTAACCCTGTACTAATCATTGTTGTTTATGGATAGTGTCCATGTCTATTTTACATCAAATATTATTTTTAGCTGATAAGAATGACCTGTATTATGTGTATGGGTGTTTAATTTCGATGTCTGTTGTTCATGGTGGTCCTGCTCCTTCTTTTTGTTCCAAAGCATTATATGGTCAAATCCTACAAAAAAAACAAACATTTTTGGAATGGCTGGATAACCTCAGTCACACTCAAATATATTCCAAGCTAAAAAAAGTATGTTATTTTAATCAGCCTAATTTACTTTATTTGGGACTAGTGCAATGAATTGTGTCCAAGGTACAGGAAGCCAGTTCTGTTTGTGACACACAACAAGTAATGCAGGACTTGATTGAATTTTTTGAAATTTGTGGATGTGTGTGTAATGTTAATGCTCTTTCCGAGAAAAATGATGTTCTTGAACATGCAGTAAAGTTTTATATTAATGATCGTGTTGTTGGACAGTTGGACAGGTTTGTTTTGCACTGCACAAGCCATTTTGTTCCACTTCATTCAATGTAAAAATGCTTGATGTGCAGATTTATTGAAGGCCTTAACTGCAATGGCCTAGTAAATGTTATGAGAGAGCATGGCAAGGAATTTGAAACACTGTTTGTCTACCAACAACAACAACTTACAGCTCCAACAGTTATGGATTTATTTGCGAATTTGGAGTTGTCACCACCTGGAAGTAATAGACGTCACATGGAAAACAAAACTATTACATATTGGAGGGACTATATACTAGACATTGAAGGTTAGCATAATTATATTTTTTAAGTTGCTTTTGTTTGAACCATATATTTTACAGACAAAACAGTCAAGTGCACATTTGAAGATGTGCTGGTTTTCGCAACTGGTGCAGATCAACTTCCCCCTTTGGGGTTTTCTCCCACTCCATCCATATGCTTTTCTTCAGATGTGATTTACCCAACAGCCAACACATGTGCTAACATACTGACACTTCCTTTGGGTAATCAGGACTATGAATCATTCAAAAACTGTATGGATTTTGGCATTTTGAATGCATATGGTTTTGGTATGGCATAACCTTTAATTTTGCAATAAAAGTGGTAATTACACCATTGGTTATTACCGTACCGTCACTTTACCTTGCATTGCTGCATTAAAACACAACATTCGGTCATATCCAGACTCCGTTGTACAAATGACACTGTTTTCGTATTGTGGCGCAGTAACCGCGTTACGTTTTACTGCTGTTGAAGGCGCCCTTACTTCAATATTATTGCTATGAATACCTCGCAGTTGATTTCATTCTGTATTCATAACGTAGTGTGTACGCAATTTTGCGTTCCCTTGATTGAACACTGTCGTGGTTTTTGACCTTCCTGTCGCTGAGAGTGTCTGAAATTTCTTTTCTATTACGTTTATTGTTGTCTTGCATACAATTTTGAACAAAACATTAGCTAATTTGATGTTGGTGGAGTGTACGTTCCTTTGATTAATGTTTAATTTTTGTCCCAGAATCCTATACTTTGAAAAATTTTATATTGCCGTATGGAACGTACAGTATTAAGTGGACTTTGTGTAATACCGAAGGATTTATACTTTTCTTTTCAATACATATTGTACGAAACAAGATTTCATTACCAGAATATCGGCAAGCATAGTTTTCAACTGAATAAAATCTAAAAAAACAAAATTTTACAAATCTTACAAATTTTTAGTGCGCAATATTGTTGGCCGCAAAGAAAAAAGAACAAAACGACATGTGGGAACTATATCAAAAGGGTAGAAAGTTCAATAATAATCCCATTTCTTTGTGCATAGTTTCCTGAGCCGTCCAATGTTTCAAGCGAGTGATTTAGAGTCTAACGTTTGTGCAACGTATGCTAAGTTGTGCAATATTTTCAATGTTAAGCAAATCGTGTTTCTCATGTTAACCGTTAATTGCTGGTTCATGTGATAGCGTAAATTGTTTCCATTTCTCTGGACTGCCAGTGTGGCAGTCTAGCGTTTGGTCATTCTAGTCTTCTACTACTATCGCTTGACAACTACACGGCTTGCCTGCCTCGGTTCACATTAAGGAGCGGGGTAAGGCATAATTTGAGAAAAACCTATAATTTGTTCAGTGGCAACGTTTGCTTTTGCAAGTGCTGTGCCTGGCATTCTATACTCTATCAGTTGCCACGTAAACTACTAATGTGAAAATGATTGAAGTTAACATTGCCTGCTTTATGTCTTCATATTGGCACTTGGTAAGAATAAAATTGTACATACAAATTGGTAAAATTGATTAGTTCTAAACCAGAAAAAAGGAGATTACCAAATTCTAGCCCCAAGGCTCAGGCCTGTAAGGGTCAAGGACCATAAACTCTAAAGTGAGGTTCACCTAGGAACCCTATGCTTAACATAAGCGCTACCTACTGCGGCATACGTTACATTTGCAACTTGCGCAAAAGTCAGCTACTTAAACCAAACCGATATAATGTAAGCTGTCATACCCAGACCATCAATCCTTTGTCACATGTAATTGTTTCATTAAAACCCTCGCTTGCACATTATTATGTTTTGTTTCCATCTTTTGTTTTGTAATCGCTGAGCTAAACTTTATTGCAGATAACAACCGCTACGTAAAACCTCCGGCTGCACCTCTAAAACTTACATCTCTTTCCATACGACGTTTATCCATTAAGGGCAATAACAATTTATTATCTTATAGACTACTCGTACAAGATATTTGCAGATATACGAATACATAGCCTATAATTGCAAAATGAGGTTCTGTTATTTGTCGAATATCTATAGTGCACCGAAAGGTAAACCAATAAATATTTTCCAAGTGCAGATATTAAATTGTTACTAAACTGAGTATTTTTGCGTATATAGGTTACATTGTATAGCCTGCAGTGGCGGGTGTTCCCAATGAGGTACTGGTCCGTTCCGCTGACTCGAAGTGCATGCATCAACGCCTGTGAGATTGTCACTACACCCTCGTTTAAAGAGACCAAATACTGAATGATCAAGCGCCCAGTCGTTGCTTGTCTTACTTCCCATTAACGAATACCTATATGGGAATGTCCATGATTCCGATTACCTTCAGTCACAAATTCTTCCATTATAAATAAAGGTTTGTATTTTCACTGCAGCAACATACGACGCTAAATTCGTTAATTCTAGTGTTAATGTTCGCGCATTCGCGTTCTCGTACATAACTCCTAATAACTATTATTCCAGGCACCATTGCAGAAATGTATGTACTATAAGGTCGAATCGAAACACTCAGGTTCGGTTCGGCATATTTCTATCAACAATCTGAACATGAAATGTCATGCTAACAAACCAGTGGCGTATTTAGGTATGTGTAGGGGCCAAAAAATGTTTTAGTAGCGGCACGGTGTGACCAACCTGCACCGTCATCCTGTAGCTGACTGTAGTATAGTAATTTGAAGTTAGTATGTCAAAACATTAAGTTATATATAATTCCAAAGTTTTTCAGCATAGTGTAGGGTTACTGCCTAAACACATTCCCGGAAAGATTTATGTCAGTATAGCATTGACAAACTTTAACTTCCAAATTTTGAAACATTTTGGATTATGTTGGGGGTAGCCTACGCCCGTGTGGTGACCATGGGAACGATTGCGTCTCGGGCCTTGCACCCAAAGGATCCGACTGAATCTCGATGGCAAATCGGCCTTGAAGGCAACTTGCCTCCTCTATCTCAAGGTTTACTGTTGGAATTAAATAACTCCTTAACACAAGTCTGTGCGTCTTCTAAGTAGGAATAGGAACAAATAGGAACATTTTTGGAGAAATCGAAAGTTCTTGGTTTAATGGTATATCACGACAAATATACATTAACTGTAAGACCCCAAGTTATTCAAACTTACTTCGCCTAATGCGGATTGCAAAAACTTTTTTTTTATTTAACTGCCGCAATGGATGCAGAGGATCACACAAGTCATGAACCTGTGGCAAGCAACCCTGGACTCCAAACCTGTTAATCACTTGGCAGAGGGGCAGTGTTTTAAAATAACGGAGAGCCTCGACGGGTTCGTACCCCGGTGTACAAACAACTCGGGAGTTTTGCCCCTTCGGGTGGTATTCGAATTGGCCGACTCTCCGTCTTTCGTCATACAAGTAACGAAATATGTAACTCCGGACTTAGTAACCCCCACTGCAGCACGCATGTTTCCCAACTTAATTCTTCACACATTTGGAACACAGACGGACCGAAGGCTGCAGACGGTGTTAGGCTTTCCAGCAGAACTCGCAAAGTCTTCTGGCATCCTGCTCGACGACAGACCCTTTTTCATTGTAATTTGTTAAATACCCGTTCGCACTTTTCTCTGTCAATTCGCTGTCATTTTACTTTGCCACCCAACTAGTCTCGGTCACTTAACTAACAACTGGCACGCGGTAGAAGTTACTCGCTCAGTCACTAACGCGCTTGGAACAAATTAAACTTTACGACGCCTGGTTTTGCAAACTTGTGTTTCAATTAATAAATAAGTCTGTTCACGGAGTTTTAAATTTAGTATTAATAGCAAGAACACGCAAGCAGACTTAGCTTCAGCACAGCAGCAAGCCGACCGGAATCAATTGGCACGCTGCACTACCAACAAATTGAAAATTCGGTGGCCTTTCAAAATTTGCGTAACCGCCACTGATGAGTGTGAGCGTAGAATATATCCATTTATTGATATAATCCAACGAATAAATCCAAGTACAGCACAATTGTGGTTTCAACAACCTAGATCTTCACACGGCAACGGTTAGACCAGACTGACTAGCAGGCAGTAGTGGCCCTACTTATATAGTCTGCGGTTGACCATTATATGCCCCCTTATATGGGGTTGTTGCGCAACTTACATGCAACCTGAACTTGCTTACCGATTTGGTCGATTACGTCAGTTATTTATATGACTTGATTTCCTAAGTGCCCTATCTAGGTTATTTATGTTTAATTTCGTCTTATTAATTATTTGCCAAGGAAAATCTATGTTTAATTTGACCTTTAATTAGTTATTAAGGAAATACCTATGTTTCATTTAAACTTATTTATTTTTTGCCAAACAAATACCCATGTTTCATTTAACCTTGCGTAGTTTGTAACTATATGACTTGGTTTATAACGCAACTATAAAGTCCCTGCCTTCACCAGCTTGCGTTTATTCTGCTGCCACCATCTCTGCAATTTTTTGCTACTAAATTGTCCGATCAGGAATTGACCTAAACCGGAAATTAGATTTGTGTTTTTAACTTTTTCCCATGCCGCTTTGTTGAACATCAGGACTTGGGCATGCGTTGTACACATGATCGTAATAACTTTGGATTTTAACACTCGGCCATAACGTCGTTATAAGTTTTAGGGCCTTCTTTGGTTTCAATACATATGTTGTGCAGCGACATAAAATATACTAAATGAGTCGTATCAACAACAACAGTTTTGAGGTAAGTTAATATAAGGGCGCAATGTCAAGTTAGTCTTGCATGATTGTGAAGTTTTCTAGTGCAGAGGTTGACGCGTTGCCAAACCGTGCAAGTTCACAAAAGTTTTCCGACAAAACAACTCGCAACCATCGGAGTTGGTTGACGCAATCTTACCCGTCGCCATTGAGTGATTAAAATGCGACGTACGCCTAATGTTTGCACTTATCGGTTGGTAATCAAACTGTGCCAGGTATTTTTTAATACAACATGCAAAAAGCTAGTCCCCGCCAATGCAAATAGGGATAAAATTAACTACAGCTTTGTACAATCCTATTCCAAATAAGTCCAACTCATCAGTTAGCACATCCATTTCATGGTGTAATGCATCAACAGCTTCCTGGGATAATGGACAATTCGTTTCCGGGACAGTCACAACTGAAATGTGTTGTAACTGTCTTGAGACTGAAGAGTGGGAACCGTCTTGCTGCTGAAAAATGTCTTGGATAGCAGACAGATCTGAGTTTATATTTTGCAAACATCCTCTAACAAATAGTTGCAAAGGAGTTTGGTTTCTCTCTGTTCGTAAAGGATGGTTGTTCCATTGACTCCTAAACTCGCACAAATCACGATTTATACGTGGCAGAAATACGTACTGAATGGCCCATAAGTGCAACTCATTTGTTGGATCAAGATAACCCTCTTCCTCCAGGTATCTTAAAAATATTTGCAATAAATCAAACTAAAACGACTATTTTTACAAAGTATGTAGTGGAATATCATACATACCTAAAAATGTCATGGTAAAGATTAACCACACCATTCCATTGATCAAGCCAAAACCGTTCTATTCGTTGGTTGTGCACACTTCTACCTCTTAGTACACTTCCTCTATCCAATCCCTGGTATAGTTCCATAAACAAATTTATTTCAGAATTTTCTCCACCATGGTCCACACGAATTCTGGAAGGCACCCCATACTCAATTACAGAATTTGAAAAAGCATCCAACACTGTAGAAGCTCTGTTGTTGTTGCTGGCTTTTAAAAATGTAACCATTCGACTAAATCCATCAATACCGCCATGTATTACAATTCTCCACCTGAAATAAGAAAGAATTTTACCCTCCCACATCAGAGTGAAAAGTTTTCATATGTGATGCATTAACATTAAATCTTCCCATGTATATGTACACTTTACAATTTAGGATAAACAGTTACATAGTAGAAGACACGCAGATTACCTTATTAGTTTGTGATTTCCATCCACATGCCACAAAGAGTTGGGAGCTTTAACTAAATATTGTCTTCTACGAATGTTTCTACAGGTTGACCTAAAAGCAGCACCCTCCGGGTCTACTCTTAACATTGCATGTCGTACTCTGGATCTTTGTACCTTCAGTCCTCTTACTTTAAGTCTTGCAGTGACAGCATTTGGTCCAATTAATTGATTTCCTCGGATGCACTCTCGTACAATTTCATCCAAAGCTTCATCTTGTATGCTGCTAAATTGGCCAAGTTTTATGTTGTATGACCTAGAGAAAAGGATTTTTGTTTTGTTTATGTATATATATAATATATATAAATTGGTGGAAAAAATTTGACTCGCTAAGATATTAGTGTTTGGCAACAGATTTCAATAAAAGTTGAACATATTAAGATCTTTAACACTTTTCAGAATTTAAATGATTGTTTTTCATATGATTATTGTGACATGGGGCCTGACGGCACCATTGGTTGAGCATTGCTTGGCCATAGTGTTTCAACCTTGTTTTCTCCGTAAGGTTGCACCTAGTTTGGTGCCCAACGGATGACGGTGATTGTATAGTCACCACAAAGTGGAAGTCTTTGCTTGGCCATTTGGTCGGCAAAGTTGTCTGATAGTCACACCAGCTGCACTGATCAGACCTTACAGGTTGAAACAGTGGCCATTTGTATGCAGCTTACACAATTAAATGATTTTGTTTATTTGAATAAAAATCTCAAATTTGATAAAGCCAATGGTAAATTTGAAGATTACAAGATTTAAAGTCTTAACACTGTGACTATGTGGTCACATAGTTTATCTATTTCTGTATTATCCCAGTTATTCAAATTTCAAACATTGATTTTGATTTTGAAATTAATACTCCTACAAATTTTTGGCACAGGCAAATAACTTGTAACGTACATGATTTGTGCTGCAGGATAGCAAAATCAACAACCCTGCATCTAGACTAAATTAAGTCACATCCACAAATGTGAATTACACAAAACTAGTCGCACACACACAAACAAGAATAGATATTCAAAATTTACTCTTTGTTATATTCAAAACTACAACAAAGACCCCCAGGTTGAGAGCAAAGGCTCCATTAGGATAGATTTCTTTACAAATAATCCAGAAACAATTTGAAAATTGGAGTATATATATATATATAAAACTTTATTAAGTCATGCCTTAAACGCCTTTTTATTGTAGACAAGGATACATTCAGCATTTCTGCAATTTCAGGTCCTGAAAAGCCTGCATAAGTCACCAAAAAGAGTAATTGTTCATGAGATATTCTATATCTTGAAGCACCCACAGAGCCAGTGCATAATCGTCGTGGCTGGATAGTGCCAGTACCGGAGTTTTGATCTGCAACAAATATACATCCTTTATTGAACCTTAAGACTGCATATCATTATTTCTACTAAAAAAAGTTTTGTTTGTGGGGAATGCCTGTCTTGTACTTTGTCACAGAGCAAGTCGTTACGTCACCAAACAAACCGGTGATTCAGTAAGGTCAAATTTGGGGTTGCATGACCTTTTCATTTATTTGGTGCTGGGTGTTGTCAAAAAGTTAGTTGAAAAAACATTAAAATGTTCAAGGGGATGTAGCTAAAAATTTAATTACAGAAGTTTACCTTCATTTATCATTTATGTTAGGCCCACTTCTTGTTTATGCAATCAGATCAAAATTAGTTGCAGGATTGCTTAAAGTGCCAGGGGGGGTCGGACATTATTTTAGCTAAAAGGCTGCAAAAAATGCAAGCTGGTTATGCGAAAAAATTAATCACCAAAACCTCATCCAATTCGCAATTCAATGTTGGCCCTAACCCTTTTCTACGCAATGGAGGAAAAATTGTCACAAAAAAGTGGCTTTGGATCTTCCTAGAGACTCCTCAGATCCTTACTGTGTTTTGTCCAATGCAGCTGCAATCATTTTTTTCCCTTTAAATAGTACTAGTGAACCTTTATGGGTCAGGGACCACAGGAATTGTTTTGGGCAAAAAAGCAAGTCACTCAGTATGGGTATTAAATCTGATAACCTTCAAAACTTGATTTAGGGGATTTAATACTGATATGGCCTTTAGTAAGTAAAAATGATCTGATTGCAAAAGAATACATAAACCACACCAAGAAATTACAAAGGAAATTATATCCCACCTTCCTCAACATCGCTATTTTGCATGATTTCAGCACGAATCAAACGTATTGTGCAGTACTACTGTATCGGGTTCAGGTTAGCGGAAAGTAGAGCTGGTGCAAAAAAAATAAAACTTATCCAAATGGTAAAAAAAAGTCTTCTAAAACAAACATTAAGTTGTATCTATATTTATACACCATGGTTTCAGAAAATAAACACTACATCTATGTGAACAACAGACCAGCAGCCACTCCAGCCGCGCGTATGGTCTTCTGAAACTGCTGAATAATGTTCAATTTCCCGCCAGGGTTAAAGGTTACCAACGTGACAAAGCGCGCCAGAAGGGTTAAATAAGCAACATGTTCGTTATTTAAGCAACATGTTGTTTAGGCAGACTTTTGACCCTTTTGGCCGACCACGGTCGCCTTCTAGCAACGTCTCTTTTAACACGTTGCTTATTTAAGGAACATGTTACTTATTTAACCAACATGTTGCTTAAATAAGCAACGTGTGAATTTTGACCCTTCTGGCGCCAAGTAACACGTTGCTTAATAAGCAACATGTTGGTTAAATAAGGAACATGTTGGTTAAATAAGCAACGTGTTGATTCAGACGCATTATGACCCTTCTGGCCGCCCATAGAGTTTTGACCACCACGCATGTTTCCTGAAACTCTACACTGGAACGCCAGACGGAAGGATGCAGGCGGAGATTTTTTGCTTTCCTGCAGAGCTCAAACAATCTTTCTGACAACCACATTTTTCCTGACACTTCGCTATAAAACGTCCTCGTAATCGTTCTCCCCAGCCTGCTATTATTCTCGCCTTCGCGCTGTTATGTACCCATATTCTTTTGGTAGTTAATTTGCTCTAATTCAGTCACGTGTTAAAGTTTAGTTAAACGCGCTTGGAACAAATTAAACTTTACGCCTCCTGATTTTGCAAACGTGTATTTCAATTAACAAATAGGGGAAAGTCGTGTAATTTGGACCACTTAAGTTAAAACCCCAATAAAACAAAATATAGTAGTTGATCAGAAGAGTTATTGACACGATTTGGTATGTTATCACCCAAACTATTGTCAAGCAAAAAATCAGATTCTAGTTGTTATCATGTAGGGAATAATTAGTAATTAAAAATTTTGGACCGAGTGGTCCAATTTACACACTCGGTGTGTAATTTGGACCAGTAGTGTGTGTAAATTGGACCACTCACAATCCATGTGATTTCTCTTTCACTAAGTTGCTAAAAAGTAATGACAACCTTACACAAAAAACATTGTCACAATTTTTTGTACATTTCCACAATATTTAATTTGAGCTCAAATGTTTTATTAAACAGTATTTCTAAAATATGAAACAGTAAAATAACTAAAAATGACAAACAAACTTGAACACTGCAAAACAATACCATAAAATAAAGATATTCAAAGCAAGAAACATTACAACCATTGAAAACAACTACAATCTTATGCAAAAAAGCCATAATAATTGAAGAGCTGCAGACATGTTCAACCAGTTGATGTTCTAAATCTTCGGGAAGGTCTGTGCACATTCCTATGTGTTTCTTGGAGGCCACAGCATGCATATTTTTGCCTTCAACATGTCTCCTTAATGTGGTTTTTGGTACATTATAGGTCTTTGCCCAATTTTCCTTCAGTAACTGACTTAATTACTCAGTTGCATTGCCTCTTCCGACCAATTCAGATACATTCCTAGATTTTCTAGACTCTCGTATTCACATATTTAATGCTTATGACAACCTGCAGTTATGGTATATAAACATATAATAGATTGTTAGCAAAATTTTATTCAGATGTGACCTTATGATATATTATGAAAATTTTACCATATGCGTTAACTGTGTGCCTTTAATAATGCAAAAAATAATTAATATCAGTCCCTGTCGCCCAGTCCAAATTACACACATCATAGGGGTCCAAATTACACACTATCAACACATTTTTTGTACCTACTCTACTTTACTCTTGAGAAGCAGTAGTAGATTGGGCTTAATATACCGAAAGCAGTTACAGTTATATAACGAAAAAATCATGCCCAGCTGGATTTGCAATACACAGTAGGGAGATAATCACTAACAGTTTAATTTTTAAAACAAATATCAATTGGAGATTTTTTACAATTCCTCTTCTAACTACCGGGCTGTACTGTACTGCGCACAGTTTCAACTCGTCTGCTTTTCCCGTTTTGTCGGGTCTTCTTTCAAGCTGTACAAAAGATTTTTCGCCATCTAGCGTATATTTAAAAAAAAACAGGTAAACCAAATTACACGCAGGGTCCAAATTACACGACTTTCCCCTAAGTCTGCTCTCGGAGTCTAAATTAGTATTAACAGCTAGAACACGCAAGCAGACTTTTACCTTCAGTGATAGCAACAGGCCGGAATCTACAGTACGCTGCAGTGTGATAAAAATATTTTTTGTAAACAAAAATAGAGAAAACGTCAAAAATTGACTACAGGAATCAGTCTTTTCAAGTCGGTGAGCGACGGATCTGTCTTTACAAATCAATATAAATTCATACAGCTCCAAAAGGAGTTAAAGACGATCCTTCGGAGCTCTAGGATTATTGTTAACAAAAACAAACAAATCCAAATAACACCAACTCTACCATCTTACAGAATCAAATATAAACACGAATTCGCATGGAATGGTCAGTATTTCAGCATTAGGGGCGAGTCACGTATTTAAAAATTCAACTTCGCCACTCAAAACTTGCGTATTGGGACTTTCCCTACATGCAAAAAATATGCAATGTTTTCCACAAAAAGCTGAACGATTGACCTGAAAGATTGGGTGTCAGTTATGTAAAGCCTTGTCATATCGAAAAAACGTAACTTATTTGAACAACGTTGTCGCAATGTTTGCACTTATAATGTTTTGTGTGCCTTGTGCGTAATACAGCAATATTTAAGCTTTGTCCTTTCTTGCGTACTTTGCTCACCTGCCTTAACCTAAGCACACATCATCAGGCTAAATATGCAAACAGACCTTGCAACTGCTTTTTTCACATGTGTAGTTATGCCACATTGCGCACGTAGTCAATTACTAAAGTTGGAATATAGAAATATGTTTATTCTAGTTCAAAAAAAGCATCACCAATAAAAGTAACAATTGTGTAGTACTAAGTTGTCCACAAAGCGATTAACTTTTTAGTTACCTGTATGTTCTAAAGTAAACTTTGACTTTGTGCAGAAAACTTAAAATTTAAATGCATTTCTGACTTAGGAGATCCAAATGAGTCAGTATGTTGAGATTAGAAACAATTAAAAGGCATTTGGTAAGTCAATTTCCTCAGCATTTGTTGAGATTTGTCAAACATTCATATACTTGTGTGTCAGAATAAGTTTGTTTTGTTTCAGTCACCAAATTATGTCACATCTCAACTTGT
Source organism: Ascidia mentula (assembly GCF_947561715.1). Lineage (NCBI taxonomy): Eukaryota > Metazoa > Chordata > Ascidiacea > Phlebobranchia > Ascidiidae > Ascidia > Ascidia mentula. Next base: position 8,823,608 of record NC_138574.1, on the reverse strand, counting down.
TGGCAGTCCAGTTTCTGCAACTCACAGTGCCTTCAGATACACAGTGGATGGTCCAAAGATTTTGACTGCTAAAGATCGGGCATTCTATGAGAAAAATGGTTTCTTTGTGGTCAAAAAATTAGTAAAACCAGATGATATTGGCAAGTACAGAAAGCGCTTTCAAGATATCTGCTGTGGAAAGGTTGGCCATGTAGCTAAAGGCTGTTATGCTAAAAATGTCATTATATTGCATTCTATGCAAGGTTCAAAAATGTATTTACACGCATTTTTTTATATGTAAAGTAAAGAGTGAAATGCGAACTGTCTGTAAAGATTTGTCAGAATAGCCATGAATTTCACATGCACCAACAGAAATTAATAAAAATGTTAAGTTTGCTTGAAATTTCCAATTTATAAAAACAAACATAATGTAAAAACTGGCCATTCTGGCTTCCCAACACTAGTATACCATACATTTTATTCATTCATTAAAATGATAAAAACGTGTAAAAAGCTTGCTATCCAATATGACACAGAAAGTTTCTGCAGCTAGTGTTAAACCCTCTTGTAAAAAATCATCTCTGGCATTTATTTCATCATGGTTGAACGTACATCTTTTACTTGGTATTTGAACTACATATTTTCTGTAAAGTCTAGGCAATCTGCAGCAAATGATTACCTATAGTTGGCATATTTGTACAAACTAGTCATTGTGGTAATTATTACACTGGAAAAAAAATTTCTCTTGAATTTGCATCTATTAAGCAAAAATGTGAAGATATGAACAGCTTTATGCTTGTTTAACTTGTGAAGTTTATCCAGGATGAGCTTGAAGTTGTTTATGTATGGATAAAAAATCAAATAGACTTTCTGGGCAAAAAAACTTATATTTAGGTGAAAGTGCCTGGACTGATAATGATGAGGGATGTAGCTGACAATTCAGAATTTGTTCCTGGAGAAAAAAATATCAACAAAATCCAGGACTTCCAACTTGATCCATTGTTGTTTTCATATTGTGAAGATGAAAATGTAGGGACTTGAATAAAATAACAATATTGGAAAAAAACATAAATACTGTAATGTGCTGGTTTTAACACACTTCTGTTTAATTAAGGAGCATGTGAATTTGTAAACTTTTTGCATTAATAAAGCAACCATACAATTGTAACAAAGGTTATTTATATGCTTACATTTTGTTTGTATTACCTCAACCATTTTTACTGTGCACAGTATAAAGTTTGGGTGTCCTTTGACACTTGGCAAAACAATTAATTTTGTAGCAATTTTATACATCGTAGATACTTTGTTTATCTGCATTTTGTACCAAATTGTCATATTTAAATTTAAGCTTATTTGGAAAGTTAAGATTTTATGTTATTGGACAGATTCTAAAATATGCTGAAGCATTTGTTGGAGAGAATATAATGGCTATGCATACAATGGTCATCAACAAACCACCAGACTTGGGTATATATACATATTTTGCCCTAAAATTATTTCATGTTGCATTGTTATTTTTTGGTACTTTTGCTATGTGCATTAACCCAAGATACAAAACTGATGCCTAAAATACTAATAAATGAATTTTTTGGAATTTAATTTTTTGTATGCAATAACTTTGTGTGTTAGTATGCCATTTATTTTTGGCATGATCACCATGTTCTTTGAGTCTGTACACAATTTGAGCATAACTGTTGACACAGCACATTCTGAGCAAAGGTCCAGGCAGTGCAAACAATGAGCAATGTACATTCCCAATATGGAGACTTGAAGTCACTTATTAATCCACTACTGTTCAGTCAAAATTATTCAAAAAAATTCTCTTATGTATCTTACTTGACACATTTAATCAGACACAACCACTATGGCAGGTAAAAACACATCAAGACATCCAATGCATCAGGATTTGTACTACTTTCCATTCAGACCAGCTGATTGCATTGTTGCATCATGGACAGCATTGGAAAAGGTGGACCGAAGTAATGGGTGTCTTGTGGTTTTGCCTGGAACACACAAGGGCAAACTATTACAACATGACTATCCAGAATGGGAGGTAATTTAATGCCTTTAAAAAAGTCCTATAACTTTGGAATTGTCACTTTTTTATTACAATATGTCAGCTAAAAAAGTTTTTTTTTTCCAAAATTTGACTAAAGAGGTTGTTTAGCATATTTCTTGATAATCCAGTTTTATGTGTTTCCAAGTTTCATGGCACTTAAAATGTTTCTCAGGGTGGTGTCAACAAAATGTATCATGGTGTACGTGATTTTGATCCTAATACAAAAAGAGTTCACCTAGAAATGGAGGCAGGAGACACCGTTTTCTTCCATCCTATACTCATCCATGGATCGGGTGCAAATAAAACAAACAGGTTTAGAAAGGTAAAGTATCTTTCCTGCATAAACATTGACACATGGAATTATGCCAATTGGTTGATAGACATAAGCAAATATTTTTAGAGACACTGAAGTAATGCGCACAGTTATATTTCTGTGTTCATTACATCACTCAGAAAGACTAGTGATTGCCTCAGAATCACTTTTGGATTACCACAAAACTGGAATAAATTTATCACTACGACACCAACTACTTTTTTTGTGGTATATCCATTAGCTGTAGTAGTTTATAGTGCACTTGTGACAGACTTATTTTTTTTCATTTGTATTACAAACCTCTGGTCACTTAAGTTTTTGTGAAATTAATAATAAATCCAATTCTGCATAAAAAGGAGACATGTTTATTTCTTGGTCCAGACTGACGTTAACCCTGGTTGTAGATGAATGACCTAATAGAAGCAAAATATTTGTTTCAGGCAATTTCTTGTCATTATGCTAGCAGTGACTGCAACTACATTGATGTGAAAGGAACATTACAAGAAAACATAGAAAAGGAAGTGGTTGAAGTGGCTCACCGCAAGACCAAGGGTAAATTTGAAGGTCATATTGACTTTCAGGATATTTGGAAGTTTAAAGGTCGACTTGTGAGAGGTGAAAGAACAGAGCTTTAGGCGTTTTTAAGGTGACCAGTGAATAAGCAGCATTTGTCATTTTGAAAAAACTTGTTTCGTGCAATCAGTGTGCTTCTCTTTGTCTAATTAAACTCTACCTTGAATACAGTGTAATTAATATCTGTTCCAAAAAAAAGTGGATACCTGTTCCAATTTGTTTTATTTTCCAATGGTTTTGACATTAATGTGTATTTTGTTGCTACCCTGTTAAATGGTTCTGATATTTTTCCATATTCTTCAGCACCACCAGTTATATTCATATATCAACCAGTGTTTATTCAGTGTGTTGTTTCTTATACTTTCTGTGAACTGTTCTGTCTTTTAACACGACATTTTAAATGCCATGTAAGGTGAACTAAGATGTTGTTGGAGGTTTTGAATATTTTTTGTGCTGTGTACTGTTTTTACAACTTTGTTTTTGTTGAAAAGTTCACTTAGTAGATGACATGCAAGGTACTTCTGTTCGCACTTTTGTGAGTTTGTTAATTCAATAACTTTGCAGAAAAAAAACAATAAAGTCTTGAAAAGTTCTTTGAAAATGTTAATGAGGATAAAAGCCATAAATTTCATCGGTTGATACAGGTGGAATGTGCAGTAAAAAATTTGTACTATATGTTACAATTTATTTACCTAACAATAAAAATATTTTTGTGTAAGCTGCAGACAGATGGCCACTGTTTCGACCTAAAAGGTCTCATCAGTGCAGCTGGTGTGACTTTCAGACGACTTTGCTGACCAAACGGCCAAGCAAAGACTTCCACTTTGTGGTGACTTCTCAATCACCGTTATCCGTTGGGCACCAAACTAGGTGCAACCTTACGGAGAAAACAAGGTGGAAACACTACGGCCAAGCAAAGCTCAACCAATAGTGCCGTCAGGCCCCGTGTCACAATAATCAGAAGATAAGCAAAGTGGAGCCTCCCAAAATCAACCAAACCAGCAGCACTTCTTTTGTGTGGCGCCAGTGAAAACTTCAATTTCAATTATTATTATAAACTTTGTGTCAAACGCTTTTATTTTTTGGAAACCTGTTTCGCTTCATTAAAGCATCGTCAGTTCTAAACAAAATTAAAAGAAAAAGCATCTTTACATGTTTTCAAATTAGGGCGTTTGACACAAGGTTAAAATGAAAATTGAAGTTGAATTTATTTACCTTCTCGAATTTATTTGACGAAATATGCGGAAACCTTTTTACCATCGATATGTTAATAGCGAATGAATGCACATAATAGGTAAAAATACAAAAGACAGGTCATGTGGCTGCAGGAAAAAAAAGATGGAAAAAAACAATAACGCACATACGATAAAACAAATCACGCACGCAGCCACATAATTACAAATAGATAAAGAAACCCATAGCATCTACAGGTTTACCCTCTTGCCCTGAACAAGTCGAACACGATCCATAAACGGTTTGCGGAAATCGAAGTTTGTAGCATCCTTGCCTGTTCTGCGAACGAACAGTTTTCTGTGTTCATCACTCAGGTGCTTTTGTGTTGTGTCGGTTACGTCAATATAGTGGCAGTGGCTGCTTGCAAAATGGCATGAAATTGCCTAAAAAGTAATACAAAATGTTTATCTCAATCTTGAAATGCCAGTCCGACAGACACATACGGATACAACCCGGCAGTGACGTCTCACGAAATTCGAAGGGCAAACAAACTTACCTTTCTGAATCCAGAAGTTCTGTTCGTCCCTGACCCGTGAATAAGCAGAGGATGAAAAAACACAGTGTCACCAGGCTCCATGCTCAGATGAACACGCGAAGAGCTTTCACCATAGCCTTTTGCTCCATGGTACGCCCAGTTAACTCCGTCCTATTGGGAGATGAAGTAAGTTATAGGATTTAAATTTCATTTTGTTGCAATATAAATTGCAAAAATATTTCATTTTGTGCAATAGCATTTAAAACCGAGTAAATTTCACCGACTACCGCCGTATATGCAGTTATTCTACTGACTGTCAACCCACTTATTGGGTATTTTTGCTTGCGCCCTAAATGATTTAAATTAAAACAACCTTCCAGTCCGGATAGGCGTGTTCTAGAAGTTTCTCCTTGTGTGAACCAGGTACAACAACCAAGCACCCATTGTCACGATGAACATGTTCCAGAGCTGTCCATGACGCAACAATAAGATTAGCCGGGCGGAACGGAAAGTAATGTAAATCCTGGTGCAATGGATGACGGGAGGTTCTGTTGCCTTTGTGCAAACGTAAATTGTAATGACATGTTCGTTGTTAATGGTCATATAAAAATACCTGTATCAGGAGGTTTATTGATGAACAGCGAGCTTGCCGCCATAATATCATTCCCAATGAATGCCTCCGTATACTTTAAAATCTACAAAATTAAGCGCTCTTATAAATTAAAGTCTGTGATGCCAACTTTATATTTTTGGTAGCTATATACTTACCATAATCAATTGCCGAAACAGCGACAGGGCTTACCTTTGGATGTTTACAATAGGAAAACAGTATAGGATCGTTTTGGATATTCTGAAGTTTGTTCACAGATGTTTCATCAAATTTTGCTCTTTGTTTAACTTGATCCACGTCTTGCATGATAACCATATCTTGTATGGCAATCTACCATCACCATAACACAAATTTAGTGCCATATTATTGATAATGTTATAAACGCAGCATGACTGCATGTGCGTGAAACAATTACCTTGTTGGTGCAAACTTGTTGAAATCTGTTCACGTATTTCCCGTTGTCTCCATTAGGGATTAGATTTTTAACCACAAGATATCCGTTGTTCTCGTAAAAGGTCTGATCTTCCACGGTTAAAAGGAGGGATTTATTCAAAGAATACTTGAACTGCCGGGTGACAATCATACGAAAAACACATATCTTCGTGTCGAGCTGCAACAGAACAGTTGCAATTAGCGGTAAATGGTGTTAAATAAGCGGCCGAGTTTGTGTACTGCTGATGGATGTTAGCTTTCTATTTTGTTTAAAGCGACAAATAAATGCTTGTGCCATATTATGCGTAAACAAGGCCTGTTGCTATAGGTTTGTAAAAATAACGACAAAAATGTAGGTTTTTGAAGACCACATGATTTTTTCCAATTTCTATATATAACTTACATAACCCTACAAAATAAGTTTTTGTGAGAAATATTCTTAAACCGGGTGATTAACTTAATCATCGCAAAACCATCGCCTTCACGTAAAGCATTTAAAATACTATAGTTCTAAAATAATAGTAATTAGTAATAAAACAAAACTACTTAATTAATAAATTATCAAAAACGGTGCAAAAAAATTAATTACCAAAACTCTTTTGAGCATATTGAAACAATTCAACTTCACCTCCGAAAATAAGGTTATAGTACACTGATTTTTATCAGCTTACAGCTTTTCTCTGTTCGAACAAGCTAAAAATATGCGTGCGAAATAACTAAACAGTGTCAAACTTTGCATCGTTGCATGGTTCGGATAACAGATAACCAATACACGCTTTACGTACCTACGAGTAACGGAAATTACGTCTTTCAGGAAATCCCTGAAACATGTGTAAAAAACAGATGTGGGTCACACAGAAACAGCAGATAGGTAAAGCGATCGTCCACAGAAGAAGAGGGATTCGTGCTATTGGCCTACACAATGAATACATGCATAAGAAACAAAATGCATACAATAATTAGTGACTTGAATCAAACGCTTATCTTAACCTTTTCTTGGATAATTTTTTCTTTTTTTTTTGGCTAGTTAAATTTATTATCGAGGAAATCGGCATTGCAGCGAAACTTATTAGCCATGATTTCAAATTCAAATTGCAAAGAAAGCATTTTTTTCTTACTAAAACCCTTTTTCCTCATAAATGCTTTGTCACGTGCGTATGAATCCTCGCTGGAGAATATGTGGTTAATTTTGGGGGCTTATAGTATGTGTGTTGGGGTATTCGATTCTGGTTCGGTGACTCGGCGATTTAAAGTCGTTCAAGCACTAATAAATATATCATGCGGATATCGACTGCAGCAATTACCTGACAGTACAACGTGAACGAAGATTCAGCGGGCCGTTATTTGGCGATTTGCAAATTGTGTTTCTCTGGGCGGCGAAACTTTGCTCGGAAATACGTCTTCTTTGCAAAGGAAGCAATTGATTTTGGTTTATTGCAAAGTTTTTACTTCAAATTTAAACTTTATGTTATGTTTACACAGAACTTCGGATCGTAAGTGCAACAAAAAAGCATCAGAGCGAATACATCTGAAAGAAAAATGCTAGCACAAAATTAATGCACGAAGAAAGACTCTCGCATAATACATAAAAAACAATACACTTGCTGTCATAAGTCATTGCGATATTCTGAAATAGGCATTTTTACTTGCGGGAAAAATGTCCTCTCGTCAGTGGGGTCCGCTACTGCCAAATATCACACAAAAACAGTTAGAGGTTTCCTCTTTTTCCCTTGACAAGTTGCATTTTATCCATGTAGAGTCGACGGTAATCGAAACGCTCGCCATCTCTGCCTGTACGTATAAACTGTTCCCTGTATTCGTCACTCAGGGTTTGTTGGGTCGTCCCGGTTACGTCGATATAGTGACAGTGGCTACTTGCGAAATGACACGAAATCGCCTGAAACGAATTTGCAAAATGTTGGTCTCTATTCCCAGGGTTTATCATACAGTTTTACACTGACAATCATGAAGATAAAACTATTTGAGTAGATATGCAAAACAGTGTTTTCCAACCTGTCTTAGCTGGGTCACCTGAAAGTTGTTTTCGTGTCGCTTTGTTGCAAGTAAGCAAAAAATTGCCAACTCTATGTGTTAGTTTTGATGTTTTATAGTTCTCCTTTTGTTTGTTACGTCATAACTATTATTTTATAGTTCTCTCCATGCTCAGGTCGCGAGAATATGCGGAACACTATATATTAAAAAATTAGGTTTGCTTGAAAGGTTGGGAAAAGTTATGTTAAAACATTTCAAATAACAAAACCTTTCTACATGAGCTTGTTATGTTTCTTCCCGATCCGTGGACGAGTAACGGGTGAAAGAACACCGTGTCTCCAGGCTCCATTTCAAGGTAGGTACGAGGTGTGTTTTCATCATAGCCTTTAGCACCGTGATAAGCCCAGTTGACTCCTCCCTGTTTAAAATCACTCATGGATTAATCCAGTGGTTATTAACCAGATAGGTGGGTAATTAGTCGGCACCGAAATATACAAAGGTAGTTGAATAAGAAATATTATCATCTGTATTCATTGTGTATCGTACACTTGTTGGCAATTTACACTAAAAAATAAACCACTGTGTTTTCGTACAACCAGGTGAGATTTTTTAAATTCGAGTTTCTTTATTAAAGTTTCTTTATAACCATTGTGATATATACACCAGTCGGCGCACTGTACCAGCAAACTTTTTTTACCGAAACGGCGTTCTGGCTAACTTTCACCACCGGCATAAGTCCAACAAATAATAGATAAAACACAAGAAGGAAGTCAAATAGCAAAGCGCACACCTTCCAGTCCGGGTAGGCGTGTTTTAGAAGTCCTTCGTTGTGTGAACCAGGTACAACAACCAAACATCCATTGTCGCGATGAACATGTTCCAGAGCTGTCCATGACGCAACAATTCGATCAGCGGGGCGGAACGGAAAATAATGCAAATCCTGATGCAATGGATGACGTGACGTCAGGAGACCTTGGGGACAAAATCAGTTTCTTTTTCGTATTGGTTTCAGTAAGTTTAGTGTTACCTGCATCGGGTGGTTTATTGACAAACATACTACTCACTACCATTATGTCGCTACCGACGAATGCTTCTGCATAGGCCAAAACCTAGAAAATGTTTAGATTAAAACGTTTATAGCATTCAATTTTGTTTTGTTACCAGCGATTTATAATTACCTTCGAATGTTTGCAATATGAGAAAAGGGTTGTATCGTTATGTATATTCTGGAGTTTATTCACAGATGTTTCATCATATCTCGTCTTTGTTGCAAGGGTTGCCACGTCTCGCACGATAATCATATCACGAACATGTGTCTGTTGGGCAATGATTTTATGTAGTTGCATTACACGAGATTGGACTATGGACATGTTTTGCTTCCTTTAAAGTTGTATTACCCGTATATATATTAGTTTCGTGTCGCAAATGTACGCAGGTTTCTTACTCATGTACCTTTTCCATACAAATCTTCTTGAAACGTTCCATATATTTTGCAACATTTTTGTTTGGGATGTGATTTTGGACAACAAGGTATCCATTTTGATCAAAAAAATCTCGGTCTTTCGCGTTTAAAGCGTCATAATGATTTGGTGAGCAGCGGAAAAGTCTGGCTGTTGTCGTCCGCACGATGTTTTTATGAACGTAAAGCTGAAATTTTACGTGAATAGTTAAGACATAGTTCGTGCGTATCCAATTCAATAAAGAACTTCAACATATCTATTTTTTGTGGTATTTTAAAACATGTGACAGCATCTAATAGCTGTTGCAATTTATCATAAAATAAAATATTTTAGACAATTCATTGGTGCACTGCAAAACAATTATAAACCTCTAAAACTAATGTTCAGTGAAACTAACATATAGTAGACTCAGGTAAGATGGACCCCTTTAAAGGAAAAACACGATTTTTTATTTTTACCTGCACGTTTAAACCAAAAAAGCCAATTAGGTTTGTGGCAAGGCCTCTGCTATTGGCTGGAACTGAAAAAAAAACGTGTTTACAAATTTCAAAAGCTCTTTTACAATTTATATCAACGCTCTTTTCTATTGTTGGTTTTTCAGCTTGTAAATATCAAAACGGTATATCGTCGCCAACAATCCGCAAAAACGAATGCTTTTAGTGAGATAAGCGTAGTGGAACCACGTAAACAATGTGACTGATAAATCAACAAAATGTTTTAATGGGCCATCTTTCCTCAGTTTACCCCAACTGTTTTTTTTTCTAGTAAATAACAAACGTTTAACCACATATGACTAATATCTACGTATCTACAATTTATTCACTAACCGGGTTTTTCTGAAGATGCTTAAGACCATACATCTTCAGTTAGATAATAACATCATACAACCTTTAACCCTAAAGGGCACAAACGTATTAGCAACCCGGTCTGCTGCGCCTATGATTCTGCTGCAACCTATTTGTAAAAAAAAATGGTCAAAACTTGAAACATAATGCATGTCAGTCTCCAACTTGAACACTATCGCACAAGGAGTATGCTGCACACAGAAGGCTTCAAACTTTGCCAACACTGCACTAACCTCTCAATTTGACCATCTTTGACTTTATGTCTTTGCTTAAATGCTGTGTTGTGTATTTTTAATCATACCCCTAAACAATTGGGCATTACTGACACTAACAGTTTTCGTGTCAGCAGTACGAAAGCCTTTTATTTCCTGTCTTGCTAGCACCCTGTGACAGGTTTTACCGACCTTCCTTCGGGGATTTCAGCAACACAATGTGCTGTTAACGCGTCCACTCAAGCATATCAAAGAAAGAAAGAAAGGTTGGATTTCACAAGCAAACATTCAGTTGCCTGTCGCGGTAATCATTCTGTTCGTGATTTCATGCAACTTGCAATTCGTCGAATTGTACAACCAGCATTGACAAGTCTGGCTACATGGCATTTGGTGCAAGTTCTGTTTTTTTGCCGTTGGGTGCAAAGACCTTGTGAATACTAAAATGAAAAGTAACTTTTACCATAGCTTTTACATTAAAAAATTGTTCATCAAAAATCATTTTTTTTTTATTGCAGCCGTTTTTTCCGGGAAAAAAGGGGATAAAAATATTGCGTATTTAAAAATATGGAGGGCAATAAAAAACAACAATGTAATAAACGATTTGCGGTAATAATTATAAAACAACCTGACCGCTACGCGTTCGTTTAAACTGATGAAATCAAATCATGTTTATTTTGCGAAAAAAGCAACTACGCAAAGAACAATATACAAGGAAATGAAATGGCATGGGCACCGATAAAACCATAAAGGTTATCGAGTCATCAGGCGCCCATGTAAAGGTGATCTCCTCACGGAGAATCACCGTCTGTCGTATTGTATAGTTTTTTCGACATGACAATGAACAGAACTGCATGTTAAATTAATGGTAAGCTGTGCAGTGTAATGAAAATAGAGGTGTCACAACTTGAATAGCTCAAAGTTTTCCAAAAATAAACATGTTCTTTCATAAACAAGAACAAAATTGAGAAATAGGGACTTTCGAATTTTCTTGACTTTCAAAAAGGACAGATTTCAGAATTAAGGGAGGTATGGTAACATTGATTATAAGCCAAGCAAAAAAATGCAGAATACGAACATCACAGCAACCAACTCTTAATCAGCACGTTTGAACACGGCGCATCAACTTCCACTGGCTGGAAAACATAAGTCATAAATTCACTTTTCTTCCTTGAACAAGCCGAACTTTGCCCAGGAATAGATTGCGGTAGTCGAAATCAACAGCTTCCCTTCCCGTTTCACGTTTGAATTTGTTTTTATACTCATCAATCATAAGCTGTTGTGTTGTTCCAGCTACATCAATGTAATGGCAGTGACTGCTTGCAAAATGACACGAAATCGCCTGAAAATGTGATTTATTGAAAGATTTATTTCGTAGTATCAACACATACAAAATATTAAAAGACTGAACCTTTCTGAAACCAGTGGTTTTGTTTCTTCCCGATCCATGAACGAGTAACGGGTGAAAGAACACCGTGTCTCCTGGCTCCATTTCAAGGTAAGTACGCGGTGTGTTTTCATCATAGCCTTTAGCACCGTGATAAGCCCAGTTGACTCCTCCCTGTTTAAAATCACACATGCATTTAAATTCACAAGTTGCGAATAAAAGTTTCCTGTGAAAAATGGAATTTGCCAATCATTATACTCAAGCAAAGATTGCACCTGTAAGGCCAATGTCATAAATCCTATCAAAAGTGTGTTAAATACTTTCAAAATACAAGTCTGTTGTCTAATTTGACCCAACTTGGACCCACCAAGCAGTTGACCAAATATATTTTTACATCATCATGACACAGCGTTACATAGACGTCGACAAGTACAGATGGATCATTTACTAAGTGCAATCACAAGACCTTCGAGTGAATTCTTTGATGCAACAAAATCTCTACGAAACACTACCAGCACAAGCCATTTATACGTAACTAAATGAGAAGTGGATTTATCGTTCGTTTGTTTGGTGCTTCTGCACTCTATATGATAATTAACTGACCTTCCAGTCAGGATAGGCGTGTTTAAGAAGTTTGCCCTTATGTGACCCTGGAACAACAACCAAACACCCATTGTCACGATGAACATGCTCCAAAGCTGTCCATGATGTAACAATAAGACCAGCCGGGCGGAATGGAAAATAATGTAAATCCTGATGCAACGGATGACGTGACGTCTTTGTACCTTGATGCGTATGATAAGGTGTTCTTTGCCAAAAATTTCATTATTGCACATATAACGTTTCATGAATTACCTGTATCAGGAGGTTTGTTTATTAGCATTGTATGCACCACCATTATGTCTTCTCCAACAATTGCTTCGGCATATTTAAGAACCTTAGAAACAACGTAAGACAAACAAAAATTTTAGTTTGACTAAAAGTTGGAACTTTACCTTGGGATGTTTGCAGTATGAAAACAGAACAGGATCGTCGCAAAAATACTGAACTTTGTTCACCGACGTTTCATCAAAAAAATTTTTTTGCTTGACTGTTGTTATATCACGCATTACAACCATTTCAGGAAAGGTGATCTAAAGGTTTTGTTTGTCACATATTTAATCCTTATGAAAAATTGATAACGACTGTGTTTCACCTCCTTGGTGCAGATTTGTTTGAATCTTTGTGTGTATTTATCAATATCTTCCTTTGACAATAGATTCTTCACCACAAAGTATCCATTTTCTTCGTAAAACTCCCGTTCTTTAGCACTTAAAGTATCGCACCCATTCCTTGTGTATCGAAATCCTGGGTTTGTCGTCACACCCAAAACTTCACTCCTTATCTAGAAATTTTGTATATGTTTATTGTTTAACGTAGAAGTGCTGTATCATGCTATCGTTTGACAATTTCCCATATCTGCGAAATGCTTGTGAACTATCCTTTATGTTGCCTGGATGTTTTGCATAATTGCAAAACGTTTTAGTTTATATATATATACCGAATATATACTAGTGTCGTGTGTCGTGTCGCAAATGTTATGCAGGTTTCTTACACGTGTACCTTTTCCATACAAATCTTCTTGAAACGTTCCATATATTTTGCAACATTTTTGTTTGGGATGTGATTTCTGACAAAAAGGTATCCATTTTGATCATAAAAATCTCGGCCTTTCGCGTTTAAAGCGTCATAATGATTTGGTGAGCAACGGAAAAGTCCGGCTGTTGTCGTCCGCACGATGTTTTTATAAATGGAAAGCTGAAATTTTACGTGACTAGTTAAGACATAATTCGTGCGTATCCAATACAATAAAGCACTTCAACATATCAATTTTTGCGGTATTTTAAAACATATGACGGCATCTTATAGTTGTTGCAATTTATCATAAAATAAAATATTTTAGACAATTCATTGGCGCACTGTAAAACGATTGTAAACCTCTAAAACTAATGTTCAGTGAAACTAACATATAGTAGACTCAGGTAAGATGGACCCCTTAAAGAAAAACACGATTTTTTTTATTTTTACCTGCACGTTTAAACCATAAAAGCCAATTAGGTTTGTGGCAAGACCTCTGCTATTGGCTAGAACTGAAAAAAAAACGTGTTTAAAAATTTCAAAAGCTCTTTTACAATTTACATCAACGCTGTTTTCTGTTGTTGGTTTTTCAGCTTGTAAACATCAAAACGGTATATCGTCGCCTACAATCCGCAAAAACGAATGCTTTTCGTGAGATGAGCGTAGTGGAACCACGTAAACAATGTGACTGATAAATCAACAAAATGTTTTAATGGGCCATCTTTCCTCAGTTTACCCAGACTGTTTTTTTTTCTAGTAAATAACAAACGTTTAACCACATATGACTAATATCTACGTATCTACAATTTATTCGAAATTCCTGTTGCTGCCAGGCATATTGCAATTAAAAATGTACTGCTCTTCTGGCATAAACGTATTGTATTTTACGACGTTTCGTCTGCCATGCGGCGAGACTTCATCAGGTATGACGCAACAATTGAATCACACTAAAACACGCAGGGGCACAAAAGAAAGAGAAAAAGGGGGAACGTTGACACCGCTTGTCAACTCACGTGCTAGAGGAAGAGGCACCAAACATTGCAGAAGACACAACAATTACAACAAATTATTGTAAACTGCGGGAAAGAATACACATTGTTCTTTGTTATTGACGCAACCACTATTTTTGTGGATGTGCAACGACTCAAGAAATAGCCGCTTGGCGTGGTCCAGCTCCATTTCCAGGACTTGGGCTCTATCAAAGTCAACTTTATGTCGCAATGTCACCGCATGATTGGCCAACGCAGTCTTGCTGGCATCTTTCGATGCGACATCACGGCGATGCTCTTTCAGTCGCGTCTTGAAGGCCCTCCCGGTTTCGCCGATGAGGGCCTATTTGTAAAAAAAATGGTCAAAACTTGAAACATAATGCATGTCAGTCTCCAACTTGAACACTATCGTACAAGGAGTATACTGCACACAGAAGGCTTCAAACTTTGCCAACACTACTCAAACCTCTCAATCTGACCATCTTTGACTTAATGTCTTTGCTTAAATGCTGTGTTGTGTATTTTTAATCATACCCCTAAACAATTGGGCATTACTGACACTAACAGTTTTACAGTTTCAGTGTTTTCGTGTCAGCAGTACGAAAGCCTTTTATTTCCTGTCTTGCTAGCACCCTGTGACTGGGTTTACCGACCTTCCTTGGCAGATTTCAACAACACAATTTGCTGTTGACGCGTCCACTCAAGCATATCAAAGAAAGAAAGAAAGGTTGCATTTGACAACCGAACATTCAGTTGCCTGTCGCGGTAATCTGATCATTCTGTTCGTGATTTCATGCAACTTGCAATTCGTCGAATTGTACAACCAGCATTGAGAAGTCTGGCTATATGGCATTTGGTGCAAGTTCTGTTTTTTTTTGCCGTTGGGTGCAAAGACCTTGCGAATACTGAAATGAAAAGTAACTTTTACCATAGCTTTTACATTGAAAACTGTTCATGGAAAATCTTTTTTTTTTATTGCAGCCGTTTTTTCCGGAAAAAAAGGGGGTAGTCACAGCTTGAACAGCTCAAAGTTTTAAAAAATAAACATGTTCTTTCATAAACAAGAACAAAATTGAGAAATGGGGACTTTCGAATTTTCTTGACTTTAGAAAAAAGGACAGATTTCAGAATTAAGGGAGGTGGTAACATTGATTATAAGCCAGTCAAAAAAATGCAGAATACGAACATCAAAGCAACCAACTCTTAATCAGCACGTTTGAACACGGCGTATCAACTTCCACTGGCTGGAAAACATAAGTCATAAATTCACTTTTCTTCCTTGAACAAGCCGAACTTTGCTCCGGAATAAATCGCGTAAGTCGAAACCATCAGCTTCCCTTCCTGTTTCACGTTTGAATTTGTTTTTAAACTCATCAACCATAAGCTGCTGTGTTGTACCAGTCACGTCTATGTAATGGCAGTGACTGTTTGCAAAATGACACGAAATCGCCTGAAAATGTGATATATTAAAACATTAATTTCGTAATGTCAACACATACAAAATATCAAAAGACTGAACCTTTCTGAAACCAGTGGTTCTGTTTCTTCCCGATCCGTGGACGAGTAATGGGTGAAAGAACACCGTGTCTCCTGGCCCCATTTCAAGGTAAGTACGCGGTGTGTTTTCATCATAGCCTTTAGCACCGTGGTAAGCCCAGTTGACTCCTCCCTGTTTAAAATCACTCATGCATGTAAATTCAACAATTTGCGAATACAGAAGTTTGAGAAATGCTGGAATTTGCCAATAATTATTTCATCAGAGAATACACGTAGAGCCAATGTCATAAATTGTATCAGAAGTGTATTAAATACAAAGTTTATTAGGTATTCAGCAGAAAGTTGAAAGAATTCATGTAGGCCTAATTCATGATACATCATTAAAAAACGTCGACCAAGTACGTATTGATCATTTACTCAGCGCAATCACAAGATTTTCGTGCAAATTCTTTGTTGCAACAAAGTCTCTGTGAAACACAATTAGTCCAAGCCATTTCAATCATAACTAAATAAGAAGTTGATTTGTTGCCTATTCAGCGCTTCTGGATTCTGTAATAATTGACCAACCTTCCAGTCTGGATAGGCGTGTTCTAAAAGTTTGCCCTTATGTGACCCTGGAACAACAACCAAACACCCATTGTCACGATGAACATGTTCTAGAGCTGTCCATGTCGCTACAATTCGATCGGCTGGACGAAATGGAAAATAATGCAAGTCCTGATGCAACGGGTGGCGCGACGTCTTTGTACCTTAATGCACACAATAAAATTTGCATCAATGTATTGCACGAATTATATCGTTAAAATTACCTGTATCGGGTGGTTTGTTTATGAGATTTGTCATCACCGCCATTAAATCCTTGCCAATAATTGCTTCGGCGTATTCAAGAACCTTAAAATAGCATTTTTTAAAACCAAGTTTTTTTCTAAAAGAAAGGTATAACCAATTTTATAACCTTGAAAATAACATAGGACAATAATACTGTTTTTAATCAACAAAAGGTTGGCATTTTACCTTGGGGTGTTTGCAGTATGAAAACAGTACAGGATCGTTGTAAAAATACTGAACTTTGGTAACGGACATCTCATCAAAATCTTTTTTCTGCTTGACTTTTGTTATATCACGCATTACCACCATTCCAGGAAAGGTGATCTAAACGTTTTTGTTTGTCACATATTAATCAATGGAGCACCAGGTAACTGAACATGCTGACATAACCTTATGAAGGAGTGATAACGACTGTGTTTCACCTCTTTGGTGCAGATTTGTTTGAATCTTTGTGTGTATTTATCAATATCTTCCTTTGACAATAGATTCTTCACCACAAAGTATCCATTTTCTTCATAAAACTCCCGTTCTTTAGCACTTAAAGTATCGCACCCATTCCTTGTGTATCGAAATCCCGGGCTTGTCGTCACACCCAAAACTTCACTCTTTATCTATAAATTTTATATATGTTTAATGTTTAACGTAGAAGTGCTGTACCATGCTGTCGCATGACAATACATGATCTTCCCAGCATTGGACTTCTTTAGCTGACTATCCCTAATGTTGCCTGGTTGTTTTGCATTGTTGCAAAACATTGTACTTTATTACCACAAACATTTTCGCTTATTGTTTCATCTGTACTATGAATTAGAAAAACTTCCAAGTTCTTTTTTGCTAAACGAATGCATATTCTTACATATCAGTTGAAAAAATACATGAAATACAGCCAACAATGCAAATTGAGATTGAGATATAGGCTAATTACAAACTTTAAAAGTCACCATTTTGTTTTTTCCAACACTTCCACACAATCTTACCAAATGATGCTTAAGAATGTTGATGCGTTCCATTGCTTAAAATAACATTACCAAACAAAATTATTACATATACGTCGAAATCTACACATATCACAAACATTCTGCGTTTACTGCGCAAATGTCGCAACAACCGCAAAAAGACACTAATTTTGACAGCAGCATCACAGGATACTTGTGCTGTACCCTGGCTCGCGTCTCTCGACAAATGTAATATTGGCCTGCGTCCGAGTCCACAGTGTAATTTCACCCGGCACGTCTCACGTATGCGGTTATGTACACAGTGGACTGGTGCAATTTCATGTTGCTGACTGCACGCCATAGCAGGTTGTGCGCTTTTATCCACCAGTGTATCTTAACCACAATATACCCCGTTAACCGCTGAGTTCCCATAACTTGGTTGGTTGAGCGTTAGGCCTGGTTAGCCCAGTCCTCGTAAACTATGACCACATACGATATTTTCCGCTTGGTAAAAGACTTTTGATCGCTCTTTTTCGGGGATAGACACAAGGACATGTTCGCTGTTGCGCATCTACTTGGTTAGCCGAAAACCTTTTCTGGGCAACAGCGCACAAATGTCATGGTCAACTATAGACGGTGCATCCTTCTGCGGGTCTTGCGCAGCTTGTTTTACAAGAATGTGGACAAACAAGAGAAAAAAAATGGGCCAACATCTTGCGTGCCGGTTTCTCTTTCATATCGCACCAGGGTCAGAAGAGCAACCCATGTGCATTACATTCTTCTTGTTTCACGCGTAGGCTACGATGGCAACACATTGCCTCAAGAAACGAGAGTCACACAGGATGTTGTGGCAAGTACAACGCAACTCCCTGGTCGGACGATTGCTCTTTCTGGATCTTCTGTTTGGTTGTACCCCTTCCAAAGTATTGCCAAGAAGCTGATTGTTTTATATTTATAATGATATGTTTAATAAGGATTATTGAAATATTTTGCAAAGATTGCAACAGCACTGTGTGATGGTGGTACGCTTGATGTGGGTCCAACACCGTGTATTTTGTATTATGAAAGCAGACAGTGCAAACATGTTAAAAATGCATGGGAATCATGTTCTGCAACTACAGTTCATAAATACGATTATTTTTGAAATATTTATTATTTTTAGAGTTTTTTCCCCGGAAAAGCTTATTTCCTCCTCGGGTGTCCGGTGGAACAGTATTATTACTTTTGACACAAAAGTCTTTAAGTCTTGCAGATGAGGTTCAAGTTTTCCTTTTTAGAAACCTTAAAGTCAGAAATAAATGCTGCACTTCTAACAAATTAATTATGTAAATGAAGACATAACGCATAAAAATAGGCTTAGCCCGAAACAGACAGCACAAAATTCAAGTAGACTATTACACACCGTCGCAAGAGGTGGTCGCTGGTTACACTTTAGGCTCCTTCTTTGAGTAAAGTAGCTTTACCAGGTGAAACTATTTGGCAAAGTGACTTCGCCGAGTGCAGATTTACACACACGACCCTTCTAGGAAAAAAAAGTACTGCGTGCTCATTGCACAACCTATGAAAATAAAGACCCCACCTGATCACGTTATGCCAAAGAATTACACATATACCCTTGTTATGTCACACAGCCGTATAGGAGCTAAAAGGTCCTCCGAGGAGCATAAATGCGGTGTTTGATAAAATAATATGTAAAATGGCGTGTTTTATGAAAGTGCGGACTTGGGTGGCTCAACTGCCTGCAAATGTGGCGAGGAGCACACATTGCAACAACTACTGACTAAATTGCCCCCTCCTGTCTGTACCATACATTCAAGTCAGAACATGCGTAGATAATTTTGTGGATATGTTCTATCTAAACTAAACCACACAGGTCACATGACCACTACGTTAGTTATGTGTCTGTATACATAACAGATCACAAAAACTTTCTCGTGTAAAGATTAAAAACCAGGACATACGAAAAACCTGCAATGTAGCATAAGACAGCGTGGAGCAACTCAATTCATTGCATAGTTTATTGTACAGAAATGAGACAATGAATTAAAGATGTAAAACAGAATGTTCAAATCACAAAATACAACAAATAGAAAATCCTATGCAAAAATATACAATGGTAAAAGCTGGGGCGCCTAAATTTTTTTATATGGACGACACTTTATGGAAGTAAAATGCTCCCTAAATACAACAATTATTGAATGAAACACAGCATAAAATGTCAAAAGTTGATTCACATTCAGTATATAGTTTATTATTACAAAATTGACTGGCCGATAATGGAACTTGATTCTTTAGCGGACGGTTGAATGGCCAGCTCAAACTTGATGGTTTAAATTAACACATGAGCGAAAAAATGGAGCTCATAAATTCACTTTTCTTCCTTGCACAAGCCGGACTTTTTCCCTGAAAACATTGCGGTAGTCGAAACCAACATATTCCCTTCCTGTCCTCCGTTTATATCCATTCGTATACTCATCAATCATAAGCTGCTGTGTTGTTCCAGTCACGTCAATGTAGTGACAGTGACTACTTGCAAAATGACACGAAATCGCCTAAAAATGTAATTTATTAAAACACTTATTCGTAATGTGCACACATACGAAATATCAAAAGGTAATACTTTTCTGAAACCAGTAGTTCTGTTTGTACCCGATCCGTGAACGAGTAATGGGTGAAAGAACACCGTGTCGCCAGGCTCCATAATCAAATGCTGGACGCGAGAAATATACGTGTCATATTCCTTTATCCCGTGGTAGGCTTTATTAACTCCACCCTGTTAAAGTATGCGAAAATCAGAAAATGATTCTACAAAATTGGTTAGAAGTCCAGGAAGCAGTATAGACCAACGTTGTGCCGCTTGATGCATCGTGTTAAAAGGGATGTATCACATCCAATGTTGATTAATGTTTTACAAAATGGAAACACGATTTTCGCGCCTACAGCATTTGTTGCAATGCAATCACTACCGAGTACGCACACAAATTTAAATGGGCTTCTAATAAAACAGTAGACCTGTATTTGATGTATATTTCGCGCTTTTACACAACAATAATTGACCAACCTTCCAGTCTGGATAGGCGTGTTCTAGAAGTTTGCCTTTATGTGACCCTGGAACAACAACCAAACAGCCATTGTCACGATGAACATGCTCAAGAGCTGTCCATGACGCAACAATTCGATCGACTGGACGAAATGGAAAATAATGCAAGTCCTGATGCACAGGGTTGCCATTTGGCCGTCTTCACGGCCAAATTCCAGAAATTTGGCCGTTTGAAAATCGGCCTGGCCGCGAAAAAATCGTTTGGCCGTAAGGCAGATATTTGGCCGAATTTGGCCGAATTTCACTTGGTACTATATAAATCCACAAAAGGCATTGCTGGTTTCAGGTTATCAACAGATTTGTGGACGATTGTGTTGTCATAAATATGTCTCCGAAAAATTGTTACGTCATAAACTAATCTTGACTGAGTTGGTAAAGAATTATGCTGCAATCGCAATGCTTTAGCAACATAACCGGTTTTGAAACCACTGATAAGCATATAGATAACAGTGTTTTGAACATACAATTTACGAATTTATTTCCGGCTATGTAGTCGTTTTTGTAGAAATCATCAAACTTATAACGTGATTTGGCCGAATTTTGGCCGTAAGAGAAAAAAAATATCAAAAACGTGATTTGGCCGAATTTTGGCCGTAAGAGAAAAAAAAATTGGCCGTCAAGTGTTTTAACCATCTGGCAGCCCTGCTGATGCAACGGGTGGCGTGACGTCTTTGTACCTTGATGCGTATGATAAGGTGTTCTTTGCCAAATATTTCTGTATATTACATATAACGCTTCGTAAATACCTGTATCAGGAGGTTTGTTGATAAACATTGTATGCACCGCCATTATGTCTTCTCCAACAATTGCTTCGGCATATTTAAGAACCTGGAAAATAACGTAACACAAAATAACTTTTTTTGTTTGACAAAAAGTTGACATTTTACCTTGGGGTGTTTGCAGTATGAAAACAGAACAGGATCGTTGTAAAAACTCTGAAGTTTGTTGACAGATGTTTCACCAAACTTTTCCTTCGCCTTGGCTTTTGTTACATCACGCATCACCACCATGTCCGGAAAAGTGATCTATACATTCTATTTGTCACGTATTTCCGACACTATACAGTACCACCACAGTATACTCATATTATTAGTATTCTATGGTACCACGGAACTGAACATGCTTGTAAAGGCGATTTTTTAATCCTACTTGTTTCACCTCTTTGGTGCAGATTTGTTTAAACCGTTGTGTGTATTTATCAATATCTTCCTTTGACAAAAGATTCTTCACCACAAAGTATCCATTTTCTTCGTAAAATGCTCGTTCTTCAGCACTTAAAGCTATGGGTCCATTAAGTGTGTATCGAAACTCTGTGCTGGCTGCCTTGGCCGAAACTTTGTTCCTTATCTAAAAAAATTCGATTTGTGATGTTGACTACATTATGCAGCAGAGCCCGTGTTTTATACATGAAGTTATTTTTTTCCATTAACTAATATTCTGCTCTACCTGGATGAAATACAAAAACAATACTCAAGGTTTTCCTATCACTTAGACACAATCTTACCAAATGCTGTTTGACAATATTGAGGCGCTCCATTGTTTAAAATAACATCAACAAATCACAACCTTCAAATATAGCCAAAAGCTCCCAAACAAACCATAAACATTAAGCGTTTATTATGAAAATGTTGCACCAACAAGACACTATTGTGAAAGAAGCAGCATAGCAGAAAACACTGTGTACTTATGTTGCGCCGCTCAACAAGGTGAATATTAACCCAAAGTAAACAATGACATTGACGTATGCATGTCACAGAAATACTATACACACAGTGTTTAACATTACAATTTCTTCTGTACATGAAAATCAGACACTATTGACCATGTAATTTTATATGACTGACAACAATATTTTTAGTGTCCAAAAATAGGATTCCACTGTTGTGTGACTCGGATAAATGTGGTACGCCTTGGAAGTTCCTTTAGTTTTCCAGCACCAACATAAGTACATGTTGATCGGACCCCACCAAGTATGTCTGACAAGGTTTCACTTACATCACCTTTGTAAGGAACTTCAACTGTTTTGCCTTCTGATGCTCTATAGTTGGCTACACCTCCAACATGCTTCTCCATAGCTGTAGTAGAGCTCATGCCATAAAACAGTTTAAACTTTTTGCCATCCCTAGAAATGGTCTCCCCGCCAGACTGGTCATGACCAGCAAACATGCCACCAAGCATGACAAAATCAGCCCCAGCCCCAAACGCTTTTGCAACATCTCCAGGACATGTGCAACCTCCATCAGAAATAATATGACCACCCAATCCATGGGCAGCATCACCACACTCGATAACTGCACTGATTTGTGGGTATCCAACTCCAGTCTTCTTTCTTGTAGTGCAAACAGAACCAGGTCCAATTCCAACCTTAATCACATCAGCTCCAGCAAGAAGGAGTTCTTCCACCATTTCACCGGTAACAACATTACCAGCGAATATTGTGTAATGGGGAAAGCGATCACGTACCTTCTTGACATATTCAACAAAGTGTTCAGAGTAGCCATTGGCAACATCAAGGCAAATATACTGCAGTTTTCCAACTGCTTCGATAATGTCAACAAGTTTTGTGAAATCTGCATCACCAGTTCCAGAGCTTACAGCAACATTTTTTAAACACTCTGGATGGTTGGAAGCAAACTCTGCCCACTCGTCCACAGTGTAATGTTTATGGATTGTAACAAAAGCGTCATGCTGTGCAAATGCTTGGGCCATTTCAAAAGTCCCAGTTGTATCCATATTTGCAGCTACTATTGGAACACCTGTATAAGTTTGACCAGAATTTCGAAACTTGATGTGTCTTGTTACATTCACTTGACTTCTACTCCGAAGTGTGCTTCTTTTTGGACGCAACAGCACATCTTTGAAGTCGAGCTTGATATCATTGTCAATTCGAGGCATTTTCTAACTACAACTTACTTTCTTACTATAGTCTACTACAATCACTATTGCACAAACAAAAGATGGTTTGGTACTTCAGGTATATACGCTATTATCGGCCAGACTGGAAAAAAATGTCGGAGGATATATCCTCCACGCACTTTTGCGAAAATTTACCGATAATCCGCGCAATATTAATGAGCTAATGCATTAACATACGAAAAAACGTTGCGATCGTCCGCGCAATTAATGATCGCCGAAACAAAATCCTTCGCGCAAAAAACAAACTTTCCAATCTGGTATCGGTAAATATGGTGAAAAGAAAGACGCTACAATCCTAAAAAAGAATTCATTTAAAGGCAAAAACTGCAAAATTCGCCACCATACGACACGCTTGTGCAGCAGGGGTTAATATTCACACAGCTTTGCAACACACAAATGCAAAACCAAATTGCAACTGTTGCAATTATCACGCTATTGTGTGTGTGTGAAGTGAAATGCGAAGCGGTTTTATGTGCAACCGCAACCGCACGTGGGATTTCAATCAATCATAGAAATATAAAGCACAGCTGTTTGATCAGGCTGCGAAAATAGCGTTTTTTTAAACAGTTAAATTGTCGAAAATATCGATGATTATTTATGACATACATGTTTAAGTCAGTTTTTGGAATTTGTTTATAAGATTGTGAGTTGGTTTTGTGCTGTTTTTTTTTAAGAGTTTGGATGCGTAGGTGAAAAGGTTAATCCCAATCAACTTTGGCTTTGGTGCTCCGAGCCGAGCACGATTTAGTGCAGTGCTACAATGGTCTTGTATCTCCGAGAACCCAACATCACATAAAGATAAGCAATAAGTCCCAGTCAGACAGCTTACTGGCTGCAGATCCCGTCACCGATGGACTGTTCTTACTACAACAAGGGATTAGAAGAATGGCGATATCTTTCATAAGCTTTTTTACATTGATTATAGACGTTCAATACAGACCGACATCGTATAGTGAAACAAGCAAACGCCTAAAACAGATTAGGATATTATACAGCATTCTCTCACCATGGTTATATCCATTTCGCATGACAGTTCTGTGTTCGGCTATACGGGGTTAACCCGACTTTTGAAAGGCTTCATTTATCGCGTGCAAAATCAAGGACCTCCAAAAAGTGACTCACACGCTTTTTCAGTCTCGACTTTCGTAGATTATTGAGCAGGGACATCATATGTCATGTTTTTTTTTGACGAGCTCTGCAATTTTTTTAACTGCTGGCTACTTAATGTTGTTAGACAACTCAGCCAACCTTAGATTATGTATAATTATATTTCAACATTTCAACAAGCGAACGGGAGTAAACGCACATGATTGTATTTCGTAGCAAGCACCTTGCGAACAAACAGCGCCGAATATAAGGCACGCAGCTCGTGTTTAGCCTACTTGAGTATGTCCACATTTTACGACCTAACCACACCTTGTAGGTCAATGTAAACGAAACAGTATCATAACAATAATAATAAACTGACAAAAAAATCAGAAACGAAGGTGTGATTTGTGCTTCACCATGTACCTAAAAATAAAACAGGAAATGTTTTTTGTAACCTTTTTTACAGTGACAAAGTGTTACCTGTCCAACACTTCCCAAAACTTAAGTAATGCCGCCCTGTCCATATGACGTTTGGTTTCGCTCAAGTTCATCACGTGGACATTCCACTGCGCAACATTTTTTTCCAGCTTTTGTTCAACGAACTTCAGGTGGAAAGCCTGAACTGAAACAAATAAAACAATTACAATATAATGTGTGGTTTCAACGCAATTGAGAAAAACGTGACTGTCTCTTCCTGTGTAAAAAATCTTTGTACATGCAGTGTGTTTACATGTAGTTATATACATATTATGTACAGAAGATCAGGTAGTATTTCCATTTATTCATTTTGAAACAAAACCATACATTTTTGCAACATTATACAAAGAATCTCGAATCACTAATGTTCAATAAACAGGTAAAAGTTTTTGACCAATCTGTGCATGCGTCCCTTAGAAGTTACCAATACAAATGTTAGTCAGGAATTAAGTTACATTTTTACTAACTTTTGGCAAAAATGTCAACTGGAGATCCATCTTGGAGAAGCCAAGGCCATCCTTTAAACTGCCAAGCAGGACCTTGCACAAAAACGGCAACAACTCTTTCCCTTTAAGGTTAAAAGGTAATGTTTATATGTGTTTAAAGTTTCAATATAAATTTTAGGAATTTACCAATCATCGTGGGTTTGTAATTTTGAGATGTTGTCAATTACTCTGTAAGGTACAGTAGCTGCTCCATTATCTTTTCTTCTCTGGATAAGAACTTCATTATCACGCTTCATGCCTTCATTCTTTTTCTGTTGTGTTGAAACAAACTGAAAAAACAACAACATAAATTAACATAAAGTAAAATTAACATCCCTTACCAGAACTTTTACATTCACAAACAAGAATGAACAAGATAGCTTTTCATGCAATGTAAACAAAATTGGAAAATACCAGATTTTTACTTTTAAGTCTTGAAGAACATCCTTTGCGTTGTAAAGAGTTATGAGAGAGGTGGTTGCTGCAGGGATAATTATAATGGGTGTCCGGGATACACGTTTCGCTGGTTTTGACGACTGCTCAACCACAGGTGCAGCTGGTTTCACCATGGGTCGAGATTTGGAAATTTGCGATGATGACTTTTTTGCAGTTGCCCCTTCCTTTTTAAGGAAACAATTGTTTTTAAATAGGTCAATTAGGCCTACTCTATTCAAGACAAAACACTAGATTATGGCAAATAACCTTAATATCACTCATGTCAAGTTTTACAGAGGTTTCTAAATAGCAGAGGCATTTACCATGACAGACTTTAAACTCATGTCATGATACGTTCCCATGGTATCGATGCGAAAACCAAGAGTTTCTTCCTTTCCGCGAAACCTTTCCTGATCATAACGACTGTATCCTGGAACTTGTGCCACCGGTTTCTTGGTACTCTGTACAATACACAAATTAAAATTTGGCTACACGACAGACCTTGGAAAGTAAAATACAATGCGATTTACACAATCAGTATCCACTGTATATGAAAAAACAAATTTTTTTGAACTTTTGAATCAAACATAGTTTTTTCTTTTTGTATACATTGACAAATATGTTGCCCCCAGACTCTCGGCTAGATAATGAAATCTGTGTCTATACCCGATCAAAGACCTTCATACAAATATTTTCATTCGTGAAAATGTAAAATAATATATTTATGTACAATTTCATGAGCTACTGCATTTACTTGATTGTAAGGAACCCTTAACTGCAAAGCATTTGCAAAAATACTGAAAAATGGTTCAACAGCAGACAGATAACTTAACACAATAAAATATTTGCTGAAACATTTAAAATGCAAGACAGCCACAAAGACAAAATTCAACAAGACTCAAAAGATTGGCATGACATTAAAAAAGTTTAAGTCACACAAACAAAAAAAAAACTTTATTACCTTACAGATGTAATCAGTCAAATACTAAACTTAAACTTACTGCACTACTGGATTTGGTAGGATTAGAAGATGATGCAATTATGTTGTTAGCAGTTGAAGACTCTTTTTCTCCAGCTGCATTTCTTCCTTCTTCCTTTGCTTTTATGGAGGACAGAAGCGCAAAAACATTTTTGCCAAAGTTTTTACCAACGCTCTGCAGAACAGTGGACCTTGTTCGCCAGTTTCTCTCTCGTGCTAAGATTTCTGTGGTTAGATCAATTGCACCATCATCATCATCAACTACATCATCACCTGCTTCTTTCGAGTCATCTGTCTTGTCTGGGATAAACATAACAACAAAGTTTTTGTTTACTACATTTTAAATTCGATGTAGAGGCTCGCATAATTTTTTTGGAAAATTCCCTGTATGTCCCTTGCCGTAAATGCTATTAGTATTACATGATCAAGCATCACACTTCGATGATTATTTTGCCATAATATAGTGGCAGTTATACACTTCATGGAAATACACCAGTATATGCATTTTTACCCAGCAACAGGTTCATAGACTCCCATGTTTAGACTAAATAAATATGATACAAAATGTTAACGAACAATGGGCAACAAAGTGATCTCAGACTTGAGTAGGGGATAAACAAACTGAAAAAAGCAGTGACCTTAGCAAGATTTATTCACCATATGTTTGTCCTGGCTCATCAATTTCGGGGATCATTTTCCTCTTTCTTGCCATAAACTTTGCTTTCATGGCAGCAATCTTTTCAACCGAAATAGCTTCAGAAATGTTTGTGGATTTAATTTGTTCAGTTGTCACCGTTTTCTCTGCTCTGTTGGTTCCAAGACGCTCAACCAAACGCTACAACCCAAAATGCACCACTTTTATGCTTTTAGAGAACCATAATTTTTGTGAATCATACTGCCCAATCCTCTATGTTTATATAAAACCAAAAGAAACAATATAGTAAACTTACTCGATTTCGCATTGCTTTCTGTCCATCATCAATGCGTGAACGTTTTGTTGTTGGCTCAGAGGATGATGCATCTTCACTTGCAACAGGAGCTGCAGCAGGTCTTTTAAATTTGCTTGGCCTCTGCAGCGTTATGTCCAGCGGAGCACTTTTGTCAACATTATTTGATGTAGCTAAAATTAAAAACAGGTTGTTGGGATGATCAACACTATCATAGTTCTTATATATATATTGCTAATAACCAACTTATCAATGTACCAAATAAAACCATGAATAATTTCATGCACATTTTGAATATACAGAAAAGGATTTTAACCCTCAAACTAGCATATACAAAAACTGTATGAACCTATTTACTGAGCCAAAACTATTTATTTCCATTTAAGAATAAAACTTTCCATGCAGTGGAAATGCAGTGGCAACAGGAAATACTATCTTACGTGCCTGATTTTAATAGAGGCCTTGCATCCATATTGATGTATAATACAAAGCTTGCAATATATATACCATGTTTTAGAGTTACCTATCTCTCCATTCAAATATGCAAGAAGGTCTTTTCTGTCAGGACGACGAACAACTGGAATTTCTTCTGCAGCTGCATGTCGGACATACAAAGGATGAGTAAGCTTGATGTTCTTCAGCAGAAATAGAATGGACTCAAGGGTGTAATATTCTTTTGGATTTCCATCTCGCCCAGTTCTACATAGACAAGATTTATGATAATATTTTTGACAAAATACATAAATCACAAAGTACAAACAATTTTGCAGAACCAGCAAATGTTTTTTAATGTCTACAACCTACAAAACTTGGTATACTTGCCCCCAAATTATGTAGTTAGTCTTCACATCACTCGGCCATGAAAAATCACCAAATATAATATGTCCATCATGCTCTTCAATAGATTTCTTGCCAATGTTGTAATCCCTTAATATACTAAGTGCATCAGCCATAATGTTACTTGAACACAAATATAGAGCATAAAACTAATCCACCTTTGAAATCAAAACAACTTTGTTTGAAATATACAATACACACATAAATCTGTGCACACAATCTTCTGCACTATATAGTATTGCTTTCACAGAGCAGTAATTTTCAATTACATTTCGATGTTGACAGCATGCCTACGTAGCTTCTATTCACATCCATCAAAACGAATGAAGCTAAATACAGGTGGATTAGATTAGCTCAGGCACCGACTTAAAGTTTCAAATGACACAGTAAAACTGTGCTAACAAACATCTATGTAATTCACACGTAAAACCTTTTTCCATGACCCGTCTAATTTAAACAGATGACACAAATTTGCAGAATTTGCAGACCAACAGACATTCTACTTCTGTCATTTCGGCGAAATTTTTTTTATATCAACGAAATATTTTTCACGCATGACTGAGCACGACTTCAATGGATTTATCAAAAACAAAACACAAGTATATACACAAATTAGAGCATAATTACCATTCAAAAACATCAATGTAACTTTGGCACACTTCCGTGATCAATTCACACTATTTCGTTTTCACAAAATGTATATACTGAGGCAGCAATACTCATTAATTTGGATGCGAACTTAAACGAAGCATAAAGTGGAGAAGTCGCCTGATATAGGCGAACATTTGAAACCTTTCCGGGCCGTAGGATTTTTTAAATTTTGCACAGAGCTTGCCTAGAGCATGCAGATGAACGCGATATAAGTTAAAATCCCAACAGTTTTCAAGTTTCCCAGCGAAATGAACTTAACTGCAGGTCACCGGCTGTGACGACATAAAGCCCTTCACGCGCATATAGGCTGGCCACAAGGCCTCTCGTACAGACGAACATTTCAAACCTTTCCGGGCCGTAGGATTTTTTTTAATTTTGCACAGAGCTTGCCTGAAGCATGCAGATGAATGCGGTATAAGTTAAAATCCCAACAGTTTTCAAGTTTCCCAGCGAAATGAACTTAACTGCAGGTCACCGGCTATGACGTCATAGAGCCCTTCACGCGCGTATAGGCTGGCAACAAAGCTTCTCGTGCAGGCGAACATTTGAAACTTTTCCGGGCCGTAGGATTTTTTTTAATTTTGCACAGAGCTTGCCTGAAGCATGCAGATGAATGCGGTATAAGTTAAAATGCCAACAGTTTTCAAGTTTTCCAGCGAAAAGAAACAACTGCAGGTCACCGGCTGTGACGACATAGAGCCCTTCACGCGCATATAGGCTGGCCACAAGGCCTATCGTACAGGCGAACATTTGAAACCTTTCCGGGCCGTAGGATTTTTTTAAATTTTGCACAGAGCTTGCCTGAAGCATGCAGATGAACGCGGTATAAGTTAAAATCCCAACAGTTTTCAAGTTTCCCAGCGAAATGAACTTAACTGCAGGTCACCGGCTATAACGACATAAAGCCCCTTAAGCGCGTATAGGCTGTGCACAAAGCCTCTCGTACAGGCGAACATTTGAAACCTTTCCGGGCCGTAGGATTTTTCTTAATTTTGCACAGAGCTTGCCTGAAGCATGCAGATGAACGCGGTATAAGTTAAAATCCCAACAGTTTTCAAGTTTCCCAGCGAAATGAAACAACTGCAGGTCACCCGCTGTGACGACATAGAGCCCTTCACGCGCATATAGGCTGGCCACAAGGCCTATCGTACAGGCGAACATTTGAAACCTTTCCGGGCCGTAGGATTTTTTTTAATTTTGCACAGAGCTTGCCTGAAGCATGCAGATGAACGCGGTATAAGTTAAAATCCCAACAGTTTTCAAGTTTCCCAGCGAAATGAACTTAACTCAATTGCAGGTCACCGGCTATAACGACAAAGAGCCCTTTACGCGCGTACAGGTTGGCCACAAGGCCTCTCGTACAGGCGAACATTTCAAACCTTTCCGGGCCGTAGGATTTTTTTTAATTTTGCACAGAGCTTGCCTGAAACATGCAGATGAACGCGGTATAAGTTAAAATCCCAACAGTTTTCAAGTTTCCCAGCGAAATGAACTTAACTGCAGGTCACCGGCTATAACGACATAAAGCCCTTTAAGCGCGTATAGGCTGTGCACAAAGCCTCTCGTACAGGCGAACATTTGAAACCTTTCCGGGCCGTAGGATTTTTTTGAATTTTGCACAGAGCTTGCCTGAAGCATGCAGATGAACGCGGTATAAGTTAAAATCGCAACAGTTTTCAAGTTTCCCAGCGAAATGAACTTAACTCAATTGCAGGTCACCGGCTATAACGACATAAAGCCCTTTAAGCGCGTATAGGCTGTGCACAAAGCCTCTCGTACAGGCGAACATTTGAAACCTTTCCGGGCCGTAGGATTTTTTTAAATTTTGTACAGAGCTTGCCTGAAGCATGCAGATGAACGCGGTATAAGTTAAAATCCCAACAGTTTTCAAGTTTCCCAGCGAAATGAACTTAACTCAATTGCAGGTCACCGGCTATGACGTCATAGAGCTCTTAACGCGCGTACAGGCGAACATTTGAAACCTTTCCGGGCCGTAGGATTTTTTTAAATTTTGCACAGAGCTTGCCTAGAGCATGCAGATGAATGCGGTATAAGTTAAAATCCCAACAGTTTTCAAGTTTCCCAGCGAAATGAACTTAACTGCAAGTCACCCTCTGTGACGACATAGAGCCCTTCACGCGCATATAGGCTGGCCACGAGGCCTATCGTACAGGCGAACATTTGAAACCTTTCCGGGCCGTAGGATTTTTTTTAATTTTGCACAGAGGTTGCCTGAAGCATGCAGATGAACGCGGTATAAGTTAAAATCCCAACAGTTTTCAAGTTTCCCAGCGAAATGAACTTAACTGCAGGTCACCGGCTATAACGACATAGGGCCCTTTGCGCGCGTTTTGGCTGGCCACAAAGCCTCCCGTACAGGCGAACATTTGAAACCTTTCCGGGCCGTAGAATTGTTTTTTATTTTGCACAGAGCTTGCCTGGAGCATGCAGATGAACGCGGTATAAGATAGAGTCCATTGCCCTCGTATACGCTAGCGACATGGCTTAAACATAACTTTCAGGCGTTAACGAAGGCGTTAACAAAGGTTATCGGTATGTTCCAAGTATTAAAAAAAAGCATGACTTAATGGACATTGCCTCTCTTTGCTTTAGTGGTGATTGATACGACTTGTTTTAGTAAGTGCCGGTATTGGTACAAAGCCACTACACCACGTCAAGGTTCCGGCAATCGTAGTGGTTTTATTTTGAACATAAAACAACATTTGGACGCAAGTGTATCCAAATGAAGAAAAGAACTGACTTGAATCAAAAAAATATAATTACTCCAAAATATCGTTACGGCAAACACAAATATAATTAATTAATATAATAATTATATATAATTATATAAAAAATATGTGAATGGATTCCTTAATTAACGTATGGTGGGCGGGGTCTCTGTAGCGGGAAAATTTAAACCTTGTCTATATACAGTGTCGACCCGGGTAACACTGCTTATTGCCCAGTATACTGAGATTAACCAATAAATCAAAATAACAACCGTGCCCGTTTCTACTTTGCATTTTTGAATATAAAGCGATGGTTTAGAACCGACCCTTCTACATGTTTCCTCGTAGGCACTGTTACCCACACTCATAAAATAACCAATTAATGCCTCAAAGTACAAAAGGTTATTAAAAAAAAATTAAAATTCAGTGTCTCATCTTTCAACATCTCACTGATCATGCTTCCTTGCACAATCAAATCTGGTTTCAAATCACGGCCGCAAAACGATTCCCGGAAAACCTGACTACCAACAAGTCGTTGTCGCACGAGACGACGACAAAACGAGTATTCAACGAATCGCATTATATTGTTCATTTCATCTTGGGAGATTTTAAGGTGTGAAAAGTGTTTCAACACATTTTTTTTCCATGGTAATATAAACATAGGCGGTAACATTCCGGTAGATCTTTTCCTTGCTCAAAAGATTTTGACAAAATCCCATTAATTTGTTTATAAACGAAGTCATATGATTGTTTTATTGCGGGGGTCAATTTCGTAACATCCGAAATTACAATACTTCTTCCATCATTGTATTGTTCAAGAAGAAAATTTCCGGTAAAGGTGTAAAATGTTTGCCTGTGCAAGGGCCTTGTGGCCAGCTTATGCGTGTAAAGGGCTCTATGTCGTCACAGCAGGTGACCTGCCGTCAAGTTAAGTTCATCTCGCCGGGAAATTTGAAAACTGTTGGGATTTTAACTTATACCGCGTTCATCTGCATGCTTCAGGCAAGCTCTGTGCAAAATTTAAAAAAATCTCATGGCCCGGAAAGGTTTCAAATGTTCGCCTGTACAAGAGGCCTTGTGACCAGCCTGTACGCGCGTGTTAAGGGCTCTAAGACGTCATAGCCGGTGACCTGCAGTTAAGTTCATCTCGCCGGAAAACTTGAAAACTGTTGGGATTTTAACTTATACCGCGTTCATCTGCATGCTCCAGGCAAGCTCTGTGCAAAATTTAAAAAAATCCTACGGCCCGGAAAGGTTTCAAATGTTCACCTGTACGATAGGCCTTGTGGCCAGCTTATACGCGCGTAAAGAGCTCTATGACGTCATAGCCGGTGACCTGCAGTTAAGTTCATTTCGCTGGGAAACTTGAAAACTGTTGGGATTTTAAATTATACCGCGTTCATCTGCATGCTCCAGGCAAGCTCTGTGCAAAATTAAAAAAATCCTACGGCCCGGAAAAGTTTTAAATGTTCGCCTGTACAAGTGGCCTTGTGGCCAGCCTATATGCGCGTGAAGGGCTCTATGTCGTCACAGCCGGTGACCTGCAGTTGTTTCATTTCGCTGGAAAACTTGAAAACTCTTGGCATTTTAACTTATACCGCATTCATCTGCATGCTTCAGGCAAGCTCTGTGCAAAATTAAAAAAAATCCTACGGCCCGGAAAAGTTTCAAATGTTCGCCTGCACGAGAAGCTTTGTTGCCAGCCTATACGCGCGTGAAGGGCTCTATGACGTCATAGCCGGTGACCTGCAGTTAAGTTCATTTCGCTGGGAAACTTGAAAACTGTTGGGATTTTAACTTATACCGCATTCATCTGCATGCTTCAGGCAAGCTCTGTGCAAAATTAAAAAAAATCCTACGGCCCGGAAAGGTTTGAAATGTTCGTCTGTACGAGAGGCCTTGTGGCCAGCCTATACGCGCGTGAAGGGCTCTATGACGTCATAGCCGGTGACCTGCAGTTAAGTTCATTTCGCTGGGAAACTTGAAAACTGTTGGGATTTTAACTTATACCGCATTCATCTGCATGCTTCAGGCAAGCTCTGTGCAAAATTAAAAAAAATCCTACGGCCCGGAAAGGTTTGAAATGTTCGCCTGTACGAGAGGCCTTGTGGCCAGCCTATATGCGCGTGAAGGGCTTTATGTCGTCACAGCCGGTGACCTGCAGTTAAGTTCATTTCGCTGGGAAACTTGAAAACTGTTGGGATTTTAACTTATATCGCGTTCATCTGCATGCTCTAGGCAAGCTCTGTGCAAAATTTAAAAAATCCTACGGCCCGGAAAGGTTTCAAATGTTCGCCTATATCAGGCGACTTCTCCACTTTATGCTTCGTTTAAGTTCGCATCCAAATTAATGAGTATTGCTGCCTCAGTATATACATTTTGTGAAAACGAAATAGTGTGAATTGATCACGGAAGTGTGCCAAAGTTACATTGAAGTTTTTGAATGGTAATTATGCTCTAATTTGTGTATATACTTGTGTTTTGTTTTTGTTAAATCCATTGAAGTTCTGTTCAGTCATGCGTGAAAAATATTTCGTTGATATAAAAAAAAAATTTCGCCGAAATGACAGCAGTGACATTCTTCAAGCAAAATCCAAATATAATACCGGAACCGGATCACGGATTGTGTTATTGGAACAAAGTGTAAGTAAATACTCTAAAGCTTTGGATTAATAGCAAAATGCAGAAATTTAAATTTACCCGAATTTGGATCAACCGAACGTAGATGTTAAATGGGTGATAATTTTTTTTCTAATTATTGCGGTCTACGTAATAACAAATAATAACTTAGTACAGTATTTGATGTTTGATAAAGTCGCGCCTGACCATCAAATACTGATTTAGTATTCGGCTCTGTTGCGCTAAGAAGGGGTTGGCTACCCGGGTAGACCCTTAATTCCTGCAGGGCTCTGTTTCCGATCGGTGAGCGATCTTTCGACTCACCCGTGCTATCACCGGAATTATGTGGGTAAACATTGCTGGTGCCACCTTTTGGTAGACGGCTCCCCGACTTCTTTCCCGGGAGTGTTTTAGGCCAGAGAGTAAAAAAAAGATTTCAAACAAATATTGCATGATCTTCTGTTATTAGCCTTTGCTAAGAGGCGTTTCGTGCATCATTCCTCTAACTAAATAATACTTTTTAAAATTTAAGTTGGCACATTACATGTAAGATCTCCAATACCGTATCGGGCTCTTTCCGACATATGTCTAATTTCAACAAAAACACTACACCAGTGGGCCTGTTCTTAATTACTGTGCGACTCTTCTATGAAAGGTATTATAAGTTTTGGTTGAACAAGGAGTGACATTAAGTACCTGATCGTCATAGATCCACCTTAAGCCCAGTCCAAAAGTTGTGGAGTGCGACTTTTATAACTATATAATCTCGTTATTGGCAATGTGGCGAGAATTTTTTTAAATTTTTATTTAAACAATGGTAACAAGCTGTCTATGCTGCATGTCAATAAATGTTGCTGTGCACTGTGCAAGTGGCAGGAAATGCGAAATCGCGGGAACTAATGATGATTGCGTTGAGTTTGCAATTTTGCGCGCAAAATATATAGCGCCCTATTAATTTTCTGTTGTGCTTTATTGTGTCTTCGTTACACGGGATATATCTGTTTGTAAACAAACGTCATTTCCTACAAAAACATTTTTATAATTGTTAAAGCGATTTAATGAATCTGAACCAGTGTTTGTATCCTAAAAATACGAACCGGAACCAAACCTAATAATCTTAATCAAAACTAGAACGAATTTTTTTGAAATTTGAGACACGCAGTGTATATTAGGCTTCGTTGATTTATACTTCAACCAAACAGTGCCGCTTCGCTGTTTGACAAAACCATTCGTTGCCACTATAAAAAGAAGCCATACTTTGGTCAAACATGAAATACACGATTTTGGAAAATGTTTTCCTGATGCTAATTTATGTATCACTTATTTACAAAGTAAGACGTCTCATGCATTTGCTAATGTAGTCTTCCTAGTTGTGCAGAACACTTGTTCGTGGCAATAACGTTTTTAAAACGGTAATATGTTGAACTGAATCTGAACCTCCGAACCGTTCTCACCTGTTAATTGGCTTGAAGCGGAACTCGAACCGGTTAATATAAAAAAGTCCCGAACCGGAACTGAATCTGTGTAAAATTGGTTCGACTCTCATACTAAAACTGTAAAATTTTAATGGCTGTTAGACGTTTTTGTCATTGGGGTTTAATGGTTGATTTTGTTTCATTTGCAGGAAATTCGGCTTTATCAGTTTTCCCCTCTAGGTAAATCCCCTAAAACGACTGACGTACTTTTGTCGGCCTTTTGATGCCCGTGATAGAATAATCGTAATAGCCATTTTAGAAACACCTGTAGGTTTATGCTAGTTGCGTCCCTAAAACCGTAGGTGGAGGGAATTTCTGTCAGCTTCGTAACTTTCACTCTCGGATGAGTTCATTGTCAACAATACCCGACTGCGAGATTTCATTACATACGATACGAATACCATGCTGCTTATTTTAGAAAAAATCCAAACATGTCATAGGACTTCTTTTTCCCATACAACGCAATAGAAATTACGGAAAATTTTCCACCGTGTGGGAACTGGGTTTAACTGAGGTTCATTTAATCATAGGGATTGTGCTATTTGTGATATACGTTTTCTGTCAAAGTAATAATGTATTAAATTGAATTATCTATTTTTTTCCATGACTCAACGGTCTGTTAATGATTATTTGTATTTAGATATTGTTAGTAAATAGTGAACAATGCAATGGTATGATGCATCTTTGTTGTTGACAAGTGGAGATAAGGATGTAACACAATTCTACAATATTCAAAATAGTAAAGTTCGGCATTGTTGGAACCAAAAACTAGGGGAGGTGACAGTAGTCTGTTTTCCACCACCTGGTTCTACTGACTTTTCACAAAGGTGATTAACTTAACTAATTTGTATAAAGAATAAACTTTTTAAGTTGAGGGTTTGTTTTCACAGTGGGGTGATTAAAAAATTGGTTTAAAAATAATGGTGAACATCATTTTTATGTATGTTTTGTAGATTACATCAAGCTGATATAACTTGCTTGAACTTCAAACACCCAAACATACTTCCTATTCATGGGTTTACAACTTGGTCAAACGAATTAGGAGTTATTGTTGACACAACATGCCGATCCTCAGTGCACGACTTATTACAAACAACACTTTCGTTAGACCTCAAACTTCAACTGGCATATGATCTTTCCAGTGTTTTGACTTATCTCCATTCCTATAACGATAGCGGTGGAATCGTACATGGCAATGTTTCAAGTAAAAACTTACATTTGACTTACGATCTGCAACTGACACTACCATGTTTTCATGGTTTGGAAAAATGGTGTGAAAAAAATGTGGTCCAAAGTACATGTAAAGCTACAGATGTTTATGAGTAAGTATCATTAGTGCCTCTGTGTAATTTTTGCTTGTATCAAAACTTAAGAAAAATGTCAAAGCTTCTTTTTCTGCATGTTTGCCTTCCACTTGTGATAAAGAGTTTTTTGTTGCATGACGTAGTAGCAGCAGAGGCTTTGAATTTTATCTTGGAAAGTTCATTTTTTATAATACGAGTATAGTTTTTTGTCTATTCTTCTGATTGGGCAGCACAAACTAATTGATTTTATTTCAGCTTTGGCCTATTTCTTGTGGAGCTTCTTACACAAAAATCCTCGATGACGGAAGTGGAAACACTCACAAACATTATCAAAGGGACCAAGAATCATCTTAAGAGCTCTAAACGTTTTAATGACTTAAACATATTGAAGTGTTTGGAGAAAATAATGTGGAGATGTTTAAGTGTTAGCACAAATGAAAGACCAGACATGCCAAAAGGTAATGAAAACAGTCACATATAAGTAACAAAAACACCACTTTTCATGTTGATTTATGCATTTTTTTGCACAACACAATGCCTGTGGGCTGCATAACACCTTTTATTGCAGCATGTAAAGATATTGAAAAATATTTTATAATGCGCCTGACTTATTTATAGGTTGGTCTGATCTTTTGTGCATGTGCTACAAGTTTTATTGTCATTTTATAAAGTTTTGTAAATTCTGATCCAGTTTTCTACTTGGTACATGAGTTGTGCATCTCAGCTGATGTTGCCACCGACGATCACATTTTAGAAACTTTATACCTACACTATAGCATTTTTTGTCCTTGTGTTTGTTCAGTTTCATTTTTTAACAGTGTCTGGATGGCTCATGAACAAACTCCTAAATAGAAATAAGGCAAACATTGTACAAGAGAAGGCTGCTTTGCTGAAAGGCATTACATACTGTAAAAGTGCAACCAAAAACAAGATAATTCCTTTGCAACATTTCTCCTATCCTTTTGAGGAGCCAGATGTTGTTCCCATGATAAGCCTTCAGCAAGCGGAGACTGTTCATTTGCGTGAGTTGCCAAATAGATTTGCTTTTTTGTTTCACTTGACACCAAAATTATAAAATTTATGTTTTGTGACTAAGGGAAAAGGCATGAAACGGTTGTTTTTATGGGAGGTCTTTACACCGCTAATGAAGTAATGGAATATGATCCGTTGACAGACACACTTTACAGATTACCAGTGGGTAAATATTATTGTTTCATACAAAACACACACTTCATTGCTTGTTGCGACATTTTCAGGATTTGAATTATGAGAGATGGAGTTGTACAGCTGCTTTTTGCAGTGATTGTATTTATGTATTTGGCGGATTGGCAAATGGAAAATCCTCAAAATATGTTGAGTGCTTAAACATTGCCAAAAAATCTGATGAGTGGCATGTAAAAAATGAAATGCTGTTGGCAAGGCATGGAACTGTAGCAGTTCACATTGCAGGTTATAGTCTTAAATGATGATAGTTTCTTTAATATATTTTCCCTGGTATAAAATGCTTCTGGTCTGTTAAAGACAATTTTACTGGTATAAGTTTTGTAAACTACATGTAAAAGTTAGACCTATAGGTTTTGTTTTTCAATTTGTACAAAATTCGTGAAACAACAGGGTTAATTTATCTGCCTGGTGGGTTCATTGACTCCGTTGATGAAGAAAATGATCTTACATCTGAAATACACTATTACAACACAACCCTTGATGAATGGCAGCAAGTGGGCAGTTTGTTGACGCCCAGAGGTCATCACTCCAGTGTGGAGTGGCAAGGTTAACTACTTTGTTTATGAAGTATTTGATATATAACAAAGGTGGACCTAGCTGCAACTTGATTTTTTAGAGAACCTGTACACTCTGGGTGGGGTTACTTATGGGGAAACAAGGCTTGAATCTTTGGAATGCTTTAACACCACACAAAAACAATCCACATATCTACAACCAATGTTTACCAAAAGGGGCCTTCCTGGTGCAGCAGTAGTCAATAATTTAATATACGCATTTGGTAAGTTAACGTCTTGGCTTTAACTTTGAACAAAAGGCAATTTAAATATAAGGAAAATGTTTGTACAGGAGGACAATTACAAACATTTGTTGACCTTGACTCTGCAGAATGCTACAACCCTGAAACAAACACTTGGGTCCGACTTCAGGGCAAAATGAACAAATTCACAAAAGCATGCGGTGCTGCTGTCGCCTTTGGGAAAATTTTTGCCATTGGAGGGTTGGTGGCATTTCCACAGTTATTTCATAATATCGACATTAGATTAACCTTTTTGTTCAAACCTAAATAGAGTTGGAAAAAACAATGCTGGAAAGGCAATTGAAATTTTTGACCCTGAAACTAAGAGGTGGAAACTACATGTAAAGCGGCTAGCAAGAGATTGGATCAATCCGGGTGCAACAACCATAACCAGATACACAGATTCTCCAACATTATTCTGAAAAGTAGCAGTGATTTTTTGTCAATGCATAGTTTATTGGAGTTTTATGAATTACAATGCGAAGTACAGTGCAATAAACATCTTATCGTTCAAAGTCTGGCACAAAATGATATAGGTAGTATAGTGTTTCAGTTTCTGTTCATGTATGCTAAAAATCAGTACCCTGTAGGCTTCATGCAATAATAACAACACTACAAACATACAAAAAAATCACAATGATTGCAAATAACAAAAGCTTTTAAAAAAAACAGTTTTCCAATAATACACATAAATAAATATATAATTACACAGTTGTTGATTGCATATTTGCATTGTTAATTATAAACAGTTTACCAACAATACACACAATTACATGGTTGTTTCTTTGACGGTACAAGACTCTTTTGTGCTGCAACCACTTACATGTTTTATTAACTTGCACAAATCCTTATCCAATACAAATTTTTTATATTGCAAATGCATAGGCATGAGGCTAGAACACTTTGGTACATACTGCAAATCTTCCTTTTTTAAATAAACAAGACTGACAGTTTTTTTGTTAAAAAAGCTAAAAGTATTACTTTTTAATAACTGCACACAAACAGGAAAAGCGTATTTAAATTTTTCAACTGGATCTTTTAGCATAAGAGTTTCATATCCCTGCGTGGTACAGATCAAAACAAGGTGGCCACATCTGTTAAACTCCTTGGTTATCCATTCATTAGTTCCATTTAATGGAATGTTTTGATTGAACAAGTTGGACTCAACAGTGATACCGCAAATTTTTTTTAGCAAGGCAATTATATGCGAGCATTTGCGAAGATAAATTTCATTCTCATTGAATGTGTTGATAATCACCAGAACTGGTTCAAAGTTTGGGCCTGACAAGAACAAAAAAAATCATTGTCTACTAGTTCGTATTAGACTGTTCTTTTTAATGTCCCAAATGCCACTTTAAGATGGACTAATTCTTTCAAA
This sequence comes from Ascidia mentula, assembly GCF_947561715.1. Classification (NCBI taxonomy): domain Eukaryota; kingdom Metazoa; phylum Chordata; class Ascidiacea; order Phlebobranchia; family Ascidiidae; genus Ascidia; species Ascidia mentula. The sequence goes on along the minus strand of NC_138574.1, from coordinate 8,782,734 downwards.
AAAACTGAAAAAAGTAAGTTTTCCATGTGTTTTCTCGCTACATAAGTGTATAATACTTGAAATTAAATCCTAATCGATAAATTATGCACACTATGGAAACAATACTAAGTTTGACACTTATATTTCAGAACACAAAATAAGTACTCAAAAAAAATAAACTTTAAGCGATAAAAAAATAAACCATCACCTTTTTTCTTTCGAAATGCCCAATACCACAACCCAACAAGTAAAACTGGAATATAAAAAATGAGTTTATGTGTTTTAAACTGCCAAATTTATAAATACATACCAACAATACAAAATCCAGAAATAACAAACATTGGTATAGTTGACGGATCATCATCTAAAGTAAATGCAATAATTTAAATTATTAAAAAAAATTCCTTTGTGCTGCATAAACTGATGTGACTCAAGAAAGGTTATTATGTAGCATATTTTAGATTTTTTAACTGAATACGAGCAGCATTGTTAAAAAAAGGGTTGAGTGACCGAAACCCAGCAACTTTTTCATGACTCCACAACCAACAGCAATTCTGGTATTAAAAAAATGTGGGCCTACAGGATTTTAAAATGTTACTACTCAAACTACATGTTGAACATCAATGCAATGTCAACTTTGTAAGTAAAAATAACATATGCATATCAGTATTTTGTTGTGAATACATAAAAAGGTACCTTTATTCAGGTCATGGGTTTCTTCAGTATCATATTCATCTATATATTCATCGTCTCTGTTACAGAGACTACAGCCTACACCTAAATAAAATAGCTTTATATGATCTAGACTGGTCTGCTAATAAGAAACAAAGTTTTTTTACCACCACAGCAAGTAATATCAAAACATTTTATATTTGGATGTGAACTTACCAAGGCACTCAACTGCAGCATTCAAAAGTTCTGAGCAGCAACCTTAACATTGATAAAATCCAGTGTGTGAAATAGCCCCCAAAAAACAACAATAAATGCCACTTACAAGGAACATTAACATGTGTGTTTGCCCTTTGCTTATCCCCCTCTTTCTGATAAATTGGAAGTGTCATTATGGACCAACTATATTCATAACCAGCCTGCACAGAATTATCATCTTCACTATGACAGTGAAGCAACTGGAAATGCATCTGGAGAAAAACATGCTTGTATGAAATTTTTTTTTAAACATGTATAAAACCAATAGTACTTCGTTGTTGTTTGGTTTCCCATTCCTTTGTTGTATTTCAACTAGAAACTTTGTTTCAAGGTAACTCTCTCTTATCATACCCATAATGAAGGATTGTTGTGTCATCTTCACAAAAACCATCTCTGAAATTTCCTTTAGGTTTATTGATTTCATCCTTTTGATTTTAACAAATTTACCAAACTTACCATCCATACTCCATGTTAGATTAAAAGAGATTTTTCTGTCTACATTATGGAGATACCAGTTTGCCAAAAAGTTATTTGGCTTTGGGGCGGTTTTATCGCTACTGCTACTCCAAATAGTTTTTTCAATAGCTGGAAAAACATAAAATCATAAATCTCAGAAACAAATATGTGCTATATTGTCTACTATACCTGTCACCTTGCAGAAGTATTTTTCATTGTTGGTTGTTGCATGAATTTCATTGGGACAATTAAAGTTGCAAAACACATCGGTCCGTTTGGTCCAAACTGGTGCTATCAACAGGTATAATAGAACTATACTGAGGTTGGTTACATGCTGACTTTCACAACACAGTTGCGGTTTTAACATGGTTTAAACCTATTGTTGCAACACTTAAAGGAAGGAATAACACAACATGTTTACATACTACAAAAAGTACAGTAACACAAGGAAATACACAGTCAGTACATGTGAGACAAACACTACAAACTGAGAGAATTGAATGTTATTGTTTTAGATTAGCCTGAGTAACAGTTGTACAATGAGGAATGGTGCAAATTAACACAAAAGATGTACTAAACACAAGCAACAATTGTATAGATTGCAACATAACACCACAAAGCACCTAGTACAATTTTTCAAGTACAGATTACACCTAACGAACGACTGAGTTTTTTGCATTAATTAGATGCTTGATACTACATAATCAAACCATAAAACATTAACATAATTTTAACAATCTGGAACTGATGACAATTTTAACAAAAAATATCCATTTTTTGCCAAACATATCAATATATTTATACAATCAAAGAGTAGATACAAAAGTAGGTGTAAAGTTTACTACCATGATTCTACTTCAGCCTAAAAAAGGGTTATAGACCAGGAGTACATTTTTCCCTTGTGGTTGTGGAATGACAAATCATTTTGTAATTTTTCACATTGTTTCATAAAATAACACATGCACGCCAACAACACTATTTACAAAAATCTCCATCTACACAAATACAATGACATAGTAAGCATTAAAAAAAAGTACCAGCACAGAAACCTTTTTTGTAGTGGGTCATACAAATAACAGTTCCACTGTTTTTTTAGACATACTGGAGATTGTACATTTTGCCACATTATCATGTTGTTTGTTGATTGGTTGGAAGCATCTCCACATTACTGCATTTTGCTTTTTGTAGGATATTGCAAGTGTATTGTTTTACCCAGTGGCTTATGGGCAACAAACGTCCAAGCAGTCTCTCAGTAGCATTTTCAATTTCCATATTTATCTGCATCACTGATGGACGTATAACTGCTTTTGACCAGGCAGTGGTGAAACACTCTGGAATAACATCCTTCTCAGAAACTTCCTTTTTGTTCTTAAAGTAGGCAAGAACTACTTTTTTCCCTCCAAGTTTATTTCCCAACTGTCTAACCTGAGCAACCCCCACTGAAAATAAATCTGAAGTATCAATATCACACTGCCCAGTGCAAATAAAAATTATGCAGTAACTGTCTGTAAAATACTCTTCAAACCAGCTCATCTGATCACTGTTTTGTTGTTCCCAATCATTGTATTTAATGTTGTACTCAATGGAACTGCTGTTAAGCTGTTGTAGTTTGGTGTGTAAGGAAGAAGCTAACAAATTTGCATTGTCTTTGATATCCTTGTCAGCACTGGAACTTATTAACATCAGTATTGTTCCTCCTATTGGAAATACATGGGATTTTGATCTTGATTAAGGAAAAATTATTTTTAACCAACGCAACAACTCACCATTACTACAGCAGGAACGACATCTTTTAAGAACTCCAAATGTAACCAGAAGCAGACAAAGAACTGTAATGGAGCTTAAAGCTATGAGCACAGATTTTTGTTGTTCTGTAAAATATTTGTTTTAGGAATGGGTTCTTAACAAGCATGTACGCATACATACCAATTATTTTTAACAAATCCTTTTTTGTCACTGCAAATGAAAATATTAGTATCAACAAATTTGCAAACCAACATATCATTCATTAAAAGTATGTCCCTTTTAATCGCACTATATATGCCTGCCAAATCTGAAAAAAATAATATACATACCTTTTTTGTGGTTTGGAGGTTCTGTAAACACAAAAACAGGCTTGCAGATTGTTTAAAAACATATTTTTTTATTCAAAATTTATTTCAAAGCAATCTAAACATACATATTGCATTAGTTTTACAGAAGCTTTGCACTTATTATAGTACCGTTATTGATAGGATCAGGCTGTGATTTGTTCTTCAAGCTTGCACCTGAGAAAAGTTCATTTAAAAACTAGAAAACAAAGTATGTGTTATGGCAGTTACATGGAATGACCACATTTCCCTCTTCATATAGTGGTGTTGTCTTTTTTTTGTATATGGGCAGTGTGAAAATCTTGATGTGGTATGATCCAGGTTCCAGTTCAAATCGCTTTTCTCCAGAATACACGAATACAAAAGTAAGCTAAAATAAAAAGAATAAATTTAGGAAATAAGAAATGTATGGCAATTATATCACACATACCAATCTACTGCTGTTGGATTTAACATTTGCATTAACATCGACCAAAAGTTTCCATTCCAGGTCCTTTGGTTTGGTAAAAATAAGAAGAAATTGCTTTGCAGTATCATGCACAAATTTCCTTTCTATAAAAAAAATTAAATTTGTCAAATATTTCAAATTTCATTGGGTAACAAATTAGGTATTGGGTAACAAATTAGGTACAAAACATAATAAACACTATGGCCAAGCAACTGCTTGAAAACCAACAGTGTTGTCATCTCTGTGTCATGTTTGCAGCTTACTGGTAATTATTGTCTCATTCGCTTCTACATCGTTATCTCCATTTTGAAAAATACCTGAAATGGACCACGATAATTTCAGTGCAGTTTTATTTCTTTTTTTCCAGTTTGTAACGGAAAAATTTGAAGGCATTGGAGCGGTGATGGACCAGCTAGATGACCATGGCATCTTATTGCAAGCTGTAAAAACAACAAAACACCATTTTTCAAATAATTTCTTTTGAACAAAATGTTTACAGCACCTTTTACAAAGCAATTGTAAGCATTGGTTTGCACATTGTCAAGATGTTTCCTTCTGCATTTGATGTGTTTTGATTGTTTACAAAGAGCAGCAGTTACAAGCACAAGTAAAACAAATAAAAAAGGTAACACCTTCTTCATTTCCCTACATGATGAAGAACTGAAAAATTGCAAAGAATTTACATAACATTTAATGACTCTATGAAAAAAATGGGAAAACTACAGTGATACACATTGTTTTCTGTCATATAAAAAATACAAAACATGGTGGGACTACAAATGCAATGTAATTATTAGTGCATTAAGCACTCTGCAATAAGTAAAACATACAAAAACATTCATAAAAAATGAGGTGAAAAGGAAATTCACAAAGTCATGAACAATTGGCAGTTGTGTTAGGCATAATAGACACAGCAACTAAAATTTATTGCATTGGAATGAAGAAAATCTAAAATAAAAAAGTGGATATAAAAGTATGCAACTAAAATGGCTTCAATGGTTGTTGCATATACTTGCAATTTGATTTTGTTTGCAATATTTTTTTATTTGTACACAACAAAAACAACAACAGTCACTCCCACAACATTTTTTGTTCAAAGCAATCAACTAAACCCAGACTGGAAAACCTCATATGTTTTCGCCACCAAGGATTGGATTTTGCTCCATTGAAAAGCTTTTGCCTGTTACATGTTCATAAAACCTTTCAAAATCTGTTACAAGGGAAATTTTTTGGGCACTTTCATGTAGACTCATAGGCAATATTGACAAATCAAAGCAGGAAAAGTCAGATGTGAAACATACAATATAAACTTGCTTTTTTCCTCTAGAATGCAGTTTAAAAGCATATTCAAGACCATCAATAAATGTGTCTACATCTTCAGTCAGATTATCACGAAAGTTTTTATAGTTTGTTTCTCCACTTGCAGTATAAATAAAAGCTATGTGATCAGCTTGTTGGAAAGACTCTGTGTTCCACTTGTGGGGTATGCGGCTTGCTTTGATCTTATCCCACATGTTAAAAAGAACTTTCACATTTCCTGAATCCTTGATCCTTGTTGCCAAATTGTGAGCCGTTTTCTCACAATCCTCTTCCTCATTGATAGTGTTAATTAAAAGCAGCAATGTTCGTTGTTCTACAAAAATTGCAATTGTTGCAGTAAGCAAATTTTTAAAAAGTGTAGAACTCACCAAAATTCTGTGCAGTTTTCATTAACCCTGTATCGCGGCACCTCCACAAGACATAAACTTGAAAAACATACCGTTTAAATTGACAGTATACACAGCAGTATTTAATTTTTACCATCCTTACCTGTAATAGAAATGAATAAAACAGAAGCAAGAGTGGGAATCGCAATTTTCCACAAATCCAGTTTGTACTGACTGCCATCCATTGGTAAGGTTGTTTCATCCGGTTTTGGATTATTATTATTATCAGTGAGGAGACACTTTTCTTGCCAAACTGACAGGAGTAATATCAAGATTAGAATCAATAATTTATTTTGTGGTCCTTAAGAAGAAGCAAATGTTACCTTGATTCTTGCAATTCTTTACCGCTTTTACTTGAGGATCTTCACAACCTGTATGCAGTTGTTTAGATAAATTAATACAAAATAAATAGTGTACAACTTACCTGGGATAAATACCGACGTGGTTGCTCTGTTTACATCACTAAAAGGTTTGTAAATAGGACATGTCATTAGTTGCCATGAGTAGGAGCAACAAGTTTTCATGTAAGTTGTATACTTTCCATCACAAAAATTCAGATGAAACTTTAGCTTAAGATATAGCATGAAGTACAAGTTAATGTTCACATATTTGCAATTGTATAGGTAAAGTTAAAATCTTAACTATGGACTTCTAACATACTTCAAATTTATATGATAAAAAAGCCAAATTAACTAATATTGTGGTTTTTATTCTGATACACCTGTGTATATCTATAGATAAATAAACAAGTTCTAATTTATATTGGTCACAAATATTTTACGTAACATAATAACAGAATAAATCTACCTCTGCATTGGAATCGTGATAATTGCTGAATGTTGAATTTTCCTTAATTGTAACAAATAACCTTCTTTCATCAGCATATGGGCGTATTAGTGAAACAGAAAAAGACCAGTCGGTGAAATATCGAAACTGAGTTTCTAAATGTCAAAAATAGCATCTTTGCAGAATGCTATGCAAACAAGCAAAACCTTTTATTTAGCAGGCCACTAAAAGTTGTACAGATTTTCTCATACAAAACAGGTACGTACAGTTAGTCTTTTATCATAACTAACCTTGTACACTCCACTGCAATTTAAGTGCCAAATTGGAAACATTGTGCTTTGAATATGTGAAATAATGGCTTCCAATTTTTTCTGGTGGAGCAGCAGGGTCATGTTGCGATGCAGATGGACAAACACTTGTGTATGGGACTTCTGAAAAGCACCCCACACACAAAAAATAATATATATGTATATGTTTACATCTTTTAGATATCCTAATGTTTTTATGTTTAACACCTAGAATGCTCATAATACACACTTGCATTTAAGACAAAAAACAAACCTACCTGACACACTGCAAATATACGGTTTATTCTCCAGTGCCTTATTGACAGTTTCGCCACAGTCATAGCTCATTTGGCACTTAATATCAATTGTTTTACAGTTACAATGAGCAGAAATGATCACCACGTAGTAACACCAGACAACCAAAGCCCTACAACAATTTTTAAATTCAAAACTAACAATTTTACACTAGACAAATTCAAACTATCCAACTAGACAATGGAAGAGTTACCTGGCTTGTTTTGACAATCCAGAGCTTCTAAAAAGTCTTTCCATTGTATACTACCTAGTGGTTGCTGACAGTTGGAAGTACAATACAGAAAAAATCCAGTCAATTCCAGGTTCCACTTGAGAAATCAAAACATGTGCTCAATGGCAATTGAGCCAACTTCTCCTAACCTAAAACAATATAGGAGTCACAGTAACGCTTTATTCCACACAGACCTCAACATTGTCAAATTCAAATCAGTTATGATTCTATTTATGTTGGAAGTTTTAACAGGAACAAAAAGTATCACATTGACTTAATCTAGAAAATTTTGTAATGACTGTAATAAATTATAGACATTTCTTGGATTGGCTAGTTCTGGGTCACATTTGAATTGTCTTTACTTCATTGCATATTTTAGCTGCTTATTGAAACCATAACTAAATTGTACTCACGTTATAACAACGATTGCATTGATTGCACACGAATATGCTAAATTGGAGTTTCCTAATCCTAGTAACAGAACATAATACAAAATTAAGCATGTTTTGATTACTTGGCATTGGAAGTTCTTAATTTTAAATACAGCAAACATACATGCAACACCGAAACACAAAAGAAACTAATAATCATGCAAGTGTAAAACCAAAAATTGCTTTGTTTAGGTACAACATGTTGCTGAAGGACATTGTCAAAAACATGGATACACAAAAATTATAAATCACTGAAAAACATCACACAGAACAAGATTCTTTTTGACAACAGCATAAATTGCACATGTACAGAAAATATTATGTATAAGTTTAAACAAAAAACAACCGAAGTATCAATCTATAACCTCCTAAAAATATGATTTTAAATTCCATTGTAACAATGCATGATAAAAAGTCGAAGTACCAAAAGTGTATTATATTCCAAGAACTCAAAAAGGAGTAAAAGATGATTAGCACCAGTATAAGTCCTTTGGAGTTCTAGGAATATAATATTGATTTGAAATGACAGATCCGTTGGTCAACGACTTGCACAAGGTTCCTGTAGTCACTTTTGACATTTTCTCTATCACCAAAAGCGTATCTTATTTTTAGGTATTTGTAGTATTTTTGGTTAATGTGCAAGAAAATCATTGTAAATTCTTTTTCACCAAAACTTGTAAAGGAGTAGGGAATTTTTTTTTTTTAAATAACATATTTCATACAAACACAGTTGAAATCACATTATATACAACATTCAGTTGTGTAATTCCTGACAATCATTTACTCACACAACAAAAGTTTTAAAGTTAATAAGTAACAAACTCACTTTCACAAATGTAGTGCTATTGATATTATGTCCAAAGGCAGACTGGAAATTTTTGCATGCTATGTTAAACATTTTCATTAAAAAGTTTTTTTTTTAAATGCACAAACATAAAAGCATGCTGAAGAAATTTACAGCAAACATGCCACACAAACCATTCTATTTCTGCTGTTTTTTACATCTGCAATAAAGTTTTCCATCTTAAGTTTCATACTGTATTAAAACTGTGTGATGCATAAATCTTTTTTCTACGAAAATGAAAAATATTCATTGGCAACACGTTCCTTTGAGACAAAATATGTAATGTCCAACATACCTAAAACAGATTGAAAATCCTTATTCCAGTTTTATTTTTCCTGGATTAGTTGCAAGAAAAGCAACTGGCCTCTGGATCATCCATGACTTCCATTGCAATCTAGAAAAACATAAACAACTTTTAAAGTCACAAATTAAAAAAAAAATTTAATTCACCTTTTATATTACCATTGTATTTATTTGTCTTTGTCTACTTTGACACTCTTCTGCATGGTTTGCAAAAAACAGCAGATAATAACAGACATAATATAAATTATAATATTGATTTCCTAGGAAATAGCACAATGCAGAAACTGAAAAATTACAAAGATATCATTACAAGATGACACTTCATGAAAACACAAACAATTACACTGACCGGGAACTACTGTTTGTCATGTATTAAATGTAAGAAATAAAAGCTGAATTGCAACTAGTGTAATGTTAACTACAAATAGCAGGTTCAAACAACTGAAGAAAAAAAAGGTATGAAAATGAGGTGATTTTTCTGCATGATAAAAAAAAACAATCACAAAATACAAAACGAACAATTGGCAGTTGAACAATCACACAGTGACTATTGGAATTGCAATTCATTGAGGAGTAGAAAACACAAGAACAAGCTGCCAAAATGGTGAACAGAAACAAAATTCTTCCTGAAATTGCAAATTCGTTGTTTCTATAGGATACAGCAACTAGTACATTCAGTCATTAAAACTGGAAAAAATACTCAGTACCAGCTATTGCACTTAAGATACTATTGCAATTTGGGTTTTGCTGTTTTGAAAAGTGTTTTCCAGTGACACACACATAAAATTTTTTGAATTGTTTTGGGAGACAAAAAGTTTTTGCTCTTTTACGTAGTTTTGATGAAAACATTGACAAATTTGGGCAGAAAAATTCAAAATGTACAATATAAATGTGTTTGTTTTCTCTAGAGCTCATTTCTGAAGCATATTCAAGTCCACCAATAAATGTATCTACCAAAGCAGGTTGTTTATTACAATATGTTGTGTAGTTGTTTTGTCCACATTGTGTACAAATAAAAGCTATGTGATTAGCTTCTTCAAACGACTTTTCCATCCACTTTCTGGGGTTGTGTATTGCTTCATTCTTATCCCACATATTAAACAAAACTTTCACATTTTTTGAATTCTCTAATAGAGTTGCAAAATTGTTAGCCTTTTCCTCACAACAATCTTCCTCATTAACAGAGTTAATTAAAAGCAGCAATGTTGGTTTTTCTAGAAGTTTTACAAGTTTTTAAGGTTAGCAAAGTACTTTTTATAACAATGTTTAACACTCACCACCATTATTGTTTTGAAGGCATCTCCACAAAGCATAACCTAAAAGTAACAAATAATGAGAGTGTGGTAAGTGACAAATACACAGGTATATTGTGGTACAACAAAAATAATATCATTTATTAGTATATCATTCATAATCATACCTCCAACAATGATAATAATGAAAGAAATAATACAAATTATGATTTGATGCAGTTCAAATGCGAATCTGGTTCCACCCAGCGCTGTGGTTTGTAGTTCAGTCGGTTGTGGTTCTGTGTCATGGGCAAATTGACATTTTTCAAGTGGTTCTAGCAATGATAATAGCAAGTGTTTATTCAATACTATGTATTATTGCAGGTATATATTACCTTGATTTTTACACTTCTTTACCATTTGCATTTGTGGATCTTCACAGCCTACGTTACCATTTTTTAAATGTAAAATTCTAATGAAATCAAAAGAAAACATACCTGGGATAATCACATTTACCACTTTTTTGTTAACATCAGTGAAAGATTTGTAAATAGGACATGCCATAACTTGCCATGAATAGAAGCAACAAGGTTCCATGTAACTCGTAAATCGACCATCACAAAAATCCAATGAAAAATTTAACTTTAGACATAAGACAGAGGTTAAAGTTAGTGCCTTCATTATTATTTTTTGTACTAATCAATTCAAAATATCACATAGATATGATTTACAACAACTGTTTTGTCAAGTCATAGATAACAAACTTGTTTTAATTAGTTATTATTTTTGCAGAAAAGTCACACTGTTTTAATAGAGTTTTCAAAAGCAAACAAATGATTAATTTTGATGTTATATAATCATAAACTACCTTTGCATTTTTGTGAAAATGATATGTCAACTTGGCTTTTTCTTTAAGTTTAACTCTAACATTAAACCTTTTTTCATCAGCGTTTGGTCGTTGAATCAGTGAAACATCAAATGACCGGTCACTTGAATTCCAAAACACAATTTCTATGTAAAAAGGAATAATAATACTATGGTTTGAGATGACAGAACCAATTTAAATACATGTCACTTGTTATTGACAAGATCCTTGTGTTTGCCCGACATTTAGGCATATGTTGCCAATTCATAGGCAGCATCATTGTAAATGTAAACAATATGGTATAATTTTTTTTGCAGTCCATAGGTGGTTCTTTTTACACAGTTTTACAACAAAATCATCCCGGCCATTTGTTGACGTAAACTGGTTATTAATAACTCTTTGACCAGTACCAGATCTCATCATGATTTTGGAGGACACACATTCTATACAGTTTTCTGCACATATGACTAGTATTTTCTGCAGCTTTTCATAGACTGAATCAGCCTTTGAAAAGCCGACAGAAGTGTTTGGCAAGCCAAGCTAATTTAACATTCTATGAAATTCCATATGATGCCTGCATAACGATGCTTAATTGTTACCACAAAAAGATTACAATGAGTGCTCACGGTAGTAACCAGTTTCTGCCCACACAGCATAAAAACTATATAGCAGCCCTAAGGATGAGACTAAATATATAAAGCAGTCATACAAAAAATCCCACCCTTATAGTAAACCATTTACCAACAGCCCAAATTCTTTTCATTTATACACCTTGACTTCAAATCCTATAATTTGCAAATCCTGGGATCATGTTTTGAGTATGTTTTTATCAAATTATTTATCAACAGCAAACACACTGCTTATAAGTAGCTTACCTGACATACTCCAAGACAGCTTAAGAGCCAACTTGGATGAATTTTTGGAATATTTAAAGAAATGACTTTGTATTCCTTCTGGTGGAGGGGCAGGATTAAGCTTGGAGTCAGATGGACAGCTCGTTCCAACTTAAACACACAATTATTAAGCACCACTTTTATCACACATACTTTGTTTGTGGACATTTAACAACCAATATTTCTAACAACACAAAGGCTGACTAAACAGACTTTCTGTTCTCAGTTATAGGAGTACATCAGTAAATAGTGTTATTAACAACCAGCATGTTTATGATATTCACCAAACAAAAAATGAAATTGTCATACCCTCAACATTGCAGATATATGGTTGTTTTCTCTGAAGCTTTTTGTTAAAAGTTTTTCCACATTTGTGTTTCATTTGGCACTGGACATAGATTGTTTTGCAGTGGCAATGAGCAAAAAACACAACCATGAAGAAAAACCAACCAAACAAAATTCTACAAAAATTCAAGTTTATGGATTAAAAACAAAAAAAAATTCAACTTTTGAACCAGAATTGTTAAAGTTACCTGATTTTACAAGAAAATATTAAGCTTCCATAAGTTTTCCGCATGATGCAGTATGCAGTGATTTGTGGTACTTTGGGGGCAACAGCAGATGTACCATTTTCACTTATCAATTAAAACCATTTGCTCATTAGCAGGTGAAACCCAATTACAAACCTATAGCAACAAAAACAACTGAATTTTTTTTGATTTGAGACAAACGCATGATAAAAATACAACAAACATCAAGTATTATTAATAAAAACCCTCTGTTTTATGGTGTTGATTGCCATGTTACATGTGTACTTACCCAATATTTCTCATTGCTTTGATTGGGCAAAAAAGTCTAAATTGGTATTTGTTTACCTAAAAAACACACATTACAAAATTACCATTTTTGTTCATGGGCAGCTCAAAGTATATACCATAAAAAAGACTTGACAATGCAACAAAAAATGTATGTCATATGCCAGGAAGTGCAGAGTAGGTTAAAGGGATAAACATACTTCACCAAATGCAACTTACTGGTATAAAAGGTAGCATTATGTTTTAAAAAGTGCAGTGCAACATTATCACACAAAAGACACAACAAGTTGAAAATTACACAACAGCACTTTACTTTGAAAGCAAAAATACCAAACAAAATGTTTTTCAAATACATCTTGCTGTTGCAGGGTAGTGTCAAAAACATGTTTTTAAAAATGCCTTGCAGCATAGCACACAAAATGATTGAAAACTACATGTAAGGACTACAACTGAAGACAACAACACCAATTGCACATTGACAATATATGAGAAATTGCAATACATACAGCTGCAGAAGTTGAAGAGTAGCAGAAAATACGACAAAATGAGACAAAGAATTACAACATCCAATATTTCAGTGTTAAATATGTTTCTAACCTTATTTGATAAAATTACAAATTACACCAACAGGTTTCTTTCAGATTCAAAATCTGTTTTCTGAAAACAGTTCAGTTTATCTTTGGTTAAACAGTTTCCTGGTTTTCCTGTAATGTGAGTAAAAAAGTCTGGAAAATTTGTTTCCAAGCAAAACTTTTTCATGCCCAGGGTTAATCTCAACAAAAAAATAAATTTATCAGGCACACAATTCAAATCACAACCTTTAAAGTATGCAAGTGTGACCCTTCTTTTTTCTTTAAAATTAAAAGCTTTTGTTACATAAATTCCAGATATAAAAGCATTGCACTTAGTTTTAGTGGATCTATCATACTCTTCCAAATTATTTTTTCCCATAGGGGTGCATAGAATAACTACATGATCAGCTTCCTTAATTTTTTCTGTTGTCCAGGATGCAGACTCAGATGTGTTGATGCTTTCCCACTCATTAAAGGTAACTTCAGCATTGACATGATTTTTTAAGATATTTGCCAGTTTATTTGCAGCAGTTAAGTATTCTTGTTTTTCATCATCGGTGTTGATTAAAAGCAGAATATGTTGGTTAGCTAAAGAAGAAAAAAGACAAGAAATTGTATTTAATATTTTTAAAAGAAACAATTAAAAAAACATATATGAAACCTACAAAGCAATGTACTTACAATACTTCTTTATATTTTTATTCCTTTTTCTCATGTAAACTCCTAAGAAATATATAATTTTTACAATTCAATATCCAATTAGGTATTTTAACTTACCCCATGCTGTGCAGAATACAACAAAAACAATTATAAGTAACAATATCCAGTGCCAATAAAAAGATTGTCCAGTTGAAGGTTGCGGGGAGGGTAGGTTCATTTTCATCATATTCATCATCATAATCATCATCGTCGTAGTAACCTGTTTTTACAATTTTTTAGAAATACTTTTTGATTAGGCTTTTACTTTGAAGCACTTTAATGAACTGCTTTTCTTAATTGAGATGGGTAAATTTGCACATTAACTTTAACTCATGGGCAATGATTTGAAAATAAAGTATAGGAAAAATTTCTTATAAATTAAACAATCAGTCAATGTATTTAAAGGTACTCTTACCACTTTCATCTTCAATATCAGTGCTATTACCATTTCTTATTTTGCTGTACACACAATCCTTTAAAGTAGTTTGCATTTTTTTGTTGTTACAACCTGACAAAGTATAATAATTTGAGTATGTCAGGGTGATGGAATAGACAAATCAAGTGTCTTACACATTTTTCTACTTTCATTAACAACTACAATTGCATAAAATATAAATATCATCAGGTGCTTAAATTTTCTACAGTAAACCTTGGTTACTCCGTATGTGGTCTATCCAGAAATTCACCTAATTTATACAAAGCTGGAGGTACAAATGATTTGAAACTGTTTCTTAACAAAAATCCTTGGGGAATGTAAATTTTTATTCCAAATTTTCACCCATTTTGTTTACATGTTTCCACTTTGCATGTTTAAACGAAACCATGTTTTAGTTACATTCATAATAACCGCCAGAACGCAACAATGGCTAAAGACCAATAATTTTGTGCATGCTACATAACAGTGCTACACACTGTGTAGCTTGAAACAAATGTCTTTATACAATTTAGATATATTTACCAGACAAATTATATCTGGATGAACCAAGATCAACTGTAGTTTTTAATAATTTGTCCTTCTGGCCAGAAAGACAGATTAATAAAATATAACATGCCTGGCAGTAACAGCAACATAATATTTGTAATTTTTAATGTTGTTTCTTTATGATGATGCTAAACAAGAACCATTTCTACATTTTCAATTTTTATTATTTTACACCTATTTACATGCCTGACAAATTGTTACTTCGGTTATCAACTATAAGGAATTCCATACATGTCTCTTTAAACAATATGGAAGCTAAGAAAACCTACTTTTAAAATACATAAAGCAAGATTACCGACCTGGAATAACCACATGTGCACTGCCTTTTATAACATCAGATGCTGATTTATAAATGGGGCATGACATATTGGTCCAGTAGTATGTCCGTGATATCTTTACATAGTTAATGTCACAAAAGTCCAAACGAAATTGTAACTATAAACAAAAATGTGTGTAAAAATCACTGGCATATTTAACACTGTTATTATTCTACTTGTTTATTAATGTGTTTTTGCTCTGTTTGTTGATTGCTTTCTGAAATCAGAACAAAAATTTTGATTTCATCGTGGTGTGGAGCGAAAACTGAAATTTCAAATCCCCAAGAAGTCATGTTTCTAAATACGATTTCTGAAACCAGAACCATTAGAAATTAAATCACACAAATTTGCCTTTAACAGATTGAAAAGCCTTATTCCAGTTTTATTTATCCTGGATTAGTTGCAAAAAAAGCAACTGGCCTCTGGATCATCCATGACTTTCCATTGCAATCTTGAAAAACATTTAAAGAATTTTTAAAGTCAGAAATTAAAAAAAAAAAAATTTAATGCACCTTGTATATTACCATTGTATTTGTTTGTCTTTGTCTACTTGACACTCTTCTGCATGGTTTGCAATAAACAGCAGATAATAACAGACATAATGTAAATTATAAAATTGATTTCCTAGGAAATAGCACAAAGAGGAAACTGAAAAATTACAAAGATATCATTACAAGATGACACTTCATGAAAACACAAACAATTACACTGACCGGGAACTACTGTTTGTCATGTATTAAATGTAAGAAATAAAAGATGAATTGCAACTAGAGTGTAATGTTAACTACAAATAGCAGGTTCAAACAACTGAAGAAAAAAAAGGTATCAAAATGAGGTGATTTTTCTGCATGATAAAAAGAAACAATCACAAAATACAAAACGAACAATTGGCAGTTGAACAATCACACAGTGACTATTGGAATTGCAATTCATTGAGGAGTAGAAAACACAAGAACAAGCTGACAAAATGGTGAACAGAAAAATAATCTTCCTGAAATTGCAATTCGTTGTTTCTTTAGGATACAGCAACTAGTACATTCAGTCATTAAAAATGGAAAAATACTCAGTACCAGCTATTGCACTTAAGATACTAAACATCATTATCTGTAACCACTACATGTCCTGAACATTGCAATTTGGGTTTTGCTGTTTTGAAAAGTGTTTTCCAGTGACACACACATAAAATTTCTTGAATTGTTTTGGGAGACAAAAAGTTTTTGCTCTTTTTCGTAGTTTTGATGGAAACATTGACAAATTTGGGCAGAAAAATTCAAAATGTACAATATACATGTGTTTGTTTTCTCTAGAGCTCATTTCTGAAGCATATTCAAGTCCGCCAATAAATGTATCTACCAAAGCAGGTTGTTTATTACAATATGTTGTGTAGTTGTTTTGTCCACATTGTGTACAAATAAAAGCTATGTGATTAGCTTCTTCAAACGACTTTTCCATCCACTTTCTGGGGTTGTGTATTGCTTCATTCTTATCCCACATATTAAACAAAACTTTCACATTTTTTGAATTCTCTAATAGAGTTGCAAAATTGTTAGCCTTTTCCTCACAACAATCTTCCTCATTAACAGAGTTAATTAAAAGCAGCAATGTTGGTTTTTCTAGAAGTTTTACAAGTTTTTAAGGTTAGCAAAGTACTTTTTATAACAATGTTTAACACTCACCACCACTATCGTTTTGAAGGCATCTCCACAAAGCATAACCTAAAAGTAACAAATAATGAGAGTGTGGTAAGTGACAAATACGCAGGTATATTGTGGTACAACAAAAATAATATCATTTATTAGTATATCATTCATAATCATACCTCCAACAATGATAATAATGAAAGAAATAATACAAATTATGATTTGATGCAGTTCAAATGCGAATCTGGTTCCACCCAGCGCTGTGGTTTGTAGTTCAGTCGGTTGTGGTTCTGTGTCATGGGTAAATTGACATTTTTCAAGTGGTTCTAGCAATGATAATAGCATGTGTTTATTCAATACTATGTATTATTGCAGGTATATATTACCTTTATTTTTACACTTCTTTACCATTTGCATTTGTGGATCTTCACAGCCTACGTTACCATTTTTTTAATGTAAAATATTAATGAAATCAAAACAAAACATACCTGGGATAATCACATATGCCACTTTTTTGTTAACATCAGTGAAATATTTGTAAATAGGACATGCCATAACTTGCCATGAATAGAAGCAACACGGTTCCATGTAACTCGTAAATCGACCATCACAAAAATCCAATGAAAAATTTAACTTTAGACATAAGACAGAGGTTAAAGTTAGTGCCTTCATTATTATTTTTTGTACTAATCATTTTAAAATATCTCATAAATATGATTTACATTAACTGTTTTGTCAAGTCATAGATAACAAACTTGTTTTAATTAGTTAGTATTTTTGCAGAAAAATTACACTGTTTTAATAGAGTTTTCAAAAGCAAACAAATGATTAATTTTGATGTTGTATAATCATAAACTACCTTTGCATTTTTGTGAAAATGATATGTCAACTTGGCTTTTTCTTTAAGTTTAACTCCAACATTAAACCTTTTTTCATCAGCATTTGGTCGTATCAGTGAAACATCAAATGACCAGTCACTTGAATTCCAAAACACAATTTCTATGTCAAAAGAAATAATAATACTATGGTTTGAGATGACAGAACCAATTTAAATACATGTCACTTGTTTTTGACAAGATCCTTGTGTTTGCCCGACATTTAAGCATATGTTGCCAATTCATAGGCAGCATCATTGTAAATGTAAACAATATGGTATAATTTTTTTGCAGTCCATAGGTGGTTCTTTTTACACAGTTTTGCAACAAAATCACAGTTTTGCAGGCCATTTGTTGACGTAAACTGGTTATTAATAACTCTTTGACCAGTACCAGATGTCATCATGATTTTTGAGGACACACATTCTACACAGTTTTCTGCACATATGACTAGTATTTTCTGAAGCTTTTCATAGACTGAATCAGCCTTTGAAATTACTTTGAAAAGCCGATAGAAGTGTTTGGCAAGCCAAGCTAATTTAACATTCTATAAAATTCCATATGATGCCTGCATAACGATGCTTAATTGTTACCACAAAAAGATTACAATGAGTGCTCACGGTAGTAACCAGTTTCTGCTCACACAGCATAAAACTATATAGCAGCCCTAAGGATGAGACTTAATATATATAAAGCAGTCATACAAAAAATCCCACCCTAATAGTAAACCATTTACCAATAGCCCAAATTCTTTTCATTTATACACCTTGACTTCAAATCCTATAATTTGCAAATCCTAGGATCACATTTTGATTTCGTTATTATCAAATTATTTATCAACAGCAAACACACTGCTTGTAAGTAGCTTACCTGACATACTCCAAGACAGCTTAAGAGCCAACTTAGAAGAATTTTTGGAATATTTAAAGAAATGACTTTGTATTCCTTCTGGTGGAGGGGCAGGATTAAGCTTGGAGTCAGATGGACAGCTCGTTCCAACTTAAACACACAATTATTAAGCACCACTTTTATCACACATACTTTGTTTGTGGACATTTAACAACCAATATTTCTAACAACAAAAAGGCTGACTAAACAGACTTTCTGTTCTCAGTTATAGGAGCAAATCAGTGAATAGTGTTATTAACAACCAGCATGTTTATGATATTCACCAAACAAAAAATGAAATTGTCACACCTTCAACATTGCAGATATATGGTTGTTTTCTCTGAAGCTTTTTGTTCAAAGTTTTTCCACATTTGTGTTTCATTTGGCACTGGACATAGATTGTTTTGCAGTAGCAATGAGCAAAAAACACAACCATGAAGAAAAACCAACCAAACAAAATTCTACAAAAATTCAAGTTTATGGATTAAAAACAAAAAAAAAATTCAACTTTTGAACCAGAATTGTTAAAGTTACCTGATTTTACAAGAAAATATCAAGCTTCCACAAGTTTTCCGCATGATGCAGTATGCAGTGATTTGTGGTACTTTGGGGGCAACAGCAGATGTACCATTTTCACTTATCAATTAAAACCATTTGCTCACTAGCAGGTGAAACCCAATCACAAACCTATAGCAACAAAAACAATCTTTTTTGATTTGAGACAAAAGCATGATAAAAATACAACAAACATCAAGTATTATTAATAAAAACCCTCTATTTTATAATGTTGATTGCTATGTCACATGTTTACTTACCCATTATTTCTCATTGCTTTGATTGGGCAAAAAAGTTTAATTTGGTATTTGTTTATCTAAAAAATACACATTACAAAAATTAGCATTTTTGTTCACGGCAGCTCGAAGTGTATAATATAAAAAAGACTTGACAATGCAACAAAAAATGTATGTCATATGCCAGGAAGTGCAGAGTAGGTTAAAGGGATAAACATACTTCACCAAATGCAACTTACTGGTATAAAAGGTAGCATTATGTTTTAAAAAGTGCAGTGCAACATTATCACACAAAAGGCACAACAAGTTGAAAATTACACAACAGGACTTTACTTTGAAAGCAAAAATACCAAACAAAATGTTTTTCAAATACATCTTGCTGTTGCAGGGTAGTGTCAAAAACATGTTTTTAAAAATGCCTTGCAGCATAGCACACAAAATGATTGAAAACTACATGTAAGGACTACAACTGAAGACAACAACACCAATTGCACATTGACAATATATGAGAAATTGCAATACATACAGCTGCAGAAGTTGAAGAGTAGCAGAAAATACGACAAAATGAGACAAAGAATTACAACATCCAATATTTCAGTGTTAAATATGTTTCTAACCTTATTTGATAAAATTACAAATTACACCAACAGGTTTCTTTCAGATTCAAAATCTGTTTTCTGAAAACAGTTCAGTTTATCTTTGGTTAAACAGTTTCCTGGTTTTCCTGTAATGTGAGTAAAAAAGTCTGGAAAATTTGTTTCCAAGCAAAACTTTTTCATGCCCAGGGTTAATCTCAACAAAAAAATAAATTTATCAGGCACACAATTCAAATCACAACCTCTAAAGTATGCAAGTGTGACCCTTCTTTTTTCTTTAAAATTAAAAGCTTTTGTTACATAAATTCCAGATATAAAAGCATTGCACTTAGTTTTAGTGGATCTATCATACTCTTCCAAATTATTTTTTCCCATAGGGGTGCATAGAATAACTACATGATCAGCTTCCTTAATTTTTTCTGTTGTCCAGGATGCAGACTCAGATGTGTTGATGCTTTCCCACTCATTAAAGGTAACTTCAGCATTGACATGATTTTTTAAGATATTTGCAAGTTTATTTGCAGCAGTTAAGTATTCTTGTTTTTCATCATCGGTGTTGATTAAAAGCAGAATATGTTGGTTGGCTAAAGAAGAAAAAAGACAAGAAATTGCATTTAATATTTTTAAAAGGAACAATTAAAAAACAAATATGAAACCTACAAAGCAATGTACTTACAATACTTCTTTATATTTTTATTCCTTTTTCTCATGTAAACTCCTAAGAAATATATAATTTTTACAATTCAATATCCAATTAGGTATTTTAACTTACCCCATGCTGTGCAGAATACAACAAAAACAATTATAAGTAACAATATCCAGTGCCAATAAAAAGATTGTCCAGTTGAAGGTTGCGGGGAGGTAGATTCATTTTCATCATAGCCATATTCATCATCATAATCATCATCGTCGTAGTAACCTGTTTTTACAATTTTTTAGAAATACTTTTTGATTAGGCTTTTACTTTGAAGCACTTTAATGAACTGCTTATTTTAATTGAGATGGGTAAATTTGCACATTAACTTTAACTCATGGGCAATGATTTGAAAATAAAGTATAGGAAAAATTTCTTATAAATTAAACAATCAGTCAATGTATTTAAAGGTACTCTTACCACTTTCATCTTCAATATCAGTGCTATTACCATTTCTTATTTTGCTGTACACACAATCCTTTAAAGTAGTTTGCATTTTTTCGTTGTTACAACCTGACAAAATATAATAATTTGAGTATGTCAGGGTGATGGAATACACAAATCAAGTGTCTTACATATTTTTCTACTTCCATTAACAACTACAATTGCATAAAATATAAATATCACCAGGTGCCTGAATTTTCTACAGTAAACCTTGGTTACTCCGTATATGGTTTATCCAGAAATTCACCTAATTTATACAAAGCTGGAAGTACAAATGATTTGAACCTGTTTCTTAACAAAAATCCCTAGGGAATATAAATTTGTATTCCAAATTTTCACCTATCTTGTTTACATGTTTCCACTTTGCATGATTAAACTAAACCATATTTTAGTTACATTCATAATAACTGCCAGAACGCTACAATGGCTAAAGGCCAATAATTTTGTGCATACTACGCAACAGTGCTACACACTGTATAGCTTGAAACAAATGTATTTATACAATTTGGATATATTTACCAGACAAATTATATCTGGATTAACCAAGATCAACTGTAGTTTTTAATAATCTGTCCTTCTGGCCAGAAAGACAGATTATTAAAATATAATATTACTGGCAGTAACAGCAACATAATATTTGTAATTTTTAATGTTGTTTCTTTATGGTGATGATAAACAAGAACCATTCACTTTCTACATTTTCAATCTTTATTATTTTACACCTATTTACATGCATGACAAATAGTCATTTTGGTTATCAATTATTAGGAATTCCATACATATGTCTCTTTGGACAATATAAAAGCTAAACAAACCTACTGTTAAAATAGTTAAAAAAAATAAAGCAAGGTTACCAACCTGGAATAACCACACTTGCCCTGCCTTCTATAACATCAGATGCTGATTTATAAATGGGGCATGACATAATGGTCCAGTAGTATGTCCGTGATATCTTTACATAGTTAATGTCACAAAAGTCCAAACGAAATTGTAACTATAAACAAAAAATGTGTGTAAAGATCACTGGCATATTTAATATTTTAACTATTCTACTTGTTTATTTGTGTGTTTTTGCACTGCTTGTTGATTGCTTTCTGAAATCAGAACAAACATTTTTATTTCTTCATGTCGTGGAGCGAAAACTGAAATTTCAAATCCCCAAGAAGTCATGTTTCTAAATACGATTTCTGAAACCAGAACCATTAGAAATTAAATCACACAAATTTACATGAAGTATCACATAAAAAGCATATTTCAGGATAGGTTTATCTGAAAACCTATCCATGCACATCAAACGTCGTACCTGGCATTGTCCATTCTAGACGGAGACCGATATGTGATTCATTGTTCTCAGTGAAAGTAAAATAACTGCTGTTCGCATTTTCACATGCTGGTGCAGTAGAGCTTGGAACTGGTTTAGCTTTATCTACACAAAGTATTAGCATAAGACACATACTCTCGTAATAAGTTGGAAACCAATGAAGAAAAGAAAAATACTTATTTTAGAACCTGATTCAACAAACAATTTTCAAAAAAAAACAGTCAGAAGTGGGATAAACATCCTTACCTGTGTCACAATCTTGTCCAGCATGTAGTCTTCCTTTACATGTGTAAGGTTGATCTTGTAAAGTCTCAAACTTTTTACTGCAGCCTGGTAACCAGCAGTTGATACTTGAGACCTCACCATTGCCAGTAGCAAAAACACACAGCAGATATACAAGAAAAGCTAATCCTTTTCTTACATACATAACTAAAACAAACCTGTAAAATAAAACAAAACTGACAGCAGAAGAATAAACATTATAAAACAAAAATAACTTTGAAGGCTGCATATCAAACCACATACACTAAACCACAACAGGAACATGAACCTCACATGAAAGCAAAAAATATTTACAAGCGAAGTAAAAAGAAATTTGTAGGTTAAAAATTCAATGATCAGCTAAAACATTTATTATTTTGCAATAGTTATGTGCTTGTTGATGTTTATACCAGAAACACCAAATACCATGACAATAAACCTTTATACACAAGTTAAAATTTTTACTAGTGTAATAACTTTTTTACACAACCCTAATAACAAAGATTTCAACTACACTGCATAACACTAGGTAGTATACACAAACTCGCATATGGATTTGAACAATAAGTTACACAAAATGTGTGAAGAATGTGAAACTGCATATGTTTGTTATGTATTTGCATATATTAAAAAACAAAGCATCCAAGACCTACTGCATGTTAAAACACAATTACAAAACTGAGAAATGTTCATGGCTACCATCACAAGAGCAATCTGAACCATTACATGACGAAATGTATGATTGGCCAAAATAACTAGATTCAAATTCTTCACTAGCTTGGGGTAGAAAAGGTTTTGCAATATCAATGCATTTGTTGTCCACAGGGGCATTGTTTTTCAGTACTTTTTGAACTGCGGCCAGCAGATCATTATATTTTGTACTACACTCAATCCCAAGCTTTGTAAAAAGAATATTCAAATCATCAGGAATTTTAACACTGGGATGAAAAGATTTGAGAATTTGAGGAACAGACACAGAATTTTCACCATCAACAAACACAACATAAAATTGTTTTCCAATTTTGTACAACTTTTCTATTTCATTTTTGTGGCAGGCTTGTATGCCAACAATAAACGGATCAACAATGTCATTATGTCCATTAGATATGAAATTCTGGTAGTTATGATTGCCCCATGGTGTACAAAATAAAATAATATGAGTAGATTTTAGTATCTGCTCATGTGTCCACTCAAATGGATTGATTATATCTTCCATATGCCACAAGTTAAATAAAACATTTGCTTCATTGCTTTGCTTCAAAACATCTGCTAAACTCAGGGCTGCTTTGCAGTAAAACGAGTCACTGACAATTCCATTCGTGCTTATCAGCAACAAAATTGGTTTTTTACTCCCTAAAAAATAAAACAATACCATTGATAAAAGTCGTTCTTCGTATTAAACTCAAAACAAAAAACTACAAAATCAAAGCAAACTGAAACAAAAAAAGTGTATACAAGTCACATTTATTCTAACTAGAGCTTTCTTTTAAACTGAAAAAAAGTCCATCGACCTCTGAAAGAAAAAAGAGCTTGTGCTCTGAATAGAGGAGAATACACCTCAGCATTCAAGATAACCATTTGCTGACAGCTGTTCAGGCAGATGGGACAAATAAGACAAATAAATACATGCATAAATTATCTAATCCAACAAAAAAGGTTTAATCAGTTATTTTGTTTATTTATTGACATACCTTCAACATTTCTTATGTTTGAACATTCATGCTTCAGGAAACATACGCCTAAATCACAACATGATAAAAATCTGTTAAATTATTGATTGTGGAAATCATATACCATCTGCTTTGCCACAAATCATTGCAAATTTATTTAAACGAACTGAAATTACTTACCTTTATTTAATTTTTTTACCAATATGGCCACACAAACTCCCAATATGATCAATGCTAAAATAACAACCATCAACAAAAGGTTCCGGTTCCATGCTGCAATATTTAATATTTACTGGAAAAAACAAAAACAAATGCAAGAAAAGATTAGAATATTTACATATATTTGTTGATCCATCATTGGCATCATTTGCATCATTGGCCTCATTGGTCTTTGGATTGCTAGAATTTAGCCTTTGTTTTGGACATTCTGCAAAGTATGTTGTGCTGTTACTTTGCAAAAGCGCAAAAGCCAATAATGCTCAAGTGAGATGCAGACAATGGACATCGTTTCGACCTATGAGGTCATTAGTGTAGGCAACCAGATAGTAACTATTTTATAAGGTAAAATAAAATAACCAGTTTGTAACTATTTATTTTGTGGTGATTCTGCAGTCAAACTCAAGCCTTTGGTATAACACTAGGTGATGAGTCAAAACAGTTTGTACTGTCTGTAGCAGAGTTTATGACATAAATGTAGATCTTGGAGTATCTTTTGACATTTTGTGTCTTTCCTGGAATTACCTGGAATATAAGTGTCTTCATAAACTCCTTGATTATTTGTGCGGCCTTGGTACATTGGAAGTGCGTGCAAATCTAGAAACATGATTTCTCCTGGCTTTAAAGGGTACTTTCCTCCCACATGATTATAGGTAAATACAATCTACAAAAATACAACAAAAAATGGGTAAAAACACCTTGATGTCCAAACAAAATTAACAATGAATGTTCCTACCTGTTCATTTAAATTTAAATCCTTTTTTAAAGAAAAGTTCACTAGCAGTTTAAGATAAAACCTGTAATTCATTTCTGTAATATCCAAAAAATACCCATGTACGTGATCTCGCACCTCATTTTCTGAAATATTACGAAAATTTTTAATTTAACTTTTTTTAATTGGTGTATAGATGGTAGGTGATACTTTTTAATTGTCACAGTATTTACATTGCGTTACACCAGTGGTTCCCAAACTGTGACCCATGGCCCAGTGGTGAGATTCAAAGGGCTTTTTAAAGGGCCACATTGAATGAACTTTTTGTAAAATAATTGCTTGGTTTTAATTTTTTTTCTGAAAACACAAAGTTTATTTTGCCAGTCCTTGGCTCATTTTACTCAGTTGACGATTCGTTTGATGAAAAGGGGTCTGTACTTGAACGTTGCCTTCAGTTTACCACAGAAGGTCACTACTGAAAATTTGTACAAGTGGCCTGTTATGGGCCACAAGCCATTATCAAAAACTTATTTTGGCCATCAACAAAACGTTTGCAAACCACTGTCCTCAACAGACCCTATATTTTTTTTGTAAATCAAACAAATGTAAATTCACTTTAAACTGCAAAGAAGTGACTTTTGATTTATGATACACAATCAGGTTTACTGAAATGTATTTATGTCTGCAAGTAAATTAATATCACAAATAATTTCATAGTAACAGAGTCCAAAGAAATGCTGTCACTTATGTCGCTTCTTTGAAAGATTAACATTACACAACACCAACTAGTTTATTCCTCTAAATTTTATCACAAGAAGAAAGAAAAGTTTGGAACTGCTAAAACTGGAATTGCCAATGCTATAGTTTTTACCTGCTTGGTGCCATGTTATATTAAGGCCAAGAACTGGGTTGCAACAAAGCTTAGGTCTGGTGCAATTGGTTTCTGCTGAATGAATAAACCAACTGAATTCATCAATAGTTGGTGGTGGCGCTGTTGTCTGATTTGTTGACCAGGGTGTGCTCTTTAGGGCTGATTAAGAAAAGGAAGCCAAAAGTTATTTAAATGTCATCAGACCAAATGGGTAATCAGACCAAAAACAACATAATACTCGCACTAGTGTAGTAAGAGAGAAAGATATCTTTTACTTTAAAATCTGTACAACTATCTGCAAATTTGTGCATGCATATACATTCAAACAACTCATTGAATCGATAACTCACCAGTCACTTGGCAATCTCCAGTTGCCTCCTTTTCCACTGCATTGGAACATCTAATGTACTTGTCACAATATCCACTTGGCAGCTGTGAATGCCATAAAATTGCAAAGTATACAAACAGTTTCTTCATTCCCTTTTGAGATGTGCTCCCAACCACACATGAGAAAAATAAACCAAATATTCCAAGAACATAGAAGCATGCAGAACACTGATACTTTTTTGTAGAAACCGTTAGCTTTGTGTGATTTGTCTTACATCATGCACTTTTGTGACAACAAAAACATACAGAAATACTCTACAAACACACCTAAAATCTACAAAAAAATGTTTCTGCATAAATAACAGAGTATTAGCCAAACCAATTTTGTTATTCTACCATCTCAGTCATAAGCAAATAAGGAGAACTGATTCCCAGATAGATAACTGGTACCAATTATACCAATTAAAAAAAACAATTCCAAGCACATGCATAGGTGCCAAAAAAGGTGAAAAAAGTTTTTTTATCGAAAAACTACAACTCCAAAAACGTTAAGAAACTACATAAAAATTTCACACTTCTACATCTCTTCTGTCGCATCATACGTTTTGTTGACAGTATGGACATGCAGAAACAAACTACTAAAATCTACCACACCTAAAAACAAACGACAAAATTATTTCATGCATAAATCAACTGTACTACGACACCTAAAATCAAACAACAAAATTATTTCATGCATAAATCAACTGTAGATATAGCTGAATTAAATGTTTTAAACAATGTAGAATCCACATAAAAAAATTTACATCTCACACAAACAAACAAGAATAAGTGGCAAAGCAAAAAGAAAATAAATTAAAATTGAAACAGCGACTATCATTTAAAAGGGCTGAATAATTAAGATCAACGAATTGGTCTGTAGAGAAGGAGTGAAGGATATTCTAAAATATGTTATGATTAATACAGATGTGTGATAGTGACTAGTACTTTCATGTCACATATTTGTTTTCTTGTAATTTTATTAAAGTTTTGAGCCTATGTGGTCTGAAGCATTACAATTTGAAAAATTAAAATTGCTGGTTGAATTGTTTTCATGGTCATAGCATGGACTGTACTGGCGCATTGGTCAGTTTATCTGAATAAACTAGGTTACTACCATAAAAACTGCTTGTGTTCTGTCTCCATTTTCAGGAAAACTTGTTCTTTCTCTCCAGATTCTCTTGGAAATTAGAAAAGAATTTCAGGTCCTGAAGAAAAGAAAATCAAAAGGCTAAAATTGAAACACAAAACTGATGTAGGTAGCTAAGAAACAAAAAATACCTATTAAAAAATCTTTATTATTGCGCAGCTTTTCTTTCAGGTGTGGGAGGTTGAACTTCCACATTTCCAACCTTCTCACTGCAAGCTAATGGCTATGATGTTTATACTTTTTATTTTTATAACAATCGTTTTTCTAGACATGCCTAAAACAAATCTGAAATAAAGAAGGCAAAGTACTGCATTCCTGACTACACACACTAAACTACAAGATAGACAAAACTGTAGTGCGCTAAGGTGGGAAGTATCGACAAGTGCAAAAAATACTGTTTTTTTTGCGAGAAACTTAAGCAGTATTATTGGCAAGCAAACATATGTCATTCTTCAACACACAAACATATGAAAAGTGCATAGCAGTAAAATTGTGCATAAAATAACAGATCTGGAAACTTCCCCATAAAAACACAAAACCAATCTACACTACATAGCACTACAGTTACGCAACATTAGGTAGTATACAGACACAAAAAACATAGGCTACAAAATCTACTACAAGCTAAAGATATGAAAGTTCTGCAATATAAAAAACAACATATCCCAGATTTGGTAAATTTAACAAGTAAGAATACAATCATCCTACAATGAAAAGTTTTTATGTCTGTCATCACAAGAGCAGTCAGAACCATTACATGATGAAATATATGATTGACCGAAGTATGACTTAAAATCGACCATAAGCGGTTTTGTAAATTCCACTTGCTGGTTGTTTTTTTGAAAATTTTGATCAGCATCCAGCAGATCCTTATATTCCACATGATACTCAATGCCAAGCTTTGTAAACAGCATCTTAACGTCATCAGGAAGTTTCACAAAAGGATCAAATGATTTGAGAACTTGAGGAACAGACACAGAATTTTCACCATCAACAACCACAACATAAAACTTTTTTACTTCGTTAAAAAAATTTTCGGTTTTACTTTTAAGGCATGCTTGTATGCCCAAAGTGAATGGATCAACAACATCATTATGTCCAGTACAACTGTAACTTTGATAGTTATGCTTGCCCCATGGTGTGCAAAACAAAATAATATGAGTAGATTTTAGTATCTGCTCATGTGTCCACTCAAATGGGTTGAGCGTCTTCTTCATTTCCCACAAGTTAAATGAAACATTTGCTTCATTGCTTTGCTTCAAAACATCTGCTAAACTCAGAGCAGCTTTGCAGTAAAATGAGTCACTGACAATTCCATTAGTGCTTATCAGCAACAAAATTGATTTATCACTTTCTAAAAACAAAACAACACCAATGGATGCATGCTTTGTGTTGCTGTTGTTGCCAGGCATATAATTAATCTGTTCTTTTGGCACAATTAAAGGTTTCATATTTTCCCAAAAGTTTCGCCTGCTATATAACTAGGATGTAAATTTATTTGCCTATTTAAATGAATAAACCCAGACAAAACAATGAGTGCATAAAATAAGATATGCTAATTACAGCTTCCTGAACAGTTAACAGCCCTTTGCCCTCTGCAAGATTGCAAAAGGAGAATACACCTCTGCATTCACATTAACCATTTGCTGACAGCTGTACAGACAAAAAAAAAGACCAAAAAGTATGTATATAATCAACGAAAATCATTTAATTAACTATTTGATTTGATGGCATACCTTTAATATATCTTTTGCTTGAACGTTTATGCTTCAGGACACCCAGACCTAAATCAAAAAATCTCTCAAATTATTGATTGCGGAGAAATTATGACATATGTTTTGTAACAATTCATTGCAAATTTAAATAAACCATAATAACAGAATAGTTCAAAATTTGTGTTAAAACGATGATAACACTTCACTGAATTGATTGCATGAATTAAAATTAAATAAAATATTACCTTTATTTTGGTTTTTCACCAATATGGCCACACAAATTGCCAAAACAATCATGACTGATACTGATGCACTTACAATCACCAATATGAGACTATGATCAAATGCTGCAAATTTTATTTGGATTAAAAAATTGCAATAATTGCTACAACAAGATTTTTACAGGTATTTGTTGATCCATCATCATTGGGTTTTGGATTGCTAAAATTTTTCACCATTGGGTTTTTAATTGCTAAAATGTCTTGTTTTGGACAATCTGCAAAGTATATTTGTGCTGTTACATGCAAAATCAGACTTATGATAATCCTGATTTGGACTTACACTTTTAAACATTTTTTTGTCTTATCGAAATTACCTGGAATATCAACTTTTTTTAGTATTCCTTGATTATTTGTGTTTGACTGATATAACGGAAGGGCATGAAACTCCAAGAAGATGCTGATTCCAGGTTTTAACGAGTACTTATCTCCAAAATAATTATAAGTAATAACAATCTGCAAAAATCCTATGGGTTCAAACTCCTTTATGATTAAAACAAACACAATTTACATACCTTTTCATCTGATCGAAGTTGTTCTATCAACAGTGAATTAATAGTCACTTGAAGTTTTGAAACAAAGCTATGATGGTATTCATTGAGATGTATATAATACCCTTGTGGGTACTTCCGTACATCATTCCCTAAAAATGTATGGCAACAAATTTTATTCAATTATGTGTGGTTGAACTATCAGTTAGATTTAGTTGCGTTAAATAGCAATTTCAGTTACAGTTCTGTTTTAGGCACACACAAAGCGATTTCTGTGCTGATGCACTTGTAGAACAAGTAGATATTTTTGGTTATTTTTATCATTGTCTAATTGCAAAACAAGTTCCAAACAGTATTTTTTTATTTGGACGTACACATTTTGAAAACACAAAATAAAAGACATTGCAAAATTTAAGGATGTGAACTATTGTCAGCCATTCAATGAACCATGAACAAACATTACCGCTTGATGGTTTTATCGCTATATATGTCTATGATTTTCTCGGTGCTTCAGAAACCTTAGCCATGTCTGAAGCTATAGATGCTGCAGTTTGCCTGCAGTCAATTTTCAATAAAATTTTGTTTGGCTGAACAAATGCTGCAATGTGGCTCCCTGTACATGTTATTCCTGGTAATAAATTGCTATAGAATGCACTGCAGTCAACATGCCCATTGCAGAGAAACAACTTCTGGTGGATATTGGTTTTCAGGGATTATATTTATGTTAAATGGATACTGAATGATAAGCAGCTGGCTCATACTTTAACCAAGAGTGGGGTATCAACCCAGTATTTAACAACCCCACTGGGCAGTGGGGGCTGATCCAGTTAGGTTGCAAGACATGGCTGCCAAGCCTGCGAAACTAATGATATCTGTGATCGCCAAGCAAAGACCTGCGCAGTGGGTGATCATGCCATTGCATATAATATTACTGCATTATCTGATTTTTTTTTTTGCCTGGTTAGCCCAGGGTCGTGAGGTCAAACCTCACCAGGAGCTTGATTTTTCAAATCTTGCTCTGACTTGTCGGGAAAAAATGGCTGATCCACCTTGGTTGCAATGCCTAGGCTGTCAAGCCTGCAAACCCAGTATTTAAGAAATG
This sequence comes from Ascidia mentula, assembly GCF_947561715.1. Classification (NCBI taxonomy): domain Eukaryota; kingdom Metazoa; phylum Chordata; class Ascidiacea; order Phlebobranchia; family Ascidiidae; genus Ascidia; species Ascidia mentula. The sequence goes on along the minus strand of NC_138574.1, from coordinate 8,751,495 downwards.
TGTGTATGGCAAACTGAAATTTATGTTAAGCAATGTGGAGCCAATAATATGAATTTGTGTATAAGCTGCTTGGCCGTTTGGTCAGCAAAGTCGTCTGACAGTCACACCAGCTGCACTGAAATTTATGTGTTTAACAGTGTGTTTGTTTTTTGTTATTTTGAAAATGTAGGAGTATGTTTAACTATTATGTCCAAGTGGTGCCCTCCTGTTCAAATATGAAGGTAAATTCATATTGTTTTATTACATTTTTAGGCTCCAGATTAATGGCAACCATGTCTGTATTGAAGGATAATAGGTATATTAGAAGAATAACACATTCTCCATTTTGTAAATGCTAAAGTTTTTACCTGCTTGGTGCCATGTTATATTTAGACCAAGAACTGGGTTGCAACAAAGCTTAGGTCTGGTACAATTGGTTTCAGCTGATTGAATAAACCAACTAGAAGTAATATGAGTTGGTGATGGTGCTACTACCTCATTTGTTGACCATGGTGTGCTCTTCAGGACTGTTTATAGAAAGAAAATTGGGACATGCAATTTAGCCATTAGGAAATGCATTATTAACTAAGATTTTCATAAAATATAGAATAATACATGAAACTAAAAAAGTACAGGCGCCATAGTTTGTTTAATATGTAACAAGGCTAATTTTCACAAAGGAAAGGAGCATTTACAACACAATTGTTTACTATTAAAGAACATATTCATTTATTTGGATTTCTGTGACAATTGAAAGCAGAAATATTATGTATCAACATATAACTTGCCAAAAACACAATAAATAAGGGAAAATCTGCTTGTACATTCTCTTAACATAATTGTGCATGTACTATAAAACATATAGAGTTTGAATAGCTCACCAGACACTTTGCAATCTCTGGGTACCATGCTGCTTACTTCATTAGTGCATGTAATATATTTGTCACAATATACAGCAGGTAGCTTAAAGTGCCACCACATTGCAAAGCATATGAACAGTTTCCACATGCTTATTGAGGTATAAGACCCACAAATCAAGCACATTATAAACTGTAGTAATACTTTTGTACTCCTTTAAAAACTAGGTCCTTTGTGTTTTTTTCATCATGCACATTTTTTACCAAAGACATGTATGGAAAAAATCTACAAATACACCTGAAACCAACAAACAATTGTCATGCAAAATCAATAATACAAAAGATTTTCAACATAAAGAAGCTAAAATGGCAAAGCAAGTAAAATAGATAAAATCACCAAGAACAGCAATTTATGGTAACAACCAAAAAGTTACTTCTATTTGTGCATCAATTAACCTGATTATTTTAACATTTTTTTTAGTATGCTTTACAACACCTGCATTACAGACTTTTAAAAAACATAATAAATTCTGTCATAAAAGTGGATTACTCCACACAAACTAGACAAGAAAAAAGGCAACCCTTCACACATATGTATAATGTGCCCAGGATGTTGCAACAAAACCTTATCTTTTTTTATGACAGAAAAACTTTAAAATTCAATTCTCTCAGTTTCTAGTGTTTGTTTCACATGTACTGACTGTGTATTTCCTTGTGTTACTGTACTTTTTGTGCTGTGTAAACATATTGTGTTAGGTGCAAGATACTTGGAGTTGATTACTTTGAATAGAAAAGCCAAAGCTAATATGCTATTAATCATTTTAAGTAGAGTTGACATTTTGGACACCAACTGCGTTCATCATCAGTACTATGAATTGAATGAGCTACATGCAGCAGAGCACCGAGGTAGACATGCAACTGAACAAGCAGATGCATGTCTACCTCGGTGCTTTGCTGCATGTAGCATATTCAAAAAAATTAATATAAAGATATTAACCTGATAGAAATTCATAAAATCAACAGCTTTTTAGTATACTACAAAACACCCCACGCAAACAAGACAAGAAAAAAGGCAACCCTTTCACACATATGTATGATGTGTCCAGGATGTTGCAACAAAACCTTTTTTTTAGTGACAGAAAAACTTTATCCTTCATGAAGTTCAGAAACTATGTAAAGTCCATGCTTCCCAAGTTTCTTCTGCTGCATCATACTGTTTACACCACAAACATGCAGAAACAAACTACAAATGCCTGCTGACCTAAAAACAAAAAAATCAATTCATGCATAAATTAGATAGAGATAAATGAATAAACTAAACAGTGTAAGAATCGACATCGTGTAAATGAACATTGATATTTCATGCAAACAAAAATCAGAGGTGAAATAATAAGGAACTAAAGAACATTGCAACAACAATTCCAATCGAAAAAAGCAGTCTAAAACCAATTTACTTACAGCATAATTTGAACAGTTTTGCCTTACGCCACAGACTCTTAAACACTGACGACATAACAGTGATCCTTGAATCATTTTCTTTAGTTTGTTTCCATAAATTACACACTGGAGTACTACAGTCACTATTATTGCACACACACATGCGCTACAAAATAGGCAACATTGTTTTATTTTATTGAAACAGAAGTGTGACAGTAATTAGTGTTTTTTCAGACAAGGTAGTAACTGTTTGCATCAAATTTTCTGTTCTTGCTTTTCTATATTATACCCAATACAGAAGTTTGAACATGTATTTTGATCTACGGTCAAATCATAAAACTGCAAATAAATTTGCACCCTCTAGTTAACATTTTACTGCGTACATTTCACAAATATACAGTGATTGTAATAAGATTATGATTACCAAAAAACAGTACTACAGGAACGAATATGTTATGAAAATGTTGTGTAATAGGAAAATGTGATTATATTTGTATTATTTACTGGACAATGTATGTTCACATGCAAATAAATTGGAGGTAAAAGTGCAGATTGTTATGAAACATTGCAACACCATCAATTGAAAAACATTTTTGGAATCAACCTGCAAAAAGTAGAACATATGGTGTGGTTTTAAATTTGGTGCATGTGAGTGTTTCACAATTTCTTCATCCATACGTTTGATTGGGCCCAAGCATTGCATTATACCGAACCACTGCTTGATAAACTAAAACTGTCTGGTTGAATTGTTGTTTCATCATTATGACATGAACATAGACTGCCTTTGCATGATGCTTCAGTGTACTCACCATACCAACTAGAAGAGGCACAAAAGCTCTCATTGTTGGAAACTTGTTTCAAATTGGCAGTCTCTTCTGGACCACAATCAACAACAGTGGTGTGTTGACTGTTTTCAGTCTTTATGTCCGTGCTAGACACTTTAAGTAGTTGAACTTGGCAAACTGGGCTTCCAGCTTGAAAGCTTCTTGTTTTGTGGGCTACATTGTCTGGCAAACTCATTTGTATTTCTTTTGCCAGGGTCTGTAGGGTGTTAAATGCAGTTGAATCCATTTCTGTCGGTGGCTTTCCAGTTAGTTTAAAAGAAAACTGCTTAAACTTCTGTGTCAACTTGTGACATTTCTCTAGTTTCCGAAAATGTTCTGGAATACAGAGTGATGGCTTGTCATCAAAGTAGACAAGGTGATAATGTGGAAAAAGGCAAAACTGAAACATTCTTTGTTTTCTCCATTTAAACAAGAAGGTCATACTCATGACAAAAGGATCTGTTTTATTGTTTTGGCCTCCATCATTAATGTTATTATTCCAATTCTGTAATCCCATTGGTGTGCATACAAGAACAATGTTTTCATATTCAGAAACTTTCTCAGCAGTCCATTCTAGTGGGTCATGCACATTTACATGTTCCCACAAGTTGCATGTAACCTCAAGGTCTGGTCGCTGCTTTAAAATATCTGCCAAAAGTCCAGTTGCTTTGCAATAGATGTCATCAGTGTCCAAGGCACCATTTGACGTGCTTACAAGAACAAGACAAGTGTTTTTCTTGACTAAAAAGTTCAAAAACTAACAATTAAAATCCTTAATTATTATTTTGGTTTGTTAAAACCTACACTATTTTAAACAATGTGTATTCATGCACAGGCAAATACGGGTAATTTATTTATATTTAATTTTATAATTCTTATTAATTATTTGAATGTTGGTATGCTTGTAGATAATTTATTTACAAATAGAGGTATCTTAAAAATAATTTGTTTTTCTATTTCAATCCTATATTAACAACAGAAGTTTTTAAAGTAATGCCTAACATACTCTAACTAACAATAATGTGGTGAATAAAGTGTCGTTACTTTACTGATTTTTTTGTAGAAACTGTTTTTAGTGTTAAGCATCACCTGTAGTTCTGCCACCAAAACCAACAGATAAGTAACGTCCACTGTTTGAAACACCTAAAAATTTAGTGCAAGTTTGTGGTTATGAATGTTTCAAAAAAAAGACACACAAAAATTTGTTGGATAATCAGCACCTAGTATACCTAATGCAAGTATTTGTGGTTACTGGGGCATAAATGGGCAAACAAAGGAATTAGAAAAATAAGGATCCAATATATGTGCAAGGTAAGTTTCAAATGCATAGTTGTCATGTACTTTTTTCGTTCACTATGATGTTTACATGTCAACTTTTTTAACCCAAAAAACATTTTTTTAAAGATCTAATGAATAAGTACACTTGTAGTAGTTATTTGTACAAAAATGCAATGTCTCACTTACAACTTCGCAAATAATAGTTTGCAAACAAAGCAGCGACTACGACCATTAGAACAATTCCACCTCCAATACTCACAGCCAGTATAATTTTGTCTGAATTTTCTGCGAATAAAGTAAGACATAGCAACGGTATTTTGGCAAAAAAATAAGCAAATAATTGGTAGTTAAAAAGTAACATGCTACACACACTGAAACACAAATATCTAGTAAAACTAAAATTTTGCCTATTTCATAAAAATTTGAGGTACAAATTATTTGCAATCTTTTCCTTTTTTGCAAAATTTCTTACAACGAATTTTTCTCCTTCAAAGAGGCAACAAACCTTTGACTTCACCAGACATTTTTTTTGACAAATTAAATGCAGATAACTGAGTTTAACTGTATGCGCAGAATAGTAAATAACACAGAAAAACTAAAGATAAACACAAACAGCACTAACTTTAGGATTGGAATGTATTTGGGCCATATTATTCACAATGTTCTGAATATTTTGAGATCTTACTTTGCAGCTGATCTGCAGTAGTTTCTGGATAAAGTACATCTGTTGGTTTTTCATCATATTCATAATATTCGCCTTCATAGAAATCGTCATCATAATCGTCATCGTATCCATCTTCTGTTTGGTGAAAACCGCATTGATGAATGTTTTTTAATTTATTGCAAAAAGCAAACCACTAGCTAAATTTATCACAAAATTGCCCAAATATTCATACCATCGATGTTCTTTTTCAAGCAATATTGAGTTGTTTTCATTGCATCATCAGAGCAATCTAAAGTAGATGTTAATTGTCAGCTCGAAACAAAAGCAATAAAAAAGTTTTGGTGACTACTATGATGAAAATACAGAGTTAGGATACTTCATAAATTCACCAATGTAAAATAATTATTTTGAAGTTTCAAGCTTTTTTAGTTATATCGATCACAAAAAACTTGTGTCCCATTACAAATAACAGTTAGTATTTTGACTCAGCTGCAAAACAGTAGTTCAGTGTTGACACTGTCGCTTTAAATTAACTAATATTTGTATTGTGCTATTCCAGTTTTAGGCATAATTCAAACGAAAAGTATGAATCTAAATGTGGTTCATTCAATTTAAATAAAATCACAATGCATGTAATACTCGTTGTATTTGGATTCAATTTAATCGCATTTCTAATTTTTCATGTGATAGTACGGATTAGTAAAAACATTACACATTGTTCACAGAGGTACTAATTTACACATCTCCATCTAAAATAACATTGTTACAAAGCTTATTTAACAACAGGTAATTGAATTAAAACTATATTTACAAATAACCTGGTATATCAATGGTAAGGTCAACTCCTTGGTTATGTGTCCCTTCCTGGTACATTGGCAATGCATGTAAAGTCACATGAAAGCTTAATCCTGGATGTATTCGATCAGAATAGTCATGACCAAGGCAATCCAAATTGTACACTACCAGCTGTGTAGGTAGTAAGAATTGTTTGTTTAAGCAGTTTGTTTCCAATGATTAACATTTTTTGAACAAACCTGATTTGCACTTTTTGGTTTGTGGACATTAAATTTGTACCTATAAGAAGCAGATCCAGGAATGATTGAAAAGCAAATGTAGTATCCCTTGACAAACTGGTTTACAACACTACCTGAAAAACGTTTTCTGGTGAGTGTGGTAGAATTTATTTAATTTTTAAAGGATAAAACAGAAATCAAATTATTTTGGTTAACCAACATGCAAAGCAACATGTAAACAGCACTGTACCTAGTTGTGTCCATGTGGCATTCAAAGCAATTGCTGTTGTGTTGCCACGTGTTTGGTAAACATAATAATTTACAGTAAAATTAGTGGGTGAAGGGGCAGGCACTTCACCTTGTGTCCAAGGTATCCCATTAATTTCTAAACAAAAAACACAATTTAGCTAAAAGTTTTGGTTAGAAAAATTATGAACATAACAACAGCTGATAATGAAAACATGTCATTTTACTTGAGAAAACTTAAACATATTGGTAAATGTCATTAATATGTGAAAGAAAGTTGATCATTAAATATAAACTTGAAGAGTTTAAAAACTTCTAAGAAGCGTAAATCTGCTGTATGAGCATACAATCACATACAATACTGCTACAGATGTAACTATTGATAACACATATCATATACTAGTTTGTGTCAAGTGGTATGTTGTTATTGACAGAAAGCTTTTTATTGTTGAGGTAATCATTATTGCAACATTAACATTTAATTGGATATTTTATTGTGGGATACATACCTTCACAAGCCTCCAAGTTTCCAGAGAATAAACACTGTTGATTGCAAACCCGTCTACATTGAAATGTGTTTAACAGACACAGCGTCGCAAATGCTAAACAAACACCCTTGATGTATTCCATCATACATCACAAGAAGACAATACAGTACCCTAACAGTTGATTAGACTTTCCTGGAGAAACTGTAATAAACAAAGTCACATTTGTACACTGCTCATTTGGCTTTTGATTTAGGATTGTCTTTAAATCATTCATGTGCAAACACATAATATAGATAATCACATAATTTAAAGCTAAGCAAATTGATACAATACGAACTTTCCATTGGCAGCAACAAGCATGATCTTAGATTTACGATATTGTTGTGTAACTTTTGTATCAGGGTGGCTAGGTTTGCTCAAGCAAGTAACGACCTAGATAATATTTAACTAGAAATGTTTAAGAGGCTGTAACAATAAAGTGGACATGGCAGTGTACAAAGACTTGCTGTGTCACTCTTATAAAATATAAATGTGCTAAAATTACAATTTGTTTAATCTTGCTGATGCACTCATAAATTACATCGGACCCATAAAAATTAACAGCGTCAATATTTTGCCTACTGACATCAGCAGTTCCAGCCTCATCCAAATACCCTCAGCTTCTTTTGGGGCCCTAAATCATGTACATACAAGTTACAAAAATCTATCCAGGAATCTATACAGGCCTCAGATAAATGATTTAGAAAGTAACTTTGTTGTATCTTTACATATACAGTGTGGATTAACCCTTATGTGCCCAAACTTGCCATTTTGCGCAGACAAAATTAGTTTATACTCCACAAATTAGCTTGTTTATTCGGTAAATTTCCACCTAAATGTTGCTTAATGTAGGTTTGGCCATTGTTCGAGGTATCAATTGACGGCATGTTACGTTTATGGATGTAACAGGACAAATTTAATTTGGCAAAATTGGACATACCTATTTCATATATTTTACAAAAATTACATGTTATTATTCAAATTTTTTTCCATTTGCTCACAAAATTATGTTCTTCAACAAAAATAATTTTAAGGATTACTCTATTAGATAGCTTTAGCATTAGGCTGCATTTGTTTGCATCACAGAACAACTGTATCTTGTACTTCAAATGCACTGTAGGTCAAAAACGAAAATTATTTGAAAAGTTTTATTTTTTAAAAAAAACAGGCCATGAAGTAAAAAGGTTTCTTTTTTCCTTCACAAAATAAACATCACATTTTTTTGCTTTTATTTTTAATCTTGAGTACACAAATAACTATGCACTGAACAAAAACATACCGACACAGCAAACAATGCAGAAATTTGTTTTTTAATACAGTGATATTTAACTTGCAAATAAAAAGGTTCGAACACACAAAAAATATATATGTTTATAGCAAACAACCAATATAAGTTGTAATAAAGCAGATAGTGTGTGCAATGCTTCGCACTGCAGACTAATTGCAAAACAAGAAATATAAATAAATTGTGAAATCACAATATTGTTTGCTTTAATAAAACACTAATTCACAGGACATTGAACATTTAGGATTCCAAAAAGCTTATATCCGGGCACCACAGCAAGTCACTGTAACTACACAAGTGTGCTTGTTTTTTGTACACGGCACCCTTAAACGGAAAGTGTCGATAGATTTCGACAGGAACATTGGCTGCCCTCACAGGAAGACGCACTGTTGTAGTTACAGTAACTTGTTGAGCCACCAGATATACTAGAATCATAAGGTTTTTTACAACTGGTGTGATGACCAGACACTGTTTGGTCTTTGCCATGGTCTGTTTGCTTTTGCCATACACACTGGGTTAGAGGAATAGTTTCTGGGGATATAATTTCCCCTGTGAAATGTTGTTGTGTGGTTTTGACATTTATTTTGTTTGTAACGTCTGAAAAACTATTGAATAACATTGGGAAATTACCACAATACGGACTGTTTGTCAGCTGTTTAAAGAAACAATCAAACTGTTCACTAAGCTTATAGCAATCAAACAGCTTTAAAACTCTATCAGGAACACTGACTGAAGGGTCTTCATCAAAGTACACAACATGAAAATTATGGTTGTCTGCGGCAACATTCATCTTGCAACACTTTAACAATGTGTCAATGCTCATAACAAATGGATCAGCACAGTTAAATCTGCTGGATTGATTGTTTTCCCAATTGTGTTTACCAAGTGGAGTGCACACCAAGACAATTTGGGTAAACAAACTCAATTGTTCACTGGTCCATTCAATGGGATCATGCATGCAGATGTGTTCCCACAAATTGCAAGTGATTTTCAAGCCAGCATGTTTCAATATGTCAGAAAGAATATTGGTAGCTTTGCAATATTGGGTATCAAGTTCACCAGAAGTGCTGACCAGGACCAGACAAGGTCCCTTGAGTACTCCTGAAAATTAAAACATTTGAATGAGCCCATAAATAGTTTGATTCATATAAGTCAGTTAATCTTTAACTTGTACAGCAGACACATTGAATTGGTCCGTTGGCATCAAACTTAATGTCAACATGGATGAGACAGTTTGGTAAACTTTGGAAAAATACCAAACTACATTCTCTTCACAAGTCTTTTTTTTTATCTCGCAGCAATAAATAACCTCAGTTACATGTTTAAACAGTACACATTGATAAACAGAAAGTTACACAAGTTACACAAAAAATTACCTGTTTTGTAACTATTACCGCTGCTTTTCTCTTTTCCCAAGTGTTTCAAATGTTTTTCTAAAGTTCAATGAAATGAAACAAATAGGTTAGGTTGTCCATGTGTGTCATAATTCTGGTACTTACGTTTTCTGTAACAAAACTTGAAAAGAGAAACTAGAGCACTTACAAGCAAAGCAGCTGTTGCACCTATAGCTGCTGATACCAGAAGAAGTTTAAACAGTTTTGTTTCTGCAAAATTATGGAAAGTAAAAATCAAATTTAGGCAAGAAAAAAAGAAAAGGGACTTCAAAAGTATAGATTTATACAATTTATAACTATTTATAATAGGAATTGTTCTTCTGGTAGTCTGTCGTGTCACAATACAAGCAGTGCAATGTTTTTTCTTGTGTTTTTTTTGCATTTACGGTGTTTTATGTGATTGATCACTGTGACATAACCCTGAGGAAGTCTCGCCAGATGACGGAACGTTGGTTACAATAAAAAACTTTCGTAATGTAAGTGCCAGAAGAGCAATTCCTATTAAATACTATGCCTGACAGCAATAATAGCACCACAATTCATTACGTTTAAAAAATCCATGAGAAAAAATATATATATTATGTTGTTCTAGGCTTTTTAAAATAACATATATTGCAAACTTGTACACAAATAACAGACCAAAGATCATTCCTAAGTTGTAACATTCTTTTTCAGGGGGGATAAAAAAAAATAAGGCTTTGTTGGCTGTAGTCCTTTACATGGCCAGCTCTTTGCTTAATACCATTTAGGAAGTAGGTGTCAAATTCTTTGATTATGCTGTTGTTTTATTCTGCTTAATTTCAAAGGATGGGGTTGTGTTAAATATCAACCCTTGTCACTATTTATAATTGTGCTTGGGTAGGTGTTAACCTACACTCAATTGTTTTAACATGGAATTTTGAAATTTGAGAACCCTTATATCCAAGGTTGCCATACTGCGCTTATTTCAAAGATTTTTGTTTTAATTTAAAGAACAGTGTATAGAAAATAGAAATGTGCTCATTCATAAGAAACATGCTTTTTTTTCACTACTTAGTAGTAGTAGTGATGATGAACCAAGTATAGGTTCGAAACGTTTACTGAAAATGATTAACCGCATTATAGCTTTGACTTTTTCATTTAAAGTTATTAACTCCAATTATTTTGCACCCAAATTTAAAAATTGCTTTCAAAATCAGGCAATGTGACTGTACCACATCAAAATTTTGGTCTGCTACATATCAAAAAAAAGCAGCTTGCTTATTTTGGGGTTAAGGCTGGTGGTATCCCTACCTATATCACATAGTAGGTTCACAAAAAATAAAGAGAACTTACCAAAATGCAAATCTTTCGGTTGTTGTGGTATGTCAAATCGATTTAGTTTATGGTCATCATAATAATCTAAATCGTCTAAATAAAAACAAATTTGTGTAGCCTGTGGCTGTAGAATGGTTGTGACAAGCATACTTAACAATGTTTACTTACATTCATGAAAACTCTTTTTATTTTGGCAATACCACGAATACATAATATTTGGGTACTGAGGATCTTCGCAACCTATTAAAGCAAAAAAGTTAAACACACTTTGACAATTCATACTGCAAAACACCTATAAAAGAATAAGCACTTAGTATATTTTGTGCTTAAGTAATGTGCTCATAACTGAATGAAGTTGTATATATGTGTTATAGAATTTTTTTTTGTACTGATTTATTGCATTGTATTGGCGCACAAAAGGTTTTGCTGTGATCTAAAGACAGGCAAGTTGGATTGGGTAAGTCCACAACCATCCATCATGATGTGCATAAATATTACAGGCACTTGTGTGGTGGTATTTCCTTGTGTGACACATAACATTTTGCAATGTTATTAATCAGCAATTTTAGAGTAGTATTGCCCCTAACCAAGCCATTTTCAACAAATTATCAAAAATTTGACAGCTGGGCAAATGGGCCAGGTTTATAAAATTTACATGAATATATGGACTATGTTTATTTACCAAGACGACTCTTTTGGTAAAAGTATTGTGAAGTATCAACTAGGCAGCAGACTTCATGAGCATATAACAGTGTAATGGGTCTTGTACAGTTTTTGAACTGACCTATTTACACTAAATTAACAAGTAATAAATTGTTGCAAATCGTTTGCATCACTAATTCAACACAAATATAAAAATATGTTTGGGATTTTGAACTTTAAAAACAGAAGAAACTGAATAATCATAAAAACTTTAGTTTCAACTAAATAAATAAAATAAGCAAACCAAATTTTGTCTCCAGTAGAAAATAAAGAGTTACACACTTGAATAGTAAATGGATTTGACAAACCTGGAATGTTTATAGTTATATCAGTTCCAATGTTGGCAGTTTTTGACTGATACATTGGCAATGAGTGAAGTGTGATGTAAAGTCTGTCACCAGGGAGGATCTTGGACTCATCTCCACGTCCAAAACAATCATATAGAAACAAAATATCCTAAGAGGAACAACAAAAACATATTTTAAATTCCATATTTGACAACAGGTTATATTTCAAGTGAATATTTGTCAAAAAAGGTACCTTGTTTGAGTGAAAATGTGCAAAATCCAAAGTGAATAGAAACTTGTAAGAGCCAAGCATTCCTTGTTTACCAACTGTGAGATAATATCCTTCCACAAATTGCCTTACGTCTTTAGCTATAAATATGAAATAATGTCACTGGATAATGGCAAGAACTATTTTGCCAACACTACACATGAAAAATTTTTTTCATGGGCGCCTGACTCAGGGTTTTTGGAGTCCATACCATTTTACCTTCTGTATACACAGTTCAATAATGTTTGTAGTCATTTGCACAAAATAAAATGCTTTGATTTTATGGCCAATTCAAAATTTTGTCTATCGTTTATGGTAAAACTGACAAATTATACATCACTGCGCTTTTCAGGAAGAACTCTTAAAATTTAATGACAGTATTCAGACTAGTTTCCTTTTTGTTCAAAGAAAAACACCAACCTCTTTGTGACCATGAAACATTGAGAGCAATTCCCAAACTGTTGTTTGACAACTCATAAAAATACCAGTTAAGCTGCCGCCACCGAGGCGGAGGTGCAGTTGTTTCATTTGTAGACCATGGAGGGAGACTTACCTCTAAACAATAAGTTCAAAGATCTTTATGGAGAGTTTCGCAAATCCTTTAAAAGACTTACTGTAACAGCAAACAACTCACAAAAATGCCCTTTTTAAGGTCACAACTGGTTTTGCTGACACAGGTGAGTCAAATATAATAAAGTACTCACCAATAGCTTGGCATGTTTGCCCTTTGGAGTATATTTGACAGTCACCACAAGACACTACTTCACTGTTGCAATAGGCGGCAGTACACAACAGAACTGTACATGCCAGTAAAACTGTTTCATCATGCATCTGTCCCTCCTAATACTTCATACACTCAGGGCAAATATGAAACAACTGACTTTTCTATGGCTGGAAACCCATCTGCTACTCTGTGTGTGGGTTTCTAACTCATTTCCTTGCATCCTACACAAAACAAAAAATATTCCGAACACTTTTGTATGGAGAACAATACCAGTTTTAAAGAAGCTTATATCTTCAGAATTTTGCCTAAAAAATCTTGAAATAAAAAATACTTCCACTTTTCTTGCAACAAGGATAATCAAAAAAGCTGAAACTTCTGAAGTATTTGAATTGATTTTCCTTCCTAGTAGCTTTCCCAACTGAAATGAATTACTAAAGCACTCCACAAACAAAAACCCTACAGTGAAAGGAACCATTTCATGTAAACTGATACCTTTGGGAACAATTAATTCCACCTAACATTATCTACTCGCATGTAACTTGATTACACACACAATTATGTAATTTATAAATAAAACAAATAGACTGCTTTGTTGTAAAGCAAGGATGTGATACAAGAATCAGACTGGACTTGTAACAGAGAAACAGCAATAATATCAGTAGTGGTTCTGCCATTAACTGTTGCAGACAGATCATATAATAACACTAAAGTTTAAATAAAATCATTTAGGAGTTTAATCAGCTGTATTGCATCTGATTCAAATGTGAAATGGCATTTGAAAGAAAATGTCTATTGGTATTTCCAAAAAAGACAATAAAATAACAATAAACGAACTGAAGAGTACATACAACAAAGGCATAGGTGTAGATTTTCAACGTTTTGTCAAACACTAGGGGTGACCTTTCCAGGGAAACAGCAATAACCGTTCAGTCAGCTTTCGGAAAGGGGCACATTTTGGGTTCATTCAGTCTATTGCTGATCCAGGAAATGCAATGTAACAATTAAACCTCGCAATTCAAGTTATGAGCCGCGCATTTTGGTAAACCGTTCGCCTTGTGTATTTGTGTATGTATAACAAGTTTCGAAGAACCTATTCGACCAGGGGAGCAGTGAGGATATTTAAGTACAAAACACACCTTAATGTTTACTTTGGTTTATGGTGATTTTTTTGGCCAAAAAATGGCAAAGAAATCTTTTGGTATATTTTTGACTAAGGAATATTAAAAAAAGGCAAACATATTTTGTAAAAATGACATCTAACAATCTTTATCGCATATTTCAAATATCTTCATTCAAATATACCGTAAGTAGTAAATGCCTTGCAAACTTTAACAAGGGCGATATTCCTTAAATCTTCAATTACGATCACATGAACAGTTTAGGTTGAATAAATGTAGTGGAATCAAGGACTATATAAATTCATATTGTTTGACAGTTTATCCAATTCAATATTGCTAACTGCTGATAACCAATTCATAATTTTTTAGCATAGCATTAAAATTAAATATTTTTTGAGTTCCAAGTTATATATTGTGCATAGGCCAGTTCAATAAAATAGTACAATAGATTTATCCACATTTTTTGCACTTTAATCAACAATCAGTAGACAAACAAAATTTTTAAATTGCAAAAAATTGGTAGTCCGCGTACCAATAAACATCCGCCGATAAACATTCTCTTTTCTACATTTGAAATAAAAACCATGTGCTAACAAACACAACATAACTTACCCAGATTAGATACATGTTAGGTAGGCCTACCAGCATGCAAAATATTGTGATATATTCTGTATTGATAAATGTTTCCCAAGAATTAGCAAGCCTATTTTATAGTCTTTTACATTACCAAAAGGTTGTAAGAATTGGCATGTTGTTTGTTTTACAAGGTTTTACAGGTTGTTAAATCAATTGCTTTACAATATTTACATTTACAAAACTAAGACTGAACTTCAAAAAAGTATCTGAGGAATTGATATGTCTTTCAAATAGAGCACCACACATGACAAACCATGCAGACTCGCAATAAACCAACATACCTGTACGATTCCAGTCAACAAGATTGCTTTATTTCTCCGCTGTGTTTCGGTAACTTTAAACAACAACACAGTAGTGCCTTTTTTTCTGATAACAACAGCACAATGCACAATTATCGTGAATGTTTTGATAAAGGGACCACATGGACCTGGTTCCCAATGGTATGCAGTCAGGCGTGAACTCGAGCCCGAACAAAAACTATTGTGTAACGGAGTTACCATGCCAAAAGCGGGGTTTTTAGTTCACTTTTGTCGAGGTGAAACGTCCGATGAAAGCTGAAAGCCTTACTGGCAAGCTTGGTACAAGCATGTTTAAATATTTTTTACGCCTTGGGTTTGGTCTTTTCTGTGACGTTGCTTTTGTCGGGTTACAAATCATTGTTCGTGCAACGGCTTAAATGTAACGAAGAAAGTTCATGCCTCGGGTTGGATCTGTCCGGTGACGTTGCTTTTGTCGAAAAGACTGTTTTTTATGCTTCGAATAGTCTCTATTGTGGAGCTTTTCACGTTCAACTGATTTCCTCTTTGGGTGGACAAAAAAAGCCGGCCCACAACAATGGGCTTTCGTAATTGGCCTCGTTGGGCTTGCCTTTTTTATGTGAAGCACAGTTTTTTCCTCACTGATTTTTTAGCCTGCCTGTTAGAAGTGGTGCTTCTCAACTTTTGCACAACAAAGATTGGATTCTGTATACTTGATAAAAGGCACACGACATTCATAATCAGACAAACAAAAGCAGTATCAATTAGGAGTAGATATAGGTCTACTTCAAAAGGTTTATATCGGTTTGCAAATAATATTTTCAGAAAACATAAAAGTGTAAACACAAATCAATCAATGAAAATTACAACAAATCTACACTGTAGTATTAATTCAAACTGAAGCCATGGCCATTGTCAACGCATATGAGTAAATGCCACAAACATTTTTTATGTAACAGCTAATTGGAACAAAACATAATATCTCTATGTACTGTCAGTGAAATGTTGTTTATAAAGAAAACTATGATTGCATAGAAAAAAAATTCAACATCAACACTTCACCATAACAATTTTGTACAAGCAGCAATCGTGTCAACAGTTTGTTGTAGTACAACTATTCAGGTTTTACATTAGGGTATAATTGCATAAAAGATACATGTATTAAAAGTGCCACATAAAGTGTATTGGAAGGACTTTTAATATTGCACAAGCTGACTAATTGCTTCGGCTGCCTTTCCTCTAACTTCTGGAGAAGAATCTTTCAGTAGCTGTACAAGCGCTGAAACCAATATAAAAATATTTATAAGACTAGATTGCCAGCAATGATTGCCGAAATAAACTATAATTTTATCTCAGAAAGTCTTGTTTGTAGCTAACAGCACTGATGAGGATAACATGTAAAATATCATTCCTTTAAAATCATTTAATCATTAAAACTACAACACAATATATATGTCCAATAACATTTCACCTCTACATGCATGTTCCTTGTTCATAGTTTCACGATGTTCCTCGTCCAAGTTGGTCATAAGAAAGCCTTAAAAAGTGTTGTTGTTACACTTGCAAATACTCTAACAATATCTCTTTACCTGTGAACATTGCAGCATTACACCTCAATTTTGACCACTGACTTTTGTAAAAGGACACGCAACCCATGACATAGAAATTTATTTTCTCCGGAAAAACAGTAACCTAAAAAAAGAGCAAAACTACTGCTTGCTTGCCAAGAAACACAGAAACAAATGAATCTCACCATAATTTTTGACAGATTGCTCATAAACTCTCCATAATGTAGATTCATATCTTCTAGAAGATGTTTTTGAAAGACTTCATCTATCTCATTTGCTCCAATGTGGGGGCCAATTTCCCGCAATGTTTTTTTACAGGACTGAAATGAAAACAAAAATAACTTGGCGGGGAATGTCAAAATCCACACAAACACTCTGTACCTTAATTACATCCACATTTTCATCGTTAAGATGGAGTAAGATGGAAATAAGATTTGAATGGACTTGCTCCACATATGACGCTTCAGAAGAACCTGTTCCAAATTTGCTTAAGGCTCCAAATAATCGAAATGCAGCCACACGAACAACTGGGTTGTCCTGAAAAAGTGTGTCACTTAATTTCAATTGGTGTCAACAGATTAAGAACATGCTTGCATGCAATTTTAAATGCAAAAAATACACTTTTAGCACCTACATTTTCAAAACATGGCCGCACACGAAGACATACATTGATGAAAATCGAATGAATGTTTGTCCTTTCAACTTTATCAAGAAACCTGTAATTTTGTGGATCACAATATTTGGATTAATAATTTTCCATTATTAACTGCAATACTTATTGCAGTGTGCATTAAGTTTTAATTTTTGGGTAATGTTATCCACACAGCAACAAAATACTTTATACACATTAAGTGGCAATTAAAATGAAATTATTTCAATATTATAACATACCTAGCAAGACCGGACATGGCTTCCAATGCAATTGCATTATTCGGATCATCTTTATCGTCCATTCCCGTCATCATGGCACTTAATACACTTGTGCTGTACCTTTCAATCTACATTAAAAGTTATAATGCAAGACATATTTTCAACATAAACAATACATCCCACAGAGCTAAAGTAAAACTCATCTTGACAAACATTTCAGAAAAATTGCATTGAGAATGGTTGTAAAAACACACTAAAATGTTTGAAGAGTTGAAACATTAAACAGGGTGTTTTGTTTGTGTTAAAATTTTATAAAATCATAAGTTAAGTTTGTTTCCCACTACATAAAAGGAATTTGCATTATTAATTAAAATCCTGTTTTGTAAATCCCAACTTGTTTAACAAAGCATTCATATTTTGCAATGATAAGTAACATGTGTTTTCCATCTTTTTCAACATTTTTTCAAAAACATTTACCTGCTCTTGTGAGGAGAAAATAATATTGGCCAGTCCCCTTATACACAGTTGTCGAACTAGAGTATTTCCATCGACAAGTTTGCTTCGTAAGCCATTCATGATTATCTCCAGCAAAACATCATTTCTTCCTGCAGGTTCACAGACGAGCTGAAATAAGAAGCCTTGTACACAAAACAGTTTTTTGACAGACCTTACTTGTAAATACCTGAGCAAAGAACCCCACCACAGTTGCCCTTTTCATTTCATACATGCTTGGCAAATAAAGGTTTAGGCTGCTAACAAGATGAGATACATCTTCAAGGCGGTGCTTGCAAAACGAACTATACAAATGATCAGAAAACACATTATTTTATATAAATACAACAAAATGTCTAAGAACAAATATGTAAAATCCAATGTCATTACTACATCAAACAATCTATATATACAATGTAAGCTACAAAAGACAATGTTTAATGAATTCTTTTAACCCAGCCATGGCGCTGAGAGCCTCAAGAAACGTATCGCCAGTCCGAACATCCAAAAATGACCACATTCTCCTTTGCTCCAAACTGCTTTGTAGGGTTGAGTCACAATGACCAACCAACACTGTTCGAAGCAAGTCCACTGCTTGTCTGTGATACAAATGCAAAACTGCAAGAATTTGAAGTATATGCATTGCACATAGTAGGTACTAAGGCCTTCAACTAGACTGAGAACAGCGTTGTAATGTGGCCATGCATTTTTGTGTTGCAGTAACATACATGTATGGATCTATTCCCAGTTTTGGAGGTGATTGCACATCGATCATGGATCCAACTCTCACCATTGCCATGGCAAATAGGTGATAGGAGATTTTTTCACGAGAAAGGTCAGACTTTTGTGGATTTTCGTGCATCTCCAGAACAGATTGAATTGCGCAAGTTATCTGAAAATTTGTTTTGTTTTATGCCAGTGGTAAATGTGCAAACAAAATTACAAAAAAACATGCTACAGGTAATTGAAAAATTGCTTTTATTGTTTCATTCCTGATACAGAAGCTAATACATCAATATTTCTTGCATCACGAGCACAGTTTTGCTACATGTACTACTTAAGACCAAAAGTACATTTTTTCTCCCAACAAAACAAACTCACGGCAAGAGATGAAGAAGTTGCGGTTTTCATTGAACCTTCTTTAGGCTTTCCCTTTCTCTTCAACACTTCTTCATACGGAAGACTGTGGTCGTACAGGTCAAGTAGAAGTTCAATTGCTGTTGTTCGGATGTCAGTGCTTCCGATTTTCCACCAGCATGCTTTAACTACACTGCATACAAAAACAAGTCTCACATTTATTGCAAATAATCACACAATTTCTTAAAACGTGAGCACAACTGCTGTAGTCATACAATTGTGATCAAAACAAATAGATAATAAGGGTGGCTATAAGTCTAGGTAACAAGGAATGTGTAAAAAAATATTTAAAAAACTTGTACACTACTGACACTAATGGTTAGATCCATATGTGATTGTCAGTAAAACTGTTGGCTTAATTTTTATGTAAGGTTCAAAACAACGACAATACAGACAACTCAGTAGATGTTTTGTACAAAAAATATATTTTGCCATAAATGCTATCGACAGTTTCTGCAACTGCCGAGAATGTGAAGAAGAAACGAGAATTTAGGTAACAATTATATAAAAGTCTATATAAGTATGTACAATGTACATCTATAGGTAAAAGGTAAAAACCATCAAATATGCTGATAAATGATTTATCTGGCCACAAACTTTTGTTTGTGCTATGCTTACAGTAAGTTTAGTATAACACCACTTACTCAGTATAAGGAAGAGGTGAAGACAGCAAGGATTTAATACAGGCTTGAGCATGATGACGGACCAGACAAGAAAATAGGTTCAAAACTCCATCCTTAACATAAGGAGGTTTGCCATCCACAGAAACCTCTGCAAGTGTTCCCTTTAGTATTGACATTATGTCTTCAATCTAATAAATTTAAAACACACCAAGGTACAATATAGATGATACAAATGATAAAACACTGCAAAAGTGAACAAATTTTTAAAGCAAAGACATTGGGTTAAAATATGGTTCAATATTGCTCTGCAAAATATAAATGACACCAATTTTAATGCCACAACAACTGCAAGGTACAAAAAAAATACTAAATGGAAATTGTAACCGGTCATGTTTCTATTAGCAGAAATAAAAAATTAAAAAACTATTATAGTTGTTTTCCAATGGCAATTCTAACCCACACCAAATCTCACCTTGTGAACAAATATTGTTCCTCTGGACTCAAATATATGATGCAAAGTAAGACAAGCCCCATATGCAGCAGGACCTTGTTGATTTGACAAGGAGTCAAAAAGTGAAACTGTCAATGATGCCTGCTGGAAGTGGAGTAACTCGGAAGGAATCTTTCTACACAATATCTGACAAAAATAGAACTCCATGAATGCAGCAAAAAAATACTGAACAGAATATTGCAACAAAGTTCAACTGTTGGTCAGGTATTGATGGTCTGTCTATTTTTTTATTATATGATATATGATTTTTAATATGAGCATGCATTATCAAAACAGTAATTTTTATACTACTACAACAAATAACGCTAACACTCTGTTTAAAGCATTGGTAACATAATAACGATGGACTGTCAACACAAACAGTATAAGAAACAGAACATTTGGTGAATGAAAACAGATGTTTACATACCTGGGCTAGGTCAACAATGGCCGTGTACATCAGTTGACCTCCAACCTGTTGAAGTTGGGTGGAAACCTTTGCAAGTGAACTTGATTCAAGAGAGTGTCCTTCATTTTCCACTCCTACATGCATAAAAATCATTGGTTGCTCACATGCAATTTGATTATTCAGTAAGAATTTAAATATGGCAGAAAACTGCACGAAATATGAAAAAAATACGGCATTGTTGAATCTGTTTTGCTTTTACACCAACGACAAACCAAAAAAAATTACAAATTAATTTGAAAATTTATAGGAAACTAAATTAGGTCCTTATGTTTTATAATACATATAGTATTAAATAAGGTTTAAAGGCAGTTCTCCATGGCACCTAAACTAGCATTATCTCCACACACCATTGTATTTGTTCTGTATATCTAGTAGTTGTTGAATACAGTTAAGAGCTGATTGTCGCATCTCAGGGATATCATCACAACAGCAAGGAATCAAGTGTGCAAGTAACACACCAAGATGAGACAGATCAGAATTAGTCTGTGCGATAATGTTTGCTGTTAAACAATGAGTTATTGAAAGACAACATAGACTTTATTACATTCGAGACTTTAAAGAGGTTGTAGTAGGATTTGAAGACTTCATGCACAGTGAGCAAAGCTTGCTTTCTTTCATGGGCAGCAGGTGACATAAGAAAAGGCTCCAAATGCTACCAAAAAATACCAATGAAATGTCTCTAAGTAGGATATACAACACAAGAACAACAGTTGCTTTAAAGAATATACATTTTTGACACATCAAATTTTAGTGTCAAATCCACTTTATTCAAACAACACTTCATACAATAGTAACTTTCAGGTAGGCTGATTTCAAAATAGCACTAAAGTAATAATTTAAGTGGTGAAATACAATTTGTATATATTACATTCTCATATTTGCAACTTTATTCACATTTACGGAATTATTTCTTTAGCTCATTGTTATTTGAAAATTTTTCATCAATCATTAAAAGAACATTCGTATTGCACTATTAAAACATGCCGGGCAGCATTAGTAGAAAATTATTTCAAAACTGGTATTATTGGAAATTAAATTTACCGGGTTTTACATAAAATGCAGATTCAAAGCTCACCCTAAAAACAGAAAACAGTCCTGTAGAGTTCGGCTTCTTTCGAATAATTTCTTCAAGCAGATCGTACAGACCACGAACACATTTCTGATAGATTTCCTAAATCAGCAACACTGGTAATAATATGGTACATAAAAACAAATAAAAACTTACATGATCTTTATGTTCTTCTTCTGGCTCAGGGATGGGAACAATGACCCCCATACACTGTTTTACAAGTGCAGCTATATCACTGTCGGCTATTGGAGGGTCCAATTTACTGTGTTGTAAAAGTTTTAAGGAGGAATAAACCTTCACACATGCAAAACTAATCGCAAAATAATATACAGACATCATGACAATATGCGTTGTCTGATTAATGGTGGTAGCAATCCCCTATGCATGTGTAGGACACCAGGCCAGTTGTGTGCTTGCGCACCTGTGTACTTTGGCCACAATATACCCTGCAGAACCACTGAGCTTATGCAGCTCAGTCGGTAGAGCGTTGAGCCAGATTAGCAAAGGGTTGTGAGTTCAAATCTCAACTTGAACTTGATTTTTAGATCTTGCTCTGTCTTGTTGGAAAAAAAGGATGATCCAGCTTGGCTGTAATGCCAATAAACTTTATGAATACATTATTTTAAATTTTCGGGTAAAATTAGAAATGTTTCCTTTGGTCCAAAACTCATTGGTATTGTAAACATTTTTTTCGCATATTTGCATTCTGCTAAGATCCATAAGCGACCTCAATACAATGAAAAGCATGAACAACAAAGGATACACTAAAGATGCACAAGCTTTCATAATGGCAGCCTTAAGAACAGAGGGTTTATCATGGATATCATCTTTCATGTATGTCATTAGCCTTGTGACGAAATCTTCACGTGCAGCAAATATATAGCGGGGTTTATTGGAGTTGCTTGTAAAATGATCCGGGTCTAACGATCGGGCAATCAGGTTCACAGAGGTGGCGATGTCACCTCTTATCATTGGATCCTAAAATTGTTGAAAAAATGTTGGGGGGATTGGGGGTTATACAGAATAAGTCTACACAACTTTACACAGTAAACATCACATCCAAGATATCAGTTACAGGTTACGACCGATATTTGTTACACAACACCACAATGTGATATTTCTGCACAGCTTTATCTACCAAAAATATCATTAATGCAGGTCTATATTAAAAATTTCAACATCTGTAAAGTACACAACATGAAGACATATAACCATAACTTCATGGCCGAACTTTATTAGTAAGCCCATTAAAGATAATTTAAACATTCTTTACTTATAATGAAGAGTGGTAACAAGATATATCAGTCTATTGTTTTTCAATACTGGTGGTAATGAATTGTGAATGGCCATAAACGCACAATTTCACCTTAATTCCTTTGAATAAAGGAACAATAGTTTTCACAATGTTGGTCTCAATTCTGGAGGTAATGAGTTGTGAAGGTCCATAAAATGCAATGTAACCACAACACAATGCAACAAGGCCTTTTGTTTTTTCCAAGTCCACCAAAGATTTCTCACTCTGTTTAAAAATAACAAAAGGTTTGTTGTCGCTGAACAAACAACTTCTATGGACGAAAGTGGTAACAAACACAAAACATTTATTATAAATTTAGGTTCTAGGTTCAGAATCAAACCAAACAAAGTTAAAAAAACGCAACAGGCTTGTTAAAAAAAACAGTATCTTTAAAAAAAAAGTAAAAAAAATAAACACTGTTATTGACATTCAACAATTCACATATTACAAATTCCAGATTTTTACAACGGTTAAACATTAACTAAAACCACCTTGAGAAACGTGAAGTAAGATGACTCTTTCTTGGTTATATTCTGCTTTGTAAACTCTGCTACCCTTGAAAGTGTAGCATCAAGATGGGAAGAAGCACAATAACCAACACACACTGCTGACCCCTGGTAAAATACAACCACTGTAGCAATCCAGTTCCATAAGATTTTATCAGTGGACTTGCTTATGTACAGGTTATTATTTCATTTTCTGTACTCTCATTGTTACATACAGTTTTAAACAGCTTCTGCTATTTGCAAAGGGTGATGCATTAAATCGTGAAAGAATATTTTTCACTAAGTCGTGCAAAATTTGGTTGCAGATTTACTCACAAAATTGAGAATGTTCCTTAGTGATGTAAAACATTTTATATGTGGTATAGTTAAGTTCGAAACTGTTTGACATAAATGTTTTAATGCTTGGAAATCAACATGTGTATACCCAGTTTAACATGTGTAAATGATTTATATTCCAAAATCAAATTGCTTCATTTTTCTTTATTTTGCTTATTTTACAACTACATTCTTTCAAATTAAATAGTCCACTTATGCAAGGATAGTACCTCTCTCTCCAGTTGGTTATTGTGTTTGATGCTGAGGAAAAGTGTTGCCAGGTAACTCTCCACAAACTCCTTGTTTTGTGTTTTTCTCAGCACTACACCCAGGCACTTATAAGCGAAGTTCTGCAGAGAAGGAAAACTCTTTGCTGACGATATATGAGTCAGGTTTGAAGGGCCATAAAACAGGAAACCGCCATACTTGCTATTTGCATTTTACCTTAACATGTAGGACCTTACCTTGTATGCAGGCTCAAATTCATACAGGCTCCACTGTGAGGTGAGAGATTGTCCAACAGAACAAATCCATTCCTCATTGTTCACTTCATCAACGGTTCTCTGTAGAAACTAAACACAACAAGTGGTGGATTACTATGAGTAGCACTGTATAGTTATATACCAATGGGTAGTGCACATTTTGTACACACATTGTAAATTCTTTAGCAACAATAGTGTCAGTAAAAGTTGTTTGTTTAAGATTTGTTTTACAATCACAAATTTCAGTAAGCACAGAATGTTTTTTATGGATGTAGATGCAACTGAAGTAAGGTTGAAACGATTCTCATGTTAATAGTTAAAAAGACTTTTTTTACATTCTTAATTTTTGCATTTTGAACAACTTAGTTAATAATACAGAAAGGCTGTAGATTCTGTTGCTACTGTGAATAACACAAATCGAAAAAGTGTAATGTTATTATTCATTTTAGCTAGTTTACCTTTAACAGCAAATCTTCCCATGTTGTCTGTGACCAGTTGGTTGTGTCCTCAATATTATCTGTAAAAAAATATTTTTTTAAATTTTAAAATATTATGTTTCACACAACAGAAACACAACTCAATCATGCAAAAAATTGTATATTTTTTAGAAAACTTATTGTTATAAAGTTCTGTACCTTGTAAGTGCTGGATAATCTTAGGTATGATTTCATCCCATACTTCAACCACAGAGTTATGGATGTTGGGACTAAAATGTTGCAAGAGAAGCAAAGTTTCATGTGTATGAGATCTAGGATTGTGTGGATGAGCAAGAGAGACAAGCATACGAGAAAACAATGGGACTGGAGATGGAATATTCACTAAAAAAAGAATGAGTTGTTGACGTTTTTAAAGTAATGGCAACACACTGTCTTGAGATTGATATTTCTTAATACAGATTTTGTGTTGCTTTACATATTTCAATAATTGTTTTTAATATATTCTTGTGGTTCGATAAGAATTGCTAGACCAACATAGGATTTTTGAGAAATGTTTCTGATATCCTGTGTGTGACCCTACTACATCTTACATTACAATGACCATTATTTCACTTTCTGTTTTACTGCTTTACCTGTGTGGTTAAAATCAATGATGAAATCATCAGCTTTCTCTTCTCTTTTCTTCTGTGCAATGTGGGCCAGAGAACAAAATATTACGCCCAGAGCATTAGAAAGGTCTAAGTTAATGACAAGTTCAAACAGGTATGGCCACAAAACCTGCAACAAAAACCAAATCCATACAAAATAATTTGACTTAGTAGTATCATGGCCATGACAAAGGCATTCTGTAACAATATACTGGATGTTTTTTATGGTAAAGAAATATTCATTTTTAGCTTGACCACTACTGGCATAAGATTTTTGCCATTTGCACCACGACATCTTTAATTTTTTTTTCGATTGCTCTGTAATTTAGTTCTTTTGTTACTGAAAGACAAATTTCCGAAGGACTTTTTGCTATACACATAATATATTAAAGAACCACATCTATAATAAGAGTTTAGAGGGTTTAACAGCACAAACCTTCTCCAAGCCCTCAACAGTGGTAGTGATGAGTTTGAGTATATCATCACACATTGTCCGCACTTGCTCATTTGTAACAACCGACTTATCTTTGACTTGTTGGTTCACAGTAAGACTGCATTGTCTGATGATAAACTGCACATATTCCTGTCCACCTTCGCACTCCAAGAAACCATGGGTTGCCATGGCAATAATAAGCTGCATTTAAAAAACATTATGAGAATAAAAAAAAACTAAATTTGTTAAAATTGTGATATTAACAAAGATCCACTTTACACATTTGTGAGAATGAAGTAAGAATACTTAATAAAATGGTGAAGTTATACCAGAATTCTACTGCGAATCTACTAACATATTGTGTTTCTGGCATATTTTTTTTTGTGAAATTCAACATTTCAAGCTGTCTATCCATATGTCAGAGATTTGTTGCAGTAAAGAACATGCAAAATTCCAATATGATATTATATTTACCTTTCCCAAGCTCAACTTAACTTTGTTGCTTGTCTCATTCAATTGACCAAGAAATCCAGTTACAATTAGATCTTTATGTTGGTCCATTGACTCAGCTGCAATAAAGTTACGTTTTACTGACTGCTATAACTTTACTTCACAAATTAAAATCACATGTTGAAATTTATACCATTTGAATTTATGAGATGTCGCAAAATAACCAAATTTCCAGCCTTTACTCTTTCATCACGAGATTCAGCTCTTTGCAGAATTACTCTGATGATGATTTCAGAATACCCAGTAGCTGTGAATTGTGTCATAATTTTATACATAAATATCTATCAATACATGCAGTAGTCTTGTCGAACATAACAGCTTTTGCAAATAACGTGATTGCAGGGATTTGTTGAGTTGTTCTTGAGTTTACTAAACAAGGCATAATGTGAAATATGGGCATATTGGATTTCCACTGTCAGATATCTTTGCAATTTGGGCATTGCTATCATATTTATGACAGGATATCTTTTAAGAAAATAAATTCCTGTGTCTGTACACTGTACTTGTCTACGTAACAGCATTGGCAGTGAACACCAAATGTGGACCTTTTTTAATATTTGCTACAGGTGACAATATATTTGTTCACTCACCTAAAATCCCAAAACACCTCAAGACCTCATTGTAATTCTTCACAAGAATGTTTGAGGCATTTTCAGGGGTGTTCCAGACCTACATACCAAAAACATTGCTCAGTCAAAAATGTTCACATAAAAAAGTGAAGTTAACAATCGAGTCTCATCAGTGCAGCTGGTCACTGACGATGGTCTTGGCAACTAACTAGACAGACAGAGACTATTCTACTTTGTGGTGACTTGCAGTCTAAGCCAATCAGATTGGTACCTTCTAGGTACAAACTAGCAGAGACGAACCACACTCTTCGGTCACCAGCTGCATTGATACCTGATGGGTCGATGCATGCATAACTGTATCATTGTTGTCTCAATGCTTGCAAAAGTATGCACAAGAGCAGCACCTGGTTATGAAGGTGAACAGTTAGGCCATCTATGTTTTGTTCCAAAACGTTGCTTTGTGCTGCCGTCACTGCAGCTATCGTTTCACACAAAGCTGATGTGAAAGCAAATGGTTCTGCAGTGTGCCTAAATTAAAAAAATTAAAGATAAACTTGAGGGTTTTCTTCTCAAAAATTTACAAAACTTTAAATTTATCTATCTGTGGTTTATGTTTGTGCAGATACTGTATAAAATTACGAACAATTAAAGATGCTTAAATTCAATACCTTCGACTGAGTGAAATTAGCATGGAAACAAGTTTGGGTGCATTTACTTCCAGTTTGTCAACTTCCATCAGATGACACATTTTCCCAAGTGCACCGACAACAGCACAAACAACCTACACATGTTAAATTGTAATCGAAGCAATAAAAACAGTTTTCCACATGTTTGCTGGGTCATCAGTTATGTCACAATTACAATGAAAAAAGAACACAATTCCATTCAGTTACAAGTTAATAAACGCAAAAACTGCAATTCCATGGCACACCTTTGTAATAACCATTACCAAAAGGTAAGATTACATACATTTGTCATTTGGAGCTTTATGCATTACAGAAAGTTAAATATTCCCAAAAGGAATTTTTGACTGTAGCAACAAACGTATTTTGTTGCATTGCAAAGTGTCAAACCACTTTACAGTCACAAACTTCTGAAAATGAACGGGCCACATGACATATCACATGTTACTTACAAGAAAGGGAGGTATAACATGTCTCATTTGTGCAACATTTGCAAGCAACAATTTTCTAAATCAGTGATTCTTAACCTATCAGTCACATCCCATAAGTCCATGCATTGGCCCCTGTTAAACTTTAAACAACTGAACAGTTGCTGAAACAGTTCGTTTAGTTCAGTTACCTTACACTGTAACAGGAATTAGTTTTTTAAATTTTAAAGATTGCAAACAATCAAGTATGCATGATTAATTACTTTTCTATTGCAACAATTGCAGCAATGCTACAGCAATCATTACAGAAGCATATATGTCAAT
The DNA here is from genome assembly GCF_947561715.1 of Ascidia mentula. Taxonomy (NCBI): domain Eukaryota; kingdom Metazoa; phylum Chordata; class Ascidiacea; order Phlebobranchia; family Ascidiidae; genus Ascidia; species Ascidia mentula. Next base: position 8,723,357 of record NC_138574.1, on the reverse strand, counting down.
ATTAGAGAACAATTGTTGTATGACATAACAATCAACCATGAAATATATTATAACATAATGGTAGATCATAATTTGATATGGTGGATCTACTACTTTACTCATATCTTCAGTGTTTTCTTACATTGATTCAGGGTAGCAAAAGGGAAAGTGACCAATATAAATAGCACCCATATAGAGACCCTTTCCTGCCCCCTTCAATACTACGGGTGGCGCACACTAGTGATGGGTTGCGCCGGATCCGGGTACCCGGACCCGGCCGGATATTGACCAATTTTCAATACACGGACCCGGCCGGATAATACACTTAATTTTACCGGATAGTTGGGAAAGCATTTTTGTCCTAAAAGCGTACAAACAATTCGCAAATTACTCGTTTTTGGGACCCAGTCTGTTATACTCGCCGACGTAAGATTTTTTTGTTATTTGTTATTAAGGTTTTTCGTGACGTGTTATACCATATTAATAAATGCCCAAGTTGATTTGTTCCACTTATGACAGGCTAACCTTAACATAGCATTTTTGCCATAATACACGAATCAGTGTTAACAAACTGCCGGATCCAAATTATCCGGCCGGATTTGATTAATAACTATCCGGATCCGGCCGGGCCGGATAATTTGGAACTGGGAACATCACTAGCGCACACCCTTCCTACGTTAAGAACCACTGTCCTAAATGTTGCTCAAAGTATAACAAGCACTTAAGTAACTTCCATAATCATGTTTCAATGTGCAAGCAAACAATGCACTTAAATAATTTAATACCTTTTGTTTTGTCTTTTTCTAATAAAGCAATAAAAAAAGATGCGAATATGTGAGAAAAACAATTTTAAAAATCATTTCAGTTTTAAGACAAATAGTAAATAACTCATCCGAACACTTTTACTAACCTTTGTGTCTCGCGTTTGTAACCAAGATGTGTATAAAATATCGTAAGCGCCATAAATTTCTGTTGAAAATGTTGTTTTGCTAATCTGGTTTTCACCTTCTGTATTGTCATTAGCCACAAACTCCAAAATACTTTCGCAGAAGTTGGTTAAACACTTGGAGAAAATAACCCTACAAGCATAAACATACGGACATACCATGTTACCAAGTTCAGGCAAACAAACATGAAAATGTTTGATAAACATTTATGTTACAAAGGTTTCCTACCTATGGACTTCAGTCTTTGCCAGTGAGAGTAATGGAAGTGTGGTTGAAAGTAGTTTTCCCATGTATGCCGCCATCCCATTAACTGCAATAGGTTATCACAAACTTTTACAAAACCAATCCTTTTAAGTATTTTCTCCATACTTTTCTAGTCAAAAGACTGCTACGCCACCAAAAAAACATTTTTATTTTAAGCCACTTTTTCCTACCAATAAATATAGTACTGTGTATATTAATAACTGAATTATCCTGGTGTGGCACATTTCTTTAATTTTAGTGTAAGTCTTTCAGAAGAATAGGACAAAATCAGGGAAATATCATAACCTTACACGAAAAAAACATATTTGACACAAAATCTGTTCCTATAACTCACCATTTGCAACAGACAATTTTCCAAGGGTTTGGACAACAAAAGAGTGGGGGAGAATTCCTGGCACAAATTTCTTTAATAATTCCTCCATTACTTCACTGAGAAAATACATCCCAGCAGAGACAAGTATGTCGCTTGCCACACTATGCAACTCAAGAGTGGCTTTCTGCACAAAATAAACATAATATGTAGCCATCTTTCATTAAAAAATTTGTTGATGATATGTTTACTGTATGAATAAAATATTTAGAAACAAGTGAATAATGTACAAGATTGTACAGTGAATAATCTAGCATTTAGGCATGGTATGAAAATGTGGTTCTAGATCTGCCACAAGATGTACATACTTTTGCTTTTGTAAGATCTTCTGAAGCAATTGTTATTAATTTCTTAGCAGTTTCCGATGTAATTGATGAACATGTCTCTTGTAAAATGTTGTCGATACAATGCAAAAGCAGAATTCTATGATTCTGGTCAATCTGGATATGTAAAATATTAAGAAAATTAAGTATATTGTTGCATCCACTAGTCTTAGTCATGAGTTTGCACGATATTAAAAATGTATTGTCATCAGTTGAAAAATTTGAATGTTTTTAACAACATATAAAAAAAGTTTTTTTCATACAAGTTCATGTCAATGTAAAATCTAATGATTTGTGTTCACCATTCACTATATAGCCAAATATTATTTTAATACCATTTTAAAATGACAAAAATGATAGTATTACTTTGGGGTGATTGACAAGAAAAGAGTGTATTGCATCCAAAACCAATTCCGGACTTTTCCTCCCAAATGTTGAAAGTGATTCTGAAATAGCTTCTTTAATTTGGGGCTCTTTGTCAAATGAACTTGATATAAGTGCTGCAGCCAATCCTAAACACGAGCAAAGACACAATGTGTAAGTAACCAAATTGCATCAAAGCCATTTGTAAGGTATTTGCTTAATGTCTGAAACATTGTTTAGAATAAGTTTTTTGCCAAGGTGTATAAAAGCAGCAGGTTAAATAGAAAAAATTAAAATAAATTATTTCTGTACAGCACATCAAGTTTTTTTAACATCAGTACATTAAAGGTTGGACATTTTCCTATGCTTTCACCAAAAATAAAATGAAGTGTAGAACATTTGGGCAAATAACATAGTGCAAATTTAAGTAGTTTCGAATGTTACTGGGAAATATTAAAAACCTCTGGTTTACATTTTTCCAAAGATTGGTTCCCTTTTGATTAAATTAGCCTATATAAATTTGCAACACATTGGTATTTAACTTGTATTTCGTATTAAGCCATATTACCTGAGGCCTGGGACCCAGGAGAAGGTGATGAACTCATGTCTTTTTTGCTTCAGTTTGTCAGTATATAAATATGTTTTATCACAAAGATAATATCCGTTTTCTCTTCATGTAAACGCGTAAAGAATATGAAGACGCCGGACGATTTCACCTAAATACGATGACGTCACACACCGTTCTATCACGTGCGTGTGTTTACAAACGACCCGCCATAGAATAATTGCGGTGTTTTATGGTTTAATTATAGAATGCTAAAACAGTATTCCACGATTTTATTAGCAAATGAAAAAAAAACAGATTTTCAAGACCTGGCCTAATATTTTTACAAGACAATTATGAAAATGATAAATTCAATTTATGAAAACCCCACCCGTCTCGTTCTGGCAATGAATATTTTGGGATGGAACAAATATTATTGGAATAGTCAACGTAACTGGATGTAAGACGTGAACAGCAGGACCACAGACCATGGCTTGTGCATAAGGGCGACTACGTGAACACCAAACGTAAAGACGATGGCACTGCACTACCGGAAAGGTTTTGCTTTCTTGCTTAGTGCGCCTATTGAAAACGTGGTTTCACCTAAAATCACGCCTGCGAAAGGATCGCAGAGGATTACAAAACGTTCCTCTAAGATTAATATGACAGACAACATCGTACTGATAAGGGCCATACGGACAGACCAATAATGCGGGTCCATATAAGAAAGTAGTCGGATTTAGCAGCAAATCGCTCTTGACGTAAACACCCTATGATTTTATTGGAGATTGATCGCACGTAGATATGGAGCGTACCCACGTCTACGCAACGACAAACAACATTAATAGAATAAGCTGTTTTGGGAAAATATGTTCAACGTCTTGTGCAAAAATGATTGTGATATCGAGGCTTTTGCAAAAACAAGATTTTCGCTACAAACTAGGAAGAGATTTTCGAAGAATGCCTTACTCTAGAACAGTGGTTCCCAACCTGGGGGTCGCGGGAAGGCTATCTGTGGGTCGCGACATATATGTGATGTTTTTATAACTTGTTACAACACATAGGCTACAACTAGTTGGGCCTACTATCGCTTTGTCTTGTCAGGGACGATAAGCAGTAGGCTATGTGCCACTAACATTGTGCACAGGCATTGTCATTGAAACATCACAGCAATTATTGTCATCAACAATGAAAGTATCAAAAAGCAGTTTAGGGCGTTCAGTTGTAAGTAGCAGTGAGATATCAAGGTGCAGTGTTTTTCTTTAACTCTGGTCATGGAGAAGAAGCGTAAATATGTTGAAGAATATTTGAAGTTTGGATTTACCCGCATAATCTGCACTTGCACTGAAAAGCCTCCGTGTGTCTTGTGCAATGTGGTGCAGTGCTGAATCAAGCCGTCTAAATTAAACCGCCATTTACACACCATGCACCCCTAACACGTGAAAAAAAGATTAGGAATTCTTCAAACGTCATGAGGCCGGTTTGAAACGTCAGAGATTTGACTTGGGAGGTAGTTTTCAGATTTTAGCGTTGTCAAATACTCAACCAAGGATTTCAAACTTGGCTATGAAGTTGCAAGTCAGCCGTCTTATGGAGCAAAGCGATTGCCAATAAATGATATACTGTAAAATGCACTTTGATTGATATTGCTGTTGGGAAAAAAATGGTGGGGGTCGCAAGTTAGTTTAAATCAATATAGGGGGTCACCAACCACAAAAGGTTGGGAACCACTGCTCTAGAATAATGAAGTTCTTCAATAGTCCGTCTGTCCAAATAGCGCAACAGCCACTACTAAAAGTTCTAGACCGGAGACTGACACGGCGTATTGCAGATTACCCCATAATAGAATAAGTTTATGCCAGACTTCCCAGCTCGTTCGAACACATTTAAAGAAAGGGTTTATTTCTCGGCCGCTTTTGGCGAGAGTAAAAAATGCCGGAACGAAAATAACCAACAAGTTGCAAAAGACACCTGACATCGCCACCAAAATTTGTACACAGAACGTGTCAACATTTAAATGGAAAACAATGGAAACTCCAGGATGATACAAACATGTTGGCAGGAAAATTCAGCAAACAAAACTTGTTGCTTCCCTGACTCACAGAGAGTATAAAAGTCATGATTTGGTCCAAACGGTTGTATTTTAGTTTTTGCATCAATCTTCATCCTGCAACAGAATGAAACAAATGTTAACATTTTTGAATTTTGTAGCTCAAAAATAGCTTTTCTCACGATTTTAGGCCAACCGAACATACTTACATTAGTACATAAGGAGTCTTTGATGTTTCAAATATTTAAATATATGTAAGAAATAACTAATGCACAAAAGAACACTATAAGATTTCAAAAAAATTACATCTGCTCCTTCTACATCATCATCTTCTTCATCGCCTTCCTCATCAATATCATCCAGACCCTCTTCATCATCTATTTCTTCCTCATCATCCTCTTCATCATCCATGTCTCCCTCTGGAACAAGGTAGTACTGAAGAGGGTTGGGCCAAATATCATCCTTAATTACTTCTCCAAGTTCATCTGCTCCTGCATCACCGGGATCATTAAACCAACTGAAAGGAATAGATTTAATTGAAATTCGACACTAAAAGCAAATGAATGTGAATTAATCCAACCTGAAAAAACTCTCGGGCTCTTCATGTTTTCGCTTGCCCTTGGTGTTGTTTTGTGTTTCCCGTTTTGTTAAATCCTGCACAAAATGATTGATTATTATCTATAGATTGGACTATATAATTTTAATGACTATAAAACAAGCAAAACAACATTTTTGTAGCAACTGTTGGGCACTGGACAACATAACCCCAGATTTTTGTTGGTGTCCATTATCTTAATTTACATTCAAATCCAACAGAAAACCAGATATATTTAGGACATAGAGTTCATTTTTAAAAGAAGATATATTTTCTAAGCCTCCCCACTGTCTTATTGAAATGGAACCAATTAAACTACCTTTCCTTCCTTCCATCGAATGGGGGTGGAGGTGGAGGATGGATCACCATTCTCATTCATAAGAAATTCTTTCGAAATCACATCATTTTCAAAATACTCATTCTCAGCAAAATGCTACAAAAATTAAAACAAAAGTTTTTGAATATTTGGTTTTGTTTTATGTAATTTTATTTATGTGTAGGGGATTATACATATATTTTTTAAATGAATTAAATTTATTTTTTTGCTAACTTAATGTAAAACCACAATGTTATCATAACACTACTTGCATAACAAATAAATGCTTCAATTTATCTTACAAAACTAATGGTATATCCAGCTTTGAGGTCATCTATTTCATGGACTTCAACTTTAGTAAGGTAATGAAGAGCATCTTCATCATCCTCATCCAGCAATGCTGATATTTGTGGATGATTGATGAATGTTGTAACCCAGAAATTAGGTATTTTTTCAATCAAAAGAGATCGCTTCTGGAAATGTGGCCATCTGCAAATATTTCACATTAGTTTTTACTTTAAAATACAATTTTAAAAATGTAAAGGTATTGAACTTTCGAACAAACAACATAGCCCATTAACCGATGTTACATTCATTTGCAATTATATCAATTTTGTCTACAATTATTATCAGTACAAAATGCAGACATGTACTTTACTCTGATAAAATCACAATGCTTTAACAAATCAACAAACCTCAATCTGATGTATTTTTGTTCAACTTTTAAAATTTCTTCACTAGCTTGTTCATTTAGTCGGTCAATTTCATTTTGAAGCTCATCTATTTTTTCAATTGCATCTTGTGCCTCTGCATCTAATTTTTTAAAACAACAATGAATACTGTTTAGTGTTTACCACATATGTATCACAATTTTGATTGTACCAATGCTGCATATTTCAAATTCAATATTTAAGAAGCTTAATATGATTTTTTCCTGCTACAAGGCGAAAATATTTTAACAGCTCAAGAAACCGATCATATTTCAACATCCTCGAGATGGCGCCATGTGCAACGCGTGGCACGTGAGCCTTTCACGACCACGCTTTACGATAAAAGGAAATCACAATTGGTTTCACATCAACAAACTACACAACGATAAAAGGCAAATAAAGATGCATTCTACTGAGTTTTCCTTTATTTTAACATATTCTTACTTTTGGAGTTTTTATATCAATCCAAACAATTAATAGCACTCTTAAGTTATCAAAGCAACCGAGTTTCTACATCGCGAAAAAATTATTGGTTTATCAAACTTGCCTGGTCCGTTGCTGATTCCATCTTTTTCCCCTTCGACTTTGGGCTTCTTAGCTTGCGTCTTCGCGGACATTTCGAACTTGATTTTGATTTCTGTGACAAACTACGTCAAACGTCTGACAACAACCAACGATCAAATGCCGACTGACGACTTACCGAGCGACGAAGCAAGAATCGAACCTCACGGTGTTGGAGCCTGGCGCGTGAAATTTCTCCCACGTCTCTCCTTTTTGTTTACTTCTTTCTTCTTGTGATTGTAACCGCTCATTGGCGCAGAAACCATTCACCATGAAATTAAGGCCACTGATTGGTCAATCATACGCGAATCGTTGTCGCGCCGCCTTATCAGAGCAGTTTTCTCTCTTTTTTTCTCTTCGCGGAGTAGTCAGGGCCTGTGAACTGAAACTCGCGCGGCAGTTACCAAATGTACTTGCGCCGTGACTGCTGTCCTGTGAAACTTACACCGTTCACGTTAAACTAGCTTTGTTTTAAATTTACTTTAACAATTTGAAAACAAACAGTTAAATTAGGAAGAAAACAAAATGTTTGAAGATTATATTACGGATACTACGGAGTTTTTGTCAAATTGGAAGACGCACAAAAAGCTTCGGGAAAACGGTTCACAGACGAGGTGTGTGATATTTCGACATGCTTCACTAAGCAGTTGTTACAACATATTCGCGATAAGTTAACTTTTACATATTTTGCTCCTCCAAGTATATAAAGCATGTTAACAAGCTGATTGCAATTGATTTGCCCAATTTTTTATTGACGTAAATTTTTTTTAAATTAAAATAAAATGTGCTTGTGTTTCCTGCAGCACTAATTATTAATGTGTATAAAAGCAATTTGTCATTAAAGTTTATTAAATAGAATTCTTAAAAACATGTATGGGAATCAAAATTAATAAAGTTTATTAAAATATTTTTTCACATTAATCATAAATCGAAATGTTTCACAGTGAAACGTTGACTTATGAAGTTCAAACACAGACAAGAAAACCAAGACATGTGGAATGCCAAACAGAATCTATGCTTGATACAATGGCAAGTGCCCAACAGGCTGGCAATCAAAACTTTGATAGTGCCAGTCTAGCCCAATTTTTGTTGGCAGCTGAGCCTATTGTCACCAAGTGAGCTCTTACGATATTTTCATAAAAATGTAAAAATACTTTCAGAAATTATCAAATAATATTTTGTGCAGGCAGATAAAAGTAAACAATGCAAGTTGTAACCTGTATAGTGGAATAATCAAGGCCAGATATGGGGTCATGGACAGTCATATAACATGTGAACACCTTCTTAATGACAAGAGTGTCAGCAGTGGCGGTAAGACTAGTGATTGTTTGATGTTAAAAAAAATAAAATTAATGTTTGCTTATAATAAACTTAGACACTTTTTCTGATGAGAACACCTTTGATGTTACATGTGTGTGCTGGACGAGTACGGGGGCATCATTAGCTATTGCTTATGGAACAAATGAAAATCTTGCATGGAATGATCAAAGGTTTGACAATTGAATAATAAACTTTGTTTATTAAATGCCCAGAGTTATTGACAATATAATTTCAGGTCCTATATTTGTCTTTGGAATCTGGATCGATCTAAAATTAATCCAAACTCATGTGACCAAAAACTTGAACTTGAAAGTGGTGTTCAGACAATCTCATGTCATCCAGATGTTGCTGGCTACATTGCAGGTGAAAAAATAAATAAAGTACTAAACATCTCAAATTTACCCATGATAATCCGAAGCCTCAAAAAAGAGTGACTGCTACAAAAACCATTTTTAACCACCTTGTGCTTTGTAATCTACACAATGTTGATTTAAAGGTTGATAGTAAAATGCATAAAGATTGATAGTAAAATGCATTATATGCAGTGTTTTTTGATGCCGCATTATTTAAAACACTGTTTTTAGCTGGTTTGTTTTCTGGTGTTGTTGTACTTTGGGATTTGGCAAAAGATGAAGCGATTTACAGTGATGCTTCTCATGCTGATCCAGTAACTTGTTTATGTTGGATCCAAAGCACAAGTGCCAAGTATGTACATTCAATCATATTTCTATTTTGACAAATGCTAAAGTTACAAAACTCTCAAAGCATTGAACGTAATTGAATATATTGAAAAAACAATCCAGTCCATTTTTACACAGATATTTACAAGTTCTGTCAGCTAGCACAGATGGTGATTTAATTGTATGGAGATGGAGAAAGGTTAGTGACTGGGTTTCATTTTTATTTGTGTTAATTTTGCCAAGCTATTAAGTGATATGTTTGCAGGGAAGAGATGCAACATCACTGAAAAAGGAAAAACACATGAAAATTAGGGGTGCTAATTTACCAAGGTAATTGTTAATTGCTTTTGTGCACAAACCAATTGTGATGTTTGTTGGTATTACTAAAACTACATATATTAGTTTGTTTTGTAACTTTTGAATAAATCTTCATAAAATTTAAATCTAGGATCTAATTTAAATCTATTTACAGTCTGTTAACAATTTGTGTATCATTTTTTCCAGACGTGTAGGTGTCAAGGGCCATGGTCCAGTGGGAGTTACCAGCTGTTGTCCCATGAAGGGGGATCCCCGTGACCCTTCCCAGCCACAAACAAACATTATCGCCATGGGAACAGTTGTTGTTGGATGTGAAAATGGCTCAGTGTTAAAATGCTCCATAGAAGTTGGTGACTCAAACCCAGTCACGTTTGTCTATGAGGTAAGAACAAATAAAAAAAAAGCAAACAAATGATGAACTAACAAAAAAATTCAAACAACTGCATTCTTGGTGCATTCAATATGGCATAATGTTTATCGGTTATAAACATGATTCTATGCACTAATAAAGGTCACTCTGTGACATTTTTTTACTTTCAACATGTTTATTTTCAAAAATCAATGTTTGTAGAGCCATGTTGGACCTGTGTATTCCGTTGAATGGTCCCCATTTCATCGGCACCTTTTCCTAACTTGTGCCACTGAGCAAGTTTGCAGGTAATGTCATACCATATTCATGGTTTCGGCTTCGCCTCAACAATGGGCGTGACGTCACAATGCTGCAGGTAAAGATTGGCCGAAATGCATTGGTTTGGATAGAAGTTACTTACTAAAACGCGTGTAGCACAGCCCTAAATGCTTTTGTTGGAATACTTTTAACTGACAGGAGACGGACACTAAAGCTTATCTATTATGTTACTTTGCTGGTGCGTACAACTAAGTTAGGTAAATTTCGTAAATTTTAATAGCTTTTGCAGAACTTATAGAGAATTAGGAGAACACGTTTATAATTTGATTTTTAATCTTTTGTTTCATATGCTGCAATTTTACCCACTAACCAGACAGTAAACGCGCAGCTGCTAGACGCGCAAGTTGCGGTTAATTCCAGACGATTAACTTCGCCTTAAGCGTGAAATTTTGGCACTTGATACTTGTATTCTTCGACAATTTCTGCTTTTCCCCCCAAAAAAAATTCCCGCAAAATGATTTACCTCAGCGTCACACGCGTTTTATTGAAGAACTCCTATCCAAACCAATGCATTTTCCGCCAATACCTGCAGCATTGTGACGTCAGACACATTTATGACGCGAAGTCGGAACCACAAATTTATAAATTTCTTCGGAAATGAACAAGTGTTGTATGATGATCTTCAAGATACACCGGAGTCCAATGCGATAAATGTACAATGTCTATACCACAAGATTTTAATGAAAACACCTATATTTTGTAGTTTTGTTAATTAATACATCTTTAGAATCTTGTTGTAAAGATGTTGTAGAACGGACAGTGACCCTTTAAAACTGAAAAGATCTGACAACCATGCAACTATTCCAATCTTTCACGAAACCAAACCTAACCACCAACCCTGAAACATTTTTTTTTAATGCAAAGGATTTACCATTCACTGCAATCAGCTCCATTGCGTGAAATACGTCCTGAAGAGGCTGTCAGTGGCAGATCGTCCAATTACCTCTACAGTGCATTTTGGTCAAGCAGTAGACCGGCAATTATATATGCTGCAGGTGGCAGTGGTAGAATTGAGGCTTGTGATGTCAGAACCTCTCGCTGCATTTCAAGTTGTGATGTCACAAGGTACGCTGTTTTTGTTGAGAGATTACGAATCATTTGTTCCTCCAATTTCGTCCGAATTTGGTGAATTTCCGGAGAACTGAATTCGAATTAACCGAGTTCTACTCCATTAGACTACGTTTAGCTGATCTGGAAAACCTAATTAAAATAATAGGGATTAAGCCAAGTACATGTCAATATATATTTTTAGTGTCGATGGAAAACCATGTTCAGTAAACCACATGCAACCAAACCCTCGACGCCGAAATATGTTCGCAAGTGCATCCAAGTTTGTCCACGTGTGGCGCCTCGGAGCAGGTCTTGTTGATTCTGGCGCCAACCAAAGAGATGAACAAACCGCAATCGACAAAATTGCAAACGAGGCAATGACAGAAGACTGAAGACGTGGCGAAAATTTTCCCTTCGTATTTCACTGTGCAAAATTTATTTGCAATACTGTGCTATAGTTTATTGGCTACTTTACGAAATAGTAATAAAGAAGCTTTTATTTTTAAGTTGTTGCTCGTTGATTTGTGGTGGAAGACCGCCTTTTTAATATTACCGACCTGTTCAAGGTGGGTTGTATTTTTCCCCACCGGCCTTCAAGGCATAGCAGATATATACAGCCTGGTTTAATGACGAATCTAAACAGCGTGTACGCTGCAGCTTTCTACAACACGAATGGTCGAATAAGTGCGCAACGTGTCGTACCGGAGTGCATGTGAAGCGTGTATCACCATCAAATTATGTCCAATAAATTCTTTGTACGGACGTCCGTGGCCCGGTGGTGGCGTAACACACTCAAAAATTTATGCCCTCTATTTAATATTTCCGGTGAACCGTATGGTAAAAAATTTCCAGGGTTAATTTAAAAAAAATCACGACATCCCTGAAAGTTAAAAGTGGCACCCGGTTATAAACCACTGCTCTATAGCGAACCTGACGCAGTACAACGGTTCATGACAATGGTGAGGGTTTATTGCACGTCAAGGGTGTTCTCAAGGCAACGAGGGTGTACTTCTATAGCGCAGTAACAAAGAATCAAGGAAAAAGTGCACACAACATAATACAACGCACATACACAGCGGTTTCTTGCAACAAAAATAGCGAAAAAAGTCACACGAAAAGAAAATGCAGTATTACCTACATGCTGTCGTAACAAACAGATGACATGACCTTGTCCTATAGCAAGAGATATTTACTTTCAGGCTAATCGTTTTACGAGGTCGACTTTCGTACATCGGGCAGTGCGGTGTCTCATTTGGAACATTTGCAAGGAACTAACTTACAATCGAATGCGCTCAATTATTTTTTACCAGGCAACAGCTCACACCTAAAATGTGACAATCTCTTGAAATACAAAGAGGGACGTTTGGCACAAGATAAACAACTCTCGTATACGCGGTCTTACCGACAGCTAATGTCAGTGTTTTTCATGATATGGTAATTTCCAAACACGACAATTACTGTCAATTAATTATTAGTGTTTTTTTGTAACATACTGCAGTTCTTTTCTTATCTCAGAGACGCGTTGTCTCGCTCTCAGCCGATGAAGACCGCGACCGCGACGCTGACTCCAACTTCACCTCGAGCGAAGTATCAGTGACATAATCATTGATAGTGACGTCTTCCCAGCTTCCAGTATGGAAAGCGGTTTTGCAAGGTGACGGGCATTCGACGGTTATGCGGGGATTCTGTTCCCGTCGAGATCGAGCTGGAGAACCGAAAACCTCATCCGGTAAAGTTGAGTAGTCCAGGATGCAGGGATCACTGCTGGAGCGATGATAAGGGTTCTTCCGTGGCGACAAAGGAGGACTTCCAACCTCCCGAATCGGTTCCATCGAGCTTGAGCTGGATTGTTTCGACATACCCCCGCAACGTTCCTCGCCGTCCACAGTGACGTAGAACTTGGAACGTGACTCGCTGCGCTTGTGTCTGCTCTTGTGCGAGGATGATGAGGCTAGCTCAGCGTCACGCCTGGCTGTGTCTTCCTGCACTTCTTCTTCTGTCATCTGGCGGTAGAAACCAGGTGATGGTCGATGGTCGCTATGATGTTTCCGTATTGCGGAGCGTCGTTTGAAATTGCTCTCGCTAATTGGGGTTGACCCTACACGGTTCCTAGGCCAGGTAAGTCCGCGTCCATTGGCATAGACCGATTCCTGGTCGTTATCTATTCTCTCGCTGTCATCGGACATGGAATCGTGGCTGTAGCTGGATGTGGATTCAGATCTGGCAACTCTGGGCTGGTCTACGTGTATTGGGAGGACAACGGATTTGCTCGGGCGCTCGTGGACGAGACGACTTGATCGAGGACGAATTCCTTCAGCGTCCAACATGCGGTCCATTGCTGTGTTCATAAATAAGATACACATGACAGTTTTATACATTATTGTTTATAGAACAGTTAAATACTCTAATAAACAGTCGTATTGAGTTGCTGTTGCTTTCATTGCAATTAGTCTGTTCTTCTAGAACGATTAAACATATTCCTATTGGTATCACAAGAACTCCACAGCACTCACATGTGTCAGAATTTTGCCGTCTATGTTTGTTCATTTTCTTCCACATTCGCTGTCTCCAGGACTCCTCGCCCTCCTCATCACTTCCTTCCAATGTATGGATTGCTATGGCAATCATGCTGTCATCCAGCGTCGTAATCGCGTCCCTTCTGCTACCAGACGACCGGCGACTCGTATCTCTAGCAGAGGGAGGCGAAGGCGTTGAGGGCTCAGTCTGGCTCTCTTGGGTTGGTGAATAGGACCCGGTCGCGATCGACATGCTGCCCATCGCCAGGTGGCGGTAGAGATTGCGCATGGGTGTTTGCGTGGCGCCAGAAGTGCTGTGCGTTTTGCGGTGCTTTTTAACTTTGGGCGTATGGCTTGATTTAGGCGAAGATTGGAGACTTGCCGGGCGCCTATAGAGGAAATGTACATGATAAGCTTTAAAGTCAGTGGGACAGATTACGTTGAAATGCGAAATTTTTGCAGGAAACCTTTTGCAGATTCACTTGTCCTGGATTACATGTTAAAAAATCTCTGACACAGCAGCACCAACAGTGCGTATTGTGGTCGTACTTAATGTGTTTCACTATAAAACGCGATTCAGGACATTCAACTTACACGTGTGACTGTATTTCTCCTCCATCCTCGAGTAAGGCAAAGTGATATTCTTTCAGGGAACTGTTCATCGCATAAAACACATTCGAAGAATCCGGAATATGGAGTTCTGAAATACAAAAGCAGGCTAGAAAATGTGACGGAAAACAAAGCCACAGGTTAAGTGACAAAAGTGTTACATTTTACCTTTCTCATCGGGTAGCAGCTGGACCAAAGCGAAGCTTGACACCAACTGCTCATCCACTTCGAAAACTGACAGTGCTTTTCGGATGACAGCAGCGGTTCGGTCGTTTGAACTCAACTATAACAATCCAACACACAAGGTCAAATATTTGTAAAAACATTATGTTTTCAAAAAATTAAAAAATGTCCCACCTTAATCTCATTCCATTGTACAGAATTGTCCCCGTCTCCTGTTTCCACGTGTTTTCTCACCACAACAACACTAATGGTGCGTTCCTAGAAAAAAGCGTACGACATAAGTTTGTTTCGGGATAAAATCTTACATAGAAATACAATTTTTTTTAGCGTAAACTCGAATCTCACCTCATCCGACTGTGAGTCAAGGGTAGTCACGTGACCGTTCGACTTCGTGCTGTTGAGCGAACTTTAAAATAAACGTTTGACGTTAAACAATGTGCTTACTTTAAAAATAAACACCATGCACTGTTTTGAACCTTACCTACTATCATCGCTCGTGTTACGTGCATGGTTGGAAGTTGTTTGGTTGCTGAGAACTGGATCAACGATTCCAGTATGTATAGCGAACATTCTGTAAAGTGCAGACAGTTTGGTAAAAAAGAGTTTTTGTGTTCAGTTCTTTTTTGTTGTGTTTTTTCTTTATATGTTGTGCACGTTTATTTGTGTTTGATAATATTGCTTTATGCTGTTGCTATAGTCAGCTTACTCGGAGATTGTTCGTTTGATGGGTGTCGCCGTTTGACTTGGAGACATTGGACCGGTAGGGGCAGGGGCAGGGGGTTCAATTTGTTCAGAGAGTTTATTGCTGTAAAGACAAATATATAAATCTTGGTCACAAGGTCATATTTTTACAAATGTATACATTTAGCAGCAGAAAGATTTCAGTCGTCTCAAAGTTAATATTTAATAAGTTATACAATTACTATTTTTACCAGATGAATGCTGTAGTTATATTTATTAACATAAAACTTACGCTTGTTCATCATTTGGTGCGGTTATTGAAGCAAACCATTCGTTGAACTTGTGATCAGGTTCGAGGTGTTGATATCCTTTGCACGAGGCTTGCCACAACTGCAGCTGGGCAAGTTGTTCGAACTCCTTGCGACATTTGTCAAAGTTGATCATACCCTTCTGCATAAAAAACTCTGAGTTAAGTCGAAGCATTTTGCGAGCCATCTGTACGGTCCAAACAGTCCTGTTCAAAGTTACCAAAGCCGTTTGCAGTTATTCTCAATCAGACAACTATGGGTAAATTTAGTCATATATTACAAGCAATTCACCACACGCACTTTACGTCACCAACAACAAAATTACTCATATTGATGCGAATATGGTCTTAAATTTGTGAACTGAAAATGCATTTTCACAAACATGGGTCCCATACTGGATTATTTTCAAACTTGAATCATTGTTTATTAAATTAAGCAATTCACTTGCGAACATTATAAAGGCTTACCTCAACATAATCGGATTTGGCAGTGTGGAGGTAAGTTAGATCGGTAAGAAACGAGCCAAGGTAGGGGACAGTGCCGTGCATGATGCCTGAATGAATAGCGCGATTTCTCCGGAAGGTGGCGTCCTTGCGCACCTTGCTGATTGAACTCGTTTCTGTGTTCACCTTGGCGGTTCCCACCTGCGGAAATAACGAATATTTTTGTTTCTCTTTGGCTTGAAAGTACCTTGCAAGCATCAAGTGTTCATAGTATTGCCAGCCGATGATTGCATTTTATAGTTTTGTGTTGTGCACTTGATAATATCATGTTCTGGGAATGGTTTTATTCCAAAATAAAAGAAGCACTGCGAAAATACATTCAAATTTTCCGATCGCTGATACTGTTATTGCTTTTATTTTGCACCGTAACTTATCAAAAATGCAACCATTTGTTGACTCGTAACATTTTGCTCACGTTAAATTGCTCACAATCATTGAAATCGACTTATCCTCATATTTTCTACCTTCATGATGATGTCCTTCATGTTGATTTCAGAAAGCTCCTGAAGCAAGTCAGTGTAGGAATGTGGAATTTGCTGCCAAGTTTTCTTCAGTCGGTGAATGGCGTGGGTAGTTAACCCGGATACGACCGCCCTTAGTGACGAAAAGTTTTTCAACTCGCGACATTGCTGCAAATAAAAATGTAATATTTTGAGTCAAATTTTTAAACAAAAAACTATATACAAGTATCAACCAACCGCAACAAAATCTAACCGTTGTTTTTTTTCAAAAAAAAAATATGACCGTACCAGTAGACAAGAAAACGTGAATGTTTTTTATTCTTAAACATGCGCAAGTGTAAACTGTGACTAAATGAGATTGCTTTTGCACCAACACCTACTGATAAATTTTCGTTAGTTGTAACAATATACGTTTTATAGAGTGTTATATACCTGAGCAATTTCAATCCACTTGCAAATGATCTTCGCCCTCTGTGAGGTTTTAAGTGACGTACAAAGGCAGGTTGCAAGTACCGAATACACGACACGGTTGAACTGGTCGATGGTGGCTCGCACACACGCAGGTTTAAATTTGGAAGTGCGCACGGCCTTGAGGCAATGATGTGGGACGACACGAAGGAACAAATTCTGCAAAAGGCAGTTTTCATATCATGTATTGGAATTTGTATAGTTCAATGTGCAGTCTTTATTCTGTTTCGTCACGCTTATGTTCACAATGTCTGATAATAAGTGCACAAAACCGCCCTTTTACAACGATACCTAAAGGAAAATAACTTGGAACAGGTTTAAACTTACAGCGTCCTTTACTGTGAGTTGTTCGGCGACGTGTAGGGGTGACAGGGTATTGCCCAGAAGGGTTTTTGATGCGTCATTGTTGAGAGCAACTTCAGCATCAACTTGAATGTCCTCGGTTTCGATGTGAAGATCGGAGAATCGGCTTGGCGAGTTAAGATCTGTACAAAAAACTATAGCATATATATACGAATAAAACTCCAGTATGACTTTAGTTAGGAGTGCACAATATGTAAATAAACTACCCCACACATTACATATAAGCCTGTATAATTATGTTTTTTTTCAGCTTATGTTACTTACTTTCTATTGCAGATTCCTGGAGATTCTTCACCTCTGCGGACTTTAGCTTGGACTTGACGTACTCGATGAAGTCACAAGTTGCGTCATCCCCGTTGACGCCCGACACTTCCTGAGCAAGCTGGAGGAGACGGTTGAGCAAAGGGAAATGTGGAGGATCGTAGAAGTCCTCATCAAAGTACCTCTCAATCCAAGTGCGCAGGACGCGTTTAATAGAACTGCAAATGTTTAAACAGGGAGAACATTACGCAAGGGTTATCATGGTTATGATCACTGAAAAGATATTCAGAAAACAAATGACTGTATAATATGAATTGTGTGCACTGTATCGTGTTATTGCACAGATATGAGGAATTAAATCTTGTAATATTATTGACACAAATCTACAATGAGTCGATCTTGTATGTTAACGTTATAATATAATATCTAGCATGACGTCTTTCAAACGACATACAATCCAGCACCCACCTTAAAATTAACGACCTGTCATTGACGTCACCTTTGAGCTTGTCGCACCTAGACGTGAGAAACAAACTCAAATTAGTTTGTTGAATTGGTGATAGCCATCAAAAAAGCCGCACAAAGCGCAAGTCGTTATGGCGTATTTATTGGAGGCTGCGTCGCATTGTGCCAAAATTCCCGTAACATTGAGTAATCCGGAAACAATTGTTCGAAATTCGACCTGGCGGTGACACGGAGTGTGCTGCCACGACTGGTACGGTGCAAATGGAGTCATTTCGCCACGAACAGAATTGGTGTTTAATACCGGGGTGTATTTAGCCGCTGGGGTTGTTTTGAAAAGTTCACCTAACAGCAACCTTACATTAAGCAAAGGCTACAAAAATTTAAATATGGTCGTCACCGGTTGATCAAATGAGAAATATTAACTAATGACGCATTGATGCATCAAAACGCTTTTGTTTGAACATTGGCCATGAAACCAATCCTACAGACATAAATCAGATATGGATGGGATGACTTTGCACCATTGCAAATGTTTGCTAAACACGATTCATGCAATTGCAGATACAGACGTTTAAACTGCGAAGTGTTACTGGCGCTTTCGTGTTCTTTGTTTGCTCATGCAGGTATAAAGGTCGGGCAGTCAGTTTCGGCATGCAACCGTTTGACTGGTCTTCCTAATGTGCGGCATTCGTTAAGGGTGCCTGTTGTTTTACAGCAGCTAGTGGATTGGCACGAACAGCGCCTGGATCATCTGTGACTCATGCATGTTGTTGCAAAACACCACCATGTTCCGTGAACAAACAAAAAACACCCTCAAATACGACAAAAATATTTATTCGTTTTTCAAACTGGTTTCCACTCGGGGTGAGAGCCCTTTTTACTTACATTCGTGCATGTGTTTTACTGCTTTGAAGCAGTGAAACACATTACAGTATTTCAAAATATTTTTTCGTGTAATACAAGCTAACTATAATAGCAATGTATAAAAACCGTCCTTTTTGTTTGCGTTTAGCAAAATGTTGTAGTGTTTTCATAATTTTTTATCTTAGGTAAAGTTTGTTGCTACAGTGTTTCGATAAGTTAAACTATTATATATTCGCTTTGCATCAAACCAGTTCATCAGCCTAACCAAAAGATGTAATATTATAAGTGGAATTTCATATTACTTACTGGAATTTGATTTTCTCCAAGACATCAGCAGGCGTTGCGAACGATCTGTAGGTAGCGAAGAAAACCGTAAAGAAGTTTTTTTCTCCCCAATCTTCCAGAAACGACTGACACAACTGCGACACCAAGTGGTCCATCGTAGCACCTTTTATAATCCGTACCTTGTGGGTTTCCCATAACAATCCGTCTGCCGCCTGGTGAAAATTTTGTTTATTTAATTTCGTAAAGAGGTTTGATAATTAGAGAATATTTTTGAAAGAAGTGCTGGTGAAGCATTGTTACCACGAGTGTTTGTTTTATGATTGAGGTATTATTTAAATCAAATAATGTGTAAAATATTTGTCACAAATACACTAAAAACTGAAGTTATGTCGCACCGTGTGGGAAGGCGATGGAGCCCGACGAATTCGTTTTAATAGCACATTGTAGATGACGTCATTGTGGCGTTCCTCTCCCCACTCTCGCTTGTTTTCCTGCAATGCAAAATGCGTATTTGAGACTTTGAGGAACAAAATTTATGCATTGAGATATGGCCATTTTGGTGCTGAGAAATAAAGTTGTGAACCATGCTTTGTATGTCCTAACAAAACCAACATTGAAAGAATCGTTTGGACAACGGACCTTGCCAAATAGGGAATGCGGCTGCACAGTCGCCGCTCGCCTCCTGGTAACAGTTGCCACAGGCAATTTGTTCGATTTGTCACGATTTTTTTCGGAGTCTGTGACGTCGCGGTTGCGCTGCGGGGATTTTCCAAGTAGTTTAAGCCATCTTGAAACGAACCACGAACAGCAGAATGGTCGTTTTGCGTCCCCGCCTGACGTCCGTGCGTCACCGACGTGTTTCGGCTTTGCGCACGACGTACTGACGTCATACGCATCTCCGCTTGACGCACGGCGTGAGGGCAGACTGCAGTAGGAACGCTCGCGAATGATTATCTCTGGGGTGGGAGGAAGCGTTGGACTGAAGGCATTTCTTTTAGTCAACGGCAAGTAGTCGGGTCTGGCAACACCATTGGTCATCACTGTCGGAGAATTTTCGGTAAAATCCAAGCGTCCACCATCGTTGCCGCTGATTGAGTCAAGATCAATTAGCATTTCAAGGTTCTGCGCTATCGCATCCCTGGCTACCAGTCGTTTAAGTCCGGAAGAAATTGCACAGACCTAGTCGTTTGTATATCACACCTATAGTCATTATACAATGAAAAACAAACCATTTACGCATTTTAATTGTTTTGCATACTGAAAACAAAGTCTTTCTGAAATAAACAACTATTCCAAGAAATTGCAAAGAAAATCAACACACAACGATTTCCTGGTTTCACAAACGCTAATTGTTTCTGAGCAGTTCCAAGTCGAAAGCGTAATGCCTAAACTGCCAACAACTATCCCACATCCAACTTTTTTACACCCCACAAACTATCTTTAGACTCACTTTCCGTTAGCACAATGTGTTTCTGTTTCGCACATTTACACACTTTCGTTATCCAACTATCGTTTGTTTTTAACTTCAAGTCCACAACACACAAAATTTCCATTCCACCGCGATGCTTGACACCGCGGGCATCCCAAAACCTGTAATCTACACCTCCTGCTTGACTGTGAACATGCTTACATTGCCTGAGGCTACCGCTTTTGTTAGCCCACACAGTCGCCCATATTTTGTCCACAGTTTACAAACAAGCAGAAGTCGCCTTATGACGTACTGTTGTTGCACAAGCGAATGGTACGAATTCAATTAGATAATAATCGATTGCCTACGCCATGGGCCGCACGCTATTACCTGCTGTTTGTTTGTTTGTCTAGCGATGTCGAGACACTCCAACATTAAACTATTCTGCTTCTCCCAACAAACACTGCGTGATAATAAGTTTACGGGTTTGGAGTAAAAAAAATTTCACCACCGCTTTCCACACAATTTTGTAAGCAGCAGGAGGTAGATACACATTTTCTGTAATATATAAATTTAATCCCTGTGCGCAGCAGGCTTAATTTTAGGTTCTATCGTCGGTTGAAATAGGTACCTCAACCCAACAGTTAATATCTATAGGCGCGCTAGTGCTACCCTTTTGTGTCTGTACCAATGACACAATCACAGCTTGTGTCCTCACTATCACATTTTCACTGATACAATTGAAACTTTCTACACTACCGAGTCGGGGCTATTTCTGACTATTCTACCATCACGGCGCCCACGCCTTCACCAAATGGTTTGCATGACGCAAAATTTGTACATTTGAAGCCTCCCCCATCATTCAGATAATTGCTCTGGCAGCAGTTTTGTTTCATGAATCACTAAATTTCGAAGTTCCGGCAATAACTAAATCTTACCAATCAGGCGAGTAATGTTTTTTAATACGTGCACCGCTTTGGGGCCCAAAATGCCAAATATGACGCTTTGCTGCCGGGAAATATCACCTTAAACACGACGCAGAGGTTAGCATAAACCTATATACTGTAGTTTTTTAATTTCCGAGAAACCACAATTCTGCTTCATAAGTAACGCGACAGTCTCCAACAATTGAATCCAAATTCACAAACAAGGAAGTGAACGCTGTGTAAGACGTTGGTTCCGCTCGCAAAGAAGCTGTTTGTGTAAAACACGGGCCGTAAACCGTGTGTTTACTTTCCCTCAGGCTTTCAACTGACAGATTCATCGCACTTTCGCTTCGCTGCATCCACGTTGTCCGTCAGCGTGGGAATTCAAGTGTCGTTACCCATAGGTTTTCGCTCTTTCGGTCAAACTAACTAAAAAACCTCAAACAACTGAATTACAGCATATTTTGCCAACCTTATCAACAGTAGTTACACTTTGAAATTTTTAAAGTTTTCTTAGCTTAACTGTCCTCTTCAATGTTTCTGCTTTCTTGTTTATGACCTGTTGAACCAACAATGGCAGAAAATGATTCGACGAAGCAACGAACTCAGAAGTTCGAATGACCGCGGGCTCTGGAATTGCCCGAAACTTGCCTATATGGCGATTTTTGAAAGACATTCGTCCAATGGCAACCGCTGCGCAGTAGCAAGTATCAGGAAACATTGGCTTGGACAAAAGTGAATTCCTTCCTTATTGCTGCCGCGTCGTTCACTACTTACATTTTGTTTACTGGGTTCTGGTAATTGCCCTAAGCGCCCTTCCGCATGCCAACAAAGCCGAGGCAGTCTTGGTAAAGTAAAAAAAAAATCGTCTCAACTTGTTTGCTGTTATTAAGTTTTGCAGTAAACATCGTAAAACTCCTGGCTCGCATTGAAGTGAAACGGTGATTGGTCAGATTTAGCCACAATACTGAGCGCCTGTCACCGATTGATTGCGTCACGAACTGTGACGGATGTTTGTCAACATCCTCGCCAGGTTAAACTGATTCACGCTCAAAATGGCACAAAACTAAGAGGTCAGTGACGTTGCAATCAAAGTTACCGAAAGAACAAATTAAAACTGATCACAGTTTTAGTTAAAAGTATAACTTTTCCACAAAACACTACTTTTTTTCAGTGGTTGTCAGCGTTTACAAGCAGATCGTGTTTGCGACTAGTAAATTATCTCATTGTGACTTGCGTTTCCGGCTACGCGGCATATTTTGACGTCATAATGCAGAGCAGACTAGTGGACCTGTCGTCTGCCGCCTTAATCGATTATGGACGAGCACTGGTCACGGCGCATTAAAAACTTTATAAAAAAGGTTTAATTTGTTCATAGGCCTTTAAATCCCAACCGTCAATAACGAAATATAAGCGAAACCGCAAATGCCATGCTATATCCATCCATTTTAACTAACCGCACTCGCTTTAAAGTTTCGCTTTGGATGATCTCCAATTCCCGGTGGAAACATTTTCCCGGGTGCTTTCCTGGGAAAATGTTTCCATCGGGATTTTGGAACCATCCGGTCACGGGCAAATGTACCCGTGACGTCAAGCAACTTTCACTTCAACAGCGGTTCTGACGCATTGACCAGCTCACATGTAATCCCATCTGTATCACTACCGGCCAAAACAACAATAACCCAAAGGTTGGGTGAGTTTCAGACGATGTCTTATACGTCATAATGCCAGTATTTTATTATTAAAGTTACCGGTCAATGAAACAAAGTATACGCCTGAGGGGCGTGATTTTAAAATTTGCCTGTACGATTAGGCGGTGAAAGTGTTAATATCATCTTAAGCGTCATCCCAGGGCTTTCTACGTCTTGGCATGTGCTTGGAGAAAAAAAACGTGTTTTCGTGCATGCGGATATCTTGCATGCAAATCAATGGTTCCTCAGTATTGAAATTTAACGGCCTGCGGGTCACAAACACTCTTATGGTGTCTACAGAATCTGTGACGTTTCGTGTTCTACGCTTTGAGGTATATAATTATTTTTTTTAAATACAACTTGCTTTGCCTAATCCTTCTTATAAATCCCTCAACTTCGCCAATATAAATTAACCTTTTAATTACTCAGACGTATAGTTAACATTGTTATCTCGGTATAGCTGCAAGCTAATACATGCAAAAAATACATAACAACGCACCATCAGGCTAGTGTTTGACTGCATATCAAACCCTTGCCCAATAACATAAACACGACTTCCGGAACCGACAACCACGTCTTTGCAATACGACATTCACGAACCACCCACTATATAGGCGCGGTCAACCATTTCTCATATTCAACTGTTTACGCTTAAGTCTGCATAAAACGTGCCTGCGTTACAAACATACTGACACAAGCAACACGCTGCGCGCAGCACGAACGAAAGCTAATACATGTATCTTCTCCCCACGTTGTAAGTTGTTGGTCGCTTGCATATTCCCCGGCGTATTATCCAATTGTGGTATTACGTCATGTATTTAATTTTGATGTGCTTACAGCGAAAATATGTTAACAAGCACATTAGCCCCAATTTTCGCCCCTTGTTCATAGCATTTACACCAAAAACGCGCTTACATTTAATCTTGTACTAAAAATATAGTCCTACACATACGCATTTGCTTAGACATAGTTTGCCTCCTCTTTATAGTAACTGATTGCTAGGCAGTACACCTAACTACAGCAAGTCTAAACTCTGACGTGATCTTTCAACGTAAACGCCTTCCAACGTAGTTATATTAGGCACACCAATCCGTTTTTATGTGTTGCACCACCTGGCCACGTGTTTACAGTTTTGGCTGCAGATTCATGACTTCCGCTGGGCAAGGTAATTAGTTTATAACCAGCACTTGCTAATCACTATCCTGCAATTAAAGGAGCTTTTGTCATTTCTCGCGCTGAAGTCCTGCTTTTCGCACAAAACTTCCTATTCTATTTCAGGTTGAAGGGCAAGCAGTGTTACAAGGAAAGTATTATACGTGAGTGATTTTGTGTTAAATCGCCAAGTTTGAATCACATTTCTGACCTGACCCTTTTCAAATTCAATGAAATTCCACTGCATCTTTAGAATGATAAATAACTAAAAGTTCCGAATTTTATAAAAATTCACCAATTAAGTTTACCTGTCCTACCCGTTCTATAGTTATGCCGTTGCACGCAGCATATTTAAGTCTTTGGAGGTATAATGATACGAAATGCTCTACAATGCGATACTAAAATACAACTGATACTGATGCAAACAGTACGCTGGCAACGCAACTACTTTGACAGAATAAACTTTGAGAGTCCACTAATAGTAATTGAGTTTTGCCCCCAAAGACCATCAGGACCTTAAGATTTAATCCCTAAACCAAACCGCGGACAACCTCTTCCTCCGTATCCTGTTGCGGCCAATTTAACAAGCTCGCTGACCGCGGCGACAAGATCTTTTTAGCTTTAGGCTACGCCGCGCCTTTATCGACTTCGAGGGACGCCAGAAGTCAATTTTAACAAAGGTCTTTTCCATTACGTCGACTAGGAATTATTTATTGGTTGACGTAAAGTTTTGTGCGATGCCGTGCGAGTAAATTTGCATTCCAAAACTACCTGACTTGTATACGTTGATTTCCATTAGGTTAAAATCTGTCAGCTTTCGTATTTAAGACAAATATATTTCGCTTTTGAAAAGCATCTCCAGTGTCTACGAAAAAAACAACACAAAAAGGGGCTAAAAACAGCTCGCCACACAAACAGCACAAACTCGACCTGCACACAAATGAAAACCTACCACATGCAACTGACCGTTATACGTTGAGAAACACGTGATAAAAGATAAAGGAAACGAAAGATAAGGAAACACGAGAAAGAGAAAAACGGCAACGGCGTTAAACACAAGCGAGGTTTTCACCGATTTTTTTTTGTTACTATTTGCGTCTATTTTATTTTACAACTTATATCTTTGGAAACATCAAAATTTCCGATGCGTGGTTCTTGCACAAACGCGGCCCCTTAGCATCATTCAAGAGGTGAGACATGTGTATAATGTGCCTGTACATTTATGTTGTATACAATGATAACGACATGACTTAATTGGCAAGGACAACAAAACTTTTGTTTCTATTTAAAACAACGCAAAATATAATAAAAGTAGTGTCAGGTGGCTCACGAAAGCTCGTGCTATAAAAGTGTTTTTATAAATCAGTCTGTCACGAAAAGTGCACTAGAAACTTATGGCCTACTACAGAGATACGGCCTACTACAGAGAATCATAAATAATAAAAGAAGTTTGTGGTCCTTGAACACACGAACAGATATACCGATAAAAATTTGACGTAGTTTTGTTTTAAGACATTGTCATAAACCAGCTAATTTTTGAGAACGTAAAGCAATTTGATACTGACGTGCGACCACGGTCACATAGCGCGTCGCAACCTTCTGAATTGCAAGTCACGCGTCGGTGATTAAGCACATTGACTCGGTTGCTTAAATGCCACTCATGTATTGGCTGCGTAATCCGCAACCTTTTCACCCTCACACTAACCAGCTGCTTACAAAAAAGCCTTTGACAAAACAAAACAAACCCTTGATCACCACCAAGTGATGACACTAAACCAGGGTTGCGCACACTTTCAGGCACACTGCCAGTTTAATATTACTTTCGTGTCGATTACTCTAGTCATGTTATTTGCCTAAAAATAGAAACAAACTTACTCGTAGTTAACATAAACGATTGTCCTTCAGCGCATGCTTTTTTAGATGACACAAAGGAATGCAGGATTGAAAACACAGTTAAAAAACTTTCGCATTGAGTCGCCATTGCTAACGGCAGCAGTTTGTAATTGACAGGAACAACTAAGGGAACCATCGTAACGGATATGCCTTTCGGAAGACAAAGGTGAATATTCACGCTAATTTCCCGCTAAAAAGAGTGTTTAGACTCAGCGCAAGTGAACATCCTCAATGTTTATAGCTGTCAGAACGTTTGTGATTTTTGTGTGTGTGCGACTATTTTCATGCTTTAACTTGCAACAAACATAAACACCACAGTACACGACCTGAATCCAGTTCGTCAGCCGGTATTCGACAACAAACATTACGTCATGGTTCCAGTACAATAGTTAATTATTATCAAGGCTTTGGGCGCGAAGCAAACAGATTAGCAAGGGCATTGCAACAATACCTTTTGCAACTAAGCGGTACGTCACTGGTTTTATTTCAGGAATGTTGTTTGCAAGGCCGGCCAATAAACCAAAACAGCTGAAAGAATGTGTTATTGGTGGCATGTCTGATATTGAGCATAAAAAGTGGCGAAAGTTTGGAGAAAGGCCTTTCATTTGCTGGATGAAATTCACATGCTTTTTCCAGATAGAAGCTTTGCAAAGTATTGTGTTGCTTCAACAGTAAACCACACGTCGAGCATATGGAAAAGAATCCAATTGAAACAGGAAAGCGTTCGAAAAATTCGGGTTAATTAGAGCCTAGGCATCATACGTTCCACCGCTGCTTTTCATGGCTCTTGTCAAGACACCAAAGATAGCACGCAGTGAAATCTATGATGTGTAAATGGACCTTTCTACGTGTCAAAAAACTATTCTGTTTGGGAATAATATCACTGTGGTGTAAATACATCAGTTTCTCTCTTTTTCAAACAAATGAAATTAAATTGCTATTTTGGCAGCCAGCATATAGGCCTATATGCGGAACTGCTGAGCAATTGGTCAAATTGAGTAGATTCGCTTGAAAATGTGACCACGATGGTATGGCCTAATATTTGAAAAATAAAAGCAACAACTTACCAATTCGTTGTCTCCCAAATTCAACCCCACACTGGATTCGTACAGTGCTGATGCAATAGATGACATCATCACCATGGCGTCGAAGGTGGTTGGTATTCCGAGTGTAAGTTACAGGTTCTTCGCATTATGAACACATCGGGTTTGAAACACACTTTTTATACAGAAACACTATCCAGAAGGTCGGGCTCACAGTGCAAGCCTACCAACAAAGAACGACCAGTTATAATGGTGGCTTTGTTTGAACTATTGCCAGTAAACAAATAGGCAGAGATCGCTCGACAATCGCACAATTGCAGGTTGACTGCTGCATGCACTGACATTGTGCAATCGATGTGAATTTCATTTGTGGGTTGCTGTAGAACAGCAGTGTTTCAAAAAGGTTAGCTTACCAGCTGTCTTTTTTAAATTAAGGATCGTTTTGCTTAGCACTGTGCAGCAAGTTGCGAAAGTTTAAATTGTTTCACGCCTTTTTTGTATTTATCAATTGGTTAGTAAGTATAACCCTGTAATGCTGTTGTCTTACCAGAATTTTTACATACTGGACCAAATCTTCCCTTTGATGCAATTCTTTTATACTATTACTTTTTCCATACACTAAGCCAAAAACCTGATGCTACCACTCTGAAAGACTCTGAACTGCTGACTTAATAATAACTGTGTGAGCCTGATGCCTGTGAAAGCACTTGCAGTGGGGTGAACACATGAGCAACGTCACTCGCACCAAGGATAGAATGACGAAAGCTGCACTTACGCGTACCGGATGCTTGGCGTCGCCACATAGGGTTGATTTGTACACGGCACTGCATTTGTTCATGTACAAGTCTGACGACATCGCATGGAATATGATGTCTAACCCCATGCGTTTGTTGATTATCTGGTAATTACTACACCATATGGGGTATTCACTAAGGTGACTGCATGGCTACGTTGGTTGCCTTGACCGGACTACTTCGCGTCGTCTAGAACTTCATGCTGTATCCCAGCTGTGCTGATACAAGGCAACAACAATTCTAATGCCCATGTGTATAATTGTGTTATATGTTGCGCAGCGCATAGTTTATAGCAGTCTAAGTATAGAGTAATATATTGAAATCGACATGCAAATTTGGTGGCCAACGAGTATGCCCACGCCCACAATTTCTTATGCTGTGGGTGGTGAGATGTTCTATTTATTTAATCATGTAATAGTTTAAAATGACGAAGGAGGTGTACGTTTAGTTCGATTGAGAACATTTAATGCTCTGCGCGCAATTCAGCGGACAGTATAGTAGCTTTGATTGATTTGTATTTCTACAAACTTCTGTTTTCTGTCTTATAAAGAAACGCCTACATCCACAATTAATTGAACTCACGATAAACTTACTGGCAAGCACCATAGAGCTGAATGTAACCATACTTTCCACGTAACTGGACTGCTCGTCTACATGAACTGTGGAGTGCTCGTTCGCTGGTGATGACATTTTCGCTTTGTTTACTTGTCACGATAAAACATGTCCGTTGCCGAGTTGCGTAAAAATATGCTCTAACTTCTTATATCCCAGCCATAAGGGAAACTTAACAGCGTGTCGCCTAGGTCCCAGGGTTTACATTTCCCTTACGTTGTCGCTAGAGCATGTCTTAAGACCTCAGGGGGTTGCGAAAAGGATGTGCTTTTTTCTTTACATAGCACCAATTAGTTTTGTTTTATGCCTTCTCGTTAAATGTGTAAATAGTATGAAGATTTGCTCACTTCCCCTTATCATATACAACCATAGTTTTGGCAAAATGGAAAACAATTATGTCACTGAGTTTGTTGAGACTTTGTGAGCTACGTGACATGTTTGGTTTGTTTCGTTTTTCTTATTTGGTTCCGTGATCGTACATTAGCAAATCAACAAATCAATTAAAATGCAGTTATTGTATCCCATATACCGCAAAGCATGTGGGCGTGTAATTGTGATATACGTGCGATCAAAACATACCTCCTTACGACCACATAGACGCTGATGTACATACTACTCGTTGAAACCATTGGCTGATTGTGCCTATAAATCTACCTTTCAAATAAATGCCACATTTGTTCCCATTTCTAAGTACACAACATACACTGTTACTGTGGCACATTCCGTCAAACGACCATCTGTCTATAGTATCTAAATATATTCATCTCAAATAAACGCGCTTGCTCGAATCCAAACTAAAGTGACTACTGGCAAGCCTATATCTTAACATGTGAAATAACCCTGCAGGCATCTTACGGGCGAAACAGTTGTGTTTATTGCCGTGCTATGATATCCGATGATTCAGAACGGTCACGTGACCGACAGACCACTGGACGTGTTGCTTATGTCACTGAATTCAGATACCTGCTGGTTCAGCTGGGCAACCTGGCTTGACGGGCGCATCCGGCCGAACCTTGCGGCTTGCAGGCAGTTACGTAATCTTTAGCAACAGTGGTTGAAACAATAGGTCTTTAGAATAGCCTGCGTTTGTCGTAAAGCAGCTCTTAAATCTGTCACATACAGCACTGACGTCACAGTGGTTGTACGTTAGAACGAAGTATGCATGACATTTTAATACGTCCCTTGCATACACTTCCTTTTGCAAATATTCTACAACTTGACTGGTTCAATAGAAATACATCTCATGCCGACAACATCAAATATAATGCACATAAAACAAAAGATGATTGAACTTATTTAAAGCCACTGACCGACCACAATATTGAAACAACGCAGAGAATAGACGAAGAAGGGTTTTCGCAATTAGTCATGTCACCAACACGGACCCGGAAAGAAACGGCTATCAGCAGGCTTCGGCTAAGCGGTAAACGACAACAAGCTTGCTGCTTGGACCCACACAGTAATACGATGAGATGGAACTAAAAGCGGTCTACATTGAACTTTATACAAACTATTTCAAACAAAACAGGAGACACCAACACAAAACTAAAATCCAAAAGTTTATAAAAATCTCGTGCAGACGTTACACCAAAAATAAACAGTAAAATCTTCAAAATTATTTACAAGCAGAGCAAGAAATTCATGTTGGGGAAAAGCTTATGTGTAAAAAAAATGACAGTTACACCCAATAGTTGTGTCAATAACAAGAACAGCCATTTTAATTCAAGTTAATTGTGGCAAGAAATACAAAGTAAACCTGGGCTGTTTGTAACTGAAGCTGCCAGTCATATTAAAAATTCAAATGGTGTACCCTTATTGCGAAAAACTAGATATTCCTATCAATGTTTCGGTTGTTATTTAGAAAACCTTTATCAGGATATATGCTATGAACATGCACCAACGCCGTGGCAAAATGGGAACAACAATATATTGTTTTTCGATAAAAGAGCCTCATTGGAATAAAAAAGGAACTTTATAAATTGATTGTCTAACCCGTATAGCAACTAACCATGTGGTTCACCATATCCAAACGTAAAAATCTATAATCTGTGATTGCACTGCATTGCGAGGTATTAAACTTTACCACAGATATATAAATATTAAACAGGAATTGAGTTTCTGGTAACATTTTAAACATTACGACGTTCACCATCATATAAGTCAAAAACTACTGGGTAAATTCAATGCAATGGTGTGTGGTTTAAAGTTGCTATAAGTAAAAGTTACACTGCTTAAGTTGCAATAAATACAGAAATTGAAAAAAGCATTCATGCCCAGGATATCCTGCTTTTTATGATTTTCGGGACTTCAAACTTGGACATACATCACTAAACGGTTTAGATTTATCAGTTGCTGCCAATCACCCGTTTGACGGATTTCGACAAATATTGTTGTGCAGAGCCATCTAGCGGTTTCCTCTTCTTGTGCAACACCAACAGCAGATGGCTTTCACGAGCCGAAACGTTTCGTCCCTCATTGTCCTGTAAGATGAAGAAACGCAGGAAATAAAATAGTTTACTTCAGGTTGGAACGTCCACAGATATCAAAGAAGTTTACATCAAAAACTGTTCAAAGAATATATTTTAAGTTTTTACAATATGTCAATTGAAGACTAAACATAAACATGGCCAACTAAAAGAACGTGAACTATACTTACTTAGACGCCAGATTGTAAAATACTGGATTAAGACATTCAGAAAATCGTAGAAGAATGTACTCTGCTATTCCAAAGTTCCAGTCGCTCACATAATCTTCTTTTGACTCAGCAGTTTCAGTGTAGCTATACAGTTGGTAGACTGTCAACAAGAAGTTGGACATTTGGTCAACTGGCACGATATATACAGTATATTACGAATCAAATTACATTTAAGTTTTGTAAACCAGAGTTGTTACAATCGGGATGAACATTTAAGGGCAAACCCGATCTTGATTCGTGAATACAACACATAACTCTGGTCCTGAAAAATTTAGAGCCTTAATCGGCCACAAAAGTGAATACGTAACACAAATACGCCCAAGTGCAAATTCATTTGTTTTAATCAGTTTTTTAAACAAGGCTTTCTCTGTATAAAAAGTGACGTAACTGACGTCATCACATGAACATTCGTGTGAACAAACTGTAACTTCGACGACGCTTTGGCAGAGTGTGAGTTCGGGCCCAAATACTGAAACCGAACCGAACCGAATCCGGCCTGAACCTGACCCAAAAAAGCGCGGCCCGACTTACAATGTCCGTTACAATTGAATGGTTCCAAACTAACGTAGTTACATTAGCAAGTGTAACCAATTAATAATATGATTTCTGTGAGCTCGGTCTGCATCTCACAGAATTAATGTATTTACAATTAAACTTTGAGTTCCAATCAAACTTACTGGTAAAAGGCAGGTAGCCGAGCAAAAAGGATCCAACAATTAGAACCAACTGCAAGATAGCGAACGCCTCATTTTCGCTTGACTTTTTCTTCTTCTTTGCCTGTGGGCCCACTCCGTTCTTCGGACCTGCTGTAATAAGGCATCAATTGAATGAAGAAATGCGTTTTATTGTAAATACACACCTGTTGTAAGTTCATTGGAAACGCTTTTAGCCGCTGAGCTTAGGTTGGTATCAAACTTTTGCTTTTGTTCTTTTCGGCGCTGAAAAAATGAGACTCCCACTGCAATAGAGATGCCGGTGACCAGTACAATGGGCAGATAGAAGAAGATCGGATAGGCGATTAGTTTGTAGAGGTTAAATGCATCCAAACTATATGACAAAAAATACAGTGAGTAGACCTCGGTTATTGCGGATTCGATTTGTCCGCATAAGAAGTTTTAGATTGTCCAAAGACGTTTGTTTCAAGCCAGACGTTATATGGAGTTTTAAAATTGCCTTAATTGAACAGTCATATTAACATAATAATCAAAAAAAGCACCACGTTTCCATTACTCCCAAAACATTGGACGAATTGACTGCGTCATATGCGCAGCAATTGAGGAGGAATATTGTAGAGGACAATACGATTAAGCAAGAATCTAATGATATGCTGAAGTTGTTATAAACAAGCATGTAACTTTAGCTCAGTTTGGTGCACGAATACAAATTAAAGGCAGATAAATTCACACAAAGAGGAAAAACTGCCGTCTTGAGGCACAACGAGATATAAAAACAACTTTTATCCAGAATTGGAGAAGATCCGGAATAAATGTTCCGATTCCTTTTTTTAACAAATGTTCACGGACTTTTACTTAATTTGGAATAACCAGGGCCGAAAAAAACACTGCCTGCTTTACCATATCAGTATTTAACAAAATACTTTTCAATTTAATTATAGAACGTGGGCACCAACTACTATCGCACAGTAAGAAAGTTATATTTAAAAAACGTGACACAACACAATTCTGGCAACAAAAAGGCTTGCCGACAATACATCGAACATATTTGGGCAGAGCATAGGATTATGCTCATTTCCATTGCGCTGCAGTTGTTACAGGAATGCAAATGTATTCCCGGGGGACGCACTGGCGTGCAGCCTGCGCCTTAATTACCACATGTAAAGTGACACACGGCCAACTAACAGATGTGGTTTATGGTCAGGAATAAACCGCTGTGTTGACGCGGATTAAACGCTGTCAGCCAATTTAGCGCGTCATAAATATCACTGCATAGTTTAAAAACAGTTCGCATGACAGTTAAATGTTAACGAATACCTATTAGTTTACAATTATAGCTGATGTGAATTAATCACATGCGATAACCTCTGTTTGACATTTAAATGTCAGTAGACCGGGTAAAATGGTCGAATGGGTTTCATCAGTCAATGTTTAAACCTGTACTACCTAATTCGCTAAATATAATAGGTGGCAGTACGATTATGAGTGTTTATCCATCCCCGAAGCAAAAATAACTGTGACCCGACTTTGTGACGTCATTCTAATAATCACCTGTGACGGCGAACACCACATGCGGGATGTTTCCCCACTATTCCTGATTCCCGATCTTCAACGCCGAACCAAACAGCAAGAGGAACTCCCCCGACCAGAAAACAAATCAACCATATCACCACGATGCACATCTAAAAAACAGAGACAAAACGAAAACCATTTAGCCAACCGCATAATTGGCTTTGTGGCCATAATTGAAAAAGTGGATTTCTCTTGCGCATTGAGTCAACAACGTGCTTGTGTTTGTGCGTTCTCTATAGCCGTGACATATGAAAGATATCCATGCCATATTATCCTTTGGAAAATATAAGGAGTTCATTACGGATGTTTTTTTGGGGGTATTCAGGAGTACCTGGGCGTGACGGTGTTGGATTTCCCGGAATTTAATGGGACGGGAAATGGCGCAGAGGCGAAGAGCAGCGAAGCAAACGATATGAACGGAAGTGACGTAGTTGGTCCACATGTGAATACACCAGGAAAACTGGAAAACAATAACCCAGTTCCTCAACAACAGAAATACGCGAAAGCTTTTTTCAAAACAAATATTTAACTGCAGTAAAATAAATGGTAGACATTTGAAGTAGGCTAGACTATGTATTATGAAGCAACAAAATGCTTGTTACCAATTGGAGTAATTTGCAGTCGCAGAGAAAAGGACAATGCCCAACCGAGGGCCAGATTCTTGTACAGTTATTGAGATGTCTTATATATAGCTGTAAATATGATGTTCAAAATTGACCCAGGTACGTACGCTGCAAAAGAAGTATGGAATGTCCCAATCGTTGAATCCCCACGTCCTGCGGTAGATGAAGATAGGAGAGACCAGAGAAGAGCCAAGATCCGATGCACAGAGACTGATGATGAAGATTGAGAACACAGACCTGCAAAAACATTTTTAAAGGATAGATTCGGAGATATTGGCACGTGGATTACTCGGATCACGTTTTTAAAAGTTATCTGCAGCGTTCGCATGTGAAACAATTGTACAGATTTTGTTGCTGTACTTAAGAATTTCAAGTTTAACATCCGCGCTCGGAATCGTGTATGTCGGGTGGAATTAATGCAAGAAATTTGTTTGTCCGAAACGAGCACTCGTAAAATTCAAGCACAAGAATAAGGAAACAAAAGGGGAATTTTGTCACAAACCGAAAAAAACACAAACAGTTATTTGTCGTAGAACATGTGTCTCTGGGACCATTATGAAACTTTATGACGTCATTAAATGTCCACATACGGTCCGGATTTGGCCCAATATGGACTTAATATTTTCAGTGTTGGCAAGTTGGTATGTGTTTCATGACAAATAGTTCCAATTAACTTAAAAAGGCGCTTTCAGAAACATAGGCAGCATATACAGTTTATACGCTTTGCTGTTGTAAGATTTAGTACCGTGAAAACAAGATGTTGCAATATGCTCAGGTATGACTAGACTTTGGAAAGTACCGATCCTGCTGCTGACATTGATGTAAATGATAGCAGACTTCCTGCGAGCACCTAGTTTGATTGATATTTGCCAACGGATGTTACTTAAAGCCAACCATGTTGCACTAAACCGAACCCAGACGTCGACATATTAAAGGGATCTGCTTTCGTCGTGACGATTGACAATTTGAAATGTCACGATTGACGCGAGTCCGCCAAACAACAGGCATCAATTATTGCGTGGTTGCGGTAATATTGTGCTTGTCTTTCGGCGCAAGTTAGACCAACAACACCTGTATCGAGATTTCACCTTATGCGCGACAATACCACATACCACAAAGGTTAACACGTGTTTTTGGACTCGACGTCCCTATTTTAAGCCGAAAGGCGTTTTGTGACGTGCAGTTTAAAACCGCAAGACACCAGTTCTTTTCCCAAATGTATGCTGTTTTACATTTACAGGGACTCTCCGTTTCGTTTCGCTTCAAGAAATGCGTACAAACACACTAAGGGACAACCACAATTTACTCACGAAACTTTGAACGTTATCAATGTAGTGTGTGATGAAAATTTTAAGCCACCATCCGCTATCCGTTATTAGAGCGACAAATAAAGCATAGTTTGTGTGATAATTGGAGGGTGGGCAATAACAACCATAGATACCGCTTACCGTAATTTGTTGGACTTTGCGATGACAATAATAGTGAGGGTATTTGCCACAATACCGAATATAGCCATCGCGCCGAGTAAAGCTGCAACAAACGCAGCCACTTCCCATGAAAACGGATAGCCGGTGTCTCTGTTATATAGTAAAACGATACATTACTCAAAATAGACAAGCTGTTTGTTTAATTTTGATGAAATAGTTGTTTATCCGCTACAATCTATTGTTAGAAAGCATCATCACCTTTGTTACGATTTAATTGCATTAATAATCGCCTCGCTATACAGCCATGTTGTTGTGTCAAAATTACGATGCTTTGTTTAAAAGGTTTTTGCATTATGAATGTGAACAATGAATGTGTACACTGACAATACAAAGGAGGGGAAACTAGATGGAGAACTTAGCTCACTCTTGATGTGTTGCGACTCGCAATTTGAACAGGCGGAATTTATCAACCTTTAATACCAACTTCTCAATAACGTCAAAATATACTTTAACATCTATTCAGTTTTTATCTGTTAACTTTGCCGAGTTATAATTTATGCCAAAACGTTTACTTACACTGTGGTAAACTGGGTTGAAATGTTTGTCATAGGCAATCCTGTAGTAGCCATCTTCCTTACCAAAAGGTATATAAGCGTCACTTAAACAAACTAAAACCTGCCGAAAGAAAAATATTGCCAGCTACGTTGAAAACTCATACATTTTACAGTTGGAACTTGTCGAGAGTTCCGCACAACAGATAGTTAAATTTAACTGTCAAAGCATTAAACTCGTCTATTTTTGTGGTTAAATGTCACAGTTCTTGACACATCCCTATCAATCTGCAGCTGTGGCGGATCAGAAACGTAACTTGTTCCTGTGTGTTGCGCGCACACGTATAATCAGCGGGAGGATGTTCAAGGTTGTGTCTGTCCAACGAATCCCTTGAGTTGGTATTTTGTTCCTGCTTCCCAGCGATTGGCGAGTAAGTTACCGCAAAAGGAAAATCAATTTATCATTTCCATTCAGTTAGGCAATGCGGTCGCGAACGCTTTTGTGAAGCCTGGCTAAACAAAGCTATTACTCACAGCGGCTACCTGTTTGCACAAATATAAATCGTTTCGCAGAAACGCGATAATCGTTTTTCGTGACTGCTGCAGGTTTACGTCAGCATAATTATTAACGCCGTGATCATATCGACCAACACACTGCAACATCCGTTAGTTTTAGTGGATGCTCTAATTTGCTTTTGACATTTTATGTGCCAACCATGACGAGCTACACTCGGAAAATTGCCGTAACCTTTCCAAATAGTAAAAAAAATCATAGTGATTGTTAAGCGTACTCAAGCGTTTTAGCTGTATCAAATACATGGACAATTTGAAATAACCAAAAAAGTCGAAGACGCAAAATACAAATCGCAACTATCATTTCGGATCACTGGCCATGTGGCAACGAGGCTCTTACCTACATTTTGCCAAAGTCTTTCTTTTACGTAAGATAAGATACCGAGGCCAAAATAACTAGCAGTGTTCGGCAACATATCTAAAGCGAGGCAACGGCACAAACCACTGCGCAGATATCTGAAAATGTGTTGCGCAATGAAGGGTAAACGCTTGAGGAGTTAGTTAGCTGAAGTGGAAAGTGTCGGTTAATAACAAAAATATTTTTGCTGGCGAGGAAGACGAAATGGCGTATCTTGAAGGCAAATTATCTCTCTGCGCACAAGCGTGCTCGATACACGTGACCGCAATGCGAGATCAAGCAAATAACATATCGTGCACTTCTGCTCGTCATGTCTTTTTTTTTTGTGATTTAACTGTGTATTGTACATTCAGAAGCCTAAGTTTGCGTATTTAAATTGTTTAACTGAGAAAACAGAACTCTCCGACAAATCATTTGTGCTATTTTTTTAGGCTA
This sequence comes from Ascidia mentula, assembly GCF_947561715.1. Taxonomy (NCBI): domain Eukaryota; kingdom Metazoa; phylum Chordata; class Ascidiacea; order Phlebobranchia; family Ascidiidae; genus Ascidia; species Ascidia mentula. The sequence goes on along the minus strand of NC_138574.1, from coordinate 8,685,885 downwards.
ACCGCACACGATACGCACAGTGCTGTGCAGTAAGAAAAACTTTAAGCCGATAATGTGAAACAGATGTCTTTCCTTTTTCCGTGCGACTGGAAGGACTGGTTTTGCATGAATCAATTCTTGTTAAACTTGGACAAAAATGCTTTTAAGTACAGACATTCTGCGCGCTTCTCGAAGCATGATCAACTCTACCAGACCATGACACAGTAGCATGTGACCAGGTGGGGAAGGGATAGTCTAATTTACAAACCGTTTAGAAATTTAAAATAATTTGGTGAAGATGACCTGATACTTAAGAAAAATTGGACCTGTAGACATTCCTGTAATCTTTTCTTCGTATTTTGCTTCACAACCGTTTGTAACCTTGCGCAGTTGACGCATGCCGACAGCGTTGACAATTACAAGTTGCAATCTGACACCTCGACGGAAAGTTGTTTTTCAGTCTCGTTGTAATTAAATACCAGACAGTCATTTCTACCGAAAAAATCAGATAAAGCTAAAATCGATCGGCGTTTTGGACTAAAAATGCCTTTCGCAATCTTACTGCCCGGGGCACATTATACTGTATACAGGTTCGAGAAACTAGCTAAGAATCTATACCTTCCACACATAATACAACATACTCAGCACCGTCCCCTGCAGCGTTACTGCATAACTATATTGCATTGGTGCTTATGTCGAGTCCCTTTATGGGCAAGTGGAACTTGTCGTCAATTTACGTACAGGTTAGATCATTATCGCAATATCGGGCTGCCAGAGATAAATTGCATCAAACGTTAAGTGAATGCCATCACATAAATCACATTGACGTATAAAAAATCAAACAATTTGTGCGCCGCTTAACTAGCTGACTGTATTTCAAAATATAGCTGTTGTGCTCTGTTGCAAATGGTGCACAAACCCATCAAATTTATAAATATAGCTGGTAACGAAAACTTTAGCATCTATTAACTGGCTTCTTCGTTTCATAAAAGATTCATTTCATAAATGGCGACCACGCTTCCTATACTGACAGAGACCCAACCACTTACCGCAGTGGCATTCGACCGTGCAAAGCTCATCAACATCATGTGCTATAAGCAGAACCGGGCGCGACTACCTCGTTTAACACGTCAGCTAAAAAGGTTGCTTCTGATACCGATTGTCACGCGAAGACAGCGATTGTTCTGAAGTGATTCGCAACAAACCGCGCCCTACTTTGCCGCTTTTTACATGGAGCTAGCAACATATTTTGCAAGTAAGCATCTTTTTTGCAGCACCAGGGGCTGTTAATTTTCTATTTCTGCGTTTAGGAGATATGTGTTTAGGAGACCATTGAAATTTTCGCTTTGGTATGTCACGTTTTTAACCTCCATAACGTTTAAAATATGTGTTTTATTTAAATTAGCTGCTTATACTTTTCAACCCTGATTTAAATTGCACGATTTTCATTAAATATGTTTGTTTATGCCGTCAAGCAGTGCTTGGATGCATTAAAATCAGCCATAACCGATATTTACAGATAACAGGCCCCAAGATAATTAATAACCTCATTATTGTCAAGTACTTTACCTCAACCAAAATTAGCCTCTATAGATGTCCGTGGTTTTTAATGGGGTTTATAATGAATGACTGAATGACTTATTTATAATATTCCATGAATCATAAAACATGTCGTGAAGAGCTTAATTATTCATTTAAAACGTCACCCATCGTTTTGCATATGAGGAAGCTCGCCGCATCGCTATGTTCTGTACGGTATAGATTGCCCATGGGACTCTTATTTGTTCCAATTCACCTCGTGACGATGTCGACTGATTTTATCACACGAGTCAACCTCAGAGGATCAACACAAAATACCAGCAATTAATACCTATTGTATATATCACCACATATGTACATAGTCTGGTATTACACCTGTTGCATACCAACAAACTGATTTACCGTTTCAAAAACTATCTATAAATTGAGATTGAAGAAATTTCTTTTAATAAACTGAGATAAAACTTGAAAATGTAAAATTAAATAAGTCCAAATCTTCGAGAAATAAAATTGAACCAAATATTTTCGCTTCATTTTTTTCATTGGTTTTTTCTTTTTGGACCTTTTAGCCACACGGGTAAATAGTAATCTCTCTATCATATCAAAATCGTCATTAAATAGTAATTGGACGTGGACGTATAATCATAGACACTATCACTTTATATATGCCGTGAAATAATCAACACATTGTAATTAAATACATGCGTATATGTTTTTATTGCTCCAGCAAGTTTAACACTTAAAGTTTAAATGTACCAAACAATTTGCTTCAAAGTGTAAACACGATGATACTTTACGAAAAAAAGCATCTTTGTTCTGTATCTAAAGCGACAAATGCCTCATTCGTTGTTTGTTTAACTTCATCGGGTCGAATTTTAGTGCGCCTGGAATTATTCGCTTGTAACAAAATTATAATTACTATCTATTCATTACTGATGCTGTCGGTCGTGTTATCAATACAAGAAGGCTCTTCCAACAATAACATTGATAAAGACCAACATTTCGGTTGCTATGCAGCAGCCTTCGTCAGGATGCACCAACATGTGCAAAAACCAGAGAATGCTTTTGGAGTCGGTGAACCTAAATGCGTATGCATTAAATGAAACGCCGTTTCCCCCAGTGTACCAATACTTGCTGTAGACACTTCTGCCCCTGCACCGCACAAACACCACAATAGTGTAGAGCGCCTTTCGTGGTTGCGGTTAATTGTATTGCAGTTGTGTCCTTCCCGCCTTTCCTGATCGTTCTTCATTTCTTCTTTTTCTACTCTTGTGTTTTTCTCATTTGATGCGCTTCGCCTATTGACCACTGCTTTTTGCAAATATATATTGGCACATCCTGACAAAGGCTGATGCATAGCAACCGAAACACTGGTGTTCATAAATAACATTGCCAAAAGAGCCATTTTGTATAAATTTATAATTATTATCTTCGCTGTAACTGCACTGTGTAAACCAGACATTAATCTTTATGATTTAATCCATACAATATCTGTAACGACCTGACATACATATCCTGTAAACAAAACACGATAACTATATCCTAACAAAGTTGCACCAGTGCGTGCATATACGACAGACCTATGGATGTTTACGTGCATTATCCTTTTCCAAACGTGCTATATCGCTAAGCATGCCACCACGCCAATAAAGGTTCAAAAACTGTCGACTGCTAAAGAACCGGTAAATTTGCATTGTCAGATTTTGAGATAAAACATTGTTAAAACAGCTTTGGCCTTTTTCGCTTCTGTATACAGGTTTACAACAGTATAAAAGTCTTCGCCAAATTGGAAACATATTAGATTGTAAGTTAAATAAACAAGATTTTTATTTTCGCCCACTTTTATTCCATTTTACCAAAATGCGACATAACAACATAGAATGCCTCTTCCCAGTTGGCAACTGTTTGTTTACAAGCCAACAGTAAAAGTTACGCCGACATGTAACCCTGTGTAAAAAGAGCCATTCGTCAAGCTACCTTCCTGTTTAACAATGCACCAATCATGGTCGTTTACGTCGTGTGTCATTCATTACAAGCAGGTAGTCGCTTTTAATCATTCAATGGAAACAGCGATAAGTGATATGCTTGTCACGATTCAACTTTTGGCATCATAACAGGCGCAAGCACCTTTTTTCTTCCTCCTTAACCTGTTTGGCTTCCGTGTTCTTCATGACATTTTCACTTAACGTGATTCTTTAACCCAGTAGTTCCAAACCTGACTTTAAGGGATCCGTAAGATGATTTCAGGGGGTTCTTGAATAAGTAAGACCAGCCTATTAGCATTTTATCCGTTTTTTCTGCTACCTTTTTCATTTCGTCCACTCCAAAATAAATTTCGGTTTCTAATTATTTCTACTTTTAATACGTCTCACACAAATTTTCAGTTGCAGAAGTAAACAACTTGTTTGTTACAAGAGCCTCATGAATATTTTAAGTACACTGTAAAAATACTTGGGTATAAATTATTTGGGTAGATACCGTTTTGTGGGTATTTAAGCATCTACCATGCAGTCATATTCAAACACCAGGACGAAATAACTTATTTAAATGTTTTTAAATTTTGGCGGCATTTTTTATTCTGGCGCGAGCGGCACAAATACCGCCCTTTTTGCTTCCTTTCGCCAAAGAGCACGCCATTTCTAACAAGACGCTAACTGTTTGTTTTTTGTTTGTTTTTGAAAATTGTAACTAAACGTGGTCTGTTTGTAACAGAAAACAAAATTAGGAATAACATGGACTTTACTGTTACTGAAGATGTAGATATTGTTATCTCTGCTTTGGATGGGGGAACCATGTGAAGACAAGGAAAAAGTTTACAGCGTGTTTTATGGTATGTATATCACAATATATGTGTATTGACAAAAGCTAGCCTTTATTAGTTTTTAATAGACTGGCTATTGTGATTTTCCAGATAATAAAATTGATGGGAAATCTTTGAGTGCAGTTGGGCAACTGGATGTTTTTTAACCCTTTTTGCCAGAGGAGCCGTTCTCGTTAACCCTTACAGTTTTATCAGTGTCCATATTATTTTACGTACTGGTAAATTTTTATGTGCGCAGTAACTTGCAAAGCATGCAAAATAAAAGTGACTAAATTTTTTGTGCATTATTTCAGTTGCAGAACCAAAACAAGAGAGGAATTTATGTACCCAATTTACTCATTGGGTATATATTAGATTCCAAAAAAGTAATAAGGTACAGCCATATGGTACCAAAAGGCCGCCTTTGGGTATGAGTCACATGTACCCAACAATTTTGGGTACTATATACCCAAAGAAAAAGTTTTTGGGTTCTCAACGAAAGTACCCAAAACTCGAGGTCATATCTATCCAAATATTTGGGGTATACACTATCCAACTATTTTTGCAGTGTAGAGTACCGCAAACTAATCATGTTTATTTTTTTTGCGAGAAAAGCAACTACGCGACGAACAAAAACAAGGAAATGAAATGGCATGGGCACCGATAAAACCATAAAGGTTATGAGTCAGGCGCCCATGTAAAGGTGATTTCCTCACGGAGAATCACCGTCTGCCGTAGGATCGCAGCCAGTCGCACTGGGAGGTGATGGGTTGCGACAAGCTGCATGTGACGAAAGGTGGCCACCCGGCCGTGCTGGCCAAAGCAAAACCCATCGAAACGCAAATGACAACTCGGTTCTCAGAACGTTTCCTTTGATCCACATCGACAGACCTTAACGTCCCGAGGACTGTCCAAACGTGGTGGTTTTGGTTGGAGATGGTCGGGATCGTATGGAGGTTGCGCTTGTTGAATCATCGTAGGTCTTGCTGATGGTCAATCGCACGTTGTGATGTTGGTGTGTATCGCTCCTAGGTCTGAAACAACAACGGATCCTACGGCAGTAAATTGTTCATTTAGGCGTAGAGTGTACAGTGGAATATAGATAAAAACACAAATAAAAAAAAAGACAGAAGAAACGCAATAAACGACAAGAGGACTACAAGAAAAAAGTGAAAAACGGACTGCTAACAGGGTGAATGAAAAAGGAAGTTAATACTGAGATGTGAAACATTGGCGGATTTTTTTTTTAAATGATGGACGGGAGAGCGATCTAATGGAAGGGTTTATTTACTCCCATATCTGTGGACCCCTAAATTTTAGCATGCGTAAGCCGAAGGTGGCAAACTAGATTATTTTTTTAAAAAAGGGTCAGTGACTACAAAAAGGCAAGAAAACTAATGCTTTAACACATAAAAGGTTGTTTCACATGCTTACTGTAATAAGTTCAGGAGGTAACTATTAAAACTGTAATTTTTTTCCTGCCAAAAGATATACCTATATATAGACTTACAAAACTGCAAAACTTGATTGCGGATGGAACACTCATTCCACGAAAGATGGTGATGGGTAAAACATATTGATTACAAATGCCCTAAAAATGTTCAAATAAAGTGTGTGCGTTGATCTTGTGGGCTTTCACCTGACCAAACAAATCTGAATGACTCAAAATTTTGCTTTGTGTACACGATGTCTCACAAAATACGTATTTATCATGGGTTCAAAGGTTTAATTGTTCCTATAGCGGATTTCTCATCGTTACATTTTGTAAAATATTTGTATATGGCACCAGTTTGTATATAGCATTTAAAATTATCTTCGGCCTTTCTGGTTGGGTATATATGTGTGTGTTTTATGGATAATATTCGCTGCCTTTCTGTTTCGCTTACAGCTGCAGTTTTTCCTGGCGGCGTAGGACTATTATTTTATTGCATTTGTGTAAGCACAGGTCACTATAGTTCATAAAGCACAGAATTCTAGCACATTTTATGTGGAAAAATCAAGCAACAAATAAATTACTCTAAACAGGAAAGAAACAACATGTGTCGATATATTAGACCATAAACGCTTTGACCGTTTCAACGACAGGCAACGCACACAATACACAGGTTGTGTAGCTTCCTGCACAGTCGGCGCATGTCACCAAATGGCCACAAGGTAAAAATACAACAGTCGCTGTGTTTCGACGACAAATTTTACAACGAATCTCCTGCTCGCGTTGGCGTAACTGTTCGCGTAAATCTTCTAGGGGTGTTCTTTCTGTCGATATGTTGTTGTCACGTGATGTTTCCGCATGATTGACCGGCAATATCAAAATGGCTTCCAACAGAGATTGAAAATTGCTGAACGTCGAGTTGGTTTTTAGGTGGTGACTGAAGTCAAAACCACTTGATTATTTGTTGTTTACAATTTTTTAGACAATAAGATTACAAGAAAAAGAATGTATCACACGCTTGCTTATTTTCCTGACATTTTTAAAAGCCTTCAAAAACTCCTGTTAAAAACCTTTTTTGACTTTTCTTACTTTAAATATGCTCGTTTGATGTCTGTTATTTCAAAACCCATCTTGCGTGCTTCAGCAACTAAACGGTTTCCTTGCAGGTCAGCATCGACTTTTTCTTTTATAACTTGCATTTCCACCTGGGGATCAACTATTTGTGGACCAGTGTTTGGTTGTCTAAAAAAATTATAACAGTTAAACTTATATAGGGGAACGTAATGCCTATAAATAAAAACTTACTGTACGACAGATCCTGACTGGTTAATATTAACTGCATTCGAAATGGTGGGCCTTGAAATATTCGGATACAGACTTGTTACGTTGTAAACATAATCCACACCTTTCTGTCGCAAAATGTATTCGCATCTGCAAAATTATTTGTTAGTGTCCTTATTTTTTATGAATGTTTGGGATTACGCTTTAAACTTCTCAAACGAAGGTTACAAACTTACGTTGGAAACCACTTGGCATGTTCGAAAAATGGATCGTCGTGGATTTCCCAGTTCTGCAGGCCACCGTTACAGTGCCAGCATTTGACCCTATCCCGTTCTCCTAAATAAATCATTCTGTCACGTCACAAAGAGCAAACATCACAAGGCGTAATAGTTTGCGAATTGCGCCAGATTGCGATTTACTTTGCGGTTTATACAAGGAACGAAATAAAACATATTTGAACACACAGCAAGCGATTTCGCTAAAACAATGTTTACCAATATTCCAACAAATATGACTTTGTCAGTATTTCAAAAACGTAATCAGCATAAATTCTTTAAACTTACCCAAGTAAAAGAGTCCAGCGTCGGCCATGCGTGACGGTGAAGCTCGGATTCGGTTGGATGACCACACATGGGAATGATCATTAAAAGTTTGCAACCTTGCCACATGTTCTCGCATGTGGGGATTCACCGGATTTGCGCATGGAAATAGATGTTCTTCTTGTCTTTGACTTGGGCTTGCCCTGGTCCCCAATCTGTTAATTGTGTGTTCGCAAGTTGGCTCGTGCCACACAGCGTCACGTGGGTTATCGTTCAAGGTCCATTCATCGACAGCATGCCCACAACTGTACATGACGTAGTTGACAATTAAAATTAGCAATGACAAACGCTATGTGCATTCACTACAAACTACAAAAGAGTACAATAATTACAAATTACTCCAATGCATTTGTTTCGATTTCATTTGCAACAAATGTACACTTTTAGTTCAGTTAAGTGTGAGTTGTGATACTAAGTTGCGCACCTGTAACACTTTACCCGATCTCCGCAACCTTCATAATAAAATCCACATTCTGCTAATGCTCTTGGGTCTGCTGGTGAATAGTTGGGATAACTTCGAAAAGTTGCCAAACGGTGTGATTTGTTTGTCAAATCACCTTCGAACGTAAATTCGTGTTTAAATTTCAATGATTTGGAGGTTCTAAATAGACGTTGGAAAACACGATAGCGGTAATTGTAAACACTGTAACTACCATCCTAAATTATGTCGTGTTGTAACACAATAAAAACCACTTTAGAACTAGTTTGCAGATTAAGCAATTTGATTTAAAAAAAAACACTTTTGTAACTGCAAAGAGGTTAGGCAGAACCATTGTACTTTGATATATCTTACCTGATGGAACGTGACTTCGACTGTGGTCTGGAGGCTCAGCAGCATTGAGGGTTATTCGTCCGTCTGATACAACTAATGACGGAACTTCACTTGACCGAATTAAACTGCACATTGGATCACAAACACTTCGACCTAAACTGTCGTTGATGTCACTTCAGTGCGCGCTTATAGTCCCGTAACGCACTGGCGTCGCACTTATAAATGTCATACGGCAGCGAGGATTACGAAACGGTACACGATGTGGAGGGTATTTTCTCCGGGGATTTCCCTTCTGGTCTTTTGCACCAACGCGTTTTCCGGGGTATTTCATGAAGAGAAAAACACGTCATTGAACCCGTTTAACCCGCAAACAAAACTTCAAATTAGTTACCATTGTTAACAAAATGTTGTGCAGATGAATGCGTATCGCAAAAATATTAGTATTTTACGTTGTTTTCAAAAAAATTCCCGAGTAATTCATTTATTTCCATACATGTCATATGTATCAATATATATGTAAAACTTGTTTGACTCATATTTTAATTTTTGGGGGGTTCTACTGGTGACATATTTATCATTACGACCAAGTTATATTTATTGGGTATGTTGGATTTTATGCAACAACTACATATAAACGGAAAGTTATACACGGTTAGGAGAGGTAATATAGATTCACTGACGTGTGCTGAGGTACGAGTACAAGATATTTCTCCATTCACAAATACCGGAACAACGACCAGAGTAAACAAAGACATTGCGGTATCGGCCGGTTCTTACCGGTTTTCGTTTGTCCCGGGGTACTATACTGAAACATTACGCCAATCGGCAAACAAAGGAATATGGGTTTCTGTAAAGTGCGGTCATGTTCTATTCATGTTGAGATTGTATTGACATGACGGATTACCGAAAAGGGGAACCACCAAAATATTTTCAGGTCCACGAATACATAAAGGTATCCAATGTGGCCTACAAAAATTAGCTTGCGTGACTATCAATTGTTACGGGCGTTTCACAATATTCAACAGGAAATAAAAAACAGCAGTCCACAGATATCTTTTATTTTTCAATTCTTATAAGTGTGTGATATGTGATTGGTTAGTGTGGTATCTTTGAATGCTTACGAGGATTTCGAGCAATACTTCTTTGCACCTGTTGTCATCCATTAAACATGGCAGTCATAGCAGAAAGACTTTTAGCAATGTCAAACAAATCAAAGGCCTAAACACGTACTTGGCATTTGGATCAACTCCAAGGCATACAATCTTTTATAAAAATCATGACAATAATTGTCAAATAAACCTGACAACAAAAAATGTGACCGGGCGGCAAATTCAGCGAAAAATCAGACAATAATGTGCATGAAGCTAATTTAATCCTTGAGCAACAATAAGAGTGGTGTTACTTTATCAATGCATGTCCGCTGTACCGAAACGTTATGGAAAGTCCCAGTTTCGGTCCCTTTGCCCACTCAACCTGTTTTGATCTGGCGCATGTGATGCAACATGTTGATTGATACGATTGAAAGCAATGACGTGAAGTATTGACGCGCAACAAATAATTTCGCCAAAAGTGGCACGCTTGTTACTTTTTAAAAAAGGAACACTAAAAACAACCGGGTACTTCTTGCTTGGTTTCGCACGAAACCTGTCATGAAACAAGAAGAAATAAACCCGAACATTATATCCACTGTGCTGGTATTGGATGTCTGGTGGTTACGTTGTGGTGTAACTCAGTTCTCAGCCATATGAAAGATTCTACTTAAAAATTGAAATCAATAAAACTGCCTAAATCAAGACTCACATGACTTGGACAACGAAACTTTGCGACGATGTTTTGCAAAAACAGGAAGAGGAACTTGCTACACGTGGCGTCACTTAAATGTCTGTGGGGGCATGCCATACCAGTTACGCCATGCATTCTCAAGTTCTGTAAAGTTGTTGGAAAAACCCGTATCTTGTCGCAATTGTGATACCTATTTTCGTTACGTCTAGTTAGGTTTTCGCAAACACTGATGAAACCTAATTGGTTTCAAAAGTAGCCCAGTCTGTACTAACATATTTTTTTGGAGACATGCTAACAACAAGGTGTGCTGAGTAAGCAAAGTAACTTCATAAGGCTCAGGTCGAGTCTCAACCTTAAAAAACATGGGTCAACGCCCAAATATATTTACTATTTTTCGGACACAAGAAACCATATGAAACCCACTATGACAAACTATCTGCTTCGCAATTCATTAGTGCACTGTCTCCTTCGCGGTTATCATAAAACTAAAGTTACATTCACAACAAACATTTTTCTGTGTCAACAAAAAAAGTAGAAAATTGCACTAAAAGTAACAGCGACCAATAATAATAAACCTTTTTCGCCACAGCGAATCTGACGCCACACAAGGCGTTCGCGTCAAAATTGCCTTTCATGTACCAGAAAAGCAGCTTATATTGTAGATATCGAATAGTTTCGAACATGGGAGAACAAATTACGTTACCTCAAAGGTCAGGGTAAGCTGTGACATCATACAAACTTATATGTCGCTGTAACATCACAAACCAAAGGCTTATTTGTCTCTAATTATCAGCAAAATAAACGGTGTGTATTAGTTGTTAATTGTGGCGGATTTTGTTGTGATAATGAACTTGAACAATAGCCAGTAAATCTGCGCATCGTCAACTAGATTGTGACCGAAACCGTTTATTCGGATGAATTAATCGAATCATTTATATGATGTAACGCGAATCCGTAGGTAATGCTACTGTCAGACAAAAATCGATGCTATGACAGGGTATCTGTGTTCCATCTTCCATCTCAGTTTTTCTCGGCGGTATTTGCCAGCCTCAAAATTTAATTACTTATCTTTTGCCGGAAGTAGACAAAACCACAGTGCTTCAATAAGTACTAATTGACGCGATAAATAAACCAATAACGGTTTGTCTCTGTCGTGTTTTTGAAAAGTTTGTCGTTAGCGATCATAAATGCCTTCACCTCAAACAGACTGGAAAAATATGACAGGTTACAAATAGGTTGAAATAGCGCCCATCTTGTTGTGCTCCTGTTTAATGCTGTAGGGTTTGAACCTCACCAGCAAACCGTTGTATCCGAATAAACAGTTTATTATCAGGCTGTGGGAATAAATCCCAAGCCGGCGAATAGCTTGTAGAGTCTCAGTAATAATAGCAGTGTAACAGTAGTACGATAGAACAAGTAGAATCGAATGGAATTAAATAGAATGAATCTACCGGTCTAATGGGCTTTTTAAAGCTCTCCATACTGAGAGCTGATTGGTCAATAATGTCACGTGATATCATGAGGCGCTCGAAGTAATATAATAACATTACGCAATTCAAGCACTGGTTTCTGTGACGTATGTTACAATGCGAAAACTAAACCAGAATTCCATTCCTTCACACTAGGCTAGCTGGCAATAAAGCGCCTTCTGTGACGTCACGCAACAATAATCTCGCTTTCTCACGATTTCATATGCACGGTTTAAACCACTGATCTCGATGAACATATAGATCAGTGGCGGTGGTTTAAACGCAACTTTAATGTGCCGTATCTCAGAAACCTGTGGCCATATCAAGCAATTTCTTTCTCAAAAATTGTTCAAAGTTATGAACATTACATAGCTTAATTATTTTTTATTTGAATTTTATATTAATGCACAGTCGATAGAATTAATTATAATAAGTAGGGTTGGTGTCACCTAGTATAATTTTAACTCGCGTGAACCATTCCACAATCGTTGCACACACTGATGAACAACAGAGATCATTCACGTTGCACCAAATTTGTTTGGGAAATTCCCTGTTCCTGCAACAAAATGGAACGGAATTCGGTTTTTGGATCAGCATCAGCCGATGGAACTTGTCCAATATATTTTAAGAGAGGTATGTAGGTAGGCACCGACCTAACACATAACGTACTGTTTATTATAGTTTTTTATCCATTGTCTTTCAGAACTTGGTTCGACCCGAACAAATATATTTCCAACATGCATTTAGTCGCTTGAAGTTAAAGCAACGTTTAAAGGAACGTAATTCTTAATATAACAGTAAGTGTGGTTTGCATGATTACGATAGTTTAATGTATGACAAACGCTAATCTTTATACCTAAAAGTGCAAGTGAACTTATACCAGGAAATGTCGATTGTAGTTTTTTGCCAGATTGTCGTTTGATTTATTCTTTAATTCACGTGATTATCCAATTCGTTCTAGGTACCGGTAATACAAAAAAAATCTGGAAAAGGATTTCTTGAAGCCTGCAAAATGATGTTTTAGAAGAAGCCAACCTGGATAAAACTATCCCACCTGGATTTTTTGAAGGTATAACTTTTTTTATTTTGTGTTTATGCCAAACTTTCTTTTGGATTGTTGCATTTTTTCTTCTTGCATCTTGTTTGTGACAAATGTATGTGAACCCTAGTACATAGATTAGTAGTTTAAGATGAAGTAGTTTTTGTTTTAAATCCCTGTAAACTTATGTCCCCAATAAAATTTCAGTTTCTGCAATGTAAATGTATAAATGATTCACTGCTAGACAGCAGTTGGTTCACAAGGATTAAATAATCTGAAATCATTCAAAAATTGATAAAAAACATAATACAGAATTGACAAAAAGTCATAATCCAGTATTTGTATTCTTATTATTCAACTATTGTTTTTCTCCTGTTGTGTTCCTCAATTAAGTCTTCGGGCTAATTTTCTTGCCATATAACTACAATTTTTTATTCCAACTACATTGAAATGAACAAATCTCTACTTGAAAAGTTGAATTAATTTGCTTCTGAGCATTGTGAATTTCCCCCTTAAATTTGCATATATTATATGATTCATACAATGGTGCATCTTAAGCATTGGTTGCCAAAAATGGTCAACATCTTACACACACAACAATGTTGGTTGATATAATTTTAACTAGTAACTAGTATGTTATGTTCAAAGATTTTAAAATTTGCAAAAACCTTGCCGAGCAAAATATTTTTTAGTCAATCTTTCAGACAGCAAAAACCTTGTGTTGTTTTGAGCAGTCATTAAAATCCAAAGTTAAAAGCATTAATTTTTACTTCTCAAAACACTTTGTTTTAAAACACATGGAAAAGTTGACAAGTAATATCATAAAATAATACAAAATTTATATATTCAAGCATATTTAATATTTATCAGTACTATGTGGAGAAACAAATTTTTGTGTGTGTTTAAAGATAACAGGAATTCACATGCGCGGTGGTGACTGACAGGTCTGTCCTTATTTACAAAATATCCAAAAACAAAAGAAGAGTGAAAGACTGTGGCATTAAATAAAATAAATATTTCTTTTTTTAAAAAAAAATGAAGGATTAAACTGATCTGCCACTCTATCCAAGTATTTTTGAATATTCAGTGGTATTAACAACAATTTCAGGCTTCTGGTTAGTTAGGAACACTAGCGCTGCCCAAATGACAAATTACCAAAACTTTAAACAAAGGAAATTACTTAAAGCTAGGAAGTATATTTGACAGCCTATTTAAAGGTATATATCCCACACTTTTATGCTCTAATTAACACAGGAACTATAGCAATTGCCCTGCTGTCTTAACGAACCCAAATGTAATTGAGTATTAAACTCCAATTTAAAGTTGTTGTGTCCATTGATTGCTTGACTGAATGGGAACAACATGATGGGGTAGGATTTTGGCTTTTCAGGGTGTGAAATCTGATACACTCCCGTGATTGTTTCCCTGAAAAATAAGAAGTTGTGTTGCTCCCACACACATTTCGAAGCAAAGGCTTCATTTTGTGACTGAAGTTGCTCAAACCTCTTGCAATATTACTCATTAGGAAGTGTGCATGTATACATTACTGTGCGTTTTATTTGGAACACCCACCAAATATTGCTCTATTTATACATATTTATATTTCCTTTAGTTGCAGTTTTTAGCAAGATGCAGTGGGAGGTGATTATTTGTTATTCTTGTTTGTCCTGTTTTGTTGTCAGTAAAGGAACGCTTTATCTCAGGAGACCAGTGCAGTCTTTAGAGGAAAACAACTTTATAAGTAGCGAGAAATTACTTTCAGCAGATAATTATATTGCATGCACTTGAAACTGAAGTGTACATGGTTTAATAAGGTTATAAGATGTTCATTTTATTTGCATACATGTCATATGTATCAATATATATGTAAAACTTGTTTGACTCATATTTTAATTTTTATTACATGCAAATTTGTATTATAAACTTATGATAAAACAGTATTGCAATCAGAAAAAGTTATTTTTTTGGTAAAATCACCATAAAGGCTTTAAAAAGTATGATATGGTTGTTCAGTTTGAATGCAGCAACATCTGTGAGAAATTGTCTCTGCATTGCTTTTATTTTTGTATAAAGATAATTATTTAATATTTGTGTGTTAAATAACCAAGGTATTCAGCATCAAATCCAGATTGTGTATGTAGGTTGTTGTGCATCCTTGTTGTCAGCTTTATGTGGCTGCTGAGCCTGTATTTAGTAATTTTTCCAACCCCATTATCTTGTTAAAATAATAACAGATAAATTATACCCAGTGTTTGTTTGTTAAATCCTTGTAATGGGTTGGCTGAAATTTAGCCAGTTACAGTTGTCAAATCAGACAGTCAATTGTAGGCCCGGGTAGCTCCTTTGTATGTAGCTCATTGTCTGTGCTTACTAATACACTTTCAGATGTTGGGATTTTGCTGTTTCCCAGGATGATAAGGTTTTAGTGCACCATTTGGTTTTGAAGTTAGTTGTTCTTCCTTGCAAACTGCTGCAACAATGTGTTCCCGGGCAACACTGTTTTTTTGTTTGTGTTTAGCTGTCTGTGAAGCTGCAGATCTCATTCTTGAATGCAACAATTCATGCAAAGAGTTTGAAAAGCAGCAATCAGTTGGTGGATTCAGTTGCAATATTGCTAGTAAGTATTGTCAACTACATCAAAATAGTTTTTTGCAAATGCAAACTTTTTTGTTGAATTTTTGTTTTCAGAAAATCAAGCAGAAACAGATGAAAACTTGATTGCAGCTGCCAGTCCAACACTTGAAAATGCTAATTGGTATATTCACCGTAAGGAAGGCATTTCACATCTGGCAATTAATGTAACATGGTCAATACCAGGTAATGCATGAAACTAACCAAGAAGAAACATGTTTTCATACAAAGTGTATTTTTTGTCTTATCAACCCCAAATAAAGTCATTATTGTATTTTAAAAATACATCTTTACCGCCACTGAAGTTTTCTCCTGAGAATAAACATATTTTAAATTATTTTTGTGGTTTGACAAGAACTTTCCTTTACTTTGCAACGAATAAATTTGCATTTGAAACATGAAACAATATTTCAACAATTGTTTTTCAAGGTGCGGTTGCTGCTAAAGCATACCAGCATGCTTACCAACTACAAGTTACGGTAGGTTTTGCATCTACATCACAAACATTTGAGATAGGCATGGGAAAATATTCAAGGAAAAGCCTAAGGGCGTATGATAAGGTAAGTTTTGGAAATAAGTTCCGCCTAATGATAAGTATTCCTGACACTTTACCAATATTTATATACATACATATTTTATTTTTTGAATATTTGCTAAAACACCTTTTTTGACTCTTGATATTGTTTTTAATGTTATTTGATAAAAGTAAAAATTATCCCATTTCAATAAAATAAAAAAAATGTTTGTGCCTAAAAGTATATGTAACAGAATTCTGTGGAAAAATTTATTGTCATAGTATCAATAACAGCAGATCCTAAAGCTGATGTATACACACATGCTTAATGTATTGTTGATTTTTAAAGGTAATCTTCAATCATGCTTGCATTGGAGTAAGCACTGAAGTTTTGTTTGCCGACAAAACCTACGTTGTTATGTTGTCAGGAATTCCAAGTAACGTGGAAAGTTCACCAAGTTTCAAGTTAATAAATATTCCAGGTATTTATTGTGGTAGAGGAATTATAATTGGCATTAATGCATTGTTATTACTTATTTTAGGCTGTGACAACCATAAATTCAATGTCAGCCAAACACAAAGCTGCCGCTTTGGTAAGTTTGCGGGTATTTTTACAGGACTGTTTAAAGTTTAAACAAACAAATTTGTTTTTATTAAATTTCAGACGAAGCTCCTAAAATTTCAACGACGACTGAAATGCAGCATACCACAAGTAATACTTTAGATTTAATTAAAAAAGTAATGATTGGTTTAATGAATGTAAAAATAATTTGAACATGTGCATAGAAGTTGGTTAAATGTGTCTTTAGGATTTTAACATCTTTTATTTTTTAAAAAATTGTTTCATACAAAATGCATTTTAGAGACAATTTCTATTTATTACTTTACTGTTGCACTTATTAAATGGACTACATAAATTATGCTGACTTTCAGGTTCCATTGTAATGGTACATGTTGAAAGTATGGGAAATGCTATCAAAGTTCCTCTGGCCATTGGCGTACCTTCAGTTATTTTGATTCTGATCATGGCGGTGTTGTGTTATCACAAACGTAAAGCTGGTAAGACAACCAGTTGGTATAAACCTATTGTATCACAACTAATAAACTATTTTCAGAGGGTTTACACAAAAACATTTTGATTTTATCAAATGGTGTGACTGGCCTGAGTAGTCCGGACATGACTAAAATGACTGACCAACTGCTCAATGACTTGAAAAAACTTGGGTGCAATGTTGTGTACAGCCTTTGGCATGAAACAAGCATTTCAGCTCTTGGTTGCCCTGACTGGCTTCATAGGCAACTGAAAGTTGCAGATTGTGTGATATTTCTTTTCCCTTCAACAAAATATGCCAAGTGAGTTTGTTTATTACACTTAAAAACCTAAAATAAAATGGGGTATTGGGACGTTGACCAATCACATTTATTTTTTTACAGATCTGCTCCTGATATGGACCCACTAATTAATCCATTTGATGTAGGTTTAAAAATTTTACAGAAAAATATTTTATTAGATGTTGGACCTTTGGTGTTGGCTGTGCATTTCAATAAAAAACCTCCCATCAATTTGCCAGATATTTTTAGTAAAGCAAATGTTCTTAGCTATCCCAAGCAAAGCTTTGGTCTAATTTCAAAAATTGAAAAATGTACTCTTAACAATGTTTAAATAAAAGTGTTGAATGTTTTGTAATGGATTTACTTGCTTTTGTAAACCACTATATTGAACATTGTGTTTCTGTTTTGTTTATTACTTTTCCACAACACCATAATTTCATGCAGTGCATTTTTATGAAATGTAAATGATGATCGTATAACATGTGAATAATCATTTGTTAAAAACTTGTATATTGCTGACCTCATTTGTGAAGCTACATTTCAGCCATTGTCAAACAACATGTTGTTGTTAGTTTGTCTATTCTTTATTTGTTTTACATTTTTCAATGCTGCTTTTTATTGCATACTAATTTTATGACTTTTTCTAGTCTCAATACAGTAAGCATGTACTTCCAAAGGTTTGTTGTTTTTGCAGCAAATTGTTGAGTATTCGTCATTTAAAAATGACATTAGACCTTCACTCATGTCAACAACAGTCAGGTGGCATGCACACATTAAGAAATCGAATATTTACTCTTAATTTAAAAATACTATTGTGGCTTTGTGTTGGCAAATTATTGCCTTTCATATAAAAAAGAGTGAACAATAAAGCTAATTGATTTGTGTTCTACAGCAGTCAGTTAATGTTGACCCAATCCATAGATTTGAGTTTTTCTGTTAGACCATGGGTTATATAATACAACCACCAATAACAGCTTTGGTGCGTTATTGCCAACATATTTTCTGATAATCGTGCCCTGAGGATTTAAATCTCTAGAAAAGGATTAGCCCGATATTGTTCAAAGTAGTTTCACAGAATTTACCTCATTTACATATAAGTTAAGTTAAAGTTGCATCAACAGATTACATGTCTTATGAAGGTTTACTAAACAATTTAAGAGATGCGATAACATGTGATGAAAGATTGCTGAAGTGCGTTTCATAGTAGCACCATCAGGCTTTTGTGCATATACGTTTTCTGACTGTTATCCTGAATACTTTTGCATTCAAGTCTTTCAGAAAGTTTTTTAAATCAAGTCAGAAATCTTTGATGTATCTTATTGTGGCAGTATTATTTGCTATGCCAGCTTTTGCGGCAAGAAAAAAGGACCTTATAATACACTGCAGTGATGACTGTGTTGGCAAATTTAGTGGGCAAAATGGACAGGGTACACAAAATGAGTCTGGAAATCAATTTTGTTCTGTTTCAGGTTAGACTGAAATTATAAGCTGCAATAATTGATGACCATACTGTGCAAAAAAAAGAATTTTTCTAATTAAGTTTGAAAGTAAAGCGAGTGTTTTTATCTAAAGTTAAAATTTTCTTTTTAGAAAATGTCCCAACTCCCTGGAAAACACACATACCGGGACCAAAAGCTGATATACAACATGTCAATTGGTATGTGGAAGAAAAACAACCTGGTCATCGCCAACTTGCAATCAACATAACCTGGTCTGAAAAAGGTGAGGTCACATTTGAAGTAGGTAATGTAACAATTTTCAAATTATTAAAATTTTCTACTATTACCTGTGTATTGCAGGTTACTGGGTTGGACGAAAACTAACGAATGGATATTTCTTGCAAATTGTTCCTTCAGGCACATTCAATGTGAAGTACAATGTCATCGTAAAAGCCAAAAACTTGTTTACCAAACATAAGTCTAAGCCACGATATCGAAAGGTAAATCAGAAAATTTGCATTTAGTGATTTTGGTGTACATGATATGAATGCCTGCGGCAGGTTTTTTTGCCTTGTTACCACAAGTTTGTGCTGAAAAAATCCTGCAGTTGGATTCATCTGATCAGTCCTTAAACAGCACACTAATTATGCAATTTGTTACAAGAAAGTGACTCGCGACTTAATAACTACATTATAGTAAAAAAAACTATTTACAACAGAATGATGTATTTCTTTACTTCATTAGCTATTGCACAAAAATATGCTATGTTTAACATACGAATTTGTGCAGGTTTTCTTTAACTATAAATGTTATGGACTAAGCGAAGACACTTTTGTGAGTCCAGGAAAAACATATGTGGTTGTGCTCAAAACTTTGCCTGTTTCTCCCCAAAATTTGGATCATCTTTTTGATGCAGCAGTGGTCAGTGTGCCAGGTACAATAACACCACTATTTTAATTTTGTGTCCTAACTTTGATTCTTGATGCAGATTGCAGTGATGACTCAGTAAAAAATACAAGGAACTGCAAAACAGTTGGTTTGTGTTACTTCTAAAAAATTTTTTTTTGAAAACCGAATGATTAATATTTTCAGAAATGAACTTTCAAAACTCAACGACAATGCAACCACCAACAACTTCAGGTCTGGTTAACCATACCTAACTATATTTTGCACTGTCTGTGTGAGAAAAGCTAGAAAAACTTTTTTGTTTAGGTGCCATTGCATCGATGTCCAGTAATAATAAATGCTGCCAGAGTTACCATTTGTATATTTTGTTTGGCATTGGGGGTTTGCTTGTTTTTGTCATTTTTTACCTTGGATATCTACTTCGTAAGCAATCATTGCATGCAGGTAAATATATTTGTTTTTATGACATAACTTTAACCTGATATCATAGGTCACATAATAGCTATGATGACTAAATGCTGAACTGTCGATTTTTTAATCACCCACTCTAAAATTGCAAAAAGGCCCATGAGGGTACTGGCACCCACTTGGAGAAACAGTGGTTTTAACTATAAATGGCATTTCAGCACACAGAAATACATTAGTTCAACTACAGTAAATTATATTATTAAATGCATATTTTGATTTTTAAATATCCAAACCACTTTAATTTAGACCTACCTCTGAACAAGCATGTGATAATACTGATTGACAACCAACGATTGGACAAAGTGTATGCCAAAGTTGGTGATGAACTTGCAAGGCTATTAAATTTTGTTGTAAAGCGTGTTACGTACAGCTTGTGGCATGCAACTGAAATAAGCCAGATTGGCATTATTGAATGGTTATCAAAGTATACATCAGAGGTTGATTGCATAATTGTCATATGCTCATCTTGTTGTCCAACTCATGTAAAGGACAGGTGAGAGGAATTTTCACAGTCAATCTAAGGACAGTTATACCCTATAATACTTTTGGCATTACAACACCAAATATGCATTTATTATTGCAGAAAAAACAAGTTTGAAGGTAGTGATATTCCATGCTGTTCTGGAATGCACACTGCTCTATCTTCCCTTTTTTTAACAAATGGTGGTTTAAAGTACTGCTCCATTCACTTTGATACCAAGCAAAAGCACTGCATATATGGTCATCCCTGTTTCACTTTGCCCAAAGATTGTTCACCCCTTTTAAAGAAATTGTCAGTGACCACAGTCCCTGAAAAATTTAAACAAACTTTGAAACAACAACTGGGTTATTTCGTTGCTGAGATAAATGACAAAGATTGCACTTTGTTGTCAGGGGGAAATGACCATCAAGACCTTAGTGCGAACTTATCAAATGTTGAAATGGAGTATGTGTGTTCACTTTGAAAATGCAGTCAAATTAGACAGTATTTAACTTTATTTTTATACGCATGTTACCATAACAAATCTATTAAGTTGCCGCATATTGCCTATCTTGTCATTGCCTGATTTTGAGTGTTGCACTCTTCATATAACTGCTTTTGTACCCTGAAAATTGAGCTTATCCTGTCATGTTTTGCATATTTTGTAAATATACTGCATTGTTGTACTGGTCAATGCAAAATAGTGACTTCTTATACTCAGGAAATATTACTTTCTATAGAAGTTGTGTCCCAGTTTCGACAGTTTCAAAATATCCATATGAAATGCACATTTTGTAAGTCGGTGAAGGTATATGCAGCAACAGACAAAAACCGCAACAAAACGCAATAACAAGAACTGTGTAAAGAACTTTCACCTTAACCATAGTTGCTCAACTAAGTTAACGTAGAAGAAGAACAAAACTTTGACCCCAACAACCTTGAGCGTGATTCTGGTTCTGAAGACATAGAGCTTGTATCCGAAGCAAAATTCGTTCTTGATCTACGTTTGGGTGAAGTCAACATCCGTTGTGCGTACGCCAGAAGGCGCTTCGTTTCATTTGTCTCATCCAATTGCGTCCGACATGTTTCCTCAGCAACTTTTTGACACTTCTTTTGATAGGTGACCGTGGACACGCTGTTATAACGCCGAACAGGCATGTTGCGTCGAAAAAGTTCAGACACTTCTTGGCCACGGGTAATGATATCCCCAGGTACGCCAGCTAGTCGCGCAACGTGTCCGGCTTGACTGCATTTACTCACTCCCTCGACCAGCTTGTAAAGATAAACTGTTTGAGCAGTTTCCTCGTCTTGCATGGTGTCCATAGTTACGTATTTAATGGCATTATGCGCAGGCAAAAGGCTCTGACGAACGAGACTATGAAAGTGAGTTGCGCACAAAACAAGAGGCGTATCTTCATCTTTTTCCGTCCAGTGACGTAAAAAAGATGACAGAAGTGCAACCCCGTCAACTGTGGCCGTGCCTTTACCAAATTCGTCGATCAAAACAAGGCTCCCATTGCCGGCTTCGCGAGCAGCTGTTGACATTTGCCCAAGATCACTTGCAAAGCTCGAAACCCCACTGCAAATTGACTCTTTTCCTCTTGTTACCGTAAAAATTCGTGAAATTTGTCCTATTTCTGCCGACTCGGCTGGTACGAAGCAGCCGATATAGGCCATGAATACGATTAGGCCAACTTGCTTCAAATACACGCTTTTGCCACTGGCATTTGGCCCAGTGAGTATTTTTATCAAGCCGTCGTTTGGCCCAAAATGAACGTCATTAGGCACGAACATGGAGACTGTTTGTTCCTGAAGTAGGTGCCGCCCACCAAGTATATGGATTTCCTTGCTGTCAATGAATTTCGGGCGTACAAGGCTTTGCTCCTTAGCGACAGTAGTAAACGCTAGAATACAGTCTATCTCAGCAGTCAGTCGCATTACATCAAGCAAAGTCCCGCTGTGGTTCGAAATTTTTTCCCGCATTCGACTCTCAATTTCTTCCTCCTCGTCAGCAATATCGCCTAATACGTCTCCAAACTCTTGGTCAAGTAGCTTTGTAGCGCGGGATTTGTAAAAAATAGTCTCGTTCGAGTCGGCAACCAACTCTAAGCCGGGGATATCAAGACCTCCATTCGGATCCTTGATCTCGGTCATGGTTGTGTACAACAAGTAACCAACTCTACGCATGTACAAAATCTGGCAAGATGATATGTATTCCTTGAAGGTTTTTACTTCGCGGTTGGCTACCTCACAAAGAACGGCTGGTATTTTTGCAAAAAGGCCTTTCTTTCGGTCTAAATTCTCGGAGACACCTGGTTTAACAATGAATTTTCCTTCATTTTTGCTCTCTACGTCATCCATTGTCTCTGAAATCAGCGACACAACCTCAACTAGATCCTGGGTAAAAGTGTCAACCACGTCTTTGAAAATAATTGGAACCTTATCAGATTCGTAACTCGCCATTATACCCCTACAAGCATCAGCTATTCGCAACGCCGACAGCGCAGTTTTGTGAAGTCCAATCCAATTGTTCACGCTGTGATTTTGGCACGTTTGTACCTTAGCCATCATACGCGAAATGTTTTTTACATGCCGTAGGCAGTCTTTGAATGTAATACATATTTCTTCGTGCCTTGGCTGAACCAAGAAACTTATTGCATTCAAACGTCGCGCCAACGTACCACGGTCTGACGTCGGTCGGTAAAACCAGCTTTTCATCAACTTTCGTCCAAGAAAAGTGTTCGTGCGATTTAGAATCACAAATAAACTCAAGCTTTCCCTAGAACCAATCTTAAATGCCGACGGATGGCAAACTCTTTTGAAGATTTGCAGTGCATCTGAAGATACTTTGTCAACATATACAGCGTGTTTTAGGGTAAAGGTCTGGAAGGCAGATATTGGCGTTTGGACATCTGGACTCTCAAGGCCAATAGACACGCGCTTTTTGCTCAAATATCGAATCAAGCCTCCCGTTGCTCTAACTGTGGCGTCACAGTCAAGGGGGATAATGGAAGAGAGTATCATTGCCTTGTGCACATCTTCACAGTCTTCTGGGATCATTGGAAGCCTAACTTCAAACAAACGACGCTTGCTCGTTTCATAACGATAGTCACAGCTGGGTAGCATGTCTAAAACACACTGAGGACTAAAGCAAGCATTGGATTGGCTTTCCTGCGTCTCATCTTCACTTGTATTGTCGCTGCTTGATTCTATTATTTCACGTAGTTTGGAAATAAAGCGTTCGTCCTGTTTGGCGCTGGTCACAATTGCAACTGGCGAAAGTTCTTCCACCAACTTTTCCAGTTGCTCAAATTTACTTGACTCTCGAGTATCTAACAGCAAGTGAACAAAACATGTGTCTGTTTCGTAGTATGCTGCACCAAGGCAAGCGCCGTACCAAACTACACTGAGGTAAACTTTTCTGTAGTCTGAGGTTTCCAATTCAGCTTGCTTTGCAGATGTAGACCTGCTGGTAGTGAAGTCGGACACAGTGGATGAATTCAAAGCATCTGTCGAGTTCATTTTCGAAACACTCAAACAGTTTTATTCAAATAACGAAACTAACAAAATTATAAAAATACAGCAGGCAGACGACAAGTAAAATAGGTTAAAACTTCACTGCTTTTCAATAGTCTTTCCTTTGTAACAGTTTTCGCATTGTATACACGACAGCTCAAATCTTATTTCTGGTAAAGCTGTCTGCAGCACTTTTCGACAAGTTCCAATGAAGGCAAGCAAAACACGCCAATTGACAAATCAAAATGTTTATGATGTCACAATCGTGATTGTATTTGGTTTTGAATAGATGTCGATAGTTTTTGTATCATGTTTACGCTTGATCTATTCTTGGGACCACGTGTTGCGCAAGAGCAATGACGTGCGTGAGAGAGCGATCGAAGATTACCAAAGTTCGTGAAATTTGGTTCATCAGAATTGAGTAGTGGGGGTGCACTGACCCCAAATTTTCCAAAAATGATTGACTTTCGTTGCAAATTGTGACAGATAATTACAAATGTTTGTAATTAAGTTATTTTTGACGTAAACAGAATATTATTATGTCAAAAAATAAACCACAGTTTATAAATCTTCAGTTTTTTTGTATATTAAATCAAATAATTTATTGTGGAATTTGATTCTTCTACATAAGGATTAATGTTTAACGTTGTTGGAAATACTGTCTATACCTAAAATTAAAGCCTATGCTATGCATAAATTAAAAGTGCATTGGGGATCTTTAAATTATTGCCATGTAAACATATAATGTCAATTGTTTTCAGTTGGTGAAGCATACCAGAATGTCAGATAAAAACACTCGTATTGCTATTGTAAACTCCGATAAATGTAAGCCAAAACGATGTCGCCAAGAGTGTCGCAGGTCCTGCCCTGTAGTGAGGATGGGAAAATTGTGCATAGAAGTCACCCCTGCATCTAAAATTTCCTGGATCTCTGAGGAACTGTGTATTGGTTGTGGCATTTGTGTAAAAAAATGTCCATTTGAGGCAATTTCTATTATCAATTTACCAAGCAATTTGGAGAAAGATACAACACATCGATACAGTGCCAACTCATTTAAACTGCACAGATTGCCAGTTCCACGCTCTGGTGAAGTTCTTGGACTGGTTGGTACCAATGGTATTGGTAAGTCTACTGCTTTGAAAATTCTTGCTGGCAAACAAAAGCCTAACCTGGGAAGATTTAATGATCCCCCGGACTGGAATGAAATTCTAAATAACTTTAGAGGTTCTGAGCTGCAAAACTACTTCACCAAAATTGTTGAAGATGATTTGAAAGCAGTCATAAAACCACAGTATGTTGACCAAATACCAAAGGCAGCAAAAGGCACAGTTCAACAGATGCTGGACAAGAAGGACGACACTGGCACTCAAGATTATTACTGTAATTTGCTTGAGCTTAATCATGTTCTCAACAGAAAAATTGATGAGCTTTCTGGTGGAGAACTTCAGCGATTTGCCATTGCAATTGTCTGTGTTCAAAAAGCTGATGTCTACATGTTTGATGAGCCTTCATCTTATTTAGATGTGAAACAGCGTCTGAATGCTGCTCTTGCCATAAGGAATTTGGTAAAAGCCAATAACTATGTGATTGTTGTTGAGCATGACTTAAGTGTTTTGGACTATCTATCGGATTTCATTTGCTGCTTGTATGGAGTGCCTGGTGCATATGGTGTGGTAACAATGCCTTCCTCTGTTCGGGAAGGAATTAACATATTTCTGGATGGATTTGTTCCTTCAGAAAATTTGAGGTTTCGAGAGGCGTCACTGGTTTTTAAGGTCTCAGAAACAGCTGACAGCGAAGAAGAGATTAAAAAAATGTGTCGCTATCGCTATGGTAACATGGTGAAGACACTGGGAGACTTTGAACTCACTGTAAGAAGTGGTGAGTTCACTGACTCTGAAATCATTGTTATGCTTGGTGAAAATGGCACTGGAAAAACAACCTTCATCCGTATGATGGCTGGAAAGTTGTCACCAGATGAAGGCGAGGATGTTCCAACCCTGAACATAAGTTACAAGCCTCAGAAAATTAGTCCCAAATCAACAGGGACAGTACGCCAGTTGTTTCATGGAAAAATACGAGCATCGTATGTCCATCCACAGTTTATCACAGATGTAATGAAGCCACTGATGATAGATTCCATCATTGACCAAGAAATACAGAATTTGTCTGGTGGTGAACTGCAGCGTGTGGCTCTCACATTGTGTTTAGGCAAACCAGCTGATGTTTACTTGATTGATGAACCTTCCGCTTATTTGGATTCAGAACAGCGTATTATTGCCGCAAAGGTAAATTTACAATAATCTGTTAAACATGACACAATTCACAAAGCCACACAAATGGGGAAATACTTCCAAACTGGCAACTATGATCATAAGATCAAAATGCCTTTGCATTTTATACTTTTTTGGACGGTGTTACTATTTAAAAGAATCTGCATACAGAATGCTCGCCCTGTCCCAAACTATACACTACGCAGCATTATGAATTTAGTGCTGACAAAATATTTAGAATATTTATGATATTGTTTTATTTTATATGTATCCAACTTTATTTCTAGGTGATCAAAAGATTTATTCTGCATGCAAAGAAAACTGCCTTTGTTGTGGAGCATGATTTCATAATGGCAACATACCTGGCGGACAGAGTTATTGTTTTTAACGGACAACCTTCAATAAAAACCACTGCCAACAATCCCCAGCTGCTCCTTGCAGGAATGAACTCTTTCTTGCAGTCTCTTGAAATCACCTTCCGTCGTGATCCTAATAATTTTAGGCCACGAATTAACAAAATGAACTCAGTCAAGGATACGATGCAGAAACAATCTGGGCAGTATTTCTTTTTGGAAGACTAATTGTAATGTTTTTTATTGTAGTTCCTGATGCTGATCTGATAATGTTCCAAAAACTGTTATTGCTTTCATTATGTTGATATGTAATGACCTGCCATAATGACCTTTTTGTGTGAGCAATACTTTCTGGATCCATTGCATTTTGTGGCAGAAAATCTTGACAGTAAACTATTGAGTGGTTGTGGACAATATTTTGTATGGTTTGTGTTTCAGTTTTTGTGCTTATGAATGAGAAATAAAGCTGTTTATTGTGGTTACTTATTTGGGGTTTATGGACAAAGTTTATTCAAAAATCGATCATAAGCGTTCTCTGTGAAGCTGGGGGTAAAATGGTGGTAGTTGTTTTTAATTATGGGTTTGAATAACCAATTGAAAACAAAGGGTACCGAGTGTTGGTCATAAAATTGAACGTTTTTGCCAAAAAATCATAATTCTTCATTGCTCTTGATTCACCAGACTATAGCAGGAGTGGCCAACTAGTCAACGAATGGGATCGACGTAAACTCTCTTATAATTCACGATCGACTCCGGCAACGTGAATGCTTAAAGAAGAGGGTCGAGCAAGAAAAAATCAGAGGCAATGGACCACTTAAGAACAAATAATCGACCAATTGGTCGCGATTGACGTGATACCCACTCCTGGACTCGCCTATTTAGAGGGCATGTTTCGATTGTCCTTTTGTCTGCATATTTATTAGAAATGCCCTTTTCATCATGTTCTGAGTAGGTAGGCATCACCAAAAAAGGCCATTTTCAAGTCGAGCCCGTATGGTACACGCAAGTGTGGCTTATAAAAGTATCCGCGCGGTAAAAACGTTCATTTTTGCTCAGTGGCAATGTGTCGGTCGTACTATAGATCGAGTCAGTTTACCTAACCTCAAATGTTTTAAGTGTGTTGGATTAATGCACTGAACCGCCATACATCCGCTGACCCTTTTATTCCTAGCCACACTACAGAAATTCTCCGTTTAATGCGGTGCCTTTAACAAACCATACCTATTGTGGGCATTGTGCCGTTTACTATTCTAGGCATTGCGCCTCCGAAGTACCATTGTGTGCATTGGGCATACTTACTTTTTCCTCGACAATTTCCACTTTGCCCAACTGTGGAACTTTTTCCTGAAAACGATTACCGCTGTGCTGCACGCATTTTATTACAGAACTCCTATCTAAATATGCATTTTCAGTCAGGTTTTACCTGCAGCATTGTGACGTCAGACCCATTGATAACGCGAAGTCAGAATTATAAATTGGACAGTTTTTGATACAAGCTGCGGAATAGGACCAAAGAAAACATTCTGTCAACAAGTTGGCGTTTTCGTTTTAATTAACTAATTCTTTACAAGGAAATCCCTTTGATAGGAGCCTCCCTTGACAACAACGCAGTACAATTACACTATTGCACTAAGCATGCATGAAAAACAGGGGTTGAAACAATTCACACAAAGGGAAACAATTGCGCGTTGCCGTTGCTAGTACGAAGGCATCCAAAGTAATGCAATGGAAGTTTACACAACTTTTTTTATGGGACGTGGACAAATATTTTAACTTGTAAATGTGTCCATCAAAAACAAAAATTTTTGTTGTAAGTTGCACCTGCAGTCAGACAAAATAGTGCACCAGCCTACCTTAATTATTCAGTTCCATAGTCTGGCGACAAAAGTTTCTTGAACTTGCACCATAGAATACTAAAACTTGCACACAAAATATTTTGTATTCTCATTACGGTGATGGGATATAAGCTCTTGCGCACATGTCAATATTTCTGTGAAATGAAATAGGTGCGTTTCGCAGTGAAGTCTTCCGCTTTCCGTATATGTTGCAGCTGTTTTAAACAAGACAAAGTTCTCCGTAATGGGCGAAGTAGGACCTGAAGAAGTTCGGGAACTGCTCAAAATTCATCCAACCTTGTCAGTCACGGAAAACAATCGGGTATATGCAACAGTAAGATAATTTTCGTAGTATTATAACTGTCGGCTTGTCTTAAACGCTAAGTATATTGCCTATAGCTGTTGCAAGCTCAACTGTCGGCCTGTCTACTGTGGTATTAAACGCTAAGTATAGTGCCTATAGCTGTTGCAAGCTCATGTTGACAGGTAAAATGCTCTCTTACTGACCATGAAATGCCTTGTCGGAAATCTGCAGTCCTGCAACATGTAAATGGAAAGAGATACAAGCGCTTATCAAAGAACATTTTGGAGACTTTTGATTTTGAAAAGTTTGCTCCACACTTGGTTCCGAGCATAAAGAAAAAACATGAGTATGTATCTTAGCTCACTGCATACATAGAATAACACATTCCCTAATTTATGTTTATTTATATAGACATCAGCTGTTTTGCACACTAACTCTTCGACATGTTAATAAGATACCAGCTCATGTACTGCGCCATGTTAATGGAAGAAGATATCTCAAAGCAAAAGTGAGATGTAAGTATATTTCAAAAAAAGCAAGTATCTAAAATTGTCATTATGAGGTTTACGGGCTTGGCAGCCCAGGCAATGCAGCCTAGCTGGATCAGCCACTTTTTCCTGACAAATCGGAGCGAGATTTGAAAAATCAAGCTCCCGGTGAGGTTTGAACTCACAACCCTGGGCTAACCAGGCCCAACGCTCTACAAACTGAGCTACAGAAGCTCAGTGGTTTCACGGGAGTTCAAACCTCACCGGGAGCTTGATTTTTGCCAATTATGCCATCGCATGAAATATTACTGTGTCTAAAATTGTTCAGGTTTTACAATGATTAACAAACCATTCATTTTAGGGGAAACTTGTCAACAGACTGGGGAGAAGTTTATTCCCACATCACAACTGAATAGACAAAACTTAAAAGATGGTAAGTTAGTGCTCTGTATGTGATTTATTTGCACAATCAGTATCATCAGATGTGAAAAAGTTGATTGTTTTTAACAAAACTACTCCTTTAATACTAAATGCTGGAAAAACACTGGTTTCACCAGTAATGAATTTCCTACGATGGCTTGATTAAACATACAACCCGAACTAGTCAGCACGAGACGTCTTGCTAAGCTCACAGAAATGTGATTTGTTGTACTTATATGATTCTTACACACACTTTGTTGTTAAACAGTTGAAATGTATGAAGATTTAGAAAATGGAAATGAGTCTGATGATAGTTTTTCAGACCTTTATCCGGGTTTGTACTCTTATAAACCAAGGAAATTCACTCTCTGACTATTATCATGCTGTTTACAGAAAAATACTTTGAGAGGTTAACGTTATCTTCAGATGGCGATGAAAAAGAAGAAACACCAAAGTCCATCAAAACATCAAAAAAAAAGAAAAAAGTGAAAGGCAAATCACTCCCCAATTCTGAAAGTAAACGAAAATCTACGACAAAGGAACATCCGATATTATCAAAAAAGCCTAAAGTTCAAAAACCTAACACAAGAAAGCCCAACAAACTACAGCAGCTCAAAATCTTAAATGGAGAATAATATTTATTGGTATTGCAATAAATTCCTAATATGACTTGTTTTTGTGGAAATTTTAGGTTGTCTTTTTAGGTTTGTAAGTGTATGAGGTTTCAATTGTACAGGATTGCAGAAACGTTCCGTTCCAACTCCTTGATTCTCAACTTTAAACATCTTTCTTGACGAATCAAAATTTTTTTTAAACGTTTTTATCTTCGGTGTTGCTTGGATGGCAGCCCTGGATAAGGTCCTTTTTATTCTGCGAAAGCAAAGAGAATGATAGAAGCAAAGTCAACGATATAAGCAAGCTTTAGGGATGGCGTAGCTCAATGTTCAATTTTTGACACAAAATGTTGGTCCAAACCTGTTAAGGTTGTTACTGAAAACTTGATCTAATAAAACAGAAAAGTCGGCAATTAAGTATAAAATGTCCTATTTTGGGGAGATTGTTAACCTTAGTACCTATACGTGGCCTAAGCAACGCAATGGTTTTCCGAACTATTTTTACTGAATTAAAAGCCAGATTAACCTAGAGGACTTTTTTTTTACCAGAATCTGTATCACAAGAATCCCAAAAAAATTATATGCTGTTCTAAATTAGGGATGCCAGAAAGACGTCCGGAATTTTGGTGTTAAAATCTGCATCCGAGGGAAATGGCACATAAACGTGTCTGAATGCCTAGAATTTTGCATATGGCAGCTCCAATAATAGCCGGTGAATTAACGTGCATTCCGTAGTAGTCACCCCTGTTGGACGCCTGGGACTCATCACAGAGATGCAGTCAAAACTATTTCAAAAATTTGGACTCAGGATTATAGTTAAGGCGGCTAACATAATCTTTACCAGTTTCACTTGCCTGTGGGCATTGATCAAATTTTGGCCTAGGCGACTATACGTTCTTTCAATAGAGCAGGATTTCTAACACTGTAGGCCGCGAAAGATTTTATTTAAAATGTTATACGTTGCCACTGCAATCGTCGTTTTCCTTTATGACACGAACAAACAACGTTCGCATTCGTTCACCTAATTAAGGCCTTGTTTTTTCCTTTTATGACATAAAAATTTAGTGTGCCGCAAACGAATTAAGAGGATCCCAGTGCGCATGAGGTTGTAGGGATTTTGGCTTGTCGTAATTCGAATATTTATTGATATTTTGTTTAAACTTGGTCTTTTGAAACCGCTTTATACTCTTTTACATTTACACTCGTCTTTCTGGCGCCTTCGCTTGTTATCTCGCTTAACGTTACGTCTTTCAACTTGCGCTACTTCTTCCAATTAAGTTTCCTTTGTCGCGTAATCGCAGCTATTATCTCTTCGTTTCTGTCTCGTCTTTGATGTATCCCTATATATTTGCGACTCTTTCCACAAATCATAGTTTTCGGTCTCCTAGATCATGGTTTTCGGTCTGACAGATCACAATGTGATCTCTCACAGATTATACCGTGTTCGGTCCCAGATCTTTGTTTTGGTCTCAGACTGAACTTCGCTCCAAGAACAGATCATCGGTGTCGGGACCTGCTGCCAACATGGCAACATGGTGTCAGAAGCTTGATGTTGGGTCTTCGCCCATGCGACCCTTCCAGGTAAAAAAAAATTAAGACATGCAATAAAGGACAGAGATCGAAAGGGCCAATTACCAGCAGAATCTTTAATTTAGTAGAAATATACAGATATTATAAGTATTGTTAAATCCGGAGCCGTTGACATACTTGCGCTTGACAAAAAATTCCATATTTTAGGAACAAAACTACCGTACCTCACAAAAATACGTGATAATAGCAGAAAGTAAATTGATACGCTTCATCGAATACCACGCAGACGCTCAAACAAGTTTACATTACAAATGTGTGTAGTTTCTTTTTTGGGATATGGGAGCAATAGGCTGGTAACTTTGAACTTGTCCCCACACTGACCTTCAGCAGGTGTCTAACATGAAGCTTAAGCAACGTTTTGTTGTCATTTTTACATCCTTAATTGTTTTGGGAACTCTGTACAAAATCCTTAATAGGGTAAAGCAAGATCGCCCTTTGCAAGACGTGAGGTAGGCCTTCAATAAATGAGTTAATCAGTGTAGTAACAAATTAAGTTTATGTCGGCACATTGCTTATGTAGGATGTACTGGGCTTTAATACACAAACTCATGTTTGATTACACAGAAAGACCAATCAACACTTCTTGGATGAAAATGAAAAGCTTGATCTGCATCTAATTAACCAGCAAAAGCCCCAGGACCAACACAAAGAATTAATCAAACATGAAGAAAATCCACGCAGAACTGATGCTGAAAAATATGTAGAGAAAGAACTGCAGCGATTGAAACTTGACTTCCAGAATGCACCCATTGCAAATCCTGCTGAACTATATGAGGCAATTCTATGTTTTCTTTGCTATGAAACTTGCATTGTTTTAATAATTATTATTATATTACCTTTCGTACCTACAAAAACATATACATCAGTCTAATGCAGACAAAGTTTTGTTAACATATTAAAAATGTAAAATATGGTATCGCTTTTATAGAGATAAATAAAATTGTTTTTTCTTCTATATCCTTAGATAGCTGGCAGCTGGGTAGGGCAACGGCAAATATATCCTACCTACCACAAAGAAATGGCTTCGGTACTGAAGCTTATGAGCACTTCAAAAATTGTTTCTGCTGATGCACTGCCCAAAGGCACCCAAATTAAACTGTTGTTTGTTTTGGAAGGTGGTCAAAAAGTTGTTTTCAAGCAAAAAAGGTTATATTTAAATCATGCCTTAATCAACTGTGAAATGGCGTTATTTGTACTTTGTAGTCCATATTAATTAATAATACTTTAGATATGAAAGGGACCATGTCATTGAGGGAAAACCATATGATGGTTATGATCGACATAATGCTGAAATTGCGGCTTTTCATCTTGATCGGATATTTGATTTTCGGAGAGCTCCCCTTGTGGTTGGTCGAGTCATAAATCTTAAACAAGAAGTTATGCCAGTTGCAACTGAAAGACTATTAAACACCTTTCGAACTAAAGGTATATATGAGAAAAAGACTGATTGATTTTGTAAAAAGAACTTTTTTTTAATAAATACTGTGTAAAAATCTGTATTATAAATAATGTGTATATGTCCTTTTATATTTAGATAACAACATTTGCTATTTCGGAATATGTCTCTACTGCAAGGAAAAAGAAATGGCATGTGCAGATGGTGAAATAATGGAGGGATCTGTTACCTTGTGGCTGCCAGAAGAATGGTCACATTTTCAAAAACAAAGACATCCATACCAAGTACAAACTCTATTTTTTTGTTTAAATGTTTAAATATATACATATGCTTGTAAATCTGAAATAAAAACAGGCTTGACCAAGAAAATTTATGTAGAGAACATATGTTGATGGTCGAAGTGCTAAATGGGAACAAGATGAAACCTATTGTGATAGTGTGGTGAAACACAAACCACCATATGACAGCGGTCCTCGCTTGTTGGACGTAACAGATGGGGCTGTTTTTGACTATTTAATTGGAAATGCTGACCGACATCATTATGAGATATTTAAAGATCTCGGTCCAAATGTGATGATGCTGATGATGGATAATGCAAAAAGGTAATAATTTTTAACAAATGCCATTCTATGTGTGATGTGTTTAAGTTTTGTAAATAAAAATCTATCTGCCTAGTGCTGTACTTTTTAAATTTATAACTGTACTTGTGTTGCAGTTTCGGAAATCCTCATGTGCATGAACCAAGTATACTGGCTCCAATTCGACAGTGTTGTCTGTAAGTTTTGACGTAATGTCAATCTGCCCTATTACTTTTTAATTTTAAAAGATATTTAATTTTAAATCAGACCAATTTGTCTGATGAATAACTTGTACATTATTAAATATATGGCATTGATCAGTGTGAAATTATTGTAGTAACCATTTGTATAGGTTAAGAAATTCAACCCTTAACAAACTCCACAAACTGTCTGGAGGCGTGCTCACAAATCTGTTAAAATCAATCATGGAAGATGATCCTATCGCTCCAATACTTCATCCTTCCCACCTAAGTGCCATGGAAAAACGGTGTGTATTTCAACTTTTCATAGCAAGGACTATTTTGTGATTTTTTCTATTGTATGCTAAACCATGTGTTCTGTTTCTTTAGATTGCCCACAATAATAGAGACAATTGATAACTGTATTCATAAAAGAGGGAAATCAAATGTTATTGTTGAGTTTTGGAACACTTCCTAGCAGAAAGCTTTCACAATGTAAAGACAAAAGCATTTCAAAATACGCCAAATGCAGTTTTTTTACTCAGCATTTTTTATCTATTTGTATCCTGGGCAAATAGGTTTTCTGTACGACTATTTTTTGTTCCTTATGTTGTACACAACTTGTTGATGCCTAACATTGAAAGCACGAACTTTTCATGGATATTAGGTGTTACCTGTATTTTTCTTTGTAATGTGCCGAATATGTGTTGCGTGGAATAGCTACTATTATGATTCGTATTTTTTACTTATGCACTACCCTTTGGAGCCACATAAATCCTCTTTATTTTACATTTATGTGTTTAGGAAATCGTGATGTGTGTTCCATTGTTTGTGACAGGCAAAAACATGAATTATAAGAATGAAATAATTAAATCATTAAGCGTTACTTACAAAGGTCACAGCTTACATATTGCAGTTAACATTGGTGAAGTCTTCCAGGACTCATTTTTGTGTACTTATGATTGCTTTGTTATGTTTTTATTTTTTTTATTTTTCCTTTTAAAGATTATTTATCCGGTTGTGTTTCTTTTACTTGAAGCTTTTGGCTAGTTTCAGTGCTATCGTTTTAATTAAGTATGAAATATGTACTCCTAAGAAGAACATTGTTGCAAGAAACATTGTTTGGCTCAAGTAGATGTATTGTAAAAGCACATGTTAGTATTTTTCACCCATAAAATGAATTTGTTTGTTTGGTGTAATGGATCTACATTGGCTTAAAATTAACTCCTTTCTTTGTAGCCACTGTGACACCAACTTTCCACACATGATGTATCTTGAATGTGCCAATATTTGCAGTTTTCACCAATCTGTCACTGTATTATTCATATATAGTACATCTTGCAATAAAGTCTGCACACTAAGAAAGATGTGTCTGAGTGAATTTGTGTAAGAGCCAGTGAGGGGCAATGCTGAAAAAAAGTTTTGAGTGCACAAGTGGTGTTTGAGTGCTGTGAAGTAGATTTGAAACCGAGTTTGGGGGGAAAAATCATTGTTGTTGAATGGTGATTTGTAAAGCTATCATGTAGTTTATTGTTTTTTTCTCGGGGTGTACTTTATGTTATTATTAATGACCATAAAGGGCCTTTGCAAAAAATGTGTTTTTTTGTTCATCTTAATTGTTTAATGTTAAACTATTGAAATTGTGTGCTTAAAATGTTAGGTGAGATGGTAAAAAGCAAGAATGCCAATGGTATACAATGTTCGCATACTTACTTGCAAGCATTTTACTTCATGTGGCTTACAGCACAACTGGTTTTTGCCCCACAACTGAACATGGCTTCAAGACGGAAAGAAATGTAACAATTGACTTTCAATCAAAAAAGTGTAATAGCTTGCTGAGCTGTTTTGGCAAAGAAGAGGAATATGAAAATTCTGGTGATCAAGGTTGTGTCATAAAATTGGTAACCAATAAACTAAATTACACTTATTTTCACTTTTTTGTAGAGTTGCCTTTGCAGTTGTGTCCAGTAGTAATTGTGAATGGAGAAAAAATTAAATTTACTGGAATCAAATCCAACTGTAAGTTCATGTTTTGTTGCTGAGAAAATTTGTTTTTTCGGTCATACACATATATATGTTGCAGATTCACTTGTTCGTTTACCCAACGAGTCACATTTTCATGACTGCAATTATGAGGGAATTTTCACTTCACAATTTTCATTTATTCAAAAAGAAGACAACTATAGCAACTTTTTAAAACTTGGGCAAAACTTTGTTACCACTGCTTATAATGGTAAGTATTTTTTTTTAATTTGTAAATATTAAATATTTTAATGTATAGATGCTCTGTTTTTTGACAGATGACAGTAGCCTATGTGAGGATGGGTATAGAATAAATATAACTTTGCTTGATCACAACTGTATTTTGGATGGGGAAACTTGCTTTGGTACAAAATAATTTTTAATCACACACGCTGTTATTTTTTTAATATTGTTTGCTGTCCAGGCAACGGACTGTGTCAAAGAGGGTTTGAGTTCACCTATCAATGTGTTTGCAATTCTGGCTGGACTGGTACTCACTGTGAAATTAATTCAGAAGTTTGCTTAACATCACCTTGCAAAAACAATGGAACTTGTGTGGCAGTAAAGGACAGTAAGCAGAAATTTCGTTTTTATTGAATATAAATAATGAGTCAAAAACAACATGAATGTGCTTAAGTTATTTAAATCAAAATTTATTTTTCAATGTGATCTTTTGCCCCTCTTACATAATTTAGGTAACTATTGTTTGTGCCCATCAACATTTACTGGAGTCGATTGCAGCATTGGTCTTAACTTGGATGAATGTGACTCACAACCTTGCAAGAATAATGGAACATGCATCTCCAATGTGTGTTTGATATTCCCTAGCCAAAATATATTAACTATATATTAAAGGAAACATGTGCAAACACTGTTGCAGATTTTTTATTGCATCAAAGTTAGCCTTCATAAAAACGATCACCTTCAAAGTGAAATTTTTGTTCCCAAGTCATGTTGATCTAAAATTCAATATTATTTTTAAGACAAATGGATACTTTTGCCTTTGTCCCATGACTTTTACTGGAAAAAGCTGTGAATTATCTCTTAGTTGCAATAAGGAGCATGAAAATAAGTGTCAAAATGATGCTGTCTGTGAGGTGGTTGGTGGTTTATCTGTATGCAAGTGCACAAACGGCTACACAGGTAAACAGTGTGTTGAGACTTATATTTTTGAATACTTACATCACATTATTTAGCTGGTGTTGTTTTGAATCAAAACCATATATTTATGATATGTAGCAAGAGTACTTTCACTATATCTGTGAATAAACAATCTTCTGTGACTTGTACTGTCAAATTATCTTGGCACCACAATTTAACTATCTGTGATACTTTCTTAGGAAAGTATTGTAATGTATCCCTTGATCCATGTGAGCCAAATCCATGTTTGAACAATGCTACATGTGAAGAAATACAATTTAACTACAAATGCCATTGCTTGAATGGATATTTTGGATTACATTGCGAGGGTAATGTTGATTACTGCTCCCTTGGATACTGCATGGAAGGCTTTAGCTTGGGGTGTGTAAACACTGGAAATTCCTATTTCTGTGAATGTGCTAATGGATATACAGGTAAATACTTAACAGTTGTAAGGAAATATCGTATGACTATATTAAACTACCATGCAGGTCAGAACTGCACTATTGTAATGAACACCTGCGACCCTGAATGTCAAAACAATGGTACTTGCCAAAGCCTTATTGGGGAGTCATATTGTTTGTGTCCGGTTTCATTCACTGGAATGTTTTGTGAAATTAAGGTAAAAAATGCATTGCATTCATTATTTTTAGGACTGCATTAATATTAAGTTACTAGTACATTTAAAGAAAGAGACACAAGCATAGGAAATACAGCTCTCAGTCATTTGATACACTTATGCAGTATGATTTTTAAATGCTACATATTAGTCTTCTTAATTTCTCATTATTCAGGTTAATTTTTGTTTGCTGGATCCCTGTGAAAATGGGGGAACTTGTTCCAATGGTTCAACTGGTTATATTTGTTCTTGTCGAAATGGATTTACTGGAGAAAGGTGTGATATTAATATAAATGAATGCTTATCAGTTCCTTGCAAAAACAATGGGTCATGCTCAGACAGGTATTGGTCATTATATTTCAAACCTTCAGTTTAAGTTTTTTTGGAAATAATTTACAACAACCGTTGTACTTTTTTAAGAATAAATGGCTTTTTGTGCACATGCAATGCGGGATTTCAAGGTGACAATTGTGAACACGATGTGGATCTTTGTTTTAATGTTTCATGCAACAATGGAAAGTGCTTTGAAACTGAAAACGGTATAAATTACTATAAGATTTTAGATACCGTTGCAGTTGTACTTACTTTGCAATCAAATTACATATTTGATACCATGAAGTGATTTTATTTTAACAGAAAATGGTGGCAACATTTATTTGTATTCTACATTTTTGTGCAGGAAACAACATCAGATGTGATTGTTATGAGGGATATTCTGGCAAAGATTGCCTCATTAACGTAAATGAATGTGAATCAGAACCATGTTTAAATGGTGGCCATTGTCTTGACCAAGTAAATGGATACCAATGCTTTTGCAGAAATGGCTATGCGGGTAAATATGTACATAACATTTATAACATTAAAAAATGTTATGCTACAGTTTTTTTCTTATGAAGTATTCAAACACAGAATTGCAAATTTTCCAAACAAATAAAAAATGCACCTATTATATTAATTAAGGAACCTACTGTGAAACCAATATCGATGATTGCATTTCTGGGCCCTGTCTCAATAATGGAACTTGCAATGATGGTGAAAACACATTTACATGTATTTGCACTCATGGTTTTACAGGTATTCAACAAACCATACTCACAAAGCATTTGCACCATTTTAGCCATATTTTCACTATCTGTTTTCTCAGGAGTTATTTGTTCTATTGATGTCAATGAGTGTCTTCATACACCTTGCAAAAGTAATGGCACATGTGTTAATACCCCTGGTTCCTTCAACTGTATCTGCAGCCCGGGGTATAGTGGTACATTTTGTGAAGAAGATCTAGATTTGTGCAATGACTTCAAAAACTGTGTCCATGGTCATTGCTTGGAAACAGTAGATGGAAGCAAGGCATACTGTGCCTGCATAAAGGGTTATACAGGTCAGTTAATGTTACAAAAATTAAGTGCTTTTTTCACAATTACAACTGTTTAGGAACATTCTGCAGCGAAGAGTTGGATGAATGTGAATCAAACCCATGCATTAATAATGGAACTTGCACTGATGTAGTGGGCATGTATGTTTGCAAATGTGTGCAGGGTTTTACAGGTAACCAGTGTCAGAACAATATTGATGAATGTGCTTCATACCCTTGCATGAATGGCGGGACTTGTTATGATCATGTTAATGGTAATATAGTTTTGAACAATTGTACAAAATAAATGGTTGAAATATGTTCTTAATTGTTTAAAGTGTTTAAAACTGTTAATTGTATACCTAGAGAGTAAACTGCATTAAATTGTCCCATTTTTATGTTTAAATTGTTCGGCAGGTTTTCAGTGCAAATGTTTACATGGATTCTTTGGTGAAACATGTACAGAAGTATATGATCCATGTGTTCATATTAAACCATGTGAGAACAACTCATCCTGTCTTAATGACGGAACAGAATATATGTGCCTGTGTGTGCCAGGTTTTACAGGTCTTAAATGTTCCCTTTAATTTAACATGTCATAGCAAGTAACACATAATCTTTTATGTGCAGGACAAAATTGCTCTGTGAATATTGATGAATGTTCCAATAACAGTTGTATTGCAAGTACTACTTTGCAGTGTATTGATGGAGTCAACTCATACCAGTGTGAGTGTATTGAAGGGTTTGAAGGAGAATTTTGTGAGAAAGATATAAATGAGTGCAAACTAAATATATGTGAAAATGGAGGAAATTGCACAAACTTGACTCCTGGATTTAGGTTTGCTTATTTTTATTGTTTAGAAGTGATACCTAGGACTGACCTTCATGTAAACAAATTTTCGAAGATACCAAGTTTTTCTGATATTTATATTCACAGGAATCCTGAACATATTGTTTAAAATATGTAAATTTACAAGGATTTTTTAACAATTTTGTTTATGTCATGTTTAGTCCCGGAATTACCTTAACCAGGAAAAACTTTACATTTAATTGTAGCAGCAGAACAGATTTTTCAAAATTTTAACTTGTAATCAATCCAACATAGTAAATTTGTTACATAACGTATGTCAAATAATTACCAATGTTTTAGCTGTGATTGTCAGCCTGGATTTTGTGGGCGCATGTGTGAAATAGACATTGATGAGTGCCAATCAAATCCCTGCAACCCTGATCATTCATTGTGTGTGGATGGAATAAACTCATATACCTGTTACTGTGAAAATGGGTTTATTGGTACAAGGTACAAGCAAAATAGAATTAGAGTTAAAAATATATGATCAGATAACAATGCATTGCTGCAATTAAACTCACACATTTAAATTTTTTGCTAAAATAATAAATTTGTGTTACAGTACACCACAGCATTTTCACAAAAACTAAGATTTTTTATATAATTTATTTTCTCCATGTACAGGTGTGAAACAGATATAGATGAGTGTGAAAGCAATCCTTGTTTAAACAACGCTGAATGCTTAAATCTTAAAGCTAAATTTGAATGTGTTTGTCAATCTGGGTATTCCGGAATGTTTTGTGAAAATGACATTGATGAGTGTGAGAGCAACCCTTGCTTGAACAAAGCTCGGTAATTGTGTGAACTGAAAAAATAAAACATAGCTTTTAGAACCCATGGCAAGAAATGAATAAAAAAAAGTTTGTTGAATAAATATCGACATATCTGCATTGCCAAATCAAAAAGTTTTTTGTTACAGATGCCACAATATGGTAAATGGATATCAATGCTCTTGCTTACCTGGATTTACTGGCAAAAATTGTGAAAATGACATCGATGAATGTTCTTCAAATCCCTGCTTGCAGGGCGGTACATGTATAAATTTAATTGGTCAATTTGTATGTCAATGTCCAATTCCATACAAGGTATTGTTCCAATTTTTTAATCTTAGAAATGTAAAATAAGGACTTCTAAAGTTAAAGTAGCAATTCTCTCATGTTTTATAGAGTTTAACTGAAACTGTTTTTAACAAAAAAACATGTATACAGATGTTGTAAACACATACCTTTAAGTATATATCATAACTATACTTGTAAAATAGCATGTGATAACTAATTTTTTTTTTTTGCATGTCAATATATATCACTTGATGCAAAATGTTTAAAACCTCATTGATGTGTTAAGGGACCAGTTTGTGATAAACTTCTTTGTGATGAGCCATCCCCTTGTTACAACCAAGCAAGCTGTGTCAACATATTTCCTGATGGTAATACCATGGAAACAAGCAGGCAAGCCAATCAAGGCTATGCTTGTGAGTGCTCCCCTGGCTTTAAGGGTCCACAATGTGTAACCAACATCAATGAATGCAGGTAAATGTATCCATCTGCTGAAAAGTTGAAGCCTAAAACTGACACATTCTTATATTTAAAGTTCAAATCCTTGCATATCCGGCCTATGTGTTGATGGACCAAACAAGTTTTCTTGCCTTTGCCCACCTGGAATGTCGGGGTTGCTGTGCGATCGGCCATATGATCATTGTCTGAGTATGTAGTGTAGTATTAGAAACATTAAGTCAAATAACACTCCAAGAAAGTATTAGTTTTGTCCCGAACCATCTAATTTTTCAACAATCAAACTTGCCAATTTAAATATTTTTTTTAGAATTTCAATGTGAAAACAATGGAACATGTTTAAACTTAGTTCATTCATTTCAATGTGTTTGTGTATCTGGGTGGACGGGGGAGTACTGTGAACATGAAATAGATGAATGTACGTTGCTAAATCCTTGCAGAAATAATGGAACTTGTGTTGATCTGTTTGAGGATTACAAGTGCATTTGTCCAAAAGGTATATTTTAATGCACAAAAATGGATACTTGCATGTAAATAAAAATATTTTGCAGGGTATGGTGGAAAGAACTGCAGCAGCAACCTTGATGAGTGCAGTTCCAATCCTTGTTTAAATGGGGGAACTTGTATGGACATGTTGGGTGGATTTTCTTGTAAATGTGATCTTCATTTCACTGGAAAAAACTGTGAATCTACATTTGATCCATGTAATTTCAACAACAACCCTTGTCAAAATAATGCAAAGTGTACTGTTGAAATGTTGGGAGTGATGTGTGAATGCACTGATGGATTTACAGGTACTGTCTTTGAAATAATAAA
This sequence comes from Ascidia mentula, assembly GCF_947561715.1. Taxonomy (NCBI): domain Eukaryota; kingdom Metazoa; phylum Chordata; class Ascidiacea; order Phlebobranchia; family Ascidiidae; genus Ascidia; species Ascidia mentula. The sequence goes on along the minus strand of NC_138574.1, from coordinate 8,643,588 downwards.
AAATTCTTTAAAATAATAAAAAATAGCTTTGTTGTTCAGTCACAAGTATTACTTAGCAACTGTATCAGATCACAAAAGTTATTTTTTCATTTTAAAACCTGTCTTACAGGTTTTTATTGTGAAAGCAACTTTGATGAATGTGCTTCCAGTCCATGTTTAAATAATGGAAAGTGTAGAGATGGCATTGCTGGATATCTTTGCTATTGTCCAGCTGGATTCAGTGGAAGGCATTGTGAATTAGAAAGTCATGTCTGTGATAACCATCCCTGTCAGAATAGAGGAACTTGCATAAAAGTGGTAATTAACTTTAAAAATTGTGAAATACAATGCTTTTGAAGACAAACTCTGGATCAACACATTGTTTATGTTACTACCTTTGCAAATTCCTTCATTGACAGGAAAGTTCCTACCTCTGCATTTGCACATCATATTTTACTGGAGAGGTGTGTAGTGTGGACATTGATGAATGTGCAGTGAGGGAACCTTGTAAAAATGGCGGAAGCTGTCAAAATACACTTGGCGGCTTCATGTGTGAATGTCCTGCTGGATTTATAGGAAAATTCTGTGAAAGGGATATTGATGAATGTGCATCTCAACCATGTAAAAACAATGGAACATGTGAAGTAAGTTGTGATTACTAAAAAGTAAAAACAATTTCCTAAGAGATTTTCTTTAACAGAACCATCAAAGCTACTTCTTATGTCAGTGCAAAGATGGATTTACTTCTGTTAATTGTGGAATTAATGTTAATGATTGTATTGGTGCATTATGTGCAAATAACTCTACTTGTATCGATAAGGTAATGTAAAGATTTGTTATCTTTTGGCTGCTAGTCTTGCTGAGGTATGTTTAACAAAAAAAATTATTTGTGACACAGATTAATGATTACACTTGTGCTTGTGAATCTGGTTGGACGGGAAAATTTTGTGATGTAGTGATTGACAACTGCCAGTCTCTTCCATGTAACAATAATGCAACCTGCATTAGTAGTTTGAATTCTCATACATGCATCTGTCCAGAAGGTATGTATCTGACCTTTTGGTGTTGTTTTGTAGCCAGTAGCATTTAGTGTACATAGCAATGACATCTTATCAATACTAAGCATGAATAATTCACCACTATATTTTTTAACCAAAATTAACACACTCATTCATTTTTGGGGTGGCAATTTAGGTTTTACAGGCCTCGACTGCCAGTTAAAGAGTAATGAGTGCAACGTTAGTCCAAGTTTGCTCATACTATGTAAAAACAATGGAACATGTAAAGTAGGAAATGGGTTTGAGGCGTACTGCATTTGCAAGCCCGGATTTACAGTAAGCGATGATCTATTCTCTATTGCCTTTGGGGGCAATATAAATTAAACTTATTGTTTAACTTCTTACTGTTAGGGGCACTTTTGTGAAGTTGATGTAAATGAATGTTTTTCGGATCCATGCCAAAATAATGCAACTTGTAGCAATATTTTTGGTGGCTTCAAATGCTGGTGAGCAATCTTTCATTCAAGTGATAAATAAGGTGCCAATATACGATTGAAATTTCATTAAGGTGTCCAAGTGGATATTATGGGACATTTTGTGAAAGTAAAGAAAATCCTTGCAATTCTAACCCTTGCAAAAATGGTGGAAAATGTCTTGAACAAGAATTACACTTCAAGTCAGTAATGCACGAGGCTTTTTAAAAAAAATAAATTAACAGTACATGCTTCCTCTTCCAAAAATATGCAAATCCTTATTCCACAGTCAAATGTTTATCTTCCATTTTACAAGTTAACTTTTAAAAAATTTGCAAGCATGTTAATTTTGAGGTTAAAATATTAAATCAGTCCAGTGACCATGGAAAGATTGTCATTACTTCATTTGTAGGTGCTTTTGCAAACCTGGTTACCATGGTGACACATGTGAAATAAAAAATGAAGCTTGTTGGCCAAGCATTTGTCTTAATGGTGGACAATGTGTAGATGATGGAAATAATGCTACATGTCAATGCCCAGTTGATTACACTGGGGAACTCTGCCAGTTTGAGATCTTCACCACTCAAACTCCACACCACTCAGCACATTCTACACCATTTAAAGAAAGAAATATTGATGAGAAAGTGGATCAGTTTGATTTGATAACAGTTCTTGTTGGTCTAACTGAATTTCCACCAACTGCTACATATCAACAATCATTGAAAAATGATGATTTGGCAACATATGCAGGTGTTACAGAATCACCCATAGAAAGCACAACGATTTCTCAACAGATTGGTGATCATGAAAGTCATACTAAACCCTTGTTTGTCCAAGATGAAACTACAGAAAGTGTATTGGGCTTACCAACTGGTTTTGACAGAGGGGTTGCCACAACAAGTGCTGCAACAACTGAGAAAATGGACCAAGAGAAAGGTCAAAGCAACATTGAGACAAATCTACATGAAAACGATTTTGAAGCTTCTCCAAACACAACTTCTCCAACAGCAACAAACAAAGCTGTTGCCAGTACAATGTCTGGCATACCAGCAAACTTGTTTACTTCTACTAGCTTGAAAAGTCAAAGTTCTTCTCTATTGGACAGTACAAATGTTTTGTCTCCTACAACTGAAACTATTGCAAACAGCCATGATACAGAGCTTGAATATACAAATACGTCTAGTAAGAACTCTTTACTTCAAAATCAGACAGGCCCCAAGCCTATTGAACATTCAACCCCAAGGCCAATATTTCATTCAAGTTTGGAGACTATCACAATAAATATCAATGCGACTAGCATAACTAAAGAAAAGAGGTTTAATGACAGTGTGTCAACAGTTGTTGCTGACACTATGGGTTCTACCAAACTTCCAAGTGATTCTTCTTCATCTGCTGGAAATGGCTTTCTTCAAAATAAGACTATCCAATCATATCTGGTAAATTCAACTGTACACACGGAAACATCAAGACTTGACAAGAAACCAATAACAGTTGATAAGCCACAACCTATTCAAAATGATGCAGAAAACAAAAATCAGGAAACAAAAAATATCTCTTCAAAGCATAAATTTGACCAGAAACTCCAGTTTAATGAAACCACAGAATCTATGGTATCAAAGCACAGCTCTTTATTTTTAAAGGGAAAACAAGAAACTCTGTCAACCACACAGTTGGACTCTGATGATGTCACAGCCAAAACTAGCCCACAAGTATTTTCAACAGTAACAGCTTCTACCAATACTATAACCATGCAAACACAAGAAACAACTATCCAATCCATGAAAACTACAAACAACCCTAATTACATAAATGAAGAACCAATGTCAACAATATCTGCAGATTTCTTACAGCCTGATTTGCCTGTTTCTGACTTATTTTTAGAAAGCACATTGCCAATAAGAACAACAAAAGAAAGTACTTTAGCAACAACTATTAGAAATATTGAACCTACCTATGACGAAGAATTACCTCTCACAACAGCAACAAAATTAGTTTCCAGTGTGTTGACACCAAACTCAGTAAAAGAAAACTTGTTGCCAGAAAATTCAGTTGCAACAATTCAACCAGTCATAAAAACTGACAACAATTTGAAAACTAAAGAAATTCATGTGGTGGATAGATTTTCTGCTGACCCAACAACACATTATAGGACTACTAAAGGTATTCAACCAGTTTCAATGCCCTCTGCTAGTTATGAAAACCAAGGTGTTGTCACAACAACAGTGAAAACATCTACAGTTACGGAATATCCTTCCACAAAGAAAGAAGAAATTAAGCCAACTGTTTCTTCAGCCTTTACATCAAGTGATTCTCCTCCTACTTCCATTGCCTCACAAAGCCAAAGCACTATTTCTCACAAAACTACTCAATATGATGCATGTTTGTCTGAACCATGTAGTAATGGTGGGGTTTGTTTACTAGACCACACAATGGAGTTTGGGTTCTACTGTATGTGTCCTTCCGGATACATAGGTTGGTACCCAGTTCATGTCTTGATAATAGCTAATAACAACACAACTTTAATCAAACCATAAACTATTCTATTAACAAATTCTGTGTTTATTAATCTTATATTTTCACCCGTTAACCAAACAACAGTTAAAATGATGTATTTTCAAAATTTATTATTGTAATAAGTTAAAATTTTCTTTTTACTAGGTTATACTTGCCATGAAGAAGTGACGAATCCGGCATTTACAGGGAGTTCCTGTTTAATATTTGAACCAAAAAAATTAAGTCACATGGATATTAGCCTATCATTTGTGGTTTCATCACAAGAAAGTGAGGTTAGCATTCTGTATGGAAAGGTTAGTCTGCTTGTTCAACTGTTACAATTGGTTTATCATAATTTTGTAACATGTGTACTAAAATTTCTTATGTTTGTTCTCTAGAGTCCATCTCAAGTTTTGCATTTATATATTAAAGATGGTTTTGTAACTTACAAATGCTCATGTGGAAACAATGATATTTTGTTGTCTGATAAATCTAAAAAGATTTCCAAAGGTTTTCTGTATCAAGTCAAAATAAAGTAAGATTCAAACTATGTTTATTTTCAATTTATTTAACAGAACTTGTATCATCAGTAGTCAGGGTCGCTGTTACTAATGCATAATATTCCTTATCTAGAGCACAAGTCTGCAGTTGTCCTGTTTTAAAAATATTTAATATCTAATGCAGGAGTCTGTAAATGGCGGGTCATGACCAATTTCGGGTCACCAGACTGTCAATTTTGGGTTGTGAAAAATGTAATAATATGCCACACTTTTTTGGTGATTTACGCAGCCAGGTTTGCTACAAGTGTCTGTTTGTTTAGGGTTTTTTAGGAAATTATAAAAATTTTTTGTGGTTGTGTTGAAAATTATTCATTGACTTATACTCTATCTACTGTATTCTGTTTTGGGGAATTATTCAATTAATTTTTACAATTTTTTTTTGAAACTTTTCACAAAATGTTTTACAGATATGACACAAACCCTTGTTTTGCTCAGTTAACTGTAAATTCCGGCCCTACCTTATCAAGTTCTGAAAAATCTTTCTCATTCCAACCTGAGTACACAAGTATATATTTGGGTATGGCATATCTTTGTTAAAGTAAGGAAACAAAGTTCCAACAAAAATTTGTGCTTTCAGGTTGCTTGCCTAACAATTACTTAAATGCAACAAAAATACACAACTTCAATGGTTGTATAACTGACTTGTTTTTAAATGGAGTTGAATTACTACCCAAGCATTCAATTGTATCACAATCTTTAACACACTGCAGGTAACTAATATTTTTGTGAGTAAAAAATTATACAAGCTTGACAACACAACCTGAAGTTAACAATTTTATTGGTAATTTTAGTTCAGATCAGTACAAGTTTACAAGAGGAAAAAATATTTTGTGTCTGTAACTGGCATTTGAGGTCTTTTATGTTTAGACAAGTGGGAAAAACACCAAGATGCCGAGTGGAAAATTGCAAAAATCATGGAATATGTTTGGAAAGAGAATTTAATGAATGGATGTGTCATTGCCCTTTACACTACACAGGTAGAACTTGTGACAGAATTGTTTGTACAACCAATCCATGTCAGAACAATGCTACCTGCATTGAAACAGGCAAGTAATTAAGGAAGCCTATATATATTTAGTTTATTTAGTGCAATCATTCATAATATTGCATGTTTTTGCAGTGTATACACACATTAGCAATACCACAATAAACTGAGAAATTTGATACAATACTGAAAATAAAAATAGAAACTAGTAGCTTGTATTTTCTAATACCTGCCAATAAAATATAAAGTTATTTGTTTAATAGTAAATTACTTGTTCCAACAACAGATTTCAAAAACATAACGTGCCTTTGTGCATTTGGCTGGTCTGGACGATTTTGTGAAAATCATGACATCAGTGCAAAACTGTCGCCAGTCTGGAGATTTAGTGGTGAGGTCGGGTCATTTCAGTCCTATCTGATGTTTCCTCCTCCAAATGGAATAAACAGGAAGTTTGAAATTAGGCAAGTTTTTCTCTAAATTGAGTATGTGACGCCTCCTTGGGTGTCAGCATATTTGAGTTTTAGAATTGTACATAAAAGTATAAATTTTGTTTTACTTACATCCATAAAGTAGCTATCAATAAAGACTTGTATATTTCAAAGCGCTGCACACCACAAAGTTAGGGAGGTTCTGTGTTAATTTGCACATCTCAAGAGAAACTAGTTGGACAATTGTAATCTTGTTTCTTTGTCATGCGTCCAAACAGGTTTGTCGCCAAAAAGGAAATCAAACCTTGTTCTCGTTATTAGGTTGACATTTTCCCAAACAAATCCCACTGATTACGCTTTGCTTTTGTACATCGGAAATCCTCCAAAACCAAGCAATGATGACTTCATACTTTTAACCATCAATGACGGTCAGCTTATTTTTGAGTAAGTTCTAGTTTGTGGTGATGCGCGGTGTGGGGGAGTGAAAACAAACTTTTCACAATATCGCAAAAAGTAGTGGTTGATTGCAAATGAATGCGTATCCAACTTTGTCATTTGATTTATGTGTTTTTCTTGTCATCTAATCTGCATTCGGCATGAATAAATGTTCTGATTGTGAAATGGGTGGATAACCACCTTCTTTTGCTATAATTTGTTAATTCTCAAGAGCAAACATAATTCCTGGTATTTTGTTTGCTTTCTAGCTTTCAATGCGTGTTGTGTTGAACATGATTAACCAAAAAGAAATGTTATTGAAGGTTTGACCTTGGGCACGGTGCCGGGATTGTAGTGATGCCAGTTGTTCCTTTAGCGTCACAAGTAAACCACCTGGTAATAAACCGGATGGACAAAGAGGTGAATTTGACCTTGAATGGACAGGTAGGTGCTCTTGACATGGTTGAAACAGATGATTCCAAAACGTAGTCCAACGTTTTATGTTTTGTAGGTAGCCAGTGGAACATCTCCGGGCTACTACAAAGACTTAAATATTCCCCAGGATGCAGCAATGATCGTTGGCGGATTTAACAACGACCAGCTTTCGGACATAGACTATGACGATATGCAAACCATGGGCGCGTTTAAGGGGATGATATTTGAATTCAAGATGAAAACTTTCCCGCGCACAAAAATCTGCAATGGAAATCACCAGGAGGGGACAAAAATAGTCAGTTTGTTAAACTTTGATGGTAAGTTTGTCAAATTGTTGCACTTGTGGGACCGTTCCTAGAAAATGCGGGGCTTGTTGGTCCTTTATTATAAACAGTTTTTTAAATTGGCTCAATAAAACGTTGCAAGTTCATGGCCTTGATTCGTCACTTATTCCCGCATTTGCAGGTGTACTGGAGGGCCGAGGAGTAACAGGTGCCGACCCTGTGGTTACATGCAACTCTAATCCATGCCAAAACAACGCTAAATGCCAAACAAAACGACATGGTTTTAAGTGCGTGTGCAGTGGACCGTGGAAAGGTACTTTTTGCGAGGAGCCGCGGGATGGTTGTGATGAAATTGAATGTCGTAATGGTGGAACGTGCGTTATTGTTGGATCATCTTGGCGATGCGATTGTAGTCTTGGTTGGTTTGGAGCAAATTGCCAAAAAGTAAGTTTGCATTTCTTAGAATAATAAAAATAGTGCAAATCTTTCGGTCAAAACTCTTGCTGTAGTTTGCAAGTACTTCAATTGATCATTTAAACAAATGCCATTTTTTATTGTATTTCGGTTTGAATTCTTGTCCAAAGGCAATTTCAATCGGCGACCCCTCCTTTGACGGATATTCATGGATGAAATTGAGTTCTTTGAATCTAAGACGCGAAACAGATGTAAGATTACAGTTCAAGAAATTTGGTGGCGGAAATGCTCTACTATTCTACACTGACAATGAACACATGCAGTGAGTATTTGACCGCAAACTTATATTAAAAGTGTCTTGTAAAAAAACTAACTTCGACGTGTGATTTAACCACTTGTAAGATTTTAACCTGCGCTGGGATTATAACAAAAACGTTTGTGCAAAGGAGCAACTGTGATTTTATGAGCATATCTATAATCGAAAATCACCTTTATCTTCGAATCAGTCTTGGTCACGGTTCGATGCTTTCCTTGCGTCACAATTTACGCATTGACACAGACATTTGGCACGAGGTGACTAAAAGTGCACTCCGACTGTCGGTTTTTACATGTTTTATTGCATTTAGTTGCACGCGCGAAGAGTAAAACACGAGGGACAAATCAACGTATGGAAATTGGGAAAAGAGAATGCAGGTAAAAAGTTATTCATATCTTTAATGTGTTCACGGGAAACTAATCACAACCGTTCGTACTGGTGGTCAGATTTTGCCGCGATTGGAAAAGCCAGTAGGAATCAGGTGTCTCTTGATGTTTCGCCGCGCTTTTACATCGGGGGTTTACCCAAAATCGGGATGATTGATGAACGGGCAACTGGCGAACCAGCTGTCGGATTTCAGGGTTTGTGTGACTGAAGTAACAGCATTTTTGTGACTCATAACTTTTTGTTAAAAAAAAAGTTTAGTATGTTAATGGTATTTAAAACCACCATAGCTGTATCACATCAATAAATATAATAATAAAAGTGACCGGAGCTTGTCGCTTTGTTCCACTGTAATAACAAAAAAATTTACATTTTTTCTTAGGCTGCATTCGCAGATTGTCAGTCAACAATCAGTCATACCAACTAACTCACTACCCAAACACGAACAAGACCAAGCGTGACGTAAATGGTAACATAATACATATGAGTGGTGGACGTATTACCAGCTGTGATGGTTCGTCGTGTGGAATTGATACCTGTGGTAACAAGGGTATATGTGAAGAAACACGTAATAGCTGTAAGTTGCAAGATTAGGTTTATGCCTGAAGAAGCGAGATAAAACTCGCGAAAGCTCGTGCTATAATAAAGTTATTTACCAGTCAGTCTCTTACAAAAACAGTGCACCCGCAAGCATTATAGGCATAGACCAGAGACTGACACGGCAAATTAAAAAAAATAAGATTAGGTTTACTTAGTGCTGTTCATTGGCGTGGATAGGAGGGACGAAAGTGCTAATGGCACCTCCCAAATATCCGAGGTCGAATTTGTTTTAAATGTATAATGTGTGCCCCTAAATTATATTAAAATATTTTGCCATTACCACGTCTAAAGTTGTTTACTCTTTTGCGGGTGATGATTTAGCCAACGACCGTTAATCGCTTATACCCAAAAGTTCTTCCCCATCCGAAATTTTGGAATGACTATGCCAGGGGTCCTGTGGTTTTTAATCGCAAAACTCTTTGGTACACGCGCATTTTTTTTTCAAAAGTGGTTATATGTTACGTCGTTAAGCAATTCTAATACGGTTGACCGTTCTGTCGTTAACTTAATCCACAAAACTTAAATTTGTATTTGTGTTAAAATACAGTTCAATGCAATTGCATTGCGGATTGGTCAGGCCCAAGATGCGAGACCTATTTACCATGCACGTCTTTATGTCAAAATAACGCAACTTGTGTTCCTGGATCCAACATAGCATCGGCTAAATGCATGTGTGAGTGGAGATGGCAAGGGTATTTTTGTGACACCAAATCTGATGTCAATCTCCTCAACAAAGCTATTCTCTTGAGACAAGATTCTACTGCCACGTAAGGCATCATTGTTTTTATTTATCGCTTTTTGCTTGTTTACTGTATTTTCTAGATTTGATTTGAACTCGTTCCCGACCAACGTTTTGTATAATAAGATGTCGTTTGAGTTAAAGACGTCCTCATTGGATGGCATGATCACGTGGTTAGGAAGGGGGTGGTCATCGGAAGATGATTACATTGCAATTGGTTTAGACAAGGGCAAAATCAAGGTGCTATGTTTGTCCACAATATCTTTGAGCGAGAGTTAATGATTTGTTTTTTTTTGTATTATTAAGTTTGGTTGTTGATAAGCATAGGTTAGTTATTTTGTAGTTGTATTTGAGTATCATTTTCATATATGTTGGGTAAATGTAGGTTGCGGTTCAGCTGGGACCTTCGTTTGATCAAAGAGTTGTTGCAAGAAGTCAAAATGTATTTAGCGACAACTCCTGGCACACAGTGAAACTAGATAGAGTTGGGCAACATACAACTATATTGATAGACGGCCTTGAAGAAATTAAGTTTGTGTTAAAGGTAAAGTACCAAACATGTACACATTTCCTTTAACAAATCACGGCCAATGGGTTTCATATTACAGGGTGAATACCAGGAGTTAAATAAAGCCACCAAACTCTTCATCGGCAATTTCGGTCGTCAGGTGTCAGTGTCGAGCCGATCTTTTGGTTTGTTCCATGCACCATTTAAAGGCTGCCTCAACAACCTTCGTATTGAACAAAAATATTTGAGTTGGGAGGAAGCGACAGTCACCGAAAACCTTCTTCCTTGTCGGTGATGGACTTGATGACAAATTTGCTCGATGTGTATCCATCATATAAATATACAGGGCTGTCCACAGTCACATCGTGGTTATTACTAAGATCTGTACTTATTTTTTCATTAAAACGGATTATCAGTGATTTACTGAAATTATCTCTGTTCGCCTCGTAAAAGGTCATCATTTTATTAACTTCATTCAGCATTCTCCAAAATAGTCTAATGTTTCTGAAGTAAATTTCGAGCATCAAAGTGCAGCATTATTACTTTTTGGTTGTGTCCGGTGGTAACCCATTATATTTGGGAGAGGCCTTTATACGACATTTGTATTTGGTTTCGATATGTCTGCTAAAACTTGTTTTTTTACTTTACGAAATTTTGGCACAATTGATAGCTAAAGACATCGTTCCGCTGTTCGCTGTGTGGTACTGGTGTGAGATACTTCTTGCATACACGTTGTATGGCTTTCATTGAGCAGCTTCGTACTGACTCTGTGTTATTTGTTTTTTTGTTATCATTTTTCAGTTTAGAATCATTTTCTCATTGTTTTCTTTTTAGGCAAAATCAGTAACGATTTTGCATAGGCATTTAAAAAAAACTCAAAACAAAAAATAAATGGAACTATATATGTGATGCACATTCATAAGTATCACTACTACTATCTGTTTTGGCCATTCGGTCGACGGGATTGCCAGTATAAACCATGTGTGGAATTCTTTGTTGGTTGCTTTTGTGTAGGGACATTTAATACTTGTAAGGCGTTGTTTCAAATAACAAGGAGTGGCCTTTGTGTTTGCTTGTAAACGGCGCTACCGGTGTAGGTTTACTGATATGTCACAGGGATTTTGATAAGGACGACCGAGAAAGCATGTTATGGCAGGGTTCTGGAATAGTTTACTATGCACATTGCAAGAGCTGTATCAGTTGTATATATGTGCATATTATGTATCCTACATTATTTACAACGCTGCAAATAATATTTTAATACCGCTGCAGCAGGAAAATGTTATCCCAACTAGGCAATATACACCTGTGATAGAACTGCAGTATAATAAAAAATTAAAGCAGTTTTTTGTGTGTGCTAAAACAAGTTTAGGCTAAGGACTTGCACAATGAGCGTTGCAGGCTCACACGCTCGTCCTAAGTGGCGTGGAACACCGCGACCAACTTCCCCCGACCGTTTATCATGGGACACTCTCCAAACATCAACAGAGTAAGTGCGTTTTTTTGAATAGATGAGGGCAATATCAAAAATTGTGTTGACCCTTACATTCGACTTACACAAATACGTTTTTTACTATAATGTCAATAATGGTTGTCACAGACTATGATGGTTTTTAAAGTATAACTAAGTAATAAAATACAATTAACAAGCGAATATGGTAACAACCACCTTCTCAAAACGAAAGTACGTAAAGCTGGCTTTAAAGCTTTGCTACCACTAATAAACCACCATCTTGAAACCAGGGGACGATTCGCCCCAATCTCCTCTACCTGAATCCAATCCGTCTTGAAACAAAGAACCACAAACTTTTCTCAACAACTTTCAGGAGCAATAAGTCGGGTTTCTGGCAACCGAAGGCGAGCAACATCAAGCACAGACACACAACAGTCAGTGGATGGATGTGCATACCACGAAGCGTTGTCATGGCAACCACACTTAACCAGCGTCACGTGGACAGGCTACGCAGCGGTTCGCTGACGACCATTCGCGACGTGATCGCAGAGAAGCGAGGTCGAGCAGAAATGATGTCATCCCGAAACCCACATCATCGTTCAAAATCGAGCCAGTCATGTAACTCCATTAGAAGCATTTAACATGCAATCTTACCTGTTTATGTGGTAATCTTACCCAACACGAGTAATATTAAATGTTTCTCAGGTCGAAAGACGCGACCAACACGTCAAGTTCCCAAGAAAGATTATTATGAGAATTTATTGGAAGAAAATCTAACCAACATAAAGGCGTTGGTGCAACGAATAGGACCGTTTGCCCCAGAAAGGTGGTTGTAAAATATATTCCGTCAATATTCTTGTAGCATAATAGTATGGTGGGTAATAAGATATTGTTCTTGTAGATACAAAGTAGTGCCGGTCAATAAAGCGGACGTAGATTACGAAGAAGATTGTGCTAGAAGGTAACATTGGGAATGGCTTATGTACTAGGCCGGTCCTGAAAGATTTGGTAAAAATAATGCGGGGCCTGATAAATACCTGTATTTCATTAGAAAAGTCATCACAATTTTTCTTGTGGTCTTCGTGACAAACTGTAGGATTTTAAGGGCGGTGTCCGATTCGGTGCAATCGGTCAAACGATTGGACCTGCATTTGTATAGCGTATATATCCAAGTTACGTTGCATGTAATGGTTTATCTTCAGAAACGAACCATCTCGGAATGTTCGAGAAATAACCAACGTGGAGAGGGCATTACCCAACTGGAAACACGGATTCGTTCCTGCCTCAACGGATCTCACTTACTTCAAACAGGATAATTACATAGAAGATGCGGAGGTTTTGATATTTCTTTTTGAAAACACGTGATCACTTTTGACAATCATAAAATTCCTCTAACCTTTTTTTGAAATTTATCCGATGAAAAATACATCGTTATGCATAGTGCCGATTCGAGAAAATGCAGATTTTTTGTTTTTATGATAAACTGCGGGACCTCCTTGTAAGTGCTGGACTCGATTTGGCCAAATTGGTCAAATGTTCCCGAGGTCGGCCAAATTGTTGTTATGGAACAATGTTGCGTCTCAGATCGGCAAGAAAACACGATGTCACGTGAGACCTTTCACAGCGGATTCCACGCTTCGTTCCCAGAGCGACAAAGCTAGCGAGGCGGCGTTTCTTCCCGCCACAACCTCGACGTCTTCACTAACATCAAAACGTAAAGTGTTTATTAACCATTAAAGTGGCAGATTGTTTTTTAAAAGTTTGCCTTTATGCCATAATCGATTTATGCTTAATTTGTGGCAAGATTGGTAAAAAATCTGCCATTTTTGAAAAGTTATGATGTCACAAAACCCAATTTTAACGTCACAAAAGCCAAAAAACTTGCATATCGCGATAAAAACTAGTTAAACCATTGTGTTTGCGATAACTATTTCGTTTTCATATTGATTTGACAGCTCGTAAGACGGAATGCGAACGACGTCGGTTTAAATGGGAGAACGACCCGGAAGCGAGAGCTCTTCTTCCTGCTTATCCACGTCGTGTTGTTAGGAACCGACTCCACGTTGACCATATGACCCTGCACGGACCAAGAAGGTAGAAAGTATTTAGCACTTATCGACAATTTGTGTACACATGTGGTTTACTGAACTGTTACATTTTCAAGCATTAAGAAGTGAAAGTGAAAGTGTTTTGAATAATTGAATAAATGTAAAAGCTTAGGATTTTGGGACATAATTGTTGATATATGTTCTAAATACTTACAAATAAGTACGTATTTCGTGATTACAATTGATTTTGGTCATGATGTTTGGAAACGGTATACTTTTATATTGCGTAATTAAGTTGTGTTTTTTCACCGATATGAGTTACAGGACGTTTTTTAGAGTTCGACCATTTCTCTGCACAGGCCGATTATGACCCCGACAAGTGAATGGTTTCCTCTTTCATTTAATGCCGAAATCCGCGGGAAGTTGGTCCGGTTAAAAAGCGACATGTACGGCTATCAAAGCATTGCTGAATATACAGAGTTATGTAAATCTCTCGAAGACGGCATGGTGATCATAGAGCAACCTATTCACGTCGGTGATAGGTTTAAGGTAAGTGCTTAGTGTTTTAAGCTGTGTGCTGGGTTGATTATTTATACCTAATTAATTAACTGTATAAAATTTATATTCGTCAATTTATTTTCAAATAACTGATAAATCGATATTGGGTTTAGCTGCATTCGTGTAAATTGGTAAATACTTTTCTTGACAAAGGATTGTATAAATCAGGCTTTACTGATTATAAATAAACCTTATGCAGATAAAAGTCCTTGCTACAGACTTCAGAAAAGATTTGTTTTGTGTGTCAGTCAACACACTGTCACCTGTAAACGCCGAGACTGTCAGTTCTCTACCAAGAAACAGACTACATGCAACGCCATCTAGCGGTTGGAAGTATTCCGATGAAATTAGAGGAGCAAAACCAAATGACGAGATTTTGTTAACTTGCGATGCTCTGGTTAGAAGCATGCAGTTGTGGTATATATTTAACCAAAGTATCTCCATTTTATCGTCAGGGTAGAATAAAATGTTCGATAAATGACAAAGATCCGCTGGTAGCAATTCAGCTTGATGACGCAACGCCACGTCACATTGCCGTTTGTCTTGGTCTTGGAGTCACAAAAGTCCAACTACTTGGTGAGTAATCAGCAAAAACAAAGAATATGCTTAAACTACAGTCTAGCAGCAGATGCATGAGACATTTTGGAAAGTGTAGCCCTTAGCCGGTATGATTATGTGAGGATATTATTCTCAGCTTACTGATTGTAATTGGAAAAATGTGAGACATTTTATTTAAAATAATTAAAAAAAATCGGAAAAAGTTTTGCTTCAAAGTCATCATAAAGCGCAAAAACGTTTCAATGCACACACATCAGGGCATTGTCATCGCGTGGTAGGCTACCAAAATACAATGCTTACAAAGGATTTTTGAAGGTGGAATGAGAAACTGCATTGAACTTGTCAAACCCCAAAACGCGTACGAAATAGTTCCCGGAGTGCGGATTCAAGCTGACCTACCGTCGCCGTTCTTCGATTACAATCCAGAAAACGAATCGTGTTCGTTCTGCAACAACCAGAGCATCAACAATGACAATGGAGGAATGACGTGGAACTTTGCGTTGCCTTATGCATGCGATCATGTTAAAATTTGCGAAACTTGTCGACAAAGGGTTGAATGCAAATTGTGTCGCGCTCCGCTTTGCTGGGCGTCTTGTCCACTTTGTGACACACGTCTACAGTCTTACTAATACATGTTCGTAAAAAACCTTACGTGTTAATTAGTCAACACGTTCAAAATACTTAAAGCGCGTTTTCGAGAATATAAATGCCACAGCTGAATGGCTAACTATCATGACGTATTTGTCTATATTTTTACACAAGTAGTTCCAAAATACCGCAGAGGAGCCGAGCAGATGCATCAAAAAAATATTACTTTACAACAGTTATGCTTATCTTCCCCAATGGTATAAAGCATTTCTTCACACAAAACACCGAAATGGATGCGTCTTTTTTATTTACCACATTGCCGACATGAAATTCAAGCAAAAGTAAGTTAACTACTCACTCTCCAAACTATGCAATAGCAAAATTGACACATGCTATACTGCACCAAGAGAATTTAACTCCCGTGAGGTCTTTCATCAAGATTAGAAATGGATTAAATAATCAAACTGTTTCTTTCAATAAGCTGCAGAATCAAGTATTTTGCTTGTATTCCTTTTCTTTGAAAAACTGCAAAATAGCGAATAATATTGATAAATGCATATTACGAAATTGGGGCAAAAAATTTAGAAAAAAAAACTAAGAGAAAATGTGTTTCTAAAGCCACGTGCCGAATGATTCAGGTGAGCCAAATTTTTACGATTAACCTTGAAAGTTTTGTGCACTGACCTTTCGGATTAACACACAACATTTTCCAAACTGATCCAAGAAATGCAAGTGCTGTGAAATCCACTGCGGCAACTTTTTGTGGACTTGAGGTTTGTGAAAGCGTTTATCCAGCAACAATATACAGGAATAATCATTTCTGGATCGACAAAAACATTATTCGTGAGATTTACAGCTCCACTGTGTACACTCTGATCACATTTTGCTGGTTGATGTGAAAATGAACGAACCTGTGTCTTATAGCGCGACCAATGGACTGGTTCACAGCTTTCATGCAAAGGTCTTCATAGTGTGCCTGGCCCGCAGTTCGACCGTCCTTGTCGTTCGGCTGCGGTAGAAAGTTTCATTAACAAAATAAAGAGGGTCATTTGGTAATGTACAACAGAACTTCCCAATCCCCTTTCAGTTGCTTAATAAAATTCCGCGACGCTACGTGTTAGACAGTCGTCTATTTTTTTTAGATATTTCATTCGTGACTTTTGGTCGGGAAAGCCCCAATTTACAACATAAACAATTTTATCTAAAATTAAAACAAAATTTTTTTCTTTATTTTACCCAATTTAGTTTTAAAAGCTTTTCACAACCCGCAAGCAAAAATATTAAACGCGGTTTTATGACGTCACGTGTCTTTATGTTTAATAATTGTGAATAACACCCGTATGATTTCAATATCCACCATGTTTTTGTTCAAGAAATAAATTTTTTGCTTCAGTTCAGGGGAATGAAGATTAGGATAAGGCAACCCAACCATAACCACACACCGTCCCAAGCCATCAGAAAAATTTATTCCCTCGCTCATTTTCCCGCCAACCACACAAAGCAAGATGGCGCCTGTGAGCAAATCACCGAGATGTTACATTTCTCAAGTAAAAAAAACACTAAAATATATGTTGCTCAAAACACCAAGGAAAGAAGATTAGCAACAAAAAACTAACCAGTAAGTTTGGTGTCAGAATTTACGTTGCGTTTTATACATTTCGAATATTCGTTCAAAACTTGTTCAACTTGGTCAGATTTCTTTGGTTCCCGAAAAATCTGTGAACATTCGTATCGACATTTTTACGAATTTTTGGGTGCAAAATACCTGGAGTTGAGGAGTCTAAATAGGAAAGCCAAAGCAAAAATGCTATTGATCATATTAAGTTAGTAAATCAATGTTATGAAACTAACAGAAGTTTCAAATTGCAGTCAGCTGATATATTTGCAATCATGAAAAATCGATTTCGCCTGCACGGGCATCCTCAGTTTCTTATTCAAATACAAATGATTCTAAAGAAAAAATTAAGGAACCAGTCTCATTAAGTTTCGTTTCGAACTCTTACTGGGTTCATCATCAGTACTAAAGTGAACTGCAAAGCTTCAAGATAAAAAGTCTGCAAGCAGTTCACTTTATGATCAATAGCATTTTAGCTTTGGCTTTACGATTTTTTTAAACCATTTTTCATACCCTTTTCTTAGTTCCAATTTTGTCGAGTAATCCTGCTTGTTGCCATCGTTTGTAAACCAAAGCTTCGTAATCATAAGAAGTGAAAAAACAAACGATTCCACCAGGTATTAGGTTGCTGACATTTAACAGCGTTCTGCCGACTTCGTCTATCTACAAATGACAGTTTGAACAAATTGTAGTCAATTAGTAACAAAATGACCAGGAAATCGTTCCAAATAAAATTGAAAGTTTCAAAGGAATGCCAAATCCCGTTGCAAAAGATTAAAAAAAAATGCTGCAAAAAGTCAATCGTTGCCCACCATTTTTGTATTTGCTCTCTTTTCGTAGTTGAACTCGAAAACCTCGCCGCACGGACCACTAGACAGCGCTATTGGGAGCAACTGCTTTGCACCGTCAATCACGTGGCCGCAAGAAAACTCAACGATGCGTGACAGATGGTGAGAGTTATCGGAATGGGCGAGGAGCTGATCAATGAGGCAGGATGAAGGCCGCATCGTACCACCAGCAACGATCAATGAACGACATTTCTGCACAAGACGTAATTACGCACGCAAATGTATTGTGCACATTTGGACCATTGCAAAGTGTATTGGCATTCATTATTTTGGGGTTAACTGTAAGTTGATCAATTGTATGACCATAAAACAACACAGTTAAATGGATATAAAATATTTTTATCGGCATTAAAATGAGGGACATGAACCAACATTTCACAAAACTTCCAGGCAAATAACTTACGTCCAAAACGTCTTTGAATTGTTCCGAGGGATTAAGAAGCAAAAATTTCAAACTTCGTTCTTTATCTGTGGTCGTCACAGCAACCCGACCAGTCAGACTTGATGACGTCATTGAGGCGAAGAACGATTCAATATGCATGAGAGGTGATCGCATTGTGACATTTTCTGGTTTAGAGGCATCTTTATCTGCAGCATTACCTGTAAGAGATAAATATGCATCATCACATTCAAAGGGAAATCGTAAAAAGCTAATCTATAATTGTGCAATTTATCAAGCCTGTGTTTGTTGTGTGACTATGTATGTATTTCAATGTTTTCCTTCCTAGACTGGTTTCTAAATTTTGACAGAATTTATCCCTTTACAGAGCATTGTCATCCACCAGCGACACCAATTTATAAGAGTGGGAAGTTGATAATTTGAAACAGAACGCTTCATACTATTATACTTTTCTTCCTACTTATTTTGTTTTATTTATTCTTTATTTGTTTCTGTTCGGTGTAAGTTGTTCGTTGTAATTACTGGATGCTTCATATTTGGTTACGGAAACCATAACACATTTACAGTCAAGACGAGAAGTAAAAATTTATCTTCTAAAGAAAAGAAATTTTCTTACTTTCATTCATGTTGCTTAAAAATGTGGAAAGTGAAGACTTCTTTTCAACAACAGTGTTTTCATACTTTTCCACAAACCCGGTAAGTTTTTTGGCAATTTGGCTTCTCTGACAATATCTCAACAACTGAAAGTAATACGCATATATTTATTAATATCCCGTGGAACAAGAAAAATCCCCCCCTGTTAAACAAATCTTACCTTAAAAAAATTAACGTTGTCTAACGACGATTGAAATAGAAAATCATTGACAGTAAATAAACTTTCGTTCTGCCTTGAATTTTCTTGAAGAACAAAAATAATATCATCAATAGTTTTAAATTTTAGTTTTAATGTCCGGAATGTTTTTGCGACCGCATTATATGAATTATTAACGGTGTTCGCATCAACTGTGCCAACGTACATTCGAATACCTTCAGTCATTGTTCGACTGAATCGGAACCTCATATTTTATGACGTCACAATTTTTTACAATGACCGTCAAAATCACATTTTAAAAAAATCTTAGGTTTGTATTTTGGTGACAAGAAATAATTACTCAATGTCAGCAACTGATTGAAGATCACCATTGAAAGTTTCTAGTAAAAATATATAGGCCAAAGTCTTAATTTAATTGGAGAAAATCATTGTATGCTTTTTATGTGTCCCAAAATTGTGGCTAATATTACTGTATTCAAGAATATTTAGCGTCTTGTGTCGATCCTATAACGGCTAGTAAGGTAAGATTAAATTGTTGAAACCTGATTTTATTGTGACCGAATCTCTTAAATGCTGAAGAACGAAGATCAACTGCTTCACATAATAAAGATTTTTCGCTTTGAGTCGCTTTATGAACTTTTTTTGATACTGAGAAAGTTGGTTGTGTGCTTGACATAACTGGTCCCGAGTGATCTGTTAAACAAAGGATTTATCAAAAACAACACAAACTAGAAGGTGGTTCTGGTTGTAAATTATTTCTGAGAAAATACTGGCATTTTTGCCTGGTAAAAGGTACCACCTTAACTGAATGCATTGAATTCATGGCATCAATAAGGTTGTGAGCTTCATCTATAATGATCACAGAATCTTTAAGATTAAGTCCTGAAGCTTCTCTCGTTGATTGGTGAAGAAGTGTTTGGTATGGAAGAACCACCAGTTGGGAAAATGGTATCGCACGTCTAAAAAGTGGTAACCAGCATAAGTGGTAATGTTCTATATTAGGATTTAAAAATAGTTTGGTTCTAAACATTTTTATGCACAAATTATTGTGAGATTTGTACTAGCACTAACAAACAAAAACATATTGATAAAACTAGTTTGCATTTTGCAATTGGCAGTAAAATATTTCTATCATGAATTAGAGATGTTGTATAAATTGTTTGTAAAAATTGTGTGGTGGTTTAAAAGCATATTATAATTTTCCATGTTTTCCATCTTGGACGACTTATCTACCTTGAAGCGTAATAAGGACAAGCTTCAAGACTTTTTCCTTGTTTCACCAATTCCTCAATTTCTGTTACTTTGGATATAATCTGATTGCTAAGTTGCGATCCCCCTGCATGGTTGCTATAGTAGCAACAAGTTGCTGTGGAAGCGGAAGATTTCTTTTTTTTCTTAGGTGCCTCCATATCTATTCAAGGTAAAGGACTGCATAAAAAAATCTCAATATAACTGAATTTTTGGCCCGAAACCCCTGATGAAGTCTTGCCACATTGTGGATAAAACATTAAGATTTGTACTAAAAAGTAAGTTATACAGAGAATTACATTAAACCTGGCAGCAACAGGAGCACAATGTTTTAAAAATACTTGTGAGGTCAAGTACAATAACTGGCAATTAAAAACTGAGTGATAAAAATGTTGCTTGTCAATCAATAGTTCAAGTTCACCTGTTTCCTGACTTTTGTTAGCATTTTTCTGCATTTCCAAACATCGTTCATTCACCTTAAAAAAGTTTTTCCTAATTTACAATTTTTCATACATCAACAAAACAATAACAATTGAGATACATGCACAGTTATCACAAATAAACTGGTTCATACAAAACTTATGTCTTACCAACTGCAAAGATCTTAGTTTTCTCACGGATTCATTAATGCATAAAGAATTTCGAGATCCCAGTGTCACCATGGTAACCTGAAATGGTTCACTCCCATTTTCATCATTGAGAGGTTTTCCGAATGGTGATTTTTGTAATTCATGCACAAACTGTGTTAGTTGTGAGTGCGTTCTGCTGCAAAAATAGACCTGAAATAAAAAAGAAACTCAGATGTTTTTACAGTCAACTAGATTACCTATTTTTTGGCCTGATGCTGTTTGGAAACGTGCCACATCATT
Organism: Ascidia mentula; assembly: GCF_947561715.1. NCBI lineage: Eukaryota > Metazoa > Chordata > Ascidiacea > Phlebobranchia > Ascidiidae > Ascidia > Ascidia mentula. The sequence continues at coordinate 8,622,561 of NC_138574.1, read as the reverse complement.
ATTTAAATAAATCAATAGTATTTTGGTTTTTTATCAACAAATCAACGCTGACAAACATGTCAGTCACACAAGAAGTTAAACAAAAACAGTCACCCTACTCTTGTCACATGACTTTCTTCCTCTTCTTGCTCCTGCTTTTCATCACCACTCTCATAATCCACTGGGATTAAATGATCCACATCCTCATCTGTTTGCAAACCTAAAATGAACCAGAAACTTAACAAATATCGAATGCATTTGCAGTAAAATATGAATTTCCGCAACAGCAAAATCAGTTATTTTTTCAGTGTTTGCCTTGTTTGGAAAATATATTTTGGGTTATAGTGATGCAAAATTTAACAGACTGTAAAGCAATATACATTTAAAAAGACATAAAGAGCAAAAACCTGAACTTGATTTAGGGTCTAAGTGGTTTTCTATTTCTCTTTTGGCTTTTTCAATTAATGCCAGGGTTTCATCATGGGAATTTTTTCTCTGCATAAAGTTGAACAAATTTGAACATGTTTATTACAAAAGTTGAATGAACATTACAAGAAACACTGATGACAAAATACCACACAAATGACCAATTACCTAATTTAGTATTACCTTGCGTTTATAGCTTCTAGGTTTTGGAATTACATCCACCACTTCAGTTTCACTTCGAATAGCTTTCAGTTTGTTTTTGTATTTATTCCGTTTTTCAGCTTCAGTTCTTGCCTTGTTGGATTCAATTCGGATTGACTGATTATTAGCGAATTCCTCAATCCAATCAATGTGATCATCTGTTTTCGAGCCCTATAATAAAACATACAGTGAACTTGCCAGAAGATTATGACTTGTAAACATGTGCAACAAAGGCTGTTACCACCTTTTGCGAATCTAATAATCTTTGTAGTCTTTTCTCCTCTCTATTTTCATGGTCCCTTAGCCATGTGAGTGCGCCACAAATCAGAGATAAGGATTTTCCTGTTCCTGTAGCACAACATTGCACAGTTGTAAATATTGTGTTAATACAGTTTAAAATGACCGTGGTTTTGTTTGTATCAAAACAAACATAACAAACCTGTTGGACTTTCAAAAATCCCAATTTTTCTGTTCTCTATTGCTTCATACAATCTTTTCATAAAATCCACTTGTATGGAGTAGGGGTCAAATGGAAATGGGAATTCTTTTGGTGCCAAAAGATTTTCGTCATTTTCCATTTTGTATTATCGCGCTACAAGATACTTTGCAAAAATTAGAATTTTGTTCTGATCGCAGCTCGCAGCGAATTTCCCGCGAAACAGGGAAAGTCCCGGGAAAACAACATCATGCAAAAACAAAAAGAATACATATATTTAAAATGCGCTTATTTTTTTTGCTTCACAATCTTTAAACGTATCTGCAATACTTTTGCCAAATCTAGGATCTCTGTAGAAGTAAAAATTTTACAAAAAAAACACATTCCTTACAAGGTTCAAACACTGTATATTTTGCATGCATTCTCTTAACTTGCGTAATTGATTGTTTGGTGCTATACTTAAAATACTATTTTCTAAAAATGGAACAATATTATTATGATAAGCTTCTAATCAGAATGCTGTGCTTTCCGTTTTTTACTATGACGTAACAAACTCTCGAACCGCGTTGGTTCCAGTCCAGTGATCACACCTGTTATGAGCTTGACAAACTCGTTGCCGAATTAAAACGTCGTTGTACACTAGTTATTAATAGCCAAACTAAGTTTGTAATCAAAGTATCATGCAACTGAATGAGCTAGTGTCTTCTTCGCGCCAATTTGTGGATGAATTGGAGAAATACCGTTCACCATGGGAAAGCCAAACGCATTGGCATGCAAGAAAAACTTTTTTGCGTCACAACTGGGAATCAATGGAAGACAAGGAACGTTTAATATGCTTATCAACTGCCTGGGCAAACGTGCACTTCATGGAAAATCGGTGAGGTTTTATCTGTGCCTGGTGTTATTTTTGCAACATTGCTTTGCGAGTGCCTCTAAAAACCCATCGTAGGCATCACATGATTATGCATTCAATGCATAGCCTCAATGCCTACAAACCCCGGTCAATGAGACCAACCATGTCTACAATGCCCATAATGGGTTTTTACATGCACCGTTGCTTTGCCATAGTTTATTTCAAATTCATGTTAACATGTATGAAATCGTAATGAACAAGTTTCGCTTTTGCTTGTTATGTTTACTGTGGCATTTCATACCCAACCAAGATTGTAGTTTGGTCAAAAAATCACAATGATGACACATATTTAACAACACTCATTGTCAAGCATACCAGAAGTCAAACATTGCTTGTTAAAACAAATATTCCCACAGTGTAAGCTAAATCCAGGTATAACAACAAAAGTTATAAACTGGACAAATAACCTTAATTATTTCAACTTCATTTTGTGAATATGTTTTTCAGCTATCCACAGAAAGTAATGCTGCAGTTGCGAGAAATGGAGGAGGGCATGGACAGTGCATTGGAACTTCTAAGAGAGGCAGAAAAACAGGTGATGGGAAATTCCGGTGAGATTAAACAAAAGTATTAAACTGTTTGTTCCTAATTTATGAAAAATTGATTTTTATGGAAAAAATACAGCTATGTCAATACTTTTCAATTTTGCTACATTGTTAAAACAATGCTTTATTTACATCTCAGATATGACAGAGAAAAAATCAACCAATGTTTACAAAAACTTTCACAAAATGCCGCGGGGAATGATGCCTGTTATGTTTGTCAATGAACATTTAAATAAAGAAACTGTATCAGTTTCAGACTCCACAGAGTCTACTGACAATAAATACATTTCTGCACAAACAAAGCGTAATGATGGTGTAAATACTGAAACACCCCCTGAACCCTTGCCAAAGGTCCAGAAGACAGAGAAAGACATTAGTGTCCATGATGTTTTGTCATCTTTGAAAAATAAAATGGTTCCAGTCAAAAAACAAAAAGCAACTGAAGAATCATCTCAAATTAAAGCAAAAGCTGTAAAAAAGAATGTTGTGTACAAAGTCTTTAAAAACACCAATAAAAATCAGCCCATAAAAATGGCCTCTGCTCAGCCTGTGAAACATGCCTCTCATCTAAGTACCAAAGAAAAAAAAGATACACCCAAGTTGGATGTTGTGGAACCAAGTGAAGAACAAATCAGTGTTATTCATCAAATTTCCAACGTTTTGAAAGATGAACTTGGTGTAGTTCTTTCCAAAAGAAACCCTGTGGAACTTGTAAATAAAATTGCTAAAATTTGTGTGCCAATCTTCAGGTATGAAAATAGTGGTCTTTTATATTTTGGAAAGTTTTTATATGAAGTAAATTTTATAATTGTTTTGAAAATATGTGACTAATTCTCAATACAATTGCACTGATACGCTTTGAAAACTTCTTCACAAATATTGCTTACATGCAAATGCAATATTTTCAGATATTCTGTTTTAATGAAGCAAGACCTAAATTTGTTTCAAGCCTGGACAAGACAAGTTACATCAAATGTACAATTAAAAACTGGAATGCATGTTTGCGAAGTGTTTGTCAAAGATGTTTTTCTTGCTCATGGATATGGATCCAGCCAGGTTTGATATATGGATAAGTTAGACTCACATTTGTTATATTTGTTGTTATTTTATAGGAACAAGCTCAAAACTTTGCGATTGCTGGATGTGTAGATGTGCTCAAAACAAACTTTGAAATTGTCTGTGCAAAGCGTCAATTGTCCAGTAATGAACATTTGCAGCAGCTCGCAGTTACTAGTAACCCAATGGTTAAAGGTATTTTGTATTTGAAAAATTTATAGGGCGTCTTATGACAAAGTTTTCTTGCTTGGACAGATTTATTGCCTCCAATATGTTCCTTATGCAATCACGACGGGATTGACTCAGCAGCACATTTGTCTAAATTTGTTGTCAGAAAAAGACCAGGGGAAAATGCCATTGTCACAATTAACCAGTCAGCGCAATTCAACAACACTCAGTACGATTATAGATTTGAAAGTCCAGAAATATCTCAGGTGAATAGTAAAATGCAACTTATTTTCATTGCTCCCAATAACGGATGTTTACTGTGTAATCTAAAATTTCTGAATTTTGCCACAGCCCATTTGGAGATGTGCTGTAATTTTAAACCATCGTGAAGTAGCAGATGGATGTGGCCCCATACAAAAATCAGCAAAACTTGCAGCTGCGGAAAATGCTTTAAAATGTCTTCAAAAACAATTTCCCACAGTAATTGTGGAATCAATTAATCGTGGTGATGTGAACCAAGCTCTATCCAGAGATGATGTCATGAAAAGGTAAGATTGACTATAAACGTTTATCCACACTCCACCAATTTGTCAAAAATTTGGCACATATACGAAGAAACAAGGTTAACAAAAGGATAGCACATCAAAAAATGTAATGAACAAAAATCAACAAGACTACAATGATTTACAGTGACTACTCATATCACAGCCATCATAATTATGCATTTTTTTTAAAAAACTCACTCTTGTTGTGCGCAAAAACAAAAAAGTTTACTTCTTCATATGTTTCAGTCGACACATAACTGTAGTCATGATATAATGTAGTGTATGAAACTATTGGAATATCTGAAACAGCAGGTCACATAAAAATCGTATTCCTATTAGTTTGCTACCAGTTAGTGTTCATTGAAAGTATATGTGTACAACTCATACTTTGGTGTAAGTGATGATTTATCTATCTCAGGTGCAATTTTCACTTGCATGCACGTTAATTACCTTTAATCGATGAATACGAAAAACTTTGCCACTCTTAAAAATATACTGTAGTGTATGAAACTATTGGAATATCTGAAACAGCAGGTCACATAAAAATCCTATTCCTATTAGTTTACTACCAGTTAGTGTTCATTGAAAGTATATGTTTACAACTCATACTTAAGAGGATTGTTTGCAATATAATTCAATGTTTTGCAGTAATGGTTCAACCAAGACAAAAATTGGTGAGGATAATGTTGGCAACCAGCTGCTGAGAAAAATGGGTTGGTCTGGTTCTGGTGGTTTGGGAAAATCAGGTATTATGTGATTACATTGTTTTGGAGGTGTGTTTCGCATTAAGAATTTACAATAGCATGGTTATTTCTGTAATAGTAGATAACCCATACAATTAACACAATTAAAAACAAGGAACATTACAGGTGAAGGGAGGGCTGAGCCAGTGGAATGTCAAGAAACACATGGACGAGCAGGTCTAGGAAAGTTAGGCTCAGAAAAAAACTTTGTGTCCTTCGAAGATGCATCTCGTATTTTGAGGTATGGAACTGACTAATTCACTGCAAATATAAAACAGTTAGCTAGTTGGCTGAAAAGATCATTATCAGTCACTAAGTTGCACTTATGAGACCATACTGGCCAAATGCACCTCCTGTATCCTGCTGGTTATAATGTTTTTTTTTATGTATGTAACAGGCGTATATCTTATTGTTGTTTTTACAGGGAATATGTAGCAAAGGGTTCAACTGAGGAACTAACTTTTTCACCTGAACTAACCAACGATGAAAGAAAGAAGATCCACCTTATGGCACGAAAGTAGGGTCCCCATATAGTCAGCATTTGGTTTCATTAACGAGCATGTGTTTTTTCAGGTTTGGTCTCAGCAGCAAATCTTTTGGAAAAGGCGATACGCGCTATATGACGGTTTTTAAGAAGGTCGACGCGACCTATATTGTGGAGGAGCTTTGCGAAGCCGGGGGAAGCAAAAAGGGTCTTCATCTTATCTCGCCTGGCTCCCAACTATAATTTTATGTGTAAACTGTTATGTTCGCGTATGAGTATGTTTAATGGATTCCAAAGAGTTTTGTCAGCTTTTAGCAACACTGTCCAGATTTTATTTTGCCAAGCGGCCGTGTGTGTCTCATAGAAATCGCTATTTGTCTGTTTTTGGTGTAAGTGATGATTTATCTATGAACTGAATTTTCCTTTGAAAGGGTGGAAATTCTTGCCGCTAGCAATGTCAAGGGACCGGTGCGTTGTTCGCGACTATTGTTGCGTTGTTTTTCAATAAACCCGTTATTTTGTGAATTTTTGTACCGCGTCGCAGGATTTTAGGCACTCCAGTGACACAGTCTTTCAATACAAGTGCACGGCAACTACATTACCTATAGTAATGATCACTGTTTGGTGATGAGTCACAACTATAATACGAATGCTTGTAGGTTGCACTGTAGGCCTATTTTGTTTTTAATACCGAATTCGAATATCGAATAGTAGATCGATTGTTGCAGTTATTTGCTTAGACGCCATGGATTTGTCGTGGTCGAACTATATTCGGTAAGCCAGGTTATAGCGGTCATTAGCCTGGATATCAAAGAACCATTATGGAAAAAAAATTGCCCAGCTTTTCCAAAGCTATTTGCTAATTAAATTTGTCATTCCCAGCAAACTGTCTGTTGTTTCCAGTGTATAACAATACAATAACAAATAAAACGGCTTTAATATTTGCACTTACGTGATTATTAGGTTTCAAGTGTACTGATTCCCTTTTTCGTATTTATATTTAAATGCCCAATTTCAGGTGCAATTTTCACTTGCATGCACGTTACCTTTAATCGATGAATACGAAAAACTTTGTCACTCTTAAAAAAATAATTTTTGCATAAAGTTAGGTTAATTACCCTTAATGTTTAGTGTACTTTACTAATATTCTGTGGTTTCACGGTGATATTTATCTTCACAACCAATGATGAAGTGGTGCAACGTGTGTGCAAAATGGGAAACCCCCTTCTGGGTATTTTGTAGTTTTTACTGGTGGAGTAATAGTTACTAAATGCACTAAGATTTTGAGAATGGGAGAAGCTGATGTGGTTAAGCAGAGTGAAAGTGCAATAAAGCAAAATCAACTTTACCCAGCTCTAAACATCGTCGAGGTTATATTTTACATTGCATCATGGCTTTCTTTGTATTTTTTGGCAGTGAAACAAGTTTATCCTCTATCCCAAGGTATATTATGTACACATTTTTACTATCTCCTAAGTTTGGATTATTTAAGATAAAGATATTTTTATTGCAGAAAATCTTCCCAAAGCAATGAAGGAGGGTTTGCTAAAAGTAGAAAAAAGTTATTTCACATCAAGGATCATTTTTGTGAGTTTAATATGACTTCAACATAATTTGTTTACTATTTACAAAATGCTTTAATTGCACATAACAAAATATGTAATGAAATGATTGTTTAGGACAAATCAGACTATGAGTGGGAATTATGGAATCATCATTTTCTACATACTGTTGTGTACGCCTTCACTGGGCATTTTATTGTCATGAGAGTGTGTGAGAGAATTAATTCCCAGGTACAGTTCTTCATGAAATTCTTGGGACACTATTTTGTATGGGCAATAAAAAGAGAAACAGGGTTAAAAATATTGATATGCAAATTAAATACCTTTTATATTTTTTGCAGTATCGTTTCCATGCATCAGCAATGTACACCATTATGTTTTGCTGCTATTTCTTTGGGCTGCAAAGTTTTATGCTACTTTGTGCTCAATCATTTTTTATTCTAACCATCACCTATTTCACTGAAAATTTGTTCCTCGTTTGGACCACCAGCGTTGGTTTGATTGTAATAATGCACACCGAAACAGCTTTCGATGTAGTGGTAAGGCACATTCTGTTTTCCTTATTATCACTTCTATATGCTTTAACAACCACAGGAAAAGTCTCTTCAAGATGGAGATTTTCTGTTTGTTCTTTTTGTTTGCGCTTGCTCAATGTGCAATTTGCGATACACTGCCTTCTGTGTTGAATATTGCTGGGACAGACAGCATTCTGTTGAAGAAAATGACAAAACATCAAAAAACAAACCAAGACCAATTCCAAATTTTTTGTCTATGTTAGAAAATCTTGTACTTTATCAGCTTTACTTTCCTCTCTTTGTTGGGGGACCAATTGTAAACTACGACAAATTTAAAAATCAGGTATATTTTTTTGTGTATAGCAGTAATAAAATTAGAGTCCACCAAGTATATGAATAAAAATAGACGTTTATGTTCTTTCAGAAAGATGCCAACCAGGTGGTGGTTTGGAATATGCAGTTTCTTTTGACTTTTTTATTTGGATTGCTGAGATACACATTCTGGCACTTTTTTCTTAACTTTATTCTTTATTACATGCACTTTTCATCTGTCCACTACAATACACAACTGTTGGAAAGAGTATCTTTATTAACATTGTGTAAGTGGTCTGTTGTTTGTAAAAAAAAATAACTTAATAAAATAAAATAATGAAAAAACTGTTTCTTGTTGTAGGTGGCCTGGCATTGTGTTCAGTTCAGTTCTTCTGCATGAAGTACATGGTTATGTATGGTTTGCCTCAAAAATATGCAATTTCTGACAATTTGGTTGTTCCTGGGGCATCTCATTGTGTTTCAGCCAAACATCGCTTTGCTGACATGTGGAAGTAAGTTAGAAGACAACTACTTTTAAAACAGGTTTAAGTATTAAAGAAATGTCACCTTATATGCTTGCAACATTAGTACATAGATACTGTTGATATGTCAATTTAATTTGTTGCAAAGGAAAAAGATTATCATCTTTATTTATTTGCCTATATTATATTGTAAGATTTTTTTGTCATTAATAAATTATTTAAAAAAATTTGACACTAAGTATGTAACGAAACAATAGTAACATAATAATTCGGTCCTGTTCCCTGGTGTGAATCATTTGCATCACATAAAAATGTCACCACTAAATTAAAACTAGATTATAACTAGTTTTACTGTTACAGGTACTTTGACAGGGGCCTGCACAAGTGGTTGGTCCGTTACATTTACATCCCATTAGGTGGATCAAATCTAAATATGGGTTTTGTAAGAAAGATGGTCAACTCTATTGTTCCCTTTGCTTTTGTGTATGTGTGGCACGGTACTACTAGAGCCTACTTTGTATGGGCAGCATTAAACTGGTTTGGTGTTTTTATTGAAAAAGTTGCTCATGATATTTATCAAAGTTCAGCAGTGCAAAAATTGGAGGTGAGTGCCGTGACCCTGTTGTTGACAAGGAATTATGTGATTTTTACTAATATTTGATATTAAACCTTACCTTTCATGTGACACTATGTTTTTAAAGAAAAAGTATGCCAATCCAGCCATGAGCAGAAGATTGTGTGGTTTGCTTTCATGTGTTCCCTTCAGTTTGCTTATTGTGTCAAATATATATTTTCTTGCTGGTGTTAAAGTCGGCAACATTTACATGAAACGAATCTACACTGAAGGTAATCTCTCAATATTTTTCATCCACACTATAGTGGTTGTTATGATTGTTTTTCACAGATATTCAGAGTTTTTTCTCAATTCATTTTGCCTTGTACTGTGGTGTGCAAACTTCTATGGAGCTGAGCAGATGGGGATTCTAATCATATTTTTGAATATTATGTTGTGCCAACTTTTTTACTTTTTGTTTTTGACCCATTATGAAGATCGTGTGCACAGGAATGTTTGACTAATGGACTGTTATTTTGATTTTTGTATGCAGAAGATTGTACCTTTCATGCCAGAAATAGCATTGTTACCTTGTTTAATAAAACAACAATGGTTTAACATTTGATGGCATGGTGTTTTGTTTATTGGTGACAGTAATTTTGAATTACGTTTTAATATACACAAAGAATACGGTGGTGCTTGGTACTAAATACATAAAAAAGTCATCTAAAATGTCCATACCCATTACCATGTTGCAATAGAAACTGGATTGCACACATTAACAAAAATAGGAGGGCTCATTGGAAGGAATTGCATTGTACAAATGTACCACTTTAAATGAAAACAGTTTGCTTTTTGCAACATAAGAACAATTGTTGAAAGAAATACAACACATGATGGAACTAGAATTGACGAGTTACAATCACCACAAAACAATTACTGCCATTGCTACATAAAAACAAAATAATTGAGTCACCACCATCACTGAAAAATAATTATGTGGCCACCAGTATAACTAAAACACCCCTTAAAACAAAAGGTCTGTGGTCTACAGATTATTAAAACATTGTTTGTTGGCAATGGTTTAATTTTTAAATGGCTATTGTTCACTTAGCGAGGCTGGTGAATTTGTCTATTCACCTGCTTGTTTTGCACTGGTTTTGCAACAGTGGGTTGAGGCTTATCATGAAATACTTGAACAGACTCTGGTGTGAAGTCTCTATCTCCATGAGTGACAGCTCCAGAAATCACAACATCCTTTAGTTGCCTGCAACGCATGTATAATTGGTGATAAAAATGTTCAGAGACCAGAGTAAATTAAATGCCAAACTTGCGTGTTGAGTGTATGTGTGTTGCAAAATGTAACTGTTGCCGTAAGAAAATGCAACAAAAAGAATTGCTAGAACAATTTATACATACGACTTTGCGTTTGGTGACTCCCAAGGTGACTCAGCCTCTTCCTTGGTAATTTTTTCTTCATGGACCCTTGCGCCCTTTATTCGCATGCCACCAGCTTTTACTGAACAAAATTAAATAACGTTTACAAGTTGTAACTTTTACATGGTTAGCCTATTTTAAAGTACAGTAGTTTACCTGCTGGAGGATGACCACCTTTTAGCTCTTCATTCTCCTTTACAGGTGATGACATTTTTGTGATTACTACAATCTACGTATCGCAAGATAACACCAAAATACTTGAAAAAATGCCATAATTACTGACAATGTTTATCTAAAACTGTAGGCTATATGATTAATCCGAATTCAAATACAGTTTATCAAAACTGTTGTACGCATCTATCATTAATCTAAATTGTGCAAATTTTGACAAATGAAGACCCTAAATTAGTATTTGTTACACCTAATGTTCTGCTGCAGACGTGGCGCAAAGCATGTCTGTCTGAATCCGACATTTTGTCACGTGACTTTACGGATGTTTTGATCTCTTGGGCATGGGCACTTGTTTTGCACAAACAACCACAATGTTTTCAGCATTACCAAATCAAAATCTGGACTACTTAGGTTTTTCAAAGTTAGATTGGAATTACCTACACGCAAACAAATCAAGATCAATTTAAACAACATTAAAATGATTTCGCATTACCAATTCTATGAATATTTCTATAAAATCCCGCGGGGTACGCGGAAAATACTACTACACCGGGTCACAAAGTTTTTTCCAAACTTGATCCACGTATAAGTCTGTGCAAAACAGAAATCTGTGCGAATTTTAATGATTAGGTGTAGACAGGAGACTATAGTTCTCCCAATATCAAGATAGGTGTGGACATAATACGATTTGTTTTCCCAAAATCCAGAATTATTAATGTTTGGTGTTTAACTCCCACGCTGTTGCCGGATTAATGAATTATTTGAAAGAAACATATCAATATAAGCTGGTAGTTTCTGTAAGCTGGAAGAGTTTGTGTATGTATGCGCTTTGCGCTTATCGGTCCAAGTCAGCATTATGTTGTAGTGTGACCTCACAGTCGTCTACTATTTTGACACATACACCCGAATAATGTCATTGTTTGTATATTCCTAATTTTGGTGGGGGTTATATTTTAATGTTGGGTCATTGTTTAAAAAGAAAGTGCAGTGACCGAAAATAAAATCTGGTCAATTTATGTTTTTGAAGGATAAGAGGGCGAGTATAAGTATGTTTCGTATTTATTCCCTTGTCTTGCCCTTTTTGCGCCACATGTGCTTTTTATGCACCGGCCAAATAAGTGTATTTACTGCTACTTTGCTGTAAAGTAGGTACTTACGAAAAAAGAATCTTCTGAAAAACAACTACAAATGTTTTGTTTATTGCATGTTTGTCCCCCTAAATAATTTATACGGATCTCTGCTTCTGAGTGTATGGCAACGATTTACAACGAATACGTCAAACTTGGCTTAATTTTTTCTCTTTTGACTGTTGGTAAAAGATTATAACTTATACTCAGTTTTTCGCAATCAAGTAGTGACGTAAAGAAGTTGTGTAAACTGTCATCCAAGTCGGAAAGTAAACGTTCGTTGAACCTGATTGGCGCTTTGTTTGGATGGTTTTTGCTTTTGCCAGCACGACCGGTTGGAAACAGTTGGTAATCCTTATCGTGTTTTTGTCGTGCCCACGCCATGTTTTTGCATATTTATTGTTCATGTGCGTATTGTGCTAAATGTTACATGGTAAAGCGATACACGCTGTTTGGATTTATATCAATCTGCTATTATGCATGGTGTGTTAAGAATATAGGTACAGTGCTAGGTGAATTTTATGTCCTCTGATGGTATACAGCTGAAAATCGCAGGTTCACTTAAAAAGTAATTGCGATCGCAACAGACAACAAAAACAAACTCTAACTGATAGGTAAAATGTGCTATGTACAGAGTTGCAGACCGAATCACTTACAAAACAAATTTTGTCTGTTTTCTGGTTGATAACTGCGCATCAGCAAGAACGCGAGAAATAAAATGGCGTACAAATAAAACCACAACCGTTGTTAATTGCCATGCCTGTGTTAAACCGCAAAATCGCAGCCTAATCACATATTTTTATTTTGTGAATTTTACTTTTGGCTTGCTAGGTTTTGACAGAATTTTAGTGCCACGCTCTAACATCAAACCAAGAAAGTGTCAGTCAGACACCAAGCCGGATGCAGGTATTGTCACCGATGGTCTTTTCTTGGACCTCAGGTCGATCTGCGTGATCTATGAGACCAAATGTTGTTTTGAACTGTGTATTTGGCAACATTGCCCTATAACCGCGGGCCACAGCATAGTTTACAAGGTCTCAACGGGCCGTACTATTTTTGCATCAGGTGTGATGATGGACTCTTGCAACGCTTCATAAGTTTTTTCTCTTAACATTCGGAAAACAAAGTTCCTATTTTCCTTTTCACTTCACTATTACCATCGGACATGAAAAACTTAAGCAATCAGATAACATCAATTACCTCGGTGTTTATATTGATCACAGATTAAAATTAGATATCATAAATATTGGAGACATTTAAAAACTTGAACTGGCCAAAGCAATGCGCGATTTCCATACCGTCAATCTACCGGCATCTTGCAAGTCCGTATTGCGTGAGGAACGACATCAGTGGACGCGATCATTTTACAAGAAATGCATCGAAAAAGAACATCCAAGGGTTAACACCACCTTCGGCTTACACATGCTTAAATATAGGCGCCCACACATATGGGAGGAATTAAACCCTTTCATTAGATTGCTCTCCCTTTCTTCGTTTAACAATAAATGTATAACCATTGTAGTCAATTATCCGTTTTCGTGTCATATATTGCGTTTCCTCGTATTTTCAATTTTAGTATTTTTTTGTGTTTTTATCTATGTTGCTGCGGACTCTCACGCCTAAGTGAACAATTTACTGCATAGATCAAGGAGCGCAGGATTCGGCCGAATCCGAATTACATCCTGGTCGTAAAAATCCCACACGTCGATAAGGAACGCGGGGAAATAATTGTTTCGGAAAATGTTTGTTGTACCCTTACAAATATGTCAAATTATTATTATTACATAGCGCCCTCTATTATATGAAAAGAAGACTAACGTAGACAAGTCGGGGACGATTTGCCTTTGTCTCTTTTCTCTCTCTCTCTCTCTCTCTCTCTCGTAGACAAGTCGGGTACGAACGACGACTCTCTCTCACGCGCGAAAAGCAACTTGTAGCACCTGGGCACACGATTTAGGGTTTGACAGGTTCACTGTTGTAATTTTGGTGCCTGATGCACAACACTATGGACGGCATCCTGGGTCAGAGGTGTCCTTGGTGTTGCAGCAAATCAGTTTGAAATTTACAATAATAAAAACTCATTTTCTTTACTGCATAGTTCAACCAACACAAATATATGTTCACTAGTTTGGGTATACGACAACACAAGCCAGATTGCGAGAGTTCTCATCTGACCGCATGCGTGAGAGAGATATCTAAAAAGGCATTTTGCCTTTTTTCTTTTTTCGTCGTACCCGACTTGTCTACGTAAATCTTCTTTTCCTACTATCAAGAAAACTGTCCAACGGGGAAGTCCCTGGGACTCTGCTTGGGATCATTTCTTGGTGGAGATTATGGTTTTGAATAGAAAACGAAGAGAAAAAAAAGCTTTGTATTACGTTTGGCGTAAATAATCAGAATAGACGCATTTTAGCAACACTTTGTGAAATAGTATTTCTAAATAATCTGAATGGAAACTGCCCTGTAATTACGCAATAAAGATGATTTCGCACAAGTTACATAGAATGGCATTTAGTTTCGAAAATAATAAAGATTTATGGATAAAGATGTATGTATTTCAGAACACCTTAAACAAAGAAAAAAGATGTTCCAAGAAGCATTGCTTATAATTTCAGCTTTTCTCACAATTTTTGTCTCAGCATTGGATATTCCCACATATCAGCATCCAACCATAAAAGAACAGCCATGTTTCGAGTGTCCACCTGGTTTTAGAATACAAGGCATAGACGTTGATGCAAAGAAGTGTCCAATAACACCAGATAACAGTCCATCTTTTCCTCAATGTGTGCTATGTCCCGATGGATACTATTCTGCAAAGTATGTATGTGAATTTTATAAACTATATACCTTTAAATTTAGGAACATAACTGACGGTTTTATATATCTTTAATACAAACAAGATATCCAATAAACTGGCTGAGAACTTCATGCTACAGACGTTTCGATTGTTTCCTACGTAATCATTTAATCGAAATGTCTGTAGCATGAAGTTCTCAACCATTGTATTGGCTATCTTGTTTGTATTAAAGATACCTTTAAATTGTTGTCCAATGTTTAAATCAAACACAAGGATTTGGTAAAAAGAACATGTTTCACCAATGAAATGATTGCTTGTAATAATACTACCAACACTCATGACTCTTAGATCTATCATGAAAATGATAAAAAATCTTTGGAAAATTTTTAACAAACTGACTATAGCAGTTGTAAAATATTGAAAAAGTTGCATTACAGGTGAAATTTTTGTTACCTTTTAATGGATGTTTTAGAAGGATGTTATTTTTTATCTGTTCTTTTTATATAAAAATGATAAATAAATTCTGTCTTTAAAACTGATAGTTCTGTGGATGAAACACTAAACTTTAACTTGGTAGAGAATAAACTGTCAAGCTGCTAATTGTAATTGGTCTAACTTGCATTATGCTACATGAGTGATTTCATATCAAATCACCAAATTTGAACCACATTTCCGACCTGACCCTTTTCAAATTCAGTGAAATTTACACAGCAGCTTTAGGATGATAAAATAACTAAAAGTTCCAAATTTTACAAAAAAGTACTTTTTGAGATATCCCACTTTGAAATTGCCATGAAATGCCACAAGATGGCGCTAGATATTTTGTTTTTTTTTGCTTATAACTTAGCCATTTCTTAATGGATTTCTACAATGTTGGGCTCATTTTGAAGGTAAAGGCAAGGCCTTACAGATCATACTTGTGACTAACAGATTTAGCTAACAAAATTTTGTTTACAACAAAGTAAACAAAATTTTATCGTTAACCTTTGACAGTTCATAACGTAAATATATCACTTTAAAAAAAAATCTTTTTGGTCAAAATGTTAACTGCATCATAATAATGCTATGACACCAAAAATTTTGATGGACAAACAAAAGCTTAAAGACTTATCAGCAAACACATAAATGGTAATTTTTTTATACACTGTCTGTACTTTAATTTCTTATTATTTACATGCAATGAAAAAGTGCTGTGTAAATATGTTATTCTCACAAGCAGAAGAATCTTTCCAACCTAACATATTTATATGAGCAGCAGGGTAGAGTATATAAGATTAATATTTTACCTGGTAACAAAAGTTATGTAAAATAAACCACATTATATGTATAAAATAAATGTATTTACCTAATAGTTTAGTTTCTTTTCTGTGCTACACATACCATAAACAAAAATAAAGATTTATGTTAATTATCACACACAGGCATTTGCGTAAAAATTATATTTAAACAGTCAAAAGTAGCTTTTGATAGTATATTTTTCATTCTTGACATATTAAAGATGGGGGACGCTGCATTACTGCAAAGAACAAAACCTGTGTGATGAGGATTGGCAATATATGAGCTATGAGGGAGATACCACACAACCTAATATAGTGAGCCATGGTTTTTGTTCTGTGTGTAATTGATATAGGGCCAAACATGCAATTATTGTGCCAAAGAAATATGAACTACACAAAGACAAACTGGTTCTTTTAAACAAAATAACTTATGTTTCATTTATAGTGTGGATGCAAGTATGGCATTAATGAAGATTTAAGTTGCAAAACATCACCAGAGGTGTTATCGTCATGCCCAGTCCAACCTACAAAAAAATGCCCTGAAGCAAAAGCCGAACCCACAACCAACTGTCCGACTTTGCTTGCTCCAACCACTGAAAAACATTTAACAGGTTTATGAAACTTGTATTGTCTGTTAGGGTTATGATATGAAACATTTTATAAGTAACTAAAACATGGACATACTGTTTTATTTTGATTTAACTTGGATAAAATAGTGGTATTATTTTGAAAGTATTTTTTTAAACAAAATATGACTTGATCAGATTTATCTTCTGAATAAAGCCAATGCTTTGTATAGTTGTGGCAATGTTCAATACATAGTAGTTAATGCAAAGTTATAACTTTACGTTTCCATACATTTTACAGCCTCTCCATGTATACAAGTAACTTCTACTCAACAGTCAGCATGTCAGGATAATACAATAATGGCTGTGGGCATTACCATTTGTGTTTTTGTGCTCTTGGACATAATAGGGGCATTATGTTATTATTGTTTATGTGTAAAAAAAGGATGCAAAGGTTAGTAAATAGCATGCAGATGAGTAAAAAAATACTCCAATAGTAAAATAATATGTAATGTGGATTTTGGATGATGTACTTGTGTACAGTTGATCATGACAAAAAGTAGTGCCGGTGTTGTTTTTCTGAGGATGAATTTTGAAAGTCATTAATAGATCCTGTATGATAAGGAACTTAGGAACCTTATTTCAAATGTGGTAGTAATGACTATTGTCTACATAAGAAGTATTTAGACATTCTATGGCATTGTGGTTTCTGAGAAATTCACTGGGAAAGTCCTTCAATTTGTAATATGCGTTGTCCTATTACAGACTTGTTTACCTATTTCAATTTATTTGCAGATAAACTAAAATATTCATCACATTCAAATACAACAGAAAGTAAAGCATTCATAGGTATGTTCAAATTTTATTGTGTGCATTCTTACAATTTTGTTGAAGATGACTTATAATAATTGCATGATAATATAAAATGGTTACATTTATAAAAATTGCAACCTGTTTTAGGTCCAAAGAAAACACCAAATAAGGATCTCCTTTCTGAAGGTAAATACAAAATAAAATCCATGTATTTTTATATAGTGAAGCAACAAGCCTCTGGATACGTCAGCAGATTTTATTTTGAAAAATTGATTTCGCTTATGTAGGCTACCATAAGCATTGTCATTTTCTGCAAATATTATAGTAATAATGAAAGCATTAAAATGCATGCAAAACACTGCTGCAACTGGAAGTCTTTTCTTTACGCTATCTCCTCAAAGCTCAAACTGTGAACTACAGTGTGGTAGTAAATGTAGTATGTGATAGCAAAGATAAGGAAAAAAACACACGCTCACATGTAAATGTAAAATCTTGAAGCAGAAACGAGTGAACCAGAAGCAATAAATGCAACGAAAACTGAAAGTAATTGGTGAAAGCTAAAATCGAAATGCAACAAAAATCATTTATTTGTCGGTAGAATCATTTTCTAAATGTTTATGGAGGCTTGTGTAGATATGTATATTCACTAGACACAAATACATTTTTTATGAATATCAGCATGATGCAGTACAAGACTGAATTTTTCTTAGCAGTAAATTGTTGAAGTACAATGAATGATTCAAGCATTCCATTCTGTAGTAATCATAACATTGGTTTATTGTTAAACATTGTTTTCATGCAGCAATCCGCTATATCGAAAAGAGTGTGACTGATTCTCTCACATTTATGCGTGATGGATTATTGTTTGAACCACCAGATTATCATTCTTGCACAGGTATGTTTTTTATCAAAAGAAAAATTTGTAAAGACTAAACTTGTCTAAATTGTGATTGCAGTGGTGCAAAACATAAGGGAAACAAATTTAAATGCATTGCATTTGTGGAAATCAAGACAAGCAAGCCCTACTGTCCTGGATTTGGTTGAAGCTCTTGAAAGATGCAGTATGAATGAAATTGCAAATTATGTCCGAATCAATTACATGCCAAATGACAGACGACCAACAACAAATAGACAAGAATCAGGTTGGAGGGTGGCAATGCCCCCAGAGGAACCTCTTTTTGAGGTTTGCTTATCTTGATCCACTTGTGATGATGTCACATTGCGACAGAATTTTTTGAGCTGATAAAGATGCATTTTCACATATGGAGAGTGGCTTTTGATTCACTTCCTGGTGTTTTGTCCGTCTTAGTTTGTTCAGCACTTTTTACCTCGACAATACTTTGTGAATAAAGCTTCAAAACAATCAATATATCCCATGTAACTGCTAGAAATTCATTTTTCCTTACAATCATTCTCAATGTAAAATACCATTGTAGTTGCAATTGAAACAACAAAGGAATTGTGACATGGGTCATATTGTTTGTTTTGAAGATTTATAAAACCAGGAGTTCCTAACTTTGTAAATACTTGTACATCACCAATGCTGTATTTTTGATTTTTTCTTTTTTTATGCAAACCCTAGTTTTTGTATGTTGTTATATGAGATATGGTGTCTATTTAAATTTCAGGCATATTTTTGTCTCAAAAGATGGTGCTAAACTTCTGTAATTTTATTTTAAAAAAAATACCGTTGTGAGTGTATTACTTTTATCTTTGTCATATGTTTGTCTGATGCAGCTTAAGTAACACTATTACATGTGCTGCTGTCCTCCTGTTTGTCTTCGGAACGTTTAAGAACTGTCGATGTGGATCAAAGGAAACGTTCTGAGAACTGAGTCGGGGTTTGCGTTTCGGTGAGTTTTGCTTTGCCAAGCACGGCCGAACATGTCGCAACCCATCACCTCCCAGTGCGACTGACTGCGATCCTACTACAGACGGTGATTCTCCGTGAGGAAATCGCCTTTACATGGGCGCCTGACTCACAACCTTTATGGTTTTATCGGTGCCCTTACCATTATATTTCTTTGCATGTTGTTTATCTGCGTAGTTTTTTTTACGCAAAATAAACATGATTTGATTTGAAGTGCCCCGTTTGTATTGTGTTTTTTTCTGTGGTTCAAATGCAATGTGTTGTTTGTGATGCCAAGTTTGTTAGTTTCATATTGTACAAAGTTTTTTGTCACCAAGTACAAATCACGTTAAAGTTAAATTGCAAATATCCAAATTGGTGACTTTATTCGGGTGCTGGTTGCCGAGTTTAATTTTTCACAAACGAAAAGAGCAGTAAAACCTTGTCTCTACAGCGAACTCAAACTCAACATTTTACTGGTCGGAAGTTTGTGTGGAATTTCCCCGCACAATGGCGAGCAAGAGATGTTTGAACTGGCGACTTGTGTGACTCTTGATTTTCGATTCCAGTGTTTTGCTGTAGCGGTTTTCGAATTCACGTTTGATATCGGCGAGGTCGATCTGCGAACAGCAATCCAGTAAAAAAATATGCATACTTAATATAGGATGTTGTTTAGGTACAACACGCTTAACATTAACTAAAGATTCAAGACCTAAATAGATTCTACCAAACACGTAGGTTTGTTTAAAGAGGGTGTAGAAATATTTTTGAAAGTACTTTTGCTTGTGTTCGAGCGTTACAAAATTCGAAAGCCGTAATTTGCCAGAATTCGCACATAAAAGTTGGCTTACTTAAATGCAAGTTTTCCAAGCAGTGACATGCTACATATAACATAGTTTTCTTTGGAAAAAAGGGTATGGAATATACTTATTTGGAACCAAAAAAGGAATTCATCAAATACACGTAGCCAAAAAAACTTACAAACGAACATTGATTTATTCGTGGTGTTCCGCTGTCCCCCTGTATAAGTTTTAGAGGTAGGTCTACATGTTATAACTGTTTGCGGCAATGTTGTTTTTACACATCCGTTCTACAACGCAAAATTAGTTGAGGAAACAGCAATAAGCCACAATTGGCGAATTTAAGCGGGTTTCCAGGGGAACCTACAGTTTCTACTTTTTGCGAAGAACTTTGACGAAATACTCACGAATGTTTTATTTAGCTACACCAACACCGACCAAGCAACTGAAGCAAGGACCAAACCACTTATTAAAACGCCCTTCTACTTACTTGATTCACAGCAAGTAGGCCAAAAGGTATTTTCTATTAACTCACTTCGGCTCTGCTGACAATTATTCGAATGAGAGTTTCGTCATTGGTGGATATCCCGTCAAGGCTTTTCCACAATCTTTCAGCCAGAAAGCCAGGTACAGATTGCGCACATTTGTAAGCGCACTTAAGTGCCCACGTGGTGTCGCCATGAAACTCCGTTTCCATGAGGGTCGTTATTGGTTCCCCACTTATCTATTAAATTTCATTGTATTTGAAAATTATATATAGGCGTGTTTATCATATAAATACCGTTAACAAGTATTGAATTTAACTGTTCAAAATGCTATACCTTTTACAAATAATAAACAACGTTTTATTTGGTTATTACAGCAATGTATAAGACTGGTCGTTTCAAAATGTCAATAGATTTAACCTTTTCATATTCGTCAAAAGTGGCTTTCATCTGTTTGAAACTCTCGCAGCAGCACAAGCCAATCAGGTCGTATCGAGGTGTCTCAGTACCTCGATACTGTGTGAAGGTCACGTGGATTTCATTGGCAACTTCCTGAGCTTTCGTTTGGTCAACAACTCTGATAGTTCTCCGTCTGGCCTGTAAGCAAACGTCAAACACGTTTTAATGCATTGTCATTTTGCACTGCAACATAACCCAGATTAGTACATCTGTGGTTTTGGTTATAGACATTAAAATATCATTGTTCCTAAATACGAACAAGACAATGATTGTTGCTTCTCTTTAATTTGTAAGTCTTAAACCATCTGCCGTGGATTTGGACATGCATACAATTCATTAGTGCCGATTGATTCTTTATCTACTGCTGTGCTGTAGATCAAGGTTAATGAAATCAGTGTTTGAAAGGTCGCTAAATCAATATGCTTTGCAAACGAAATTATGTATCAAAATCGATTTCGATTGGACGCAAGGTATTCCATCTATTCCCTCGACCCCCTAACACCTTCCAATCCCTGGACCTGCGTTACAGCACTTTAAACTCATAAAAGATAGTTTTATTGTTTCGGATTTGAATTATTGATGTTGTCGCCGAGGAAAGTTAAAAGAGCGTGACATTAGTTGTGAGTGCATTATAAGACGTCGATCATGAGTTCCACGTTGAGTATGTTACCAACACCTTTGAAACAAGCCCTCATAATAAACACATGCTTTGTGGCTTTGGAGATACACGTAAAAAGTTTCGTTTCGTAAGTAGTAAGTTTCAGTTTAAAATTCAGGTGCGTTAGACCTGATAGGAGTATTCCATGGCCAATAAATTTTCTTTGATCCTCGCAAAATAATGCGAGACACCAGAGAAATATTGTTTTAAATACTTTGAAGTAATAAAATACTTTTATTCAAACACCGAATGTAATTAAATTTTAATTATTTTCTCCACTGCGTGGAACCGTGTTTTGCAGATTGATTTTATCAGACACTATGATGCAAAATAGTCCTAAATCGTAAATCAAAAACACCAAAAGATGTGTTTGTGTCACTGGTATGCCTTGAGCGTGTCTGAAATATCGATTGGACAACCTCGACATCGACGTCGTTAAAACGTTGGTGTCCGTCTGCTTGTTTCTCACGATACAACACCAAGAAGGCAAACAGAACGTAAATATTGACTCTTGTCACCCAGCTAAGTAGATTTACACTGACTGGGGTTACTACGGTGTAAATGTTGCGTACCCAGAATTCAAATTTCGTCATGATTGTATTTTGAAAGTATTTATATTACATGTATTTAGATGTCGTGTGTGGTTATGCTTAGGAATGAAAATATTTATATCACGATAATAACCTAACCAGCAACACTTCTTTTGCGTGATACAAATAAAATCTTCAATGTCAATTTCAAAATGTTAGATTGCAAAATGTCTCGGTTCGGAAAAACGTATTATTTTATAGCATTGTAATCGCATAAGACAAAACGTGTATATCCTGTTTGAAAATGGGTTTGCATGACAATGGAAATACTTGTAGTCATGGTTACGGTTACGATCTAGTTGAAAACTAACAAACCGAAGAATGTATTTAATAAATGAAATGGTCTACAAAATGTCAAACTGTCTAAATTACTATTTTTACCTGTAAACCTGTGCTTTACAAGCAGCATGAAGTACGTTAAACTTACACGGCAGAGCGGATAAACAAGTTTTCGAAAGTCACCGCTCGTGTCATCAGCCACGTCGTCTTCCAATGATATTCGATATTTTCGCAAATACTCTTGACGGATCTGCTTTAGCTCCTCCGCCGTTCTCGTCAGCAATATCTCGACCAGACTCTGAAATGATGGAAGACTGCAGTTAATCTTATTGCTACCCATGCGGTTTTGATTTCTACGTACGCAGTTAGCATTGATTCCGGTCGCAACACAAAACCACGTTAAATCGAGTTTGTCAAATCAAAGTGGCTTAAACGAAAAAAGGGTTTTGAAAAGCTCGCAAACATGTTTACAGGCTACATACTTCAAACAAACAAAAGGCTGCATAGTATTTTGTGTCTCTCACCATGCCTGTACGTAATATGTAATATGTCAGTTTAATGTCTAGTGGTACGGATGCTGTACAAGTAGATATTTTACCTTACCAGTTTGTGAATGCGGGTACCACATTTTTCGGTGGTCCTCCGTAACCGTCAAACCGTGAAAGTCAATGGTATACGTGACAAAGGCAAAGGTAAACATAGAGCAAAAATGTTCATCCAGAGATCTTCAGTTTATTCAAAGACTGCACACACGTTAAAACAAAGACAACATTTTGTCATATAAGTTGCATTCTAAAGTAAAGTAAAAAGGGAAATCTGCCTGAAGGATGAAGGGTACAGTATATTACAGTACGTTCGCCTTTGCCACGCACCACTGACTTTCATGGTTCCGCGGTTCCGTGAAGGGACTACCGGAAAATGTGGGAACCGAACCTCTGCTTGTTAAGGATCCGTGACAAGCTCGCATGCGAGGTTTGCGTTTTAATTGCACGCGAAAGGTCCATTACATGGTTTGCCGCTGGGAAAAGCGCCTTTCCAATCGCCTGCTTACAGTTATAATCCTGCGTTTGAGACGCACTTGTTGGTACTTAAAAAGTGATAAGATATTTAAGTGGTTTGCACGAAAATATAAAAAGTATTAAAACGATGAGGCGTCATGTTGAGTATCTTCGTCGCATCAATTTAATGTAGAGAAATGGAAATTAGGTACGACGATATAAGATTGCTATCTCACTATTTCCTGAAAGGTTTAAAAACGCCTGACAAGGGTAAACCAATAATACCTTTTCATCGGTTCCTATTCCTTTTACAGAAGCCTTTAGGCAAGTGGCATCAAACTCGGCAGGTGACATAAACAGGGACTGCAAGAGTTGCTTGAAGTCGAACGACAGACGTATTCTCAGCTCCGATTTGAATTCTTTCACAAGATCCTACACAATATGACCACCAAAATATTTTACCGGCAATTTACGAAACTGTAACGCTGTAACGCAATGGCTTAAACCAACCATGAGATTGTAAACAAACAATAACTTTCTTTGTTTCCACCAACACAATTCCACGTTGTGTGGTATAAGCAGACACAACATAACGGATAATGCGGTTTACGTAAAACCTAAAATTATACTTAAATCATGTACCTTGTGAAATAAATCATGTACCTTGTGAAATAAATCACGTACCTTGTGAAATAAATCATGTACCTTGTGAAATAAATCACGTACCTTGTGAAATAAATCACGTACCTTGTGAAAATATTTGAAAAAGTCGTGCTTGATATCTTGGCGTTGACGATTGCAGCATGATGAGACGATATCGATAATCGTTTGCTCGTCAGTACCTGCATGTAATTCAGTTTGATGCTTGTTAATTGCGTGATGCCGTTCGTTTCCTCGATACAAAATAAGTTGCGCAATATGGCAGACACCACTGCAGTATGTAACCTAACTTTTCCGAAATATTGTTAGAAAATAAATCTATTTGTAATTTTGTAATATTTAATGTTTTGGTTCCTTATTACGGTTTCTTGTATTCATTGTAAACCTGCTTCTCGGTCAAGAGTGGAATAGTTTACAAAACATTCATACCGATTCCGTCGACCGCTTTCCACAGTCGCTTTGCTTGATCAGCTGAATCCAAATTTTCCGCCTCAACAATTGTCGCACCACGCAAAGTCATTTTCTACTAACGATACCAGCAATGCACCACTATTTACCTGCAAAGAATGGACAAAATCGTTAATGCCACCTCGACGTATGTAAAACAATTATAGTAATTTAAAAACATGTAGCTTTGCCTTTTGGTATATACGTATTATAGGTAACTTTACAGTCAAAACCAAACCAGAATCCCCCTCAGTTTCCTAAAACGTGTAAATCAACAAGCCCAAATGTTAACGAAAGATTTGCAGCTGGCTCTGCAGTGAACAAGCGTACAGAAATAATCGTTTGGATGCTTTTTAACCAACGAAGATTTGCAAAAATGTTGGCTCTCTGACTAACAATAGTTT
This sequence comes from Ascidia mentula, assembly GCF_947561715.1. Classification (NCBI taxonomy): domain Eukaryota; kingdom Metazoa; phylum Chordata; class Ascidiacea; order Phlebobranchia; family Ascidiidae; genus Ascidia; species Ascidia mentula. The sequence goes on along the minus strand of NC_138574.1, from coordinate 8,597,824 downwards.
CCACTTCGATAAGAACCAACCAAATTTGAAATAACAATGTCATACTAAAGCCAGGCTTGATCCCTGACTCTGATCGATTTGGAACGCTCTTTCAATTCCAGGGAAATAAGCTGTTAATCTGTTGGACCTGTTCTGAATGGGACGACAAGACAAAACCCACTTGTTGGTAATGTTGATGTCATTTACAACCAACCTTCGTGAAAATGAACAACACAGAGAACATATAATGCAATTTTCGTTGCTGTTAGCGTTGTATGCCATTTTAATTAAAGTTGTTTCGTATCGAAGTACATGCTGATTTATAGCGATCAGGCAATTTCTTGTTACATTATAAATATTTAATAACGTGCTTTCAAGCCTCGAAATCGCATTTTCGATCCTCTATTCGCCCCAAACAAACCACTAACGAGATAACGAAGAAAAACACGAAGTAACCACAAACTATTGGTGGAACAAGCTTGGTTTGGCGTGATACGTCGAATACAGTTCTTATCTGATCTTGTCCTAAACAAACATTAAACAGGCCTTTAACAAAGTTCAGGACAAAACACTGGCAGATAGCTAAAGGTAGATGATGCATACTTAGATAGGTGTAGTTGGTTTTCATACATCTTTGGTTTGGGTGATCGATTTGACAGCTGATATCAACAAGAAAGGGCATGCTCTGAGCTGCAATTCCGATTTGGCACATAGCCAGGGTAGCTTGATTGGTACTAGATTGTGCTTAAATTTGCGAGCAGTGTCTTAAAAAATATACATGTGCTTATTTCTAACAAACATGCTTATTGTGGAGTTGCGTGCTTAGTTTGTCGTTTAGTTGTGCCTTTTCTTTATTAAAATAGGATTATTAGTGATATTGCGTTTTTAGTCAACAAAAGTAAACGCAATACCTGAGCTGGAATCTAAAATCTCCGAGGACAAAACACATATGTTGGTTTCCTGTGATTTCTACATATACATATTCAAACGTCCCTTCCGCATTTTATACTTCAACGAAAAAGATTAATCTATACCTGGTATTCAAAGTTGACCTAACCTGCTAACAGGACAAAAATAAAACGACCAAAGCACAAAAACAAATCGTGTACGCTAAGCCAACATCTCAAACCACAAATGCCGCAGCGCACTACGTCGTTGTGGAGCGTATTTATTTTTACGCCAACATTTTCCTTTTTTCTCTGATGTGATGCGATGGTACCAAAGCCTTGTGCTTGAAAGGTCTCCGAGTGGCTTTTAGTGCAACACCTGTCTCGAAAAAGGATCGGAGAAAATGAATCGCACAAAAAATGCTGGTTGAACGCCGCATATGTCTTGTTAAACAGATAAAACCACAATATCAAAAAGGCGTGTTTTGTAAAAATTGTGTGATATTTTACTATTGGTTTTCGGCACTATGTAAGTAATTCAAAAATTGGACACCATAATAATATATCGCATTTGAAGATATTCATTTGTACGCCTGCGTATCGCGCATATTGACACACCACATATGTTAAAAATCAATTGGAAAACTATAATTACACGAGAAAAGGGGACATATCAAAGAATCAGCCACTGCGGTGATGTTTGCGTGTTACCGACATTTCTAAAACACGCAACATCTGTTCGGTGCAAATGTTTTTCAAATGTGACTAAAATTAGAACACATTATGTTTTATGGAGTTTCAACTTTTCGGTTCACGTTAACTTTATTTAAGTTTGCAACATTTAATTTACTCAACACCACATTTTATGTTTGTTCAATATATATTCAAGCTTAACTTGAGAAATTGTGCAACATTTTACGGAAAACTTTCAAATATACAATCGCCCCAAGCCCGAAATAAGGACGACATACCAGGCCCGTAACAGCTAACGTGAGATGCGCTGCAAAAAAATCAATTTACCTCCTACATTAGGTCTGCCGTGAGACGTTCCTAGGTGTAGCGTAATACAACTGTAACCGAAGCGAACTTTTCACACGTTGCAAGTTTCACTGTTATATTTGGAAAACCCGCTAATCTTAAATTTAACCATTTTAAGCCACCAACTTCGCATTATTGTTTTATTGCACAAAAATTTAGAGTTGCCACACTTTATACAGAGGGCTGCGTAATTATGAAAAATGTGAGCGTTGACTTAAGTCAAAAAAGAATGCGGTGGACGTATCTAGACCATTTTGCGAACTCTTTGCGCGGACTGCGGTTCGAAACCCATATCGAAAAGCTCTCTTGCGCCACCAATTAACCGCTCTAAAGAGGAACTGGAACGGAATTACGCTGACATAGCTTGCTCAAACAAACGCACGTTCACAAACATTCATCACAACTAAACGCACTTGTTTTATACATATTGCCCCTTCACAAACAAAACACGATATGCAAGAAAACAAAACTTGAAATAACAGTTTGCCAAACACAAAAAAATGTTACCAACTAACATCCAGTTTAAAACTTAAAGGCTTTTAATTGCAGTGAGAAAATTTGCCAAAGAAATGGGTAACCATGTTTCACTGCATAACAGCAACAACTTTTCTAAACATATGTAATAAAATGACAAAAATACATATAGTTTATAGCATATTAAGTGGAAGTTTGTGGAGGTGCTGTGTAATTGATGTGAAGCTCTGGTTTGACATCAAACACCAAATCCAGAATTCTGTCGATGACCTTTTGCTTGTTGGCATTTGCCTCTTGGGCAAGCTGCAGGATCACTCTTTCCTGATGATGGTCCATTTGTAATTTGACATCATCCCTTGATCCTAGGATCTACACATCATAAAATGTTTACCAACAATACCACAGTGGTTACTATAGCCAATTATATCTGTGTGGCATTGCAATCTAAAATGAAAATCATTCGTACATATCCAGTAAGCTCAATGCATTTCACAGGTTCTGTTATTTGGAATGTTACTTTGTTTCAATGTGCTAGTTAGAGGAGTTAAGCAACTGTAAGTCAACTGGGAATCACACCGAATAATAATACACATAAGGAAATATTCTTTGTTTTAAATGACCTATACCCTATAAAAAACATGCGGTCAATGGTTTGCAGGTTGTCTGGATGCCTATTTTACGAAAACTTGTTTGTTTTGTTTATAAAGCATTTTTTCTCTCAGAAGTATATGCTATCACAAGTGATTAAATTACTGTTGTAGCAAATAACTAAAAAATCTATAGGTCATAATAAATGGTAAATGCAGAAATATAATAAATTGAACTATCCAAGCAATACATTTGATTCTCTGTCTTTGTATCCTTGTTCAATCTGTGCCCTGTAAGCATCAATTTCAAGTTTTGCTTCCTCTTTTGCAGTCTTCAGACGCTTTGCTTTGGCTGCAAAATATAGAAAAAGTATATGTTCTTAAATTTGTTGTGCGCAAATTGGCAAGAACAAGTACAGAAAATTAGAAAAAGCAGGCCTGATTAAAAAAAATAACATGCACAGAGGAGCAATCTTATCGGCAATCATTGTCAAAGCAATAATCTAATGCAAAAATGTTAGTTTGTAAGCACAAAATCTGCACAATCAAAGCAGGTAATTCAACCTTTAATTTTGTGGCCTGTGTTGTTATAGCCCATTTTTTGCGTTCGTGCGTTCCAGCAAAATCTAATGTGCACAATGATATGGAATAACTTGAAAAATGAAAGCCAAAGCTAAAATGCTGTTATTCATTAGTAAACGTTTCGAACACTAACTGCGTTCATCATCAGTACTACAATGAGTGCATGCAAGAAAATCGTCGGGGTAATAAAGGACTGAGCAGGTAGAAGGGAAACAGCAGCAGCAACAACGCGCAACAAGCCAGAGGCATGATATTTTGCACCCAGATATGGAATAAGTATATTATCTTACAAACAAAATTAATTTAATGCTAAATAATTTTAGTAAAGCAGCGAAGTTTAAAATGGTATATATTGGTAGTCTATACTATACCTTTTCTTGCTTCTCCGACCTTCTCGGAAGCCTTCTTTTCCGCCACTAACAATTGTTGTATTCCGGGAGTTTGACTTGCCATTTCAATGGGAATCTGTACCGTTGCAAGCAATTTACAAAACTTCTTATCGCGTTTCTGTAACTTTGACACAGTACATTACAAACCAAGTCACGGGTCAAGTCACGTGATTAAACATTTTTGTCGCTATCTTATGCGGATAACACAGAAGACGAAAAAAGTCTACTTATTCTTTGACACTTTTAAGATGTAAGCGGATTTATCAGAAGAATCTATTAATTTAGATACCTGACAAAGGTGTTAAAATAAAGGTGCTGTTTTGTTTATTATAACTTTGTTACCTCTTTTTAAACAGAACTTTGGGTTACGTAAAAGTACTGTTGTTTAGGTCATTTGATACAAAAACGATGGTAACCGCTAAATTATTTTGTAATTAGTATAAACAATGCAATACCCTTTAATTAATTCATTTTGCCTGAAAAATTGTGTAAGATATTTCTTTTATAAATACATCATTATGACAGAGGGATGTCGAACAGAACAAGGGTCGCTAAGTTTGGCACTCGAGGTGAATAATATAGATCTATAGGTATTCATGTTTCAATACCATTGGAATGAACAAACCTCCAGGACCTGGATCATGTTTACTGGCTTCGCAGACCAGGCATACAGCCTAGCTGCATGGACCAGATACTTTTTTCTGACAAGTCGGAGCGAGATTTGAAAAGTTAAACTCCCGGCGAGTTTGAAGTTACGACCCTGGGCTAACCAACCCATCGCTCTACCGCCTGAGCGACACAGATCAGTGAGGACCTATGCAGTGGGGCAATGCTGCCAACCAAATACATAGGGCCTATTTCCCGTATTATAGCCTACAAGTGTTTTTGTCGATATAGTCTTTCACACAAGTTAACGATGTTGGTAAAAATTAAACTAATTTAATTTCCCTACTGTATCATATTGACAATTTACAAATAAAGTCATTTTTGAAAGTTTGGAAAACGTCTACGTATGCCTAACCGGTGAATAAAATTGTTAAGCCCGCGGTATGCTTGCACTATACACATACCGTTTTGCGCATTTTGTTACTATTTGTTTGTTGCAGTGAAACTTGTAATTCCATATCAGGGAGCAGAAATCTGTTCGACTCACAGGCCGGAAATAATTAAAAATTTTACAGGCGACCAATGGTCTTTTCGAGTTAAAAGTGAAAAAAGGGTATTTATAGGGATATGCCAAAACAGAAAAGAATCGGATTCGCCGAAATTCGACCGAATCTGGAGCGCATCCGAATATTTAATCACGTCATAAATTTCCATACTGGTGGCAATAAATCACACGTCTATAGTGCTACTATTGCTGTCAGGCATATGATAGAAATTGCTGTTCTGGCACTTTACCCAGCAGACACACGACGTCATACCGACGTCGAATCGAAGTCGAAATGCGGTCACGACGTCGATTCGACCAATTTTGATTTTCGGTCCCCGCCTTTCCAAAATAACTACTTCATTCAGACGTCCAATATTAGTACATCTCAGACCAAAATTTAGGGTCCATGTTTTTACGTCTTTTAGACATACATATTTGGTAGAAATACTGACCAAAGTAACATGTCCAATTTTCGGGCATTATTGTACGTCGTATGGCGGTCTAAATAGCAACAATTTTCCGTCGGTCAGAGAGTTTCATAATTTCGACGTCCAACGACGTAGATTTACTCGTCGAATATCGACGTTCGCATTTAGTCACTTGCAGTACGTCCAAAAACAGTCTCAATTTGGTATATTTTTTAGTCAGTCATTTAAGAACTATTTATCGACGTACATAGACGTTGAAGTCCTAACTGATTATGGACGTCAATATTTGTTCATCTTCTGTATGTCGCGAAACAGTCCATTTTTGGTACATTTTCCGTCGGCCAAGTTAAAACTAGCTATCGACGTCCAAAGACGTAGAAACCTTAATTGATTATCGACATTAATTTTGTTCATTTCCAGTTTCAACATTAAGTCATGTATTGATTTTTCAAACAACATTTTCTGACTTACAGCATGTTTAAAAAGGCTAGTGGCGCACAGTGTTTATTTTTGCGAATTTAATAAATTTATCAAAACGCAGTCGCCGGCCCTTGTTACCGCTGTTACCCACTTTGTTATCGACGCAGTCATGATGAAAATCGTTAGATGCGTGATGTGGTATTCGCCATTTCCCACCGACTTGTCTCAAGTTTGAATTTATTTTTGGCGTGCCGCCGACTTCTTCCACCCGCGCACAAAATCGTTGACGTAAAATATTTCCCGCGCAAATCGCATGGAATGCGGAAAAGGGAGAGACGAGAGACAAAAACTTGGCAAGACGCATGTGAGTTTGAATTCACGTTTCTCGTTACTGTTATTCTTGTAGTTGAAGTTTCCTGCGCTTTCTGTACACTTAAACGTGGCGTATTGGAGGCGATATAGAAGATTAAATAAAGCTGTCGATGCTATGTTTGCACCATCGTCAAGTGATAGTGATTGTTTGCCAGAAAAAGATACGTCTTATGAACGTGTTCGCGCTGTGGAATTACAGGAAAATAAACATGATGATGGCAGTCAAGCTGGTTCAGATATGGATATGGATATTGATTTCTACTACAAGAGTGACTCCTTAACTAAGTGCACTGGAACAAAGTTAATAAAATTTTGAACAGGTAATCACAATTTAAATTTTTTTTGTGACAGGTTAAAAAGTTATTGAAATTGTGTTGCTTGAAAAGTAACAGTAGTGTGTGTGGGGAGTAAACTTTCACCATGGTAATCTTCCATTATTTAAAGTTGTACTCGGTGAGTTTTGTGTGCTTCTTGTGTCTTATTATTTATCTGTCCCCTTCCTGAAGGATACATATAGTTTGTACTTGTTGTTTACCTGTTGCTGCCTTGGGGTTGCTTCAGGGGGGACAAATGATTACGAAAAAGATATTATGTTATCCTAAAGAACTGTTTGCTACTAAACATCTGGATAATTACTTTTTTAAATATTTTGTTACAGAAGCAGTGAGGGAATTGTATCCCGATCTAAAAGAAATTGATTATTCCATGTGGGAGATTACCTGAAGCATGTGCCCGGGAGAAAAGGAGGTCGCCCGTCCTCCAGCCCAAGCACCTCTGCCTAAATTCTTCCATTCCTTTCTTTGCGTTCTTTTTTTTTATTAAACTTGTTTTCAGCTTTAACATCGTGGGCTATTTGACGCCTTATACAGGCTAAAAATGTACGTCGTCAGGCAAGAACAGGCGTATTTTAGATGCGAATTTACAACCAAATATCGACGCAACGAACATATTTGGACCTTAATAGGACGTCCAGCTAACCACGTCTGATTAGGGTCAGGTTTTGACGTCTTTTGAATTTGCACTTTCTACCAAAAACTGTACCAGATTTCGACCACTGATAAAAAAGGAACATATTTGGACGTAAATGCGACGTCCAGCTAACCACGTCTGATTAGAGTCCGGTTTCGACGTCTTTTGAATTTGCACTTTCTACCAAAAACTGTACCAGATTTCGACCACTGGTCGCGACTACAATTTGACGTCTATACGACGTACTTTTGTCTGCTGGGTAAGCAATAAACACTTTCGTAACTTAAGTGCCAGAAGAGCAATTCCTATTAAATCACACGTCGTTCATATTTTCGGTATAGCAGCACAAATTTATTCTGATGTCGTTATTTGCACGTGCAATTCTAAGTAATTAGGTTGCTTAAATTTGAGTAAAACACAATAAACGTAGGATAAGAAGTCATTATTCGGATTCGGTGTCGATAGTCGGATTTGGTCCAGCACATCATAATGTGTACACATATTGTTTAAACAAGATTCACTGTAAATCACCAACAATTGTACTTAATTTCATGGTAGCTCTCAAACGGTTGTGTGACATAACAATGGCGTATGCTTTTGTTACTCTTTCGCAAAACGTGGTTTCGTTTTTTAAGCAAGTGCAACAAGCAGTACAGTTTCTGCGGTTAGCTGTCGTCTTGTCTGCGACAGTATGTTAGTAGATTATGATTGACTTCTTCAGTATTTTAAACTTGTTTAGTTTAAGTAGCCTGTAACAACGTGTAAACTAGCATAATGGTATTGTTTTCACGATCACTTTTATTGTTGAGAATTATTCCGTTTTCCTACTGGTGTAAACTTGGGTAGGGTTTAACTGCAGAAATTTGTGGGACGTTCGGAGTTAAACTAGGTAGTCCTCGCAGGATGACTTGCAGTAATATATTAGTGTTTAATCTTTTTTGTTCAAATACTATCTAAGCAAACAAACACTGGTGACCCACTAAAATAGCCTGCAACTGTTGTGGAGGTTGAGAACCACCAAAATAGATATTGCTTTTTACTGGGAACATACACCCCTAACATTGTCTTTTATTTGTCAAAAAACAATAAAATACAGAAAAAGGCATTTGAAAAAAGAGCAATTTAAAATGCAATTTTTATTAAATTGATGTGCACAGTGAAAAATGCAAAACAGAAAGATAAAAAATTAATGAAATTTATAGCTATGAAAACGACCTCTATATGATTGTCTGTGCTCCCTTGTTGCACTACTGTCGTAATACTGATCATATGGATGGGACCATGGTTGGTGATGATCATATCTTTCCCTTGGTGAGTAGGAATACTGACTACCATTGTAGTAATGTGGGGTTTGATGGGTATATTGTTGTTGATTCCAGGCCCAATCTTGGTAATATTGTCCAGGGGAATCTGGGTTTTCCTGACCCATTTCATGAAAATATGGTCTTCTACTTCTAAAGTAAGAATTTCTGTGATTGTGTCTTCCTCTTTGGTGCTGGTGAGATTGTGGTGGTAATTCCTGTGTTGTTTTTCTAAAGGCTTTTTGCTTTGGAGGTGATTTACTGGATTTAGTTGGGCTACATCTTGAAGCATTCAGCTGGCGAAGATTATCCAAATATATAGGTCTTTCAATTGTATGTCCTCTTGCTTGTTCAAACAATGAAATAGCTTCTTCTGGGTCCATGCCTTTTTCCTCTATCAAATATCTACAAATCAAGTAACCAGTTCTATTCACACCATGAGTGCAGTGTACAGCTACAAATTTCTTTTTCCCCATATTCTCCTTTTCAAATGACTGGATTTTTCTCTTAAATGTGTCAACAATGTGCCTTGAAGGTATCTGGTGTCCTGGCATTAAGATTTTGCAGTGGTCAATGCCTTTGGATATAAAAAACTGGGGGTTATAGTATCGACTGGTATATGTAAGGTCAACTATGAGTCCCAAATCTTGTTGCCTTTCATCAAATGTTTGCAAAACATCTTCACAAGAAAACCTATCTTGTTCAGGCACATTGATTTCTTTCTTTAATGGAACTTTCATAGCAACAAAACAACTATCGTTCATTTGACTCCCAATTGGTTTGTAATCAAGCCATCTGTCTGGTATGCTGTTTTTAGGCATTGGTATGGGTTATTTGTAGTATCTACCCTGAAATATCCTGCAAAGAATAGATTTATTGGCACATGAATTATTTGTAAATATATACAACAACTTTGTTTCACAGCACTGCCAAATCTCAAACAGTCCATCATTGAATTATTTACACAGTAAACGGCGCCTGTTTAGAAATTGAGAAGTGATTAGCGATGTGTATACACAGCCTATAGGCCTAATATTTATATTTGGTTGGTGTGTCGACCAATTTTATGTGCTGATGATAGTACCTTTCATTCTGCTCGTATTTTTACAGAACAAATATTAACTGGTTTGTTGCAGTGTTTTCACTCACATTTCAAATTCAATCTGACAAACTAAGCATAAGTATTAGGGCTATCGCCTAACGCCATGTACAAACTACAAAGGTCGAGAACACAAGAAGAAGTCCTACATTATTTTTATGAAGGCTTCTTACGCTTGACTGCGTTTGAGTGGTTAGGTTTACGCATTACTGCGACCATAGTATACTCTGCTGCGACTGTGGTCGCGATCACTTTACGCGTTTTTATGTGCGCCGTCGCTATGATATATTGTGGGTGAATTGCGACCATTGTTACCTGCACCTGCACTGTGAAGTTCTGGTAGGTCGAAGCAGCGTACACAACTGTGTGGGATCTTAAACGCCATATAAATACACTACTGTTCTTTTGTGTAATTTTTATTGTGAGTACGCAATCCGCTACAGCGATTTGGTGTGTTGCGATTTCTAGACTCTCTGGGCATCTGGTTATGCACATTTGTTAGTATCCCGGACCGGTTACAACTTATTATCGTCAATGAGCTTGACGTCACAATGCTGCAGTTGGAGATTGGCTGAGTTGAAAAAGTATCAATGGATTTTTTTTGCAAATTTGACGTTTAGGCAAAGCAGACAGTGAAAAAAAAAACGTCTGGAATTGACGGCAACTAGCGCGTCTGGTAACTACTTTTTGGTCTCGTAGCCTTTGGTTTGCGTTTTTACTGCCTCACTAATAGGGAAAATCGTAGTATATGACAAACGACACTAACTCAAATAATAAATGGGTTTTAATTATCTAGGCCAGTTTAGAAAGACCTACAAAAGATATTAATATTTGTATAAAATAAAAAAAAATTTCCCAATTTAGTTGTGCAAACTAAAATCGAAATATAACAGATATAGGCTAAGCTTCAGTGTCCATCTGCTATAATTTTCCATTCGATCAAATCGCTTCAGTTTACACCAAAGCCATGAACCGGCAAGTCACGCTAATTGTCATTAGTTCCACCTGTTTTTCTTAATCTTAGCTGCGCAACACTCATTTATTTAAGAATTCCTAACTAACACAAGGCATTCTCAGGCAATCTTTTCCTGCGGCATTGTGCTGTGCTCAATGATGATGCAAAGTCAGAAATATTATTAGTTGGGGCGAAAACAGAAGTGACATTTATATTAGGAAAATATATTTTTGTAGATTAATTTTTGACATGTTTACTTGGAAAAAAAAATGTGTATGTGTTTTTATGTAGAGTTTCAGCGTAAATATTCTGTTGAATCGTAAAAATGATTAGATTTATCCTTATTCAAAACCGAGCTGGTAAAACAAGACTTGCAAAATGGTAAGTCAAATGATAATCTTCATTCCCTGTAATTGTAATACCAACCATTAGTACTTTCCCCAAGGTATATGCAATTCGATGATGATGAGAAACAAAAACTAATTGAAGAGGTTCATGCTGTGGTCACAGTCCGGGATGCCAAGCATACAAACTTTGTCGAATTTCGCAACTTTAAAATTGTTTACCGGAGATATGCTGGCTTGTACTTCTGCATTTGTGTTGATGTAAATGACAACAACCTGGCCTACCTGGAAGCAATTCACAACTTTGTGGAAGTTTTAAATGAATACTTTCATAACGTTTGTGAATTAGACCTTGTGTTTAACTTCTACAAAGTGTACACAGTGGTGGATGAAATGTTTCTGGCTGGTGAAATAAGGGAAACGAGTCAAACAAAAGTCATACAACAGTTGTTGATGCTGCAAAACCTTGAGTAATGTTTTTTCTTTTAGCCATTTATCATAATTTAGCAAATCTGCTAGATGTGCAGACATTGCCCCAAGTAACATATATCTTTTTACTATTTTGAAAACATTTTGCATCATTAAAACCATAATTTTCACTTCAAAATGGCACCGTTATGGTTTGATTGTGTTTAAATGCTGCTATATATCAGTATATGTTTTTCATGTACATTGTAATAATGCAAGTCAACACACATTTTCAAAACTATTATAGTGCAATAAACTTTGGTTGGTGATTGTGTTGCAATGAATGTACTGATAACTACCATTTCCATATAGACACATTTTGTAGTTGTGCACTATACTTTACAGACAAAGACAGAAAAGATAGTTATGGTTCAACATTGTTGGTTTGTTCACTTTGTTAAACACTGATTTCAATGTATGGCTTTCTTATTCATGTGAACTTTTCCAATGTTTTGCATTCACACTATTATGAGTGTAATTGTGTTTCCAACAAATATATATTTCGTCATCAAAAATATTTTGAATTACTGTTGAAGGCAGTTTAGCAACAGGTTTTCCTACAGTAACAAGTATTGATTTCTTTCAATCAATTGGAGGGAGGCAAGTACTGAAATTACTTCCTGGCCGACCGCAATACTATTTTATCCTATTGGACGGAAATTTTTAAGTTCCATTAGATTTTGACTTAAAGTCAGGGGCGTTGACTGTTTTTATGTTTGTGATATCTCAGTTAATTTCGCACCCTGCAATACTTGCCTTTTTTCTTTGCCGTTGGGCGAAACAGCAAAGCCTTACAGCCTTCTGCTGGTGCTGGTACGACGTTGCTTTGACTTCCTTTGAATTAAGTTTCGAGCAGCGCAAGCAAAGGTAATTTGCACCTTGGTTGTTCTGTGTTCAATAGAAATGGGGACCTGTTTTGGAGAAAATACACCAACTGATAGCGAAGTAAGTTTACGAATTAAAATGAAATTTGCCGTTAATCAAATTTTATATTTGTAAGAAAACACCATGGATTAAACTTGTGACAATCGGAGACTACTGTGTCGGAAAAACATGTTTGTTGATACGTTACACAAATCATACTTATCCACATGAGTACATACCGACCATTTTCGATCAGTACATGCAGAAGGTCGATGTTGATGGTAGTTCTGTTCATGTAGATCTGTTCGATACAGCTGGGGGAGAAGATTATCCCAGGTTACTATGTTACAGAACATTGATGCTTGCTATAAATAAAAACATTTAAAGGTTCAGATTGCGCTACTCATTTACATGGACATTGCAGTGTTTCAAATGTGTTGGTTGCTGCTGTAACTGTTTCTATATACGTCTGTTGGTGCGTATTCTTAACTTTAACCTGATAATTTGAAACACGTTTTCCTTCGTTGCCACATCACTGCAGGGTTTTCCAATTCCCGAGATATAGTGGTAAAAAATGTAGGGTAACTTAAGAGACGAAACAATATCTTTTGTTTAAGGTCGCATTTATTTTCATGCATAGATTACGACCCCTGTGTTATCCTGGTACCAACGTGTTCCTGCTTTGCTACTCCCCAGATCTGCGAACTTCTCTGACAAACTTAAATAACGAGTGGAAAACTGAGCTTATGCAACACTGTCCTGATGTTCCTATCTTAGTAGTTTGCAACAAAAGCGACCTTAGGTTCGATTCGAAATCTGACACGAAAGAAACAAAAGGAACGGCTGATTTGACCACGTAGGCTTGCATATATATTTATTGTTATGACAAATGTAAAAAAATAATGTGTTTTTCACTTGAAGATTGGATGAAGGTAAGAAAATGGCGGAAGATGTAGGCGCTGTAAACTACATGGAATGTTCGGCCTTAACTGGGGTGGGAGTTGAAGAAGTATTTCAAGAGGCAATAAGAATTGGCCTCGAGCACAAACGCAAGCAACCAAACAAACGACTTCGTTCTTGCCAAGTGACGTGACTGCAAATCCGCTAACAACAACATAAGACGTAGCACATCAAAACAAGCAAAAAAGATGGAAGTACTTTTGGAAAAGTTGTAATTGGTCCCAGGACATAAGCGCTGTAAATAATACAGCCAGAAAAATACAAAAAATATTTTTCAAAGAATGTTACATAGTTTTTTCCTTTTTTTGTTGTACTTTATTCTTCTCGCAATGAAGTGTTCTGTTCCGTGAGGAAATGCCTCTTCAAAAACTTCATTGACTCCATCACAATTTAACGCAGAACATTCCATGTATGTGAGTGCCTTTATATCTTCAGCGAGTGCTTCACCTTCGTCTTTGCTACAATGCAACACAAATTAGGCCACGGGAATTACACAAACACTAAACTTGGAAATATGTTTACCTCACTAAATCTTTAGTCGCATCATCGTATCGCAAATCTGCTTTTGTGCCGACTAGCATTATTGGCACATCGGCTGTCCACCGCTTTATCTCGGGCAGCCATTTGTCCTTTACATCGGAAAAGGATTCCTTACCATCGATTGAAAAACAGAGGATAAATATATCAGTAAAGGGATAATGCAGCGGCCTTATCCTGAAACAACATGATTAGGACATAAGTTATATCATAAGCAAAAAAATACAACTTATGCACAAAATCTTGACTTACCGATCATTGTACGGATTTACTAAGGTTTCCCACAACTCAACTTCGATTTCTTCATCATCCTCCCTTGGTATTGATACCGTATAACGTTCTTCGTACAGGGAATCTTTCAAGAATAGCTTGGGTATGGGACTAGTGGGAAATTCTTTACGTTTGTACCTTGTAAGCAATGACGTTTTACCTACTTTCTCGCTTCCAACAACATTTAGCTTCATTCGTAGACAAAACTCACTCATTTTTTTCCCGCAAACTGACAATTGATATCTTTTGTACCTGTACAACTGCTCCCTTGCATTGTTTTGGAATGAAATGTCCTAGCTCAGCCGCACACACCGAGCTATAAATAGCTTGACAACGCCGAGGGAAAATATGGTGGACCGCAGGGCTCGAAATCAGCATTTGAAGCACTTGCGCAACCAAAGGCAATAAATACCTTGAATCTTAACTACATTATTTATTTAAATTGCTGGCATATACTTTTGAAGGGATACCAGACGGCAGCAAAGCATGTTTATATTAAATATTGTGATTTCTTTTTTTGAAATTAAATCGATTTAGAAAGAAAAGAACGATGTTGCCTGTAATGTTCGTCTGAGGCGCGTCTTACCCTTTGTTTTTCCTGTGTTATAATGAATACAAGTTCTGATTGAACATAAATCCTTCGAGATAAGCACAAATACTCAAATACTCAAATACTTAAAAGTTCAATATATTTTATGAATTGTTGCGTAATTCAGTTACTGACAAAATAGTGTAGAAAGTCACAGGAGGTAGAAAAAGCATGAAAAACGCTTGCTAAAAGTACAACTTTTTTGCCATTTACATTTATCCGTATTGTTCGGAAAAAAACGTCGCCTTAACTTACTTTGAAAGTCATTTGGCGAAAGCGTTCTAGGATAAAAATGTTCAGCAATTCGTTGTTGAATTGTTATTAGCTTACAACGCAAGATCTCTTCATTCGTTTTTCGAAGGCTTTAATCCCATAAGTTAGTGCTTCTTCGAACACAACATCCACGCCATCTTTGGTCATCGCCGAACATTCCAAGTACTTTGTTGCGTGAACAACTTGTGTCAGTTCTGCTCCCTCAAAAACCCTGAAACACAAACCTAATGATGAGCATGTGATGTTCATGATAAATACGTGGCGATAGAAGCTGAACTACTTTCATCGAAAATGTCACAAAATAACTTTGTAAATGAGCAAAATGCCAAATTCCCCTTTTTCCGTAATTTTGTGACGTCACTTTTTCACGTAATTTCTGTGCAAAAACTGCCCATTGCTGACGCCACTCATGAAAACCAGACCATAGTTCACAACACCCATGTCATCGAGGTCTATATACTTACGTTGTGACCAAGTTCCGTTTCCCGCCGACACACGTGCTATCAATGACGTCACCGGTTTTTCGTATATCTGTCTTCGTTCCAACGAGAATAACCGGCACTCCTGGAGCGTACTTTTTTATCTCCGGCATCCATTTAAATTGAACGTCGTTAAAGGATTGACGGCACACGACTGACAGGCAAACTACAATCACATCAGTTTCCGAGAGATAGTGGCTCGCCGCTGGTCTGTTACAACACCAAGCCTAGAATCAGTGTTTTACGAAACTCACATAACATACAATAAAACTCACGTACTTATTGGGTTACGGAGTTTGAAGCAACACGTTTTTTTTGTAAAGGTCACGAACATAAACGGGTGCTAGAGTAATTTTATATGCTGTTATTATAGGAAAACCTTTTCGTACCTAACTAGATTGTTTGATTTCGCATAAACGTCAGGACAAACTTACAAATTGAGATCATTGTGCATCGAAACCATTACAGTCGTCTTTTTTTGACAAATGTCGTGACTTTACCTTGCTTGGAAAGTGAATTGCGCAAGGACAGCACTTGATATTTCGCATGTATTTTATGGCCTGTTAAATTTATTTATATCCTAAATATTTAGAAACTTGCAATTCTGCAATAGGACTTATAAATGTTAAATATTTTCACAAACATAATTTTAAAATGGATTACAGAAAAAATAGTGGGTATTTTGTTGGTAAACTACATGTTTACTCAATGGTTTCCAGTGTTAAATAAACCTATTTCAATACGTCACCTTATTTCCTCTTCTTTTGCCGGCATCTCCCACAACTCAACTTCATAACTCCGACCTCCTCGTTCAACGAACACCGTACACTTGACGTCACCTTGGAAAAGCTTAGTGGCGTTTGGCTTCGGTAACCTTTTAAATTTGTACCTTGACAGTAAACTAGTTTTGCCCACCCCAGCACTGCCCAGCACGACCAACTTTACAAGATTGCCGTTCATGCCTGTAACACTCAAACGAGAACAACTGCAGGCAATCTTCCTTTGTCTGATGAAATCAAATAAATGACACAGCGTTAGTGGCCTAATTCCTATTGCGGCGTTAAAACGTGACTTGACGCAAGGCATTGTAGAAATTTCCAGTACACAGTCAACAAAAATGTTCACAGTTACTGCGCTGCTGTATTATAAATTGTACATAAGCAGTAAGCTGGTGTACTCAGATGTTATACTACCTTAAATACATCATTGGTAAGACTGCCTTTAAAACAAATTCAGAACTTTGCATTTAACACATTATTTATTTGGTTTGCTCTATCCAATCACTTTATACTCATCATGTAGATTATCAAGCCTGTGTACTACCTACATTATTCTGCCAACACTCTATTTTCAATAACTACAGAAACCTGAATGTTTTTCCTGACTATCTGTGGAGCAAAATCGCGCAAGCAATTAACACGACGAAACATAACAGCAACAACGACAGCTAAAAAAAGCGCTTGCGTACTTGTGACTTCAAACGTAATTTCCGCTCTGGTTTGTGACAATTTTTAATGCGCACTGAAACAATTTTCTCAGTCAAAATACTGATTCGAGCAAATTGTTTCAAAAGTGACGAATAATACATTGGATTTAGATATAATGACTGCAAGTTGTTACAAGCACT
The DNA here is from genome assembly GCF_947561715.1 of Ascidia mentula. Taxonomy (NCBI): domain Eukaryota; kingdom Metazoa; phylum Chordata; class Ascidiacea; order Phlebobranchia; family Ascidiidae; genus Ascidia; species Ascidia mentula. Next base: position 8,580,780 of record NC_138574.1, on the reverse strand, counting down.
ATTAAAAATATGCAACACGTAAAAACATGCTTTAAGTTCTTTAAACTTATGAAGCACCTAAATGTTAATAGAAACTCTTTGCAGTGCCCTTTTCCGCTTCATGTGCTTGACTGTCTTGTTAACAATGTTGTTCATCAAATGTCCTACTCCAATACCTGTTGTAGAAGAACATTCGACATATTTCTTCGCATCTATACGTTTCGCTAAAGCCAGTCCCTCCTTTCTCCTAAAATTATAAAAACAGTTTGACTTTTAAAGAGAATCTTTTTTGCAACGCTATTAATATTCGTACAAAAAAATATATTCTTACGTTACTAAAGAAGTTTTGTTTCTTTTCAGAAAGTCCAACACCATGTTATTTTCTCGAGAATCAATTTTAGTCGCAACTAAAATCAGTAAAATGTCGGGCTGTTCTCGTCGCACTTTCGGCACCCACACTTCTAGAATGTTCTGAAATGAACTTCGACAATCGACCGAGTAACAAAGAACGGCGACATTCGCTTTCTCACGATCAAAGACTCGTTGCTTCCTACATTAAATGCAAGGCTGTCATAATGTTCATTGTGTTAAGCTGTTTAAAATAAGTTAACGCAACGACTGTCTTGGTACTTGTTGGTTCAAGTAAAATAGGAAATTGGGTAAGCAAAACGAAAAACACTAATTGCCATAAAACAATATTGACGCAGAGGAAAATCGGTGTTTAAAAATCACCAATTGGCCCAAACTTTACTCAATTGTACGGGTAGTTTTGGCCATTTTCAGTCAACATACCCTGTGATGGTTTATAACAAACAGTTGTAAACGATGGCATGCCAGTAATAACAACCAAAAAATACCACAGTAAACTACCCACCAATCGCAACCTAAGGTGTCCAACAGAGCAACTCGGGCAAGTTTTTCGTTTTTTCTCTGCCACACACAGCAGTCATCCACTTCTTTTGGAAGTGGGGAAAGGGGTTTGACGGCTTCTTCATCATTCCCCAGTGTGGCCAATGCTGTCAGGAGGCTGGTTTTTCCAACTCCTGGGCTTCCCTCGAAGTAAGCTAAAACAGGCTGTTCACATACAGATTATTAGTCGAACGTATGCGAAAGTGTGCGCTTGAGAGCTCACAATATGCTTTCTGAATCTTCAGTCGTAACCAAGAAATAAACCTCTGTGCCATTTGGTTAGCAATGATACACGCCTTTTGTTTATAACTTTTTCGAATGTAATACCGAAGTTTATTTGTTATTTACTTATACACAAAAGAGTTTTTAGTTAATATTGAGATGGTTATTACATTATTTACAAATGTCCCAATGAATCGATTTTATTGCGTATGTTGTAGCCTATACGCTTGCCCACAAGGTTGCCATATATACCATTTATACGCCCTTTACAAAAATTTCCAAATATGTTCCTATTTTAAATAGTTTGTTGCTAACGCTGCCAGGCATACTATTTGTGATTAAAAGCTCTTCTGGCAAAAGAAAAACTTGTTTGTTCGACGTTTCGGTTGTTATACAACAAACCTTCATCAGGATAATGAAGTAAAAACGCCCACACGGTGATAAATATTCACGCGCGCATAACAACCGAAACGTCGAACAAACAAGTTTTTCTTTTGCCAGAAGAGCTTTTAATCACAAATGTTCCTATTTTGTATTAAATGTGCTTATTTTCATGTCATTTCAGCCCCTAATGCAAATTATATGCCTTTTCCATCTTTTACCAAGGGTATAACCCCCTGTGTCAAGATACATCCCCCCCTAAACGGTCGTTATATTTCTTCAAACTCATAACACCGTGTTAATACTAAACCGTTATGAAGTAAAATTAAAATATTCTTTAGTCTACTTGTTTTTCGATTTCTGATGGCAACCCTCTGTGTTTCCCGTATCATCATAATGGCCTCCGATAGAACAATCACTTTCCCTTCAGAACCAAAACCATGTTGAACTCAGATTAAAACGTACTTTGTACTTCCTTCTTCCTTCGTTGATGGCGATGTATTTCATTTGATGACAGAGGTTTTCGATTCCATTTCCTGATACGGCCGAACATTCGCAGTAACCATCACAAAACAATGCCTTGGCTAACAAACTCGATTCTGACGCCCTGGATGGGTTTTAGCAAAACAATTAGTCTGTAGAAGCCGCAAATACGTATGTATCGTTGAACTTACGATATATAGCTGCTGCCTTTACCATCCTCTCCGTTATAGCTCCGATCATCGCCTTTCGTAGCCACCAGTAAAATGGGAACTTTTGGGCACCACTGAATAATTTCGTTCATCCAAACACTGCGAATCTCATTGAAAGAATGACGGTCGTTGACAGCAAAACACAATAACACGACATCCGACATTGGAAGTGTTTCCTCTCGAAACCTGAAATTTCGGTATTGTAACAGCGACAACCGTTCGAATACTAATAAACACAAATTATTTTTTCTTCTGTTTAGTTGTTCCGTTAAAAGTAAGTTTATTTTGCCGCAGCTTAATTCCGAGTAAAGACTCCGTCGTAACTATAGGTCTATTAGTAGTCAAGTAAGCTGTGTGGGCAGATACTTTAGCTGCAAGGCAGTGATATATACACAGAGCTGATGGAAATAAATCTTGGCCTGTTATGACAAGTATACGATCAATTCTTGCCCTATGCAAACACATTGATTTTTTATGTTGTCAAATTATTTAAACCATAGTTTACTTCTTGAGGTCTCCTCTGACGTCAGGCTCGAAAAATTGGTAATTCTGTTTCTCTCCTTCCACCTCCACTGTCGCAGAACATTCAAACTCCATCCTGGGTATATATGACGGAAACTTGTTTTTGGAAATTCGAAGAGCTAGACATGTTTTGCCACATCCAGACCGCCCAAGCACCGCCACTGCGATGGACTGAGAAACACATCGGTGATTAAATATAACAACTGGTTGTTTCTTGACCGAAATTGAAACACAAATTTCGGTATGTTATTGTTCATCCGTACAATTCCACATTACGTTGCACCACATTCCCTTTTGTCTTTGCCTTCACTGAATTTTGTCCAGGCCATAGTTTACTTTTGGGCAACAAAATCAAAACATTAGTTGGGAAAACATCTCATCCTACCTTTTCTTTGTAGTTACGCAGCGACATTCCTCACCAACTCTCGCTAAGGTTTCAAAATGCACTCATGTCTTATTTCCATTTCCAAATCACTGTTTGCTCAAGAGTAGTTTCGGTATGGTAGTTCCTAAACGCCTCCCTTTGTTCGTCATTGATTCATCATCGTATTTATTAGTTCACAGCAACGCGTATTGCAGCTACGTCATCTCCGACGTTGCAGAGTGTAAATAACTATTTGCACTATGTGTATATCCTTCATTCGCGCACTCAGCCAAAACTCATTACCATTTTGTCAAAGCGGGAGTTAAATTTAAACTTCAAAATTTGATCATTCTTACGGCGACAGTATATAATACCTCTGGCTCGCGCTAGCTTACATTACAGTTGGTGGTACATAGTTTTATTGAGAAAAATCATGAACAGTTTTATAAACAAGCAATCACATTTAAAGAAAAGCTCGTTTCACTTTCAATTGTACCTGAGATACAAAAAAGCATTGTTTAAATCGTGCATTGTGTCGTAATAAACTGAATTAACCATCGTGTCATCTACTAAAAATGAAACGTAAAGTCATTGTGGATTGTGCGTCCCGATCACACAAGCAAGGGTTTATAACGACCGGCATTAAACGAGTTTGTGTATCAAGTTAGGTGTTTAAACGAAAATAAACAAAATCAAGTCAACACACAATACACGAGGAATGCCCTTCCTGTTTGTCGTTTAACCACTTCGCAAAAACTTTCACAGCTGTTTGTTCAAATAACTCATCCACTCCAACCCCAGTGATGGCGGAACACTCCATATATTTTACAGCACCTATTTCATCCGCAAGCTGTTTTCCTTCTTCCCTTCTGGTAAATGCAAACAAAGAGTTTGATGGTTTAAAAGAATTTTATTTTGGTATCAAAGGGTATTACTTAAACATTTTACTTTTAAATGTAGTTTTCTAAGAACAGATAAAAAAAGTTACAACAGAAACAAGAACGCGCGCTCACTCTACTAGAAAAATGCCGTTGCCTCTCAGTTTTTCCATTGTGTCTTCATCAGAACGTAAGTCCACTTTTGTTGCTACAAGAATGATTGGTACAGATGGGCAGTTCTTTTTTAGTTCTGGCAGCCAATACTTCGTTATGTTGTGAAAAGATTCTCGACGTGCAATTGAATAGCAAAGTACAAAATAGTTGGTGCTTGGATAACACATGGGCCGAAATCTATGTAGAAATAATGATGTTTAGGATGACAAAAGAGTTGCATTAAAATAAGTTTGTTTATTGCTACTATTTGGGTTCCAGGAAGAGGTGTACCAACCCATACGCTCTGCCTGCATTTACAGTTTATTGTAAAAGAAATAAATTTTAAACAGCCCGATCAACAAATGTAATTATCAAGCGGCAGTGGAAACTATTAATAATATACATGTTGTAAATGCAAAAAAGTGCTATATGCGTGGTATGTTAGGACTTCAAGTAATACGACATCACACGGCTTTTGCAAGTAAACGAGTGAGGAAAAAGTTTGTATCTATAGAGGTGTATACGTCTGTCGCATTGTTAACGAGTTAAAATGTGCAACCTTATGTCATGTAAAAGTACTTCGCTATTTTCCCCTTTATATATGCACATTTCTTTTCAGCAATTAATGTACAGTAGTTCTCACTTTTCGCTCGCTTTATCGCCGTCAGTGTCGAACATTCCCAATACAAACGATGTGTTGTTAATGGACAGTTTCTTCCTGTAGCCCTCTGGAGTGGAGGAAGCATATTCAGTGGGAAACTTTCCCGTGGTGTAGCGGATGAGCAATGACGTTTTTCCCACTCCGCAATCTCCAACTACCACCACTTTCACAATCATCCTTGTTCGTTAGTTTGGTAAATACAACGCGGTCCTTGGTGTACACAGCTTGATATTTTACTGAAATGCTATGAGCCCATTGTGGCAAACGTTACAAGTTTTGATCTGTTGAAAACAAAACAAATGTTTCCTTTTACTTTTCATTCGAGGTTTTAGTTGACATTATTTATAAACGCATTTTCAAAAAGAGAAAATCAAATTGGACTTTTTATCATAACCAGCACTTAGCCTGACTCAAATTGAAACCTTGCCAGAACTCAAATTCATTCGAAAACAAAGGTATCTTTTATATTCCATTTTCCTAATGACCCCTAATGATTTTGCAGTTTTTTTGATGACTTTTAATGGTAAAAGTTCGAACACCGTCGAATTTCAGGTTCGGCGTTCCGGTGAATTTCCACAACTGGTGTTTCCCAAAAAGTCTTAGGAAGCTTAATTTTTTTGGGTAATTTTCGAATAAATCTAACTGAAAAGGTAAGAAAACTTTCTGCTTACTTCGAAATTGCCGTTAATTGATTTTAACAAAGCAATTGATGCTGACATTATACCTACGCATTTGCAACGCTAACTTTTGCTTGACAACTTCCTTCTACAAGTTTTGCAGCGTACGTAAATCGAACTTTAAATGAAACACGGTGATTCAGAGGCAGTGACAAAATCTTACGTGATTCACAATTCCTGATAGACGAACATAGTTTAATGAATAAAAGGATAATCTTAATATTTACGCGAAAACAAGACAACTTGGCCTACCATAATACTATAATAAGAATGGTTTCTTTAGGCAAACGATTCGAAATACAATTCTAATCTGCAGCATGGAATTTCGGTTTGTGAACACCTTGCAGTATGGTGACTATGTAGTGCTCGTTGTGCACAAGGAAGCTGCTTCCATAGTTTGTGTAATCGTTACGGTACGCAACGTTGCTTTGGCTTTATAGCGTGTAGTGTGCTTAATGTTTTATGAAGACATTTATTTTGGACCACACACTTAACTTTTTTGTGAGTGGATTGCAAATTCTTGGCTATTGGTTCATACCGGCAAGTAACTTACACACAGGGTTATCTTTGTTGTTTACAGTCAAGGTTTTTTTGACATCGAGCCAAAAAATGTCCGAACAAACTTCTAAACGACTGTAGGAAACCACGCTGACTTTAATAGTTACCCGTGTCGTTTTTCTGTTGACTATAAAAACTTCTTGAAAATTAACCCCGTTCTGACCGCAGTTGTCCTCAAATATTTCTGCATGGCCTAAATAGTTGGTCTAAAGCTAAGCTGAGCCTACATCACACACTTCATAAATACAGCGCCGACTACCAGAAATCCCACGCGTTTGTTGTAGCAAGGGGGCGTTTAATGCTATAAACAGTTGTTCAAAGGATTTTAATAATCCACCAAAAGACATTTGTTTTAACGAAAATATGACTACGGTTTCCGTCTTGGAAATTCAATTCTCTAAACTTTAGGAAGAAAATGTTGATTGTAATATGTACAGCCAATAAGGCAAGCTGCGTGTTTCGGCAACAACATAAAGCTTATTATTGAAAATTATGTTTTAAAGTACCAAAATAGGTATCAACAAGCAAGTCCAATGAAATGCTATAGCACTATGAAACTATACGAAAAGTTAAACATTGTGCTAAATACTTATTTATCATCCTTAATCGCAATGCAATGCACCAATCGCAAAGTGGTGTACCGCTATTGTGTGTTTCAATGTTTTATCAAGGTTCGAAGGTACTTTAAATTAATCGTTTGGAGTAAAGGGCGGAAGTTGTCACTCATCGCTCATCTTGTGAATTAGATTTTTGTTGTCATTGTGTTGTTTATTGCAAAACATCTGCATTGCAAAAATATGTCGTACGGTTACCCACCGCAAGGAGGACAGGGTTATCCACCTCAACAGGTATGCTATTCAACTTGCACATAAACTAGTTTGATATACAGGTATTTGCATCTTCGTAATATTGTTAATTTTTAGTATGTTTTTTTTTTCACAAGTAAGCCCAGACAAAATATAAAAAACAATTAACTCTTTTCATCCAATTGCACAAAAAATGCTTCTTGATCTAAAATTTACTTGATCTAAAATTTACAGTTCACTTTTAGGGTGGTTATCCTCCTGCAGGTCAGTCCGGTTATCCTCCACAAGGCCAACCTGGAGGATATGGAGCTCCTGGGGCCCCTGGGTATCCACCTCAACAAGGAGGTGGTTATGGACAAGCTCCTGGTGGTTATCCACCTGCCGCTGGAGGATATGGTGGCGGTGCACCCTCTTCTATAGGTAAATAAATCAAACTTCATGGTGTTGATTGCTTGTGTAAGAATATTGTTTTGCAGGGTTTGAAAATGTTGGGTCACAGCCAGGGGGACAACCTCAACCGCCAGCACAAAACTATGGTTATGGGGGTCAACCTCAGGGTTATGGGGCACCACCACAAGCCCCAGGAGGGTACCCTGCTGGCCCTTCACCAGGGAGTTATGGTGCTCCACAACCTGGAGGTTACCCAGCTCCAGGTGGTGCCCCACAACCTGGAGGTTACCCAGCTCCAGGTGGTGCCCCACAACCAGGAGGTTACCCAGCTCCAGGTGGTGCTCCACAGCCTGGAGGTTATCCCGCTCCAGGTGCCCCACAACCTGGGTATGCCCCACAACAACAGTATGGTGCCCCCCCTGCTGGCCAACAACCATATGGCCAGGGCTATGGAGCCCAAGCAAGTGCTCCCCCTGGAATGCCTAGTAGTCAACAAATGTATGGACAACAAACTGTACAACAAAGTGAGTCTTGGTCCCATCTTATTGTTTTTGATTAGTAGCATATATCTTATTATCATAGGATGTTGACTTGTTTTTTTATTCTTGTAATACACTCCCAAATCCATGAAGTCGATTGTACAGCAGTAAATCAGTTGTTATAACTTTAAAAACTGTAATAATGTAACAGCAAGTCACTGTTCCATGTCTTTTATTAAGTAGTGAAAATGTTATAGTATTTAAAGTATGAAATGCTAATACATACATAATGGTGTATTTAACATCATTTTTGGCAGGTTACGCACAACCAGCCCATCACTCACCACAAACAGGTGGGAAGATGTCACATGTCACACAGGGAATGGCTGCCATGAAAATTCAGACCCATGGCACTGTAAAGCCACTGCCAGGCTTTAATGCTGAATCTGATGCCCAGGTGCTTAGAAAAGCAATGAAAGGATTGGGTAAGAGTGTGAATCAATATAACGATATACACTAAACAAACAAACAATTACGTTTAACAAAACTTGCATCTGAAATGTAAATGTACCAGAAATAATACAAATAAATACAAATCGCTGAAGTTGCAGGCAAATTAACTTGTGTATATAGCCTCTTTTTAAATATAATCTTTTTAACACTCCGAACAGTTGTGATCTAAATATACTCTTGGTGATTGATGTGACTTTGTAAACATGTAGGTTGTAAGTCTGGTTTTAAAATAGAGAAATATCAAGAATGACATCATGTCAAACATTATGTTCACGTCTACCCTGTGATATTGGGGCATGTTTGACTATATTTACTCAAGCTTTACAATTTATCTAACAGGTACTGACGAAAAGGCAATCATTAACGTGCTTGGCTATCGCTCCAATCAACAGAGAATGAAGATCAAAGCCCAGTACAAACAAGCATATGGGCGTGTAAGTAACACTATGATGCCAAACTTCTGTCAGTAACTACATCAACATGTCTTTGTAAACCCAAAGTAAACCTTTACTTGACTTGTTCCTAGTAACAAAAATCCATACTTGGTACTATGGTACACAATACTATTTGTAACAAAGTGTTAGTTCTAATATTGATTCTGTTTACTGTTTTGGTTGGGGTTGAAAAATTACATCAATGTTGATCTGCCAATAACTGTTGTCCAATTAACTTTTACAGGACTTAATCAAAGATATCAGGTCTGAAGTGAGTGGGAACTTTGAGGACCTGTTAGTTGCTTTACTTATGTCACCTCGTGAATATGATGCTTATTGTTTGCATGATGCCATGGAAGGTGCTGGAACTACAGAGTCGGTATGTTTATTCATACAATCCTGATTTAGTTTACTTAAATGTTTTAGAAGTCAACCAGTGAGACCCTTGATTGGTATTAGTTTTGTACCTAATTAGAACCCAGGGCCATTCAAGAAGCTTCTAATGCCTATACTGTCGTAAATTAAGGGCTATTAGAACACTGTTCATATGTTTTCTTCCCATCATTTTGTCCATTAAATATATGTTAGTGGATTATGTTAGTCAAAAATTTTTTTTCTATATAGGAAGATTTGCTATCCTGGGTATTCGTTAAATCTTATGTGAAACAAAGTATTTACTCATGCCTTCGTCATAAAAATTGTACACCAACAGTTATATGTGCCAATAGAATCTGCCATTGACCTTTAGTGGCCTGAGAAAGTTTCTTATAGGGAATGACAGGCCTATATTGTTTTTGTCTTTATTTTTTGATAGCAGTATCCTGTATTGGTTTCAAGGCATATCAGGTTTATTGTAGTCTGGTTTGAATTACATCCGCATTTTTGTTTAGACGCTGATCGAAATTTTGGTTTCACGGAGCAATGCCGAAATTAAGGAAATCAAAGAATTGTATCAGAAGAAACACCGAAGGCAGTTGGAGAAAGATCTTATGAGTGAAACTAGTGGACACTTTCGTAAACTTCTTGTGTCACTGAACAATGTATGTAGTTAAAATGTTTGGTTTAGCATTGCTTGTTACGATTTAAGTTAACCTGTACTACAAACAAGTTGCTGTGGTTTTTGAGTAACACATCTTAGATGCATTTCCTTGGTTTTGTCAAGAAGCCCTGTGTGATTTACATGTTTTGCTTGTAGAAATATTTTAACCAAATTCTAGTCCCCGACTGGAAAAGTTATAAAAAATATTTTTCCGTAACGCTATATGACAACACTAATTATTCCAGCACAATTGAAACCCTGTCAATATGCCTTAGCCCTTTACTACTAAAGTTTATCTATTCATAGGCTGGTAGGGATGAATCGTATAATGTGGACATGGGAAAAGCAAAGCAAGATGCCGAGAATCTTTATCGAGCTGGTGAAAAGAAGTGGGGAACAGATGAAGCAGCATTCAACTTAATTATGGCATCCAGAAGTCATGCACAACTCCGGGCAACTTTTGATGAATATTACAAAGTATGTTATTAAGTCTAAAACATGTTGATCAAACCTGAACTTGGTATTTTACAACCCCATTTTCCAATTTCATCCAAAAACCTCAATGCAAAACTTATGTCCTAAGGGGGGTATAAATAATCCAGAAAATACTTGAATATTTTGATAAATGTTACTGTTCGTCAATGTTTTTGTTTTGGTTTTATATTTCCAAAAAAACTTGTTTGCATTAAATGCATTTGTGTGGAAACACCCAACCTTTGTTTGCAACCGAACAATTAGGCGCCATTAGTTTAAAAGGTAAGCCACGTAGCATGCTTCCTGCTTACCAGTTATGTCCTAAAGTCATACTGGGTAAAATATGGCAGAGTGCTTGACGAGTTTTCATAGAATTTGTATGTTTGGTTTTGTGACAGCACCTAATCTTGGTTTAACATTATGAAATATTAATATGGGTTTAAAACCTTCTGTAACTATGTTTGTAGTCACAATTGAAATGGGATAAACACAGGGCAATATATATGTATTATTAATTATTGGTTCCAAGCCTTTTGGAGTTTTTTATGGCATGAAATCTAGAATCCAATTCACAATAAATATAAGAGATAGGGTACTCTATACAAATATGTACAAAAATATATCAACGTTTCTCCATTATGATCCAATATCTTTGTCCAGTGATCAGTGAATAAATATGTTGTTAGTGTTCCCAATTAGAAAAGAATTATCACAAACTCTGAAAAGTACAATTTATTTTTATGATGTACCTTTTTACTAAGTCAGCCTTGTAACTCTGTTTAAAGCTTGTCAGAAATAAAAATTTAACTGCTTGATGTATCCTTGGGCATTGTGAACAACATCTTGGTAGGGAAACCACTGCTTTTACATAGAACATATTAATTAGCTTTACAATTTGTGTTTGCCCAGGTGGCCAAACGTGACATCATCAAGTCCATCCAGAGCGAGTTCTCAGGTGATGTTGAAGATGGAATGTGTGCAGTTGTGGATATTGCAAGAAACCCTCCAGCATACTTTGCCAAACGACTCTATCAGTCGATGAGAGGTGCTGGTACAAATGATAAGATGCTGATTCGTGTTATGACATCAAGAAGCGAGGTGGGAAACTTTGTTTTGTTGGTAATAATGATCTGACAAAATCATGTTAATTGAGAAACTGAGTAGCATCAAATATTGTGTGAAGACAAAACATTTCATGAAAAATTTAGATGGAGTTTATTTATGGGCCTTTTATTACCTACAAATCTATCAACAAAATGTTCTATGTCAGTTTTAAAATTTTGTCAGTGTACCACATACATTACTGTTTCATCAATAAAATACTATGAAAACTGACATGCCTCCTGTACTTTGTAATATGTTCTATGAAAAGCATCACAACATTATTTTTTTAAATGCAGGTGGACATGGTTGAAATTAAACAACAATTTCACACGATGTTCAAGAAGGAACTTGGAAAGTTCATTAGTGACGATACAAGTGGAGATTACAAGAAGCTGCTCTTGGCTTTAGTGGGAAAGTAAATTCTTCTCATTTAGTACCAACGTATAATCACTCTAATGTGTACCTGTTTAATTTTGTTGTGTATATTTGTAATTGCACTATATTCTTGTATGTAGTACCGTCATTATACGTTATATATGTGTATTTGCATGTCTTCTTTTTAAATATTTCTCAAAAATTGGTGCGGAAATTTGGGACACGCATCTAATTTTTGAACAAAGTATGTTGCTGATATTTAACAATTATTGCATAAACATCCTTGCTAAATGATCACCCTAAACCTTACTGCACAAATATTATGATGAATCCATTCACACCAATATTTTGTTCACTTTCATATGTCAGACCAGGGGTGTAAATAGCATTGTGTTATCAGGATGTTTTTTGACAATGCAAGTTTTCTATTCAACAACCTTACAAACAAACCTAATGTACCTGTTTAAAGACTAGTTTGTGCTTCTATAACAAGAAAGCTGATATTTGGTTGCACAGCCATATGCACTTGATTTGAAAACCCTGTGCCTTTTTGTACAACTAAGTTTCATTTAAGTTTTTAATATGGTTAGAAAAAAAATTAATTTGTTGGAAATTTAAGCCAGTGAATAAATGTAAAGAAATTCCTCTTTCTATTGTATGTACCTTGCTAGTTTCCAATTCATTTTAAGATATGCCTCACTTTTTAAACGTCAAACACAACTTCCAAATCAGTCCCTACCCTTAAAGTAACATAGCTTGTGTACAGTCGCTTGCCCTTGCCCGCCTTGTATGTAACATATCTGGTCGCCCAGCGGCTGTCGTGAATTTGGTCTGAAATAAATTCTTGAAATCGTTCAAGCAATATGTGCATGCATTTACAGCGTGAGCGAAATGATTAAATGTATTTGAGGCTCACTTCACAATTAAACAAGAAATAAGGCTCATTTTCCGTTGCAACAAGCCGCGCTGGTCGTGCGTTTTTTAATTAATTTTATTTACGTTATGTTGTAAGTTTTTTAACCTTTTGCAAAAGTGCAAAAAGTTTAAAAATAACTTGCTACCGGTCAAAAGATTTAGTCCTATTCGCAAACTGATTAACCCTGATATGATGGATTATTAATGATGGCGTATGATAAATATGCGCGACATGCGTTTTTTAAAATCGAGACTCTAAATAATTTACAGGTAAGAATAATACCGCTGTTAAGCTTTGTGGGAGCACAAAGAGAAGGAAATTTATAGACGAAAAAGGACCAACAATAATGCTTCAGGTACCGGCACAATAATACTTGGCTGAAAGGTTTGCCAGACCCGCTGCTTTTCTTAGGAAGTGTCAATCAAAGAAACTGCATGCCTGTCACAGACAGGTCATTTCAGCTATTAGCAAAACACCCTTAAGTACCGCCAGCTGTTTAGGGTTAAACTCAGATTGCTACTCCCTTCGAAGGGTTCTAGTCGTCAGTTCTTTAGCTGCCGGGTTGCAGCATTACCGAACTAACAAAATGTATTCTGGTATTTAATTCTGAAAAGTTGGCTCTTGCTGCAATTTCATTTAAGTAGACCACCAGTCTCTCAACAGCTATAGTGCATTAAAAGTATTGTGAATTTTTAGGTCGGCCCAATTTGCAGTTGCGAAACTATTGAACGAGCCTGTAGAAGTCATGATACAAATGAAAAAGTATGCCCTATCCAATAAATCAATTTTTAATCAAATTTTCCCGAACAATGATGAAGAAGGCATTGATCCCGAACAATGGCGATATATAGGGGTCAGTTGATCAATTTGTTTATGGATTGAAAAAACTTTCAGATTATGCAATGCTTTGATATATGGTGTGTTGCATGAAGGTGACAGCTTGCGTTGAAAGTGGAGTTTCTTTGAACAATAACATTCTGCTTTTAGGCATATTTACAAATTTTGAAAGTGATTAATCTTTTTACATAACATAAATATTATTGCCGAGCTTTGTGTACGATTCCCGCAGTCATGAGTTAACGCATGCGACTTGCATTGAGTCATTATCCGTGCATGGTGCAAGTCGGTTCAGTAAACATGTCTTTTTGAAGCAGTGGTTGATATGCCAAATAATCCATTGCATCACTTGGAAAGTGTCAAAAAAGTTAATTAATACTTTATTACGGGAATTCCATCCTTTTTGATGATTAAAATTGGTTTGAAAGGTTAAAATGCGAAAAATATTGAGCTGGGTAACGTAGAAATGTATCGGAAGGAAACAAGGGTTAAATGCTATAAATCGAAAAAAAAAATTATTAAAAAAAACTTTGAAAAGTGATGACACGCAAAACTAGAAAACATGATAGTTGATAATCTTCAAAATGAAAAGTTTGCGAATGGAAAACGAACTGTTTTCGCGCGTGCTCAAAACCAGGGACATTCCATCGTGATATGTTCGCAACAAATTGCACAGCGTTGGGTTTCCCAAAACAAACCCATCCAACACAATTCACTGTCGTTGTTAAATGTCACCATGCACGGTACATGGCACACCCAGTCGTGGAAAGTACGCAATTATGTAAAAGTTGATTTTCATCGTGAAATGATTCAACTTCTTTACTAACACAGGTATATATAAATTCCAGGCTTTTGGTGTTTGAAAAGCATTGGTGGCATTACGAGTGAGCATCTTGTTAACTTTAGTGCAAGAAATTTGCGTTTTTTGAATCAGGTTCTGTTGTTGTCCAATTGAATAATGTTTGTATTAATCTTAGTGACTGATCACAGTGCCTTAAGATAGCATACACACAATTACTCATTCTGTTATTTATTGCAACGTCACACATAGCACGTCGCACGAGACAGGAAATTTGTAATGTTTTCTGACATTGCTGGTAAGAAGCAGACCCTTGTTCCAAGCCTAATGTAAAATTGAAAACAAGGTGTACTGGGTTTAAATATGTTACTTTATTTCAAGCCCAATGTGAAATAGAAAACAAGGTGTGCTGAGTTTAAATATGTAACTTTATTTCAAGCCCAATGTGAAATAGAAAACAAGGTGTGCTGAGTTTAAACATGTAGCTTTGTTTACAATCTTCTGTTTATGTCTGTTAGCTCTGGATGCAATGACAAGCTTGCATATTTGGTTAATGTATATATAGCATTAGGATCTCGGCAGGCAATACATTATTACGATACCGGTTACGTTCCTGTCCTATATATTTTAGGTAACTTTGGCACGATGGATCAGCTGTCATAACGTATACTGCCTTCATAACATGTTTGGCGCTTAAGCCCGGCGAGTAATAGCACGCAGGCACGTAGTTTTCAACAAACAGAAGTTTGTATTGAATAGCGCAACGCCTAATTGATTGTTTTTGTGTTTCCTGTTTGACGCAGTTTTAGAAAGGCTGTAGCTGTTTTTAACGCTCAAATACTTTGATTACTAACTATGGCTCAACAAAGCACCACCGGTTACACCAATTTTGGAACTGTGAGGCCTGTGCTCAACTTTAATCCAGAAGATGCGGCAAAAGCTCTTAGGAACGCCATGAAAGGACTTGGTAAGTTAGTGCCCAAGTATAAATTAAACAACAACTATGTGTCACAGTTAATTTGTGCATTTACCAATTAAATTTGGTGTTTTTTTTTGTTACCAACTCGTATGTGGCTAATGGTAATGAATCATAGTGCATACTTTATAGAAAATTATGGATTTTCACATTTCAAGATCTAATGACTTAAAAATACTTTTGCTATAATTGCAGGTACCGACGAATGTGTCATCATTGATGTGATTGGGTCTGCCAACAATCAGCAGAGACAAGATATCAAGTCGTCGTACAAGCAGCAATTCGGAAGAGTAATATACACTTGTTTTTAATATTTTTGAGCCAAAAAGTGGAGGCAGGAATTTGTTTATTCCAAAACGAAACATTTAAATTTCGTAAAGTTCGTCGGCCACAAGGGGAGACAGGAAGGAAGTGTGTTTGCATTTCGTGCTTAAGCTAAATAGCCGCGTGAATATGCGCAAACTATCGGCAACCTTCGTAACCGCGCATTCACTTTCCTGTGGATCCCGATATGCAAAACATAAAATGCATAATAAGGGGAAATATTCTTCGTTATTGATTATTGCAAAACAAGCAAAAACGACTTTACAATGAAGGGCTGTTATTCAAAAAGATCAAGAGTGTATAAAGTATACGAACAAAAAAGTATTGTCACAAAGAAAAGGTTGTTTTAATCAAAAATTAGACAACCCGTGACAACACAAGTTGGTACCGTTGCTTTTTATTTTCATAGGATTTAGAGGATGGAATCAAGGGAGAACTAAGCGGTCATTTTGAGGACGTGGTGAGAGGTCTTCTGATGGAACCACGTGTTTATGATGCTTACTGTCTGCACAAGGCCATGAGTGGTATCGGGACCACAGAATCGGTATGTCTGTGTAATATTTTCAAAAACCCGCCGTAACTTCAGGTGGGCGCAGTCAAGCGTATCAGATCAATTAGTAATTTTCGGATATATTGTTTTGTTTGTCGCAAGGTTTTGACAGAGGATATTACTGATAACCAAACTGTCAAAATTTTATTCAACAAAATACACATGGACAATTCAAGAAAAAATATATTTAAAACTATACTGAGGAAATTGCATTTGGTCAGGTCCTGATTGAGATCCTGGTAACTCGCACAAATGAACAAATCGCCTGCATCAAGGAGATTTACAAATCAAAGTACCGGAATGACTTGGAACATGACATCAAAGGAGACACTAGTGGGCATTTCCAAAAACTACTTGTCTCTCTCGTTAACGTAAGCAAACAATGCTGTGTTTAAAAAAAAACTATTATGTGCTTTGGTTTTCTGAAATTTTTATTCCTCTCATGGGTTTACTTAGGCTTCTAGAGAGGAAGGCAATCGCGTTGACATGGCGAAAGTTTGCCGAGATGCTGAAGAACTCAAAAACGCTGGAGTAAAGCAATGGGGAACAGACGAAGAAGTATTCAACAGCGTGATGGCGCTACGGAGCTATGCTCACCTGTGTGCTGTGTTTGAACACTATCAAAAGGCAAGTCAATAAAATGTGCCTTTAATGTCGTCTGTCAACAAGTATAACACGCAGAAGATCAAACAAATAAATTAGGCAAATTAAAAATGGTCAAACCAAAGAGTAAAATAGGTTTATTTGATTATAGTGAGCTGGAGATGGGGCCACAAATGGTTTTATTGTTTTTAAACTGCGTTTATTGCTGTCCGAAGTAACTTAAAATTAACCAAATAAAATAACACAAAACTTCTCCTTCGAATGTTCTGTTTAACATTTGTCGAACAACGCCTGTTTATGTGCTATAGCGTATTGTCACATACGCTACCAAATCATTCGTCCACTAAATGAAGTAAAGTCAGCGTATTTGTATAGATTTCAGGAGAAGACATTGTTAAGAGCATCAGGGGCGAATTCTCAGGTGATATAGAGGACGGTCTTGTGGCAATTGTGGAAGTGGTGAGAAGTCCAGCCGAATATTTTGCCAAGAAACTTTACAAAGCTATGAAGGGATTGGGAACCAAAGATCAGGATTTGGTTAGAATCATCGTCTCACGTTCAGAGGTACGATTACATCAATGGACATTCATATATTAGTCGGTTAATCACATGTACGTATTGAATTATTTATTGCAGGTTGACCTTGGAAACATCAAAGTAGCCTTCAAAGGCAACTACAGTGCTGAGCTGGGTGCCTTTATTAAAGACGACACAAGTGGAGATTATTGTAAAATGCTCATGAAAATTGTCAACTAACCAGACCTTTAAAGCACTAACTTTGTAATCAACTTTGTATAATGTAAGACTTAGAATCAACTATATCACAGGAAGTTTAATCGCCGGGACATCTATATATGTTTGTCCATGTATGTGTTTTGTTTCATCGAAAATCATCGCCAATTCTGTATTCAATGATTAAAAGATTAAAAGATTCAATGCAAAATTCTGTGTTGTCAGAGACAGATTCGATTACTCATTGCTGCAAAACTTTGCTTTCAAGATTTTTAGTCATGACCTCTTTCGACATTTGACAAGTCA
This sequence comes from Ascidia mentula, assembly GCF_947561715.1. Lineage (NCBI taxonomy): Eukaryota > Metazoa > Chordata > Ascidiacea > Phlebobranchia > Ascidiidae > Ascidia > Ascidia mentula. The sequence continues at coordinate 8,563,127 of NC_138574.1, read as the reverse complement.
CGACTTTTGAACTCGAAACTAGAGTGTTGCAATTACCTCACTGCACAGTTTAATGTAACAATATTGTATAATGTCAAAATAAAACTGTTATGTACTCTCATTCACGACAAAGGTAACAGTTAAAAAAGGGTGTAGCGGCTCATTTGCTGATTGATTAGAGGAAACAGTCGTCTGTTTAAATGCATCAGCAGGCCAGGCACAAGAATTGCTACTGGGTAGTTTGTTTGCGTAACGTGCAGTATATTGTTGCTCGAACATTTATGGTAGATTTTCGCGGTAGTGCAGCGGACAATTGCTGAGGATGTGGTTATATTAGCTGCCAGTTCCAGCAGAACACGTGCGGAAGTTTCAGTTTTATTTAAAATATGCTTCATAGGACGTTAGTTGCACTATTGTGCGATACAAAATGTTAGCAAACATTGTCAAGGCGCGAGCAAGGAAAGAACTTTTATTGTAAGCTTCAGTCCCTTTAGTCTACTCAATTAGGAAACATGCCTTATGTTGCAAACTCTGTTCAATATTGCAATTAACTTTTCCTACTCAGTTAAACCCACAATTCACAACAAAGAAATGAAGGTTCTAAACAAGGTGACCTCACAAACCAAGGGTCATTGTTGTGTGTCGACAGGTCCCTTGTACAGTTTTTGATTGTCACTTCCCAACGTTCATCGGTGTTGTTCAACAGCTTATAGAACACGTCTATGTTTACGTTAACAGCCAAGTCATGTTAGCCAGCTACAGTGCGTAAATGTCAGTATGTGTTTACTAAGACTTAATGGCACACAGCAATGCACACACACTTTTGCAACGCAAAAAAGTGAAAAGCAGCTGTAAAGTCAAAAACGGCAATTACTCACAGTTGCGGCAAATGTATTGCACTGAATAGCGTTTTTATCGTGGTAAAATGTACTCGTTATGAGGCTCATAAAGGGGCATCATAAAACTTCTGGGCAACTACTTGATGAATACTTCGGTGAGCTGGAGCTGTGTGCATTTTCAGACGTTCTGTATTATGTAAACATTTTGCTCTATGACGTAATGTACTTCGACAAATCTGACAAGGAGCCTGTTCTTCGTGGTACCATCAAACCAGACACACATTTTTGCGTGGAAGATGAAGCAAGGGCACTCAGGCTTTCTGCAAAGGAAAGTAAGGCCTTTGCTACACTCACGTCAACAACGTAAATTCAAATGGAGAATCTTGTAAAGCTAAGAATGGTTTCTAGTTTTGACAATAAAACAACTATCAAGTTCTTGTCTAAATTTATTTCATTTTTGCAGATCCAGACACTAACGTCATTACGGACATACTTGCTAGATCTGTAAACGAAAAACGCCAACAGATAAAATGCCACTACAAGCAAGCCTACGGACGCGTAAGCAATGCTTGTCTGAGTAAAATACACTTTCGTAATTACTTGCATTGACCATACACTACTTTTGTGCGTAAGAACATCATTTTGTGACAAAAAAGACTCATTCTAAAGTTCTTTCGATTTACCTTATTTCAGGACCTCGACGAAGACTTTAAAAAATGTTTGTCTGGAAATTTTGAGATTTTGGTTAGAGCTTTGCTAATGAAACCAAGCGAGCTGGACGCCTACTGCTTGCACAAGGCCATGATTGGTTTGGGAACAACTGAGTCAGTAAGTTTTCTTACAAAACAATGTTCGCCAAATGCATCTTTTTTTCCTTTTTTTAATTTTGGCGTGGTTAATATCAGCAATTTTCTAGATTGTGTTTGTCTGATAACAGCAATAAAAATGCGTTTCTCTAGTTGCCACTTCGTTGCTCCAGTTTCACTGCATTTAAGCCTATTTGTTTGGTAAAACTTCGCGAAAGCCTATTGCAACCTGCAGAAATGGGAATTCCCCAAATTGGACACATGTTTTTGCTTCTATGTTTTTCGGCTACGTCTTTGACCAGAAGCTTGAAGACTATTGTATTTTCTCAGGTTCTCATCGAGATTTTGGTCACCCGCAGTAATAGTGACATAATTGAAATAAAGAAGGCGTACAAAGAAAAGTATGGAAACGAGTTGGAAGAAGATATAAAGTCTGATACCAGCGGCGATTTTAGGCACCTATTGGTGGCTCTTGCAAATGTGAGCATCTGAAAAATCCTATTATTTTGCCTTTTAACCTTACTAAAGAGCCTAGAACTGTTTTTGCATTAATAGCGTAAAAGAGGTCAAACGCCGGATGCGTTTGCGTGGCTGTGCACAACGCACTTACGCAAAGTTGGGTTTTTTAAGCGCAAGGAAACCTAATGTAGACGTATTTTCACCGTCCGGTCGTCTAACTTGTGGAAAGTAGTATAACCATCGAAATAAAGTTTTGATAGAACAACAGTTTGATGATTTATAGCACTGAAGACGTTTGCTTTCTAAACAATTCCTCAAACCTTGCACCTTTTACAAGTATACGGCAACTTGGAAAGTAAGAAGGTGCTTTGGCATCTTTGTTTTAATCATTTGATTTTTTTTTGAATTTTTTGAAACTGCCCGCATGCATTGCCTATTAGCTACACTAATTATCTCCAGTCCTTTCAACCATAATGCAGCAAACCTATCAATTTCCCGATGTGAAAATTGACAAATAATGTTATCAGCCATTCATCATGATCTATTGATAATTGTATTGACAAAAGGGCAGTTACAATCCAAAACTTAATGTATTAATTGATTATTTTAAGTCAATCTATGATATTCTGAGGATCGATACTACCAAGCATATAGTTTATGGGTAAACACGATTGTCAAAGTTGACCAACAAGTATTTTCCGAATTAACTATGGCCACATACCAACAATCTTATGTAGGACCTTTGAAAATAACTGCTTCATTTTCAGGCAGTTCATATTAATGGAGTATTGCTGTATTCAATGGCATGTTGTTCAACGAATTGAATTTATAACTGGTAGATGTTCAAACAAAGTTAATGTTCTGGGATTTCGCATCATTATATTTCAGGGAAAGAGGAAAGAAGATACAGAAGTCGATTTGACAAAAGCTGTGAAAGACGCCGAACTTCTTGTTCGAGCTGGGATTTCGAAATACGGTACAGACGAGGAAACTTTTGCCTCCATTATGGCTTCTCAGTCGTTTACCCAGCTGAAGGCCGTTTTCCATGCGTTTGAAAAGGTGCAATAATGTTTCAATGGCTACTTAGGTTTGAAAGAGAGTATCTTTCCTGGGAAGAAACATACGGATAACTGACGTGACTTTTAAGCCAAGGGTGTAAAACTGGACGCTGGTGGGCAAAATCCGGTTTGCCTTACCGTTATGTGACCCGCAAAATGTTGATTTTGCCGTGGCAATTATATCTAGACATTAACAAAGTGATTACTTTTGAACTGCGAAAAAATGTTATGTTGGCCAACTCAATAAATCTGGTCCGCATCACAAACCTCCTGTTTTATTCCATATAACTTATTGGCAGGGGTGATCGTATTCCTTTTTCAATCATATGTTAGCGTACACGAGCTAGTCGCGTAACAATGTATAAGTTCATTATATATCGCAGCATAAACAGGTATATGGAATTTGTTAAGATGCGACAGTCGTCTTTATTTTCGGTTCGGATCAATGGCAACCCTGCGTATAAACAATTTAGACTTGAGTCTTTGTATTACAGCTTGCGAACAAAGATATTCGGACTGTGATTAAGACTGAGTTTGCTGGGGATGCTGGAGAATGTTTGATGGCAATAGTGGATGTAGTCAGAGACAGAAACGCTTACTTCGCGTCTCGACTTCAAAGCGCTCTTAAGGGACTGGCGAGGAATGATATCCGAATCTCCAGAATTGTTGTATCAAGATCTGAGGTTTCTGTTTTTCTCGAGCATCAATTATGGATAAAATTAGAAGCAATTGTTTAACTCGATAATTTGAATTTTTTGTTTAACTTGTTTATAAAAGTATGGGCTAAAACTTGAACAAATTAAAAAATATAAGGAATTTAATAATAATGATTTTGTTTTCCAGCCATCTTTACGTGTGTTGATGTTGTTTTAGATTGACCTTTTCAACATCAAGAGGGCTTTTTTCCAACTTACCAACAAAGCTTTGGTTGATGTTCTGGAAGCACAAATTTCAAGCGATGCCAAGTTCAAAAAACTTCTCTTGGCGATTATAGGTTAAAGAAAAATAATTGTGACTCGAAAGACTTTCACTTTAGGAAAACAAAACACACAATGCATTTTTTATTATTTTTAAATAGTTAATAATGTGCAAATAGCCCAGTTTGATGACTGATTCATGACTTTTGTGCAATTATTGACTTTTGGCCTTTAAACAAAGCAGCAGAACCGTAATTAATTGAAATGTTAAAAACGTTCAGTTGTTTGGTGTCCCCTGTTCAGTTGTAACAAATCGCCCGGCATGAGTTTTAAACGAACGATTGCTTCCAAAATATTATTAGGCCTCGTCATGGTCAATTGTCTAAAGAATCTACAGTGGATTTTGTTGAGAAAGATATCTGATTCAATCTTCAATCTTGTTATATTTTTACTTATTGTGATATCATCACAATTTGTAAATAAGTTTTTAATATTCGGAGTTGGTTTGCTGACGTTTTTTGGTTTATGTATATTAAATTCGAGTACTATTTTTATTACGATTATTTTTATTTTCTTCAGCATATTCAATATTTTAAAAATAATTTTGTATAAAAAATGAAAGTTAACAGAGCAATGGAGAATTAGAAATCTCAAAAAGCATTCGCTGTCCCTCAAACATTTCTAAGTTATGGTTAAAATTCCGTTGTATATGCAATTAAGGAAAATCCTTTTTCACATTCCTAAAAATTAGTAACAAAACAACCCTATTCTAGTGCTCTCAGAGAATGGCTGAAATATGCGTATTTGTAAATTCGCTGCCGTGTATTTAACGAACAATTCTAAACACCTAATGTGGAAAGAGCTTGCCAGACTTGCGCTTGGGCGACGTCAAGCGGATTTCTTTGAAAAGAGGCCTTAATATTCATCACTTTGAATTGGCAACCAAATTTACTGCGAACAATGAACAAGAAACATAAATTTTGAAGGAAACTGATAAAGCCATTAGGACTATCGGGCCAGGGGGTAACGGGAATATGATTTCCATGCGAAGAATCACCATTCGTTTGATCACAGCCAAGGAGGCCGTCCGGCTGTGGTGCTGGCTTAACAAACGTCAACTCGGTTTACTCCTAAGAGAGTAAACAAAAACGATTCTCAACGATGCTTCGTCTGTCTGTAACGGTGTTACTTTTTATCGACTCTATAGTGTGCGGATTTAAATAGGTTGCCACAAAAATGTGTGGAGTTGCCGCAAACACCTCGCCACCTCGTTTGGGCCGCTGCCACAACAGTTATGATTTTGTCATGTTGATTAGCCACATCTAACTCCAACCAGAGAATGCAATCAGATCCGAGCTGACTGTCTTGGCTCCGATATTAAAACTACAACTTGGAAAATTAACACCGTCAATTGTGATTAGCTAGCAAACATGACCGTATAGGAAATTATTTCATGAAAAGTTATGTTGGAAAAATTTATTGCTCAAAAGCCTGAAAAGGTTAAGAAAGCGACCATTACACAATTAGCAACTAAAACAACTACAGCAAGCTTGAAAAGCGTAAATAGTCAATATTTCAAAATATATTTGTGACTTTACTTCGTGCGCCTTCATTGTTTTTTGTTTATCACATTATAGCTTAACAAACATATGGACAGTTAGAAATATCTGAAAGCATTCGCTGTGCCTCAAACATCAGTTCCTAAAAAATCGCTGCAGGTTTTTGATTTACAGTTAAAGCTAAAAATGAGTTTTGACAAAAACTACAGCAACTCACAAAATGACACGACTTCCATGTATATTATATGTACCATCATATTTATAGCGATAAGGAAACTACAAAAATACATGTATATGACACAATACACCGAGTATATTACATTGTCAATATGCACAGGAACGTCTGATTAAAATATCTGTGACTATCTCAAGAATATCTCAGTTGCTTTTGATAACGTGGGGCGTTTATACTGTCGAAAACAGGCGCCAAATACTTTTTCTTCTTATAATTGTTTGTGTAAAACGGTGCAGTGATTATGTGGTGGATGGTCCATCGTGAAAGGTTTAGAACCAGTAACCGGGTCAACGTAGTCAACAAAACGAAATTTTTGCAAGGTATTATAACCCAGCGTCACACTTTTACCAAGTGCCATTGTGTGTACTACCACAACGTGGTTGTAACCCTTTTCTTTGGCACTGGTTTCACAAGCTGATAGAAGCGTGGAAGCCAATCCCAAGCCTGTGAACTCTTTGTGAACTGTTGTCTTCCCAACGTACATATATGTATCAGTGTTGAGTTGGTCGTGGAGACCCCGCAAACACCACGATGTGAACCTAACGTATGCCGGAAAAATGTTGTAAGCCTCTTCATTGACCGGTTTGTCAACATTTATCGGCGCAGAGCAGCTACAAGCTATCAGCTCTCCAGTTGAATTGAGACGATAACCTTTTAACAAGTAGTCATGATTTCAAGTGAATTGTGGAAAATAATAATATCAATCTTATATATTATTCAATACACAAAAAATGTTTATGTTAAGTAGCTAAGTCTACTACTGTCCTCTTACCAAATGATGAATTGGCTTTAAGATCTCTGGCGATGACGTGATTAAATAGTTCTTCTACTTTGGCAGGTTTAAAAGAAGATATCTGAAGAAATTTTGCGTTGGGCAGATAATGGTTTTTAACCAGCTTTTGACTTTCTTTCGTGTTGGTTTCGTCAATTCTCACTAATTTTACTGGTATCCCCGACTTGCTTGTTGAATACTCGTAAACATTCCGAACCCTGAATCCTCCACAGAGGACTGTTTGTTTGATTGAATGCAAATGCAGCATTGGGAATTTTTAAAATCATTCACAATTTATAAGAAAAGAGTTACACGCTACCAAAGCAACCAAATAGCACATAAGCCTTGGTAACCGTAAGAACTCGTTATGTTAAGCTATAAACAATAATCTCTGCAACGTTCCAATACTCAAATACTATGTTTCCTTGGCCATGTGAACGAATCGTCGCAAAACCGCTAGCGTTTCCATATCAGTTTCGTGACCGGACAGGCGTACGCATGTTGTGGTAAATACGAATAACCGTCTTGCTGTGCATTTGGACCTAAGAAACTCCAAGTAAAGAGTCCCGTAGCACATAAAAATAAAACGAAACTTAAAACAGATGCACACATTACAGATTCCATCATAATTGTTTCCAGTGACTTAAAGCAACAAATCTGACATTGCTAATTCAGTGCCCTTTCTAAAACTGTGCCCTTTTCTAATTTTATCAGCTGCCTGCTGCATTGCATGTCTACCACATTCAGTTTTATTGCATTTTTGCAAATGGCTAATAACATGTTTTGTCTACTTGCAGAGCACTTATTTTTCAAAAAATGTTACTACGCAGACCACTATTGCAAGCACGCTATTCGTAGACATAATTCTTATCACCACTAGACATGCACACTTGCAACATCAGCAAAACCAAAATCGTTGGAGCCTATAGAGTACTATACAAAAAAAGTGTCCATGGAAATGTAGTAAAAGACAAAACACATCGACAATTTTGAGCGCAAAATTTTGTTTTTGAGTGCATCACCGGTTCTCAAAAGTTTGGATTCGTTAGTCACGGCATTTAAGTAAAATAATATAATATAGTTATGTGTCTAATCAGCGCATATAATTTTGCTATAGTCGAACTGGGCGACCTAACTAACATAAAGGAATCGTTTTGACGCATTTATGTCGCACACCGCACAAAATCATAATCCGGGTCGTACTTTACCTCTGATGCATACCCAACTTGTTAAACACAAGATGATGCATTTTTGTACCAAGAGTTTTAGGCCTATGAAGTGCCTGGCTGCTCGGGTCATGTTAGTGCGTTATGGTTGAATTAATCTTTTTCGGGCGTGGTTTGGGCTTAACATAATCTTTTGGGTTCGAGCGTGCTATGTTTGGCCCGATCACAACTCAATCTATAAACTGATAGTAATTTAAGCTCTAATTTCTTCAGAATTAAATTTCCAATGAAACACTTCTGCGTTACTGAAATTTTCTTTGTGATATAGCAGCAGACAGTACGGGTAGTTACAAAATACCATTTAATGCGTTTGGCGCTATTGTGCGGATGAAACTTTCGTGACATACAAAAGTGCGGGCAGTCTGTAAAAAGGTTGAAAAGCACTGGTCTATTCTATATCGTTTCATTCTTTTACTAAAAACAAAATCAATATTTGTTTAATCTTAGGTTGTAAAAAACAAGATTAATACCAATGTGACACAAATATTTCTAATGTTTTTTTTGAAATCAAAGCTTGAGATCAAACAATCAATGCTGAAATATAATCATTTTCGCCGGTTTGTTTTGACGATATTCCATATGGGATATATACAATGTAGTTACCAATGTTGTAGTTACAAACAGAAGACGATAAATTCCCAATAATTTTGCCGGGTAATCATTGTGGCCGCGACGCGCAGTAGCCCGCACATATACTTGCATCACTTGCTCCATATCTGACGTATGCTGATGATTTCTGTTGTGATGCGGTGCAAAAAATGACAGCAAGGATCGCAGTTGACGACCAGCATGTAGAATTTCGGCATAATTTTGAATTTTAGCGCTGGATGAGGCGTATATCGAACATGGTCATGAAACGTCATGTTGCTGCAGTAAGATCATCTCCTGTTGTCTTCCCTCCCGCACAAATTTTCTGCATTGCACCCTTAAATGCTGCTTCTCTGTTCGCAGCGGGATGAAACAGAGGTAATATGACACGAATATCCAACTTGGTACAAAAACTTTGTGACGTGAACTGTGGTACATATTGCCATTCACATTGGTTGTGGGAAATCCTCCAATGGTAAAAATATCTTTCATGTAATGGTGTGCGCTGATGTGGTGTTGTTTCCATAGACTCAAATCGACGCATGTACGGTACTTTGAATGTGCGTCAACAAATTTACACAAAATAACGACATCTTGTTAAGAAATGTCCAGCATAGTTCACATGCGCTCCCAGGACTTAAATGTCTTCCACTAACTTCTGTATTGTTTATGTTGTGAAGCATTTTACAAAATTCTTGGTATTAGCATAACATTTGGTACGCGGCTTCCAGACGTAACTGGGGGCATTTGTTTGATGCTATAGAAATGCAATGCAACATGTACAATATTTTAATACGAAGCGGTTTTGGTACAAACACTCGGGTGATATAGTTTAGTTGCAAAACGATGGCGTTGTCGTGGATCCAAAGCGACCGAGCGTAATTGAAGTACTTAGTTAGCACCCAAAGAATAACACACTCCTTCTTGTGTAATATTAGCAACTGCACAGTCAATAATCGATTTCTGTGCAATGATAAACGGAACCGTTTAACACTGGGATAAATGCGAGATTTGCTGTATTGTCACTGCACAAACAGTTATGAACAAGCGTGCTTGTAAGTTGCAACGTTATTACAATTATTAGGGCTATTAACGCTTACCAGCTGAATCCCATCACTATTTACATCTGTTGCTGTTTTAATTTCGCAGGAAAACGTTCCAAGCTAATTATTGGGACTTCGGCAACTATAGCAACTCACAAAAACACACGACATCGAGTATATTTTGTACAGAAGAATCAAAATATTAACCAAACTAATATTAAAAGACATAACTGTGTACACAAAATAAAAAATTTCTTATTTTGTATACATACACTCAGTGCGGCTAATTAATACAAAGAAAAATAGGAAAACCTAGTTCACACTTTTAATGCCACAGCGTGTTTAATAGAAAGAAGGTCAATCTTTTAAGTCACAAATTCTTATTGCTTTTATAATTGTTTGTGTAAAACGGTGCAGTGATTATGTGGTGGATGGTCCATCGGGAAAGGCTTAGAACCAGTAACCGGGTCAACGTAGTCAACAAAACGAAATTTTTGCAAGGTATTATAACCCAGCGTCACACTTTTACCAAGTGCCATTGAGTGAACTGTTACCACGTGGTTGTAACCCTTTTCCTTGGCACTGGTTTCACAAGCTGATACAAGCGTGGAAGCCAATCCCAAACCTGTGAACTCTTTGTGAACTGTTGTCTTCCCAACGTACACATATGTATCAGTGTTGAGTTGGTCGTGGAGATCCCGCAAACACCACGACTTGAACCTAACGTATGCCGGCAAAACGTTGTAAGCCTCTTCATCGACCGGTTTGTCGACATTGATTGGCGAGGAGCAGCTACAAGCTACCAGCTCTCCAGTTGAAATGAGACGATAACCTTTTGAAAAGTAGTTGTAATTTTAGTTTAATTGTGAAAAACAATGTCAAACATATATAATATTTAATACACAAAAATGTGGATGGTTAGTAGCTAGGCCTTCTATCGTCCTCTTACCGAATGATGAATTGGCTTTAAGATCTCTGGCGATGACGTGATTAAATAGTTCTTCTACTTTGGTACGTTCAAAAGTAGATTTCTTGAGAAAAATTGCGTTGGGCAGATAATGGTTTTTAACCAATTTTTGGGCTTCTTCCGTGTTGGTTTCTTCAATTCTCACTAATTTTACGGATATCCTCGACTTGCTTGTTGAATATTCGCAAGCATTTCGAATCCTGAATCCTCCACAGAGATAAACTGTTTGTTTGATTGAATGCAAATGCAGCATTGGGAACTTTGAAAATCATTCAAACTTTGTAAGAAAAACAAAGTCAAAAAACAGCTCCATCACACTAACCCGATAAACAACGTGGAACATCAAAACAAAACACTTATTTTGAATAAACGTCTTTGCATATGGCTATAAATTTGACTTTACATAAAATTGTACATACTTGGTTAGAAACGAAAACCGATATCTGTATTATCTTACATTGTCGTGCACATGTACGAACACTCAACGTCAAAACCAAGATTATTATGTTTTTGCGATTCATTTCAGAATCATTGCAGCCATTATGACAAAAAATATTTCTACTATCTCCATTCAAACTGTTTTATTCACACTTTTTTGCAAAACATCAAAGCTTAAACAATCAATGAGGAAATGTAATCATTTCCGCGAATTTGTTTTGATAAATTCCCATATGGGTTACATGAAAGTTACCAATGTTGTAGTTACGAGTAGAAAACGATAAAAGTAGTTACGAGTAGAAAACGATAAAGACTCTTATAGTGTGCGGACCCAAATGAGCCGGCGAAAGAATGTGTGGAGCCGCAAGCACCTCGCCACCTTGTTTTGGCTTCTGCCACAACAGTTATGATTTTGTCAAATTGATTATGGGTAAAAACAAACTGCCACAACTTGAGAATGAAATCCGATCTGCGTTGAGAGTCTTGGAACCGAAACCACAAATTGTCAACAAGGCCATGGAAAATACACACTGTCGATTGTGACTAGTATGCGAACATGGCCGGAAAAAGAAATTATTTCCATAGTTCGTGAACAGTATGTTGGAGAAAAATAATCACAGGAAAAGCCTGAAAAGGTTACGAAACGATGGTATATTAAACAAATAACATGCGACAACTATGCCATGATTGAGGCACGTTGGTTTAATGCATTAGGTGTGGGAAGATGATGACGCGATTTTCTATTGAACAAAACAAATACCGCCGCATATGTCACTGACTTTATAAAAATAAATCAACCAACTAACATTAACTGGATGATATATCTTATTCACCTTCTTTCAGCCTAAATCTTGCATTGGGTTGAAACTGTGAGATTATATAAAAATGGATCAGGGAGTTGTGGAACAGCCAGGAAACCATAGAAACTTTGTTTATGTCTTTGATTGTTGCGATAATCTTACGTGGTGTTTGAACCGGCGACTTTCGACTTCCGATAATACGACATCAAAAATTTTCCCTTCCTTAGTCTATGACTCACATGTAATTCGAGAGGCAACCAACAAACTTATTTTACAGTTAGTTCGAAGTCCACGAAGAAAACACTTAACGTTCCTGGAAGAAAATTAGTTGTGATGATATCTGGATGGAAGTCACGTCGCGTTTAGACGATTTTAAATTCCATATAGGGTTTCTCTTATGGACGACATCCCTTTACACTTGTTTGTCCGTTCACATCTGGACAATGTATATATAGTTACATATATATATATGTATATATATGTATGTATTGGGAATGGAATGTCTAACAGGAATGTTTCGGGTATTTGTGCGTGAGAGTTGAAGCACAATTGCGTTCTGAAATATATGCATGTTTACGCGGTTACCAAAATAATTTAAATATGTCAGCTTTTAATTTTTTGTTGTGACACCGAAAAAATTAGGGTGATTACAAGCAACTGTGAATTTCAGTCTTATACGAGTGCAAAAATGTCACCAGCTATAAACTGCATAAAGCCACGAACATTGAGAAAATACCATGCGTGATTACTAATCAGTTGTCAGGTGAAACACCCGGTACAAATTAATCACTTGTTCTTCTATTTCAGATCACGGAACGTCACAACGTACTTTTGTCACACAGCGTTGTCATGGCGATGTTAAATTTAGCTCGATTTTGTCGCTATAGAAAGAAGTGTCAAACAAGAGTGGCAATGGTCGTGCCATAAGCCGTGTATCAATTGACAACACACTAATTCGCCTTCTTACTGAACCTTTGCGAACTGTGGTCGTAGTTCGTAGCCGTTCGTGCGAAACGGGGTGTTTGTGACGTAATAAAATATCGTAAAACCTATAAGCGTGACCAAATAGGAAGACAAATTGTCCGGGCTGGATATGAGCCATGGGGTCGGCATTCGATTTCAATGGGAATTTCGATTTGAAATTGCGTCAATTCAGATTTCACGGGAATGTTGTGACGAATTTTATGTCCAGGGAACGGAAATTTGGCGTAGTGCTCCATTGTTGTCTGCTGAAGCGTGGCTACTGTTAACACAGTCGTAAATAAATTGATGGGAGTTGGAATCTTGCTCATCTTCACTCGAAACAGCAGTGTTTTTGAGAATGTATAACTGTGATTGAGATATTAAGTTATAACAGAGTTTTGGTCACACAATTACTTTGAATTAGAGATAACTTGTATTGAAGCATAACACACCAAACATTCTGAGGCAGGGACCCTCCGTCGGAGCAAAAAATTGCACAGCTCATAATTTGACCTCACCTTCCAGACAAGCCCACATGTCGTAACGAGTTTACACAATAAACTGAATTTGTCACCCGCAGCTTTTAACGACGTTTCCAATAACTAAGTTAAACTAAACTGTCGAATTAGTGACTTACAAACGAACTACGTTTGCAGGTATAGTTTTTATTTTTATTTTGAAATGTTTGGGAAATGGCAAGATAGTTTGCAGGTTAATGCGCTCGGAAATTATCTCCACCTTGGCACAGAAGTACGAGCTATAATGTGGGTCCAAATTGCAACAGTTCGCGCACGAATTCGCAAAGCAAATAACCTAATTGCATAATTAGCGCGTTTCCCATAACTTATTTGTCAATAACTCCATTTCCTTATTCAGCGACACAAGATATATAGGAGAAAGGCTTACCGGTACTTCAGAAATACGAAAAAAACAAACGACATCGCGTGCTGCGCTATTCTGTTACATCACAATCGCGATGTTTTACGTAGACAAAATTATCCGCGAGTGATTCAGTTCACTGGCGTTTCCTACAAAACACATCGATTAGTCCGCTATGCGATGGCCATCTATCAGGATTCGACATCGCCAATTAATGGCCCATTCATGACGTAAGCACTACGTTACTGTGACGTCACATTCGTTAGCAGTCGAGAATTCGATCTTATTCATTTCCTCCTCAATACTCCCAGCACGGCAATGTTCTGCGTCTTAACCCCAAATTATTTCAACCTGAAAATGTGAGTGGGTCGCCTAATTATGTATTAACAACTACCTTAAGCACGTAAAGGGACTCCGAAGCTTTGTCTGCTCCCCTATGCTGTTCACTCAAGTAGGAAACCCATAAATCCACAGTTCCTTGAATTTTGCTCGTTTATGGGTTTCGGTAGCGAAAATCAGGAACCCGGCAAACCAAACTTTGGTATTCACAAGAGAAAGCGAATTTCCTGAATTTCGGTAGCGATTGTTGTTTCAATACCGTTTCTCATAATCTCTCAAAACAACAATATGCGTAGTCAGCATTTTTTCTCGAAAGCAAAATTTTTCTCGAAAGCTCTAGTTTCGAAACTATGCCGTATTTTGCGGTCAATGCTCCAATCATTTTGCCTCGTTTGCGCAGTCATTATTACGCCATAGATAACAAGACTCCATTGCCATATAAGGAAAGTAAAAGTTATTGGAAAGGATCTCAAGAGGCCAAGTACAAATAATTAGCTGTTACAAATATCCCACATATTTGTGTCACTTGAAATGTTCGGCGCGTTAATGTAACAAACAACCCTGCGTTTATTTTAAAACCACTATACGTAACACGAACATTATTTCCTGGAAAATACACGGGGCCGCGGCGAAATTTTTAGCAAACCATGCAAATAACGAAATATTTACTTGCGAACACCTGAAATTTAAGAGAACTCGTGCCAGGCGTACGGGTTTGGAGAAAGCGACTCCGCAGGGAAATGCGGAAGAAGAAAATGCGTTCGGCAGTTACAAAATAGAATGTATCATGGCGAATATACTTAAATATAAATGTGTAGATTATAAATAAAGTGTGGTTTGCACAAGTCAAGTTTACTAATTTACATTTATAAATTCGAAATGCCCAGCAACAACGTGTGGGCGTAAAGCATGCAATACGTTAAACTAAGTTAACATATGCTTGTGATATGTTTATATCAACTTGCTTTAGAAACGATTTGACATTGACTCGAATGGATTCTTGCACATGTAGAACTTGTTTACCGATACCGGATTCGATTGGTGGTATGTGCTGCCTATCGGTAAACTACTTCCGTTTCTCTGACAAACAACTCCACCATAATTAATCGCAAAAGACACCGAAACATGCAACGTCTAGACCACATTTGCAGTAATTCGAATGCCCGTCGTACACCGCACAAACTACGTGCTTTCACCCATATCCGAGGTTACGGGTGAGGAGAAACACCTAGAAATACAAAGTCAATATCTCAGTAAAAAAGGAAAGCTTTTCGAATTGCGGGAGGTGACGATCGTGACGGGCTAGAAACCCACTCACCTGACGTTGGGAGGTTTTGTCTGACGGAACGCGACTGTTACGTCACAGAGTGCTTTGTAGGATCACGACCAGCTTTGCTATAAAATGCGGACCCTGCGGGGTGTTGGGAACAGTGTAGACGAGCTTCAACAAGAAGTTGAGGAAAAAGCAAGCAGGTGTTACTGCACTTCGAAACTGTAAATGATAAAGGAAGTTGGTTGTGCTTCAAGTTGACGTGCCTGCTGTTAGAAACAGGCCTTTGTTTAACATTGTTGCGCGTATTTGTTTTGTGATAGTTGAGCTAACAGCTTTTCGCAAAATTCGTTAATAATTGCTTTGGGCGCAGCCGGGTATGATGTTATTTGAAATGTGTTATATCAATTTTTCTTCTAATTTTGCAGATTTAAAGCGAAAAAATTTTATACTTGCAAAACTCAACTGCAACGTAAGAGCTTCCAACGTTAGAACATTATTCGTAAACACAACAAGATCTTAACAAAGGAACGCCAAAAATCACAGAAAATGAAGCTGGTTGTCGTCATGGCAGCTCTCTTTGCATCGGTGGCATCGTTTCCTGCTCCTGATCCTGATCCGTCACCAAGAGCAATAAGAAGGTCTGCCAACCTTGGAGATCTCAATAACTTCAACGCCGCTAGGGCAGCAGTAAGTTTTTTTGCATTTAATATACAAACATTTTAAAATTTTAAATAATCCTTGTCAATTTTATAGTTTGAACCTAAAAATTATTTGCCGAAAGACATTTTATATTTTACCATATTTTACAATGCGTGGTTTGGGTTTGAATTTTTAAAATATATTCATATATAACAGTCATATAAGTGCAGTTAATTTTTACAAAACATATTGGTTTGATCAATCTAAACCCATCCATCGAAACAAACCTAACAAGTCGCATTTGACAAACGGCGACACCTTAGAGCAATGCGATGTTTAACTAAATTTCAAAAACCATAATGCAACTTTTAAAGCACAAACTATTTTTGAAAAGTGTTTATTTTTATAGTTAAATAAAAAATTTCCTGAACACCCTATTGGTGGTTACAAAACAAAACGATTCACAATTTGTTGAGCCTTTTAGCCGTAAATTTCCAGGATGTTGTTCAAATATTTTAGAATACAGTAAATGATTCACAAAAGTTGCGTCATTTTCGTTTTACGGCTGATGTAGCGTTTGGAATAACATCACAAACCGTTTTGGGGGCTAACACATAAATTACCCCCTTTCAGTTTGACAAACTACGGGCTTTTGTGGTGAGTAAGAATCACAATCATAAACCCAGACTGATGCGCAGTTACTCGCGAATAACCTACCCTGCAATTTATTGTCGGTTTTGTATGGCATCGCGTAAGGCTGGGGGATGTTTCATAGTTTATCGCGCTATGGCCAAGTAAATTCTCGGATTTATGGATGACTTATGGCGAGACAGTTTTTTTAGGAACGCTTTGTAAGAATGGTACCAAATAAGTCTTTGAGCTTTATAAGTGCGCATTATTATAAGGGAAAACGTCCCACCTAATTAATCTCTTAACTCACTTGATTTTGGCGCGTCATGCGGATCTTATTCGGACAAATATGGTCCGCCGTGAGCTGGAGGTAAAATTAATGCCACCCCCTTTGGCAATATAAACAACAGTCCGAAGATTAAGTCTTACACAAAGTTTGTTCGCGTGGGACGGTTTATTTGTAAATGAAGCCTTTCACGATTGGTGGGGCATAAGCATAATATCCGCTCCCCAGACTAAACTATCTTTACCCGTTTGGATGTTCTTAATATGGATATAATAGGAGAATGTAATGGTAAAACCAAGAGGGCTTTGGCACATCCTAAATACTACTGTTCTGTACAGTAAATATGCGGGGCCTTTTAGTTCCCGTTTGCCTCAGACAAATATTTGTTTCACGGCCACGGAAACACACCAAACGACCCGCTAAACGAGAAGTAATGGGAAAAGTACGTGCCTATCAGCTAAATATTCGCAAGATCGATAAACCATGAACCACGGGGCGTGGTGATACCCGCAGGGTAAAAGGGTCAACAAGCTGTTTCAAAATTCTACAAGTAGCCTACCTTCTGCAAGGTTCAAAGAATGCAGTGGCGTGATGTATCACCCTATAACTAGCGATCCAACACCTGAACAACAAATTTCCTTCGGCTTACCGCGCCAGCTCAACGTAAAAGGAGTGATAGAATAGCGCTTAGGCTTTACCGGGTCTTAACTCTGGTTGGAAACGGATAAACCGAGGCCGGGTTTAAGCCGCGCTGAAACGCAATACGAGGGTCAAAACTTGACATGTCCCTTATCTCGTTTCGCTGGTTTTGCGGTTTGTATAGCAAGGATATTGCGGGTGATTGACAGGCTTTTGACCCCTGTTTGTCAAAAGCTATCTTTTTTCAGTCGACCAGATAGATAGCTCTGCAAACAAAATGCATTTGTCGAGGTATATGGTTGGGTTTTATACGCTATTTAACGGCGACTTGGGGGACATGCGTATCCAACGCTTCCGCAAATGTCATGTATATTACAACACTTTTAGAGCAACGGTTTTTGGAACTCCTTCTCTGGGTCCAAGTTCCTTTCGGGTGTCATTACAAACGTCACAGTACACGTGACTGCCAGCAGTGAACAGTTGCTCGACTCGCTGACGGGCTCAATCGAGTCGCAGCTATCCCAACTCGTCAACTCGCTGAGTAGTGACGTTGAGCGTGAGTTGGCAAATCTACCCGTGAGATTTACCAACCGTTCTTCACGAGTCGTTGTGAAAATTGTAAACCTTGGCAAGGTGACTTTCTAACGGCACGAGACATGAAAACACCTTTCTTTATAGAATGCATGGGAATTGACTTCGGAAAAGGCAATAATACGATAAATTTTCAATAAATATCAACACTTAACCATAAATATACACTACTGAATATTAGAGTCGAGGGAATTTCTATTGATTTTCTTGTCTTTTTTTGTTTCGCCGGTGATTGGCATCAACTAAATACACCTTGATCTTGGTTAGCGAATCATAAAACAAAAAATAAAATTTACTCTTATAAGGAAAGTTTACTCTAATAAATCTTCCCTGACATTTTCACTCATTTCATTTCCCTTTACGACAAACAACAACAATAAATGTTTGTTACTTACAAAACTAGTTTTTTTATAACATTAGTTATTAATAAAAAAATTTGACCATTTATTCCCGTTGAAAGAATCGTTTCATCTCAATTGTTTTTCAGGACTACCTCAATAAGTTTGGATATATGTCGAAGAAGAGTCGCAGCAAACTCGCCGAGATCGTCGACCCCAAAACCATGAAGCGGTCGATCAGGTATTTGACTGTGAATAAAGTCCTGAGCTAGGGATAAAAACAAAAAATATAGCGTGCGAACCTACGGGTGTGGTACGGCTTTGCTTCGCTGAAACTCAACTTCCTATTTATGCGTTTTTTTGAAGCGATAAACAGGGTTTGGGACAATAAGGGTCTGCAACCATTTGTTTGTTTGAGACAAACTTTGGCATTGAGGGGTTGCACGGGATAACGAACAAACTTGCAACATATATATATATTTTAGAACACATATATAGTATATGCATTGTGCATATTTACTGGTCAAAACCTATGTTAATTCATGCAATCAGTTTTAAACCGCTTACAAAATGTCAAATATGTTGTTAAATTCTTACAAGCTGGGGCAAAAATAAGCTAAACAATATGATCATAATCCGCAGAACCTTCCAGCAAATGGCAGGAATTGAGGCGTCTGGACAGCTGAATGCAGAGACCGTGCGTATGATGTCCATGTCTCGTTGTGGGGTGGAGGACACAGTTGGAGCATTTAACATGGGCAACACAGGTAAGCTACTGCAAACATTACATGTTCAAAAATAAAATTGTTTGATTTTTTCCACTGTTCAAAATTAAACACAAAATATTAATACTGCGTAGCATTTTGCAATCACATTCTGTGTTCAACATTTTCGGAAACATTGTGTAACGTAAACAGGCAGTTGGTTATATCCAAACTTTTATTTTCTGTAGGAAACCAAGCGGACTCTAAATACCGAAGCAAAAAACGTCAAAGGATGGCCAGACGCAAGAAGCGCGGTCGAAAGGGAAGAAAAGCAACCAACGCCAAAAGCCGTGGAAAACGATACAATGCAGAAGGTATTAACATATAATACAGAAAAGTCGGTTGTGCAATTAAAATACGTTCGTATTTACATACACAGCCCTACGTAACGCACAGCTCCGGGCCCAAACGTCATTTTATTATCATGTCGAGTTTACAGTTTAGCTGCGCAATTAAATATTTACTCAACGGAATCGTCATCAGACTTTCGTCACTGTCGAGGACGGCTGTTGAACTTTTTCTGTTAATGAGAAGAGGAACCCACTAGTTTAAAAGACGTTTAGGTTCAGAGAACTTCTCCATACTAACTTAGTAACAGCATACGATTACCTCGAATGTAAATAATTAGCTTGGAGTGCCACAAAATGTACACATCTCTTTATATTAAATAATTTATTACCATGTTAGGCGGACTTTGGGCTACAACAGACTTGAAATACTGGATCAACGACACTAAAATCACGAAGGACATGACCAAAGCTCAGATATATCATTCTATTCAAAAGTAGGTTACTCAATATATGCATGATATATCCCAATAAATGACTACTAACTGTTTTTAATTTGTGAACTTTATTAACAGAGCGTGGGAAGTATGGACAAACGTCACCAAACTGAAGGTCAGGCGCGTTTCCTCCCCATCTAGAGCAAATTTAAAAATTTCCTTCGGTTCAGGCGATCATGGTGACGATTACCCTTTCGATGGAAAAGGTGAGATATAAATTACATGACATGAATAAAAGAGTGTGAAAAAAATATTACTTTAATTACGTTTGTAAAAATAATTCCACTTTACTTTATAATTTATGAATGATTTCCAACATATAATGATATTCATTATTCGATAAGGTTTGGGCAATACTGGCGAGGCAATAAACGTATTTCCTTTTCTGTAAGCGATGCAATTGAACGCATATTATTTACAAAACATGTAATTTTGGACGTTTGCGCATAACGAAAAGTCGCTTCTCACATCAAACACTCACAATTTGGCCACCACTAAATAAACACAACGCATAACACTGTACGTGGGCAATGCATTTTTGGAGCCTTAACCAGCCCGAAACGACCCATTGTTCGTTGTTGAGATGTAAGATATTCCATGAACCCACGGAGCGTTTAATGTTTAGCCAAACGTGACTCTTCGGCGGTGACTCTATTGTGGCCTTAAAAACCCTAAAGTGCGTGTTGTTGCGAGGATTTACCTTCGCGGAAGGCAATCCCACTGGCCACAATGATCCTTTTGAAATAAAACATTTTATTGTTTCTTGAGCTCACGCATTCAGTCAACCATGGTGCTGGGGTAAGATTTGTACTAGATTACCTATCAGGCAAACAGGCCTTAAGAAAATAGTTCGATCAGAAACTTTTGCACGGTTTGCTGCGTTTTGCAACCAAGTCTGTATGCGGTTTTCAACCGTGAATGGATTCAATAAACAAAACCTTCGTTGTTTCAGGTGGTACGCTCGCTCATGCGTTTTTCCCAAGTGATGGCAGAGCTCATTTTGATGACGCGGAACGTTACACATTCACAGGAAACGAAGGCAAGAGCAACTATCTACTCACTTCCATATAAACTTGTTTTACTCTGTAATACATTTTTATGGTTTATTAAAAGCAATTATTTTAATTTTCCGCTATGACACTGACTGGGGTTTATTATGAATGATTCCAAATATAAGCTTAAATATTGGATTTTTGTTTTAATCATGGTTACGTATATGTAGGAGTCAACCTGTTTATTGTTGCTGCCCACGAGTTTGGACACAGCCTTGGTCTCGGTCACTCAAGTGTGAGGAACTCCCTTATGGCTCCGTTTTATCAGGGTTATGTGGAGAACTTTAAACTACACGATGACGACATTGCAGGAATACAACAACTGTATGGTAGGTGTTACATTTTTTCCCCATTATTTTTGTCCATTTTAATCAATCTGTGCGAACTGACTTTAACATTCTTGGCTTTTTATTTAAATCTGCTTGATAATAATTTTTCTCACACGATGTTTGATCTCTATGCAGGAAAGCCAGACAGCTCCAGGAAAGTTAACACAAATGAGAAAAAAACACGTCCAAAAAAGAAGCCGACGCCAAGGCCGAACATACCGACCACAACGTCACCACCACGACCGGGAGCAATGGACGTTTGTGGAGACAGAATTTCTTTTGATGCAACTGTATATGGTAAATATTAAAATTGCAAATTTGCCGCAGCAACATCGACTAAAATTCAATCTATTCAGATCACACGAAAGACGTTATGTACGGACTGCGTGGAGCTTATTACTGGAAAATAAACGATAGGGGCGTAGTCGCCGGTTACCCAAGGAAGATCGTAAGGTATTGGAAGGGTCTTCCTCCCAACATCAATGCAGCCGCTTACTCCAAATACACCCAACGGTTTTATTTCTTTAAAGGTGAGTAATTTTTTATTGTGAATTATCGTCATTGAGTTACGTAAGCCAACATAATAAAATATCTTGGAGGCTACTTAACTAACAAGATCGTTGTAAGTCGCACCATAGCTGCACTGTTGGTCTGCAGCTCACTATAAAAAATTGCATCCAAACAACCACTTGCACATCTGAAACATTAATTTTGCCACAGGAAATCGCATGTGGAGATACACAGCTAATAGAACACTTGAATCGGGATTTCCCCGAAGTGTTTCGGATCTTGGACTTCCCTCTCATCCACAAGCCGCCGTACAATGGAGTGGAGATGGGAATATATACATATTTAAAGGTGATTTGTTTGAGATACTCGTTTGTTCAATAACCATGGCCAACTACACCTAATACCTGTTTGTATTTGATGTATCAAAATATAACTCCCAAACGAACAATGCTTGTATTTGGGATTCAATAATACTGGAAAGCATGTTTAAGAACTATGGTTGGTTTGATTTCAGATGGGTTTTACTACCGTTTTTCGGAGTACCAACGATACGACGGTACGAGGCGGTTCCGAAGACTAAGAACCAGTGCGCACTGGAACAACATTCCCGACCAACCCAATGCTGCTATCCAGTGGAAAAATGGTAAATATTTTCCCATTGTTTCAAATGATTTCCATCACACTTTTCCGTCTATCCATCCGAGCTGTACAGTTATGCCTCACTTGAAAAAGCTCTTGTGCCCAATGAAATTAAATAGAAGGTTAATAAACACCAAAATAAGAAAACCAAAACGTAGCATTTTTTAAAACTGTTCAAAACTCTACAGGAAAGACGTACTTCTTCAAGGGTGACGAATACTGGAGATTTTCAGACACCGACTCAATGCCAGACAAAAATTATCCGAAGAGTGTCAAAAAGATGTGGATTGGCTGTGGCAAGTCCAAGGCATCTGCAGCCAAACTTAAACGTAAGTCTTGAACCCGACTAACCACATGGAATATTTTTTGTTCCAAACATCTTTGATAAAGTTTTTTGAAAGCAATGCAAAACTAGTTTTTCACGCATAAGAAAGAAATGCAAATATCCGTGTTTGTATTGCAGAAAAGCGACCTATTCTTGCCAGATTGCAATCCCAGCCAACCGATGTAACGAGGAATGACTAGAGCACATAGCAACCTCTTTTAAGTCAAGGTGTAAGCTTTGTTGCACAGTCATGATACATCACATTCATCGTACGCAATTTAAGGATGGCATCATAGCATTGTAGAGAAAATGCAATGCTGTTTTCCACGATGAAATAATGAGCGTATTTTGCATAATATTTAACGTCAACCACTTTTTCGTATTTATTGTTTCCTCAGCTTTTCCTTTGTGATAGGAAAACTTTTTTATAGCTGTTTTATGTTCTGGCATTTTTTATACCTATTTACTTACGTTTTGTACAAAATCGTTTTTGTTTAATACAAATTCGCAATTAACTCTTATGTTATCTTGTATAAAAATAGGCAATCCAGAGAAAAAGGCAGAAATATGGCTATAAAAATATATGGAAATTGATAATTTCCAGGGCACAACCAGCGTATAGTCAGCGTTTTTTCTATTTATCTTATAAATGTATATAAATGGGCGTCGAACACTCAGAGAAGTGCACGCATTTTGTTTACACAATCAACACGAAAAGAGAGGCAGACGAGCAGCGCATAATCATTTTGTATAGAAATATTAGTTTTGTCTAGCAGATAGTATTCCTGCAGTCTTACATGACAACTCACCTGGACGAATTTGGTCTATTTTGCTGTCCACCGTTTTGCAGAAAATAAATATTAGAAATCATGAAAAAAATGCTACCGGCAATAATATCTTCATTTTTCTCTCTAATTTTGTTACATAACCACTTTGGGGTTTAGTTTTAAATTCAAAACATGAAAGAGGAGTTTCTTTAGTACCTTCACACCTTTTAATTATTGTTTTACTGCTACATTTTGACAATGGTCACATAATATTTCGAAAAAAAAGTTTATGACAGTTTTCGGGAATACCCCTATTTTTTAAGATCGGATGAGCGTACAGGTACAGAGTCAGACTACTTTCGTAAAAATAAAACACCTACTCAAAACTTATAACATTTATTCCAAATGCAAGACTGTTTACAGTAAACGGAATCTGTAAACATGTCACAACAAATAATTCCTGGGGTTCTGGGCCAAAAAAATCCTTCTTTGAACGACGAGTCGGTAAGATTCCAAGTGGAATTGGAGTTCGTACAATGTCTTGCTAACCCTAATTACCTGAATTTTCTTGCCCAACACGGATATTTAAAGGTAAACATATGTTTTGTTTCGTTTGTCTTTTCTTGGTGTTTATCAAGTTTTCTCTTATCAGATAACAAGGGAGCGGTTGTGATTTTAAATTGTTTCACATGTCTGCCAACATTTGAATTAAGCTTTTGGAAGTAATTTAGGACTTAAAATTTTACCAGGAAAAAGCATTTGTGAATGTTACTGATAAGACAAATTCCTAAGCACTATACTTTACCAGATTTAAAAAAATGATTGTGTTTTGTGAAAATTAATGATAATCTACTCAATTTTTTTGTACCTATACATATAACTTATGTGAAAGATATACAAAGCTTTGTGTTGAAGCATTGCAGTTTGGATGTGTAGGGTTTAAAGTGGTCACTTGAAAAAACTGGGTTGGCAAGGTTAGTGTTAGCAATTGGGGTTAACCCGTCGCTAACCTCTAATAAAATGCATAAAAAAAAGAACCCATTAAAACATAGTTTTTGTCAGTTGATGACATCCTTTACTTGCAAAAAAACATTGTCAATTTTGTTCAGGAAACAAATTTCATCAACTATCTTAAATATCTCCTCTACTGGAAAGAACCAGAGTATGTGAAGTACCTACGCTACCCACAATGCATCTACATGCTCGAGCTGCTTCAGTACAAACAATTTCGAACAGAACTAGTAAACACTCCCTGTGCCAAATTTATTGAAGATCAAATGCTTCTACATTGGCAATTCTATACAAGAAAACGAATCCGTATGCAGCAAGCCATGATGGATGCAATTAGACAGCGTCAGGAGGCACAGAGCAGCACTGAAAGCACAAGTGTCTCAACTAATCCTTCGACAGTGAACATTGCTCTAAAGTCCTAGCTCACATTATGTGCTGGGGATTGAACCTATTTTTTTGCTGCAACCCAAGAGCAAGAATTATCAAGTGAAAGAAAATGAGATTGTTATTTTTCTATTGCTGTCCTTAAGCATACTGTATATGGGCTCATTACTTTGAAGAAAAGCAGGTTTTTTTGTTACCTAATGTGCAAGTTTAGAATACAATGTTGTGGTGTATTACTGCATATGATTTTACTGTTGATTTTCTTGCAATTAGAGGAATTTTTCTTTATTATTGCAAAACCACAACATGATATTTTTGGAGAAAGCAATATCACAATCCAACAATTTTGCAACACCAACATGTTCACCAATACTACATCATAGGAATTAAACGCACTTTGTGACTTTATTGTGGCAAGTGATCTAACTATAAAAAGCAACAAGCTCAAGCATTTAACATTCTAAGAAATTCATCCTCTGCGTGCTTCATCTTTGCAATTTCTGTTTCCATTTGCTGCACCTGAAACAATGTTATATAGGAGATAATTTGTGGCTAAAGTTTATTTGTTTGTACGATGCCAAAGTTACATATGTCAATGCCTTAACCTGAAGGCAAAACTTTCAAAAACATGAACCTAAACAAATCAAACCCAGTTTTATCATTATGTCTATCAAACAGGTTGTGCATTTATGTTCTGCAAGCAAGTTTAGCAACATTTCTGATATTTCTCTTGCATATCCACGACTGGGAACCTATATTAGTGACATGATTTTTGTCATGTAATGGCTTATGTCATACATATATGGACAATGATTTGTGTGCGATTGCCTAAGAGGTGGGAGACTGTCTAAAAAATGTTGTTTTTTTGTAAAATTAGACGGTGATATCCAGTTTGAGACGTTGACCTAATCTATTTTAAACAAATGTTGTGTTACAAAATAAGTTTTGGCAGAATCTTTTTTAAGTGAATAGACTTATTAAAGTTACATGAAAAGAAGTTTTTTTGTCTGCCAAATCAAAACAGGAAGTAAAATTTCAACTCACATAGACTTGATATAAAAACATGTTAGATTTTTGTAGGGAAAATATTCAAAAGAACAAACATAAAATTTTCTTGATTTTGTAATCAAATAGTGTTGTATGTTTGAAATTTAGAAAGGAAACATAGATAACATTATACTTTACATGTTTATAACCAGAATACACATTTTGCAAAGCACTCTATGAAAAATTGTTTTCGCCAATGGAACAAGCAGCGGCCATCGCTGCACAACACATGAAAACATGAGAAGCTAACCACACATAAAGTAATGCCCCGGGCAAGTAAAGTTGCATGTCAGTCAACATGTTAACATGGAAAGTCAGACTGAAAGTTGGCCAGACCGCTGTGGATTCCAAGAGTTTTGCAAAAGGGTTAGTTTAGCATTATAGGGTTTATGCTTCTGTTTTCTTAAAGAAAGCATGTGTGAAGTGCTTGAGTTGGCTTAAAAAAAAGATAAAAATGTAAACTGACAAATGTATTTAAATAAAATCTGTGACAAATAGCTGCATAAATGTTAGTTTGTCAATTTTCGATAAGTACAGCGAATTTAGCCCTCGGATAATGACCAAACTTTTGGCTTTGTTTTTGTTTGTGGCTGGGTGGTCAATCACCAATGGAAACTTTGCTCTTGTCCATGACAACCTAGCCCACAGGGAATGCAGGTAATTATTCTATTAAAAAATCCTGGACACATTTAGGTAAGCAAGTTTACAAGAAAAAATACTAAAAAGATTAGAAACAATGTTTTTACACTCAAAATTGGAGCTGATGTCATAATCTATCTGATAAAAAACTGTGTAAACTAATAAAAAGCCAATTATGGCAAAATTTTCATTGTATATATTGTATATATATTTTGTAGAATAAACGACCTTGCAGAGATCCAGCGTAAGTTTGCCCTGGAGCTTTATAAAAAAGTGTCACGTAGCGAGGGAGCAGACAAGAATGTGGTCTTGTCACCTGTGGTTATAAACATGGGCCTTTCGATGTTACTAATGGGAGCAGCAAACGAGACTGAGAAAGACATGCTGAGTGCCATGTTCTACAACAACTTCTTTCAAGGGTACCCCTGCTCTAAATAACACATATGATAGTTAGGGTTGGAAATAGTCTTTTTAACCTTGAGTAATAATACAATAACAAACACACCAATAAAGCAACATAAAGCAAATAAATAAGTCTCAACACCATTTTGGAAACTTGGAAATGACTCACTTATACTTTTCTTGTGTGATATTACAAAGCCATAAGCATTTCTACTAAACTGCTTTAACATTCTACAGTTTTTTTTAGTTTCCATTAACTTTGCTATGTAATTTCTGTTTTGTTTCAGAGAGAAAGAAAAAGAAGAAATATCTTGCATTTTTAACAAATACCGAGAAATTTCACCAAACTCCCCAATGACGCTTCACCTTGCCAGTAAACTGTTTGTTAACAGTGATGAAAATATAGATGCAACATTTCGAAAATCCACAGGGTTCTTTGGCTCCAAAATGGAAGAGGTAAGCACAAAACAATAATAGGGAATGTAATAAAAAGTTGGCAGCCACCCAATTTTTTGCCAATTCAACCACAAATTGTTTTCAGGTAGAGTTTCAATCTGATCCAGAAACTGCACGCAACACTATTAATACATGGGTTTACCAAAACACTGGAAATCTGATAAACAACATGTTTCCCAGTGGATCAATTGATTCCCTTACTAAACTTGTTATGGCAACAGCCCTTTACTTCAAGGTAATGTTATTATCAATCCAATCAGTTTCCAAATCATACTTTAGAAAAAAACGTTATCGTGTGCATTATCTCAAGTGAAATCAATGCTTGTGGTTTGTGCAACAATGGTCAGTGAGCCTCAGGCAGCCAAAACAAACAACTAGTATTTAATTGTTCAATGATATATGGTTTTATTATTGTAGGGCACATGGGTAACACCTTTCTCAAAACTGAAAACTGGCATTTTTCAAATTTCTGAGAACGTAACAGTTGAGACCACATACATGAAAGAAGATATCGAAACAAGATATTTGTATGACTATGACGCAGACATGGAACTTCTCGAACTTCCGTACACATCATCTCCAGGTATATGCCGTGTTAAATGGTAACTTTACTTATTATTACACAAAGAAACACTTATCATTTAAATAATATTGTCTTCCACCTAAGGTTACATTGCATGTAAAAGTGTTTCGTCTGCTGTATGGACAATGTTTTAATCAAGATTCTATAGAATATTTGATCAAATCACCAGAATATATACTTTTAGGTGAACTTGAGGTTAGCCTAATTGTCATCCCCAATTATTATTCAATTGGTTTCGAGGAAGTTGAGAGTAGATGGACAACAGCTTCACTTCATAAAACAATTAAAGATCTCTTACGCTCCCAACCAAAACAAGTAACTGCTATACTTTGTTATTTCTTGATTGATATGGGAAAAAAGTTTATGGGAAAAACTGTTTAAATTTTGGACAATATACATAATTGCAATGAAAGACTGAAATGTCAAGAAGAACATACTTCATGAAAAACTAAATGTTGTATTTTTTGCAAGCCCTAAGGTTCGACGTATGACCCCCTACATGATTGTGACCAGCAGTTTCGGAAGCCCTATTTAAATTGCTAATGTTTTCTTGCAGGTATCAGTAAGAATGCCCAAGTTTAGAATTGAAGGTGACTATGATTTGAAGCCACACTTACAGGAAATGGGTTTTGGCAAGCTCTTTCAACAGGGTGGGGCAAATCTTTACGGAATTAATGGACAACATGATTTGTTTGTCAATGATGTCAAGCAAAAGACCCTCTTAAAGGCAAGTGTTTTTATTGTTGGACATTATAGTAGGAAAACACTTTACACCGTAAGTTTGTTGACACATTTTTATCCCAATCTCAATCAAGTTTTTTTTGTTATTGTATTGATAAAAAATTGTTTAATCTTAGGAAAAATTTCCAATAAAAGGATAATTTTCTCAATTATTTCTTGGCAAATATTAAATTTCTGCCTAGTAGAAAAAATAACTTTCCTGATCAAGGAGTATTTTAAAAACGCTTGCACATAATTTTGCCCTGTTAATGTTGCCTAAATTAGGTGGATGAAACTGGTAGTGAAGCTGCAGCTGCATTTGGAGCTAATATTGGTGTGCTGAGCGGTCGACTGAATGTTGTACTGTACAAACCATTTCACTACATTTTGTACGAGAAAACAACTCAGACCTTTTTGTTTATCGGAAGGGTGATGAACCCAAACCCCTAAAATTCGACTCTAAAAGTGTATTTTTTTTTCTGTAATTGTCATGTTTCTAAGTAATTTTGTGTTGCATTTAAATGTTTTTACATACACATTAATTATGTTTTGTCTTTTAAATGTGTGTTAAATAAAGATATAAATCTAAGCAATCTTATTGCGTGACTTTTTTTACAAGAAAATAAAGTCAAACAATTGAAAAAAACTTTAGGGAGTTTCAAATAGTTTTGTAAACCAGCGTAGAAACCACTTTTGTGTGGGATCTCTCTAAACAATTTGATAAAAAAAGATATTAGTTTTACCTTTTCAGCATCTGCAGCCTGGATGTTTGCTGGAACCTTATTTTGGTATTCAGGCTTTGACATTTTTGTCTTCAGGCTTTCCAATTTTTTTGTTTGTTCTGCTTGCTTGGTACGAAGTTTTGCTACTTCTTTATCAAAGTCAACAATTCCCTGCAAAGCAGATTCTATGCAAGATTAGTTTGTAATATTAATTTGCACAACAGCAGCATCAATTGGATACACAACTCTGCTGTAATAGATAGTCATTATATGACTGACATGAAGTAATTGTTTATCACAGTTAAAATCTCAAACTATGAAAACATACCAACCACAAAATAATGCTGTGAAAATATTATAACTGTAACATTTTGGCAGCGACATATATAGGTTAACAATGGACGCAGAAACTATATCAATACAACATCTATATTTGCAAGGAAAGAGGCATTGACTTTGAGATTGCTTACCTTTAACATAAGGTTGATGTCACATTTGTCATTGACAATTGCAACAGCACAGCCCGGTGGTGGCCTTTCCTCTCCACTGATCACTTTCACCATTGATGAATACGAAAGGGTTTGAATAATGGAGGAGTAGTCGGTTGCCCCCTTTACTTTTTTACCATCAGTGCAATGAACATACACTATAAATAAAAACAACATAAGTTGATGTTGCACAGAATGTGTTTACTTCACCAAGTATGGAGTAACAAGCAACTTACAATCAGCTTTGGTCTTAGTGAGGTTGTATTCTCCACGTAATGATCGTGTCACTTTGACAATGTTCATTGCAAAATCCATTTCTGCCTCTACAGCTTCATCAAACCAATTGTGCTGCAAAAGATTTCAAATATCAGTGAAACTAAAAGAACATTTAGCTTTTAACAGATCAAAACGCCAGTTAATCACACTTAAAAAACTTTTCAACGCCATATAACAAAACTGAAATCAGAGAATTTGCAATAAACAATGTGTGATGTACTTTGAAACTGCTGCACACGCATTCTTTACTATTTAATAATAAAGAGCAATTAAGTAGGTTTAGTGTAAATATAATGAACCTCATCGGCATTGGGCCATTTTGACACAGAAACACTGGGTGTTGTGTCATCAGCTCGTCGTGGTAACCGTTGCCACAGTTCCTCACAAATGAATGGCATGAGTGGTTGCGTGATGCGAAGAGCAACATCAAGACAAGTATACAAAACATTGCGTGATATATTGATTGCCTGTTGATCCTCTCCAGCAAACACTGGTTTCAAACACTCCTGCAATGTTATAGAGATACAGTGAGATAAAAAATGACTTGTGAGGCATAGCCTTAATTTTTACAAAATAGAATAAACTTTATATGTGCAAAAAAATCCACAATATTGGAGAGCTGCAGACAAGGTGTGTGTGCATTATATTGCATTGGTGTTTTTGCCTTTAGCACTATCGGTTACCAAGCAGATCCGTTTGGCCATAGTGCGCTCTACAGTGGTTCGTCACTGTTGTTTGGTACCAGTCTAGGTATCCAACGGATCGACTTTGACTATAAGGTACCACAAAGTCGAAATTAGTGTGCCCGCTAGTGTAAAAGCTAGCACAGTGCCACTGTCAACAGCTGCACTGATGAGACCTTACAGGTCGAAACAGTGCGTGTACACACCCCGTCTGCAGCTCTCCAGAATATTTTTTATTGGTGTTTTAGTATCTTATTTCATACACTAAATAAAATACTGTTTTGAAATATGTTCTCAAAAGAAGTCAATTCAAACATTGGTATGCCATATTAGGGAAAAAACTCAAAATGTTTGTTGATAATTTGCATTTGGGTAGACTTAACCAAGGAACAGTTTGCAATTAAGATAAAGTACTAAACAATTTATTTACTAAATCTTACCAGATAAACATCACACAGTTCATAAAGCCAAAAGTTAAAAATAGCTGTTGTGTATACAGGAAACTCGTATGTTTCCAATCCCTGACTGGAAAGTTGAATGGTTTTCGCTAATTTGCTTAAAATCCATCGATCGGCAAGGCCTTCACTGCCTGAGATCTGCAATTTGATAAGGAGTTTCATTTTTTGGTGCTTGTGGTGTTTTTTCTTAACAGACTTGTTTGTATTTTTTTACACAAATGACAAATATAATCAATTTCAATGATTGTTTTGGTATAATATATATTTCGATCGATAAACAAACATGCAAAAAAATATAAACATGAAAACAAAAGAAAGAAATTGAATTCCTTACTGCTGGTGTTGTATTGGGTGAGAAATTATCACCCAACCCTCTCATAGCAAACTTAAATGCATTCCACAATTTGTTGCAGAAGTGTCGGTAGCCAAGGATCCTGTTCACATCTAAATTGATATCCTTCCCTACAAACCAAAAATACAGCTTACTATAGGTCAACATTCTCCATTGGTACTGCTTTCAAACAGTTTGTGAACTTAACCAAACATGTTATCTTCCAATAATGAGCTTGTTTTAAAGTCGCTAAATAAGCAGCTTTGGTACAATTAGTGTCACACCTTGACAGGTGTAGGCACAGAGGGCAAATCTCAGGGCGTCACTTCCACATTCAGGAATTCCATTTGGATAATCTTGTTTCTGTCCTGCTTTAGCTCTTTCTACTTCTTTTTCATCAAGGTTGCCAGTCAGCAAAGTTTTGTGAAGTTCCTACAATTCAGAATAACAAAATACTGTTTTCTAGAGTTGTTTTGCTTTTAACAATACTTCAAATAGAAGTATAAGTTATTTAATAGTTTGTTCTTCTGGCACAATAAAAACCAAACTTTATTAACCAACGTTTCGCCTGTTATCCAACAAAGATACTTCAGGGTAATACCATCACCAGACTATTAAACTACAATATGCCTGGCAGCAACTGAAACATTATAGAAGTATAAGTGTTTGGAGAATTTGGTTGGTATACTATGTATGTTGTGATATGAACAACCAAAAAAAATATTTGTTCCATTCCACAATTACTCATGAGCTAATTGTAACCTTATGCTGGTAAAAACTTATTTTTTTCAAAAAATGCAAATGGAGAAAGACATTAGCGAAAAACATGAAATATTTCTGTGGAATAAATATTTACCTCTAGACTGATACCAGCCACCACATCAAGAGGATCAATGACATTTCCAAGAGATTTGCTCATTTTTCTACCATGAGCATCACGTACCATAGCATGAAAATAAACCTCCTTGAATGGAAGTTTACCTGCAACATAAAATAATTGGGCCAACCTTTCAAAAAAATTGCCATCAGTCTGTACCACACCAATATATTTAGTATTACATTTAATTGCACTTTACTATTGTTAGATCTACCTGTCAGGCCAAGTGCAAACATCACCATTCTGGCCACCCAGAAGAAAATAATATCATGGCCAGTTTCAAGAAGAGTTCCAGGGAAAAATTTCTTCAAATCTTCCGTCTGCAAGTAAAAAGAAAAATTAATTGGTTAAAAAAAAACTGAAGCCCCTAAGCAGTGTAATGTACTCTTCAGCACATGTGTAACAAAATCATTACATTCACAGACTGGTGAATATCTGTCCTCAGTAGGTACAGCACAGAATGCCAGGGTAATGGTTTTGTCATGATTTTGATACAGGTTTTGATCGTACTAAAGCACATATGTATGACATTTGGATTTGATCCAGTTATATTCAGAATTTTTCAGAAAAGATGTTGACACATATGGGTATCATAGAAATAGTTGTTAACCTCCATTTTGTGTTTTTACAAGCAATAAAATTCTTTTTATACGCAGGACATAAAAAAATCATATGTAGAATGATATACCTCATTTGGCCAACCAAATATGGAGAAGGGAAGAAGACCAGAAGAGAACCAAGTATCCAGAACATCCTCATCCTGACGCAGTGAAATCTTAGTTGGGCAAACATTGAACCGTTCAGCTGCTTTTGCACGAACTTCCTCCTCATTGTGACCAGATATCCAGTATTTTCCATCGACTTCCTTCAAGTAAATGAAATATTTTTGAGTTATGGTCACACCTTCACTTGCTAATTTAAAGTAGATGGTGTGACCATGACTCAAAACATATATTTAAAGTGTTCCAACTATTTTACACGTAAGTATCACATATCACTTCACAAGTACTTAATGAGTTGCTACTAAAATACAATGTTGTGCTAATTTGCACTTAGAAAAAACGGCAATAAAAGTGGCATCAAAGCATATTCACCATTTAAGGTATGTAAGTGAAATATTACCAAAACATACCTTGCTACAAAAACCCTTATTCAATTAAATGCAAAAGAAAATCAAAAACTCAAACCCGAGCCAAAAATCTACACATTACAAAACTAACCTCTCCAGGTTGTACACTTGGGTCATCCACTGTGACAAAGTAAGCAGGTATTCTGTGTCCCCACCACAACTGACGTGAAATGCACCAATCTCGGATGTTCTCCAACCAATGGTACCTTTATTACACAGAAATATTGGAAACCAAATCTGATTGTCATCTTAAAACCAGCCTCAAAAGTAAGCGCAAAAAACATTACATAAACATGTTTTGTACATACTGTATTAAAATTAGTCTGTTTCATGTTACAACATACATTTTAAGTTTTTTAAAGTTTCATACCATGTTTTGCAATGCATGTCAGGAATTATTTTCAATTCCCCATTCCGCACTGCCTCAACACTCTGTCTAGCAACGTCTTTGCAATCCATAAACCACTGTAGTTTGATGAGTGGTTCAACAATATCCTTTGATCGACTAAAAATGCAAAGCAAAGGAGAGATTTTTCCAAATACCTTTGAAAAGGGCATTTTTGGGAATTCAACTACCTGCAAATGGGAACAACCATAGGATTTTCTTTTGTTTCCTTGTAAAGCCCTTTATCTTGCAAGGCTTTAAGAACTGCTTTCCTGGCATCAAATCTCTTCATTCCATCAAATTCAGTGTTTGTGTTTATTACAAAGCCGTCATCAGTAAAGATATTGATGAAGGACAAACTATGACGCTGTTAAAAGTGAAGATAAAACAATGTCAAACATTTTAAATACAACGCATATACTTATCAAACAATTTTGAAATGCAGCCTTTATGTTTATTTGCCCCAAAACATGTCAAGCAGTATAAAAAACTAACACATCAAGTGTATGATTTGTGCCTTAACATGTTTCTATTTATAACAACCACTTGCAAAATTAAAACAGAGAGAGTGTTTTGGTTTGCTGTTCAAAAAGCCTGTGCATTCAAGGCAAAGTCCACATTTATGGAAATGTGCACTTCAAGATTACAATCAGTTTCCAAGGTAAAAAACACAATAAAAGTACCTTGCCACATTCATAATCATTAGGATCATGGGAAGGAGTGATTTTGACTGCCCCTGTTCCAAAATCCCGTTCCACCATCTCATCGCAAACAATGGGTAGTTGACGATCACAAAATGGATGCTGGACTTTCTTTCCATGTAGATGCTGATAAACAATTTACAAAATAAACATTCACAGCAAAACTATCAGCAGCTGCATTTCCTGCAGCGATTATTATACACCCCAAAGTATTGTTTTCCAGGAAATGTTTAATACTAAAGAATGTATCAAGTTGTTTTGTTAAAAATAAAATGTAATAAAATAAATAGCTTACTGGTTTGGAAAAACATATTCCACGTCACAGTTCACATAAGAAAAATAACCTAACTACCTTATATCTGTCATCTTCAGGATGTACAGCGACACCTGAATCACCGAGCATCGTTTCAATACGAGTGGTTGCTACTATCAGTTCCTCTCCTGGGTTGCCATCCACAACTGGGTAGGCAAATGAAACAAGAACACCAAATTCTACTTTTTCAGCATACCCAGGAACTGACAACATGGTTCGGCCAGACAACTCCTGTTTGTTCACCTAAAGTTTACATAAAAATGTATTTATTTTTTTTTTGTTTCAGAGAATAATCTTGTTTTTAAACAGAAATAATTTTTTTGTTATGAAATACAAATTGTTTATACAGTGACAAATATTAACCAAAAAATAATTCTTAACTATTAACCAAGTAAAATTTGCCTGTCATGAAAATTCCTACTAACATAAAAATTCAATCAATATGTAATTTGTATAACTTTCACCTAAAAAGTAGGCATGTTGCAACTATTTGGCAAAGGAAATGTACCTCGATATCAGATATTGCAGACTTAAGTGTGCAAGACCAATTCACCAGACGGTTGCTTCTGAAAATGATTCCCCGGTCGTGCAAACGTATAAAGGTTTCTTTGACTGCATTACTCAATCGATCATTCATCGTGAAAAATTCTCGGCTCCAATCCAAGGACGATCCAAGCCTACGGAGCTGGTCATTGATTCTGTTTCCTTTCCTGAAACCATTGAACTTGCAACAAATTTACTAGATACAAACCATAGATATTTATGGTATCATCTTTTTTATATTGTATCGATCAAAACTCTTGTATTTTAGTAACTTACTCTCTTTTCCATTTCCAAACTTCTTCAACAAATGCTTCTCTCCCAATATCATGCCTTGATAACTTCTTCTCACGCCATAATTTCTTTTCCACAACAACCTGTAAGCAAACAATTCTTTTTTGTTATTTTTGTGTCTAGGCAACTGGTATAAGATGTCTTTTTATAACAAGTTAACATTAGTATAAAGTAGAAGTCTACAACCATGCCAGAATACAAGTATTTGTCCTTAAAAATATTTCCTCTTTCCCTTTTTTACACATTACCAAGTATGTGGAAATATAAGATTAGGTGATGCAGCTGAACATTTCCCCCTACCTGAGTAGCGATACCAGCATGATCTGTGCCTGGATTCCACAACACTGTTTTCCCCATCATTCTGTGCCACCTGACCAAATATTAACATGGATTTTTTGCATTTCAAGAGTTGAATTTATTTGCAAAACTATTTGTGAAAAACCAAATGCCAAATAGTGCCTTATCCTGTGAAAACTCAGTTTTTCAGTGTCTTGCCTCATTTAATTCCTTTTTTAAAACGTCACAAATATTTTAAAAGTGTGTAAATTTTACCTTGACAAGACATCTTCAACAGTGTTCGTTAAAGCATGGCCAAGATGAAGGCTCCCAGTGACATTAGGTGGAGGTAAACATATCATAAAAATAGGGTTGTCATCATATGGTGTTTCACGCTAAAAATAAATTTGTGTCAAAGTAAAAAAAACCTTAAACATACATGATAGGACTGATAATACAAGGCATGATGTAAGAGTGATGCAATGAGATGAAATAATGACAATAAAGAAAAAATTTAAAATATACAGACAAAACTTACACCATATTCTGGTTTAAAAAAACCTTCCTTTTCCCACCAAGTATACCAGGCAGCCTCAACGTATTGTGGACTGTAGCTATCAGGTAAAGGGTCTGTGAAAGCAAATGGAAAGTTAAACTTTACATGTTGGCTTATGTTAAAACAATGAAATACCACTGATGTCTTTCTTCTCTCCTGGTGGGGTGTCTTTTTCATATTTAACTATGGTAACCTTTTTCTCTGCTTTGTCACTTGTTTTGCTCTTTTTAGGCTGTAATATTGCAACACAATGTGTATATTAATTTATAGTACACAAAAATATTCCTTTATCCGTTTTTAAACTAACCTCGGGAGCATTTTTCTTCTCTTGCATTTTTTTGTTAAATTTTTCCATCTTTTCTTTTTTCTTGGCTTCTTTCTTGAGTTGAGCAGCTGACTTGGGCTTAGCAGTAGCTGAAGCATTGTTGCTATTGTTTGGTCTTGACAAGAAAAGCTTGTGTTTTATTTCTCTAAGCACCACAAAATTTTAGCGAAGCAAAATAAAACTTACTGAACTTGGCTGAGTTTCTGTTTCAGTTCTTCAACAATTTCCTTGTTGTATTTTGGAGTTTCTTTGCACAGGGGGACTTCCTCTGCCCCATCCCCACATGCAGGGTTTCCCACTTCTTTGCGGAATTCGTCTTGATTCACAACAGTTCGAAACCACCTTGTCACATTCATAAACCGACATCGCTTTTCCGGATCAATCAGCTGGAATCACAGATTGCCAAAATATTATTTGTGGAGAATAAGTTACAAAAAATGCTCATTTTTATAATGCTAATTGGTATCAGCTTACCAGTTGATATGCAAGAAACAATGCAGCAGCACATGATACATCTGCTTGGGTGATTCGATTAGCTGCCAGAAACATGTGGTGTAAAAGATGATCATCCAATATTTTAAGGTAAACATCCAGTTGAGATATTGCCTTTTCCACTTCCTGCTCAATAGAAAAGATAGAATGGAAAAACAGCTTATACAGACAATAAAGTTAAAATGTTTTGAGTGATTTGAACATTTCACAAGAACAACAAAATCAAAGAAAGAATATCTTACCTGTTTGTTGTAATTTCTTAGACCAAGAAAAGGAAACCCCCAAATACAGACTAGAGGGTTGAGCTCCCTGTCAGCAAACTCATTCCATTGATAGATTTGGGCTCGTTCTTCTTCTGTTGTTCCCCAAAACAAGTTATTGCTAAGCTTCTTTGCAATTGCATTGGTGTCTGTGAGTACAACACCATTTTCTTCCAATCTAAAATAGAAACCACAATTTGTTATTTTTTCAGAAAGAGCAGAGACAACAAACAATTAACTTTCAAAATACCTAGGGATTCTGCAACCTTTGCTGAAAGTTTCTGTGCATGAGGCGACTTCTCTTTTACTAAAATTGGCAGCAACACAAACTTTCAGGCAAAAGTAATTTGTTTTATGCTCTGGTAATATCAGTTTTGACATTCTGTCATCAGCAGAAGTACGTATAGACCCCTTCAACAAGAGTGTTTAATGTTAACGTCGGACCAAATATAAAAGAGATACGCCCTCATAACGACGACCGAATTTAAATTCATCAATACCAGCTGATGCAAGGCGAGGAAACGGTGACTTATTTGTGTTTACAATCTACCCAAGCCAAATAATATTACATTTTAATAACTGCATGATGCAACATCCGATCCAGTTTCAATTTCATGACATGTTAAATACCATGTATACCATACACTGGCTTCGCGGTCAATTTGGGGCCTAAGTCAGGCAGATTTTGAAATTTTATAGCGAAAGACTGAACAGTTGTAAAACGTTGCGGCACTGGTGAACATGTAAATTAGTTTGCTACCGATGTGAAAATAAAATAATTTCCACGTTTTAAGAGGAGTCAACCAGGTGATTTCCCCTTTCTGTACCAACCTTGTAAGTGTGGAGTGTAGAGTAACGTGTGTAAATGCAGGCCATCACCCATTATCAAAGTCAGCAACCTCACCAAAATGTTATCACTGGTATAATTTTAAACCTTTATGGTATAAGTTTTCATTGTATTTGTTAAATTGATCAATGAACACTAAATTTTCCGTTGTAACGAGTTACACCGTTGACTTGTGCTTGCCCTCGTTTTTGTGATTACCTTTAAAAACGGGTAATTTTGTTTGGTAAAGCAGGGCATGGCTATAAAATGGATATTTTTAGTAGTTTAATTAACATAAATAAGCTGATGCTCTATTGAAAAATTAGTATATAGTCTCTGTACTTATAGTACGTGATAAAATTTTATTACCTTTCTAGATTTCTAAATACGCACATAGCAAAACATGGAAACTTCAAAAGTAACATTGGAACATATTTTTGCCAGTGCAAATCGTACTCATAATTCGCTTGACATTGGGCCAAATGGGAGAATTTCTTTCGGCTGTTCCACATCTGTTGTATTGTATGAACCTATTATTTGCAAACAAAGACAGAGAATTCAAACTTTAAACCGACACAATGCAAAAGTTATCTCGATAAAGTGGGCAAAAAAGCAAAATCAGATAAATAAAACTCTTAAAAAGACAGATGTTTTGCTTTCTGGGTCAAATGATGGAACAGTTATTTGTTGGAAAAGTGACGGCAATGACAGTTTAACTTTCACTAAAGAGCTTAAAGCTCATAAAGCAGGTGTCATGTGCCTTGACGGACTTATGTTACAAGTTGGAAACAATGATGTTGTTATAGTTGTTTCAGCTGGTGCCGATTCAAATTTGAAACTATGGAGAAGTTGCAACAGTTTTAATGACCTTGAGTGTTTTCAAACATTTGAGTTCGGCTTTGGCTTTGTTCTTGGACTCGGCATTCATGTATTGCCGTTAAGTGATGTCCCAATAATAGCATGTGCATGTGATGACTTCTTAGTAAAGTTGTACACATTTCAAGGAAGCTCTGCAAGTACACAGTGTGAAAATATTTTAAATCTTAAAGGACATGAGGATTGGGTAAGAGGGGTTAATTTTACCACAATTGGCAACGAAATCCTTTTGGCAAGCTGCTCTCAAGATTCATATATTAGAATCTGGAAAATTTACAAGACAGATTCAAACAAAACCGAAGAAAAGAATGAATCCTTTGATTTGAGACTAAAGCAGCACAATTTTTCCTCAGTTGCTAGTGATGGTATTATTACAAAATACACCGTCATGATTGATGCAGTGCTTTCAGGCCATGAAAACTGGGTTAACACTGTGCAGTGGAGCTCGTTGAATGGCAATTTGGGCACCTTGTCTCTTGTTTCAGCATCAATGGACAAAACTGTTGTCATCTGGGAATATAATGATGAACAAAAAGTTTGGCTGGACGAAGTACGTATGGGAGAAGTTGGCGGAAATACTTTAGGGTTTTATGGAGCGTTTTTTAACCATGATGCAACTTACATTATTTCACATACCTTTAATGGTGCATTACATGCATGGAAAAGGCAGTTAAAACAAGAATGGAAACCTGCCATTACAGTCAGTGGTCATGCATCCACAGTGAATGGTATTGGTTGGGAGCCCGTATATGGAAGGTATTTGTTAAGCACAAGTGAGGATCAAACAACACGTCTGTTTTCAGAATGGCAATCATCAGAAGGGATGAAGACCTGGCATGAGATTGCCAGACCACAAATTCATGGTTATGACCTCAACTGTATACATGCTATCAGCAGTGTTAGATTTGTATCTGGAGCTGATGAAAAAGTGTTGCGTGTGTTTGATGCACCACAAAACCTTCTTACTAATTTCAGTAAATTGACATTGCACAACATTACAGATAACATCTCTGAAGCCCCAATGGGTGCTTCTGTTCCTGCATTGGGTCTTTCAAACAAAAGTGTGTACTCCAATGACAGCGTAAAAGATGCGAAAGTGGAAGACAAGCGTAGCAGTGATCAATATGTAGAAAACCTGTTTACTCCTGTTGAACTGAGGCAACCACCTCCTGAAACACATTTGGCTCAAAACAGTCTTTGGCCTGAATGCAGAAAGCTTTATGGTCATGTGTATGAGTTGTTCTGTGTCACAAGTAACCATGCTGGCACTTTAATTGCCTCTGCTGCAAAATCTTCACAACCCAAGTATTCTGAGATTATACTCTGGGGTATAGATACATGGGAGCAGGTGGCATCTTTGCCAGGACATGTGTTAACTGTAACGCAGATGGAGTTCTCACCTAATGACAAATATTTGCTTTCTGTTTCAAGAGATCGCACATGGATTTTGCACAGCATTGAAATTACCCCAGATGGACTCAGAACAAAGATTGCAGCAGTCAGTGAAAAGAAACAAGGCCACGCTCGAATTATTTGGTCCTGTTCATGGTCATTTGATAATATCTACTTTGCAACAGCCTCTAGAGATAAAAAAGTTATGGTATGGGAATTAGTGGAAGAAAACAAGTCTGCTTGTGAGGTTAAAGTTCGAAGGCAATCAGTAAACAACTGCCAAGAACCTGTTACAGCCGTTGCATTCACACCCAAATTTTCCACCTTGAAAGACTACACATTAGCTGTTGGACTTGAGAGCGGAAAAATAAAAATTGTCTCATTTTCAGGGGAAAGTAACAATGCATTTGTTGATTTGTTTACATTTGATGCTAACATGTCGCACTGTCTTGCTGTAAAACAACTTAAATGGCGACCACGAAAAGACACAAACAACCCAAATGATCTTTTTTTGGCATCTTGTGGTCAGGACCACCAAGTTAAAATATTTAAATTTTCCCTCCGTTGATTGCTCCCCAATACCTTTGACAAAACTGAATAAAGTCACATATAGTACAAAATTGCATGATAGTTTGTTTATTGGTGAAAAATTTAACCAAAGATATAGTTTTTGTATACATGGTGGATGGCAGAGGATGACAGGCCAAAGAGACATCAACAGTATTACATGACAAGCATTATCACTAAATAACAATCTGAATAAGGGCACCTTTAAGAAACTTTTTGTTCATTTGAAAAGAACTAGTGTATATTTAAAACAATGTTTCAGTGGATCCAATCTAATGTACTTCAAAAATTAAAACCACAAATGATGAGAAAATATCATTGTAGTTGGAACCAATAAACTTCACACAAAACAATTTTACATTATAATAAATACCACACTATGATAAATAAATAAAACATCACAAGTTGATAATATAAGAACAAAATTTTTTTCAAGAATAAATGACTGCTTGGTAAAATCTCTGAGGGCAGGAATAGGATAATTTGATAATGCAAGCAAACAATATTTGGTTTTACCATTTGCAAGTGTCCATCATTGTAAAAATTTATTTCATGGATGGAGTGCAAACTAAACGCAGAACAGCACTGCATTATAACAGTAAATATCACAGTGCAAAATAAAAATGAAAGTATGATATATCCAAACGCATGGCATCTAACAAGCCAACAAACATATGAAGCATGTGTTGCAATTTTTAGGTAATGGCTTTTTGATATGCCTGCCCAATAATTCTTGAAACTAAGTTTGTGCAGAAGATGGCCCCGGTATTAAAGATTGTATTGATGGGTCAGGGGATACTGCTGTTGTGCTTCTGGTAAAGGAATCCTCTTCATTAGTGGTTTCTGTGGGAACCAGATCTTCCAGCTTATGACAAAAGATATAATATCCAAAGGTTGCACCCAAAATGATAGCCATCGCAATATAGCCGTTAAATGTCATTATTGCAAGCATCAATCCATAGCTCAGTATTACTTTGAAAATATGAACAAGTGTTTGAAGATAGTGGTTTTTCTTTCTGAAATGTACAAGCACATAATAAATCAAATAGTTACATTGTAATGTGAAAAATATTGGAACAACACAATATTCAGATAGGCCACAGGGGTGCGGGGATTTTGAATCATTGGAATTGATTATATAAATATACATATATATTAAATTCCATCAATATCCAATCTTATAGTTCAGATTGGTGATAGTAACATATCAATTTGAAACTGAATGGCAGTAAAAGAACATTGTGGCCTTGATAGATAAACCGTATCGGCCTTTAATGGAAGTCCCAGGACCTGATAAAATAGTCTAGTTCCTTTACAAACACCAGGCCAATGCATAAATTGGAAAGAGAGTGTATACGCTAAAAAAATGTCACAGTGAATGGCAAGATGGACCGCGATGGGAACAAGTAAAAAAGGTTAGGAATCAGGGGGATAGATGGTGAAGATACATGTACATAACCATCAAGATTGGTAAGTTTACTTCTTTCCCTAAATGTTTCCAGGCAAAGTAGTAAAGTAATCACCAAACCCAAGAAACAGTTTTGACAATCACCAAATCATATTTCAACTAAACTGGACGAAAGTAAACAACATAATAATAAATTTGGGTACAAAATATACCAATTTTTTGTATGGACCCAAACAAGTACTCACCTTTGACATTTCACAAACTCTACACTGTCTGGAACTTCAATCTGATCAACAGGCAGATCATCTCCTCCACTCTGTTCTTCAGTTGCAACAACTTTTAAGGGCAGAGCAAAATGTTTTTTGTGAATTAAAAGGGTGATCACCCTGATCGCTTCATACAGGATAGCAACACAGAAGATAGCTAAAAATGAGCAATAAAAGCAAGTTGAGCAACATGGAACCATTTACTATGTCATTTGTTTATATACCAATGGAAGTAAAAACTAATGCGGTTGTTGAAGAAACCTCCCAACTGTAAAACAAAAACTGGAAAGGAAGATTCCACCAGGAAAAATATTCCTAGAAAAAAGAATAACAAAATGAAAGCAAACAAGATTGACACACCACCATAACATACCTCCATCACACTAATCTTCAACAAATAAACTTACAGCATCAATGCACAGCACTAAATCAT
Source organism: Ascidia mentula (assembly GCF_947561715.1). Taxonomy (NCBI): domain Eukaryota; kingdom Metazoa; phylum Chordata; class Ascidiacea; order Phlebobranchia; family Ascidiidae; genus Ascidia; species Ascidia mentula. The sequence goes on along the minus strand of NC_138574.1, from coordinate 8,519,578 downwards.
ATTAGAATCTATGGTTGTTCATCCCTAGGCCTGTAAAAAATTAAAATTTACATTATAAAATGGTAACTTTCAAAGATATCTTCTGTGGCTGGAAGACAAAGCTTATTTCCCCTAAACTAAACAATGGGCCTATCCTTTTTCATGCTGTATTAAAAACCAAGTTGTCAGACTGCGAGTGGTTGGATAAAAATGATTTGCATCCTGTCTTGCAGTTAATAAATTAGAATTTGAAGTTATGTCATCTGCACTTTCCGGTAAATCTAATTTCCTCTCCTGTCTATCAGTCTTTTGACAGGAGTAACGTTTATCAAGGAAGATGGTTTCGGAACTGAGTCAAACCAGCTCCTCACATGACAAGGCTGAAAATAATTACAAAAGCTTTTCTCCTTTGTCTATATTCATTTTTCCTTTTTGCTGGTCTCCGTAATAACGCGTCTACCACAACCACAATAAAATTTGACTATATTGTTGTGGGTCATCGTACTCGTAGAATCCAATTTTACCAATATTTCTTCACACATATATGCGAAATCTGCCTGCAAACACCTTTGTAAAAGGGTAACAAACACACTGCGCAGAGAGCTACGTACATGTATTTACATCATCCTTTTCCGGTCCACAAAACTTTGAACACGACCCAGTCCTTTTATACCCAATTTTCTTCACAGTTTATGAAGAATTACCAATAAAAATTCAAAGGTAAAAAAATTCGAACGTCATTAATTTACGTATTGTTCGTAGAAACGCGAAATAATTCTGTAATGTCCTAATAGTTATGGCCGATTTATGGCAATATATAAAAATATTTGTCCTCAAAATTGATGGAATTTTCATTTTTACGTGCCATTCTATGCAACTTGTGCAAAATTCATCGAAATCCATTGAAAAAACGGCAAAGTTATGTGCGTTTGATATGGTGGGCGGCAACATTGTTGCGTCATAATTTGTTACCATGACGTCATCATAACCTTCAAAATTTTATATATGTGGCGTATTTGCTTAATTGGCGGCGTTGTACAAATGTACAAATATGTTCATTTTCAACCAAACATGTTTATGCTTAACGATATTTAGTCGAAAGAATAAAGAGATACATGCAGTTTCTTCAAATATTAAGATTCCAGCCGCCCGTTTTTAAATCATAGTATACTATTATGACATTTTATCTCGTAGTACTTGCTAGTGCGGATAATCATGCTCAATTCTATAGAATAGATGAATAAGAATGCGTGTATAACCTTAAAATAAAAGAATCATTTGATACATAACTGCGTGGTATTGGAATTACGTAACACTATATTTACCAGAAGCTACACGTGAAATTGCGTACTTGAAAGAACCACATGTGGCACCGAAACCGTGGGTTACCGACTTCCGTCCAAGATGTAGGCTATCCAATAATGGAGGTCCTATGCAAACGTGTAAATCAGGGACTTAATAGAAAGAAAGGCTGGCAGTTGTGACCCTACCCAGCATAAATATATCAGCCTTTGTTGCAAGTCACAGATCTGAGCACAAGAAATGCCGAACAGCCCGGAAAAGGCTTCCACGTTATATATTGACTTTTAATCGCTGACATAGGTTCAAACCACCAGAAACAAACCCAGGAAAGACACAATGCGGCCAAGCAACTGCTGAAAAACCGATACGAAATTCATATAGGAGTAGGCACTAGAGCAAACAATCTGCACCAAACTGCACTGGTTGGTCAAAATAGTGACCCCGTCTACAGCTCACTTCGACAATTATCATTTCATTTTGAGATTTGACACCGGAAACAGAAACATAATAAAAAAATTATCTTCGACAGCTTGATAAACATATGTAATATTTCAGTCTTTAAAACAAGAATTCCTGCCTGGTTTAAATTATTAGATCGATTAATGATTTCCCACTCCGCACGATGTCGTCTGGAGCTGTAAATATTTTTTTCAGCGTTGTTCAGGCGCCCAACGTGCCCAGGATATCCCGGTGTTGAAAAAAAATCAATGATTTAAACAAAATTCGTCAAAGCGCTTCACTCATATACCCATGTATATATATATATACTGCATTTATTTTTGGTATCATTTTGTGGAAACATTTTTTCTTGTTAAACATATTACATAAACCGCACTTTTCAGACCCTCCACTAACATTGGGATCTTCAGTCGTAAAACGATTCTTCTTTTCAAAATTTATGGATGCGGTTTGTAATCTTTTACAAGACCCTTTTAGTCTTATAAAAACAAAGGCAACCCAACTCAGCGTCGTTCTTTGGGTGAACAAATATGGTGTTTTATAAAAGGTTATATTTCTCCAGTGTTCAAACCTCGTAAAACTTGTAACACCGCAAGAACAGCAGAATAGAAGTGAAAATTCTATTTTTGGCCTCCGTTCTGCATTCGCAAAATTCCTGCCTGGTTTGGACAGAGATAAGACTCCACAAACCTATTTGACGCCCCAAGCTGTGATCTGAAGCAAATTTCTGCAAGCTTTAACAAAACGACAGACGCAGACATCGGGATTTAAAAGTCATCTGTCTTCATTGATGGGAATAAATCGCCTGCTCGTTGGCAAAGCTCATTCCCTCGCCCTATCCCTATTTCAATGTACGCAAACAATTCATCTCCATTTGCCATTAGACACTTACTACTACATGAAAGGCAGGTATGTCAGACATTTTGGGCAAAATAGACTGCGGCTTGGTGAGTACTAATGGAACTATACTTGTAGACTGGTTTTGCGAAAGGAAATTAAACATATCAGTTTGTTTTATACGAAGGCAACTGCCTGAAAGTGTTACACGGTTCATTTTTTTTAATTTGATATAGCTTTTCATATATATGTGCAAAAAAGTATAGGGTACCCATCGGATCGACGTTGACCGAAAGGTGCCACAAAGTGGAAATTATAGTGTGCCCGCTAGTGTAAAAGCTAGCACAGTGCCACTGTCAACAGCTTCACTGATGAGACCTTACAGGTCGAAATAGTGCGTGTACACACTTTGTCTGCTGCTTTTCATATTCAGCTATCTAAAAAAGAGCGCCGCATTTTCATGGATGCCGTCTGATTTTACACGTGTGTTTTCGTTGTAGCGTCCACAACCAAAAGATGTCCTTGAAAAACTCGTAGAACTATTTGTTAATCAATCATAGCATCAACCGAATTTGTCCACTTCGCTCAAAACCGCTGGCTGGGGCTTGTAAAGTCCCGACAAACCGCCTTGTTAAAACAACCTAAACACGTGTTTTCTCTTTAATCAAAGAAACATTCATCAATCAACCATAGCTTCAACCAACTGCCCAACGCAATAAACCCCAATTAGAGTTCTGCAAAATATCACAGTTTGAAAGATGGGCGCACGTTTTTCTTGGTCAATTCAGTGGATCAGCGGCTTTCGTTAAAGCAAAGCTTGCCACCCATAATGCTGTCTTAGTGCAGGATAATGAGATGGTAATTACCCTGTTAAGCGTTGTTAAGACATTCTTCAGGCAATTATTGGCAAAGTGACGCCTGGGAATCAAGCGGAGGATTAAAAAACATAGTTTTTTTTTATAAATAACGTTTATCCAATATTCCTCAACTGTAACTTGTATGATTGAAAGCTTTCCTTGACTCGTTACCCTTGATGTCAGTTGGTCGATCTGATTTGCAGGCTGCGCAATTACCAGTTAGACAACGAAAGGCTTTTTAAACTATTGTAGTTCGCTTTTGGACTAAAGCTGTAGAATAAAGGTAGCTATACGAGTAGAGTTAACTGGGCTAGAGTGTTGTGGCCAAATGGGAAGTTACATGAGTTTTTCATAGTGCTTAAATCATTTAAATTCTTTGGACCTGTAGATTTAATTGTTGCTCGTTGTCAACAAATAATTATAGGTTGTAGAGCACCATGCTTACTCACAACTATGCAAAGAATTTAGAAAGTGATTCATGCTTTGTTACGTTGTTGCTTGTAATTAATTAAGTATGTGTCGAATGTCTTTGAATTGTTCCTTGTGCTCTTGGGGGCAGATATACTTGTTTTTATATCAGAGCCTTTGTACCAAAATGTTCTTTTACACATACTTGAAGGGGAATTATTTCTTTCCTTTACCGCACACTCGAATACGCCAGCGACAATACCAACTGCATTCACTTGGGCTGACATATCAGCTCTACGGGAGTTAAATAATTCATCCCTCGCACGAAATCTCCACATCCACTGTATTTGACTGACATTCTTTGGCGCCGAGGCGTGAAATAAACCGCTTGTCGCGCGCCCATTGTCGAGGCTAAGAGAGAAGTCATATTTTTCGAAGGGGCATTAATTCCGATGGAACTCAGGAGCACCAACGCTTTCAATCTTCCATAAAGTGACGTACAAACACAGAACTCGCGTGCGACCAACTCAGCTGGGGGCTCTTTGCGGTCTCGAAGTAATATTTCTATCCTGGCGCAAACCTTCACCGGGTTGCTTTAATTTTAATGAATGGAGACTCGTTATTTGTTCAAATCAGTAAAAATAGAACCCTTTGGATTTTCTTGCGTATGTGTGGAAGCATTCTATATTGCTAAGAGCAAACACATTTGTTTCACTAGCATTTACAAAGAAACATAAAAAAACAATCAGTTTCGTGGCCAAATTAAAACAAAAATACATGTACATTGCAAACCATTAGCAACACCCTCAAAATACAGCAAAAGATATAAAAACCAATGACAACGAGGCACTGTTTTGGATGCTTGGGTTTCCCTTTATTATTCCGAGCCTTGGGGAACGTGTCATACGAAGAAAAAAGTCTCCTCGAGAAAAAAGCCGTCAGCGACGATATATTCCTTGCAGTGTTGTTGATCCACACAGACCAGTCTGGACTGGAGACAGCTTAGATTGTGCTACACTATATACACTGAAGGTGCGTGATTGGTTGTCGGGCAGTCGAACAGTAGCAGGTCTGACATTTGTTTTGCATGTTTACCTCCGATTGCCGTGTTGTGGACTGGGGTGTTGCTTGCGATGGGACCTTTTCAAAAGCACATTAGTGAAGGCATTTGATGAAGCTTTTCGTGCGTAATTGTCACAGCGAAAAAACTGAAATTTGCCGACAAACACGGACACGCCTGTTAGTATTGCAACGCAGTGTGTCTTTGGTGCACAGATAAACAAAGCTCACGTGCCGTTGCTACCACGAGTTAATTGCTCGTACGTGCCTTATCAGCAAACGCGTAGCCTTACGAACGAGCAAAATTTCTAGCTTTGCCGACTAATCGCTACGAGCGAAGCGTGACCGAGCAACTGCTCACAGATCAAACAGGGTAAAGTGATGCGCCTGGCCCCAGTATAATCATTTGTAGGCGAGTTTGGAAATTTTACTGCCTTGTTCAAAGCCGTCGCGAGGCTGGGTTGGTTGGTATGCGTGAATGTAAGTTAAAGGTTTGCGTAATAGTGCAAATGTACACAGTGCGTGGGTGCTGAGTAGTAAAATTACGCGCCGTTTATTGTCCACTGAGGATTTTAAGTTTTTACGTCGCGCTGTGAAATAATGATTGAACCGGTTTGCCGCAGCACACTTTCCACAAAAGGTCGACTTGAAGAAGAATACAAAATAAACTCTTTTCAAAGCTACACCGTTTAGCAAAGTTTTTCGCTCCAAAAAAATCATTAAATCGGAACTTTGAACTATTTCTAAGGTTGCAAGATATAAAATTAGTACTAATCTTCGCAAGCACGGGACCAGGTATAGAAGAAACCGCAGACTGGAGGTTTCCACCGGTCCCGTGCAGATCACAACGGCTCAGTGCCGAAATTTGAGCCGTTCCGTACGCCGCAAAGCTGGATACCGCCAACGCTTGAGTTGCTTATCATTGCAAGGAAAGGCAGAAAGCTTTAGGTGACCGGCAGAACAACCCTGTCGTGTGTTTACCGCGTATAGCCTACTTAACCGTTTTAGAGCTAACTGCGCAGAATGCCTTCGTGTTAAGGTGGTGTAGGTTTGTGTATGTGGGTCATACGGTAGGGTACACTTGTTGTTAGTTTTTGCCGTAGTTCAAATTCTTGTACATAAAACTACTATGTGGTATGAAGCAGTACATACATCATGGTTTTTCAATCCATTTAAAGCAAATCAAGACCTATTAGCGCAAAACCTGCCTATCTCAAGGCTTTCATTTAAAAAGGATGAAATGTGGGTAAACTCTAGAATGGTTCTGTTGATTTAATCGCAATTCACAATTAGTAAGCGAATGCATTATAGGTTTTTTACTGGTAAGCAAAATCGCAGTAACTAACCTTACCATGCTGACACCGTAATTTAGTTGAAGTACTGACTTGCACCAAAGTGCTTGTTATATCAGCATGGAGGAATGCACAAACACTTCAGAATATTTTTTCGAGCTTCGTATTTTGCAGCTCCCAAATCTAACCAGTAAATGCCGTACAAAGAAGTTATATTGGCAATAACAAATACTCCGTCCAACACTGGTTGACATTTTTATCTTGTTGGAAAACATTTATTTGTTTGTTGGTTTATTATGACGGATTATTAAAACAAAAACATAAAAATGGCAGAAAAATATATAAATAAAAAATGTCATTGTCATGCATAACCACCTATACTATAGAATTCAAAACAACAAACAAACCGAAAGCCCGGCGGCCAAATCGCCTTATTTACTCACGTTCAATTCTTGGGGGCGGGCTTCTATCTCAAGCGCCGATCATTGCTTATGCGTGTTGTGGTCTCCGGGCAAATTTGCTTTCGTATCGCACCTCCGGTTCATATCAAGTGCGAAAATTTTATGCACTACAAAGTACAGACCGAACACGTGGACTTGGGACTAACGGGAACTTCCCGCATATTTATCGAGGTAAAATAGAAATCAAACAAGGGACGTATATTCTTTGCAAGTTGTTTCGTCTTTGTGATTTATGTATTTGAATTTGATTAAAGTGATGAAAAATTGTTTCCCAAATCAATGGTTCTGCCAAAATAACTTTTGAATGATTTCTATGCAGCATATAATGGTAACCTGCACCGATAAGGTTGAATTAGAACGAACTGTGCGAACAAGAGGATAATGTTACGTCCACACCAACTTGTGACGTTTTACTGTGTGCTTACGAACGGTCTAGTGCATACAATCTCCACCCAAGAAGTGGCAACAGACGAAGTGACGCGAAGCATCCATGTCGTTGACTCAGGGGGACAATCTCACAACGCAGACGATATCCAAAGCGACGAAAATGCCTTCCAAGGTTTGTTCCCATTAAAATACAATACTTTGTTTGTAGAGAAGTCACGTGAACGTGGGAGTGTTATGTGTATTTGGTTGCCGTTCCCAAGTGCTACCGTGTTTGACGGATGGTGTATCGTGGTGTTAAAGTTCATTGTAACTTTCGCGGCGGCTTGATGAGGCGTACAACACTGCTGTATATTTGCTAAAGTAATCGTGACCAAGTGTTTTGAAGCAGTAGTATTCATGCTGCGTGACTTTAAATCACTGATATCTACAGTGTGTAGATTACAAGCAAGTGGGTTGTTGTTATTTCCGTAAAAAAACATTTCAGGAATGTTCCATATATTTAGGCTGATTTTCCGTGTAAATTTTTCGTGATGGCGGAAAGCACTGGTTCGAGATTGAACCTAAAATCCCTCGCCCAATCGCAACATTATCTCACCTCAGATACAACAGCGATAACCGCGCGAAACGGGGCGTCAAGCGTACTACAAGGTTAACAAGACGTGCGCAGATGTAGATGATGCTGAGAGATGACCTTTTGTTGAGCGAAATATGCACACACGCTGTTGTCGTCATGCTCGCCGATTAGGGGCACGCAGAAAAGGTTAACATTGCAATAAGCCCCTACTCAACGCCGAAAATATCCCGACACGGGGTCTAATCCATATTTTCCGCGCCCGAAAATGGCCTTTCGAGCACCACCGCGCATCTTGGCCTCTCCAGCGCTCAGCTAAGCAAATAAACGACTGGGCGATGAAAGAGGGCACTGAAACGTCGTAAGCTAAAAAGGAATTTTCGCACCCTTTTCCTACGCCCGTCTTTCCACAGTTTCATGGTCTTTAGACAACCTTGAGGGGGATGTGTTTTCGAAATAAACACTAAAAGGTTTCTCAATTCTCGGAAGAGGTCGTGTTTACTACCACCACCTGGTTCTTGGCATCCCAATCCAATAATATTTTGCAACAGTTTATTTTCGCCCTGCAGCAAAAAGTTTCTTGCAATGTAACGTAATTACACTTCTGTATCCGTTAATATTTTTGAGTTTTTATTGTACATCAGTTGTTTCAAGCATATAAGCGAAGTTATATCATTTCCATCCGATTTTCGCGCATTTTAGCAATTTCTCGTATCGTCGCAGGAGAAGTTCATCCTTCGGTTGTTGTACGAACTCCTCCGCCGGCAGAACCGGTTAGACGAGGGGAAGCTGCTGCCAGGGTTCCTCAACCAGCAGTGCTAAACGCGTTCACTGCACTGGAAGGGGAATCGGTGCTCATGAGGGGCAACGTTGGCGCTAAGTCGCAGGCCAAGGAAGAGAAGTGCGAGTACGTTTTTTCAGTGCCCACAGGTCCCCAATGCAGTTCTGCGTTGGTTGAAGCCAAAGTTTCGGAGCTGTACAACGCCTTTGCTGGCTTCGAGGCAAAGCTGGAGGGGCAGAGAAATCGGTTAGAAGCCACAGAGACGTTTATTCGACGCTTAAACAAGGCGCTTGACACTGAGAATTTCTTTTTGTCATCTTCCTCCAGCGACTCCAGAGAGGAGGAATTAATATCATCCCGTGGCTTCCTGCAGCCTGTCTCTGCCGACGAGGAGCTTGGAGCAGCTGATGCCCTCTTGGACTTGGCTGGTCAGCTCAACTCACAACTACTTCGTCTTCAGTTGCGCGTCAAGGGTGTAGAAGCAGAACGTACGGCGCTAATTTTACAGAACCGGAATCTAACCGAAACCCTACAAAATGCCAGTCAAAATCTTGACGCATTGTCCGCATCAGAGCAAACACTGCAGGAGGATGCAAACCGCCTTCAATCGGACTTAAACCTGGCTTTGCGTGAAAATGAGGTCCTGCGTCAGAGCCAGAGAACCATGACGACTGAAAAACAACGACTCTCTGATGCCAATGACCTCCTAAGCCAACGTTCGTCCTATCTCACGGAAGAGAACAAAGGCATCCGGGCCACCATACAAACACAGAGGGATGAGATCGGGAGGTTGCTCATTGATAAGGATACTTGGGAGGTTGGTCTGATTCATTTACTTCGGTCTCCCTTCTTCAAACACAAAATAAATTATTTATTTTAGTTTAACATAAAATCTTAAGATAAAATTTGTTTCTAAATAAAACTCAAATTGTTAAATTATGCTTGAATAATTTGAAACGGCAAAGAAAAGTGCTCTAAACTCTACTCTAAACATCAATTCATAATATCCCGTTTTCTACTCGTCTTGTTATATTGTTAAACTGTTTATTTGAAATCATCCCGTAATTGTTTACCCTTCTAGAACCGCCACATAAACGCCACGAGGAAGGTCCGCGAATTAGAGCGCGCTCTTGCGGAAGTACAACAGCGAAACGGAAACTGTAAGTTAAAGAACACATTTATCTTTTTGTCGCATTCAATTCTTACACCACGCGTGATTTTTCCTCATCAAGCAGCGCAAAGATCTTTTCCGTCCCAGGGCCGTTTGTTTGATGCAAAACTTGGGCAATAACAGGGTACAGCACTGCCGCGACACTTGACAAATGTATTCCTCGCGTGCTTTACGTCACTACACTTACGTCACACCTGCGATTCCGAAAGTTCGGCCGGGTACTTCAAACGATAGGGTGCGAAGTCGTTGCGGTTTGGCTGAAGGCGAAAAACGGGATTTATTGGAAAACCGGTTGGCGTGTGCAAGATATCAAATACACAAGACGCTCGAGGTAATGGTTAGACAAATATGCCCATACGTGCTTGAGGCTTGCGGAAAGCATGAACTGTTTGCATTGCCGTTGACAATTAAGTGCAGAGTTACACGAAATCGCCTGTCTTATTGCAAATGACGGCATCTGGTAAACACGCGTTTTCTTGCGATTGCTCTGCATCTGCGACAGACTGACAAGTGTTGCCGCATTAATTTACCCAATTTCATCAACAATTATAAAATACACGAATATGGTATGTAGCTCCCAATTCGACGATCTTTGTTTTGAAAAAAGTTTTAACACAAACACCCATCGCGTAAGACATCTCGTTACACAATTCGTTTTGGTAACCACGCTTTGTGGTAAAGATAAAGATACTTGTGGTAAAACGAAATAACATCCTGCAGTCAAGTATTATTTATATGCAAAGACTTTTGTTTAAATATATTGTCCAGGACAAACTGATACTTTCCTCTGCAACGACTGACCACTTCGTCATTACCTATGTTTTTTGGGAGCCTGGTTTGAATTGGTTCGAATTAAACCCTTCAGGGTGTGAGATTTGGACCCTTGAGCCAAGTTTTGGGATCGGGCCTCTTGCTCACGTTTGTACAGCGCGTTTCTGTCAACAGAATGACTGCTGATAACACATCGGGTCCACATGAGACGGAAAACGAACCGGGAAGATCGGAGTTAAGGCATGTAAAGTAAATTTGGCTTCGATTCGGTCGCCTTATAGCGGTTTCTACCTTTCTGAACGACTTTGCAAAAGGCGGATCTTGCAAGAAATCGTCTAGAGTGTTTGTTGTTGTAAAACGTAAAACCTGCCGCTGTCTTCAAAGGTAACGGCCTTCTGAGGGACGCCGAGGGTAAATAATCCCATCTCGTCGACCCTTTAGTTTAGCTATAATATCAGCGATGGTTAATATTGGAAGGTGGTTCACTTGCTTCGTGTGTATTGTCGGCTTTTACGTTTGCTATTTGACCGAATTCGATGGTGTTAGGCGTAGGCACACACGACACAATCGGAATTTTGTAGCAACTGCTGCAGTTTGGGTCATATTTGCCGATCCATCTGCATTGCGACAGCGAAACCATGAATGTACGAAAAATGTAAATTGATAAAATACCGAGGAAACGCCACTTGTGTGCAAAGCGGTTATGTTCCTTTAACTTAATGTTTAATGCAGGCAAATACGAGTTTCTATACAATGAAAATATCGCCTAAAGTAAATGATATAGATTTTATTTTAGATTGTGCATTGGGTGTTGTTTAATTTTAGTAATCAGCTGCAATTTAAATTTTTGCATTAATGTCTTTTGACAATTTCATTTAAACACAGAGGTTGCGTTTTGGTTTCAAGAAGGAGATTTAGCAAATATGGAAACTATAGTAAAGCGGTTTACCTGCAATGATGCAGGACATTCCGTACATTATTAACCCATGTCGTTTGTCCGCATTCAAGTAGCCAATCGTTTAGCGTTGTGTTCACTGCTTTAATCGGCTTTGCCAAACCATAAAAACAAAATCATTGACCTTTACCTCAAGCAAAAAAGTCGTCAAAGACTGCATACCTGCATACGTCTGAGAAGGGCAACCCCTACTAAGTTAAAGTTGTTACCAACTACACCCTCCATTGCGCGTGTTATTGAGTCAACAAATCAATTCGAGACCGCCCTTTTCGGAAGGATTGTTTGACGCAGGAATGCAACCAAAGAACCCGAATTGTTAATAAATTCAGCTACAAACCTGACCTTTGGGTCGTAAAAATGTTGTTGCGCTTTTGAGGCAAAGCCCCTAGGAAACGTGGCGCGACCGCATGTATATTGTGAAGCGGCGAGCAGCAATTTTTTTCAGCGACGAACCTAAAATGTCAAACGTGGCGCTGAGTAGTGTTTCGCGTGACATCGCAAACAAACTAATTCGTTATAAATAGGTGCCTGTATAAATATTAAAATTTCAAAAAAATCTTTCGCACTTCAAATATTTTGAAACAGGCAATATTGTAATATTTATACCAGCAGAGCATTTATCATATGATGCCCACATTTTTCTTGCACACATCGCCAAAAAGGATTAAATTAGGCTTGTACGGTATTTGTATGTAACAGTATACTTTTTATTTGCCAGTACCTGTAACATTACCGATATGAGAATATTACGGAACGTCAAAATCAAGTATAAGCAGCAAGTTCAGTAGGCTACGCCTTTGACAAGTATTAGATTTGAGATATTAATTTACCAACGACAATTTCTTTATGAAAGTGGTTCTCGCCACAATTCTGAGTTACGAAATCCCAATGCCGAACACTTTATGACCGTTTGTACAACACAATCGGGTCTCGCGTGCGACGATCTGAAGGGGACTGGCGCCTGTACGGTTTTCTTGTTATTGAAACAGGTCTGTTGGTTGACGGTGGAAGATACGAGATTGCCTGCCTGTCGGGTTACCGCCATGCCTCTGTATATATAGTTGCGTCAATTGAGCGGCTCGGCGCCGGTTTGGGGCATTGGTTTAAATCAATCTGGGAGATTAAGGACCGGATTAAGTTTAAGATACATTCGTCCCCTTAAAGCGAAATGACTCCTTGATAAATGGTCGCGCGGTGCTAAGAGGGTGCGAATAAGATATGGCGCCTTCGTGCGAAACGCATAGCGGTTGGTGCGTTGTGATAAAAGTGTTTTATTTGTTGTTGTTGTTGTTGTTGTTGTTTGGGCAATCCTGAATTTCTTGTGAGTTTTTTATTAGGAAATCGTTTTGTTTGTTATCATTCCATTATGGACAAGATTAAAATAATCCGCAGACTGTAAGTACACATAGCGATATTTGGGTAGCACAAAGTAGAATTGAAAACATTCCTTAAAACTCTTTTGGCCTACTAAATGAAACGAGTTGCACCAAGAACTTACAGCAAAACTGTATCACAAGAACTGTCAGGATGAAAAGTTACCGTAAGCCCAGATTACAAGATAAAAGGTGATTCCAAAACCAACAACACGTGCATTTCGCCCGTTCTCGCATGGACCGCACGAGTTTCGGGAATGCTTGAACTGCGTTTGCAGCTTAAAGTAAGCTTATACACGCACGAACTGTTGCTTGCTCAGATGGTGGAATGCTCGTTGTTCAGTAATGTTCGATTTCAAATGCTTTGTATCTTAATAAACCATATTCGACTAGCAATTGTATGAAGCCACAAAACGTGCTGCCAATAAGCGTCGTTTCTTTAAGGTTGTGTCGTCACAATCACATTAATCACAAGCGCTTCAAGTTCCACGTAAAATGTTTTGATTTGACCACAGCGAATTCAATTTTGTTATGCTGCGCGGACCAATGATTTTTTGCTGCCCACGTCATCGAGAGAGTGGAGCGAAGGATTACTTCAAACTGTTGACACAGGGTTAATTTCGTAGTGTTAAGCCAAACCACTTAACTACTCACAATATGGATTTAGTTGTGTATGGGTGGGATCAGGTAGTGATTTTAACTGAAGTGTTGTGTTTGACTTCGAAAGTGGAATTTCATTTTAACTGAAAGGAAAGTGATCTGTCAGTGTCTTGTATGAGTGCAAATTTTGCCTCAAACATGCCAGATGAGTAGGGTACCTAATTCGTTAATATGCATGCAAGTTGCAATGTGTACGTTGAACCAATATTTCGGCCAATTTTGTCAAAAAACGCCATGTTTTATGAAAATTTGAGCTATAATGATGTGGTTGAGAGCACAGTTAATTTTCTAGACCTCCAATCAAGCCAATTTTGTAAAAATATTGCTTCACCTATCGACCCCAGCGCAACTAAAAATTGTTTGCATTGCCATTAGCTAGGAAAGCATCGTTGTCATTGCATTGAAGTCAAAACATTTTCACGCCGACGCTAGATCGTAAATAGCAAGAGGACACGGGTAATTGTTTTAGCATTTACCCAATACCTGTGTGTTTTGCCACCGAAATCAGTTAAATCGTGCGACGGGATCGATAAACAAACCACATCAGCCTGTTACCCTGGCAACGGTGCCCGCAGCGCCGTATGCTCGGCCGTGATTTTGACACATTTCTGTTGTTTATGTTCCTTTCCGTTGACATGCCGTTTTCGTACAGAACAGGTTGCCACTGACAAATTTATCGCAGATTGTGGGAAGTGATTCCTCTTGTTTAAGACTTCGTATATAATATTGGTGTCGTTGCCATGGTTAATGCTGTGGTTGTTTCGGCACGAGTGGATATACGCTACCGGAAGGCGAAACCAGAATCATTTGCGTCTATTGTGTTATGCCAAGTGATGCAGAAAATACAAACTGTTATGAAGGCATGGGGATGAATTAAACAAATGTCACCGGTTTTAATATCCATGGAAACCGTATTGAAAAGGTTAAATGATTGTGATTAAAAATGTTAAACTGATGGTTAAATTTTTCCAGCATCCGATGGTATTTATAAAAAAAAGTCAATTGTGTGATTCTTGTCATGTTAAGTCTTTTGGCATTTTGAATTGAATACTTGAAGTTTTGATATTCACCAACCTGCAATCTGTTGTTGTGTCACAATCGATTTGCCATTTAGATTTTAAATGTCGCCAGACTTGCACACTGGTGTTACGTTTACGACATGTTTATGACAAACCTAAAGGGTACACTACAAAAGGGACAATTTATTCCATCCAAGGCATTCCATTTGGAATTGATAAAAATGTTTTGTTGATGAACTGAGCACCAATGATTTTTTACTTTTCTAAAGTTTAGCAAGCATATTGCGTGCAAAATACTGCGAGGCTTTTCCAATTTTGCTGCATGGTTAACGCGCTGATCAGTCGTATCGCAGTTCTTATGGAGCGTTTGAACCGAGGCTTAACGGAGCTCAAATATAGTGGAGAAGTGCACTTTAGCGAATGCACCTGAAACCGGAACGCATTGCTTCGTATTCTCTTGTGTGTGAGAGAAACTGCAGCAATGCACATGTTGGTTTGATTAAAACGGGAATTGTTATCAGTATTTTGACTGAAAGCAGAAGGATCATAATTGTCTGTTAATTGTACGAAACAAACAAGATATATTGTTGCAAATCTTTTTCAAAAAACAACTTGTTTGTCAAATCTGTTTTGTTACCACAGGATTATTTGGTACCTGTTTATCGCATTCGTGCTCGCACCTTTTTTCTGCTTTCTTTTTCTTATATCTTTGGGGGCAAACAATTACACATCGTTTGTATGTTTACCTTTGACCACATATTGCTTCATTCAGTTTGGAGAATTAGCCGTCGAGCACTGGTGTTGTATGCACACCTGCTATTCGCTCGACTCCAAGTCACCGATGAAAGGAGCATATCTCGTTATTGTATCACGTTGCGGTCACATGAAAGAGACCATAAACTGGCAAGCTCTTGTTGATTTCGTTTTTGTCGATTTCGGTTACAATCTTCTTATCGGTGTGATCAATCTTCGTTCAACACAATAGTCAAACGCGTTCACAGAATAACGCTTTGTTGGATTGCACAGAAAACGTAATTCGCACATGTTTAGTTTTATGGAACAAAACATCTACCTACGGCAGGTTATTAAAATTTTCAATAATGAAAAAGTCATTTCGCCAAGCTGTTTGTTACACGTAAAGTCAATAGCAAAGTTTGACTCCCAAACAGAGCACTCAACCACAAGCATGTATACATGCCCCGATAAACACATATATTATATATATACAGACAGCATAAGTCAGGCTGAAGCGCTGAAATCGATTTCAGCAATTGTAAATTATCAGTAAAGCAAAACAACTACAACTGTTTAAGTAGTAGTCTACAAAGATCACCATAAATGTATATGGTAAACGGAATCAAAGCATATTGGTAAAATTGCGTTCACACCCTTTCCTCTCCACCCACTCACAATTCTTCAACATCGATTCATCAAAGACAAACTACGTGTTTAAAAGTCAGGCAGCGCACGACCACTCTCCTTTAAACATAATAAGTTCGTTTTTTTCCCAGCGATATTTATTTCAAATGTCCTTGTCGACTGTAAAGCTAACACAATGTCTGTTATGGTCTGTCGTGTATTTGTAAATGTACATACATATAGAGTAAAACGGGCACTAATCAGCGCACAATTAAAAATTTCCTATGTAATAATTTTATTATTTACAGCCACATCCATTGCGCCACCTTGTGATGAGAGGACGGAAGAGGAGGTAGAGGAGGATGATCAGGATTACACAAGTAAGTGATCCAATATGGTATATAAAAGTCATGGAAGCAATCCAACCTTCATACAGCTAAGGTTTTGTTGCACACTTTGTCTGCAAAAAAACATTTTTGAAGGATTTTTAATTCCATTTTTCTAAAGGAAATAATTAAAACCAATACATGAATAAAGTTGTTTTTTTTAAACTGTATATCATGGTGTATCGCTTAAATTTTGAGCACTTAACACTGTAATTGCCGATTTACTTCGTGGACAAAACCAATCGCTCTTATCTGTCGTATATTTTGGAAACACGATCAAACAAGTATCTTCTAACACCATGAAACATGCGCCAAATATAACACAGTTGATTGAGTACAAATTTAAACAAACTACGTTTTTCATCATCACATCCTGACATCTGGCCCACCCTTTTCTTCACCTAAGCAACCTTAACGTGTCAATCAAGCTGTTTTTGTTGAGCGACCCAGCGCTTCTCTAATTGCTTTTCAATCTCTGGTATTTCCTAGCACAACAACGCTATCTATCAATAAGGGCAGTTTGGAGTATGTTATTTCTGCAATTGCGGTAATGCTAATCACCTTGCGGTTATAAGAAGTTGGATTTGTTGTTACTGAACCCGGGTTGAAGCAATTTTAGACTGATGACGCACATTATGGTACTTCGGTGTTTTTAAAGCAATTTTGGTGAAACCTGTTTCTTTGTTTAAGGGACTTTGGAGCAGATGTGATAAGTTGTGTCCGACATTCATTCTTTTATGGAGTCAGGGCAAATTATTCCTTATTTTGTTGTAATTATTTGTTACGTTTTATTATGTTACCCGGCGACGTAACAACAAAATTTGTTACCCGGCGACGTAGCAACAAACTTTTTCAAAAATACTTGTTCATCAAGTCAGCAAACCTACATTCAATACTACAACCTATTGTTAGATTAATCCAAGCGACGAGTGATTTAATCGTTTAATTATTTTAGGCAAAAAGAAAAAAAAATTGCAGATAAAAGGATTTTGAAAAAGTTTGGCGTTTATGTGGGTATGGTTATGCCCAAAAAAGGGCAGCTGCAATGACCAATTTAATGCTATTTATAGTACAGCCTTGACCAAAATGTTAGCCACAAAAATACAGTTGGAATTTACTTGCAGCATAATTCACAATAATGACGGGCGAGAATCTACCAGGGCACAGGTTGACATTAACCTATCCCCCAAGCCACTCGACCATCTGCAAAGCTCATTATGCTATTAGCTGACAATCGGGGTCGCCACCAGAGCAACTATCACACCAATAGGGGTCGTTTGCGCAACACGATAAGCAAAGTAAAGGCCGACTCTTCATCGATATCGAAAACATTAACATACTTGAAATCTTCGGGATTTTTTTAGGTCGTCAAGATTTAACGAGCCCTAAACGTAGGTGTGGATGCCTAAGATTCCGAAGAGTTTAAAGAAGAACGTAGTTTTCAACTTACAAATTGTTTTGTTGCGACAACGAAGATCTCACCGAGTATAACCAGTAAAAGCACATCATGTCAATTCCGTGTAAAATACGTAATATGAAACCACATTTTTGCCAGGATATTTTGAACGTCTCTCTTAATGTTATCCGGTCATTTCCTCTAAGTGCCTAACAGTGTGTAATAACATAATGGGCATACCTTTCCTGATGTCAAAAATATGATAAATTTTATGTAGCAAAACATACACACTTCAAGCAAATTACTACAACGCATGAATTACCGCAACCCACAAAACACAAACAACACTTTATTACAATTTAACCGCAGTCAGCGTCACACGCGCGTAATAAAAACTTCATAACTTCAAAACGTTTTCGGAGAAAAAGTTAGCTATCCAAGAAGCACCAATAGACCTTGTTTGAACTTCAAGTAGGTACGGTTAGTGTTTACACTTGCCACCACCCGTATGGTTTAAACATACCGATCATTCGATTAATCTGTTTATTGAAAAAAATGGCAGGGCAAAAGATTAGGAACCCAAAATTGCCTTTTTTACAAAGACATTTAAAACACCTGTTGGTGTATACATACCGATATATATATCCGGCAGTGATGGGGCACGATCCAATAAACATTGGTTTGGACAAACGTGCAACATTGGTTCGGGTTTTTGAGGGAAACATATCATTGTACATATATGGGTTGGAACTTTTTTGATCGCATGGATACCGAAACGCGTTTTTTTTTCTTGTAAAACCTCTCGTTTAATGAAATCCGACAAAAATCCCATCAAAGTTTGGATAAACCTGGATGTTTTCTCTTCGATTTTCCTTTAAAGGTAAGAGCTATGCTAACAATCATTGGAGACCCTAGGAAGTAAACTGAAGAAAGACGTCTGTCAAAGGCAATTTCATTTACACACCCAAGCCAACGAGCGAAAAAAGAAATAATTGAAAGACTGAAATACACTGAAAAATGACAAACGAGCGTTAATGCATTTACTCTAAACACATCTCTGGCACTTAGCTCGCATATTTGAGACAGTCAAATGCAACCGAACTTTGCGTTGCGGTTGTGGACACGTGATTTACTTCACACCGCAGTTGTGTAGTTGTCACGAACTAGTACAATCCATTGCGCTGCGCACCTGTGACGTGATAATGACTTTATCTTTCATCCGATGGGTTGGTCCGGGCAAACACTCCCGCCCCATCGAGGTACACGAAATAAATAGTTCACCGACCAATGTGGTTCGGTGTCAAAACTTTGGCCTCGCGCA
The DNA here is from genome assembly GCF_947561715.1 of Ascidia mentula. NCBI lineage: Eukaryota > Metazoa > Chordata > Ascidiacea > Phlebobranchia > Ascidiidae > Ascidia > Ascidia mentula. The sequence goes on along the minus strand of NC_138574.1, from coordinate 8,500,774 downwards.
ATTTGCTTTCGGGGCTGGTGCCGTGTACACGCATTTCAACACCGGCTTTTCCATTCTAACAATGCTTTTCTGTAATTAAACATGCGTTGGACTAACAGCAACTGTTAAGGCAAGATGGTCCGCGACTTTTTACTTGTTCGGAAAAAGGCCTAAATTAATGTTAACGCCGGGTCGTTTTCGGCATTGTAGTAAACGCGTTGGAAAAGAGTTGAACAAATAAATGTATGTTTATTAAAGCCAAGTCAACTCTTTTCTTCTTTAGCTGCTTCACACAACCGAATAACACCATGGACAGACCATTACGTGGCACCCAGTGTCTCTGGATCTTCGAGACAGACGCTAATAGCCCCTAACGATAAGTAGGCGAGTAAACAAGTCGTCCATGGGCGACGTACGAAGGCAATTTATTTCCTAGCTGGTCTTCGCAGGGTGAAGTATGTCCGGCACCCGGCCAAAGTAAACCACTCCCGACCAACCCCAAACGAAGGTCACCATGGGTCAGTGAGCAGTTTGTCACGTGCGGACAAGTATGATAATTGGCTAAAACGGAGTTGTGCGGTCAAAAACATGAGATTATGCGCTTGTCAGGTCAAACTGCAAACCTCAAGTTGCAGGGATTATATACGCAACGAGGCAGATACGTTAGCATGCCTAATCATGAAATCAGTATCCTCCATACACAGGACACGACACGAAGGGAAAGTGTGTATTTTTACCACTGAACTTTGCACCCAGCTATTGCAGAGCATTAAAGGGTTAAACTATTTGCAAAGTTGCACCTACTTGTACATGGATGTGTCAATTACCCCCACAATATTTCCAAACCTAAAACTGGTGTAAGAAAAGACGTTTTTATCGCAGATAACACTGCTAAAGTTTAACGGACGGGCCCCGATTTCAGTTTTAAGTTTCAACTTAATGGCCAGCGCACGTCATGTTAGCTGCAACTAACGTGTACATGTGGTGCAGATACCCGTGCATGACATCATATTGCAAATGGTAATATATGGCGGGTTGAAATACAAGCGATGTGCAGGAAGTTACACAGATCGCTTTCGTGCTCGTTCCATGAAAAAAGTCTTTTGATGCTGAATTTGACCTATTTCCTTTGTGTTAAGTTGTATATTTTTGGTCGTTGACTGAAATCCGTTTAAAGTCTTGGGGTATGTAGGGGCGAAATTTTCAATTTGTGTAGCTTAATTTTACTGTCTTTAATGCACACCTGGCAATCACCTTAGCGTAGTGAGCACGATACTTATAGTTTTAGCTGTCTGAAATTCAACGTCAAGCACGCACAAAACAAGTTTACAGATAGCTCTTCAATGCACACCTGCAAAAAGTAAGGACAATTCAATTTCGTTCGCACGTGAAACAAGTCTTCAGTTACAACCATAACGAATAACTTTTTGTTTTCGCCGTAATTCGTCAGTGGTTTTCTTGGGACCCCCTGGGGCTTCAACGATTTTCGGAAGTGTGTTTTTCGGTTGGCGCCGGAGTTGGTTTTACAACGTGGTAAACTAACTGCTTAAATATTGGTCTAACAAGATATACTGTCGAGCACACAGGCTTGTACGCGAAATTGTCATACTATTTTTCAGAACCCAGTGTTGTTTTAACAGCTGGTTTTACAACCTGAAGGAAAAAATACAACAATTCAATATTTCAAACAAAGCAAATAAAAAAGTATGTCACAAGTACCATATTGTTGCGACAATATTGAAGATTTTCTCACAAAGCTGATTGAATTCGAAATTCGCACTTCCAAGCCGCATAAATACCAAAGTCCAACTTGACACCTCTCGCACCTTTGATCCGGACCACTGGAGGCGTATTTATGCGGCGCGAGAGGGCCCTTGAGTGTTTGTACTTGAAACCACTTCACCGGACAACTTGACATGACACTCAGGAGTGCTGGCCCTTTACCATACGTCATTCTTCATCATATTTGGCCACTCCATCAAGTAGAGTAGCAGTCCGGATTGTTGTGTTGACCTTTTCTGTCGCCTACCCCCTTGCAAACTCAAACATTACGTAATTAGGGGTGTTTTGCTTGCTGTGGCAACAAGATGTCAAGTTGGCACTCATTCTATGTCAATATCTTATCTTGAAACTGTTTGACGTTGAAGTGAGAATGGAAGAAAAAGTTAAGTGAAAACAATTTTGTTGGTATGTAGGTTCAATAACTCGGCACAAAGAGTTGCTAAGTGCTGGTCCAAAGTTTTGTCATGTTTCTCCTCATTTTGAGCTGATAGTAAAGCTCAGATGCAAACATTAGAAATATACCACGCTTTGAACCCGTGGCACAGCTTTTGAATGGCATAGAAACGTGAGCCCATTTTCAGCCACCTTTACTTTCCAGCGCTGTCAAACACAATTAAGACAAATTTTCCACTTTCCCGCCTTAAAAGCCCCAATTTGGGCCGAACGGGAAAGTCTTGTCACTTCCTACTTTACATCGGATTGAATCGATTTGCGCCCTTGGCCTGTGAATCACGTGCGAGATAGGCCGGCTTAAAAGTCTGACTCACCAAATTTATAACCACTTCGGCAAATGTTTTCAGCAAATATTGTGCAGATGATGCTTCTAAATTTGTTTGGAATTATCCAATGCACTTGCAAACCGTTTGCACCGTAGGTATTTAATCCTACAGGCTATAGAACTGTTTTTGTGTAGTTTTCTGGAAGCTGTATGTTGTATTGTATTCAAATGCGCGGTTCTCAACATAAAAAGCAATTTTAAACGTTGGTTTTATTTGGTAATTTTAAATTTACTGTTATTCTTTTTTCTCCCTTTTGATTGGTTTCTTGTGACGATATAATTACACGACGGGAGTACATTTTTGACTCAATCACCGATTTCATTTAAGTCGGTCTATGTAATGTTTGCTGGGAAGTGACTCATAAACAACTCTTACTCATTGTTCCATTTTACTGACGTTACGACAATTAGGGTTACGCGTCATTCTGACGCAACGGAGCCTTAGTAAACGTCTAGATATTTGACAACCATTTCAAGCAGTTTATTTACGAGGTCCGTCAATATTTTTAATGTTAATTACGCATGTTTTTTTATAACAAGTCGCAGGCCCAAAACACGTTGACCCTAAATTCTGTGACCGTTCTTTCAAGTTAGTTCGCATGTTTTGCAGAATGTGGACGCCTGGTGAGTTTGTCGGAGCCGCAGACAATGGCTGAATCGACGAGTCCGCTTGGAAGATACGGAGTTTGGATGAAAGATCCTCAGCGTGATCCAAATAAGATCTGGATGATCAACCTTATTTACACGCGCACTCCTAAGGTTCGGCATGGTCTTTATAAGACACGGTCTTACGTTTATAGGAATTCTACCCCCAAAGGCGATGAATTATTTGTGGTAGCAATGAAGTTTACCCTATTGTTGTTTAATCAATAGTAATTTTACACAACTTATTATTTTTCCATCGGTCAACATCTAACAGCACATGCCGTTTCCTGCAGTCTTCTGTGACAATTCCAGTTATACTTTTTATAAATTTTAACGTTGTACCAGTAACATTTTTACCAAACCGGGATCACAATCCTGATTAATCCGGATAAGGTTTTTCACCTGGGTAGTGCGCCTTGACCAAAATCACCAATCCCTGCCAACCTCTCCATTTATCGTCTTCAGTTGCTCGAGTTCGCCAACGTGGGGAAGTTTCGCGACAGAAAAGTAAGCAACATGTGGCGTCTGCAAATACCACTGGAAAACACTGGCGCCGTGATGTTCAACGGAAGTCTTTATTATCAGCGCAAGAATTCGAGAAAGATTGTGAGGTGGGTTGCATATATTTAATACGTGTTGACTACATTCAGGTAGGCAAGTCGTAAGATAAATCTGAACCTTTGACAAGGCTTGAAAGATTTTTTGGAAAATTTAAATCCTTCTTTTGTACGTTTTCGCTACAAAATTTGCGATATGTGCAGTTTGGTGACAAATACTGATACGACTTACTGTGTGATTTGGTATAACGCAACTAAGCAAATTTTAATTTGACAATTTCACTATGTTTCTGTTTTAGATACGATTTGAGGTCAAGACAAAGTGTACGTCAGAGACCGATTAGAAATGCCGGTTACCATGGGATGTTTGCTTATCAGTTCGGCGCATATTCCGATATTGATCTGGCTGTAGATGAAACTGGGATTTGGGTTATTTACAGGTAAGATTTGACTAACCGCCTCGTAAATAGACTCAACAGTATACATTTTTTGAAAATAAATATGTGTACAAAGATGTGATAGAAATTCATTGTTTTTTAGCACCCGTGAAAACTCGGGACAGATTGTGGTATCCAGGATGGATCCAATTACGTTGAGAATTTCAAAACATGTCAAGACTAAAATAACGGTAAATATGAAAAAAATGAGTAAATCTATTTCCAAGTAAACGTCTATTAATTAATGTTCGCTTGTTGAAAATTGCACTTTGTAAATGCTTCTCACACGTAAAGCTGTACAGTCGCAAAAGTTCAAGAAATTGAGAACGAGGAATAGCTTGTGGTTGGATAGATTAAATGTTATTTAACAAAACTACAACAATGCAACGATGTTATTTGTCAGTCGTATACTGTATTTAATGTATAACCATTACGTAGATATGATATGGAGCTCACCCCTTTAAAAGGTGTTGTTTGTACTGGCAACTTTACTAGTTGATGATCGCAATTTCCTGTCTAAACGTTCGACTAAATTTCGGTTCTATTTGTTTTCTGCAGAAACTTTCTGTAGCAAACGCGTTTGTGATTTGCCAAACCCTCTACACGGTAAGCTCATACAACACTCCAAATGCCAAAGTCAACTACGCCGTTAACTTAAAAACAAGGAAAGTGACTCGACCTAACATTCCCTACATCAATACCTACAGGTACGTCGGTGCATTGCAGTTTTATAAATTCAAAAACCTAAGTATTCCACCATTTTTGTTCGTTCGTGATACATCGATCGTTTCGTAGTCGTTGTAATTTGACTTTTGCCTCATCTGTGGTGTAAACCAGTGTTTCTGATTTCTAATTTTTACCGGTCCTATGATATATATATATATATATAATTTTGAATTTAAATGGAGTTTGATGTAAAAGTTGTTGCAAGTGATCGCTAGTGGTGATGCAACATAATTCAAGTCCTTGTTGTTCACAGACACACGGTAATGATTGACTACAATCCGCGTGACAGATACGTTTATTCGTGGGACAGAGGCCGCCAGGTTAGATACAAAGCTACACTCGATGCCACCCTTGGTCCGATCAAGGGCGACACCGTTAAACCGACATCAGAAAATCCGTAAGGTGGCGACAGGGAGCTGATGTTGTCGTTGCTGGCAACTTTCAGATGCGAGGCGAAGCTTGGAGAGAAAGAAAAGAAAACGCTGTCTAGTTTACGAATATTTGAGGGATGTTTTGACGCTCCGGCGTTTTCTTCGCATTGCTGCGTTTTTGTGCAACTCGTTTTATTTGCTATGTTTCTTCTCACTGCCCTTGGATCCAAGATCTATTCCGATGCAACTGAATGAAAAACATTTGCAAGTTTTTGTATATTCTGCAAAATTGCGATAAGAATCACTTAACATACACATAACACGGAAAGAAATCTAAACAACATCATTACATACTTCAGCAAATGTCTAGTGGATTTGACTTTCAATTTCTGTTAATTGTTGTGCTGCCTTTGGTCGTCTCTCTGTATTAGCTTTTTTCAGTTCATTGAGTATTGTTCTTGTTGTTTTTAGCAAGTTGTGATCGTGCTTGGTGACGAAAGGTGTTTTACTGAGTAAAAACTTTCAGCATGCTATTTCGCCTTTGTAGTTACTTGATATTGGTTGTTTTGTGTTGTAATAAATGGCTCGAACCCAAACATTGTTGAAAGCAAAACATGGCCAATAGTATCAAACACATAACATGACCTAACAAAAACAAATGCCAAGTGATTGCTTAAATATGACTGAGAAAATAGTAGCTGTTAAAGCAGAAACGGAAGATCACTTGTGCAAGTAGCTTACTGATCGGCCGAAATCGTCGCAAAGCACTCTGTGCAAACTGAATAAAACAACAGACACCAACACACAAACAAGATATTTATACCATTCGACGGCATTGTCTGTCGAGTTCCCACACCCGCCAACAGTTCCCACAGATTCGCCAACAAAGGTGCAGACGTCAAATAAGAGTCGATGCACTTTCTCTGAAAGGAATCAACCTTCGCTGAGGAAATGCAATATCAGATACCATTAGATGCGCGTTGATGCGGAACCGCACATCTTGACACGTCAAAAGTTCATGAAATTGAGAACGAGGCTCAGTTTGTGGCTGAATATTCCCAATGTTATTCCACAAAACTACAACGATGTTATTTGTCAGTCGTATGTTGTATTTAATGCATAACCAATTACGTAGATATTACATGGAGCTCATCCCGTTAAAAGGTTGACAGTTTAACGACGCCAAGGAAAGAATGGTTGTCAGCTGGCTGGCGACACCGATCCTATCGCCTCGTGAATTCGAGATTCAATAATCCGTAAATGCCTAATTGACAAATGTAAGTGATGGATTAGAAGCTGTTCGATCACATTGTGCGTAAGGCGTAGCAAAGAATTGTGAGAATGTCAATTGTATGAATGATTTTTGTTCTATTTTTGGATGCAAAACTAATGAATGCGAGTCCTTTATTGGAATAATGACGTAACAATTAAGTGTAATGTCTGTAGTGATGTAAAGCATGTTTTTTTTCTCTAGGTTTGCATTTTAACTTTAAGTCAGAACAAGGATCAAGGTATCAGGCGTTGACAAATGCCAGAAAAACATGCGATAAAAACGTATTGTTTCTCTGTTCTTAGAATGAACGCCACTCCTCTGCTCTATGCCAACCTTAAATATTCTTATCCAATTAGTAATCTGGCTTTTCAATCAAACCTCTAGGCCGGAATTCTTGTCACTTACTTATCGATAACAGCTTGACGCAGTACGTCGCAAACGCCTGCCGTCCATCACCAAGCTGCTGGTGGCAGCTACAGATTAATGCGGTTGGATGTAACACAGACTGGTTCCCAAATATTCCGAATATCTGTGTGGGCTGTGAAGTGGTTTATCTCAATCTGGTTGACTTACCCATGTTTTGTTTAAAAGCGGTTTTTCTTGCCAGATAAACAAAACAACGACATGCAAATTATAGAAAATTGTTTAGCACTTGCTGTTTTAAAGTTGTTGTCAAATTTGGCATTTAAAACTATTCTAATCAGAATGACGTTTCTATAATTCGCACTGAAAGAGCTCTACCCATTGATTTTAATGCAACGTAGCCAATTACCGATGAAAATTTAATTATAATCGAAGAGTTCGAGGCCACTTGGGTGTAAAACTTGCACGGTAAAGTGCCGTTAGAGTTCAAAAACTTTTTAAGCGAGGTTATGGATTGTATTGACTTTCTCGTTCGAAAGAAGTGTTTGAAATTCGGAGTTAGAGAGGTTTAAAACCTAAAGGTGTTTCCTAAACTTTACAGTAGAAACACACAGAACAACAGAATCAGGTCTTATAAGCTTAAGATGATTTTCTTTACCTGTGCTACATGCTTTGAACTTTACGTAGATAGGCCCAAGCAAATTTGCAGCACGAAACCGCCCCGAAATTACTTTGCCGTCAATAAAATTGACGTTAGACTGACAGCAAAGTTGTTAAGGGCGAACAGTTGTGCTTGAATTTATTGTTAGGTAAAAATAAGTAAGAAATATTGCGTACTTGAGTGAGAAATGTCAGCAGTAGCTTTTACCAGAGTTTAGAAATGAAGCAAAACTTTACATATGAATTTGAACTAAAAAGGACACAATTATTTTTAATAGATAATTATTTGTTGTGCGATTTTCGCTGTTGTTTGCGAAGGTCGAATTGTTTTTCACATGCTGGCACTCCTGGAGTACGCGAAAGTTTTCATGTAACCAGAAAGCTAAAAACAGTGAATTTGGCCGAACTAGTAACAAAATTTTAAACGCAATTGCCTTAACAATAAAACTATTGGCCAAAATCACGTCTTTGTATTTTGCTTTAGGTCCAGCAATTAGTGCTATGGCAATCTTGGTGGTTACGAAGTAAGTTATATGGACTAGCAAGTTGAGTCAGTACAAAACAATCTTGCAGCAATCGCGTAAAATTCTCCGGTTACCGTTAACAAACAACCATTAGGCTTCGCGAAGCGCAAACGTTAGCTTCCATGACACATGTCAGCCAGTGTTCGATTACTATTCAACGAAAGCGCGCGAACTGCCCTCACGGAATCGGGGAGTAACTGCCCGCCTTTGTTGCTTCAACGAGTTACTCTGGTCGAGTTGCTATTTGCGCGTGGTGAGACGTTAAAAGATCCAATAGCCATTATGTGGATTACCTCTCAGGGTGGCAAAGGGAACCAAAGCGAACATCGATCACATGATCACGTGAGAAAGCAAGGATTAGTCGTTGGAACAGGTCGTGTGTTTAGTTGTGGTTTGCTCTCTGGGTTGTTACCAAGGGGTGTGAGGCCCTCTTTGGTTCGCATTGCTAGTTCGTGTGAGTGTAGGAATCATTGCTGCGTTAGACTCAGACCATGGACAAGTTTTGGTTTGACGCCTGATGATTAGTTTGCAAATGCTTGAGGATTTAGTTTGAGCCTAATTTCTGGGATAATAACATATTTTTTTGCAATTTACGCATCGCTCAATATGCCACGAATTTCTACTTCCAACTAGCAACTCGTTTATTGCAACAACCTAAAATCAAAACAATTGCCGACATTTGTATTATTTTTAATTTTACAATGTATGTATATATACATATACATAACACCGTTTCTGCTAGTTCAATCATTTTGATAACCTGCAGTTAGGAGCGTCATATCGTATACAATGTGCTAAAGCACACGCGTGGAGAAAATCAATCACAATCAGCAAAGATTTGCTTTAATAATATCGAAGATCAACCTGTCAGATAGAACAACCCCCTAGTGGCGAACGCACACCTGTCCCGCGACGAGAACAATGAATCAACCGACTCTGTTTTTTCTCAAGCAACGTAGATTAAATATTATCCCCCGTCGTTGTTTGCACATGGGCTGACACACGTGTCGCTTGGATGGAAAAGTTTTACGAAGTTTTCTCAATTAAATTTGGTACTGTCGTCTGTCGATTAAATATGAAAGGTTTTTGAGTTGATAAGTATGTAGTATCAGAAGACAATTTTGCGTGGTATTGCTATTGCCATTTGTTTCGCTTATGGTTAAATTTTTGTCATGAAATGGGAAGTTCATAATGAATATCATGAAAAGTTAGAGTAAGTTCTTTTCGAACAGTTTTGAGACAAGTGGAGGTAAAAAATATCCTTTTCCAGGTGGTGTAACGTTCTAGACACCAGGAAGGCAACTTGTTGTTTGTAAATCACCTAAGCAGATTTTTTAATGTTTAGTTTTCAAAAGAAGATTTAGTTTTTTAACCGCAACGTTATTTGCTCTTGTTATTAACGAACAATTGCACTTAAAACTCGCCCACCCAAAACACAAAGTTCGAAACTTTTCGTTGAAATTTTTGCATTAAAGCGCCAGCAACTTCAATAATCAGATCACTCCAAAGAGAAATTGAGGTAAAAAATGGAATAAGTTGACAGGCTAAACCGAGCACACACAGCGCGTAACATCAATCACTCCAAAACACCCAGCAAGTCTGTGACATAAAAATCTTAAGTGAAGCACCATCAAGGATTACAACTCAACCCCCTTCCTTCACACCCATGTTTGGATGCGTGCCGACGCGGATTTACAGATGTTTGTGCTTTCACAGGCTGACACAGTAACTAGAGCAAACGGGCGGCTGGACGGTAATCCTAAAGGCAACAGCACATCGCAAGAGGAATGCTTTGCGTGTGAAAGTTGTATTGTGTTCATAGCGTGGGTATTGCATGATCGACGGGCGGGAATCGTGAAGTGTTGCGTGCGAGCCATGAAGTTCGTTGGGATCTTGAGGTGACAATTTTTGGCTCGGTTTACTTTTGCGGTCATTAGTCATTCGCTTTTGTGATTATTTGCGAAGATTTGAGAAACTGTTGATATACAGCTATGTTTATTGTTGGTTGGCAAAGGGGAAGATTATTGACAGTCCTTTTTTTTTGTCAAGCTGGACTGTTTATTTTTATGACCTAGCGTTTTGCAAAAGTACGAAACATTAAATCAGACTAAGCTGTATTTCGTGTGCTTTTCTCAAACAGTTCAATATGTTGTTTTGGGGCATCAGTTGAAAATGAATCAATGCATTACAACCTGCAATGAGATAGTTTGTTCTCATTTACAGTTAACCGAGTTACGCTGTTTGTGTCAGAAACGTTCTTCTGGGTGAAATTGCCACTGCAATTCATTAGAAATTCCTTCGTATAATATTTAGGTACTGTGTGCACGACATAGGTATTTATCTATAACATCACGAGTAAGAAAAAGTTTTTTTTTTATTTTCGTTGTTAATTGCCTGTTAAATTAATCACCCGGAACACGCCCATTGTTTACTCGGGGGTCAGCAGACGGCCGACAGCCAGCCGACGTACGGGTGATGGGACGCCGGCGCCTAATTTCTTTACCGCGCGAAACAAATCGTGACGTTTTAACGACGGGTAGAGATTGAATTTCCCACAAGAACTAATCGTTCCATTCTAACTGAAACCACTCCCTTGCGAACTGAAATCAAGTGTGTAATTGCAAAATAAAAGCAGTAAATGTGTAACTTTTTTGACTTTGTAATTTAATTGTAATCTTTGCGGAATTTGTTTTTGTTTGTTATGTAATTCTTTTAAAAAAGAAACTGATGATGTCATTTCCACCAGACGAAACTAATGTTTCTGTTTTTTGAATTTAAAGATCTTGTTAACACTAATCATTTGCCCTGTTTGAATTTCTTGAGTCTTACTGAATAGTTGGCGTGTTTTACATTTTAACTACCCCCAAAACTTTCATGATGATTTTTTACCAAATAATGTAGAAGCTGCTTTCTTTTCAACGAGCAAACGTGTGCAAAAAGGTGTGGGACCGTCCTGTCCTATTTCGGGAAATTTCACACGATGATTTCAGTAAATTCGTGCATGCAGAGGTCGGATTAACACATGTTCTCTTGTCGTATCTCTGTGTAGCACACAAACACAGTGCGTGGTTGTTTAAAAATCACGAGCCAACTGATGGATAGCACTGTTGTTTGCGTACACCGCAGTTCGTCGCCTAACAAAGGCGAAAATTCTACGGATCATCGGTGCGGCGTGACGGGGAATTTATATTAAAATATCCGCGAAGATTTCTGTCTCATTAATTTGCTGATGGTATTATTTTCGCGACTTACGGGTAAAAATCACGACAATTGTTTGGCATACACACTTTGATTTAGTGGCAACAAATTGTTATCGTGCTGTTTTTTGTGTGATAGTCGTTGCAAAAGGTTGGATGCATCAGCTTGGTTTATCGCAATGAACCGTCAAACGCGTGCCTTTTTCATTAATGACAATGCAGCTGCAATCCAGTGCCCTGCGACCCGGCAATTGCACCTTCTTTCCTGTTAGTTGCTCCACAGAAAATCAGAGAATCACTCCCGACGACGTGGAGCTCCACACAAGGCGGTCATTATGAGCGCATAGACGCATTATTAGATGCGCGTTTGTTTACTTCTGCGCATGAAACGACAGTTTTACTACTCTCAAAACAAAGCTAACCAGCAGTGCGATGGAGTTGGATCACTGTGAGCTACTTCCATATTGTTACGCCGGTCTGGATATAGTTGTTTGCTGCTGGAGGTTGGTGTGCAATTGAGCAGAGGGCAAATTGACCCAATTTGTAGCTCCATGGTTGTAAGAAGGAAGTTGTTTTGTACGACATGCAGAAGTCAAGATTTTTTGGTTGTTGAGTAGCAAATTTATTTTGCATACTTTTTTACAGGTGTTAATTAGTGACAGATGCAGAAATTGTGACATGTATTGCAAAAAAAGGATAATTTAACTCTAAACTGTGCATTTTATAAGGGAACAGTTCAGCGCACGAAACTTTTAACAACAAATCTAAAACATGAATGGACAAAATGCTTTGGTTAATAACAAACTCGCATTGATTTACGCAAATTTGCGTAAAGTTGGATACAGTTTTAAAAGATTTCAGAAAGGCCATGTGAAACAGTTTACTTTAATCGCAATTTCTAATAATTTCATGCTTCTTGTCAAACAACTTGCTGCAAAAGGTTGTACGGTTGGATTACAAAGCGATTCACAGTTGTGTATTGACACTGTATATTTTAATGATGCTTCACAGGCAGATGTAATAGCCTATTTTCCGCAGAGGTCTGTAATTTAAGCTTGTCAGAGACGGCATTTTATCCGCCTTCAAACACATGAAAACAGGCTTTACGCGCCAATGATTAAGACCACTGTGGGTCAAAATGTGCCTAGGTGCCCGAAAATTGGGGAGAAAGTTATTACCTTTTCACTGTTTACGTTCATCGGAGCGTCGATTTCAGACGCGAGATTTAGGAAATAGCCTCTTCTTTATTTCCCGCCGCGCTGGGTCGCGATAATGTATGTTTGCCATTACGCCGTTGCGCTTGCGTGTTAAGGGGCCGCGGCACAAAAACTGGCACATCCGTCTTGTGACACAGCGTTGCTATTGGATTACGCCGTGCCCTGTTGCCAGGATTTGCAGTTCAGGTGACGTAGTGAAGGATTAACGACCATTGTTCCCAATTCAAATGCGTGTATTTTTGCAACAAAGGGCTTGCACACTTGTTGTAAATTTGCAAAGTTTTCTGTTGCACCGCTTGTAAGAGATTAAATTTTGGTAGCGGTTGGTTTGTAACAAGGTAGTCGTGCAAAACACGGCTGCCATTGTTTGTTAGGTATAATATGTTATCGACGTTAGCAGCTTGTGCATACACTTCACCCAGCAAGAGTTTTAATGGACGTTTCAGGGCATATTGTTACACAACAATGGCCCTATTGTTTGCAACGAAAGTTGAGTGTGCAGATATTGAGTTTGGTCATATATTATCAACTTGTTTGCCAATGTTAAATATATGTTCTCAGTGCCACCTTTGTCAACATTCGATAGTATAAATATTTGAGCAGACGGAAAATCTTAAACTGAAATTGTTTTACTGGCACAATATTAAAAAAATGTTTTATGTATCTTGTTCCAAACCTTATGTGATAAAGTATAGCAGATTTTGTTGGTAAAAATAAAGTAGAATTGCAGCAATATGTCTCACAAAGAGTGTATTTTTTTGTTTTTTTTAGTTTCATTGTGAAACATCTCAAACGTATAGAAGTGCCTTGAAAATAACAAGTGATAACGTAGGCCTTGAAAAAAACTGTCGCGCAGCTTGCGGGGATATTAAATCGCCTGTTTATCCGCGTTGTGGTAATATTCGATGGAGTTTATTTAGACGCGTCGCTTGTGTGGACACGAAGCGTTAAAGCTGTTTGAAAGATTGTTGTGTTCGACTGACTGTCGCGGAAGACGTCACTCGTCGCATATCGGGATTATAAGCTCCCTCGCGGAAATGTTTTGAAGGTCGTGCGACACAGTTGAGTGTCAAAGTAAACAGCAAGGGAATGAAATAGAGGTAAAACTTTAAATTCATCGCAATTTTTTTCGAATGACATAAGGTGTCCATCAGTGGTTCTTAACCTTTCTCCTTGTCGGCACCTACCTTTGAAATCACCAACAGTTTAGGCACTCCCTTCCAATATAAGTTAGATGTCATGCAGTATATCGTATAAACTCAGTATATTGCAGTATATCGTATAAAACCTGAAGATATAACCCCGATTAAAAATCACTGGTGCAGATCCATAATACACAATGTATACAGTAGAAAGCAATTGCAAGCGAAGGAAATGGACATCAATAGGTTTTAACATTTATCCTTCCTTAAGTGCTGTACACCAGTCGTTTGAAGTGCCCTTACGTAAACAGCCGCCCCTTCGATATCCAGTTGAAAGCTCTTGGCTTTATGTTGGGCACCTGAATTAACGTGGCAAGGATATGATTCACTCCATTCGTCGCGACGGCTTTCTTTCACTCTCATCCGCGAACGGCCGATACTTTGTGCGACACAAAAGCACGATAAATAACCGTGAATTGTGCAGCCTCGGTAGACTTAAGTATGTTGGTGGGTTCCTAATCCCAGCTAAGACTGTTGTTCCAAAAGGAGTTGCTTTGCCTCTGAAATGTGAGGCCTTTGTTTGATGCGGATATAGAAATTGCGTAATACTACACAAAAACCGATTTTGTTGGGTGGCTTTACCGATCTGTACAAGTGTATATGTTGTTCCTTATAAATGCCTTGATAACGGTAATGCAACAAATATGCTTATTTAAATCTTTTTTCGGCAAAATCTTGGTTGTTGTGCAAGCAATTGTGGCAAATAATCGGTATATCGTCGTGTTGGGTCTCGCCGGTAGGTCCTCGAAAGCGACGATCTGGTGACAACATTATAGCTCGGATGCGAATAAGACAGAGAAAACAGATCAACCTCCGCGTAGACCTAAGACACTTGTCACAAAGTACACAGCAAAAGGCGCGGGTTGGACCCCTCGTGAAGTGGACTCCGCATTGTTTATCTACCGCCAAGTCTGAAAGAAAAATAACCTGATCCCAGAGACAAGTGATCTGATCGACTGAAAGCGCTCGTTCGTGACGTCACGCTAGAACAGTTTTGTGACGTCACACGGGGTGTTGCGAGCGATCCGGGAAGCGAAACGTGTTTTGGCACCGGGTGAGAGTGATTAGATTTAGGTGAAAGAGGTTTTCGGTGATCCGCGCAAAAGAAATGCGACCCCTGATAAACAACTCCGCGCTGTGGCCACATTTGGTGATTCACTGAAAGACAGGTGGTTGCCTTTTGTACTTCAGCCGACTCCGTGGTTTAGTGGTCGAGTTTCTGGGAGAGGATGCAACAATATATAAAGCTTTAAATACGTCGTAATCTAAGGAGAAAACGCAATTTTCTTTGTTATATCTCCATAATAACATCACACACAACTTGTGGTTCAACCATTTTTTCTGTTTCTTACTAAATAGGGTGGTTTCGCATTTGGAACGAATCGAAGTTGTTGTTACAGATCTATGTAATTCACGCCGCTAATTGTGTCAGCTTTCGTTGAACAGATATAAAAATCAATGTTACGCCGCTACCATATGTTCTCGAACTTGTAGATTTAAATAATATAAAACGTATGCTTGCATCTATTAAAAGCGATTTGATCAAATACGTTACGCAAAATAAGAGAACACAAACCATCGTAAGTAATTTATAGTTGTAAAACTGATGAAGTTTTTGTCGACAAAGATTAGAAATAGTTGATTAATTCGACAGAGATTTGTTCATTGATATCCCGCGGTGGAATTCGACGTTTTGTAAGGACCTAATTAATGCAAATTCTCCTGGGCGTTACGCGCCCGGCTTGGACACAGAGGGGATTACTTGGCATTACACCTTTGCCCCATTAGCATGAGTGCCGGGCTGTGAGGGTTTTTAGCGAAGAGTGAAAAGCTGGAAAAAAATTGGACACGAATGTTTGTTGCGAAAAAGAGCGTGGTATAATGTATTTAGACTTGCGCTTTGCGCATTTCTACTCCGTAGTTTAATTATGTAACTTCGTTTAAAATAGTTTGCAAGTTACGAATATGTGATAAGACCTATGTGTCCACATGATTAGACTTATGTGCAGCACTATCAATGAGGTTAATTCTTTCCTAAACAATACGTAAAGCCACTTTGACGAAATATGTTACAACCTCGGCCAACTATGTCCGTCTTGTCGCATCGTAAACAAACCAAAGGAGTAGATTAGTGGAGTGAAAGGTCGCCACCTGCATAAAGTTCGCGATCACGTTCGTCCAGCAATCCGTGACGTGTGCGCTGCTAAAAGGGCGTCAATCTCGACTGCCATTGTGATTGATCAGCTTCTCATTGGCTCTATTAGGTGCTGAAATGAAGTCTCTGCATTGCGAAATTGCAGTAACATTTTAGTGCAGAAAAGATATTTGTTGTTAAGGTGTAGTTTAAACATATTGTAATGTGCTTATTTTTGAGTGTATTTTTAAGGTATTATTATTTTCAGAGTATTTTATATTATCTGTTGTTTTTGTCTTTTCCGCATCAGAGCAAACGTCATCAGGATAAGTGTTTGCCGTCCTGCAAAACAGCCAAGCCCAGAGTAAAGCCGCAGTTTTAACCTGCTGAGCGTTTGCCCATTAAAAACCCCAAACTACAGTGTGTAGAGCACACAAACCGGTTGTCATGGAAACCTTGACGCAGTACCCCAGGTCGAGGGGTAGTCGTTTATCCGCACTCTATCAGTCGACCGCATACGTTTCGTGAGAATAGAACCGGATTCCAGTATTCGGCGTCATTGATGCTAATCGTCGCGCGACCTGCAATTTCCCGACGTTTTCAAGAAACTTTCGTCGGGTTATTGAAAGTTGTTTGTGGCAAACCTGGGGTCATCGCCACGGTGTAGGTCACTGAAGTTTTCATATCAAAAAGGAAACGATCTCGGTGGCTTTCATTGAAGCATTGAACGCCAAAAATACGAATTCAATGAGGGGATAATACTCTATAGCTGTGGCCCCAGGCGTGTCACGTTAAAAATGATTTTGCCCGTGACTTATAAGTATTTTGAGCAAAATCGCATTATTTATTGTAAAACGGGATTCCTTGAAAACAGCATTGTAACGTCGGATTCCTGCGTGTCGTAAGTCGCACAACCGACGAAGTGACGATTCACGGTCGTTTGAAATTCGTTCCTTTGAACTGCTATTAGTATCGGGCACTTGCGCAGCCAGTGAAAACATTGAAACTCAACACAGCGTTGCGGTTCAGGTTTAAGGCTTCTGGTGCGTTTGTAAACGTGTGAAAGCGATGCAGTGTAAGGTCCATGAAAACAGTAGGAGCTGCGTGTGCGACTGCTGGGAGAATAATTCTTTTTATGTTTCCGAATCAAAACTTTTGTGATAGTTTGCTTCTGAAAGTGTGAAAAATATTTCATCCGTGTAATTTTCATTGTAGAATGGTATCTGTCGGCGGTTGGCCTCCCTTAACGTAGCATCCACCCAATAACAATCAGGCTCTGAAGATCAGTCCATGGTCTTGACGCCATCGCTCTTTATCTGCAGCATAATTTTTAGTTGTGCAAAAAATGACAAAATACTGTCCCGTACGTTGGCATCTATGATCGTTCATGCTTTACCCGCACACGAAGACGATCGCGTTTTCCACAAAGTAGTCTTCGATTTAGTCAAGTACCATTGACCCACGACTGAGCTCACTGTATGCACGAGGCAAGGGTGTAGAAGAGGGTTCGGTTTTCACTGAGCGGCGCATTACCGGCCCCCAAGGCGTGTCAGCACGCTAAGTAATGTTGATGCGTACCGCAATGACGTGCTGTGTGGTAAGGAATGCTATTTGTTTGCTGAGGTATTAGGAAGTAAAGATGAAGGCAAATAAAAGATGTACCGAAATCCGAAAGGGAGCTTAAAGAGGAATAGTCTAGCAAGTATTTATAAGACTCTGTATTTTCGCTGTGGGGTCAGTGCAGCCGTCGATTGATGTCTACAGTACAAGTTGTATTGTGTGATGTTTTTTTTTTTTTTTTAAGTTATAGAATAAGTTTTGTTACTTTACGTGAAAAGACTGAAATCTTCTTTTTAAAGATAAAATAAGTGTTTTATTTTTATAAATACTAGTGTGATTATTTCATTTCAAAGAAACAAAACACACCTTACAATCCCGAGAAAAAAATATTGGTTTGTGCGTTTAACGCAAACTTGTTACTTTACTTTGCAGCGTGGTGTTGAGTGTTAGATGTTCTTGTAGCTAAATGTTGTCGCATGCAACTGCCTGTAAACTGTGTCGCTGAGGATTAAATTTGAAGATGAAAGGACGCCGTGGTTCGTGAAAAGAAGACAACTAAGAGGTGGCGCCGACACGACCAAGAATCAAACTTGCCAAAATCGAGGACAGCGAACTGCCCGTGACCTCATCTTGACTGTATATGATCTGCTACTCCATAATTGCTAAAGTGAGTAAACATGTGTAGTTTTATTAGTTTTTCTTTGCGTTTTCTGTATTTTTGGCTTAAATTTATTACAGTTACGGAAAAGGGTTTTTAAACGTCGGTTAAAAAATGCTCATATTAATCCAGAAAAAAAAGTGACATTATGTATCACTTAAAGGTTCGACTTAAAAAAAACCTTTCGGTTTAAAATGGCAGAAATTGACTAAATACCAAGGATAGGTGACAACATTTAGCTTTAGCTGTAATGAGCATCTCCTGTCACCGTGATTCGAGGCCACCCGGGGAGCTGGAGCAAGTAAAGCGATTGTTAATTGACACTCGTGTCAAGAGAAATGACGGTGCTAATGCCCTCGCTTTAATCCTAGCACCGTTTCTGCAGTTGATGCTTTCGTATGAAGTGTCTGTACTTTTTCATGACCTCGCGTGCTCCGAGGTGAAGCAATCAGTTGGTTAACTCGACGACAGATGTTACCGCTTGAAGAGATTTGTTCTGACTGTTTGCTGAAGACCTTTAACTGTAACTAATTTGACTGATACACTGACAGCTAGGTTGCAAATATTTCTGTTCGTTCAGTTTGTAAATATAAGGGATCAGAATATTACGAAAACGTGTTGGTTTTCATTGTTCAGTTTTTGACAATCGCTGTTTTAACTTAGCAGCAATGTAAGCAAGGTTCGATATAACAGGCTGTTGCATACGTTTATCATATTGTTTTCCAACAACCAAAAGGACAAAAATTACTTCGGTGGCGGAAAAACAGTTGACCGTCCTTGTGTATCAGAGCAATTTACATAACTATAGTAAATTATTTGCGACAGAGGCCCAGTTCTTTGAAATCTATGTTGTGCCCAGCAACAACACCACACATAAGTTGTTCTGGCGCCTCGTGGTCTTCTCACGAAGAGTCTAAAATTTTCCAAACGTCATGCGAACATCGCCACGAAGAGACGTTTGATCGGAGATAAGGCCTATTTGAGACAACGACAAAAATAGTCGAAAATTCATTAGAGAAGACTATTGAGATAACATCTGTTTGTGTGCGCACGCCCTGCCATGTGCTCATACTCCCAACAGTGAAAACATCACCGGCTCACGAACGTGGTGTCCGTGGCGAGGCTTGCTGTGTTTTGCAAACGCTGGAACTCGCGCTTGCTTTGCCATCATGCAATGCTATCTATCATACACGGTGGGAAATACCCACAGTAAGAGATCATGAAGAAGGTTATAACACTGGAAATTATTTAAAGCTTGTAAATGCCCGACTAAGGCAGCAGACGTGGTATTGTAACCTGCCTTTGTGAGAATGTATAAGTGCAGATGTTTTGCTTCATGTTTTCAAGGTTTTATATGTACTTTCCGAATATATGCAGCTTCTCGATAACCGCCATGCGGTTCAAAGCTGTTCAGTTCACTGCACCATGTTTACGGCGTATAACTAGACTGCTATTACGACAGGAAAAATAAAATTATCAAATTATATGCGAACCTTAAGTTTGATACGACATAAAGCGAGGTTTAGTTTGATATAAAAGTACACGTGTACTCGAAGCTTTGGTAAATCGCGATCACAAGTAAAGATCTGAATGTGCCCAAGAACTACTGCGCGCACGACAGGTGCATGAATTCTTCGGGCGACCGCATTTCCACTTAAACTCACATTTGCTACCTATCACCTGTGCCAGAAAGAGAGCAGCCTTTAGCCTCACATGACCCAACCGACGACCCTTGACCCTTTGACGTCAATTACGAGTTTGACTTCATTCTCGTGAAGCCTCTGAGTTGCCTTGAAGGGCTCTCATCCCGATGTCCCGAGATTTCAATGAGGGAATCGAAGGCTCAGTAATTATAGGAGAATCTCTCGAATTTTATTGATTTTCGTTGTTTTGCGTGGTCGGAAAATCCCAAACTTTCAGGAATTCTGTTGTTCCATGTTTTGTTGCAGCTTTCCGCATTAGAGTAAGTGAGGAGGTAGAGAAATGTTGGCGTTGCTGAGTGCTCTTTATTTCTGTTAACTGTGTCGTTGCTGTTGATAAGAGTTTTTTGGGGATATAGTTCACAACTAGGTGTATTAATTTTATCTCTTAATATTTATCACGAAACCTTTTGTGAGAAATTTAAAGTTTAAATAAAGTGAACTGACCTTCTGTAATAGCTATGCACAGAAGTTAGCGCATATGAGTTGCATTTTACCAGAAAAAAACACCTTGAAAAGAATTTAGGACGAAATTGCCTATGTGTTTTTCTAGGTAACTATAATTGTTACGTCATAACTATGAATATCAGTTGACAGAAAGTTTATCGCCGTTTGAACGTGAAAGTTTACAAACAATGCGAGCTGTTATCGAAATTAACCGTAGCAGCCTACAATAACCTCCAGTTGCATGCTTTTTCTCTAACCTACAGGCAGCGAGTTTGACCGATGCGAGTAAAGTAGCGATCGCAAATCGCTTGTAAATCTTGGAGCACTCACCAACTTTCCAAGTCGTACCATCTGTGCGTCACACTTTATGCGATCGATTGCAGAGAATCGACCCGTGGTTCTGATGGCCCCTACATGTGGCAGCGCAGAGTCCACATTAAATTTGCAACGATTCTTTGTACATTCATCTGGGCTAACGGTTTTGTTGGT
Organism: Ascidia mentula; assembly: GCF_947561715.1. Classification (NCBI taxonomy): domain Eukaryota; kingdom Metazoa; phylum Chordata; class Ascidiacea; order Phlebobranchia; family Ascidiidae; genus Ascidia; species Ascidia mentula. Next base: position 8,480,075 of record NC_138574.1, on the reverse strand, counting down.
GCGGTCAAAGGTCGGCAAGAGGTGTTGCGAATTGTGATTGTTGCTGGAAATGATTTAGTTCCAGAACTGTCTTCAGTTGTCGATTCTTTTGGTCAATTCGGATTGCTTGAATTATTTTCCAAACGCAAGTCATTGTGCGTCACAATCGCAAAACCAGACAAATGCACTGCAAGCAAAACAGCTGATTTACCTATTGCAAGTTATGCTTTAGTACTGCAATGTAACACACATACCTTTGCAGTCGGGAAACATTCCTTGAATTCGATGTGGGTGACATGCGTCTAAATTTGGCAAGGCTGTATTGTGATTTGCAATTAGATGCAAATCTGTCACAATAGTCGTCCCTAAATCGACCAGTGCTAATCCTCCAGCTACGTTTTGTCAACAAAAAACCTATCAACACCGGTGCTGCTAACTACGTAATGAGCCATTGTGATAGCACAATCGAACCATTCGAGTGCAAACGATTTTCCCGCCACGCGCGTCATCGTATCTAGCTGTTTTTGTCGCGCGAGGTTCGAGAACAAACACCTAGTTTAGGTAAATTGCAAGGAGTGGACACGCGAGGTTTTCGGTTTTGCAGTGTTATAAGCTTGCCTGGTAGATATTTCAAACTGGGCGTTGGTACCATCAAACAGATGTATCTACGTCTGTAGCAAAGGAAAATTTGTTACCCAAGAAGAAAGTAATTGTAAATTTAGGTTACAAATCAAGAACCAAAGGTTCGAAAGGCGGGAGTTCAACATTTCTCTTGGGCGCTATAAGCTAATGTGTGGCATTCAACAACAACAATTAGCTACCTGCGTCACCGCAAGTTGTAAGGTGAAAGTAATTTTCTGCCACTGTTGGCGCCGGCAAATAGACGTGCGGTCGAAGCAAACGTACAAATGGCCTCTGCGGGAAAACAAGGCTCGATATGCCGCAGAGCGAAGTGGGATGACGCTGCTTGACCTTGGCAAGGCGCCAAGCACTTAACCGAAGTTGCAATGAATTTAATTGACCTCTTGGGGAGTTAGGCGCGATCAGGGCACAAGCCTTTACCGTTGGCGGTCCGTACTTCATGGAAGTTCTTTAATCTAATCAACTTTCTCGTTAACTTGTCGTCGGCCACAAACCCCCAGTTTCCTGGTCGCGCCTGCTGCCAAAACAGTGGTTGTTTTTAGAGTTGTCTGTAAGCATTGCTTGTTGTGTAACAAGTTCGCGTGCTGCAGCAGGGTTGATTATAGATATTTAGTACGTTATGTGTTTTGGTTGTTGTTTCCTTGCGTGCAAAGCCTGAAAACAACAGGTAACGTGTCATGCTATGGTCATTTAGCATCATTTACACGCCAAAGTTGTTCATGAAGAAAAAAGTGCAGGAAGATAGTGGTTCAAACCCTGGATGTTAAGTTACAGTAAAATTTTTTAATAGTTTCCTCTTGTAAAACGGACGTCAATTCGTCACACAGCTTCTGATCAGCATTATAGGGCATCAAACGCTTTCACTAGAAAACACATAACGCTGAGATATAATCGCGTAATCGTTTGAGAGTGGATTAGCTGAACCACCCTTTATTGCGCCGGTTACGAGTTCGCACGATAGTTCGGGACAATCTAAGAATCGTGGCAACGGATTAGAGATCGGTATGAGGGAAATAGGCCGGACATTAGCTCAGATTGCGACTTGGTGGAGTGGCGAAAAGGCTGTTATGTCCAACTCAAAGCAGCAATAGTATTTGTACATATAGCACAGAGCTATGGGATGTGATGCAGCTTTAACGAGCAAGAGTGTGTTTTTAAATCTGATTCTGTGCATTGCACAGATTGGTAATTGTTGGTAAGGTTTCTAATGGCATGACGATGGAAATGTAACCTCGACAGGCCGTTTAAACAGGTTTTTTGTTTAAAACTAAACAGTTAACATGCATGCTTTTCCGTACAACGTATAGAACCATAATCACAGGCCTTTGCAGCATTTATTAAAAAATAAAAAAAAACATGCACATCTAGTCCTACTTCGCCAAAAAAGATACATCATTGCATCAACGCATTATATGGTGCAGTAGTTTTAACGTGAAAAGTATGAGCGTAACCCAGGGTTATGAGTAATTTGCGGAGACCAACGCAGAGAGGAAAGAATCAGACAGACATTCACAGGCGTTTGCATTGCTGTCGGAGATATCGTATCGTCTGTTGACAGATAGATTCACCCATTCAGTCTTGCTTTGTTCACTGTCTCCTGTTCTTTATAGGAGTCTGTGATGATGAAGATTTACGATTGAAAGTAATACTCTATAAAGTGTTGTTTTATTTTGTGGTTTGGTATTTAAAAGGTATTGTTAGAAATTACTGTCTGGAAAGATTTGTAATGTTGCTTGATAATATATGCAGTTGTACCGCGAAACGTAATAAATCTACAACAGAGAACTTCGAAGAAAAGAATATAAAAATAGTTTTATCTAGAATTGCACATACAACTTTTTGCCTAACGACACTATTTAAACCGAGGTGGTTATATTGAACTCCAATGTGATCGACCAACCTTACCCGGTCGACTTTTGTTAAGACTAAAAGAAAGTGTCAAATTTCTATGCAATGGTTACGCTGGTTACAAAAACAACCAGCCAACTGTCCGGATCACAATGGAATTAAGGCGACCCCTTAAATCGAATTACTTGGAAGGCTCAAAAACTTAAACAATAGAAACTAAAGCACCGTCTATTCTTTTGCAGACAGAAACAGACGATCGATTGCCCAATAGGCGAGCCTAAGCTGAAATCGTTAGCCTTGAGTGCCATCTATCCCGTGTCCAGGCATTATGGAGCGTGGTTGCGGTGAAGAAAAAGAATTGGACAAATTAAGAAAGACCATTGAGGACTTCCGGGCCAAGGCGGAGCGGAGTGGAAACCTGGGTCCATATTGTGGGACGCCTAATGGTGGAAATACCTTCTTTCCGGATGCAAAGCATGGCAATTCCATGCACGTTCACAGCGACAGTTCATTTTCGTCGTCGGATGGAAGCCATTGGGGATCGAGTTCAAGAAACTCTGGTGATTTTTTTGTTACGATTCTTGCATGTTTGAGTGCTGTGTTTTCACATGTTGTTTAAAGTACGTAAACGGTATTGGAATTTTTAACGGGTTCTGTACAACTGTAAAAAGTGCGGGGCTGAGATATAAAATTTTTTTAATAGTTTATTTCAAACCCTTTGCCAAATTTTTACATTTTGGTTTTCTTTTGTAGATCCTTTGTCGCCAAACGCCAGCAAAAGAGTATCATCCGGAAGTCTATCCAGCATGAGTTCCCACGCGAGTCACTCGAGCGTGTCATCGTCCAGTTCTGGAAGCAGTGGCGATAATGAACGGAAAGAAGCCAAAAAGAAAAGATGGGTATGTCAATCATTTGTAATCCATTAATTAATCAAGTAAATTCGAGTGGTATTTATGTAATGGACAGATCTGTCTAAAAGCTTTTTTTTTGTGCTCACAAGCTTCAGTCATGTATCGTTCCTTGGGACTGATTTCATAGGGTCTTGGTATATTTGTTATACGAATGCATTTTCTAGTTTCTGTTTTTACGTGTTAAGGTTTAATTCAAAATTACCTTTGAAAAAATGGATATTTTTGTTCTGCAATAAAATGTCATAGTGTCACAATGTGCACGATTAGGGTACAAAAAAGCAAGAAAGCAAATGGCAGTAGACGTCGTTAGATTAGCATTGATCATCTGTCGTCTCGATCGCGGCTTCAGACAGCGAGAGGCGGCCATTCTTAAGTGGAGCCAGATTCATTTTCTCCGACATGGCGCGACGCCTCTGGCTCCGTTTGCCCCATAGTGTTTTATTTAACTAACGACCTGTGGGCTTTTTTGCGATCGGTTGATATAAACGACTTGTTGAAGTTTCGGAATCTGACTCCAAGATTTAAAAAAATTTTTTTTTGCATTGTTGTGATGGAAAAGTCATCAGGATAAACGTACATATCAATTTTTGTACATTGGTATTGGTATAAACACTATGTGCCGTACTTGGTGTTAGAAACCTTGCATGACTGCTTTTAGTATAAAATACAGTTTTTATATACCATCACCTTTATTCCAAATTCACCAAACTGTCGGCAATGAAAACTTTGAACCTATTATAGCCAACAAAATACAATACATTATACTGACTAGCATGTATTTACCCAACAGCTCCCGCTCAAGTCCGCTTTCTCCCGTGGCACAAAGTCGTCTCAGTCAAGTGGAGGTCAGGAATTCGTAGACGGTGACGATTCTGGGTGTCCGATATCACCCACTACCGCCAGAAGAATCCTACACAACCCGAGGTAGGTGGGGGTCACCATGGGTCATTGACTTTTCACATTAAGGTCAACTGCATTGTTGAATTTGTCCAGAATGTGATGTAAAGTTGTCTAATAGACAAAGCAAGATTCTATTTGATTAAGCGATACCGATGATGCCTGTAAATACAGGCGAAACATGTATATCCTGAACAATGTCAAACAAACGACTTGGGCAGGAAAGATTACCATAGCGTTTAAAATATTTTATAATTTACCATGATAACTTTGATGCTGGACGTTGGAACATCTGATTTTCACAATAGCTAATTGTACTTTCATTACGTAAAGGCATTACTTTAATATGCTTGCTAAAACCTGCTGGATTATTTTTAACTGATATGTTAGCAATTACTATTGTATTAAGGCAACATATGGGATTAATCCTCGGGTAGTGACTAATCTCTCCACTAATTCTATTATAATGACCAGAGAAGCATAAAATCGTGCACCGCTGGGCGAAACTAAACTAAACCAATTTGTTAACCACATAATGCCTTTTAGTGGGTTGCAATTATAACCGTTAGTGGTCATAGCAACTATTAACTAGCTTCTCACTGGTAACGTACTGCTAGCAACAAACAGACATTGATAACCAAAATACAGTTTTTAGTGTAAAATCGCTTTTATTGACGACAATGGTATTTTATACTTCTTATGTTTGTCATTTCTTTGAAAGCGTTTACAAAAGTTCTTGTGTTGATGAAAAGTTTTCCTAAAATTTTCAACGTTAAATCTTTTTCCCATCCCACATTTTACTCAAATCATTTATTTTCTCTTTAGTCTTGGGCTCACTCCTCAGAATGGAAGAATCTCGTACGATGAGATCCTCCAGGTTGTTCAGGAGAAAGATAGGAAGTTGACGGATATTCGTCTTGCTGCTCTCACATCTCAACATCAACTGCATCAACTTCAGGATCAGATTCTTCAAATGCAGGTGCGCTACTTACTAATGTATTCCTATGACTTTGCGAGGCAACTTTTGCCCTCTTGCCAAGGACGACGAAGCGACTAAAATGACTTATTCACCTAATTTCAGCAAAAAAGAAAAAGATTAATGTAGTTGAATGTGTTTTTTTACCAGTTCAATATGAGAATGTTGTGTAATATGGAGTGTGCAAAATCAGAAACGTAGAATTTTTTTCCAGCACGAAATGCAATTGTTGAGAATGGAAAACGAGAGACTTCAGGCACACACGGTCACCCCCGACTACACCGCGAATACATTGACATCGAACCGTTCCACGCTCAGGAGGCAGCGCGCAACCGACCTCGCCCCCTACAGAGAAAAATTCACCTCAACTGCACCACCTGACGAATTGTCTTTAAGTCCTAACCTACCAAGATTAGGTGCGTTTTACAAATTACTGATTGTAGTTTAACTGTAAAAAATATGAATTTAAGGGATTTTTTTGTCGACACAGATTGTTGTAAACTTCACCGTTTGGTGTCGCCCGGGAGCGAGGAAGAGGGATCCCAGATAAGGTTTGTGGTTCGAACTGCTGGAACTCCGAAAGTCGCTTCCACGCAGTCAAGAAACGAGCTGTTGATCGGGTCTGTACGTATTCCGAGAAAGGCGAGTTGGGATGATCTCGACAGAAGAACAAGCGAAATATTTCTCGTGAGTAAATCTTGTCTGGATTGGGTTTGATGTTAACTTATTCCCAATAACATTTAGGAGATAATGCTGATTGTTAATTTTTTCGTTTCTTTAATGCAAAATATTTTGAGCAAACCTTTGCAGCTTTGCATTTGATTTTGGCTTTGCATTTTGTATTTGATAAAACCGAAAACGTAAATTGTTTTGACAAAAAAAACGTATATTCATAATCTTTGACGAAATTGTTTTGTCGCTTGTTTTTAATTAAAGCACTGTCGTTGTTTGCAGGAATACTGCAGGTGTGTGGACGGTGACAGCAGGCTTGGTTTGTCGACCTCTAGCATAGCTTTCTACAAAGTTGGCGAACAAGTTCGTATTCCCGGATCCTCGCCACCAGAACTTCTTCCATGTGCTTTTATCATCGGAGACGTTAACACTGTTGAGATATCATTGAAAGGTAGCCACCGCAAAATAGAACTTTAGTTTGGGAACATATAACACTACACGCGCATCCACTAAATTTTAAAGCACTAAATGATCCTAAAAAAATCATATTAAGATGTTTCGGTTTCAACTTAAACCATTTCAATGTGAATTAAACAATTACTTTGAAATCGAGATATTTTTGTATGGCTTTCTCTGACCATTAAAAATTTGCATTTCAGATGCCACATGTGGTTCGGTGGACCTACTCGCATTCAGCACCCTGATTCCAAAGGACATGTTACTGAGATACGTGAATAATGTGATGCACGACAAGAGGATAATGTTGCATGGGCCGTCGGGCACAGGAAAAACATCATTAGCACACAGGTAAGTGCGATTTGTTCTGTTGAGAAAACGTTCTATGTTCATCTTGTTTTATAATAATGAGATTTTTTAAGATTCTGATATTGCACTTGTTTTGTACGTATTTACAAAAAAGGTGTATGTAAACATTATGCTGTTTGTTTATGACAGTTTGGCGCATCATCTGGTGACCAGACTGCGAAAGCAAAATGATCCATCGACGTTGATATTCGTATACGATGTGAAGCAAAAAGGAGAACAGGTAAAAATATGTAGAAATGCTACAAGTGATCAAAGAACTGCTTAAACTTCTCTCCTTTTATTTATTAACAAACACAATTTCGTTTCAACAAAGAAAATTTTATATACTTCTTTTTTAACAGGAGCTTCAAAACTATTTAAAAAACATCTCGGATATTTGTCGCCGAACGAGTCCAGGAAACGTCATCAACCTACCCCACGTCATCATAGTTGAAAACACGCATCTCGTTACGTCACTCACAGACATGTTTGCCCCTCTGTTTGATCTTCCAGCTGACGTGAATTGTCCTTACGTCATAGGTAAACTTCTATCTGGTTTAGGTTTTGTGACTGTAGAAACATGTTTCACTTATGGTGACACAAGTTTCTGCCCATACGTATGTATTATAAATAAGGCGCAATCGGGCGGAAAAAATACTTAACAAGTTACCACACAGCCAAAAAGTCATCGGTATGAACTGTGCGAACTACGGTGGTTCAGAGACATTAAAAAGTAAGTTTCTTAATTAATTTTTTGATATCGTCACTTTCAGGTACCATTCTTCAAGGAAAAGTTCAGGGTAATTTGGCAGAAGAATCCAAGCACGATTTTAATTGGATTTCATGCACTAACAGCAGTCCCCACGTAAAAGATTATCTTGGAAGATTCCTAAGGTATACTGAATGTAAAGTTATTTACAAAACTTAACAACCCGAATGTATCTAACAATACCAGTAAAAATTTCTGGGTTTATCTCTTACGTGTTGATGCAGTAGTTAACGTGTAAATAAAACAATTGCAGGCGAGCAGTCATGGAACACGAAATATCGGGACAACAGAACGATGAAGACGAGTTTCAAAATACTTTACGCGTGATTACTTGGCTGCCTCTCTGCTGGCACCACGTGAACAGATGCCTCGAGACGCAGTGTCCGAAAGATGTCACTGTTGGTAAGTGAAATGCCCCACAAATAATTGGCTGATCGGTCAGCACGAACGACCCATATTCCAAATATAGAAAACCTGATCGGAATTCTTGCCCTGGTTAACTAGACTTCGAATCCCGATTTGTTAAATAACATAACAATAAGTGAATAGATTTATAATTCGTGTGTTCCAGACGAACAAAAACAAAATAGTCAATGTAGGGGAACATTTATTGATTTGAATTCCAACATAGTGATATGTCCATGCACCACCCACTGTACTACAAAAAATAATGAGGGTTTTTACATTTTGCAGGACCGAGAGTTTTCGCTTCATGTCCACCAGACTTTTACGCTTCCTGTACGTGGTTTGTGCAAGTGTGGAACCACGTGATTGCTCCCTACGTCATCACCGCCATTAAGCGAGTTCGCCAATCACAGAAGCTTGACACTGATTTGACATGGAAGGATCCCGCCCAGTGGGTTATAGACAGGTAAAAGAATGTTTTCATAGTCGTGGAATAGAATTACTGGTTTTAACTGCATTCAACGCCATATATGGATGATAATAAATTCTTTAACTGTGTTTAGCTTGCTGCATTTTCCCGCGTCTGTTACATGCAAATATTTTTGTTGATTTCTGCAGCCACCATAACTTTCCAGTCTTTGCAAATGATCATAACATTTGCCTGAAAAAGTAATCACTTTTGACACAATAATATTGTTTTTCCAGTTTTCCTTGGAATGCAAGCGACATGGGCTGCGATCACACTCTTCGCCTGAAGCGCATCACTGAAGATGACGTCATGGCACCTCCGGTTCCTCCCCGTCCAGATCTGGCGACTAAGAGTCAAATAAACAGCGGTAGACCGATGATACCAATTCGAGCTTCGAGTTTGAGCAATTACAACGATAACGGGCCTGTGAAACAGCAACGTCACTCCGCTGATGACGTCACCAACGGTGGCACAGTGGAGGACTATGACGTGTGGCACAGACAAACAAGTCCAATGACCTCACCCACAAAAACCGCGCGATTTAGTCGCTGAGTTTTTTTAGTTATTTTGCCTTTTTTTCAGTGGCTGCTTTTTTAATTTTCTGTGTTTGAAATTAGTGTGCTCGCCTGGTGATACGTGGTAATTATCGCTTAAATTTAATTTGAAGCTTGCGCAGCACAGTTCGAAAACCCACGTGAAATAGAACTGAATTGTAAAACGCGTATAGTTCAGTTCCAACTCTTTGCTTTAAGGCCACTGCATTATTTTGAAGCGCTTTACGCCTGCACTGCGCCCTTCGCTTTGCAGTGACTTTTACCTCAATAATTTTGTCGTTTTGCTAAGGTTGTTGAGCCCATGGTGCTAAATGTCGTAACTTAATGTGCTGAAAACAGCTTTGTTTTAGGAACTTGACTCTGCTGATTGTGCATCACTGTTGCATGTATAATATCGCTTCGAAAGCCTTGTACGGTCTCCAAAAGACGCATGCAGCCGACCACCCTTGTGTACAAACGTATTGTCGCTGCAAAGCTCTTTGCGCTCTGTAACCTTTCATGTCTTGATAACAGCTTGGTGTGACCAACTATTGGCCACTTGTGCGCAGTCATCCGTAAAAGGAATATTTCAGCTTGGGCTGAATTGTTTTATTTTACAAAGAACATCATCGGGCATGGACGTATGCTCCCTTTTTTTCTTTTTCTTCTGCTTTCCTTCAGTTTTTTCTCCTGTAGTGCTGTTGTATAATATTGTATGCTTGCCGCTAATCATTAGCGACGTGAAATACAAAGAAGCGATGCATAAGTCGAAGACCTGATTTTTTTATAATTGAGAACGAGGAGTCAACGCAACCAATACAGGAGTATTCTAAAAGTAGCACATGCAGATGAACTTCGAACTTTATTAAAACAAGTTTGCTTTTACTCATTTTTGCAGCTTTTTCAGGGACTATTTGTAGTTACGAAACATAACTACGGCTTCACTTTTAATATTTCAATCAAAAGAAAAAGTGCTTTGTGGACACATGGAAAGTACAGTTCCCAATCTCTGGCAACCCACTAAATCGCCTCAACCACACTGATCGATGCGATACCTTTTGCACCATTCTCTAATACAGCCTTATAGCTAATGCATCCACCCCTTTTAGATGCTCCACAATGGTAACCAAGAGCGTCAATGCTTTTGCATCATTGGTCCCCAAAACCATCTTGTTGGCTGGACCTTCCACGCTTCAGTAACGTTCTTGCGTTCCTGTGTTTTTTCTTGTAATCCTGTATCAAAAAACGGAAAGTTACGGAAAGTAAAAATGCAGGTCGGCAATTCCGTAAGTTCGCTGTGTGTATACAAAAGTACAATATGACAAAAAACCGCGCTTCCATCGGCCTCAACCAATAAATAAACACCTTGCGTTTTGATGACGCAGTAGATACGATTGTGATTTATTCCGTCATACTTTGAAGTCTGTTATTAATTAGGTCAGGACGATCATCTTTTTTAAAAAACAATATGTTTGTATTTGTCGACGGGGTGCACAAATGCACATAAATAATTTAAAACGTTTGCTACATTGCGTCGTATAACTAAAAACACATTACAATTTAAAACTAGCCCGCCGACCAAAAACAAGCACCTTTCTTAACAATAACCACACTTGTATTATCCAGGACAGCGCTCTTGAAAAAAGCACAACTCTTAGAACTAGGCACGATAATACAGCATAAAACAAAGCAAATCACCGCTTTTAGCATGTCTTTGCACTCCAGCCATTCCTCCCGTATTTTATCCATACTTTTGTTGGAGCAAAACAGGGTCGGGCCTTCCAACACACGAGGGTCGTTCCGTGAAGTTAGAAACAAAGTTGTTGGGATTCTAGAAGTTTCCTTTTTCTCTATACATTAAAATACGAGGTTTTAGTTCAGAAGTGGTAACAGTTTAGTTTATCACTGTTTGAACAACAATTAAACAACAACTAATAATGTTTGTTTGTTGGTCTTATGCTAGGAGGCAGGTTTATTTTCGACACAATGATTTGTCCATTCTAAGTTGTGCTCGTACACACCGAAATTGTGCTGGACAATTCACAGTATTTCAGGATTGCTAAAGTTTGTCAAATATAGTTGGAAATATTAAAATTACCATTTTGTAGAGCCAAACAAAACTAGCGATCTATTTGCAGCAAAGCCTTAAGGAAAACTCTTTATGTTTAGTAAATAATATTTTTAACAATATAACATGCTATTTACATATAACCAAAACTCACCAATTTTTACTTGGTAATCTTCTGTTTCCATTTCACTGTCACTGCTATCATGCTTAAATACTCGTCTTCCAAACTGAGATTCTAATTTTGACTTTTCATTTCTTTGAGGAAGTTCTGCAAATTTATTATTGGTAATTTATGTTAGTGAAAAGGAGCAATTTGCTTCCAAGTTTTAATATTATTAACTTAAGTGTAGCTTTGCAGAAAAAGTTTTTACGGGACCTCTGTAACAATGTTAAGAGATTAACTAATCCTAAAACAATCACAGATTTTTTGGAAAAAATCCCTAACCCTTCCCACAGAAGTAAATGCATAACTGAAGTAAAGAAAAACTAGCAAGATTGTTTCAGTTAAAGCAGTTATGGAATTTTTACATTCAAATGTCAATCTTTTACACAATTTATGAGCAAATTTGCTCACGCTTAAACTTTTACCCACCTTCATTAAAGTAGGGAAACCTCTCCTCATCAGAAGAATCGTCTTCATCAGGTTTTCTTCCCATCATTTTCAAAAATGAAAAGGTTTGAGTTTCTCCACCACCATCATCATCGTTAATAGTGGTAGCGTTGTCCTTTTTATTGCCATCATTAGTCTGTCAACAACAATAATATGGAACTACCAAATTTCCCTCAGTTTTTTATGTCACAGGGTTAAAAATTCCAATTCATTAAAAGCAATATATACGTATGCTCATATACCTCTTTCTTTAAGTGTTTGCCAAAAGCACTTTTTAGATCTGTGGTGCTTGCCTCAAAAAACTTTGTAGCATCAACAGGAACGGGTTTATCATGTTTCTTTTTTCTTTTTTTCTTTTTCTTTTCAACAGTTTCGCTGCAATAATTTACTTTTGAGGTCTGGATATTGTTAAGAGATGTTTTAGTTTCAAAAAAATTAACTATATTAAAACCATACTGAGGTTTTGTGCCAAAATTTTTTTAACGTTTCTGTCAAACCCAGCAAATATTTGTGCAAAAAAAGCCATGTTATTGCAAAGCTGCAGATGTTGACCGAAAGGTACCACAAAGTGTAGACTAGTGTGCCAGCTAGTGTAAAAGCTAGCACAGTGCCACTTAACAGCTGCACTGATAAGACCTTACAGGTCTTAACAGTGTGTATACACACCCTGTCTGCAGCTTTCCAGCTAATATTGATTTGATTTTAATCAACATAAATCTTAAAACAAAAAAGTTTTTTTTTTGTTTCTTGAGAAACCTGCTAGGGGCAACTTCAAGTTTAACATGGTCCTCTTTATTTGGGTCATATCTTTTTGCATCTGGGTCTTGAAATGTTTTTCCTCTGCGCTTTAAAGATTTAGCTGTAGCCGCTGTTCCAACAACTTGTTGCAGGATTGCCAAATTACGTTTTTTTTCTAAACACAATCTACTTTTTTAACTCTACAGATAAAATGAAAAAACTAATATAAATGTTACAAAAGCAAAGTATTGCCATGAGGAGAAACATGCATTTTGATATAACATTAAAGCATTAAATCACACACTTTTTAAGCCTACCATCTAAATGTTCATTGTTTTCTTCTGCAATATTTTTTTCTTCTTCATTTGCAGAATCACTTTCAATAAACCTTTCATCCATTTTGAATCTGGCATCTATTCCAGATCTGTTAAAAGGAAAACAATTTTACACAATTGCAACCACAGTTTAAGACTAGTTTAATATTTATACTTAAAACTGCAGCACACAAAGCTTTTTTACCTTGCCTGTATCTCCAAAAGTTTTTTTCCAGATTTTCCTTCAAATTGGGGTTTTATTTGAATTTCATCATCATCACTGGAAGCATTGTTTAGTCCCAATACATCTCCATGTGATTTTGTCTTTAAATTAGACTGCACATAAAAATATATGCTCCTATTATGCAAACATCACAGAAAAAACACATTCTGCAACATGCAAGCTAAGTTTTTAATACATCACATAACTTCGTTTTGGCGATCGTTCATTTTTTTTGTATGTTATTGCATCAGCTCATTAATATTGTGCAGATTGTCGGCAAATTTTCGCTAAAGTGTGCGGAGGATTTGATTTTTCCAATGTGGTCTAATACTGTACCTTGTCATAAATAGTATTAGGAGTGTTGGAAACCTCATTAATTTCTTCCTCGTCAGAGCTCTCATCATCAAATTTAATGTGCTGATTAGATTTTTTTGTTTGATCCTACAAGTTAACACATGTTAGACTTAAAATGACAGTACTACAGTATGCAACATATGTAAATAATCAAGCAGTTCACCATCTATAATTTTAATTTGTCCATTTTATCACAACAAACTTTACTTACCAAGCTTTTAAGGGAGTTTTTAATCAACAGATTTGACTTCAATGCATTTTCCTTCTTTTGATGAAGGGACGCCAAACGTACTTTATTGGATAATGCTTGTTTATTGGGGCCTTTCATTATTACGGACAATTCTTCAAAGGCGTCACTCAAAGTGTTTTAACTTGGCCACAGTTTTTTGCAAACTCCTTGGGTCTGGACTCAGAATGCAATAAACAGCAACACGTGCGCTGTGGAATCAAAACAAAAATCTGGAAACTTATTCCGAACCAATTAACGTACATTATCATCCTGCAGGTGAGTTTTATGTTTTTTGCAACAGTGGCAAGTTTATGCTTCCGACCAAAATATACAAATCTATACGATTTTTACGATTTTTACCCCAAGTTTGTATGGAACAATTCGTACCGATCACATTCAACTAATTGACAACGACAAATCATTCGAAAAGAAGCACAGAAAGACAAAAATATTTTTGTAAAATAGTTGCGTACTGGTCTCTATTAAAGGTCATTTTCATGTTACCGTATTTTACGGACCATAAAGCGCACCCGATTATAAGGCGCACTGTCAATAAATTGCTTTGATTAGTTTTTTGTTCATACATAAGGCGCACCGGGCTATAGAACGCAACGTATTTTAAGGAGTATGGGTTACCGTATAAAGCTCATTAAACAAAAACTTGTTAGGTAATAAATGTAAGCAAGTCACAATAGTATGAATATCACAGTTGCTAGTTGCTTTTACCGTAGTTTATTGTGTAAGACGGTGGTTTATTTATAATAGTATCGGTACTGGTTTTGAGTGTAGGCAATAAAGCACTACTTGATCCATACATTAGGCGCACCGGCTTATAAGGCGCACGATTAATTTATGAGGAAAAAAAAGGATTTAAGTTGCGCCTTATGGTCCGTAAAATACGGTAAAAAGATTTCTTTGGTATGAAGTGCATAATTTTGGAATATTCAATTTCCATTTTTGTTAATATGGTAATTGCATTGCATTTTAGATAAAATTTTACCAAATCACTGGGCTGTAAAAGTTGTTGCAAAACTTGGCCGACCGGTCCTCAAGTGCAAAAAGGAACTCAAAGGGCTGCATGCCTTTGTTTAATTTTCAAAATTTGCGACGTAGGTGAAGAGCGACAAATAAACAAGTCAAGATTGCAATACATTTAATAAAAACACACAAATTTGACAGAGCATATCGATTAAAAGCTTTCTATAAAGATTGAACTCTTTGGGCTGTTAACATGTTAATTTGAAAACATAATCTTCGGTTCCGTTACAAAGTTACTGTGCGTAAAATGTTAATTGGTCTCAGCCTATTTTAGTGTTTGATCAGTTTCAGATGGAACATCTTCGTTAACTTTCTCTGCAATAATCGTTTTGTCTATTTTAGGATCCATGAACCATTTACCGGAGATATCTTCAAACTCCTCACACGCAATTAGCTCTGAATCTTCCACCTGTATAGCAATGCAAGAATCGACCAAATGTTTTTAAGAGGTAATTATGTGTGTAACATATATACCGGTGCTCATTTTTATGCCACTATATCCATGTTACATATACTTTCCATTAGTTGATATGCTACAAATTTGTTTCAAAACTTAAATTAAACGGATTAAACGGCACCATAATTCAGCAAGCATATGTTTGGGTAATTTATATAACGTCAAATTTCAAACTAGCCTACTCCAAACAAGACATAATATTCTTACTTTGTTTAACTTCGTGGCTCTTGCGTGATGATGGTCAACATACGAGTCATTGTCCATTCGACTGTAGCAAGGAATTATGACCCATCTTTTACGGTCGGACCAGTTTTGGTCGCTGTAAAGATATTTACCGTTCATTTTTGATATAAGATTAGAAGAAATCAGATATATGCCCATGTGATGTTAGCTACGTCGTGAAATAGAGAACTGATCTTTTCGATGTGAAAAAAATATACTTATTATCTCATCCCCATGCACACTTTCAGATAAAACTTTTTTATTTTTATTTATTTCAGATGTTATCCTATGTTTCAATATTCTGGGCCTTCACATAGATAACCTGGAGTGTAGCACGTTGCAATGAAAAAATAGTCCATCGCCCGGTTTCATTTCCACATAGAATTCTTCCAAAACTTTTTGGCACTTGAAAAATAAATGCCTATAATTTACGTTATATTTGTCGATGAACCCAAACCAGATTCCAGAGCGTTTCATGTCAAATTGCTTGTGTTGAAACACACTTGCAAAATACGTTTAAATTGTCTACAGACAAATTGTTAATTACACGTGTAAATACGTATATGAAATGGATTTTTCGATTACCTCAGCAAGACGTTCTTTTTCAGCTCCGTTCTGTCCTCCCATACGCACGTGATCAATTCGACCGAGTTTGTGACTTCCTCGTAGAACCTAAAAAAATTACCTCTTCATAAACAAATAAGCTGCCAATCAGCAAAATTTACACATAAGATTGTTCCCAGTTGGTGGAAATTAAACCTAGCGTCATAAAGGTATATTTGTAATAACCTAATATTATTTTTTGTATTGTGAACTTACTATTGGTAAAGTGATTTCAAATTTTGCATCAAACAGCATTACTTTTATTCTGTGAACATTTCCGTGTACTTACAAACTCATTTGAAGTGTACTTACATAGAGCCAATAGCGTAAAAATATTGAGACATTTGTTCAGGGTTTATAGGGACTTAACATAATGAAGTATCAAATCACGTACCTATGAAACAAATGTGAAAGTATGTAAAATTTTGTTGTATCGTTGCTGTTGGGCCGTGCGGTATTAATTGCCCTTAACGGGAACACCGCTAGTAGGATACGATACGCATCGATAGCGCGTAGCGTTAGCTCAGTGACGTCATATTTATATGCATTTTGGTGTGACGTCATGACCCCTATACTTCGTGGTGCTGTAATTTCCCAATTTCTAGAACGTAGTTACGTGCGACTTAGCACCATACGTGCTTTTGAACAACCTGAAATATATTTTTTTAAGAACTGACCTTCAGGCAACCATTTGACTTTTCACACTCATCAATAGCAACCATCACAGATAGAAGATCCGGGAAAAGCAATCCATTATTATACCAGTAACTATGAAAACATTGTAGCTAGTTAGTGAGAGATTTTACTGATCACAATTATTCAATAAGACCAGTACGTGTATATAGCATGTGCTTCGTCTCAACAATATTCTTACCCGTAATCTTGGTGCCATTCAAAACCGCCAGCATTTCCCTTTTCCTTTAGGTTGATCTTGGTGTGGTAATGATAAACCTCACCACCAAGAAGCTACCAGACAAAATACATCAAATTTTTGAGCTACTAATAACAACTTGGCAAAGGATTGAATTGCATGAGTTCGCTTAATTAGCGATTGTTTTTAACGCTAACTTCAAAAAACAACTTGTTTTGATTGTTACAAATTGGCATTAGGTATATAGGCTAGCCACTGTCCACTGAAAATAGCCTGACATAGATTATTGCTGATATCGGCAACCCAAACTTAGGAGAGGTTCTTACTTCTTCCGTAGTATCAACAACTCGTCTACATCTGCCAAACATTCCGGTATAATCGTTGCCTGGGTGGTTGAACAAAATCATACGCGCGTTTGTGTTCTTTCCATCCGCAATGTCGAAGGCATGTTTCGTCACATGACCCAGTTTAATACAATGTTCCAATTTGTCTATTTCTGGTTTCGTGAACAGTCCTCTAAAACAGTTTGAAAATAATTTTTTTCCCAACGTGATTAAAAGTTAGCCTAGTTGGTTGATAAAAGACGTCAGATGTCTGTTCTACGTAATTGGTGAATGTTTTAATGCGGCATTAATTACCTCACAAGAATAAATCCATCCGTTTCGAAAGCTTTTTTCATGTCATCGGTAACAGTAAGGTTCTCGCCCGGAGTGAACGCAAACTCTGGCACAGGAACTTAAAGGAAAATTTAAACAATTTAATAATTGCCATAACTTGAATGTTACAAAGCTCACCAGTTTTAGGGTTTTCCATTTTTCCGACTTAACTTTGTAACAGAGCAGAAACGATTTACCATTAATCCTGTTTTGTTGCTTGCAAACGTATACGTGACCAATGCACTGAGAATCCATACAGCGGCAAATTCTGGCTTGTGTCTGGCAAATAATTAACTTTGGCTTTGTTGAATCCGCCGAATGATCGACAGGCTAAAGTTTGGTAATTGGTAAACAGGAATGTTTTCGGCATCAAAATATCTCTTATTTGCCAGCTGGTGCGGACTCGAGGTATTGAATTCGTCGCACCTCAGCGATTTAAAAAAAACAGTATGGGATACTGTTGGAGAGTCATAGGGCACCACTGTTGCCATTTGGCCAGATTTTATAAATTTGGCGGCTTGAACTCGAAAATATCGTTCAACAGTAAAGGAAACATTTGGCCGTTTATGGCGTTTTCTGCCATAATGTACTAAATGTGGTATATTCTAAGTCAAATGTTTGAAAGAAGCGGGAGTTCCGGTGCAATTTGTACATAACACAACCCACGTCTGCATTTTGAATCTCATTGACAGCTCTTGTCACCAAAAAATGTTTCGGTACAACGGGATAGTTTGTCAGAAAGCAGATATGTTCAAGCCGTAACGTTGAACTACCGCTTATACAATTTCGGTTTTATGCAGAAAAACGTAACTAGGTTGGGCAGCAGGGAGAAAACAGGATGTCATATGTTTTGAGCACCTGGCTACACTCACAGATTACAGAGATTAGCACGAAATAAAAATAATTTTTGTTTAGAAAGTTCGTGCCAATCTTTGCAATCGTCGAAAAAACTCCAGCACAATGATTTAGTGCTACAGCCAAACTTACTTACATAATACATATGTACGGGCTTTACTGTGGAGACGTATTGGTATGTTGGCAATATCTCTGGCCAAAACCTTAATTTCGTGCTTTTCTGAACCTTGCGTTGGTGCAAAATAGCTAACAATAAGATGAATAATTGCCTTTAAACATGAACTGAGCCCATTTTCAGAGCACTAATCAGTAACTGACTAACAGGGAATGACATAACAGTCTGGGCCTACAAGATAAGAAACAAATAACTTACAAAAAGGAGCAAAGTCGTGATTTGCAAGTCGGCAAAGTTTATGTAAAAAAAATATTCCAGCAATTAGACAAAATTTATATGGCAGCACTAAACAAATAGGTTATGCGTTGCTCTTAGGTGAAATTAGGCACAAACACATCTAACAAACATGGTCGTTTTCTTACATGCACAGTAAGCACAGTGATATTAAATGACCTTTGAAGAAATAAGTGCGCTTTTAGATGATTGAAACATTAGTAGGCCTATTAGGTCCAATAAGTTACCTGCAACTGTAATTGATTCGATATATTTCTCTATCTTTATGTTATTTTCATATGACAAAAGGGTTCAGCAACACATACAAATTTAGGCAAAACGTCAAGCATTACAAAGTGTTAGAGGATCAGCCTTCTTGACCCACGCTACAGCAGGCGTTATCCTGGACATTAACCCAGCAATCATGTCATCAGTCATAACACCTGGGTCTCTGGTTTGCAAGGAATGCTGGAGAAATTTATCTACAGTTTCATCCCAGAGCCTCGGTGGCAAGTTACTTAAATCTTGAGGTGAAGACGTCCAATCCCCATTTTCCACCTGCCAATAGGAACATTACATGTTACAAATATCATCATTGTAGTTGAATTTAATAATGCAATTGGGTGCATAAGCGTCGGTTTCTACCTACCGGTGATGACCAGTCTATCCTTTTTATGAAACATCTAAGTCGGTAGTCTGTGTATTAGTAGCCATGCGCCATGTGATAGTGCCATTGTAACGCTTTTTGTGTTATTTTTTCGATTCATGGCATGAATGATCTTATCGCCACAAGACATGAATCTTAATGTTCCGCAAGAAAAAAGTTTCAAACCCGAATCTTTTCTTGCATGTGCATTAATTTTTATGAGTATGAACAAACGCGATATGATCATAAAATACAACATTGGTTGCTCCAAACTTATGAAGGGTATTTAACTAAATTATTAGGTATTATCTTTATAGGGTAGTCATTCGTCACAAGGCTTGGCAAAATGCTAAACCCTAACAAAACTTTCAGACAAGTTTCTTGCTAAGACAGAGTCGGTTTTCTGTTAAACAAACGAGTTAAAAGCGATATTTTTACTCTGAGCTCACATGAGGCGTCAGTCACAAATATGTTTATTCGCCAAAGAAGCTTCGGGGCCGGGCAAAGATTTTACCTGGCCCTACCTGGAAATTGAAAAAAATCGACGCCTATCATTGTATGTGTTGCAGTAAGTGCAAAGCTGTACAATTCCTTAATGTCACCATAGTCATAGTAAAGCGTGGTAATTTTTACAACAAATTGCATTATTTACAATCTTGTACACAGTACACATGAAATACTTTACCTGCAAGGTGAAGACTATTGCCACATTTTTATATGGGGCATTATCATTTTCGCAGAATTGATAAAACACAGTTGTTGCTGCAGCTGGAATTAAATCCAAACGGTCGACAACCACAGCACAAGCACCAGACTCAAAGTGTGCAGTAAGCATTCGGTCAAGTTCGAACTTGGCTTCTGAGTCTGGAAGATTTTTCAGGTCGCCACCAGATATCTGGTAAAACAGGGTCAATTAATCATATCATGCATGAAGAGTAATAGTGTACAATTTTGGACATGCTACAACCCATACGCCTGGACAAGATTTTTTGTAGCAACATGGCTTCTGAATAAAATTACAATAAAAAATGCTTTTGTTTATGAGTTTTGTGACAATGCTACATGTTTGGAAAGTGGAAACATGCCTTTATAAGGCAAGGGTTTTTAGGTGAACATCTAAGAAAGTTTCTAGTTTTCACAGAGGGGCTTGACAGAAAATAATGATAGTGTATTTTTTATCTAAAAAAACAAAGGTATTTCACACTGTAGTTGAACTGCAAAATTTTCCTTTCAATATTTGTTTAAAGTCAGCATGATTAAACAGCAATACAAACCTGCATGCTGGGCTTGGTACAGTTGTTTGAGTAAGCAGTAGCAATGTTGCTGGCAAGACACTTGGTCGTTAAATAAGAAGTTTTATCTGAGGCAAGCATTAAAACAGCTGGCTGTCGGTTGTCTGAATTATTTTTGTGTTTCACCAGATTCACCCTTCGCAACACAATACCACTTTTAGTAAATCTTATGCACAGAGCATGTAAATTACAGTGAGTTACATTTTAACACTAGCTTTCATTAGGTGTTAGTTACACCACAAAAGGTAATGTTTGTGATAGTTGTCAAAACATCTTACTTGGCTATTTTCCAAAGAATTGCATCTTGTGAGCCAATTTCAGATGCCATTAATTTTAATTGGTTTTTTAGTTGATCGGCTGCATTTTCCATGGTGAAATGTGAGTTTTCAGTTGGAAAATATACAAACCACACAGCCATAGCAAGTACCAATAATGCGATGATCAATAGAGGCCCAAGTCTCGTTGGCTCTGTTATGAAATATAATTTTAAAAACATGTTAACTATTTGTTTGTAAAATTTGGCAGAAAAATTGAGAACTGATAATTTTTGTGTATTAACTATGAAACGTCCAATTCAACAATCCTTCAGAAAAGGTAATAAAAAGTGCCCATATATCTTGGAATTGTATAAACGTACACATAAAAATTCATACAGTGTTGACTAAAAAAAGGTCCACATTTTAAGGGTGCATATATAGGTTGGCACATAAGGTCGTACAAATTTAAAAAATTTAACTTTGTTAACTAGCTTGTGACATACTAAAGGTTGCCATCCTTTGTCCCAGGTCATTAGAAAGCATATGCTTGGTAAGCTATATGTTTTTTCTCATGTTTTATCATTCATCCACTTAAAAACAGTAAAATGACTAAAAATAGAACATGTCTGGGCATAAACTGTTGTAGCATTAGATAAGTCAAATGTATCTTGCAAAATATGAAAATAACAAAAAAAAGCAAAAAAAATAAAAATATTTTTTTCAAAACAATGTCATATTTTACCCTAATAAGTTTGCTGCTATTTCGGAATCTTACTGCTTTGAACATTATAATTTATGCTGCACATCAAACTAACACATCTGGAGGATCCAATCTATAATGCGAAATAAACACCTAATTACATATATATACCTTGCTTTTTGGGGGCTTTGTCTGGGGTTGTTACAACTTTTGTTTCCTAAAACAAATTTTTGTCAGGTAAAAAAGTTATTAGTATCAGTTGACTAGATATCTTTATTCATTACATAGACAACAAGTACAAAAATCTTCTTTTAGACAAGAACACTCTACTGACGCAACATTGTGTGGTGTATTTCCGTGGATTTGCATTTATGAGCCTTTTGCTATTTGTTACTGGGCAACACACAAAAACCTATTCCCACAATAAATATAGGCTACTAAACAAGGTGGTAAAAAGTACTTGTAATGTTGAATCTTTAGCTGTTTGGTCATCAGCATGAAAGCTTTCACTATCTGTATAAAAAAGATAAAAGTTGCAAGCTTGTTGCTTTCTTTGCAAATTGGAAAAAATGTTGTGTGAAAGTTCACCAATAATTCATGCAAAATAAATTAGTCCATGCAATAGCATACAAAAAGGTTATCATAATCCACACAATTAATGATTACCGAAAAAGTTCTCCCTGCAAATTACAAACCTTCCAATCTGGGCTGCATATATATTTTTCAAATGCAATGATTATCAATACATACCAAAGCTGGAACTCTCAGGTTGAGTTCCATATGTGAAAGTGCTTACATCTGTTTCTTCATCATATAACTCATCACTGCTGCTGTTGTTAGCTGTGGATTCATTTAGTTGTGAATCATCTAAGAGTGAACTTTCAGGCTGTATGTCTCGATTGATCTTTTTGATCCTAGAGGAGCGTCTTGGTGGAGTTTGTTTAGATTTTTTGCTATCCGTGTTGACTTTTGGACTTTTAGTCCTTACCATTCTTAAACTGTATCTTACTTGGGCATAAAACTTCTGCAAAAGCTTTTTTACAGTTACATGACGACAAAAAAATTTAAAATTCACTTGAAAACATGAGTTTTTTTAAAAAACATTTCACCCAAACCTGCTCAAATGCTTATGCAATGTAACCGTTTTCACGCACAATTCCTTCAAGATATGCCGGCCGAATCCAAATCTTTCATATTTTGGCACATTCCCCCCATACATTACAAAATTTGTCACGTTTCGCATGATTAAACAGCATTTCACCAGGTATGTTTGGTATTCTATGGTTAGGTCGGAAACCATATTAAAATATTAACAAACATGTTTACCGATGAAACATTCGCTGTATTACTAATAGTAATTTACCATTAGTAAACTTAAGTTAAAATGCTGAAATACAAACATTTTCACGCAGCCCACTTCTACGCTTGACTGCTATCAAGTCGCGTCTGGAATTTGTATTTTACCTTGTGCGCTGTGACGGGTGAGGGCCGGGGCTTGACTTTGATCCTCACCTCAACGTTCGTTTTTTTCACCTCAATTTTTCTGGCATTTTGCCCGCATAGTAAATTCTGTCTTACCTGAAGTGTCTCGTCACAGGCTATTTGTTACACTTCGGTGTCACTTCGAATTTGTAGAAATACAACGCGTGGGACCTTTCTCACGCCATAGCCTACCAACTGTTAATCTGATAGATGCCACAAGCTATAACCGTCATTTACCTGTCGCGAATGGGGCGATAACGACTAGGACATGTTATAATATTAAATGGTTTTTGGATATACCGGAGAAGTATAGGGCGCCCCTGTATGTGATGTAAGTCTTTTCAAACCTCACAAGCCGTAACGCCAACCATATTTTTTCACAGCGGATCCTTTTTTACCGCAAAGGCCAAACGTTATATCCAATAATTTAGGGCAGTGGTCCTTAAGTTTCAAAACAACTTCCACAGTCCGGTATATTCATAAAATGTTAGCCAAAATGTATTAAAAAGAACATGGAAATAAAGATTAAAAAGGCAAAAATATGCACTTTGAACCATAAGAAATCCATTTACAAAATCCTTTGAATATTTCTTTAACATGCTCTTTTGAAGCCACTTTCCACTCTTTTACATTTACACCCGTCTTTTGACACTTTCGCTAGTTATGTCGCTTGTGGTATGTCTTTCAACTTGCGTTACTTCTTAGTCTCATTTGTTGCACAATCGCCGTAATTATCTCTTGGCTTTTGTATTGTCTTTCATATTGTCCCACATATTTCACGGTTTTAGGATCCTTTCGTGTGGTCTCACAGATCACGGTTTTTGGTCAGAGACATTGGCGTCGATTTAGGGGTGACATGTCACCCCTCACAAACAAACAGGGGTGACAATGCATGCCTTGATTTTGTTTAAATTAAAAATTATTGTCAGAAAAATCACATACATTATACCATGCGTTAAGCTAGTTTCAAACGACCTGTGTTATCACCGTCACAATCAGGAGATACACAAGTATCTCGTGGACTGTTACGCAACAAAGTGACACGAAACGGAATTCGCGTCGTTTGCCTACGTTTAGGGCGATACGACTGACGGAATGTTTTTTGCGTGTTTCAAAAACCTGGAAAAGTCACCCTTAATATTTTACAAAACGTAAAAAATCGACGCCTATGGTCAGAGATCATAACTTTTGTTCTGACGGATCAGTCCAGATCTCAGTTTTGGTTTCAGTTCGAACTTGGGTCCAGGAATAGACCATCGGTGACGGGACCTACAGTCATCATGCTGTCTGACTGAGACTTTTGACAGACTCGATGTCGGGTTCGTGAAAATGCAAGACCATCAAACCGTGTCAACACTACACATCTCAATCGAACCAATGCGATTTTTGGCAGCAGCAAGTCTTATTACGCAGATGAGCTTATCGCATTGAAAACACTAAAACAGATTTTGCGGCTCGCTGGTGTTTGATGTTTTCTGCAAGCAAGTGGCTCTAGATAAGTTCGGCGTGGGCTACAGCAAAGTTCGAATAAAATGCGCCATATTTCAGGTTTTAACCAAATTTTAAACGAAACTGTACATGGTATAATAGTTCGAAAATGTTGCCAACCCCGGCTGTATGCAGTTAAAGTTTAACTTATGGCATGTGTCGACTAACAGGGTGGAAATATCAACAAATAACTTTATATGTTAGATTTGTAAGTGACAACTTTTTTAGCGTTATCAATGTTAAAATTAAATACTACGTTTTAATATTGTAGACATGACAACATTTTGACAATTTGTATTTTTCCTATGTATACACAACACACATCTCCACAAATTGCAGCATTTAGGAAAATTGCCTTCTGTCATTCTTCTTCTTGCCAACCTGTTTGAATATCTTGGATTTTTGACTTTGATTCTTGTATTGATTTCTGCGTACATCTTTGCTTGCTCTTTTACTGTGAACATTGAGGTCTACATGAGGTGGAACAGTAAATCCAAACGACGATGCCACTTTCTGTAAATCAAGAGTCTCCACATTGAAAATGGATTTGAGAGAATGGGACGCATAAGCTCTGATATAAGACTTGTATGCCTCTTGTGATGATTTGTGGAGAAAATAGTTCTTTTGAATAAGTTTTTCCAGCTGATTTTGTATGTTTGCGATCTTGGACCAAGAAAACTCAAACTCATTTAGAGGCACTTTGGCATGCCTCAGGTATCGAAGAAACCCAAGTTCTTCAGGGCGAAGAATTAATAAAGCATGCCCTTTGCCATGTACACCACGAGCTGTTCTTCCAACTCTATGAATGTATTCCTTAGGATCATCAGGTGGGTCGCATTGAACAATCCAATCGACCTCTGGGATGTCTAGACCTCTTGCTGCGACATCTGTACACAAAAGTGTGCCCTTCTCTGCATTGCAAAATTGGAAGAATGTGGTTGTACGCTTGGTTTGTTTTTGTCTTCCGTGAATGCTCAAACATGGCAAATCAATGTAGTTGAGCAGCTCATAATGATATTTCACACTCATGCAGGAAGAAAAGAACACCATAATCTTTTTGTCCCTGTTGCGCCGCAAAAATGTGAACAGCACAAGAAATCTTTTTTCCGATGGACAAACAACATAACCCTGTTCAAGGCCTTCTCTGGTAGCCTCCGACTTCACATCATCTACCCCAACATACAGGGGCATTTTCTTGAGTGAAACTCTTGCCAAATCTTCCGTTTTTTTAGTCTGTGTGGCAGAAAAGAGCATGGTTTGTCGGCGCTTGGGCAAAAGCCTAATGATCTGTTTCATTTCTTCTTCAAAACCAACTTCTAAAATACGATCAGCCTCATCTATTACAAGACACTGCAGATTGCGATACATAAACTCTGGGGTATTTTGCAAGTGATCAAGTAGCCTACCAGGTGTTGCAACCAACAAGTTAATGCCATTACCCAACTTCTTTGCTTCTGAAGATCGATTGCTTCCACCCATGATGAGTCCAAATGTCTGACAATGGTGTTTCATCACATCTTGGCAAACACCATAAATTTGCATTGCCAGCTCTCTAGTTGGGGATATAATAATTATTCCGGTTCCATTTCTTGGCATGAATTTAAGCTTGTACAAGAGCTCAACTGCAGGAATTAAAAATGCCAATGTTTTGCCACTTCCAGTTTTTGCAGCAGCCAGCAGATCACGCCCCTCAAGCAAAGGTGGAATTGATTTTGCTTGAATTTCCATCATGTGGGTAAATCCCATTTCTTCAATTCCTTTTAATGTAAGATCACTTACACCCAACTTAGTTAATGATAAAAAGGAAGTATCATCAACAGGGTTTTCTTCAAGCATTTTTACCGTCAATGACGTGTCAGGAACAGTTGAAACAACAGTATGCAATTTTTCCTTTTCCATATTTGTGTCATTATCGATTTTCACTACAGTTTCAGGAGTATTGCTATCTTCTGCTTCTTCTACCTGTTTTGAGGTAGTTTGACCATGAAGTTTAGAATAGTCAGTTTGTGGCTGAACAACACTTTCTTCATTTTGTAGAACTCTATCACGGAGCAGCTTTAATTGTTGTTGCCTCTGTTTCCGTTTCGCCAACTTTTGCCGAACCTTCCTCATATGATCAGCCATAGTTAATGCTATGTACGTTTTTAAATATATTTGAGTTTACAATGAGTATTTATGTCAACTAAAATACTTTTCTAAACAAAACCTAATAAGTAAGAGCTGGGGTAATTAATGATGTTTTTTTGATTCCTAAATGAATCGTTGAAATAAGTTGCAAACACACACAAACAAATCTAAACAAACGTCATTTTCTCAAAACTTTTGTAAGCGCCCGAATGTCCCAGTATGAAATGCACTATTCTTCCTGAATTAACATTTCCTTGGAACAATTTAGCACGTGGTTTATTTTCGCTACAGCAATTCTGGTGATTTCCCTACTCACAGCTTACATTGAATTTCACTAAAAACGTTAATTTTCTTTAAAGTAAAAGCGTATAACATAAATGATTCCTATGTAATGTTTTTGTTAGTTGTTGTGATGTATTAACCAGAATGTGTCTCATAGGAAAATAATTTCACAGAAACGAGGTCGTTGAAAAGCTAACGCGTTGTTTATTTTAAACCCATCGTATGTTGCGTGCTTGGCAAGCATTTTCCTTAAACTATTTCTCTTTTTTAGACTTGTTGAACTAATGTTAAGTGTATCAGGTTAAGGTTTGGTGAACGTAGTAATGCCTCGCAGAAGTTTGCGGATACGATCACGAAAGGAGAGTGAAGATGAAGTGGAAAAAATAGACTCCCAGCCTGAAAAGAAAAACGATGTTTCTTCTTATGTCAAGTCCTCCACTTCATTGCTCCTTGACCAAAGTCCAACAACCACATCAGACGAAGTAGAGAATGAATGTTTTTCAGACGCGGATAGTGATGATTTAGAATCATTTGCGGACACTTTTGCAGATACAGTGTTAAATAGATTATGTATCCAAAATAACAAGAAATCAACAATGATTTCACACAAGCAGGAAAGCACAAGCAAACCGTAAGCAAATCATACAAGCCTTGATTTTGTTTTGTGCCCAATTTTATTAACCTTTTCATAGTGTTACTTTTGATATATTTCAGTTCGTCAACAATAGATGTTGGTGATCTTAATTTGGATGGCTACATTTCAGTGGACACACCAAGTGTTGGAAACAGAAAAATATTAGACCTTTACACTGGGACAGGAAAAGACGATCCAGTAATGAAATATTATGTTAAATAAAGTTGGTGTAAAAATGTCATACACTTCTATTTTGGTTACATAGCAAGATGACTTTTTGATACTAACATGAGCATAGACACTGCAAAATATTGGTTTGTTCGGCAGGTGATGAAATACTCTGTGATTACACCAGACTTTGAGACAAAGCATGAAGTACCCAAAGAACTTGGAAAAAGAGCCCTGAAAAAACAGCGAAGAGCTGAAAGAAATGCAACATCAGGAAAAAAATGGTATACTTTTGAAACCTGCATTTAATTTTCCATAATTTGCAAGTCCAACAGTTTATTCACATAATATAATTTTTATGTTTTTGTGTAGGTTCAACATGAAAGCCCCAGAGTTGACCGAGGAAGTAAAACGAGACATGAAAATATTGCAAATGCGTTCGGTGCTTGACCCGAAAAGATTCTACAAAAAGAATGATAGAAAGACTATTCCAAAATACTTTCAGGTTATATTTTGTTGTTTATGTAAACCATTACTTTAAAACAATGAAGTTCCTATTTTGCTATTGTAATAGTTATTTTAGTTGCAGAACAACTTTTTGTTACTTATCACATTTACACAAAAGGCTCTAATTTTAATTGGTTTTGATGTCTTGACAGATTGGGAAGGTTATGGACAATGCTGCTGACTTCTACAGTTCAAGGGTGCCAATGAAACAGCGCAAAGCCACTTTGGCCGACGAACTGCTTGCAGATGCCAACTTTAAACGCTACCAGAAGAGAAAGTAGGTTTTTTATTATTGGTACACAAAGGGAATTTTCGTTTTATTGTGCTACTTCCCTAAACTATATGAGTGGCTTCTGTCAATTTGAAAAACCACCAATGCTTGTGTCCCAAATATTTTTCTTACCAGGGTATTTACATCAGCCATGCATTTATGAAAGTTCTTGAAAAAAGTTGTTTAAATGTTTGATCAAGTATATAAAGGTTGTTAAACTTGACATTTTGTTCCTCCAGGTTTAACGAAATACAAGCAAAGCGTCGTGCCATGGGTGGTTTCCGAAAATTTCAAACTCGACGAAAAGGAAAGCGGAAGGCTGCTTAAAATTGTGTGCCATAAAAATTGTCTCCTTAACTGTAAGCTCGTTGGAGCGAGTCGAACGAAACCAAATGTTGGATTGGTGTTTATTTGAAACTTAGGCTTGCAGTGGTGGATATGCAATAAAGCTAAATTCATTCTTCAGCCTACACAATATGTGGTTGAATATGTATTGCAACAATAAAACTTTGTCGGATTATCACTTGTGAAAGCCTATTTTTTTTGCATTACTTCATTAAATCGAGTCACACATTAATTCAACACAATTAAGTTGCCACATTAACACCTTATGAAATCGTGCGCTGCGTCAGCTGGCACAATGGAATTTCAACTGTATGAAAGTTTTGCCACCCGTTGTGACAAGGTGACCTCATGGTGTGAAATGGAATAACAAGTGTTGATAGAAACATCAACACAAAGCAGGGATACAAACAAGAAACAATTCGGAACATGGCAGTAAAAAAATCAGCGATTTGTTCATTGCTTCTTTTGCGCTATGCCGACGTTGCGTCAGAACTCATAGCTTCCTCATAACAAAACAATTAAAACGTTCGCGCGATGGCGATCACCAAGCAACAATTAAAAGTAAATAAATTTGTTTAAATCATCAATATATATATAAATCTCCTAAAAAAGCATACATGCTATATATTAATATATGCCCAAAGGCATAACAATAAGCGCAAAGGTGCAATTATCATTTTGCATTCAATAAGCGATTGTATAAACACTGAAGCAGGCGGTGCCAAAAAGGCATAAAAGCGCAATAAAATTAACTTTTCGTAAAATCCGTTGATTTGCATTGAATAATTCGTCCTTCGATAAACGGAAGAACTTGCCATTTCAAATCCTGCAGCGAGGAATCTCGTTCCTTGCGGAGTTTTAGGCTTTCCTTGGGCAAAATACGTTGTCTCTGTGCTGCTACCTCGAGCGCAACAGTTGAGCCATCGTTTTGACCACTAGGGGCGTATGTGATAAAGTTGGGTGTGTGCACGATTTGCGTTTCAGTTTGTGCAGGAGAGCTTTGTTTGTTATTGTTGATGTCCGGCAACATTCCCATTGACCTTTTAATCATTTCAAGGGGGGCCTCATTCGAACCGTTTGGACCAGTCGCCATAAGAGCTTGGTGGGGATTGGCATCCTTGTTTGAGGAATGAATTTTTCCGTCTTCTGATATTGTGATCTGACGTATAGGTAATTGTTACGATATGGCCATAAAATTTTAAATATGCTACACGTGGTTATGGCTTAATAGTTGTTGGGAGAAAGTTAGAAGTAAGCGCGAAGAGCCTGAAGTCTTTTAAATTCGTCATTGTACTGTATATCCTACTGACATACTATAATCCAAAATTTATGCTTTATTCTATCACAAGTAACAAGATGGCGTTTGTTTATGAGTTGTAAACTGTTAATTTTAATCGTTAGTCGCCGTCAAAATGTAAAAACCATCACTGCCATGGACATTTTTACATGGAATCGAAAATTTATACGTCCTAATATTTGCCATCCAGCATAAAAACAAACCAAAAATTCATGATGACGGGCAAACCATACATGATCTAATTATATTAACCTCGTTGTTTCAATCAAACTCGTTTACCTTGCATGAATTTTCTTCCTCGAACTGTAACAGTTGGGAAACATTCTTGATGTGGTTTCTGACCACAGTTGAGAGTAAAGGACCTGAATCGGGATCAGTTTTGATTGTACATGTCTTCAAACAATCATAGCCGTCTTTTCCTCGAGCAACGTAGGCCTTTGTTGCCATAATGTAGACGCGTTCCATTTCCAACGGCACTCCACGAATAACAACACTTCCTGGGACAATCCTTTTTTTGGGTTCCTCGTTCGGATTGAAAGCAAAACAAAAGTTGGAAATCTGTACACAAGTGTTTGTTGTTTGTTTACGTTTCGTTTTGAAACTAGAACGAATTGCGTGGTTGTACGTGTACGGGTCTACCGTTTACTTCATCATTTTGCAAACATTAGTATTTTTAAACGTATTTTTTTCGTAATTATTAATTCAAAAGGTGCGCAAATAATCTTTAGTAGGCTACAAAATCATGCAAACGTGAATTCAATCCCGTTTTTTGATGCTTGGCATCATTTTGTAAATCAACTACCTGTGGAAAACGTCCTTCACGTTTCGGCCACTTGCTGACTCCATTTTCTAAAGCTTCAAGAAGTTCTCGCCCGGTAACCTCAATTGTTACCACAGTGTCGCTGATTGGCAGAATCTTCATGAGATCGTCCAATCGAAAGTTGCCACGTGCGTGTATGTCATCAGAACGAAACGTACCCGAGTTGATGAGAACAATATCAGCACGTGTCACCGCTGCCATTATGTCGGCCACGAGGTTGCCGAGGGCCGTTTCTTTCGTTCGCACGGAGTCAAATCTCCCATCCAGGTCAGCCTGTTGATGAGATAGATATTATTTCTGTAAATATCCCACTTAATGCAGAGCAGGAATTTTATGGCATATGATGCACCTAACCATAAAACAATACATTTTATGAGGTAAATATTTCTAACTATGTGTAATATATCTAGCAAATACTCGATATGTGCAAACTTAAGGCATTTTGCGTTGTTTTACAATTTTTTTAGAAAGTCTTAATTAGGCCCGAAAGTACACGAGACGAATGCGGCAGAAAGTAAATTCAATTATTTTACGCAGTTGTGATGTAACAAGGCTCTGTCCCAGTACTACGAGTATGAAGTCATCACGTGCACTTTTTCATGTGAATAACAAATTTAAAACCAACCTTGATTTCGCCGATTTTTCTATCCAAGCTTGTTTCCAACGCTGACATGTACTTCTGTACGATTCCCGCCATTTCCGCATTTTTTGGTATCTGCTTTGTGACGTCATAGCGGATAAGTTGAATGTCCACACACCCATCGTCACGCACAAAGACGTCAACGCTAGAGAAGTTTCGAAAGTCGGTGCCGCTTTTTAAAACCAGGCACTCTGCAATGCAATGTATTGTTGCGTTTTTGTGGCAAACCACATTAGACAAGCATCGCAGAAATGAATTTAACAAGTATCAACCGTACCAGCTGTACGTAAGTACAATCACTGATTTCGAAAATTATTCTTGGTAATAAAACCTTGTTTGTGCATCGGATATTGAATGATTTAACAGGGGAACTGCAATTGGAAAATGTTCACGAAGGCTAAGGTCAGTCGATTAACCATTGAACGCAAATATATTTCGCTTATAAGCAGTGTCTTGTGCAAATAAAATCTTAAAGGTACAAATTGTCGCACATGTTGGCACAAAAAATCTAATAAGATCAACTATACTATTGCTGGTAACAAATCAGCAATCTTCCAGTAGTTCATGTGGTAACCTATGCTTGTAACTTAATGTACAATTATTGATATTTACCGTCAATTTCTTTGACGCCGTAGTCATGATCATGACCTCCCAATATGAGATCAATATCTGGGACAAGACGAGCTAGACGTTCGTCATTCGGCCATCTCATATGAGTGAGGGCTATTACGAAATCTGCACCTTCCTCCTACAAAACAATAACATCAAAATGTAATAGTGTAAGCTGCAGACAGATGGCCACTGTTTCGACCTTAAAGGTCTCATCAGTGCAGCTGGTGTGACTTTCAGACGACTTTGCTGACCAAACGGCCAAGCAAAGACTTCCACTTTGTATGACTTCCACTATACACCGTCATCCGTTGGGCACCAAACTAGGTGCAACCTTACGGAGAAAACAAGGTGGGAACACCATGGCCAAGCAAAGCTCAACCAATAGTGCCGTCAGGCCCCGTGTCAAAATAATCCTAAGATAAGCAAAGTCATATTATTGGCTCCACTTTGCTTGTCAAAATATAAGTTTATGATACCAAACGAAAATTATCATAGTTTTTTGCACCTAATATGAGTTTCACTACTAAAGATTATTGCGGATAACAACGTTCTAGATTGGCATCTTTAAATCTGCTATTGATCATAACATTTCGGAAAGCTGAGAATCAATAAGGATTATTAGCTACATTTATTCACATTTTTCTGTCATATTCCGACTGATGATGTCACATGAGCAACACAGATGAATAGTAAACACTGCTGCATAATGAACATGTAATTTTTAGAGGTCGCAAAATCACAGAGCATAGCTTGTACTTACTCTAAGTTCGGCCGCAATTTCTCTTCCTCTTTTAACGTAGTCTTGAAAGTCGAGGTGACCTTTATCCATGGTTGCCAGTGTGTCCAACCATTCTTCCTCAACCAAACCAAGCAAGCCAATCTAAATGGAAAGATTCAAGCTTATATTGTATTCTTTATCGGGTTTGGAACTGTCATGGGTCGAGTGCCTTGTTTTGTCACATTAGCTTACTTTTAATCCGGCGTGCTCAACCATATGTTTAGTTTTTCCTTCTGCTAAGTTTTTCCCGGTGAGCTGGTCGATCACGTTGCTAAGCAACCACGTCGATCCCATTTTCTTGATGCACTTGGTGGCGTGTTCCGCTCCGAAGTCGAATTCGTGGTTGCCAAACACCGCCAAATCAATCTGCAAACCAACAGCCCGAATTGTGTTTGAAAGGCCTAATGGGTTGTATGTTTGTAACGAAACATTACACGGCAAGCGACAAACAAACGTCGACCAGTGTAGCGAGTATAATTAATCGCTCTTCTTACGTTAGCATGAATAACAATACCTCGAATGTCAAATACAACAAACGCAATACAATACGTCTGCGAGCAAGCATTCAGACTCACCTTTAGCAAATTGAGAACCTCAATCATGTGCTCTCCCTGGGTGGCGCAACTGAGCGTGGAAGGGTTAAGGCAATCTCCACCGAATATTATGAGAGGGCGTTCCCCAGTTTCCCGTATAATCCTCTCGGCTTGCTGGTTGATAGCGGTTGCAAATCGAGACGCACCTCCAACTGGTTCCTTGCTACGCTCAGAAATTTCGTACACGTCGTTGAAGTGGAGAATGCTCAGACGTTTTCGAACCTTGCAATACGTTTCAATTGATTATGTTTACTTCGGTAAAATAGTTAGTTAGCTTTAAACAAATTCATATAAGTAATGAAGCTTGGTTACAAAAGCGTACAATTTTTTTAGGGGTGGGATTGCTTTTACAACATTAACAGCTGTATATGTTATTAACTTGATACCCTCTAAAAACGAGTTACACGCAAGGCATTTGCGATTTCTCCATCTACCCGAAAAGTGTATGATAGTTACTCATTTGCAAACAAATCAATATTTTCATTAAATTAAACCGAATTTTAAAAAAATAATAAGTTATGTTGTAATGAAGTTATTGTCCATTGGTACAAAACCGGTGTCGCAAGTCACCGAGCACATGGAAACAATGTAATCAAAAACCCTGTGTATTTTGTCCTATTCAAAAACCTTTCACGTTCTTTCACGTGTTTACAGTGGGTCAAGTTGCACAAAGTAGGTAACACGCACAGACTGAATTCCACAGTGTGCGTTACCTTAAAACACACACGCCGTACCAGGATACACCAGGTACGCTTGAAGGGTAAATGCGGTGCTGGCGTTTTTCACCCTGCAAAGTTCGCCTGTTGGCACTGCGCCCATAAGAGAACCTATTTCAGTCACAATGGTTTGCTCTCTCTGACTCATAAAAGACGAGACACGACTCTCGGGGTTCAATAGTCGCGAGAAGTAGTTTTCGATGACGGGGATTTACCACTTGGCCAAGAAGTGGTTTTGCTTGCTGTACTCGTTGCTAGGGTTTGAACAAGATTGGACTTGGGTTTGGCCCAAGTCATATTTTTTGTCAAGTCCAATTGCTAGTGATGGCATTTACATCGACAGTTCTGCACTATTGGAGATGTAGATTGTGGGATAGTTAAAGCCAAGAACGTGGTTGCAAAAACACGTGTTGCACAATATTGTACACACCTAATACATGGGCATACGAAAGTATTGTTTCATTGAAACTACGCTCAGCTCAAAGGGATTTTACCCTAGTAGAGACTAGAGTTTGCTTGCAATGAATAATGCAAAATGACCGTTGATCAATACAAGCCGATACTTTCAGGTACTAGACGTTGCCTATACGCTCAATATAAATATAGCGGTTTCGAAAATTCCACATGTCATTGTGGGCGGCGATACAACAAGCTTATATACCATTGAAATTTAAATGACTGTGTCACTAAAACTGCCATTAGGACGTGACGTCGCAAAAAAACGCATTAATCACAACCGCCCACACTGCCTTGTGCATTTTTTTGCGTTGTACGAGCCGATACCAACGTTGTTGCATGATCTGGGATGATACGTGGGTTAAACCCTTAAACCAAACCCATACAAAACAGCAAAGCACTCTCTTTACCTCTTAAAGCCAAAACTAATTTGTTTTTCGGAATCATCTGGCGTTAGAAATCAATTGAAAAAATTCGATAGTTATGTAATTGTATTATAAAGTGCGGTATCATTTGCAATGATCTATTTTTGATTCTCTATGCAGGGCTTAGTTAATTGTCAGCATGTTGGCACCACGAACACAATAAAACTTACCCCAGGTGGAAGAGCTTGAACGGGAGCAACCTTTTCCGGTGCCAATACATCTAGGTCGGAACTTGAAACGGTCTTTTTTCCACCTTTTCTCCGTTTTCCTCCTCTGTCCTTGGCCACCTCCTTTTCACTTTGTTTGTCAAAATGACTCTTAAGCCAACGTTTCTCCAGACCCCTGGTTACGTCAGTTATTGCGAGTCGCTGGGTCTCCAAAAGGTCGGCTTTGCTGGCCGTTTTAAGACCCACGTCATTGTCAGTAGATGCTATTTGTTTGTTGTCATCTGAATCGTCATCCACAGAACTGTCTTGCCGCGAGATGGCGCTCTGTTGTGTGACAGCGTTCTTGCTGGTTGTGCAGCCCATCAACTTTGCACTGAAAACATAAAGCAAAGTTGGAAACCTAACTTTCCGAAAGGATTTGACGGTATCATGTCCATATTTTCAATTAAACCAAGCCAATAAGTAAACAAATAAAACAGAAGAGCAGTTTTTAATTACCTTGTACACGAAGTAGTGGATTTTTTGCAACAAGTTAATTTGGGAAAACAATTACAGGCATTTTCAGTATACACGTCGTCGTCAGCTGTGCTACCAATCGAAGACAACGAGTCGCTGCTGTTTTTCTTTGGGAGCCTGCTCTGATTAGGTTCAATGGAAGTACTGCCGCTACTTCTTGTGCGAAGACTCTGCTTTCTTTTGGAAGCCTTCTCCTCCACACGACAAAGATGAAAAACCGCTTTTAGTTGATGGTCGAGTGCCGATTTTGTGGTGCAGTTTTTGACAAAATTTTCGTGATTCTTCGAACTGTGGATATTTTGTTGGATTTGGTGGTGATTGTTACAATCTTCTGTGGTTGGACAAGTGCTCTCAACTTGATAGACTTCTGTGCCGCCTAAGAACTGTTCTTCGAAATGTTCGCTATTTTCAAGGTTTTTCCTTCCATCTAAGCAAAAAATAAGAAATATTTAAAACATTTTACTTTGGCCACGCATTACATGAAAACAACAGCGCCTATCACATCAACAAGCACAAATGTCTATCATATTAAAATACGTTTGAAAGTTACCGCAGTTACTATCACCACAACGAAAATATTTGTTCCGAAACGCTAGGGCACTTAACACAAACACTTGGGTCAAAATTTATGAGTAAGCAATAATCAACATACTTACAAAAAAAGACACTGCAGGGCTACATCACCAAACAAAAAGCTTTGGACACGAAAATATTTCATTTTCCACATAATTGAGAACAAGTCATTTATTTTACATTATTGCTATTGTGATGCGACAAACGAACATAACTTCAATACAATGACAAGATTTAATCTCAACTTTGTGTTTGTCTCTACAAGAATTTGTGTATTAGTCAGGTAGCAGCAGTTTGTAGTTGAGCCTTCGGACGAAGTCTATGATGCAGTAACTCGTAATACGACAGGTCTTGACGTCTATATGTTATTCATATACGCGTCGTTACAGTGTTCTTGTTACGCGGTAGGCTACGTTCGCAAGAGGAGCAATCAGGTGACCTTTTTAGTCACATTAAGAGATGTTACTGTAGTTTTCTGAGCTACGTTGCCATTTGCGTAATTACATTAACGCATTACTGGGTTTATCGGCAATTGTGAACTGTCAACATCCGTACATTTTATCCCCGAAGTTGGCGAGTAGCTAGGGAAGTTAATCTTGTCAATTTTCGATTGAAGGCTGTTTCGTATTAATTATGAAACCGTATAACAAAAAAGAAATTTTAAGCAACGAATTAGGATTGTTTACGAAAATCTTCAACCAGGAAGACAAAAAAATGAGGTTTAAAATTTTTTATCCGGCCCCAATTGCTAACGAAAGGCATCAGGTTTTATGTCAAACATTTTTTCTCACGGGCCAAGTCAATATAAAACACTCATTCATTGCAGACTAATAAATTGCCCGTCAGCGTTGGCTTCTATATATACTGGACAGGTGGGAGCGCTAGACGAGAGTATTGTACTATGACGCTAATGGCAACGTCCATTATGAGTGCATGTGCGAGTGTGTGCGAACGCGCAACAACGCTCGGCGACGAAACCCCGAATCGCCGATTGATTGCCAGGTACCGGCGACTGGACCTTGATATTGAACTTCCATGACCTTGCTTTGCAATAGGTTACTGTTCAGGCACTCAACGGCGGCATAACAACAACAAATATGTCCGTGTAATAAGATCGTAAACTATTTTTTATGCATTGCAAGTTTATAACTGCAGTGTACACAACATTTTCAGGAAAACGACGCATGATATTGGTTCATAAACATTTAGTGCGATTAGCACCACCAAATCCGGAATGATTTGCAGGATTGGCCAATTGGGTATTTAAATTGGTTTACAACCTCGCAGAATGCAAAAGCACACAGAATTGTTAACATACGATTGGTGCGACGGCGACAACATAGCAAATCTGCACAAGCTCAGTCAAATCAATGTCAAGCTGGAACAAACATTCTTCTTTAAATATTGAAGTAAAAACCCATTACATGATGGTTGCGTAACAGGCTAAGGGTGGTGTATCTCGCCACCGAATAAATAGAAACAAAATGAATGCACTTACCTTTGCAAAGTTCCTTCATACTGTCCTTCGGTTACCCTTCGTCTTGCCTTGCACTGGTGATATGCTGTCTTCCTAACTACTACTCAGCCTAAACTTTTTGAGTGTATCTGTACAATTAACAGAAGCATGCACTCTCACATATAAATAACGATTGTTGATTATCTGTGTGTAAGATAATGATATCTAGTACATATTGGGTTATAAACATGATTAACTTTAGCAATGGTGCGGTTTGCATACTGAAAATTGTTATAATTTGTCAAAAGATGAATATAATTTGACAAGAAAAACATCAGAAAGTCAAATGGAGCAGTGTTGTCAGGCATGTACTCCGTTAACAACAAGGCTGACTTCAGTCTGAACGATGGCTCACACAAAAGGAAACATAAAACAGCGCAACGACCGCACATAAAGCAACGCCCGTTGCCATACACGGCGTTACAAAAATAGGTTTGGCGTATTTGCAGTCACCACATTAACTTGTTCGTGAAGTTTAATTATTTTAACAACAAATTTCTCTCTAGCTTTTACATTAGTGCTAAATTTTGCAAACAATTTTTTTAAATAGAAAAAATATTGCCGCTATATAAGATTAACAACAATATTTGAAACGGCGGGTGAGCTACCATATTGATTTTACGTGTGGACGAAACAGCTGACGCTTTAGTCATGTGATCTTGCGTCAGAACCATAACAAACTCTCTACACATGAGTGGTCATACTGCAACCTTTTACTATTTTATTAACTCTGGTCTAACCTAGCTGATTTCTTGGTAAATTAAATTTTCTGCCATAGACGAACATTCGTTTTATTTTGGTCCTGTCGTAAACTCTGTTTGTTGAAAATAAACTCTGCACATGATAGGCTATATCTACACACTTTTCCATAACTGTACATTTTTTCTCCTAGTTCAAACTGTTGTAGTGTAATGTCATAGTATACTACGCGGTAACATATTTTCTATGAATATTGGATGATAGAGAAACATTATTCTGATTACAAATGATTGTCGGTGTGCTTGTCTAACGCAAAATGGGCCTGGGTAGTGTTGAAACTACTTCTGAACGTTTTATAATGGTATGACGCCTACGAGAACGTATGCCTCAGCTGTAGCATCATCAGTATGTAACACCATAAATTTAGATTCCTCGCCTTGATGTACGCCTACCCTCTGACGAACGTTCATCTTTTTTTAACTGGTTGTGCGGTTGGTAGGCCATATGAATTTGCTTTGAGAAAACCTACCGTAATACAGCCTAAAACTATTTTTATACCTAATATGCAATGCAAACTATACTTGAGACGGCTTGATAAAAAGCATGTTATTACCACTGGAAGGAAAACATCTCACTAACTTGCACATCGTTAAATCTGAAAACTCAAACATATTTTTGTTGAAATTGATACAATAGTTAAAAAGCACGGTACTCTATAGCAAAGATATTATAAACAACCAATACGTAAAGGCGCGATTTTTTAGATAATGAATTTTGCCGAGTAGAAAAACATACAAATGTGATTTAAATATTTGTTATGTTTGTTGTCTCAGTTTCTCTTCGCAATTAAATAAAGATTAAAGTAGCAATTAACTGCAAAAGCAAACAAAAAGGTAAGCCGAAAAAGGAAAATGAAGTCCTTTAATTGTAATCGGCTTATTGTAGGCTATCCTTGAGCTGTTTTATGCGGCCAAGAGGAATGATGCTGTTCGATATGTTGAAGTGACACTCCGAGTTGCTCCATCTCACCACCAGGTGAACAATATGTTGACCAGTTCCAATTTATACTTACGCAATAATTATAATGCAAGTGATTGCTCAAGGAACGAAACATAAGCATTCTTTTTATCGAAAAGGATCGGAAAATTTTCTCTGGATCGTTTCCCAGACTTTTTGCCAAAACGTGGAATAGTAATTTCTGCAGGTCGTTTGATAACGAATTACCCAGGTTTGTGCAAAGTGTAATGATACAATTCAGCTAAATATCCGCTGTAGCGACCTCGAGTTGAACTGGGGAAGTGTTAACTTAAATTTCTCAGAATAAACTCCGGACGAGCATTCTACAAATATGAAAGGATATTCTTTTCCAGCCTGCGCATCAAACCGGTTTATATTTTTGAAATCACCCTTATTTTACGCTAACTCTCTTTGGAAACTATTCGTGTCACTCCTGGTTCCGGGACCCAAACACAATGCAGTTTGTTACTGGCATATAAATTAAATGGGAGATCTTTAGTCACAGTCTCAAAAAATCGTTTATGAAGAAAAGTTACACGTTGAATACACAGTTAATAGAAATATTTTTCTGCAGCACCACAACAAAAAGATCACAAGAGTTGCATAACGCAAATAGGCCTTTGAATAACACCATTCTTAAACAAACAATAAGTCACACTTCAAGATTTCAAGGCAAATGCTTTTAGCCAAACTGACATGGACAAGGGCAGGGTAAGTTTTGATGGTTTGTGTTGCACTTGCGTCAACATGTGCCTGTAAATTGGAGGTAAGGTGTTTTTTGGGTCGCCATTTTGTTCACTCAACTTTTCTTGCTTTACTAAAACCCTAGTAAAGGTATCAATGATGGCTTGAACGAAATTTGGATAATGAATCAATATTCCTGCAACATGGCCCGCATCGAACTCTCTCACCTGAAAAATAGAATGTTTAAGACAAACAACATTCAATTTTCAAAAAAAAAATTGGGAAATTACTATACATCTACATGCTCACTAAAATTTATTTTCTTTTGTTTTTGTTCCTAATGCATGTTTTGCTTTAGTATAAAAACCCCAGCATTGTGGTACCTGGCATCCAGGCCAGATTTCATCCATTGGCTTCACAAAGGAACGAGGAAAATAAGCATCACCCTTGGCTAAAACAAACGTCACTGCAGATGGGTCAACGGGTACAGAGAAATTGCCAAGATGGGTTACTTGGTCCATTACACCTCTCATAAATTGAATTGCCTCGCGCTGTCGCCTTCCACTGTCCACCATTTTTGGACTCATTTCAGGATGTACCTCAGATTTTTCTGTAGAAATTAATACCACAAAGTATTGCAGCAATGTTAATTTGGTTAATAATAATAATACCTATGTTTAAATCTGATTTGAATCCAAAAGTTTTGCCAAGCTGGTATGAGTCAATACCGTCCAGAAGGCCAAGTATCTCCTGCTCATATTGGGGATTTGATGCATATTCGGACTCTAGGACCCTCCAAGGTACTGCTTTACTCAACACACCGTCTGTCCATACAACAGACGCTGATGTCCAAGACATACAAGGAATAAGGGCCAGGGGCTCTGGCCAGTTGGTTGCGGCAAGTGATGCCATGTGCCCACCCATAGAGATTCCAGTGAGTCCAAGTGGCCCATACCCTAGTTTCTTCAGCCAATGAAGCAGAACTTGTGCCTCTAAAATGAGGCAAGAACCCATAACAAATAAGTCACTAACTTTCAAAAGTCCAGAACGCCACTGTTGTTTTGGTTTCCTTACGCCATAAAAAGGATTTTCTAGAAGAAGAGAAGTAATTCCAGAGCTTAACAATGGCTTGGCAAGAAGCTCTCTCCTTCTGCTGAATCCATGGTCACCAGTTCCTGCCATGTGAATGCAAGCTGGTTTTGGTTGAGAAGTTTTTAATTTATCATCTCTAGGAAGAACTAATTCAAAATACGCTGTTTGTATTGAACTTGGAACAAGCTTCGGTATAATTTCCATTACAGGGGTTGTAAAGTGGCCTTTAATGAGAGTGTAGTTACTTGACTTTATTTCCTTGTCAATTTTTATTTCATGGTGAGGGTTAACCAACTTTGAACAAGTGCCACGATTGGAAATCAGTTTGTGCAATTTCAAAATTTCTTTCAAGTCTTCTGGCTTGCCCCATCCTTCAGTGTAGAACTTGGTCAAAACCAACTTGCGATAAAATAAGTCAATTTTGCTCAGACCAGACATTACAAATCAACAGTGTACAGTAATATGTACAAAAATCTGTAAATTAAAGATGACTTTAACTTGCATCAACACCACAAATTTAACCTTAATGTTTTCACCAGTTTCTTCATGCAAAGTCAAACTTGTCACTATTTGCTGCCAAACAAGCTGTTGCGTGTTATATTAAACTAACCGACAAGCAGTCAAGCACAATTAACTACAACCAACAAAATGATGATAGTTGCAGCATATCACGTAGGCATTGAAGTTCAATGATTGAACTGAACTGTGATGTCGCCAAGGAGAAATTGCACCAAGCGTGTGCCTTAATGTGACGTCATAATAATCTTTTTTTATGACTTGCAACGCAGCGCAGCGCAGGGTTGCCAAGATTGGCCCCATTTTCGCTGATCTGGCCTTTTTTGAAACAGTGTGGTCCTTAAAAAATTGTGGCCGTTGAAATTTTGATTTATTCTGGGCTTTTTATATATAGTACGGAAATGTATGTTGATAAATTGAAAGTGATTTCTTGTTAATTTCCGGTGTTACTTTCAGTAGGCCTACTCATCGGTGGAAACTCTCTATTTTTGTGATTTAAAAAAGTGTGTAATTTCTGCTATATATGAGGTCGATTTTTGATTTTACATCATAATCATAGGAAGTTTGGCCTTTTTTGAAAAAAATTCTCTGAATTCTAAGAATTTGGCTTCGAGGTTTCATTGTAGTCTGCAATCCTGGTGCAACGTATTTTCAGGTAAAATAGCGCACAAAATCATTTTTATTCTCAAAAAAGGGCGAGCCCGCGAAGTTTGTAACCTTAACATTGACACTTGCAAAGTCATGTGCAATTAGGTCAAGACAAATCCTGCAAACCCGGCCAACGAAACTCTTGAAATACATTTAGAAGTACGCAGCGTTGTCATCTTTTGCGCTATGCGTTGAATGCCACAATTATTAAATTTGAAACAAGTTTTAATAGTCACATAATATACATTACCTTTATAACTTCAGGGTGTATGTATGCTAAGCTTTTGTGCAGTGTTGCGGAGCACGTAAATTCTAAAAAAGGAACGTGATCCACTGAAATGAAATGCACGTGTTCTTGGTGTTTCTTGTTAGTGTAGTACTTTTATTTTCGCTAAAATTACCGATATGTTAAAAACAACACAATATTTTATTGTTTTTTTTTTAGGGATTTTGACGGGCAACTGGAGACACAACAGTGTTTGATTTGAAAAATGTAAAATGCATACATATATATATGAAAACAATAAAAATTTAAGATTTCAAAATAAAAACTCTAAAAATGAAACTTTTTGCACACAAAAATACATACACAAGTATACACCAGCAAAAAACTCTACACTTTCTTTTCACAATTTCAAAACTAAAACTTACAATTTGATACAAGAATTAGACTATGTTAAATAATAAAGGCAAGGTTGATCAGCAGATTTGCATAACATTATTAAAAGGTGAAACATTACAAACATAATATGCTGCTTAAAAGTTCCCTTCATACTTTAAACATGCAGCCACAACGCTATGTCGAAAGAGTTGCTTTTCCAATTGACAAACAATGTCCCATTTGTTTGCAGTTTCATCAAAACACTCAATTGTGATCATTGAATCACCATAACTTCTTCTGAAATAAAAAGAAGCCCAAACATGTTTTAATTTTAAAATAATTGAACATTTCTTTGATGAAATACCTAAACTGTCAAAAATAATTACTGTGATAATAATCTATGACCGACTTAACTGGATTATAACGATGATATATTTGTGCAATTGTACACACTTCTTACCCTCCAATTGCATAAAGTTTTCCACTTATAACACATGAACCAAATGATACACGATTTTCCTCCATGCTTGGAAGTGATAAATCCCATTCATTTTTTTCCACATCGTACCTGGAAACTTTCTTTTGGAATTTCCGATTGCCATTAAGGCCACCTACATGTTACAACCATGTAATATTTACAGGTATGCATAAGTGCAATGAGTAACAACCATAATTAAAAGTATGTTGACTCTAAAAATCAAAGAAGCAACAAAAAAAACTTAATTTGACCTCGTGTTTAATTCCACTCAGACCATCACCAAAATGCACAGATACTAAAATTTGGGCATGCATTTTCTTTTACAGTCTTACCCATTTTGTAAATTGATCCATTAAGTAGTGATGCTGCATGGTGAGAATTTACATCAGACATGTCTTTCAAAAACGTTGACTGGCCAGTAGATGGATCAAAGCACTCAGTAGATCTGAGGAGATTCCCTCCATCACATCCTCCAAATACAAACAACTTTCCTACAAAAAAAATCGTGCTTGTTTTGTCTTTAATGTTTATTTGTAGCCAAACTTTACAAAGTGCAAAATCACATGTCTCTAATAAAACCACAACTGCTATTTAACTAAAAAAGTTTTAATTATAAAAACAAACCTTTGGCAGCAACAACAGAGTGGCCTTCCCTGGCATTCTGTAAGTTTCCAACATTTGTCCAATCATCTCCACTTAGTTTGTAGCACTCAATGGAGGCAAGACATAATTTGAGGTCATTAACACCGCCACAAACGTATAGACATTCTAAAAAATAGCATTTGTTAAACCAAATGAAACTGCAGAAAGTCACATTATATAATATCAGCATTCATATGGAATTAGCAAAAAACAAAAACAATACTTTTTGCAGCAAAAAATTCTGTACTTACCACAAAATATTATCAAAACCCCCAAAATGTAATAGTGCAAAAGCCTTAAAAGTATTTTAAAGCCAAATATTTCTGAATACGCCCATTAAAATGTTTCCCAGTTACAACATTTTAATGAATACATAGGTTTTTATCATTGTCAACACATTGCTTACCCCCAATTGTTGCAGCTTGTGCATTACATCGTTTTAACTTCATTGGAGATTTTTTAATCCAGGAAACACAGTTTTTTAAATCCAAACACTCAACTTCACCAGTTGAAACATCACCTTCAGTTTTCCCACCAACGGCAAGAAGGTTGTCACCAATAGCGGCTGCACAAAGAAGCCATCTTCCAGTTGTCATGTTCTGTTAAAATATTAGAAATAAGGTTTACAGGTATAACCATGCAGTCAACGGCAGAATATTTAACTAAACCTCTAGTGAAAAATAAGTTGAGCACATTTTAACGAAAAGGCTACCATTGCTCATTCAGGGACCCCCCTGAACCCGTTCCAGGACCCCTTGT
The DNA here is from genome assembly GCF_947561715.1 of Ascidia mentula. NCBI lineage: Eukaryota > Metazoa > Chordata > Ascidiacea > Phlebobranchia > Ascidiidae > Ascidia > Ascidia mentula. The sequence goes on along the minus strand of NC_138574.1, from coordinate 8,435,100 downwards.
GAGGCTGTGAATTCCAGGTTAAGAACTACATGTTCAAAAGGTACTATTCACAAAACAAAGGATAATAATTGCTAGTCTTACAGGAAGAGCTGCAATGGAATTGGTTGAAGGCATGTAACGCAGAATTTGTTTGGGTGTATACCATCCTCCAAGAACAATAATTGAAGTAGAATCTGCTACAACAAAAACAGCTTTATTTTGTGAATAACAAGTTGCAGAATTCTGTAAGTAAGTCCTTTATCATTATAACTAAATTTTATATTTCCAACCTTCACTCACCTAAAATGCTCATGTTGTTTATTTCAGGAACTCTCACAAAAGGGTTGGAAAAGTTGGACAAAGAAACACAAGTTTCATTGTGACGTTGTGGCTTAGTTGAATTTAATGCAGTGCTAATTTTTGCTGCTTTCACTGCTATGTCATTCATATCTACTGTTCCAAGATGCTGTGTCAACTCACCACGAACTGAAAGTTTACACAAATACCTTTTAATTTTAACAGCACAATTTCAACAAAAACATGAAAAAAGCATCAGTTTCACAATCCTACCACTTTCTGTCGTGGGCCTGTCCTCTGGCTTTTGTGACCAACACAATTTCATTATATTTTTCAACAAGGTAAACATATCCAAGTCTTGTATGTCCTTTAGATTCTGTTGGACACGTTGTAGGTCTGCTTCATTGGGTCTTTGTTGCTGAGTTATAATAAGACAAACCAAAGCACCTGGTATTGCAGCACCATGGAAAACTGACTTTCTTGTGATTAACTCATATACAATCATTGCAAAGCTAAAATTGCAAAACAATTAAAAGATAATTTGTATCACTGGATGCATTCAAATACAATTACCTGTAAACATCCATTTTAACATTTCGTTCACTTTCTGGGTGCTCAAGAAACTCTGGTGCACAATACAGTTCACTACGTTGCTTGCTTTTCACAACATCTATAGATGGCATTTGGGAAGCTCCAGTAACAAGAACCAAATTAACAGACCCAAAATCAGCCAACTTTACATTTAATTCAAGGGTCAAAAGAATATTTTCTGGTTTCAGATCACCATGCACAAACGAGTAATTCTTGTTGAAGTAATGTAAGTAGCACAATGCATCAGCTAGTTGCTTAGCAATCCGTAGCCTCAGACCCCAAGGAATGGTTTCAACCTTTACAACATTTTGCAACAGATCACCAAGACTTCCACCTTCCACCAATTCCATAACCACTCCAAAACAATTTTGCCATTTGGTGATGCCATGTACTTGAATAATGTGTTTGTGATCAATTTTTGTCAAAACTTTTGCTTCTTTCATTTGACTAAATATACAGAAGTATAAAGAAACCATAAATAACCAGAAACACAAATAATACATATTCTCCCCTAAATCATTACAGCAAAACTTGCCTATCAATAACTTCTTTAATTCCATTCGTACTGCCAGTCTTGGTGTAGCATTTTACAGCCACTATGCCAAGTGCTTGGTGAGAGCATTTTCTTACAGCTGCAAAACCACCTGTACCCAATAGGTCCGTTTCATTCCAGCTTGTATGGAAACTGGTTGGCTCATATTCGTTCAATGCCATTCTATTGAAAGTAATTTAGCAACACAAGTATTTCTACAAAATTAGCCATACAATTTTAAAATTTGATACAAACACTTACTTGTGAGTTTTTAGTGAAAAATTGTTTGACTAATATTTTTCAATGTCATTTTTGAATGCATTTATGAACCAGTTGTTAAACAAGGTAACCCGGCTTATAATGGTTCCATATTCTTTTTCAATTTTCTTAAAATTTGAAAGCCACCACTGCAACATACGGAGATAGGTGTTAGGTGTATATACCTGTATTGGCTGTATATTACAGGGCGTACGAAATAACGTAAGTAACGTGATAAGTTAACAAAAGTGTGACAGAAACACCATAAATTGTTTTCCTTTTTCAATCAAATATCTTCTCACAAATTTACAGGGTACAAAGTTTGTTTTGGAAAAGTGGTTCCCCTTGAGGTTGCGCTTGATTGATGAAGTATAATACTACGTTTCCATGGTTATCACACTTACACCTCCTCCGAAAGTCAGACGCATTACTGACGCAAACCTTGTTTGCAGTGTTGCCAGGTAAAATTTTCAAAAACCGCCCAACGCCTTGTCAAAACTAGCCCAAAAACCGCCCAAACAAGAAATTTCTGAAACAAGCCCAAAACCAGCCCAATTTTACTCTGACTTAGCTTGAAATCGACAACTGTTAGTGAATTGTCGCACTCGGTAGCTGTAACCTACCGCGGTTACGTTTTTTCACACTTGGTTCTGACCATGGCGCTACCTATTACGTTTTCTTTAATTGCAAGGAGCATTAATACATAGTAAAAACATTGCAATATTCGATGAATTTGGGTCATAATATAACTGAAACTAACAACTTTAAAAAACGCAATCAATTAAAACATGTATGTTTAGAACTACAAAATCTCGTACATCTGTATTCCGTAGTTTCGTCATACGCGTGCGTAAAGCGATCAAACGTGGAAGCTGTAAGCATTATGGCAAAAAATTTAAACACTACGAAAGTCCTATTGACTGCATTGTTTCCTCAAGTAATCCTTAGTTCATTGGTTACTATATTTTTTAAATTTGTTTGCAAAAATAACATTTTCTCCGCACCATTGCTGCTTTGCAAAAACAACTCCAGTTGCATGGTTCAAGTTTCTGTCGAACCCACCCACCCACTGCGTGTTTCTCTGAACGCATTATTACTCTCTGCGCCGTACGATTGTTTCGTTTGTCGGGAAATGAACGCATTGGTTTACTGTTGGTATGAGACATCAGTGCCAGAATGCGTGATTATAGGGGTTGAAAATGTCATTGGCGAACCCGCCCAATAAACCGCAACCCGCAACTCGTAAAAATAACCCGCAACTCGATGTTGAAAACCAGCCCAATTGGGCGGGAATACCGCCACCCTGGCAACCCTGCTTGTTTGTGCGGTCACAATGGGTGTTGGCATGCGTCGGTTGTCGTCGTGCGTCAGTGCTTACATATGATTTCTATTTTATACTTCGCTAAGCGGGTGAGCTGGGTAATATTTCTTTGTAGTATGATATAATTTTTTCTCATTTAGTGAAAAGTTGTTGATAATAAATTCAATAGGGATAGTTATGAACAAATTGCTGCAGCTAACATATGATTAACAAGTTTGGTGGTAAAACTGGTGTACGTGTTTTGCAGGCGAGAAGTCTTGGAATGAGTGGAATGTGTTTTCATGAAACATTTTATTTTTATTGCAAGGTCTCCAAAATAAAATTTGTTTCGTTTCATTTTTAAAAATGTCAAAATTAAAGTGCATGCACTGTGGAAAAAGTTGGGTAGTGGCTACCCAAAAGTTTGGGAAGAAATGTGCAGAAACCCATAAAATTTTATTCGGTTGTCACTACCCTAGTTTGTTGGGTAGATTATCGTTTCACCTAAATTGGGCACTAACTATTTTACCCAGTTCAGTTGGGTTCCAATGTGCAGAAACCCCATTTTTTGGGGTAGCTGATATTGGGCAAAAACACTTTTTCCCAATCACACAAAGCATTGCACAATAATAAAAAAACGAAGTGTATTTGGAATGGAAAGAGAACAGCCACTTGAACAATGAAAAAAACTGCAATAAATATGAAAGTGGCAAGAATGGAATAGAAAAGAACACTGGAACTTGAACATTATACACTGGTACCATTAGTAAGTGTCACAGCAAATGATAAATACATTGAAGGACGCATAAAAAAAACACATGAAAACAGTTTCACTAAGTACACTTTAACAACAGTGCCAACTCCAGCAGACTATCACAGAGTGTATTTTTCCACATCTAACTTAAACAAGTACACTTGCAGAAATTGCATTTTTTTGCATGCTGGCTGTATTCATAATTTAAAACATGGTGATACACCATTACAGCAACAATACCTTGAAAAATTTCATGAACATCTAAAACAGGGGACTGATCAATACACAAAGTTATTTTTAGTTGGTGTTGTGTAGATGGTCAGGTATTGCTGTCACTATTTCTGAAACTGTTGTATTTTTCTGTAATCAAACACATTTTGTTAGACTCTACATTAAAAATCAATTACTTCAAAATTAACATTTTTATTTTCAAAATAACATACCCTTGCTTCCTCTTAACTCAAACCCAATGATGCTTTTCCCATGCGCACAAACTTTTACACAGCTTGCTTCCTTAATGCTGGAATGAGAAATCTGCAAATATTATGATATATTTCAACTCCAACAAAGAAATTGAATGAGGGCCATTTTTTAAAATTTCCTTGGAAGGTTTAAAGCCCTTAATATGATCTGTAGTGTTTTGTTGCACTACTGACTTCATGTTCTCCACTCTATCTATAAAATCCGCATCACAGCATTCATTTTTCTCGCATACCTTTGCTTTCTGTGGTGTATCATTTTTGAAAAGTTCATGGGTGACATAATGTTTTAGGCTTCTCAGAATTCATTTCTCTTCAATACTGCCTACACCTTCTGTAACCGATTGATCAATTCTGGCAATTAATCTTTGATCAACAGGTTGAAGAAATCTTGCAGCCTTAACAAAAAAGATTTATTTCCAGACTTCAGTTATACATAACTTGTTTTTCATAGAAAACTCACTTTCTCTAAAACATGATCTATATGGTCGTCCTCTTTGGGGAAGCAAACACTGCCAGTTTGTTCCTTTATTAAGCGCTTGTCATTGTTTTGCAGCAAATGTTTTATGACAACACTTGTCTTTTTTCAGTTTGGATGTACATTTTGAGACCAACTAAACATTTGTCATCAAAATAACAATAAAATAAAGCAATTTACTTCCAACAAGTCAAAAAATACCTCAAACTGTGGGAACTTTATAATTTTCTGAATTACAATATTCGCCTTGCAATTTTTTCTTGTCCCTTGAATACACAAATGCTTTCTGCAAAAATTTGGGTGATCTTGTAACTGAAAAAGGAGAGCATTGTTTAACCATTTTCGATATAAAGTCACATATATACCTGTGTAGGAATTGCAGCTCGACGTCTTTCGTTTTTTATTTTGTTACGGTCCTTTGAATGCTGACATTCCAAGACCATAGTTTGTAAAATGATGTAAGGGGTGCAGGAGCTATTGTCCTTATTCAAACGAGTTTTGATATATCTGCAAACATACAACAACATGGGTTATAAATTAATTTGCACCAGAAAACTGTCCTACTGCCCTGAAAGGGAAACTAAATAAAAAAATACTTCACTGCTTTCTTTATACCAAATGATCTCTTTCGCAATGCAATGAACTTGGTCATTGTGAAAATTTCAAATTTCTGAACTAAATTCTTTGCTTGTTCCATTGAACATACCCACTGCAACATTGGCTGAATTTAGTATGAAAATCTTTTGACATATTAACTGAACTAGTCAACAACAACAACCTGCAAATTTTGCTCATTTTTCTTCTGTGCTGGTTCTGATGTATTTGGGTAAAATTTGTAAATATGCTTAAAGTTTTGTGTTAAGCTAAACCATCTACTCACCATTTTACTCAAATTAATGTTTGTTGTGAACTTGTTCTTCACAACGTTCAAAAAACATCTTGCTTCCTGTGAAACACCTCTACTTTGGACAGATAGTTATCACATACTGACAAATATTGTGCCTGTTAAAATGCCAAAGTGATTCGAAGCACTCAGACTGGGTAATAATATATAGAATGCCAGCATCAATCCAGTGCACAGAGCTGTTACATGAATCTTTAAAAAAGAAACTCATTGACAAAAACAGTGTGAAGTGGAGTTTCAAAAAGAAAGTAGAATTTAACTCACCGTATGATTAAATTGAAGACGGCTTTAAGGTTAGATCAAGTGATTTTTCAAAACTGAGACTCATGCCACTGTCAAAGAATTCCAATTAATCAACCTTTTCCACAGTATTTGAATTTGTAAAATCAATCAAGGAAATTGATACTCGATCATAGCTGCTAAAGAAACATTACACCATTTAAATAAGAGTTACAGCACACCTGTACAACCTACCGTACCGTGTATCATCAGTAACACCTTCAGAAACTAGCAATCACCTTGGTATTGATGCCACGCAATGTTTAAATCACCGAGACTTACTAACGTCAATAATTGTCTTTTCCGTGTTTCTCGTACAAAATTAGTTAAAAATAATCTGAACAAACAGTTATAACCAACAAATCCAAAAGGAAACCTGTGGCGTCGCACAGCATGCCCTCTGCTACATGTGCGCAGCTTTTCCGCGAAATAGTAATCCTATGGAAGCACTGACGCACGACGCTAACCGACGCATGGCAAAACCCATTGTGACCGCACAAACAAGGTTTGCGTCAGTTATGCGTCTGACTTTCGGAGGAGGTGTAAGTGTGATAACCCGTTTCCATAGCCACTTTCGCACATAGCCCGAAAACATGGCCCGATCGCATACTCGGCCCGAACGAACAGGCGCAAAACCGCTCGCGTTTCCATGGCCGTTTTGTGACCGGTGAGGCGTATAGATTTTTGGGATTTCCCTTGCGCGGCAGCTGGCAGATGCTGTCTTGCAGAGTATCGGACAAAGTGGTTTTGAACAAAACGTGCCATGGAACCTCAAATATCACAAGATTTAGTTCTGTTAACTGTTTTTGCATTACAATTAGCTGTTTTGATTGTTATGGTGCAGAACCAAACTACATGCCTTCAGGCAACAAGCATGCTTATTGCACATGACCTCAGTGGCCAGGCTACAGTTAAAAAAAGAAGGTTTTGGATGCTTCAAAGGTTTGAAGGAGTATTTCTTCCTTTCTATGAGTACAGTTTATGTTATCTTAATAATAATACAGATCTACTGATTGGTGGGACACTGTTGTGAAAAACTTCGATGACTCCGATTGGCTAAAACATTTCCGGATTAAAAAGTCTACTTTTCAACAGCTTATTTTGCTGCTTGGTGAAGATTTGAAACCAGGTTATACATTTTGAACTAGATTTTTTGTGAACTTTCCATAAACTTAAAAACATTGTCATTTGTAGATGATAGATCAGTTAGGGCACCTATACCCCTTGAAAAAAGGATTGCAGTTGCCTTGTATAAATTAGCTTCAGCAGCTGAATTTAGAGTTGTTGGAGTTGCCTTCGGAATACACAAGACATCCGTTCACCGGTGTTTGCACAGGTACTGAGCAAATACAGGAAAATATATCGCAGCTAAAATGTTTTTCTTGTAGGTTTTGTAAGGCTCTTTGCAAGAAACACAAACAGTTCATTTATCTTCCTAAATCCACTGAAGCCCAAATAATAGCAAATCAGAATCATCAAAAGTCTGGATTTCCACAAGTATTTGGGGCAATTGATGGATGCCATATACATGTAAAACCACCAAGACATGGAATGAGAGATTTTATAAACAGAAAAAGGTTCCCATCTCTTGTGCTTCAAGCAGTGGTTGATAATCAGTATAGGTGAAGATTGTATGATTCTGTTTATATTTCATTACATTTAATATATGTTTTTAAGATTCAGAGATGTCTCAGTCAAAATGCCTGGCAGTGTACATGACGCATCTGTGCTGCGTGCATCTCATTTGTACAAAAATGCATCCAACCTACCAAAAGTACAAAGTTTTTAATATCACCATGCTTCAACCAATTTAAGTTGTTATGTTTGTGTTTAATAGGGCACCATTACCAATCAAAATTTTGTACAGATTCCTTTGATGATTGTTGGAGATTCTGCATATCCCTTGCTGCCATGGCTCATGAGGCCGTACACTGGGTCTAGCTTAACTGACAAACAGGAGACATTTAATTATCACCATAGCAGTGTTCGTATTGTAGTTGAGAATGCTTTTGGGAGGCTTAAGGCTCGTTGGCGAATATTGAAGTGACAACTAGATGTTGACATTAAAGAAGCTCCTTTCATTATTGCAGCATGTTGCATAATGCATAACATGTGCGAAGAGGCCCAAACACCTGTCCCAAGGGATACTGAAATTACTCTGACCCATGGGTCCACTTCACAACCAGATGCTGCAGTGGACAGTCAAGTTCGCACCACCATTGCAGATTATTTATGTAATTTGTAATACAGTAGCACCAAATTTCATTTCATCAGTTCTTTTTAATAAAATGTAAATACGAATTGAATGTTTGCATTGTTGCAACATTACCTGCAACAGGTCATGCGGTGGACTTCACAAGAACGATCATTTTGGAACGCGAGTCCGATAGGTATAAAAAGGGGTTTTTTGGAGTCATTGAACATTAATACGCAAGCGTCATCACTCAATGACAAAAAGCAAACTATGTTTCCACCGGTGTACGACACTTGCTAAAAAAATGTGCCGTTGAACATCGCGCACTCCAAAAACCTTGATAACCCGCGTGGTTAATGATAAGTATACCGTGCAGGTGTGTTCGCCCCTTTCTTATCGTTTTTTTTACTTCTTCTTTCTATTGTAGCGTTTTTTATTGTTAAAAATGCAGTTGCAACGTGATCTGTATAGTTCCCTCTCTTGGTTTTTAAGGAAACAAATCTTACCGCTGACAATAGAGGTGCTAACAAGTCGAAAAAGTCGCACAATCTGTACAAATGATCGGATCGAGTTTTGGCCTTGAAGGCAGATTATTTGCTGACAGGGCCACTGTTCCAAACTAATAGATCTCATAAGTGCAGATATGTGAGCCGGCAACACTTCCATTTTATGGTGGCTATATACAGCCACCATAAACCATCGGGTACCAAACTAGGTGTAACCCGCCGAAAACCAACCAAGGGGGAAACACTGTGGCTAATCAAAAGCTAAACCAATCTAAATCAGGCTGCGCGTCACAAAAAATCATGTATAAGCAATAGAGCAAACAATGAGTTTTTGGTAAGCACAGGGCCAATGTTCAGACATAATAGGTCTCATCAGTACAGTGCTAACTTAGCTGGCGCGAGTGTTGGTCTGTCTGCAGTGTTCATGTTTAATTGCTTGTATAGGCCTATACTCTCCAACACTTGACGGACTATCAGGTAGGCTAATGGCTAGGGTAGACCAGGAATACCTCGGACCGGATATTTTACGTCACAATTAGGTATTGTTAAAACACTGTATCAAAAGCTTTGTCTCCATTCCCCATGCTAACAGGAACCGCTCTTGCCAAAAATGTGACATTCTGCAAATGAATGTGGTATTACAACATAAGTAGCGGTAAATTCTATGAAAGGAAATTGGCTTATTTGTCTGGCAAATCTCATAAGTAAGTGAAATACGCTCTTACATATAAACGTGACATAAAAACACGTTGCAGTGCCCATATGAGCCGGCAGCAGATATAGGAATGTTATTTTTGGCAACCATGTGTTTTACAGGCATTTCCGGGAGCTAGAGAATGAATGCTGATGTTTGTACATCCGCTAACGCAGCTGGAGTTTAATGTGTGCTAGTTTCCCACTGCTGGTGTTGTAAAATGTGCCAGAAAGACGTGCGACAAGATTGATTGCGATAGGAGTGAATAAGAGGTGACATTATGTTTTTGATATACGTAGTCATTTTAATAAACGTTTACCTTCGATTTGCTTTCTTGATGATCCAAATAAATTAGTATCATATGGCAGAGACAGAAGACGTAGAACATTACGCAATGCACAAAGAAATCGCACTAGGTTCTTTGTTATGTTTTTTTTTCAGACTGTGGATAACAATATGAGTGATAAGACAGTACCATCATATCTAAGTTTAAAGCACCCCGTTACCGGCGAGGTTTGTAGGTACCCTTGTTACTTTGAGCAAAGGCACTTGGATTCGGCGACTCAGTACCAAGCAAAAGAGGGCGACATCTTTATATGTTCGCATCCAAAATGTGGTACAACGTGGCTTCAAACCATGGTATGGCTTATCGTCCACGAAGGACAGATGTTTGAGGGAGATATCAGAAAACGCATGCCTTATCTGGAATTTGATGGAAACGAAGCAGAACAATTGGACAAGACATTAAAAAAGTCACACTATAAACACAGTTGGATTCCTTACCACCCCAAAGCAAAATACATTTACATCACTCGCAACCCGAAGGATGCTTGTGTTTCTTACTATTATCACTGCAAGGGCTACAGTTATTTCGACTGCAAGGATCTTGACTTTGATAAGCTTTTCGATCTTTACGTGAAAAATGAGGTGGAATTTTTTGGTTACTTTAATCACGTGACTGATTGGTACCTAAAGCGAAACGAACCTAACTATTTGTTTCTGCTATACGAGGATATAAAGGGTGATCAAGAAGGTCAAGTTCTAAAAATAGCAAAGTTTTTGGGTGAAAAGTACTACCTGGCACTGTTGAAGGATGACAAAAAAGTGTTGCGGAAAGTTCTGGAGAAAAGCAGTTTTACATACATGCAAACATCGATTGTGGTAAGTCGAATGCTTGTGCAGTTTGATTACTTCTTTAAGATACATAACTTATTGTATTCCTATATTGGTAGAGAAAAGATCGTCCAAAAAATCTTCCTTTTGTCCGCAAAGGAGTGGTGGGCGACTGGAAAAATCACCTGAGCTCGAAACAATCCGAAATTATCGAAGAAATGATACGAAAATATGGGAGTTCTAGTGGTTGGGATAAATTATGGGATAACCATGAGGGAGTCTGGGAAAATAAATAATGACAAAATCGAAACGTATTTTGTAAAGGAAATTATGCAATAACACAAATCTGTGAATTTTAAACTAAATTTGTATCAGGAACTATTTTGTCTCTTTTTGTACATATATGTGAGAAGTTGCACGTTTCTGTGATTTTTGTGTTAGGGGTTAAATAAAATGTTGTATATTCGGTAAGTTTTGAAGTAGCTTGTGTCTGAAGGTTACGGACAATAAACTTCCCCAACCCGGAATTATTACTGTATACTATGATTCTCTCGGGATGTATAGCAATAGCCTATTGTGTAAAACTAAAATATAAGTTGTTATATGATGAGAAAATATCAGTACTTTAAAAAAAACATTGTGTAAATAAGACTAAAAGTTTAAAATCAGAAACAAAACAAGAGTTATATGCTGGAAAGCAAATGTTGTGCCCCGCACATCTGTCATGCGCAGCAGAAACTGCAGGGCCGGATCCTCTGGAAAATACACTGGAAATCTCGACAGGACTTTGTGGCTTGGCTGCGCAAGTTGGTCTGCGGCTGGGCCCCACGAAACACAACCGATGCGCCGCACCGGAGCCAATAATTAAAGAGTCTATATTGGGGGGCGGACATGAACATCAAAGCGGGAGCTTATGTATACCATTGTTGCTTTCAAGCTGAAAGGGATTATATGACTCCTTAAACTCATGTGTATCCGAATGCCACAGGACGGAACTGAACGACGGTTTATGATTTTTGCGTATTTACACCAGATGAAATGAGAGGAACTCGCGAAAGCTCGTGTTTGTAAGAAAATAAAAAAGTCAGTCTTTTTGATAGTGTCAACACCAAGAAAGTGCAGTTCTTCATATTTGTCATTGTGATATTAACAGTATCACTATCTCAACCTAAAACATCAAAAAATTATACAGAATTCAAAGCATTCTACTTTATGAATCTGTCCGTTCTTTAACTGGTGTAGAATTTGGTCGGTCGGAAAATAATAACAATAACTTTATGTACGATCACGTCCCAAACAAAGGAGTTTCAAAACATAAATTGGAATTTTTTTAAAAAATTCCTAAACCGCGCCCTATTATTTGTAACGTTTTATTGTTTAAGTTATAGTTTGTAACGCATAGCCTACCTCTTCTAGTAAAAACCACATAAAACTATGCAACAACTTCACTGCTGACGTGTGACAAATGTTTGCTTTCCAGTTTACACTTACTTAACACATTCTGAGAGGAGGAAAACCGAATAGAAAGAGGAGAAAATATTGGGAGGTTATTACGACACAATTATGCCCCTCACGCGGCAAAACTGTGGTGGCCAGAACGATTTATTCCATACTGGGGAGCGTTATTGTCCGTGGCATTAAGTTGCATTTCATTAATCACCAATATAAAACACTTTATTTCACCTCACGCAAGCAATTTGCGGATCCCACAATTGATCACAACCACTAGAGACCGCATATTTTCATATCATTTCTTAGATAACTTTCGAGCTGAGGTCATTTCCAATCGCCAACCACTCTTTTACAGATAAAAGGAAGATTTTTGGCCGATCTTTTCTTTACCAACAGACATAACATGGTCAAAGAAGTAACCAAACCACACAGGCATTGATATTACGTGTTTTTTCTCTGCACCACAACCGATGCGTTATGGCATGTATGCAAAACTGCTTTTCTCAGAAATATTTCGGAAACAGTGCCAGATAGTACTTTTCAACCAAAAGTTATTTTTACAACTTGTCCTTTTTGGTCACTTTGTCTTCGTCTTACAGAAGCAAATCATTAGGTTTCGCCTGAAGTAAGCCTACTACAATTGTCAACTGAAAAGCACCACCATGCCCAACGAGAAAGATTGAATCCGGTGCAGCGTTACAAATTTTTCTTCAGACGACATAACTAATTTATGATATTCTTTCACCATTGCAAAGCTTATTTAAAAACTTCTCAAGTGATACCGGACTTGTGTACGATTCGCGACACCAAATCAATTAACTTACGTGTATTGAACAATACACAAAAGAAATAGAATGGAACTCATGGAATATTAAACATAACCATTATGAAAAATATCAGTCCTTCACCCATGACTTTTGTTACAGCTCGACAGGAAGATCATTCTACAGACATTGCAAAGCTTTCACAAAAATATTTTCAGCAATACCTCGTTTGTAATAAGACAAAAGAAGCACAAAATAAAAATGTAGCAAAACAAATGCAATGTAAGCAATGGTAAAGGAAAATTCTCGAAATCAAACATTTTGCATATGAAATACAGACACTTACAGATCAGTAGTGATTGGGCATAGAATTGCTTTTGAGATTGAAGTTGCTTCTATTTAAAACAAAACGTACAATGAAATGCAATATTCAACACAAAACAGGTAAAACACCAAAGGTAAAATCTATATGATTAGAAAATTTTAGTACCCAAAATAAACATTGTGTAGATGAGAGCAAATGTGTAAAGGCTGAAACAATATAAAAGTAATATGCTGCTGCAAGACAAACTTCCACTTGTTCTTTTATACAGGTACAACACTATGACGATAGCACTGCTTTTCCAAGTGATAAACAATGTTCCATTCGTTTTCGGCTTCATTGAAACATTCAATTGTTATCATAGAATCACCATAACTTCTTCTAGAATAAAAAATTTACACGATTAGAGAGATTTATCATAGCGTAAGTCAATAATGCAAAAAAGAAAAAGTTACAAAACATGCAGTTATATCCAAGCACACTAGAAGTGTGATAATTATTATTCATTCATACTAATGTTTATTCCCAGATGAGCTTCCCGTCCTATGAAACAGGAAGAATCATGGGTTGCAGTTACCAACCTAATACTATTGGTTGCTAGCCTTACACCATTAAATGTTTACAACAGCAGAAAGACCAGAAAAACATGTATATGACTATTAGCATAAGGTAAGCTAAAACAATTTACAAAAGGCTCTTCTGGCAATAAGATTTATAAATAAGCCTAAACAATTTCCTTTTAGTAAGAAAATTGACCCCACAAACAAGCATGCTATATACTACAATTCCCTCTCACTAATGTAGATATCTGGCCAAAAAATATGAGTAAGTTCTGCTTGACTGACTACATTTCCACCATGTTATTTCTTACCCTCCTATTGCATAAAGTTTCCCACTTATAACACATGAACCAAATGATACTCGATTTTCCTTCATGCTTGGAAGTGATAAATCCCATTCATTTTTTTCCACATCGTACCTGGAAAGTTTCCGAAGAAATGTCAGATCACCATCAAGACCACCTGCATATTATAACCATGTAATATATTAACACAATATGTGTAGTAACAAAAAAAATATTTAACGCTAAGAAAGTAGGAATAACTAAGTCGTTATTTGACCTTGTTTTCTTTTCATTGGCCAACTCAATACAATATTGAAATAAACAGATACTGAGAAAATGCTTACTTTTTTCAAAAAATAAAAATAAATTTTTTTTTTAGCTTTTCAATGGTTTGATATTTCTGCCTTTTCTCTATTTTTTAAGCATTACCCATTTTGTAAATTGATCCATTTAGTAGTGATGCTGCATGATGAGAATTTACATCAGGCATGTCTTTTAAAAACGTTGACTGACCAGTAGATGGATCAAAGCACTCAGTGGAACTGAGGCGGTCTTTGCCATCATAACCCCCAAACACAAACAACTTTCCTACAAAAACAGCATTTTTCATGTATTTCTTTATTTGTCATATTCCTAAAAAAAACATTAAATATTTCCATCCTAATAATGACAAAAAACAAACCTTTGGCAGCAACAACAGAGTGGCCTTCCCTAGCATTTCGTAAGCTTCCAACATTTGTCCAATCATCTTCACTTAGTTTGTAGCACTCAATGGAGGCAAGGCAAATTTTAACATCATTCCAACCCCCACAAACATAAACATACTCTAAAAAATAGTGTTCAATAAAAAAAGTGTAAATGCAAAAGCCATTTTACATAAAATATCGGAAGCAACAATAGCACAATGCTTAACTGCAAACCTATAGCACATTGCATGATTTTGAGGGGCGGATGATTCCCCTAATATTAAAAAAAGAAAACTTAGACCTGTAGGTAACAACAAGTTTAAAATGTATATGTGTCATTTCTTATTGTAGGTAGGACAACAATAAATACCACCAAGAGTAGCTGCTCCTGCATGATATCGCTTTGATTTCATCGGAGATTTTTTAATCCAGGACTTCGAGCCTTTTAAATCCAAACACTCAACTTCATCAGTTGGCACATCACCTTCAGCTTTTCCACCAAAGGCAAAAAGCATGTCACCAATAGCAGCTGCACAAAGAAGCCATCTTCCTGTTATCATGTTCTGTTTAATTGGAAACAATAATATTGATGAAGAATTTGTTTAATTTTTCATACTTACATACATGTTTTGGTATGCAAGGTAAAATTTACAAAACAATAAAATCTTACAGGAAGAGATTCAACCGAATTGTTTGAAGGTGTATAACGCAGTACTTGCTTAGGTGTATACCATCCTCCGAGAATAATAATAGAAGTAGGATCTGTTTAAAAAAATATAGCTTAGCCAACAAGTGGCTATTGACAAACTGTCTGTGTTTTGTAATATGCAAATAATTGTGTCTTTCATCAAGATAATTAAATTTTACATTCACAAGTATCATCCACCTGAAATGCTCATGTTGTTACTTTCAGAATAAAAAGGTCCAGGATGTTGAACTCTCCCAAAAGGTTTGGAAAACTTGGATAATGAAACTTGAGTTTCATTGTAAGATTGTGGCTTGATTGATCTAAGAACAGTGCTGATGTCTGATGCTTGCACTGCTATGTCATTCATATCCAATATGTGAAGAAGTGTTGTCAACTCACCACGAACTGAAAGTTTACACAAATATCCTTTAATTTTCAACAGCACAAAATCCTGGAATAAGCAGTAATTATAAAACGGTACCATTGTCTATGGTGGGTCGGTCATCTGGCGATTGTGACCAGCACAATTTCATGATCTTCTCCAACAGGGTAACTATATCTAAGTCGACCCTGTCCTTCAATTTGTTCTTGACCTCATCCACTTCAGTTGCATTGGGCCTTTGTCCCAGAGTCATAATAACAGTAACCAAAAGTCCTTGGTTTGCAAGGGCATCTTGAAAAACTGACTTTCTTGTGATTAACTCAAATACAATCATTGCAAAGCTAAAATGCAAAAAAATCAGAAGATAATTTGAATCACTGGATACTTTCAAATGCAATTACCTGTAAACATCCATTTTTACATTTCGTTTACTATCTATGTTTTTAAGAAATTCTGGTGCACAATACAGTTGAGTATGTTGCTTGTTTTTCTCAACATTTATAGATGGCATTTTGGAAGCTCCAGTGGCAAGCACCAAGTTAACAGACCCAAAATCAGCCAACTTTACATTTAATTCAAGGGTCAAAAGAATATTTTCTGGTTTCAGATCACCATGCACAAACGAGTAATTCTTGTTGAAGTAATGTAAGTAGCACAATGCATCAGCTAGTTGCTTAGCAATCCGTAGCCTTAGACCCCAAGGAATGGTTTCAATTTTTACAACATTTTGCAAAAGATCACCAAGACTTCCACCTTCCACCAATTCCATAACCACTCCAAAACAATTGGACCATTTGGTAATGCCATAAACTTGAATAATGTGTTTGTGAATGATTTTTGTTAAAACCTTTGCTTCTTGCATTTGCCTAGATATACAAAAACGATAAAGTTTACAATTGCCTGTAGCTATGTTCTCAAAATAGGGGACCCCTAAATAAAATCACCAGAGAAGTAGTGTACATGTGACACCACACAAAATAATTGCATTTTTGGTTTTGGGTAAGGGGATATTAATATTATAAAGTACCCTCTAACTCTTAACCCTTTACCAGTTTAGCTTCTGCCCAGTTTGTGTTCAACCATGCTGTGAAAGTGTGAAAATATGTAGTGTTGTTAATTTATTGCTGTTGTGCCATACAGAATAAATTTTATATGAGAAATGTTAATGGGATGGTGTAGGAGTGTATCTTTGATAGTGCATAATTTTTGTTGTGATGTCATAACTTAACCTAGCTGTGTGGTGACGTAATTTGGGTTTCTAACATTTCTATGCAAAAGACATTGTTAAAATTGTTGTAACCATAAATCACCAAATCATAACAGCAAAACATATACCTATCTATAACTTGTTTAATTCCACTTGTACTGCCAGTTGTGGCATAGCATTTTACAGCCACTATGCCAAGTGCTTGGTGAGAGCATTGTCTTACAGCTGCAAAACCACCTGTACCCAATAGGTCCGTTTCATTCCAGCTTGTATGGAAACTGGTTGGCTCATATTCTTTCAATGCCATTCTATTGAAAGCAATTCAGCATCACCTGCAAATATTTCTTTCGTTCTTTTACAAACAAACAAACAAAGAACATCATTATTTATACAATTTTAACCATGGACACTAAACACTTACTTGGAGATGTAATGATATGCACCTTCGTGAAGACCATGACCGCCCAAGGCAGTTTTTGTTTTTTGGTTTGTATTGGTTCCTAAAACACATGTTAACGCTTGATCAATGAAGCATAACAAATAAGCACGATTTTTAATTTCACATGAACAATTGCGTTGACGATTTTTGCGTAAATTCATGGTTCTGATTCTGACAAAACAAAAAAATTACCTTTAGGCGAAGAAAAATTTTTGGAATTAACGGCAACTAGCACGCCTGGCAGCTACTTAAAGTGCGCTTTCATTGCTCTAAAGCTTTAAAATTTATCACATAAATTGAGCCCACTTTAAATTGGGTTTGTACATGTTGCAGTGTTGCAGTGTTGCTGCAATGTGATCATCCCAATGTACCACAATACTGACAAAAAAGTTTTTTTTTGTTGATACTGGCAAATTTAATGGCAATAAATCTTACATTGTGTTCTTCTATGGTTAATGTGTTATATTTAGTTACTTTCAAGTACAAAATTTTGTGAATCGCCTTTTTTGGGGGGGAGGGTGGGGCATTTTGGCATTTGTATAGGCTGTTACACATTGGTTATGAGATGAACAAATTGAAAACCATAAGGGCACATAAGAAGATAAAAATAACAAAACCTAGAGCAATCGCAGTTTAGAATATTTAACGCTGCTCTTGCATCGAATGATTAGCAAAATTCCCTATCTGGGTTTGAGCTGTCGGCTTAGGCGTGTATAAAAGTAATCATTGAGTAAATTTGCGCCAAATTTGTCCACGTAGGCCAATTTGGTGCAAGAATATGTGATAATTTGTGCTGACGTATATCGAGGAAACAAAGAACCAGACAGAAAGGCTGATTGCCACATTCGTAGCGGCCATTTGGTGCCCTTATATCTATTGATGTTCCCATGCAGTTTAAAATTATCAGGCCCGATGACCGCATCTGGATAGTTGTCAACCAAATCCGGCCGGGTAATTTGGATCTGGCAAAAATAGTAAACAACAGAAGATAATGCCGTGTTAAGGTGAAGTTATAATGAGTAAAACAGATAAGAGGTGGGAATTTATAAATGTACTATAAACTGCTCCTTTCTAAAGTGGCTCAAACCTCTTTTTATCATATCTCTATATTGCGTTGATTTACTCAATGTTAAAAAACAATTTCAACAGTATAATTATAATTATATTGTTTTTGTATAATTATACGTCACAAATCAACAATAACCTTGTTTAGCGAATGTGGAACAACACGCCACGAACAAACACAGTAAACCCTAAAACGAAAGCCAGTGTAGGGAATTTTCATTCTCAATATGTTGTTTAAACTTGATTTTTTGAAACCGCTTTCTACACTCTTACATTTACATCCAGACTTTCTGACGTCATCGCTAGTTATCTCGCTTGCTTTATTCGTCTTGAACTTGCGCTACTTCTTCTCCTTTGTCGCGTAAACGCAGCAATTATATCTTTGTTTCTGCCTCATCTTTGATGTATCCCTATATATTTGCGACTCTTTCCACAAATAAACAGATCATAGTTTTCGGTCTAACAGATCGCAATGTGATCTCATAGATCACGTGTTCGGTCTCAGATCATGGCTTTTGGTCTCATCGACCAGCACAGATCTCGGTTTTGTTCTGACAGGACCTACAGGCAGCATGTTGTCTTACTGGGACTTTCTGGACAGGTTTGATGTTGGGTTCGCGGTGATGCAATTCTGTCTACACCTTTCCACATACCAACTGTGACCCTTCACCGGTAAGTATTGTTTTTCGCAACAAGGCTCTATAAACTAAAAAATCAAAAATTTGTTGCATGTGTTTTGTGTATTAAATGCTATCTCCACTATATCCGGTAAATTGAAGTGTTTTATCTGACTGGGTCTAGGCCTCCAGATTTGGCGCAAAACATCACTAGTGATATCTTTGTTGGGAAACACAATCCGATTCTCTTAATCTCCCCGCGACTACAGGATTCCAAACAAATTCACAGATGTAGAGCTCCTGCACTGTACGTTAACAAATTTTAACCTGCCGAGGTCTGTGGAACCACATCTTTAACCACATTGCTTAAGATTAACAAATCACCTTTTTGTATGGGAGTAATATTTACATTATAATAGGGCTATTATTAGCCTACCAAGCATAAAATGAAGACTGAATACTCAAACAAAACACAATTCCACATGATTTGCTGGATTAATGTATTTATGAGTCATTTCAACATGAAAAAGTCGTTTCATCACTACATGAAAGCAAGGGCATACTGACAAGTGTGATGTAAAGTGTCAGGGACACAATCGAATGCAATCCTGCAGTTTACCCAACCAAAAATGGCCAATTTGTTACCAAACCATAACTAAAGCAATTAGTTACAAACAACATTTGATGGCTGTCTTTTAATAAAGAAACTTAAATATTGAAAATTACCAAAAAGCCAGCATTGACTTGGTTAGCACACCAATACAATAATCATGGAAACCTTGCCATTTCCCCAAACCAAGTAGTGTAAAAAAGTAGTGCATTTAATGAAGGGCAAATCCACACAAGGCGTAGTGTCATTATTAAAAAGTACACACGAGCATTTTTAGCAAATCACCATTTTTACATGGCATTTAGATTTTCCACAAAAAATTGTTTTCTTTGGAAATGACATGTTAAAATTCTTGGCAAACCTTACATAATAAATAGGCCAACACAACGAATTATTGATTAGATCTAATTCTGTACATGGGTAACAACAAAGGAGGATATCTTTACATTTACATTTCAACTTTATACATTATATGGCCTATCATTTCCAATTGAGCATATAGGCAACACTACATGGATAAGTCCACCGAAGATGAAAAAGAAAACAGTGACATAAAACATATAATGACACATTTACCTTAGCATTAAGGTGCTTCGGCTGTAAGCATTTTATATCAACAGGATTTTTTAGGAAAAGAATACCAATACAAGATAGAGCAGAACATGAAAATAAAACAGCCAAGAGGGTATTACCATAGGAACGTAAACCACAACACATCTGTTGGTGGTGCTGTTTGATTATTTTTGCCCCTTTAAATAAATGAGCATGCTGGGGTGACTACGTGTTAGGGATTTATATACATGGTTTGTGAAATACTGGAAAAGAGATGTCAAAGATAGTATTTTACTTTAAGTCGGGACAATACTGCAGGAAGGGCAATTGCACCTAAACACACCATGCCAAAAGCAATGGACATTCCTATAGTTTGGAAAATTTTACAGGTTATTGGTAGGTCACAAATTCACTAAAGTTTAATTTTGTGTGTCTAGCCAACTTCTTTTCACATATCCGCCTACTGGACTTGACAAGGAACAGAAATGTTTTTACAAGATCTCGCACTTCTTGGGTTTATTTGGCTTGGTTTCTGGACAAAGAACTGCTCGGATCGCTTCATCGAAGACAGTCTTCAAACCTTTTTGTGTCAAGGCAGAGCACTCAAGATATTTTACTGCTCTGATTTCCTTGGACATTTGCAGACCTGCAGGGTAGCTGATCGGTGCTAGTTTCTTTTCTTTCAGTTTAGCGATAGTTTCCTGCAATACAGAGGTACATTGTTCAATAGACCAAAAACTAACCCACAAATCCTATACAAAACATTCATAAATTTCAATACAGAATACATATTTTTGAATGATTGTCACTATTTGTTATAAAACCCACCTACAACTAACTTAAATAATTAGCAAGCAATAAATAGTGTAAAGGTGTTTTCAACAGTTAAGATTAAGCCATATATGCAGGTAGTACATAAAGGGTTTCTTGTGTACAGATCTATTTTATTGCATATATTGACCGAAGTTTTACAATTCCATAAAATCTGTTATCCCAAGTTTTGGTCGTTGAAATTTCATTTTTTTGTCCCAACCAACATCAGCAAGAAGAGCATTCCATTTAAATCACACTTACAGTAATGCCTTGGGAATCGAGCTGCACCATGTGGCATAAAATAAATATTCAAAGCAATTGCACAACTGTGCTGTGCAGGTGCCCACGGGAATGTACACTGGGGAGAATGACTGGGAATGCAACAAAATTCTCTACATCTACCTAATGCTGATGATTGTAAATTTAAGCACTGGTTTGGTTCTAACAACATACCTGTTTGTGTTAAAAACTACTGTACAGTTTTTAGAGTTAATTAGCAACGAATTATAAGCAACAGCACATCTACTCACTGCAATGTGCTGAAGGTAGATATTTGAGTATTTATACCTGGTCATCTCTAAGATCAAGCTTTGTTCCAACCAGAATAATAGGAGTGTTTGGGCAATGATGGGAGACCTCAGGGAACCATTTGGCACGAACATTTTCATATGATGCTGGAGATACCAGTGAGAAGCAAATTAGGAACACATCAGTTTGAGGATACGACAAAGGTCGAAGTCTACAAGAAAAATGATATTGGAACTTTAAACAAAATACAATCACAAAACTAAGAGACTGAAGTGCATTACTACTTGTATACAAATAACTACAGACATGTGTGGTTCTTGTTGACCTAGAAACCATGATATTATTGACAAACAATGCAATCTCCACATAGTATTAGAGGCGGAATATATCCAAGGCCTATCAGGAGTGAACAATTTGTAGACCCCAGGAGAGGCAACGGCATGTAAGAAAGTGAAACAGATGATACTGCTTTTTATTGGGTTTGTAATGTTTACCAATGGGCACAGAACATATTTGACAAGACATGGAAAGTTCAACAAGTTGTGATCTGACCCAACCAACAGAAAGTGCATAGTAGGACAAACAACTTAAATGCTGAATATACATCTACTTTTGGGTCTTCACTTATGCAACAGTATGGGAAAATGCACTACCAGCTCGTTCCCTTTAACAATACATTTAATTGTCTTTTTTTAATTATTCATGAAGCAACGCAAAAACGTCAATACATCATAGATGCTTTTAGAGCATAGCTAATATATGCCCGCTAAAAGTTACATCACCCTAGTTGTTTAATGCACTATTAGCATGTGATAAAAAATGACAATGTCCACCTTTCATATATATAAATTATTTGACTGTAAAAGCACCGACTTAGTACAATTTACTAATTTTTATTTGTGCAATTTGCAAAAATTCTGGTATACATATTTATTACAAAACATATTGTTTAACTTCATAATTTAATACATTTACAAAAAAAGGAAGAGTTACCCTGAAGGATACAAAAAGTGAAAACTATTAAGTTGAAGTAATAAGCATTGCAGTTTGGTGCTTGAAAGACTACTATATTTTAGGACCTTATTATGGTATTGGTATATATACTTAATTGCTAAAAATAATCAACCATTGTTAGAGCTGTAAGTTTCTATTTCGATTAACTTATAATTGCACAGTGCAATTTGCACTATAATCTGAAACTGCTATGCATAAGCATGGCATTACTTCTGCGTATTCTGAAACTGTTTTTTTTTGTGTCATTTGTCTGCCAGTGACTAAATTTTTTTAGAAATGTCACAAAAAATAAAAGCCGTTTCGGACACAATGTCCCAAAGGAAATTGACTGGTAGATTATTCGAGCGTCTCATCAGTAGGCGAAAATGCCCTTTGTGTTGCCCCGGATGTCATTTTTATAATTCTCTATGTCGTAAATGACCAAAATAAATTGAAAATGTCCTAAATTTTTGCTGGCATTTCCGTCATTGGACAAAAATTTTTTTAGTGAAAACAAAAAACCTAGTTCTGAAATATGATGTTTGTTATTCATAAGACAGAAGAAGAATAATCCACCTGTCATAATCCTCTTGGCCAGCAGTATCCCAAAGACCCAAGTTGACTGGTCGTCCATCTACCATCACATTGGCAGAATAATTGTCAAATACAGTTGGAATGTATTCGCCAGGAAAAGCGTTGGTGGTATAACTGATGAGCAAACAAGTTTTACCCACAGCACCATCTCCAACCACTACGCACTTGATAGCCTAAAAACATGCAGCAACACATTGTCAGTCATTCCCAATGTAATTTATCACAAACACAGCAGGGCTTGTTTCTCATTAACTCCTGATAAACATTAAGCACTTAAACTCAACAACTTGTCACACCTGCATGATTTTTGTTCCAGAAGCAAGGTGTTGAGGGGATTGTCCAGGGCTGGATGAATCCTCTACAATGTACGTGGGGTGCTCCGCACGTAATGACTTCGTGATTTATCTGTTATCAGCAAGTTAACAAAAAGAAAAAGCAAGGGTTAAACTTATACCATGAAAAACAATAGCATATAAAATTAAGCCAGTTTAGGTCATTTTAAACTTGCAACTTTTGTAATATATGTAGCTGCTTCCTGAGGTAATGGGATTTAAAACTTGTAAGTTCCACAGTGAATCTCACAGATCTTTTAAACTGTACTTAATTTACAATTGACCCGAAACTTCTTTCTGATTTGACCCAAGACTTATTTCAGCTAAACTAAAAAGTCTGACTCAAAACAAATATTCTTAAAATTTTGTATACAAAATTTTGAAGGAGACCTAGTCAAGCATTATTAATTTCAGTATGACGTTGCATTGCCTTGTAACTTTACTGTTTGGCATCATGACATTAGTAACACAAGTGATCTGACACAACACACAGTATGGGGTCCAACAAGGAAATACAAGATGACACAGAAAGGTTTCATGGGTGGATGCAATACTGCTGACTACTGTACTGTATATTGACATTTTCATTTGTGTATTGAACTTTACAAGACTTCACTGTTCTTTTTTACATCCAATAACAAAGCCTTGTTAATATTTTGTTTTTAAAAATGTTTGTCAGTTTAATACTCTGTCCATTCAGTTTTAACAAAAACCTGCTAGTTGACTGCATAGTGGTTAAAACTATCCTTAAAAAACTGAAATTGCACTGCAGCCCTCCCAGTCTAAACTGTACACATTGCTTAGAAGGAAACACTTCAAAGAGGCCTGGATATGCCCATGCTTTAAACAGGAAGTTGCCGCTACCACATAATACATTTATAACATACCAATTGCTGACACTGAAAGCAATTTAAATCAAATCTGAAGCAATATTTTGATGGTGGCTGTCAAAATGCCATTTTGATTAGTATTAACAATAGGGTTTCTGTTAGAACACAGTTAACAAAATTATGCTATGAAGTGAAAAGTAATAATTTGAGTATAGAGGAGAAATTAGCATAGAGGTACACTCCAGCATAGGGCTACCATTACATCGTCATTAAGTTTACAAGTTTGGCAAATAGCATTTTCAAAAAAGCCCTTAATTTCAAATGAAATAATATTCTTTCAACTTTCTCAAGTAAACTGTAGCAATAATCGCGTATTTAGCACTATCTTGTTACTTTTGTCACATATCTATATATCAGTAGTAGTAACACTATATAAGCCATAGAAAAAACATTACTATCAGTGATATTTGCTGCCCTGACTGTTGTGACGTTACATTGAAGAATTGCTTCATGTTCAGAGTAATGCTTAATAGTTTCCTGTTAAGTTGCCTCTGGTCATTTTGTGAGTCAATCAACAGTGTGTGAACACTGACACACATGTTGCCATGTTTAAACCTGCACATATGCTATTTTTAGCGTGTTCGTAGACAAGAGCCAGCTTCTTTCACCAGTGGGGCAATTAGTTTTTAAAGTAGTATACAGCAAAATAAGCAAAACTACCTTCAGAAAACCTTAGCAAACAGCAAGTAGTTGTTGATTGCACAGTTGTAGCAACAAAATGATGTCTTGATCAAGTCCTAATATGGCATTTGCTTTTGTAGGAATCAATATTTTTTTACCAGCGAAAATAGATGATCTAAAAACAATTATACATAAACGCTATTTTAATGATACACAATCATAATTTGTATATATACAACAACAGTTTCAGTGGCATATACAATTTTAGTG
The DNA here is from genome assembly GCF_947561715.1 of Ascidia mentula. NCBI lineage: Eukaryota > Metazoa > Chordata > Ascidiacea > Phlebobranchia > Ascidiidae > Ascidia > Ascidia mentula. The sequence goes on along the minus strand of NC_138574.1, from coordinate 8,410,073 downwards.
ACATATCCAACATCCAAGGGCTAGGTTAAAAAAAATGTAATACTTGCAAAATTTACCAATAAACAGGGCATTAAAAATTAGCATTAACATATGAAAAACACAGGATTTACACAGGAGTGCACAGGATTTATTGTTCATTACACGGACTGGCCTACATGTTTGGTATTTGTATTACTTTATTGTTCCCAAACGTTTTTCAACAAACACACACAGAGTATACATCTTCCATACACATTGCTTTCTATTTGGCGACCATAAAAAATAGGCTTGCTACTATTTAAAAATAAAATTCAGTCCTATGGTACACAACATGCACTTGTCTTTACAAGGTATAGGTCCACTGAAATATTTTATTTAAGTTACGAAAATACACTATTTTTTATGAGGTAAACTCCATCTAGGACACTGCTGTTTTAGTATTTGCATCCTTACATCTAAAAAAGCATTAAGAAAGAATCGGCAATTCAGATAAAGTTTAAAAAGGGCAAAAGGCTTAAGGCTATGTTCGTGTTGCACGTTTTTTATTGAAATTAACTCTAAACTTCAACACAACGAATTCAAGTCATTCATGAACTGACAATGATGGAAATATGTCTCTACAATATCCACCACGTCGAGGCACAACAACAATATGCTAACCAAAAGTATCAGAGAGAGGCATAACTGTAAACTTTGATAAATCCATAATTAGAAAAGTCTCCTAAGCTGAACCGATGTGTATATAACACACTGCAAATCTGATTGACAACATAGAAATAAAAGCGATGGGTCAGAGGTTACTAAGCTGGGCGTTCCCGCCCTTATACATTTTTTAATTGCCAAATTTCTAATTGCTGGTTTGCTTCAATAGACAAAAATAATAGGGTATACATCAATTTTTCAAATTAAAATATTTCAACAAATGGGATCATTTTTTCACAATTGTTTGAAAAATATTCGCACTTGTTCTGAAGTGTTTTCGAGAAACACAATTTGCGCTTGTTCGCAGTTTAATAAAGGTTATCATGTCTGTCAAAACACCGGCTTTTGGCGGTAAATAACCATGTCGTATTGAAACCGCAATGTTCAAATTCTGGGTATTAGGCGCTTTTTGTTATTTCCAATTTAAAAATTACAGACGCCTGGCACGTGATTTTTAATGGAATGGATTGTTGTTAGGCTACACCACATGTTAGTTCGTGTTTTTCGAAATTTATCATTTTTGGCCTAATGTTTAGGTTATTCCTGTCATGAGGCGGTGCTTGAAACAATTTTTTAACTAAGCTAAAGAATAAATTTGGGGCCGCCGAAATTTCTGGCTTTTACAACAATGGTGATAGTTATAAAACATATAATATTTAGTAAACCAAATTGTCCAGGTTTACCCGATGCAAAAGAATTCTTTCTCCATTTTTTCCTGGCGCTGTATCGTCGTCCTTCTTATTGTCACCTCCGCAACAAGTCACTATGATAAAGATCTTCGCATTACATGCGCTTAGGCCTAGGCTATTTCTGTAGGGAAAGTTTCATCCGTAGTTTTTGACAGAAAAGAAACTACAAAGAGTTGATTGTAGATATCCAGTCTTCCTTCGTAAATCACCTTATAAATGATGCAAAATGATTATTAGCAATCACATCGAAACACTTTTGTGCAAAGAGATTAAAAGGCTTGGTCTCATGGATCATTTAAGTTTGGCTGCTGCAAAAACACGAAAGGAAATATTTGCTTTCACCAGGTCATCTGTCTCGTCCTTCATTTAACTTAAAAGGGAATTCCGCAATGTCTGCAACATTTTTAAACACCACTGTGGACTCTACACCTGAACGAATATTTTGCACACGTTTTACCGCACCAACATGTGCGATTGATCATAAACAAGAAATACGATGGTTCAAAACAACGTAGTTTGCAGCTAATCCCAACCCCCACTCTTAAGTCTGTCGATTTGGATCGAAACAAACGTTCTATTTACCAAGTTGGCGTTTATGTTTTGCTGGGTTTGCTTCAGTTGGTTATGGCCAACCAAAGTCTGAAGCGACATGTCGCAACCTCCTACCCAAATAGTACTAATTCCAATTATCATGTGATCAAAAGAAACAGAAACGTTAGATCGAAAATATTAAACATTTGCTCCTGATGGTTGGGATTTAAAACTGTGTAACAGAACAATATGGTATGAAGAACAATCATCAGACAATGGCTCTATAATACTTGCTTTTCTTTGCTAGCTCATTTTAATACACAACGAATAGTTAGCAAACTTGTTTTTGCAGTCCCGTTTTTTGACAATTATGAAATCAATGGCGTCATTGAATGTTTGGAATCGGCTTAGCATTGACTAATCACCAAAGATGGATTTGACAGGATCTTTTCTGTTTCGTCGCATCTCTGCGAATTACCTCCTTTGTAAAAAAAAAACTCTTTCTATACGAACATGTTGATTACTATGCGAATTCTCTACAGTCCCCTGATTTGACCAGGGCAATTTTGTTATTTTTTTTTAACGGAACATTGCTACATATTCCTACAGTTATATAACCCTATAAAACCCACAAGGACTAACAATACCAAATTGCTACTTTGTTGACTAACACACAAAATATTTTCTTCACACTTTACATAAAACATTACTTTCATGTTTGGCTACAAAAACAACAACGAAATGCGTTACTGTTATAAGCAGACGAGTTGAACACAGAACACTGAAACAAACAAACATGTTACATAATAGGTAGTAGGAACCTTCACTCAGGCATTTGTACGTACACAATAACAAGTTAATACAAAATTGTACAAATTTTTGAAAAGATTTATAATACTGAACCTTTTACTCACAGTACATGAAGAAAAACACAACGTACATGTTACAATACACCAAGAGTTCCAAGCATTCATGCAGGTTAAGTAAAAAAAAGTCAAAAAGTGTCTTTGTTCAACAAACCGGCCTTGCAACAGGACTTATAAAAAACATATCTGAATGTACTAATATGGCAACTGGACAAATGAACTGCCATGAGTAATACTTTACCCCCAAAAAAGGCCAGCAAGGAAACAAATGTAAAAAATTGCAGAAATAGCCAGCTATGACACTAAAATCTGTTTTTTTCCAAAAAATGATGGAAAAGACACTTAATTTTAAGATATCAAAGGCTGCATTTATAGCAAGGGTAGTAGATACAATTTTACCACAAAAAATGGCTTCAGACATTGCTAGTTAACTAATGTGGAGCAGCGTTCTACAAGGTTTACCCAGTGGTAATTTTTCCATGTGTGTGCAAACTAAGTAACATGTGTCATGAATTCTTATGATTGTTCGTTATTCACAGTTTTAAAAAAAAACTAAACTCAAAAAAGGTGTCAACTTAAGATTTGTTCTCAATCTCCGCATCAAAATTTAGCCTTTTAATAAATTGTTAGAAATCATCAGATGTGTCTTCATCTTCATTACTTTCAACCTCATCATTCTGCTTGGTGTCCGTCACTGTGTTAGCTCCTCGATTGGGCATTATCAAAAGCTTTTCATTTTTGTCAAGTGAAGTCATCTAAAATTCACAAATACCTGTTATTCTGGCTCTAAAAATACTCAACAGGACAAAAGCAAACTAGACAGTACGGAATATACACTGGACAACAGTTACAAAATGCACAAATACAAGCATAAACCAACTAACAAAATGTATGTGACAAATGCATGACACATTTATCTCAACATACTTCGTATTTTTTGAACTTGTAATTTTTTTTTCCAAATTAAGGTTTATAAAATACCTTAAACACTTGAACCTATAACTTCATCTTGTCGAATAATCCTGAAAGAAAGCAAGCCTGGTCACTACATAATTTGGTGATATACTAACTAGTGTATGTATGATCAGCAAGCTGCATATCGCTTTAAAAGCTAAGCATTATTGTTAAGCCATCAGATATTTTTTATACTAAGCTTTATTGGATATATGCTCGACTAGTTTGAAAAAATATTGTATATTTATGGTGGTGCAAGAAGGGAAAGTGAAATCAAAGGTTATCATTCAAGTATGTGTCTTCCTTAAATTAGGCTGCTTCAAGCCAGGTAGGACTTCTTTTATAATATACTGTTCACAAATAAGATATTCTTCACCCATGCTAGATGTAGAAATAATTTCACATACATACAGTTCGGCACAGACACTATAATGACAAAATTCTTGCAAAAGTTTCCACCCACATGCAAAATATTTACAAGAACAAGGAACACAGTTTTACAGATCAATACATCTACAGTCATGGTTTCTAGCCTCAGCAGTTAATGGGGTGAACATGGAATTTATTTCTACGTCCGTGCTGGCACAACATTGAACAAACATTAGCACACACTTACTGCCAAAACTCGACCGCCGACATTTAGTCTTTTCTTATGACCTCTAGTTGGACTGACAGGTTCCCGGGTCCATGTTTGCATGGATGAAAGGCAGTTGGAAACAGATTTTTTCATGTCCCTGTCCAAAGCGGCATCGGACTAAATGAAAAACTTTATTTTTCATTTTTGTGTTTTGAGGTATCACATTAATTCTTACAAAACTAATTTATAAAGACTCATTTCAAAGTTTCATTTTTTTCCAAATGTCTTAGTTGTACAATACCAGTGGGTTGGTATTCATCTTTCAGAGACTGTGTAAGTAAAAAAATAAAATAACATTTTTATACAACTAACGAATCCTAGTAAGAGTTATACATGTAGCACATCAGCTTGAACAAATCTAGTCAATAAATGATCAAAACAAACATGAAATAATTCATGTGTTCTAGTCAGGTTGTGAAAAATAGTAAAAAACATACTGCAAGCCATGGATGTCGCAAAACCTCCTCTGCGCTCATTCTCAGTTTGGCATCAACATTTAATGTTCCTCGGATAAGATCCCGAGCAGAGTCTGATATGTGATCCCAGTGTTCTGAAGGAAATTCCACCTCACCGGATAGGATTGCATCAAAGAGCTCTTCTTGGGAGTTTGTCTCTGATCGAAATGGTGGAAAACCACAGAGAAGAATGTAGGTGATGATTCCCGCAGCCCAAACATCCACTTTTATTCCATATCTAATAACAATGTCATTAAACAACATTGGAGCATCACAAGCTATTTGTTTTAACTACGAAAATTACAGGAATTTGTTTCACAAATAAAAAAAATTGATTTTTAATCTGAAAGTAGCTTCAAAACTTTTTTATTCATGGTTTCATTTTAAAAAAGAAATTTCCATGCGATCCCAATTAAAAAACCATTATGCTCAACCTCCACAACGAGACAATATGTTCGATAACCCCCAAACTACACAGACATTAATAGTGTATTATTCTTCTGGTTCTTATGCGTCAAAGCTACATACATTATCCTGTATGGGATTTGACTTTGGTGCCACTCTACTTACATTAAAAGAAGTTTTGCCCAACAAAAAATATTTTACTTGATAATACAATACTTACATCTAGATTTATTACCAAACATGTTTCTACTTGATTTAAGCAACCTACCCAGTCTGTGCTATAATCTCAGGTGCAACATAAGTTGGAGTTCCACATACAGTATACAGTGGTCCAGTGACACTTGTTGCGAGACCAAAATCAGCCAACTTCAATGCTTTGCTGCCATCTTTGTATTCACACACCTAAAATGTACAGGTTAACAGGAATGCTTTATTCTATAACTGTTGTTCTATTGTTTCCTATTATTCCATTATATTACACTTCACATTTTCTTGTTTAATCACAAGCAATAACGAAATTGTCAACCATGTGGTCTATAGTTACATTGTTGTAAGGGAATATGAACTTACCAGCAGATTTTCAGGTTTGATGTCACGATGCACAACTCGCAGTTTGTGCAGATGGGTCAACGCACTTGCAAGGTTGTGCAACATTCCACTTGCATCACGCTCAGTGTAGCGTGAAGCTGATGATATTGCATCAAACAGGTCACCACCCTAAAACGAAAATGTCAAAAATTGTAAAAAATTTCCAAATATATTCGGCAACAAAATTTACTCAGACATTTACTTTAGAGTAACTGCGTTTCGCTGAACGTATATTATACATTTTAAATAAGTATGATGCTCGTCAGCAATTAAAAACGGGCAGTTATTATTTTCATGTGATTAATCGTAGAGTTTATACTGATGAACTTGGACCTACGTTGACAAGTTCCATGACAAGGTATATTTCACGTTTTGTGTCAAACTCCTGAAGCAACTGCACGATGTTAGGATGCTTCACTCGCCGCAGGATGGAAACCTCGCTCAATATCATGTGTTCCTATGCAAGAAAAACAGTTGGTCATTGGCTACATAACAAGACACGTCACAATGCAGGGCGAGCCCACGCTGATGCGAACCAGGAAGTGATGCAAAATACGTGGCGATCAGTGTATGGCGTGTAACAACGCAACTTGCGGGTGGAGACGTGTTGGTGTATTACGTCTTGGATCGATCGAAGGTAGGTTGGACATTATGAGTTGGTACAACTCGTGGTGAATTCCCACACATTAGCGAGAGGTTATTAATAATATAGAGGATTAAAGCCGTCTTATAATTGCAAAATACACACAAACGTCTTAGTGGACGCACCAAGAAGCGATTGAAACGATTTAAATCCATTTACCATGAGGTTATTACACACACAAAGTTAATTTTTAACTCGTGTAACGGATAAGGCTCTTGTGCACATGATATAGGAGGGCTGATTTGGATGTAAATTGATTGCTTAATCTGCTTATGACTGGATTACAATAATGTTTATGTTACACCAACGCTGAAAATGTAATTTAAGTACGATTTATGCATGGAGAACAGTTGTGCCAAAAGTTGGCAGCAATTTTCTTTTTCCCACCTTTCCAACGCATTTCGTTTTGTCGATTATCTTCAGGGCGTACTTGATACCAGTCGACCTTTCCACACATTCTCTCACAGTTGCGAAGTTTCCGTCGCCGATGACGTCACCAACTTCATACCGCTCGCTCACCAGTGATGGCCATTTGCCGTCATCAGTGTTAATGACGTCGGGTACGTGCTGTGTTAGAAATAAGACTCGTAAATTTGTTTTACCTGTTGACAACCTTTCAGCATATAATCTTGACGTTAAAGGTTTGTTTAAATTGGCTTCCTTGTCAACACAAGGTACGCATTACTGAAGATTGGTTCCACACAAATTCTCAGACATTTTCTCTGAGCATTACAACATACCGATACCTACATAATGTCGCGAAAAAACCTTAACTTATCAATGAAATAAGTGTTACGATGCGTTTGTTACCAATGCATCGTTCCACAACAACATACAGATACATATAAAAAAAAACTGTAAGTTGTTTGTTGGGAGTGGGTTTAAAGTATATTACTTACAATGGCAAGTGGTTTCTTATAGGAAGATCCCCTGAGCGATTGCGACCTCCTGTGGTGAGGTTGGGGGAGCACACGCTCGCTATCCGCACTCCGGTTCATGCGCGAGCTTCCTTTCCTTTCCAACGTGATGCGGGGGGTGCGCGGACCGGACTGGTAAGGTCGAATAAATTTTGCTTCTGCGTAAAAAACAATTACGAAAAAACGAATTTGATGGTTGAAGCTGGAGCTACAAATCAAGGCAAAATAAAGTGTCTTGCACGTTTGGAGTGCCAAACTCTAGGTGTGTCTACAGTGCGTAACATTACACTGTGGTATTTCATGTGTATTTTCCTGTCATACAGTTATATGCTGTGAGCGACGTTGTGCGTGAAGCAAGCAATCCACAGTTTATTTCTTGTACTGATTTCTTAAATATTTGTGACTAGTTTGGTTGAGCTATTTTCTGCACAGTTGGGACACCCAGGGCCAGGTATGTTAAAATTCGTCTCAAAAGTCGGCAGCCTCATTAGGTTAAAATACAATATTATTTTAAACGGATATCTTTGGTGACCTGAAACAATAGATTAAAAATACTGCAAGGGGGATGCAAAACCGAACAAATACGGTGACAGAAACGAAGAATCGATCAGATCTGGGCGTTTTTGGACTCGGGGGCGTCGTTAACCGACACAAGGCGACTTTAGAAGATATTAATAATTTAACGTTGAGTCGGCTGCAATTTTACGCGCGGCCTGTTGAGCAGACGAGAACTGCAGAAAACGAAATAAATCCAAATCCAATATTGCGTAAGAAACCAAGGGGGCTGTAATTAGGCAACGGATTAAATACAGGAACCGAAACACAATAACCAAATATCCGTGATAATATTTATAAATACGCGTTTGTATAATAATTAAAGTTAGTTGAAAAACTGAATCATCCCTTAAAGAGAGGATATTTTGGGGTATTTTGTTCGTCGTCTAACATTTTCAGGTGTCTATAATTTACAGTGGGTTAGAAAAAAACGAAGTGTTATAATAGTGTGACAGTGTTTCAACACAAAGTAAAATCTTTATTAACTTTTAAGTGGGGGTGATATTGGCACGCATCGAAAGTTTCGGGCCTTACAAACTGTTTAAAAAGCTCAGTTACACGTTGCCTAAATTGGAAACATGATAAATGTGACAACAAAGTTGTTTTTTATTGTCGTTTACAGCCGTGACTTTTTGGCGCCAATACACCAGAAAGAGGCGGAACTACCCAGGATTTGAATATTTCATGAAAACAGGGACAGGAGGGTTACGCGTGATTCGAATTAAATTAAATGGCGACACAGCACAAAGGAAAATATTTGTGTTGCTGATTTGTTGGTAAGTCCCACGAGGGTGGAATCAAATCACGAAAAAATAACAATATTGGAGGATGTTTTACACAAAATAGGTGGAATTTAAGTAAAAGGTTCTAACCATTATTTTTGAAAAAATAACCTTTTCAGGTTGTTCCTTGGAAATCGACATATGGAAGTAATACATCAAATTTACTGCCCGTCTTGAACTGAGCATGGCATATGGAAAACTAATATTATGCCCAGGGGGGTGAGGGCTGCCAGATGGCAGATAACATGTCAAAATACTAAAATGTATCAAACATTTGTGCATTTGTGGGCGTAACTTTATGCGGCTTTTACGAATGCCAAAAAACAATTGTTACAGTTAACAAGAGCAACCAGAAACAAAAGACAATGTTACATGACATATGTCAGCACTATTGTCTGTGATAAATCAAGCTGAAAGGAAAACTTAATGGTATGTTTAAGAAGTGAATAAAATTCTTTTACCATCTGTGTCGATATCAAAGTCATCATGGGACAATCTTTCATGGCCATATGCGATAAAAATATCGTCATCACCAAAGAAGTCTTGCAAACTTATAACCTGCAACCAAATGTTCCATAAATAAATTCTTACCAGTAAATCACAACACTGCTATGTTATTGCACAAATAACTAACCTGCTTTCCTTGTATTGTGTAGATTTTTCTTACAGCTCCTGTGTCAAGTTTAATTGATTTGGTCACATCGTTCATTACTTGTTCCAGTGAGTGGGCGGTCTTTTTGTTTAACAGCATGCGTACCTACTCAACAAAATATGCATTCTTTTAAAAAATTAGCCATAAAAAATAAGGCAATAGTGCTCACCGCTTTTCTTGGCTTAACCCCACTTCGAATAAATGTGACAAGTTTTGGTCGAACAAAATCACGACTCTCTTTTTCAAATGTCCGACAGAGAGTTTCGTGGCTGACACAATTTCTTAGATCATCACCCCAACCATTCTTTTCCTTATAACAAAGAAGAAATATATATAAATTACCAAGTGGAATATATTCTTATAACTGATGATTAAACTGTACCTGTTGTCGCAGTCTTAGAGACAATGAGCTGCCTGTTCTAACATTGTGACACCAGTTTGGATTTACATTTCTTGTGTAGTCAATCCTCTTGAAGACATCATTTGACGCACAAACATAGCTTTCACCTGAGTGTTTAACAAAAACTTAACACAAATAGAAATTTCACTACAATCAGGCAAAAACACTACTAATGCAATTGCGTAAAGTTGCTAATTTTACGCATGTGACATCAATAAACATGCAAACCTTGTTCTAGCTCTTGAAGTGAGGTAATTTTTCTTGTTCCTTCAATTGAAAACACAACCCTCACTCCTTGTGGAAGATTAGCTTTGTCTGCAAGTCTGTTGGTGAGGTCAGCAAGCAGGAAGTCAAAAGATCGAAAGCGATTTGATGAAATTGCATACACAAGCCCCTGGTGAAAACGATCTCCATTGCGGTAAAATCGTACCTAACAAAAATGTCTTTGTTACATTTCTGTTTTCTTGAGCAAATTTTCTTCGTACTGCTAATCTATACCATAAAAAAATCCATAAATACCAAAAATTACCATTTTGCAGTGACAAACAGATAAAGGTGATATTGAAACAATTTTGGTGCTGTAGACTGCTAATCCCTACACTTAGGCACAATATACAAGAGCGAAGCCCTCACAAACAATAGATTACATTTTGTTGCCTGGCTGCAAGTAGAAAAGGGATAGCTACTTGAAACTAACTCTTTTAACAAGTGCCTTCTCGTGTTGTGTCCCCCCTCCTTTTTCTTGACAGCGAATTGAATGGTTCTCTAGTTTACGGCAAAAAGGTCACCCACAGGTCAATAGTTTTTGGCCAGAATAACTAAAAATGAGAGTGTTGGTTTTGCAAAAACCTTGCCAGTAAAAATTTTGTCCCACTGCACTGTGTTTAATTTGCAAATAATTTACACAAGAATTTGGCAGACAAAATAAGAACACACTTTAGAGTTAAGTCCATAATGCTTTTGTAACAATCACAAAAAAAGTTTGGACAATATTTTTGTTTTGTGAGCTGCATACAGATGGGCACTGTTTCGACCAATAAGTTTTTGTCAGTGCAGCTTCGTCAATAACTCATCAACACAGGTTGAAACAGTCGCCATCTATATGCAACTCACTTCATCTTATTAGCTCCATGCTTACTAATATTATTATTTTTGAAAATAACTTAGCTACTACCTATGAAGTCTATTAACAACAGAAATAACTATGTTTACTAAAATAAATACCTCCTAACAAACAACACATTTTCAACAAGAACAAACATATTCAGTGAACCTTTTTGGCTTTTTTTTCCTCAGCGATTCTTTGTAAAGATCTGGTGCGGTATAAACTGGTGTGAGCACTGTGTGCTGGACTTCGCAAAGACCCAGATCTACAAATCATACACATAAAAGCTTTATATGTAAATTTTTATTGTTTAATGCTGATAAACAACCAGCATTTAGAGTTAAATTACATGTTATCTATGCACAAAATTAGTGAACAGATTGGTGCAAGACGATAACAGCCACAATTGCACCACCAAGACCAAAACAAATTGTACAAATTTGTAACATTTCAAGTTGCTTTAAATTGATGATAGAAGTTGCATTAGGCCTACTTTATCTTTTAGGAGCCGATCATATCTGACATGTGTGTGTGTGTGGGTATGTTTTGTATGAGGCTAAATGCTCATTTTGCACGAACAAACTGAAGTTTTTCATATGTTAATGCAATGGCAAATTGTTTTTGTGCGAAAATTTGGCATTCTTTCCAATCAGGCTAACGTTAAGCTACGATATGAATAAGCACAAGTTTTTTTTCTGTGGATATAATAAAGATTTTGGTAATTTGTCATTTATATTTGCTAAATTACCTTCTTCTCAATTTGTCCTCATCGGCAAAATGTTGTGCAGCAGAATCAGGCAGCATGATAAACAAATATAAAATCGAACTAATTAAAATAAACAAAAACCATTCGTATTTACATGTATATCATCCACTATACACGTTCTGAAACCATGCCAACATACAAATCGTTGCTCCATAAACAAATAAACTCTCTCTTCACAACAATACGTTCCAGCTAGACACAACACTGCAGCGCACCACAGTGAAAACCTGTCGCCGACATTTATATTGCTCTAATCATGCTTTTTTACATTACGTATCAACAAATTACAGTCAGCCCTGACAACAAAATCGAATGATTGTGAAAATAACAAACCACCAACGACATGTGTGGCATCGGATTTTTGTGTGACAATTTTGGATTTTAATTGCTTTGAACACTGAAAAATTAAAATATAATTGTTTTTTCTGTCAAAATTAGTAAGTTAGAAATGTGTGTTTGGTGTGAATTGTAAAGCTAAGTTGTAGTGCGGTTGTTTGTTGGCATGGAAACACGAAGAACTATTAAGCCCCCTTGTACCAAGTTTTGTGTTTGAAGTAAGCACATTTACGATAAAACAGCATAGCTCCCTAAAACATTAAATTGCAAACCCCATTGGCTGTATTTTTTATGGACATCTTTTGACGAAACCGTGTTATTCGATTGTATGCCGCGGCCTGAAAAGTTTTTTCTCATGGTTTGGTGATATTTGATCGAGTTTCACCGAGTTTAAACTTTAACTCATCCCACTGTGTACCAATTACGTGCACAGTCGCCCACAGTCGCCTACAGACAATCATATTTGTTATGTTAGGTAGCCTACTTATCTGCCTTCTGTTGAACCACAGATTCGGCAAAAATACTTTTTCGTCTCTGTGTTTTCAAGAAAAATGCAAGCCCACAATTTTTAACATTCCTGTAAACAAGGTGTAGCTTTGTTTCAGAAGCTTATTTAATATCTAAGTTTTATCGCGTTGAATGAATTGAGGATTAATTCATCCTAGAAACCCTATATCATCACCGTTTAAATTTGTCAGTATTTTTCTTGGCAACTAAGGAGAAGTTGTCATATGAAGTCATGGCTTCGGTTCATCAGATGAAAAATCGCGATCCGCAATCGTCACATTTTGTTGACGTTTTGTTCCTTGATCTCGTGAAATAACGAACAAGAAACTTACTTTTCGGCGGGTAAGTGACGATCTTCCACCGCCGTTACACGCTGCAGCGGGGATGCGCATTAGCGTGTTAATGTTTTGAACTATATCTCTTGAGTTCACTTTGCACAAATCTGACGTTTAGTTTTGTCCAAAAATGGATGGTTCTTCAGATAAGATTAGGAAAAATGCCAATACTGGACAATTAAGCTTCTAACAAACAGAATGCACCCAGATAAAGGTCATAGTATTGGTCAAAATGTGTTACGTCTTACAGTGCTTTTGCGCAGGTGTTAATGTTAGCAGAGACGGACAAATCAGGCGAGCCACTCTTGGGTGACTGATTTTGTTCTACACCTGTACGTACAGTACGTGTTGCCGCTACACACTGCCGCTTAATTGTGGAAGTGGCCTTTTTTGCGTTAGAGGGTCATGTTTTGGGTGCACCATTTCTGCGTGCACGCATACGCTTAATTGGTGTACTGGAGTTTAGCACGTATAAATTTTGAGCGTATTTGCTTTCCAATTGTCTGTAACAGAGCCAGCAATTCGTAAAGTGCAAGTGAGGATATCTGTAATTATCCGGGTCGTGCCACCATATATGGTAGGGTCGTTGTCAACCCTTTTGTGAGTTCTATGCTTTATAACTGGTCGATGACGGAGGATGGCATTAGTCAACTGAAAACAAAGTTTAAAATGGTCACAACAAACAGTTTCCTGGTGGCTGCGGTTCGTGTTTTTTTTTAGCTTCAGGCTCTTCGTTGCAAGTTTATTAATAAAGTCTTATTGCTGTGAAAGCAATAGTGCGGGTACCTGTATTGGAAATAAATTTTGTGTTTAGGACAGGAAGCTGTCAATACCGTATGTGTTTCTGATGTATAAATTGATATAGGTGTTAGTGAAAATAGAATCCATGTTTTGGATCACCGAGAATGTTTTTTAGACTTTTCCAGGAAATTAAAGCACGTTGCATTGTCACGTGGTTTTAATGTAAACAAAAATATGGTTCAGCAATGTATGCTGACCAGGAAGCATAATATTAAGCGAGGAACGACCCCTTGCTGCTCACGCGTTTCAATGAAAATAGCTGGCGCATGAATCGATGCGCTGTGAGGAAACTCCCGGGCGGATTTCCTTATTACAACTTGTTTTGATCGCACATGCCAATATTCGCACATCAACCTTTTTGCAACTATACGGCCGGACCTTCTGCTGATTGTTGTCCAATAGGTCATGGAGTCCTTTTGCATTTTTAGCAAAGGCGACGTTGATATGGCCAAAAAAAGTTCAACACATTTGGGTACTTATAAGCAGTACAAAACAAACGAGGGTCAAATTTGACTACACCGCTTTTACCCCTTTGTTGTAAATAGGATTTATGTAGAAACATAGGTATGCTGAACACAACTGGTGGGACGACATTTTTTTCTAACCAGTCAACAGCTACAGTGACAACAGCTAAACGAGAATCATGTGAGACTGTCAATGCTCTGACAGGTCTTATTGTCATTCCTGCTTTGGTCGTCATTGTCAACGTTATCTTAACAGCTGCCGTCATCAATTACAGGCAAGCGAAAAATAATTTATGTAATCCACAGCCGATGACATGTAATAATGTCTGCCATAGTCAAGAGTCTTGTAATGAAGTTAAAAATGCGATTTGTAAACTGATAGTGCAACTTTACGCAGATCTCGTTTGCGTCAAAAGAACGTGTATATCTACGTCTCCAGTACATTGGTGGCCAACGCTGTATTCGGAGTCTTGACCATGTATCAAATGACTGTGGTACCCAGTGGCATTGAAACAAATCCGCTTCTACCGTAAGTAAAAAGCTTTCCGTTTGAGTAAATTTGATGTTGGATTTATTGAGCCCCCAATGAGCAAGCAGGGTTTTTCCAGATTTTTGACGTTATTAATGAATTATTGGGTTGTTATTCGGTGATGCAAAGGAATTTTTCCTTTTCGCGTTTTGAAAAGCTGAACATTATAAACTGCTATTTTTGTTGCCAGGCATACTAAATAATCGGAATTGCTCTTCTGGCACTTAGTTTCTAAAGTGTTTATTGGAAACCAACGTTTCGTCTGCCATCCGGCGAGACTTCTTCAGGGTTATGTCAACAGTGAAGCATCACGCACATAAAATACTAAAAACGCAGGAAAAACGCAAGAAAAACACAAGAAAAAAGGAATACATAACACTGGCACCGCTTGCATCGTCACGTGAACCAGGTTTGTAGCGGGGCGTAATATTTACAACAAGTTGTTGTATACAGCTGGAAAATATACGCATTGCTCCTTATCGTTTATGCAATGGTCGTTTTTGTGGATGTGGAGCGTCTCCAGGAACAGACGTTTTGTATGATCGTCCTCCATCTCTAGGATTTGCACCTCATCAAAGTTAACTCGGTGGCCGAGTGTGGCAACGTGTTTTGCCAGTGCTGTCCTCTGGCTGATCTTCGCTGCAACGTCGCGGCGATGCTCTTTTAACCGAGTCTGTAACCTTCTCCCTGTCTCACCGATGTACGCTCCACCGCAGTCCTTGCACGGAATGTAATAGACAACGTCTTTTGGTTGGCCCGTACCCTTCTCGATAGGGTGAGACAACATCCTGCCCAGTGTTCTGTGTGGCTTAGTGTAGACCGCAATATCATATTCCAACATCATACGCCTTAGCGTGTCTGTTAGAACCGGAACATATGGCAAAACGATCGTACCGGTAGTTGGCGCTGTTTCTTGTGGCTTGACCGCAGGCTTTCTTCTAAACATCCATGACGGATACAGATGTTTCCGCAGTACCTTCTTTATCCGTCATGGATGTTTATTGCGGTCTACACTAAGCCACACAGAACACTGGGCAGGATGTTGTCTCACCCTATCGAGAAGGGTACGGGCCAACCAAAAGGCGTTGTCTATTACATTCCGTGCAAGGACTGCGGTGGAGCGTACATCGGTGAGACAGGGAGAAGGTTACAGACTCGGTTAAAAGAGCATCGCCGCGACGTTGCAGCGAAGATCAGCCAGAGGACAGCGCTGGCAAAACACGCTGCCACACTCGGCCACCGAGTTAACTTTGATGAGGTGCAAATCCTAGAGATGGAGGACGATCATACAAAACGTCTGTTCCTGGAGACGCTCCACATCCACAAAAACGACCATTGCATAAACGATAAGGAGCAATGCGTATATTTTCCAGCTGTATACAACAACTTGTTGTAACTATTACGCCCCGCTACACACCTGGTTCACGTGACGATGCAAGCGGTGCCAGTGTTATCTATTCCTTTTTCCTTGTGTTTTTCTTGCGTTTTTCCTGCGTTTTTAGTGTTTTATGTGCGTGATGCTTCACTGTTGACATAACCCTGAAGAAGTCTCGCCGGATAGCAGACGAAACGTTGGTTTCCAATAAACACTTTAGAAACTAAGTGCCAGAAGAGCAATTCAGATAAATTATAAACTGCTTTCAACACTTCCAAAAATCCGTTTGAATTTCGTGCACGTTTTGCGAATTCAAAAACTTTACAATCACTTGATATAAGCTAATGATTTTTAGTAAGCGCTGTAAATTAAATATTTAATATTTTGTTTGTTCGTTTGATTTGAAGGCTACTAAGATTCGTGGTTGCTTTTTTTCACTTTAGCTTGTATTTTGTAGGACGACGAGCACTGCACAGATCAACTGGTGGATATTCCGAAAAGCAATCTTGCCTGCGATTTACCTCGTAATGATTGGGAACATATTCCTTCTTATATTGGCCATCAGAGACGGAGCAAACATAATTGCCAGAAGTCAAAAGAAAAATGGCCAAAAATATCGTTCATTTCGCTACCAACGCAACAAGGCTTGGATTTTGATAGCAGGTATCTTCAATTGGTCTAATAAGAGTATATTGCATTGGAAATATGTTCTTTGTATCAACACAAGCACAAAGTGTAAAAAATGAGTCTTTATCACGAATCAAAGTGTATTTAAGAAAACTTATACTGCGCAAAGTGGCTTTTACTGAGTTGGCACCTGCAGCTTATATTGCTGACCTGTTTCAACATTTCACTTTTTACACTTGTCTTTTTTGTTTTGTTTTAAACAGAAAACCTCACAATATTAAAAAATGGCGCGACCTAACACTTTTAACAATCTGAATTCTTCGGGACATAAAAAGCAATTAATTTTCCACAACTAGAAAACTACACCTATAACAAGCGATTGTTTATCAGTGATTTGGACTGTGCCGGTCATCTTCGCTCTCGCAGCAATTGCTGGTTGGAACTGCAGCAAGATTTGTCATTGCACTTCGGGCTGTTACAGATTGAACAATACCCAAATTGATTCGCCTTTGCAACGATGCAGGTAAAACAGAAGAGTACCTGGAGTTCTGAAAACCTTGTGGTTTGAACAAAACAATTTTGCGTTGTTTAGTCGCCTGTGGACACCGATGACAAGCGGTTACATGAGTTTGCTGGTCATCGTATGGGTATTGGAGCTTGGAGTTTTGCTTATTCTAATATTCAAAACTTTGACGTAAGTTCTGCGCACCCCAATGCGAGTTTAATGCAATTCAAATGCATGTGTTATATACATGCACATATCGCAACGCTTGTTTTGCTTGCTACAGAAAAACAATTCAAAGACGAAGATCGAGCGGGGTTCAAGGAAACGCGATAGAAATGAGGAACAACTTGGCTGTTCCACAGTCTGATCAAAAAGCAAACACGGTAAGAGTTTGAACAGTTCAATATGTGGATAAACACTGATCAGCACATTTTGACAATGTCCCGAACAACATACAGTCGGTGAACATTGACGAGAATGGTGATTGCACTATACAGGCCAGTTACCAAGCCGATGAAAGCAAGGATAACACCAGTTCGGAAGGTGTGTATTTGGTATTTGTCGAAGTGATTGCGGCTTATAAATAACGACAAACCAACTACGCAGTGGCGAATTCAGAGAGCAGTGAAACAGTCTGGCAGAAGCGACTCCTTCACTACACCTGGTCTCGTTCAGCTACTAAGGAATTATGCATTCTGTTGGTTCTTTTTGTTGTGTGCACTGCCCCCACTATGGTAAGTGTTTAACGTTTAAGGACCTTTGAATTACTTGCGGTTGCTCCTGATACTCCTACTGTGACGAATAAGCACAATTACCAAGTAAATATTTGAAAGGTTTTATTCCAACGAAAAACTATGTAACATTAAAATGTAAATAACCGTTTACACGACGACTGAATTAAACTGGCAATAATTGGCTTATTATAAATGTGTTATTCTTGTAGAACCTGAAGGTTTATTTCTTTTTGCAGGTTGTTGTGTTGATCGATATATTTGCTCCTCAGCCCATCTCGACCACTGTCTCATTCTTACTTCTTTCACTTGGCCTAACCTACTGCATTATTTGTCCCTTCATGTTAATGCGCCACCTCGGTGGACTCAAAGCTGCCATAGAGATTATGTGTGTAAAAGCAACTGGCACCAGAGTAGCGAGCAAAGGTAAGTTTTTCCTGAAAAAAACAGTTGTATGCACATCGAAAACCAATAAATTGCGAATGTTGACCAGGCGATCACTTGAGCATCGTTGGTTTCCATCACAGACACAAAAAAACCTGTCTTGTATTGAGCTCTTTCAAAGCTGTTAATGGAAACAAACATTTGTCGTTACAGGTTCGAGTCTCCACGCTTCTCCAAGCCGGTTTAAAGTTTAAACTTTGGAACAATTGTTCGGCATTGTTCGTCTATGAGCGGTTTATTACGGATAATGACATCATCTTTGTATATTTTTGTCGCAATCAGTGTTATGTTATTTGAAAATTTTTGTAATAATAATTGCAATGCAGCCATGCGCCTATGCTCACATTTATTTTACGCAAATAAGACATGCATTCTTTTTTCCACTAAGACCGGTAATCGCTTTTGGAGTAAGTTCAGCAAAATGTCAAAGAATTTCTACAAAATATTTTCTTCATGTGATTTTTCCGACTGTACCAGCTTGAATATCAAAGCTGTAATCAAAGGCTTCAAAGTCACTTCTGTATAAATCCATGAGTTTTCTTGTCACCCAATTTTCAACGTTTCGAAAATACGTTTCGATTGAGAAGGCAATTTCTTGATTCACTTCTTTTGTTCGTTCAGAAAAATGTTTCGGTATCTTAGGGTTGTTTTTGCGTTCGCTGTTCATCCATGTCTTGGATGTGACGTTTGTTTGTGATATAAATGACGTCATAGTGACGTTGATTTGATCAAGAACGTACCAAATGTCATCAGGGGCCGTTTCAACTTTTACAATATATTTGTACGGAAATTTGCAGGGATAACAAATGTCAAACATCGGGCGAAAGT
The DNA here is from genome assembly GCF_947561715.1 of Ascidia mentula. Lineage (NCBI taxonomy): Eukaryota > Metazoa > Chordata > Ascidiacea > Phlebobranchia > Ascidiidae > Ascidia > Ascidia mentula. The sequence continues at coordinate 8,390,965 of NC_138574.1, read as the reverse complement.
GGGCGTCCAGGTTTTGAATCCATTCCGCCCTCGTGCGGTTAAAAGACTCATTTATGATAAATTCCAAAAAGCGTTCAAATGTGAGTGCATGGTCCGGAGATTCCTCTTCAGCCATAAGATAATATTTAAGAGAGGGCATAGATCGCAACACCGTATTTCCATGGGTCCTTATGAACTCTCTGCAAATGAAAGCATGTCGCGTTTGTTTGCCATCGATTCAACCAGTTTATGGTCAAGTTACATGCTAATTAGTAGTGATTATCCTGCCTTTTCGGATAACGATACAATGTGACAAGACGTGTGAGTATTTAGGAGGGCATGTAGTTGCAATGATTGTTATTTCGTTAATGCAATGACCCTGTACCTATATTTTATTTTACCCACCCTGGTTGTCAGTAAAAAAACATCACCTGTGAAGTTTGTTGTTCCAACCTGATATCAGTCTCCCAAATGGATGACGAACAGTCAAAACACTTAATGAAGAGTTTACCAACGCCCACTTCTTTTCGTAACTTAGATGTCTGGTGTCGCGAAGGTTGTCACTTCGAAACTGGCCAACTCCATTAGGAATGCTTACCACGTTGTGTCGCAGCCTCCAAACCAACCTATTCCTACAAATTTTCAATCACTTACTTGCATGGAATAAAAATTATAACAACGCTTATGTTCATTTTTCAGCACACACTTGTTTTTATCTTGGATTTAACTAATTCATTAAAAAAGTGTTTAGAACTGTAATGATCAAATTTGCACTTCTTGTATTATAACATTAGCAATATGCTTATCCTCTGTTTAGATTTTTTGCACACATCGATTCGCCCGTTTGTGATGCTGTATATGTTACATAATGCTGAGTTGCTGTTATTTCGAAACGCTTATTGTCAAGCTTACCAACTCGTACTTCCAGCTTTTTGAATATAACACACAGTGAGTTTTTTGCTGCTTGCAGAAATTAATTGAGATGGTGGAGTTTTGTCGGTTGAATTGTTTTCGGAACAAAACTGCATAAAACATTAACACTCTTAGGCGTTTTGTCACATAATGTTTTTTTTTCACTTTGACAATATTCTGTAGAGGTCTTGCTCCATGCCGCATAAAACGCCAAATTAAGATCGTTCACCTAATCACACCGATAGTCCAAGTAATTATCAATGTTTAAGACGGTTGTTGATAAAGATTAACTGATAAGATTGGATTTAATCTCGTTCAAGGTGACAGGATATTTTTTCCATATTTTCACACGAAAGAAGAAATATGTTTATGATGTAACAGACTATGAAGAACAAGCGTGTGGTTTTCAACTTGTTTTCATGTATAATGGGTTATTTTGCTATGCAATGTCAAGCAATGCAGCGTGTGCGGTGCTTATATCCATAAATTCAAACAGGAATAAAGTTTTTTGGCGCTCATACCTTTTGCAAATCTTGCCTCCTCTTAGTATACCTTTTTACCATTAGATTGTGCAGAAGGTTTTTTTCCTTACCAGTGGGAGACCAAACATAATTGACTCTGTTCCACTCATCTACAAAAAATTGCATGAGCAACATTTACACGAACATACTAAGCATTTTAATATCGCTTGCAGTACTTGTAGTACCGAAATACCGAAATAAAAATAGGCTATTTTGATGAAATGCAACACACTGTTTAATACAGTTGAGATTCTGCTCATTCGATTTGCTGTTACTGCTTTAATTAACCTTCAATGGTGTCACGTAGCGCGCTTAAAATGTCGTTTAACCGCCCAAGGTGTGCGATAACATAATTTCATGCTGCTCTAAAACGTAGTCTAAATACCAACCTGGGTATCTGTAAGTCGGCTGTATGACAACACGTACGTTTGGTTTACAATCCCAACTCCAGTATGCACATCCCAACAAACTCGTCAGAGTAGCTGCTAATAGCGCAAGTTTATTTGTAAATGTTTTTGTCATCTTTTGTCTACACAGAAAATTTGCGTGCTGAGGTTTTTTTACGCTGATTTTATAAGTCATGAGACTAAACAGCTAAGCATCTTTGTACAATCATCCTGACGTAACAATAGTTTTCAAAATCGCAATGTGTCTTTCACTTATATTGATGTACCACAAAGTCGTCGAAACTCAGCGTGCTTACGTTTTTGGTCTAGACTGATAGTAACCATGTCTATACACAAACCTGTGCCATGACTACAGATGCCTGTAACGAAAGCGGATCCTGACATGTGTAATTTGCTAACAGGGCGTCAACTTGAACAACTACGTCCACTGCTTTTAACGATTGCAATTTCGCATCGAAACTGCGTGAAACGCCAAAGTCAATTGCGCGGCATTTCCCCCAGGCATAAAGTTGTGGGTTAACGATGATATTTTGATGTTGCAATGTTTGGCTTCACTTAAATCGGTAAAGCTGAAGGGCAGGTGGTCATTGAATTGTAATAAATGATTTTTATTGCAAAATTAAGAAACCATTTTCCAAAAATACGTAGGTACATATAAACAAAATGCACAGGTCATTGGAATGCATTAAATTAATTATTAAATCATAGAAATCGTTGTGCACAAAAAATCTTCTTATTTGGAGTTAGCGGCGATTTGTTGGTCAATCCATTTTCTGAGCAATGCAACCTAAAGTAAATCGCTTGTTTAAACTGCGTTTTAGAGAAACGCGGTTTGATTAAGTTCTAATTCTTTATTATATTGCTTACATTTGTGTAGACTCCAGGTTTTCCAGCTTGAGCACATCCACTGCCCCAAGACACGATTCCCAAGAGTTCATATTTGGTTAAACTTACCAACGGCCCACCACTGTCGCCCTGTGAGAAATTTTCCATCATACAATTTTAGGGATATCGAAGGCAACAAAGATCAAAACTTGATTGTAAAAAATAAACCCATTGTGCAGAAAAAAAATGCTGTTTTGTTGCTGAATAACTGCACAAAGCATTAGGATATAAACTACGGACACTATTTCAAGCAAGAGTTTCACCTGACAGGAATCCTTTTCGCCTTCAGGATAACCTGCACAAATCATCCGACTTGTTATAGATCCTGGATAGTAACGTTGACAATCTGAATGACTCATAAGTTCGACAAATACTTGCTGGAGAAGGTCGGGGAACTTTACAACTAAACAAATTTGTTTGTGTCATGTTGGCAATTGCATGACCTTTTGCGGTATATTTAGACGTTTTATTGCATTGTTCAATGTTATTATAGCACGAACTGAAAACGGCCGTTTAAAGTTCAAGCTGTCCAGAAAACTACGATATTATTATCTACACTATGGTCCAGCAATTTTGGCAAAGTTTATACCTGACAGAGTATTTCCCCATCCACTGACAAGAACCTTCTCACCGACCGTGTAATCGTGTTGATCAGAGAAGGGCGGTAAGCACACAGGCTTCACGTATCTGTTGAACTGTATGACGGACTTCGACTAAAGAACAGTGAAACTTACTAACGCGATGTCTTTCCAAGAAATTTTTTTTCAAATACCGAAACAAGTGCAATGTCACGACATTTATAGCTAATAATGTAAATATGCAGATCGGCACCTGTATGAAAAATACGTGATTTTTGGTTAGAATGTCTCTATTACCTTCATGAGAGAAATGTCGTAATCCCATGACTGGTCAGCATTATAGTTAGGGTGATTGATGATTCGTTCGAGTTGAACCGTAGCTTCATGTTCATCTACCACAGTTGCCCTGTAACTTCCCACGTACGCCAGATAGTTATCAGGTTGTTGCGGAGTCCTGTGACGGTAATTGTTCACATATTACAATGTAACTAGTCTATTACTGTTATAAAGTAGAATTAGCTTGAACCAATGGGTCCAAGCCAAACTTACCAAGGCCCTGAAGCCCCAAATTAAACCAAATTTCGGACTTGGTGCAAAATACTAATTTCAAAAGAAAAGCCAAAATTAGAATGCTGTTAAATGAACATTGCTTTGGCTTTTTGGTTTAACGTACGAAATGCAATGTGCGGCTGTGATGATCCATCTGTCTGATATGAGGGATGCTCCGCAGGTTAGAACACTTGTGGGGACGTAACGCAGATGAACCATCCACGGAATGCTTCCTTCGTTAGCAGTCTGACCTGTGCGAGGAGAGATTGTTGAATATATGTGATTTCATGCAACGGTTTTGAATTTTGTGCATTTCAGTCGGGTACTGTGTTTTTAAACAAAAATTTTTATTCTGCAGAAGCTGCGAAAACTGTAAACAACTAACAGTAAACGTTTAAATTATACTTAAACGATCTCACGCTGGAAACCAAGACTGCACTCTTACCTCCGACAATCTTTCCAGCGATTGGAACGTCAGGATTGCCGCACAATGTACCACCTAAAGGTTTAGAAAAAATCTTTATATTTTTATATTTGCGTTTCAAATTAAATTAACCGTTTTTTTGCGTTAACCCTACCAGAGCATACTCCAATGTCACAGTTTTCGGTAATGTATTCAGGATTTGTACTAAAGCACCAAGGCCTTGAAGTCGAATCCGGGGCGCGGCAGTAGTTGTGGTGACCAAGTCCTTTGCCGGGAAATGTGTAGGAATGGCTTAAATAAGACAACGGACATGTGCACAGACGCTTTTAATAAACATTATAACCTCTTACTTACATTGCGTGCGAATTTGGAGTGTTGGAGTCCCAATATTGACACGGGAATCCACTTTGGGTCGTGCTTACTGTCCCACGGTACAAGGCAGCTTGAGACGGATAGTAGCACATTTCGTCTTGGTTAATTCCTTCTTCTGCAGAAAGCAAATTTTATTCGTCAGACCAAATCAGGGATACAATTTTGATTGTAAATTCACTATATTTTTAGTATCCCAGCGAGCAATGCCTAGTGGGGTTGCAAGAGCGCAATCCGTGACCGACCTATTGATCAAAAGGCTCATGGGCAAAGGTTAGCTAAAAGCGTTTTTACCTGACGGGCATTCGGGAACATCACAGTAGGACCAGAAGGTGGCAGGGTCGTTTGTCACGCACCACGCCCATTTATCACCATCCGGGTTACGGCAAAAATTGCTCACAAGGTCAGCATTTGGGTATGACAAGCTGCAATTTGGAAAGGTTTCTTAAGTATGCAACTTATTTCCTTGAAATTGTCGAAACATAATGCACCAATTTTATGATCTTTAGCCAGTTTCAGAAAAAAATATTTTGACGAGTTGTTGTATTAATCGTGATTAAAGGCGACATCAAGAATATACATTACCAGAAACAATTCAAACGTGTTTTGCAAAAAAACTAAATATTTTTATCGTACGGTTTAAAATTATGTTTATGTGGTGCATCTGCGTTCCAAGGTTGACATTCAAGACCGTGGATGGTCCTACTGATGGTGCCTCTGTAGTTGGTTGGGCGCGGGTTTGAAATGCATGTAAGACCATCAACATCTGGTTGTGGAGTTGTTGTTGGTGCCATGATTGGCTGTGTGGTAGTTTCTACTGTGGTTGGTGCGGGTGTGGTAGTTGGCGGTTGTGCTAAAAATGCAAATGAAATTTGCACAATCATTTAGAGCTAGTTAAAAGCCACCAGCTTACGTGTTGGACAAGGCCTAGCTGAACAAGGTGAGCTGACAATGATGTCACCGCCGCACTTGCTCATTCCTACAGTGCCACGGACACACTTACGAACTCTGTATTTTACTCCCCCGCCGCAGGAAACGCTGCAAGTGGACCAGCTTGACCACTTTGACCAGAACGCGTCTGTCAATAAGGTTTAATTGGGACATTTGGGTCAACGATTGGAATAAATCACAAAGTGGAGGTGAATACGTTCCAATACATTAAATAAAAGGTTATGAAATTGAATGCAAAAGCAGCTGCTGAAAAACACCTTGGACGCAAAAGTGACCAACCATACAATTATAGCATATAGTTTATGCAGCAGTTTATTTTTATTGTTTTTACTCGTATTTTGGATTCACATCCTTTGGTATTGGCTTGTTTTATCTCAGAACTTTTTGTTCATAGAACACCTTTGCAACATGTATTTACACTGTGCCAGCAAGCTGTTGATTAAATGTAGATGTCGCTACATAACAAACTTACTACAAATTCTGACTTTACAAAGTTGCTTTCGGCTGTAGTTATTCTGGAAACACCACGGCCCGCTCATTGTCTTGTTGGGATTTCGGCAGCGTCTTCCAATTAGGTTGTATTTGGGAAAATTGCTGGGCCGGCTGTTTAAAATTGTGTTTTTTTGCTGTTTAATTGAAAATGCAGTAAAGACGGGATACATACGACATTACTAAATTTAACGGTAAGTCAAAATTAATTTACTGTTCAGAATCTCATAGCTGTTTTAATTAAATAAGCCAGCTGCTTTGTGGGTAGGAAATGTAATGTTAAATCTCCAGTTTTATACTCACAAGAGGGAAGAACGCCTCCAAGTCTGGCACAACACGCCATTGTTTCCTCTATTGTTGAAGCCCCGGAATCTCCAGGGAAATTCGTGGTCGTAGCACTTCTCTAAATAAGAATGTAAATAATTTCGTTTGCAATAATCAGGGTTGATAAACAGGCAAGCATTTGACTTCTGTAAAAAAGTGGAGAGATGCGTTAAACCAGGGGTTCTTAACCTGGGGTCCATGGACCCCCAAGGGGTCCGAGAAGACGCATTGAGGGGTCCATAGAACGAAATACAATTATTCCGAAAATCCACGTATTTTCCTTTGTCCATAAGGTTTCGCTGTCCGCGAATTTTAATTTTTCGACATCTGCAATGTGTTTCTTGCAAAGGGGTCCATAGCTTTTCAAATAATGTTTTAGTGGTTCGTGATCCAAAAAAGGTTAAGAAACACTGCGTTAAACGAACAATGTTTCAAAATTCGGGTCACCCAGGGAGGTTGATTTTTTGAAGTTTGCAGGATATTTCCGCATATTATCTTTGTTTAAGCAGAGACTTTTTTTTGTACATATGTATCTAAAGTCATATACAAAAATATCAAATTCAGACGAGTGCGTTTTTCGAATTCGAATTTTCAACCATGTATCCATACCGTATGGACAAGGTCTGGGCACATTGCATGTTTTCTGTTGCAGTAAAGGAGTTCCTCTTGTGCATCCGTCATGTCCCATTACACCGCCTCTGCATCTACGCACTCTGAATTTCACTCCAGGACCACATGAAGTGTTGCACGATGACCACACTGAATACCAACTTAGAGCGGCTGCAACTAAAATGTGAGCACATGGATCAACTGCATTGTACTGGAAGGATATAAACATTGGTAATGACGTTGTATGTTGCGTGTAATGTTATGTGTCAAGACAAGGGATTACCTCCATTGCATGTTGTTTCGCCGCAAGACAAATATTCGTAGTAATCTCCTACACACTGCTGTCCTGCTCCGTCCAAACATTCGCGCGTTCTACAACAAAAAAATAAGAACTCGCAACATGGAAAAATTCGAGTCTCTATCAGACATTGAATGTGTGATAAATATGTGAGTGACAATATCCTTGTATAACTTATTTGTTATCTCGATGAAAACCTGACAATACTATCTTACGGTTAATTGAATAGCATCAAAACGCCTTATTTATAGAATCCCAAATGGTCTTTGCATTGCAAATTGCAACGAAAAGCACCATGTCAAATGTTGGGGGATACACGTTGATTTAATATTTTGTTTTTGCTGAAGCCGGCCTATTACCTTTCTTGGTTCATGCTGGTGATATCTCAAAAAACGTTTACTTTTAAAACGCAGTTATTTCTGATTACCTGTATTTAAATCCGAAATTGCAGGTAACAGAACATGGACCAAATTCACTCCATGCACCCCACACACCTGTTCGCACTTGCCTTTCCAGTCCAACACCTAACAATTTTTTTTTTATTAATTTAAGCAAGGATTTTGGATTACACGGTATGTTTTTTATTTGATATTAATTTTAAATATGATTAAAACGCTACCTGTGATTACGGATGAGGGATTTTTGTTGCATTTACAGATGCTGCAGCCATCTTGGTCTCTTACAACTAAACAGTTCGTCTGCTCACATATATTTTCCTGCGGACAACCTTTTTCTGAAATTTAAATACATTGAAACGTTTGTAATAAATTAGTATTTTATCTATTTCCAGCATTGTTTGTGACTTATTGTATAACAAGCAATTTGTGGAGGGTTTGTGAAAACGTATATTAAAAGATCGGTTAATGATCAGCAACTGTACTGCAAAGGGAGGGTGGAATATCAGGACGCCAAAATATTGTAGATATCACACAATGCCAGCCATAACTTACTATTAGTGTTGGGTAGAGTTCTCATTAACAGAACCAATATACAAATATGAAAAAGGACTAGCATTGCAATATGTTAAAACTATACTTACGGCCAAGTGAAACTCCTAGAAGAGCGCCCATGAGAACAGCAATAATCAGACATTTTGCCATTGTTGCTAATCGTAGATCTGTACTACATGAGCTTGGAGCGTATGAACGCAGAATCCTAAAAGTTCCTGCAACACAACCTGCATCTTAACGTCATCCATTATACGTAGGCTATACACCTAACCAGTCCATTGAACTGGGACAGACGGAAACGAAAAGCGACAAATAATTTTGTTTACTGTTGGCTGTTGGTTGCAACTGGTGCAGTTTTGCTTTTTCAAAACATAGTGTAGCCTATAATTGCTTTTTCTCTTCAGACGGTTTAGAAGTCTTGCCCAGCGGCTTTCAAGGCGACTGCCGACAAAAATACTTATGTTATTATGACTGACGTGCACCCAATTAAATATCTTCTGCCGCAAACAATACGATTGACACAATATTGCGTTACCAAAAAGACATTTATATTATAACTTTGGTGTTTCGCGTAACCATACTCCGGTTTAATTATTTACCTTTTGGAAAAGCTGATTTAACCTTGACTTTGTAGCATTACCATTAGGCTATATATTAATATTGTTCCAAGGCTACGCTGAACATAATAATCAGGAATTGCATTTCAGAGCACAAATATAGTGAAATAGTATTAGGCAAATTATTTGAAAGACGGAAACGTCAAACGTAAATATATTGTTATACATTTAATTGAAACCAACAACCAGAAAAGGAAATCGGTATAAACGTGTGTTATGTTTCTTCTTTCAAATAATTTGCCAAATCTTTTTTCAGCCTCAATAATGTCAATCCGATAAGTGCTAATTAAAAAACACAAGATGTAAGTAAATTGTGCGACTGGGTACAACGAAACATATACCAAATAAGCAGAAGATATAAAACAGTGTCTAAATAAACAACAGAGTTATTAAACAAACGGGTGTCACTGATTCAGTACAAGGACGAATTTACATCTTTGTTGATAATACCCAACAAAGTAAATGCTGTTAGTTTGCAATGCTTTTTTTATGACAATTTTTGGTGGGAAGGGGCGAAAATAAAATGTTGTGGAACTAAATTTCATTCAATATAAACCGGAAGTTGCAGCAGAGGCATAAATAAAAGGTTAATATTTAATAAAAATTTGCAGAGAACTTTTATAGCCCACATGGGTATATCCCATGAACCCAACGATCTCATGTCGGATCGGATCTTATTTCCGAAAAAAACTTTTTAGAAAAACAACAAGCGTATTTCCTAAAAGATAATATGACTCACTTCATTTGTGGGGCATAAATGTTTGCAGGTAGTGAATGCAATGCTGGATTAGCAGAGAAATAATTTGTCGTTTCGCTGGTCCAACTTGTAGATAAAAAGGATCCTGGTGGTCCGTATTGCAGTATCGTGTGAGCGGATAGTTTGTTTACAAAACAAGTGGCTCATGTGTTGTAATTGGTATAGCTGCGAACATTGAGGATCGCCTAAAATGGCCGGACAAATACCTACTGCAAACAGTGACGTTGGAATAACAAATACAGACATGATGCCCACAGTGCCAGTCCAACCATGTGAACCAGAAAAACCTTCTTCTCGTCAACCAAGCATGGATAATGATGAGGACGAAGGGACTCCTGATGATACTGAAAGTCTCGACTCCAACAGTAGCCGCAAGGTGTTTTTATATTAAGATTTGTATTGAATATGTTTAAAACTACTTTGACATTATGCACATTGTTGGAAAAATCTATAAATTTGAATGCAATGTATTTTATTTTGGTTGTTCATTACTTGTAACTAAACATTGTTTTAACCTGCAGGATACTTCTCCAAGAAATGGAAGAAACTTTTCAAGAAGTGTAACAATGCACACACTTGTGCAAGAGGGAGTTTTAGAACCGGGCCCTGGTGTTTTGTCTATTGACTATTTGGTAATATTGCTGCTTTACGTCATTCCCTAAATTTCTCATTGAATATAGGCATATGATTTATTTGTATTCAAGGGTCAAAAATACTGTGGTGATTTGTTGCCCAATGGAAAAATATTCTGGGAAAATGTTCAGTTTGCTTCGCCGAGCTCATGGGCCACTTATATAAAAAAAAAGATAAACCCATCGAAGAAATCTGGCTGTGGGTGGAACTCAGTAAAATACAAAGTAAGCGAATGGTTATAGAAATGTTTGGTGACCTTGTTTATGTCAACTAGTAAATCTTAATGCTATTATTTTGGGAGTAAAATTTATCTTTGTGAAGGGCAAAAAGCTGGACAAACTAAAGCATAACTGGTTTAGGAAAAACAGTGGAAGTGTTGCACCAGGCCTTTCACCTGCATCTGTAAGTTGGCTTTTTGTATAACTGCTGAAATATTTTTGATTGATAAAATTATTCACAGAATTGTGACGAGGATGTTAACGCTCCAAATGCACCTTTAATTCTGGACAACAAGATGGTTAGAGAGAGGAAAACAATCAAGTACTCAGAGATTAAATTGCAAACCACATTGTATGTTGTAAAGGATTTGTTAAAAGCAGTAAATTCAGTTTATTTTAGGATATTGTTCTTCAATAGTATTGTACTTGAGGTTTTTCCTATAATTAGGAAATAATTTTTTACTTGCTACAAACATATCTGTACTCATGTTGGTAACAGAAAATACCAACCACCTCTCTACAATTAAACCTATTTAATGTAGTTTTACTGATTTTATTCAGAGACCCGAACACCATTGTTGAGTTTGAGCAATTCAATGACAGCATCGGACAAAGTCAACCATTTTCAGTTGTCATATCAACATCTGTACTCCTGATCATAGACTTTCACAGTCATCTGACAACCAGTGAAGTGGCCGGTTATCTTGGGGGAAGGTGGAACCCAAATGATAGATGTACATAGATGTTAAATGAATTTTACCTGGAATAATAAAAAGAAATTATGTTTTGTTATCCACAGGTCTGTACATAATGCAGGCGTTACCTTGTAAATGTAAATTGTGTGATCAAGAAAGTGCCATTGCTGTTGAGCAAGAGGTTAGTACCACTCAGATTTTTTGATCTTGAAAATCATTTCTTATGACTAAATAATATCACGGTAACAATAAGAAATACACCTTAGCAAAATTATGTGCAAATTGTAAGATTTAACCGTCCAGAAAGTATTCCAACTTGTACAATGACCAATCATTCAGATGTATAGTTATTTTGACTGGTTTACCTCCTCTAAAGATAAAAAAACTTTGGGACTATTTTAATTTTGCAATCCGAAACAAAAACGAATGTTGTTGAAATAGTAAATATGTATTCTTTCAGATCAGTAATAGTCTTGCAACGCAACAGCTGTCGAGAGTAGGTTGGTATCATTCCCATCCAACAAGTCAAGCAGAGCCAACATTAAGAGACATTGATGTTCAATATGAGTTGCAATGTAACAATATGGCACATCCAACTGTTGCTTTTATAAACTGTAAGTATATATGTGGTAGTGTATACTGTTATATTTTATCCAGAAATGTTTTTAATGTAAAGCTCCATTTGACGTTCGTGACACAACACGATCAGAGTCTGTGTTCAGTGCATTTTGGGTTGCATCACCCCCTGAAGGCAGTCCAGATCAGGCTTATGGCATACCAATGCAAATCAAATACACAGAGTCGATTGATCAAACCATACATGCTGATATACTTCATGAAATGGTATTCATCATTTATTGAAACCAAACCTTTAACACATGTAAAATAATTGATTTCACAGAGACAGATGATTGAATATTACAAACAGCAACCTGATATAATTATGTTCACTAAACTTTGGAGAGGTACAATGACCTACCTGGACAAAATCAAGGTATTGAACAAAAATATGCCCCAATAGTATTTCTCTAAAATGCATCCACTTTATACAGTTGTCATTGACTGTCAAACTGCCCAAAGACAAGTCTGGTGCCCAGTTAATTCAATTCGTACAAGAAGTTCTCACCAATGTGGCTCAACCTGCCAATGCAACTTAACTTGAATGGTGCAAGACATGTTTGTGTTCTCCTGCCAAAAACCATTGGTGCAAATAGTCCAACTGTGCCTTCAATGTTGAAAGCAACTAAGTTGCATTTTGCAAAAACTAAGGCCTTCAAATCATGTCATTTTTCCACTGCTTAGTTTTTTGTATTTCACCAAACAGGAATTAATGTCATCACATGGTGTGCTTTTGTCGTGTTTCTTTTGCATGAAATGTAATGCTAGCGAATGCAGTATCTTATAAACTGCTTGTGTGGTATTTTTTATGGTTTGGTGCAGTTTTCTCGAAAAAACTTGAACGTGCGTGAAGTCTGCTTAGGCTGTCTTCAGCCATACACCTATATGTATGGAATATGTTGCAACTTGCCTTTCTTCAGTGAGTGTAAGACATTATTTTCTAGTCCGGCTTCACTTCCACGTTCAGCATTGCTTTTTATTCTCATCAATGGTATTTCAAAGCGACCAAATGAAGGAATTTGGGCACAAAACTGTGGTCTATTAAGACCAAGCACGTCATATACTGTGAAAAAATGATGGTTTAGTGGTAGATTGTAGAAGGGTAATTTAGATAATTTAGTCAGGAATGCTGGGTGGGGTTTAAATCAAATCTCAAACTAGTGTTTCGAACAAAATATGTTGTTTGCTTTTAAGTACAGTTCTCAAAACAAATAAATCTGTTTAAAATTGTTCCCCCTTTCGACAGGAAAAAATAGACAACCTTGCAGCTCACCAGTCAGTTTTTCCAAAAGTCTGTGCGTTCCGATTTTTGAAAAAGCTTGGCGGAATTTTAAGTAAGTGGTATTTTTTTCATTTTAGGAAAAGCACAATACTGCAAATGCGCCGATCAGAAGCCAACTATTAGCGTTCGAAGAGCCAGCTGGACCCTTCTTGTACAAAAGTAAAACGTTTTCGGAGCCGTAAAACTGTTTTAAAATTTTAGTGCCCACGAAAGCGTCGGCGTCATTACACGGTATTATATTCAAAACCACTCTTCCAAATCGTACAGATACGCACAAGCGATTCGAAAGTGTTGACTTTTAAATTTAATCAGCATTTCTCGTTTCTAAACAAATCTGCTCTACAGAACCGGAACAGAGGATTAAAAGAGCCGAATGTACCTCCGGAACCACTGGTGGTGGAATTATTTTTAAGTTAGGTAACAATCGCAGCTCAGTTGGACGAGTTTTATTCCAATGGACTCTTTATTCGTTGAAGACACGATCGGAGAAAGACATTTGCAAAAAAAATCATTTTCGAGCACTGAGGCAAACACATAGAGCTGTGCATAAATTTTAAACGACAATAAACCTTCGCGAGAACTCGGTACCGAATAGACACGGTTTAGTTTGGTTCTGATGGCAGGAAGTCACAGCAAAATTTTCCGGAAAACAGTCATTTGCTTGTCACTTTTAAGAGCAAGCGATACATTACTAATATTCGGAGTTGAAGGCAACTTTGTTCAAAGGGTCATGAGTACCGAGATGCAAAATGAAGAACGACCGCAAATTGACACCTTGATCAACGAACAACAGAATATCCCGGGTGTAATGTTATGATTGACGCCGCGTGAAATGGTTGGGAACAGTAATTGAGAAAAGTCCTTGAACACAGGGAAAGTGTTGAAGATGAATGGGCCTTATTGTGGACAATTTTACTGCATGGAACTCGCTCGGCGAAAGACGTGTGTAGAGTTGATTGGAAAAAGTGCATCGAATTGATTTTTCGTTCGTTCAGCAAAGGGTATAGCGCAAATGACAAAACATATTAATGCTTCCAATCGGAGACAACAATTCCATGTATTTTTGCATCACAACAACCGCGGGTCAATTACCAAACCTGTCGTTACTTGAACAGGCGCAAGATTCTCTTTGTGGTTCAGTAAATATAACGAGTTGGTATAGGAAGAACACAGCAACGCAAAACACCGCTTGGATCACCCTGACGGGGGAAGATAGTTTGGGTCGAGGTAGTTGTACTCGCCAGGTCGCTGGGCGGCCATTCTTGTGTAATCGTCGTCAGCGAAAGGTCGGGGACTCCCCAGATAAGAGAAAGACTCGCCCTCGGCTGGCACGTGACTTGCAACGGCGCTAGCGCAAACTGGCTCAAGTCGGTGGTTGACTTTGTGGGTATTTGTTTCGAAATTCCTGAAAAGTACGATGGTTAATTGCTTCAATTATGACTTTCCCACAGTTAAACGACGAAAAAAATATTTTAAGTCAAAAAAGATAACTTTCTGACACTGGTTTTGAAATGGTAATTTCTTAGTCATTAACAGAATTACCTTCTGTTGCGCATACAGGATTGGCAGAGGTCGACCGACTCGGCATGTGGACAATCAATGCAATGATACCTAACCCCTTGAATCGGCTCGCACTTGCAAATGTCACACTGTGAATAACAAACAGTTTAATTAAGTTGTCTCATCATATGTATAACACTTCACAGAATGATTTGCTCACTAACCTGAAAGCCATAATGTTGTGCTAGCATTTGTTTCCCGTTGTTGTCAAACATGTTGAGTTGTTGTCGACGTTGTCGTTTCAGCCGGAGAATTTCCAAATACTCGTCAGAGTAGCGCAGGTCAGCGGGAATATCCTCCTCATCCTTTAATAGAAAAGTAATAATTATATTTTTACTAAAAATACAACAAAACTTTATATAAACTCACTGAAACTTGTTCAGACTTGATTGCATCCCAACCATCTTCCTCCTCATCATCCTTTGATCCTCTGCCCGAGAACTGGAACTCTTCTTCATCCTGCATTCGTACTGGAACATGGAAGTCGGAGAAAAAGGTTGAGATGCGGGTGAGAGCCATCTGTGGATGTGGTTTGCTCTTAAAAACAGGATGGGTTAAGATATTGAAAAAAAAAGTAATAAATTTAAACCATAACTTTGATGTGTACAAGAAATAAAGTGAAATAAAACCAAACTAAATAGAAATATTGCACAAGAAAATAATTTAATTCAATAGGAACCTTGTATAATCTTCTTGGCTTGCAACTTTGCAATCGTTCAAGTCTGGGCATTCTTCCTGGAATTGGAAGTCCAGCTTTGGCAAGTTTAATGAAATACTTTTGCACACGAGATTGCACTTGTAGGGGTGTTCGATCACCAAAATCAGCAGCTATCTTTCGATATCTATACAAAACACAGTAAAATATCTTTTATTTTACCATGTTTACTACATCAGGTTTGTTTATGTGAAATAAAAGTTATACCAGTGTCAATTTTAATGTGTGTCTGATACACATAGTGTATTGGTAGTAATTGACATAATTTACATCAAACCTGTTAAATTCAACAGATTCCTGTGGGAACTTAATAAGAAGTTCTTCCAATTTTCTTTGGTCTTCAACTGTCCAAAGCTTCTTAGATGATTGTTTTTGAACTTTGTTGTTTTCCTATTGTAACATATGGACTTGCATTGTTATATTTTCCACAATAAGTTTTTGTTAACATTGCTAGGTTTATGTGCATTTTAGCTGCTTTTAGTGATTAGAACGTATGGTAATAATTAAAAAACAACACATACTGTTGATGTGCTTGTCCCTGGTTCCTCAGTGGAAGGTTCCTAAAATATAATTTATATTTTTAAAATTGTAGCATTTAGCCCTTTTAGTCTTAGTGGCAATTAAAGTTAGAGTGAGAGTAAATCCCTTGTCAAATCAAAATTACAACTTAAAAAACAATGACAACACGAAAGTTTATAAACTAAGCTTTTTACAATAATATTGTGTAACTGTAACTTAAAAAAAAAATTCCATTCAACATTTGTGTAAGTAATGCTTTTAAATGCAACACTAAATTACACCAACAAATGACAGGCCAATAAAACATCTGAAACAAGCCTGTGTGTCATTGTTTGCTCATCTGAATGAGACAAAAAAATCTACATAAAATTATGACGCAACTCACCCTAGACTTGAAACCGAAATTGATCTTTTTTCGTCTAGTTAAGGGTTTTGATGGTGTTGGGGTAATATTGGAAAACACCTGGTCAAATGTTCCAAATTGTGACAAATACTTTGACCAATCGATTGCTGGAAGATTAGGTACATCAAGGGAATTTGGTAAACCGACATCAACCTGCAATAAACAAACAAACTTATCATTGTTGTGGCCATTATTAATTTTGTGTGACAACTATCGACACTTTTGCTGTGAAAAAACGAAAAAAATGCATTCAAATACAAATTCATATTGAAGTGCTTTGTATAATTATGCTGCATTCTCGTTGTTTGATGTTTCTCTTTAATTGTTTTTGTTAAAACCTGTGTAATGTGTATGCAGCTCCTAACATTAAACAGGTGAGAACCACTGCATTCAAGCATTACTAAAATGTGTATACACTGGTTTTCTTTTAACTTGGATAAACAAACATATTTTTTAGTACACATATACTGTACTTTGAGTTTGTCAAAATATTTTTTTTTATTGTTATTGTGCAACAGTTGCTTGGTAATACAGTTTGTGAATTTCGTCAAGTGTAAAAAAGCACTGTCACTCGTACCTTGTTTTGAAGTTTGTCTACAAACTCAATAGGATTGTCAAGAGATTGTTGCAACCTCTCTTCTAAAACATCAAGGTCAGCCATAGCTTGCTTCCTCTGTGATTCTAATATGGCAGCTACTCTTAACACCGAATGGTAGCTACAATAAAAATAAAGGAATTATGAAACTTTTAATTGTAGATAGAACAAAATGAAATCAGTAGACAGCTATTTGTAAATAATACAAAACTGCTTGTCGCACAGGTGATAAATTTATGAGTTAACCAAAATTTCTGTGGTAGGTGGCTCTGTGATACCAAGAACATGTACATTAAATAAGTTTATTCTATATTCAACTGGGGTCATTAGGTTCACTAACATCATTGCAGCCAAGCTGAAATCAATGACACTTTTTCCTAACAAGTCGTGGTGAAAAATAAAAAAAACTAAGCTCTGGATAGGGTTTGAACTCACAACCCTAAACTAACCAGGTCCACTGCGTAACGACTGAAGCTTAGTGGTTAAAGCGGATATATTGTGATCAAAATACAAAGCACAACTTGACAGGTGACCTTCACATTTATAGAATCTCTGCAACTGTATTCAGACATCATTCAATTTTTTATATCTAGCTATGACTTGTCAGAAAAAAGTGGCCTTGAGTTAGCTTGGCTTCAAAGCGTGTGAACCTAAGGATCTTCATACGATAGCTGAGATCACTATAAAAGGGTCTTCATGTTGAAACGATCCTGCCTTGTCATAAGATAACTTGATACATTTCTGCCTAAAATAAATTATTCTGAACATAACTTACTCTTGGTTGTGCTTCAGGGCAACATGATCAGATTCAAAATAATAAACTTCAGGTCCAGTTGGTGGGTCCTCATCAAACAGTGGCAGTGGTTCTGCAGAGTCCACAACAGGGACAGAAGGGGCAATGGCAGCCTGGTGAATAACAACAGCTCTACCCCGACCTCGGCCTCTTCCCCGACCACGCCCCCTTCCTCTTGAATAAGTTGAGGTTGGAGTGGACTGCTGTCGAACAGGTGAAAATGTTCTAGATTTTGATACACTTTCTGTCATGGCAGAGGAGTTTGATGGTGATTCAATAGAGCTGTTTGCAGTTTGTTCAGTCATCACCACATCTTCGAAAGTAGAGTCTAATTTTTGTGCATTGGCATCTGTCAGACTGTCATCATTTTCTGTTCGTTCTTGTTCATCATCAGAGAGCAATTTTTTGTCCACTGACTGCTCACTAGTTAACGACTCAACATCAGACAAAAATTTTGGGCCTGAAAAATCAAAACGAGTGTTTAAGAGCAACATTTAATTGCAATAACCCAAAAATGCCTTCCCAAAATAGTTCAGTGTCCAAACAATCTTTGCAAATAATATTAGCGTAAAAAAATTTAATGAGGTTTCGCTTCTACACAATATGTGCACACAGTAAAAGGTAGTAAACTATAATGATTCCATGACCGGAGCTATAATGATGCCATGACCGGAGCTGGGTGAACCAACCTAGTTCATTTGATAAATGAGGCAATACCTGAACTTGTGCTTGCATATTTTCTACGAGGTCTGTGAATCATCAGGTCTAAGCTTAGGGCATAGAAGTCCGGTTGACATTTAATACCAGAACTTCTTAGATTCCGTCGTCTCCATTTGATTAATTTGCTGTCGGTGTTTCCCTACAATATATTACAGTAATTTTGCAGACAATCTGATTTTAAAAAAATGTAATATATCCATTTTATGCAAGTGAATTTTATACCTAATACTGGTATGTACTTGGTAATACCAACAACATTTTATTTCAAACAGCAATAACTTTGATTGTGAAATTTTATGAACAAACATATTTGAAACAAAACCTACACTGGGCAGCTTTATATCATGCTCAGTTATTTCCTTCTTAACATCACAATCCAGAGGTGGGTACGCCTTACTAAGCTCCAGTGCTGCATTTTTTTCACAGTGTAAATTGTTTGTTTCTACAGATTTTTCATCCTTGCACAATGCCAAATGTCTGGTGGTTTTTGCACACAGTTTACAGTCATATATACTGTTGCATGTGTGGCTGATGTTAGCTGAGGACAACTTCTTGTGATTTGTTGAAGTGACAATGTCGCATTCTGAATCAGAAAACCAGAGTCTTTGTTTTGCATGTTTTGTGCTGGAAACAGTTTTGAGGAAGGAATCTTTTGAAACTGGTGGTGAATTTTCCCTGTCTTGATTAGTTTGGGCTGCTTTTGGTGAAACTGAACTGCAAAATTTAATCAAATATAAATCCATTAATAAATATATGTATATTACTGCATTCATTTGGTTTGATGAGTTGTAATTTATTGTGATAAAATGCTAATAAAGCTAAAATGTTAAAACTTAAAAATTTCAAAATATCCTTCAGTACACATTCTACCAACTATATTTACAGATAACAGCACCTTTACCTGTTTGCTTTCTTGTGGTTGAAAACAAATTCCATCACAGACGCCATTTCACCTTTTTCTGACATGCGTCGTATTCTATTGAAGTTTAATGATCTTGAAGTATCCTTCAAAAACGTACACTACATTGAATGCTACAATCTCAAGCAGATCAATCACGAGAGCAGAAGTATTGTTTGTAAAATTTACCCATTTATAATAACCATCAACTGTTTAAGTGTTTGCTTAACTACAGAAAAAATATTTTATTACATTTACACTATTGCCTGATATGATTGGTTCATGCAAAGGTATTTGTCAGAATAAGACTCTGTCTGCTAGTCTAGACACTGCTACTACAAATGGCACTTTCACACAAGCTCATAGGGGCTTCCCCTTGGACTGTATGTAACTTACAGGGAAATTCCCACGAGGACAAACAGTGAATGGTTTACATTTGAACACATAATATGTGATTAATAATACAACTACTTTACATGGCCAAATTCATACAATTTAAGCAGCCAAATTGTTGGTACAGTAGGATAAAAAAATGATCAAACCTCGGAAAAGTGCCGCTTTCTTGATGCACTTTTGATCATTGAAGGCACCTTGTTGGCAAAGGTTTGAGAACTGACAGATTCTCCCTGTTTAGTTTTTTCATTCGTTAATCCATTTATGGTTCCATTTTCAATAGGTTTGTGCTCATTTCTGTCTTGTGTGACTGAATTTGCTTCGTTCAACGCATCAACATCATTTTCATTATTTGAAAAAGGGGTGTTTCCGTTCAGTGGAGGAGACTGTTTGTTTGCATCGATATCAGCATTCCTGAGTTTAAATTTGGGTGACAGTTCTTTGATGCCCAAATCTAACAAAATAAAAAAGGCTTACTTTTGAACCTACATGAAGCAAATCAGTGGGTTAAACATAAATTTGTTGAAATCCAGTTTAACTAACATAGTTATCAAGAATGCATGTTACAATTACAACTTCATTTTTCCTTGTTTTGCATAAATCATGTACCTATGATCTTAAAAAGCATAATTTTGGAGTTTTATTTGCCATGGGGGGGGAACTCCTTATGAACAACATAACTTAATAAACCTGAAATGTTATCTTCGTTGTTCATAATTTCTTCCTCAACTTTACTTGATATTGAGCTGGGTGATCCCTTTTCATCATCAAGTTGCACGCTGGAAACAGAATCATTTGAGTGGTTTGATGAAGAGGAAGAAGAACAAGTGGAAGAACGCTTGTTGCGAAAGCGGCCACGCCTCTGTCCACGCCCCCTTCCACGAACCCTGCTCCTGACTGAACCATTTACTGCATCACCATCTGCATGTGAAATATACAAACAATTAAATCTGATTGTATACCACGTTATGAATTTACATCAAATTTGCAAAATAAATTCAACCAGTATGTTGCGGCATTGTTAAAAGATTTTCTAAAACTACTAATTACAATGTGTTATAAGCAGACCAATTAAATACTACACTCAGTGATGGTAATAACACAACCTTTTCCATTTTTGGGACTGTAGTATGGTAATTCAAAGAATGCATCGTTCGACGAACTCCTTGTCTTTCGCTTCAGTCTAACTTGATCAGGAAAGTTACTGTTGGATCGGGTTCTTTTAGCAACTCCTCTTCCTTCCAATGGACTTTTTCCATTTATTGAAGAAACACTTAGTTTGCGTTTTCCACGACCCAATGGGCTGCTACTGGTTTTCATTCTGGTGTTAGTTCATATCATATCATGTCATACATTTTCTGGTAGTCATTTTCAATGCAGAAGTTAAGGTTGTAGCTCTGCAAACAAAATTTTAAAGCACATGCCACATTAAAAAGTTCATGATTTGCAGAATGTTTTGGGGTAATCTATACTGTATGGACTAGCTAATTTTTTCCATTTTCTAAACTGTATTATAAGCCCAGTGAACACAATTATATCATTAACTGTTTATAGCAACAGAAACAATATTTGATTATTTTAGAATATTGCAAAACATCTATTATTAGTTTCCACAATTGGAAACACTGATCAAACATGCCAAAGCTGAACTTTGTGCAGCAATGACAACTAACTTATTGTATTTATTTCCAATGACTATAAGCATTGCTTTTCTCAGGACATTTACTTGGTGAACAATAAACGTATAACATGTGCGTAGTGACCAGAAACCTAAACTTGGATATAATAGCTCCGTGTCGCGGTGTCAACTGTAGCTATACGAGGTGATAATTTTTTCAAAACATGACGATGTTCACACCATTTCTAAACTAACTACGGTAAAAATAACCCCGAATTATTACATTAAGTCAACACTTTCGCGCATCATTGGGTTTTGACATACCCAGGAACAAACATTCATTCACGCTTACAAACAAAATATACGCCAATCAATTTAAAACACACCGTAAACTTTTGTTCAAAGTTGCTAGATCCTCGACAGTACAGTTCGACTTTGGGGTGAGTTCCGGTTTAAATGTGTTGATTTTTAATTAAATCCTTGCCTTATTTATACCTGTCCTGATAAAACCTTATTAATTATTTCTTAAATATCGTGTTGGTTCATGTTTGGTGTAAGTATCCAGCTTTGTCTTTGTAAACAAGTTTTACAATTTAAACGCATTGGATGTTTTTTGGGGATTTCAGCAAAGCGGCACCGTATCGTTCCGAAACAACTCCGGTTTGTTTTGAAGTATTTTACTGAAAGTCTGAACTCCCACTTTTTCATTAAAAGGAACTCACACAGTACAATACCAACGAGTATTTGTATTACTCCGTTTATAAAAAAAAATCACCACACGCACAGTGCAAAACCAATCACACCAGTACCAGGTCACCACAAACTTATTTTTGGAACATTGTGGGACAAAAGGTTTACGTGACAAATTACTCCACTGACCTCGCAAGGTATGAAAAAATCAAGTATTGCAATAGCATATCATGTGCAATGGCTTTAGATGGCCATTCAGGTTCAGAAAACATGGTTGCTGCATTGACCAGCTTCCATCAGTGCTTAAAAAAAGGCATGGCCAATCAAAAAGGATAAAAGTAAAATCTAATTTCAGCCTTGCAGCACCATATGAAGAAAAAGAGACTTTGCAAAATTGAAAAATTGTGTGCGATACAAAAACAATCTGATGACATAATATTACTTACACTACATGGCTGGAACAGTACTCAAATTTGGATGAACTTAAATTTCATGACTATGATTGTAAATCAGAGGACAACTTTCGTCATTACAGACTACTATTTAAATGCAAAAAATACAAAGACCCATGCAAACATTACACATATAAAAAGGCAAATCATAACATGATTGCACTGTGAGCAGAGTTGGTAAATAGATTCAAAAACATATTACTGTACATTCACAATGCAAAAAAGGGAAACTACAATCAACTCACTTAAAACAAAGGTGTTTCTAATAAACAAAATATCAACCTTTTACTGTTTAATAGCAGTTGTCTTTAGCGAGTGCATCAGTAGATCATAAACGAATGTGCGAAATACATCTAAATCTAAAAATGAGGCAACCATTTTAATTTGGTCTACAAAAGCAAACTGAGCAAGTATTTTTCTATGTGCGGATAAACTGGATCCTTTTTACAACTCTACTACATCCATGACAGTTGCATCATCATCAACAGCTTTGGAACTCTCTGATGGTGCTTTGTGTCTTGTGCCTGTGAACAAACAAATAATGAAAACTTACCAATCATGTGCGGATTTGTGCATTGAAGACATCCTACCTGAACCATGAAACGCATTTCTTTTTGGATTTTCTGCAGGCTTTTCATATTTGCGCCTCACTAATTTCTTGTCTGGCATTACAGAGTTAAATCAGTTAGTTGAAAAAAGGAATATGTGCTTTTACTTCAGCATTTACCTTTGGATCTGGTGCTTCTGCCATAATCTATATCTTCTGGCAATGCATCCCGCCTTATTCGAAAATATTCGGTTGCAATTACTTCACAGTTTATTTGAATCATGGTCTGATATTCTGCATCATTGGCATATGATTCTGAAAAAATGATCAAATACTTTGCAGCAAGTCTGCTATATGTTTAAAAAGGGTGCAAGCATGAAATATATTGTGAAAGTGGTACCTCAAGCAACCGAAAATATTTAAATTTGCTAATTAATTTACCATTGGGAGCAACTGTAGGCAGCACAAGTGACATTCTTGTTTGTTGAGATGAGTTGCGAGTCATTGCCGGCAACAGTATGTGATCCTAAAAAAACACCTCTTAATAATTTCAAGTAAAGCATTTCCCCACAGAATCAAAGAGTTAATATAATTTAAAATTGGATCACAAAAAATGAAAATTTTGAGGCTTGAGGCTTACCTGATTTAGGGAAATTACATAAACTGTGTCATTTCTGCGATCTATGGCTTTAAGCAACTTTTTGAGTTTTTCATCGCGTTTGTTGTACACAGCAACTCCAGTTTTGTCAGGCTTGTTTGATCTTGAAGAACAAAATGTTTGAATTTAAATATACTTGGTAAGCCTACCACGAACACAAAGCTGCATTTGGGCTTGGTATGAACAGAATGAGTTTCTAAGTACACAAAAAAGATGTCCTTAGCAGGACCTGGATGTTTTTATAACTTTTGCACAAACATAAAGCAATTTGAAACAAAATAATTGCTAACCTGTGTTTCTTGTGAGTATTTTTTGTGTCCTTGCTTTCTTCATTCTGGAATGTATTTTACATTTAAAATGGCGATAGATGAGTGTGTTTTATTTTTGTTCATACCTGACCACTGTTTCCGTGTGTCGGTGGTTTAATCTGTGACTTTCCTTCCACTTTGTGGCGCTGCACCCACTGAGCCAAATCATCACTTACTCTTCATAACACAAATATACATTAGGAAACTAATAATGGATTTACTCATAATTCTGGACAGCATAAATTCTAGTGGAAACGTTTTGAATAAATGAAACATCAATGTTTTCAACAGTATGCGCCGGTTACTTTATTCTAGTGTTTGAACAAAAAAAAGCTTAAAAAATCTTAAACTTTTACCAGTACCTGGCAGAGTCGGTCTCATTAGGTAGCTCAACACTTTTTCCAATATGTTCGCAAGAGGATGGTTGTAATGGCTCATTTGCTCCTCCGTTTTCAACTGAGATTGGGGTTGGTGGAAGGTCGTGCTTTGGTGTCTGCAGGAAATTGTTTGCTTAATAAAGCAATGTGAGCAACAAAATAAAAAAACTTACATTGGCTTCCAACACCATGGCATCATTAGGTGGCAGAGCATTGGAACTCATGCTTTTGTCAAGCATTGCAGAACCTAAATTCATTTGTAACATTTTGTCAATTTTCATTTAGTATTTGGTTCACATGCAGGCCATGTTACATACCTGAATATGATATTCTTCTTATTCTTGGCAGAATTAGTGGAACTCGAATCCCCAATTCCTCTTTTAGTTTGCGACGAAGCAATCGCTGTAAAGGAATAGATGCTCCATCCTGTAGCACTGCTTGTATTCTGGTGCAACAAAGAAAAAAAAACCTTCATAAGCATCACGTTTATGTACCAATTGTCAAATTATTAGAGCTCATTGGCAACATATTATAACTGTGTTTTTAAACAAATGTATTAAACTGGTTAAAACAACATAGTTACAGATTTAACCTTGAAAATGGAATATTATATTGTCATACCTCCCAAAGTGATTTTTCTTGCAATCCTTCACTAAATCATCCACCCAGAATGCATGTTGTGGTTGAATATCAGTAACAGGGTACTTTTCTGTGCTTGGCTGAACATTACTGACTGTTTTTGTGCCAGCAGCCAACTGTTCCTCATGTGACAAAAGTTGTCTTGCACGGAAACTTGTGTCAACAGAAACTGGCCAGTTGCCATGGCTACTGTTAGCTATCTTTTCACTTTCCATTTGTGGATAAGAGGAAATATTTTGGTTGGCAAGAAAGCTGTGACACAAAAGCAACACAAATGTAATACAAAGTTACATGAAGTTCAGTGACAAGTCACATAAAGTAAAAAGCAGATCGCACAATTTAGTCAAAATTAGTCAACAAAAATCACCTGAGGGGGTGAACATTGAAACCAATGAACAAAACCAACATGAGAACACAGGCTGCCTTTCTCTGTCCAGTCATGGACACCAAAGTAAGCTTGCGTAGATTAGCATTCTGCATCAGAAATTATGTAAAAAAAATTTCAACGAAAGTACAAATAAAAAAGCATTACCTCTTGTTCTAGTTCTACAACACGCTTCTTGAGCTGGTGGTTCATATTTTTAAGCTGCATGTTTTCTTCAATATATTCGTGCATTTGTTGCTCAAGAGATTGCACGTACTTGATGTAAAAGAGTTCAGTTTAGTCATGAAATTTTAATATGCAACAAAACATAAAAGAAAATCCTTTTGTGGATAAAAATTATTTCATGTTTTTAAATAATTTTGTACCTCTTTTTTTCTCTGTCTTGACTGGCAAGCTGATTCACGATTTTTAATCATCCGCTGTTGGCGCTTAGAAACAAGTGCCTAGACAAAAACACCATCTTTTAAAAATGCACTGGCCACATAAAATGCTACCTCAAAAAATTTAAACAAGAGAAATTAGAATGCTAAGCAAACAAAGAAAAATGGCTCACACTATCAACAACTTGTGTTGTGCTGAGAAGAGAATCTTTCTTTTGATTCTGGCACTGTCCAATAGTGGGTAGTGTATTAGAGGGGGTTGGTGGTTGGTTTACAGTGTGGAAGGCTGGAATGATTGGCTTTTTGGGTCCACTCATTGACCCCATAAGCGGTTTGCTTGACTTGGAATCAATCATTTTGGCTGTCAACAATTTTTACAGTTATTAGACACTTATTTGTAGAATTAATCTTTGCTGGCAGATATTTAGATGGTACTATATACATGGGCGTATCCAGGGGGGGGGTCCGAGGGGTCCGGACCCCCCCCTTTTGTGAAATATTTTGGTCTTTTTTGATAACTAAACAAACGCCACTGTATTTTTTGTCAAAATCCGCGTGAAAACCAGAAATTTTCTTTGACGTTGACCCAAAAACCGCATCGTGTTGCATTCGCCATTGTTTCCAAACAGGGAGCATTGTTACCGAACACTTGGCATTGTTGCCAAACATGTTGCATTGTTACGAAACAAGTGTCATTTTTCGTCAGTTCATGGACGAAACGTCGTTTTTCAGTGGCCACGTTGTAATGACAAGCGGTTTATTTGCGTGATAGTCAATTAGTTTAGTTGTTAAACTTTCCATAGCGTTACACTATTGCGCAAGCCAGAAAGCCACCGTTTATGTGACGATTGGCGCGAACACCGGCGTTCGTATTTTGCGATTCTCGCCCACAATAGTTTATACTTAGTTTGTACTTGAAAATCGGGGAATTCCCTAAACAAATTTGGACCCCCCCTTTAAAAATTCCTGGATACGCCCCTGACTATATATATATACTTTAACCTTAAAATTAACTTTCCAATTTCCTTTGACAAAAAACACAGTGGATTATAACACAAATGTTATTTTAAACAAATATATTATTTAAAGATAAATATTTCTATGTAATGGTATTTTATTTATTCTACACAATACGTACATTCTGTATTGTTGGTTTCTTGTTTGTATTGTTGAGAGGTTGGAAGAATTTTCGGCTGAGGTTTTATTTGGTTTCCGGTTGTAAGAACCTTGATCACTTGTGGGGTACCAATACCTGAAATATGTTCAATATTGTATTAAACAATTATATTGTGTTGACATCTAGGACTACAGTTGTTGGTGGACCCTTTACTGGCCATCTACCAGCTTTGTTCGTCAGTTAATAACTAGAAGTAATTTACTGAAAATACCTGCATTTAGGGTGAGTTGTGGGGCAGATTGGGCGGCAGGAATTGTAACCAGATTGTTTGTTGATTCATCTTTTATAATGTAAGGGGTGTTTCGTACATTAGCTGGTGGGTTTATCATTTGTCCGTGTGTCACTGGCACTGTCAACTACAAGAAAATCACTTAAATGGAATAGAAGTAATGTGTTGTTTTTGGTCGCAAAAAAATGATATATTAGCATAAACACGCTAAAACTTAGGCCACAGATTGGTTTATTTTAGTCTATGGCATGACATGACTAGTGTGATTTACGTAACTTACCACATTATTTGCAATTGTAACATTGTTGGGCAAGGCAGTGACTCTGGATGTTGCTGTGGTCAGAAACAAACCTGTGTTTACCGGTTCTTTCTTCACAATCAACTGCATGGGTGGATTGTTACTCATGGTTTGCAATGGTATCTATAAGAACAATTTGAATGAAGAAACCCGGCAGGGTTTAGTCGGTAATTTTATTAATTATACACAAACACATTAGATTAATGACCTGTAGGTTGCTTACGGATGCTGAGGTACAAATGGAAGTGGAAAAGGAAGGTTGATTGTTTTCTTTAACAAAGGTCATATTGCCAGGTGAAGTGGGAGTAGTTTCCGAAATCAGAACCTTTTTCATGCGTGGTTTTAAGTAATCAGTTGCTTTTCGCTTCACTTTGGCATCAGGCCCCCTGTTTCTTGGTTTACCTGAAGTAACCACGTAATAAATTCACTAGTTAATATTTTAAATTGTTATCAGCAGTAAATAATGAGTGAGCGTAGAGTCGATATGGAATAAGAAGTGAAAGTAACAAGTTGTTAAATATTAACACACTGTTAAACTGAAACCTCTGTAGACTAATGGTGTGGAGCTGCCACAATAACAACCACTATGACAAGATACCACTACTATTAGAGACACTTCAGCAACCATCCACAAAACTACTAAACACAATAGAGGCAAGAATTATACATGATAATTTTATTCAAATAAACAGATTATGACCAGGTCAAGTTAAGAAGTTTAAAAAGATTTAATGAAGACCTACTTTTACTGGCGATACTTGCTGGAACAACTTCACCACATGGAGCAACATCATTGACATACTGGCATAAGTTGTGGTGTGTTTCTAAATTTGAATTGGATCAGTAGTACAAGAGATAATGCATATATCCAATAAAAGGATTGACTAGCTTATTCTTTACACTTTAAATTACTCACCTGACTGCCCGTTGTGCTCAGATGATACGACATCATTGGTATTGTGCATACATAACAATCTGCAAAGCAAAAATAGGGATTTTACAGAAAAAAATTGTTACTTTTCTTATTGTAACAGAAGACAAACATGTTTTACTACTTTCATTTTGGAATATATTTTTTTGAGTTTGGAAAATAGTAAATCACAGTTTACCTGTTTGTTTCTCTCAATGCTTCCTGTACTTTTTGGTCAAATTCATCCACATCTACATTGTTTTTCTGAAACAAAATGTAGCCATCAACAAAAAAAAACTTTACAATAAATAGACAACACATAAAAAGTTAAATGATTGTATATCTAAGTTAGAAAGAAAGCACTTACTTTGTGTGATTGTTTTGCACCATGAACCCGTTTTAAATGTTTGACGATTTCCTGCGTTTTAATGTGGCTCACATCACCATCAATAGGTCTTGTCATTTGAAACCCAGTTTCGTGGAAGCCTTCATCATTGCTGAATTCATTCTTTTAAAAGGAAACTACATTTTATGGCTTGCCTCAAATACAACAAAACCATTTTGTTATGATTGTTACCGTAAGAACAATTTTGAGTTACCAAAAACCTACTGTTTGCAGTCTTAGATATTAAAATAACAAATTAAAAAAAATTTGGTGCAGACACTGAAATTTCCACCAAGTAAGCCTATTTTTTAAATTTAATTTTAAAGTTCAGGATTGGCAAAACAATCTAAACAAGTAATAATTTATAAGTATAGTGTATCAGTATCACAAACATTTTTAAATACAATGATTATATTTGAATAAAACACTTTTCAAATCATTTTATTATTGTGTTAACTGGAGAACTAAAAATGCCCACAGGGCGATTTATTTATTCCAAACAACAGACAGACTGATTCTGTTGTCAAAAACTAGTGCTTAGTGTGCATATTTATAAATACAAAATATATACTTAGATAGCTAACCATATTGAAATGGGATCCATTGGAAACAAAAGCCTGTTCAAAAAGGTCAGACATGGAATTGGAAACAGGTGGCGGAGTTGAAGATTTTGAGGAATAAGCTGAAGTCGAGGAACAGGAACCAGAAGACTGACTCCGACCTCTTGAACTAAGATGAGCATCAAAGACATCTGTGACAAAAAATGTTTCATTCATCATAATATGTCATGTAATAGAAGAGACTAACACTACAGTGACAGGTCAAGATATGGCATTGTAAATTAGAAGATAATATTTGATCCAGCATAATCTTGAATTTTTTGTATTAGTTACCTTGGCCACCTGAATTGTTGTATGGAACCATGTTTATTTGTTGGTGTTCAGGAGGAATTAAACCAGCCAACAGTTCGTCAACAGTAGTTTGACCAGAATACATGGAATCAGATGAGTGTCTGTAGTTTGTATTTGGATCATCGTCAGGAGGAGTTAGTGGGGGTGATTCAATACCGTTGCCAAATGGAATCATTCCATTATCATTCTAACAAAAAACAAAAAATCCTAAAATTCTTTGGGTAGTAAAAAAAAAACTTTATTAGTAAATTAATGTTGCAAAATATTCAATAGCTTTAAATACAATAGTCCACAAAAATAGAACAAATACAGCCTGAACAGTATATAACAAGTATGTTTAAATGGCAGAATATTGTTTTCTTCACATCATGAACAAAGTATCTTAGGATGATTTGATCATGAGAAGGTGTAATTGTACACAGGGTATAATTTTCATGTGACAGGTGTAAAACAGCTGTTTGTTTGTTACTGCACAAAATTATGCTGCACATTTCCTCATCAACTTGGACAGTGACAAAAGAACAGTCTGTGGTACAGATTAGTTAAACTATGAAATCCCTAAAGCAGTAAATTCATGAAACACACTGGCCAAGGTATAATAAATAAAAAAAGCACAGAAACATATTTCACAATGTTGTAAAATATTCAAGAGTCCAGGTTTGGAATTATTGAAGTGAACCGGTAATTGCCATGTTCAGACACTCTATCAATGGACTGTTGTAAGTAACAAAGCACTCTGTGACAGAGAGAGAGGACAGTACTTGACTCATGAGTAGTTAAGACTATCCAACCATGTTTAACATGTGCCTGAATGGACAATTTTTTACAATGGTGTTTTTTCTCACTATTTTGAATTATGATATCAATGCTTGACAAGGATAATCTAAGTTTTGAAAACAACTTTGAAGGTAAAAAATATTAAATCACCAATAAAATGTCATGTGATTCACAAAATGTTAAATAGGGTCGACATTAATAAACATTACCAGGAATTCACACTTGTCTGGTTGGTGGTTTGGTAAAATGTCCATCATCTCATCTAGACATGGACTGTCACCAGAACCTAAAAATCATTGATTATATTTAACATCAAACGTACAGAGAGGAAAGGCTGCTTCCCACTACTTCTCAATCAAGAGTTTTAAACAGTGATCAAACTTTGGAATGCATTGTAATTGCTGACAGGAAACAGACATTTGAACAATAGTTTGAAAAGCAGTTGCAACATGATATGCTACATCAGCATTGCTTGTTGTATGGGAACTGCCTGGTAATTTTAAACACTTTGTAGTGTATAGCATATGGGTATATAGTAATGCTCATTGGTTTATGTCTACAAAACTACAAAAACATATAGTAAAACATTGACATTTAGCAAAATTGTAACTGACATTTTTTCTTTCCAACTTATATTACAAAATAGAAATCAGCAACAATTTTTCCACTAGTTTATAACCCAGTCAGCCCTTAACAGCAAAACAGCGAAAACGCTCACCACTATCACTTGCGTTTTCAACTCCAGCACCAAATGAAACAAAATTAATGTCAGTTTGTGCACCTGTGCAAAATAAAATAAAAAGAAACTGCACCACTCATCACATTGATAGTAAAACCAGCAAGCACCATGTGAAAAATTAAAAAGGATGATTATATACTGTACTTCGCACAAACACTTAAACCAACAAAGTTTAATTTGTTTAAAGTTACCCCAATCATCATCAGAAAGGAAGTTGTCCTCCAAAAAATTGGAATTAAACTGTGCTGCCATGATGTTCAACTCTAGACCCTTGTTCTTTATTTTTAAATCAGATACATGTTTTCATTTTATCCATTACAATTCTAAAAAGACACAAAGTACGGTAATGACTGTTGAATGGCGTTGATAGATACACTTAAACAAAATACTTTGTTACGAATTACTATCCTGGTACTGACTCCAGACGTAACCGATACTGGTTCTTCTTCGAACAGAAACCCGTTGTTTTCATTTGTGGTAAACCCACGCGACGACGTCACCAAATCATTTGCGCCTCTTGCGAAAGTTGTTTTAGGTAAAATAAACCGCATGGTGACGCATTTTGTTGAGCGTACATAAGGTGTTGATTTCTGGTGCTGCTATTTTACAGACACAGGTTCGCGTGTCTTTTGCGAAAATGCCGCGGAAACTGTTTTACATCTATTTGTAAATTGCCATATTGTAACACATTACTGGGAAAGTGTATGCGGTTGGTTCAGTGCTAAACTTCGTAACCCCTTGTATTTTTCTCCTTCGCATTTACTGTTCGGAAAACATCAAAATAACACTTTTTTTAAATGATTTTTAAACTGCGCTATTCTTTGTGTCCGATTTAAAATTTATAGATGCAAATACACTAAGAGGCAACCAACAACAACAGAATTTGTAAATATGTTGCAAACAACAAGATCCATTGAATTAAACATCGCCAGTGAGAAATACCGAACTGAATTATTACAAAAGAAAGTGGTCGTACGCTGCTTGACGTGAAGCATACCTATGCAACTTGACTTCTTGTGCTGATTTCTCGCCATTATGTTTAAACATTGTTACCTGTTTTGTTTGTCTTCTTGCTTAGCCTCTTCTTTAATTTTACGCCTTTAGCGTCCTTTTCTCAATAAAAAAAAATTAAAACAATGCTGGTGCCGCTACAAGAACAATTGCTATAAATATCGCTCGGTAAATCAAACTAAATATATATTTAAAAGGATGTGGTCGAATGCTACTTGACTTTTAACTAACTAATTGGTTTTCGATGCCGATTTCTCGCCAGAACAAAATGTTGTCTTTTTTTTACTCTTTTAAATTTGACCTACTGTGTTTAAAGTAGTGCATGTAGCCTCCCTGGCGCTGCTTCCAGCTTTTATAACCGACAGAGGTTGCACGTAGCATACCGGGGCAGTGCCAAAGTACTTTGAAAAGACGTGGTCACTTAAATACTACAGTAAGAGAGTTAATATTTGTTGACTTAAAGTCAACTCCTGTGTTAGTGTTGTATTTTGAACGAGAGGTTATTATATTCTTACTACTGCTACATATACTTTGCATTTGCCGCTTGAATAAACAAATAATATACACCACCTCATATAAGACTAAAGGCATTTTGCACATAGATCTTTGTTGGAAAATTCCGTTTAGCGTTGCAAAAGTTTACGCGAAAACGAAGAAAGAAATGTAATACATAGTAAAAAAACAACGTCGTCTTTTAGCATCCGTTACTACCAAAGGTAATCGGATTATCACTG
The DNA here is from genome assembly GCF_947561715.1 of Ascidia mentula. Taxonomy (NCBI): domain Eukaryota; kingdom Metazoa; phylum Chordata; class Ascidiacea; order Phlebobranchia; family Ascidiidae; genus Ascidia; species Ascidia mentula. The sequence continues at coordinate 8,358,079 of NC_138574.1, read as the reverse complement.
CGGCGCCAATATTTATTTATTCGTATGATCCAACATCAGAAGCTCCGTAACTCTATTTCGAGTTTCATCATCTTCATATTTCGCTGCAAACGACCGAACATCTTTTTCAATTTCCTCTTTAGTTCTTGTTGCCAAACGACTTCGCGCCTCATCTTCTAATTTTCCGCTTGATGACGCCTTTCTCATCCGACCCAGCGATCTGTTTACATGAACATTTTGTAGACTTTTACCCATAATAATTTGTCTTCGATGCCGATTAGAAACAGTGAAAATTGTTCACTACTCTTAATTTGCCGCTTATCGTTCGTTTTTTAATAAAAGATTCAAATAAAAACTGGGATTTGAATCCAGAATATCCTGGCCACGAATCCCTATCAAGTTTTTCTTGGTATATGGGTCGGGCGCTTGACTGATGTTGCCCGGCCTATACAGGCTAAGTAGAAAACCTGATATGGATTCGTGCCCCGGATAACCTGAGTTCGTGGTGTGGCAAAAATGGATGAATGAGCAAAATAAATGAGCACTCTAATGTGAATGAATATCGATCCAGTAATAATAAAATCAGCAAAGGCAATTAGCTGAACTATATGTATTCCTACTATTCGATAACATATATTGTTTGAACTTGCACATACCTTAAGTTTCCCACTATTGGCAAAGAAGTTCGAGAAACACTGAGATATGCTTTCGAATTTTTAAGCATTGGTAATATCGAAGAGGTTGAAGACCGCTTTGTACTGCTTGGAGCTAAACTGAGGTTGCTGCGTTTCATCACTTTAGCTTCGTCGACAAGGGCAAACGGTCCATCGTCAAAATCGTCTTCATCTTCTATCTCGCCTGCAAAACGAACCAATTTTTAAGCCTTTTATTCAAATATTGGATTTCATTTAAGATATTTTTGTTTAAATTATAGTTTAGATCAGGGTGCACAACATCGTGTCCTTTGTTATTAAACTTCTTTGCCAACATGCAAAAAAAAAAAAATTTTTTTTCACGTCAGATCACTATCTACAACAATGCGGCACACATAACCGTTTAAGTGACGCACCCTTGGTGCAGATAACCATAGTTATACACCGCCGAGAGTCGTTAACAACGATTTTGTTAATTGTATAGACAAATACCTAAATTTTGTACGTTAGATGTAATTTACATGTTTGTACTGACCTCTCGTCAAAAACTTTGCCTCAGCTTCACGATTTTCTGTTGTACGTTTCTTCATTGGGGCTTTCTTCACCCTACTACTTTGGCAAGCGCATATGTACCAACACACTCGATATTTAGAGAACATCCCACAACACCGTGCTTGACTTTGTTTCTTCAGTCGTGTTTCTGTTGCAACCTGCATTGAAGATGGATATAATGAGAAATGTTGCATAGAAGACCGGCAAAAAGGAAATTACATATTTTTTTTACACGTTTCTCGAGTTGCAGTTCTGTAACTTGGTCATAGAAATTTGCATTATATTTCGGACGGCATAGTACAATTAAACAAAATAACCCCGAGGCAATTGCGTACGCTGTTTGAACTGGAGGGCGTTAACGACAACACGATTATATGCGACAAAAGCCGCATATACTTCATGTACACGCGATTGGCAAAACATCAGCTTGCTGAGCATTTTTGTCTTGCAAAGAACGTTTTCTGGAAAACATTATTAAAGCAATATATTTGCAAGCCATTATGGCTTTTTTTGCACATATATTGCATTGGTGTTTTTGCCTTTAGCGCTATCGGTTACCAAGCAGATCCGTTTGGCCATAGTGCGCTCCACAGTGGTTCGTCTCTGTTGTTTGGTACGACGTTGACCGGAACAGTACCACAAAGTGGAATCTAGTGTGCCCGTTAGTGTAAAAGCTAGCACAGTGCCACTGCAACAGCTGCACTGATGAGACCTCACAGGTCGAAACAGTGCGTGTACATACCCTGTCTGCAGCTCGCCAATATTATTAAAGCATTTCAAGAAATGCGCTGTGCAGTTATATTGTTGTTATAAGTTGAATGATTTTAGCATTAATTCGTCAGAATCAACCGTTTAAGTTAAATATGCAACAATCGGATGCTTCCAAATCCATTCAACTACAACAAAGCAAGAAACAACCGAATGGCCGACGCAAAATATGTTAATCTTATCATGTCGTTACCAAAGAATCCGATTTTTACCACCTTTGCAAAGGTATGTGAACTTGTTTCAAGTAGTTCTGCCTTGGTGTTGAGCTCCGTAAGCAAAGTATGTCTCTTCTCCAGGTCTGTAGCCACATTTGACGAAACAATATTCTTTACTTCTTCAACGCGATTTCGCAATTCTTCCACTCTTTGGCCGTTATTCGCCGGCGGTTTTGCAATGGGGTTGTAATCGTTTTCGCCATAGTGAAGATTGGCTCCTGTAGACGCACACAGCGTGAAATTGGATGGACACCAGCAACCTGTACGCTATTCAAGGATTAGGTAACAAGAATTTAAACAAATTGGAGTCACAGCATGGTAAGGATTCTACTACATTACTTCTGAGCAAGGTTACGTTTTGTGCCTATTTCTCAAAAGTATGTTTCTTTTTATGCTTTGTTTTTCGTCGATTTGATTTGTTACGTTAACTTGGCTGAACGTGTCTATAAAAATTAAAATAAATCAGTCGAAAAAGACAGTTCTCATAAATTCCAGCAAAGAAAATACTTGAAATCTTGCAACTAATAAGCAAAAAAGTTTTAGGTGTTAAAAATACTTAACTTCATCATCATCTGCCGCATTTTTATGTTTTAATCGTTTCCATTTCTTCCTCAGCCGCAATCTTTTCTTTTTCCTTCGTTCCTTGGACGACACTAGAACAGAGCCAGTGCGACGTCGGTTGCGTGTAACTGGTTCTGGCGCAACCGCATCAACAGGGCTTTCGGCGATGGGCGAGAGCATCTCATTGGATGATTTCGTTTTTTCGTTAACGTTTAATATTAAACCGGCCCGGGAAGCGGAAGGGGTTGAAGATGAATGCTGGTGTAGTTCAGTTATATCTCCGGCACTGTGTCGTTTAGTTTTCTCGTGAGCCGAAGATTTGTTTGCTTTGGCTTTTCGCTTTGCGGCACTGGGAAGTGATGAGAAATTGTCTTCCATTTGCAGTTGCCTTATTCTTTCTGGCGTAACAGCTGGAAAAGATTGAACGGGTGGTTCGTTTGAAGGCTGTGGTTTGATCTGGGCTTCGTACGTGGGTAAAGACTGTTTTGTTTCAATGTCTGCACTTTGTGGCTTGTTGATGTCATTGTGATTTTGCTTTTTTATAGCTTTCTTTTCTTTCTTCCGCACTTTCTTTTCCCTTTTTATTTCCTTTTTTTCTATTTTCTTCGCCTTTTTGTCAGCTTTGGCTTTGGCCTTTTTATCAGTGTTCATGACTTCCAATTCTTCGCTGATGACAATAGTTGGAGCGCGCGTTCGCATGGAATCTCCCTCTTTCTCTATTTGCGTAGCCACCGCTCTGGATACAGCTCTCTCCCGTTTGCCCTGGAGTTTCTTGGCTTTTTTGGCTTTTTTTATTTTGCTCTTCTTTCCTTTCAACCCTTTGGCATCTGACGTTGTTCGCTCTCGAGCGGATTTTCCATTTTTGACCGGTTCAGGATTCCTGTAATCTTCACTAAAAGGGTTTTGGGTATCCGGGTAATCTTCATTTGTTTTGCTCGATCCCTTTGATGTATTATCTTTAGTGCGTTTGTTTTTCATGATAATCGCAATATAAAAAACAATTAAAACTTGTCCGGCAGTAAAGTGTTTGCTATCTTGACACAAGGTGCAGGAATATGTATCAGAGTTTTACTGTCTGCAACATAATATTCATTTTGAACACAACAACAAATTAACAACATCAGTACTATTAATTAAGTTGAAGGACTATACCTACACAAAACGCTTTATGAATAATTCTGTTTCTTATCACAACTGTAGGTTTGGAATAAAGTTATAAATATCTCATTTACGGTGAGAAAATTGGTGATTTACGGCGATAAAATGCTACCTCTTATCCTGCTTACCACCATCAAAGTACACGGTCAACCCTATATTTCGATCCAAACATGGAAATCGTTAGTTCACATATCAAGCCTGTTCTAAATTTGCAAATCAGTCCGAAAAGATTATAACGCTAGCTGCAAACAAATTCAAGTGGCACACAACTCGTCTGAATAGTTTGGTATTTTAGACTCACGCTTGGGCAGTGAATCAGACAAAACTCTGTGATGCGTGACACAAACAGAAAAACGAAGAATTCTAAACGTAACTTGCTTGCAGCAAGTTTAACAGACTTGCAAAGGATGTTTTTCAACAATACATGAATAAAATCAGTGAACAATTGGAGACATACCTAAAAGTCAACTATGGCCTATAGGCTACTCGTAAGCGATATACTCAATATAATATGCTGTAATACAACTAGCTTTGGAACGATGAAAAACACTTTGAAAACACTTTGGTAACTCTCGGATGCTAACACACATAATGTGTGGAACTAACTTTTAGCAGAAATAGTACAAAAGTGCTGTACAGTACACTTGACCTTGCCTTCCTATATTTTGTTATGCTTCGCCGCCCATACTGAAAAAAAGTTTGATTTTATTCGATGCTCCTTTTTTCTGAACTCAGTATTTTAAACTCAATGTCTTATTCTTTGACAAACCATCTTCCTTCGCAAATTTACCACCTCGTCGGCTTTACTTCAAAATACATTTGCTTCGTAAATCCTTGTGCACTGAAAACCGTACATGTAAATACCAACGTTCATTAGTTTGGACGCGCAGACATGTGTTATTATAGCCCCGGGCGTTAAATAAAAATCACTCACTCATGATACAGTTTTCAACCACAAAACAGGGAGTCGAAACCACTTATTGAGTCACAAAGGATTACTGGGACAACTTTCCTATGAAAAGCTTTCGATGTAAATATTATGCGTGTCTGTCCACCGACGATAGTCAAAAGTTTGTTATTAACTTATAACTTACATGATAACGAGTCTTGGTAACGACCTCTAATATTTTTATTTGATGTATGCTTACACGCGATCATTTGGATGTAACTGGGAAAGATTTCTTCCTAATTTTTATTTATTAAGTTCGGCTAATTTAGTATATGCTCGAATTTTAATTTTCAGTCGAAGAAAACTGAACTTGCTGTTTGTCTTCATATTCAAAAAAGTTCAATTGTTTTAGTTTAATGTGTCACGCGACTCCTTGAAACGTAAACGAGACACAAATGTTTTTCAAAACGATGCATCGACTAATGCAGTGATTTTCAACCGGTGTTCCGCGGAACATCAGTGCTCCGTGAAAGATCGTCAGGTGTTCCGCGAGAAATTTATTAGTTTGACTGATGTTCCTTGGTACACGGGTCGGAAATCACTTGTTTATCACGAAGGGCGTAAATAGCTTTATAAAAGTAATCATCCATTATGGCCAGTTTGTATGTTCCATCGTGAATTGCTTAATTTAATGTTGTGTAACAATAAGACTCGTTTTGTAATATTAAGAATGTAATGGCGCGAGCCTGTTGCTCGTTAAGTACAATGCCGCAGTACTTCCAACAGTTTGGTGTTCCGCAAGATTATTTCAATAAAAAAAGTGTTACGTGGCTCAAAAAGATTGAAAAATACTGGACTATTGTATAATATTTTATTCGTGCGTACCACGTAATTTTTGGCGCCTTCTTCGGGGAATGTCAAACCTATGGATTACGATTGTAGGTGATCCACTATTCCCAAATTAAATTCTGATTTTTTTCTTTGAATGTGCATATACATATATGTTCCGCACACAAAAAACTTAAAGCTTTTTCGGCTTCTGAGCAAGGTTGCCAGATTTTTGAAACAGTTTGGCTTTCGAAATTTGACCTTAGTTTGGCACTTTTTTGATCATTCAAGGTAAATGCCAGACAGGATTACGGTGTTATTTCCTGTGCTGTCATCGGGTAACGAGTAATTTGTGCCGCGTATGCAGTCGATACTCTGTGAACAGTATAGTTATACTGGGATAGATGGTACGGGTTACTATTTTTTGAACATTATCATTACGGAGAGTTTGAAATTTTGGCCTTTCTAAAAAATTATATTGGCTTTAACTGTGAAAGTTTGGGTTCAGGCGTGTTTAAATATTTAAAATAATTCCTTATTCACCACAATATTCTGTTTCATACAAACACTACCTCTTGCTGATAAGGAATACCATAAAAACACTCCAACTGTCTACCCCGATACTGTCTTGTTGCTGATGTATTGTGTCTCACCCATTTTACACTGCTGTCATCCCGAATCTGTGAACGATTTAGCGTACTGATTCGTTGTTCTTTCACTGCACAATATATTTACTAAAAACCAAGAGACTGGGGTGCGATTGCGAATTTCTGACTCATCGTACCTGACGTTGGTACCTACGAAGACCCGGTATAGGCAGACCGATAGCGCAGGCCTATGCGTGACATTCAACAAATAAATTTTGGCCGTCACATTATTTAAACGTGAAAAGATGCAAAATTGAAATATTTGATTTGTAAAATCACCAGTGCAAACTAGATCTCAACGAGTTATGAACTCATATTGTATTAATCGCAACACAGTGACCAGCATTTGGCAATTTAATCGCTGAATGACAGAACAATTCTTGTTTAGACAAGTGTTAGTACGCGATTAAAAAAGTCTGAACAAAAACCATATTGCTACAAAGTACACTGCAACTCTTTAACGAAATATTTTGTGTAAGGCACACCACACAAAAACATATGCAATACATAAAACAAGAAAATGAATGTACTTTGACAGTGCTATTTTATCTGCAAACTGTGTATATCACATATTGTAGTCTAAACGAGATGGGCAGTTACAAAGCTGTGTATAACTCATAACACTGAATCTATAAGGAGCAATATGGCTGGAATTTTGCCTTCCAATCATAAAAAGTTCCATTTTTGACAAAATAAAATTCACCATACGATGTCCAGAGCAATGTATGATTGATGCCTGAAATTAACGATGCCGCAGAAACGCACAGTATCAATGTAGCAACAGCATATATGTAACTGCTTGTTCTGTGCTCCAGGGTTCGCAACTTCACTACTTCCGCAACAAAAGTAGAAACAGTGGTCAATGAAGCTATTGTACCACTCTGGATTGCCATTAATACTATCTGCCAGGTGCATGTTAACTTTATCCAACACTCCACTACCACTGTTATTGCTAGAAGTATTGAACCTAAAAAATATACAAAAGTAGGTTAAATAAAAAATCAGTTACATGGTCAAAGTATCATATTTGAATTTGAAAAACAAACAACATTTTTTGTTGCTAACAAAAGCAATATTTTTCTTTTTGCATCAAAAATTGTGCTCACCAAACATATTTGCAACTAAAGTGCCACTAGGTAAGTTGTTCAGAATATCCAGTGGACCTTTGAATGCAAAAGCTGGTGTTTTTTTGGATATGAAATATCGTCCTAATGCCCCAACAGGTCCAAAAATTGCACTTAGACACAATGCAGCAATAAACGGTTGAGTGTTCCAGTACAAGGAAGCAATAGTTGTCAAAAGAATCAGAAGACTCGCAAATAAAAAACAAATCCATAAGTTGGCAACATTTTTGTTTAGTTTCCATGGTGGAGCTGCAACAAAAATTGATCATGTTTAACTATCTGGAAACTTATTGCTAAAACGACACCAACATTATTTCAATTTAGTTTATAATCAGAAGGTTACCTTGTTTTAAAGAAAATATTCTGCAAGTGTCTCTGCCCATTTGGTATGAGCATACAAATGAAAGAAGGCCAACCACCACAGCTGACAATGCAACAAGTTGGGACTGACTTTGAGCATAAACAGCCCCAACAAGCAACATGCTAACCTGCTGATTCCACTTTGAATAAGTTGTTAAAGACCCACACAAACCTTTAAACAGTCATTAAATGCAACCGTTACCGAAAATAACTTGTCTAAGAAGAAATGATGATAATACCTGTTGTTAAACCAATAAATAAGAAAGTGCTGTGATTGAAGGGAAGGGCATGTGTGAATCCCATCATAAAGCTACCCAACATGTTGGAAAAAAATGATTTGAATATGACTGAGCTTGGGTTTTCAATGTTGGCCAATTCACTACCAACAGCATGGTCAAGACCAACACGAATCAAACATCCAAGCATAGAGAATGAGCTGATGTAAATGCATTTCAGCACCAATGGGTAGCATTTAGTACATCTTTTCTTTTGTTTTTGCACTGTTTAGTGAAATAGAAAGGAAAACATTTACAAGCTGAAAAAACACACTATTATAGGATGGTACAACTTACCAGCACTGGCATTTAGTGATGTAGCAGCATCATGTACTTCATCCTGGAGTGCATCTCCATTGCCTGCTATTTGTGTATTCTCCACCATAGAAGAACAATGATCACATTCATTTTCAGTCATTTGTATAAAGTACTGACATATCCATGTGCAAAACTACACCTTAGATGCTGTAAAAACTACACCTAAGAAGATTGACAAAAAAGAAGAGTTTAAAATATGTACATAAAGTCACAACATATCATGAAGCTAATAGAAATAGATACACATCTGCTAGCCCCTCCAGGCACAAATATGCTTACTGCAGGTGGTAACCTAATTCGCCTCAGGATATAGACAATCTCAACCTGATCACACAAACAACAAACTAAATCCTCCAAGATTTCAATACAAAACATCACATTTGGTCAACTGGAATCACATCAAGAATATCAAAAATTCTTTTCAAAGTTTTTTTGACAGCCTTTACGAGGTAAAGTCTTGCAAACATAGTTGGATAAAGGTGTGGTAAACTTTTTCCTAAAATATGATGTCTTGAATAGTAGCAACTAAGGGTTTTGCAAAGTTTTTTGAGAAAGGCCACAAGTAAATGGGGTTTAAATGAATGGATATCTGAATAACCGATTGATGTACATCCAATCTCCCAAAGATGATCAATCAACTCCCTCTCTTCAGTTTCAATTAACAAACAAAAGTCAATTTCTTCTATGTCAGGCAAATCTGGATATATGCCTCCTGCTACACTTTTTTCAAACTTCTGCATTATGCTTGAAAGTCTGGAATAATTGTAAAGAATAAATACAGAATTGATCTGGCTTGAGTCAGAGTCAAGTCGAATATTTGATTGCATTGAGACAGAAAACAAATCAAGCCTCAATACTGAGTTGGCAATAACATTGACCATAGGCATCCATGCAGCATCTGGGCCATACTTTGCTTCAAAGCTATTCTTTATTTCATTACTGTAATTTTCCATTAACTGGTTTATTGGTAGTGACTCTTGCTTGAAAGACACAGGACCATGCAATGAATCACAGTTACTCAACAGGCGAATACACACACATTTAACACCCTTTTCAGTCGTTTCTTTGTGGTTTATATTCCATAACAACACAAGTGTTACTTTTACCTGTTGTATAAAAATGCTATCACTTTGACAACCCGCAAACCAAAAGTTAACATTATTGTCCAAGTTTGCAAGTAACAATTCGCTATGCATCTGGGCTAAACAATTTACAACACTATCATTAATGTTTAGTTTTGTATTGAGAACTGTCTTGCAAAAAGATTGACAACAGACACTTTCTAAAAGGTTCAGAGTTTCTTGGTTAAAACTTATTTGTTGGACAGTTTCACTGATGGACAGAAGGTTACTGCTGTTTAGAGTGCACAATACAATATCTTTGTCCATTTGCTTGCTCAACCAAAACCCTTCAGGTTTCAAATTAAATGCAGTACTTAATGAGTCTGGAATAGTTGCTTCATTGGACTTGGACAAATGCACATATGAAGCATTACAAAGCGGACTTTTCTTTAGAATCGATTTTAGGCTAGAACATAAAGACAACGTTCTGACAATTGAAACAGATGATGGAAAACAGCAAACAAGCGTTGTCCTTTGCATAGCACATTGATTGTTACACTGGTAAAAACCTTTGAGCAAAATTTCATTACACAAAAGCCTAGCTAGCATATCCGACTTGACAGAAAAGTGCAAACTTCCGTCACTTATATCCACAAACTCCATTGGAACTTTCCATTCCGCAGTTGCATCTTTTACATAACAACAGTGCTTATACAAACTGTCTAAACCTTCCCCGGGCATGTGGCCGTTTATTGCCGCTGCAATTCTTTTGGCGACGTTGTTGGGTATGGCAAAATCCACAAATCTTTTAGATTGCTTTCGTTTTATTGGCAGCGTAATAACTTTAACATCACTTTGCTCGCACTTGCCCGACAGAATTGACTGTCGTACAAGTTTTGATATAGTTTCCATGTACCATTGCTTGCGACAACAAATGTTTTCCATCTTGCACGAATGTTTTGTTGACATTCGTAACAAATAATCAGGAAATGTTCAATGGACGTTACGGTCCAGGACACATCGTGTGAAAGATGCCCAGTGAAGCAAAACATCACAAAAAATTATTTCTGGTTTCTGCAACACGTGTATTTTTGTTGTTATTTAACCACAATAAACGAAAGTTATTGACAAAGGATATATATATCCCCATTTAAATGACTTATTAAGTTTTCGTTATGTTTTAAGTAACAATTTTTGATATCCAGAGAAATAGCGATGGACTTGACTTGATCCAAAAATGAATTAACATTATAACATATATCTAGGCCTATTCCTACATGTCACTAGCAAAAATGACAAGTGTAACAAATAAAGATATAAGCCTCATGTTATTAAGTGAAATCACAGATTAAATCATATCATGTAATAATATTTGTACATTGCTACAGTTAGATTTCAATTTTGTACATTCTTATCAATTACCTACAAAATTATGCTTTTTTTTCACCATTTTTTTTATATGGCTAGATAGTTACACCTCTATGAACTTTTACACTATTTTGCAGCATTGGAAAATAGGAAGATAAAAACTGATTGTAAATATGACATTTTTATTCGATTCAATTGTTATGTTTTCAACACAAATTCTTTTCTTTGCATTTGGATGGGTGTTTTTTCTTTGGCAACTCTTCAAAGATTATGAATGTCATCATCAGACAGTGCAAGTTATTTTTGCTGTCACATTTGCGCTTTCTTGCACAATGTTTGAACTTATTATCTTTGAAATTGTTGGCCTGTTAAATGCATCATCACGCTTTTTTCACTGGAAGCTGAACCTTTATGGTATGCTGTTTGTGGTTGTATTTCTGGTACCGTTCTGCATCTCCTACTTTGTGGTGAGTAACATCCGCTTTTTGCAGCGATACAAAATGGGAGCTGCTGTCATTGTTTGGGGCTTATTTGTGTATTTCTTCTGGAAAATTGGTGACCCTTTTCCAATATTGAGTGCCCAACATGGAATCTTGTCAATTGAACAAGTCATAAGTAGAGTTGGAGTAATAGGTGTCACAGTGATGGCACTTTTATCTGGTTTTGGTGCAGTAAACTGTCCATACACCTATTCCTCATACTTTCTCAGGCATGTTACTGATGCGGACATCCATTCTATGGAGAAAAAACTGATGCAAACAAATGAACGTATCATCAACATTAAAAAGCGTATTGCTATTGCCAAGCGAAAAGCCGCACTGGAAAGAGGTTCAGCAGTGCCATCAAGTGGTGGAATATGGTCCAGGTTTAGGACAGCAACAGCTCCTTCACCTATTCCAAGTGAAAATATTCCACAATTGCAGCAAGATGTGAATATCCATGAGGAACTGAGTCGCCAACTTTTTTTGGAAACTGTGGATCTTCATGCAACTAAGCAAAGGATTGAATACTCAAAAACTCTGAAAGGTCGTTACTTCAACATACTGGGATACTTTTTCTCACTTTATTGTATGTGGAAAATATTTATGTGCACCATTAACATTGTCTTCAACCGTGTTGGAAAAAAAGACCCTGTGACTAAAGGCATAGAAATACTCGTGCATTATCTTGGTTTCGAGTTCGATGTTGCATTCTGGGCACAACATGTGTCATTCATTTTAGTTGGTGTGATGATAGTAACTTCCATCAGAGGATTGCTAATTACTCTTACAAAGTTTTTTTATGCCATCTCAAGCAGCAAATCATCCAATATCATTGTAATGGGATTAGCACAGATCATGGGCATGTACTTTGTGTCGTCAGTGTTATTGATGCGAATGAACATGCCCGAGTCATACCGGACGATAATTACTGAAGTCTTAGGTGCTCTTCAATTTCAGTTTTATCACCGATGGTTTGATGTGATATTTTTAGTCAGTGCTCTTAGCAGCATTGGATTTCTTTACCTTGCCCATAAACAGGCACCGGAGAAGCACACTGTCAAAGACCTTACTTTGTCGCAATCCTTTCGTGATTAATAGTTCTATTATGGCAGATGTTATATTTGTTGCAATTATGTGTCCCGTTTCATAGAGGTTTATAAAAATGCTGCAAACAATTTGAAAACATAAAATCCACTCAAAATTTTGACAGTTGAAAGCTAAAAATGTTACATTTTTGTTGTTTACATGTTCTCAAATGTTTAGAAATATAATGCTGTTCAGTATAATAATAAAATTTATTGCAGGTATTTCAAAAGAGTTACTTCTCAATTTTAGATTAATTCTGTGCACATACTTTGCTCTTCCAAAACATAATTGTTTCTTGGGACCTGACTTATTATGTGGTATTAACTAGTAATATTGCTATTGGTGATGAACACCCTAGAACGGGTGAAACTAGAGTGCAAGAATTTGCATGACTATCTTTGCGGTCTACCATCAGTGTTACTGGATTCGCTCTATGAACATCCTGCAACATGTATGGCTGTTTTCAGGTAATGCTGGAAAGTTACAGTCAACTAATGACTCTACACACAACATGATTCAATGGATGTTATCAAAATATATTCTTGTGTTGTTTTTAGGGAATTACCTGAACTGGCAAAATACTATGTGATGAGAGTTTTGTTTGTGGAGCAACCAATCACGAAAGCAGCAACATCTTCATGGACAACAAATGAAGCCAAGGAGTAGGTTTATTACTTGACCGTGCTGTTATTCAGATTTTGCATTTCCTGTTGTTTCTGTAGGGATCATGCTAGAGCTGTAAAAGCATTATGCGACCTTCATGTTTGGAATGAGTCAAAACTTCAAGGGAGTTTGTCATCTGCGTATACACTGAACACAGTGTTTCGGAGAAATCTTCAAAGAGCTTTAGTTGGAGGGTGAGAAAATTGTGAACACATTTTGATAGTGACATACAGTATGTTTCAAGCTATTAATAGTTAGCATTAGGTTTACAGGCTTGGCAGCCCAGGCAATGCCAATCGTGCCATTACATGAAATATTAATAGTTAGTGTTTTGTTTTTTGAACCCAAATAAAACCATGCAGGTAATTTTTTATTTTTAATGATTTTTAGTAATATAGAATACAACAACAATGAAATAGCATTTGTTCATTTAATTTTTAGTGGTGAAACATGGTCGAGTACCGAACACTTGGGACCAGACAAGCATGTCAAGGATGAGCAAGCACTTGATAAATATGCAGTAGAAAGGTGGGAAATCCTGCTTCATTATCTTGTCGGATCAGAATCAAGTGCTGTGATCAGCCAAGACCTGAAAGATCTTCTAATTCAATCAAACTTGATGAGGTGGATTATTGAGTGTTGTTCGTTTTACAGTTATGCACAAACTATACTTTATAGCGGGATACTCAGTCATTAGGCTGTGGACAGTAATGGTCTGAGAGTCATTTGTTTTTAGTTTGTACAAAAGGACAATTAAAGACAAATATGCCATTCTTATTATAGTTTATCTGCTACACGTTAAAGGCCAAGGGCTGGTAGTGCAAAAAAGGTTGGGGATCACTGTTTTAGAAAATCTTTGAGATTGGTACTATGCTAATGTTTAATCATAATTTAAAAAATAGACAAGATGAAGATAATGATGGAAGAAGATTCTCGATAATCACAGCCAAAGGATTTCAGTTCCTACTCCTGGACACTGCTTCACAGGTTAAAATGCTCATTTCAGTGTATAAGTTTGTGCTAAAGTTCATTATGGTTATTACAAGGTGTGGTTTTTCATTCTTGAATATTTAAACTGGGTGCGAGATCGTGGCATGAATCTGGTTTCCATTCTCCGGTTTCTCTTCGAACTTAGCTTTTCATCTGTTGGTAAGGTTAGTTGGAAAAGTATGCATAAAAAGATCTAATCTTAACCTGACGTTGCATGTCACTTACACCTGTTCGTAGGATCTTCCTACTGATGGCCGGGATGATCATGTTCTCCTTTGTCTCCAACATTTTCGCGAAATGGGTTTAATAATGCAGCGCAAAGTATGTTTACGACTGTCTGTTTTTATACTTATAATAAACCCTAATCGCAATTTCACTTACAAATATTGAATAAAATTTTTATGCCTTTTACAAATTTCCTTTTTTTGTAGAGGAAATCCCGTCGGTTTTATCCCACGCTCTTGGCAATAAATCTTGTCAACCGAAGCGGGACAACATCGTTGTCGACCAACTCTGCAACTAACCAAGGATTTATTATCGCCGAAACAAATTACAGAGTTTACGCATACACAGGTCAGATTGATTATATGTTTGACCATACAAATAAAAAAACATTTCAGTTTTCAAAAAAGGTTTAGTTTTGTACTTGATTGTGACAAGTTTCATGTAGCGGTTACACAGCCCACGTATAACACGGTTTGAAATATTGCGCAATTACACCGCGTTTATTCGACCCATTCACAATCGCAACTTTCACTACCCGCCAGAAAAAAACATGGTGGTTTTAATGTATTTCATCCCAACTTATCGTTTTCGACAACGCAATTTTCATTCGGTAGAAAAATCATCAAATATTTTTTATCTTTCATTATAGATTCTGAGCTGCAGTATGCAATTTTGTCTCTTTTCTGTGAAATGTTGTACAGGTCAGAAACAATAGTAATAAATGTTTATATTATAAATCTGACAAATTTGACGTCCCCCTTTTCAGATTTCCGAACGTATGTGTACTTCAGATGACAAGGGAAAGTGTTCAAACTGCAGTGGTGAATGGTATTACCGCCGACCAAATTTTGCACTACATAAAAGCCAATGCACACCCAGACATGCTAAAAAATGCAAGTAGTCTACCGGAAATCTTAAGAGTTTTGTATTCGTGACATTGTAATATCGAGTCAAAATATATATCCTTTTATCCATTCTGTGCCTGAAATCGTCAAATGTTTCAGACGATATCGACTTAATGTTTACAATGCAGTAGTTTTTCCTCTCTTACGCTATCAAACCGGTGTCGACTTGATGTTATTCTATTGTCTAGGACCCGATTATTCCCTCAACTCTCGCCGATCAGATCCGGCTGTGGGCGATGGAGCGTGACCGCCTTTCGTTTCGCGAGGGAGTCCTCTACAATCAATTTCTAACTCCTGGCGACTACGAAGTTTTACGAAACTATGCTAGAGTAAGGCGAAATCATCGTTTACTGGGGAAACCCCCTAATAGCAAGCGCTCTGGTAAAACTGTTGGACGCATTTTTACAATCCAAAGTGGTTCTTAAACTTACTTTTTGCGTCAAAACAAAATTTAGCCTACATTTTTACACAAATGTTCCAGTGGTTCGGTACCTTAAGCAGTGTATTAGGCTGTCGAATCGTTACGGTAACAACTCCACTAAAGAAGAATGATAAAGCTCTGTTTTATACCAATTCACTTACAAGCCCCATTGAAGTAAAGGCGAATGTATTTGACAGGACTTGGGCGCTTTAATTTGGGAAAACGCCGCGAAGCGAAACATGATCGTCACTCGAGAAGCTCATGATCAAGTTAAGAAGTTCTGGAAACGACATAAGAAAGATTCTGAAACTGGATGATATCCGGTCTACGATGTTGGAAAGGAAATGACTGGGCTGCTCACGATATTTTTGGAGATGAAGGGATTTTTGTTGCGACGAGTTTGTGGCGTTCAGTCTAACGGCTATCGTGTCCGCAGTTATGCTTACTAGAAAGGTTAATAAAACGTATTTTTGTTTCACTTTATTAACCAGTGTACTGTTTTAACGAACTTATCGTCCGTTGCATAACGTTGAACAGAACAGTCATTCCAAACAGTAGATCAAGTGACCAGTAGGCCGCAGCCATTGGAGGTGTCTTACACATAAAATTTACTGTTATATTCTGCACAACGGATAGGCCTGCCCCCAAAGTATGACAACAAAGATTTTATATATGTGCAAAAAAAGCCATATTATTGCAAAGCTGCAGCTTTGCAAAGATTTTATAAATTCTATAAAACCAACGTATTTGAAGCAACAATCTATGCTGGGATTTCCGGCTAATGCATGTTAGAAACTTTTTCACAGTAATGAAAACATTATCCGTCACCATTATATGTATTACATTATCAGTCACCATGTAATGATATTTTAAAACTTTCAACAAGGCCTGGTGATTCTGTAATACGAATCTTTTTGATACTAAATGCAAAAATATTTTACTTTTGGTTCGTAGCGAGGCTGCGACGAGTCTACTTTTCTGTAAAGGCGCGAGATAATTCCCGACTTTTGCTAGAAACGTGAACTTCAAAAAAAACTTGTTTGGAAAGCGTTATTTTCATTAAAATGACCGTAAAAAGTGTAAGAAATTCATTAAGCTAGTTTTGAGAAGATAATATTTGTAACATTTTCCAAATAAGCTACATTTTCGAGCTTGTCTTGTAAGTTTTAGTTTTTAAACGGACGAGTATTTCGAGCTTCATGCGCTTTCTATTCTTTTTATTTGCAACTTTAAGAAACCCAGTGCCTGTCATGCATTTAATATTCGCTTTTGAAAATAAATTATTTTTAGAAAGGGTGTATTGTTGCTTTTTTATGTGTGATTGTGGACTTTTCATGGTGTGTTTTCTGCACAATAAACGAATAGGAATGTAAGATATGATATTTAGATGTCCATTGTTGTGAACAGTAACATCAGCAAGATGGTTAAGTTTTAATTTAATTCAATATTTTGCAGACCAGTAGAAAAAAAACATTTAGAAACAATTTTGTTTTATTTTAGCCTTAATCAAAATAGGCCCAACATGGTTAGAAGCAAATCAGGTGGATTGTCTCCGAACAAGCATCCACCAATATTTGAGAACCATGTGACACAGAGTCACAAAAGTCATTCCCCATTGTCTGTTTTTCAAACTGGCAGTTTTACGAAACTTGGGGCCACTGTAAACACCAAGGAATTGGGCAACTTGTTCAAAAGCAACTCGACTCTGTCAAAACCAAACAATGACATCCGTCGCTTTTTTTCTGTTGACTCTTCAAAACACAACAGAAACAAAAGTCTTTCACCTGTGAAACAAACAAATGGTCTGATTAATGGCTGTTTGACCACAGCAATGAGCAACAATAAGACCAAAAGTCCTCATCCAAGCCCAGTTAAGGATAAAACTGGGCAGAGTTATTACCACATTTCAAGGATGAAAGTTCAACCTGCTCTGTATCGTAAAATGTTTGGCATTTTTAAGGAGGAAAGTGATGTTTTAGCACGTTGGTCAGATGGATTGTATTATCTTGGCACAGTTTACAGGGTAAGGCTAAAGTAATATTACGTTTACCAATATGAGTCTGATTGTATATGTGTTTGAAAGGTGGATGACCTGAAACACCAGTGCCATGTGCAGTTTGAGGACAAGTCAATATCGGCAGTTCACTTTAAAGACATGCAGCTCCTAAATGGGCCGAAAAGTGATGATGAAGATGAGAGCGAAACAAATGCAGAAGATGACATGGAGTCTGATGTAACATGTACCTTATGTCGTGATGGTAAATCTGACGCACCAAATCAAATAGTTCTATGTGACAAATGTGGTCAAGGTATGTTTGGGTTGTAAGATTTTTCTTTTGTTCTCTAGTTTTGTTTAGTATGACTTTATTATGCCTGTCAGGTTACCACCAACTATGCCATGCCCCTACTATTGACACATATGTTCTTCATACTGAGGATGCCCCTTGGCAGTGTCGCACATGTGTTTTTGCTGCTGTAGCCAAGCGGGGAGGGGCAGAATCAGAGGGTCCTGCAGGTACAATTGTGTTATTTAACAACTAAATGCAACAAAAAATCTTCTTGATAAGAGTTTTTAAACACGTTATATAAACTTTACTCTGTAGCTGCAGCATTGAAAGTTATGAAGCAGGTTTTGCCTTATGACATATCTTCTCTTACCTGGTGCAAAGGTAACAAAGTTAATACTGAGGAGGTAAGTTGTAAATTTGGCTGATTTTAATTGTTTCTGGTATTTTTTTGTCAACCTATCTATGTTAGGTGTATTGCTATTGTGGAGGTCCTGGTGATTGGTACTTAAAAATGCTGCAATGTTGCCGTTGTCAGCAATGGTTTCATGAAGGTAACAGCATTTTTGTGTGATTTTAAGTATTTTCTAACAGCTATTTCTGTTAGCTTGTATACAATGCCTGAAGACTCCAATTCTGTACGGAGATAGATTTTATATCTTTGTGTGTGCATTATGCAATGAAGGTGAAGAATTTGTACACAGACTGCCAATGAGATGGTGAGATTATTCATTCTTGTCTGTTCTTTATCATTACATACTAATATTTGTGAACATTATATGCATTTTGCGAAACAGATCTCATTTTGTAAACAATTTTTTTTAAAAAGAATGTGCTGTTGAACCTTTTTTAAATGTTTGCAGGGTTGATGTTGTCCATCTTGTACTGTACAACATTACCATTGCTAAAACCGTGAAATATTATGATTTCTATGGTGCAATTATGCCTTTCTTTGCTCAAAATTGGGAATCACTTCAGTTGGGAGATGTAAGAAATTCTGACTCTTATGTATTGGCCTTGTAAACAAATCTTCATTTGTTGTTAATGTTACTGGTTTATTTACAAATAATAGTTAACCAGCTGGTTTAACCTACAATGACATTGTAGCTTGTGCATGAAGCATCCACCAGAAGTCAGCTCAAGGACAGAGTTCTGGAAACCCTACAAAACAACAAAACAAGGTTCCTAAACAACTTTTTGATATCTCTGTTTATGGTTTAGGCTGAATTAGTGAATTTAGTTGTCGACCTGCTCAGTATTAATTGAAAAAAATGAAGTGTATATAAACATATGTTGCACATTATTTTATTCATTGATGTAAAAACAGTGGACTAAATCCTTAATTGGTTTTGAAAGGTTTCAGTGTGGAAGTGAAACGAAGAAGGCGAAGATGAGTTGGGGATTACGGACTCGGTCCCCTCCCGTTCCTCCATCTGTCAGTGTTCCAACTTGTCGGGTGATTGACAATGAACTCATGACATCAATGGATCTGCGTCATGGTTCAGTTTTCTTAAGGTTTGAATAGATTTGTCACTTTTCATTCATAATTCACATAAAGGAGTAACAAAATGTAGAACTTGGCCCAATCCTTTTGAAGACAAATTTCGCAACATTGTTCCACTTTAAATTTGGCCAATACATTGTAGATGTACTTCCTATTAATTTAGCAGGGCTTGAAATGCGTCGTTAAAAGAAAACATGGATAACAATGACCATGCATATCTGACGATAATAATCTTTCTGCGTCCCGTAAATAATGGTGGTAATATGGTGTTCTGAAAGCAATTATATTTAGCGATTCTCCTACGCCACTGAAAAGGAACGCGCCGGGTGATCAAACTTCTCCCGTACCCAAGAAACTGAGGGACTCGAATGAGGTGGGGTGTTTTTGCAAATATGTTGGTTATAGTGACATTATTAACGGATTTGCTCTTAATTCTGAGAAGAAAGAGACAGGCCCATGCTGTTGTTAACATTGTCATGTTTCATACGAAAAACGGGTCATATTGTTATAGTTTTGGGTTAAAATGTAATAAAAAGGCAATTTCAGTTTTGGTTTTCACATACAAACGATTTATAATCTAGGGCGGCTGGATTTCACCAAACAGAGCGTCGGATAACTTTGACACATCACAGGATAATATTTTTGACAGGTAACTTCGTGCTCGTATAGATTTATTTCTTAACTCCAGAAGTACCAATACTCGCGTTTTGTTTGTGTTACTTGATTCGTAATTTATGCTTTGTCCCAGGTTTTCCTTTGATTCTCGAAGAAGTTCCGTGAAATCCTCGGAAACCTCAAATAGGTTTGGATTTATAAACTGTTTTTCATGTCCTTTTCCTGGCGCTTTTTTCGCGAAATATTATTTAGCGTACCTTCAAAGGGTAGCTCATTATTTAAATTTTTCGAAGCTTATAGAGCAAACGACCTTGAGTCACAGAAAAACTAAGTCACTAAACATTCGAGTCCCTAAAAATAGTTCTATTGCAGTGTTAGTACTTGTAAGCGAAAGCTATTAAATACGCGGACAAAAAAACAGGGCTTGGCGTGGCATTATTTGGCCTGCGGGCCGAATGTTTGACCACCTGTATGTTATAGACTCTTTTTTTGTGTGTTTGAACGTCACTGATCAGAAACGCTGACTTTTCTGTTGTGTGTTGTTTTGTAACAACAGGATATGTAATACAATTAAATAATTCGGTTATAATTTTTTATCAATGTATTTCAATGTCGAATAACATTCACCAATGCTGCGAACTCTGTAAAATCGTTAAAAAAGTTGTTGCACTTGTTCAGTTTGGACGAACATCCGAAACGACGGAGGGGGCGACCCCGCAAAGATCAGGTGGTTCCTCCCAAATCCACAAGCACACGTGGGCGGGGAAGACCCTCAACTGGTGGAAGTAAAACTAAGAGACGCAAACGGCAATCTTCATTCAGTAGCGAATCTTCAAGCGTTATTCCCATTACCGACCTCTTGCATGAAACGGCGCCTGATGGCGAGACTGGCTCCTTCATATCGATGTGAGTGAGATATTTCGTAATTCCCAACCTCTGCCATTTGGGAAAATTTTCGGTATTACTCGAAAGTATTGAAATATCACAGAAAATTTCCAATCGATTCCCCGTCTCCTGCATACCAACATTTTTCTTTTTGACCCAAATGCTTGTTAATTGATTCTTGTAATCATTTCCCATTCTGTTGCAATTGGCCCTGACAATTTCCACCTTATGTATAATTATACCCAAAACACAGAAACGTTAGTTTTCAGGCCAAAATCTGATAGTCTTTGTATAAAGATAAGCATAATTCACTTTTAAATCCAAATGTGACAGAATTATGAACTGTACTATTTGCCAACAGGCGGGAGTCAAACGACAAAGACCTACGCCGCACGATGGCGCGCTACTTCGGTGCAGAAGGTCGAATCGCTTGTGGCGAACGATATCGTGTCCTTGCCAAGCGAGTGGTCGCTAATTCGGGAAAGACCCCGAGGGTGGAGTACCTGATTGCATGGGAGGGTTTCACTGCTCGCCAACTTCATGAATCGACTCACATGCGCTGACGCAGTGTAGGATCTATAGACTGGCTCACAGTAAAAATCGTGTCGTCCGTAAAGAAGGAAATCCTCCCCAAGAGGACCCCGGACCTAAGGTTTCCACTCTAAAGGAACTTGGTGGTTTTTAATTATGTTTTGTGTTGCGTCGTTTTTTTGCCTATAGCAGAGCAATCTAGAAAAGGTATTTGTATCCGATCACTGAAACGATTGTTGGAGGTAGTGATTGTTTAATAACCACTAAGCTGGGTCTATATTTTGGTTTCCGTATAGACGTCACGCTACTGTTGTATATGCGATAAATTATTCCCTTATTGACCATACTTGTTAGTTTAAGTCTAAGCATTCGTCCCGCTGCAAATTGCTGAACTATGCTCATTACTTGGCTACCTCGTCAAGTTTGACTCTTATACCGCTACGAACGTGTTTCGATACTCACTGGCATTCAATCTTTTTTATCATTGTCGAAAATGGAAATATAGCAGGAGATATGCTGCAAAAAAAGCGTGTGAATTTCATCTGCTCTGAGCTCTGAAAACCACGCGTTGGAAAATGCAGGAAGTGCTTCGCACAATAACATCGACACATGTGGCTGAGCAGGCAACAAATTATGGTCGCAAAACTTGAGTCGAGACCGAAGTATGTTTTGTCCTATTGGGAAAACGTCCCACAGGATGTTAAATTGTTAATACGCGCAAAAAGTAGTTGATGGTCTCCCGTTCCCGCTGTTTGATCCCAACAGACTTACCACGAAAGTTTTTATTTACTTGGCGTCCACAAGAATACAAGTGCAAATAAAAACAGAAACTATGGAAAGAGTAAAACATGAAAGTGCGTAAAACGCGTAGCAGCGTGCTGAACGCACGACAAAAACGTCATAATTGGTTTGAGAGTTTGTCCCAGTAACAATTGCTCTCTGTTGCTTCTCGGCCCACCTGAAAGAGCAGGACTGTTTCATGCCTTAAAACCAAACCCCATTTGCTGCTGAAAACAATGCTCAGTCTTCGGCGTCGTCAAACTTCCAACCAAGCTGAGTTTTAGCTAAACGGACGAGTAGCAGATAAAATCCAATCATACAGAAAACAACCGGGATGGCGGCAGCAAAGAGAAAGATGCCCAGGAACACTGATACCACCACATAGATTGGCTCATCCGGACAGGTTAGGTATTCCACTGGCACGTTGGCGATCGTTCTGCCAACAACCTTTCGAAGTCGGTTCGATGGCCCTGCACACACTGTTGGAGAAGCTTCCTTATCGAAATTCTCCAGCTTCGATTGTAAAATTCCTTTTAACTCCTCATCAGATTCCTGCGATGGAATTTCCCGCACGTCGGCATCAAGCTGAATTTCGTTTTTTCGCATCGTTTGGATGAAGGGCGCCACCTCGCAGTTGCAGTTAATAGGGTTACCGTAAAGCCACAGGAAACGCAGTGAGGCAACTCCGGGAGAAGATGGGGACATAAATATTTTAGCCAGTGTGCACCCATTCAGAAAGAGGTAACGAACAGAGGCTAATGGTTCCAGTGCTCCATGCTCAAAGCTTGTCAAAATTGGATTATTGTTTAGGAATAAATAGTGTAGGTTCCCCAGTCCCGCAAAAGTGTTGAAAGTTACTCGGTCAATGTGGTTGTGCGAAAGATCCAGAAGTTTGAGGTTTGATAAAGTGGAGAAACTGCCAAACGGATGCAGCCGCAGCAAGTTGCCGCTGAGATCGAGAATTTCCAATTTCCGGAGGCGCGCCAGAGAAAATCGATCTTCTTCAGTGAGATTGCGAATCATGTTGGATGCCAAGCAAAGCACTTTGATGTTTTTCGGCAATCGGTGCGGAATTCCTGCTAAATTGTTTCCGTCAAGCCTGCATAAAAATTATTGTGATCTTATATGTACTGTAATCCGCACATCAACTAAAAGGCTTAAGCTTTGCTATACGATATGTCAAACGGGAGTAAAGTTTGCTTCTATTAAACCCAACGAATATAATAATAAAACATTATAGCTTGCGACTTGCGAAGCCTCAACCACGCCCCATTGCGAACCTTTATGTTATAAGGTAATGTTAATTGAATGTGGAACTTTGTGTACGTAACGTGTTGCGAATGACTGCCTAATAACCAAAGGCAAACTTGCCAAACTCGATAGTTTTACCTTAAGATTGTTAAGGCCAAGTTCTTTCCGAAAGAGGTCTGTGGTATCACAGACAAACTGTTAAAGGATAAATTAAGTTCCCTTAGGTTATGCATGTTTTTGAAGATAATGCCGGGCAAGCTGGTGAGCATGCATCTCGAAAGATCCAATTTGACGACTTGCCTGAAACACAAAAGATGTTAGGAGCTGTTATACCCACATACAAGTAATTGGGCCTGTTGTTTACATTTTACATTTACTATTAACTTTATTGGTTTCTCTTTCGTCTTTTATAATCACATATCATCATGTCTCAAGCCGCTTACTCAACGCCTGAAAATGAGTCGCTATGAATGTTCTTTCCAAACGGATTTCCGCCCAGTTGCAAAGACCAAAGGTTATTGAGATCGGCGGTAGTTTTATCGGTTGTGCCAAAGGCTTTGGGAATGCTGTGTAAGTTGTTACCTGGAAAACATATCTTTGGTTTGAATAAGTCAAAGTCTTATTCATCAAACAATGTTAAGTATGCTTACGCCAATTTGTTTTATTTTGTTGACTTTGTGTGAAATCACACGTTACACAAAAACATAGATTCCAGACAGCAATATTCAAATTACTTCCAACCTTTTAAATTAAGAAAACGCAAGGGGGAAGTCCTAACGAAAGGCCACCCAGGCGTTGTGACGTTAAAAGCGGCATCGTCAACTTCTTCGATGTCATTTTGGTCCAATCTTAGTTCCACTAGCTTTTGACTTCGAAAGGCGTTTCGGTCTAACCTTGTAATTAGGTTGTTGCTTAAGTCTATTGAGGATGCGTGCCAAGCATCGTAAATAAGTTTGCTTGATGGCACGGTAGTTAAATCCTGACCATGGCAGTCAACTCGCATCGTCTCCGTAAAAGACTGATCCGTGACTCCTTTCGAACACTGGCAAACGTCGGCGCAGATTTTGGAGTATGAACCGCTTCCCAGTTTAACAAGAGAGGCCGCTATGAGCGCTACAACCAGCATGTCCCTTTCATGTCATTTCTAGTGCACTAAAAGGTAGCTATGTATTTTTTCCGTCTACCAATACACGATATCCACCTATGAACATAAAATGCTGTGATCACGTCAAAGTATGAAGTTAAAATATGAGCTTGGTTTTATTTCATATATGTACACACTTAAAAAGATATGTCTATATGGACTTTATAAACCGCTTTACACGACAAGGATTTTTAAATTTTTAACCTCATGAGTTCATATAAACTAGTCGCAGTTATAAAACGACAGTAATATATTAATTTAGCGCTTATGTTCTTTTACACAAACACGAATATGTATGTCGTTCGAAAGTCTTTATTTTTGATACTGAAAACAGAAAAATAGTGGCAGATAGTTTTTCGTATCAAAATTATGAAATATCATTTAAAACCTGGTCGCATTTTGCCCCTGGGCCAAGAGTTGGACGCATATTTTCCAACCAAATTTAGACAAGAAAAATGAAAGGCCCGCCACAAGGGACAATATAATATATTGATTTGACATTTGTCGCCTCGTATTGACGTAAAAGCTCGAGATCATAGATTACATATTGCCAGGTCAAGCAAATGGTTGTCATTTCGTACCGTATTGGACAGAACTTTGGCACAAAGCCGACGACAATGTATGCATATCTACAATTTACAACAGAAGTGATAAAAGCAGTTTGACAAATTTACGAAGGACGAAACACTTCGTTTCACACCTCCTATGTTACATTACACTATTAACATTTGTCAAGCCCTTTTGGCAGCAGGCGTGACAAGTGACAAAAAGGCAATAACCACCATATTCCGACATATGTTGTACTCAGCAGATATCGCCATATCAGGCAAAATTTGGATCAATACTTGTTTAACTACGTCAGTGCACAATCTGGTGTTACACAAACGATTTTCAATTGATGTTCCAAGCGGAAAGCAAACGTGGCTCGTGCTGTGGACAGAAAGGCTGCGAAGAAACAAACACAGCATATACAGAATGAGCACCTCTAGCCTTGGTGGGAGTCACTCTCTACTGTTTTTATTGCTCTACTATACACACAGCCTGTCTTGACCCTGCAATGTAACCTGACACAGCTGCTATATCGATCTGACATTTGCTACCATTCCATCTCTATGCAACTTATAAATCGCGAAAGTTGATACTTGGGCGTATGCACATATGTGCTTTTTTGCCAGAAATATGCTTCAGACCTCCACATGACTAATAACGCCTTGACAAATCCGATAAGGCGGC
Source organism: Ascidia mentula (assembly GCF_947561715.1). Taxonomy (NCBI): domain Eukaryota; kingdom Metazoa; phylum Chordata; class Ascidiacea; order Phlebobranchia; family Ascidiidae; genus Ascidia; species Ascidia mentula. Next base: position 8,332,323 of record NC_138574.1, on the reverse strand, counting down.
TTTATGTAATTCAATGTAGTCGTATGACGTTGAACATCCCCACGGGAAGTCTGCTTCCTATGGTTCCTTTGCAGCTGACGGTAAACTAGCAATGCTTTCCATTAGTTATATGCTCCCTTGTAAATAAAAAACAGGCATCGCAACATTACCAGTCGATATTTTTTAATAATCTTGATCGTTTTATTGCAGTCCCGCGCCGCTACTCGTAAGGCAGGCAATCTAAAAAATATAAGCATTTATTAGCAATCAACCTCCTCACTTGCCTGCCGCAGCGGGTGATTTCCCTGCTCCACCTGCTTGCTATTTGTTTTTATCGATCAGGCATTGATCCACAGGATAGCGTACGGGAATTTGGCGGACAAGAGGCTGCTTTAAGATAAACCTTCTCCCGCACTTCGTACAGCAAGGAAATTAAATCTCAAATGTCACAACGATGCGTCTGTAAACGACAGTGCCATTGAAAGGTAAGCGCCGAAGCTCGATACGAAAGCATAGGTTTAGACGCATGAATACAATTAAGAATCACTAAAACCTCTCCTACAATATTGCGTTGATTTAGTAGACTTGTACATCAAACAAGTCGGTTTATTTTCGCTACCAACTATCACTGCTCAGAAAGCTGAATATTAACTGTATTTTCTCAATAAACGTGTTTCTTCCTGAACTGAAATATGGTCAGCACCGCTGCAGGTACAAAGTGGCCACAAGTACGTCGTATCGTATGCGTGCGGACGTCCTGGTCCTGTGTTCGTACCACAGGCCTGGCGCCAATAAATCAATGAGCCACGCTATCGACACGCCAATCAAGTGATAAGTTAATTCTGTTGCAGCAATGTTATGGGACAGTTCAAAGCACCATCGCTACTGGTTACGTCATGACGTGACGACGCATTCCAAACTACTTTCCAGCGGGCTTTGGTTGCTATTTTTGATCCTTTACTCTCTATATAGAACGTGTGCGTTAGCAGTCGATCGACAGACATAGGACAGATGTAGTATGAGGTAAGCCATAAGACTGAGGCAGGATGCAGTGGTATTAACTGGCTTTAACCCTTCCATCGTGCGCCAATGCCATACAAAGAATGGCCGAACGACCTCACTTAATAGTTACATAGTAAATGCACAATAATTCTTTAAATTAACGGTATGTCAGCTCATATACAAGTACACTTGGAAAGTATTTTAAGGCTATGCTCAGCAAAACACTCCAAACCAAAGTTAAACTTTCCTTTCCATTATTACCGAAAAGAATTGGCAACCTGGCATAACAAACTCTCTATAGAGGCATCTATGCATTGTGAGGACCTGGGTGAAGGCAATTGCTTTAAAACTGCGCTGCAAGATTCCCGACCATGATTAAGATGTACCGTGCCTTCTATTCCAATGCATGAAAATGCAATTCGCTCATAAAATTTTAATAGGGCCATTTGGCGGCCTTTGCATTCTCTCATTTTCTACCACAAGCAGCAAAAAAATATATATAGGCACCAATAACAGAAATAAACAAATCAAAAAAACTAAAACTATGGAGATGTGCATCATCCTCTGCCCTTTTTCATCTTTACTTTATATTTCTTTCTGCACAATTGAACGAAAATCCATTGAGCAAAAAATAGGTATTGATTTATGTGTTAACTTTCCGGCACAACGCATTGCCATTCCAACTGCTGTCGCGTTAAACGACTGAGACGACACATTGTGGCACCACTATACCCACCATGTTGTATTATTCAAGAAAAGGTGTTAACCGCTGCATCAATAATGCACAAGCTCTACAGCTTTGCTGGAACCATACATTGACACATTAATACACGGAATTTTGTGTCACTTCAAGTACATACAATTTAACTGAGATGAGCACTTTGCAGGACACACAAAACATCGCTTTAACTTTACAGTATACAGCGCAGTAGTTTTTTTGTGATACCAATCTTTGTTTTGACATTGACAAATCGACACCAAAAACGCTTGTTTACATGCACAAGATCTGTATGTTAGATAAAATAACACATTTAAACTTTAACAAAAGTTTGCAATAAAAATGTGCATGGAAAATGAAACTCTTGCGCTTTTTGTGTTCCTGTACAATGAAGATGACATTTTCGTCTACAACATCGATTACATTAATCAAAACCGACATGTCAAAAAGACTTTCGATCAAACTTTCCTATACGAGTGATTTTCTTCGTTTTAAAGGCGGCAGAACTTGTTTCGCCCGATCTGTGTTCCTTCTCTTCGGCCTTCAAAAATATATGGAAGTAAAATATGCAAAACAGGGCATCAATGTCTTGAAAAAAGAAACAGTGACCAACCTTCCTGTGCTTAGCAATATGCTTTGTCTTCTGATACGCTGACCTCTTGGAACCGGTATATTCTTATTACTACGTTCTTGTGGTTGTGTCTGCTCCATGCTTTCACCACTGTACAAACCTAATCAAAACAAATTAACTGTTAGAAAAGGATTACTCAGTTTAAATGTTGGTAAGAACTATATTGTTCTTAAAATATTAGACTATTTTACAAATCCACTCACTGCCGTGGGACGAGTTGATACGTTGCTGTCTGGTTACAGAAAACGATGTTGTTTCTTGTTTTTCAACCGCGGTTGAAGGAACCTAGAAGTTAAAATTGTCGTAAAACGACGTTTTTGTAAGTTACCTGATTAGGGTTAGTTAAAGTATGGTTATGCTTTATCTCAAACCCGTTTCCTCAGGGACGAAGTACGCAAATAAACAGTGCAAATTGGGATAAACTCTGGTTACATATTGCATATGATCACACTTGCTTCTAAAGGAAACAGCAACAAAAGGCACATCAGTACTTGTCTGAGATATTTTTGCACAACCAAATAGTATTTATCATTAGGTACATTGCTTGTCCCATCATTTTCAACTTCGGTTTCTGTTTCTTCGACTGATACTTCTGTACAAAGTGTGATGAATAGAACACCAAGTGAAGCCAACAAAAGAGCAGCCCCGGAGACGTAAAAGATGGCATCGTGCGATCCAGTGACGTCGACAAGCCAACCTGCGGCACAGGGATTGTCATCAGTTGTGAATTTCATGTTACTGAAACTCGTCCTTTAGGAGCTAATGCATCCGTTATAATTGCACGTGAATTGTGAGGAATATTGTTGCCACTGATGACTTATTATCACCGACTAACCTGCGAAGGGTGGTGTGATAAGAACGGCGATGCTTGTCACCATCATAAAAAACGCAAAGCCACTGTACAAGCAATCTGTGCCGACCACTTCACACAGAACAGAAAAGGGTAGGGCCATTGTCGCACCTGTTGTTAAACATCATGGTTATTATATATGGCAATACATTTATAGCATGAGCTGTAAAGCGAATAAATCCGACCACCAGTATACGTATGTCGCATTTTCGGAAACCTCTGGTGTAGACCCATGTAAATGTGTATCATAATATATATGGTCCTTGCTACCTGGTAAAAAGTACCCAGGCTACGCTTTTTTCATTGAAGCAAAATTTTTTTTTCATTTTAGCAAAAAACACAATTGACGAAAAATAAGGCCGGTGAAAATAAAATAATTTTGACCAACCGAGAAAAAGTCCAAAGCACACGCAAAATATCACCAATTGGTTGTAGGATTCGGCTAAAGGACATAGGATGCAGGAAAGTCCCAGCAAGAAAAGTGATATTACATCATAGTACATAAGCATTGCGGAAGAGATTGCGATGAACCAACCACTCGCCAAGCTGTTAAAAACGAAATTAATATCAAGCAAGTCACTGGCAAAAGCACTACAATGAAAAGGTAGACATGAAAAGCTGCTGCAAAATATAAATTATTTAACATGGTTCTGTTTACCTGCTTATAATTGAAACTCCACTCATAATTGAAACTAGGATTGCGGCATCGAAACTGACGAAACCCCGCGATACGACATGGGGGACAAGAAATACATTGGGTGTAAACGCTCCGGCACCAATGCACAACCCCACAAAGCAATACACAACAAACGGAGATTGTGTGAGTAATTCCCATTGCAATCCGTCTTGACTTTCAGTAAAATTTTCGGATAAATTCTGAAAAAGAGTCGCGTGTTGTGAAACAAAAGTTACACCAACCATTTTAAAATTTAAATTGGTTTGGAGGACGCCAAACAATTGCTAATACGGTAAGATTTTGATACAGTGCTATTGTGCTAACTAGCCTGGCAAAAAAACCCGAGGGGAAGTTGGTTTGGTAATAACTTAAGTTCGTAAATGTAAGGCCAAAGACAGTATATATATTCAGTAAGTTGATTCAGCAGCATAATACTTCCGCACATAAGACAAAACAGTTATTTTTACCTCATTCGTGATAGGATGTAGGTTGGATTGTTTTTGCTCGGATGTGGATTGATATGCAACCATTTCCTTTTTGTTTTGCACTTCTCTGCAGCGAATCAATTCGTCCCTTTGGGGAGCAAATTCAAAATGTCTTCGTTTACGTTGGGTGGAGTGTCGTTTGCTGAATACATGCGATTGTTGATTAGATGTTAGAAATAGCGGTATGTGTTAACAAAGCAAGCTTGTGGAATTTCAGTTGTGTTTCCTTAATATTTAATGGCATGTTGGTAATTTTCATTCAAGCGCAGAAATAGATACACATCAGTACGACGTAACATAACAACGCGAACCACAAAAGGAAAAAAGCATAGCAGATTGCCTTGTGTTCATAATAGGAAAATGATCAAAGCCACCGAAGCTCTTTCTTCTTTGTAAAATTTCCCTAATTGATCGTTTCTTTGCCTCGCCTTCGTCCTCAGAGCTGCTTGAATCCACATCCGTCATTTCAGGAATGTCTGACAATACTAAAAAGGGCAACGTATGATAAATGTCATTACATGCGAATCAACACCAAGTCTCAACAATCGTTGCATATCAAAAGGTAAAAGTTTATTATGCTGTGTATAAGCTACAGACAGATGGCCACTGTTTCGACCTAAAAGGTCCCATCAGTGCAGCTGGTGTGACTATCAGACGACTTTGCTGACCAAACACCAGCTGCACTGATGAGACGTTTTAGGTCGAAACAGTGGCCATCTGTCTGCAGCTTATACACAATTTATATTATTGGCTCCACATTGTTTATTATGCTGTTCAAAAAACTGTAAAATTATTGGCATTTATGTGAAGTATATTTAGGAAAACTAACCGTGCTCACGAAACGGGGTGTCGTCAACTGTAAACGCAGAATTGATTATTCCATTTTCAACGTCTGAAGTCTTCTTTGGTAAAATCATTGAGATCCCGCAAATAGATATGGTTGATAATAAACCGGCGATAATACGCAGCGCTGTGCTGAGGGAATAGCGATCCACCAGTACCTTCAAGCATGCAAACAAGTCAGTGATTTGTATAAGTTATGTTCTTGTTAAACCAAATACAAATAAGGTGACTTGAAGGTTGAAAAAAAATTATTTCATAGAAAACGCACTTGAAACAGAGGTGCAAACACAAAAGAAGCAACTGGTCCTCCAGTTGATGTGATGCAATAGGCCAGGGCTTTTCGTTTTGTGAAATATTGTCCAACAAGAACATTGGAAGGAATATAGGCAAGACCAAAGCCCAAACCTTGAAATAAACAGAAACACGTTAAATTCAACATTTTTCCTACCAGACTAAGATTTTTGTACGTTGTAACTTTAACCTACCTGAAGCCAGTCCGATACCGAGATAGACATACGCTATGTTGTTGGCAAACGAAGCTACGATAAATCCACTAGAGGTCAGTAAACCGCCGATTATAACCACCGTCCGGGCACCCAACCTTTTACTCATCTGACTAGCCAGCATACCAGAGGAATGAAGTAAAGCGAGGCATATGGACGGAATCCAAGATACCTTTTTCAAAATAGGATGATACATCGCACCAAAAGCTTTATTCGTGAACGTTTATGACCGGTTGCATGGTGACATAATATCTACTTTTAGGTTAAAACACTGGAATTTGCAGACGAACAAAGAAAACATGCTTGGAAATGTTGCAGAGAAAAGACTATACTATCACAAAAATCCAACTTACTTTAGAATTTTAAGATTGCATAAACATACCATGTTATTTGTTGTTTTATATTCCTGTTGAAAGGGGTTAAGAAAGACGGAGAAGCATCGAATGGTTCCGAACACATAGCCTTCAATAACGAAACAACTAAACACAATCACCCACCCGAATCCGCCATCATGTCCTTCCGGTACTTCTGCCTTTGGGCAATTTTTAATACACCAGTATCAAAAAGTTATTTCTAACTCAAGCTTAAAAAGTTGTTTTATGTAGGCTTGAATATTTGTTGGTATATTTGCGCATAAAATCTCACCGTTTTTGACTCTTCTGTGTGCTGCACAGGGGCGCAGTTTGATTTCTTGCACTTTGCGGAGTCTTTCATCACCAAACTTTATATATTCCTAAAAACTTTATAGTTTATTCACACAACCACTGACTTATGAAACTAATTTGGGTTTAAATGACGTTTTGGGCTATTAACATCAACGTGACAAATCCTTAAAAAACGCAGCAGATGTATAAACGTTGCCTTCTAATAGAAGATAAGTCAATTCAACAAACAACAATTTGACAACTTTCCTCATTATGCAGAATGTTTAGAATTCCTTTTTTCGGCAGCAAGGTTTTGTCATTGATTAAGTCTGCAACTGACGTTATTCCACCTGGATATGACACGAAGGCTATTTAGCAACAAACAGTGGCTACATAGAGGCGGTCTACAGCTGGTATTGACAAGGGCCGACAGTAAAGAGGCCATTGCGAAACAAATTTACGCTTTTGCGCCTTTGAAAAAACCTCTCGTTTTGCAGGACATCGAACATATACAGGTGATTTCCCTTAGGATCACGTGCTTTGACGTCACTATTCGGAAACTTGTCATCTTGCCAATCAGGTTTGTGTCGTTCAACTGAACTGGGATATTATTTTGTTTGCAGAAACAAACGATTTGTAGGTTTTGCGTTTTCGACAAACACACGTGGGTGCATCCTAGTTGTATTTAACTTTGTACCACTTATACAACATACTATACTAATCAACTGCCCCACGGTCAATTGTTTGTTGTTGTGCTTCAAAAGGTAAACAAAGTTAAAACACTCACATTTGAAGTAGATGCATGACCGCTTTTCAAGCTTTATGTATGTTTTGTTGTAGTTGCAGTGATCAAAAATACCTTTTGCATGCCAAGTTGTCAACATTTAAATTGTGTTGGGAGAATATATTGTTACAATCTTGTAAAGAATGCTACCCTAAACTAATTTCCTAATTGCTTGTTCGTTTTTTTTTTGAGCCAATAAAATAATTAAATTATTTAACTATTGCATCCGCACATTCCCCAGGGCACTAAAAGCTAATTTTCTGTAAAGAACAACTATTGTTTGATTTGTGTGTGCTGTTGCACAAATTCCAAAACATGCCTGTTTTTGGAAGCAAAAAACAGAGCAAGGAGGCAAGAAAACGCTTTGAACATCTTATGGTGCTTGCCAAAGACAATCCTAACAGGGTGTTTGATTTGAGCGCTTGTGAAATAAGAGCAATTTCCCAATCCGTGTTTTCACAATGTCGTGTTCTGCGAATGGAAAGTTTGATTTTACACACAAATTTGCTAAAGTTATTTCAACCTGGACCTGAAGGGGGAAAGATGTCAGATTTTTCAACCTTGAAGGTAACATACCTTAAGCTTTTAAGGTTTTGGGTTTTAATTTGACCTAAACTAATGTTTAAATGATTAAGATATTGGATTTGCACAAAAACAGGATTACCCAACTGCCTGATGACTTGGGAGAATTGGTGAACTTGCAGGTACAGTTAAAAACATTATTGTTTTGGGTGGAAATTGGTGTATTTGGGCTACTACTATGACTTTTTAATGTGTGACAGCAGAGTCAATCCAGAATTATGAATTTTTTTCTATTTTTTTTTGAGTAGAATTTTGTTTGTTGTTGCCACTGGCAAGGATTTTCCTTATTTTGTTCCCAATTAAGGTTTTTGCCTGCAGGATTTTCATACCTAGCCCACATAAGCGTTTCTGATTATTAGTGAGATCTGTATTCAGACAAGCCCTGACAATTACAGTATGCTACACACAGTACTATTTTAACAAAAATAATCATCCTTAAATGTAACCCAATATCCAATGCGGTTGCATGAATTCTGTGTAAGCAAACATTATGCACCACATAAATGATTGTAATTGTAGTAGATTATTGTTTCACAAACTGGGACAAACTAATTTTTGACTGGCACACAAGTAAAAGACTAGCCCACATTGCAAAAATAGGTTTTATGTATTTTTGACAGTTTAACTATAACTATGAGTTCAATAAAAATGGTAGGACTAGTCAAGCACCATGGTTACATAGATTTACTTTTGAATTAATTTAATATTTTAACCACAAACTTAATTTTTATCAATAGTTTATTTTGGTGAAAAATACACCCTTTACTTGTGGCCATTGGAAAAATAGCTAGCAACCATGGGTTTATAGCAAATAATAACCATAATGAACTTTCCTTTAGGTATTAAATGTGGAAAACAACCAGTTGTCGGAACTACCTCCGTCCTTCGGCAATCTTAAACGCCTGCAAACACTTTTGCTAAGAGGTATTTTATTCAAACAATCCCATCTACTTGTTAATAATTGTTGTAGGAGTTTGCAAATACATTTCATATACAGTGCAGTTTTTTCTAATAAAGAAGTATATGAGAACAATGCCTAATTCGGTAAGACTATAACAAATGGATCAAACTGTACTTGTAGACAATTTTCTCAACTGTTTACCGGCTAGTGTGCAAAAGCTCAGTTGCCTGCGTACACTGGATATAAGTGGCACCAATAAAGTGTATTACCTGCCAAAAACATTGTGCCATGTGCGAACATTAGAGGTCCTTGTGCTTTCGAATGCTTCATTGATGGAGTACCCACCACCAAGTAAGTAAAATTATTTCTTCATTCTTTGTATTAAAATAATTGCTGTTTGTTTTTTGAAATTTACTTCAAAATTGGCCAGTGAAAAAATAAATTATTTTCAGCATGTTTGTAATCAGGTACCACTGAATGATTTGAAATAAAAACATATATATTTGTATTTATATATATTTGTTTCCTGTCAGACAGAGGGTTAAATAACCCAGATCTTATGACATGCCAAAGCGTAAACATTTCTGTTAAGTTGGTCAGAAACAGGGAAAAATTGTTGTCTCAGTAAGAGGCTGATAACTGATATATCCATTTATACATATGATACGGTGACTCAAGATAGATTGTCTGTAAACTATTGAATGTGCCTTTTTTGACAGTGATCGCCACTGAAGGATTGGAAGAAATGCAAAAGTTTATGTGCAAAGGTGGGTTGGCATTATTTACCTTCAAATTTCCACCACTTATTTTGTAATAATCAACAACTAATCACAGATATAGGTATCGATTATATTCCTCCCTCCCAAGCATTGGCAAGTGTTCTTACTGAAACTGATGGCGGACCAGTTTCCCCTCGCATTGATCCTGGCATTGCAACCACTGTAAGTCCACATGCAGTATCTTATTTTCATGTATGTCTCGTGTATGACAGATGCAGTGTCGTCATGTGTGTTTCCTTTTTTGCAAGTGATGTGTTTTTTGCCTCAACAAGCACTATTCCTGATATGGCTGGACATTTAATGATGGCAATACGCTGTTATAATGCTTGTACAATTTGATTAATTCATCCACCTTAGGGCTAGTTTTAGGCTGTTTTTAGTGCAGTCATTTGCGAATCCAAACCTGCTTTTATTGCTCAAGCTCCATTATGCTTTGTAGTAGTAGAAACAATAATGAATATTGACTATGGTGTTTATTGCTTTGATTTTGGCGAAGTCATTACTTGTAGATGGCTGCTTGCATGGCCCAAAATATTGCATGTCACATTTTTGTTCTTTTTAGAACACCATTGAGCAGTACCAAAGAAAAAAGGTAACATATATTTTAAAGAAATATTTGTTCAAATACTTGAACTACAGTGTTTCTTGAGTGCGTGAGTGGCTACTTTTTGCCCTATATGTTGCATGGGCAGTCATAAGCTTTTGGAATGAACATTTTTATTTTACTTAAATTATTTTACAGTTGTGCATGACAATCTGTTACTTACTTTATAAAAATAATTTATAGCATAAGATTATGTTGGTTGTTGATTTGTTCATTTTTCTGATTAAAATTCACTGTCTTATGGAACAAGGAGGAAAGGGTCAAACAACAGCTCGAACTGGAAAGACAGTTGGCTGAAGAACAACGCCTGCAAGCAGTTTTATCAAGCCAGGCCAAAGATGACAAACAAAAAGCTCAAGCTTTTTTAAGAGAGGTACCATCATTTTTGTTGGACATTGCCAATTTAGGTACAGATGTTTGCCAGTTTATGTTTCACTTGAGTGAATGCATTTTCTCTTGAAAACAGTGCTGAAAAAAAATTGAATTATGTGTCATAATAAAGTATTGCAGGGTGTATGTGTCTTGGAAGAAAACAATTGCACATGTAGCACAACTGAACTTTTCATCAAACTTTTCATCAAGAATAATTTTATAATTTTAAAGCAATTGCAATTAACTTTGAAATACCTGATTGTTTAAACCTTTACATTAACACATAGACAAGTAGCACATAACCACGCAACATGTTTTTTTCTAAAAGTCTGCAGGCCATGAGTCATCCAGGGCTACTAGCAATCACAACCTCTTTCTAAACATACAAAATCATGCTGAGGATATGACCTGTGGTGTTAGATGTATGCATGGTCTAAAGATAACCAATATCTTTGTTTGTTTTTCAAACAAGGAAACGATCAAATTTGACAAGACCATGAAGGAGCAACAAGCAAAGAAAGACCAAGAAAAGGCAATGGCTCTGCAGTTGGTGAAACAAGTTGAGATTGAGTCAAAACAGCTTGTTGACAAGTTGCTCAATGACAAGGAAAAGTAATGATACTAAACAAAACAATTCTTTAAACTATACCTTAAACCAGGGGCGGGCAACATCTCCAGTCGTCGGGCCTAATATGGGAAAATGAAGTACTTGGCGGGCCGCATATTTACTGTAAATTCTAAATCTAATTTCAACCGAAAACAAAAAATCTAAAAACACAAAGAAAAAAAAGAACTAAAGAATAACTAACAATCACTATAATTTGACGTAGTAAGCAAGTAGTAGGGGATTGCGGCAGACTGTGGCCGCGGGCCACATTATCATGTACGACCGGAAACTGTCTGCGGGCTGCTCAAAATTCCGTCGTGGGCCGATCTGGCCCACGGGCCGTATGTTGCCCGCCCATGCCATAAACCTTAGATTGTACTTTTTTCAAAAATTAAATTCAAGTTTGTCATATTGGCATCAAAATTAAAATCGAAAAAAATATTTAAAACAGCTGTTTTACATACATTTATCAGTGTTTGTTTTAGAAACTCCATTTTATGAACTTTAAAATTTTAATGGTTTTCATTTAAAAATCTCATCATTATGTTTGACCTCTAAAATATATTATGAATTTCAGATGTAACAATGTCCAAATCAGTTGGGTAACACTAACTGGTGTTTATTTAAGGTCAGAAAATCAGCAGCAACTTCTTGAAGAATTGCGGAAACAGAGAGAGCAGCAAATAGAGATGTTCCGTGTTTCCAAAGAAGTTCTCGACCAACAAAGAAAAGAAGAAACGTTAGGTAGGGGTTTTACATCCAAACAACAACATATAACACAACTACAACTTTTTCCAACCATTATTAATATTATGTGGCAAGTGAGGAAATAACTTTATTGAATTTTTAATTTTTTTGTTTAATCCTTATTTGTTAGATACTGGGCATTCTCTATTTGCCGACGCTGAGCAAAGATTGAAATTTTGCAAAACTTTTAATTACCTTTATTTCTAGCTGCAATGGAGTCAATTCTGTCTGAAAATGCTCAATACAAAATGATGATTGACCAGTATCTCGGTGAGAAGGACTTAGTTATGAGAAGGGCACAGGAATCAATTGGAGAGGAAGGATACAAGTTGCAGCACGAACTTAAGAAGCAAGGAAAAACACAGAAAGAGCTTGTGGGAAAAATTCTTCACCAGGTACCACTTGATATTATTCTTGTGGCAGTGTATCAAGAAATTAGTCTGATTACATTTTTTCCTTATCATTTATTGTATTTTTCAAACAAATTTTATGCAAATGTGTAAAAATTAAGCTGATGTAATCTCGTAACTTCCCAAACTCTTTATATTGTGGATTTTTATGTATTTTGATAAATATCTGATGTGTACAACTTTGACTCTGATAAGGAACGACTTCAAAAAGAAGCATTTGCTACATTACTTTTCCAACGAGATGCTGTCCAGTCACGTTTGTTGTCAGAAATCTCTGAGTTGCAGGAAAAGCTTGCTGATCTTTCTATGCTGGAATCAAAGAAAACTAAACTAAAAATGCAGCAGGACAAGGTAGTGCTCTCCAATTAGATAGCTTTCTTGTTTCAAATGTTACACAGGAGAAAGTATTTTTAATCATTATCCCATGAAGATTTTGTGTTACCTGGTTGCTGCTTTGTTGCTGTTCTTTTTGTATTATTGAGTTTAAAATTGTTGTAAATTGTGACAGAACCTGTTGAAAAACCTACGTGCTGAACTCACAGATCTTTTGGTTCAACTTCTAAAGGAAAAGGCAAATCATGAAGAAATGATGAAGCAAAGACTGGTATGTTCATAACACTTTTAATTTTGTATTTACCATAAACATCTCACAACTAACAGATGGAGATGGAACAACAAAGAGAAGATGACCAGATCGACTTTTGGTTGGTGCAGTATCAGAAACTACTTGACACTAAACCACAAGTCCTAATTCAGAAGGTAAATCATACAGTTAGCAAGCCCCATTTAAGAACACCACAGATACCACAGTAACACTTGATTGTAAACAAATTTATTCCCAGAACGTTCAGGTTCAAGAATCTATTCTATGTGGATATGATCACAAACAAAAAAATATTTTGTTGGAAGTTAATCTGCCACTACACTGTGTGATGTGTATTGCCTTTTAAATACACTACACTGTGTGATGTGTATTTAGGAAGAGGGCTTGGATGTTGGTGTAATCAAGCTACTCCAGCATTGCAATGCCGAACACCATGCATCATCATTTGCACGACACAAGATAAGCATGGACAATTTGTTAGAACTCGACGAAAGGAAATTACAATCCATTGGAGTTTTTGAAGTCGGGTTGCGTCAAAACATTATGAAGTAAGATCTTACTTTTCCATCAAATCGTCCTTACCTTTTCCATAATAAACTATGCTGAAAGAAAAAAATATATGTATGAATAGGCCTTGACAAAAAAGTTGGCAATGCAATTTTAAACTTTAAACAAATGTTTTGAAAGGATATTGGTGTTGTAACAAGCCTTGCTGGGTTGTCATGACAATGTGTTCAAAATTTTTGTTCCCGCTTTGTGGGATTTTATTGAACAAATTTGGTGTGTGACGGTTGAGAGTCGCTCATAAATAATTAAAATCCCAAATTTGTTTAAATCTATTCTTCTTGGTCCAAGGCATCTAAAAGAATTTTGGTTTGCAAAAAGTGTATTGTGCTTGTTCATTTTTCACCGTTTCTCTCTAGGGAAGTAGAGAATTATATCGCCGAAAAGAAAAAGGTCTATATACCGCAAGATGTCAGCAAAGAGCCAACGCCGGTTGAAGAACTTCAACCTGAACCAGAAACGTCAACAGCGACACCCAGCGCCCCATCACCTGCTGAAGAAAATGTGGAAATTGAAAACGAATGTGTTGTATGCCTCGATCAACAGGTTCGAATCACATCAAAGTTTATAAACATATTCCTGAAATGGGATATTTGTCCTTCATTCATATGCGTTTTGAGGGAAATGTGAAAGTATCCTACAAATCACCTTTCACACCCAAGTTTATGATGTGTAGTTTGAAATGAAAATTAGCCTTTACAAACGTACAATAATTGCCTGTGTTTCTGAATACTAATCATTATGTTCAAAAAAATATGTTAGTCCGAGATTTCTTAAAAAAATCAAACCTTTTTTTCTCAGAGCGACTGTGTCCTGTTGCCTTGTGGTCACGTGTGCGCGTGTTACGCATGCGCACAAAGTCTCGTCACGTGCCCGATGTGTCGCAGTGGTATAACGCAGAAGATCAAGATATTCCGGAGCTAAAAAGAAGAGTTTCGGCTTTATTTGATGCATATTTGGCAGTAACACACCTTAACAGCCGAATACAGTCTAACATTTCCTTCCTGTATGCCTAATTTCATTTTTTTCCTATGATTTTGCTGCTTGATGGCAAACTTGTTGTTCTTTGGTCGTGTTGTATTTTGCAATTTTCAGGCACTTTTGATCTCACTTTACCGCAAGCTTGGTGACTGCAAATTTTAATCCTATTGTTTAGTGTATAAATGATCTGGACGATAGATTTTTATATGCTTGAACGAAATTACAAAACTACCCATCCTGGGTTGTTCCTCGCTTACCTCAATATTGTCCTTCGATAATTTGTTGTGACAACGCCCCCCACGAAAGGAAATCCCCACAATATTGGAAATGGATTTTTTACCTAACGTTTCAAGATGCGTTGTTAATCATATTTCATTCACATAAATATTGTTTCGATTGACAGCAGGAAATTCTATTTCTAGAACCGCCAACAAACGATGTATTTCTGGTTAAATGACTTTCAATTTTTGGAAAAGGTAATCAATCACCATTTTATTCCGTAGCAAATAAACATACGGTTCTCGTATGATATTTGTCCAATAAAGGAACCCATAAAGTCTTAACGGTCCATACGTTACACGATAAATTGTACGTTGACATGTGGTTTGTTGCACCACTTGAAGAAGTATTGTCATAAAGTTTCATTTTTTGTTGTCTTCTGATCGAGCACTTAATGTTTTAACAGTTATGAACATTTGTGTTCCAGTTGTAAATATTATATTGCTTTTATCCACTTATCATAGTTTATCTGACAGTGGTCAACTTACCAGTAGTCATAGAGTGTTCTAAAACATATATGAATCCGATTTAAAACAATCGACAGTGCGATATGGCTTGTGTGTGTATGGGGAATTTTAATTCCCTGATTTTCACAAAATAACACAAAAAGGTTAATGGGAGAATTCCAACTGTTCTGTCGTATTTTGCCATGCACCAAGTAATGGAGAGAACAAAGTGCTACAAAATTTACCAACCTTTATGGTCACATCTGCCATTTAAAGTATAACCTACTGTTGAAATATACTTCGTCCATTACCTTGTTTTAGAAGCGGTTATAAAAAGAACAATATTCAAACTATTTGTTATTATGCAGAGTAAAACAATACGAGCACCATTATTCAAAACGACATGCCTAATATAGCGAATGTGAGATTTAATAAGATGGATTAGGCGTATGTACAGCGCGCTTGCTTCACTTTTTCACTAAAAGCTGTGCATTCATTCCATTTACTATCTTTATGTTAAATAAAAACTTCCTGCATCTTAAAATTAAAAATGAGTTCGAGTGGGGCAAGTTTTCAGTGAAATTAAAATCTTGTCCAAACGTTATGTGACTAAGCAATTAAATGATTTCCTTATACCCACTTCAGCTATAGAGGGCATTTGACGTCGTCCCCACTTAACGGTTATTGGTTCGTTTCGTTTCCAAGCAACAGTACATAGTTATGGCCCACAAAACCTGAAGCCAAAATTTGAATAAACATGGATCAATAAAATACGGGGATGGCCCAAACACAAGGAGGGCGAAATCAACCAGTATGGAGAACCTATTTGTAGCGTGTTTCATTCAGGTATCGTGGCACGTTTGTTTAACCTACCTAAACAAATGGCCTATTCTGACAGTATCATTTGCTTGTTAAAAGGCCCAATTTTAACATTCAAATTGATTTCGTCCTGAGGAACGCAGATTTGCTCAGTGCTCAGTTATTCTCAATCCTGATGTAAATATATTATATTGTAACCTTCAAACTACAATGCTCTGTAAAAACGTAACTAAACAGTTTTCCTACAAGGCCGAGACCGAGAAATCTTGTTTCCTATTTGAAAAATATTTTTCTTACGTTTCTTTGATTAGGTTAAAAATTACCTTTTATTTAACGGACATGCACAATGGTTGAGAAAGAATTACTCGATTGTCGAATGTAGGTCATTCGTATTTGCCATCGACCTTTCAAATCAAACATTACTCTTTCTGCCAACAGATGGTCATTTAAATTGTCTACAGGCCAGGTCGAGCAACTGAATAGCACTTTTTAACCGTTTTCATATTATCCTGACAAATGTTACTAATATATTGGCGGTTGGTCACTTGGTAAAAACACTTAAAAAAATACCGCTTAGTTCATTATTGGTTCATGTAGTTTTGACTCGGTGATATTTTACAAACGTAAATGCCAACGATTTTCAAAGCAACTTTTACAGGCAGGTTAGGCAGATGTGAAACTCAAATGATTGATTTGCATCCGACTTTAAATTCGATTTGCATACAAATAAGTTTCATATCCGTATATTTGGATCTGATGTTTTGAACTGGATAGGTATAGTCATCAAATTCCTATCAAAATGAGTCATTTAACAAATAAGTATCGTTCTCCTGGCCTGTTTTGATATGAAACGAACACGGTTTATCAACAGATGGCATTGTTCTCTCGAACATTGAACCCAGCATATATTTGCATTTTCTGTGTTGTGATAAATAGGCCTAATGACGAGTTTTGTGTTAGTTTGTTTGTTGAAAACTATTAAGTAATAAGAGCAATTGGGTTATTTTTGTGCCTCAGGCTTTTTAGAGGTCAAACACTATTTGTTTTACTTTTGATTTCTGTACGTATTGGATATTGTTGTGTCGACAATACAATAACACAACATAAAAAGCATTGTTTTTTACCACAAACAAAATTATTTTGCCACGAAACATTTCACAAAAGTTTTGCCCAGCAAAATTTTCCCTTTTTAAAGGAAAATTTTTGCCCAACAAATTTTTCCCTTTTAAAGTTCTTTTTTTTAAATGAGCGTAATTTTTGAAATGAGGGGTATTCCCTGATTAATTCTTCAAAATGTAACTCTGTGTGTACGGGTAAATGCAATCATTGCTTGAATTGTTGATGTATCTAATCATTTTGAAAATTTTAACATTTGTTATGTACTTTTACACGTAAATACCAAAAATTCTAGTCACATTTTCGGTTGTTCTGTCATTCGTACACATTCGGTATTTCAGGAAAAAGGTGCTTGTTGCTATACGATACGTGTACGCTCAACGCATATATGATGAATCGTTTATATGGCCATGTCAAAGGAGTCGCAAGACTTCAGGTAAGCACTTCAGTTGAACAAAAAAACATTGTTTCATACAAGCGTTTCTACATTTTGTAAAGCATTATCAAAATAAAACATTGTGGAAAATAAAGTTTTAATAGGGTAATTAGATCTCCACACTCAAAATTTTATTGTAGCAACACAAGTAACAGCTTTTTGGTTGTAGATTGATAAAATTCATTGGAATGTAAAAATCCTATGGATTAGCTCAAGCTTCTGAAACTGCTTTGCATAGAAGATGTCTATATTATGCTGGTGTGCTACAAAAATTTGCTGATCAGAAGTTTTTTTGTAAATGGAAAACGAATCAAGCTTGCATAAAGATGGGACAAAATCTTATACATGTGTGTCTTGTTCTGTTGTTTTCTGTAATTTGCTGCAGTGCAATTTTGATTAAGTGTCAAGGAATGTGTGGCCTCAGAGGAATCGCAACAGGCAAAAACAATCCTTTTATTTGCAGTGCCCTGGGTAAGAATAGTTGGTTTAAGTGATTCAGAAAAAAAAATCTTTAAATGTAGCCCAGTATGGTGTCTATAGTGGTATGCAATGTCTGTAGTGCTTACAATGTGCTGATAATTTGTATATATGTATTACTGTTTTTTTTAAAGCTGCCAACCGAATACAATGGACAGATGAAGACAACGCAAACTTACCAAATGACATTAAAGCATCTTGGTCAATCAATTCAAAACCATCAGCTGTTCAACTTTCTGTGAAGTGGAAAATGGAAGGTGGGAATTTAAAAAAAAAATTGGGCACAAAAAAGAAGACCAAGTTTATATACAACATTGTTCAGAAACAAAAACTTTTTATTTTAAAAAGCATTAAATTTGATAGAAGTGATCGTTTAAATTTAATAGGTGGAAATTTTAATTGGCTTCCAATTTGTAAGTCAAAGTTAAAAAAGGTTTAATTTGATCATCATAAATATTTATAAACTTAATACGATTTATTGTTAGCACTGTATGGGTGTAATTAATAATAATAACAAATATATTTTAGGAAATCATCTCAAACAAGATCGTACAGTTTTTTTGTTGTTGGTTATACGGGCACGAGCATATGAAAAAAAGTTCAAAATTGTTGTGACAAAAACCAACTTTTACAAAAAAAAATATGATCACAAAAAGGTTTGTTAAAGATTTTAGGTTAAATAGTACAACAATGTAATGCATTGTCTGATTTGCACCCAATTAAACACATTTCCTAAATTGTTAGTTTTATTTTTGTTATGAAGCTATTTTCTGTATGAAAAATAAATTTAGTCACCTGTTTGGTAATTTGCATTGAGAAAGTTTTTTAACTACAGAAAAAAAGTCCGTAAAAAAAGGTGAAATGACCCTTTATGTTTTTCAGATAAAATTTCAGTTTGACTTTTGTAATTCTGAGTACAGCAACTATATTGAACCAAGCATGGCATACTACTGGACCATGATGTCATTTCCAGTTTATAGACAGAAAAAAGAATTTAAACGTCAAACTTTTGTTGCAGTCCCAGGTATATGACTAATTACAAACAATACTTTCCGAAACATGTTATAAAGTACAAAATTAGGTCACAGCATTATGTTGGCTGTGGTACCAGTGAACCTTTGAAGCATTACTTTCATACAAATTTTGTCTGCTTACGATTTTTTAATTGTTTTTGATGTTAATGCTTACAGGATGCAGACACAAGTCACTGAAAAAAATAACCCCATGCAAGCAAGGTAAGTTACTTTTGGTGACATGAATTTACTGTTTAAAACTAAGATATGCTGTTATACAGTAAATTTAAATTAGAACTTTGTTGGAATGTGGTATTGCAGTGCTCAAAATTTTTTGTTGGAAAGGTGTCAAATGGTTTATTTTTAGACTTCTATGAAGATGAATATTCTGATGAGATTGCCACATATGATGTGACTAAGAGCAGTCAAACAGATGTATTAAACGAGCCAAAAGTAACAGAAAACACTTGGACAAGCAAAGTGGTTGATAATGATCTTGTAGCAGATAAGCCGAAAAAAGGTTATTTACAAACTACATATTTTATAGTTGTTTTCTATTGGAAAATACTGAATTGTGTCGTAAAAATTACATCAAAATTATGTATTGAAAATTATGTTTTTTACCTTTTTTAGACAACATGCAAACAGTGGACAAAGAAAAGGCCACTGGTGCTAATATGACTGTGTTTGTTGGTGGGTATCAACCATGACTCAAAATATAGGCGCCAAGATGCTGTCTCTATTAATTAAGCAATCTTCGTTCATTTATTAGAAGCAATGACAACAAAAGCATTTACAAATTCCAACAAAATAATTTTCAAAAGAACTGCATTTTTATCAAGTCATTTGCAATTATGCTTTATTATTGATGGTGTGGTTTTAACAATTGTAATCCTTGCAATTTTCGGATGTCTGCGGTACAACAGCTATGGTGAGATATATGTGCTATATGTTGTGTTGGTATGTTGAAATGAAATTGTCTTGCAATCAGTTATGTTGATTTTTATATGAGTATAAATGTTTGTGTTCTAAATGTTGTTTTGATGTTTTTTTAGGGCAAGAGCCTTTCTTTTTTTTGATTCTCTTCTCTTACATTTCAATGCTTTTTTTGCCAATCATGCAACACAAATTGTTTGTTTATACCTGTCAAAAACATAATTTTTGTCTGTGGATTATTATTTTATTACAATAAAATCTTGTTGTGGAATGTTTTCATTGATTGTGCTTATCAATGTATTTTATTTTACATTATTTTTAGCATATAAATATACATTCAGGTGTGTCTTCATTTGAAAATTCGTTTCAACTGATGAAGTAAGTTAATCTCACACTGTAAATGGAACTGGGTATTTTCTTCCTTTGTCTGAGGAAATTGGACACTCATGAATTAACATTGCTGGTGGTGATACCATGGACAAAGTGATTCACGCCACTCCATTTGGTCAAAATACTGGCACAAGACAGTTGTACTATGTGGCAATTTGTAACTTACTTTCATGTCTGATTTTAGCTTGTCAATAATACACAAAATACAATACAAAAACAAATGTGTTGATGTTTGTCAGGTGCACCTGGTTGTGTTAACAATGCTCAGAATTACATTGTTACTTTCTGTTTTGGTATGTCCTGTTTTATCAAGGAAGGATATTGTTTTATCATGCAGCACAGATTGTGGAGATGAAACTGATGAAAATGCGTCATTTGCATGCAGTGAAATAAGTACTGAAGCATACAATTTAAGATTACTTTTGTACTGATTGATACGACCAAATAATTGGACTAAAAAACAATCCTATTGAGAAACGTTTATCATCATTTGGAACAAAAAGTAGTTTATAAGTAATCATATGGTTAATTGCTTAGAAAGTACAACCAATGACTGTGATGAGAGGGAAACAAACAAAGTTACTGCCAATGCTCCTGTGGATGTAACTGTGTCTTGGTATTTCTACAATTTAAGAAATGGAGAAAATATTCCAGCACTAAACATCACTTGGTGGCAACATGGTATTTTTTTAATTTGTCTTTTATTCTGTACTAAATAAATGTGCATCATATTGTTATGTGTTTGTACATTATTTTAGTTAAACATGTGCGAAAGTACGAAGGGTTTATGTTACGATTCTATCAAGATGCTACTTGTGACTCTCAAAAGTTTGATTTAAAGATGTTGCCAGGCAGTTTTCAAGAATATGATGGCAATTCGGTATTTTATGGATAAATTGTTTCATATTTTTCTGTGGCCTAATATTGAAAATAGAACCACAAAACCAATATATTTTTTAAGATTGTTTACTTTAACTACATGTGTTATGGGACAAATTTCCTGCTTGAACCAGGGGAAGACTACATTACAGTTGAAGTTTCTAGTTTACCAGAATCTTACACAGATCGGCACTCTTCAGTAACTGACAGTGTTGCTTTGCCTGGTAATTTGAAAAACACTGCTTATTATAAACTGTTTGACAAGCTGCACATTTCTTTGTTGTGAGTGGAGCTAAAATAAGAGTTCTACAATATTTTGTTTCATGTTTTCTGACAAATTATTCGTGCAAAAAATACCATATTATGCAATTTTCATACCTTTGTTAATTTTATGTGCATTGTTTGAGTTGTTTGTTTGTTTTTAATAATTTTACAGATTGTAAAGATAAAAATATGAAGAAAAGTAAACAATGCCTGGAGAAGCACAATACTGTCCCAATATCAAAACATGGTAAATACAGTCTTGTTTGTAGTATTTATGGTTTTTATTATAATGCTGTAGTTACTGTTTTTCAAGCAAGAAAATGTCTTACTGACAAAAAAACAAAAAACATAATTTTGTTACTTAGGTCATGCAACTACATGAAACATAAGCCTTCGGTAAATGCAACAAAGCATCACATTTATTTTATTACCATACCTTTATATTATAATTTATTTAAAAAAAATTAGTGCAAAAAATACAATTGCATCTGTTTCTTCATTTGGAGTGTTGCACATTATTTTATTATTTGGGTAAATAGTTGTACAATGATATTTTGTAACTGTTTTCAGTGACAGTTTCAGTATCCCCAAGCACAAGTGTTCAACCTGATAAATCTATTGCAATTGGTTTCATTGTTGGAAGTGCCTCTGCAGCCATTCTTATTGTATTGTTGGTGGTATTCTACAAAACATTTTTGAAATCTCGAAAAGGTTGTAAAACTATGGAAACATTTTCTGGTAAATACTGTCTATTGAACCTGGTTTTGTAGTGTTCACAGGACACAGTCAGCTACCTACAGTTTTGGTTGTAAGTGATGTAAACGACAACACACAAAATCAGCTGGTGCAAAGTTTTATTGAGGATCTGTCCTACTTTTCCACTGTGAACAGTTTCCTGCATTCCATGAACTTGATATCTGATTATGGATGGCTGGAAAAAAATGTTGATGAAGCTAACTGCATAATTTTTGTTGCACCCACTGGAAGGTTAGACATGTATTATTTCTGTATTTTTTACAGAAACGTTTGTTGAAAACATCCAAGGTTTTAATCAAACTATTTTATGGACAGTAATGACGAAGACCAACATCTGTTGCAAACCTACAACTGTGCCAAGGCATTACATGGGGTTCTAAAACTTGGAGTATATTTCTTTCAAAATGACAAGGAACACCTTCCCCGATGTGTCACAGAACATTCGCATGTATCTGCATTTATTCAAAAATTTAAAAAAGACATATTACAGTCCAACATGTCACAGGTTTAAAGCTATGCTGTTTTTACTTCATGCTTGTATGTGTGGTTAAGTTTGAGGAGAAAATATTAAAAACAGTAGTAACTTTAAGGTGGAAACTAATAAACTTGAAACGAAACAATTTATACTTATACTCGCAGTGGCGAAAAAAATCTATAGGCAATTTAGCCAATACATGATTTCACTATTGGTTTTATCATTTGCTTGGCCAACGTATTTCCACCCTGGTTTGGCACCAGGCGCTGCATAGTCACCACAAAGTAAAAGTCTCGCTTGGCTATTTAGCTGGCAAGATCATTATGTAGTCACCAAAGCAGCTCAGGTGAGACACAATAAGTCAAAATAGTGGCCCTGAACAAATTCTACTTTGTAGATTCAGTGTGTGGTCTATATTCACTGTCATACATATGCAGAGACAACAAACCAAGTTTTTCTATTAGTAATAGCACAACATGTATTTTTCACAGTATTGCACAAGAGTACATGTTTACTGCACAAAGCACACAAAGTTAATTATTGGTGCATACATAAACCATGAGACTTTCATGCATGAGACACCTAAACCACTAGACAAAAGTGTTCACAGTTTGGGTTTGGTTCTATAATTCTGTGGTCACATTGTCTTCATTTTCAATTTCGGAGGAATTTAATAAAGGAACTGACACAGAAGGTTGGGTGGTCGTTTTTGTTTCTTTGTGTTTTTTACTGCCGGAGCGTCGTAAACCAGACAACAAGTCCAGGATCTCTGTGTCAGAATTCAACTTTCCTTTGTGTTTAGACTTTTCTGCTTTGCCCTTTTTTTGAGTAGTTGGGCTTTCAGCAGACCCATCTATACAAATCAATTGCATTATTACACGTTTTTGGACAGAATAAATAGTGCTTTCACATTTTTTAATATAGCTCTAATAGTTAATTGTAATTATCTAACCATCCTACAGACAGCAATCACAATCCAATACTAACTTTTGGTATTTGAATCAATGCTCTTTGATGTAGGGAGCTTAGTAGATTCATCAACATTTGGCCCATCAATGGAAATTTGTTTAAGTGATGGCAAACTTGCAGAAGAAAAAGGATTTTGTGATGATGATCCTTCTCCAGAATTACCTGATGGTGTTCTAATTCTTGGCTGCAAAATGATTTAAAAAGCAAAATGTGAACTTCTGGTCGAAATTTAACTGACACAGCCATCAGTGACATATGTCATAAAGTGCCCATTTTAAAGTAATTTTGTTTTATGCCAAAATCCAACATCAATTTTAAACGAAAAACATGTTATCCATCATATAGGCATTAAATTAGTTCGGAGGGATTAAGCAAGGTGCTAAAACAAAATTTGTTTTTTACAACCCAACCACAGTTTATGAAAACTAATGCACACTTTACTTGTATCTTAAGGAATTAGAAAATGCATACAGTTGAAAGTTACCTGTTCATGGCTTTCATCTTCCTGTGACGACATTGCTGACAACCACTTTTTACCTTTCTTCTCATTTGGGTTGTTTGCTTTTTGCCCTCGGTCAACTGCATCAAAAATCAGAATGAACATGTTTTTGATCAAACATACAAAGTATGTCATTCAATGATATTTTTAATTGGCAAACATTCACTTTTATTAACAAACTTACCTGCACTTGGGATAGGGACATTTTTCTTCAATTTTGTTTTGATTAGTTTTGATGGAGAAATGGCAGACTGTTTGTCATTTCTGCTGAAACTTCAGAGAAAAAGTATTTTAAAATTAAAAATTCAAGATCAAGTAATCATCAAAATTCATTACTGAGCAGCCATTTTGTAAAAACCATACTTTTTCCCCGAATGTAAACAAATTTACCATTGTAGGAACAAAGTAACTTCAAAAATTGATCTCTTTGATAATTAGTTCTGGTGTGTTTAAAGCAAAGGCAATTATACATAATTATTCTTTCTTCAAGTATAAACAATCTCAATCAACCTTGTCCCTTCTTCATCATGCGGTTGTAAAGTTCTGTTGGAAACCTTTGGGTTCAGAGACAAGTCTGTAAAATTTCGTTTTAGGTTTTTTTCTCATACAAATACTGGCATGTGCTTCAATATAACACAAAATACTGTCAATTGGAATTGGTAGAATATGGGAACACTTACTTTCTTGATGTAAACTTTCTGTGACATCGCCAGAAACTTCTTCACTTCTGTGCCTCCAGCGGTGATGTCGAATTGATGATGCAGTGACTGCCAAGCGAGAAATACCGCTATTGGATCGCACAAGTATTGGGGTGAGTGCAGCTGATACTCCAAGTGGATCATCTGTTGATGCTGTACCACCCTCTTGGTATACAGTGTTCAGTATTGCATTGCATAAAAGTAGCACCTGTGTGTAAAACATTGGGCTATTATTGTTCACTGACCAGAAATTCTGACTTTAGTTCGATTTTCTTACTTTCTTATCGATTCTAACATGCATAAAATTAATAAATACTTGTTGTTAACACACACATACATATGTAGATTTATAAACAGTTACTGTTTCAATACCTGTGTGTTTAATTCATATTCTGCCCGCTTCAAAACTGCTTCAAGGGCTTTGATTCCCTTTGCCTTACAGTGGTTATAAAGAGCATAATACACACATTTTACTAGAGTCGTAGTAAAATTTGTGTCCAACTGTATGCGTCGATTCTTTTTCAACCTGCAAATATCAAGCATTAAATGTGATGAAAATATATGTTAATTTTCACAACAATTCCTACATATCCGCTGTGGAATATTCCTCGGACCACGGAAAACCATGAGTTGCAAGTTTTTCACAAATATTGCACAACTGAACAAGAGAAGTCTTGGAAACCACTGATATGTGGTCACAGTATGACCTCAGTATAGTGTTTAAAATCTGAAAATAAAGTTAAAATTTGTGATTTTTAGGCTGAAAAATGCTTGAAACATTTATGCTAAGCAAAATTATTTAACTGTGAATTGAATATTGGGACAAAAAATACCTTGTAACGGTTTGAAGGTCCCACAGTTTCATATGTTACTGGTACAGGAAGTTCAACATATGTGCTGTCAGTGTTTGACATAGTAATTGTGTGTTCAGAGAAGGGATACTGAACAAACAAGTTCACTAGTGTAACAAACAAAACCACACAGAATAAACAGTACATACAGTCATTGGATCATGGTAAATTGATGGTCTAGCAAGATTTGGTATTTCCATGGAATGGAGGTATTCTGCTTCACTGTTTTCTACACATATCAAGTTGTAAATGGCAAGCAAGTAGGTTTCAAAAGAAGCTTTGCTTTCTGCTGCAAGTTGGTCTCTCGAGTAGCATGATAAAAGATATCCATTGATCATGGCAGGAAGAAATGCAAGAGAGTATATTTTGAGATTTTGGTTTCTGAAAAAAAATAAAAACAGGAAGTTACAGAACCTTTTTTATGTTTTCATTAAAAGTAACCTGTTAGTCAAAATAGTTGTTTTTTATATTTGATTGTTTATGAAAACCCAGTTCAAACTAAATCTTACCCACTCCGATAGAAGTCAAATAGTTGGTGACATGATGACTGTACCAAGTTTAACATTGCATCACTTGAAATGTGTGAAGCTATGAGCTTGAATGCAGTGACCACATCATTTTTTTCACAAACAGTTTCTGAGTACTTCTTGAGGGATGATTCTGGAAGGCTTTTATATTGTGAAAGCCATTCTTTCAACACTTGCTCATGTTGTGATGACTTATAATTTGTCATGTTCTATCGAAAATGTATTTTTTCACGAAAAACCATTAGTTAATACTGTGTTGCATGCAAACTACACATATTATAGGCCTGTTTTTGAAAATTAAAAAAATTCTCGTCACAACTTGTTGGAAAAAAGTGGCTGATTGCGTTGGGCTATGAAGTAAACCTTCATATACAAAAAAAACATTTGTTAACCCACACAATTAATGTTCACTGAATAAAACATCCCCCAAATTACAAACTGGAGCAACACTTAATTAAGGATATTTTTTTTAGGCATAAGTGATGGTGTTGTGAATATGATATTCATATTTTATTGAAATTTAGTAAATTCTTCATGTTTCCTTACTTTGTTGAGACATAATTAGTGAACGGCTTTCTCAATGATACAGAAATACTAGGCACATTTCAATAACAAGCATAAAATATGAAAAAAATAGATTTTTTTTAGGGTTTTATTTATCAAGCTTCATCCAATTACTGATGTTTAAACTTTCGTTAACTAAAAAAAATGCTAACCAACTTCAATAATAATATTACATTTATTTATTTTGAGTTAAAAATCTTAGACGGTTATGGTTGACATAGCACAGATGTTTTTCGATACGCTTTACTGTTTTCACAGAAGTTATGCTTGGGAATGAATATGATTCCATGTTTGGTATTCTATGATAATAGGTATTTGTAGGCTACACAAACGCCTTATTGAATAGCTAAATATCACATCAACCATATGCATCTTTTGTACAAAATAGTCTATTTATTATCATCGGCAATAGCCCATTCTCTTCACGCGCGGATAAACAGAATGCCCTACGTCACTGTTTAAATCACATGAGTGCAAAATACCGACTTTCCGCAGACATGGGTGATGATGATCGTAAACAAGAAGCTTGCGCTAGGTTCTGATCAACTTTGGCATATTTCAGCGCAAAGTTTCCATATTATAAAGAGGGAAGTCGTCCTTACCTGCTGAACAACGTTGCCAGTTTTCTGTTTCTTCAAGGAAAGGCTGGTAAGTCATGTCATTTGTATTGTGCTCTGATTGATCAATAGTTGTAGTGCTTTTGGTTTGCTTGGTGAGTTGAGTATATTTCTGTTGTGTTGCATTTCCATGTAAAAAAGAGATGATTTTGTAGATTTGGATGAAATCCTCATGACCATTGTCTTGTGTCACTGAATCAAACGGTCATTTGTGATGTTTTGTATCATTCATTTGACACCTCATTCATCTACATAAGGTTACTTTTTAACTAACATGTATTTCACACATTGCTTTCCGAAGCAGCATGCCATTATTGATAATCTGTTTTCATTTCTTTTCTGCTGTTAAAAAACACAAAGTTTTAAAAATAGTGAAAATTTAATATCTGATTCTGAACTTAAAAAGTAAATTTTTTCAGGTTTAATTGTGGAAATGTACAACAACTTGTTTTTTAGACATGTTCTTCAATCAAGTGTTTGAACTCATGGCTTGTAACAATACTTCTAACTGTTCAGATCATGGAACATGTGAAAATGGAATTTGTGTTTGTCAGGTGCAATTTTCAGGTGGGTGTGTGGTTACATACTGATTGGTGACATGCTGAATGAATTGAAATTAACAACAGTACTGTCTTTTATGTTGTGAATTATCATTTTGTTTAATGTTCTGATGGTTTTAACAGGTTATTCATGTTCAGATGCAAATGTGGGCTACATAGCAGCTTTCAGCAGTATATTTTCTACAGTGGTTTTGATCAGCATTGTGCAACTCGTGAGTCACTCCAATTAATTATCTTGAACTTTAATGAGACTTCCTTTTCAACCCATAGACAATCAGCTTCATCAGATAAATTGGTTCTCATTCATCATTGTGCAATACTTTTTCAAAATTAGTTTTGCCCCATTGTATTAGTAAGTTACTACTGTACTGTTTCCTCATAGGTGATTTGTATTAATGCGGAATACAAACATTTAAAACATCCAAATATCTGGTCAGCTTTTCGTGTAACAACCCAAAAACTACTTCATGGAGTTGTTATTGTGGCGTCCTTGACGAGAGTTCTTTATTTTTCCTTACAGGTAAAACTTGGATACTAAACATTAGCATAGTATGTCCTACTACTAAACATTGTACCAAAAGTAATCTTGGCCTAATTAACAGGGAGTGATTCCAAACCAATGGTTAGTCCCAATTGAAAGTGCTTATCATCCATTACTGATAACTGGATTATCACTAGTTGTTTGTTACTGGAGTGAGGTAGGCTTTTATATGATTTTAAAATAGAAACTTAATTTTTGTACTTTTTCATCATAAAAGAAAGTTGAAATTACTCTTCATAACGATCTTAACAACTATATTTCATGGCCATAGAGCTTTTAATGAAGTTGTAGAGTTTGCCCCAGAAATTAAGCCCCAGGGAAAAAGTTTACCATTCAGTAGTATTGTTTATGCACCTTCATAGCATGAACCCAGCTGATCTCAGAACATTTCTCATCACTCAGTTGATAATCTGGTAACGAAATAGGTCATCTGGTGTCAGTTTGCACAAAAAATATACACAAGTGAAACCTGATAGTTATCAATAGTCTGTCAGCCTCCAAGATGTTTGGCATTTCCTGAAGGAAACCATGTCTAAATTAATCTGATTTCTAGAATTTTAAACTGGTGTACTACTAAAGTTCCTAATTGTGTAATTGTGTGGAGCACTTAAAACATGCTAAATATTCTTTTTTACTGAATAGTAAATTTTGAGCTGGTATTTTAGGCATTCTTTATTGAGACAGCAAGTGTTGATGCTTCACGCCGAGCCCAATTCCTTTCCAAATCATTTGCTGCATTTTCTATTTTTAACATTGTTCTGTATATTTTGCTGATTGCACAGTTTGTTGTTACGGGTGTGGGATGTTGCAACACTGCCAATGAAGGTACTTTAAAATTCTTTTAAAATTAGACGAAACAAAAAACTTTTAAATGTCACACATATATTGAAATATAACCTCTGTACATTTTTCAGAACTATGGATTAATGGTGCATTCCAAGCCTCATTTGCAATACTTCTTTTTGTTGTTTACGTGGTTTTCCTAGCAATTGGTGTTGAAATATATTTTAAGGTAGGTACATTTTGTGATTGTTGAATCAGTTTTAGCGAATGGCTTTTAAACAGTTTAATGTTTATACCCAATGTATTTGTTGGGCCCTGTGGGCATATTACATATTTATAATGTGTCCTGTTGTCTATTACTCACCTTTTTAACACTCTGTGATGCACATATTATTAACTTTACTTTTACTTATGTGCGTGTCTGTGTTGGATCTCAGTTTCCTCATGTATTATTTCATGTTTGCTTTCCATTGTTATATATTCCTTACGTATGTGTGTCTTCTCCTATGATCCAAAGTAAGCCCTTGTTTTGATCAACTTTTGCCTGGGTGGGGCAATGTTTGATTGACTCATAATGGTGACTATTAAATGACAAACATTACAATGTGTACTTAGCTCTCAAATATATGAACATTTGCACTGGCTTATTGTGTGCATAATTCATTGTCTGAGTTTGTCAAGGAGTACATCAGACAAACCTATGCTTTAGAAAAATGATATTGTGTGAAACTGTGTCCTTTATGTTTCCAGGTTCGTGGAGCATTTACACTGGGTAACAATGACATTCAAACAAGTAGCACAAGTGATTGCCAGGAAACTATAAACAAATCCGAAGTGTTTAAATCAAGAATTGCTCTTGTTTTCCAGGTGATTAGTTTGCCAAACACATGCTTTTTTGAAATTACTTACCTATGTTTATCTCGACCTAAACCAGTAGTTTGAATACTTTTGGTCTAAAATATGTGAAACTGTTTTTGTTCTAGAAACACACAACACCTTTGGCACTGTTCTTTTTTATGCAACCTAATCTTTAATAAAATATACCTGCTAATACACGCTTTCTGTAAGGTTCTTTGGTTACTGTTTCTGGGTAAAGAATTTGTTGCTTAGCATTAAGTTAGTCATAATGCAACACTTCTTACCTCAAACCTTTTTTTAAGGCCTTACTTACTCTGCTGACAGTTTTGTGTGTTGTATTCGATGCTGCTGGAAACTTGTGGAAATACAAAGTGAATTCAAGTACGAAAAACACTCACGAAGTTATTTACAGGTATTTTACTATAGCTAAACCTTTTTTTCCAACAAAAAGTAATACAATTTTAATAACTGTTAAGCACCCCCAGTGGCGGATCTAGAAAAAATATGAGGGGGGTGTTCGGTTTCGGTACCTAATTAATGAAGCCGTTAGATGCGGTTACAATTTTTTTTCGGACATTTATCATGCTGTAATTTTTTGTCAAAATCTCGGTGGAAACCAGTTTAGTTGTTGAACACGTTGCCTATATTACGCATGTTAAAAACAACTGTTATGTGCAAAGAGAAATATAAGGCCACCGCATGCAACATAGATTTTATTTGTATGTTTTCTTGATAACATAAGCCCACATTTAATTCCTTTTTAGATAACAAGTATATTTAAACCTTTCTTTCAAAGTCATGGTAATGAAACTACGGCGCAAGCACTACTGCAAAAACTCGCATCGAGTGTTCAACAGTGTTACGCAATTGCGAAAGCCAGGAAGCCACCGTTTATGTGGCGATTCGCGCCAACACTGGCGTTCGTATTTTGCAATGCTCGACCACAATTAACCTTAGTTTACAGCGGAAAATTGGAAAATTCCCAAAAAATTTCGACCTCCCGCTCTAAAAACAAATCTGTAATGGTCTAGGACGTGGTCTTGCACCACCAAATACACATCGATGTTTTAGCAGTAGATAATTTGCGAAATATACAAAAAAAACAGACGAAATAGAAAATAATCGTTTAGCTACATTTATTTTGGTGCAATTTTGTCAAACAATTACAACTCTTACAGAGTGCGGCTTCTGCATAGAAATTGTAGCAGAAATGAATAAACTTATACGGCCGTGCTTTCGAAAACAGTATTGTTGACGGGTTATTGACCAACGGCACAACAAACGATTGTTTCATAAGAGTCATCGCCGCGTGAATGCAGCGCGCGCGACCGAGAAACAAAGAAACAGCGAGGACGAACGCTTGACCGTAGTATTCGTTCCTGCGGGGCAGGAAATTAATCGCACTTTCACACCCCACAAAACAATGTGCCATAATGCTGAGGGGGGTGTTCTGACACCTAAACACCCCCTCTAGATCCGCCACTGAGCACCCCCATGTTTTTTTGACACAAACAACTGGTGACTCATTTTGTAACTTTAGTTACCACTTGCATTAGTCACAAACCCAAATATATACTAAAAAGAGAATGCATGTTTGGATGCAATGACTGAAGCTGATCATAAATCTTTATATTTTTTGCCATACTGTGTTTCTTGTCATCCTGACTTTAGTGTCAGTCTACTGTTTGAAGGCTGTCTCATGTCAATTTTATTACGTGGGTTTAACTGCTTTTATTTTAATACATGTAAAAACAATAGGAGTTTTTGTGTAATTTTGATGATATCTAAATTTCTGCATTACCTGTGAGTTACAGGTTGGTTATTCTCTGTGTTGCTTGCTGTTTTGCAGAATAGCTGAGGTTGGGGCTGTGTTGTGGTTTCCGTGTGTGTTATGGAACACTGCACAACCAGAGTCACTCTGGTTTCTCAACCCACGCTGTCTGCTAAAATTGACCACTGATGCAGGTTCAAAAATTTGTATTTTAGGTTTTTAAACTGATATATAAATCATGTTTATCTGTTACAAAATGTTTTTACGAATTTTAAAATTGCAAGTTGTGTCCAATGACAAGATGTACATATGTGATCATTTTATTAAACATATTTGTGCAAAATTTTGATCTTATTCTTGGATTACTCAATCCCTAACCTTACAGTCAAAAATATATGCTGCTCTCTGCAGGTGAACGTTTGCTGTCATCACCATCTGTTTCAAGAAGGAAAAAATCTTACAACACCTTTTCTCAACCAGATTCCGACCTGGTACAGGAGGTTATAGAACCAGGTTATAAAAATTCCCATGTTGCAACTTACTTTTTTGTTGTTTTAAAGTGTTTTTTAAACGGTTGCTTTAACCAATAAATTGTGTACTTTTAGGAGAATGCTGGATCTGTTACGACCCAGAAAGGACAGATGCTGGCGAGTTCATTAAACCATGTCTCTGCAAAGGTGAGAAACTTCTTACTTCTAGAAAACCTTTCAATTACAAAAACACCAATCTCTCCATTCCACATCATAAATAAAAACAGATATTAGAGTCTATTTAAAATAATATTTAATTACTGTTTACTTAATTACTCATGTTCTCTAAAACGTAGGTGGAATGGCACAAGTGCATCACGAATGTTTGAAAAAGTGGCTTATACAACATCCAAATGTAGAGGATGCCTGCTGCAAAGTCTGTAAACACAGGTACTATCTTTGCTGAGAAATTGTAATGCCCTTTTGTTATGGTAAAGGAAACACTTTTGTCATAATCCCAATAACAAAAAGGATGGCCCATAATGCAAAAAAATGCTTATTTTAGTTATTTAGTGTTTTGGTCTTGTGTTATTCTGTATATTTCTTTTCTTAAATTCTTACAAAATGCAGTTTTCGTGAAAAAAAAAAAGTTTCATGTAATTCCAAAACCATGCATAGTTAATGTGGTTTATTCTTAAAACAACTGGAAAGCCTTGGTAATTTTATCTATCTTTTTGTACAAACAATAGTTTATTGTTAAAACCTTTAAGTGTC
Organism: Ascidia mentula; assembly: GCF_947561715.1. Taxonomy (NCBI): domain Eukaryota; kingdom Metazoa; phylum Chordata; class Ascidiacea; order Phlebobranchia; family Ascidiidae; genus Ascidia; species Ascidia mentula. The sequence continues at coordinate 8,299,289 of NC_138574.1, read as the reverse complement.
GGTCAGACTCTTAAAAGTAATCAATGCTTTTTGTAAGATTTTTTTTTTATTTTTATGTTAGTTTAATTTTTTATTTTTGTATCAGTTTTTTAACAAAAGTATTTCTCCAGGTACACAATCCAACAGCAGAGGTTGAGATTTGGAGCAATGATCTTGAGTTCCAAACGTGCATCCTCCCTTATCATTCCTGCTATAGTAGTAGCTGTTATTGCACCTTGCTCCTCTGTCCTTGTTTTTCTGCTTTGTGACTATCTTGAAACTCCTGTGAAGATTCTTGTTCTTGGTGGTACAATCCTTGCCGAGTTGATAGCATTCAAGTGAGGGCTAATTTTTTTTTCAGATTTCTTGATTAAACATATTTAAAAAGTTAAAATTTAAACTGTTATTTGCATATTTTTGTCAGAATTCAAACATTTATGAATTTTCGATTTGGTACTTGATATTAATTTTTATTGACGTATAACATATGTGTTGTATTCATTTAGAATAATAAAATATTCAGCCATTTATTTACAAGTCAGCAAAAGTAAAAAATTGCCAGTTAATTGCGTTCTTTGCGATAGGCCCAGCAGCACTCCAATATCATTTATTTTCATATTAAATTGGATCATTTGAAACACTTGGCCAAGATAGATACATTGGTCACAGTTTGGATGTGAATAACGATTTATTTAATAATTTGTTGCAGAATCCTGGGAGTAAACTTCACCAAGTTGTATCAAGTGACCCGGATGTCAGCCCTTCGTGTTCTAAACTACCGTAATACCCAAAATAACCCCAAACACTGCGACCGGCAAAATGCAGTTGTCGATGTACAGTATGACGTCATCGAAGGTGACGACGTGGCGCCTGTTAACGCGATTGTTGATGAAGGACTTCGCGTCATGTAATGGGGCTTGGTGTGCGAATGTATTATTTATTCGTTTTACGTCGTTGTTTTCAAATGGTAAAAGTTTGCAAAACGCTTTTATGTGCGTGGAAATCACTTGTGTTTGTAGAGTGCACTCCACAGATCTAACATATGTTGGTTTGTTTGTATCACACGGAAAGTTACACGTTTATTCGTTACAATATTCATATACATCCCTTTTCTACATCGCCGCAGGTATTTGGGTTCTCGGATGCAGCAGTCTTAATTCCACATAAGCTCTGTACCTCTACCGGAGTCGTTTCATTTCTGATCGCTTTTACTATCTTGGCCACTTACTGGGTTTTTAAATTTGCCTGAATTTTTATTATTACTTGCAAAAACAGGCAATCCATTTGTTTGTGAATTACTTGCTGGAATGCAGTTGAGATTATCAAAAAGTGGGTTGTTGCAACTTAATCGGTGTTCCATTTCAATTCTGTGTTTAGTTTTGACCCTGATGTAAATCATCAGCGACAGCTCTCGAAAATTCGTGCGCGCAACTTGTGTGGTTTGAAATGTGATTTAGATTGGGAAGTGAATCCAATCTTGTTACATTTTATTTCCATCGACTGCTCGCGACCAATGCAAACGCATTATTGCATCGTGAAGCAAATTGTATTTTTGTCTTTTAAGGGAGCCAAATCTGTATCGAATTTTATCCTAAAATATCAAGATAAGTTTGCGGGATGTTAATCAAACGATTTGTTTTTAGCATTTTGTTTCTTCGCACTAATGATCTTTACTGTTCTTTGGCATTTCGTCATTTTGTACAATTGCATGTTTTTCTGTCAGTGCAAACGCAATGTTGCGGTCTTTGCAATTTTCTATTTTCACGCAGCCTAATATTAACACATCTTTCTGCATTTTCTTATTGCTGCAACTTTTTTTTGCATTATTCTGTTTGTGGCACGACCAATGCAAATTTCTTCTTGTGCAAAAATATAATTGTTTCTTAAATTAATTCAAGTGACTCATCCAGCTTATAGATGTAAGTGAGATACAAAAAATAAGAAGACCGATGCCTTTTATTGAGATATGTAGTTTTCTAAAATATCATGCATAGAGCTGTCTGTTGGAAATACTTGTTCAGCTAGTGAGGAATGTGAGCCATCCGTGTATACTCTGCAACAAGAACGTCTATCGGTAAAAATGCGGACATACCACACAAAAAAAAACACTCACCTGGTATGTTATTCAAAATTGCACTTTTGTCCCAGAGGTTGCCTATGTTGTCATATTTTTCGCGCGCTAACAGTCAACATATCAACCACACTCAACATACACACACCAATAATCTTTACCTTTACCGCATGCACAATACCTGCATGTAGGCACCGGCTAAACCAATTTCTCCATTTTGGAATTGGTTTGTTACCATATTTCTGGTAATGGATCCCCCTGACAAAGAGACATAGTCGATTGGTTTTTGTTTAACGACATGATTTTATTTACCTTCCAGAATGTCGAAAATTGAAGAAAGAAGTGAACCCACAATCAGATTCAGACTTTTGAAATCTTGCAATACGAAAACCCGTTCGTCGCTATTCAAGTCACCAGATGCAATTATCTGTCAAGCACAATGAGTATTAATGAACAGCATTATATTGATGACATTCACCAAACGATAGTCAAGCACCCTTAGTTCATCAATATTATAATTGCCAACTCCGATAGCAAAAAATTGGATGCCGAAAGTTCGTGCATACGCAGTCACTTTGCTGAGATCTCCGCGGTCATCAGACCTATCACAAAAAAAATGTTTTATTTGGACAAATTGAGAGTTGAATTGTTGAATCGCGCAACTTACGCTCCGTCGGTTAGAACGATCATCACTTTCATAGTTGTGTTGTCACTAAAGCGTGACGAGTTTTGAAATTCTAGAATTGTCAGATTGATTGCGTGCGCTGTGTAAGTCAGGCCAGTCAGTTGCGAAATTCCGTCAACAGCATTCTGCAAAATATAAAGTGATGGACGTTGCATTGGAATTATTACTTGCCGCTATTGTTTTTGTGTGTTTGCACAATTTTACCTCATATTAATATCACTCATAACTTACCCAAAAAGCAGGGAGGCTGCGATATTGTCCAAGTCCCACTTCAACCCTCATGTACGGTTGTTCCGTCAGAATTACACTGCAAGATATTAAAATTCGCTGTTTGCAAAGGGTTTTTTCGATATGTATTTAAATTAAATGTTACCCAGGCAGATACAATGAATATTGGACGACGCCGATTTTCACTCTAGATTCAATGTCAAAGCCGGAAGTCAGATTTCGCACCCAGCGTTTTATTTCAACAAAATCTGATTCTGACACCGACCCAGAACCGTCAATAACCAGCATGAGGTCCAATCGATTATACGGACATTCTGCAAATGACAGCTTAAACAAAATTTCCATTCAGCAAGGGTATAGTTACTGTAGCTACCTGTAAGGATGCTTTCGATTAATTCTTTCCACGATTGACCAAACGTATTTGAACTGAAGCAAGCACCTGACGCAACATGAGCGTTCGTGCACACTTTTGCTCTTAATGGGGCGCAAGTCTACAAAACAAACATGTCTCAGTATCTCCAAAAATCTCTACATTTTGTCGTTCGTTTGACAATAAAAAGATCAAACGCCATTAGTCCTAATTCAAGTTGCATGAAACAAACATAATTGTCTGAGTATACGTATGCTCATAATTATGCTTAATGGTACGTGCGATATGCTTATGTCAAAAAATAGGATTGCAAAATAAAAGCGCCGAAGAACAGCAATTCTGCAATTTGTAACAACACTAACATTCAGGAAACACAGGGCGTTTTGAAAAGAATGTGAACAGAAATTATTTGGTGTGCAGGCTTGGCAGCCCAGGCATTGCAGCCTAGCTGGATCAGCCACTTTTTCCTGATAAGTCGGAGCAAGATTTGAAAAATCAAGCTCGCGGCGAGATTTGAACTCACGACCCTGGGCTAACCAGGCCCATCGATCTACCAACTAAGGTTTAGGAACTCAGTGGTTTCACGGGGTATATTGTGGCCAAGGTACACTGGTGCGTAGGCGCACAACTTGCCAGGCAACCTTCACATATACGTGAATGGAAATTACCGTTACATTATTGCTGCCTGGAGGAGAGAATATATTCAATCCCATTGCTTCGCCATCTGTGATCGTGTCTTTATCGCTGCTATTGGGGGAAGTATCATAACAGCTAGCGTTTATCGCGTCATAGAAATTAATGCCACAGTTTTTAACATTTCCAGGTGCAATGTTGTTTTCCCTTCCACTTCCAGCCTTGGGTGATCCGATTAAAAATCTAAAAATCAAAGTTAGAACACTCAATTCTTTCATATTACCAAACGTTATTCACAATTATTTCTCTTACTCAACTACAGTTGAGTTTTTGCTTGTGACAAAACTATATCCAAAGTAAGATGTTGAAGATTCTTCGGTTTTGCTGTCAAAGAGGAGATTGCTTGCATTGGCTGCAACATTAAAACCAATGGCAAACGGAATTGTATCCAAAATCAGTAAAACGTCAAAAACTTTCATTTTAGCAACTAAACTCCGGACAAATAAAAATAATTAATCCACTACAGAACAAAACTTTGAATATATGCAGATATGAGAGCAAATATTTCTTTTTTAACTATTTGTTGTGATTAAATTGTTGAATCACATGATAATGACCACTAGTTCCGGCTGAGTTCATAATGTTTTGAAATCTATTTTGTAACCTTCCGGCAATTTTTTCAATCAACAAAGCAATTTGTTGGAAATAGTTTTTGGGAAGATTTGTCGTCTACAGATTTCTTCCTCCTGTGTTTATCATATTTACATCCTTGTTTTTGGAATGACACAATGTTAGTGTTGCTTGAAACTAAAAAACTTGAAAGATGTCACAAAATGCACCTCTATCGTTTTAAAATGCATGCGGGGAAACTCGCAAAAGCTACTGCTTCCAATTTACCAATTTTTAAAATCAATTTGTCTCAAAGGGCCAAGATATTAGAAAGCAACTGTCAAGTAGCAAAGCGACTGATACGACCTATTGTATAATTTAAATTGTTCCTTGACAATTAAACTAAATGTTAAGGAGTCTCAGGGCGACCTTTAAAGATCACGAACCGTCTGTGAATGTTTCAAAAAACACAGGAGTTTAGCGACCAATTGGCGACCCTATTGACCAAGTAACGGTTTTGAACTATTTTTACATTCTCGCGCCTAATGTTTTGGATATTTAAATTACTAAAAGGCTGGGATTGTTCTTACAGTTTTTTTGTTTTTTTTAATTGAATAAAAAGGAAAATAACTAATTTGAAAAAACTGACCTCCCAACCCTGCCTCATCTCCTTCACATTTCGAATTACCTAAAAAAAACTTTAAAGTGCTCTTTGCATTATCTGTCGCCGCAAGTGTCGCTAAAACATAAAAATCGTATGATAAGCAAAGTGGAGCCAATAATATGATAAGCAAAGTGGAGCCAAACAGCGTACACAATTCATATTATTGGCTCCACTTTGCTTATCATATGATTTTTGTGACACGGGGCCTGACGGCACTATTGGTTGAGCTTTGCTTGGCCGTAGTGTAACCACCTTGTTTTCTCCGTAAAGTTGCACCTAGTTTGGTGCCCAACGGATGACGGCGATTGTATAGTCACCACAAGGTTGAAGTCTTTGCTTGGCCGTTTTGTCAGCAAAGTCGTCTGAAAGTCACACCAGCTGCACTGATGAGACCTTTTAGTTCGAAACTGTGGCCATCTGTATGCAGCTTACACAACATAAAAATCATTCGGTAATCTGCTGAAAATTGCCAGATCGGTCATGTGGCTCGACCCATATATAAAAAGCCTGATCGAGATTCGTGGCCAGAATGTGCTGAGAACAAGGACACCTATATCAAATGATTAAATGTCTATCCCCATCACTTACACGTTTCGTCTTTGGTACGTTATTCTTTGTCCTTATGACGTCACTGGTGTCTTTAAAGTTTTCTAATTTACGTCCAATGTGTACTTTTTATTCTTATCTGATCAACTTGACACAAGAGCATACTGTTGCGTTTGAAGTGTTACTTTATGCGTTGCATTGTGCAGGAATAATCGAATAATGGGTTTTTAGTTGATTTACAGCTTTGCACGAAACCTTATCCTGCGGAATGCCTGCCATACATGGTTGATCAATTTATCACTCGCTAGGAAAATGAAAATCGTACGCTGTGTTGTTTATCTTTGTAAAGATTTCGGCAAAATAAAAATATGATTTTATTGTTATGCAAAGTTATGACACCGAATTCCTATGTCTTAACTCGATATTTATACCAAACTTTTGGGAGCCCCAGAGCAATCTTTGAAGATCACGAAAACCTGTTAACATTGCATGAAATACAAGAGTTACGGAGAACTAACTTTGCGAAGTCCTGCTGACCAATTAACGGTTTGGAACTACTTTTAAATTGTTGCACCCAACGTTTCAAAGATTTAAATTACAAAACGGTTGACTAGGATTGTTCTTGCACGTTTAAAACTGATTGTAATTTTTTTTGTGAAGACAAGTTTACCATATTGGTGAATAAAGGTTAGCTTCCTGGTCTTGATACAGAAATCAGTATTTCGAAACATAAACCTTGTAAGAAAGCTTGGCGACATGCGCAAAAGTTTAAATTTCAAACAAAACTTATATGATGTATTTGTCGGAAGTCAGTCTAAAATCGTTGTCCTGCGTTCGAGGCAATTCATTGTCATCTGATGTATAAACCTACCACCAGAAACAGTGGTCATTGAAACGTGCGTAATTGAAAATCATAGCCTTGTCATCGATATTTTCATCCACTTGCTGTGACGCGGGGATATCTGTGATGCATTATACGCAATGCATCAAACGAAACATACGTAACACGAATTCCAACAACAGAAGAATACTAACCTTTGATGAATCAAACCTTGTATTGTTCTTTTTTGCAACGTTCGTCTTTTAGGATTCAACCTGACCTCTGTGTCTCCTAACGCGCGATTCAATCAACCACTCAACAGGCAGACAACCAGCACAAGTCAGCCCAACAACCAGAACACACACACATTGCACCTTCTTACGCTTTATACCTGTCCGTAGATCCCATGTAGTCCGACTTCTGCTTGCTGCAACTCGTTGGTGGTGTTGCTGTTTACAATTGATCCACCTTAAAACACTCTCCACTTAATACATGGGCAAAAATAGTCGCTAAATTCGGAAGTATTTTTACCTTCCAGAATTCCAAGGATGGAAGTTGATAGTTGGTCCACGAGCGTTCCGAGCAGTTGAAAGTTGGCCAAAGTGAAAACACGAGTACTGTTGTATCTGATACCAGTGGCAATAGTCTGGAATATCCATAAAGAGAAACCATTGACAACAAGTCCAAGTGGGACCCGTATTCTTACAGACCTAATTTTTATGTGCAAGATTTTGGTTTAATCTTACCTCAAGCTCTCTGCGATTGAACCCACCGACGCCAATGGCATACGGTATGATGCCCATGCTTCTGGCATATTCTGCGGCACCCGGCAATTTGTCAGGATCTGAAGAACTGTAATCAACAATAGACCTAAATAAATTACAGCTAAAAACAATGAAACCTATTCCAATAACTTTTTTAAAATTATACTTTTTGTAATGACATATCAACTTAACATTCTCTTGCTCACATTTTCGAATTTTATAACAACTTACCATCCAAAATAGACTGATCTTCTGGCATTAAATTAACATTTCAACCTTGGTGAAGTCTGACTGTATGGTAGACGAAACGTCGGAAGAATACAGTACGTTAATTTTATGCCAGAAGATCAGTCTATTTTATATTGTAATATGCCTGACAGCAATAGCAGTACAACTTACTATCCATCCGTCAAAACTATCATCACTTTTGGTACGTCTGGGTCAAAAAACCTCGGGGAGTTCATAAACTCGATGACAGTTCTGTTGATAGCGTGAGCGGTGTAAGTTGTATGTTGGAAATAGACAATGTTATCCACAGCTCTCTACAAGAACAAATTATAATAAACGGGATAACATCCCAATGTGATTAATGAATAAAAACTGGTTCAATTTAAAAAACCAAAGGCCCCTGGCAGGCTGTCGATCGCACACCGTATAGATACAATTATATATTAAATTCCATAAAACTATCTGGAGACAGCTCAGATGGATGTTTTTTTGCGTTAGGTACTTGACTTTTTCCTTTCTGTTTTTCCTTTTTGGCAGTTGGAGAAACTGATGATGCCTTTTTAGGCGAAATATATTTTTCTCATTAAAACATCCATCTGAGCTGTCTACAGATCGTTTTGCGGGATAACATGCAGTCAAATATTTTACGCACGTATGATGATACAAAAATTACTATTCTTCCTATCCCACACTTTGATTTGAAAAATTTTAATGCTACTGGTAAAAATGATAAAAATATAAACGCTATTTATATGTAACGTACTGAAAATGAAGCAAAATTATTATATTCTCCAATTTTGATTTCGACCTTCATTTCTGGTTGATCCAATAAGGAGACACTGGAAAACAAATGATGTTTGTGTCATATCTTTTTCCACATAAAAATATTCTAAATACATGAACAAATTCTACAATGCAATATATTCTGACTTTTCTAGGAGATGGGAATATTGCACAACACCGATGTTGGCGCTCATAAAGTCGAAGGAAGAGGCCACATCTTTTGTCCAGTTCTTTACAATTTCAAAGTTTCTTGGTGTTACTGATCCAGAGCCATCAAGAACAATCATAAGGTCCAATGGAGCTCCCGGACAGTCTGAAAATTATGCAAACACTGTGTTTACGTAGTGAACATGCGTTTTACGGCGCCAGACCTGTTGTTGATGCAGACACGTCGTCATTCCACGTCAGTCCGTAATCATGAGTTGTAAAACAGGCACCGGTGTTAAAATAAAATTGAGTGCAATTTCTTTTTCTGAGAGGAGCGCAAGTCTACAAAGTGTCAAATACACAGAAATAATAAGAAAAAAACTGTGATATGAATAAACAGTTGATAAAAAAAAGTGATAGCATATACTGTTGCATAGTTTTAATCTGGACAAAATATGGATGGACTCCAGGACTTTAGAATGTAAATGTATTTTGCACATTAGGCTGTATGTAACAATGTTTACATAAAAGCATCGTTTTGCCTACATCGCCACGCAAGCGAGACTTTCAGCATGTTTGATTAATTGTCTGCTGTGTATGTAAACAAATTCGTACTGCATATCTTACCGTCACGGCTTCAGCATTGGGATGTGAAACAATGCTTAAACCTACAGCATCTCCGTCACTTATTGAACTCGAAGCGGATAAACCTGGCAACACTGAAGTACAAATATGTTGTGAAGTAAAACTTAATGAACAGTCGTGGATATCTCCTGGTGTTAGAGGGCTGGGAGGTGTAAGAGGGTTTGTTGCGTTTTCCGCTACTCCACTGCTTGATTTTGGTGATCCAACCATCAATCTGTTTGAAATATTCGTATTTTTTTACAGCAGTGCAAAACAATCCGGCACTTAAATCCAAACAATGTTTGTAATTTCATGACAAATTAACTTGAATAAACGTTTCTCATGGAAAAGTTTTATAGCAAGTTATAGTTATAAGTTAATTACTTACATGCCTAAACATTAAGTAACAAAAACTAAGGAATAGCTGACCATATAGCAAGTAAATATAAAGTTGTTTTCAACACAAAACTATATATTCATCAGCAGTGCGAAACAGCTGATCAAAACTAATTGCATGCATCTCACACACTTCAGTAGATTAACGTTGTATCGTAAAAAATACGTACCGTACATCCGGAGGGTTGTATGAATCGTTTACGTGAATTGTGAAACTGAATCCAAAGTAAGAAGACCCAGAAGATCCGTTAACATTGTCACTCATGATTGCTTTCGTGTTCAGCGTTGCTACGTTGTAAGCGACGACATGGTCCATTAAAAATAATGTCAAAAGAACGAACAAGAGCTTTAGATCCATGTCCAAAGTTCCACAAGTAAAATGCCAAAGAGGCTTTGCTTTGGTCGAACAGGTAAACGCACAATTAACAATCTTTTTGCTAATATCGGTACATTTCGATCTAAACGCAGAAAAAAAACGTAATAACCGTGCGTCCAAAACCGAAAGCTTTCGAAAAAACTTTCCTCCTATTCTCATCTGCCATTCACTAATAAACGCCACAGAATCAGATGAACCCTCATCGGTTTGCGTCACTTATCTACAACGGGAGTCATCATGTTGATACGTCATCGATTTAAACAGGGGTATTATGACTGGCGGTGGTCTGCAGGACGGTAATCGGTAATAGGAAACAAGGCCTGTGACACAGGGCAATTTCCGGGTGTTATTAAGCATCGCCAACGAGCCAGCTGTAATTCTACGTCGTACACACGTACATGCAATTAAATCATATTGAAAAGGTAGCAATTTAATATATGATTTATATTGGTTTGGACCTTTCTGTTTGTTGTGGGTACAGGAAGGTGTAATATATTGTTTGATTTCAATTACAACGGTTTGCGAGTCCAGGTTATATCTCTGGACATGCATATACTCCGAATTTTATCCATCCTATTCGTCGCTCATGTAATAAATAAAATAGTTACTTTTAGTTACTTGCCTCTTTGGACATACTTTCTTTAAAAGCCAAAAAAACACTGTCATACGATTTGTTTATTCAGAGGACAAGAGATGGTCAACCTTGACCTATAGTTGTGAGGTATGTTGTTGTTATATATACCCATGTACCTACGTTTTGACCTATGTGCCAACTCAATTTTTGACCAATGCAATCAATTAAAAGCAAAACATCATTGAATTAACGACATTTTCCGGCAAAATTGCTTTGCGTGATACGGATGACATAGCGTGGTGACTAGCACCAAGTGTCGTTACTTAAATATATATATATATATATATATATGATAAAAGTCATGCGCGAAAGTAATCACCAAATACCTTGAGTTCATAGTGTCACGTAACGCGCATTGGTGTTAGTACAGCGCCACTAAAAGAACCCGTTTACACTCACCACACTATTGTCCTTCCGCATCTTTTTACCTAAAACATCCACAATGTTTTGTGATTTTGGATCTGTATTTTGCAATACGCATGTTTGAGATATACGAACAATGACACAGAACCAAACTTTGATATCACTTCATTATCGTTTGTAACGGCAAAATCCGGCGAACAGGTTTCGTGTAGCTGTCTTGAGTTTCCTGCAAAGTTCGTGATATTACAAGGAAATGAGAGGAGGAAACCCGTTTACCTTGAGGTAAGAGTGTAAAGAAACGGGTTCAAGCAGTCTGATATGCGCATGCAAATGTTCTGAGCTGCATCAAATCTCCAGTTACTTTGCCATTCGTCCATCGTATCTCCGTCAATGGTGGTAGTGAAAAACTCATAAGCTGATTAAAACAGTTTACGTATAAAGTTCAGTTTAGCAATTGTTGTAATTTTGTGTAACTTAAATACTTCATCACAAATCGACATGTCTTTAAATTGAACATGCCATATTTTATTTGGCTTGATATGAGTTGCTTTGTCTGTTTAATCAATGGACAAGTGATTAATAGACAAACTGTGACAACACCACCACCTTACGGGACGAATTAATTGTGTTGATGAGTCTATACATGAGAACAACTAGTATGTATACAGAAACAATATGTTCAATTACTTGCGGCGTGCTAACCTGTAAATGGAATGTAACCAAGAAGGAAAACTTGGACGATAACCGACAACTGAAGAAAGGCCATATTTTCCCTTTCCACTCTGGAGCGCATCGCAGCCGTGGAAATGATTTGAGAAACTTCCCGCCGTCGTTTTAAAATAATCAGTGTAATTCCCACCGACACAACCGCAGTTACGAGGATAGGGATGTAGAAGAATACAGGATAAGCGAAGTGGGTGTACCTCTTAAAAACTCCTATCCTTTAAATAACAAATTTTAATTAAAAACTACACGATTAAAAGAATATTCAGAAACTGCTAAAAACTATACGTTTTAATAATATTTAATTATGTGGTTAAATTTACTGTAGGATACAAGAAGATATAAACAAAATCTAATATTAATTGTCTGCGTTTCGTTAAAAATACTTGCAAGAAAATACATGAACAAAATTAGTAAATAAGTATTTGCTGTTGTATGTTAATTTTACCATTCCCTCCTTTGGGCGCAGAGAGGCCATGCCGCGTCTACAATTTTTGTCAACCGCGGTCTGTTTTCGATCCCGCTAAAAACAAACATTGGAACAAAGCCACAGACACATGTAGCGATCCATATAGAAAGAACCCAAATCTTAAAAAATAGTTTATTTTATTGACATGTTTCGTTTAAAATGCCCGGAATGATGCAAAACCAACCTTAATAGTTTTTAAACTTATTTGTCTGATTTTCACTGGATAATATACTGCAACGAAACGTAAAACGGCGTAACTCAAAATGTGAACTGAAGTCACGTAGGACATCCATAGGTTTACACTCCAAAACGTCTGCACAAAATTTAAATGCTTACGCCTTGATTATCTGCAAAAACTTTTCCACCATACAAACAGTCACTGTATATCTGTTACAAATACCAATTTCATTAAAAACGCACACAAATATGTAGGAAATACATTAACCGAGCAAACGAATGTAAAACTTACTGCACACAAAAAACTTGGCAAGGAGAAGTCGCTGTAGCCCCATGTTCTGTTGTAAACGTCGATCCACGCAATCGAGGAGGAGAAAAGATCGGCAAAACATAAGCTGATGATGAATAAATCAAGCATCGACCTGGGGATAATAAAAAAGTATGTAAATTTATAAAAGCAAATATCAGGAAAGCGTTTACCTTTCCTTTCCAAGGTTGCGCAGGACCAGAATCAAGGTAACGTTGCCAATTATGCAGAGTAACCAAAGTAACGACTGTGTCACGTTGACCATCACCAACTCGGATTGAGTAAACGGAACTATGTCACTATACAAATAACAAATTTGAACATAAATTTGTCGCTGTTTTGTTTTAGATTTTTGCACAGATAATTTAGTGTTGAGAAATGCAAACTTCCTATAGTGGGAGAAGTGGCATAGAAAGGGTTTGTAACACGAAGATGTTGTACCTGAAATCTGATATGTTGCTAGTTACATTGGTCCAATTGCTGATGGTGCTCATATCTCATCGTCAACAAATTGTGATATGTTTTGTTCAGCAACGTCCTTTTTTATCAGGTAAGTTATTTATTTAAATGGTTGGACAATAAACAAAACTCTTACAAATGCGCTTTTTGCAAAAAAATATATGCGGTTGTGAACCTTGTCTTTATTTATCCCCTGTAATAAAACTGCCGCTGATATATCGGGTTTCAGGTAGTTTGCATAGAACAAGGACAAATATCGGCCAAATGCATTTCAATTAAATAAGAAACATTATTTACAAATAGGGGTCGCAAGTTTTCTGGTATGTACAAGCAGGTCCACAAAATTACTTTAAATTTAGCCGCAAAGCAGAATCAACTTTGCCCAAACCTTGAGTCCAGTAGTTTCTCAGCAACATATTCGGTTTTGGCAGCAAACAATGCCAAACTTACGAGCTATCGCCACCAACCATCAGTCACACTTTACTTTGCGGAGCTTATTAATCCAGTCTTTAATATAAGTGTATCACACACGTCGTTAAAAGTACATTTGAGAAGAAAATACATTATTTCATGGAAAATCCCTGGCAACAATATCCTTTAATGTACAAAATTAACTAGAGACGACCTAGGCACGTCAGAAATACACGCTAGGTCGAAAGAAGCCTGAAGACTCTTTGAGGACAAAATCATGCGAGCAATTAAAGGCTTGTCAAAAACGTAGAACGATTATCGTTTCGGGCAACTTCCGTGTACTGCAATCAACAGAATGTCGGCGCTGTGTCTACCTCGAAAGCCTTATATTGCGGTTCAAACCACTCGTTTGAAACCACAGAGTAGCAGAACAACTTGACCACATTTCAGCAGAAGAATGTCTTCCACGCAAGAGAGCGGATGCTTTTCGTACGTGCTGGCGGTTGCTGTGTTGTCAACCGTTCTCGGATTGCTCATACTAGCTGGTGGGATAGCGGTACTGTCTTGGAGATTTCGCAAAAATAAACTTAAGAGAAAAATTACAAAGAATAACGGAATGGTGGTCATCGGCAGAGCTAATCGCGCGTCCCGAGCCAAGGAAAGCGACAACGTAAGCACCTATAGATGCTATCATCTATCATTCCATGTAAGGTTTGTCGGGTTTACCGTATCTTCACATTCTTATAGTTATGCAACAACAACATGCGACCGAACAACAACAAAGGCAACGCGGCATGTCCTGTCGTCATACCATCGATCCAAATTACTCCATACGTGCCAGACGACCAAGATTCCAACGCTTCCAGCAGAGACCTAGTTTACGCTCGTATCAGAGGTGCACATAACAAACGTCCTATTAACGGACCGAGAGATGCAAACTGCTCTAAGCCTTCGGGTGATTACGCTGACCTCATAGATTCTAACGCCTCAAGTAAGTTACACCTGCGCATTGCTTATAACCGAAAAAGGCGAGACTCGTCAGAACAGCGTGTGATATGATGGACTTTCGATGGATAAAGACAAAAAATATCTTAATGAGTATTTAAAACCGATAATAAATATTTTTTGTAAAGGACGTCACCAAGGTGGAACTGTTACTCCTTCAAACACAAGTACGCCATTTTACGGCCATTCCGTTGCTTCTTCTCAAGAACGAACTTACATTAGCCCAGGTATTAAACTGTAACAATACAAAAAACAAACTCTAAAGTTTGGATTCTTTAGAAGTTTAAATATTTTATCATTTCGACAAACCTTAACAAGTAAAAATGGCGTGAAATATATATCAGTCTGTGAAGGTTTGTTACTTTTTCACTTTCCCGGAACCTTTTTTAACATTGATATTTTTTAAATAGTGCAGTACCACAGGAACAAGCGTTCACAAAACAGCGGCAATGATTCGTCAGAAGTTTTTGACAACGACGTTAGACTGGGAATGAGATCCCGAATCGGTAACAAAGTTTGGTTGATTAAGGAATATCTAGATATAGCTGGCAAACTTTTTGCTAAATACGAAAGAGGTTTAGAAATTTTCTCGGCAAATAAACGCGATTCTCTTGTTGTTCGGTTGTATCGTATTTTTCGCTTCTACGTGTATATACTGCCCAAAACGTAAGAATATACGCTGACATCAAATAAGAAAATTTTTTTTTAAATCACCACCAGCTTCAGTATTTCGATCGATCCCTTCTCGTATTTCGTCTACGGTTTCTGCAATTGGCAACAACCTCTCTGCAGGCACCCCTACCAACTCCCCTAGAGTGACAACTTCACAACATGATGCCATTTACTTGTCGTTTCAAGATGTTTCGGGCTCCAACCGAAGTGTTCACAATCTACCTGACAATATTTGAACACCTCGTGACAGTCTGTCTTTGAACCATAGATGCAGTCCTAAATATTTATCAATACATTCTTCCTTGCATTAAAAAATCATGTTCTTGTGTATTAAGAAAATATTTCTTTCCTGCTAAACCTTTGCTTGCTGCTGAAAACCGAACACACTACATTGCTTGTGCGGTCAGTGAGACAAAACGCTAAAGGCACTGAAATAGTTGCAAAATTTCACCAGAACGTTTACATGTCGTTTTTCTATAATTTTTGTCGGCATTATAATTGGCTTTTTTGCAGCTGGTTTTGTGGTCGTTTTCAAGCGTGTTGGAAAATTTCGTTGGTGGTCCTAGATCGGTACAGACAACCACGCGAAAAACTTTTGATGTAAGACTTTAATTGTAATTGTAATTGATTTTTTTTTGTCTTGCGGAATGCTAAAAATAATAATACACTTGTAGTGCACAGAAACGTAATTATGGCCACGCGATATCCGACATTTATAAGGACGTTTAAAAACTTCGCGTATACAAATACCCGAACTTTCTAAATCACTATTTGTTTTTGACAAACTTTCGGTCCAATGAAAAAATAGATTTAAAACCGCTTTAGAATGAAGGTTTTTGAAATGAGGCGCGAAATCCGAAAATAAGTTGCAATTCAACAACACAAAGTGGAATGATGTCGTTGGGCCGTTGTTGTCTCTCCTGCTTTTCATGAATTTTTTAACAGCGCAAATAGGCGCTCTGCATAAAAACATCGCCAGAAGCAGTTTGCGCTTCCTGCTATACGTTTCGCATGTCCAGTCGAGAATAATTTGCGCTGCAAAGTTAATTCGCGACACCTGTATGTTGTGAGTGTTTGTCGGTTCAAAAAAGTTTGGTAGAAAAGAATGTTTGAGGGAAGTGGTGATGAAGTAGCAACTACTGCTCCACCTATTCCCGATACAACAAGCTTTCAAGCTCAAACCCGACAGACTTACGATGATGATGCGGCGTGGAAAGAATATAAAGCTTGTTGGGAAGTAAGTTTTAACATTTTTGTGTTTTTTTCAACGTATGGCCATCTGTTGTTTGTCGCTGTGTTTCGTTATTGTCGTTCCCAAAACAGTACGTCGTGGTTATATTTGAAATAAAAGTCAACGGGTTCGGGAGTAGATTAGTATTTTGATTATTTGCTGTTTTAATATTGTAGTATTGTAGCTTAGATTTACCCAAAACCTTAAACGCAAAGAAATATAAAACCCAGAAATAAATCTGAATAGAAAAAGGGACGTGGAAAACCGATATAATCAATATCAAATGATAAAATTCAAGTCAGAGGCAAATTTTTTTGTTTACATATGTGGAACGCGCGAAAAATTCCTTGTAACTGTCTGATTTACGTATGGTTTGTTACTTATTTAACGTGGACAAAGCCCTAAGTGTGTTGCAGGATTATCAATGAACCAGGCTCTATGAAATGATGCTCTCATGTGCGCACGTTCAAGTTCACTTGTCATAACAAAGCAACCGAAAAGAGAAAATTATTTGCATAATTTATGTTGTTTAAAAAACATTATGAACACGAACGGAGCATATTGCACCTTCTGGAATTAGAAACACCCCGATTATTGAGCATTATGTCTGTTTATAACCGACAATGAAAATTGCCATAGAGTGCTCACTGAAAACACGTTATGTGGTCGCATATGTCGTTTCCTACTAAAACTTTTGTTGTTTTGCAGTGGACAACCCCGAGGATTTCGGTGGAGTTTTACGCTTTCTTTGTGATGTTGGAAAACCTATATCTTGTTTATATTGTCATCGTTTCGTTCAAGAGATCGGAAAGGACGTTTTTTAGCACTTGTGTCCTCATCGGAGCATTTAGCGGAATAGCATTGGTAACCAACGCTTTTATATTGTTATGCCTCTGATTTTAACAGAGCGCCATTCTGCAGTAATTTGCAACTATTACAACGGAACGATGGATTTTTTAACAGCTGCATAATGTGTTTTACAACATATTTACTTGTTTGTGCTGCAGATGTTGGTTCTTCTACTTGTTCCTCTTATGTTCCAATGGTTGAGCAGAGAAGATTTTTCTAAATCGACCGAGACAGTTTCGGAAAGTACTTATAACCAACTCGACACCAACGGCAGTCTGATTTATAAATTTGTGAAAGTTAGTTTTTCTTCGCTTGTTACTTTTCATACATCTAATTTGCGAAAGAGATGATGGGGCTCATATAACATGCTGTCCTATTGCTGTCGGTATAATAGGTAGCAATTGCAATTGCAGGTTAATGGCGATCATCACTGTCAGCAATCTGGAGGTCAGTTTTGTCGTGCAATTGGTTGGATTTTAAGTCTGCTTGTCTTTATTCCTTTCGTATCAAACACAATGATTTGCTTGAACACATCCATGGCTGCGTTCTGTTGGAAAATGTATAAACTTAAGTAAGTTATATAAGGTTTATGAAAAGCGAACAAATATTTTCGATTGCAAAGGAAAAAAAACGGGATTTTGATCAACTCGCAGTTGGGTAATATGTTTGAGTGTACTTACACGGCAAGTTGATAAAAAAAGAAATTTCTTATGCATACAAATCTGAGAACCACAGCAATTTATCGCTATTGTGTCGTTAAAAATATTGAATTTGCCTATTTTTACTATGATATTATTGCCTTTACAGGGTTCATACGATCTCGTCGATACGTCTCATTGTATTTCTGTGCATGATCCTGGCTGTTGTCATCTCATTCGGGCTTCCCGCAGTAGAAGCGGGCGCTCATTACCATTATAATACTTTCCTCAAGCTATGTTGGTTACCAACTCACTTGGAAAAAAACATGGAAACTAGATTCGTCTTCTTCGTGAGTTTTACTGACAGCAAAATATCATTAACTTGCACAGCTTGGTTTTCATGTTAAAAATTAGCAAAAGCCCACATAAACATACATTTTTTCCAACGATTTATTGGTACAAAAATTAAGCTTTTTTTTAAAAAAAGAAAGATTCCAATATTTTTGTCCTCTAATCAAATAATTTACAGGCATTTGGGTTTCTGTCTTTCATTTTGTTCCTACTTCTCGGATTCTTCTATCTTCTGATACAAGCTCATAGATCCGAGAACAGTTTTAACAAAAGTACTGGAAACCGATGTTCAATTATTTTTGGCATTATTATAATGAAGACAAAATTCTGGTCGATGCACAGTCACGCCGCTGTTTGGATCACTATGGCGACCATAATACTTTACCTCCCTCTAACGGCAAGTTCTAAATTAGAAAGGAATTATATAAATTTTATTTATTGTGTAGATATCATTTTAAATATGTGTCAAATGCGTCTGCAAATATATGTTTCAGGTGAAATTTCACGTGAACCGATTTGTCACACGTTTTAATTCAAATGTTCAAATAACTATTTTATTTATTTTCAATTGATTTCACAAAAATAAGTCTATTTTTGCTTGTTAGGTTGGAATCATCCTCAGGTTCACGCTCATCTTTCCGCGCGATGTCCTTATTTGGTTTGATATTATTATCTACGCATCCCTGCTACTCCCTCCTGCCGTTATTCCAATCATTAACCTGACCCAGTTTAAACCTTACCGTCAGACAGCGGAGTTGACGTTTGCAGGTTGCAACAAACCAGTCAAGAAAAACAGGTTATGTCCTATTTACTGTTAATTGTATTACGTAACGCCAGCTTCCTGTTTCAATTATACGTGCGGTAGTTTTATATTGCTAACGCCATGTTGAGATTCTGTAGCCAAGGGAACTTAATGGCCTATTAAATTAAGCACGCTTGCCCTGTGTTGTGCACTGCTGCTGTTACTTATTGACTGACGTTATACTCACATTGTTGACAATGGGCTATAATTAAGGGTCACAGAGTATCATATTGCAAATCGTTTGCTACAACTACTAATGTATAATGACTTCCATTTGTGCTGGAAACATGGTTGTGAAAGTATAGCACTAAAAAATACTCTGCAAAAAGGTTTAAATTTGTTCAAAATATTCAGGGTTTCTCCATTGTCATTTGAGATGAACAGCCTCGATAGCGACGATATTACACCAGGATACGGACACGATACGTGGAACAACACCGGTAGAAGTTTTATAGTGGAAAGGTACAGGGGTTATCCCAGAACCACCGACAAGGGACCAATGATAGAAGCAAGGCATTTTCGTAACCAACCATTTCGAACTTTAGCCGAGGAAAGTGACAGCGGATACAACGACACGTTACAAAGGGACTACCCGTATTCAACCCTTGAATCCAACCCTGACTATCGACGAAAATGGCGCAACATGGATGAATCGCAAGCTGTGGGTAATAACAACCCGCGGGTGCCCAGACAAAACATGTTCGATCCGTATAACGCTTACAACCAAAGACCGCATCCAGCTCGCTACGAGCAGCGTAGTCGTAAAAATATCGTCAGTCGTGGTTGGCCGCAGATTTATCGTGATGGCTCAATTCCAAAAATGGTGCAACGCTACTGGAGAAATATTTCTTCTTCGAGGAAGAGCAGGCGCCGCGAAAGACTTTCGCCGGCACGTGACGACCCCCTGTCTCAACCGCGTCCTCGACGAATTTCAGCAAAACGCAATGTGACGTTCGGTCCAACACCGAAACACTCTCCACTTGCTCGTAATCCAAGCTTTCCCCGCCCGGGAGCGGTAAAGCGTCGCGTACAGAGGCTAATGGCGCAGAACAACTTCGCGTCCCCGTCTGTTTCTCGCCACCCGATACCTGCTCCTTTTGCAACAGGTTCAAACCGCCAGGTAGAACGCCGCTATGATGATAGAATGTATGGCGACAATTACGGCCACTTATACCCGCCAACTCTGTCGCGACCGACTGGAGACAAACTGAGTGATGAGAGTCAGACTTCGTTGAGAGGGGAGCGTCCAACCTGGGAAGTACTAAGAAATGACCCGATTCCACATGGACGTTACGCATCACGTTTTCACTGAAGATAACACATGGATTTTTTTTATTGTGCAGGCCATCATACAACAAGCAGTGTAGTTACCTAGGTCATTCTGCATAAAAGTGTTGTTACTTCGCAAAACTTACTTTGTATGTGGTTTAAGAAAATGTGTCCCAAGCCAGCCTTCATTCCAACCTAATTAATGGCGCATGGAATCAGTCGTTAAATATCAACACGTTGGGATTTTCATTTTCTCATTGAAACAGTGACACAGTCGATTCTCCTTTTGTGATAACTACCAGATACACGCAAGATTCGCGACAAGAAAATCCGTTCAACGTTTTTGACAGGATCTATTTTCTGTGACGTGGAACAAGGCCAAGAAAGTCTCACAACTTTGACATGCCATTCCACGCTCTTCGACATTCTTGTCACACACTTCTTAGAGCTTGTTTTGCTCGAATTCGCGTCACACACTTCTCACCCATTCAGATAATTGCAGTTTGCGTTATTTTTTTGCAAAGTGCAACACTTGAAAATAAAGCTTCAGAAGTTTGGGCTTGTGTAATTGAGATTTCAACAGAGATTAAAGTTGCAAAGTTGACTTGTTTGCTTGCAGTTGGATCTAAAATATATGACCTGGCAATCACCTCCCTCTTGGTAGCAAAAAATACACAACGCTTGAAAAATACCGCAGGCTGTTCCCATGTTTACACAATATGCCTTGTGTACATTTAACCTCACTTTTCTCACGAATTATGGAAATAAATATGTGTGAAATGCGTCTCATTTGATGATAGCTCCTGTATTAAGTTTACGACATCCCACTGTACATAACCTCACTTCAGGTAACAAGGGAAGCAGTTATATTTCCACAGCAAAACGCAAACATAAGCGTAAAAAGTTGGAACAAGGTTAGGGTTATGCTGAACGAGGTGAATAAACAGATACAAACCGCCGCAAAAAGTTGGCAAGGCAATATAATTTGTGCAAGGCCCAATGGTACAAATGGTGAATGGAATGGTAAATTGAACAGTTTTGGAGTAGCAACATGCTACTGGCCTCGACAACGTATTGGGGTGCGTACTGCTATATATGCAGCTCAGCGCAGCGAAATATAATTGGCCTATTCAAATCGAGGATTCGCTCGAGTTATCTCTTATTGCAAGCGGCGTAGCGCCCTGCACTACATAATTTAATGGCTACAGTGCAATAACCTTTTCGCATAAGCGAGAGAGCCACGTATCAAACACGCAGACGTAGTAACAGTGGCAGGACTAGTAACTAAACAAAGAGCCTGGTTTTCTATAAAAGTATCGTAAAACCCTGGTTGTGATGAGATATCAATGAAGACTGAAGCGGCGAGGCAGCAGAATGTTGTCTATCCCAAAAACGATGCCATTGGTTGAGATCAGATCGCCTTCAGTGACATGAGCCCTTAGGCGCCTCCTTCGGCGCCCGAGCATGATCCGTTTCTTCCTCGGGCATGACGTAATTGATGAGCCGAGCATTGAACGAAGGCGAACTGCTCTCTGCAGCAGCGCGTGTGAGCAATGCGCACCTGGAAATGAATGTTTTACAATAAGTTGAAGAAATTATTCTTCTGTAGGTTTTCACACATGCTGTTTTAGCTATGTTTATACTTTTAAAATCCTTTTAACCCCGATTCCGGTTTAGCAGTTGGACTTGATTTCAAATAATTAAATGGTGTAAGTGGATCTTGTTACTAGCTGCAAAATGATAAACATCTGACCTTCAACCAAGTGCAGTTTTATAACTCGTGCTAATCGGTAGGTGTTGCCAAGCAACTTGCGCAAAACACTTGGGGCAAGACGTTGAAATGCTTGATCGGTTGGAGCAAAAAAAGTGAACTCTCCAGGGGTCGTGAACATCTGCAAAAAATAAACAAATAAATAAGAGACCAACTACATCTCCACCTCAATACACATGCAACGTCAGCTGAAACCTGTTCCAACTTGGCCTTTTTAATTGCTGTCAAAATAATAGAGAACTTGCTTCGGGTTAAATCGTGTTTGAGCGTCGCGAGGATTGGACCATCGGGTGGAAAAAGAACCTTAACAAAAACATTTTGGCAAATGAGCAACCAAATACATACATATGCAAAGCTTAAGTTATTTTCTCCAACCTTGTCGACAACGAGCACAGCCCCATTGCATGGTTCCAGTTTAGGGCTACGCAACACTCTGGCACATTGCAGGAGGAACGATTCCTTGCGAACAACGCGCTTGCGACCTTTGTGCATAACTCGAATATTGCGCTTGTATCGCTCCACGAATATTCGGTTTGGTTCCGCCGATGTGTCCATGCTGTCACGTGATCGTAACCCGTCAACCGTGACCGTGTCGGGTATGACGTGGAATTTCAACACCGCCCTCAGTCGTTCGAGGTCGGAAAGTAAATGCATGACAACGGACCGCTCGAGTTTCTGCAAACATCGAAATTATAATTAATTTACTATGCCTGGCAGCAAAAATAGCACTGTATTAAAACTTTTTAAACCACAATTGCAAGTTGAAGGAGGCAATTTTCGCGCATTTGACAAATGCTGATTGAAGTGTGGGTGCCGCGGAATGGTACCGCGTGTGTGACATATGTCACCGCAGGACGCTGTCAACAAGCAGACGGGGAGATCGGTATTTCGTGTACGAACACGCGCATTCAATATGATTAGTCGCTCTATTTTTGGTCTCTGAAGTCAGATTGATTCGCAACAGGCGAGGCTGTAGTGATGCGCAGTTGCGGTAATGTAGACGTACGAGTTTGCGGTGTGCGGCAACAGCACAGGGAAAGCGACTTTTGTTGCTGGCGGTGCTAAGAATGCGTTCGGCGAAATTCGACACCACAAGATGTAGTGGCAAACGACCTTCGTTTGTCAAACGCCGTTTAACGGCCGGGCGTAAAACACATACACACCGAAATCACGCGTTCCTCGAAAAAACACCCGAGGAGTTGTGTTTAATCGCATAATACCGGTTTCCATAACAATCGGGTATGTTTTGAGAGGGTATAGTGTTTCGAATAAAGTATACTCTCAACGCGCACTAAAGTAAACCGTATTAACTTCAAGCCATCCTAATTCAATTAAACTCGGGCCGGTTTGGCTCGCTCTCACGCTTATTTTGATACTCCCACAACAACTGGTCTATATGCCAAACCCTCATTACCACTCCAAGCATGGCGTCTAACCAGCTCAAAGTACAGCATACATTTTTTATACGTCTAATGCATGTAGGGTTTCCTTTTGGTGTGCAATTCCCGACGAACGTAAGTGTAATTTTCAAACCTTGAAGGCCTTGTTGGTAGGAGCTACAACGGTGAAGTTGTGGTGTCTTTGAAGTACATTTCGTGTCCCCGCTGCTTGAAGCATCTCCATCATATCGGATAGTCGGGAGTCGGAAAGTATGACATCCAGGACGGCGGTAACTGAGAAAATCAGGACAAAACATTATTTGAAAGGACAGATTCATTTAAGTTCAGTTTATTTTGCAGAAAACTCTTATTGGTTGTCGTCAGTCTTGGTGAAAAATTCAACGGTTCGCATTTGTTGTTTTTTAGGTAAAAATGGTTACATTTTAGGTAAAATTGTCACATGAGATAAATGCAATTATATTACCCGGACAATTGTAATATGTTATACCAGCACCCTGAACTTAAACACCTTTGCCAAGCAAAATGACTCACACTTAGTTTATGCAAACATTAGGTTGGATTTTCTGGATTATTAGCAAAGTCAACGTGTACACAGTTTTATTCCTCTTATTCAAACACCGTCAGATTTTCTCCAGGATTCAAGTCATTTTCTACCATGACTCAAAGTAAGTGGTTTCCTACTGAGCAACAATAACAGAGACTCCCCTCTTACACCCCAGCACCTTAACCCAGATGCCAAAAAATCCCACTTGAAGCCCATTCAAACCCTTACGTCGAAATAATAAAGTTATGTGTAATGTGGATGTGATGACAAATGTAAACGTGCCTCGCGAAGTCGTGCCCACTCACGTGATGTTGGTTCCAACATTCGATTTACGATGTGGATTACACCG
Source organism: Ascidia mentula (assembly GCF_947561715.1). NCBI lineage: Eukaryota > Metazoa > Chordata > Ascidiacea > Phlebobranchia > Ascidiidae > Ascidia > Ascidia mentula. The sequence continues at coordinate 8,274,942 of NC_138574.1, read as the reverse complement.
TTGGTCGCCATCACGTCGGAAGTGATCAACTCGCTTTCTTTCACCCGCATTTCACCGTTTCGTCGTTCCATTGTCACGTTCTCGCCCAGATGAGTGATCACGTGAGCGCTGTGAACTGTTGAAATAAAAATGGAACGATTTTGTGTTTGCGGGTCATCACCTTGTTCCCCGAAATAAAAGAACGAGGTGAGTAAGCTGGGAAGCACGTGTTAGTTTCTGGGTTCGGTCGATGTTACGAAGGATCCACAGGATTACAGCGAAATATAGTTTTGTTCGTGCGAATATGGTATATAACTGGCTCAACGAATCACCATCCATACTATAATAGAATAATGTCGTGTAAAATGCCTGTTGCATTTAGAACTTCATTGTATTTTTCACCTTTGGTTGTTTTTTACATGAAAACAAAACCTCGTAATCGTATAACTTTAACATAAAAACGCAACTAACCAACTGCAAATGGAGTGCAGATCACGTGATTGATGATGTGGTTCTGCATTAGCGCTTTCAGACAGCCTCCCGCCTTGTGGGTCGCGGGGACATTTTCGAAAGCTGTGTTGCCGGGCGCAAAGAGAGTAAATGAGCCGTTTGTCGACATGAGCCCTTGATCCAGGCCGGTTTCTTGTAGTGCTGCGAAAAAATGCGGCCGACAATTGTAAACTTTTGCAACCGCGATCGTTTTAAGTCGGTCAAGCCCTATTTACGATTATCAACTATCTTGCAACTAAATGCTGGCGTTCCTTTTGTTGCTGCCACTGCGTTTGTTTGCTTTGTTCTTGCAAAAATAAAATGCTGAATAACATCAGTGTTAATTCTGTATATCAATTGGAAGAAGATAAACAATGGATTAATATTCAACAACAATCACGTAACACAACAACATATATAAATGGATTCGGAGTTGAACTGACTTGAACATAGATTTTTGTATCACCTGCACGGAACTGTGAATATTCATCCCTTGACGTGAGATATTCCACAACGCTTTCTGTTACCGGTTTGATAATGTCATCAATAAAGTAAACGACCGAGTTGTCGTTGATGACGTCGCGCACCCCCACTTTTTTGCAATTGACTGTCATGATCGGTTCCAAATCGGCCGGAAAGAAATTCACCCGGATCGAGTTTCCAGAAATTGCCTACAAAAATTGAAATCACAATTGTGATTCTTAACGGCATAAAAAAATTCTCTTTGTTCTGCAATACGCTCATTTACATTATAGCTTATATTTTGAATTTATACTCAATTTAAACCACTTCGAAGTAATATGTTGTACGATGGTAACATATATGGCTGTACTACTTTTACTAAACTCAAACTTGACTTTGATACAAATATTAGTAAAAATTCAAGAGTTGGCCTTAAAGAAATACAAAGACATTTAAGGCTCTCAATATCGCACAATTTTGTTTCCGATTATTATATCCCACATTCATTATCACGGCAATTTTGTTTGGCCTGACGTAATGTATTGTAGATATTATCCGCTGGATCGCATTTATTTTCCCGCCGAGCTAAGTGCTTTGTCCTGTCCAAGAAAACGATTTGATTGACACACAAAGTGCAAGGTCAAGGGTAACGTAACGCAAATTTACTTTTTTTAGCTTTTTTAACGTTTAATACATATTTCGTTTAGTGCTGAAGTAAATCTTGTTATGATCGATTTCTGGCTCGCCTCCTTCTAATGCGCTCACCGTAAAAATTTGGTCGTTCTTGATCTCGGTGGAGAGCAGCATTTGATCGGGAATGACGTGATTTTCAAGGAACTGTCGCACTAAGCTGCTGTCGTTCTGTTGTGCGTCGCTTGAACTGGCAAGTGCTGCATCATAAATTGAAGGTTATACTTTATGCTTGTTCGTTAAGTTAATTGAAACAGACCATTTGTGACTTCTAAATCGTAAATGTCGCACATAATTTATGTGATTTATATAGTACCAAGACACAATTTTACAAGTAGGAGCAGCACCATCATTGAGATTTAAAAAGTGCTGTTATAAGTTTGAAATTACTTCAACAAACATTTCTTGTTCAAAGGTAGTACCATTGTGTCATATTTATAACGTTTTAATTGCACGAAATCCCCGCTTAAATTTATTTCCCGCTTTCACACAAAATATTGAACAAAAAACATATGAACCCGACCTTCAACAAGCACGTCGTCGTTAGGCATAAAAACTGTCAACTTTTCGTCGCCGGTAGCTTGCGGGGGACCGCGGCCTGAAAGATCGGGCGATTGGCCTCTGTTAATCAACATCGTTGGATCTGTTCTCTCTGATCTTCGGGTAATGCTTCCTAAATGTGAGGTCTTTCATGGAAAATCATTTATGTTTATTGTTAATTCGATAGTTAAGGTTGGGATCCCACGGCAGACATGATTTTCGGTACGGAATTTCCCTTGTATACATGAGCGCAGAGGGTTAGTTCTTGTCACATGTGACTCAATGTCTTCAGTGGATGTCATTTTACATCACTTATTTCTTGTTCATTTGAACCAAGGTACATGACAAAATGTAAATGAGTTGATTAAACTATTGTGCGCATTGAGTCTTTTGTCTTCATAAGCTCGTAACGGTCAAAACCAAGTCAACCTTAAAGTGATCAAATTTCCACGGTGAAAACCGTAATCTTTTTATTTCAGATAGGCGTCAACCAGGCAGCCAACCGTTTCAAAAATGCTGTAAGAAAATACCGCAGTCATTCTCTTCGGGCGCAATAACAAAACAACCTCAGCGCAGCTTGTCATCGTCCGCACGTGTCCAGTTGTGGCTACGCAGTGCAGCAGAACATCACTTCAAAGCCACGCATTCCCAGCCGCAAACAGAGTAATTACGCACGCTCAAGTGGTACTCATCCTCACATACCTGGCTGACAGGACGAGCGCGCTTTGTCGATATGGAAGCCGCTACAGCAATAGTGCGTGATAGTCTTCTTTGGACGTCGACCGCCGTACCCGTAACTGCGAATCAAGCGACTTTGAGTGATGTTGTATATGTGACAAATGATCACGTTGCAACTAAGGTTACATGGCAGCGAAACTTGATTAGATTGACGTAAGCCGAACGGCAGGTGCTTACACGCCAGCGTTGTGATGCTATGCAAAAAATGTACGCTGACATTGCGACTCTGTCCATTGCACGTGAATATTAAATCACGTTGTTGTTATTTGTTAAAAGGTTTACGAATACTGTTGTCGGTTTGGTTCACGATAATATACGCGAGATTTACAAAATCACCCTAGGTTGTTTCTCGAAAAATGGGAGAATTAGCCTGTGTTTAACATAATCCCATGGCAAAATTGTATGAGGCGAAATAGGGTTTCAATGTTTAGGTTATCAGGAAGAAGTACAAAAACCCTTGATCCTCATCATTTAGCACATAACTTTGAAACAAAGATCCCGGTTTAAAATTCCAGCCTGTACCTCTCCACGCAAACATATTTTCTTCTTCGTTCCTTGCATTTCACTTCGGTGCGAATTCTCCTCAAAATCTCAGAAGGAAGACCGAACAATCCAGGACTCTCGGATACGCACACGTGTTGTCTGTAACGCAAAGTTCACAGCATTCAGTAAAGTATATGACAGTTCAAAAAAATCCCTTTATCACCGCAGTATGAGAGAAGCCATAGTTTGCTATAGTCGTTTTTGACCCTTCTATTGCAAGCAAGTGATTGATCCCGTTCCCACAGAGGCCAAATTTCATTGCCAACCTCTCTTGCAAAACTTTTCTGAACGTTTTATCGCACTGTCGCAAAGGTCGCCGCTTGAATTGCAAGTGAGGCGTAACCACAAGCTTTGGGGCCCATTTGGGCATCGTTGGTGGTGTCAAAGTGGTGCGAGAGGAGGGCGGCAACGCGATAAGGTTTGTATCGCGCTTCGTCTCCGTCGCGTCTGCCGCAAGTCGGGAAGGGAGACAGGCGATACATGCGACATCTTTCCTTATCGGAGGAAAGTGAAACCAAGACTTGTGCGATTTTTCCTGGAGATCCTCTTTAAAAATCGCTTGTAAAGGTCACAGTGGATGTGACTTGGGGAAAATTCATTGAATACCGGTTATGAAATTCGCATTTACTGAAATTAAAGTTAATCAACCAAATTTTATGAATACAGACACTACCTTTTGAGAACGAGCCACATACGTCGTCAAAAACTGCAAAAAGTTTGTTTTTATCGTTTTGTGAAAAGGCGTAAAACTATTGGTTGTCACGATTTCAACATAAACGACACAACTTCATTAAATTAAACCCAAGTATGATAAATATATCGACGTGAACCGTGTATCAAACAAGTATGACATTGTATTTTGCGATTCCGATGATTTTATCAAACCTCCCAAGCAAATCCGCTGAGCGCATCCAGCTGGCAAGGTTGAGAACAAAGACCAACCTTGTTGTGCCAGTTTACACCAAACACACTTACAAGCCGCCTCCTTTTCTTTGAAACAAAATATTGACTCGGGTGAAGCAAGTTTGCGATTCGCCTTCCATTCAACTCCCGTACGTTGCAGTGGCCGATGCAGTGTTTTGTTAGGCCCAAGTAACAAGTATCAACAAACAGCGAAAAAGTACAAAGGCGAGTTTGAAATACATAAGATCGTGCGCTGAATATCGTCCTAATATTTCCAGAAAAAGTCCTTTATTAACTCGACGCTTTTCTGCAACCAGCTGTAGTATTACCGATGATAAACCAAGTATAGGCTCGAAACATTTACTTAACATGATTAACAGCATCTTAGCTTTGGCTTTTCTCTTCAAAAAAATATTTTCAGAAACTTCATAAAATAACCAGAAGAGCGCAATTTATCATGCAACAACTATTTGGTGTCAGAGACAACACGCATATCACAAAAAAACGACGAACTAAATTTAGTTTCTGTAGAACTTCTACTTTTCAAACAACCAAGTTTTCCAACCAAGTGTAGATATAATGTAAATATAACGGAAAGGAAACCGTGATACTCCTGCGTCAACCTTTACTTGAACTTTCTTTGTTCTGATACTCCTGGCGGCAAGAATGTTTACGTTCAAGTGATTGATGTAGGCTTGCGCAATTTAGTCTGTTTAGCTCCGCACAACTCCAAGTTGAAGAGGCACGAACAACGCAACACGAAGGCTGACGAAAAGCGGTTTCGCCATGAAAGTCGAGTCGCCGGCTGACCTGCGATTTGCAGATAAACTGTGCTGAATGATTGAGGCAAATCCAGCCGTGAGACAGAGCCAAGTTCGGTTAATCTCGCATCGAGAAGTCTAAACGGCATCAATGATCCAAGGTGTCGTGGCCGGTTTACCGACCAGTGTGTTTGGTTTACAATGTCCAGACATTAATACCCCGGACGATAAGATTTGCCAAATCGATTTTCCTCGCCACATCAATCTGCATCAGTGGGACAGGAGATAACTCGTCAAAAAACGAAGGGTTTCTTTTTGCCGCGCTTTCTTGTAGACCATTTCGCGCCGCGTTTTGGGACTAAAAGACGAGGCTTAACAGCCTGCTGTGCGGGGAAATCCATTAGGTTTCTTAACGCACAGACGACAAATTCATTGTCGTCGACTTGACCTAGCAAGAGTTCCGCAATCCCCGCGGCGCCAATGCTACGATTCATTATTTTGATGCCGACCGCTTCCATGTCCAACGACCAAAGAAAAGATAGCGAATATTCTGATCGAATACTCTGACCTCTAATCTCCGTCATGTCCACTCAATAATCCACGTGTACCACCCCATTGTATAGTTGTGTTGTGTTTGATAAAACTGAGAAAACGGCTTGTGGAGATTTAGATTGAATGCTGAAGTTGTCTACAAAAAACCAAACATTCAAAAAACGATTATCCTCCAGTGCGCTATAGGGTGTTGTAAGACAAAGGCTTTGTAGGCACAATGATGACCAATCGCTTGATAGGGCTCATTGGACAGACTAAATCCCCACTCCGTTTTTTGCCTGCAATCATGCTTTTCGTCGTTAGCAGAATTAGGATTTTCGAGGATTATACCAAGCAACCGTGTCCTTAACAAAAGGAGGATTTATCCGTTAGCTTAATTCCTTCCCCGAGAGCTTTCAACCACCAGAAGGCAAAAGGCAATTACTTGAAAGCAGCAGAAAAGTACTTTACACCGTTGTTTGCTTAAAAGATCAAATTATTTGGTTTTTGTTTGGTATTAAGCTGCTGGAAAGGCGATTTCCGTTTACAATTTAAACTGCCGAAGGTACCTCCATAAATCTCTTTGTCTTGCAAATCCGTGAAAGGGATTGCTGCTATGCCTGAAGCCAATTATTAGCTCGTTTAGTTTTATCTCCAACGAAAGCCGAATGTTTACTTGCATAACACAGGGCACACATTTTTGCTAGCTAACATATTACTTGCTCTTAACGGAGTGTCTTTGCACATGACACCGTGTTATACATCACTTCGGTACGCAAGAATTTGCTCCAATGCCTGTTCGTTTTGCAAACAAAAACCGTGTCTTACACAGCGGATGGTGCAGGTTGGCGTTTTAATCAGTAATACAAACATCAACAATATTTATTCTGTTTTAATGTGTTGCCCGTGGGTTCTATTTTACCAAAAAAATCGTTATGAAACAGCCCCCCTAAAATGACACCAAAGGATCGTTTAAAAAACTTTTTAAAGCTCTTTTAAACTACAGCAAGTGTTTTAAACAAGAAATAACGCCGTAACACGCCCCCCACAGTCGCACATAATACACATCATTGTGCTGATGGAGCCGATTTCAGTGTGTTGTCTTGTCCATGTGTGAAGCGGGCGGGGCGTGTGAAAAGTGAGGTTCGCGCCCGACGGTAAATCTCGTATCGATTAGTTGTTGATTGACAAACTCTGCGCTCTATTGACCAAGTGCAAGTCAGCGCCAAGCATTTGATCCGTTTTCTCCCGCAAACATGGAGTTAGCATCGCGTCAAGCCAAACATAAATCGGGCTGCGGTTTAAAAATAGGTCAAGCGTGATCCAAGATTGAAGTCGCGACAAAATTTATGACGTTTTTGGGCGCACTTTTATCAGAATAATTTAGGTTTTGTGTCAATATGAAAAGACTTGGGTCAACTACTTTTCACGCAAAATTTGGTGGAGAAAACACAAAACAACGCAAACACATAAGATTGAACGAAGGATTTTATATTGAAGTAAAGCATTTATATCAGTCAAATTATGCAATATGCCGTCGGCGCGAAAACTCGCTTCATATAGAAGTTTTATAAAACAGTTGTGCCAAGACAGTATAAACGAGTAGTTTATAAGTATATAAATCTAAAGCTCGGGTATCACATGTCCTGTATCGAAAGATTTTCCCCAATTTTAGCATTGTTCTCAAATCGCATCGCTACAAAACCACACAGCAGCGGGCTAAAAGCGTTTTGTGGTGAGGCCTTCCAGTTAACACACATGTTCGAGATCGAAACATAAAACAAAACTCCGGAATGTTGAAAGGAGAAAAGTTTTATTGCCAAACCACAATTTACTTAACCTGCTATAATTGTGCAAATGAACTTAATCTTTGCATATTTATCATAGAATATTATTAACAACTGGAACCGCGCAGAAGCAACATTTGTGGCTTTACGGTGAATCGGTACGGGTTGTCAGTCTGATGGTGATGTTAAATATGTTTAATATATATGCTTATTATAGTGAACCGTGCAGCAAAGCTAAATATCGTAGTAATTAATTGTTAGCAATCGTTCGGTTTTGAAAATCCATTTTTGCGAAAGGATGCGAGAGCAATTTAGTAATCCTACCGAAAGCCGCAGATTATCTACAGTTGCATCCGCACAACATGTGATACCGACTGAAGAACCGTTGCGAACAATAAGCTTATTTGTTTCCGACCTCGGGCAGCCTTCGGCTTATAGGAACCTCAGACCGCACCAATCGTTCTTCGCTGTTGTCGGCCATAACGAGGTGCACGCGCCCTTTGTCCAATTGAAAGCCATTTAAATTTCGCGCTTTCGGTCTTGGAACGAATATCATATATTTCTTAACACTCATACACCGATAGTCTAAAATAAACAATGGTTGAGCAATAAGCCAAAGGCCATTTAGATAGCGATCGAACGGTAAGGCATCTGCAAGTCCGTAAATGTCACAAGCGTCGTGACCCAATACTATGATACCACATGTTTGTTTGCTCAGGCAGAAGCAAACTGAAGTTGGTCGAGTTTCTCCCAAACAAGAATGTTAGAAAGTTTGCGAACCTATCCTCACGGAAGCAATTTAACTACCGCGTTTACGATAAAGTTGTACCGGAAAAGTAAAGGTTACCGTACGTCCAAACTATACGCTTTCGTATGTCACTTATATGCCATATATATCTTAACGTTAAAAGGACATTTTAGACAAAAAATACCCCCACAGTATCTTTAGAAGAAGTGAAATGCAACGATTCGGTAAAACAAACCTTTTAGAAATATTTTTACTAATAGCGACATGCGTAACCCTTTTAGCCTGTATATTTGTGTATATCCAGTTGCCGGGCGTGTGGAGCAGCGCCCGGTACCGCCTGCAATAACTTAGGGAGTCCGATGGCGCGTTGATTACCGCGGCGGTCGCATACTTGCGGTTAATTGTCCCTAAACCGGCGGCTGCGAGCAAGGAAACCGTACACGCATCGCAAGCGTAAGCGGAGATGTTGTTGTCATTGAGTCATGTAGCGAAGAGTCGGTCGCAGGTAAGATGACTTTGCACTGGCGCCGGAAACCCGTTTTTTCGTCGCAGTTATTTAAGAAAATATCGCAAATGCAAAATCCGTTTAAATCATTTTAGAAATAGAATTTAGAAATAAGTGTTATTGCAAGGGTCTATAAAATATTTATTACATTCTAGGCAAACAAAATAAATTTGGTTCTGTGCTGTTAACTTCAAAGTCCGTTTTGAGACGACCCAAGGGAAACAGGTGTTTGTTGCCAAAATCGCTTTATCCGATTATTTGGATCATCTCGGCCGCATTGATAAACATGCGGGATTTGATTGTATGTGATGCAGATGTTTGACACTGGCGCGGAAACTCAGATTATTATTGCGTCATTCCCTTGGGATTTATTACCATGACTACGTTATTGTTTAAATCATTTCAACCCTCAAACGAACGAAGTACAAAGTGCGAAAGTATGTTTCGTTTGCGCTAATTAAGCAAACGTTACGTCTCGAGACTTTTTTCTACTCTACATACAGCTAACAAGGCTCGTCGCCTGCCCTCGTATGCCGACGCTCACATTTAAGCGGGTTTAAGACTGAAAAACGAACACATTCCTTAAGAAACGAAGCGTGAAGCTTTGTCCAGCAACTACTACTTATTTAAAATGAAGGAGAAATTCGACCATTGAATTCCACCAAAACTTAGCAAAGTGCAATCAAGAAATAAGCTATCCTACCCTTTCCACCATCTTTTCCGAAGTCTTGTTGTGTCTCTTCTTGATGATCCGACTGGTCTTTTAGTAATGAGGGTTGCGTTGCTCAATGTAGGCTTAACGACAGATCTAATGGCCACGGTTGATGAACTTCTGTTGTGAACTGCGGTAGTCGCGTTTACATCAAACTTTCCAATGTTTTTTGGTCTGGTTTTTGCAAACGAAATTTTGAAGCCTCCACCGAGACTTTTGACCAACTTCTTGGCTTCGCTCATGGAGGTGGTGGATACGCGAAGAACTGAAGATGGGTTGGTAGGCTTGGAGATCCGCGACGTTTTCGTTGGGTTTCGACGATTGCCTCTTGGTCTTGCGTGCATACTGGGGTCGACATCAAACAAACGTTCACCGTTACTGGCTGTTTTTGTAGTGGGGGTGGCAGAACTGTGGGCAGTGGTTGTTTTATACAATTGTGTCGGCACCTTGGTGGGCGAACGAGAAACCGGCGTGTTCAATTCCACAAGCACAGCTCTGCTCGTCGCCTTATGAACTGTGGTTGGAGCCGCAACACGTGTTGTCGGCAGATTGAACGAGGTAGAGGGTGATTTGCTGTGAACCGTTGATCGAAGGTAGTTGGCGTGCTTCGGCGTAAACCTGGTTGGAAACCTCGGGCGAAGATTGTGACGGTTTTTGTGGAAAACGTACCGAATTCCGTTGTGTACTTTTACTACACCCGTTGTGGCCGGGTAGCCGTACGTGCTGCCTCCGTAGTTAACTCTGGTTGGTGGGGCGCGTTCTCGCGTTGGCCGAACACTGTATCTTTGCACTGTAGTTGGGGACGAATAGAAACGAGCCGAGGTCGGACGCGATCTGGGTTGTGAGTAAACGCTGCGCAAATTATAAACCGACCCACGACGACGGGAACCCATTCGGGGCGAATATTTGTACATAGATGGTCGCACCAATCTTCTGTTGTAAGCTCTGGACGCCTGAACCCCTTCTGATTCCAATGCGCAGCACATACACACTATCGCAATGAGACAACATCGCCAAATCAAAATATCTAGTTTGCTTGGCGACATTTTGTCGATCTTCACCAATCGCAAACGTCGAACAATCCTGCCTTTGCTATAAGTTCCACCGACTCGCCGCGATTGAAGCTTTCGCTACGCAAGACGCTGGACTTATATTCGCCGCCTAACGAAGTAGGAAAAAAGCGACGCGAAGCTATAAGGAGTCTAATTCCCGCTCGCGTAAAGTTTTCTGTTTGAGAGCAAAGTGTGTTTAAAACACGTTACATATTCGTCAACTGCTGGTTGAAGAAGATAAATATTCTCGTTGGTTTCATAACTAAACAAAATCTGTGTGTACATTACACCATTGAAAGATCCATGTTCTTGGAATTCACATCTCATTACAAAAACGATAGCTATATATACAAGCAACAATAGAGAATTGCACGGTGGCAAACGCAGTCAGCGTAAAATCAGCGCCGTGTCTTAAAAATCAGCGCCGTGTAAACTAAGATGATTAATTGTATGTAAACCGACAACGAAAAAAAAGAAATTATAAGGTGTTCGGAACAAACGCGTAATAGCGGCTAAGTAACCCGAATCAAGCACAGACGATAAAATCTTTTTGTAGGTCTGACAGCTGCATTTCTATAATCCATTACTTCCTCTGAACGGCGGCGTAAAGACTCTGTATTCCAGCGTGTGGCATCGACGAACTGGCAAATCCTTGCGCGGAATCGTGGCAACCACCTCCGTAATCCTTCATTTCCCTGCTGCCTTGACCTTGCGATGCTGTTTCACCGGCTTCGAAGACCTCGTCATAAATGTGCTGCAAGTCTCCCTGTCTGGGGTGTTGATTGACGCCTGGCGACAGTTGAGCGGATTGTTTGCTCCCTGTGCCGTTTTGCAGCTCGCTGAGAACTTTGGTGAGATCCTCCATTATGTCTTTGTATTGTCCACGACCGGAATCAATTTCGACCGAAGGAGATTCGGGACTCGGAAAGGAACCTGCCAGAGCAAAACCTCTTTTACTATGACTATATTAAATTTACAACAAAACGCTATTTTTTCTTCAGCAATTATAAGCAAGGAAAAACAATATTGTTCGACTTTTTCCAAGCGGTTAAGTTTTTTTTTGTTAAACATGGAATTATTCCAGTCTCATGATATTGGTAAAAACTCTTTTACAACGAAAATATACGAGATTGATAATATGTACACAATTACCTGGGTCGCCACAAAGGCCAACAGGAACAGGTGGGGGGAGACCAAGTTCAGAAATAGATTGAATGTCTGAATAGCTGGGTGGAAGAAATGGGGCGTCGAATTGCTCTCCAGCACACTCTGGTGGACAATTTGCGCCATGTTCGTGAGGAGTCAAGTAAACAGTGGAAGCAACGGAATCATGTGTCTCCTTGCGTGGAGTCAACTTGGCCGATATCTTATGACGCCCTGTGACGGTATCTTCATTCGAGCAGCATACGTCATAGACGCCGTCGCAGTTCTTACGGCGAATTGAGTTTTGTCCAGTGTGGTTATGCATGCTGGCCGTCTGTTGTGCATTCAATTTTCGATTGCCTTCACCATTGGGTCTTCTTGGACTGTGCTTCTTCTTGCTCTTAAACGAAACAAAGCGTTTGAGAAACACGTCCTAAACTTGTACAGAATATTTTGTGCATATATTTTACCAATGTTTTTGGCAATTGGTTTCCTGTCCCTGTGGCTTCTTGTGGAGGTTCGTTGCTGTTATCAGCGGCTTGGTTAATTGGTATAGTATTGTTCAGCACTTGTAGAGCGTTCGTTGAATTTCTCCCTGAAAGCATGCAATGAAAAAAATCACTTTTTCCTAAAAGTTTACCACTTGCGTTGTTTTGTTCAACCGACATTAGGTTTTTCTATTTTTTCTGTATGAGCAAGGAAAAATGTGCGGTTAATATACATCAAAACATACCAATTGCCAGCGTTGATGGTATGGGTGAGCTGATATCCATATTCCTTCCGCGGCGCACACGTTTACGCCTTTTTCGCTCCAAGCTGTTAAAGCAGCAATACGAAACAGCGCATGCACTGAACACAGATACTACAAACGTGACAAGTGAACAAAGCAACAAAAACTTTACTCGATTCAACAAGGTGTAACGGGTTGTTTTTGTCGTGTAAACTCCTTTAGTGGTATCCATGTCTTGCGGATGCAAGCCAGTCTCTGGTGGTGTCGGTTGTTTTGTTAATGCTTCTGTTGCCCATTCCGTTGTTTGAAACGTTGAGCTAAAGTTTTTTGCTTTTGTATAGGCGTTAGCACTGGTAGTAGCACCGGTGGTATTAAGCAGTGAAGCAGAAGATAAAGTCTTCATGGTAGAGTTTTGAGAAATTAAAGGGTGACAAGGCGGTAGATCTGTGCAGTTCCGCGCCGTTTGCTTGTCAAAAGGCTGACACTTGTCATCTGCGACAACATCTTCCATCTTACTTCTTCCATTTAAGGCCAACTTGATGCAGTTTTTACGAACAAGTTCAACTTTTCCAGGGTTCTTTCCGTCAAAACAAGGAACTGAACACTCCGACCAGGTCAACGACCATTCATATCCTCCACAGGATTGTGTGTTGCAAGGCACTTGTTTAACTCTACAGTAGTATTGTAAATTCGCTTGATTACTGGTGTTGTTTTGGATGGAGTAACACAGATTATATTTAGTGCGAAGACCACCCCCACACTGTTTGGAGCATTTGTCCGGTTTGTCCACAAACTTCTTATTTTTCCAAATACACCTTTTCTTAGGGAGAAAATACCGTTTGGTAACTTTGAAACTCTTGCATTCTGGTGTTTGACGATCTATACACTCCGTAGTTGTAGTCTCAATGCCGTAGATACAAGACCAGTTGCTGGTTTGATGCGTTGAGTAGTTCATGTTGGGCATCTGCTGTTCCCATTTTGTACAATTACAGAAGTCGTTTGTGACATTTTCATACGTTTCACTAAACCACTTATTGCTACTCTTTAAACTTTGTGATGTTACGAATAGGCAAAGCAACAAGACTAGCTGAAACATTGCGCTTGTCACCACTAGTGAGAATAGACATATGGAAATATTAAACAGCTGGCAAAAACATCACTTTTGACAAACCAGCTGATGAAATTAATAGGAATTGTCACTTTGGCACTTAAGTTTCGAAAACCTTCTTATAAAGTGAAAACAGCCAAATTCTCTGCCGAGCTGTGTTCACTTTCCCACAAAATCTAATCACTATGAACCCTTGCAGCTATCGGTGAAACTCAAATCTTCCGTACTCACTTCGAAGGAGGCAGAAGTGAAGACGTATATAGGACTATTCAACTGCACCTTTTTCAGAAATGTCATTTGCAATCAAATATTGTGCGTATGATTGACGTTTCCTTGTCGTTGCTATCTGCTAGTTCTTATTCACAGTTTCTATCATATATTGATTGAATCAATTTATATTCTGCTGCACTGATTTAAAAACTATTAACTTGCATATAAAGTTTTATATTATGCAAACTTGTGTCAGACTTCAATTTCGGATTTCGTGGATTAAATACGACGTTTTCATGTTTGATTTACTTAATTCAGGCACCTTCATCAGTGCAACATGTCCTGCAAAAACGCCGAGATTTAGCGCGAAACACGCACATGTCGGTATTTCCGCAGTAAAACGCGACCCGTGTCTGATCCCCAGAAATCGACAGATGGCAAATCATAGCACTAATAAAGAATTTTGTATCAAACCTCCGGGTCATGTCCATGTGGGTCCTTGAGACATTTGTGACCGAGTCGCACAGAAACGATATAAATTATTCGAATGTTATCCATAGGAGCCAGGGTCACAATTAGTCTGGATAAAATATAAGCACGATGAATTTTGATGCTAAATTTTGATATATTTTTAGATATTTCAGATATTTCAGAAACTTTGTCCGATTTTGTCAGGATGATGAACCTTTTTTATTTGGGTGGGCGACAGCGATAATTCGTATGCAAACTGTTTTTTAGTTACACCGGTTTGTCTAAAACTGTCAGTATCGCATTATCACTGATAATCGGTTTTAAGTTCACTGCACATGTTTACCGCGTAATTAGACTGCTATCACAACGCGAAAAATAAAATTATTATTATTATTAATGGTATAGAATTAAAAACTAAGAAAGCTTTAGTCCAAAACAGGACCTTTTTTCGATATGGCAACCTTGGTTGTAACCAATTAAGATACGTTGTACGGTTGTACAATCAGAGTTTCTGTAGTTATATTTTTGATCGAGCTGATTCAGTGCTTCCTGTCACTTTGAACCTTTAGTATTTGTTAGGGACCAACAAATAAACAAAAATAAAATTGATTTATACGTGTTTGCTTTTACACCACTGTCAAATAAAGAGAGGCACAACGTGATATTGTCATACATGTCTACTCACACGGAAATAGGATCAATAATTATCACATCATAATAGTAATGGAAATAACTATATTATTGTTGCGCCTTTATAAATTTACTGTTGAGATATTAGTCAATGTCCTTCAGTACATTCTTCAGCTAATAATGTCTTAAATGGGTACTAGTCCAAACATATGAATAAACCACAGTATGTTAGTTGCCTGTGAATATTGATTTTACTATGCACAGACAAAAAATATTTTTCGAAGTAGGGTAATACCCTTCGAATGGGCCGAAAAATAACAATCACTTTTTTTCAAATGATTGCTTGAACAGTTTTACGCGGTTGGATTTGCCCTTAATATTTAGTTCAGAGTTGTATGTTGTATTTAGTCCCTATTTTTGGACGTTTGTGCTAATTACTGTTTTGTTCGGGAAACGCGGATATGCTACGAAGAAAACCATCAAAAATCAAACTGCAAGTTGAAGATTTGCCTGAGTATCTTGAACACTGTGTAAGTTAATTTTGTCATTTGAAGAATAAAATGTGCACCTCGTGTTTGCTTAGCTTATGTAAAACAATACCACTTTGTACAAAGAAAGTAAATAGCTCAATTTTACTATAGAAAGCAATAGTGCAAATACTTTGTAGTGGGGGCACACTTTGTTGATAAACTAAAGTACCTATTGTATAATCCAAGTTGACATTTTACTTTTAGAAAGAACAACAAGATAAGAACACAGAAGCACAACAACTGAGTTCAACAAAGTCGGCAAATGAGACATTCACAATACTGAACTCAATCAAGGGTGTAAGTGATACTGCTGCTCGACAAGCTGAAGTACAGCAAAGAATTGGGTTTGAACCACAACCCATAACCCCTGAAACTACAACTCAGTATTCAAACCTACATTAACACAATAAAGTATGGCAACAAGTGGAAAGGAAAAGTTTTTGGCTCACAACACTCTATCTGTTCTTTTGATTGCCATGAAAAACAAAACTGTTGAAGTCGAAACTGTCAATGAATCAATGATTTGTGGAAAACTGGATGAGGCAGATGGCTTTGGTAATATGTGGCTGTCCCATGCCACTATTTTCCCACTTACAGCACCTGCAGTCAAATTAAAACAAACTTTTGTAAAGGTAGTTTTGATCACTAATTGTTGTAAGATATTTTGTACTTTCTCATAAGTTCATACTATGTTATCGGCAAAGATTATTCGGTGAAATAGGATTGTCAATGTTGTGGTGGCTTCCATTGGTGACAAATTGTTTGCTTTTTAAAGGCTTCATCAGTGCGGTATGTTCATCTTCCCAGAGAAGTGGATCCAATAAAGGCAATTACAAACCAGTTAAACAGGCCAAAAAGCTCCGGAAAGTTCAAAGTAAAGAAATTTAAAACTTGAACTATTCAGCTTTTCATGTGCAACACATTTTGCGCAATAAAGGTTTATTTACAAACAAGCAAGCAGAAAATTTGTTTACAACAATTATACACAAAATAGAAGATATATTTTGCTTTGGGTTTTTGTCAAATACATTGTACACAAGAGCATGTCATTAGATTGAGTTTCCTGAAAATAAAAACAAGAAATACACTTCCTTTGAGTCTAGTGCCATATATGAAGTATGAATATTTGGGCAACCTTCTCACATAATGCTGATTTACATCAATAAATCTTGCAACAGTGTGAGGCCTTGTGTTTTCTGGGCGAATACAAAAAAGGGGCTTTCAAACCATTGCGTACGCTGTGGAAACTTTATCTGTACATATTAGGGAATCAGGTATGTAGTAGATGCTGAACAAGGCAAAACATTGAACTTTATGGTGACAATGCCAACAATTGTCACAAGTAAAATCCAATTCTATAAAAAAGTGTGATGTGCGAGGGACACAAGAAACATAATGGTAACAATTATGAAAGAAAGTTGTTTTGTGAAAAGGCAATAATGAAAAAACATTTGATAAAAACAGAAAAAAATAAAAGGTCAGGACTGTGGCACATATTCTTTCCAAATTATTTCAAAACAGTCTTTTTCATAGAAATGTATTGATTTGCGCTGGATGCAACATGTATCTGAGATGTAAGGTGGCAGTAATTATTTGAGGTAACTTGTATTTTTTAGATCAGATTAATTTGTACCAAAGACCACAATTGTAAGGTACTAAATGTACTTTTGTTTTTATATCTTTTTGATTGTCAAAAACTTTTGATTAAAACAGCAAAAACATTATTTCCGCAAAACTTGATATGAAGTTCATTAAACTTTTACTCCCTCCTCTTCTTGTAGACGAGCTATTGATTTCTTAACACGGAGGGCGGTCAAACGAGCACAGGCATTCTCATACCAACATTCCTGCATGAGACTCCACATGCCCTTGGTGCTCTGTAAGGATGTGTGGTTAGTCACTAGAGTTTGAGAAATGAAAATGAATGAACAGCTTTGATAATATCAAATCTAGTAGTTTGGTACATAAACACAATCCAAACAAACTGGAAACAATTTTTCCATCATGTATAACAAAGTGAAAGGTGATCTTACATCATATTTGTTCCAAGATTCTACTTTGGTTGGTCTGAGATGTTGTTTACAAACCACAGCTTTCATGTCATCAATTGTAGGGTCATCCGGTACAACATCAAAATATGGCAGCTGATATTCATAGTTATTTCCTGGAATTGCAAAAAAATAATTGCAATTTACAAAAATTGCCTGTAGCTGTAAAAATATTTTAGCTTTTCTAGATGTGCTAAGCATGATTGGGGTTTATAATTTACAGTGATGCTATTGTCAAAATATATCTAAATATTTCAGATTAACGTGCTATCTACAACACAAGTGTTGTTCAAACCAATTGACATTACGAGGTAAAATTGCTGGTCAAATTATTGTTGTTCCCATTCTCACCCCCAATTTTGCATCTGCGAAGTATTTCCCAAAATACCAAGCCAAGAGAATATATGTCTGCCCTCTTAAATGCATCAAAGTGTTGAACATTTAGACTGTCATCCAGTACCTCTGGTGCCATATATCTGCCGAAGTAACATATTACCATTTTAACATCCTAAAGTCATAAAATAATGAGACAGCATCTTAGAAATTGTTTTACCGTTTGGTACCGACACGATCATTTGAAGGTATGTCAATAGTGTCATTGGTTGAATCGTGTCTGACAGCAAGGCCAAGGTCAGCAATTGCACATTCTGTGTTTTTCTTCACCAAAATATTCTTGGATTTCAGGTCACGATGAGCAATAGGTGGTTTGCCTAAAATTTAAACATTAGTGAATTTTTCCAATTTGGCATTGTTAAATGATACGAACTTTATACTATAAATAAACTTCACTTCTCTTGCAAAAAAAAAACATGTCTGGCTAGTCCTTTTTGTTTTTATTCACCTAGTGTTCCTACGATCTCCATATGTAGATGTGCTAAACCGCTTGCAATGGACCACGCAAGTTTGAACATTGTCGGTATGTCAACAGTGGTTTCACCAAGGTAATCAAATAGTGATCCATTACTGTGGTACTCGGTGACCAACCATAATTCAGTCCAGGTACCAACATCTGAAAATCATTAAATTTCGCAAATCATATGATGAAATATTTATTATATTATATGAAATGCTACAAAAACTAAAGTATATATGGCCAATATTTATATTTTTTAAGCAATGCCACAAAGAAATATATTGACTCAAGACCAAGTTTGTTTTGAGTAGCAGTGTCAAGTAAAAGCTTAGTGCATGATGAGACATGTTATAAATTTGTAAACATTGCACCTTTATTGTCTGCAGCAATGAAACCAAGGATGTGTTCATGTCGAAGCATATTAGTTTGATAGATTTCAGCTTCTCTAAACCATGAGCGTTCATCTCTTGTCACAAACTTTTTGACAGCCACATCTTCACCTCTCCAAATTCCTCGGAACACTTCACCATACCTTAAAGATACAAATTCCCATAACACTCACTTTTGACACCAATTTTCCAGTGTTGCTATAACTTATATTTCAAACAATAGCTGTCTGGTCACAAACATTTTTTTAATATAATATAGTAGGAAACAAATATATTATTTAACAAAAGTTTGGATCAAATATTATCATAACAACAAAATTATTTGCAATTTGATATCAAATGGCAATTACCTTCCTTTTCCAATGACTTCCTGTAAAACAACTTGTCTTGCAAGTGTGCGATGAACCAGTAGAGGCAGGCCTTGACCAGATCCGCTAGTAGAATTATCAAGGTCTGGCATGCGTTCATCTGTGAAAAAACAATTGCAGTTTTAAACTTTCAATACAACAATGTACAACCCTTTGTATGTTTGTCAAAAACTACTTTTTTAAAAATACACCAATACAGTAGAATGGATAAAATGCTGAAATAAAAAAAATGTAGCCCATGATATGAAATAAATTTTAAGAAGTGAAAACAATTTCCAATTGACCGCAACATCTTAGTTTCTTCCGCAAAACTATATCTCTAAACTTTGCGCAAAAATGTAACTGTGGTTTGTTTTTAATATTGGTAGCTTTGACTGCATTACAAGGGTAATATTAGTTTAGGGGCTGCAGTTTGCAGTCTAATGGTTATAACTGTATGTACATGGACAAATTTGTAAGTTGGTTAAAATCTTTGAATAGGCAGATGGCATAAAACAGTGACATGCGAAAGTTTCCGCCCGAAGCTATGCCTGGTATAATCAGATCGGATATCCTGACACTACAAAAAAGTGATGAGTATTGTAAAATCATATATTTATAGGGGAGCATCACCTTCTATGCCATGTTTTACCCAAACAAAATGTACAACACAGAAAAATAGGAATATGGGAGAGATTAAATTATTTAGGGAAGGTATTATGGACCACATGCTGCTTGACAGGCAATACAGGCATCAGATGTTCACTGCAAAAACATTCGTTATCAGTTAGCATGTTGAGGTGAGAGAAGGGCCCATTGGTATCAGATATGTGCAACCAGAAATGCACTGCTTTATCAATACAAGATAACACAAGAGACTTTGCATTGTACCTTGCACAAAGACTACATACATGCAGGGTGTCGATTTATGCCTTTTTCGCCATCGACACGCGACGTCACTGTTCGACACGGGCGGCGTCAATAAATGTTAAGTTACCGGTATGCAGTACCACGAACAGACAAACGCTATTGTTATCTGCAAATGTCCATAAATTGAATTGCTATGATAACCTAATAAAGCCTGACATATCGGTCACGCCAATCTTGCAACATTCACATCGATCATTTTTTTTCGAAGATTGGACGCCAACGATTTTCCTGTTAACACACAGTTGTCATTTTTTTTGCCGTAGATGCTGGTGGCAAAAGTAGCTCGAAGACTTTGGTGCCAGTATAAGTCGTTTAATTTCAAACCGCAAACAATTAGTTGGGGAGAAATTTGTAGCCTATTTCGAGTCACTTTTAAACAACAGCATTTGACTGAACGGTTACGTAGTGTTGAAAACTTGATGGCATCATCGTTTGGGAACCCCCAATTTGTATACAAAATATATGCAAAAACCTGTCACCACTTGCTTTAACGTTCAGTGAACAAGCACGTTATACCTAAAACTAACCATTGTTTCCAAACATGGAGCACTGTTACCGAAAACGTGGCATTGTTACCAAACATATTGCATTGTTACAAAACAAGTACCATTTTCTGTCAAATTTACATTTGAAATGGGATATGAAAGAGGATCCATGACCACCTATCACGTATATGTGACGTACCAATAATTGCTTGCGGAATACTCCCAGTTGATGAATCATTGACCAAACTTTTTCCAGGAATTCTTCTCTGCTTGAAACAAACTATTCCCACTGCCAGAATGAGAAGCAAAGCACAGCCAATGCTGCCTATAAGTACAAATTTATTTTATGGCTTTGTTTCTTTATGCAAAATTAGTTGGTAGAAATCACACGTCCTGTAGGCGAGGACAAATATTAGGAATTAGTGAAAAGGTTGAAAACGTATACGGCACAGAACACAAATGCGTATTTGCACGATTTTTATAACGTATTAGGTCTTCCTGCAAACACACAGGCTTTCCGTCGAAACAGCTTTGTGGTGTGCTGGTAGAATGTCATATAACGTAATGCGGAAGCCAAACAGACTGCATACAAATATGCCATAACGTGACAGACCAAACTATACAGCAACACGATTTTGCCTAGATATTTTCGCCGGCTTCGCTGGCACAAAACTCTGATTAATTGGCATTTCGGAAAATTACCAATGGGCAAAAAAAATTGCATAAGGTTTTTGATAGAATCGGCTGTACCGCAAGTTTTGGTGGTTATTAGTAGATGGATTACGCAACACATACCTAATTCCGCTTTAAAGCTTTTTGAAACTTCTGTTTAGTTAACTTTAACCGCCGAATTTCAACACAGATAAAGTATCAAAAAGGAAAACAATGAAAAAAAGTAAGGTGGCGTGGGGTTGTAGAAGGTTTAGTGAGGCGTGTACACTGCGTGAAACGCTCATTCAAGGCGAAACTTGTGTGGGTGTGCGATATTACTAAAGTAAATTTGCCTTTTTTTTAGATATTTCTGGCTTGGACAAATCTTTTACCGTTGCAAAGTACCTACTTGTAAGTATTATGGTGAGTTCCAAGACAGTCAACGGACGTCCTTCTAAAAACATAAAATTTGGTAAATGGCAACACGGCAGACAAACGAACAGCATTTGTTAGTCCACTGAAATGGTTATAATAACTACGCCCATTATTCCAGCGTGAGAAACTGTCACCACAAGTTTGCAAGGGAGACAGCGTATCTAACATGTGTGTCGCGCTGTCTGGAAAAACAGAACAATAGAGACAGCTTTTACGTCACTGCACGCCAAATTAAAAGCAGTCATTTGGCATTGTGGCAAACCCATCGATCGGCACTAACGAAAGTTACCGGTTTGCATGCGGATCGCAGGACTTATCAAGGATATTGGCTGTTTGGTGGCGAAGCGTGCGTTACAATAGCCACGGTGTTAACCTACTGACCCAAAGCTGGCGACCCATTTCTTTCTCTATGGACAATGCAAAATCATTTTCTTTCTCCAGCTGGATTTGATGTGTGTGAGACACATTTGACCTATTTCTGAATAAGGGCCAGGAACTACAAAGCATCTTTACATAACATAGTCCTTGTAACAAGTCTTACAAAAAACATAAATTTGGTAATGGAAGACATAATGCATGAAGTATCAATTTCTGAAAAAATACACATTTATTTGTACTACTATTTCACAAAATCTGCACCTTAACATGTATACTGAGCCAGTACATAGGCAGTTAACAGAAATAAACCTACTTTACATTTTTGTATGTTCCCGATTTATAGAAGTTTTTTTTCATTTCAGTTATATTGACAACAAAATATCATAAATTAGACGACTATCGATCACCAAAGGTTATGTAAAAACTAAATGATAGGGGTTGCAAGCAAGAAAGTTTGGGAACCATGCTCTACAGTCCCCATTACACACCTTCATTTGGTGTAGAATCAGTAATCGGACTAAATGTGGGTGGTTCTTCAGGGTTGTTGCAATAATCTTCATAACAGCATTTAGTTTGTATAAGTGTGTTGCGTACAGATGAGCATATGAATGGATGACCTAGGGGGAAAAGATCATTGCCCTGTAGGCAACCCCACTGAATTACGACCTGCAAAAACCAGAATAAAAGTTACGCAAAATTAACAAATGCAATAATATTTGCTTAAAAATACTTTTGGAACAAATTTAGATTCAATATATACATATATAATATTATAATTGAAATGTACTCATTTTGGATTTCCAAGGAAGTTTACACTTGATTTAAAAGTCCATTTAACAAACATGCCAAAAGTTTTTTGGCACCAACTTTAGGCAAGATTTAAATGCATTATAAAATAAAAAATGCATGGAATCACAGATAGTTGTTTCCATAGCATTGCTAAAAGTAGTTTGTATGACATAGTGTGGTACCTTATCTTTTTTCTCCAGTTTTTGTATGTTAATGTAACAAACTGAATTTGGAACAGTGCATACATGTGACCCATTGCATTTGTCATTTGGCAAATTCCCACCACAATTACATGAAATACCTAGAAATTAAAAAGGTGTTGTAAATAATAACAATACTTAGTTTTGTCACACTTTAGCAAATGTATTTGTCACTATATACTTTTAACAAGTTTACTTACCAAGAGTGCAATGAGCACATACTAGTAACAAAATCACACTGAATAATATTATGCTGTGAAGTTTCGTCATTTCATAACCAGTTAATAAAAAACAGTTTGTAGTTAATTTATAGACTTTATAAACAGGTTTTACTGCTCACACTGAAAAGAGAAAATGTTTTGGACAAAATTAAAACAACGAAATTGTTCCACAAAATGTCAGACACCTTTATTTATGGTTTCAACTTTAATGGACTTGACTTCACAATGCTGCAGGTACAAATTGATTGAAACTGCTTTGGTTTGAATAGTAGTTTTTCAATAAAATGCATGCAGCACAATTTAAAGTAGAAATTGTAGGGGAACATAACTGCCAGGCACCAAAAACAAGTTTTAGCTGAAGAATTATGCCTGGAATTAACAGCAACTAGCACTTCTGGCAGTTACTTGGATTTGGTTGGCGCTTTTGCTGTCCATTATAGTATAAAAAATCAATCCAAAGACACCAACCTAAATATTAATTATGTGTTCTCCTAGTTGTTTAGGTCAGTTTAGAAAGTTCTGCAAAAGGTACTTAGTTGATCACAAAAAAAAACATAACAGATAAACTGTCCATCTGCTGCCATTTTCCATATGATCAAGACCTTATCACAACAGTACAAACGCACACCAAAGCCAAGTAGCTACCAGATGGACTAGTTACTGTCAATTACTGATGCTTCACTTCGCTTATAAATACATTATTGTTTTTGGTGCTTGGTACTCACATTCTTTGACAAATTATGCCTTTTCCCAAATAAACCTTTTTTCCCAAAAAGGATTTACTGCTGAGCTACACGTTTTGTTAAAGAACTTCTATTTAAACCAATGTAATTTAATCTAATTTTTACCTGCAACATTGTGACTTCAGACTTATTGATGACACAAAATCTGAACCATGAACTGCACTTGTCTAAGAGAGTGTAACATCATATAAGCTCCTGTTACACTAATTATAAAAAAAAAACATAGGAATGGCCAAGCACCTATTTTTGACAAATATACAATGTTTCTGTTGCTGCCAGGCATACTGTAATTTAATAATCTGTTCTTTAATACAACATTTTACACAGCACATTAGTTTTTTCAAGCTTAAGCCGTATTGTATAAACATAAGAGTAACTAAATAAGACTAGTTTAACCCCAAGATTTACAAATCACAACCAACCTACTGTATTTTGTTCCAACACTTTTTCACTTTTATCGTTAACTATTGGCAACAAGAATTTCAAAGTAGTGATTTAACAACATTCATGTACAATATACATGACTCTGGGATGTGTTTTACACAACCAACCTAACACTCAATCCTTCCCTGGTAAAAAAATTTCCGACAACTTTCTAGACAGTGTCAACAAAGCTGTCTCGTTTGTCAGCTTCTATCTTTTTTGAGTATGATTTCTATTTCGTTCTAAACTTCACTCGTACTGATTCTGGATGCAAATGACAATATACAGTACTATTGTCGTATATTAATTTATTAGTAATTAGTATGCTATAGCAGGGGTTTACAAATAGTGCGTGGCTGCCCAGAATTGGTTCGCCAGACTGTCCGTTTCGGGTGGCGACTGGCGAATAATGTAAATGTAACGACGCACTTTTCTTTAGTTTTTAATGCACACCGCCTGGTCAGCCATTGTCAAGTGCCTGTTTGTTTTTCTTACTCTCATTGCTTGCCTTATGTTGTCACACAAAGACTTTGCAACCGCTTATTATGCTATTATTTGGGTCGCAAGACACCAAGGATATTTTTTGAAATTTAATGATGAAAGTTATTGCATTTATATGGAGACGAGGTTTTTCTTTTTTCGTCATGATATGCCTATAATTGGGATTTTGTTTCAAACAGATATAAAGTTGAAATGCCATTTTTTACGATCACAAAAAAACACATTTTCCAGTATAGCTAAGTATGCAAACACATATTTATTTATTGTTGGTTGTTGAGCCGGAAAGGTACAGTACAACGGCGGAAACACGTGAACTGCAGACATTTATGCACACTCTTTAATTTCGATCGTCTTGCCGACGTCCATCCGTTTGGTACCAAACTTGGCACGAACTACCGAAGGCGAATTACAGTGTGTTCAACATTCCTAGCTCCATTTGATTACCCAATTTTGTTTTTCTAAAATCCATTTAGGAAAATGACACTTCCACGACAGCAGTGGTGATTTTGTTAAATTTTTAAAACTGCTGGGGAACAAAAGGATCGACGTCAGAAAGTGGAACATATTCTCTGTCTGGTTGTTTTAACCAGTAAGACCGTCGTCGCCCTATAGGTCAAAGCAGTGTGCACAACTGTCTGCAACTCACTGGTCTTTTTGCAAAACAATTATTTCTTACCGTAGGTCCCATCCCCACCTAATTAAATGGCTACTTCTTTTTGGTGGATTCTCCAAGTAAGTTGTGCAGTCATTGTCAAATGTTTATTGCAAAAAGAAATTTTAAAACACAAATGTGTCAGCAAAATTATTTTTTACAATTAAAGCTTAGCAGATCCAGCTATAAGAATATATCTCATATCACAAAACACTTCAAACAAATGATTGCAGAAAACAACCGGGTCATATTCAGAGTTGGAGTCAAAGGCGGAGACAGCCAGTATAATCTTGTTACTTTTTGGACTGTAGCATATCCCATACCCATCAAGGACTGCAGGCCCAAAAGCCATACCAAGATCTGCTTTAGATGGTAATTGGCTTGTAGACAAATTAAAGCGCATTACACGCTTGTAAGAATGATCCTTAAAAAATTCCGGAACTGGTAGGCCAATTTCTTTGGCTGCAAGCTTTAATCCAAGTAAATGTCGGTCAATTCCTTGGCCTGTTATAGCGTCATTTACATACTGACGATGAGAAGTTATTGCATCTTTTAAAAGTTTTGCCTTTTCTGTTGCTTGCATAAATTGGGAATCAACATTTTCCACAAACATCTGAGATTCAATGGAACAAGACCTAATATTGTCAGTGCGACCAAGTCGAAACTGACGCAAAGATGCACTTTCATAAGTTGCAGGTTGCTTATGATGCAACCTCCAATATGCAAGCTGTAATCCAATTTGAACGAATGAATCAGAGCTAATTTTTTGTGTCCTAATAAATTCTTTGCCAAATTCTTTGAAGTCAACCACCTGCAATTTAATGCTTGATGCCAATTTATCAATAAATATTGAAGCCTCCTTTATTTGTGTCAATAGATCATCAGTTACATTGAAAGGAAGAGATTTAGGTGGGAGCAACTCTTTTGTTTCACCAGACCTGTTCTGACGGGATTTAAAGGATTGATTCGCAAGGTTAAGGCAAATATGATCTGAAAGTGCTGCAATAGGAGCACCATCTCCTACTGAATGCTCACAGACCAACCCAACTCCACCATCTTCATCTACAACCATTTGGATAGTTTTGTCAAACCATCGGTTGCCAGTGTTTAGATGGCTTCCTCCACCATGTAGACAATTCAAAGCAAACTCACTTCTCCAGTTTTTATTGGATGTTGAATTAGATTGATCAAGACACAGTGTGAAAATGGACTGCTGAATTGAATTAACTGATGATTGGTTTGAACTGTCCCTCGATAGTTTGATGTAGGCTTTCGCCCATCTATCCCTATCAAACGACGAAAGGATTCCAACAGCAGGGCCATTATATTTACACAACCGTGTTATTTTATGCAATTGACTTTCAAGCTCATCTATAGTCAGAGGAGTACCATCATCATGATAAACCATCAATTCGAAGAAATTATTTTTGTACACCACAGAAATGTGTCTGGGAAGTGTTTCCGCAAATGACCTTACATCATCTTTTACGAGCTGTGGTATTCTACATGATGATAGCACTTTATAATACTGATCCATACAAAGAGGTTTACCTCCCAACTTCTCCACAGGTAGAGCTTCATTGTCAATGTCCACTTTATAAGCAATTATGGCAGAAATGACCTTCGCTGCTTGGTGAATTTGGCCAGAAGTTCCTTGAAAATTGTATCGGGGAAATATTGCAGATGGACTGCAATGCACAACCACCGAAGCTCTTGAAAGAAGATACGCCTGTTCAAGCCACCAATCAGACAACCAGTTTTCTTTTGCATTAGCACGCTCAAGCAGAATTTTTTGAAGCCTTTCTGCAAGTCCATTGGATTTGCCAAACTCTTCCACCAAACTTTTTGTTTTTTGAAATTCTACATCACTTACCAATGGTTTAATGGTTTTTAAATACTTGTTTAAAGTCTTGTCAAGTTGTGGAACCGGTAGGAAAGGTAAACTTTCACGATGACTGTAAAAGCGTCCAGGATTGTAACTTGACTTTGACAATAACTGCGATTGCATATCAGTGTCACAATTGCGAAGCAATAGTACTTTAAGTTTCGTTTACACTATACCACTGACATAAGATGTACCTGTTAACGTATTATTGCATATTTTTATTAGCATGAAATTCGTATAAATGTGATCTAATCCAGTGCTCTGCAATATTTTTATAGTATAATAGCCGCGAAGGTGGGTATATTTAAATACACCAAAGAAAAACAGAATTGGGCTGTATAACCATCGACACATATTGCTGCATGAATCAATACTAAACGATTGTCAAAACAACTCTTCTTTTTCTCTTGTACCACCGGTTGCTGTACTAGCAGATGCCCTCGAAGTTCGTTGCCAAGTTTGTGCGTTGCAAGTTTGTGCGCACTGAAACGTAAAATTCTTTGTGTGTAATGTGGTTCACCTCGTTTTACGGTCGAAAAAAAGGCCTTTGTTTGGATTCCGGAAAAGCGGCTTATGCTAAGGATACCGAATGATTCTGAATTTAGAAGAACCCCCATTTACGTAACCACAAGAGTCAGGGCAAGATATGTCATTAGACAAAAAATACGTCACTGTGACTTTACTAACCAAAGTTCCAAGCTTATTTGTCGCTTTTTATCGGTATAACAAATTATACAGCGGCAACGACATTACTCTGTACTTCAAAGGACAGGGATGGTTGCGTTTCTCCGATCAGTGACGTCACATTGACGTATGTTTTGTGTGATGATATAAGTTTAACTTTAACTTTGTGATGACGTAATCTGAGTTTTTTTAACATTTCTAGTTGCAAACAATACTGCGAAAAATACTTTGGTTGTTGATTGTGACAAATTTTTATGTATTAAATGAACTTGAACAATAAGTATTGATGTACCACATCGTTTAACCGAATTTTCGGCACTGCCCGAATTAATCAAATCATTTATGACATCACGCGAACTCGTACTTTACGGCTCTGACATAATAACACTAGTTCTGCCAGACAAACAGTGGCGATACGACAGGACAATAGCGTTCTATTATCATCTTAGTTTTTAAGGTTTAAAAGTGGTTTAGTAATCTCTTGTCGGGAGCGGACAAATCAATCTTTCAATAAATACTGATTGGCGTGGTAAATAAACCAATAACTGTTTAATTGTCTCTGTCCTGCAAAGCTGTCATTTTTAAAAACGACTTGTATTGAGGCAAAAATACCCTGTCCCATATCTGTAACAGTTTTATTGTCACGCAAGTAAACGATCATAAGCCATCCGTTGTACTTGTTCCTTGTTTTAGAGCTTTGGTTAACGCAAATATTTGTTATGTTACTTGTTTTGATGCAAAACTACTATGAGTAGTTTTACATTGTTTCCCATTCCAAAAGGCTCGCTGGCAGTTACTGTACGACTATAAAGCCTTATAACATTACGCAACAACTATTTCGCAGAACAGCCATGTGGTCTCGAATACCTAATGCGAACCATACGAATATGGTTTCTGAACAAATGTTGGAAGGAAAAGTTCATTGGAAATGAATTTGCCGCCGGACATCGTCAAAATCATTCTCATGCACTTTGTGCTGTTGATCGGGTCAATAACGTCGCATAAATACACAAAAGACGTACTGTTCCCAACTTGGGCAGTGGTATGACCAAAGCGAACAGGTCTCTGAAATTCCCCAGGTTCTTTTTGATTGGTTAACATATTTAAAGCGCATATGACACGGCCATGACAACTTTGCGTAAAACTAAAGGTACATCTACAACAAACATATGTCCAAAGTTTTTCGGTTCTACGTCAAGTAAAAATGTAGAAAACTGCAATTAAAGTCAAGGCGACCAAAAATTGTAAACCTTTTTCGCTGTGGCGAAATTGACATCACATAAAGGCGCTCGCGTCGAAAAAATGCTGCTTTCGACGCGAGCGCCTTTATGTGACAAGGTTTTACATCACACAAAAATATGTCACTGTGACGTCACAAACCAGACACTTATTTGTTCCTGATTACCGGAGGACCAAAGGGTATAGCAGCAACGACACTACTCTGTATTTCCATAAGACTGGGATGGTGCGTTTCTTCCTCGTTTTGGGTGTGATGTCACTTCTAGTTACTATTGCGAAAAATACGTTAGTGGTTGATTGTGGTGAATTAAATAAATCATTTATGACGCAAACTTGTGGGCAACGCCACTGTCGGACAAAAAGTGGTACTATGACAGAATAACAGTGTTGTGTTGCATAATCAGCTAATTTGGTCGGTTTTTCTCGGCGGTCTTTGTCAGCCTTAAAATTCAATTAACCTACTTCTATCTTTTGCTGTGAGTGGACAAAACGACAATGCTAAATTGACGGTTTGTCTTTGTCGTGTTTTTAAAAGTCCATGTATCACGTTAGCGATCATAAATGCCCTGTCCCAGTAACTGTTTTATCATACACAACTAAATAAAACATAATAGGTCTAAACAGCGATCATCTGAACTATACTAAACCAGTTTTACAATGTTTTCCATTCCTACGCGTAAGGCTTGCTGCCAACACTTGCACGACCAAAGCGCCTTCTATGACGTCACGCAACAATAATCTCGCTTTTGCACGATTCCTTGCGCAGCGGCAAAAATGCGACTTTGATCAGCTGTATCTCAGAAACCAGTCGCCGTATGAAGCTACCTTTTTTACCAAAAATGTTCTGAAGTTATGAACATCTCTTAGTTTAATATGAACATGTTTTATTTTTCCGTGTCACAAGCACTTTAAAGGCTTCTTCAGTAAATTGGAAATCCTGATGTTACAACAAAAGAAAGGTTTGATTGTGGACTTTGCAGAAGATTTGGTTGCTCAAATTAGCCCAACACAGCTCAGCCATCCTGAGCCAAGGCAAGGGGCCATTTTGACCTAAACGGCAAATTATGCTACTATATAACACTATTACCATATATTTAAGCCTGCAATATTACGCTTGTTTTCAAGTTGGTGGATTCTAAAGTTGTTTACCTCTATCCTGTTACTCCACCTGCGTAATGACTTTTCATGACTTATATGACGTAACTGTGTTTACACCAATATGGGCATTTGGCCATTGCGATGTACACCGCAGCGATTTGTTTTCCACTTGGTTAATGATTGAGAGTAATAAGCTGTGATTCAAGTAAGGACCTGCCCAGTAAGATACAATTATAACACTACCAGAGAGAGAGACAATGAAAATATTAAAAAAAAATATATAAAATAACAACTATATGACATGTGTGGAATGGGGGATTGGGTGTAAAATTCTGCGTAGTTACCAAATGCAGTCATTAGTCTTAGTCAATACTGACAAAGACCATGATGACGCAGACACAATATGTCTAAAGGACGGCCAAAGGGCTATATATATCAGAATAAACCGTTTACTATCTGGCACGTGGGAGAAAATCCCAAGCCGGCGAATATATATGTGAGTTTGCAACTGATATCGTTAAAATACAGGACATCCATTGCAGAATCTAATTCGTGTCGCAGCCTATGTAGTTTGAGTAGCACTGCATTAAAAAATTAATAAATTCAATTCGAAAATAAAAAAGCCAAGGCCTCAAAGTTGCTGGTTGTGTTTTGGAACACTGAATTCGTCCTTACTGCAATAGAATGTATTGACAATCAGCAAAGTTATACTACCAAGATTATTTGGTAGATTGGACTTACACTGTGAAAAGTATGACGAAAACGCTCAGCAACGAAGTGTGATGGAAGCATACGCAATGTGTTTGCGACGGACAGACATAATAAAATGAAATATTCCATCCCCCTCGGATTGCCACATTACAACTTCTATCTCTTGTTCCAATCTTAATTCACCTTCGATCACCAACGAACATTGTTTGATTGCACAGGATTGAAACTCACCGGGCAAATTAACCGGATGACGTTCGTCAACAGCATGACCAATGCACTCCCAAGCTATCATTGGGTAAATGCTAGTATGACCATGGTTGTTCGGATCAATGTCAATAATACCAAGTGTTTTGGTAAACATAAACGTTATCAAATTCAAAGGGACAACTCGTAATGGTTGCTCAGTAAGCGTCTGTTGACTCCATGTCCTTTGGTGATTATTAACAAACGATTTGAGGCCTTCTGGAAAGGAGATTGGTCGCTTGGAAACTTTGTCAACCAGCACCAATCTGTTAGTCAATGTCATGTATTTTTTTCGTGCAACAGGGTGAAATGCTTCGCATAGGTTTACTGCCGAAGTATTTCTAATTTCCACTGTTGTGTGCTGAAAACGAACAGGTTTGCGTAGTAACACCGGTCCAAGGTGGTCTTTGAACTGCTTTGTGCAATTGAACAAGTGATCCGTGAACTCAAAATCAAGACGCACCAAAACAAGCACCTTTGATTTTAATCCTTCCTTGCAGACTTTGTGAAACAATTGTGAAAAACTTACACGACCGCATAACTCTACATACTTGATCCATGGAATAATGTCGTGTGGGCCTAAAACATTGCTATTAAATACTCAGCTTGCACCCAAAAAACAAACAAACATACCTTTACCAACATCACAAAATAGCCCTATGTTGTCAACATCCAAGTAGCCAACACCTTCGAATTCAAGCCCTTCTGTGTCTTGTGGCTGATGCATGTTATTTTCAGCAAACACAATGGTTGTTTTCTGTCCGCTTGCTTCACTTGTATGGGTTTCAAATGGTTAATGATTGACATTCAGAAGGGTAAATGTCAGTATGTCCATGGCTGTTCTGGTCAATGTGAATGAAACCGAGACCTTTGGTGAAAGTGAACATTTAAGGGCATAAATCGAGATAGTTCTATTGTAAACGTAAAACTCCGGGCGGGGTCTCTGTTTTAACGAACAATTCAAGTGCTTCTGGAAAGATGCCGGTCGCCTATAAGAAACTTTGGTGACAAGTACGATTCTGTTCGTCAATGCCATGAATTTTTTTTTACCATTTTAGGGTCAATGTTTGGTACAGTGCCCAATAATTTGGATTGTTACCACAGTGCTGTGTTGAAAGCGAACCTGTTTGCGTAACAAAATTGGGTCATGTTTGTCTTCAAACTGCTTGATTCGTACCATCGAAAATTTGATCATTAAACTCAAAATCACTCCTCCGGTGGTTACAGGACAGGTAAATTTTTACGAATTCGGTGCCAGACTTCGGTGCAAGGACGAATTATAGTTTTTTTGTGCATGTGTGGTAATTCCACAAAACTTGATGAAACAATTTTCAAGAAAACGCCACTGTACAGAAACTGATGTACATCACAACGAGTACGCTTGAAAGATGAAATTTACATTTCGCACCCAACTGGCGTACAATGTCGTGATATCGGCCAGTATTGCACAGAAAACATCAAATTAAGGCATGATATTGGACAATAGAGTTTAAACATTCCAGATGTATTTTCCAGTTTTGATATATTTTCCATGACAAAATATGATACTTCAGTTGACCAACGACTTAAAAATTTGTTTAAAATCTTAATAAGACGCTATAACACTTATAAGAAACATCTATAACTAGTTAAAAAGCGCCGAAGACTGATCAGATCATGCAAAGGAATGAGCTAGCAACAGTCTTTTTTCCTTTTTTTGGTTAAAAAGCCACTTCGAATGGTTCTAGATTAGAAAAAGTTTGGGAATAAATTGTGCGTACCAGAACTGTTCGTCCCCAAAACAGTCAACGTCATTTGACGTTAAAATAATAGATAAAAAGGCCCTTATGGTCAAACTAATGTTTCTGCAAGTAGACAATCCACGTTCTATAATCTTCCTAAAAAGTGTGACTTGCATCAACTTTTCCTGTTCATGTTTTGAATTCAAACGCCCTTCTAAAATATACATAAACATTGCATTCAAGCCATTTCATAAATTAAACTTTTTTCATAGTTCATTCAAACAAAAATCAATAAATGCCATCAATGTTGCAATGTGCTATCATGTCAGAGCTGCAATTCGACACAACGAAATTTTGTTTTGACGATGTAGATTCCCAAACCCAATTTCGTTAATTGTTTCACGTTATGTTCTCTATGTTTGGCACAACTCTCGTTATTATGTGACAAAGGCTGCGCAGTAGACGTGCGCGTGCAGACCGCATGGTTATGTTTTTCATTGCTAGTTGTGTTGGTAGTTATTGTGGTACGTGGTACATATAATAATACTGATTCTATTTGAATAAGGTTTTAGTTGCAAAACGCGAAATAGTTTGTTGACTGCTTTGCAACAATTAAAAAAGTTTACTGGATTACTAATGCAACTGAAAGATGTGTTGTCACTACTGATAATTTACGGAATAAGATCGGTCGCAAAACAGTTCGGTAAGTGCGATTGAATTTGCCATAGTGTGAATTTGTCTATATGTTGAATGTACAATTGTGTTTCTTTAACTAGAAACCGTTCCATTCTGGCGCGTTGTTGTGCTGGTCGTTCCTGTATCGAATACAAGTGTCTGTTGTGTTTCGCGGGCTCGGCTACCTAGAAGATTGGATGGGACGCGTTTCGGCTAAAGGCCAAAAAATTGCTGTGTAGCGTGTAGCGCCGCCGATCCGCAGAAAAAGCACGTCACAGACGAACTTGTGCAATAAGATGAAATGTAATATTTTTTCTGGGATTCCAAATTTAAAACGAACATTTCGTTTCAATTATTTTACGGTAAACACGTCCTCAAACAATAGTCATATGTATATCACACGCAAAACAATGCATTGTACGAAATAAATGGCAGACAGTTTGATGTTCATGCACAAAATATTTAATGTAGGCTATACAGCACTTGGCAGATCCAGCAATGTACCAGAAATATTTTTTACAACTTGGCAGATCCAGAAATCAAAATGTCTCTCATATCGCAAAAAGCTTTAAACAACTGATTGCAGAAAACATCTGGGTCATAATCGGAGTTGGAGTCGAAGGTGCAGACTGTTAGTAAAATTTTGTTACTTTTAGGATTGTAGCATATCCCATACCCATCAAGCACTGCAGGTCCAAACGTTATGCAAAGATCTGCCATAGATAGCACTTGGCTAGTAGATAAATTGAAGTGCATTGCACGCTTGTAAGAATGATCCTCAAAAATTTCCGGAAGTGGTAGGCAAATTTCTTTAGCTGCGAGCTTTAATCCAAGTAAATGTCGGTCAATTCCTTGGCCTGTTACAGCTTCATTAACATACTGACGATGAGAAGTTATTGCATTCTTTAAAAGTTTTGCCTTTTCTGGTATTTGTGTTGTTGGGGAATCAACATTTTCCACAAATTTCTGAGATTCAATGGAACACGACCTAATAGTATCGGTGCGACCAAGTCGAAACTGACGCAAAGATGCACTTTCATAAGTTGCAGGTTGCTTTTGATGTAGCCTCCAATATGCAAGCTGTAATCCAATTTGAACGAATGAATCAGGGCTGATTTTTTGTGATTTAATAAATTCTTTGCCAAATTCTTTGAAGTCAACCACCTGCAATTTAATGCTGGATGCCAATTTATCAATAAATATTGAAGCCTCCTGTATTTGTGTTAATAGATCATCAGTTACATCGAAAGGAAGAGCTTTGGGTGGGAGCAACTCTTTTGTTTCACCAGAAACATTCTGGTGAGAAGAATCACAGTACCGGAAAACATGATCTAAAAGTGCTGCAATAGGGGGACCTTCCGCTAGTGCGTGCTCATAGACCAACCCAACTCCACCATTTTCATCTACAACCATTTGGATAGTTTTGTCAAACCATCGGTTGCCAGTGTTTAGATGGCTACCTCCACCATGTAGACAATTCAAAGCAAATTCACTTCTCCAGTTTTTATTGGATGTTGAATTAGATTGATCAAGACACAGTGTGAAAATGGACTGCTGAATGGATTCAATTGAAGACTGGTTTGAGTTGTCCTTTAATAGTTTGTTGTAGGCTTTTGTCCACCTATCCCTATCTAAAGATGAAAGGATTCCAACAGCAGGACCATTATCTTTACCCAACTGCGTTATTTTTTGCAATTGACTTTCAAGCTCATCTATAGTTAAAGGAGTACCATCCTTATGATAAACTGTCAATTCGAAGAAATTATTTTTGTACACCACAGAAATATGTCTGGGAAGTTTTTCCGCAAATGACCTTACATCATCTTTTACGAGCTGTGGTATTCTGCATGATGATAGCACTCTATAATACTGATCCATGCAAAGAGGTTTTTCTCCCAACTTCTCCACAGGTAAAGATTCGTTGTCAATGTCCACTTTGTAGGCAATTATGGCAGAAATGACCTTCGCTGCTTGGTGAATTTGGCCAGAAGTTCCTTGAAAATTGTATCGGGGAAATGTTACAGATGGACTGCAATGCACAACCACCGAAGCTCTTGAAAGAAGATACGCCTGCTCAAGCCACCAATCAGACAACCAGTTTTCTTTTGCATTAGCACGCTCAAGCAGAAATTTTTGAAGCCTTTCTGCAAGTCCATTGGATTTCCCAAACTCTTTCACCAAACGTTTCGTGTTTTGAAATTCTACATCACTTACCAATGGTTTAACGGTTTTTAAATACTTGTCTAAAGTCCTGTCATGTCGTGGAACCGGTAGGGAAGGTAGGCTTTTCTTGTGGCTGCATAACTGTCTATAAATGTAACTCGGTAATATCTGTGATTGCAAACCAATGACACAATTGCGATGTAATTTTTGTTTCATTCTTGCAGACATCATATTGCAGCCCAACACAAAGTACACTATTTGTTTATCCGTGGCTAAATGTAGTCCTTTTATAAAATTAAAAAGCGTAATGGTAAGCAATATGTCACGTAGTCGCAGAATCGCGCATGGAATTTTGATAATTTATGTCTATGGCAATTGCTCCGCAAACGATGGTAGGCGTACTGGGGTGTGAATGCAACCAGACAAGTTTTTTAACCTTAATAAATAACTTTTTGTTTTGACAACTTTCCACGTTACCGTAATTCAACAATACGCCGGTCCAAACTCTAGCTAGTCCGTATTTATATAGCCTACAACCACGTCATATATCTTTATAGGCTATATATTGGGTTGAGGTGTGGCGCTGAATGTAGAATATTCCACATTATCACCCCTACATGTAGGAGACAAATTATGATCATACTCTATCAAGAATATTCGAGAGCTTGTTAACGGACCCAATTGCAGATTTTCAACAATCATTAGACTTAATTAATGCTGTTTTGTTAATGGGCAGAAAAATATGGATTTTCAAAGAAAGGTGTTATTGTAGCCTAAAATAACAATCAAAACATTACATAAAATTTCATCACACCTTCTGTTTTGCTATATTATTCTAAATAGTCTAAGGCACAAAAAAAGTAACAGTACCTATAGGGAATATACTATTCATCGCAATATTTGCTTTACTCACCTAATTTCTTTATACCGTATGCGCAATACACTCACATTTTCAATCAAAAAATTCAGACTTTAGGCCTACAGGTTTTAAACAAAAATGACAATAATACAAAATTTCATCTAATTAGGCTACAGTAAAACATTGAATACAAGAATCACTGCGAAACGTTTTCTACTCGGCTCTGACTCGGTCTCCTGTTTTTCCGCCGTTGAATTTGGAAACAAGTAAAAAAGTTTGTTTTGTCGCTGGTTCTGAAACTCAATAGGCTACAATTCCAGAGCAATTGGGCGTAGAATGCTTTCGAGCATGCATTTCTTAGAATCGTTGCGCCGAAAATTACTCTAACACGCCAATGCCATTCTTAGTTACGAAGAATTCTAGAATGTTTTCCCTCTACCTTATAAACCGCGACATGTTGTATTGTCGACAATTTTTCGCCGCTGTATCAAATTATCACAGATACAATAATGGTGAAAATGTCAAAAAAAAACTATTGTAGGCTAACTTATTTTAACATTTCCTTTACGGGACAGAAGTAAATTTTGTACTTGATTACAGTTTTGTTTACTGTACCTTAATAGGCCTATAACGACAAAAACTCATCTACTTATAGTGCATATGACACGTAAAAATAAAACATGTTATTAATCAAACTAAGAGATGTTCATAACTTTAAAACATTTTTGGCGAAAAAAGTAGCTTGATACGACGACTGGTTTCTGAGATACAGCTGATCAAAGTCGTACTTTTACCGCTGCGAATGAAATCGTGCGAAGCGAGCTATTGTTGCGTGCATCATAGAAAGCGCTTCGGTTATGCGCGAGTGCTGGCAGCAAGCCTTATGCGTAGGAATGGAAAACATTGTAAAACTGGTTTAGCATAATATTGCATTAAACAGGGGAAAAAAAGTGAACAAGTGCAATAAACGGATTTTATGTTAATTTAAGCTGAAGTCAGATGGCCGCTGTTGGACCTATTATGTCTTATTTAGTTGTGTAATAATAAAACAGTAACTGGGACAGGGTGTTCTTGTTGTTACAGCAGTTATGATCGCTAACGTGATACATGAACTTTTGAAAACAGAAAAACCGTTAGTTTGGCATTGTCGTTTTGTGCACTCATAGCAAAAGTTAGAAGTAGGTTAATTGAATTTTGGCCTCCGAAGACCAAACAAATTAGCTGATTATGCAACACAGTTATTCTGTCATAATAGTAACACCACTTTTTACCCGACAGTAGCGTTGCCTACGAGTTCGCGTCATAAATGATTTATTTAATTCGCCACAATCAACCATGCACTAATGTATTTTTCGCAATATAGTAACTAGAAATGTTGGAATCATCAAATTAAAGTCAACACAAAGGGGAGGTTAAAGTTATGACATCACATCCAAAATGGCGTCATGTAATGTCACTTAGCAAAGAAACGCACCAATACCGTCTTATCGAAGTACAGAGTTATGTCGTTTCTGCAATACCCTATAGCAGCACCTTGTGGTAAAGAGATGCACAAAACAAAAACTGTTTCCAGAACGAAATTGTCAAATTATGCTCCGAACACTTGGAAACGACATTTCGTTCCAAGAAAGAAAAAGTGTTCCGGACCGTAACATAGGGCAGTGGTTCTTAACCGGGGGGGCGTCAACCAATTCTCATGGGGGGCGCAATCTTTATAACAAAACTTCATTTTTTGTAGTAACTTTAATGTCCTATGCTGTCTGTCATATTTTTCTCACAGTTTCGGAACAAAAATCTTGTAGTTTCAATGAAAAATCCGCCTGTGCAGTTAAGTTACTGTTACGTCACAAAGAAACCATTGCGTCACAAAATACCTTTTGTAATGATTCATCTGTTTCGTCACAAACCGTTTATTGGTCCCGTAATTTTTTAGTTAAATAAGCAAACTTAAATTGATACATATTATGTTTTTATCGTGTTGCAGTGTTCAGCTAGCTAGCTTATTTAGGTACATCGACAAAAACACAATTGCTTTTGGTATGAAACTTGTTTACAGTTTGGGGGGGGCGTAAGGCACAAGTCCGTTACTAAAAGGAGGCGTGATAGAAAAAAGGTTAAGAACCACTGCCCTATGGTCTTCCGTTAATTAGGGACAAATAAGCCTTTGGTTTGTGACGTCACAATGACATGTGTGATGCAAAACCCTGTCTGACCTTCAAGGTAACGTAATCTGTGGATTCTCCTATGTTTGAAACTATTCGATATCTGCAAAAAAAGACGCCTTCTCCTATCTAAACAATGCATTTTTTCGACGCAAGCGCCTTGTGTGATGTCCTTTTCTCGTCAGCGCAAAAGGTTTACGATTTTTGGTCGCCGTTACTTTTCGTGCAGTTTTCTACATTTTTTTAATTGACGTAGAACCGTAAAACTTTGGATGTTTGTTGTAGAAGTACCTTTAGTTTTACGCAAAGTTTTTATGGCCGTGTCACATGCACTAAGGTGATATATTCTGTGAGGACATTCATCAGAATAAATCAAAATGGTCAATATCAAGTAGTTTTTCCGAAAACGATTGACCACAAATGAATGTTTTACTCCATATATGCATTTTTGTCGTGTAAATACGTATAAATCAATTCCTCAACCGTGCAACCATAAAAACGCTGCTAAATTTGAAAATGTATGTAGGCCTACTGAACTGGGCTAATGGGGTCCATTTGCGCATATTAGATAATTATTCAACTAAACAGAAATAGAAACATATGTATGTTATGTCACCATAAAGGTCATATGTAAACGAATTAACAAAAAGACATATTAAAAACGTTTGGCATTTACAAAACCCAGGCATTTCGGTGTACCCTAAAAAGAGTTGCGTGATGAATTTGCGATAACATTTAAGTTACGCAGTGCACAGTTGCACAGCTGTTACTTTCATTCGGTTTTACACATTTGTGACGCAAGGCCCGCGTTGTTCAATAAAAACGCGGATGAAAAAGTAAACCAAAGCCTACAAATCGCGGCACTACGACGCGGTCACCCACCCAAGTACTAACCTGGCCCGACGTTGCCTCACTTTCCAGCTTGGACGAGGAGGCTGTTCTCAACGTGTATCGTCTAGGCTTACATTTAACGGCGTTTTTATTGTTACAATGAGCTTTATTGCAAGTCAACGACTTTTATTTCGGGATAACAGGTTTTATAATTTCCAAAAAGTGTGTGTGTTGTGCTTTGTTCATTATTGCGAGTTTCTCGTTTGTCTTTTCACCGAGAAATAATGCTTCCTTGCCTGTCATTGTACATGTAAGACATACTGGATGTGGGTGGTCCGCGAACACTGTAAATTTGTTTGTTTCAATGTCCCGAGCGTACGCCCGCACGTCGGCGTATAATGCAACAACAAAGAATCCGCCGGCGCAAAGCGTGAGTGTGGACCCGGCCTAAGAAAACTTCGAATGGTTTTAGAGTAAAAAAAGTTTGGGAATCATTGCGCGTTCCAGAACTGCTTGTCCCCAAAAGAGTTGACGTCATTTGCCGAAAAATAACATATAAAAGGGCCCTGGTCAAACTAATGCTTCTGCAAGTAGACAACCCACGTTCTATAATCTTCCTAAAAAATGTGACTTGCATCAACTTTTCCTGTTCATGTTTTGACGTCAAACGCCCTTCTTAAAAAATATATATAAACCCAATAAGCAACCCAAGTAAATGTTGCCATAAAGATATTTTATTATAATTAAATTGTACAACTTTTTATAAATTAAATATGTTTCACAGTTCATTCAAACAGAAAAACAATAAACGTCATCAATTATATGCGGTTGCAATGTGCCATCATGCCAGAGTTGCCATTCAACACAACTGTGTGCCATTATAATATGACATGTGCATAAATAATTATAAATATTTTAACACTATTAAGCTCAATTTAACTTTAAATAGGAAGTGCATAGCATGCTGACAACTTTCTACCAAACTCCAATAAATTAAAATTTTAAACAAAAACGTTTAAATTTAATAACTATTTCTCTAATTTTTGTAGTTTTTTGATGGTGAGTAAATCATAGGTTAAAGCAGTTATTATGAAGTAGGTGCGGCTTAATTATGAAGTAGTTGCAAAGCAGTATATTCTACCCAC
Source organism: Ascidia mentula (assembly GCF_947561715.1). NCBI lineage: Eukaryota > Metazoa > Chordata > Ascidiacea > Phlebobranchia > Ascidiidae > Ascidia > Ascidia mentula. The sequence goes on along the minus strand of NC_138574.1, from coordinate 8,234,219 downwards.
CAAATGGCTGTTATTATGGCACATTACTACAGCATATTGATTGAAATAAATTCTTCCTATGCAAGCATATCTGAAACACATTTAACAATTACAACTTGGCAGATCCAGCAATCAGAATGTCTCTCATATCGCAAAACACTTTAAACAACTGATTGCAGAAAACATCTGGGTCATATTCAGAGTTGGAGTCAAAGGTGGAGACTGCCAATAAAATTTTGTTACTTTTCGGATTGTAGCATATTCCATACCCATCAAGCACTGCAGGTCCAAAGGCCATGCAAAGATCTGCCTTAGATGGCACTTGGCTAGTAGATAAATTAAAGTGCATTGCACGCTTGTAGGAATCGTCACGAACAATATCGGGAACTGGTAGGCCAGCCTCATTAGCTGCCAGCTTAAATCCAAGTAAATGTCGGTCAATTCCTTGGCCTGTTACAGCGTCATTAACATACTGACGATGAGAAGTTATTGCATTCTTGAAAAGTTTTGCCTTTTCTGTTACTTGTGTTGTTGGGGAATCAACATTTTCCACAAATTTCTGAGATTCAATGGAACAAGACCTAATAGTGTCGGTGCGACCAAGTCGAAACTGGCGCAAAGATGCACTTTCATAAGTTGCAGGTTGCTTTTGATGGAGCCTCCAATATGCAAGCTGTAATCCAATTTGAACAAAAGAATCCGGGCTCATTTTTTGTGATTTAATAAATTCTTTGCCAAATTCTTTGAAGTCAACCACCTGCAATTTAATGCTTGATGCCACCTTATCAATAAATACTGAAGTCTCCTGTATTTGTGTCAATAGATCATCAGTTACATTGAAAGGAAGAGATTTAGGTGGAAGCAACTCTTTTGTGTCACCAGAATTATCTTGATGATGGAAATCACAGTATTGATAAACATGATCTAAAAGTGCTGCAATAGGGGGGCCTTCCGCTGGCGCATGCTCATAGACCAACCCAACTCCACCATCTTCATCTACAACCATTTGGATAGTTTTGTCAAACCATCGGTTGCCAGTGTTTAGATGGCTACCTCCACCATGTAGACAATTCAAAGCAAATTCACTTCTCCAGTTTTTATTGGATGTTGAATTAGATTGATCAAGACACAGTGTGAAAATGGACTGCTGAATGGATTCAATTGAAGACTGGTTTGAGTTGTCCTTTAATAGTTTGTTGTAGGCTTTTGCCCACCTATCTCTATCTAAAGATGAAAGGATTCCAACAGCAGGACCGTTGTCTTTACCCAACTGTGTTATTTTTTGCAATTGACTTTCCAGCTCATCTATAGTTAGAGGAGTACCATCCTTATGATAAACTGTCAATTCGAAGAAATTATTTTTGTACACCACAGAAATATGTCTTGGTGGTCTAAATGCTCTTGCAAATGACCTTACATCATCTTTTTCTAGCTGTGGTATTCTGCATGATGATAGCACTCTATAATACTGATCCATACATAGAGGTTTACCTCCCAACTTCTCCACAGGTAGAGCTTCATTGTCAATGTCCACTTTGTAAGCAATTATGGCAGAAATGACCTTTGCTGCTTGGTGAATTTGGCCAGAAGTTCCTTGAAAATTGTATCGGGGAAATGTTACAGATGGACTGCAATGCACAACCACCGAAGCTCTTGAAAGAAGATACGCCTGTTCAAGCCACCAATCAGACAACCAGTTTTCTTTTGCATTAGCACGCTCAAGCAGAATTTTTTGAAGCCTTTCTCCAAGTCCATTGGATTTCCCAAACTCTTCCACCAAACTTTTTGTTTTTTGAAATTCTACATCACTTACTAATGGTTTAATGGTTTTTAAATACTTGTTTAAAGTCTTGTCAAGTTGTGGAACCGGTAGGAAAGGTAAACTTTCTTGATGACTGTAAAAGCGTCCAGGATTGTAACTTGACTTTGACAATAACTGCGATTGCAAACCAATGACGCAGTTGCGAAGTAACTGTAATTTAAGTTTTGCTGACATTATGCTAGTGACATATGATGCACCTGTCAAAATGCATAAGTTCAATTGCATGACATTCGTTGAAATGCTGTGTAGTAGAACAAATACATGGATGGTGGATAATTGCAATATGTGGCTCCTGTGTACTGCATTGAGTTTTGTTTTCACGCGAGAGGTCAAGTGTCGGGTGCATGTTACTGCAAACAATTGCTTACCGTAATTCGGGCGAACTCTACAGCTAGCAACTATGCCAGACACAAGGCTGGCAACGTTTATCTCCAATCCTTTTCACATTAACAGTTTACGTGACAAACGATTAGAATGGAATCCAGAAGAGAATGACCAAACCCCAGACTGCAAATATAGGCAGCGTAAAGCAGCTCACGTTGCAACGTACGCTTAATCGTTCGCATGAGAAAACAGGGTTTATTGAACATACGCACGATTCAACGGTCGACTCGGCTCAGGTGACATATTAACTTGGCCGTTATAAATTCGCCCCTGTATCACTGCGTTTGGCATAAGTTTACCAGTCTCTTAACTCTCTTGTAACCCCAGAGCGGGAGGTCCAAAGTTCAGATATACACTTGTCACACGTATTCAAATTTATTTTACCGCAGTTTTTTGTTAATTTTTAGTCTGTGTGTTCGGTATCGTATTTAAGTGATATATTTGCTATCTACAAGCTTTCATACGATCCAATCTTTTAACTTAATATTTCGACCCACAAAATGTCCAACTCCTGATAACAATCATGAATTAGCTATGGTGTCAAGAATGTTTTTCAGTGAGCTACAGACAGGGCCACGGTTTCGATCTGCTATGGAGCTAGGTCTTATCGGTGCAACTTGTGATTTGCGACGATCTGGCCAGCTAAAGAATTCACAATTAAACAAATGGTTTTGGATGTCACTTCCTATTAACTAAATGCTAAAGATACTCTATCCCAGGGGTTACTTTCATTTCGCCGAAATATATCACATGGTAGTACTTTATTAGCGCGGGAGTGCAAACAACGGACAGGAGACATCACACTTGAAATATAAAAGCAGCTAAAACAACCTTTAAAAATTTCGAGAACACTGATAACAAGCGTAACCGCTGGACAGTTTAAAAGATACGATGCACAAAGGGGAAGAACCTCATTTGGAATTAGGCTTTCGGCTGAAGTCTTTAAAATCCAGGGATCGAGTCCTAGAGTGTTTTGCAAATTGAGCTTGTGTTATTTCAGCTGCAAACGCAAACGGATCAGTGGAAGGTGGCGTGTGGGCACTTGCTATTCTTGGGTGTAGCACACCATTTAGCCAATTAGTGATGTCGAAATTGCTATGCATGTGACGGCGCACAAACTCGTCGGACAGAAGCTCGCGATATTTTGGTCGGTTGTTGTAGTTTTTTGTGCAGCTGGAAAACACGAACAATAGAAAAATTAAATATGTAATGTTCACCAAAGATATGTTCTGACAACTCTTACCACGCAGTCACGAATTTTTGGAAGTGGATGGAGAAGTTTTTGTCATGCGGCAGGGAAGGTGGGTCTTGCTCTAAAATCTTGGTAAGCATTTCGAAGTCAGTTTTGCAGTCACTATAGGGAAATGTTCCAGTTGCAAGTTCCACCAAAGAGATGCCGAGGCTCCACACGTCGGCACGAATGTCGTAGTTGGGGTGCAAAGGATCGGGACTAATTCTTTCAGGCTGTTATTAAATAGTTTGTTAATCGCTCTGGAAACAAATTAAAAACGCAAGAAACTGCATATAAAGCAATTTTAGCAAAAACAAACTTTAACAACTTAGTTTAATTTCAGTGAACAGAAGAATCGATAAATACGGTTTCGGCAAAATTGGTATTGATTTAAAGTCATGTATTACAAAGGGTGTAAGCCGCTAAACAAAAGATTCTACGTGGGAAGGTGAAGCAGAATTTACAGCGTAGCGTAGGCGACGGTTGGTTTGGTCATAATACGCATTATGTTTGTCATTATTGATATAGTGGGATACGATTTACTGTTGGTACAAAATACGATTTACATTTTGGGTACAAAACAAAGTGTAATTTGACAAAACCCACAGACTCGTATGCAACTACAAAGGTTTATCTTCATAAAATAATTTCCTATTTAAAGTGGCTGAGCAGTTGCAATATCATGCCTCAAGGAAAACTGTAAATTTTGCAAATTTAAACAAAAGACTATGATAATCAAGGAAGGTTCTATCTTGGGGCTGCCATACATCATGATTTAGTGTTGCAAATGTGCACCAGTAAGATTTGTTGAAAAGTGATTTGTATACCAGGATTTGTAAAAGTTTGTATTTTTATACATCTTTCATATCAGTAATCGGTGATGGCCTTATAAAATTCAAAGGTCCCAAAATGGGACTTTGCAACATGTAGCGTCTAAGAAACATTTTGTGTGCTCAAAAGCGACGCAAGTGCCATTGCAAAATGTGTCAACTTGCCATGTATCTAATGTTCACACCTTATGAAATTTGATGAGTCTAAAAAATGGGTCAAGATAACTAACAAAAATCTGCAAGGGACCTATCAGATATTACAATAACCTAGCCTTCAATAATTTCACTAACATGACAAAATACTTTCTTACCGCCATATAAGCAGTGCAACCAGCAGCCCTGGTTTTTGCCTGTGAATCAACCAATCGGCCGCTGATCCCAAAATCACATAACTTTATTACTCCGTTCTTACCGACAAGAACATTGGACGGTTTAACATCCCTGTGGATAACATTGTGTTGCTCTTTCAGGTAGTTTAATGCCTGCACAACCTAAAATGTTTTTGAATATTAGGATATTAACATGATTAAGAAAAAAAACACAAAAAAATACATTGCGTTACTGAGGTTTTAATATTTTGAAATGATCAAAAAAGTATAATAAAAAGAGGTTGACTTCATAAAAATAACTATTTGTTTTTTTCTTAAAGTGTAAATGTCCTTCGTCTTAATCATTCAACTGTACAGTACAGTACAACCATGCATTTTGGATGCATTTGTAAATGGAGAACAGTTTTGGAACAAAGCACAACAATATTGCTGTGAAAGCACTGTGACTCTGTTAACTGTTTAGAAAGATAAAATGCAATGACAAATAAAAGTATTTTAACTACACAATAAATTTAAATGCTGAGTAAGAAACATGCATCTTACAGAAACAGTTAATTTTCCTAGTACAGCTTCTGGCATAGGTCCTTGGATTTTCTTTTTGAGTTTCTCAAAACAAGTCTCCATCAGTTCCATGCTAATCCACACAGAGCTCTGCGAAAATATTTATTCATTGGTAAGAATTGGTTACTAATGTAAATTATAATTATCACAAAATTTGACAATTAATTTGCATTTTGTGGCTATAAGCTATATGGTGGGGATGTGTATCACTAGCTTTTAAGGGTGCATATTTTGTTGATCACATTTGTTTATACAGCTTCTTATTGTGGAAAATTTTTGCAATGTTACACGCACACCCAAGAATATTGCACTTGTTTTGCTTGCAAAAATTTAAATGTGGAAAATAAACATTGATACCTCAGTGACAAAAGTTCCAAAACATGTCACGATTGTTGGGCAGTCATGACTTTTTTGCACAATGTCCAGATCCATGAGAATTCTCTTTTGTTCATCATTGTTGCCAGATCTATTCATTTGCTGTGCAGCAATATAGGATTAGCAAGTCAGCTGTCCGTTATTAATTATTGATTAGGATAATTAAATTTGGGACCTGCACCATGTGCTACAATACAATCTGAGTGCAAAATTAAAAACACAAAATGTCTAATTAGAATGCCTTGAAAGTAAAATGCGATGATATAATGTAAATGTTTCAGCATAAGTTTGGACATATAATTTCATTTTCTCTGCATAATGCAAGAAAAAGTATTCTTTCTTAAAATAGTGTACCTTGCCACCAATATGTTTTGAAATTAAACATATTCAAACGTATACACCAAATTATAAATTACTTTGACAGCCATTATGTAGGAAAGAGGGGTGTATTTCATCTTGTACACTTGACCACAGGTTCCACTGCCAATCTGTCCAAGGTTTTCAAATTGGTTTACATGGGCTTGAATAACTTGCCCATTGATTCTTAATTTTCCTGTTTGCTGATAAACTTCTTGAAGCCTCTGGTTAACTCTTTCACTGTGTTAACATTGAAAAAGAACTAAATTTAAGTTTTATTTTATTTAGATTACATTTAAGTGTCAACTTAGCTTCACAGAAAATGATTAACTATTAGTGTCAAAAGTACACCACAAGCTTTCTGTTGTATATTTATACTGAATGGTATTTTCAACATTTCCACCTTTCATTGCTTTTGACCGGTGGTGGAATAGAAAAACAAATCTGTTTTTTCCTTGGTTGTTGCATTGACTGAAGTGTTGAGGCTGGAGCAGATGACTGAAAGTTTAAAGACACTGGAAACAAATAAGACATGCGTCATGCAAATTGATAAATTTAAGTAAAAACAGCAATCATAAAAAAGAAACTTTTAACTTACTTTGAGGTCTTTGCATTGAAGTGGCAGATGGACTGCTCACTTGTGGGCCAAAGTTGAGCCTGTTTGGTGGTCTTTTCTTTGATTGAAAATTCATTTCCAACTGTTTTAGCCTCTTTTCCACATCATTTAAATCAACTGCACTTGGTGCAACATTACCAGACATCATCAAGGTGTGCACAATTCACTAATAAAACCCTAGAGAGAAGTGATGTAAAACATATGTGATCAAAGACACAAACATCATAGTTTAAACTGATTTTTTACTGTACTCATCTAGAGCCTTTGTTTTTTTCATATACTTCAAGATATGAAAAACAGCAAATAGTGACATGATTTCAGTTTCACAACTGATTGTCTGCATCATTGCCTACATGCTGAATGTGCCATACATCTATGCCTATTTTAAGTTTTAAATAGTGTGTAATTGTGCACCTCACATGTTGCAATGATATTGCGTAGGTTATCATGTGACACAGGTTAAATCTATTTAACTAGCTAGAAATATATGTTTAGTTAGAGCCCGTGGGCTTGTATAAACGTGTATGATGTGCACTTGTGCAGCACATACAGGTTTTTACTTTGTACATCTTTCAAAATCTTTACAGAATTTTGTACTTCCCTTCAAACCTATACAGAGGACAATTTATATGACAACAAGCTAAAATATAGACTGTTTTAAAGTTGCGCCACACGACTCAAAACAAAACAACAGCTTCTTCCTTCAGGAACTGACCGTGAGAAAATTTCATTCAAATTTTTGCGTCATCACAAAGATGTCAAGGGTTAAAACTTGCGCAGTGTTTCACAAAGAAAATTTGTCAGCTACAGTTTAGTTTTCGTGTAATAATTTCACACCACTGATTTCTTTATGCAAATGATTTCTTTATAAAAATACTTTATCAAAACGCAGTTTTCAAAATTTAAAAAAAAATTGCAATTACCGTAAAATTATGAAGTTTACGTATGATCTGTCAAGAAGTAATTTCATATGTTATTTTTTTTAAAAAACTCGTGTTTTGATACGAAGTCGTTGGTGATCAAATACTACTCATAAAAATAAACACATGATAACCCTACAAAGACAAGTAAAAGAAACTTGATTATTTTTTTACAATTTATTGACATATAAACTTTATGTACAAATCCCGTAGGTGGGTAAACTTATTGTGTAGTCTACAAAGGACTGTGCAACACTTTGAAAATCTAAAAAAGGCAAGCAACAACCTCATGACATTCGGCAATGCAGGCAAAGTACGCAATGTGTAACAACGTAGCACTGTACAGTAAAAAATAGTTTAGTCATTCGGTGCACCAATTTGAAACAATGTAAAAACACGAGAGAAATGAAAATTTATTGAACGCAGTGAACGAAAATACAACAAGATGAAACCTATTGAAATGAGGAAATAAGCAACGTCGCAGCAGAGATTGATGCTACAGGAGGTAAAGTTTGAACACTGAAGTCACACACCACAAACAGTAGGCGGAACTAAATAGGATTATATGATTGCGCATTAGTCATGGTTGAAGTATAAGAAAATGGTGTAATCCTAATTACAGAATATGAAAAAGACATCAGCAATATGTTTTTCGCAATATTGGTGTAAGAAAATGGACCATTCATACAGGCAAAAATTCCAGCGCGAGCATCACAAGTTAATCCAAACATTGCACCCTTTCAAATTTCGCAATTACACAATATATACATTTGGTTACAACAAAAAAAGTAGATAAATTTACAACAATGCCTTTATTATACCTGATGCAAACAAACCGACGCAGGTGTATTTTCAGTCGTAGGGACCGCTCACGCTTAAATCAATGGAATCTCGACCACGTTCTTTAAACGCTGAAGCAATTGCTCTGATCGCATCCTCATGGCTGTAGCCTTTTAGTGGTAAACCGTTGACCGAATGCACAACGTGACCAACTCGAAGACGAGCACACAAATATGCACAACTTCCAGGCTGCATAAAAGTTTTTGGATTAAGTGAAAGAAAAAAAACTAAGTACTATTTTACCAGGTGATGTCTCATACCATAAAAATTTGCAGTTTGCTTTGAAAACACCGATTCATGTCGTTGAATAAAACGTTTTAAATATTTCCTTTAACGTTTCATTTAGATTGTATAAATACGGGTGTTGCACCATTCTCTAAAGGTAGGCTCCATTTTTCGATTGTTGTTTGATAAAAAAAGAGGTCATGGAAATTTGTTGTTCAAATAACAACAACTGCTTGTCAACCCATGCTCTAAACACTTGATTTAGTCCAATTGGAATCAATACCTGTATTTTTAGAACTCGAGGCAAAGGCTGCTTAGTTCCAGCTCCGCCCTCTAGCGTTAAGCCAAGAGTCCTCGTCGTGCGAAATATGACGACTTTTTGGAGATCTACGTCCTTCTGGAAGTAAGGACAAGATGATTCCCCGTCCGACGAAGAGCTGTCATCTAGGTTGTTCTGAAGATGGGAAAAAATGTTTTTGTGTCGTATTATTCAGTGAAATGTATAGCAATGTATACCTGACAACTGAATGACGTAATACGCGCTTTATTGTGGTTGGCATGTCCATTCCTTTGCGGTTGACTACAAAAGGTAGAAATAATGAGTTGTGTTAAATAAAAAGTAGATTGTACAGAATCCAGACCCTATGCCACGGGGCAAAATGCGGCACTGTTGGCGGGAGAAAACATAAATCGGTTAGAAACCAATCCAAAAAAAGACCTCGACCCATTCAACTTACAAATAGAGAGGAAACTTACAGCACATGGTAGAATATGCTCAAATAAGCAGTATATATCCACCGACTGTACAGATCAATGTTAAACTAAATCGCCAGCTATAACAGTCTGGGAAGTTGGACAGACCCTGTCTTTAACAAATACAACGTTTTCGCGAGCGTGTGCTTTTGTTTCTAGCGTATAGTTTCGTCAGACAACAGTGGCTTTCATCCATATATCAATGCCAAACCACTTAAAGAACAAATTTGGCCTAGAAGTGAAATATGTTTATAAATATATAGGCATTTTCTATTAAGCAAGTCCTATATAGGCATTTTGTGGGATTGATATATATATATATATATATATATATTAGATGCTTGCTTTTTAAACTTAGGATGATGAGTTGCAAAAAAACATTATATTACCTTGGTGGTTGGTGGACTTCAGCTTTCACCGGGTATTTGTAGGATGTGAAATTCGACGAAATGCGCGAGTTTGCCGACGAACCGAATGACGATGAACGCAGGCTGATGGAATTGCTCTGCGGCGTTTTAGTGGTGGACGACGAAGTTTCAATGAAGGAACTTGGAGAGGAACGAAAAGATGGCGGCGGCGGAAAGTCGCTATCATTTAACGAGGACGAGTTATCTGACGTGATAACTTCTTCCTGCATCTTCGGAATGGGAACGGATTTTCTTGCACTGTTTCGTAGCCTCAGACTGGGGTTTTTAACCGGCCGCATTAAACCTCTAAGTGGTGGATGGGGTTCAATGCTTACTTCATCTTTCGTAAAAAAGTCCTTGCTTGGTACACCGTGGTGAGTCGGAGCAGCCTTGGCGCCAATCTTTATTCGACCTGAGTGGCTCGACTTGTGTTTCTCCAGCGCCAGGCTAAACGGACTGGATGACCGGACTTGGTCTATTTCTTCAGTCTCTTGTTCCGGTACTACTTTGTTATCAGAGTTGATAGTGACTTGGGAACTACTTTCAAAAGAGCTAGTGCTCGTCTTGTCATCTCTTCGCTTCAATGTCGATCTTCTCGGCTTTGCTGGCGGGGTTTTAATAGGTGGAGGGGGTGGATTTGCTGATGGCCTAACCGGGGAAAGTTTTTGTATTCTTCTTTTTGTTGTTGGCGTTCTTTTCTCAATCGGTGAGAATGAATTGTTTGGGGTCGAGTGACTAGCGGGTTCCATGCTGGATTGATCGCTCTCACTAAGTTGAGTTGCCGGGGTTCCGTGGTTATTTGAGGGTTTTGACGCGGGATTTTCGTCTTGATGGCGGCTTTTGAGCACTTCGATTTCTCGCCGGAGAACAAGGACGTCGAATCGATCCAAGTCACGCTCGTTGATACATTCTCTTACCGCCGACATCAAAGAAAACTGCAAAGAGAAACAAATAGAGTTACTAACATAAATAATTCTACCTGAACGTTTGTTGAAGGAAGTATGCAGTTTTTGTTCTTTTAACCCAACTTAAGTGTGCTTTTTTGTCAACCCATTACTTAAAAATCAATCTATTTATTGGAAAATCAGCTTACTTTTTCATGGTTATCAAAAAGTTCAGATAAGGACAACACTAACGCGTCAGGCGTCACGTGACCGGCCGCGTACTCCTTGACGTAATAACGGACTGAGCGTCGTTCCTGGTCTGTAAGCGTCATCCACAGGGAAGAGGCAAGAAGAGCATCCTCCAGATTCGACATGGTACTGGAAATATTGGCGGCACCTTTGGACGGCAGTGACTTGACGTGCATGTTCGGGAGGACCAACTGCTTAGGACTCATAACCCGCCGCTGGAACGCGTTCTGTTGTACATTATCACAGATAACAAATGACAACAATTTTCAAGAACTATTTGGTTCCGATTGACCGATCAAATCAATTAAAAAGATTTAAAACAATAATATAATTAAGGAAGCAAAAATTTCTGCCTACAAACGCCAACATGCAAACTCCAGTAATGTATAAACTGTAATACAAGTTGCTTCACCTTAATTCCGTTTGGCTGCCCACCAACATTATTATTAAGCATCTTGTTTTGTGGAGTTTTACTGTGAAGTGATATTCTGTCATCTATTAGCTTCTGCTTGGCCTGAACCAAACATGCCTGAAAGCAAAACACAATTAAAAAAATTATATGAAACAAGTGTTTTAGCCCATACTTGTGGTATTCTTCCAATGTGCCTAACAGTGATAATGAGCATTCGACTTGATCTGATAAGGTTTACAGCTTCAGCATGAGTTGCACCATTTAAACAGACATTGTTCACATCCAAAATTTCATCACCAGGCTAAAAGAAAAAAAGGTTAGATATATTACCCATTTTTAAAATAATGCGTTCCACCAGATGGAAAGTTTACCTTCAGACCTGCATTTTCAGCAGCAGATTGTTGATCCACTCCAGTCACATAAATACCAAGTCCATACTCTGAACCACCACGAATCATAAGACCAAGACTTTGTCCAGATGCAACTGTCAATGTTACCTGCATTAAAGCAAAGAACTCTTTTTAATTTGATACATAAACAAAACGAGTATTAAAAATAGTACACTTCTCTACTTTCTGCATTTATTTGATTATTTTGAAAATTTTAATCAATTAAATGAGTTTTGGCCTAAATCAAACAATTTTTTTTAATAAAGGGAAGAAATTAATTTTGCTTCACAATTTTACAATTTCAGAAGTATTTTTTATTTATATTTTTCACATAGTTTTAGGATGTTGCAAATAATTAAGTCTAGACTTGATATACCTTCCTTTCCCCTGAACTAAGAAGGTGAACATTACTTTTTCTACTGTCTATAATAGGTGGGTGATGATTGGGATTAGAATTGTGATCATGCGGAGGTGACACTGGTCTTCCTCTAGTGTCTAGCCATGAGAATCCCTTTTCTTGCAGCATAGCATTTCGAGCTCCACTGGGTCTAAAGTGTATTGCCAGACGCTCTGCTGATTTCAGCATCTGAAATTGAACAGAAAAGCAATAAAATTATATCGATGTCTCCCGATACGGAATTGTCACAAAAATAGGCATAAACTAACATTCTTAGAGCTGAAACAGGTTAAAGATAAGGACACCAAGGCTTGAAAAAGTGTACACAAACATGATGGTCATTATGTTTTGCAAAGTACTTAAATACACACAGAACTACAGCAGCATTATCACAGAGTGTATTAGATAAACGAATTAGTCAGTGTATAGCTAAATTGATCCAAAATAAACATAATAGTGCAGATTTATGTAGGTTTTGAGTCCTCTTAAGACTTCTAACAGTTTTTCTGCTACACATTCTACAGTCCAGCATAATGCCAATTACAAGAATAGTACTTCAGTTTGAAGGGTACTTTTCTGAGCATTTGTTTCAGAGGACACAACAGTTTTTAACACAAAGCTTCGTTCTGCTGGTAAGTGGTCTACCACAGTGCACTTCAAACTTTTAGCTTGCCTGTTTTTAACTTAATTCCTACTGAATTGCTTTACTATTATATTAACTACACCAATCAATAGTTATGACCACATTTAACAGAAAGTTTCACAGCAACACCAACATGGCATTTTATTAAACACCCCATGCCACACGTTCATTCCTTTCGAATTACTTTTTTTGGTGTAGAATGTCACACACAACTATTTGTTAAGCTATTATATACAATAATTGTCTGTTTGCTAGGGTCGAAAGACTTTAAAGAATGACTGATCAGCTAAAGGTATATATATCGTTTGACGGATAAGCTTCAACATTTATGCTGTGCAGTATGGCTCTACATTAATATTTAATATCATCACTTCACCATAGTATGCTGGGAAACATTGGTGTTCTACATATATGAAAATATATTTCAGTTAAAATGTTTGTATTGTTTGTAAAACTTATTGCTGTCACTGTTTTGTGTGAGTATAAATTAGCACATGTTTATGCTGTTACAAACAATAAGCAGAATAAGCACCCAAGTTACTGTTAATAAAACCACATTTTAAGGTATATGTACCATTACAACAGTTTCATGTGAAATTCCTTTGTGTACAGGAACATCATTGATCTGACAAATGACATCACCACTGCTCAAACCCAATTTGTCAGCTGGAGATCCATGCTTTACTTCAGATACAAATATGTCTGGAATGTTTTAAACAACACTTTTTAAGAGTTTAAAAGTTTTGCTGATGTTTTACATTTTGTGCTTATTTGCATACCCCATGTGAGGCTTATTGAACTTATAAAGAAAACCAGCATAAGCAAATGCAATAAATTGTTGTGAGTTTCATGAAAATTTTATGTGGTGAAAATGGATCAAGATAACATAAAACTATCACTTACCAGAGTTAATTTCGGATCCACCTCCTATTGTAAAACCTAAATCATGTCCATGCTTTTGCTTGGAAAATTTAATACACCCAAGATCTGGCAACTTCTGTTCTTTGTCACTGTAACAATTAAAGACACTGAAGTTAGTTGCAGTTTGTAGTATGTTACCAATAAATTTACTCATGGAAACAACCTTGATAGTTGGTGAGATAAGTCATTGTCAGTTGTTGTATTATTGTCAAACAGTTCGCTTTCAGAGTTATGTCTGCGCCGGAATGTCCCTTTAAACTCTCGACTTGTTGAAGAACTTTTACGTGTAAGTGCAGCTTGAATTTTTCGGCGTACAGCAGAACCAAATGTTCCTGATGAAAACCGCTTTGGTGTTCGATTGGGTTTATTCTTTCTGTTAAAGAAAAAAGTATTTTTGGTATGTCCGACATTCATTTGTCCAGTACTTTACCTGTACCTTAAGTCAGACATGCTTGATGACCGTGATGGTTTTGCTGGTGTAGTTGTTCGTTTGCTACTGCCTTGCCTCGATATTTCACCAACACTTTGTGAAGCACTATTTGACCTGTACGGAAATATGTAGAGAATACTCGTAAAAGTTTAAAAATCAAGTTTATTCCAATTCAAATTACCCAATTCCTGAATCGTCTGTCCTTCGTTGGTACACTGGCCCATTGCTTAAGGCAGGAGATTTTCTGCCAAATGTGTTTTCACATGTAAATTGGTCAAATCCTGGTCGGTCCGATTTCGGAAGAACCTTTTGCACAAATACACTTATAATTACCTGAAGGGCATCAGACAATTCAGTTTTTTTGTAGTCATCACATTACTATTAAAAACATGACTAAAAACTTACAGTAAATATTGTCAAAAATATGAGTTTGCCAACCTGTCTAAGTGCTGGAAATAATGACTTTCTATCTGCTTCACAGAGAGTGTTTTTTAGAGACTCTGCAAGGTAATATATATTCCTGCTGTTATGGTAACATCCCAGAATGTAGGTTACTTCCTCCTGTTTGTCCTTTGGCAAATATTTCAGTTGATCCTAGAAAACACAGCAAAAATATTTTCAGCTGTTTTTAACTCTTTTCCAAACACCTTTTATTAAAGCAAACAAAAATTAACCTGAAACTTGCAAACAGAAATGCTCAGCCCACTGCCAGTTTTCATTGTGCTGCTTTTTGAGGAGCTTGCTGCAGAATTATTCCAGGACTCATCTGACCGATACGATTTCATGTTTTTTTTGTAGCTCTTATCTTATTAGCAGTGACAGGCATACTATTACACAGATATTAAACTGCATAGCACACAAAAATCTTTCAATAAGTTTTAATTAAATAGATAAGCAATATGTTTCTTTGCTTTGCAAATCTCTTGACTTTTCAAACTTTCAAACATTTACGCTTCAATGCCCACTCGGAAACTGTGCAATAACTTGTCAGTACCCTTGGACTTCCAACTAAGAAAGTGTTTTAAACTTGGCAAATCTATAAAAAAAGATTTACACACTTATATTTAACATACTATACATTTTCAGATAAGCCAACAGAAATTTGCATAAATACGTAAAACTTGCATGGTCGAACGTGATACCTTGGCAAAAAAAAGCAGACACAACAAACTAAAAATCAAAACTTGTTGAAAGCAGGATTTTAGAACAGATAAGCTTCTGTAGCAACTACCACCCCAATGTCGCCACCTAGAGGTCAAGTTTTTGAGAACGCAAAAAAGTGCAAATTTGAAACAATCACTTTCAGGTGCATGTTTATATAAGGATGTAATCAGTTTTCTAAATCCTTGTTGGATGATATCAATCCTCTTACATATCTTCTGCATACATATTTTTTTAATTTTCTTTAAAATTGTTCAATAATTTTCTTCAAATTTACTGTAGGCCTATTACCATCACTTGATTATATCCGTAATAAATCAGGCATGGAATTTCGTTTATTTTCATTCAATCAAAAAATGTTTCCAGAATTTATAAAACGAATTTCGCAGAGTATTGATGGCTATGTGTCCTCTGCAAGTTAAACGAAAAAAATATGTGGAGGTTGCAGACCTAAGGGAATGGAGTGAAGGGTCGCATGGGCGGAGACCCGACATCAAGCTTCTGACACCATGTTGTCAGCAGGTCCCGACACCGATGGCTTCCTACAGGAGGTTGTCAAAAGTCCAGTTATCACTACACTTTGCCCCTTAAATTTGGTCTTTCAAATCACCCATTACAATTATTATATTTTTGTCGCGACAGATTGCTTCAGACAGACAAAATAACACACACACTAATTTTCCTCCCAACCCCCAGGCCAACGTCTGGTACCATCTGAAGACAGAGAACTTTTGTTATAATGTTGGGGTCGCAAGGTACAAATTGTTTCTCAGTGGTTGACACACCTTGGCACTCGCCAAACAAGAAAATTGCCAGAGCTACTTAAAAATAATGTTCATTGCAAATTTAGGACTCAAAAAAAAAATAAAACATATTCGAGCATTTTGTTTGTTAAACAATTTTAAATCTTGCCATTTTTTCCAGAAGTTTATTCGACGATTTACACAATTTCAATACTTGCATGAAAGCAAAAGCATGTTGACTAATCACAACTGGTTTTCGCTAATTGTGCTATATATAACAAGGCCCAGCAAAATACTCGGGATATTTCCTAAAGAACACGAAATGCAGTATGACGGCAATAACGAACGTATTTGACTAAACAACTAAGGAAGGAATTAACCTACACATTAAGAACATGGTGGTTACAGGACTGTGGAAACGATAAAGTTCCCTAAAATGAAGGCAATTGACTAAGAGGAATATGAAACTTATAATCGTCGGGAAAGAGTTCCTGAGCCCGTGGGTACATCTGCTTGTATGACTGTCGAATTGTAGCCTCTGCTACTCCAGCTATTTCACTGATTTCTAATCAAAATACACAATACGTTATTGAGAGGTTAACAAAGCATAACAGATCAAAAACGTTTCAGAATGTTTGTTGGGTTTATACATGCAACCTTTTATAACCAACATGGGAAACAAAAATGCAAACAGGCATTAGATAGAAAACATGATTCTTATAGGTCTCTCTCTTTTATGCAAAACACTAAGCCATGTCAGTGTCAAAGGTCATTAGTAAAAAGTTTGAACATTTTGTTGGTGTCAAGAGATAAATTTTGCAAGGTTTAGATCAAAAAACATTTTCATGGATTTCAAGATGGTTTAGTGAGTGCATACTACTTTTAAACAATTTTACCATAATATACATTCATGACCTACACATATATATATATACATGATTTTCAACTGGTTCATTTGTTCTTTTGTACAAAATAACAGTCACACTTTTTAAAACCACATCAAAATATTCTGCTAGTCAAATGCTAATGTATTTAGTAAAACGAAAATAACATTCGACAAAAAATATGCTAAAAAAATGGTATGAAAGTTATCCTGTATTAACTGACAGAAAAAACAATGGTTAAGACTTACCTTTTTGTGACTTTCTTTCTTTAGATGCCTGTGATGCCATATAAATAGCTGCAGCTGCAATGGAAATAGGGCTTCTGCCTGCGACTAGATCTGCATCTACTGCTTTGCAGGCAATAAGGGTGGCAGCTTTTTGAACATACGGAGGTAAACTGAGGTTGGAGCAAAACCGTGACTGCAGGAATGGAAAGAGTTATTTTGGTCAGTGAGCCATAACACATCCAGTCACACACTACTTTTAAAATATATTTAAATGTATCTGCATATGTCCTCAGTATAAGCAAGTCAAAAATTACTATAACCAAAGACAGATTTAAATTTGTTTCAAAACCATTCAAAATGATGCTGTAATATGCTGTTTGTGAAATTTTTCTTGGCATTGAACTTACCATAAAATCCCCTGAAGTTATGACATCCACATTGGTTTCCAAATTTTTAACAATCAACTTAAAGCAGCGGCCTATTTCCTTCTTTGATATTCGTGATATGGCACAAATCTAAATTGATTAATCACTGTTTAACAGTTATCTAGGAGTGCGAGATTTGTTCCTAGGTGGGGGAAGGGGCGCAAAATCTTTTGAATACTTCAATACTTTTATAACAAAAGTGAGTAAGACAACTGGTTGTTGATATTGGGACTTTAAAACGAAGAATGTCTTATTCCTGCTGTGGCAGATTTGCAAATATTACCTCTTTAAATGTACGTGGAACTCCCTCTTGTCTACAAGCTATGTACAAGCAAGCAGCTGAAATTGCATCATTTGCTCTTCCTCTCAAACTTTTTGACTCGTACACTTGCTTAAATAACTTATTTGCACGATCCTGTAAAAGTTTAGTAAAGAATTTTACCATTTAAATGAACAATAAATTTATAGTAACAAAGGAGCCGGATCTTCCAACTTAACTGCAAGTGTAGTAGTAAACAGACAATGTAAAATCAAATATAAAAGCAACCAGATGTTTATTAACTCAACTGTAATATTTCTTGGCAGACTGATTCTATCAGACATAGAGGAAATTTCTTTAAATGCTTGAATTAGGACCCTATCATTGTTTGATATTGTTCTGCGATTCGAAAATTGAGAATAACCTACAAAAACATAAACAACAAATACAAGTCACAACACTTTAGTTTGATATAACATCAAATGCAGTATGCTGAAATACATTTAAAACAAAGTAAACACATCTAGATTATGTATAAGCTGCAGACAGATGGCCACTGTTTCGACCAAAAAGGTCTCATCAGTGCAGCTGGTGTGATTATAAGACGACTTTGCTGACCAAACGGCCAGGCAAAGACTTCCACTTTGTGGTGACTATACAATCACCGTCATCTGTTGGGCACCAAACTAGGTGCAACCTTACGGAGAAAACAAGGTGGAAACACTACGGCCAAGCAAGCTAAACCAATAGTGCCGTCAGGCCCCGTGTCACAATAATCACATGATATGCAATGTGGAGCCACAATTCATATTATTGGATCCACATTGCTTATCAAAATCTAGATTAGTTACCATTATCCCCAAACATAACACTTTAGTGTGATATAACATCAAATGCAGTATACTGAAATACATTTAAAACAAAGTAAACCTATCTAGATTAGTTACCATTATCCCCAGACCCAGGTGGGCCACTTGGTCTTTCAATTATTGTTGACAAGTCACTGCCAGAAAGCAGAGAATTCTGTGCATCACCAACTCTTGACATATCCTGTTCAAACAACAAATACAAACATAAACTTGACAAAAAATTTTTAAAACAATGCTTATTTTTTATATATGTGCAACTTTAAATATTTTCCTTGGAATCTTTGTCATTTGAAAAAGTTCTCCATTCAGATCCGACATCAATGGTACGATCGCCTACAACAAGGCCACATTCTGGACAAATCATATCACCGGCTCTATAATCTTCAACTAACGGAGCATCTGGATGTTGCGGGCAATGCACTTGGTGTAAATGATTTCTTTAAATAAAAATCATATGGTCACCAAAACAAAACAACAAATGTAGATAATTGTATTACATTCTTACCTTCCAGCCATTTTGAAGTGCAAATAAGATTCTTTCAAAACTACAGTTCTTTCAACACGAACCAGCGATTATATCAAGTAATCGAGCAACAAATTCGCTTTCTGTAGGTCTAATTATGTGCAATATTTATTTTAACTTGCGACTTTTTTCAATTTCTTGAAAAAATAAGACAATTAACAGAGAAAATTAATACTTTAGGTGTGTATACAATGGTTACCAGCACAAAACACAACCAACAAGGGAACTACGACAAAACTCTTGCTAATCTTCGCTTGGGATTGGGCTTATATATCATTACTCCGTATATTTACATTTACATCCTACGATGATTTTTTATGACTAGTGATTTACAAAAATGTAAATCAATGGTCATAAACGTTTTTACCTGAAAATCTTTTCCTAAAAAATGCATATTTAAATTTATAAAACCAGTATACGAGTTAACAAAACCTTGCAACAAAGAAACAAATGCCCACATTTTAAAATACGGTAAACCCCAAATAACGTGAAGGTGGAGTCAAATCACTGATATCTACAAACATGTAAACATAGATATCAGGGAGTCAAATCAAAACTAAAGATACATGCACTGTCGATTACCAGACCCAAGATCCGAAACTTAATAAAGACACAAATTATAAATTAATACCTAATGACTAAAGGAGATACCCGAGATATTAGACCACAGGATTCACACCGAAATATAATGCAAATATAAGATGTTTAATCCAGGGATCCCCAACCTTGAGGTCGTGACCGAGAGTAGTGTAGCCACCTTACCGGCAATTGTAGTGCTAGGGCAGGGAATGAATGGTCATTGTCACGATATGGAGGGAGTATAACCACATGGAAAGTAGTGGAAGAGTTGAGCCAAACATTCCAACAGGTATGTTACGTTTTAAAATTTACTTCTTTGTCTTAAGCAATTTACCACAAATTGAAATTTAGACACATGGTGATGCAACGTATGTCGCAACAGGTAGCGTTTAGTTTAGACATAGAGTTCCTAGATGAACCTCACTTTAGAGTTTGTTGTTCTTGACCCTTAAAGGCCTCAGCCTTGGGGCTAGAATTTGGCAATCTCCACTTTCTGGTTTCGAACTAATCAATCTACCAATTTGTATGTACAATTTTATTCTTACCATGTGCCAATATGAAGACACAAGACAGGCAATGTTAAATTCTTTTCACATAAGCACTTTACGTGGCAACCGATAGAGTATAGAATACCATGCACAGCGCTTGCAAGAGCAAAAGATGATCAGAGAGGAAATAGCCGCGCCAGTCAGGCGTGTGAAACAACGTTGTACAACATACATTGAAACGAGAGACGATATACTGGAAATTACACACAACTTTAGTGACATAACAATATGACCTTTATGCATCAATTAGTTGTGTTGATTGTGAATTCGTTGCAGTTACAATGTTTAATTTTGCATGAACGCACGCCAGTTTTTTGAAAAAAAATGTTCATAGCAGGAGTGCTCTACTCAAATGGGTATGCGTGCCAAAGTATAGTTTATTCTAGGCAGTCGCGTGCCATATCCTATTGTTATAGTCATTGCTTGTATTTTAATAACAATGCTGAACTAAACAATATAAGTATTAGACAATCATGGCTTTCTAAATGTGATAGGCGTGTTATGAGTTGTTAACCCCTGGTTCATAGAATAAATACAAAGAAAGGACTGTACCATAATCAATAAAAGGGGTCACGAATCGAAGAAGGTTAAAAAACACCGGAGTTATCTTGCGTTTATCCGTAACACCTTAGAAGTTTTAAAGTTCGTAAAGATGCGTATACGGCCAGTGATACAAAAGGAGACCAGGAGTAGTTTCACAGTAGAATAGTGAGGGCCACAATGATAATTATTAAAAGCAGTGAGTGAGAATCAATAGTTTATTTACTCAGCAAAAAATATTTTTTGTTTGTTGACCCGTGGTTGGCAATGATTAGACCACGTGCTGCACGTGGGTTTTTGGAAGTTCGGCAAAACTAATTTGGCATGAAAAATGCCATTTTTAAAAAAAGTCGAAAGGAAGCATCTTGTCACATCTAATATTCCAGATATAAAGTAAACAAGATGAGAAAGTAAACAAATTAGTGCGTTTTGACCTCATGATGGCGAGTAAAGCAAAACATTATACAGCTGTGATTTCTTGCTTTTTCACAACCTCTACACGTTTTATAAGAATACATCACCTTCAAAAAGCAGTTTGGTTTAATTTGACTGTTATTCAATGCAAACAGCATTTCTTGTTGATGAATCATAATTAAATGGACAAAAAAGAAAAACAACGACAAAGCATAATAGCAGTGGCTTACAAGACAAGTATAAAGCTTGACCGATATTTTTTCAACAGATGCAAGAAATGAAATGTAAGACACCATGAGTGCATATTACACATTACACCCTGCGCAGCGTTATATAATTTACAGCAAGTTATGTGTTGAATTCGCAAATAAGTTTGTTTTAACAAACATAAATTTTGTTTTGTGCAAAACTTGCTAGTTTTGATCTCGGAGAATAAATTTGCAAAGAGTGCGGCTTCTGCGATTCAATAAAAGCTAAATACTAAAATCAAACGCTGCATTGATAGGTCAAAACAGTGTTCACTGTCTCAAGCTGATCATTGTGACGTATTTGCTTCTGCAAATGCTGTGCCTGTTTTGTTAAAAATTTACCAAATCGGATTTTTCCTCTTCCGTCATGTTTGGGGAAGGCACGAGACATCTGTCGTCTGGATAATTGCCATAAAACCATTCGGATATGGAAGGAATGGTCTGGGGTGGACGGTTTGCAACAACCACTCGGCGACATAGGCGACACGCTTCTTGCTTGTACCCTCTCACATTATCATCAAGAGGAATGGATTCTAAAGGTGTTTCGCGCCATTTGTGATACTCCAAGTATTTGTCGTCGTGATTGTTTAAATACCTTATGTAGTCAACTAATTTTTGTGGGGTTTCAAAGTCTTCCGCGTGTATATATGAGTTTTTGGGAGCAACTGCTTCCACATCAGCTTTGGTCGGACCCCAGACTATGGGAACCAAACCAGCTTCAAGTCCATTCCTCCAAAACTTCTCTGTGAGGTATTCTGGGCAATGAAGTGAGTTTTCAAACGACAGATAAAATTTATAATCTTGGACTTTTGCTACAAGCTTAGATTCGTCCCTCGTTTTAAAACACTCTCCAAATTTATCCAACTTCAGTCCAGCCTCTTGTAACTTTCTTGCGTATTGCATGCGCCAGACTGCTCCATACAATCGGTCACAGTTACTAACAACCCATACAGCGACCTTCTTTTTTGATCTTACAAGAGTCTTTAGATTTCCCGTAAAGTTTTGTCTTATTGAGGCTTCAACAGCACGCCGAAAAGTACCGAAATGTGAGCGTATGTCCGATTTACTGAAAAACATCCAAGTTAGGTTGAATATTGGATCGAAACGTTGGTCTTTCATGGGTTCAATCAAATGAGTCAGCTTGGCTGGTGTTTCTTTGTTCCAAAACACGTAATACTGCTCAGGAATCCTGTAACAAACATAGATCATTTATGACACGTGGCAACAGAAGTTGTTGACCTTTTGAAATAAAAAATTCTATTGTTTACCTTTTATGACTACATTACTAGTGATTATTAACGCGCACATAAATTAACTTATCGAAACCATTTTGGTTATGGTTTTTGCCATATATCTTGAGAACAAACTTTCCAAAAAAATACTGGCTATTGCTGATACAACCTTTACCTTGTTTTAGGGTCTGGAATATCCATATCTCGCAACATTGTATAACTGATAAAAAGAACAACCACCAAACTGTTCTGCAGAGTGGAACGATTGGAAGTCACTGTGCACCCGCCACAGCTCTTTGGAACTGTAAATTCTATTGTTTTTTTGCGATCCGCCCTCATAAGGAAACCAGGCAATGGCCACAATAAGATGTTGGGGCGTTTCTTCATGGCTTGGAGACGTGTGGCCAAGAAAGCATTTTTAGCAAATTTGTCTGAGTGTAGTTTGACTTCACGAGTGGTTTTTAGTTGCAAATCATGCGTACGTTGGATCTGAAGAAATGGTGAGCACGGAATTATAAGTCGAGCGTATAGCTTTGTAGATCAGGGTGCTGGTTTATATCGACCTTATACTTGAATAATTCGAACCGAATTCACACTCTGCAACATTTCTGTAGGCCTAAGCTCTTTGTGCGTTTAAAGGACATCCCCATAATCTTTATATTTGCTTAAAATTTGCTTGAAATCAAGCAAACAACTCCAAAATTTAAAAGTAGATCAAACATAGAGTAGAGCATATAAAAAATACAGACCGTGTTGATTCGAGGTAAAACTTCCAACGTCTTGTCGTGTTTGCATATAAGCCGTTGGGTCCAGGGCAGAAACGCATCGATGAAGAAAAAAACCACAATTGACAAGATTACCAGGTAAATACTTTTACGTACCAACCTCCGTGCCAGGAATATGTGGTTAATGAACCCCATCGTCAATGCAACACGAAAACTACGTACTCTACTATATGCTGTTGTCAAACACACAAATATGTTATTTTAAACTGTCAAATTATTGCAAAAAGTATTAAATTTGCACCCGCTTTGGAACAATAATTTAATGTTTTGTATAGTTTGTACGACATATGCACGAATATGTTTACAGCAGTCTGTATACTTTTCTGAAAAATGGATAGATATTTAACCATTTAAAAGCTGCAGTTAAAGTGCAATCACAGGTCACAAGGAAATTCGCATGTGATGCGGACAATAACGCTCCCTTTTGTTAAATTAATTCTCTCCCGCCACAATGTTCGTTCTGCCTTGTGACGTGACAATCTCACCATTTTCGTTCCTCGTGTTGAGTGTCCGAGTGACAGTTTATTCAATAAACTTTTTGAGGGTTGCCAGTTTGGAGCTTTCGACGTCAAATTCCCGAAAATTTGGCTTTTTTCATTTTGTCTGGCTTCCAAAATTTGGTTTGACTTTTTTGGCTCCTTTTTGGCGTTTTTCCTGTTAGCTTTGCGTCCGGATGTTGCCCGGGCTCGTTCGTGACGACGCGGGTTTGCGGCATACTTGTTACCCGATTACCCTGTTATTTTCACAGCCCATGCTAATTCAGAAATGCTAACATACTCTGACTGAGTGGAGTTCACGTGACTACTTCTATAATGACGTCATAATATGTTTGTCGAGTTTTGTTGAAAGACTGTTAGTAAAAATATGCGTAGCAGCACTCGCACTTGGCACGGGTTCCTCTAAATATACCGGGTTGGCAGGGTAGTCCGGGTCGGCAGGGTTGGCAGGGTTGGCAGGGTTGGCAGGGTTGGCAGGGTTGGCAGGGTTGGCAGGGTTGGCAGGGTTGGCAGGGTTATACGGAAATAATTTAAGGGAATAAATAAACAAAGAAAAGATTAACCGTTGCTCTATCACATGAGTGTACTTTGCCTATAAATACAGTTTAACATATGCAAGGCCAAGCAAAAATTTAAATGATACAATATCTAAACGATTGGCTCGTTTCTAGTTCCTTCAAAATTTGTTTTGGCGTTGTTATTTTGTGCTGTTTGGCTCTAAGTAAAAAAAATATTCTGTCAACCCTACGAAACCCTTTAAAATCACGATTTACAATTAAAACTGTGTAAATAAAGTGCATATTAAAACCTGATATCGACCTGATTCTGCCAGTTCTCAAAGTATCACTGAAAGGTTGATTAAGCAATGCTTGAATTCCACACCATGTGTTGACACACAATCTTGCATATGACGTGTAAGTATCAAGGACGGTCATTGGCACGTTTGACAGGTTTAATTAAAATATAAAAAGGGGGGCCTAACCCTTCGAAAGGGCCATACAGTTTAACAGAGCGACCTAAATAGGTCACTACAGAGACATTTCTAAAAAAGCCATATTTCTCAGCAGCTTTCTCTTCCTCCCTCTCTCTCCCTCCCGGCGTGCTGTTACACATGGTTTTCAGTTCACATTTAACCACCTTTAGTTGAAGCAGGGGTGTGCTATTGAACTACTCATTACCGAACTAACCTTGAGTGACTGAATATTTTTTGCTAACGTTTGCTGAAATGAAATAATTAATTTCAAAATTAACAATGAATTTGTTGTTTATTCATTTCAACCCTCCCATTGGAGGATAAAAGCCCTATATCCTACACTTTCCAAAATTTGAAAAATTCATACAAGCGTCTGGCCGCTGGTAACTATCCATGTGATATTCTTGCTACTCTGCATTGTTGCTGCTTTTGAAATAAGTTGAGATCTAGCACAATGCTATCTGGCACATTTCCATTAGCTACATCCATATTAAATAAGTAACCTAATCGCTCACCCCCTTTCTTTAAATTATATAGGCAGGTGGGAAACTGCTAAGAAAGAATATTTCTGGAAAGTGTGGTCAAAATTATTGAAGAAATTTCAAAAACTTCGTGAACGGCTAAACGAAATCCACAAACCTCAAAATAAAATCTACAGCAGTCTTATTTATTCAGCTAAATACAATAACCTTTTTAGTGGATTAAATTTTCACATGCAGGCTCAACGCCTTATGAAAATAAGCCCTATCAAACAAACTCGAATTGGAACTACTGATAAACGGTAAACGCCGCTGGCAAAACGCACGTTGGCCACAAAATGCTGTTCTGGAATGGTGCAGTCCGTTCTGGCATTGCGCAGTTTTAACAAAAATAGATATCACACACGATGTGCGTATTTATACAACATGTATTTTCGTTGGTTTAATGAGTGGCTGTTGCAGGGGACAAAGACAATTTTTAGTTGTAATTGTATAACATTGTCTTTTTCTTCTTTCATTTTGTGTCGCTGTTATAGCTATGTGACGAAATTAACTTTTTAAATTGCAGTGTAGTATCTTTTTCGCGTGAAAACAATCTCCAGACCCCAAATTGAATGCATGCTATGCTTTAATATTTACAGTGCATTTGAAACAGAATGTTATGCTCAGTTATAAAAGGCGATGTATAAAATTGAAACGCGATGAAAATTGATTTATTTGTCTCAAACCACGCCCTAAAATATTGTGTCCTGACCAGAGGTCCCCCTAACTGCAGCTCGAGGCTTTATCCAGCCAGAAGACTAGTTCATTCGGGCCACCGAGCTTGATCCCTCAAAAAGAAAAGATATTGGATATTCAAATAGTCCTCTAGCTCTATCGCGCGGATATTTTTTAAATAATCCTCTAGCTGAACTTCGCTGCCTTTATTTAAATCAGAGGTGTGCAACATACGGCCCGCGGGCCAGAACACGGCCCGCGGTACCTATTTACGTGGCCCGACTCAAGATGCCCTAAGTATTCGAGTACTTTTCACTATTAGATCGTGGCATTTTTGACTTTGCATTACGCCACACAGTATTAATTAAATTTAGTCCACTGTGATGACTCCCCCATTGTTGCGACATAGTTCGCATTCTGGAAACATAGTTTTTCTGACAATGATCCGTTAGCACATGATCTTACTTTATGGGTGCAAGGTGTTGCATGATGTCAATATTTATTCTACTAAAATCTTGATAAAGGTAAAATGTCGGTCAGTAAGAAAAGAAAGGTTGATTATGAAAGGCGGAAGTTCAACAATGAGTGGTCTATAAATTACTTCGTTGTTCAACACAATCAAGATGTAGTTTGCCTGATTTGTCAAAACACTATAGCAGTAATGAAAGAGTATAATATCAAGCGACACTATTCTACAAAACACTCTAATTACGATAGCATTTTGGGTCAATTAAGGGTAGACAAAATGCATCAGTTGCAAAAGTCTTTGAGCAAACAGCAACAAGTATTTCATGTTTACAAGAAAGACATTGAGCTTGTAACGAAACTGAGCCTTAAGATATCTGAAGCAATTGCTGAAAAAGGAAAGCCAAAGTGATGGTGAATTCGTCAAGAATTGTTTAGAGATATTCATTGAAAATGTGTCTCCGGAAAAGAAATATTTAGTAGAGCAAACAAGTCTGTCCCGGTTTACAGTGGCTCGCCGAATAGATGATCTTTCAGAAAACATCGTAGTTTCCCTAAAGGAGAGGATAAGGAAATGCTCTGCTTTTAGTGTCGCTTTGGACGAGAGTACAGACTTGAACGATACTGCTCAGCTAGTTGTTTTCATACGAGGAGTGACAGAAAGTTTCGAAGTAGTTGAAGAATTTTTGGATATGGCAAGTATGAAATCAACAACAACTGGTCAAGATATTTGCGATGAGGCAATAAAAGTTATGAAAAAATTTGAGATAGATTCTTCTAAGTTGGTTGGTATTACCACTGATGGTGCGCCATCAATGGTGGAAAAAAACAATGGATTTGTCAAAAGATTTTTGGATGCCATTCAAACTGAAGATGTTTTAGTAAGCCATTGTATCATCCATCAGGAAAACTTGTGCTCAAAAGTACTGGATTTTGGTGACATCATGAAAAATGTTGTTTCGTGTGTAAATTACATTCGAGCGCGAGGATTAAATCATCGGCAGTTTAAGTCGTTTCTACAAGCGCTTAACTCTGATTACCAAGATGTAAATTATTTTTGTGCAGTAAGATGGCTAAGCAGAGCGGCCACATTAAAGAGATTTTGGAATCTCAAGGAGGATATTCAAACTTTTATGGAAACTAAATGTCAAGATGTTTCCTTTCTCAAAGATGATGCATGGCTGAACGATCTTGCTTTTTTGACTGACATCACCCATCACCTATCAGAACTGAATGTGAAGCTTCAAGGAAAGCATCAGTTAGCGAATAAGATGTTTGAACATATTTCGTCATTTCAAGCAAAACTGGGACTCTTTCGATCTCAATTGAGCAGATCATCCCTGGCTCACTTTTCTTGTCTGGAAAGTAGAAAAGCTCAAATTCAAGACTGTGAAAAATATGTTAGAATGGTTAAAAAGTTAACTTCGATATTTCAAACTCGCTTTGAAGATTTTCGAAAACACAGTGCCGACTTTCAACTTTTTGCTCATTCATTTGACCTGGTTGTGGAGACTCTTCCCTCTAACTTTCAATTAGAAATAATAGAATTGCAAGCAAATGTCGATCTCAAGCGGGTCTACAATGGGAGTGATTTGCTTACATTTTACAAAAGCTACGTGTATGGAACATACACAAATCTAGCAAATCACGCGAGGAAAATGATCTCGCTTTTCGGAAGCACATACTGCTGTGAGCAGTTCTTTTCTAAAATGAAACTGTTCAAGACGAAATGCAGAAATCAGCTTACAGATGAGCACCTGTCAAATCAACTTCGAGTTGCCACTTCTTCTGTCAAAGCTGACATTGACAAGATCTCCGGAGAGAGAAGATATCAGACATCTCATTGATTACTTACGCAATGAGTAACTTGCGTGGCTTTTCCATTAATTTAATTGTTTAAAAAAATGTATATATGTTGTTTGATTGTCTGGCCCTCAGTATGATTATATTTGTACATTTTGGCCCATTGTAATAAACAGTTGCACGCCCCTGATTTAAATAGTCCTCTAGTCCCATCGCGCGGATATTTTTAAATAGTCCTCTAGCTCTATTGTGCGGATATTGTTCAAACAGTCCTCTAGCTCCATCGCGCGGATATTTTTTAAACAGTCCTCTAGCTGAACTTCGCTCCCTTTATTTAAATGGTCCTCTAGTTTCAACACTTTTATTAATTAAATGGTCCTCTAGTTTCAACGCTTTTGTTATTTAAATGGTCCTCTAGTTTCAACGCTTTTATTATTTAAATGGTCCTCTAGTTTCAACGCTTTTATTAATTAAATGGTCCTCTAGTTTCAACGCTTTTATTATTTAAATGGTCCTCTAGTTTCAACGCTTTTATTATTTAAATGGTCCTCTAGTTTCAACGCTTTTATTATTTAAATGGTACTCTAGTTTCAACGCTTTTATTAATTAAATGGTCCTCTAGTTTCAACGCTTTTATTATTTAAATGGTCCTCTAGTTTCAACGCTTTTATTATTCAAATGGTCCTCTAGTTTCAACGCTTTTATTATTTAAATGGTCCTCTAGTTTCAACGCTTTTATTATTTAAATAGTCCTCTAGTCCCATCGCGCGGATATTTTTAAATAGTCCTCTAGCTCCATCGCGCGGATATTGTTCAAATAGTCCTCTAGCTCCATTGTGCGGATATTTTTTAAATAGTCCTCTTGCTTTAACGCTTTTATTATTTAAATACTCCTCCAGCTTCATCGCGCGGATATTAGTTAAATGGTCCTCTAGCTCCATCGCGCGGATATTATTTAAATAGTCCTCCAGCACAATTGCGCGGCTTTTATTTAAATAGTCCTCTAGCTCTATCGCCCGGATCCACTACAGGTACGCGACGGCGTTCTAGGTGGTACGCGAGCACCTTTCTGTAATTTGCGGATATAGTTCGAATTTTCGTAAATGGTCTCAAAATGTTTGTTACTCCATCCCAGGTTACTTTGTAAATGCTTAACCGGTCTATTCAAAGTGAAGAAATATGATGGCCAACAACCTTGGATTAGATATTAAAAAAAAAAAATTTCAACTAGTGCATATTTTTAATCTTGTGAACGATTTCTTCAAACGGAACAAACTGGATTGGGGAAAGTTGGTCGTGAAGATCTTGGCTCTGAACATACATGTATTATATACTATACGGAGTTGCGTTGGCTTTCCCGGGGTAACCTTCAAAAACATTTGAAGGATGAGAAGTTTATCGTAAGGTTAGCTTATACCTTTCAGACATATTTAGGGTCATCAACCATCTGAGCCTATCAATGCAAGGACCTGACTGCACTGTCACGCAGTTTATCGCCAGGCTTCGGGGATTTGGACGCAAGTTAGAAATTTGTAAAATAATATACAAAACAAGCGGTTTGAAATGTTCCAACTCCTAACTAATCTTAAGAGCGAAAACAATAGCTAATGTTACGAAGAAATGATCTGTCGTCTCACCTAACTAAAATCTGATGCACTACTTTCCGTACATTGAATGCTGTGCCTACATCACAAATCCATTCTCGGTCGATCCAGTCGACTTACCTTTCGGAACTGTAAACAATATCAGATCATTGATAATCAGGCAGATGGTATTGCAGTGGCAATGCACAGGGTGTTCCCCGTCAAATTTCTGGCTTAAAATGGCCTGCTCGTACTAAATGGCCTGCTCGTACCCCACACTAGCATCTCGCACGATTCCCCAATTATTGATTTTCCCCTCTACATGGTAGTGCGAGCAGGGTTTTTCTGCATTAATGAACATAAAGTCGAAGAGTAGGGACCGACTTTCCTCCTCCAGACATGATTTCCGGTGCGCAGTGATGCTACTCTGTGGTGTTTTTACAACAACCGCCAATGGACCAATTGGACCTATACGTGGACAAATGGCACAAAATCTTAAACGCAAAAATCAACATTCAAAAATTAATTTTACCGTCGGTTACGTGAGCCCCGCTTTTCATTTTATTTTATTTCTTTATTTTAAATCTTTTTATCGTTGTTTCACCTGAATAAGCAATGGATAACTGTGGTGATGTTAAAGTAGGTCACTCATAACATCTGATTAGAGTGCCGTCCAGTATGTTAGCACCAGAGGTTTCTACTGTACTTTTATTTAACTGTGTCTTTTCTGTTTATTTTGTTTGTGGAACTGAAGATGCTTAATAAAAAGCGAAACATGTTTTCTAAAACTAGAAGCGTGGACATAAAGTTGTTCTAGTAACATTTAAAATTCACTTGGATTTGTTTAAAAAGAGGATTAAACGATTCATTTTTTGCACATATTTCCCATTTCGGCGAAACTTATTTTAACAGAAATACCAATATGCGTTCTAAAGTTCCCAACTAACTGTATCTTGTTCTATGCCAGAAATAGCATGAAACTATACCAAAGTCTTTTTTGCTTGATCGATACAGGTTGTGATGACAAATCTCTATTTAGTATGGATTTTGAAACTTGACTGTTTTCTATTAACTGTCCTGACTAAAAGAAATTAATTGTTTAAGGTTACAACAATTCAAACTACTGTTAGATATTGGAGCAGTAAATTCAAAATTCGCATCTAATTTGTCGTCAAGCATATTAACGTATTATTGACAAAGTAGTTTCTTTCTTTTGGTTTAAACGGTGAAACTACGCCATTATTATCGTTTACTTCAACAAAGTCATCATTCGTTCTTGGTTGGAGGTAGCAGCTCCGGGTGGACCCACAAGTCCTTTAACTCCTGGCTGCAAATAAAACAATACAAATTATTTCTAGGATTGGCAAAGTTTCGAACGACACTTTACAAATTTTAGTAACTTTGCGTGCCCACCTATATACACTACTACTACCTTGGTGACTATAGTAGCATCATCAGGTGAACATAGGAATTGTAATGGGTAAATACACACATTCAAGCACTTTTAACCTTTCTATTTGACGCAACTGAGTTCCGGACGTATGGCAAAGTTTAGAGCATAAACTACTTCATCACTTGGCTTGCCATGAATCATCACCTCGCACGCTAAACTTGGCCCCAAAGTCAGGGGTACAAGGACTAGGTTAGTTATAAATATGAGTTTTACTATAACAAGTTTGTGTCAACGCTTCTGGTTTTAGAAAACATGTTTCGCTTTTTATAAAGCATCTTCAGTTCTTATTTAAATTATTTTATTTGAAGCGTTGGCACAATTTGAAGCGTGGACACAAAGTTGTTATAGTTTTGAAATTGAAGGTTAACTTGTGTCACGCGAAAGATGTGTTGCTGGTCAGGTGGATTTCATGAAGTAAAAACATTTTATTGCTTATGAATATGAGATGATAACTTGCAATTTATTATTTAACTATTAACACCATTTTTGTAAAATACCTCCTCTTGGTCGTTACTTGGAAACGGGAGGTAGATTTACCGATGTTAATTTGGATTTGGTCGGGCGATTACCCCAGTGTGATGGTTATTCTTATTTGTTAACTTGTGTTTGTCGTTGGACTAAATGGTTTGAAGCAATTCCATTGAAAAACATTGCAGTTGCTACTTGCCAACGCTTTCATTATTCATTTGGTCAGTAGGTTCGGTGTTCCTAGTCGCATTAGTTCCGATAGAAGAACACAATTTTAAAAGCACAGGAATTCCCGAATAATTGGTACCCAAACCTTGGAGTGGTTCTTTTAGGTCTAAGAGCAACAGTCAAATCAGACATGGGGGACAGTCCAGCAGAACTTGTTTACGGTACAACGTTAAGATTGCCCAACGAGTTCGTTGAAGCTTCTGGCCATAACATTTCGAAGTCGGATTACGCTAATCAATTATCACAATTCATGTCTACTTTCAGATTCTCACCACCAGTAACACATTCACCAATTAACTCACATCTCGACCCAGAATTAGCTACTTGTTCACATGTTTTTGTAAAAGTAAACGCAAATTAAGGCCCATTATACGGACATTATGATGGTCCATTTAAATTTTGGAAATACACGAAAAGTATTTTGTTTTGGCCATGTGGGGTCGCAATATTTCTGTGACTATTGACAGATTAAAAGTTTGTTATTTACCTACACATGAATCTGCCACCGATTAATTTCGGTAGAATCAACGTTTGCTGTCAAGTTATAACTTCAACCAAAGATTTCGTTATGTGCAGTTTTGATGAACCGAATGACTTTATCGAATACCCAGGGAATTCGAAAATATCTGCTTACTTTACCAGAAGAAGCAGAAGGATTCCAAACAGATCTAGAGACTCGTCACGCGCTCGCGTCATTGAGACACTGTTAAATATCTCTGCGAGGCATTTACAGTTGCAAACAGCGCGCAAGATGGTTCTGCAGTGAACCAAATGATTTCGGCCGGCTGCTACGACTGAAACTAAGTCTGCTTGCGTGTTCTTGCTGTTGATACTAAATTGGACGTCGTGAGCAGACTTCCAGCAGGGTGTCAGAAAACTTGTGGGAGCTCTGCATCTTTCCGTATGGCGTTCCAATGTTTACGATCAGAAAACAGGCGTGGTGGTCAGAACGAAATTTTGAAAAGGGGAAATGTCACAAAGACCACTGTTATCAGCCTGTTCTGCTTGGTCGTACCGACGACATAATATTCTTCAAAGTTAAAAAAATCATTGCTCCTGGATGGGACAGTGCACAGCAAGGATTAGTTGCGCCTGCTGGGAGAACCACAAAAGATAAGATACTCAAACAATACATTTTTCTGCAAAATCCAATTGCATTTTTTGTGGCTTTTTTACCCCAAACAATGTCCAACAGGTTGGAATCAAATGGCCCCAAGGGTGAAAAATGCACCAGTCCGGCTATTGGCCAGAATGCGTAGATGAGGGATGGATCTTTCATAATACCACAAATTACTGGATCCTTCAAGTTCCTGTTTTCCACAAAAACGTTGTCATTTGTTTTGATTGGTATTTCTACCCCAAGATATTTTATTACGTTGTCAGGCCATGATAGACCTTCATTTCCCATCGGTTTAAAACGTTCATTACTTTTCGTCCCCTAAAATCTTATTTAAAATAGTCCTATACAGCTCTACCACGCGGCTGTAATTTAAAAAATCTTTTAGCTCACGGCTTTCAAAACTGATTGCCGTGCAGCGGGCCACATATATCATTGCCATATTTGTACTATTTCATGAAGTACGCCCCTCTGACAATTTGTCAGTGTTTTATTGTAAATAATTGTTGCAATATGTCAAACGGGAGGGGTGATGGAAAATTTTAACTTGTTAAATAACAAAATATTTGGGAATGCCAAATTTAGCTTCAACACCTGGATTATATTTAACATAGTCCTCTATAAGCTTTGACTGATGGAGCTGTCAAATTTAAAAATCAATACATTGACAATGACTTAATGAATAACTCTTTTAAGTCGGTTCTAACGTCAGCTTTGAAAAGTAACACGACAGAAAACCTTGTTTTTCATAGATAACTTCATTGAAGCTCAAAGATCCCAGTTGTTAGTATTTCACAGTGTCAGGATTTAATTTATTACTGTTATACAATAAGATCGCCTCGTTTTACAAAGCAAGTGCAAAAGCAAGTTTTTAAGTAAAAATTCTCACTAATCGTTTGAAAAAAAGCTATAGACGACGTTGAAAGGTTAAAAAATACATAAATCGATATGCTTGAATTTATATTTACAGTTCCCCTTCTACGGGTCCGCAACACCTTTATCTTGGCTGTTTGGCAACAACTTGATTTGTAATTACGGGAGTGGTTCAACTCGGTACTGCATTTCTTTCGCTAAAAATTCACTAATTCGGATTTTTCTTCTTCCGTCATGTTTGGGTATTGCATGAGACATTTGTCGTCTGGATAATTGCCATAAAACCATTCGGATATGGAAGGAATGGTCTGGGGTGGATGGTTTTCAACAACCACTCGGCGACACAGGCGACACGCTTCTTGCTTGTACCCTCTCACATTATCATCAGGAGGAATGGATTCTAAAGGTGTTTCGCGCCATTTGTGATACTCCAAGTATTTGTCGTCGTGATTGTTTAAATACCTTATGTAGTCAACTAATTTTTGTGGAGTTTCAAAGTCTTCCGCGTGTATATATGAGTTTTTGGGAGCAACTGCTTCCACATCGGCTTTGGTCGGACCCCAGACTATGGGAACCAAACCAGCTTCAAGGCCATTCCTCCAAAACTTCTCTGTGAGGTATTCTGGGCAATGAAGTGAGTTTTCAAACGATAGATAAAATTTATAATCTTGGACTTTTGCTACAAGCTTAGATTTGTCCCTCGTTTCAAAACACTCTCCAAATTTATCCAACTTCAGTCCAGCCTCTTGTAATTTTCTTGCGTATTGCATGCGCCAGACTGCTCCATACAATCGGTCACAGTTACTAACAACCCATACAGCGACCTTATTTTTTGATCTTACAAGAGTCTTTAGATTTCCCGTAAAGTTATGTCTTATTGAATCTTCAACAGCACGCCGAATGGTATTAAAATGAGAGTGAATGTCCGATTTTCTAAAAAATGTCCAAGTTAGGTTGAAGATTGGATCATAACGCTTGTCTTTCATAGGTTCAATCAAATGAGTCAGCTTGGCTGGTGTTTCTTTACTCCAAAACACATAATGCTGCTCTGGAATCCTGCAACAAGCAAAGTGTTTTTCAAACAATATTCACATTGCAGTTTCCAAGAAGCGTTCGTAGCAAAAAAGATTTGACCATTTAAAGGTCTCTTAGCGCAATTGGGAGACATTTTATAATAACGTAAATTAAAATCAATGTTTTTCCATATATTTGCATGAAAATTACCTCGGTATTGTTTTATGAAAAGCATCATTATCAATTATTATGAATCTGCAGAAATTAACTTAAAGCTTCTTTCTAATAAAATACACAACTTTGTTTTCTTATAGCAGTGGCCAAACTACACAGCATGGATGTAAATATAAAGCTAATTTCGCGATCGAAAACATGGGGAACGATTATTGTTGACAAGCTTAAAAATATCTCAAATTAATGAAGAAAAATCCTATAAAGTCTTCCCACATTCAATTGGTATATACGGGTTTTTGTTATAGAATAAATACATTCGTCAAAATGAGTATGATGCTACATTTTGAATAAAATTATTGCCACTGGCCTAATACTTGATTTGTGGATTTCGGCACTTGTTCCTAAGAGTTTAAATTCGTTTTTGCGTTCATACCTTCATGGGAAACCATTACGTTATATTGAGTACAAATCTACCTTGTTTTAGGGTCTGGAATATCCATCTCTCGCAGCATTGCATGGCTGATGAAAAGAACAACGGCCAAACTGTTCTGCAGAGTGGAACGATTGGTGGTCACTGTGCACCCGCCACAATGCTTTGGAACTGTAAACTCCAACGCTCGTTTCCAATTTGCCATGAGATAACCTGGCCCTTGCCATATTAAGATGTTGGGCCGTTTCTTCAGTGCTTCGAGCCTCATGGTTGAGGAAAGCTGCTTGTCTAAATTTGCTGGGGTGGTTTTCAGTTGCATATATTGCATGCGCTGGATCTGAATGTATGTTATGGTATGTGAGAAAAGCATCCCATGGTCAATATATAGGATTTTTGTCATCGGTTACAAAATTCGGCAGGCTAATCTTTTTTAAATCAGTGGCAAACCTTGACATACAACAAGAAACTAATTAGTTTTGCATAGAAAAGTTTGAAATAGTATAGTACATGTTGGTGCTGCAATTGTGTCCTGTGATAGAGATACGTTTAAACTTGTATACAAGTCCAAAGGGAATAAATTCAAAACAAACATTAAATGCAAGTTCAAAATATAACATAGTCCTACATAACATGTACAAACCTTGTTAGTTTGAGGAAAGACATTTCCTAACGGTTTATCGTAATTTCGCTGAAGCATCTGGGTCCAGGGCAGAAACGTATCGATAAAGCAAACAACCACAATTGACACGGTTATCAGATAAACAGTTTTACGAACAAACCCCCGTGTCCGCGATGTATGGTTAATTGACCTCATCGTCGATACGACACGAAAACCACGTATTCTACACATTCAACTTCTGTAGATTTATGCAAACGTCCAATCAGTAACCGCCCGTACAACACACTTGCTGTTGGAACATCATGCTGCGGTAGCCTTGGTAATAAGTTGTAGAACTAGCTAAATGCCCCCAGGCGCATTGCTACTCACGAATATACGGTATGTCCACATCCAATAAGTATTATATAAAAGCTTATTTTTTCTTCAGACTGGCGGGCGCACCTTATAAAATTCTGACAAAGAACATTCCATGACTATAACTGGGAAGTCAAGTTAAACTAATTTTTATCTTGAAAAATTAAACTAATCATTGTGCCTCAAGCAACTTCCATCTGTAGTTGCCTGTTCGATATATATTTATAAACCTAAAAACATGTTTCTAGGTATTATACCAACCTAAAATACGTTTCTAGTGGCTTAAATTTGCTATACATAATGTGAAAATTAAGGATTCAAAGTTCACTCCTGCATAAACTTGCGTAGGGATTGATAACGGATTCGAACATCGCATAAACTACAAATGCCCGAGGCAAGACGTACGTGCGTTAAAGTAAGAGTGACCACGTAGCGCATTTAATCCGGTCTGGCGAGACGTAGTTTTAAGTAGAGAGATATAAACATACGTTGCCTTGTGCATGTACGTGGACAAAAAGCGTTCAATGCATCGCGACCGAACTAACCTGTTTTGGAGGGAAATATAGCATGACAAAACATCATTGTTTCGAACATATCTGTCCGATCAAGCTTAAAAGGTAGAAAAGCGCAAAAATCATAAAATCACATAGGAGCCAATACTATGTTTTATGTAAGCTACAGACAGATGGACACTGCTTTGACCTTATTCATAACATTGGTCCCATACTGCTTATATTTATGATTTACTGCGACAAGGGGCCTAACAGCACTGCTGGTTTAGCTTTGCTTGGCCATATATTGTTTCCACTTTGTTTTCTCCTGATGGTTACATGCAGGTTGGTGGACAATGGATTACGATCTCATTGAAATAGATTATTTATTGCAATACACGGCAAAATATGTGTTTCGTTACGCCAACGGTCGGCAATTCACGGTCAGTAGCATCCGTGCGGCTTTTTTATTCCTTCATATTAAATCCAAAGAGGTGCAAAGTTTATTTGAAAAAAAACGAAAAAGTGAACAAATATCCAACATTTTACACTTTTGGAGCGCTTTATGGAGCGATCACATTTTGTAGAAGTGTCAATAAAATCGATCCAAAACGTATGCTGGTGATTTATATTTTCTTTCGTGCGTGCATTGGCGGCACTGGGTATGTTTTCTTTGCAAACGAGTTTAAATGACTATTTGGGTCGTGAATGTTAACGATCTCCGGACTACGCCTTGAGTCATTGTATAGTAACAACTTTGTTCTGGCCAACTCACGAGCAACTATTTTTCGTTAAAAGTTCACTAATTCGGATTTTTCTTCTTTCGTCATGTTTGGGGATGACATGAGACATTTGTCGTCTGGATAATTGCCATAAAACCATTCGGATATGGAAGGAATAGTCTGGAGTGGATGGTTTTCAACAACCACTCGTCGACACAGGCGACACGCTTCTTGCTTGTACCCTCTCGTATTATCATCAAGAGGAATGGATTCTAAAGGTGTTTCGCGCCATTTGTGATACTCCAAGTATTTGTCGTCGTGATTGTTTAAATACCTTATGTATTCAACTAATTTTTGTGGGGTTTCAAAGTCTTCCGCGTGTATATATGAGTTTTTGGGAGCAACTGCTTCCACATCAGCTTTGGTCGGACCCCAGACTATGGGAACCAGACCAGCTTCAAGGCCATTTCTCCAAAACTTCTCCGTGAGGTATTCTGGGCAATGAAGTGAGTTTTCAAACGATAGATAAAATTTATAATCTTGAACTTTTGCTACAAGCTTAGATTCGTCCCTCATTTTAAAACACTCTCCAAATTTATCCAACTTTAGTCCAGCCTCTTGTAATTTTCTTGCATATTGCATGCGCCAGACTGCTCCATACAATCGGTCACAGTTACTAACAACCCATACAGCAACCTTAGTTTTTGATCTTACAAGAGTCTTTAGATTTCCCGTAAAGTTTTGTCTTATTGAGGCCTCAACAGCACGCCGAAGGGTACCGAAATGTGAGCGTATGTCCGATTTACTGAAAAACATCCAAGTTAGGTTGAAGATTGGATCAAAACGCTTGTCTTTCACAAGTTCTTTGAAACGTGTAAGCTTGGCTGGAGTTTCTTTGCTCCAAAACACGTAATGCTGCTCTGGAATCCTGCGGTAAGTATAGAAAATTTGCAGCAACTGCACAGTTTCAACGTGTTAGCAAAACCATTAATCCAAAACAACACAACTAGAATATAAGAAACGAACTACTCATGGAGATGTACAATGATTGACTACCGCAACCATAAGTTCTTTTTTTAAAAACTTTTTTTTTGTTGCAGGTTTGCAGCTTACCTCGTTTTAGGGTCGGGTATAGCCATTTTTCGCAACATTGCGTGGCCACTAAAGAGAACAACAGCCAAACTTTCTTGTAGAGTGGAACGATTGGTGGTCACTATGCACCCGCCACAATTCTCTGGAACTGTAAACTCCAACGTTTGTTTCCAATTTGCCATGAGATAACCTGGCCCTTGCCATATTAAAATGTTGGGCCGTTTCTTCAATGTTTCGAGCCTCGTGTCTGAATTTCGTTGAACTTTGAAAGTGTTTTTTAGTTGAAGATTTTGCTTGCGCTGGATCTAAATGTATGTTTTGAGGGGTGGTTAAAAACGCATCGACTTTCAGTTGCACATACATCGTATGTCAAATACATGATGTTTTTTGTAATAGGCGTAAAGTACAGACAATTATTTTCAACTAGTTTCGCCTGCGCATCGAAATCACATGATGAAAATCAAACAACCCCAACAAAAGTACCAGTAAATGTTGCACAAAATAATTATATTGTTTGCGCCCAAACAAATTTACCACCATCCCCTTAAGAATCGCAAGTTAAGTTGTCGTAGGTAATAATAAAAAAAATTAGCTCTTTTATGATATAGTTTCCACATGAAACAAATACACACACTTTGTTGGATTGAGAATAAACGTCCAACTTGTCGTGTTTGAATATAAGCCGTTGGGTCCAGGGCAGAAACGTATCGATGAAGAAAACAACCACAATTGACACGGTTATCAGGTAAATGGTTTTACGTGCCAATCTTGTTGTCTGGTTAATCGACTTCATCGCCGATAAAACATCCAAACCACATATTCTACCGAAACGTTTCCTGGAGAATCATACAAACGCTCGTAAAATCATTCTAAAGGTAACCTCCCACGCGACATTCACCCTGCTGCACATAGTTGTGGCGGATTCTGCAAAACGTTTTTTATTTACTAAATGCCCTCAGGCGCATTGCGACAATTTATTTTACCATCACCAATTCATCACATTTTTTCTGCAAAAATGTTCATTAGATTGGGGTGCGCACAGTAGGCACTGTCAACTACTTACGAATTGAGATTACAATGATATATAAATTATAACAAAACCTGATTATTTTAAAT
The DNA here is from genome assembly GCF_947561715.1 of Ascidia mentula. Lineage (NCBI taxonomy): Eukaryota > Metazoa > Chordata > Ascidiacea > Phlebobranchia > Ascidiidae > Ascidia > Ascidia mentula. The sequence continues at coordinate 8,194,160 of NC_138574.1, read as the reverse complement.
CGTGAACTACGGTACCAAAAGAAGTACCCAAAGCCTTAAAAGACGTCAAACAACAGCTGCCTTATCCACTAAATAGGGGTCAAGTAAAGAGCTTTTCATTGATCTACATTAACTAGTTAAAATTTTAGGGTCTACTGAATGCTAAACCTCAACAAAAATGTTGAAAGGGTTGAACACGAATACTAACTTGGCATGAACTACAAACGCTCGAGGCAAAACGTACGTACTTTCTTTCAAAGTGAAGTGACCACTTAGCGAATTAAATTCGTCTCTTTTCAAATATGTTTTGAGGAAGTTGATGTAAGATTATGTCAGGCTGAATTCTGTAGGAAAAGCTGTACTATTATTTGGTCGGAGAATCGTCGACAGTATATATATATATAGTGTAACGCAGTAATATTACATGCAACGGCATGATAGGCAGGATCGACCCACTGCGCAGGTCCTTGCTTGGCGATCACAGCTATCGTATCGCGATCATTATCGGATACGGTGGTAGAGATCCCCTACGTATATGTGAAGGTTGCCTGGCAAGTTGTGCGCTTGCGCACCAGTGTACCTTGGCCACAGTATACCACGCAAAACCACTGAGCTCCTGTAGCTCAGTTGGTAGAGCGTTGGGCCTGGTTAGCCCAGGGTCGTGAGTTCAAACCTGACCGGGAGCTTGATTTTTTAAATCTCGCTCCGACTTGTCAGGAAAAAGTGGCTGATCCAGCTAGGCTGTATTGCCCGGGCTGCCAAGCCTGAAAACCTTATATATGGTGTAGTTACAATATTTAAAAAATATATTTTCGTCGCTGTTTATCGTATGAAGCTACGACCCTCAAAATTCTAATTTTGTTTAGTATAGATTTTTTCCTAATCCCATTGTTAATGTTTTCAAATAAGAAAAGCACCAATTGTTTTCATTCAAACTAAAAATTCAACCGCACCTGCATAAAACTGGCCATATGGGCTGTGGTTTTGAAACCTGACTACAGATTTATAAATGCAATTTAACACATATGAATATATAAATAGGATTCGCAAATCTTTGAACACAAAATCAAACTTATTACAGCACGGCACCGGTTTTTATTGCAATGATCACAGTTTGACATGTTCACATACTGTTATTACTGAAGCTTACATGAAGAAAAATGTCACGTTTGCTGTACAGAATCATCGGTTTCAAAATACAACCAACCTAAAATCAGAAGTGAGGCGGAAAGAATTGTTGAATATTCCTCAAACCACTTTTGTTTCAATAAAAAGACAGATGGCAAAAACCAAAATTCGGTCGTGTCGGTTGCAACGTCAGCATCAAAACTAAGATTTCATATATATTTGCGAAAATCAGGTAAAGTGAGGAAAGAATTCACAACAAAACACAAGTGTTGTTCCACACCCGGGTTCCTTCACATAAAAAATGGATTAAACACTGAACTTAGTAATATGTGCCATGTTTCCATAAGACAAGAAGCTAGTTTGTTTATAAGAAAAAAACCCACGGTCTATTGCGTCGGTTTTCTAATGTATTATTGATAACGTGTCCATGTCCAAGTGAAATAAAATCGATCAAGCGAATAAAACAAACGTTATCGAGGCAACGACTCAGAGATCCCATTAACTACTTGTTAGTATTTCACAGTGTCAGGATTTAATTCATCACTGATTATGGCAGATATCGTCTCGTTTTACCAGGCGAATATTTCAGCAATATTTTCGTCCCTGACGGGCAGTGCTCTCCGCTACAGGCAACACCAACTTCAGCCATAACATGTTGAAAACACATGTTATTTCAATATTGAAGCTCAGCTCGCTACGCAACTAAAGCCGGTGCAAATTATGTAAGTGACTGAAGTTAACAGTGACAAACTTGTGACTTGGATCTAATGCGAGGAACTAGCGCCACCGTGCGGTCCAGTCCATACGTTTGCTACACGGCATTCCATAAAGTAACAGAGGAAGAGGTCAACAAAACGCGGAAAAAAATAAAATCGAACTGGTCCATACATAAATCACAGTATGTGAACCACACCATTATACTGAGAAACGTTTGACAAGAAATTTGTGCATTCACAAACCTACTGGAAACTTACACACTTCAACCCACAGAAATCTAACAATAACCTATGCTGATCTACCAGTTGACAAAAAAAGCAATGTGGAACCTATCATCACTACGCTAAATAAATAAACGCCACAAAAACCAATTCAGGTTAATTCGACTCCGATTCCCCATTTGTTGTTGCAGCGAGCGCCTCCTGGTGTTCGTCGTTCGTCCACTCGCTGACTGCTTCGTCAAAAATTTCAACAGATGAGAGAAAATGTCGACCAGAGTAACCTCCAACCACGTAGAGATTTCCGTTCAACTGCAGACGAAAGAAAAGTTTCAGATCTCATTTTGTGCCTTATCCACCACCTTTTTCTGAAGTGGGAAAAACTCGAATAGAAATTAATAAAGCGGGGAATTGTTTTATTGTTGTAACATCTATCAAGAGCTATCTATGCATTTACCAACTTGGATGTTACAATGAACATTTTCAGTTAAACTACTTCCCGCTACGAAATAACAACAAACAATTTTTCGCTTCGTGTTCACAAATGCTCATTACTGCAATAGATTAATTTAATATTGCACACGGGTAAAAATTGGACGGCTAGATCATCCGAAACTAACTATGTAACAAGCAATACCTCATTTTACAAACACGAATATTGTATAAAGCTTGTATGCTATGTGTCGGTAGGATATACGTAGTAAATTACAATGGTGGTAATCTCATTTCAAACAGTTTTATCCGTGATGTACATGCGTTAAATGCAATAGCACGACATTAACCCAGTCACGAAAAACCTTTTAAAAAATACGAGTTGAACGCACGTTCAAGGTTATTGGTAGGTCAGGCGAAGATTTAAAACAACACGTTCGCAAAACCAATGTGAAGTAACTTTTGTTATTGGGTAATATACACCACCCGAGCGACATCAAAGCACGCCACTCTGTTTTGTGAGAAACGAGATCGCGTTGCGTTGTAAACAGTGTATTGTTTTGGTGTTGATTTCGTATCGTTTGCGACGCATATGTGATAATTTGATCGTGCTGCACTGTTAAAACAATAACGCGATAAACAGGTTTTCGCGTAATATTCCATGGGCATGTTTCGCAAGTTTACTGAGAATGTTGAAAACCAAGTTATCCTAAATTTCGTACTTGGAAGATTCCGTTTGGTTTTACAAGTTCTCGAGGACTAACATTTTCCATCGATAACAAGGCCGTTTTGGCTTTCCTATTATGCTTGTCGACGGGCAGCACAAAACTACAGAAAACTACTATACATTAAAATGTTTGTTTGATCCTAAATCACTTTCTAGAGTTGATCAATCTGACACAAATGCGACAGTAGCCAGCTAAGCACTTGACAACAAAAATGTCAATCAAAATCGGATAAGTGTGCGGTGTAGACAGATCCCTTTTACTTAGTTAGGGGTAGAACTTACACTAGAACAAATACTTGAAGGCCGGGGTTAGCGACGAGGTGAAGAGACTTCCACCGACACTCGTCATTGTCAACGGGAGACTTTGAAATTTAAAAATAGTTTTGCGAGAGGATCTCGTTACCACTCTGCGGTCGCCGGTCAAAAGTCGTCGTTTCGAGTTTTTTTTTAAGTACTCGGAATAAACTCTCGCAATGGAAAACACAACTGTATAGATTTTGGAGTTTGTAACGAAGCCCATTTAATTGAATCCAATTAAAATCGTAAAAGTTTATTTGCCCAAACACGCCATGGACTAACTCATATCTGTTACCCCAAAGTGGCTAATCTTTACATGTAATAGTGGCACAGAATGTCCAGTAAATTAAGTCCTTCGGTCTTCAGCCTAAACGCATATTTCAAGCAATAGCATTTGGGTATATTTTAGAAACAAAGAAGCCTCACTTTTATATTTAAATTGTACCAGATGCCAGACAACAGCAGTGAAATATTAAGTTTTCGACGATAGCAACGCAAATCGGTGGACGGTGCGATGTTATCATGCCAACGTGTTTGCGATGGGCGGTGAATTCAAACGTAAACAACGGCAACAAACAAGCAACAAGTTCTTACCGACGCGAGACCCGCGTTGTTGCGGGGAAGGTTCAGCGAGGCAGTCACGTGACACCAAACGTCACCTTCGTCAGGTGAAAATCGCTCAGCCGAGACGAGAAAAGAGTGTCCGTCGAATCCACCCAAGCAGTACAAAGCTCCTGCGCAAAAAATACAAATCTGCCGACATTTTTGAAGTCGTGAGTAAAGTTACTGATGCATGACTTCGGGCGCATGGGAAAAACTATTTTTAACTAATTTTTACAGAGAACTTTCGTCCTATACAATGCACGTATAAAAAAACAAGCAAAAATGGCCAGTTTTACTTATTAAACACAAATTTGTCTGTCATTTCCAACAGATGCATGTAAAATATCAATGACAAAATTAACATAGTTTGACCAATAGCACATTGCACATTTTGCACATTTTTCATGAACGTTTTCTTCAAACATCGTGAGGATGTTGTTGTGGTGGTGAGCAGCACGCACAACAATATTCCGGTATGCCACAGCTGTTTTTAATAGTTTTCCTTCACAAATGAATCAAGGCATCCAATTACTGTCTACGTGCGCGTCTGCACTCCCGGGGATGCGAATCCCATGGGACGAACGAAGTTCGCATGCACAAATTATCTGCCATATACTTTCTGACGTTTTCCGAGCCAAACAATAAGAGATTAGTCTTCTGTTACAGACGGAAGAGCAAAAATCGATGCGAGGAGATTTCAATTTAGTGGCAACGATTTAATTTAATTGAGGTTGGAAAAATAATGTTAGCAGCTGACATTCCTACACTCCAGTAACGATTTTCCGTCTCTCATTTCTAGTTTTTTCATTGAATTTTAATGCCGTTGACGTCCCGTTATGTTTTTTAACCAATTACTAAACGCCATTCTCTACAAACCATGTGGAAATTGTGTTATATTATCTAATTTTTAATAGATCACTAAAAATTATAGCGGGAAGCCAACAGCAATTACCACTAAAAACATATTTAATGCTTTGGTTGAAAACGAAAACATGAACATGGCAAATCCATAAATGCTGCTGTTTTCTGTTTATTTCACTAGAATCTACAAACATTGTAATTTACTTTTTCATTATATTGTGAACAATACGTCGCTCGCGAACTCTTCAAAGGAAAAAGGCATGACAAGATAAAGTTCCAGAAAAAACAACATACCATTATGGGAAATCATCCCAAGTCCCCTTCTCGGAACCATCAAGTTGGCGCCCGCCGTCCAATTCTTGGCTGCAGGGTCATATCTCTCAGTGGAGGAGAGACACGACCATCCGTCACTCCCACCCGCAGCGTACAGAAATCCACCCAACGCTGCCACGCCCAACGAACTCCGACCTGAAGGAAGTAGGAGGTTGAATAGAACGTTATTGACGAGCCTAAATGTTGTTGGTAATTGCGCTGGTGCCGTTGCGATTAAAAGAGCATAATTTTTGGGCCAAAGTTAATGACACGAGATAAATGCGCTTAATTAAAGCAGTTCCTTTGTCCCTTTAGCTATCTTTGACATAATATAAACCAACAACTTCCATATATTAAAATCCCAACAAAGCGATCTTTAGACAGCTCAGATGGATTATTGTTAATTTTTCAACTTCCATTGTTAATTTTTAAAGGGACAGTAGTGGCTAATGTATACTGACAGCAACAAATGGTGTCGGATTACTAAAGCATATTTGGCAAAAACAATAGACTTCATCACTATAGAAACAGCAAATCTAGTCACACGAGCTAATGGTCAAAAACCACGAGGACAATGCACGGAAGTACAGCCAGGTTATAGTGATGAAGTAAGAAGGAAGTAAACCAACTATTTGGAGTTCTACGAAAGTAAGGGTCAAACTGATACGGGGAAAATACAAGCGGTTAGCTTAGATAGTTACAACACGCGTTACCTGTGTGTAGGGAACTCGTGTAATCCCATTCGTCTTTCTCGGGGTCGTACACCTGACATATTTTGATTCCCGCGACTCCTGTACTTTGCTGCACGCCACCAATGCAGTACAATAAACCGTTCAGCACCCCAACCTACAAGGTCAACTATTAATTTTAGGCAAACACAATAGTAACAGGAACATATGTTATGCTTCTATATTGTTGGATCGTATTTCATGTGGAAGTTAGATTGACGCAAAGTGTTTTTGGTTATGAGGTGAAAGCAACATACACAGCCGTACTTTGGCAATATTGGACGCTACACATGTGTAACTTTCACGCAAGCGCACCCGAGAGTTAACAAAACAGATTTCTCGTGAATACAATAAATTACAACCACGTGTGTCTTGAAAACTTCGAAAGAGGTTCTGAGAAGTAGCGTTTTATCGATTTCGACTTCCGTTCACAACAGTTTAAACGAACCTCTAGAAGAGCCCGACAACAACATTTAAGTGGATCGATGGAGCCGTGCCCCTTGTCGAGGCACTTCGAACGTGACCTACATCGGGATAGACGATTTACTCAATTACAACTAAACCAAACAAGGCCTGCACGCTCCATTACCAACTGCTATCTACTAGACATCTGTATTTTGCAAACTACGCATTTTGCCCTATCGCAAGTCCTACAGGTCACTTTGCATTCCAGCGGGCCAGATATGGTCTTATATTGTGCACTTATTAGAGGCTCACGAAGCTTTGCGTGTCGGCTTAACGAGCGCTTAATCTGATATAAACTTCCACGGCTTTATCTGCGGTTGGAACACCGACGTCAAATATTCACCCCTGACTCCGAGCAGCGCGTCAAAAGTTGAGCCACGTGACTCCATACGTCACGCAAGGGATCATATCTCTCCACTGAGATTTGGTTTTGGGATCCAGACGAGCCGCCCACGGCGTAGAGTTGGTTGTTCAGAACGGCCGCAGAGAAGCGAGCTCTTCTCTCATGGAGTCGACACACCCCACTCCAACGACTCGAGCTCGGGTCAAAGCATTCGACTGAGTCGAGACATTCCGACTGGTTGAAGCCGCCTACAAAACAAATCATTTTCGTACTGCATACCAATGGGAACACTTTTCTTGAGTTATTTTGCAGTTCTTGAAAGAAATTGACAATCCGAACTGGAACTGATATTAATTTACAATTCTTATACATGCACTTGCGCATGCTATATGAAACCGAAAATCCAGCTATAACATGTCTGACCTACTAGAAAACACGAGGATCAAGGGTTGTGATTCCCTTGGTCCTCTGAACCATGTAAGTTATTCCGGTCCAAAGTGTTGCAACGAGAGTAGTTAACTTACCTGCAGCGTAGATCTTCCCATTGAGAACAGCTACACCAGCAGCACATCGTGCTTGAGCAAGGGAAGACAGGTGACTGACAGAACCAACTGATGACGTACACGATGCCGATGTGGAACTGACAGCCGAGTTGCTATGGTGACTGCTTGAATCATGTGATCCGCTGTGAAATTGAAAGACGTGAAGATGACAACTGTAGTGCTTCTGTTTTATCGGATAATTAATAAATTCTACAGCGAATCCGTTTCTTGGTTTTGCGGTGTAAGTTATTATTATTATTATTTCCATACAAGCAACTAAATGCGCTAGTGGCTGTGTTTGGAGCAAATAAAATTGAAATTCTTTACCAAAAAAATGAAAGCTTTATACATGCACAAACACTATACCAGCATGGTTAAGTAACAAACAAAAGACCAGTTAACTTTATACTTCAGACATGGCGGGTGAAATAGGTTTTTACAGTGTGCGGAACAACTAAAGTCGATCGTTGTGTTTACGCCGTGCACACAAAGCAAAAGTCAATACTTTCACACACTTTTGCAGGTCGCCAGGTGGCGGCAGGTGGATGGTGAGAGTGCACAGGACGTCACCCACGCAGCAAAGTGCGGTCATGTGATCTGTACATGGAAATAAACAACTAAGGACCTACCGTCCCTCAGAAAATTTATGTAAATCACAACACCGCTTTACAGTAACTGCTTCAACGCTCCGATGACGCTGATTTGGCAAATATCACGACCAGTTTTTCTGGTGATAGGTTTCAAAACATTACAAAAGTATTATGCCTTTGCAATAGTTTAACTGCAAAATATTTTTTCGGTAAGATGACCTATTTAATTTCGTTTTCGGACACACAGCAAAGTGTAACATAATCGGTGGTTGGTTAAATATCAATTCCAGTCTGGTTATGTGAGGAGCAAGTTTTCGATCTAGGAGTGAATCGATTGGTTTCTCGAGTCGCTATTAAATTGTCTGACAGCCTTGAGATTAGCGCCCGTACTGACGGTTTGGAAATTTTGTTATCGACCCAAGCTGCTGTGGTGCGCCTTCGCAATGTCACTGTCATGGTGGGTTCCCTAGCCTTGTTGCTTGTACCCGTCCAGCAGGCCTGAAGTTTATATAAACCCACCCAAATTTTGTTTCACCCCAGGTGGCATAGTTAATTCACCAATTAAATTTTAACGTACTGTCGGGTGCCATTGTATAGTTGACATTGTTGAACAGTTGTAAAGAATCAACTGTGCCAGTAGAAAACTCCACACAAGGGTAAGTAAACAGTTAACGCTTTTCACAAATGGTGGCGCACGCTATGACGTCTAAGGCTTAGGTAGGAACAACTGCACTCAACGCAAGTAATTAAAGTTAGTGGGGCAGGAAATTTGGATCAAAGCTACGCTTACGTGAAGGCGTAAATTGCAATTACGCGCTGCTAATGGATCAATACCTCTATACGTTAACGTCGTTTACGTACTATAAACGGAAGGCAAAGGCAACGCGCATATACACTTCGGGGTAAACCTGATGTCTGGTTGTAGGCGATGATTTTCCATTCGCCTTCCAGATTGCTTTTTAAATGTTTCGGGGCTTCTTCCGATTCGGAGGATGTGAGAGAATCCATAGATGAGGAACGCGAGAGTCGCGTACTGTGCGTCGTCACATGGCGACCTGCGTGAGACGTCACAAAAATGGTACTTCCCGTTAAACAGCCTATCCTTTTTGGAGGTAGTACCAAGGTAATTACGATTCGCATTTGTCAAGCGTCAATTCACTGTCACAAGTCGCACACTTCCATGTAATATAACCATGAAACAAATTAAAAACGTTTGTTCTGTTCTTACCATTAACATCGTGCCATCCTTTATCTGAATCCAACGAGAATTTGCGGCCGGCACCTCCGTTGTATGAATTAGCAGTATTATACAAATCCTCTGACGTGATTCTCTGCACCTGCGCGGAGCAACTACGTTAAACTGTGGTAAGATATAATTTCACAATAAATGTAGCCATAAAGGGAGCAGTAGTTCAAAAAATCACAACCTATTGAACATTTAGTATGGACGAGTAACCAGTAACTAAGTTCGTACACATATAGAGAAATAGTCTTCCTAAGACTGATACTGCACGTGTAATAATTTAAAATATAGACGAGTAACTGTAACTTGAAACAACGCAAAACTTTTCAGTGATGTCGCGTGTGAAACGTGATGCGCTGGTAGAGTGTTATGGTAGCAGGGGGACGTAGTACAATACGCGAAGGTCACTCCACTCTCACATAGAAGGTATGGGGAAAACGCAAAATCAATCACCGCACATTGCGTTGGGCACAACAGCCATCCGACACCTTCCATTGAAGTTTCAGTTACCAACATGGTATTAAAAACAATACAAGTAAGAATATATGACAAGACTTTTAGTCAGTGGAAAATCACATGAAAAAACCATTAAGTTTCTGCTTTGATGAAGCATTGAATTTTTTTTTGTCAATATTATAGGAGTTTTAATTGTGTTATGTTGGTTAGTTTAATAAATTTGTTTTAAATTGCACATTCCCAGCATGTCCAATGGTACAGGTTGGCCTTGAATTCAAGCATGTAATTCTTGATTGAAAAGTAATCTGGTAAATTCAATGGATTGACAAACACTGCAAAAGCAATTACATGCCTGGGCATAAGCCAGGACTATCTCAATCATTAAGTACAGAATTTAATCTGTAAAGAGCAAGGTACTGATTGCAAATACAGATTAAAACGCAATTCAGACCCAGCAAGGGGTTGTTAAATTATTGATTAATTTCGACACTGCAGAAATGTAACCAATGTGTATCATGCATATTTGGAATTTAATCAAACCTGTTCTGTTAAATCTTCCAGATATGCCCCCCCACGTAGTTGAATGTTGTCATAAATCCAAGATATTGCTGAAGAACACAGAGCTGATCCATCGCGCCAATTTAATGCCAACAAGCCAATAAGATGAGTACTGGATAATAAGGAAATTTCCATCTGTGGAGGAAATTATGAAAATCAAATCAAAACATTAAAAAGGACTATTGAAACATGTGCGGAAGATAGTTATTTGATATTTTATATATGCAAGTATTCAGAAACTAACCTTTATTCTTGGAAGACCAAAGAAGTCATTACTCGTAACAACTGTTTCAAAATGCTCTTCAATAAAAGTATCAACAACGTTTTTCAGTTCCACATCTGCAACACTTGAGGCAAGTCTGTTTAAAATTTACAAATGTCAATGATAAAATAATTACAATCCGGTGTTTAGTATAGATATACCTTCTAATGGAGACACATTCATCAACACAAAGTTCTGAAACCATGTGTCTCCTGCAAACTGGTGTAACTCTATCAATTCGTAGGTGGCAACAAGCCTTGTAAACAGCCATTACAAGATTTGATGGGACTGACAACCTACACAAACAAAGCAGAAAAGTTTACCAATGCAAAACCATACAATAGTCACAACAAATAAAGAATTTACTTGGATGTGTACATGTAGTCAATTAAAATTTCAACAGCTTCTGGCACCCAGCTATGTTGGGCATAGTTTAAAGGAATCCTGGCAACTGGTCCACACTCTTGTTCACCTCCACAAAGCTCATTGTAGATGGCCTTAGACATGGCACCAACTATTACTCTATGGCAATACAATTCTTTTCCGCCAACCTTTACCAAATAAAAATAGATGCATAATACTGTCTGGTGCACACAATATAAAAAAAACACAACAATATTGTATTCAGTTCCCCTCAGACAGAGTTCTACAGCAAACAATAATAGTTGTTGATTTAGGAGGAATATTTTAACAATGTAACAATTTTGTATGGAGAGGCTATATTTAGCTTACGTAAACAAAACAAATACAAAACAAACATCTACAAAATGAATTACAGCCTAGTTACATTTTTCTACTTTATAGCATTTACAAACCTGAATAACTAAATCACAGAATTGTTTGCTTTTGCGAAAAACATTCATATGATGAATTGTTTCCTCTTGATTCTGTGGATCATTCCACTCCAATACACTTGCAACCCATGATCTTTTGTTGTACATCTTTCTCGTTGCTGCCTCTGTAACACCTAATAAGATAATGTATTTTCAAGATACTTTTTTAACAAAAATAACTATGGCCTATCAACATGGACATCACACATTAAAGTCCAAGTACATTTGAAAAACAATGATGAAATATCAAAGCAATTGCACATCTACCATCATCAAAATCAGAGTCTTCATCACTTTCACTTGAAGACACAATCTTGCGATGAAGATATCCTCTGGAGGATGTTTCCATATCAGATGAGTTTACACTAACATTGTCAGAAGTCAAGTCTCCATTCACACAATTTTTTCCATTGCAAACTTCGTTTGTCAAGGTCTGGTCACCCTTGCCATTTACATGACCATTAATATCTTCTACATAGCATTTGCCAATAGTCTGGGTTGCCCCATCAGACTTTTTAAGACTTAAACACTTGTTTGTGTCGCCATTGCACAAAGGTCCATTTGTCATGTCGGAATTGGAATCAGGAAAGTCCAGGTTTGTATTGGCTTCACTTAAAGGTGGTAGTGATTCTACATTTACAAAATTCTCCATGGTTTTCAAGAAAAATGCTGACAAGTCAGAGTTTTGTGGCTTGCAAAACGTGTTGTATACTAAAGTTTACGTTTACCAAACAAAAGTATTGTCCCGTACAAACTCTGATACATGACATTCCGCACAACAGAATCGCTCCAGACCAGAAGCATGCTTTCTGCTGTTTCTGATGAAATGCTAATGCTGCAATTATAGGTCTACTGAGACAAATCAAATTATAAAAAATCGGTTACTATTGCTAAAAGAAAGCACTCAGGGCATTAGTAAAGTATGGTCTTTATCCCAGTAGAACATGCCAGCAAAACGTGCTAGCTTAGGTGTTCACAAACACTATAAGCTCTTACTTTCCCCCTCTACTGACCAACTGGGCAAACGCTCCTCACGTGCTGCCATGCACGCGTCAAAACATGATGACGAGAAACCGGGAAAATGTCTGGCCTCTCCTTTTTTCTTTTGTGAAAAAAGGTTAGTGTTGCGTGCGTTTCTTCGTTCGTCACAGTAGGCCAGTTAAAAAATGTCGAAAAATGGGGTGTTGCTCTTGCTTAGCCAGAGCGAACATTTGCTGTGAAAAATATCCACTGGCATTCTACTGCATATAGTTTGTTTAAGATTGTCTTCGCGTCAGCAATACACCTCGCTCGAATTTACTTGCCGTGTTGCAGACAAGTAAACGGAGATTGCGAAACTTGTTGGCAATTATTATCAGCAATTGCATCACCTAAGGCAACAAACGCACCAAATACAAGACCACATATGGCTGTTAGGTTTCAAATAACGTTCTTCTTATCACACAATTTTGTGCAGTGCAAAAAACAGTACTGTTGCATAATTGTAAATACCAAAAGCTACATTTCACATTTTGAAATATATCCGAACAAGGCAAATTTGACTGAAATCCAGAATTTTTAAACTGACGCATATGTTCTTTTTGTGTGAAATTGGCCGTTTCCGTACAGTTGTTCAAAATGTGATTGGCGGTGCAAAAATCTTTATTGAAGTAGGGATGTTTATGGTTGTCGATAAATTGTTGCCGCTATATAGGCTACTGCTAAAATCGCAAGTATATTGCTTTAATAGGTAGGCGTAATTATCAGCAAGATAGTTGCAAATCCTACTATTTGGTAAGGGCTAACTCTGCTCTCCTATACTTTACCCTTGCCGTTTAACGATTTATGTTGTTTGCTGTTTCTTGCAGATTACTTTAAGAATTAGCCTATATGCCATACAGGTAAGAATGTTGCTTTATTATAGTACACTAGCCTACTGTGTTTTGATTTTACTTGAACAAAGCAGGAAATAGTCTCATTGGTTACTTGAGACAAAATTTTAAAATATCTTTGGACCCTAAGCATTTAAAAAAAAAAAGACAATCTGTGAAATCAATAAACCTTTCAGGTTTAAAAAAATGTTTAGCATCAACCTCTCCTACTATCATGCCAAAATTGACCTTGAACACTAGCTTTATTGCCTTTATAGCCTACAAGCCTATATGCAGGTACCTATTTACCTAGGTTGGAAGGACATATTTGTACTTTGTAAGACACAGTATGACAAGTTTGAGTATAGACTTCAGTCTGTATATAGAGGTACGAGCAGGTGTAGGCATATAAGCATACCCTGCAGTAGGCCTGTGTTAGTTACACACAAGAACGCAAACTTTGATAAAGAGATTAATTTCAAACATTAAAAATTGTACCTAGGCTACTTAGGCTATGTAGCCTACTTATCCGCATTATGATTGCGAGACAGTGTAATACGAAATATTGCCCAAACGTGACCCAAGCCCTTTAAATGCCTAAAAACTATTAAAGTTTCTTTAAAACAGCGAAACCAGACAATCTAAAATATATCGATCACAGCTGAAAGTTGGTGTTGATACGGTTTTGCAAGTATCAAGCTGTTTTGCTCTTTTTTGAAGCATAAACGTTAAAGTTTAAGTGTCGGAATTCAACATTTATCAATGTATAACAGAGCTTTGACATTAGTATATAGCCTAAAGTTGTTAGCAATCAAGCAAAACTGAAAATATTATGACGCTACAACCAACTACTCACACAAAGCTCATTAGCGCTTACAGGTGTCAACATCTTTGGGCGCATTCTGTATACCAGGGTCGGCAACCTACAAACTGAGGGCCGCATCCTAAAACCCACCACCTGACTTACTGAGTGTCAATATATTACACAAAATAAAGAGACAATCTGAATGAAATCCCCCAATTCGCATCGTTTGACAAAAAAAAATGTACAGCCCGCTGGAACCTCGCAGAGTTTAATTTTGGCCGGCGGTAGGGAAAAGGTTGCCAACCCCTGCATGGACGACAAGAGATTATCAGACATCTTAAGGGTCATTTTATTTTGATCGATGGGGTTGGAAGCTGGTTAGTACATCATAAATTATAGAAATAAAAAAATGGTTTGATGTAGGTATCAGACTTGAAATTACAATAAAATCACGGAAATCATAACACCCTTTCCCAAAACTTAAACAATTGCAATTTGTTTCTTATAAGGCCTATACAAACCTTTAAAAAATTTCTTGACCAAAGACGATGAATAAATGATATTCTCGACAAGTGGACCTCATTTTGCTGCTTATAAACTGCGCAGATATGCGTTCTACAATATAACTTCGAATATACGTTAGCAACCACACAATGGCTGCAGACCATTGTACAAGTAAGCTTATTAGGAATTTTTTGCCACGTTTAACGTGCGCACAAACAGACACGCTCATTATTTTTGATTGGTGACTTTGATGTGTTACATGATTATGTTGGTCACGTCGTCCTTTCCCTGACGCTTTTACCTCCATGACAAAACACGAAGACTGTGATGACCGCCCTTGCCAACCATTTTGGTCAATAAAAATAATTGCCATGCTTTTATAGCCATAAAATGTTATACTTATTTATTCAAATGAACATCCGTTTCTACATCATGTCATGTTTTCGTATTCTAATTTACGATAATTGGGCTTATTACATCAAAATCATCATGTTTAAAGTAGATGTAGTTTTGGGTTTATGCAACACCTAAATTTGTAGATAACACGGATTCATAACAGATGTCACCACTGACCTCCCTCCGTACATAATTACGTCAAGCACGAAGCCTTCTACATAGCTTTCTATGCATAGCCTGCGCGACGCACAAACAATATCACAACTGGACACTAAAAATCATCTTGAAATAAAAACGACAAATGTTGTTTTTCGTTAATTGCAAAACATTACACCCGCATTATATTTATTGGCTTGTGATTAAACTATGGTGATGTATACTCAGGGACTGTAACTATATTCATGGAAGCTGTGTAGCGGCCGTAATTTACTCAAAATCTGTGCAGCCTGGATCTGCACCGACCGCCGCGCTAGGGGGTTTTCTAATTTGTTTTGAACGCAACACTGCCTGCCTTTTCGGATACAAATTCCTCTTCGCTTGCACAACAGCATTGGTTCTCTGTTAAACGAACAGAAACGTGTCACAATCGGTAATAATACGCACATTCAATATGGCCGATAAACTTGCACAAAGAAATATGTTACATTAAGAAAGTCAACACCTCTTAACTCATACACAAATATTATCACGACATTTAACTAACACAATTTACACATTCTATTACGTACCAACTTGTTAGGAGTCCAGGACTGAATTACAGGCACTTTGACCAACTAAGACGTTTCAGCATTTCAATTACTTTAACTTTCATGTTTTTATAGCTACACATAAAACACTAATGTTAGAACAAAACATTTCCAAAACTAAATTGGATCAACTATGAACTGCGACAACTGAAACTGCTGCTTACAGCACAGAAAGAAACTGTAAAACGTGGTCAGCACAAGATTGCGACACTAATGACATCACACGCATTGTTACGTCATAGTCAATGAAGTCAGATCACTGACACGAACTAGAAACAGGGAAAGAAAGCACATACAAGTCATTTCTCGCTGTAACAGAAGCCATTTCGTCAGTATTTCAAGGATTTGTCGACTTATTGGGACTTGTTATGTTTAAGACATTTCGTTATTTTTTTTAGTTTCCAAGGCTTTTTCCATCTTTTGTCAACATGTTTGTATATTGTGTTTATGGGTCTATGAACTATGGCAATCCTGTGTACACCCATTAGATAACTGTGATTAAACCGGCCTTTGTAGGCATTTCAGGCACTAAAAAGTCGTGTGCATGAAGTCTAGGCATTGTAGACATTACATGCATAATAGCCATTGAATACACAATCACGTGATGAAGCAACCTAAGCACGTTGAACCAGGACTGCACTGGAACTGTCAACTGGTGGTTGTCAACGAGTTCCGGTAGTAACAGTTTGTGGAGTATAAAACTTGCCTACAATGACTACAATGCCTCCAATCATAGTATACTCTTAGTAGTATACTATGCTACAATGGCTACAAGAATACAATTGTAGGGCATTTTAGAGGCACCCAATAAATGATCAATTTATTTCTATTGTTCTCCTTTGTTTTGGGGAAAGTCCCGTTTAACACACTACTTGCACGTTGCACAACTAATTTTTGAACGAATCTTTGTTGCACGGAATAAATTTTATGCGTCGCCATATGCACTATACGGCAGGAGAAAAATGAATTCAAAATGGAAAACTGTATGCCCCCATCTCAGCAAGCACGTACTTGACGTTGTTGACAATCTAGAATTCACATCGATGACCCCAGTCCAGGTAAAGCCCCAAGAACAAAGTTTAAGTAGGCCTACAATATATTTTGTGTTTTTCTTGTAAATTGTTGCAGGTAGCTACCATTCCAACGTTTTTGAAAAACAAGGATGTTTGTGTGGAGGCTGTCACTGGAAGTGGAAAAACCCTTGCATTTGTCATTCCACTTCTGGAAATGTTATGCAACTGCAAAGACAGTCTAAAATCCCACCAGGTTGCTATCTGTCTCAGTAATCAAAAGTTTGCTATAAGTGTTTCTTTTTTACAATAGACCAATTAAAAGAGTGTTATTTACACTTAAGCTACACTAGTGTTCCTTTAAATATTTAAAGATTGACAGGGTTTTCCCAGTTGGCAAGGATTGAAATTTAGGCAGGGTTAAACCTAACCCCAGCCTGACAAACATGATATATATATTTTGAGGTATATATATAACAATATGTTAGATATGAATTATTCGTAGATTGGAGCGGTTATTGTGAGCCCCACTCGAGAACTGGCAAGTCAGATATTTGAAGTACTGAAATGTTTCTATCATCCTGAAAAATGTCCTTTTCAAACTATGTTGTGTATTGGTGGCACTGGAAGCATTGATAAAGATGTTTCCAAGTTTATTAGTCAAGGTTTGAACAAGTGATGAGAGTTATTGCCAAACCTTTTTTAAATTCTATATTTTAATAGCTTTTTGTCCCCTGTTTTATAAATTACCAACTTTATTTGAGCAATAAAATGATGTTTCACAGGGGCCCAAATTTTAGTTGGAACTCCTGGTAGAATTAGTTATGCCCTTGAAAGCTGCCAACAAATGCAAGTTGGGATAAAAGCTTTGGAAATCTTGATACTAGATGAAGCTGACCGATTGCTTGATATGGGATTTCATAAAACTATCACTAACATTATGAGGTATGTTGGGTTATGAAAACCTACATAGCAACAATCCTATTTCAAACAAGAAGTAGTTGCTTGTTTGAAGAAATCTAAAATATTATGCATTATATATTTGTATATTGGTATCTAATAATGTGAAGACAGTACCATGTCATAATGGAAGTAACATTTGTGTGGCAAGGTGGGGCATTTGTCCTTCTGTGGAAAAGGGAAACAAACACTTACTTATAAGGATGGGCCACTGGAAACAAACAGCACATAGAAAATACATTTTCCTCCCTGGTGAAAAAACTTCTAGAGCACACCATCTAATTAGTGCTGTTGTTGTAGATATTTGCCGAAACAGCGAAGAACAGGTTTATTCAGTGCTACTCAAACTAATGAGGTTGAACTACTCATTAAAGCTGGAATGCGAAATCCTGTCAAAATTGTTGTCAAAGAAGTACGTTATTATACTACCCTATAACAATAAACCTTTGTTCTAAGTTTAGTAATTACTTTTCAAGAAAAAAGGACAAGTGCTTGCCTCAGATGCAGAAGTGGAAAGTGTCAAAACTCCTTCGTCTTTAGTAAACCAATACCTGATATGTGCAACCTCACAGAAATTTCCTCAACTAATGAGTTTTATTACAAAACAATGTGACGCCAAGATTCTTGTGTTTTTTTCGACTTGTGCAAGTGTAGAGTATTTTGGAAGAGCCTTAAAAGGTTTGTGTTTGTTATTGACTATGTTTTTGTGACAAACTCACGAAGCATTTCCTTTAGATATCTTGGGAACAAAATGGAATGTATTACTGCTTCATGGCAAAGTAAAAAAAAGACGACTGCAAATATTTAGCAAATTCCGTCAAATTGAAAGGTTTGTTTTGTTATTTACAAAAACAAAAAGTAAATAAATTATTCAAATATTTGTTTTGTTTTAAATATTGAGTAAGAATAATGTGCTTCCTTATTAATAAAATATTTTGATCTAGTGGAATTTTAATCTGTACGGATGTCATGGCAAGGGGTGTTGATATCCCTGATGTTGACTGGGTGCTTCAGTATGATCCTCCAAGCAATGCAAGGTGAAACCTATTTGTTGTAACTAACAATTTTGTGAAAGAAATTTTAAACCAGACTATGTTCATATAACAGGTAATTAACTATTCATAACTTTAGTGCATTTGTCCATCGATGTGGTCGAACTGCCCGCGTCGGACGAAAGGGAAATGCGTTGATATTTCTCTATGAAAATGAATCTTCCTATGTTGACTTTATTGAAATAAACCAAAAAGCACCCATGGTTGTAAGTTTCCTCCTTTACCATTCAAGTTAACTTGTCATAGTTTTTTTTACCTATTTCAATGTATAAAGATGCCTGCGGACACTAATTATTATGCCTAGGAGTTTCCAGCCGACGCCGATGCCAAACAAGAGAGCTGGCTCTCAAAACTTCGCTCTATTTCGATAGACGACCGAGCAATGATGGAAAGAGGGACACGGGCTTTTGTATCGTTCGTGCAAGCTTATGCAAAACATGAGTGCAATCTTATATTCAGGATGAAAGGTGTTTTAAACCAAGTTTGTTTAATGTGCAGACTGTTTTTCATGTATCCTTACGTTGTTTTCAATTTTTTGTACCGCATACCGCTTGCATATCGATCCTTAATCAGTAACAAAGCAGACAAAAACTTGTCAGTCATGTATTTGATTGTAAAATGCTGTTGCTGAACATGCTATAATTACTCTCATAATTTGTTTGATTTCGCGACATTGACATATCCCTTCTCCGTACGCACTGACAAATTAGTTTCTTTAATAGATCTTCAACTTGGAGAGCTTGCAACAGGATTTGGACTTTTGCGTCTACCGAGAATGCCAGAACTTAAAAACAAGAAAATCAGTGGATTTGTGGAAGCAGACGTAGACACACGTTCAATTACCTACAAGTATGTATGTTTTTTTTGTAATTGGGACATTTATGTGTAATTTAAAAGAATTATAAACGATTGGATCAAAACTACATTTCACAATTTTTCTCGATTCCAGTATCCGATTAAAAAATAACCCGCTATTGTGTGTTATACAACTGTAATTTATTGCAAAGCTTATTGGTAGAGATCAAATCCGAGAGAAGCAGAGACAAGAAGAATTGAAGAAAAGAGCAAATTCTGACGAAGTGCGTCCCAAATATTTGAGTAAGAAAGCAAAAGCATGGACAGAAACCAAACAGAAAAAAGAAAATAGGAAACTGAAGAAACTAAAGCGCAAACAAAGAAAAGAAAAAGTGGTTAGTCAATATATCGTTTATCCCAAATTGCAGATATTCGCATGGAAATTTTTTCGTTTCAGTCCACATAACCGACAAGCAAAGCCATGACAAACCCTAATCTTCATGCAACACTGGTTGCCTTATGATTGGTGATGTTAGCGCCTCGCCTTTCGTTAACACTATGTTCTATGTAATGATATATTTTCCAGACTCTGAACGACGACGAAATGGAAGAATTGAGAAAAGATGCGCAAATTGTGAAAAAGCTTAATAACAAAAAGGTTCGTGAAACGAAATAAAAGAAAATCCTAAATTAACATGCAGTATAACCTACCTTTCAAACTCGTTTATGCAATGGACGAAGCAATGTTGAAACTTTTATTTGTGAGGATTCTAAGTTTACTGTTAACACAACTGACATAAAATGTGTCTGCAGATCAGCAAGGAAGAATATGACGAAGAAATTGAAAACGAGGAGGGAAAACTGGAAAGCGAAATAAATTTATCCTGAGGTTTTTTGTTTTAATCATTACGTTTAAGCGTGTTTAAAGATTCACACAATCAGTTACAGAATTCGAATTTACAGTTACGGACAAACGTCTTTGTTATAGACCTATATATATTAAAAATATCACATTCCAGACATAACATCTCGGTTACATTAAATAATTGAAAACTTTGAAATATCTTTGTTGTAAGGATGGTGCTGTATTTCGTATCGCAATAATCTCTAAAAGCGCGATATAATAACGCTATAAAATCCTTTGCAGGCCTTCAGCATTCTCTCATCAATTCCCAACGAACTCATTAACTTCGGTCTGCAAACTCGCCAGTTGTCGCTGGGTGGTGCTGAGTAGGATGTGTTGTGCTTCGAGAGAATCCCCCATAATGGCCCCGCGTTGACAGCGTTTCACATACTTGAGCATGGCCTCTCTATGTTCGACCGAACGACGTCGTTTCGAGTTCGCTAAATCTACCTGAGGTTCTTCCTTAGTCACTGCCCGCCACGCCGAAATTCTTGTGACCAGACGCGGTGATGCACTTGCCAATCGTCTACTTCTTGGAGTCAGTCCAGTCTCAGCTATAAAAGCTCGGTTAATGCGCTCAGATTCGAGGCACAATGCTTTTTCGCGCATCTTCCTGCGTATTCGCTCTTGTTCGGCATTCGACATCAACTGCTGCTGTCCGTGCCCCCCTCGTTGCTGTCCTCTGGGCGTTGCCGAGGCTGAGCGCCTTCCGCCTTGTGTCGCCGCAGAGCTGGCACTGGACTGCGACCTCCTACGGAACATCATCATGCTTTGTGGACGAAGACTACCTCGCCGACGCGCATTTGTCGAATTCGATGACTTCTGACGGCCAGCTGCCTTCTCCTTGCTTTCTTCAGTGAAGCGAACTGTTGCCATGGCAGTAGAAGGACGCTGTTCTATCTCGCCTTCACCACCATTGCTTTCACAAACTTCACTTTGGTCATCATTGGACAACTGTGTTATTACCCCGCTTTTCAACAATTTTGCTGCTTCGCCCTTGACTTTCCGCTTTCCGGGGGCGGTACTTGGTCGTAGTTTAACTTGTACGCGAATGACCTCGTCAATCAATTCGTCATCACTGTTTATGACGTCATCGTCAAGTGTTGTGACTGACAGGCGGTCAGAGCGGGAAAAAGCGCTGTCAGTTCGACTACGTGCGCTGTCACGTATCAGGTGATCAGTCACTGAAATAACAACGTCCTTGTCAAGCCACATTATTGCGAAATTTTAATAACATCATTAATGTTGTGCAGTGGTGAATGGTTTATAAATTTGTTTTTAAGGGCAAAAAATGTATGTGCTAAACCGGAAGCATCGTTTGCTGACTTTTCCGTAAGTGTAATGTCCCAAGACACAGTTCAAAACTGGTGCCGATTTGCCAATTTTACTTGTCAGAAAAAAAATTAAGGAATCGGTTTCTTATAAATCGAAGTAAGGCAAACATTTTTTTAACAAATCCAAAAATTGGAGGAAAGGGAGTTCTACCAAGTAACAAAAAATACCAACTCTGCAAGTTAATGCTTTGCTTTCACCTGTAATTCCGTATGGCGTTTCTCGAGGTAGTAGTTTTTGTTTGTAAAGGTGCTCTGATGATGCTGGAGGTCTCGATCCTCCACCAAACGACGCTTGTGCGTTAGCACTCATCTCTGGCGTCACCTGACGGAATAAAAATACCGATTATGTTTCCTACACTATGCTGAAAGGAGTAATGCTTAACCCCATATGACTGTTCTGGAAATCTTTAGTGATGTATTGACAATTCACACTATTGTATGAACGGTTTAACAACATTGTCAAGTCGTAAAAAGCAACCAGACTTTTAGTTTCACCACGATGCTATGTTTTGCATCAAATAAAACGATAAAATATTTTTGCTTACGAATCGATCTGGAGGGACGATTCCGTTTCGTTTGTAGTAAGCTTGGGGTGGGTCGTTGTCACGGTAACCTGTGCTGAGCATTCGTGCCTTGCTCATGAAAGACTTCACTCTTTCCTGCTTGATTCCATGCATTTGCTTCCTTGTTTCACGTTCCTGTGTTTCGGCACTTTGTACCAGACTTGCTCTCCTAAGCAAATAAACAAAACTGTTTTGCAATTTGTTTTGTTCTAAAAATAACTGATTTTGAGAATCAAGCACTTGGAAAAGTTCGCTAAACAATTATAGGGTAAAACGAAAAGGTGTGAAGGCATAAATAAGCAATATGAGCAGGATTTCGGTGAGGATATTGTTTGCGATAATATGTAGGTGGTTTAATTTATCCGCACCTCTCCAGTATAATTGCCCGTTTCTCTTCCTTTTTTTCTTCTTCTCTTCTTCTTCCCTCTTCTATCTGCAACTGCCGATCGTAAATTCGTTCCAACTTCCGCATGTAGACTCCCTCCTTGGACTCGAACTCTCGTTGGCGAAGTTCTGCAATAAGCCACGTTAGTAAAAGGACAAAACACTTGTGCAAATCATTAATGCAACAAATATGCTTTTCCTGATACGGAAGTTCCAGTGAAAGAGTACACGCGCAAATCATTCCACTTCAAGGGCTTTTGATGTGTTATTATAGCTCTAGCCATATATGGCTTTTGTTAATAAGCACACTTAAACATAACTTAATATACATTTTACTGTACATATTAAATGCCGCAAAAATACCGAAAATTTCCGTGTTGGTGTCATGGAATTGGTGCGAACGTGTTAGAACTCATATGTAGACCAGAAACATTTAACTGTTTACCTTTGTACCATTCGAAGTAGGCGGACTGGGCTTTTAACCGGTCGTTTTCAATCTTGTTTTTATGTACTCGCAGTTTGTCATTCTTGCGCTCTTGTTGTTTTCTCTGCTCGATAAGCTTCTCCAATCTGTCTGGCTCCGGCATGACGCGTTATAAATGTAGGAATGTTTTCACGTTGAATTCATGTTGTGTTTACTGTCGGTAAAAGTTTGTGTCGAAGTCGTGTTTATTGCTGATGTTGACTTTCTGCTTCTTGGCCCTGTCGCAGTTGCTGCCGAAATCTAATAAAAGCATCAGGATGTCATTACGTTACGTTTATTATGTGATTGACACACGCAGTCTGCTAACGTTTACAGGAAGACGAAAGTTAATTAAAAGATGGTGGTTTTGTGTAATTACGCACACACACTGCACTTAGGCAATTTCACATTGAATGCTTTCCTCTTTTGATATGTATTCTTTGATGTATGAACTTATAAACCTATATTCAGTTTACAACTAGAGAAGTGCATTGTTTATCCACCGGAACTTTTGTTAAATAACTAAAAATCCACTTGATCTTATTTTTGTATAAACCCTTTTTTGTACCTTAAACGTTGCGCACGAAAGTGACTTTTTGGTGGCGGAGGTGTACTAGGTATCTCGGGTCCTCTATAACAGGATGCCACTTCACCACGAGACATTACCCAATATAATATGGGACCGACAAAGCTAAATTACAGGCTCGATACTTCCCTTGGTAACAAAAACATTATTGAGGCAGCACTTTCTACATTCTAAACACTTTCTTTTTAAAATCTGCTTTATTCTCTGGTTGCGTTTTGGTGATGTCATGCAGCTTAAATTCCCATGGGCACTTGCGGTACAACCTTGGTATTGTTTCACGTTATTAACATATTCTAAGGCCCTGACTCACACCTGCTTGAAACTACCCTTACGTCGATTTGCAATAAAACACCCTTCTATGTATAGAATCTCCACAACATATTCATCTGTGTTTGTTCCGTATGACAAACATGCCAGGTTTGTTGTTGCTATCAAATTTCCGCCACGGCGAAAATCTTACAAATACCAACGGGAACGTAATATGAACTCTCCTACAGATCGCCAAGAATATACTTGTTTATCTGTCAAACTTATGCCCATAACCTGCTGCATAACACATAATGTCTATGCGTGGTTCATGTCTACATTTATATGATTGCTTCAAGGAGTGTTGAAGGACAAACTGGTCGATGACTCGCTGAGAGATCATCTGTCATGACGCATTTTAATCGCTGTTACGTTTGTAAAGCTGACAAGCAAAGTATTAATAATTTGCCACGCTTTGCGAACACAAACAACATAAATTATTTATCAAACAATACGAATCAACTGAATGTTTACTGTATGTTCATTGCACTAACGTCAACATTCTTTAAAAGATGAACGAGTGGGACTCGAATCCTAATAACTTTGTCTGGCATACTTTTAGAACGTAACTCAGTTTAAGTCATATTTTGCTGATTATGTTACAATGGCACCTTATTATTCTTTATACTTATATCATGCAATGATAATTAAAATTTCTTACCATGTAAGTGTCTTGACAAAGTGTGTGTTGCTCCAACAAACAAAATTTTTCTTGCTCATTTCAGATCCAGTGCATTCTTGTTCTTATATTTAAAATCCACACAACTGACGCTAAACGCAGAGATATTCTCAGTCAATTTTTTCACATCGATCAACCTTATCGAATCGCGTTGTCAAGTTTGCACTTGCCTGAAAGTAAAATAGCAGCACAAGCTCCACAAACGACACTTTTCATTTTGCTGTGTTTGATGTCTGCGTAACGTTCGCTCTCTTTGCTTAACCGACAATAAATCCCCACTAACGGCAAAGTAACTTGGACGATGCGGCCTAATGTAGGTGCTACAATACAAGCACTACCTGACGGCTCGTAAATTCTACATTACCAGCGGGCGGCAGACCAAGTTGTCATCGTCAAGGAAACCAGTCCAAATAAGAGCCATGTTAAGGCTCTACTGGCTACTGCAGTTAACTGGGTATATATATATATTGTTTCTTCTGAGTATAGGTCGCATGTGTCACAGTGTTATGTCCGGTTGATATTTGATATAGTTTGATTGTGGCTTTGCGACGTAATGAGATTTAGTCGCAACATCAGCACATAGCTCCACTATCGTGTTACAGCTTCCACTGGGTGCTCAAACTTTAATCAGTACGTTAATTTAATTTGGATATAGCCTGCTCCAAATCTTACTTCTTTCGCCACCCACCATGCACAGGCTTTCAGTTGTAATGTTTTCTAGGGGTGACTTTTTATGACATCCCGGAATGACATTAAAATCGTGATCTACCTAATCCGATTATCCGCATTCAAAATCCACCCCCAGAGGAGCTCCGAGAAACTTATTGTGACACAACAATGTGTATACGTCACAAAAGGGCCGAACAGCGGGCGACAAGCCGGGCAATTGTTTACAGTGATACCTGTGTGTGTAAAGTACAGTGACCGTGTTGACAAATGTATGGAATGAGGCCGAAGCGCGTGGCCCGGGCTTTCAAGGACCCGATTTATCAACACTTGAGCGGCTTGCTACCAGCTCGGACGCTCAAACTTCAGCTGAAAACTTTCGTTTTCTCGTTAATCCCCCTTTGTAAGTGGGTATGTCTAATTACTTGGAACTCTTCTGATGCGCTGTTATTGCGGCTGCGTTATTTTGCTGAAAGGACCCTTAGGTCATTCAAGTGTAGTCAATGACCCGAATAAACTGCTTATTGCCCTGGTATTCAAATGTTATAGTCACAAACAAAGTAGTATCAATGTCACCCAAACTGATATGTATCATCCAGTCGTGGTACGGCAAAATCTATCGGACGGTTGTTACATAATAGGTCAAATTTTCTTGAAGGCTTGCAATGATGACTAAACTTGCATATATAATTTAACAAAACATATTTTGCATAATTTAATTACAATGTAGCTCGCCAAGAAAATAGTATAAACACCAGTATTATTAAAAATCAAACCACTCTTTGCCTGCGACAATTTTACAGGTTGGAAATGTGTGTCATGGTTATATTGATATGTGCTGTAGATAATTGCATGAATGACACAATTTGGTGAAGCTGCTTGCCTTTGGCCAACCATGAGGTTTAGGAAGTGCATGTGCTGAGATGCACGAGATCATTAAAAACCTATCGCTTGTCCCCTTTAAATGTAAAACGTGCCCGTCACATGAAGTATAGCCGTTAAATTGCAATGTAAACCCGCTGTTGGTGGCCAAGCTAGGATCTCGAGAGACGACAAGAAACGTTTGTTTGCGTAACAAATCGTTATCTCTCGTAAGCAAGGTGCTTCACAATAGGACCCAGTTCGAGGTATAAATACTGTAAAAATACTCTGGTGGATGACTGGAGAAAGTTTTGATCTATAAGTAGGGTGAATATAGAAACATTTCAACGTCAGAAAAAGCTTCGCATTGCAAAGTGTTTGTGCGAAACAGGGGAAGTCCTTTTGTTGTCATTTGTAATTTAATGCAAAGTAAATAAACTTGACATTTCATAATCGTTTAACTGCGTTTGTATAAACGATCCTGAAAAAGCGCATTATAGATAAGTAATAATACATAGTTTGAAGAGGAGTACTTTCTAACTCAATGATATGTTGTTTAGAGAGTGGGTCTTTGTTCGAATGTTTGGTGAAAAACACTGGGTATCTGCACTTATATGAGTATTTCTGTCGACCAATCAAATTTATATTGATCTTTCAATACAAATACGTGTGGTCACTATCTATCTTCATGAATGTACGTTGTATGCTCGTATCAGTCGTGTACCTTGAAGGGTTGAGGTAGTATTGACACAGACGAGTGCACTCGTGAAGTTTAAAATCATTTTCTGTCAAACAGGAACAATGAATGGCACCAATCACTTTATTAATGTAGTTTCTAATGTCACTAGTAATCCAGGAGTGCCAGTGAAGTATGTGGATTGGTCTTGGATTCTTACTGAATTTGTCATGCTAGTTTCCACTGCCATCTTCTGCTATATATTATTTCGACTTGTGGAAGATGAAATTTACAGTGGAAGGATTTTCAAATGTGTCAAAGGTATTTTACAGCTGCAAAAAAATTAATATCAATAAGACCAAACGTGTAGTTTATTTCAGCTAACGTGCTATTTCGACTAACGAGAGCAGAATTAAACAAAATGTTGCCATTGACTTTTGATGACATGTTACCTATGTTGTATTACTGTTTAGTTTGAGTTTCATGCAATAGAGCTGTTTTAAAAACTTGAACTATAAACACAATGAGAAATAAGGTTAACTCATGCAAACTTGCCATTGTTAGTTGAAGAGTTATTTAAAATGAGTTTGATTTTATTTTGAAATTGACTCTGTAATAGTGTTATCATTAAAAACAAGGTAAGTAAATAATACGTGTTGCAAACAGATGCCAAGCCGAAAAGACAAAACACTGATGGAATTCGACTCCAACGAATTTGCATTGCCACGGCTGTCTTTGATCTTCTCCAAGCTATTTCGTCACAATCCTATATGATTACATTTAGTCCATCTTCACACTTCTGCGACTGCGTCGTAATGTTGGGGGTAATTTTTTACTCTTCGTCCCTGCTTTGTACTTTTACATTTCTATGGTGCCGCCAACGCGCCCTTTACTCCAACCAATTCCTTAAACATTTGTCGACCAAGTTCAATCAAGTTGTAAGTTGGATTAGCATCGCCGGCATCTATCTGACTGTTTTGGTTCCTGCTATTTCAATGCTTGTGTGGAGAAGATATGAAGTTGTGCGTCAGGTTTGAAACATTTGTGATACTTGTTATGGTGATAAGGTATGTTTACACATCATATGGTCGATGCATAAAATTAACAGCCGGCAACCAGTCGTCAACAGCGCTGCACATTCAGCGGCTGTCAAACAGTTAAAAATATTATAAATAGCAATGTCTAAATTGGATAAAATGGAAAGTAAATTAACTCCTGATACAAAGGCTAGGTTTAACGTTACAGCCCAGTATCATATGACTGGCCGGTGGGATATCAGCAGTTAAATGGGACCGATATTTTTAATGACACATTACCACCAGCCATTCATGCAATTGCGACGTGGATTTGTCATCATGGGCCTTTTATCAGCAAAACCATGAATGTAATTAGTTGCCACCATTTTAATGTTTGAAAAACATTAAAAATCTAATTAGTTGCCACCATTTTTAAAGGTTTGTAAACTATGTCCTCTTGATTTGAAATAACTATATAACTTATTAAAAGCTTCCTACCGTAGATTTAAGTGCCTTGATGTTACTTTACCATTGCAGGAGTGCAAATTTAAAAGCCAACTTCATTCAACATTTCAAAAGTGGTATCTCGTTTATACTGTTGGTTATTTTGCCAGTCAACTTTTATTGGGGTGGCTTTATGTTCATCCTTTGCTTGAACACAAGGTTTGTTATTATGATTTTAATTTGCTTTAGTAATATTATTTCTATGTTGTCACAGAGAAGGAAGAAAGCTATGGGAAGAAATCACCTGGTGCCAAAGTTGTCTTCAACGTAAGTTCTGTTTTTTTGATGGCAAATCTCATTTAAACATATTTTAGACCATATATTCCATGTGCTGTTGTTGAGCTATCGACAAATGTTTCTTAAATGCAGTTGCAATAATTTCTTTATAGTTGGCTAGTTTAATATAGAAACAATTACATCTGAGAAAAATATAAATTCTTACACTTATCATAACGTGTATTGTAGGGCCCTGGACCAACAAAATGCGAAATTCAGATCGTGCATTGTGAAGTCGGTGACTACAGCCGCATGCTGTGTAATAAGCGACGTGGTTTCCTCAGTCGCAGTGACATTAATATCTCGATCTAACCGGCATCGTTGGACACTGCTTATACCACACAGCATAAACCTTACCATCAACTTGCTCTCCATGGTTGGATGTTTTGTCCACTGGAGAGAACTTGTTTTTCCGTGTTGCTCCAAAACAAATGAGGATACAGCAGCTACAAGTGCTGCGTGATGTGCCAAGTTTGGAGCATAGCGATGATAATAACGTGTTTCTGGTGTGATGTCACCTTACTTCTGAGCAGAATGTTATTTCCTGGCATAATAAGAACAATTGTTGCTAATGGCTACTAATAGTAATTCTACGTTATTTTACTTTTGTCACGAAGAGTCTTACAGTTGGTTCGGAGATATACTTCATGTTTTTATTCTGTTCTCCCAAAATTCGCTTGGCCTTGCTGTAAAATATTGAGTGTAAAATTACATGAAATATTAAAATGAAAATTTAATTCATGGATACAAAGAATGCTATGAACACTTCAATTTAAGCCTACGATAAAATAAATTGATAAAAGCAAAAACATGTATATTCGGCACCAATATATTTGGAGAGAGAGTACGAAATGTAAGACAGATGATGCAGGAATTGTCAATTCAACGGCAACGTTTTCCAGGTAAACTAGGGGAAGGAAGTGCATCATTCCAGTGTAGATCTGCTCGACCGTTCAATCAAGTGTCACGTAAAATAAACAAAGAAACGTGAATCGCGCCAGTGTGGCATTTTAAGAACTGAAGGAATTAGGAACTGCCTTTTATGACACACGTTGTTCCCGTCAAAATTGACAGCGAACAGAGTGGGACCGTTTTTTGTATCCTCCAATGTTATTGTCTCTCTCTCACACAGTACTCTTTATATGTTGAAGCAATCGCAACGTTTAGTGGAAATGATTTTATTAAAAAGAAACGTCAGCGAATGCATTCATCAGTTGGAAGCGTACAGAAAGGTAACAGCGCGTTTCCTTAAATGTGGTTCAAAATAAGTAAGGGAGCTTAACTATAAAAAGGTAAGAAAAGTAATTATTGATATTGAATAATGTTATGAGATTAATTAATAGGTCTAACAATTTTGCTGCTTTGTGTTGAATTATAGAGCAACTATGAATGGAACAATAGATTCCACCGTTGCCTTTCCCGGTCCTACTTATTTGCCAAAAATCTATGTAAAATACAACGATTGGAGCTGGATTTTTACAGAAATGATAATAATATTCTCGGTCGTCTTGTGCTTATTTGTACTGTTTCGACTTGTTAGAACTGGTTCGACACGTGAGAAAGTTTGCAACCGTTGCAAAGGTATGTTTACATCGAAAACAGATTTGATAGTTGTAAAAATGGTTTCAAAATTCATTTTAGGGCCAGTTTTGCAACCATTTGGTTTAGCCGCAAAGAAGCCCCAAATACGTGGCATTCACCTGCATCGAGTTTGCATTTTCACAGTCATCTTTGATCTTTTCCATATCATTGTAAGCCAAGTGTACATGATTCCTTTACAACCGTCCCCGGTATTCTGTGACTATGTTGTTATGCTGGGTGTAATTGCCTACTGTTTTTCTCTGCTCGGCACATTTACATTTCTCTGGTGCCGCCAACGTTGCTTGTACGCAAATCCCCTTCTGAAAGCTTCTTTGAGCATGGCTAATCGGGTTTTGAGTTGGATCAGCATTATTTCTACGTACCTGATACTTCTAGTACCTGCGGGATCAATGCTTTTGTGGAGAAGATACAATGTAGAGCAACAGGTATTTTATGGTTGTTCTACGCTATGAATTGAAAATGTTTTTGGCATGGGACATAGATTTTCAAATGTTCGTACATCACAAGAATAAAAAAAAAATTGGTAAACGGGTTGTATTCAGAACTGATTTTACCTGAATGTCCTTTCAGGAATGCAAACTAAAAAATCACCTCCATACACTTTTTCAAAACTGGTACCTCACTTACACCATTGGTTACTTCATCAGCCAATTACTTTTGGGATGGCTTTATATTGATCCGTTGCTTAAGAATAAGGTATTTATGTTGCAAACTCTCGTACATGCAATCCCGATTAGCCATCAGGAAAACGTGGCTTTGCTTGTCCAACGACACCGTGTTTAGGCTACATAATTGTGTAGCCTCTCAGTAATCTCAGCATCTCAGCGCGTTGACACAATGTAGCGTCTCTGATCTCTAATATCTATTACAGGATTTAACGTTTGGTTTTCTTTTTTTGCATCAAGTTATAAACAATAATACCGTTTTCTCATTGTTTCAGAGAAGGATTGAGGCAATGGCCAAAACCCACCGGGAATCAAACTTGTTTCCTATGTACGTTATGTGTGGTTGGGTCTATAATATAATAGTGAAGTTGCAATCTACGTTTCTAATTAAACGCTTTTACTAAGTTTCATATTTCGTCTCGCCTTGTGATCTTTATTAAAGAGACATGTTACATGGTCTCCAGCGTTACACGAGATTGCAGTATATCTCTTCAGATAACCATATGGACTACTCTCAGCCTCTAGACCATGATCGGCTCTCACAAATATTTGTCAATAAATTTAAATTTGTTTTAGGAATCAACTTCATCAAGGGAAAAAGTTCCAGTCTTGTATTGTGAAGTCAACGATTGCTGCTGCCTGTTGCATTACAAGCGACATTTTTTCAGCCATTGCTGTCACATTGATATCAAAATCGAACCACCAACGTTGGACGTTGCTTATACCACATTGTATTAACCTTAACATCAATTTGCTTTCGATGATTGGATGCTTTGTCTACTGGCGAGAACTTCTTTTCCCTTATTGCCCAAAACCAAATGATAATCCAACACACAACCTGTAATTGTCAATTTATTCCATTTGAATCACAATTGCACGTTTCTTTTTATGTAAACCAATGAAATTGGTTAAAATAAGGACTATATAATTGTAAAACAGGTTGCGGGCTGTAGGTAGACCCATTATGTATTGTGTGCTATGTTGTAGTTTATACATGGTACTCAAATGTATATTTGGGCATTGTCACTTATGTTCACTGTTCAGCAAGCTTACTAAAACGCTGCAAGCTTACTAAAAATATGTACATTATTCATTGTCATAAGTGTTTTATGCTAATTAGATGTGTTATAATTTTCCTGTAAAACAGGCAGGGCCTCAAATAATCAGATTTGTACCACAGCATGTCTGTACTATTTTCAGCTTACGTGTGATTTCTGAGGTAAAATCTCAAAAACGTATTCACTTTTCAATAAATATGCTGTTGATCTATACGTCATTCATAATTAACACTTAGTTACTCGGGATCATGCAAGCTATGAATAGAAGAATTAGATGTGGTTCACTTTCAGATGCAAACCGAATCTCCATTGCTCCAACCATAAAATACTATAGACTGGCTGTCGACCACGCGCTATATTGCAGTAAAAGGCTGATATTTGTTAATGTGAACATCATGGAAGTCACAACCGCATAGACACGGATAAGGTATTGAACAAATACTTTTGGATATCAACTGATTTCATTTATTACGCGTTAATTAATACGTTGTTATCGCGTTTTGCACGACAGGGCAATAGAAGATCTTTCCAGTGGACGAAGCACCCGACCATTGACAGCAAGTTGATGTTGAGATTCAAACAATGCGCAATGAGCATTGTCCAGCGATGTTCGTTATATTTAGATATAAGAGTGACGGCGATAGCTGACAATATATCGCTTGTGACGCAAAAAGCGGCGGTTGTCATTGATCTTACGATGCAGGATTGCAATTTCACATCTCTTTGATTTCGAATCCTTGAAAAAACAAAAAAATCGTCTTCTTAAGATTTGAACGTTATAATCGCCCCCATTTAGAAGTAAGCATAGGTTTGTCACGTATGTGTTTCGTGACGTTCTGATAAAAACGTATTTATACCAAAGTCAGCAGAACGGGGCATATCATAATCATTATACCAAAGAATGAGTAGTATTCAGTCCTATAACGTTAATGGATATATATTTTATAATTCAATATTCAATATAATGACCTTGTAGAAAAAATATGACTAATATTGTTCATTTCAATCGGTATAAAAACTTACCTATTTGATGTTAAATTTGATTTCAAAGCAGTTTCTTCTTTGCCAGCTTTGTTTGTCTGCAGACAAAAATATATGTGAAAATATCTCGACAATATTTTACATGCGTTATTATATCTGTAAATGGGCTGCAAATAGTGCACACTCTTTACACAGAAAGAACAACACTATTGGTTTCCAAGCAGTTGCTTAGCCATGGGTTGGTCTCCGGTATATTCGTATTTAGTGTGACGTCTACTATAAACCACTAAAAAGTGAAATGATCTGTAGGTAGCCAACAAGACTGTCGTCAGTCAGCAGTCGCACAGATGAGACCTGCTAGATAGATGATACAATGTACACTATTTGCAAGCCCACAAACCCCCAGTGGGTTGAAATCTTAAGGATAGAAATAAATCTATCAAAACATCTACATATTGCAAAATCATTTTCAATGACACACCCTGTGTTTAAGCAGAGGATGCAAGTACAGCCATAACAACAGAAGTTGACTTGCGAAGTAGCTGATGGTGTAGGCGATGTACCACTTTTGGAAAGTCGGTAGTAGTTCCTCTTTCAGCTTGCAACCCTAAAATGCGATCGAAACGATTGAAAACAGTTTGTCAGCGCAATAATGTGCAAAAATACAGTTTTGAGTTTTTAACCTGGGATGTTGTTTCGTATCTTCTCCAAGCAAACATTGTTACTGTTGGCACCAAGATTGTTAGATATATTCCGATAATACACGTCCAGCTCAAGACCTTGTTAATCTTTGTTGACAAATGTTCAAGTAAGGGATTACCATTCAGGGCTCGTTGGCGGGACCACAGAAAAGTGAAAGAACCCAAAAGTGACGTTGAGTAAAACGTTGCCCCAAGCAACACTGTGACGTCACATGCTATCTCTGAACGCCAGAATGCAACCATGTACCCCTGTGTTGCGATCGCATAGAAAATATCTAATATTGCAGTAACGATGCAAAGCCGCTGTAGCTGGATTCCAATTGCATTCAGAGATCGCAAAGAACCTGCGCAAAAAGTTAAGTTTAAAATGTGCCTTACAATGACTTTTGCATTATAGGCTTGACTTTTAATGACCGTGACGTTCTGTCAAAAAAGCCAAAGTAGCAGCACACTGTAAAAACATTATCTTTTATAATAATTCTAAATTGAAACAAGATATATTTTTGGCCAAACCAATTTTTGCGAATCTGCCAAATAATTTCAACCGAAAAACTTATCCATTCAATTTTCACTTATGATACTAAACACTAAAACGGAATTTTCTTTTCAAGCAAGTATTATTGGTGAATGTAAATTAAATCTGACTAGATAATTGTACAAACAATTTAAACATTTGCGGTCTAATTTTGTCCCGGCACGCGGAATTGCATCGATTCTTATAGCATGCATATCGATTTTAGGTCACAATTCGTAGCAAACCGTAAGCAGACAGAAATAGATTTAGGCCTTCGGTAGCGGTACAACAGAAAAAAATTCCGTTTATTTATAATTGTATAAACAGTACAAACATTTTGAATTAAAAGCCAAAGCTAAGATGCTGTTAATCATTTTTTAGTAAACGTTTCGAACCTATACTTGGTTCATCATCCGTACTACTAGTATAAACATTGATCGGGCTTTGTCGTTAAATTTCAATCAGTGAATCACAATAAGAATTACTACACTATAATAACCATAAACGTATAATAAAGTGGTTAAAATTATGTAGCACGATTTTAAATCGATCTTCCGCGAATAACAAAAAGTTTAATTTTAAAACTGCTTTTAGTGTTGTAAAATTTATTTTGAAAGTGGTTTTCATCAAAGGTGGTTCGTCGATGACAGTTATGACAAATCAATCAACTCCGCCATATTTAACAAGACCCCAAGAAACGTCCATGAACGTATGGTATGGTAAACAAGGCGCCCCTCACTTTTGAGTCAGTGGAAAATACGAATTACAAAACAAAATTCTTAATTTATTGATTATTTATTATTTATTTAATTTATTACTTTATTTTTATTTACTACTTTATTTAAACTGTTTACCCTAAATGAAACAAAGGTACCTTCATTTCTAGTCGCACTTTTACGGTCACACTCGCCTTTTGAAAGTCTGAATAGAACGTAAATGTAGACGGCAATTGATAAAATCATCACAATCTCAGTAAAGATCCAACTTCTGTAATTGTATGGCGCACCCGACATAAACGCAACAACCGATATATTATCGCTTGCATTCCTGTCTGACATTTTGTTGACCTAAGCAAGATAGAAGACTAAAACAATCAAGCATGACCAGGAAGGCTTATGACTGCCACAAGTCTGAAAATAACCGCCCTTCTTCTGTGTGGGCCTTTTTCTGTCGCCGGGTCTGCTGTAAATTTCCGATGAATTATCAACAAGGAATTACAAAACTTTTCCGAGTCCTTGCAAATAATTTATAGAGTGTCATGTTGCGAGCGTCGGACAACGCTGATGATTTTATAATGTTGTTGTATAGCCACAATGCAGTTACCAAAAACCTCGTCAAACTGTCGATACTTGCCTTGGACTGCATGACCTCTTAAACAACAAAAAACATGTTGATTTTTAAAACTAAAATGGATATATGACTCAAGACTAATATACTCTAACTGCATTCCGGGTAATTGGTAGTTTGGCATGCACTAAAATGAAAGGAACTGATTAAGACGCTTCTGTCCAAAACTATGCAGAGGTTTACAAATAATTTTGCATGTAACAAGGTAGAACTCATTTAGAAAACAGATTCTCGTGATCTTGCTCGTCGGAGCGTTACAGCTATGAAGGTGAGGGGTTCTTGCGCCTTCATGGCGTGGCGTACCGCAACGAAAAAACGCACACAACAAGGCTGTTCCACGTAATTTGTCCTTTGTAAGCGGATTCCTAGCGCCTATCAGTTCAACTCGGTATTTTTGAGGCAATACTTGGCCGCGGTCATGCATCAATTGAAAAAAACACGTGCATTTCTGTGACGTTTACAGGTTTGGCAAGCAGGCCGTATTACGCTGGGATAAATATTTTGCTTATGTTGCTTTTTCCGTGTAACGTAGTATTGATTTAGTTTCAGAAGTGTTTCGTGAGGAAAGTTTACATTTGATATCACCGTGCATTGTGATCTAAACTTGGAACTTCGACGGTCACTTAAATGAACTTATAGAATCTCATTATTGAACTGTAGACAGTGGTGAACGCACTGTTTCGACCTACAAGGTCTCGTCCTAAAATTAACTGTAGCCATAATTATGGTTCTTTGGTTCTATAGAATCGTATTAATTTGCTAAAAGGTTGTACTCGTGACGCCTACATTTGATTTCGTATTGGTATATAAATAATGAATTCACCACAAATCAAAGGTTGGCCTTTTCGTAATATTTATATTTTTGTACACATGCGGTCACGATAAAGGTCACACTATTGTGCAAAGGCAACACACACGTCATTTGCAAACTATTTCTACGTCGATACATTCAAACACATTTGTTGTAACCGCCTTACACTTTACACGTTGGTTTGAGACTCTTTACCTGGCGGTTTTACGCAACAAGGCAAAATAAGTTCACGCCAGTACACGAAACAACCAACCATGCAAAGCAGATTAATACTCAGATTAATGCAATGTGGTATCAGCATTGTCCAGCGCTGCTGATTATATCGCGATACCATCGTAACAGCAATCGCCGTCAAAATATCATTTGCCACGCAACAAGCAGCAATTACCATCGACCTTACGATGCAGGCTTGGAATTTGGCATCTTGTTGATCTTGATTTCTGCAATTCAAACTCAGAAATTTACAGGAAATTTATACTAATTGCAATTGACGTTAAATCCATATGTCAAGTTGTGGCCTTTGTCAGGTCGGTAGAAATATTTCAATAATATTTGGCGAGATGGGCAATGGCTGTCAAAGGTCATTATCTTTTCGTGTCCATATTTACGAAGCATGTCAGCTCGTAAAACGTTATACGTGTACATGAAATGGCAAACATATGTCACAAAAATATGA
This sequence comes from Ascidia mentula, assembly GCF_947561715.1. Taxonomy (NCBI): domain Eukaryota; kingdom Metazoa; phylum Chordata; class Ascidiacea; order Phlebobranchia; family Ascidiidae; genus Ascidia; species Ascidia mentula. The sequence continues at coordinate 8,157,175 of NC_138574.1, read as the reverse complement.
TGTACTCACGTCGAAGGAAGGCGTGACTCGAGACGACTCTTTTTTGCCAGGCTGTCTTTTCGTTTCTAGTAATTGAAAAAATCAATTATGTTTTGGTTTGTAAAAATTTAATATGACGTCTTTGACGGCAAATTTTGTCCCGTCACACAAAATTGCATCGATTCTAATAGCATGCATATCGATTTTAGGTCTCAATTCGTGGCATAACATAAGCAGAGTAACGGTTTAACAACAACAACAAAAAACTGTTTACTTTCAAATTCCGTTGAATGCATGCTAAACTTGCCTTGTGTTTAAGCAGAGGATGAATGTACAACCACAGAAGAAGAAGTTGGCTAGTGAAGTAGCTGATAGTGTAGAAAATGTACCACTTTTGAAAAGTTGCAAGTAGATTGAGTTTCAACTTACAGCCCTGAAAAACTAATGTTAAATTTTGGCACCACGAATGTGTATTGGAATTGTCGTGCGATGGTTTCTTAGGCATACTGCTCGTATAGCAAAAAGATAACTTGCTCTTTCAGAACTTTTTTTTTATTTTGACTATAATTTGCATTGATTGAATCCGAAAATATAAAACTATTGAATGCTCAATCTCCGTCCACAACAACTATTATAATCAATAGCTGCAAGGAAAGGTGCCAAGGGGACAAGGGGACAAGGGGAGAAAATTATATTTGAATTATATAAGTCAGTCTTGGCATTGCTACAAGACAGTAGACAACACATTCTCACTTGCCTGTTCTGTCACGGTGTACCTTCTCCAGACAAACATTGAACAAGTTGGCACCAAGATAGTCAAATAAATTGCAATAATGCTTATCCAGCTCAAAACATGATAGAATTTCGTCGACAGGTGTTTAAGAACAGGATTTCCATACAGGGCTCGTTGGCGACACCACAGAAAAGTAAAAGTGCCCAAAAGTGACGTGGAGTAAAATGTTGCCCCTAGCAACACTGTGATGTCACATGCAAGTTCCGAACGCCAAAATGTGGCCATGTAGGCCTGTGTTGCGATAACATAGAGTAGGTCCAAACTGGCCGTAACGATGCACATGCGGTGAAGTTGAGCTCCTACAGCTTTGCGTGCCTTCTGCTTTGATCCTATAAATATATACGTCACCATAAGCAACGTTGAAAAGTCAGATTATGCGGATTATTAGGTGTTTATAATCGCATTTCCCTGTTTCTGTTGTGTTTGATGCAATGCGAGGTTTCACCTGATTGTTTTAATCAAACCCACTTCTTGCCATTTCTAAAGACGGCCAAAGCATCATTCTGCTTGTTTTGTAGTTAAAAAGCAAACTCTTACATCTCAAATTACAACAAGTCCAAATATAAATTATGCACATAAAAGTTGTGAGTTGCAATATATTTTTGTGGAATAACGGCGGATATCCTATGTATGCATATTTCTCGTGCTTAGTTTGTTTATAGTTTACTACTTGGTTCGTTAATTAATGCGACAGGCGGCAAATTATTGGCTCGATATATACGATGTGTTTAAATAAAAACATTTGACTGTTATATTACCTTCAAATTGTCTGGACGCTGTCTTGCGGGAAACATTATCCTGTACAAGCCTGAACAAGACGTAAGAGAATATTGTGGTCGCAAGAATAAGCACAGCTTCGGTGAAAAACCAGCTTCTGTATTTGAAGGGTGTGTTCCATACAGAGTTGTTGTGGGAGTAGACGCTGGAGTTTTTGCTTGTATTCATTGTTTCTGCTCTTTGTGCAGTTAAATCGTATGCAAACTCCTTACGTAACAACGTCTGTAAATATGATATGGTCAAAACTATTACTACGGCAATATCATAAAATACTATATTGGTATGAAATAATACTAAAATAACGTTCTTGCCAAAGCTCTTGAATAAAGCAGCCATCATCATAAATAATCAATGCGATAAATGTTTTAATTTTTTAGCAGCCTGGTGCGTGTTTAATTAAAAATCGATGAGCCTCGTAATTTGAATAAATGAATTCCAATTCAATTCAACCGAAATGTTTATGGTTAAAATGGCGCTAAAGTTTCCTAATTAGTCAATTCTGTATGTGGTTTCCGATTTTTGCCTGATGTTTACGCAAATGCATAAATTTAAAAATATTTTTTTTATTTCCTAGACAGACTTCGTTTTTATGCACCACATGTCACTTATTGATAAAGCCGTAAAACCCGGGGCTTGCTGCTAAAGCAGTGTACGTGGTAAAGGCCAACAAATTCCGTTTCGCTGATTCACTGATTGGCAGCCAAAGCCATACAGCCTTCTTGCGACACACAGAAAACACAAAACTTTAGATGTTGTCCCTTATTTCCTAGGACACAAAGATGACGCGCTAAAACGTCGTTCGGTAAAATAGACATACCACCAGTCTGACTGACTTATAGCCTACACATACGCTGTTGGCAAAGAGTTTACCAACAATCGTTACACACAGAAAATTATCTTTACATTACACTCAGGACATGTATTTAATATTTCTTTTTAATTAATTAGAAACTAATGATGATATTTGAAACAAATTAGTCTAACTCTGAATAGAACAAATATTTAAGGTCAGCCTTTCGCGTAACACGCCACAAGGGAACTGTTTCATCTCACTGGCATTTCGCAATTATAGTCTCCCAGGAGATACTAACATAAAATCTGATGGCGACCCTGATAACCGCAAGAAGGAAAACCTGTATACCAATGGCGTGTGAACAAAGATAAAACGCAAAGGTTGGCACGAACGGCCTGTACGTCTACACTGAATGGGCGCAATCTGTCATCCGGACTGGTGTGTCAATGCATACGTTCTTCCTTTCGCTTGTTTAACTTTTCTGCACATCATCCGACCATAGTAAATTAATTTTTCGGGCGACGTTGTAAACATTGAATTGACAGTGTTATTCCAAGAAATCTACCGACCTGTGCCGTTTGCTATTGATTCAAAATCAATCGACCAAACAAGCACGTTTTACAAAAATATTTGCAATAATAATGTCAATGTTGGGAAGTTTAACATAGCCTACAATATTATAGCGGATTTTGGCTTCGATCATACTGTACATCAATTTGTTGCTGACGTATATAGAACATCAAACACAATAAGGTATTTCAAACAAACAAATTCGCTACAGCAAAAGTGACGAAAACTGAAATGTGTTTCGTAGTTTGGAAGCCAATTTTGCACAAAAATTAAAAAAATAAACAAAAAAAACACAAAAAGTCGGAGCTTGACCTTATTATAAATCGCAGATCCAGGGAGCGAAAGGTATGGGCTTCCACAGAATCCCTAAAATATTTTTTGCCATGACGATAGGCAACAAGCGACGCCACGGCGATAGGCAACAAGCGACGCCACGGCGATAGGCAACAAGCGACAAACTTAAAATACGACACAGTCGCGTTGTTATGGCAACAAATGCAAAGAACAAACCCACATGACTGTAGTTCTTAAAAATAGATATTTTCCTCTCTTTCTCAAATATAAAATTACGCTAAACAGTGGATTTTACCTATGATTTACTTTTTCGTCATGTCTATATTTAGAAGCAGTCTTCAAGATTTATTTATAAAAAAGTAATAAAGTGCCGACAATGCAGAATTCACGCAGGTTACCAAACTTAGCAGGAAAGGTGTCCATGGCATGTATTAAAACTACTCAGATTGAGTCAAGGTGAGAACTAAGAAGCAGATCAAGCTAGTACAGCAACATTTGCAAGATCCTATATGATCACTAGTTACATAATAAATACTTGCAGCATTTAATCTGGAAAGTGGCTACGTCTCGTACTGACCATTTTTTTGTTCTGGTAGAAATATTTTTAGGTTATGAATGGAAAATAGTCCTGTTGCATAGCAATGGAGGGACTAGAAGTGGGATTTGATGCTAATCTTATCACTAAATCGATTGCAGCCATCAAAAATGAGTTGCACTCACAACAAAACAATAAATCTGGTCCAATACCTTCCAGAAAAAAGCGAAAAGAAGGCCAACTACAGTCAAAATATGACACTAGACTAGCCGATGCAGCTTTAAGACAAGCAGCTGAAGGAGGTTACCTGATGTCACCAACAAGAGCATTTTTACTTGAAAGGTAAATGTAGTTTTGCATTGTTCCCACAGGTAATCAACCAAAAAATAATAACATATCAACCAAATTTTTTGTAGATGCAAAACTACAAATCAACAGACAAGATCCTTGCGGGAAATTGAATATATTCATTTAACGCACTTCCATGTAAGAAGTTTAGGACACATCCAATCATGCAATCACCTGCGAGTTTGCATTCTTCACAACAATTATTTAACACGATTCAATGCACTTGAAAACTGTCCCCATTTAGTAAGGCTAGATCTTCACAGTAACCAGGTATGTATAAAAATAAATATAGCATTGGTTTAAAGCTCCATTGCTATCCAAACATTATCTTTTACAAATGAAATGTTTTCAAGATAACTAAACTTCCTGATGAAGAATTTTGGGAGAAAATGCAGAGTTTGCAAATTTTGAATCTGCATGATAATGGAATAGGAAGGTTGGAAAGTGTCCAAGCACTTGCTGCATGTCCCAGTTTGATTGCTCTTACTCTTTATGACACACCACTCAGTCTGAAATACAACTACAGGTTAAATAAATCAAATGTTTCACACAATTACACACATTATTTGTTTGATTGATTTTAGGCATCATACTGTAAATACAATTTGGTCTTTGAAGGCCATTGACCACCATGTTGTGGGCGATGATGAAATTATAGAAGATGCATTATTTTCCAAAAGGTTTGTCGCATTGAACCCTGCTTTACTGATTGATCTATGTCCAAAAGAAATTGAGGTAAATGTTATAAAACATCACCCCTTTGCTGTATTTATAATCGCAAACAAATTTATGTACATTTTGCTTGCAGCCCGTACAAGACAGGACCATAGAAACAGAAATGAAAACTGTACGAAAAATTCTCTCGGATATTACTCATATTTTAGTTCATGGTTCTCCTGTCATTGTAATTCAGAGGTGGATAAGAGGTCACATATGCCGCAGGAAAAGAAATTTAAGCTACTTCGAAATCAAGTAAAACCAAATGCTTTGTAGCATAGCAGGGGTCACCATACTTACTTTGGGCCATATACATTTGAGCAATGGCATTTGGGACCCAAATAACGATTCAATGTAATAGATTATTTTTAGCAGAATGGTCTTTTACACAGATTTATTTGACATTGGGTGTGAACAACTTCTTTGTTAGTGCCAAAGCCAGAGGCAGATAAACAAGGCTTGTGGGCTGGATCAAGTCCGCTGGCCATAGTTTGGTGACCCTTGTAGCAGAGTTTCTGTATAAATTTTACCCAAAACAAATTTAAGCTAAATGCAAATCATTGGAACATTCCTTGAACATTTTTATTTCTAGTCAAAAAATGAGGAAACTAAATCTACAATCACGTACCCACACAACACCTGGTGGGAGTCAAGCAGAGGAAGCTTTGAGCCTTGATTATGACACATACCTCCAGGTATATTTAGGATAATAAACAAATAATATTATATGCTTGTGTACATGGATGTATTTCGTAGTATGTTTGTAAAATATGTTTTATTTTATTTTTTATACTTGTATGAAAAAATTACATTTGACAGAATCGAAGGCCTGGATCAAAGACACCAAGTGGAACTGCTGCAAGGGTTGTTACTCCAAAATTGCCAGAATCTGATAAAACAGTAATTATCGAGTTTTACAACTGAAAATATAATTGTTTCATTGACAAACCATGTTTTTAAGGAGGAGAGATTAGATGGATTAAATTTAAAGAACCTGCCCACCTCTCTTCACATCAACTTAGCCAAGTTGGAGCAAAATGCTTTGAGATCATTTGGTAAATTTCAAATAGCTGTTGACTAAATCCACTTCTTCATCTTGATGACCTTTTAAATGTATTTAAAGGGAAGAGGTTTATTCATTGTTCAGGTAATTAGGTGTCATGTTTCTGCAGACAATTCCCCTGATGAAGGAATTACAATTCATGTACATCATGATTCTGGGTTGCCTGTCAAGTCTTTGTTCTCCAAACCACTCACTGTGACATTCTTGCAGGATGAAAAAAGAGGTACGCACAAACATTTGTCTTTTGTTGAGCTTGAGTCAATTTGTGTATTATGTTTTTTTATTTGTTCACCCAAAACTGCCTTTACTTTTTAGGGTGCGAATTTTTGCCACTGCACTCAATGTTATAGAATAAATTTTAAACTATGCTAAAGTGATTAGTCTTTTATGTTTGAGACTGTAACATTAGGAATTCCTTGCACAAAGCAAACTTTGACAAAGACTCGCCAGTAAACATTTAAAGTTACGCCACATAAAATAAAAGCAAATTTGTTGTGCAGATTCGCCGTTAAAGCCTTCGGCGCCCGTATCTACACCTGCCACAGCGCCAGCAAAAACGCAACGCCGTGAACCCGTCACAGTACAACAGATGCTTGGTCCCACACAAGCCCTGGTTCGTCCCGGTCTTACACAATCACACCCAGTTCTTGGGACTTTTATCGATGGCGGAAAAGAAAGTCAGAAAAGGGAAGTCGCGATCCAATGCCAGCCGGACGAAGAAATTCCAAACCACGAATGGAGAATTCATGACAAGGACTTCGAAATTGGTGGCGGAAGGCCAGTGATAGCTGAGGTATTTATGGTTTTGATGTCTGCTGTGGCTAAAATTTTTACGTATTGTACAAGATAAGATGTGCCCTACAAATGTACAACGGATATTAACATTTCTTTCAACGCGAAACTAACATGATGCGGGCCACATAAGGGACATTGCGGGCTGGATTTGGCCCGGTTTGACACCCCTGATCTAATATAGCGTTAGTTTTTGTGTTGTTTTTATTATATAGATTGAACCCACACAAGAGCACCTGATTATGAATCGTGAGGCGGGTCGAGATGTTCGAGAGGCAGTTGAGTATTGGCATGAACAAGATTTTTTAAAACCACGCCCTCAAGCCAAAAAATCTGTTCCTCCCCCAAGGGTAAGTGTACGGCGATATTAAGTGGAACTCGGTTAATCCGGGAATTCGCATAATTTGTACTAAGCTAGATGTACAAATGATTTGAAACCACTTTCTTAACAAACATTTTCGCATAATTGTTCTGGATTTTAACCTATTTCGGATAAATGTTGCTCTTTTGACATCTCGTAATCCGTATTTAGGTGGATTTTCCCGCTGCAACTTTGCATTCGTCCACCAAGCCACGTTTCCGTTACGTGTTTATTCATAACTACTTGTATTTACATTGTAACATTGATTGACCTACCGCCGTTATAGCAGCGCGCATGGCGCAAAAGTCAATTTGTCCAATGCTTTTTGCTTTAAGTTAAATGCAAGTGTTATATAGTGCTTTTTGGATCTTCGGGTTACAAATGTCTTAGCTGTAGTAAATAAGGGCGATTTTTACCGATAACCTACTAACTGTATATCTTTCGTCTTCGGACAATTCGGATATTCATCTAATCCGGATAAATTTGTCGGACAATTCGAATCCGGATTACCCGATTTCTGCTGTAATTGTTATGTAATTTACAAAGTTTATTATTTTTTAGAGGACCGATTTTTGTAAATATTTCTACCTTTTAGTAATATCACATGCAATGGCATGATAGGCAGGATCGACCCACTGCGCAGGTCCTTGCTTGGCGATCACAGCTAACGTATGGCGATCATGAGATTTTGCAGGCTTGGCAGCCCAGGCAATGCAGCCTAGCTGGATCAGCCACTTATATCTCAGTTGGTACTTATCCCAGGGTCGTGAGTTCAAACTTCACCGAAAGCTTGGTATTTCAAATCTTGCTCCGACTTGTCAGAAAAAAGTGACTGGACCAGCTAGGCTGCATTGCCAGGGCTGTCCAGCCTGCAAACCTCATGGTATTTCTAACTTGTTTAACATTATGTATGTCTATGGCATTTATGGCTGATAATTTGTTGGTAAATTTTAGTTGCGCGACAATGTGAGCTTGGCTACCCTGATGGCTGTCTCGAAAGCTTATCGAGACAGAGACAAAAGCGACCTCATGGCTGTCAAAGTTGATCGCGTTATGCGAGTTCAGCAGGAGAGAATGCAAGCCAAGCATATCGTGTCGGCATATAAGGTGAATATGATAGATTATCACAGTCTTATACTTGTACTATGTATTTACTGTGCGACCAGGAGGAAAAACGGAATAACGCGTTGAATCAGCGCCAGGAAGACAGGTTACGAATCGCTGAAGCTCTTCAGCAACATGAACTTAACAAAAACGTGTACATGGAATATGTGAGTTTTTTTCACTAAGGTTTTTGTTTGCATATAAAAAATCCGATCATAAATCTAATTTTATGGAATTTATTTCTCAGTGAATCTTGATTTGTGTTGTTTGAGACTGTGTTGAGAGACTAGCGTTATGATTAAAACCAGTGGTTTTCAACCTTTTTTAATGTAAAGCAAATTGCGAAACCTGCAAGTTTAAATAAGGAACAGCAAGCAAAAAACTAGTGATGCGCCGGAAATTCGGCAAACTACACCGAATGTTTTAAATTTATATATACCTTAACCTTTATAATAAGGAAATATTACATGCAACAATTTCTAAATGATATAAAGGCCTACCCCATTCTTTGAGATTTGTTAGGAACTTGTTTGTGATGCTAATCCCATGAAATTCATACGGTGCTAGTTTACAAGTTTCAATTAAAACCTTCTTTACTTTAGATATCAATTTCAGTTTTGCGGTATTCTGATGTATAACACTGGTACAGTATTTATCACAAACGTTTTTAAAAAACCTCAGTTAGTGCCGAAAACAATGACAAATTTTTCACTGCATTACAACATATTTTATTTAAAATTGGAGAGAAACAAAATAAACAGTTATACAAGGTAATTTAATTACAGCTTTGTGTTTGAAGAGCATTTTTCAGATGCCCTATCAATAAAATCGTATTCACTGTAGGAAAAGAATAATCGCTGATCTAAACTGAATTCAGTTTTGATTACAACAACAAAAAATCAATAATTCGCGGTTGGATGAACTTTATTTATTTTCAAGTGTTGTTTGTAATACACAGGCTCAGGAGAGGAAAGAGCGCGCTCTGCAACGTCACAGAACACGTCACTCCGAACTGATGTTTGCCTCTGACTTCGGCAACCAACACACGTCTGTGTCCAATGCATTGATACGCCACGACCGACAAGCAGCAAAAGAAGATATAAAAGTAGATAAGGAGGAAATTGTAACCGGAATCAAGGTAAATAAAAAACTTCTCCATCACACATTGCAAAGATTCGTAGTTGTAAAAACATAATTTTGTTGTTAATGATATGAAACCATTTTGTTTTCGTTGAAAACACCGCAATTATTGTGTGGTGTGGTAAACACAAAAGACCATTGTGAATATAAGAGGTTTTTAGGATGATATGCTTCATGAAAGTAAACGTTCATTGGAATCCCCAGAACCAACGTCCGCTTGCATCATGAAGGTTGAAATGTTTTACGTTTCTAGACACAATTATCAGAACAAGCAGATTTGGTTCGACGTTACATGGAACACAAACAAATATCACGACAAATGAAGTCAGGTCAGGAAAAATCAAAGATAGATACGCAAGTTTTGCAAGAAGCCAACGACCGACTGCTTGCTGCGAAACAGAGAGTTGCCGGAATAAAGGCAAGGAAGGCAGCAGTGCAGGTAAAAATATCATAACATACGAATAATTTGCCAATACTTCACGTTTTAAGTTGGATTCTGAAAACAGCTCTTCTTTCTAGTTGAAATCCCGCAAAAAGTATATTTGTTCTTGATTTTCTACTTCCGTTAACAAGTTTTTAGCTCGTATCGTAATGAGATTTGTATTTGCATTTTTTAAATAAAATATGCATTTTCCCTTTACCAACTATTACATTTGTCAGTAAATTGTACTTCATGTAAATCGAACATACTGCATGTTTTTTTAATCCGCTTATTTTCCAAGGCTTTCCACCGAAGCCTTCCTGCCACAGCCAACGCGAGTTCGTGGCCTTTGACCGTTTCTCGCAACTACCTTGAGAACAGTACACCCGGCGAATCCGACAAAAACATCCTTCCTCATGTAAAAGCCTCCACCGCTCCTGTGTTACGTATTCACGACGCCAACGATCACGTGATGCATACCGACGAAAGAGGATTAGAACTCCCTCCTGTCCCCCCTTACCCATCAGCGAGTGGGCATCTAGCAACCCCCCAACCCTTGTCCAACGTGTCATCCACACTTGCCGTGCAGAGTTAGCCGTTTTTGTACTTGTCCATCCAGTGTCGTAGAAAATCAATCAGTGTTACCTGTTTTCGTGAGTCTTTCTTCAATAAATATTACGTCGGTTTACGTACATTTAATATAAAACATCGTGACTTTGTCAATTTTTTGCCAAAATAAAGAATTTGCAGGCATTTGGTCAGGATAGTTTGTTTGGGGCCAGCAGGGTATTTTTATGTTATAACACATCTTACACCCAAATACATGCAAGTTTGCTCGTGATGTAGTCTTATAATATGACGTGTTTACTCTTTTTCACAACTGCGTTATTTTGTACCAAGACAACTATGTAAAACAAATACACAAAGACCAGACGATCACCATATCTGTCCTGGCTAACTTTCAAAGAAGATACTCTAATGCCGCAGAGGCTTATATTTAATAACGCCTGATATCTTCGTCGTTGCGACGCGTTTCCCGATAAAAACACGATGAAAAATAATAACCTACCGAAAGTCGTCGGTATATAAGTTAGCAACACAGTGCTAATGAGTTCGCATCGAAGTCAAAACTGACATCATATAGATTTGGTAAAGCGTGGCTATGAGTAAAAATATGCAGTTTTCAACGCACACACAAGGGTGACAACATCGGGTTAAGGCAGCCATCAAAGCGGGGATTTCAAAGACTTCTTTGAAAGTGAAGCAACTTATCGAAGAACAAGCTGAACAACAGTGAAACGCGATATTTGTACAACACACCAAGAAAAGGAAATGGTGGGACTTTCAGAAAAAAAATAAAACAGAACGAAAAGGCTTTCCTATAGTCTAAGTTGGTTGAACTGCAATACGCACAAACACATAATTTACAAAACGAAGAAATTGGGTCAGGTTACAAGGCAAACTTAAGTAGTTGTGTAAGCGAAAGTTTTACTTAACAAACACCAACAATATGCTTTAAAAGCGCGGGACCAGTAGGCTGGGAACAAATAGCACCAAAACATATGTATTGGCAAAAGCGTTTTTGGTGTGTATTTTATTGTAGTTCAAATATGGCTGCCCATCTGTACGCACTTATTCACTGCATTGTTTCGCAATAAATGTCAGCAAAAAACAGTTCAAATAACTAATGTGGGATTTTTTCGTCCTGTCAGAGCAAGCTGTTTAAAAAAATGCACAGGAACTCTCCGAAATTTGTGCAATTCCAAAAAAAACTACATTTTCGACAAATTTACCAAATCAATTATCGCCCATCTTGGTCTCGACTGAGGACAGGGCACTGGGAAACTCAGAAAGAGAAACAACTTAAAAGTTAAAATTTCGAACTGTGATCCGCACCTCTGAGATCCACATCTTATTTCTCAAATCCTCAGCATACTAATATTCTCCAAATAAGAATGTACAACCACATGAGACCAAGAACACAACTATGCTGAAATTCATTCTGGCCAGGTGACGTTTTCCTCGCTAGGTTGGCCGTCTTCGTTTCTACCTCCATGAACCCACAGATGACCATTCAGCGATTCCTTCTGTGCGAATCTTCTTCCGCACACGTGACAATCGTATTTTCCACTTCCCTCGCCCTGGTGCGACTCCATGTGGCCAACCAAGTTTCGGTTGCGTTTGAATCCCCGCCCACATATAGTGCACCAAAATCTGTAAAAGTGCAAGACTCGTGATTTAGGCAGTGTGTATTTTTAAGATTTACAAATGGAGCGTTTTCACTGCATGAACTGTATTTGCATAAAAAACTGCAACGTTTTCCTTACTTGAAATCATTGTCTTGTTGATGGCCTTCCACTTTCCTGCAGAGCAACAACACAAAATATGTGGTTATTATCTGTTTGTCTGTATCCATGGTTACCAACCACCAAGACCAACAAAATAGGCATTTTGCTTAGCAAAATAGGCATTTGCTTTGCAAGATGTAATAGCGTTAGCAAGATCTAGCAATGAACATACACAACAAGCAAGACTTTAATAGCTTCATACCGTGGAGGTCCTTGAACTTTAGGTTTTCTGGTTTGTGCTTGGCTGTAGTCAGTCCTTGCTGGGTCGCTTGCTTCTGCCAATTGTGCTGCGTTCATGCCATGCATAGTGGAAGCATGTCTCCTAAGGTTGTGAAGGTTTCTGAAGGGTTTTCCACATTCTGGACAAGAAAATCCTCCTTCCAAGTATCTGTAGTCTCCCACACTTCCACTTGGACCTTTTTTATGCTGGTAAAGGAACACACAAACATACAACAAGTTTTATAAACATTTTGCTTTGAAAAAAAAATTTAACTATGCACCACATATACAATGATCTATGACAGATTCGTAAATCCTAAAATTCAGTTCATAAATTATTACATGTTGACCAACTAAAATTAAACAAACAAATCTTACAGCTGCTGTGTGTATGAGGACGTGACATTTAAGATTCCACCTTCTATCGAAACCACGCTCACACAATGGGCATTGATATTTCCCATTTGGTCCTCTCATTATGTCATTTACAGCTATTGGGCTTATGATTGACTCAGCTGCAGGAATACAATAAATTACAATTGTAAAAGAATATTTTGTAAAACTCTGTTTTGATAAACACCTGCTGATTTGTTTCTCTCCATAGACGGCGTAATTCCTGTTCTTTTCTTCACAAACCTCTGGCCCTTCAGATTGTTCTGATCATCAACCTGATACTGCACAGAATGTATCGAGTTTAAAACTTTCACATGACAGTTTGAATGTTAATGGGGATAATGATGGTTTGTGTATCACCTTTGCAAACAATAAAACATTTGTTTTGGTTAGTTTATTTATCAGTAATTAAATTTATATTCAATTAATTGGTTTTGAAAGACAATGTTTCATTGCAGTAAAAAGGGCAAACTATGTTTTTGTACAAGACCTGAATGAGTGATAAACTACCACAGTTACACAAAAAAAGAAGGGTTTGCAAACATAGGCGCCAAGCACTAGGGTCCTGCACACCCCCTAACATATTACCTGGTGGAGCAGCACCCCCGTTTTTTCTGAGCACACATATGCGCGAGTTTAATAAACACAAGCGCCCAATAGATAAAATTGAACTTTTTGTGATAGGCAAACGCGAGCATAATAGCCGTGTGGATTAAAACATGCATCTTCGTAAAACTCGTTAACTAGCAGTGGTTTGATGATGTGTCAGGTGTACCACGAACCGAAGAGTTGCTATTGTTGATTTTGTAGGTATATAAACACAATCGTAAATAAAAACAAACTTTAACGTTCATCGAAAACCCGCACCATTGTTGACAAACACTGTTCCAGTTGTCCACTTGTTACAGTAACATGCGGTTTTTACGATCTGAAATCTCTTTCGCGTTGCAGAACAAATGTAGGGAAATTGTCGTTGTGGTAACGCGATTGTGCAATATGTCTTACGTGCGATAAGTAGCGCAGACTAGAGCGTTCGCACAGTTTATAAAACTTGGGCCGACTTATTCCTGAATACGTCTATGAGGTCATAACTTTGTGCGACGTCACAGGTTTTCGGCACCCCCCAAATCCAACCAAAATTACTCATAAAGAATGGCAGGCGATCAGCGTCAGTGCGATTTTTAAATTTAAAGTGTACAGATATCTGAATTGCGCCTAAACAACCTAGTATGTTTCTGTACCTCTTACAATAGAATACCAACCATAAATTTTAATTATTGCTAAAAGTGTTTACTTACATTGGAGGAAAGTTGTTCAGGGTGTTTCTCTTTTAAGTGATTTTGTAAATCTGTCTTCAAAATGAAAAGGCAAGAATTTACAAATTAATTAATATTAAAATTGACCTGCATCACAGTAAACAAATACCTTCAGTTCATCACCACATATGTAACATGTTGTTTCAGTTTTATGGGAATCTTTGTGCTTCCATAAGTTAGATTGGAACTTGAAATGGAGTCCACACATTTCGCACCTGATAATGTAAACATTTAATGTGATTAATAAATAGAAACTGGATCAAAAGACCAATGGCCCATGGCAGGCTGTCGATCGCACACCGTATCAATAATTATATATTAAAATCACAACAAAGCGATCTTTAGACAGCTTAAATGTAAACATTTAACATATGATTTGTAATTGACCGGAGTAACTGATCTGACATTAGATAGAAAATAAACTATAATGTATTTATTTAAGGTTATTAGGTTATTAGGCAGGGTTACCATTGACCAAGACCAAAAAATAAGCACAGAGTATTGTGATGCCAAAATTGGATTTATTTCAGAAACTGTGCCCGATTTTGAAAGACATTGAATGCTACTAAATTAGATGATAACCCTGTTTTGAATGGAAGCATGATGATGACCTTTTTTTCTTTAATTGGTTTGTTTAATCTGACAAAAATTGGATTTATTTCAGAAACTGTGCCCGATTTTGAAAGGTTTGTTTAGATGAGAAAACTCTGTATGTAATTTCTTGGAAATAATCCCATTTGTATTTTCTAAGACACTGCTCACAGAAATAAGTACATATCTTAGAAACCAGAGCAGTATGGCAACCATGATATTAGGGTAGAAGCAATTATTGAATATTATATTTTGTATTTATCCTATTCCTATCGTACTACAACAATACCAATTAAATTTTCGCAAGTTACAGTCGTACACTGTAGGTTGTTCAACTGTTACAACAGAGAAATACTTTTTTAACATTTACCATATGCTGCCTTAGCGGTTCTATCACCATTCATAGATATGGAAATTGCTGAAGCATTAGAACATAAAACACAATACCACAGTTTCCTTGCATAAACATGAAGGTGTAATTATGAGTTTAATGAATGATGTTATAACCATTGTGTAATTTACCTTTAGCAGAACATTATGTAATGTTTAAACAACCGCATGTTACAATGTTTTCTATCATCACAGTATACCTGAACAATTTCTCGCCAACATGAGTATGCATGTGCTCTTTTAAATCAGTTGGATTTAAAAACACAGCTCCACAAACACGACAAGCTATTGGTTGATCACGATTGTATGCACCTGTTGCATAAATATTAACTTGGTTAACTGTAAACTGTTTGGAAGTATGTAGTGGAGATAACTGACCTTCTTCTTCCATATATTCTTGGTTGTTTACAATATCGTTTTCTGTATATATGACAGGGACTGGTTGGTAGGGATTATGCAATGCCACATCTTCATGCTTTACGGGACTTTGAGATGCACTACCTAAAACAACAAGGTATACAATTTAGTAATGTTAAAAACTGTGAGTGTCACTTGTCACATTTATAATAAAGGTTGTGTAATTAGAACAATGCAGAAGGGTGCATCAGTTTAAAAGTTTTCTTCGCTGAGGAGTTTATTGTTATGAAGAAACAAAATCTTTTCATAGTTTCTCCTCACTTTTACATGGACAAATGGTACCATACAGCACACTACAATTCAATAAAAATAAAAGTATTTTATGCTGTATGACATAACTCAGGGTGGACCAAATACTGGCCCGAGATTTTCTGTGCGCATAAAAATATTCATAATTCATAATGTTTCCGAATAAAATTTTAGGGGTTTCAAAATGTGGTTTCAAATATTTCAGGGAGGTATCACATTGTTGGGTAGCACATGATGTTCACAGTTAATGAAGTAAGTCTAATTTTTATTTCTGCTACCTGCCAGCTTGTGAAATAAATTGTGGCACTGAATGCTTTCAAACTTGGACCACCCTGACTTAGTTGATGAAATTGTTAGTTTGTTTTAACAAATTAGCTGTGAGTACAAAATTTGTCAAACATTAGTACTGGTTTAATAAAACTGATAGACAGGAAATACCTTCTGCTTGCATTAAATGTGTGTTATCAACTTCAACCTCAGCAGCAACTGGAGCTTCAGAATAATCCTGGTCAATTTCCTTAGCTGGGACCCTTAATGTAGGGAGAATATATTTAATTGCAAATTACAATAGAACCTAAACCAAGTTAAACTTTTTAGCTAAACTAAGTTTATAAGAAGCATGTGCTAACATTATTATTGCTTGAAAATAAGTAAAATACCTTGGATCGCCTTGAGCCTGAGCTTGTTGCAAGGAAACTGTAACAATTAAAGCATGAGTATGTTGTAATTAAACAACTAAACAAAATACCAACCATGCTGATTGGTGGAGACTGTCTCTGTAACTTCTGCTTTGACTGAAACGCTAAATAACAAAGATAAAAATTTGGTAAGCTTGCCTTGTGGCTAGGATAAAATAATTAATACATCTAAATTCTCAAATGTTAATAATCAGTAAACAGTTAATTTTGATTATAATAATTTGTAAAATGGCATACAAGCATGATATGAACTTTAATAGTTGTAAATTCATACCCTGCAGCAACTTGTTGGGCAAAACCTGAAGAAAATACAAACATAGGAATAAATGAGTCGCATACTTTAGGTAGCACAGTTTACTTACTTTCTTGATGCTGAGGTGGCATGGTCGCAGGTTCAGCAGCCTAAAGTATTGTTTTTCGTTAAAATGTTAATTGTTATACATGCAAGTTTAGTTTAAGTAAATTTCATACAAACCTGAGAAGCTGCATTTGCGTCATTCACAGTGGTGCTTCTGTGCAGCAATATTGCCATCAGATCACCTCTTTCTCGAGTGCAATATTCCATTACCTATTGAAAAACAATACCATTTGCAACTAATTTCATGTTAAATTTAATTAATATCTCTGTACACATTCTTTTTACTGTTGAAAAAGCTCAACACAAAAAAAGTAAAATTGTGTGAAGAAAAAATTACCGTTTCTGCATTTAGTGCATCTGCTGCACTGACAATTTGCTGAAACTTAGCATCACTCAGACTCGAAATATCATTTAATTTGCCTGAATACAAGATTTCAAGCAGACATTCAAACCCATAATAAGTAACTCCCACAAGTTGAATAGTATCCAAGCCCTAAAAGAAAAAACACCAATTCATTTACAAAACAAACACATGGGTGTATATTTTCAAGCAAATGGGACACTTACATTAATTTGTGAGTCAAGTTGTGCTGAAGCAGCGGCTAGAATACATCTATGGACAAAATACTGTTTGTCACCAACCAAAACTTTGAGGTCACAGTACTTTCCCAATTTTTGCTGTTGATAAAGAGTGTGAACAACATATGCTGAATGAATAAGGTCAATCTGCAATAAAATTTACTCAGTTTGACCAATGTACAATAATATTTAACAAAACAAAATAACTAGGCTAAATGTACAAGGATAAGTTATGCAAACCATTTAACAAACATACACTGCAAACATATAGCATTATACTTCAGTTTAAGATTAAAACTACAAAAATACAAATGTTTTAATACATTCAAAATACAATAATTTCAGAATTCCTGGTTAAAGAGAAAATAATGCATAATGTTATTACATAAGTTCCTGAACTGGAATAAAAACAACAAACCTTTCGTTGACTAAATATTTCTTCAAGTTTCTGCCTCATTGCTGCATATGTATTTTGTGCTGTGTTGTCAACGATAATACTGATTTCGTTCTATTGTGGCTACATTTATGACGGCGAATTAGGTGAAAACATATGCCTATTAACAAAAGACCATTAAAGAGCTCTATATAAAACTAAGTAAAACCCAAACAAAAATCTACATGGTTCTTGGTCGTTGGCGTGTGAAAAAACACGACGTAATAATTGCTAGCCAACTGTACATCGGCGTACGGTTTTACCAGTTCGTGACGCAAGCAGACCCAGCCTCGTTGGACTGCTGCTGGTAAAACAGCCTTTTTTCCTTTTCGCCATTGCGATTGCGTGGCTGGCGGTGACAATCAGCGAGTCTGTTCTCTGCTCTTGTGCCGCCGAAACATGCATACGTACGTACTGTCGGTCACACTGTGCCCCTATATGAAATAAAAAAAAATGGTCAGAACTCTTGAAAAAATTAACACAATAAATTTTCAACGTTTTATTCCACAAAACTGTGGTGTTTACGTCGGTAAATTTTCGGACAACCAACCTTATCCCATTCACCTGACTTTAAATAGCTAAGGATCTCGTGATGGCCCAGTTATTGCAAATCTTCATTCTTAAGCCAAGCAAAACGCGTTGCCGATTTTCTTGCACACCGATGAGGAGATGAGCGGCTTTAGTTATGCGCGTGAAGGCGACCAAGCAGTGCATTGTTAGAGAAAAAAGCGCAGCGTTGTTTACCGCTTACATTACGCGTAGCAGTTACACTTAAAAGCTGATTGGAAGTTGTATAACTTTGAATAGGTACTTTATAATGTTAAATATTTATAACTTTGATAATTGTTAAATATATAAATGTGCTGATTTCGGATTACATAAAATGCGTGTGGTTGCAGTGGCTACATTATTTGCAGTAAGGTTTGTCTGTCGTTTTTTCGTCAGTTTTGGATGATTGGTACAAAAAAAACGCTTTTTACATTACATTGTATGTTTAGCTTGGCCTCAATGAAATAGTTTTATCTAGGTTTTACTTGCTTACTTTACTTTGGTGTGTATTTACAAGTGGAGTTCGTACTTTGTGAAAGCATATGAAATACAACAGTAACGCACGTTTTTCAGGCACTTTATTTTGAATGTAGATCTAGTAAAACACTTTTGAGGCACACCCTTTGACTCTGAAGTAAACAGTGGCCTGTCTCGTCAGTTCATATTGTGGAATTCGTCCATTGAAAGGCAAGTCGTTGTGGCCGAGTGGTTAAGGCGACAGACTAGAAATCTGTTGGGCTCTGCCCGCGCAGGTTCGAATCCTGCCGACGACGCATTTTTGTTTCGACCATGGATTATTTTGGGCCTTTCACTTTTCGCTTTAAAAAGGACGAGACTGATACTTGGATGAATAGCGGATGCATTCTTTCAGACTGTCTTTAACCCATAGTATTGTTTTGGAAGTTACAAATGCAGTCTTCACACGTGGTATGTAGCCGAAGCTTGCGTACATCAGATGTTTCTAAATCTTCCTCGAAATCGGACCGAGTTATTTTCCTAAAACCGTTTGGGAATCAAGTAAGCGGCCGAGCAAATATTCTTACCTTTAACAGCACCACAATTTGCAAGCCTTACGTATCAAGAGAATTGTTTTTTTACCACCACTTGCCGCAAGTCTTTAAAACCTTCGTTCCTGATTTTAAGGGTAAGTACAAAGAATTCACTTGAACTTTTTTTTATCTAGACGGAATAGTTTTATGGATATTTGGTCAATGAATTTAAGACTATAGAATAGCCTACTATAAATTGACTCCATGCTTATATGTATAATAATAATTATTTTTTAATTGTCTGTGCTGTTACAGGTCTAATAAATGTTACGTACGTTGAAAACGAAGATGACTCTGCAGTTACGGCCATTGCCCACACGAAATCGTTGGTAAAGCGAAGTTCAAATGCTATAAAATCATTGGTAGAAACACCCCGACCGCATTCGAAGAGATGTGTACACGATTATGGAAGAACACATGTCATGTAAGTAACATTTTATATTTGTACCGTTCATAGCAATGTGTTTAGCGTATTTGTATGTATGCTTATAGTGATCCATCCAATCCTCGTGTCGTTTCATTGAGGCCAAAAAATGGCGTCGGTGGCGAGTTTTCACACTCGCCTGAAGCTGATGTCTTCGATGAACTGACGCAGGGCTTTGATGCAAACGTCAGCATTCAAGCGCTAGAAGCGAAAGATTGCAGAGTTCAGTTTAAAGAAGCTGAATCTTATCAACAACAGAATCCTTGGAATTCTAAAGTCATGGCTGATGTATGGACAAAACTTAAGGTATCAAGAAGCATAAACTACATGTTTATTCTGTTGCACTGTGATTAATAATGTGCACTGTTAAACTAAATGAGAAAATATGTATCTTTAACGCTTGATTTGTTAAGAACGCCCAATCAAATGAAGGGACTTCAACGAGGTCAAAACGCTTTATGCTGTTGGAAAACGTGACGGCTTCGTATCGTCGCCCTTGTATTCTGGATTTAAAAGTTGGAACTCGCGTTAGAGAAAATGCATCACCCGCTAAGCTTGCACGTCACGTGACAGCTATTGACGTTGGTGTTCGGATGAGTGGAATGCAGGTTGACATTATATTGACCGGTCGTTTTGAACGATAAATGAAGCGTTTTTGACATTTATTGCATTTGACCTCTTTTTGCTTGTTAAATGGATCCCAAAACATACTTACCCTGTTGGATGTGGTATATATAGCCTTGACAGTAAAAACTCTTTTGTATAATAAGGTAACTCTGTTTACATACGTACTGTAAGTTTACAAATGTACTGTAAATTTTGTCACAGATTTACGATTCCGAACACAACAATTACTTGTATATTAACAAGTACTACGGACATAACCTGTCTGTCGATGGTCTGGTTTCTAATCTCATAGACTTCTTTTCCCGTGGCCATTCTCCGATCGTCAGGTGTTTGTTACGATTAAACTGTGTGCCGTTTTGGAGTCATCATAACTTAACGTAACTTATTTATAAACAAATATTAACAATGACAAATAGCAATTATCACTGTTTTTGATGTTTAAAATATCTTGCCAATCATTACCAACCAAAGGTTTTTGTAATTGTGCAGACTGGGTGGTGCCGAAACTCAAGAAAGTGCAAGTCATAAGGAGGCATCAACCGGAAACCATTCTGAGCATGAGCTTAAGAAGTTCCAAAATCTTGATTGCCACTTGCTCGATTCTGCAATTAGACAGTTGTTGGAGTTACGTCATGCAGTTGCCTCACTCGTATCTTATCGGTTTTACTCGGGCTCGCTGCTGCTTGTGTATGAAGGCGACGACAATGACAGCGACGCACTGTGTAACCCTGAGAAAGCGGAGTGTAGCAAAAGACCAAACGCTACAGGAAATTCATCACACGAAAAATCGGCTGATGTGCGTTACCGTCACAGCAAGATGTCAAAGCACAGTTACGGAAAAAGTGCGTCTAGACCCAGAAGCTATCCATCGGCGCGTGGAGACTCTTGTGTGCCGGAGGATGTCCATGGCGTAAGCAGGAATTACAGATCACCGATGGGTCGCGGAATTGGCAATCCGTCGTATTCCAAAGCTGCACTTGAAGACAGGCACCATAGCCCCATCCATCGAAGTGTGAAAGAAATGGCGTCAAAAAGACGACATCGCACTAAATCTTGCGGCTCATTGGCAAATTGCTTTTTGTCCAATTGTCAGGAGCCAAGTTCTTCCACAAAAAGCAACCCGATTAAGTCGTCTGAGGATGCTATCGATGTTCGACTTATAGATTTTGCTCATTATTGTTTTAGTGACTCTGTAGTACATCCGGGTCCGGACGGAGGTTTCCTATTTGGAATTGATAGTTTGATTAAATTGTTGCGTAAAATGAGTATTAATGTCCTGCTTGCGTCAGATCGCAATACTACAGAACTGAATAGCGGCAATCCTCATCATTGTGATTCTCCTTGCAAAATATAGGGTTGAGCAAAAACATTCAACAATCCTGATCATGGTTCACCACATTGTTCATATAAACCATATAGCCCAATGCATTCGGCAACTCTATGAAATAAATAGATGAATTGTAAATTCCAAACATGAACACTTTTTACTGTATTTTGCAAAAATGTTTTTTTTTGTAGTTTCTGTGTAGCACAGGCTTTTAGCGTATTAGTTTGCAAAATGCTTTTCACACTTTTTATACACTAAGCGATTGTGTGTTTTTTTGTAAATTCATTATGCAGTATGTCGTTGTTCCTGTCTCATCACGTGCACCAAGTTACCAGGTTATGCAGAGAATTATTCTCATTTTTGTCTTTCTCACATTTTTACTCACACGAGTAATTGCTACATTTTTATTGGCGTTTTATTTTATTGTTCGAAAAGTTTGAAATTAAAACGACGTGTAAATAATTAAATATACCGAAATGACCGTTGCACATGTTATAAATATAGACTTGCCTGCATACAATGATGAATGGTTGAAGTTTAAAATACACAGCACATTAATTAGTTTCTGTAAAACGATTTTGGCATGGGTTATAAGTGCAAATGATTTAAATGTTGGATTTATACAATATTAGTCATCAGGAAGTGGAACAAACACTACAACTGCACACTATAGTCGTTATTTATGATTGAAACAACACTTCCGTGCTATTTCCACATTTTGTTTTGAAATTACCAACACTCACTAAATTAAAAAACGTTTTGGTTGAAAAGAACTACTTTATGCTGTATAAAATGCTGTAGCGTGTAGGAATTGCAACATATATATGAGTAAAACATCGACCCATTGGCCTATGCAGTTTATAGATTTTTATGTCGGATTTAGATGCAAATCCATAGCTTATGGTGTTATAGTGAGTTTGGATCTCTTTTCTGTTCTTTCGGAAGCAAGTGCGGAAGCACTTCGTATGCCTCTGCCATGAGATTAATCAAATGTTATGATTAGTTAAATGTTTTGTGTTTTTTGCAATGAAAAGCATCTTCAGTCAAGTTGAACGAAGTCACTTCTGTATATGTATACAAAGTTTAATACTGTTTCTGTGTATATGTTTCATAATTTCCAAAAAAAAATTCCCAATTTGGTATAAACATTTATTTTAACATCTGCAAATTGTAGGTTCGCTGGCTTTGTAGCCAAGGCATTGCAACCGATTTGTGCGTAAATTGTTGGATCAATATTTTGGCTCACATGTAAATTGAGAATTATTGTAATATTTTATTTGTATCTTATTACCTGTACACTAGCAATTGGCTACTTTGGTTTGCTGAATTGGTGGTTGGTTAGGCCACATTGTTCCTACCAACGTTGTCTATGGAGATAATAACAATACTATTCCGACCGTTGGAGAAATGAAATGCATGGTAAGCAGCTGATGTTTCTTTATCGAACCCTGTTGTTTGTGTCAGTTATGGCAACTTATTGTTTTATGTTTTTGCCCAAGACAAGCCCCTTTACTCCTCCTTACCACTCCCAAGATATTAAAAATAATTAACAAGAGCCTGTAAGGTAATACTCAAGGAATTTCTTCTCAAAACCAAATCTATTTTTACGAACAAGTCATTCCTTTATCGCAACCTTTTTGCGCGTCCATGTTCACTTTGAAAAGCATATTTTTGACCCTAATTATCGATTTGAACCAACTGAATGTGTTTTCCCACTTTGCCCAAGTAGAAAAAATGGATAAATTGCGGCAATTGGCCCACTTGGTGGTGCTGTTGAGGTTATAGTGTTTGGGGAAAAAATAGATAGATTTAGGCAATACGCGAATTTTTCATTTCAGCACACTAAAAATGCCTACCAAGCTCGTTTTATGAACAGGTCTTAATTCTTCGAAGTCATCTCCGGAGTAACATCGGGCATAATGGAAAATATTTTATAGAGTTTTTTTTACAAAAAAAAAATCAAAGCCGAAAGAAATTGGGGTGTGGTCACTTGCCGTTTGTATCCTTCGTACAGGATTTCCAAAGCTTTGGGTAGCTTTCCTACGTTTCACGGCAGCACGGATATAATGGATTTGCGGATCTGCTGAAATTCGATCATTACATCCAGCCTCTGTTTTTTCTCTTATATGTCTTGACTATTTTGCCTAAAACTCAAGAAGTGTCTTCTCGCCATTTGTTGCTATGATGTCCGAAGTATATCCCGACTACGTGAACTCATAAAAATTACAAAATTATTGCCTTAATTATTTCTGAGCGCTAGTCAAAATCATCATCGGCCCAACTTTATCTGATATATAAACCTTACATAGGCTATATAATACCAATTGAAAATCTTTGTTTGAGTGACGAATTGACTTTTCAACTTAAGCGATATGTAAGTTATTTTTGGTGGCATTTATTCATTAGGCCTATAGTTTTGGCTATAGTTTACGGAAGATACTTTTACACCGGGTCACAAAGTTTTTTCCAAACTTGATCCACAATAAGCCTATGTAACATAGAAATCTGTGCGAATATTAACGATACGATTTCGCGTAGTATTTCAACTTAAATATATAAACAAAAATATCAGGTGGCAGCCCTGTTCCCGCCTAATCATTAAAATTCGCACAGATTTCTGTTTTGCACAGTCTATATGTGGGTCAAGTTTGGAAAAAACTTTGTGACCCGGTGTAGTAGTATTTTCTATAGTTTACGATATGTCAAAATAAAACCAAATAAAACGAAGCAATCGATATTAAAAAAAATAAATATTTTTGCCTTGTAGAAATAATATAGATATATATATTTTTAACGGTGCTGTTTTGACAGTTTAATAAACAATGTGTTTAAAATCCTAAAATCCAGTTTCTTGCCTTTGGCGCCATCACCACGTTTTTGCAATTCGTTTTGTTGCCCACAATGCATCTGTTCTCACGTGGTTAAAAACGCCATTTTTTTGCTCTTCGCTGTTCTTTCTGTGAACTTCCTGTGGCGATTTAGGCGTTGTTCTCCGCTTGAAAGTAAAACAAGAGCGTTTATTCATTGATTTACTTTTGTAAATGGCCGACGGAGTTGTCGATGCATCTGGAGACGCTAAATTTGAAATCCAAACTGAAAACAAAGAAGCCATAAAGGAAGAGGTCAGTACGCAGTGGCAGTGCTTGTGTTGCGTATAATATAGACGATATTTGAAATGTTAGGTAAATGTAAATTACATTTAACAAGATCTATGAGTGACATTTGTAGGCTTGCATCGATTCTGGAAAACGTCTTTGCTGTTTGTGCAGTTTTTGATGTGTAGCCTAATTAACTTAAGAATAAGCTTTAGCGTATGGGGCTATGGGCTGCACTTATTTAAATTTTTTGCAACTACTTGAGAAAACGATTATTGTTTATTTAAATAGCTAATATTTTTGCTCAACTCAATGTATATAGACTAGGCCTACCAGATTTAAAAGTTTGTAAATTGCGAGAAGGTATTTTTGGCAATCATTAAATGCATTGATTATCATGTTAATACTATAACTTAATGATTTTTGCACAGATTATTTGCAAAAGTTTGGGACACTTTGTTTTCAATCTGGCCATATCCCACGACCCATACCAATACCAGTGTTGTTTCATAAAATTTTCTTTTCAATAAATGACATTTATATGTTTATTTCATTCTTTGCAATGGAAATGCATCTGCCACCACTTTTATCACACTTTGCCGCCACTTTATCACTTTCAGTTCACTATGCAGACATGTAGGCATATTCCAGGGATCCAATCAATAAATTTCTGACAATCATGTCAAACAAAATGCCTGCAACATTCAAATTATTTCGACCATACATTCTATAGCAGGGGTACACAAATACTTTCTGGCTTGACCTAATTTGTCAAGTGTATGCCATGCTTTTGGTAATTAATGTGCCACACCTTGATCGCCAGGTTGAAAAATAGTAAAAAAAATTTGTTGAACTGGTCTTCAGTGCAAAATTGATGGGCGATTCCTGTTCTAAGACGATTACTCAAGAATCATTTCTGTAAACACTAACCCCTAGATTCGCCACCGCCGTGGATTTATTACTGCTACTTGCAAAGCAAGGCTTAAATATATTTGTAACCAAAAGGGATCAAATGT
Source organism: Ascidia mentula (assembly GCF_947561715.1). Lineage (NCBI taxonomy): Eukaryota > Metazoa > Chordata > Ascidiacea > Phlebobranchia > Ascidiidae > Ascidia > Ascidia mentula. The sequence goes on along the minus strand of NC_138574.1, from coordinate 8,131,410 downwards.
GGCCTTACGTTAACAAGAAAACTGACAAATAAAATCTTATTTTCCAAGCATTAGCCTCATATTCGTCTTTACACCTTTATGAGCGCTAACAGTTGTGTTCATCGTGCGTAATATTGGCAACATGTTCAACAACTAAACTAATTTTTGACTTCCACACAAGAAAACCACTTGCCATTACAACAACGTAACCACCAAAACGACATTTCACAAGCAGGGTCCTGACCATAGGCGTCGATTTAGGGGTGACTGGGGTGACATGTCACCCCTCACAAACAAACAGGGGTGACAACGTGTGTATTGTCACCCCTGTATTACGTTTAAATTATAATTTATTGTCAGAAAAACCACATATATGCATTAAGCTAGTTTCAAAAGACCTGTATTTCACCGTCACAATCATGACAAACACAAATATCTCGTGGATTGTTAAGCAGTTGTTGTAGCATAATAGTAAGAATCGGAATTGTTGCGTAATAGATTTGTTTGTTACTTCATAATTACTAAATCTGCAATAGACCAAGTGAAACAAAAATGTGCCGCTTTCAGTAAGGGTGTCCGTAATAAAAGTGTTTAAAACTTAGTGCTACAAAAACATGGTTCGGTGTAAAAACAAAGTGACACGAAACAGAATTTGCGTCGTTTACCTATGTTTGAGGCGATACAACTGACGAAGTGTTTTTTTGCATGTTTCTAAAACCTGGAAAGGTCACCCTTAATATTTTACAAAATGGTAAAAAATCGACACCTATGGTCCTGACCCCTCGGACCCCCCCCCCCCCCTGGATATGCCCATGAGTTAAATAAACAGTAGGTTTCAAGTGCAATGCACAATCATGTCCTATGTTTAAATTTGAAATCTTAGCCGAGGACCATTTGCAGACCACTGTTCTAGGAGAGGGGTCCCAACCACTGCCCAATAGATCAGAACTGGTCCATTAATCATTTCTAACCAATCTGTACTGAAAACTCATTGTCCTAATTAATATGTATACCCCACACAGAATCTTTGTTCAATCATCAATTTGTTTTCTTTGGTATAAACCATGCTTTTTATTTTGCAACACCTTGAAGGCTGTGAAAATACTGCCCATGTTGAACTGGTCTACAGTTAAAAAAAATGGTATTAAAGTAAAATGTTTGTATTTGTCCTTGCTTGTATCTAAAGTTCGCTGATATTGCAATGACAATTAAAGGCTGAAGGCTGAAGGGTTAAGTTAGGTGGGAATGATAAAAACCAACTTATTACCTGGTTATGAAAGTGTTCCTTGTGCAATTAAACCAAAGGTTTCTCCCTTTGTCGTCAAAATTTACCTGTAAAAATAACATGATTAATGAAGGACTATAAGTATTTTATCAAAGCAACACAAAGATTCATGATATGTTAGCGCAACTGTTGCCCAAATGAAACCTATAAAGGGTAAAACTGGCATTTTGTGCAGGTCACCATTAAAATAGAAATTCCTAATTTTTCTATTCATTTTTGGTAATTGGTCAACTTGCACAAGCAAGACCGTTAATCAATAGGAATGTATTAATTTTATTATGTTTCACACTTAAAATACATACTGTAGTTTAAACTGTTGATATTAGTTATAACTAATAAAATATTAGTTATTAGATAGGACTACCCATGTAAGTATTTGTGAAACTTCGTTGTGAGGTTATTAGAAATATGTAGAAATAATTGAAACCATAAGGCGTTTATATTTGCAGTATGCCTCTCACTCCATAACAGACATTAGTGACTAAATTTTCTATTGTATGTATTTTTGTCATTATGGTTTATGTAACAAAAATTAAAAAGTTTTCTTTTACAACAATTTCATCGGAAAACGGGGATTATCTTTTGCCTTATTATCCTGACTTACAAAATAGAGCACAAATATACATGTATAAATGTTGGGCTTGATTGCAGGCCAGTCCATTTCTTTAACTAACTTTCATCTTTGGGAGTTTAAAAATTAAAATACCCTCTTGTGTTGGACAGGTTTGTTCACCACCACAGCCAGCCCCTGGGCCTATGGGAGACGCTCCACAAAAAAGAGCTTTAGAAGATGCTGGTATGTTATTTTAGTAATAAAAAAGTGTGTTAAAAATCTTTTTCAGTATTTTATGAAACAAAAACATAAACTCTTCATATTTGATAATTTTATGTTGCTTTAAGATATTTGTTAATAAACCTAAAACATAAGGCTAATGTTGTGAAACCACATGCAGCCTGCTCCAGCTTTTTATAGCGGCTCTTATTACAGGATGTGGGCCACACAGGCAGGAAGTTCTCTATCTCTTATTAGCACATTCCTCTTTGCTTTGTGCTTTGTACCTTTCCAGCAGTAGCAGCTAATCTCAGTATCTGCCACAGTTCTGTTTTGCAATTAAAAAAAAGGTGTCAATTTGCTGGAAGCCAAACCACAGCAGGATGTATTTCACACCTATGTGTGTATCATCACTCTTTTAGTTGGTATCATTACTCTTTTAGTGGGTAGAATTTAGGAATTGAGCAACAATGATTCTTAGTTGGAATGAATTAGATAGACAGTTGTGCATAATGATTTTTTATTTGTTTCAGAAGAGCCTGGGCCAAAGAAATTAGCTTCTCTTCTTCCCCTTAGTGTTGATAATTGTAAGTAAATTTGAAGTTGGTGCGGTTTTGAAAAGTCCTAAATGTTGTGTGTTACAGCTGTGTCTAATAATAATCAGTCATTCGACCCTGGAATGCAAGCAGATTGGTGAGTTGAAGACTATTATGCTCACAAAGTGTTCTGTGCAGTTAAACATTTTTAAATTTAAAAAAGAAGTAGAACATTTTTCTGTAGTTTATTGCTCAAAATGTTAAAAAGACAATTTTTTTATCTTTTTTTTTTAAATTCAGTGGCATGATGTCAGAGACTATCAGTTTACCAGATGATCTTGTTGGATTAAGTAAGTATCAAAGTTGTTGGTTTTTGTTCAAATCATTTCTGCCACGTTACAATGTGTTTCCTTCAACCAGTTATTGGGCGTGGAGGTGAAAACATTATGCGTATGCAAAGAGAAACTGGATGCCGAATTCAAATCACACAAAGTATGCCTGGCACAAAAGAAAGGCCCTGCACTCTATCGGGCACGGTGGAGCAGATTGAGTAAGTTTTAGTAGAAAAAATAATGTTCTGTCCTATCCTGCCAAATAATGCCCATAGTTATTTTTCTTTGATGACTTCTTATCTATCACCCAATATCTGATGGTTTTTAATCATTATGTGCTTGTTTAAGGTGATTTGTTTGTTTGCAGTGTTTGCAGAAACATGTTGAATGAAATCGTTTCAAGATCACAGGCCGGAACATTAGGCAGTAATTTCAACCTTGCATCTGGTGGATTAACTGGATTGGGAGAAGGCATGGAAAAATGTATCACGATTGACATTCCACCAGACAAGTGTGGTTTGATTATTGGAAAAGGGGGCGAGACCATTAAAATGGTTAGTCAACTTTTATGAGTAAAATGTTAAATTTATTATGTTGCCAAATGATGCACAGCATTTTTGAATTTTTTACAAATAATGATGACCACAAGACTATCACCCATTAACTGATGGCAAACCAGCCCAATGAAAGTTGATGAAATTATTTGTTAATGGATGATAACAATATTTTTTCTTGTGTTTTAGCTTCAACAAACACTTGGTGTAAAGATGCTGTTGATTCAGGAAACAACTGAAAACCTTGGTATGGCCAAACCTCTAAAGGTTACTGGGCAGCAATTAAACATTGATGTAAGTGCTTTCTACATACATTGGACTGTTAAAAAATGTGTTTCATACCATTTTTTTTACAGAATGCTGTTACAATGGTTCATCAAATGATGGCTAACAGGGATCAGCAAATAGCTCAGCAAAAAATGGAAGGAGGTCTTGATGTAAGCTCTTACGTCCCATATCATTTTTTTACAATTGTGAAACAGCCATGATGCTACCCTGTGGTTAAGATGGTTTCAAACCAATGAAGACATATTATACAATAACTGAGCTATTTGACTTTTTAATGTTGTCAGTGACCTTATATTTACTAGTCATTATAACAAAAATAATGTCTTTTCCAGCCATCATTGTTGGGTGATGATGCAAATCATTCCTGCATCCATGTTCCGAAAGCAGCGGTAGGTGTTGTGATAGGCAAAGGAGGTGACATGATTAATCACATACAGGATGAAACAGGAACACGAATTCAGTTTAAACCAGGCAAGATTGAAAACTTGCCTCCATTTACAGATTTTGTTGCATTACCATAACTCATCCTGCAAACAGCATGGACTAAAACATTCCTATTGATCATTATGGCTAATTTTTTTCAGTTTTGTGTCTTAATCACATATTTTAAAACACAGAGGATCCGACCTTGGCAGACAGAAAATGTGTCGTCACAGGAAGAAAAGAATGTGTTGATGCTGCAATAAGAAAGATTCATCAAATCATTCATAATGTGCAAGAAAGAGATGGTGAGATATTGGGTCATTATTTTGTTGATAGCCTAAGAGGAAAAAAGTCTGTGATGAATTTGTAACTTGCCAGTTCTGCTTCTGAAACTAAGTGAAGATAGAACGTTACAACACTATCTGAGATGTAATAATACCAATCCTAACACATTCTGTTATCATGTAATGTATTTCTAACTTATTGAACAATGTTTGTGTTTAGGTCAGCGTATGGGTGTTGGTGGAGGCGTAACTACAGGTGGGGCAGGAGCTGGTCCACCAGGTTTTGGTCAATGGGAAGGAACTAACCAAAATCGTGGGCAAAACATGAGTGGTCTCAGCACAGCAGAGCATCTGGTACCTGCCAACAGAACTGGTTTGGTGATAGGCAAAGGTAAAATGATTACATTTTGGATAACCTTGATGTTCACTAAAAACCAACATTTTGGACAGGTGGAGAGACAATTAAACAGATTAACATGCAATCTGGAGCACATGCTGAAATACAGCGAAATGTTCCACCTGGAACAGATTTAAATTATAAGACTTTTATTATTAAAGGTAATTGTTTGGGAGTAAGTGAGCCAAAACTGATCAGTGTTCTATAGACAGAACATAGCACACTGTTTCAACCCTATAGGTAGGGATGGGCAATTCAAAATAGTGAATCCGGAGGATTCGAATCCGAGACTATCCGAATCCAAATTGTCTTCAAACCGAATAATAGGTTTCGTTATTTATCTTTGATGTACGGTAATTTTCCATATTTGCGCATGCGACGATGTTAAAAAATATATATAAACCGCCCTCAAATGCAAGCCGCACGTAAATGTTAAAGGCAAACTTTGGTGCCCTACAATAATTGTCAACAAATCTGTCGTTTAAAATTGTCAGGTATACTGATAACTGTGTTTGATAAAATGTATTGGGTCAACAAAGTGAGTTAAAGGTAAATTTCATTGAAATTCAGAGCCACAAATTATCGGCTTGACATTAAATAATATAAGTCGCCCTCGATTGTAAGCATCACAAATGGTTGCTCAAACAACTTTACTGACCGCCACAAAATTACGTTGTCGCTTGGCAGACAAGCACGTAGAGAACCTAAATATATTATTGTGCTTTGTTGTTGGAGTCCTGTAAAACAATCTTTTATGTTTATTGTGCTTCAGTACACAAGCTAAAACAAAAACATAGGATTCTGTATTCTGGATTCGATTTAACTATAGAATAGTGTATTATTCTATATTGCCCATCCCTACCTATAGGTTGCATCAGTGCAGCTGATGAATACTTATGCCGACAAGATCGTCCTCGGTCAACCAGCTGTAGTAATAAATCTAATTGGTCAATACAGTGTGTGTTGCCATAACTATAGGTTATTGGTTGTGTACTAATAGTCATCTTGTGTTGGTATCTGGCAAACATGGAAACTTTTAGTTTTTACACCATCTTTCTCGCATGAAATTTGTTTTTACCCACACAAGTTTATTGATGTTTATTGTACAGGTACACAAGAGCAGATAACTGCGGCAAGGCGATTAATTCAAGAAAAAGTTGATGCAGGTCCTGGAGGACCAACCAACAATCAGGCATATCGTGGTCAATTGGGCAGTGGACCACCAGGACAACCACCCCCAAGTGCCTATGCACCACCACCACCTCAGGTAGCTACTGTTTTGTAGTTATTGTACTGTACGTATATATACATATACCGAAAGCAATGATGTTACCCTGTGGTTAAGATGGTTTTGAACCAGTGAAGACAAGTTTCAATCAAACTGAGATTTTACTTTAAAAATGTATCATTTAATGTAAAAGTGCCTCTGTAATATTTTTAATTGGCATATTTGCAGCAACAAGCATACGGGGGTCTTCCACCTGCGAGTTACCCTGCTCAGACCCAACTTCAAGCCCCACCACAGGCACAGCCAGCCCCACAATCTTTCCAGCAACAGCCATGGGGAAGTCAGTTCCAACAGTGGAATCCACCAACTGCGACTACACCACAGCAGAATGGAAATGAACTTGGTAGGATTTCATTCCACAAAGATATCCAGTAATTTTTGTGCTGCCTTTTTAACATTTTTTTTATTGTGCTTCAGCAAAACCAGTGGCTGACACGAATGCAGCAGCCTGGCAGTCCTATCTGCAGTTGTATGGACAAGCACAAGCTCTTCAACAACCTGCAGGTATTTTTTGTGGTGTATTTCTCATAAAACACAGAAAATAACCTGCCACGTGAAACCATTTGTAAAGGTCAAGCCTTGTACCTTTGTATTCAAAAGTAGTCCATTAAGTGTCTCGTTCTGCCAGTAACATGCTTGACAATCCCCACCCTTGGACCTAGATGTTCATATGTAATATTATGTTTAGCTTCTGCTGCGACAGCTGTAGCGGCAAGTCAACCTGATTACACTAAACAGTGGGATGAATACTTGAAGCAAACAGGTTGGCACTTGCATACTCTCATAACAGATATTGGCTGATTTATGTACATATGATGATTTTGTAACTTGCCAGTTCTGCTTCTGAATTAAACATGAAGTTAAAAGTTACAAACTAAACTGACAACAACATTACCCTGAGAAAGTTATTAGTTTTAGTGGTGAGATTCCTTCAGTTTTTCACCTTTTTTTCCAGGTGCTATAGCAGCCCCTAATGCTCAAGCCATCCAACAACCAGTGGCACAAACACCCAATGCTGCTCAACCATCAACAACTCAGGTAAGTTCTTAAAAATAAAATATGGCTTAGTGCTACAATACCTCGACCTGCCACATGATGCCCATCAATTCATAGTTAATTTTCTGTGATGACTTCTTATCTATCACCCTATATCTGATGGCAATTGATAACCTGAATCAACTAGTAAAGTTGTCAGAGTAGGTTTTTGATAACAATGCTGCTGTATTTAGGCCACGACAGACTACTCTGCTGCATGGGCTGAATACTATAGACAGTATTATGCCATACATGGTCAGCCACAGCAACAACAGCAGCAGTATGCGGCTGCTGCGGCTGCAGCTGGTCAGGCTCCTGCCCAGACATAGATGGAAAATTCCATTTCTTGTACATAGTGCTTGGGTAAGTCAAATTTTTTACTTCCCAAACATTGCTGTTCCCACTTGCGAATTATGCTTTGAGTTAAAAGTTCATTCGCAGTTAGCAGTTCACAAATGTATTAAGATTACCATTCATTACTTGCATGTCGCAGTCTTATGAATCGTTCTTTGTTGGTACTTGTTTAAAGTAATGCTACAACACTTCAGTTTAAAGTGTTGTTGGCGATTTAGGTTAAAACATTGATAAATTGTTAGGTCTCATTTGCATAACGGTCATTGATAACACCTTGTTGGGTAAAGATGTGATCTGTCTACCCTGTGATGCACTTTGACCCAATAATTTCATATGGAAGCCGAAAAGCTACAAAAAATCTTACATTGAGGCAGTCCTTCTGCCTACCATACTTACAACAAAATTCTGCATTGCCAGCCTTTCCATGTACGATGTACTTGTTTACTGTTGCCATGTTCTGGTGTTGTTTTTTTTGTTTTGGATCAGTGCGTTGATTTATTTAGCAAAGTTTGCAGGAGAGGACTTCAAAATCCATTGTGATCGCTCACAGCACATTTAAGCCTGTTAGTTTCATGAATGAAGATTTGTATAAAATGTTGCACATTTAAAATCAATGTTGCTGGGAAAAGTTTGGTGAATTTAAATGTAGAGCATCATACATACACAAGTGATAATAAATTATTATTATAATACAAACAATTTGTAAATTGTGTGAACAATACCTAATGAAATTATTTTGTGTGGATATTAATTTATGGTACATTTTCATACAAGTATGCTATAGTAAACCATGTGCATATCCAGACTGTTTTTATTTGCATTACCCAATTAACCATTACCACATAAACAAAACAGACACGTTTTCCCATACCCAAAAGGTTTAAAACAACATCAAAACATTGTCTCTGTAGTGTAGATTTACCTGTTAGTTGCATGAGGTTATACGAATGCAATCTCCCTTGTATGACATCTTAAAAAAACACTACCAAAATCCTGTTTGTGATTCGTGTGACAAAAACATACCCTGGTGCAGTGTTGAATATGTATTTTAGTGTAACATTTAGCTGTTGCATAAAAATTTCATATATTGTTGTTATTGTTACACCCATCTTTACTTTTTGGTAGACGTGTTTCTGTAATCTTAAGGATTGAAGCTAATGCGGCATCGAGTGTATTTTGCGACCAATGATTGTGTATTTGATTAGTTTTAGCAGAAAGCTGCAACAGTTTCATATTGTAACTGTGGCAAAAGGAACAGTGTAAAACAGTCAGACCTTGTTAATCTAAACCCTGTTAATCCAGGTACCAACAGTATTATCAAAACCAATCAATTTGAATTAATAAGGTCTGACTGCAAAAAAGAGCAAACTATTGTATTGATTGCAAGATGTACATTTGGAGCCTAAAATTTTGCTGAAAAAAGTTAGTTTCGAACTTGTTTGCTTTTGGTGATTCCGTGGTGCTATTTATTGCACAATATGCTGTACTTTCTACTTGTCTTGATGCGATGTTTTACTGTCGGTGATGATTCTGTTTTGAGGTATTGCCATGTTCTATCTCACCTGTGATGATGACATTGCCATTGTTGATGTTTTGTTGCTGTTTTGCTGTTCAACATGCCACAACTCAAAACATGTTTGTTTGTCCTAGATCCTTAGCAAAGGAGAATTCTTCTGTACATAGCCTTCTACCTTTTGTGCAAATCCTCACTTCCTCCGGCCGATGACGTCACAAGCCATCGTCCAACCATAACCAAAATCATGCGAGTCGGTCGCCAGATGTGGCTCATGTGCCAAACCTCGTCACAATCTTCAACTGATCCCACACAATTCGCAGCAAACCTCAACCAGTTATTAACCCAAGTATAGTCGATTCCTTGTGTGGCTCAGGGTGGAAATGGTCGTATATATGTTTATACATATGAATGTGCTGTGCACGCATTTATGCGGCTTGCTGCGCACATGGTTCTTCGGCATCAAAGACGATTTAAGGACGCGAATCGCGCACGCGTGATGTCGAATGACAGGCAGCAGCACACATCAGGCAAGAACGCTATAAGCGTCTTTTCTGTGTGCAAATCAATATGAGCCTTTAGGTGAAAAGCACAAGCCGCAACTTTATGACAAACTTTGGACGAGTTGTCGCCGATTGTGGTTTGGCGCTTTTTATACACATCTAGAGTACACAGGATGACTAAACATGCAATCTCCCTTTACTACGTGTGTGTTAACATGCTGTTCAGCGAAAACACTGCTCGCTGATTAACACGTTTTAGCACCTGGTGCGCCGTCATTTTCCTACCCGTGTTGATAGGTTATCGAAAACCACTGTCCGGTGTGACCCTTAACCCCGTTGTGTCTATCCAACGTTCAAAATCGCTTTCCTCAATTTCTCGCTGTTAAGACCGACGAGCTTTTTTGTCATGTGCCAGTGCTATCGTGCATACAGTGCTCTTGTCTTCGTACGTAATGGTGACGCAAGTTTTTAGCAAGTTTAGCGACCTCCCAGCACTTTCCTCACTTGTGTAATGTGTTGAATGCCATGCGATACGCAACGTCTATTTGTGGCCGAATCCGCTGCTCAAAAAAGGTGTTCGCTTCGTCGTTGAATTTAGTTCTTACCTGAAATTTCCGTGGTTCTTGGATCGTCGTTTCGTTCGCGCTGCTTTAAATCACCGCATAGCGATTGTGTGTACTTTCTGTTGGAACTGTTATTGCGAGCGTGGCGCGTTTTAACCCGGCTTATTTTTTACACTTCAACTGACGTATAGGTATGATCACATCGTTATGCATTGTGTCTAGAAGTTGCGTTGCGTTAAGTGCTAATCAAAACAAATCTCTGTCGTACGTGCTTAACAGTAATATAACGTCCTTACCATTGTAATGAATGTCGTATGCAGATAACTTAAGTGTCCATGTAACGTTTGTGCCTTCTATATTTTCTGTTCTGTTTGTATTAGATGACGAGGAACCGATAAAGAAGATGGCAACTGCTAGTGGCGGCAGCGGCACGGATATGTATATACTTGCCAGGGTGCTACATCAGCTCTTGTGCCCCATGTACATACTGTGAATAATACCAAGTAGCCCTGTTATGTATCCAAGATGACAACTTGATTGTTCTGTTGTTTTGTGTGGAGGTAGCATGTAGAAAATCCCCTCTCGCTTCAGATTTACTAACGATATTTTTGCCAGCGACCTAACTAACCTCCGCACCCAATGCGTAATTCCTCTTTTCAATTGAGCCAAATATTTCAGCCGACGTAACGTTTTGGTGTACATTATTATTTTGCATTTTTCCCCGAGCAGCAACCTGCGTGGTGACGTCACCGCACAGTTTCTCTTAAATCATCGTTAGGTTCAACTTGACGTGTGTTTGTCGATCCGTGCACAGCGGTCACGTTTGCCGTTTATTGCGAAACTAGTGCCCCTCGAGTGATCTGCGCGATTTGTTTTAACCGTAGCACCCGCCCTCTACAATGAACTGTTATCGACCACGCCTTTTAAACGTTTGCGTTCAAGTCTTAAATATGTTATCGCGGTTTCAGTGTTCATCACTTTTGGCGCAGGTTTGTTTTCAATCATCGCCTAACTGTGTCGCTCTTCCCGCTTATGCAACCAACGTCGTGAGTCTTTTTTCCGAAAGTTAACGCGCATCGTCACGATTTCGCCCGCTCATGCGGTTTAACATCAAGTATCTTGTTGCTGAGTACAAAACGATTGACTAACAATTTTTATTCGAGCGTTGCTGTCGTATATTTTTTTACTATAACTACCGCCTTTGTCAGTCCGCCGTTTAGTTCTTACAGTAGTTGCAAAAGATGACTGCTCTTGTTAACTTCTCCTATCCCCCGTGCATGAAAAGTTGTGCCGCGCCTTTACCGCTTTCAATTTTCAATCGACAATATGTAGCTGCAGTTTTGAACGCGTGCCACTGTGACAACCGCGCCAAGTCCTCCCATCTATTTTATAGCGACCGCATATTTTTTCACTTCGTTAGTTTTGGTTGTAATTCGCTATTTCAGTTTAAAACCCATCCTACACGCCACTTTTTATTGAGTCGATCGCGTTCCTTTTTTTTATTAGTTTCGACCGTTTGCACGATATCTTAAATCGTTGTATCTCAACAAGGCTTGCTGTGCACGGCGGCAAGCACAGCGACTGGCGGTGACTATCTGCGCATTAGCTGCTCGGGGAATTTTGGCCATCTTGTTTTGCTTGCTTCTAAATCGCTTTTCGATTCACACAATATGAGTTCGTTTTGCTATTCCGTTATATCGCTTGGCACGACTGCCGCCAGTTTAAAATCGTTTTCCGTTGCGCGAATTGTCGGATTATTACTAACAACAATTGTTCGTGCTTTGTTCAGACCCTGTATTCTGTACGTGATAACATGTATAATGATTGCATTTTAAACGTAGCCCGGATTTAACTAATTTGTGTGGGTATTTTCTGTTACAATGTACAAATAAAAGCTGTGCTTTATTTCGACTGTTCGTGTTAGTTAGGTTTGCAGTCATCGTTTGACGAAAAATTTATGTGATATTTTAACCAAAGTATATTTTCCCAATCGTTGTTAAACTTCAGTTCTTTTTTTCGTTTATGGATTATCCATCTGAAAATGAAGTTCAGTTCCGTTACTTTGTCTTGCCAAACGCAACAGAGCGACCTGCACTTCGTTTGACAAGTCATTGTGACCATATCTGGTTGTAAGTAATGAAATGATGGGACCGTATGTGTAGAATCATGCCGGGTACGAGAAGACCAACTTCGTCAGTAAACATTTGTCTTCAGATGGGATAAACATATTTTGCCGTGGCTTTCATAGAGAAATATTACTATTCAAAATAGTCGTAGGAAACTTAAATTTATTCATTAATTTAAGAAATCTTACCTTCTATACTAAAACAATGGTTTATTTTTATCTGTAGATTCAATCGTTTCGTAAAGAACTTTTTTTACTTTCAACCCTGCCAAAATCGCAAATATAGGCCATTACCCTCACCGATTTGCTACGATCTCACTGTTTGCAAAATCATCTACTTTAGTTAGAACATGCTGTAGGAAAGTTGTTTTACCCAAAACAAAACTAGTATGGATGTTTAAACACAATCATTGTGCTTTGTTTAAAATCAATTGCGTACATGAACGACTGTTTTAAGAAAGACTTGGACACGAATAAAATCAGCACTAAGGTCATGGGCCGCTCTTGAATGTCACACGATGAGTGATGGGGATTCAAAAATTTTTAAACGTGGATAACTGTGTCGAAACCTACATCAAAATCATTAAAAAGTTGCGTGCGATTATCGGGGTATGATGATAATTTTCCATATTTTAAATATGATATTACAAGCATGTAACTTTTTCCTCCCTGCTTTGAACAACGAAGCGTGTAGAAAAATTATAATGTAAGTACCTTGTAAAACGTCAAAGTTGTGGTCGTTTATTTTTTTTGCAAAAAAATAAACACAAACGTTCAACTTCGCAAGTAAGTAGTTCTACGTGTTTGTTGGCATCATGGGCGACGAAGCTGTCTGTTTTATGTGCACCAAATGCAACCAACTTATCAGGCTTGATCCTTCCTTTGATACAATTGAATCTAATACATTGCAAGATTTAGTGGGAATGTCGCAGAATCTTGCGACAACAACTCAGCAAAGTAACCCACCTGGAAATGTCTCTGAGGAATCTGTATGTAACTTAAATATATAAAAGATTGTAATAAGATACAATGTTTTTTGCATATTTATGTATCCTGGTCAATTACGTTTGCAGAGATTATTGATAAAGTTTTACCAAAATGCGCAAAATAATGTTAAAATCCCTTTTTCATGCATAATTTTGTACCTAACACTTTGCAATAATTGTATGTTATCAATCAGGAGTCAAGTTCTTCTGATGACAAACCACCACAAGAACATGATGTGATTTCTTCTGGTAGTGATAAAACTAATGCAGCAACAGAATCTGAACACTCGATATATGATCAAAACATTGTTTCCACAAACACGGAAAATACTATGACTTGTCAAGAAAGTACAAACAGTTTTACCTTCATTGGTGATACTAACGGAGCCTCAATGGAAACACTCAGTCATGGAATGAAAGTATGCGCTGATATTATTATGAACAACTAGTATTTTAAAAGTTTTTGTGTTGATAAATGGTCATGCTTTGTTGCAAAAGTTTACCATCATAAATATTTTAAATAGGTAATTTGCTATGTAGTGCAAATATATATCCAAACTGCTATGTTGTGCAAAATATATGTATGTTTTATAGACCATGGTGCGTTTATTTGATATTGTTTCTGGGAATTCTACAATGGATCACCCCCTCTGCGAAGAATGTACCGAAGCTCTTGTTGAACAACTAAAAAAAGAATCTGATAGATGCACTGAAGAATGTGAACAATACAGGTGGAATGCCACTTAAGAACAATTATAAATAATTCAGTCAACCATTTTAACTATGGTGTGATTTTCAGCAAATTCTTGCAGTCGCTTGATACTGCTGACGAAGGGCAGACAGTTGAAGAACTTTCCGAAGAACTTGAAAAGTTAAAATTGGAGGAAAAGCTTCTCCTCAGCCAGTACAAACGTTTTGTTTTTTCTTCTAAACATGTAAAAAAATTGTTGTTTATGTTTAGATTGGAAGGGACCGAAAAAGAACGAAAATCAGTTGAAAAAGAAATTAGTGATATTGAGAAACAAAAGCAGCAAATTTCTAAAGAGGAAAAGAGGTAATTGCTTGACTTTGTGACCTTTCAATGTAAAACGAAATGTATACTTTATTAAACTAAAGCTTTTTACATTCTATAGACACATGCAGGAATATGCAGAATTAAGAGCCCAACAACTTGAACTTGAGGAAGAACAATGCAGTGCTGACAAACAACTCGCTCACATTGAAACATTGCTTAAAAAACTAAGCAAAACAAATGTTTTTAATGCAACTTTTCATATCTGGTCAGTAGTAGTTTGGATAGCAACCTATGGTTTCTAAATTATGTATTTTATAGCAACTATGTGGGTAACAAAGTTTGCATTTTGCTACCTTTTGCAATTAGGCAGATAAGGTATATTCACCAGTTATTTCCCTTAACTTATCCAAGGCATCAAGGACATTTTGGAACAATCAATGGTTTTCGATTGGGCCGCCTGCCTGGAACCCATGTTGAATGGACAGAAATTAATGCCGCTTGGGGTCAAGTTGTTCTCTTGTTGTCATCGCTTGGGAAGAAAATGGGATTGCGGTTTAAGCGTTATAAGCTTGTACCATTTGGCAACCACTCATACTTGGAATCATTAGGTGATAAGTCAAAGGTATGCGAAGTATTTTTCCTGTGCTGCTCTAAAGGTACACAAAGTTATGCAAATCTCTATTATATTTATAAATATGAAACATGTTTTTTTGTGTCTGTGGGTTGCACGGGGTTTAATCACCAATTGAAATTTCCTACATGTTTTTTTTTCCTGCAGGATCTTCCCCTATATGGTTCAGGAGGCTTACGATTTTTGTGGGACACCAAATTTGACCAAGCCATGGCGGCTTTTTTGGATTGTCTTCAACAATTTAAAGAGGAAGTGGAAGGAAACAGTGGTTTTTCTCTTCCGTACAGGTTGATTGCATGATGTTAGATGACAGCATATTGATACCAAATATGACAAAATTTGAACAAATATAAATGTTGCCCAAACCAAATTAGATCATAGTATAGTTCAAATCAAAGTTTTTTTTAGGTTTTAAATCTTTACATTGTAAATTCCTAAACTTTTTTAAGAATGGACAAAGGAAAGATAGAAGATACAGGTGGATCTGGTGTATCTTATTCTGTTAAAATGCAATTCAACTCCGAGGAGCAATGGACCAAAGCCTTGAAATTTATGCTAACCAATCTTAAGTGGGGTCTCGCTTGGGTTTCAACACAATTTGCCCCAGCATGATGTTTACATAAAATCTTACTTCCCCCGATTTTTTTGCACAGTTTAGGCTTCCATGCATAGTTTGGCTGATGCATTTGTCAAGGGGTGTGTTTGTTTATTTGTTTGTTAAACTTTTACGCTGTATTTTGTTAAATGTGCAATAAACGTCTTGCGAAAATTTAACGTACAGTCAAATGAAAGGTAACGAACAAATTCGCATATTCGGTTTACACGAAATCGTAGTCGCCATTTTTAAGCTTAAACAAGCCTGCGAGGACGTCATCGCGGATCAAATGTCCGTAATAGGAATCCCATTCTTCAAACAAGTCGGTTTCTTGTGTTTTTGCTCGATATTGGTTTGCTTGTTCTTCCTCCAACAAGTATTCCACATCATTTTCAAACTCTACAGCAGCTGGAATGTCCCCCGAAAACATATCCGCATTATCTTGCGAATGATAATAACCTTCATAGTCGTGTTCGTTGCCAAATTCTTCAATGTTTTCTGGTATCTTAAAAATCCACATGGTATTGTCAGATATGTTTCGATCCGTGATGCCGGGACTGACATCCTGGAGCAAAGATATTTCATTTGTGGGCGTTGTAGCTTGGCTTGGGTCAACATCGAAGGGTACATGTTTGTATGAAGCCAATCTTTTGTTTCTCGTGGCTAAGTTCCAATCCTAAAATATAAAATTACTAATAAGACAGTCACAACAATCAAGCAAAACCCACAAAATTGTCTTTCCCAATTTACGAACCTGAACCGGACAGGACACTTCATGAAGGTAAATATCTTTTATCGATCGCCCCCTTAAGTTAGGTGGTGATAAACATCGACTTTGAGCAGGTCTTTGGTACGGCCATGTGTTTTCATCATCCCAGATGAAATTTCTGTTATACAAACCTTTAAAGGGATGCCTGGAATGACTGTTTACATAATCTTTTTGATAGTTAAACATACAGGCGACTGCAGCGTACACATAGGATTCCCTGTCGCTGCTGCACGACTTATTCAAAGTTTCGAACGTGTTTAGAAGTGTAACACAAAGTGTTACTCTCAGATTAAATGCAATTAATCATTTGTTCAAACCTGTATGGGTCGAGAGCAAGCATCTTGTTGCCAGGGTAATGAAGCTCGCTTAAAATTGGAAGTAAAGTTGAACAACTGCAGTTCAACGGATTTCCATAAAGCCACAGACCAGATATACGGTGAATCCATGGACCCATTGGCAGTTCCCGCAATCCGCAGTCGTGCAGATAAAGGGCCGATAACTGGGACAAGGTTGCGAATACCTGAACAGTATTGTTTTCAAGATAATTGCATCGATACTTTTGTAAGCTAAGGTTTTTGTTTGACTTGCAGGTGTATTGTAACCACATTTTCAAAGTTATCCAAATGCGTGATTACTGGTTTATGACAACGGTGCGTTTGTTACCTTTGAGGGAATGTGACGTAACGTTGGGTTTTTGTACATGCGAAGAATTTGAAGGTTCACCAATCCACAGAAGGCCTTCTCGGAAACACGACGAAGTTTGTTTCGAGAAATGTCCAAAAGATAAAGTTGATGATTGTATTGAAAGGTTCCACCTGGAATGCTGCTGATGTTGTTGTTTGCCAAAAATAATACTTGTAAAAAGGGGTTCTTTGCAAATTTTGATTGAGTTATTTCGGAAATGTTGTTTCCGTCCAGCATCAGTATTTGAACCGACACTGGTAATGTGTTGGGAACTGAAGTTAATTTTGTTTCACCCAAATCCAGCACATGCAAACTGTCTTTGGCGGTTTGGGAATTATTTAAATGGATCACAGAGCATTTTTCGCTGTTGGTTTCGCTTGTAGGTACTACTAGTTCCGTCGAAAACCAGGCTAAAATCCTTTCTAACCTGGAAATGGTTACCAGACCCAATGGGTTTGACCTTAAGATAAGCACATTTAACTGGCTGAGATCGGCAAACGCGCGTTCACCTATCCAGGATATGCGGTTATTCATGAGAGAAAGAAACTGAAGGCGACGAAATCCTGTGAACGACTCATCAGGTACCTCTCCGATCTGGTTATGAGATAACTGTAGAGACAATAGACTATCACGGAGAGGTGAAAAGACGGACACGCAGCGAGAGGAAATGTTGTGTCTCGTTAATGAGGTGACAACGTTGACCAGCGTACTAACGAGATTGTGGCTGAGATCAAGATATTTCAGATTCGCCACTCCACGCAATGCGTAGCGTTGAATATTGCTAATTGAGTTATTCTGCAGGTAGAGATTTTGCAAGTTGTGTCCGCCAGTCAGCCAGTCATTTTGCAGTGTTGTGATGTTGTTAAAACCCAAATACAGTTGCTGTGTCGACGCCGAAATTACGTTTCCTCTTTGCTCCGTAGAATTTGTTTCTCTGCTGCTTGTGTTATCTTTCGGAAATAAAACAAGGCCAGAGTGACTGCAATCTACCACTGCTCTGGCGAAACAATTACACTCACGCGGACATATGTGAGCAGTTTTCATTGCTTTTGAAGGCAGTTTGGATTCAGCAATGACCGACTGGTTAATCGTAGGCGTGGTGTTTATAAGCTGCGAATTCCGTTCTGCTTGTCCGCCAAGTGGCGGAAAAATCGTTACTGGCATTGCCGATGAACACGAAATAAGGTGCAGTAAAATGATAAGCAGCATGTTTGAACTTTTTAATGTCGACTTTTAGCACACTTTCACTTCAAACTGCTTTTCAACGTGACAGCGCTTTGGTCTGTAAATATTGCAAACCTGTTGTCACAATTGACCTGTCAAAACATACTGAAAAGTGTAAAAAAAGTTTGGCAGTGCTGGAGGTATTTTTGCATCAGGCGGGTATACGTCATTGCAAGTAACGCGCAATCACGATTGTTTCCGTAATTAAAAATGATCGACAATAAGAAAACGTCGCCTCCACATCCATATTGATTTCATCAATGGAAGCACGACCTTCGTTTGTGACGTAAGCAGTCCTATGAGCGGTTTTCTGACGCCTAATCACATTTTTCACGCGTTGAAAATTAGGGAGCAGGTGCAGGACTGGTGGCCATAACAAAAAGCAACATGGTGAGACAACCAAATCCTGTCACCCTACTTACATTGTACAACTATATTTTATTTATATTTATTTATCAGTTGCAGGAATTATGACGGCTGAAATCGTTTTTTCCGCATGCTTAATTCGAAACGCCGATGCTTTAAAATAATTACCGTCATATATTTGCGAAGATTTTAAAACTTCAATAAAACCTCATCATTGACTAATGCAATAGTTTTAGCAATAACATCAAAATCTGTAAGCTAGTTTATTTAGCAACAGAGTCGTGATTTTGCTTATCGCTCCACACTCAACTTTTTCTATACTTGTTAAAAATCATTTCTTTAATGCGGACAATAAGATTCCTTATACTGTTACTCATTGTTACATCACACTGAAGATAAAGTGTACGACTAAGTACGTGCTATGGAAAGAAGTTTATCCCAATTTTTATGGTTTGTTCGGTAAAAAAAAACGTTTTATCATTATTAGCAGAACAATGGAGCACTGTGGGTTCGTTGTAATGCAGGTACATATGTGGATACCACAAGGAATCGCATAAACAAAGCTTGTTGAGTCTTCTACTTTATGGGTTGGTTGTCAGTGATTTTTCATCTCAACGGGTGGCCTTCGCGTACTTTACAGTGAAGATGCTTTGCTGTATTTTGGAAACATAACTTACCACTTACTGCATCAACGCTGCCATTTTTGTCCGCGTAATTGATATTTGTGTTGGTAAGAACTTTCAAAAACCGCAGGAATAACTTCCTGTTCATAAAATTTTGCCATGCATAAATTTTATTTCAATTTTGCTACGTTTGCGTATCTAGCACCTGTAACCCAAGTATGATATCTCGAAATGTAAAATAGACATCGCCATTGCAAGTGACATCACAGTGAAATTTTTCCGATATTCAAGTTCACCGCCTTTCGCAAATAGAAAAGTTAAATAGTCTGGCGTCCGATTTGTAACAGCACACCAACCCGACGACGTGGGCCAATTGCTTTTGAGCGTCGAGTTTTTGCACACGCTCATTTGGGACGTTTCACCGTAACGCAATGCTCAAATAATCCCTTTGAAATGTGATAATTACGGCTCTACGCAGACTTGTGCGAGTCAGAAAAATTGACGCCAGTGGCAGTAGAAACGACCGTAGTGAAATGCTATAGTTAGAATAGTTGGGTTATTTTTTGAACAGAATACTGTTGAATCGATTTTCAGCCACCATGAAAAGTGAAAATAGTTTCGTGTATAGATTAATCCCGATATTGCGTTTCGGCGAAGTCGTTTAATAATTAAACGACGCACGGACGTTACGAACCTTGTTTAACATCAAGATCAGTGGCTCTCCTGTCGCTTGTTGTTAAGTGCCTAGCTTCGATTGCGAACACATCTTTTGTTTTGTAACTAATCTCCAATGAAACCTCTGTGTTGTCAGTTGTGATAGATGCATGAACCGACCAAGATGTCACGATTCACAATATCTATCACATGTCATTGTGTGATCAGGAAGTTTAGAATACTGTGACGGATGTAACTTAATCATGTGAGGTTTTCACGCATTTAAATCAGTTTGTGTTCAGTGGTTTCGCTTCATAAATTCCAGCGGGCTATATATATACAGATATGTTGTTGCTTCATATTTAAGGCCAAACATCTATTAGAGCAGAACTGTTTGCCAGAAGTAAGCAATAAAGCGCATATAAATCACTGAGGCATCATAGAAGTTTCGTGGGAAGTGAACATGTCGCACAGACATGCAAGTTCTTCAAAGTTTTTAAGGTTTTGTAACTCTATAGCGGTACCATGAAGGCCTGTGCTACTTGACTGTGATTGTACTAAAACCCTGGTGCCGACAGAAGGGAAAGGGGTTTCATGAGCTTTCGGGGTTAATTACGGTGAAAGGATACTGCTGTACGCCGACAGGTTGGTTGATGTATGCGGAATGTGTGTGCAATCCGAAGAACAAGAAAGACTATTGAATGGAAGCAAGCAAATATTAGGTGTTATAAGGAGTGACAGATCATCTAGTATGCCCGGGGCTGTCATTTATTAAAGTGTAAATTCGTGGCTGAATCAGATTCTATACATGGTGACAACCAATTGTCTGCGACAACGTGCTTGTTGTCTACTTTTACGCCCAAAAATGTGTTGGTTCAGTAATTATTTACTAAAACGTGCGTTGTTTGCCCACGCTTCATATCAGTTGCAGAGATTTGTCGCAGAAAAATTTAAATTATTCACAGGAACTTTTACATCACATCCTATTTACGTCATTTTGTTTCCTATGTTGCTACCAGCGCGGTTCCAGTTTCATGATCGTTTCTTTCAAACTGTTTTGTAAACTTTGTCAGGCGGCCGGTGTCGGTTCCGCATGTGGATGATAGGCCGGGGAGAAAGTTGGTATTTTGGTCCCCATGCATTGTCCGAAACCTTTCAAAGGAGCAAAACTCGTGCGACTATACCTAACGCCCTTTGTCACTTTGTTATCGGTTCTTGAATAAGAATGATTTTTTTATCACCTTTCAATGGGAGCATTTGCCGGACTGTACACATTGCCTACTCAAACTTGCTAAATCGTGGAATTTGTTGAGGTATTAGGAGAAATGAAAGTATGTACGAGCTAAAAACACTTGCGCTGCTCGGCGTCTTAAAATGTGTGTCCTGGTTTGTTAGTGAAACAAGCAAACGATACAAGTTAGTTAATCATTGATCACCCGATGTCGACAACAAGTTATTTGTATTGGGAAGTATCAGTCTCGTTCAGCGAAAGGCGGAGAGTTTCGGGTCTTGTACCCGCTGTAATAGCATATGCGTTTGGGCTTAAAAAATGTATAGATTCCTATGCAAAACTTGAGTTGCAGTTGTTGTACCGGGGTTCAACTATTTACCAGACAACAAAATGTGTGAGGAAAATTTGTATTTCGAAATCGTCAGTCACATTTTGGATAAATTGGTGTAAGTGTTCTATGTTTATGTGTTTCTGGATCAGTGAGTGCTTGTTTTGCCCCAACGCGTTTATGTGGTGAACCCTAAAATAACACACAGAAGAAAGGTGTCGGGGAACTTTTCATTAGGAAACCCTTCGTTACTTACCGTAACGTGAGCTTTAGTCGAAACTTCCGGGGCCTAAATTTGAACCCGAACCATCTGTTGCAACAGAAAAAAACTTAGCGCAGCGCGTGAGTAATTAATTTTTCGCTGCAAGATGACGTGCTGCATCACGCAGGTCGCGTTGCAGTCACAATTAGCATAGCTGCTGTCTACTCGCTACATAAATAATGCATACATTGTCTCCGAATTATTTCGAAAACTGCTTCGAATCCATCATTTCGCGGGAACCTTGTTGGTTTAGTCGCCAATGGAAACGGTTTTAGGAAACACTTTGTACTCCACAATATGTGTGGTCTCGCCCAGCGAGGTCAAAATCGCGTTGCTTTGTTACGCTCGACGCTCCCTGACGTCAATGAATGCGGGAGAGACAAGAAAAGTAAACGTTCCACGCATACGCATCTCTTGTATCCGCAACCGTGAGCTGTATAAAGCCTCTCGCACATCTTCCGCGAAACAACTCACAGGCGCCTCCGTTGTGTACATTAACGTCATGTGGGTAATACCATCACCCATGGTAGGGTTTTAGTTTATGTTATGCCCTCGGCTTTGTATAAACGTGAGTTTAAGTTTCGCTAAGCTTTTGACAAACGGCAGTTTAGCTGTGTCAATCATATAATTCGCTACCCTTTACATTGTGTAGCGTCCAACATGTTGTTTACGATTAAATGAAGGTCGGTCCACGGAAAGTGACAATATATTTATTTTTGTTGCTTGTTCGTGAAATTATGAGTTGTACATGTAACCACTGGTTTGGTTTTTATGTTACTGATAGATTGTCAGATAAGGGTAATTAAGTTCTGACTGCAAAAGAATACGTGGAAGGTTGTAAAGCACTATATGCAGCATTGCAGTCGTAGTATACCCTTTCCCCCATTCTGGGTACTTCCATAGGAGCAGATACTGCGTCGCCAATGTACGCGCTTCGACCTGAGTGACCGAAGACGTTTCGCTAACACGGCGACGTCAACGCATACTGATAATCGTGTCGTTTAGCTAAGCCTATATGCAGGTACAATGAATAATTAATTCGGCGTCGTTGCGTCGCGGGCAACACCAAAAACATTTTTGTACGAAGCCTGATTCCACTCGCTGATTTGGTGCGCGTGCGAATATTTGGGACCTGTTTTCAATTTTCAAGCAGTACAAGGAAGTGACCGTCATTCGCGGTTCATTGAGCTGCAAAGTAGTTTGAAGAGAAGTAAACTAACAATATGTTTTACAGATGTTCGTTGTTTAACGCTTAAACTTGCAAATGATCACAATGGTAGGCGGTTTATGTGCAGAAGTGTTGGCCTTTAAACAGCAAGTGTCTTTCGACGCGAATCGGATAAGAGTAAATTAGCTGGATTGGAAACTTACTGTCGTTGATCGAAACAAAGTTAATCGATAAACGAGTTAATGCCTCGAAGATCTGTTCCAATTACAAGATCGTCTCCAAAACAATGAGTAAAACGCTTCGAAGCCAACTGCCAACATCATCCGCCTCGCTATGATGTCGAACAATAAAATATGCAATTTTATAATGTTTTTTTTCCTTATTTTGCTTCTTGTTTCGCCTTTGAAAGCCGATGTCATGCACTGTCCAGCTGCCTGTCGATGCATCTCGGAGGTTAGCAAAAACTTTTACCCAACTATAGTTCAAGATGGGGTTTGGAACACTTCAATGGCAGTTTTGGTAAACTGCTCGCATTCCGACTTGACAAGATGGCCTATTACCATACCAGTTCGGGTCGTTGGTATTTTAATGGATGAAAACAAAATCAAGAAGCTAGAAAACCTGACAGCTTTTTCAAACACGTCAGATTACACCCATGTTGTAACGTTAAGTGCCAAGAACAATCTACTGTCGCAAATTGACAACGGTGCCTTCGATTCCTTAAATTCTCTACAAACGTTGTATCTTTCACACAACTTACTGGTCGATCTTGCTTGGACTGCGAGCTTGTCGAATTCGCGTCTTGTGCAATTGGATTTGTCTTTCAATTCCCTTGATAGAATTTCGCCTTCCCGTCTCGAACCCTTGAAGATGTTGGAAAGGTTGGTGGACGCTTAATGTTTATTTATGAACGTATTTAAGATATTTATGTTTTAAGCTACACCGTAAAGGAAAGTAAACAGATGGCATCTGGTAGAGGAGTGGTAGAGGCAAAATCTAATTTATGACAAGTGTCCGCGCATTTTTGCGAGCATATGTTGATATGGTTAGCAACAAAATATACAACATAAATTTTATTATGTTTTCATGAACCCATTTGTTTGTATGTGGGAGAAATTTACTGCTGTACCTTCCGTTGTAAAACAAGTAATCTTTCAACAAGGTTCTTGTTGTTTTAGGCTGGATCTCAGTCACAACTACATAACTTTCGTCGAACGACTTTCTTTTGTCGGCTTCGCCAATCTACACAGTCTTGATCTGTCGGCGAATATGATAAGCACAAGTGGTTTACAAAAGGAATCACTTTCAAGACTCGACTCTCTTACGCATTTATCCGTCGCCGAAAACCGGCCCATGACAAAAATACCAAATTTTGTCGAACTCGGCTTGGACACAAACAACATAAACAGTTTGGATATGCACGGCCTGCCGTATGTGACGACCATTGAATCATTCGCATTTGAAAAGTTAGGTTCGCTTCAAATACTCAATTTAAGCTTCTGTGGAATTAGGGATTTGAAACAAGGCTGGCTGAACGGGGGACCACATCTTTCCATCGAAATGATTGATTTATCAAACAACCAACTAACAACCGTAGACGATTGCTCGTTCGTGGCCCTGTCGACGAATCAGAAGTTGACGGATCCAAATACGTACAGTGATGTGCCTCTCGATGTAGCCTCACTGCCGTACATCGTGTCGCCTTCGATCGGCGAAGCAGTCCAACAAGTTCGACCTTTTACACCGCATACCGTTAATTTAGCATCGCTTGGTGCGGAGTGGTATCTTCCTTTGGAAACTCTCAGATGGTTGTCATTGAAAAATAACATCTATCTGCATTCCCTTGCGGACAACGCATTTTTGTACATGCCAAACCTGCAATACCTGTTTCTTCAAGTAAGTGTGCCCCGTTGTTGATTACAATTGCGGAAGTCGCATTTTATGTAGTTGGTATAAAGTAGAATGTAAGAATAAGTTAAACTGTAGGCTGCAAAGTATTTATTGCTGAATCTTTTGTTGTGTTTTCTTGCCACGTAAATTGTTGTGGTAAGAATGCAATCTTGTCGTCAACGTGATGGACGTGTGCTTATTGCCAACAAAAATGTGGGATGCAATGCGAATTTTCAGCATCAAAATGATGTTATATGCGCAAAAGAGCCATAATAGTCAATGAGAGCTGCAGACAGGTGTACACACTGTTTCGACCTGTAAGGTCTCAAAATGATGTTATTGTCAGAGAAAATTTCGGTAATTTGTGTGTTGATTTTGTCACGTGGGCCCAACTGTTACAAAGGAAAGAAAATATCAAAACTGATGCAAAAGGAACAACCACCTTACGATTATTGCTAAAATGTGGAAGGGGTCACTAAATGCCAACCACTGCACTAGGTCGTTTATTTTGATGAGCTGTCAACAGAGAGCACTTTCGTGTGTTGTTTTAACTGTGCTTTGCGGAGGATGAAAGGACGCCACGATCCATTTGCGCGTGCGTGAAGTGTTATTACGTGCAAGGTCAGCCCCACGCATTTAACTTTACGCTTCTCTGGCACGTCTGTCTACAAACAGATTCGCATTTCTAAATTTAAACTACAGGTGGCCGACACCATTTCGGCCACACAGCGCAGAAATGATCCGTATTAAAAATTTAAAAGGGGTTTGTTTTTCCATCAGTCCTAGGGAATGTTAATATATCAGCCAAATGTGATTGTCATGCCAATCCGCAGCTCTTTCTGATATAACGTTGTGATGTATCGCGGCGAGACCCGGATCGATATCCCTGTCGACTGCACGCAAAACGCCAATATTGGTGTTTATAATTGTGTAGTCATTTGGGTCAAATTACATTGTTTGCACATGACGCTCTACGTCACCATGCGTGGTTCGCCTTCCAACACCCTGCAATAATCCGAAAATTAAAATCGACGCGCTCTTGAAATGAGACGTCTCTAGAGTCCGACAGACAGCTGACACATTTTGGAATGGCAGGACATTAAAGACTGCCAAAGTTAATGTCAAATAATTTTCAATGCACTTGACTGGAATTGCGCATTGCCATGGCGTGAAGTTATCATCTCACCGAGCGTGTTGAACATGTCAGTTTAATGATCTTATCAAGAGCCGAAAACTGTAATGAACCCGGAACATTAATGAAGTAGAAATGACGTAGTGGATTAGACATAATTTATTTTAGATGTTGTGACGTCACATGTTTACCCAGTAGTATCCTATTTTTTGGGGGGGAGAAGCATATTTTTGCACATGCGGATGATCAATAAAATGACAAGATATTATTATTATTTAATTACACCAGTTACAACTTTTTGCACCTCATCTGTCGGGAAGTTTTTAGGGGCACCATGTTGTATTGTTTAAATCAAATGTGCTTTTCTTGTCCACAGAATTGCAACATTTCCTCAATGAATCTCGCGGCATCGGCATTCCGATTCAAAACTACTGCAATTCGACAAACCCTACCCCGTATCCGAGCCATGTGGCTCTACAACAACCCAGTAATTTGCGACTGTTACGTGAGAGAGATCCGATATGAAATCGATAGTTCAAGCGAGTACCAAACCACTGGGTGTCAGTCGAACCCGACCAACTCGACCCCGGATGTGATGCAGCTCGACCCGAGTGAATACTTCTTCGGGGACGAGTGCGTGCAGGTGGTGGTGCCGCTTGAGAGTGTCTGCTACTTGCCACAAAACGCTCAAATGCACTGGTTGACTTCTGTTCCCATGTCGTATTTGAGATGTCCCGACGAGCCGATGTCTTTGCTTATCGTGATGTTGATCGGCCCTCTCATATTTGTCGTTTCCATTTCTGTGGTTATGGCCTGTGGGTAAGTGACGTATTGGCGAATCTCAGGAGTTAATGTTGACCTTTCCCTCTACATCCGTGTTCATTTTCACTATTTATTGACAGCCTTAACCCCAGCACAGCTAAATCTTCTATTCTGCTTCGACTTTATTATAAGGTAGACTAGCTTTAAGTGTCACGTGGTTACTTTGTAATCCACGTTGTAATAACATTTACCGTGTCTTAAGGTGATCAACATTTCTTTTTCAAATCCACAGCATTAATAAATACAAATATCTCCCAAGCAATGTTTTGAACAGCCCACTTCGGGGTGATTTTTCAACAAACATTTTGTATATTTGGTAAAGATTATCACAAAACTACTTTATTTGCTTTATCGAAGTGATTTTTTTCTTTTTCAAGGATATGTAGTGTGTTTGTTCGGAGAGCAAGGCGATATCGCTCGGGAAAGTACCATCTTATGGACGAGAAGATGGCACTGACAGCCAGAGATCGAGTTGCAAAGTCAAATGGAAAAACCCACAACCAGCGTCCAGTATACAACGATTACAGTCAACAATTTAAAAACCAGGATTCACCTGTATCACAAAGGTAGGTTGGCTGTTTGAAAGAAAATCGTTTTTTTAAAACGCAATAAAGTGTCAAACTTGGATTGTCTACAGATGGAATTTCAATTTTATGAAATACTTTCTGTTTCAAATTCCGTTTAATGGTTGTCGTAAACTGGTTTGTTTAATTTCAAATATGTCATAGTCCTGTGAAAGTTTCATAGCTGCATTTTATCGCTCAAATTTCTGTTGTATTAACAGAAGCGTGTATCGAACCAACCTCGTCATGGGAGGAATGCGGAGTCAACCCGTGTCCGGTGATCCCGCAATCAAATTCCACATCCCATCTTTCTTCCTACCTGGAGCGCGGCGACAGAGATCAAGATCCCCGTCTCCAGCAACCAAGAAGAAGCTCGAGTTTTCGCAAAGCTCTAGCGGTCTCAAAGCCGGGTATCTTGAAACGTGTCTGGGTGAAAGAGTCGATGCGGTGAGTAGGAGCTGCCCTGACGTCAGCGGCGACGTGGAGAAACAACCGGTCGAATACTGGAAACATCCTAAAGTTATTGAAAGCATGAGCGCCACCGGCACTCCAAGCAAAAGCGTGAATGTCAATAATGACGCAGACATGAGACGTCATTTGCTAAAGTCTGTTGGCAGAGCCAATGTAAGGTCGATTCAAGAAGGGGGTTACAATGTGGTTGAAGATTTGGACGACTACGAGAGAGTAGCAGATTCGCTTTTAAATTTGCCAATGTAGAAAATGTGTTTGTTAAATTGTCGTTTTGTTCGCTTCGATGTAATTCGTTCTGTGCTAAATCGTTTCCTTCGCCGCCTTTTAATTGCTTCATGTCGATTCTTGATCGATTATTTGATGTGTACTAAGTTTTTCTACCGTCAGAAAGTTTTGCTCAGAATTGTTTTAATTGCCTAACTTATTCAAAAAAGTATTATAAATTGTAGTTGGTGATTTTACGCCCCAAACCCGAATGTTGCTTAAATACGCTAAAAAATTGTCTACATTTTGGTACTTTACTTGTTTACTCCACCTGTGCCATTTACATGTTTGGGTTATATATCAACAAAGTTTCTGAGAAATTCTATTCAAAGTGCAAGCACGGAAACGACCTCTTCTTAAGTCATTTGTAAATCGATTTGTGGTCACTGTGACGATTCCGCGGATTGTTAGCAGCAAGGAAGGGCCCACCCCGATCGATTTTTTGATCTGTCGAAACTTTACGATTTAATTTGAGCAAACTTACTTTTTTCCAGCGATTTCGTTGAATTATTTTGTTTTATGTTTTTTTATGTCCTGTATGACCAATCATGTAAATGAAGATTAATTTTTGATAAATTTCAGTGCTTACGTTTGCCATCAATAATTGAAATACAGGCCCCAAGAGGCATTAGTTTTATTATGAAACAAAACAGTCAGCAACAATAAAAAAGCAGGGCAATATTAATTCAAAATCAATTTATGAAAAGATAATGATCAGAATCCTTAACTTTTTTCCATTTCGTGTAATAACTACGCATAAACAATTTATAAAATTTTAAGAATTCCTCTTTAGCATCAATCTTAATAGTTGGCCTACTTTTCATATTAAATTTCTCTTCATTTTCTGTCCAACAAACATTGAGAATTCGGATCGTTGCCGAACACCCACGATATTGAAGACTGGAGGGTTTTTGGAGGCATTTTTCCGCCATTTTTCTTAACCTGCATGCATAATTTACACATCGCCGGTTCGTACCCTGGCCTCCACAAATTAACCATATTATCAGATTCGTCGATTTTCTGCTGGTATCGCCAATCAAAAAACCTGCGGTACTGAGGCATATTCTTGTCCAATGATTTTAAGTGTTCGACCAACCCTTCGGGTGATTGAAAGTCTTCTGCATGAATGTACGAATGTTCGGGAGCCACAGCTGCAACGTCTTCTTTCGACGGCCCCCAGACCACTGGAACAACGTTGGCCATGAGACCATTTCGCCAAAATTTTTCCGTTAGGTAATCTTTGCAATGCCATGAGTTTTCAAAAGCCATGTAGAATTTGTAGGGAGCCAGAAATGCGTTGAAGTCTTTTTTAGGTAATTCGCGGTTGAAGCATTTTCCGTACATGTCAATATCCAATCCCGCATCCAAAAGCTTTTGAACATACTTTTGTCGCACAATGGCGCCTCTTGTGTTGTTGCAGTTGCTGACGACCCAAACCGCTAGCTTGCGTTTTGCAGCAATGGCTTGGTCGATATACTTGCCGGGTTGACGAAGCATGGCATACGGTACTGTGTTCATGGCAAATTTTGTGTTTCCCAAATACCAAACAATGTCGGAATCTCGTCTGTATGACATCGTGTAGTTAAACATGGTGTCAAACACGCCTTCCATCACTTTACGAAGGTGATATGTCTTGCTTGGTGTTTCACGATGCCATAAAACGTATACCTGATTCTCTCGTCTAAAATAAAAAGGTTTTGAAATTTATTTTTCGAAAATTTGAAATTCGTTTACTGGTGTTACGTAAATAATATTTACTAGCGGTTTGCGTTTTTACAATGTTTGCTTTAAACATGTATTTTTACATTAGATGTTTTTTTACTACATCCTGAAAGCCATTATGTCGTATCCAAACCTGGACATTGCAAGTGGAAGATCCTCGAGATTTTCATTTGTCGGGACGTTGTCGAAAAGTACAACCGCACTTCTGTTTAAATAAGTTCTGTCCATCGTTAATCTGCAACCTCCACATGCACGATGGAAGTTCCGCTCCAAGAAGTTGCGGTCTTTGGCGAGGTATGCGGGTGGCCACCACACAAGCAAAACATGCTGACCGTCCTTTGCCTTCTTCATCGTCCCATCATTATTTATAGCTGATTGGGATAAGTCTTTAACGAAGAAGATTTCTTCCTCCAATAACGATCCAGTGGTGGAAGCTGGTGCTGGTGTTGATTTAAATGTGTAATCCTTTCCACCAGAGTTAAATTTGCGGCCTGGGCGGTTATCAGAAATAAACTTTGGAGATATGTCATCTCTAGGTTTCAATGAGTAATGTCCTCCTTCTTCTAACAATTGCCACACGTTCATGTCTAACGTCAATACGGTTTTAGCCGACCTATCATGATATGTCACAGCCGACTTGCACACATACGCCAGTACGAATAGACAAAGCAAGAACTTTGTAATTCGCTTTAGTTTGTTCAGTATGATCAAGTTGGATGTGTATTGATGCTTTAGGTAGTTTTCAAAAGTCATCTTGAATTTGATAATACAAGTTACATTTCTATATGATCCTACTTGCATAAACTCTGTAACATATAGAACAAATCATAAATAGCACACGTCTACACAAAGTCAACCGCTTTTTATACTATTTCAAAACAGTTTACTTGCTACTGTACCAAGCACAAATGTTACACAAAACTTGATTCTGTATCACCAATGACAAACCATGTCGACCGGTTCTTAACTGCTGAAGGTACATATTGAATTACGTAGTTTGGAGTAATAGTCTCCCTGAGGTATAGGCGGACAACTCATTACGAAGCGACCTGAAAGTAAACACTTGAACTATAATTACTTTGCTGGGTTCGAATAACTGGTTTGAGATGGTGAAAGTAAATTGGTTAATGGAATCATTTTTTTTATATCTCAACCATACTACAATAATATTCTATTATACACTCACTCTAATCGATACAGGATAGAAAAGTATTGAAAAACCAGCAACATAAACATAACCATTTGCTGTTTAATGTTTATTCAATCATGTGTAAGTTTGGTTTAGTTTACATGCCTAGCATCATAATGCTTTCAGTTAAATGTGAGTTTGACGTCCACAAATAAAATAAAAAATAAAAAAAAATAGTAAAGCTTAGCTATTCCAACTCTGCGAAATACATTCCTCGGAAAATCTAAGCACATATTTTCTTATTAACCATGCACCCTACTTATTATACAATTATTCAGCAAATAAAGCAAATCTTCTTCTAAGCACTTACTTAGCACTTGCACTACTAGTTTGTATTGTATGATGGTTTACACTTAAGTCGTGAAGCCAATCTGTTTTATATAAGCGCCCCAGGCTGTAACGGCGTTGTATTTCAATCACGCCTGCCATAAATCGCTGCAGTAACACGCTGCACAATCTTGAGAATATACACGCGGATTACTTACAGCAGTAACGGTACTATATATGGTATTTCATTCAATGAGTGCCTGAAAGTTGCCGAAACCACGTGTTCATTTGAGTTAATTGGTGGTTTCTGAACTGGGATCTTGTGGCGTCAGTAATTACTAGTCACACATCATTTTTTTGTGGTTTTGCGGGAGACCATCTTATTTAGCAGGTATTGTGTCAGCGTGGATCGATCAACCCTATACCTCAAATTTATTTAGTGGTAAGCTTTACAAAGATACGCTCAAACCTATATAACGACACACCCAGTGCAAAAGACCAGTAACAGCAAAGAATGATAAAATAACACGAGACGAAGCAACTACACACTGTCCTATACCGCAATATTACATCGGGCATCTTTTGTTAAATACTAATACGGCGAGGATCGACATGAATAAACATTTTGATCTGTTTTTTAATTGTACATAAGTTAGCATCGTTCTGGTCCACGTAAATAAGAATTACTCAGTGGAAAGTCCTTTTAGGACATCTGGCCAGTAATATGACGTCATCACAAGAACAAATAGTTTTTCGTTAGACGTCACAAGAACAAATAGTTTTTCGTTAGACGTGAAATGACAACATCACGTCCATAAGACCACACACGTTCATTTCGTCACGTGAAGAAGCTGAACATTTTCTATTCACTTGGTTGCTGGGTTGAATTGTGGGACGGAAGGAAACATTTGTCACTTGAGATTCTATTTCAGGAAAAGTCGTCGAGTGCGGGATCAATGACGATTCGGTAACCGCGCCAAGTGCTTCATAAATGCGTTATGAATGATCCCTAACGCACCTAAGTGCCATAAACATACCTTTCATCTCTCAGTATTAACGGGTGTGTAGATGCGCCAATACCGTCAGTGAACTTTATACCTGCACTTCCGGCAAAGGTGAACACGGATTCGTTGCGTGGTTTGAAAGTATTCCGTTGTGACTAACAATTCTTACGTAGGGTTGCAAGAAGTCTGTATTGTCCAGGTTGGCATTCGAGGTTATTGGTATAACGTATGCGATGTGTCATAGTGTTGCTAATGCGTTGCACGTATATCGGAGGGCTCAGTTTAAAAACTTCCTCCAGAGTTCTACAGAGAATGCGTGCTGTTGCCTGGTTTCGGCGTCGGGGCTTGACGTCCTTGGAGAAAATAAGTTTCGAAAATATCGTTGATGTAACTTCCGCTGTACGGCTGTGAAAAGTTAAAGGGCCCAAACGTAAGAGAATAAAGTGGGCAGATAGAGCAGCACATGTGGTACGAACAACAGTTGTAGCGAAGAAACAATGTGTCAAGACAGTATGTACTACTTAATAACAAACGCATCCGAAGACAGTTTCATATTTTCACTTTTGTGTGAAGTCTTTTCCCAGCATAGGAGCAAAGACAGGGCAGCAAGTCATTTAAAGTCATCACCATAACTCACTCAATCGACTTGACGAGCCTTGCAGCTTATATTGTTAAATTAACATCAATTACCGACGAAGAGCCTCATTAAGCTTCCGAATTGACCGTTTGCAGTGGTTAGTGGGTGTTATTTTTACCTCAGCTGGGTTCACAACTGCGCAACTTCCTTTCCATGTGACGTCACGTTTAGGAAGTGTAACGCATAGAGCTGTAAGTGCTACTTAGTGCATTGCAAGTAGCTTATTGATGCCTCGATTAACCACATGCTGGCATTGGGGATGAAAGTCGGTGCATAAAAATATATATCAACAAAAACGTTATAGTGCATAGTACTCTTAAAAAGTCTTTTTGCTAAACCAAAGCAAATCAACTCATTCATATACTAGGAAATTATTGTGCTCTTGAAGGCCAGTTCTTGTAAAGCCTAAATCAACCAATACTCTTTGTTTTGCTGCTGTTTTGCTTTTGCTTGTTCAGTACATGTACATGTGCGGACTATGAATACTTTACCCTTTATTATCCGTTGGCTAATGTCATACAATTTAACATCATTCCAATTCCCAGAAGACATTATGTTCCATTTCTGTTGCAGCCAAGTTGTGTGTAATTCGTTAACTTGTTGTGATAAGGTTAATCAAAAGCCCAAACTGAAGGAAAGAACCCAACCTGTATCATTTCATTCGACTTTCCAGACTCTCAGCGTTGACAATGGAAACATCCCTGAGGTAAACAGTTTAGGATGTAAAGTCACCGTGAATAGCAAATAGATATTGCCAAGTTGTTTTAATAAGGTTTGTGTTTATGAGCTGGAATGTACACAGGTTGACTTAACCGTAAATAAATTGCCTCAAAAACTATACACCTGTTAAATTTTTCTGGAAAACAATTGAATTAGATATTTTCAAAAGGCCAAGGGTGTATAATTCAGTTGGTTTGTAGCACAATTATATTCTGTAGAATGACGTATTTATGGAAGATTTTGTAGTCTGTTCTACACATGGTCACACTATATTTTTAGTCGGCAGGGCGTTTTCCGTTACATAAAGGACTGGTATATATCATGTCTTATTACGTTTCGATGGATGGGGATTCTGTTTGATGAACGGAAGTTAGCTGTTGTAAACTTCCGCTTGTTCACAACACGAATTCGCTATTGTGTTTACCAGCACCGCTAAAAGACAGTCACGCAAAATTGTTCAAAGAGACCTTTCGAAAGGATTGACTTTTATTTTACACTTAACTGCTTGTGATGCACTGAACTAACATTTGGTGTCGCTATGGAGTTCTTGAAACTGTATCAGACGGAAAATTGAAAAATGAAAACCGTCTGGGCATATGCAAATATAAGTGTACGCCTATGAAATGA
The DNA here is from genome assembly GCF_947561715.1 of Ascidia mentula. Lineage (NCBI taxonomy): Eukaryota > Metazoa > Chordata > Ascidiacea > Phlebobranchia > Ascidiidae > Ascidia > Ascidia mentula. The sequence goes on along the minus strand of NC_138574.1, from coordinate 8,097,335 downwards.
TTTTGTTCCTTCTCCCTGCGTTGCTGAAACCATGTCTGGGATGATTTTCTTGTAATTCCTGTATGTTAATGTTGTCTTTCAGAAACTGTGTCTCGTCGCGGTCATTAATTTAGTCTAAATTCGCTTGAAATTTCGCAACATCCTCAGCAAGGCAAGGGAAGTTATGCATCGAGGACGGGTAAATGAGACATATTGCATTGACGTACACTATACGTTCATAAGGTCATTTCCGGCGTCAACTTTAACCAAACGCTTTCCAAAGGACAATTACACCGCCAGAATTTGCATCTGGCAAGTTTTCATTGTCCGTTCCTGTACTTGACGGAAGTATAGGATCCTGACGTGCTTTACTATAGTACGTGGCAACTCATTGTATTTGAAAGGAAGAGTGACGTGCCTCCTCAAACGTAATTCTGAATTGTGCTCCAGCTCAAATAATCTATCACGCCCCATCGATAAAGAGTTGACGTACCCGATTAAATTGTGTCGATCTATAATTAGCGCAAACCTGTCAGTCGCAGTGAGGGCATTTGGATTGATTCCAGTCGCTCCACAAACTATTTGCTTCCGAGCGCACGTAGGATTCCATTTCTCCACAAAGATGGTGTGCATTTCACCTTGCATTGCTTTCCGGTTGCAAGACAAATCCGATCAATGATCCCTATAATAACCTTGAACTTCGAACAACAAAGTTATTTGAGACAAGTTTCGTGTTTTCAATTGGTTAATGGGGCATAAACAAGGTTGTTGTTTTCTGTGTACAGTTTTATTTGGTCGTCAAGTCATCAATGCGAAGGTAATTGTAAACAAAGCGTCGCTCAACTGTTTACTGCTCCTTATTTTTACCCTTTCAAGATGCCGATCCTAACTGTTTGTACAAGTGACTGGTTAGGCTACCACCGCAATGACGCAAAAACCCGAACCTACAATACTTACAGACCATGTTATGCGACACACATAAACCCAGACGGGTTGTTGAACAAGCCCTCTCTCCTAAGTCAGGAGTTCACTCTGCCGTAAACTTGTGACGCAAGAGTTTAGTGAATCATTACGTTCTGAACGTGTTCGTTTCAGACAGACGTGGTTGGTAAACTGCTTGAGGGTGGAAACGCAGTATTTTTTACGTCACAGGGTTAATATGTGCTGTGCACCCAGTCGCCCCTTGTGTTACTATACATGGTAACATACGGGTCGTGACAACACAGTTAACTGTTTAAACACATAGGCGGGTTTAATGTTCGTTGTTATGTAGGTCGGCAAACAAAAACCTGATTTATAGTATTACTGGAAGTCATTTCGCTGTGTATTTATGGAAACAACTTGTAAATCGTCATAAAAAGTGAAAGAATTTAAAATTAATTACATAAAATGAGCCCTGCATTGAGAGAAGTATGAAAGTAGATTTACACTGTGAAGCAGTTTGCCAGGCATATGAAAATGTTCTGAATAAAAATCCGTAACTAATTATTACACGACCTCTGCGTCATGCCGGAAACGAAAGGCAGTGAATCTAAAAATGTAGATTTGCTGTAAATTTAGTTGTAGGATCGTTGACATCACGTTTCTGACACGTCACAGGCTTCCCCAGCGGCGTTACGGATTTGTTGCATTTAGTTATCTCGGTTTTGTGTCAACACTTCCGAAACACAGTTTGGCTTCATTCTAACCGTTGTTATGTGACGTCACATCCACAGAATGCACCGCCCCCGGCTGCTTCTTGTTTGAGAACGAATACTTTACGTCGTCAGCAGTAAATTTCATCTATATTTGTAGTGGTCACAAAATTTTTACACGAATTCCTATCGGGAGTGAACAAAAGCCATTTAATACCTCGCGACTCTTGTCGAAATGGAATGTTTGGATTCCTGTTCATTTCCCCACTGTACAAACAGTAAAAAGTCAAGTAACCTGTCATAAACCAGGAATCCTTTGACAAGAAACCGCACGAAGAGAGGTTTACGGGGACTACGCCCATTTTCACCGAAGATTTAAAGGTTTACTGTCAACGCTAAGCACGGGGTTATTTTGGTACGGTTTAGGTTTGGCAAGGGAGTGGTATCGTGATGTGTGGTTCTGTAGCAAGGGACATCCAAGTTTACATCCATTTTATGGCTCCACGTCCGGGTTCCTGTATTTCCTGCTTAAAAGTAGTTTGTTGGGAGCAAGGATTGGAATATATTTTAAGATTGCCTTAATCAACGCAAATTTTCACTGAAAATCTTAACATACCAGGAATATTAAAATAGCCTTTCCAAACCACCACTGGGACAAATAAATTGGCCACGATCAAGTGTGTAAATCACTCAACTGCTAGAAAAGTACATGGGCGATCGTCACGGATTTGAACTGACTGAAATAAACCAATTCCAAATTTAACTTACCCAGCATCGAAAATACGTCACGTAGTTCCCTTGTTGTTTTGCCGCCAGCGTTGAAACTAAGGATGGATGGGAGACAAAAGAAACATTCTCACAGACTTAGAACCGGACAACGCCTACGAAATCAAAACCAAAAAGCATCGCATGTCTGATACCATCCAGGCCACAGGTCGGCGCGAACAATCGGACAAAGCTAACATTGAGCAAGTTGATGATTCTCTAGGAAAACGCAAGGCTATATTAGTAGCTGCGTATGTACAAGCTGAGTCACACCGCCGGTTTATTTTAAGATCTTGCCAGACAATGGTTGGCCTAAAACGGGTCATAGACCGAGTTGAATCAAGTATAAATTCATTTCTAGGCCCCACTCGATTTTGTTAAGCTGCACTTAAATCCTTAAATACAAATTCAAGTGGGCAGTCTCATCTGTAGTCGAATAGTGAGGTAATGTTATGTTATAAAGGTTTGATTTGCTCTCCCCCTGTTCGAGCAGCGCAGTAAATACATTGCTTAATGTCGCTTTCGTCATCATGGGAATGATGTGAAACCAAATCCCGTGCCTTCTTGCCAGTATTATTAGTTGTTTTGTTCGTAATTGTGACGGCATTGGAGACAAACAATTTAACCGAAAGCGGGTGGAAAAAAACAATAAGACTTACGGAGTTCATCTACGTATATTGGCACACGCTGCATTCCTACCTACGGGCCACGTGCAACAGGAAGTACTCGTCAGGTGACAATAGTGAGGCTTTCTGTTGTCAGTTAAACGTGCTGCGTGACGTGGACTCGCATAATATTGTCGGTGTTTTCGAAATGATTGGCAGCATTTCGTCATTGCGCGAGACGCCGTTGTTGCAACCTTTATTTCGGAAATCAAAATAAGCGTTGTTTAAGTGGCGAATTTTTTTGTGCGTGATCTCCAACCTGCCATCATGTGCGGGGTAAAACATAGGCAAATGCAAGAACTCAATCATGCACGTTGGCTGTAATCAGAACTGAACACAACCGCAATAAGAGCTACCAGTTCTAAGATAAGATTTCCGGTGACCTGTTTACTTGGTCTGACCACAGTGACGGGCGAACACTCGATCGATTCGTACTTTGCGGTGCATGTTGTTGCCAAACTAGCGGCAACGAACTAACTGTTGAAAACAAGTTTTTCCGTCCCATGAAGTAACAAAAAGCAATTAAAAACCATTTGAGGCCTTGCCAAATAGCCAATGCTTGTCGAGTAGCTTACACGCACGTGTTTGGAGAATTTCCCCAGTTCATGTACTGCCGGTCACGTCCTTCCAAGTTGTTTGATGTTACTTCTTGTAACTTACAGCATGAAGAAGTAAGAAATTTGCGTAAATTACATCTGGCGGTAAATAAACACAATAAACACCTATTGATAAGTGTGTGTAAATGTACCAGGCATTAAAAACTAAAAATGGTGTATCAGGGGAGGCCTTTAGCGAAACAGAAATTAATCGAGGTTAAATTTAATTGAAACAAGAACTTTTAAACTCAAAATTCACAAATTGCGACGGCGCAGGAGTTGTTGTTGCCTCCTTCGTGAACGCCAGGCTTTTCAAGCGGGCGCGTGACGTAGGAAGAAGGTTATATATAGCGGCTCGTCGCACCAGACACATCAGTCAGTATCCCTTGTCTCGCTGGTTCGCGGGTCGAATTTTTTAGTTGTTAGTTGAAGTTTTGTTAGGCAGCATTAGTAGCCGGAAAAGTTTTTGCTTGGACAAGTGTTGAAAACGGAAGTTTTATTAAATGCTTTGTTTTTCAGCTACGGTAAATATCGTAAATTGACCACTGAGGAACAAGAAGGCAAGCAACGCGTCAAGCAGATTCCCACAATAAAGACTCCGCAACAGCAGCAGTGCCTGACAAACCCAGAAGCTAGCCTATCACAACGACGAACTACCTGGTACGCAGGACAAAAAGAAGACACTTGTTCAAACGATTCTGAACCAAACCGCTGCAGTGACAGTTTAGTTCCTTGCGTTCCAAAAGAAAGCAATCTACAAGAAAGTTCAAAGCAAAACTCGACTAGACACAGTGCACCTCTGTTGAGCGACAATACACAAAATCAGTCCGAGGGACCAACTTTTGCTCAACGTCATTCGTCAGAATCCAGCGACCTAAACCTAAAAATAAACCAAGTACGACTCAGAAAGAAGAAAGTGAATTTACCTGTAAGTTCATTACCTTTATCCTTAACTATACAATTATTTGCAAAGAAGATTTGTAGTAAGATTAAAGTATAGTTTTTAGTAGGTTTTGATCTGGTATTTAAACCAATTCCTTTATTTTTCAGGATTTGAGAAAAGGGAAGGCAGCGACAACATTTGACGGTGTCGGAAACTCGAACAAGAATTCGCGACCGGTTTCAGCATTCTTCAGCTCAGGAATTATGAAAAGACCGCAAAATTCACAATCAGCCGAAGCAATGTCGCTACACAACACACTGGATAGCAAAAGTAAGTTTTTGTTTTCGGAATAAACATGCTATGACGACTTAGAGTACTGAATAAGCGATTTGTGGGCGTGAAACATAGTCATAAAGCGCCTCGCAACTACAAAAATATCATCTGATGCTGTTGTGCATCCGGGAAAAAATATTACGTGCCCAACAACGCCTACTTGTCTGGCGGATATACTGCCTACGTTGAAAGCTATTTTCCTTGTGACAGAAATGCGCACCGCTTTCCATGACTTCCTCGATTCGGAATACAGCTCGGAAAACCTGAAGTTTTGGTGCTCCTGCGAAAAATTCAAAAAACTAAAAACCGCCGACCAGCGGTATCGGGAGGGTGCTTACATATATGAGCAATTCATTTCGTCCAAGTCACCACATCAGGTAATAAGGAACTTTTGTGGTTTTCACGAATTGCCAGATGTAATTTAACCTTTTGGGCAACTCGGGGTCAAACGGCGTGTGCGTGACATTTGTTAACCAGACATGCGTATTTGCTCACCCCATACAAAGAATACGCTTGACTTGGCATACAAAAAGCACTAAAATAGATGAGACGAATTCAAATCACCTCTGGGTCGATTAGTCACAAGGCTTGTGTTAAATTTAGCTGACGCGCGTTGTGAACAAACATTGAGAATTTTATCAAAGCAGAGGTGTTTATCTGCACCAGATCCGTCTGACTTTATTTATAGAAGATACGTTTATTAACTGTGGCCAACGCACGTGCTACAAACGCTTCTGCGCAGTTCAGTAGAGCTTGCGGGCATTTGAGTTTTTTTTAATATCCCTACGTTATCTTTTCAGGTGAATATTGACCATGTGACGCAAAGGCAGGTGGCTTTAAGCATGTCATGTGGAGACTCCCTGCCAGTCGATGTGTTTGACACCGCACAGCGTAAGATCTTCAACATTATGGAAAATGACTCTTATCCGCGATTTCTTCGCTCAAACTATTACAAGGAAGCGGCGAATCGACGTACCCCACTGGAGAGCCTCCTCGTCACACTGTTGCCTGGCAACAGGTCGTCCTCGGGAAGTAAAGCTAACTCCCCCACCAAGGAAAGTGGACAAATGCGTAACGCAAGCAACAACAATAACACTTCCCCCTTGACTAACGCAACAGTGACTGAAAAAAGAAACTTTAAGTCGTCGAATGGGATCCACCGATCAACCGGACAATGCCCACAACTGTCAACGTGTCCTTGCGAGGATTTGTTGAAAATGTGTCCCGAGGAAAGAGACGCTTTCGTGCAAAGATTGTGTGAACCGACAAAGCATCTCAACCACAACATATAACGAGATTTGGCATCGATCAAAATTTGGCGATTTGTTTCTGAATCTGGTTTAATCCGCGACACCAGGGCGTCCAAGAAGAAATTTCCACAAAACCAATATGAAGTTGACGCTTGTCGACACATTGTGGACGCCAATGCAATTCACTGTGCGTTTGAGCAAATACTGTGACTGGGTGGGTGATAATGGACACACAAGGACTTCGCGATTTTATTTCGTCCTTGGCAGTTCGTCTTGCCTCGTGTTTATCACTGTATTGCATAACAAATAAAAATTTATGCTACTGTTTGTAGTGCTGCTGTTCAATAAAAAAACTTATACCTATGAAATTTTTTGCGGAAATTTTAGAACAGCACGAGAAATATGATCCGATTCTATGCATTTTCTCGAGGCAGTCATTAACAAATTTCTTTAACAACCAATTGCAAACTGAAACATTCAAGCAAAAAATAGTTTGCAATAAACGTCGACCCGTTTGACACCAAACTATGTGCACATCACCAAAGAAACAAATTATAACCAAACAAACTGCTTAAAAAGCTAAAGTGTCATTTCTCATGTAAATCATGTTTACTACGGGAGATTGATCCAAAATGATCAGTGAGCTACAGACAACGCCCACTGTTTTAGCCTATCAGGTATCATCAGTGCAGTTGGTGGCGAGCACCACTTTGTGGTGACTTTGTAGTAAACGCCGATCCGTTGGGTGCCAAACTAGGTACAAACTACCAGAGCAGAATCGCTGTAGAACACAAGACGGACCGAGTTTTATTTACATTTCAGGAAAGCGCTTTTGTAATTCTGTCAAGAATAAGAAAAGTGACATCAACAAAAAGTTTTACCTTCATGTAGTTGCCATTCAAGTTGACAAAACCTCACTGTGTTATACTGTCTTAATGCATCTGCAATTATTTTCTTTCTCTTAAGCAATAGTAGCCCCTCTTCGTGAGTTCTAAAAGCAAATATTTTTGACAATCAAGCGAACCCGCGTTAGGTTTATAAATTCACATTATGCATGCATGAATGCGCCTGAACTAAAGCACAGAACCTATATTTGCGTTCTACAGTTAGTTCACGGCCATAATAACTATGCTGACCAGGGTGTCGATTTATGCCTTTTTCGCCATTCTAAGTGTTCGACACGCGACGCCACTGTTCGACACGGGCGGCGTGAATAAATGTTAAATTACCGATATGCAGTACCACGAACAGAACAAGGCTATTGCTACAAAAGTCCATAAATTGAATTACTATAATAACTTAATTTAGCCTAACATATCGGTCACACCAATCTTGCAACATTCACATCAATCTTATTAGTTTTTTTCGAAGATTGGACGCCAACGATTCTCCTATAAACTTGTAGTAGCATTGTTACCGAACACTTGGCATTGTTACCGAACATATGTTGCATTGTTACGAAACTAGTACCATTATTCGTTCAATCGGACCTTAAAAGAGACATAGCAGCCTACGACATGCAAGGTTTTAATTAATTTTGTCGTTAATTCAACGTGTATTCTAAACTTATGTAAGTACAAGAATCCTGCAATCGAAATAGGCCTGGTCGTTCTTATGCTTTAATTAGATACGACATTTTTACTATTCGACACGCACGACAATTTTTCTCAAGATGTTCGACACGCAAGAAAAAATCGACGCCCTGATTGCTGACCTTAGCATTGGTCAGTGACCCCTAGACTCTACAATATTCATCCTACAAATCTACAGCCTTGCAACGTTGCAAAAGAAAAGAACGGGGGTATCTTAGGATTATGCCACAGATGGAGAAAATATTTGGCAATGTCCGTCAGGCGCAGAACAACTGGTCTGGATTCTTGCCCGAAGTTTAAATTCTGATGTAAAATAATAAAATACTATAAAAAATATGGACCGGGGCCCAAAAGTTTCACGAATACGAGCCTCGTTTCCAAAAAGCCCATGTTACCCATAAAGAACATCGTAGAACCAAACAAAGCTTTTTGTGCAAACATCCACCAAACACATATCAATAATCAGTCTTCTGCAATACATCAGCCAGCACTGGTTTTGCTCATTTCTACTGTGTAGGTTTATTAATTTTATTCCATCATTAGATTTTGCGGTTTTTCATTTATGTTCTGGAGTTTTCTTGACTTCATGGAATATGATTTTGCCCACAGGAAGGTGATATAATGCAGAATGCCATTTGCAATAACTTACTATTTATAGGTTTTTATGACTATTCTGTAGATAGGCCAAGTTGGTAAATGTAATGCTCACATGATAGCGATGGTGACACAAAATACAACAAATATATGACCGGACTTGTTTTTCTTCTTCATGTTTAACCAACCAATAGTTTAAATCACATAATGGTAGTATAGGGGGCAAATGATAAGCCGATAAACATGATTAATACAATTTGCAAAAAATGAATTGTTTCATTGGCCTTGCTGGTGTATTTACTGGGGGTGAGGGGTTAGCCGAATGTAGCGCTTTCCAGATGGTACTTCAACTGTTTTGAAACCTTTTGGAAATCTTGCCTTTGCATCCTCATCTGTAAGTGATGGCACAACCATGCAATCATCACCACTCTGAATAAAGCAAAAGCATTTTTGTATCAAACATCCACAAACAACAAGTCTTCATATGGCAGTTAGGGGTTCAAAACAAAAAGATAAACAGAAAAATGTTTTTTAGGAATTTAACAAATGTGCAGATGTGACATCTGGCACTTACATAGAGAAAAAAAAGGAAGTTCTTTAGGTTGGCATCAGCTTACCTGCCAGTTCACTGGAGTTGCAACCTTTTTGTTAGCTGTCAGCTGCAAGGAGTCAATTACTCTCAACAGTTCACTAAAAGCAACAATGACTGTTCAGAACAATAGTTAACCTTATTACTGCACTTTAATGGAAACATTTTGTAATTTATTTCAATATTATTTACAAATAATTTGATAGCAAACTACGAAACAGGCAGACATACTCAAAGTTTCTTCCAGTTGTTGCTGGGTAAAGAATTGATAGTTTCAGTTTCTTGTCTGGGCCGATGATGAAAACCTTTATCATTTATAAGGTTTATTATAATATTAATTTATGGCAACAAACAGTTTGAAAATATTTCTAATCTACCAACAAAAAAGTTAAAAACCATCTTAAATACTTAATTCAAATGTCTTACACAACGAGCTGTCAATGGCATTCCCTTCTTGTCCACTTCATCTGGGTCCAACATTCCCAATTCGCTAACCATCTGACGAGATGCAGCAACCAGAGGGTATGGAAAGCTATTACTCTTGCTGTAATGTACGATGTCCTGAAAACAAATAGATCAATGTAAGTAAAAATAGGTTGCGCTAAAACTCTGTAAAGATCACCAATAATTGAGATATACTTGAATCAGTTACCAACCAGTACCTTAATCCAGCCTTTGTGATCCTCAACTGAATCCACTGACAACCCAATCATTTTCACACCACGCTTTTTAAATTCTGGTTCATATTGTGCTGCTCGACCAAGTTCGGTGGTGCACACTGGTGTATAATCTGCTGGGTGCGAGAAAAGTATCGCCCATCTGCATTCAACCAAATTCACTGTTACTAATGCACAATTGTGTGAAATGATTTATTTTCAATTTAACGTGCAATGCATTACGCTACATAAAAACGAGTGAATAACATAAAACTTACGAATTGTCGATGTACTTGTACAGATCTAATTTTCCTTCCGTGCTGTCAGCTGTAAAATTCGGAAAAGCTTGTCCAAGTTGAGGAGCCGGCATTTTTTAACCCTATCAATTAGATTTGGAAAAAACTTTTTCCTGTGTAATGAAGAAACACGTTTTTTATCATTAACTTTTTCATTCTGTGTAAATCTGTCTCACAGTCACAACATGCCGTTGCCTACTTCCTGTCCCAACGTGCTCGCTGCCGCGCAAGCCAAACATTTCAAGCGAGCCACGTTTGCCCTCCCTTTTTCATGGCATTTTCGTGAGTGTTATCGCTCCACGTCTCAATCACTCTGGTGCCCTGCAAGGCATTTTGCCAAACTGCTGTAATTCCCAGAAAAAGCATACAGCGACGTAACATTCGCGACAAATTGGGTTCTTTGAACAAAATTTTATTGTTACGCCTGCGCTGCTAGGACATAAAACAGTAAAACACGCAGCGATTTTTTTTACAAATATGCACATGAAGATATACAATGATGCTCTTTTTGTTGAAGTGACTGTGCGCCATCTTATGTTTTTGGAATAGTCGTGCATTTTGGAGAATATTGTCATTCTTCTTTCTCGTGTTCTTCAAACATATCGTGCGTCCATTGGTCGGGCGATTTTCTGCGAACTTTCACGTTTTCACTTCCATCAGTTCCCTGTCCAGCAGCCCCTGTTATTCAGTAAATCATATTTTTCTGGGTCTTTTCCAAATTTATCGTTTTCGGTATTTATGGGTGCTTATGTGCATAGCCGTCATGGAATAACGGTGGAGCGCCATTTTAAAAAACAAGCGTTGGCTTTGTGCTGAAAGGGGATGAGGGAATTTGAGGGGAAAAAATGCCAAGTCATTTCGCAAACAAAGCCCTTTTCAAGAATTTCCAACATGGCAGTCCAAGCGTAACGCCTTACCGCTGGAGTATGGCTGCTGCACTTCCTGATTCTGCAACGAAACAACACCTTGAGTTGGGAAATACGCATCATTGCAGCAACGTATTTACCTCTGGTGCAGTTTTGACATGGTCCGTTTCGCCGCGTTGATCACGTCGTTCGTCTTCGCTGCTTGCACTGCTTCCACTGCGCCGATCGCTCACGGAGTAACTTCGTGATCGCCGCCTGATTTAAGATAGATTTCTTTCAATGTGGGCCTGCGGCTTTGGTCGGCGCAGAAACGTGTTCAAAACAAGACACCGGACACTGCTGGCGGAATTGAAGCGAGTGCCAACACATGTTTCAGCAAACTGACAGTGCAGCGTAACATTACAGACAAGGCCTTGGGCATTAAAAATTCTGCATACCGTTGAGGTAGGTATGAGCACATTAGATAAGTAAATAAGAACGACACTTCAACCGCAAAAGCGACAGACTTTCATTGATATTAATAACAGTGATACAAAGTATGCGCTTATCTCTTAGATGGAACTGACTGCACAATACCTATCTCGGCGTTCTTCATCGTCTGATCTATAACTCTGCCTTCTGTTTCTCCACTGATTTTGATCCCTAAACATCAAAAATTCGTTTGTAAAGCAATTAAACATAAATAATTCAAGCATCACATTACAAGAATCTTTTCAGGCACCGTTTCCTCGATGTTGTTTGCATTACCTCTGATTGTTGTTGTTGTAATAACCTCTTCCACGGTAATTGTTGTTATAGTTGTTGTAGTTGTTGTAACCCCTGTTGTTGTTGAAACCTCGGTGGAAGAATCTTCCTCTGGCTCGGTAGTTCACGAAGTTGCCTGCATTCAACACAAAATTATGAACACACAGTTGTATTCGTTTTCAGTTTGGACGAAAGTGTAAGAACAATATGATCACTTAAAACGCTGATCGATTGCGTTACCTCTTCCACGGTATGGAAACCTCTGGTTGTATCGATTGTGTGGTTGGAAATAACCTCGGTTATTGTTTCGATATCCGCGCCTATCTCCCTCACGCGATCTGAATATAAAGCAACATAAGCATGACGTGGTTCCATCGCTTTGTCACAAAACAATTCGAACAAAATGCTCTGATTAGGAGATGGAATAAAAACGTTTCGCGTGGATGATCTTTTAAAGTTACTCAAACCATTCCACATCCTATTGAAAAGGCACATGTGAGGGCGAAGTGTTTGGTGCAAGGTTTTGAAAAGCAACCGTTACATTGAAGTTACCCGGCATGACGGCAACGTTAAACATTTACAAAAGAAAATCCTGCGGTGGAAAGACTAGACGACTAGACGTGGTACGAACCTGGAACGTGATCTGCTCTCTCTATTGTCCTGACGGTCGAAGCTGCAGAACAAAAGCAAATAAGTCAAGTTCTGTTGTGAGCTTAAATGAAACTAGCCTATGACATTCCGCAATATAAATAACAGAAATCAAAAAGCTTTTAAAAAAATCAAGACTGACATTAATCTCTCCATACCTTCTATCACCACTATAAGCTTTCGGGAGAGACCTGGGGGATCTCGCACTTCTTGACCTTGATCTTGAGGACTCGGATCCATAGGAAGAGGAACGGGATCTGTGTCTGCGGTCATCAGGAGAAGAAGATCGTGATTTGGGTGGAGATTTCAGCTTCTCATATTTGTCGTCAACGTTCGACAAACTTGCCAGATTTACTGAAACCTGTTAATTATTAACGGTTACTCGTGTCAAGACAAACAGCACTGTAAACTGAACACAAGTAGTCAGCAAGGTCAAGTGGCTAAATAAACCAAATAGGGTGTAATGTTGCTTGGTTTTAATGTCTTGAATAATCTATATTGTGTAAGGTCAACTTGCTACAAACAACCTTTTGCGAAACATTTTTCTTCTCCTCCGCACGGTTTGCCTCCCAAATCACTGCAATTCTCCGAGACAGTGAAACTTCAGTCATGTGTGCCACAGTTCGAGGACCTTTGAATGTTTACAAAGAATTTTTAGAAAACCTTTTCACACTGTTTCAAAAACAGGGACCAGGGCAATTACCATCTGGAGTTACTTTCACTTTTTTCAATGCCTTCTTGCTCATGTTAAGAGGGCTGATCTTTTTTGCTGGCTTGCTTTCTTCTGATGTTGAACCAAACAGAGAGACAAACTGGTCCTCATAAGAATCCTTCTCCTCCGCAAACTCACTCTCAGATGCAAGTTTTGAGAAGTCAATGTGTTCGAATATAGATTGGTTGCCTTCATCATCTTGTCTCACAACCAAACCTCGGATATGAGACAGCGGCAAGTCGCTCGGGATGTGCCTGCAAGATATACATTTACTTAATAATATTAACAACAGATTTTATGGAAACTTCAGACACACAGGATGGCCGAGGAAAAAGAATGTATTCAATGACAAAATGACTCGGTTAATAACGGTTCAAAGCAGTGAAGTTAATGTTTTCTACATTGCATGTAAGTGTTTAGAAGCAAATTTTAGGAATGTGTTTATTCCTGTGGTTAAGTGCATGGCAGTTGTGAGTAGATTGTGTCACAATATTGTCAATTTGATTCAACAAAATAATTTGTTTCTACCTAACAAGATCATCATCTTCTGCTTTGTCATGTTTCTTTTCTTGTTTCTTTAGTTTTTTCATCTCAGCATCACTTGTGTTCTCATAATCCTTGTCCTAAATCCCAAATCATTTTTAAAAGTTCTTGGTTTTCTCAAACAATCACTCAATACTTCAATCACACAAAAGAAAATTCAACGCAAAATCTATAAAAATCATAAAATCCCATTAACCAGTTGGGCACCCAACGGACTGACGTTGACTGAAACTACAAAGTGGAAATCTGTATGCCTGCCAGTGTAAAAGCTAGTGCAGTTGCAGTGCCACAGTCAACAGCTGCACTGAGGAGACTATGCAGGTTGAAACAGTGTGTACACCCTGCCGGAAGCTCTTGATGATTATTATGGCTCTTTTTTCACATTTATGTCATTTACCTTGTTTTTCTTTTTCTTCTTTCGTTTCTTTTCTTTGACGTGAGGACTGGTGGCTTCCTCAGTTCCGTAAGAATCTTTCCTTTCCTTTTTGTTTTTTTTCTTTTTCTTTCCTTTTTTCATGTCCTCATCCTGATAGGAGACCTCTTCTTGCATTTCGATCATTTGAGCTTCATAGTTCTTCTTTTTTGGTTTCCTTAAAAAGAAAAGTGATGTAATTTTAACAAGAAGTAACAAGACATTCACTTGTAAACTATCAGTGTCTTTACAGCAGTTACAACTGTTTATTCATACTTGGTTATGAGAGCAGTTGTAAAATCTTCATCAGAGCTACTTTCGCCAGGTTCATCATATTTGCTCTTTTTCTGTGGTTGCCTAAATATTAATAATAAAAAGCTCTTATTTTCATGATCAGTATTACACAAATGAGCACCTTGTCAGCAAAGGTAAAATATTTTGGCCAAAAATTTCCAGCAACAAAATGTAAAAATTGTAACAGCACTGTATAGTTTTTGTGTGTACCTTCCCTTTACAATAAGACACATTTTACATAGGGCGGATCACAACTTGCCAGCATTTTATTAATAATTCATAGTACTGTTTTGAAGGTGATTGGAGGTTTAAAAAGTCACTTGTGCACTGAGGTTGTTGTACACAAGTTATTTGAATGTCAATGAATAGTATTTACAAAGATATACATGCTTTCATCAATGAAACATGGTAAAAAATAGTTTGAATCCGCGATCTCAGAATATGGGACGATAAACAGATTTTCAAAATACTTTAAGCATGTTAAAAGTTTAAACTTAGGGTGGTTAAAAAATATTATTACTTGACATTTTACCTTTCACGAATAAAATCTTCAGTTGCAGTTGTCCATTTACTCTCTTTTTGTTGAAGAGAGGTACCTTGAGCTGCAGAGGCTGAAGCAGTGGCTTGGGACCCAACATACACTGGTTCATATGCTGGAGACAACAAAAGTGCAAAAATGGTTTACAAGAAGAACTTAGTACTAAAAAATGAAAATAGAGTAATTGGTATTGGCATCAGTGGCCACAAGCCCAGTTGGCATGTCTCAATTTTTAGTTATTTAGTCACAATTCAACTTCGTGCTGCTAGGATAAGAAAAACAGATGCGCTCATAACACATCCACCCGTACATGTTGGCGCAATTGGTGTGAATAAAAATTACAAGCTGTAAATAAATGGAAATGTCAGTGAAGTGTCTCGCATTGTGTAAAATCTGTTTTTGTTAAGTATGTTCGATTTCCCCTGGTATACCTCATGGTGAAGTTAATTTGGGTAAGTCATGAGAAAACGCCAATGAAATGATAGTACAATAAGAGACTTGTTAGTCTGTATAGTCTATAGTGACACCACAAAATGTCAATAATCCAGAGGGTGGGATCCAAGTGGTCAACACCCCCTTTACTTCGCAAAACATATATTCTGTTTTGGGAGCTAAATAAACGTGAACCTAAAATTGTTTGTTGCAATTCCCCACATAACTGCCTCCTGTCTAAATTTGCCATTGTTTTCAAACACAGAGCATTGTTATGAAATATTTGCGATTTGCACACTGGTAAGAGACAAAATGTTTTTGCCCAGTGGTCACATTGTTGCAATAACATGTAGTTTCCTCAGTGCAAACCGATTATTGCGCTACAGAGCAAAATTTAGCATAGTTCTGTTTTCAAACGCATTGTGAAAATGTGCAGAGGCGCATTAGGCTACTGCATGTAAATTTTGTTTTCATTTGTAGGGTACATTCAAGCCCTTTGTTTCGAAGTAAAAGAAACCTTTGGCACATGTATCATCGCAAACACTCATTTCTTGGTTTTCCATAATACAATTGCGCAGGCCATAGAGACATTCCAATTTTCCAAAGCGCGACTAAAATTGACTGTAATTTTACAGCAAAAAAAGGAGTTACGCCCAAAATTTTGAGCCCCTACAATTACTGTCAACATAGCTTAAGATGCCACTATAGAATAACTTACAGCTTTGTGTAATATGTGAAGGATAGGCTACCAACTGTGGTTGGTTATATGAGGAAGCATCACTGCACTTTGTCATGCCCGTGGAAGCATGTGATACAGGATTCACACTTTCATGCTTTTTTCTTGGCAGCTCGTCAATAGTCTCTGCAAACACAGAAATCACAATAAATATCACTTTTTGACAAGATTTACAAACAAGTGAAATGTTTTTGACATCATCAACTTAAAATGTACATGCCAAAATATCCTACAAACACTTACGTTGGTGTGCGGACAATTGTGTATAACTGTAACAATCAATAGACAACATATTTTTCAATGTCAAGACATTTTTTTCGAGACTTCACCAACATATTTCATCCAGTGCACTAGACTGTCACTTGCCAATAAGTGCTACATTTAACAAGAGGCCCTCATGATTTTTTTCTATATCTGTGATTTCTCATTTTTGCATTCCAGCCCTGCTTTCAAGAAGCTTTCAACCCATTACATAATATCTCAACACAGATGTGCAGGCAAAGTAGGAGATTGTTTTCAGCATTTGGAAAATTGCTACAAACCAAAATTTGTCCATTGTGGCTAAATTTGCTGCAAAAAATATGTCAGGCAGTGAGCATACATAATTTATTCAGTCAACAATGATTCCTGAGTTTCAAAAACTTAGCTGAAGAAATAAAAACCATTAATGTGTATTGTAAACATCAGACAGTTAATCAATGTTGAGACGGAACAAATTGAACATGTTTTTTTATTTATTTTACCTTTCACTGATTCAACAGATTGTTGTGGCATCGAGCCTCTAGTCAAAGTTGGAATCTTTTGACCTTCATGTTTGTTTTCAGGTGAAAAGCCAGGAATATTATTGCCACCATTCTTGTCCTGCGACCTTCTATATGTATCTAAAAACATGTTTTTTTTTTCAGAGAGTGCCTAATTGGAAACACATGCTCTTTAATAGAATTTTTTGGAAAATGTTGTTCATACCTTTGGAACCACTGCTGTATTCATAACTCATTTTACCATCAGCCTTTGAATCTTTAGATTGGCCCCAAGACTGCGGTCTATTACCGTTTCCAGGTGCATTTTCTGTAATGTAGCCAACCTTATAACATTTGTTTACAACTAAAATGTAGTTTAAATAAGATCAAACAATGTGTACAAATACAAGTTTACCAGTTTCCTGTTTCGAATTTTCTGTTTCCTCATCCCATGTGGTTTTTGCCGGACGTGGCCACAATCTGGTTCTGATCACTTCCTTTCTTCTCTTCTGCTTTTCACTAAGTTCCTATTTAACAAATACCTTGTCAGGAATAGTAACAAGCAAACATTAAAATATTCTTTTTGAAGACAGGCCTATTGTTACATTTCTCAAAACATCTGAAACCTTGCACATACCAAGAAAATAATATGTGCACCTTTTCAGTTTGGTTGTTGGACATTTTATCATCATCATAGAGTATCTGCGAAGAAGGTTGGCTACTCATGGGTGGTTCGCCTGGTGGTGCTGGAGGTGGAACAGGTTTTGGGACGGGGGCAGGAGGTGTTGGTACAACAGAAGCCATTGATGTTGGATAAGACAGAACTTGTTGCTGACCGACTGCTTGGTGTGGTTGTTGCATAGCTAGGGGCAAAAGTATAAAATACTATTTTTATCTTTAAAGCTACTACCCCAGCAGTGAGTGTAACCAAGTTTAAGTTTAAATGAAATCATTAAAATTGTACACATTGTAATATATATTAATACAGTACATGTTTAGTTTTTGACAACTCCAATCCACAACATAATAAAGGATGACCAAATTTGACAAATACTTTTGAGTGATGTGACAGTTAGAACATTTGTCAAACCTGTCGGTGGAATCATAACAATGGGCTGTTGGCCCTCCTGTCCCATTGAGGGGATTTGCAAAATCTGCATTTTTCCATCAGGCCCAGGGACAGCAAGCTGAATAACATTTAATGGCTGACCATTTGTTCCAAGAAGCCTCATATCACCAAGGTTTGGAGCCATAAGCATAACTGCAATAAAAAATATTCATGTTACACCAGTACACCAAACTAAATTAGATTTGAGACCTTTTAGGTCGAAACAGTGGCCATCTGTCTGCAGCTTATACATAAATTAGATTTATTAAATACAAATTGTATATTCCACAACAATCAACACAAATCCTGGGGAATTGGTAATCATTGTGATGACTAGTCTAACAATAATGTTGGTGACTGTTTATAATGTATATATATGATACAGCTCCTACACACCATGGTTAGGCACAAACAGACAAACATTACCTGGTTGATTTCCTGGTGCTTGTTGTATTGTCTGTTGCATTAGAGGAACTCCACTTTGCATAGGCATGTCTTTTCTGGATTGCAGCATTTACAAACATTATGCACAATTGACTTTTACAGTACAAATTACTTTTAAGCTTTGGAGCACTTTGTGTATAAAACTGTGTACAAATTAGTGTTAACTATGTGATTCATGTTCTGTTGTTAAGCATTAAACACCTTTTCTTCATAGGTGAAAACCATTGATCAAACCTTATTTCTCCACCATATGATCCCATCATATTTGCTTCTTCATTGTGGCGCATTTTCTTAGATTGTGGTGAAATTGAACCAGCCTTAATTTTAGCATGTTTCTTCTTCCTCGACATTGACAAAGCTTTCTTTTTAAGCATCTCTGGACTCGATGAATCAGATGCTGAATTGTCGGAACTGAACACAAAATACACACTTATATATAAATTAAATAGGCAAACTACAATATTGCAAGTTGGGGGATTTTTTTTCTTTGCTTTAACACTTGAGATAAAAATTACAAAATTTGTAACACAGTTACAACTTACACAACATTTATATATATTTGAAAATTTTATGACTTACAGATTATGTTGTGGCCCCTTAAATAATTCACCTATTTGTTACAGTTATCTCGTCATTCCAATAATGCAACTACAACTGACATGTCACAATTTATGAAAATGTTCATACAAACTTTAATTGTTACCTTTTATCATCAGAGTCTGATGAGCTGGAAGGAGCAGCCAATTTCATTTTTTTCAATTTTGCTTTTGTCATCTTTTTTCCCAGTTTACTCTTGTTCTTCTTCTTTTTAGCTTTCTTCACACTTTTCATCATTTGCAGAATTTCGTTTTCATCCAAATTGTCGTCAGAAGAGTCACTCTTGTTGAGTTTTTTTATTTTACCTTGTGCCTTTCTTATTTTCATTAACGACTTTTCGTGACGAGCAACAGAGGCAAGAGCTGTTTTTTCCATCATTTGTTGAACTTGTGCAGCTGAATGACCCTCCTCATCTCCCTGGCCATTTGCTCCACTTGTTTGCTCATATGTCTAATAAGAATTTATGGTCAATTTTTGTAGTATGCTGTATTAGTCTCTGGTCTACGAATTTAGGGAGTTTGAGACTATAAAAATATTCAACTTTTTTTCACTGGTGTAAGTTGCTTTTAAAGCAGAAGGTGCCTATAGACTAACCAAAAGGCAGTTTAGGTGAACTGGTTTGAATAATTTGTTTGTGAAATTGTTTAACATGCAAGTATGTTTCAAATGAATATGTGTCAATATCTTACATATATAATATATATATATAATCGACCAGCATAAAATGGAAAATTTATGTTAAAAATGTTGTTATATGTAAACATCACGGCACCGTTGGCTTCTAACAGCCCATCATATATTTCTAGTCATTAAGCAAAAGAAATAAAGACCCACGGGAAAGCTTTTAAACTCCATTGTTGGTTTTGAGGAGTGTTTTTCTGATGACTGAAAGGAAAACCCAGACTTTTGTTCAATTTGCACATCATCGCCATACTTCTTGTCTGGTGAATCCCATTTGCTAATACCAATTTTTCCAGGTTCCAGTGTCTTTTTGGATATTTCTTCTTCATTTCTACAAATAAAAAAGTTTTTACCTGAATGAACCCCCAATGTACACAAAATCAGCACCAAATGAGTCAGATTGAGCATGTTACATAAAAATTAAATAAACTGAAATTAAAACTAAGAAAATAGTCTACCCAAAATAAGACATTGCTTCTGATTTTGCTGCTGGTTTTTCTTGCATCTTAGGTGGGGTTTTATGTATTGATTCTCTGTGTGGCGAGCCATGCGACCTAGAACGGGACCTGGAGTAGGAGCGGGACCTAGATCTTGAAAATGACCGTCTTCTCTCAGCTGAATATGATCTGCTTCTTGATCGAGAGCGCGAGTATGATCTTGACCGAGATCTATTTTTAAAAAAATACTTCTGATCAATTTAACCATTTTAAGATATACAAAATAAGTTTTACCTTGATCGGGAGCCATAATTTCGTGAATAGTTTCGACGTTTTGGTACGTAACCACCCCCTCTATTCCAGTTCCCTCTGTAATTACCTCTTCCCCTGTTTTGCCACCTGACAGAAAAATAAAACACTACTTAAATGACGAATTGGCAAAACTTAAACAGAACATAGAAGCCACAGTTATTCTTTATTTTATGCAAAATTTGTTTGCAACAAACAAGTTACCTTCCACGTGGGTTGAAGTTTCCACGATAGTTATTGTAATTGTTATAGTTGTTGTTGTAGTTGTTGTAATTTCTTTGGTTCCAATTACTTGCTTGAAATGCACCCCTTGACTCCCCTGGTGCCCGAAACCTCATTTTTGTCCAGTTAGCTGTCCTCAAATTTGCTCCACTTTCTGTCCGAATTGGACTCAAAGAAATAGACTTGCTGAAATACAAACATTTTGATAAGTTACTCAAACTGGCAAGACATGGCAGTAAGTTACTTTTGTCAAATAAACACGCACAATTGCATTAAAGAGCAAACTACCAACTTACCGACGTTCTGGATAACTGCCATGTCTTGGACTTGGCGAACGTGACGACATGTTTTTGTTAAAAATAACATATAAATACACTTATCTCATGACAACCTATCGTAGGAAAATGAAGAAATAAAATTTACACAAAAGTGCACTGTAGAACAAAATTACATACTGCGCACGTCCAAATAGTAAAGCCTATTGGTAACACAGATTTACAAAACGAAACTAAACGAAACTAGCTTTTGCAAACACACGCAGCCATAAGTTCTGCTTACAAATCATTTCCATTGGCTGTTTTTCAACACGTGACACGTCTCAATGACATAGAAACAACACGCCGAAATGCTTTTTTCATTTATCATTGAAATTCGAAAAATCCGCACGAGCAGTAGTTTATCGTTTCGGGTTTATTTATTTCATGGCAAATCAAATGTAAATCGAAAAGAATGACGAGCTTGGGTTAAAATTTGGCTGACAACAAAAGGCCATTTATTTTTTCTAGTATGTCCTTGGCCTGCATGTTCCCGTAAGCCAGTGCTTTTCAACCTGTGGGACCATCCGCACTGGTGCGGATATGAAAATTTGTGGTGCGGATGGCAAACATGGTGCGGATGAGTGCGGATGAGTGCGGATGAGTGCGGATGACAATTAATCGCCCGATAAGTAGGGTTTTTGGTCTAAGAATTTTCATATTTGGTTACGTACACTCGCTTCAATAAGCAACGCTAATCCTTCCCCTTGAATCGTCGGTAGGTTTCCAATAGTTTAAATTCCAAAACTGTTGTTTTCTTGAGTCACAAACAGTTGAAATGTATTTGTACAAAACGGTATGCGCAGGTTTTACAGCGAAAGCAAGCAGGCAAATAACGCCGGGAACGCAATTAACTCTTACTGGGGCGCGCAGTAATTCCACAAGCGCAAGTCACATTGCAACACATGTTAATTACACGGTGAATCTAAAACGCCCTTTGTTAGGTCAACTGTTGGACACAAAACGGTATAATTACACAACAGAAACGTTCAAGATAGGGCAATTTATCATGCCGCCTGGAGGTTAGAATTACTTACACGCAAGGTGTCGATTTATACCTTTTTCACCATTCTAAGTGTTCACACGGGCGGCGTGGATAAATGTAGAGTTATACTGGTATGCAGTACCACGAACAGACAAACGCTATTTTTATCTACAAAAGTCCATAAATTGAATTACTATAATAACTTAATTAGGCCTGATGTATCGGTCACGCCAATCTTGCAACATTTACATCGATCTTACTGTTTTCGTTTTTAGAAGATTGGACGATTTTCCTATTCACATGTAGTTGTCAATTTTTTTTTGCCGTACATGCTGGTGGCAAAAGTGGTTCGAAGACGTCGGAGCCAGTATAAGTCGTTTAATTTCAAACCGCAAACAATTATTTGGAGAGGAATTTTTATTTCGAGTGTTTAACAAACAACAGTATTTAACTGGAACGGTTACGTAGTGTTGAAAACTTAATGGCATCATCGTTCGGGATCCCCACCCCCCAAAATTTGTCTGTTTAAACAACTGAATAAACGCAACTACAATAAATTATAGGACAAAATCCATGCAAAAACCACCCAACACTTGCTATAAGTGCGTTGAACTTACCATTGTTTGGAGTATTGTTACCGAACACGTGTTATTGTTACGAAACAAGTATCATTTTTCGTTCAATCGGACGTTAAAAGAGACATAGCACCCAACAACAGGCAGGGTTTTTAATTGTTTTGTCGTTATTTCAACTCGTATTCTAAACTTATGTTAGTACAACAATCCTGTAATCGAAATAAACCTGGTCTTTCTCATGCGTTACTTACCAGATACACCATTTTTGCGACAAGCACGACAATTTTTCTTATATGTTCGACACGCAATAAACAATCGACGCCCTGGTTACATTTTATGCGTTTGGCCGCATTGTGCGGATGAAACTTTCGTGCCATAGAAAAGTGCGGATAGTCTTTGAAAAGGTTGAAAAGCACTGCCGAAAGCAGAGGCTTTTTCTGCCAACTTACGTTTTTTTAGCTCCAGCTATGCTTTAGTTTCGTGCAGTGAGATTGAAACTGGCTCTTCGTATGCCAATGTTTGACGACCTATCGCTTAAACCAATGAGCTTTTTCTAATGAAACAAGTGACCTATATATATGTCAATCGATTCGACCACCAAGACACCTCGTGTATAGTTTTTAAACATTTGTACTGACGGAAAATTTAAACATTGGTATCACGAATGGAAATGGACCGTACCTCCAGAGACAGAAGAGTTGGGTCATGCTCGTATTAAAAAAAATAATCGAACGTTCGCTAACGTTGGTGATAGTAATCTTCTGCACCTGTAGGTTTCAAACCAAGAGATAAATCAATTCATTTTATATTAACTTGATAACGCTTTCCTAATGTTTTTCAAGTTGGTTCTTGTTGACGTGGGTTGATTTAATATTTTTGCATTTTTATCATGCTGTCAGGTGGTGCAAACATTAGATAATTTTTGAAGTGGCTGATATGATTAAAATTGTACTCGTTAAACCTTAACCGGTGGGAAATTTCGGGTTGCGTATTAGTCGGCATAACAATAATAAAAAAAGTTCTGTATTCACTGTGTGGCGTACGCTTATATCCAATTGGCCAAGCAGTGCGGTTTAGAACTAGAAGCTGACACGATAGCTGGCAAGCTTCATTGTAAATGTGTACCATTGTTAAAAAATTAGGTCAAAAAGTTACTTTAAAATATTAGTGGGAAATAAAGATTCAGTCTAAACTGTAAGTGAAAAATAAAAGAAAAAAGGAAGAACCACTGTAAACTATGGTGATTGGCGTTACAATTGAACTATTTTTCATAAATTAGTGTCATTTGAAATTTTTTTCAAATTTGAGAAACACAATCCAAATATTGTTTCAAAGAATCTGTATTTTTGAAGTGAAAAAAACAAAGTGATGCATCCAAATTTAATGATGTTTACTGTCATCCTTGGGAAATGGAAATCTTTCAATTGTTAGAGCTCCAAGGAAAAGAACGAAACCAGGAAGAAGGCCTCTCTTGAACAACTATAGAAAAATACAAAATACTTTAACCAAGTTCACAAACACATTCCAATTTACACACTTTATTTTATTATTCTTTACTACAACAACAACCTGTATACAGCCCAAAAATTACTTATCAATCAATTCCTTGAAAGGTCAGTTGCTGGCAATTGTCACATTTACATTAACTTTAGGCATAAATATCACAAAAAATATTTAATGGAACAAACCCTAGGTATCGAAGTGGATTTGTTAGGTGTGGAGTATATCCAAACATCATTTCTTAACCATGGATTGTTTAATCCCTTTGCTTTAAGTCGCTTTTGAACATCTTCATACGGAGTTCCCTCAATTTTCCAGCTTCTGTATAAATATTGTAAGTAGCACTTTTACAACATCTTATGTAAGATATGTGATTCCTTAGACTGGCCTGGACTGCTGCTAAATCATCTAACCAAGATATTGTTTTGTAGAATATATATATTTCACATGCGGATACAGACAGACCGGTAACCCTAATTTTATCCATTAGGGAGCGCTACTTTTGCAGCATTTTTTTTATTTCCTTTTGGTTGGGATACAATCTCTAAGATCCACATTCATTTCAAGGCGTCGAACTTTTCTTCGAGTACAAAAATAACAACCATATGCAAAGAAAAATAAAGAAACAAAACAACTTTGGACAACGAGACTCAGGTAGAACCCAACGGTCGTATTAATTTTTTTTTCAACTTAACATAAGTTCCGCTATTTCAAGTACTGCGAAACTCACCCAACCGTCTCTGGAAAGTTACATAAACATTATGACAACCTGAACAAATTGTTATCTGATGTTGCATACACAAAAAATGCAAATCAAACACTTCCATATTTAAACCCTGCAACTGATCTACGTCAATTGTGCCACAAAGGTTGGATAATTTCCTCTATTATTACAGTGACAATTAACAACGAGAGCCTTTTGTATCGCAATTAATTTAATACAAAACATAGGACTTAAGCAGAGTTTTGTAAAGCTGCAGCATTGCTGCCGGAGCGCACCTATAAATGATTATGGTCACTTATAAGCTATAGACCCCCATTCTTTATTCATACAATTTATCTTTTTCATGCTGTGCTACGCTCTCCATAAAATTACCACTGCAATGGTAATCAGTATGTTGAGAGAGAAATACGTATAATTATCACAACAGTTGTGATATTAAGCTTTAAATGTAAGTTCCATACAAGGTAAAGAAACAAGTAAACACATTGAACGCTGCAAACGAAATTTTAAATACCAACGTTTTTTTCAAGTAGGGCGTTTAGAAATTGGACACTGATGAACGTTAATCTAACCATCCAATTTTGGGTATGAGCAATGTACTGTAGTCTTTGTGCTATGGTTGGAAAGCTAAGACAATTTTCTTTTTCTGTCAAAATTGACAGGAAAATCCGACATCATGCAAGCCTTACCTTAGAGAGTGTACCCCGACCAACAAAAAATGAAAAAAAGTTGTTACAACAATAGCGCCACCTAAAGGATAAAATTGGGGTTACTGGTCTGTCGGTATCCGCATGTATATATTTCACCTATACGGCATCATCAGTATTCTTATTCAAACAGAGTAAGATATGAACGAAGACATCTAAAAATGTGGCCATCTATTTCTACAGGTTGACCAGATTGGAAATAATGTCGTGCACTTTAGCGAAAATTTACCGATTATCCGCACAATATTAATGAGCTAATGCATTAACATACGAAAAAATGGTTGCGATTGTCTGCACAATTAACGATCGCTGAAACGAAACCCTCCGCGCCAAAAAACAAACTTTCCAATCTGGCAGGTTGAACACTGACAATATAATACTTGCATTAACTGTGACTTTTATTTTCTAAGATATTAAATGCAAACAAACATAATTAAATTATATTACAACACCTAAAAATATATATAGTATGTTTTGATAAATTATAGACCAACATATGCACATCCAAACTAAACAACTTTATTCGTACTTTGCTGACTCTTTTCCAGTTATTTAAAATAAGTTATATAACTTAAAGAAAAATCTCATACAAAATACAGGTTAATCAACTTTTGTAACAACGCTCAAGTATGCAAGATGCAAACTAAAGTATAGGCCTAGCCTACTGTCACTAAACGCATCAGTAGTTACACCTACTTCCAATGTGGTTTGTATTTTTCTGGAATCTCCTCCCAGATGTACCCCATTGTTTCTTCTCAAAGCTTTCCAGCACTTTTCAGAACCTTGCTTTCCAGGGTCTAGTGTACAAGGTACAACAAAACAAAACACTGCAACTTAAAGTGCACTTCTTTAATTTAATGACCTTGGAATTCGTTAGGTGGCGCCAGACGTGGTAAGCTCGTAAATCTATTTTTCTTTTTTTGCATTGTCGTACGCTGCTTTTACCTTCATGATGTTTAAATAAAAGAAAAACTTTTACAATAAAAATCAATGAACAATTACCTTTTTCGCCAAATCCCCAAAATTTAAAACTATTTCAGTTCTGCAGCATGATTTAATTGCAACTATACCCAAATAATGACGATTAGGCTATGTAGTAACCCAACAAATAATGTGTTTAATTTTTTTGAAGATAATAGCACAGCTTAGCAGCCTGTTATATTAGTAGGCAATTATGGTTACCGACCCACAAACCGTAAACATGCAATAAGTTTTACATTGATTTTCATCGTAGATTTACCTGAGTTTGGTATGAACATGATTTAAAAACTTTTTGCTGCATTTTACGGTTATAGCCTATCAATGATGTCCATGCTATACTTTGGTTCTACATTTTGCCTAACTGCAATAAGATAGGTTAGATGATAGGCCGCAGAAAAAGTTCTGAAATTTTGTTTTTCAATCGAGTATGCGTAGGATTTCAATCTGCCAAGTTGTTTCGTGCAGTGGATATAACAACAAATGTGTGAAGCTTTTTTATGCTTAACTTATTTAACATGCAGCCAAAAAAACATTTCGGGCAAATAACCGTTAAGGAATTTCCTTGAAAACGTTTGAATGTTGTATCACAAATACAATTATGTGCAGAAGATAAAAGGTTGAGATTTACTGACAATCTTGGCGTTACTATTAATAGCCAACTTTTCATAATTCGGCCGAAATTAAATTAAGCTTGCCTAACACCGCTGCGGCTTTCAACAACTTGGTTAAGAAAAAACAGCTTAAAGACACTTCACAGAAAAAGCAAACAAGACAAGTACGTTTTATTTAAACCGGTGGCTCTCAAGTGATTTACTTTCAAACCGAGAACAATGAAGTTAAGCTTGTAAAATTAGATTTCTCTCTCTCTCCAATGAAGCAATAACTTGTCGAAATCGATAAAGGCTCCTTCTGCAAGGAAATGTTGACTGATTTTACGAAATATTTGTGAAAGATTTTTTTTACGTATCCAATTCACAAAAATTAAGGATTTAGTTTATTTTTGTCTTAAAATATTCCTACATATTGTGTTCAGTGTTGTAGTTTATGCGCAATGCAGGTTCAAATATCATCAAGTGAACAAGTGTCGCAAGATACTTTCTCTAGCTAGTACAGTAACGCAGATATCCTATCCTGTAGATTCTGTTTAAGACAATGAAGTAAACGTTTATTTGTTGTGTGGTTAATGCATCATACGGTGGGTATGAGAGTTGTTGTGTGGCTATGTAGCCTGTTTTGATGTGTTTGTTAGCAACGCAAACATATTAAATTGTGCAAAGAAATAGACAACATACGACGTGGAGCCGAAGGTATTCTGGCGACTGAAAGATCCATAAACCGTTTTGTATGACAAATGCCAGATAGAGGCTTGAACAAATATGGTGTGGGGAGAATATTTGGTCACAAGTGCGTCAGAGGTCCGAAGAGCAACTGTTTTTCTTTCACAACTTTGTACATGAAGACAGACACGAAAATTGCCGTGGATAGCGATCTAAACTATCGAGGGGAAACTTACGATCAAATGAGAGGCTGTAGGTGAACGAAAATTCCCCATTATCAGATCCATGCCAATTTCGTTTTCACGCTTAAACGAGATGCTCTGTTTATTTGCTATACCATAGCTCCAAGAAGCTGCTTTTCCCCAAATGAGATCGTGCCAAGAAGGCGTCATATCTTTCGTGTGAACAGTGTTTAAGGGCAAACAGACCCCGACCGGACTAAGTTAAAGATTGACTTGGGCATGAATGATGACAAATGTTTGGAAGTCGGCGGCCGCTGATCTTATCACAGAATCAATACCAGAGAGAGTGTTTTGCAGCTGCCATATGGTTTGAGTTTTCTGATTGAAGATGAAAAACTTTGCCTAGCGTTGTCATGTTAAAGGGATGCCATGGTGGCATAGGCTAAGATTTAGCACATGTAAATATGAGAAATGAGACAGTATCGGGCAAAAGCAGCAGGCCATAAAAAAGTTGAGTTTAATGTATTTGTGATGTAGATTGTTGTGTAAATTATACTTTACCACCTACAGCACGACGCCCATTCGACAATTGCTTTAACGTAGAAACGTAGAGTTTCATAAATTATGTCAAGCTGTTTTGCAGTTTGAAACCCTATAGTTATTATGAGACATTCAGGTGTTATTTGTACCCCTGAATCGGGAAATACAGCAAAATATGGTCGATTTTGCTGTTTGCAGTTCTCAGAAATGTATAGGCACGACTGCAGCAACGAAATATAATTTCATAACAAGATCAGCAACAGTCTTTGAAAACCGTGACTGGTGGGTCGTTTTATTGATGATCATGCGATTGTTCGATGACAGTTTATTTGCTTTGCATCGGCCAGCATAGGTTCGACATTAGATTAACGCAAACAAAAGCTTTGTTGGTCTCTCGGAGTCGCGTATTGTCTGTCAGACTTTCTTCTAAAAAGCACGAAATGATTTATCAAGTCCGGAAAATTTCTGTTAACACAAGTTGGTCGTGTCAGGACTGGTTCGTTTTCATCCTAGTCGTTGCGTGCCTTTTGTTGGGGCCCAGAAGATTTTTACCGATCAGTGTACTTAAGTTTGTTGCGTGTGGTCCAAGAGTCAGTGCGAACGACACTTCTGACGTGAAAAACATCCATTCGAGGGGATTCGCAGCCTTGAAGTGGTTTTGGCTTACGTTAGTTCCAGCGACGAGCGGCAGTGAAGTGCCTTTGTTGGCGAGTGCGCGACCAGCTTTGCGACCGTGTGCAGACATGCAAACTGCCACGTAATCCCTGCCCTCAAATCCCCAGAACTTAAAACAAAAATTACGCACGGTGTCGCAAAAGGTCAGTTCTTGTCGCTTACGGCGATGCCGTGGATATTTTCCCGCGAAGCTCTTTTGTTTGTTTACCCGCTGTCGCAACTCGTGGTTAAGTTGTCACTACGAAAATGATCACACTTGGTTTAACTACGTGGAGACAAGCTTTTTACTCTCCCATCATCGTGTATGACAGTCATTGGGTCAAAGTTCAACAGTAGATAAGCACATAGTTGTGCCAGCAGGTGTCGTCCGTTTATGTGCTGCGATGGGGGCATAAAATAATAAAATCACCTATTTAGGTTTTTGTCAGTAAACAGGAGGCTATAAACTGCAGTCAGTCAAACCCTTCATGCTGACCGTCAGTGGAATCTAACGTAAGTCACGCGAATCTTTTTTTCTTGCGGCGAAAGTAACATAAGGAGTAACATAAGTATGGTGATTTTACTCTTATTTCAGTTCTGAAAAAAACCTGAAAAGCAAAACGGAAGCGCTAATGGTAGAAACTGTTGTTATTCGTCCATTATATGGAAATAATGGCAAAACCAACAGCAGGCAAGAGCCATGCGAGGTCAGCGAGTCACAACCCCTTCAAAGCGCGTATGTTTGCACAGCGGTAGTGGAGACAGTTGTTGTACACCCATTTTCTGGTCGCGTTGGTTGTAACCAGAAATTAGTGAATCACTATGGCGTAGACGCAGCGGTAACAATAGGCGTGTCGCTCGTTAAAGCAATGCGAGGGTATACAACTCAGCGGGGTGCCACATTATTACAACACACTGGGGCGGTGTATTTACGACGTATAGTGCTGTGATTCTTATCCTCGTCGCAAAAGAGAAAGTATTTTTGGCTCCTAAGCCCTTTGCTTTATGCTGTACAAATCATTAGTTTAAGTTCAGTATACAACTGCAAAGTCATGTAAAGTAATTATTGTAATAAATTATAATGACAAGCAATGTTACAGGGGATAGGCTTAGAATAAGTACAAATGGTATGAAAAGTTGGATGAACAGTCTTGAGAAAGCTGTTACAATTTTGTGAGAGGAAAAGAGTGTGCATCATGAGTTACCCATATATTATGATTACATTTAAAATTTCCTAAATAATTCAAAAAATTATCTATTGTGTATATGATCATAATGTTCATGACGCAAGGGGTCAGACGTTGTGGTGTTTATGGCCACAGTGAAATTCGCCGAAGTGCAATTTATTGTGGTGAGTTGTGACGTAGTTCGTGGCTGTGTGTGACCTCTTAAATCTGACTATATCCGATGAAATATTGCCTGATGACAGGCGATTAACCAAGCCGCATTAAAAACAATTTTCCCACGATTTCCGCACGTGTTGTTGCGCAATATTTCCTAATTTTTTGATTCACAATGTGTCAACACAAACGTTTTCGTCAAGTGTAGGATACATTAAGATAGCTGTTTACAATACTCTTGACCTGCGGTAGTTGCTAAAAATTGTATCCAATTGGCGTAATTGCCTCGTAAACATTTAGAGCTAATGAGATTACCTGCATGGTTCACTAATTGATTCGGCGAGCAGTGCGGTCACAAATGTGGGCGTATTTTCGATCGACGAGGATTCCTTAAAAATGCTAATCGAGGTCATGGCCGTCACAGCTTGCGACAACATGGCACGGTGACTGCTAACGTTGGAATGAAGTATTTTCTGTGGCCGCCACATGCGAGGTCACGGATATCGTGAGAGCAACGCAAGAGGCTAATCTGCAAAAATGCATACTTGGGCACTACGCAGCACCTCTCGCTTTAGGATAATCCCGACTACTACGGAGCAAAGTTTATATACTGCCTTGTTTCTAATCTTTGGTGCGGGTTATGAACTTGGCGCACGGCAGGGATTTAAGTATCTGACAAATCCATGCGACTTGCGCAAGCGAGTAGCCGGACAAGTCGCCGTAACAACACGTGCTGGCAAAGCGCATCAAGCACCTGCGTCACTCAGCACAGTGCGGCAATTGTGTAAGCGGACTAGCCAGATATAGACACGCATGCGCAGTTCTGCAATCGGCGTAGGAGTCCAAACTGACGCACAAATTTATATTTATTGGTCGCGTCGCACCCACTTTGGTCATACCAGGTTCCGCCTCAAACCAAAATCTACGGCATATTGCTGCCGTAGGTTACATCGTGTAGGTGGGCGCGTTGAAAAGATTGCAGGTTGTTAGAGCGCAAGATTTGGCAGCGGGGTAGGAGCAAACGATATCACGATCGTCTTGCTCAAATATCTCGCCTTTAGCAGGAGGGCGGATAAAGTTCCTTTGAAGGTCGCCAACCAGCAATTTGTGATTGGAATTATAAGATAAACCGCACATAACCGAGGTGTTAGATTGCAAGTGATTGCGTCGTTAAACCGCCGAGCTCTATCATGTTAACCTTGTCACATGTAGGCCAAGTGGCAATTTCAAGTGTTGCGGATTTTTTCTAGTACGACTAAATGCAATCAAGGTAGAATTTTAACGACCGCAAAAGGCGCACTGACGTAACTAAGCAACGAAGTAATTGAGCAAATCAGCTTATCGCAGTTGGTCGGCTGCTTTATCTTGGAACATGCTGCTAAACGCAACCAGCGCTCAGCAAACCCACTCGGTCCGTATTACGTGCCCATGGATTCAAGCACGAATTCTGCGTCGGTAATAGTGCTTAGTCGGCATTTCCAATAAACAAAAGCGATCGTCATGGAGTGCAGGGTAGGCGTGTCCTATTGGATTAGTGGATAGTTTATTGAACCGCCCGGTAGAAGATTATACAGTTAAACGGGCGCGAGCAGTTTATTCGTGTCGTTATTAGCGAAAAGTTGATTACGATGAGAATGTGGACGGTGGTGCGGATCTAACAACGGGCGCAAGGCTATCCACAGATTATAATTAAAAGCGTCTGTTGACGGAACCTGCATATTAGATCTGTCGCCCAGTGATCATCGAGGCCCAGTCCCCGCCTGGCGCAACCGGAGGAAGCAAATTTAGTGTGTTGGTATAAATCACCGAGCGCCATCCCGAATTAACCTCATTCGCTTGGCTCTCTCAGTGCCGACTTGCTTTCGATCATTCAGTGACAGGATGTTAGCATAATAAATGTCCTAGTTAGAAAGCCGAATTTCGGCCTCTCTGTTGAGCGAATCAGTAGCAATTGAGTTTGGTCATTGGTTGTGGGTTACTCAGCTGCCACGGTCACCAGGCGTTATATATTGCATTGAAAACGGATATTTGTAACGCTAAAGTTAACGTTAGTACATTACTTGCTTGTCATTAATAATGGGATGGCATAAGAAATTCGAGACGACAGTTACCTAATTAGCAATGCCTTATCGGAAAGGAAAAGTATTTAGTTTTATTTGTTGACGCTTGAGTTTGCATTATTTAAATTCAGTCGATATCGGCGTTCAAGTGGATCGAGTCACCACGATAGAGAGAGAGAGAGTGACTTGCCGAGTCACAACATTTGACACAACAGTGTGTAGGCTTGAGGGCCCTTGAGCGCTAATTTTGGCTTGTAGTCGTGGCCAGTCACGTTTATTTTGCCGGAATCGCGAGAAAAAGTTAATGTCTCCGAAATCATGGACTGGTAATCACTGTGTCAAGTACAGGTACTGAAACAACATGCAAAGTATGGTTTCGATTTTGTTCTAGGCACATGACCAGTCCTACCGGTTTAAATGGCAGAAAAAGTGTGTGTTTATTTTGTGTCGGATTCTGAAGCTTAAACGAGTTTTTATTTGTTTTCAGCTTTGCATAGGCATGACCGCTAAATCTCAATCCAGTCGCGTAATGCTACAGTACCTGAACGCAAGCCAGCAGAAGAACAAGAAAATCCGCCAAAAGTTCGAGTCGCCGAACGAGCGCAAGGTGAAGTTCAACAGCGAAGTGTGTGAGAGTGGATATTCGACCACAACCTCCAGCGACGACGGCACCAACTCGCCGCTCAAGCAAATGACTTCGGATAAAGCCTTTCAGTTGTACGCAGCCCCCCGCGAGGGCTTCAACAACAAATCCGGCATCGCGAAACACCACCACAAAGTCGACAAGGCGAAGCAGTACAAACATAGCTTCCAAGGAAGGGGACATGTTGACGCAAGTTTTACAGCAAAATCAACCTCCCCTTCTCCCACCTCCCTTGTAGATACGCTGGACCACGATTCCAACGCTTACTACTACGTGGGAAGCGGATTCGATAACAGTGACTCTTACTATGATCCTCTACATCTATCCAACCAACAATGGAAGGTGAGCAACTACAACGACGCTGATAGCAGCGAGGGCGAATCGTTTCACTCAGGAAAGCGCGGGATTCTAAAAAAACCCAAAACCCTCAACTTACCGCAGAACCATGCCGATGATTCAAATCAAGACAAACTCTCACCTTTCGGTTTCCAATCGCACAGCAGTCAAGTGAGCCCCATTCGAGTTCCAGCGGTTTACCCCAACGAGCATAAAACCCCGTCTCCTCTGATTTCCAGCGACGGTTCAAGAAAGTCGGCCTTTACACCGGTTATTCCCCGCAACCATCGGTTGACAAGCGGCAGCGATTTGTCCGATGTCGGTTCGAGTGTTTTTACCCCAGTTAAAGGTCCGGCTGTAGTTGATTACGTCACTTCAGCCGACATTGACCTTGACGTAGACGATGTTGACTTTTCGCCTCAGCACGCAAGAACGAAACCTCTTCTCGAGACGCAGGAACTGGAACGCAGTTTCCAGCAACGTTTGACGCATCATCATAACCTTCCCGCACCTGTACCTGCACCGAGGTCGTCAAAAACCATCGGCGACCTCCAGTCCTTAAAACTACACGATAGAAGGGCGTCGACTTCCACAGTTGAATCAACCACTTCCAGTAGTCCCGTTTCTAAAGTCGAGGCGCTAATTAACGACGCAGTACGGCTTGATGAATACTTAGAAGGTTGCAGCGCTAAGGAGTTAAAGCGATTGCTACGCGAAAAGTTGGACTCAAAAGACCCGAAATGCATTAAAGCTTTGTCCGTTCTCATTCCTGACACGGTTGCAAAGCAGAAAATGTCGCACTGTGTGCGTTGTCACAAGGTGGGTGGCGTCCCTTGCTTGTTTTTGTTTTATGATTAGTTGATGATATTTCCTTCACGGTCATTAAAATGGATAACGGCATTAGTAACGCATATATGCAACGATTTCCGACGATTCGTTACAGGTCAGTTTGTTTATTTTTCTGCAGAACTTTAACCCACGTGAGCGGGGCCGTTGCTTTTTGTCACATCCCGAGTCCATGGTATTCAAACTGGGTCAGGACAACGAAGGGGCAAATTTCCAGTGTCAGTGCTGCAAAACCGGATTTCGTCTCCTAAAAATGGATTTCTACGAGGAAACAACCAACTCGCTTTTGACAGGTGAGAAGATGGTGTGATTATAGAGCGGTTTACCGCCACAACCACCCTGATTGGCCCCTAATGGTCTGCGCTGCTCTCAATTCGACACTTTGCGCGCTGATTATAGGTCCGAGGTGATAATGGCGCGATAATGTTTGTCGGTGTTTCACTTCTGGCCGACAGTTTCGCCCGGAATTCGCCTAATGCGCCTCCCATCAGTGATAAAAATATGCGGCGTATTTCACTGAACTTCCCTGCCTGGTGCGGGGCGCCCTACCCCGGCGAGACCGATTTAAACACGTTTGATAGACCATAGTTAACAACCTCCTACCGTTGTGTGGTAACTTGGTCTTGTTGCAATTGGTTGCTATGAAAATTGTTGACAATATTCGGTTTTGAAAATAATTTGAAGCATTGAAGTGTTATTGGTACAAAAAGAACCTGAATTGAAACACTTACCGCTGAATCATTGGATTACTCCCCAGTTTTTGTACAAAAATGGATTTGTTTTCCATTACAAGTGTGCTAACTAGTGTTTTTCATCATAGGTCACTGCTACAGCGGCCAACACACAACCGACCCAGAAAGCGTCGATTACCGGGAAGCAGAAGGAGCAGCGAAATCTTGCGAGGAGAACGGATGCGTCGAATTCTACGTTTGATCCTCGAGTTTTATTTTTTTACCAACCTTCAACACTTGACGATGCGCGGTCATCGATGGAGAGCTTTTCTCACTCACCGCTCTTGTGGACCTTGATTTAATTGCACGTTGTTGCAATAATAGATCTGAGATAAGATAACTTCGTCGTGTTGGCCTTTGAAAACGCTCAGCGCTAATTGATGTTTATGACTTACTTGTCGCATTGCTAAAACCGAATCTCGGTTATTTTAGCTTGCGCCATAACGTAACTTGTTTTTCATCTCACTGCTACTTTCGTATTGATTTGCACACTGTGTTATTTGTTGTTTTCCGTCTATGAGTGTTTTTGTGCTATCTCGTGATCCATGAAAGGAACAGTTGTGGGAACAACAAACAACTGCCCAACCTAATCACAATCCAAACTGACCGCCGTTACTGCATTTTTTTCAATTCACCAAACACTTATAAAACAATAGAGACATGTTAAAACGTGCTAATTTTCTGTTGCATTCCAGTAATAACCGGTTAAGTGTGGATCACATCAAACGAAGTTTTCGAGTACTTTTGGCGTTTTGCACTGTTGTTTCGTTCTTCCCAGTGGTGAAGCAGAGCTGATTACACGTTTTGTATTTACGAATAATATATGGTCGGTTCCTGCTTTCGCAGATGGAATTTAACGTTCACAATAAAACCAAGAATGACAATTACGTTGTGCAAAATATCGTGGCCATGTATGGCCCGAAGTCAAATACAACTATGACAAGGCAGATTTTTGCGGACAAAAATAGTTTCTTTATAAAATAATTTTCGTATAAGAACTGTATATTGGCAATGGCGCTTGGTTTGTAGGTTAAACCTCGCCTGAAGCGATATTCCATGTGCCTTTTATAAAACGATATCGCCTGCCATAATAAGTAGTTCAATTTTGCATTTATTTTCAGTCAACGTTGCTGTCCGAGTTTATATGCATTTTTTTATATTTACAGAAACGGGTGATACGTTTGTAGACAAAATCAATGTCGAGTATTACAATAATCTACCAGATTCTGCTGTTTTTAGGAAAGTGGTCTTGCAGTTATCGTAGCTTATAGTGGTGGCCGCTCTTGCAAACTAAACTACCATGCATGACTAATTAGGCTTTTTCGTCTCAACACAAGAGCATTATTTTACTTTCACCAAATTAGGTGAGTGATGAGGCACGTGGACAACATAATACTATTCCTTCAACACACTGTGAGGTGGTCTAATCAGTGCCATTCAATTATACCCTTTCAGTTATAGACAGTATAAATATTGGTTTGAGCGGGTTGGGCCGTAGTAGAATAAGTACCTCATCCTAAAGAAGAACTGAAACCTAATAAACCACAAGACCACGTTTAACCCAAACCAGAGTAAATTCCACAACAACAAAATCATCTTAAATAAGTTAAATTAATTACTACTTCCTCGTTTGGAAATGAAAACCGATGCAAGCACGAATTTCCTAAACCTCTCATAAGATTGTTTGCAGCAAATGTCTCTCAAGTACAACCCACCTTCAACCTCACCCTGAACGCACAAATAACACACCAACAATTGGCACCGAATATAAGCAAGGTGTAATGTGAGTTGACAAATTCGAACAATCCAGGGGCGTTTAATCGTTAAACATAGGTCGTTATCAATACCAGAAAAGCGTTCACATATAATACGAACATTAGTAGTGAATACATCAGGCAATTTTCATGCAATATGTTTTTTTACAGGGGGCGAACGAATGGACAAAACGGCACGCTTGAAAGCATCAAGTAACTTCAAATGGTTACACAGGAGCTCTTGGCAGTGCTTGTTCGTGCATGGCTCCAACATCTCCCGATCACATTACCTTGTTGTGTGTACAACGATAATGGTCCTAAAGTATATATACATTATATCGGCGACTAAACAACGCTAAAAGTGCATGCATGTGCAGTTAGTAAAGCGCTCTGTAAGAAGATACGCAAAAATATACTCGCAAAGTAATAGATTCGGCATTTCGTAAAAAGCGTTGCATGAGCATCCAAAATACACTGATGTGGGATGTGTGAGATGTTATTCGGCTACTTGACACGATAATTTCGATTCCCACAATGCTCTTTCAAACAACATGATGAAGTGGAAAGCACGAGAAAACGGGAAGCTCTTCTGCGTTCCGCGGCACGTTCCTCTTTACTCGTGCGAAAGAGAGCGGTTAATTGCTGCACGGTGGCAATCATTCAATGGCTTCAATGGGCCGCCTCCCATTCCGTACCATAGACGAGCGTGGCACCGCACCGGTCCAGTTTCGGGTTTGCGCACGCTGGCTTTGTTAATAGTTCGTGCGTGTGTGATGTCATAAAGTGTCGTTTGAAGGTGGACAAACACCTTATCGGGTTGCTATTCTCAACGCATTGACTGTTAGAAAAACAAACGTTTACGAAATTTCTCAGCGACTTGCAAAAGCAACAAATTTGGCATGGACGTTAATAATAGCTGCGCAGTAACAATACATCCAATAGGTAAACTGTTTTCAGCCTTGTGTTAAATTGCAGAACATGTTAGCGAATTCCGGGAAATCAGAAATCGTTTTAGTTTTCCAACGGCGGATTTCTGTGGTTAGTACGGCGAGGAGACGTTGATGGCTAATTGGTCCAATCACTGCTGTTGTTGCTCATTGCTCGGTGTTCCGTCCGGCGAGAGAAGGACCGCCTTCATTCCTGAAGTGGTTTCCAAGCGGCGTTCGGTTGTTGTGGTTCGATATGTCTTAGTGATCGTAGTTACCTTCGAAAACAACTCATTTAAACATTCAGTGGTGGGAGACTCCCAGCAATTGAACACTGCGCCCAAAATGACGTTCTCCGGAATGGAAAAATTGCACGGCTTTTTAAAATCATTGCTTTGTTTTGCCAAACGTACCAAAAACTTTAGTTTGGAATAAATGTTCCCTACAACGCTACGGAAATGTAGGTATGGTGCAAAAGTACTTTCAAAAGCAAGAAAATTGAGCAACACAAATTAAAAAAATGTTGGAAAAACGTAAAATATAGTTGTACATACATTTTCCTGCTGCTGAAAGTGCAACATGAGAAAACAACTTTAATCTACATGCGGTCAACTTTGCAAAAAAATAAGTGCCTCGTCACAACACGTACAACGCAAGGTCGACAAATCAATTTGCGTGAGGTGCGCCAGACGTCGGCGTTGCCTCGAAAATTGCTACTTTCTATCCAAATCGTCAACGCATAGGTCCAAGCGGTACGGGGGTGTTTATTGAGAATATCGTATGGTAATGAACAGGTTTTAGGGCGTAGGACGTTGCTGGCCGAACTCGGTACCCGGCACTGGCGATACGGAAACGATTAGGTTTTCTCCAAAAGGAAAACGGCAATTTGTATGAATTGTAATTCTGGCGTTTGTTGTGACGAGACATTTCAATGCTCTGGTTGAGGGCGAGGTAATGGCCAGGTGTTAATCGGCTCGGACTTTATTATTTGCAAACGATTGGCAATCCGCCTGAACGATACTTCGAAGGTCGCGCGACAGCAGATTTACTCGTTACGAATGCATGACCTTACTTGGTGGCAAAATGTTACTGCCTGTTATGTGGGCGTCGGATGCCAGTGCGATCAGGTTTAATAACACATCTGTTCGCGGCGGAAATGAAATACTGCGACAGTAAGCTGTAATCATTTTGCCCGCAGGCTTTATTTTTATCATTCGAGAATCGCAGTATAGATTATTCGTACTTAAACCTGCGACAGTAAACCACGAGGATTCGAATATTGCCATGCATTTAACTGCCAGTAAAACAATCTGCCACAAAATTGGAAATTCTGTTTTTCCAGACGGTTTCAATAAAGTCTACACAGGAGTTTAAACCGGAAATTTTTTCCACGTGTCAATTTCGCTGATTTGGCATTTTTCGCAAGATTTCCGAAGCTAATGTAATCACGCGTGCCGACCAATCTCGCTTTGTCGCGATTAAGTTAATACCAGTGAGTCTGCGCTTTGTCCAACTTCGTTGCGGTTGTTGAATGATTTGGTCTTGAATGGGAAAGATATGCACTGGGAGGTGGCGCCATATCGGCAAACAGTGCGGCGTTGTTCGTCAGATTCTACTTTTACGTTAGCCGGCGCGCCGATAAAAGTATTTTTATGGACTGTGCAAATGGCACCGAGTCTGGGATTCAGAGGTTAATGCTTTTCAGCGGTTTTGAACGCAAGGTTAACAACTCTCTGGAGCCACTCTTCTCGACCGCCCGCAGAATAAAGTGAAATATATGATTGACGATGACGGAGTTGATTAGTTTAACTTCATGCAATTACATTTCAAAACTGGTCATATTTGGTTAAATTCTTGCGTGTCCAAAAATATTATAACAAATCCATTTTTATTTGTAAACATGTGGCATTAGTAAATCTGGTTTAGAGGCAAAGAATGCTGCTCAATGAATTTGGTTAAAGTGCAAATACTTCAAGTTACATAACCTGGAACAATGAAAACCAAGTCGAGAAAAAGGACGCCACATAGATATTACAATGGGAACTTTTCTAGGGCTTGGGTGATTTGAGCGACAATTATATTTTTTGAGGTGCGGTCGGCCTTTGTCGTCACCGCGGCGTTCCTTTTGGAACATGCAAACGAGTTACAATGGGTAATTATGCGGGCGGCGTCGGCTACCGCGGGTCGGAATGAGTGATGTAAAGTGTGTGGGGTGTTTTAACCGACGGTTAAACCGGGACGGGCAGAAAAAACTTTCCCACAAAGAGACGAATATAACTGAACCGGTTGATGAGCCGCACTCAATAATTGCAAGGTTTCTGACATCTGTAGGCGGCGCTTCTCGCGAAATCTGGATACTTTCCAGCTTAGAATCCGAAAAGGTTATTTCCCACTGAACGTTGATGCGTGTGAGCTATTTAATCATTGCACGGGCCCAGAGCAGCGATTTCCGGATTACGGGAATTTTTTTTACTGTGGCCAACTCTCAATCTGAAGGCGGCCAAAACCTTGGCGAATATTAATCCCAATTGCACAGAATCAATAATAAATGAATATATTGACTGAACGAAACGATTAGGTTACGATTAACATTAACATTAAAATCTAAATTGTATGCAAGTTGATATCGCACACGACCGTACCAATAGTGAACAATTTACATCCCCGTCTCTGCTATTACGCCGTAAAATGGTCATTAACATGGGTGTGACAAAAATGACGTAATTGAACCTGTGACGTCGTACCCTCAACGCCTTGAGGCCGGTACAACGTAACCCTCACCACATAGTTAAACTAACTGAACACTGAACCATTACTAAAATAACCTATGACGTTCAGTGGGATGGATTGAAAATTATCTTCAGAATTGTCTTATTATAAAGTACTTGATCAAAGCACACTCCACACCCCATAGTGCAACTCACATCTACGTCGCCGTCGGTGGTCTCCTCCACGTCTGTGAACACTTGGGTGTCCTGGGATATATCGCTTTGTACATCGGTGTTCATGTATTCCTGTGGATAAGGGTTTGTGTATCCAACCTCCGGCATTGCAGAGCTCGATGACGAAGTTTGGGTGGAGTAACCTGGTCCTGTTGCGCTACTGCTGGTGGTGTTGTACGAAATCACTTGTACCTGTCGATTGAATACAGTCGGTGTCAACAGGTGTTGGAATAAAAGTTGCAAAACGCCGTTGAAAAATATTTACAGGTATTATTCATGTTGGCGTTTTAATGTGTTGCATATGTAGTATTAAATGATAAATTGTTTAAAATCAACCGTATTCGTTTGATCGTGTTAATGAGAATGAATCGGTGTATGTAAATGTTTAAACAGTCCACTGAAAAAACCAAAATCAACATTATATTAGTCATAAAAATCAGACAAATGTTAGAACCCTCTACCAATTAAGGACTGGTAGAAAGTTAAACAACACCTATTAAAACCAAAAACCGACACCAACACGTGTTACAGACAACCATGCTTTGTATAAAACTCTGTAGTAACATAGAGTAGTTTTGCATTCGGGGTTAGTGGTCACCGTCGAATTGTGTAATTGTCATTTGACATCTCCAGTACCCACAGACACTCATGCTAATTACTTTACAAGGAACACAAAAAGGAAATTCAAAAAACGACACGATAACAAAAACATGTTCGCAATTACCTGGAGTGGAGATCCACACTGTGGGAAGAAAAGCGTTGTCGTTAGTTTAACAATCCAACCTCTACCACCCGCATGTTTACAGGCTAAAGTTCGGCTATTTTTGAGTATTGTATCTTATGAGTGAAATTACCTCCATACGTTGACTGTTTTCAGCCAGTTTCGAAAGTTCTTCCTGTGAAAGACGTCCGTCGTATTCAACGGTTTCAACTTCGGGTTCGCGTTGACCTTCTTTGTGGACATATCTGCAAGAATTATGAGAAATAACTGCAGGGATCTTACTCGTAAAACATAATTATTTGTATGCTGCTAACCGAAAGTAAGTTATATAAACTTTTAGTGTACTAGTTCAAGTACATCTACAAATCAATTTTTGCTTGAAACTTGGGACAGATTTATTGAAAAGTTAAGCAATTGCTTTAAACTTTTACTCAATTATATTACATACAGTTGCTGGTAAAAAGTTTACCTCGTCACTCTCGTCTTTGTTGCTGTGCTTGTGTGACTTTCACTTGACGGTTCGGCAACATTGCGAACAGTTGTCGTAATCTGAAATGGTCAGCATTAAGTTTCAGGTAATCAATCCCACAAATATAAGCAAGAGAAAAAAGTTAATCCTTACCTTAGTTCCACTATCATCTGAAACATTGGAAACGTTTCGACTTCTGTTCGCTTCCTTAATAGCTTCCTCCAATCGTATTTGTTCTTGTATAGCCTTCATGTTGTCTTCGTCGAGGAATATTGCTAAAAACGTGCATAACAACATGGTTATAACGATGGAAAAAACGTAGTTCAAGTATTTCAAAACCACTATTTACCTGACGATGGTCTGGAACCGACTTGTTCGATCTTCATGGTTGCGTCACGCGGGGGTCCTGTCCCTGCTCTGTTCTGAGCTCTCACACTGTATATGTATGGAGTGTCTTGCAAGAGATTCTCCACCAGTAGTGATCGGTAATGACCATCGGGAATGCGAATCAACACCGGAGGCTCTTTTTTCTCCGCTTCCTCTGTGGAAGATGATCGTGATTAAAATTTGAGGCAAATGTTGTGTTATTTTAACCTTACCTGTAGGTTTATATAGAACTTCATATCCGACTATGATTCCGTTGGTAACTGCCGGTTCACCCCAGGAGCAATGCAGAGAGGTTGGTGAGAGGACTTGGAAGGCCAAGCGGTTAGGTGGTCCCGGAACTAAAAGAAATATGATTAGTACGCTGTAATTAGCACCAAGAACTTGCTATAAAACACAGTATGTTGTGTTTGATATCAATTCAATAGCACACATACCTTTTCCAGGGGTCTTGCAGCCAATCACATCGCTCGATGCTTGTTGTCCGCCATCACCGAGAGCGGAAATGACGACAGCATACGCGGATTCTGGAAGAAGGTCTCCAACTTCGAAACTATGTTGGTTTGGTGGAATTGTGCATCGTCTCGGCTCGTCCGCATCACCAGCTCGCTTGTAGGAAACCTGAAAATGAACACATGGATTTTAGCAGGTGTATGAAGTTAGCAAATACATTGCTGAATGCAAAAGGGTTCACATACGAGATATTCGTGGACTGTTGCGTCCTGCGGTTCCCACGTGACAGTGAAGCTGGTTGCTCCTGTGACGTCGATTGAAACGTTCTTTGGCGCCACCAGTCGGGCTAAAATGCAAAAATACTCAGCTGCACTTACAGCATACAACTTAAGTGTCGTACAAATTGACAGCTTATAATGTAAAGTCAATGAAATACCACCGCAAGTACAAAGGTAACAGGAAAATATTTTTCACATGACTTCAGTTTGATAAGAAACGCACCACCTGAACCAACCAAGCT
Source organism: Ascidia mentula (assembly GCF_947561715.1). Taxonomy (NCBI): domain Eukaryota; kingdom Metazoa; phylum Chordata; class Ascidiacea; order Phlebobranchia; family Ascidiidae; genus Ascidia; species Ascidia mentula. Next base: position 8,054,476 of record NC_138574.1, on the reverse strand, counting down.
TGCTTTCATCAGTAAGAAACGACAACGACGTAGAAACACAAGAGTCTTCAACTTCTTGATCAGTTGAATTATTTTACAGCCCATGATTAGTTTTGTGTTGTGGTTTTGTTAATTGTTTCACTCTCGTTTTAGGTTTTGGTTTGTGTGTTTGTTTTTTCATGGTCACTTGTCCGCAAACAACAAAAATAGTCGAACAGTTAAATGTTTATAACAGTTAAAATACAAACAAAACCTTTAGTAGTGAGTAAGATATGTATATGTTACGACATAACTTTTGTTTGATTATAAAGTACACTGGTTAGTACAGTATTTTCGGTATAGGTAAGACATATATGTATAAGTTAGTTGCAAGACACAGGTTTAGGGGTGCAAAAGTGTTATTTTCTGCTGGACGAAGCTCGATGTTTGCCTGCGAAACAAAATCGAATTGAGGGCAAAGTGAAAGTTGTGTGGATACAAGTTTGCACTTCGCTACCGCAAAGCAGCTACAAGTTTTCACCTGGGCTCGAGTCCTCGCCTGGAGCTAAAACCACAACCACATTTGTTGCATAAGTTCAAAATTCTCAGCAGAATTTCACGTAAATGTAAACGAGTTACTTAGGAATTATTTGCTGACGTACTTGTTTGCTTTTTAATATGTATTTGTTGCATGTAAAATATGAAATACGGTTTATGTTTAAACTAATTTTTGTAAACATATAAATTATAATTTTTGTTTCAACTAATTTCCGGAAAATATAGTAAGAGTTTGTTACTGGTAACTAATCAAGGGCGATCATTGTGAAAGGACGACCAACCTTTCCGAGACGAGGAACCCGCATCTGGGTCGTATATCACAACATTGGCCTCGTAGCGTGCCATGGTTGCTTCACCATCGGGTTCGCCCATTTCAACAATAAAACTTCGTTCAACAAACTTTTCCCGTTTACTCTTGCGCCTATCGATCAGTGGCACAGAGATATAGGCCTTCGATTGGCCGTGAGCAAACGTTATTTGACCATCCGACTCAACAAAGTCTCTGCCGGCCACAGCTGTGTTTTCACGCGTAAACCAGTCTACAGTCACTTCACCACTAAGACCGTAGTTTCTGCTGACAGGCACAACTGCTTGAGAGTCAACTCCTAATTTGAACTCGTAATGCTCGTCCGGGAAGCCAATTTCGCCGGGGGTTCCATCATCTAAAACCACGCACAAAAGTAAACAAACTTATATAATCACATATAAAAACGTAAGTAGTACCTAGCACTTCTTGGTAGTGGTGGACGCTCGTTTCAAGCGTGGTTTGTGTTTCATAAGTTGTGAAAGTGACAGTCTTAATTTCTGTATGTTCGGTTCTCACGTCGGTGATTCCAACCTCTCGCTGTACGATTTCGGTGTGCGACGAACGGAAAACGTCTTCGTCGGATGAGCTCGACGAGCTGCTGGATGAGCTTGACGAGCTACTCGAACTGCTCCCCGATGATCGCCTCCTGAGAGGGTTTAAGACCACTTCGGTCTCATACACACCTACATCCGCATCTCCAGTCGTTCCACCAAGCTCGGCGGTAAAGGAGCATTGCTTTTTGTAGTGAGGACCGGGCAGTAGGTCGACTTCAATGCTTTTGCGAATCTCGCCAGACGCAAAATCAAGCTCTCCTTGCGTTTCCACGTAATGCTTTCCAGATACAGCAGTGTTGTCGCGTGTGTAAAAATCAACTCCCACTGCGCCGTGACTACCGATCGTTCGACGAACTGGAATCTCAATCTTGACCGGTTTGTTCTTCTTCGTCTGCAAGCGAGTCGACGACACCACAGTTCTGGTGGATTCGAATCCCAACACTCCAGGTTCGTTCGCATCGAGGGGAGCGAGCAACGACACTTCAGTCTCGTAGTTTCCTTCCACTTCGGCGCCTCCACTGGCAAGACCAAGCTCCACGACGAAGGAAAGATCCTTCGTGTATTTGTCGTAAGGAAGCAACTTGATTTCGACATCTTTTACCGTCTGACCGTCTTCAAACCGAATCTGGTCACTTGCTTCTGCATAATGTTTCCCGTTGATCGCAGTGTTGTCACGTGTGAAGAAATCCACAAGAACTTCACCACCTGATCCAGATTTCCGTACGACTGGTATTGATATTGTGGGATTTCCAGACGCCCCCGTGTAAGCTGGGAAGTTGTATGTCGGGGATGAGAACTCAAGGACTCCTGGTGGATCTTCCTTTGTTGGTTTCAAGATTACTTCTACGATGTAAACGACCCCGAGGTGGTTTCTGATGTAAACAAAAAAGTTTGCCGGACGTCTGTATTCTGCTTTTTTCAGTGGAATTTCGATGTTGCAATCATCCGCCCCCTCCTTAATTTCTGTGGTTCCCTTGCATGTTGTGTAGTGCTTGCTCGGTTTTGCAGTGCCTGGTTTGGTTTTGTAGGCGAGGGGAATGGTGTTATTGCCCTTGCCACTGCCTCTACGGACCGGAATGCGGACGACGTTGTCGTCGAGGACGCAAGCATTAATCTTGGAAAGCTTGCAGTCGAACTCGTAGGTTGGTGGTTCCGCGTTCGGTTTCAACATAACAGGTATTTCTTCCTTACTTCCATCTGGTCTGTTAAGGACGACCGTGAAAAACATTTCCTCGGTTCGTTTGCTTGGAAGAGTCGCAACCTCGATCCAAGTAGTTGTTTTTCGATCTCCAACGGAAGCTTTTCCAGAAGTGCTGACGTAATGCTCACCCTCTTTCGCAGTTCCGTCCACGGTGACGTAATCAACGTCTACGTCTCCTCCACATCCCCCTTCTCTGGTCAGTGGGATTTTGAGTGTGTCTGACTTGTCGGTGTCGAAACTCATGTTCCCATCAGAGGCATCAAATACCAGTTTCCCGGCTGGTTCTTTGTCAGTGGGCAGCAGACGTACGCGTACACTATTTGTCTTACTTGATTTGCCCTTGTCGTTGTCGCCATCGTCCAAATCAAGGTAGAAATCCAATTCGCTTCTGTACATCTTTGGCTCGACTGGAACTGATATCTCGCCACCCGTTTCCCTGTCCCCGACTGTCAGTGTCCCGGATGTATGTGTGTAATGTTCACCGGCTGTAGCCGTCCCATCTCTTGTGTGATAAGAAACTGATATTGGGCCACCTTTTCCATTGATACGTTTCACCGGAACAATGACGTGTTCCGTTTCAGTGGCGTCACACACCACGTCATTGTTTCCGTCATCACCTATTTCAGGCAACGTTAGCGTTCCTGATGGCTCGTCATCGGTTGGTAAGAACGTTACAGTCGATTTGCTGACGTCACCAAGCTTGGTTCCCCCAAGAGGTTCGTCAAGTTCAACAACGAGACTAAGTTTGTTGCGGTAGAGAAGTGGCAACAAGGGAACTTCAACTTCTACAAAGTCTTCGCGGTCTTTAAAAACAACCCTGCGATCGACACCACTATAATGAGTCCCGTCTTTTGCGCTTTCATCTTTGGTTCGAACCCGGACTGAGACCTCGCCCCCAACTCCCTTTTTACGTCGAATCGGAATTCCGAGGCTGTTGCAATTCTTGGCGCTCACTTCAAGGACGTCGTCGTCCGGCAGAGTTAACACTCCAGGTGGTTCTGTGTCCGTTGGAGACAACAAAATCTTCATCGTAGACTTTCTCTTGCCGTCATTAGATTTGACTTCAACAGTGAAGTCAAGTTCCTCCCGATAATTTTCTGGGAGTAAGGCAATAGATATTTCATCACCATCTTGTCGATCTTCTACAGTGATGGAGCCTGAAGATGGTTCGTAGTGCTTTCCAGCTATTGCCGAACCGTCCATTGTTTGGTAATTAACAGTGGTAGGTCCGCCAACCCCTCCATAACGCTTTATGGGTATTTGCAACCGTTCCGTATCGTTCGCATCCACTGTGACCTCTGGCATGTCAGCGGTGTCAATAAACGCCAAAAAGCCTTCTGGTTCTGTGTCTGTAGGTGAAAGGGTGACAGCACAGTTATTCATGTCCGAAATTTCTGCTCCCCCCTCCGGATCGTCAATCTCCACATAGAATGTCAGGTTGTCCCGATACATTGTTCGCATGAGGGGTATCGCTAACTCTACTTGCTCCTGCTTGTCTTTCAAGGTAACTCGCCCGTCGATACCTCTGTAGTGAACTCCTTCAATAGCATCGCCGTTGCTTGTCTTGATTCCAACTGAAACATCGCCGCCTTTTCCTCCGACACGACGAATTGGAACTTTCGCCACGTCTTCTTTCAACACATTGGAATTTATCCATTTGGGCAATTCTACCTTTCCAGATGGTTCCGTATCAGTTGGCAATAATTTCACAGTTGTTTTAACTGGTTCTTTGTTCAACTCATTCATTTCTACTTGAAACTCCAAAGGTTTGCGATAAACTGCAGGGAGAAGAGGAATCGCAATAGTTCCCTTTTCTTGGCGATCTTTCAGAACCAAAGTTCCTTCACATCCTTTAAAGTGTTGTCCGTCCTTAGCAGATACCTCTATAGTTTTAAAGTGCACGACCTTGTCCCCTCCAACTCCATCAATACGTTCCACCTCAATCGATGCCTCCTTGTCTTGATTTGCGTTTACCACCGGATATGACGTACCATCGGCATCTCCAAACACTAATCTTCCTTCAGGTTCTGTGTCAGTTGGTTGCAGAGTGACGAGTGTGTTTCCCAGATCTGTTCCATCTGCAGGGTCGCTAATTTCAACTTTAAACTGCAGTGGTTCTCTGTACACTGCAGGTAGTAGTTGTACGGTAACTTGAGCTGATTCTTGCCTGTCTTTAAGTGTTACTTTCCCGCCCAATGCTTTATAATGGACACCTTCGAATGCAGTGTCATCGCGGGTTGAAATTGCAACAATCATTTCCCCACCAACACCATTTATACGCTTGACTGTCACATCAACACTGTCCGAGTCATTCGCATTTACAACCAGATCGTCACTCTCTGGCAATATAACAGTTCCTGGAGGTTCAATATCAGTTGGTGGAAGAACTATTTTAGCAGAAACCGTTTTATCAAGATCAAATATTTTTACAGTAAAATGGAGAGTATCCCTGAACGAAGCTGGCAAAAGTCCGACCTCCACACAATCTTCATCCTGGCGATCCTTAAGAGTTATCACTCCTTCTGATGGTGTATAATGTATCCCAGCTTTTGCACTTCCATCTTCAGTTTTGTATTTGAGATTTTTCTCTCCGCCGACGCCATTGACTCTGTGTAACGGGATACTGATCGTTGTATCTTTGTTTGCATCAGCCACGGCTTTGAGATCGTCTGGAAGTGAAATTTGGCCTTCAGGTTCTGTATCAGTTGGCTGCAGAGTGACGAGTGTATTTCCAAGATCTGTTCCGTCTGTAGGGTCGCTGATTTCAAGGATGAACTGTAGTGGTTCTCTGTACACTGCAGGTAGTAGTTGTACGGGAACTTGAGCCGATTCTTGCCTGTCCTTAAGTGTTACTTTCCCGTCCAATGCTTTATAATGGACACCTTCCAATGCAGTGTCATCGCAGGTTGAAATTGCAACAATCATTTCCCCACCAACACCATTTATACGCTTGATTGTCACATTAACACTGTCCGAGTCATTCGCATTTACAACCAGATCGTCACTGTCTGGCAATGTAGCAGTTCCTGGAGGTTCAATATCAGTTGGTGGGAGAACTATTTTGGCAGAAACCGTTTTATCAAGATCAAATATTTTTACGGTAAAATGGAGAGTATCCCTGTACGAAGCTGGCAAAAGTCCGACCTCCACACAATCTTCATCCTGGCGATCCTTAAGAGTTATCACTCCTTCTGATGGTGTATAATGTATCCCAGCTTTTGCACTTCCATCTTCAGTTTTGTATTTGAGATTTTTCTCTCCGCCGATGCCATTGACTCTTTGTAACGGGATACTGATCGTTGTGTCCTTGTTTGCATCGGCCGCTGCCTCAAAATCATCTGGAAGCGAAACTTGGCCTTCAGGTTCTGTATCAGTTGGCTGCAGAGTGACGAGTGTGTTTCCCAGATCTGTTCCATCTGCAGGGTCGCTAATTTCGACTTTAAACTGCAGTGGTTCTCTGTACATAGCGGGTAAAAGCTGTACAGGAACTTGAGCTGATTCTTGCCTGTCTTTAAGTGTTACTTTCCCGTCCAGTGCTTTATAATGGACACCTTCGAATGCAGTGTCATCGCGGGTTGAAATTGCAACAATCATTTCCCCACCAACACCATTTATACGCTTGACTGTTACATCAACACTGTCCGAGTCGTTCGCATTTATAACCAGATCGTCACTGTCTGGCAATGTAACAGTTCCTGGAGGTTCAATATCAGTTGGTGGGAGAACTATTTTGGCAGAAACCGTTTTATCAAGATCAAATATTTTTACGGTAAAATGGAGAGTATCCCTGTACGAAGCTGGCAAAAGTCCGACCTCCACACAATCTTCATCCTGGCGATCCTTAAGAGTTATCACTCCTTCTGATGGTGTATAATGTATCCCAGCTTTTGCACTTCCATCTTCAGTTTTGTATTTGAGATTTTTCTCTCCGCCGATGCCATTGACTCTTTGTAACGGGATACTGATCGTTGTGTCCTTGTTTGCATCGGCCGCTGCCTCAAAATCATCTGGAAGCGAAACTTGGCCTTCAGGTTCCGTATCAGTTGGCTGCAGAGTGACGAGTGTATTTCCAAGATCTGTTCCGTCTGTTGGATCGCTGATTTTAACGATGAACTGTAGTGGTTCTCTGTACACTGCAGGTAGTAGTTGTACGGGAACTTGAGCTGATTCTTGCCTGTCTTTAAATGTTACTTTCCCGTCCAATGCTTTATAATGGACACCTTCGAATGCAGTGTCATCGCAGGTTGAAATTGCAACAATCATTTCCCCACCAACACCATTTATACGCTTGACTGTCACATCAACACTGTCCGAGTCATTCGCATTTACAACCAGATCGTCACTCTCTGGCAATGTAGCAGTTCCTGGAGGTTCAATATCAGTTGGTGGGAGAACTATTTTGGCAGAAACCGTTTTATCAAGATCAAATATTTTTACGGTAAAATGGAGAGTATCCCTGTACGAAGCTGGCAAAAGTCCGACCTCCACACAATCTTCATCCTGGCGATCCTTAAGAGTTATCACTCCTTCTGATGGTGTATAATGTATCCCAGCTTTTGCACTTCCATCTTCAGTTTTGTATTTGAGATTTTTCTCTCCGCCGACGCCATTGACTCTTTGTAACGGGATACTGATCGTTGTGTCCTTGTTTGCATCGGCCGCTGCCTCAATATCATCTGGAAGCGAAACTTGGCCTTCAGGTTCTGTGTCTGTGGGTGGGAGTTTAATGGTGACCGAGTTGCATTTAATATCTGCTCCGCCAGTTGGTTCGCTTATTTCCAAGACAAAATTAAGTTCCTCTCTGTATATTGTTGGTAAGAGATTTATAGGAAGCTCAACATGATCCTGGCGATGTTTAATTGTAACTGTTCCATCAAGACCCTTGTAATGGACATCATCTTTCGCGCTGCCGTCTACAGTCTTTACTCTGATAGAAACGTCACCGCCAAGGCCGTCAATTCTTGTGATTGGCACCTTAATGACGTCACTTTCCGCTGCGTTGGCAGTAACAGGGACATTGGGAAGATTCAATGAACCGGGTGGTTCGGTGTCTGTAGGCAAAAGATAAATCTTCATTTTCGTTTCTTCACCGAGCTCGGCGCCCCCGTAAGGATCTTCCACGTGTACATAGAAGAATAGCGTTTCCCGATATTCACAGGAAAGCAATTCAACGTCGCATATTCCGTTTGTTTCGCCGTCTGACACAATCAAAATACCGCTCGCACTCTTGTAATGCTTTCCGGCGATGGCGGTTCCATTCTCTGTCCTGTATCTTACTCCAACATCTCCGCCAACTCCACCAGTTCTGGACAGAGTAATCTGATATGTGCTTTTGAAAGTGGCGCATGTGCTGTAGTTCTGGTGTTCAACTTTCGGGATCGCGAATTTTCCAGGTGGTTCTGTGTAAGTTGGTAAAAGAGTGATTCTTCTTTCCACGAGGTTTCCAAGTCTAGCGCCCCCTTCCGGCTGGGTTAAAACAACGCAGAAGTCGAGATTTTTGCGGTATCGCTGTTCAATTAAATCTATTTTTACTGTTTGCTTGGTTTCTCCGTCTTGGAAGGTAACAGGTTTTGAGTAATTTCCGAAATGTTTCCCCTCCTCTGCACTTCCTTCCACCGCGGAACAAAGAACGCTCACCATCCCTTCCACACCATCCGTCCGTTTAACATCGATCTCAACGCAGTGTGTGTCGTTTACACACACTTCTTTGTCCTCGTCGCAGTCAAACGCAATAACACCGGGCGGTTCAACATAACTGGGCAGCAAGACAACTTCCGTTTCGTACAACGTTTCCAAGTCAGCATCGCCTGTGGTTTCACCCAATTCAACCAACAGCTTTTTCGGCTTTCTGTATTTGGCACCTGGGACTAACTCGACAACAATACGACTCTCTGTTTGTTCGTCTTCGAAAGTCACGATTCCATGTGATGAGGTTTTCTGATATTCAACCCCAGCAGTGGCAGTTTCATCTCTGGTAAAATATTCAGCAGTAACTTTACCGCCTGCTCCGTTTTCCCGAATAACTGGAATAGAGATCTGATCTTGGTCCTCAGTGTTATATTCGGCGCCACTTGTCGCGAAGCCAATAGATCCAGGTGGTACACGCTTGAGCATGGTAAAGTTAACGTTTTCTGAGTCACTGTCTACAGTCAGCTCAGGGGTAACGGGCACGATTTTTAGGGTGTAGTTGTGATCCTTGCGCGGTCCGTAAGTACCTTCCGATATCGGTATCTTGAACGAACGTTCAGATTCGCCGTTTGCCATGTGGATATCTCCACTTGTGTTGGAAAACAGTTCTTCATCCGGTCCATCGGTTTGCTTCTGGTCACCTTGAGTAAGTTCCCACTGCAAGTACGCCTCACCGAACGTACCGAGGTCGCGTGTCACATTAAACTTGATAGAATTATCCGAAGGAGGCCATTTTATTTCATCATCCTGTGGCTTTACCGTCACATATCCGCGTTCCGGCAAAATATCAACAGTGGCTTTGTTTCTTCCTTTTTTCAGAGCAACGCCAGGAGTTAGAGGGATTATGGACAAGTATAGGAACATATCTTCACACAAGTTCGCGTCCTTGTTAATTGGAATAGAGAAATTTCGTGAAGTCTCGCCATTCGCAAACCGCACATCTCCTGACACTTGTTTGAAAATTTTAGAGAGGCTTTCGTCATCATCATCGCTACTTGAACTGCTTGAACTGCTCAAGCTACTAGAACTGCTTCCTGATTTTGTTCCTAGACACCATTCAACTGATATTGGTCCGTAACATCCCTGCTCCCTTAAAATTTCAAACCGGATGCCGTCGTCTTGAAGTGGCCATTTTATCTTCTGTTTTTCAGGACAGATTGATACGACTCCTCTTTCAGCTAAAAACAAACAAGAATGTTTGTTTGTTTGTCCGTTTGTTTCGTTTAGATAGATATATTTATTCAGCTATTACAAACATGTATAGGCAATCGAACCAATAATGTTTCTTTAGTTATTTTAACACTAACATGTGTGTATTTCACAATAGCGGTTCTTAACCGTATTTTTTATTGTCCCCCGAAAAAAATATTTATTCCAAACATGTTAAAAATTAAGACAAATTTATGGGAGAATTTTCTCCAATTATTTCTTTGCTAGCTATCAGGAGGTAAACTTGCTCCGGTTAAGAACCCCTAACCTAAATACACAGCATATTATGTCCAATCGTTTTGTTTCGTGCATGGTTAATTCGTTAATTCTCTACATTCTAATTACCATCAATTCGATCGACATAAAATTAGAACATGCATTCACACATTACCTTGCTTAACTCTAAGAAGGTGGGTTGAAAGGTCATGCCTGCACTCGGGGTTACTTTTGACCAATTACGGAGGTAACTGTGGCACACTTCGCTACGTGGAAGTGGCTGTAAGTGGTTATTGGTTAGAGTTATGCCTGTAAGGTAAAAGTTCGTTGAGGAAAGATTAGATTCGTTATTAATTCGCGATTGTACCTTACTGCAAACATGGAACTATCGCAAATTTTGTGAATAGAATTGTTGAATGACCTGCAGTTTGGTGTGAGAAAATCACCTAATTATGTGTGATTTTGGTGTTTTTGTCAACACAAACCGTCGCAAATTGGTAGTTACGGACAAGTACCATGCAGTATGTAGTAATGTAATGTCACACAAAGACGACTGTGAATTTTGTTTAGTGTTGTTTAGTGCATTGTGTAGAAGAGATAGAACTAACTCCGTCACAGGGTGGAACAAGATGCAGCTAAAAGACGACCAAACACCGCCGACTGAGGTTTCTACGGCCCTCACCAGGCAACAAATGAACAACACAAGACCGAGCCTCCTCAACAAGATCAGCACCACGCTGCGCTGACGTCAATTCCACCGTGACGTCAACAGGGTCACGTGTTTGGAAATCATCGACCCAAGACGGGCTGAGGCGCAACGCCACAGAGTTGTTAGTTTCCCCATCAACAAACGCTAAGTTGCCTTCTAAGGCCTCGGTGGACAAAAGGTATTCGGCATCGTCGGCAACATGCGCCTCCCACGTCACGAGCACGTGACCCTCGGAGCCGTTGTGACGTGACAAAGGCAGCAGCAGAATATCAGTGGCGTCGCTATCGCCTTGAAGTGTGGCGTGGTCATTTGTGAAACCGATAACACCGTATGCTGCAAACACCGACCAAAAGAACATGACGACATTTGGTAAATAGATAAAGTAAACATTGAGCGACATAAAATTAAAGTGTGACATGAATTTTTTTCATACCTTTATCGTCGACGAGTTTACATCTCATGGCGGCCAATCTCTTCTTCCTGTTAGGATCGACCACATGCAGCCAGAAGAAAGATCTCTTCCTTGGCACAGGGGCTGGAGGAGCTTGTTGCAAGGGAATCCTCACCTCCGCTTTATCAACTCCATCTTGGAATGTAACGGATCCAGAAGCCCAGTCACGGCCTCTTGACTAAGAATAAAACCAATCGTCACTATGTCTACATTTGACGGCATTATGTCCGATTTGTTTAAGTATTTGAGCCGTTTGCTCATGTTGTTACTATGTCATTTGAAGATGGAAACAGGAACAAAACAACAACATTATTTTGCATTCTATTACTCATTTTTACTCTTGTTGTAGTTTTTTGAATCTACCAATACTAACTTCGAAACCATGCCGATCTTTTCATCAGGTTAAATGACGTTGTTTTAAATTACATAATATAATGTTGCTGTTGCTGCCAGGCATGTAATATTTTAATAGTCTGTTGTAGCAGGCGAAACGTCGGTGAATACAAGTTACGTTTTAATGTGCCAAAAAAACAGACTAATAAAATTAGAATCTATGTTACTGAAACAAACCTCGAATTCAGAATCTGAATCTGATGATGAGGATGATGAGGCGTCGGACGCATCACTTCTCTTACACCAACGAACGTTCCAGTGCAGCGTCGCGTAACCTCTCGTGAAGTGTCGCTTGAGGGGAATCACCGCAACCTTGTCGCTTGTCTTGAACGAATAAAACCTCTCGGAAAATTCAACTTTCATTTCTGCACAAAGATGGAAGAAAAAAATTTAGACCACTGAGATGAATTATTTTTTTCAAACAATTTTACCGTCTTGGGTAACCACGTGTGCAGTGGATGATAGTTGAGCGTGTCCAGTCTTGTTGAATGGTTGGACAAAGACTCGATATTTGGTTGACGGTTTTAAGTTAGTCAAAGTTATTTTCCTTTCGTCAGGACCCACTGTTTCTTCAACTGTATCCCCGTCTGTAAAGAATGCATTCTTGTAAAAAGTCGATTGACACAAATTTATAAAACTTTCGTGTATTGTATCCGCTATTGTTGCAAAAGGTGGTAGTTACCTATTAACTATTTTGCCAAAAGTTTGTTCATTTTGTTATGTACAATAATTGTAAGTATGAAATTAACAAAGTAAGTAGCTTCGTTTGGATGTGTTTATCCGACATATACTTCGGGGTATAAAACTTCAATTTTGAACTTTAAAACTTACCATCCGATTTCGCAATCACTTTATATCCTTCCACTGGTCCACCGAAAGCTGGTGGTTCCCATGAAACCGTACATTCATGTGGGTTCATCGAAGCAGCAAAAGGTTTACGGACTCTGCCTGGGAAACCTTAACCAATGCGCGTTTACATTATCATCCGTTGTGTCAATGATTTTGCATTTACTGAGAGTTACCACACACCTGTGTCGTTTACAACGTTTAGTTCTATATTCGCTAGTGGGCGCTCGCGTTCATCTTCCTCGTCCGTGGCCCCGTCACGTGGTTTGCGACGGACCAATAAGCGATAAACCTGCGAGGAATGACGCATATCTTGTTTGAGCGGGAATTGCAGGGTGGCGATTTCATTCCCGGGTTGATATTCAAGTTCTCCACTGCTAACGATCAATGGTTCCTCGCCGGTGGCATCGCTGCTATCCGATGAGCTGTGAGTACAATACGTATTGATTTCAGCACAAAACAAATTTCTTGCAAACATAAATGCAAGATGTGCATTTGTGTTTACATGTTTATTCTGATGGCAAAAGCTCTCTGTGACTCATTAGCTTTATTTAAAAGCTATCTACACTTGTTACTTTCACCAATACAGTATTTTTTCGTTAAATATTTCTAATAATAGTGGCCAATATTAATTGAATTGCAGCAATCTAAATCAAAAGAAAAAATTGTTTCGATTCTGCAGAAAAGTATGAACACTTATAAATACCTTGATGAACTCGACTGGCTTGATGACGTTGAACTTTTGGTTTTCTTGCGTCGACGAATTTCTTTCACAATCTTCCAGGTCACCACGTCCTTAAACTCCTTAATATTTCGCTTCAACACAAACTCACTCATTTTTTGGCTCGTCATTGCCTGCACTGGGGTCTGGTAGGTCAGTCGCAGTTCTGAGTAAACCGATGTGGCTTTAGTTGGGAGCTATTTTATAATTTATTATTACACAGGTCAGCCGTATACCTGGTTGGGTTTCAACAACCATAGTTTCAGAAGCGGGGCCGTCCCCTACGTTGTTGGTAGGACGAACGTTAACTTGGTATGGTGTGTTGGGATGCAAGTCTTCCAAAGTTGCTTCAGTTTGCTATGAAGATCAAGTAAAGGAACTTATTCAACATCTGTTCGCTGTGTGACTAGCTAACTTAATTCAAATCGACTTACATCCCGCGGAAGTTCAACGGTCTTCACGGTACCGGGACGACTCCAGTAAGTTACTTTGTATCCGTTGACTGGTGCACCATCCTCTGCTGGCAACCACGTGGTACGGATTGTTTGAGGTCCGACCAAATCCGCATCGAAGTCTCCCACAACATTCGGCGGAGCTGAGATATACGTGTTATTGCCACGTTACGTCTTGCTTAATTGACAACCAATCTACACCACTTACTCGCTTCGTTGACAATGGTCACGTGACAAGTTTCATTGTCGCCAATCTTGTCCCTTCCCTTGACGTCATCAAGATGAACGTGGAAGTGACGTTGTTCTCCGCTGGGATCGTTAATAAGAGGGATGTGGATGCTTCGTTCCGCTTCACCGGGTTTGAACTTAAGTTTTCCTTTCGAAAGTAAACAAAACACATTTCAAAAATGTGATTAAAACAGCAATAAATTCAACGCGTTTCGTGCTGTCGCATGACTGCGATGTCAGTGACCTGATACAAACAAATTGCCGATATATAAAAAAGCCGCAGGATATAAGTCGGCGGGGAGGAATATGGACCGAATTTATAATTACCAAGCTAAATTAGTGCAAAAAGGTCAAATTGCTACAACATCATCACAATCCATGTTAAAGTTTGTTTCCTCTGCTCTGGGTTGTCTGTGTTTACAGGCTGGACTGCTTTAATCGAAGTCAAAAAAGTGTTATCATTAACGTCAAAACATTTTGCATGAGGTGCAGTCTATCCAAAAATATTAATGAATGCCAAACAATTCGCCCCTGAAGAAAAAAAAGTTTTTTTAACAAACTGATGCAAATATCTGATGAAAATGTACAACTAGTAATTTAATTCCGCTGGCAAATATTAAGTGTGGACTGACCGCAAAGTTTCGACAAACCAAGGTCTGCAATCTGACAATGCAGCAAAATAATCGAAACCAACCTTTATCTGCTTCGTAATGTTGTCCAAAATATGCGTCGTCATCCTCGGTTGACCACGTGACCTCGGCAGGGAAGTCATATCCCAGCTTCCTTACAACCGCAACCAGGGCCTCCCCCTCCTCACTATTGCACATCACATCATGTGACCTCATCTCAATCATGCCCTCGCCTGAAGACAAACAATTTCTTCTAATATCTTCTAAAGCAAAACTACAGTTGAATTGGAAAAAATGAGAAACTCACCAAGGTCGTGAATAATTTTCGTCGTGCACATCGCGTCGTCAGCGAGTTTTGCGTGAGCGCCCACTGGTGGTTCCAGAGCCACTGTAACTGTTTCCTCTGGGTTTGTGAGAGGAAGTTGGGGAAGTCCCACCTCCACTGTTCCATGATCATCTCCATCTTCAAGCGTTGTTTCGCCTGAAAAACAAAAACATTGAAAGTAAGATTGATATTCTCACACAAAGGTTTTCCATGTTACAATCAAGTAAAAATTCTGAAATATTTGTACCTGCCACTCCGATGTAGACGGAGTCTGGACTTTCGGGGATGATCTTCCATGGTACAATTACACGACCCTGTGTGTTTTGAGTTCGTACGATCTTCAGGTTGACTTTACCATTGCTTTGTACAGCGTCACAAGAACTTTGGTCGAATGTGACAAGTGCGGGTGCTGAAAGTTGAAATTGTCAATTTAACACAAACAGCCCAGGTACAAACTATAAAGATCATGAAATCACTGCCTAATTTCACATGCAACCTGCGTTTCTATGTACAGTGAATTAGTTTTTTAAACGGCACCATGTAACCATATGTAACCTACTATTCTTAACAGAAAACCTGCCAGCACACAAAACTGTCTTCAACTATTTTCATTACAATAACGCAGTCTCCAAGCCCAAAACCTATTTTTTAAATCATAACAACGCATTAAGGTTTAAAACAAGACATTCATTTACCGATATCGTTGTTGACAGTAACTTGACACGTGTCAACATCTCCTAAAACCGCCTCGCTCGATTTCGGGGGCGACAAAGTGACGACGAATTGCTCCTCAGATGCCTCTCGCGGTTGTTGCGGAAGTTTCACTTTAATGTGAGAAATATCGTCACCGTCTTCAAAAGTTTCAATGCCTGACAAGTTGTCGTATGGAGACTCCAAATTGTCACCGGTCGCCTTCCAGGGTACTCGAATCTTGCCTAAAATTTATATAATGAAATGTACTTTGTATTACACGGCAAGAGGTAATTCTATCAGAGCATGTCAAGCCAGAAGTATTTTATGAGATTTTGATGTATATTTCTACTCCAACTACAAAGAAAATTTTCAGGTAATGTTAAACAATATATTTTTTCCTCAACCCGTATTCATTATCCCAACTTCGAACTTTACAAACCTTCTGTTCTCGCTGTTCGCATCACAGGTATTTTCACCACCTCGTCAGATTGCTGAACTTCCAAGTTTCTATCCGGGAAAGCGACTTTGCCAGGTATGACGTCATTCGTCACCGTCACAGCACACTCGACGTTACCAGCAAGCACAGCGCCACCTGTCGGTTCTCCGAGCACCACACTGTGAAGTAAAATGTATTTTGTAATTAAGTTAAGATTCATATTATTGACAAAAAGGCTTTACGTGAAAGTTTCAAGTTCAGCTTCTTGTGGTTTGGTCGGTGTGTCGATTTCTATGTGACTTTCCTCCTCGCCATCTTTGAACGTTTCTTGGCCATGCAAGTCCTGCACATACAATACGCCATGATAAATATTGTCAAAAAATAGTTTAGTGCTTAAGAAAGACTTTATGCGTATTCGTGAGACTTTACATTGTATCTGGATTTGGTTGAGGCATTCTCAATGCTCCATGGCACCACCACGCGGCCCCGCTTTCCGGTTTTTCTTGTCATGGTCAGAACGATTTTTCCGTTGCTTTGCTTTCCCTGTGTCACGCATTCCGCGAACCCAATTTCCCCGTGAACTGTACAAATAATATCACTTTTTGTAAAGAATCAAGCGAACAGTTGGAACAAGTTCGCAGTAAATTCACTTCTTTGCATTTCAAACCTTTTGGGCCAAATTCTATGCAAAACACGGCGTGCCACCCAAACGTAAATGAAATCATGCAATAACATGCAATGCACGAACTAACGTACATAGAGTAACAACTCGAGTGAATTTATGTTGTTGTTGGTATATTAAAAGGCATTTTCAAATCTTATTTATACAAAAATGAATGTAAAATCAAAGGAAGGCAAATCATTTAAAAGTGTTGGCGTAGTTTTATTTATTAAAGCTTCTCTGCTGCTTATCCAACTTAAAATGTTTTAACAGTAAACTAAGGTATATGGATGCACTGCATGTTAGCAAAAAGCAGCCGTATTGAGCGAACTCATATATTCCTATACTCACTGTTTTCTGGTATAATGGGTGCGGTTGTCTGCTGGATGTCGATCGTCTGCGTCATTTCTGCGTGCACACAAGCAAACATGCAACACAACCAGTGATAAAACAAGCGTGCTTTGCACAAAATTCTCACTAGATGGTGATGGACGTCAATTCAACACTCAAACTCACCGATGACGTGAAACCAGCTTTACAAACGCAGCACACATCACACAAATAACTGAAACTACTTGTAGTTTTACCTTGAACGTGGTCAATCATGACCTGAGCTTTGCAGGTTGCACCAAGTTTTGCGCCGCCTCTCACCGTTCCCAAGGCAACATGGAAGAACATGACGTCACCGGATGGGTCGTTGACGATTGGAATAATTATTTCTTTCCTTTAAAGTATGTTGCAATTAAATATACGCTCGTTATTATCACATTACAACTTTTGTCGACAATACAATCCTTTCCGACATTGTACACTAAAGATTACGGCTAGAACATTATATGATGCTGTGTGAAAACCCATACGTACGACTATGATGCATTCACATCTGGTTAGAACCAGCAATACAATTCCGAAAGCAATAGTAAAAATTCATTATTACTTGTCTTCTCCTTTATCAAAGTTCAGCATTCCCTTTCCAGCTCTGTAGTGCTTTCCTCGCACAGCTGTGTCGTCCAAAGCTTCCCACGTGACGTGACACGGGTGAGTGCACGCGCCTGAGCGAACCACCACAACTCTGACGTCACCATCCGTACCGAACGCTTCGATAGCTTCATTCTCAAACTCAACAGTGCCACCATCTGGACACAATTTTGGTTGATCCGATGTAGTTCGTGAAGTAGTGAATAACAAAGATTACTTACCAACGTCATTGTTGATGGTAACTTTGGTTGTGTTCTGGTCTCCCAGCGTGGCTCCTGTACGGGATATCGGTGTCAGAAGCGTGACGTCAATCGCGGTGATTTCATCGTCCTGCGGTTTCGTCCAAAGTGGAATTTCGATTTCCTTTTGGTCCTCGCCATCATCGAAGTCCAACTGAAAATCAAGTGTATATTGAGAAACTTGTTTCTGGGACTAAAATTCGAGTTATAAAATTCAAAATTCCCAGTGCAAATTTCACATTATGAAATTAGTCACTTACAACTCCTTCAAAGTTGTCGTATTCATCTGGTTGTTGCATTGTGGGATTGGCAGTTGAAGTTGGTGAAAGA
The DNA here is from genome assembly GCF_947561715.1 of Ascidia mentula. Lineage (NCBI taxonomy): Eukaryota > Metazoa > Chordata > Ascidiacea > Phlebobranchia > Ascidiidae > Ascidia > Ascidia mentula. Next base: position 8,036,694 of record NC_138574.1, on the reverse strand, counting down.
GGAGTTTTCTCAACGAACCACGGGACTTGGGCATCACCCTTTCGACCGTTTCTTCGTACAACAACGATCCTCAGAACTTCCTCACTCTGGTTCACTATTTGTTGTCTGGACTCCATTTCGAACTTTCCAGAACCTACAAAAAATATGAATTTTAGGCAACATATGTTTTATGTTTTTACACTTGTTTGTAGAGTAAAAATGGGAAACTGCTTCCTGCACGAATTTACTATTTGCTTTAAGTATGTTGTTTATGTTGTAAACTAAAAACAATTATTGCGAACCTGCGACATTATCGATGTGGACGGATGTACTTTCATTTGCACCGAGCTCAGCCGGCCCTGTAATTTCACCGAGCTCCACAGTAAAGGTCGCTCTGCCTCCGTTGGAATCATTCATGACAGGAATAAGAATATCTTTCTTGTTTTCTCCCGGTTCAAATTGAAGAACTCCCTCTCCTCCGATATAGTGCGTGCAATCTACCGCTGATCCATCTAAAATTTTAAGATAGCAAACTTGAATGAGACGTTTTTGAAGTTGGGCGATTTACTATTATCACAAACAAAATCCAGTTAATGCGTACTTGGAATACTACATTAAAATTAATAAAACGTCACTAGGGGGTAATCAGGAAATCTAGTGATTTTTTTGATTGCATGCCTTTCTATCAAAGTTTTAAAACCACAACAAAAATATAATTGTACAGCAGTCTAGAAACCACACAATCTCTCTGTTTAAAAAAACATATTTGTTTTTACCTTTAGTTTTGTATTCGACCGCAGCTGGTCTTCCTTTCGGTCCATCTCTCACCACAGGAAGGAGGAAGGTATCAATATCACCCCTTATTTCGTAAACAGGTTTCGCGAATGTGATTTCGCACCTTAGGTCATTATCCAAATTCATATCAGCTCTGTATGGCTCGTCTAGCTCTCCCCTGCCCTCTGGTGGCAGTAACATGAAGACGAAACTAAAAATAAGGAAAGTTGTTGGTGAAATGGAGTTGTGTGGTTAAAGTGTATTCACCTTTCTTGGTCTTCGTCCGTGTCAGGTGGGAAGGGTATTGTGACGTCAGCAGAAGGTTGTCCGTCATCAAACTCCGCCGAACCGTGAAGGTCATGCATGGATGACGGCGGCGATGTTTCATGTGCGGGAAGAACCTGAACATACAACATGTAACCAAGGATTTTGATTTTGTAAAAGATTTGTAAACTTACTCTCCATGGCAACGAAACGGCTCCTTTAGTTCCTCCATTTCTCAACACTTTGATCACATCCCTGCCGTTACTCTGCTTGAAGTCATAACTTTCTTTTTCAAGGCTGAATTTTCCGGGTACTGCGAAGTAAGGAGTTGTTTAATTGTTCTCAAAATAATTTACTATGCGTCTTACTGATGTCGTTATCGATTGAGGCCAAACATTGCTGATGATCTCCCAGTGTTGCGCGTCCACTCGTCGGTTGTTCAAGTACAACAGCGAATGAATCCATGGTATATTGTTGTACGTGGGGAGGAAGCTTGATTGAGATATCTTAAAAGCAAAAGATCTGATTAAAACAAAATCGAATAAAACGTGTTGATTTCGAAATTCAATTGGGATGGTTGGCATATCCACTGGTCAGTACTTGAAATGATTGTACATCCATATTGTGTGTTTATATAACATAATTTTTTACATTTTTGTGCCTATAGTAGAGATTCATTCAAGTTTGGAGACCAATGGCAAACATGAACCACTTTTTTAAACTTTATTAGAAATTTCTTTTGCAGACACAATCGATTTTGGTGTTATTGCTAGTAACCTTTGCTAGTTTCGCCATCAGAGAATACCAAAGTTCCTGTCGCTCCTTCATATCGAGACTTCGGCTTTCCGGGAATTCCCCGGACCTGCCACGCCAGAGTGGCCAAACCAGAAGCATCGTCACGCTCCACTGGAATATGGAGGACTCCCTTAGATTGCTCACATGTCATGTCTGGATACTTAAACGAGATCTTGGCCGGCACTGCGATAAAAAATAGTTTGGTGTTACTAACCAATCACAACGGATTTAGAAGTCACGTGATTACCTATGTCGTTCTGCAGCACAACGTGGGCTTCGTATACGTTAAGTGATGCTCCACCCGTTGGCTCGCCGAGGCAGAGTTTGAAAGCGACTTCGTCCTCGTCGAAATACTCGACGCGCTTGGGCATTGGTACCACAATCTTACGTAGAACATCACCGTCGCCGAAGATAAGATTTCCGTCACCCGGCAGATAATGTATTCCACCTATTTAAAGAGGGAAAATGAAGATGAGACTTGAGAAATACAAAATTTATATCCGAAGTTTAATTGTGAAAGTAGTGTTGTATGGAGGTTAATTCAAATCAACCGCAACATGGTTCCTTAAGAAACGACAGTAAAAATGCTGTTTCATTTGCAACAGGAGAAACTTTCATCTTACCCACGGCAGTAGCATCCCTAGTGTACCAGGGTACAGCTACGGTTCCATCTGCTCCGGAACTTCTGTGAACCGGAATAACAAGTTGTCCTTCGCTACATGTGAAGTTATAGCGAGGACTGGCAAATCCAAGCATTCCTGGATCTGTAGGAAATAGCATAAACGATATTTAATATTGCTCATGTAAATCACCACAAGTTAAAAAGACTGTGAAAGTTGGTTATAAACGTACCCTTGTCCCTTATAACGGTGACCATTGTGGTTGGCACAGCGATGGTCACTCTGTCATAAGGATCTACCAACTCGACGCGGAAATTAGATTCGCGGTGCGCCATCTCGCGACATACAACGATTTCTATGCTGGCCTCGTGGTCTCCGTCGTCGAAGGTGATGGTACCTAAAATTCAATTGTTAAAACCTGTGTTATAAGATATGAAAATTGTTTGATCGCGTTTTATTATCATTGTTTAGGGGCTGTGTTTAATGATTTTATACTTTCTGGTTTTATCAGCGCAGTGCAACAAAGATTTTCCCGTTTCGCATCCAAAGTCGATTTGGAATAAACTTTCCACTTTCAAGTTAATATTTTCATTGGTTTTGAAACATTCAAAACAAGAAACAAGTTACGTCTATGTGCTATGCTCTTGAAAAATAACTTCTAAAATTAAAGATTACCTGAACCCCAGTCGATCATGGAATCATCATATGGAACATCCTGTTGGACAACTCTCTCTTCCACAACCTGATCTTCCGATGAAAATGAGGATGATTTGCTCCTGGGAGATTTACCGTCAGCAGCAACCTCCTGACCCTTTGACTTGATTCCAATATCATCAGATCCTGTGATCGGTTCCGTCCTCCAGCGAAGAGCCAACATCCCATGAGCGTTAGAACGACGAACTGGGATGAAACTTGATCCTTGGGATTGTCGGAAGAGGTAACGCTTCCGTAGAAACTCCACTATGTCTGGAAACACAACAAACTGGTTGTTGCAAGAAATTTAAAGTTGGTGTTTTCGTATGCAGCACAATTAAAATGTTTGATCAGACATAAATGTATTCTTGATTTGAAGCACGTGCATGTGAGTTTTTGGTTAAGTCACCGACACCATAAAAATGCAACTTGAATTGCAGGATTTTTTCAAATGCTAGTTATTAAAACAAATTAGCACAAAAGTATTTTTGCAAATTAGCACAACCTTTGGCGACACACAAAGTGTAAATTGAAAATGAAGAAAATGATTTTTTTTTTCACCAATACATTCATGCATTTGTTTAACTCAGCAACATGCACGTTTACCATAAGGAAATTAATTTTTGTTTTTCCAGGAAATTATGCAAAGCTGGTTGATTTTATGTGCAAAAAAAGTCATAATTTGGGAGAGCTGCAGCCCGGGTGATTGTAATTTGACAAACTTTAATCTTCACCCAATTTAAACTGCAAGTAATTAGTGATTATTGTGAATCATATTCAGACAGGGAAATATGATTTGGGAGTGATTATGGCAGATAATGTTGATACCTTGTGTTGGAGCGGATTGTTCGTATATCACGTGTTGCACTCCTACACGTACGTGGAACATAAAAGTTAACATTATCACTTAAAACTTAAAATCATCCAAAACAAATCTCTGTCCCAACTTCACTTCAGGGATCGGGTTTGAAAAACGTAAAGGAACAAACGGATAAAACCTTAATACCTAAACACATTACAAATATACGACTTTCTGTGCAAAGCTCTAACTTACTTGGAACAGGTTCGAGGGCAATTTCGGTTCCAGAAGTTTCGCCAAGTTTTCCCGTCCCTCTGACGTCAACCAGCTTCACAATGAAGGTACCGACTTCGTCATGTGGTGACGCAAGAACCGGAATGAGGATGTTCTTCTCCGTTTCGTTCGGGTCAAAGACAAGGTTACCTAAAATTTGTAAGTGCGAGCGTAATAAGAATTGATTTGTAATTTTGTGGAATGTTGCGCTTGACAAAAATAAACGTCCATATAGTGGTAATACAACGTGGTTCCTTTACGGTTAGCCCAAATATTGAGTAGAAAGATCTTTTGGATATTTCCAATAAAAACAGTAAAGTGTTACAACAGCTAAAATACCAACCTGCTCCTCCAATAAAATGCTTTCCATTAACTGCAGTTCCGTCTTCAGTTTTCCAACCAACATAAGTCGAGTCTTCCACATTTCCCTTACGAACAACTTTCACCTCAACAACCTCGGGATCACGCAAATTCATTTGGTCCTGGTTCATTTCGATTGTCGGTTCCTCTGCAACGATGACGTTTAAGAATTGTAGATAGCGTTTCTACCGCGGTTACCGGTTGTATTTTTAGAGTTATTGTAGCCACTTTACTAAAAGTTATTTGCCAAGGTGGTAAATTTTTAATTCTGTTGGGAAATTTTGTGGGAAAAAACCTATTTTATTCGTTGCGTTTAAAATATATTTAGTAATTTCAACAAAGCAAACACAAAAAATCGCACCTTTTTCACCGATTATGGTGACAGTTGCACGGGTAGAAGATCCCAAAACAGCACCACCTTCTGACGGAACCAGTACAAGGACAAAATCATCGGACGGAACACCTTCGAGTGCGATTTCTATGTTGGCGCTAACTTGACCGTCTCGGAATGTCAAATATCCTTCGGCTCCTGAATGTTTCATTGCAATTAAATCACCAAGTAACGTTACACCGTTTTTGTTAATTTAAAGGCAATGAAATTGAAGTTATACTGGACCAATTTTTCAGTGTACGTATTATTAATTGTACGAACCAGCAAATGGAGATGGTTTGTCGAGAGACTCGATCAACCATCGAACCGACATTTCACCATCGGTTCCATCAGATCGCAGAACAGGAACCATTCCTATCTCACTGCTCGTCTTGAATATGAAAGAGGTTTTGCTGAACTCGAAGCGACCAGGCTCTGAACAAACACATGTATCGGGTTAATACAAAGCTGGTACCAATTAAAAAATTGAGCATAGTTGCAATGAAGTCAACTAAAACAGTTACAAGTCACTTTAGAAACAATGCAATTTATAGTACTAACTTAGTTAGGTGACCAGATATATAACTTTTTAATTTATACCTTGGCTGCTGATAATCGAAACAGTAGCAGTTTTGTTTGCTCCAAGTGATGCTTTTCCTGTATCATTTTCGAACAGTGATTGTGAAGGATCGTTAACCAATTCCACCGAGAAAACTTTCGGTTCTGTCGCGCGTCCACTCAGTTGAATTTCAACAAACGCTTTCGTTTCGCCAGGTTCAAATACCAAAGTGTTCTAAGGATATGAGTTTTACAACATTTAATTTGACGAACATTGGCAGCGACTGCACTGTGAATAAAGTACAAACCTCTCCTCCAGCGAAATCTACGCCGTCTTTGGCAGTGTCGGAAATTGTCCTCCACAAAATTACCACTCTGCGCTGGAAGCTACCAGTTCGCAAGACAGGTAACTTCACACTGGTTGAGTTTCCAATCACAGGATAAGAAGGTTTGCTGAATTGAACTACGCTCCTCTCTACAAATACAAACAACGTTGTTTTGTTTAATTTTTACCAGATAGGTTGCAAGTCCTGGTGGATATCGCACCTTCATCGCCCACAATGAAAACAGTGGTGTGTCTCAACCCTGGTTTGGCTCCTCCTTTCAGTTTGTCGATCTCGATGGTGAACTTGCGATCTTCCTCCCCTTCGCCGTAACTTTCATCTTCGAGAAGTGGAACCTCGATGTTTTCCACAATCTGAAAAAAATATACAGAATAAACAAGCAGAAGATTCAACAATTCGGAATAAAGTTTCTTTCGAAGACAAAGTTTGGAAGTTTTTAATTTTTATTTTTTCCCTATTTATTACTTGGTTGTGCGCAAATGTCACGATTCCTTCTTTTCCTTCGTAATCGCGTCCACTCTTTGCTGTTCCATCCACAGTGCGCCATCTGGCGGAAACTTTTCCGTCCATGCCACCAAGTCTGTGGATTGATATGAGAGCTGTTCCTTCACTCTCTTTAAAGGAGAATGTTGCTTTCGAAAATCCAATAGTTCCAGCATCTGTAAAACAGGATCTCGCAGATAAAACAATGTGTATGGGTAAAAAGAATAAGCACCATTAATTCAGGCTTAACAAAAATGCTACATTTAGGAGACATTTTATCTGAATAAATTTCACAGCATAACAGGTTTGTAGAGAAAACCAAAAAAAAACTACAGTTTACCGATATCGTTCAAAATCACAACTTCTGTTTGTTTGAGTCCAAATCTTAATTCGTCGTCTGTTGATTCTTTCCATTCCGCGTCAGTGAGCTCAAGGTGAACACTTACTTGTGAATCATGCATGTCACTCGAGTCAAGTGGCAATTCGATCGATGTAGAATTCTGACCATCTTGGAATGTAATCTGAAGTGACGAGTCACAACGTGACGAAGAATTAAATACTGACATTATCACGATTTGGTATTTTTTCTTGGGCTTTGTTCTTTTTGGCTACAGATTAAATAACATATGACTGAGGTTTCCACTGGCGTATAGTTACACGTCCCGTATTTATATCTAATTTAAATTAAATATAAAATAACAAGAAATATATATGTACACTTTCCAGAGTAAACCTATGTATTAATGTGGTTTTAAGATTTTTTTTGGCCTACCACTCCCTCCTGCCATCCCTGGTCATCCTCATCCGAAGACGAAGAAGATGAAGAGGACGAGATTTGTGATCGTCTCGCATCCGGAGCAGTAGGAGGTCCAGTTGCTCTCCATTGTACGAAGCAAGCTCCATCACTGGACGAACGGGCGACAGGAACAACAGCAACCTGTTGCAAATCACGCGGGCTTAAATCAAAATTTCTCCCCATTGTTTTAGAATAAAAATAATTCGGGTTGATGTTACTCATTCTACCATCCGTGAGGCGACGTAAGTGTACAAACCTCAATAATGTTACGTGTACCATTAACCACAGCACTTCTATATCACAGTTATCGTATAAATGACATTGTAAAGTTTGACCGAATTCGCACGTGCACAATACAATAGAAAACTTGCCTTAGCGCTACGCCTGAACAAGTACTTGGATTTCAGGAACTCGACCGTGCAAGGACCTGGTGGAGCCAAGCCAGCGTGAAACACAGGAGCTGGAAAAAAAATTACAAATCAAAGGGGAAAAACGTACAGAAGTAGGTGTAAGCACAACATTAAGCTGACGATGCATACCAGAGCGAGTTAAAGGTGAATTTCATTGAAACTCAGAGCCGCGGACAAAATATCGGCCTGATGTTAAATAATGTAAGCCCGCGATTGTAAGCCGCACAAACATGTTAGGTTAAAAACCTTCATAAGCCGCGACTCACAATCGAGTAAATAACGTAAATAATGCTTACTCATAGCCACACATATGATTGAGACATCAGCGGTGTGGGGTTGGCCGATTTTCGGACCTCCTGGTGTAGACCGGAGTTGGGCAGTAAAATCCAGTTGACCATTGTGGTTGGGGTCATTGTAGATTGGAATTTGGATTTCTTTCACGGCCTCGTCAGCATCGAACAAAACACTAATGGTTCCGCCTGCAAAAGTCAAATTGGGTTTGATAAGTTTACGAACAACAGTTTTAAAAAATATATTTTAAAAAGTACGAATAGAAACATCAGTTATGACAGAACATTTTTTTCAGTTGCGTTGAACTGCTTGATTAAGAACAAGATCCCCACTCGGAAAATGAACAGTGCACTTACCTCTGTAATGTCTACCACTTATAGCTGTCTGGTCAGTTGTCTCACAGATAACAAACGCTGCGCTGCTGATGTCTCCTTTCCTGGATACGAGCAAAGTTGCAAGTCCGGCAGAAGCCGAAATTTCGAAACGTGTTTGTGCAAAACTCACTGTTCCAAAATCTGACAAAACCGCATGAGATGTGTGAAAAGATTCGTATTTTAGCAAAAATTTTATTTTATCTCTTTATATTTCTATCTATTTTTTATACACCAAGAGCAGTGTGACTATGTTATTCTGGCCAAGACGCATCGCCAACAGCTGATTTTACCTTCATCAGCAAACACAGTGACGGTTGCTTTGCTCTTAGCTCCCAATTTTGCACCTCCGGTTGGTTGTTGCAGAACAACCAGGAATTCCAAACTTTCACTTGAATTCACTTCACTTAAATCAAGGTCAAGGTGTTTGTTTATGTCACCGTTCTTAAAATCTAGAATTCCATTCATGGATAGAACGTCTATAAAACACAATCATTGCTGGCTTTAATCACATACATTTGTATTATTTAAGCATTTAATTAATTTCTTGCTGTTAATTTTGACGAATATGTTATATTGTGTACTGCGATCGCTGCAAGACATTGCATTAAAAAAAAATTTCCTCTGGCACTAAATTATGTAAAAATTCATTTCACCAATGTTGGTCTACCATTCGGCGAAACAACATTGGACTTCAACCATGTACACACAAACACCGATAATATTACACGAAAATGAGAGGGTTCAACACATTCTTGTGAGTCATCGGTGTTCTGTGTACGCATGGTTGAACGGCTGCGCCGTGACTCCTATGAATTCTCGTCGAATCACAGACGAAACATTAGTGAAATGAATTCAACGCTATTTTGTGCCGGAAAGACATTTTTTCGGAAAACAGTTTATCCGCACGTATTGCAACAAAGTTTGGGGAATAATAACTAGTATATTGCTGCTTGCCTGCTGGAAGGTCTTTGTCGGCGAATTTGGCAATAGACCATGGGACAGTTATGTATCCATCGGATCCCAGTGACCGAATGACCGCCAGTCGTCCCAAAGTACTCTTTGATCTCATCACAAGATTCGTTTTGGAGAATTCGAATAAACCAGGTTCTGTAGCGAAAAAGTAACAATGATAAACACCAACAACGTTCCGAACTACTGGATGTGTCAGTCAACAGCAGTTCCTAAACTACTCAAGTAAGTCTTCCCAAGAAAAAAAACGCCACATCGTTGTAAATAGCATACCGTCATCTTCAATAATTGAAACGGTAGCAGTGTTGTGGGTAAGTTTGGTTCCGTCACTCGGGTCTGATAGAATTATTCGGAATGTTCTTCCGGAATCATCATAAACATCATTGTCAATGATGGGAACACGAATATGTGATTCAGTCGCCGTATTCTCGAATGTAATAATTCCCTACAAAATCACATTGTTATTTTTACATAAAAGTGGATTTGTCGACAGCGTTTTTGTAATTGTATTACCTCGGATGGTTCGTAGTCCTTTCCACCGATAGCAGTATCGTCCTCGGTATGCCATCTTACTTTCGACACACCTTTGGTACTGCGTGTTCGCATTACTGGTATTTCGGCGATTCCGCAGTTTTCTGTGTTAGAAATCATTTTATGTGATTTGTTCAAAAGTCATAGGTATACTGTGGAAGGATGCGCTTTAAAATAGTATTTTCCTGAGTGTAAGTTTGTGTGATAGCTACAATCTTGCTACAATCATACAAAATGCCATTAAAAGGACACAAAAACATACCCATGAATGGATACGCGTCCTTTGGAAATTGAACGAGCGAGCATTCCTCATCGCCAAGTACAGTCACCATACAATGGCTTAGATCGAGCGAGGCGCCACCTTTTGGATCTTCGAGCATTATGTTAAACGCCTTTTCACTGTCGTCATATAAGATGTCCGGGATCAGCTCCACGTGGATATTTTTTGTAACCTGAAATACGTTTTTTAAATTGAAGCAACTAGAATTAAAAAAAAACTCAACAAAATTCACCTCCCCGTCGCCAAATTCCGCCACTCCTCTACCTCCAATATAGTGCTTGCCACTGATGCCAGTGATGTCACGAGTGAACCACGTAACGCTCACGTGACCGTCCATGCCGATAGTTCGGTGAATGGGGACAACCGCAAACCCGTCGTTCTCTTTGAATACGTAGCTCGGTTTGGGGAAGCCAATGATTCCAGCCTCTGTTAATAAAAAGATCGTTAAAATGTGCAATAAAAAGTTACGTCCCTGTGTGAAGCACCACTGGTTTGGTTCTAATTTAAGAAAGGTTGAATTTCAGTTTATGGACCTTACCTTCGTCTTTTATGACCACTACTTTTGTTCTTTTCAGGCCCAGCGCCACGCCACGCTCCTGTTTGTGAAGTTCCACCCAAAAAGAAATTTCTTTTCCGGCAAAGTCATGCAAGAGTGGAATTTCAATGTTGGTGAATTCTTTCTCGTCTTCAAAGCTGTGAAAAGTACGTGAATTTTCAAAGCGTAAATTGAACACTTGTAAAGGACCAACAAATTCCTTCATAAAGCAACGCTATACCAATAATTTGACAACATCTTTGTAAAACTTTCTAAGCCTTTAACTAAGCCGACAAACAATTGGGTTGAAAATGCTGATTCTAGATAAAGTAAACCATATTACACATACTTAATTTCTCCTTCGCCCCAGTCCAATCCTTCACCGGTATTCTCAAGCAAAGGCATTTTTTCATTGACCATCTCAAACTTAGCGGTAGAAGCCATCGATTGACCGTTTATTCCTGCTCCCGCTGTTCCTGAGTTTCCTGTTGTTCCTTGTTCTCCCCTTCCGTCGAGTGCTTCCACTTCGATAGTGCTGTCTCCATTTCTGCCGTGAACCACAATCCTATGCATGCAAAGAGTGTTCGCTGTTTTTAGTTTATTGGAATTGATGCAAAACCCCTTTAAAATGTTTTAAATTGACATCATGGAAAATCGTTGTTTTGATTTTCACAATATCTTGACCAAGGATATTTGTAATTAATTGTTTTGTATTGGTCACATACCGAAAATGCGCTAGGTGAACATATTGGCCCGCAATAAAGTCGATCAATTTTACGTTTCAAAATTTAAAGGCCAAGTTGTGGGGGTGGTTGGCATTCGGTTCCAACTGACTGTGAAAAATGTCAACACATTATTTCGCCCTCCCTAAATGTCATGAATCACCTTCGCGATTTTTAATGTTCGACAATAAGACGTTGGAGCTGACATTCAGAAAGGCACCATAAAGAAATAATATTCTAATATTCGTACAAATAACTTACAACACCGCTAACACCGTACATTGTAAACAGACCGAGAATATCTTACTTTTCTACATTTTGCCTTTTTCGCACCATTGTTCCTTCTTCACCCTGACTTAAAACTTCAAAATCGTCATCTTGTGAAGATCCTAATGCAATATAAATCATTTTGTTAAGGTCCTCATGTATTTCGTGTGGTAACACACGACTTACCGGCATATGTACGCCAAAATACTTTGGTGCCTCCTTTAGCGAACGACCTTCTAACGGGAATCACAGCAACCTTCGCACTTCGTCTCACCAAGTACTTCGCCTTTATGAATTCTATAACGCTGCCTGCAGATTAAAATCATTATAATATGTAATTGATAGCGCCCGGTTCACCTACATGATGTACTCGCCTTGGATATGAAGAGGTTAGTCTTAAGTTTAGGTAATATAAAACACATCTATATCTGGATAGCTGCAGTGCCACCGGTTTAAAAGTTTACTTTATCGTGGTCTTGGAACCTAATTGTTTTACTTTCTGCAGCATTCTTACTAAACGTTAAACATTGACCGAAAAACTACGTTCCCTCATTTTATTAAATTTATGAAATACAGCAAATGTCCTTACTTGCTCCGATGGCTGGAATAAGTGGAATCATAGCAGGGGTCGTGTAAGCCGCCAAACTGCTCAATTTGTAATTCTTTGCCTCCTCTTTATCGATGACGTATACACAACACCTCCAACAGCAGAGGAGGATGAGACCGATGAGAAGAAAGAGGAGGATGCACCACAAGATGATGAGGAGAGAATAAGCGGGTTTGCATCCTAAGGTTTTTATTTAATGAGTAGCTAAATGGCGAAGTCGTTATTGTTCAATTCAAAAAATAGCTTCAATCAGGTCTGTATTAGTTGTCTTCACACTAATAACTTGACCTTTTCTAAAACATAATTTTAGTCAAACATTAACATGTTCAGGTAGTTTTCGTACGTTTTTCCGTTTCCGCACGATAAACTATTTTGTCCACGTCCGGTTTGTAGGAATAATAAAATTTGCAGTTGTCACTTTCGTCGATAGCAGCACACAACACCTCGCCACTTCCCTGCTTGATGTTCTCTGTGGAAAATAGCTTGGGTTGGAATAACTTTTCAGAACAAAGAAAGTTGAGGGTTTGATTGAGTTTGGCGCGAAATTTGTACGAAACTGCAAGATACCTTCGTTCATGGAGTTGGGTTTGGCGTCTTTCACGGAGAAGCCTTTGCACTGGTCTATGCAAGTTTGGTTGTAAGGGCCAGTATTATACATTGTGCACTGAATGCAGTTCTGAAACTCGGCGCACGACGGACAATTCTGGAACACATAACAATATCGTTTCGACAGCCGGACTTTAACCAATGTTAACTCAAGCAGATACGGTTTCGGTGACTTACCACGAGACAGTCGCCACATGTGGGTCCTCCGTAGCCAGTCGCAGCGTCACACACGCACGCACCACACACACAACGACCGTTGCCGGAACAAACCAAACCGTTGAGACCAATACACGTGGCCGTCTCAGTTGCACATCCACAGTCATTTCCCGACCAACCAGAACTACAATTGCAATCACAGGAACAAGACTCCGGTCCGCTTTTCACCGCTCTGTGAAAGAACAAACATGTTTGTTGGCGGTTTCGCTTAGTTATCAATGGTAAAGACAATAAAATACGAAATAGGTTTTCACATAAAAGATTTTCACGAAAATGTTTCTTAAATCGTATGAAAGATTTTCGATCAAAGGAAATTACTCGTTTGCGATAAATGAAATTTCTTTGATAGTTATCGACCAGATTGTGCTTTTTCGAAAAAAATCTCTTGGTTTCAAACGATCCATGTTACTATGATACAATATGCTATTTCTATAAACTTGAAGTTGCGCAAAAGTTGAAAGCTACTAATGTTGGGTTTCCGAAAGTGCATAATCACAAAAATTCTCGTCTATTTTTCAGTTCGTCCGAAACGCCGCACTATTGCCGCAAGCCGCTTAAACCTACCACTTGGCTCGAGAAAACTAAACAAACAAACTTACATTCCATTGCCGGAGCACACTAATCCGGCAGGCTTCGGGCATTCGTCGCATTGGCAATAATCACCGTAGATCTTGGACTTGCCGTGTTTGTATCCTTGATCGCATTGGCACTGCTTGCTAAGACACCGACCCTTGCCTAAGAAAATATCCCGCAAGCGTTTAAATAAACCTTCATTTGTTTGTACAGGTAAAAGTGATATAATCTCATCATTACGATTTAGGTACTTATAGCATTGGACAGCTGAGTAAGCCTGTTTGGCTCGTGCCTGTGTATGAACCCATCTACAAGTACATTTTATGTTTTTTTTAACACAGGTCAGGCTGTGACCTATTTTGGTTTAATGATCAACTGTAATGTTATTCGAAAAAAGATCTTTACATTGAAAATATTACACTGGGTAATTAAGTAGTACACACAAGAGGCACTAATATCACTGAAAGGGCACTAATCGCCAAATTGTCTTTTGTAGTTGTGGTTTGCAATACTAGACGTCATTTTTGATAAATAAAATATGTCTCTACCTGAGCATATTTGTGTAAGTCCGAGTGGAACACATCCAATTGCGATGGTCCTCTGAGCACAAGCTGCTCCCGTCCAGCCCGCATCGCAGATACAAATGCCACAAGTAAAGTTACCGTTTCCGTTGCAATTGGAGCTGGAAACCTTTAACAAATACAAAGTTTGAAGTATTTTTTAGGAATATTGCTCCTAAGTATATTACAATCATTCACGTGGCCCAGACACAGACGGAAACCCACAGCTTGTTCACGTATGACTTGTAAGTTTAACGACGTAGTTAAGTAGTTGTACATTAACTAAACATATTTCGTGCTCCCATAAAGAACTCACTGCGACCCCGGTGGCAGTCAAGAGCACATGGCTTTGCACACATGTTAACATTGATGCTTGAACAACTTCAAGCGAATCGGACATTGTGATACAGAAAAATTACGATACTTACAACCACAGTTGAGGCGCATCCGAAAGCAGCAAGGACGGTTGTGTTTATTATAAGGTTGTCATCGTACTGTCTGGTCTTTACCTCGACGTTTCCCACGTGACATTCCGACAAACCAGCGCAAGCACCCCGGTTTGCAGCGAGGGATAAGTTGTAATACACCTTAAGAAAGGATTTGTGAAATCATAGTAACGAGGAAATCGATGTATTTTGCTTTTAAATGTATATTGTTGAATCGTCTGTCATACAAATGCTTTAATCATCTACGCCAAAGAAAATCAAAACCGAGAGACAAGCTTATCAAGCAAATAAACTGAAAACTATGTATTTATGCTTAGAATTTAAAACCAAAGTTGTTCGTGATCGCGGAAAAACCCATGTTTTGTCGCAATTAACGAACTTAAATCATTAATTAAAGTATATTTTGCCAAGAAGGTCATCTTAAAATTCATGATATCAAAACAAACAAAACTAACGCAACGTTAAAATATAACTGCGAATTCCAACCTTTCCGCCAGATTTCAATCCGTCAACAAGAGTTGAATCAACGGCGAGAGTACGAACTGTTCCATTCGGGATTCTTGCTTTGTACCATGGACACAATATTGCTGCGTCCGGGTTTGTTGTTACAAGTTCTTGCTTTCCTGTACAATAACACACAGAAAATTGTCCTACAACATCTTTACAACGCAAAGTATTCTTCCGAATTCGAAAAAAAACTTCCATTTAGTTCTAATATTATTTCTTTACAGAAAAACAAAGCTTCAAAAAATGTTACTAAGGTAACTACATTCATAATATTGCACGTTTTTTAAAACAGGATACCTGCGATCCGCAAATAAGCGTCACGAACAAGATCAACAACGTTGCTTGAATCTTTCGCTAGAACTCCCCAAGTGGATCCGCGGAATACATTTTCCGATATTTCCTGTAAAAGCACAAAATATTTTATCAGTTAAATACCAAGGGCGTTTACGTACGGATTATTGGCTTATGTAGAGAAGAGTATAGTAAAAACGTTTAACAATAAATAAAATGATAAACCTATCAGAGTAATTCAAAATAGCATATGGCATGTCATGATTTAATTTGTTTAGTAACGTACAATAACATTAATATATAATACCTTGTACAAATCGGCATAGGTATTTCCAATGGCAAATATTGGCGTAATTGATTTCTGTTCAAGTGCTCGAACCACCTGATTCACCGACGGATAATCCTGATCCTCAGCACCCACGTACCTGTGTATTGGAACGACATTCAACTCATATTTCTCGACACGGACATGCGTAATGACTAACATCCACTATGTGGATCCCGCCAAGGGAAAAATTGTACATACAGATATATGAGAAATGAATACAAAAACCTTGTGTTGAAGAAACGTTACATAAAGTTACCGTGCGAGGAATTTTACCTTGCTAAATTTTCTGCGAATGGTTGATGTAGTATTGATTAACTTAAAGCGAATAATAACTCTTTTTGCCATACCTTCCATTGGATCCGGTGTGACATTTTCCATCATTGGCCTTTGAAATCCCGGCCAAATAGCCAGAACCGTCGCCCGCGTAGTGATATGCCGACTCAGTGGCGATCATTAGTAACCGCAAGGCGTTTCCTCGCCAACCAATCAGATCCTTGCATTGGATCACCTGCAACATGGCATCCAGTGCGCCCTCAGGCGGATCCAAATTTCCGGAAACGTTTTCGTGCCTGAGAACTTCTTTAAAGTGCGCAACGTCTGTGGTTAGATTTACCACATTCTGAAAGAGGAACGGGGCGTCTGTTGTCGTTCGGTATGGATGACGTAATCTGGAAATTAGCGTGCGTTACATGAAGGAACTCATCGGCTTATATTAGTTGTTAGTCAATACACAACAAGGGGCATAATGAAATAAATAATCAATATAAAGATGGCGAATACATTGTCATGGGCATATATTTTTCCATATATACATTGTATTTGAAATGTAACATTTTGAAATTTATTTTGAATTATTTTAGTTCAAAGTAATTTAGTTAATTTACTTGTATGGTGTCATTTGTGTCATCGGGCTTTGAACTTTGTCGACAAATTTTCCAAATCCAAGTTTTACGCTTCCTGTTCCTCCCTTTGTCAAACGTTGAAGAGTTTCCACTAAATTAAAACATTAAACAGAAAAGTTATTAAATTGGGTATAAACAACTGTTTTAATAATTATATATCATACATTTGTGTTAATTTATCTGATGACAATGGTGTGTTTTTCATAAAACTTTAACCTTCGAAACGTTTACAATAAGTACGCGAACATAAATCACGCAACACAAAGTTAATAACTTGTCAATTCGAAAGTCTAGCTTATGCATGGCGTCACACAGAAGCACGCGCATGGCGAAGGGAAATGTGACATACCCAACAGCTGTGCGAGGTCGCGCACTGCTTCCAAATCATCCTTCATACTGTATGATACGTCCATGAGATAATAGAAATCAACAGGATATACTTTAGGTTCTTTGACACGAAAGCCGATGTTGACTGTGTCGCCAATGCGGATTCTTGCCTACAGAAAATGTTCGAGAAATGTTTGTATGATGGGAATAATTTAGTTACGACTTACGCTGCCAAATTCATGATTAAATCGCTTTCGTTCATTGGCAGCATTCAGTGTGTAGTAGGATTGCAACATCTGGACATTGCTGCACTTTTGCTGTTTCAAAATGGGAAGAAGATTGCATCGCTGTCCACTGAAGTCCTGATACAAAAAAATGAATTACACTCACGACATTCGGTTATGAAATAAAAAACACTCCCAACGACTTGATGTCGAGGAATTATCAATGCGCACAAAAAAAGATTAAGGCTTTTGTTAGGCACTCGCAACAGGATTTTGCGCATACACACAAGAGCTTAAGGTGTTCAATGCCTCAAGCGAAAATGGCGGTTTAACGTAAAATGCGGGAATGTGTGGTACAATCCATTTCAATTCCCCATTCAAACGAGCAACCTTCTGCATTGCATCAGGCCACAAGTATGTGAAGAATTATGCCTGCATGGTCTCGTGTGTAGGTGCGTGCTCACCGCCCAATACACACTTGAACGCAATTGACGTGGACTCAAAAACAAGGTATAATTAAACGATTACGAGAAGTTTGAAGTCGAGTTTGTCTTCAGCTGTACGTTGTATGGTTGCAAAGCGTTTGATGCTATGTTTGCGGCAACCACAATTACTAGATATCACAAAACGCCACACTAATTATGAAACTAACGACTCTTTTATATTATTTTTATCGCACTGTAGGTGGCACATGAACTCATTAGTTGACACACAAATCAGAGATTTGGAACGATACTAAATGTCAAGTCGCCTTTGTAGGCGAAACGTTGTTGCTTGTCAAAACGATAGGTGGCCATTAAAATGCCTTGGGCGTATTGAGGCAAAACCGCTGGTCGCAACACGGCTCCTCACTTGCAGCACTTCGCTCAATCGCAGTTCATGCGTTTACCACAAAACCAACGTAGGCATCCACACAAGAACTATGCCAGTTGCTGACAGAGAGTAACAAGGAATAACTAATTGTTACAAGGGAGATGGAAGCCCAGGCGTTCCGCTCTGAGCAATGGACTGAAGCACAATGTTCACGTGACTAAACGGGTGAGTAAGCACGAAGAAAGGGGGCAGCACTTACCGGCTGGGCGCACCATTGGCAGTTGGGGTGGGCAACAATGCAGTCACTGGGTAGTTTCGCTTGAACGCAAATCCCGCTGATGGAAAAGCCAGCGGAAGCTGAACCTGAAGCCGATGCTGAAGCAGATGCCGATGCCGATGCGGATGCGGAGTACGACCAACCCGTGGATGCAGCACAAGACGATGTTTCTTTAAATAAAATATAATTGTTTACTATGTCGGCCATCGCCAGGCCCCGGTGTTGTTTTCGGTGGCAAGCCATCTGAATTGTGTAATATTAGCATTGAATTCCATATCAAAGATTGTTATTTAAACTGCGGCAAGTGATTCATTTCTCGGGAATCGATTGTGACGCAACTTGTCGCCTTGGGCTTATGCATATTTGTCATAGTCCAAAAAGATAAACTTACCCCCTGAAGTTAAAGAAAACCAACTTAGTTGTTATGTGGGCGGTTATACAGAGCTAAAGACTTGAGTAAAACGTCTGGATTTGCGTTTGGGGCGTTGTCAAAATTAGGTTAATGTTTACACATACTTAAAACCGCTCTTCTGCATGAAACAGTTACTGCATTTGACTAAAACACTTTGCGTTGTGGCAAACATAACGGGCAAATATTCCCATCCTACAAAGCAAAAAACGTAACATTAACGTACATATGTTGCGATAGTAAACAATCTGGATGGTAGACAATGGATGCTCGTGCGTGGAGGAATAAGCAGTAGTTAATAATTTACCCAAAAGGTCAGAAAACGCAAACCCATACGCCCTACGAACAAAACTAGGTGACTTCAAATTTTATACATTGCGCTGGTACTCTGATCAATGTGAAAGATTGCAAAAGGCTACCAGAATCTAACAACGCTGCCGAGTTCTGCACCAATGAACATGGCTATGTCAAACACAGGGTGATGGTTTCGTTTGAACTGAAATGGAATTTGGGCGCCGAACGTTCAGTTTAGGTTACTTGAGAAGCTCCAATATTTTATGTATGGTCACGTATAGTATTTTACGTTCATTGTATCACTGTGACATTTACGTATTTCACATGCAGCGTGTTGACTTTCAATGCGTTGAGGCCTCGGGCGACAAATGAGGCGGCTTTCTTCGATTTCCACTAGGCTTTTAAACTGAAATATTGTGGTCGCCATAATTGCGGAAAGGTAATTTATCTCAATCTGAAATGCCTTATTTGATCAACAAAGCCAACTTACCTTGGCTGGTCGCAGATCTTTGTGCCAAGGTAGTTACTGTCAATAGTGCCATAATTAAACAGCACACATGCAATGCTGAAGCCATTTCTTTGATCCTTGTAGCACCTGAAAACAGTAATATTAAAGACATAGAACCTCAGGTATGATTAATGAACACATTAGTTAGAATATGAACACGTTGGTTAGAAAAGCGATGAATGGAAAAGTTTGTTTATCAAAGCGCTCATTGGCTATGATGCTATTGTTTGCATTGTGATTCGACTGCTGCGCCGCTTCTAACAGGCATATTTTTGACGAACAAAAAGTCAAAGGATATTACAACTTACCTTATGGCCTTAAAAAGCTATGTACATGCTATGTAGAAAAGTTCCAAGTTAAAAATTTCTGGATACAACCTGGACGTGACTATTATGCTAAAATCTCGGCAACACTCCACCAGCCTTTACCCAACACCAAAATTTTAATTATACAAGCCAGGTGGAGGTGATTTCCCTTTTCTGAAAGTCATAACATGTTTTATTACGTTTAGAAACTTGCAAGTTACATTTTAACAGATCACCAGAAGATTTGTATGCAATCTAAGAATCCGACGCCTAAGCCGCAGCACTTATCAGTTCAACTGAAGCTGAGAGCCTTGAGCAACACGCCCGCCTACTTCAGCGACAAGAAAAAGGCTAGACGAAAACACTCGTATTGAGTATTCGACATAGCTTGTCTTTTGGCACATCACTTTCAACTGCAGAATACTTTTCCAACAAAAATGTCGATTGAAAAGTCGTGCAGAAACTGGACTGCATCGCTGGAAAGTCTGCGATCAAACTAACTCAAAGGAAAAAAACAGAATAAGAAGTCAGTTGTTAGCGCGAACAGCTATGTCCTGAATTCTATCTGCCTGTTGCCAATAAATCGACCTCAATTTTGCAATCTCCAACCGCGAAAAGTATCACCTTTGCAAGCCGTTAGGTTATTAGCACGCGTTGATATCCCGCATAGTGGGAAATAATAGCCTTGCGACTCCAATACAACTTGCCGAAATTACAGAATTTGTTACATGGCTATGGAAATCGGCATAACTACCGGAACCGGATATAACAGTAAACCAAAACCAAAGGTACAACAGGGTTAAATCAAAATTGAGTACACCAATCAAAGTTACAAGATCTTACACATAGCTAAACATTTAAAGCGCTGCTATTGATTCGTTTTTCACTATCCTCGGGCTACCTTGCGCCACATGTATAAACCCAGCTTCATTGCATTACGTTAAAACCTGATTGTAGCTGGCCGTTGACGCGCATAATTAGGCTTTCCGCGACGCTGGGGAATTAAACTTTCCAACCCGGTGTTGTCCGTCGACACTCAAAAGACCAAGACATCTTATCAATGATGCCTTATTAATATTGTGACATCATACAGGCGCCGGCAAAACTAAACACTCGCGCCTTTTTCTTGCGTCGCCTCTCACGTCACAAGTCGATTATAGAGCCTCTGCCATCATAATTATGTATGCAACTGGGACTTGAACAGCAGCAACTTGCTTATCTATATATAACAGGCATGTGGAGAAACCGCACTACGGTGGAGTTGATAGTAAGAGAGTTTTTTTCTAATCCTGAGCCAATTCCATCACTATCACATCTAAAACCTGAACACCAGTCAGTAACCTTAGGTGCTGTAACAGCATCGAACAACATAGGACCATAGGTGAACAATGGTTCGTCGGAATTAAATTGTTTGCACAAGATTTTACAACCGACTTTTGTGCTGCCAAACCTGGTTGTCGACATTTACACAACCATTACCAAACCAAATATTTGAAGTTATTAAACTCGAAAACGTTTAGTTTGTTTTACCCTTTTTGCATCTTCGAAAAGTGCATGTATCTAATCTTAGTGCGTTTATAAAGTTCACCATCACATTAAACACCTAACGTAGACAAACATGGTGGCCGGCTGTAGTACAAGCACAGGCAAAACATCATCGAGTTACACGCTTGGACTAACCCATTGAACGTCTTTTGAGCAAAAACACGACCGGGTACAATGTCAACAAGCTTCTCCAACGCTCTACCTAGCGGCCGCCGAGTGAACATAAAATACACTGGGGAGTGGGGACTGCTAGATTTCGTATTAAAGTTTAACTACTGCCTTTTCAAAATTATTGATAGTGTTTAATAAGAATGACTTGAAAAAATTTTTACATCGCAAGCGTTTGTGAGGTTCCCCACGCTTTATCAGGTGTGATTAGTGGCGCAGCACACTGAATCGGTGACAAAGGAGATAAAGGAAAAAAGCAAGTAGAAGCGATAAGCAGTCGTTAACTTAATAATTTTCAGTATATTTAACTTGCGGTCCATACAGCGTTAAGATACAAATGGAAATATTTAGATGTTCCTCACAGCTGTTACCAACAAGTACAGAAACATCCTGTATGTCAAGAGGCAGATTACCACTTTTGAGCCTAAGGATATATTTAAATATATAGCTGGTATATAGAAGATAGGTCCACATTGAAAAAAAATTTTATTTAAAAAAAAAGAAAAAAAAATAGCTCTTATTTTTATTGAAAATAGTAAAACTACCCCTTTTTTGCAGCACACACAACAACCGTAATCAAATCGAGGTAATAATTTACTATATTTATTTAAACAACTAATATTTGTTGTGTAAGAATATGTAACTTTTTTGTAGATATTGTACAAGGCCTTATAGCTCAAGTATTACTATAACTTTATCTGCAAATTGTTTGCCAATGGTATCGTATATAGGCATATTTAGATGTGGCCATTAAAACACTTTTGAGATTTCTTCCGGTGTGCTTCTGTATAATTTGGAAAAGTTGGATATAGTGACATCTACCGGCTTTAAATTTTTTTTAATGCAGGGCAAGGGTGGACCAAACAATGATAAAACAATTCGTGAAAACAGTAACCTTTAGTGTAGCCTATGGGTTTTTAAAGTCATGGGGGTTACGGGTAAAACTATATTTCATAATACCTCTATATGACGGGGCAACAAACGTACAAATAGATCATTTCAAAGCGAAAAATACCTGACGAAGTATTACATATAATTGCAAAGGGACCACGATTGAATTCTTGCCGAAGTCATTATCATCGGACAAAAAATTTAGCATACTCTGACGCATGTATAAGATTTTGTAATATCTACCCCAGAGCTTCCCTACAACCATTTTTAGTTAACGCCCCTCGGCTTAAGCACTGTACCCTTTATCAGAACAACGGCATATAAAAACAATGGGGGTACAATGCCAATGGCGATGCTTTTATGTGACCTCCGCAAATCTTGTTTATTTCTTCGCGCTTTGATTGCACAGTTCTTTAATAATCCTTGATCGGTGGTTGTGAAAGGTTATGCCCTCTTCAGGTTTTTATTGCCAAATACGTGAATATTTTTCGTAAGGGAAAGTTTATCAAACAAACCTCGGTTAAAAAACACTATCTTAACACAACTTTGACGATAGTTTGCCTTGAAACCAACTCTCTGTACAAGAGAATCGAAGAGCAGGGGTGTGGAAAATTTGATCAGTTCGCGCGTAGGTAAAACGGATGTCAACTTTACAGCAAAAATATAGGTTGGAAGTCTGCAATGCCAGAAAGGCTTTTGGTTATCAGAATGATTTTGACAACAAGATCAGTCAAGGTAATGTCTGCCACCCTTACTTTTGTAGCATCTTTTTAAATCATTACCATTTTCCACTTATTTACGTCATCTCACCTGTTATTTGGGATGCGTATTACGCAGTAACATCCCACAATAACACTTTAAAAAAACAACATCGTATACGTCAACACTGCATCATAACCCTACACAAAGTATTAACCAACCCCCTCATTGTGCATTAGGCTGACTCCATTTATAGTTGATCGTCTGCGTAGGCAAGCTGTTATCTTCCTATAAATCGGAAGACTGCTTGGAGAGGTTATGACAACAAGAACTCTGTTTAAAGAAGTGTATTGCGCTGTGGAATAAAGAAGTTAAACAGGTGGAACTGTGATCAAACGAACAACGTTATGGGATTGTGGGGATGTGTGCTGGGAATCTTCATAATATTGGGATTGATACGAAACTCTTCAGGTAAGACGTATTTTGCAAAGTGCCATGACATTTATGAAATATAAACATATGTATCTCTTTTTTTGCGTCAGCTGCTGCCGACGTCAACGAATGTCTTACGGGAGCTCACAACTGTGATCCAATAAATGCTGAATGCAACAATTACCCAGGCAGTTATTTCTGCACTTGCAAGATCGGATACCGCGGAAATGGAATGAACTGCTCGGGTACGTACCAACATTTCAATCAGGGGTCTAGGGCAATTCACTCCCTTACAGTTGCATCTGTTGCGACTTTTAGATATAAACGAATGCGGTGAAAACACCCATAACTGCAACAGTTTGGCAACTTGTACAAATACACCTGGATCATACCGTTGCTCGTGCAACCAAGGATATTCCGGCGATGGCGTAACATGCTCAGGTATGTTAGGAGTTTCCAAGCAGCTTTATAAAGAAATGGTGGTTTACACAGAAACAGGACGGTATTTAAAACAAGCAAATGTGACGGCATTCCCTCGGGGTTTGCTGGAAAACATATTTTGTTTCTTTACAATGCTTCAGTTTTCGTTAATCAGGTCACTTGATGTTTGTCAATGACTAAATGTATCCTCCAAATAAACTATAACTTGTTTACGCTTTACACAAACCCCTGGGGGTTATGTAAAGGAGAAAATTAACAATAATCAGGCAATTTGACGGCAGTAAGTCAATTCAAAAGAAAACGTTTGCTTGTGGCTTTAGATGATAACGAATGTATTTCGGGAACGCACAATTGCAGTTGCATCTGTTTCAACTTTTAGATATAAACGAATGCGGTGAAAACACCCACAACTGCAACAGTTTGGCAACTTGTGCAAATACACCTGGGTCATACCGTTGCTCGTGCAACCAAGGATATGCCGGCGATGGCGTAACATGCTCAGGTATGT
The DNA here is from genome assembly GCF_947561715.1 of Ascidia mentula. Lineage (NCBI taxonomy): Eukaryota > Metazoa > Chordata > Ascidiacea > Phlebobranchia > Ascidiidae > Ascidia > Ascidia mentula. The sequence goes on along the minus strand of NC_138574.1, from coordinate 8,012,330 downwards.
TAGGAGTTTCCCAGCGGCTTTATCAATGAATTGCGGTTTGTACAAGTTCAGAAACTAAGCTGACTAGTAATACATTATGTTAGTTCAAACCTAACAACATAAATACAATAACAGCAATAATCATATGAGTGTGAAAGGAGACGTTTCTTGTTTTTTAGATGTAAATGAATGTATTTCTGGGACACACAATTGCGACCCTCTAAACGCTGAATGCAACAACTATCCAGGAAATTTCTTTTGCACTTGCAAATTAGGATTTCGAGGAAATGGATTAAAGTGCACGGGTAAGATGATATTTCTTCATTTGTACAAGTAAATGAAATTTACCACACCCTATCTTTTAGACATAGACGAATGTGTGGAAAAAACACATAACTGTAATCAATTTGCAACTTGTTCAAACACGCAAGGATCTTTTCAATGTTCGTGTAATACAGGATACATGGGTGATGGAATAACATGTACCGGTATGTAGTTTGAAACGAATTTTTAAAAAGGGAATATAGTTGCATGATTTTTGTAAAGTCAAAATAAATTATTTTAGGATTTTGCTTAAAATGTGAGATTATTGTGATGTGACAGTGAATTATGTGCTCTCTGATTTGGTAAAGCATATTAATCCACCACAGTATAAATCTAAAACTATTTCTAAAAGCTTTGCGATAACATGCATCGTCAGATAGTATATATATATAATTTTCAGACATTGACGACTGTGCAAAAAATACACATAACTGCCATAGTTTAGCAACTTGTTCAAACACACAAGGATCATTTCAATGTTCGTGCAGCAAAGGATACATTGGTGATGGAATAACATGTGCCGGTAAAGTTGTAAATAGTTTTGCAAAGATTTGTCTTTAGCTATACCTACTTGGGCTGTGGGTGATTAGAAATGATGTAATTCCCTCTATGTGTAAGATACTTAACGGAATTTCAGACCAAACATTTGTAACTTTTGTTAACTAGTATGCTAAGATACATTGCACCAGACTACTGTCAATCTGAATTAATTAAATTAAATTTTGCAACCTAGTTGACATGACGCGTCAATTCCAATGTGCGGTGATGTCTAAAAGATTGTAAAAAAAATGGTTTCAATTTTTTGATCAATATTGTCTGAAGTCAATAATCCATCTACTACATGAGAAGCAGTTATCATGGAAAATTGAACATGACATGTATTGCGAGAATCATTATCGTTTTTACGTCAATCCACCACGCGCACAAACCTGTCTTGAATAACACCTACCCCCTCACTACTATTTTCATGCCACATGAGGAACTCTGTAGCATATTTTCATGCATTCGCACGCGTAGGCATATTGCGTCTTGCTATTATTGGGAAGGACATCAGAGGATATTATTGACAGCGTATGTACAGTGATAAACAAGGCATCATGACGTCGGAGATTACTATATCTGCGTATTGACTAAACGGACAAATAGGACGGTATTCACTCGGTGTTTGCTGGAAAACATATTTTGTTTCTTTAAAATACTTCAGTTTCCGTTAATCAGGCCACTTGATGTTTGTAAAAGGCATAAATGTATCCTACAAGGCAGCTATAACTTGTTTACTTGGGGGTGATGTGAATGACAAAATAAACAATAATCGAGCAACCTGACGACAATAAGCCAATTCAAAAGAAGACGATTGCTTGTGGTTTTAGATGAGAACGAATGTATTTCTGGGACACACAATTGCGACCCTCTCAACGCTGAATGCCACAACTATCCAGGAAATTTCTTTTGCACTTGCAAAGTAGGATTTCGAGGAAATGGATTGAACTGCACCGGTAAGATGGTATTTCCTTATCATTTACTGACGTTGTTGGCGTATATACCTTCCAGACATTAACGAATGTGCGGAAAATGGACATAACTGCCATAGTTTAGCAACTTGTTTAAACACACAAGGATCATTTCAATGTTCGTGCAACACAGGATATACTGGTGATGGAAAAACATGCTCAGGTATGTAGTTATTTTGAAGTATTTGTTTGTAAAATATTGTTAAAGCTGCTTAAGAGTAAATAAGTTACTTGGGAGTTTACTAAAACTTTCCAATTCTTTGCAAAAAAATGTGCATTGATATTCCAAACTTCGTTTGAACTGACGAGCAATTCTGTTTGAAGAACAATACACATTATGCAGCTTGCATTATTAAGCTGTTGTCTTGCTACTAATCAAAAGGATATATCAGGAGCTTATTAACAATAAGTAAACCGTCTATATTACCTATGTTTCAGATACAGACGAATGCGTTGAAAATACACATAATTGTAATAAGTTGGCAACTTGTTCAAACACGCAAGGATCATTTCAATGTTCGTGCAGAAAAGGATACATTGGTGATGGAATAACATGTGCCGGTATAGTTGTAAATAGTTTTGTAAAGATTTGTCTTTAGCTATACCTACTTGGGCTGTGGGTGATTAGAAATGATGTAATTCCTCCTACAATGGTGATGGAATAACATGTGCCGGTAAAGTTCGAAACCTGTTTCAAAATATTTCTACTCAACTAAAAACTTTTTACCTGCTTGGTTTACGGAGAATAAAAATAAGTTATTTTAGAATCAGATTTGTGAGTTGTTTGTGGTAACTTTATGGATAGGATTATGTTTTGGGAGATGGCGAAGATTGAAAATCAGTCTCCAATTTTCTTTGTAATGAGTTTTGCAACATTTGGCCGTAATTAAATTTGTTTGATGTCCGAAAAATGTTGGCTAAAAAGTCTTCAAAAAGTTTAAAAATTAAAATAGAAGTTTTGCAAATTAGTTCCAGTCAGCAGTGAAGCTGCTTGATTACGGTAGCATAGAAATGCGTCATATAAAAGTTTGCTTAAAATCAAAGAGAAAGAGAAACGTTTGCTTGTGGTTTCAGATGAGAACGAATGTATTTCTGGGTCACACAATTGCGACCCTCTCAACGCTGAATGCAACAACTACCCAGGAAATTTCTTTTGTACTTGTAATATTGGATATCGGGGAAATGGATTCCACTGCACTGGTAAGATGATATGTCATAGTTAATATTATTTCACCAATTCCACTGTTGGTATAAAACTGGATACTTTTGCAGAAATTTGCGATCCTGAATGTTCCACAAACGCGCATTGCCAAAATAAAGTGTGTGTTTGCGATGAAGGGCATGAGATTTATAACAGAACAAACCAATGCACAGGTAAGCTATGAGTAGTATGGTTTTTGCATCTGAACTTCTACATGTAACTTTTTATTATCAACAAATTTGGTTTTCAACAAACAATGTCAAGTGTTTTATTTTATTAGCGAGATGCAATTCAGTTCTTATCAACGGGATAACATTTCCTTCCACTTTCATCGACCAAAAAGCTTTCAGTCTGGAAAAATGCGACGGTTTGAAATAAGTTCTTGCACATTTTTTAACAATTGTAACAATCATATTGTGATAGGCCGGCCCCGAGCTTCAATTTTGTGCAAAGCGATAACATCAGAATCGAATATCACAGCTGAATTTGATAGAGAGACATATGTGGATACGGATTGCTCATTAACTATTGCAGATGTCACGCAAGAGGTGATTGTGTCATAACTATATAGGCCTATTCAAAGACATCATGAGGTTACAATGAACAAATATTAACTAATCTTTTGCGGTGCCGTATTGTTAAAGAATAAAAACTTTCACAAGCAAGATATCTTATCAAATAAATGGTTCTTAGTTAGATTCGCGCCCCAGCTTTATGATAATGATTCGTTACTTGATCAGAGTTTCTCCGGACTTTTTCTTTAGTCAAAAAATTGCCTTGTAAAGTGCCATTTGTTCACATATCTTAGCATACATTTACATATTTATTAGATAGTGAGAATTATTCTGAATAAAGAAACTACCATAAAAATAAGGTTCACAGGCTTTGCAGCCAAGGCATTGCAGCCAAGCTGGATCAGCCACCATAAAAATAATGTTTGAGAGTATGTTGTCTTCCACACAGAAAATCATTGCCAACGAGTCATCAATTGAAAAACAAACCAGTCGTTTGTCGTTGCTTGTGGAGGGCAAGAAATTGAGTCGAGTTGATACAAGGAGTGTTTCACACTTTATCCAAAATCTGTCACACTTGATCGAACAAAAACAAACGGAAGTTAGAAAACTTTTTATATTCAGTTGCATGCAAAATAGTAGTTGAAGTTAACTACCTCGTTGACTACTGTCACAAAACCTTTTTTTGGAAAGAGCTATAATCAACTAAACACCAAAACCGGCGATGGCAACATGATGTTGTTGATTTTTACAAACATCCAGTGCTAGTGATATTTCCAAAATAAACGAGTATTTTCTTGTCAGGTTACTTTGCCTATTGTGAGCAACATAGTGCAAACACTGAACCAAGTTTCACAAGCGATTATAAACAACGATGGCGAAAATGATATTGAACAACCCAGTGTGATTGAATCCTTGCAGTCAATAGCTTCACACGTCACCCTTGGAAACGGGACCAATCTTACCTCAATAGAGAGTGAAAATGTGGCGGTTGTTGTACGTAGAAATTGTAACCTAAATTACATTCAACTGTACATTGAATACAATAGCAGAAACTCATATTTTAATACTAAACCTTAAAAAAGTCATTGCTGACAAAAGTACATTGTGTAATATTTCTATTTGCAGATCGGCAGAGCAATTGCGTTAGATGAAAGGTTCATGGACGTCCTGTATAAACTAAATATCACATCCAACAGCTCCAACGGCTACAGTCAACCAGCAGAAATATTTATTCCTGCTGAAGTTTACGATATTGCCAACAGGACCAGCGGGATAGCTCAATCCTTCATCTCACTATTTAAGGGAAGTTTCCAAAACAAAAGCAAAGCAACCTGGGTAACAAAAAACAGTATTGATAACTGATGTGCAGTTTTTAACAAAACTTTATTTAGGTCGTTTCGGCGGACATTGGAAGGTTGAAGAACATTTCCAATCTCCATAGACTTGTGCGAATAAACTTTACTGGAACTAACGTGAGAGAAGAGAAACAAGACGTCCCGGGAAAACTAGAGGTACCTTATTATTTAATTGTAACTTACTTTAGGGCAATGGAATTGAAAGCGTTCGAATCTTCTGGTTAGAATCTTTCGGTTTTAGGTGTTTGGTGAACTTAAAATTAAAACAGGTTTATTATCTCGATGTGAAATTGAGTAACGAAAAAATCCATTTAATGGGTTTTTAAAACATGGTGAAATGCATTGTCCTCCCAGGTGTACGGGAAGGAAAAGTCGTAAAACACAGTTACAATTAAACCGGGTCCAATAAAAACAATAAACAACAATTTGTTTTCAAACGTCCACGCTAAAGTTATGACAATATTTATTTGCGTTTCAATGAAACTCTTTACAAGTTAAGTAAATAATAACACGTTTCCTGGCAGCATAAAAAAGTTTGCCAATGAAATATCCATGTACCTTTCTCCACTTGCACCTGTTTCTCAAACTAATATTTTATAGTACGAGCATAGCACATTGAGATGTGTGTACACGGACCCCATCAGCGGAAAACATTCGACTGAAGGTCTTTGTCTGATCGAGGGAACGCAAACATGCTTGTCAAATCATCTCACCAGTTTTGCGATCCTTGTCGTAAGTCCGTTTTTTGTTTCAATGAAATTAATGCTAAGAGTTTTCGCAACAGAAAGATATATAATATACAAACATATGTAATCTCGGTTTAAAATGTACCTAGGGCTGCAAACCGTAGGACACACCGTTGCTTCTATAACAAATATCTTCATTCTCTACTTAGAATCATAAGCGGATTCAGTACGACGCTTCCCTCTCAACTGTGAGCATCATCGGATGCGTACTTTCACTCCTTGGACTTTGCGCTACAATTGTTGTCCATTTTTCAGCAAGGCAAGATTTCGTTATCACCCCTAAAATCAATTGGATCAAAGTCACGTTCAATTGTTTCGTATACCATCAGTCGACATGTCTGATTAAATTGTCTATAACTTAACAGCGATTTCACTGCAAACTATAATGATTGTTATGTTAGCTCAATGTTTCAAATTTTGAAGTATTTCTACGATTTTATTGCGCAATTGATCTCAGGAACCTAAGAGATCTTCCCCAAACCAAGGTCTTTCTCCATCTCTGCATTGTATTGGCAATATTCTACGCTTTGTTCGTGGGTGGAGTGTGGCAGGCCAAATACCGCGATGTTTGTACAGGATTTGCCGTTGTCCTACACTACACACTCCTATCAGCCTGGTTCTGGATGTCCATTTACACCTACACCGTTTATTCCCTATTGGCAAATGTAACTGGCAGATAAATTTTTGAGGTAAATTTAATACATCTGGTGATATTAACAGGTTTTTGGAAGACCGATTAAACACTTCCTCACGAAATCATGTTTGGTTGGTTACCTGGTGCCAGGTATTATCGTGGTATTATCTCTTGGTATGAGCAGCATCATAAAGGAAGAAACTGATGATAATGATTTGACTCGCGTTTGCAACCAAACTGTAAAGGAAAGTGAAAAAGGTACTGTGAGGTCAAAATAAGCTGATTGGTGTTGTAGTAATTATAATTACCCTTTATGTAAATAAACCTTTTCTGGTATTAGTAAAAATTCTTGCCCTGTTCGTGGTTATTGTAACTAACATCTCGAATTTATTTCTGCAGCTTCGTCCGCGGTCTCCTTCCTGCATGCAAAATACCGTTCACAACATGCTTGTTGGATTACTGGACCTTCACAATTGTACGGCTTTATTGTACCTTCTGCATGTTTGTTGCTCTACAACTGCTCACTTTTCGCCCTTGTCATAAAGAAATTATGCTTCCGACGAATGGCGGTATGTGAGGTAGTAAGGTTAAAATGCAGTTTAAAGGTATTGCCTATTTATACTGATTTGTGTTTTCTTATAAGTACTCGGTTTCTTCGCCTAATTTGGAAGAAATTGGTACAAATGATTAACTTTTTACTTGACAAAAAGCTACAGATAATCCAGAATATTTAATCCGTATTTTCACTAACTCCAGGAATAAAATGCCGCTTTTTTCATTTTGTAAAGTGAATTCTTCAAACAAATAGGAGTTTTAAGGATCTCAGGGTAACAAACAGGTCTTAGTTATGTTCCATCAAGGCGATTTTATCCGATATCCTGCCAACTACGCAGCGTCAGGCCTCAAACAAACGTCTCAATAACTTATTGCAGACAAATTTGTTGGACAAATCGAACTCTTTACTTACTTAGAACAAGGCCTCAAACAAGACACTGAAACGTCATGTAACCATTGCTGTAACCATGTTAACCCTGATGGGATTTTCTTGGGTTTTCGGATACTTTTCATTGGTGTCAACTGATGTTGTTTACAACAAAGTTATGTCCTGGCTCTTTGCACTCTTCAGCACATTGCAGGTAAGACATTTATATTTATTTTTGGTTTTGGACCAAAACAATACATTCAAAAAGTGAAAGCAGGATCTGATGAACTGTCTTTAAGTGTTGAAATTATGGGTTCAGTGGCAAAGAAACAGAGAATTTAGTCAACGTTTTTTGTAGATTGACTTAAAAATAACAGATTTCAAGCAACAAATCTCCTAATACTGTATTTCTTAAAATAAAGGGCGTTTTCATCTTCATGCTTACTGCTGTCCGTCGCGCTGAATTGCGCAACATGTGGTTCCAACCAATCCAAAGCAGCATCTTCAGACCTTTGGGTCGTCTTGGCAGCAGAATGATCACCCGTGTACAGTCTCGCACTGGCAGTTACCTTATTCCAGATAACAGCAGTACTTCTACCACCCCAACCTCTCCCGCAACCAGTAATCTCCCCGGATATTCTTCGACCGATGGCGGTTGAGTGATTTTTTACATCCTGCCTTGGTTAAAAGTTAATGTTACATTTTCACGTAATGAGACATCATAGTAAAATCAGTATTATAAAAAGAAGTTTTGACAAAAACAGTTTTGTTGCACTTGGGTAGTAAATACCTTTGAAGCAATATAACGTATCAATTTTGCAGGTGATACAGCGTACTCTGTACAAGTGTGTCTGAAAGGTAAAAGTGAGAACTTTGGAACGATTCGCGTCAAACGAAAAAATCCTAACCAAGACAATGGCTCCTTCCTTTACCCGATCACTGAAGAAAAAGTCGACATGAAGAAATGAATAGGATTGACTCCTTGTTCGAACATTTGCTTGCAAATTTAACCCACTGAGTATATTTAAGCTGTATTGTGCCCTCACACCGCAATATATTTTTTTATTTCAAATGAGCTGCAGCAATTAAACGTTTTTTGGCACCATATAACTTAATCTCATCCTTTCGTATTGCTATAGGTTTTCTATGTAACGTGACAAACCGTCTTTGTTTTAATATCACACAAAAATATATAGTTTTCCAGTGCAAAAAGTTAAAATATTTGCTTCGCTGCTCTTTTTGAATCAATTAAAGACGACGTGATTTAGTTTTGAAATCTGCTGCTTTCCATTTGAGCATTTCTTTTCGATTTTCCCACATGACCAAGCATTGCTGCACGTAACATAACTGCTTTTCATCTATACCCCTTCTATCAAAAAAAGTGACTTGAGATTAATTCAATTGTTTACGTTAATTTTGTTATCTGCTGTGGAATTTTTTTTCGTTTTTTGATTTAACCAACTGTTACAGCACATGTAATTTATACCTGCTTTGTGTGTAATCCTATTCCATCTTTTTTGTATTTAAAATAAATTATAACCAATTTTTGTTTATGCGAAGACAGTTTATTAGCTTATAGCATATGTCACCACTACTGGATAAAAAACGCAAGTTAGAATATATTCATTGGCAACAAATAAATACAAGTGAGCGGGTAATATAAGGCATAGTCGAAATTCGTCTTTGACGAACACCGGATGTTTGCCGAGACACAAAAGGGCCAATGACAATAATATCGTATCGTTTCATAAACAAGTGTTTCCTTAATAACAAGCGTTTGTAATGAACACCAATTGAAGAAATAGAGAAAGTGAAGAATTCAACGGAAAGATTACGGTGTGGATAAATACTCATGAAAAGTCTGAATTGTTTGATGAAATCACGCCGAGTTTAGTTAGTTTGGCGTCAAAAAGTTTTTTTGCAAATTCATACAATTCGATTTCGTATTTAAGTGGTCCGTTTTTAAAAAATGCTTCCGACTCTTCGCTCATTTCTCTTCTGTTCATAGTTCTGGTCTGGTTTTGCTTCATTTGAACAACTAAAACAGCAAATACAATTATCTTAGTGGTATTGTTACAAGAACCAGATAACTAATTCAAAACTATAACCTCACAACCATCAAACATGCAACAACAAACCAACTTCGCATCCCTGTAAAAATTGTTTAAAGGTCGATGCGTTTTTCATTGATTTTGTATATAGCACATGAAAATTATCGATCTAAGGTGAATTACCGCAAGTAAAATGCAGTTAAATATAAGCAAAAACGCTTATATATGATATGGGTGATCCCCGAGCCTGTAGCACTATTAGCACTACCAAAGCAATCATAGTGCGCTCCACAGTGGTTCGTTTCTGTTGTTTTGTACCTAGTTGGAAACGACGATCCAGTTGGATTCGTCGTTGACCGAAAGAATACAAAGTTTCAATTTCTGTGCCTGCTATAGTTTAAAAACTAGTTCGGTGCTGCAGTCACCAGCTGTACTAATGAGACCTTATAGGTCGAAACAGCGTGCGATATTGTCTGCAGCCCTCAAAACTCGAATAAAATAAATGAATCGTTCCAGGCCAATAGTTTGTGGCATTATGTGATTCATACTTGATATGTCACACACATGTTTGTGTACAACCAAAAGAATTACTTACAATCACCCCTCCAGGCATCTCGAGCTCCTTTAAAATATTTCGGCAAGATTTGCTCGAACGCTTGAAGCGTATCTTCAAACTGTTCCAATATACCAACAAAATAATAATCCTTCACCAAACGCGCTTTGGCAATTTGTAGAGATTTTCTCTTTTGTTCGGCGTTATTAATTCTGAAATCAATGACTTTGTGTTAAATTTGTCAAAATTGTACCTTACGAAAACTGATGACAGCATGATTCATTTCAATTTTTCAACCAAAAAATATTTTCTATGAATGCAAAAATTGAAGGGAACAGCTTCGCTGTATTAATATTTGACTGTTTATGTGGTGGTGAAAATGTCTGTTTATGTTGTTTATTACTTTCATTAATGCGAACTTTTACTATGGTATGCCCATTACACCAAGCTCTGTTTCGTAAATTAGGCCCATGTATTTGTTTCAAATACAATATTTACGAGATAGAAATTTCCCGATTTTTAGGATTATAAGAAACTGAATGTTCACAAGTAAACATTAACACAAAGTTGAAGCGAAAATCAATTTCTTTGACGATAAGTTCTTAATTTAAATAAACCAGGGATTTACAGAAGCAACGATCAAACCTTTTTCGAGACAAAATATGACGTAAAGAATATTTGCTGGGATTCTTGTAAGGACGGGTTTTATGCAGTCGGCAACAGCCCCGGGCAAATATGGGAGACAGTTCACCTTATCTAGAGGCTGCAATTATGCACAGAAAGTCAAGATACTTACTCAATGCACTCTTTGCCGCTCCCGCAAAAAAAAGGTATGTACATCCAGGGAATCATGCACTGCTTGTGCCGCTTTGCCACACATTCATCAATCGTCTGCAGAAATAAGGGAAAATACAAGTTTACCAACAACGTTTATTGTCACCTAGCTGCACTGATGGGCACTATTAGGTCGAAACAGGGGCCCTGCCTTAATATCACTAACGAAGTGTATTGTGTTCGTGTTTATAAAGAAATCAGCTTTGTTATACCATATTAAAATCATCAGCGGTCATTCCACAACGTTCAACGCGGCATCCTGGCTTTCTTTTCCAGCCATATCGATGGAAGTAATAATGTGAAGTAAACCAATCTAAAGGGTGACGAACAACGTTGATATAGGTCGGTTGCTCCATGTTATAACTAAAAACAAAAGGTAATTTTAAGTAAAGTTGTTAGACGTAATCTTTCCTGCTTTGTATATACTTGGTAAAATTCATCCAGTAATGGTGCTTGAGAAGTAAATATGGTGGGTTGATTTTATCTTTTAAAACCTTCGCCAAACCGTTCGGGTCGTGAAAAGGAGTCACAATGGGATCCAACTTCAAGAAGTTAAATCTGCAACATCACGATTAGAAATTAAATTTTTCAATCAAGCGTTGTACACGCATAAATTAACCTCTTTCATAACTCGTTAAATCATGTATAGGAATCTCCAGACAGTCTTATGGTAACAAAGACAAACAATTTGGTTATAAAGCAAGATGTGTTTTATTACATAGCACCGCGCAACCTTCATGTTAAGTTTTTTGGCAGGACTGCCATTGTTTATTTGAACAAGCGTTCCATACGTTTGTAATACCAAAAATGACTGACGTCATTAAATACATAAGCTGGATTAGAAGTTAGCAAATCTTCTTTGAGTGCAACCATGTACTTTAACGACAAAAGACAAGGCTGTTTCAATTCAACACGGGCCGCAACTTCTGTTCCATTTCTGGGTTTGTCCTTATTGTTAATAATTACATTGTCACAATTTTCCAGGATATACGATAGTTTCATATAAATTGCGGGGGTATAATAGTATAAATTAGTTGTACTGACGTAATTTTTTGTACGTTCTTGACAGGAGGGAGACAGGTCATAATTACAGGCACTTACCCGTTCCGGCGTTTAAGGACTTTAAAGATATTATTCATCGTTGTACTGCCGCTTTTAGGCAACTTGTTGTGAAAGATAAAAGCTGAGTTTGGCGCTTCCTTAAGCAGAAAAAAAACACAAACAATAATTTGATTGTCAACCAAGTAGTTGTTTTCTTCATTCTGGTAAGCACCTGAGGGAAATTTGACAAAGCTGTTTCAATGAGTTCCTCATCAGTTGGGTCGCTTTGTGCGTCACTTTCCACAAACTTTTCTGTTTGTAGTGCAACAATCGATTGCTCAGTCGCAATAATTTTATCTATACTTCTTGGCTGATTGTTCAAATCTTCCAAGTCTTTATGAGCAGATGACGAGGTGTCTGTAATCAAAACCGAACGATGCTGTCGAAGACCTTCCAACCATTCATTGGAAACATCTAAAGATTAAAAAAATGGTTCAAACACTTTAGAGTGGGTTTTAGAGTGGCCTAAATAATTTAAGAAAGGTCCGCATAATTTTAGGTCTGCGGCCACAACTTGAAGAACAGAGGATGCCGCCAGGACGTATGTCTGACATAATCGTTGAAGCAGCTGCTAATCAAAATGCCCGAAGGCATTGGCCACTGCCTTGTTTTGTAATTACGTCGACAATTGCGGTATGGAACACGGTACCAAGTCGGCCACCGCAAAAGTGTCAAAACAAATACGGTGGCGCAGATATATTTGTGGAATTTCAATTTTTTATAACGTTTGTACGTTTATGTAGCAAAGTGCTTTACAAACCGAATTATGATAATTATAAAATGTCGTGATAACAATGTTGAAGAACCATGAATCACAAATGATGATAAAGTGAAAAAGTACTTACTTATTTCAACAATTTTGGTGGATTTTTGAAGATGATCGTCCACAACCACATACGTAAAAACGCAAAACACAAGCATGATACACATTTTGGCCAAGGAGGCCTTCAATCTGGCTGACCTATACATGCGTCTTTTCCTCCTTTTGTTGTTTAAGTCGCCGCAGATAATCACTGAACCACCAATTGCTGGTTTGCCCATTTGTAGATAAAATGTCTGTCAGTAAATTAACTAAGCAGCTGTGATTCTGCACCAAAGCAGTAAAGGTTTAATTTAAGAACAAATCTTTACCTGTTAAACCCCCTATCGCTACGAATAACTGCTGACTAAATTCTGCCTCAGTGTCCAAATACGATAGTGTTTACAATAAGGTCACTTTGTATAAACATTTTCACTTTTAAGCGAGTTTGTCAAAATAAATATGCCTAACTTGTACCCGTCACTAACTTACGTGGTACCCCGACAAAATTGTGCACGGTAATTTAGTGTTATTACCTTCTAAACCTACAGGCTGCACTTTCATAAACATACTTGAAACTCGAGACAATGACCTGAATTTGTCATTGTCACAAATCTCCTGGCACAACAACCTTCACACGCCCAGGCCCGGTTTCCTGTGTAAACGATTTTTATTAGCTTTCGAAATTCAACGGTACCTGTATAGCCCCAGGCTGGTTGCTGGGCGTTTGGTTTATTTTGAAATGGAAAAGCTTTTGCATATAACTTGACAATGAAAAGTCAGTGGAATTATTTCAGTCAAAACCTGATAAATTTTGTTGGACAAATACAAACTAAAAAAATACTAACGTGACTTTCCCTTTAAAAAAACTCTTTGTGTCGCTGCCGTGATCTTGCACGAAACATACTGAAAATCTTCAGCATGTTCGGCAGGTTTGCTGAACATGGTTTGGAGCCACGCAATGCGGTTGTTGATTCGACGGAGATAAAGATTTCAAGATGCGATGAAGAAAAAAGCTCATGGTATGAAATGCTATTCAGAGCATTAAATTACTTATATACCGTGTTTAGCAAATTCAATCGATAAATCATACGACGAAACAACGTTATATTACAAACGTAAAACCTTCATATCATGTTGTTATATGTTATATTAGAAATTAGTAAAACAAACACTATGTACTATGATCTGGTGATTAAAACTAATAAAATCTCTAAACAAGTTTAGTGCTCACTCGGGTTTTATTTAAATAAACAATGGTCAGTATGAAAGCTGACATTGATTCTAAGCCTTTAATTGCTTTATAGAAATGTAGGCTACCATTCATAATAAACTTAAGTCGTACGAAGGCACGATGCCCCAACGAAGGCCAGACTGTCCCAAAAAACCAGCAGCTGTTTAGATTCTGAAAGGTTCACAGAAATGTTCAGATGGACTCTAATTTTCTGTTACGTTTTACATAAAAATGGTATTTTTTCACATATTTGGTTTTGCCGGGCCTATAACAAATACCTAAACAGAAAAAAGACAATATTAACACTTCACTCGGTGATTACTTACATTTGCATCATGCTCACAAACTTGAGAGCATGTCCCGAGTACCTGTTAGTTTTATTGATAGCATATTTTATCTCAGCACCATAGGTGTAACGTGCTTTTTCTGCAGATCGGCGGCGCTACACGCTACACAGCAGTTTTTTGGCCTTTAGCCCAAACGCGTCCCAAATTCTCCTAGGTGGCCGAGCCCGCGGAACACAACAGACACTTGTATTCGATACAGGAACGACCGGCACAACAACGCGCCAAAAATGGAACGGTTTCAAACTGTTTTTGGACCGATCAGTCAGCAGGCAAAATTTCCAAATTTTACACAGCTTATTCAAATAGAATATAAACACAATTATTCAAATAGAATCCTTATTCAAATAGAATCCTTAGGTTCAAAAAAACATTACCAAGCACTGGCAACATCAGAAGCAAGCAAAGCCTAACACGCGGTCTGCCCGCGCAGAGCTACTGCGCAGCCTTTGTTAAGTAAATGCCAAACATAGAAAGCATAACAAAAGCAGTAACGAAAAGAACGAAATTTTGGTTTGGAATCTACAATAGGAGTTAAAAGTTAATCTTTGTTACACTCTTCCCTGTTAATTTCTCTTCACCTAGGGGCACTGCTGAGTCGTGTATAAATTTAAATAGGTACTGACCTGATATTATGGCGGACAATGAGTCATTTTCTTCGATTTTAAGGTAAAAGAATGTGCTTTTAAAAACAATGTAGGTGAATCATACAGTTCGGTGTTATTAACACGTGGTCAAATACCTCGGTGTATACAAACCAAACTGATTGGTTTTCCGCCAAATATCTGTTTATAAAACAATTCTCATTACTAGTATTCCGAAAATAAATTAAAAAACTACGAAAGTCGCCATTGCCAGACTTATAGAAATATGCTGCGTTTACTGTAAATTACACTGAACGTTATACTTTCAGGAAACATCGCTGCAGTTCAAAGGAACAAGTGGCCTACGTGCTTTACCCACGTTGAAATGTTTGCTGATTCGCAAAAAATGTTTGTCTATTTACAATGGGCTTGTACAACTTTACATTAGCGTCTCATTTCCCGGAAATATTTGCCTGCAGTTAACCCCGAGGCTTTGCAAAAATTATCATGTAGCATATGAAACAAAGGTCCACGTTCGTTAGCATTATATACTATATTACTTGAGCGGAAAAGCGCAAACCCATGCGACAGAGTTAAAGCAGGCCATCACAATCGTCATGACAACACTACAACAGTTCCAGCAGACACATTGCAATGCAGCAAATTGACAAATTTTTAATCAAAGGTACTCAAAAGATCAGTCCTCGGACCTCCTGTTAAGTAGTCCTTTGCTATTAAGTTCAACAACGTGTGTTATCCGCACGCCACGGGTAACGTTAGGATCTGCTGGCTTTTTGTACCCGTTTTTATTTTTAGTTATTGAAATTGCATGCTATTTTGATTTTTAATGTAAATCCAAAAATCTAGCGCTTTGATGACCACGATGCCACGAACATTTTACGAGGCTAATTCAGAATCTACAGCTTTCTAAAATATGAATTCTGTTTCAACACTCATATTAATCACGAATGATTCAAAGAGTGTATTTTCATCACACCACAATCGCACCATAATGTACAGTTGTAATTCAAAATCAAATGGAAAACACAGAATTAAAAACAAATGTCCATGTTTACAAAAATTTTACTTATTTACAAGTCGCCGCTACAATTTTGATACACTCATCACTTTGAGACAAACTGATTTCGTCAAAAATCGTAGCACCGTTGTCCAGGGGACTGGACAAGAACGACAGCAATTTAAACACAAGACAAAACACGGGATGTGGTAACCTGAACTTGAATGAATTTGCGGAACAACTTGGTCAGGGAACGTAAATGGTGAACACAGTATTAGCGACATAAAAAATTGATATTTATGATGTGCATCATATACAGATAGTAACACTGGTAGTAATGTGCCAAAGCGAAGTCATGTGCAAGAAACATCAGTCACTTAAACAAAACACAAGATGGTGTCACAACATATCAACACAGTAGAAAATGTAACTTAGGTAAAACTTTTTAGGATAGTCCTTAATTACTCGATTCAGTCAACAATATTAAATTTAGTAAAAAGTAGTATTTTGGCTATATTTCCTTTGAACGCTAGAAATCAGGGTTAAAATAGCACAACATTATATCAGATAAGAACAAACCAATGGCGCCCAACTAGAAACAGAACATCAAAACAGGTACTTAGTTTTGCAAAGTATTTACTCCCATTCCATTCTGTTTACAGCGTGCGCAGAATCAGGGTTAAAATAGCACAACATTATATCAGATCAAGAACAAACCAATGACGCCCAACTAGAAACAGAACATCAAAACAGGTACTTAGTTTTGCAAAGTATTTACTCCCATTCCATTCTGTGTACAGCGTGCGCAGGTCCACAAATAAGGTCGTTTAAAGTCGTTCTCAGCTTTGTTAACGGCTCATCATGACGAGGCAAAACGTCGGAGCAAACAAATAGAAAATTCCATGTCAACACTTTAAGGTAAGCTATGTTGCAAAATGTAGATTTTTGTTGCTTCCAAAAATATCAATTTTGACAAAAAGTTGCGGTATATTACCCACTTGAACCTAATGATTTAATACTATGTGTATATATTTAGCCAAATGCTAATTACTAATTTGATTTAGAAATGGAATTTAAGCAAAACAATATATGATAAGCACAAACTTCAGGTAAAGTTTGAGGTGTCGAGGACCTGCATATACGATTGTACGCGCTTCGGTCCAAACAACGTGATTATTTAGATTTTTCGATCAGTCGTCCCTTTCCGTAGAAAATGGATTCGCTATATTCCCGATCTTTGCGACGCAGTGTATCGTGGATTCGGTCGAATATGAGGGTGTTGAAACCAAAATTGACATGGAAATATTTGTGGTGATCGTCATGAAACATGACCGGGGGTTGCCACGGCCACACGGAGTTCAGATCAACACCTGAACAAAAAGTCCGGCGTCGGTTTGAGACTAATTTGCTACGGTTGAAATTTACTAGAGACGTCCAGCTTATTTTCGTTATTTTTTGTATAAAAACAGTAGCGCGCAGTTAACCCGATAAATTGATTTTGTTAAAAGTTGAAAATCTTGCACAGACGAGGTTACGAACGCATAAAGTAATGGCAAGATGTTCATAGCTATAGGTTTGTTTATTCAAGTAAATAAACTTGCCTGAATGGTCAATCAATCCAAAGTAATAAAGGTAGTAAAAGCAGCCGATCACTGCCATGAAGTGCATTGGAATCACGAGAAGTGGCATCAAAAGAGCAATCTAAACGTACTCATATCACTTTTTGCGATTTGCGTCTTTGTATTGTGCCATACAACGTCGAGAACAGATTTAACATGCGGGTGAGGATTCCTATTTATCGGCACCATTCAAGAGACAAAGCTGAAGGTATCATGTAACACCAATTTTAAAAAAATACAAAAGCGGTTCCTTGGTTCGAAACGGTAAGACATCACCAAGTTCCTAAATCCGCCATGTATTGTATATAGTTAAAACGCGTACCTGGAAAACCAATGACTCCAAAGGGTGCATTGCAACCGCACTGAACGCTGTTGGGCTGTGATATTGATGATGCCACTTGTGGAAGTTCCGATAAAAAAATGGGAAGTGCAGCATTCTACGGAAAGCAAAAATCATTTTGTACACCGCAAACAATGCTGTGATAGAACGCTCTAAAACCATGAAACATAAAGATACCCAGTGATATTTCTAAAGTGGCTTTGCATCAAAACGTTTTTTGCTTATATTTCCAAAAAAGTATTGTAAAAAAGGTTTTAGGTGACTTTCTTTTACCTGTGGTAATAATAAGCCATGGCATCCTGCATGAGAAAGAACACCACGGTTGAAAGAACCAAATAGATCCAGCCGTATTCACGCACGTCATAGTAAATTGGTATGTTCGGACCACCGTTATAGACATATGCTGAGAGTATTCCAGACACGGTCGCATTGACCGAGAGGCAAGCCGCCCCAAGAAAAAATTCGTGTCGTTCATTCTAATTAAACAACAAAAAGTATATTTAACTACAAATTACGTTGGTAAATTTTTTGCTCTGTCGTATAATGCTTAATAAGGATCAATTGTTTACGATACAATTTATTGTCTGACCTCTCTTGTCAGGAACCTGTCGGGCTGACATTTCCAGTCTTTTGGTCGATCGCGTTGTCGTACGTAGTAATACCTGCAGAGGTCGTTACCAGTTATAAATGAGCATTCAAAACCGCGCGCAAGCTCTTCTAAATCTCCTATTTGCAGGTTCCAAATTTGACTTTTTGTCAGAACAAAACATATTTATTTCTAATTATTGTTCTTAGTTTACGTTTTGTGTTCGATCAAATGACAACAGGTCAATTGAAAATCAAAGTTTCACCTAATGTACGCTGAATGCTTAGTTACTAATTCAAGGGGCGTTGCTCCGAATCAATTACTTAAACACGCCATTGACTACACTCGAATAATAGAAGGAAAATCAATACCAAAAATATACGCTCACCACTGCAAAAAGCCCCCAACTAAAAAAAATAGTAGATAGGAATTGACTAGCGACGATATGATGAAGTAATGAGCATCGTCCAAGTAGTAGTTGTGTAAAATTCCCGATGAAGTTGCATTTGTTGCATGAAATGTTGCAGCAACACTTCCAACTTCGTGCTTCTGTACGTCAATGTCAACGTTTCCGCCAAGTGGCAAACTAATGAAGTGAAAACGATCCCAGTTTCGCCATAGCATTACAGCAAAAAGAAAACTGTCTCCCCTAGCAGAAGATCCCAAAAGGGCCAGCAGGATGGAGCTACCTACGACAGCCAGCGACTTATATGAAAACAAGGACCAGCAAAGGAACTTCCACTGCATATGTGGCGCGTACAACTTGTCAAGGTCATTTTGCTTTGCTCGAATCATTATGGCGTCGTGCGGTCACAATCAAATCGACCACTTCCACTTTGCTGCAAAACACAAAGTTTACTATTGTTTAAAATTAGTATCAACCACAACAATTTTGCCAATTGCAAACGTCTTGTAACTATTGCTAATCTATATTTTGTGAATGCTGCCTCCTATATCGCCCCTCCGGTACACCACGGTTAATGAGAAGTAACGTTTGCTGCTAAAACTGACTTGTCAAACGTTTTACCTTCCACAGGGAGTGTGTTAATATTTGACCTAGCCTTGGAAAATTTCGAGGCTGCCAGCACACAGGACTCAAACCACAACGTCTGGGCTGCCACTCCGAAAAACTTACACTTAACACAACATAACAAAGGCGACTAACTGGACACCCACTCCACGCAAGCGTACACATTTTGTAACAAAGCTACTCTGTCATGTAACAAGGTATCTTGCGTGAACTCACACATATTGGCGAAATCGACTATAGTTAAGACGTTTAGTGACTAACTGAAGCGAGATGGATAATTACGGAAGCCGCTTGTTGTGTAACGTTTGGCAACCTAATAGGTAAGTTACGATGTCACGCATCAATTGCTTTAATCGAGTTGGGTAATTCGAGATAGAGTTCCTGTGTGCAAGCAATAGGGATAACCTTTGCTCGTAACACAGGGTGAGTATTTAGGATAAAGGTGAAGTAAACACAAGGTAACATGTGTGTACAACCTGCCCTAAATTTACGCTCTTCAAAAATATAAACTAAGATAAATTGAAATAGCCGAAATGTTTTCAAAGCCATGTATTTGTAAAAGATACAAAAAAACAGTGTGATAATAAAACATCAGCGTTTTATTACAAAATTTACATTGTTAAAACGCGTAACCTACAAGGTCCCATGCAGTACTTTATTTTGCGCGTCGAATCTCACAACGCAGCTCGATTTTACCGCTCCGCACTGCAATTTGCCTTAAGTTTGGTTGCCACTTTTTTCCAAATCGAAAAACTGCAAAAAGTTTGATATTGACAATAAAGTGTACAAATGTTTACAATGCAACAAGAGCACAAATCACCAAGAAACACGTGACCGTTAGACGATTTGACTCTACTAAAGTGAAAAACGCTGATTGTAAACTGATGGATTAGCAGACAAAGCAACGCTTGCCTTCTTCTACACCAATCAAATCACTCTTACAGCTCATCAAAACGTATAATAATTCATCCTGCGTTGAAACGAAAGTTTTTCTCTGTGAAAGTGGTAAGAATGTCTACAGAAGATTTTTTTATATTTAGGGGTTGGGCGAACTATGTATCACAGTTACGAAAAACTGAGCGTCCTTGTGGTAAACACCTGAGGGTTAAAGTGCATTGCAACTCCTCTTTGTGTTCATTGCATTTTGCAAACACACAGCTGTAAAGTTAACAACACATCACGGGACAGGTGACATATGCAAACATCAATTAGGCAGAGCCTGGGATTTTATTGCAACATCGATTTGATTTGTGAGTTATACTGCACCTTGCAAAACGTGTTTAGATAGCACACATTGCGATTATTGAACACCAAGAGATAAACAATTTACAAGCAGACTTGAATTTGCTTTGCTATTAACAGAGTTGGTTAAACAGATTTAAAGACAGGTTTGGAAATGAAAGTTACCAGAATCCCGTGTTTTTTGTTGATTGTGTTTTTCTTTGTTTTGGGACTGGGAGTCGCCAAGTCGTTTCGATTACCAATCGAAGAAAATGTTCGAATAATGTTTGATCCATCAGACGAAACCAAAGGGGGAGACATTGTCACTTTCGAGAAGCCTAGCAACCAGTTAAAAAATCATGAAAGGTTTGTTTATATCCATATATATATACACACATATATATGCGGTTATCAGCATTTTCTTCGTCAGCACCGCCGTTCTGCTACTGCTGCGCAAAATCTTCCACCAAGGTGACATTTTATCTTCGGAGAAAAGTGAAATGATTGACAATCTGATTGCCGAGAAACAACTGACGTGTGATTTGTGTGAAATCGCTGTGAAAGCTCTCCAAGTAGTTTTCAATTCTGAAACGGGGGAAGATGTCATCGCAGCGGCAGCAGTCATAATTTGTGAAGCGGTAAGTATGTGCTTCGTTAAAAGCAGAAATTTTTGACATATTTTGGACTCATTATTAAAACACAACAAAATTCGTTTTCTACCGGTATAACAATCATTTTTTTTGCTTGTTTTAGGTACACATAGAGGATAACAGGGTCTGCGAGCTAGCGGTCAATGAATTCAAATTGGAAGTGTTTTATGTTCTGTACAACTTAAGCCCACAAGAAGTATATGGCAAATGTAAAACAAGGAATTTCTTGTCTTTTATTTACAACTACAATATTACAGATGTGCTTTTGGTTGTTGAAAGACAAGTGCACCACACAACCCGAAGGTTTTCTGCCCGAATGGCATGTTCCGATCCCTGCACCAAATCAAGAAACCCAACAAGAGTATAGAAAACCACGTGCAGATCAACCCAAATCCAAGTTTATGTTTTTTACTGACATGCACATGGATATACGTTACAAAGCGGGTGCAAGCGCCACATGTGGCGAACCGCTGTGTTGCAGAGACAACGACGAAGTTCCAAGCGATCGTAAGTTATGTACGAAGTCAAGGACGGCAAGTTATAATCAATAACATATTTATGTGCAGCCAAGGATGGTGCAGGATTGTGGGGAGATTATCGTAATTGCGATATGGCTCCATGGACTGTCGAAAGCATGATGAAAAACGCGAGTAACGAAAAGTTGGATTTCATAATGTTCACAGGTTAGACCAAAGGTTACCAAACAAAATTTTCCCTTCAATTTAGTAAAATACTCAAAATGATCTCAACAGTAGTTGGATTAATAGGTTTAGCGCCTATATGAGACTTTGTGGCGAAAATGACAAATATAGGTATCGGCGTGTCTTTTTTATTTTTGCACAATGGCTGCTAAATTTACCTTTACATGTGCTGTTTAATGCAAAGGTGATATTCCCGCTCACGACGTATGGAATCAAACGAGTCTTGACCAAATCGACAAAATCCAAAGATGGACAAACTTGTTGACTACTTACTTTCCAGGTAAGTTTTTAGACTCAACTTTGCCTAAAAACGTATGAGGTCCCAAAACAAAACTTTCAAAATCACTCGGATGGCAATAATGTTTGGTGCCTAAGCTTGTAAAATTTAAGAACGACTTACATGTGTCGTTACATACCGTTACAAACAAAGTTTTACTACCACATTTGAATGTTAAGATACACCTGTTTATGCGGCTGTCGGAAATCATGAAAGTGCACCCGTGAATTCCTATCCGCCATCTTCCATATACAACGAACCAGGTGCCGACATTCAATGGCTGTACCAGACGTTGTTTGACAGTTGGTCGCACTGGATTCCATCTGAAGATCTTGCAACAGTTTTAGATGGTATACAGCTTACTCAAGAGCAAACATAATTTTGCATTAAATATGTCTTTATGCATACGTAGGAGGTTACTTTACTACACTGGTGCAGACCGGGCTTCGGGTCATATCCCTGAATACTAACTATTGCAGCGACGATTCTTGGTGGCTTCTTGTGGGGGATAATTCGGTGGATCCCCAAGGCCAACTTAAGTGGCTAGTTCAAGTTCTACAAGCAGTAAATGGCCTTAGTTGTAACTTGTACAGCTTCTGTTATCTATATTTTCTTTGTTTATTTTGTGGATCTAATTTTTAGTAGGTGTAGTTGATTTGGACGTTTAATAAATTTGTGATTGGTGTTTTAGGCAGAAGACAACAAGGAAAAAGTGTTAATAATCACCCATAGACCCGTGGATGGTTGCATGGAATGGTGGGGCGAAAACTACTACGATATCATGATTCGATATCAATCATCTATTGTGGCTCATTTGTTTGGTCATGCACACACGGTAATTAAACGCCACTATATCTGATAAAAAAGAAAAACTGTTGAAAAATTTGGATAATTAAATTGAAACTAACATGAGATTTATATAAAATTGCAGGATGAACTAAAGATGTATTACGACACAACAAATCCTGACAAAGTTGTAAGCATAGGCCTTGTCGGGCCTGGCTTTACCACATATTCCTACTTAAATTCTGGCTACAGAATTTATACAATCGATGGAGATTATCCAGATTCAACCCATATGTTGCTCGACGCTCGAAATTATTACCTTAATGTTACAGGTTAAAAATCGAAACATGTTTTGATCTATTGTAAAGTTGAACCGAATAAAATAATGAAACAATAGTCCAAGAGACAAAATTGAATTTAGAACTTCTAATATCTGGAATTGTCTCGTCAATATTAAGTCATTTTAATTAATGCTTATACAAATCACGATAATAATATTAAGAAAACTCGTTCGTTATGTTCCCAATTTAGAAGCCAACATTTCCAATAATCCTATCTGGCAGTACGAATATTCAACATCAGAGGACTATGGAATGGAAAATCTAAGTGTTGCAGAGGTTCAAAAGCTCGTTGACAGGTATTGTAACTTACAAGGAAATGCACTCCGATTATGAATTTGCGATTTCACAACCAATCATTGTTCACTTCAACAGCTTTGAAACCAACGATGCCTTGTTCCAAAAGTATTATCAGCATATTAGTAAAAGTGAGGATACGGCAACCTGTGATTCGGATTGCAAAAAATCTACAGTATGTGACATCAAACACGTCAAAAAAGGACAAAACAGTGTTTGCTAAAGGACGTGAATAAAAAAAATTCCATTAAGTCTATCAATTATGCTGATTAAATGAATTTGCCAAATCTTTTAATTTGCTATTTCGCAAATAAATGAAGCATTGTCGTTTTTGCATTAGAGCATCAAAGTTGTGATGTTTTTTTTTAATGTACACACCAGTATTTCTAAAGGGTGGCCTAAGGCCAGGCGAACAGAACTTATTGCTGTCTATCAAAATTGTGTGTAAAATCACTTGTTTTATAAAGCACCTGCAAAAGTGTATAATATATAAACTGAGAAAAATTGTGCACGTTACGGTTGAGAAACTCGTTATGCTTGGGAAGTTTATATGGTGGGCGTTTTTCATTTTTGCCCAATCAGCGATGTCTTTTACCAATAAACACCTATTACGCAGCGTGACGTGTTTTATTATTGACTTTGTGCTGTTGAGCATGGCTGTATGCATTTGTTGTGTTGAGGAACAGTTGTTGACAGGTGTGTTTCGTTCGTTCTTCCAAGTTAACCCTTTTTAATACCTTTGGTTTTCCCCCTTGCTTCAGATTAAATTAATATTCAAGTTGCTGCAATTTTTTAAAATGCTGCAATGCGGCCGTTGGACGATGATTGAATCCGATCAGTTTTCCTGTTTTACAACTGTACCCACAAGCACTATAAGCTGGAGTGAAGGGAGGGATGGGTCCATTCCAGATGGTGCTGTAATAGGGGGAAAAACATTAGCTGAAGAAACCACGTACATAGGAAGAACACGTTTAATTGAAAACCGAAACGAGTTGACACCTGGAGTTGTTGTTCCAAGTGAAAAGTACGTTACAATAAATATAAAATGCTTATTTATTTGAAAGTAAAAGAATAGTTGGACCAAACAGATTAAATGATGCAAATATACCAAAAACAAAATGCACTAAGGTGCATCAATAATTTGATGGTTGTATGTTTGTACACAGATGTCTGCTTGTGCCATATGCAACTGGTGTGCGGTCTTCAAATGAATATGAAGTCCTCGTATCTACAAATCATGAACAACTTCATTGGGTGCCTTGCCAAAACGGAAATGTGCCAAATAACTCTGTTATTGGAGGAATGGACTGCTCATATTTGGAGCCTTTGTATATTGGGAGAACATCTGGACCTCTTGAGCAAGGAAGGACATGGAGAGGAAGACGGTTGAATTTGTCCAATCAACTAAAGACCACACAAATACCAGGAAAAGTTCACCAAACTCATAAATGTCTGTATGTCCCTTTTATGGACAAAGAGTATCTTTTCAGACACTATGAAGTTCTTGCTTTGAAGGAAAGTCCAGCAAACCTTAAAATGCTGGCTAAACTTGTAATAAGAAAGCAGTTGAATGCAATATTTGCCATTGACTCCGATGAACAAGACTGTGAAATGCATGCATTTGAAGCAATAGACCAACTCAGGTTACCAGAAAAGTTAAAGGAGTATTGTAAGCTGGATTTTTTATGTGAATGACTCTCACAATCATAATCAAGCTGCTTTTTTAAGATTTTTGTCTCATAATCCTGTATGATTTCCCACTATGGTGCAACAATAAAATACAAGTTGTATTTGATTTGTGATACTTGGTGCTTCAGTGTCTTTTCTTTGTTATGTATTTCTATTTTTGCAAATGTTTGCAGTACTCATACAACAATGTAATGCAACACAAAATTTTGTTTCATTGCGTTTTTCTGTCAAGCGCTCTTGTAACACTGCACACACCTTTGTACAATTAAAATTTTCATTAAATCTGTTAAATTTTGTTTCACTACAGCTGATTGTTAAGTATGAATAGGGGTAAGTGAGATTGTCACAAAAAGTTCAGGATTCAAAATATGCTACTTGGTGGCTCAGGGTTCAGGTTTCTTCTTAATTCATCAGAAGTATTCACCATCTTTCTATGTATTTGTTTTCTTCTACCAAATTTGTAATTCAACTGAATGAAAATTTATGCAGAATTGGATAAAAACCTTTAGAAAGATGAGCAGTTTTTTCCAATTAGGCAGAATCTGTTCCATATTTAATACAGTTGAGTTTTGCACTGTTTTTTCATTAGGTTCATGCCAGAAATTTAAGTGGCTCCCATATTTTAAATTGAATTAACTTTTTTGTTCTTACTTCGGAATAATCATACCTGTCAGTACAACTAATCATGTAATCGAAAGGACATGTATAGCAAATAAATAAGAGAAATCCTGTTTTCAAGATCCTGTGCAATAATGTACCTGCTGGCTGCTCCGCTTATTTGTCAATAAACGTTGCTGGGCCTTGTGACTTATGTGGTGACAGCAACAGCACAACTATAAAATTGACCTCTATGCACCACTTTGCTTTGTTGTGCCATCATTATATTGTGACAGAGGGCTATAAGGTGAGCATTTTCCACCAGCAACACTTATTTGATAGAAATGCAGATATGACGACCAAACCTACTGTGTAATCAGTCAATAATGCAAAAGTTTTAAGTGTTTATTATTAAAACAGCAACAAACTGAAAGAGTCACCAGCTGCACATACTTGACACAATTGATGCACAGTTACAAATGATCAGGAATGGAGGCAGTCAGTAAGTCTATTCAAAATGTTTTTCAACCACATTGTATTACACAGCAAACACATTGCTTGCAGATGGCAAAAAATACTTTCTACTGTGAAACGTTGCAACATGGCAGCAGCACAACTGAAGGTACAATCAGACACTTACAAAGCCAAGTGCATGTTATGCAGCAAGCTATAGATTGCCACAGTATGCTATAGAGAAAAAGTACCAAATACAAAACAAAAGACAAAAATTAACTAAAATCACACACAAACAACAAAGCAAAACATACATAAACTAATAAATAACTTTTTTTGATGCAATTTGTTCAAATCAAATTAATCATGTTATATTTTTAGAATATATGCATAGAGATATCCTTGTTAAGTTGACAATTGGTAAAATTTCCTAATAATGGTTTTATGGCTATTTTTATCATCTGTAAACACCGAGTTGCATTCTCATATTCTCATAAACCACATAACTGATACTGACAGCTGGAACAACCTAAAATAAAAACATTGTTGCATCACAAACCATGAACACAAAGATTGTATTAAAATGTACCTTCATAAAGTTTGGGGCCAGACCCCTGTACAAACCAAAAACTCCTTCATTTTGAACAATATTTCGAAATAGTGAAACCATGCTAAGCTTCTCATTCTTCACATCGGGCTGCGAGGCTAAAATAACAAATCATTGTTAGAAGCGCAATCAATTCACTGCACTTAATAGAAGGAAAATGCTTTGTGTCATTTGCAATGTAAAACCAAGCAAGGTACCTTGGGCTTGCATTTTAGTCCTAACTAGGGCAAGAGGGTAGCTGGATAACTGTCCGCATGTGCTAGATACTGTGCCACAAGCAAGTAAAAGTGGAACAGATGGCTTCTCCTTCTCAGCACTGTAGTTTTTTATCCAGAAGTTTTTCAGGGTCTAAACCAAACATAAAATTACTTGTATTGTCAAATGCAGTAGCTTTAATTATTGTTTAGCTTACTTCATATATGCATAAATCAATGCCGGCATAGGGAATGATTCCAAGGCAGTTGGGGATGTAACCTTTGAAAAACGCTTGCGGCCCTTCATTGCGTAAAACTTTCAGAGCACAATCTAGTATACCCTTGTACTGACCAGTTTTTCTCAGAGCAAGCCTGGTTTTTATGACCTGCAAAATAAGACATTTTCAATTGACTGTTAATAATGCACAGTTTGCAACACAAATGAGTCAATTTATTGCTAACATTACTGACATTATAGCTATACGATTTTACAGTCAATATTGTTTGACAATTAGTTACCTCCATTGGGTAAATTGTGGTTTGCGAAATAACTCCAGCCATAGAACCTGCAATAAATTTCTGTGGAGCACCTATTTCTGACTGCGATTGAGCTCCGATCAATTTTTTTATTTTTTCATATGCCATAAACTTCACAGCTGTTTCAGGTGCAATCTAAACAAAACAAAATGTTTTTTAGTACACATAAACCAAAATTCTTTTCTCCACATTAAAAAAAGGTAATGCAAATGTAACATAATAAATAAATTAAAATATTATTTTTTAGTCAATCTTTCAAACAGCTGTTGTTTGTTTTTATTTTTAGCAGAAAAATATATTTCGCCCTGAAAAAGGCATCATCAGTTTCTGCGAAGAGTAAAAACAAAATCAGCGTAAAATAACTAAGTACAAGTGAAGGTCTGCCACACAAGCATGAGTACCCTTAATAAAAAATTTTTAAAAAATACAAATATATTGTACGATGTGCAGGCTTTTTTCACCGATCCGGTGTAATTCATTGTTTATTTCATGCTATTTTCGAAAGATACTTACTTTTATAACATTTATACCATTTCCACGCCATAGAGATTTTATTCCTCCTTCTTTTAGCATGGATTTCATCCCAGAAACAATACCCAAGTTGTTGGATTTTGTAGCATGAACCTGTAATTAATGTTTGTAACATTGATCATCAATTATGGGAGAGAAGATGCAAAATAAAATACATTGGGAAAATATTTTGTGGTTGCTCACTTGCATAAGAACTTTAAGTCGGTCAAGTGGTGCGGTACATGTGCGAGACACGACGCCCGCTGCCCCACCAGCCACTAACTGGCGCCACCATAATCCTGAAACTTTTTCCTCCTCACTAAAGTCATCAGGAACAATCAAACTCTCCCCAATGTCGATGTACTAAAATGCAAAAATGGTTTTGTGTGAGAATTAAGATGTTGGAGCAAAAGTCTTCATGTGTTTTGTGCATTACAAGCAAATTATTACATCATATTTATAAAGATACAAAGCAACCATCATGTGTTTTGTGGATAAAAATGCATAAATAAACCTTGTCAGTATTTCAAATCAGAATAGCACAATACATGTGATAACCCATATAGTGTGTCTTTTATCTAGCATTTATGACATGAGTTACAGAATGTAGCTTGCCTGCCAAGCAAGCTAAAACACTCCTTGCCTTTTGCTGCATAGCTTATAATTTAAGCAACATGTCAAGTCAAAGGAAGTTACATCACATACGATGTTACACATTGATGAACAAAGCCTAATAATGCACACAGGTCTCAAAAGCACAAGCCAGCTATCACTAACTCCTTAACAAAAATTGTCTGTTACAAAACAAAACTCTTGAACAAAAACACAATGCCAAATATAAAATAAAAAACACATTTAAAAAGCAAAGCTCTAAAATGCACTGTCATTATCATACAATACTGATATCCTATACTGTCCATCATGGTTTAATAGCGAGTTGCAGCAAGCAAGGTCAATTTAAGTATATAACATGCCTTAACAACGTGCTTGATTGCAACAGCATAAACTTTCAAGTGTATTGCTGCTATGAAGTAGACATGCTGCATTAATCTATCACAACACAATGTAGAACTATTTCAGTTTAAAATCTCACATTTAAACTGAACACTCCTGCTTCCAATTATATTTGAAGTTACCTAGTTACCCTTTACATGAATGTTTCTATGTTTAGAAGCACCACATGACAATGAATATTTGGTGGCCAAAACTTTAATTTGAATGGATTGTCACTGTTCACTTACATTCTCAAACTCATGAATATTTTAAAAATAAATCTGGCATGATACTTTTCACACAGAACTCAATTCTTGCAGATACTTACAAAACACAATATCTAATCAGTGATTGTCAACTACACAATCCCAAACCATATATATAAACAGGTTGAATAAACCCAACATATCGACGATTGACCGAAAGGTACCACAAAGTGGAAATCTGTGTGCCTGCTAGTCTACCAGCTAGCACAGTGCCACATTAACAGCTGCACTGATGAGACCTTACAGGTCGAAACAGTGCGTGTATACACCCTGTCTGCAGCTCTCAGGTTGAATAAAGCTTAAAATTATTTAGAACATAACCACAGTAACTTAAGTACTTACAGTGCCATGCTTCCAATAGGAAATCATATCTTTTATATCAGCAGAGGGATGCAATAAATGGTGTTCAACCCACTCATCAAGGTCCACAGTGGAGGTACCATCTTTGTCCATTCTGTAATTAGCTTGTGTTTAATGCATGCATAACTCCACCAAAAATTTTTTTTGGTAGTCACAATATCATTTGTATCAACAATGAAATTTTATCTGTTTCACTGTGGGACCATTATTACTATGCAAGCATTTATATCAAACAAATTTAAATGTAAATCTACTTTCGAGTAATTTGAATTGCTTCCTCTTTTGTGACATCAACACCAACAGATCGCAATGCTTCTTGCAACTCTGAATGAGTGAGTTTTCCTAACATAATAAAGATATTTGCATAAACAACAATCATGTGGATATAACTGAAAGTAAAATACCATCTTTGTCTTGATCCATTCGTTTAAACATTAAGCGCAGTTTCATTTCATGTTCGTGCAGGTAATGAACAAACTCGGAAACATCCAACTCTCCATCCTTATTTATATCACTTGCTGATACAAATTTCTAAATAAAATTCGGCACAGTAATTTAATGACCACAGGTGCATTTATGATAATGGTTGTAATAAAATAAGTATTATTCTTGTACAAGTATCATTGTTACCCATTAAAGTACAACATACGATAAAGTGAGTCATATACATCACAAAAGGTACAGCTTCTTGCAATACAATAGTAAAAAATATATACAAGGTTGGTAGCAAAAATCTGACTAAACTAAACAGGAAGTGGTAGTTAATGAAATGTAATATTATCTTTATCTTATATCACCAGACAAATATTTCATTTGTTATAAAATTATGATAATATTTTAATACATCTTTTACCGCACTCAACAAAAATGTTTACTAATTTATCTGCGCTTTGTATTTACTATGGCCATGGCCATGCAATTAATAAATTGTACCAAATGGGCAACAAACAAAACAAGGCTTTTAAGAACTGTTTTAGACAACAAATTTAACAAGTTAAACCTTTAAAAAGTTAATACTACTTCACATAAAAATATGACATAAAAGTGAGTGTTACACAACACTGCATTTCCTTTTATTCTCACATAACTTTAGTTTTACCTCTGCTTGACCAGGAACCTGAAGAAGGCCCATCTTTCGGTATGCATGCTTCAACTCCTCCACATCAATTCTTCCATCATTGTCAACATCAAGTTGATTGAATATTTTTGTATAGTAGGCCTCTTTTTCAGGAGAAATAACAAGTGGACATCCTTCTTTACCCATTGCTCGATGTACTTCTGGTAGACTTAGCTGATTGAGATTTAAACTGCACAACTTCAAATCAAGTTTGTCCAGTGAACTGTTGAACATAAACGCAACTCGTAATAACAAGGGGGCGTAGGGTATCAGGAAACTAGGCCACCTTACAAGCGCACAAAACAAACAGAGCACACTTGAGAAAAAGGACGAGTGTGGTCTTTAAAGAGTTACTCAAGCATGTCACTCCATGCCTTGCCACAAAACACAGCATTCTAGCAGATAGTGATAATAACATATCATGACATAGGTCATGTCATTTCCAGTTGTTTATTGGATTGAGTTATGTTGCATGTGACGTTCATTTCTAGGCTGTCATAAGTCTTTTTAAAAAAGTATATTATAAACAAGTTGTTTTATTTTTCTGTAGGACCATTCTCAAACAACTAGAACTACAGTATATATTATTGACGTTAATTTTATCAATGAGAAGAACTTACTTTCTTCTTGAATGTAATTGCTGCAGGTCAATCACCTTATCCCACTTTGTAACATTTGTTGGATTTAGTGAAATACTGCCATTCACATGCAATCCTGTGTGCTGACTTAGTGTATCACTGCAAGGAAGTACTTCACTGTTTATTTTTGACTGAAGAGAGTTTGGGTTTGAGTGCTTAGTCCATAAGTCATTTTTTGTGTCAGTTTGATGACATGTGCACAAAGTTGTTGGCCACAAAAAGGATGTTTTCACCCTGATTTGTTTAAAAAACTTTGGATATATGCATTCAGGTTGATCAGAATAATACTCTTCACAAGAAATATTGAAGAATTTGTTTTGATGTCTCAGTTTGAAAGGAAGATTAAATGTTCTTTGATCAGACTTATCCGTCATTCCCGGATAAAATTGTCATCCAACTCTCTTTTCTTTGACAAATATTTTTTCCACTATTCAGTAAATAAAATAAGTTCATATCACTTTAAATCACATGCGATAAAAGAAATAAGAGGAATAATTAAATAAACATAAACACACAAAGGAACATAACTCACAGTTTTCTAATTTTCAAAACAAACAGCAATGTAACTTATAAGAAATTCACTTTTTAAACTACAATTTTTCACATTGAATGATTGTAGTTACAATCGAAATGTTTGAAAAATTAATTTCTTTTAACAAACATACAAAAGTTTATGACACATATATACATGA
The DNA here is from genome assembly GCF_947561715.1 of Ascidia mentula. Lineage (NCBI taxonomy): Eukaryota > Metazoa > Chordata > Ascidiacea > Phlebobranchia > Ascidiidae > Ascidia > Ascidia mentula. Next base: position 7,980,127 of record NC_138574.1, on the reverse strand, counting down.
CAAAAAAATCTTGTAAGATGTAACTATATCCTAGAACTATCTTTTTGTACTAATTGGGTTCACCAAACCTAACATAACTAGCCTGGCAACATGACCAATTGATTCAAAATAAAAAACACAATCATGTTTAACAGATTGTACAACAGATTGTGTGATAAGAGCTTTAAGGTTTAGGCCAAGTGGTCACTGCAGAAAAGGTGACCTTCACATTTAGGGGATAACCACCACTGCATTTCCACGACAAAGATTGTATCCATGGTAAAATATTATATGATAACTATGAAAACAAAAGTATAACAATACCACAGCCATTTTATAAACCTTATGTAAACTATGAAAAATCAATTATTATCTATCATCAGGCCCACCAGGCACCAGCAATAGCATCAGGCCACTATAGTAGTTAATATTACACAACCATACTTATATATCAATACTTTTGCATAGTATGGTCATAGAAATTAATACCATTACTCAAAATTTACCTGTGTCATGTCGTGTCACAAAAACATTTAGATTAGCCTCCCGTATGTTACACTTTTATTACGATATTTACGAATGCGTGCTTGACATCTAGGCTTGGCGGTAAACCTGCATTAAGGCCTATAACATTCTACATAGCAAAAAAACAGTATCACGTCGTCCATAGATCTAATCACCGTCATAAAATATTTCCCTCAATTATAAAGGCTTAATTCGACCGGACATCTCAATTTATTTAGAACACTCATGTGACGTCATGCTCTGAATACTGAACAGGGAATTTTGCCCAATTCGGATGATAGCATGTCCTTGCGAAAATGCGAATGAAAAAGGGGGTCTTGTCGAGCGCCGGCGGCCACCATACCGTATGACCGAATGTTTCTCCATATTTCAGGGCAAAAAAAAACTTTTTGAATGTATGTTGCCTGATGCGAAGCCAGGGTGGCCATCGGCCAGGATGCAAAAAATTATCACGCTGCTTTTCATCCAGAAATTAGATGCATTTCAGAAACTTCCGAATTCGAGGATATCAATAATTAGATCAAGATGATGACTTTTTTTAGGCGAACAGCCATAGTTTAAATATATTTTTTTCACGTTTATTTGTCTAAAAACGTCTAGCACCGAGCAATGATAATCAGCGGCGTAGCCAGTTAGAAATTTTGGTGGGGAAAAATGTTTTATAGAATATTACTAGATAAAAATCCATTTGTATCAAAGAACCAACATTTCACCACGATTTTAAAACAGTCGTGCAACTTCTGACTTTGGTTTCGGTTTCTTACTTACATCAAAGCCGCGATGAGAGCTTTACACTGTCTATATCTAAACATTAGAAACCGTTTGAACGAAACTACATCCCACACTACCCATTTCAATTTCACATGACTCTGCTGATCATGGGCGTATCCAGGGGGGGGTCCGGACCCCCCCCCCCTTTTGTTAAGTATTTTGGTCTTTTATGATAACTAAACAAACGCCACTGTATTTTTTTGTCAAAATCCACGTGAAAACCAGAAATTTTCTTTGACGTTGACCTAAAAACCGCATCGTGCTTGCATTCGCCATTGTTTCCAAACAGGGAGCATCGTTACCAAACATGTTGCATTGTTACAAAACAAGCGTCAAGTTTACGGACGAAACGTCGTTTTTCAGTAGCCACGTTGTAATGACAAGCGGTTTACTTGCGTGACAGTCAATTAGTTTAGTTGTTAAACTTTGACAGCAGTAGTAATAAAACTACGGCGCAAGCACTACCTCAAAAACTTGCATCGAGTGTTCCATAGCGTTAAACGGTGGCTTTCGCGAACACCGGCGTTCGTAATTTGCGATTCTCGCCCACAATTAACCTTAGTTAATACCTGAAAATCGGAGAATTCCCTAAAAAAATTTGGACCCCCCCCTTTAAAAATTCCTGGATACCCCCCTGCTGCTGATGTTCTTACTACACCACAAGCTGGTAGAGGTTTTCTTTCTGGACTCTTTACAGTGGCATAACAACATCAAGTGCAAATAATGTGAAGAAAAAAGGTAGAAACCAGTAGTTAAAAAGACATGAAGGCAAGACTGAAAGAGTAAAACATGTATGAAAAATTGCCACAAAGAAAGTTCTGCGTTTTTTCACTGATGCATTGCAGAACTGGCACAACAATATTCCAGCTTCCAGAAGTTCTTTTTTAAAGCCATTAATAATCGAGCTTATACGAAATCAGTGTGATAGTTTGGCAGAACACAAATGACATACGTAAGAAATTAATTGCACACACCAATTATTTACAATATTGTTACTGCATAATATTTTCAACAAGAGTTACTCAAAATAAATTGCTTACGAAATATAAATCCAAATTTAGGGGAATGGTAAAGTTTGCTAATTAAAAACAAAAATACTACTACACACTAAATATCCCCATCTGACACTTCAAAGCTCTCATATGGTGGAACTCGCAAAGTATACGAATTTTCTGTGCTCGATACTGCAGGTATATGGCCATTGCATGAATCATCACTGTTTTCTGTTGCATGAGGTGATCTGGCTAAGGAAGATGCCTTGGTCTCGTTTATGTTATGGGTTAAAGAAGGAGAGTAACTCAAATTTGCATCATGCTCAGATGGTTCACGATGTGACTTCATGGAACGGCTTCGAATTTTTTGAAACTCCATACTTTGGTCCTCAGTAGCAACAGATACTCCACCCTCTCCATACCATCTTTCTTTTTCCCTCTGTAAATAAAATTTTCACCAAAAGTCACAGGATAACTACTTCTAGTTCCCTGAATATATTTAAGGGTGTTTTTGGATTACATTAAGTCGTATGAAACACTGTCATTAAAACCTGAAACAGAGTTATTGCCAAATATGGCATGACCTGTTTTCTCCACATTTTTAGATCTGGTTAAATATTAAGCCCAGTCTATAAACAAGCAACAGGGTTTGGTTTAGGAAATGTATATTGATCTTATTTTGCACACAAAATAAATTTCCATAAAAAAGAAGCTAATACCAATGTTACATTGTTACTGTTAGTTATATACAAAGCAAGATAACAACTATCTAATCGAACCTGGTCCATGATTGATGAAGTTATATTTTCAGTAGGATCTAGAAATAAAAGCACCTGTCAATTAAAAAACTACAAAAAAACTAAAATCATCACTTACAGTCAGCTGTATGAAAATGTGAGACTGTTCTGAAGAATGTTCCAGTACTAGCAACCTTTAAATTTGGGAATATACATTAGGTTTTTCCTTTAAAATATAATTTAGTATTAAACCACATTCTGCTAGGTTGTTACCCGCACAATGGAAAGTACATACATGTGCAAAATAGAAACAACACAAGCCAAATACCAGATATGTCTAACTAAGTTGCGTTTCTTATAAACAAAATTATTATTAACTTTTGTATTAAACTTCTTTTACAACAATCAGTTAAGTTAATAAAAAATATAAACCTGGGAGATGCTAGATGGTAAAGGTGACGTTGAAAGCCCAATTACAGATGAATTATCTGTACCTCCTCTTTGACTATTGCATGTTGGTCGGTCAACATTGCTCAAAACAGAAACTTTTGATTGGTTAGAAAATGAAAATCCTGGAGGCGGCCTATATTTGATTAAAAAAACTTTTTTTAAACTATGAGGTATATATTTAGCATCTCCCTGCCCACACTCTCACATTCCCCATCTCTTTTAATTACTAAAATACTTTTGGGCAAAATAAACCAATGAATTAATGAATGAATATGTATTTTATGATTTACTGAAAATTGTTAATAATGTTAAATTATTATAACCAATTGTAGTTTAAAAAGCACTACAGAATGCACAAAAAAGCAATTTAATTTGGATATAACTTACTCTGGGCGCTGATGAGATGGTTGCTTAAGACCTTGAGAGTAAGGGGGTGGGGGGTCACATGGAAATGTTTCAATGCTTTGTAACTTTTCTGTATGATAATTGTTGTTTTACAAACCACTTACCAGCAAAGTTTATTTCACAATATTTATATATGTGTTATACAAATGTGTTGTGTTACCTTGATTTAATGGGTCATGTAGAATTGTATTGTATGTTTCTTCCAGTTTTTTGACAATGAACAGTTGAGATTTGTTACTTATTTCAATAGCTTTTTGCAAATACAACAAACAGTTTGGTCCAGTTCCTGCAAACCAAATTACATGTATATTAAGCTCAGTGATCAAAAAATTAAACACTGATGAGTCCTATTGGCAATCTTAATATGGAGCAATGTGACAAAAACATACATTAGTAATTGGATATAAAATGCCAAAAACTTGCATTTTCAAATATAACAAAAATGCGGTTCATTGTTTTGGATAAGTGTAGCCAAAAAAGGTTCAGGCAAGTGCAATTTTGCCTTGCAAAGGGTCCTTTTTTAATTATATGTTGGTATTCTAATCCTTTCTCTTTATTTCACTACCATTTTGAAATGCACACCAGTTCTTCACAAGAGCTGCAGTGACTTTGGTGAACTTTAGGCACTGTACTTACTTTTTATAATATCAATAAGTTTGTCTACTTTCTTGTTTGTTGTTGTTAGGCTTCTTATTTCTTCACAATCAGCAGTTGTCAAAATTTTTTTAGACTGAAGCAAAGGAAATAACTTCTCTGGTTGCAAGTGCTCACAAAGGTAGTGGCGAAGGACTTCAAGTGTCTGAAATACAAACTGTTATGATGGTGGGAAGTTTAATTTAATGTACATTTACACTACACCTATATAATCACACGATAAAAACAGAATAAATACTGATAACTTGATCTTGTCAAACAAAAAATCTTATAGTAGCAGAATAAATACTCTGTAGGTAGCCTATAATACCCAACCTCTTTTCGCAATTCGTACAAATAATCTTGAGTCAAATGATTTTCATCAGCTTGTGTATTTGGCAACCTGCTCATTATCCTGATAATATTATTCCACTTAAATTAATTTTGCTTTGAATTTGTCACTGGAAAAAAATATATTGCACACTGTATAAAATAGTTATTGAGAGCAAAATTTTAAACTTGTTGGTGCTCGCAGAACATCATATGATCACACTGGGACCGGCAAGTGCAAGTCCCTTCCCGCACAAGAACTGGACATCAAGTTTTCATTGGAATCTCCAACGCGCCACCTAGTATTAAGATAGTACGAAATGTTACGCCAGTGGGCCCTGAACTGTGCGTCGTGTAAGATAGACCACACGATCTCTCACATGCTTAAATTTCAACATTTACTTGCTTCGTTTAACAAAAAAAATATTAGTTACGCTGCAATTGCGGGGAATCTTCTCAAATTCCTCGCACACAAGTACACAGTTGTGTGGACTCCAGTTCTTCGCAGAGGCGAATCCAGACAGTTTCGAACTGCATATATTTCTTATCTTTATGAATATCGGTTTATTAGATGTTTATAATAACCCAAACAAACGTTCGAAGTTATTTGTGCAAGATGCAAAATGCAATATGCAACGCTTTATTAACGATGACATTTGTATGGTTACAGATTCATTTAATCTGTATGGCATTGCAGACGAGCTAGCGAGGTTCCTGGATTCCACCTTTTGGAAATTGGGTCTAAAAAAACATTTTCTACTCCAACTCCACTCCGCTCAAAAATCCAGACCAGAGGTTACCAATTAGACATTAGGGGTTGAATTCACCAAGTTAGATTAATCCAAGATTAAGCTAATCCTGGATTAAACATGGGATTATCCCATAATGCCCTATTCACCAACCGGGATTATATTTTAATCCAGGATTAAAGTACCGAAAATTTAATCCTGCTATACCCCAGGTTTAAGGTTGGATTAAGCCGAATTTGACAACGTTAGAGGTGTTTTAAAATTATGAAACTTGGTAAAATTTCCTAAAAACGTCTGAGAAATATATTTTAATCAAAAATTTGCAAAAAAAGTTTAAAAATAAAAATTTTTAAAAATCTCCTTAGATACGACTAGTGGGTATTGTAAAACATATCATGGATGTAATAGATTTATTGGATTTCATTGAAAACGATACAAGTGAGCACAATACAACAATCAGAAGTATACGTGATAGAATAAACCCTCTGAAAAAGTTTAATGAAGCAGAATTTACAAGTCGATTTAGGTTTTGCAAGGGAAATGTGATTCAGTTATTACAGTTAATAGGGAATGATCTATACTGTGTCACTACGAAGAACTAAATATATGCACTGCTTTGAGATTTTTTGCAACAGGGCATTTCCAAAAGACAGATGGTGATCTAATAGGCATTAGCCAATCATCTTCATGCCGAATTATTCACAGAGTGTCAAAAGCAGTGGCAAAGAGACACAAAATGTTCATTGATTTTCCATCTAATGAATTGTTGCAAATTGTTAAAGCCAAGTTCTATGAAGTGGCTAGTTTTCCAAATGTGATTGGTGCAATTGATTGTTCACATGTCCCCATAGTCTCGCCTGGTGGAGATACTGCAGAAATATATCGAAACAGAAAGGGATATTTCTCCATCAATGTGCAAGCTGTCTGTGATCCTGATATGCTCTTCACCAATCTGGTTTGTCGATGGCCCGGTTCCACTCATGACTGCAGGATATTTGACAACAGTCACTTGTGTCACCAACTAGAAAACAAATTAATGGAAGGGTTACTACTTGGTGATGGAGGATATGCTTGCAGAAATTATATGATGACACCACTTCTAAATCCGAGCAACCAGAAAGAAAGAAATTACAATTCTTCACACATTACCACAAGAACAAAAATTGAGCGTGCATTTGGAGTTTGGAAACAACGTTTTCGCTGTTTGAGGATTCCAATCAGAACAAATGTAAAAAATACACTTACCATTATAGTTGCCACAGCCTGCTTACACAACTATGCTGTGCGAAAGGGTGAAGTTTTCGAAGAGTTTGATGACCCCAATGAACATATCAGTGTACTTGATGCATCCAATAACAATCAAGAACCATCTGTTGCAGGTCGGGTTTTACGAAACCATTACACAAAATTTTTAAAAAATACAACTGAAAAATATGGTGATTTTGTTAGGTAAGAACAGAAAGAAGGTGGTCAGAATAGAAAAAGAACAGAAAAGAAATAATCACAATATACAAATACAGTGAATGGAACTGAATTGGCATGCAAACATCAGAATACAAGATTATTCTGCCTTGTGTTTTTTAATTTCTGCTCATATATCTGCATTTTAATTTCATGTTCTTTCATTCTTTGCTCAATTTCAAGTTGTAACAGATTCATTTTTTGTCATGCAGTTGTTCTGCAATTGATTTCTTTTCAGTGTCTACTACCAAAATCATTTCTGGTTTGGTATAAACATCTTTGACACTGGAATAAACTGCAACAAAGCAAATATTAATAGTATGACTAATGTGAAAAATGGTGTGATATGTGTCACCTGAGGCTGAAGTGTTAGTATCTGTGCAATCAGTTAAATCTAATACTGCATCGTCATCAAATTCATTAGACAATGGATTGAGAACCATTGATATTAAAGCTGCAAAGTATATTAATTACAATGTATACAGACAATAGTAGTGGTTTTAGAAGTAGATGTGCATGACATAAACAATTCAACTTTCTCTGAAGTGCTGTCTGATGAAATTGATGGTGGTCCACCTCCTGTTTTTACACGCTCTCTTCTATTGAAAGCAGCACTTTTTTTGCTTGATGCTTTCATATTTTTCCACAGCCATTTAAGCTGCTCGATCGACCTTGATTGACTAACTGAACTGCTGTTAAACTCTTGTTCTATTTTCTTCCAAGCATCATCTTTTTGTTAAATGATCAGATTTTTTGCATTCTACTACGTCATGATATGACTCAATCAAGGAAATCAAAAGATCTTTTTCCAATGAGCTAAAGTTTGCTGAACGAGGCATTATCACTAATTAAACTGAAATCCGCAGAAATAGAGCTATATTAAATTAATTGAATACATTGTAATTATAAAAATGCAACTGCTACAATTCTCATGCACAATCAGAAGCCATAAAATTGATAATATTAATGAAACTTCTGTGTTTTTGACATATTCAATACACTTTTACACGTTTGGAATGACTACATTCGCCAAAATTGCCACTCGCGCTTTCTGGTGACTCAGCAAAATCGTGGATTAACTATTTAATCTGGATTAAACCTTGGATTAAGTTATCCCGGTTTAATCTTGGTTGGTGACTACCAGTTTAACTCCAGGCTTAAACCGGGATTAATTAATCCTGGATTAAGCCCTAATCCGGATTAAGTTAATCCTGCTTGGTGAATTCGACCCTAGAGCGATTTTGTTGGTCACGTCGGGAAACCACTGCCAATGGCCAAAACGATTCTGCTGACAATTGATGTACGGTAATTTTTATAAACGTTTTTATAAACGTGTTTCATGCAACTGCATGACTGGCAGGATCTTGGCGTATTAAATATTTTACTATTTTTTTTAAACGCAACAAAAATCTTAATACAATGTATGCAAAACGATGTGCGTTAGTGTTTTTGTCCTAATCGGGGCAGAAGGTTGGTTGGTTGGTTTGTGTTTGAGAAGCTGACTGAGATTGGTTTGAGATTAAATAATTGTGTGGCCGAACCTAGTTGCGTTTGCTGACACACGTAATTTATTTTCTGCTGAAAAAATCCCCAATATAACCATGTTCCATTTTTGCCACATTTTGTACTGGAGGGAAACAACATCTTGCATTGCTAAGTTTCTTCATAAATTTTGCATTGTAGCGATTTAAATTACAGGTGTAAAGCTATTTAATCATGGGTAATTTTAGCCTCATAAATCTTATGTTTGTTTTAGTGGCATTGTGTAAATTAAGCCCTGTTTGACAATGGCATTACAACAATCAATTCAAAGAATATCTGCTCAGTGTCAAAACAAATGGATGCGTTTATTAAACTATAGGGCTTTCTCGGCAACAACTGTTTCTAACAATCCCATGGATCCAGTACAACAGATTTTTGCTGACCAGGTATGTAAATCTGCATCCGACATTAAATCACTAATGCATGGATTTCAAATATAACTGGATCATATTGTTAATTGTTCATAACTAATACAGAATTTTAAAGAACTTTTTGTTGAAAAACCTGTTATTTAATTGTTAATTAGAAAGACTGGTTAATCATAGCTGTAAAAATATAAATAGTTTTATTGTATTTTGTTATGTAGGTGAAAAATTATAGGAACTTGAGTGAAAAGCAAGGAGGTGGACCTGTTGATGCTGGGCCGGAATATCAACAACAAAAAGAAGATGCCATCAACAGACTAAAAAAGGTGTTCAGCGTTGACGACCCAACCAAGTTCCCAGAGTTTAAGTTTTCAGAACCGGACCTTAATCAGGATGATATATAAAGTTCATTTTCCAGGCGTTTTGTTGAAATTAAAGAACAACTATTGGTTTTGAAATTATGTTTAGAAGTATAATTTTTACAACATACAAAGTTACAAAAAACATCTTAGAGGACCCCAAAAAACGTATCCTTCACACCAAATTAGGGTCACCACAGAGATGTAAATACAGTGGTTGGTTTACAGTTTGGGTTAAAAATTATTACTTGGTGTAAAGGTCGTGTGGCCTATGAACATATTTGCATCCGCAACACAGTGAAATTCATCTGCTTTAGATCGTTGGTTTAAACACCAAACAGACTTTGTCAAAAAAACAGTTTTGTGGCAATTTATCCAATCCTGTGGGCGATTGCTCAGTCAATGCCTGGGTCAGTGGTTTTAAGTTATATAAAGTCAATTCAACCTGACCAATAAATTCCTTAATACTGTACAACCTTTCACACTAGGTGTAAGTAAAAAATTCTGTAAGTAGTCTAGTCAACGATTACAAGTCAATAAATTTACTGGGAAGAATAAAGATAAGCGCCTTCTTTTTCGTTGTCAATAATGGGGTAGGCCACGGAATACCGTAACTCAGTGATTCCCCATGCTTTTAATCCAAATATTTGTAGATCTACCTTTACAAGTGAATGAAGGGTCATTGAGGTCGAGAATATCAGTGGCGAAGATTTGTGTAAATTATTGTGAGGGGTGGAAAAATCACGACCAAACATAAAATTACACAAACAACGGCAGACGACTTTTTTGATCCGAAGAAAGTGACTCTTGATTTTAAGATGGAATTAAAATACCAATCATTAAAAATAGGAAAGAAATATATTGTGGCCGAGTAAGTTATAATTTAACAAACAGCTCAAATACAAAACGAAGGATGCAGAGACGTAGTAAGAACTTTCATAGCCTTCTGGCATCCGGCTCGACGACGGGCCTTTATTTCATCGTAACTTTTAGTAGCTTACAGCAAGAACTCGCGAGCAGACTTTAGTTTTAGTCATAGCAGCATCAGCAAAACCAACGAAAAACTCGTTTTAAAAAAACGTTTGAGCAGAGACCACTAACTTAGTAGAATCTGGTTTGAGCCTTATAACAAAATAAGGTGTAGGCTAACAGATAACAGTGCGCCAAACGTGCTGTTCATCATGCCTATGGGCAGAAAAGACTATGAACTAAAAGTGCGCTGCTTTTGATATAGTAATTGGATTTGTTTCAGAAACGTATTCCGATTTTGTCAGGAATGAAGAGCTTATGTTTAAAGAATAACTGCGATAATTTGTGTATGATTGCTTTTATCTACACCTAGTAAAGCTCTAGCACCGCGCACTCTGTAATAGGCTATCGTTTCTGAGAAACAACCAAGCACGCAAGTTCAAATGAGGCATGTTTCTTAGAAATAGCACATTTATTTTTTCTAAGATCTACAGTAATGCTACTACTGCAATGACCCTGATGGCCAAAACGTTCACTATTAACGTTAAAAATGTGGCTAGGCGTGTTGTAATACTGCGCACTATTACGTCACAGCCGCCGAACGTCACAAAGCAAAACCTACAAGCCTCGCTGCAACATACCCGGCCCCGATGTGTGAGCCCATTAAGCACATCTTATATACAACTTATACAGCGAGCACAACATGAAAAACGGCATACACAAAGCAACACCCCTTATCATGCATCGACCGACTTTTGCACGACACACAACTTAGCGATCGGACGCTTAAAGTGCATATGACACAGCCATGGCAACTTTGCGTAAAACTAAAGGTACATCTACAACAAACATATATATCCAAATATAATGTTTTTGTTTTTTTTCGCTTCTACGTCAACTAAAAAATGTAGAAAACGGTACGAAAAGTAGCGACGACCAAAAATCGTAAACCATTTTCGATGTAGGGAATATGACGCCACACAAGGCGCTCGCCTAAAAAAAATGCATTGTTTACATAGGAGAAGGCGCCTTATATTTCAGATATCGAATAGTTTCAAACACAGGAAAATCAACAAACTATGTTACCTCAAAGGTCAGGACAAGGTTTTACATTACACAAAAATGTGTCACCGTGACGTCACAAACCAAAGGCCCCACCTTTGCATTGACTTTAATTTGATGATTCCAACATTTCTAGTGGCAAAGTATATTGCGAAAAATACATTAGTGGTTGATTGTGGCAAATTAATCAAATCATTTATGACGCGAACTCGTAGGTAACGCTACTGCCAGACAAAAAGTGGTACTAAATCATAATAACATGTAGTGCTGTGTTGCCTCAAACTTTAATTACATTTATGTTTTGCTGTGATTGGACAAAGCGACATTGCTTAATCGACAGTTTGTCTCTGCAGTGTTTTTAGAAGTTCATGCATCACGTTAGCGATCATAAATGCTTCAACAACAAGAACACCCTGTATCAGTTTCTGTTTTATCATAACCCAACCAAATAAGACTTAATAGTTCGAAACAGTGCCCATCCGTCTGCAGCTCAAATTAACAATAAAATCCTATTGTTGCACTTGTTCAAGTGCCCTGTTTAATGCAAAACTATACTAAACCAGTTTTGCAATGTTTTTTTTATCCCAACGTACATAAGGTTTGCTGCCAGCACTCGTGCGGCTAAAGCGCCTTCTATGACGTCAAGCAACAATAATCTCGCTTTCGCACGATTTCGTTCGCAACGGTAAAAATGCGACTTTGATCGTCTGTATCTCAGAAACGAGTCGCTGTGTCAACCTACTTTTCTCGCCAAAAATGTTTTAAAGTTATGACCATCTCTTAGTTTAATTACTATTATGTTTTGTTTTTTCGTGTCACATGCACTTTAACGCAATCCCATTCTTGTTTTTGACCAGTACACTTCGTACCGATCCGAAATGATCCGGATAAGTCTCAATCACTCTTCCCATCAGCCATCTGTCTCGCGGAACAGAATTGTCCGCGAAAAAGAACGACATCACCACACGCCAGGTTTCGCGTAAACGCAGTCCATTTTTGACGCGTTTGCAACGTCGGCAAATACTCTTTCGTCCATCTCGCCCAAACATAATTGTCCTTCTTGTCGAACACACCGGGCGGCAAGATGTCGAATCGTCCCAACAAAAGCAAATGATTGGGAGTCAACGACTCCTCACTTTCTTGATCCATTGTAATCGGGGTAAGCGGTCTTGCGTTCAAGATCTCCACCTCAAACCATCACTGTACGAAATGTTTCATCCGAAGTTGGTTGCTTAGACAGAAGCGTGCCCCGTATTCTTCTTATTGATCGAATGAGCCTCTACCATACCCCACCTATGTGACTGGCAGTTGGTGGATTGAAAGCCCAATCGACTCCTCGTTGTCTGAGACTCTCATAGAATTGAGCTTGATTCCAAGCTTGCAAGGATTCACGTAAAATCTGTTCAGAACCAAAAAAATTAGTGCCATTGTCACTAAAAAATTTTTTTGGCTTCCCACGACGACCGATAAACCCTCGCAAGGCGTCGATAAATATGCATTGGCCGACGTCTGACGTCAGTTCCACCGCGAACTATCCAATATTTCTGACGTAACGCCGTCCAAGTTAATCCCATTCCCGAATGTTCAACCTTCTTGTGATGATCCACGATAATCAGATCTGTAACATGAAGTTTGTTAGGCAATATAAAAATGCTTTGAAGTTTAAATCGTAGCATATTTTCGCTCGATGCAACTTTCCTCCAACGGACTAAACACCACCCACCAGAGGTTCAGTTTCTTTGAGGTCAGCTTTCCGCTCATCTTCTTCGGCATGCGTTCCTGCAAGGTACGTTTGTCCCCTTTTTTCATCGGGAAACTCCATCCTTTATAAATGTTTGATCATGGCAAACTCATCCTTTTAAAACTCGTCGGCGCCCAGCGGAGTAGCCACTGGCGACTTTTTCTTGTTTCGAATGTAACTCACAAACCGCAGCAACCATGCCACAGCCTTTTTCAGCTTCCACCACGACGAGTAGCGCTGATTTAATCTGTCCCAGCCATCCACCGTCGGTGCTGCAACATGAGCGGCCATGCTCATGTGGGTTTTTAATACAAACTCTTCAGGCAGCCTTTCTCAGGTTCAATCACCCACGTTGCAACAATGCAACTCCGTCACCAACTTCTCTGCTTTGAAAATGCTTGCAACTGACTTCTAAAGGTCGTCTACAAAAAAAAATGCGTTTAACGGTTGAACCAGTCTCGGCATCGAAGTCTTCGCTGTTGTCGTCAGTGGTTCGACGCAAACAATGGCTTGCACAACACGGCGATGACATCGTGCCAAATAAGTGCACCATGCGAATCTCAGGCAATTCGTGTTTACTGGGCCAACCCTAACCTGGTGAAACATGGCCTCCATGTCGGCAACCAATGCGATCGACTCCTTACAAAATCGCACCAGAACCCCTACCAGACTGTTAATCAAATCAGGTCCTTGCAGTAATTGTTCGTTTAGTGACGTCCCTGAAAACTTCGCGGCACAATCAAACACGACTCTTACCTTCCCAGGCTTTATCGGATAAACAACGGGATGATGCGACAAATGCCATACAGGACTTACGGCAGCTTACTCCTACTGCACTCGTTGCTCGTACCCTCGCTTGAGGTAGCCATACACGGTCCGCATCTTCACTTCTTGTCACAGCTGAAATTTGTTCTCGCTCACCAGAAGGCCGTTTGGAGGTCTTCGCATAGCCTACTCACGGTGCAACAACGTGTGATGCCTACGGTAACAACCATCCATCAACAGGAACTCTGTACTGTACAACCTCTTGTAAAGTGACCTCGAACAAGACAATTGTCACAAAGCCCCGCTTGTCGCATTATCTTCTGGCGATTCTCGACGGACTTACGCTTGACACCATTACAGTTTGCTAATTTATGGGCAGAATTACAAACATGACGCGTATCACCTGGTGTCTGATGACGAGACGAACGTCCACGCTCAGGCCACACCCCAGCAACATGCGAAGTTACCATCACTGTCCTTACTGATCTCTGCGAAGCACTTTCCTTCTACGTTGTCAACAACCTTCCGAACATGGTATTACAAATTGACGCCTCGTATTTCACTTCACAAGGTGGAGAAAAACCTTGTGAAGTGGCGAAATTCTAGCTCCTCGCCACTTAAATCAATTTCTCCAGCCCGTCCGATAAACGTCTATCAATACTCAGTAAATGCTCAAAATTATATATGTCAGCAAAATAATGCAAATGAGTCAACGTTACGAGACACTCCTCGAGGTTACGAGCCAACCTTTGCAACCAATTCGCATCGTCTGCTTTCTGAAAGGAACCCTGTGTAAACCATTCTCTGTACGATCGGGCAATAAGAAACGGACGACCAAAATTATCATGCAATATTTGTCGTCCTATACGATTTCCTTCTGGTCTTTCCATTAAGAGCAAAACTTGATCATGCGTTCTGCTTCGTCACTGCAGTATTGTATAAGATAGTTGAGCTTTGTACTATCACTACTAACTCGGTTAGCGATATGCCCAAGACCGAACGATCTGGTTCATGCTAAGATCTAGTTATCTATAGCGCTTTGCACATTTCAACCTCAATCTCCGCTGCTTGTACCTCATGTTCCACTCCCAACAACTCAAGTTCCTTTACAACTCTTTGATCTTTAGCAGCTTCATCATCTGCTTTTCAGCAGCAATCTTTTTCCTTTCAGCTAACTGTCGTTTCTTTAAAAGGGCCATTTCTTTGCGAACCAAAGTCTCTGTGCGTTTAGTACTTGATTGGGTGCTAGAGGTGTGTGCAGTACACAGTGACGCGCCAGTTCGTTTTGATATGACGCTAACCTTATCTACATTCTTCGATGCACATTGATTAAACCATTCTTTGAAACGTGCATCGAATTCCTCTTTGTCTTTTTTCAAAGTGGCAAGTTCCTGCGTTGCCTAATCTTGGGCATTTCAACGCTTTGCGGCGTAGATGTATTGTGCTTCTCTATGCAGAGAGTATGAATTAACTGTATCTTTTCTTTAACCTTGTACACATTGTTCATATCGACCAATAGCTCTTGAGCTTCGCGATATAGCGAATTTAAGTCCAACACAATTTTATTTAGTGTCGCTTTTGTCCCAACCATTTTGTTTGTCATCAAACAAACCTTCAACGAATCAAGTTTTACTCAATTGAAAGCCTAATTTTTCAAGTCCAGAAGAAAGTTGAGAACTTTCATGTAATAGCCTATAGGGCGCCGTTTAAAAAAATGACTTACTAAAGCTAAGAAGCTGCCAGATAGAGCTTAGTAAGCCAAGTATTTTTTTCTTAACGCCGCCCAATAACGAACAGGTCGGACTCTACTGGCTACGTTTTATGTTTTAACGTTCCAGTTTAAAATCGTTAGTAAGTACGGTAACAAGTAACAACAACATGCAAGTGAGTCCATCAGAGTACCAGGCTAGGCCTCCTCCTCACTTTTTCCTGTAGTATGAGAGAACTTTTGAGGTGGGTTGTTGTGATTGAGTGAATTGAGGCAAAGCTTTTTTTACGTTTGATATAAGGTAGATGCTAAAGAACCACCTCGCAGACAGGTCAGGATTTTTAATCCACATATAACAAAAATAAAGTCTGCGTAACATGGAAGAAATCTGTGCGAATGTTAATGGATATAATATAATTAATGTTTAGTATAGTACTTTTAATTTATAACCAAAAATAACAGGTGGTTGCCCTGTTCACATCACACCTGACTGTTCACATTGGTACAGATTTCTGTGTTACATAGACTTATTTGTGATCAAAAATCCAGAATTACCTGTCTGTGAGGTAGTTCTTTAGCATCTAGTGTGATACAATGCACATCATGGTATTTTCAAAATAAATTGTGGATAGTTGTTCTAACGGTACAACCACACCAAAATAATATGTACAAATAGCCTATAAATTGCCATCATAGAAATGATTTTTTTTTGTAGAAATGGATAACCATAATTTTGATCATTCAAGTAACAGCAATAGTAGTAGCAACGGTTTATCTTCCTACACCATTGTACAAAGCACTGTAAGAGACCTATTTGATGCCCAACATTCAGCTTTGGAGGAAATAAGACAACATGCAGAAAAACAGAAGCTTAACTATGTTATTAAAACAACGTACGATGAAGTATGTTTCGAGCTCAGAGAAGAAAAGTTAAAGCATGCAAAAACAAAAGTGCTTCTTGAAAAACGTCACAATGATTTCAATTTCATGAAAGATGAAAATGAAATTTTAAAACAACAAATGCTCAAAGACAAACAAACTTTTGAAGCTACGTTGCAAAGCAAGCAATCAAAACTTTCAAGGGAAATAAAGCGCTGTGATTTTCTGCAAAGCAAGTGTTTAGAAGCTGAACAAACTATTGAACAGCAGGAACATATAATACAATCTAAAGATAAAGAAATTAATTTGTTAAAGCAGCGTTTAAAAAACCAAAAGGTTAATATGAAACACAAGCTGGCTGAAATTGACATAAACAAAATGCAAGAAGATTATATGGCAAAAACATTGGGAGAATCATTGAAATCATAGCACATACTTCCATTCCATGAAAGTTGATTTCAAAAAGTGTTAGTGGTGATTAATTTAGTGGGTTTGACACCAAAGGCAATGTTTCCTACTTCAATTGAAAAAATGTAAAACTACATTTACTTAATTTTATAAGGGTGTGGTTATCTTTCATGTCAAATGAACTGTTAACATATCATTTTTTTGCCTTAAAACTTACTATCATAAATGTGAGGGGTTTATTCTCCATTTGTTGTGATAAACTGCAGTGTTTTTCTCTATGTATGTTTATTGGCACAGAGTTTTGAAAATTTACTGGCGCATGACAATCCTACATAGCACTTCATATTTTGATGTTACTTAGTTTTGATGTTGTTTCTGTAATGTGCTAGGCCTATTGGTATAAACATCTCATTACTCTTGCAACCTAAATAGCCGTAGCATACTGTTTGTTTAGATGTACGTTTAGCACATTTGTGTAAAACCGATGCAAGCGTTGAAATATGCTTCAAACTCAGCTACCAGGATAGCATTGAACAGTTTTCTGTGGAATGCTGGAAAGTTTACAGTCCCACAGAAAAAAACAACCAAATGGCGCTTTTGTGATCTGTCACGACAGTTTTACGGGATAACGAAGATGCGCAACAAATTGTATGCGGAACATCGGTGGCCGTCTATCAACTGTCTTTTAACATAAGGATGATGTTGCTTAAATGAGCAATAATTCTAGCTGACCGGTTTTGAAGTCTTTCCCCATTCTATTGCAATGGCCATGACGATTTCCACCTTTTTTGTACAAGACATTGAGGATGCTTTAAAGCAAAATATATTTGTCTTACGTAACATAGCTGGCAGGTTTGAGGGGAAGGGAGCAGAACACGTGACATGCCTATAAGTGCGAAACAAAATAAAAGAAAAAGACAATTTACACAATTACAGTTAAACTTTATCTTGTCCGCTGCAGATAAAACAACGGGACCCAAAGAAATAACATTTCATTCACTATCACGTTTAGACCGCATATCAGTATTTCTATTAAAATAGTCCCCTGTCATAGAGAATCTCTGTGACGTCACAAGGCAACCGGTGATGCATTGCAATAAATTTTCGGGTTGAATGAGCAGGGAGTCACGTGCTTTAGCCAGGGCGATTTTCAGCGTGTTTGGTGCATTTTTTGCCCTTCTCAGTCAGCTAGACATTTGGTGCTGGGTGCTGTGAAAAATTTAGTTGAAAAAGCATCAAAATGTTCAAGGGGATGTAGCTCAAAATTGAATCACAGAAGTATACCGCATTTAGCCCCCTGGTCGGACATTATTTTAGCTAAATAGGCTGCAAAAAATGTAAGTTGGTTTTGCAAAAAAATGAATCACAAAAACCTCATCCAATTTGCAACTTAATGTTGGTCCTAACCCTTTTCTTCGCAATGGCAAAAAAAATTGTCACAGTAAAGTTGCTTTGGTTGCCCCCTGGGACTGTTTTTGCTATCCTATAAGACAAAAGATCCTCCTGGAGGCTCCTCAGATCCTTGCTGTGTTTTCCCGGATGCAGCTGCAATCATTTTTTTCTCTCTCTTTGAATAGTACCGGTAGATCTTCATGGGTCACTGACCACAGGAATTGTTGTTGTCAAAAAAGCAAATCACTCAATATGGGTATTAATGCTGATAGCCTTCAAAACGTGATTTTTGGGATTTAATACTGATATGCGGCCTTTAATGCTTCGGTATAGTAGGCTATATATCAAAAAGCTTCTTGACCAAATGTTTTTGAATTAGGCTGACATATTTGGCTAGTTGCCAGAAGGTCTGTCTACATGCGGCTCGCGGTGGGTATTTCAGACGTTAATCCGAAAACTTATTTTTTGACTGTTGCTAATATGGGATTCCTGTCAGCAAATGGGCGAGTCTCGGTGGAAGTATTGTCTTGTACAGCGATAAAGTAGAATCGAATAGAACATATGTCATCGTGGTTTGGAAATGAGAGTGCACTGCGATTCAAACCATAATATCATTTGGTATGTGGGACACTGCTATGTGGTGAGAGAAAGGAATTAGCCGGTGTTTACCAGTGCAGCAAGTGGTACAGATGTCCGCATAATAAGTAAGTACTTTTACACGATTACAATTGAAACTGATCAATGCAGCTGTAGAGTGTATTGTTGCCATAAACACGTCAAAACAAAATGGTAAGGCACAACAAACACCAATGGGTGTTCACAAAATGGTAAGGAGCATCAGTGGGTGTTCTCACAGCCCTTTCTTGTAGGGAGTCATTTTGCACATATAAAATATAGGCTACCCCGCCACTAGTGTTTCCAGCTTGCGTCCGCCTGCGAATATTTCTTTCAACAACAATTGCATCAGAAAGTTCGGTAATTTTTGCAAAATCCGTCATTTTCGTTAGTCGCCAGTGGCAAATGACAATTAGTGTTAATGGTTGCACTAAGTGTTAAGTAATTCTTTAGGGGCACCTAAAGTAGCAATTAAGTAATACACATTTCAGGGTTCGATCTAAATAAAAGGTTTGTGACCTATTTTTCAAAAACGTGTATACCAAGGGGTCAATTAATGAAGCCGGGGTAACGTTGGTAAAATAGGGTTTATTTTAAACTAGTTTGGTCGAAAAGCATTATAATCAACAGAGGAGTCAAGGTTTAAAACTTTTTACCTGCTGATCAAAACCAATTTTTTGTGTCAACCAGGTGCTCCTGGTGTTTTCTCGCCACGGTTACATGTTGCCACGCCTTAATTACATCAGAATGATAAACGGCGTTGGCGCAAATCTTATGTTTGATTATGGCTTTACGCTTTTTGTCACTTCCCAGCAAACATCAAACGTGGAAGGAACGTTTTTGTTACGTTGACTTTTGGTTGAAACGTTCATTAACGTAAATCGAACCAAAAAATTTTTACTGGTTGCATGTTTTCCAAATATTAACGTTGATTCTACGTTTCCTTTCTACGTTTTTTAAACCAACCAAATATCAGCGTTGAACTAACGTAGGAAATGAACGTCTTCTAAACCTAACCTAATTCCAACGTTCTTTTGTTGTTAATCGTAAAACGTTGTATCAACCAACCAAAACCTAACGTTTATTGAATGTTGTTATGATAACGTTATAATAAAGAACCAAACATCAACGTTATTCTTATGTTATCGGAAAAACAAAAAATCAACCAACCAAAACCTAACGTTTATTAAACGTTGTTATGATAACGTTATAATAAAGAACCAAACATCAACGTTATTCTAATGTTATCGGAAAAACAAAAAATCAACCAACCAAAACCTAACGTTTATTGAACGTTGCTATGATAACGTTATAATAAAGAACCAAACATCAACGTTATTGTAATGTTATCGGAAAAACAAAAAATCAACCAACCACAACCTAACGTTTATTGAACGTTGTTATGATAACGTAATAATAAAGAACCAAACATCAACGTTATTCTAATGTTATCGGAAAAACAAAAAATCAACCAACCAAAACCTAACGTTTATTGAACGTTGTTATGATAACGTTATAATAAAGAACCAAACATCAACGTTATTCTAATGTTATCGGAAAAACAAAAAATCAACCAACCACAACCTAACGTTTATTGAACGTTGTTATGATAACGTTATAATAAAGAACCAGACATCAACGTTATTCTAATGTTATCGGAAAAACAAAAAATCAACCAACCAAAACCTAACGTTTATTGAACGTTGTTATGATAACGTTATAATAAAGAACCAAACATCAACGTTATTCTAATGTTATCGGAAAAACAAAAAATCAACCAACCACAACCTAACGTTTATTGAACGTTGTTATGATAACGTTATAATAAAGAACCAAACATCAACGTTATTCTAATGTTATCCTAAAAACAAAAAATCAACCAACCAAAACCTAACGTTTATTGAATGTTGTTATGATAACGTTATAATAAAGAACCAAACATCAACGTTATTCTAATGTTATCGGAAAAACAAAAAATCAACCAACCAAAACCTAACGTTTATTGAATGTTGTTATGATAACGTTATAATAAAGAACCAAACATCAACGTTATTCTTATGTTATCGGAAAAACAAAAAATCAACCAACCAAAACCTAACGTTTATTGAATGTTGTTATGATAACGTTATAATAAAGAACCAAACATCAACGTTATTCTAATGTTATCGGAAAAACAAAAAATCAACCAACCACAACCTAACGTTTATTGAATGTTGTTGTGATAACGTTATAATAAAGAACCAAACATCAACGTTATTCTAATGTTATCGGGAAAACAAAAAATCAACCAACCAAAACCTAACGTTTATTGAATGTTGTTGTGATAACGTTATAATAAAGAACCAAACATCAACGTTATTCTAATGTTATCGGAAAAACAAAAAATCAACCAACCAAAACCTAACGTTTATTGAATGTTGTTGTGATAACGTTATAATAAAGAACCAAACATCAACGTTATTCTAATGTTATCGGGAAAACAAAAAATCAACCAACCAAAACCTAACGTTCATTAAATGTTGTTGTGATAACGTTATAATAAAGAACCAAACATCAACGTTATTCTAATGTTATCGGAAAAACAAAAAAATCAACCAACCAAAACCTAACGTTTATTGAATGTTGCTATGACAACGTTATAATAAAGAACCAAACATCAACGTTATTCCAATGTTATTGGAATGACGAAAAAATAACCAACCGATGCGTAACATTTATAGAATGTTTGTTAAACAATTGCGCGTCAATGTTAACGCAACAAGGACGTTGACTTGACATATAAATAAATAAATAATTAATTGTGAGTATTATAGCAGGTTAATGTTATCATAATTCAGAGGTTTATCTCATACCATGTCTTTTCAAATCAGAATGACTGTTTGATACCAAATAAAAAAGGTGTTGTGAAATATCATTAAAGTTTGAGGCACAAAGTCAAATAGCAAACATAACTTTTTTCATTTGTTGGCCGAAAAGCGTTTCACATGGGAATAACGTATTATCAGTCAAAATCTGACAGTTGTTTACGCTTCAGATATTTCTTTGCCCAACGTCGACCGACTCCCACGGCAACAATTCTAGTACAATGGAGGGGACAATTTTTTAGGGTTGCTATTCATCAGGAAATTTTGCTTCAATTGAAATCAAACTAACGCCTAAAATACAAACATTCCCATTACAGCGATTACATATAGGCATGCATCATTCGTTTATACTGATTGAAAATAATGTTAAAATAATAATAGGTTTGCTATCGACTGGCACATTGATATGCTTGGTCGCTTGTCTCTCAAAGGCCAATTGAAATAAAAGGAATCGGGTTTTACAGTTCAACTCCGAATAGTGTGTTGTAATACTGTGCAAAATTTTGTTTCGATTGAAGTTGAAACAAACGAATGAGAGACTGACAACTTGATTGAACACGAAGGCATGACCCGCGCGGTTTGGTATCTACTGTTGGCACATAAAAATACTTGGTCGCTTGGATCTTAAAGGCCAATTAAAATAAAATCAATCGGGTTTTACAGTTCAACTCCAAATAGTGTGTCGTAATACTGTGCAAAATTTTGTTTCGATTGAAGTTGAAACAAACGCCTGAGAGACTGACAACTTGATTGAACGCAAAGGCACGACCCGCGCGGTTTGGTATCTACTGCCGGCAGGTCAACATGCTTGGTCGCTTGTCTTCCAAAGCCAATTGAAATGAAAGAAATCGTTTTTTGCTGTTCAACTCCGAATAGAGTGTTGTAATACTGTGCAAAATTTTGTTTCGATTGAAGTTGAAACAAACGCCTGAGAGACTGACAACTTTATTGAACGCGAAGGCACGACCCGCGCGGTTTGGTATCTACTGCCGGCAGGTTAACATGCTTGGTCGCTTGTCTTTCGAAAGCCAATTGAAATAAATGAAATCGGGTTTTACAGTTCAACTCCGAATAGTGTGTCGTAATACTGTGCAAAATTTTGTTTCGATTGAAGTTGAAACAAACGAATGAGAGACTGACAACTTGATTGAACGCGAAGGCACGACCCGCGCGGTTTGGTATCTACTGCCGGCACGTTAACATGCTTGGTCGCTTGTCTTTCAAGAGCCAATTGAAATAAATGAAATCGGGTTTTACAGTTCAACTCCGAATAGTGTGTTGTAATACTGTGCAAAATTTTGTTTCGATTGAAGTTGAAACAAACGAATGAGAGACTGACAACTTGATTGAACACGAAGGCACGACCCGCGCGGTTTGGTATCTACTGCCGGCAGGTTAACATGCTTGGTCGCTTGTCTTTAAAAAGCCAATTGAAATGAAAAAAATCGGTTTTTGCTGTTCAACTCCGAATAGAGTGTTGTAATACTGTGCAAAATTTTGTTTTGATTGAAGTTAAAACAAACGCCTGAGAGACTGACAACTTGATTGAACGCGAAGGCACGACCCGCGCGGTTTGGTATCTACTGCCGGCACGTTAACATGCTTGGTCGCTTGGCTTTCAAAAGCCAATTAAAATGAAAGAAATCGGTTTTTGCTGTTCAACTCCGAATAGAGTGTTGTAATACTGTGCAAAATTTTGTTTCGATTGAAGTTGAAACAAACGCCTGAGAGACTGACAACTTGATTGAACGCGAAGGCACGACCCGCGCGGTTTGGTATCTACTGCCGGCAAGTTAACATGCTTGGTCGCTTGTCTTTCAAAAGCCAATTGAAATGAAAGAAATCGGTTTTTGCTGTTCAACTCCGAATAGAGTGTTGCAATACTGTGCAAAATTTTGTTTCGATTGAAGTTGAAACAAACGCCTGAGAGACTGACAACTTGATTGAACGCGAAGGCACGACCCGCGCGGTTTGGTATCTACTGCCGGCACGTTAACATGCTTGGTCGCTTGGCTTTCAAGAACCAATTGAAATAAATGAAATCGGGTTTTACAGTTCAACTCCGAATATTGTGTTGTAATACTGTGCAAAATTTTGTTTCGATTGAAGTTGAAACAAACGAATGAGAGACTGACAACTTGATTGAACACGAAGGCACGACCCGCGCGGTTTGGTATCTATTGCCGGCAGGTTAACATGCTTGGTCGCTTGTCTTTCAAAAACCTATTGAAATGAAAGAAATCGGTTTTTGCTGTTCAACTCCGAATAGAGTGTTGTAATACTGTGCAAAATTTTGTTTCGATTGAAGTTGAAACAAACGCCTGAGAGACTGACAACTTGATTGAACGCGAAGGCACGACCCGCGCGGTTTGGTATCTACTGCCGGCACGTTAACATGCTTGGTCGCTTGTCTTTCAAGAGCCAATTGAAATAAATGAAATCGGGTTTTACAGTTCAACTCCGAATATTGTGTTGTAATACTGTGCAAAATTTTGTTTCGATTGAAGTTGAAACAAACGCCTGAGAGACTGACAACTTGATTGAACGCGAAGGCACGACCCGCGCGGTTTGGTATCTACTGCCGGCACGTTAACATGCTTGGTCGCTTGTCTTTCAAAAGCCAATTGAAATGAAAGAAATCGGTTTTTGCTGTTCAACTCCGAATAGAGTGTTGCAATACTGTGCAAAATTTTGTTTCGATTGAAGTTGAAACAAACGAATGAGAGACTGACAACTTGATTGAACACGAAGGCACGACCCGCGCGGTTTGGTATCTACTGCCGGCAGGTTAACATGCTTGGTCGCTTGTCTTTCAAAAGCCTATTGAAATGAAAGAAATCGGTTTTTGCTGTTCAACTCCGAATAGAGTGTTGTAATACTGTGCAAAATTTTGTTTCGATTGAAGTTGAAACAAACGCCTGAGAGACTGACAACTTGATTGAACGCGAAGGCACGACCCGCGCGGTTTGGTATCTACTGCCGGCACGTTAACATGCTTGGTCGCTTGTCTTTCAAGAGCCAATTGAAATAAATGAAATCGGGTTTTACAGTTCAACTCCGAATATTGTGTTGTAATACTGTGCAAAATTTTGTTTCGATTGAAGTTGAAACAAACGCCTGAGAGACTGACAACTTGATTGAACGCGAAGGCACGACCCGCGCGGTTTGGTATCTACTGCCGGCACGTTAACATGCTTGGTCGCTTGTCTTTCAAAAGCCAATTGAAATAAATGAAATCGGGTTTTACAGTTCAACTCCGAATATTGTGTTGTAATACTGTGCAAAATTTTGTTTCGATTGAAGTTGAAACAAACGCCTGAGAGACTGACAACTTGATTGAACACGAAGGCACGACCCGCGCGGTTTGGTATCTACTGCCGGCACGTTAACATGCTTGGTCGCTTGTCTTTCAAAAGCCAATTGAAATGAAAGAAATCGGTTTTTGCCCTTCAACTCCGAATAGAGTGTTGTAATACTGTGCAAAACTTTTATGATGTGATAGTGGAGAACCCTTTCCAAAATTCTATATACCGTAAACGTAACCAAACTGCTCCTGTATGGCTATATCGAAATGGGACTAAATCAGTTGTTTTTCGAGATTTGTAAAGATTAAATTGTCATATACGCAATACTTCGTCCTATACAAAACCCAGTTCGAAAAATTTCACATTCCTTGCGACACCACACACTGTGATTAATTGGGCTCTCCACCGCGGACCTCGCTACGCTTCGTCCCTTGTGGATTTGCCTTAGCGTGTGGTCGAAGACCTCAAAGGCGACAACGGACAATGGACAGCGCACCACATACCTCACGTTTTCGCATAAGAAAATTTGCACGTTGACTTTCCTTGTTGTGCAGGGAACAACATCGTTTGATTGCAATAACAGTTTTTGTACCGCATTTTTGGTTTTATTTCTAGCAAACGATTAGGACATGTTTAGTAGCCTATCATTTATTATCGTATCTTCCTGTTTATGTTACACTGAATTTAAGGGTTTTGGCGCTATCTGGCCCGTCGCGGCTTGTGGGAGTGAAGCCGGTTGGCGGGAATGTTTTTCAAAGTACTGTTGGGTTCCTCTCGGGAGGGACATTATTGATTTTGGTTATGAGTCAAAGTTATGGTTAGCCTTAACCCTTTCGTAAAATATTTTTTAGCAGAATAAATCCAATTGTCATTTAAAAAAATAACTATAAAAATTAGAAACTTGCTTTAATAATGACCTAAAAACACATCGTGCTTAAAGCTAGCCAGTGCGTTTTATTTTCACTTTTTGAAGTCAATTGGTTTAGTTTTTCAACAAGTTGTATAACGCATGTTAATCTTAAAGTTTGTCCCAAGAAAAAACTCTGTCAGCGTACGCAAGTGTACAAACAGTAATTGCGGGCCACCGCAAAATAGTATTTGTGCTTTTTATTGACTGCAGGTTTTATTTAGAAATACGAACCAGGGCCGGTCATTTATACGGAGCCATACACGCATGAATTCTATTTTCGAGTTCGACTAAAAGCCATTTCGACAAATTCTGTATTCCTTGCGACACCACACACTGTGATTAATTGGGGCTGTCCACCGACCTCGCTATAGTTTGTCCCTTGTCGATTTGCCACAGCGTGGGGTCGCAAGTCGACAACGCACCGCATCACATATTTGCAAAAGAACATTTGGCGCTATCTGGGCTAGCCGCGGCCTGTGGGAGTAGAGCCGGTTGGCGGGAAAGTTTTTCAAAGTACGGTTGGATTCCTCTCAGGAGGGATATTATTGGCTGCGAGTTAAACTGATGGTTAGCCTCAAGTCATGTCAGAAATAATATCAGAGTATACCATAGCATAACCTCAGAACACATCATTTGTTTAGTGCTATATAGCAAATTTTGTGTTTTGTAATGACTGTTGATTTACACAGGTTGTTTTGCAGCTTAAAGTAATTTGCTGGTTAAAGACAATGTGATCCGCTTGAGAAAGTAAGTAAATCATTTTATATTAATGCACAGATTGTTGTTATATTTTCATATGTTTTGCAGATTAATGACCAATGAAGCAATGGCACAACTTAGTATGAAAGGAAGCCATGGAAAAAGAACTTTCACCACAGCATAACTGTATAAAGTGGTGAGTGAAACATCAACATTTCAGCTATGCTCAAGGGACAAACCAAGGTCCATCACTATTAGTTTGGGGTTGTTAAAATAAAATTGCTTTTTGAGAAACCTTAATAGATCATTAGATATTTGCTTTTAGATGTTTTCTAATACAACTTGATGGGGTTGTGGCAATAAGAAAAATATGTTTTAAAGAAAAAAAATCTTTTAACAACCTATATGAAACACGCTTTAGTATGTGAAATATAGCAGCAGTTCTTTGGCAGAACAACAACCATGATTTGTTTTGTTACAAAAAGTAATGCGAACTTTTTACAGATTACATGATGAGGTGCAGCTCGACCACCAAAAAAGAAATAAACGCTTATTGGCGGACTGCTTTCAAGTTCGCCCCGTTTAGAAAATCGTCTTTGTGTGCATCTTCAGACGACTCGTTGTCGCAATAAGGTTATATGTGTTTGTATAATGTATTCTAATAAATACACTTCTGGAAATATTGTGTACCTATGATGGAGCTCCAATGTCAAGGTGCAGAGTTTTAACTCAACAGCTATTGTGTATTGGTTATCAGTTTGCGTCTACTACTGGGAAAAGGTTTTACGTTTTCAGAACAAAACAAACACAAGCTGAGCAACAAACGAAAACTTGAAAGTTACGTTAGCTCAGCAACGTTCTACAAACAAACAAAAAACAACGTTAAGAAAACGTCCATCGAGTTACGTTGATCCAATGTTGCCCAATTTACGTTAACAAAACTTTAAAAATCAACCTCGTGGTAACGCGATAACAACGTTATGATTCTAATCAGATTTAAACGTTTAAAAAACCTCCATCAAAATACGTTGATGTAATGTTGCTAAAATTACGCAAAAAAAACTTCCAAAATCAACCTCGTGGTAACGCGATAACAACGTTAGGATTCTAATCAGATTTCAACGTTTAAAACACATTCATCAAATTACGTTGATGTAATGTTGCTCAAATTACGTAAAAAAAACTTTCAAAATCAACCTTTTGGTAACGTGATAACAACGTTATGATTCTAATCAGATTTTAACGTTTAAAAAACATTCATCAAATTACGTTGATGTAATGTTGCTCAAATTACGTAAAAAAAACTTTCAAAATCAACCTCGTGGTAACGCGATAACAACGTTAGGATTCTAATCAGATTTAAACGTTTAAAAAACCTCCATCAAATAACGTTGATCCAATGTTGCTCAAAATACGTTAAAAAACCTTTCAAAATCAACCTCGTGGTAACACGATAACAACGTTATGTTGCTAATGAGATTTCAACGTTTAAAAAACATTCGTCAAAATACGTTGATCTAATGTTGCTCAAATTACGTTAAAAAACCTTTCAAAATCAACTTCGTGGTAACACGATAACAACGTTATGATTCTAATGAGATTTCAACGTTGAAAAAACATTCATCAAATTACGTTGATCTAATGTTGCTCAAATTACGTTAAAAAACCTTTCAAAATCAACCTCGTAGAAACAAATTTTCAACGTTGTGGTTAGAACCAATTTCATACGTTACTTAAACGTAAGAATGTTTGCTGGGTTACTAACGATTGTATGTCGTTGATAGGGAATTCGGAGTTCATGGTTCCAACTTCATAATGATGCAGGTTGAAATTGGCTAAAAAACAATAAAAAAATTTCCAACATTGTGACGTCATATTAATTGGTGGCCCGAGGCCTGATCCATGAAATGAAACAAAACTTCCAATGACTGTTTTTTGTTTGTTTAAATAGGGGGTTTTAAACACGCGACCTAAGAAACGCTTTTAAATGTTACTTGTTAAAGTGCCAAGCAAACGTGTCAACATCACGCACTGATTAACTAACGATACAAGGCTTTTCTGGTAGGCACGTGCTATTGTGATTATTACGTCACTGTGTACCATATGTTCCTTTGTAGATTGGTGGCGAACAAATGGAGACGCCATAGCCAATTCGTTCACGCTATGTTTATGTTTGTCACACCAAATGGAAGCACATACACACGTGAACAACAATATATCAACCTTTTTAGTCTGCGAGAAGATCAACTAATGTTTAATACGAATCGTTACAACTACTGCAATTAGTAGTAATTTTTCTTGGCGCTCATAATGCGGTCCTCCTGTTAAAAGTTTTTATTAGGCTTTGGGGAAATTTTAGTTTGAGACCACTGTTCAGATTCGTTACTTCTTACATGTTTCTTGGTAGGTAATTTAACCGAACAAAAAGGAACGCCCTTTTTACGATATGTTTGTTTTTGTTGTGATGTTCAAAGAAATTAAAACCTAGTATATTTTTCAACTTTGTGAGGATTATTTAGACTAATATTCCAAATGCTGTTAGCCAAGTGATAAATTCACAACCACTACTACTTTTAATATGAAAACATGTACACAATCAAAAACAGTTGAAGTTTCAATCATAATATTTGTGAAATAATGTACCAATAAAGCCAAAAATATGACCCAACAAATCAGGAATGGTTTGCCAATATTACTTACATTGACGCAATGAAACTGCATGTGCAAAATCTCGTCGTCTATCAAGCCATTACGCCATTACAAAAAAACTACAGTCGATTATTACTGGCCGTAAGCTGACAAAATCACAGTGCATGTAAACTGCAATAAAATTACAGAAAGTTAGAATTAGTTCTCTTGGTATTTGTGGTTATGTCAGTACACTGGCCTTTTATAAATTACACACATGCACTTGAATGGATAAGGAAGTATGGAATGTCCAAATGTAGCAGTGGAAATTAAACACACAAAAATTGGAACACAAAATCTATATCTAACAACCGCATTTACCTTTTCCAAAACACTAACCAACGCTCACACCAATTGTCAAAGGAACAATGAGGCAATGTACTAGACAGGGTCTGATAACACAATCCCATTGTTGTGTGTAACTACAACAAAACACAACACAAAACCTAATAACAGTGAATCATATTACTATGCCTCATTTACCTTGAGGGACTCTGGTTTAATTTTTGGGTAAAATTTTTTGTTAAAACATGAAAATTAAAATGTTCAAGGCGAACTTTCTGTATAAACAAGTACAGCTACAGTAGTCCTTTGTTAAAGTGGCCACTTAACAGCAAACTGAAGTGGTTGGTTGTGCTAAAATGCTGTCACATGTGCACTGCAGTAACATTAGTTCAACAGTTAAAGACATAAATTTGTGAGGCGGCAACTTCACAGTACTTGCACATAACAAGCTATAAATACTTTAAAAGCTAATCACTATGCCAACCTAAATAAAAACATCACAGGAAAAAATACTACGCATATTACACATACAGTATGTTGCAAAGGCAAACATTGGCATGAGCAAATTGATAGCACCGTTCGCATAAAAAAATACAGATCACTTTTTTCAACCATTGATAAAATTTTGAATAATTAATCTGTGCACAAAATACTGATTTGAAGTGACAGGACACTGAATAAAGTAATACACTCTGACATTCATTTGATTTCAAGGATTTCAGGATCACGCTCCAGCACACTGAGTATAATACGGTCTAAATAATCTCGTAACTGTTCATTTATTTGTTCCTGTTTTCTGAGAGCTTCAATCACCTCATCTTTAGTTGCGTTAGACATTTCTTGAGCCAGTGACTGATCATCTCCACACATTAGAGATCTTACATCACTGATGTTTTGTGCAAGTTGGGCACTTAGTTCTTCATTTGTATTCTTTAGTTTGTCATTTTCCACTTTCAAGTCATCAACATGAGCTTTTAATCGACCAGAATGTGGGTCTGCCTTCAAAAATGCTAGTTCTTCTTCAAGGTCTGATTTTTCCCTTTGAATTGCAGTGGCTAAATTTTGAAATTGTGTGATTTCTTCACGCAACTTTTCTTGGTCTTCCTCGTGCTTCTCTTGGTAAATAGTAAACCTCTGACTTAACCTACATACAGAAAAAAGAGTTGAAAAATAGCCCAAACATTGTATGGTTTCTATGCAAAACATTGTCTACCTGCGGTATTCTTCATTGGTTTCAACCAGTTGTCCTGTCAATTCTTCCAATCTGGATTGTGCACGTGATGAAGTAGCCTTTGCATCTTCAACTACTGAAGCCTTTTGAACTAAATCAACTTCTAGTCTGTGTTTTTCTTGTGTAAGTGAATCAACACGACTTTGGAAAACCTAAATGTGCAACAATAAAAAATTGTTGTAATGTTGTGTCTAACAAAAAATTATATTCTTTTTTAAACAATTTACAGCTCTAGGCAAGATAATAGAGATAACATTGTAGGTCCAATAGCTTTCTGCAACAAAGGTTAAATACAGACTAAGTGTATTATTCATGAGGATAATGACATGTAACATAGCCAGACCCATACTTTACCAAAGGCAAATTTGACTTCAGCACAAAATTGAAACTAAAATGATAGGGTTGCCTGAGAGGTCTATCACTTATAAGATGTCATAAAATGAGGTTTTATAACTCTAAATCAAGAATATGTTACTGTTACTCCTCAGGCATATATATATATATTTATATAAATATAAGTATTTACAAACGCTTTAAAGTTTATACCTGAATCTCAAGGTCCTTTTCTCTGGTCAACTTAGAACGCAGCTCTTCCAATCGTTGTTTGGAATTTCTCAATATTTCATTTTCATGTTCGATCATGTCTTGTACTTTTTCCTCCAACTCATGAACACGAGTTGTTAGATGTTGATTTTCACGCTTAACAGTTTCATACTGTGCTTGAAGGTTTTTGTCTTCAGCAAGTCTTGAAACATGGTCCTACAATGCATCATAAAAAGTAGATATGCTGAATCAAATACACAAAATGATACACTCACAAAATGGCTGATAATTTACACCCACAGTGGTGGCCAAGCTTTGTACCAACTTTTTTATTTTATTGCAGTTAGGCCAGACAACCCTTCATTCCAGCTTTTAGTCCTTTACATGTCATTATTCACAATAAATTAAATATATGTGTATATTTA
Source organism: Ascidia mentula (assembly GCF_947561715.1). Classification (NCBI taxonomy): domain Eukaryota; kingdom Metazoa; phylum Chordata; class Ascidiacea; order Phlebobranchia; family Ascidiidae; genus Ascidia; species Ascidia mentula. The sequence continues at coordinate 7,948,340 of NC_138574.1, read as the reverse complement.
TATAGCAACAATTAAATGCTGCTCACGCAAAATAATTATGAATAACTGCTATGTTTTTGACAAGAAATAATTTCGGTGAAATTTACTTATAGTTGTAAGTTACCGAAAGTTTATTATTTTTTATTTTTTACGAGAAGGCATGCTTTTTCTTTCATTATTATTCAGTTGTGTACAGCAGTTCAGGCATGTGGCATAGGTTGACCATCCCTGAATTACAATGTTTATGTAACAAGCTAGCACAACAGGTGAACAATGTGCTATAAAGTTAAAATAAGGCAATCTCTCTTTTAGAACACAAACCTCATTTTGCTTATCTATTTGAACATGAATTTAAAAGTAATTAATTCAAACTATTATTATAATGCACACATAAGCGCCAGTTTTGACCATTTTTTTGCTTTTAGATTACTTTCCAGTTGCTTGTGGTCGAGCTACAAATTGCAAAGGCCTTAGATTATGTAATTTGTGAATTGGTATTATAACAAACTTTCATTTTATCTGCTTGGCATGTAAATTTATGAGGCTCCTGTGCATGTACACAAAAAAACAGTAGTTTTTTACCACTGGCACTCCTGCACCTATGAGTACACACTTTTTCAACCCACTACATCTCACTTGTGCAGGTAGTCAACAAAAGCACGTACTTATAGGCCAGGACCCTGGATATGCCAAAAAACAGAAGCAACACTCACATGTAAACAAGCCTACCTGCAAAATGTCAACTTTCTCTGATAAATCTTCATATTCAGATGATACTGAAGATGTTTCCTCCATTTGGGGCTCAGGGTTGATTGCTGTGGGCAATCCAGCCCGGTTATTCCAGCTAGCAGATCGACGGTGTGATTTTCTTAGGCTGCTTCTTCGATTAAAATATTCTGTTCCAGAGTCAAGAGTTTTAATTGGGCTTAGTTTCTGTGGAGACTCTCCAAAAGCTTCAAAACTTTCCATTTCGTTGACGTCCACTTCTTCATCTACAAGGTCGTACTCGTTGTAAGTGTTTTCAGGATCAGATATTGAAGCATCATCATACAAGTCAATCTTGTTTGGCAAAGATTGGTTTTCAGTGACAGAGCTTTGTAGCTCAACCACAGCACCACAAAATTGTTCAAAAGAAATTCTACCCTTTCTGTGGGGATCCAATACCTCTTGGATTTTATCTACCGTTTGACCATTAAACTGTTGTTCAAGTTTATGGGCTAAATACTCTGTAACTATGAATCCGTCACCATCCGGACTGCACAGATCAAATACCTCCTGGAGTTCTGTATCAGTACTGGCCATGCCACATAACCTAAAATCCGTTGACTACTCCTGTAGACATAATTAACCTGCTCAGCAATGGATCATGTGACTAATCAATAGATTTATGTTGTATAGATACATAACATTCCAGGATACTACGTCATACCAATGCCGAGAACTGCTTGATAAAATGACATAAAATTTATAAATAAATGACATAAAATATAGATGACTGTCTTGCCAGTTGCCTGTTTGTCAAAAAACTACGTAACTATGAACTTAATACAACGACATAACTTCATAAGATATCTGCCATGGACTTAAAATGTGCATAATTTATGTGGAGGATTTTTTACTAATGAATGTGGATTGTGCAAACTAGCCCACATTTTTTTCATATAATTATGAATTAAAAGACTTGCCCATACTGTTGTTAATTGTCATGTTAACATTGTTTTTATTCTCAGAATTATGAGCAAATCTGTTAATATTGTTCATAATGAATTAGTTCACTATTTTCCTACATGGATTTCCAATAAAAGAAAATGTGCACGGAGGATTAATCCATTCTTCCCAATCAGGTACACTTCAACACCTGTACTAGGTATTGAACAAATAATGCTATAAAACTAATAACAATTACATACCTAAACATATTATGATTATGTAGAATGTGTTTCATTCCCAAATAATCTATCTGGAATCTAGTTACAATACATTTAGTAAAAGCGAACCAAGCCGATGTACTATACACTCATCTTGATTATTGTCAACGCTGCATTGTCAGTTCAGCAAGAACATTTTGAGGATAAGTTTAACGCTTGGTATTTAAGCTGTATAATACACTTCACTTACTCCGAATTTCATATAACGCTTTCCATTGTTCCTAAGAATACCTTTTGGTTTTCACTTTCTTCGTCATGAATCATTTTTTGTTATAGTGGCTCCATATCGCCTCAAGTGAAATTGTTACAAAAATCTAATTATAGATAACGAAATAAATTTGGGAATTCGTTATATTTTGGCTGTGTTTGTGAACGAATATGTAACTAACCTTAGTCTTTAAGAATTTAGTAAAGGACTGCTGTTTCAGCGCTCATTTCTTTTGTAATATTGTTGCCGGTATTTATGTTTATTCAGTTGTCCCCTTTACCAACGACCCGAGACGATGACCAATGGCCCGTAAACAAAAATGATTGCCGGGAGGTGTGCAATTATAATTGCCGGGAGGTGTGCAAATTTGCAAAATAATAAGAGAGGTATGTTGCAGTATTTGTTCCTCGAGGTTAGGTTTTGATGATTGTTACTGGTTTGTTTGATAATAGATTGTTTACTATTAGAATGTTATAAATTATGAATATTGCCAAATAAAAATATTAGGTTGTAGTTTCTTGTTTACTGTAATGATTTGCACAAGATTTTGCAATTATTGCCAACATATTAATTTGATGAAAGACAGACAATCAAGCATTGCAAAATGGTGAAGCGGAAAAGAACTCTACCAGTGTCTTCTAAAGGTAGTATATGTGTGCAATGAACTGCTTAAATTTTTTTTTCTTAAATGTTTTTTTATTGCATTAAATATAAACAAACAAACATTTGAATAGTAGATAGTGAAAAATGCCTTTCCCACTATGAAGTGAAATTAAAGTGATACCATACATTGCTGGCAATGTTGGCATCTCAATAATGTTTGTTTACTTCAAATGTTCATATTTTTAGGTTGTTTGCAAATCAAGAAATGTCTTGAATTGTCTGCTAAGGAAATACAAATGCACAAAAGTGCAGCTAGTTTGCAACTTCGGCCAGACTCTTTCAATCCAAATAGCAGAAAAAGAAAATTTTTTCAAACATATATTAATTTACCCTCTAAACTGAAGAAACTTGACACTGCAAAAACAGATGAAAAGCGTAAACAAAATAATGAACATTCCAGTGACAATGTTGGAAATGTTTTTGAAATGACAAGAAACTATACCCTGAAAATGTCCCCCAAAATGGCACAGGAAACAAGATCCATATTTAAAGAAAAACATCAGAATTGTGTTTGTATTGTTGGACAACCAGGAATTGGAAAAACAACATTGTGTAAAATGTTCATTAACAAAGTCTTAAAGAACGAGGTTGTTGGTGTGCCAAAAGCAGAATGGATTTTTTTCATTAATTTGAGAAATGTTGATTTTGAAACTGAAACTACTCTTGTTAATTTCCTTTTGTCAAATGCACTGAGCGAAACCTCACTCCAGCAACTCCGGTATACTGAGAAAAGTGTCTTGGGGTCACTTCTAAAAAGTCCATGTGTTGTAATTGTGCTTGATGGTTTGGAAATACTTAATTTGTCTGGAAATTCGGATTCTGTTGCAAGCAAAAATTTGCTGGAGAAGCAAAATCCAAACATGTTGGTTCAGAGACTAATACAAGCAGAAGTATTACCCAATGCAAAAAAAATTATTTCGACAACTCAAGGCCATTATAAATGTGTTAACTTGAAACATTGGCCTCTGTATGTAGTTGAAATTCTAGGTTGGGACACAAACACCCAACAAGCTGTTTGCACTAAAATAGGGGGAAGGTTAAAAAACAAAATCATAAATTTTGTTTCAAGTCAGCCAGATATATCTTCACACTGCTGTGTTCCAGCTGAATGCATTCTTATTTATTCAGCATTGCGCAGGGCTTATTTGAATGGTGAAGAATTGCTTGTAAAGACCCTTCAACATATTTTTGTTTTCGGGCTCTGCAAAAGTTTCAAAAAAGGTTTTTTTGACCAACCTGGTGTTAAGGTAAAAGATGTGGCTGCAGCTGGGTGGAGCTCTTTTTGTAACACATTAAAAACCTCCGACCAAAGTAAATTGGAAACAGCTTGGGTAAGTTTTCAACAAATTGAAATGAACATATGGGCAGCAAATGGAATGTGGAAACTGAACATGCCTGTAATTGAAGCTGATATGTACAGTGACATATGGCAAAGCTTGTTTGCAGCCATGCACCTCATGTTTTGGTCACCATTGCCACTGTTTAAACATACTCTGCAGTCTCTTAAACTTGGCCGATTCAGAAGTGTTGCAAGGTTTGTTTTTGCCTTGTGCAATGAGCATTTGGTGGATATTGTTGCAAGTTGTTCTCCAAACACAATAGACAAGTACACATGGGACAGTCGGAGAGATTTGCTGCACAATTACTTTTGCAAACAGTTAAATAATCTCTCAAAAGGAAATAAAAGTGCAATGCAGAAAATGTTGTCACTCTTTTGTGAAATTAATGATGACAATTTCCTCAAAGATTTCCTTTTGTTTTTGCCTCAAAATATTATCTTGTCAGGCAACTTTACCACACTCGATTCAACCAACATAGAAACAGTTTTGCGTCTGTCAGAAAAACAACACAACATTTTCATACTGCCTGGAACAAACTTCGAGGCTAAGACTCTTGAAAAATTACTGCAAGCCTTTCACCAACATTCAATCAAAGTAAAGGTTAATCACAAATTCAAATAGCTGTCCATACATATATATTAGTGACTTAATTTTGTTCATTTGTACAGGATATTCACCTTGAAAAGCCTTTGTCAGAAGATTTGTTAAAGCTTTTTGTGAATGAAGTCCCATCTACCATAAACAAACTTGCTATATCCCTGCCTTTTCCTGAAACATGTTTGGAAAATGTTTTAAAGGTAAATATAGCTTTGATATGTCACAATATATTCCCTTTCGGTCACACCACTTTCTCCTGCAACAAACTTTCAGTTACTTTTTGAATAAGCGTTGTAGTATTTTTGTCATAATAATCTGTATTATGCATATTATTTTTCTTTTGTTGTAGATAAAAAATCTCAGCTGTGTGGACTTGTCAGAGAGTTGCATTAGAGATTCAACAATATCTGTTGTTTCTGTGTTTGCTTTCAAAATTCCAAAGCTGGTTCTACCTCTAGTTGTGGTGACATGGTGTTGCTATCCTTCAATATCCTCCATTGATGTTGCAGAATTGTGCAGGGTGAGTTGATATTGGACAAATTTTTAGCAGAAAGATTGTTTGCTTATTCCCAATTAGATGTATTTGTAGTATTCTTTATTTAAGTGAACCGGTGACGTAGTTTTAACTATACTGGAGCAACATTAATTTTTTTAAACATTGTTTGTGTTTTACATGTTTTAGAACAAATGGAATGAAAAGCCCCCGGATGACTTAAAACTGATTGAACAAGAAATCCATTCATCACTTGTAAAAGTAAAGGCTTTTTGTATGTGCTGTTGAATCTGATGCTGCTGTTCATGTTTTTTTTGCCTGTTTCACTCAAACCAAATAAACAAAATTTATTAATATAATTTTTTGACATAAATTCATTTAAAAGCACTTATATTCCTTTCCCTAGATACGAAATCCAGGAGTTCATATGCGTACACATGGAAATGTTGATACTTGTGCTTTATCACTTGTTCTTCACAAAATATCTTCCATTTCCAAGCTGGAAGTGGGAAAATCTTCATCATTTGCCCTCGACCAAATCTGTAGTGCAATAAAGGATTGTCCATTTAAGGTATGTTTGTTTTAATTTTGGCTATTTTCATTGGTGTACTTATACAATACTATGTATTTACGTGTGTGGTGTTTGTTAGATCAACACTTTATTATTGGACGAAAATCATTTTGATGAAAAGACCGCTGGTACAATGTCAGAATGCATTTTCAATGCAAAGAACCTCTCTTTCTTCCGTTGTCGTCTCTCCACATCTTGTTTAAAAAAGGTTGCCAATGCAATGTCAGTCTGCAAGGAACAGGTATCACTTTATCCTGTTTGAAAACGTAGTCCAGCAAGTTAGAATAGTTTTGGTATCTTCATAACTTAGCACAAAATCAAAATTCTTTTTTGTCACAGTTTGATTCAGTAGTTTTTGATCGAAACACCCTTGATGATGATGGGGCAGCAGCAGTGGCAGAAGCTTTGCCATGGTTAAAATCAATTTCAATGCAGTTTTGTGACATTTCCTGTGTTGGCCTGAAGCATATTACCACAGGAATAAAGCACTTGTCACAACCGGTATGACTGCATAAAAATTTTGAGATGTTTAGGCAAAAATTGTGACTTATTTATCTCGTACTCCACATTCTTTGTAAGTAGTTTTATATACTCTTGTGAATTGCTTCTGGAAATAATTTCCCATTCTGTTGCAAGTAACCCTGACGATTTCCACCTTATTTTAAATATGTCCACTTTAGGTTCTAAAGTTTCTGAGATAGTGGAAATAGTTTTATATACTGTACATTTTACAAACTATAGTAATTTTATTTTTGCGAGATTTTCATTACAGCCGACATTTCGTCCAGCAAGACTTCTTCAGGGTTATGTGGCAAAATTCATCATGTGCATAAACACCAAAAAATCGCGCAACTATATGCCAGAAGAAGAGTTCTTTAAATTACTGTAGGCAGAAAGAATAGTACTATGTAGTAACAGAATTAGTGTGATATATAGTGGGAAAAAGTATATCACCATACAGTGTTTATTTTATATGAACTGACAATGCCCAAAGAGTGAAATATATTTTCCTACTTTATGCCAGGCTGATCATGTTAGGGCATGCTCTTCATGTGTGTATTATTACATGAAGTTGTGGTTTAGATCCACATACTCAAAACCAGTAGTCACACTTGTATGGATTTATGGTAGTTACATGTATTTTTGGGTTATGTTAAACCAGCTTAAATAATTGATTAGATGGATTCGTTTACACTTGGTTGGAACAAATTTCCAGATGAAATAGCAGATGAAATTGGCAGTTGTATTGGCAACACATTGCACTTTTCGTTACGTGGATGTGAAGTGTCCGTGGCAGCAATGGAAGTAATTTCTGGCCACATTGCAAAACTTCAGCAACCCGTAAATATTTAGTATTTTCAAATTAAGCAAAATATTGCATTTTTTGACTTTATATAATATACGCATTGTGCATATTTTTAGTAGAAAACTTATATAATAATTAAAAACGTTTGCAATTTTTTACTTTTTCTATTTGCTAGATTCCTTCTGTCGATTTTACCAGAATTGTGGTAAATGCCCAAGTTGCGAGAAGCTTGGTGAGCTGTGTACGTAACATAGGTAAACTTACTCTGTCCGAATCACATGTGTTTCAAGAAGCAAAACCAATAATTGACGAAGAACTTCAGAAATTTCCAGAACTAGTAAACACATTTATTACTTTTTTACGTAACTGGAATGTAAATTTGAACATTTATTTCTTCAGAAAGCTACTGTCACGTACCAAACGTGGTAAAAATATTAAATCTTGTATATGGAAATTATGCATTGAAGGAAAAAGCATAATAAACAAGATATGTTATTTTGGGAGATTTTGCCTTGAACTTATTAGTGTTCCTGAAGTGGTATTACTTGAAGCAAAATGCCAGTTCGAAGAAAAACTTCCCCAAAAATATCTTGGAAGAATTTTGCCAAATAAAACAAAAACTTGTTTTTATTGTTTTGCTTATAACACATTTCTCCACAAATGTAACAAACACGTATTACCCAGTTTTACAAAGCAGTAAAAGTTAACATTGCAATTTGTGTCATGGCTTATTTTTGTTGTATTTTACTTATTAACACCTCAACTTTTTGTAATCAAGTGTCCAATGTCATATATCCGCACTAAACCATCGTTGCAATACACTATTTTCTTGCATTCACGCCAACATCTGATTCTAATGGAAACGTCCATATGTTCGAGAAAGCGAGCGTTGTTGACACAAGACGCTTGTGAATGGGTGCAGAATGAATCTTAATGCGCTTGTGCTTTTGGAGACGAGAGCAGACTGTGGTGTGAGCGCCAGGAACAACAGAACTCAAAATTCACATATTGTTATTTCGATGTGTTTTCAAGATTCGTGCAGAATCTGAGAGAATTAAACCAGAAAGTTTATCGCCATTCGCACTGGAATCCGTCGGGACGTTTGGCTACGCTTTGACTTTTAAGCGGCATTTATTCGAGTGTATAAGTGCATCTGTTGTTTAACATCTTGACTTGGTAAACGAGACCAATTCAACCCACAGTACGAAAATGCCACCACGGGATGATGCCCAGTGTACATTGCTGTTGAAATAGAAGTAGGCTAGATGAAATATAGTGATTTGTTTCATGCTGCAAATTGTTACATTATTGCGTTGAAAGGTATCTTGACGTGCAACAAAACATGCACACGGAAACGAACCTGACATAGAAAATGTTGAATACGATCAGATAATGTTGTGTGTATCTTGTGTTACTATTGGCTTTGAAAACACATTTTGTGAACAAACTGGCCACTGGTTACATTCTGTAAATAAGCTAATATTTGTCTTCTGAGACGCTCTGTCCTTGTCAAACAAAATATGACATGTGAAATGGCGGGTATAGCACATACGAAGAGAAATGTATTTTTCACCCAAGAACAAGCATGTTGGTTTACTGTAAAACGGAGGGATGTACACAAGCAAAATTAAAGGGCATTGGCAGTAAAAAAGGGAAGGAAAAAAACTGAATATGTGCAAAAATGTAAAAACATAAAATAGTTTAAGGTGACCGTAATGTTGGTTTGGCAAATGTTGGAAAAAATTGTGTCAATGAATGACTTTCTCCTGAGTCGTTGTATTTGCCATTCTTTTGAATTGTTTTTGGTTTTGAAGTAATGAGTTTATTTGCTCTAAAAGTTTGAAAGCAGTTTGAGTTTAGATGTCCCAATGCAAGTTAAACAGACACAATGGAGTGAGTAAACACCCGCCGGATGTTTTATTGCAACCTTTGCATAGTCAAGGAGACAAATGTGCCTTATGAGACCTTCACTCCAAATAAACCTCTTCAACGACCTCAAGTTGTGTTTGATCTTCCAGAGTTCACAGGTTTTAGTGATGGGTTGTAATGTTTCAAAGGAAACTGTAAAAGTTGTGCATAGAAAATCAGAGTCTTCTTTTCAAGATACAAGCAAGGCAGATGGTAAGCATTTTACATGTATTACTGGAAACCATGTTTTAAAATTTCTTTATTATTGGTTGTTTTTTTGCAGATAATGAAATTAAATTGGAAGGAAATGGTTGCACAATGTTACCTGCATCACCCCCGCCACAAATACCTTCATATATGAATTCATCAATCTTAGCTCCACACACATACAAGTCCGTTGAGTTAAAAAATGGAGTTGTCTCTAAAGATAACCCACCAGTTGCTATGGCAACAATTATAAGGGGAGCACCAGAAACACCTAGACCAAAGAACAACACCCCTCCAGTCAAAATGCAGTTGCCTCATCAAACAGATGATAGTCCCAGTGGTGCAACAATAAAAAAAACTGTAGTTATCACAAGACCTCTTGCACAGAGAACAAATGTTGCAGAAAGAAGATCCAGCGAAGGGGATGTTAAAGTAAGATTTATATTGAAACACTTTCTGTATTATTGAAAATTTTTGGGCAATTGTCAATGCTTTCTTCTACTCCTTGGCAGAAGTCTTCAAACAAAACTTGTGTTACGCGACCCTTTGGTAAGGATGGCCTCCCGGTACGTGGAGGAAGTCTTCCTGATCTGCAAAAGAGTAAATCGTCCCCCTTTGGCCCAAGAAACAGGTGAATTTTAATAAATCTGGTTATTTTACCATTGATTTTTTTTTTAAAAACTGCATGTAATACACCTAAACAAAATATGGTTGGTTTTGGTTTCTGTGTTTTTTTATATTTCCAACATTCTTGTCATGTGAAAAGTTGTCAATCTGTTTACAGCAGACTTGTGCTTACACAAAGTCAAATCGACTTCTTCAGAATGCTTGATGAAAAAGTTGCTCAAGTAAGTTACTTTAAGGTATTAAGCAAACAATACGATGTTAAGTTTAAATGCTTTTATATTTGAGAAGCATGTTTCATTGCCTGCTCCATCTTTTGTTGCTTGAGTCAACAAATCTTGGGCACATGAAAAAATTTTTTTGGAACTTGTAAGCTGGTTGCATGCCAGTGTATTGTTTTGTAATATTGCATATTTTTGAAGCAATGCAGGAGTATTACACCTATTTTAAACATAACTACAATTTGGCTGTTAAGTGATCCTTTTGCTTAGTTTACGTTCTGGTCCATATTGGGTTCCTTTTATTGCCAGATTTATGTCAGTCAATCTTCCATTGTGGTACAACTTTGATGCTGTTCACGTGGCTCAATATGCCAAGCATGTTTTATGATCTAGATTCAGGCATTTGGACCAGGACCATTTTTCAATTTAGCTGCGCAAACATTTCAACTCCATGCCAGACAACAAGCTTGTTAATGGTGATTTACGATGTTTGATGTATCCAAGTTTTTCACTGTCACATTAGTTACCGGACTGTGACCCCACGGACATGCGCACTTCTAAAAATAGGATACTATTCCTCAATTTAGGCTTGGTTAAAGCTACGGGTAATTTATTGCAGTAATTTGTGGCCACAGCTTAAATATCCAGACCTATATCAAAACAAGTGTGACTCATGTTTACACAGAAATAAAACTGGTTGCAGCTCATGGAGATTTTAGTCAAAAACATGTTTGTCTGGTATTGGAAATACTTACTTCTCCTAACATTCATAATACCTCTCTTAAGAAAAAAGCAGTGTTGTTTATCAGGAACCAACTTAGTTGGATTTTGGCATTGTGTACACTGTGGATGGTGCCATTTGCCAGCTATTCCACAGAGCTTTTGAAGTGGTGCTTATCTCCACTTCAATCTGTTGTCTTATCTATTAGCTTTCAAAAGCCCAGAATTGGGTGGTATAGTTGAAATCCTCAACCTTTCAGTGTTTATTTTCTTGGTCATTTTTTTTAGAGTTTATGCTCACAAACAAATTCAAATTTTTACATTTTCAGGGCAAAGATTACTGCTCAGAAGATGACCAATCTTTGGCATCTATGCAATCCTGGCACAACCCACGCAAAGATAGCTCAAGCTCTAACGGTGTATCCATAAAATTAATGCAGGAGGTCAGATGACGTCTTAAGCATATTATTTTATCGAATTCTATTTGTTTCATATTTTTAAGTGTTATACCAATGAACAAATACATAGAACACTTAATTTTTTTCTAAATGTTAATGATGACACTGACAAGCGATATTTAGTTGCTGCAAGTAGTATCAATTTACCAGTGTTTTATACCAATTTTGTGTTATTGTATTAATCATTGCACCTCACTGTAATTTGTGCCACACAAAGCGCTCTTCATAATTTTTCATTTTAAATTATACGCACTTCGTATGATGTAATACTGCTGAAGAAACCAAGCTGGTATATCAACATATTTTTGCCTTTTTTGTAGTGGCAATACTGTCTTGCCAGTGCATTTTCTGTGTTACTTAGTTTTCTTGGTTTTAATGCAATATTTTTTATGTGAAAATGACACGCTGGTACATTATTATTTTGTTTTCATGCTCACACAAAATAGTGTTTCACAGTATATCGTTGTTTTCTGTAAAATGACAATAAATTTTGTAGTTTATTAGTCATGACCTAAACCATTTTTATGCACTCAGGGACAAAGCAAATATAGCTTATCACTTTCAAATACAAAACAAGAAAAATGAAATGAATTTCAGAACTTGCCATTGGTGTTTCAGTTGCACAACAGCTAATTTTTTAAGAATAAGTTTATATACTTAATCAAACCATGTTTGAAGTCGCACAGAATTAATTTTTGTGGACATCATTTTTCGATGTATATGGAAATGCAAATATTGAAAGACAGCATGTTCAGTTATCTCAATAATTAGGCGAAAAAACATCTTTTAGAACTCCAAATCTGGGCCAAACTGAATAAACCTTTCATGCTTTGCATCTGGATGACAATTATTATGGTGCAAAAGTACTGGTGCATTTACATCAATGTTACTGAAACCTGCTAATTCATCATCGTCATCTGGTGGCAATAAACCCATGTGTTCCTTGATTTCTACACCTTTGGGTTGGGGAAATTCTATTGTGGATATGAAGGCATGTTCTTCAGGAGACCCAGGTAAATACATTTCATTCCCAGTTACTGATGTTCCACCAAAATAAGTAGAACTTGTGTTGGTGGAAGAACTCCTTTGGACTCCAGTAGCACCACCCAGGTTTTTTTCATATTCACTTTCTTTTGAGGATGATATGCAGCGCAAGTCAACAGATTGGTTCTTGTTATTGCTTTGTGACAACCAATGCTAAAAAATACAAATTGACTTTATATTTTTTAACTTCTAAAATTGACATTATCATATGTTTTTCATTTTAACTTTGATGTTGAATAGCATATAAATGCTTACATGGTGTTGGGTGAAATTGTGCCTTCTGCAAAACTGAATGACAACAGTTCTGACTTCTCCATTCAAAATACAGTGGAAAAGCAAAATGAAAATACCCTAAAAATGCAGATAATTATGTAGCTGTACTGTTAAAGCTTTACCAACTGAACATAGCAGCTTCTATTCACTATAGCCTATTTATGCATAAAACATAAACACAAGCGTCAACAATAATTTATATTAATAATCTGCTAATAGTCTGGCACAGTAAAACGTAACTTGTATTCACGGATGTTTCACCTGCTTTTCAGCTAGGCTTCCTCAGGTTATGGTCAGCACACAACCAACAATAAGTAAACGTTAATGTGCCAGAAGAACAGACTATTAAAATATAATATGCCTGGCAGCAACAAAATATCAACAATAATATACAAATTAAAAACAGATTATACTTGTGTGGTATTCAGCAAAGTAAAAACATAAAGCATGGAAACATGTGAGAGAGATTGTGGAATTAGTCCAAAACACCATGAAATTCCAAGTATTGGCATCAATATTATGGCACCCTTAAGTGATTTCCTAAAGTCAAGAAAAGATCATTTCATTAGTTGGTACTTCAAGTAAAGTTTTAATTTAATTTTACCTAATATGGTCAAGGTTGCTGTCATTTTTGTCAGATGAGGGTTTATGCAAATGATTAGTTGCCTTTGAACTCCGCAGAATAATATATGATACCTTCACAAGCACTATGGTGTTCAGCTTTAAAATAGAAATTTTAAACCTTGTGTATATTTGAAACAGACAAGCACTGTATTACTTACAACTAAAACAGTCATGGCTGGCAAGACTAAACTCCAAATAAGATAATTCTCTGTACTCAACCAGCACCATTCAATAACTTGAAGTTTAGGTTGTGCATCCTGTGCCTTCATATGCCCATCAATACCTCCACAACTTTGCTTTCCCACTCCCTGCAAATAGCAGGTTGGGTATGGTTTTTGGCTGAGCCCATAAGAAGCTGTCACTGCTGAAATAACAAAGGGCACCCCTGTACAGAAAATGAGCAATTTTACATATGCTAAAGCCTATATGCCAGTATTACCAGTACCCCATCCGATGATGTACCGCAGCACTTTGAATTTTGTCATGGCTTTGAAGACATCAACCACACTTAAATGTAAAGTGATTCCTTCACAAAGCATCCACATGAAAATTGCTAACAACGAAAAGTGTGTAAGCACTGCCACAATAATGCATGGAGCTGGTGTAACATTCTAACCAGAAAACACAAAATATTTAAGAAAATTTTTATTACAATGTTAAACGGTACCTTTGTGCTTTCAGCATGAAAAGAGAAAAGTTGAACAACATGAAAAATGATGAGTGCAATGACCAAATGAAAGTGAGCAACCATCCTTTCTGATTTGAGATTGCGCCGAAAAGCAGTAAATATTACCTTTGCATAAATGCTTTAGTAAAACACTCAAGTAAAATTCAATGAACAAAGTTACCCACCAGAGCAATGACAAGGCAGAAAACAGATAAGGATTCACCTATGTAAGAAATTAATGAAAGAACTGCCTTGTCTGATGCTCCAACCTAATAAAGTGCAACATATATATATATATATATATATCAGGGTTACTTACAATAATAATATAAACGCAAAATTAAAAATTACCTTCGGTGTTACTACTTGTAGAAGGATGGCAAAGTTGGTTGTATGGTTGCAGGAACAGGTTACCACATTTGTGCTTAAATTAACATCAACAACATGGCAGCCACTGAAATTAAAACAATTTTTGATTTACTCTATGAGTGGCTCAACTATATGTGTGAAACTTACTGCGTGTTCCATTTGTGGGTCTCTGCTAGATAACTACATGTGAAATAATACTTCTTCTTTCTTAATTGAGGATTAGGAATGTCTGATGGGTTGAAAGGGACTTTGAATTTTACTGATGACATCAGTTTTTTGCCATTCTGTACTACAGTAGCTGATAAGACAGGTGAATTTGGCACAAACTACAAAAAAATGTATGACAGTAATGGGAACAACACAAAATGTGTCAGTACTACCAATTGCTTGCCATGATCTAGTTGTGTTATGTTTCCATTCCCCATGTTTTTATCACCTAAAGAATATTAATTTCTGTATGTCACAGTTGCAAAACTAGAGAAATTCCACATAATTACCTTTTGTTTGAGATATAAGATGAACAATATTTGGAAATGTTGATGTTATCAGATATGCTGGAATGTCTTGGTCAGCTTCTGATGATTCAAGCATCAAACCACAGCTCTCAGAACAAGCAGATTCTATTTAAAGCAGGGGTTCTTAAACTGAGGGGAATAGAAGGTTGGCAAGACGGGTGCAAAAGTTTTTGCAACCAACACCAATCAGTGATCTATCCATGTTTAGTATTTCTGTGTACCGAAACCTTATGATAAGTTTGAGTGAAGATTTGGCTGTTTGTCTAATGAAACAAGCTGGAAAATTCAGTACTTTCTTAGTTAACTTGGAGAGAAACAAAACATAGCACAACATGTATTTTATATTTTACAAAAATGTAAAACTTTTGTAGAACACCAAATGCTTATCAATAATTGATGTATAAAAATGAAACAATTTGCTTACCAACATTGTTGGTAGTATTTTGAGCATCGTGAAAAAACTGCTTTTCAATTCTACTGATAACATTGGGAGATTTAACAGTAAATAAGGCCTGGGTTTTCAGTATATCAGAACCACCACTCACAACAACTTGCTTTAAAACATTTTCTGTTATGAAAAGCAGGGACTGGGGGTCTTTCTGGAAAGATGTGGCATTGGATGCTGCAAAATATTCAAAGCAAGTTGTACAAAAGATGACATAATATTTAGTTTGTATTTACAAACTTGAATTCATTTGATTACTGCCATTCTGAGTCTGAATTCCCTCCCAATCCTTCAATCTTTTTGTATCAGCAAGGTTATCCACAATAGAAACAAAGTCTTTTAACAGTTTCCTTGTTCCTACTTCATCTAACTGACTGTAGTTAACAGGCTAAAATAGAGTACAACATTTTGAGAAAAGCACCACATTTTAGTTCTACATAAACAAAAAATACATACAACTATTGAACAATATTTTCTAATTGCATTCAATGACCTGATAATTTATTATCATCAGATTGTTACAGAAGCACCTAAATTGCATGTGCATATCAAATAACCTAATATTGACATTGACTGAAATCAATCTTGGTTCTATTTTTTTCTGTTTATGTTGATTAGATGGTATACATATTTACTTGTAGTGCCTCTACAGATCCAATTAAAGACCCCAGGTGAAGATTGTTTTGTGCTACTGGGTAGAGAAGAGCATCTGCAATTTCACTGAGCTTTTCTGAGGCATCATCAGCATCGGCATATACAATAGCTTGATCATTTTCAACTCCAAACATGTCTTGAATGGAAACTGTCAATGATTGATCATTTGTCCGTGGACCTGAAAAGTGCCAAAAAATATACCTTCTTTCACAAACATGGTTGTTGAAAAACAAAAACAATTTGGTTAAAATGAAAAATTACATACTCATGTTAATTTCACAGAGAGCAAATGATTTTACTCTGGTGAGGTTTAAGTGAAAACACTTTAACCTTGGGCATAATGTATCTTCAGATTGCCTCAAAGCAAAACTAAAAGAGCATAAGGTCCATTCATTTTGGCTTGGGGGTGACACTTTTTGTCTAAACTGTTGCCTATCTTTTCTGAAGTCTTTGAGATACTGTTTGCAGCAAGATCCTCTGCAGGGATGAATATAATTAATTGTATACCGGTAACAATAAAAACAAATAAAACCAGGTGTACCGCATAAAATAAGACTAATTTACTCACTTATAGTTTTTGCAGAAATCAGACCTTTTTGTAAACATGTTGTTCAGATGAATCCATATTTGGACTTTTTTTCTTTTTTTCGCTACATCAATGCTAATACAAACAAAAACTGACATGAATACTTGATGAATTAGTATAATGACCATTAACCAACATGGATTAGGTTTAGATTTGTAAGATAATTGCAAAATACTTACCTCATCCACTTTACTATTGCTTGAAAATCAAAACCAAAGTAAACTTGAAAAAGTTTTGACTCCGGCCCATCTTTAAGACAGAGTGACTCTACAGCTTGTACCGTCAGTTTTTTTGATCGTTTCACAGGTCGTAACTTAACAAGGATGCCATTTCGAAGCAACTCATATCCTTCAAAATAAAAAAAAAAACATGTATTCGAAGAATAGTTTTTACATTAGCTGTAAACCGTGCCCATACGTACCAAGCAAGGGTGCAGTTATGCCGGGTTTTGAACAAAATTCCTCCGAAAAAGAACCGTTCAAAACAGGGAATTTCCCCATTCCACTATTTTTGTCGTCAACAATTTTTACGGAGGGAATAGCAAAACTAATGTTGTTGCTAAAACCAAAAATTTACTTTGTTTCGACCCAAGCGAACTAGTTTTAGGTTATTAAACGTTTGCAATGCGAGGTGGAAATAAAACTATTTTATTTGAAAATACTGTTGGTTTGCCTGTTGCCTTATTTTAATCTAAAGCGACAGCAATGAAAACTTGTCAATACAAAAATAATTACATTTCCTAGTAAAATATTTGGACATTCTGCCAGAATTGATTTATGTGTATGGCTTATGTTTACTGCGTTTACGTCATGACGACAAGCAACCAGATTTTTAGTAGTCCATATATTCGATTATTGTGGAAATTACCTATCAATGAAGTAAGCTGAAGTTGGCGAATCTTCACATGATGAAAAAGCCGCTGCACGGGAAGATGTCAACACTAATCTACTGTTCGCCCATTGGCATTTATATTGACGACCTTTAATTTCCAAGAACACCGTGTGGGGTAGATTGAAATCATACACACTTCTAATCAGAACTTCCTTCCCATTATTGTACTTTGCTTGGTTGCGAACTTGGGTCAATAAAGTGCGATGTTACTGACCAGGCATTTTAGGACAACACATAATACAATTCATGGGTTGCTTTGTATCCCATACCTGTTGTTATGCAGTCGGAATAGACATCGCTCGGTACTTTTTCCCATGTCGTGTTGGCACTATTTAACCGCACCATAACATTGGGATACTGGAAATAAAGGAAGAGCTGATTTCTTTGGTCCGTTGTAGCAAAGGTTAAAATATCATTTTTCCGCAAACACAAATTCCAAGTTTCTTGAATAGTTTGAACAAAAGGTTTTGCACTGGCTGTAAAAGTGTCATCAACAAATCTGTAGAGCAAGTATTCATTCGGTTCACCACTTTGAGCTGTTTTGGAAGTCATGTAAAATGTTACACCATTATAAACAAATGTAACATCAGGGCTTCCTGCAAAAAAATAAATATAAACATGGTTATAGCTGGCTATAATGCTATTTCGTAGTTATTATGATACTGTTAAATTAAATTAAGTTTTGATTTGGAGTTTAGACTCTACAAATTTTGTCGTTAAAGGAGTATATTATTTCACTAACTCGGTTTTTTTTTCGTTGCACAATCCGGTGACAAGACAACCTCCCCGTATTTCAAAGGTGGGTAGCTTATACCTAAACATAAAGAATGAAATAAAAAATATAGCGGCATCACGCTTTTTTAAACATATTTAAACACTTACAGGACAGTATGTTACAGTATCCGTAATTCTGTGCTGAAACGTAACACCATGGCCCCTTGTTTTCAGTTGGTTCTGGATTTCGACAAAAATTATGATCCCCGATTCCAAAACGGTGTTTTGATTTGCTTGACAAATCGGCTGAGGGGGTATTTAACCAATTAATGCACGGCCTGCCATGCTCAGTAACATTTACTGAACCAATATAGTTGTGACCCTTAGCTGTGTAGCACGTCACGTCCGTCACTTTTGGGGCCAATTGATTTTCATCACCTAAACAAATGAAAAAGCGTTTCGAAAAACTTGCCTTGCACAGTAAGCAAGTTAAAGAGATTTACTTATGTAACAACACGATGATCCTCCGCAAGTTGCAAATTCCTTTTGTTTGTCATCCGATATTGTCATGACCATGACTTTGCTGCTCTGAAAAAGTACAAGTGCCATTCTAAACAGCAACATGGTAAGCTTGCACTGCATACTTGACCAGTGCTTCCTATTCTTACTGTAAATGCATGTTAGGTTTGTAAAAAATTGACAATTAATGATACATAGACTTGTACTGAATCGCGTGACAAACAAACTTGCCTTGACGTCTGCAACTTTGCAATAAAGTGTTTTAACTTGCCAGACTACGAACTGGGCTTTTAGCGAACAAGTGACAACTTCTACTATGTGTGCATGCTCCCATTACAAGGCGCTGCACGACTACAAAATATCGAATAAGGCGCTTTAGTCGACCATTAACGGATAAGCGTAAGAATTCAAGATCTTATCGCTTCGCTGTAACCCATATGTTATACTAAAATGACACAAACAAGTTGCTTTGCCAAAAATGCGAAAAAGAAGCAGCTATACATAATAAATCAGACATATATTATGCCACTGATGATAAGGGTTCGAAGCAAAAAAAAATTATGCAAATTTCTTTTATCCTTACAACAAATCCTCGCAATAATAAAATCATAGGCCTACTGTGGGTCTTAGTTGGACCTACGTGGATATTTTGTCTCTTATGTCTAGAATCTCACAAGGGCATAGAAGACTACCATAAGGCTGTATAGATTGTGTCTGTGCGCACAACCAGTCAAGATTCATAACTTATTCTTCTTTTTTATTCATGAACAACAAACAACTTTAACAAAGTGACATGGGCGAAACGGCGTATTGTACTGCTTGATTTTACCATTTTACCAAAGCAAAAAAATGTAGGTTTGATTTTAGTTACCTGTATAATTTTCGTAATAGGGGATTTTATTTGTAGACAATGGTGCGCCGCAAGCGGGAGTTAGTTTCACCAGGGTTACAGTCATAACATAAGTTGTAATTTTGAATCAAAATCAATAGATAGTACAAGCTAATCGCAGAATTACTTGTGCTAATGAGGCGCCAAATAGTTATTTGTGAATAAACTGCAGCAACCTCATACTTCTGTAACCAACGATGCATTTGCGCATTTGAAGGTTTTCTTTGTGCAAATATTACAAGTAATGTAGATGGATTTTGACTTTAATATTAACACATATTTTCCTGAAAAAATATCCTTGGTAAATCGGGAAACATTACAAAAGGAACAAAGAAAAATAAATAGTTCTTACAAGTACTTGCAGGTAAAGCAGTTTTTTATTTTTTCTCATTTGGTCACATTTTGTAAAAAGTTGTGTTTACAAAAAAAATATAAATTGTAATGTTGAATCTGTCATAACTATTAATAAAAATCACAATGAAATAACAATTTGTTTATTATCTGCATTGTTGCAAAATATATTCAGAAGTTCACCATTGCTAAATTTATGTACGTAGGTCATTCAGTCCAAGTCTTAAAAAGTCAATCTTAGCAAGCAAATGAAAAGGCCATAAAAGTTTAGAGGAATCTAATAATTTGTTTATATTTTTCAAGTTTGTAGTTGACTGTCTTGGAAAGCGATCTGCAAAGGCACAACAATTGACAGGTTCTATAACAAGCTTGCAAAAATCACAAATAAATGGTCACAACATTTACATTCTCAAAGAAACTGATAGTAACAGGTTCGAAAGAAGACTATCAATGCAAGTTAGATGTGTAAACATTTTAAAATGTTTCATTCCAGTGGCTTTGGAAGTGTTATTGGCTTTATAAAAGTTGGAAGAAAGCAATTGTTTGTGCTTGACCATGATGGAAATCATAATGAAATGTGCCCACTTTGTGTTCTTGATTTTTACATTCATGAGTCTCAACAAAGAAAGGGATGTGGTCTTAGTTTATTTAAACACATGCTCACGGTAATTTTAATTCAAATTTTTATAATCAATGTACTTTGTTTGAAATTACTGTTACATATGTCTCAAGAGAGAGAATGTTCTACCCCAACATCTGGCAATTGATCGTCCATCACACAAGTTTATCTGTTTCTTGAAGAAACATTTTAATTTGTGGGCCACTATCCCTCAGGTTTGCATTTTTAATTTGAGGCATTCAGTGGCGTCTTTAGCATTGACATGTATTTTTGCAGGTGAATAATTTTGTAGTGTTTGATGGCTTTTTCAAAAACAGAAGTGATTTCACACCAACTAAAAATGGACGGCGCAGCCGTAACTTTTCTTATTGTCGCCCACTTTCCAGGGCTGTTAGTGATGATGTCATAAAACGAACAAGGTAATGCTGTATATTTTTGTATGAATTAAAAAGGAATAATGATTCATTTTAGAAAAACTGAATCATCAACCTTTACAACAAACCTGAACGGCATTCGCCCTGCCTCTAGTACAGAGATGCCTAGTAATGACTTTATTTCATCCAGAGTTCGAAGAAAAAAATGGAATCTTGGTAACTGAATTATCCTTTTATGGAATTTAGTTACGTGATATATTTTGTCAAATGCCATAGAGAGTTATTACATATTTTTAGATGGTACACCATTTTCTGGGAATGCCAGACCACCTCCAACAGCAGGACCACATTTATTTAGCAGGTATAGCTATCCATAAAGATGAATTTTAAACACACCAGTTAAAGGTGTTGTTTATAGATACATGCTTAATTCACAAGATAGAACAACTGCCAAACCACCTATTCCATCAAATCATCGAGGCTTCAGATGCAAAACTGATAGAAATATGGGTAACCCACACTCCAAGGAAAAACATGATGGTGCGTAACATATAGCTTGATAAAAGTTAGTTGACCCACTGAATATTGGACAACTTTTATCAAACTCAACTGTAATGAACATAAACATCCATTGCTTCTTGAGCAAAAAAGGTAGTTAACTGGGTTTCCAGAGTGTAGCATCAGAGTCGTCCAAATTATTTTTTGTGGTAGCCATTTGCAGAAAAATAGTGATTCTTTGGAGACATTATGTTCCTGGTTTTAGCATCATAAAAATATATTTAATTTTTTTTTGTTTTAAAGTTTGTTTATCGCCCAAAGAGAAAATATTCATTTCAGTAAAATAGGCCTAAACATTTTTCATTTAGGTGGGGGAAAAAATAATGGCATGAACTTCACAAGTGATGTGTTAACAACACAACAAACTGGTAAAATGCCACAATTTAAAAAAAATAAATTTTATAAAAATATATTTTATTTTAGGCCTCATTCCCAATGAACAAGTTGAAGCAGAAAAGGTTTGTATTTTTCAAAATTTATGCAGGAGCTAAGTTACTATTTTCCAGATGTCCTCACAACCACACACAATGGCAACCGACCAAACTTCAAATCATACCGCAGATCACACCACTGCAGAAAAACCCAAAATTTATTCAAAGCCTTCTGATATGCTACTGGAGTTAAAGAACAAAGATGAGCAATTCTTGTTGAATACATCAAACCAACTACCAAGTGTTTACAGCAAAAGTTGGAATCGAAGACAATTGAAAGAAATTGGAAGTTCTTGGAATGTGCTTGGTGTTCCATCCAGGCCGTTCTGGAGCAATCAGTGATTATGTGCAATGAAGTTTTTGTTTTTTACTTTTAGATTTTTTTGCAGTATTATATCTGATTCTCAAGTACTACAGTTCAGGATCTAAGCTGATTTTGTATGCTCACTATTGTTTTTTTCAATAACACACAGGTGTTCAAGCAAATAAATTTAAACTTCCCTTTTGTGGAATATTTGCAAATAAATAGATATATACATCTGAGTAATTGTGATCTTACTGAACTTACATTAGGTTGATCTCAACCAGAGTGACTTATCTTATTTTTATATTCTGTTAGCACAAAAGCCATAAATTAACAACACTCCACTTTGCACAACAGTTATTTTGTGTCCAATAGTACACATTCTTCATAGTATAATCTTTGGAAAAACGGTAATTGCACAAAACAAGTTGGCATATAAAAAGCTTCAAGTCATGCCATCAGGCCACCTAAAGAAAAAAACATTTTTAATCACATAACTTCTCAATGTTACCTCTTAGTTACCTGTCACTTCAAGACAGCTGCAGTTGACATAGGAACTTTCATCAGAAGCCAAAAACAAGCAAGCTTTAGCTACCTCTGCAATACAATAATCTTATTTCCAGTTTCATGAAACTAACTTCCAATGTTCGGTTTATTATTGGTAAAAGCCTAATTAGCTGTGATGTATGCAAGTGGTATTCTTGCCATTAAGCTGTACAGTTAAAAATATCAAAGATTGAGCATGGGCACCATAATAAACTTATAGATAAATGGAGGATTTTGCGCAACATTTTAACATTTGTGATCAAACTGGAGAATGGCCATTTTAAACTTTCTGATATAATTTTGTCGATTGTCTCTGAGTTTACTCAAGGTTTACAAGACTTACCATCCGGGGTTCCCATTCTTTTTGCAGGGATTTGAAGCAACAACTGTAATTCAAACATATTGGGTTGGGCACTAGTCATATATTAGGGGAACATTCATGTTACCAACATTAGCGAGTACTTTTTCTGGAACAACTTGAGTCATTGGAGTTTCAATGAACCCCGGGAGTACTGCATTACATCGAATACCTAACCTGTGTATAAGTAAAACGACATGGCCATACTACTTACTACAAATAGGATGTACAGAATTTTACCTTCCCATTTCAATGCCAACACTTTTTGTAAATCCAATAACACCTGCTTTAGAGGCGGCATAGTTGGCTTGACCAACATTTCCACCCTACATAAATTGAAAAACATAAAAAATAGTGGAGAAACAAAATCAATGCACTACCTTTCCAACAATACTAGAAATGTTTATTATAGATGCCGGTTGAATTTCCCCAGATGATTTCATATCTTTCAAATATGCTTTGGTCATCAAAAAAATGCTCTAAAAAACAATCAAGACCTATATTTTCAGTTATATCACATGGTTATTGTGATGGTGATAATACTTTTAGGTTTACTTGAATGACATCATCAAACTGCTGTTCAGACATATTTAACAATAAACTATCTTGAGTTATTCCAGCACAATTCACAAGGATATCACTCTTTTTCTTGAACAAATCCTACAACACAAAACTTCAGTAACATGTGTTGCAACTCGTATACTTTGGGTTTACCTGAAACTCAGGAAAAACGCTTTCCACAAATTTAGAATTGGAAATATCCCCACCAAAGCAGCCGTGGTGGTTTTCATGGCGATTTTGTAGTGTCTGTGTTAATTCTTTGATTTTCGGAACATTTCTGTCAACTAACAGAATGCTTGCTCCTTCCGCCGCAAACATTTTGCATATGGCTTTGCCAATTCCGCTTCCAGCGCCTTAAACCTCCAGTTAATTTCAAACGAGGTCCTTTATCTCATTACGACATCCACACTGACCTGTCACAATAGCATGTTTTCCAAGAAGTCGGGCTGACATTACATTCAAAAAATTAGTTTTTGTCCGCCTTCGTGTATTATGCGCTGTTTTGTGCGAACGCAGATGCAGCCAATTTTAGCATGCTGTAAGCAGTGTACACAAACTAGCCGTCTCGCAACCTACGACCTCTGGCGTCCAGAAGTTTGCGGGGACCCTACTAACCACCAAGCGATACTTATACTCTCCAGCACATATTCTCCCAAAGCAAATTAGATTAGTTTTATCTTCGTTACAAGTTTCTCAGTTCTCGATAGTAACAAATATACTCGTTTTTTCAAGTATGTCTGCAATCATCGAACTATTCGCCGCATAAACCGCATAACACACTTCTTTTTCGTCCTCTTGGCCTTAAAAATGTAACTTTACCTTTTCTATTTTGTTGGCGTATTTTCAACAAAATGACGTAACATGGAAATACCTTATGGCCCTTCCTGAAATTTCCTACTAGATCGCACTAAACGTAGCTTATTGTATACCGAATGCTTGTTCGTAGCGGGATTTTCGAAACGATTTGTACGCAGCAGAACATTCGCCTGTATTTTAAAAGTCATTTACAGCTTTTGCACCAAGAAATATTTTCGGTACAGGAAAGCAGAGATCTACTACGTCCAAGCTGTGAAAAGAAAAAAAACATTGACCTTCAATGTTTTATTCGCACGTTTCTTTGAAATGCCTCATTGACTTTAATATACGTGAGAGTTTAAAACACTAAAAATTGCGGATATAAGGAGGTACATTTCACATATGTCCTCACTCACCAAATATCCCCCCTCCCCCCCCGGGGATGCCGTCCATGTCTGCTACTATTAACAAACAAATAACAACTTACACAGAGATGTTTTTACAATCCAACAAAATTGTGGTTGTATTTTCGAGGCAGAAAAATTCACACTGCCGCAAATAAAACAGACTACCTTCTAAACATACGGCGCATACATCGCTACGTTGGTGTACATTAACGACAACTTAGTGGTTTCAACAACGCGTCACATCAAATCGCAGTAATATTGCCATGTCAAGAATGTGTCGTTTTTAAAGTAACCAGTCAGCATATCAACTTCGAGCGATCGGATTGGCCATACATTGCATGGCAGCATGCACGGACAAATACCTTTCAATAATAGGTAATACGATGGAAATGTCGTGGGAGGCGTTGCACCAATATGATTGCTCAAGTGTACAGGATGCCATTCGACTGTTGCGGGGCAAAGAGTAAACGCATGGTCGAGTTTTTGTGTGGTGTGGTTGTTGATAAGATTGGTTCCTTTGGCAGAAAGCTGTAGATTGAATGTCCCGGTCAAGAAAGTTGGTCCCGGTCGCGTTCAGCTACAAATGTCGTCGACCGTCACTTTCGTTTATCATGTACACCGTTAGTACAATGGCATACAAAACGTTAACACATGGACATTCGTTCGCTAATCGGTACAAAGGTGAAGCACAGTGATTGGGAAAAACATTTTAGCGCACTAGCGAAACGCCTGTGACAAAGAAAACCATCCCACATTGATGGGAGTTAGGGGTTCGAGGAATCTGAAGTCAATCAACGACCCACGTTATACCAGAATAGCGGTACCTGTCGACTTGTGCTTGCAAAGCAACGTTGCGCTTCAGACATCATCGTACATGCCGCACGCACGAAGTAGTGAAAACTGGATTCAGGCGACATGCCAGTGGTAAGGGAGTCGCAAAACACAAATATTTTTACTAAAAAGGATCACATTGGTTAAACAGAAAGTAAAGAGACAAACTGGAATACATATGAAGGAAGTGAGCGAAATTTGTACATGTTAAATTGTGCGCTGACCTCGCCGAGGGTTTGCTGTACAATCAACAAAATCGGCATCTTACAGACGTAAAGCGTAAGTAAAGGGTCCCCGTTACCGGCGTCAAAATACAGCAGCACATCGCAACCCGGTGTATGTGTATAGAGATTCTGAAACGCGACACCAAGTAAAGTTTGTCGAAATAAGCAGGGATTGGTCATCACGAACAACCATTACGTCACGTCGTCCAAACACAAATAGGGATGCCAACATAACATTGCTATACACCAAAGCATCGCATTTAACTCCGTCTGGAACTCCTATGTACAAGAACAAGAAATGCCTTTTGAAGACGTCGTTACTTAATTTTCGCAACTTCGCCTTTTTTCGGCTGGGTATCGGCAAGGGTAAGCTTTTTGGCCGTGGCAGTGACAGAATTCACTGCTTCAGAATCAATATCATCCTTTTTCCCGTTTTTTTGCAACCGCTTCACACCCTTTCCTACTCCGATTGGTCCACTCCGCTTAGATTTGTCATCTCCGCGGTCATTTTTATTCATCAGTTTCCGCCTGTCCACACCCGGGTGACGCATGCCCTGAAACGTCAAACATTACATGAATTTGGGATATGGCTGAAAAATAATGCAGATGTAAAATAAACGTACAGGTTTGCGTTTTGGAAGTGGCGAGCTGTTGGCGACTTGGGTTGACCAATCAGTTGGCTTTTCCTCCAAAGGATCGTCAGCTTTTTTTTGATTGTCCGGAAAAAATGCGGACAACGATTGAAGAAGATTCGCTCTTTCATTAGCTTGGTTCGACTGAACAGCAACAAAACTTGAATTAAACTAAATTCTCCAACCAATAGAATGTAATATACCTTCACCACTTCTTCTGGCATGTACGTTGGCTTCTTGCCCATCAAAGTACTTCCAGAACCCCGGACCAGAGTTGGCACAGGTGGAGCTTTGGTATTAGTATTCATTCTGCTCATTGGCTTGTTTTGCTTGTTGATTGGCTGATAACTGCCTTGGGTTATGTCATGTACAGAACCAAGCTGTGAAGCTAAACACCAAATACAGTCTTTTTAAGAAAGTAACGGTAGAACATAATCAGTAACAGTGAACACAGTCAACAGTAAATTGAAAGTAATTGGTTTAAATTATTTAATAATTACTTTGTGGTTTCATGCCTCCCGCAACTTGAAATGGCATTTGTCCTCTAAAGCTTGGCACTTGTTGGGAGACCATATTAGACTTGAAAAAAAAAGAAATTAAGTTACCACAAGTTAAATCATGTTTACAACAACCACAAATACTACCTGGTATGGTTGGGCAACAGTAAACCTCTGTGGTGCCATAACAGGCATCACAGGCCGCGGTGGGGCTTTCCCTAAGATACCAGCGCCAGAGTGTGGGGAAGGCATTGAATTGCCATGCGGACCAACCATTTTTGAATTCCATGAAGATGTTGTGTTAAACGATTGTATCTGCTGTGGACTTTGCATGGGAAACGCTAAGCCCATGTTTGATCCAGACATGTCAGTGGACTTTGATGCGTAGTTTGACTGAACAGATGGGCTGTGCTGGTACAAAGAATCTCCAGAAGCTAAAACATACAATGATGAAATTTGTATGGGCAAAAAAAACATACATGTAAATAACTTACAAGAAAATGGTCGCGAAAGAATTCCTTGCACTGAATTTCCCCTGAATTGTTGAGAGGTTTGGGTCTTGCTCCAATCTCCACCCGACTGAACTGTTGCTTTACCTACAGTGGAGGGGATGCCAGGGGTATTAGACATCGCATATTTCTGGATTGGCATGGAAGTGGATGAAATGTGTTCCTGTGTACCGCTCATATTAGGTGGTACATACATCGAATTACTCTTTGCACCACCAAAGCTACCACTTGAAGGCATGCTACTCTTCATAGCACCAAATACACCCTGGGCAGGTGGTGGGGGCATCTTTGTTGTTGAGTATTGTGGATTTTTGTTGCTGTAATACTGATTATATTCTGCATCACTGCGAAGGCGCTGGCTGGGTGGTGCAATAGGTGCATATGAGCTTGGCATGTTCGCATTTAATGAAGCTGTGTGTTCCAGACCAAGTTGATTGGGCGATGTTGGTGACATTCCTTTGATTGATTGGGGATACTGGAAAAAATTATGGATTTTTTTAAATTTAGGAACAAATATTATCAGTATTTAACATTTTTTTACCTGTTGGTAGGACAATGGTTGCGACACCTGCATAGTAGTTGGTTGGTATGGTGTCTGTCTCAGTTGTGTCTGTGGTGTGTAGTAATTTGCACTTCCTCCTTGATTCAGTTGACTGAAAACAATCACAGTTAAAGATAAAAACAATGTACAAAGATACAGTTTTTGCAATCGCAATTTATCACTCACTTGTAAAATGATGTCGATTGAGCTCTTGGAGCCACACTTAGTTGTTGGTTGACTAACGTGACTGAACTGCCTTGTGTTGCCACTCTGTTTTGTTCAACTAAGGGAACATACATCTGCAAACAATAAAACAATGTTTTAGAGACTTTAGTTGCATTTTTTATCAGCAGAAAACATTTCATATTGCAGGAATCCCATGATCAAGACAAAGCAACTTCATACAGCCCAAAGTACAAACTGAATATGCTGATATTTTTACCTGTTGTGCAGGGGAGGGGGCACCACTATGGGGTCGAGGAACAGCAAGTTGTGTCGAACCAAGGTTTGCTTGTTGACCTAAAGTGGTTTTGTTGTTAAATATTGATATATAAATGGAATACAATTGCAGTAAATACAATAATTTGCAGTCATTGTAACTATGACAGATTACACATTCATATAAGGCAGAGTGCAACAACACGCCAGCTAAATCATAGCATTTACACATAATCATTCTGTACTGAATCACACATAAGTGTAAATATAGATGTTTTTGAGCGTGTGAAATATAATTTAACCTGGCACTGCTGAACTTGTTCCATAGTTGGGCAAACCACCACTTCTCACAGCTGGTGCTTGTTGTTGCTGTGTTGACTTCATAGAAGCTTAAACAAAGTAGTATATCATAATATCGCACCAGGAAATAGCTGCAACTACACCTTGTTACAATAAAATTTACCTGCAGGGGAGCCGACAGCAGTAGATGCTAAGTAGGGTTGAGTGTTGTATCCTGATGACTGGTGCTGCTGGGATAGACTGTTGTAACCAGGAGCGGAGTAGAGGCTTTGCGCATATTCCTGAAACAGAAAATACAGTTGGTTGTTTACAACACAACTACCAACATTCATCATACACAATACAACACTCACTGGTGGGTAATTATTGTAGATTTGTTGCATTTGTTGCAGATTAGTTGCGAGGGATGTGGTTGAAATGGGTTGTTGATACAATGCTGACTGTGAACCCTAAATATGCAGTTTTAAACAAAATAACATCATAATGTTTACTTGGCGCACACAGTGATGTTATCCTGTCAGCATTTTATAATTTTTATCTTATTCGAGTTTTAAAGATGTGCAACATAAGACCATTTTATTTGAATTGTATGTGGGTGCAAGTGTCATGTGAATCTACACTTTTAAATAATTGTGAATCATGAATATAAAGATGATTTGTTGTGTGTGTAACATGTCGGGACTTAAAACTGAAAATAGGTTTCGACCACCAGGTATCAAGATGAATTACTAATCTGACATTCTTCCGGAGAAAACCAACAAATATACACCTTTTGTTCAATGAGATTGTATTTTTCGAACGAACGACTAGGCTTCTTCAGAGAATAAAACACAAGAAGCCTAGTCGCTTGTGCAGACAAAATCTCAGAAAAATACAATCTTAGTAATTCATCTTAGGACTTGCCAAAAAGTAGTCTTAATTACCTGAACCAATCGCTGAGGATGTTGCATAAGTTGTGATTGCTGAATATCCATATACATGTACGGGTTGTTACCAAACTGGGAAGTTACTTGAAGAGACTGTGGTTGTGTTGAAGTCACCAAACCTTAAACATTATATAAAGCTTAAATAAACCATTGTTTTCAACATGATTTCAACATAAGCAACTCCTTTAGCAGTCATAGTAACTATGACAAGTGGTCAAAAACAATCATTGACAGAAAACAGTATCAAAACAATACCTAGTGCCTGCCATATGTGAAGTTATAATCTAATCATTCTGCCCAAACGATATCAACCATAATTATTTGGTATCCTACCTGCATCCACACCACCGTATACACTCATATGCACTGATTTGGCTGCATCAGTAATTGAAGTTGTTGCAGCTGGGCTCTTATAAAGAAGATGCATAAAGTTAGTTAGAATAATTTGTGGATGTACAATTTAACATGTCAATACTTGTATTAACTACATTAAGCCTGGATACTTACTGCAATGTTTTCTTGCATTTCTTGTGTGGCAACTTGGCTCACAGCAGTCTGTTGTACAGAACTGGTCCAAGATGGATCATCAGTAGTGCTACTTGAAGATGCATCCACAAGGTGTCGCGGTTTCCATTCTGATGACTTAGTCACACTTAGTTTCACCTAACACAGATTCAGTTACTGATAAAGTACATTATAAAGGCACACGTATGTATCAATAATTACCGACGACATGCTTTGTACAGCCGTATTTGGGACAGGACTTTCACTTGCTGATGTAGCAGTAGTTGAGGTGTGAAAAGAATGACCTTGGTTTGGATCCATATCTGCATGATTTAAAAAAAACTGTTCACATTCAGTAACTTGGTTGGGCCACAATGCAACTGGACATTTATGGAAATATAAGTAAAAGGGAAAAAGTTTGTAAAAATGGATAAATTAGTCAATTTGTAGTTCCATCAAAAGCAAACAAACATTCATTTGATTTACTAATAAATCATCATAATAATATGCTCGATATTAACACATATATATTGTATCACATACTCTGTTGTTGCAGAGTTGATGCTGTTGAAGATTCAGGCATGTTTTCCCATGCTTTCCGTGCAGATTCCATTTTCAAGTTAAAGTCGAGAGATGGGGAAGTGGGAGTTAATAAACCCAACTCAGAAGCAACACTTACATCAGGGTTAACATCATGTGTTTGCCTAATTCCATTTTTGGTATCAACATCATGACCTTGCTTACTGGTAGGGGGGTGGGTAGGGGGCATAGGAATGGGGGCAGGGATGGGGCCCTCCAAAGATTTGCTGTGGGTTACATTAGGATTTGTTGTGTTTGGGGGGGTCAGGCTCATATCTTCAATAGGGTCAGAGTCGGGATAAGCCCTATACAAAATCAAAAAACAACGTAGCTGTACATTCTGTTCACAATAGTTTAATTTCAACATAAAAACGTAATAAATAATAAAGCATAAAGCATTTGTTTCTGGTTTAAAACATTTTGGTGAGTTGGCACTGTCCTACAACTTATAAAACATTTTGCAAATAAGCACTGTCTTACACTTTTCAAGCCAACAACATGCCTTTATGTTTAAAACCTGCAATTGTCATAAACCAGAGCACTAACATTGACCACTGTCGTCAATAAAAAAATGTGCAAATTTAATCACCCAAAAGCAGGTTTAAACAGCATTCAGCATATTTCATATTAAAGATAGTTACAGAAGCATCACTCACCCCGCCTTCTTGCCTACCAACACAGTAACACTACTGGTAGGAATTGACGTCTCCATGTTTTGACCGTCAACAAACTTTGCAAGTGATGTTGTTTGTTGCATGGGAACAATCTGAAAAACAATCAGTTTAATCTGAGCAATTCTTTTAGTCAGGTTTTTGTTTCAAGCTGCTTGTAATTGTTTCAGAAGTTTTAAGTTTCTTCAAGTACTTTTCAGTACAGGTCTGTGTTCTTCATCATTAACAAAATTTATTAACACCACAAAATCATGTTGGAAAAGATGTTGAGAGAGTCATTCTTACATTTCCATAGTTATTTCTTTTAACTGTGTGTGACGAAAATGACTCATTAGAAGCTGTGCTGTTTCTGGAGCGGGTTAGGTCACTTGCACCTCCTGCACCATGGGAGAAATCAGCTATTTGATGAAAGCCAGCTGATGATGTGGAATCTAGTGCCATGTCTGGGGTAACACTTCCATCAGGAAAATCAGGTGCTGGAAAGCCTGGGGAATATTGATGTAAGTTCTGCTGTGTGGAAATTCGAAATGGAACTAAGCAATCAATGTGGAACTACTTGAGCACAGCCTTAAACATTATCTACATAAACATACTCATACTGTACCTGTGAAATGCTGTGAATGGTCACTAAGTGCACTGGGTGGCTCGGGATATGGAGGGAAACTGGAGCTTCTTAAATCTTCTGGTGTAAAAAAAGGTGACGAGGGTTTACCTTGTCAAAAAACAAAAATTGTTAAATGCAGTACAATTAAAAGCACTGAATATTAATATATATATATATCCATATCCATGCTAACCTTGGTTTTCTTCTGGTTCATCTGCAATAAATGAGATGGCATTACTTTCTTGGTGGTAGAGGGAAGTTATGTTTTCAACAGAATCAGAGCGCTTGACGGACTTGGAACGTTCCTGTCCAATTGGCCCAATTGGATTAACAACAACCCGATTTGGACTTTGCGCTGCAGCAGCCTGAAATACATGTAATAGTAAACTAAGCTCAAGACTTATTCTCTAGCATTCTTGTAATTTCAATTAGTAATGTACCGAATCTTCGGTTTGCTGAATTTATTTGGCCGATTTTGAAGATTCAGTTTTGGCCGAATAATTTGTTTTGAATTTGCCCCCCAAAAAACTTTTGTAATAAAGAAATACTAATGTGGAATCAACAACGTCTTATGAGTTTGTTCAGTGACGGGTTGTTATTATTGTGATGTAGGTCTTAGCATTTACGGTCACTACCGAAATATCCTTTAAAAAAAGGAGTCAATAGTGTTCATTAAAGTTAATTTTTTTTCCTATGTCTAGTACAACATTGGCGATACACTTGAAAACTACGACACCCAAGACAACCTTAAAACCCAAAGAACTAATATTTGAACAAATATCCTGTTGTAGCACAACTTTGGTGAATTTCGCCAAATTTATTCAGCAAAACTGCTGATGATTCAGTTTTGGTCCAAATTAAATTTAGACGATTCTGTATGTTACTAATTTCTTTAAATGCCAACATTAAGGTTGTAAGAAAAACAGAAATCACGTACTTCAACATATGATGACATGCCAATGTTTGAAGGGTTGGTAAGAATATCAGAATTTCTTTGAATAGGGGGTCCGACCATGGGAACCTACAACAAAATAACACTTTATCACAATCTTACCCCCTACAACCATTTGTTGGGCAGAAATAGTTCCCACCTCATGATTGCATATAGATGTAATCACACTTGTGGATGTCATTGTTGTAGCAAAGTGGCTGAAACTCAATTTTGCTTCAGTCCCTGGTGAACTACGCTGTGATGAAGGCACAGATGATTCCACCCCACTATCATGTTGACTTATACCTGGTTCCACACTACTCTGCTGAACCTTCTTTTGCACATCAAGTGGATCCCACGTATCTACCACAAAAAATATGGTTAGAAATTATTTCCACATGCTATTAGTTTCTGATCTAATACATGTGTGGCAAAAATGTTTACCTATTGTGTTTAGCCATGAATCAGCAGTTATTGAGGAGACAGCAGTGGCAGGCAATGTCTGCTTTACACTACCACTGC
The DNA here is from genome assembly GCF_947561715.1 of Ascidia mentula. Lineage (NCBI taxonomy): Eukaryota > Metazoa > Chordata > Ascidiacea > Phlebobranchia > Ascidiidae > Ascidia > Ascidia mentula. The sequence goes on along the minus strand of NC_138574.1, from coordinate 7,914,914 downwards.
TTCCACTTTTGAGACCATTTAGTGATTTGGCAATAAGCTTGTTTTTTGTTTGACGTTGTTGCTCTGACCGCAATTTGCGATAATTTTCACCAGCCTGGCTTTCCTTCTGAAAATTTGTGTATATTGAGTAAGTTTCAGGCAATACAGACAAGCTAAAAAAAATTCAATAGGTTATGCTCACATCTTTTTTGCGTATCTTTTCTTGCTTTTTCTTTTGAGATCGCTTTGAGAGGACTGGAGTAAAACCATCTTCATCATCCTTGTCCTCTACTGGAGTCGAATCTAACACAGCACTCAACAGATCTTCAGATACAGTTAACTCTGGTTGGACAGCACTGAAACACAAATCAATAACTTTGTATATACCGTCATCTTCCACTAACAAAAGAAAAACCTAATGTCCTACCCTTGTGATGAAACATCAGGAAGATCATCAACATTAACAACCCCTGCATAATTGTGTAAATCATATCTCCGGAACAGTTCCTGCCATAACAAGTGCATTGTGTTTTGTGTTAAAAAGGTACACAAGTTGTTTTATTAAAAATAGTGCAGAATTGTTGCAAAGCAAGCACAAGTCTTAGAATCTTACTTTGTTTTTCGCTTTCTGATCATTTTCCAGCTTTTTTGCCTTTTCCTGCTGAGTGGCAGATGCATCACGTATTGCACCTTCTATCGCAGAAGGGTATGTGTAATCGACCGTGTGCAAGACATAAACCTAAATATACAACCACAAAGCAAATGACAGGGGCTAGTTGTGCAATTAGACAAAACAAGTTTCACTATTTTTGACAGACATTCCAACACTATTAACAAAAACACATTAATCTAACCTGACTATCTGTGGCCCGCACTGGTTCCTTCACATCTCTGTATCGGTCATTCATTCCACCTAAAACAAAACGCAAACGAATGGTTATATCAAATAACATAAAACAAAATGGCAGCAACCTTTTCCACCCCTTCCTCTTCTACTTTGTGTTCGAGGATGCGAGTGTCTTGTGGAGTCAGTTTTGGAACGGTTGCCATCTTTACTTGTGGCCTTCATTAAAAAAAACAGTAATTATATTAATTGTGAATGTGATTCGAAAGTTGTGTTATTGTTCCGAGTCTTTAAACTAAGGTCAGGTGCATCAGACATTGGGTGTGGTTCGTGTGTTGTCAACCATACTTCATCAGTTGAGTGGTGCACGAAGTCATCATCAGCAAAATTACCAAGTATATATAAATTTATCATACTGACAATATACCTTTTTCACATCCGTATTATTATCTTCAGATGCAGTTTCCCATTCAACATCAGATGAAGGTTGTACCCCTCCATCAGATTTTTGGAATCCTCCACTTTGGGTAACTGTGAAAGTTTAGAGCATTTTTTTTGAAATGAATCCTATTGAAGTTTCATCACACTTTTCAAAGAATATAATTACCTTCACTACTGCTGGGCTTTCTGATGGTGGAGGAATTTTTAAATCGAGGTGGTCTGTTCAAAGCAAAATTGCAGAAAATTAATCAAAGACACAACAAGAAGGACCGCTATTTAACGTGAGCAACTCACTGATCTGGTTTCGTTTTCCGCTTCCTCTTATCGTTGTTTCTTGATCCATGTTTTCTTCGGTCATCGGCCCCTGGACCATAAGGGCCTCGCTCTCCGTTTTTTGGCACCCTTACAATAAATGTGTTTTGTTTAACAATTACATTAAAATTTAAACAGAAAATTTCCCCAATAAAAGTGTTACGCCCTTAAGTTTTATGCAGATATAAAACCTGCTAGTTTCTTGATGCTGACTGTTGTCCATTCTTCTTCCTCTGCCATTTGCTGATCGGGGAGGTGAATTTGATTTAAGCCCATTTGCAGGTTGTCTACCACGGCCTCTATGTGAGGAGGACAATGCACCACGACCCCTACCGCGTCGTGAAGGTTCACCTCTTGCTGTAAACGTGATTTCTGCAGAATCTGATGACTTCACTGCACGGGAGTTCTTTGCACCAGTTACCTGTGATATATATTTATTGTTTTTTAACACTGACAGTTTAGGTGTGTGAGGTCTGGAAAAACTACTCACAGTTAGCTTTACTGGAGCAGAGACTTGGTCATTATCAGAATCTGAATAGTTGTCGTCAGTTGAAGCTTCTTTTCTTCTTCTGCTGACAAATGGTGTTTCCTACAGAAATTTATTGCTTTTACAGAAAAGTCAATGTTTTATTGTTTTTACATTTTTTCATGATTATTAGGAAACTTACATTATCGGATTCTGAGTATTCCTCGTACTCGTATGAATCTGTGTTTTCATTCTGAAGATAAATTTTGTACACATCATTTTTTTGTTAATTTTCATTTTTAAATTTTTTTTAAAAATAAATGTTATTTTCCAACATTAAAGAATAAGATGCAATACCTTATTAGCATATCTACTACTTGAATAAGAATGGTCGTATCCACGAGATGGAACAGATCTGTCCAATAAAAATAAATATTTATACAACAAGCAGTAGAAATGTTTGACAGATGTTTACCTTCCTCCACGACGCTGTCCTCTACCTCTGGGTGCAGAGACAAATTTGTCAGGAACTGGAGCAGTTCCACGACCTCGGATTCCATGTGATCTGAAATTTGAGAAAAAATACATTGGACGACTGCAAAAATGTGTGCAAGGTATCCTTGTGCCTACCTTCCTCTGCCTCTTGAACCTCTTCTCTCATAGCGCTCACTTGTGTACGATCGGTCTTGACTCCAACGATCTCCTCCGGTGGAAACATTGGACCCACCACGTCGGTATGAGTTGTCTTTATATTTTTTGCCTCCTTTTCGATCTAAAAATACAAGTTATGATAAAGCTATGCAGTGATCACAAATGTGTTTTTCTTTTAGTGATATAACAAATTTATACCTGTATCTTCAATCTTGTCACCAGAAAAATTACTGCGGTCCCGGTTTGAGGACTTTGTGTTTTTACCGGAGTGATCTGTAACTATAAACAACAAAAAATCAGTTAAATAAAACATGTTGGTAATTAAACTAAGAGATGGTCATAACTTCAAAACATTTTTTGCAAAAAAAGTATCTTGATATGGCGACTGGTTTCTGAGATACAGCTGATCAAAGTCGCATTTTTATAGCTTGATATGGTCGTTCGAGTGCTGGCAGCAAGCCTTATGCACAGGAATGGAAAACATTGCAAAACTGGTTTAGTATAGTTTTGCATTACATAAGGGAAAACAAGTGAACAAATAAATTTTAATGTTAATTTGAGCTGCAGACAGGGCGCTGTTTCGACCTATTATGTCTTATTTTGTTGTTAAATTCGCTACAGCAAAAAAGGTTTACGATTTTTTATCTCCGCTACTTTTCGTGCAGTTTTTGTGCATTTTTTTTTTTTAACGTAGAACTGAAAAACTTGTATATGTTTGTTGTAGATGTACCTTTAGTTTTACGCAAAGTTGCCATGGCCGTGTCATATGCACTTTAAAACAAAGACAAAACTCCATCACATGACTAATACCTGATAGTGTTTTACTTTCAGCTTCATTAACATTAATAACTGGAGCAGTTTCTTTAAGAGTTCGCTTTTTGTCTTCTTCAGTGGGAATGTATGTTAAGTTTTTATCAGACTTCACCTTGAAAAACACAAAAATTCTTAATATATATGAACAAAAACAGATTGTTTTAAGTATCATTAAATTTTAACCTGGCTATGATAGTACGAAAGTAAAACAACTCACATCTTTCTGCATTTGTTTCTTTCTTTCTTCCCAGATGTTAGTGGCTGGTGGAGCAGGAGTTGATTTTTGCTTGGTTTCGATGCTTGCTGGTTTTACTGGAGCATTTTCAGCTGTCTTCTTATCTGCAAAAAAAAACCAAAACTTTAAGCCAATGCCAATGAAATACAAAAAAGGTGAGATTCTCAAGATTTCTGAAAATGCTACATCTACAGGAAATGAAATGCAAACCTTTAGAATGTGCTTGCTTCTCAGCATCAACTTTGTTTATTTCCTGCTTCCTGACTGGAGCACTGGTTCGACCTAAACACATATTATTAATGGACTATCCTGTCCATTCATTGTTTGCAATTTACCTTTGTGTTCTGTATGATCTCTCTTGGAGTCTCGTCTAGAGTCTTTGTATTCCCTTTTGTATTTGGAATCACCATGATATCTGCTTTCAGATGTTTTATCTCCACGACGCTGGTTTCTTCCACCTTCCTTATGCTCTCGCTCACCATGGTAAGCAGAGTCTCGAGATCTTTCCGAATGAACATGTGTCGTTTTGTGGAAAGTCTTAGCGGGATAGGCACCAGAATCTGGGTCACTGTCAGCTTCTCCTTTATGGCTATCATACTTTCTTTCACCACGTGGAGCTTGCTTTCGATCACGGTTACTTCTTGCTGAGCCTGTAAGAGTTGGAATGGTTAAGGTTGGAATTATTTGAAAATATTTTTAATTTGACCGGTTACTTTACTTAATCTAATATACCATACAAGTGCTCAGATAGGGGCGAAATACATAACATAAAATATTTTCATAATTTTTCAATCATCACAGCACATATATATATATATATCAATTCCACAAAATTTATATTTCTTTACCTGTATTATATGACCGATTCCTTTCCCTGTTTCTATCAGAGCCAACAACATTAGCAGAAGTCTGACTACCATCAGTTGGTCCAACATCTCTTGTGATACTTTTGGTCAATGGGTCATGTTTTACCTCTGATCGAGTCACAGTGGTGGAGGTTGTTGATGGGGAAACAGTGGCAATTGGCTTGTTTACTACAAAAGAACAAGAAAAATAGGTTAGTGATAATTAATAGTAGTTGGCAACAAACACCAACCCACTATACCTTTATCATTATTCCAAATTTTATTTTCCCCAAATGATACAGCACTGGAAAGTTGTGAACCTACAAGAAACAAAATTTAGCAAACAAGCAACATTTGCCACATTTCACTAAGTATATCTTAAACCAACCGGTTTTACTGCTTTTTCTGTCAGTTTTTGATCCATGTGTGTTATTATCCTCTTGGTCACTCTCAACCCTACAAAAGAATGTAATGACAGCAATATATATAAAGTTTCTCTGCAGATTAACAAAAATGTACCTGAAATCTCTAAGCTTGACTTTGTTGTCCATTCTTCTGGGTTTTACAGTTTCATGTTGTTTATATTCTTCTTTATTTTCACTTTTCTCAAGTTGACTGCTTCCCCTCTTTGCGTTGGATCTCCCACTTAATTACATATCATATCATGAGTATAATGCCTGCTTACTCTTACAACGTTACATACACAGGATTTTGTAGCACAAAAAAAAATTTTCTCCTACCCACTATCACTTCGTGTTAATAGCGTTTTCAGAGATCCTCGTCTTGAATCATTTGAAGTGCTTGCATCCCTCGAGGTTTGTCTACTTGATGACTTTGATGTTCCTACACATTAACAAATACTGTAGAATGATTTACAACAATCATACATGAACAGATGGGCAACTTAACGCACCAGCATCCCAAAGTCTTTGATCAGCCACAGATGGTGAGCGATTGTCAAATGATCTTTGACCTTCTCCCAATTTCCTTTCATCTTTTCTGCTTGTATCTTGTGGTTGATAAGCATGTCTGTAAAATGCAAGTTACATTTACTCTTTGTAGTCTTTGTTTGTAGCCATTTTCAGTGTTTTTATTATTTTGATAACACAGATTGTTTTTCTAAAGTCATTGACCTTCTTTTTTTTAAACAACAATCTTTTTATTAGTGATGTTTCCAGTTCCAAATTATCCGGCCCAGCCGTATCCTGATAGTTATCAATCAAACATGTCAGGATAATTTTCATCCGGTAGTTTGTTAACACTGATTTGTGTATTTTATCGGTATGGCAAAAATGGTTGATTGCCAAACAGAATGCTATGATAAGATTAGCTTATCATGAGTGGAACAAATAAACGTGGGCATTTCAAAATTTTGTCTGTTTTTAGGACAAAAATGCTTTCCCAACTATCTGGTAAAACTAAGTGTAGTATCCCGGCCGGGTCCGGGAAAATTGCTCAATATCCGGCTGGGGCCGGGTACCCGGATCCGGCGCAAGACATCACTACTTTTTATTGTGACTTAAACAAAGGTTAGTTGCCTCAGACATTGGGTGTGGTTCGTGTGTTGTCAACCATACTTAATCAGTTGAGTGGTGCACGAAGTCATCATCAGCAAGTTTACATATACAAATTTATTATGTTCACAATATGCCTTCTTCATATCTGCATTATTATTTTTAGCAACAGCAAAATGCCAGCTACATTCACTCTACTACAATGCTAATTAGTGCCTGGATTTACCTGTCTTCATCTGGGGTAGCACGACCGTAAGACTGGGAGCTTTCAGACTGCTGTCTTGACCTGTAACTGAATTGTGAACATAGTTTAGAAAATATTTTAGTAATTACACAAAAAACTACGTTTTTTTGACAGTCCTCAGTAAAAAATTAGAGTGAATAACTGTTAAATCATTAAGTCATTCATAGTTTTTTCATCACAGGACAAAAAATTTTGTTCAACAAGGATTTTTTTTTGATACCCTTTTTGATGATCTTCACTGTCTTCACTTTCCCTTCTTTCACGTTTCATGATGCTGGAAGGTCTTATTCCCTGTCAAAAGAAATACAACGTTTTGTCTCATTGTTGAGTCTATGTGTGTTGATTCCTTCTACCTGCTGGGGCATAGATGACCATGCTTGTTCATAGTTTACTTGGCCGGATCTTTGAACCATACGCTCCTAAAATATTTCCATGTAAGAACTTATAAAAATAATAATTGTAATTCAGACACTTACCTGTCGCTGCTGAGCCAGTCGAGGAGGAAGATTGCGATTTTGTGAAGTAGATGGGTGTGGGACAGAGCGATATCCACCAAATCCATCTCCTGGAGGCCTTTCCGGCTAAGCAAATATTGCAATATAAAATATTTGTCACCAAGACCATGACTGATTTATTTTTACCAATTATGTCACCATCTTTCGACAAAAATATCTCCATTAATCCACTTACCAAGTATTACATATGTGCTCAGATAGGGGCGAAATAAATATCACAAAAAGTTTTCATAATATTTCAATCATCACAGCACACTACACAAGCTTTAACTCCATCAAACATCTTCTTATCTCCATCAACCTACTCACCCAAGCCATCCTTCTTTCTTCACTACTTTCACTTTCAGTTCTTCTTCCTCTGTAAGCACCCATGGGCGTTTCCATCTGACTCTGTTTTCCCCATGTCTTTTTCTTTTCATCCAATGATTCAGAATTTTGTAGAAATCGCTGTTGTTCATGTTCTGCTTGAATTCCTTCATAGTGCCTGACATTCTGATCAGGAGTGTGTGAAGCTCGCTCCATTTCCATTCTTAAAAATATGCCATAGTAAATTGTGCATACATACAAACAGATAGTTAAAGTGAAGTGCCCCCCTACCTTCGAGATTCTTCTTCTTTTCGTTTCCTAGCCCTTTCCATTGCTTCTTCTTTTTCTGATTTTCTCCATTGTTCATCCTCTCCACTTGGTGAGGCCCGGGTGGCAGAAACATCAGGCATTGGCCGTTGGGAAAACCTTTGACCCATTGGTGTCGCATGATGAGCATACATTTGGGAGTGCTGCATGGGCGGACCACCATACATTTGTCCTTGCGGGGGAATTCTTTTTTCATATGGTGGTTGCATGGTGCTGCATATTTATACCCAGTGTAAAGCACAGAAAGAATATTGCTCAACAATTATATTTTACCTTCTTGCCTCCACAGTTGAAGGAGTTGGATACATGTTATATGCCCAGGCAGGTGCTGTCGGTCCTTCCATTAAACTTGCAGATGTCGCTCCCCAAGCTTGTGTGGGTACTGGAGAAGTTTTCTACAAAATAGATTTTATCACATATGTGGTAGCATATTACAGCGGAGACTGACCTTTAGTTCATGGCGATCTTTTCTGTTATCTTGTGTTGAGGAATTTCGACTAAAAAGTAATATTCTGAGAATAAAAAGACTGGCACATACTGTTATTAACATTGTCATCTTTGAAAAACTTATGCATCAGTTATTCTCAGAATTATGAGTAAATATGTGAGTCGTGTTCCAAAGTAATGTTGTTGTGCATTTGAGAAATTACAACTCATAATAACAAACCTTTTGGTGCCATTTCCATCCTCGTCATCACTGAAAACTAGTTTTTCACCGTAATCCACTTCCCCATGCATGGTTGCCCATCCCTCATCACCATCATCATTTTCAAACTTATCAAAGTCCTAATTTAAACATTTTGTCAAACACAGAGCTTCCTAGTGTAAACAAACCAAATGCATATGCAGCAAAATCTCCAAAGCAAGTAAAGGTTTGGCAATATCACATAACTTGCATCAAATGTGGTTTATTATATTTCAATAATTATAACATATACCTTCATATTGGACTGAGAAATAGTCGAAGACTTCTCTAATGATTCTTGTTGTTGTTGAGTAGCCATCATCATATTTCTATACCTACCAATGACAATAATTCATGATATATTGATCAATCACAAAACCTGGGAAAACACACCTTGGGTCATTTACAAAAGGTGGGTATCTCATTCTTTGCTGCATCCCGACAGGATATCTGGGACCAGGACCTGGAGGTGCCATACCAGGATGTGCAAAACGATTATACATCTGATAAAAACAAAAAGAATGTTAAAAATAATCTGGATAAAAAAACAATCAATAACATACATATGGCGGCATCATATTGGGAGGATAATGCTGTGGCTGTCTTGGAGGCTGTCCCATTGGATGTGGTATTGGTTGATTCTGATTTATATCACTGCCCTGTGACAAATACCAATATTGATTTTCATATTGAACACAAAATATGTCAAACTGCTACCTCATATACATGTTGAGGATGTACTGCTTTTACCAATGGTTGTTGCTCCATTTTTTTGTTATCTTCTGATACAACATGTGATTCATTTGATTGAGGTACTGGTAAAGTTCGCCCACCACCATCACGCCAGGAGGCAACGTCTGTTTTATTATAAGCAATTATCACAAGTATCACCACATTTGCCTTTACTCCCACTTACTTTGTGGCCGTAAACTAGGGCCAGGACCATATTGAGGCTCTCTTGATTGGTCAGCACTTTGGCCACTTTGTTGTTCCTGCTCAGTAAAACGAAACAAATTAGATAAAAAGTAACATCAGCAACATGAAAGTGTACCTTATGCGTGTCACCTAGAGTGGGAAAATCATCTGAGAAATGGGTGGTGCCACGAGCCTGACCCCCACCTAATAATAATTAAATTAAAAATTTTGCTTTCAAGCAAACAACTACACATTATAAATTTTGCTTAACAACCTGCAGCTGCAGACACTTTGTTGCCATGCTGGGTGTGGCGTGATGGACCCCACATTGACTGGGATGCATTGGATGGCTGTGGTGGATTCGTTGAATTTTGGTTCCGACTGGCAGATGTTGTTTGACTCTGCTAAAATCCAAAACACACTCTGTACAAAAATGTGTAACCAGCAAAACTAAACATATTATATTCATAGGTAAGGTGACCCAATAAGTAAATTACAGTACCGCTTGTTGAGAATAAGTGGTAGGGGCAGGTTTTGGTGGAGGTTCTGTTGCTTGGCTTTGTGTTGTTGGGGTCTGGCTTGAAGTTTCGTTTTTTGAAGCCCATCCTGTTCCGTCTTTTGGTACTTTTGGTGAAGAAGTATGTTATGAAAGGGATTGAATTTAGACATGATCAAACTGCTTACAATTACCTAGATTGATATTAGGGTCGTTGCCAAGATTTTCTGATTTTAGGCTAGGTAAACTTGCAGGAGGCGGGACTCTTCTAGTGCTAGCAACTTTACCCAAACTTTGAAGGCCATGACGAACACCAGAGGCTCCTAACATAACAAAATAGAAACTTGAGATGATGTGCTTAATATTAATTTTAACAAATGGAGTATTTCTATACCAGAAGGTTTAGAAGGGTCTGTAGATCTGCCTTTGTATTGTGTCAAATTGAGAGTGTTGTACTTGCCATCCTTGCCTTTATTGACACCAAAGCCTGTGGACATCGCTTGCCAGAAACCTTAAACATTTGCTGTCAGTGAAGACCTCCAAATCAAGACCTGGAACTAAAAAAAAAAGTTTTTGCAACAGCATAGATTTTTAATAGTGCTATATTTTATCTACAAACCATCACTGCTTTTTCAAAAAGGACTGGTCTGAAGTTAATTAATGCATATTAACACATCAACACAATTACAAAACTGATCTTTTAAGTGTTTAAAAGCCTCAATCTAATTCAAATCTAACAAGTTTTTTGTTAAAACTCCACTTTATTCAATGAAAGAATGCTATATATAAGTGTAACATGTACGAATTGTATTGAACGAGGTAACTAAGGTTTTATTCATAATTTTAAAAAGTGCAAAACACGTAGGCTAAATAGCCTACTGTTTTAAGGAGAATGCCTGTGAATATTCATGAAAATATGTAACTAGGGCCAGATGCTGCAAAATTATACACAAATTAAGCGTGTTGTTGCAGTGATACGAACTGATATTTTGCAAATGATCAAAACATGGAAACAAAAAACATATCGTCACTCTTTTCTCCGACATGCCGCAACATTCCGCACCCAAAAGCATGCACTAACTATTCAATCAACAGAATTTCTCAATTTAGCATCAACAAATTTATTATTTACCTCGTAATGTATAAGTGGGTGACAAGCTGGTATAATTTTGTACTTGCTTTTTTTGGATTGATTCCGATATCAAACCACCACCAGCACTTCTTCCTCAAGCTGCAACAAAGCGAGGGTCTTCGCCGCAAGATAAAAGATGGCGATTCATATGACGTCATAATACAGCGGTTTTTCTAGACTAGGAGCAGCCTTTTACATTTAAATCAAGATCTCATTCGGGTTTGTACAATCAACATCAAATAAGCTGATCACCACATATCATGTTTCTGAACAGCAATAACGTTCAGTCCAACTTTTAAACAAACAATTTGATCTACTGTGTGCATTTCTGTCACTGAGTTCCGGGTTTTCAAACCCAGAACTCGCGAAGGTTTTTCACACAACAATTCAAAACTAACAAAAATTGCGACGTTCACAAACTCACGTCAAGCATCTCTGTAAATAAATAAATACCTTTAAGTTTTATCGACGCCCATTTCATGTGCGGCGCGCGATGTTAGTCTTGGGGGGCCCACACCATTGCTTGCCGCAAAACCAAAAAAATCACGAAGGGTTGATTTTACCTACAATATCACGTGATATCCAAAAATCGTAGTTGTATTTTGCGCAAAAACAAATGATTTGATTTGCTAGATGAGCTTCTTGAGGCACCATACTAATTACAAATATTTAGGTATATGTCCGCCAATTTCTTGTCAAAGTTTACACATTAAAGCCGGGCCTTCTATTGAATTGGATCAATAATTGTTTCGAAGTGTTAGCACAAAATAATTGTTGGAAATATAGCCTACATCGAGTGTGTCATTCCGAATGCTTCACCTATGAAATATGAATAAAGTTTTATTTGTTAGGTGTCATTTCAAATAAACACTTCAATTAAACGTTGGCAGTGTCTTACGCCTATCTATGTAAACTACTTTGATAACACCTACATGTCGGTTTTATGAGTAGCCTACTATTTTTATATGTATATAAGTTAGTACGTCTAGCAGAAATAAAGTGTTTCCCAATGCAGTGTGACAAAACTGCCTCTCTACCGATGATACGTCACCATTCTCATGCCTACATATGTACAATCGAAATCGTTTTTTTATTTCATACGATCTACTGCGAACGGCCTGGCGTGCTCCGATTTCCTCACTGATAGTAATCAAATTTCAAAATGTGCCCAAGCAGTTCACAAAATCGTCATAACTGACACAACCACATGCTTCGTGTTATTGTTAGTGACTAAGACGAATTTCTTTCTGTTTCGTTCAATTTCCTCTTTTCTGCGGTTTAGTTTTTATTTGACGGTTGTTGTGACATCTTCTTGTGCACTTGGACTAGATTTTTCTTTCGTTTGATGATCATCCTCTATTTCTCCTTCCTCCAAATCTCCTTCAACTTTTGTCTTTTTGGCAAGAGGTTCAGTTCCTTCGTCTTCATCTTGATCTGCTTCTTTGACAAGGTTTTCAGGAGGAGGAATTTCAAAAGTAATCGGGACCTCTTTCTGTTCCACTTCCATCTCTTCCTCAATCTTTTCGACTGGTTTAGGAAGACTCTGCAATCTTAGCTCTTCTTCCTTGTTCATCATCTGCACGTTCTCGACGTACGTATCGTACACGAATGAGTGCATGTGTGGCATATCTCTAATCACCACCTGTGGTTGCAAAGACGGCCGTTCGCTCTTGGGAGGGTATTTTTCCGCAGGGAAAAGTGTGAGTTGCATCGGACACGAGGTGAGTTGCCTAAAGGCTGGAGCAAGCTCGAAACAGTTGCTGAAAAGGGAAACTCTGGCAAATACGTAGAGTCCTAATCTTGCACGAGACATGGCGACCACAAGACGACGGACGTCTCTGCATAAAAATAGTACACTTTAATCAATTAAAACTTTCAACAAAAGCCGGAATAATTTGAACACAGGAAATTTATTTTCCTAAACTACCAATAAATAAATTGATGCCGAAATAGTGCACATTCTTGCATGCAAAGATTTCAGCGACCATAAGGTAATCAGTCTCAACCGGTAATAATTGCTTACCAGCTTTTAGTGGGTAAAGTGGATAACTAACCTCAAGTGTCCAACATGTCGCGTTCTAACAAGAGACAGGATTATGTAGTTGTTTTGTTGACCTTGGTATCTGTCTACTGTGGTAACTTTGCTCGGCCAACCAATCATTGGGTTGGATCCACATCTTTGTCGTATCACATCCCGAATTAAATGCTTCTGTCCATTGTAGGTTGTCAAAATAGTAATTTCATTTGATGGATAACCAAGAAGTCGCATGTACATATACAACCCAACACAGTACTCAGCTTCAGCCAAATTTTGGTAGAAGTACGGGTTTGGCTCAGACTCCCCAACTCCCTGTAAAATAAATAAAATATAGCATTCTTCCAATATACTGCCAAATGCTTACTTAAAAAAACATATGCTAAGACAAGCAAAAGAAAAAACGGTGGCACAATGAAATTGAGTACATTAAAATGATACGCAGAATTTGTTTTCAGATCACTAAATACTTAATAGTGCGTAAAAGAAGCAAAAATGTGCAACATCTTACCTGGTAGTCTTCTACATTTATGACTTGATAGTCAAAAGTCATTCCTGGATTATAGCATTTGTATTCTTCATTTCTTCCAATATGTGGTAAATCTCCAAGCTTCGTATACCTCCACCTGTACAAATCACAGATGCTTGTCCTGGCCCTGCCTTGTGCATCCAACTGAACTGTAGGTACACCAAGACGTACCAGACGTGAAAACAGAGACTGTTCCATGTTGGAAAATTTTTGGAAGGCCTGGTTCTTTACTACTGGGGGCAGTTGGTGGTGATCGCCAATCATGATCCACCTTTTCAATCGGTTGTAGCCATCAGATGGGTTTTGTAACAGCAAAGGAATGAAAGTTTCAATTTCAAGAATTTGTGCTGCCTCTTCCATAAGAATGTTGTCATATTTGAAACCAAGCTCAGTTAGATCCTGTCTTTTGAGAGCAGCATGAGTACATGTCATAGCAATAATTTTGGCACTTTTGACTAGCAAGTACCGGGATCGATCAAGACCGGATCGGAGAAGTTCAAAAGCTCTGAACTCCTCTAGTTGGGTAAAGATATTTCGAATGTATCTAAAACACCCTTCTGCAATTTCCCAGTCTTCATCAAAACTGTTTTGCTTGAACAGGTTTGAAACACTAGCAAAGAACTTTGTAAACGGAAAGAGGGATTGAATTTCATCCAAGCATTTGGTGTCCATCACCTGCCTTTCATACTTTTCCCAACGGGAGAGCACTTGATACAGAAAAAAATGACAAGCTGTCTCACAAGTGTAAGAAACATCTCCAGGAACACCAAGACTACTTTGCAAGGATCCTACTTCCTCCAACAGTTCCAGTCTTTTGGCAAGGACAAAGTTTACACGGCCATAACGTGAGAAATCCTTTTCAGTTTCAAGCTGCTCCTCACCATGACCAAGGCGAAGCAAGTGTCTCTCATCTATATCAAGTTGCATGATTTTTTCAAAAAGCTGATTAAGGGCCTGATTTGAATGGGTGACAATCAAAGTACGCTGTTCAGGAAAATTGTGGTACAAGTTTGAAATAATCTGAACTGCCACATCGGTTTTTCCTGTACCTGGAGGTCCAACTACCATGGTTAAACCAGGCTGCATTCCAGAATTAATGGCTTCCACTTGAGTAGGTGTAAATGGAACAGAATTTTTTTTCGGCATATTGTGAATGTATGGTCCACGGTTTGGAATAACATGGGGAATTACAGATATTTGCTTCTTTTCAGCATCAAAAGTTACTTTAAAGGGTGGTTGTATGTTATTGTCAGCAGCAGTTACCTTATGTTCTGGAAAACTTGCAACCAAGTGTGAATAAGAAAGAAAAGTATCATTCCAGTCCAAGGTCTTGATGGTTCTTGCAAGTTTGCTGTAGTGAGCGGCATCTGGATTACCATATCCCAATAAAACATCATGCAACCATTCTGGAACAACACATTTTGTGTTCATTAAACCTCGAATAGTAGCCAGAACAGCTTTGAAGTTGTTTTCTTTAGGTTTTCGGCGCACAATCAAATTAAAAGATTCATATGGGTCTGGCACATTTTCTTTCAAGACTGCTTGCATGTCAGACTGATACTGGTTTGTGTCCAGCCAAACACGGAATGTACGTGTATGACCAGATAATTCAGGTTTTGGTTCTGGACCCTCTTCAATGACATGCCCCTCAGCATCCAGCATACCTTCCACTTCACAAGCACGAACTAGAACATTAAATCTTTCCTCAAATGGAATGCGTTTCATCCCAGGCTCTGGTTTGGAGTTAAGCAATGGCTGGACACAAAGCAAAAAGCAAATATCATGTTTTCTTAAGTTTTCCCACTCTGTTCTGGTTTGTCGTTTTACATTTAGTGTGATCGACACATCCGCACGAACCTGAGATGGTGCAGAATCCCCAATTTTGGGTTTAGCCACTTCAACAACAGAAAATGATTGAATAGGCAAGGCCATTCTAGACCAACCATTAAAAAGGCAAGCTTTATCATCTGATTTCCAAGGTTTCATTCTGTGAACAGCATCTTCAACATCACTTCGAATTTCATATGCAGACTCTAGCCTAAACAAGTTGAAGTTTCGCAGTAAATAGTCATGAAGGGTTAGAAACTGTAGGTTAAGTTTGGGCAATGCAAGACATTGATCATTGTTGAACTTTTCTGTCTTTGTCAGATTTTCATCCCACAGAACGCTTTCAGTAGGATACAATGGAAGAGCATTGATAGCATCAAGTTGGGATGGGCGCTTTTCATGATACGCCACAAGCATTTCAAGAATTAACTCCCTGCTGTCTGTTGGCCTGACACGAACCTTTACTTCTGCAGCAAGTGCTGTAAGTTCTTCTACGTCCAAAGCACCAAAATGTTTTAACAATCCAGGCCGTTTGTCAACATGTGCAACTGTACCAAGTGCAAACTTTCTCAGAGAAGGAAACTTGACAAAAGCTACTTGCTGGAGTTTGCACATCTTATCATAATGTGAAGTTAACATTTCTTGTTGACTCATGGCTTCTCCTGTAAGGTCATTTACCTCAAATGAAGAATACATTCGTAGGTTTTCAACAAGCTGGTGAAAGACATCATCATTGTGATATAAACTGGATTGAGAGCAACGAACAACTAAATGAGAATCAATTAATAAACAGTTAAACCATCTCCGAGTGGGCAAACAAGAGTCAAGATCAATAAGTAAATCAAGGAACTGATGAGAATACTTAATAAGACTATCTGAAAAGTTGTCTGTTTGAATCATTTCACAAAAATTGTCCATTATCGAATTCAAAAATGTTCTTTCAAATGTATTTTTCTCCTGTGTTGCTTCATCAGCTTTTGCATTTTTTTTCAAAATAGATTTCCATAACTTTCTTAACTTTGCACTTGTCTTTAGTTTTTCCTGTAGCCTAGATGGATATAAGCACTGCCACATCGCCAGACTGACAGTTTTCTGTACCTGTTGTCTGACAACATCTACTTCCAAACTATTGTAGCAATGATCAAGAAATGTTACCAAAACTGTCCGATGATCTATATCAACTGAATCATCCAAAACAGCTTTCATAACTGCATGAAATAGGTGGTCAAAATGGGATGGCTTGTCTTTGAAGACACCCCAGGCTGGGACAGCTTCTCGATACTTTTCATTGACCATACAAGCAATGGACATTACATAGGCATGGGAACTTTGGTCAGGTGTATAGTTTGGCCAGAGGTAGTTTTCCAAATATTGACTAAATTCAAGTATCATAATTCGACGAGTGTTGAAACCAGTGGCAGACAATTCATTGTCAAAAATATTTCTGACAATGTTTATATCAAATTCAATGCCCTCTTTTAAAGCATTAGCTGACCAATTTGCCACAGCTAACTTGCTTAAAATATCTGTTAGCATTTGATTTGTGGTCGGTGCAGCTGATGTTCGCGTTGCCATTATTATAGTATTTTTTTTCCAAATCTGTGCACACAAATTAAAAAATATCATTAAAGCTAGTATTGAATATCCAAATTTTAGGGCCTGTGGTACATCAAGGCCAGATTGGAAAGTTTGTTTTTTGCGCGGAGGATTTTGTTGCGATCGTCCGCGCAATTAACAATCGCCAAAACAAAATCCTCAATTGTTGATAGATATAAATTTATTTTTCTGCATCAAATGACCATAAAAATGTAGGCTTACATATTTATTTTCCAAACTGGTGATTAACCATGAGAAATTAAAGTTAACAAGGTTTTTAGTGGACTTTTGGGAGTGTTTTTAATATGTATGTAGGCCTACACTTGTAAAAAGCAAACTTATTTTGACAATGTTTTTTAAGGAATATCATGTCAAACTGGTAAACTTTTATCCATGAGTCGTGATTATCAAATAATATTGATTTAATTCACATTTTCGGCTATTTTTTTTTTGTTTAATCAGACAGACTCAAGACTCCCAACAACGAAACTTTTTGTTTTGCACAAATATCAACGTGACCATTACATTACAGCACTCGCACTCGCGCCATTACGTACGTACGAATAACGTTTTTCGTTTTTCTCAACAGATCTATAGAGATCTGCATACGAACTAACTCCTCTTTCTCCCCGTACCAAAAACATGAACTTGTTATCAAACAGAAAAAAATATATGTATATTTTATTCATAACATATTAAAATCTTTTGTAATGTGAATGGCTAAAAACAGACATGGTTAAAAATAGTTTGTGGATCAACAAATGCTACGAATTGTGAGAAAAGAAAATAAGCATTGTAGATGATGCAGTAAAACGCATACCAAAATTAGCTACCTGTGTTGCTGATAGCCGCTTTTCTTTGGCTTAACGTTTGTTTTTGTTTTGTATTCCTGGACAATTTTTGCTTTGAAAAACTTTTTTTAACGACGTAATTATTTTTTCAAGATTGCGATTTCAATAAGTTTGTATGCTGCAGGAGCATGACAAATTTCTTAAAAATCCATTGTTCCATAATAATGCCCACTGTTGGGAAAGAAGATATCATGAAGCAATAATGTAAAACGCCCCAAAAAAGTTAAAATGATCAATTGTTATGTTAACTAACAAAAAGCTATAAGTTGTTTTGTAGAATTGTCAAAAACGCTTCTGTGTTTTATTATTAGTTTTATTTTCCTCTGTACCACGAATCTTCTTTTAGGCTACGTAGTTGCGCTCTACGACGTGATGATCTTCACGTTGTGGAAAAAACGACCTCTTTTAACGGTGTAGTAGCAGTATGCTACCGAAAGAGTTATGCGAAAAAGCGCAAACATAACCGTCATTTTCCGCTCCAGTAATTAATCGTACACGTATATTGGGTGTCATGTTGAAATTAAGCGAATCTATACGGGTTAGCTTTTTGTCATATCCGTAATCCATGCTGAAGGTTGCAATCGCACACCCCGCACAAAAATCTAACGTCCGCAACGAATTCATTGTTGCGTGACTCAAATCTGTTAATTCTGAGCAAGTATTGCATGCAGTGACGTGTCGTTTGCCGAAATACATGATTTTATATTATGTGTGATGAACATTTTCGTTGGAACTTAATTAATAAAAACTGTTTATATTACCAAAAAAAGTTGTAGGCTATAGTGAAGCCTAACTAAACAGATTTTTGGGGTTACTTTACAAACCCATGTGTTTTGTGTTCACTCAGAAATAAAATGAACAGTTGGTTGTTTTCTGTTATTTTACTGAACGCGCTGTTGCTTGTCCTGGCTTACAGGGACAATGACTTAACAGTTACTATCCCTGCAGGCAAAAAGGAATGCTTTTATCAACCAACAAAAGCAGGACAATCGTTGGAAGTTGAATATCAGGCTAGTTTTTTATCCTAAATTATTAATAAACACTTTAATAAAATTTAGAGATATTTTGTAGAATTAACATCTATCACACATACCTTTACTGTTCCATTTATAGCCCATTTAAATTTTCACAATATCAGTTTGTTGTGACAATTTTACAATAAGTGCACGCGTATCTTAAATGTAATTATGATTCATGTCCATATTAAAAATTGGCAGGTCATTGATGGAGGAGATTTGGACATAGACTTTCGACTAAGTGGGCCGAGCGGAAACCCAATTGTAACAGAATTTAGAAGAAATGATGGAATACACACGTAAGACCTGACCACCCAATCACACTTACAATTAAATTTTATGTGCTGCCCATGGCTTATAATTGCTGAGTAAATTTCAAAACTTGTTGTAGAGTGGAAGAAACACAAGAGGGGGATTATGAAGTGTGCTTTGACAACACTTTTAGCCGAATGACGAGTAAATCCGTGTTTTTTGAAATCATTTTGGATAACACTGGGGATACAGACGACCTTGATGATGATGAGGGAGAGTGGAAAAAGTTTGTGTCTCCAGATGAGAATGTTGGGGAAGCACTTGCCAGTTTGGAGGTAGCAGGGGTAATTATCACCTTTTTCATCTGCAATCCACATCCGATCAAACATAATTTGACATTTTTGTTTTATTTTCATTTAGTTGCATTTCTTGGCTTTGCTGGTAATTTTCAAATCTCTGCTTTTGCAGGAACATAGTATGTTCACGGTAAAATTGCATAATAATCATGCTTACTTTGTTTATAAGAACTGCTGTTTAAATTTTATTTGTAATGAAAGAAATGTGACATCTTACTGTTTTGCAGGATACGTTGAATCAAATTAAAAACAATAATGCCAGGACAATTCAATTCCAAGCCACATTAAGAGCATTGGAAGCCAAAGATCGTCACATGGCAGAAACAAACTTCACGAAAATCAATAGGTGGTCTGTCACAAATGTAGTTGTTATGCTTTTGGTTGTTGCATTGCAAATTTTCATGGTTCGAAATATGTTCAATGACAAAAAGAAAGTACGTACTTGATGTGGAACACCCAAGGCAATTTTATAGGCTACATGATACATTTTATGCAAAGTGCTTCAATTTGCTTCCCAGACTAAACAACACCTTTTTGAAAGAAGCTATTGTTACACTGGTTAAATTACACTTTAAAATTTAGATATTTCACGTTCGCAGTAACGTTTTTTGCAGCATGAAGTATTACCGAACATTTGTACCAGGCATTTGATATATTTTGTGTAGCAAAACGTGGTATAAGGCACTTGTCAGTCGCAGTGAATTTCGTTGTTCTAATGTTCAAACATGAAAGCTGATATTAAATACACCAGTTCACTTTGACTTGCGTTGTTTGTGTTTACTAGGCCCGGTCTGTGTTACACGTCCACTTACAGGAAGTTTGCTAATGTGTTGGATAAAATTAATGTCATGCAAAAAATTTCGCTTGTGTGCGCTGATTGTTAAAGGTGTATTTATTTTTTGGGAAGAGATAACGTCAGTTCATGCAAATTACAGAAATTTATTCACAGCCGATAGAACAGGAAACGATATTTTCAAACAATACCGTACGGGTAAGCATAGCGAGCTTGGAAACTCAACCTAAAATGTATTCTAAGCATTGTGGAGCCAATAATATGAATTGTGTATAAGCTGCAGACAGATAGCCATTGTAAAATATATTCGTTTTACAGTAAAACTACAACCCTTGGTAATATGGTAATACAAAACTAGCAATTAATTTCCTTTCTATATAGCGTTTAATCCACCCTTGCGGAATATAACAGTATTTGGGCAAGTAGGATAATCGAAGGACAGAAGTTATAGTTTCAAACACAATTTAGGTGTGACGTTTTCTATTTCTAAAACAGAAATTTCCTGTCAAGTGGACATGAATGGTTTGCAACTTCGGGCAAAAACACGCTTTACTTTAATGATGTCAATGAAGTGGCTTTATGTTGGGTTTCTCTTTTCGTCGTGCAAATAATCAAAACGCACCAATAATTATAGTCCCTTGGTTTTGCTCATTAAACCATAGGCTCCCAACCTGTTGAAAACCGTTGCCTTTGCAGCTATAGCAAAACGTTTACTACAAAAGTTTTCCAAAAATGTCGTTGGTAACAGAATTTGCCAGTACCGAGATAATCCGTCGTGATTGGGGATGCTCGTACAACAGACGTGTTTTTGTTTATTTCGCAAATAACCGAAATAAAAAACATGTCCAACAAGAAAGTCAATATTCCCACGGGAAGCTGAAGGCTCAATCGCTATTACTTCAAAAGAAAATTTCTTGGGCGGAAAATGTACGAATTCGTAATCACACAGTAAAATTATGTGTAACAAAGCAACGGGTTATGTATGGGTGGCAATGTTTAGGTTAAATGAGTACAGATGTACGGTGCAACGGCATTTTGAAAATGAAGCACAAAAAAGTATTCTAATTTGCAATTCAGTGTAGTGACCAACCCCTCTTTGCACTACACATTCAAAATTAGTTGGCTTTTTGCTACTTTAGCCGCCTCTCTTCAGAGCTGTTTGTGTCCGCCCATAGTAGGCCTACATTAAAGTTTTTTGGTTATCATTCGTAAAACCTCAGCACTGTTTGCTGTGTTACTACAATCAATTGCTGTGTTACTACAATCACAAAAAGGTTGGGAATCACTGCTGTAGACTATACTAAATTTGGACTCCGTGAGCAGACTTATTTATTGAATAGAAAGACACGTTGCAATACCAGGTGGCGTAACTTTAAATTGTTCCAAGGTCGTAGTGACTGAGCAAGTAACTTCTACCGCGTGCCAGTTGTCAGAGACTAGTTGGGTGGCAGAGAGAATGTCAGAATGACAAAGTAAAGGGCGACATTTAACAAAGCTGCAGACAGGGTGTGTACACGCACTGTTTCGACCTGTAAGGTCTCATCAGTGCAGCTGTTGAGTGGCACTGTGCTAGCTTTCACACTAGCAGACACACTAGTTTCCACTTTGTGGTACCTTTCGGTCAACGTCGATCTGCAGGGTACCCTATACTAGGTACCGAACAACAGAGACGACGAACCACTGTGGAGCGCACTATGGCCAAACGGAACTGCTTGGTAACCGATAGCGCAAAAGGCAAAAAACACCAATGTAATATATGTGCAAAAAAAGCCATAATATTGCAAAGCTGCAGACAGGGTGTGTACACGCACTAGTGTGAAAGCTAGCACAGTGCCACTCAACAGCTGCACTGATGAGACCTTACAGGTCGAAACAGTGCGTGTACACACCCTGTCTGCAGCTTTGCAATATTATGGCTTTTTTTGCACATATATGACATTTAACAAGTTCTATAAAAAAAAGTCTGTCGACGAACCGGATGCCAGAAGCCTGTGCGAGTTTTTCGTCTGTGTTCCGAATGTGTGAAAAATTAAGTTGGGAAACGTGCGTGGTGCTATAGTCCTCATTTGTGAGTCATCAAGCCCCACCAATTGCTTTGGTCAAATATAGCAATTACCTATGCATCTGTAGTCACTCAACCATGGTATCTGCTCACAAACATCACAAATTGCTTTATGACGTATACTGGAACGTTGTGGCATAGGACCACGGCCAAGGAGGACAAAAAAACACATTTTTTGCGAATCTTTTCTGTCGCTGCTCAAGATGCTTTTTGCCAACTTTGGCGGTTCAGAGTTTAGCCCATTTTCGTACTGCGAAGTCAAATTAGGGCTCTGAACCGTTTTTATATACCTTGCAATCCTAGAAAACTTTGACTACGTTCTCGCACCCCTACAAAAATAGTTACAATATATACTGTGATAGTCATTCGTTAAATTAGACAAAAAAAAAACAACCAATCAGCGTCCATGCTTCAGTTTATTGAAATTGATTCCAAAATATGCAATACAAGTATGGCAGTAATGCAGCACCAGATTAGGCACTTGAGCACCTCCATACCAAAATTCCAAGCTTATCCTTGTCCCTATGAACAGTTTTGAAACTAATAAAACGAGTATCTTTTCACTTTTACGGTATATCATAGGTGTAAAAGCGCAGAAAACAAGTAGAAACGCAAGTGAACTTGGCAAAGCAGCAATGCAAGTCGGTGAAAAAGTCGTACCATTTTGTCCGCTGCTTGTTGTAAACATGAACAATAGGAACACGTTAAACGCCACTTTCAGATAAGCGTGCCTTGTTCGTTAGAACCGTATGATGAACTATTTTGTAATACATATTTATCTATCATCCGGGACTGTTGTGACATGTGCGGTACAAATACAATATAGTACCAAAAGGTGTGAATGTTGAACCAAAATGACCGATCGTATCGTAGATGATTAGAACCATACACAAAGGGAGAAAAGCACTCGGTTGCGAATTGGTTGTTTTGCAGTTCGTCAATGTTCGCGTGACGTCAGCAGTAAAAGCAGGGGCGTGGAAAGTGTCCACAACAAAAATATAATCAACCACGTGTTTCACAGTGCTTCGCATTCGTCTGATGTTTGGGCTAGGATCACGTGGTAGGTAGAATAACTTGTGCGTCCTATCAGAAGCGCGCTCACAATCACGTGTCCTCCAGGTTGATCAAATCTCTTTCGGGCTATAAAGTTTTAAAATTCAATTAGGCTACAAACAGCAGGGAATATTTCACTCACATATTTGAACGAAAAAAAATTGGTACCTGTGGATAGCCCTTAACCGCCTCCTTTAAAGTGCTAACCCACACCTGGACCACATCCTTAGAGTCGCACTGGAAACTGTACATATTCCCACTATCAGGGTTGGAAAGCTGAAAGCTATTTGGATCACCGCTTTGGAGCAACATCCAATTCCTTATGGAAACTGCTTTGGCGGGGCGGGCTTTGAACTACAAAACATTCAGTAAATAATGTCTCGTACGCAGCAGGTGTCTAACCAAAGTCGTTACAACGGCAGTATGATTACATACGTTGTGTCTTTCTTGTGCACGAAGACTCTTCGCTGTGTAGTACACAAGTTGGGTTCCACACAAACTAACCCAATACTTTGTCCACGAAGACACCTGAAATGATGGCAAATATGAAGGTCAACATTGTTTTCGATAAAATTGAAAACACTTTTCCACTTACAGTGGGTTTCTTGCCGTGCTTACGAACGCATTTTCGCCTGAGGACGCCTTCGAAATTGCACGTTAAAAATTCCACAGAGGTGTCACATGGCCTGCAACGAGGTAATGTATGTAATCATATACCAGGTACACAAAAAAAATGTGAAATGAGTTTGCAACCTTTGTGGAGCCACATGATTTCAGTTTCTCACTATATAAAGCGACACTACACTGCTTACTAAAAATTTATATTGTCACGTTGGCGATTTTTAGTACCCTTCGGCAATACGTTCTACATGCTCAACATTGTTCAACACTAACCTTAACTGCAAATGCTTAAAACTGTCGCTAATCCCGTTTTCTCTCAATAAACCGTAACCGCCATACTGGGTGCTAGGAACCAATTGTTGTGATCTTTCCGGCTCGTAAAACCTCGCTTGAGAACTTTGAGAGATCTTTGGCGAAACGAAATACTGACGAAAGAGTGAGATACTGCTCTCTGCCTGGCGACATTTTTCCTTTGTATTTGTTTGTGGTTTCGAAACATCTTCTTTCTGTGTTGAGATTTCGTCACAGTCTTCCTCACCCGACAACAAACGCGCGGTTTCACTCTCAGTAACGTGACTCGCCTGCTTTAGTAATACAGCGATATCTGAAGAGCTGGTAGGCAACCTTTTCCCCTCCGGTATAGTGGGGTATTTACGGCCATCAGTCCTTGCAGTATTCTTGCTCATTGGTATTGTGTTGCTTTTGCCTCTACTTAGCTTAACGGAGCGAAACCTGAACTTGCCACGGTTGCCATGGTAATGCTTGCACCAAACAGTGCTGCTCCCGAATCTGACAAACGACATCTACTCTGTAACGTTTAATGATATAGCAAACACTGCGTTTTATGGAAATCTACACAACTTTTTTCATTTGGCAAAATTTTGCAACCTTTTTCTGTGCTTGCAAAGCCCATCATCAAAACAGTGAGTACAAACACAGAAGTAACATTAGGGTTGCAGTAAAGGTTCACTTTAAACAAGTCAATAGCAGCGGTGGAAGCTCACCTATCAGTGGACCACGACATGTCATCCTGTTCACTAAACTCCGAACCCGAGTTCGATCTGCTGCTACCGATCGAACTGTTGTTTCCACCCGTCACCGACATCCGAGTGTTGGAGGAGGAAGAGGAGGCGAGGGAGGATGGCATCGCTATTATGCTGTCATCCAGGAGAGAGGTCGTCACCGACATCGGGGTGGAGGCGGGTGCTTGAGAGCGGGGAAGACTTCCACTGCGAGAATATTTGCTATACTGTGAGTTATAATTATATACAGGTATAGAGTTGGTGTACCAAACGGGACGAATATAGATTCTGCTTTTTAACCTGATATTCTGATAATACCTCGCTATGATCGATATATATATTTCACCTATAGTTTCAGGCATCGTCAGTATCAACTTTTTAAATACATCTATTTATAGTTTTTCTTATTGTCGAAAAAATCAGACACATTTTGCCCCATAAGACTGGTGATTCAGATACATTACCAAAGAGTTTTATAGAAGATGTGCAATATTTCAAAACAAAAAGAGTTGTTTTCCAACACCAGTAACCTGTTACTTTTATAAATCAGAAAATAGTAAATCACATGTCCTGCTCCAGCACAGGTAGCCTTTGTGAATTTGCTCATGTGGAATAGTGAATACACTGAACTGAACGCAACCAAAGTAAACATTGACGAGCTGACATGCAACGGACGTACAAGTGACGGACAAACAAAACGAACGTGAGACAAAAACAAAGCGCAAAGCGTGATAAAATAAAAAGGTGACAAACCTGCTTGGCACCCTGTTAGGTGCAAAACGTGTGGGGGAAATGTACCATACTGTATTATCTCTTTCTTTCGATCTGCCATTGATTGTGCGTCTGTTTTCAAACGGAACGACAGAAAAGGAAATCAAGAATTGAACGTAAATAAAAAAAATCGTGCTAACAATTATTGTAGTTTGTTTCAACGAGTTTGTATTTAAAATTATCGAAAAAAAATACATTGGAAGACGGTGCAGCGTGCAGTCATTTTTTACCATTATCTGCACATTGACACAACTGTTTAATAATTACTGTATTTCAATTAGGGTAATTTTGCTTTAAAGGTGTTTCTTAGGCGTTACAACAAATAACGCAACATTCATTTAAAACAAACATGCACAGCATGCCTTTAAAGGGCTAGAATCACAAAACCAAATTACTTTCCAATTATAAAAGAAAATGAAACTGGGAGACTGTTTAGTTGCCATGCAACACGAAACAAAACACAAACCAAGCAACAACCAACAACATAAAAAACAAAAATCAAAACAAAGTGAGTTCAGTTGGTAAAAGTGTGAATCGGGTTTACGGATGCATACG
The DNA here is from genome assembly GCF_947561715.1 of Ascidia mentula. NCBI lineage: Eukaryota > Metazoa > Chordata > Ascidiacea > Phlebobranchia > Ascidiidae > Ascidia > Ascidia mentula. The sequence continues at coordinate 7,888,855 of NC_138574.1, read as the reverse complement.
TAAGTCTTTAGAAATGAAATAATTGAATATTAGAACGAAAAAACAACTGTTTCCTTGGTATATTACCAAGAAAGTTACCACTGACAACCTAGAAAGTGATGGTACAGTATAGAAAGACATGCGTAGGTTCGTTACTTCTCAACACTCCAAACTAACGTTACCATCAAACGTAGTAAAAATGACCAGCAAGGTACCAAGCCGAACACTAACCTTTTGTGGATTTTTGAGTTTTCGGACTTGGGTCGTGGAACCGAGGCACTGGAAAATGCGAATTCCTTTCCTAAACTTCTCGATTTCCGATGACCGGGAACAAACCGTTGTTGTGCGGGAGGAGTTTGACAAACATGTCGGTTAAGGGGGTGCTCAGCCCTCCGAGGGGTTTTGGCTGCGATGTCAAATAAGGTTGGACGTTTCAAAGCAGTTTAGAGTTTTTTTGGAAATTAGTGGAATTTGTGTGTTCGATCATACAGCATGTAGTTTTTTAAAAACAATTTTCACAATTTATGCCCCTTAATCATTTTAATATAAACATGATCTATTAAAATCAATCAAGTACATTTTAACTACATTTCTCGAACTGCGCATTGTCATAAATCACAAAATAAATTTGTGAGCAATCCAACCTGTGGGCATGTCGTCCTTCGCCTTGGCCGCTTTTCTCTCTGGTGTTCCGTGTGCTTGAGTAGGCTCGATTTTCAAAGATAACCTGACGTCATGAGGAGAAACAGGAGAAATAAACACTGCACGAAATAAGCAACGAATGCACGACAATGTGACCCACTTGTAATTGTCCTCCTCGAGAAATTTCTGCAGTTCTTCTATGTACTTGACGGAGTTGAGGTAATTCTTTATGTGCGGTTGCTCTTGCAGGTGATCTGGTGGGCGGACAATGTAATTTAACACCAGACACAAGCGCTTGTCGCACGAGCGTCAAACTCAAGTCCAACAACTCAGTAATTATATTCTCACAGTCACGTTGTGTGAATTTCGATTACACTTATATAGATTGATGTACAAAGAAGTAGGCACATTGTACTTACCATAGTTGGATTGTTGAAATTCTGATATAACTCGAAGTATGTTGTTCATTTTGTTTGTCCTTTCGTGGCTTTCCAAACCTCCAGTGTCGGGATGGGCGGAGTTGATGTACATTACATCGGAAAGATACATACCTGAACACACAGGAACATGTGAAAACATAAATAGAGCGCAAAAGAAAATACCGAGGCGAACCCTCGAGACGAAAAAAGTTACCCAGCGGACAACGGTCGATGCCACACTCGGTGAGTCACTTTGCTGAAAAAAAAAGAAGAAGTCGCCTGGGCACTAGGTCCGAGTTAACGAGAGAAGGGCGCCGAGTTTCTGCCACCAACAGTCTGTGAATCCAGGTGCTGTCGGAGGGCAATTTAAAGATGCCTACCAACTATTTTGACAGCGTCAACAATGCAGTTAGCGCAGGCAAGGAAAGGTCGACGAGTGAGGTTTTAGAACGCATGAGGGTCGAAATCTGTTGAGCTTTTGGGCGAGTTATTTGTTCAGCCGCCAAGTAAGACTGACGCCTGTACAAAGAATGGACACAACATTTGATAGCTGCCGTTTTTATTGTTCTTGTGTGGGTGGTGCGAGGGACAGTATGTTGGTCACAACGATACATTGGTTCACACGGAGATATAGCACAAAATTACAAATTCGTTTATTCATGAATATAGTCGGAAGAAAGTTAATTAAACCGCGCATTCCTGATACATTCCGTCTACAACTTTATAAAGATTTAGCAACTTGTCTGAAAAGTTAGGCGCTGGATAATCCCAAGCACGCGTCGCCAGTAGTTGATTGTGCAAAGCGCTTTACACCGCAAAGTTGTTTTTATTCAAACACCAACAGACTGGGCGCCTAACCCTTGGCATGCAAAATAAGCAACGCTTATTTTAGGGCGATCTGATTACACGGGTGTCGCGACGGGTGGCGCAGTTTTAAGTAAAAGGTCGTTATCGGATTAACCAAGAGGTTGAGCCCAGGCAGAAGGGTAGGAACGACGAAGGCCAGCGTGAAATCGGAGCTCAATACTGACACAATATTGCCTAAACCGCAACCTGTTTGTTGAGCAAGAGGGAGGAAGTGCAAACGTGGGAGGAATTATGTTTGTTACGCAGCAGGAATGAAACTGTGGGCGGGCCGACAGAAAGAAGTTGACAGTTGTATCGTTTCTACAGGTTCGTAAAATGAATTTAAGGCGAAGATGGTTTCTGTGGTTGTTCTTCGTGAGTTGTAGTCTGCTTAGAGTTGAGGCAAAGAAACGAAATATTAAAGATCCCATGATCGACCTGTTGCCGTTTGATGCGGTTTCGTCACCGACACAAGATATTCAAGTAGAGGAGTTTGACGTGGAATCAGCTGCGTTAGAATCAACATCTGTACCCAATAATCAACAACAACCTGGAGTGTCGAACAAGAGGGATGTGGATGGTAATATTGTTACCATATCGGAAGCGAGTCGTCAAAATATCCATCGATTTTATGTGGAGCGCGGTGAGCTTCGGCGAACTTCGGCAGGTAATTACATTCCACCGCACTCAGATATGCATAGACAGTCTGGGTCGACGACCTATACTGTATAATTTACTATAAGGCGGAGTGACGTTTACATGGCAAGATTAACCGGATTCTTCTTAGCCAGTGGAGGCGACCACTCGTGCTCGTTCACCTACGTTTTGCCGGAAAGTTTACCGTCTGATTCGGAAGTTTGCATTGCATCTCATACAAGCGTGAGAGCAACGACGGGAAACAGGGCCACGGACAATTTGAGAGAGATCTACAACCAAGGTACGCCCAGCTACTCACACGACAACACTTTAGAAAGTGGTTTCATAACTTTGTTTTTCACACACGGCCGATCGATCTTTCAAATAACGTGAAAATGTTTACATTTGCAGTGATGGTGGCCAAGTCGCAAATGGAAATAATGCGCAACGAGATTGTTCGTCAACAAGGCAAACCTGCGAGGGAATTGGCATCGATAAAGCGTGACGTGGGTCAAACGTGAACAGTATTATTCAAAATACAAAATTTAACTCGCCACTTTCTTTGACCTAGGTGGATTACCTAAAGCAAGAAACGCGTGTAGGCAACGAACGTGTGGCACAACTTCACACACAACTCGTGCAGGAGATTGTCAACAAACGTGATCACACTATTGAGATCAGAGGCTTGGAAAACCGTCTCCTCAATCACACCATCAAGCACCTTTTGTTGCGGGTAAGTGCCACAACACTAAGCGGTAAACTCCTTAAATCGATCAGCAAATTGTGTCGGGGGCAATGTGCAGCTGCTTGAGTCAAAATGTTATTTGGAAGCTAAATTAATCTCTGCGTGGTCACCTTTGACCCCAACTTCCATTAGCGCAGACCTGAATAAGTGAATACGCATTTTGCTTTGATACGTGGAATGTGTCGCTAGATGTATCGTGTTTTTAAAGCAATTTGTTCGCGTAAAACCGCTATACGCCGTAGTTCACTGTTAAGTACCCACTTAGTGCGAAGCGGTAACCAAATTTTTGCTACCTATTTCCGCACCTTGTCTAATCTGTTACGGAGGTATGCGGGGATGGTTAGGGTCGGGTTTCAAAACAAAAATCTTAATGCGTGTCTTTCGACAGGATGAGCATGGCCGTCTGCAGCAATCCCACACCGCCCTACAAGGTCGAGTTTCTGACCTCGAAGGGGAGTTGGCAAGTCTGCGTCGGGCAGTGGAAAGGTTGACAAGACCGCGACGGCCGGAACCATGTCGAGTTAGTAAAATATATGAATATCCCCTTGAAGCAGAAACAAAGGTGCACGTACGCCACTTGTTCACATATACACGTGCCCGAGCAAACTGCACAGATCTGGTGAAAAATGAACGGTGTACAATCGCGTACAACTTGGACGATACAGCGTAATAAATATCCATAAGAGCAAAATATACGAGATTTGGGTTTTTCAGACACTAAAACTATACGGAAACAAATTTTCAATATGTCTCCAACCGCTATCGCAACAAGCCAAGTGTTTTACAGAACAACCCGCCAAGAGAAACCGCACCAACCCAAGACGAAACGAATATTGTGACATCTCGAGTTGCAACCCAAGTAACGGAGGCTCCACCATCGCGAGCAGGTGGGGGTTTGACCTGTTTTATATTCAATCGCACCATTAGGGCACAAAATGGAACAGACTGCGGTTTAGATATCGCAATTATCTGTTCGTGACGCATAAATGGAACATTGGGCGGTTGTTCCGCGAGGCATAAACTCCGACAGCCGGAGTAAATTTGACGTCTAGACCGGAGATGGACGCATAGGAAAAGCTTATCTCGGGGGTATTTTACCGAATGCAAAAGCAACTTGTTACTATGAAAATGTCACAGTGAAATACCCCAGGCTGTTGGGTAAAGCTCAAATTTCTAAGCGCGTAAAATCGTTGTGGATGTATAGATAGTGAGTTGAAAAACATAAAAGGCGGCCGCTAGCGACTAATCGATGCATGAAGCGGCGCCCTGCTGGCGATCGCACAACAAGTTTATCACACAACTAGAGGTTGGGCGCATCTGGGGTGTCTGTAAGTGGATCTCCTTCGAACCAATGCACAATAATTTGTTTGAAGTGGGTAATCCGGCTTAGGTCCTGTCTGACAGACTCTTTCTTCGCTTGTTGTCAAAAGCCGCGGTTTAAATGGGACAAACAAATCTCACGTCGTTAACAAAGCGGCAACATAGAAAGAATCACTCTTCAACCGATCCTCGTTAGACACAAAACTACTTTCGTTACTTTTGAGACCTCGGACGTGACAGGAAGTCGTCCCTGTTGTTCTTATAAACAGTTTGAAAGGATAGTTAACAGCCCAAAGCACCAAGTACGTAAAATATCCACATGTAACAACAAACCGCACACGAGGAACGTGGTCCCATGGTTTCAAAAGCGACCCTAATTTACTGAAGGTAATTTGTCATGAACAGCAAACGTAGAACACATGACGCATGGGTCGTACGCATATAGTTCATACTTAACAACGATGCACTTTAGATCGCTCCCTCAGGCCAGAAAACGTCAAACGCATGGGAGCAATGGGAACCTTTGAGAACGTTTCTCGCCACTGCGCTAAGTCCCAAGTTGTGAAACGCTCCCAGGGTAATTGTCCCAAACACAAACACTCTAGAGTGAAACATCGCCAATCGGGTTAGTGTTGGGAAGGTTGGGAGACAGCTTGCCGTTTATAAATCTCCCTTTAGTGGCAAGCGCCGCGGAATTTCGGCGTGCGCTTGAAAGGAATGTCCGAAGTGTCATCGAAGGCCGACCGGAGTGTCCGTCGCAGAACCTTCTTACATATCTAAATCCTCGCCGGCTCTAAGTGTTTGCGGAAAACCAACACCGCATGACCGCACTTACTTTCAGTGGCTATTCGTCCACAATGTACACATATACACATCGAACCAATCGCACTACTTGGCCAAGATCGCTTGGTTATCGACCACATATCAACAGTTTATCCAAAAAAAGAGACGAATCGACCACTTGGGCGGATTAAATCGTCCACAAAGCGTATTATCATGTCGCCTCAATGAGATTAATACGGTTGTAGACAAGTTGTGTGTAAGCTTGTCTCGCATCTTCAAAGCCATTACTGATGCCGATCATTGTTCACCAAAGCTAGTGCACGCCTGTTACCATGTAAGGTTGCATCAGCCACAGTCCATTCAATATGAAACATTGACGAACTGAATCGAAAAGGTTGCCTATACAGGGATTAGATCCACAGCGAGTAACATTATGTGAATTAAAATGCAAAACGGGTAACATGTCAGTGCTTAATTTTGTACAGTGCCCTTCCGGGATTGTAGTGAGATACAAGAAAGAGGCTTTACCGAGAGTGGGGTTTACGCTCTACGCCTTCCATCGATGGCGAGGAAGATGAGAGTTTGGTGTGACCTTGAACAGGTACGTCATCACTTACGTTCGATACACCTTTGACACGCGATCAAACTATGTGGTCTCAGAGCTTAATCGTTTGGCAAACAGTGGTTTTTAAACATGCCACCGTGCAGACAGCTGGAGTGCGTAATCCCCAAAACACGTAAAATGTCTGATTTTAGCTTGGCGGGCAGCCAAAAATGTTTCGCATGACTTGCTGGGGACAGGTCCATTGTCGATTTTTCGCTGACCCTTAACAGTCTAATGACCATGATGATAGAAAAGTGCAAGACCATGGATTACTTCGTGAACGACAAATATTGATTACGTCGTGCACGTATGTAGCGCTTAATAAGCGATTGGAATCCCAATTTATTGCAGGACCCCGGTGGATGGATCATCATACAACGACGAACAAACTCAAAAGTGTCATTTAAACGCAACATGGCCAGCTACAAAAAGGGATTCGGAAAGTTACGTGGAGACTTCTGGCTCGGTTAGCATCCTTTAATTCTGTTTGCTTTGATTTCCGCGTTTCGAATCGCGTGATATTAGGCCGTCAATCACAGGCACTTTAGACAGAGCGTTAAAACACGGATGTTCTAAGTGTGTTAGTCATACTTATCTCCACCAATATAAACTCAGCCGTTTGTGACCGTTTTAGATCGCCTGATAGCATCTTGTCGACCAACATAATAGCCTAATTTATCAACTAAACGCGATTGTTGAGACATCAATTGACAACACACATTCTGTTGATACCTGACAGGTTTGGAGAACATTCACAAGCTAACAAGTCAAGCTGGAAAAAACTATAAGCTGCACATTGACTTGGAAGACTGGCAGGGAAAAAAGACGTTTGTCGAATATCGAAGTTTCCGTGTGGAAAATGAGGAAAATAATTACAGATTGCGAATCGCTCACTACACGTAAGTAGAAAAAAGAAACAAAAAATTTTCCCCAAGCATTTCACACAAGCTTGCTTACAAACTTGCATGATATATCGGAAAGTTTTCATTACAATGGGATTCAATAAAAAAAAAGCGTCAGAGATACTTGTCACCCTTTTGCATTGCGCTGTGCAAAACCCACTACGCATTGCAGTAAGATTAGTTTTGCTCTTTGCTATAGAGGGAATGCTGGCGATTCTCTGACGTGGCACAACAACATGTCGTTTACAACTGAAGATGTTGACAACGATCCATTTGATCGCAACTGTGCCACTTACCACAAGGGAGGTTGGTGGTATAACACATGCGCACACTCAAACCTCAACGGTGTTTATTACAAGTGAGTGACATGTAATATGTTTGTGAACTCGAATTCACCTCCAGGCCCACTTGAGTAATGCTTTTTTACTTAATTTCATTACCTTACTACACCCATTGCAGTAACTTAACTGTACATCTAAGACAGTGTCTTGAGAAAGGAATAAATGCAACACTTCATAGAATTAACACACATGTGCGTAATTTAAACGTGGTACAATTTTCAAGCATAAAACTGGTTGCAGGGGTGGACACTACCATAGCGAGTTTCTGGACGGTATTTACTGGTCAGAATGGCGAGGCGGAACCTATTCCCTAAAAAGCGTTTCGATGATGATCCGTCCGACTGATTGAATGAAGCGTTCTCATAAACGTGGTCGATTTGCACAAACTTTTACCACCGTCACTTTCGCCCATTATTATCATCCTCACATTTTTCACAACTCGCGAAGTTATTTCGGACAAGTTATGACAGAGGGCAGCGACATATGCGAAATATCACCGAGCAGTTGCAAAAACATGTTATTTGTTACACTTTGCATTAAAAAGATTTTTACGAAACAGAATTTGACAAGTGTTATCCACAGAGCATTGGGTTTACAAATATATGGACCTAATGGGTGATACAGGCGTGCGTGTTTTGATCCACTTAAATCCAGGATACGTTGGTAGGCGCCAAAGATTAGTTCAGCCAAGTGTTGGGAGGTCCATAGAATCGGACAGTTAACACAAACCTGTCGCAAGACTCCATCAGTCCCGACACAAACCCATTATCGAATTGCAGGTTAAGGGGCGGATCAAGTTTTAATTAACTCTTACAGTTGATGCAGCAAAGGGAGAATTTTAAAGTCGAGGAAGATGGGGGAGGACATACAGTCGCCTGCGTCAAGTGGAAGTCGACACGGTTGAGCAACCATGGCAGTGAGCTCTGCATGGTGCAGTCGATTGGCGACCATTTACACATGGTTTACTATGATGGATTCTGTTTCAAGTGGGCCTTCTTGAATTACGAACCGAAATAGTTCTACGGTAAGCCGCAAATGTTAGGCTTTCTGTGTTTAAGCTTTGAGCCAGCAACGCAGTGTGGAAAGACAAAGACCATTGTTTGAGAAGTTAACCACCCCAAAATATTGACACAAACCAAATTATCGGGTCGGGTCAGTGAAATTGTATCCGATTTGAAACCGAGTCAATAGCAACTTTCTGCCGCTAATCGAACAATTTGCAACACGTTCGAATATATCAGTTGTTAAATACAGATACAAACGAGGTTTATCACAAACGTCAAAAGTGATTTACATTATTTACACAATTCATGTTTTTAGTTTCGTAGGATAACCTAAATCCCAAATAGAATGAAAACTTACCGAGGAATGGAATGCAGGGAAGCTTGATCCCTTCTATGTGGCTTCTTAACTCCCACCGATTGTCGTCCTCCTTTACAAGAGTCAGGAGACGATCGAATGTCGATTTGTGATGTTTGTTCACGAGCTGAACGAAAACTTTCAACATTAAATCACGAATTACTTTCACTTTGCGTCATATGATTAAGTAATGCGCGGTAACAGACGCAGAACTACCTACTTTCCCACGAAAACACGATGTTATATCACAAACAGTGTAATTAAAAAAAAACCTTCACAAAAACACGTCTTTGCGAAAAAAATATATTCTGTCGGCAAAGCGCCTATTCATCTGCCAGCTCAATAGCGTGCTCCAGCGGAAAGATTATTTTTGTTGCACCAAGGCGATAACTTTCACGACGACTTTCTCCAAACAAAGTTTTAATATCTTAGAACGGCGCAGCCAGATATTATACTCAGTGAGTGAATATGTGTAATCTTATCTTTTGTATGCTTACCGCCCACGTCTTGGTTAGACGAAATATGGAGGCACTGTTGAGAGATTGCACAACTGCCATTAAACTGTGGAGATTACTCAGCTCCAGAAGTTTCTGCACAGCAACAAAGATTTTGTTTGCTGACTTTGTTATGCCAACCTCAACGGAATGGATGGGGGCATTTCAACATCCAAAGTCCACAATACACACAGAGTACAAATAAGAATAATACCAACCTTGGCAATCTTGATAAAGTGAGTCAACACTTCTGCTCTGGATTTTAGAGATCCGGCGTTCAGAATTTCTCTTATTACCCAGAAACTTGTCTGTAGAACACAAATAACTTTTAATATAAACACACAATGATTTAGAATAAAAGTGGGACATTAAAAGTTGGACAGTGTTACTCAACTAATGAAAAAAACTACATGTGTTATAATAGCATATGTAAACATATGCTATGCTTAAAGTGCAACAAAAACACAATTTTTAAATCTCTTTTTTGACAAACCAGTGATAGACGTCTCCGAAAAGGGTTAGTAAAAAATTAACAAACCACAATTACACAACACTCAACTCACATGGTTGAAACGCTGTGTCATGGCGACCACATTGGGTGATATTTTCCACTTGGCCTTTTTAGTCCACCCACAACTACTTAGTTCATCAGGTTTAATTTCACAAAATATTGGAAGGTCAAGCAGAGTGAGCTGACGCTGTAACAAGAATTCCACCATAGTGTTCATAAAGTTTGTTTAAAAACATTATTAAAGAAACAAACTCATTTTTTAAAAAATACATAAATTTCCTTTCATATTATAATCAAATCAGTCCTGTTAAAATTTATATAAGGCCACAAGGACCATTTTCGGAAATTTCATGTCTGTTCTCAAAGCATGTAAACAGTTAATCCTTGGTGTTTATTAGAAGGCATTATTTACATCAAGATGTCAGTGATAGTATTACAAGTCACAATATCTCAATTACAATAACCAGTGCAAATAACTTACAGCAAACTCTTCAGGTGAGACTTTTAGTACGTCAAACACAACAGCATCAAAGCTCTTCATTCTTGGCACTCTACTTGTTCCATCCTCTTCACAAACACCCCCCTGCACAAAAAGCCATTAAACCAACTGCACCAACATTGCCACCACACTATCAGCATACTGATAATAGAATTGAGAATTTATCTGTTGGTTGCAAGATAACATGTTAGAGAAATGGCTGGAGTGCTTTCCCCAAGATACTGCAACTACTCCTCTGGACTTAATTACTCAATAAAATCAATATGAAAAGACAAGCAGTTTTTATTTAAAGGTAGCATGTCATATATGCGCAACTATGATTTTTGCAACAAATCTGCATTTATTTTATTTATTCACACATAGTTGGTGCTCCTTTTTTGTATCTGTGACAATGATCTTACAGTGTATAGTTGTTAATAGCATTACATGACAACAACTCAGTAATAATAATAAAACCTACTTTGCAGATAATGTGTATGGGTCTGTAATATTAACACTATTGAACTGAAAACAGAACAATATATCAGTAAACAACAGTTTTTACAAAAAAATACCTCTTCAGAGCTTTCATCCCTGTAATGTCCTTCATACTGATGATTGGTCATCATTTCATGAGTAGGTTTCCAACTTACAGATGGCTTTTGCTTATGATAGTTGCTGTTGTTAGACACAGCACTCTTTGGCTGAAAAGTTAACAGTTTTTAGTGTTGATCTGAGAAACTACCTGGGAAACCACCCATTAATGGCCATGGGATTTTTTCTACAAACAATGTGTAACTATCTTTACACATGGAAAGAAAAGAGGAACTGTTAAGAATTGTGCAAATTACGTTTCCTTGATATTGGTTGTTTTTTTATTACTTTTATTGACCTTTAACTCACCTGAGATTTTGAACGTTTGTGTCCTTTAGACTTTGAACCAGAATCTGCAACCACATAATTTAATCATAAACTAGGATTTTAAAATTTCATATTCCCAACTTTGTTCTCTTGTAAAGTATTTTTCAGCAACAAAACCGCCCAACTGTTTGCATTTTTTACAAATATATATACCTGTAGTATCCAGTTTGAATGCAGGTGATTTTGGTGGCAAACCAGCAATAACCTCAGAACTGTTATTTTCACTTTCTGATGACGATGAGTGGTTTAGTGATAATTCTCTACATGCCCAAAAACAAATGTTGCTTTAACTTTTGAATTGGGGAGTGGTTGAATAAAATTTTACTCAACAATTAAACCTTGTGTTTAATTCAACTCAAAACACATAGATGTATATTGCCTACTTGTAAGGACTTCTTCTAATTAAGCTTGGACTTCGTTTTCGATTAAAAGGTGATGATTTATTTAAAAGTGACTTTGATCTGTAAATATCTGAGGAATTTTCAAATTCTTTTCCTTTGATTTCTGCAAATGTAAAACAAGATTTGAAAAAATAATTATGACTCATTGACACAAAAAGTTAAATGTTCACCTAATTTTTTTTGAGATTGGGTTGCACTTTCCTTTCCAGACGATGTCTAAAATAATTTTTTTTACAAACATGATTTCTCTACATATATTACAGTTTTAAAAGTTTTTGGAGATGAAAAGTAAAGTATTCTCTGTTCACAAACAAATGTAAATCCTTCCATTACTTACAGAAACACTAAGTATTCTTCGTTGTCTCCCTATGACAGCAACAGGGGGAGGTGGATGAAAGTGTCTTGGCAAAGAACGCGACTTTTCTATTGAGTTTGTCGATTTATTTTCCAACAAAATGTTCGGTATACTATATTTCCGTGAGGTAACGTTCACTCCATTAAGTACCTCAGAAAAATTCTCCTTTTTACCATTTTTGTGGTTTCTAACTTCAGTCTTGTTAAAATGGGATTGTTCAATGGAACAACTGTAATTTTCACTGTTTGCTTGTGTTGAATTGCCAACTTGATCTACAGCTTCAATGCTAGGTGCTTTTAAAACAACTTTAATGTGTGATTCCACAAACTTTGAAGTGGATTCACGACTGTCTGAAGTATCAACAGTGTTGCAATAGTTACTGCTTTGAAGTACGGACGGAGATGGCGGACCTGATGACACGTAGGTGGGTCTGTGTTTTGCAGACAATATTTGGGGGCTACCAAACTGGGAGCAAGTTCCACTCTGATGCACGTGGGATAAAGCATTCAGTGTTCTGACTGCCTGGTGTAGGTCCCCAAGGCTGATGTTGCCTTCACTGCATCGCCTGTGACTCCTTGTGTGTTGCTTTAAGCTGAGTGAAGTGGATGAGTTGGTAGGATGAAATTCGTTTGGAAGAGCCTGTGGAATAAATAAAAATGTTTGAAATTTATCCCAAGCGACAGAACAGCAAACTATGTGTCCATGACATGGCTGTTCTGCAACCTAGTTTCATTACCACCTGTCAATTCATAGCCAATTGAAAGTTCAGATGGCTTTATCTTTGAAATTTACAGAGAAAAAATGAAATGTAGATTTTAGTGAAATCACCAACACACAACAATAAACTAACATAACTGAAGTTTTTCACACCACAATATTTTCAGCACACTTTAGTAACATATCAGCAACAAATAAATAACAAATGAAACCTTGTCGGGGGTTGTTAAATGACTTTCAAAAGAATAATTAAAAGATTCAAATGAAGCAGCTGATAATGATTGGTGATCAGATGTATCAGATCGGTCGGATTTAAAAACATCATCATCACCATCATCAAGCAATCTGATATTAGAAAGTTTTTTCTGGAGTATGTGATCTGGACTGTGTACTTCTGAACTAAATTTTATTCCAAACTGTTTTCGTCTTTTCATGATTAATCAAGGTTGTCTCAATAGTCTGAATTTTTTTTATATATTTCTGCTACCAATTTCCCAAACTAAACAAATTAAGTGACAAAATAATAAGAGGAACAAACATTGGCAAACACAGAAAACCTGAGCTGTGTCACTACATAAATTGATCTCCACAAAAAAGCCTAAACACACAAATTTTATTTGTTTTATATATTGCAATTATTCATATCCGCTGCAGTCATTTTCCTGTTATCACAAAACCACTTAATAGTGACGCCTTAATTAAATAACAACCATCCGGATCACTAAATAAAAGACTCTGTTTCTTCTAAGTTATTAAGCTAGCGCAACCCAAGAATGTCTAAAGTGCCAAAAGAACATACAACAGTTAGCCATTGATGGTCACTTCCTTATTCTTTGAAGCTTACGTCTGACATGTGATGTTTGGCCTACGCAGCATAATCCACACTAGTATGGAGAAAACTGAATAAATGTTAGCAGAAGGCTGTTCTGCAGCTAGTGAAACACTGAAGATGCAAGGGGTTGTGTGCTTCTAATGAAATATTTATGAGCCTCTATCAAATGCATGGCTCAGTCAGTTCCCAGCCATTTGAGTGAAGGTGTGGAAACTGAGATAAGTGTATTGAAGATATTGCTCAACACATTAAGAAGTCAACAATATCCATGGTTAGAAAGGTGACAAGCTCAGTCCGTCAAAAGAAATTTCATGCACAAACATATGGAGGAAATCAAATGCTCTTTGGGATTTTGTAACTCACTTTTGCAAGAATAACCTTTACAGCTGTGTGTTGGTTCACTGGCTTTGCATTAAAGTCTTCGTCACTTGTTGTAAATGATAGATTTACAGACATTTTGAGGTCATTTGTTAAGTTGCATATGAAAGTTTACACATGAAATATCATTTATTGCACTAAAATCCTAAAAATATGAAGAAGTTGTCTATATATAATATGAAACACATATCAATGATTCATAATTTGACAAAAGTACTCTACAGAAAAATCAGCCGTGCGGCCTTCCTTTTTGTCTTGCCAATCACTGCCATGTATATTACTGTCCTGTGTTACTAACACACAAAACTTACAACCCACACATATACTGCGTCATGAGAGAACATCCCACACAGGGGCTTCATTCACCAACAGTAAGTGGAGCGCAACGAGGTAGCAAAATGAATGAATCACGCAAAAATCTCACTGCCCGCCGCAAGAAACACCCGTAATAACAACATCTCGCATAATTGTTGTGCTTAATTCTTGCAAGGCTTTGCGCGGTTAACTTACCCCGGGCGATAAATGCTGCACAGCGCACAAGCATTAACCAAGTCTGATGGTTAATCCCCCACGCATTGTGCAAGTGTTATCTGTCTGTTTTATCACTATTAACGTCATGCTTTTTAATGTGTCACTTGCCTAGGTGTTGAAATTCGCCCGTCTTTCCGTGTTCGTTGCTAGCTTACATATTGGTGGATCTTTTAACATTTTGACTGTGGAAGCCTTTGGAACCTGAAACGTGACATTTTATTCGGGAGAAAGGCATTTTCTGTACGCAGACTTGCTTCAGGTTCTTTCATATTGTTAGTGATGTCTTTCGTACTTTCAAACCTCTGCTGAATCTAAACATAGCTGCAAGTTCATCTCAAGCTAACCTTTTGCAAGACAATCAAAAGTCACGGACAGCAATTGTTTACAATTGTAGACAAACTGAAAGCCTGGGGATAGGTCGCGTTTACGAACCATCATTAGCCGACCAATTATACCGTTGAAACCCTGTATGGTACAATCAGACGTTATTAGAATATTTTGCAGACAAAACGTGCACATAATATCCAACCTCAAAGGTGCTCATTACTTTGCGTAAACTACCGACTAACAATTTTATATTGCAGAAATATTGCTTCTTAAAATTGCTTGTCAGTGGACAAAATAATGATCAAAAGTGATCACACAACGGTTTAGCAGCATACTGCCCGTGTATTCACCCCTCTAACTCTATGTAAATCAACATCCCATTACGGTTGCACGTAAACGAACTTTCGGATGTCTGACCAACAGTTTTTCTGTTTTTAAACTCAAGTGTGACATTCTCACATGAAATTTTTCTTGTCTATTTTCGGTCGCTGGCGTTAATCTTTTTCCTTTACCGTCTTGTTTGAACCGCTCGGCGCAAGCATACACATACTACTCTGTCTTCTAAACTAAATGTACAACCTGCAAATTTCAAACACCGAATTTAACGACAAAAAACAATGAGGCTTTCGACAAGTTGCGTGGGTGTTACTGCGTATTCATATCCTTTCGTCCAAATTTTCCCAGTCCCTGTTGTTATTTCAAGTGTAGCGAAACTACAATACCACTGGTACGGTGGCCAAATACAACTGCACACGCCGCTTTTGAGACGAGAACACCACTTGTACACCCTTCACTGCACAACAAGCCACACCGAGCGCGCGGCTGATTCGCGGCATGAACATGTTTCTGAAACAACAAGCTGTAAGCAAACGGAAGGGCAGTCCCCAAGTGATAAACAATCAACCGAGCCTGGCACAGGATGCTACAATGGAGTAAGGAAGTAATGCCGCAACATAAAGTTGACTAAGCAAATCACAATGCCACACTTACAAGAAAAAATCGCTGCCACTGTGATTTTTAAACAGAAACTGTATTGTGGCCAAGTAAAGTGGTGTGCTGTTATGATAATTTTTTATTTGGTATTACAACATATATATATATTTATATATATATATATATACAACATTATCCAAAACAACAAAGAAAGAACTTAACGCTGACAACCCAAGGTTACAAGGCAGTTAACTGTTGCAGCGCTTGCAAGCCAATTAAAACAGCTCGTAAATTTACCTTGGGAAATGGTTGCGGTTCTTGAGAGTTGTCCGCCACTCACTGATCGCCACTTGACTTGTTATGCTTCATTGCACTTGTGCTTCATATAATGATCTTGGCCTAATTATGTGCTACGTCCTGTATTTAAAAAACACGAGATGAGAAAATAACAACAATTATGTATTTTTAAAGCAGCAAAATTTCTCAAACTTCAGTCACAGATATTGCCGGGTACTTTAGTGCCACTTCTCTTAATGTAAGTGAATAAATGAAACAAAAACATCGGAATCCCAATGGGTCACGAACAACAGGATTTTGCTTGGTAGTCGCGGTGCGCGAAAGCAAAAACATAAGGGCACTGTAACGTTCATACGAGTTTGTCCTTATGCATGCGTGACGCCGCAGGCACACACACTACCCGACATTAAATTGGTTCGAAGATGCTTGCCTCCCTGGAGAGTTTGTTGTGTCTGGAAGGTTGATTCGCGCAGACAAATATACCCTGACGCACGCAGTCGATCGCGCGCACACATACACACACGCTGTGACGTATGTTTGGTAAACGTTGATAGGTGAATGGTGCTTTACAAAAATAAACCAAAGTTTTTTATGGAATAAAACAGTTAGCTATGTTAATTTACACCAAGTTACTGTAGTTTACCCAACATTTACCAGTGACATATTACAATAAGTGTAGCCAAGCCCAAACCACAACAAATTTAAACAACATGCTACTGCAGCATCATTCGTACCCTGCACTACTGCGTACACAAACCCAGATCACCACAAATAATGTTTGGAGTAAATTGTTAAGATTACCACCTAATCACTTATAAAACTATTGTGAACATAAAGTTTTTTCTTCAAAAGAGTTGAGTTGATTGGGCAGTGATGAGATGCACCCACAAATATAAAGGATCAACCATATGAAACAAAAGCTGCTTAGGCTAACCATCAAGGAACAGCCAAGTGTCAAGTGGTCATGAGAGGCACAACAAAAAATAAAGCCCTGTATGCGTTTTAACGCAAATATTTTTTTTATGTAGCATGACTTTAATGAAAATCAAACTGTCTGGTAGATGAACTGACCTATCCTGGTTGGTATACTTTAAGAGGACTAACTTTTATTTTCTAAAATCCACAAGCTTTCGCCAAAACCTCGCACTTCATCAGGTGTAAAAAGATCCAGGATAATTCAGTTCATAGTCACAAGAATGATACGGTACATCTCATAATTTGTCTGGTAGGTGTACTACAAAAAATACCTAATAAAGTGAGTGCTGGGTACCATGCTACTGTGGAGTAATATAAAAAAAACTGTTCCTCTGCCAGTATAGGCTAATTGTAACAAGATTTTTTCTTTAAAGTCCCCAAAGCCTTGTTAAATTTACTGGTAAGGATACTATAACATATGTAAATTTTAACAGATAATATTTAATCACAAAAACAAGAGTATATTTCAATTGTTACCAGACCTGCTGAGCTACCGACAGCGGACCGTCACCACCACCAACATACAATGCAAACAACGCATTTAACTTGCAGATCTATTTATAAGTAAACGAAGACCACACTTACTGTCTTTTGAAAAGTTTTCAAAGTACATTACTTTATACCTGTTAAATGACCAAACACTGACAAAACCGACATGTATTTCGTTAAATCGCTTGAGAAAGAAGCATTAACTAGCAACCATGAAATTCCAAACCATCCGCCAGCGGCGCTGCAGTTGTACAAAGCTTTCTGTTTTTTATCGCTTGACCGCGGATCACAAAATTGTTCGAAATGATTTCTGAAAGTGGAACGAAGCTTTTTGTTCAAATCTTAATTTACATTTTAGGTTCGTATCTTTTTTCACCTTGTTGTAAATTGTATCGATTATGTGATGCATTATTATAAAAGCAGACATGATTTAATTTTAAAATTCCGGTTAACGTATCGGACACAGAGAAGAGCACAGTTCAAAAACATTGATAAGTCATCATCATTCACACCGAGCAGCAACTGAGGGGTAAAAGTGCGGGGGAACACGAAGTTGGACACTAAGCACATAGCAATTTCCAGTATCGTTTCACAAATTGACTATCAATAAAAATCCCATCCGGGGCATTTTTAAAACTCACATGTCCCAGATCAACGTAAAAACTAATGTCTTCTTGTTTTTAAACCTATCTAAACGCAGACCATACAATGACGTTCCTGAAAGGTAAATCGGCAGGGTACATAGGCGTATCCAGTGGGGCTTAGGGGCCCGGACGCCCCTTTTGTTAAATATTTTGGTCTGTTTTCATAGCTAAACAAACGCCACTGTATTTTTTGTCAAAATTCCCGCGAAAACCCGAAACTTTCTTTGACGTTAGCCTAAAAACCGCACCGTGCTTGCATTCGCAATTGTTTCCAAACAGGGAGCATTGTTACCGAACACTTTAGGCATTGTTACCAAACATGTTGCATTGTTATGAATGTTGCATTGTTATGAAACAAGTGTCATTTTTCGTCAGTCGAAGGACGAAATGTTGTTTTTAGTGGTCTCGTCTCGTTGTTGCAATATAGCAAGCGGTTTTCTTGTGTGTGAAGTCAATTAGTTTAGTTGTTAAACACTTAACGCATGTTGAAAAAAAATGTTAGCGCTCGCAAAGGTGCAAAGAGGAATATAAGTCCACCGCATGAAAAATAGTTTTTATTTGTATGTTTTCTTAATAACGTAAGCCCACATTTGATCCCTTTTGGTCACAAATATATTCAAGCCATTCTTTTAAAGTAGTAGTAATAAAACTACGGCACAAACACCACCGCAAAAACTCTCATCTAGTATTCCATAGCGTTACGTAATTGCGCAAGCCAGGAAAAGCCACCGTTTATGTGACGATTCGCGCCAACACTGATACGTATTCGTATTATGCATTGCTCGACCACAATTAACCTAAGTTTACAGCGAAAATCCGGGTAATTTAAAAAAAATTTTCCCCTCCTTTTTAAAAAATCCTGGATTCGCCTGTGGCAGAATATATTTTGGGAGACCGGAAGTATAAACCCCGACCACACGACGAAACACAAAAATATGGTCGTACTGCTGACCGTTGGTCAGATCATCAGAAGATACAATCAACCAACAATTACTACATTTTGATTAACTGTAGCTGATATATAACCTTACACAAACAAATTGAAAATCTTTGGTGTTTATAAACATAATTATAGCCAAAAGAATCTATTTTAGATCTCGTTAGGAGTTTGGTTCAGAATTGATTTGCCTATTCTTAGGAAAAAGCTTTTCATAGTTTGTATATGGAAGGACCGACCGATTAACTGAAACATTTCCACTCTGGATTGATATAAAACTGGTGTTTAAAGATTGGTTGCATTGTTTGTTTCGTTGCTCATTTTATTGCCAATATATGCAGTTTTCATTCTACATCATGCCTGTGCCGCCGTTTTCAATGCTTTTCAACAGAATAAGAACTATTTGACCCATTTCCACGATGAGCCTCATATAAACTTAAAACAGGGTACGATTAATCCTAGCAATGTACTTTTAGGAGGGATATTGACTCGTAAAGCGCGCTATTTGTAGTCAATGATATGATACTTTCGCTTGACAAGAGGGCACGGTTTGCCTGCCTCGGTCCACCGCAAGGGCCGGGGTAGGGCATTCTATTTTATGCTCTATTGGTTGCCACGTAACCTGCTTATGTGAAAAGGATTGAAGTTAACATTACCTGTCTTGTGTCTTCATACTGACACATGGTAAGAATAAAAATGTATGTACAAATTGGAAGATTGATTAGTTCCAAACCAGAAGAAAGGAGATTGCCAAATTCTAGCCTCAAGGCTCTAGGCCTTTTATGGGTTAAGGACCATAAACTCTAAAGTGAGAACCAACTCTATGCCTAAACTATAAACGCTATACCTATTACGGCATACGTTGCATCTTGACTATCTTTCCATGAGCGCCCAGAATTTCATTACGTTCGCTTTGTTTAGAGCACGGAAAAGTTTAGCTCAATTATCTCCTAACTTTTGTAATTTAATCTTACTTTATGGCAAACACGATAAATAAATAAATGAGCGAACAAAAGTAAAACAAGAAACAAAGAAACATTGCCAATCGTACAGGCAGCATCATACACACAAAGTCTCTGTTTCAAATGAAATTATGTTTTTCATCTACCATGATACCAAGTCCCACAAGAAGGTGGTAGGTACAGTGCACCATGTCACGTATAAGTCTCAGGGGTCAGAAAAATGAAAAAAACGGCCCCGACGTTTGCTCTGAAGCGAAGCTACCTGAAACTTTGAACCCCGTTGCGACTGCTAATACCAAGTTCGCTTTTGACGAATTTTACTTGATGGAAATGGGCTATATATCAAAGCGCTAAAACAGTCATAATTTTCGGTATTTGGCACCGTTAATTTTAAGCGACTCCACAGTGACAAAATATACCAAAATTATTGTATAGGCACATTATCTTTATATTTGTCAGACACGTGCTTTGTTGGTTAGTTCCGTTTTTGTGTTGTATTATTGCTGGGCGCAATAAACGATGACACGTAGTCATCTTTTACGCATTGGTGCTGTCAGCTTTCGTGGTCACGTGCTGTATCCTCCATTGTAGATTGTTCACGTTTTTGTTTTGTTGCGCTGCATATGTTGTGTTGTTGAAAGCCTATCTAAAGGTTTTTTTTTTATTTATGATGTGAAACGCAAAGTGTTATGTGGAACAATATTTCAAATCCTTTTTATAACAGTTGTCTTTTTATTGTAAACATTTTGTGCCTTTATCTTGTTAGTAAGCGAACGTGTCACCGTAAGGTTGGGATGTACTGTTAACTTTTTTTTTATCCCTATGCCTGTTCCTCATACCAGTGTGATTTTTTTAGCCAATTCTGTTCCAACAACCAGTGTACAATTCAGTATTTTTATATGTATTTGTGTTGACAGGTTTGCAACAATAATTACCAAAATGAAATTGGTTTTGTGTCTTTTGACACTGGTAGCTCTAATTTCCAAGTCAAAGCAAAGTGCTCCAGAACAAGGAATATGGCATGTTGTCCTCGATTCTGCAAATAGCAATGCACTAGTCAGTAAAACTCTCTACAACGAGTCCACCATTTCCATAACTTTAGTTTCCACCTGCAAAGGAGATTTCACTTTCTCTTGGTACATACGGGGTACAACATGTCTTGGATTGCCAAGGTACCAAGCTAATGTGGTTCAATTACACCCAGACATTAGACTGAATGATGATGAAGTAGCAGAATATGTTAGTAACAGTCCGGTTGAATTAGCGTGTATGGAACAACCTGCTCTCAGTGCAAACAATGAGTGGAAACCAGTTACACCACCAAAGAAAAACAATGATACCACTGCAAATAGCAGGTCTGTCAGAGATAATACTGATTCTACAAACCCTGCTCCTACCGCTAAACTTCCAACCACAGTAAAATCTTCTGATAATGGTGTCAAAGTTCATGATGTAGCTAAGACACCTATGCAAGGAGAATTTACTGTTGTAGTATGGATAACTGATATGGATGTTAAGGGAAACGTGTCCGTTGATATAAAAATGAAAACACCGTTAGGATATCTGTCAGCTCATGAATATCCACTGCTCACATTTTATTTAATTATGTGTATTGTTTATGTACTTTTTGCAGTGGCATGGTTTGTTATGTCAGCATGCAACTACAGGGACTTACTTAGAGTTCAGTTCTGGATCGGAGGTGTCATACTACTGGGCATGATCGAAAATGCTGTCTTCTACTCAGAGTATCAAAATGTCAATTCTACTGGTATCTCGGTATTAGGTGCAACAAAATTTGCAGAAATAGTTTCTGCATTGAAGAGGTCTGTTGCCAGAATGCTCGTAATTATAGTAAGTCTTGGGTTTGGCATTGTCAAACCAAGACTGGGACCAATGCTGCACCGTGTCATTGGAGTGGGCATATTGTACTTTGTACTTGCTGTTGTGGAGGCAATGATTAGAAATGATGCTGCTCTACATGACTCTGAAAAAAACAAATCAATAATGTTTGCATTTCTACCTTTAGCTATCCTGGATTCAATTATTTGCTGGTGGATCTTTGTAAGTTTGCTGCAAACCATGAAAACCCTTCGACTTCGCAGAAATACTACCAAGCTTTCACTCTACAGGCATTTCTCCAATCTTATTATATTTTGTGTGTTAGCCTCAGTTGTCATGATTCTGTGGTCAATAAGACTTCACAACAATGAATGTGTTAGTGATTGGTCTGAACTATGGATGGACACTGCTTTTTGGCCTATTCTTTTTTCTGTTATACTTCTTGTGATTATGATCCTTTGGA
Organism: Ascidia mentula; assembly: GCF_947561715.1. Classification (NCBI taxonomy): domain Eukaryota; kingdom Metazoa; phylum Chordata; class Ascidiacea; order Phlebobranchia; family Ascidiidae; genus Ascidia; species Ascidia mentula. The sequence continues at coordinate 7,866,795 of NC_138574.1, read as the reverse complement.
GACCTACTGCTAACAATCAGCGCTATGCATATTCTCCAATGATTGATGGCAATGATAGTGATCTGGACGAAATGGAGGAGTCAATGTTGGGAAGTGGAGCTACAGAGGGAATGAAAATGCGTGGTCCCAAAAAGATCGATCATGATAAAGATGCAAACAAAACAGAGGAAGATTTAAAATGGATCGAGGAGAACATTCCTCAAACTATTGCTGATGCAGCACTCCCAGCATTGCTTGACTCTGATGAAGAAGTTTTGACCACAAAGTATGAAATGAGTAAAATGGAATGATTGAAATCGTGGCTTGCCTGTTTTTGGTACTGGCCGGTTACAAAGATTTCATGAAACATAATCCATGTGACAACAAGGAAGTGTGACTTCTTGATTGTGTTTATGTTGTTGTTGGTTCTGTTATGTTTAGAAGCAGATTGAACATGTTCAATGGAATTTTGTTAATAGTAAGTTCGTAGCATTCTGGTAATACAGTTTAAAAGTGCAGCTTTAACAAAACCTACAGCTTGTTTATTTTGTTATGCTTTGACACAACTGTTTGCTAAACAAAGTAAAGTTTAATGTTTGACATCCTTATAATTAGAGAAAAAAAGCTCTTCATTCATCAAAGTTTATGTTATTCTAAACAATGTTCCAAATATTGTTACTACATTGCACATGTATTGGTTTTACCAACTTGCTAATCAGTTTACCAATATCGCCTTACTGTTTTGAAAATGTATTCAAAGATTTATGTACTATAAAATCTTGAGTGATCATTGTTATTGATGACATAGCATTACAATATTACTACCGAAATACACGTCTATATATATGTGATATGTATACAACAAGATAGTTCTAAATGCTGTGCTTTAGTACAAAAAAGTGTACCATTACTAATTGTGATACTTCAGTAAATTGAGTGAAAACTCCAAGCCAAACCAAGAAAGCATTTTTTTACAATTCCTATGGTTTATTGATATAATATGCAATTAATGTTGAAAGTAATAAGTGACTAATATTTTGCAGTTGGTAAATTTGATTAAAAATGCCAATTATTTGTTTGGTATAATGAAGAACTGCCATTATTAGGGTAGAGAAATGGATACACATACAATATATACATGAGATAAAGAAGAAATCAAAACCTCTGTAGCCAGCTACAGCAGTTTTTCAGACTTTTCAATGACTAGTTGTGGTTATTTTCACTTGCAAACATTAACCAATACATTACAGAAACAGTTCTTTGTATGTTCTGATGGCGGTGGCCACAATATTTTCTGGAAGGTTAGCAAATCCCCTTATCGAAATGGTGAAATTAGGAGATCCAAATATTGACAGGCGAACATGAAATGTGTTTTCATCCTATAATGAACACAAAAAACAATTATTTAACTTATATTTTATTAGTGTGTTGAGTCTATGGTAAATATACCTGACTGGTATTTGTGATCGATGATATAGTAATTGAAACATCATCACCGATGTCAGCAAACCATACATGCATATCAACTTGTTTTTTTATGTCATTAACTATTTTATGAATGGACGAACGAATCTTGGCTAAAATGTTGCGAAAGGTTTTTCCTTCCACCATTATTCTGCTGCAAGCTACAAATGATTGTGGATAAAAATCAGTAATACATCTGCTTGGTACTTCAGTGGTTCATGTACTCTAACCGTGTTCCATGTTGGTAAGGCAGTGCTGTCTTCTTGAAATTAGGTCAGTGCAGTTTTCCATAACTTGATGTACATTACAAATCTCTGCAGGCATAGAGACCCTAAATTTTTAGAAAAACATAGTTGGAATCCAATTTTAATAAATTTGAATGTGTGCTCACCTAGCCTGTCTTTTTGTTCTTCTGGATTGTGTTCTTGTTTGGCCAAAGGGATAACTAAACAAGAAAAACACATGATAAAGCCTAGATTTGTCACCTACATTGGCACATGGATACATCCATAAATCAGTAAATTTACTTTAAATAAAATAATATCACACACTATTTTAAACTGAAGTATTGTGATTATGAAGGCCAAATAAATAATTTGTTGAATCAGAAACCTGTGTGTCCAATGTCTGGAAGAGTAAGTCCGGGGCCCATACCTGGTTCTGGTCCTGAAAAGTAAATAAAGCTTCACATTCTAACTTCTACATGTGTTTCCTAATTAGTAAATGTTATGATCAATGAGCAAATGAGCTTGCAAACAATTGCCTTATGTGTCTCAAATATGGCAATATTACAAAGAAATTACCAAGTTCTTGAAGAATCTGGATTGTAAACATTTGCATGTCTATTGCCTGTAGTGTAAAAATTGTGCAATGTTGGAAAGTTTCTGCAACAGTAAAAATATTAGGAAAATCTACACAGCAATTTTGGACAAGGCATTACATGGCAGGCAAAATTGGCTGGGGTTGGTAAGTTTCATGTACTTGCACAACAGATGGAGCGAATACTGGCCTGAAAAAAGTTTTTAAAAATTTATTTTGACAGTTGAAATAAAATTTGGTACTTACAACTGATAGTTCATTGAAGGAAGAGGCTGTTGCTGTCTGGACAATATATTATTCTAAAAAAGAAAAAAAAAATATTTGTATGTGAAATACATCACAAAGCAGGAATGATGTCAAATCGGGCATTTATTATACTTCTTTTCTGAAATGACTACCAGAAGCATGATTTAAAGTTACCTCTAACATATTTTGTGTGAGGAATTGTTACAGAAAATGGGAGGATTTTTTTCACACCTTGACTTCTCTCCAGTGCCGAAGTTTTTCCTCCAGATCTTTAATAATATTGTTAACTGAAGTCAGTTGCTTCAGAAAGTTTGAGGTTCTTAAATAGTTGTTGTATTCTTCTTGATTATGAAATTCATGAGTTCCAGTTTCGTCCGTTACTACTCCATGAAACTAGAGTTTAACATTTTTGTGTTGTCAGTAAAAACATAGTGACATCATAATGTTAGACAACCTGTGAAGTGTGGTTCATAGGCATCCAGGGGTTTGTGTTATATATGTTAGTTGGGGGATTGAAGTGAAACCTGAAATGTGAAACAAGAAACACAAAATTAAAAAAAAAAATGTTTCCAGCATTGAGCATGAAGGGTTTCTTTTTTATCTTATGTATTTCTTACCTTGGAAGTTGAAGTGGTGTGTTCTGGTAAATCCTACCTCTGTTATTTGTCTGTCATAAAAAAGGATTTGAAAAGTATCAAACCAATTGTGTTGAAAATAGCATATTCTGCCTTAAAATAAAGGTTTCTCGTTTCTAAGCACAATAACATTGCATTGTTTCAGCAAGGTTATGCATTGTTTGTGAGATGTTTTACTTACTATTGGACAGAATTATTTTACATTTGAAGTGTATTGCATTTTTTCTACACAAAAGTAACAAACAACTAGCAAAATTACCACAGTAGGAATGTGGATTTGGGGTAGCGAAGGATTTCCAATTGAAATAACATTGGCAGGAAGACTGCCTTCAACTTGTGTTTTTTCTTTGCTGTCTTCCCAAGAACTACGATTGGAAAATATTTTTGTACCATTTCCAATGTTAACTGTCGCTGAGAACTGTGTAAATCGTATAGACAAAAAACATCAACAAAACTGCAATGATAAAGTTGTCCACAAAAGTACCTTTTCCACTGTTGTATTGTGAGAAGAGTTACCAACAGCTTCCTTCCATGTCCTAATTTTCACATGTGCGCTTTGTATTGATCCTGTTGGTCTTGGCGTATGTCTGTAATTTTAAACTTAATTACCTTACTTAAAGTCAAGTCACCGAACAAAAACCTTAATATAATGTTTTTGTTGCTGCCAGGCATATTGTAACTTAATGCGGAACGTTTTTGTCGCTCTCTGTAACCTGGTGCAAGTACTCTGTTAAATAAAAATAATCATATATTTAAGCAATTACTCATCAAATAAACACCCTACATACATGAAATCTATATCTCCAAATTTGGACATGTGAGGTTATTCCCTTCAAATTTTTTTGCAATGTTTCATTTTGTATTTATTATGTACTTCACGTAAGATATTATCTAACGCAGTTAATTAATTTAAAAATGTTTTACAAATTAAAAAAACAATTGATTTTTGATTGCAATAATTTGTTTTAATTTTTACAAATATTAATTTGCAATGAACTATGTTACCTGTGCGATTTCTTTTGCAGCCCAACAAGTTTACTTCCAATTTTTTCCTAAAAAACAATGCTATGAAGAGTTTCAATCTTACAAAATAATATCTCCTGTTTCTATCTTTAACAGTGATACTTAACCAAAGTTGCAAGTAAAAAAAAGTTTCTTCTGATAGAACCCCAAAATTTCTATCCAACACAAAGTTTCACAATAAAGTGCTACAAACATTTTTTCTGAGTTATTGTAGTTTGTTGTTTCACTTTAAGGTTTGTTTTAAACAATTTATGTCATTATTATGTGGCACCTTAAAACTTGAGGTTTCTGGCTCATATACTACAAAAAGTTGCGAACCACTAATATAGAAAGTCATGCATTGGCGGTAATGATAAATAATTTTTAAGGGATTTGACTATACGTTAACCTGCATGGTACACAGAAAAACAGTTTTCAGGTAGAATACATGACAAGTTTAATCACCCCTTGTCGACTTTCTAGTTTGCTGTACTTTGCATCAATTGTTTTTGAGCAAATTAACATACCTTGGTAACTTTCCACAGTTGTAAGAGTTGAGAAAAAAGGTCGATTTTTTCATTTGTTTTTTTTCTAAAAAGTTTAAACAGTATTTTTATTGTAAAATTGCCCAAATAACAACTCAGCAAGAAGTGTTACTTTAGTTTAGGCTATCTGCTGACATAAAACAAAAAATACATTAAAATACAAATACACAATGCAATACAGAATGTTTTTTTGATACTTACAATTTATACTGTGCAATTGATCTTTCAAATACAGCTCTTGCTGCAGTGCCCCTTCTCAAAAAACCCAGTGCATTCTGAACAATCACACTTATTTTAATTAATACAATTTTTAAATAAGTGTTTATTGCTAATATTATTCAGACACCTGAAGCTGTGCCATGGCATGATTTTGTTTTTCACTGAGTACAGGAAGTTTCATTTTAGGACGTCTCATGTTGGCCTGTGAAACACATTATTGCAAAAATGTAAATGAGTTACAACAAAAATATGTTCTGGTCTTACATCAGGGGAAGTGTCCTCAGATATGTTTCGCTTAGGGATAAGGTAATACCTTGTATTTCTTTTGCTTCTTTGTGGAGAGCCTTGAATTCTCCGGTACAAGCCACTAATATTGTTAATGTAAATATTACAAAAACATGACTTAATTTAGAATGTAGCTGGTTCTCCTACCTTGACTTGCCATTTTGGCTCCCAAAGCCAGCAATCTTCACACAAGAAAATTAAACTAGTTTAAAAGCAAAATGTATTTTGTTTTTTTTTACCTGTGTTGATTCTCCAAGTGAAACTAGTATAGTATCAATATTTTGCAATTGGTGATTTAGTTTTGTCAAAATTTTTTCCACTTGCCGACTTGTTTTCTTTGAGACAATAATCAAAAATTTTATATCATGCACTTCAAAATTTAAAAAGAAAGGTCACCAATGTTGTGTTTTCAGAAGAGTTTAAATGTGTAAACAATTTGTGCTCATCAACACGCAGTTGAAAAGGATGAAAAAAAATTGGGGCAGTATTTCTGTTTATCTGTTCTTCAATCATCAGTTGTATTCTGCAATGAAAATTTTATATAAAATAATGTAGTGAAAAGGAAACTTTTTGTCATTACTCTGATTCTGTTAAGTCCTTGCATTGATTATGTGCTACTGCAGAGCAAATCTCCTCAAATTCATTATAACACAGCTGCCACATTTCATCCATAGTTTGGTTGCACTTTTGGTAGATATTGGTGTACAGCTTGTTTATGTCATTAAGGCCCAAAAACATAACAGTTCCATTTCCTATATTAGAAGTTTCAGAAAAATATAACCAGTCAAGCAGGATGAATTTTCCCAAATACCTGTGTTCTGCAAGTTTTCAGCTAGGTGCATGGTCACATTTTTTACATTCTGCAGGTCATTTATCACTCTGGTAAGTTCAGACTGAAACACATCTTGTACAGCTTCATTTATGTTTCGTTGAACGAATACCCAATCTTCAGGACTGACATGCTGTACCACTGGTAATGGGGCTTTCACATTTTTGATAACTAGTGCCAAAATTATTGCTTTGACTATCATCCTCAATTAAATGCTAGATAATTGTTGTCTGCAAATCTAAAACATCACACAAATAGTGTCTAAACTTATTATTTTTTGCAAGTTACTTGCTTTTTCTGCCTTTAGTTTACTACCTTGCTGCTTAGTTCTGGTCTTCCACCACTGCGGAACTTTCTGGGTCATGCAAATGAAAGCTGTTGCAACAGTGGTAAACATGTGGGAAAAGGTTTTCATTGCAGGAAATCATTGGTGCAATTCACCTGATATTGAGTTAAACTCTTTTTAACTTTTGATAACTAGTGCCAAAATTATTGCTTTGACTATCATCCTCAATTAAATGCTAGATAATTGTTGTCTGCAAATCTAAAACATCACACAAATAGTGTCTAAACTTATTATTTTTTGCAAGTTACTTGCTTTTTCTGCCTTTAGTTTACTACCTTGCTGCTTAGTTCTGGTCTTCCACCACTGCGGAACTTTCTGGGTCATGCAAATGAAAGCTGTTGCAACAGTGGTAAACATGTGGGAAAAGGTTTTCATTGCAGGAAATCATTGGTGCAATTCACCTGATATTGAGTTAAACTCTTTTTAACTTTTCCCTGTGCTGAGGTCCATGTTTCGTTTCAAAACAGATGTACAAATTTTACGAAATATTTGTTTATTTAATCTACTTATTCAACGAAAGAATACAAATGAAGACAGGTATCCCCAAAACATGTTGGAAAATATGTAGAAATAGGTTTTTGAAAAACATCAAATCACATAATCATACGGAGCACAACCAATTTGCTGGTCCAATCTCCGAAATTCAGATGCATATTCATTTCTGAGGTTTAGGTATATCTTCTCATGTCCCATTGTTAATTTCTTGTTGAACGACCTTTGAAGGCAATAATGAACATTTTATTCAGCAAATTACACTTTTACACTCATACTTCACTTACATTGCAAGCAAATACACAACATCCCTTTTTCGAATAGGATCCTGTGACTCGTCAAAGGCGGACTGTGCTTTTTGCAATTCTTTTATTATAGAATCAAGTTCTAAAATATTTTCTGAAGTTATATTAATGTTGGTAACCTTTATCAGTATTTAGATTTACTTGTTAGTGTAGGTTGTTTTTCTTTTTCCATTATGGCCCGCACAGCAATTATAGTAAATTTGTTACGAAGTTGCAGAGAAGAGTTTGACAAACACTCAAAACACACACACCTTAAACAACTTAAAGCCAATTCAACGGAGTTCAGATGAATCTGCACTCCATAAAACAAATCATTATAATAAAAACAATTACAATTACTGCTCAACATGTCTTACCTGCAATTGAGCAAGTTTAAAATATATAATTACTACAGCATCATTGAAGTAGTTCTGATGAGCAAGTGATAGAGCATCCAGATAATACTTAAAGCTAGATGAGTGGTTACTAACATTGCTTGCTAAAATATCTCCCAATAATATATAAGCCTGTGCACAAAAGAAATTCCCTGGTCAGACAAAAATTATTTATTTAAACTGAAAGTTGGTGCTGCATAACATAATGCTAGTCGGACAATTATAACTAACTAAAGCAAAGATATTGTGTTATTAGCATTTATTTATGCTAGTTTTTAACAAGTACTATTAAAATGTTAATGTAGGATGCATATTCTTATGTCTTGTTAACTTATCTTGTTGTTTTATTTGCCACAGAAAAGCAATTTTACCTTGCATTTTATTTCAGGGTTTAGATTCTCAGAAACCGATTCCATTTTGAATAAATTCATCAATGTGGAATGTGAATCAAGCTTTTCCCCTTGAGATGCTAACCTACATGCTTTACTGGAAATATAAATAGTCAAAACGTTAAAACACAAGGGTATTCATTCATGAATTAGGGCATGTGATTACTATAACAAAGATTCATGTTTGTCAAAACCATGAACAACCAATTCCGCCTGTGATGCCTCAGCACTTCGACACAATTTAAGGCAAGTTTTGTGCTGTACACATGCTTCTGACTTTCTCCATAACTATTGAAAGCAATTGTACATGGTCATAAATCCAACTTACCAAAAATATGAGGATAAGTATATACTCACATGGGCCTGGGAAGAATTAATTGGAAATCTGCCCTTGGCATGTTGCAGTATTTCAGCAGAGGCTGCTTGAAGACCTTCCTGTAAACAGAAATTTGGGCCCTTGTCCAATAAACCCAAATGAACAGCATATATTTCCTGTCACTTTTAACAAATACTTCCTGTGAACCGATGTGGCATGGACCGAGCATTTTGTTAAACTTATTAATTTACCCTTAGAGTTATTTAACAAAAGAAACATAAACACATTTGCATACCTCATGAAGTAGTTCAAACAGGTGACACAGTGCAAGTGCAACATCATCCGAATTGTAAACATTTTTATAATTGTGGCATTTTCTGCTAACCACTGTTTGAAGGGAAAGTGCCATTTGACTGTAGAGTATTGCCATATGCCTTAAAATCATACTAAATGTTATGTATGCAATTAAACAGCTAGTATTACTGTTATACAGGCATGAATAAAAATGACAAATTCAATAAATATTAAAAAAAAAAATAAAAGACAATAAAAAGTGTGTATCCTACAACATTATCAAATGTTGTTTAATTACCGTTTGCCATACATTTTCCATAATGAGGCTTTATGTGTAAAACTCAAAGACATTAGATGTGACAATGGACGTGTGCTTTGCAGAGCGTCAGCTGCTGCTAGAGTTCGAAAGATTCCACATGGCTGTTCACCTCCCAGAGCTTGCTTTTTCATGTGAGTTTGAACAGCAGTGAATGCAAGGTCCTGATGAACATGTGTAACTATTGGTAAGTAGTTGTGGTAACAACAGCAATAATAGAATTACCAAAAGGCTCTGTTTTTTAGCAGGTTTGATGATTTCTTCTGTAAACTTGTGGTGGTTGGTGTTTGGTTGGAGATGATTCACAAGAGACTAAAAATGCAATTAATATTTCTGTGCAAATTGCAAGAAAACTAAAACGTACCACAGCATTTTGAAGGCACACAATGTCTTTTGAAATTTGGGCAAGACTAATTGCTTCTTTGGCTGCTGCAATTGCTGCCTTCTTGTGGCCAAATTTAAGGTGCAACAAAGCAAGATTTAATGCTGCAAATCTAAAACGTTTTGACAAATGTGTGAAGAATTTAGACAAATAGTGTTTTGTTTGAAAAAGTATGTGATATTTTTAGCTTCCTGCTCAGCAAAAGCAAATAATGAATTGTACATAATTATTTTTACCTATGTGTCTGGTTCAAAGAATCACTATCTTTAGAAAGTGAAGACTTGCTATTGTGTCTTATAAAAAACATAAACAGGCTGTCCATAGCTCCAGCAAATTCTTTCACTCGCAAGTTGTTCAGGTAACTTAGGTAGTGCTGAAACAGATTTTGTTAAATTGTAGTTTATTAACTAGTTTCACACAAAAAAAGGTATTATTGATTACAAACACAATGTTATGTTCATAAATTTTATTTTTCCCTTCTTGATTAACAGCATTTGCAGGAATATTATTGCCCATAACTGTGTCTATGTTTTTTACAAAGAATTTCATTTACCGACAGAAAATGTATTACAGACCCCAAAGCAGAAAGCATAAAGTTTGACTTACAGCTTGTGTTAACTCAGGATTGTTAATCAGAAGTTGCCTGATTTTTATTTGTAGGGCAGTTGGTGACAAAGCTTCTGCCTCCTTTTCTTCAATAAGCGCTGCTTGTTGAGTGAAAAAGTACTCTGCTTGCCTTTGGGTTAAATATTCATACGACTCAAAATCATCACACCTGACAAAATAAATTAAAAATGCATTGATAAAATAGAAAGTTTTACTTGAACCAACATTTGTATAAAGTTGGGGACATAAAATAGTTGGCAAAATATGTTAATACGATTTAATTGTAAATACATGTGAAAATTACAGGTTAACAGCAATTAAACATATTGGGAAAATGTTACTTTTCTGATTTTAAGTCTGATGGTTTAAGGTCAGGATCAATGCTTTCTCTGCTGCTTTTGCTATCCATTTCACTTTGGCTTTCTAGGTCCATATCATCAAGTGTGACAGTATTGTTCATCATATCTGTACTGCCACCAGAATTTTCTAGATTTTTCCGTTGTTTGTCCACAATCTTTTCTGACAAGCTCTGAAACAAAGATATTAGGTTTTATAAAACTGTCAACTTACCTATGTTGGTTTTACCTTTCTGGAAGTACCCTGCGGGGTGCAATATTTTACAAAGCTGTTAAAAAAGGGTTGTATTTCACAAAATGCCATTCTCTCATGATAGACCAGCATTCTTCTACAAAACTGCCCTAAAAATGCAACAATTTTACAAAAAAAAATGTGTACATAAGTGAAACTAATGTGTTTACATTGCAAATAAAATTATTCAAACAACAAAAACTGAAAAATCTTTTACTAAAAAATACATACAAAAACACATACCAAGTAGTCCTCTTTCATGCAAGATTGAATCCTTTTCTTCCAGCACATTTGAAGAAAGGGATGCAATGAAATCTTCCAAAACAGCAAAGCTGTGATAATTGCAAATTTTATCAATCAATTCCGTAAATGCACTGCAGAGTACTTTTGAACAAGACCCAACTGTTTTCACAATATCCTGCAACACAAGAAAATAAAATGTATTTGGCAAAATTAGTCTTTTGCATTAACGAACTTTATTAAAAATAATGTGTAGAAATTATTCTGTAACCTACCTTAAAAGTGCCATCTGGCTGTTGAATCCAAGAAAGTAAACATCTATCAAGATTCCGTTTACTTGTCCATCCTATTGATTTAATCGCATTTAAAATGGTAAAAAATATAGGATAGGCCTAATTTAAATTAGTGCAAGTACTGTACAGTTTCGCTTCATTAAAGAAAATTTTCTGTTACGCTTACCATTAACAAATTCCATTCTTGGGTATTGCTCGTCTTTGCCGTCATATATGTCAGCATAACATTTAATTAAGATTAAAAGGCTCATTCGGTGGGATGTTATGTGTCCATTTAAGGAGGTATCCCCATTTAAGGTAAACATTTTTTACACCTTAGACCTGACATGTGTTTCACAAAAAACACGTTATTGAACAACTTTCAGCGTTTGTACTTGACTTCTGACCTCGTTGGCCTTCTGTGCCATCAAAAAGGAGTTTAGTGTCGTTACCGCCATTTCATCTTGAAATGTTAATGTGCGAAGTAATTTTCAGTGTTGCAGAGTTTTTTAAAAATTTTAAGAATTTAAAAACAAAATGCTTAACAAGTAAACAGAAAATTATTTTATAATTTGTACTTGAAAATGTAAAATTAATTATACTCAGTAGTATTTGCGTAGTGCCATTGTAACGTCTAATATTTGGAACACAAAATTTAGTTTTACCTAGTTTTCATCACATAAAACACTTTCTGGCAAACACATCGACAGAAAAGGAAGTATTTTGAAAGGGTAATCCCCGTATACGCAATTGTATCAAAAATTTTGTTTCTCAACAAAAAACAATATGTTAAAGGGTTACAAGAGTTTATTGTGCCGTAACACAAAGTTTTCCCTCAAATTAAATTTGACGTGCGGTCAGTCCTTCAGGTAATTACTTTTTGATCTTGACTAGTAAATATAGTACTTTTATAAAAGCTTGTCAGAAGAACATATGTCATACTTTTTAGGTGGAGATGCCTTGATGAAGACACTTTAATAGGAGTGTTCTCACACCGCGTGTGGCTCCTTCGTCAACAAAATCATCAAATACAGTACAAAGTTTTGGCCTGCTTGCATTGGTCAATCATATCTGATAATGATAAAGAAACCTCAAAAAGTGAGTTAAAAGCAATAGTTTGTATTTTTGCCCAACCAAACTGCACAGAATGAGTAAATCTATACATTTTATGAGAAGAAGTATTTTTTCAAGTAAATTAAGCAAAATCAATATTTTTGCGTGTTTAGAAATAACATCAGCAATAAAAGGTGTAGTATTCTTACCCGGCAAACATTTTGAAAGCACAGTTTTTAGGAAAAAAGAAATCAGATTCTTCCTTGCAAAGTTTTATTTCTACACTTCAATATGTTAATGGTACTACTAGAAACTGCCATTGTGAAAAGTTTGAAGAATCTTTAATTAAGGATTATTTACAATCTGATTTCAATTGGAATGAGCTGTTGTTGCAATGGAGTGACAGAGATAGGTAGTTTTAAACTCAATATATTGTGGTATGTCATTTTAACATGACCGCACCATTCTTTTACTAGAAAGTTTTTAAAGCCTGAAGTTAAAAGCCACGGAATACATGTTCTCCGGCAAAATCCATTTGAAACCTTGATTTCATTCCTGTGCTCAGTGAACAATGCTATTTACAGGATTGTGCCAATGATTGAAAAAATGTGTAACACATATGGCAAAAAAGTATGTGCAAATTTTTATTACTAGCTGTCATAATAACTTTTCACATGAATTCCTGACAGGTTTGTTGGGTTAACAGTACATAATTGTAATTGTCCAAAATATTTCAGTTGTTTGAATGCCATGATGTTGTGCTCCATGACTTTCCAGACATTGAAATATTGGCCAATCCCGAAACTGTTCAAGGCCTAAGGGAACTTAGTTTTGGCTACAGAGCAGACTTTATTGTCAAATGTGCCAAAGAGGTTTTAAACACACTATTTATGAAGATTTTGCTTAATAAGAACTGGAGTTTTTGTGTTCATAGGTCTTAGGCAAAGGTGGTGAAGTGTGGGTGACCAACTTACGGAATGAGACATATGAAGCTGCTCATGAAAAACTGATTATTTTACCAGGTGTTGGCCGCAAAGTTAGTGAGTTGCTTGAAGAACATGGAAAACTATTTGAATTAATTGTTGCACATTAGGTTGCAGATTGTGTTTGTCTGATGGCACTTGATAAGCCAGAAGCTGTTCCGATTGATACTCATATTAGGCAAATTGCTTCAAGAGAGTACAACCACCACATCCAGACAAAATCTCTCACACCGCATGGATACAATCAATTAGGTATCATAGTGGATTTAAAAAAGTATAATAAAACTGTTGTATGTATTGTATATTTACCCTTGCTATGCAATAATGTATGCATATTTTTTTACAATTGACACAAACTTGTAAATGGCAATCATTCGATTTAGCAATCAACAGATTGTTTTGCCCTCTTTAGATTGGTGAACAAAATGAATCCTCATAAAATCTATTTATTTATGCCAGGTGGTTTCTTCCGGTCCCTGTGGGGTTCACATGCAGGATGGGCACAAGCAGAACTATTTGTGAATGAAATTAAGCAGACACCGGAGATATACAATTTCCATCCCCACGAGATATCCAAGAAAAAAAGGCAATGATTGTTCAAAGCTTGCGGTGAAGGACGCATATTGGTATTTCTATGAAAATTAGTTTTGGTGCTGGGAAATGCCCACCGTGTAGACCTGTGTCACAATGCAAAGTCATGCATCACCAAGCAAAGCAGTGACGCAATTAAGTTAAATTTACGGTTGAATGGGCGCACATGTGCGTGCTGTTGTCATGGCGAATTTTAAGGTGTTTGGGGCAGTTTTAGTGTGGTTTTGAGCTATTCCAATTAGGTAGTAACTTGCTGGTGGGTGCTGCTGAAATTTATGTTGAAAATGGAGCAAAAAAATCAGGCTGTGTTTGTGGCAAAATGAATCGTTTAAGTGTCCAATCATTTGTGATTTTATGAAAGATCCATTTCATATCTACAAATTTTGATCAAAATTAGTCTCCGAAAAAATGGTTTAGCCACCCCCCTAGGGCCATTTGCCCCCCTGGTTACTCAATATTTTGGTTAAAAGAGCAACCAAAAATGGAACTGGATTTTGCAGAAAAATGAATCGTTCAACTACCCACTCATTTGCATTTTTTTGTAAGTTCCAACTCTTCTCTATGCGATGGCATCAAATTTAGTTGCTGAAAAAGTGTCAATGCCCTCCCCCAAGGGCTGGGTATACCCCCCTGTTGGTCATATGATCTTCCAGGAGGCCCAAAAAGTCCTTGCTCTGTACAGTCTCATCCAGGAGCAATTTTTTTTTTTCAACTTTGTAGAATTCCAGGTCCCTATGTAAGTCACAAGACCCATCAACGGTCATTGGGAAACAAGCGGAACAGTCGCTAGATGCATTACAGCCGAGGGCCTTGAACACAGGATTTCTCCTATCTAATACCCATATAGGTCCTGAAGAGCAGACATACTCACACATCTTTGTTAAAACATCACTTTCAAAATCTACAGACAAACATATGAGTTAGTCTTTAAACGTACTTTAGTCCATACAAGTTCATGTGAAATAATGTTTTTTTACCCAGTGATACTAGTAAGCACGATACAAAACTGCAGTTATATGAAGTGAGGATAAAAATGTTAATTGTGATCATTTACAATAATACCCTCATGCAACAAAAGGTTAAAACAATCTCTACTAAATGAGGTTCCAGACTCTTTTTCACACCAGGTTTAATGGGACTGATAAAGAACAAAAATGGTCCCCATAAGTAACAAAAGATGTGTTATGGTGTAGTTCTATGGGCGTCCACGGAAAAAAATCAGGGGGACCTCTGGATCCCCATGTGTAGTTTTACCAAAAGAATTGTTTTGGAACTAGTCCCTGTGGCAAAACTTCTTTCGCAAATTGGAGCCTTTCTCGCTGATCTTTGCTTCCAATACAACATTTCGTTGTGGATTTGTTGGATTCGAATATTCACAACGATGTGTTTCTCAACATCATAAAAAACTTTTTTGTCACAGAAAACAAGCTTCGCATAAGCACGATGTGGTAAATAAAATTCAAAAAGCTTCTCTATTAATCGGAGGAAACAAGTGCTATTGAAGTAAACCTGCAACGCCCAACATTGTTAAATTGACGCAGCAGTGCGTTGTGACGCTGTATGTGGTAACCTCCGCCCTATGTCATTTCATGGGGCTTTTTGTAATCCGCCAAATGCGATCCATCTCGTCAAACGGAAAACAGGTGATTTTGAGCATGGTACCTTTTAGGCGTATTTTAAACATATAAGAATACAAAATCAAGATAACTGTACAATACGAAAAGAGCAAAGGTGCTGGAATGGTAGAGGTTACACTGTTGGGCGACTACTTGACTTGAGTTCGAATATTGTCACGAAGCGTGACTAATCGACTTATAACTTAGCGTTGCGGAATGTCATAACTCGGATCGCTGCCACAAGCGGTTTACGTGAAGGCTGCACCTTTTCTGACAAACCAACGACAAATAACTGACGGGACGACCAAACTCATTGATCCCACACCATAGAACGTGTCGTGAGGGACGTCTCAATGAGTCTTCTGGGTCCAACATTTTCGTAAGGCTCTCCCTAACACAATATAAACTCACTGTAACTCCACACACAAACACTTTTTATGAGGAAACTTTATTGGGAATTGGATAATTTTAATTGCAACTGTCAAAAGGAGAAAGGCTTTATAAAATTTAATTTTCACAGAATATGTACGTTAACTTGATAACCTCTACAAACCTACAACTGTTTTATTCCAGCTGTATTTTAATTAAGAATTTGTTGCAAGTGACACTAGCTTCAATAAACACAACCAATTGCAGTTTCTTTTGAATAATTTCAAAACATTCATTCTGCTGAGGCACTCACGTAAAAATGTGGCATGTAGGCAAACAAGAAATGACTAATTGCACATCAAGCACAAGAACAAAATAATTTAAATTTATAAAAAGAGTCGGTTGCCAGAATCCACATTTAAAGTTGAGGAAATGGAAGGTCAGTATTATCGTGAAATATTAACTGTTTAAAAAAATTTAATGAAAATTGGTACTAACAAAAAATTTACTGATTGAAATAAATAACAAGGGATCAACTGAACAAAACTTAACAAACTGGGAGACTTAAGCACTTGATTGAAACAGTTGTGGGAATAGGGGCATGTGTTAAAATATTACACCTGATAACAAATATAAATTTTGGTAAATATGGAAATGATGCTTCATAGATTGCTGTTCAGTTTGTCTTTTCTTGTTGATATTTTAGACTATTCGGAACTTTCGAGGTTTTGAATAAATTACAACTCAAGTGACAAAATTATGCATAACAATTATAATAATACTTGCAGGTGGGCCACAATCCAATAGCTTTAACACAATGTGATAAATGAAAACAAACATAAAATGACAGGTTGTTAATGACAGTGTTCATTAATATCAACAATTACTGCTTTTTTCCAGCCGAAGAAAAAATAGCCCAGTCCCGCTCCAACAACAATTGATATGACCAAATATCCATTGTACGACATGAATATCAACATCAGAGCATAGCTCACAGTTACCTGTATTAGGTGTAACAGGGTTTGAATCCAGTGTGATGCTGAGCACATACTCTGTCTGCAAAACATATAGTTTTCACTAAGTCAGATATTTAATATATCAAACCAAACATAAATTTATTTTGACACTAATTGTGAAGGTTGCCACTGCTTTTAAACATTAATGTTAGGGATTTGTTGACATTCAACTTTTTCCGACATAGATGACAACAAAAATCATTAGGCAAATTAAATGGTGATATATGCTGGTTTGTACAAAATACCTGAAAGTCATGGAAAAAAATTGCTATAAATTGTGTGTTTATTCATTTAAATGTAGTTTTATAATCCTAATGAATCATGTTATATGACATTGGAGTTGCTCTTACTTTAATGTATACTTTGGGCCAACATAATGGGCATCATGTCCATTTGAAAATGCTTCTGATTTTTTTCCCTTTGCAATACTCCTCTTTAACAAAGTTTCTCGCAAAACTTTGAGCCCTTCATACAACATGGCAATAATGCAAACTGCAATGCAAGCACCGACCATACCTGAGAACAACACACAAACAATTTAACAACTACTACTTCACTTAAACAAAATAGTTAAAGAGATGGTAAACAGATAATGTAATTGTACAAAAGTTGAAATATAGTGGAATAAGGGTACCTCCAACAGAATTCACTGTCCATTTTTCGAACAATATGGGAACATCATTCACACCAAAATAAAAAGTCATGTGCATCTGAAATATTAAATTAAATTACAAAAATTGTTGGATGTTTAAGTGGCACAACTTCATCTGTAAACTTCTTTTAAAATAAGCAAATAAATTAAGTTTTAAAGAAAGCATTTGAGAAATCTCAATGTCATAAAAGGAAAAGTTTTACATTCATCACATGAGTCAGTTCACATCCTGCTTACCGGAAGTTAAAAGGAAATTACTTTTATGGCATTTATGTCACAGTGTGACAGAGATTACAAATCTGTCATGTAAGGGCACATGACTCATATTGTCATGCAATTAATCTTTTTTAATCTTAAACTCATTTCCTACTCTTGGGTTTTGTGAATTGTGTCTTTACACTTAACTGACAGCAACAAAATAATGCTTACTGTATGTCCTGTGTCGGAGTGATGTGAATGGTCCATGTCCATCGTTGAGTTCATATCACTCATAGACATGGTAGTGTTTCCCATCATAGGCATTTCCATCGCGTGATTTTGATGATCCATAGTTTTTAGAGTACAAATTTATTCCCTACTTACACAACTTTAAGAGTAGAAGTACAGTAAGAAAACACATCACTGCAACAGGGTGTATATATATACTTTTGGTCCCTCTTAAAAATTGACATTAGTTTTTTGCTCCACAAATGACATGTACATGGTCAGATTTGAATATTGTACGGTATATACAGAACAAAGATACATAGCACCAATATAAAACAACATTGACATCACTGATTACACAGAAAATAACTACAGCATGCATTATCCAAACTGTACCGTGACATATGACAAGAGAAGAAAAAACAATCAGAAAATATAAATATATAGAAAAATACATGAGAACTTGTGGTAAATGGTGGCTAAATATTTATATACAGGTTGATGTGAGTAAAAAATATGCATAAGCAAAAAAGTACTGCAAGCACCAAAAATGGCAGGAAGTTTAGATAAACTGTATAATAAAATCAACAACACTTCACACATCATTATTATGTGTGCCAAATATCCAATAATTTCTTGAAAATCTTAACAAAAAACCTGTTCTTGAAATGACAATAACCAATAACAATAAATATCGAAATTTATCAAAACAAATTAAAGGTCTTGTTAAATCAATGTCATATGTTGGACAAAACACTACAATATTTGGAGTACCACAAAAAATGTGCAAATAATGAAAAGTACACAACAGCAGGAAGCATACAAACCTGTGCAATGAGATAAACAATGGCACAAAATTTTTACACAAACACAATTGCCAAAATTCAAGCATTGCAACTAAATAATAAACAACATTCTATTATTGGTTTAAATACTGACTAAAATCTTGCTTAAAGTTCAGAGGAAACATAACTATGATATGGTACAATTTTTGTTTTCCTGTATTTGACTTGCTTTAGATCGCATGAGTTCAGCCAACTCTGACTTTTGAATGCCCACAAGCCCCTCATACAAACCCTTCACTGCATTTTCCTCACTTTTATAGCTACAACCATGAAGCCATATTAGGAGCATTCTATGTCCATGCTCTCGATAACTTTTGCTTCCAGTATATTGTTCTTCAATTGCTGCCAATTGTTTGTCAGTAAAGCCCCAGAAAAAAGCCAATTGCTTCCACTCGATTGCTTTCAAATGTTTGGTGGCCAATCGAAACAACAGTGTTCTAAAGTGTTGTGTTGATGGTTGATTGTCAGGTTTAAAACTAACAGCATTCTGATGTTGGATTTGCAAACCTTCATTTTCAGACAATTTAACAAAGTGACGATATCTTTCCGCTTTAATTATCATGTCAACTATGGTGATATAATTGCCCCGGGAAGCCACATCTAAAGGTGTTTTTCCTTTTTGATCAACGAGTACTGTGCTGGAATTCGCAACAAGTAAAGACTGTGTAATATCACTATGGCCATTTTCAGCTGCAATATGTAGAACTGTTTCATTTCTAGCATCTGCAACACTTGTATTGGCACCAGCCTTGATCAAAAGGTTTGTTACCTGGAGATTGTTTGTCATAACAGCAAAGTGAAGGGGAGTTTGGTTGTGTTTGTTACCAGCATCAATATCTGCATCATAATCAATTAGTATCTGAGCAGCTTCAACATGGCCATCTTTTACAGCAAAGTGCAAAGGACACATTTCCTCTTCTGTTTCAGAATTGACATCAGCTTTATGTTTCAACAGCTCCTTACAAACCATAGCCTTTCCTTCTTCTGCAGCCACATGTAGTGCTGTTTTATGTTCTGCATTCACTTCCTCAATATTACATTTTTCAACAAGTATTGGTATCACTTCATGATACCCATGATTGGAAGCAATGTGCAAGGCTGTGTTTCCTGATTTATCTTTTAAATTTGCTTCACACCCCAGTTCCAAAAGTCTTTTCACCAAGCCTGTTCTACCATACTTGCATGCAATATGCAGGCTGGACTTGCCACTGTCATCAACAGCATTCCTATCAAAATCCTGCATTTCTTCAGACAAGACTTCAATAATTCCCTTGTGATTATTCTGTGCAGCACAATGTAGCCATGTAAATCCATGCTTATTTCTGGAACTCACACTTGATCCAACTCGAAGCAAATGTTCAAGGCAGGACTTGTGGCCAAACCATGCAGCCCAAAGCAATGCATCCATTCCAAATTTGTCAGTTAAATCAATGGTGGCTCCATCATCTAACAAAACTTGCACAATTTCTAAGTGTCCATTTCCAGCGGCCCAAAGCAAAGGTGTTCTATCATGTTTGTTTCTGCAGTTTAAATCAACACCAGACTTAGCAAGGCGGTCAACTATGTCAGCATGACCTGTTTTGCAAGCTTCATGTAGCTCCCTCTCATCTCCAACTAAAATTTCATCATCTGCATCAAAGTTGTATCTTGGAATGGAAGAGGTGGAAGGCCTGCTCTGTGGTGAAGCTTGTCTACCATATAATATGCTGGTAGCACTTCCGATTGAGTCTGTCTCATATTTAACATTTGGAAAATTAGGAGATATCTGTCCACTGTTGGATGTCCTGGTTGGACTTACGCTGCCAGTTGTTTCAGACACAGAAAGTACACTATCTGACTTTTTAGACAGTGATATTTTACTACTATAGCCATTGCCATGAATATGTGTAAGACTCTTTTGTTCCTCCTCCACTAAAGATGAGTTTTCAGACATTTTTAAATTTGACCCAATCTACACACATAAGCTGTTTGACATGATTTTCAAAATTTGGGCTTGGCAACGTAATTACCAAATGTTAAGCAGTACACACAACAGCTACAAGCCTGCAAAACAGACGAATGTCATCTTTAGGTTTGCTGTCTCAATTTGAGTAAGCTTGTTTGTCAAAGAAAGTTTGTCACGATCTTCTATTTACTTACCAACACATAACATTCCTGAACTAACTTACTCCGGTCCCCGCGTCACGTCAACTTCTTTGGACGCTTGTCAAGCACGAATGACTTTCATTGATAAAAGTATGTTATTTTATGACGCGTTATTTTAGTTTTACGACTTCGACAAAACAAGGTCTTGTGTGCTTTTATATATGTGTAAATATATATTGGATTTCACAATGACTAATGGATTGTGGCTATACTGGCAAAGAAAATGGATGACAAATCAATTTACTTACTTGATTGTCACACAAAAGACGAAGATTTGTTACTTCTTTTGAAACATCTTTTACTGTCGGCCCGCAGGCGGTCGCTTGGGGGTGCAGTTATGTTGTCGAATATGAGTGAGTTGCTTCGGCCAACTTAAATACACACAACCAAAAACATCTAGGAGTAGGTAAAGCCAAAAACTATTTTATTCCACTGGTCCCCATGGTTATTCCTGTGGCGTTTGGAAGATTTTGCACCTTGCTATTGCTATACTAACCATGACCACCGAACTGAGTTAAAAAGTGGAACAGGTTTGAAATATTGGGTGACATAAAACATGTGGGTGGCATCAGCGTAATGCTAATTTATATATAATTATTGCGTCGACTTCAACCGAAAATCCAAACGGTTGGGAACCTGTCATGTAACATGAAGACCCTGAGGTTAAACCAAGGGCGGAGTCAGGAGGTGGGGGATAGAAAGATTGTCCCCTAGATTGTGTTGGCACTTAAAACACCCAAAACACTGCAGTGATAGACAAAAGGGTTGTCTAAGATTGATTTTCGTTCATCGCTATAGCGTGTGTAACAGACGTCACAGAAACCAAAGTGCTTATATTGCGTAATGTATTGTGTGCAGCACTGCACAAGTATTGCATAAAAAAACTGATTTAGTCATCGAATGTTCTCGAGTAAAGTGATTCATTCAACATCCTGTTTACCACATAAAATGTTCTCCTATATATGCTTATGTCACACCACACCTATGTTCTTGTATTATGTTACTTCAAGCGGCTCATGACATCACGTGACATATTGACCAATTAGCTCTCAGCATGGAGAGCTTTAAAAAGCCCAGTGTGTACCTGTAAATTCCATCTATTCGATTCGATTCTACTCGTAAAACTGTTACACTGCTATTATTACTGAGACTCTACAACCTATTCGCCGGCTTGGGATTTATTCCCACAGCCTGATAACAAACTGTTTGTTCGAATTCAACGGTTTGCTGACGTGCTTTGTATGGCGCGTGCAATGTTGCCTATTCGTCTGTTGACCGAAATAAAAACCGACACAGTGCAACGCAGTGGGGATTATATAGGCTAGGATACTGCAAGCATAAACTATAACGGTTTCGGCTTGTTTTGTAAACCTGCAGAACTTGGTAACGCGCCAACTGCCACATTAACTTGACTTTTTTACAGTTGCAACGTGACATTGCGACATAATACTGAAAAACTGCTCACGTGAATTTCGACAAATTAAGACACAAAACATACAATGACGTATTTTTAATCTCTGCTGATTTGAAGCTCGAATACCCAGAAATGTCTTGAGAACGACTAAAGCAACATTGCCCAACCACAAAATTTCCAACTTAGTAATGTAGTAAAGGAAGCTATAGTTCCTTTCAAAACGCAATTATATGAAAGGTATTTTATGCGCTTTGCCATACCGTCTTTATTTCTACGACCTGTCCTTATTTTTGAAGTTGATGTCTTAGAATATGCGAGCGTTCTTATTTCTAAGATTTTTTTCTTAACATTTAAGTCCTTATTTGTGCCCTGTATACAACATTAAACTATATCATGGTATATTTTTTTGAAAAAAAACATCGCCATTTTTTTGGAAAATACATTATTTTTAACTGTTAATTTAACTTTGTCGACCACCAGTCATATGGTGGAGAAAAAAATAATAACTTTGTATATGCCCCCGGCGTTCATCTAGCTTCTAGCACATCCAAAACTAATACATATATCTCCTGTTTTCCAGAATTGAATTGTTTCTGGTGAATAGCAGTGTAGTCAGCGACGTGCTGGTGATCATCGAAATTGTACTTGGAACCAAGTCCGACCACAATATGCTAACAATACCCTGTGTTATTAACGAACTAAAGCCAGTCGTATAGCCTACGAGGAGAGGCGATCCGATAGGCGGCAATTATACTAAAACGAAAACACGCCAGTAAACGAAACGGATTGAAAAAAAACAAATTACTTCACTGTTGACTGAGATTATCCACCTTCAAGGTAAGGCTAAGCGTAAAGGCATGGAAACGTGGCAAAAGCCAAAAGTGATTTTCACACACAATTAATTCAAAACAAAAAGCGTTATTATTCAAAAAAAGGATTGGAAAACGCTTCGAAAAACGACATGCGGGAAAAACACAAAAAACATCTATAACGACTTTCCCGTCGAATTCTTTATAACCTTTTGTGAATATAATAAAAGGATGTACATAGATGCGTGGACCCTGATTCCTAAACCTGTGGAAGATCTTCTGCAGCCCCAAAACTATCGCCCGGCTATCAAATTGTAAAACATGCACTACAAGATCGCCTCAAAAGTTGCCAATACTAGAATACGCTATGCTATAGGTGGGATGTATCCAAACATCAAAACGGCTGCTTATCGTTTCGGTTTACATATGTTGTAATATTCACAAGCTGTTTGACGTTGTTGTGGTGCGCAATAGAATACTCATTTTGCACTCTGTGTTGAATTCGTACCCTGCGGTTAAATTGCATTCGCAGAATTTTGGTGTCGGAATGTTAATTGTGTTTCCTGCTATAAAGGCTGGTCTCGCATTACTTACATTCATTCTATTATTTTGTAGTATTCGAATACAACATGCATAATTCGCATTTACCAAGCTAATTGACACCTTAAAGTTGGGAATTTATTTATGTAACTTTTTTCGTGTTTTGGGTGTAGAAAAGTTTAGTGATTTTATCATAGACCCTATAGTCGCCAAATCCAGCATGAATTATCTTTGGGTGCCGATTTGTGGTCAGTAGGTTTTTTTTCTTACTTAAATTCGTCATTCGATTATAAAAAAGGGCTCCAATAAAATCTTCACTTCCTTAATTTTTATGCAAGTAATAAAATCCACCGGGACAATATTATTGTTTATTCCATAGATGGGCAATCTTTCCTTAGCATATATAAGCTATTTATAGCCTACCCTTTTTTTCACTAAACTGAGACATACCCGAATCCGCAAAAACGTATGATTACAAGAATTATTGGCTTAACTCACTCTAAACAAAATAAGTGACACTATTTCCAGCGCCATATCATAGCCACTTGTCCTTCAGCCAAGCACAATCAAACTGTAGATTGTTCATGTATATTATACCCTTTCATGAACGAGTTAGTCGTCCCTTTGGAAGCTGAACAGAGCTGGGATGAAAGAGCAAGATGGACAGCGGTTTGTTTACCCATTCTGCAATGACCCTGATGATGCAGTAGTGTGTGGAAGACCAAATGGAATGGAAGGCCTGTTGGCTAATAATGACCGGAATGTCTCTCCCAACTTTCTCTCTGCAAGATTCACCAGCAAACAGTTTAATCCGAATAAACAGTTTATTTATTGTCAGGCTTGTGAAGTCTTCTGGCGTCTCTCTCAGACTGGCTTCTCTCAAGGAGAGTTAAAAATTCTCCTTCCGGAACAAGTTCTTTTACATTGCGGATAATTTGTCGACTCGAATCATCTAGAAACTCCATGCGAACCTGGGTACATTGTCCTTGTGAACCTGTTCTTTCGACCACTTTAGCCAGCTTTACTGGGGGAGCAGTACGATCCATATTGACTGCGAAGAAACAAAATCCCAAGATTGCAAACAGCTTGTTGCTCAGTTATGATGACAGTGTCTTGTCGCAGAAATAATATAGAGTCGAATTAACATAGACTGGCTTGAATATGCAAATCCGCTGCGATTTAAAAAGTAGATCACGTGACATACAACTGCGAAACATAGCGGAAGAGAAAAAGGGCAACGTTGCGCAATGACAGTGAAAACTTGTCTTCCACTAAACATGCGGCTCCGGGGGCGTCAGTTGCCAACCTTTGGTCTATCCTACGTCCATATGGCGTAACAATTCCACTTCTTTAGTTTTAATGAATTTATATTTTTAGTACCAACTAAATTAAACAAGAAAACGAAATACAAACTATAAAGAAGGACAAAGGAAGACTTGTAGGTGTTTTTTGTCTCCTTGGAAGACATTTAATTTCTTGAAAAGGAGGGCATGTCCTCCAAAAGGAGTAGCCTATGTATGTTAACTTTAGAAACGAGTAATAATTTTTATAGAACCACTGCTACAAACGTGACGTCACTGAATGAATAAAAAGTTCCTTGAATAATTTAACTTGCAACATTTGAAATCATATCTGGTTAGACCCCGGTCTAGTAAATTTACAGAAAATCTTGTTACGCATGATACATCAAGGCCAATGAAGCATGGAGTGTGGTAAAAGTACTGATAATTTAATTTAATTTTTATTTTATTGTTATCCAAAATGCCTCCGTGGTTTAATTTAATAACCTATACTGTTAAAGCCTTGTTATCCTTCAATTTTTAATATTTCGATTTACGTTGATGTGTACTTAAATGTTTTAGCTGCCTGTGCTGTGCCCTGGTCTGGTCCTGGTAGACTGAACACCAACATACTGCAAACGTCATGTCATTAAACTTACGATTACATGTGTTTGTCAGAAAAATGCCAACAGACTTTTTACTCGATAGTACACTTATTATTCCACAAGAACTCTTGGGCATATTCTTACCTTGAACAGAATCAAACCACTGAATATTTTTTTCATATTTCTTCAAAATTAAAATATATTTAAGTCTTCTTTGACTTGGGTTGCAACTTATCACCTCCAGGAGTGCTACAGTTACTGCAGTCACATGTGTTAAAAAAATATAAGACAAAAACATGTTGGGTGTCAACATTGTTAGTTTTCAAGGCCTTTGATTGCGGTATGAAATGCTGGCCTGCACTTGAGACATGCTCAGCTTTAGTTATTTGTTGTTTTATACAGTGGAACTGCACTAATGCTGGTCAAAAAGGTCAAAATACTGAATGCAACTTTCTGACAAAACAATGTTTTGTTACTGGAATCACATAATTACATTTAAATGTTTTATAGAATACCGGTCTTTCATGTAGGCTATTGACATTTCATGATGGAAGAAAGAAGAAAATTTGTGTTGAAGAGGAAACCGGAGCGGATAATTGTTGGTGGATTGGTGTTTCTTATGTTTGCTGTATATTGTTTTGAGCTATTAGTAATATTACCAAAAATTTATGGCCCTGGTTTCTCATCGACTCACAAGCTGTCTCATATTATAATAGGTTTGTATGTAGTTAAAATATATGTAACATTTATTTGTTTCCTTTTGATGAGTATATACTTGTATATTATAATTCTTGCAAAGGTTTTTTGCCATGTTGTATTTCAAGATCACTTTGTACAGGTACTTGGATTCTTTGTAACTCCCTGTTTTCATTGTGGAAGTTTATAATGGTAGATCCAGGAAGTGGATCAACTATACTTCCAAGTATGCTCAAAGAAGGTTGGAGATATTGTTTTAAATGTGAAGCCAACTATCCGCCAAGGTAAGAATTAAAAGGTTTTCTTTCATTTATTTACATATTTTGATTGTATGTTCTGTGTTACGTATGCTAATTCTGATGTTGACTATTTTAACCAGTTTTCTTTTAAATTGGATTAACTTGCAGGTCATATCATTGCTTTACATGTGATCAATGTGTATTGGTCCGGGATCATCATTGCATTATCGGTTCCAACTGTGTTGGCTACAGAACACGTAGATATTTTTTGCACATGAGCTCGTACATGTGGGTGGCTCTGTTATATGCAAATATTTTAAACATGGATTTTGTATTTGAATTGTACCACTCCTTTTCTTCACAGTACGTTATTTATTTTGTAATTCATATGCATTTAACACTTACCTGTTAATTCCTACTATGATGTTCAAGGTCACTTCTGACAATGTTTATGCCAATGTTGGCATGGATGTTTGGAATTGCCAAGGGTGAAACATTTCTAATGGCGATGTTCACATCCTTGTGTATTGTTTCATTTATGTATGCAACAGCCATTCTTCTGTTTCACATGAGAAACACATTAAAGTAAGCTGATTTGCAGTAAAAAAGTTAAATTATGTGTGGCATTATTACAAATTTTGAATGGTTTTATTTACTCAAGTTATACATTTCAACATAAAAAGAAAAACTACACTGGGAAAAAGTAACTATAATCAAGCCTACAAATGTTTTAGGGGTCGTACAACTCCAGAAGTAACAAAAGATTTGGGCCGACAATATAACCTTGGCATTGCTGTCAACCTGGAAGAAGCATTTGGAGTCAACTGGAAATTTGCTTGGTTATCCCCGTTGATTCCTAGTTCACTCCCAGGTGATGGAATAACATTTCGAGAGAAAGAATTAATTGAACAAAGTGGAAAAGCAATGTAGCTTTGCAAGGCAAAAAATTAACCCACATTGCTCAAAATTGTAGTTTTGCAATTGAACAGCAATATGTGTTTTCCTGACATGGTATCTTGGCATTGTTTAAACAAACAAGTAATTGTTTTTGTCTGTTTTCAATATTTCATCAACTTATGCAGCAGTTGTTTTACAAGTCAGATGTTTTATGTAGCTTTGCAAGGCAAAAAATTAACCCACATTGCTCAAAATTGTAGTTTTGCAATTGAACAGCAATATGTGTTTTCCTGACATGGTATCTTGGCATTGTTTAAACAAACAAGTAATTGTTTTTGTCTGTTTTCAATATTTCATCAACTTATGCAGCAGTTGTTTTACAAGTCAGATGTTTTATTAACACAAGATGTCCTATCAGCCTTATTGCAATTTTTTCTGCACAAACTCAAGGTGGCGGTATTTCCTTGGGATATGGTATTCAAGTTTATTTATTAACACTGTGTTTCAATTTTTTTTCAAAACAATGAATGCTTATGTCAATGAAATGTTACTACATGTTTTTGTGTATGAACTGAGACTCCAACTGGATAAATATAAAAACCTGTAGCAGAATGTAATTTTGTACTACTTTATAACCTGTGTAACTTGTTTAAGTTTACAAATAATTTTTATAATTTGTTTAACCAAGCTTTAAATACATTTTGCTGTGTTTTATCAAATCTTACAAATTTACACAGTGTAAGTTGATGACAAAAGTTTATGTGAAGTATCGACAAATAAAAGCAAATAAATCTGCCATCACATTGCTTTGCCACAAGAGGAACAATACAACATGTCACAGTTGCCACGATTGAAGTGGTAAAATCTACTGCATTCAGAGAACTTATACAGAAATAACTGCGAAATACTGACTTTAAATAAAAATACTCAAGTAGTTTTTAGGACAAAACGAAGTTGTGTAGTGTTTACTGTTAATAACATGTAAGGATTTAACAGAAAAAATGCCCTTAAAAATTGCAAATCAAGACCAAAGCAGCTGCACAGTTTTTTGCAATCAATTTTTGTGTGACAAGCTTCGTTCGAAATTTCCCCGCCAAATGTTTTGCAACGTGTTACATGATTTTCGTAACTTTGCCAGAACGTGAAGAAGTGGCAGTTGGCTATACAAGTCACACATACCCATATTTTTTACGCAATACGGCAGGGCGATGCCCAATAAGCGGCATTCGTAAAATCAAAACAGTTTAGCCCAAAACTTTCGTCTAAATAAATAAATAAACTGCAACATTGATGGATAGCTTTCGTTAAGTTCGAAAGTAACTGTTTTGCATGTACATCAACCGATCGATTGGGTTGACATCGCTGGGAGTTTGTGATTGAAATCCTCCCATTGGTTGGGATACCGCTAAGTGAGGATATCCGTCCAGTGGTGATGTGACATGCATGCTACTGTCGTTTATAGAAGACAACATGCTGCTGTTGTTGTTGAAATCGTTTAAATGGTCCGGCAAGGTGCTTTGGAAGCGAGAGTCCAGGTTTACTGTTGTCAGTGAAGAACCTGCTCCTTGACTTTGCGGATTGTGATGAGACATGAACGCGTCATCAACATGATCAAGCCGGGGTAGATGGGAGGGATGCTCGTAATCATCATACACCAGACTCGAGTCTAGAAGCGCAGAACAATTAGCCAAATATACTAAAATTGGAAACCACCGAGCTTCTCAAATATTTCCGACACTTTAATTTGGGGAATATGCAGTGTCCAGACATTGCATAACAGGCAATTTTAATAAACTTAAAAAAAATTCGTAGAAATCCTCCAATATTACCCACAACCTATGTGCTGTTGACGTATAAGGCTAGACCAAATTATGGAGCATTCGAAAATATTCGTGGTAACCGTTTATGGTTTGGCCGAAATTGACAGTAATTACCCCCCGCTGATAATTAGCGACATTCTCAGTTTCTCACCAGGTTGGTGGGGATTTGACGAATAGTAAACTGATGCACTAGTTTCAGACGCCGCGGTTGGGGAGGTATGAACACTGCCCGGTGAACGATAGTTGTCTTGGAACATTGTGTTGTGACAAGGGGTTGGCATCGATGTGTAGGAACCAGGACTCGAGATTTCATCTGAATAATTTTGTATTTAAATATTACTAATATCACCGACAAACAATATGCTGCCGAATTCTTTTAATGTATGACGTAAACTTAGATATAATAATAAAAAAATAAATAAAATTGCTTCAAAAACTTGATTTGCAATTACGTATTTGAAACTTGTACCTTGTATTGTTACATTTTCGAATAACCATTTTTTTATTGCTCTAGTCTTGTCCACAATAGACAAACACACTTACTGTCAGAATCTGAGTCTGTTGTTTTCTTTCGTCGGGAGCGATTGCCCCGCGTAGGGTCTTGGCCCGCAGCGTCACCTTGAGTTTGTCGCCGAGCAAGCTTTTTTACCTATTTTTTTGAGCAGAAAGTTGTTATTTTCTGGTGATAAATTATTACAGAGGATTTTTGAACTTACCTTTGCACGCTGATTTTGAAACCAGACCTGTACGACTCTGGGAGTAAGACCCGTTTCTGCGGCAAGTGTTTCACGTACCTATGTGTAAGTTTTGTATTTAAGCGTATTTGTTTGTGGTAACTATATGAAAGTTTTTAATCATTAACAACAAAAATATACTTTAATGCAAGAGAAATAGTTGCGACCAACCTTTTTACCAGCATTGATATAAAATCAGAAACACAAACAAAATGGCGTTTGGAAAATCAATGTTGAGAATAATCGCAAAACGGTTAAAGTACAATTACACGTGCAGCATGCGCAAAATTTCATCAAAACAAATCTTGTATGCGCTTATTTGTGGGTTGCCTACCTTTCTGCAAGGTTTTTGTGAGACTTCAAACGACGCCTTAAATTTTCTTCTTTGGGCTGTTGTTAAAATAGTTCTTGGGCGCTTTTGACGCTTGCCATCAGTCGTAATAATTCCCATGTTAGATGTTGAACTTTTGCCGCCGTTTTTAGATCTTATTAATCCCATGTGTGATACTTCATCTACAGTAAAATATAGAAATAAGTAAAGTTGATACGAAAAAAAGCTCAAATAAATAACAAGTTCAGAACAGCAAAATACTTTTGTGTTCGGCGACAAACTCAACGGAAAGATGGTATTTAAACAAGAAGGTCATGCGAATAACATTAGATGCCTTCTGTTATTCAAATATCCGTCTCACCTCCAGGATGGGTGTATTGCTGATATGGAGTTGAACCGGGTCTAACGTGTGGCGCCGTTCTACAAAATACTTCGTCGTCGCTTTTTTCTGCAAAACCAACGCAACAAACATGAGTGGTTTGATGTGGAGTGG
Source organism: Ascidia mentula (assembly GCF_947561715.1). Classification (NCBI taxonomy): domain Eukaryota; kingdom Metazoa; phylum Chordata; class Ascidiacea; order Phlebobranchia; family Ascidiidae; genus Ascidia; species Ascidia mentula. The sequence goes on along the minus strand of NC_138574.1, from coordinate 7,836,298 downwards.
TGGTGACGGTGGTTGCTACCCAAACACGCGAGCTTTATTGTCTAACCTGAATCGGAGTTTGACTCGTCGTCAACCAAATCATCTCGGTCATGGCAAGTTTTGCAACGAATTTTCTCACATGTGTTGTCCGCTATACACAGGTCCCCTGACTGTAAAAATACAATTATGTTTGTAAAAACTATATCAGGGTATTTAAAGCTTTTTAGGAAGCAAAAGAGGCCAAAAATTTTTATGTATTGCCGTTGTGATGAAAATTTGTCACTGCGAAACATAGCGACTTAACGACTTCCAGTGCAAACTGAACACAGTAAAATATCATTTTAACGATCACAATATTGCATTTAACCGAATGTCACTCACTAATTGTGGCGAAAACTGCTATAACTACAGTGATACTGGTTGTGACTATTAATTAAAAAAAAATTGATGCAAAAAAGACAATCCAATGAAACAATTTAGATTTTATATGTCACAAATCTATGAAAATTTGTTTCATGAATAGCATTATTGGAACAATTTTTGTTTTTTTCCTTATGCGGCATTAAACAAACATTTTACCTCAAGTTGCCTTCCACAGCCGTCGCACGTAAAACAGAGGACGTGGAATGAATGGCCACAGACTCTCCGCACCATCTCATTGCATGAAATACTTTTGGAGCAGCGCTGGCACTTCTGAAGTCTGCAATTGAAGAAAGAAAAACATTAGGATTCTTTTTGCTCTAGTTTGACTGACAGAAACTTTAGATGTTTAAATCCAAACACATCCAGCACCCGCACCAGGTTTCCGCAAATCATCGGAAAATCCACCCGACTTATCTAAGTAAGGGTTTAGCTGTTAAACGCCCCACCATTATCTCTCGCATAAACACGGCAAAGAGATTTCCGTATTTTACTTAAGAATGTGGCTCTATTTTCTGGTTGAACAAATAGTGAGATTTACTTTAAATCTTTGCACGCGCCAATCGTCCCTTTACACAAGCAGAAACAATGGTTTGAAATAAAATCACACAAGTTAGCGATGTTGCAAGTACGTCATCAGCTGCTGTTATAACTTGTAAGAAACAAGCTTTCTCACGACATGGGATTCCATTTAATTTGCTTACAGACAATGGCCCACAGTTCAATAGTGCTGAATTTAAGGAATTCTCCAACGCGCGAAAATTTTCATACAAAACCTCAAGCCCACATTTTGCGCGATCAAATGGTCTAGCTGAAAAAGCCGTACAAGTGGTTAAAAAACTATTGAAGAAGTCGAGAAAAAGGTGGCGAAGATTTTCATTTGGCCCTGCTTGTTTACCGAAGTGCACCATTGGATTGTGGTTACTCACCAGCAGAATTGCTCATGGGAAGATATATTCTAAAAAACCTTCCCGTTCAAACCGAAATCTGAATGTTAAGTCCTTACGATCATGTTTAATGTGTGGGGACCCTGTTAGAATTTTTAACAACGCCAACAAAAAAATATGGTCTATACGTGGTTAAGTACAACGATCTTTTGCTCCCAGATCTTATCTGGTGAAATTGCAGCCGTGGGATGAGTTTTAGGTTCCTTCTAATAATTCGCCGGTAATTAGTAGCAAAGAGCCTGTTCAAAATATTGTCACTTTGTCGCCTCATGCTGCAGTAGCACCGGATGGTGAATTGTCAACCAATGCCGTTCTTCCGCGCAAGTCAAACAGAAATGTTGTCCCACCCAAACAACTTATTAAATCAATGTAGTTTTAGTTTTGTACGTATGTTAATTGCCATTAGTTTCCGTTGGGAAAGATGTTGTATTATTGTTTCTTAGCCATGTGTATACAATTCTCTAAAAATGTACGTGCATTTGTTTGAACAACTGGACTTTACGGGGGCAAGGTCAAGAACCCATAAGAAAACAAAATGGCCGACAACCACCTCCAACCAGACACGAACTTGTTAAGGACGAAATACCATTGTGTTTTAAAGCACAGAATTGCGGCATCACCTTGCGATGAGCGGTTTCAAGGCCAATGTTTGCGAAGTAGTGAGGTGACGATGGTGCGATTTGTTTCCTTCATTATTTAAAAATTCCCGACGCAACGTTGGGGCGTCGCATAGGAGTAGCGAAGACATTTCTCTGAGGCAATCTTTTGTCGCTTTCCACAGTTCAGTGCACGTGAAAATAAGCGGAAAGGGGTCCTAGCCCCTTGTGAGACAGGCACGCGAGTTTGTTGATATTACAGAATTGCTTAGAAACGTTGGGGACAGTAAGAAGTAAATGTAAAGCGACCAATAGGATCGGTTTGGAAGACAAACTACTTTATTATTTGACCATTGTTATGCGTACCATTGTGTGGTCATGACCTGCCTACTGATGGCGAAGCACATTACCACCACCGATTCGTTACACTAACATCTAATGCGGGAATTGTTTCCAGTTTTTCCTGGACATTAATTATTGGTTTTCATTGTGGTAGTTCGAAACACCACTTCTGTGATGCTTAACTTTTGTTGTACAACTTGTTGCGGGGGCAGATTTCGAACAATATTCCCACAAGCACGTATGTCGTGTAAAACTGCCAACATGTCCTGGACATTTATTTCGGCAAATCCTTTTAAGGTTACTCAGATTTGGAGGGGCGGCAAACAGTGTTGCCAAATAAGCGTTCGCTACAAGCATGTTGGACAAACACAGCTGTACCGAGCGATAGATGACCCTAAATATAGTGAGAACGTGATTTGGAACGATTCGCGCGGATCCGAATGTGAAAAGTACATTAGAGAGTTGGTCGATTTCGCAATAACGTATATCACGTCATCTTTGGCAAGCGGATTGAAGTTTCCGTGGCGTGGACTTTCTCGATTTGCGGTTACCAAAACATGGGTACACACAAGGAGGCGGGGGGTATAAACAAAACAGTCGACAGCGGACGTGCCCGGCTTTGACGTTGCCCCACATTTCTCCCGAATGACCGAGCAAAGGCGCTCGGAGTTTAAAAGCTGTTGCATAAATTTGTCTAGCTACTTGTTGTGAACAGCTGCAGCTTAAGTGGTTCCTGCTGGGAGTCGTGGTCGGTCGCTTGGTTACCGCACGATCGACAAATACACTCAGAGCTCTCCGCTCGTTTTCTTCTTGTAATGCACGGCACAGTGCCACAAATGGCGGGTTATCAAGAATCTCTATGATTCAATGTTTGGTCTTTGGCGAAATAGCCAGTTAGGATGCCTCGGGCGCCTATAGCTTTGGGAAGAAAATGCAAACTACATGTTGCTGGAATGTTTTGCTGAAAAATTGACTTTTGTTCCAAATTTTTAATTAAGCCCAAGGCATGGTTATTAAAAAGCCAGTCAATGTCAAAGTGTTCTAAGTGCACTCAAGTGTGACTGGCGCGTGGTACATAAGCATTTAGACACCCTAAATCCCCTTAAGGACCTCGTCTTCACAATCACACCGAGTATGCGAACAAGTGCCCATCTAAAGTTTATTAATTTCTCCCGATTCCTCCAAAACGGTGAAAAGGTGGCACAGAAAGGACGAGCAGTTTTTCCAAACTAAGCTGTGTTGATTTAGGAACATCGCACGCGACTGGAGCAGCTATCTTGACGTACACAGAAGTAATGTGTTTATTGCTGGAATCTGCTTCTCGCAGGAGAGACAATGAACAACAGATCCCTCGAGTACTTGCCAAGAGTGGGTGGACCGACAGGTGCTCTGCATCTGTGTTTAGGGATTCTTCCATTCAACAAGCGATCCGTGCGTAGGAATGAAAACACTTTACCGAATACGTCCAACATTTCAAGCGAATCGTCCGCTAGGGGCGCTGTTAGATGTTACGACTGCACGTTCGGATATTGGTGCGAGAGTTCGCCAAAGTCCATTATATATTGACTATTGTTTTCTTGTCTTATCCATGTCGAACTGATCAAAGTGACAAAAATACCAAAATGCGGCTGTAACTCCACTATCCGTCAGGATTTACCAGCAATAAAATTGCCAACTGTGAGTGAACGTTTGCCGCGGGTACCATGGTACAAAATCAAGGAGTGGAGGGTGGTATAGTGGTAAGAAACATTTAAATAACCGTCAACCAGTAATTATCATGACAACCTTTGCGCACCATTCGCAACATGTTTCGCGCAAAATGCCCCGAGGATTTTGGTTTGAATTCGCAGCACGCGATAATAAAACCGTTGAGATTTCGGTAGCTGTTGACGTTGCTTGGCCCAATGGCACAGACCCGATGTTTAAACGTGGCATTTTGGGGTTAAAGTTATGGACGAAGCGTAAACCTGAGCGAACGCCTATTATTTATTTATGTCCAAAATTCTGACTGCAATACATTTAGCAAATTAAACGCAGAAGCTAGCAAAAAAATAAACATGTCAAAATGAATTTGGTGTCCAATTCATTTCGCTTCTTCTCAAACAAAATATATATTGTCATTTTTTAGCTTCTAGTTTTTTTGTATTTTAAAGTTTCGTTCATATTTTTTGTGTTACGCCCACGCCCTGATTCCTCATTGATGCTTAAACCCTTGTCATGCTTATCATTGCTTATGTTTGTATATCCTATCACAAAATCACGCTTTACAGTTCTCATCGTCCTTATGTGACTCGGAAATTAATTTTTCATCGATGTGGCGTTTAGTTTGTTTATTTTTCTAACGAATATATTTTTGAGACCGAGCCCCGCACTCATTAGACATGTTTATGCCAAACCTAAATAATTTAAAACAATCCGCGCGTCACACTAACCTCTTTAATTCGGCCGCTGGGATATGTTTAGCAGATAAAAGCTACAAAATTTCGTCTTAAATATTCATATTTGTATCTTTATCAACATAAGGACGACCGATGAATAATTAAATTTGAGCTCTGTCTCAAGCAGAAAAGCGAAACAGTATACGGGAAGAAAATAAATTATGTAAAGGTGGATCAGATGAAAAGAAAGTGTACAGAATGCCTGCAATAGTTACTTTCCTGCGCAATCACGGACAACTTTGCACACAAACATTGATTATTGGTGGCATAGTATTTGCTATAGCGAGCATAAAGTACCAGCCTTTTTATGCATTTGTCATGCGAAGAAAATAGGTCAAAGGTAATCTCCTACATTTGAGGGCGGGATTTTCACATACGTGAGCTGCCTACACGATGCTGTCATGTTAAAAGTGGTCAACTCGACAAGAATAATTTTTTTACTTACTTTTGGTAAAGAAGTTCAAAAATGGAATGGACGAGCCCTGTTCTGTAAGGCCAATGTTTAGCAAATATGTCAACACGACGGCCTGATAGCTATCTTCGCACGTTGCTGTGATGTAGTCCTTTGCAAACCCGCTACATATAACGGGGCGGGCACCTGCCAGCCTCAACACATTTCTCTATTTGTCCTGGATCGAGCGATTTGTTTACGTGACGTCACAGCGGGTTTACCGCTTCGCCACCTGAAGATAAGGCGCGACCCGGCGATAAGGCGTTGGCTGACAAAAATATGCACATACAGCATCGGCACGCGAGGCTTTAGATATGTTGGTTGCGTCTCGCCTAGCTACTGTATCCGGCGCCACACAAACAAGCGGTCGCAAAACATTAAGCGTATACGGTATTCCGTGAGCGAACTTATTTAAAATGGACGCCATGGCAATTGGGAGTAAGCTCTTTGACGTCATAAATTCAAACAGTCCCGAGTAAATAAAGTTACTTCGCTTGCTAACAGAGAAAATCAAACAGCTCACCGGTTCGCTTTGATCCGCTTGTAAATCATTTGCTCATGCGGTGATGTCATGTAGGAAAATATCCCCTTTGTTCTAACGTGCCATGCCGGCTGCGGAGGTTCGATGGCCACTTAAAATGTCGCAGTGGCAAAAATGCCATTCACCCAAAGTCAAGAAATGTGGACGCCTTGCCCCAACGTTGAATGTGGCATCAAATCATAGAATCGCAATCGATCACGACGCAGCAAAACAAATACTCGGCTCATGCACAAAGTGTAGGACAATAGCTGCTTATGCGCGGGACCCATTTGCTTGCACTGACATATATACGATTGTTTACATGAATGAAAGCTCCGCGCCGGGTTGATGTTCATGCAAATATTTGTTGTTAAACAGTAGCAGTCTAGGCGGATGAAATCGATCATAATGCACACTTCAAAGCATTCCAGCGCTTTGTAGTCGCCCCACCGCATCCACTCCCGTCTTGGCAGCGCGGCGTGCGACCGTGGAGTTGATAAAACAAAAACTCTTTCCATCCGCCCACGGCAATATTGTTTGTTTAAACGCGCTGGGCAGACAGAGCGACTTCGGTCGTCTTTAAAAATGGAAAACGCATAAATCATCAAACCCGAAATGGTCGATATAAAGCGCCTATTAATGTCGACGTTCATCACGTTCATGTCTTACCCTTTTCTCGAAGACGTGGCTCGTTGTGCCAATAGAACTATGTATGAATGTCATATTTTACAAAGCTCATTATAAATCTTACTTCTGTTAGTTCGCCCGCTGCACATTTTGAACTTCAGTGATTCGAATGAGGACACATCACATTTGACCTTGCATTTTAATTTCACTTGCTCACAACAGCTCATTCAAAGCGCGTACGGATGTGTTCGAGCGTTCCCAAGAGAATGCGCTCATTTCCAAATGGGATTAAGTCCACGTTCTCATAACACGAAGGTTTGCCACGCAGTTAGCATTCGCATCCGAAAAATATCTTGACGTTACTATCACACAGAGTTGAACGGAGTTTCGATAACGACTAAGCGCCTTACGATGAGTATTATAGATATTACCAGTTCCGTGGGTGGCAGTTTGGATTTGTTGCCGCTGATAATTAACAAATAGGGAGTTGGCTTTGAACTTCATGCACACTGCGGTAACTCAACATCTTTGATATACGTAGTTTGGCATCCCCTGATTACATAAACTGCGTTTAATGAGATGGATAAGGTTTGTGCCAGGCACGCGATCCAACTGGGAATAGTGGATGCTGTCACGCAACTTTCACCACAGCGCCATGAGGTCTTGACAGGACATTTCCCAAGCCCCGCACGGTGGCATTGGCCTTCGTGATTTTAGTCGCGTTGCGATTGATATGGTTTATTAGAGACAGCAGATGAATGCACCGGCGTCTCGTGGGTGCAAAGTTTCGTCGGCAAGTTGTCGCGTCGCATCTAATTGTTGAGCTTGCCAACAGGCGCTCGGATCCGGCGTGGCGTGCGAACACGTCAAACGCACTTTAATATATTTTTACCCAGTTGGCTGCGTTTCACTACTGCTCGTGTCGCAACTGAAACTGCCACACCCCAAATGATGCGTCACTAATAATAGTCAATAATCATCCAGAGGTCTCTGCGTATTTCTGGGAAAAGTCGGTGTCTCAACCATACATATTACCGCACAAGCAAACGCAGGATTACATCCAATAAATGACGCATTTACGACAGCATAAGTACGACCAAAAAAGACAACGAAATACGGATCCACGGGTAAATCACTTTTTCTATCTGGGTTGAAATCAATACAATCAGATGTAAAATTAAGATTTCAAAACGTGAGACAATTCCTCAGTAAAATAGTAATTTAGTGGTTTAATGGTCTTGGTGCCCCGCAAATGTTGGACAAAAATAGTCGGGCGTCGGGATCCACACAAGCATTCGCAGTTTACCGCAACAGGTCGTGTATCATGTCTGGGAATGACCGCGCGTGTTCGAAGGTGGGACAGCGAGGAAGGAGTCGAGTGGCCATTTGTAAATGTGAGAACTTCCATTTGTTGACAGTCTGACAGGGCTTGGCCGAATTCGTGAAGGAGACGCGCACGAAATGCCTTTTCCATTCGCACATAAGTAAACAAACGACTACGTCGCGATGTGCAAAGACAGAAAAAGTAACGAGTTGTAGGGACGCAATTTGATAAAATTCGATCAAGGCCTGTGATAGACATTCTTTCTCGGTTATTTGCAATTACGGTCGCTCGTATTTTTAGGAATAAAAGCAATACAAAATCAATCATTTCTTGATTCTTTATTTGATCATGAAAGTTGCAAGACGTTGGGTCAGCGACCCGATCGTGGCCACCTCGTATAAATAACTTATCATCGACTTAACTTTGGTGAATATTTCATGAGATCGAAACTAACATCATTTTCACTCTGCCAGAGACCATTGCGATAATTGCCACGGAGTCGGCGGCGCATTTGGAAAGGCACAGCAAGGTGTTAACTGAATTAATTTCCGCGCCCTGCCTTCAAAACACAGGGACCGAGTTTAAAAACGTTTCCGTAATCGATGAAAACCTGGTGACAGTCGGACGAATTTCTCTCGGCAGCTCGCAATTTGAGAGCATTAATAAAACATGACTGTGACTTAATGCAATTGGACATTCAAATCGCGTTCCATGTAGTTTGGATGATAATATCTGCCCATTGTAGAAGTTGTATCACTAGCTTTTAGGCTAAGGCCCGCATTCAACTTTATACATAATTTATAGCAACGTGTTAAAATATGTACGCACACTCTGAAAAATGGTTAAACCGTTGCAAATACAGAGTTATTAATACTAGGACCGGCGACAAAGGAAATCCAGGATGTAAAATTTTAATATTAGTATGAAACCAGAAGCAAAATTGTCTGGGTAGATAATGTGAGTTTGCGATGCATAGCCCATGCGTACACAGGGAGACGCTACGTCATAAAAGGATTCTAAGGTTACCAAAGGTCGAGACGATTTGCCGTGGACGCTCTGTGTCCATAACTTCACGCCTTTAAAGTTCAAACCGACATTGGGTTTGAAAACATTTTAAGGCGATCTCGGGCAGCGACGTGTGACGAACGGCGGCTTTTCCAGTTTGGCGAGAAATCCCGGGGGAAAATGTCGGCGCGGTAAAGAGGCCGAAGATACGCCGAAATGCGGAGGCTCTACATGCGCGGGCGGGGATAGATGCGTGTGGTCTGATTTGGCACAATATACACCGGCTTTCTCTCTAATCCTGCCTTGCTCAGTTCGCACATTGCGATATACCTAATCCCCAGGACGTCGCTCCACTAACACCCCTCTTCGTATTGCTGCATGCGTATTCAAAAGAATCATGATTTTGGCAGATCGTGAAAGTCTATTTCGCAAAAACCTGGTATTCAAGTTTCAAAGCGAAAACACGTTCACCGCAACCCGCGACTTTGCTACAAAATCCTCTTTGCCTTTGAAGTGGTTATACGAAGGATTAGGGACCCGGCGGCCGCATCCAATTTTCGTTTGAAAACGTTGAATCGGATAGGTCGGAGTGCGATTCTGGCCAGGTGCGAGTGGATGGATGACTGTCAACATTTGTCCCAAAACCAGGATTAGAGGGTATATTTTTACGAGATGGATTAGGGTTGGGTGAGAGAGAGGTATACGGGCGATGTCGCAGCGCTCCGCTTAAGGCTGTAGCTGGTAGTTAACGTATGTCGTGTCATGGCGCGAGATGCTGATCTACGGTGGGAATTTGCATTTGCTTCCGTTTAAAGGCGTACACTTATCGACGAGCGTCACTGTTGCCAGCACCTGTTTTGATCGGAAAGTATTCGCTAATGCGCGGTCGCCCCACCACGCCCCATGAGGTGATGCAGTTCGATGAAAGAGCTGGTACGCGTCGAACCTCGTGCAAATACATTGGCTGTGGCTTGTTGCGGCTTGTGCAGCCAACGCGCTACGGAGAAGCCGTGACATATTGTACCGGTACCTGGCTTCGTTTTCCTACGATCAAGAACTACCGATGATATGCCGTGACTGCGAAATTACCACTTACAGCGCGCAGTTACGCATATGGAATAGCGCCTCTTGACGCACAGCGGTCGACACGTGACAGGCAAACGCGATCATTAGGACATGCCGCCGGAATCTCGCACACTTCGCGTTCTGACTTGCTCGCGACTTGCGCGGGGCTTGCCGGAAACAGCATCCACTGCACGAACTCGTATTAAGGAGCAATAATTATTACCGCGCGCCGGTCAATTAGGCTAGATAGGGCAGTGTGCAGCACGCACTGCGCCACTAATGCTACGCTATCCCGACTAAAACCAATTAGGGTCTGCGCCGCTGTGTCAAGTTACCCCCACCAGCAGTAAAGTGTCGCGATCACGTCCTTTATGCACTTCTCAATGTTACGTTTAAAGATATTTTTCGCCGGTTCAACAACAGAAGGTAGAGCACGATTTTATTTCAAACTCCTCAAGACGATCCAAGGGCTCGTATACGTCCTATAGCGGCAAGGAGCGGTTGTTAACCAACGAGTTTGTTTGAAGCGGTTTTTGAAGTCATTTACTTCAAATATTTTTATTGTGATAACTTAAAACGTCGTGTCACCAAATTCGTCACAACACGTGATGCCATTTTACTTGATGGCCCCCGTTTTGCCAAGTCATCATTCGTTTGGCTGCTTTCCGTTAATATGGCACAAGCTTATGGTGGACGATTTATGCCAACGTGTCTCGCTTCCATTTAAAGACAAAACCAACGCCCGTCGAATGAGAAAGTTTTGCAAAGGCGAAAAATAGCAACTCGAACCTTTTACTGTAGCGAACACCCCGCGCGGGGAATAATTGAAATGAATCATATGCCTGTGCGACGCAGTTTTATTTTTAACTTTCGTTGAATTTTCACGACACGAAGTTGTTGCGTTGCGTAAAGATAATGCGCATTGCGGCGTCATTTGTGGCACGCAGACCACAGAGACATACATGTATATTTAGAGAATAGATTCCCGCGAACTAAAATATCACACTTCAGCATTAAAATAAAACACTGTACTTTTTTTGTACTTCGTCCGCAACTATTATAGAAGATCCGATATTATTTGTGGAGTTGCGTTTTATAAAAAAAGTTTCGAAGAATGCGCTTTATCTTTACTTCCGATCATATGATCTTCCTGACTTTGTCCGGCAGCTAAGTATATGTTGCAAGCCCCATCATTGATACACGTCACACACGGGGTTAAGGAGCCACTGCTTGGAAACACAACAAAGATCGTGCGAGCTCCCCGAAGCAAAGTGAGGCTGCGCGCGAGTCCCAATGCCGCCATAATCCAAGTACTGTGAAATCACAATGGTGTCTGACTCCCCACCCACGCAGACCTAATCTTCATCAATGCGACTGGGAGATTCGCCGTCTTAACGTGTCATCGCGCACCAATGCGAGAACCCGAAGATAATGCTAGCTTTGCTCTATACGTTGCTACACTGAAACCGTCTGTTTATGGGTGCTGGGAAGTAGGGACCGAACACAAGAAACGAAGGAACAGCCATATTTCCCTCCGAGAATACCAACAAATCAAGCTCCACCGTTTAAATTGTTTAAAATTCTGGCAAGAGTCGAAGGAAATGTTTCGGCGAAAACATGTGGTTTTGTAAACATACATTACAAATATCGAGGCGGTAGTCTTGACTTAACTACAAGTATGAAACCATGATATTTACGACTTACTGTTTGTAATCTTGGCGGCAGTATAATTTGCAGTTCTTCAGGTAACACGAGTCGGTGAGTGGTTGCCCGCACACGCTGCATTGCACACACGACTCGTGCCACGCGCGGCTATCAACCCACATGTAGTATTTATCGTAGATGGGTTTCTGGCAGCCCGAGCAGACTTCCGGGGCGCTGCCGGTCGTTTCTGCCGCACTCGGGCCGCTCGAGAGGCCGCTGCAGTCGCTGAAATGGGTCGTGCCACTCATCACCACTCCTTGGCTAGGCAGCGAGATCCGAGAATCTACAGGCAAACAAAATACAATAACACACTACAAAAGTTGAGGCTCGGGAATGTGTTATGAACAAACATAATCCGTAGGGGTTGTGTATTTGGATGTATTTGAACTAGAAAGCAACAGAAAGTCGCCTGTCGTTGTCAAAGCAAAGTTAGAAGAAGCGCGACAAACATTTGGCGATTGCGCGACAGTTTCAAGTGTTTGTTTGTTGCGCTTCGTCGGCGAAGGATGTAAAGCTAAGAAGAAGATAAGTTGCCGACCCAAAACCTTTTAAGTGGTCACCATCAGTTTCACTTTAAATCCTCAACGTTTACAATGCTACTACTTTTCCTTCCAGCTTTACAATTATTACCAATTTTGCGAACTTAAACACAAAAACATTAAAAAATCCACAAAAACATTCTAATTTCGAGTTTTCTTGCAATTAAAAACCATACATTTCACCAGAACCCTTAAACACACAATAACGTGACGTTCAATCTCTATTTGATTGGAATTCGATCCCCATCTATTTATTTGACTAATGGCGACACAGGTAAATCTAATCGGTCCCTGCAACTCTTACCACAGAATTGAGGAATGCGGAAAGCTACCTTCTATCAACTTACATGTAAATTATATTCTAAAACGATGCCGCAAGATGTTCACGGGACAAACCGTCTCCAAAATTGGAAACACTTATATTGAAGAAACACGTGAGACGCACGAAGAACGTGGAAATGTTGTGTGAGATATATGGAATGCCAGGAAAGCATTTTTAAAACACAGGTTTAGTGATAACTTTGTGTCCCTGTGGCCATGTCGTTTCAATTAACTTCACCACCAACATTGAATTTACCATGGATATGTAACTTCAGGTAAAATAACTTTCAAGCGAAAAAATACAATATGTTGTGAATATGTAATTGGGTATGATTTGTTAACCGCCATCAAAATAGTGACACGACTCGGGTAAAATAAGCTGCAATTTTAACGATAATATTTCTTTTAGGATTACCAATTTTTGTATTAGAAAATTACATTTTCCACTGGGTGTGTGGGCCTGCATAAAACAATATATTCAACCAGACTCACTAACAAGCGCTGTCGCAATCACGCGATTTAGTACATATGACTCAAGCAGTGAGTTGCAAGCTCTTAAATGGCACGGAAACATTGGTAACACGAGATTTTGAAATGTTTGCCAAAAGTCCAAAGAATGCAACACGAAGTAAGGCTATCTATGCATTGACTCACCTCCTTCATTTGCGTCATCTTCTTCCATGTTTGTCATAGCGAACGATTCCACTTTCATCGAGTTCCGAGCATTTGAAGGAAAGAGGGCTCGCGCAGCAAAACTGGCGACACTCTCCCACACAAGTAACTGGCACGAGCACAGCGATGTAACGAATGAAGCGACTCCCGCCACAGAGCAGTCTCGCTCGATTGAAGTTACAGGGAAACAGTAACAGACCTCGTGTTGAACTACGCTGCAAAATCAAGTCGTTACACCACATTAGATGAAACGCTTGAAAATGATACGCGTTTTTCTCGCGAATCGGATGTCTTGTTGCACTCACTTACTTACCACCCAACTATTGATGGTGACGCAACAAAACTTGCCAGACCTAATTGAGGTGAAAGTAAAATGGCGGATACCGTTTCTCGACCTCTGCGTAACGGCCTTATTAAAGTTCTGTAACATTGAAAGCAATGCCTATATACCAAAGCCCAACCTTTTTCGTATAGTATACATAAAAAGCCGGATGTTTTTAAGTCGCATTTCCTATCTGCTGATACTCTTGCTGGAGTGCGGTGGTACGGGCGGCGAAGTGTGGTTAATATGCTTATGACAAAGATATTTAATAATTTCCAGCGATAAGCTTTCAGTTATTACAGTTTACACAAACATCCTTTCGACTAACCTTGCTGGAACTTAGACTCACATAGGCAATAATCTTGTTTCAGCATCTAACAGAAAGACACTTTCCCAACACCGCAATTACTTTTTGCGTGTTTCTCCCATATCTTTCTTACTGTAAGGTGCCACTTGCCTACTAGGCTCGGCAAACAGCTTGTTCTTGACGTTGTGGCGCTGTATTTGCCGAATACCGTTTGTGAAGCAAGCGCTAATACACAAAACGTAAATCCTATCCGTCAACAACCGGCCTCGGTCGGGTAGAAACTGGATGCTTGAAACTGTTGCTCCGCAAACCCTTTCAAGGCCTGTTTTCTACATGCAATATTAATTTGCGGTTGCAAGCTGCAAATATTATATTGCAAAAACTCGAAATACAAAAAAAGCGATCATCATTTAAACTTGGCTTAACTTCAATAATATTATAGGATTTTAGAGATAATTATAATATCTGACGAGCTAACTACTGAAGACAATACAGAAGCTATTAAGCGCAAAAACTCAGTAAATTATTTTTAAAATGGCATCGGTTTCTCTGCAGACTAAAGATAAATTAAAATCAAAGTTTGCTCAACTCGTATTTAAAGCTGAACTTATTTTAAACCGACTTTTGACAGAGCTAAGAATATTTCACTGCGTATGACACACACCAACCCTTGAGTTTGAAAATAAAAGCATGGCTGACTCATAGCGCAGCAACTGAATATCTGCTTGAAGTCAAATATAATCCTCGATGATGCCCGAATTCTCGTAAACGCGAATAGCAACGACAAACAAGCAAAGATCCGGAGCAAAACGCGTACTTAACTTATGGTACTCATAAAAAAACAGACTGCAAGACCATTCAGTAGAGACGACTGATGCCGCGACTTGCTTTCCAAGAGCTTTGTTTGCTGCACTTTGTAAAGACAGCAAGTCGCACCAGCCAACAAAAGCAGCCCGCGGTCCGCACCTGCATTTCTACACTCGTCCGGCTGGCCTGACACATTTTCGAGTTTCGTGCGCTGACCCCAAACAGGATTTGGCGCACTTGACACTTGCCCACCACGTGCAACCTGACGCAAAGTTATGCTGCGTTAACACGCCGAACAGTGCGCTATTTGAAGTCACGGCGATTACTATCTGCGTACAAAAGTCGTTTCTGTCTATATTTTAATTTTCAACTAACGCAAGCTTGTTAAACATTTTGATGAGAATGCCATCAACTTTTCATGTTAATTATTGGTTGTACTATTTACACAATAAAAATATGACATGTCATAAATTCATGACGTCACATATTTCCCCTATTCGTCCCATCTCATACCAACACACTATCAGAACTAATTCAATACTTGCATTTAATTTGGCTCTAGTCTACGTCTGTTGCAAAATGTTGGCCTACTGCAGTTTGCATTTCCTCAAAGATTTTGCAATAGTATTTGATATTACGCCACTTGTTCCCGCTTTCACGGAAATGATATAGCAAACGACTGCTGGTCTAGACTGTCTCGATATGCCGGAATAACGGGAAAAGCGCACAGCAGTGAGAAAACGAACGTTTTGCGCACGCCACTTTTTTCGTTTTTTTCGCTTGCGCTAAGACTCGGATCTTGTCAGTGACCGGCATTAACAAAAATGGCGTTCATGTTTTGTAAAACCACAATAAACATGTGCATATCTCTTCATAAACATAACAAAAGTCATTATACATAATACTTCGAAATCACCTTCATAATGTGACTCATACCACGACATGTAATTTTTAACTGTGAATGGCTGGAATTGTCCATTCAAGAACAACCGCTAATGGAATACAAAATTCCAAGGGATAGATAAGTAGCAATAAATCTACATAGTATAAGTGCTTCAAAAGTACCAAAAGAAACTTTTCGTCGGTGGCGATCTTAACAAGGCAGTGATTAACTAATCGGCAATAATTTTCAGAAAAATATTCGACTAAGTAAAGAGTGCTTGCCATAAAAAGCTTTGCAGACTGTAGGTTCCATGTGACTGTTTCGTAAATAAACTGTTTGGCTTGAAATCGCTCTAATGCCACCTGTTTGCGATCACAGCAATGTTTATTGTCTAAATCGGAGATCTCGATTTGCAGTTTAGGTCTGTGGAACCCTGAAAGGCCAAGTTTCGCCCAAATGTATTTTACAACAAATCCTGTTACCTCTTTTATTAGAAGGGGTTAAAAAAGTTAAGTGTAGCTCATAGACTTACCAAGCGCCAGACGTGACACTTCCTAGAAGCCGCGTTTTGGTTAAAACCCGCTTCGGTCTTTTCCCACATTTTGAACAAATCTTGATCCGCCTTTTCTGACCTAGCAAGCGTTTATACCCTGGGATTTTGGCGGTCCGTTACGCACTGGCTCGTATGCAAAAAGCACAGTCGCCCGTAAAACAAACGGGTGTGTTTAGCTGCCATGTATATTTGAAGATACTCTTATCGGCGATATCTGACCTTTGATGAATCACTCGGCTTGAAAAACCCCTTCGCTGTTCTAGGCTTTAAAAAAAACGAAACAATAGCACGAACTCTATAGCACGGTTTTTGCAGTATATCGCGAATAAAATATCTAAAAAAATATTACTCACTCAACGAAACGGTTTCATAGCCTACGTTTTCTCGATAGACATATATAGTATTCAGTGTTCAGTCGAGACGAATTGATTCGGTTGTAACTCCTCCGTGACGTGATGTTCTTCGAAAGCTCGACGAGCGCTCAGCGCTGTTCCTCATGAAAGCGACACAAACGCGCACAAGCAATATGTCGCCACCTGGCCTTTCGCTTTTAGTCTCAGGTGACATCTCTATTTGCTTTCTACAATTCCTATTGATTTTCCTTCCGGCTCGCACACCCTCGCGCCAGTTACCTTTTCTCTTTTGTCTTCCCGTTTTGTACATAGCATCGCTGACGGGCACGTGCGGTGGTGGAGTGAAAGCCGCCGTGGCGCTGATACGCGAAGGGCTAGGCCTTTGTTTGTGTTCGGTGTGGACCAGCGCGGCATGTAACAGTGTCGCGATGTCGGTGTCAAAACTTATGTGTTTGACGAAACAATGGGGCTGAAATTGTCATTCACTAAACACCGCACGAGTCAGGACTCATACACTCTCCCGACATTGTTGATTGACGGAACATTTAACACGTGCGCCAGCGTGTTTCTTCAGGAATTGTCGTTGCGACAACAATGTAGCAGCACGACAAATAAGTGGCGGATCGCAGCTGTTTCCACCATTGCGGTTCACCCCTCACCCTCCACCACAACCTGGCAAAGTGTCGGGGTCATGTGAAAGGCCAACTACCCCTTGGAAACAATGTGCCGTTGGTCCGTCAAGACCCGGCCTCAGGCTTTTGAAGAAACATTATCAGGACAAGAATCAACAACACGTGGACAAGGTTACGGCCCGGTTAGCGAGCTCACGTTGGTCGGTTATGTACCAAACCGAAACTATTGATGTCGGTTTAATCAACAGCGGCCTCTCTCATTCAATGTTTTTATTTTTCCTCGCTTAAATGGTTCACAAGAGACCGCCGGCAAGCGATCAAAGACACCAAAATCAAATCCGCAACACCTTTCGCGTCGCAGTCTTATCAATCCCGTGCGCCAGTGTTGTTTTTTGTTGAAGCGCATCGGGAAGGCGACCAGAAAACCAGCAGCAAGGATCCGTGACTGTGTCCAACTCACTAGCGACTCCTCAGCTCTGACAAATAAAATAGATGCCACGCGCGCCGGCTTTGTACGGAAGGACACCCATCGCGAGCCGCCGCTCCACATCACTGCCCCTGTAAACGAGCGCATCACAACAAAGTAAGCACACTTCTTTCACCGACACCTGTTGCCGCTCGGCTCGCGTCTTTACTTTTATCCAGTGTAATTTCACCATAGAAAGGTCACACTCCACACGCACCGTAATACAAGCAGAGGGCAAGAACAGCCATCATTCAGGAATGCCCGCTGATTCTCATATTCTATTCTCCTGTGTTTGAAATAAGATGGTGGGTATATGGCACAAACGTGTTTCAGACGAACTCCCGGGTATAACGTCTCCACGGTTAGCCGATTTCAGGAGAATATTGCTGTGCGTCTCGTGTCGCTAGAGATGTTATCTGTAAACTTGCCGAGACGATTAGCCGTGATTGACGCGCTAAGCGATCGCCATCATTTTGGCAACACATGGGCTTCGTCTCACACAACATCAGAATCTGCAAGCATTACCGTGGATTAAAGCCGGTTGTTTTCGACTCTTCGCCGTATCGTCATGCTAAGCTGCCGCAATATTTTCACAACACAACAAATGACATCAGCATGGATGAAAATCCACGCAAGTGGGGAATGTCAAACATGTCGCGAAAGGGCACCCTGGGTGGTTTGCACGGTTTTAACCGACAATCCGTTTGGAGGACAAAGTTTTCCTCCCGACCTGCACAGAATTCCCTTTGCCGCGACCTTTCCACTTGGGAGAAACAGGAATGCGGATCCAAGCATCGCAGCAAACAATCCAAGCAAGCGTGACGTGACGTGTTATGATCAATTTAATCGCCCGTAAGAATTCACAAGTCTCACCCGAAAACGTGGGATAAGTGCAGGTTGGCCATAAATAACAAGATTACCGGCAGACCGCATCGACGACACGTACGTAAATATTCCGATTACATCACAAACACATTGCAGACGACTTGAACCGATGGACCCTGTAATCTGCTTTGATGCAACATAGCTGACAAGAGGCGGTGCCGCAAGTCTGCACCAAGCCAAGGCACAGATTAAAATGTTTCCAAAATACAACATACACCGACATTCGGTTAGCTCGCATAAACTGGCCCCGAACTTAAAGCGAGTACATTTGTTTTAGTTCACATCACGCAGTTAAAACGTTTACGCGAATGTGTTTATGGCGTGGCTCTACCGAAAACGGAAAAGTCCGACCACATTTCTGCGCGGAACTTATCAACGTGAAGCTAGATTTTCATCGTAATATTTTCTATATTTTTCGTCTCGCAAACCAAACCCGCCACAACGATCACCAGTAGGCGCTTGGTTTGCGTACACGCGAGGTATGAGATAAAATCACTAACCCTTAAAATGCCGAAGAAAATCCTAAAATACTGGTTGCTCTGTTTCGTCATTACACGAGTTTCGACCTTATGGCCGCTTTAGCTGTTTTACGATAAATTTGCATTCAAACGTTGTTTGGATAAAAATGTCTCCAATGCCGGAAGTGGTTTGGAAAGATGCCGAATTTAAATTCTCTGGTGATAAACTGCTTGTCAAATACTTATATCAAAAATCTGGTGAATTGTTTCATTTGGCATTTTAGCGGTGTGACATTTAAATGGCGTCAAAATGAGTTGTGTGAGAAAATTGCTTTAAACGACCCGACTAATTTCCTTTCCGGGCTATATGAGAAACCAAATGACTTTTACTTACAAATCTGTGTTGTAAATTGTAACTGTAATGTTTGAATCTGTAATTTCTGATGATGTCATTCGCCCACTTATCTAATGTCGGCCAATGTTCGTATTTTTGGAACCGTGATTAAAGCAAGGCGTTTTTAAGGAAACAAAGTTTTTTGACCACCGACAAATGTTAAACCTGATCCCACACAAATGTAATTCATCGATATTCGTGTTCACAATATTCTCCTAAATTCCGACCTTTAATGCTCCAGAATTTTGAATATGTGATTCCAATTTCCTTTTTTGTCTTGCCAATAGTTAATTATATTTTTTTGTTACAACCACTCAAGCAATCGTGTGTCTTCTGTCGTCAGTTCCTGGAAAGCAGCAAAGTACACGGGGTGCTCAAATGACTTTGGATCTTTGTATGTTGCCAGTTGGGCGATGTTGTGTGATTAGACAACGCGACAGAGATTTCAGGAATGCGTATGACCCGGTAAGAATACAGTGTCCGCATTGTTAGAAAGCCGACAATCAGGGAAACGTAATACACCAAAACATGATTCCCGCAGGTGGAGTGAAAACAAACCATCGCCTATAAACCTCACAACGAATGCTTTAAAATTACGTCACAAAGTGATTAAGCGTTTTCAACACAAAATATGTTAGTGTTACCACCAAAGCACTGCAAACACCACCCGATTACAGATCCGTTGTTGCCTTTAGCGTTTTTACACAAGAAGAACAAGAACGTGTTTTGACTGGCTGCGAAGTTGTGGTGTTCCAGAGGCCACGTTCTTGCGGTTGCACCATCACATAGCTGAAATAATGCTCGGTACATTATTTTTGAACGCTTATCAAGGAAGTGGTCGTAAATGGGAGTACACGACGCTACGTGTTTCTGCCAAAAGTCGATGTTAATGGCATACACATCGAAGAAATATTTACAGAACCACGAGGCTTTACGTGGAATTCTGAGGAACCGATAGGTTTTGAAAGCAAGTAGTAAAGTATAAATGACTCAAAACATTTGAGTAATGTCTGCTCGTTTAAGTAGAATATAAATACCAGTAAAAAATTCCTCGCCCGACCGTTAGGATGAAACATGAAAGCTGTTGGGAAATACAAGTAGCTTCGAGCACCTCCTCGACGCATCTTCGCAAAACAAATAAAGAACCAAAAATCCTTTACCCGCTTTTGTTTTGGTTTAGGTTGAGAAGTGGTTGTGAAGATGCGGCTGCAGACACCGATTATCACTCAAGCGTGACGACCTGAATGTTTGATCTCCGCGCATCACTTGTTTGTGACGCAGACGTTGTTCATTTGAACGGTAAATAAAAATAACTTTGAGAAAAGTGTTTTTAGCTATCAGTACCAATTGAAACACCTAAAACTGTCCACCGCCATTTTGAAATTTTCGTATTTGATGCGAAATTCCATTCCATGGTAACCATCCGCACGTATATATATTAACAGCACTGATACCAAGCAAGGTGACAAAAAAGGGCGAATTCTTTATTTTAATGTTCATTTTTGACCGCGTGATTACGTTCACCAGTGGTTATTATTATTAATACCTCACGAGTCTTCGTCCTTGTGTTTTCTCACCCCTGTCATGACGTCACCATGTGCCGTGCCGTGTCGTGCATAACTGACACGAAACTATTCGTTTAAATATCCTGGAACTGTTGGCGTCTGTTAACCCCTCTTCCGTTCATCCTTGAGTTTGTGATTGCTTTGAAATGCTCGATCGACTTCACGTAAAATCAGCCACCTGGGCCACGGATAATTTGTGTTTTGGTTTCGATTTTGCCTGACCAGAAATTCAAAACATGGTGACGGCTTTTACAGCTAAGTTATTTTGCGATATCAGAAAAATCATTAAAGAGAACAAACATTTGAAGTAAAATATAATCATTTTGACAAAAAGTTTTTTGTTTGAGTTTTATGTTGTTCTATATTTGTAGAGTGAACAAAAATGTGCATAATATAACATAATAATTATCAATTGATCAATCCGATGAAAAGCTAATTAACAGATCAACGGAACAGATCATCAAAGATTCAAGTGAGCCAGTAGCAGATAACGTTGTGCTTTTCAGCTTCAGTTGCTTCTTTTCAAAGCCAACAGGGCAAAAAGTGCCTCCGCCGCCGATAGTTTTCATTTGCGCCAGCCACAAGTTCAAAACCCAAACGGTAGCACGCCCCGTCACCGAATACGAATAGCGCGAATTCTACACTAAGAGATAATTTGCTAACACAATAAACACAACAAAGTTGACGACGAGATACCGCCGCATACTTTCCAAACACGGCACGTAATTAAATTTTTCGAGATGTTTTTGTTTTTACGCGTCGCACGCTTAAGTTCCAGTCACAGGACATCCGGAGTTGGAGCTTTTTGGTCAAGTTTATGAGGTGATTTTTCGGTGACAAAATGCCATGCTTCGGTTGTACGCGTTGGTGTACAGAATTGGGCGATGCCATTAGCTTTTTCTGTATCTGAAAAATGCCTTGAGTAATTTTGAAGCGGCTTTCATCAAAACTTAATATTAGAAACGCTTACACCTTATCAATTGCATGTTGTTATGCAAACTTTTTTATTTAAAACGGAAAAACATTTAAAAGTTTTACCAATTTAGTAAAATGTTGTGCTTCTTGTGACACACAAATTAACAATCGTCTGATAAAGAAATCAACCAAATTTTCGTTTGCCAAGTTGAAAAAAGAGTTTTACTTCACTTCACTGTTTTCATATAAAGGTTATTAATTGTCACGAACACGCCACGCTCTTATTGTTTTAACATAATTAAATTGGTTGGTGTGCGCCCCGTGCCAAACTTCAATTGCTAACAACCAAAAAATTGCTCTTTGCTTCCCTGTAGCGGCAAATCGATTTTGTAGAAAATAATTTTTATGTTGGATCCATTTCTTCATTACAAAATGACATTAAAACTAGTTGCTGGATAATTGCTGTGGCGAAGTCGGTCATTTTGGACATTAGTACTAAAGCTTTGCTGACAAAATAAGCAACATTTACGTGAAGCAGCCCGAGTAAATCATAACCTAGATTTTGGTAAAAATCAATCCTAAAACGGTGCACTTCTCTTCACTAAGCTTTCTTTTTCCTCTCTTGCCAATTCAGTGTAAAAACAGATTTTAGTGTAAAATGTCCAATCAAATTATTGCAGTTTGGCCTCCCAGTTGTTTGCACTGTCATGCTAACTTGTACTAACCACTTTTCGTGAGACCCTCAAAACTTTTATTAAAGGTACAGCAATCACAAGAAAACGGATGTAACAAACTTTTCGTTTAAGGGAACGCTAAGAAACAATAATAGCGTCCAAACACGGAGCCAATCGCCACGACCTTTTCTGTCCGGCAATAAATACTAGTTTTCATAAAGTGACAAACAGAAACATCAACACTGAGGTATTTCCGGAAAACTCACGAGTTAAAGTAATTGTTCTGCATGGTGTACAAACTATCTATGGGTGTCACCACCCCAGACGTATGATGTATGGGAGAAATGGACAAGGTGTCGTTCTCATTCGTCATTTCCCTTCCAGCTGCATTGGGCAAGAACAAGTTGTTGGGAAATAATACTTGGTTGTGGGTGGACTGGGGAATTTGGTTGATCGAGGGATTGCACCCCGGTACATGTGGATTGGTGACGCAATCACCACCAGGTGGCGACGTTGTGTTACCTCCTTCGAAATACGTCATGTTGTCGTAATAGTTGCTGGCTGGAAAACCTGGAATAATTTGGTGAGCTTTAAATAATTAATCGTACTTTTAGCTTTTTTATTTCAAAAAAAGAAACATATCCGGTTTATGCCAAACGATTCTGGAACTCAGGAAATAAATGTAATTTTGTTAGCGGCAATGAATGGTTGGGAAATAATATGGCCAGAATTTTACAAGCAAACGAGCTAACATTATTCAATGGGTTGCAGACAGTGCAAATTGTTTCAAATTGTCTCATAAGTACAGACGATGACTGATTTTGGAGACCTTATAGGTCGGATCAGTGTACACGTCTGCAGCTCAATTGACCACTTGAAATAACGAAGTAAGGGATTTATCACATTTCAACCTAAATTTTACTCACCCATCTGTTGCTGTTCGCAGTGAACTTGTGTGAAAGGAATGGTGCCTGATTGGTTGATGTTCATGTAACCATAATTTTCCATCATTGGTTTACCGTCACGAATGAGGTGAGGTAGATGGTGGTGCATCATTGGGTTCATTGGATCAAAAGCGTGGAATGCTGCAAGCAATACGTTCGATAACATTATTGCGTTTATTCTTGGTTGCAATTTTGTGCTTATTTTTCACGAGCATTGTCTTAGAAAACTTAAATGCGTATTTCTGCTCATATGCGTGATCGGTTTTCATTTCTTTTGAATAAAATCTGTTTATTCGCAAAGCAACGTTGCAATTTATTTTTTGGTCTTGGCCTATGTAGTGAGGAAATGCTATCGTTTATGGATATGTTAGCACAAACAAAATATTAGATTTTGTAGAAATTCGTACCAAATTCTTCTCTTGCTTTCTGTGCTGCAGCCTCTTGGCTTTGTTGTCTTTTTGCGAGTTTTTTCATTTTTGCCCGCTGGTTTTGAAACCAAACTTGGACGACTCGAACAGTTAATCCTGTATCTTTCGCAAGAGTTTCACGAACCTAAAACATAATTTCGTAAATTTAAATTTTTTATTTATAGCTACCAGAAAGTATACGAATTTTCAATGTTACAAAAATATTTAATGATTATAAACTGTCTGTCTGAAAATACCTTTCTACAGGGCTTGGGGGTGACCTCGAATGCCGCCTTGAACGCCCTTCTTTGCACTGCATTTAAAATAGTTCGAGGTCGTTTTGATCTCTTGCTGTCTTTTGATTCGTTGTCGTCTGCATCTCGAGACCTGTGGAGCCAAAATATAAAAAAAACATTAAATACATTGAAGAAAATACATATAAGTCACGTAATTGTAATAAAAACTACCGGTGGCTGTAATTAAACCCGTTGATGCTATCGATATAATGAAACATTACCGTATAT
Source organism: Ascidia mentula (assembly GCF_947561715.1). Lineage (NCBI taxonomy): Eukaryota > Metazoa > Chordata > Ascidiacea > Phlebobranchia > Ascidiidae > Ascidia > Ascidia mentula. The sequence goes on along the minus strand of NC_138574.1, from coordinate 7,812,259 downwards.
CTCCCTCTCCTGGCTCTTCTTTCGAAGAATTTAGTTGTCCGCAGGTAGAATCATCATCAGATGACATTCCTTCATCCTCGTCGCTTTTCGAAGCTAAGCAGTTTTTTTTTTAGTAAAATTAAAATAATGTGCAGGAATGGGACAGGACAGAAAATTGCACAGAAATACATACGTGAAAGAGCGCACATCAAACTTTTGGGGGAGAGAATAGAATCGGTTACGTCGCTGCTACGTCCCGGCGACAAATTGTTTATGATCAATGGCTTTTCATCGTTCACACTCAATTTTTCCACCAACGAGCCCGCTCTATCTTTGCATTGTCCCCAGCAAGACTTGCACTGCAGTTCAATCACTTTGGAGTTTTCGCCGATGCTAATCAAGAAATTTTACACGTGAACGCCGAGTATATAAGCAAGAAATATGGATACAAACATGTTTACAATATTGGTAAAAACTACACAAAAATTAAACGGGTGATCAACTTAGCAAACATTTTTACGCTAGAGGTCAGCACAGAGTCAGAACATACTTGTTAAATATGAACTCATCTCCCTTGCGCAGAAGACGTTTGCAGATCGCACAAGCGAAGCAAGCAACATGATACACGTACAACGAGTTGGTTACTTTCATCACCATTTCGTCTTTTTCAATCTGACTTGAACAACCAGCGCATCTTGTTCTTGTTCTGCAAAAAACAATAATCGTTTATTGTTCGTACTTGGTTTCATAATAACGTGTTCGTTTTGTGAAAATTGATTTTAGACTTTTTGAATGTCGTTATCGAAGGTTGTTGACTGGCTTGGAAGTGTATACAAGATAAGTGGAGTAATTCACAAATATTATTGCACCATTTACCCATGCTCCTTCAGAAATACAATAAAACTCCTAAAATTAAAATATTACACAAAAAAGAGGAAAGGCAGTGGAACAGGCGCAATTTTAGTAAAATAGACTTGAATGGAAAAAGCGCACGTGTCCGAATTGTATTTGCGAGTCAAAGGTGCTTGTACGAGCGACGCGACAAGGCGGCTGTTTGGGTGTAAATCCTTTGTTCGAAGTGATCCAAGTGTCGAGAATACTTCCGTATCTCGATGGGCAAGCGGTCTGATGAGACGCCCCAGTCGTGTGACCAGGACCTATAAAACCACAATTTTTCTCATTTTCGAGAATTGCGCCAAGATTTATACGACTCGTTGTCATAGAGTCGCGTTACAAAGTCCCACATGGACAGTTACACGTTTGGTGATAACATAGCATGCTTAAGGCCCAACCCTGCCCAGGGTCGAAACTGTTGACACACACAGCTGATCGTACGGCGTTGCAGCTGGCCGCTAACCAATATTACGTCACAGTGGTAACCTGCAGGTTTAAGAAAGGCCGGTTATTTTTGTTCCTAACCCCCAAAACGATCATATTTCTTAATTAAGATTTTAACTTCGATTTTCCAGCACAGGATTGGTTTGTAGAACACTGTATCTGCAAGAAGTTATAAACGCGTGCGAAAAAGTCCATCAAACCGAAACATGCTTATCTGATTAACGGATTATTTCAGGGATTTGTCGTCGTAAGGTGTAGACGTTGTCACTAAAACCGATTGTGGGCAACACCTTTAGCAAATGCCCCAAGACATATTCTGGTTTGACAAAGTGTTTGTATGTCAAATCTCCAAAGTACGTTTTTCGTACAGCACTAAATCGCAATTTCACAAGCGCAATGACTGGTGTTACCTACACACAAAATTGATGACTGTTTTGTGGACAGTGTCACATTTACGACATGTTACCAGCCAGGTGAACGCGACTCGGGTCGCTAGGAAAAAAGGACACAAGCAAGTTGTGTTTATACTTGGCGCACAAAAGAACGTGTTGCTTTGTTTACGTTAAAGTCGTCGCGCCATGTATAACCGCCAGGATAAGGTCAAATACACGTGCATAGAGTTCAAAAGTTTTCCAAATACATTTGCAAAAAGTAAAAAACTGTAAAACATTGCGCCATTGAAAAAAATTTAAACACAAATATAATTAAACCGAAAACACACGTTACTAAACGAATTAGGAACTCGCCAAACATTTTCGTGCAAATAATCGCATCTGATAAATGAAGACTACAACAGCATTTACACTAAGTATTTGGAAAAGAGTTTCAAATAGTTTTTAACAACGACGTCGCAGTCGTTTTGTCGCGCGTAAATATTTGTTATTCCTTAACAGTTTTACGAAGTTTTGTATTCAAACAAAGACATACACAAACAAGCGACTTTTCGTTACGCCCCAATGCGATTTCGTGAAACAGCCGCCATTCTATGGCCGATTTCCAAACCAAAGTCGTGGACGCATTATAAGAAGGATATCATGGCTCATAAAAGCGTTTTTTTTACCTGGATTCATGCACTGGAAAGAAAGACTTTCTTGTGGTGTGAAAAACGAGTCAAGCCCACGCAACCACAAAAAAAAAGACCACCACACATAAAAATGTTGCCATAACACAGACCTTTTAAAAGCAGTGATCGTATATTATGCAGACAGAGTATACCATTCAACCAGCTTTAATTGGCCATAGCTGCGCTTGCATGCCCGTTTCAAGGAATTGCATAATATCCATTATGTTCCTCTGAATATTTTTAAATTGTCGCCGGTACTCCATTACGGCGTAATTTTGTGATAAATCATATTATTTCGACAAGTGGTACAGTGTCTTTTTAGTAAAAGCTAAAACGTTCAACCTCCAACAGACAGTGAGCAGCCAACAACCACTTAAACCGACCTTCAGCGTAAAGCCTCATTAGCACGACTGATCTCAAACGAAAACAAGTTGTTGGTATGTGTAACACTGTAACGCCGCAGCCATCAAGCAGAATGGTAAAGTTCGCCTTTACCCTTCACCTTTATCCTTTTAGAATTTACACGAAATGGTGTTTCCACTCCATTAATCGGAGGCGTGTGCTGCGATGCTTTAGACGTCAAGATTTTGCGGCCTCACCGAAAATCCTTCCACGGATTTTGCACGACAAGTGACAATTCATCAAAGTTAAAAGGCGCTTGTTTTTCGTTGCCCGCCAGTCACTCGTGCCTTGTGACGCAGTAAGTTGTCATCCTAGTCTTCGTAGATTAAACGGGAAGATTAGATTTCAGCACAGGCTTAACACTTGATGATCAAACGAGATTGTACTGCTTGGTGGGAAATTGTAATCAGCATGCATCAAAAATTGTACACAGACCCTTCCGCACAAACCCCCATGATACCGCCGGGTATGACGTACAACCGGATAGGATGTACCCCGTAAGGCGTAAATCATACAGTAAACATTTCCGATTTTTACGGTACATTTCAACCAGCGTGATCACTCTCTTCTACTTTCGATGACCCCTGGCCGGCGAGTCGACGCACCTGTTACATCACAATCGGCCCTCCATAAATATGACGACTGAGAGCGCATTCCTGCACAATGCCGGGTAACCCAATAGCCTGCCCACCACGTTTTATGAAATGCTTCCGAGCCAATCACCGTTCTATACCTACAGCCAAACGTCCGACTACCGTAAAAACTTCATTCATTATGAGGTTGGGAATTTACTCCCACAATAACTCAACTTTAAGGTAATTTCCACCGGAAAGGGAGAAGCAGTAAATGCAGCAATAAGACCATTCGCTCTTTGAACTCAACGCGACAAGAAAGTTGGCAAGATGACAACAGTTGCAGGTGGCATTTTTCGGGGTGGCATTTTGGAAACATATCTCACAATCACTATTCTGAGGTTGTTGTACATGCCAGACGACGGTAATGCGTCTACGTGATTTTATCGCGGTTCACAATCGGGCCAAATTGGACAATGATAGAGCCTGCACGTCACGTGACAACAACTGATCGCCGACAAAATCGCGCGGGAATTAAGGCGTCGGCACTGTATCGTTATGACAAACACCTGTATCAAATTGGCATCTCATCACGAATATCATCTCGCGGCATTCGAGCAAAGTGCAAACTATGCTTTTCTGGAGCGAATTGTTTTATTGTTGGAGGAAAATACAACATTTCCGGGTTCCAAGTTCTCGGTCGACGTCCGAGGTTTAAACAACAATTCAAGTTATGCGTTGACACTTATCAAATCGTCTTCTGGGGTTTTTAACAGCGGGATATTGACATTATGAGGCCATGGTGGGTCTTTGTGACAGTAAGCGAGAGGCATATATTTTGCAGATAGGACAATGCGCGGGCAAGCAGTCGACACAGGAGGCGCACGCCCACAGAAAACCCGCGTCGCTCAACGAGGGTTTAGAAAGAAAAGAGATCCCGCAGTGATAAAGGCAGGCGAACGACGTCAATATGGAGCGACCGTTTGTTTGTTTGTTTAAAAGCATGCGACTTTGCGATGATTTTCTCTTCACGCCTATCTCGCTCAATGACGACACGCCAGGACAATGTCGGCGCATCCGCGGAAAACGATCGGCGGTGCGAAACTTTCAACATTCCATCTGAGATATGTGTTTTATCTGTTTTAGGATTGAGAACAACCGCGACAAGAAGCCAGACAAACTACCCGACAATACATTCTTCATAAGTCACCGAGTGGCCATTTTTCACAGTTTATTTATTAACGGCCATACATCAACGACCAAATTAAGTAACACTATCTTAACCGTCCAGTTTGGCAAGGGCACCATCCAATGTTTATTGTCACGATTTAGACGATAACATGTGCACGGTTTCCTACGCTGCAAGTGCGTGCAATGAAATACACAGCTGTTTGAAGTAGGTTACTCGCCACCGCAATGGTTTCAAACAATTCCCTAATGCGAGAAACGATTTATCATAATTGATGAGCACGCCCGATAAAACCTGCCCGCATTGGTATCACCCGTACGGAAAGTTCTTACTGTTACGAAGAGGTTCAAACTACGCGCAAAGGGCACCTGAAAATCTGTTACCAAAGCGTGTAATTGTTGTTGCTGGTTGGCGGTGGTCTTCTTCAACAAAAAACTCAACAGATTAAAAAAAAAACGGAATTTAGAAGGTTTTTAGCGCATAGGATCCTTCTCTCAATTTGTAAAATATATTTTTCTAAATAAAATTTATTTTTACAACCTGCCTATTTGAACACAGTACGTGGGGTGTCATGTCAAGCAGTGTCCCTATTAAAATATTTACCCTCTGTTGAGCAAATAGTGTTTATCGGAATCTCGCCTATCACATGGCGCGCCAACGACGTCTTGCTACCGAAACAATGGCACCAACAACCATCAAAAAGCATCGCTTTAACCACCTGGATTGTAATTCAAATCTTTGAAATTACGTCCACTCCTCAAGCTATTGATTGTTAGATAGGATTACATATTGAGCCTTTAGCTGACCATGATAACACCCTTTCTGGATGATTTACATTAACAGATTGCAAATCCAAAATTTCATAACACTTGTTTGCCAAAACTCCCCAAGCACCCAAGCAATAATGAAGCTAATTGCTCGCAACAAGACGGAATCACATCGGTCGACAACGAATAATTTTTCACCGAAAATCAATACACGAGCGGTGACGTTTAAAACGTCGTTGAGGGGCGGCACATCAAGCTTACACAAATTTCTCAGAGGTCCAATATCTATTTCGCTGGCGCGACCAATTTTCCTGTCGTGATGTGGGAAGTCAAGAAGACATTGGAGCGAAACGACAGACCGCCCAGCAAAAGCGCCTTGTTTGCGAGTGGAATTATGGAGAGGCGACAAATATTGACGTTTTTACTTTAAAAATTGACTGTAATTAACAGCATATGTCACAAAATTCCACCAGTGTAGTCACAACATATGTGCACTCCAGTACCACTTCCTCACGTGGCGGTGTATCGACAATCCCTCTGATAAGGACTTACGTCACAAGCATACCCACCATCAGGTAATCAACAGGTTCACTACTTTATCCCATCATCACAATAGATTGTGCTGCTGGTAAAAACGCTACAGGGTTCGAATCAAGCGACAACAACAGTTTTATTTGTTGTGAATTTTCCAAGTAATGTCAACATTATCGAAACAATGCACAAAAGTCACCTTTCATAGTCATCCCTGCAATAAAGCTGACCGTCGTTGAAGAAACATGAAGTTGTGAGTTTTGAGAAGCAAGATGTGCACTTGGCACAGTTTTCATGCCAACAAAGCCCTGCGATGTTCAGCAAATAGCGATCCTGAAATGCAAAGGTTCATGTAACTGTTCAGCAATATTTACGTACCACATCGTAAAAGAATTGCGTAAAATCGTGCACATGTATTCTCCTTATGTAAACGAACTCAATAACTGATACTATGAGAAATTAACTGTTCTGTATCGCCAAAATGGCTTCATATGAGTATAAAAGTAATTTTAGCGTCAACCAAACAAGATAATGGTTAATTTGTTTCCTCTTTCACATCCAAGATTTACCTCGGTGAATAAGTTAAATTGAAATTATTTGAAATTAAACCGAAAGATTGAAATTATGTAAAATAAACGGGCCTGTACCTGTTCAACCAGTATATAAAAATAAGAATGAAACCTTGCACAACAATCAAATGAACGTAGTTTGTTTAAAGTTTAACGCCTGAAAAATTATAACAAAAACTTTATTACTAAAAAACGAAAATGTGTTGCTGCAAATTTATAAAACAATTATCCCTCACAAAACATGCCCCCTGTTTCGTATTTTTGTGCCACTGTATTTTGTGATGTTAAACGACAAATAGTAATTATTTTAAAACTGTCTGAATTTGGTCATTGAGCCACAAAAATGTGTCATGATAAATGCAAATTGCTTTTGGCAAAAAATCTTTCATAAGTAAAGACGAATGTTTAAAATGTATTCACAAGCCCTCGACTAGTGTAACCCAGAACGTTACCGTTATTTTGCTACTGACGATGCATGATTGTATGCGAAATATATATATATCAGATATATCACGATTTTATAGCGACAAATGTATGAGGGTTTGTTCTATAAACTTGTCATAAAAAATCAGATACCGATTTTTCGTTGTATATTAGACTGTGATTGTGATACTTCATCAAAGAGTTCTGTCAACTGACTTACTTGAATAATTTTCTTGCATCCTTGACAAAAGTTGGGTGATGCTTGGCCAACATTTGGAACGTCGCTTTCCTTTTTAAAATTATCTTGGCAATTTTCGTGTGCTCCCATTGTTAGTTGACTGCTGGAAAATGTCAGGTTCCCAGTCGCTTTGGACCATATATCTATGTTTGAATGTTCGCTATCGACACATGTTGCTGAACCGGGTGCTGATTGTCCGTCACCAAATGTTGTTGGTGGATAATGGCGAGAAACATCAGCGATGAGATGGCAATCTTCGAGTTTATCTAAGTTAGGCCACTGGTTGTTGGAAGAATGAACAAATTCTTCGTCTGAAATCTTGTCCCGATTTGCGAAGGCCAATTCCGGCGTGTTTTCCAAACGCATCTGTGTTTCCGGCACAAGCATTGGCGTTGTATGCGTAATAAAACTGCTGCAATTATTTCTGGTTGTATATTTTTTTCTGCGGATCATTTACACGAGAGATATCTAGCGTGAAGGCTTCTGAGATCATTCGCTTTAAAAATACAATAGTTTGCTAGTTAGGTTTAACATTTTCTATTCAGTTGCCAAAGTTTACGCAAACCTTCCTTGTACAATCTTTGCAGCCAAAATGTATTTCTACGTCTGTCAAGAGTCTTCAACTTTCCTAACCGTAAAATGGCGAACGAGTCAGACCTCCGGCAGTTACTGAGCAGCAGCCGCACTGTCCTCGACAGAGAGAGTGGGAAAGTCAGTCGGTGCCCGGCGGTAAAATCTTGCAAACTTTTTTCTCATTTACAATTATGAAACCACAATTGTCTGCGAAGCGTCAAATTTTTTGACGCAGTTTCTGTAACTGACTACCAGGTGGTTGTTTTTGGCACGTTGCCCCACCTATCTGATTAAATTAGCAAAATATATCTGCGGCCATACATTAGTAAGTTAAATTCTGTTTATATTTGACTCTAATCCTACTCACTGAATACAGGCGATGGTCTTTCACGCTTTTGTTTTTAGGTTATTCATTTAACTTATTATTGCAAACAAACAACTAATCTGTTATTGATTACATTAGTACAGATAATTGTAGATCTATTTTTCGTTCGATTCAAACCTCCTCATTCATAAATTGAACGCGTGTGAGCCCCAATACAAAATGAACGTCAAATGCGCAATGCGTCAGACACTCTGATTATTATCAATTCCATCACAATTGAGCAACAATGGAGCGAGTGTGGCAGTGCACGCGTTGCTTCTATAATTCGCAACGAAAAGAAGAAAAAAATCTCCCGGTTGGTTCGACAAGCTGTGAGTCGGCGTCAACCGGCAACACGTTTAAACGGATTTACTTTGCGGAGTTTAAATCTCTTGCTAACAATTCAACAAAACTATTTTTCTGAATATTTAATAACTTTGGGTAAAAGGTTTTGTTGAAGCTACATTATTTGCAACACGTAAAATGATTGGAATTGGTCGTTTGCTTTTTGGGCCTGTGTTGTTGACATTACAAACAACTATACATTTATAATAAATTCTAAAGGTCAACCTGAATGAAATACATGCATATGTTTGAGAGTTCATAGCTTTATCTTTTTGTGCACGTAATTGACGAGTAGACTACATAAACATATCCAGTAGTTCGACCTACGTCGCTATAACAGCTACATGCTGAGAATTGTGGCGGAACGAATTTATTTCCGAGATCAGTTTGATAATCGTCCGACAATGCAGACGAAAACCAAACAAATACCCAGCATGATTTGCGTTTGATTCTAATTCGATGTTTCACGTCGCGAAAAAGTCTTTCTCGCTTACGTTTGTGTTTTCGCAGGGAAGCAGAAGTTTTGCAAAATAATTCAAAAGTAAATAAACGCTAGATTTTTTTCGTCCAAGTTAAAGTTCCCTAAGGGTTTCCTTTTTGGTTTTAGATATTGAATGTTGGATGAAACGGTGCAAGAATCTTAGAAAGACTTTTCCTCTAAGGCACGTGACGAAATCACATTTTAAGTCGGTCTTATCTCATCTAACCAGATTTCGGAACATCAAACATTGGATCCAGTGTAGTGAATTGTACATGTGAGAACACCATGACTGCATTGACCGCGCAGAGAACTTTTGATAATGAGAAACCTTACATGGAGAAACGAAGCAGCCACCTTTACTTTTGCGCAAAAGTTACACTTTTACTCCATTAGCCACCTAGTGGATGACAAAACACGTAGCGAACGCACCACCATTTCATGGCGTTTTGCAAAAAAACTTCAACACTGTAAAATGTCGCAAATGAACATTTTTAGTATTTTTTTTTATTTACATTACTGACGTAAAATATAAAAAAAGAAAGTTACAATACACGTAGGTTCATGCAAGCTCACTATTTCCATAGGCTACAAGTTGTGTAAAAATGTAACAAAGTATTTTTATTGTCCTGTTTTATAGGTAAATGTAGAAATAACAATTTAAGAATATACACAAAACATCTTGAATTGAAATACAAAAAGCTTCTCATCTATGCTTAAATGTTTTATCCACGCTGCTGTGTGTTTGTTCCTTGACGTTAATTTGTCGAAAGTCGGGTAGATTGCTGCCTTTTATTCTCCAGTATTATGAAATTACTATTCTTCATCAGGTTCTGTAAGGTTTGAAGTAAGTGAATTATTTCGAAATTATTCATGTTTTGCCGATGAAAATACAATAAACAACACCGGATCGGTGAACCAAGCCACCCTGGTAGGCTGTCGATCGATACCGTATCTGTAGTAGCTGAGTAAAACTTTTAAATCAATCTGTTTTATTCATGTTTTAGAATTTTGCTTAACTGAAAGCGGAGGTAAATCTGGCGATGTGTAATTAGAGAAAATATTCGGTCGAAACCGAACTTTTAATGACATCGTTAAATAGGTCGTAAAAAACCCTCATTAGAAATAACGGTTTGTATTTTCGCTGCGGTGGCATATTCTGTAGCTAATCATGCGCCAAATAAAAAAAATGGACACATAGTCCAATAAAGCTTTGGATATTTGAACCATCAGTACAATTACTATGAGATATCAACACCAAAAAACATAATAAACGCTTATACTGGTAAAGGTAAAAGGGCCTTTTTTCCTCAAGTGATTTCTGCCCGCTATAATAAGCTTTGATACATTCAGTATGAAAATTGAAGGCGTCGTGAACAAAGACATACCGAGGACGTTCAGCATCGCTTTGCTGGTAGCAGTCCCCTTATCGTTGACAGCTTTGCACATATATTCGCCACAGTCGTCCACGAAGCTTTCATTCATGTATAGCGAATATTGCGTTCCTTTGTTGATGTACTGGTAATCAGCACTGTTTCGAATTACACGGTTTTTGAAATACCACGTGACCTGAAATGCAATTTTTAAATTCGATTCGATGATTTTTGTAAAATGTTTTTGAGGACACGTCAGTATGTTAGATCAGCCTACTATGAGAGAAATTCTTGGTCATTTTAACAAAAGAACTACATATTTGATTAAATGTAACTCTCTGAGATACTGTACTTTTACAATCTATTCCCTCACATTGGAGTGATGGTTGTTATATTCAAAGTGGTATCCTCCATTTTCGCATACAAAGTAATAAATATGTTTGAAACCTACCTTTGGATGAGGGTTTGCGTTTATGTTTGCATCAAAGCGAACTGGTTCACTTTCTTTCACGCAAATGTTGTTCAAAGTTTGAACAAAGTATGGAGCACCGCTGTAAGCTCCTGACCCACTGCTGCCGTCACTTATCGTTGACTTCGTTTCCGAACCTTTAACATGCGGAATATGATAGAGTTAGACAATGTTTTGCTTGGAAATTGTAAAGTCAGGAGAAATGTGGTACCTTCGTTGCTTTGTTTATCAGCTTCTTCTTCTTCAACATTGCCTTCCTCCGACTATATAACAAAAATTAAATTGTGTTAATCCGCTATTCATTTCCAACTTTTAATAAAATAACTTATGTTAAAACAAAAAACTAACTACTGTTTGTTCGTTTTTCATGTCGTATTAATAATGACAGCCTATATGCTTGCCTAAACACCCACCTCGTCGCAATCATCATCATCGTCATCTTCTTCCTCACCTTCATCATCACTGTAATAATAATAATACTCGCCATCTTCTCCACTTTCATCCGAATCCGAATAATCATCTGAATATTCTTCAGCTTGAGCTTGGGCCAACTGTTCTTTCAGAAAACGGATCTGAAAAAGTTTCCCCAGTTGCTAGACGCATCTTACCTTCAACTTATACAACGTGTAGCACAACTGCTTTTAAACTAACATTTGGAGCTTATACACCGTACATAATGTGACTGTACCAACCTGGCGTTCTCTGGCCAAAAACATTTCCTGCTGTTCAACAGTCATACGACAAAACTTGGTTTCTTCAATCCTTTTTCGTTCAGTTTCCTCTTGCGCCCTCATCACCGCTTCTATCTTGCTTTTTACATTCATTCGTTTCACGTTTCGAGTTTCCTCGGACGTTTGCCTGATATTATCCCCCTGCTCATCCGACCCATTTTCCTCCTTAAAAAACATCAATATTGATTATTTTAACTTTGTTACGCACCCAGCTCTGCTCATAATATTAATAATGGTTAATTTATTTACGGTTTGAAGCCGCGATTGTTCAAACAGTTTTCTTTCTTCCTCCAGCTGTTTGGCTTTTTCTCTCTGTAGTTTTTCACGCTCCTCCTCTCGACGCTTTCGTTCCATGACATCAAACATTGTGAGAGATTGTGAGAGCTTCTTGGGACGTGGACTGTCACGACTTGACTCGAGTAAAGCTTTGGTACCACTTGTTATGTCGTCATCGCTATCCTGCACAACGTACAATGCATTGTTTGATTTATGTTGGCACTCAAACCAAGGGATGCAAAAGAAGTAAACAAAACTGTTTAATACTGTGGAGTAACTAATAAATCGTAAAATAATTACATGATATTGTTTTCGTTCCTGTTCAAATGCCCTAACTTCACTTTGGAGTTTTTTTATTCTTTGCTCATGTGCAGTAAGTCGTTCTTTTTCTATTCGCTGTTGCTCAGCTTGGTCAAATTCAGTAAACTTCTTTGACAATTTGCTCGGTTTTCGATAAAGATAATTATTTGCTTTATCTTCGTTTTCTTCCAGGTCACTATGCAGATCCTGTAAAAGTATTGGCATGTAGTTTTTAACAATTTTAATGAAGTATGGAATTATATTGAGAAAGTGTGCTTGTCGCAAGAAGTAGGGGAATGTTTATTAAACAGCATTAAAGCACATGGGTGGACAATGTCAAGCAGCAAAATAACGATCGTACAAAACACTCTTATACCATATTTTCCTTTTCTTTCTTGAATGCAATTCTTTCTTCTTCCAGTTTTTTTGCTTTCTCTCGGTAAAGTTCTTCTCTTTCTTGTTGTTTTCGACGTTTTTCCATCATGTCAAATTGAGTAAACGACTTGTTAAGTTTTTGTGGTTTCGGAAAACATTTTGTGTCAATAGAACCAGTGTTATCTTCTTGGCATTGTTCACTTTCTTGCATCTGATAAACGAACGAGTTTCAAAAGACATCCAAAAAACTCACCAGGGATCCATGTTTTATGCTCTGCAAAATTTCACAACATATTTTACCTTGAGCTTGTTTCGCTCTTCTTCCATCAACCGCTTTTCTTCCTCCATGAGTTTTATTCTCTCGTTTCGGATTCTTTCTCTCTCCTCCTCCAGTTTTTGTTTGGTCAAGACGTCAAAATTTGTAAGCGTAGACTCCAGACGGCCAGGGGAAGTGGAACGTGTTTTTTCCTGATATTTCAAAATCAAAATATTGTGATTGAAGGTGTATGCTGTTGGAGATCGTTTCAGAAAATCAATTTTATCATTTTAAGTCAGTGGTTTCGAATCTTTTTGTGGTCACGGGCCTTTTTTATAAAATCATCAAAATCTGCGGACACCTACTAAAAATTTACCTAGTTCTTGTGACGAGCTAAGTTGTAAATTACTTTAAATACAAGAATGGGTAAATGTCAAGTAAAGGAAAAATCAGAAACCTAATATTTGTTTGTAATTTAACAAAAAGCTGTTTAGTCAAGAAAATTAAAGGGACCTGATGATTTTCGAGATTATCTTCTTCGTTTTCCAATTGTTGTCGACGTCTTGCTTCCTCAAAAAGTCGTTTTTCATCTTCGAGAAGTTGTTGCCTTTGTTGCTGGTATCATATGGAAAATTGCTCTTTATAAATGAATGTCAACCTGCTTAACAAACAAATACCAACCTGCATTCGCATACTTTCGTTTTCAATTCTTTTTCTTTCCAGCACATCGAATTTGAGTTTGCTGTACTCCAGTTTGTTTGGCAAATGTTTAGCTTTTTTTCTGCGTTTTGTTAATTTCTTACATTTTGGTTCATGATTTAGTTTCTTTTCATCCGAATTTCCATTCTCGCTCGACGAATAGTGGGATGAATTGGTGATGTTATCTGAATCATCAGTTTGCTGTGACGCCAAACGCATCTTGGGCAAAATACATGTGTTTGTCTCATATATATTATAAACAACAAAACGTGAGCACAAGTAGAAAATTTATTTACTTGTTCTTTTTTAAAGTTTTGAGTTTCCTCTTCGAGTAATCTTTGTTTTTCCCTTAAAATCCTTTCCCTCTCTTCCTCAAATTTTTGTTGCGTCAATATGTCAAATTTTGTTAAAGACGAATCTAAACGACCGGGGGAAGCGGCCTACAAAAATATCAAACTTAACATAGAGACAAAATACTTGGAAGCCATACGAATACATCGTAGCATATAAGCAATAAATATTTTTCTTTTTTGCCATTTGTTGAAAAGGCTAGGCTAAAAAAGTTTAGCAAACAACTTGTGGTGGAAGGCCTTCCAGTCCAAATTCGTTTGAATACAATTTATCTGCACCTCTTCGTGAAATTTTGTTTTTGATATTTCGTCGTCAGAAGAATCTCTTTCGAGGGATTTTTTTGTTTGTTCGAAGAGTTTTCTTTCTTCGTCCAGCAATGCTTTCCTTTCCTCGTGAATTCTCTTTCTCTCATCTTCCAATCGTTTCTTTTCCAGCAAGTCGAAGTTAGTAAAAGACGATGAAAGACGGTTTGGCTTCGTTCGAATTTTTTCGCAACTGCTTGACTGGGAGGCGGAAGTTAAATCTTCTTCTGAATCACCTTCACCAGATGCCTAAAAATAAAGTGAGCCCACAGTAATTGCGCCGCAGACAAATTTGGATTCAAAATTAAAGATACGAATTTAATCAGTTACAAAACAATTTGCACAGCACAAACCAATTTAGCGACGCGCATTTGTTGTTTTTCTTCCTCGAATTTACTTTTCATTTCTTCCTTCAAGCGGCGACATTTCTCTTCTTCACGTGAGCGCAGAATTTCATCAAAATTTTTTTTTAATTTACCGGGTGCAGTTTTTGGAGAAACTGGTGTGTCTTCGTTATTATCGCTTTCCTTCGAGTAAAGATAAAGGTTTTACTCACTCCATTGTTAATATTTAAAAAATGTTTACCTGATTTTGGGAGTTGGAGTAATATTCTTTTACAGCTTTTATTTCTGATGAAATCTTTAGTTTCTTCTCCAGTTCCAGTTTTTTTCTTTCCTTTTCGAGTCTTTGTTCATTTATTTTTTCAAAGTTGGTCTGGATTTTCCCTGGTATTCTCCCGCTCGTTAAAATTTGATCATCAGGAAGTTCATCCTCGTTTTCTCCCGCCTCCTTAAGCTAACATTTTTGCAATAAAATTTGACAGGTGCAACATCGACGAATTACAGGCTTAAAAAAATTACAAGCTACCTGTTGTTTCTTCTTGGCAATTTCCAACTGAATGCGTTTCTTTTCTCTCAAATCTCGGTCCAGTCGTTTTTTTCGTTCTTGGTTCATCTTCGACTTTTCTTCTTCTTGTTTCTTCTGCTCAAGTGCTTCAAATTTTCCCTGGGGTAATACAAGTCTTATGAGTAAATTGGGACGTGGTTAAAACATAAATTTGTTCGATGAAGAACTTAGGAAAGCCAACGGACTCCAGGTAGAATTGGTTTACAAATTGCGAAATACGGTTTTCCTACTAAGAGTAAAAGTTAAAATGACAGATACTTTTTTTTCATATAATCTACAAAATGTTTTTCTATTGATAATTAGACCTTTGACCGAAATTTACTTCAAGTTGCAACTAGCTGTACGCTCTGGTCTATTCTAATTTTACGCTGGAAAAAAAAGTAGAAACATTTAAATCTCTATGGAGAGTTTACGCCAAGAGAATTTTGGGACGAATAAAAATATAGCCTAGTAACAAAAAAGAAAAGAAAATCAACTTACTTTTACAGTTCCAGATAACTTGGGCACGTATATTTTATTTGCATCTTTCTTTGGTTTAACCGGTTCAGGATTGTCTTCCAGCAAAGCGTTAATCTAGTAACATTTGCAATGAGGAGATTTACCAATACGAAGATAGCAATCGGTTATGGCAGCAGCAAACCTCTTCTTGAAACTTAGCAATTTCTCGATCTCTCTTTTCCTTGGCATCTTTACGTTCCTTTTCGCTTTTATCTCGCAATTTCTTTTTGCTTTCTTTTTCTTTCAGTGTGTTCTGTTAATATTAGTAAATACTTTATAGTTTATTGGTTATAATTTACAAATTGTTTATCAATGAATGTTCCTGTACTTGAAAACGATCCATTAGTTTTCCTTCTCCAAGAGACGATACAAGGCGAATTGGTTTCTTTGCAGGTACATCTCCTTTCTTAACCTGGAACCAAACATGTATCAATGATGTAAGCCCAGTAAATTTATCAACCACCCAATATTGCAATTTACCCTTCGCCGCCGTTTCATATTCGTATCTATATTCTCTGATGGCATCGTTTAATATGGTTTAAATACCGCTCAAAACAAATGAATTCTGAAAAAATAGAAATGTAGTGTCTGAATCTTGGCGACATCATTTCAATATCCCTCAGCAATTAATTACGCGTTTAATACAAAACAAATGTACATGGTTTACCTTACAGCGCTTTAGATTTTCTAAAAAATACAAATTTTTGTTGTACAAGATTTCTAAAACAACGACTGCTAACCACAAAGTACTGTCTCCTTCTGCTAATTGTCATGCTCAACCGTCAAAGATGCATCACCAGCGCAGCTGTACGCTTGCTTCTTCAGTGTTACGTCACAGACGCGACGATAAGCGCGCGCGTGTGTGTTCCAAATTTGAGGCGAGATAAATAGCAGACGAAGAAGTAACAGCTTCTCATATCCACATTTGTTTTCATTTGGGAGGAAGTATCACCTTCACGATCGGCAACATAAACCAAATAAATTTGTGCGACATTCGGTAAAACTATAACACTACCGGCAATTTTGATTACAAACAGATTACGACGAGATTGCATGGTACAGCGAATTGTTATATTCCTAATTTGTTTTGGTATACTTGTTGATACAAATGTTGGTAGTAAAAACTGTTCACCTTATTGACGGCAATAGGAGCCTATGTTTGTCGTTTCCCTTGGTTACGTAATTGTTTGTATGAATTATGGATTAGAAATATTTATTGCTGCAGAAAGATTTTGCTAAAAATTCCTAACTTACATGACGTCACGCAGCTGAAATCACAAACAACATAGTAATTACTTAATTACGCAAAAGTTATGTATCGTCGAGGTTAGTTACGGTCGTGGATTTAAAAGCACCTCTTTATTTCCAAAAAACACAAAGTCTTTCTTATTTCAGAAAAATGAAAAACGACAACTACAAATATTCAAACTAATCACGAGGTGTAATTGGTGAAATGCGAAGTGAAATCACAGAACGAGCTCAAGAATGTGGTGCTCAATCATACACGGACCACAAAACACACGATAAAAAAAGCAAAACGCATTTTGGCAAACTGCGAACTACACTTCATGTTCATTATTATCCAACTTGTTTGTCGCTTCGTTGCCACTCGATTCAACGGCTTGCTCATCTACAAATATTTATTTTTGTTTAGAGTGAAAGAACTCAGTTCATTCAAAGTGTGACAACGCAGAAGTGTTACCATGTATTCGCATGGCAAGACAGGGTCGCCCCACCGCACAGTTAAAGTATATGTTTAACTTTCACGAAAAAAGGCAAAACGATCTAGTTTCACAATAACCCAAAGTAAAGCTTCTAAATTGAATCAAGTAAAATGATTTTTTACCTTCCTTCGGACGTTCAGCTTTTTTCTTGTAAGCTTCTTCTGAGTATTTACAGTTGGGAGATCCACAGTGGCAAGTGAACTGGCGACACTTCACGTCCCAAAAACGATCCCCGTAATCAAACCTTTCATAACAAAGTATTTGTATAATGAAACCGGACGAAAACATTGTCAACAATACCAACAGTCCCACACCCACTTACCCCAGTTCCTCATTTTCATGAATATCTCTAGTGGTAAAAAAGGCGAGACGAGGAAATCTTATGTCGTGATGTTCGACAAACACGCGAACCGGAATAAGATTCGGGTCGCACAGGTGGTTTATGAACCGCGACACGTTGCCATAGCAACGCGCATCAATACAGAACATCTCTCCATCCTACAATATGCAGTCAATCAAAAACGATTTCTGAAGTTTAGCACGAGTATGCGAATTTGTCTGCAACTCACTTTATTTTCGAGATCGAACAAGTATGAGTCGTCCTCCCTCACATCTGCTTCAGCATCTGTTATAAGTTCCCCAACATAATCGCACACAAACGAACCTCGTGGAATTGGTTCGAGAGCTCTAAGACCCCAACCCATGCCATGAGTCCGGTAAACTTGCAATCGGTACCTAGAACAAATTAAAAATAACGTTATTGCAATGTTGAATATGAGTAATATCACCAAACGTTTCGTTTTCAATTTTGCAAGTGATCATAATAAAAAACAGCAGTAATTAAAATTGATTCTATTTTCAACAATTTTATTTTAGAATGAATGAATACCTTATACCGTTCTGCACCACCCTGTTTGTACACGTTCTACTACACTTGCACATTTTGTTGCACTCGAACAACAGTGGGGTCTCACGCATATCAAATTGTGGCAAAAGAGTTCCTTGCTTGGAATACCAGCACCTCTCACTGATCAGCCCACAAACACACGATGAAGATTCGCAACTATCCCCACAATCGCATGACTGAAACAGAAATATCAGAAATCAAACAAATGTTCGTGTGTTTCATGCTATCGCACTGTGAACATATCACTGCAATGTGAAAAAAGAAAAAAACTTTAGGATGTTTATACCTGGATTCCAGATATCACTGCGTTGATTCGAGTTTCTTGTGACGTGTGCACATTATCTGTGACGTAATGGAAGCCTAGAGGGGGGTCTGTGGGGCATGGTGCGTCATCAACTGCATTCACGCACATGATGGGTACCTATAACATCCGACTTTATTCAACCATTATTTATTATCTATGAAGTTTTACCAAATATCAAACAAACAAAACACTCAAACATTTAACTGATCATGAGTAACACGTCACCTTATCGTAACCACGTGACAAGTCTCTTGACAGAACTCGTTCTCGGTTGAAAGGAACGATTGAGCCGTTGATAAAACAAGCTTTTCGAATGGCTGCATTGATTTTTAACGACATCCACGACATGCTGTCTTCTGGAGCAACCTGCGTTTTAGAATTATGAAAGAATAAAATTATATACACGAAAGTTCACTGCATGTTTCATTGGAATCACACAAAAGTTGTTGTACGACCGCTTTTCACAAGGAGAGAGATAAGTGTAGAGCAACTGTGCATATACACTGGGGGTGTGCAAACACAGAAAGCCGCCTGTATTTTCGCTGTAGAAACATAACTTTATTTTGGTGTGGTTATTCTTGCGCTAAAGTGTTTGTTTCGTGCAATCCTATTTTCGTAAATAAATCCTAATGACAAAGCACGATTCCAAGCACCACGGCTTCAAGCATTTCGTTTGTAGGATTCGTTGTCAGTATTCAGTTTCGGTGTCTTTGTCCGGCCGAATATTGAAATATATTTATATAGAAACTCGGGATTGACGCTTTATGAAAACGCCTCTGTATTAATAGATTTTTCAACTAACCGTGACTGAAGTATGATGATCGTTGTTTTCAAGTGTTGGATCTGCACCAGCAGCCAAGAGTGCCGTCACACAGGTATAGTGATCTTCTCTAGCAGCAATATGAAGTGCTGTGTCCCCGTGGGAGTTGCTCTGTAAGCGTCAAAAACACAAATTTGTCACTCATACAAACAACTTTTTGACTTGTACAAAAGGAAAATAACAATTTTATTATTAAAATAACAACAATCATTGCTTACATGGTTAACTTGACAGTGAGATTGAATGCATAGTAACATGATTTCTATGTTTCCTGACAGAGCAGCCCATTGCAAACAGATGTTTCCTTCCTACGATGAAATACACAAATATCATAACATAATTTTTAAATGTATGTGTACAAAAAGCAACTTTTTGCAAATATTTTTATGCTTAATTACGTTAGGCAACTTTTGATCAACAATTATATGTAATTGTGTTAATGTTAGATTTGTGCATGGCAACAAACACGTACTTCATCGACAATATTGCAATCTGCGCCATACTGCATGAGATATTTTGCCATCTTCGCTTGTTTATGTTCGGCGGCCCAAGCGATAGGAGTCCATCCCCCGTCATCTAGTGAGTTTATCTCAGCCTTGCCATACGTCATGAGTAAGTGGCAACCCTCGATAAACCCTTCCTTGGCGGCGTGGTGAAGACACGTCATACCTGATTCATATATATGTTAAACCTCAAGAAACATTATTGGTTTTGGTGGATTTTTCGTGTACTCATTTTGAAAACAAATTAATTGTCACGTTTTATCAAAAAAGTATAAAATTAACGCAAAATACAGGAGTTAAACCCTGTTTGAACTTTGGCTTTCCTATTCAAAATACAAAGCTCCATGTTTTTGCGCATAGGGATTTATCAAAACGTTGACCTTTTCACACAATTGAAATAAGGTCAAATTATACTACATCCATTTTGCGTCATCAAATCACTCACCTTCCTCATCCTTGAGCGTGACATCAGCCTGGTTAATGAGCAAATAAAACATAACTTCTTTCATCTGTTTTCGCAAAGCGTGAAACTAGAAAACAAAAGTTTCAGCAAAATGAAAATTTCCACTCAGCAACAACGGGTTTTATTCAATCACAACAGAAAACTTACTACAGGGATGAGCAATGGACTTGAATAAAAGACCGACCCAAAATAAGTAACATACCAACGGTGTATCCCCAGTTTCGTCCTTGGCGTTTACTTCGGCACCGGATTGCAGGAGAAGGTGCATTATGGGAATGTTGCCTTGATCAACACTTTCAAATAAAGCTTCGTTCAGTTCGGGTACATGGCAAGCAATCTCGATATCATCAAGCATTTGAAGAACCTTAAATATGAAAACTGAAAGCATACTGTGGTTTGGAATAGAATTTGGACCTTTACCTTGCTTACTTCTCCTTGTTTTACGAAGTGCATCAGCTGACGAGGTTGGAATTTTGTTTTCTTAGCCCTAAATTGTGACAGAAATTACTGCAGAACATTGTTAACTTTTAACGCAAACAAAATTCCGGCATTACAACAATATTATAGGGCAAGTATGCTTCTATGTAACACGCCCATTAACAACATTAGGACAGATTTCGTATTTTTTTGTTCAATTAACCGTCGCTGCGTCTTACGTTGGATCGGATTGAAAAGATTCGAGAATTTTCTCCAAATCACTTCGGTGCTTTCCCGGGTGCAGACCAGTCGTGTCGATTTTGATTCCTGTTAGTTCGATTTTTACTCCCGGAATTCGAACAGGATCATACGGAGTAGTTGCGGGATGCCCCATTCTAGCACTTTTTCCTCTGAAATAATCATGGAAATATCAGAAAAACACTCGTGGTTTCATTTACTCTTTTTAAACTAAAACAAATCGTTTCGTATGTATCAGAAAAATTGGTGTTTTTCCATAAAAGGTGTTTGTGCTATCATCAGTTTATTTTGTCATTTGGACACCATCTAACTTCGACTTTAATTGGAATTTTCTTCAGTAGTCATGCATGTGATAAAAATTACCGATTTTCGGCATATTTTTTTCTTTCCATTTTGTCTGCATTTCGATCAGCCAGAATCCATTTCAGGTTTTCATCCTTGTACGGAGTCAGAGTTACCTCCTTGACATGACTACCGTCACTTCCACAGTGCGGACATCCAGACGAACGACCACTGAAGATCATGCAATCCCTACGAGAAGAAAAATGTTTTAACTTTGCAGCACTGGAATGTGATGACGTCAGTGATGCTTGCGGTTACAAGAATTATTGGAATCAAATCGACTTTTAAACTGACGAATCCTTCGAGTCGATTTTAACTTCATACAAAACGATCGGTAAGTCAGGATTAAAATTCACCAAATGATACATTTTTTGTTGTAAAAAATTCAACCGACAGGAGCGTGGTCAGGTTTGTTAATACACATAAATTCCTTGTTCCGTTGCAAAGGAGCAAACTCCTCAGCGTATAAAAATATTGTGATAATATTAAGGTTAAGTTGTATGGGCGACACTTTATTGTATATATAATTAATTTCATTATCTAAGTAGTACCCCTCCCAGGAAGCAGCTGTCCATGTGACTAAAATAGTTATGAAAAATACTGTATATACGGATAAAGTGGCGGAGTGTGGTCGAGGGTAAACTGAACGTTGTTAAACGTGTTGAAATAGAGTAGCAAAACTTTTCGGCTCACAGGACGGAAATTATCAAAAATTTGACAGGTCAATGATCCATGCTAGTATGAAGTGGACAAACAGTCTTTCTATTATAGTTCATAAAATCACATATATGAGTGATTTTGTAATGTAATTGAACATT
The DNA here is from genome assembly GCF_947561715.1 of Ascidia mentula. Lineage (NCBI taxonomy): Eukaryota > Metazoa > Chordata > Ascidiacea > Phlebobranchia > Ascidiidae > Ascidia > Ascidia mentula. Next base: position 7,790,336 of record NC_138574.1, on the reverse strand, counting down.
TAAAAGCTGCAACAGAAAGCAAAAAAATCGTGCACTTAATTTACAATTAAACTGGAGTGTGAACAGATTGTTAAAAACACGCTAATTTATACCAACCCCAAGTGGACCAGAATGAATGGCCAAACAGGACAAATTTGGCCCATGGGCCAGCGTTTGCCCATGCCTGTGTTAAACCGATACCAAATGTGTTTTTACCCCAATATGGAAGTAGTACCTTTACCTATAGTTGTACATACTTCTAGTTGGAATCATAATTTATAACTTAAGATCAATAAACAAACTAAATATAATGTTCCTGTTTTTTTTATATATGCCAGAAGAATAGATTATTAAGTTACACAAACTAAAGGTAATATTAAAAACTGGAAACAATACCGATGAAAACGGTGAGGACATTCATGGTTTTTGTAACAGACAAGGAAAATTCCGCCACAGCAAAATGTTCCACAACCAGGGCAGCTTTCATGTCTGACCATTCGTTCACTACAGAAAGTAATTTCCTCATAGTCAATTAACTTTGACAGTTTAATACATAGAGTGTGTTGGGCTTACCGGTGCTCATCACATAACCCCAGAACAGGAATTTTGCTTGATGGTCTCATCATTTCAGGATGTTTTATAGGTGAATGACATCCGTATAACTGCAAAACAATTACCAACACATGTAAAACTTTAAAAACATATTTTGTTATAACAACAAATTTATAAAAAAAAATGAACATTCATCAAACTTTACTTGCGAAATCATACAACATTAATAAACAGTCAATAAAGTTGTTTTTCAGTGTTTATCATTACTATATTTACCCTTCCACTGATATTGTCGATTGCCATGCATTTAACTCCTTCTACACGTTGTAAATTGACATGATGAACACTGGGAACCACACAAGTACACAGTGGGTCCAGAGAATGCAAACTCTTAGCTCCTTGCTTTAGAGACTATATAATTATGATGTTTAAATACAAGATAACAAAAATGCAGAAACATGATCACCTACCATCATATCCCTTTGTAATAATTGAGTCTTGCTTTCCTACATAAAAAACATTGATCACAAATGTTCGTTTATTTACAAACTTCTGTTTTGTTGACAACAGGCTGAAGTAAAGTTTTAACAAACCTTTAGTTTTGACATGTTTGATTCTTCAGATTTTTGAGACACAGTATTTAGATTTGTTTCATGTGGAAGTTGCAATTGATCAACAGGTGACGAAGAACTAGAACGCGAATCAATTTTCTTCTGCACAAAAACAACAAAAATATGCACATATGCCTTGGAGGTTTGGGGAAAAAAAACAGTAAATTATTTACCTTCTTTTTGTTTCCTATCCATGTCAGTAAATCATTTGGCTTCTTCTTTGCAGGTTCAATTTCTTTAGAAAAATATTTGGGAGTAGACAAGTATTATAAATGTTGCTATTGCTATAACATGCATAATATAGCTTTACAGACCTGAATGACGTGAAGAGACATCACTGAAATTTTGAGTAAGCCTTTGGTCTGAATCATTATCTTCACTATGCTTTCTTTTATTTGGATTCAATAAACCACTAACACCTTTATCCTAAAAACAGAAATAGCAAAGTTACCCAAAATCCTTTATTACTGTTTTGTGTTAAAACTAACATTTAAGGGGGTGGACGGAGTTTTATTTTCGACTCGGGCACGCAGCTGACTTTCAATGCTCACTGTCCTATGTCTGTTTGGAATTGATTTTCTCGCTCTGTGAACCTTCTTTGTTGCATCCCTAAAACACATCAAACTTCAAAATTATTAGTTTTCTTTACAAAAAGATTAGGAAGATGTTTGTTTAACAGAATTAACAGCAAATTAAAACAAAAAGTACTCACATCCGTGGTGGTGTTATTGTGGACGTATTATCTGCCTGCATGTAAAGTAACAAAACAATGTATATACTTTATATACACAAAATTAACAACACAGATTTCATATAACTTACATGTTGCGGAACTTTGGTAACTTCCCTGCAACAGTAATATATTAGTTAGTCTTATTTTTGTTTTTATAATCACAATTAAACATTTATTTTCAGCAATACTTTTCTGCTTGGTGTTGCTGCTTGCCAGTGTGTCTCAGATCTGTTCTTAATGAAGAACCTTCGAATGGACACAATTGAACAAAAACTACTTCTTATATTTTACTTGTTGTGTACATACTTTTTGGTTTTGTGGAAGGCGTGAAACTAGGATCACTATCACAATCATCCATCATATCATCATCATCATCTATAATATTATTTTTGCTGACAACTTTCTCAACATCACTTGATACACTCGACCAGTCAGAATCTGATTCAATCCGTTTCTGCACAATACATATACTACATTTGCATAACACTGTACATGGACTTCCAAGGCGTATACATATCTACAATTACAATTACAAAAGTTATGTTTCTGCATTGTAACAAACTAACAACTACACCATATAAGAATTTTTACATATAATATTGTTTCTTCCTTTCTCACAGAAAAACTACTCCTACAAGGATACAAACCATAACTAAAACCTTTGAGCCTGATTTTTTGGATGTAGCTGAAGAAGAATCTGTTGGTCGCCCTTCCATAAACGATATAGTCTACAGACAAAAGCAATAAATAGAACAACAACACTGAACAAAACCAAATACACATACATTCACCAATCTGCTGTTGCATTCACTTTGAGAAATAATTTTAAAAAATGAATCTTGGTCACGTTTGAGATTTCTGGCCATCTTGGCAAATAGTTGTTGAATGCCTTGACTGGTGCTCAGTGGCAAGGGATCAAGTTTGGTTATGATAGCAATCATTTGCTCAGGAGACGCTGCAAGAATGTATAATATTGCTTTGTAAAAATTCCTATTGGTTTAATAGAGAAACGGGAATTTACCTTTGGAACTTGGATCAAAATACGCCTGGTTTGTGTCAGTTAAGTTGCATATACTTCTAATTTTTTCAGCACAATTTTCATCTGGTTTAATCCACACTACAGGACATCCTCGCATTAAATGTGCTTCAACAAGCTTTATGTGCTTTGCTGAAATTTTGATATTGAAATCTCCTTCAGAGGTGTTATCTAAATATACAGAAAAAGCAGCAATTAGTAGTTTGCATTGCAACAAAATTTATCACTTTGGGGTAAACTGTACAAATAATTCAAGTACACACTAACAAATACCTTTTCTGGAGACTGTAAATCTCACTCCTTTTTCAGTCAAAACAAAGGGTGCAGTTTGTTTAATTTCTTTGCCTTCCTCTTCAGTTACTTTTACTACAACAGGGTAGGTTCTTAATGTGCCAATACGTATTCCTGCTACAGCAAATTCTACTTTGTTCGTTCTAAAGGCCATCTGTAACATTTACCATGCAAGAAATATATGAGTTTTACATGCAAACAGTTTCATCACCATTTCTGTGTGACAAGTAACTTGAAGATGTAGTTCTTGGTTAAATTATAACCATCACTAACCATTTCAAAAGGTAATGATAAAATAATGGGGTTTAGGTTTCAGGGCACAAAATATTGTCATGTGGCAGATCTATTGTCACCTACATTTCGCTCGAAAAAGCATTAAGACGGATCTGCATACAGTTATATTCGTTTAACCTTTGCAAAGCAACATTAACTTTCAGTTGTACTGTAATATTTCCGACACAAAGCAGTGTTTTGAAAACATAGCACAGAAAAAGGCTTTGACAAGGCGCGACAATTATTTGCAACGTGCACCACCAAAAATATTAAAACAATGCAAAAAAATCATTGCCGCGCTCGAGTCCAGTTTGCGTTTCTCATAATCCGTTGCATGACAGCTCCCCATATGGTTGTGTTTTCTTGGTTTCGGTTGCTTATAACATGTACGGTTACAAATCTTATTTTCACATAATGTTGAATCGAAGATTTTCCGAACACGTTTATATGAGGCATAAAACTGTTCAGTAAGTAGGATGTTGGCAAAAATCACTTAATTGACAAAGCTAGACATCTTCGTGTAGGGCAGTGCTTCCCAACCAGTGGGTTGTGTGAGGTTTGGACCTCACCTCACCCCGATTAAACAGTTTATTATCAGGCTGTGGGAATAAATCCCAAGCCAGCGAATAGCTTGTAGAGTCTCAGTAATAATAGCAGTGTAACAGTAATACAATAGAACAAGTAGAATCGAATGGAATCAAATAGATTGAACTTACCGGTCTAAACTGGGCCTTTTAAAGCTCTCCACACTGAGAGCCGATTGGTCAACAATGTCACGTGATACCACGAGCCAGTCGAAGTAATAAAATGCAAGAACACAAAATACAGGATATTGTCAGCCAGCACACATCGAAGTTGTGTGTGTGTGAACCGGGTATAGGTGATTCACGTGTGTCTCGTATTATCTGGGACGCATTGAAATGGTTAGTTTAATGCAAGATTTTGTATCTTGTGAGAATATTTTATATGGTAAACAGGATATTAAATGAATAACTTTACTCGAGAACATTCGGTGGCTAAATCATTTGGGTCACATTATGGGATAATGCAATAGGGGAAAGTCGTGTAATTTGGACCACTTAAGTTAAAACCCCAATAAAAAAAAATATAGTAGTTGATCAGAAGAGTTATTGACACGATTTGGTATGTTATCACCCAAACTATTGTCAAGCAAAAAATCAGATTCTAGTTGTTATCATGTAGGGAATAATTAGTAATTAAAAATTTTGGACCGAGTGGTCCAATTTACACACTCGGTGTGTAATTTGGACCAGTAGTGTGTGTAAATTGGACCACTCACAATCCATGTGATTTCTCTTTCACTAAGTTGCTAAAAAGTAATGACAATCTTACACAAAAAACATTGTCACAATTTTTTGTACATTTCCACAATATTTAATTTGAGCTCATATGTTTTATTAAACAGTATTTCTAAAATATGAAACAGTAAAATAACTAAAAATGACAAACAAACTTGAACACTGCAAAACAATACCATAAAATAAAGATATTCAAAGCAAAAAACATTACAACCATTGAAAGCAACTACAATCTTATGCAAAAAAGCCATAATAATTGAAGAGCTGCAGACATGTTCAACCAGTTGATGTTCTAAATCTTCGGGAAGGTCTGTGCACATTCCTATGTGTTTCTTGGAGGCCACAGCATGCAATCGCAGCAATTATCTCTTTGTTTCTGTCTCGTCTTTGATGTATCCCTATATATTAGCGACTCTTTCCACAAATAAACAGAACATGGTTTTCAATCTAACAGATCACAATGTGATCTCTCAGATTTGATCTCATCGACCAGCACAGATCTATTCTGACAGGACCTGCAGGCAGCATGTTGTCTCACCGGGACTTTCTGGACAGGTTTGATGTTGGGTTCGCGGTGATGCAATTCCTTCAAAATCTTCCGACAAACCAACTGCGACCCTTCATTCGTAATCTGAAATCCAAAATAGCACTGCAACACGTGTTTTTGAACTAAGTCACACGCGCGGCAACTAATAACGGTTGGTCATTCGATTAAACTCGTTGTGCGACAGTACGAAAACCGCCGAGCACTAAACATAAATTTTGTAGACACCGAACAAAAGCACAGCCGGTGCAATACACTCGCTTGGAGTGGCGTACGCATTTAGTCAGAAACTGCAGCGAATATATGCCCAAACCTGCAAAATTACAGATTTGTGATGAATTCGACCAATACCAATAAAGTCAGAGGTAAAGATGCGATTTCATATCATTGAGTAAATTAACACATCGAAAAACGGGATCTCGACATCAAAGGGTCGCACCAGTCGCACAGCGTGTTAACTGCAGAAAAAAATATATTGTAGCATGGTGACGTCAGACCTATTGATGACGCCATTTCGGAACTCGAAAGGAACCGTGAAATTAAAAATTCTTAAATTGCGAGGCAGTTACGTTGTGTAGCTTTTTTATTAAGGAGTTGCTATTATTTACGTGTTGTTATGTACTATATTTATAGACCTTTCTAAAAAAAGCAACATCAATTTTGACCGGACAATATATTTTCAAGCGATTATTCAGCCATACACAAATGTGCCAACCGTTAACGTAGTAACGGCGTAGCAATGTACGCCAAAAGTTTGTTGATATGAGTCTCGCCGGGTGCGTGTGATATAAATAAATAAGGGTATTTCTAAAATTATATTACAGATATTACGACTATATACATAGAAAACCAGGGTACATCAAGTTTCGCTAACATAATTACTTGTCTTTTGTCTGTCCTTACAAGTTGCCTTGCACATACAACACTTGGGTTGGGTATTTGCTAAACCAGATGTGCTTGTAATTGCAAAGAGAGGGCATTGTGTTGTAGCACTCTCACAAGAGAGGACGGTTTTTAACAGGAAACAGGATCATTTATAGCTTTTCTGACTTAAATTTACATGTTTGCTATGATTTTTACCAGACTGTTTCACTAACATCTCTTTGAAGTGCATCCAGACCAAATTTGAGATGTGTTGACAACAGTATTTGTATAAACAGACAAAAATGTTTTGTGATTAGCCTTCTGTTGTGGTAAAATTATATATTCATATATTTTAAGTTAAAAAGAGCTAATAAAAAATGTACACTGAGGAGGAAGTTCAGCAAATGCAGTCCAAAATAAGAAGAGAAAAAAAACAAGAAAACCAAAAGTTAAGGAAACGAATTGAAGCATTGCAAAAACAGTTCAATAACACTTTACATAATCAGGAAAAAGAGTTAGTGTATGGTGAATGTGAAATGTTGCTGAAACAGAAAGGTCAAATGGAAGAAGTGACAAACAAGTTGAATGAGAACTTGAGTGCACTTGATACATCCATCAAATCACAATTGGAGATGAATAAAAGTTTGAAGGCCAGCATTGACACATTGAACACTAATCGCACTGTGACATTAAAGGCAATTGATGAAATGGAGTCAAGAATACGGGATACTGAGCAAAAGACTGAATGTATATCTCGAGATGTAACAGCTGCAATATCAAAAAGCAAAACAGAACTCAATAAAGTTGACATCAATTCAAAGAGTTTGCTGAATAATTTACAAACCCAACTTAAAGTACTAGAAACGAAAAAAAGGTCATTGGAATCTAATTTAGAGCAAAAGCGTGAAGAAACAAAGGAACTGACCAAAATTTGTGAAGATTTGATTAGTCCACACTCTGACAAGAAATAGTTGATATAAATCTTTTATATCTATAGTCCTTTAAAATTTATATAATGATGAATTTATTGATAGAGTGCTATCTTGTCTGGTGGCCAAATTCATTATTTCCTGCATGTATTGTAGTGCCTGCTATTATCAAATTTCATTGACACTTTATGTTGTTCACAAAATGTATTACATGAGATTGTATCTACAGCAAAATTACATATGTCACAAAACAGCAACATTTTTTTTAGTTTTTCTGCTGGTAAATATTTTTTTGGCTGACCAAACATGTTTACACCAAAGCGATATAACAACTAAACTGAGGGGGGCTTTTCAGGTGATGAAAGGAGATGTCTTTTGCTGATTTAACATAGCTTGCAAACACAGCACAAAGGAGAGGAAGCTGCTTTCCACATGAGAAAGTGGGGTTAAGGTTGTGACTATTTGTATATATATTACATTGTTGCAGGTTCCTTTCAGAAACGAATTTAAAAGATGGGAGTTAAATGCAGCCAACAACTTCTAACACAACAACTTCTGTTTTTGATATGTTGTAAAGATGAAGCAGTAGACCAGTCACGCCTAGTGTTTTTACTAGCTTTAATAATCTCGCTTTTGGTGTCCATTCTCACGTTTTTTGAAACATTGTCTACCGCGCTGGTATGAAAAAGGTTATCCCTGATATCCTCTCAATTTTGTAACTATTAGGACTAGCATAAGTGATGGTATAACACAAACGCGTATGCGAGTGTTACAAAAAGAGTGATGATGTTAACCACACAAGCATCTTTGGTATATATTGCTGAACACTGCTCTTCTGGCAAACTTTATTTTATTTATGTTTCGGCTGTTATGCAACAGCCTTCATCAGGAGGTAAGAATGTAAGTTTAACAAAGTGGACACATTTGAGGCACAAATGTGTCCACTTTGTTAAACTTACGTTCTCTGTGGCATAACAGCCGAAACGTAAATAAAATTTGCCAGAAGGGCAGTATTCAGCAATATAATATACCCCAGTAACAGTTTATCTTTCGTATATGTCGTAGGTCATCTCAACAATCGTGTCACTGATTATATGGATAACTATACCGACTGTTTTGGTAGAAAAATAGTCTACGCTTTGACTATTAATAATTTTTGTGCTATATACAGCGAGGGATGTTGTTTTGCCCTTCCGTTAATTTGAGATATCTCCTAACAACTTTTATGGTTGTACTGCAGCGTACGATATAATTCCCAATTGCTGCTTTGCTGAATCTAAAGTCTGCTTGCGTGTTCTTGCTGTATAGGTAACTAAGTTCGATTGAAAGACACGATTGCAATACCAGGTGGCTTAAAGTTTAATTTGTTCCAAGCGCGTTAGTGACTGAGCAAGTAACTTCTACCGCGTGCCAGTTGTTAGTTAAGTGACCGAGACTATAGTTGGGAGGCAAAGTTATGGACAGAGAATAATTAAAGGAGTTATGACAACGAATTGAGACAGAGAAAAGTGCGAACGGGTATTTAACAAGTTACAATGAAGAAAAAGGTCTGTCGTCGAGCCGGATGCCAGAAGGCTGTGCGATTTCTGCCGTAAAGCCTAACACCGTCTGCAGCCTTTGGTCCGCCTGTGTTCCAAATGTGTAAAGAATTAAGTATGGAAACATGCGTGTTGCTACAGTACTCATCTCTTCTTTTGTCAACCAAACTACCCTGCACATGTAGCAATTTATCACAGAATAAATAGATGTATTTATCCGCTATCATTATATTTATTTCCAGAAAAGGTCCGTTTGATGATCGAACAATTTTCAGTTACATATTTAAAACAAATGTGCACATGTTTCGTGGAATACAAACGTAAACTGCGAGTAAAGGGTGTAATTAAGGGCAGTGTGGCATTTGCCACAAACAAGGCAAGTATGTAACAAATAAAAGCACTTCAATAAAAATCTTTCGCGACACACAACTATTTACCACTCGGAAGTAAATAAAATATAGCAAGTCAATGTTTGACTTATGACACAGTTTTTTTTTATAAAGCATGATATATATCTTATAACTCTGTCTTGTGTTTTCGCGGCAATTACTTTCTTGTGGAATGCTGGACTTTAGCCTACAAACAAAAACATATTTTCGTGTCAGGTCGCCTTCAAAAGTATTTTTATTTCAAAACATTACCGAAATTACAAACCTCCAAATTTCCTCGTGCTTTTCGTAAAACAGTGTGTGTTCTCGACAGCTGCTCCACTATGGCACTTTCAATACCTTCTTTCATGCGGTTCGTAGTGTGCAGTCTTTCCACAGTGCTTTGTAATAATTTATCCTGCGTTGACAAACGCTGTCTCAACTTGCCAACCTCCTTGCGGAGTCCATCAGTCTGAACATTATGAATAAGTTACATGTCGGCCAAGTTGAACTGTAATGGAATTATGTCCCCATCAACAAGAACAAGACACATACATACCTCCGACATGGTCGATTGTTCATCTACAGATCGGCGGCCACTAACTGCTTCTGCAGCTTCCGAACCTGAGCATGAACAGTGCCCTCCAGTGGCTACACCCGACGAACTAAAGGAGGTTGTGCGACCGTTCAGTGGTAACTTAGCAGGGGAAATGTCGACTGGCCAAAACTTTTCCAGAAGTCTGTCGTTTTGGGCGAGGTGCTGAAGCAAAGTTTGCAATCGCCGAGAAAGTTCTTTTGTGGCCTTTCTGTCTGGTGTCTGGCAGAAGGAAAGATATCGTTATAACAGAATTTCTAGTCTAAAAGATAAGTTTCATACCTTCTGTATGTGTCCATTACTCATGTTCTCGTGCATTGAATGAACCAGCACACCACTGTCCAGCAAGTTCTTCTGCAGGCGTGAGAAGACATCACTTTTACACATTGTATATTTTCCTGTGAAACAAAAAACTTAGGTAGAAGCCAGACTTAAATGCAAAAAAATCGACACTTACCTCCTTTGCAGAAGTAAGGCTTGTCTTTAGGGAAGGATTGGTTCTGCTGGTTATCACTAGGAAAGAACTTGTTGAGATGATCCTCTGCCCCAGATGATGCAGAGGCTGGTGGAGTCATTAGAGTGCTCCCGCCTTCAACATCTAATTATAAAAAAATACAATTGTGTTTGTTGCAACACAAATTTGACACCTAGATAATTCAACACATAACAATTTAAATGCAACAACAACATTTGACATTTTCCAGAATAAACAAAATCAAATTACCCAATCTCAGCTTCCGTCTTGCGCTGTTGTGAGTTGACTTGGGCGAACCCTGGCGAGATGATTTTCCCCTCGGTGTGAGGTGATGTATGTTGATTGTTGTAAGCACAGGATCATGCTCAGGGTTATCACCCTTAAGTTGTTCCTCAAGCTGTCTTCGCAAAGCGCTGTTTGCGTCAATACTTCGCTCAAGTTGAGTCCGCAAACACCTAATCTCCTGCAGGAGTTCGGTTAGATCAAGATTTCTTTCAACGTCGCTATGTTCTGCAAATAAGTTTCAGTGTTTAGAGAGATATATTATAATAAAGATCGATGAAATCATTTAGTACCTGCCATGGAATTAGTCCTTGACAGTTTTTCGTGTAAAGCAACTTCTGACTTGAGTGTGTCAACCAAGTTTTGCGATTCAAGAAGTTCACGTTGCAATACTGTCATATCCTTCTTCAACCTGTTAAACAAGCTTTGGTAATTATATGCACCCGAGAGCATTATGTGCCTATTATACTTTATATTTTGGGTTATATCCTCGCCAATAACTAATACACTACAAACACAACTCGTACCGATTTGCAACATCTTTTTCACGCTTAAAATCAGCTACCGCCGCCTCTTTTTCTCTCTCGGTTTCGGGCATTCGTAATTTCAATTGACGCAACTGCTGGTCACTTGATGCGAGCTCAGTGGCCAATCGCTCGCTCTGTGGAGAAATGGGGATATGTTAGTAAAAATGAAAGCAAGCAAATTAAACATTTTCTGCATTTGCTGAAAGCTTACAAACAAGTTCTGTTGTTGTAATTCTCTCTGCAACTGGTCGATGTGGTTACCCAACACATCGGTCTGACTCGATTTTTCTTGCAGTTGGTGTTCGAGGTTTCTTTGTTGATGTGATGCGTCTGTTGAGTAATATTGAGTTAAATCAACTGTGGATTTAAAATTTTTAGAACAAAATATATACACGTGAGCACAGTGGCAATGAACGAATGGCGTTCATCATTAGTGCAAAAAGTATGCAAATATTACAAAAATATTTTGTGACAATATTGTGCATTAGGCCTGCGTAAAACAAACTAACAATATCAGACACAACAAAAATTAGACATTACCTTTCTTGGCAGCAACAAGTTGCTGGGATAGTTTAGCGTTTTCATCTTCAAGATTTCTCACACGTTGATGCAAGTCTGTCGGATGAGAGGGAGGAAACTGAGATTCGGGTGAGAGGTAGATGTTGGCCGAAACTGGATCAAAAACAATTAACTACAAATACATGCATTGTAATTATTTCATATTTTTCACTTACGGTGATCTGGTGGATTGGCACCCGCTTGTTTTAATCTCTCTTCAAGTTTCACTCTTAAGCGATCATTTGTTGCAATGGTTTCTTCTAATCTCTGTCTTAAACCGCGAATCTCGCTTAAGTGTTGAGCCAACATGTCTGCAAAAAAATCACCCGCTGCTGAGTTGTCCCTGTTATTCCAGCTCAATCCATTTTCTTTACTTAAAAATTAAATTTACCCGCGTTGCGATAATGATGACAACTCGCAATATTCCCTGAACTTCTTACATTCTTTTTCACCTTCACCGAAAAAAAATTGAATACCGACCAGCTTGTGCATGTTAGTCCCGAATTTAAGAGACTACCCTCCCATGAGGACACTCAAGCGGACAAAACGCATGAATAAGTAACGAGCGCCGTTGCAGATGATCATCCATTATTTACACAATGCAATCTTAAGCTAAATTCAGCAGCTAAAAGCATTCCTTCGATTGGTAGCTGTCAGTGTTTATGTTAATGTGCGGACAAAATTTTACCGGTGGTTCGATTTGGTGATCGTTGATATCCAGGAACGACAGATTCTTTTGCTCTCTGCAAGCTTCTTGTTGCCAGCTCTAATTCCTCCTTCAACGTTCTATAGAAAAAAATCTCAGCATAAGGCGTGGAGGTACAATTACAACAAATTCCACATTAGGCTTCCTAAAAACACTGGATTTGGGCACTGAAATTTTTATTGCTCTGTTACCGGTTTATTCGCTTGCTGTCGGACAATCTTCTTCGCAGTCGATCCAACTCCCGTGCAAAACGATGTTCGTCGTCACCGATTTCGTCATCGCATGAACTTGGTGGGACTCGGTTATGGCTGAAATCCCGCAAAATGTTAAAAAATTCGCTACTCCTTTTTCTTGCATTCTTTCTAACCTTGTTCTGTATTTGGGCGAATTAAAGATCGTTTCGTGTTTGTTCGGAGTTCCGACCAACCACGCACCACCATACGATGCCGTACATTCAGCCTCATCGTTGTTGGTGAGTAAACGTTGTCTTCTGTTACCAAGCAACCGATCCTCGCCACTACTTCCTTAAGTTTAAGACACGAAACTTCACGAAATGTTCAGTTTTTAATAAACTTGTACTTATGTTGGTCTCAGGTAGGATTATCACAATTTTAGGTATCACGAATTTTTTGTCAGTTTTGTTAAACACAAACCTTTTCTGGTTTTGGCCCCAGGAGGTAAATACTCAGTAACAGCGATAGTTTTCTGGTACATGGGCATCGACTTCCGTGGAGACCTCCCACCTGAAGGCTGAACTAAATTTTGTGCTAGTGGCCAGGACAATCTCTGGGTTGTATTCTCCAGGGCACTTGGCAACGCCGCAAATTTATCATCATGGTCGGTCTGTCAAAATACACGCAGTGGAATAAACAAAACTAAAACGTGAAAAAAACGTGTGAATGAAAAACTTACAAGAACCGAAGGAAGGCGTGACGATTCTCCTTGATCAACAAACAATTCTTCCTCCTGCGCTGACCGCAATGAGGGATGAGACGATGACGTCATCAAGTTGACTCCGGTAAGTCTTTGTAACTGGTCACGTGTCTGCACAGGCAAAATTAAATGTAAACACAAGTAAAACATGAAAATGGAGGTAAAAACTGGTTTGTAATTCAACACTAAACGATTCTTACTGGTTTTGTGCTGTTGGTTGAATTAGCAGCTGGTGACGAGTATTGAGATGAATTGTGGATTGGATCATTTAGCCATATTTGTGCAGTGTAAGTTTCTGTGGAGAAAGGTGGGCTTTCATCTCCGTTCCCACCCACAGTTCCATTAACTGCTTCCAACTGATTTTTCAGTTCATTGATGTAAATTTTGTTCTCATGTAGTTGCTGAGTAAGTCTGGGCCCAACAGATTCAGTTATTCAAATAGGGCCAAACAAAAAAATGTTCCAGTGTTGCTACAAACAAATGTACAGTTATCTTTTAATCACCTTTGAACTTGTGTTGAATGAGATTTGACGACTGATTCATTATCTGAAGAGTAGAGTGTTTCACTTTCAGAGTTTGATGTCTCACCAGCATTATCTACAAACATACAACAACATTATTTACCATTGAATATAATTTAAAGAATCAATGCCAGTTTACTAACTTGACAACCCATTCCGTAGCTTCTTGATTAACGACCTGCTATGTTCAATCTCACTTTTTACACCATTTACAAGCGCAGTGTCAGCATTGTTAAATGACACAAGGAGAGACTCAACATAACGATTTAAAACATCTGAAAGATACACATACTTGTTATACATTAACATCAACACATATATACAAAGAAATAACACAAAAAGACCAAACTAAATTCTTACCCATTTCAGACTCTAAAGAAACTGTGTTTTCTCTTGCTTTATTTATCTGTTGTCGAATTTCTGATAACTCTTTTGCTTGTGCTTGAATAAGTGAGTTATACCTAAAAAAAGGGTCAAAATTAATTCTTTGTCTGCTCAAATGATTCTCTCTCAACTCATAAAAATAAAGATAACTTGTATTTAGAACCTACAAGAAGTTTATCTCCCAACAGCTGCCACCAACTACGCTTTGCTGCCTTGAGCAACACAAACCTCCCAGGAGAAAAATCAATTGCATTACCTAACTGAAAGGTTACACATCAATCAATAAGTCCCTAGACAGTATTTTTGCATCACAATGTATTCATGGAGGCACACCCTATATGTTTAACTAACTTTTGTTCAACTTTGGGGGAGACGGCCACTATTCCACTATCTGTACCAGAAGTTTGAGTGGCAACATCACTGGTGTCTGAACTCGAGCTTGATGAATGGTCTTGTGTTGAATGAACTTTTTCACCTTAAATTGGACATAAATTCACATTGAAGAGGATTTCTTTATACATATTAATATTGACTCACGTTCATAAGGCTTCAATTCCGAGATAGTAATACCATGACTTTCTTGGAATAAATTTGGAACGCTACGAGCTCCCCGGATCGGTGAAGATGGTGGACTGGCAATACCAGCCTCTCCTAAAAAGTAGTAGTGATTGTTTTTAAAGTGTTTCTGTCCACAGCAAACATGTTGTCATAAGTGTAGTTTGACAACATTTACAGGTAAACTTTCACAAACAGTACTTACTTAATGCCTGTCTGCACTTGTTGAGTTTATCAGATTGTTGTCTTACAGTTTGTTCAGTGGATGCGAGTCTTTCATTTAACTTTCTGTTTTGTAAGCGGGTTCGTTCCAATTCCTGCTGTAAAGAGTTTCCACTGAAACTACCCCCAACCTGAACAAAACGATAACCTTTGCTCACTTCCCAATATTATGCATCACAATACTTGCTCCTTTTAACAAAATGTTGAATGTTCTATTTTTTGAATTTTTGTATTTGTATAATGCTGTAAATAGAATGAAAACAACAATCAACTTACTTTGTCTTTCGGAACAGGAAGTTTACTTCGCAATAATGAAGAGGTTCTCTTCAATAAGCCTTGATGATTGGCAGGTTGAGCTCTGTACAAAGCAACAAGAAAGGTATAAAAATATGCAAAAAATTGAAAAAGTTACCCCACCTTTCATTCTCTTCCAGTTTTGCTTTCAATCTCTGAACCTCTGCTGATAATTCATCCACAAGCATAGGATTTGCCATGGATATATCTGCTTGTTCTTTCACAATCGCAGCCTGATGCTGAAGGTCTTGCTTCAAAAGATCATTAACCTAAACAAACATGAAAGGTTAAATCAGTGGCAATATGTACGTAGCTTACATAAAACAATAAGCAAATAAAATAATTAAAATAAAAACCTTTTCAGCATTGGTCAACTTCTTCCTTAAGTTTGTGATGACATCGAACAGCTCCTTTCTCTTGAGACTGCTCATTCCATCATATTCATCCCCGGACAAAATTCTGAACACAAATGTACATTATAATTACAGAAATTGGGACAAAAAAAATTCCTCCAACCAAAGTTTACCTAGAGCGTTGCGATGACGCAACGGACACATCATCATCAGTACCTAATCCATTCATGTCATCATCGATCAATGTTTTTCCTTTTGATTGGTTATCTTTAATTCTGGCCAACAACCCCAGTATTTCTGACTCCTTCTCCATCCTACAATGAAATTTATTTAAAACTATTTGCGGTTTTTGACACACTGCCTTTTTTATTTACATGTTGTTGGTCTTTATGTGAAGATCATTCACCAACTTCTGTTTCTCTGCAACTTGGTCAGTCAAATTTGCCTGAAGATCCCTAATTTTTTTGTTTTGATCATCGCATACTTTTTTAAGATCAGCTGTTTCACGAACTGCTTTCGACAATTCCTCCCTACACAATAATATTCCCAGCAATGTTTGTGGAAAGTCCAAATTCAGCAACAATGAGTTGAACTATTTGTCCAAGTTATAAACTGAGATGGGTTTTATGGCATTTACAGGCTATTGAACAATTAGATTAGGAAAAAGGCTACTTCTTTTGTCCCTGGACATTTCTCAAGAACAATGGTGAGCTGGTAGTTGATACATGTTCAATAGTAACCGTAAACATTAGAAGGAATTTAAAGAAAACAATTGCTATGTATCCGAACCAGTCCACTGTCAATCTTTATTTTAAATTACTAAATATAACATAAAACGATTTTATTAAAAACATAGCATTTCACTTACCTTGTTTGATGAAGAATTTCCCTTAGTTTAATAATATCATCATTAAAGTCAAATGATTTGTCTGAATCTAGTTCAGGACTTCTGTAAACATCTGGCATTCCAAGATATGATGTTTGATCAAGGGGGAGGACAAATGTATTTGTAAGGCTTTGGTTTGCCGCAAGATTCTGTTAAAATTCAATTGTAACATTCAATGTGAAGTTTGTGAGTTAAGTACAAGTACCTTTGCAGTGGTATGTGGTTGCTTCAGAGGTTTTTCAGCAATTCCATCATTTGTAACTTCATTTATCTGATTACGCTTAGGTCTGAAAAGAAATGGGTAAAATGTTGGCATTTCTTCACTAAAAGTTTTTAAATTACAAAAATATGTTTGATGTCTTACTGATAAGAAAATAACAAATAAAATAGTAACTTAGCAACTGACCTCAGTTTGTGTTGTTTAGATTTTGATGGCCGATAATGATAAGACGAATGAAAGTTAAAACCAAACTCATCATCCACCTCATCACTTACTGACCCACTTTCTGATGTCAATTCGTCATAAAAGCTTGTGTGGATTCTTTGTTGCTTTTGTCGTTTCAGATCCTGTTTTTTTTTGTGTTAAAAATATTGAGGCATTTGATAGTTAAAACTTATCTTTCAAGAAACCAAATTAAAAACAGCAAGAAATAACTGCAGTTTATGTAGACCTGTATAGTCTTGTCCCTGGAAGCAATCTTTTTTAGTAGTTTGTGTATTTGTTGCTGAAAGTTGAATGTGTTTTTTTTTAAATCTGTTCCATCTTCGCTTGAACTAAAAAGTATGAATTTTACATCAAAAGGGGTCCGGACCGCTTACTTTTGTGAAATATTTTTGTATGTTTTTATAGTTAAACAAACGTAACTGTAATTTTTTGTCAAAATCCCTGTGAAAACCAAAAACTTTCTTTAACGTTGACCTAAAAACCATATGCTTGCAATAGCCATTGTTTCCAAACAGGGAGCGTTGTTACAGAACACTTGGCATTGTTACCACACATTCAATCCCTCTTAGTTAACAAATATATTCAAGCCTTTCTTTCAAAGTCGTGGTAATAAAACTACGGCGCAAGTTCTACAGCTAAAACTCGTATCGAGTGTTCCATAGCAAAACCAGGGAATTCCTGGATACGCCTATGGGTAAATAATCCAAATTTCGACTGTGATAAAAATGAAGTTCTTACTGTGTGAGGTGATCCAATTCACACTTTAATTTTGCTTCCAAATCCTGTCACACAAAAAGGAAAAAAAAAATTAATATATTACAAGAAAGTATTTTGCTTGACTTTTTTTTAACCATGAATAATACCTATAACAGAAGGAAGTCTTAAACTTTTACATGGGAAATAAACATACTTCAATTTCTAGCTGACTTCACCATGAAACATTTTGTTTCAAACAATTAAATGCATACCCTAATACATTGGTGTCGTTGGTGGGAAGACAATACCTACTTAAAGGCTAGATTCTGCTGCATTTAAGGAACCAGTCTTACTTCTATTTCTTCTTCTTTTTTCTTTACAAGTTCCTCAAGCCTATGAATTTTAACATCTTGATGAGCAAGTTTTTGTTGAGATTTATCATTGTCTGATTCCCTTGCTTGCAATGCTCGGGTAAGTTGACTTTTAACTTTCTCAAGATTGGCCCAGGCTTCATTCCTTGATATGTTTGCTTCCTGAAATTTGTTCAAGTAATTTCATTTTGGAACAATGGACAACTACGTAAATAAACAACAAACAACAGAAGTAAAATAGCATGGGCACTGATAGAACCAATAAGGTTTTCGACATAGAGTCATGCACATGCACCCATGTTTAAATTCAGCAGTTTCAAAGATACATAAAAAATAATGGATAATTTTAAAACAAAACACAGTTTTTGTTCAAACCTCAAGACTTTGTTCCAAATGCTTCAACTTTTGCTCAAATAACTTGTTTTTGGAATCTGAGTCATTTTCAATGAGACTGGTGATAGATCCAAAATCACTGCTTGAGCGACGGCGCAATGTTCGTCTTGTCATTTCAATAAACTTTTCTTTTTCTTCTTGGAATTGTTGTTGCCATTCATCTCTTTCACGTAATGCCCTCAAGCACTCATCTTCTTTAGACTAGGTAAATGAAAAATATTGTAATAATCGGTGTGGGAACAACTTTAGCTAGTTTCCACCTTTAACTGTCGAAGCAAGGATTTGTATTTGTTTGCTACAGATTGCAACTCTGTGTCCTTCTCTTTGATTTGTGTATCAAGGCTCGATATCGATTCCGCATAATCAGCCAACTAAAAACAAAAGTAATTTCATTATCTTTTTCAGAAAAATATAAAGGTTTATAAGATTTAAATTGGCACATAATTATTTCATTACAGTTTTAAATGTGTGTTATATTAGTTAAACCTGTGATTGCAAGCTTTCTATTATTCTATCTTTCTCTCTTGCTTGATTGTTACTTTCTCTCTTAAACTTTTGGTGTTCATCTTCAGAATGAAGTTTTTCATCTAAAGCATCCTAGTAAAGTAACACTATGTTACATAAACATATAAAAAATGGAAGAAATGTTGTCTTACCTGCAGAGCAGCATCACTTTCCTTGAGCTGACTTCTTAAAGCAGCAATCAAAGAATCTTTGGGTGGGGAGTGTGGCTGCAGACCACAAACACAAGGTTATTCCAAGTCAACAAAAATTTTAAACTAAAGAAGCACCACAAACACAAATTGTTTACATATATTATTTACACAAGACTTCCAATTCACACAAAAATGCAAAATTTATTTCAAAACCTTCTTTCTTTCAAGTTTTGATATTATAGTGAGAAATTCTTCTTCTTTTCTCTGATAGTTTTGTAATTCATCACTTATCATTTGGAGTTCTTCATCTTTTTTCTTTATGATTTGTGTTAGACCCTGGTGAAAACACATAGTTAGATATAGCTCATTACTCTACTAGTGACAAACATACTGTTATTGCACGATCCCGTTTGTTTATATCCTTTTTGTATTGTTCATCTAAATTTTTGCTGTCCTCAGTCTGAGCATCAATCTTGGTTTTGAGTTCTTTCAAACTGTCTTCTGTTTCTTCCAGTGCTTCCCTCAAATCCTAAATTTTCCCATTTATATTTGATTAATGCAGAAGTGTTTAATGCATAACAAGGCAGGATCGCCCCACTATGCAGGTCCTAACTTGGAAATCAATGCGATTGGATTTAATTCATCTTTGTTCTTACTTTAACTTCAGTTTCCCTCTTCTCTAATTCTTCAGTAATTTGTTTTGTTGCCAGTTCGTATTCGTCCAATTTTTGTTGTTGTTCAGTTATGTGATCCTAAAAACATTCTCAAATAAATAAATTATAGCTGAACAAGTTTTTAACATTCCTATGAAAAAAACATCACAACATCTATAATATTATTTGAGTTAAAGAGGTTTCCTGCAATAGTTTAATCCAATTTTATCTGAAACAAAATTTCTTGATGTGGTGCAGTTGGACAAAATGAAGCTTCAAATACATTGGGACTAGATCCATAAACATTCATGCAAGTACACCGACAACAATTATCCACATGCCAAGTTCTGTATATGTTTACTACCAACTTAAGCTAAATATTAAACTGGATACAAAATGAACAAACAAAACACACACACAGCAACTAGAATATTAAACTTTCAATTCATGCATAAAATATTTAGGTAACATAAGGTGTCACACACTCTTATTCAGAGTAAAACCAAAAATTCATTTAATTTCAAAATAAATTTAACCAAAAAGCTGGTACATGACCTAAATGCATCTGTTAAAACCCATGAACATATACATCCATTAAAACCAGCAAAAAGGGTTTTATAAAATACAACTGCTTCATGCCACGATAAAAATAATCCAATATATCCAAGATGCAAGACATATTACCTGATATTCATCTTGTAACATCAGCATTTCCTGATGATTAACAAATAACAATATTCTACCCACCACCAAACATGTAAAAATTTGACCAATTCCACAATGAGACAACACACTTTACTGAACATACATGGGACTACTTTCAACTCAACACTCAACACATACAATTATACATATTATTAAGAAAAACATTTTCAGTGTATATATTGTTTTATTTCTTCTTTGGCATAATAAGAAAGAGAAGGGTTTACACAGAGTTTAATCAACATTGTTGAATCAGCTTATATATTCATATTGTACAATAAAAAATAAAAGGAATGATTATATCATAAGGCAAATCAAGGAAGAATTGGTTAAAAATAAATGTTACCTGGTATGCTGTTTGCGAAGCATCTTCTCGCTTTTGAGATTCTTTTAATTTGTCCTCAGTATCCTAAATAATGATATTAATAAACTTATTATCAGTATTATCAGTAAAAGGCTCAACATTTTAATATAAGACACCTTGAGATTTTTCCGCAGGTGTTCAGTTTCCTTCTGTAGTGGAACAACTTCTTGGTTGTATACTGTTTCTTTCTCCTCATTTAGAAGTTCAATAAGAGTTTGTTTTGAAGTTAAATTACTCTTTAATTGAGAAATTGTGCTGAAAAAATATGTTTGTATTAGTTTGAAAAAATATGTTTGTATTAGCAATTTTGTACCAAACCCAAAATACTACACATATATACCTATCTTTAGTTGCTAGTTCATTGCAAAGGTCTTTTAGTTGTTCTTCCAGCTCATCAAGCTTCTTTTTCTGATCTTCACTCACCCAATTATCTAAAACACAAAAATGGTCCCACAATGAAATCCAAATTATAAAACACTCTATGACACAAACTTGCATCGCAGTTGTATATAGTCAAAGTTATTTCAAATTACCTGGAGGTTTGGCTGCGAGCTGGTCCCTTAACTCTTGAGCTGTGTCCTTTTCCTGCTGCAATTCATCAAGCAGTTGCTTCTTTTCTTCAGTCATTTCTTCCAGTTGTTTTCGCATGTGAAGTGCTTGCTGCAAACAGTCTTCAGCATCTTGCTTTGTTGCTCTCAATTCCTGATTTTAAACAGTTAAACTTTATGGCAAAGGTGCACAACCTATGACCTGGCGAAACACATTTTTGTGGCCTGACTCCTGTTATTTAAATAGAGTTCGGCCATAAACTTAATATACAGACACTACAGTAATACATTTTTTCCTGATAAGAAAGATACATACTCTGCGAAGAGTTCTATCATAATGTTTTTTTTGCAAAGTGCTTTTTAAGGAATATGTTGGCATTTGGCAAGTAAGTTATACAAAGAAATATTGTACCTTTTCAGCAAACTGAACTTTATCATTCATCATCTCACGGAGTTGAATTACTTCATGTTCTGCTTCACTTCTGGCTCTTTGCATTTCAGCTGGGCTGGCGGATTCTATGCACGCCACTGCATTTCTTCAATAAAAAGATTATTTAATACACATATATTTCAACATTTAACCCAAAAAAATTTATTGACCATTCAACCTAACAACTAATTGCAACTTACGAAGCTTTGATAAGAAGATCATTTTTGTCATGTAGCTCTTTTTTTAGGCTGTCACATTCCACTTTCAGTTCAATGTTCTAAAGAAAACAAGTGTTTAACAAATGTTTAACTATATTGCTTTCTTTCTTCAGTAGAACATTGTTTTAAATACATTATTTATTACATTTGCCTACATTTACTACACTAAATTGCACCTGTGTAATTTTGCCAATTCTAAAACAGTTTGACGCCATTGTCCAAAAGTATAGTTTGGCAGTTACCACATAACAGAATCCAAGTAAGAGTGTTCACCACCACTAATCATCATCTAACTACGCTTCAAGCAAGCTAGTTACGGCATCTTTAATGGGAAGTTTGGCGAGAGCAAATTTGTTTAAAACAGTAAACCATGAGTGGGGTATTTGTAATTCATTTGTTGTGGATGAGTTGCGAAAGCTTTCAGCAGTTATGTCTAAACTTGCCCATTGGAATGAAGCAGTGGCCATAAAAGACATGATAGAAGAGGCTTCCTCCAGCCAAACAATATTTGCCTTTGGCAAACAATACATTAAGCACAATGGTTGTGGATTGAATTGTAAAAAGTATAAACAAATAAATGAGCATTTCTCAGGGTAGCCAAGGCACTTGTTTAAAAAAAAGGGGTTTGGAATTAGTTATCATTTTAACATTGTTGTTAGATTAACAAAAACCTTGCGGACACTGACCATTTTCAGGAGGTGCTCTTGATCTCCATCAAACTGTTCCTGCATTCGTTCTTCCATGTAGAATATTCGAAGTTTTAAACTAAAGTTTTCCTTTTTGAGGTCAGATATTTGCTGGAAATAATAAGCGTGCAGTTAGCAAAGAGACTCCTTCACATGCATTGAAACTGTTGCAAATTCAGATGATGTTCTTTTTAAAAATTTAACCGATGCTGTGACACACACAACAACTTTCTATTCTATGTCGAATAACTTAATTGTAACAAGGTATAAGGTAGCATATTTAATTAATCTGGATAACAAATTAAATTTTGCCACACAATTACAGCTACTTCATTCTTCCATAAAAACAAAAAAAGTTTTACTGTGCTATAATCTTTCATGTTTTGATTGGTGTTGGGTGAATGTCTTTCTCCAACAACTTTAAGCACTGCAAAATCAATTACAGAATATTGTATTCCATTAAACAACCCATTAATATTTGCTTATAATAGGTTTCGCAGCCAAGTTGGACCAGTTAATTCTGCGTTGCTTATAATAGAGCACACTTTTATGCCAAAAACAAATCAAGTAAAACTTGACACAAACCTGCAGGATAAATGACTCCAACTGCATTTTTAGAAGTGTCGGCAGATTGTTCTTTAGTTTTGGTTGGTGTTGTAAATCCAGATGTGTTGGGAAATTGTGACATATTTAGGCTGAAACATAATGCAACAAATGGTAAAGTTAATTTAACTAAATTCAACTGTTCTTAATAATACCTGATGCAATACAAAAATAATAAACTGTATTTTATATTGCAATCTTTAACTGCGATTTACAATGACAAGAATGTGTAGTGTTGTCATTACTTACTTCACATGTAATATAATGAATACCACACTTATCTTTCAAGTGCTAATGTTATGACCATAGCTGACCGCACAACTTGTAAAAAACTTGTCAAACAATCAAGCATCACTTAAGAATGTACTTCAAACAATGTTCAGTATAGCACCCCAATTAAAGGGCCATTGTTTGATGATTGTGTATTTCCCTCAATTTTTTAAAGCTATGATTACACGTTTCTATATACAACAAAATGGAAAAATGCTACAATATTTAGTAACTGAATCTACTGGCAGTAGCATAGCATATTTGCAACACTAAAATCACTGACTTTGTTCCATATCTAATATATAAGACCGGCAATACAAGGAAGTTAATCCTATTACAATACTTATAAAGTAGTGATAAACCGGATTGCTGCAACTTCAATCAATATCACAGTGTCACATATTTTGAGAAATGCAATAAGTCCAGCAAAAAGCGTATGAATTAATAATTTATTAAAAACATCATCTTCCACCATTATATAAGCATGCACCAACATAAACTCTTCTTATGCAGCCTCTTATCACTAAGGCATAAAACCGAACACACATGTGGCACAGCTGTGAACTACAACAATATTAGCAAAGACATGGTTATAATTTATCCGATCACTTCAATAATTACCAGTTTAATTTTCCAATTTGACACTTCATCTAATGACCACCACCTGAACTATTATTACCTGTGTCTGGCATCAGTCCATGATTTCAGAAAAGGAAACATCACAAATACCAGTAAAAAGCAGAAAATCCGAGTTTCCAAATCCAGTGAAGAGTAAGTAGTAATTTATGGTACTACAACTTCAAGCGATGTCGTTTCATGTTGTTCATTGATTTCATTTGGTCGAAAGTATCCCACACGCAAGTGCGACTTCGCTCTCAAATTCAATTTGCAGTACAAAGCTACTACTTCTCACACTAATTTTCGGCCCAACGCCTTCGTGTGAATCAGCTGGTTTTCAGGTCAACGTCATATTATGCGTCACTCGTGAACGTCGTTCTATTAAAGAAGGCGCGTCAACGATAAATTGTCACACAACAACCACGAATTTCCCTCAACAGTTATCGCACAAAACTAAAGTAAAGCGAGGTGTTTACGACACAATAACAGTCGAAGTGCCGGTGGCAATGTGGCAGTTGTTTACAACACGACATAAAAGTAGTTCAAAACGAAAAACTCTATAACTTGCAAAACATTCCACACGTACAAAATTTATCCGAAACGCATAAAATGCGTCCTACAATGACACTATGCGACTTGTCGCTAAGGAAAAAAGTGAGGATTAAGGAAACCAATGACGAACCTATCGCTAAGGTGAATTGGACTGCCATTGCACACGCGTTACAACTCGTCAATGTCAGATTGCTAATGACACTCCCAACCGAGGGCAGGGGGTCCCTTGAGCATTTTGTTGCGTTGCTAAGTGCTGACGCGATTATATTTGCTTGACTCTGCGCTAATCAACACCATATAAACTCATATTAGAATTGGATTACGTTTCGTTACGACGGAGATAAACGATTTCATCCTCAACCTGTTCGCTGAAAAACTACTGACCTGGGAGACGTTGGAAGCATATAATCACTACTCACACTTGGATTTTTGGAAATCTGTTGGACTGGTCTGGTTTCAAGAATCGTTCAAATACAATCTTACATGTTATAAGAGTGCCACAATTCCAAATATTTGTAGACTTCCAAAGATATTTGACTATCTACAGACAGTTCCTTACCTTACACCACAACATTCTTGCCATCCACTATTTGCTTAGCACAAGGGGCTAAATTTTTGTGACGTCATGAAAGTGTTTTTTATATATCTGCAAAATTCAAATACCTAGCTGTACTACTTTACAACGTACAAAGCGAAACAGAACATACAAACTGGATCAACACAAAACGCGAGAATTACAGCGCGTCAATAACACTATCTATCTTGTGCAGCATGAGAAAAAATGAAATTTTCGAAACGAATATGCACAGCCTGAACACAGTTCTTTTGCAAAGGCGTGTTTTTTAACAACGTGTCTAGGTAATGAATTCCATGATTCGGATTTTGGGGCGTTTAGGTGCCATGGTATATCCAATGTAGTGATGCATTAGCTTGGAAAATTTACTTTGTTTCTCAGGGCCACCATCAACAATAAAGTAACCAGTTACACATCGACTAACGCACAAAACTTCTTATTTACTATGCACAATATTTATGTAACAAACTGAGACAATCGACGATTGTTTGTGGGAAATGGTGAATCACAGATTTGCAAACGTTTTAGATCATTGTGCATGGTTTGAAAAAAAAACAGTTACATGTACATACAGCTGGATGAGCCACCCAGGTAAATATGGCTGGAGGGATATCCAAGCTCAAAAACAAGGGGTCAGTGCCCGTGTGCCCCCATGATTGATTCTCACCACCCACACAGTCAAAATAATTTAAAATGATGAATGGAATTGAATTGATCAAAGCATAATTAACTATCTTATAACCAGATCATGGCAACATTTTCAAACATTTTGCCACTTTACTGAAGTAAAAATATTTTGTTTCCATAGAGAATATCCAAAGTACTGTGAAGGAATTCTTTGGCGCTTAAGCCTGCACAACAATCAAAAACCCAACTATACATGACATATACATATGTAATACTGATTAATTCTCTAAATAAAAACTTCAGTAAATCAAAGCCGAATAACTTTGTATGTGACAGTTATACAAAACAAATCTATACCTCATGTCGAAGTTAAGAGGAAGAGTTGGATCTTCACCAATTATTGAATCCATTGTGTGTATGGGTGTTTTGCGTGGCAAGGAGTTGGGTGTAGTGCAAAGTTTGTGGCAGGAGATTGGTCACTATGATTGTTACATTACAACAAAAATGGCTTAACCAATTGTCAGCAGCAATAAAAAAAATGGTGGTACATACTGCAAAAAAGGAAAGCAATTGTCAAATAGTATCCTGCATAACGTTAAGTGGATAGATTGCACAAGCATGCCAATAAGTAGGCCTATACTTGCCCAAACGCTGTCTATAAAACATAAAAATAACAAACCACTTGAAGAGGCAAAAAAAACTGATTTTCGTAAATTGTTTTACTTATGGTAATGTTGGGATGTTATGTTACTGTTTCGTAAATTGTAGTTTGACACAAATTCAACACACCGTTTCCTGCTGTTTGTCTTTTTAAGTAAAATAGACTAACTTCGAGAAAAGTAACGCAATTCAGCAATTCCTTTCTCTTTATATAGCAGATAACTTGCCTGTATTTCTAAATAATTGTTCAATAACTCCAAGTGACAAAAATTCCTTACACAACAATGCACACACACAGTTAATTTAAAATTAAATTAATTACGCCAACAAACATATACACATATTTACGTAGCCGATAGAGTATTTAAGTTTGTAAAAACAGACGAAAAATATTATCCAAAAAGGCCAATCAAGATGTATAATCAAACAAATATAGCAAATCAAAATCAAGTAATTTGTATTTTATGCAAAAAAATACTACGCGGATAAACAGAAATCACGAGTAATGTAAAGGGCACATATTAAATCATGAAGGGAATTACATGACATCACTGATCTCTCTTAAAGTCAACACAAAGGTGAGGTTGAGGTTATGACATCATTCCTAAAATGACGTCATGTAATGTCACTGAGCAAAGAAACGCACCATCTTCGTCTTATCGAAGTACAGAGAAGTGTCGTTGCTGCTATACCCTATGGTCTTCCAATAATCAGGGCAAATAAGCCTTTGGTTTGTGACGTCACAGTCACTTATTTTTGTATGATGTAAAATCTTGTCCGGACCTGTGAGGTTACATAATTTGTGGATTCTCCTATGTTTGAAACTATTCGATATCTGCTATAAGGCGCCTTCTCCTACCATGTAAACAATGCACTTTTTTGGCGTCAAATTCGCTACAGCGAAAAAGGTTTACGATTTTTGGTCTCCACTACTTTTCGTGCAGTTTTCTACATTTTTTAGTTGACGTAGAACCGAAAAACTTTGGAAATATGTTTGTTGTAGATGTACCTTTAGTTTGACGCAAAGTTGCCATGACCGTGTCGCATGCACTTAAAGGACAAACATACTTTATTGGTTTTCTGATCAGTACAATCTTGCAACAATGTAAAAATTATCATGTCTCAAAAACACCCTTCAAATTTATGTTTGCGATCTATTAATTTAAGCACTATTTACGTTTTATCACATAGATTGCACAGTTTTTTCTAGTATACAAAACTACGACCTAAATTTGTGAAGGGCTTTTCGTTGCCATTTTGTTGTATAGTACGCTGTTTTAGTTTTTTTATGGGTATCAGATCATTTATCCTAATAGACGGGGGCATCGCCTCTCCAAACGTCCAACGATACATCCTTCCCTTTTCTGTTTTCTGATACCTTTCTCACAAAGTAACATGCAGTGTAGACTATTATTTTCTGTGGCCCTTTTTTTAAATGGAGAATTAAGTTAGGTATAAAATAAGGCTGATTTTACATCCCGGTCTGCATCCTTGTGCTTCTAGCATTGTGCAGATTGTAAAGTAGAGTTTGTACTCAT
This sequence comes from Ascidia mentula, assembly GCF_947561715.1. Classification (NCBI taxonomy): domain Eukaryota; kingdom Metazoa; phylum Chordata; class Ascidiacea; order Phlebobranchia; family Ascidiidae; genus Ascidia; species Ascidia mentula. The sequence goes on along the minus strand of NC_138574.1, from coordinate 7,762,404 downwards.
ACTAAGCTACTGTAGTCAAAATTATTTCAAAGTAAAGGATAAAAAAATGTTAGTGTTGATTTTAAATCTCAATGAAGGGCAAAAAGACAATGGGCTGAATGAACCTTCAAAGGAGGGTTGCCAACCCCTTACAAATAAAAAGAATCCGATTTAAATTTTTGTACGAGACCTTATTGAGATATTGCTTTTTAAGCAATTACTTGTGTTTTAGTTGTGCCACACAAGTTTAGCGACTTATCTGCGACTATCAGCAACGTTTTTTTGAAGAACATGGACACATACAGCGTATAAAAATGTAAATTTCAAAACGGGTCGAAATTATGCCTTTAATTGCTTTTATTGTACCACAACACATGGTTTGGGTGATTGTGGATACCTAGGCTACTGCTGTGACTGGCTTTAAACATCAGCATCACACGTGGTAAAAATGTTGGGCACAGAAGACGTATCTCATCCGTATCATTTCATAGATAGGACCATGGACGAAAGAACATGTGTGATGTGTACGATATCAAATATCATTATTCAGTATTTTGGTGCAGGCTATATAGCATGTCCGCTCTGTGTACAATGCGATTTCCATGTGTATTTTCATGAAAAATAATAGATTACGTTTGTTTGAAGGCATTGACTTGTTTGAGTAGTTTGTTACGGTTTCCATTCTGGCCGCCCGAGACTATGCTTTTTTTGTTCCAGCATTTTTCGCATTTCTGCTTCAGAGATGGTTTTGTGAGGCCAGTTGAGAGCTGGTTTCAACGTGGCGACAAGGTATTTGGGGGGTTGGGTTGCAATTCCGCTTTTCGGACGACGAGGTGATTGCTTTTTCCAAGCTTTATCGGTAGCTAAGACTTGTTTTGCATACGCTGACGCCGGTCTTTCTTTAGATTCAACGAAATCAGCTGGTTTGGAAAAAGATTTTTGCGTATGAAATGAAACTCGAGACGAGTTGGAAGATATTGGGGAGGAAATAACTGGAGAGTTATTTTGTGGCACGTTGCCGCTAACTTCATTGGGTGAGTTTTCCAAAGAATCTGCACATCAAAATAATTTTTTTTTTATAGAGACCAAAAAGAGAGTAGCAATGCTGAGCACCATAGTATGACGAAAAACAATTACTTTTATTCTATTTTGATAATTAGGTAAAAAGGTAAAAGAATCCAAAAATAACACTAATAAATAAGAATAGGCAACCTGCAGCAGATTCTTCAGAGTTCCTGGTAATTTCTCTGTAAGCACGAATTTTTTCGATTCTTTCCACAGCATCTCGAGCACATTCCATTGCGACAGGGAGAACACTGACAATTCCCCCGAAATGATTTCGAGCTTCATCGCAGCTCAAATGGTTTACATGGCAATATGGAAATCGGGCACGAAGCTTCGAAATGTCCTGTTAACACGTTTGAAGCCTGAACGTAACTGATCACATGATGAAAAAATATGTAATTATAGGCACATACAAAAAAAAGTTTTTTTACGAAAACGTTGCCTTTGTTGTTTTCCTAAACGTTTATTTGAAAAGGTTTCTCACGTACCTGTCGACTTTCCAATATTTTTTTCCAGGTAGAAAATGTTTTGTTTAATTTACCGTCACATTTGCGTTTGGAAAGTTTGCATAAAAATCGCCGGAAATCAGCGAGATCTTGAACCATAGTTAAGAAGATGTTAAAAATGCGTTTGTCGGTTGCATTGTCTGACACTTGTTGGGCATAGTTTTGCACCTGTACAATAACAGTGACATTTTGGATTTTGACGAATGCATAGAAAATTTACAAATTCTTAAAAAATATATGCAAAGAACCAATGATTTGCTGCTCTCTAATCATCAAGAAATGTATTTTGAATTTTCATTGAATGTTATCCATAATTTAAAGTAGTTTTGGTCATGAACCTGTGGCGCACTCATCCCTTACAAAATGTGACGACGACGACAACGCACATAAAAATGTCGACCATTTTCGTGGGGGAGACATTTGCTTACCGGTACATTACGACACGATCACGTATTCAAAACATAATTTAGTTGTAAGAAGATTGTAAAACAAGATTCTAGTATAATCACGAAATTTTCTTGCACCTGTGCTAACGTGGAAATTTGTTTCGATGGTTCAAAAGCTGTTTTTCGACAACGATCTAAAGCTGTGACAAAAATCAGCTGTTGCTGGGAAAATCTCTGGAAACGACGCTCCAAATTCGTCAGAATGCTGCGAGTTTCGTTCATGATTCTCTTTCACAAATGAAAATTGAACTATTAATACCAAAAGGGAATCGATTTACAATAAATTATAAACTTCATATTTTGCAAAAGTGAAAACTACAAAAAGATACTAGGAACAACTCAGGCCTGTTCTATCTAGCAAATACTCCGCTCTCTCAAAGGCACTTGACATCTCGACAGTCGCACCGTATTTCTCTCCAAACAGAGTTTTTCACTAAGACCCTGATGGTAAACAGCTGAGCTTATGACAAAGACTTTCCGATAAAGCTACGCGCAAAACATTTGAAACACTACAAGCGGTTTGTTGTCGTGCTCCCATTGAAGGTGTTGTTACGGGACAATAGCACATACCTAAGTACGAACGCCTATTTTGAAAGAATTTGTATCGAATGAAAAGACGCTCCCAAAACTATCAAATAACAATTTGCCCTCATGAATTTTTGCAAATGTTTTAACGCGTATTGTAAATATCAATACAATCACAAATTAACATGTTATACCTCACCTCATAAAACAAACGTCTGTTGGGAAGATAATCAGACGCCATAGCAACAGAAGTGCGGGCAGAAAACATGTTGAAAAGTATAATTTGTTTTGCCACAGATGCCAGTAAAAAGTTCCATTTTGGAAACTCCTTGCTTTGACTGCGCTGTTACGTCACAATTGTTACTCAAAACGTCAGTCCTTTGTATTTCATCAGACCACTCGAGGACTTGCTCTAAATTGTATATGTTTACACTTGCAGTGTCACGCAGGATGCCAACATTTTAAAGTTTTTAGACTACTGTACAAGACAAATTATTTCAACTGTTTTTTTTAATGTGGCATGCAGCATCATTTCCAAGGTTTGAACGGTATAGCAACTTGCAGAAGTAATACACTTTTTTAGCAGTAAATCAAATCAACAGGAATGCAGTGGTACAAACACACCTACAATTTGTCTATTACATACCAAATCATTTTATTTATCCCATACAGCATGCTTTTGTGGTACAGTAAGCACAGCAATGTTGTTGAAGGAATAATTACAACATCAAGTACATGTTCCATGTGACATATTGCAAAAATGAATAACCACTATGTAAAAAATAAAATATTTCACAATCCTTCATCTAATGCCACATGAAGATTTGATAGGTAAAGTTGACAGTTTAAGCAGCACCAACACTTTTGAAAATGACAGTAAAATAGAGCAGGTAAACAGAAAATATGGAAATCTCACAGTTGAAAAGTATTGCACAAAAATAAATATACTGCTCAACATATAATGACAACATTGGATAAAAAACAAGTTGCTTGCATGCATTTTTGACAAAACAAAGTATTATTTTTGATAATTTTCATCTGAAACGTAAAGGCCACATCTATCGATGTAGTTTACAACAGATGGATCAAGCATATGTTCCACTTCATGAATTTTCTTTTCTTTAATAGCAGCTCTGCAAAATGTAATAAATGATCAACTTTTTTATCTTGCAACACTAAATTGTTAAAGTGTTTTTAAGTACCTGCATTTTGTTGAACTGATATCAGCAATTTCTGCCCTTCTAGCATCATTGACTATAATAACAGTGCCTCCAACATGACAAAAGATATGCTGCAATCTGTCCAGTGCATTTCTCATAAATTGTCCCTTGTTTGTGCTTGATGGGTCAACAACGCGTGGAATACAGACAATGCCATATTTTGATACTATTTCTGTTATCTGAAAATTTAAAAGCAGATATTATAATGTCAGCAGTTTGGTAATTTTCATTCACTTCGAGTGCATTTCTAAACAAACACATTTTTTATAGCAAAATCACCTCTTCATCAGTCCAAAGTCCCGGATGTCCAAATGATTCAAGGAAATCTCCACCACACAACAACATTACTTTAGTGCGTCGAAGATCATAAGCTGCCCCATAAATCAAATTATCCTGCCACACAGCATTCAACACATTAACATAACTTTCTTTTCAACAATAAAATCGAAATTCTTAAAAATAACATTACCTGTAAATTAAAAGCAACAGCAGGTGGTGCACAGCACATTTTGTGGAAGTTGTTACTCAAGCGATTGAATGCTATCCCTAAACATATATGCATTGAATTTTTCTTGCAGGTTGTGGTTAACACTTTTTATATAGTCAGTGAAAAAAGGTAAGATTTTCTGTAAATGTTTAAGAATAGCAACATGAGGATACTTGTACAAACCATCTTGATCTGTTTCAGATGCTTCGTTAAGCTCTAAGCTGTCATCCTGCTTGACCGATTTGAGTATGGAGCATGGTGCAATTGACAACGGACCTCCTAAACTTATGTCATTGTGCATAACTTGATGTTGGTAAGCACCATTGGGTTGAAGTGTAACTGCACTATGTGGGTATTTGGAGTTTTTCAAATTGATGCGATTTACTTTTGAATCTTCAACTCCATATTCGGCCTAGAAACATGGTGGTTCAAACCTTGTGAATTAATCTTTTGCAATTATGATCAACAGACATGTGGTACTAATCATTTACACTATTTTGGGATAATTAACCTATAAAATCAAAGCTACACCTCCCACTTACAGCAAGGCCTCCAAGACTATGGGTCAGAACATATTTTCTTCTACTGACATAGATATTATTATAATATAAAGTTCAGATTTAGTAGTTTTTAACTTGACACAACCAGAGTTAATTGTTAAGAACAGAAAATAAACCAATTTTGCCAAAATATTTGATGAATCACAAACCTTAATCTTGTTGGAAATTTGATGCAGCACTTTAATAATCTTTACCCATCCACTTTGTGAACACTCCCAGGTGTCAACACTGAAAATTTAAGACTTAGTGTTTTAATCGTTGCATCATATCTCAAGGTAAAATATCAAATAAACGCAAACACAGGTCAAACTGTAACAAATCAGATAAATGGCCACTGTTGCATATAACACAACAGGAGGCAACCATTTGTTTCTTTGAAGACAAACAAAAAGTGTAAGATGACATAAAAATTTGCACTTTAGTGTCAAGAAGATTTGTGCCAAAGTTTTCAGGCACCTAACAAGCACAGAGAATCATCAATAATTTATGCACTCCAGCATTGATCAGATCCCACATGCATAAAAAAAGGTGAGTCTAGACTATTCAAACATTACGTCATGGCAAAAGTGATCAATTTTATCACTCTGTAGTATTTTTTCATTTTTGGAAATGTGATACGAATGTTTATAGATACATATATACAAACTATAAACCAATACAAATTAAAACAACAGAAACTGTTGTAGAGCAATGTGACAAAGTTACCTTAGCCATAAATGCTTTTTAAGTGCCATGCTACACATGGCAATGCGATCTGTTGATGATGATCCAATAGCCATTGGATGTGAATCATGACAAGGGGAAATTATTCCACTTATTACAATATGATTACCAGTTCGCTCCAAGAAGTTTCTTGCAATTTCTGCACATAATCAAAGAATTAAAATTGGAATCACATAAGTTAAAAGGTGACAAGGCAAAACTTTTAACACAACCAACTCAGTATTTGACCTGTTTTAATTATATTGCCAATTATTTGACACTCCATGTATTATGCTATTAATATACACATAAATTTCACAATACTTAAAATATTTATAAACTAAGCAATACAACTAATGCTTTCTGTTCAATAAATAGCAAAAATAAATTTACCATTATATGTAAAAATGAAATTACTAATGCAATCACAACAACATTTTTTAGGAGTTTCTGTATTTTCTCACCAAACATTTTAGTGTGTCCATTTGTTATGGGGTTGAATGAACCACAACAAAGTAGCACCACTGGACAACGATGTTCCAAAGACATTTTGTGTAAGGTATATATAACAAAGAATCAGTTCTACCTCATTTTCCTATCATTGCTGCAAACAATTTGTACACTTTCTAAATTGTCACCATGTGCAAAACTAAAGTTTAAACACAACTGTGATCTTTAACAGCAGGTGGCAAACAGGACACCGTAGAATTAGAAATGTTAGCATAATTTTTTCTAAACTTCAACAGTTCGTACTGTGTCACAACTGTTTTAGGCAACTAAGAGGTCAGTGTTAAACCATTTGAGTGAAGTACGATGTTCCAATCTATTTGCTGCAAAACGGAAAATACTACTACACCGGGTCACAAAGTTTTTTCCAAACTTGATCCGCATACATATAAAGCCTATGTAACATAGAAATCTGTGCGAATATTAACGCTACGATTTCGTGTAGTATTTGAACTCAAATTTATGAACAAAAATAACAGGCGGTGGCCCTGTTCACGCCTAATCATTAAAATTCGCACAGATTTCTGTTTTACACATACTTATTTGCGGATCAAGTTTGGAAAAAACTTTGTGACCCGGTGTAGTAGTAGTATTTTCCGTTTTGCAGCAAATAGATTGGAACATCGTACTTCACTATTTATAAATGAAAAATAGAGTCTTTATGCCAGGTATTCTTTGTTCAAGCTTAAACAATTGCGTTATTAATTGCAGTGGCACAAGCGCTTGTAAAATGTGTGTTTTCACATGACATTTTTTTCACAAAAATTGGTAAAAATTTCGCGGAACACCGCTGATTCTATTCAGGGCACACCAGTGCGCTTCAAAACACAAATCAAACCAAATATATTTTGTGCAAAAAGCAACTACGCAGATGAACAGTATAGCATACGACAGAAATAAAATGACATGTGCACCGATAAAACCATAAAGTTTATCAAGTCAGGTGCCTATATATGTTTAAGGTGATCTCCTCACATAGATTCACCGTCTGCCGTAGGATCCCAGCCTGTCACACTGGGAGTTGATGGGTTGCGACACAGTTTGACCTGTGTTGACAAACAGCACGTGTATGAAGTTGCAGCTCTCTCAAGGCTGCGTAATCATCACTTGGATTTGTGCCACGCATTGCTTGCTGTGTAGTTTGTTGTTTAATTGTGCATATTTCTAAATCAAATCTGATCATATTCAAATAAGGATAACGAGGATGAAATAACACGTAAATTTTTTGGGGGGAGTGTTGAAATAATAGTTGCAAAGAAACTTGTTTTGTTTTTTCACGCCGGATAAACTTTTTATTTGGTCAGTGCATCTGGTTACACACAACACTTTTTTCTCGTTGTTTTTTCAATTTCTCGCTGATAGGTATATCGTTCGAAAAAGCAAGAACAATCAAATGTTTTCACTTATCAATAAATTGTAGTTATCTTTTACACAGCGTAATCGTACAACAGGTACATGTGCTGTTGCCCAAATACGCAATAGGCTTTGTAAAATGACATATCGCTGATCAAATTAAATCATGTATATATTTGGCAAAAAGAAGCAACTACGCAGATGAACAATACACAAAAGAAATAGCATAGCATTGGCACCGACAAAACTATAAACGTTATCAATCAGGCGCCCATGTAACGGTGATGTCTTCACAAGCTGTAGGATCGCAGCCAGTCGCATTGGGAGGTGATTGGTTGCGACAGGTTGCAGTTCACGTTGGTGGCCTCCCGGTCGTGCAAGGAAAAATATTTGTGAACCAGAATTACAGTGAAATATTTTGCAGTGTTTCTCGGTAAATGCGACGAAGTTGAGTTTTCTTGTAGGCAACTTGGCTTTTTTGCAGCAATTTTTTTTAAAAATTGCGCGCTAATGCCGTTGTGAAACAAGCTATGTTTTTTTTCAAAATAGCGCTTCATATTTATGACGAACACACGACGTCGAGACAGAACCATTCATGCGGAACTCTATGGGTTCATCGTGCATAATTTCCTCACATATTTTTGCGTGAATGCAAGACCCGTCAATAACGTGGTGAAAAATCCTTGTTTTGATCAAAAAATGTAATACTCATTCGGGGTCTAGTGTACAATTGCACTTTGCAAGCTGCAATGCGTATGCGTTTTGTATGTTTAGCTTGTCTCATTACTCGTTTTGATGGTATATTATGTAACCTTAACCTGAGAGCCTTTGGTTGGTTCTATTCATCATGGATTTAACAGTGCAGCATTTTATCCAAGCCTTAAAAAGCCGAAATGAGGATACACGATTTTCTGCAGCAATTGCTCTTCAGCATTACATAAACACAGGTTTGTCCATTGATATTATTTATTAATCAACAGTTTTTATGGTAAATGTTTATCATATATTTTAGAAGTGCAGGAGTTGTCTGCTGATCAGTCAACCCAGTTTATGAATGACTTAAATGCCAATATATATGAGATGATTGCAAGCTCCGACAACAATGATAAAAAGGGAGGAATTTTAGGAATCGGTAAGATTAGAAACATTTATTGTGTCAATGGTTTTGTTGATGACAATAATTTTGGTAATGTAGGTGCTTAGTAATATCATGATTTTGAACTATGATCATATTCAGGTTTCCATATATAAAAAATGCCCTTACTATACATAACTTCAAATTTGTTTTTAGTAAGTCAAGTTGAAGTTGATGAAGTCAGTCAAGTTCAATTGCTTCGCTTCTACAACTTACTGAGAAATCTGTTTCCATCTTCAGATGTTGGCAAGTATTATGTAGCGTAACAATGCTTAACAATGCACAAAAATAACATGTATCTTAACATCTAATTGATAGTCGTATCTCGTTGTAGGACTGATAGTCATAAATTGTTTGAAAATTCTATAATCAGTTGTATGAATTTTAAAGGGGTTATGGAAGTTGCTGCCCAAGCGATGGGCAGAATGGCAGCTTGTAGTGGAACACACAGAACTGAGTACATTGACTTTCAAGTTAGACGTTCTATTGAATGGCTTGGTACAGAGAAAACAGAGGGAAAAAGACATGCTGCAGTAATTTTTTTACTGCATATGGTGCTATGTTACTGCCCAAATTTAAGGATAATTATTGTTTGGAAAATGCCTTATAGTCAATGCTTTTTATATTATTTATGTATTTGTGTGGATGGTTTCTTTTAAAGCTCTGTCAATCATCAAACATGTTCTCATTAGTCACATAGTGGAGTATTACTATGATAAAGAAAAATTTAGAACTGTATTGCAGTCATAAAATACCAATACTATGTTTATTTTTTTAAGGTTTTAGTTTTGCGAGAGATGGCTTTCAGTTCACCAACAATTTTCTATCAACAAATTCAGTCTTTTTTTGATAACATTTTTTTTGCTGTGCATGACACAAAGGTTGGTTAAAATTTTACTGCACTTATATGTTTGCAAACTGCCCTTTTACATGCAAATACTGTTTCAGCAAGCTGTAAGGGAATGTGCAATAGAAGCTCTGAAAGCAGCTTTATACTTAGTTGTACAACGTGAAGTGAAAGATGCCAAACACAAACCAGTGTGGTACAAGGTATTATTAACTCAAATATTAGATTTGTAATATCAAGTTAAATATGAGAAATGTGTTTGGTTCAACACAATACAGAGAATTTACTGACTTTTGATTGTAATAACTATCAAATTAAAATTACTTCGCAGAAATGCTACGATGAAGCTATTGCAATTAGTGATTCAACAATTCATGAAAAATTTCGAGATGAGAGAGTTCATTCTTCACTCATGATTTTACTTGAACTGTTTCAGATATGTAGTTATGCAGGTCATTTATAAATAAAAATACAGATATGGACAAATGGCTTGTAATCTAAATTTACGTCAATATTGTTAGATGATTTCGGTGTTGATACATCATCAAGTTACCAATCTCGACAAAATAGTTCACTGTTATTTGAAAAGGTAAATGTTTATTTGAAATAGTTTACAAAAGTTTTTTAATTTAGATTTCTTTTTTTGTATAGAGTAAAAGTTCAAGAAATGGGAAAAGCTCCAAGATGTCTGGGCTGTATTCACCTTCAACCAAAACACAATGTATGATTTGTTTGCATAAACTGAATTTCGTTTATCCACTGAATTGTTTGAAGTTAAATTTAATAATCATATCAGTTGGTCAAACTGTTTTTGTTTTTTAGCACTTCTACCTCCACCTCTTACTAGTAATGAATATAATCAAGCACTTGCCCCAAACAAAAGCCCAAGCTGTTGTGATTTGATTGCAGAAAAGTTTGATGATGTATGATTGTGTAGAGTGTTGGTATGTTAAAAGGTTTAAAGACGGTTGTTTTCAGATTTGTAAGTTTGTTTTAACTCATCGAACATCAAGAAATGTTTTAATCCAACACTCAATAATGTCTCTGCTCCCAAGGCTTGCTGCATTTGATACTGAAAAATTTTCAGTTTCCTATTTAAATGATGCAATGATGTTTTTGTTCTCCTGTTTAAGAAAAGTGAGTAATAAGAAACATTAACCAAGTCCAAAAAATTGTTCAAATTAGCCAACTTAATCGGAAGTAATTATATTTATTTTAATATCTTTCAATTTGCAGGAAAGAGATCGATCTGCATCTTTTTATTCTATTGGTTTAATAGCAGTAGCAACAGGTAGTGCAATCACCCAATACATCTCAAAGATCTTTGAACACATCAAACATCATTTACCACCTAAAGAGCCAAATGCCAAGTATGTGTGTTTAAAATAAGTATTTTAAAAGTCCATACAGTTAATTTCAAATCTTCTCTTGGTATAGTTTTAAAAGTGTGGTTTTCTCAAATTTTTATAGCAGTTTTAATTTTACTTTTGTGTTAGCTAGATCATGAACCCTGGACAAAACTGTCAATTTAAAAATGTATTTGTTGTTTTATAACCCAATATTTAACTACACAGACGTCAAAGAAATTTCACAGTTGAACCCGCTGTGTTTGGATGTGTTGCAATGTTGGCAAGATCTGGTTCACAAGAAACAATAAATTTCATTCACAATGAATTGCTTCAGTCCATGTTTAATGTGGGTTTGAAGTGAGTGATATTCAGTTCTATTAGATTGGAGGTTTAATACATTGAGATTTTGCAAACACATAGTAATTTTATTGAAATGTAAGGTACTCTCTGTACCTTAAACCAACTATTAACACCACTGTTCTACTGTGAAAAGTTTTACTTATATCCATTATGTTTGCTTTTTAGTGCAACCCTTATGCAAGCATTGCATGAATTGAATATAAAGGCTCCATCATTAAGGCAGACTATTAAAGAAGGTGTGGTCAAAACTCTTTCCTCCATTTTGTTGCCAAAAAATCTTTCTTCTGGAGATCAAAACAGTAGGATGTTTGTGGTTGGGCATTTTCTCTGTTTTAAAACTTCTTTTAAATTTTAGGTTCCCCAAGTGTTGATAGTAGTGATGTTTCAACGATCATTCTTGCATTGCAAACTCTTGCAACCTTTAAATTTTATGTCAATCAACCTCGCAAATTAAAAACACCCCCTTCACCTTTTATGGAATTTTGTGTGGAATGCTCAACAGCAAAGTATTTGTGCCACGAAAACAGAGAAGTTCGTTTAAATGCAATTGCCACCATAGTAGCACTCATGAGACCAGCCATTCCTGCACCGTGCACATCTGCCAATCAAACCACTGTAAGATCATATCAAATCTTATTGTTTTCTATGATTTTAAGGGTGCTTGTTGTTAGGTGTATCCTGTTTTGTCTCCAAAACTTGCCAAAATCATTGGAAGTGTGCTAAATCTTGCTTTATGTGACACAGGTTTGTAATATATTTTTACAGTTGTATAAAAACTTACAGTACAATTAAATGGGTGTGTTGTTTGTTTTTTTTGCAGAAAAGCAAGTTCGCTTACAAGTGCTTGTGATGCTCGATAAAAGATTTGACAGTTACTCAATTTTGGTATGATAATATTAATTGTTGTGGTTATTTTTTGTATGGTTAAGATGGTATCCACATACACCGCTGCTATTGCTAAGCACTACTCATATTAGCTATATAGTCTACTCTTCATGTTGAACAACCACATTTAATTTTCAGTCTGAAAATCTGAACATATTATTTGTGGCCTTGCATGACGAAGCATTTGAAGTTCAGGAGCAAGCAATTCAAACTATCGGGAGGCTTTCTGAACTAAATCCAGCCTATGTAATGCCAATGCTACGAAAAACACTCATTCAAGTAAGAACAATGTTCCTTATGTTGGATGGCATCCATACTATGTCTTGTGTTATTTAGCTTGTTGCTGAGCTGGAACATAGTGGAATTGGTCGGAATAAGTTGCAAGCAGCTAGGTTGATTGGTCACTTAGCTCGAAATGCACCTAGTGTAATGAAAGCATATGTTGTTCCAACTATAAAGGTGAAATTTAGTGTTAATTTTCAGATTTCTGAAATAATGAATAAATTATGAACATTTAGACACTTATTTCCAAACTGCAAGATGATGAACAAACTGCATCTGTTTCTGTTGGTATCATGAAAGCAATTGGGGATTTATCTGAAGTTGGTGGTTCTGAAGTTCTTGGTGTAATTGATCAACTAACGCCAATCATTTTATCAATGCTGCAAGCTATGACATGCTTTGCCAAACGTGAGGTAAGGTTTCACAATTTATGTGAAATACTTACTTCAATCATTACAACAAAAATTCTCAGGTTGCTTTGATCACATTGGGCAAAGTGGTGGAAAGCACAGGATATGTTGTAAAGCCTTATTACAAATATCCCCATTTGCTTAACATACTTCTTGCATTTCTAAAAAGTGAACCTAGCCTGATGTTTCGAAAAGAGGTTGGCACTTTTCTGTGGAATTTATTAAATTTCATATTGTAATTAGTTTTTTATTAGGTTATGAAAGTTTTGGGTTTAATTGGGACTCTTGATCCATATAAACACAAAATGAATTTGGGAAGTGTGGAAGATGGCTCAATTGCTGCAAATGAAAGAAGGATAAAAAAGGATCCAGGTACATAATTGGCATATTATATTTTAGCAGTGATTACAAATGATTATGAAAAGGCATCACACTTTTGCAGAATTTAATGTTAGTGACATGTTGATTTCCATTGGAACTGCCTCTGAAGAGTTTTACCCTGCTGTTGCGATATCAACTTTAATGCGAGTATTACGAGATCCACTTTTATCATCTCATCACAAAGATGTGATTCAGGTATTTAATACAAATCTCACTCTACAAAAAAAGCAATGTAAATATGTTGCTGGAATCTATTTGTTCTCACAGGCAGTCAATTACATGTTTCAATCGCTTGGAGTTAAATGCGTCCCATATCTTTCGGAGATAATTCCAACATACTTGTCCACAATACAAAATTGTGACCCAAGCATCAGAGAGGTTGGTTTCATTTAAGATTCTGTTTACTGAATATATGACATTTGTTATTTCTACTTTAGTTTTTGTTCAAAAATCTTGGTCTGATCATCTCAACAGTGAAACAACATGTCAGGGGTTTTATGGACAACATTTTTGCCGTGATAAAGGTAAATTTGCAATTAAAGCCAATTGATAAAAAGTTTGTAAAAATACATTTTCCCTTTAAAATTACTGCTACTTGTGACTGTGCTCATGGTTTTGGCAAAAACTCGGACCAGGTTTGTTTACACTACTTATATATACGATCTTTATATAAAACATTGCAACAAAAAAATAACATAATCATGGTAAATAAATAAAAGGTTATATCCACTGATTACATGATGTATTTATGTAATTGGCACCATAGACATATCAAAGGTTTGAACTCTCTTGGCTGGACTGAACATGTAAACAACACAAATCATATAATGTATATTAATGGGTTCAGTTTATAACATCTTTAGTCTGAATATCCTCTTCATTTACTGTCAGGAATATTGGAGCATGGGAAGTGGAATGCAGAGCACACTGATTTCCTTAACTGAGCAAATTGCAGCGGCACTCGCATCAGACTTTAAACTCTATCTTCCTCAAATTATCCCATATGCCCTAAAAATATTTATGTATGATGAAAGTCCTGGGAAAACGGTGACCCTGCAGGTTTGCATATTTTAATGAAATAACAAGTAGGATGGTAACTAATACAAACATTTAGTTGCTGCATGCAATGCAAGTTTTTGGAACAAATCTAGCAGATTATAGTCACATTTTGCTTCCACCAATGCTACAACAATTGCGTGCAATTGAAACTCCAACAAATATCAGGAGGTATTTTGCCATCTCAGGAGCTGCAATTCTATCAACAGATTTACAGATTCAACTTGCATATGATCTTTTTGTAGTTCTGTACTGGAAACACTGTCTAGACTTTGTGAATGCATTGATTTAAGAGAGTACATGTCCCAAATAGTTCACCCCCTTGCATATGTTCTTGATATGTGTCCAGATCTACAACAAGCTGCACTTAAAACACTTTGTGCTGCAATTCGACAATTTGGACCAAGGTACATTCAGCGTTATGTTTGCAATGGTCCTCAATTTTGTGTGTGATTTATTGACCTTCATTTGACAATGTTATCAGATTTTCTGTGTTCGTGCCAATTATTGATTCCATATTATTGAAGCACAAAATATCTAATGCTACGTATGAGAACCTTGTTTCGCAAATAACAAAGGTAACTATACCATTAATACATAAACAGTATGATAAAACTCACAATTGCCAGGGATCTCCAAGAAATGGAGGTGATGCTTTCCTATGGAGTGGACAAGAGAAAAATGATGAACTCCATTCTCTTGCTAATGCAGCTGACATCACTGTTTCAAAAAAAAGTCATGTTCACACAAGCAGTTTGCAAAAGGTATGTAATGGGCAAATATAATTAATGTGAAAATTTGTAAAATAAACATTTTTTAATTCGTTGTTACATTTTCGTTGTAAACATGATCAGTGTCATCTTATTTAGGCGTGGGTTGTCACAAGACAAATATCAAAGGATGATTGGTTGGAATGGCTCAGACACCTTAGTCTAGAGTTACTGAAAGAATCTCCATCTATGGCCCTGAAAGCTTGTGGAGCCCTTGCCAAAACATACACACCCCTAGCCAGGTGAATTTATATCAACAAGTATTTAGATACATAACATTTAAAACTCTGCTTGTGCTTGCAGACAATTGTTTAATGCTGCATTTTTGTCGTGTTGGAGTGAATTGGATGAGGGGCAGCAAGATGAGCTGGTAAAATATATTCAACTTGCTCTTGCTGCACCTGATGTTCCTCCTGAAGTTACCCACACTCTTCTCAACTTGGCAGAATTTATGGAGCATACTGATAAGGCATGAAACAGTAGTGTGCTTTGCTTTAAAACATTTTGTTTATATTTATTGTAGTTGGTTTTGTGAACTTTTTGACCTGAAATCTTGGTGATAGCCTGATATTTTATTGTGAAAGTTATAGTCAATGGTCCTTGCATTTTGACCTTTATCGACATTTTTCTTGTTTGAATTTAGGGTCCTCTTCCAATGGGGGATGACAATGGAATTGCCTTGCTTGGTGAAACTGCTTCCAGATGTAGAGCTTATGCCAAAGCTCTGCATTACAAGGAACTTGAATTTCACAAAAATCCAACTGATCGTGTTATTGGTGACTTAATAAAGTATGTTGTTTTTACCTACTAACATTCTTATATTATTTTTTATTTTAATATTGTGTTATTAAAAGTGTATTGTGTTATTCCAACATATCTGCTTTTTTACAGTATTAACAGCAAACTGGGACAGCCTGAGGCAGCTGATGGTGTATTGCAATATCACATCAACAACATACAACTACCCAATGTAATAATTCTAATTTCTAATACCAATTATTTCGTTGTTGGAAATATCCTGATTTTTAGCCCCAACACAACATAAATGTTGAATGGTATGAGAGGCTGCACAAATGGGAAGAAGCGAAACAAGCTTACCACTACAAGTTACGGGTTCCACTGGCTGGCAAAGATGTTCTAAGTGACAAAACCAAAGAGGAACAACTAATAGAAAACAAGCTTGGCTACATGAGATGTTTGGATGCACTTGGGGAATGGTAAAAACGAAGTTTAATGCATATCAAGATTTCAATGGAAATAAACACCAGTAAATGCATAAATATTTTCCATGTAAATTAAATCCTAAATTCAAATATGTTGAAATAGCACATCTTTTTACAACAGTTAAAAATCCAATTTTCACTCTGCTCTTTAACAATGTTGTACATATGTGCACTTTCTCACTCCAGTCTTTCATACTTTTAGTTGCTTTGTTTGTGGGAAGTGAGCCCCAAAGGTCATGTACATCATATATACATGCTAATAATACCAACTAAAAAGCTCGAAATGTGCTTTAGTACAAGCCATACTCTAACGAAAAGATAAGGCTTGGATACAGTCTACTTTTAGGGTTTACAAAACCTTATGACCCACATTCGTGAATTTACTTAAATTCCAAAGGGACTTGCTGTATACATGTGCTGAAGAACAGTGGAACACATGCCAAGGAGATGCTCAGAAAAAAATGGCTCGGCTTGCAGCAGCAGCATCGTGGGGTTTAGGAAAGTGGGGAAGTATGGATGAATACACATGTATGATACCAAGAGAACATTATGATGGCTCTTTGTATCGTGCTGTTATTGCAATTCATCAAAATCACTTTGGTCAAGCACAAGAGGTAATACAAGATTTACTATTGGAATACATTTGTTAAAAATCGTTTGTTTGTTTGCAATAATCCATATTGCATACAATTGTTTTTTTTACTTCCCATTAGCTGTGTAAAATTTGACAAGGCGTATGACAGTATAACAAAAGCATAACTTTGTTCATTGTCAGTGCATTGCTGAGGCCCGGGAAATATTGGACAGTGAACTGACTGCTCTTGCTGGAGAATCTCACAGCCGAGCTTATCCAGCACTTGTGAACTGCCAACTTCTTGCTGAGTTGGAAGAAGTTGTTCAATACAAGCTTATGCCAGACAGGAGACCAATTATAAGACAAGCATGGTGGGACCGTCTTCAGGTTAGGAATCCTTAATACATTTGAGAATCTTTTGATCTACAATGACATCATTATGTACATATTTAATATGTTGGTAAAATCACAGGGTTGTCAAAGGCAGTTGGAAGACTGGCAAAGAATCATTCAAGTGCGATCACTTGTTGTGTCACCACACGAGGATATGAGAACTTTGCTTAAATTTGCCAGCTTGTGCATGAAAAGTGGCAGACAGGTCTTTTTATAACACAACTATCATCAGATCCAGTTTTTGATTGCTCTTTATTACAGATGCTTGCACATAAAACATTAGTAAAACTTCTTGAAATGGACCCAGAAAAAGACCCAAGTAAACCCTTGCCGACTACCTATCCTTATGTGTCTTTTGCTTACATCAAACATGTTTGGAAACAAGACAGAAAGGTTGTATGTGCTTTTGTTTGTCATTGTATATGTCTGTTCCATGCATACTGGTACTCTACATTTGTTTGTGCAATAACTTCTTGTTGCGACATAGCTTTGACAATGTACTGAAAGGAACATTTTTGTTTGAAAAAAAATGTTTTGACTTTGTCTTGGTTGTAGGAAGAAGCACTAACCAGAATGCACAAGTTTGTAGCAAGCATTCAAAATGTTCCTCACACATTATCAGACCCTGAACAGAGAAGTGAACTAAAGCATTTACTCTCAAGGTACTGGTAAATTGCTGTAGAAAAAGAGTGCCATATTTTAAATTTGTTGTTTGGAAAGATGCTACCTAAAGTTGGGTGAATGGCAGCAAGATGTCAATGGAATCAACGACAAAACTATTCCAAATATCATCAAATTCCACATGTTGTCAACAGAGCATGACAGGAGTTGGTACAAGGTAAGTCTCCAACCAACGCATGTTACTTTTTATTATTTTTTGTTTTCTTGAGAAGGCTTGGCACTCTTGGGCAGTGGTAAACTTTGAATGCGTATTGTTCTACAAAAACAGAATGGATACACCTGCTGAAACATCAACAAGAAGTGAAAATGGTAAAGCAGTTGGTTTGTTAAAAATGTAAAAAAAAGTTCATATTCATATAACAAAGAGAAAAAGTGGTACATTATAATTCAGTAATGCTGAAAGAAAAAAAACACTTGTAAAAAAATTTCAACTGATTTCCAGAAAAGAGTGTAGCAGAAATTTAGGTCACTCATAACCAGAAGATTCTAATCTAAAATTAACTTATCTTAAAAGAATAAAAACACTGAGAACCTTGGTGTATTATAAATAAAAAATGTCGTATGGAAAATAAAAGGTTGGCCACCCTGTGTTATGGCATTGTTTTTTTTACTCAATTTTAGACAAGGATGAAGAAAGCACCATTGATTCAGACTCAGAAGTATCAGATTTGGAAATTGAACCAACAAAACAACCAAGATCCCCCAAACAAGAAATAAATACTGTACGATCTTTACCAAAGTATTAGATTCTTAGAACATAGAAGTAAAATTTTGTATGTGTTGTTTCCAGCATGACTCGACAATTCTGAAATTTGCTGTTCCATCTGTGCAAGGTTTCTTTCGATCGATTTCTTTATCTCAAGGAAATTCCTTGCAAGATACATTACGGTGTGTTATGTAACTATTAGTTACTAACTAATCAGATTAAATCAGACTCGCCAACCCCCTTGACATTAGGAATTAAAAAGCCGCATGTCTGGGAAATATAGGCTATGCATGTACCGATTTAAATTCATATTTTCATAAAACGGTCAATGCTGACTAAAAAAGGTAAGCACATTTTCTCGGGCGAATATATGTTGTGGAAACTCATAAATATTTTGACATTATTTACAAACTGTCAGGCGGCTTATGATGGTTCCTGATCTGAATACATGTGTTTACATCAAACAATTGCACGCAGGGTTTTAACTCTTTGGTTTGAATATGGCCACTGGTCATCTTTACACGATGTTTTGGTGGAGGGAATTAAAAGCATTCAAATTGAAAACTGGCTTCAGGTAATAATTTGTTAATGAAACTTCCCAAACTGCAGTTACTAAACTGGAAAATGTAGGTTATTCCCCAACTGATTGCCCGCATTGACACTCCGAGATCATTGGTGTCACATATTAACCACCAGTTGTTAGCCGATATTGGTAAATATCATCCACAGGTACGTTATTCTTTGTAATGAAATATCCTAGCTATGTAAATAATATTCCCTTTCCCAAGGCTCTTATCTATCCACTGGCCGTGGCTTCCAAATCAGCAATACCACAGCGAAATCAAGCTGCAAACAAAATATTGAATAAAATGCGCGACCATTCAAACAACCTTGTTCAGCAAGCTATTTTGGTAAACGAGTCGTTATGTTTTAAGTATTTACCAGTTTATTATTCCAGAGTGTTGTTTTGATATAACCCAGGTTTCGGAGGAGTTGATTCGGGTCGCGATTTTGTGGCACGAATTGTGGCATGAAGGGTTGGAAGAAGCTTCACGACTTTACTTCGGAGAGCGGGATGTTCGAGCAATGCTTACAACTCTTGAACCTTTGCATCAATTGCTGGAGAAAGGACCGCAGACTTTAAAGGAAATCAGTTTCAACCAGGTATTATCAATAAAATTTCATTTTAGTCTGAAGATTGGTGAAGTACTGGTTGTACGCACAAAAAATCTGGTATTATTTGAAAGGAATAAGATTGATGTAAAATGTTATTTAGCAGTAACATATTTCTTCACATTTTCCAGGCATATGGACGTGACCTGCAGGAAGCACAGGAATGGTGCAGAAAATTTATGAAATCTGGGAATATTAAAGATCTCAACCAAGCATGGGATCTATATTATCACGTGTTTAGGCGGATATCAAAACAATTGCCACAGGTTTTTAATTATAGAATGTGAAAACTTATTTGTTGTCAAACTTTGTGGTTCAATGCCACATAAAACATTTAAACGCATACTGTCGTTAGTGTGTAACGCGTTTGGCTAGCCATGCGTTTTTTGCCGACTGATGTAATAATGTTGAAGCCTTAATGTTAACCTGTTTTATAAAGATAGCATTGTGGTATTGAAATGTTCACACACATAATAAACCGTATATACAGCTTACAACGATCGAACTTCAGTACGTCTCACCTAAGTTGATGGTGTGCAAAGATTTGGAGTTAGCTGTACCAGGAACATACGACCCCCACCGTCCAATTGTTCGCATCCGTTCAGTTCAACACACATTACAAGTTATTACTTCCAAACAGAGACCAAGGAAACTATCGATAAAAGGTAAAACAGTTTCTTTGTAATCGACGAAATTAATTCGTTTATCAATTCCCCTTGATAGAAATGGAAATAAAAAACTCACGATTCTTGTCTGTTAATACTTTTTCCAGGTAGCAATGGAAAGGATTACACGTTTTTATTAAAGGGCCACGAAGATCTCCGACAAGACGAACGTGTCATGCAGTTGTTTGGTTTGGTAAACGCCCTTCTTACCACTGATCAAGCTTGCAGTCGGAAAAATCTTAGGTAAACTATATCGCTGCACTAAAAAACTTGGAAATGGTTCTTATAGACTAATCAGAAAACATCGTTTAACAGACAGAGGTTTTCATACAAATACCTGGCAACCATAGTCATATCCAGGTTTTTTTGAATGGCATTGTAAATTTGTTTCTTACAAGCTTCATAAAATATTGACACTTGTATGTGCTGTAATTGTCGCAAAATTTAATGTAATTTATATATATTGTGTCCCCGTGACCCTCCTCGATACGCCCATGTTTACAATTATGTGATAAAAACGATTACTTGCAGCATCCATCGATTCTCCGTCGTTCCTCTGTCAACGAACTCTGGATTAATTGGTTGGGTTCCGAATTGCGATACTTTGCATGCCCTCATTCGCGACTATCGCGACAAAAAGAAAATTTTGCTTAACATCGAACACCGCATTATGCTTCGGGTAAGTCTATCTCCTCAACTAATTTATGAATAAATTGTAAAGAAATAACATTTTCTTGCAGATGGCACCGGACTATGATCACTTGTCTCTCATGCAGAAAGTTGAAGTGTTTGAACACGCAATTAACAACACGGCTGGGGATGATTTATCCAAACTTCTTTGGTTAAAGAGTCCAACATCTGAGGTAAAGTAACTTAAAAAAAGTTAACATGGTGTTGAATCTTGGTTATAGCAACCTCTACAATCTTGTGGACAAGTCCAACATAACAGATGAAAAATTATTTTCATTTTTCAGGCATGGTTTGATCGTCGAACAAATTACACTCGATCTCTGGCTGTCATGTCGATGGTAGGACACGTCCTTGGCTTGGGGGATCGACATCCGAGCAACCTTATGTTGGATCGCGTGAGCGGAAAAGTTCTTCACATCGATTTTGGCGACTGCTTTGAGGTAATGACGTCAACGATCGTTATTGACGTTTTGGCTTTCAAACTCTATTTTTACGTAAGGTGGCGATGGCGAGAGAAAAGTTTCCAGAGAAAATTCCCTTCCGTTTAACCCGGATGTTAACAAACGCAATGGAAGTGACTGGTATTGAAGGCAACTACAAACACACCTGTCATATTGTGATGGCTGTGATGCGTCAACACAGAGAAAGTGTGATGGCTGTACTTGAAGCCTTTGTTTACGATCCTTTGTTGAACTGGAGACTGGTCGACGGTAAGGGACAAGACGCAGAGTGTTTCTGTGTGTTGGGTATGAACTTACGCTTTTTATGCAGGTAGCGCCGAACTCGCAACACGGGGAAACGAAACTCCACAAGAACAACCACCACCAGCTCCCCTGCAAACACCAGGCGAGAACTTGTCTCCATTGTCGGTTTTCGATAATCCTAATTGTCTTTGAATTTAGTATTTTGCCTTTCAGGGGATAGTAGCACCAATTACAGACCTGAAGTTTTGAACAAGAAGGCTCTTGCTATTGTGAAACGTGTACGCGACAAGTTGACAGGCTCGTGCATAAATCTTTATAAATAACGCGATTTGGCCGTTTCGTAATTATTTTGTACCACAGGTTGCGACTTCAGTTCTGAGCCAATGGACATCCCCAGTCAAGTCGAGTTGTTAATCGCCCAAGCTACGTCACACGAAAACCTTTGTCAGTGTTACATCGGATGGTATGTGCTGTTAACACAAATACCTGGTGTGCCTTGTAGCTATCAAAGAGTATTTTAATTTGTTTCCAGGTGTCCATTCTGGTAGAGCACGGGGGTTGTGTTCCAATAGAAATCAAATTGTGAACGTCATGTTGTTGTCGTATTTCTTGTTGCTGATCAATGACATATTTTCGTTTGTTTTTATAAATTATGTTTTCACCTCCATTAATTATTGTCCCTTGGTTTGTAGTTTCAAAAAAATGAATAAGAGCCAGGCTAAATATAGCGTGTGTCTGTCATATGGTACGAACAACATTTAACGTCCACAATTTTCTCTTCGTAATGTAGTTTCTAAACAAGTGTTTGTTTAGAACCACCTCGATCTGTAGCCCCAAAATATCAACCGAAAACAGCGCCAATTAAAGAGATAAACATCATTCCGTAATTACACTAACACAGTGCTAAAATAATTCGCCGTGTCAGTCTCTGGTCTATAACTTTCAGTAGTTGCTGTTGCACTATTATAAAACTTTATTCGCTTGAGCTTTCGCGAGATTAATCTCCCTTCATCAGGTACTGCACTTGGCGTAACAAAAGTAAAATGCGATGACGGCGCTAAAAACAAGAAAGAAAAAGGCACGGAGAGGTGATCATCGACCGTGGTTGAAAACGTACTGCACAACAACGCCGAGAAACCGGTAGGGGCCCACTTCAACGAGCCAGATTACAGTGTTGAAGACGCGAGGGTTGTTGTGCTTTTTGCTTGTCACGCCATAGCAAATTAAGCTCGCGAAAAAGTTTTTTTGAACAGGTCTGTTGGACCAATCTTTCAAAACAAGATGTGCTCCATCAGTGAAGAGTCAAAATTGCTGCTAAGAAGATGTGCAAACTTTTTCATTTAATGTTAATACCGCATATTTGTATTTCGTATGAGTATTTCCATTGAAGAAACTTACCTATGCGGGCGGGAATTGCTCCTCTCAGATTTTTCTATGTCTGAATGGTCGAGGGTAAAGTCACAAAGCGATCAGTTGTACGTGGGTTTGATTTTGGGCGTTTTCCAATCGGCTAGTGCTTAGTGATATTTGATATATTCGTTAAAAATGCAGCAAAACAAGAAACTGGTTTCATCAATTGTTTGTCTAAACATGCAGTAACAGATCAATTGTAAATTTGTTTGGCAACAGTGATTTGTTTAGCCTGTTTGTGACCGATCCCATAGCACTTTTAAAACTGCTAGAAGTAGCACTCCAGTTACATCATAGAATACTAAAACATTCTATGATGTTTTAGTATTCTATGGTTACATTTACATACAATGGCAATCATTTGAACCGTTGTGAAGCTGCAGGACCTCACACGGAAACTTTTCGGATTTCGTAAATTTCCGTCTGAGATTTCAAACTCAAATTTAGCAAAATTTGTGCACAAAATCTTTTCAACAAAAGTATTCGGTTTGTACAATATAACAAAAAATAGATATATATTGATCTAAAAATGTGTGTTGTTGCCTTTACACATACGTTATTTAAATTTGGAAGCTTTTAGAGAATAATTTAATAAAGCGTAACAAAGTCGAAATCATTGATGCGTAATATTTATGTGAAAATTTTGCCAAAATGACAGTGATTGACAATTTTATTTTCTGCATTCAAGGCAAAAGCAAAATCAGTTTGAAATACTGTAGTTTTGTTGCTTATTGACCATGTTTTCTTTTTAAAAAATTGAACAAAAAGTATCTAGGTTTAGTTTTTGTTAGTGCTAAAAATGTGCTTGTGGGTGTAGTAGTGCTGATGGTGAAGAAATCATTTTGGTAATGACAAAAAACATTTAATAATTTTATGCTTTGCTAATTTTTCAGAAAAAGTAGTAAATTAATTTACATGCTGAAAGTACAGCAATATGGAAGTGGATGATGATTCAAATTCTAACAATGTTGAGGAAGGAATTACTGAGGGAATTGCCCTTGACCATTTCGCTGAGGCAGATGAAATAAATGAACTTATTGACAACATTCCAAATGCTGTAAAAAGCATAACTTCGAAGGAGATGTCCGATGAGAAATTCACAGAAATAGTGGACAAGTATCTTGAACAACCACATTTACTTGATCCCCATTTGGATATATTGTTAGTAAAGTTACTATCTTATGTGCAGAACAAATTGACTCCAGTTGATCAAATTCACTGCGCTTTCAAATATATTTACCTTTTAACAAAAGTGAGAGGACATAAAATTATGATCAGAAAATTTCCTCATGAAGTTTCTGATCTTGAACCAGTATTAAGCATGCTTGACAGTCAATCTGTTCATGATCAAGATACTTGGGAGACACGTTACATGTTGTTATTGTGGCTTTCTATGATATGCCTCATACCATTTAACATGACTAAATTTGATGTTCCCGACAGTGTAAATGAGAAGCAATCCATTACATTTCGTATTCTGGATGTTGGAAGGTTGTATCTTACAATGTCCTCAGACAATTGTCAAGAAGCAGCGGTTCTCCTTTTATCGAAGTTTGTGACCAGACCTGATATTTATAAGAATCAGTTACCAATTCTCTTAAACTGGTGCATTGAGAAACTGGAGAACAATGACCCAGAACTGATGACTGGTTTAACTCAGATGAAAGGATCTCTTTCAGTGATGGCAATGGTTTTCAAACATGGAAAAAGAGATGACTTACTACCATTTTGTAACATGATTTTAGAAAAAGTGCAATTGTGCAACTTACACAAAGTTAACAATACTGTGCTGAGAAAACTAAACACAAAGTTGGTGCAAAGAATAGGAATGACTTTGCTAAAACCCAAAGTTGCTGCTTGGCGATATAAAAGAGGAAACAGAAGTTTAGATGATACCTTGAGATTATCTATGAAGCCTAAACCAGATGTTATTATGACTGAAGTTGAGGAGGACGAAGATTATGACATACCAAGTGAGATTGAAACTATCCTTGAGCTTGTTTTGAATGCATTAAAGGATAAGGACACTGTAGTCCGTTGGTCTGCTGCTAAAGGTGTGGGCAGAATCACAGGCAGATTACCAAAAGAGCTGGCAAATGAAATTGTGGACAGTGTATTGGAGAACTTTTCCCTGTCACAATCAGATGGGGCATGGCATGGTGGCTGTTTGGCCTTGGCAGAACTGGGACGAAGAGGCTTGCTTTTACCTGAGTGCCTTAGTAATGTTGTGCCTATTCTGCTAAAAGCTTTAACTTATGATGAACGGCGTGGTGCTAGCAGTGTGGGTTCTCATGTCCGTGATGCTGCATGTTACTTGGCATGGTCCTTTGCTAGAGCGTATTCTGCAGAAACTTTAAAGACATATGTCAATGAAATAGCTGAAACCTTGCTTGTGACAACAGTTTTTGATAGGGAGGTTAACTGCAGGCGTGCTGCTTCAGCTGCTTTTCAAGAAAATGTCGGTCGTCAAGGTCATTTTCCTCATGGAATTGAGATTTTGACTATAGCTGACTATTTCACAGTAAGCAACAGGTCCAATACCTATTTAAAAATAAGTCCGCTTATTGCTAAACACAGGGAATATACTACAGCCTTGATCAACAACTTGACAACACAGAAGAGAGATCATTGGGATAACAGTATTAGGTGGTTAACAGCTCAAGCTTTGCACAAGCTGACAAAGCTAAAACCAGACTATGTTGCAACAACAGTTTTAGGTCAGCTTGTTCCATTGTGCACAGGAATGGATCTTATTACCAGGCATGGCAGCATGCTTATTGTTGCTGAAGTTGTCCACTCTTTACATGAAATAGAACAAAATGGGGGAAATGTTGGCTTGTTGTCACGAAATCCACACTTAAAAGGAATTTTCAGGATTGTGAAACAACTGTCCGACTCAAAATTGTTTAGAGGGTCAGGTGGAGAGCTAATGCGAGTTGCTGCTTGTCATCTCATTTCCAGAGTATCACAGTGCACTGAAACCATCCTTGTAGCAAAAATTGTGATTGATCAATGGACTGAACTGTTGCATGAAACTCTTTCAAACCTACACACATACACTCTAAGTGAGGAAATATGCAATACTGCAATCAGCGCCCTGTCATCAATTAACCAAGTCACTCTTATATCTGACCCATTTAAGGCTGTTTCAACGGCAAATCATGAGCAGCATGCTGAAGCTGTTGATGAATATTTGCTTCATCTTTCCAGCAGTGTTGAACGAAAGCGATGTGGTTATGCACAGGCAATTGCATCCCTGCCAAAGCCCATTCTTCAAATGTGTTTTATGAAAGTGTGCAATGGTTTAATTAAAGCCTCAAAAGTGTGTGAGCCTACCGACGCACCTTTTGCTGAGTCAAGAAGGGATGCAGTTAAGGCTTTGGCTCGGGTTTGTTCTACTGTTGGTGTTTCTGCTGAAAATAACAAAAACAGTGGAATGTGCAGTGAAAATGTGGAGCTCATAGTTGATGCTATTCTAAATGCAATGTGTGATTACACCAGGGACAAGAGAGGGGACATTGGCTCAGAAGTTAGAAAAGCAGCAGTATATGCAATTCAAAAAATAACTGTTCTCATTGCTGGTACTGACAACGCTTTACTTAGCACTGACATTGTTACCCGTATCATGTGTGGTGTGCTGCAACAAACTTGTGAAAAAATTCATAAAGTTAGAGATTTGGCTGTAACTGCATTTGTCACTATTTTGCATGACCCTCATATAAATAACATTCCATGCAAATCTGATTTGTGCAGTGTTTTCCAAAACAGGTTATCCTCCTTTACCATGACTCGCTTGTTCGATAGAGTGGCCAAATTACTGCATATCGAAGTGTATTCTTATCATATCTTGTTGGGCATGGTGGTCTCTGTTGGTGATTTAACTCAATCTTTAGCTGAAGCAAGCAGTGCTGCTCTTCTTTCATACATGGACTCTATTAAAGATGACACAGGGGCCATGGAAAGATTCTGCCAAGATTTGTTGAAAGTTTTTCAAAACAATGTAAAAAAAGATAGGGTATCTGTTCCTTTGCTAAAAACATTAAACCAGTTGTTAATCCAAGATTGCTTCTCTTCAATCCTTGAAAATGATACTTCTTTTTCAACTGAAATTTTGGCTTTGGTAAAACAGGAAATCTCAAAATCAAGGGATGCACAAAAGTTATTAGTTTCTATCAATGTCTTTTGTGGTTTGCTTCAATTTCAACAAACTGACTGCCGAAAATCTGTTATAAGCCAGCTTATGATAATGTTGTGTCATCGATTTCCAGTGGTTAGACGAACAACTGCTTCCCAGTTGTACGAAACCGTTCTTACTTATGATGATTTATGTAATGCAGATGACATGGACTCTGTAATTTCTGTGCTAAGCGATGTTGAGTGGGATCAGCCTGTTGAGGAACTGAGACCTTTAAGAAATTCACTGTGTGGACAATTTGGAGTACATGTTCCTCGCTTAGTTAAAAAACATGAATAAAGAGTCACTGGTAATCCTTGTATCTATGACCATTGTAATACTCCAAGGTTGCATGCTTTATTTTGCAATGTTAGTACCTGATAACAATTGAATGCTGTGTAGTTGTTTGAATGCCTTTGTGTGCACTTTTTATTTTTTAGGTGTTATTCAATTTATAATTAATTGACATTAATTTCCCAGCTGTGTGTTTTTTTGCATCTTGTGAGTGCTAGTTAGTAGTTACATGAAATTTTGAACTGGTTTAGCGAAGGTATAATGTCTGCTATAATGTCTGTTTACAGGTGCATATATTTTTTCCAACAATAATTTCTAATTGAGGTTTATCCAACTAACATACTTTACAATGGGTATTTTGGGGATAAAAATATGTGAATAACTACTTGTGTCGCCCAGTGAAATATACCAACAAAAAAGAGGTCCCTCTAAAAACTCATTTTAGGCAATTAAGTCTAGGCATCGTAGACTGTCAATGCTTACGATGCCTAGAACGGCATTTTAGAGACGCCCACAAAAAAGTGAGGTTTTGTGGAATAAATTGGTAAACGCCATAAAATTAAAAAGAACTTTTTTTTGGCATAAAAGTTACGAGATTTTTATTGCAACCGACGTTTTGTCTGCTGTCCGGCGAGACTTCTTCGGTGTTAGGTATTAACATCTTGCTCGTGAGCGTTATACATCGCTGATCGATCTCCCCAGTAAAAAACACATCAGTTATTAAACAAAATTGTCGTCCTGGTAACGATTTTAGGGATTCAAGGTGCCTGTAACATTTCGGGGGTTCTCTGTCAGAGCTGAATTGTTAGCGGCGCTACAACCTATCTTTAATAGAACAATTAAAATAGTCGAGAATTTCATGATACAGACGTTTCGATTGTTGTACTACAACCAACAATCAAAACGTCTGTATCACGAAATTCTCGACTATTGCATTGGCTGTTTTGTTTGTATTGAAGATTTACAAAACCGTCATGTTCCTAAATAAAAATATGGCCTCTTTGCTAATCTTATGATTATTGTGACACGGGGCCTGACGGCACTATTGGTTGAGCTTTGCTTGGCCGTAGTGTTTCCACCTTGCTTTCTCCGTAAGGTTGCACTTAGTTTGGTGCCCAACGGATGACAGTGATTGTATAGTAACCACAAAGTGGAAGTCTTTGCTTGGCCGTTTGGTCAGCAAAGTCGTCTGAAAGTCACACCAGCTGCACTGATGAGACCTTTTAGGTCGAAGCAGTGGTTATCTGTCTGCAGCTTACACAAAAATATGGTTGTACAGTATTTAGTGTCATTTTGTCTACTGGATTCTTGGCTATAAATTTGGTTTGTGTTTTCATCTACAGCTACATCATTTTTGTTGGGTATCACTTAACTGGACTGGTGACGTCATTTGCGTCAATTTCCGTCCAAGCATGAGAGGTGCGGCCGGTTTTGGTTTGCGCAATTTGTCTGTATAATAACACTAACTGGGTGTCGTTACCGCGTATAGCAAATGTACAAGTTACAGCATTCTATCTGTAGCACGTGTCACGTCTGTAAAGCTATTGATTTTTAATGCCAAAAAAATGCAATTCATGTTTCTTTCATAACTCATTGGTTACCATTTATACTGAAACACCTTGCTAACAAAAGCCCCAACATTTCAAGCACTACTATAATGGCTTACCAGCATACAAAATCACTGATGCATTCTAGTACAAAAAAAATGCACAGAATTCGCTAATTTTGTTACACAGAAAAATGTTGTATGTTGAATAGGCAATTGTTGATGATAAATAACTTTTAACTTTCTCAACAAAAAATTAGCATGTCTATGCTTACTTGCAGGGACATAAATCATAATTGGAAATATAGTTGAACATTGAGAGTGTAAATACTGGCAAACAATACATCTGCTTTAAACCCACATAGCACAAAAGCAAAACAAATCCAAAGGTCAAACCTTCTGACAATTACACAAAACAAACATCATATATTAGGTGATAAAAACTATGTTGAAAACGATTAAACTTAAAAAGTATTTTTTTCAATGCTGCAAAATTTATAATTACAACATTCAAAAAATGAGGCAGCAAGTGTGCTAGCTTCCTGTGACAAGATTAGCAAGATGTCCCATGATAACTGAAAGTGCACCCTGTTGTTCTTGTTTTCTGCGCTGTACTTGCACTGCTGCACTGTATGCTGGTATCATTACACTTTTTGCCGCTCTTAGTCTTTCTTTGCGGCGTAACAGTTTTTGTTTTAGAACATCAAGTTCAGTATGTCCATTCATTGAAGAAGTAAACGAGCTTTTCCTTGAGGATGGACTTGCAGTAGACGAAATGACATCAGATGAAAAACTAAAATTGTCACGCAAATTAAATTGATGACCATTCTCAGGAGATGCAATTAATTGCCAACTGCTGCCTGGTTCAGCAACAGCACCATTTTGTGGACTTTCAGATGCCTTTACAATACAGTTGTTAGCACCAGATTTGACACCATTGCTCAAAGGTATTTTAATTGGATTGCTTTTTCCATGGTTGTCTTGCAAAGAACTGCACATCTTTTTCTCATCAATCTTTGTTTGAAGAGCAAGTGAATAGTTCAGTTTAGCAGTTTCAAAACTTGAGGAAAGAACAGACGAGGGCAGTTTGGTTGTTGCTAAATTTCCATTGTGTTGAACATGATTGTTCTCCGTGGTTTGAGCAGAACTGGTGTTAATTGGCAAAATTGCAGCATTTTTATGAATCCAATCAGTGGTACATTCAGTACATTGCAACAGTTCTTGGTTTCCATGTCCATTACTGTAACCATTTACAACAACATCCTTACAAAGTTGATCGACAACTTCACTTAAAATATCATCCAGACACTGTTGTACCTCTGTCACCTCAGAGGTTGGCAAGTGGTCTGAGTTTTCTTCTTTTGTTACTTGTTGCTGATTTTGGTAATTCAAATTTGTTGGATTACTGAAATACAGAAAGTTAGGTTCTGTTTCAGAAGCTTCAAGGTAGAACATTTCTTCTGAACCACAATCCCTTTCTTCAAGAGAATCTAGTTCAGTGCAATTCATCTCATTCAGGAGAGAAAATTCATCAGTAGTGATATATTCCAAAAAGTCAAAACAAAATCTCATAATTTCTTCACTTTTTCCAATCCTATCTGCAAATTGATGACTGAACAAGAGCCAATCATAGGCAAGGGTCAAGAAAACAATATTTTCTGCATTAAGAGATTGGTGAATCAGACCATCAGCCCACAGTGACAATCTAAGTAATGAAACAAACAAAGGAGTCCTATCCCATCCAGATATGCAGTGCAGCAACACTCCACTGCAACAAGGTTTTGAAATACAGTTCAGCAGTAGTTTGAGATAGTTTTGAGTCAACTTCACCAAATCCCAATGCATGTACTCCTTCCAATCAACCTCAGAAAATTCTTTCATGTTATCGGGAACTTGAAGCTGAGCATCAACGAATTGCTGGGTCCAGTCGAATTTTAAACCAACGCCAGTGTAGTTATTATTAGTGTAATCTGCAAAAAACTCACATCCAGGATATGGGATGCTTATTAAGTCAAACTTGGAATATCTTTGTTGTCTGTCCACTTTTTCAGATGATGTTACATTCATTCCAAACTTCACTTTCTTTTTTTCCACCATGAAATCGCATATGACATTGGTTTTCAGCAAACAAAGCAAGTCAATGTCAGTGTTTCTCATTTTGTCAATCAGCCACTGTTTGTTCTGACTGGTTCCATTGACAGGTGATGCTTGGGAATGCAACTTTTTCCTATTGCCAGACCCATTAATTACTACTGAAGACTCGATGTTACTTTCTGTCAAACTTGGATTGTAACGAACTGGTATGTTGGAAGCTTCTGTTTCAGTGTAAACTGAGTTTCCTATTCCGTTTTTTTCAGTGGCAGCTGGTGGCAGTTGGCTTTCATTATCTGCAGCATATGGATCGCCATGGACAAAATAATGATATCCAGTTCTTGTATATATTTCAGGCGATCGTGCTAAAGTGGAGGAGCGACAAACAAATTTGTCTCCAATCAGCAAAACAGGAACAGGAAACCTTCCTCTGGTCCTGGCAAATTTTCCTCTTTGAATCAAATCAACCATTTCATCCATGTTGATTTCCACGACATTTTTATTTGCACTTGGTGATTTTTGCTTTAATGGCACGATCAATTTCACAGGATAGGTGCTGCATAAGACGCCTTTAGCATTGTCAATAGTTGTGCATTGATAATCTTTGGAGTACAAATCCAAACAATCCTGGACAAGCTCGCTTGCAAATCTTTCACCAGGCAAGACATTATTGGTCTTACTCAAAGCAAAATTCAAAAGTTGAAAAATTTTGCTGCCTTCTCCAGTCATATTGTAACCTATTCCAATCACCTTTGACAATGTATTGTTATTTTGTGTGCACATCTGACATGTTAACCTTTATGCACAGCTTTCAGTGTTTCAAGTATATTACATAAATAGTTGCACTACATACATTAAAAAATTGCTATGTTTATGTTGCTTCACCTAATGAATTATTGGTTACAATACTACATTTATAGGAAAAACAAAAATGTATGTTAGTTACTACCGCGTTTAAAGTACCACGAAGTGATTTATAGACCAGGATCGATTTCAAACAGCTTCATTGGTTTAGCAGAGAAGCGTTAATACTGTCGAACTGGTTGAATGCATATGCAACCGCAAGCCGTAACAAAACTCTTACATAATTCTGGTACATCGATTGTAATTAACTGTGTGCTTTTCTGCAAACAAGAGAATAACATTGCTGTCATTAATTTCAGAACATGGTGATAAACAAAAGACTATTTAACCACTTCTTTTTTGCGTAATAACTATACCTTTGCCAAAATTAAAGCTTCGCAAGCATCGAACTTTGACCTCACTGATTACGAGCACCGATCATCCAGTAAAAAGTACAATTTCCGGGTGATATTTTTCAAACTTAATACATAGTATTATATAAAAAAATAATTTTGCAGTTTCACTACCTGACTAAATAATATAAAAAGTTAAAAATTACTTTATAATTAGGCATCTGTTTCTTTCGAAATTGCGGGTATTGTGTTAAGCCTGTACCGTAGACCTTCAGTCAAATTTTTCAAAATGGTGTTATGATTTTTAAGCAGTACTATTTTCCTACAAATATGATTTTATGATTGTAAATTTACAAGAGGTCCGATACGCTTGACGTGATCTTGTGATTGTTGTGGTGTCGCGTTGGCCGAACAGCGCACTATAGCGGTTGGTTGGGTTGTCATTTCGCTTGCAGCGAGACGTGCCTTTCAGTTAGCCAGAATAACTTAGTATTGAAAACAAATGTAGTAGTTTTGGACTATGCTCTGCCTTGTATCCTCCTATTTGCTCCAGCAACCACATGAGGAGGCTTAAAAACTTACTAAAAGCTTTGGCTTTGATTACCAAAATACCTAAATACCCCAGTTAAGCCCAAGGTTGAAAAAGGATGAACAGAGAAGAGAAACTTGCTGCTGCCAAGAAAAAAGTAAGACTTAAAGCTTGGCCAAATTAATATCAATAGTTTGGCTGGACAACCAACTTGCGTTGTTTGAGGAAACTTGTAAATACATTTGTTTTTGCAGCTCAAGAAATTCAAACAAAAGCGTGGTAGGGAACCAAAGTCCAAAGAGAAGGAAGGTCTGAAGATATCAAATGATCACAAGGTACTTTACATTATATCCATAAAACCAATATTATAATTAGCTGTGCAATTTAATAAACCATGTGAACTGTAAGTTATATTATGTACAAAATGATAAAATCACTTTCCAGTTAATAGTAGGCTCCAATAATACAATAATGCCTTGCTAACTCATTAAATGAAGAAGTGCATATTGTACAGGAAGAAAACCAATTTAACACCAACAACAGCAACAAAAAATTGGATGAGACTGGCAATAATGCAAATAATATAGTAGAAGGACTACCAAAAGACAATGGTTTTGAACCAAATGCAACACATACAAATGAATCCTCTGACAAGGAAGCAGAACCCTGTTCTGTGTATTCCCAATCTGACACTTTGTCCAATCTCACTGTGCACAATGGAGTACAACATTCAACTGATGAGGAACTAATAACTGAAACAACAAATGAAAAACAGCAATTTAAGAAGGTATTAGTTGGTAATTATTGGTGAAAATTCTCATGAGCGTATCCAAGGGATCTTGACCCTCCATTAATAAAATGCCTTTTTGGCTTTTGTGGATAAACAAAAACAAATATGTTTTCCAAAATTCCCTGTGAAAACTATAGAAATACATTCTTTGATGTTCACCACCGTGTTTTAATTTTTCATTGTTACATAACACAATATACAAGCTTATTTGCTGTTTAGTACACAGTTGGTGGGCATGTTTTGTAAAGTTTGGCCAAATTAAAAAAAATAAAAATATTTCCGAAAAGATTTGAAACCGGAGGTTTCTGACAAACACTGTTTATATATGTATGAACTGTTTATATATGTATAAAAAAGGCTCAAATTCCCAAGAGAGCTTCTAGTACATTGTGACTTGTGGTGGTTAATAATGCAGTTAAGCTTTATACATACTGCAGTGTAAGCGTTTCTATAACTTGGCCTTTACATTAGTTTGTCAGGTAAAAAAAGTTCAACTTTTTAGGTGATTGTTTCTCTTTATATGATATTAATAATAAATTCTACAGAAAAAAAAAACCTAGAGAATTATTGTAAGTTTGAGTTTGTAGACTATTTCATACTGTTCACAGTTTGTTTTCAAAACTAAAAGTTTTTAAAAAATCACCTTCACCTGTCAGTTGATTTATGTACATGAAAATTTAGATGGAAAATGAATCATTGGTGATGGATAACAGCAAGAAAGGATCCCCATTGCAAAACTATGAGAGGTTGGTAAATGTTGGAGAATAAACAAATGAAAATAAAATATTGATTGCTTTATAATTTTGTAGTGGAACAACTACAGAAACCATCCTACAAATATCCACGAAGTTAAATGGTATTGCTGCTGAAGTAAATAATGTT
Organism: Ascidia mentula; assembly: GCF_947561715.1. Lineage (NCBI taxonomy): Eukaryota > Metazoa > Chordata > Ascidiacea > Phlebobranchia > Ascidiidae > Ascidia > Ascidia mentula. Next base: position 7,727,858 of record NC_138574.1, on the reverse strand, counting down.
ATGCAAAATGATGGTGAAAAATCTGAGACTACTTCCACTGAATATGTTTTATCTGAATTAGAGGTATTTTTATAATATGTGTGGTGCAAAATTTTACATTTTGGCAGTTACAGTAATGTCGCACTACTTATGTCACAGCAATGTTTTTTGCAGGAAACAACATAAATATAAATAATGTAAATATATAATTGATGTTGGTCTCTGTATTCTTTTATTGAAAATAAATGATATTTAAGTGATATCATATCATGTTTGAATTGATGAAGAACACAGCAACTTACACTTAAACACTCTTACACAGGCAATATTTTTTTCAGACAAGAAACCAACAATTAGCTGAACAACTGGCAAGCGTTAATCGACAAAAACAGGAATTGTTTTTACAAGTAGAAAAGTTAACTCAACAGATGACAGAATTGCAGCTGCGTATGGAAACTGTATGTCCACTTTGCTATAGTTTTAAATTGTATGCAGTTTTCTAGAATAATGGTTTTAACAGGAAAAGAAGCATCTCCAAAACCAAAGCATGCAGGAGCAAGCTATGTTGCGACAGCAAATACAAGTAAGTTCTTGAGATGTGAAAAAGTTTGTTTACCAGTTTCATTCTCTGTAGGTGCAAATGCAAACAATAGGAATTCTTGTTGCTGAGAAACAAGAGATGCAGCATCAGGTTCATGAAGCAAGGACGAGTGCAAACCACGATGAACAAACTCGTCAGCGCTGCCAAGATGAACTGCAAGATGCAAAAATAAAACTTCAGTCGCTAGAAAGAGAAGTGTCAGCAAAATCTGATCTGGTGGAAGTGCTTACTAATGTAAGTATCATTTAGTCAATCAGATGAATAAACCAAAATTTAAATCATGTTAGGCATTCTATGTTTTATTTGGAATTAATTAGTAAACCTTATCTTTCTGTAGTCAAAATCTGAACTTGAATTGGAACAGAAAAATCTGCAGTTGGAATATTCCAAAACCAAGAAGTCAAAAGAAGATTCATCGATGCATGTCATCGAACTTACACAAAAGCTAAATGCCAAAGTGAGTTGTTTTCTAGAACATTCTTGTATGTTACCTTTACCTATATTAACATAATTATGTTTTTAAAGGAAAAAGAGTGTGGACAACTTTCTTTACAAGCGGATGACTTGCATGAAAAGTTGGCAATGGCTGAAGTTCTGCTGCAACAAGTACTAACTATTTTTCCGAAACATTTGTGACTTTAGAAATGTGAAATGAAACCAATGACATAATGTAATTCTGTCTATCCTGGGGATAGTATTTGTAAAAATGGTAAATGTTGTTGCTGGAGAACCTTGTATGCAGAGAGGATAAGATATCAAACTATTGTCTTTGCGCTTCAATACATTCGGCACAAGATTTGCAGTTTTCATGTAGCCAAATTATCCCTTTTGGTTAAAATGTAAAAAAAACATCTTAACCAAAGCGATATACTGATTTTGCGTGAGTGTTAATAATATCTTTGTAGTTTGTTGCAAATTAAAAAAAAAAATTATCTGACAGCAACCTTAACTTAAATTCATTTTGTATCTTTCACAGCTATCAAGTTCTTCTGGTGAAGCCCCAGAAGATCAGGTTTGCAAGCTACAAGATGAAAGGGAAAATCTTAACCAGAAACTGATTGAGGTTAAAGTCGCATTAGATTTGGTATATATTGTGTTTTAAGGCATGTGTAAGGAGCATGCTTGCAAGATATTGCATGACGTCATACTAACAGTGATGTTGCATAAAATTGCACATTGAACAGATAAGTTAACATTGCTTCAAGTCTCAAGATATCATTCTTTTAACTTACTTAACCCCATGTTTCATTTAGTAATTATTGCACATGTTTTGTTTTCTGATTATACACTTCTTTAACCTTCAGCATGGAGTATAGAATTTTGTTTTTGTTACAATTTTTTTATTTTAACTATCAAGTTATCTATCCATCTTCTCATTAACTTTTTCTCTTTTTACTTTTTTCTGATTATTTTTTTAAATTTGTTTATTAATTTTAGCATTTCCCAAAATGTTGTCATGTTGCAATGATTCCAGAACTAACACAAAGTGTATCGCACATATTTCCTCAGCAACATTTTTGTGCTTTACATTGTTAGAACTTTTTCTGTGTGTGTATAGTACCAACAAGCCTTTGAGCAACTTACTACAGAGAGAGAACAGCTTTCTAGACAGTATGAGGATGTAAACAATCAAATGCAACACCAAGTGTCAGAACTTTCACAACAAGTAACAAACTTTTCAGCTTTAGAGTATGTGTTGATTTATGCTTGTTGCAAATTTTGTCAGGTGGAAATTCTGCAAAATGAAAAGTCTTCTCTCCTCAGTGAAAAGCAACATCTGGATTTAAAATTTCAACAGTTGGAAGAAGACAAAATGAATGCAACTAATTGCCAACAGGATCAGGTTGGATATCATTTTGGTTCATGCCTGTATAACAATAGTCATAAAAGTGTTACTTTGTGCAGTCAACATTATCTGAGGAACTTCAGAACAGAATACAAGCACTAAAATTGGAAGTTGAAAAAATAGGTGAAGAAAGAGATGTGCTCATGCAAAAACTAAATGCCCAACTACGCAACAATGAAAGATTAGCAAGGTGGTGTGTTATTAGCAATCATTATTTCTCCATTTGCCTTCTTATACGCAATGTTTTTTTTCCTACTATTTTGTGTAGACTTAATGAAGAACAAGAGTTGCAGTTGACGGAGCTTGGTGAAACAGTTGATAATTCCAGTGTATCTGCTGAAGAGCATGCGCGGTTGCTTGAACAAGCACAAAACGACAAAAGCACAATATCCCGAGCATTATTGCAGAACAAACAACTAAAACAACAATTGGAAGAAATGCATGCTGGATTTATTAAACTGGTTTGTTATTTTGCATTTATTTACAAACAAAGTATAAACACACATTTTAAAAGGTTGTTCCTTTATAAAATCAATAAAGTTTGGCCATGGGGTCCTTGATTGGCATGTTTTGGGGCAATTAATTAAAAGTGTTGCTCAAGCCCATTGCGTTGAGCTTCTTTAGTTTCTGTGAAGTAAACATAAAACATGCAGCCATAGAAAAGGTGTTAAAGCGATATAATGTCTAAAAAACATAACAAAAGTAAAAAAGGAATAAAACAATTAGTAGACCTTTCAAAGCCGTACCGTCACCTAGTTGGCAACTCAATCCTGTGAAGCAGTACAGTGTAAAGTAAATAATATTTTCTGTTTTTAGAGCAATGACAAAATGCAACTTGCATCTGAACTTTCTACCATCAGTCATACTTACAATGAAAGCAAAGAAGACACAGAAAAATATAAAGCTTTGTTATCGGAAATGAAATTGGAGGTGGTTATTTTTAATGTACAAAATACACGAATCATTTAAAAGAGTGCATAAAAATCCACACAAACTGTTTAAAATGATAGATAACTTTTTTTAACCCAAGTTGGGTTGTATTGATGAAGTTATATAAGTTACAAAATTGCAATATTTTGTCAAGCTTGAATCCAAAAATCGCAACATCAACCAAATTCAGAATGCACTCATGGAACAAGAAAACCCTGAACAACAAATTGCAAACCAGTCGCCAAATGTGACGATAAATGAAGAAGTTAAAACACTGGAGGACACTGTAAACATTTTAAGGTGAACTTTTATGCTTTATTTTTTGTTAATTTAATTTCTGCATATCTAAATTTGCCTGTTCTATAGTGAACAAAATGCACAATTGAAAGAAATGGTAACGAGGCTTCAGAACGAGATTGATTCTAAAGAGGTTGGCACTGAAAGTATTACTGGTAGTCATGCATTGCATGTTGCACCCAGCAATGAAGATGTGGTAAACAATTTAAACAAAACAAAACAAAAATGAAGCTAATAAACCATGTGGCTGATTGTTTAAGGTCGCTCGCATGAATGTTTCCATACAAGAATTACAGGAGGAAAATGCTGGTTTACTTCGTAAACTTGAAGCACAAAAAGTAAACAGCGACATATCTGAAGCTGAACAATTGGGTCAATCATCATTGTCAGAGAGTGTTGTATCTTTGGAAGAACACAATTCTTTGGTTCAGAACATGTCATTGCTGCAGGTTTGTACAATGTCTGTGAAATGCTACATTCAGCAAATCTTTGCCTTCCAATCACCAGAAAATAAAAATATAAATCAAACAATATGTTTGTGGCTACCAATCAATTATTAAAATTATTATATTTAATTAAGTTGTGTTATATATTATTACTTTCAGGAAAGGTTTACTAAAGTTATGACACAAAAAGTGGAGGCTTTAAATAAAGTTGAAGAATTGGAACACATTAACTTGCAGCTGCAAAATGAATGTGACACCATAGGTATGATTTTAAGTGAAATGTGCACATGTTAGTAAACAAATGCATCATTAAAACACATTGTTAAAATACATATATATATGTAGGTGAGTATATTACATTGTATCACAACCAAAGACAGTTGTTAAAGCAGCGACACCATGAAAAAGATGAATATGTGTCATCCATTGCACAAGAGCGTGAAATAATGCAGGTATTTGCTGCTGTAGTTTAGCAATGTACATAGTTACTGAAATGTTTTTTTTTCTGTAGAATAAACTTGAGAAGCTCCAAACACTTGTGCTTACATTAGTAAACTCCAGGCAAGAAAAAGAAACTAGCTTCCATGAAAATTTGCCCCCTGACAGTTCTGCTTCATCTGCTAACAACACATTTATTTCTGGTAAATCACCATATTACAAACAAAATCCTGTAGCAAAGAAATAAGTGTTGGTGTATATTTTTTGCACTTATGAAGCAAAACCTTTTTTGTTTTTGTTTAAAAAGAACTTGTTTAATGTATTTATTTAAACTATCTGTGTTAAATTATAACCAGAAACATGATGTTTTCTATGTGGCACATTTGTTATTTAGATATATCGGATATCACACCTCATGACTGGCCAGATATGTTGGAAGGAGATGAAACCAAGCAAAGGTTAAAAGCACGGCCAGATTTACTTCCTGCCAATGCTGCGCTTCCATCAGATGGGCAAAGTAATGCAGATGACAAGCTTATTTCAAATGAAAGTTACCCTGGAAAATCTCTACGATTGGGTGAAGAATCACCAGCCCAAGAAAAGAACACCACAACAGAAATCATTAGTTTGCTCGAACAAATGCAAAGGCCAACTTATTTAAATTATAATGATAGGCCGCAAGGATTTTGCCTGAAGTATATGGGACAGTACACGGCCATATAAAGTTTCTGCATGAACATGCTGCAGTGACCCAACACACTTTGCTGCACTAACCATCAATGTTTTTGGTTAGAAGTACATCCTAAGTATTCTGGCTACAACATAAATTCCCATGGTATAAAACTGCTTCTGTGGTGAATGTGCAATATTCCGTAATTTGGTTGCTGGTGCTGTGTTGGTGATCTTAGTATGCAATTGTGCTGTTTTCAGCTTTTTTCTAGTTTTATCGTTTCTTGTGTCCATTATATTAAAGCGGATATATTTAATAAATATATGGTGAAGATGGACGCCATATGATCAAGTTAAATGGAAGGCTGATGGGTGTTTCTCAAAAAGATGCATACAAATGAAACAACTTACTTTTTGTAACTGGTTATCCAAGAATGTTTTTATATTCCTGGTAAGGTGATCACATCACTATTTTATTTTTTATTTACTGAAGTGCCCACTCTTGGAAAATAATGGTATCATATAGGCTCTAAAATTAACCTTGTGGCTTCTTGCCATATCATTAATACCTATTGTTTTAATCCAGAAAAAAAGCGAACATGTTTTTAAAGCTTGAGCAATACACAAAAATAAGTTCTGTAGCACTTTTGTTTATTAAATGCATTATCATAACTATTTCTTGTTAAAACATGATTTAAGAATGGTTCAGCTTGCAGGAAAGTGGAGGAAATTTTAAGTCAGAAAGACTCTAGCGTAGGTAAACTTAACATGGAATTTATAATTAGCAGTGAACCTCACACATGACATAGAAAAGAGTAAAATAATCGCTTCCCACAAGATTAGTACGTAAGATATATTAAACAAGTACAAAAGACTAAATTTCTGGAACAACATCCAACTTTTCAATGCATTGATCTTGTTCCTTGAAACTTTCTTCTGGGTTTTTCTTTTCCCTTTTCAAAAGAAACTGAGCAAAGAAAAAACCTACAGCACCTGTGAGAAATTGGGCAAACATTAATAGTGATTAGTGAACTTGCCTTGTATGAGGTCAGATTTTTGAAAAAAATATTTTGTAAGTATCAGTAAGTATGCAATATTACTATTATTCCGTTGGTAAATTTTGATTTTAACACTTCACAAAAATACATACATTAATGGGAGTTAAACACAACTGCAAAACATTCATAAATCAGTGGGTTGTACAAATATGATTAATATTAATATTACACATGGAATAAGTTGTTCTAATGCTTACTTAGAAGATAAAAACCAGCATACATGATGTAAAGGGCATTGCGTAGGCCACCTACTGCCCATTTTAATGATGCAATTACCACAGGTACGTTGCCACCAATGTTGCTTATGACAAAAGCACATAGCGCAACTGCTGTGGATCTAATACACACCGGTACATGTTCCACAATCACAGTCAGAGCAACGCCAAACCACATTTCAGCTGCATGCACAAAATAAAATACAAACAAAGTTAAGCAATCATGGCAAAGCTCTACATGACGCTTACTTGGAAAGAGGTGTTCAAAAATGTGCAATGATGGAAAAAAAGCAACAAAAAACTTGAAAAAGCAGAGTTAGTTGTATTTAACACATGCAGAGAAATACAAGGAGCAAAGTTTAGTAATACCATTGTTTGTGATTGGACTTACTCAAACCATAAAATCCTGCATAAGTGACATATAATGTAGTTCTAAACCCAATAATCATTCGAAATGGTGGAACTAGTAATTGGGAGCCACTCGCAATATTGTTCATGACAAAGATGAAGAGGGAAATTCCAGTTGACCTTATGGTGGAGTGAAGGCATTCAACAAGCACAGTAAATAATATCCCAAACCACATTTCCGCTAAACATACATTAATGCGATAAATCCCTTGGTATTCTACAGAGTTTAAAACATCTTCAACACCTAAATGTATCAAACAACTTTTAAAATGCCAACTCAAGGTAAAACCTTAACTTTCACATTAGGCATTTATTTTTAGTGTCAGTTAAATTAACTCATTAGACTACCATTATTGGAATGGAACACCTCTTTACCAAATATGTATATCAACATTAGATATGGTTCACAGGCTTCGCAGCCAAGGCATTCCTGCCTTGCCATGCGAAAGCATGGCATTACTTCAACATTAGATATGTTTAGATTTTAAATCAAGAGCAATAATGAAAATAAACTAACACATTATGGAACTATAATTTAAAATATCCAATAAATTTATCAATACAGATTTATACTTTTGCAGTAGATATAATACAAACAGGTACCAAAAAGGTAAGCACACAATAGTGCAATGAAGCAATATGGAGGTGGAAGATACAAAACTAAAGCTGCCAATGGTGCTGCAATGGATTGACTAACCACTAGAACCCAAAGCCGGGATGCAGCCCCTGAAAGTATGTTCAGATTTTAGTTTTAAGCAAAACGAAACTACAAATAATAATTAATGTTATTACTACATTACCAAATCTTGATACAACACGGTCAGATATTAGGCCTCCTGATGCAATCCCAACCAGCCCCCCAATAATGGAACATAATGTCATCCATAATCCAAGGTCTGTTTCAGGGTAATAATAATCAAAATAAAGTTGTGTGTTGTATGCCCAACAAAAACTGGCTGAAAACATGTATAATTTAAGAAAGTCTTCCATGGGTAATTATCCATTATATATGTAAGCAACCTGTGTGTCGTATAGAAGCAGCTAGCAATAAAACTAACAAACCAGGACTAGATGCAAATGTTTTAATTGCACTCCAAAGTGTTGAAAGTGGTTTGTCTGTGTGAAGCAAAAATGATTAGATAACATATAACAAGTCAGTAAAACAACAATTGATAAATACTCTTTTTCACAGTGATATCACTTGTCTCATCAACTGCTGGTTGAAGCAGGGAATCAGGATCTTCCTTTTCCTGTTCATTGTTTCTTTTGCTATTTATGGATTTTCTTTCTGGTTCTTTTACAGTAAGAAACAACACAACGGAAAATATAAAGCCTGGAATTCCAACAAGATAGTACGCCCAGCGCCAACTCTAAAAAAACATTTCTAAAAATAAACATGCCAGATATATTGGTTATCCATGCAACATTGTGTACCTGACCAAAAACAGGACTTTGTGGAACATAGTTGCCTATAGTAAATGCAAGACCATAACCAATGTATATTCCCCAATTAAAAACACTCATTCCAAGAGCACGACTGCTGGCACCAAATTTATCTGCCACCATGCTTGATGTTAGTGGAGTACAAGCTGCTTCCCTATAACACATACTTGATATTTCCTCTTATTCATAGTTAACCACACATATGGTTCACTTTAAACTAGTCGATGACATGGTTGCGAATAGGTTGTGTGGCTTTAAATCGGTGAGTATACTCTCATATACAAACCATTTATTTTAAAAACCTATTGATAAAGTAAGGATAAATTTGGGCAAAATTTATCAACATTTTTACCCTGCACCAAAACCAAAGCGTAGAAGAACAAGTTGCCAATATTCAGTTGCCCATCCAGTGAGAAATGCCATGAGCGAATAAAGGAATACACATGCTGACAACAATCGAACCCTGAAAATATGTATCATGTATAAAGTTTTATCATCATATTGCTTGTATGGACCTAACTTGGGATACTAACTTTTAAAAAATAAAATAGTTTTTCAAATTATCTTACATACTCTCAAGATTAAACTACATTTATATATATGCACATCTTACCTGTTTTGAGAATCACCTAGAACACCAAGTACAACTCCACTGACAGTAAATATTGCAATAAAGCATGGACCAGCCAACAGTTGATATTCAATTCCAGATCCTGAGTAATTCCATTCACACACAGATTCATTTTGGCTTTGGATCGAAACACAACTAGATACAAAATAATATTTAACATAAAAAATTTTTGTAGTTTTATCTGTGAGTTACCTGCTGTAATTTGCACCTTTACATACTTTTAATTCAGCAGAAGTGCTAGAATTGGGAAGGCACCCAATATCTCCAAATCCAATATCTTGAGCCAGTGGTTTGGAAATAATTCCAATCATAAAATGTCCGATTTCACCAACTGCATAGCATGCCATGCAAATAATCACATAGTACCAAGTGCATAGTGTTTCTCCAAATATTTTAATTGCCATTATTTACAAAACAACAAAACCTGTTTTTTGCAATTTTTAAAACAATATGTTGTATTGTCTACCATTCTACCAATATAAAAATAGGTTGTTGTTTTTTGCCTTTTGTACGAGTATTTATCGTTGTGATTGCGTTTTGCGTATTCGTCCCAATGAAGGTTGGTTGCATAATGACTGAAATGTGAACCGAAGAAGTAAGTTTTCCTAAAAGAGCTTTGAATGTATTAAATATTATCCCTCAGCAAAAAAATATTTAAAGAGGTTGCACAAATGGAAACACAGTAAATCTATTCATGCACACAAAACAGTAGTCTACTTTACCATGCAAAAAAACATCTTCTGGAAATACAACATGTTTAATTTCTTATCTTTTTACATTGTGGTTGTCATACATCGCATATGCCTGGCAGTGTCAGATTATTAAAAGTAATCTACTAGTTTAAAAAAATGTGACCAAAGCAGTAGTCCAGATAGGAACAATGTTGTGCATAATTTTATCAGCCAACACACTAAAAGATTAAGAAATAAGTTAAATAAACAAATTGTCTGTATTTTTTACTTCATTGTGAAATTGACCCAACATACACAAATATAAGTGTGGTCATTAAAATCCAGTATATATTCAACATTTCTCTACCCTATGAAGCAGATAACTTGCTACAAAACAAATACCAAAAAACGTCAAAATCATGCGAAAGCAGCATACACTGCTTGACTGATTTTTAACAAAAACTGCTGCATCATCGTTTTGATTTTGTACGGTTTATTGGTCGTTAAAATAGGCCTTACGAAACAGCATCCAAACCCCTCCTTGTCTATCAAGCGTGGTCTATTATTCACATCTTTCGTCTCGAAAACACGTACATATTCTACATTTACAAACTAACAACAATAAACACGAAAATTACGAAGAATTGTCTTATTACCACGTATGTGTAATTGTGTATTTTCGATTGAGGTAATTTCCCTGATATGAAAACAAGTTTAATCCTTGGCATCACAAAGTAAAATCAGGTAAATATGTGGTCCATTTGATTTTGTGATGATGCAAACAAAGCCTTAAATAAATATTTTGGTACTCACAGTACGATTTTGTTTTTTCATGTTATTTGTATTAGCATTTACACCAACTTACTTACGTATGTTTACGTGTCGACTTGGTTATGTGTAAAATTTCTTCATTTCCGCAGAGTAGATTAGAAAGAGAACAATATATACATTCAAATGCTGACAATTATATATTGTCTGATATGCGATTATCAGCGATAGACAGTAACAGTTTTCTAGATTCCCTGCTTGTCAAGTTTTTGAGCCAGGTGTATTTCTTAAAGTAATAATATAAGTCTCTGACAAAACCAGCAGCAACAGGAAGCAATTACTGTGGTTTTATGCGATAGCCTCGAGCTAAAAGTGTATGTTTTTGCTAAATCGAAACAACAACTGGCAACACTGCAGGCTGGAAGTAGCGAAGCCAGCCCAAAATCATTCTGGAATTAAATATACAATGGGTTGGGTGAGTAACAGTTTTGGTTTAAAATATCGCTTTAGGAATTAAAAAACAAATATAATCATGCATTATGACAAATTATTTTTATAAAAATACTCACTGGCTACGGCAAATAGGCTAGTCTCATTCGCTACTTTGTTATTTAATTCCTAGATCTTTAAACTGTATTGAAAGTTATGTTTAGTTTTCACAAACTTGTAGTGCTTCCTTTTGCAGCATCTTGAGTAACGTAGGCCTGGACAGCCGATAGTTGACCTTTGGTCATAATCTGGACAAAAGCTTCTGGTCGTTTGTTGTATTGCTTTCGAAGACACATGCGTGTATTTGGTATTTCAGTACAAAATGTTTGGGAACATAGCCTACTATGATTTAAGTTGGTTAATCGCAGCAATGAAAATAGTTATCTAGAGCTCACATTTTTCTGAAATAACTACTTCATCATGAAGGTGTCACAATAGGAAAACAAATTATAGTGGTTAGGTTTTCAGCATGTTTTTAGAAAGGAACGCTATCTCATTGCCACACTAGTTCAGAAAAAAGAAGCGATTTTTACGCTTTCTGCGTGCGCACCACATCCACACTGTCGTTAAGTGCTAGACGAGGTGGCAACAGTGATCTAACAACATGAGCAAAGATATACCAAGTACAAGCAAGTCTTCGTCTAGTCAGCATCCTCCCAATATTGTACGTATATGTTTAATAACATGATTAGACAAGTATAAATATATAGAAAACACATATAATAAATTAAAAGTTTAACGCATTTAGTTGACGTAAATTTTATTTTTAGAGTATTCAGATCTCGGACCTTTAAACTTGCTTTGTTTACACACTGTTGCAGGAAGGCGAGTTACGATCTCAACACTGCAATGATGCACTGGAAGGCGGATGGGGTTGGGTGGTAGTTGGTGCAACGTTTCTTATATACGTGATTGTATTCGGTTGCTTGCGGTAAGTGCTTCTGACTTGTTACTTTAAGTTTATGTTTATAATGAACAGTACCCTAGATAATTGCAAAAACAGGTGTCAGAGTGTTTTGTTTGTTCCCATCATGAACGAGTTTGAAGCATCATATTCAACTGTTGGTTGGGTCGCGGCGCTGGCAACTCTTGGCTTCGCTCTTGCGGGTAATTTTTGCGCTTGTCTTTATGTTTAACAACAGGTATGCGGTTATTTGATGTTAGATAAACTTATCATTGCAACTCGTTCACCCCAAAAGATGTACTAAACTGCTAAACTTTATTGTACAAAGGTATTATTTCGGCGCCGTTAATGGACAAGATTGGTCATAGATTTACTATTATGACGGGGGGTGTCATCGCTTGCCTGTCGTCGATAATCGCTTGTTTTCTCCCATCGGTGGAACTTTTCGATACATTCGCAGGATTGTTGACAGGTGATCGGTTTCTGTTTGGCCGTAGTTAACTCTATAGAATTTTGGGTTAAGCACTCATATTTTTGTCATCTACAGGAGTTGGACTAGGAATATCTTTTGTATCGGCCCCTGTTTTGATTGGATTTTACTTTAAAAAGCGACGTGCTTTAGCCACTAACATCGCCAGCATAGGTAAATACCATTGCAAAATGTTTAAAGTTTTCTGGTGCAGAAAAACGCTTTCGCGATTAACGATCAGTCTTGAATCTATCACCAGGTGCATCCATTGGAACGTTCCTTGTTTGCCCTCTGAACGGTTTTGTTATTGATTCATTTGGTCTACGGGGTTACTTTTTAATTTTTTCGGCTATTTTTCTCAACCTTTCGGTCGCTGGATCGCTCATGCGCCCCATTTCACTGTCGACGCGTTTGGCAAAGCGCCCGCACGTCACTAAAGACACGACTAAGAGAACTGTGGACGTGGTAATAGAGGAAAGGGCCGATAAAAGCACTCCACAGGCAAACAGCAGCACTCACCCAGAAAGGAGCTCTCAAACATGGCGCTCGCTTCTCAGAAATCCGGCGTATCTTGTCTACTGCGCGAGTCAGGTGATATTTCTGGGTGGGTTTCTCGTAAACCAACTCTACATTGTCCCATTTGCCGAAATCGAGGTACAGAATATTATTATTGGGAAAGTTGGTGCATGTAACAAATATTTTGTATGTTTAGCTCGGAATTTCCCATCTGCAGGCCCCACTTATTATGTCAATATCAGCTGCCACTGAAGTCATTTCGCGAATTGTATTTGGAATTTTGGGCGATATTAAAAGGTTTCAAAACTTATTTATTGATCTTGCACAACTTCCTACCTCGTTTGTATTTGTGCATAGCATCAATCGGGTTCTCATGTTTGCTGGTGTTCAACTGGTGCTTGCTCTTTGTGCTTTCATCTTACCTTTCACCAATTCATTCGCAACATTAGCTCTCCTTGCAGGTGTAACGGGTTTGTTTCAGGTGAGCCGTCCTTAAAATACAGTTACCGTGCGAACGCGATTGGATATAAGGTCAGTTGAAACAGATACGAATGAAGACGACACTGTTTCCAACCTTAGGTTGGACAAACGATGAAAATGTACATTTTTCGTGACACACTTGTTCACAATAAATACACCTAATAGTTGGTTTTGCAATTTTAATTTCAAATATTCTTAATACGAATGCTGTGTTTGTTTTTTTGGGTTGCGCTGGTCGACATTTATTACCACAAAACATTATATACGTGGCGTCAAATCCAGTGTTGATACTTGTAACTTCCTGAAATATTTTTTCTGCTTACGTTGTAAAACAGATTTGTAACTTTGCACATCCTAAAATCTCCTCACATAGGTTGAAAAACAACTCTCGCTAATCAGACATCATTCTTTTAGGGGTATATTTGTGAAGCCATTTGCAGATAACCTACGCGCGAAGGACAATTTCACGGTAGTTTACTCCCCACTTTCACTAAGCTCATAATTTCACATGTTTCAGGGTGGATTTTCTGGGATATCGGTCGTTATTCTTGCAGATATCGTTGGGTTGGAACTTTACGGAACAGGGCTTGGAATAAGCACATTTTTAAATGGAATGGGAACCCTCGCTACACCACCTCTTGTTGGTAACTACACTGCCATTATAGGTAAAGCATGCCTCCTACGTTCTAATACAAAACCAAACGTTTAGGTATGGCGGTTGATAAAACTGGAAAACCAAGCAGCGCACTACTAATAAGTGCTGGTATTTTGTTGCTTGGTTCTATAGCAGCATTCCTGATACAGGTACTTGGAATTATTATGTGACCTATTCAACTTTACTTGATTACTGACATTTTTGTTCTGCAGGTCGCCATCAACTGCGATCGAAAAGTCAAAGCTCGTTTGAATGACACGTAAACACTCAACTTAGCCTAACGAGAGAGAAGGTCGTTTGTCAAGCAATTTATTTGTAAAAGTAGGACCCAATAGTTCCATCTTAAACCGTTTTTACTGATCCCATTCCTCATAACAAAAACTAACAAAAAAAACTTTTGTTCATTTTTTATCTTGCTGTGAAAATCGTTTGGATTTAGGTCAAGTGGAAAATATTCTTATAATCTAAACAAACTTAGGCAAATAGATTGTGATAGTGAATGTTTCTTACAACTGCTAATCACACGTCATATATTTAAATTGTCATTCTGTTTTAATGCAAAATAAAAAAAAAACTTCAACCGAAAAACTAGATTCAGCATTTTCACTTCCGGGAAGAACAGATACTCGGAATGTTACGTCGGTGTAAATTCTGCAGCTAATTATTCTAAACTGCCCCAAAACGAACACAGACCACATCGAATTGCAAAAAAAGAATTTTCTACATGTTTCTTGTCCGTGAAAGCTAACTTTAGTAAAGTCGTTTCAGTCGACCAGCTCCAATGAAAAAGCGTAATGTTCCGTCAATTAAAACCGACATAGTAAGGATAGCAGCCAACACTTGCAGTATGACTAAACGGAACTGCAACAGAACAAATTGATGTTGAAAATATTGGAAGCTGACATTTACAGATGGGACTTACCTCATCAGTAAACTCAACTATTTCAAACTGTGCGTTGACATCGGGAAACACGTTAAGTACGAGTGCCATTAGAAACCCTGATGATACCAACAGGCTATAAAGTAGTGGTTTGTTTTCAGTTAAGCTTTCCATGAAAGGCCGACCCTGAGAAAGGGAGTAAAACTTTACTGGTAGAATTAAAAACAAGTTAACAAGTAGTATATGTTTTCCTTTGTAACATGGTATAAGAAAAATTATCATGCAGTTTACCAACTACATAATCAAAACAAAATAAGAATAACACTGCAAGTAGTGCTTTCCAGCCAACGGGTCGCGACGCATGTTAAACAGATAGGTTATATGTAAAGTTGACAGTTCGTGTGAAATCACTGATAAGAGTATAAATTGTTGCTATTATATCGGGGAGTAGGCAAAGTTGGTTGCTGTATGAGCTATCTATACAAAAACAAATATCATTGTGTTTAAAAACCATCGCCACATTATCTCATTGTAGTGAAAAAAGGAAATCTATTGGATAACATACCCTGTAATTGACTGCAAAAGTAATAATTTGTGTAGCAAGTGAAAGAACGTATACTGTAGAATTAAGCAAATTGGGCTTAAAATCTGCTTCCACATCAACATCCTCCCTGTACAAATGAGAAATATTACTTTAGATAAGATTTTTGCAAAAAAACAGACATAAATACCTTGGCTCCCTTTCTTTAGCTTCGCCAACAAGATAAACAAGAGACGCAAAATGGAGGGAAAATTGGCCACAAATGGTCAAGATTGTGTAAAAATTAAATATATTTGGCAACGGCCTTTCCTTTGAAAGAACTTTCAATGGCTACAAAGAAAACAAATTTAAATCAGTTATAAAGGCCTTTTGGTGGCAAGTACTTTCTAGAAGTTTGAGGTAAAGTTTTCGAATATAAAAATTGGAAAATAGTAACAGATACCTTACTCCTTGAAATAAATAAAAAGCATCCAGCAAGCAGCAAGCCCTGCAGAGTAGCTTGTGCATCTGAAAACTTGACACCATCAAGAAAGAGCACAGACTGACTGTATGCCAATACTAAAGCATTAAGAGCTAGGATTTTAAACATCTGAAGTGTTGTAACAAGTGTGCACCGACCCTGCTTGATAATGTGACAAACTGTGGATATGAAAAACAAATTACACAAACCATAACAACATTTGTTGACAATATAAGATAAATGCAAGGTTAGTTGTTTACTTGCTGCAGTGCTGGAAAGCTTGTATGAGAAAGGAGCAGCAATACTGGCATCTCCCATCTTCACCACTTGTGGATCAGGTTCCATTTCATTTATCAATTCTTGCATCTTTTTCTGTTTTTTCGAAATTTCATCATGCTTCTGTTGCATTCTGCCAAAACAATATTTTTAAAATTTGGTTGGAAGCATTTTGAAACAGAAGGGTAAAAATAAGTCATCCACATTTCACCTGTTTCTGATTCCCCGTGGCTGCCCTTTTTCAACCACTTTAGTTAATCTTTGCCTGTTTTTCATGGCAAATTTCCCAGAATCATTTTCATCATTTGGACTTACAGTCTTGTCTAGTTTGTCTGTTTTACTGCCATTTGCTTGATTCCTTTTTATCAAACTTTCAGGGGGATTGCTAAGCAGTGCAACACCTATTGACAGACATATGTAAACATGACAACATAGTTGTTTCAAATAAGACAAAAAATTTACCCACCAACATGTGCATGTTTGAGTGCCCCAACATCATTTGTTCCATCTCCACACATTAACACATTAAACCCAAGCTGTTTTAGCATGACTATTACCTTAAAGCAATGCAATGTAAAATGTTTCACAAAATATATACCCAGGGTATATTGTTCATTTACCTCTTCTTTCTGTTTTGGGCTTGTGCGAGCAAAAATTCTAACACATGGCAAAAGTTTCTTTAAAAACTTCTCTGAATTGTTTTGAAGATAAGACATTGCCTAAACAAACAGGCAATAATTAAGTAAGTACTGTAATGAAATTAAACCTTGACTTACATAGCCTGTTAAGCATAGGTCATAATCTTGAGTTAAAAGTTTCATGTTGTCTGTCTCCAGTGGAAATTCAACTTCTCTATCAAGAGACTGCCATAACCAGTTCATCTCTGTGCAAAATGGTACAGGTAATTTAACACTATATGGACATAGAGAAGGGAGTTTATATTTATACTACTACTTGTCATTTGCTTACCTTCATCAGTTCCAGTATTTTTCAATATGAGACATCCATTTTTACGGACAAAATGAAGAACCCTTCCAACATAACATGCTGTTAAAGGATTGTCTCCAGTTATCATTGTCATCTGAACATAAATAAATTACACTCAATAATTTGGTGTGACTCAAAAGAAAGATGAGATTAATGGTAGTCACATGGTGTGAAGCATTTCTTAATTCCTTCATCACAGACTTTGAATCTGGTTTTAATGGACAGGATATTATTACAAAACCTGCAAAAGTAAGATTTTGCTCCACATCATTTCGTTTCATGTTTCTAATCTAAAAAGAAAAACAAGAAAAAGTAGTATATATACAATATATATATTACAAAACAAGAAGTTGCAAAGGCATAACTTTTAAGTTTTTATATCAACTTTAAAGCAAAGCCAAACAATAAGAAAAAAAGCTTTGACTCTACCTGTTGGGATGAAAATCCTTTGCCAAGAATTCTATAGCCAAGTGCTAACACTCTTGCCCCACGCTGGGATAAACTTTGATGTTGCTCATCATAAAAAGATGGAATGTCAGCAAACTGGCAAGAGCATAAAATATATGGAAATATTTTTTTTTTGTTGAACAGCAATAAATGTACCATTGGTTTGAGAGTTTCTGCTGCTCCCTTGACTGTCACCATGTATGTGTGATTAACTGATCCAAGTTCTTCCTGACTTACAATTGTGCTCATTCGCTACAAAAAAATTGTAACCAGAACATTTAAAAAAAATATTTGTTTGAGCCAACTTACTTTTAAAAGTGAACTGAAATGAAATCTTTGAACCACTTTTAGCGGTTGCAGGCCAGCAGTCCTTTTTTTAGGTATAACAACATCACCTAAAATAAAGACCAATACAAATAATAGGATTGCAAAAAACTTTTTCAAATACTCGGTCAATATGGTAAATTGCTTTAATACATCTATATTTCTATTTACATTGCACAAGTTCGTTTACTTTCACCGAGCAAGATTTAATTACAAATCAGCATTTAAGAATCCGTTAAAAAAAATATCAAAAAGTAACAATCAAGAAATTATGTTAAAACCTTTGGTTAAAGTCCAATCCACAGCTTTGAGCATTGCTTGCTCCAGTGGATCTCCTACCAACTCATCATCCATATTCACAAGAGAATGACATGTTGCAAGTACCTACACAACATTTTGCTTTTATAACATCTACAAAATTGTTCTGTTAAAACTAGCCTTTTGTGTGGATGCAGGTGAGTCTGTTACAGGGCAGAGGAGTTCTTTCTTTCCCACCTTAAATTCACTTTCCATACCTTTGAGGATGAAGCAATGAATGGGACATGTAATAGGATATGAATGTCAAACATACCTGCAATACCCTCTACAATTAAACTGTCACTAGTTAGAGTACCAGTTTTGTCAAAACAGCACATGTCCGCCTTTCCAGCAAATGGTATCCGAAATGGCTCAGTGCAATAAACATCTAAATATAAAAACGTTCATGTCTTATAAACAGCAGTGAAAACAACAAAATAAAAGCAACTTACATAACTTGGACAAAGCAAGAAGAGATGAATTAACAGCAAGAGACAACTCTATAGGAAGTTCTGGTGGAACTACTGAAGTCAAAATAAGTATGCAATTAAGAACGAGTTTATATCGACTTCTGTTGGGGTCGGCACTCCCTGTAAATGCAATCATGTTGAAAATGCACAACAGGAAATGAGTATTAAACTTACCAACAACCCAAACATATGATGATGCAGCAATAGCAAATATCAGTAGAAACATTATAAATGCAAATGTTTCCAAGTTGTTTGCTGTAACTCTCTTGACTCCATACAAAATTGTACGGAGCAGCTTTCCCTTAAATTTATTCTGTTAGGCAATTGCAAACTTTAAATTAGCCATCTGTTTTACTTGTGATGTGTTAAAGCCGGTACGAACAACATAACCAACACAACCATTATCAGGGGGTCTTGATGCACCTTCCTTGGCAGTTGAACTTCTTGTCGGTGGTTCATGTTGAACAACTTTAGTTCCACCACTTATTAAATGCAGTCTTGTGTGGACTGACAGATCTAGAACTGTTTCTGAGTCCACATTTTCAATTGGTTCCTACAATACCAAACATTTTTGAAGTGTAATGGATAATGTACAAAACTTTGGTATCACAGACCTTCATTTGGGGAACTGATTCTCCAGTGAGCATTGCTTCATCAACTATTAACCTCCCTCGCAACAAAAGCACATCACATGGTATACTGTTGCCATCAGTAGCAGAACGAGTGATGGAAATTATATCACCCGCAATAAGTTGGTTGCTTGGAACATGTCTCCATTTTCGACATCGAAAAACCTGCACAGCATAGTTGGGTAGGAATTTGTCATGAAAGAATATGCATCAACATACATTTATTTGATAGGGTTTGTTACCCATTTTTCTGATTTCAGACAAATTGCGGAGTTGCTGATAAACCAAAGATGCCTCAAAAGCAACCAGCATAAAAAGGGTGAATAATGAATAATACCAATATTCATCCAAACACCACAAGACAACACAAAATACCTTGACAGTACAAAAATAAAGTTTAATAAGTTTAAATTAGGTGAAACTACCAAGCAGTTTAAACTACCAAGTTACCTGAAAAACAAAAAAAGGAGCAGTAGCTCTTTCTAAAAACAATTCTTTAAATTCGGGAATTATCATTTCCATCCTAAAAAATAACCATTATTGTAACATACTTTAAAATATTATCAAACAATATATAAATTCAGCAATGCATTAATTACTCATTGTTCCCAAATGCTTCTTTTGATAAATCGTAAAATTCATCATCTTGATAACCTTTCCAGTTTTGATAGTATTTGAAAACATTATCCGTGGGAAATTTCACTGGGAGGAATACTTTTTTTTCCTCTCCATCAAACACATAAACCATCTAAACATTATACCTGCAGGTTAAGAATGTACAACACAACATGTACTTTTGCATGCCAAGGCAGGATTGTCGCAATGAAGGAAATTTGGAGCGAGAAACAAAAAATCTGGTTCAAACAGACAAGACAGTGCTTGCCAGTTACAGTGGGTAGAACATTAAACAAAAACATATTGTCTGACTAGATTTTTAAGTTTGTGATTATTTTTTCGCCATATATTAATGTACTAGTTTATTTTCCTTGGAAATTAGCATAGAATTTTATATATTCCTCAATACACAACATTATTGCCAACTTGCTTAAAAGTCAGATATATAAACTTAGCAATCATGTGACTTGCAAACAGGGGTTATAACCAAAAAGTGGCACAGGCCATATGGCACACATGTCACCCAAAAAAGGGCCAAGTATGCAATAACATGCAGTATTCCAAACAATTAAATAACAATGATATACCTTTTGAAATTCAATCCAAATTTTTACATTATCATTAGAAACACTTCGTTGATGAATATGAACTAATTCTGTAGAACCATTGTGAGAAGTTGGAACAACTTTAGCATATTTTGCAAATGATGGGTGTGATACCTGAAATTAACATACATTTAGCCTTTATGGGGTAGTTTATGAAAAAGCATTGTTTTTGCATACCTTTCTGTACATCATAATGCATCTGAAGTTGACTGACCAAAAACAAAACAAAACGGTCAATATGTGAATGAGCAAGATGAGCAGTGACAAGATAATCCATAATTCGTATCGAGTATTTTGTAGGGAAAACCATGAAACTATAAGCCCAGCATACACAACTACAAATGGAACTACAAAACCATAGAGCAGCCAATGCTTTCGACAATATAGCTCAATTTTGCTAACCAGATCATCATTTTTTGGGAATATTTTCATGTTTTTTTTCTGCAATACACAAACAAAGTTAATTGGATGGAAAATACAGTGTTATTAAATTAATATTATCATAAAAAACTAAGCGTAGCTCCAGTTCAGCAACAAGCTTTTCCAACAACGTGACCTGCATGCTTGAGTGACCACAGCTGAAGCACAAATAACCGGCAAAAATGTTCAATAAACAAAGACAAAATAAAAGTCTACGGGTCAATGCGTGTTGTTTAAAGACAGAGGTTGTTGTAGGCATGTTTTCTGATCTATTTCTCTCACAAGTGGAACGCAGGCGGAGGAACGAAGGATGCAGACGGCTTTAGGCTTTCCTGCAGAACTCCCAGAGCCGTCTGGCATCCGGCTCGACTACAGACCTTTTCTATCGCAACTTGTTACAAATACTATGATTACACCCAATTACCCAACGTTTACTAACTGGCACTCGCTTACTTGTGAAAGGCAGTTATTCTCTCTAGTCACTACCGCGGTTGGTCACTTAATTTCCACAAAAACTAAACTTATAATTTTGCTCCAGAGTGACATTAGGAAGCATGTGGTTTACAGTGATCATAAATAAATATAAGCTTACACTACCAATGAATCCTATAAATTAGCAGTGGCGTATTATAATCAGGTTAAGGAAAGTAATCGCGGGGGGAGACCGAGGATACTTCGGACACGGGGATACCTCGGACCAGGTATTTTACGTCACAATTAGGTATTGTTAAGACACTTTTACAAAAGCTTTATGTCTCCATCAAACGTTAACAGGAACTTTGGAATTAAATCATGTCTGCTTAAAAAGTTATAATCGAAAAAGTCAATTTATCAGTGAAACCAAGTTTTTCAATTTGTATGTGGAAGGTTATATATCTGTCACAGTTAATCAAAATGCAGTAATTTTGGGTTGATTGCATAATCAAATATGTATTCTTGGACAGGCCAATGATGATTTTGTGTAACCTTTGAAAATACGGCCATAGTTTAAGAATTTCTATGTCGTCACGTGGTCGGTGATACTTCGGACATCATGGCAAAAAATCGCGAGAAGGCAACAATTTTCGAGTTTTATGAAAAATTATCGGTCATAGAAGAGAATAAACAGAGGCTGGATGAAATGATTGAACTTTGGCAGTAAGAAAAAGCCCCAAAGATAAAAAATCGTTTGTTGACTCCAAAATCTATGATATCCGTGCTGCCGTTAAACGTACACGATTTACCCAAAGCATGAACGTGTGGAAAGGTCGAAACTATAGGTGGCCACGCCCCGATTCCTGAAAGCTTGAAAGATATTTTTTGCGCTAATGCCCCAATGCTGATATTGCGCCAAGTTTGATTTCAGTTATTTGTTAAATACACAAAAAAAAACGTCTGTTAAAACTTGCTGTCCGAGATATCCCCAGTCACGTCCGATGTTACCCCGGTACCGAGCATTTGAGACCTGTTTAAAAAACGGGCTGAATAAACATTTTTAGTGAGCTAAAACGAACGAAAAACCTTTTGTTTTTTGAATAATGCTTTACTACTTACAACAAAATAAAGTTTAAGAATGTGGTTCATAATTTTAAAAAAATATGAACAATTTTCCCAAAACCGTCCGAGCTATCCCCGGTCTCCCCTATAGGCGGACGTTTATTGCTTTGTACTAAAGAAAATTTTTACAGCGAATATTCCAAATGAGTTTTGGAACATTTTTTAAAAATCACAGGACTTTTTTTAATCACATAAGATTGTAAGAAGCTGTAGACATTTTCATACGCCATTTATTTTATATGTGTATTGTGAAAATTAAGGGAATAAAATGTAAATATACATAAAAATAAGAAATAAATAATCATAGCTAATTTTCAAAAAAGGCACAACAATAAACGATTAAAAAATATTTAAACCCAGTGTATAATAAAGTTTGTCTACGGTTTACTAGAAAAATGTTGTAGGCTGATAAAATTTACAGCAAATAAGCTGACAAAGCTAAATTTAAATGAGGTAATATTTGTATTTAACATGTTCAAAAATCTTTGTCCCAGCCTGACATTTCGATCTCAGCCAACTCTGTTTCTTTCTCAAAAACGTCGAAGTTGCCCATATCTGAAGGGTTTTTGATTTTCGGTACAACTGGCGCAACCAGTTGTCTATTCGCGAGGGACTGCCAGTCGAAACCCTGTTGCAATATGTTAGGTTTTACTTGTCAGCAAGTTCGATTGGGTGACAAAGATATATTACATGAAACCATCGGTGGTTTTTGATTTGTAAGACGCCATCCTTCAGGTTGCCGATTCTTTCTGCCGGGTTTTCACGACACAAACGCCGAACGAGGTTTTTGGGAGCGGCTTGAAACGTAAACTATAAAAAAATGTTCAAAATAAACATAAACAATAATTTTCAATAAATATCAGGAAAATTTGGGGTTGTGTTTATTACAAACCGGCCACTTGATGGCTTCAATGCCCCTCAAAATTCGACGATAGGTTTTCACCACATCTGGAGAGCTGAAAGGTGGAACTCCACTCAACATTTCATAAACAAGGACACCCAGTGACCAAAAGTCCACAGCTATGTCGTGACCCTTTGAAAACAATTTACATGTTCAAACTAAAAGGTATGTTTAGTTTCATAAGGATTGTATTACCTTGCTTAATATTACTTCTGGAGCGACATACTCCGGGGTTCCACAAAAAGTCCATGTTTTTTCTCCAGAACTAATTTTTTTTGCAAATCCGAAGTCAATAAGTTTCACATATCCTTGTTTGTCCAACAATAAGTTTTCCGGCTGTTTGTGGTACAAAAAGAATAACTATTATGACTAATGAGCCTTTGGATAAAATCGTCATTAAAGAATGGTGTTATTCAACCTTTAGGTCTCTGTACACGATTCCACCTTGATGCAGGTAGTCCAGTGCCTCGACCACACATGCTGTGTAAAATCTCCCGCGATGATCATCAAATTTTCCGTCATCACGCAGTTTTGACCACAATTCACCTCCCAAGCAAACTTCCATCAGCATGTAGACATACCTTTATGTGAAATGATATACATTGCACAAATTTTAACCCTTGTTGAATACAACTAAAGTTATACCTTTCGTCCCTGAATGTTCTGTACAATTGCACAAGAAATGCAGAATTGGATTCAGCCATTACGCTTTTTTCAATGTAAATTCGCTGTTCTTGTCCGGTTTCGAGAATGTATGTCTAAAATTTTGAATTAATATGTGTTCGGTGAAATTTATTTGACATTCTAAAAGTTCACCCACCTTTTTGAGGCATTTCAAAGCAAATGTGCTGGATTTATTCTCCTTCAACCTTACAAGATCGACACGTCCAAATCCTCCTATTCCCAGTACTCCAATGGTTTCCAGGTCTTTAAGATCCAAACCTTCCAAAGTAGATGATTTTTTTCTTTTGGTCTGTTCAGAAACTTCTGATGGGGTCGTCCAGGCTTTCTCAACATGTGCACCCACGAGGTTGGTAAATGTGGTCTTGTCCAAAGTTAAGCACCTGACTTGGGTTTTTGCAACCACATTTGTACTGCGCTTCCCGTCTCCTAATAGTGCCTTTTCCCCGAAGCAGTCCCACTTCTTCAGTGTACGAATATATGCTTCTTGCTTTTCAGAGACTTCGTCGGAGGCGTCGGAGTCTTGAAACATGGTAATATCGACCTCACCTTCAATAATGATAAAAAATGTGTCTCCATCTTCTCCTTGTTTAATAATGTATTCCCCTGCTTCGAAACTGTTTGCTTCGACAGCGTCCCCAATTTTGCCAAGGTGTTTCGGGTCCATGCGTTTAAAGTCTTCCACTTTCCTCAAACTCTGTCGAAATCACGAACAACTGCTTTGTGCTTATAAGGCATTGATAAACACAAATAAGTGACACACACCTGCATCATAGCCGTGCGCTCTGATAAGGCAGCATCAGTCATGACGTGCCGAAATACATTTCCTCGCAACATCCATAACTTTGTGGATGCCCCTTTTGCTTTAACTGTTGCACTTCGACTGGTTTCATACAGAATTGCGAGTTCCCCGAACACGGAACCTGATTCAATCGTGGCAATGTGTTTGTTGCGCTTGGTGAACAAAATATATGTGTTATTTTTGCAGCAGAAGGTAAAGTTTATTTGAAGAAAAGGAATAATGTAGAATGGTGGCGTCTGTTATTGAATCAACTGCGATGTAAATTTGCCCTATACAATATCAGCTTTTACTGATCCCTTAAAGCTAATCACATGGATTTGAATCTTCGACAACGAGATGATTAAAAGTTGTGTATTTATGTTGTAGATTTTAACAGAAAAATATAACTTGTTCATTGTTGGTCGCATTATACTACCTTAAAACATAATGTTTTAGCCTTATGATAATCCAGCTGAGTATTTTATTACTTTGCTTCAGTGCAATTAAACGCCCAAATTAAACACAGTTCATTTGGATTGAGTGACGTTATGGAGGTGAAACCTTTCTGTGTTTACCGTTGACAAACAAGTCTGTAACAATGCCACATGTTATATTTGGAATGGTGGCACTTTATGCCATATGTAAGTATAAAGACAAAAGCCCAAAATCGTCAGTAATACCTTTGTTACATATAACTTTCCCGTTTCAAGAATGTACAACTCATTTCCTTTTGTTCCTTCTCGTATAATAATGTGATCATTGACAGTTGTGGGCCGCATATAAGCAATCAGTTCGTTTAATTGTTTCTCACTTTTTACCATTTTGTACAGAAATTCGTTGTTAAGAATTGCCTGTTACAAAAGAAATATTAGATTAACACCAATTTTAAGTTAAAAACTAGTTAAAACTTGCACCTGCTTGAGGAAATCTCTCTGAGATTCGTTTTTCGAATACTTCTTGGCATTGTGTGCTCTTACGTCATTCACGCCACGGATTCCCTGCCGTCGTGATTTCTTATCTGTTTTGTGATCTATCTCATTGCCCTGCCATATGTTGACAATATAGCGACGAAAGATAAATCTCATGCCGAGTCTAATTTACCGAATTTCGCTTTGTGTCTGGATTACTTTGCATGGAGTTGGTGGATGGACGTGAAGCGATATTTTTTAACTCCTCCAACTTGTTTGTTAGTTTCAGAATATCATCGCCTCTTTCATCCAACACTACTTTCAATTTCTATAATGGACCGTTTGCAATAAATGTTACACAGAATTTAAAGCAATTGATTACATGGTAAACAACGCATATGCATCATTTTTTAAAATTGTGTCTTTTGATGTAAGTAACCGCTTGGTTATTCAAAATGACTTAAAAGTAGGGAAAATTAACTGTTTGTTTAGTTTTCATCAAGCTATTGCACTTTAACTAAAAATGGGGCATTTTACTGCCTCCAATTTTTTATCGGGGACAGTTTTATGTAATCGTGTTTGGGATAAACTTGATAAATTGAAAAGAATCACATTGATAATAAATGAAGAGCAACTGGGATAACCTTTATCGTTGTACATTGCTCTTCAATTTGTTTGTCTTTCTCTTTTAGCTGCTCTTGTAACTCCTGCGTCATAAAAACCACAAACCATTACAGGGAGAGGGTTTATGGTGCCATTCACGACACGCAATGGTACCCATTGTTAACAAACCAATTTCCAATTTAAACAAGTTTTTGAACAAAACTTGACAACCCACATTACAATTGGAAACATTTTAATATACAACTTCTTTTCAAATATATTTAAATGCTCTTGTTACCGTATTTCATCGATAAACCTAGTGAAATGTTGCAAGGTTTGTACAAATCATACCTTTTGCTTTTCGTTTAACTGTTGCAATTCCACAGTGGTTTCGTCACTTGTAAATCCACTATTGTTATATGAACCAGACGTACCCGCTTCAAACTTGTTTTTTGTTGATCGGCGCCAACAAGGACAAAAAGGCATATTGCTAAACGAGTGTAAAACAACTTTCCAAAATATTTTTGTTTTCTGTTAAAATAAGCGTACTTCTCCTAACGTGCGAAAACGAAAAATGCACAATTTGTTTGCTATCTTCCTGTCGTTACTTGACAATATCTTATTTCAAGTAACTCTATTGTGAAAGGCCCCAACTCAACCACAATAGTCACTGAGCAATGGGTTTCTTTCTCTTATCCCTGGCACAAATTTCCTAAAATAGTGTCATTCGTATATGTGCACTTGTATAGGTGTCACACATAAAGAGCTTAAACGCAAAATCAACACTATACGTCAGGGTTCGCTAACATGCGGACATCGGTGATGTCACTACACACACTTAATCAACGTAGAATTGTAAACAATGGCACCTCTCAAAATTCGGGCGGGACAATTTCATCAATCATTAATCTTTTCACGAAAACCGTCTCATCAATTAAAATACCACCCACTTCAAAATTTATCACCATGTCCACATTAAAGTTTGCCCACCAACGCAGAGCAGAACGAAAACTTTCCCTTTCTAAACTGTTTTCATTGACTATTTGGGCCACAACTTTATTCACCAGTTGCACAAACCGTAAGATCAAATGTTTTTATACTGGTGTATCGGATACCAAATACCAAATTTTTCCGATGTGGTTCATCGGTAACCTTCCAGCAACATGTGTGTTGGACTGCACAAAATTAATTTAACCTGTATGGGACAATTTTTCGCCTACGAAATACTTACTTTTAACTATATGAAAGTACATTCTATTTGCTATCAAAAATTGAAATCTAATAAACTCGTAACAGCTTACAGAACCAAAACTTATACAATAGCGTATTTTGTTGAATTAAAAACGCCAGGAAAAGCATTAGCATTGGGCCTCAGTATTTAGAAGATATGATTTTGTTAATTACCAATCATATATCAACGCAATGTTTGTATTTTTTAAATCAATACATTGCCAATTTCAAAAAAAAAATTTGAATAACATTTCATTGAACTAAAAAGATTTAGGCCTAGTTTTGTCCTCTCTACATCAGTCTTTTTAAACCAGTTTGTCCTTTGAAATCACTAATTAAGTTTATTATAGCCAAACCTAATGATTTAGCCTCATCGTTCCTCTATGAAGAAAACTGGTTAAAAACCAATGTACTAAACCAATGGGAAGGTGTGTTTTCCTTGCTTTAAAAAATGGGTGAGGCCACATGTTTTCCACAGTTGTAATCAAAGTTCAATTGAAGAGTAAAAATAACTATGAATGCCAGTTGCCCCTCGTTACTATTTGTTAATGCCACTTTTTAGAACTATGTACAACACGAAAAAAGGAGATAAAAATATATTCAATATTCCAAAGTATTAAACTTTATTTACTAGGTTAATTGAATACGCAAAACTATGGCGTAACGTATCTTTTAAAACTTATTGTTTGTTGTGAAAACAGACAATGTAGTTGCTCACTTTTATCCACAGCTAGATTCGTCAACAATAACAATACCAAACTTATTTATATGAATATAGCTCAGAATCTAAGCGATGGCAAACATTGAATCGACCTTAATGAGGCAAGATATCGATCCAGATCAACTGCTGTTGGAAAGGTTAGGTTCGCCCAAGCCCATCGCAGCTGCCAGCACTTTGGTAAATATGGACTCATTTAATTTGTTCGTCACACATTCCATTCCCGAAATATCACTCAAGAAGACTTATACCATAATTTACTCTCATAAAGTTTCTTACAGTAAGCGGAGATAGTGCAGTGCTAGAAAATCAGGTGTTCAATACAAAAATGTTACGTAAAGGACGTCACAAACAGGGCACGCAACAAATCAAAAATTTTGTGTCGGAGTGTAAAACACGAATATCTGAAAAAAGAAGGGCTAAAATGCAACTAGGCCCGAATGTAAAGTACAGGTAGTTATGTCTGCAAATACGCCGACTGTAAAACTTGCAATATTCAGAAGTCCCTGTCCCAACCGGACAACTCTTTTTCGACCAATTCATCCTCCCTTTCGAATCGATCGAAATTACGTAAGTCTGAAGTGTCGTTTATTTCAGGTAGGTAGGGGGCTTTCAGCGAACCGCTCCGCAATCCTTCCCAATAAAATCCCTGAAAAGATAGACCTTTACTTACGATGTATATATAATGAACTCTAATACAAAATTATACAGTCTAGTAAGGACTCAGTCCCACTTTTGCGAAGCAACACCGGATTTAAATTTGTTTCGTCTTTCTTTTTTAAGTAACTTTTATGGTAGTGCGTTTTATGTAAGTTTCAAACAAACGTGGTGCTATTCTCGAAGAGTTTTGGGGCATTTATTTGGGAATTACTTCCCCAACTAAACCATGTGCAAATAAGCTGATAAATATTTTTTGAAAAATAATATTCTCCAGATTAATGCTTACTGCAAACCAACGATGGTTTCTTATTTCTTTAACGCCCTCTTTTAAGTTTCCAATTCTTTCAGCGGGATTTTCTCGGCAGAGTCGTCGAACAAGGTTTTGTGCAGCCTTCTTTATTTTCACCTGTAGTTTTAAAATCAATGGCCACTTGGAGTTATTGATTTACAAGTGATTGTCTTAGACGACCAAGAACACGAACCTAAACCAATTACATCACATAGATTAACTTAAATCGATATGCAGGGTGACTCACTGGCCATTCTATGGCGTCGATGCCACGAAGAGCCATTCGGTAAGTTTTCATGGCATCCGATGAATTAAACGGGGGATTGCCAGTCAGCATTTCAAATATCAAAATACCCAAAGCCCAGTAGTCCACTGCAATGTCATGCCCCTGGTAATAAAATGTGTTTGAGCGTAAAAACGTGATTTCTCATTGCCTGGGCATATATGAGGAGGTTACCTTGTTCAATATAACCTCCGGTGCGACGTATTCCGGTGTGCCACAGAATGTCCAAGCTTTTTCTCCATGGTTAATGCTCTTTGCAAATCCAAAATCAACGATCTTTACATAACCTTTCTTGTCAAGCAACAGGTTCTCGGGCTGAAAATTTACGATATTTAAGCAACAAGCATAGCATCTTTAATTATAGACCTATTTTTTACTATTGATGAAATTAATCAATGCATTGAAAGTTTTACATAATAATGTACTCATACTTTTAAGTCGCGATAAACAATCCCTCGTAGATGTAAATATTCGATAGCTTCAACAACACATGCCGTGTAGAACCTTGTACGAGAATCATCAAAATAACCATCGTCGCGAAGTTTTGTCCAAAGTTCTCCTCCCAAACATGCTTCCATTAACATATAGACATACCTGGTAATAAATAAATACGTGATGAAGTCTGTTGCATAATAGCCGAAACGTCGAGAAACGTTAATACACTAAAGTTTGCCAGAAGAGCAGTATTAAGCAATAAAATATGCCTGGCAGCATCAGTAACAATTTATTTAAATAAATACGTGTTATAAGAAGGCATACACCATCAACAAGCCAGTGTTTCCACAAAAACACAAATAATGAAAGAGGACGTACTTATCATTCCTAAAGGTCTTGAAGAGTTGGACGATGAATGGACAGTTTGAATCCTTCATAATTCGCTTTTCGCTGTATATGTGCTCTTCCTGTTTTGTTTCCACAATGTGAACCTATGGGTGTATTTCAAAAGACGATTATCGGCCACTGTCACTTTGAATTAATAAAAAATAAAATACGTTTTAACCTTTTTCATGCACTTCAGCGCGAAACTTTGCTCTGGTTGGCTACGGAGTCGAACAAGCTCAACTCTTCCAAATCCACCAACACCGAGAACGCCAACAAACTCAAAATCTTTGAGGCTCCAACATTCCGAGGTTGCAGACAATTTCTTAGGTGGTAAATCTAAGTAAGTGCTCGAAGGACGAGCTGTTCGTTGTGGTTCAACGGATAGCCGGAATCTACCGGACGACGTAGAGGACTTGTGGCTCTCCTTAGTCAATTTTGTTGACTTGGCAGGAGCGTCCCAATCCTTATCGGCAAGATTTCCAATTAGCAGAAGGAATGGTTTCTTTTCAAGTGTCATGCATCTCACTATCGTACTTTTTGCAATGACATTGGCACCGCGGAGCCCACCGTCACTGAATAAAGCTTTTTCCCCAAAGTAATCACCCCTTTTTAAAGTGCGAATATATTTTTCCCTAGGGGTTGGATCTTCGATACTATCCGTGTACTCCTGACCCAGTACTGTCACATCAACCTCACCGTTGATAATAATGTAAAATGTGTCGCCAGTTTCGCCCTGTCGGATGATGTAATCGCCTTTTCGGTAAGTATCTTCCTCAAGCGTATCTGCAATTTTTCCAAGTTTGCGTGGGCCAATTTGCTTCAGCAATGGAACTTTTCTCAATGTCTGTAAAGCAATAAATCTATAAAAGGAAGCAAACAGAGTCGTTTTAAGTCTTCAGATTAAATCAACGTTGCCAGAAAAGAAACACGATCGCCAAACAAATAACACCATCAAATAAATCCAAACATGTACACGATGAAATACGCAAATGGTGACGAAACAAGACAAATAGCGATGAGGAAGTGTGTTAGTTTAAAGCGACAGTATCCTCGCGCTATGCTGTATGCGTATACTGAGACAATTTAAAATCTTCATGCAATTAAAGGGAAAAGCGACACGCTATGTATTTGACCCAGTAATTTATAATTTATGCTTTTTCCGCTAAGTTTATCAAACATTTGCAAAAGGCATGCAATCTACGTTTCCACAACCGTTTTTTTTTGTTAAATTTCACCGGATTTTGAAAAGGAAAGCCAAAGTTTAACAGCATCCTATGCTTAACGTCTTTCCTTTTCAAAGTTATCAACTCCACTTTTTGTGCATTCACCGGATTTAATATCATAATTGTTGTCAGATTACAACGTTGTTTAATAACCATGAACATCGTAAGTTGTCTATTACGCACGTTTAACACAACACGGATAATTTTGCGCGAAAACGATTGTGTGACTTACATCGGTAATTTCTGTGCGTTTGTCGTTGCTCGTCTTCATCATTATATTCTGATACACATTCCTTTCCAGCATCCATATTTTGGTTGGAGTTGTTGCCGTTACAGTTGCTGTGCGTTTACAGTTGTACAAAATAGCAAGTTCACCAAACACCGAACCAGCTTCAATGCTGGTCAAATACGTGCTTCCCTGAGTCAAACAGAAAGCCATTAATTGTTTTTATTAGAAAGGGCGCTTGGTTATACAGAACGCACTATTTTTTAGATAGTAAATCTGCGTTTCAATTCGTTTAAAACCACAAAAATATACATATGATACTTTCTTAAAAAGTGCGAAAAGGTATGCATGGAATAAATGTTACGACACAGTCCTAAAAAATGTGTGTGCTGTCTTGTCCACGCCGTTTGTTTACTTGCGCAATACCAGGTGAGCGTAATGTTTGTTCAACACTTTGCGTTTCTTGGAAACGTCTAAAGTTTTCACCATCGCCTTTCAGTTACCTGAGTCACGTCCAGCTTTCCAGATTCGAGAATATACAGGCGATCGCCATTTGTCCCTTCCTTGATAAAAATGTCGTTTTGCGGTAAGCTTCTTTGCATGTAGTCGATCATTTCGTCAAGTTGGTCTTCATTTAGATGTTTCAAGAAATCGTTGTTTAAAAACGCCTAAATTGCATCCATAGTGAATATAAAGAACATAGTGTTGTGCTGGTTCCATGACTGAGAATGCTGTGTTTACCTCCTTCAGAAATTTTCTTTGTTCTGTTGTTTTTTCATGTTTTTTTAGATCAACTTTGGTTTCAACTCTGGTGCCGGGGACGGCTTGTCTTCGGTCTTTTACTACTGCCGGTGTATTCTGATAAGAGCACATTTGCAAAATACAGTGTTGTGTGACAGGCATGCCCTATATATACACTTTTTAATAGCTTACGTTTTTAGATCGGATCGATTCCAGAATCTCTTTAAGTTTCAAAATTTCTTCGTCTTTTTCTTGCAATTGTATGTTTACATCTGATGCCTAAAAACACACAAGCAATGTTTTATTCTTTAAAATTATGCTTGCTTTGTTAAATCAGAAGCAATGCAAAACTGGGTTAAATTTTTTGTCAAACGTACCTTTTGAAACTTAAATCTGTTGATTTCTTCAATTAATCCTCTAATTTCTTCATCTTTTTGTTGAAGTTGATTGTAATATGTTTTCTCCTTCAACTATAATTATTCGGTGTTTGAGGTTATAAAAGGAAAAGCGCGACCCATACAACACGAGCATGTTTTGCAAAAAAAGTTAATGATAAATTGTTTAAGACCAGTGATTTGGTCGGATTTGCAGTGCCAACTGTCAACTAATGCAAAATGGAGATGCCTTAAAAAGTAAAATATATGAACAACATGCAATGTTCAAAGAAGTGATCTTGACGTGAACAATATTTTATTGGTTGTTAACTGTGCAAATTTTTCACGCAGGACTTGGTGTTTCAGATGCATGAAAAAATTGCATAAAATTAAAAAGATTTAGAGTAGTGTATTCAACAGTTACGTCATAAAACCAGACTTTTATCTTGAATTGTTGTTTAACAGAGATGCCACTGACCAAATAGTGCACTGATCCCTATTTTTAATTATTTTGTTCACTTCATAACGATTTTTGTTATACTTGCTGTCATGAACAAACATATCGATATCTGGTGGAAAATCAAAAGAGTTTTTAAGAAGCACTAATTATATCCAACGAAAAGAGCATGTGGTGCGTTTGAATTACTGCAACATGGTATGTGAATAGATTAAAAGCATGGACAATGTGCAGTATGAAAACTTTTGTGCATTCACTACCAGGCCCCACCTCCAGGGAATACTTTACTTGTCCTAGTTCTTTTTCACGTAGAGTTGCCACATTTTTCAAGGACTAAATATTGCAAATATTTGTGTGCCTATATAGGCACTTGTGCAAAAAATACATTCACAAGAAAGAAAATTACCAAGAGATCTTGCTTTGAGTTATTTGCTATTCCTTGCAGATGATCCACCTTTTTACGCAAATCTTCGATCAAGTCATCACGTTCCAAATTCGAGGTGGCCACCGCGGTGTTGGTTGATACATACGTACCATTTTGACTCTGCAAGTTGTTACTTCCCCTGGCCTTTTTAAAAGGCCAACATGGACAAGGCATTACTATACTGCGCCTCTAAAGTGCAATTATGTCTAACACAACAGATATCATTGAACAATATTCAGGAAACTACAATAAATGATCAAAACATATAGTTTACTATTTATACATACTTTATTATTTTGGTGCTAGTTACTTATTATAGAAGCCTGCTGAGTAGGATGGACTCATTCTTAATTTGGCGCGAAAGATTCGAGGATTAACACAAAAAGGCCGTTGTTAATCTTACCGCAGAACTGACTTAAAATCGATAGGATAAATAATTTACGCCAGGTATTATTTTAGACTACTCAAACAACTTTTCTTGGCACATACATATTTGTCTGCACAAGTAGAATGAACAAGTACAATACTGTATGCCTTACACAAAACTGCAAAGTATTAATTAGACAAAGGCCGGTGATTAATCAAATATCTGATAAAAGCTGAAATATTACAGTTTCCGAAATGATGTCCGTTGCATTGTAAAAGTACAATGATACAATGTTTACTGTGCAACCACTTATAGGATCTGGTTAATAAGTCACTACCGCGTATGTACCCAACTAGTTACAGGTATTTGATCAGTATCATCGCCAAGCACAGTGGCTACATGTTCTTCATTGTTCTAAAAAATCGCTTCCATAACAAGGAACAAGAGAATGTTCGCATTATTCTGTCAACTAAAAAAACTACTGGGGTCGTATTTGACAAACTGCAGCACACCTGCATTATACTTAATTGATATATTCCAGACCTTCAACTGTCTAAATCAAAGCTCTTCATCGAAAACTTGATAAAATGTTGGAATTTTACTCCCTTCAACAGACATAACGCGTGTGCGCGTTTCTTGTCACACAAAAGGTCTGCTGGTTATTGTAGGTGATATCAGCTGTCTTCACAACCAGTTGGTCAACTGACATTTCACACAATTGGCATCACATTTGAGTTTTGCTGATACGCCCAAATACATTATTGTCAGAGAAATGATTGGTTTAGCTCTGACCAGCGAAAATCTGTCTTATTCGTCTGACCCAAAAATGGACGCATCTCATATAGTTCTTCACTTGCAATTAGATGGACGTTTAAGGTCCAAATGTATAGAAACATACTTCCTTGCGGCCTGACAGGCCAATGTGTACCTTTCAGACGACTAATGAGGCACAGAATTTAATGATCAGCAGGGGCCACCTGCTGACCGACAAAAATGTTGAAATTGGTTCGTTTGGACAATCGATTGTTTTTTTTCTATACTTTTTTCCGAGGCAATATAAACGAAAGTAGTCTATCAAAGTGTTTGATTCTAACTTCTTAAGTATATACACCATCATTGTAACTCTTGTCATTTGTGGTTTACTGTTTACTGTCGCTTACTTGTTGACTGAAGTTGACACCATAAACGCATCAGGCACATTTAAGTAACAAAGCGCCAAAACTATTCCTCATGTACGGACAGTGTTATTGCTGCTAGTTGCTAGCACAATCGTTTTAACCATATCGTTGGCCGTCAGTTGCCACGAACGGGTCAATACTGTCGCTAACGGTAGCCATTACCACACAGGGAATGTTTGATTTCCCAAGAGATTTTGAGCATCGCCTTTTTGCATCCCTTTATTGTTAGTTTTGCACCTCATATAGTATTATTTATTCACACTATTATTTATTTATTTATTTAATGTTTTCTGTAAAATATATAGAATACAGAATTCTCATTGTCAGGACATGTTATATCACAAAATAGATATTTATGTAGTAACCAGGGCATTTGTTACGAAACACGTCATTTTTTATGTACATAATAGGAATTTCTCTGATAGCTTTTTATTACAAATGGGTGGAGTACTAGTTGTACAGTGCATAGCATAGGCACACTGCGACAGTTTAGAATAAAAATGTTGAAATATGTCAACTTGCAGTTTTTACCAATTAGGCTATAATGCCATAACGTTATTTGTCCCTTTGCTTTATTTGACGGTGGACAAATGTTTTTGGGCACCTCGGCTGTCTACTTGCATGAACATGCGTGTTATTTTGTTCCAGCAGTATAGGCTATATGAACGATAGGAAATATAAAATGAATAAAAGAGTTGGTACATGCGTTGCATCGACTATTAAGATTGGTAAATATTTGTTTTTTACCATGTAGTACACTGCACACTTTTTCTACAGCACACTGTAAAGCAAAAAAATGGAGCAAAATGTTGATTTTCTTTTACCGTATGACGGAAAATAAGACACAAATAAGCAAAAATGTATTTTTTTGTGCTGGAGTGACACTGTTCGTAATGTTATACTGATTTAATTGTTGGCATTTATTGAATATGTGTTGCAGAAGGAAAAGTTTTTCAGGCGGTGGATATGCCTTCATTTTCGCTTGTCACAGTTGCCAAGGGTATTGCCTCAGCAGTTCCATTTTTAGGGCCAATATCAGCTGGGATTTGTTGCTGTGTGCTACCACCTTTTGTTTTCTTTTTGGCTCTTTCTCTGCGTGTCTGGCAGGAAGGTAATTTTATATAAGTAGAAAAAGGATGCAAAGTGGAATAAAAATAATTTCTCACCAGCCAACACATTCCGACTAATATCGCTGCACCAAACAAACAGCAAATCACTACGACAGGAACAATGAAGTCGGAAGACGTTGCGTGACCCTCGCCGTCGAGAATCTTTTTCCTTTCAATATCCAACACTAAAAAGTTATCACATTTCTTTGTAAACGAAATTTAACAAAGTATTGGTGAAGTTGACACTTTGCTCACGTTTTTTAATATTTGGGCAATATGGTATAAACTCCGATGTCATTGCTGGGTCTTCAAAGTTTTGATCCACCAGAGTTGTGCCACTTGCTATTAGTATACTATTTTGACAATCGTGTGTTTCTTTGTATAACCTACAAATTCAAAATGGTTTATTAACTTTCTCCAATAACCTTTGACTATTGTAGTCAAGTATTTTTATGTTTAAAGTTTGTGTTTTTTTTGTGTTTTCTTACAACCCGATACTTACAGACACAAAGCGGAACTTGCAATGTTGCGGCGAAATTCATCATAAAATGGGTTTTCGCATTTCTTCACGGTTGCCAGTGAAATGTTGTACTTGGATGTAGACTTTTGGGTATAGTTTAGGACGTTTCTGATGGATCTAAGTCCACCATAGTCACAGTATGTGTCTTTGTTACCGAAGCGTGTTTCCTCGGTTTCCTTGTACAACTATTGAATTACACTTGAATTGAACACAAAAAATTCATCTACCATCAAATAAGGTCAAAACAAGTCAACTTTAAAAGAAAATCATGAAATGAAATTAATATTAAACTTTTATAGCAATGTACAACAATTTTAGTGTTAATTAAAGGCGTCAAACAAACACAGTGACTTAAACTTGTAGAGGGGTGGGGATATTTAAATGTGTAGTGCCTAAATACCTTTTGTTGTTAATCTTATTTTAAAGTGGAGCGTTGATTTTTTTCAAAGTCCAGTAATTTTAATTTTCGTATTTTCAATCTTACCGTTTTTTGTCTGTTTTGCTCTGGAAAGCATATTTCGAAATCTGCATCCAACTGTTTCTTTCCCGATTCGTATGCCTCTCTAGTAAACATACTTTTGAAGCGACTGGTATCTAAACGGTAAGTTCGTAACAACAATTTATTTACTCGCAAGAAGAACCAGATTGCATTTGGGAAATGATTTTAACTTGACTCGCTTTTAGCAGATAAGCAACTTCCAAGGTATCACAGTCCTTGCTTCTTTCGCTTTGAACTCCTAAAGGAAATAAAAATGTTTTCGTAAAATTGGAGAAACCATATTTGTTGTGACATCAAACCTACCTAAAACAGAACACAGTAAAATACAGACCCACGGAAGCAAAGATAACATTTTCCTGATATTTCTCAAGAGAATATATTTCACTTTGAAACGAATTCTTTCAAAATACAAAGCTTACAATCTGCAACAAACCCAAG
Source organism: Ascidia mentula (assembly GCF_947561715.1). Lineage (NCBI taxonomy): Eukaryota > Metazoa > Chordata > Ascidiacea > Phlebobranchia > Ascidiidae > Ascidia > Ascidia mentula. The sequence goes on along the minus strand of NC_138574.1, from coordinate 7,690,026 downwards.
TAGTTTTCATTGGCTGCTTCCCAACTCATAATATTACGTGTATTAATTTAGAGCTAATTTTGACTGGGCGCCAGTCCCTTCGCCATATTGATATTTAAAGTACATGGTTCATTTATGACGGTATAAGCAATGACCGACAACTGAAAAGAATTCAGGTAATCAACACTGAAAGTTATAACTTAATCTTTACGCTCCGATTTTCATATCACAAATATTTAGATGTTGTTTATTACTTCCTCCATTTCTGTCTTTTCCAGAAGCCACAGTAAGCGAACTGTATGAACAGTTTTTCTCCAAACGCAGCCACCTATAACAGCGCCTTTTCAAGCGCATCAAGTTGCTTTTATTGTGCGTTTCTTCTTCAGTTCACACAAAGCCAGTTGGGGTGGCACGATACAAAGCCTTCCCGCTTACACGATACGGTGACTGTGGTTCTCGATCCATAGTTTCTCTCTAGACAGAGTGACCTGTTTTGAAGCACTTCAAATGTTTACAGCTCAATAATGCCATACAAAATAAAGTTTGAATGATTTCCTTATTTGACTTCATGATACCTTATTACGTTTTCTTCTGCTATCTATTACGAACAGTACAGTATGTAAACTCAAAAATCAACTCTAAAAATACATTTTTACATTTGAACACTAAAAAAATCAAGCAGATTTATTGTGCAACATCTTTAAATATACTCGCAGAAGTGTAATAGAAATTTTCTTACTAGTTGATTTGAAATGTTTTATTCTCTATCACACAACATTTCAACATAATTTGAAATAATAAAAACTAAATTGTGCACATAATTAAATGTTCAAAAACGGAAACCTTTGACGTTATAAACAGCGTTTCATAAAAATAACAATGTGCAAACAATAGAATACTAATTGGCTTGAATTGCAGTTGCATGAACGTCATCCAGGACGCTTCTGAAAGTTTCCACCGAAACTTCACCTCGACCTCTCGGGTCACGTGTTTTTGCGAGCTTCCACGCTTCATTAAACAACTCGGGCGTCATTTCCACTCCGACATTGTTAAAAATCCTCTTGATCTGCAAATTCAAAATACAATCAAATTAATTTTGTTGTAGCATTACAGGTGGTTTGGTTTCGATAGTCCTGGCATAATGCTCGACGACAATTTAAAGACAAAGATCACTTTTTTCGATAGAAAACTGGCACAGAGTTTGTACCTCATCTTGGGGCCGTGCGGCAAAAAAATCCGTTTCGTAAACTCCCTTCTGAGAATAAATGGAAGGATTCACCAAACCGAATGCTTCCGACTCGTCCCCGTAATTGACAGTGTCACTGACACGTCTGTAATAAAACTCAGCTTTACACCAACGTAAGTACTAAGATTTTTAATGCAAAACGCACCTTACTGCGTTTACTTATTTATATGAACACTGATACAATCGAAAGAAATTTTACCGGTTCCGCGGTGCAGCGACATCAGTACGTATGGTAGGTGTTCCGTATATTCTATATCCGTGGGTGGATACACCAGTTAAAGCTCCGATCAACGACGATGACGTCATGTGATGGGTAACTGCTTGATCAATCTGTTTCATCAAACTTGGCGTTTCAGGAGGCTTTCTACCTTCTAAAAGAACAAAATAATCTTATTTTGCATAAAAAACTTCGAAAGTGTCATAGAAATACCTAATTGTATAAGACCTGCATGCTATTTGTTATAATAAGACCTGCATGCTATTTGTTTGTATTTTAAAGACAGCTCACGTTAATGTACTATACATTAGCAAGCAGTATCTTCCCAGTGTTAAACGCAGCTGGGTAAAAACAAACTATAGTTATTAATACAACTAAGGTGATGTGCAGTTTGGATAGCCTTTGTGCGCGGGACAGTTTTAACAGCAGGAAATTGGCAAAATTTTCCAACCCTTTTACCCATAATGTTTTCGATTTGATTAATTGTACACAAATATTGGAAATACATATGTGAACAGGGGGGTACCTTTTTCTTCCACTGTAATAGGGAGTTTGTCTTTCCAGTTGAGAAAATTGGCAAATTTTACGTAATCAATTAGAGGAGACATCTGTGGTGCATTTTCATTGGTATTAGAGTCACAGCAGTACGACATCAAAAGTGTGAGCATTTCGTCTTCAATTGGAACGTTCAGTTGGAAACAAACGTCACGTAATTCTTGTCCGTCAATAAACCCATCCTTATTCTTTGTGAAAAAATAGTAATGGTTACTTTTCGGGCCGACATGCTATATGGATACAATTGCTTGAGTTCGCTTTTTAAAAAAGAATGTATACAAGCTTAGCCGTACGTGTACTTCGCCATTTCGTCAGGGACTTCATGTATGAGGGTGAATGGTTAAAAAACGTTCTGGGATTGTGTTGTATCAGGACTAAAAACGGGTTAAAATATTTTTCTGTGCGCATGAAGGTTGGCAAGCGAAGTTATTAACATTTAAACATCCTATAGGCACAGCTCACATACGGACATGCCTAGAAAAACGAAAATCAAATCACCTTGTCGTAGTGCGCGAAAGCCTGTGACAGACTGTCGAAATTGTGGTAGTTAGCTTTTTTAAGGTGCTGTCTTATTGCATGCAAAACACCACGTTCCCGATCCCGACCTCGGAGATAAGCGTCTGGTGAGCGACCATGAATCAAATCCCCAGCACCATATTCATCAGGGCGAAGCATCATTCCAAACGTGTGATCCGGTTCAACAATCAACGTATCTGCGATTCTGTCAATGATTGTAAATATAATTTATATTGTAAGATCGGTAGGTAAACCTAATTCTCAACGTGCACTTACGGATCATGCACTTTTCCCAACTGATGCTGTGTTTTCTCACAAAAGTTATCTGCTCGCTTTGACACAATTTTTGCACCCCTTGTACTGCAAAATTATTAACTTGTAAACTTGCCAAGTTGGATGTTACAACAATGAATGTTACGTGTTTAGGTCGTGAATCCACTTCAATGTTTTTGCAGTGCCCTTCCCACCATTATCATGTGGTGTTGGAATCCCATAAACAGAATCTTTTGTGAAATGACTCCAGTCATATCTAAACAGTAAAAGAAAGTGTACCTTAACACACATACAAGTAAAAGGTTTACTCTGAAAAACTTACTTCCGGTCATACATTTCTTCCACATTGTAGTCATTATGGCTTTTAACATACATATCATGCCCAATACTGCTTTCGTTGTCTACTTCAACACGACTTTTATCTGGATTTACCATCTCTCCTGCCGTTCCGCCTTTGGTGATTCATTTTAGTTGTCAAGCAATTTATGAAAATGTTTTGTATATTTAACACTTTGATTTCACTATTTAGCAGTAAAGCAGTAATTGTTACAGTAGCCAAATTAAAACAGAATTTGGAAGATATAACAATAATAATAGTAAGTAAAGGCATAATGTATCAAAAAATCATTTACATCTCTGAGTTGGCTTTCCAAAAGATGTGTTCAATCTGTTTATTGAAGAAGGTATAAAAGCACTGTTATCCCTTGACTTTCCCAGTGGCTTTTCCTTTCTACTTAAGTAAAGTGCTTCTTTCTTGTTCTCAAGTTTTGCTTTAAATATTGATTTAAACGGCGGGTTGACCAAATCTACAGCCTGTTTTAAAACAAAATTTCAATCATCTATATTCCCAGTTGGGTGCCCAATGGATTGACGTTGACCAACAGGTACCACAAAGTGGAAATCTCTGTGTCTGCTAGTTTAAAATCAAGTCCTGTGCCGCAATCACCAGCTCCACTGATGGGACCTTATGGGTTGAAACAGTGTACACTACTGTCTGCTACTCTTAATGACTATTATGGCTCTTTTGCATGTATAAAATTTCATTCATACTTCATGTTTAACAAGGAAACAAATCTTGCCTTAGTTGATCCAGCAGTACTGACACCGTGATAATATTTGGATGCATGATCTTCATCATGTGCCCGACCATGATGAATTCTTGGCATAGAAACAAGTGGTCGTCCAGCATCCGTATTGCAAAACTTTGCTACAATTTCAGGAACTGGTGGCTGCCAAAGTAAAAAAAGTAATATATAGGATAAAGGTATAGAAGAGAAATGCAATTAAGTAAATTTAAAAAAAGGAAAAACAACAAATAAATAACAATAAAACCTCAGGCCCTTGTCCATGAATGCATTCACTTGCAGAACCACCCTGATCAAAAAGCTTTCCTGCCGGTGGAATGCCAGGCGTTGAATCTTTATATTTACCAGTGTTACTTTGCATGTTCGTGGTTACAAACTGCAACAGAAGCAGTAAGGCACAATCCTGTGATTCATTAAAAAACAACCAGGGTTTCTCTGAGAAACCGAGCAATTGGAACCATGGTATGACGACCACTTGCGAACCAATAAAATGCAACAAGCTATAATGTTAGGTTATAATATGCAGAATTCTCGGCATCACAACATAAATAAAGATTTCGTGCTGAGGCTTCTGCAGTTGCTAGGTGATAACATAGAAAAGTATTGTTTTTTTCGAATATGATTTTTATATGTGTGGTTTGTGTTTAATTTCCTGAAAAGTGTTTTTTCTGAACATACAAAAAAATTTAAGCTTATTTTGATGTTTAAGGGCCTCAAACTCGAGTGATAATGAGTAGATCAAATAAAAGTGGTATTTTAGTACTCGTCATTGTCACGTTTAATTAGACGTTTAAAAATTCGCAATTTTTTTCGTATTACTATGACACCAATCCACCAAATTACCTTTTTATTGTGTTTTTTTAGGTATTACTTCGCGAAATGTTCCTAATAAACTTTTATAAGTCCATTTAATGCTTGTGTGCGACGTGCATTGGCAAGTTTTTTTTTGGAACGCTTTTTTAACCAAAAAATCCTGTGCACATTTCCACCACCAAATATCACTTCGTCACATCCGGATAAAGTGATTCCGGATTAGCCCAGTTCTGAGTTGCTGCATTTGCAAAATATCAAAGGGGCTGTAACGTTGCGGCCAACATAGGTAAGTGTCCAAGATCAGTAATCTGGTCAAAATCGGTTACCTAATCACGTGACTGCCTCCGCAAACAAGGATGGTACATATTTTCATCCAAGGGGGGGTAATTGTAATCATTTACCCTACACCTTGCACTGTGTCCACGATGGGTAACTTTGTTAAACGTTAGAGTACACGTTATACCTTCTTCTTGGGGACCCACGATGGTGCTGACTTGCTGCATGGTCTCAGTACACTTATTATTTATATATATTCCTAATCTTAAATATTCTTTTCCATGCATTTGGCCACTCTCTTTCGATAAAAAGTGAAGCACCTGAGCCATTTCGTGCACTGCGGTGTTGAAAAATTCATCTTCTGCACCGGTCGTGCCGGTAAATATTACAATAAAAAAAAAACGTTTTTTTACACCTTTTTTACCCGGCACACACTGGTTGAACTCTTCCACGGTCATACATCCTATGGCATCATTGGGTTCAGTTTGTTCCAGAAAATCTCCGAAAACTTCGTCACACCAAGAAGGAATCTCAATTCCCGAAAACGCGTGTATTTGGCACACAGACACAGACACGTTCACGTAAAGGAACACGAACACGGACACGAACAGGTACACGGTTTTCTGTGAAAACGTACACTATGACTCCAGTTAATCAATGTTAATAAAAAAATACCCTAACCGGAGTTTTGAGCCAGATCACACGAAATCAACTAACCAATCCGATTAATATTTCTTACACCAAATTATTTAACCTTATTCAAATAGAATAAAGGCAACTTTAGCTTCAGTAAAATAAAGACATTAAATACAGCACTCTACACGTGGCACCTTAACAACTCAGCTTGACCGAGCATGATTGAAAGAAAAAGTTTTTTTTGCCTCGTTACGTCACTTAAAAGGCAAAATTGGCAATGTGTTCAAATTCAATTACGTATACTGTCTGACGCAGAGCTATGCACGAGTGATTTCGAAATGTTACAACACTGAATAGAAATGCATAAATTTGTTGAGCGCCTCAGTGGTGTGCTGGTTTTGTTACCATCATGACTAATGGCATGTGACTGATGACTTTGTCCAAAATGGCGTATAAATCGGAAGAAAAATTCGCCATTTCAAAACTGCTAAATTTAACTAATGCCAAATATATAAGTCTGGAATTCCCGAATGTGCAAAAGCAATTTGGTTCAGGTGACTGTGGGGTGCACGCCATCGCGTTTGCGGTTGCTTTATGCTTTATTCGCAATCCAGAACATCTAAATTTTAACGAGCCATCGCTGTGAACGGATATAGAAAAAATGCTGCGCAAAAAAGAATTTGAGCCTCTTTTTAAGATGTGGAAGCTTATCGTAAACAGAAGAAGAAACAGCGAGACGGTTGCGATATATTGTAATTGCGGACTTGCGGAAAATAAGCAACAATATTTAATTGAGTGTAGTAAGTGTAAAGAATGGTTTCATCCAGAATGTTTAGAGCGCCCCATAACGGATGAAGCTAAAATCGAGGACGTACCTTGGTTTTGCGGAAAGTGTTAACACATCCAGCGGGATATTATAGTATAGGCTAAGTAATAGGATTGTCAATGTAACAAATGTTTAACATATATTTTAAGTATTTTGCAGGTTGGTCGCTGGGTTGTTGGCCTATTTGACTCAAACACCAATAAGTCATCTGTGTACCTCCTCGTGGTGCGACTGGAAGCAGTTTCGGCTGACCAAACACAGAGGCGAATTTGACAAAAATACTATTTGTCCAATTAAAGTAGGTTCTTGTTTCTTTAGAAGGCCAAATTTGATTTTATTCGATAGCAGGAGTGTTTAAGGTTGTTGGTTCAAAAGGATTTCGTCGGCATACGTCTGTGCAAGGTTTTATGGTCGAAATGTGTTCGATTCGCGTGCTGCTCTAAAACGTTCGAGGGCGCAAGGAGGTTATGGTTACTATTTGTCCAATTAAAGAAGGTTCTTGTTTCTATAGAAGGCCAAATTTAATTTTATTCGATAGCAGAAGTGTGTAAGATTGTTGGTCCAAAAGGATTTCATCGGCATACGTTTGTACAAGGGTTTATGGCCGAAATGTGTTCAAAACATAGGAAAATCAGGGGGGTATGGTTTTTGTTTTGCAAATTTGACAATGTTCTTGTTGTTTTAGAAGGTCAAATTTGGTGTTATTTGATAGAATGAAGACAAAAGAATATTTGTTTTAAAGGATTTTATCGGCAAACGTCGTTGCTCAGAGTTATATGCCATAATACGCATATGATATTCATAACCGATTATGAATATGCTTTTTTCATAATTTTGATATTGTTAGAAAGGTAAGCCTATGAACTTTAACGTGTAAAAAAATCATGCTGCTACCTCGTAGGGCGGCCGAGTAACCCGCGTTTTGTTAACTGGCGATTTTTTTCAAAATTGTTCAGTATTTCGGAAATATGGATTCGTCGGTAAACATTTTGTGGACACAGTGCAATGAAAAGCGTGACTACCCTAACGTTTACAAAATTACCTATTGTGGATACAGTGCAAGGTATAGGGTAAATGATTTCAATTACCCCCCTTGGATGAAAATATGTACCATCCTTGTCTGCCGCTGCAGTCACGTGTTTAGGTAACCAATTTTCACCAGATTACTGATCTTGGACACTTACCTATGTTGGCCGCAACGTTACAGCCCAATATGAACTCGTTCGAGCGCATCAGATTTCGCAAAAAACTTTGCCCAAGTGTCAACTGGCAATGACATGACAAGTGTGTGGTCGATAGTCAACACGATATGGCACGAGACGTACGTATTATACGACAAGATGGAATTGGGACGTTGCCTAAAAATAAAAAAATTTTTTTGCATGTGCAGCATATGGATTTTAAAATAAAAAAGGTTGCAAATTTGTACGATTTGAAGCAACGTTAAATTTCGTATCCTTTGTATGGAGAAAGTAGAACCATGCGTTTGGCAGACCTGGTGTAGCCTATGTCATACAGTTAGAAATATTTTCTATGTACTTACACCATCACAGTATACCATGTTTTTATGGTGGCTTTCCCATAATTTGCAATATGTTGTGATTATATGACCTTTTTCCTAAACTTAGAAAATATACCCGCACTGTTCAGTTCATATCATTAGCAATGTTGTTCAAACAACAATAAATCTTATGAATAGAGCGGTATCCTTTAACTTGGAGTGTATCGTAAATCATCAGAGAGATGGCTTTCCAATGTGATGCCAGTTGTTGTATCTTGACACCATTTCTGTGACAATAGTGTGTTGTTTAATGTTACACAGCAATCAAATTTCATGCCCTGGTGATGGTAGTGTTATGATTATGACTGTTTAGTAAAATTCATCAAATTATCTGGTGTGTACATATTTTGTAATTTTTTAAAATCCACAATATGAAGTTTGGATCAAATCTTCAGGCTCATCTAACACCTGAATGGCGCAGCCAATACATTGATTATGAGGTGAGTACTTGATTGTTTTATCTACTGCATGTGCAGAACTGCAATGTCATATATGTTTTCTTTTAATGTAGGTTTTAAAGACCATGCTATACGACTGCAAGGAAAACTTTCCTATTTCTAGTGGTATGTGCATTTTTACAGAGTTTATATAGCACAAGCTTGTTTACATGTATAAAAGCCCACTTAATTTATTGTTTAGATGTTTATTTTTACATTTAATAATAAGGTCAGAAAATGCTGTAGATACAAAACATTTTGAATGTTACGTATTACCTTGTTTAGTCTTCAAAAAAGTAATTTTCAGAAAGTAAAATTAATAAAAATACATTTATATGTTAAAGTACACCATTTTTAGCCACAAATGTACAAAATGATGAAATGGTCAAGCGACATGTTGCTCACTGGGAAGAACAATTTTTTGCCGAATCCGATATGCAACTTACCAAAGTTAACACATTTTTTGCAGGTTTGTGAACAATTAACAGCATATTAGAGATTTGGTAACTTTTTGTAGAATGCTTGGATAATATTTTTCATATCAACAGTGGTTTATATGTTTATAAACTAGTTTTTCCATGAACACAATAAAATATATTTAAAATTTTTGTTCAAAATCGATATCATTCTTAATTGGAATACTGTATGTACACAATCATGCTCAGAGAAACTTGCTGAAGCAACACGTCGATTTGCTCTGTTACAAAGTGAAGTCCAGGCACACAAGGAGTCTTTGACACAATCCACTCATTCTACTTTATCAACAACCACCAAGTTGCGAAGACGTGTTTCACAAGCAGTTGTCTTTCCTTTAACAAAGGTGCGATAACTTTTTGGTTCTTGAATTGATTGGCACTTATGCAAACCTTATTCCTAACAATTATAACACTATGTTTTTCTTAGCACTACTACTACGGGTGCACTATTGTGTCTGTGATTTAAGGCATTTTCAGTTTACAGTTGTATTTGTATTTGTACATTTGTCGAGTCAAGGACAAATGTGTTGACATAAAGATGAAATGTCAAATGCATAATTTATTGCTGCCTAGTTGTGCATGGTGGTTATGGTTTAAGTGTAAACTTATGCCCCTTTAGGAATTTATAGTACTGTACTGGTACCTTTAAACATTGTGATAGTTTGTGACATATAAAAACACAATGATTTTGTATGATATCCAAATATTATTTTCAACAGGAAAAAGTATCTGTGAAGACCATAAAAGACCTAAAGCTTGCCTTTACTGAATTTTATCTCAGTCTGATTTTGCTTCAAAATTATCAGGTTGATTGGTTGTGTAGTCAGCACCTGTCCTCTAATATTTTAAAAATATATAATCTTGTTTAGGAACTGAACTTTACAGGATTCCGTAAAATTTTGAAAAAACATGACAAAATGCTTGAAACTAAGAGTGGTGCAGACTGGCACAAAAATTATGTAGAGACTGCTCCATTTCATAAAGACAATTTGATTTCAGAATATATTCTAAAAACAGAGGTTGCCTATTTTTCAAACTGTTTTGTTTCAAAAATTAAACTCTCTATGTATTAGAATCTGTATATAAGTGAACTGGAAAATGGAGACAGGTCAAAAGCAATGAAAAGATTGAGAGTTCCTCCACTTACAGAAACGGTAATTATGCCGAGAAACAACCAAACTGTTTTGAAAAAATGATTTTATTCTAAACATGTTTGGAACATTTCCTTTCAAACTAATATATATTTGAAATTACAAGCATCGTCTACAGATAGTAAACAAATTATTGTGTCTGTTTGCTTATGTGTATAAATCCATGGTACAATGTCCCTTTAAACTTGTTTAATGCCAAGTTTTTTTCATGCAGAGAACTTATCCAAAAGGGACTGTTTTTCGAGTTGGTTTGTTTATGGGAATGTTTATTGTTATGGTTGTTGTGTTTGTCCTTGCTGCCATACTTCTCCCAATAAATGCAGATCCATGGCTTGTTGTAAGGTACAAACGTTTTTCATTCATAACACTTGAATTTTAAATTGTTTTTGGATAAGCACACACACATGTTATGTTTTTATACAGTCTTTATCGAGGTGGCTTTATTATTTTTTTGTTCATTGCATTCATGGGATTTAATACTTGGGGTTGGAGGTCAGCAGGAGTCAATCATGTTTTGATTTTTGAGATAGATCCAAGACAGCATTTGTCACATCAGCACTTGTTTGAAGTAAGTTAAAACTGTAAATATGTTTTTTTGAGACAATCATATCCCTTTGCAATGTTACAGGTCTCTGCCATGTTATCAATTATATGGAGTTTTAGTGTAATATCATTTGTATTTGGTAATTTACCAGCACTCAACAGCATTTTGCCAGTCTATCTCAATCCTGGTCTGGTGTATTCAGCTTATATTTTGTTTTTGCTCAATCCTTTTCCTGTTTTGTTTCACAAAGCTCGTTTTTGGCTTCTTCGTCGCTTGGTAAGTTGACATGGAAAAATATTGTTTCCTGGTTTTAAATCTCGTGTTTTGCAGTGGAGATTAGTAGCCTGTGGATTTTATCCCGTGGAATTTGCTGATTTCTGGCTGGCAGATCAGTTGAATAGTCTTGCAAGCTTGTTTGCAGATGCAGAGTTTATCATTTGCTTTTATGCCTTCGATTGCAATATTTGGACAGGAAAGACAGGTAACAACTAACAACTCAGATAGTTTATTAGGTTTGTTGAGATATATAAAAAAAAAATTTTTAGGAGAAAATTGTGGCACCTATGTGTATGGTATAAGAGCCATTGTATTGTGCTACCCAGCATACATTCGATTTATTCAGTGTTTGAGGCGTTTTTATGACAGTCGCAAATGGTTTCCTCATTTGGTGAATGCTGGAAAGTATTCAACAACTTTCTTTAAAGTCACCTTTTTTGCTTTGTACACATTACACAGTGGTAAGTGTGAACACAAAACATGTGTTATGCATAAAATTTTGTAATCAGCAATGTAGATTTGTGATTGAAAACTAATGATGTTATGTATATTGAATAGAACAAACAAATGAAAAACAGAGTGTATACTTCTTCTTGTGGTTGGCAAGTTTGTTTGTGAACAGCTGTTACACATTTGCTTGGGATATTAAAATGGACTGGGGATTTTTAGACAGTAATGCTGGAGAAAATAAATTTTTAAGGGAGGAAATTGTGTATCCATATAAGGTAACAACTTTTAACAGTGTGATATTCTTGGTTTACACACAACTTTCATTTTAGGCTTTGTACTATTTTGCAATTATTGAGGACTTCTTGATCAGATTTTCATGGATTGCAACAGTTATCATTAATCAAAGTCCCACTTCAACTATCACCAAGAACATTGTTTCCAACATTATAAAAGTACTAGAAGTGTTAAGGTTAGCATGGAACTACTTTTATTTATTAAGTGTTACATAAACCATTATGTATGCAGGAGATTCATATGGAACTTTTTTCGGCTGGAGAATGAGCACCTTAACAATTGTGGTGAATTCCGAGCAGTTCGTGACATCTCTATTGCACCTTTGCATGCAGATGACTTGGCATCATTGGAAAACATGATGGATGATTCAAGTGGTGCAGATTTTGTCTTGCTCAAAAAAAAGGTTGATTCCAACAGACTTTCTGTCTCTCAACCAAGAAAGCTTGCTGAACTTAAACGGTAGGCTAACATTTGTTGAAACTGGTGTAATAGAAAAAGTGATTGTTTTATAAATTGTAGTAAAAATGTTTTAAATTAAAGACTAATGAGAAGGGTGTGTTGCAGGAAAAATTCTTCAAGTGTTCTTCTTTATGTTGGGGAAACAAGTGTAGACTCTACAACTTCAAATGCCCATGCATAGTCACTGCACAAAGACTAGAATTTCAAAACACTTGCTTGACCATTGATATTAAATATTGTGTGGTTGGTGCTTGCCAGAAATGTTGATCTGAGTGTCAGTGTTGTGTAGCTAGTGTCAGTGTTGTGTAGCTTGTCCCTTACACTGTGCAGTAAAAAAACGTAATACGGTGCATTTATTTTTACCCGATGCTTGCAATATAAATTGCATGATAACCTTGTTGCTGTTTTGTGTTTAATACACAGTTCTATGCTTTATTTTATTTATTTGAGAGCAGTGTCCAAGTAAAAAAGTCAATCTTAACATTAATTGCACACTTCATTATGAATAAAGTTCCATTCATTTTTGAACAACACACAATTTTTTGATATAAGATATGAATAGAAGATTGTTTTACTGCAGATATAAGGTGTTTTTTTAACATTTACTGCACACATCATGATTGGGAAAGTAATGCGAACTCAATTTCCCGCATTATTCTCAAGCACATTTCATCTTGCCAGGGTTTTGCAACACATTGTACGCCAACAGGCATGTTAATGCTTTCCTTGCATGCCTGAAAATATTGTTTCCAAAATGTTATGTCAAAAGACATTGATGAAACTAACAAGAACTAAAAATTGCAAAACCAGGCTAATTTGATACAAAACATTTGCTACTGAATACCTTTTTGATATTGACATCCCACGGGTCCTGAAAATGACCTTTAAAATTTTGCAGCATATCAATGTCGGCTTGGGTTACTTTAGTGACTGGAACAACACCAGCGGGACAGTTCACAAGATTGTACAATGCTGTGTATCCCATTAATGCTGAATAAAATACATTTTAGACATTTCAGGAAATAAAAAATGCAAGAACAATTGCACACAAAAAATTAGATTTTTCAAGTATATTTTTGAAAATTTAGTGGACAACAAACTTTTAACTACAACCAAGTGATGCAATTCAAACCTGTCATGTTTTCAAAATGTTTGTGGGGCCCTGCAACAATTGGGAATGGGGGACAAATAATTCCATCTAGTTTCATTCCTTCAACATCCCACAAAGCAAAAAAGTCTTTCTTATACGCTGCAGCTTCACATTCCAGTTTCCAAAGCCTTTCAACAGAGCACGATTCCCCACCATGTAAATAGAAATCTTGAGCAATTCTTGGCCACTAAAAATTGTAAACTTATTTTACAAATGAAGATTTATGCACAAAATGAAGATTAAGTTTTTCTTTACCTTCAGTTTAAGGAAAAATGTTGCTATTTTGCGCAGTAATGAAGGGCACTTCCATTTATTGTACAAAAATTGTAACCTTGGTTCTTCCAAATCATTGGACAGAAGTTTTAACGATGATTTGCCACCATCTGCATAGATGGCTAAGAGCAAAAGTGTCAGTTACAAAAAGTGTCATGGCAGTTTTTTTCTGCAATCTATGTACCAGATGTAAAGATTTGCATTGCCTTGTCCATTGAAGGAACCTGAAATGGAATTAACTGATGTCCAGCATCTTCTAATGCTTGTTTTGCCATTTCCACTGCCCTTGTAACTGCCGGAATTGGTTTGTTGTAGCCATCATCACAATAATATCCAATCACAAGTTTCCTTTTCCCTTCATAAATCTGCAAGATGCAATCACTTCATCTCTCTCATTGAAATGCAGTATCATTTTTATGCAGTTAATAAGTGAGATTTGAAAATATGTTAAATAAATATTTTCTAGTACATGGCTTACATTGCTGTCAAACACCAAAGGAGGAACAGCTGGGTCAAGACTAAACATTAATGGACACAATAAGGCTTTCATTGCCAAAGCCAGTGTCTCAACATTTTTTGCCATTGGTCCTACAGTTGCTGAAATCAATGTTTGACCAGGAATACTTCCTGATTAAACAAATTCAAAGAAATGTGCACAATTTTTATGCAGAAACTGTTGCCATCTGTGTTTGTTTACCTTGCAAACCTTTTTTGCTGATCCTGTTCATCGTGGGTTTTAAACCACATATTCCACACAGGTGAGCTGGCTGTCTTATACTACCTGCCATATCTGTGCCAAATCCAAGAAGTGACCCACCCCCACCAATTAAACATCCTTCACCCGATGATGAACCACCAGGAGTGAAACCGTTTTTATGTGGGTTTGATGTTTCCCCATATATTGGATTACAGCTGGAAAAGCTGAAAGCCCCCCAAAAATTATCATTCTTTGTACTTTTACACTATAACTAGACTGCAAACTAAATATTTGTATCGAATTACGCACTTTTCATACCTTAACAGTAACTGTGGAAGATTAGTTTTTACAAAAGGGACAGCACCACAAGAACGCAAGACTTTAACCAGCACTGCATCAAATTTTTCTGTCGTTTCAATTCTTTGAATCATGCCAATAGTACTCTCTGCACCCTATTAAACATAATGGTATTTAAAATTAATTTTACACCACATGTTAACATAATTACCTTGGTTTTGATTGATTCCTTTAAACTAACAGGAAGCCCAAATAATGGAAGTTCCTTGGCTTTAGTATGTGATAAAGCTGAAACATCTACCAATGCATCTGTTACCACTGATGTTACACAGTTAAATTGCTTTGTCAACGAGTACGCCTAAAAATGAGAAAAAAAATTTCTTGAACCTTTGTAAACCATTTTCAAACTGGTCTCTCATTTCACTCCAAACATAAACACCTGCAAAAAATATGTATTGAGAACATCATCCAAGTCCAAACTCCTTTCCTGCAAAGCAGCTATAATGCTTTTAGCATCCATATTCAAAATGAGTGATTTGTCATATTCCTACAAAAAAATGTAGCATGTATGAGTGCACTTCATGTATCAGTGTACACTTGTTGTAAAACGTTATAAAATTAGGTAATATATAAAAAAAATAGCTAGGTTGGTTAAGGATATTGGTATTTCTATAAAAATAAGTTTCGCTGGTGGGAAATGCCCACCGTGTAGACCTCTGTCACAATGGAAAGGGCTTGTCACAAAGCAAACCAGTGTTGAATATGGGTCAATTTATCAGTTGAACGAGCGTACCCTACTTGTGCTGTTGTCATCGCGAATTTTAGGGTGTTTGGAGCAGTTTTAGTGGGGATTTGGACTATTTCAATCAGGTAATTACTTGCTGGTCGGTGCTGCTAAAAAATAGGGTGAAAATGGAGCACAAAATTCAGGCTGTATTTGTGGAAAAATGAATTGTTGAAGTGGCCGATCATTCGTGATTTTACGAAAAGGTCCATCCCAGATCAACAAATTTTGATCAAAATTAGCCACACCCTGGTGTCAATATTTTGGGAAAAAAAGCAACAAAAAATGGAACTGGATTTTGCAGAAAAATGAATCGTTTAACTGCCCACTTATATGCATTTTTGTGTGAGTCCCAACTCTTCTATATTCAATGGCATCAAATTTAGTTGCTGACAAAATGCTGAAGCACCTCCCTAGGGCTGTTTAAACCCCCCTGTTGGTCATAAGATCCTCAAGGAGGCTCAAAATGTCCTTGCTCTGTACAGTCTCATCTAGAAGCAATTTTTTCTTTTTAAGTTTGAAGAATATTAGGTCCCTATGTAAGTCACAGAACCCATCAACGGTCATTGGGAAACAAGCGGAACAGTCGCCAGATGCATTACAGCAGAGGGCCTTGAAAACAGGATTTTTCCAATTTAATAGCCATGTAGGTCCTTAAAGAGAAATTGTAAACTTCAACAGAATTTTAGTACAGTGTCACACCAACATGAATTATCCACTGGTCTAACTATTCATTAGCACGAAAATATAATTCCGATAAGACAAGGCATGTTGTAACTATTTGGCTAAATGTCCTTCTAAAGCAGTAAAATGAGTCCATAAAACAGATTGATAAACACCTGTATGCATTACCCAATATGCCAGGTATAGCCAAGTTTGAAACAAAATGTTGTGCGCTTTTGTGAAATAAAAACATTAACCAATACATTGATATGCCAAAAAATTTAATAATCCATGCAATCAACAGTCGCATGTGTTAATTTATAAACTTATCTGGGTGTATCACAAAGTGCTATCTTGTTAATTCCAAAATTGTATTGCAACGAACCTACCTTATCATCAGTAAGTTTGTTTACTAAATTCTCAAAGGCAAATTCCTCTTCACTCTTTTTAACACTTGCATTAACATGTAGTTGGTGTTTTTTATACCTTTTCAAAATTGAATACCCCGCTACACATGCAAATATCGATCCAACACCAATGCACAGAGGCGAATAGCCCTTGGTAACATCAAAATTAACACCTTTTGTGATATATAACATTGTCCTGGCCGTTTTGTTAAACGGACTGTTCCTTAATTCCTTTACTAACAAAACAACAATCTGTTTTTGAACATAAGGCACAATAGGCAATGTTACTTTTACGGTATGTGAAAGTGTGCATTGTTTCTGCATTAGATTTAGACGCATTGGTTACTTGCATTGCATGCCAAACCAAACCAACACAGGTGTTTGGAGTAGCAATCAGTCAAGCATGCAGTATTTGGCTGAGAGGTGTTCATCCAAGCGTTAAAGGTTTGCAAAACTGTGTAAGGAGGCAATTTAAACCCCACATGGCCGTTCGACGAGACGGGTTCGCGAGCAAAAAACTGCACCTCGTGCACATGTGCAACATAGCGGTTGCCATCTGCAACATAGCGGTTGCTATCTGCAACATAGCGGTTGCCATGTGCAACATAGCGGTTGCTATCTGCAACACAGCGGTTGCCATGTGCAACATAGACGTTGCCATCTGCAACATAGCGGTTGCCTTCTGACACGTGGCGGGTTGACATGTTCCACCTTTAAGTTAACGTGTTATTCACCTGGGTGAACTAGGTGCAGTTGCTGTACATGATGTTTACGCTTTGTCAGGTTACACAAGGTACGATGTTTAGGTGGTAAGGTTTGGTTCAACGTTCACGTGGGGGGGGTGACACTAAAACGCTGAATGGGCGGGACGGGCGGGATGGGCGGGACGGGCGGGATGGGCGGGGTGGACGGGCGGGGTGGACGGGCGGGATGGACGGGGTGGACGCGGTGGACGGGCGGGACGTCGCGGAAGATGGCGGGACGTCGTGAAAACCGCTAAATATCGGGTTAAATTGCTGACGGTTAGAGCTATTAAGGTTGGGATAAGGTTTTATAATAGAAAATCATTAAAAAAAATTCCGCCGGACACTACATTCCGCGCCCGAAACGTCCCGCCCTCTCCCGCGACGTCCCGCCATAGCATTTTTGCCTAATGTCAGGAAATAGTTGAATAAGTTTTAGGCAGGGACATTTTTTGATTCATATACTATTATAAAACCTTAACTCAAACCCTAATAGCTCTAACCGTCAGCAATTTACCCGATATTTAGCGGTTTCCGCGACGTCCCTCCCGTCCCGCCCATTCAGCGTTTTAGTGTCACCCACGTGGGGCAAGTTATTGTCAAGAATATTGTTCAAAAGCTTTTCTTGTTGGCTCTAGCTTAGCACTTTGACCAGGTAGTACACATTGCGCGAGGTTGTTGTATGAGGTAACAGCGATGTTGCAAGGGATAACATCAATGTTGCGCTGATTATTTTTGGACTAAAGGGTTTATATTGGCCTGCCTTGACCCCTTGGTCACTTGCTTAAGACTGGCTTTGCTTTGTCAGTGAATTAAAACTTATACAAATTCATTTTCTTTTCTTATTACCTGTGAAATAAATAACAAGTAGGCATTAGTAAGAATAGTTTTATTTTGTGCGTGCAAAGGGATTGCCAAAAAGGAACTAAGCTTGCTAAACCCTGGGGGAGGGGGTTAATGTTCAGCTGTATGTTCACAAAAATTGCAAGTGTTTTTGCTTCTGTTGTCAAGTTTCCATCTTGCAGTAAGACTGATCCTTGCACTAAACTTCTGTGTCTCTAAGCTCTGAACGGAATTTACCAAGTTTACCAGTTCAAACCTTGATAAACATCATGTTTTTGCATGTTTCTTGTGTTGACAAAATAACTCTTAGTTAAAAATTAGCGGTCCAGCGTAAAAAACGTCAAACTGGATTGATCTGTCACAAAATGTAAAACTTTTTCCCCTGCCGTTCAACCACAAACCAAAACCCGACTAAATAGTACAGGAATTCCTGTAGCAAAAGTTTTTTACCAAGTGGAGCTGTAATCATGTTGAACACGTTAACAAACCCAAAACTTGACTAAATATCACCGAAATAACAGCAAAAGTAATATTGTAGCAACACGCATGTTTCCCTACTTATTCCTTTACACATTTGGAACACATACGGACCGAAGACTGCAGACGGTGTTAAGCTTTCCTGCAGGAGCTCCCACAGGCTTTCTGGCATCCTGCTGGACAACACATTTTTTCTGACACTTTGTTATAAAACGCTCATTTCGTAATCCTTCAACCACTTCAGCCTAGGCTAGTCTTGCCTACTCTCAGTCGCTCGTATTCTCTCGGCCCTGTCGTTATTCTTGCCATCGCGCTGTAAACGTTCGCATGTACTTTTAATAGTTAAATTCGCTGCAATTCAGTCACGTGTTAAACGCGCTTGAAACAAGTTAAACTTAAGCCACCTGGTAATTGCAATCGTGTGTTTCCATTAATAAAGAAGTCTGTTCACGGAGCTTTTAATTCAGTAGTCTATATCAGCAAGAACACGCAAACAGACTTTAGCTTCAGCAAAGCAGCGACGGGGAATCCTATTGGTACGCTGCAATATTACCACGTGTGAAGCTGTAATTCTTGGTCGAACTTAGCAATAATCCGTATATCCAGTGATGTTCAACATGTTCACCGGCATGTTGCGGTTCGCAACATAGCATGTTGCAGTTCGCAACATGGATGTGCAGAATGTGCACCGGGTGACGTGTTTGCGCCACGACCTCTGTTTGCGTTCATCAATGATTTTAAAAGTTTTTACAATCATTGGTCAAATGAAAGATTGTCAGTCAGCGTAATGTGTCTAGTGGCCAAAGGTGAGAAACAGGACGTTAAATAAGTCATTGCGTCATATGTTTTTGTTAAATCGTTGATAGTATGATAGATGTTGCACAGCCATAAATCGAGTCTTAAATCGACTGCTGCAGGCGTCCTAAAGTAAGCAAGGATCTAAAATGTAAAAGTAGGTGTCAGGTTGATAAGTTTTGCCATTGGTCTTTGTGTAGTGTGGTAGTCATCAAGGAAAATATGTACACACATTTTTTGATTTAGAATTACACAACCAAAAACGCAGACCGAACGAAGGATGCAGACGAAGTTTTTCCACAACCTTACGACATCCTGCTGGACGGCAGACAATTTTCTTGCATTTTTCTGTGAATGCTGTTTTCCCGTTTGGACCCTAATTAACGCTCGTTCACTTGGATTAGACCAGAGGGATGTTAGTTGACAAAAAAAAAATCGCCAGTTAACAAAAGTTTGAACGCGCGTTACTCGGCCACCTTACGAGGTAGCGGCATGATTTTTTCACACGATACAGATCATAGGCTGATCTTTCCAACGATACCAAAATTATTAAAAAAAAATATATTCATATTTGGTTATTAATATCATATGCGTATTATGACATAAGTCGCGAAAACAAGATTCGCTTCGCTAAATTTTAAAGCATAACATTCTACGCGCTAAACCCTTTCAAACGATATCAAAACTTTTGAAAAATTCGCTGGGGCTTGTACAGAAAAATGAATTTATATTTTTGAAACATGAAAAAATATCGATTTTTCCTTAATAACTTTTTTTATCGTTATGGCCCAAGTTTCAATTTACAACCATACGAAAGCCCAAAAATCAAGCTTTCCAAAAATATTAAACATGTCTAAAAACACATTGAGCTGCCGCTGTACGAGCCGAATACACTTCAACCCTACACCCCCCACTGTAAACACGGTTTAGAGGTGCTCTGGTGCATACTTTCGCCGATAAATGTTGCTACAAAGCGAGTCGCAAGCTTTTCTTTTGCACAAACAACCTTATACCTTCCCACTATCGAATGAAATCAAAGTTGAATCAATTCCGTCAGAGATGCTATGCTAAATCCAACGATTACTTACTCAAACCCGACCGTCGCCCGCCGCTTTTTTAAACCGCCAAGCCATATGTATGGGCGTCACGTACTTTCGCCGATAAATGTTGCTACAAAGCGAGTCGCAAGCTTTTCTTTTGCACAAACAACCTTATACCGTCCCACTATCGAATGAAATCAAAGTTGAATCAATTCCGTCAGAGATGCTATGCTAAATCCAACGATTACTTACTCAAACCCGACCGTCGCCCGCCGCTTTTTTAAACCGCCAAATTTTGTAGTTCTAGTTAATTAAAAATTTATGAAAATATTTTTCCGATTTAATAAAGTTTAAAAGTTTAGTCGCCTCTGTGTTTGGTCAGCCGAAACTGCTTGATTTCATTCGATAGTGGGACGGTATAAGGTTGTTTGTGCAAAAGAAAAGCTTGCGACTCGCTTTGTAGCAACATTTATCGGCGAAAGTATGCACCAGAGCACCCCTATACCGTGTTTACAGTGGGGGGTGTAGGGTTGAAGTGTAATCGGCTCGTACAGCGGCAGCTCAATGTGTTTTTAGACATGTTTAATATTTTTGGAAAGCTTGATTTTTGGGCTTTCGTATGGTTGTAAATTGAAACATGGGCCATAACGATAAAAAAAGTTATTAAGGAAAAATCGATATTTTTTCATGTTTCAAAAATATAAATTCATTTTTCTGTACAAGCCCCAGCGAATTTTTCAAAAGTTTTGATATCGTTTGAAAGGGTTTAGCGCGTAGAATGTTATGCTTTAAAATTTAGCGAAGCGAATCTTGTTTTCGCGACTTATGTCATAATACGCAAATCATATTCATAACCGAATATGAATATGTTTGTTTTTAATATTTTTGGTATCGTTGGAAAGATCAGCCTATGATCTGTATCGTGTGAAAAAATCATGCCGCTACCTCGTAAGGTGGCCGAGTAACGCGCGTTCAAACTTTTGTTAACTGGCGTTTTTTTTTTGTCAACTAACATCCCTCTGGTTGGATTAGACTCCTAAAGTTACTTGTTTCTCGCAAAGTCAGTTTGCAGTTTATCGCTTACTCGGTTGGTCACCAACGCATCTGGTCACACAATAGACCCGGCTGTTATGGCAATTAACATATGTTTCTTTTCGTCTGCTCATCGCGGTTTGACAGTGAACTTATATTAAGTGTTATATAAACCATTGTGTATGCAGGAGATTCATATGGAACTTTTTTCGGCTGGAGAATGAGCACCTTAACAATTGTGGTGAATTCCGAGCAGTTCGTGACATCTCTATTGCACCTTTGCATGCAGATGACTTGGCATCATTGGAAAACATGATGGATGATTCAAGTGGTGCAGATTTTGTCTTGCTCAAAAAAAAGGTTGATTCCAATAGACTTTCTGTCTCTCAACCAAGAAAGCTTGCTGAACTTAAACGGTAGGCTAACATTTGTTGAAACTGGTGTAATGGAAAAAGTTATTGTTTTATAAATTGTAGTACAATTTTTTTAAATTATTGACTATGTGTTGCAGGAAAAATTCTTCAAGTGTTTTTCTTTATGTTGGGGAAACAAGTGTAGACTCTACAACTTTAAATGCCCATGCATAGTCACTGCACAAACACTAGAATTTCAAAACACTTGCTTGACCATTGATATTAAATATTGTGTGGTTGGTGCTTGCCAGAAATGTTGATCTGAGTATCAGTGTTGTGTAGCTTGTCCCTTACACTGTGCAGTAAAAAAACGTAATATGGTGCATTTATTTTTACCCGATGCTTGCAATATAAATTGCATGATAACCTTGTTGCTGTTTTGTGTTTAATACACAGTTCTATGCTTTATTTTTTTATTTGAAAGCAGTGTCCAAGAAAAAAAGTCAAATGATTAACATTAATTGCACACTTTATTATGAATAAAGTTCTATTCATTTTTGAACAACACAAAATGTTTTGATATAAGATATGAATAGAAGATTTTTTTACTGCAGATCTAAGGTGTTTTTTTAACATTTACTGCACACATCATGATTGGGAAAGTAATGCTAACTCAATTTCCCGCATTATTCTCAAGCACATTTCATCTTGCCAGGGTTTTGCAACACATTGTACGCCAACAGGCATGTTAATGCTTTCCTTGCATGTCTGAAAATATTGTTTCCAAAATGTTATATCAAAAGACATTGATGAAACTAACAAGAACTAAAAATTGCAAAACCAGGCTAATTTGATACAAAACATGTGCTACTGAATACCTTTTTAATATTGACATCCCACGGGTCCTGAAAATGACCTTTATAATTTTGCAGCATATCAATGTCGGCTTGGGTTACTTTAGTGACTGGAACAACACCAGCGGGACAGTTCACAAGATTGTACAATGCTGTGTATCCCATTAATGCTGAATAAAATACATTTTAGACATTTCAGGAAATAAAAAATGCAAGAACAATTGCACACAAAAAATTAGATAAATTTAATGGACAACAAACTTTTAACTAAAACCAAGTGATGCAATTCAAACCTGTCATGTTTTCAAAATGTTTGTGGGGCCCTGCAACAATTGGAAATGGGGGACAAATAATTCCATCTAGTTTCATTCCTTCAACATCCCACAAAGCAAAAAAATCTTTCTTATACGCTGCAGCTTCACATTCCAGTTTCCAAAGCCTTTCAACAGAGCACGATTCCCCACCATGTAAATAGAAATCTTGAGCAATTCTTGGCCACTAAAAATTGCACTAAAAAACTTACTTTACAAATGAAGATTTATGCATAAGTTTTTCTTTACCTTCAGTTTAAGGAAAAATGTTGCTATTTTGCGCAGTAATGAAGGGCACTTCCATTTATTGTACAAAGATTGCAACCTTGGTTCTTCCAAATCATTGGACAGAAGTTTTAACGATGATTTGCCACCATCTGCATAGATGGCTAAGAGCAAAAGTGTCAGTTACAAAAAGTGTCATGACAGTTTTTTTCTGCAATCTATGTACCAGATGTAAAGATTTGCATTGCCTTGTCCATTGAAGGAACCTGAAATGGAATTAACTGATGTCCAGCATCTTCTAATGCTTGTTTTGCCATTTCCACTGCCCTTGTAACTGCCGGAATTGGTTTGTTGTAGCCATCATCACAATAATATCCAATCACAAGTTTCCTTTTCCCTTCATAAATCTGCAAGATGCAATCACTTCATCTCTCTCATTCAAATGCAGTATCATTTTTATGCAGTTAATAAATAAGATTTTGAAATATGTCAATTGAATATTTTCCAGTACATAGCTTACATTGCTGTCAAACACCAAAGGAGGAACAGCTGGGTCAAGACTAAACATTAATGGACACAATAAGGCTTTCATTGCCAAAGCCAGTGTCTCAACATTTTTTGCCATTGGTCCTACAGTTGCTGAAATCAATGTTTGACCAGGAATACTTCCTGATTAAACAAAAATTCAAAGAAATGTACTTACTTATATGCAGAAACTGTTGCCTTCTGTGTTTGTTTACCTTGCAAACCTTTTTTGCTGATCCTGTTCATCGTGGGTTTTAAACCACATATTCCACACATGTGAGCTGGCTGTCTTATACTACCTGCAATATCTGTGCCAAATCCAAGAAGTGACCCACCCCCACCAATTAAACATCCTTCACCTGATGATGAACCACCAGGAGTGAAACCGTTTTTATGTGGGTTCGATGTTTCCCCATATATTGGATTACAGCTCGAAAAGCTAAAAGCCAAAGAAAAAACTTATCATTCTTTGTACTTTTACACTATAACTAGGCTGCACATTAAATATTTATACCAAATTACGCACTTTTCATACCTTAACATTAACTGTGGAAGATTAGTTTTTACAAAAGGGACAGCACCACAAGAACGCAGGACTTTAACCAGCACTGCATCAGATTTTTCTGTTGTTTCAATTCTTTGAATCATGCCAATAGTACTCTCTGCACCCTATTAAACATGGTGGTATTTAAAATTAATTTTACACTACTTGTTAACATAATTACCTTGGTTTTGATTGATTCCTTTAAACTAACAGGAAGCCCAAATAATGGAAGTTCCTTGGCATTAGTATGTGATAAAGCTGAAACATCTACCAATGCATCTGTTACCACTGATGTTACACAGTTAAATTGTTTTGTTAAAGAGTATGCCTAAAAAGGAGAAAGAAATTTTCTTGAACCATTTTCAAACTGGTCTCTCATTTCATTGGTCTTAAGCTTTACCAAACAACATATTTAAAAGATTTATTGTTTTTTCCAAACATAGCTACCTGAAAAAAATATACATTGAGAACATCAGCCAAGTCCAAACTCCTTTCCTGCAAAGCAGCTATAATGCTTTTAGCATCCATATTCAAAATTAGTGATTTGTCATATTCCTACAAAAAAATTGTAGCAAGTATGAGTGCACAGTTGTTGTGAAATGTTATAAAGTAAGGTAATTTACCTTAAATTGGTTAAAGATAAATTGCACACTTTAACAGAATTTTAGTATAACACTGGTCTAAGTATTTACTAGCACGAAAACATTAATCAGATAGGACAAGGCATGTTGTAACTATTTGGCTAAATGTCCTTCTAAAATAATAAAATGAGTCCATTAAACAGGTTTCATTTCACAAAAACACAAACTAATATTGATAATACCTGTATAAATTAACCAATACATCAGGTAAGTTTTATAAAACTACTGTTGTCTTTTGTGAAATGAAAAAATTAACCAATAAATAAATATACAAAAAAGGTTTAAAAATCCATGCAGTCAACAGTCGCATGAAAAGTCCCCAGTATCACAAAGTGCTGTCTGTTTATTCCAAAATTGTATAATAATTAACCTACCTTATCATCAGTAAGTTTGTTTACTAAATTCTCAAAGGCAAAATCTTCTTCACTCTTTTTCATTTTGGCAATAACATGTAATTGGTGTTTTTTATTCCATTTCAGAATTGAATATCCTGCTACACATGCAAATATTGATCCCATGCCAATGCATAATGGCGAGTAGCCCTTGATAACATCAAAATTAACACCTTTTGGGATATATAACATCGTCCAGACTGTTTTGTTAAACGAACTATTCCTTAATTCCTTTACAAATAAAACAACCATTTGTTTTTTAACATTGGGTACAGTGGGCAATATAACTTTTATGGTATGTGAAAGTGTGCAATGTTTCTGCATTACCTGTTTCGGAATATTATGTGGTTATATATTAGATTTAGTCGCATTGGTTGCTTGCATACAAAACCAACAGGTGTTTACAGTAGCATTCAATCAAGCATGCAGTATTAGGCCAGGAGGTGTTCATCCAAGCGTTAAAGGTTTGCAAAATTGTGTGAGGAGGGAATTCAAACCCCACATGGCCGTTCCTAAAGTCAACTAGTGTTCAAAGGTTGAGAAAAAGGAGGTTAAATAGGTCATTGCAATATATATTTCTATTTAATCGGTGATAGATGTCGCACCACCTTCCAGATTGGAATGTTTGTTTTAGCGCGAAGAATTTTTTTCGGGGATCGTTAATTGCGCGGACGATCCCAACGTTTTTTCGTACGTTAATGCATTAATTAATATTGCGCGGATTATCAGCAAATTTTCGCAAAAGTGCGCGGAGGATTTATCACGACATTTTTTTCAAATCTGAGTCTTAAATCAACTGTAAATGCAGGTGTCAGGTTGATTAGCATTTTGCGATATAGAGGAGTCAGATATGCAGATGAATATGCTTGAAAGTGTCAAACAAATTGATCACCAATCCACATTTCATTCGTTTTTTTTTGTCATGACTGAATTCATTTTACGCATAAACACAAGAGACGAAGAACGAGTAGCTGACCTGCTGCATCGTGCATCTGAAAGTATTAAAATCGTTTAAGATTAAATTTAATCGTGCAACACATTTCCACTGCTGTTTTGACAGGTTGAGTTATGGGCTGAGGCACATTATTGACAAATTCAAATAAAAATACTGTAGTTTGTAGGCTGTATGTTCCCAAAGATTATGCCGAATGCCTGAAATCCACTCAACCGTGACCCAAACTGTCACAACCGTCTGTCCATGCCAATTATTGATTATTCTATGTTGCTACGGTAACTATAGTGGAGGATTGTATTATGTCGTGACGAACGTTTTTAAATGTGGCATTTGACTTTATCACTTGTGGTGTATACACTGTTTGTTAATTGTTTTGCTGCAAGTAAAATCGTGATTATTCAGAAACTGTATGCAAAGGCACAGAGAAATATACGTACCATAGCATATGATATAGGTTAGATTGATTGATACCCTGTGAAATTACATTGACGACTTATAGTTGACTTAAGTACAGCTCGCTCGTGTTGCAACATTAATTACAAGTTTGTGGTTTGCTAATATCATAACCATGCCCTGTGAAAGTGTTTTATTGATTAGTATTTTAAATGTGTTACTAGTTTTATTTTACCTTTGTTTTTTCTTTAAGGTAGTTACTGCAATTACAATGGCAGTGAGTATTTTAGAATTTTTTTATCCACTTTGCATCACTGCACTTTCCACAATTTGCTTTGTTACATATAGCAGTGTGTTGGAAAAACTTTGGAATACTCCATCTGCAGTTATTGAAAAAAAGGCTTACAATAAATGGAACAATTTTGTTGTTTCATTGACCCATTCATTGCTTTCCAGCCTTGGTTGTTTGTATTGCTTCTACTCAGACCCATTGTTGACATCAGATATTATACATAAGTTTTCACTGGAATCTTTTGTGGTCTCAAGTGTTTCATTGGGATATTTCATACATGACTTTATTCATACACTGAGATGTCAAAGACTTGGTACTTCCTGGGAAATTTTATTACATCACACAGTTGTTATTTTATGCTTTGGATTTGCAGTAACTACTTACAAGTTTCTGGGCTATGTAATTGTTGCCCTTCTTTGTGAAATAAATTCAGTATTTTTGCATATTCGAATGATTATGAAACTTTCTGGAATTTCTACCCAAAGTACTATTTACCGAGTAAACAGTTTAATTAATATTGGAACTTATGTGATATTTCGCATATGCACCTTAACCTGGATGACTCGTTGGTTAATTTTGAATCATGATAATATTCAACAACCAGCAAACATAATTGGAGTGTTTGGAATGATTTGTATAACTGTTATCAACATAATTCTGTTTGCAAGGTTGTTGTTTAAAGATTGTAAGTTGGTTGAATCGACTACAGTTGCCACAATGAAAAGCAAAACCTATGTGAAAGATGAATAATATTTGGGTTTATTAAAATGTAAAATTTTGTCTTCTGTGTGAAGATTATACAATCATGCGTCCCACTTTATATTACTAATACAATATTTAAAATAGAAATTCTTCATCTTAACTATCTCAATTTGGAAAGATTCGCGATTATAACACCTATTAATGTTGTTTGTTGTCAGGTAATGTGGTAACTTTTATGGCGGCATGAGTGTATATTGTTCTTCATGTTTATGTCAAAGTGTGAAATATGCACCAACTATGGTTATGCAATTAGTTTGATATGCCAAGATATTACTTAGTAATTGTAGTAACACATCGCTTTGTTTTGAAGTCCTCATACATTTTATGTTCTTATCACTTTCACCAGAAACATGTGGCACTCATTTATGTTTCTATTCATGCATGTGTAATGTACTATTGAAGTTTTTATTGCTAATTATGACACTAAATTTGTCTGCAACAAGTATGTCTGCAACAATACACTTCATATTTTTTTGCCATGTAGAAAAGTGTTAATAAAAACTTGTTATTCATGTTAAAGTGTTCACAATTTGAAGCAAATGTTGCCCTATGTTCTTGTGTGATATTGCTAGTGGTCTAATGACACACGAAACAAAAAAGAGTGATATAAACCTTGCCAAAAAAGTGACTCGTTTTATTTGCTGTTTCACTAAAACCTGTAGCATTGTAATACGTACAAGCATGTTTACCGCTATTGCATGTGTTGTTTTTTAATTTTTACTGATTAGTTTCAGAATTAAGCTAACTGTTGTATGTGTTTACCTCAACAACAATGGCAAAGAGAAAAGAAGTGATTTTACAGGTAGAATTTTTTTAATTATTAAGAACTATGTGTACATTATTAATGTTGTCAAGGGGTGGCAATGTAGCCACACTGACTTCTTTAAAGTTTTCAGTTACATTGTATTTTGTTATTTGATTTTAAAGGAACTTTATTTTGTGAATATTATGTGGTTTTACTTTTTTTAGGAAACACTAAATTCACAAGACTCCTGGGAGCATGCAATGTCAAGTGGAAAGTTGTATGGTGAAGTCCATTATTAATATTCAATGTGTATTGAATTTACCCATCTAAATTTTAGTGCACAAGCACAATATATCGTTTGTGAAATGCAAACCATTACATTGGGTGCCAATTATTGCATATTACAGTCATATAACACCTTTATATAACACTTTTGTGTATGTATGACATTCTTTTTGTGTATTTACTGGACTGATATTTTGGAGAATTTGAATTGCAGTTGTGGATGCACATCAAAAGTGGTGTGGACCATGCACTGCCATTGTGGGCATGTTAAAGAGAATTAAGAATGAGTTGGGAGATGATTTACTACGATTTGCAACAGTAAGTATAGAAGCAATATTTAAAAAATATGTTAAAAAAGTTATTTAAAGGCGGAAGTGGATTCTATTGACAGTTTGGAACAATATCGTGGAAAATGTGAACCAAACTTTTTATTCTTTGCTGTGAGTATTATGTCTAAATTTGGCATTAAAGCATTGTTTGAGTTTGAATGTTTAAGCAGAGTGGTGAGCTTGTTGCTGCTGTTCGTGGTTGCAATGCACCATTAGTGCAACAGACAATTCAATCATCTTTGCAAGCTGAACACAAAGTTTTAAGTGGGGAAACTGAAAGAAAAGTGGTAAGACGATAATGTGAAAAGCTGCATTTTCTGATCAACTGCAGGCTACGTGTCTCTGATTTGTTTGCTTAAGTTATGTAACACTTATGTAATCAAACATCATGACTCATCAGTATTTGTTGATCCATGTTATGTAACAAGGCAGTTTTGCAAACACCAGTTCGTTAGGTAACAGCTCTTATATAATTTATATGGTCAACAAACAAAATTTGGGGAAATCACCTAACCTCCATTCAATATTTCCCACTGGATACAGGCTAAGATATTTTTAATTATGTTTAAATTTGCGATTAGATTCGAGACATGCAAAGTGTTACCCCTGAACAAGAAGATGAAGCTGAAGAAGATGATGACCTAGATGATGGTGTTGGTAAGTGATTTAACAATACATATATATACAGCGATTACCCAGGATTTTCCACTTGCCTACTGTCAGAGGTATATGCATACCACCCATATTTGGAAAAACTTAGCAACATTCAACAAAAAGGAATAAGAAATATTTAATACATATGAATGTAAGGGCAAATTAAAAACCCAACAAAAGATGCTATAAATGGTTTTAATATTTATGTGACTTCAAGAATAAGTCAATGCTTCTGTTAAACATTGTGTTGCATAATAAACATGTAAAACCCAAATATAAGTAGTTATGACACTTGCCTAAATTCTTCTATTTTATCTTAACTCCTAAAAAGCATATGCAAGTTGCTCCACAGTTTGGAAACTACTGATTTACAAGTGAATTTACAAAAATCTTCACGAATTTTTTTTGATTATTTTCAACATTTTTGTTGTTTTTAAAACTGGTAAATATGTTTTTTTTGTTGCAGTTCCGAAACAAGTTACTGTTGCCTTGATTAAACCAGATGTTGTTCAAAATGGGCAAGTGGATGAAATACTTGAAAAGGTTTAATTGACAACAATAGAAAAATGGATCATGTTTGACCAAGTAACATATATTTTCTTTTGTTTTATCAAAAAGATTGAAGAAGCCGGCATTGAAGTGCTTGTAAATGAGGAAAGAATGCTGTCCGAGGATGAAGCTAGATCCTTTTACAAAAATAGAGAAGAAGAGGTTGGCTGTGTAGTTTTATCTATGGGTAATTCTAATCTGGCATTTTGTATATGCAGGAATTTTTTGAAGATCTTGTTAATTACATAACCAGTGGACCCTGTAGAGTGCTTGTTTTGACAAAAGGTGATACGGGTAGTGGAGTTGTGGAACTATGGAGAGATATCATTGGACCATTTGATGCAGCAGTGGCCAAAGTGGAGAATGAAAACAGGTATTTTATGAAAATTATGATTTTGCAACTGGAAAGCAATAGTGAGAAACCATAATAGTGAGCAACAATCCATGACCCCACCATATTTGGTAAATGATATGTCTAGCCAAAGCAAATTTAAATGATGAAGTGTATCAAAAATTTTCGACTTGTCCTCCTTTTGTTCACACAACATAAATGTTGTTAATCCACATGTGGTGTTACTCCCGTTGTTTCTTTGTCAGTTTGCGAGCGATATACGGAGTTGACGCAACTTGTAACGCTTTGCACGGATCTGCCACATCCGAGGAAGCAGTTCGGGAGCTTGGATTCTTTTTTCCTGACTTCCGACCACCAACCTACAAAAGTGCTAGGCCGTCAAGGTATTCAGGGGATTTTCAAAATATGCATAGTGAAAAAATAGTAGTTTAAAATGTTTGCAAACAAACTTTTTGGTATTATTTCAGCAAAACTTCGGGAAGAAGTAAGGTCGGATCACGGGCTGAAAGTCGCGTGCAGAAAACACTCGCAATTATTCGACCTGATGCTCTCAAGCGTTATAAAGGTTACTGAATATTACCAAATTGCGATTTTCGTCGTATAATCACCTTACAATCGTAAAAATACGTAGATGCAATTTTGGCGAAGATCGATGAAGCAGGATTTAAAATTGCGATGCAGAAGGAATTGATTTTGAGCCAAGAACAAGCCGAAGAATTTTATGCTGAACACAAAAATACTGAATATTTCGAACCATTGGTGAAGCAAATGACCTGGTAATATTGCTTGTATAAATTGTTTCAAAATATCTTCTGTTAAAACGCGTTTATTTTTTGAACACATGTTTCGCTTTATTAAAATGATGTTCTGACTCAAGATTCTATAACAGTTTGAAACTAATATTAAAGCTTCCACTTGTGCCACGAAAAAGTAGTGTTGCTGGAATAGGTGGATTTCAAGAAGAAAAAATATTTCCTTTGTATAAATTAAATTTGAAGAATGTGTCGATACTTTGCTATG
Source organism: Ascidia mentula (assembly GCF_947561715.1). NCBI lineage: Eukaryota > Metazoa > Chordata > Ascidiacea > Phlebobranchia > Ascidiidae > Ascidia > Ascidia mentula. The sequence goes on along the minus strand of NC_138574.1, from coordinate 7,658,574 downwards.
GGGTTTTAAATTCGGACTGTTGCAATTGCTTGTTGTAGTGGTCCGGTGCTAGCCCTATGTCTGGTGAGAGAAGATGCAGTAGAACAATGGAGAACAATGTTAGGACCGAAAGTAACTGCTGATGCCATTGCAGAGCAACCGGACAGTTTACGGTAACACCCGGTTCTATTACCCCAACTGCTATTAACTTCTGTAAAATGATTGTTCTTTTGTTCACTTTACCGTGATGGCAGAAATAATAAATTAGTTTGGTAAAATGACTTTCAGCATTTGTATAAATCTCATATACAGTCAGACCTCGTTAATCCGAATCGGAGTCGCTTGGCGGGGTTTACGAATGATTTAATGCCTTTTTGCCAAATTTTTAGCCTATAGTAACTTTGTTGCTTTTGCATCAAAATTGTTACTTTTTTGTGTTTTTTTGTTGCAAAATATGTTTTGTTAAAATGTGCAGGGCACAGTTTGCGGTAGAAGATGCAGAAGTTAATATGATCCACGGTAGCGACAGTACCGATACAGCACAAGCTGAACTTTCCAAGATATTCCACGTTGACCAAACCCTTGCTGTTATCAAACCAGATGCCATGTCAGAGAAAGGTATGAAGTGCTTCAGTGTTACGCGTTGGTATACTTTACGGTATTAACTTATTCCGTGCAGAAAATATCATATCGAAACTTCAGGAAGCCGGGTTTATGATTTCTTGTCAGAAGGACATGAGTTTGTCACGTGACATCGCTGGAGCCATTTACAAAAATAAGGTGTGATGATAAGTTATCACAGTTAGTTTGTGCGATATGTTTACATTCATGCTCTTTCCAATGTCGCATTGTATCTGTGACTTGATATATTACAGGAAGGGTCAGAGTATTACGACACTTTGATTGATCACATGACAAGTGGTTCCACTCTTATGATGGTTTTGTCTGCTGAGGATGCCGTCGCGAAATTGCGGGAGGTTATGGGTCCTGCAGACCCTGAAGTGGCCAGAGAATCTCACCCAGAATCCCTTCGGTATCGAGTTTGACGTTTAAATAGATTACGAAAATATTTTTACAAGACACAAGTACATGTATATTGCGCATAGACGTAGAGTTATCAAAATTTACTCACAAAAGAGTGCCAGACGATCAGTATCAGACTATCAGTGCGGTATTTTGTTATCAAAATTAACAGAAATATTAATTTCGCCTACAAGGCATTGTCAGTTTTTGTACTTATTCAAATAGATTCCTGTCGTCTCAATGACATTGGCCCAGGCGTACAACTGCCATTGTGCAGAATGTAGTATTACGCGTATTTTATTTATAGTGCCTTGTTTGCTAAATCAATTCTGGAAAACGCCATCCACGCACCATCAACCACCGAAAGTGCCCAAGAAAAAATACAGATAGTTTTTGGAGATACGAAGTTCGATTGGGACGGTACAGAGAAAAGTGTTGGAGGCAATGGTATAGCATGTTGCCACTGTAGCTTACCTTCACTTTGCCTGTGTTTGCACAATCCACTTCTTTTATTATTTAATTTTATTTAAGTTTTTTTTATTTAACAATTCAACAAATTGATGTTTTTTATGCAATTTCCAAACTTTTTTTCTTCATGTTTTCTGCATGAGTTTAAATTTCATTCCCGATATTTTCATTTATCACCCACGTTCTTACTGTAATTTTAGTAAATGAATTGCAAGAAAACGCCAATGAAACAGAAGAGGCAAAAGATGGTTTGTAATTGGTAATGTTTTATAAGACGTCTTGAATATATGATTCCATTTTTTAGGGGACGTGGTTGATTCATCAGAGAACACCAACCAAGAAGGTACGTACAGAAATTCGTTGATGAGATCATGTTTCCATTTTTACCATTTGTTAATTTTTTACCATTAATTTGGGTGTTGAGAAAAATGAGGACAGACAAGGTATGATAAAACATAAACCAAAGTATCACTAACATAAATTATGCTTCAAAAATTAGAAAAAGACACAGAATCTGAAAAAGGCGAGTCTCCGTCAGAAAAGGAAGGTATGTATGTGTATGCGGCTAATTGGTATCATCGCATAACCCTAAGTCTATTTGTAATTCAGGAACAACAGAAAATGTAGAAAGCAAGGAATCAGCTGATCAAGGTAAATATCATTTTGTTAAATGCCATTGAAAATTTTTAAAGGTTTATTATAAAATAAAAACAGAAACAGTCGACGGAGCTGCAGATGAAAGTACGCCAGCAGAAGGTGACACAAACTTGTGAAATAACGCTTGTGTTGGTTAAGAGCTTGCGGTGTGACATTCGTTGAAACCTCTTGCCGTGTTCTTTATTTTCATCTCACGATAAAATTAGTTAAAAATATTTTTGCAACAAATGTAGAAACCCAACCCTTTGAATATTTTTTTTAAACTGAACAATTATTTTTTTGCTTTTGTGCGTGCAACTAACGTGTGCTTCATCATGGACATGACGTCATCTACAACAACTTCACAACTAACTTCATACCGCCAACTATTCTAACGGACAACGTTAAAGACGCAAAGAATGAAGAAAACGTGAAGACAGTGCAGGCAGTTGAGGAAGGTACAGACCAGTTAGATGACGTAGAAAGTTCGTCTGGGTGCAATATAACTGTAAATGGGGAAGAAGTTATGGTTAGCGAGGGTGGTGACAAAAAGTCCGAAGTTTTGTCTTCAACCGAAGATGCAAACGTGGTAAATGGTAATAACGGGGGGCAACCGGGTCGCAGTAGGTCGAGCAGTTCTAGCAGCAGTTCGAGTTCTGACAGTGACAAAAGTAGTTAAGTTTTCTTCATCAAAAAGTAACATGTGGTAAGTATTGCTTATTGGTTGTTGTGTTTGCTGTGTAAGTTTGACACTAAAACAAGTATTGTGCCTTGTTGTTCCGTCAAAGTTAATAAGTGATGTTACAGAAGTATTTTCAACATTTAACTTGACTGTACATTTTACAGGGAACACCGCAACGGAATGATGACTGCGGGCAATTGTTTTACTTTATCCAATTTGAAATGTTTCTTGCTCATTCGTTCAAATTATATTTTTTTACGTAATATTTCGCACAAATTTTATGGCCTTGAACACTGTGTTTATGTCGCCGCAAGTGACTTTTATGGTGCTGTGAGTTTGGGGTGTATAGTCCTGACCACAATGATATTGTTAGGTAATTTTTGTTATACTTCGAGCTCTGTTTTTTGTTTTGCAGTTATTCTCCACTCAAACTGGTATTTTAAAGCAGCAATGTTTGCCTCCTTAATGTGGAGTCCATGTACTGTGTTATATAGAAACTGAATGGTCTTTAAAAAATTAAATAAAGATGCACATCGAGCAAGTGTATACGGCATATCTAGGTCATTCGAGGGTCTGTTGTTCTAGAATAAAAAAAACGCTTGGATAAAATTATTGTCTCGCGACTGAATCAAATTTATTGAAAAACGTGTGATCAAATAAGGTCACTTTTCTTTGCGACGGAGCTTAAAATATTCTATGAATTGTTAAAATTACCTTTTACCATAACGTTCTGTCGTAATGTTCAAAACAGTTTAACGTCAAATCGATTTTTTTGGGGGATGAGAATATGACTGTTTTCGCGTTGCGTTACTAAATAAACTACGCAATAAGGCTACATGGAACTATACAGTATACCAAGACCATGCTTTTTCCCCTCGCTTCGTCGGGTGTAAATATAAGTCTGTGTAAAACAGAAATCTGTGCGAATTTTAATGATTAGGCGTGAACAGGGCAACCACCTGTTATTTTTGTTTATATATTTAAGTTGAAATACTACACGAAATCGTAGCGTTAATATTCGCACAGATTTCTATGTTACATAGGCTTATATGTGAATCAAGTTTGGAAAAAACTTTGTGCCCCGGTGTAAAAGTATCTACCCACATGAAGGGGTTAGGAAAATTCGGTAGAATGTATACGTTCAGACAAATAGCGATTTGTGTTTTCGCTGTAGCGACATAGTTCCACTTGAGTTTCCGTATTTTTTTTGCTGTAATTGCTTTTTCGACTGCTCTGCAATAGCAATGTGAACAATCGTTTTGAAGAAATTTATTTTAATTATTTTTTTTTAATAATCACCAAATGACTGGACGAAACGTTTACTTGGTTGCTGGATTATTGTTCATATAAGTACTTCGAAGTTGCTGCTTAGCGATGCGTAAACGAATACAATATTGAAATACGTCATTCCGGCTCTTGTTCTTGAATGAAGTTAGGAGAAAATGAATTAACATTCGCGTTGTAGTCGTACGCCTTCAGTTCAATGTTCTGTAACGGAAAACGTTTTGTTGAGACAGTTTGTATTGTGGTAATGGATAAGTTTAATGGAAATACTTAATCACCAAAGTTAAAAATATGTGAAAATTACTATCAGCTAATAGACTAGGCTACATTAAGTCAAAAAATAGCATACTATTAATAGCATAAAAATAGAACATCATATTTTATCAATGTCAATTTAAAAATATTAAGGTAGTGTTGTTTTGGCCATATATTGCCTCAACTGAATTCTTGGGAGTTAATTTGTCATATTACTTGGCCTACAATATACTGGCAGAAGAAGCAAGTTTAAACAAGAAATAAAATAAATTCTATACCTATGTCCTATAAAGCATGCTTCCCCAGCAACTGGTTTAGTTGGTGTTTCCTCAATTGTAACTATTTTTTTAGCCAGCTCCTTCATAACCTCTTATGCTGCTTGTCTCTTTCAGTCTATGAATGAAGTATTACATTGTCAAGAGATGTACACTTGGTACCATAATAGAAAAAAAATAGTAGTTGTCACCAACATCTTTGTAGGACTGTTTACCAGTTTAATGTAAATTTGGCATATATCGGTTTTATATTGTGCTATGCCATTGGTTCTTGATGTTGGTTTGATCAGACCACTGCAGTTTGATTCAGCCACTAAGGGTGTGATAAATGTTGTCTAAATTACAAATATTTTGCTGACAATAGTCAAAATGGAATGGTCATTTGCTCCTTGTCGCTGTGTAACTATTTATTCAACAGTGCTGAAGATTTCAACAAACTGGTATAACTAATTTTCAGCAATTACAAGTACTGCACTAATATCAACTGGTAATTTACCTTTGGTTCACATTAAGTCAGGCCCTTTTTCATTTAATTGCTCACATTTCTTGATTTTTTGTAAGTTACAGCATCTTTTAACAAAGGCTAAGTTTCTTTCTTAGCAATCATTATTGCATTCTATGAGAGTATGCAATCTATGATAAAAGTACCTATGTAAGCAGTTGTTGTGTTGTAATAAGATTCCCTGATTATCAGTTTAAAATATCAGTTGTAAAACACCAAACTTACCACCCTAATATTTTATGAAAGATCGGATAAGTTAACCAGTTTCAAGTTCCCTTTTGTGTGTTACCATGGTCTTGTTGTGTATACGCAATTGTGAGTTTGCTCTCTGTCCGATACTATTTTATCGTTTTTATCACCTGGATTTACTTTGACGCTGTGGCAAGTAAGATTTAGAACTCACTGTTGAGCTTTGTTGTGGGTTTTTAATTTCATCCTTGTTAGACAGAAACTCATGATGCCAATAAAGGGAAATCTACATTTCTGTTTTAATAATATGTGAAGATTATAAATACTTCTTTAAATTTGCTGAAGCCAGTTTCAAGTTTTTTTTGTAATAAATGGTCGTTTTATTCACAATGTACTTGCTGAATGATATTTGTTGATATGCACATGACTAATGTTGTGGCAAATATTGCTGAAAAGCTTGTTGTGTGGATGTAAAATTATCAAAGAAAAATATTGAAAAGTGGAACAGAATTAAAGACAAGAACCTTATTACATGTAGTGATATTTAAATGGGCAATTGAGATCACAAACTTCCATACTGTTGGTAGCATTGCCACAATTTGTTGTTTTAGTTATGTAAAGGTTTTTTTAATAGTTGGTCAAAATATTTGCAAATGTTTTCTTGATCATTTGTGAGTATTTGGTAAATATTAATCTCAACTTCGAAGTGTATGAAAAAAAACTGTTTGATGTGATGTGTTGACTCACTTATTGTTGGATGGCTGAAAGTTTAGCCCAACAATGGATTGAATGAACTTTGTTTTTCCTTCTGATCAATAGCTAACAGTGCCGTTGTGGTTAGTAAATCAAAGCCACTTAACAAGGATGCGCTGTTAATGCATTATTCTGATCAATTGGCGAGGTTTGTAAAGTTTCAATCATTGTTAATTACCTCTTTCCTATGTCCTGTTCATTTGTTCTGTATCAATTAACTGAAAGTGTTGTGCGATTTTTATGTCCAAAAAGGGTCACAGCGACGTCAATGACCCAAATAACACATTCGTGTTGCCCATTGCAGCGGTTGTACGTAGTGTTGGCTACTGGTTTGAGTAAGTGCTTAGCGGACTGACGAAAAGTGACGGCGCAATAAAACATCGCGTTAACTCCCCAGACATCGTTAATCCAGTTGTTGGGGATAACCAGCCGCCGTTCGATATATGCTGTAGATGAGTGTGATATCCAACATGTTGCGTTGTTTAATTGTCAGAGATGAAGGATAAATGTAGTAAGCCATCACCTCTCTTTGATAACCTGAAATTAGCCTTATTTGGTGTTCGTTAGCGACGGTAACGTTAAGGTTTACTTAATTGTATCTCGGTCGTACCTTCTCAATGATAATTATTGCTGGCCGTCGGCTATGGTTAACAAGGTGTGTTGCTCACAGGAAACAGCAAGCTAGGTTGAAGAAAACTTCTGCCGATTTTGTTACGAATTTAGTTTAAAGTGTGTCAACGTACCCGATTTTAGATCAGATGCTAGGCAAAATGGGCTCACAGCAATCCTCAGTAAATTGTGGCAACTTAAATTATCGTCTCAATAATTGTTTCGGAATGGGAAATGCTTCCCCTGGAAGCGATGGAAGCAAACGCTCTTCGGTTATACTACTGGCAAATGCCGATACTTCGCCAGACAAAGACGTCACTAATATGCAACCGACGCAAGTTTGTCAAGGCAAGCGGCAAAGCCACAGACTGTCGTGTGCAGACGCTTGTTGTACCAAAAATACGGCCGAAGTTCGATCTTTGAACAACTTCTGCGACGTTTCACAAAATGTGGTAAGTTTTGATTGAAAGATATGGTATTTTTTTGTGCTTGGAATTCCATACTACTCTTAATTCTTAAACCTTGCAGTGGTGTTTTCTTCAAAGCCTAGAAATGTTGTGCTTTTCAAAACTTACATAAATATGTGAAAATGAATGAAATAGCTTATTTAAATATTTATTCTAAATTAGGATAATGAAGAAAACAACAGACTTGTGTCTCCTGGTAAAACTGCAATGAACGGAATTTGTAAAGGACAAACTTTTACCTCATGTACATGCACAAAAAATAAACTGAACTGTCCCTGTTTGAAGTATCAAGAGCAGTATAATCCAGTTGCTTCAAGTCCCATAGAGTGTTTACCTACATCTGAATCAACCAAACATGCAAACAACAATGTACCTCACATGAATCCAGACCTAAAACAGCTTGAAGCAACAACGAAACTGGTGAATGTAAAATCTGGCGATGCAGATAATACTATTTCCACCAACCAAGATAATCTTCTTTCATCCAAAAGTAGTACTTTATGTTCTGAAGGTAAGTGATGTTTTAACAGCATGTACTTGTACTTGGGGTTGTGGACTAAAAAAAAATCTGTACAGATTCTTCAGAAACTCAGGATACGCCCTATTTTCGAAAACTAGTAGAAACTGAAGAATCAAACCTTAAAAGTTTAATAAGAACCTGGAGCAAATTACTTTCAAGTGAAAACCACTGTCCTTCAGAAGGTTTGGCAAATAGCTCTTTTTATCTGTATGTGCCTATTTGATGTATTGTACTTGTACTATAGTAATACCTGGATTAACCATCATAAAGAAATCGCTTTAAACTTATAAACAGATTAGTAAGTAAGCCTTTTGTTTGCCTAATGTCATGCAGTTTGTGATGAAATTCGGTCTGTTGTCGGCCAAACAAGCCTAATTATTGATGAAAGATTTTCCCAATTTTGCAAGCTTATTGATCAAGCTGATAATAAATCAGTTTCTACCAGACCAGTGCTTGTTTCTGATCTGCAAGGATTTTGGGACATGATATACTTTCAGGTAAAATATTAACTGGGAATAAAAACCTTTCTCCAGTTTTTAACTATCCTTTGTCTATCAAAACATTTTGGAAAAAAATTTAATTCTTAACTGAACTACCATCAGGCCACTTTGGAACAGTTGATTTTATATATTTTTGAGATATTTTTAACTCTGAATGTATGGAGCTAATACAAAGTTTTTCAGTTGTTTTGTTTGTTATGATGAACAGTTTTGCTTACTAAAAAAAATAATTTGTGCTTAGGTGGAAGATGTTGTTCAAAAGTTCAAAGTTTTGCAAAAATTGAAGGAAAACAATTGGATTGCAAATAATCCGGACACCTTGGTGTCTGGAGCTTGCAGATCAAACTGTAAAGATATAAATAAAAATGTAAGTGCAACAGTGTTGTTTTCTTGTCTTTTTGAGAAAATATTTCACTCTGGGCTGAGATGTTTTTTAACATAATGTTTGTTCACAGACAAAAAATCGACAGAGAAAGATTAGGCCACAAACAAAGTCAAAGGAAGAGGACAAAAAACGCCGTGAAGCTGCTCGCAAAAGACTGGCTGAAGTGCGGAAAACAATGGCAAGACGATCCCAAGTAAACTCCCCAGCCGATCAACCAGCTATCACCACCAGTAATGAAATGTCCACACTACAACAGCTGGCACAGGAACAAAGTGCCAACACTACTGATTTGTCTATTTCTGAACCCTTGGCGCATTCTTCAACGTTTGATGCAGTTTCATGTTCGATGGCTGCAGTGCCTAACAGCCAAGAAGTGACCGTTGCCAGCGTCGCCTCTACGTCTAGCAGTTTAGTTCACTAAACGGTATTGTTTATTTTCACACCTACTGCGTTTCCAACAACCTCCATATATTCTTCTTTTGTTGTCATTTTACTGTGCGAAGTGTGCGCTCGATGCAGTACTTCACACTCGTGTTAAGTTAATGCGACTCTTTTTTTATACACCTATATTTCTTCTCCGTTTTTCGTAAATTCGTCTTGTCATATGCTGAATCTCGCTTTCTTTTTCACTGAGCTATCCCCTTTCTGTATTTTAAACTTCTATTCCCCTTATGTGGATTTTTTGTGGATATGTGCTAAAGCTTTGGTCAAACCTTTAAAAACTAGTTTAAAAACATCCAATAGTTGTCAAAAATTGCATAAATTCTCGCCTTCTTTAAAACTTCAACTTTAAATTTGTGACTCAAATGTGGAAACTATTTTTGCATGGTTTCATTTTGCTTATTTGGTTGGTTGCATGTACAAATGATTTATCGTGCGGTACGCGATATTCACCACAAGCGCTGATCAAAACCCTCTATGATAATACAGCGCAGGTCGTTGATGATATTTAAAATGTGGTGTTATGTGGCTACAAATCAACCGCGCTTCCTTTTATAATAGGCCTTACATTTCGACTACAAAATTATTTTTCTCATATATATGTGTACTGTATTTGATTAGTTATTTTGTTCCTGTTTAGCTGTTTTGTCTATATTTCCTACAGGGACTATTTCCTGAGAAGAAACTTCAAGTACCTTTGAGTATTCACAATACGTAGTGGCGCAATTGTACTCGATTCAGTGTTAATACCTGCAAATTGACCCCAACATTTGTGGATTTTTGAAATTTGATTGCGTTTTGATTACCTACCTGACGTATGCGCTTTGAGGTTGAACAAACTTTGGATAAGATGCGTAAAACTTTTTAGTTTTTTCTGCGTATAACTAAAACACGTTTAGGTAACCGAAGTTAATCCTGGTTCAACTTTCTGCGACCATATGTCATGTAACGTTTACTTTTGCATTGATTCGTATAAATCGTTCAAAGTGTCCGAGAAAAAAAACGTAATAGTTAATGATGGTGTGTATTTCTCTGTGTTTTTAATTGCAGCTCACTCCACATGTTAGGAAAATCGAAACACGAAATAATATTGTTTGTTGTGCGTGCAGGGTCACGTACCACATGCTGGATAAAATTTATTGCACACTGGATAAAAAAAATCGTTGTTTACAGGTTTCGATATATCAAATTAACACAACAATGTAGTGCGATTGTTTTGTCACAATTAGAGGAAAGTAGCAAAATTCCTGTCGTTGTAAAGTTTCCATTCCATCATCAAAGGTGCTCTTATTAATAATGAAATATCAGCCACAGTTTCAATACAGTGTTTATGTTATATTTTTCGGCCCGCGCATCTACTGTGCACACTCGTAACAATTTGCGTAATATAAAACATAACATAAAATTACTTTTAAATAGGTTGAATATTTGTTTGTTTGTTGAAGTTTGAAGCATAATGTTGAGCGCAAAATTTTATGTATCTTGCAACGACGCCAAACCTCAAGACAACTAAATTGCAAAATGATAGATGCTTGACAGAAAAATAAAAAAATATAGATCAGATGTCCCCCGAGCCGTATACAGTTTCATTGTTTACTGTGCTGAATATATATGTATCTATCACTGTGTTAAACCTGCCTACAGTGGAAAAAAAGGTGAGGGACTCCTTCTCGATGATGCAGATCAGATAAAATGTATGTTCGATATAAGCGCGTGATACATGGGATTAAGTAAGGTCATGTTGCCTACTATTACAGGCGCGATAAGCAGAAAGTCGAGAGCCTTATCGATATATGTGTTTGTGGTTTATCAGGTAATGCAAATCTTGTAGCAGAGTCAAGTTTAGAATATATATTTAAGTTGGCAGATGCTTTTCAAGCAGTCAAACAAAATCATCTGTAAAAATTATTTTATTCCATAAGATTCGCCTAAACGTTATTACCTAATTTCAAAACTTGGAATAAATGAATCAAATCATTTTATTTAGCGGCAATAACCATGATAACAAAACAATGCAATATATACAGAGGGTAAAATGACATGTTGCGCACCGCTAAACCTTAAGGGTTATCGAATCAGGCGCAATGTTAAGGTGAGAATTACCATCTGCCGCACAAGAATAGCCAGTGAAGTAAATTTCTTTTGGCAAAGCAGACCTAGTTAAGTTTTTTCTAATGTACTTAAAAATTCGGTTGATCCAGTTTTTTTGTAAAAAATTAAGCAATCTTCCAAGGAAATAACACTCCTGTTTCATCTCTGAGGTCAATAAATTTGTGTGCTTTTGTACAAAAAATACGTCTTAGGGACGCCCTGGCATAAAATGATGAAAACCACACTACATAACTACAGACGAAAGGAGCTTAGAAAAATCCACAGGTAGAAAACCCTACATAGGGGTAAATATTTGCGTTGGAGACAAATACTTGCACTTACACAAATAACAAAATTGTGTCCTATAAGTACAGAAAATTTGTTTGTGGCGGAAACCAAACGGAAATTTCGTTGCAGAGTTGATCAAAATTATGTTGTTTGGTGACAATGATAGAAGATGGCAAAAATCAGTAATTCTTACATTAAGGTGGGCACATGGATTATGTACAAAAATCGTATAATCTTCTTTTACTCCTTAGCTTCCGTGATTTCATCACTTGGAATATCACAATAACGTGTTTTCAAACAAAACTTTCGATGTATTCGTTTGTGTGTACACTACACCTGATCTGTTGATTACAGTTGCATATTCGTCATTATTACAGACCCTATATTTTATTATTTTAATACCTTGAAAGTTCAATAGCATTAGCGTTGTCTGAACGCTCTGTTGTGTTCCGTGCACGATCCATATTTTCTGTATCTGGAGCATTTTTTGGGGCACGGTTGTTCTAAAACAGTTGCATTGTATGGTGATAACGCAATTGTAACAAGTTAAAATTGCACTGAAGGTTTACCTTGCAATGAATACAAGCAATTTCTTTTCCAAATTTTCCGCTGAAGTAAAAATAAATCCAAGGATTGGTGCACGAATTCAAACATGCAACAAGATGAATCACCGAGCTTACAATGTCTGTAGGGTTTCAAAAATGGTGAAATTGCGTGTATTATTATCACTACTATGCATGAATACATGAAGATAGAATGTAAAACTTACTATTACGATCGATTGCTCCCCAAACACCCAACATCTGCACCAGAAAAAACGGCAACCAACATACAATGTATGTAATTACGATGACAAGCGTCATTTTAACAGTTTTTATTTTTGCGCGGGATATCATAGCAGTGCTGCTGGCACGAGGCGCGAAGCTGTCTGAAACAAATGTGAGAAATGCATTTATAATAAATCCTTTAGGACGAAGATAGTTGACAGTTTAAGTGAGCTCGATACTAAATTATGTATGTGCGTTTTTCAAAACCAAGACCTAAAACGTCAATCTTTGTGGACTCACAAAGTATTTCAATTGGGACATAAAGAATTATAAACATGAAATAATAAGCTAAATACAGGTACATGATTTCCTGAATATATTTGCTTTATTTATTGTTTTTCTCTTCCGAAACAAGCTGTTTTGACTTGGTTTACATTCATACCTTTTGCTATTTTAGTTGTTTTCATCTGGCGTGCCGCTTCGTTTTTGTCTCGAAAATTTTTCATAATAGCTTTTGCAATTTGGCCATAAAAGAAAATCAGAAGACATGTCGGAATGACCTGAATATTCAAGCGGAATAAACCTAATAACGGCATTTCACAAATCTAAATTGGTATCAAATATTTTAAGCGACGCGCTAAACTGGTTTAAACGCGTTTTCGTTGCATCGTGTCATTTTGTTATTAAATATTTGTCAAATCCCGTGTTGTTAGTTTTGCTAGATATTGGTTAAAAATCAAAGAAGCGGAATCTACGTTAAAAGAAATCGATTTCCAGCTAAATGACAGCCCGTGCTGTCTGAAAATAGGCGACGCCGATTTTTAAGTTGCATTGTTTTATCTTACTGCATAATTTATTAGTTTGACTGGGAATGAAGAATTTTACACGTGGACAATATAAACACTTCTTACCAGCACGGAAATAAAGTACCATGTCACATATCCGCGAACAAATTGCAAGGTAACGGTTTTAATCATTATGCACTTCGTTTGTTGACTGGGACGCTCGTTTAAAACTATCTGAAAGTCAAAGTTTGGTAACATAATCAAGCTCTTTTTATGCGTAAAAGTTTAATTGACCTGAGGAATGGACAAAACCATCGCCACAATCCAAGCAACAGCAATTCTCACATGAACCATCTTCTTGGTACACTTGAAAGACCGCATGGGATATTGGATTGCCATGTAACGGTCGAAAGCAACGCACAAAAGTACGCAAGTGCTTGCGTACATCGATACAATTTGTAAGTATTTCATAATCCTGTAGAACATTTTGCAAAACATATTTACTCAAACACACAATCAAAAAATACTTTTTTATGCTTTTATATCGTCTTTTTTAAGAAAAAGTTTTACTTGCAAGTGAAGTCGTTGCCTTGAAACCCACTACCCATTCTTAACAGCCATTCTGGAAGGACTTGAAAAATAGCTGTTGCAAGATCGGCAATTGCAAGATGCATAATGAACATGTTCATCCGAGTTCGTTTCTCACGACGTCGGAAAACCCAAACCAAAACACATAGGTTTCCGACCTGAAATGAAAGTGGATTACACTTTAATATGTTCTCTAGATATATATCGTATCGGTTTAGTTTAATATTATTAATGTGATGCTTGTGACATCAGCAAGATAATTCATTAATAATAATTATTAACATGCAGCGTTTACCAAACATATGCAATTCCAAAAATTTTCACCAGACATGTTTTGACTTAGCCCGATCAACTAGGAAAAATACAATTGTCACAACTGAAACAAACTGCTTTAGATATAAGCTGCGTTAGCTATAAACGTGCTACAAAAAAAGTGTTTAGATGAAAAACCAAAAAGTCTGAAAATTTACAGAAATCCACTTACCAGTGCTGCAATGAAAAGACTTCCCAAAACAATTAACTCAGTCCTTTGAATGGTTTTCTGGTGGGTTGTTAGATGTCTTCTTATTGCTGCTGACATAAGGGAGTCAACAGCAGTTGTGTAGTGTGCAACGATACTATTTGAGCCAGTCGTTACAGACATATTGTCATTAAAATCAAAATTGGGCGACGTTTGTTAGAACGTTTCACTTCTACAAAAATATTGGTGACACGTTATAGTTGGACATGTAAAATACAATAGGAAGTTACATATTTCCAACTGCAAAATTTTTAAAAAATAATCAGCTCATCGTATGCACACCTCACTTCTATATTATTTACAAGCGTCAGACAGTCAGAGCAACGTTGCTTTGTCATAAAGTCAACGCTTCTCAGGTCTTTGCACTCCCCACTGAATTTGAGCACTTCTCTTCGACAGCAAATCAATGGATGAAGTTGTTCTAGAAGCTACATGTCGCACGCCAATTGCAAACACGAACAGAAAAAAAACATCTGAGCCAACAGGCCTCGATCAATTCTTAGGAGTGAAAAAGGCACAAGGCCGACAATGGAATTTTATGACAGCTAATTAGCAACCAATCAAATTTCTCAGGAAGCAGCTACATCTGTTCAGATGAAATACCTGGTTACGAAATCGGTTGCCTTGACAACACAGGATTCTGTTCGCCCCGATCAATACATGCTAAATACAAATTGCTGCAGCTCCTTCAAAAACACGTTCTAATGCCATTTCAAAGTATTTCTGTTCTTGTTTCCTCAGCCCTACAGTTTGCTAGCCGACGTACTTAAAAGTCACCAAATCAAAGATAACCCCAAGAAACAGTGTGAAATTTAAATAAATCAGCTACAATAAAGTCTGCCGCAAACAGAGCCTTCTTCAAACCAGCGAGAGCTTGACTCCCATTTGTACTGTAAGCATCGTGTTGTTATAGCAGACCTTGAAACTTTCTATTTCGTATGGCAACATAGTTTCCTTGCAATAAACGCGTAATTATTTACAAAATAAAACAAATATGTATCTGTCGTACTGTCGCTTTTGTTTAAAATCATTAGCCGTTTGTCTCACAAGGTCGTTATATATATATATACATATTTCGCCTACTTACGTATTAGGCATCATCAGTATCACTGAAAACATATTGCATTAAACTCGGCGTTGTTTTGGGCAAGTCTTTGTCGGCCATGAGCTAATTGAGTAAGTCTCGTACTTAGTACGAACTCCCATTGGGATAATGACAAATGTGGTTGCTGTGTAGCACATCATCAATCACCTCCCTTAACAGATGTGAAAGCCAAGAATAAAATTTCATATTTTTTTTAAATGTTTTTTTGAATATATATATTTCGCCAATGCGGCATCCACAGGATTGTGGTCTGGAGGTTAAGTGTGTACATGTTAGTCTTGATGTGTGCTATTGATGCTAATCACTACGATTACTCTTGTTGTTTTTAGAATACTGAGGATGCCGCATAGGCGAAATATATATATTCAACAAAACATTTTGGTTGGATGATTAAGTAGCCATCTAGGCCAGTCCTAGTTATCACATTGCTAACTATATTGGATTCAGAAAGAATTGAATTTCCAACAAACATGTCCTAAACGCCTGCGACGCATGTGTCAGGGATAATCCCCATCGACGATTGCTGAGTCTTCGTAAGTCTTGTTGCAACATCGAAAATCACTCATGCATATAATACTGCGTCACATCGTACGTAGTTGAAATTCAACACAATGCCAATTTGGCTTGTGTGACGTCATAATGCTATAGGACTCTGCCATGCTTCGGCAATTTAGATGTTGAGGTTTGCGCCACGTGTATAGCGTGCTTTAAAGTTGCTGTTAGGTTTATTATACTGTTGTTAAAATTGTGAGGAAGACACGCGTTTTAGGGAATTGAAAAGACAGTTTGCAACCACCTAGTGTGACGACAGCACGGTGCCAAACGCAAAATTCTGCTGTTACATTAAAGTTTTCAGAAATATTTGAAACAAAGTTTCGAAGAAGTTTTTCTTCTTAAAGATGTGTGAAAACATGGATACCACTGCATCACTGACAAGCTTAATAGTTGGCATGTAGCGGCTGAGACAGGAATTCTGAATAAAGAAGTATCTAAAACTCAACTTAACGAAGTTACTCTTGCAAAATACGTACCGTGTTTATTTTGCCTCTTGCGAAGACGCGCTGTATGCGAGGACGAGTGAAGTCCGTCAAACAATGTAAGGAGTTCGAAACCAGAATTGCGGAGTTAACGTCATTTGAACCACCAAATGTATTGCCCGAAGTCCACATTTCAGGACATCAACCGTGGCTTCTAGGCCCAAAACTTTACGTTCCAGCCGCTCGCATTCGTCTGTGGGGAGCTCATTTGCCGGAGCGAGAGTTGGTATTGATTCGCCTAAAAGAAGTCGACGAGGAAAACGGCCTGGTAGTAGGGCAACGAAAGGCAGAAATGAAAAAGGTTGCTTTTAGAAAGACGAAAAGTTAAAGGCAACGATTTCCAGGCTGACAAGGCAAGAAAATAATAAATGAAGAACCCAACGTTCTCCCGTCGTCGGACAACGGGTCCAACCATGGCCAAAACCCAGAAATTGAATTAATTTCCACGGTCATAGCTGTCGAAAAAGTTCCGAAGACATCTTTTCCTGCTCGAGCTTATGCTTCACGAATCCAAAACAAGGAAGTACCACGTGACAACGTTCGTCCTCTTGTACGTTATCCTGTATTAAATGCACACCCGAATTTGGAAACAAAAAAGAGAGTCCAGCTGTATTACTGTGCATCGTTGTAAAAGGATGAGTATGCCGAAGCCCGATCACACGACGTACTTGGGAAATCTACAGATTGTTAGATGTTTGTACGTTCCTGTGAGTTCAATCTCTAATGCAAGGCGCGAAGTGACGATATGCGACTGACATTTCTGGTTAATCAATGCAAGGGAAAGGCGAGGTTCCTAATTAAAAATTATTTTGTCCTGAAGACAAAGTTATCCAGTGGTAACATTTTCTAAAATGTTTGTTGGTGCTTTAAAAATTTTGCTGACTAAAACACGTTGGGTCATTTTGTGGCTTTGGCAAACAAGTTCCCATACGAGTCACTTTACCTGGTCAGTTGTTTGTGTCCCGGGAGGTAGAAGAAAAGCGACGTGGTAAAAAAGGTTCAAAGAGGGGGTTCCTAAGAGATAATTTAACTGGTTTGGTCATCGACATACGTCGAGGCTTTTCACCCAGCCAAGTCCCGTACGTTCTATATAGGACATGCGTGTCTATGTCGGAAAACTATACAATAGAACTTTTTGCAACGAGCCCCCATGCGGGGTTTCAATGCTGTGAAGAATTGACATTCATCGTACTTTTCGATTAGTCTGGTTAAAATTCGAGTCAATGGTCGAGAGGTCAGTACTCGTTCTTCGACTTGGGATCCGATACAAGTTTTTTGACAAGAAGTTAGCAGATGTACTTCCAATAGCCGGAAGGCCGAGGCAAGTTACCATGTCCAGCAGCGTCGGAAGAAGGTCCGCAAATTACAGTTGACGCAAGTTTTAGGTCATTAAATGAAGATAAAAAAAGTCGAGCTCAATCCAGGAAGGTAGGGAACTGGATGCCTTCTGCAATTTCCACAGTTGTGCAATGGGAGGTTGACGTTCCGTACGCCCATAGAGTCTTGGAGATAAGAGTAAGAGATCGCAAACAACCATTTGCTGCGAGAACACCGTCTATCTGTTATCCTGCTGTTGATAATATATCTGTGAATTTCCTGTGAATCATGGAGAGAAGAATTCCAGCAAGAACCTGATGACATTCCATTCCCCACGTCAGTTGAGGACAGGAAAGTGATCAACATGATAAAGTAAACCATAACGAAGAACAGTTCTGTTTTTAACTTCCATAGCGAAGTAAAGTTACTCTGCCGTATGACAGCCGTTTATGGAAAGATTCTGTATAAACAGTATTGACCAAGTGGCTGATGTGGAAGCAATGTTTTGCCAGTTCCGCGTTCAAAAAAGCTCTTTGATGCCTTCAGGTTTGTGTTGTGGCCGGGGAGAATTATCTAAAATTCCTACGGTTTTTCGAATGCTGGTGCATATTTTTGGCGCTACATTGTCACCTAGCTGTGCCACATTTTGCTTGCCGAAAAACGTTGAAAAATTTGGTGCCCCTGGACGGAGGGAATATCGTTCGCAATGTTTTTTTATTTTTGTTTGACTTCAGCTAATACATTTGCGCGCGTTGTTAGTTTAGTTGCGCAGCTATGTGACTCGATCGTCTTATGCAAGGGTGGAAAACCCGGGGAGGACGCAGGGGACTACCCACCAATATTTTGGTTGGTGGGAACGTAGTATTTGCTCTCTCCGAAAAATATTTCTCTCTCCGAAAAATCGATGATTTTTAATGTTTGGTGTTTCAACTCCCTTGGGCATTGAAAAAAGCCTTATTTACATGTATACATTTAATATCTTGCCGATTAATTTGTGGAAGATGCTGGTCACAAGAATATTTGTGCACAATTGCCTTGTGTCAGAACTGGCCCGACCGACAACGCAATTTTCAACCCGGAGATGTGGTGATGATCGTAGATGAAGCTCAACCCTGATGTCGTTGGGAGATGGGACGGGTTCTGCGTGCGTTCCCGGACCGCCACGGTGTCGTTCGTCAGGTCCAAGTAAAAACGCAATCTGGCTCCACATATAAACGGCCGATTGCAAAATTACGCTTGCTCTGCGAGGCAAACACGGCAAACGAATAAGTGCATCCGACGCATTCAGGTCCCACAGTCGTCGAACTGACCTTGCATTGCGGTGCACAGGATCCTAAACTAATGAAGATAGATCATGGACGCTATGCTTATCTTGTTTGCAGCTTTACATTTGTTTCATATGCCTGGCTGGAGCTTGCTCGCCGACGGCACGCATGTTTTGCTTTCTTTAATTCGTTGTTTCGTGATTTCAATGTTTTCTTTGTTTGTTCGTAAGTGTGTTAAACTTTAAAATCACATTTAGCAGGGAGACTGTAATATCGAAAATCACACCTACGTAATACTGCGTCACATCGTACGTAATTGAATTTCAACACAATGCCAATTTGGCCTATGTGACGTCATAATGCTATTTACCTTACGTTCATTTGCTTTGGCACACTTAGTTGTCAAGGTTTGTGTCACGTTCAGAAAACTGTGCGTTTTTGTATTCGTGGTCTGATTCGCAATCTATTACGTGAAGACACGTGATCCCTTTGTGTGTGATCGTTGGCGCTTGGGGGAATTAAAAAAGACAGTTTCCAACCCCTTGAAGTGAAGTCGAACCGCTTGATGTGATTTCAACTTCTTGTTTGATTTTGAACCTTACACGTAATTCCCACGTACAAGTGTTCAGCGCAACAACTAAAAAAAAGAACTACGTCAGCAAATACTAAGGATGTGACAAAACAGAAAAGATTCGGATTCGGTCGAATCCAAATACCTGCACCTAATATTCGGACGAATCCGAATAGCATCATAAATTTACACATTGGTCTTGAAAACAGCAAGGCCTTTTAAATGTGGACGTCTGTCTTGTGACTTGCCGCACGTAGCTTGTTTCGCTCTCCATTTTGTGTCCGCGAAACTTTAATAATGGCAATAATTCAGGTTACCTTGCTTACAAATCCTCATCAAGGTTGCTTGGCATATGGGTCGGGCGCAAAGTTTCCAATTAACTGCTTTTACAATATTTCTTTTCAAGCCGAATGACGCCACCAGGCGGATGAAGCAGACTGCTTAAATATACTAGAATAAAATGGTGCAGAGGCGCCAGTAACTTGTTAGACGACGATCCATTTATGACTGTGATTTCGCAATGATGGATTTTGCAATTGGCTTGTCAAGAAAATACCTGCACAGCGAGGTGATTCCCCTACGCACTTACGAAATAAATTAAGGCATACTTTTCAGACAGAAACTGACGATGCCGTTATAGGAAAAAATAATACTTTTGTTTTTTAAATAAACGTAATACTGGCGCTGATCATCACTCATTTGAGTTTCCTGGAAGGCATAAGTCACTACTCTAAGCAACTAACTAAGGTAAGTTGCAGAACTATTGTTTGTGTATAAACATTGGCGATATTAATTTTTCTCGGGTTGAAAATATTTTCTGTTTTATCGCCAGCAAAATGAACAGGAAAATAGCATGTTCTGCATGAAGCGCGATTTTCACGATTATACAATGATACATTTTTTTCTAGCGAAGTCCCTCATTGCTTGCTTTACATCACTTGAGCGGATATTTCACATCCGTGTTGACTTAATTTATGGCAGGCAACAAAAGTGTGAGGTAACGCAAGGACAGAGATATTACTTTTGTCCTCTTACGTCGCTTGTCAGCGTGTTTACGACACTTTACTCGTTAAGGTGCACACGACCTACCTACCTCGTCAGCCTCAGGTATGTGTATCAATATCAGGTGCAAGGGATCATATATTAATGTTTATTACATGTGCAATAAAACTTAATCACCACCTAAACAACCACGCATGTGTAATGTTTCATACTTCGAACTCAAATGCACTAACATACTGAAATACTAAATAAATTATGTATCGCCTCGAGTTAGACTTTCCTCGAAATTAACAACCATATGGATATGAATAACAATAAGTGTTGCGCTTAAACCTCTTAAATACTACGAACATGTGTGATGTTTAATAGAGGCCTATAAAGGTTCGCCCCGTGTTCTGCAATAAATTTGTGATTACATTCGTGAACTACGCGTTTTTACACTTTATGCAACACTAAAAGTAAAAAAATCATGCAATCAAGAAATGCTAACAATTAAATAAAAAGCGCGGCGTCAAAAACCTTAAATGGATGTTAGCGGCAAAAGATTACAGGTGAGTAATGCATCTCTGGCACAAACCCCGAAAGGCAATCTCCATCGTCGCGTTTTTCTTTTCAATAATGAGGGACGGTGCGTGGCGTTCCTAGAAAAGCAATTGAGAGAAGCCGGTGATAATGGCGTCTGTACCTTTGCAATCCGGCTTGCAGTTTGTCTGTAACCGTTGCAGAGTGTGGTGTCACTTGTTCAGGATAATGTTTAAGTCGTGATTATGCTTTGACAGGAACGCATTTTTTAGTTTTGTTGGTGTAAATTAATGTTTTAGCAAGCTAATATTTAAACACCGAAGTACATCGGGTGAAACATCCCGACCTGATAGTTCCAAGTGGTGAGTAATTATAAGTAAATAGTTTGCAACAAGCAGTATTTCAAATACGTAATGTCTAGATTTAATCATTAGTCCTTACTTTGTGTGTATTGAGTTGTTTCAACCAGAAATTCTTCACAACCTTTTGTAAAATGTCCTCGTATACTTTATAGAAAAAAAACTAATGCCAGTATATTCGTTTATCCCCTACTGCGGTGGTTGTCAAACGTTTTAGCGCTACGAGACTACATAAACCTCTGTAAGGAGCATTAAAAATTATCAATTTAAAGATAAAACTATGTGCATGATCAACATCTTTGCTTGTTAGTTTGAGTAAAAACGTTTATGATTTTCACAATACTTTTATGAAAAGTCGCAAAAAGGCAACAGAGAGTAGCAATAGATAATTGCTGTCCAACAATGACATTTGAACAAAAAAAATATATATATTATACTTTATATCAGTGTTTATTAACTCCGCGTTATCATTTTATTGGTATATATTATTTTCATTATTAATGCATTTTTGCTTGTGCGAAGTGCATACTTTTGCCTCACAAATTTTTAATTGTTGGTAATACTTTTAATTACATTTTAGCATAGATTTTTTAATTTATCGGAAGTAGTTTTTTTTAGATTTTACCGGTCCGTAGGGGCAAAAGGGTTACGAACAACTGCAAAATATTGCATTCGGCAAATATACATCAATGTACAAGGGTTGGGTTTAACGCTCGTTGGGTTTTATTTGTATTCTATTATATACAACAATTACCTTCACAAACCTTGTTTGTTATGCTAAATTTTTTTACTGTTCAGATAAAATTTGAAAACGCGATGGCGAAGACAAAATCTCTCAAGAACGAACAATCTTCAGCGCGATTTCAGATACCCAGTGGTAAGTGAACTTTAGCAGCATATTTCTTATATTGTGTTATCACAAAACCTCTGTAGTAAAACTAACTTATTTCCATTAAAGTGTCATGGTACAAATGTCGCCACAATGATGGTGTACTTTTCCTGGGGTACGGAGTGTTTTTTTGTGTATTGATGATAACATAAATATTTTTAATCAATAATCATACCATCACGGTCATAATGTATGATTTGGATTCAGAAAACATCAACGAAACTTCAATTTTTGATGGTGCTTTTGAATTGGAAGATCTGATCTTAGATCATTCCGCTTTTTCCGGTGCAATCTCCAACAACGCAACAACTCAGCAACCAAGCCTTCAAACATTTTTAAACCCTCCTATTATAAATCGTATCAGCAACGACCAAAAAAACAATATCAGTTGCTCATTTGTTCCCAATCCTTGTTTTCCGGACGACGAAAACTTTTTTAATACTTTTTCCGAATCTTACGATATTCTTGACGATTTCAAAACTAAACCATCATCAAAATCCCTGGAGGTGATTGTAAAACAAGATGAAGATGTTTGTAAACCTCCCGAGCATATTTTGGGCAACGATTTGTCCACAAATTTTGAGAACGACAAAAATGTTCATCGGCGTCGGGATTACAGCTTAAGCAACGACAGTGGGGTTGAAGGTTGCAGCTTTTTGGATCAAACAACCATGCATTCCACCAACGAACCAAACTTCATGACGGACATTCACAACCAAACCGGTTCAACATTGTCTCAAGGTTACACAAACCAATTTACGAATTTGTTGGAAAGCAGAGCGACCTCTAGCGACTCAACTTCCTCGTTGCCAGCGAACGTGAATAAACATCCACAAAATCGTTGCATATCGAACGATTCTGAGGTTGATATTGGGCAACTAATAGACATTAGCGATTCTCGAAAAGGAAGCATTGATTCCGATGCGGGAGGGAATGGCGAAATTTACGGCGGAGGAGAAGTGTTCAGTCCCAATCAATTTTCCAACGGTGATATGGGTGACACCAAAAACGCCAGTAAAAAGACCGCATACAACGAAAAGTGGGGTGTTAAGGTTCTTAAAGGTAAATTTTTCTTTTTTTTCTTTAACAAACGTTAGATCATATCCCTGCATCTAAAAATATGTGTGTTAAACAACTACACTATTCGGTTCATAACTTATTTGTCATGTCGGATAAAATGCATTTTTAAGAAACAGCATAGCTTGATATTTCTTGTGGTATAAATTGTTTGTTAGGCAGCTTACTGCGATGTTCTCTCTTAGATCTCTTCTTGAATAGGCCGCAGCAATTATCACGCACAAAAGGTCGCTGGCGCCCGATAGGCAACGTGACTATTATTCAGTTTAGAAGTAAACTGCAAATAATGACATTTAAAACGGAGGCGCAAAGAAAACACGAAAGAGCCTTCAGGGTATTTATTAAATGAGTCTACTCCTGAAATAAGCTTTTATTGTCCTGTTGTTGACAAAAGTGGTCCTTTGGTTCGTCAAAGTACTTTCGTAATACGAACATTTTTAATTATGCACTGGTCTCCAACATCCCATAGTCAGTACATGAAAGTTTGCTTTTAAAATCTTTTCCTCGAACTGCGGAACTTGTGCATTTCCTGGTTTCCCGACATGGGCAAAAAGCAAAAGAACCTGTGATTAAAGTATTAGAGGTTGACTTTCACGTTGACTTTCTCGGGACGATGATGGATTAGAGAGCGGTTTATCCGATCACGTTGCGTTTCGGGGAGTTTGCTTACTTACTTGTTGTCGTTGTTTAGAGTCACTTTTTGCCTATGGGAATACACCGATGTGTGTTTGTATATTTTTGTCAAAGGCAACGGCACTTCCTATTTAAACTAACCTTCTAAGCAATATAGTGTAATGCAGCAAATATGTGAAAGTTTTGCTTTAATAACATGGTTGGACAATTTATTTTAATTTAGCTTGGTGCACGGAAGTCAACCTAAATCCAGAGTTTGAAAAGCAAAGCGCAACCGAACTGAATGATATGCTATGTCGGTTTTGGAGTGAGGTTCGCAAATCCAACGGAGACTATTATGGACGAAATAGCCTTTTTAACCTTCGTGCCATGATCAACAAACATCTAAAGGGAAAGCCATACTGCGTCGCATTCGATATCGTAACAGATGAACGTTTCAGGTGAGTTGTTAATGAACTCTTTTTGCAAAATATTAATTTTATATCTAACCGTTACATTTAAAAAACAATGTCTACAATTTATTATTCACAGAACATCAAATGAAAAACTGGAATCTCAGTTGAAATTGTTAAAAGGTATCGGACGGACAATAACGCATAAACAACCAATTTCTCTTTGCGATCTGCGGAAGATGTACGACACAAACATTCTCGGAACTTCAAACCCTCTAGCGCTTTTGAGAAAGGTAATTGTTATTGTTTTGCACTTCCTAGAAAGTCATTCATTTACAACAGCGTTGACATATGTTTGTTTTTCTGTCTGACTTGTGATGCAGTAAACAACCCGCTCACAGTTTTTCGTAAACATATAAATTTATTTTCCTGAATATATCGCAAAGAAACTGTATGTTTATTCGACACCTAAAATAATTTTAATATTTTGTAGATTGTGGTATTCACTGGTTATATTAACAAAGTGCACCGATAGTACTATAAAGTAAAATGTAAACACTATAATTTTTCAGGTGTGGTTTGAAATCACTCTTCACTTTTGCCACAAGGGAGCTGAAGCTCAAGAAAAACTAAAAAAATCATCATTTGACATTTTCCGTGATGTAAATGGACTACGATACGTGGCAAGAATTGGAGGCTCAAATGACGCCGACGAGGTTTGGTCCAACTAAATATCTCTATGAATGTAACGCACAAAAATTTGTAAAAAGGCCGACAATGGCTTCAGTTAATAAATAGTTGTTCGTAACTTCTAACACATAATTTTTTGTGAATTTTTTGATCAAAGATTATAAAAGAGTTTTGTTGTCAAATCTACAGATACGGATGTATGAAACTGGTGGTGAGCTTTGCCCGGTAAAGAGTTATGAACTTTATCTATCAAAACTTCATTTACAACAACCTCGCCTTTTTCAACAACCGAGAAGAAAATCAACACCAGACTCACTCATGTGGTACGGGAAAGCCCCAATCGGAGAAAAGGCCTTGCAACAAATGATGGCTAATATATCAAGTGAGTTCAAAGCTTGTTGACTTAAAAACCAACTTCTCAAAGTGAAGCTAAAAACTATAAATCACTCAATTTCATTATATGTTTCATTTTTATTATGTTTTACAGACGCCGCAAGACTTTCGAAGCGATACACCAACCATTGTGTGCGCACAACTGCATTGGAACAATTCAGTTCATCTCGCCGGAAAAGTGGCAATTTGAACCGGTCGGAAAGGACACAAAACACGGCTACCTTAAGTGAACCACTGAGCACCCCTACCACGTTCACCACACACTTACATGCACTTCCACAACAAAAGAAAATAGAACAACATATCGAACAAATCAGTTCTGCAAGCAACCATGTTTCAACAGATTGCAGCAGCATGGTTTCCAGTCAGTCTTGTGGACATTCTTCTCTGGTTCAACAAGCTACGTTTCCGAACGTGTTCCAGAAAGATTACACTAGCGATGTAACAGCTTTATTGGAAATGGACAGTCGAAACATAGCAAAAAGACCATATGTTCAAGATTTTCCGTCCTATCCCCCTCCTGCTTATGCCGACAATCAATCGGAATCACGCCCACCTCCAAACAAAAGAATGCGCGTCGAACATCAGTCTTACAATCAATATGATTCAGACTTTCAATGTTTTGATTTTTTTCCGTTCACAAACACAGATCCACAACGTCGGTTTTACCAGGACATAGCAACCGACATTGATGTGTTTCAAAACCAATCTACCTACAAACATTACAGCGATGATAGCGGCACAGGTCGTTCAGTTGTATCGCCAACGCCGATAAGTCAGCCGGAGGAGCATTACAACATTTATTCTATGCAATCTTCGTCGCCAATAAGGTCCATTCCTGCACTAACAGAATACAACAAGGATCTCCAATCTGACGGAACCAGCAAACATCTGACCGATTTGTCATCAAGTTCTTACACCTCGAACAGAATTACACACAATATGTACGGCAATAGAAATTTCTGCCCACAGTTGCAGCAAAACCGTGAGCTCGTACCAAGTATGTGCTTTAGCGATGATGTAGAAAAGTTCGAACGCTATCCCCAACATGCTGTTAAACGTGAAGAAAATTTGTAATATGTTTTCGTAAAGTTTTTATGTGGACGACTTAGATATTTTATCGTTATGCATATCATTCTATGACAGCATTGTGTTCCTTTTTGTAAAGTTGTTGGTTTGCTTTGCCTTAAAAATTTGCCTTAATTTTTAACAAATGTAAAAATTATATTTTTGAACTGTTTTGAATGCGAAATGACGTATAGGTGCCTTATAACTCTTTTTGTACTACTAACCAATGAAATAAATACTGCATTCAATAAAACGCAAATTTTGTTCTTCTTTTCAATCCAGATCTGCACTTTTGAAAGTAATATTTTTGTATTCATTCAATATCGTTTTCCCTTTCACGTGCTTTAAAAAGTGAGATTGTGAATAAATTTACATAAAATACACACGTTTACAATAATTTTGTACAAATCACCAGCACCACGCTACATATGTAGAGGTAGATGAAAGTTACAATAATTAACAAACTTTCTGAGATTCTCTCCGCCAACTTGGACTATGAGAAGGCGAAACTTTAATGTGTTTTACAATAAGTAAGAGGTAGAAAAATGTTAGGAGGTAAGTCATCGCATCGACCTCTCGTTGGCTTTGCGTTAAAAAAACTCACAAAAGGAACATTTACAAGAAATTTGAATCACAAAAAATATTTTTATATCAACAAATTTAGTTCATGGACTTTCCAAATCAGTTTGGTTTGTGCCATCGGTATCACCATCACCGGGAATAACAACGAATCTGATCGGAGACTCGGTTGGATCTTCAATGCTCGTTGCTGCAGAAATCATGTTAAAATTCGTTAATTGTGAAACTTGCCTAATAGAAACGGTAAATATACTACCTAAACCAATGATAAGACCGATGACAATTGCAAGTAATAGCAAAGCCAATATTAATCCCATAATTAGAGAAATGCATTTTCTGCGAGTAATGGGTTCATCGTCCGTTTCATCACCGAGATATTTCCATATTTGTCGGGGACATACGCACCACGAAGTCCCCAAACCGTACAGAAGGCTCGTTTTACTTTCAGGCCTACAGATTAGACGAAGAGATTATCGCAAACTGTAACTTCAATAAAAAAATAAAAACATAATTTCCCAATTTAAACTGGCTTTGAAAAGCCTAAACACACAGTTTTTTAGTCACCTTCCATCCCAACCTTGACCAGCTCGTGATGACATGGCTGAAGTTGTCGCCCATTCTGACAGCTTGGAATTACGGGACTAAAATAACATAATACAAGCATTTAGAGATTTGCCATATCATGCCACATCGCACTACGTTTGATACCTCAATATCTTTTAATTTTTCAGCAATTTTGTAAACATTTTCTTTCTGTGCGCGAATACACTGCTTGGTGCGTTTTCGTTGCTGCTTCTGTTTACTGCCTGATTTACGCTGGCCATTTTTCATTTCATTTAAATGCCTCTCCACGTTAATTAACTTATCCTTCAACGTTGTTACTTCCTCGATTACTAATTTAACTTCATTAGTTGATGTCATGATAAACACTTTTTGTAGGTATATCTCCACAAATAATTCAGGCGTAAGTACATGTAAGGATTTCAAATGAGTGATGGAAACCCAGTGTGAGTCAAATACCCAAACACTTTTTTTGCGAAAACCTTTGTGTTAAAAGTACGAGTTTAGGAATTAACTGACAAACAAGTAGCCATCAGAATGGACTTTATTGACACAGCAGCCAAGGATTTTAAAATGACACATTCAAGAATTCGCAAAACAATACCAAACGCATTGAAGTGCCCACTTGAGGTTAAGGCTCCCCACTGCTTTTGTTTGACGAAAACAATGTAGTTGTTAAACTCAAAAAGAAGTTGGACATGTTTTTAACTGGTGCATCGCCTAAACATTTACAAATTGGTTTGCCTTAGACCTCTTCAAAGGTCAAGGAGCAACGGAAACTCTAACCATTGTATTTTGACGAAACACACAGTTACTGACCTGTATTGCCGAAACGGTCTCTTCTACTTGTGTGAAATCGCTATCAATCTACAAATAAAAGCGGGCAAAACACTAGTGTTTTATACTTAGTTTGAACACATTTTATTAAAATAAAACTTACATTTTGTAGCAAATATCGAAAAGCACGTTCTAGGTTTTATTTTATTTACCGTGGTAACAGTAAGTTCAGTTTCCAAATGAGGTTTTCTTTTGTATTTTGATGGTTTAGGAGTTTTAGAAAGACCCTCTGTTTGTTTATGGTGCAACGATTTCACGGTCTTTGGTGTTCCTCTATCTCCTATTTCCGTTTCACCCGATACTGGACTACTTCTTATTGGTTTCTATATTCAAATCAATCACATTACTGCATTCTATTGTATGTTTGTCAATAACAAAAAAATCCTACATTGGATGAACCGAGTTTCTTCATTTTAATTTCGTTTGGAGATTGATTAGGCTGAAAATAAAAAAGTAATTTAAAAAAATGTTTTAAAAGTTTAGTGGGCCAATTCAGCGGTATGGTTTCAAAAATTTAACTGTACAAAACGATGTCTATGTGTATTTAATACCGAGTAGTTTGAAAAGTTGACCACCGCCCTCCAATAATAACCAGAGATGGTTATGCTGGAAAGATCTATCTTACTTTTTCCGTGGAAAAAGAAGAACAAACCCACACCTGATCTCTTTTCCAAATACCTTCCCAAATTTGTTTTGCCACCATGATTTGCTGACAGATGCGTCGGATTTTTGTTTGGTTTCGTTTTTCTTAGTGGAAACAAGTAGCTTGGTTGGAGATGTTTGTTTGGTTTGAGTTGGCTTTTCGTTTCCAATGATATTACCAGTGTTTGTTTTGCTTGTTGACTTAAACTTGAAAAGAAAGCTAAGGGTTGACGAAGAAGACCTTCCAGATAAAGGTTTTTTGTCAGATTTAGCTTTCTCCATTTTCTCTTTTACTTTCCTTGTCTTTTTGACATTTATTTCTTTGTCGACATCGGTATTAGCGTCAGCATTCTTGGAAGACTGACGGAGGAAAGTAAGTTGTTACAACAAAGACGAAGGTCATGTCAGGATTATAAACATTTCTATTGCTCAAGTCCGTTCAAACTTGCTACATCGTATTTTTGTGAAACTGATCGCGAAAATTACAAACTAAACTAAGCAATTGCACGAAAACTACAGCAACTAAATGACACCCTCTAAAAGTACCTTTGCACTGCGTATTCTTGCACCCACACTCATTTCTGCTCGTTTAGGTTGTGTGGTAAGCTACAACGAGACTCGGTTAATAAAGTTGTGTGTTCCATTCAGAAATCGAAAAACAATATATTCACCTTGGTACTAACAATTTGTTTGCTAGGTTTTGATTGTTCTGGTAGCTTGCTTGTACTCTTTTTTGCAACGGTTCTGTCTTCTGATATTGGATCTTGTTTCATCGTGTGGCATTTTTTTTGTTTTTCATGTATTTTGTCAAGTGGTGTATCTCGATTCAGTTTGTTTAGTGTGGTTTCAATACAAGAATCAATTGTTTCTACTGGCTCTATGGTTCGAGTGGAGACAGTGGGCATGGTATCCACCACTGGCGTTTTTGACACTTTGACTACGCAACTAGAAACATCCTTATCTTTATCCTTCTCTGCGGCATCTTTGCAAATCACTTCTTCAGTTTTGCACTTTTCTTTCAGCTCTATGTTTTTTTCAGGTATTGTGATGTTTATTTTTTTGTTAAAATCCTCTTTTCCACAGCTGGTTTCATCACCTGCCGAAGCTTCTGGTGGGTTTTCGAAACTGTTACATTTTTCCTTAGCAAACGTATTACTTTCCATGGCAGTTTCTGTTGTAGTATTCAAGCATTTGTCAGAATCCGACAATCTGTTATCAACAGTGCAATCCACAGAAAGTTTTTCTAAATGTACTTCCGGTGCATGTGTGAATAAACGTACAACCTGTGCTTCATCTACCCCAACAATCTCACTGCTCTTTTCAGGCAATATTTGTGGTTCACGTTCTTTTGACTTTTCCAGTTTCTCGACAACACCGCATTCTGATGTAATGTTTTCTGTGCTGATGTCATCCAAGATGATGACATCATCATCGTCATCATCTTTTTTCACAGCTGGTAAAGCTTCGCTTTTCTGTTTTCGTGCAGGTTGGAAAACATTTATCGTTTGCGCGTGGCTGCCATTACATTGCGTTGTTATGCCTAACATACATGATCTACTTACTTTCAGTTTCCCAGGTTTGCTTTCATCCTCAGTATCAAAGAGCTTCTGTATCCTGCGTTTGTCGGTGTCGCCAATTAAATAATTTTCGGGCGTGGTTGTGCTCAAATCACTAAAGGACATTTTTCGCACTGGACCGGGACTGACCTTTGGACTGGTAAGTTAAATAATAACAAGTTTTGCTTTCAAAAAAATAATCGTTTGAAATCATCTACTAGTAGCATTTGTCGCACATAAACAAAAGTCATAATTTCCGGTACACAGAATTTCAGCTATGTTAAGTTACCTATTTATGTGGAAAGAGTGACTCAGCTCTTTGCGAAGCTTCTTTCCCAACTGTGGCGATGCGAAGGGGGATATAATTGTGTGCTCAGGATTTCTTACAAAAACTTCGTCGGTTTTCGTTTCTTCGCCTCTTTTTAGTTCTTCTTCTTGGAATTGTTGATTTTCGTCTTTGTATGATTCCTATTTTTCCGCGAATAAAAATTAGCATTAGAAAAATGCCATGAATGTCGGTTTTCGAGGTTTGACTAGAAATTTGTTTTTTTCTGCAAAACTTATTATCTGACCAAAGATAAATTTCCCGGTTTTTTATATTTGGGATGTGATTCAAACACTTTCAATGCTGCAAATGCCGATGCTAGTAATTAACCGGCCTTTTTAATGAACTAAAGTTATCCTTGGTGAGTAAAAAATTGGTGAAAAATTTATTTGAACAAAAATGAAAACGTTTTTTTGGTTAAATTTAATGTCAACAAGTCAAAACAATTAACTTTGACCTTTTCCATTTTCTTTCGAAACTTTTCTTGTTCGGCATCACGAATTATTTTTTCTGCCTCTCCTATTTTGTGATTCATCTCTGCAATTTGCAACTCGAGATTTGTTACTCTCACATCAATAACCATTTCGGCATCATTTTCGTTGATTGGATTTCTCTCTTTCAACTGCTGTTCCAACTCTAACTTGAGGGCGGCCATTTGACTTTCAAGCTCAGCCTTAATAAAATATATAATAGTTTTGGTGTTTCCGAAAACAGATCGCTTCCAATGATGAATATAAAACATAGGCAGGTAAAGCAAAAAAAAACAATCTAACTATAGCAGTACTACTACCACCTTCAATTCTTCTTGCTGGCGTTTCGTTTCTTCAAATGTACTTGGATAAGCAGAAAAAGAAGAGGGGACGGAAATAGATTCGTTGTAGTAACTCACGTTGGTATACGGAAGTAAATTGACATTGGGCACTGTAATCTGCGTCTAAAAATCGATTGGTTTTACCATAACACACTGGAAGGAATATTGTGACTTACACACCTGCATGTCGTCAGAATAACCTTGTGTAACCGCAGCCGCTGTGCCAAGTTCAGGATCAGCAAGAATAAACAGTGGTGGATTTGGTGGAAGTCCATTGTGTATCTCGCCCATTTGCTGCAGGTATTTTGCATTATTTTGTCACCGATCTACTATTATCTGTCAACTAATTTACCACGTGTTGAAGTGGGGTCAATGATTTTTCGTCATTCTCCTGAAGTTTAACGCTTGTCTCCGTCAACTTTTTGTCAAGATCAATAATGTGTTGTTCAATTTCGCTAATTTTTTGTTCATACTTTTCATGAACGGTGGTTTGGTCGCGCTGTTGGGAGAGTTCTTCATCGAGTAATCTTTTGAGGTTGTACAGTTGTTTTTCCATCTATGTTGAAATAAACCATAATATTACACAAGAGATTGGTTGGCGTAGCCAATGCTAATGTGACAATGTGAATATGTTACATAAAGTAGAAAGTTATGAGCAAAATTTCCGCCAATTAGCTAAAGGAAGAAAAAACTTCAAAGAAACAATTATATTTTACGTCTGCTTGTTCTTTTAACAGTTTAGATGTGGTTTCTTCGTTTTGGCGACGATTTTCATGGTAGTCAGGGTGTTCTTCATAATATTTCTGACAAGAATAAAAACAAGTTTACTGAAGTAGCTCAATGTGACACTTTTGTTTTATGTATTAATTAGTGTAATTACAAGCATTGATGAAACTAGCAAGTTTTTCACAAAATCGTCCTCGATTTTGTAATGACAAGCAGTAGGGAATCACCACCGCATTGACACCTCAACTGGTCATGCTCTAAACCTCTGTTTGTGTTGTATCATCATCTTCCTTTGGTTTCGATTGGTCAACACTGTTGTTTTCATCGGTAGGTGAAACCTTGATGGGTTCTTCCTTGAATTCTTGTGACTTCAAATTTAATACTTGCAATGGATCACATGGAAACTCACCGGAGTTGGTTTTTATTATTGGTTCTATCGCGGGCTCACTTTTTGCATTGGTTTTGCTGGTGTCGTTTGTTTGTTGTATGTCTGGTTTCAAAAGCAGCGGTGACTGTTTGTCTGACTCAGTACTTTCGACGTCTTTTTTATGCTTTTCTTTTTCCTCTTTTTCAAATGATGCAACTTCTGGGGTTGAATGCTTTTCAGCTTCCGCGGTGAATTGGGAAAGACTACTAGATTCCTTCTTCATACTTAGCTTTGATCCAACTTTTTGTCCCAGAAGTTTTGTCAATTGCCATAATGATTGTTTAGTTTTGACACTTGGTTCGCCCGCATCATGATCATTCTTAGCTGCGTTAGACTGCACTGAGTTTTCAAAAAAATCTTGAGGTTGGGCATCAGGTATTTTATTTGGCGTTTCAACTTGCATACATTGGTTTGGTGCTACAAAAGAAGTTTCTTCAAGCTTTTCCTCCAACAACCTCGACTCAATGGACTCACTTTTTGCATCAATGTCGCCAACGTGAATCGTAGTAGATTCCACAAACAGATCCTTTTTGTCTGATATGTCGTCAATGACTTTAGTGTCTTGTATTTTAGCCTGCAACATAGTAATAGCACAATTAACCAGCGAAAATATACACAGTCCAGTTTCCGAACAGTTATTAGGGATGGTAATTATTTTAACAACACAAATCAAATGACTTTATCAAAATTGCGTTTGAAAGTTTGTATGGTTGCAGCTTTTGAGTAGGCAGAGATACAAAACAACACAGCGCAACGGGAATGATTGAAGTTTGTCACATTACATAATCAGCCTTTTTCGATCAAAGTTTAGCTTACCATAGAAAAAGGTTTCTGAGTGTGTTGGCTTTCGTGGATGTTAACTTTAACGAGAGAAGATTTTTCAGGCAATATGCCTCTCGGCATCTCTGTTGCACTGGATGTCGACACAGTCTTTAATAATGATGTAGGGTTGCCGCGAGCCTCGAAAATACTTCCCTCGGTTCGTGTAATTCGTTCGCGTTTTGGAGACGTAGGACTGCTCAGGTCGTCCAAGCCTTTCGAAATATCTGTGGCAAAAGCAACTCGTTTCGTGGTACTGCTTCGAGTTCGAACCTCAGCGCGGCTTCCTTTGGTCAATGATAAGTTAGAAGATCCCGGTGAAATAAACGGAGTGACAGGAGTCTGATTTCCGGATGATTGATTATTTCCCCGCAAGGGAGGAAGTCTCGTAGCTGTAGGTATAAAATTGGTTCCTAACTTTAAGTCAGGGCCACCTTGGCTGATTTCTGAATTATATGCGTAGTTTGGACTTCGTTTTTGTTTGTCGTTGAAACCACAGACTTTCGCTCTTTCCACATCTTCAGCAACTTCACCATTCTCATTTTTGTACTGGAACTTCGTATTTGCGGTAGAACCTCCGACTACCTCATCTCTAAAAGTTTCTTTTGCCACTTCAGGAATCTCGTCCTTCTTCGCAGTTTTCCAGACATGAGTAATTGACTGTTCCGCCCATCTGTTAATATCGTCTTTTGTCTGGGGAGACATTGAAGGTGAAACAAAGACATCGTCGTCACCAGCCTCTTCGGGAACTGTGGCGACATCCTCTGGGTTACGTTTTTGTCTTCTTGATATGGTCAATCGCACTGCTTCATTGGATGCTTCCTAGTTTAATTAGGGCGGCAAAGACTTTTTAAATCGAATTATTAGAAATACATGCGAGTTATTATTTGCAATTATTTGCAATATTTGCATTTTCATTATAGATAAACGATCATGGCCTGTGAAAGGGGAAAGGCAAATAACCAGCGGAAGCAACCATCACCAAATGATCTTATCGCGAGGAAAGCATCATAGGCTGTTGTTTTACCGGATCCTCACGACCTTCCACAAATCGTGGTCGCCGATGGTATCTCGATATGCATTCATTGGCTACAGACTTTGTTATATTAGTTATCTCACTTCGATCAAAACAACCTGTCCACGAATTAGGCTTTTCAGTGGGTGTTATAAAACGCTGTAAACGTAATAAATTGTTAAAAAACACCTAAGGTAAGAATTATTTTTTAAAACATCTCAATCACTGTCAGAAACGAAACTTGACAAATGACGGTATATTGGTGTGTAATATGTTAGGCTATATATATAAATACACACAGCGGATAAATACTTTGCTTTAAAGACTGCTGCAAGTTACCTTTGGGGAATACGGAGGCTCCATATCCTTCTTTAACCAAGGGTCAGCGTGACTAGCGCTTTGCTCATAGCTTACTGGCATTGGTTGCTTTCAAAAACAACA
Organism: Ascidia mentula; assembly: GCF_947561715.1. Taxonomy (NCBI): domain Eukaryota; kingdom Metazoa; phylum Chordata; class Ascidiacea; order Phlebobranchia; family Ascidiidae; genus Ascidia; species Ascidia mentula. The sequence goes on along the minus strand of NC_138574.1, from coordinate 7,623,508 downwards.
CATGGTTTTGATTCAATTAAACGATGAAAGAAAGCTTCTTTACCCTTGGGTGCATGGCAGCGTATTGTTGGGTTAATTCATTGTGCTGTTGTCTGGGATGTTGGTGGTAGTTGTAGTCTTGCGAGTAACCGTAGTTAGTGTAAGTTGGTTCTTGGGCGTAATGGCGAGGGTAGCGGGACTGGCGGCGATTCCACTCTTGTTGATTGTAGTTTTCGGGATTCTAAAAATGTTGTTTAAACAAGTATACCTAAAACCATATGAGTGTAATCACGTCAAATCGGGCGAACAAGTACCAGGTAAAAAGCAGATGCATATTTGCATGCATATATGGTGTTAATTTTGTAACACAGTTACTTCCACTCCATTACACAACTGGTGGTTAGTGTATTATTATATGTTAATTCTTTAAGTTCAGCGTGCAAACTATGACACCATACCTCGTTTCCGTAAAACCCGTAGTCTTCATTTTGTTCTTTCTGCGAAATTCCGTTGAAAAACTTGGGTGGTGACCCTTGTATGTTTGGTGCATAGTTAGGCCTATTATAACTGTATGGCGCCCGAGGTAGATATTCATCAACGTTTCCTCTATGCGGCATTTGGACGTTACATTGTGGTTGTCTTACATAGGGTGGCTGATATACGTGCTGTGGCATTTCCTGACCAACGCTCTTATCAGGAAAGTATCCGTACCGGGACCACTTCGCCGCATTGTTATTTCTCGGGTTGAATCCAAACATGGGGGGCTGTTAAAAATTGTTAACGCTAATTATTTTAAGCAGCGTTTGCGCAAGTGACAAATTTGTAAAAAAACACCACCTATTCTCCCACCAACTACACATTACTACCTGACTATCATTAAAATAGTCATAATCTGGCCTTCCAACTGCTGTATGGGGATTTCGTTCCCCTCCACTCCCTACAACGTCACCAGAATGTTTTTGGTCCATTCTGTCGGCATTTTGTCTTTGGTCGGCATTTTTCCACCGTTCATAAAAGTACGTGTCAAGCTCCTTCATAAAAATTTAGCGAAACTGTTGAAACCTGTGGGCTGTATATACCAGACCATGCTGTCCACTTTTTCAAATACATAAGAACGAATAATACGCAGAGGCATAAGTCGTTGCAGAAGCAAAATTAAAAGCGGTTTGAGGTCGTTTGTTTTGAAAAATTTACATTGAACCAAAATATCCCCAACTACCACACCACATCTGCAATATAAAACCTCTCGCATTCTTTGCCGTGACTCTGCTCTTGACCGTGTGCGGGCGGATTCTGGCATTTGCTTATATACATCAGCATCAGAATCATTGAAAAACTGTGGTTGCTAATAACAACGGCAGTAAAAGACATGTATAGATTTAGTAATGTTTTCGTTTTACCTAATGTGTAAATACTATTGTTAGTTCAACACTGAAGTTAATTCTATAGCTAAGTCAATAAATCAAATACTTCAGAAGTAGTTATGATCAAACATGTTAGCACACTTCTAAAAACACAGAATAAAACACAAGTACAAAAATCAGACACCTCATATCCTGGTGTACGTCTTCTCGATCTCGGCATTTTCTGCCATTTCCATTGTAAAGAAGTAAGATGCTGTATATTATAAAATAACAAGGAATGTTATTTAACTACAATAATCGCTGTTGGGTCTCAGCTAAAAAGGTAATTTCCATACCTTAACCCACTCTCAAACAAAATGGTGGACACTTACCCTTTCGTTGCGCTCCATTACGAACAAATCCAAATTTCCCCTGATCTTTCGCCACCGATAATTTGAATCAGCTTCATACATTCCAAACTAAACATATGCTAATGTTTGGTCTGAAACACTTAACCAACGATATATGACAAATTAACAAACCCCATTGTTTTGATCTCCGCCATTGCGTCCATTCTGTACATTAAGCACAAACAATCACAGTTGTGTTTACAACAAACCAAAATTCCAAAATTCACTTACGTTCATATCGTAATTATTGCGAAAATTTCCTGCCATTGATGGTGGAGTATTTGACTGTGTTTGGCCAGGCAGCGCAAAGTTTTCAAGTGGTGTTTCTCGACGCGGTTCTTCTTTTATGAATCTAGTTGTTTCTGGAAATATATGTCCCGAATTTCCTGGTATCATGCTTTGGTAAACCAAAGTTTATCATAAATAACGTTGACAACCATATTGGCTGCAAATATTCCTTTTCCTGTGAAAACAAACAAATTTACGTGTAAAACCAGTGTCCCTGTTTGTTTTGGTCGAAAGAAGTGACAAACGAGCCAAGTACTTCGTTGTCGAGGCAACTGGTTTAGATCGCCATCGAACCTCTTGAACATGTAATGACGCAGTTTGGAGCTACCTTAATAACAACAATATGAGTGCAGAAAGATTAAAAGTCGTAAGAGCGAAAGTGTGATGGGAATCCACTCGACACCAGCGACTCTCTCCTGTAAGGGTACTCACGAAAAGGATACGCACATTTCAATGGCTTTGAAATTTTATTCCTGGAAAAGGGTTTGAATACGCAATTTTATTGCCACGTAACATACGGTACACATCAAAAGATTTATGTTAAGGAGATATGTGTCGCTCACTTTCATTGTTTTCTGACTTGTCAATATATTATACATATAGCATCCTATATCACGAAGTTATTGCATAAAAATCATAAATGCAAGGCATGATATTGCCACTTTGTCACTGCGGTAATCACCAACGTCGCAAACGCATATACTTCTTACATCACTATATTTCTGCAAATACCAGCTTTTATAACTTAATCGTTGTTTTCATGTATACTCATTGTTTGGAACTGCGTGGTTATTCTTGTTGCTGAGATATTGTGTTGCAAATCCGTTTAATTTGTTTCGGGATGTTTAAATCACGCACAGAATTTTATAGCTCAACGGTTTACCCGACTGGAAACAAGTAAAATCATGTTTCTCGGGTTTATGGGTAAAGGAAGGCCTGCGACAAAAGTTCTACTGTGACATATAGTGTCGCAAAAACCGGCACAATAAATAACAAGCTGTTACAGTAGGACTGGCTAGTGCGTAGAATAACTGCTTAAAAGTGCCATTTTACTTGTCAGCTGTGACAACACTTGACGTTCGAGAGAGAAGTGAACAGTTTTCGAACGCGTGCTTTCAATAAGTTAAAAAATGCAGCTACACAACAGCACCATTTAGACAAGGATAACAACAATATAAAGAGTGTCTGCATTTTTGCATTTTTAAAAGATGTCAAAAAATTATTAGCTGAACAATGATAGTAAGTACACGTATACACGTGGGCTACTTGAGATCAAAGACTAATTTAATTTTCAGATGCATTGCTAGCTCCAAAAATCATTTACACCCTTTTGACACAAACCGCCCGCATCATTACTCTTTGATTTTCCAATGAATTTCATTCAAATTTTTGTTTAAATCTCATGCCTTTCAAAGTACTGTTCCCCCCAAAAGGCCATACAAATGAAAAAATATGTTCTTTAGGAAAAGTACAAATAATTGTTATATAATGTACATGTGCTTACTGCAACAAAAGCACACATTTTCTGTACTTCTCGATATGTAAATACAGGAATATTCTTATTAGTCCATTAGCACCACTGCGTTTTCTGGTCAGAGTTCTAACTATATTAACAGATAATGAATTGTACTGCATAGCGCGCTTATTATTCTTAGCTGAAATTCAAATTTAAAGTTGCAATCACCATTAACAGCTCTACAGTAGAGTCACATTATCACTGTCACTCATATGCTACCAACATCATACCCAGGTAATCATATCGTAAAACAAACCTCCAAACAAAGTTATATCTTCTTGCCGGCAACTTGTTTGGTTTCTACTCTTTTCAATTTATTTCCCAAGATATTTTTCTCTTTGCTCAGAGCAGTTACTTTTCTCACACCAGCTCAACTGTCGATGTATTTCGACGACGGCTACAACGAGTCCATGCGGACGTGTTGTGTCGCCTTTTTTTTCCATGTTTGCGAAGAGTATTTCATCGGAAATTTACACCTTTCTTATCTCGTTATTCTTTCACATGATTCAAACATCAAGCGAAGGTGAGAAAGCGAAAGGTTTACAAAACAGGGAAAAAAAATGCTGCAGCGCGTATGCCTTCTATGGGCCCGTTTAAGCCAATGCTAGCCAAGTTTAAACAGCTGAGCCCAGCGTCCCGGTCTATTAGCTGTAGCTAAGTCCAGTTCCAAGTTATAAAAACATGAAACAAACATAAAAACAGCCTACTTGCCCTACTATAGCAAGAAAAATGAAAATAGTTAATGGTGCACAATAACTGGTGCAACTTTCTACCACCACACATCGAATAAATAAATAATAAGTAAGACTAGCGACACAAACAGCAGTGTCTGACACTTGCAGCACCAATGCCTGGCCCAGATGTCAGCAACCTTTAGAATACAAAAAAAACTTTGGACCCCTTCTGCTCTAAACGAAAGTTCAACTTATTCGGAGCCGCAGACTTTGTTTCAAGCTAGCAGCGGTTGATTTGACCCATATATGCTCACGAACAAAACAAGCGTTACGTATTTAGCACTGCACAGGTACGTATCAGCGCACCAAAAGTGGAAAATGTTTTCCCATTTCCTATTAGTGTTTTTCCGAAGTCAAATTCACTACAAATAACGAACACTAGTTGTCACTGCAACATTTGAAAGGTCACGCAGTTTTATATGAAAATAAATTCCGTGAAGCTTCATTAAATAACGGACTCTGCTAATGCTACAGTGCTGCGATTCCCCAACCTTAAAATAACGCACCAGCGCGTCGTGATGCCCAATGAATTTTTAGATTTGTTTCACTCGTATAATCGTATTTTCTTATAAAATTTTGAACTTGTATATGGTTTTGGATGGTGGGCCAGGGCTTCCCAATGGGGGGGGGGGGTATGTAGATTTAATATTACACAGTAGTTCTGCTATTCAGAACGTATTACAATTAACTGTTGCAGTAAAATATCGAAATACTGTAGCAATACGCATGTTTCCCTACTTAATTCTTCACACATTTGGAACACAGACGGAACGAAGGCTGCAGATGGAGCTAGGCTTTCCGGCAGAACTCGCAGAGTCTTCTGGCATCCGGCTCGACGACAAACGTTTTTCTTCATTGTAACTTGTTCAATACCCGTTCGCACTTTTCTCTGTCTTCGTTCGTTATCATTCTCTGTCATCCAACTAGTCTCGGTCACTTAACTAACAACTGGCACGCGGTAGAAGTTACTCGCTCAGTCACTAACGCGCTTGAAACAAATCAAAATTTACGCCGCCTGACATTGCAAACTTGTCTTTCAAATTAATAAATCTGTCTTCCACGGAGTTTTAAATTTAGCAAGACCACGCAAGCAGACTGTAAATTCAGCACTAGCAGCCGATTGGCAATTAATTGGTACGCTGCAATACTGTACCGTAAAACATGAGGGTTCGCACCAAATTTTAATCAGTTGAAAGAGGCTTAAAAAAAGTTTGGGCAGCCCTGGTATAAGCTATGTGGACACTACACGGAAGAGGAATTATTTGACCAAACAGTTAATAGTAAGACTATTTCAATTCAAATCTTTTCTATTTGCACAAGAAAACTTCAACGCGCATCAACAATAAATATGCAAAAATAAAAATCGTACTGATAAAACCATGCGAGTTATCGAGTCAGTTATTATACGGAAATCGTGTACAGTAAAACAATGAGGAATATAGATGCTGTTATTACTCAACTGCTCGGAAGCAATCACAATCACAAAAATTTACTTGTAGGGCCAAACAGTGAAATTAATTGTTTTGGCTAACTGGACAGCAACTTAATCCAAACCATTTTTCTCGTACGAACAGTTGAACAAATTGGGATTGCATAGGAGGTAAAAACTCAAACCACTTCAGCAAAACATCAAACATCAATATCTTTTATGCATCCAAAACAGATTTCACAGAGCTATTTTGCAATTATTTATGGTAATACTTTTATTAGTCCACTTTCTTTTACAACAAAAAAGATGTGATGGCTTGCAATACCCCAAACGTGTTAGTCATTTTTGGCTTTTTGGCATATGCAAAACTGTCAGTACAATCAAATTAACAGAAACTAGTTGATATTGCAAGCAATTCGCATCCTACAATTTCATATTAGTCTATGTGTGAAATTTCTTGTGAATGAGTGGACAACGGATTACTCCAAGATGTTAAGTGGTTAACATGATCAATAAAAAAGGTTTGGCCATTGCTTAAACTTGCTTTTTCCCACCCAAACGGCATTTCCTTACGTTCCAATTCCAAACTGCAAGAAACATTTATTATTGTCAAGGAACACATGTTCACTTTAAAAGCTTATTGTGGGTCTGCAAGTCTTAGATTTTTTTATATTTATATTTTCTTTACGTTACTGCTGATAAAACCTAACGGAAACTACAAGAAAAACATGGCAGTTCATTTTGCTATCAAATATATTAACATATTCAAATTACCTCAATAGATCCAAAAGATTCTTTGCTCCATCTCTAATACTTTGCCATTGAGTAGTATTAATTGGCACAGAATTGGGATTCTCGACTACAAAATATACAAGATAAAAAAAAAATAGTATGAAGCAATAAACAAAAACTTGTATTTTATGACCTAAAACTGGAGTCTCAAAACCACCTTACCTGTTTCACATACTTTACTCAAAAATAAAATTGAACACCTAATGTGTTTCTCATGTGATTCCCTAATTTCCTTCATTTTACGGCATTCACATTCTAATAGAGAAAGATAACATTCCTTGTCATTTTCATTTTCCAGTTTCTCTATTGATGTTTCACTTGCTTGAAGATTATTAATTTCTTTCCGGAGTACCCTGCCATATTCGAAGTTTCAGGAACATAATATGTACTTGTAAGCTGAAGTTTTAATGCACTTGTTTTGGTAATGTTACTTTTAAAAACACTCTTTACAAATTAAAGCACACTTGAACTTGTAAAATGTTTGTTGTAATTTATTCAAGGGTAGTTATTATTACATACTGTACTTATTTGAAAAAACAATTCTTACTCTATTTCGTGGGTATAAATATCTGTTTGAACCTGGATCGAGTTTGCATTATTCTGTGATGAAATGTCTAGTTTTTTTAAAAGTTGCTTAATCTCCTTCTGAAGCCTCAAATTTTCATTTGTTGCAACAGAAAGAGTGTTTTTTAAATGTTGAACTTGCTGCAAGATAATGTACAATAGGATTAAAATTGCAACCCCCTTTTTCCTGGGTATAAAGAATTTTGCTATTTGAAGTTAAGTAAACGACTAAATCAAGCACAAACATTACACCTGTTCAAAACAATTTTGTTGCTTTGTTGTGTCTGTGGTTGGTGCAGAAGTTTTTTTGCAATCTTGAGACAATGTGTCACCTTCAATCTCAAGGAAACAACCTAAGCAATAAATGTTAAATTGCAAGCTTAATGGAAACAAACAAACCGATTGGTTACTTGACAAAAATGCAGATTATACCAAAAACACTTTTTTAGAAAAAAAATGTGGTTAAGGCCCTATTAACAACTTGTATGGGTAGCATTGGTAACAACTTTTTAAGAAAACAAGGTTAAAATTATGAAGTCCTAATTATGTAAGACTTACACAAAAAACTAAATATATTTAACTGTCCTGTATGATCAATATTTAGCTTTACCTTTATGTTACCAAAGTTTGAAAAAATCAGTAATCTAGGGATATATTTTGATAGTTGACCAAGATATCTTGCAGTAAATTTGAACATTCAAAAAATGCTAACATGTCTGTTCATAAAAATAAATAAAACCACTTAATTTACTTCACCTGTATTTTGATCATTGGTGTGATTTAAGACATACTTTGCAGATTTGATGGTTGCTGAACTCTGTAAATGACATTCACAAGCCTTAGCAATCTCAATCACTGGAGCTTTGGAAGACATACATGTAATAACAAACCTGAAATCAATTGCCCATAAGACAGGTTAAATGTACACTTACAAATGTCAAGTTAAATTACTTTGAACTGAGTTGCAATTTCTCTTTTAAAAGCATAGATGAAACATCACAACCACTTGCAGCAAACACACCATTTATGAATAAAATTACATCATCTACTTGAATGTCCGTTTGAACATCAATATCACCACCAGGAACAACAGTTATAACCCTTCTCAAGGATAGAGCTAAGAAATGAAAGTGCAATTGTTTGAAATTAAATATCCAAAGATGCCAAAGAAAGACTTACTAATATTTTCATGATTATTTATTGACAAACTTTCAACGGTTTGTTTAACTGTTAGTCCAAGCCCAGCCGCAGTTTTATGAATACAGTATGTTTTTTGAAAAAATGGTGATGAGTCATTGGAGATAGTGGTTTTGCATACATCAAAGCCCCAGTTTTCATGACACTCTGTGATACACAGTAATATTTCTGAATATAAATTAGGGATGTCATAAACTTGATGTCATAACTGTTGGTTATACCAGTTGATCGAAGGACCCCTTCTGCTCTAGACATATTAAGCTGTTCATATATTTGCAAGTTTGACCTGTACATAGTCTGTGCAAAATAAGTGATATACTGGCAACAAAACTTTTCCATTGTTAACTTTACCTTGCATATTTATCAGATGCAAAACCAAGTATCACATGTCCTGTTTGGGATGCCAATTCGAGAATCTTCATTGCTCTAAAACATGGAAAAATAAATTTTAGAGAAACAAAATGGCATCAACACTGATAAAACTATAAGTTTCCGTTACCTATTGTTTTATGAACAACAACTATGTAGTTCCAAATCACCTTTGCAAAGTCACACCAGCCAAGCTTCGGTAATTAACTTCAATTATTTCATCATTTACATGCATTGCTTTCGCAGCGGCTCCACTGGATAAAATTTGTTTTACAAATATCCCACACAAAAAAGTTAAGCCATGATGAGTTTGTTTTCCCCCAACTAATTTTAGTCCAAGCTTGTTTACTCTTGTGTCCAATTCAATGAGTTTCATTTGGATCAGCAAGAATGCATTTAGTGGTCCTTTTCCAGTAATGTATATAATGTATACCAAAATAATTAATACCAAATTTAAAAAAAACAATATATATACACTGGTGATAACAACAATAATTTTAAACAACACATTAATTGATAAACTTCAGGCAATCAATGTGGTCAAGAATACAATTTGGAATTGAAATCAGTATAACTAATTACAGTTTTATGTAATTGTGATGTGACAACTTTCTTATCTTCCTCAAATGTAATTTTTTCAAAGGAAGGAAAGTACTAAATGATTTTGTTAACATTTTTAAACTCACACTAATAAAATTGAACTACGGAAAATCACAAACACTAATTTACAGAGATAAGGAACTGGAAGGAAAATACATACTGCTTACGGAACTGGCCAAGGGCATCTAAGGAAACTAGATAGAGCTTACTGAACTGGTCAAGGACTATATATTTTCCTTATATATTCCGCAACAAAAAGTGACAATTTTTTTTCGAAATGCACTCAGAAACTTTATACGCTATGTACGGTACAGGTAATTCAGTGTTTTAATTCTTCTACTTCTCGTTTAAGTTATATTAGACGTTGGAATCCCAATTTATGCGTTTTAGCATTGTATGTATACGAGTAATAATATATACTATGGTTTTGGTTTTGGGAATGTCCCATGTTACTGTTTCCTTGGTTATTTTGTCAGTTAATCCGGGACCATAGGATGTGAACAGGCAATATCAGTTTATCAGGCCATGCACCACAAACTCAAAGCTGTGAAATTTAAAAGCAAGGCAGAAATATTATTTTAAGATATGCAAATATGAGTCAACGGACAAACGATATAAATAACTAATGCATCCACATTCAGTTATATATTGATCCTCAGGGCAACCGAAGAATATAATTTGGTGATCACTGATCTATATTAATATATGTGATGGTGATACATAGCTAGAGATTTTGCTACTAAAACAATGTTCTCCGCGGAATCACATGAGGTCTGTACTGGAAGCTTAATTATACGAAATGCATTCCAATAGGTAACACTCCGCCTGGCTTCTGTTTGCACAAGTACCTATAAAACCACAATGTTACGGACAATAAGCTCTCCAGCACAAATAATTATTTCCCGCCTCTACAGTGATTTTGTTGTCGACGTCCTGTGACGAAATAAGCACCTACTATCTTACGATCCCCACGTTTCGGCCGGTGTATTGTTGAGGCTGGTTTAATGAGCCTGTATGTGCTTTTAATATTCTTTTTGAACAGGTGTGGTCAAAATCTTTTCAAATCGCAACATAGGAATTTATTTTGGGACTACCGGAATAAACGCGAATATTAAAACTTGACCGATCTTATGCAACCAGTTGAAGAACTGTAAGGTGGAATTGAGGAAGGACTTGAATTCCAAACACAACATTTATTATAAGTTGTAATTTGTGACTAATACGCAACGACAACAATCGTCTAAAGATCCACAATGTAGCACAACACGCATGTTTCCCAACTTAACTCTTCACACATTTGGAACACAGACGGAGCTAGGTTTTCCTGCAATGCTCTCACAGTCTTTTAGCCTCCGGCTCGACGATACACCCTTTTTCATTGTAACTTGTTTGTAACGGCAGAATTTGCGCGTCTGGCACCGCGCCGTCGTCACACCAAGAAGGAATGTCAATTTCCAAAAACGCGTGTATTTGCCACACGGGCACAGGCACTTGACAACACGTACGAGGTACACGTACAAGAATAGGGACACGAGCACGTACACGGACAAGAACACGAACACGGTTTTCTGTGAAGAAAACGTACACTAAGATTCCAGTTAAGCAATGTTAATAAAAATACCCTTACCGGAGTTTTGAGCCAGATCACACGAAACATCAACACACCAATCCGATTAATATATCTTACAGCAACTTATTCAACCTTATTCAAATAGAATCAAGGCAACTCTAGCTTTAGTAAAATAAGCTTGACATTAAATTCAGCACGCTACACGTGGTACCTCACAACTCAGTTTTACGAAGCATGGCAGAAGGAAAAAAGTTCTCTTGCATTATGATGTCACATACAAGGCAAAATTGATATTGTGTTGAAATACAATTATATGTTTACTGTGTGACGCAGGGGTTGTGCATGAGTGATTTTCGATGTTACATTGTTAAATACCAGTTCTTACTTTATTTTGATTTTCTCTCCGCCACCCAAATAGTCTCTGACGCTAACTAACCAATTGGCACGGTAGAAGGTACTCGTTCAGTCGCTAACGCGCTAAAGACAATTTAATTCAAACCAACTGATATTGCAACCTCTTCGGTGTCGAAGAGGTTGAATTTTTGGGACATCGAGTCACTAGTCATGGTTTTCACCCGTTAGGGTGGAAGGTGAAAGCAATAAAGAAATTTCCCAGACCTAAACACCATTAAAGAATTGCGTAAATGTCTTGGCATGCTGATGTTCGCTCCACATTGCGTTGAACATACCCAAGGTGGCAATGTTACAAAAAGCCTTCAGAAAACGTAAGTGTATTGATTGGTCCCCTAAACAAATAGTGCCTCTTAACAAGGCTAAGAAATTGTTAAAGATTTAACGGCAAATTTTCATTGGTTTGTGATTGCAGTAATTTTGCTATGGGGGTGGTTTTAAATCAGTTTGAGAATGGTCAATGGTTACTTGGACTTGACCACTTGCATTTTTCTGTCGAAAGTCGAATTTGGCCGAAAGTCAATACTCAACATTTGACCGAGAATTGTTGGCTATATATGAAGCGATCAGACATTTTAAACCCGAAATTCCAAGGGTTCATGTTCCTCTGACAACTCGTGAAAGTCAATATCTCAGGGGATAATTTCTACGCGCGACAAACAGTTAGCGACAACATTCTGTAAGCCTTTAAAGTGAACTTTATTACATGCTGGAATTAAAATCACTCAGAAATTGATTGTGGAGCATTACGTTTGTCCACGTATGAGAAAGGGTATCCATGAGTGGTGTATAATATCGATCCTCATGGAAGCTATAGAGCCTCAGAAGCGATTTACCGATATCAATTTGGATACTATTAGTCCTTTACCAAATTCTATAGGTTACAACTGCATCTTTACCATTGTTGATAGGTTCACAAGATGGTTCAGAAGCCATTTCTCTCACTAACATTTCAGCGAGTAGTTGTGCCGATGCATTTCTACATGATTGGATTTCGCGGCATGGAGTTTCTCTTCGTATCACGACAGATCAAGTCAAGAGTTTTTTGTGAACAAATAATGTTACCATGCGATTGGAAAGGATTTTCTGTGAAGAGGACTCTCGTGCAGAGAACATCATACAAAAATATGTCAATGTGACGTCACAAACCAAAGGCTTATTTGCCTCTGATTATTAGCAAACCAAAAGGTACAGCAGCAACGACATTACTCTGTCTGCAATAAGACGGGGATGGTCAGTGACATTACATGACGTCATTTTAGGTGTGATGTTATAACTTTAACCTCACCTGATAATTCTATGTTACGTTTGCATCAATAAGTACTAATTGACACGATAGATAGCCAATAACGGCTTGTCTTTGTCGTATTTTAGAAAAGTTTATGCATGACGTTAGCAATCATAAATGCCTTGACTTAAAAAATATGAAATCATAAATTCTTTGACCACAAAAGTACCCTGTCCCAGTAACTATTTATTACAAAGAAACTAAATAAGACCTAAAAGGTCGGCCTACAGTTCAAACAAACAACCAATATCCGTTTGTTGTACTTGTTCACCAGTTGTGCTCCTGTTAAAAAAACGACTAAACCAGCTTTTTACCACGTTTTCCATTGCTTCGCATAAGCCTCTCTGGCAGCTCTCGCACGACTAAAGCGCTTTCTATGACGTCACAACAATTATCTCGCTTTCGTAGGAATTTGTTCGCAACGGTTCAAACCATATCACCCTCTATAACAGGCCTGGAGACCGATCGCGCTCGTTTCAAAACTGGAGGCGGATGTGTTTCAACTGGTTTCTGCGGTCGTGCGACCAGAGGGATGTTAGTTGACAAAAAAAAATCGCCAGTTAACAAAACATTAAACGCGAGTTACTCGGCTGTCCTACGTGGTAGCAGCATGATTTTTTTACACGTGAAAGTTCATAGGCTTTCTAAAGATACCAAAATTATTAAAAAAAAAACTATTCATAACATGAAAAAATATCGACTTTTCTTTAATAACTTTTTTCCTAGTTATGATGCCAATTTCAATTTACAACCAAATGAAAGCACGTAAATCAAGCTTTTCAAAAATATTAAACTTGTCCAAAAACACAGGGAACTTAAGCTGTACGATCCGAATACACCTAAACGCTAACCTGGCATTTCAGCGGAATATTAATATGCCATCAATTGGGCCTCTTTCCAGTGGACACAGATGCTCGTTGTGCAGCTACAATCTGCTTCAGATATTAAATTGTTTAATAGAATCAGTTGTATCATTTGTAATACACTTTTACTGTCTGTCTAACTGACAAATTTACTATCGAGCAGGTATAATAGAGCTTCTAGCGAAAGGTCCTACTTCGTCAAAACACCTAATGATCGCAAAAAGATTACCTCATGGGTGCAATTGAAAAATCTCAAATATTGTAAATCATTTTGTTTCATGTCCTGTATGACTTGTGTCCTTTGACATAGAAAGCAATATTATGTACTGTAATTGCAAAATTTCTGTGTATTGAACAATGTTTTACCATTGACAATTTTATCAAGAAAAATAAACTCAAAAAAGTGTGTCTATGTGTATTCAGTGAAAAATTTATGCACTAAGTATTTAGCCTTTTGCCTCGACTTAGTCGATCTGTCCTACCTAATACATCACTTCTCAAGATTTTTTTTGTTAAAGCAGAACCCTTCCTTGAGATCAATATTAGGATTTTGGGACAAAAACAAATACTAAAACTAAACAAAGGGACCTCAATGTACACAAACACAACTCTTTTACCTTGCTGGACGAGTCTCGCAAACGCTCGTCAACACAAAATAAGCGTAGATTTAATACATTTCCACGTTTTACATGCATTCATTACGAGCAATAACACACCAAAAACTGTCTACAAGTCTCACACGACCGCATAAACCAGTTGAAACACATCCGCCTCCAGTTTTGAAACGTGCGCGAAGCGCGACCGGTGTCCATTATGGAGGGCGCTATGGTTCAAACGTAACTTTGATTAGCTGCATCTTAAAAACCTGTGGCCATATCATGCTACATTTTTCGCCCATAACCTTTTCACAGTTTAATTTTTTTATTTAATTTTCCATGTCACATGCACTGTAAGAAACCTTACCTGCTACGAAAATACAAAGGCTAATTTTTTGGGAAAATTCAATCGTTTCGGTAAGACTTTTTTATTTTACCACTCTGAATGAAAATATAACTACAACGAGCAACGTAGTTTTATAAACGGTTATAAAGCTGGAATTACTTTACTATGAAAAGTTATCCTTTGATTGTATCTCTTAAGCAAATCATTCTCAACCTTTTTCGTAACAGTTACGAGACGCCATTGGAAACTCAAAATAATGTTTTTGCAAATGCTGACCAGTTTGATGAATAAAATGTGTTTTCGCAGTTAATTAAGATACACAATTACCTAAAAATAATGCTTGTTTAAGTACTGCTATATTGCTAATAATTTTGGGATAAATGCAACCAATACTAATAAAATCCTTTTATGGGTTAATTAGGGCATAAACAACTTCTGTAGGGATTTTAAATCACCTTGTTTATTCTTGATACGAAGGTGTGACAAAGCGTGACGCTGTGTTCAGCCATGCGAATATGTTAATTTCGTATTTTATTGTGTGGGAAATAAAATCGAGAGATTCCTCAATTTAAAAAATGCTTGTTTGAAATTTGGCTTGGCCGTAAAAATTAATTTGGCTGTAAAACTTATATTTTTCCGCTTCTGAATTTTTTTCTTTATCGAACCATTTTGTGGTTCTACACTAGACCTTGGCTAAAGTTTATGTGCAAAATCCATAAGCGATCTAACCAAAGAAATTTATTGCTAATATTAACAGCTAAACTGTAGTAGGTTTTTTTCTTCTAAATAAAAATACTTGGGTTTGTTTTTCTGAGCTGTATTTATTGTTTTGTTTGTTTCAAACAAGAAGCGTTCCAGAAAAACTGGTTAGTCCATATATTATCCTTTCTATGACATGTTAGGACAAAAATATGGCAATTTTAAACCAAGCTGCAGTATGTACTGATGTAAATACAGTATTTTGAGTGCTGACTGCAGAATTTCATAAAAATGTTACATATAGTGAGATGCAAAATTTCCATTTCTGATGTACACATTAATTTGGTACAAAAAAATTGATGACAATTGTAAATTACTTAATAAATACCAGAGCATGTACTGGTATATATGTGTATATAAAATGTGTTTTATATTTTTGCGTTGGTCTATTATCATAATCTCTGCTTATGCAAAATGTTTACCAAATTTACAATGTTTTAAAGATTCTTGGCAATTGTGCAGAAAGTAATCTGGCAGTTAGTTTTGGATACACTTTTTCCTAACCCTAACTATATTCTTTTTGGTTGTTGGCTGTTAGGTTTTAAAGTTGACCTCAGTCTTCGTCAGATCGTATGCATCTGAAAAGCCCATCAACTTTAAGTGTCACAAAATTCTGCCATCCCCAGTAATCCATTTACTTCTGTGGTTATTTACTAACATTGTTTTTGACAATGGAGCACAGAGAAGTTGGTTGTTGTCAAAATTGCATAGGAAGGCGATAGCAAGTACTGTGTAATTAACAACAATTGTTCATTTTCTGGGGAGTTTTTCTTTCTGCAAAATTAAAGTGGTTTCAGCATGTGCATTTCCAGTTTTTGTGTATTGGAATATGCCTTGCATCAACCAACAAATTAGCAGTATTATTAGCTGCTTATTTATTTTTCACTCTAAGCACCTGTTAGTATTATATTAGGGATGCTGAAAACAGATTACCGACATAAAGACCTGCTTAGAAAATGGTCACTTGATAACGGGGATTTAAATTCAAAAATTTGTTTTTAAAAGCCGGAACCAAACAAACGTAATGAATGTGACTAAAAATCAATGCTGCACAGAAAAAAACAGATTAATCCAACTGTGTGGTGTACACTTTTTTTGGGGGGGGGAACTCGGTGTGCCAGATAAATAAGCATTGTAGTGGTGTATTTTGAACCAAAATAAAATTAATTTTTTGTTACATAGTAACTATTGTTTTCCCATGTTTTCTTCTTGAAACATGTAATGCTGCAAGCGCTGACAGCAACACATTAATCTACCTAAAATTATCTTGTGGGGCCCAAAGGATTGAAGTAAATTCCAAAAACAGGCTTCGAATATATCGTAAGTATCAGTATAACATTGTGTTTGTTGTTACAGGTAATTAAATACACCAGAGACCAAACATGAGGTGTGTGATTGTGTGGATGTTAAAAGAAGATTTTTTTTCTTATTCGACTATAATTCCCGTTATACATTCAATGTTTCAGTTTTGGAAATTACACCTGTTTAATTGAAAAAAACAAACAAATAGTTTGTGCCACAGTTTACTTTAAGCAAGTGATATATTTATTTTACTTTTATTGTTTGCTAGGTTATGCTTTGTCAGCCCTTGACATAAGTTTCAACAACAGCTAATATCACAGGCCTCGTTCCAATATAGGTGGTGGATTAGAATGTGATGTCACGTTAATTTTGTGATTACCACAGAAGCTATTTTACCTGCAAGCAACATTAAAAAAATGCAATTATCTTAACTGATAGTTGTCACTTTTTTAATTGTTAATGATTTTTTTTTTGCAGAGATGGAGTTTGTGGAAAACCCGGATGTGGACATTGAGAACCTTTTAACCTTATTGTGTAACATCAACAAAATAGAATTGCAGCATGCTTGTGAACTGCATGGTGAATACATAACATATAATTTGCAAGCAGTGTACTTGTCTGCATTTATGCTCAAAGTTTTGCCCCTAAAACCCCGAGAAGAAGATTATTGGAGCACTTTGGCGGAAACAATTACTGGAGGAATATTGGACAGTACTTTCAAAAATGAAACCATTAACATTTTAAAAGACACCTGGAACAATTACAAAAAGGAAGTCCTTCAAAATTTGTACAGATGTATGCACATGGTTTATAAAAATGCTGTACGCATATCAATACAAGATCTGATCAACTCTTTTTCTAAACATTGGCTGAACCTTGATCTTTTAAAAGAGTATGCAGTAAATGCCATCCAAAGCAACAATTCAGGTAACAATCTGTGTTTAATACATGTTAACTTGGGCTTCTCAACTTTCGTCCACTGTAACTTATTGACGGGTCCACAACATTTTTCTAGTTAAGATCTGTATTGTCTTCATAACGTTTTGTCCTGTTTTGATACAGAGCAGAAATTATCTGAAGTTAAGCTAAAGTTTTAGTAATGATGGCAATCAACTGTTTAAAATGTGTTTTGTTTTATACTAAACTAGGTGCATTATGACAAGACTTGCAATAATAATATCTTTTATATTCAGGTCTTGAACAGTCTGGAAAATGGAGAATAAATTCAGCTTTTGATCATAAACAAAGTTATCGTAGTTCTCAAACATTTAAATCAAATTTAACTGTTGAACACCTTGTGATGGCTATGAAAAAGGTTCGTCCATATTGCCCAAATAAACTAAGTTATTGGATTGCCTTAGTCAAAGCAGCTGACATTGAAGATTGTAGTAGAATGACAAAAACACACGCACAAGATTTACAAGAATTTTGGTATGATAACAAGGAACTTGTATCATTGCTAACAGGTGAAATCTTGCCATATGGTAGTGAAGAATCAGAGAAGTCTGTTGATGGGTTAAACCTGATGAATGTTAGTGATAATTCTGATGATGTTGAAACTTTCTCAGAAGAATCTGCTTCTGTTTCAACAAAGGAATATGTAATAAAATTTCAATACACAGGACGGTTTGAGCATCATCCTTTCGTGGAAGTGTGTGTTGCTGATCTATTGAACGCAGTTGGTTCAACAATTCCTTTTACACCTTCCGATCAAGGTTTTTGGTGCAAAATAGTTCGAAAAATTACTTCCAACCGCCGCCATAACATCAACTTTGAGCATGTTGCTACTATGCTTCGATGCATGTGGATGCTGAGCATGCACGGAGTCTCGAATGTTTTTCTCAGTGATACCCAGACAATTTATGAATCTTCAATAGTGGAAGAAATACAGTCAGATCACACAAGTAGTAACAGCAGTTTTGAAATGCAACAAAACTCCAACATTAATCTCATTCCCAACTTGCAGTTTGGTGATAACACTTTTTCTGTGCAGTTTCCTTCTCTATTTTGTGATGTTGCTTTTAGAATTTGGAAACCACATTTCCATAGAGTGGGTGTACGAAAACTAACCACAAAACCCACAACTTCATATGTCAGAAATGATTGTCAACAATTTAGGTTTTATTTTGATGATTTTATGTGGTCAAAATTGAAGGATTGTATTCTTAAAACTAATAAGTTTGCAACTCAAACATGGAAGCGTTATATGATGTCAAAATTAAAACAACACAACCAATATTGTGCACTTGCCTTTAAGTCACACTGGGTATGCAGCAAGGCTTATTCCAAGTACATATTCTTTTGTAATGGTTATTGCAAACGAAGTGATTGTAAACTCCAATTTAAAGTATATGTTCAAAATGATATTTTATTATCTTCATTGGTGACTTTTTACAATGTTTCACAAAGTAGTTGCAAATTTTCCTTGCTCAATTGAGATAAATTATTGCTTTACAAATTTTTGTAAAATTTAATGGTTTAGTGAGTACAATGTCACTTTATTGTTGTAGTTTTACAATTTAAAACCTCCTGAAGTTGTTATTTGTCTGTAACTAACCGTTATATAGAGTACTTTTATTAAACTTGATGTGATAAAATACCTCAAAAATAAATAAAAATTATCTTTCTGAAAAGTTTGTTTCATTCAACTGAAAATTATTGAAAACTTCACTGCAATACTTAATCATATCTGATTTTTTAGTCATGTCTAGTCAATTTCTTCTACGTAAAATAAGACATTTTTTGTCATTGAAAAACTTTCACCATTGTGCAAAGAATGCCAATGTCTTTGGGAATTTTACAGTGGAGGATAATATATTTCAAAAACCACAAGCTGTGTTTTTAATTCAGCCATTATGGAAAGAAGGTAGGTGCATTAAAATATTTTAGATGTTACAAGTTTAAAGAGTTCATTTAGGAAGTAATCCTCATTAACTTTGCATGGTTAACCTTTAGTTTCACACTTGAAAAAATAAAGTGCATAGTTCAGCAATAATTTGGGCATTTTATCACTTATTTAGATTCAGACACTACAAAGACCGCAAAGTTGCAGGAATCGTTTAGTTTAATAAAAAGTATACCTGGATGGAAAGTTGCTGGGCATCAATTGGTTGAAATGAGGTTGTACACTTTCAGCAAAGTTGTTAAATGTATTTTATTTTTTGAAACTTTTTGTTATCAAAATATATAAAATATTTGTTAGGCACAATCAAGTGAGTGAACTATGCAATAAGAAACTTTTTTCACATCTCACTGAAGATGTCTGTAAAAAGACACCTGTGACATGCATCTTCATCAGTACAAAAAATATTCACAACGATCACAAAATAATGTACACCAATGCCACTGGAATCAATCATGTGTTTGCCAGGTAAGTTTATGATATGTGTTATACTAACGTAGTTGAAGTAATATAGGTCACTTAATAAAACCACTTGCAGTACTATGTTTTTCCCAGAAATGAGCTCGTGCTTTTCATTTTTTCTTTACGGGCTAAAAGCAAAGCTGCGAAGTTACATGTCTCTCTTGCTACTTTTCCACATCTACAACAAAAGGTTGAAGCTGACCCATTTAAATACATGGCAATTAAAGGGTATTATTATCTTCAAATTTGAATACTGTATTAGTGCAGTTGGTCGTTGCAATATCTGCTTTTATTTGATGATAAATTATTTGCTAACTTGTATAACTTGTGTATTTATAGTAATTTATATGTATTTTACTGAAACAGTAATGTTTATTTATAAAGTACTGTTTTGTGTAGTTCATTATTATATTGGTTAATTATTTTAGTCATATTATTAACCTAACAACTATGAATATTCAAGATGTAACAAATTTGTTTATTCATAATTTTAAACACATATTAAACACAGGCTTAAAAAAATATACAAGATTTGATACCTTATTCTTAGTAATAGAAGCCAAAATGATGTTACTTGAATATTAAAAGATATATTTTTGATTCCGATTACATTGTTGATGTTTGTTTTACAATTAAAAGTTTTACAATGTTCCATCATGCAATATTAAATGTTTGAAAATGACATATTGTGCCAAAAAAATTAAGGTGGTTTTATTATATTTTGTATTGATAGTTGTTCTGGTGAGAGCATTAAGGAGCGTGTTTCAAGAGTTTTTCGAAAGAAGGAACAAAAGCTCAGGAAGCAGTTAAAAGACCTAATGCAAGAGAGGGAATCTCACAGGGAAGTTAGAAATTCCAACTCTGTTCCAACTGTTGCTGTAGTTGGGTATACAAATGCTGGTTTGTCTGACAATTATTGTCCATTTTTGTATTTTTATAAACTATTAGTATGTTATAAAGGCTAGTCAGTTCTAACCACTACAGGTTTAGTATTTGCACAGGAAAAACAAGTTTGGTAAAAGCACTGTCAAATTCTTCTCGGCCTGAACCAAAGGATGAGTTATTCTCAACATTGGATGTCACTGCATACCGTGCAATGCTGCCAAACAAACTAAAGTAAGGATTGGCTTGCAAGTGTAACCAACTGTGTCTTAACAAGTAGAGTTGTTCCGATTAGGTTTACATGGCGAAATGTTATGCTTAGGTCATGACAACTATGACCAACACCCAGTTTGTGTGAAACAGATAAAATAAATAGTGCAAATTCTTGATTCATTTACTTCCTTCCATTACAACACCCAAACCTGTAGTTTTAGATGCTTGTTCATTTAAGTTGTAACTGATGTAATAATTGGAATGTAAACAAGCCAAATAATGAGTTCAATTGGGATGTTCTAATTCATCTCAGACCAAGTAGATTCGCTTTTGGGTAAACTTATGAATAAAGTTATTGTCATAGTTTTCTTGATTCCTTTGAGATGACGTCATTGTGTAACTGACAAACAAACGTTGATTGGGACTGACCACACCATTTAACTAGATATCTGACAGCCGGATGTATTTCAGCATCATACCACATTTCATTATCTATTAAATATTTTCACTAGCATATTAAAAGGTTTGGTAACATGTCGAAGTAATGATGTCACAGCACAGTTTGCTTGTTCCAAGCATAATACACTGAATTCTTTTCATCTACTAGCTACGTATTGATCGACACTATTGGATTCTTGTCTGATATACCGAATAACCTACTGGAGGCATTTTCTGTTATTATGGAGGACATGCTGCAGTCGGTATGTTTTTGTAAGAAAAAAATATTGCAATAGTGTGATTTTGTGGCAGATGAAACAAACTAATAAATGGAAACAGATACTCAATCAATTCTTCCTGTAGGATTTACTGATTCATGTGCGTGATATGAGTCATCCTGATTGTAGGAGACAACTTAAAAGTGTATTGGCGTTTTTATCCGAGCTACCAATGAATGATAATCTTCTGCACAACATTGTGGAGGTTCGGAACAAAATGGACCTGACAAGTGAACGGTACGAGCGGTTTAAAATTTTCTTTGGAAGTTGTGGCACTTCCAGTATAGAATCTTCAAGCAATATTTAGTTTGCAGTTTAGTCTTCCGTGTCTTTAAAAATTTTTTTTACTTTAGTTTGTCTGAAGTTCCTTTCCATGAAAACCTCAAACCGAAGAGAGATGAATTCAATTTCTCAAAAAACAAAATAATCCCTTCTGTGATATGTTACACGTCCGTGGAAAAAGATCTTGGCATTAAAACTTTACAAACTCAAATTGAAGAGCAGATAATGAAGTTAACACGTCGTCAAATAGTTGAAGTTGACATTCCAGCTCATGGTCCCCATTTGCAGTGGCTGCAAAATGAATGCACAATTCAAAAATTTACAACTGGTGCTAATGGCCAGTTGCGCTTAACGGTAATTGCGATGGACTGGAAAATAAAGAAGTTTCTTAATTTGTTCTGTGATGTTAAACTGAATAATTTTGTGACCTGATTTATCAATAAAACAAGGCATCCTTTTGTGACTAGCGAACTAAGCGACATATGTTGAAACGGTAAATGGCTATTTGTTATCGTTAAAACGTGACGTAAGAAAGCAAACACGGAAACAAATTTGTGTGGCTACAAATAGATAACAAAACCGAGACGTTTTGTCAATACATACATCGATCCCATTATATTTTCCCATTGATCTCAAAAGTTGCAGACCGAACAAGGCACCTCAAGGAGAGATTCAAACACGCTGTGGTTGAAAATGGGATTTCGGTCAACGAAAATGAATCGTTTGAGCGTGGAGCTGAAAAGCTTTGGTCCTAAACTAGGTTTTTTCCTAGAACATCATGTATGTGGCACATAATGTTGCTGTGCAGGCCCCACAAGAGGGAGGTCCGACAGACCAAAGCATATGGTTAGCTAAACGGCCCCACATCTTATCAATACCATGCATGAATGATAGTATATATGGTTCATTGAATTTCGCTATAAGACTTTCAATTGATATAGCAATATAGTACAGTTTATTCATACAATGACTTTTATCCGACTTGCACACATTCGATGTGTTTGTGCTTGGGGTCGATCTTTTCCTTGCTTAAGGGTTGGTAAGGATACAGGCAGTGCCCGGGTTTTGAAAGGAGGAGAGGGGATCTGATCCCTGCTTGACTGAATCCTTGCCGGCATTTCCTGTTGCGGTGACATTCGGCACTATTAAAGTTTTAAACTTAACTGTAGTTTTATCAATGGTCATATATTTACACAAACTTTGACATTTATAGTGATGACGATTTGGAATCACTGATATAATGCACATTTTATTTTACCAATTCCCACCACGGGTCCATTGCGATGCGGTGTGTGTCCAAAGCGGGTTCTTTTTACCATACCACGAAACTTTGCCGGAACTTCTCTGGGCCATTCGTAGCACTGACGTTGAATTGTATTTTTAGTGTAGCAAACTTCTGGTTGTTGCCTTTGTGGATGTGCTAATGAAAAAAGTGTATTGTTGGCTATGAAAACGGAAGACGCAGCAAAACTCTGCCATGAACAGGTGATTCCCACAGAACCAGAGATGTAAGTCCTAATGCAGGCTTTAATCAAAATTCGGGCTTGCATTATTAGGTTTAGGCCGGATTATTACTCTCTGCAGAAACATGTACTTGAAAAGAAGAATGAAACAGTGCATAGCTGTAGGCTATATTTGCAAACAATTAAAAAGGACAAAGAAATTAGCGTTGTTCGCATGTATTCTTACCTCCTTGATCAACTGGGGACATGTATTTTACTAGAAGCTCGGTGTCATGTTTGCATGAAAAATTGGTAGCGCCTTGAGCAAAAAAAAACGAAGTTAAACTATCATTTATCACTGTTAGCTCAACCGGTTCGTGACTCTACAGCGGAAGTTATGATTACTGTTTCCTTGTCGCTTGATCATCAAGCTACGTTTGGTAAAGGATAACGGAACATTCGTAGCTGCAATAGGCAGTGTTTATTTTTGCACTTACGAAGGTGAGGCAGTGTTTTGCGACAACGAAGTAGCGGCATCATTTGATTCGGATTCCATATGCCAAATACCTTTATAAATAAAGTAAAGTGTAAAAAAGAAAACAAATCTGTGACTAAAATTTGTGGAAGCAAAAGGTTACTTATAATTGGGGTTCTTGGTAGCTTTTGTCAGGACAGCACAGGTAGTCAAACGGTATTGGTTGGGAAAATGATTTTAATGTTTTCTTTTGAATACCTGATTGTTTCTGTTGTAAGGGCTTTGATAAACAAGACCAATAGGTTGCGGGTTTTGTCTTCGTGTTGGTGAGTGTAGTCTTACTTCATCCATATTTTGATTTCCATTTTCAATTTCCTGAACACGACTTCGAAACCCATAGTCAGATAAAGTTGTTGTTCGAGGCATTTTGCTTCGCTTTGTATAAACGTTTGCCATTTTTTTAAACGATAAAGGGTAACGTTTATTTCGCCAGTTACTTTGTTGTGACAGTCTTCAATTATTTTTGTTGGCTATACTTAGAACTACATTATCAAAAGTTAAACAAATTAATGAGCATTGTCACTTCAGTTTTTGTCATAAAGGCTTATTGTTGCGTGAATATCCAATAGTTTTGCATATTGTTGCTGTAATCAGAAAAGGATAAAATGGAAATGAAAATTGCTGCATTCAAATAAAAAAATAATTTACTTCATTTGACACTCATGTGTAAAAGTAATCACGTTTATCCTGCTATGTACTGAGACAATAGATTCTCTGCACTTATGAAGTGCTTCAACGCAAATTCTACAAAATGCCAAACTATTTTCGTTCTTACCACGTGGCAGAGACAAACCTTAGCTTCACAGTGGTAGATCACGCAAAATAAGAATCAGCAGTTAATTGAAATCAAGTCATACAAGTTTCCATTACAAGCTTCATCAGGGTAAAAAATGAGAGTCAGTACGTCAACTGTACTCACTCAGTGTGCAGTTTAGAACTGTCCAAAAACGGCGAGAGGTAGAATGTCAAATTATGTTACTTCCACTTTTTTATTGTTGTTAAGGTTTTGTAGCATGTTTCAGCGTGTTGACAATGTTTCATGTAAAAGCAGCGAAGAATCTCATGTGGATGTTATGGATATTGCAATTTGTGAAACTCGGAAAAGTATGGTTGTGCTGGCTAAACATTAGAGTGTTCGACAAATACCTTTCAAACATGGCTCCCAAAAACATTTTTAGGACATACAGCGTAAACACGTTTTGGTGGAGTTTAAGATTTTCTATTTAAACTATAAAGCTTGTTTTTCTTGTTGGGTTACATGGTAACAATAGGCCTGCCATGATTTATTTTATTCGCAGACGAGTCTCTCCCCATGCCTTAGCGATGATGGTGAAAAAATATGTACAGGTTGGTAACTTATGTGTTGTCTACATAGGCCTATAGTTCAACAAATTGAAAAATTACATTTTTTTTAATGATTTTAATCAAATAACGGCAAATTTTAACCATTGTCGAAATTGGCTCGGTTGTCGTCTACATCTTTGTATCCTTGTGACACTGGCAAGCCAATTTACAGTGACAATTTTGTTGGTCTTTCCGCTTGATAAAACTATTCTTCTTTTGATCCACCGAGATTTAGCCTTCATGAACAAAATATCTGTGCTGTGGTTACAGCGTGTGGTTAATCGTCCATGATAAGGAAGTCCAACAACACACCTTAGGCATTCATGTGTTGTTCTTTGTCTAATCAATGTCAAATGTATGTGGTTTGTAGGCCTATGTTGTATTTTTATCTTTGTAGATCCTGGATCGTTTTGTTGCGGCAAGCATGGAAATTCGTGCTGCACTTCCAAAACACCTATTTTCAACCAGTTTTGTGAGTAGGTGTAACAAAATGCAAAATTTCTTTATATTTCCCTTTTTGGACGCAACTAACCTGATTTTTTATATGCGCAAAAGAGCCATAATAATCAATGAGAGCTGCAGACAGGGTGTATACACGCAATGTTTCGACCTGCAAGGTCTCATCAGTGCAGCTGTTGATGTGGCACTGTGCTAGCTGGTAGACTAGCTGGCACACAGATTTCCACTTTGTGGTACCTTTCGGTCAATCGTCGATATGTTGGGTACCACGTGGTTCGTCTGTGTTGATTGGTACCCAACATATCGACGATTGACCGAAAGGTACCACAAAGTGGAAATCTGTGTGCCTGCTAGTCTACCAGCTGGCACAGTGCCACATCAACAGCTGCACTGATGAGACCTTACAGGTCGAAACAGTGCGTGTATACACCCTGTCTGTAGCTCTCATTAACCTGATTTTATTTTTAATTATGTGGAGACTAACAAAATGCATGCTAAAATACTTTCGTTGACAACAGTGATCTGCTCTGCAATGCTTCTGATCGTGCTTCCCGCGGTGGTTATGTCAGGATGGTGCTTTCCATTCTTTCCCTGCTGCAGTTGGTTCACTGGTCGTCAGACTGTTGGTTTAAACCGATCTAATTCGGAAGGCAGCGATTCTAACCCAAGTAACTCAGACAATGAATCTTCCAAAAGCCTCAAATCTCAATCTGATGATAAGCAATCTGATAGCAGTGAATCGGAAGTTGATGGTTCAAATATAAACAAATCTGGAAAAAATATCTTCAACAGACTGACTTCGGGCAATAGTTCTACAAAAGAAACCAAATCTGAGAGCGAAGGGTCTTCTAGCGAGAGTTCCGTCGAAGAAAAGTTTACTGGCCTTGATGTTAAAGATATTTTTTCTGTGCATAAAAATAGTTCTGATAGTGATAGTGATCATTTAAAAGTTGGGTTGTTTGACAAAAAAGTCGCATCTTCTAGTTCCAGCAGTTCGTCATCTTCAAGCAGTGATAGTTCTAATTAAACAATTTAAAAAAAATGTATTTTGTGCATGACAATCATAGGCGTCGATTTTTTAACGTTTTGTTAAGTATTAAGGGTGCCCTTTCCAGGTTTTAGAAACACGCAAAAAACATTTCGTCAGTCGTATCACCCTAAACATAGGTAAACCACGCAAATTCCGTTTCCTGTCACTTTGTTTTTGCACCGAACCATGATATCATAGCACTAAGTTTTAAAAACTTTAATTCCGAACCCCCTTATTGAAAGCGGGACATTTTTGTTTCACTCGGTCTATTGTAGATTTAGTAAATATAAAGTGATATACAATTCTTTTACGCGACAATGCCGATTCTTACCATTATGCCACAACAACTGCTGCGCTGCGTAACAATCCACGAGACACTTGTGTTTGTCATGATAATGAAGGTGATAATACAGGTCGTTTGAAACAACCGTAACGCATGTATGTGGTTTTTCTGACAATAAATTTAAAGTTAAACGTAATCCAGGGGTGACAATACACACGTTGTCACCCCTGTTTGTTTGTGAGGAGTGACATGTCACCCCAGTCACCCCTAAATCGACGCCTATGATGACAATGTATCGTTTGAAACAACATCGTGTATTTTGATAATATTTTCACGTCATCAAACTCAAACTGTTTAACTATGTAAAACCTAGGCCTGGGTTATCAACTTAGCCACTTTGGGTCCGTGGACAACCAGACCAATTTGGTAAACTCTGTTGGCCCCAATCAACCATGATGCATTTAAGACGATTTTTTAACTTTAAGTTACAAATGTTATAGCATTATTACCTTTACCGTTTCCAACAAATGAACTTCTTCACCGCCAAATCGGCAGCGAAAGTTGTGTATTGTCCAATGAATATCTGTTAGAAATAAAGGTTGTTTTTCGTCCGGGCGGGGTATTGAATTGTTGGCGCCAGGACAAACTGCACTTGAGCAACCTTGGACTCAGTGTAAATAAACAAAAAAAATATTTTTTTAAGAGCTAGACGTTACTGTGAATGGACATACAGTATTGTTTAGTGTGATTTTGCTTTAATATATCCCGTCTACACTGATATATAACGGAATAATAAAAAACATGTCCTTCAATGAAAAATTTCTATATTTTATGCTGCAACTATTGTTTCTCATACTTAAATGTTGTTAGATGCGGATGCGCGGCGTCACTGTTTAACTGCAACTGTACAATCTATGAAATCGTTTTTATAGTGACATGATGCACCGCTGCTGTGGCATATAGCATATATCAAGACAGAATAATAAACATGACTCTTTACAACAACGTTAATGGAAACACTCAAGTTCATGTTTAGAAAAGTATAGCAGTTCAAGGACTGGCTAAATATGGCTGACTGTTGCTAGAATTGTTTTTAAAAACTAAACCACCGTTGCTCCACAACACATGTTTTGTGGGTTGTGACCATTATAATTTTGAACGTGCAAATATTGGCGTGCAAACAGTGTATTACACCGGATGCCCCCCCAAAAAAAAAAAATTTTTTATATTCCCCTCAGTGACTCCAAATAAGTTGCTTTCATATCATGATTAATATCTCGTTTTAATTATGACAGGGAAAACATTGTTGAGAAAATTTGTTGGTGAACTGTGTTCTAGTTTAAAACTCTTTTACCGTGTCGAATATTCACAAATTTCATGGGTGATAATGTAATGAGCCAAATTCTTTTAGTTGCAACGACCTGCTTTTTTCTGCTGTTGAACTCATGCAAATTTTTGTTAGAATTAAATTAATAATAAAATACGTAAGTTAAGTACAGTATGTTAGAAAGTTTACCAAACCCCTTCACTTTTTGTTTTACAAACAGGGTTTTGGCTTGTTATTGGTGGAATACTTACTGCAGCTTTAGCATGTGCTATAATTTTTACCTACATATTCTGCTGTCCATGTCATATTCAGAAAAATCGTGAAAACGAAACTCCAGCCAGTACATCATTACATTCCCAACAAGCGGAAAGTTTGCCAGAAGCAGAACGTGGTAGTTTTCTCTGGTTAAATAAATTCCAATCCACAGTGCCTTCAACTATTTTTCGTTCATAGGTGAAAATTGTTTGTTAAAACATTCGGTTTCCAAGAAATTTTCCAGCCCAAAAGGAAAAAATCAATATGGGAAGGGTGAACATACCCGCCTAATTTATGACTCTTGCCAAACCATTGATGGGTAAACCTTGTAAATAAATTTAAAGAACAGTTGCGCAAAGTTAAATATATTGATTATATTTCAGTGTTAGAAGACAATCAGGAGAGAGTGAAAGTGTTTCTTTGAATGACATAACTGGTGGCGATTTATCCGATACTTATAAAAGGGATAGTGTCGTGCAATCACAAAAGCGATCAAGATCAACATATTCTGATAAACTTAAAAGCTTTCATCGAAATACGGCCTTTAGCGATGCCTCCTTTGACGGTAATGCTGAGCTGGTAAGATGGTCTATTTCCCTTAGAGAAGTAAGAGAACAAAACGAAGAAAACGACGATTTTGATTCTATCGGGTATTATTCTATGGATTATCATTCAACAGAAGCTTCCAATCCACATGCATTGATGCATTATCCATACGATGACAGATTGTACCCTACCGAGGACAATTATTTAAAAACAGATCAGGAGAACCACCATCTTGATATACCTTCCCAACGTGCATTTTCAATAACATACAATTATGACGATGAATTAGAAAGTACCCAACGTGCAACGGAATGCACTAAAAAATCCGTCGTAAATGAAGGATTTGTGTCTGACTCCGAGTCAGAGTCAACTTCGCTAGTTAATCATTAGCCCGCATATCATCGTCTATGTAAAGTAACGTTTTGATAATATTTTATGCTTGAAATACACAAGTTTCAGTATACAGTGACATGATGTATAACAAATAGTCTGTGACGTGATTGGCAACTTGGTTCACAATGTAATTAAATTATTACCCCAGAGTAATCGATAAAGCAAAGGAACCTCATTCGGTTAACTTATAAGAACCGCAAGCAGTTTTCAGCATCCTCTCAATTAAAACCGAACAAGCTGTCCAAGAAACTCTCAAGTCACGCATCGTAACGGGTTTCAGGCGCCTATAGCATATGGTACATTGCATTAGATCAGGCATTTCCTTCTCTGGACGGGATTCTTCTACGACTTCCTTCTGAAGGTTATAAAAAACGGCTGGCTCTTAAAACGTGTGCGTTGCTACTGTTGCATGCAGTCGCGAATTCTGTCGGCAAATTACTAGGATTAAAAAAGCGTGGTTTCATGTTCTAATCAGTTGTTTAGTACAAATAAAGATTGAATATAAACATTATGGGAAATATATGTTTGAGTTAGATATCGGGCTCTCGTAGAATTCACGAGGATAAATATATACACAGAAATTGTTGACATTTTTCGTCGACGTTTTAAATATGTGTGTTGAAGTACATATAGGTTTTTATGCATATTAAATCTTTATGTCGTATAATAAATCACTTATGATTTTGTAACATTTCTTCGATGTTGTTAATCAACAGTTTCTGCAGTGTTGTGCATTTATGTATACAGTATGGCAAGATTTGGTGCTTTGAAGCTTTTGGTTTGTTATACAATACTTGTTTTCATTGAAGCAAGCAGTGTAAGTGTGTTTGTTAACTATTTGTTTTGTTACTAAGCATGCAATGTTTTTGACCAAAATAAAACTAGAAGTTTTTATTGATTTCTATGCTTTGACTTCGTTCTAGGCTTGAGAGAGTCATGTGAGCAATTGCCATTGATATTTATTTTGTGACATAGTAAGCTAATTTTTACGCTTTGGTGTATTAAGGCGCATCAGTCATCATGCACAAGTCTGGATGGTTTTACAGTAACATCATGTAAGGGTGAGAATAAATTATAACTATTTTTGGTTCAATTTTTTTTCCATGAAACTAGCTTGCTCTACATACTCCACTTATTGACAGAGTTCAGGTCTTTTTGTTGCGGAAAACATCGAACCCAATGCTGTAACCTCGATTTATCAATCAATAGCCGCTTGTGTAAGTAGCAAAAATAATTTTTTTTTGATCAATCTTTTATTTGTTGCCTTCAGTGATAGGTGGAGCCATGTTACTGATCGTTCTGCCGGTTATAATGTCAGGTTGGTGCTTTCCATTTTTCCCATGTTGTTGCTGGTTTGGTGGAAGTGGACATTCAAGTTTGGATAGTAGCAGCAGCAGTTCTTCAAGTTCCAGCGATTCAATTGATGATTTTTCTGGTGGTAGTGGATCAGATTAGGTTTAATATCGGATGGCACTAATGTTTCGTAGGTCATTTGAACCTATATTGGCAAAGTTTGTTAACGTTTACAAGAACAGCGTATGTATATCGTAAGCTGTATTTTATTATGACTTTAATTGTCAACCCAATACCTGAAATAGATTACGGGCGGTCGCGACGCAATAGTGCGTCTTTTTAATATTGTTGAAGCGTCACAAGCTTATTTCTATTATTCGCAGAGTGTTCCTCCATTTGCAATTAAGCTTCACAAATATTATGCTGCCTTGGCACTTCATACTGCGAAGTTATCCTTAAACTTTTGTGGTGATAAAATGAAATATCGTTAAATGAGAAAAAGAAGTGTATATTATGGTCAATTCGTCGCCAAAAAATTTTGTATTTTTGTGTGCGTCGTAATACCATTTCGTAAATGATGCCAAATTATAGCCAATTTATAAAAGTTAGGAAAAAACAATTTATAAAAGTTGGGAAACAGTAGCCTATAATGTCATATACTTCTCAATACAGACGCAAACTTTCATCATTGATTTTGTTGCAAGCAAAGCAAAACTTTTGCACTTGATCACACAGCGTATGCTGTTTTTTCTGCCCCAATAGGTTTGCGAAAACAAGCGACACAAATTGTCTGCCTGTGCTTCCTAAAATCCTCATTTTGTGCATTATCCCGCCATCAAAAATGTGGGCCAAAGGTTTGCAACTTTTTTTGCTGCGTGTACTGCTGTATTTATTTCGGACATTCGCCAAACACCTTTGATATTCAAGACAATGTTTTCCACTATTTAGGTGTGTGGATTCTTTATCACTCTTAATATGCAAACGTAACCCTTAATAAAAAAATGAAAAACGTGGCTAAACAAAACTACTGTCAAGTGTCCTTTTAGTATAGTTGCTATATATGTGGCCAATAAATTGGAAAACAATCGGATGCACAACATTTTTGACAAATGGGTTCAACTTATTACACACATCAACTTATTTTATTATTTATTATTATTAAATATGTAGCAGTTATACATAACCTCTGCAACATGTTTCGTAATACAAGCAAGGAACCTATTAGGTTACATAGGTAATTTGGAAACTTTTTCCTCCTTGTATGTGATATTCATCCCTGTGTAGAAAGGATTTTTTACCTTATGGCAAACATTAGCGTGAGTGAGAAATCCTGCAATGCTAACAAGAAACACCTTTTAGTCCAATGAATGTGAATAGCAATTTCTATGTCATTATTTGTATCTTTCAGATTATGTATTTCCATTGCATCCACACTCAGTATATATTACATAATATGTTGTATAAGTATAAAACGCCTTTTGTGTCAAATGTCAAAGCTACAGCTTTTTAAACTTGCTGTATTCAAGTGCAATTACTAATTTGTGCAAGTACACGACCTTAGACAGCTTTGCCTGACATTACACTTGCGCGTGTGTGCACCAACTGCACGGTTTATCCTTTGTTTAAACTTTAAAGGAAGGAAGTCATACCTAAATGTCAATGCCACTAACATTTAAACCAAAAAAACGCATAACCATTTTGTCAGAGTGTCTGCATTCATATGAGCAAATTTAGCTTTTGCACCAATCATTCTTTTTTGATCTTCGTAGGTTTTTGTATATTGTTGTAAACAAATTTTACACTATACTTCCGCCTTATATAATCTTTTTTGTAGTTATTCGTCAGTTACTCGAAAGTTGGTTGCTTGAAACAATTTAAAAATAAAGTGGGTTTAAAACCTTGTTAAGGCACAAATTTATCTACTTATCAACTCATTCTTTTATTTTGAGGATATTTTTTTATTGAACACATTTTTTCTGTAACGTCAGTTTATAACTCAGCCTTGTGTCAATCTAACAACACCAACTGCATGCCAATAAGACGGGACAAGTACGCTGCCATACCACGTAGCACCAAGGCTACAGTTCCGCCTGTACTCATATGTTTGAATATTTTAGTTGGATTTTGTTGGAACTTAAGATGTTTGTACTTATGGAAGACCTAACATGCCTATTTGTCCTAGTGCTCATTGTAAAGAAAATTACATTGCCGTTTTTTGTTCACTTGCGGAAAATCGAATACCAACCCGCGGGCCGGCAGCTGGTACAAAATTGATCATACTGATCGACTGAATATTGCCTTGATCATAATAATCGATATAAACCAAAAACAATATTGGGCAAAGTTTAAGCTTGTTCGAATCGCACATCTTGTCAAAAGACTGTTTTTTGATCTGTCGACTGCTGTTAAAATCGATTTAGTCCATTTTCCGTGCACAAAAGGGTACTTCGCCAAAACGTGCAGTAATCCTCTGTTACGCTTGATGAGATATGTATGATTGTGCCTCTGGACAATGTTTTGTTGTTAATTTGTTGGATAAATCCTTAAACATCGGATACCACACCATAGGTACATTAGTTTTCACTGTCGCTGGTTAAGTTAACTTGACAGCAGTATCATTTCTTAGGCGTCTTTTAATTTTTTTTTGCATTTTGACTAGCAACGACAGGAAAACTTGATTTTACCGCACCTAAGATTGAAATAAAACTGGATCGGGAATCTTGTTATGCCACACTAGAAAACAAAATTGATTAACGCGACACTGGACAATTTATGGATCCCGTTTCACCTTCAATGAAGCATTGCCCACAGATTACCCTTAGCAAATAGGAAGTGCTTCCATTGTTTTGTGAAAGACGACGTGGTCGGGCGCGGCCGAGAAAAAGGCAGTTTAACACGATAGGTTTACGGGTAGCTGAAGTCGTTTAGCGACTTACAAGAGGCAGGTGTTGCAGCCACTACAAGTCTGCTTCTTTAGTTTATTTGTCACTGAATAATAAACGAACGATGACATGAATTTTAGTGATAATTCATCGACGAGACTAATCTTACAAGTAAAAGCGGTAGGTGTTGGCACTTCTTACTCTTCACTTTGCAGATCATTACCAACCTAACACAATGCGATGTTCTGGATAGTATTTCAAACATGGTATTAGCAAAGTTGTTGTTGAGCAAAAATAATTCTGAGTACAAGTCGAGTGTGTTACACTCAGGTATTTTGCAGAAAAGTGTTTGATAATATAGAGGCCTCCTTTGGACGCGAGTGTATTGAAAAGGAATATATACACGCGTTTCAGCCCGAATATATACATAGGTTGACTTTTTAGCACAAAAATTTTTCGCGCAGTAAACCCCTTAATTATAAATAGCACCTTTCATGGTTGACTGCCACAGCAAGTATTGCATTTCACGTACTGTCCCGTTAACAATGTATAGCGACTTGTTAGGTATGTGGTGAACTTTACAATATATCTTCTATACAATCACGTATGCGTGTAAAAAACGTAATATTAGTACGTACGTTGGGTTTATTTGGACACAAAGAATCCCGTTTTTGTGCTAGGGTCGGCTCATTGAGTGCCAAACATTGCATCCGCAATCGATCGATCGAACAGCAGAAACGTTGGCCAAGGCGTCTGTTCTAATGTCTTGTGTATATATAGGAAGCTGTTGTTATCCCCATCATCACGTTTTCTTTGGGCGTACTCAGCAATGGACTGGCGATCACAACACTTCTTTATTATAAGTACAAAAGGATAAATCAAAGACCACCTTCTATTGTACCTTCAGAAACTTCTGCGAACGCTTTACAAGATCCTCATTTAATTGGTAAATCTTCTAGATCGAAGCTGATAAAATTATCAATTATGGATTAACGTTTAAGGATATAAGCGGTGGCGTCGCTGTCAGTTCATGGATTTCGGGGTTTCCTGAATTTCCACAGTAACGTTAAGCAGCAAATAAGAACTCGGCATATTTCAAATGTCATTTTAATACATCATACAAATTTATTTTATCAGTAGCTACTACTGGTATATTTTGGATGTACTGTTTATCTCGTTAGAAACGTTAGGAATTGGGATAGACTTTAAACGCTGTCTGTGCACAGCAGTGTGTATTTTCCTCTGTTTTTTTATGTACTGTTAATGCTATAATACTGCGGACGAGAAAATTTAAATGCATAAAATATATAGTTTCGTTTTGTGCACTGCTGTTTCACGGTTCTTTTATATCTAGCTAATGTTAATATTCTCACTATGCAGAAGCACGGACCCCGTCAACATTTGAAAAAGAATTTAAGACAACAAAAACGATGATTCGCTTTGGCGCTTTTCACACTCTCGTTCTTTGTCTGGCAGTGTTGGACTTATTGGGTTCTCTCTGTGTATCTCCGGTTACATTTGTTTTGTACCTGAAAGAAACCCACATCATGGTAGGAATGATTTTACATATCACTAGTTTAAAATATTTAATGAAATCTACCAAAATGACATTTTTTTTCATATAAACAACCAACATGCCAATCAAACACGAAAGCCATACCCATGTTGGTCAAAATTTTTCTGGGTAATCCTATTAACGCATTTGTGGTCACGACAATTTAACAATAGCAATAATGGTTCTTGACCGACTATGCAAACAATACAGGTTGTACTAGGTGTTAAAAGAAATGAAGCATTTTAACACTTCCATATAATAGTTAAAGTCTATGCAAAGTTTGGTTAAGTTATTATCAGCAATTTTTACGTTAAACAAAAAACCGCCAAACGATTTCACAAAGTTATTGTTTTTAAATCAAATTATAACAATATGGCTGACCTGAATTACGAACAAAAACTAATTTGCATGTTTTGTCTAATCCTTACAATGTTTTGAACGACTTTTATTTGTGAAAGGTAAGTTGTATATTTTGTTATTATTGGAAAATCACCACGCTGCATGGTATTAATTAGGGTTTTGGCGGACGGAATTCGAGTATGGACACCGCATCCCAATATTCACTGTGATTCCTGCGAATACCAATTTACTAGCGTTTAACTCACGTTGAAACAACGTTGCGTTAAATCGTGCATTGTCCTTGGATTTTTTTGCACGAAAATGGGATTGTTCGAAACAAACACTTGCTAATTTACATACAATAACAACTAACGTACAATAGCATTACGTGGCTGCAGCGGCCAAATCCAAATCCTTTCTGTGCTGGAAAATCCTCAACATCAATCGCAACACAGTTAAATAATGGGAAACTTCTGTTTGTTTTTGCAAAGTCGGAAGGAGGAAATCATCTATGCAACTACAGTGCATTTTGCATGATGTTTTTTGGTTTTGCGACAATGGGGATGGTTATGGCAATGGCCATAGAAAGATTGATCAGTATTAATCATCCGTTCTTTTATCAACAGCATGTAACAGCATTTCGAGTAAGTTTATTTTTTAGCTCAAAAATACCACTGACATAACAATATTAGTTCATTTATGTTTGTGCAGACAAAAAGTAGTGAAAAAATGCACATAAGTAATGGAATGAATATGATTTTGGCTTTACAATTAATTTTAATTAATTTTGCAAATCTGTGTACTTAACTTAGTTTATATTTTAACCACAGCATAATGATTCTTTGTGTGAAGGTAAATCAATTAAATCTTATAAATTATTATTTCAGGCTATTATTGTGGTCGCGGTTTTATTCGCGCTCATAGCATTGGTATGTTGCTTTCCTGTGATGGGATTCGGGCGGGTTCGTCCAATGTACCCGTATTCTTGGTGTTTTGCGGACTGGAACGCAACCGCACTGAAGGATCAAGTACGTTTAGTTTTATTTGTTTATAGTTGCAGACTTAAATAGACTGTATATATTAAATAAAAATCTTAAAAATTTTTGTCAATGGTGAATTTAATTTTCAGGTGTTT
The DNA here is from genome assembly GCF_947561715.1 of Ascidia mentula. Taxonomy (NCBI): domain Eukaryota; kingdom Metazoa; phylum Chordata; class Ascidiacea; order Phlebobranchia; family Ascidiidae; genus Ascidia; species Ascidia mentula. The sequence goes on along the minus strand of NC_138574.1, from coordinate 7,586,877 downwards.
AACTTTCTTTACGCAACCTTGGGAATTTCAATGCTATTGGTAACTTTGTTTTGCAACTTGAAGGTTATACAAGGTCTTTTAAAAATGCGTAAAAGGTTAGTCTGTAGACTTGTTTACGAATTTAGTAATTGAACAAATTTCCAATAAAATACTCATCGATTTATTACCGTATCGCTGGGTTAAGCATCTATATGGCCCACTTGCCCTATAGATTTTGGCATAAAATCGTTATTTCTTTTCGTGTTCAAGCAAATTCAATGATTTACGAAGACCCACAAAACTGTTGTTATGTGAAGTGTACAAAAATTCGGATTTATTTCAAAAGCATGTTTTTGTTGTTTTTTTTTATTTATTTTACTTTACATGGGTGTTAACAGCATGCCAGTAGGATTTATTATCTAAGTTAAAGAGCTGTAGTATCTCGGTCAGGCTTCTGATTGCCCCAATATTTATGTGAAGTGTAAAAGAATTTATTGTTTTCGTGTATGTTCAATGTCATGTGTTTTAACCATTCCTGCTTGTAGAATTGCAAGAAAACGACGTCAAAAGAACATTCTATCCTTGGAGACTCAGATGATAATTCAACTGCTTGTTATAACGGTTATTTTTGTCGTTTGTTGGTTACCTCTTATGGTAATGAAAGCAATATGTGTAAAACTTCATAAAATGGCGTTATACTTAATATTTATTTCCAGGTCAGAATTATCCTCAATCAATTACAAACCCGAATGTGTGCAGAGTGTGACCGTGTAGCCATATGGCTCGTGGCAGTAAACCCAATACTAGATCCATGGGTAAGGACATGATTTTTAACTTTGTACTCTCCATAACATGGGTTTTATTCAAATGAAAAAGCGTTTATCTCCGATTGTTCTAACTATCATTGTTTCTTTCAGGTTTACATCCTTTTTAGAAAATCATTTATTGGTGATATAATTCGATTTGCAAAATCGATATTTTGCTATAATTCTAAACGTTTATCAAGGGATGTTCTAACAAATCTAAGAAGCTCAGGGGAAGCTCCCGTCCAAAACTTAACAGAAAAACAGTAAACAAATAATTTATGTGTTGTTTATTGCCGTTGTTTATACACGTTATACTGTGATCTATTACTTTCATGCGACTGTCGACCAAACGTTACCTGGTAATTTAATTGCGGAAATATAACCTTCACTTACGTAAAAACCGCCCTTTCTACAAAAAAAATGACGAACTCTACCTTTACATATCTATTCTATACACGTCCCTGTAAATTAATATGCATATATTTATCAGAGCAATAAGCATCCATCAAGCTATACAATGATAATATTGTTTCACAATGAAAGTCACTGCGTTTAAATTTGTTTCAAAAACGATACATAAAATATTTACATGGGACAGAGATTACAATAAAATAATGTTGGAAATATGTTAATAAAAACATTTTCGTAAAATTTTGGGAAATGTTTTGTTGTACGGTAAGTTACTTAAACTTAGTTGTAATAAATATACTTCACCTGATGTCACTATGAAGCATCATCAGTGATGCGTTTAGTGTAAAAACACAAGAAGGTAAAAAGTGGACCCAAAGCAAGTTAATTACAAGCCCAGCTTATCGTGCTGGTGCTGTCACGGCCAGATAATACCTGAAAAAAATGATCATGAACACCACCACAACACGGCGCACCAATATAAAACGAAAACAGCTGAACTGTAAAAGTGGCTTTGTTTCCAGGATAACCTGGGTTCAAATACCGGTGGGGTAAAAAAAATGCTAGGGCAAAATAACCTCTTACAGGAGTCATTTTACAAGTGTTGGGTTTATCTGAATAGGATTACTTACTTTCTTTACCTGTTTAGTGTTTGGTACGTTGATGCAGCGTATTTTGTTGTATTTTCAATCATACTCAGGACTTTATAATCGCCCATTTTGTGGGCCTCCAAACACATTTCTGGTGCTTTGCATTTAGCAATTTGGAAATTGAAATTAAAGTGACAAGAAAAAATGCCATGAGAAGCGCCTACTATTGTGTAGCAACTACCACTTTGACTCCTTCTGTAGTAAGGCACTTGAACCCCAAATACTTTTAAGTATCGATGCTTGAATCCACAAGTCCTATTGTAAAAATCTGTCTTTTTGTTTTGTGTCGTTTTCTTACAATTGTTGCATAATTATTGTTTCCCTATATTACATGTTCTGATTTTCATTATATTATATGAGAGTGGCCATGGTAAAAAATTTCCTTGGTGGAAACTGTGTTTATTTAATTAGCAGTAAGTTATTTTTTAGCTTCAAGTTATTTAATTTGCAATTTGTGTATAGTGAGTCGATTTGAGTATTATTTCAGAAACAATTTGACACAAAAGTTCCGTATACTTTATAGTTCTACGGCACCAACTCACTGAAATTGATGGCGAAATTGGTCATTTTATACAGGACGTTCCTTACTGCTGCTAACTTAACGTTTGTAGTGAACTTCATATAAAGGAAATTCAGGTTTTCGAAATTTGCAAAAAGAGCATTACAAAAACTTTTTTTAAAAACAAATCATGATCGTATGGCAACCTTCTTTTTGGCTGGGATTTTTGGAAATGTACACGCCAAAAAGATGTTACGCAAAAAATACATTCATGACTTTACATTTATGACTTGTTATCCATGACATTAGAAACCAGGTATATGCTAACTGTATTACCCATGCAAATAATGACTTACACGGATCGAGCTGGTTTTGAAGTTGGAAACAATTAAATTTTCAAATCTATTTGCCAACGTGTGTTTACTGACCGACCAGGGCGCGTGCTTTCTTAGTATCATTCTCTTTCTTAGTATAAGATGTCGATGAAAATTCAGATTAGCAGTTCGCTTTAACTTATATATGTCGAGATATATATACCTCGACCAGTATAAGCACAAGTGTCCATGAAAACACGGATTTCTTAGGGTTATAACAGGAAAACAATTTGATTGAACACTTTATGAAAAGTGGTAAGGCTACAAGATATTTTGCTTTTCTCGAGTTTTAAAGATTTTCACAGTAGGCTATTTTTTCATTATTCATCGCTTCTGCTTTTGTGGTGAACGAAACCGTGTGAGCTAATATTTTTCGAACGTGCGGAGAATAATCCGGGCCATTATCAGACATCGCTATGTTGGTGTGCGCGTATAGGGACATCCTAATGAAACTAGAAAAGTAAATCTAAGACCAATAGATTATTACCTAAACAGCATTTTCTTTAATCCCATGTAGCAAAGTAGTTACAACTTCAAGGGATAAGAAAAGTACTTTAGGGAGAGAATTAAGAGACGGATCCATTTTTTTTAGTAAGGGGGAGGATCGGTCCGATCCAAAACAGGAAAAAAGTTTCCGGCGGGTTTTTATGTTGTTTATGTGACACTGCAAATATATCACACAACTTAAATTAATAAAAACGGACTCAGCACAGTGAAATGGACACAAATTTTATTTGTACACAATAAAACATACATAGAATTCCTGTTGCTGCAAGGCATATTGCAATTTATTTGTACACAATGTGTTTTCTTTCCGGCAGTTTATGACAATTTGTTGTAACTCTTGCGTCTCCCGCAATGTTTGGTGTTTCTGCCACGTGATCTGACAAGCGGTGTCAACGTTTCCCTTTTTCTTTTTGTGCCCCTGCTGGCCCCTGCATGGTTTAGTGTAGTTTACTTCGAAATTGCGGCATCAATACCTGATGGAAGTCTCGCCGCATGGCAGACGAAAAGTCAAATAAATACAGCACGTATATTTTATGCCAGTAGAGCAGTACAATCTGCATATATTACTTTTTACAAATACAGTTTCTGCACTGCAGCGGTTAATTTCTGTACTAAGGACAAATGCGCTGTTCAGAAGCTTTTATCTTGTATAAAGACCTTCTTTTGGGGGATGATGCTCTTCATCCTTCAGTAAATCCATGCATAAAAAGCGATCAAAAAAGTCCCGCATTTACTTTTCTTGTCACGGCGAGGGCATGCTAAACAATCCTTTCCGTGGTCACGCCTGTTGGATGCGTTTCTTCTAAAAACCCATTGTAGGCATCGCAGGCAACGTTGGCATTGTAGGCATTGTATACATCGTAGGCATTGTAGGCATTGAGTCTAGGCATCGTAGGAATCGCAGGCATCGACTCAATGCCTACAAGGTCTATTATGCTTACAACGCCTAGACGCAATGCCTACAATGCCTACGATGCCTAGACTGTAGGCCGTAACTCACAATTAAATCCTAAAAATTGAGTTTTAGAGGTCATTTGCCTTCGTGCACCTGGTGACAGTCTTGTTTGCCAAAAACAATTACCGGGTCTGATGACTCATGAATGGGGACTACAAGTGGTGAACAGGAAAAAATGATTGCAGCTGCATTAAGACAGCACATGGGCGGTTTTGCAAAGGCTAACTGCTAAACTGTCAGTCCTAGGGGGAGTACAAACAGCCCTAGAGGAGGGTTGGTGGCTTCACTAAATCGCAAATGGAGGGTACTTTCTGTGATTAATTTTTTTACAAAACGAACCTACACTTTTTTCTGCTTTTTTATCCAAAATAATGTCCAACAGGGGGACAAAATGCCCCTGGGGGAGCGGTTAAAGTAGCTATCTCGAATATAATTTTGACCAGAATTCCTAGACAAGGGTCGGGACAAACAGAAAATCACAAATTGAGCATACTTTCTGTGATTCATTTTTCCACAAAATCCACCTCAATATTATGGTAGTTTTTCAGCTACATGTTCAACAGCACCCTCTACCAATTTACTGCCTGACTAATAACCCTGAAAACCATAGTAAAACTGCCCCAAACACGCCGAAAATCGCCCTGGCAACAGCCTGTTCACCTGCGCTCATTCATCCAAAACACTGGCACCCATGCATGACCCATTGCATTGTTACATACAATTAACTCTTTTCCACAGAAATACAGAGTTGCGGCCTGTTCAAAATTTATTGTCTTTGTAGCGTTTAATAATCTATATTTCTTCTACCAGCGTACAAGTGTATAACTGTAGCGTTATTTGAACTGCAAGACAAATCACGTCGGCGCTCCGGTAATTGAGACAAAATTGGGTTGCATGGTTAGTAATTTGATGAGGTGCACCTTGACTGATGGAGCGTTTTTAGATTGCAAACTTCCAAACAACTGCCTGTCCTGTGCCCTTGTGTTGCATTCACCGGAAGGCATTACAGTGGGGTCATGTTTCCTTTTGGTATGTACATTTTTATAAAAGAATAAGATGGAATAGCAGCGCATGTCTATGCTTTGTGTGTTTTATAAGGTGCAATTATATACGCCTTAGTTTGCTGTATTAAATACAGTTTCAGTACTTTTGATAAAAGTCCATATGTTACTTTTTGTAGCTAAACAGGTTTGATGCTAAAATAATTTGACCTGTTTTGTTTGGCGCTTTCTTGTTCTTATTTAATGTTGTTTGGCTGTGAAATACTGAAAAATTCTGTCAACTATGAAAGTTTTATAACATCTTTAATTTTTTAATTGTTAACTGAAAAAGGCCTTCTATGAATGATTCAAAATATCTTGAAATGTGAGTGCTTGGCCAGGAATAGACAATTGATTCAAATACAGGAATGGAGGATATTCCAGCTACACAGACTATAGATATCTTACCATCAGCTTTGGGATTTTTGATGGGTATTTTCGCCTGTTTTGTGTTTTTGTAAAAGCTGACAACCAATTTTATTGATCAAAATAGAAAAAAGTGGAAAGAGCTTTAATCACAGAGTGTTTTGCATGTAATAGCATAAAGTTTAAATTAAAAAATCTGACTACAGAACACTTGTATTCATAGATAAAATACTGCCACTATTCAAATTTTTTTTTTAGAAATTCCATTAAGCATTCAGGAGTTGTCACAAAGTAGCAAAGAAAAAGGCAAAAATAAAGGTGATTCTTATAACGTTGGAAACAATTAATTTTTTCTCTGGTATTCAGTTTTTTATAAAATTTGATTAACTTCAATATATATAATAAAATAGGAACTCATATCAGTAAAACATAAACATACTGTTGTATATGTGTGGGCCTTGCCATGAATGTCTCATGTGGTTTCACTTATGACGACTTCACTGAATTATCCCAGATTTATCAAGCAGCTCTTGTTACAAGTTGTTTGGATTTGACATAATAATTCATGCCAGTCCACTGATGGTGAATACAGCTGTGTTTAAAATGTCTCAATGTCTCCAAACAAGTTCTAAACTTAAGTTTCTAACCATATGCGTATACATCTTATGTACTTTTATTCATAGTGTTATGTAAAATTTCGTTTTTGAACTTTAATCAATATGAATGTGTTTACACAGGACTGCAAGACAAGGCAACTTTTCCAAGTTTACTTGAAGGTAAAGCTGATAGGTAAATAAACAATATGTTTATCCTTACCACATACTTGCACCATTGGGCATCTTCAGTTTAACTAAATTAAAAAACAATGTTTTGTGATGTACACATTGGGAAATAATGCACTTCTGGTGATGCAGTGGCTTCTGACCGCCTATGTTGTAATTTTTTTCATTGATTTAAGTAACGTCACTTTGCCATAACACAGTTACCCAAGACATCAACAAATTTTCCAACACCAAAAGCTTTTTTCAATATTCACAGAAATATTTTGTTTGTGTTTTAAAAAGAAATGCCTTGGGCTGTTACAGTTTTTATTTTGTTTCAGAAATATTGTGTACAAGCGATCTGTTTCTACATACAATTCAACAACAGTTGAGAAAGTCAATCATCACAGTATGTCAATGGAGTGAATTAGTGTTTTGTATAATTTCATTTTTTTCATTTAAGAACGTTCATCAATTTTATTGGATGAAGCAACACTGCAAACAAATTCTAATGTATTGGATTCCTTATCTATTTGGACAAAAAACAGATCTATACTGAAAAACCCGATTGTTAGAATGAAATATGTTTCCAATGCAAAATTATTAAACTGCAGGTGGGTTTGCGTTGTTTGATTGCTAAAGTATTTCTTTACCAATTTTTGAACTGTTTAGATTATGTTTTCTTGAATCCGGCAATCGAACACCCTTGGTGCTTGTTTCTGTGAAACCTTATAGTAAAGATAAGAAGTATAATGTAAGGTAGGATCCATAGTTAAAAGTACTTCTTAAAACTATTTCACATAGCATTTGTCTTGCATATATTGACAAAGTTCATATTTTTGTTTAAAGCAATCTTTTTGAAAATTTCAGCAACATTAATACAGGAAAAGATCAGGATACTTCCCAAACCATGTTACTTCTGTCGCACAAAGCAACGAAACAAACTGATGATTTAAACATATCTTTCCAGTCAGTGGTAAGATGAATAAAAAGTGAAGATCAACGATTTGTGAATTTATTTTGCATTTGGTTGTCGTCCTTACAGGAATCAAAATGTGTTATATTAAACTTTGCTGTAATACTGTTTACAATCAGCAAGACTTTTCTGTTTTTATACTGATGTTTGTTGTCTTGCTTTTAGACATCATACAAATCACTTTTAGGTCCGTCGTCGGTGCAACTCAAACCGGGTAGGCTTTGCTTTTTAATGTATGGATATCTATCAATAATATTTTGTTTTAGTGCCCATTGACATAAAAAGTTCTGAGTGGACAACTGGAAAACACCGGAAAGTTTTGGGTCTAAAATGTTACTTAGTATGTTCTTTCTAAAAGTTTTAAATTTGTTATTTGGGTTTTAAAAATTTTTATTTTTAGGTTAGTATATTGCAATATACCAAACCAAGTGAACTGAAAAGGAACTTAAATACAAAGTTTAAGCAAAGTTTTCCGAATGTAAGACTTTATGCAACTGTGTCACCTGTTATTTAACAATAATCTTTAATTGCAGATTGGTGTAACTTTATCTAAAATCAGGTCATTAGAAAACCAAATGCACCATGTTACCAAACAGTTTGGTTTACATACTGGTGTATTAGGTTGTGCTGTGAATTGGTTTGAAAGACTTTTATTCGGAGAGAAGGTCATAAAATCTAATCGACATTTGGTTGCTGCAGCTTGTGTGCTGCTATCTGGCAAAGTACATGGAGATCTTAAAACTGATGAATTGTCACAAATGTTTTCGGTAAGAAATATTCAGTTTTACACAAACACTTGCACTATGCTGCAAATGGCAAGCTATAAAGCTGTGCAGTTTTTTTAAGGCAATTGTGACATCTACAGTCGCAATAAATTGAATTAATTTTGTCAGAAAAAAACATTTTAATTTGGGTTTGGATTGTAACTTTTATTTATAACTTTATATTGCTTTACATTTGTGCATATGTCTAATTACCTGTAATTGTGGGCATTTTTTAGGCATTGGAACATAGCTTCAAATGTGATAGAGATGAAATTTTGAAAATAGAATTTCCTGTTTTTGCAAGCCTGGAATTTTCATTAATTTTGTGAGTTTAATTTTCTGTGTCCATGCTTGTGTTATTGTATATTTAAAGTTACAAACTGTGACTTGTCCAGCAAACCCTCTTGTTACAACCAAAGCCACATTTGACCAAATCAGACCACGCGCATCAAATTTTTTCAATGGACTGTAAAGTTCTATTCAATCTCAATACTAGTTAAATCAGGCCATGGGTTTTGGGCAATGTCATAAAATGAAAGTCGCGCGATTCATTGCTACAAATTAATCATTATTGTACATATTGTTGTTGAAAAATGCTTTAAGACCAAGTATTTATTCGAAAATAAAATCTAGTCCTTATACCACTTCTGTCTTAGCAGAACTACAATGTAAAATAAAACTAAGAATAGTTTCAACAGATCTAATTTATTTTAGCACAAGTTTATGTTATTGAGCCTAAATTTCACCGGCACTTGAAGAAACCATGATTGTCGAGTGAGATACCAGTTCCTTGTTGGGTTAACTGTATAGTTTTAACGATTGGCAAAGTGACAAGTCTTTACTATATAGGCGTATGAAAAATTGTCCCAAGAATATTGTTAAGAAGTTGCAAAATTCCGGATTAACCGACTTTTACTGTAGTAAAAACAAGGTGGAAAAGTAAGACCCACTGTACAAACTTTGACACTCCTGATAGGGCCCCGTGTTTCTAAACCTCAATATTTTCCACAAAATCCATGATAGGGCCACAAATATTTTCCTCTTACTCTTGTCTTGATCAAAAATCGAAAAATGTTGAAAAAATTACTTCGCTTCTGTCCACAACACCAGCGGGACGTGACCAACCACGAAGAAAAACGGCTTTCTTTCATTCTAAATGCGTATGCGTCATCACTCATTGACAAGAAACAAACCCTGTTTCCCCAGTGTCCTACGCTTGCTGAGCAATTCTAAAACAGTGATAATTCGTGATTGCTGATAATTGTAGTGCAGATATGTTCCTATTTCTTCTTTTTTGACTCTAGTGTTTTTATCTCGGTTTATTCGCTTCGACATTGTCCACGTTGAGTTATTCTGCACATTCACTTTTCTTATACATCCTAATGAAGGCTACTGCATAGCAACCGTTGATGTAATAAAATTATTGCCATAGAGCCGTATTGTAGCGTTCATTAATACGGCCGTTTTTGTTATTTTATGTCGTCGCGTGATCAGGGATAGGCTACTTTGGACATCATAGCAAAAATGACTTTTTGGTAGACACTAAAACCACCTCACGGACCGGCGAAACGGGATTTCCCCGGTTCATCGTGATATGGTTAAACTAGCGTTTCATACATGTTTGTTGGAAATATCATTCTTTCTGAACTAAAATAGTTATCAAGGCATTGTATAGAAGTATTTTAAAAGCAAACAAAAGCATATTCCTTCAACGAAACGTTTGTTTCGTTCACCACGTGCTTCGGCAATGCTACACACGTCCTAAAGTATCGAAATTCTTGGTCTTTAAGCAAATCTACCAAAAAACAATATGCTCTTAGTGTGTAACAACGTTTTTGCATAAATAAAGAATATTGCAAATTCTTATGTTGAGGAGCCACGCATGAAACGGGGAAATCCCGTTTCGCCCGTCCGTGAGGTGGTTTGTGTCTACCTGACTTTTTACTTTGTAATGTTTTTTTTTTTGCAAAATTACCAGGTCATTGAAGAGTATAAACAGAGGCTGGGTGAAATGATCAAATTTGGGCAGGAAACAAATTTTAAAATTTATATTATTGATTCGCAAATCCATGATAACCGTTCCGCCGTAAAAAGTAAATGAGCTACCCTTAAGCGTTGGGAAATCCTGTAATCTACAAAATGGCAGATTGCCACGCCCTGTTTACACAAAGCTTGAATGAAATTCAGTCGCTAATGCCCCAATGCAGATATTGCACCGACTTTGATTTCGGTTATTTGTGAAATAAAAACAAAAAAACGTTTGTGGAAGCAAAATGAGTAATTTGTGGATCGATTGCTTTTTTAACAAATCTTTGATAACGAGATGTTTTTAATTGCACGTATTTCGGACATTATTATTTGTAAATTAATGCCACAGAATATTAACATGAAAAACATTTGAATGGGGAACTTTGTATTGCTGCTTACCCCTAAAAAATAATTACAGCAAAATTATTATCGATTGCTATTGTCATTAGGCAGAAATAAGAAAACAAAATATCAGAAAAAAAGTTACGCCTGAGTTAAAACACCCTACAAATAAATTTTACAAACTATGCCTCAAATTTCTCGACACAGGCCAACAACAAAAATCAACGAAAAATGTCTGACAGGACAACACACATTTTAGTTGCAATTTTCAACCATGTTTTTAAAACTTTTCGGGAATAATATTTTCGTAAAAATCGCTGTGACGGGCTGACGCATTGGTACAGCACAAACTAAATGCCTTTTCCAATACAAAATGGAAATCAAGCGACGTTTTTACACGAAATGACTTTTTCGCACGAAAAGTTATTCGTAACTTGTGTTCAGTCAGACGAAACTTTGTACTGAAATTTTGTTTTCGTATTTCGCGAGAATGCCAATAGTCATCGATTTTTAGCTGGCAAAGCTCGTAAATGAGCCAAAGTGTAGTAGAGGCTATAGCCTCTATAGAGGATAGGGGCCAGAGTTATTAACTTTAATATACCCCATTGAAAGTTTTATTTATTGGTTGCCCTATATGCAAACTTCACAGTGTGTTAGCATTTATGAAGGCCAAAAACGGTTTTGGTTTAGGTGTAACCCGTGTAATAAATTGACTTTACCACACAAATTAAAAAGCATTACCGAAAGTATGTTTTTGGGGGAAAAAAATCATATGATTTTGGGTCGTTCCCTTGTAATTACTTTTCCAAGTACCTTTAAAGTTATAAACATATATTTCACTGTTTTGAAAGACATTTAGGTTTAGAGAAAGAAGACTGAGGTTTGCATAATTTCGTAAGCAATGGCTCTTTCAGTGAGAAGAAATGTAATGAATGTTGTTCGAAACTACACTGATGCTGAAATCAAAGTCCGTGAAGCAACATCTAATGACCCATGGGGACCATCAAGTTCTCTCATGTCAGAAATAGCTGATATGACGTACAATGTAGTGTCATTTTCTGAAATTATGACCATGATTTGGAAACGAATTAATGACCATGGGAAAAACTGGCGCCATGTATATAAGGCATTGGTGCTTCTGGACTACTTAATAAAAACAGGTTCTGAAAGAGTGGCTCAACAATGCAAAGAAAATATATTTGCAATTCAAACTCTCAAGGACTTTCAGTTCATAGACAGAGATGTAAAAGATCAGGTCAGTATTTCTACTATTTTAATTATTTTTTGACATATATACATCTTAAAATACATATGTATTGATATTTTTTTATATTGTGATCCTAGACTTTGAGTTTTGCGCATCACCAGGGGTGGGGCGAGTAAAAATGCTAAATTCAGAAGGTTGTTTGCACGCAATAAAATCTGGAAGAAATGTGGTAATGACCAATTGCTTTTAAGACAAACTCTGTTCTTTTTTCTACATGTTCGTCACCAACGTGGTTTCGCTTACGTTGCATAATCAAATATGATACAAACAAATTAAGCTCCTTTATTAGTGTAATGTAATGAGGAATGCTCCTTTATTTTTGCTGTGGTTTAAACTGACGGAAGCCAAAAAGAGGCAATGCGATTGTGTGGTTAAGTTTAGAAACCGCGCCACCGCCATAATCTAAGATAGTGATTGTAATGCACTTTAAGTTATTGTATTGTCCCATTGTTTGTAGGGATCCAATGTCAGAGAGAAGTCAAAGCAGTTGGTCAACTTGTTAAAAGATGAGGAAAGACTAAAAACTGAAAGAACAAGGGCCCTGAAAGCAAAAGAAAGATTTGCTCAGGCAACAACTGGAATTGGAAGTGATCATCAGGTATGTTTTATATCACAATAAATACAGAATACCAAGTTGTTTAAGGTGAGGAGCAGAACAAACATTAAATTTTGTCAATTTATTTACAACACTTCTGGGAACTAAAAAAAGAGTAATAGACAATCGGCGACAGTGTATGAGATCTTATATTACAGAAATATTAATTTTTGTCTGTCTGATTCAAATATTGGAACACAAATCACGGATTCACTCATAATTCTAGTGGTGTGTGGTCGATAACAAAATGACGTCACCGCCCGTGTGAGCCTTATCTGTGACGTCGACCAGGTCAGCTCCTTATAATGATGGAGCTACACCAACTGTGTCATTCAAACTGATGGCATAAGTTCTTGCAGAAACGTTTTTTAAACATGACAAACAGTATGGGCCAGGATTTTTATTCTCAGAATTATTCAAATAGATTTAATATACGATCACATACACTGGCACTGATCATCTGTTCCTATTTTTTGAGTTCCAAGAACAGTTTTTATTTAACTACGAACTCGGTAGTCAAATTTTCTCTATTGAAACAACCAACTTCTTATACACGTTTATCACTCACATGTGATTTCGCATATGTTGTTTAATTGTAGTGAAGATCGTGGATGAATTGATGCTTGTTAAGTACCTTTATTAGCATAATCAGACAAGAATAAACCTACAGGCGTAGAAAACAAACCGCAGCAGAAGTACTTGTTATATTTGAAAAAAGCTACACTCCCGCCAGTGTGTAGTCAGGTCGGTCCGAGTGCAGCAGTACTGAATTTGACTGTATTTATAGGTTGTTTATGGTCATGGCAGTGCTGCCCCAATTCAAAGAACACCTGAAACCTCCACAAGGAATCAAGCTGAAGCTTCAGCTGTTACGTCAGAAATTGAACAAGTAAATTAGGGTTTTTCAGTCTATGCATCTAATGTTTTTTAAATTAAGTTCCTGCACCTTAAATAATTCAAAAAAAAATTTATCTTCTCCCTGGATATTGAACAATGCTCTGATACTTTTATGCTAAATTCCATGAACATTTCATTCTGAACTTTTGCATGTCCTCACAAATTGTGTTCATAATTTTAGGAACCATTACTGTAGCTCAATTTATTACAAGCTCGTATGATTTTAGGCTAGACCGCAAACTGCTGGAGAGGAAGAACTTCAGTTACAGCTTGCTTTGTCTATGAGTAAAGAAGAAGCTGAGTCAGAAAAGAAAGTATGACAATTTATATATATATATATATATATCCATCATGGATTTTTTAATTGCCTAAATTTATAATTCATAGCAAAAACTTATGCATGGTTTTGCATACAAAAACTTATTGTGCAGAAAAATGACAGCGATAAAGTACGACTAGAAATGGCCATTCAAGAAAGTGTGAAAAACACAGACAAAGAAGTTAGCAAATCCAACTTGGTTGACCTTACTGCTGCAGCCAAAAGTTTAAAAGACCCGTGGGGTGGTAATGTTTAACACTAATTAGAGTGATTGTTGTGAACTGGGAGTAACAAGTTTAATTTGTTACTATAGATGCACCATCTCCAGGTAAGGCTAAACCAAACACAATTGATCCGTTTTCACCGCTTGACCAACAGCAATCTGCTGATCCTTGGGGATCAACTTCACAAAATCAAACATCAAATCCATGGGGATCAAGTGCTCCAAATCCTGCTCCTATTGACCCATGGAGCGCTCAGCAATCAGTTAGTAAAATATGTGTACCAGTACCCTCTTGAAATATTCAAGTCAATGTATATTTTTGAAAAATGTTTTATTATTAGTGAGCTGTTATGTCAAAATTATCCCAAAAAACTTGTCACATGTTAGCCTCCCAATCAAAAACATGTCAAATTACCAGCTCTTTGCATGTAGACCAGCACATATATAATGATATATTTTACAAAATTAGTTGTTGTACAGTTTTTTAAAGATTAAATAGAAAGGCATAATCTAGGACTAATTATCTTTTGTTTTATAGCAACCTGTCACTTCAGAAGAAGCTTTTGATCCTTTTAGCTCTTTGGCAGCTAGTTCCTCCAAAGCTACCAATGGAAATTCATTTGACATGTTGCAAACAACAGCACCCAGCTCTCAACCTTTTGATTTTTCATCGGTTAATGCTGCCCTTACGAGTGATCAAACAAAACCAACGCCAATTTTAGAAAGTTCTGTCAAACAAAAGAAAACAGCAGAAGAGTTTCTCGGAGGGGCATCAGATCTGGTTAACTTGGATAGCCTAGTAACCCGGCCAGTTGCTCAACAAACAGCACCCAATCCTTTTCTATCATCTTCTCCATATCACCAACCTCCACAGGGCCAGTTAACGCTTAATCAAATGAAAGGTGTATCTGCCACAACTGGCCCTGCAGTAGGACCAACCATTCTTCAGACTACACCAATCATACAACCTCCTATTGGAATGCCTGTGGCCCAACCTCCTGCATTTGGCTATCAAACAGGCATTCCACCATCAACAATGTACCCCATGGGGATGACTCCTGGCAACCAAACTATAGTAGGAATGCAGTCACAGCCATCAGGATTTGTGGGTAATCCAAATAACCCAGTTTTAGGGATACCTGGTAGTGCACCGACTGGAACGCAGCTAAATAATAACCCATTTTTGTGAAGCACTATTTGAAACAATGTGGAAACTAAGATGCATCTGGTGAAGATGTTTAAACCTGTCAAAAGTCTGTTGGATGTTTTATGGATAAGTTTAATATGACTTCATTATACTAGCTAGCATTTATTCCTGGTAAAGGTGAGGTTGTGTTAAATATAATTCACAACCTTTTTAAAAAAACAGTTTTCATATTCACTCTTTGTCGACTTGTAATCCAATGCCATATTTGATCAATTATCAATGTACTTTTTGTGGGGAAATTTTTTTTTGCAAATTACTTGTGTAAGGATTTTTTAAAATTATTTGTTTTTATGGGATGTTTTTCAAACCACATGGACACATTGAAGATCTGTGGTATCTGAAGACAGTAGGCCTATTTGCTACAAAGCCAAGAACTTGGAATGTACTATTACATGTTTTCACACTTTTTTTCAATATAATAAAACATGCATGTATTGTACAATATGTAACATTCCTCAATTTCATCTTTATTTATCGTCATTTGTATGTCTTGGTGTTTCAACTTCCACTGGTTTGTTGTTCTTTTTGTAAAACATATTTACAAACATAACACACACAAAAATATAGTTTACTAGCAAACAAAAAGTTTTTATTTCTGGTAACAAATGAACTTTGAAAAAAACAGCATTAGTTCTATAATGTACAAGTCAGTATGTGTGCAATGATTTCCATGAAACAGCTGCCCGATTGGTTTAAGTAATGTTAAGGTTGGATATTGTACAGTGAACCAGCCCAATGTACAGTGTGATTTCTATGTGTTTTTTTTGTACAAATTGTATTAGTGTTAATATCATGTAAATGTTGATATTGTATTTTCTAACCTTTATCCAGAAAATTTAATCGCACTTTCAAGGTTTTGCAGGTTTGTTAAGAATGAGATTTTAGACCCAATACAACCTAAAGCCCCTCTTGTCACTATGACTTGCAAGTTTTGTGTGCTGATAGCTTGGCAAGCACACAATAATATTATGAATTTTTCTTCTGCAAAAACAGTTACACCAGACTTGATTATGTTCTTGGCAAACCATTTAACAAATTGATTTTTTCAAAAAATAAATAATCATAAATGCAAAGAAAAACAATGAAATAAAATCTATATCTGTGCATATCTGTTTATGTGTGTTACATGTTGTTTATTTATTCTATTTTAGCACATTACCACATTTGCCATTGTAGTGTGTGGTATATCATTGGCTTGTTTTGTACGTTGATAATAAACATATAACACCTGTTTATCATATTACAAGGTAATATGACTGAAGTTGGGTACAGCACAGTTAGATTGGCCTGTGAAAGGGAGTGACGCCCCTTCCCTCTGGAGTCTATTTCTTTAGGAAATATGTGAATCAAAAGCTTTGGGATTCTGTAATCTTGTCCAGAAAACAGGGATATACTATGCAGATATACTGCTATTTTATGCTGCCAGGCATACTAATTAATCAGAATTGTTCTTCTGGCACTTAATTTTCTAAGTTTAATTTGAAACCAACGTTTCGGCACATAAAACTATAGAAACTTAAGTGCCAGAAGAACAATACTGATTAATTACTATGCAGTTGTTTAAGAAGCCTGTGCAATCCGCTATAGTGGGGTTGACCTTAGTAGGACTCAGCCATGTCATAGGCAATTGATAGCACAAGTCTCAAGCATGTGATGAACTCTTTTTATAAATATGTAGCTGTTATGTATGATAGGTTAGCTATTTTTTGTCTGGATACAAAATCGACTTCTGACTAATTTTTTGTTATGCTTTATTTTATGAAGGACATAGGGTGTGTTTGATAAACTGAGCAGTTCTTCAAAAAACTAGCATGAACCTTGTGAAATGGTACAGTTTCAATTTGTTGTTGTTTGGGTTATATGTTCTGGTAATTTTACATGGTTTTGCAGGCTTTTTCAAATAAAGATGTTCAATTAAAACCAGCTGCTATTGATTCCTTTTTGTTTGAAAAGCACATTGAATATTTATCAAACTATGGCAAAGATAAACAGGATTATGAATACTGCATGACTGAATACCTTCGATTAAGTGGTGTGTTTTGGGGGTTAACTGCATTAGACCTTATGCACAATAAAAGCAGGTAATTTTTTGTGAAATAAAATCTAATTTGATAGTATGTGTATTTTGCAGTAATGTTTAGTGCTACAATTACAGGTTATGTGAAAAGGATATAGTAGAATATGTCATTTCGTGCCAAAAAAGTTCAGGAGGATTTGGTCCTTCACCAAGACACGATGAAAGTATCCTGTATACGTTGAGTGCAATTCAGGTCACATTTTGTTTGCATACAAGATAGATAAGTACTAAAAGTATGTTTTTTTAACAAACAACACAGATCATGTGTACATATGACACACTTAATATGATTAATATCAACAAGGCAGTAGAATACATTGGAAAACTGCAGAACGACAATGGGTCATTTTCCGGTGTGTTCATAATTAAATACGCAAAATAAGGTTGTTTAATCACAATGCTTTTTAGGGGATAAATGGAATGAAATTGACACAAGGTTTTCATTTTGTGCTGTGGCATCTCTTGCACTTCTTGGTAGATTGTGGCAAAACTGCACTATAAATCATGAAACATGTGTATCATTTATTTTATCTTGTATGAACTTTGATGGCGGGTTTGGATGTCGACCTGGTTCTGAATCTCATTCAGGGCAGGTCAGAAAAATGTTGTTTTCACATTGGATAAAATTTGAGCCTTGGGCCTATGTAGATATATTGTTGTGTTGGTACACTGTCAATCTTGAACGAGCTACATCATGTTGATGCAAATTTGCTTGGCTGGTGGCTTTGTGAAAGACAACTACCATCAGGTAAGGATTAATAGTGACCAAGATGTTCCTTTAGTTTACTTTATGTTTACAGGTGGTCTTAATGGAAGACCAGAGAAATTGCCAGATGTTTGTTATTCATGGTGGGTGCTATCAACATTGTCTATTCTTGGTAAATTAAATTGGATTGACAAACAGGAGTTAAAAAAGTTTATACTTGCATCACAAGATGATGAAACTGGTGGGATTGCCGATCGACCTGGTGACATGGTAGTATTTAAATACAAGTCTTAGTTTAGTTTGCTTAGTAAAACAAAGTAATTTTAGGTGGATCCCTTTCACACGTTATTTGGAATTGCTGGTCTTTCAATGCTTGGAGATACGAAACTAAAATCAGTAAACCCAGTATTTTGCATGGCACAAACTGTCATAAATAGACTTGACATAAAAGTACAAACACTGCCAACACAATAAAAGAATAACAATGTATTAAATGTATACTGGAGAAACTGAACAGTGTTACTCATGAAGTTTTAGCAAAGCTAGACCCCATTTCAAAACAAATAATCGTTAAGATGACTGAAGTACTTGAAATTCGTCATTCTATTTTGTACTCTGTTTCCTCTTAATTAGAGTGTGTTCAGGCATCTAGATGTGGAACAAACCCAACAACCTTATCCCAACCTTTTCTACATGTCTTCATAATCCATTCATGTTCATCATCATCTGTAAACCATTTTGTTGTCACTCAAATTTCTTCCTGGATCAAAAATAACAAAAGCTTACCAGCATTTCTTAGGAATCGCAAATTGTAGTCTATAACTATTCTGGTTTTGGGATTATAAAAACCATCTCCACAGTCATATTGTCCTTCTGGTATTGTTCGAGGAGGAACCCTGCAGACACAGTAGGTAGTTAAGTAATTGCCTTTTTTTTAAAAAAATGAATTCGCACAAAACCTATTTGTGAGCTGGGACCTTCCGGCTGGTTTTAGACCGTTGCATGTTTCAGTAAAAAAACGTCGATCATACCCATCACAGTATTCCCACTCCCCACCTTTATAATCCAATCCGTCAGCAAAAGTGTATTTTCCAGAATAACCTCTTATTTAAAGAAACACACTTATTATGTGTTATGTTGCTTGGAAGGCAATTGTGTATATTTTATGTTGAACCATACCTTCCTTCTGCCCAATCAGCATCATACTTGCTTCCATTGGGAAAGTGCAAAGTCCCCTTTCCATGAAACATGCCATCTTGCAAGTCACCCACATAAACAGTTTTTGTTGGAAACTCATATTTACCTTTGCCTTCCAACCTTCGCAAACAAATTTTAATCTGTTGCTGATAAATTATACCAAAAATACATGCTACAATTACATGCATAAAGGAACATTACAACACTAAAAATTGTTGTTTAGACATCACTGGGTCATTTTTCTAGTCCACTATTTAATCAATTCAGGTATAAAGGTGACAAAAGCTCTAAAAAAAACTATGCAAGATATTTGCCAACAAAATATTTTATTGCATTAAATCGGTATATCACAACAAATTACAGTATTTCTAAACCACCTAAAACCTTATCTCATTCCCTTTGG
Source organism: Ascidia mentula (assembly GCF_947561715.1). Taxonomy (NCBI): domain Eukaryota; kingdom Metazoa; phylum Chordata; class Ascidiacea; order Phlebobranchia; family Ascidiidae; genus Ascidia; species Ascidia mentula. The sequence continues at coordinate 7,567,531 of NC_138574.1, read as the reverse complement.
TTTAAACTGATAACAAGAATTCTTTCATATTAAATAATGGTAAATACCTTCCATTTTTCCAATCTCCAATATATGAACTCCCTGTGTATTCCATATTTCAATTGTATGTACTTTTTTTAAATTTTACGTAAACAAAAAAAAATACTCAAAACAATACACAATTCGTTTATTCGACTATAATCGTTGATGGAAGTCCACTCAGTCAAACCATACTACAGAAATTGTCTGAGGAAATCAATTCTACAACAGACCACAATATGTTTAATCGCAAAAACAGAAGCCCATTTTAAAATTTATTTTCGATTTTGTGGCATGTAGTATCCATTAGCAGAAATGATGTATTTAGTTCAGTGGATCTATACATACATGCAGTGGTGGTGCAGATAAATGTTTCTCTTTGTGTTGTTTTATTACATACATTGACACTCACGCAGATAAAACGCGACATGAATATTGACATATTTTTAATAAATAATACGACACAGAACTCTTCAAATGTGTATAATAGGAAACTCCCGACAGTCTTATATGGGCACAAAGACTGGCATCTGATTTTCGAAACAACAGAAAGACAAATGACTTATATAATTCTTATATAACTTGGTTCTCTCTTATATAACTTGTTAACACGGCACATCATTTAATGTTGCTTACAATATTTTTTTGGGTCGCAAGGCTAGTCAAAGAGGAAAACCGATTTCCCCCAAAAAAGTCCCGCGTTGCCAGGGGATACGTACCTTGTCGCACTTTCAGTTTGGCGACACCAAGCGGAAGGCATGGTTTCTGCATTCCATCATAGAATACTGTTTAGATGACTACAATGCTTACAATGGGTTTTTAGAGGGACCGATTGAGTCTTGGCATTGTATGCATAGAGTCTAGTCATTGTAGGCATTGAGTCTTGGCATTGTACGCATTGAGTCTATGCATTGTAGGAATGGAGTCTTGGCATTGTTCGCATTGAGTCTAGGCATTGAAGACATTCAGTCTAGGCATCGTAGGTATTGAGTCTAGGTATTGTACGCATAGAGTCCATACGCATTAAGTCTAGGCATTGTAGGCATTGAGTCTAGTTATTGTAATAGGTGTCGTAGACATTGTACGCATTGAGTCTAGGCATCGTAGGCATTGAGCCTAGGCGTTGTAGGCAAAATATGCCTTGTATACATTGAGTCGATGCCTAGACTCAATGCCTACGATGCCTACGTTGCCTACATTGGGTTTTTAGAGGGGGAGTAGATAACATTGGCACCGCTCGTAGGCGTGACCAATGTGTGAATATTCGCAAAACTCTTTCTCGGGATGTATGAACGATACTTTTCATTGCAGCCGATGAAAGACTTGCGCTTCCCTGTATATGCACAAAAAATTATAAAAATCCTATGAATAGGAAAATTTCCCAAATATTTGCTCATATATTCCTTCTAGCTCATATCCCTCTAAATTTGATCGTAATTAACGTCGCCACTGTGGCTGCTTTGGTACATTCCTTGAAAAAAGTTTCTGGTTTATCTGGATTTTTGAAAATTAGTTTTTAAAAATATAAATGTGTTGGTTATGTGCATTTAAACATTTTTAAACTTGTATTCAGTCATGTGTGAAATTAATTTCGTGAAAAAAATATACTTCGATGAAATAGCATTATAGCATAGTATACTAGAGTATACTATCATACTATGATTATAGTGTATGTTATGAATTTTATGGGAAAAAATACTTATGTAGACAAGTCAGGTAAGACTCGCCTTATTCTCGTCTCTCTCTCTCAGACTCAGTAGAGAAGTCGGGTATTTTTTTTATGATGGCTGACTGTTTAGCGTTGACAATCGTTAATCTCTTTCTATAGAGATCAGTGGTGGCAATGCAAACGCTTGGACCTAAAATTGCAAGGGACACGTCAATTAAACCCTGATTCGCCACTTCACCTAAAATTTATGAATTTTTTTTCCACAGGTAAAATGTTATATCATAGGCTATATTAAGTTAAAGATGCCAACAATTCTTAATCCTGATGGTTTTGTGCCAAATAACACAAATGAGTTTGAAAATTCAGATGGTATTAAAGAACACATTGATAATGAGTTACAAACTGTCTTTAATCAGATCAAGCGAGGAGATGTAAGTATGCTGAGCTGATGTTTCTCAAGCTACTGGCCCTTGTCAAAAATCAGACATACACATTAACTGTAGGGTATTTGTTTTGCAACCATAAGGATGTCATGTGCTGTGATGTATTTAGTATTGCAAAATTGCAGTAATAACTACGTATCAATGTGACAAGTATCCTGCCACTAAATTTTTACTATTCCTATACTTTAATTCACAGTTGGGTGTTCCATCACATGCTTTAAAGGCTGCTGCATTTCAGTATGCAGCACAATGTGGAAAAACAAACCAAGAATATATGCTATGTAAAAATGAAGAGCTTGATCCAAGAAAATGTCTCAAATACAGTCACAATGTTTCAGACTGTGCTGCAAAATTTTACAAGTAATTAATAAGCTATTATGTTTGCAAATGATCTTTAATTTTTTAGTTTGGCTATATTCTATTCTGAGGCAATCAAGTGCAAAGGGCTTTTTTGGTGCACATGTTCAAATAAAATGTGGGTAGCTATCGATTTTCAGGGAACTGACAAAGCTGTTTCAGGCGAAGTTTTTCTGTGAAAATCCTGATTAATTAATTCCGGTAAAAGATAATTTTGTGGCTCACCTTCCATTTTTGTTAAAGTTTGTTGTGCATAACTATATTTACAATTATTGTTTTGTAGCATACATCTCAATATAGCTTTGAGGTAAAAACAGTTTATCTGTATTGATTAACTTATTTGCAGAACTGTGACCAATACCTGTGGAGAAACATTTTTATCACTTGCACAATGCTTGGAAACTGACATATCAAGGGATTTTTCACAGTAAGTAATGAAGTGTAGTGTTGCAGTCATTTGATGTATAACTCTTGCTTATCTTAGATTTTTCATTGTTGTATTTAGTGCCTTTCTATAATCAACCTTTTTTAATAGCTGTAGAGAGCAACAGGTAAAGCTGGACAAATGTTTATTCGAAAAATTAGGATTTGACAAAGAACGCCATCCACTAAAGCCTAATCAAAAGGTTTTTTTGTGCATTTTTGCTGTTACAATTAAACTATTTTCCAGCTGTTTTGCTGCAGATTCACACTGACAGACCCAAGCCAACTAATCCATTAAAACTAAAGAACTATGATTATCCAAAACCTATGGCACCAGACTGGTCAAGACCTTTTCCTAACAGTGACTGAAACTCTATTATAGCTAAATATTATTGGTCGGTGAAACTTTTGTTTGAATTTAGAGTAACTTTGTTGACAAACTTTAAAAATAAATAAAACCGCAGTCCATAATTTGCCCGGGCACGAAACTATATCGAGCAGAAGGTGCGGATTTCACTCGCATGTAATGTTTCAGTTTTTGCTGGTAAATATGTATTGAAAACAAAGAAAAGTCAGAAAAACACAGGGCTGATATTACAGTGTTTTAAGGTTGCTGAAAATGAGATTATCACAAGTATAAGCGAACAATTGAATCGTTTTTCACTAACGTGCCACTGAGTGCCCGATGTGAAGAAACAGAAAATATTACACTATTAATGCGTGGCAAAACCACACTATGCAATAAATTAACATACAAACAAAAAGCGTGCACCAGACAGCTATATATGTTCAACCATAAATTTATTCATAGGAGCAATGCCCCACGTAACGTCATCTTGATTTATTGACCGTGAAAGTACGAAGTGTTTGACGCAGCCTGATTACAAATACGAGTAGAACAGCTGTTAAAAAACAAAATATGCTCCCTAATACTGACAAAATAGTAATGACATTTTCGCAGCTTGCAAGAGACTTGTTTCGACCAATACAATTCGTATTGGTTGAGCTTTGATTTATTTTTTGAAGATCTTTAAGTTTAAAGCTATGGGTTGGGAGTCCCGGAAGGATTTTTGGCAAAGATTTTACCAAAACAGAGAATTGAAAGTGGAGAGTTTCTTGGTTGTGTAGATGCAGTGCTACCAACTGTTGATCCAGTTTTTTTGCAATAAGCTTGTAAAAGACACGTTTCTGTAAGACAAAAGGTTTAGGTCACTTTCAGAAGTGTTTCTTCCAACCTGTGGTTTTACCTAATATTAACATCTGTAGCCTTTTGCAAATGAACTTAAACGGTTCACATTATCACAAAACCCGAAAAGCAGAATCATTTTAATTAACTTAACATAGTTGTGCGAAACGTACATGTTATGCTATGTGTAAAATCCTGTGTAGTGATTTGATCACTTAACTCGCTTTTTCGTATTCTTTGTTTCTCGTGGTTGTAACGCGAAAATATTTCTGTCAGATTGTTTTATTTTAATTTAGATAGTAAAGAGTTTCACGTGTTTACACAGATAGCATAATTCTATTAGCGAGTATAATTTGTCATTACCTTGTGATCAGGTGGGCTGTCTGATATTGATCTCACTAACGATGTTTCAAAAGTTGAGGTTCTGTCAAAGTTGTGTTCAAGGGCGTTGCTTTGTAACTTTGTTGCTTGTGAAGTTGAGTCCCTACTGGGTTTTGTCAACGAAGATGTTTTCCGTATTACCACCGTTTTCATCTGTGAAATAACGATTTTTTTCATGTCATTTGTTACACCCATCATTACAAAAATAATCAAAACAAAATATCCGATAATTCATACCGTTATATTATTTCGAATGAGTTGGTTGTCATTGGAACTGGTTGTAACATTGTATCCTCTATCAGAAGTCGCAATGAAATCAGTAGTTGTGGAAGGAAGATTTGTTTGTTTTAACACTATGTCGGACCGTTTTTTCGCCGAGGCAAGGTTGCACAACGTTTGGTCTGAACCTAAAACTTAAACTGTAACCGCTAAACCATTGACTTAGTTTATGACACTGCACAAACAAACACATACCAACGCATGTAGCGAATTTCATAGCGTACCCAACGTAACTTTGCTCATAAACACCAGAAAATATGTGAGCCATTGGTCCCCGTGCAAAAACGACGGTATCTTCAGCACTGTGGGTTTCAAATGGAAGAGGAACTGCAGCTTGGAATCGGTAGCCGAGTTTTCCTACAAAAACGTAACTATTTTTTGTTGAATTCTTTTATAGTTTCGGTTGAGTCAAAATAAAACTATAAAATTAATATTTCTCGCTTTATTGCCGTGGAATTAATGTTTACTTCAAGGAATGTCATACGAAGTATAAATCCAGTGACATGCCTATAACAGCGTGTGTTGTCTATGAACAATAGACATAGCTATAATGGTTTAGGTTTCTTATAAAAAAAACTATTCCAAGTAAGAAAATAACCGTTCATAGACTGCAAGCAAGCTTTACGATACACCAAACTCAATTGACTGGAGACATAAGATGTGCATTTTTCGTAATAACACACATACTCGGAAACTTTTAGCATAAATCCAATGTTAATTATCGTCTTGTCCCGATTTTTACATACGACTTACCTGTTTGCCCATTGTGGGATCTTTCTTGAGGACCTCGATAACCTGGACCGTTACCATAGACAATACTGGTGTATTTCTTACCGTCGTTTGCCGTGTCGGGATTGTAATTGGACCTTGCGAAACCTGTTAATATAAAAGACAGTGTCAATGTATAAGTATACGTTACCAATATTTTTAAAGAAATTGAAACAAACATTTTGTGATATATATCTTTATTTTCGGAGATAATAGATGATAAGGGAGTTTTGCTCACCAAAAACGGGATTTCCTCTGTCCGAGTACCCCCCAATTGTAAATACATGGCCATGATCTGCCGTAACCACGATAAGTGTATGTTCTGCATCGGTGTTGTTTACTGCAACCTTGATAATTATTGATGCCTTTCGTTTCCAGAAAACAAAAAAAAATGCATAAAAAAACACCCACTTGAATAGCCTGGTTAAAGGCAGAATATTCTCGAAGAGCTATATTTGCTTGGTTCGCATGATGTGCGTGGTCAATTTTTCCTCCTTCTACCAGAAGAAAATATCCTTTTTTGTTTTTTTCGAGAATTTTGATTGCCTTCGTACAATAAATAACGCAGATTTGTCTAAAGTATCGCATATATAAGTTAACTAAATAACTTACATAGCCGCCCTACATTATTCACCGACAATAAACTTAATAACCATGTTGAGCAGTGGGGATAATGATAGAAAATAAATTCTTGCATATAGTCATAAACTAGTACTGGAAAGTGTTGAATATACCTTGTCGGTCATTTGTTGCAAACTTGGCTCCCCTCCAACATCGTTACCTCTGTCGTGATCATAACGCATTTCATTTGGTTGAAACAAACCCAGCAAATAATCAGTTTCTTTTGCATCAACTGCATTGAAGTCGGTCAAGTTCCACACATACCTGCACGCAAAACAATTAGAGGTGACAAAAGGCTCCAAACCCCCAGATGGTTACTTTGCTTGATGTTTGGGTGAAAGATTTTGCCATTCGGCGATAAGGTCTCGGTTATCCTTGCGTTTGCCGGGTTGTTGAGAGCCATACTCCTCGTCGACTGCTTCACTTGGCCTCATGTTAGCACGGCCACCACCGAGAATAACCTTTAGTTGACATTAAAAGTGTAGAGCAAATTAAAAAATATTAAAGGCAAAGCAATATGGTGCATTAAAATAGGTAAAGTCAAACCTACATTCATTTGTCGTCCTTTTTCTAGCAGTTGTAGTGCTATGTCTTTGCACCCATGACTAAGAGATTTTTTATCCATTGAAACGTCAGCATACCAGCCCCTTGATGGGGTATGTGCGTAAGCGGCTGCCGGAGTTGCATGTTGTACTTGTGTTGTGGTGACAATGCCTGTTGATTTTGCTTTAAATTTGAAAAAAACCATTAACATTGTTTTGATGTCATTCAAAAATGTATATACCTACATTTTTCAACAGAATCTTCAAGAATACTTTTGACTTTGTTTCCGATAGATGACAAACAGTTTTTGAAAATCGCTTTTCCATTTAGTCCTATAATCTTATTTTTGGTTTTTATGCCTGTTAGAAGTGCTGTTGCGGTTGATGCACTGTCGGGAGTTTGCTTGTCAACTGTAAATTTAAATGTCAACAAAAACTTCATTTTCAGAACCAACGAACGATGAAAAGAATAACTTACTTGAATATACTTTTGCCAATCCAATATGATGAAAATTGTCGATAGGGGTAATTGTTTCTTCTCCTGATTGGCCATTGGTTTGCCCCATAAATATTCTACCTGCCCACGAAGCATGCGACGTTGTATTTAATTTCATAATGAACTGTTACAGCACCCCAAAAAATATTTGATTGTTTTCAAGTCAGTCATTCAGTGAACATTTTCACTTTTATCAACTAAAGTTAAAGGAAGACCTGCTGTGATTGTTGACAGTCCCATTCCATCGCCAATAAACAAAATTACGTTCTTAGCTGGTTTCATATTCATATCGCGGTTACGATTTAAGACACAGGATAAAGTTTGTCTTGAGGAATTTTCCCAAAACACAGCTTCTTCCTCTTTTTCTGAAAGTATAAATAACAACACTTATTTAAATTTATGCTTCGAAAGCGATATCAGTTTTATAGAAGGCCTACATATGTTTCATTGCGTTCCATGGCTTCGTAATAAAAAAAAATATCAGGCCGAAATCCAATGCCAATAACAATTGCACCTAAAATTACTATTTGCATTAACCTTACCTTAACCTAAAATTGATAATTGACATTTCCCAGTTAATTTGCATTTATATCTTTCTTTATCAAAGGAAACAACAAAACAAAATTTTCGTGTTATCTTGATTTTTTTTGTTTTTTCTTCGTCGGCATTGCAAATACTTGGTTTTCATTGTAAATACAGGCGATAACCTTTTTTTACCTTTTCTAGAATCCGTCAACAAAAACAAAGACATTGTTAAAACCACAGCAATGCGTAATCGACAAAGGCCCATTTTAACACCACCTTTAAACACTGTTACCAGAGAAAACTAAACCATAGCGCCCAAGTAAGATAGGTCATATTGCACAAAGATTATGTATAATTTATGCGTGTTTTAAAATATTCAGCTATTACCTGTCGCTGTAGTGACCTCGCCTGGCCATTACAATTTAGTAACGCCTAAGGCTGTTTTACGCCCAAGGCTTTTTTGCAAAACAGTAACCAGATGTTCTTCTATCGGCTTTATTCGTCGTGCAGCAGTGATTTTAGGGCTACTACACGTCATTCTTTTTCGAACAAATTTGACAGTGATCAGATGTCCCCTGAGCAAAACAAAAATACCCGAGGTAAATGTCCACCTTTTAGGCTTTTTCATCTGGTATGTTTTTGCATTTCGTGTTTTTAGTTCCCTTTTATCCATAGTCAGTAGCCTTAACCGGCTTAGCCCTTCAATTTTATTGTTTAATTAGACAAAAGTTTTTTCAGTGGAAGCTCTACTGAAACACAGCATGAAAACACTTTCGGTGAAATGAAATAAACGTTGGCTTAAATGCGTTAATGTTTTCAAATAAATTGTGCCATGTTTTCGTATTCTATGGTTGCTTTAACACAGTGTTTCTCAAACTTTTTTTCTGTAGCGCTCTTTCTGTAAACACAACGAATTTGTTTGTGTCAATTAATGCGATGGGGGAGGTTAGTGCAATGACACCAATTTCTCAGTATCAGGTTTCATGTCGTCTCCTCAATTGTCGATATCAAGGCGATTTCTTTTTCCATTTTTTTTCCGAGTGGTAAATGCGCTAAACGCACGTTCCACCAAAAACTAAGAAAATTACGAAAAGGTGCTCGCGTACCACCTGGAATGCGGTCGCATACCACTAGTGGTAAACGTACCACCGGTTGGGAAACACAGACTTACGCTATAAGAGAAAATTTGCCATGTCACCAACCGCCCCCCAATTGCCCATTCAGTCTCCAGCGCCCCCTGTACGATTGCAAACGCCCCCAGAGGGGGGCGCTGACGACCACTTTGGGAACCACTGCTTTAGCAGTTAGTAAACAGAATTATTATCTAACTATAATTTGGTTGTGACATAATCATACAATATGCATTACATGCCGTTTAAAAAGTAGCATATTCTGTATTTGGTTGTCCATTGTGTCACCAAACAAGGGTTTGGTAAGGGCTTTTTTAACATACAATCATAGCGAATTTTGATAAAGATATTTATAAGGAGGATAAACCACATCACAAACGAGTTTTACTTTGTACGATTAGGAAACCGCCAAACTCTTATTTGTCCTGCTCGGGCTAAAAGTACCTGCAAAACTTCAAAAAATGCATGCTTAAACTGCGGCTAACCAACTTTCGGATTCAAATTATCCGGTCGGGTTTGATTGAAAATCATTCGTATTCTGTCGGATAGTATGAAACTTTAAACATCATTATACAACCACGAATTAAATCAATTTGGTCACCTATTCAAGCCCATAAACTTCGCGTTAATTGCTGTTGTTGTTGTCCCAATTTATAGCTTCATTTGAAACTTCACTTGATAGTAGCGCGGTAATTAAATTAATAGAATCCAAGTGATCCCAAAAAGATTGAGAACCACCGCCACAGACGACATGGGGCCTTGATAGGACTCGCGATTTTGTTGTTGAAACAAAACCCAAATTAGGTTTTTGTATGATAACAAAAAGATAAAACCTCCTCTGTATAAATAGCAATCATTTTTGTTGTGACAGGCTTATTAAAGCGTAAAAAAGTTTTTAGATGGTTTTTAACCCCGATGGCGAAGGCCAGAGTTTCAAGAAAGGCCAATGGCCTGTTGCCAAAGTGTCTCTTAATTATGTCCTTCTGCAGGAATCACGATATGTCATTACATTACTGGTAAGCGCTCGGTAAAAAAAATACCAGAGTGAATATTAAGAATAGCTCGTGGCACCGCTGAAAAAGCTGCAAATGGCACCACAGTTACCACGGCACCCTCATTGGAAACCACTGCAGTAAATGTTTGTGGGGTCACGAAAAAACTAGTCGCCCGCAATTCCTTTGTTTAGTAGTGACTTAGCCCGTATATATTGATTAACATAACGTCACAAATATTCGGACTTGGCTAAATACTGGAGGCCGCATATCTGTATTTCCGTTAAAATTTCGCCCTGCCATAATACAACGATGACGTAACAAGGCAATCATTGACACACAGGGGTCAACTTTGCGGTTGAGTGAGCACATATGCATTTTCTGTTGTTAGTGCGAATTTTAGCATGTTACGGGCCGTTTGGTGTTCTCTTGTGCGTTAATCAGGTAGTTGGCGCTGGATGTTGAAGAAATTTAAAATAAAAAACAATGTTTCGTTTTATGAAAGACTCGTGACCCGTGTCTACGTAATATGGGTAAAATTGGTTGCTGTTAAAGCGCTTCTCTGCGCTCCAGGAGGCATTTAAACAATTGCCTAAGGTCCTAAACAGTCCTAGGGATGTTCATGCCAACAGTAGGTCATAAGGTATTCCAGAAGGCCCTACAAAACTCTGCTGTGTGTGGATCCATTGACTTGACAAACAAGCAGAACAGACAGCAGGTGCATTATTGCAGATGACCTTGAAAACAGGATTACTTGGACTTAATTGCTTTATTGGTCCTTTTTGCTTATACCACAAATATTGAAATTCTAATCCCAGTAAGTTTGTTTTACCCAATTTGATGTTGCCCACTAGTCATGGACCAGAATTACAACTGTTGGTTAAATTTTTATTTCAAAATTGCCAAATTGATTTTGCATTGACCACACAAAGAGATGTTGCAACAATTTTTACATATAAAAAAATCAACATTTAAATGACTAAAATATGATTGTACAAACAACAAACGGTAACATATTAACATGTGTTTCTTGTTACTCTTCTAAACCAGGGCCACTTTGACATAAACCTAAAAAGTTAATGTACAATATTTAATATAGATTTACTACAAGGAATATTGCTTCATAATGAATAGTTTTTTTTTTTATCTTTAAACTTGATATTCTGCTTTAACAAAATTGAAAACATTTCTGTTACGATGGGTTTAGGGCAATAAAAACAAACATGCATTAAATTTTGCAGCACAGTATGAAATACAGTTATCATAGCTCTTTATCAGTTTATATCATGCTTATGAAATAACACAGTATATAAAGCATATTTAAAAGAGACAAATTCACATTGGCTTGCCTTTATTCCTTTTTCCACTTTTAAAATCAGGCTTTTCCAACTGCAAAAGTCGTTTAGCCAAGTATCTAAAGCAAATACATAAAACTATATTCAAATGTGCCAAGGGTGATCCATTAATAATATCATCTACTAAATAAAAATGCTTTAAATGGTCCAAATGTGTTTTGCCTGTTAAACATAAAGTACTAGTAGTACATGGATCACATAAAAGTGTACTGCAAATGTACCCTGTAGCAGTGATGCATATAATTTAATTCATTTCATCCAAACATTTCAAATTTTCTTGCACATTTTCTTGCATCCTCTTTGCCAACTAGGTTACTGGCTTCACTCTTTTACACTTCAAAGTGGCAAAACTTAATGGGTGTCTGACTTGAATGTTGGAGCATTTGAAGGTAAGCAAAATGAATAGATTTTCAAATTCGAAAGTTAGAGTCTTTCCACTTTGCCATTTGCACTTATAGTATGTTTGTTTTTCCTTTGCACATGCTTAAGCCCTTTTGCATGTCAAAAGCTTTGGTCTGTACACCTCATAACATACAAGAAGCAACATTGCACACCTCCGTTCCAACCTTGCTCTTACAAACATTTCTTCAGTTTGGTGAATTTCTGAACTTAGTGCAGCATTTTGAATAGCCAGGTCCTTAATGAATGTACTCATCTGTTCACATGATAGTTTTGCACTAAAAGCATAAAAATTTTCCATGACCAAACAAATCTTCAAATGCTTAAGCTTGTTTAGATTTTAATTAAGTCTATTGATTTCCTAAATTGGGTATAAAATGAAAAAAGGTTTGCCCACTTAGATAAACAAACTAAATATGCCTTTCAGACAGAAAATGGAAATAAAAGAACAAATATGACTATGAAAAAATATAGCTACAATTAAATGGAAACAGTATGTTGTATGTCATAAACCAAAATATTTTTTCTGTCCTTGTGAATATAACAAGTTGACTACCACTGCCCTCCCTGTCATATAAAGGAATTTTTAACTAAAGTACTTCTGTTTTTAATTTTCAATTACAAACTGTAAAAATAGTAAGATGTTCTAAGATGCAGTATTAATCAAAACACACACATTTTGTTCTATTTCGCCAAAAAAGTGATAATATTATTCCTGTTGTAGACATCATTTCATATGTTCCATGCTTAAATTCTATGTGGCATTCCGGCACTTACCACTGTTCAGTTTTTGCCAAAAAAAAACATCTGCCACAATGAGTAATACATATTAACCTAGTCCTACAATACCTTGGCACCGGTGTCGCTAAAATGGTTTGAAATGAACAATGGGGCAAATTTTTGTAAATGAATTTATATTTTCCACAAAGTCCAGATACTTTTGAAATATCAGTGTTCAAAGTAGAGACATAAAATGTTTAGATCCTTAAAAGTCATAAATTGAATATGATGTATAATGGCCCGAAATAAGGATACTGAATTGCTGATAAGTTTATGATAAATGAACCTAAAAATATTTTCTGAGCTATTTCGGCAAAAATCTTTTTAAACTATTAGGTCACAAAAAAATGACCCAAGTAATAACCCAACCAAAGCTTTTTGGAAGTTTTGTTGGACTGGTAAGAAAAGTTTTTGGGGTTTGTTCATAAAAATTAATTACAAAATTATTTAAATAACAGTGGAGATAAAGGTGATATTGTTGTTGCTATTAGGCTTTAACACTGGATTTCAATTGTCATTAGATAAAGGGCAATATACCAACCTTGTTGAGGAATTTTTCTCCATGCAGAATTTCAGAATTTACAACGTGGGTGGCCTATTGGTGTACACAGTAGACACCAGCATCTAATATACTCGTAACCGAATCCGTTGACGTGAATCCGAAATTGGGCACCAAATGTTAGTGTCGATCTGAACTCTTGAGCAGCTTGTGAAAAAAATCATGGAAACATGAAACGACGAAGTGATGATGTGCGTCTGGAGTTTTATCGACCAGCTTCTTATTGGCGAGAAATGGATAATTTTCTATCGTCGCGTAATATATTTATGCACTGCCACTGTTGTCATTCTGGAGAAATAAGAAGAAAAAAAAATTTCAAATTCGTTCAGCATGACTTGCCACATACTTCAACTATTATTTTGAGATGTTATTTCTGGTTTAGGCTAATTTGGTCTTATCTGGAAAGCAAATTGCCAAAACGTCTATCTGGCCGAAAAGGAAATTATTCTAAATGCAATGTCAAACCAAACATTTCTTCACATAACATAAATATATACTTCACAGCATATCCGAGAGTTCACACAAAATGATGGTAATTCTATGTACGTTATAAATACTTTCCTGGACTAATATTTTTCTAAATATCGCTCTATAATAAGAGTACAACATAAGCTAAACGCTCATATTAAAATAAAATGGTAGACAAGCGCCATTTTCCAACGAAATGGCTTTCATCAACAACAATTGCAACCGAAATGAGGCATGCGAGGAAATTCTATTGACGTTTTAAACACTTTCCGGGAATAATATTTTTCTAAATATCGCAGTGTAGGTAGAGTACAGCATAAGCTAAACGCTCGTATCGAAATAAAATGGTAGACAAGCGCCGTTTTTCAACGAAATGTTTTTCTCCGTCAACAATTCCAAGCGAAATAAGGTATGCGAAGAATTTCCATTGACGTTTTAAACACTCTTCGGGACTAATATTTTTCTACGCTCTACAGATGGTAGATTTGGTGCATCGCAAGTGCGGTGAGTCTGTGCGTCGCGAGTAACATTGGTTAAATACTTGTTCAAAAGTATTTATTCCAACGTAATTAATAATATACGGCCTCCAACATCGAACCAAATGCTGCCAACAAAGCAGCTGTGCTGGACTTTATTTTGATGACAGGCTACTGTAAGCTTATAATTACTTGCAACCATTTAACTCAAGATAGCGCTTATCTACCATTTTCATTTGACATGTTCGTTATTTCAAACCGTATTTTTCGTGGTTTCGATTACGCGTCATCAGAGTATATTGACCATCTCGCTAAGACGCACATGGTTACAGGTGTCCAAAGGCAAGAGGTTCGCAAGTACTAAGACGACGGCGCAGCCCGGGGCATCACCGCATCCTATTGCTGTCGGCCCCACAATGGCGTGTAGCCAAGTTTTTGTCGCTTTTGAGATGACTTTGAGGCGTCACAATGCTGCAGGTAAATCATTTTGTGGAAAACATTTTATGTTTAGGCAAAGCAGAAAGTGTCGAAGAATATAAGTACCAAGCACCAAAATTTCCGCTTAGGCGAAGAAAAATCTCTGGCTTTAACGGCAACTAGCGCGCCTGCTGGCAGCAACCTTGTCTGTTGTTGTGCGTTTGTACTGCGGCGAAAAGTCCTGATCATAACTAACAGCAGACGGACTGTAAAGCTTATCTATTATGTCTTTTGTTGAATTATGATATCTTTTGTAGAACTTAAACGCGCACATCAATGCAGTGCAGCTTCCAAACGCGCAAGTTGCGGTTAATTCCAGACTTATTTCTTCGGCTAAACGCAAATTTTTGTTTTTGATGTTTAGTACATATATTTGAAGCATGAATACCAACAAAGTATTTTTTAGAATATATTAGTGCTGGAAGTGTTCTAAACGTTTGTGCAACTCGTTTCGTTGGAAAACGGCGCTTGTCTACCACTCTATTTCGATTTAAGCGTTTAGCTGATGCTGTACTCTGCCTACACAGCGACTTTTGAAAAAATATTAGTCCCGGAAAGATTTTTAAACGTCAATACAATTTCGTCGCATACCTTATTCTGGTTGCAATTGTTGACGATAAATGTCATTTGGATCGAAAACGACGCTTGTCTACCATTTTATTTTGATATGTTCGTTTAGCTTATGCTGTATTCTACCTATAGAGCGATTTTTAGAAAAATAATAGTCCCGGAAAGTGTTAAAAACCTCAATGGAATTTCGACGAATACCTTATTCTGGTTGCAGTTGTTCACGGAAAAAGCCATTTCGTTGAAAAACGGCGCTTGTCTACCATTTTTTTTTTTGATTTGAGCATTTAGCTTATGTTCTATTCTAATTATAGAGCGATTTTAAAAAAAATATTAGTCCCGGAAAGTGTTTAAAATATACTTTTATTACTTACATTTGTAGTTCAATTCGAGTCGATATTAATTGAAGCTCGAGTTTAATGCGCTTATGACGTAACAAGTCTCTGTGTTATCCAAGCCAAACATTTGTTTTGTTACATTAAAAGTCATTTTGTTGAAAAACGGCGCTTGTACACCATTTTATTTCGATATGAGCGTTTGGCTTATGCTGTATTGTAACTACAGAGCGATTTTTAGAAAAATATTAGTCCCGGAAAGTATATTTCACCTACATATAATTACCATCATTTTGTGTGAACCCTCGGATACGCTGTGAAGTATATATTCATGTTACATGAAGAAGTGTTTGGTTTGACGTAACGTTTAAAATGGTTACCTCCTTTTCGGTCAGATAGACGTTTTGGCAATTTGCTTTCCAGACAAGACCAAATTACCCTAAACCAGAAATAAAGACTCAAAATATTAATTGAAATTTGTGGCAAGTCATGCGGAACGATTTTGAATTTTTTTTATTTCTCCAGAATGACAATAGTATTTGTGCGGTATATGTACGTGTGCTATCGGGGAATCCCTAAATTACGTCACCATAAAGGTCAAATTGTGACATCACCAACCAAAGTTACACGCTTTGCCAAATTGTCATGTGCTTTACTCCGGACAATAGTAAAGCAACGAAATTAGTCCTATTTTCACAGATGTTCAAAATACTAAGCCCGTTTTACAACAATGGAGAAATATGACGTCGGATACAGAGGCAAGGATGGCATTGCGTGTAACTTTTATTTTTTTCGTGTCAACTTAAGCGTTCCGGTATAAAAATTCTACTTTAAATCACTGGATAAAAAGCAAATTATTACTGATGGCAGTTCACATCTGATGTGGACTGGTCCGGTGATGACTAAAAAAGCTGTTGAAGCGCTGTTTATTCATGTAAAACGGATTTTTAAAAGTTTTTTTAACCAATGTCGAACTCGGATCAATTTTGACCTTGTTCTGCGCGGTTTTCATGTGGTTATCAAAAAAATTGTTTACTCGTCTTCATTGACTGCGTAAACATCATTTCAACGAAATACACAGCTTTGAAATGCAATAAGTTTACTGGGCATTCTGTTTTATCACTGCATTATCAAATTCCTTTCATAAAATAGTGCTTTTTGCTGTTGTTAAACACGTACGTGATTGTAACTGAGGTATTTTCAAAACAACAAAAATCTATTTTATTGCCACCGAGTTACAACCAAAGTTATAAAACATTCACTGAAGAAAATAGAAGTAAACATTTAGGTAATGATTAACGTCTTAATACCTTCTTTCAGGAAAATCAATTTTTAGTTATGCAACTGGTTTTAGCGCTGTAACATGGTAATCTTGTTTCTAGTCACACCGTTTTCAAAAGGAAATCACAAAAGAATGGTTTTATTATTAAGAGAACAAGCAGTAAGGGAACGCCTCAAAAGCAAACAAAACCTGGATAAAACTGTCTGTGCAAATATTGGAAACGGCTTGTTTGACAGAGAGCGAAGTTAAATTTAGTATTAGCCTACCTGTGTTTTTTTAGCAACCTTATAACCAGGCGTACATAAATGAAAAACAAATGTGGGGTTAGTGTAGGTTTTTGTCTATAGTGCTCCGTAGCATTAAAAACAACTCGCTTACAGGTCGTAGCAGTGCGCAACATGTATTGATTTTTGCGACAAATCTGTCCAGGGATTTGCTGCACATAACAAGGCGCATAAATATAAATATTGTATTGTGCACATGGATTCGATTTTCATTCATGTTTTATGGCAGCTGTAAGCATATTGGTGCAGTTGCACTATCCAGTACGGTCGGAGCTATTTAATGCTGCATTTTTGTGATTTAACTTTTGAGTAAAGTCAGGCTATATACACCACGATTATAATAGCCTTTTTGAAGCAGCGAGGCCCTATTTCTCTAACAGCAAGCCTATTAAAATTTTATGCGAGTTTCTGTGCGCTGGAAGCTTTTGCATCGAAACGGTCGAAAGGATATTTTTTGCCGCTTTAGATTAATGAAAAGGTGGCTTGCTGTGATTCGGAGTTATGGGCGTAGGCTACATAAGATTTTTGCTATTTCTCAGAGTTTGCCAACCGTGATGTTTTTATAATCGGAATTTGGTTAAAGAAGGATAAAATACTCAGCTACAGTCGTTGATATTTATACAATGGCTGCAATCGCGGTTCCAGCAGACCAACTTGCCCTTTATATTGCCCTACCACTTGGCTTGTTTGTTGTTTTGGCGATTTGTATGTGTTATTGCTACCGTCGAAATTTGCTTTGTTTTCAACCAAACAAAAATGATGCCCTTCTATCCGATGACAAAATCAGGTGTGTGTTTTTAGGCCTACTCGTTTTCTGGAAGTTTTAGCTGAGAGCAAAACTAATTGTTCAAATAATTTTTAGGTTTACAGTGGATTTAAGCAAAAAAGGAAGAAAAAAGGGAAACGCAATAAAGTTTAAAAGTCATGCTTCCACAGACAATAGTGGTAAGAAACTAGTTATACCAGTAGACTGCGTTACTGCTAAGATTCACACGCAATCGGTGCTTTTTGTTAATTGCATATTTACGCGGTCTCCGAATTTGATAAAATAACCTAATACAATACATACATTTCACCAAGCGTTTTCATGTCGACCTATAGTTTCAGTGGAACTTGTAAACATTGAAATTTACATGCTTCCGTCGATTATTCATCCTCATCCACTAGTGTGGCTTAAACTTAGATGCACAAAAATAAACAGAGATAGTGTAAGTTTTTTTTCAGGTCAAAACGAAATTGCTCAGGAACTGGTTTTAAACCCAATATCCAACCCAACGTACATTCATACTCCTGCGGTCGGACAGGTCAAAGGAAGCTCTCCGAAACTGTCGGAAGGCTCGTCTCCATCATCAGAGTTTCAGTTTGACTCACAAGATGATTCACTATTCCCCCAGCCAAACACATGTCCAACAAATGAACATAACGTTGGACATGAAGTTGTTACCAATCCAGAAGATTACAATGCATACAATGATAAAGTAACCACAGACGAAAGTTCACTTGTTACATTATGTTCAGAAAATACTCGATTGGCACCCCGATCCAGTCACTCATATCCATTTTTCTTGTACTCAACTCCAAGAACTACCAGTTGGTCACAAAGAAAGACCCATGATTCTCCTCAACAGGTACGTGGTATATAACTTATAGATATGTCGGAGGGAAATGATTGGAAAATTACCTGAAATTTTTATAAAGATTATCCCAGAGGAATTTCAAAAACAAACAGATGAAATTCAAAGAAATAACCAATTGAAGGGTGCTTTCTCAGGTAACTGCAAAATGTATGCATATGTTGGAAGTTTACTTTGAGGTAAACCTTTAGTAGACACCACATCTGGACCCCAGATTCCCTCTAAAATGATTTCCCCGCCGAAATCTCCGTCACTCCACACAGCAAGCGGTATGATACACGAGTTACTTTCTACGATAACAGTGGTTAAAGTTTAAGTTGTCTTTACAACTTTTGTTTAAACAAAGAATGGCTATTTAAGATCACTAAATGTTGACAATACACTGTAACTTAGTGCAGAACAAATACACCAGGGGTGCGCAACACAGGGAACTCATGACAAATTTTGAATGACATGGGTTTAAAAGACACTCGCGCTGATTTTGACCTGGAGTTTTAGAAAATAGTTGTTATTAATTCTAATTGTGTGTTGTTTTAGATTCAACAATGTTAAATCAAGTGTATTTGCCAACATATAGCCTTTCATCCCAAAAACAAGGTTACACAAATGGTTGTCACATGATAGGCCCAGATGCAAAAAAATATGCATAACCGTTTGAATATGCATAACCACTTAATAGCATGCAACTTGTTCTAAATGTCTGTATGCCACATCGCTCCAGACAAAACGATTTGCTGCAAATATAAAGATATTGTGATGTTATTGTAACATGTTCACTTTCCAATTTGTTAAAAGTCCAAACCGTTGTTAAAAAATTCAGCATCAACATCAAGAAGACGCAGCTCCATGCAAATGCCCATTGACATGAGACAAATAAATCCAAAAATGTATGAAGTGAGTAATGTACTTGCTGCATCTTTACTTCTGTAAAAACTTTTTGAAGCAAAACTGTAAGTTGGAGAGTTGTGTTTTACCCTTTCCTGTTAGTTTCAAAAACAACGATGTCCCAGCATAGACCATGATTCTAGCGAAGAAAAACCGATGTTACATTTCACTTTGGAGTATGCACCCGATTTGGAAGTATTAACTGTAAAAATTATTCAGGTGGTTACCTGTGACAAAAATTTTTTTTCTCCAACAATGTTACTTTATTTAGCCTAAATAATACATTGAATAGGCAACAAATCTCCAAGTGCAAGAATTCAGTGGGACAACTGACCCCTACGTTACGGTTTCTTTATTGCATGGAAATCCCCGCAAAAGCAAAATCCACCGCAAAACAACAAACCCAGAATTCGAGGAAACGTTTGTTTTTCGCGTTCAGTCAATGGATATGCTAGTTTGTGATTAGGGTTACATAATTGACTTAATTTTATGCGATATAAAACAATTTGTTCGCAGAACCAAGTGCTGGAAATCAAGTCATTTGACTTTGATCAGTTTTCTCGAGATGAATGCACAGGAATTGTTAAAATTCATCTTTATGAAATTGACTTTGAAATGACTCAAACAGTGGACCTGTGGAAGCCCTTTGAACTAAGCAAGCACAATAATGACAAGGTTTTGTATGGAACGAGAATTTTTGTTACAATTTACTGTTGGTATGCATATGACATTATGACAACGCAGGATAATGACGGGCGCGGTGATCTTATGCTTGCGCTATCTTATCTTTCAAGTGCCGAAAAGCTGACCATTGCTATACAAAAAGCGAGAAATTTACGATCACTGGATGGAAAAAGAAATTTGCCAGGTTTTCTTTGTAGTTTGCCAAATTTAAACCGTGCCGTAAACCCATTTTTGTTATATAGTGTCGCCAAGTGCAGTCGTCAAAAGTGACGCTAGAGAGAAATTCTGTTTAATATTTAATATATTCTAAAATCTGATTAGTTCTTTAATAATAAATGACGACGTGTAAAGTCAAGTTATATCACCAGCACTACTAAAAATTTGTCTTCGATATACGTGCGCTGCTGACGCATTTGTTTGTTGGTTAGCCAATTCGTCGCCTCTAAATTGTCTCCTTGGTGTATCAAGGACATCTAACAAAAAACGTGCTCCGAAAGCATTATATATTCCTACAAATTTGAAACGTATGGAAAATCTGAGACCAGATCCATAGGATGTCTTTCTTATAGATACCTATGTCAAAGTGTGCACTGTGAAAGATGGACAACGAATAAAAAAGAAGAAAACATCGGTTATCCAGACAACAAGCAATCCAGTTTTCAACCAGGCTTTAACCTTTAGCATATCCAACGAGATTATTCATTCCAATGACGTTCGCGTGATGTGCTTTGTTGTTCATGAATTCAAAATGGGTCATAATCTTTATCTCGGCCAACTTGAACTTGGTCCAGGTAATCTTTACATTAGCACTTTTTTTACTTTTTGCGTAATCAAGGATTTTTAAAACTTTGATCAGCTAATCATACGCACATAAGGATTTTAGGCGATTGTGCGTATTTTAACATTTACATGAATCAACCTCTTGTATACACAGCCTGTGAAAATGATGAAGAAAGAAATCATTGGAGTGAAATGCTTTCCCAAACACCAAAAAAGCCAGTAGCAAGATGGCACTGTTTAAAACACCCAAGCGCTAGCGATGACGATTCTTCAGCAGTTACTAAAAGTAGTGGCAGAAGAAAGTCCGTTGTTGCAGCAATCGCACAGGTGGAAAAACTGCATATTGGTATAACTGGAACACCCACAGAAAGAAGATCATTTAGTTAATTAGTAGTATGCTTTTTGACTTTGTCCTTGTCACTTTAGCTTTTTTTGTTTTGTATTTGTCAACAATTAAACATCATACTGACAACATTTTTTTGCAGCAGTCCCTTTGTAACCCTCGTCACACGACACAAAAAACATTTTTAACTCACTGTATTAAGCATAGCTATTTGTGCTTTTTTTTTCAAAGTGAAAATACAAGTTACACCAAGTCAAACTGAATGTCCCGTGCGATGGTAATAAACAAACCTAATGTACAATGTCAAGAAAACAAAAAGTCGCCCCGACTTCTCTGCTCGTTGGGCCGCATATGTATAAAGTGGGGCCGCATATGTGTAAAGCTTTACATTTTTCCTCCCTTCTTTTTTCGTGGACGACTGCGGCCTTTCTTAATTTTTGAATCAATGATCTGTTGTGACCTTCGTTTAAGATCAACCCTTGTTGGGGCGGAGGTGTCATCATCTCCACTTTCATCATCATCTGCCAAATTAAGACCAATAACGCATCAACCATACAAGAAAGTGTAGACACTGCAAAACGTTCTTATGTTTTGGTAGCAAGGTGCTTAAAACAGCACACACACAGATAATTAATCATTTCTCATCCCAGTTTAAACATAGGCGTTTGTTGACGTTTCTGCAAGTGAGCTTAATATTGTTAGGTACGCTAAATTAACTGCAAGCCCACCAGAATGTGGTAAGAATAATAACAAGTTATGCAGCATTGGATATTGGTGATGTCTTGCGCCGGATCCGGATACCCTAACCTGGCCGGATATTGACCAATTTTTAATACCCGGACCCGGACGGATAATACACTTAATTTTACGGGATATTTGGGAAAGCATTTTTGTCCTAAAAACGGACAAACATTTTGCATATTACTCGATTTTGGGACCCAGTCTGTGATACTTGCCGACTTCCGATTTTTCTGTTGTTTATAAGGTGTTTTGTGACGTGTTACACCATATTAATAAATGCCCACATTTTTTTGTTACACTCATGATAAGCTAACCTTAACATAGCATGCTGTTTGGTAATTAAAACAATTTTGCCATACCGATAAAATACACGAATCGGTGTTAACAAAAATACCTTCATATGCATCATGCTTGTGAGTAGCAGGAAGAGGAATCCGCACATTATAAGAAGGAAGTTTGTTCTCTATGCTTGAATGAAACTGCAAAATATTTTTGTCCATATACATTTTTGTATGTATATGCTTACCGAACAAAACATTTACCTCTTCTTCTTCCATTTGTCGAAGAATATCCAACAATTCCTTTCCATCAAGGTCTTCTAGCAGTTTAAGCAGTTTTTCCTCTGATACAGACAACAAATCCAGTACATATTCATCAGATGATGGAGATAAGTGAGCAGTTGGAACATGACTTTTGGTCTAAAATGTGATTTTATTTGTTTTCTTAATGAACATTTAGAAATATTGAAAAAATAAATATATTGGTACCACTTTCAAGTGTTGCAGTTTGTCAGCAAGATGTTCCACACCAGCTTTAACACTAACTAAAACATGACTTGCTCTCTCCAATTTTTCTGAAGCCTCGTCTCGTCTGATTTCCTGCTCTTGAAGATGCTGTTCAAACTCTTCAAGCATCTTTTGTCCACTTAATTTTAAAGGATAAACAAACTTTAAAATTATACTAATCATTGCAAAAACTAAAATTTTGATGAATTACCTTGATAGTTTTGCTTCACCCGAATACTTCATTTCCTCATACTCTTGTTGTAGCTTAGTTCGATCCTCATGCAATCTTTCAAGTTGCTTGTTGTTCTCCTTCTTTAAGTCCTCTAGATGATGCTGTGTATCACCCTGAGATCTGAATCTGGCAACAACTTCCTGCGGATTTAATAAACATATTTGTGAAAAATAAGTCTAAATGTTGGGTTAGAAAAGTCTAAATGACAAATGTTGAAGTTTGTCCTCTTGAAGGTCTTAAACATTTTAACCTGAGTCCCAGAAACGCCAGTGGCTTCCTTAATGCGAAGAAATGCTTCTTCATAACTTGTTATCTTTTTTTCTTGTTCCTCCTCTGTAAGTATGGGTCTGTTTCCATCTTGTCCACTATCTTGGTCAGGAATAGCAGCTCGTTGCAACTGTTTTTAAGCATTTATTAGCACCAAACAATTTTTTTTATTTGTTTTGGGGATTTTATTGCCAAATACCCTTCTTTCAACACGCTCAGCATGGGCCTTCTTTTCCTCAGCTTGAGTTTTTAATTCTGCCAGAGCCAATTCTCTTTCCTTTCGTTCCCTTTGATGTAGAAGTATCAAGTAAAATGTACGTATACAAAAATGCAAAACATTACTCATACCTATATACAATGTCTTCATGCCTCGCCAGTTCCTCTTTGGCATCATCTCTGGCCACTTGTGCATCAGCATACATTGATTTAACTTCAACCAATTCCTGTCTGGTTTTTAATATTTCTGCTTCCTGTTGATCCAACTGATTATGAAAAGTTAAGCTTTCCTGTCGAAAAAGTGTAAAAATGTTTTAGCTAAAGATCAACTTAAATAATTATAGCAGGACTTACTTGCTGAAGATGTGATTTTATTTTTTCATAAACCTTGCTGATATGCTCTGCTTCTTGACATTTTAATCTAGCTTTATCCAACCTATTTTCCAGTTGACGTAAATGCTGCATCCAAGAAAGCCAATTAACTTCTTGAAACTTTTTCCAAAGATCATAAAGACAAACCTGAGCAGAATCACTTTCTCCTTTGTCCATTTCTACAGCAGCAGAAGCATCTTTGAGCATTTGATCATGCTGTGTTTGTAGCTCTAGAAGCTTCTTTCTTTTTGCCTCAGTTGTAGACTTTAAAGCATTAAGACGTTTTTTGTTGTCACAGACCTGCATATAAATACAACACTTTGTAAATGAATAGGTAAACAAACAACAAACAAGTATGCACACTCCACCTTTTGGTCAACAATTGAAAGGGCCATTTTTCCTGTTTTGTTTCGAAGGGCAGCTCTTTCCACATGACGTCCTTGAAAAGCTTGATCAATAACTTTGTCATCGCCCTTTTAATAATAATACCAATAAAGCACAGTTTCAACCAAAATATTGTTTTGTTAAAATACTTACTGCTAAAACATCTGCTAAGCTTTTATGCAAACATTTGTTTTCTGATCTCATGTGAGAAATTATATCTCGATTCTTTTTGATGGACCATTGTGAGCTCTCGTAATATGCTTTCCTGTCACCCTCTGAACATAAATTGTGTAAGGTTAATGTATTAAAGCGCCAAAACGAGAAAATCATTTTGGCCTATTAACTTTAAAACAAGCCCTCACCTAAAAGTTGTATTTTTTTTGTTATTTCTGATATCTGTTCTTGAACAGGAGGTTTGTGCATTTCAGTTAACGCTGGCATATTTAATGCACAGTTATAAAATGTTACTACCTAAAGTTGATAAGCAACACATTAACTTTGAATAGAGTATACTCTTGATTTGCTAGCATTCTCTAGAAACGACATTGCTTGGCTTTGCCTTGTCAATTCTGTGTCACTAGTTGCTTAGCAACCTACCCGAGCGTAACATTGTGCAATCACAAACATCTTAACTATAGGCAGCAGCCTTGTGTGAAATTATTTGACCGCAAACTATTTACCGGGCAGTAAACTTCGAATGCTTTTATTTAAATGAGAATAGACAATTCTAAAAACTTTGTCTTTTGTTTGCAATACAATTTTCCTTTTTATGAAAATTGGGCCAATGAGGTACGTAGAATGTAATTTTCATGAGTCATATCAGATTACAACGAATAATGCCGCCAGGGAGATCAAAACTACTCGAGGACAAAGTGTGGGAAGGACGCCTATTGTTGACAAATACAGGGGACGACAAGACATATTTTTGGAACTGTTTGCTATGTGTCACACATTGGTAGCTTAAGCATGATAAAAACTGTTTGTGTAGTTGCTTCCATTTTTACGTCGAGCAGCGAGAAATACGGATACTGGACCAAAACTGCAATATCACAGTGCTTGAGTGCCATTTCATCACTACTTTCAGCAAACATCACCGTAAAAGTGCTTACTTCATCACCGCCCGGTTAAAGAATATTTTTGTGTGATAATTTTATTTTTTTGACATTTATTTTTCGCCAACAGATTCGCGATTTGTACAAACTTTGAGAAACCTTTCGGTGCCACTTAAACCAAATTTTCCTGTGAGGGAGGAAAAAGCACTTGTCTCGGATTTGAAGGATTGCGATGGAGTGCTTCTTATTACTGATACAAATTACAAATCGGAACACCCCATTGATGTTGTATTGCGATATAACGTTCGCATTACAAACAATTTATTTCGTACCTTTGCAGGATGAGGTCCAGACGGGTCGAGCTGTCGGCTGGGCATGTAAGACCTGCAGCATAATGCACGTAATATTTTGTAGTAAAATGCATGTTTACGCGACAACTGGTTTGCGATGTGACGCTTGTGACGGAAAAGCATTCATAGCTGACTTTCTTACGGAACTTGAACTGCCCTTGACAATAGTCATTGTTCCATTTTTTTATGAAGATTTTGTCGACGGCCTTTTTTGTCCTCAAGTGACAACAAAAAGCAACGTGTTGAAAATATGTGAGTTAAGTTTGTTAAACTTATATGTACACATATCAATTAGGCGCAGAAATGCAACTACATCGCAGTTAATTGTATGACCATCTCTAACTTTTTACTGCATTATAGTTTTTCTGTACACTATAGGTTAAATGCTTTGTGTTCTACACACATTTTAGACAAAACTATTAGATACATACATATTGTGAGAACTATATGTATTTTTCGTAATACAACAATGTACAGCAAAGTTTATGATGTAAATATAGTTTACCTTCCATGTCGCATTGAATTCTGCACATCCGTTAACATGTTTTTATAACTTAGCAACGCCATCAGGAGATATCCCTATCGATACGATTGCAATCAAAGATTTTGGATTAAGTGTACGGAGCATATTCAACGAGCCTTTTCAATGGCATGGCAAAACAATAAATCTTTCCGGAACCAAAATGACAATGGCTGTGAGAGTGAAATCTTGTCACAATTAAGGAACACAGACAAATGTTTTTGTTCTTGCAGGAATACGCAGGAATACTAACAAATGTTCTTTACCCAACAAAGATTCAAGTTTGTCAAGTAAGTGTTAAATAGGCGATTGCCATCCTTTGATACCCAGGCTAAACAAATTCTTCACATTAATCTAATTCGAAGTGACTATTGCACCATCCTGTTAGACCCTAGAATACATAGGTCTATAGGCCTATTATAAGTCATATATGTTTATTTTCTTAAATTCGCAATCCAAGTTCAAAATGCGAAATTCCTAAGCATTCCCGTCGCCTTTACGTAATGATATTGTGGAAACTATTGACAGCGTGAAATACGAAATTATCCTACAAATACCATTTTGTTTTGCGACACCAAAATTACACACAGTTTAAGAAGCGCTTCGCTCTAGGTCACAAAACAAACGTAAAGTTTCATATTGGGTGAAGCTTCTAAAAGACCATGTACAATACTGTAATTACGGAAATCAAATGCACTCGGGTCTATTTGAAGATGAGTGAAACTTTATATAGTAACTATATATAACTAACTAAAATAAGAAAATCTCGTTTATAAACCCGGTGTATGTGATCAGGTTACACCAGAAGAGTTTGCTCTTCACGTCAAAGCAGAAGAACCTGAGGACTTGGCAAACTTCTTTGATTTTCTAACTCATGAAGTTTATCGTAACAATATTGCCACAACTGAATTACTTTGTCCTGAGTTGGAATCTTTTTGCCAATGGGTGCAGTCACATTACACTATTATCACCGAGCATTTCTCTTAGGTAAAGTCGAATGTGATTGCTTGTTTGCAAACAAATTGAAAACGACGATTCAGTGACCGATTTACGCACATATAGGCTTGCAGATAATTTTTTGATGATAATAATCTGCAGTTAATTTTTCCGGTATTTAAATTAGTAGCCCATCTTGCAAATAAAGTGTTGTGTGCCAGCATGTATTTGTTGTGATGCAAATTAAATGCATATATCAATATGGTTAATATTGTATACTATTTAATCGACACCAAAAAAAATGGACTGTAGAAATAGCATTTACCCCAAATGATACTACGTTTTACATATTTTTGAACAGGATAATTTTCAGTCGTAATGTGAGAATGCCTAACAAATTTTGTTGGCAAATAACGAAAAAGGCCTACATTTAACTTTAGAAACAAAACATATTGAAAATCAGGATGCTTGTCGCTAAAACAGCCTAAAAATAAGGACACCCAGTCACAAGGACAAATCTGTAACACAATAATTAGACACTCATATTTTCATCGGAGCTTAAAAATAAAAGACAAATCTTGGAAATAAGGACGTTAATAGCAACCCTTGTTTAACATACATTGATGGAATAATTGATTTTCGTATTTCTATTTAGTTGTCTTCAACCCCATCATATAAATGGTGTCATTTTTCTAATCCTTTTTCGTTGCTGGAAATTTTTTTTCAATGTCATATAATTCAGTTACTTTTAGAATTAACAATGAAACGGTTGCCAGTGGTGATGTCTTGCGCCGGATCCGTGTACCCGGACCCGGCCGGATATTGACCAATTTTCAATACTCGGACCCGGCCGGATAATACATTTAATTTTACCGGATAGTTGGGAAAGAATTTTTGTCCTAAAAACGGACAAACATTTCGCAAATTGCTCGTTTTGGGGACCCAGTCTTTGTTACTCGCCGACTTTTCTATTGCTTGTTAATAAGTTTTTTTGTGACGTGTTGTACCATATTAATAAATGCCTACGTTTATTTGTTCCACTCATGATAAGCTAACCTTAACATAGCATTCTGTTTGGATATCAAACATTTTTGCCATACCGGTACATTACACGAATTGGTGTTACCAAACTGCCGGATCCAAGTTATCCGGCCGGATTTTATTGATAACTATCCGGATCCGGTCGGGCCGGATAATTTGGAACTAGGAACATCACTAGTTTCCAGTGTAGAAAAGAAAGTGACATAATCAATTTATTTAGCATTTTAACACAGGCAAAACGTTTTTACGGTCAACTAAGTGGCCAATGTGCGCATTTCATTACGAATTGTCAACAATTTTTTTTGTTGATGTCACCGGATGGTCGACAAAACGTCTGTTGCAACAAACAATCTCATAAGTTTATGCCAGAAAAACATTAGGTCTTTAAAATTACAATGCCTGGCAGCAAGAATAGCACTATATTTGTTGACAAATTGCTAGTATTCTTGTTCACAGGTCAAAAGACGAGGAAAATGAGTCAAAACATGGAGACAGTTTCTACACAACGGCATTGCGTGAAACAGCTGCACTTTCAATGTACAAATACTATAGGCTCACCAACTGTCTGAGAACCGGAAGAGAAACAAATGTCGTCTCTGAAATCACTGACGCACAAGCACACCTAAAGATACAAGCAATATATTTTGTTTTCTCTTTTTTTTTGACCACACCGGGATTTGAACCCAGGATGTCCTGGGCACGAATCCCGGTCAGGTTTTCTTCTTGATATATGGGTCGGGCGCTTGACCAATGCAAGCAATATGAAACCACCAAGCGCCAGTGTATGATGCCACACTTCAAGTGGATTCAAAATTTTAAAATAGCCTTCACAAAAACACTCAGAACACAAAAGGCGAGTAAAGCACGTTAACTGCATGCATATACGCCAAACAAAATTTTTGAAGGCTATTTTAAAAAAGGCCAGATCAGCAAAATTTGGCTGCAAAAAGGCCAATCTGGCAACCATGTTAAACAAACCTACGTGCTAATTATTACGTCACTTACCAACGCATTTGGAAGCAGTTTCTGTCCAAAAAAAACATATTAGTTGGCATGCAGAAACGTCAGTCAGCACACAAAATAGTTGACCTCGATGGCAAACAAATTGGAACACAGTTGGTTGTTTGTGGTTATCATAGCAGGTCGCCATCTTAGGCCTAAAAACGGCCCCTGGTCCGTTCTCATTCACATGATGCGTAGGTTTCAATCATCCAGTCATCGTCCAGTCGACTCAGAACAGAGTATCCAATCGACACAAGCATGCAAGACTACTTATATTGAACCTATTTCCGTCGTTATTTATGGGCACGCGGCAAAGCAGGTTGCAAAAACGCTTACCCTTATTGAAAATTGTGGGCCATGAGGAAATAAAGTAAAACTTTTTTATACAGCATACATTGATACTTCATGTTTGTTTTAGATTGTTTAAAAAATTATAATTTTTTATTCTTAAACAAATATTATGAAATTTGTCCTTCTTTGGTCTAACAGCTGATGTGGCCAGATGACGAAAGAAGATGAAAAATGCTGACTCACATTGCACAGTCACATACGTTTAACTCGGCGACCAATAGCCTGTAAGCACACGTGTCGTGTTCAGCCAATCAGGGTTTTCCACACTGCGCGATTCATGCCGGTTGATACGTACTTATAGAGGGGGCCAGGTCTGACGAAGGAAAGGTGGTAAAAGCTGATTATTGTGCTAACGATGTTATCATTCGAGGCAGTTCTGGTTTTATGAAATTATGAAATCAAAGCAGTTTGGTTGTGAAACATAGGACATTTTGGTATTATTTGTTCTGTATCCTGAATTGTTACGAAGACACACAATCACCGTTTGTTTTTCTACAGAACGTTGTTTTGATACCTGTAACCGTGTTAGGAATAAAATATCTCGATATGAAAGTTGTGTTTATATTCTTATCTGTATTTGTGGCAGTATTTGCCGAAGATGATTCGAAAGATGTTGGCACAGTCATTGGTATAGATCTTGGCACAACATATTCATGGTGAGCTATTATCAATCTAATAATAAGTTTGATCCATGGTAGATAAAGTAAATTACCACTAACATCTGGAAATCCTAAAAACATGTAATAAATGTAAACTTACTTTGTAATAGTCCTTTTTGGAAAGCATATGCTATATTCAGATTTTTGGTTTCAGTGTTGGGGTTTTCAAAAATGGAAGGGTTGAAATTATTGCAAATGACCAAGGAAACCGGATTACACCTTCATATGTGGCATTTACTGAGGAGGGTAATAGACTTATAGGAGATGCAGCAAAGAATCAACTTACTTCAAATCCGGAGAACACTGTGTTTGATGCTAAGAGATTAATTGGCAGAACTTGGAGTGATCCTGGTGTTCAAAGTGATCTTAAATATTTTCCTTTCGAGGTCATTGATAAGAACAAGAAACCTCATGTGCGATTGAATGTAAAAGGCGAAAAAGTGGTAAGTATTATAAATATTTCAGTATACTTTACATTTGTACACCATGTGACTTGTATAACAAAAGATTTGAATTGTAGGTTTTCGCTGCAGAAGAAATTAGTGCAATGGTACTTAACAAAATGAAAGAGATAGCTGAAGCATACTTGGGAAAAACGGTTACGCATGCTGTTGTCACTGTGCCTGCATACTTTAATGATGCTCAGAGACAAGCCACCAAAGATGCTGGAACAATTGCTGGGTTAAATGTCATGCGCATCATTAATGAACCGTAAGTTGTTGCATAAAGATCAAACTGCAGTTATTTTTGATTGTCCTTTACTACAATCACAGAACTGCAGCAGCAATTGCATATGGTTTGGACAAGAAAGAAGGTGAAAAAAATATCCTGGTGTTTGATTTGGGTGGTGGCACTTTTGATGTCTCCATGCTTACAATCGATAATGGGGTATTTGAGGTGATTGCCACTAATGGTGACACTCACTTAGGTAAGAAATTTGTTTGGTTGGAACTTAAAACCTCTTATCATGTGATGCTTTTTATAGGTGGTGAAGATTTTGATCAGGTGGTTATGGATTATTTTATGAAACTTTACAAAAAGAAAACTGGCAATGATGTTCGGCATGACAACAGAGCTGTTCAAAAATTGCGTAGAGAGGTTGAAAAGGCTAAGCGGGCTTTATCATCCCAACAAACCACCAGAGTTGAAATTGAAAGTTTCTATAATGGAAAAGACTTTTCGGAAACCTTGACTAGAGCAAAATTTGAGGAACTAAACATGGTTTGTTACCTTGTAAGTAGTATGTGAATTGTATTCCTTAAATTCCCTTTTTTTTTCTAGAAACTATTTAGATCTACACTAAAACCTGTGAAGAAGGTTTTAGAAGATTCTGATTTGACCATTAAAGATGTTGATGAAGTTGTGTTAGTTGGAGGTTCCACAAGAATTCCCAAAATTCAGCAGCTTGTGAAGGAATTTTTTAACAAAAAGGAACCAAATCGTGGAATTAACCCAGATGAAGCAGTTGCATTTGGTGCAGCTGTACAAGCTGGTGTGTTGGGTGGAGAATCTGATACGGGTAAAGTTTGCAAGTAATAAGGATTTTTTTGTGATAAACAACAATTTTCAAATTGTCAGGTGATCTTGTGCTGCTGGATGTTTGTCCATTAACTCTTGGCATTGAAACTGTCGGTGGAGTAATGACCAAGCTTATTGGAAGAAACACTGTAGTCCCAACTAAGAAGTCTCAAATTTTCTCAACTGCTAGTGATAATCAACCCACTGTGACCATCAATGTTTTGGAAGGTGGGTAAAAACAAACTTTGCAACAATAGTTGTTGGATTAATAACTTTGGTTAATCAGGTGAAAGAGCAATGGTTAAAGATAATCACCATCTTGGGAAATTTGATTTGACGGGAATTCCCCCTGCTCCACGTGGCGTGCCACAAATTGAAGTAACATTTGAAATTGATGTGAATGGCATTTTGCGAGTATCAGCAGAAGACAAAGGGACTGGGAAGAAGGAGAAAATTACAATAAAAAATGATGACAATCGCTTATCCAAAGAAGATATAGAAAGGATGGTGCAAGATGCTGAAACATTTGCTGCTGATGATCAAAAGGTTAATTTTGGAAAAAGGTGAAAGTTAAGATGAAAAATGTATTATGATTTTCTTTTTTGAACAGATGAAAGAAAGAGTTGATGCGAAAAACGAGTTGGAAAGCTATGCATACTCCCTCAAAAATCAAGTTAATGACAAGGAGAAGTTGGGAGGCAAATTGTCTGATGATGACAAACAAACCATCACAAAAGCGGTAGAGGAAACCATCTCCTGGTTGGATGAACATCAAGAAGGCACCGAAAAGGATGAATATGAAGCACAAAAGAAAAAAATGGAAGAAGTTGTACAACCTATAGTTTCTAAAATTTACCAAGGCAGTGAAGGTGCTGGAGGAACTGGTGAAACTGGTGAAACTGATGGTGCCGAAGACAAAGATGAATTATAATATTTTGTGCTCTGTATTTTTATTTCTTTCTATATCTGCAAGGGCAGCCCTCATGGGAACGGTCGTCTTGGCCGCAGCAGTATCCAACTTGTGAATGTGTTTAGATAAAATTGTGGACATGTTAAACGTGTTACAGTACCAAGTGAAGAATGCAAACTAAATACAAAACTTCACACAGTTTGAGCTTTCTTTCTCACAGACCTTTGTAATATTTTGTCAAGCACATTTATTTTGCAGCAAGGGTATGTAAGTGAAGAATGCAAATTAAATAAACCTAATTCTGCAATGCTGCTACTTAAAAATGAAGACTACATACATGCTACTAATTGCACAACTTGTAAAAAAAATTAGTAATAAAATATTTGTAAGGCACCGAAAAATAAGTTCCCACACATATACATGAATTAAAAGAACATATTACTACAATCAATAAAGATACTACAAATAATAAAACGGACCTAGTAAAATCAGTTCACATCAGGATATATATATATATACTTAATTGCACTTTGCAGTGGATAGAATACAGTGGTGAAGTTAGCTTTTGGCTGTTGCAGTACCATTAACTGACATTTCACCACCTATATCAAGGTACACTGGTGATTGCAAATCCTTTCCTTGTATGTACGAAGCAAGACCCTAACCAAAAATGTTCTAGTTACTTTTGTATGAACATGCTTTAAACAAAGCTGTCTTGATTTCTTACCTCACCATCATATGATAGCAATGGTGAAATTTCACATGAAACAGGGTATTCCTTGAATTCTGTAGGACTGTTAGAAAAATATAGCCATTAAATGTAGCATTGGTTTAAGCAGCAAAGGACGTGTTAAAACTTACTACTTCATAGGTTCAACAACACATCCAGATTGATCAAGAATTTTTCCCCCAGCAGCCACAATTCGCCTGACGAGTATAATTCAATTTACTTTTCGGGAAAAAAAAACATTACCCAGCTACCTATGATGCAATGAAGCCAGTGCCCATCTTGAATGATAAGGAGAAGAAGATGTTGCTCCTTCCGCATTCTTCAAGGGAGAAAATTCATCTTCTCGTGGAACATCAAACACAACAAACTTTCTGTTGAATCATTTTTATGTTTGTTATAAGTGTACAACATTACTCAATGCTGCCTTGACTTACTTTGCATACTTAAAAACATCAAACACAAATTTTTCCATTTTAATGCCATTTACTTTTTCTGGCTTAATCTTTACACCCTTGTCATTCACAAATGGTATTTTTTTCTTTGCAATATGATGCGGTAGTTCATCTGAAGATCTACAATAATTGCACAGAATTAATTTTTAAGTCACAATTTAAGATGTGAATATTGATCACACTTACACATACCTACACACTCTCTTTAAAAACTCAGTGGTAAAATAATGATTACAAATATTTCCAGCATTAAAAACCAAACATCCACTTTTGTCTTTTTTATGAGCAGTTTCTTTTGAAACTTCGCTGTACTCAACAACCTAAAAATAAAGTTTAATATTGATTTGGGTAATTACAATACAACTGCTACAACATACCTGATATATTCCATCTACCTTACATACTACGCCAACAGCTTCATCAGGACTTAATTTTTCCACCACCTTAAATTAATATTTTGTAACCAAAAAACAGGATCAATTTTCAAGATATATACTATACCTTGGCACCACAATCTGCTTGCATTTTTCTGCAGAAACCAATAAATCTTGGATCAGCAATTCGTATCAAAATATTGTCAACACAATGGACATGTGTACACTCTATGCCACGCCTTTCCATGTCATCTAAGATTTTCCAATGATCTAAAGCTTTGTATAATCCACCATTTCCATCTGCAAAAGGGTGTTCTCTTACCACATTTACAAAACCCAAAGCAAGTATATTGTTGATGGAAATTTAAAGGTCCATCACAAGTAACTAGACCTGGTGAAACTGCAAGTTTGTGCTTCTCAGTCAACATGACTTTTCCATTAAAATCCAAACACGGTAAAGTAGATTGTTCAAAAAATCTCACTTGATCTGCTCGTAACCCAAAATACTGATGTTTTTTAAAGAACTCTTCAGTTTGAGATCTTGTTGCATCACTTGTCATAATATACCTGCAAAAAGCAGACAAAAACCAACTTGTAACAAAAATATTAAAATTCATTTAAGATACAGTGATTCACAATGTTTTCATACATCTTTCCTGTACCAATCAAAAGTACTAGGGTAGTCTAAATAAGTATGTGGATTTAAAAAGCCCATATATTTGTGAGGTTATGCAAGTTACAGTAAAAAATAGGAAAGTTTGTGAACAACCTTGAAGAAACTGATTTACAGGTTTTAAATTTGAATTTACCCATTCCACCAGCAAAAGCTAAGAAGTACCTTTAATATATGAGCTTACCAAGGTATGATTCCTTTTTTTCCAAATCTTTCCAGTGCCAATTCTTGGAGTTTTTTTATGCGCTCTGCTTTAATTTGGTACAGAGTTTTCGATGATGGCAATCCAACATTAAACATTCCTTTGGGATAGGGGACACCAAGTCTTGTCCCTTGACCCCCAGCCAACAACAAAACTGCTACTTTACCTTCGGCTATACTTTTCAAGCCTAAATGAGAAAAGCTTATTGATATAGCTATTACCCAAATAGAGTTTATCAAGGTTTAAACTACACAGTTTCACTTTTCACATACATACCTTCTTCCTCCCACAAAGCCTTCTCATTTTCATCAGACTTTGAAACACTTCCAAACAGCTCAATTGGGATTGGTTCCATGAGTGCATCCAATTTTCCATGTAATTCTGATTGTTGTAAAGACTGCTTATGCAAACCTAAATTTAAAATAATAAACATGGAAGATTGGATGCATTATAATAAATAATAAGAATTAAAATGTTTGTTACTTCATCCCCTTGATTACTTTGTAACACTCAACTAAACGGTACCCATCGAAATTGTTCTACCTCCAAGTGGTACACAACCACAAAAAGGTTTGGAATCACTCCAAACGTGCAAGCACTGCTTATATTTTTTGGTCCTAATTTTTTATATTATCTGGTCTTAATTTTTCTCATTACAATGTCAGAAATAATAATTTAGTGCAGGTTGTACTATAATGAACCACAAGTTGTCAATGATCCAGTTAAACAATGATATAAGCCTTGGGCTGAAGATTAAGAAATTCATTACTTTAATAAATTATATCTATTTTTAGAATTGTTCCATTATAATACAGACAATAAACTACTGACTTGTTAACACAACTATCTTTTGTTAGCATTTAGTCAATACCATCACAAGTATGGTGTTTGAGAAATGTTGCCTAAAGTTGCTGGATTTTATTGATACTAAATATATTATTTCTCTTACATTTTAAGTGTTCCAAGTCCAAATCATGTATTTCCTCAAGTAATTGCTTTTGTTCCTGCTTTTCCAGATCGGAAAAATGTGATAGCAGGTGACTCTGGTCAAAACGTTTTAACTTTTCTGCAATTTTGCTAAAGTCAGCCATTGCACTTTGTTTCTGCAAATGCAAAAGGTAAATGATGGAAAAAATCAAAAACTTATCGCGTCGCACTTTGTTAAAAGAACACATTAACTGTCCAAATACACTCGAGAACAGATAAACACCGAGTAAAGGAAAATTCCAAGTATCACGCCCAGCTTGTTTGAACTAGACTGGTAAATAAGTAACTAATTTAAACACTGGGTGCAGATTATTTCTAGTTTGTTAATCAGTTGATAAAGATTCAAGTTCAAATTTAAAACCAACATTCATTAAATTATATAAAGACTAAATTTCATTATATCCCAAACTGGGTCTTAATATACCAACACACTTTACTAGCTATATGTAATAGTCTTCTTGTAGGTGGCCCATGATCTTGTAAAAAGTTTGGTAATGATGACATTGTTCAAAATATACTTTAGACCAGTGCCTCTTAACCTTTTTTAGTTATGTTCAAGTAGATCAACCCTACTAAGTTTTGGCATTTCATTCATTATGTTGTACACTGCTTTTTTAATTTTTTTTGTGTAACTCTTTTTTAGATGTGATGTCGAAGATTGCAAACAACAAATGTCACATAAAATATATGGACATTAACATTCAAAACTTATCACCCTTTACATTCACTCCTTATCACCCTTTGACGTCCTACCTCTTTCATTTACCCAGATATTTCATGCACCTGGTTTGGGTGAACCATTCACCTGTTTAAGGCTTTAGACCATTTATTATTGGAAAGCTGCACTAGTAACTCTTCCAAGCACGTAACGCAAATGAACAGGCTTGTCAGAGTCATATACGCTAACAACGTTGTCTCGGCGGCATACCTCAAATAAATGTAAACATACACGCCTACTTGTCATACAAAACACGAGTTTTCAAGAATTTACGCAATTCCAGTTCTGTACATATCGTTGCAAAGCACATTTATTGATTTAACAACTTTTCCAACTGCACAACCATTGCACACACACCCAGCAGTCATGTGCAACTATGCAAGCTTCCACTTTCCGAAATTTCTGCTTTCCACAGCGGCTTGGTGGTTATGCTTCATCGAATCGAGGTGAAGCGGCAAAGCGAAAAATTGCTGTATGTGACGTGACGTGGCACAACACCACAAAATTGTTTCGGGCATATTTAAAAAAACAATCCCAAGAAACAAAATGCAAGTTGCTAGTGAAAAAAACACGTTGTTTGAAGTTTAACTAGTAAATTCTCTTTCTAGGGAATCATTTGTGAATTAACATAAACATGTAGGCTACAGTGATTTTGCATAATGATGAGCATTCCATTATCTCGAGACGATGGAAAACAAATGTCATGGCCAGATAGACTGTTTTACCAGTATTGGACACAACAACGCAAGGTTTTCCACAGCGTAAAGTTCTGAAAGCAACAGCAGCCTACAGAATGTATCAAGGAGAACCGTCCTGCTTGCTTGTAATTAAATCTCCCGATTATGTAAACAGCCCTGTCCGAGCAACCACGGTCGACCGTAAATTAAGTTTACAACTCACAGTGGCAATTATTTGGCAAACAGTATCGGCGACCATTCAATGTTAATTGCGCTAACTCACGCCTATTTAGAAACATCTTTTAATTTCCTAATTGCCTTACTTCATATTTAACGACCAAGTAAAACTTGAATTAACATTTTGACAACAACAAACAAACTGACAGAAAACCTACAACAAATGCGTCATGCACTCACAAGCATAGGTTCCACAATTATGCTATTTTGAAGATTTTTTAGACTTAAAGTTAAACTAGAAGGTTTTTGATGTTTTGCGTGGTAGTGGAGTCATTGAATCTACTGCGGTTACCAAGGTCGCTGGCTAGAGGTACCATATGTGATAAAGGAACAGTCCCTGACCGATGTTATCTTGACCATTTATTAAGACAAATTGAGGAAGTCTCAGCGATGACCTTTTTTGGGGGGTCTTTGGCATCACTAT
The DNA here is from genome assembly GCF_947561715.1 of Ascidia mentula. Lineage (NCBI taxonomy): Eukaryota > Metazoa > Chordata > Ascidiacea > Phlebobranchia > Ascidiidae > Ascidia > Ascidia mentula. The sequence continues at coordinate 7,529,583 of NC_138574.1, read as the reverse complement.
CACAGAATATTACGTGAATTCCATCGTCAACATCCTCTAAAAGATTCGTTTTTATGCTCAAAATGCCTTACATTTAGGCACATTTTGTCAAAATTTCTTCCTGAATTCTACTTTATAGTTATACTGATGGCACTTTACCTTACGTCAGGGGTGGCCAAGTTTTTGCGTCTCTTTGTCATTTTGTTTCACTTTTATTCAGATGCCATAACATCTACCCCTTTATTCTGGTCATTGTTATCCAAGCGGTTTGTTTGTCGAAAGTGAAATGCGATATCGAGGGCATAAATTATTGTTATGATTGTAACATCGAAAATCATTCATGCCCAATACTACATATACTGCGTCACACCGTACGTAGTTGAATTTCAACACAATGCCAATTTGGCCTATGTGACGTCATAACGCTATACAACTGCTTTTCTTTGTTTCTAATATCATGCTTTGGCAAACTTAGTTGTTCAGGTTTTTTGCCTAGTGTAGCGTGCTAGATTTAACATACTACTGGTGGAGTTTATCGATTCTATTTGAATAAGCAATGCAGAGAATAAATAATTTAAATTGTGCAAGAAACCCGAATCTGTCATTCGGTTTTGATGTTATTTAACTTCCTGGCTCAAAATTCCGGAAAGCGCATATTTTATATACTTTTTTGTCTCTTCGCATTATCAGTATAGGCTATACCAATTGATAATTTGGCTTATGAATGCTTTTTTTCTTCACAGAAAACCGTGTTTGTGTTGAATGTGTGCCAAATACACGCGTTTTTCGAAAATTGAGATAGACCGATTGCAACCCGGGTGTGACGACAGCGCGCAATATTCTGCCCTTACATTAAAGTTTTGGGAGCTTTTCTGACGATGTGCGAATATATGCATAAGACTAAATCGCCGAGGTCCACACGGTTGAGACCTCTCGTTACTCCACTCGTTTTGTCCCATGATGCGATTTGCCGACAAACTCAACGGCTGGTATGTAAGTTACTGAGACAGGAATTCCAAATAAGGACAATTGCTACAAGTACCCAGTCCTAAATTAACGAATGCTATTCACAATTGCAAAATATGTACGTACGGTGTACATTTTGCCTCTTCGCGCTGTATGCGAGGACGAGTTAAAGTCCGTTGAACAATGTAAGGAGGAGTTCGAAACCAGAATTGCGGAGATAACGCTATTTCAGCTATGAAACTTCTTGCCCGACTTGTTCGAAGTCCATAGTATACAGGGCACCACCTCTTCTAGCGACAGAATCTCACGGTCCAGCCGCTCACGTTAGTCACCAAGAAGCAAAAGCTGAGAGATAGTTGTCATCGGGTGCAAAAAACTTGGAGTTAAATACTTTAAACAGGGAAGCCAAAGCTGTTAAACATTGTTGGTAGACGTTTCGAACACTTGCTGCGTTCATCATCAGCACATTTTACATATGAGCTACAAAAAAGCGCTGAGGTCGATGTACAGTGATGGCTTATGGTGCTGGATGTGCAGTGTTTCAAGAATTAGCAATTTAGATCTTATACTAGAACTATGCAACATTTTTGGTGAATTGAAGTCAACAGTGTGATCCGATGATTTCCACAGGTGGTTGCTGGCCTCACTTTTAGCCCTAGTTGAAGGATGATGTTTCTTCATGCGAACTGCAAGGTTGCGCGTGGCCTCACCAATAAAAGTAGCCCTACAGGAGCACGTTAATTGATAAACGACATTGCGAGGATGGAGAAGTTGTTATTTGTCTTTGAAGCTGAAGTGTTTGGAAAGAGAAGTGGTGTCATGAATCATGCGCAGTTTGATGGGGGAGATACTGCATCTATTAATGAAGTGTAATAATTCACGCCGTATATGATTGTTAATAGAGTCCATGAAGGGCAGTCGAAAAGCAATGTACTTGGGCTGTACGGAAGGCGATAAAGGCAATCGGAGGTTCAGGTAACGCCTAATGCAAGTGGAAATGAATGAGGATGGAACACCATTATTACTTTTAGCATGCGAGAAATATTACAGAACTCAGCATGTAATCCCTGGTAAATGGAGCAGATTTTGTATTCCCGGTGTAAAAGGCAATTGACCAAATTCCCTTTATAGGTAAATGGCACAAAGCTGTACCATTTGGTGTCGAGGCCGGTGTTAGTAAGTATAAAAGCTTGTAAACTGTGGTGACAGTGGATGTTTGGTTTCTATCTACCAAAAGGGCAAGACTCCATCCTGTTCATGGTGGTGAAGGAGATGTTACGATGAACACTGTTGGTAATGGAAATAACCCATCCATTGCAGATTGGGAAAGACCAAGAAAAGGTCATCCACGTATCTGTATAAAGGCAGTGGTTTATGGGATATATTTATTTTTGCAAGGCTTTGTCTATAACATGATTGAAGTATAAAGGTATGTTAGTGAAAAGACTTCTAACATCAATGATACCATGATGTTATTGTGCAGGTTGGTATTGCGGATGGAACTCACTAAAAGGATGATTCCTTACTGGTGACAGGATTTCAGTCAGCCAAGTTGCGCAACGATGGGTAAAACTTCCCACTGTAGACAAATATGTCGGGAGTGCCTGGTTTATGGACCTTGGGGAGGGCATAACGGGTTGGAGTGGCAGCAGATGTAGGGTGATCAATGTTGGTGGTTTTAATTTTGTGGTGTCATATAGTACATCATAGTTTTTTCTGCTAGTTCAGTTGCCTGCCCACCTCTGCGCTTTTTTGTAGCTCATTTGTAAAATGCACTGATGATGAACGCAGCAAGTGTTCGAAACGTCTACCAACAATGTTTAACAGCATCATATCTTTAGCTTTCTTGTTTAGAGTTGCCATTGATTGCCTAAAATAAGTTGACGAGGAAAACGATCTCATAGAAAGACACAGAAAGGCAGAAATGGAAAAGGTCGCTCTGGAAGCAGAAAGGCGGATGTTTGTATACGTTACTTTGAATCCAATCGCAAATGCAAGACGCAAAAGGATGGCGAGGTGCCTGATTGAACACTGTTCTGTCCTGGAGACGAAGGAAGGCTATCCTGAGGCAAGAAACATTCTCTACAATAACTTCGGTAAGCTTTATATAATCGCCAGAACTTTCGTAGCGGACCAATGACCCCAACTTAAAACCTGTTGATGCAGCCGGTATACGCACCCATGCACAGACTATGAAAAAATATTTGTTGGACTTGCCAACTTGGAAATTTTGCTGACTAAAACACGGAGTATCGTTTGGTGGCTTTGGCGAACAAGTTCCCATACGAGTCGCAAAGTTTTAGGGGCTGCCGAGTTGCGCAGATTGCAAAAAGGCGGAATGAATTTAGTCTGACGCATTACAGCCGACTCGAACCTCCCTGGAAGACGGGTTTTCACACGCAGTAGTGGCGTCGCTGAAATCCATTTCCCACAAACGGTTGATTTGTTGCGATAATGATCTGTCCAACAACGAAACAAACTTACAGTTAATCCTAGGCCATCTTACCAGTAACTTCGCTCCAATCAGTGACCATCCCAGTGGAGTTTTCTAGGATTCACCAGGACATCTCTTGAGCACTCGCCCCACGCGGACAGCTTCCGGTACGTCAATGCCAATAATTAAGCAAAGTGACAATGCCGCCATCCACTTGGGGAAAATTCAATCCTCGAAGATGCGGCAGTTTGTCAAGAACTTCCTTGTCTAAAGTTGCATTTGGCTTAGTTGGAATTTTATTAAAGTAAAAGGCGTTACGTATATAAATCCTCCCATCCGATTTAAGCAGGGAAGCTACCAATCTCGCCAATGCTTTTTGGTATGACTTCTTGGACGATAATGACAACGATATACCTCGCTGGGCACTCACATTGCCTAAAGCATCTGCCAACTTCTTGCTAAAAAACGTTGCAGTCGACCCGGGATCAATGAACGCATATGTTCTTTCTTAGCGGTTTTCATATCGCACTCTCACAGGGACGACGCAAGGAAAAACACCGATTTCCTCTTTTTTTCCTCCGTCACACGTCGGCTTCAAGACTGTTGATGAACAAGAAGCGGCCTAACTCTATTTGGTCGATACCGGTTCCGTCCTTACCGTTCTGTGTAGAAGCGTGTGGTGGTACAACTTGTCCCAATCAACACATGTGATCTCAGAAGGGCAGTCCGCAACCTGATGACCTTGGTTCAAACACCAAAAACATAGTCCATGCTTTACAGCCACGTCGCGTCATTCGCGGTAGCTCATTTGCTCGAATTTTCCACACTCTTTTTCAGCAACGCCGTGTCGTGTTTTACATAGGGAACAAGATACATATTTTTGCTGCCAAGATAACAGCTTAGAACTTTTTGTTTCATGCTTACGGCAAAACAAGCTTTCGCCGTACAGCGAATTCCAAATCTTAGAAGAGCGAGCAAAAAACTTGTTCCGTCAATCCCTCTACAACATTTCTTTCTTCGACAATTTCCACAGACCACTCGATCCATTTCGACTCAAGATTGTCCGGTAACTTTTGGAAAATTTTTTTTTTGTACACGAATTTTAACTTTACACCAATACGCTACCACAGTACAGGGCACGATTCACACATAAGAAAATGGAGCAGAGCGAGAAGGTAAAAAAAACATGACAAATTACGTTGGACACTTCAGACAGTACACGACCATTTAATTTTATGCAAGTATACAGTATTTCTTTTTTTTGCTAGGTAAAATTCACAGTTACGTACATTGTTCAAAAAATTCACAAATTTCGTTAAGGTCGGGTTCGTTTGCGCGTATACTTGCTCATGTAAATCACATATCTGGCACATAACATCGCACAAGTTTAAAAAAGTTTACTTGGCAAATCAAAATGAATTCCAAATAGTTTTTCTGCATCTGTTAAAATTAGATTTTGCTGTATTCTAGCGCTTAAAAATGAAATAACATCTTCCCAGTACACAATGACAATGGGACACGAACAAAAAAGTTGACACACAGTTTCGACCTGCTTCTTACAAAAAACGCACATGTTACCATCTATTTTCCCAAAAGAATGTAATTGCTTGTTGGTTGTAACGGCATTAAGATTTAATTTAATTTGGAAGCTTCATAGTTTGGTTTCTATGGTTGATTTGTAGACATGCTTATAAACAAGGGTCATGGGGTATTCTCCCCTAACCTTTTGTCCCAAATATCTTGTGCTTTTGGTTTATGAGAGGCTTTATGTTTCAGAAGGGAATATATGTTTTTTGTTTTGTTCAATGCATGCAAAGTCTTTATTATGGTATTGACATGGGAATTGTGCGGTGGGACACACTCCATACTCGGGGGGAATTTCGAGACAAGCCTAATAAATTCCACGAAATCCTTATTATTGGGCGTTATGCCGTAATTTTTTGAAATCGTATCATATGCAAGATACTCTCCGTTTGTGTTAAGTATGTCTATTTGAAATAAAATCCCCGGTATCATAAATGCATCCATGAACCCGGGTTTTGCGTGGTATTTTACTTGGACATTGAACCATAATGGTCGATTGTTCGGTTGTAAGCCTAGCGTTTTAAAAATCTTCTTGCAAGCTCCGGGGATATTACGAAAATCTGCGAAATCGATTACGTCGAACAAAAGGCGAATGTTCGTACCCATATATCTACCAGGTATAAAACCGTTTTGACTGGGAGAAATTAGTTGGTTCAAAACCGATTTTAATCGCGTGTTTATGACTTTGGAGGCAATTTTATAATCTACGTTCAGTATTGTTATCGGCCTGTAACTTGCCTGTAGGAGAGAGTCTTTTCCATGTTTTGGTATTAATGTTACCACCCCCTGCACTTGCGTGTTGGAGAGCGCTCCAGTTGCCGTTGTATATTTCCAAGCTGCCATAAACATGTTTTTCAAGTTACTCCAAAAGGTTAAATAAAATTCTGCAGGAAAACCATCCAATCTGGGAGATTTATTTTTTGCCATTTGCATAAGCGCCGTGTAAAACTCTTTTTCCGTAATTTCTGCATCTAATTCAATGGCTTGTTCATTTGTTAATTTTGGTATAGATCAAGGTTTGCTAATTTACGAGCGGTGGCATTAATATCCAGATTGTTTGCGTTTTGTTTGTACAGCTCTTCGTAAAAATTAACAAGATCGGACAAAATAAGCTTCTGGTCTGTTATGATCCCGTTTCCCGACCTTAATTTGTATCGATGGTTTTATTTTGGTTGTGTCGCTTCTCTAAGTTTAAAAAGTATTTAGTATTTTTTCCCCATCTTCGGCCCAACGTGCTCTGCTTCTGACGACTGCGCTTTTAGTTTGGCGCACAAGAAATTCGTTTAATTTGTCCTTAAGTTGCGCTAACTCGGTTAGTAAAACGTTTGTCTTCCCCCTTTTCAGCTGAAGTATCTTGCACTTTTTTTATCCGGTTTTCGAGTTCATGTAGGGTTGCTAATCTGTTTCTTTTAGCGTTTGAGGCGTGACGAATTGTTTCCACCCTAATCACGGCTTTTAGTGTGTCCAACCTTGTATGTGGATTTGTATCATTTGGGGGATTTTCGCGTTCGAAGTTGGTGACTACTTCTTTGGTATCGTTAAGCAGAGATACATTGAACTTCCAGTATCCTCTTCCGCGGGACGGAGGGTTGGCATTAAGTTCTAACGTTATTATACAATGGTCTGACAATATTTCCGGGTCGATATCGGCATTTGTAAGTGAGTTGTTTGTCTAACAAAAAGAAATCTATACGTGAGGCGGCGTGTGGATTTTTCTGAAATCTCGAGTATTTCTGCAGATTTGGATTTTTTTGTCGAAATATAGCAAGTTTCCTAGAGTTGTATGCTCTAACTTTTTCTTCGCATTCCGGTTAGCATGTTTATCGGTACCCGATTTGTCGAGTTTGTCGTTTAATAAGTTAAAATCTCCGCCTATAATGACATGGGCATTTGAGAAATTGTTATCATGAAAACAAGCTAAAAAAAATCTCCGTTGATATTCCTATGTTCGATTTACTCCGAGTTCCATGTCCCATTCGTATTCCATGCCACAACCGCAACGGTAAGGACGACTGGGGCTAATTTGGCGTGCCGATATCTTTTTACACGTACAACTAATTATTCTGCACTTAGGCACAACATTTACGGGAGTACCTTTGGCACTGCACGCAATCGAACATGTCTCCATCAAGACGATACTCTGTTTGAAATTGTCTGCAGCAGGGCATAAGTCTCATTGTGTTCTTGCAGGCTGGGCACTCACATACTTCTATTTCCTTTTCGGCCAAAAATACTTCACTCGTGCAGCATTCCAATCCTACAGAATATTCTGAACCACATGACCAGCATGTAAACTGGGCTGCATTGCCAGGTAACGCTGCTCCTTTTTTGCATTTCTTGCAAGTAACCGTGTTTGTTTGTTCACACAAGCTAATTGATTAGCTTTTCGGCTCCTCCGGGCTTCCTAGACTTCTCTTCTTGCTATTACCTTTTAGAGGAGTACTTGGTTGCTGCTCTCTTTCGTGTTGCTTGAAGTTACCTCTTGTGGAGTTCTCTGGAGCCTCGTTGTCAGTTGCTGCGTGTTTTGCAGCCATCTTATCAGTTGGGTCTCTGATCAGACTTTTTGGTTGTTGCGGCGTTTCGGCGTGGTGTTTGATTATTTTGTATTTGTGCACCTAAATCTGGGAAATACTGTGTTGTAGCTGGACAGTTTGCTTGTTTGTGTCCTTTTCCTCCACAATACTTGCAGGTAAAAATTTGGCCATGATAGGCAACATAAAATTCGAAATTTTCAATTCTAATGTAGCTTGGTATCGGGTTTTCTTCTATTTCGTTTAAATTCATTTGAACCACTCTCATTCCGGTCAAGAGCCCTTCCTTATCTTTTCGATGGGTAATTCTTTGGATCTTTCCATATTTCTTTGTTAGTTCGTCGACTAGGTATTTGTTAGGAAATGGAATAGGCACCCATCCGATCGCAACATTAATTTTGTCGCTTTCATACAGTCGGATATACTTAATATCTTCGTTATCAGCCAGTATGCCATAAAGCTCAATAACATTTTCTCTGCTTGTACATGTAATGTCGAGGTTGTGTTCTCGCATGTCAGCTGTACCAATCATTTTTTTAACCGAGTAGGGTTCACGCTTTTTAGGAAAGTAAGTAACTCATCTCTTTTTTGGAATTTCTCAGAACGCAGAGTTAAACAGTTCGGCCTTTTAAAACTTGCCGCTTTCTTATTTACTGCCTTCGCATAGCTTGTCTTGTCTGTCATTTTCGCTCTTGCTCGCGCGAGCGTCAGACCGAGAATGAACTTTTGGAGAATTGGTAGCATGCAGTGCAGTAAATTAATTCCGGCGCACCCTGGTGGTTGATCAACAACGCTGTGTTCCATCTCGGCCTTTGACACAGGCTTCGCTGGCAAAGGAGATCGAAATGGTTCCATGTTTGTAAGCAACGGTTTCACTAAACTATCGGGCTCCAAAAGAGCCTGAACAGACAGCTGACTGTCCCATCCCCTAAGGGGTTGCCTTAGCCATCTCTTTTTTCGGATTGTTTCGTTGACCATGCTTTGACGTTATTTCGCCAACACTTCTTTTTCCTTCTCGCGCTCCACAGTTTGCTACAGTTACAATGACAATTTTATCATGTCGACGTAGGCTTCTTGGCGCCTGACGCTTGATCTCGGAGGCGGGCTGGAAAAATTTTTAAGGCATGTGTCACCAAATCCGGGTATGCCACTTAATTTTAGCATGCCACAATGCATGTCACTGTGCACATGTGTCACAAAAACGGTTACAACCCCTGTTGTGATCTCGAGCTCCCCACCGAACTAGAAACTTTGCTCACAGTGGAAACTTTGATCAAACTTCCTGACAGGCTTCGAGATCGTTTCATGGCTCGTAGACGGCAACATTTCACCACGCCGACACACATAATTCCTCGCATTTCTGGTCAAACTCCACCTTCGAATTTTTAATGGTATAACCATCAACTGTTTTAATGGTATTCACTATCAATTCATAATCCAGTTCATCCTGGTTACTAAACTTTAACGCAAGGTCCATCAAAGTAATAAAAGTTTCGTTGACTTGACCCCACAACTCCCTTAGTTGAGGGGCATTACTTTGCTCCAACATGAGGTAGGTTGCCCATAGGTATTTCCGTTTTATCAAGTCGGCATAAAAATCAAACTGTTCTTGTTCCGTCTTGTGGTCGCACCCATCGTGAACGTCTAGGTTTCGACAGAGAAATAAAGTGATGTTTGCAAATAAAAAGATGGCAAACAGTTGAAAACCTAATGTAGAATCGTTGAAATGACTTGGCCTGTCAGGGTTCCACACCAATCGTAACTGAGATTAAACTCGCTGTCCATGTGACAAAGCGCACAATTTTTTTCTGGCGATGCGGTATTCTGAAAATGAAATCATACATATACAATAACAACAAAAACGTAACCAGCAAAAAAACATTCACCAACTGGTTTTGCACAGGTCAAAAACAACTTCCTTTTTGTCCATTTACAGTCGAACCGTTTACGAGCTAAAGCTAACACAAAGAACACAGCACGTTTATGACGTCACACAACAACATTGTACCGCAGGTAAAGGGCGGGAACATAAAGATGTTACCATCCCAAGAGTTTACTGTGATATTACACTAGTTCAGTGCGTGCGTTCCCGGACCGCCACGTTGTCGTTCGTCAGATCGAAGTAAAAACACAATCATGCTTCACGTACATATACTGCCAATTGCAAAATTACGCTTGCTCTGCGAGGCAAACACGACAAACGAATAAGTGCATCCGACGCATTCAGGTCACACAGTCGTTGAATTGCGGTGCACAAGATGCTTAAGAAGGATAGCTAATGGACGCTCTGCTCATCTTGTTTGTCGCCTTACATATATGCCCGGCTGGAGCTCCCCGACGGCACACAAGTTTTGCTTTCGTTGTTTCGTGGTTTCAATGTTTCCTTTGTTTATTCGTAAATGTGTTTAAAGTGTGCAACATCGAAAATCATTAATGCATAATAATGCGTCACACCGTACGTAGTTAAATTTCAACACAACGCCAATTTGGCATTTGTGACGTCATAATACTAAAGAACTGCTTTTCTTTGTGCCGTGCTCGTGTAGCGTGCTTTAACATCGCTGTTAGATTTAATGAACTACTGGTTAAGTTTACTGATTCTATGTGATTAAGCAATGCAGAGAATGAATTATTAGAAATTGTGTAAGAAACCCGAATCTGTCATTCGGTTTTGATGTTGTTTAACTTCCTGGCTCAAAATTCCGGTAAGCACATATTTTATTGCCGCTTTGCATTATCAGTTGATACTAGGGGTTCCTCTTAATATACCGGGTTAGTAAGGCCGGCCGGGTAATAGGGTATGTTGCGCTGCCCACGTGAGTAGGGCGGGCGTGACTCTTTGCGCCCGGACAGTGCAACAACGGGGATCTCTGCAATGGTTCGTAACGCGCAAACCAGCACTTTGATCAAAATATTCCGAAATCGCTGCGGTTTCTACACAAACATGCATAGAGTTAGCGACGACACAGATAAATTAAACACACAAATTCTCCTAACCGAACTACTCTAGGACCGGAGTCACAAAATATCAGGCTTTTTACAAATCAATCCGGCAGCAGAAAACAGCTTGTACTTAAATTGTCCTTATACTCAAATAGAACATAAGGATTAGTCTCATACAACAGTGCACGACAACTAACTGAGACAAAACTCAGACAATACAACAGGAGAAAGCGACACCACTGGCAAGCACCAGCAGGCTTTTAAAGGGACAACAGTTTGTGTGACGTAACAACAATATATTGTGTTGACATCAAAACTAGCAAATAATCACCCAACATAGAAAGCATAAGTGGCGATGTAACAGGGTAGGGCAGGAGTCGCAAACCAAACTTCTCGTGGGGCTAAATTTAAAACTCACAAAGTAACTCGAGTGCCGCACTATGGGAACTATGCTTTTGTTACAATGAAAAAATGTCACTAAAAATAATGCACAATTGGAATAAACTGTAGTTGAAACGGTGTGCCGCGAAAATTAATATTCGTTTATGAACCTTCTGACATAAGTTGTGAAAGCAAGATCAGCGGCATCTACTTTTTGGGGCAGAGCATATTCAACTCGTACAACCCTTTCCAAAGATATAAAAGTATTTAAAAAATTCGATTGGGAAAGTGCAGATATATGAATTGACATTTATAAAACATGAAAAAATAATGAACTTGTTTGGAAAAACAATCTTATAACATCCTACTAAGGAATGAAATCAAACTTTAACTCACTTAATCTGAGGCGCTATGCTAAATTCGACGATAACTAGGCTAACTAACTTCACCCCGCCCGTCGCTCTTATCAGCCCTCAAGCCATATGCATACGCACAGTTTGGCCGATAAACCCTTGCACAAACTCCGGCGGCCTCTGATTTTTGCAAGAAACACTCTAATACCATCCTGCTATGTATGTCGCGTATGCATATGGCTGGAGGGCTGATAAGAGTGAAGTAACTTCACCGAGTGCAGATTTTTACACAGTAACTCCACCGTCATTTTACTCGGTGAAGTGACTTCATCTATTAAGAATCAAATGATGTTTATTTTGCGAAAAAAAAGCAACTACGCAAAGAACAATATAAAAGGAAATGAAATGGCATGGGCACCGATAAAACCATAAAGGTTATCGAGTCAGGCGCCCAACGCGGTTAAGTTACTTGAAATAGGCTACAATAACATCCCTGCCGACCAGAAAATTTTTTTGGGGAAATTAAGATAAACCGATTGCAACCCTAGTGCGACGACAGCGTACCGCTATGCGCGCAAAATCGCTTCAAATGTCCGTCTTGACCCAATTGGTGCCAATGCCCTTTATTTCAAATCCTATATTTACTTTAAAAGTAATAAAATATAACCTAGCAACACTGTTTATGATTTGAAGGATTCACAATAGTCACTAGTGCATTGGTAGTGAAATAGCAAGAAAATACGACAAACGCAAACACTGCTTCCAGAGAAAATAGTTTTCATGAAAATTTCATGTTTCGTTGATGTTGTGTATTTCAGATAGAAAATTCCCATTTGTCTGTCCACTTCTTTCAGGATCTTGACACACATGTAAACTGTTTTTTGACTTATTGTAGACTACTGTCCAATCAAACGGCTTAAAGTAACAAAAAAACGTAGATATGTTATGACAAACTCCCAAATCAAAGGGGTTTCGGGAGCCATCTATCTCTTTCAAGTATGAAATTCTGAAAGTAACAAAAGCATAAATTAGAGTTCATTGCCAAAAAGGGCAATAAACAGTTTTAGCAAACACTATTACACAACAGATAAAGTAACCGGATAAGAATCTTGCACCAAGGGTAGAAGCCAAGAGACAATACCAATTGTGTTTAAACTAATGAGAAATTTGGCATAAAATTTATCATATTTCCTGTGAGAAATGAAATAATTATAGTGTTAATTTTAGTGAGACAATAGGTCTTTAAAATTTCTGGATATGTCTGTAATCCAAAATCTTATGCTTGAAACCCTACCCAAGTATGCAAATATCCAGATTGATTATTAAAGGTTACCTAGTGTTTTTGAGGAAAAAATCACTTCGTACTCTTAATTTTTTATGAATTGGAAGGAATTTATAGATTAACCGAATACGGATTAACTTCGGTTTACTTTATTTCTTACCTGACAAAAAATATTGTTATAATATGTATGTGGTATAGTCTACCTGTGTCTACTGATTGTTTCCCATGTTGTGTGGTTATTGACAAGCATGTAGGTGTGAATAGCAAACAGTGATACAACAACCAGAAGTAAGATTCCCAAAATTATATCAGCTATTATCAAAATAATGTTTTTAGCTATCCAGTCACTTGTTGTTGAAGAATAGGCAGTTCTATAAAAAAATAATAATGCTGCGTAGAAACAATATGCTGTAAATTTATCTGATGACTTTAATGTGACCATGAATTTGACATCAGTTTTATACACACAAAATTGTTTGTTTATAACTGACTTCATGTTATAGCTAGTGATGTCACATTCAAGTATTTTCTTTGGACTTACGTAGATATATATATGCTCCAAATTATAAGAAAAATTTCATACAAAAGGAAAGTCCAAAACCAGCGATGATTTTTTTCACCAACACAATTGGTTATCCATGGGCAGTGATGGTCAAATTTTCGAACACAACGATTACAATCTCGGCAGTGCCTTGCTCTGATAGGCCGCTGCAAAGGCAGAAGAAAAATTAGCAAAACCAGTTTTGGTGACTGTGCTTTAAGACAGTATATAAATATACAGAGATGATTAGCTAGTTGTACTATAAAGCAGCAGTTCCCAACTTTCATGAAGCAATATTGATTTTATTCCACACAAAACATACTTTAAAATTTATCAAAAATAATATGGCTCAAGGGCATTGCTGTATATATCTCACTTGGTAAGATGTTATACAAATGTAAAGGTTTCTAATGATTTTGGTGCCAGCACTGAAATATGTGTTGTTAAAAACCTGGAGGCCACATAGTCCACATCTCTGATGAGGTTCCAGATTAAAACACTTAGTTGGATTTTTTTGATCGTCTAACATCTTTGTGTTTTCATCAACGTTGGAATCATCTTCATTTTTAATTTTGTCACTGATTTTATCTCCTCTGGTTTCATATAATGAAATGTCATCACTTTCTTCATCATCAACAACTATCTTTATCTAAATATAGTAGATGTACTTTTTGCTATGCTTTTGTGCATGTTCCAAAATTAGATCTATGTTGCCCCATGCTTACAAATGTTACCAATCAGCCAATGCCGTGCGACTATAAATGGATCATATTCAATTATTTGTGGTGTTCTTAATGTAATATATTTACGCACTTTATAATTTGTACCTCTTTTACATCCGGGTCGCCTTTTCTCACATAACCAGGATCCATACAAGCAACAACAAAATACAGGCCAATTGAGAGAACAGTTGCCAAAACATATAAAATTGGCAGAAGAAGCTGACCAGCGTTGAGCTGCTGTCTCATAACTGCAAATAGATGTAATTATTAGGTCTTCATTGTCCTGAATAACTTTAGTAAGTTTCCGTGGTTTCAGGTGGATCATATAGCTGTAGAACTAACCTAGGGTTTATAAAATTGGGGTATGTGACAACTGCACAGAGGGTTGTGACAATATTAGTCAGACAAATAATTGCTAACAACCCATTCCAGTATTTAAAAAAAAATTTTTGGTGGCGAAATTTCCTTTAGGTATATACATAATAAAGCAACAAGAGATGCACAGGTGCAATTTTTTGGGGGTTGAATGAGCACAAATGCACCGGCAGTTGCTAAGGTAAGGTTGGTCAGCTATTTGGTGCAGGGTGTTATTAAAATTTGGTTTGAAAATAAAATGCACAGGCAGATTTTGTGGAAAAATAAAACACGAGAGTTATTATAAGACCAAAAAATGAATTGCAGTAAGAAGTCTCATTGGTGTATTGTGACTGGTTGCAAATTTGGATTTATTTCTTGTTCAAATTGTAACATTGTTTCTTTGGGGGATTCTTCAACTACTTGGAAAAGTTGGGACTCCTTGCACCAAGACAACGATATTTCAGTGTGGATAAATACTTGCAAAAAAGACAAAATAATTGTTGAGATTTTCGGTCAGATAGTTGATAAAAACATATCTTTTGGTTTTCACAAGCTAGGTGGTGTAGGTCACAATGAGACAAGATCCTAGTTCGTGAGTATGGTTACTGGGTATTAGGATACTTATGTATGTTTATATTATTATATCAAGGTTTAGGCTATTTAAACAATTATTGCTATTCAGTCAGAATAAAGCAAAACAAACCTGAATTTTTTGTAAGCAGCATAGTACTTATTCCAATTGTAATGGATATATGTACGAACCGAGTACACCATACAGACGTATTAAAAGAGTTATATTTCCTTTTTCCCATTTTTATTATCAATACAAAACTACGAACAACAGAAAAAAAGAGACGCTAGTCGACGAAACTTCAAACGTTATCACGCAGTCGCACATAACTCTGCCCAGTAACAAAACCATAAACGTCGTTAACTTTACTGTTTTACGAGGTAGAAGTTATGGACAAAAAATCCTGAACTCAACTGCCTGATAGGATGTACAGTATTTTCTTCGGCCGGTATGACGGGTACCAATCGTCCATTGCAGCGAGTCACAACCATTCACCCCCATCTTAACAAGTGGAATCGATGACTTTGTCACCAAATGGTCATTTGCAGCTCATTACGCAAAAAAACTACTTCACTGTTCAAGATCATGAATAATATTTTTATATCTGTTTGCGATGCTAATATACACAACAGTTTAAATTACACAAATACAAAAATCACGATTGCGTTGACTACAAAAAAAACGAAAAAAAAACGGTACATTTACATTAGCGGTACATTTTTCATGAAAAATAATTTACAAGCACACACACGAGCTATCGTTGAATTTTTTGCATAACATCATGACTGTTGTGACGTAATTTGGGGTTTCGACCGGAAAATCAAAAAATTACGTCACTGTGACGTCATTAAATACATCGACTTCAACATTAGCCTCCACCATACGCTGCCGCCTAAAGCCTGAAGCGCAAAATGTCGGCCCATGATAAAACACCAAATAATTAGACGTGAAAAAAATATCCAGTCGATCTTTACCTGAAATTGCAATATTTTCCTGAAGAAGACATCGTAGAAACTTGAGAAAAGACACAGACATCAATAAAGGGCATATGTAACAAACATACAAAAAAAGTGTAACGTGCTTTTTTAACGGATCGGCGGCGTTAATTACACGCTACACAGCAGTTTTGGTCTTTAGCCCAAATGTGTTAATAACGCGTCCCAAATTCTCCTAGGTAGTGGCCAAGCCCGCAGAACACAATATACACTTGTATTCAATACAACGGAAATGACCGGCACAACATCAACGCGGCAACCTTCTAATACTACAGGTGCGCTAGGTGCGCTAGGTCCGCTAGGTGCGCTAGGTCCGCTAGGTCCGCTAGGTCCGCTAGGTCCGCTAGGTCCGCTAGGTCCGCTAGGTCCGCTAGGTCCGCTAGGTCCCTTCTAATACTACAGGTCAGCTAGGTCCGCTAGGTCCGCTAGGTCCCTTCTAATACTACAGGTCAGCTAGGCACCTTGGAATACTACAGGTGCGCTATATGCAACATAATACTACGCTAGGTCCGCTAGGTCCGCTAGGTCCGCTAGGTCCGCTAGGTCCGCTAGGTCCGCTAGGTCCGCTAGGTCCGCTAGGTCCGCTAGGTCCGCTAGGTCCTTCTAATACTACAGGTCAGCTAGGCACCTTGTAATACTACAGGTGCGCTATATTCAACATAATACTACAGGTCAGCTAGGCACCTTGTAATACTACAGGTGCGCTATATTCAACATAATACTACAGGTGCGCTATATTCAACATAATACTACGCTAGGTCCGCTAGGTCCGCTAGGTCCGCTAGGTCCGCTAGGTCCGCTAGGTCCGCTAGGTCCGCTAGGTCCGCTAGGTCCGCTAGGTCCGCTAGGTCCGCTAGGTCCGCTAGGTCCGCTAGGTCCGCTAGGTCCGCTAGGTCCGCTAGGTCCGCTAGGTCCGCTAGGTCCGCTAGGTCCGCTAGGTCCGCTAGGTCCGCTAGGTCCGCTAGGTCCGCTAGGTCCGCTAGGTCCGCTAGGTCCGCTAGGTCCGCTAGGTCCGCTAGGTCCGCTAGGTCCGCTAGGTCCGCTAGGTCCTTCTAATACTACAGGTCCGCTAGGTCCCTTCTAATACTACAGGTCCGCTAGGTCCCTTCTAATAATACAGGTCCGCTAGGTCCCTTCTAATACTACAGGTCCGCTAGGTCCCTTCTAATACTACAGGTCAGCTAGGCACCTTGTAATACTACAGGTCCGCTAGGTCCCTTCTAATACTACAGGTCAGCTAGGCACCTTGTAATACTGCAGGTGCGCTATATTCAACATAATACTACAGGTGCGCTATATTCAACATAATACTACAGGTGCGCTATATGCAATATAATACTACAGGTGCGCTATATTCAACATAATACTACAGGTGCGCTATATGCAATATAATACTACGCTAGGTCCGCTAGGTCCGCTGGGTCCGCTGGGTCCGCTGGGTCCGCTGGGTCCGCTGGGTCCGCTGGGTCCGCTGGGTCCGCTGGGTCCGCTGGGTCCGCTGGGTCCGCTGGGTCCGCTGGGTCCGCTGGGTCCGCTAGGTCCGCTAGGTCCGCTAGGTACCTTCCAATACCACAGGTGCGCTATATTCAACATAATGCTGCAGGTCCGCTAGGTCCCTTCTAATATTAGAGGTCCGCTATATTCAACATAATGCTACAGGTCCGCTAGGTCCCTTCTAATATTAGAGGTCCGCTATATTCAACCTTTTAATACAGGGGTGTCCAAATCTGCCCGCGCTACAAAAGTGGCCCCGTCACGGAAATTTATTACATTCCTTGCAAATTTTTTGGGGGATTGTATAAGATGACGTTAGTAGGTCATTCCGCCTTTATTAGGAAAAGTAGTCCTAGCTATAATACTGAAAGTCGAAGCAATTGTATGCGCCTAACTTGTCACTGATGGTACACCTGTCCTGACTGGTAAACAAAGTGGATCTTTAGCAAAGTCAGCGAAGAAGGGGCAACTGTATTAAATTGTACTGCATTATCCACCAACAGGCTCTCTTTGCAAAAGTTTTTAAATCTGATCACGTCATAAAACCAGTGACAAAAACGATTAATGTCATTCGTTAAGAGCTTTACGATACTGCCTGTTTCAACATTTTTTGCTTGGCAGACATCATTTATCACAGAGATGTCAGTTGGTTTAGTCGGGTTCGGCACTTTTCTTTCCTAGAAAAAAGGTTGCACATTTATTTTGTGTAAAGGAGGAACCAACGAAAGAACTATCAGAACCTGCTTGGCTCCCGGATTAAGCTTTTTTGTGGACATAACGAAACATTTGAATACACTGAATGTCAAACTTCAAGGACGATATAAACTGTGACTCACCTTTGTAAGCTGCAGATTTTTGAAAGGTATTTTTCACAACTGGACACTTACACCGCACACCAGCTTTAACATAAATTTTGGATTGTTTCCCACACAACAACTTGTGTGCATAAGTTGTTGTATCGTCTCTTTGGAGGGAGTTTTCCAGATTTTGCAGCACTGAAAAAGGAATTGTTGCTCTTGTAGAAAATTCGGCTTGTCATAATTCATAACATTTTCATATTTTCTTTAAACTTGATCTTTTTTTGACTTTGGTATCTCCCCACACATTTGCGATTCTTTTCTCAAATAGATCATAGTTTTCGGTCTCATAGTCGTTTGGTTTAAGAGATCGGGGCGTTTGACCAGCTCAGATCTCGTTTTGTTCGGATTGGACCTGAATTCTACGAGGTTGAAGCGTTCGATTACTTGCCTTAATATTATTAATGCGCTATCTGACTCAAAAGAAATCCAATGCTAGTAAAGCGACAAAAACCGAAGATTCATATACTAACAGTCCGACTCCAAATAAAGCGCAATAAAATATATACGAACATATTCTCTGTTTCTTACCAGTTTAAATTTGTGTAGATATTTTAAAAGGTATTTACCGTCTAACCTTTCTGACAGCATACAATGCGTCTCACCGATTAACGTAAATCC
This sequence comes from Ascidia mentula, assembly GCF_947561715.1. Taxonomy (NCBI): domain Eukaryota; kingdom Metazoa; phylum Chordata; class Ascidiacea; order Phlebobranchia; family Ascidiidae; genus Ascidia; species Ascidia mentula. The sequence goes on along the minus strand of NC_138574.1, from coordinate 7,510,972 downwards.
GTGTTGTTTTATTCGTACAGTATAGTCTACAGAGTATTTTTGAATATATCTGTTTCAACATATATATATATCACAACATATATATTTCTCAACGTATCAAGATAGGGAATGTGACGGCTTATAAAGGACGAAGGTGTAAAAGAAAAGAAAAATAATTGTTAGAGGTTCCAAGCAGTGGTTGTTATCGACGGTGCAGGTACGAGTTCGGTGAATGTAAAACAAAACGGAAGTGAAAGGGACGAGAAAACGATACTCAATACATGCAATGGGGTTTTGCGACAATGTTGCGACAGTCTGACGGTTTGAATAAATTGATGGTGACTTTAAACAATATGCAGTTACTACAAGGAATTTTTAACGACCAAACACGAGACGCTACGATGTATTCAAAACAATCGCTTTTGAAAATTTTAATGGCCTACCTTAATTAACCTCGAGTGTCCTTTATCGTCACACGTTTAAGGTATTTTTCTAAACAGAAATGATTATCCGAGTTTCAAATCATAGGCGATGCAACCACATTTCCTAAAATTATTCGAAGAGTTCGGGAAAATGTATTGACCTGAATTTGCATCGAACAAATTGTATGAACTGAAACGATAAGACGTTTTCAATTCACCGAAACAAATATTCGTTGTGACCAATACTATATAAAACCAAATGAACTACCAATCGAGCCAACAATGGTTGCATACAAAATTTGGCCCAAAACATAATTTTTTCCTTATACAAACTTTTATTTTTTAACTGCAACCAAAATCTGTTACTATAAAACGACAAACACAATAACGATGCTTACTTCTGACGAAAAAAAGTTCGACGCAGTACGATGAAACGAACAAGAAATCTACCAACGTTAGTAACTACTTATGGGACCGAAAACCCAGTCAGAAGATGTAACAAATCCTCGTTTAATTAAACCAAAAGTCAAAATCCGGTTGGTTTGTACTAAGACTTGTGCAGTTAATCTCAACCTCGATCGGTTATGCCTAAACGAAGACGGTGGCCTTGCGGCCAGTGCCAAAACGAATGCGAGGGAAATTCAGTCCTCTGTGAAATTTGCTTTCAATGGTTTCACCAGAGTTGTCTTTATCTAACCAATAATAATTTCAAAGCCTTTCAAGATGCTTCTGGCTGTCCATTTATATGCCCGTCATGCAGAAACTCACCTGATGGGACTTTTAACTACTGTGCTTGTCTTTTAAGGATGGGAAAGGTAAGTGGCCTAAAGTAAAACAAAATCTGGGATTATGAAGTGTACTTGTTTAATATGTCACGAAAAAAGGAAATCTAAACAATCATGTCCATTACAAATAAACACAATTACACGCTGCAAGTTAGAAATAAACTTCAGTAGATATCAATCAGGGTACCTACATTGAACTTGGTGCTTGTATTTTTTCAACGTGATATTTGTTTCAAAACCAAGTAAATACTTGTGACTTTAGGCTGCCTTATGTGGAATGCACTCTTTGAAAAAATGTGCTGCTTTGGAAGGAATATACCTGTTTGGCAAGTTTCAGCAGCCCATTTCCAGACACCAATACGACGCAATAGATATGTATGCTCAGGAATTGCTGACCGAATACAACATACTAGATGAAACATGGGCGGCACTGCAAACTGTTGGGGATGGAAACTGCCTTTTTAACGCAGCATCCGTTTGCATCTGCGGGAGTGCAGAATTTTCTCAGGAACTAAGAGCACGTACGTGTATTGAAATGGTCCAAAATAGGGATATATATATCAATCATTCTATGGCTTCTCAGTTGAGCCTTGTATCTCCTGAATATGAAACGTCTTGCAAAGACTGTGCTGTTATTGGAAACTTTTCGAGTGCTTGGACCATGCTGGCATTGAGCAGCGTGTTGGGAAGACCAATAAACAGTATATATCCTCCTTGCAACGGCCCACTAGACAACACTTTAGCGATCTTGAACAGGCAATTTTCAGTTCACAGCTTTAATACCGAACCTATAAATATCATGTGGACAAGGCTTGGATTACAAACACATAAAACATGGACACCAAACCATTTCGTAGCCATATGCCGAAAAAATAGCTGTATTTCAAATTCTACTCCAACAAGTGCAATGAATATAGAAAACTATCTAAAAGAAGAAGAATGTACCAGTTTTAGTGATATTACAGGCCAAACGCGAGTTCCTTCTTTGTACAACCACTCTTCATTTTTAAACAACTCGCACAACAAGAGCAGCCACTTGTTGATAGATGAAACAGCATCAATAATAAAGTGCTCTTTGCCGGATATTAAAGCAAAATAAAAAACAAGCAACAGTGAGGAATCAAACAAACTATCTGAAAGTGGAAAAATAAATCCTGAATCGTCCCATACAAAAATATCCAACATTAAACCAACATCAAACGAAATATCTGTAATTGAAGAAGAAGGAGGTCCTAAACCTAGTGCAGATCCCCAATTCGGCAATCTGTGTCTCGACAACTTTTTACCGACAAGGGAAATTATAAATATTTTAACTAAATGTAAAACATGTCTCGAGGAAATTCCGAAGGGAAACAAAGACAACAGGTATTTCATAGTAAACAATCAGAAAAATATGGACAGAGCCGCGGCAAATATGCAAAAGAAGTTTTTTGACGACTGTGGTGCATGGGAAAAGTGCAAATATACTAAAATATGTTACATCCCAAAGAATCATAAATTGGTTGAAGTTCGTCTACATCGCGGTGCTTATTGCACTAGGATTCCAAAACAAAACACATACCTTCGATTAGAACCACAACCAGAAGAAAAACATGTGACTCATGTTGGAACATACTACGCCAAACTGAAAGCAGACAATAGTTTTAAAAGGAAAATAACATGGATTATGAAATCTTCGGAAACACGACAAAACTTTGCTCTTGTTGAATATTTAGGTAGTCACCCTGGCCATAAATGTCACGGCAATGCCAAAATCCAAGACAACGTATATTTGAGAACCAACCCTGAGCTTCTTGCAAACGTTGGCGACGAGCTCAGCAAAGGCCAAAATGCTAAAACGCTTTACGACAAGCTTCAGATGAAATATTCTCCCCCAAACGGACCAAGAGATTTGGAACAATTGCACAGAAAAAAGTTTAATGATAAGAAAAAGATGAATAACCCACAGCCGCAAACTTATGCTGATGAAATTACAGAAGTGATAAATATGGCTATTAGTCACGAATTCGTTCAACGGGTTGTACACGGCAAAAAAGTCCCAGTTTCTGTACATTTATACCTAGAAGAACAGTTGCAAGATTTGAAAAGATTTTGTCTCATGGGAAAAACCGTGTTTTGCGCTGACAAAACCTTTAACCTCGGAAAGATTCATGCAACAATAACAACGTTCAAAAATTTAGGCGTTTTGAGAAATGCGACAGGAGACAACCCTGTATTTATTGGACCCATATTTTTACACAACAGATCCGATTATTCCACGTACATAGAGTTTTTTTGCAACTTAAGTTCGCAGCTGGGAAACCGTTTTGAAAACCTAATATTTGGTTCGGACGACGAGCAGGCGTTACACAAAGCTGCCATGCAAGCATTTCCTGGCTGCAAACAGGTGCTCTGCAGCCGCCACTTACACAGTAACCTCATCAAATATTGGGAAGACAATGCTGGCCTTTCTATTCAATTGAAACAACAGTTGCAAAAATTTTATTTTGAATTAATACACGCAAAGGATGAAGTAACATATACCACAAAAGAGGAAGCTTTCATCGAATTCTCAAAAAATTGGCCTTTAATCCATAACTATATGAACAGCAGATTTCTTCCGTCACTCAAACAACGTGTTTGGAATATGAAAAAAGATGTTGGCGGTTTGTGGACAAACAACAACGTGGAATGCATGAACCACGTAATAAAAGTTAAAGCCCAATGGAAGCAAAACAAGCTACCACAACTGATTGACTTGCTATTCGGCATTGTGAAGAGTCAATATGTTGATGTCAAAAAGGCGTTTATTAAAACAGGACCCTTTTGCTTGAGTGAGGGGTACACCTCCTTCCAACTGTCTGTGCAACAATGGAGTCAAATGTCCACAGATCAAAAGTTGAAACATTTCAATAACTTTCAAGCGTACTGTTTGAAAAGAAAACCAGACAGAGGAATTGCGGCTAACAGCAGATTGCTGACAAAGGCTCCCCCTGCAACAGCAGGGAAGAAGAAAAATCAAAAAACACGAATGAGGGCAAATAAAAGCTCAGGAAGCAAAGACCAAGAAGGATAAAAGTTAACACTCTTCGTGTTTTCCAATTTAACTTGTAAATAAGTTGTAAATAAATAATTTTTAACGAACCTGCAGCATTACCAGATACCTAGAGCACCTGTAGTATTAGAAGGTTAGATACTGCGGACCTGTAGCATTTTATAAGGTACCCAGTGGACCTGTAGCATTAGAAGGGACCTAGCGCACCTGTAGTATCAGAAGGTTGGATACTGCGGACCTGTAGCATTAGAAGGTATCTAGCGGACCTGTAGTATTACAAGGGACCATAATACTGCGGACCTGTAGCATTAGAAGGTACCTAGCGGACCTGTAGTATTACAAGGGACCTAGCGCACCTGTAGTATTAGAAGGTTGGATACTGCAGACCTGTAGCATTAGAAGGTACCTAGCGGACCTAGCGGACCTAGCGGACCTAGCGGACCTAGCGGACCTAGCGGACCTAGCGGACCTAGCGGACCTAGCGGACCTAGCGGACCTAGCGGACCTAGCGGACCTAGCGGACCTAGCGGACCTAGCGGACCTAGCGGACCTAGCGGACCTAGCGGACCTAGCGGACCTAGCGGACCTAGCGGACCTAGCGGACCTAGCGGACCTAGCGGACCTAGCGGACCTAGCGGACCTAGCGGACCTAGCGGACCTAGCGGACCTAGCGGACCTAGCGGACCTAGCGGACCTGTAGTATTAGAAAGTTGGATACTGCGGAACTGTAGCATTAGAAGATACGTAGCGGACCTGTAGTATTATAGAAGGGACCTAGCGCACCTGTAGTATTAGAAGGGACCTAGCAGACCTGTAGCATTAAAAGGTACCTAGCGGACCTGTAACATTAGAAAGTTGGATACTGCGAAACTGTAGCATTAGAAGGTACATAGCGGACCTGTAGTATTACAGAAGGGACCTAGCGCACCTGTAGTATTAGAAGGTTGGATACTGCGGACCTGCAGCATTAGAAGGTACCTAGCGGACCTGTAGTATTAGAAGGACCTAGCGGACCTAGCGGACCTAGCGGACCTAGCGGACCTAGCGGACCTAGCGGACCTAGCGCACCTAGCGGACCTAGCGGACCTAGCGCACCTAGCGCACCTGTAGTATTAGAAGGTACCGCATCAACGCATCGCAGAACAGGAACGGTTTCTATGAACAAAAAAGAAACATAATTGTAAAAACGGTTTACAGACATTCTAGTACACTCACCAAACTGTTTTGCTACCGATCTATGAGCAGGCACAGGCTGCCCGTTGCGAAATCACATTCACAAGCTGCATCAATGAGATGCCGGCAAAACTTCCAAATGTCACACAGCTATCAGACATAAACACAGTTATCAGACGTAAACACCAGCCACGCCTTATTCAAGTAGAATCCTTATTCAAATAGAATCCTTATTGTTAAAATACATGACAAAAACTGGAATCGCAAGAACAAGCAAACATAACCAAGCGGTCTGCACGCGCACAGCTATTGCGCAGCCTTTGTTATGAGTGTTGCGCCAAACATAGAAATCACAACAATAACGAAAAGAACTAATAGATTTTGGTTTGGAAATCTACAACAGGTTTGTACCTCATCATTAACCTCCTTTTAAACAATAACAAACTTTTGTTTGTGACGTTATAACGTTGGTGATAGATGGATTCCACAAAAACTTGTGACCTGTTTATCATACCGCCCCTTCTGCACAATCGCACACATTTTCAGATCAATCGGAGCAGTATTTAAAGCCTGCAGACATCCAACCACATACACACAAAAACAGAGCGGGGCCAAGTGCGGAATCGTACGTAACCATGAAGAAGACGTCGCTAAAAAAAATTTGGCACAAAAGACAAGAAGGTACAAATACAAACATACAAAAAAGTCAAACTACTACCCACTTATCAACCTTCTTTCAAACAATCACAAACTTTTGTTTGTGACGTAATAGCGTTGATGATAAATGAATTCGATAAAACTTGTGACCTGTTTATCATACCGCCCCTTCTGCACAATCTCACTCATTTCCAGATCAATCGGAGCAGTATTTATAACCTGCATCAGACATCCAAACACATACACATAAATACAGAAAAGACAATTCTACCATCATTATAAATTAAATTTTGTGTATCATATTTATACCTACCCCAACGTAAAATTATAGGCTATATCAACATCTTTACTCCACAGTTCCCAAAGATCCTTCGACACCATAAACCAAAAAGAAATTTGGGCAACTGTAAACTCTTTTTAAATTCTGAAACATTTGCTCTGTCTGAAAACAATTTCAGGTTTATCGTTTGATCCGTTCGCAAAAGACGTTGCACAAGTAAAGACTGGCCTGATATTATAATACATGGGATGAAAACAGTACAACTCGTATCGTAGTTTTGTGGTTGTCGATCTAAAATGGGACCAGCAACAACGCACTTCAAAGCGATACTTTAATTGCAAATTACGGTGTACATTTAAAACTTATAGTTGTGTGGTTAACGTTGATTTAAAATCCTTGGCGTAGCGCTGTTTTTGTATCACCTGTTCTAGTATACCAAGACACAACAGCAAAATCGTGTTACCTAAAAGACGCACGGTTAGAAAACTTGATGAAAGAATTACAATATTGTCCCGTTTACAAAAAAGCCAGAATGAAAAAAAGGTTTTAGCGCAAACATTTTATTCACCTTTTTAAACGTATGAAGTAACGATAAATAGAAAACCTAAAATTGAAACAATAAACATCTATTACAATTGCAGGTTGGCTGATAATAAACAGTTGTTATCAGAGTGTTCCAAATGTAAAGAAAGGTATCACGCAAATAATCTTCAACCAGTTTGCCTGAATCCACCGTAATTGAAGATATCCCTTGGTTTTGAGGCCAATGCTAACTACTTTTTTTTGTTAGTTTCGTTGGAATAATTTTTGTGTAAGCTTTGCAATGGTGGTAGAATTATCTTTCCCGTGGCACCAAGAAAAAAAATTTTAAGCGAAAAACTGTTACTTTTCGTTGTGGTTGTGATTAATATTCGGCCGGTAAACATTTGGACCCCACGAATTAATTAAGACAATTAAGTTTGGTATCGTTGGAAAGGTTTTTGTGTAAGCTTTGCAATAGAGAATTGTCTTTTCAGTCGATTGGGGCAAATGTTTTAGTAAAAGACTGATTTTGATTATCATTCGACTGGCAAACAGATAGTTTCCACGAATCAAAAGACAACTTTGGTATCGTTGGAAAGGTCAAGGTTTTTCAAAGAGCTTTGAAATCCTCTCGACCCATGAATAAAGTTAAGGCTGATTTATGACAATGTATGTTAATGTCCGTCACAAAAATCGTTTGAAATAATATTTTAAGCAATTTTTACAAAACATCAGAAAAACACAATTTAAACATAGACAGATCGACTACTACAAGAAAAGTTTGTTGTTGAATAATCAGCCAATGAAAGCCATTTGGTAACAGCTTCTTGAATTGCTGTTGATGAAGATAAAGATTTATATTCCAACATTGTTGGACTAGTAGGCAAAACACGAGATGATGAATGTCCAACTTTGTTACTATTTTCATCTTTTTTGTGAGGTCCTGTATGGCTGTTAATAAAAGTATAATCTATGGTGATTTGTTGATTACATTTTTTTTGCAAAAACAGTAATTTACCTTAACTGGGGATCATCAGCAAACAAAATTATCTCTCTCACTGCCAGATGAGCTTGTTTAGCTGCATCACTAATAGCATGTATTAACCTGAAATAAATTAAACATTCTAAAAAATTTTAACTATTTGTCTACAGCATGTTTTTGAACAAACCTCCAAATAATTTCCATTTCAACACTGCCTTTACTGTTTGAATTGTTGGAATTGTAGCTGGTTTCGACATTAATAACCTCCATGGGGTTTGGTTCAAAGTGTTGTTTAAAAGTTTCAGAAATTCTAGAAATTGGGCGCCATAACATTTCTACACGAATTCGTAAATCTGTTTCAGTTGTTGATAAATCAAAATCTAAAAGTTTGTATAAAATATTATTGAATTATTTTAAAACATTTTCAAAATAAACTACCTTCAGGCTTTAGAAGCAAGATGTCACTGACCAAACTTCCAACTTCTTCCACAACTTTTCTTATTTGAACTAAATACTTGGCATAGTATTCTGGTGGCATATTGAGCACTTGTAAGGACAAAGATGATTCATTCACTTCATTCTGTTTAGAAACATTAACTTTTTTGTTGATGTGATAAAAGTGATAAGTCCAATAGATAACTGCTTTACAAATTACCATGCTGACATTCATAGCCTGGTTTAAAACTTCCTGCACAGCAAGCGTTTCACCCTCAACCTAACCATGAAAGTTTTCATTAAAACTTTTCCTGTAGCTATCTACTTCTTTTGCAGCATAGCTTGAAAAACTGCACTATTTGCTGTTACTAACTTTCTGTCATAACTCTATTTTAGATCGAAACACCACATGTACACTTACCTGCAACTTGACACATTGGTTAAGTAAATTAGTAACTGCAACCTGCACATTTTGTAGCATTGGTGGAACCGAGGTCTGTAAAACAACATATTTGTGCCAATCACTTTTAAATTAGCATAGGTTACTTTTACCTGATCAGAAGCAACTTGAACAAGTTTGTCAACAGCACCAGAAATGGTTTTTTTCATAAATGTGTCACCACCTTGAAGAAATGCATGTTTTATCCGATGGCCAAGCTGCAAATATGTTTTTTTTAAAAACTACTATTGTTGAACTCATGTGGTGCCTTTTTTGGCTACCTTTTGGTACACTGGACATATAATTGAAAGTTTAAAAGCAACACTCATGAACTGGGATACAGAGGTAAAGTTGTTAGGAATAATAGAAAACACTGTTAAATCACCTTATGTTGGTTTTCTTCAAAAAGAGACACAGATAACCCAGTTGCCACAGAGAGTGCTCCAATATACTTTGAAATATTTGGAATAAGATGAATTGACTTTGAAACTGCGTCTTGGGCAATAGATTCAAGTCCTGTTTGGCAGCCCTGTTACAAGTGCCAAGTTCTCAAAAACCAGCTCAAATTTATGTCAAAATATATTTACATGTAGCAGTTTGATTAAATGAGCTGAAAGTTTTTTCAATGCCTTATCAAGTTGGCGAAGTGGTCGTTGAATGGAAGGAGAGGTGTCACTCACACTAAGACAGTGGTTTTTTATTACTCCAGCAATAGAAACTATCACCTCCATATGTATTGTTAGTTCCACTGCACTTTCATAAAACATTGGTTTTTGAAGGAACTCTAGAAATAGTTTAATAAACAGTAGTGTTTTTGCTATATTTAAAAATATTTTATACCATTCATTGTGTTCAAGCCAGTGGATATAGTTTGTAATTTGTTGTGCAGAAACTCCAAATTTAAAAGCATTTTGTCAACTTGTGACTCATCTCCTGATTCGAGTGATTGTGAACAAGATTCTATTTTTCTTTGAAAAAAAAGTATGATAGATTGTTAGCTTGATTCTTATTAAATGCCAATAAACTAATTACAATTTACAAAAGTTGGTAAGAGCAGAAATAGTAACAGGTCCTTGTTTTTCCAGTTTAGTTTCCTCTTCATTAAGTCTACTCAATGACTTTTGCAAAGCAGGTGATGCCCTTGCTAGCACAAGAGAGGAAAGGCGACGTGACAATCGACATGATCTTGAGCTGGTGTCAAGGTGAAAAGTTTAATTTAAGAAATAAATAACAAAAACCAAATAACACCTTGATGTTGGTGTGTCGCATGGTGAAGATACAAATGCTTCTTGCCAGTCATCACTTGGGTCATAAAATATTGAAGTAATTTCTTCCTCATCAACTTGACCTTCCCCATATGCCTCACGCATACATTCAAGCTTTTCCTCAAACTTGTCCAATGGCCACAATGTCCAAATGCCAAGTTTGGTGTTTTGTACTCTAAACATGGATACTTAGAGAATGTTACATAACATCAAATAACCATAACCAAAGCTAAGTCCACCTTATTCTTGTTCCTATGTGTAGTTTGTTGTCATCATGGTGAGAGAATATTGTATTTTGTTTAAATGTTTTACTTATATTATTAGCTTCTTTCAAGAGAAGAGACAACCTTAGTGGACTTTCTTCTGGTTTAAGCATACCCAAAGGTCCTGCAAGAAACATAATAAACTGTTGTGTTGTTATAATTTTTCTAACATTACCTTTGTTATTGATGTTGATTGATTTTGATTTTTGTTGCATTCTTTCAACTTCTTTGGACAACTTTTGGCGTTCTGCTTCCAAATCTGCCAAAACCTGTGTCTTAATTTGCTCTGATTGTAAAGAACTCTAGAAATGAGTTTCTTTTAGGAAGAGACATTCATGAAAATAATTTTGACAATACTTTGTCCTGATTGGCAAATATCTTTGCTTCTATTTCACGATTTTTTCTGGCCACAGTCACCTCCTTCTCCAACATATGTTTCTGTTCACGAATAGTCTCGAGCTCTTTCTGAGCATTTCCATCCATCACCTTAATATTCAATAATTTTTTTTTATTCAGGCTAGGCAAATTATAAAAATGTGAAATGTATTGCATTCCAAAAATATCTGTTTGGATGCCATTGTTATTATTCAAACATGAATTGGCCTCATTAAAACATGTTTTTTTGTTTTATATGTAAAGAGTACCAATTGGCTTTGTAGTTGATTTATTGCTGATTCATAACAATTTTTTTGTTGGAGAATTTGTTGTTCAGCTTCCTTTTTTGCAGCTTCAATTTCTTGCAACATTTCTTGTTTTACTCTTATCTGAGCTGCTTGGATTTCAACTGTCATTCTTTAAACGGCATTTGGTTGTTAAAACACTTTTGTTGTAAATAAAAAGTGGAATCAAATATTTTACAAGGTATAGTTTCTCATTATTTAGATCAGTGGTTCTCAACTTTTTTTCTTGTGGCTCTAGTTACACTGCTCATTGACGTTTATATAGTGTTCCTGTGCTTATTGCATTGTGCTGTATTCTTGTTTTATTTTGCTAATATGCGACTCCTTACCAACTTGATGTTTCAAATTTGGCTAAGGTTGAGAATCACTGATTTAGATCATTACAGATAGTGTTATTTGAAAGTAGTTTCTACAGTAAAATTAGGCAGAACTGTTGGCACATGTATGTCTGCATTAAAAAACAGGTTTAACAATAGTCTAAATAAACAGCACTAGAGTTTCAAAGTGTTGTTTACTAGTTTTAGAAATTCTAGGAATTGGTCACCATGACATTTCTACACGAATTTGTACATATATTTCAGTTGTTAATAGATCTAAATCTAAAAGTTTGTATCAAAATTACTTTTTTATTTTTTAAAGTTAGCACATTTATGTGTGCATTAAACAAACAAGTTTAACAATAGTCAAAATAAACATCCATTAAAGTATTATACACGTAACCAAAATTTACTGTTTATAAACATTTCCTTTTCTACTCCTATAAGTCTATTGAGCATCACAAACAATAAGGTGACCTTTCGTTTTGTCTTTCTATAAATTCATGCTTAGCAAACTCAAAATCCTTTTGGCCACCATTTGACTTTCTTTTGATTCCATGTGATTTCACTTCAATAGGATTGTTAAACCGGAAGAAGTGGTCTCCACCAATAATAACTCTATCACCCTGTTAAAACTGGTTTACTTTTCAAAAAAATGCATACTTTATGAAATCCTACATGATGGAGCACTACATTGGACTCAATAAGTTCTCCATTTACATAAACAGTAGAATCAGTGTTTGGAGAAATGGAAACAACTTCACTTCTGTTAATTATGGTACAGTGAAAATCCATAACAAGAGCCCCATTTAATTGAATGTCACAATTGGTGCCCTTTCTTCCCACCCTGCAGTCACAAGCATATTAGTTTGAACAAAACTCCAACAATGTGGTGACATCACCTTGTTGATCCATGTTTAATCATGTAAAGTAACAACTCAGAAAGCTGCGGGTCTTCATTTAAATTTACCAAGTTTGGCAGTTGATTGTCAACTTTGAATGACACACCTGCACGCTAAAACAAATTATATGATTAAAATATCACAGAAACAGCTAATTAATTAACAAACGAACTTTTAGTTCATTAATTTCCTCAATTTTATGTTTTTCACTGAGTTCCAATTTTTTCTTCCACTGTTCCTGAAATTCTGCCTTTTCTGTTTCGGCAACACATAATTGTTTGCGTAGTGATGCAACTTCCTGCAGTGAAGCCTTAAACTTTTCAGGATCAATTTCATTTTGCCTACTCGCTTCTTTTAATTTTGCGACTTCAGCTTTCAATTCTGAAAGAAACATTTTCCAAAAAAATAATGATCATTAAATTGTTTGAACAATAAATAAAAAACTTATTATCAAACCTCGAATAAGCTGAGCATTTGGATCTTCATTAATTTTTACAACATTAACTATGTTTCTTGCTTGTTTCGCATATCTCAAGGTACTTAAAGTTTCGTCACTATGACAATCAGCAGGACTGATAGTAGCAATCATTGCTGTCCGAGAATTTCCACCCAAACTTTCCCGCAACAACCTAAGCAAATTAATCCTTATACACCAGCTTTTTTGAGCAAATAACAAGTGTTACCAGGTTAATGCAGAGTCACGATAAGGTACAAACAATCTTTTTTGTTTCTTTCCAGCTATTTGACTTCGTTCGGAAAGTGCAGATATCACCTTTCCCAGGGTTAATAGTGATTTGTTAATGCTTGCACCTTCCTAAGCATATAAAAGTAAAATATATTAATATACAATTCACTAAACTGTGTGCTGTCCCAGGTGTACCAAGTTTCACTAATAAACAATAATTAATGAGTAAGTTTTCCCATTCAATGTCTTGTGTAAAATTGTAAATACAAGAACGTAAATTAACAAGCAGTTGTATGTTATCACTGCAATTTTTACGGTGACTGGCTTTTTTTATTATGGCACTAATTAAAAACAACAATGTTTGGAACTGAATGATGAACAGAGGGCGTGTCAGACATTTGGCTTGAATAAAGATAATGTGTTTATGTAAACAGGCCCATACTTCGCATTAAATACTGTTGCATTCACAAATTGAAATTGACTGACTAAAAAGTGACTGTTCCATGTCACTGCGTTGACTTGTTGTGCCACAAACAAATCCAGGGAATCCAAGCATACCATGACCCTAAAAAAGTTGAAAACACTAGTATATACCACACTTGCTTACCTTCAGACGCAAGCCACTTGTAGCAGCTGTTGATGATCGCTCAGAACCAGCAAGGTCAACTAGATTAATTCTGCTAGTTGTGCTGCTTTCATGGACATCTCCTTCCAATTCTTCAGTCTGAAAATATGTTTTGTAGTTTTTAAATCTAACAATTTATATGCATAAGAGCATTACCATAGTTTGGACCAGAGTAAGGGTAAAGACAGAATGGGATCTGCTGCTTTTGTCGTTCATACCAGTAGCAGCTGTGGCTCTCTGTTGATTTCCAACTTTCAACCAAGCCAGCACATCACCATATGACTTTACAGAAAATCTTAACGATAATGAAAACAGTTTATATTTAATTCTGCCCTGAAAACATTTTCAAGTAATTTAGATTCTTCATCCATTACTTACTTAGATAGCCCTTCAACAAAAGGCCCAATTTCTGGATGTTCTCTAACTTTCAACTGCAACAATTTTAAATACACATATCATTTTAGAAAGTAATGCATCAGGTTACCTACAATTTGTTTGATATTTTCTTCTCCATGATCTGAAGTTGGACTGGACACTAAGAGGTCATGAATTTTTTCATTGTATATTTCAAAGTAGCTCACTTGAATGTGAAATGTTTTCTACAAAAGAAACTATTTTCAGCTAATTTCTGTATGGTAAATATATTACAAAATGTTTTAAAATGCCACTGTCTAGTTAGAAAAGGAAAACTAAAGCTAATACCCATGCCAAAACAAAGTTTCCAATGCCAAACAATGAACACCACTGTGTTCATCACCAGTGCCACAGTGCCACTCTCTAAATTATTACAAGACAAAAATTTGTGTGGTCCTTAAACAACTTTATACAAAACAATATTGCAAGTTTTGTTTCTATCATATACCAGAGGTTGGTGGTACCATGTTTTGAAAAACATTTAATTTGTATTGAAAAGAACAAAACTAATGATGATGCTAGAAATAATACAAAGACAACTAGTCAGTAAGTTAAAGTTTTATTATTCTGGTGAAAAATAATTTTCTGATTTTGTAAAGGAGAGGAGAGTGACACTTTGCATTTTTTGTGTAAAAATTCGAGCACATTTGTTGTCTCATCTATATGTTGAGTTGGGATTTTCATATCACATTTTAACCCGTTGACACCACACTTTCTTATTTAAAGGGAAAAAATGCATATAGCATTTATGATAAACATGCTTGTTACAATGGAGCAACTAGTTACAGCTTGTCAACAAAGCAGAAACTTTCAAAGTGGATTTCCAGCAGCTTTTTCATCAGTTGATCACAGGCATTATAATATTTACAAGCAATACAATGAATTTTCTTTCATTTTTAATAAAAGCTGTCAACAGACAATCAGTTCAAATGGTTTTGTTCTCTTCAAGAAAACAGTAGATTGTCATGGTACCTACTACTACTAATTGGGTTGGAAGTTGTTTTCATTGTCAAAATTTTTTGAGGATTTTTTCAGCTTGTTTCATTTTATCAATTTAGATGTTTTTCTTGGCAATTGACAAAATCCTTTCTTTCAGTTGTTCGATTGGTGCAATTGAAGAGAAAAACTCACTGACATTTTTTGGATCATCCACTTGGTAATGTATGACATTCACACTCATCATTTGGATTAACTGCTTATATAACTGACATTACAAAGACTTTAGGGAAGGTTTCTGTGGGATTTACCTACATTTGTGCAGGATGGAATAAAATATTGTGGAACCTTGGTAATATTTAATATACTCTGGATGCTCTTTTGACTAATTTCTTGTGATGCAACTGCAATGGAAAACATTCTTATTTCTTGAAACCTATTTAGTGACATTATACTTTGTGGAGCTAACACCCTTTCAGTTGCCTGTGAATTTTTTTACAAATAGAAAAACTACTTTTGCAATCAGCACATTCTTTATCAGCATTATAAACTTTTTGTCACTTCACCAAAACCATGTTGTTTCCCGATTGACACTGTTTTTCTTGAAACTCTTTCATGACTGACACCAAATATTTCTTGTTAATTCGTAATTTTTTTTGTGTTCCTTGTTATGTAAAACATATGTCAAAGGCATTCATAAAACCAACAAATACCTTTATTTGTTCGTCATATCCAAAACTCTAACAAACAGTTAAATTGGTCTCAAAAATTTAACCAGAATATAAATCTTATTGTGTTGTTATTCTATAGGTTAATATGTTAGCAATATAATATAGATATGGTGTAAATCAACAACAGTTTGGAATTAGTCCTAACTTAATTTAGATTTTGGAAGTACAGATTACAGTGAACAAAAAACACATTTTTGGCCGACTCTTACTTGCTCAGCAACATTTTCTTGTAGTTTATCAAACAAATCTTTGCAAAATCGTGGTATAATGCCAGTGTCTTCATGAAGACCCATTATTCTACACAAACAAAAAATTGAGTTAAATCCCTTCTTAAAATATTTTTAAATTTAATAAAATTGAATAAATTCAAAAAACTAAAACAAATATTTGAAAAGTGGGCAATTTTAGAGTTATTATTATTACAGATGACATATATCTTCCTTTAACTGTATTATGGAACAAAAGGGAGGTTAGAGAAGCTTTCATTGAAAGTACAGGAATAAGTTTTAGTAGCACTGCTTTAAGGGGTTTGTACACTTAAGTCTTAATTGTTATTGGGTGTTAGTAAAAATGGTACAAAGGGTAGACAGAAAATTTTGACTACAATAGAAAATTTCAAAAAAAAAGAGGTCCTCAGCTTTGGTCAAAATTTTATTAGGGTCTTTGACAGTATAAAGGTTAAGAAACACAGAATTAGCAAAACATGTTCCATAACCTTTTTAGCAAAACTAAGTACATTTAGAAAAATTTATTTGTTAAACCAAAAATATGCCAAAAAACTCACGTGTATGACTTTCCGGAACCAGTTTGACCATATGCAAAAAGACAGGTATTATAGCCATCAAGAGAAGCACTGAGCAATGGTAGTGCCAACTTTGTATAAACATGTTTTTGTGATGCAAAGCAACCTAATTAAAGCAAATTGTAATTTTAGAGAAAATTCAAAGTGGGATAGCACTACCATCAAAAATATTCAAAGTTTGCATGGGACAAACAAATTGACATGCCTAAATTGATTGGCTATGAGTCAACATGAAAGAAAAATAGCAAATGTAGCTTTACCTTGCTTTTTGTCAAATGACCAGAAAAAATGATTGTAAAGAAAAGTGTGTTTAACACCTGTAGAATCATTCACTAAAACTTGGTTTCCATCAGGTGATACACATAACTTTGCACCAAGATCTTTCTCTCTGAAATTTGGGCTTGTTTAAATTATTGCAAGCACAGCAATTAAAATATTAGAGATCCCAAAATGTAGTGACATTTTCTAGCCAAGATGAATTTCAACTACATTTTCACTGTCAAATTGGCATGATGTATTTAACTGTGAACTTGAAAAAACTAAACCTGGTCACATTGACCTGGTCACATTGCGGGTCCAGTCTGTTTTTTTCACTAAAAAATTTCTGTCAAATGACCAAAATGCCAGCAAAAGTTTAGGACATTTTCAATTTATTTTGGTCATTTACGATATAATATTTTTAATTTGCCGAGAATTATAAAATCGACGCCTGGGACAACACAAAGGGCATTTTCGTCTACCGTTGTGACGCTAGAACAATCTTCCAGTCAATTTCCTTTGGGAAATTGTGTCCAAAACTGCTTTTATTTTTTGTGACATTTCTAAATTGGGTCAATGACAGACAAATGACACAAAAAAACCCAGGGTTCAGTTGCCATAAATCTGGTACTCCTGTGGTTTTATTATTTTTTCATTAAATATAAGCATATAGTCAAATCGGGTAAATAACAGACGTTTTGCAAAAACGTTGCAAATTTTGACATTAAATCTAGAGTTAATTCGTTTTGCTTTGTGTTGGGTAAAACCTTATACATCACTGCTGTGATTTAAAATGAAAGCATCAGTCACTTGCAACTATATTGGCAGATATTTTAAGTTTTTACTGTCCAACTATTACCCCATCAATTGGGGTAATTATTGGACACATGTGGGGTAATTGCCTGACAGTGTACTAAACTTGTAAAATCTATGCTGTTTCAGGGGAATTGAAAACAGGTTTACAACCTTTTGTTCAATGAGATGTAGCAATAAAGTGTAGACACTGACATATTACATATTGAGTGGGTTTACCCGCTTATTTGCCAATTTTCTTATGTCTGCTAATTTCTTGACACTGCTGATTTGTTAATGCCTATGCACCTCATAAATTCCTGCTATTCCATAGTTTTGTATCTATTTTTAAGGCATTCTTATTAAAGTTATTGCATTTACATACAGGAAGGGGCTATATAGAATAACACGCTATTCTAGAATAGTTAAATCGAATCCAAAATACTGCATAATATTCTGATTTTGCTGGTTGCATAATAATGTAATTGACTGTTTTTGAAGGTCTGCATGAGTGTAATAATCTCTTAATTGTTACATGCCATTGAAATCATGTTTATGAAAAGAAATTAAGTGACCAATTAATGTGATGAAATTTAAGGAAAAGATATAAAACCAAATTCTATTATTCATTTAAAATTAGAATTTGGATTCGAATAGCTTAGAATCGAATCAGCCAAATTTGTTATTCTGAATTGTCCACATCCCACATCCCTATATTACATATAATCCTTGTCAGTGTCCAATAATTACCCCTGAATGCAAAAATGTGCATCTGGTAATTATTGGACGCATTTTTTTAAGAGGACAGACTAGGTAGAGGTTTAAGTTAACCTTCATTAAAAACTTTGGGGCTTGCCCTGCCAGTGTTTCCTAAATGAAATTTCAAATCATTAAAACACTGTTAAATCTTAACAAATTACTATATACACTTATTTTGAAAACGTTTGTGAAATAAACCCCCATTAAAATTTTTTTTTATCAGTGTTTCACAGAAGAAACAACACATGGTATTTTTAACTATGGGAGGCTTCCGGCTTACCACATGTACAAGATATAGTTTGAGGGAACCATAGTTTTTTTTCTATGGTGGCGTCCACTAATTACCCCAGAACTTTAACTGTTCGATAATTACCGCAACTGACTATACCTGAGATTTCATTATTCATTCATTAAATATAAGCATACCTTTGATTAAAAGGCCGAACTCTGACAGCCACTGCTACAGAAAAGTCCACTGGTGAGCATACTTTTTCTGTCAATTAAAAGATGTTTAAAATAGCAGGCTTGTTTGGTGCATTGTTTTGTAAAAAATAAAGTCTTTTGTATTTCGAGTACTAGGAACTGAAAGAATTAAGTTAAGCCACAAACATGAATTCCTTTTTTTTTGAGCCACAATTTATGATTTTACCTGATTTATTTTGAGTTGTGGGTCTGTGTTTGTACTGATTTTTATCATGCTCTTTCGAAGTTCCATTTTTCTGCAAATACATACAAAATAGTTGCTCATCATCACTAACATAACAACTAAACTGATCAAACTATAAAAATGAATGTAAATTGATGATGGTTTTAAAGAGTTTTAATGTATACAAGTATTTCAAACTACAGGTGATTGATACACAAACTCTACTTCATTGTTTAGATTATAGGCTAATCTAAATATTCTCAACTTAAGACAATTGGAACAGGTTGTATATAAAAGACAACAAGAAAGAATAAAGAAAAATGTTTACAGCTTTTTTTTGAATGAGGAGTATACCATTGGTGATAATAGTAGATAAATTAATTTAAAAATGTAATGTGGCATCACTGCATCAGTCTTACTTACCGTATTTTACGGACCATAAAGCGCACCCGATTATAAGGCGCAATGTCAATAAATTGCTTTGATTGGTTTTTTGTTCATACATAAGGCGCACCGGGCTATAGAACGCAACGTATTTTAAGGAGTATGGATTACTGTATAAAGCTCATTAATAAAAGTTTACTTGTTACGTAATAAATGTAAGCAAGTCACAATAGTACAATGAGCAAAAGAAAAAATGAGCTTAGTGAATATTACAGTTGCTAGTTGCTTTTACTGTAGTTTATTGTGTAAGACGGTGGTTTATTTATATAATAATAGTAACGGTACTGGTTTTGAGTGTAGGCAATAAAGCACTACTTGATCCATACATTAGGCGCACCGGCTTATAAGGCGCACGGTCAATTTATGAGGAAAAAAAGGATTTAAATTGCGCCTTATGGTCCGTAAAATACAGTACTAATAGTGCCAGTGTGATGACCAAAGAATATACAAAGATAACTAAACTATGTGAATGCTGATTAATTGAAAAGAGAATAAATTTTAGAGATAAAAAGCCAAAAAAGTCTTACACAGTACAACAAAGTCACTTAATTTAATTGGCCAAAGTGTTTTTAGTCAATAAATGTGCAATACATATGAAGTTGGAGAACATGACATAACATTAAAAAGGCTCAATTTACCTGGAGCTTCTGCACAAGATGTTGAACTGAATTTGGGGCCAAATTAGTCAAACTTGGACTGCCAGAAATCATTGGTTTTGAAACAGAAACATTAAACAATCGTTTTCCTGGAGAATTATGCTGAATACCACTTTCACAAGTTTTCTGATGCAATCTGCTCACTGCATTGTGTTTTGGACTTTTAGGGACAGCCTCAGGATTGTCTTCAAGTTTCATAAACTTTTTGGGAGAGGAGCCTATTCCATCAGCTGATTTTGCCAAAAACTTAGCAGCAGTTGAACTTCTAGTATTTTTTCTTCTGGTAAACTTGTCACCATGTTTATTTATGATATTTGATTTGAGAGTATCATCTGCCACGCCAACTTTTGAAGAAACAACTTGTGATTTACCTTTGCAAATTTTATTTAAATTGTTACGATTTTCCTTTTCACCAGAATGCATGTTTTGCATCATTGAGGAGCTTCTGAAACAATAAATCACAAACACTTGTTACACTGTGTGACAAAAACAACTGGTTTAAAAGAACTTAATACAGTCAAAATACTCTTTTAAATTTTTCTAGCCTATGCTGTTGAAACCAAAATGTTGTTGAAAATATAATCACGCTTCAAGTCGTAACAACTGAAAAAGAATAACTACATGTTGAATATAAAATAATAATTCATACAATCGTCAATTCAAACAATCGCAATATTTTCAAATGGCAGACTAAATAACTTTCGCCAACATCAATAAGATCTCACGCAAATAACGCTGACTTTCATATTGAAATTTTATGACTCAAAGACGGCCAAAACAAATACTGAAAGCCAAGACTCTGGCAAACAAACATAGCGTACAAGCCACACACCCAGTCTGCAGAATATGGCAGTTCCCGACGAGATCTCGGGCGTGCAAGAGTAAATCTTTTCGGGTGCCCGCGTGCACAGCGCCTAAACCCGCGTGCAATGAAAACGATAAAACGTCTTTCTGTTAATTGTTTTCTGTTTAGAGATTCGCGTGCTGAAAAATTTTCGCGTGCAGTGCGAAAAATTTGGCGTGCAAACAAAAAAAGTTGAAGACAAACTTGCGCGTGCAGCTGCCATACTCTGCAGACTGGCCACACACCTTTGACACCTATACAAGTAAGTGCGACTTTATTGTTAAGGATGCAAACAAAAACATGGACAACTTATGCACTAAAATATAAAAATAAAAATACGCACTAAAAATTTAAATTCATTCACATTTACCGCGCAAAGCGCAGTGGTCTAAGAATGCGCTTGTGATTTCGGGACTGTTCGTTTTGACTCCGTTGGGCATGACCAGTTACGTCTAAGTTGTGGGTTCGGATTTTGCATAAAAAATTCAAAGTGAACTTAAATAATCCTAACTTATCCCTCCAATACAATAATTATAAACAAGTAGATAAAATACCTATGTTAAATAACCTAACACTCACTTTTTTTTCAAAAACAACTAAAATTGTCGCCTATACAAAAACGTTTAATCACAAAAGCTATACAACCGTGTGTGTTTTTGAATCAGGTTCGCAGTTTAAAAGGTAAATTATTCACAGAAAATTATGTTAACCATCGGAAACATGCGTTTTTGAATTTTAAAGTTAAACTGTTTTTTATCGTTTTATTGAAAAACATGGATTAATTGACTGGCAGATAGTTCACCGAGGACAGAAAACATGACAAAATACTCAATAATGCAAAACGCTTTGCATATTGGTCAATTGTTATCATTTAAAAAGTATGTCTAGAAAACTTAAAAATGTAGTTGTGTTAATGCCACCATATGGTGAATAATCAACCATAATTATGCGACTAGTATAAAAATGTACCCTATAAAAACAGGAGCTTTGGCATCATGGAGGAAAATTAGTAGTAAAAGTTATAGGCTACTTTGCAACAGCCACACAGCAAACCATTTCGAGTCATTCATAGAATGCAAAAATCAGGTAAATAGACAACACTACCTTATATTGTAGGCCTATCTTAAAAACATGTAGTTTGATATCTTTATAATTTGAAATAATTGGAAATTAGCAATGTGTTTAACTCAAATTTGTATCCCTTGCCAGTACGCTTTATTTTAAGACACTATAGGAATGATTAATTATAAGGCCGGGTCCACACTCACGCTTTGCGCCGGCGGATTCTTTGTTTGTTTCATTATACGCCGGCGTGCGGGCGTACGCTCGGGACAATGAAACAAACAAAGAATCCACCGGTGTGTGGACCCGGCCTAACATGGTACTGATATAACGATTAATTAAATATGTTGTTTTTATATGATGTTTTGGCGTCTTTTTAATGTTATTCTTGCCGATTGCTAAATTCTGCGATATAAATAGGCCTATGAGTAGACCTTCCAATTGCCTGTCAGCAGCAGCTAGTTTGTGATGAACCTGTACAACAAAGTTTGGGCCCTAAGGTAATAAATTCCTCAAATATATCTAATTTAAATTCAACAAAACAAAAATTTATTGTATAACTAACTGCAAATTTCCAATGGCGCCGTAACTAAAAATTTTACAAATATTGTTGTATGGATTTTGTGGTCAAAAGCGTAAACCCATTTAATTCATGACAATAAAAAATGCTATACCTATATACATTTGAACGACGTCACTAAAGTTTCGAGACAAAGTATCAATACAATTCCTATAATGATGATTTATTTTCAGCTGTGGCCAGTTTTATTTGAAAAGAGAATTTATTCAAAGTATTTTTTTTATTGTTATGAATTAAATGGGTTCACGCTTTTGACCACAAAATCCATTGCAAGCGATAAAATCCCCGACATTCACAGCACGCTGCGGTTTTGTTTTATTCCCAATCCATGGTTTTACTAATTGTCTCTAATAGGCATTGTTTCACAGCGGCATCATTAACGTTGCCGCCGGTTGAAAGGCGCGTAGAGCGCTCGCCATAGCGCGACGTTACTCGGCGTTCTTCAACCTCTTTCCCACGCACTGTGGCGTTCTTTTATTGCGTCACATTTAAATCTCGGACTCCGATGAGAAGAACGTAGAAAAAATCGACTACGGGTAAAGTTGTCCTGTACAACTGTGATTTTTTGTTAATGACGGTTCACCTCACACGAATGTGCGTAGGTTACCGAATGTTGGTAAATCTCAAAGTTAATTTATTGCCAGGTTCTTAGCTTTATAGAACCACAAAGTTCTTGTTTATTAGTTGGTTGATTTTATTTTATAGGAAGGTATATTTAAGACATCAGTATTCTATCATTATACTTTTCCGAAATTATGCTTTTCCCCGTACTTTTGTCGGAAGTTGAGAGTTTACGCAAAATGGCGTCCTCAATGCGAGCGTATATTTTCGAATTATTTTGACAACATGTCAAATTCATGCGCTTTCTCTAAATTTTGGTACAGTTGACGGCCTACGTGTTTGCACAAAAAAAGACCATAAGCAGACTGAGTTTAGTTGTTTAGTTTTGTATATGTTATACGTATCGTGCAAGTCCAAATCGTAATGCTGTCGCTTTTCAGCAACTCAACCCGGTTAAAATCGGCTCCTGCTGCGTTAATTCTCAGGATTTGGTCATAAATAGGAAAGCGCTTTCGTTGCCCATTGTTGGAAACGACCAAAAACATGTGGATTATGTTATTCTGATGGCCGCCATCTTGTGTTAAAATTCATTGTAGTAAGGTATCAGGAAAGAAACAGGCATTTATTTGCAAGAGAGAAATTAAGAGACACGACAGTTGCGCCATTTAAAAATAATATTTCGTTGACACATTTTTTTTGTAAAATGCCCAAATCCAGTGTCTGCGATACGTTCTAATCAAGGAGCCAGTAAACAAATCCCAGGCCTGTAGGTGTTGATTAATGTGTGTTGTTCCGCCTTATTTTCATTTTATTTTATCTTTCGTCCTCAGCCAGTTATATTTAACTGGCATCTGGGTGCCAAAATATTGACCGATTTGCACAGACCTAAGTGTGTGAGCAAATATGGCGTCATTTGTCGACAGACTCAATTTGACTCACCTAATTTCATAAACTGAGATTGTGAGATCGCATCACCGTTTTCTTTTTGTAACTGTTAAGTTTTGTCAAGCTATTAAACAGGTTTTATGTTACAAGGTTCTGCGGCAATTACCAAACATTTTAGTACAATATGGAAAATGCAGAAAATCGCATATCTGGTCATATTTCTTCTGGTTCAACGTTTCATCCAACTACAGTTGCTTTATGTTTTGGAGAGAATCTTTCTCATAAAGGTAATGTATTATAATGAAACACACAGAGATAATAAAAACGTACCTTTTTGAGAATAATTGTACTGGCATAAAAGTAAAAAAACAAATTCGTTTGGTAATTTGAAGTTTGGTGTATTTATGTGTCGTGATTCAATGGGAACAATTACACAGCATGAAACTCGTCCATACAATTGAACTAATTGATTGGAAGGATGTATGTCGCCATAAACTAATTAAAATAGTTATTTTGAAATCCTAAAGGGTCATTGTTCATTGCCAGTTTTAGTACAAATGAATGCATTGAACAAATCAAAGGTTTTTAAACATGCTGTTTCTTGTTTTAAGGACACAGTGGTGTGAATCAACTAGGTGGAATGTTTGTAAATGGTCGTCCTCTGCCAGACAGCATTCGACAGAAAATAGTGGAATTTGCTCATAACGGAGCAAGGCCTTGCGACATTTCACGAATTCTTCAAGTTTCTAATGGTTGTGTCAGCAAAATATTGGCAAGGTAATTTTTTGAAGCAGAATAAAATAAAGTAAACACAATAAACGTAATTAGCACCAGCAAATAATAATTCGATGAAAACGAAAGGTACTACGAGACGGGAACAATTCGACCCAGAGCTATTGGTGGAAGTAAACCCCGTGTTGCCACTCCACAAGTTGTCAACAAAATTGCAATGTACAAACGAGAATGTCCAAGCATATTTGCCTGGGAAATAAGAGATAGGCTGTTGAACGAGGCCGTATGCAACGCGGAAAATATACCTAGCGTAAGTAACCAAACCGACAGATTTGTAAAAAGTTATGTAATCATAAGGACCTATTATATTGTTATGAAGGTATCTTCTATCAATCGTGTTTTACGAAATTTAAATGGAGAAAACAGTCGCACATTTAATGATGGCATTGCATCCAACAAAAGTGGAGTTCCCGATGAGTGGACAAGTACTTCATGGTATGATTCAACAAAACAAAATCATCAAGAAACCGTTGAAAAAAATGCCTCCTGTATGACAGGTGAGCTAAAGCTTTTCTGTACATTTGTAAAATTCAAAAATGTCATTTTCACAGAAAGTATCTCAAATAAATTGTATGAAATGTTTTTTTGTAAACAGAGTATTTGAACCGTCACAAACATTATCATCGATTGATTTACTTGCATATCGATTTTTGGTTTTCAAGTTAAAAGAGCTCGTCTCGGTTTGCGGATATGTCGCGCCGTCAAACTGTCTGCTTAGAATCTCGGCCGCAAATACGATAAGCCAGTATCGAACGGCTCACAGGGGGGATAATAGCCTTGCTTCGTCAACTCCGCAGTGGAAATCATCGTATAGACATAAAAAATCGTTGATATTGGATACTTGCTCAAACTAGTTACTTACGCATGAATAGACAACAAATCAAAAACCTTAACTTAAATGCCACACCTAGTTACAAGTTGACATGGGTGTTTCACGCAAAAAAGGGAATTTACAAATATTTTTTTTTCTCGATAAATAAGCAAATAATTATATTTTACACAGTAAAATATATGGGTGGTAACAAAAAGCGGGGTGAAAAGAGTAAGCTGTGTGCCTTTATTTTTCTATGATTCCGAAAAAACTCTGACCAACACCCTCCATTAAAGCCTTTACCCGAACAAATCCGTGTCTAATAGTGTGAAGATTTTCTCAGTTTTATGTAAAGAGAGACTTGTATGCGATTAACTTTTAAATGGGCACTTTCATACTTGCTTAAACACGGGGACGCTAAAAAATCCAGTTGATCCAACAGTCAAAATAAATCGTGGGCGTCAGTTATAGCAGACCCACTAAACTGTGATATTTTCCACTTTAAGAAAAATACGTGGTTGTTTTCCTTAAGGTAAATTAATTGTTTTTTATGCGTTATGTTTATAATGCATGAATGAACATTGTGCTGACTTTTCTCGCGGAGCTAATTTTCTTTCAATAATTATGGGAATTCGGATTGACCTGATCCCATAGCGAGGGTCGATCTCATTCCCTTAATCCGTGCGCCGTAAAGAAGATTAGACTTTTTCTTTGTAACCCACTCTCACAGAGACTTCACAGTAGTTGTACATAAATACACTTCTTTTATGTAAATTGTATGATGTTTTTAGTGGATGACCAACAGGTAACAAAAGACACCAACGCTCGGCTACAATTAAAACGCAAGTTACAACGAAATCGAACTTCCTTTTCCCAGGACCAAGTGGAAGCTTTGGAAAAAGGTATGGGTGTGTAGTGCATGGCAAAACGATTTTTTAACTGAAAATTTGTTTTGGATGGCTTTCAGTAAACCTTAAAAATAAGTATATTTAACCCCTGTTTCATTCCTTTAATATTTTTAGTTATTGAAAATCTGAGTCTGATATTCCAGCTACGTCTAAAGTGTAATTTTTCTTTGACTTTTAGAATTTGAACGAACTCATTATCCAGATGTTTTTGCAAGAGAACGGTTAGCTGCTAAAATCGACTTGCCAGAAGCTCGAATACAGGCAAGTTACTTACCTGAGAATACAACTAAAAGTTTGCAGTAAATTAAATATTTCAGTTATGTTGTCCAAACAGGTTTGGTTTTCCAATCGACGAGCAAAATGGAGACGAGAAGAAAAAATGCGCCATCAACGCAGTAGCAGCAACAGTATGTCTGAAAACCTTCAATCATCGAACTTTACTATTTCTTCCCACTGCTCTTCAATGCAGCATCATGCACATACCAACAGTAAGTGATTTGGAAACTTTTAGCTTCAGCTTGGTAACCATTTTTTGTCTTTTAGATTCACAAATACTGTCTTATGGCGTTGTTCCTCTTGGCGAATCTTGCACTGATTTTGCAAGTTGTTCCGCGACTAACGCACATTGGCCAGAAAGTATGTATACATTATGCAACTCCTGCAAATTTACAGCGCAAATATTTGTAATTGAACATTACAACAATCATTTACAGTTACGATTTACTTTTTTAATGTTCTAAGCCCCCCAAACGTCTTCACTGTTCATTTAATTCAATCAAAATACTTTTGCATAGATTTGACAAAACATGCCGAAGCTTTGAGTTACAAGTACGGCATTACCCATCATTACGTCAACCACGCAACTCCCTACCAAACATACAATGATGAAACAGCGAACTACTCTCCTTGTCTTACCAACGCCAATCTTACGATAACTCCGAGCAGCATCACACATTCGTCGACAAACACCGGTTGCGATAACAGAATAAACGTATTGAGCGGATCAATAACATCTTTTCCAGCAGGTAGGAAGCATTTGTTGCTGGTGCAAAATGAAGATTTGATAGCGAATCGTATTTATTGTGTTGTTGTTTCTGGTGCCACCAGACATTTCGTTCATCTGGCACAATTAATCGTATTTCCTACTAAATTACATATGATAACAGAAAAAATGAAAATGTTTCTTTGTGTCCATTTAGCCTCACAAGAACATCAGATTCCACCAACACCAGTTTCATTGGATTCAGACGGAAGTCAATCAATAAACTACCAACCTCATACGTTTACACCCGAACACTTGCGATATTGGACGCAAAGTACTCAATAAATATATCTTAGACAAAACTCATTTTCTGAATGGTCATGGACGCAATAAACGGTTTACATTGTTTTTTGTATGATCACACTATTTCCACAGCAACGTGTAAGATTTGTCATGCGGAAATTAACAGGTTGATATGTTTGTAAATAAAATAACTTTGTGCAAAGTTATTTCGGGAACGAGATGAAGAAACATGCAAATTGCATTCGTTGTTATTTTGTACAGAATTTAATTGCTATGTAAACCAAATTTATATTTATTCTTATCTTTGATCAGAAATATCCACTATTAAGAAAAGGGGCAAGGATCCGAAGGTTTTTTCGTTATAAGGTGCCCGGATAAAATGAAAATATAGTAAGGCTTCTGTTTCAAAGCTACAATCATTACCAAAATACAAGAACTACAAAAGAGTTTTTACTAATATATGTACATATTACAAAAGTTCAATGCTTTCAACGATATGCAACATAGAACGAAAATAGCCTAATTTTTGCACGTTTTTAGCACATAGTGCTACATGCGTTGTTGGTGAATGTCTTACTGAGCGATTGCATAAAGCTGGGTTTGTGAGTCGGAATGCAGAATACACACACACGACATACAACAACTGTACATACATCCAACAAAACGTTTTTGTTTGCAGTGTTGTTATTTGCTGGAGAAGTCTATTGTGTTTAGTTAAAACGCCTGCGGGGTTCGCTGGTCAGATATCAGTCGAGTGGTATGTTTCCTGAAGTCATTATCGCCTTTTCCAACGATTGCTTGTTTCTTTCACTCATATGGAAGGAGTTTCGAATGTCGTTCAACGTAATAGAACCTCTAGTTTGTGAGTGACGGCGTAAAGTAACGCAGTGTTTAATTTCTTCCAAAATGGTCTAAAGACGTGAACAAAGAAAAAAAATGGAATTGAAGAAAAACAAAATCAAAAACCTACATACGTGAAAAATAATACTGGGGTTTAACTGTAAGATACAAACGTTCTCGGTATTACATACTTCCGCGTGTAGACGTGTGTTAAATTCCATGAGTGTATTAAGTCGGTCAAATGCTTCGTTGCAGTATTGAAAATTGAATGTCGAGTATGGCGTTTTCGGCTGGTCAAATATACTGAAGTCGCCCCTTTTGTCACTCGATTTTCTGGGAACACCTGTAACCAAGGAAGAGCTGAAGATATTTCCCAAAAAATAACAAGGTTTGAAACCAGCATAGCCAAACTGTGCTGTAAAATGCAATGATTAAGCATAACCAGAAACTTTCCGTAAGGGGTACGTCTATAATACAACATGTCATCAAATCTAAAAAGGTTCACATGACCATGAAATGGGGAAAATTAGAATTTAATAGCAATTTTCATCATGCGGCACGCTTTAAACCTGGTGCTGAGAACTTCCTGAACTGCTCGTTGCAAAGAACGAAATGGATGATGATTGGTGCACGATCATCCGATTCGTCTCTGAACACATAACATTCTTTCATACCCTGTTCAGCAAAAACAGATCTGTCGATTTTAGGAAACGGCAGGTGATGCATCCGCGCCCATTTTTCGGCGAGAAGTATTTCCTATAAATAGGTAAAGGTTAAGTTTTTTTCCAAAAAGTTCATGGTTTTAAATTACGCAAAAGTAAACATACTTTAAAAGGTTCGTCGCTATCCTTTGGCCGACCACTGAAATCAAACGATATTATCAAGTCAATCGCCCGTTGGGGTCGCAGGATGACAGGGTAGGGAGAGTTGAATGTGAGACCGGAATCAACCAAGTGGACTTTTTTTCGCCTGACTTCCATGGGTTCGTGGATCTTTTGAAACTCTCCATCTAACAATAAGTATGATACATAACGCCAATTTTAAAAGTTTTTGTACGTGTACCAACCTTCAGCAATTGTTGATTTAATGACGGGGGTGAATGGGGAAAGTGGATATGTCCGATTCAAAGATAAACCTCGCATGTAGTTTAGAATTTTTCCTGCGCGGTTATCACGGGACTAAAAAAAACAGTACTTGCAAGAACAATGGGGTTATTACTGAAAAAGCAACTTCTCAAACCTCCATAAAATGTGATCCAAACATGCCGGATACAAGGGAGCTAAAAAATCCTTTTTGCTTTGGGTCTTTGTTTTCAGGCTCTTCAGGTATTTCTGGTGGCGTGTTTGCTTGGGCACCACCAAATCCAAACCAACTGGCAATCAAACTCGGGCGTTTTGCATCTTGTCTACATACAAAGCAGTGCACGTGGCAAAACATTGCAAAAATGTAACAAAAGCAATCAGAAAATATGCAGAAAACATGCAACCAAACCATTAAAAATACTGAAATAAAGTGTTTATCCATACCATGCAGTTAAACATGTTTATTTAAATGCATTTGCCTGCAAAACTGTATATCATTTATTCGTTTAATTTGATTGTATAAAATTTTTATATCCTCTTTTATAATTTTGGTTTTTAATATTAAACAAATAGAATTTATCAAGTGTAACGAATGGTACCTTTTCGAGGAAATCGGTTCTTCAGGCATTAATCCAAACCAAGTATTTCTTCGCTGTCGTCTGTCATTAATTTCCGATAAAGTACAACGAATAAATCATGTTTATTCGTGTACAAAAATATTTAATATAACAATATAGAAATATTTTTTTCAAAAATGCTTCAAAGAAAGCTTTAAATTATAGTGTTTTTTAAACAAATATAAATGAGATCATGCAGCGCAAAATACAGTTTTGTTCAGTCGTTAAAAAGTGAATTACTGACTCTGAATCTTCTGGAAATTCCTGATAAGCATCAGAATATTCCTCTTCGTCTTCATCTTCGTCGTCGCTAAAATCTTCGTCACTATCTTCATCCACCACGTTCATTTGATTTTTTAACGTGTGATCTAAAAGTGTAATGAATGTTGAAAAGTGTGATATTGAATCATTCAGTCTGCCAAAATGTTTCAATGTTTGGTAAAAAAATACCAAGAAAACAAATCTCAAACAGTAATTAACACGCATTGTATTACACATGTCCAAAGTATAACCGACAAATAAAGCATTGTACGCGTTGTTCAAACTTAACTTAAATTCGGTGAAATATCACATATGCAGACCTTACCTAGTTCTTTTTCAAGTTCTTGTCGGAAATCTTCGTTTTTTGAATCCGCCTTATCTAAACCTTTGCTTTTCTCCACCAGTCGATTAAAAAGTATTGAAAATGCACTTCCCCATATACCCTGAAAAATGTTTATGCTTGTTTAATTGACCACCAACATAATTATTAACTGTGCAGTGGTGTCCATAATTAATTTCTGAAACACGGCAAGGGATGTTAAAGTGCGATGGTGTACACATATATTTGTTCTGTTACAATTGTCACGAGGCATGATGTTTTCATTAAATGTACATGTTCTTTGCCAGAAGCTATTTTTTTTTGTACTGGCCATTACTGCTACTTAAGGAATATTCGTGCATGCAATCAAATTATTTGTTAGGCTTGCACTCACCATCAAAAAATGGCCTATTTACTCACCATCAAAAAATGAAGGGGGCTTTCCTCAAATTCTCTAGCCACAACTCCCATATAAAACTTACTCCCAAAATACTTTGTGTTCATAAACGCTCCGTATTTCGCCATTCCGATTTCATACGGACTAAATTCTATCCAATCTGTTCAAAAATTTGTTACACAAACGCTAGATGTAATCCCAAAAATCGACCATATTTTTGCATACCATGAAAAGTCATTGCTGACATATTTGGGCGAACGTGCAGACAAGTCATTAAAGGCATCGGGAGTTTTCCGTTTTCAATTTTGTTGCGAAAGTTTGACAGTTTTGCTGTTTCCATTTTCTAAAAAACATTACAAAAGTAAAGAATAAATACATAGGATTACATAGTTTGCACTGACCTGCGATCCGAGCAAGGTTTGGCCAATAAGAAGGCCAAAAAAATCGGTAAAAGTAACCGGTTGACCAGATTTCATTTTTGCCCGAAGCCTATGACTAAATATGATAAAAAAAACTGTGAATTGCAGGAAACTGAAAAACTATTTTGTTTTTTTGTTGGTTCAAAATCTGTGCCGTTTGTCCACGGATTTTAGGGTAGGATTTTCGAAGGCACAAGCCCAGAAAGAAAGGGAAATAGAATGTCCTGCAAACCAAAGTAATCGAAGTATACTATGTCCACAAAGCAACAAATGGCGAAGTAGCCGAGTCGCACCTCCCCATATACGTAACTGCCAAAGGCAGCCAACTTTAAAACCAATGTGAAAGTTTTAAGATACAAACCCGCGACAGAAATGTAAGATACAAACCCGCGACATCGTAGCTATGAGCAAAGTTTTAAACACACATTTTCATTTTTACACCAAGTTTTACAACTACAAATTCACATCACATCGTGGAGTTACCTGTATCTCATTAAACACTCGGGCCGAAGCAGCCAAAATGGACTTGACTGAATGTTTGTCCGTATTTCTTCATTTATAATTTCGGGTCCTTGTTCCGGAAATTGATCGTGTGCGTACAGGGTAGCCAGGTACCTGGGCACATGTTTGCATGAAAACAGAAAACCTTGTATGACATATGCATTGTTTTATTACCATGAGGAACCAGACAAGCCAGCCACATATGTTGCACAGTCAAGTATGCCCATATCATGAAGAGCTTTCATTGCCCCAGAGTATCCAGTTACTGCTCGAAAACCTCCTCCGGAACCAATTACAGCAACCGTAGGTGTCTAAACGATCACATAAACGTTAGTACAACAGGTGCAGAGTTTTATGCCAACTGTCAATCAACAACTACAACACACCACAAACAGTTTCAGACTTTGTGTTTAAAAAGTTCATTTTTTTTCTTCAAATTAAATTATTTGTAGACGCATTGGGCTTTGCGTAAAAAAAACAACCAAGGCAATGAACTGCTTCGACAACAAAGGACCGTAAAAGGTTACGAGGCTCTAAACGTCTCATTAAATCAAAATGTTTTACATCAACTACAGACAAATTTTGCAACATCAATCTATGTTTAGCCCAGAAATCACATCACATCACAACAAAACCAATTATAAAATTTAAGTCCAACAAGTTGTTGTGATATGCAGTCGTATGCTGACAAACAATTGGGTGTAGTGTTTTTGTATAATTCACTTCATCGCTTTCAATTTGGTTGAATAATGTGTTGTAAATGTATGTGTCAGGTCCAGCAGGCCAAATGTCAACAGACAGATATTTACTGTCGAGAACTACCTCTCGAATCGAGCGAGGCCCAGCAACCATGACGCGTCGCATTGCCTCAAACACGGAGCGCTTTCGTGCGGAACGAAATTCTTTTTCCTCAGGACAAAGAGCAAGGCTGTACCTGATGTCTGATTCGTACCTGAATTTTTAATGGAAGCTAAGTTTTAAGGTTTTGTTGGCAAAAGGTGTCAAGTTTTACTTGTATGTCTTGGTAAACTCGATATCGACTTCCGACGTCTGTCAAAAACATTTAAAAATTAATTTAAAGTTGTACCTTTTAAACAATAAAAAATCACCTCATTAAAGCTAAATGTTTTCAACACTGTTTTCTCCAAAGGTATTTGACCCACATCAAACTCCACTGAGCCCATTTGTTCATCGATTGCATAGTTCGCATCCATTAATCTGATCTATGGAGAGAAAACAGCAGTCTTTTAAGACTGTTAAATTATAATTTAACATAGTTTACTGTACAAAAATGCAAAACGTCGTAACAAATCAACAGTATTGTCAGAAGTGCCTTTTCGTATTATACAAGTTTTACCTCAGCAATAATGTGCTTGTCCAAATAAGGCGGCAAAAGATAGGTAAGCTCTTCATTCCATTCTGGGTTGGGTTCATTATCTATGTGTTTAGTACGTTTTCGTCCATCTGGGGCATCGCGAATATGTATGAGCACATATGGATCCGGCGTGTCAACTGAAAACGTTACAGTTCAAGCAAAAGTTTTCATCGTACATATTTTGCATTTTTTACACAGAAGCAATTTGTCCACCATTACCTGCTTTGACGAAACACACAGACCATAGTAAATGACTCGCTACATACTGGGCATAAAAAACAAGAAAGCTGTTGACGATTTCGGCGTTAACGTAAATGTGTTTGTAATTGCTCCATTGTATATAAGGGTTACTGCCAGACAGGCCTTAGTGTTTGAACCAAACTTGAGTGTAATTGGGTTGTGTTAATAGTTTTGGGGTCAAGAGAAAACACAGTTTGACGAAGTGTTTGGGCGCGAGCATTTTAAGAACTACTGAGCGTGTACGTTTGCCCTGAAAGATTATGATGACACTTACGAATATCTCCAAATCTTCCTTTAGAAATGTTTCGCCCCTGTAGCACGCGGGATTTCAACAAATGACATGGAGCATGTTCAACCTGTGAATCAATGGTAGGTATATAAAATGCCTTATTCTTAACGATAGGGCAAATGTGTACCTCAAAAAATTGGAAAGGGTCAGTTTTGTCTCCTGTATGACGCACTGAAAAACACCGAACGATGGGTATAGGGTAAAATATTGAGTCAATAGTGACACAAATCTTATGAAACCCACACCATGTAAATGTTAAGTTGTCAAAGATAAAGTTAGTTCCCTCAATTACAAATAACATAATACCGTAGAATTATAATATTATCAAGCCAGTTTTGCAGTTAATAACACCTTGGGAGCGAAATAGTTTTATTGCTAAAGCACATCTTGAGTGTGGCTAAAATAACACATACCAAAACTGTTCGTCACGCTTCGACTATAATGAAAGAAGATTTTCAGACTGGAGGGATTAACGCAGAGAAAAGTACCGGTACATCTTTTTTACTATGTGCACTGCCACATTTGCTAGTAAGTTTTGTAAAACTTCCATATGGCAAATTTGTTACTTACATATGCCTCGCTGTTCTGCTTCAAGCCTGAAGCTTCCAAGCTTTATTGCGGTATCCTCAATTTCCTTTTGTTGCTCGTTTTGTGTGCCTGGTGTAACTTGTTTATGTTTAGTTGCGTTGGTGCGAGTTAACCTTCTTCCATTGTCACTTTCAGTATCAAGGTTTTTCTGTTCCAGGCCTTCAGACCCCAAACTTCCATCTTCTTTTTTTGTTGCTTCTGATTGTGGAAATTTAAATACACGCACAGACATTGTTTGGTATTCAACCTGTTGTTGAAAATCAGCTTTACATAATAGCTCGAGGCCGTACATATTATAAAGGTTCGCAAATACTACTGACTGCATCACAGTCAATCATGCAATATATTTGTTCAACGAAACTGTATTTTATCAATCAATCAACTGAAAACTGCAACGGAACTCGACTATTTGCTGTGCACACCACCATATTTTGGCGATTCAAACCTACCAATTAAACCAAAAAACACTGCATGGCTGCCACTGCTACTGCACTCACAGTTGTTTCCGATACGCAATGACTCTCTCTTCGTCCGCCCGTTTTCATTAGCTAAAACACGTGCAGTGATTTATCCGGTTACTTTACCAGAAAACGTATGGCATGAAATGCTACACCTGAAGCAGGATCATTGCTCGTTTTTCTATCGGTGGCCCTAAACCACGCACTTTTTTCTCGTGCTTTTTTGCGCAATCTCTGAAGTACCAGTCTGCGGAACATGTTTTTACGCATCGAATTAAGAGATGTTCTTTTACTTCACACACCCTTATGCAGCCTATATAGTTTACCTTAAGCCTATTCTGGCTGCATTCCTATACTACTAGCCAAAATATGTGATGCAAACAATGATATGCACTTACTTACCAACAACTCGGGATACAGCATTCAAAGGAAACTGTGACGTAACAATCTGTGGTGACAAAACAAGCGTGATGGATAGCAATACTGTTTAGTTACTGTACCTTTAGACTGCCATTAGCCGTCTACCTTCGAGCCTTCGCATATTGCAAACATTGCTTTGTAAAATAAGAAACTATAACCTTTTAAGTGTCAGTGAACCTGACAAGAAGAGGCAGAATTAAGTTATCAACACTTTGTCAAGCAATAATATTTTGGCCAGGCGTCACAATAAAAAGGCACGTTTACAAAAGTCGTTTCAGCACCACACATCACGTTTTCGAGATGAAGGCTTCCTGGTGGCTTTCTCGATGCGTGAAAGTTTCTCACGATGCTTATAATACTATTGCACAACAAGTATATGTTCTGTAATACCATGTCATTGTGTACACGTTTCCTCTAAAATGCTTTAAAGTTGATAGAACAAACCGAACCAAAACAGCATGATACAGAACCGCTGTTATCATATCCGGGAAGTTCTTTGAAAGAGAATGCCTAAATTTTAAAAACAAGTGTAACTGAATTTGAGGAAGCGAGGCGAAACCAATCATATGGACAACCATTAGAGTCTCTTCGTTTAAACTCTAGTTTGACAAGCACGAACAGGTTATTTGATTTTTTTCACAAAATTCTAGTCACGCTCTTGTAAATAATTTCAATCAATCTAGGGAACTAAGAATTACCTTCCATGCTGATTGGGCGAAAACATTGATTTCAAAACTTGCTTCCCTTTTTTCCATTAACCCTTGTGTTGTGTTGTTATTAAACAAAGTTTGGTATGATATTTTTGAAACTTTTTTCGAAAAAACTTGAGTATAGGCTATGTGTTGTACGCACCTAATGCACCGGGTCACAAAGTTTTCGTCAAACTTGATCCACATATAAGTCTGTGTAAAATTAAATTCTGTGCGAATTTAATGGTTAAGGTGCAAACCTGTTATTTGTGGTTATATATTTGAGTTGAAAGCGTTAGTATCCACACATATTTCTATGTTACACAGGCTTATATGTCGATCAAGTTTGGAGAAAACTTTGTGACCCGGTGTAGTAGTATCTTCCCGCTTTCGGTGGAATTATATTGTGCTTATTTCGTTTGTGAAAATTTTCTGAAAATTGTTTTTAACCAAAGCCTTGCAATGGTATATTAGTGTGGTTGGGACCTCGAATTTGTGAAAAGAATTATGAGCGAAAAAGTGTAAATTTGAATTACGTTTATGATTAATATTCAGTCGGTAGATACACATTTCCTTCGTCACTTGACTTAATAGGTATGGTTTGAATGGTATTTAAACAAGCTTTCAAATGGTATAGGTGTAGTTGGGGCCGCGGATTTGTAGATGAAGTTATGATCAATCCACGAGAATGCATTTTATTGACCAGAGGGACAAAAAAATTGCCAGTTAACAAACCTATGGGCGCGGGTAACTTGGCCATCTTGCGGGGTATCGACTTGATTTGTTTACACGTAATAGATCATAAGCTTTCACGTAATAGATCATAAACTTTCCAACGATATAAAAATTGGAAAACAATCATATTAATATTCTAATATAAATATGATATGCTATATCATAAGTATCATCATAGGCGTCGATTTTTTAACGTTTTGTAAAATATTAAGGGTGACCTTCCGCCTTAAACATAGGCAAACGACGCAAATTCCGTTTCGTGTCACTTTGTTTTTACACCGAACCATGTTTTTGTAGCACTAAGTTTTAAACACTTTTATTACGGACACCCTTACTGAAAGCGGCACATTTTTGTTTCACTCGGTCTATTGCAGATGTAGTTATGCCGATTCTTACCAATTGAATTCTTACCATTATGAATGCCGATTCTTACCAATATGCTGCAACAACTGCTGCGCTGCGTAACAATCCACAAGACACTTGTATTTGTCATGATTGTGACGGTGATAATAAAGGTATTTTGAAACTAACTTAACGCATAGTATAATGTATGTGGTTTTTCTGGCAATCATTTTTAATTTAAACGAAATCCAGGGGTGACAGCACACACGTTGTCACCCCTGTTTGTTTGTGAGGGCTGACATGTCACATGTCAGTAACGTTGATTACCGCATCAATCCTTGAAGACAAATATTCTTTAGCGTCCATTGTGTCTTATAATATTTTTACGAGAAAAAAACGCAAAAATTGTTAAATTTGAGGAATATTAACCATACGCCCCATACGCCCCATACGCCCCATACGCCCTTAAACGCTATAGCTCTACGCGCTGATCGTTCGTACACATTACGGCCATAAAACCTTGCACAGCACAGCATAGCGAGGAACTCGGTACGGAAAATGGTCTCGTTAAGGCCTTGTACAAGGGCGCAAAATAAACAAGAGAATGCGTCGCTTTTCTGGAGAAAGAGACCTTTGAGTCGCCTTAAATACTGTTTCTGAATATGAGTTGCGTAATTTGCCATAACGTGCGCATATGCGGTATAGAATCTTGAATTTACACCACATTTTTTGGTTTGTTTACATTATTTAGGTAAGTTTACGATAATATGAGACCGAAATCACAAATCAAATTGTTGCTTTGGTTTTAGGCGAAAATTGTAATCAAATTACAATTTTACCACACCTACTTTGCGAGTTATTAAAATCATTTACACGGAAACTTACAATAGGTGTTAAAATACCCTATAATCTCCCGATCAATATTGTCAAAATTTCTATAACACTGGACGAGGCTATAAGTCTTGGCTGCGGCCATATTTGTTTGATACTGCAAGGGATATAGAAACAGTCGTCGTGCGTTTTTATCAAAATAAAAACAAAAACTAAATTAAATATGCATTACCATGCTCTGGTAATAAAACGTTTGTGTCATTTTGCATTGCAAACAGCCTATATAATTGTCAGTCCTTGGGGGGTTGTTACACATTATTTTACTCTGTTACGCAGGACAGAGTTCGAGAAGGGCATTTTCCAACCAAGAAAGTCTTTTCCATATAAATACAGAGATGTGGCCTGTAGCTTAGCTATCTCTCAAAAGTTGAAAGTTGTGATATAAATTTCTAAGTTTTTCTTACCTTCTAAGTTTTTTTCTTTTCATTAAAATAAAGCAATAAAACAACTACAGACCTATTTGTTTATTCACAAAACTATGAAGAACGAAATGATACAAAAAGACAAATGAGAGTTAACCAACCACAAAAAAATTAATCACACCAATACAATGCAATATCCCCTCAGAATGTTACGAATACAAAATCAAAAAACAATTTTTATTGCAAAATAATGCCAACAGCAAATATGCCCTGTGAATGTAGAATGTAGTTTTTCTCCAAGACCTTTTTGATCTGAAGATTCAATAGCACAGGAACAGGATGTGATGCGAACATGGGTTCATTTCATAAGTTTTAAAAACACAACAATTTATAGTGTAAAATATTGTTGCTTTACAACACTTTTTTTGCAAGTTCTACTCTTAGCAGGCTACACCAATTTCTCTGCAACTTTGGGTTCTGTTGCCAAAGCATATGTTTGGGTAGCTCACTTAAGTAAAACATAAACCCAACTTTAATAAATACATAAAGTAAGTTTGTTTTTAAAGCAAAACTGTAAAATACCTATGAATCACTTTCATCTTTTTACCATATTCTTCACCTGTCTTGGAACTGCCAAGTGTATTTTACAATTCCTGGTGAAGAGTTGGTCAGATTTTATGGTACCATACCATTTTTCAGCACTAAAGTTTTCTTGTCGCTGTGCCCCAAAATGTAACTATACCAACTTGAATATTTTGCTTGACGATTTTTAACGGAGAAAGATGTCAAGCTGTAACAGCTTTCGGCAACATATATGGTATCCGGCCATAGTTGTTTTGAGTTTTCATGCAAAAAGACTTTTGAAAGTCCCGGTGCGAAGCAGGTCTCAAACCAAAAGTCCCGGGAGCTAAGCTAACTATAGCTAAAGGTTTCGATAAAAACAGCTGCCCAGTTGAAATAAAAACGTAAAACTGCGACCAGCATACAGTGCGACTTTACGCAAAGCCGATCATGTAAACGGAGATAGTACCATGACTTAAAAGTCCCGGGACTGATAAGTCCCGATCATGTAAACAGACCTTATAGCGAGCTCGCCGGGTGTGCTCATCATGCGAGAGGGGGCTGTAACGTTACGGCCAACATAGGTAAGCGTCCAAGATCAGTAAACTGGACAAAATCGGTAACCTAAACACGCGACTGCAGCGGCAAACAGGGAGGGTACATATTTTCATCCAAGGGGGGAAATTGAAATCATTTACTCTATACCTTGCACTGTGTCCACGATAGGTAAATTTGTTAAACGTTAGAGTAGTCACGCTATACCTTGCACTATGTCCATGATAGGTAAGTTTGTTAAACGTTAAGGTAGTCACGCTATACCTTGCACTATGTCCATGATAGGTAAAGTTTGTTAAACGTTTAACAATTAACGAACTTACCTATGATGGACATAGTGCAATGTATAACGTGACTACCCTAACGTTGAACAAACCTACTTATTGCGTCACAATCCAAGGTATAGCGGGACTACCCTAACAATTAACGAACTTACCTATCATGGACATAGTGCAAGGTATAGCGTGCACTACTCTAACAATGAACAAACTTACCTATCATGGACATAGTGCAAGGTATAGCGTGACTACTCTAACAATGAAGAAACTTACCTTTCATGGACATAGTGCAAGTTATAGCGTGACTACCCTAACAATGAACGAACTTACCTATCATGGACATAGTGCAAGTTATAGCGTGACTACTCTTACGTTTAACAAACTTACCTATCATGGACACAGTGCAAGGTATAGCGTGATTCCCTAACAATTATGTTACCTATCGATGATGCAATACAGGTTAAATGATTTCAATTCCCCCCCTTGGATAAAAATATGTACAATCCCTGTTTGCCGCTGCAGTCACGTGTTTAGGTTACCGATTTTGTCCAATTTACTGATCTTGGACGCTTTACAGCCCGAAATGCATCATGCCGCCCCTGGTATTTTTTAATTGTCTAACCCGAAAGTGGTGCGTTTGAAGTTTTGTCGACTGAAAAAAAATTTTTTTTCACCAGCGTCTCTTTGGTCTTGGCTGTATAGAATTTAGAATATTATGTAGGCGATTTATAAAATGATAAAAAGCTTACGAAAGCGGTGGGTCTTGTTTGCCATATTTTTCACATCACTATTATACTTTATGTACAACATGGTGGAACCACTACCAGAAAGTGTTAACAAAGACCAGATTTTACTACAGGTAAGGTACTTCCTTAAAAATTTGAAATGTACTGCTCTTCTGGCATTCTGTAAAAATACAACCCACCACTAATTATTAGGATGTTATTAGCAATAAGATGCCTGTCCCAAAACAGTTAATTTGATGTGAGTGGAACATATATTTTTTGTTTATTACATGAACATGACAATAAAATCATTTTTCGCCAGGCTTCAGACTATCGGG
Organism: Ascidia mentula; assembly: GCF_947561715.1. Classification (NCBI taxonomy): domain Eukaryota; kingdom Metazoa; phylum Chordata; class Ascidiacea; order Phlebobranchia; family Ascidiidae; genus Ascidia; species Ascidia mentula. Next base: position 7,470,079 of record NC_138574.1, on the reverse strand, counting down.
TAAAGTTGGAAAATGTTCTACATAAACTTAAATGGCACGTTTCAGAAGAAACTGTTGGAAATAATGAAACAAATTTAAACATGGAAAAACCAAAACACTGCCGGAATTCATTACAGGTTTTGCATGTCCTTGCTAATGTTTTTTGGTTTACAGCTTATGACAGTTTAAATAAATTGTAACAACCACAAACTTTCATAAAGAAACACAATTTGATAATTTTGAAACAATGTCTTTTCCTGATAATGAACATAGGTGTGTTTATATTGTAACTCTTATTTGCACCAACATTTTAAATTACTTGCCATAAATTTAAAATATTCTAAAAAACAAGTTCAATGTTTAACTTTGTTTATATCTCACAAACGTTTGTAACAATACAACTATAATGCTTGACGTTGTTTCTGTGCAATATAAAACTGCAACTAATAATTGAATTTACCAATGTGTTGCCAAGGGCAGATCATTACTAGCTGATGATAATGGATATGTGTGCAAAAGAGATGAAGTTTTAATCACTGGTTGCTGCAATCAAGTCAACAATGCAACAATCCGGTTGGTTTTAAATCAAGTTTTTTTTATATGTGTGTACAGCACAAATTAATTTATGTGCCAATTTACTTGCTAAAAATTACTTCAAATTTAGTTAGTATATATATTTACTGAGTGGATACTGATTATAATTAATATTATTGTATGCATTATTAATAATTTAGATGAATGTATATATATGAGGCTGGTGGTGCAATCCAGTTAATTGCATGGTAATCATAAATCTAAACCTAAGCCTTTCTTTGTTAAGGAAACTTAATCAGACAATTTTGCATGGGATTTTACCAATTTATTTGTTCACTTTTACAATGACAATAATAAGGTCATGTCGTTCAATACAATAATCTGGAACAGAGCTTTTAGACTCATGTCACACTTTTACATTCATGAAAGCACATCAAGAGCAATCCCACAGTTAAAGATTGTTTTATTAGGTTTACACAATATAAATACACTAAGAACGTGGTTAACCTAATAAGAATAAGAACATGGTTGACCTAAAAGATTGTTTTACAAGGATTTTTTTTTGTTTAAGGTATCATTGTGCATCTTGTGTGGAATCAAATTGTTGTTCAATTTATGAGCATTGTGTTTCATGTTGCATGGAGCCCAACAAAAGGTCTTTGCTCGAAAAAGTACTTCGTGTGTCTGGTAATTCATTGCATAAGGTAAGTTTGCAACAAATTGAAGATAACCCTGATCTGAAGGCACTACAAATTTTTCAGACCATGTTTCTATCGATACACGACCAGTTTGAATTATGTTTATCAAAATGTCGAACATCATCATCCAGCGTCCAACATGAAAACATGTATAGAAACACAAAACTAAAGTTCTGCTTTGGAAACAACATTCCAGATTTAAAAATAACTTGAATATAATTTCTTTGATGAAGATTTTGTTTTTATCTGCATGAAGATATTAAACAGTGGTAAAATATAATAATATTATGTTTCATGATTGTACTGAAATACTTTTTATGTTGCTATCATGATTTGGAGATATTGCTTTAACATGTCCATCTGAGGTGTTATCAGGATTTTTGTATATCTAGCCTCTTGCTTTACCCAATTGGAATGTTAAAATTTCATTGCATTTAGTGTTTTATTTGCATTTAAACTGGTTAACATATTCTCATAACAGTCAATTGCTCAAACGATAAAAAAAATGTTGGAAGGTTGTCATGGCAAAGAGAATCTTATTGTGTCTGTTAAGTGTTATGATATGTTTAATTTAATAATGCATAAATATCTGGTTTGGGTTTAGCCAAGTTGTTTTTTATGTTGTATACTAATATCAGTACTATGCAAGTCTTTTGATTTGATGTTGCCGAGGTCGACTACCTTTGGCATACCACTTGGGCCTTCTGTGTACTGAGCTAAACTTGGAGCTGCAAAACCCAACTAAACGGTGGTTATTTTCACCCTTCAATGCACATTCAACAAAATAAGTGTTGCTATTTATGCACAGTATAACTTATGGAGCCAGAACAGAGGGACGAGCTGAAGCTTGGAAAGTTTTAAAACTAAATTTTTGTACATAACCGAACATGCAGTCTATTAAAAAAATCTAATCTTGTTTTTTGTGGTGGTTTTTAAAAAACATTCTCTAAAAGACACAATATTTGTATTTCTAATCATGTGGTAACATACATCGTAATTTTAGCCATCTAACTACTGCCAAAAATTTGGTTGAATCTGATTTTACAGAAAGAACATCTTATTTGTGGTTTTAAGACAGGCCAAAATTAGTTGCTGCTTAACTGCCAGTCTTTTTATTTATAATTAAACACTGACATAAAATTAGTTGCTTTTACTGTTTCTCCCTGTTTATAGGATATTATATTTTCCAAGCTACTCAACAAACGCCTTGACCAATTCGGTCCCAATGAATTTCTTTTGGAAAACAGTCAAGAAGGAATGTAATGTAAAAGATTGGGCCTCATCTATCAAACAATTTTATGTGAAAACAATGTTTTATTGATTGCACAGGAATGAATTGTATAAAGTAAACAAAATGATGTAACTGCAGAAAATCAACTCCTTGCCCTTGGCTTCACATGAATAATATTGCGTTGCAAGACATTTTAAAATAAAACTTACATTTGCATATGACAATCAAGAAAGGACATGAAGTTGGTTTCAATTAAGCAGTTTTATAATAGTTAGGAAGAGTCTAAATTTGCCGGAGTATCTGAAGCAGCTGTCAAGTAACCAGCAACATTTGGTCCAGCTGCAAAAAACATATCCTGTTTACTTTTGAAATTCAATGTGAATTCTATATAGTTTGGCCTTTTTTTTGCTAAATGTGGGTGTTGTGTTACTGAATTATGTTCAGCCTCCACAGACTTCATTCTAAGCAACTGTGGTTATTTTTTTATCATTTAGTATACAGGGCTTCATGTGGTTGCTAATAGGGCAAACCATACGATTTATTTTCCAACCTGTCAAATATCCCGCTACAGTAGAAGAACTAATAAACAAGTCATGACGTTGGTCTTTGTAAATTGACCACACACGTGATTTGTCCAGCTGATTTTGAATCTGTGCAGAGAACATTGCTTTTTTGTGACTAGTAACTTAATTTTATAAAAAAAAGTGCAAGTATAATAATTATTTACAAATATTAGCAAATGCAAATACCTTACCATTTCACCACATTCCCCATAATTGGTCATTGCCTTTAAAGTTTTGACAATTTGAGCCTTTGCAGATTGTATGTTTTCTACTCCATCCATTCCAACACCTTCCAATAACTCCAATAAATAACTTACAAGGTTGCACTGAACAACCTATACATACATACTTTGTTAACTGATTTGAAAAATGTAAGCATGCTCAAAACATTGACTAACCTGTTGCATTAGCTTAGAACCAGCAGAAACAGAAAATAGCTTGTGAAGTGTTTCACAGGCATATCCCAGCATATCTGGTCTACTTTTCATTGCATACATTAGAGGTTTGATGCAATCAAAGTTGCCATATGTTTGAACACAGCTCTGAAATTAATGCTGGTGGGGTCAAAAGCAGTACCCTTTATTTCAGAAACAATATGCCTTTCTTGCAGTGCATGTATAGTAATGCAATTAGTTAGACATAAAAGAATCTATCAGTCAATGCCTGAGCAGAACGTTTTGGCTATTACCTAGAACTGGCTAGATCAGGAAATTTTAATATGTGCAATTTGTTCTTAATGCAATAAAAAATGAATTTAAAACCTCATTGCTTGAAAGAACATGAATAACCAAAATGCAACTTTTGTGAATGGCATCATTTTGGCACAGCATCTTTTGAAAAACAGATGGAAGATGCCCAAGAACCGGAATGTGTTCAGCTAACAAAGGTTGAGATGAAAAAAGACAACATATTGACTGAGTAACAATCTCAAGTTGTTCAACCTGTAAGAAGCTTTGTAATCAATGAATTTAAGGAGTTTAATCATAGACATACATTTGGACGTTCAAGGGATATAATTGCCAAAAACTTGTCCATAATGGCAACTGTAAAATCCTTAGGATTTCTTAAGACCCATCCAGGCTGTGCAACAAATAAGCGAAGAAACACTCCACCAACCTAAAAATTAAGTCAGAATGTAGAAAGCGAACAAAAACATATTTTATGAACTTTGTTATTTCTTCAAAGCAGTTTCATTAAAAGTGGGGTAATTTTATAAATGTAAGAAATATGACCTCACAATTTTTTAAAACAAAAATATTGTCTAATTTGTGCCTTTCATAGCGATTGAGACACTGAAAAAGTGAGGCTTCAATGACAAAATTAGCGCTTATTGAAAAGGTTTAATAAAAATCAGAAAGCAATGGAAAATATGTATTTACTGTCACTGAGGAAAATTTAATTGCTAGAGTTCTTGTTAATATTCTCTGATACAAGGTCTCATTTACTTTAAATCTTACCATGATTTCTGTTGAATCAGATGAATTATACAATGGTTCAAGGTCATTGGGAAGGCTCCATTGCTCATCTTTTCCAGCTTTATGCTTATTGGACAATCTTTGAAAAATCACAAAATATAAATAGTCTTTAAAGACACAAAAAATAGCTAGTTATGGACAAATTAAATCTAGAATATTTGGAAATGATACTTTGCTGTCCACCTTAGCATGCTACAATACAAAATATTGGCATCAAAAATAAATAAAAGTATTGTATAATATTCTTGAATTGAAAAGCTGTTCCAACCCAAATCCAATGCTCCTTGCTGTACACAAAGACCGACACATTTTAAAAACATTTTTTTACTTTTGCCTAATATGGAAATGCAAAGTCATCTCTTACTCAAATGTCATGTCCTGAAGACCCTGTTTAACCACTTCTCTTGATGATTCATTCCAAATTAGTTCTGGATTTTCATGATTTCCATCAAACATATGAACAGCTGCCTCTGGTGAGTCTTTCATTGCATCCATGAATATACGAGGCAAAAACTTATACAAAACCCTAGAAACCTGTTAAAATTTTTGCTGTAAAAACCTGAACAATTAATATGCGTACACAAAGGTAACCTTTGGGCCAAACAGTTTATCAGATGTCATTTTTGCAAATAAGTCTGCTGCTTGCACTCGTAACTCAATTTCAGATCCATTGCAAAAAAGGTTCAAAACATATAATGTTCCACCTATAAGGACAAAATTATGTGAAATATAGTGAATGTAATATCTTTATTTTTCCAAATGTTTAACACCTTTTTCAAATATTTGTTTGATTATTTTTGTATTAGAAGTCATTGCATAAAAAATCTGTAAAGTTGCTGGTGATGCTACAGGGGAGGAAAATAAAACCAATAGAAGTGGAATGACAACTTGTGAATCAGCAATGTTCTCAACACAAAGTTGGTTGCTTGTCACCTGAAGTAATATCTAAACAGCAAATTTTCAATTTAAATGTCCACAATAGATTTGTAAAATCTTGTCAAACATTACTCAAGCATCATTTCACAGTTCAAATATTGAAAGCATAAACAGCTTATTGTAATGTCATAATTTTAACTTATAGTCAGAAGAACTAAAAATGCTTAAAACATTTAAATAGAGAAAGAAGTCATTTCCTTTAAGTAACTTACATCCAAAACCTGGCAATGTATTTTTGGTGTATTTTCAAGACGAAGGAATGATGTCAACATCTTAAAGCTTCCGATACAAATTGATTCTATCCCTAGAATATAAAGATAAGTTTAACTTGCCCAATTTTTGTTGGTGGAAATATGGGTAAATCATTACATACCTGGATTATTCCTGATGACATTGCATAATGCCAGTAAAGAGCCATGGCAATTATGCAACATTTTGCCTGATATGTCTGTACACATATTTTCCCTATTTGTCTCAATACCATTTTCTTGGTGCTTCATTAACGCAATTTGACTAAACAATTTCTAAACAAAAATTTAAATGAGATGAAGATTACCAACATTCAAAAAAAATCACCTCTGCCTGTGATCTAAGAAAGGCAATTAACTTTGAACCGAACTCTTTTGGTTCCTGCAAAACAAGTTGTTTGAAAATCACTACAATAACCATAATAAAAGTTAAATACATACCTCAATGGTAAACAAAGGCTGTTCATTATAAACATTTACAAAAATGTCTCCTATGATTAATTCATTTCGATGAGCTTCAAAAACAAAATCTATTCCAACAAACGGATCAAAGTCCTCCTGCAAAAACATTTTTGATGTATTCTTGTATTCTTATCTTTATTTACAGCACATTTTCATACTGTTTTAAAAAAGCATACTTCAAACTTACATTCCTTCCATTTTGTTGTTGATTTACAAGAAAGTCACGTATTTCGATTCTGGTTTCATTGTTCCAAAGTAAATATGGATTTCTTGTGTTACTGTTTAGTAACTTTAAAGTCTGCATTGGTACAAACATTTGTCAAGTATATAAATAAATAGTTGCTATTTTATCATACCTCAGAATATTTTCCCATTGCAACTTGTTTGGCCAAAAAAGGAGTTACAAGTGAACAAAAAGTCTTGTGCACCAATGGATTAATACTATCAGGCTTAACATATCCAGCCAAGGATGCCAAGGAGTTAATGCTGAGTCTTGCCAACTTGTTCAACATTTCCTAATTACAAAAACATTAACATGTCAATAAAATGCAATACAAGTTGTATAACATCAGGAGCAACAGCAAAACTTATGTGAATTACATATTTAAAAAGTTTAATATAAAAAAAAAACATTTTAAAAGTTTACGGTTTAAATTTGTGGCTAATAATTACTTGATATGATTTGACAGCTTTATTTGAAGCAAATGCAAAACTACACTGTATTTGAAATAAATAATTAGATTTTTTATATCATTAAATAAGTCCATTTTAAAAATATTTGTAAACACACCTGTTGATTTGTTTCACCACTTTTTTGAATTCCACTTTCTTCCAATGTGAAATCATATTCAAAGAGAAAATTTGTTAAACTCCAAACAACACCTGCTTTATATAGCTGTGTTTGTAATGCTTCATCAACTGCAAAGGCACTAACACAGTTTGTTGCAACACAACATAGCTGTGGCAGGTTCTGGAATAAACATTTACAAATTATTTTGGTAACTATGTTGACTTACTAATGGTGGCCCACTTTTACCAATAGACTAAACATTTTTAAACTACTCATTGTTTTGACACAGGTTAATTTTTGATGCTTTTGTGAATAACAAACGTTTTTTTTATTTTGCATTTTTCTACATTTGAAAACACTGTCATGTTTTGTTTGTTAAAAGTTGGGATACCCAACATTGTTAAGCCTTTTCTTGCAAACTACAGTCAAATATTCCTGCCTTTTGCCGGCAAACTACATACTGACAAAACTAGTTGGTATCAATAACTTTGTCTTGAATGCCATTGCATAACAAGTATTCTGGAAAGGGTTGTCATTCTTTTGCTGTATGAATTTTGAACACACAATGTTTATTATCACGGCTACATGGTGAGGAAAATTTTTGTGGGATTGTCGGTATATTGCAGGTTCCTTTTGCTAAACTAGGACCCCTTACAATGTAATGTCACATATCCTTGTGAAAATACTTACAGTGTTCTATTTTCTTCTCCATTATAAAACCAAACCATGTTTGTGTTAAACATTCATAAATATTTAATAATAATGAAATATTTAAGAAATAATATTCAAATTTGACAATGAAAGTTAAAATTTTAAATGGGAATTAAATTCCAGAAAAATATAACTTGCTTTCAAACAGCAATAAAATGTTTTTACTTCATGAAATCTACCTAACCAGGAACACTTCTTTCACGTGACACAAGTTAACCTTCAGTTCAATTTTAAACACAAACAAAATATAAATAAAGATGCTTTCCAATTATTAAAAATAAAACACATTTTAAGATAGAATTTAGGTGATTTCCACCAACATGTTTTTTGACCAACAACGTTTTGATGAAAGTTTTTGATAAATGTTCTGCTGCATTTTAACAAATAAATAAAGTGTGTGTACATGCTAAAGTGCAAAATAAACTTACTTTGTAATGAAGTATTTGAGATAATCCATTTATGATAACATTACTATTCATAAATTTTTCTCGACATTCTTCAAATTCAGCAGAGACGGAAAAAATTTTGACAGCATGTAAACAAACTCTTGTTGGTAAGTCATTAATATTAGTTGTTGAAGAAAGAAGGGATATGCATCTTGAAAACGCCTCTTGCAGTACCTACATGAGGTACACAGACAATTAGTTTAGCTCAATATATAAACACTGTATTAAGTGAAATACAACCTCTATGCCACTTTCTCTGCGTAGTTCTTGGGCATTAAGTGCAGAACAATTAACAACATGAAAAGCAAGCTCGGTTGCTTCAGCTAAAACAGGTTCTGATTTACTGAACAATTGAGAATCTTCAGTTTCCATGCGGATGGTCTTGATGAGAGCAGGAAATCCAGCATATTTGTAAGGTGCCAACTCTTTTGAACACAGCAATATTTTACAAGTTTAAATGTTTAAGTAAAAATATAAAGTGGTATTACCTTCTTTATATCGTTTGAATAAAATACTTTGTGTTTTTAACACAAGGAGAATGTTGCATGGATCTGGTCCACTTAAGTTTTTCCTTTTTTTAGAACACAAAAATTCATATGCCTTGTTTACAGTTTCAAATATTTCCTAAAGAAAATTTTGTTAAAAAAATGTAGTACAAAACAATTTCAAATACAACTGTACTAACCCTGCCTTCTGGATTTTTGTCTGGGTGATATTTCTGGGCCATGCGGAAGTATGCTTTTCGAATTTGACCCTCATGAAACCTGAAAGTGTGATACAGTTGTGAAACATAAAAAAAATGAGAATGTAAAAAGTTTTCTTGCTAATAAATCACTGTGAATTTTTATATGTATTTACAGAGCCATAGTTGCATTAAATTAAAAAAATGTAATAGTGCAGTTTTTTGTGAATGTTTTACTACTGCTAGTACATATTTTTAATATTCTGGTCTATTATTGTGTATTTCTTGAAAGTGCATATATTTTGCACCACACTTATGCCTGCCCAACTGAGCTACAGGAGATTAGCAGTTAGAGAGGGTATTATTGTGGTCAAAATACACTGGTACACAATTGCTTAATTTGCCAGGTAACCATCACATTTAAGTTGGGGGATCTCTATCACCGTAATCAGACAACACAGATGTGTTTTATTATATCGCATGACAAGGCCCACTGCCAAGGCCATTACTGGCAATGCAGCGAAACTGGATTCAAAGTGTATCTGGACCACAACATACCCACCCTTACCATGTGGTGGTGTTGCCTTGTCATGCAACAGAAACACTTCTGCATTACTCAAATGCTTTTTTATATTATAAATGACATTGATAGGCATTTGTAATGAACTACTTACGGTGCCTTGTCAGGCGACAAATGAAGTACAGAACAGGCTTCTTCATAAGACATATTTAATGGCTTTTTTTCAACTTCATTTTTCCACAACAACAAAACATCCTTCAGTAATTCAATTGGATTCATTATTGGCCAATCAGGAAATTTAGTTTCATCGCACAAATGACGCAGATAATATATATTGCAGAACAGTTCTTCTTCAAGTTGAGGGTAACTGATTTTTGGTATTGGAACATACTGATACACAGCCCTGACATTACAATACAGTCTTGGTGTGAAATCAGCTATGTGAACAGCTATTTTTTCTATCATGTAGCGCCTAAAATGATAAATACAGTTACCATTAGAAATAAAGGACTGTTTGTCATCTGGTCTTTTACAGTTACTACACCATACCTCATTTCTCCATTCCAAATTGCTTCTGGTGTATCAAAATCACCAAGAAATATCTCTGAAAACTTTTCTGGTCCATGATTTTCAAGATAATGAATCATAGCCTCAGGAAATAATGCTCCAAGAATGCTTGAAGATAACATGTGTGACATTTTCTGCAATAAAAACAAATAATCACTTCTTTTGTTTATTTTTTTTTAACTTTTTATAGTATAAATTGGTAAGAAAACACATCCATTTCACCACTTTAATAAAATACCTCATCAGAACGGAAAGCTTGTTTTAAGTGCAAATACTTTAAAAATTTTGCTATTGGTAAGATGTTGGATCCAGTATACATCAAAACAAAGAAAAACACGCCTAAAATAAAAAATGTATATATTTGTTAAAGCATCTTGGGTAATCAATGCTTGCTCCTAACATTATTTATTGCATTTATGTGTACACATTAATTAAGTTTTTAAGGTTAAGTTCAAAATTGTGATCAAATAAAGTGCAAGAGAATTTTTTGTTGGAGGTTGTACATTTGGATCAATTTTGGATTGAAGTTCAACTTTTTCTTACCAGTTAAATATATTTTTGAAAAGACAGGATTGTTGTCCATGGCATGTAAAAGTAAAACAGATGTTTTTTCAACAAGTATTGGATCAAATGTCAGAAGTATCTGAAAAAAATGTTTGGTTGCATTATTATTTGTATATAACAAAATTAAATAGGGCAAAAACCTTAATCACTGTAATTTAACTGCTTTAAAATGATAAAATTCACTTAAAACATACTTGAATGCAATGTGGAAGACACACTCCATCACTCAAAATTCTTTTCACTTTAGGCATTGGACGAACAACAGCATCAAACGAATCCCTGCCGAAATTTTAAATTTTTAAAGTTGAAGACAATAAAGTGTACACAACTTACCGACTGGGATAATTTTGACACAGTGAAATGAGAATATTTAAAATAGTTGTGGCAATCTCAGATTCATTCAAAATAGCTTGGCCTGATGCCATTAAAGACCACTTTAGCTGAGTAACAGAGTGCAATGGACGCCATCCATCCATTCCCTGAGCCCAACATCTACTTTTTGGGTTTAAAATTCCATCTTGCCAAAAATCTTTCATCTAATAATATTTTTTCAAATAATGTTTAAAAACAGTACAATTGTATGAAAGGAAAAGTAAATTAAAACATGTTCGAATAAAAAAACAGTACTTAAGAATACAACTGTAAATAAACACTGACGTAAAGGACTGGAAATTATTTGTGTTTCTAAATTCCTGCAAATATAAACTTATACCTCTTGGAAACTGTATGGACCAAGCCTTTCCTTTTCTTTATTTCCAAAGTACCATTCTTTCTCACCATCGCGAGACAGCATTTCTGCTGATGCTTCAATGACATTTCGCTGTGTGGGAACATGTGCTCTACTGATATGTAGGTGGGCGAGACTCAACAGCTCTACAAATGCCTTTATTCCATTTGCATCAATTATTTCCTTCATGTTTCGCTGCACAAAAATATATCATCTGTACAAAATTGTGGGTAATACCATATACCATAAATAACAGCGAAAAACCTAATTACAGTATACACCATAGTAAAATTCAGGTTTTTTACCTTGTGTTTTATTAATTTTTCAAAAAAGAGCACAAGCCGATCTCTCTCTGTTAAATCCAAACACTGCCAAAACAAAACATGAGAAACATAAAACATTTTTTACCAGTAATATATATTTTTTTATAATTGCTGATTAACATTGTAAGTGCGTTGGTGTTTTAAATGCAACTGCATCATCATCAGTTTTACTCAACTTTGTCTATCTGCATTTGCCTTTACACACAGTATCACAGTCAGCTTATTTTTGCAACATGATGAAAAACGCAGTTGTGTTTAAACATCTGCATAATCACAATGCTAATTATCTATTTCTTAGCTTTAGCATATAAAGTATTTTGCACCTACAAAAAATCAGTTTACCCGTTCAAGCATTCCAACAATGTATTTTGTATCATTGAATGGACCAATGTCTTCCCAGTATCTCGCATACACAATTGACATGGCTTGAAGACACATACATTTCATGCTAGTCTTTGGTGACAATAGAAATCGATGATACAGATCATTAAAAAGTTCATATCTGGCAAGAATAATATATTACATTTCCAACAATAAAATAAACATACATTAAAAAAGGAATAATATCTACAAAAAGATAATTTTAAAATACTGGTAATTTGAAACATAACTAGGCCACAAATATTGTTCTGTTGCTGCAATATAGATTGATTTTAAAGTATTATATGCCAAAAGTATATGTATACCACATAATGTACATTTTTGTTTGTTCTCATAGCGCAATGTCACACATTTATTTGTTTGTTTGATAAAACAGAGAGTGAGCTTTGTGTTGAACCTTAATCTCACATCTTATGCAACCAAAAAGTAAGTTAGTGCTCAGTAACAGTCAAGGCACAACCAAAACTTGTTTAGCCATGGTCTCACAAATTTACAATTGTTTGTTAGTAATTATTGGTTTGCTGAGTTTATTTAGCAGAAACTAAGTTTTTACATCGGGTAAATAGTTTGGTAAATTGCAATCAGAACAAACTTGAATGATATTGTAAAACTGTCATTGGTGGCTAAAGTGGCACAAATGTTCACAGGAGCCTTCATGGTAATACCCCTACATCTACATGTAAAATACAATACCTCCAAAAATAGAGCCTTGATGACCAGAAAATTGAAACAAAAAGATAGCAAAACAGTATACTTGTCTAGTTGAACAGGTCCAAAAAATAAACCAATAGCAACCAAAACAACTGTATTTGAAAGATATCAAGAGATATTTTTCCACCAAACAAACACATGCACAGATTTTTTTTAGTGAAATGTTACTGTCAGAAAATTAGTTTTTCAAATAAAATTTGATTGGTCCTGTGAATGGATGTATCATCCAAATTCTTTAAGTAAGAACAACTGCATTATTTTAATTCATGCGGCACCATGTTTAAGATGGTACAAGATACAAAAACAAAACAATTTTGCTTCTTACGGTCGCTTTATAGCAAGACTGGGCTCAAACTCCTCCTCCAACAACAACCTTAAGTAATAGTCACCAATTTTGATTTCTTCTGATAGGCAATCATATGGCACCTTTAAGGTTGAAAAAAAATTTTTTTTTTTAAACTAGTTTAATTTAAAGGCGAAAAGTTAAAAAAAAACAATAACAACTTTAATTTAACTTTGAAGAATATTAAAGTAACTGTAACAATCTGGTTTTTACTAAATGTTACCTCAAATTCACTGTGATTCCAAGACATGTTCATGTGCTGAGCTAATTCAATGTCCATGTGAAAACCCCGAATTTCATTTTCCAGTGCACTTCTTAGTTCCTCTCTTGTCTTAAAATTATTTTTTTGACACAATACAACAATATAAATTAAGTTCCTTTTGTATCATAATTTCAACAGTAATTCTGTACTTACTTTATGATTCCATATCAGGTTGGACTTGGCATGATCTTTGTTAAAACTACAAGGCAACACAAAAGTTTTGCAAAACACTTAATATACTTTTTGCTTTGGTAGTAAATATTTAACAATAACTGTGATGACATTTTATGTAGCTACTTCATCAAATCCAAGTGATATGAAAGCAGACATAATAAGTAAAATTGAATCGTAAATTACTATGAAAATTTAGGTGCATGCAATGCACAACTGTACCTATAGTAGAACAAAAGCCAATTTGCTTCAATTTTTATCCTTTGTCTGCGTTTTCTCAAAACAATTGGCTTTGGTTGGTTTTCCTCCTGTGCCTTAATACCCATTGTGTCTCTCCAGTGTACAAGAAAAACCTGGGCCTTTTTCGCCACTATTCGCTCAACCTTAATTATTTACATATAATTTTTATTAAAACTTGGGTACATAGAATAAATTTTTCTGGCAAACAAATTGTACTTACTTGTTTCAGTTGCTTATCCAATTGTTTTAAGCGTGAATTCGACTGACTTTGATTCTAAACCCAAACAGGTTTTTCCATGGTAATTTTTTTGTAAAATCAGAAATATTGGTACTTACAATGGCAGATGTTAGGTTGTCTCTCACATGTAACAAATCTTGTTCTTCTTCTGGCACATCATCTTCTGAATCAAGATAACTTAACAATCCTGCAGGCTAAAAATGTTTGATAAGTGACATTTGCATCATGTAAGTAACAATGTCATGTGTAATAACAAAAAATAAGATTCCGCATTTACAGACGTATTATAATTGGTAAAAAAATTCCTCAGCATTCAGGAGGCAGTGGACAACAGAAACAAAATCACCATTTTCAAGGCTAAATCACATGATAAATTACAGCACAACTTACAAAGATTCTTCTCAGCATCTCCATAGAAGGTGGGTTGCAAGCTGTCCACAAACCAATTAAATGTCTACTTAACTGTTGATTAGTGGCCATTCGCAAATCCACAGACTTGGTGAACAAGGCTGTGTGAAGGTGATGTGGTAATGCACCCTATAACAACATCATGGAATGCTCACAAAGCAAAAAAAGATAATTATTTAAAGCAGGCAAAAAATATAGGTTGCAAAGTTTTACGAATACAACCATAAAAATTTTGCAATGATATTCTGGTCCTAACTCCTTGCAGAAAGAAAAAAGGAATTATGTGTTTTTTTACGCCATATTCAGTTTACAATGTTTGCCAACAACATGTCTTCGACAGGGTCTCTAACACTAAAAATATATTGGCATTATAATGAAGGTTCAGAATCATGCGATCAATTTTTATCCTCCTAAGAGTTCGTACAGGTAAACAAATGATTTAATGACTTGCTGCAAAGATTGCTTTTATATGTTTGAATATACCTCTGTTAAAGCAAGCTGCTGCATATAGGCTGCTGTTTCTGAATCACCTTCCTCAATAATTGCTTTCATCACCATTCCAGCACCTTTTACAATAGCAGTTGAAGGATGCTGAAAAAAATATCACGTAATTTTCAAAATATCATATTATGATTGCCACCAGAGAGCTTTCTTTTAATTTACCACATTTTACCCAAAATAGGTACCAAAGTAATAATAATGAACACACTAAAACTGCTTTAAACCAACCCAGTCATCAACTATTTACATTAAAATTTTGCAGGACCATGAAAACTATTTTGATTGAAACTACCTGAAACAGCCTGAAAAGGCACTTTCCTTTCTCAGCCACCAATTGAAGCAACTCATCAAAACATTTTCCCTCCGTTGTTTCACTGTGAGGAGCACACAGGGAGAAAGTAAAGAAATCCAAAAGTGAACTGATGACCATAGCTCCTTGTCCCTTTGTCTAAAATAATCAACCCATTATATCTGAAAACCATCTTTACAAAGACATTTTATTAATATTTTTTCTATATCATAAATTTAACTAAGGTAAGCAGTGAACTGTTATTTGCATGGTTACACATACAGGGACAGGTACAACCCAAAAAGAAACATTTGGCCCAATGAGCTATTTCAACATGCTTGTTTTTTGTTTATCGTGCAAATTTTGTTTAATTTGGGGTTACCACATTAGGTTGTAACTTTTGTATCCCTTTCACAAACAAGTGGATTAAAAGATAAATATTTTGTCACAAAGAAATGTATTCAGCATGATGTAAATGCTACATGTTGAATAATGTGAAAATATATCATTTCTTAGACTGGGCCTATGCATTTGTCAGTGGCAAAATTAAAAATCAAATATGAAAATGTCATCTGTTGCTAATTCATACTTATTTACATGGGACAAATGCATTACTTTGTAAATAGATGGATAGCCTGTGTACCTTGATTATATTCAGACAATTTTAAGAGTTTTTTTTTAAGAGTATCATCACATCACAAAATATACTAAAGAACAAAACTGACAGGTTACATCTAACAGGAAGAATAATGTACTACCGTAAGATACTTTTTTATAAAAATTTAATCAGTAATTTAACTTCATGCAAGGTAATAAAAAAATACAGTTGTAATATTAGTGGCAGTTATAAATATAAAATGCCTCACTGTGGTACTTGGATTTTGTCAAAGTTAATTAAATTGTCAATCAAACCATGCCTGTAACAATAAAAAGATTCCCAACCCCTGGTCTAATTTTAATGCTATCCTATATAGCAATTATAAGACAAACAATATTTCAGTATTTTACAGACAAGTATCAACACAAAAAATATAAATTGGTTAAAATCAATGCCTGAAATAAACAATGTCACTTACAGATTTCTTTTCAAAATGATCAAGCAAAGATTGCAGAAACTGCTTGGATGAAAGCAGGGAAGCTTTGTTCAATTGTTCTTGGCGAAGGTCATAATTGTCATGCATTGGCTGTATATTGTATATTATAAATTGATATGGTTATAACTTGATCATTACCATGTGAAAAATACATACACAAAGCAGTGACACAAGGGTATCAATAGCAGCATGTGAAACACCATCATTTCCAAGCTGAAGAGATTTTATTACTTTAACACCAAGATGTTCACGAAACCTGCAAATAAATACAAAACCATACTCATATAATCGTCTGGTATCTGGTAAAAACTAAAATTGTAAAGTATGACTTGAAATTTATTTATTTATCATTCATTTTAAGATTTACCTTGGCATGGATGTAAATGCTGCAAACCCAACTTTTGAAGCAACTAGCCTTCGTAAAAGATGAAATTGTGCCTCAACATCTTCAGTACATGCCTCACCTACACAAAAAAATTAAAATGACAACCTAGTTTTGAAAACTTTTTTCTGTCTTTACATTATTTTTTTTAGTTGTGGTCAACCTCAAGGTTAAAGGTTTACCGCAACTAAATGCTAATAGAGTTCATGTTCATGTAACATCACATTGCTCTGTGTGCTATCATAAAACCAAATGTACATTTAATGAAATTATTGGCTATCAGTTATTCACTGGTGGTATTTTCCAACACTGCCTGTGAGTTGAGAAATGTGATGACACAATATTTCACATTGCACCAAGCAGGGTGGAATATTGCTTTTTGTGAAGGCTCTATCAAAAAGGTAAGTCTATCTGGCAAATGAGAGTGAGACTTCATGCCTTACAAGCTCCATCGTTACAAGAATCTTCCAGAAAACCAACAAGTTCTCTGGTCATGTTAAACAGCCCTGATATTTGGCATACAAACCATCCCTATCCAGAACAGATCCAAGTGCACTGGTTATCATTTTTTCCTTATTTTCTGTGAAAAATCCATCCTGTTTGACAGACCATTGCAAACCACTGTGTGACATAACCAATGTATTAGTCAATAAATATAATTACATGTAAAAGTACCTCATATAAATACCTGTAAGGAATGGAACTGTTAAATCTATTGACAATCTCCATGAAATTTGCTACTGGTGGTTGAATAAGGTATTTGAGATGCAAACTTTCAACTTCTTCTTCAACATAATTTGCTAATGGTCCAAAATGCAAACCCTTGTCTGTTGGTAACATCTGGCCACAAAAAATTAACATTTATTCAACAAAAATTATGAATGCCAGAACTTTGTATGTTCTTTAAGTCCTTGGTACAAATTCACGACAATTAATATCACCAATTTTTAATGGCCTACGTTGAACATATGTGTTCATATGTTCAAAGCACCCCTAATTTAACATATAACACGTTAATACTTGCCTTGACACAAATATCTCTATTTCCTGAGCTTCTGGCACCATCCATAATGGTGGCTAAAAGTGCATCTCTATCAGTTGATACATAAGTCCTTGATTGACCATTTTTGTATTCAACAATAAAGATTTGAGGATTTTGTGAGCTTCTGACAAGGGCATATATCTAAACCAAACATGTGCAATGCTTAAATACTTTTACTTATGAACAGACACTTATATCACGATACATAACACATTAAATATTGCTTAGTTATATTGCCAAAAACAAAAAGTTTCAAGTTTTACAACAATGCTACCCTGTGGTCTTTAACACAAGCAAGCATATTATCAGATCCTTATTATTTTAATTTATTATTGTTCTTTAGAAACATGCATACTGTTGGAAGTTGTAACCATTTAAGAAACATGTAACTCATGCTTTTTTGTTACAATCAACTCTGATACCAAAACTTGACATAGCATATATTATCTTTTTCACCAACCAAACCTTCAAGCCAAATCAGTCAATTTACCTCAGCTAATGGCTTCAAAGTTATAATGCTGTAGGAGTTTGGATCTCTTTCTAAAATGCAAGTCTCAGTTAAGCACAGAATCCGTTGTGGTGGGACCTGTATAAATACATGCCAATATTAAATACATGCCAAAGACAAATCCAAACTACAACATTTTCACCCATTTAGAGATGAAATTGATATCCTGTTTGTTACACACAAAAGCAAATATTTACTTGGTTTTCCAATTTTATTTGCACAAACACTATTGGCTTATCAACCTGCAATGCGGTGTACACTATAGCCAGAGACAATTTAAATTCAGTAGGAAAAGGCTTTTCATTCTGGAGTTAATTTGGCCTCTCCAAGATATTTCTTGATTTAATAGTTCCTAAAAGTATATACCTACTCCTACTAATTATACATAAAAGGAAAAATACCTCCTGTTTCTGCGAGTATTTTGATACAGTAAATTCTGCAATGGAGGTTATGTGTTCATCATCTGAATATTTTCCAAATTTATAGTTTTCAAATTGAAACAATGATATTGGGTCTTTCCGCAACTTTAATGATCGTCCAAGAAGTTGGGCAGCATCAATACTGGCTTTGATAATATCTTTTGCTTCTTCGCACACAAACATATGCTAAAAAATTGTAAAATTTTAAATAAAACTTCTAAAACTTTTAAATTCAAATGGAATCATGGAAAACACTTTTAACCTGAATAGTGTAAAATTATAGTGGTGATAGAGGCTTAACACAAAAAATGTATTTTTAAAGACAAAATTGGTGGACTGCATTATAATGTCAAGAAACCACTGGCTAAAACATCCATCTGCAGTAGGATTGAAAAAACTAAATATAATCTACATTTAATTTTTGTTTTACAAGCTCTTATTGTGCTTCATCCATGCAACATTTTCACACAAAAAATACCTTACCAGTCGCTGAAGCTTGTTGATAACCACAAACCCGTTTGGGGAATCTGAAACCTACAGTAAAAAAAACACACGAAAACAGGACATAAACGAATAAAATGATTTGCATAATGCATCTACTCACATAATATTTAGTTTTATCTTAAACAAGTACAATAAAACTATTTTTGAAGCATGAAACATTTTATTACATTGGTCAGTACAGCACAGAAAATGCAAAGTCTTTAGAATTATCTGTGACTGGAATTTATACATGTGCATGTAAAGTAACCAACACGTGAAATATATTCGAAACATGTTAACACAGCAATTGCAGACTTTCTTGAACAATACTAAACAAAACAGTTCAACACATAGGTACTTTGTGTAAGATAAAATTTTATTTACCAGTGCAAATCCTTCAATATCAATGTAGTCATAAAATGAAAGCAATTTTAATGAACTTCTGTGCAGTTGGTTAAGTGCGGCACCAGCAACCTAAAAGTAATTTTTTTTAACATAATTTACGCAGTATGTATTTGAAAACACCAATGAAAATGGTGGTTATTAAAAAAAAGTTGTTTTTTTTAGTGTTGGAGCAAAACGCAACCTTTCTTTCCAAATAATTGAAAAGTGCCAAATGTATTTAAAATAAATAAACGTTCCTAGCTGTTTTGGTCATATTTACAGCAGTTTAATAAGTTGTGGTTTAGTTATGGTAAAAAATCACTGATTTAAAACAAATTATACCTCCAAAATCACTGGTACATTTCGCGAACTCCATTGGGTTTTCATTGCAGTGTACTTTAATGGTTTTTGCCCAGAGTCATAAGATGCCGGACAAAATCTCTTTAAAAGTTTTGACAAATAATGTATATATATATACAAGTTAAATACTAACTTTTTACAAACGTATAACTAATAGTCACTTCTAAAGAATTATTATTTGGCTTTTTTCGCACCTTGGTTATAGTCATCAGGTGGTCACGATGGTCGCAAGAAAACTTCATTGATTCATTTTTTTTTCCAGACTTTCTTAGCAGTATTAAAAAGTCATTGCTGTTCTTTGATTTGTGATCAAGGATGATGCCACAGAATTCACTGTATGACCACTGCAAAATAAATATAATAAAGATGTTAAATTACTACATTACATGTTGTTTCAGAATATGTGCGAGTTTTGGGAATTTCTATTGTTACTTGTGGTCAATCTTCACTAAATACTGGTGAAACTATTGCTTAAATGACAGTTTGTGTAGTTGTATTATGTTTCTGATAAAGATGCCCATAAGTAAAAAGACGAAAGATATGCTTATTAAAAGCACTAGATTTTTCTTGAGGAGAATTCTTGGGAGTGCCACATCAATGACTTCACAAACAATACATAACAATAACCTGTTTGATTAATAAATAAAAACTGGATCAAAAAACCAAAGGCCCCTGGCAGGCTGTCGATCGCACACCGTATCAATAATTATATATTAAAATCCCAACAAAGCGATCTTCGCGACTATGGGATATATGTGGCCTCGTGCAAAACATGCGGAGCCCAGTATGTTGGGCAGACAAAAAACAAGTTTTCCACTCGCTCACAGGTCTACTTGGTACCAGTTCGAGTGCTCGCTAGATAGCGATGCTACGGCGTTAGGTAACCACTACCTGAAGAAGCATAGCGAAACCTTCCAGCAAAGACCCACATTGCCAAGTTGCTATGACGTGACGTTCGTGCAGAAACCACCTGCAGGGAGTTTGGATGTATATGAGGACTTATGGTTGCACAGAATACGGGCACAAATCAATGTGCAAACCATGGTAACACCATCATGCAAATAGTTTGTTTTGCTATTTCCCGCTGTAGGCTTATGTTTGCGCTTGTTTTAGCTGTAACGGGTTGATGACTTTACTTGTGTTGTTAACCTGTTTTTATCATCTTATCATTCACCGAGTCTTATCAGTCACACCTGTTCGCCCACAGGCCTACATGCATGCAGTTCGCGACGTCCATTTCCCTTCCACTTTTTCTGTTTTTTCATTCAGTTGCTTCTGGTTGTTTGTGTGCTCACTCGGTGTCAGCGCCAGTGTTTTTTTGATAGTATAGCAGTACAGAGAGGTTTAACCCCATGCAGTTAATTCATACTTTTATTATTTCTTAGTTAACGCTTGAAACCCGAATATTTTTATAGTTTTTATTTAATTTTTTATTTATTTTTAGCTTTCGTAACCTTTTTGCATTAGATTCTTTTTGGCAGTTTTGGTTAATGGAGGAACTGATGATGCCGTTTTAGGCGAAATATATTTTTCTGTTAATAAATCCATCTGAGCTGTCTAAAGATCGCTTTGTTGGGATTTTAATATATAATTACAATAACCTGTTTTGTGTTTTTCAAAAGAAAGCACCATATATTGTGCTGCTTATTTGGGGTTACAATAACCAGGATTAAATAAAATATATCTACTATTAAACATCGCTGAAGTTCAAGAGAGTGCAAACTGACCATGAGATTTGATAAACAATATAATTTTAAATGTATGACTTGTAACAGGGTTGCACTAAGCATAAACAAAATGTTGTTTTCCTATTTTCTGTAATAGTTTATGCATTAACATGACAACCAAGAATACCCTCATTTGAGCATCACAAAAGCTGTTGTTTTGTTGAAATATTAGAGTGAAGACCTAAATTAACAAAGCAGTACTGGAAACTTTACCGATTTATTGGTTTGCCATGTGTATTTTCATGGAATTCCAGGATATTTTAAAGGAGCGGGCAGTTAGGGAATTAAGGTTAATTGTTGTGAAAACGAACGCCCGTTTCAGTGCAAATCGTTGCATAAACATTAAATTGCACAATTATGTAATGTTGTAAACATTCGAATGTGTGTTTTTGCGGCAGTACTTACACAGTAGTTTTATTACTATTAGTATTACTTTGTAAGAAAGGTCTTGAATATATTTGTAACCACAAAGGGATTAAATGTAGGTTTACACAGGCAAGAAAACAAATAAAACCTATTTTTGCATGCTTTGGCCCGCTATTCCTTTTTGCACGCGGAAACAGATTTTTCTTGGGAGAAACTTTTGAGAGTTGTACATGTTTAACAACTAAACCGAAACGCACATCATTACACACTGGGACACCACATGTCATCGCAACAACATGAAAACAAGGCATTTCATCTTTAAAAATGTACTGCTCTTCTGGCATAAAATATACGTCTCGCCGCATGGCAGACGAAATGTCGAATAAATACAGCACGTATATTTTATGCCAGAAGAGCAGTACATTTTTAAATTGCAATATGCTTGGCAGCAACAGGAATTTCACATTTCGTCTTTAGATTGGCGAAAAATGGCACTTGTTTCATAAAAATACAACATGTTCCGTAACAATGCTTCTTGTTTGAAAACAATGGCTAGATAAATCAGGGTGGTGCCTCCCTGTTTTTTTCCAAAAAAATCAAGTCGGCTAACATGCCTATGGGTCAATGTTAAAGAATTTTCATAGGAATTGTGAAAAAAATTTAAGTTTATTTCATAAAAGGAGGGAGGGCCCTTGAAGCCCCTCTGGTTATGCCCTTGTGTTTTTTTTTGACAGTGAGCACTTTAATTTTAATATGGTGACACTTAGTTGCATGCAGATGCCTTGATTACAGATGCCTTGATGAACTGTGAGCGAGTGGAAAGATAATTTGGCTGCCAGAGTGAAAAATATCCTATCAAAAACATTTTGTTAGCTTTCTGTTTACTGGGTCAATAGACCAATGGGTTCCCTGTTACAAACTTTTTAGACTGAACACAGTAAAACAGTTTTTATGTTGTATTTCAAGCACATTTCATCACAAAAACCTAAAGGCGTTACTAACCTGATTTGTTACTTGTAAGGTACTGGGATTGTATGTTGTAATACCCTTTGTACCAACAGCAAAAAGACGTTTATATCTGAAATATAAAATAGGATACAGGATAGACTTTCCAAATATTTTTATGTTGATGTAGGTTATGTTACATAGTGCCTTCAAAACAAAAAGACACCTACAGCATGAAATTTGTTTGTCATTGTTTACACAACAAATTCAGTAGAACTCGTTTTTATATTTTTTATTTAGTTAATCTAATATTTTAGATTAGGAGGTATAAATTAGTGATGTATATACTGAATCATCTAAATTAGGTTCTGACCAAAACTGAATTGTTTTGCCGAAAAAATGTAGGTTGTCTAAACAATTAGGCGGAGAAGACACAATGTGTGCCCGAAATACTATTAACCTTCAAAGCAATTAAAATTATCCATAAGGTCCAAATGCTATTGTTGGTATTGTAGAACGTTATTATTGTGCATTTATAGTTTGGTTTTGGCTGAATCGAAACAAATTATTCGGCCAAAACCATGCTTCGCCAATTTTGCTGAATCTGCCTAATAAATTCGGCAAACTAAAGCTTCAGTACAAGACTAGTATAAATGATTTATAATCTTTTTCCTCTGTGTATATACACAAACCAGATTGGAAAGTTTGTTTTTTGCGCGGAGGTTTTCGTTTCGGCGATCGTTAATTGCGCGGACGATTGCAACGTTTTTTGTATGTTAATGCATTAGCTAATTAATATTGCGCGGATTATCGGCGAATTTTCGAAAAAGTGCGCGGAGGATATATCCTCCGCGCACGACATTTTTTCCAGTCTGGTACACAAACCATGTGTTTCAGTAACATTTTTCCAACATTGTAACATCTTAATCACTGACTAACCAACATTATCATAAGTAACAGTTTATTGTCATGATATCACCAACTGCTTTCCAGGTAATCTGTGAGTAAGGTTAGAAACACATGTTGAGGTGCAATTTGTTTAGACTGCAAGTTACAAAGATGTCCAGGTGTTTTATATATGAAATAAACATTTTCGGACAATCCACAAACTCTGCCTAATCCAGACAAATTGCATCTGGATTAACCGAGTTATACTGTTGTTGCTTTTGAACTAATACTGCACATGGTTCGATACAAAGTAAAGGCATAAACACAGCTATGATTAAGAATTTGGTGACTTTAAATACTTAGCACCAGTGATCCAATTATATAACAATTAAAATTATCAGTTTTGAAAACCTTTCATGCCTTACAACAAACCAGCAATATAGTTTCTCTTATTATCAACCTATGACATATGTCTTGAATATGAAATAAACAAAACTGTACTACCTGCCCCTCCAAGAGTGCTTTGTTGTGTAATAACAGGCAACATTTTTGTTGTCAGACAAGTTCGCCATTGGGCAGAATTCTCCCCAAAATTCAGTGTTCTTTATTCCTTACTTGTTTTCATTTACAATCTAGGTAGGCTACTAAAGCACATTCTAAATTAGCTAATTTTAAAAATTTTGTTGGATGTGACAAAATACAGATGGTAAACTGGCATGGGATCAATTCCATTATATCATTATTTAAATGTAGACCCATGTCATAAATGAATTTTTTTTAAAGGAAATGCAGGTCACACACCACGTAAGAAATCAGTTTAGTTTAGCATCAAGAAACAAAACTCATAAAAGTGATCAGTATAGGCTACTTGTGACAGACCAGCAGGGCCAACATTGGTTGTCGACTAAAATCAGTTTTTTGGACAAAATCGGTTGCCTAAACACGTGACGTGACTGACGTGCACATTTTTTTGGAATAAATACTGGATAAAAAGTCTGTTTTTGAAATAAACAGATAAAAACACCATCACGAAAGGAAACTGGCTTGACAACAAATCGTAAATGCTGCACTGAAGATATTGAATTGTCCTAACCTGAAAGATTGTCGCAGAGATAGAAGGGTTTGAATATATTGCTGGAAAACAAGACTTCGTTCAAGTTTTCAACATCCAAAATAGTCATTGGATAACAACATCGGACTGATTCAGCGAAAATATTGCAGCGTTTGTAGCGAACACAGTGTTTATTAGTATGAAAAATGTAATACTGGCATTGTTTATATTCGTGATCTGTTTCCCACGTATAAAGAACAACTCAAACGTGTGCAAACCTTTTAACAACAACCGCCCTGACTCTCAATAACCTTGAAATCAATAACCTCGACTGCTGTCGTACGTTTTAGTCATCTCAATAAAAGATTGTTTACCTAATTGGTGTCGGATACACGGAGTTTATAGAAGAACGCGCTAAAAACGCAAGGCGTTCAATACATTTTGTCTCGGCTGCTGTAACTGAAATTAAATCTGCTGACGAGTGATTCCGCACTAGACACCGCATTTTTGCAACTAAGACTTTATTCAAATAAAATTATTCATATTGAAAGTATCACAGTATAACAACACAACTAGCAAAAACATAAACGAGGTCTGCACGCGCACGGCTACTGCACAGCCTTTGTTACACAATAACAAGAGTTGTGCCAAACATCGAGAATATAACATGAAACAATCAACGAGATTGGATTTGGGAATCTACAGATCCTTCTATTATTCTATTGCATCTGACGCTGCACCTTTGTCGCAACAAGATATTCACGTTACCCGAAGAGGACGTGTAATCCGAAAACCTCTTCGATATGGAGAATAAAAACGAATGGAGGGAAATGCTTCAGATAGTTTTTTTCTTTTTACAGCATGTTTTTGGAGTGTAGTGCACAGTGGAATGCAAGTGTTAAAACTTTGTCCCGAAGCCTTATATGAGGTAGAATATGCCATACAAGAACCTACTATTTGTCAAAAACAAAGCGCCCCAGACAGGGGTGACCGTGGCACATGCTGATAGCTGGTAGACTGTAGCAGGCACACAGATTTCCACTTTGTGGTACCTTTCTGTCAATCGTTGATATGTTGGGTACCAAACTAGGTACCAATCATCATATACGAACCACGTGGAGCGCACTATGGCCAAACAACTGTTTGGGATCCAATGGCGCTATCGGCTCGGCTTTCACCCAAATCATATTATAAGCGCAAAAGAGCCATTAGTCAATGAGAGCGGCAGCGGCCCAGTTTTTATACGAAATTGATTTAAAAACGGACTTGCTCAAACACAAACACTTCCTTTATGTGAGGTAACTGTAACTATTAATGTTGATTTGCAACGAACCGCCTGACTTTACGTTATAACCCTTAGTAACTATCATAATCGTTCAAGGGAATTATTCTAGATTCGACAAGGCTACGTGTTTCCAAAGCGTTAATGTTCATTTAATTTTTGAACTTACTGAAGGAAAACAGTTGGAGAAATGCACAAATTGACGGGAAATTGGTATTTCAATGCAAAAGCATATGGGCAGGTGCGACATCTCGCGACCGCGTTTATTCAACACATACCTTTTAATTACCGCAAGGCATATTAATCGCCACATTTTTCACAAGTGATCAGACGTCACAAACTTGATCACTGAGCATTAAAATCATGCTTGCAACCGTAGGTAATAATAATCCGCAGTAGTTGACCTACCAAGTTCCGAATGCACTGGTATATGTTTTAATAAGTGACTTTCTTTTCAATTCAGTTTATTTTCATCATTTTCCCGTAACAATAAAAACACGGCACAGTTAAACACAATAAATGAAACTGTTTGGATAAAGACGAGTGGCCGGTAAAAACCGCAATTGATTATTATAGACCGCAGATTGTATACATCACTCTAAAAAAGTGTGTTTTAAATAAAAGGTTTCATATGTTCGCCTACACTGTAGGGCCTACAGCAAGCGACTTCAGATCCATATTGCTTTGTTTGTGCTCGCAATCTAAATTGCAGGTACTGCTGGTTCAACTTGTGTAAAAATATAATCGTTAAAATAATAACATAGGTTTTTTATTGTTTTTAAACGTTTGAAGTTGTATTCATTCATGCGTGAAATTTATTTCGTTAAATAAAAATATTTCGCCGAAACGGCAGTAGTGCTACTACTGTCATTCTGGCAGAATCCGAATATGTTTCTTCGAAATAGTCGTTCCGCATTAATGATCACCATTTCACGAGATGGTTTATAAGATACAAACGTGTTTGTTCTGTCCATAAATCACAGTAGGTCTAGTTATTTAAACCAAAATCAAACAGGACAGTTAGTACACACAAATTAATGGCAGCAAATCCCACGCTTTTTTATCAGAATGGCTACAAACATCAGCGATTTTACGTATTTCTCTACTGGGGGTACCTCACATTCAACCGCGTGCCAAAATACTTTCCGCCCCCTATAATTTTTTTTTTGAGAAAACAATTAAAATCGGTACAAATCCCAGGCATTCCATCAGAATGACTTCAAACACAAGCGATTTTGCGTGTTTTGCTAGGGGGGGGTATGTCACATTCAACCGCGTGCCAAAATACTTTCCGCCCCCTATAATTTTTTTAAAATCTCTGTATCTGTCAAGAATGATGCGCTGATTAACGGGAAAACGATTAACGGAAAAACAAAGTACAAATCCTAGGTTTTCTATCAGAATGACTGTGTTGGAGTATCGCTATTCCCATGAAAATGAAAGATTTTGGGGTTATAAAGAAAATTCTGTATACTTTGTATTTGCCTCCAATGTGTGCACATGAAAAGGTAGTTAAAGGGATTAGTGCTCACTGCTTATATTTCTGTTTCAAATATAAATGACGGGCGTGCCATAAAACATAATAGTAAACCCTCTGCTTGTTTAATGGATGAGTATCAACTATTTACCCTCTCTGCCAATATTTTCAATTATATTTGTAACACGACCAGCTAGCCTTGTCACAGGGGTTTGACCGCACCGTCAGGAAAGAACAGTATTCTTTTATTCTGCGGCACAGTTAACAAACTGTGACACGTTCACTAAACAAACAAACACATATTAGCGAACAGTCACATGCAACATAACAGACAACATTATTGAACTCACCAATACAAGATGCACAAGGACCGACTTCGAATAGCATTCGGTTGCACCAGGTGAATTTACGTTATGCAGTCACTATTTTGTTATCAACTTAAGTCAATTCACTGCAATTCACAACAGATATTTAATCACCAAAACAGTTTAATGCACGCGGACAAGTTCAACACGTGGCAAACATTAAGACTGCTGGCACTAGCCTTGCATCATACA
This sequence comes from Ascidia mentula, assembly GCF_947561715.1. Classification (NCBI taxonomy): domain Eukaryota; kingdom Metazoa; phylum Chordata; class Ascidiacea; order Phlebobranchia; family Ascidiidae; genus Ascidia; species Ascidia mentula. The sequence goes on along the minus strand of NC_138574.1, from coordinate 7,442,114 downwards.
GTTGGTAGGGGCATTGTGACGTTTCCATTGTTGTGAAATTTTCTCACATGGAAAGTTACGCGCACAGAAATCTTATACTCCCCCCCAAAATTGATAAGTCACAGCGACGTTCAATTTTTACAACACAATTTCGACGCGCGTTTGTATCAATCGTTTATCAGTGTTTCTCAGCGACCATTGTCGCCGGGTCATCGTGTGGCAGGTGATCGTCTCCTCTCCCATCAACTGGTACGACCACACACAGTTTGTGAATGGGTCTTCGCACAATCGTTCCTCTCGATCGAATTCGAACACTGCGGACCACACCAAAGTCATCAGGATTGGTTGATTCAACGCGACCGATCGACCAAGAACGTCTGGGGGCAGCATCATCAACCAGAAGGACAACATCACCGACCTGGACATTTCTTTTCTCATGATGCCACTTCTGGCGAGCGATGATTGTACGCAAGTATTCCCGGGACCATCGTCTCCAAAATTGATCTGCAATATATTGGACCTTGCGCCAACCCCGGCGCGCGTAGCAGTCCCGATCACTTGTGACGGTTGGAGGCATCCCTCCGGACGGATTTATCCTTAGCAAGTGATTAGGTGTCAATGGTGACTCACCAACGTCATCAAGTGTGACCGGAGTCAGGGGTCGCGAGTTGATAATTGATTCCGCTTCAAGCAGAAACGTTTGCAGTTGATCATCGTTGAGGACTCGTTCGTTCGTCAGCAAGGAGAGGACGCGTCGAACAGACCGAATCATCCTTTCCCAGGCACCTCCCATGTGACTTGCACCAGGTGGGTTAAAGTGCCACTGAACTTCTTTCTTTTTGAAGAACTCTTCTATTTGGTTCTGGTTCCATTCACGTACGGCGTCACGAAGAACACGCGCAGCACCCACAAAATTCGTGCCGTTATCGGAATAAATTTGCAGCACTTCGCCGCGACGAGCAATAAATCTGCGAAATGCATTTATAAAGGCATCGGTGCTTAGGTCATGTGCCACCTCGAGATGAATTGCTCTTGTAGTTAGGCATGTAAAGAGACAACCCCATCTCTTAACTTCGCAGCGCCTTTGCTTGACGACTAGAGGTCCGAAATAATCGACTCCTGTAAATGCAAAGGGAAATTCATTCATTTGCAGGCGAGCTGGCGGTAAATTGGACATAATTTGCCCTTCAGGCTTTGCGTTGCGACGCCGGCATACCAAACATGCGCGGAGAACACGTCGCACCGCCACTGCACCTTTAACGATCCAATAGCGTTGGTTCATCTGGGACAGAATGTGGTTCACGCCAGAATGTCCACACTCTGCATGGAAATGGGAAATTAGCAACTCAGTCAGGTACGAGTTGTAAGGCAAAATGGCAGGATGTCGGGCCTCAAAAGGAATAGGCGCCTTTTCCAAACGACCGCCAACCCTAAGCATTCCATCAATCATCACAGGATCCATACGAAAAACTGCCGATGACTTGCTTGGTTTCTTCAAGTTTCCATCTGGGGTAATTGCTATCATCCATTGTGAGAAATGACCTCGTTGAACATATTTCACCAACTCGGCTTCAGCCGTCCGTAGCTCATCAACTCTCAGGGCCGAGGAGTCAAATCTCGCGGTTCTCGCACTTCGCAGAATTGCCTTCAAACGCAAAAACCATGCAGCGGCACGTTTAAGTTGATACAACGAAGAAAATTTCGTTATTAAAACATCTGTGGGAGGACATTTCTCTACCACAGTAAACACACCACAAGGTTTCTTATCAAATACATTAACCTCAACCGGATCTGTAGCAGCGTCACCAAACATATTTGGCCAGCAGTCGGGCGTCTTCTTGAGAAACGATGGTCCGTCAAACCACAATTCACTCCTCACCAGGGCATCGGCTGAGACTCCCCTCGAAGCCAAATCAGCAGGGTTTTCCGTCGTCGGAACATGTTTCCAGTTCTTCACACAGGTATTCTTCTCGATCATTGCCAAACGACGAGAGACAAACAACGGAAATCTTCGTTTATCATTTTTAATGCTTTGCAGCACCACAGACGAATCCGTCCAAAATATAGAGGGACGCAGGTCCAAACACATTTCCTTTCTGACAATCAGTTCCACGTCCACAGCCAGAACAGCAGCCATCAATTCCAACCGTGGAATAGAATTTTCACCCTGGGGTGTCAGGCGACATTTACTCATAACCAAGGTACAGGTCACTTCGCTTTCTTTATTCGTTGATCGGAGGTAGCACACAGCTCCGTAGGCTTCTTTGGATGCGTCAGCAAACACATGAAGTTGACTTCTTATCACATTGGCGCTGACACCAAATCCAAATGATCGTGGAATGCGCCTTTCCTGCAGGCTGTGTAAGCAGACTAACCACTTCTCCCATTTTCGTAAGTCCTTAGCAGGCATCTCTTCGTCCCATTCAATTTCTTGCTTGCACAAGCTCCTATAAATGAGCCGGGCTCGCAACACGACGGGGGTAACAAAACCCAATGGGTCGAATAGAGAATTCATAGTTGACAAGAGGCCTCGGCGAGTGCGCGGCTTCATTGGCAACGAAACAGCAAACAGAAATGCGTCAGCATGAACATTCCACTGTATACCAAGCACACGCTCTTGTAATTCAGCATCCAGTGGGCGCACCTGCAAAGCCATTGATAATTCATTTTCCGGTAAGCGATCAAGAATCTCCTTGCAGTTTGACAACCACTTGGTCAAGCGAAATCCACCCTTCTCAAGCAAGGAGCGCAGACCATCGACAAGCTGCAATCCAGTTTCAACGTCTGCTACCGATGTGAGGCAGTCATCGACGTAGAAATTACGTTCAACCGTAGAGGCAACAATGGGTTCAAATTCACTCCCAAAATCACTAGCGGTTTGACGTAAACAAAAGGTTGCGCAGCTTGGAGACGAAGTTGCCCCGAAGAGATGTACATTCATTCTGTGGGGCACAGGCTCACCTGACAGGTTCCCACCAGGCCACCAAAGGAAACGCAAACTGTCACGATCACGAGGGGCAACTCTCACTTGGTAAAACATGGCCTCAATGTCAGCTACCAAGGCAATCGGCGACTTGCGGAAACGCAACAAGACACCAAGTAGACTGTTGACAAGATCAGGACCTTGCATCAACGTTTGGTTCAAAGACAGTCCACGGTATTGAGCTGCGCAATCATACACAACACGCAACTTACCAGGTTTGTGAGGGTTCACAACACCATGATGAGGTATGTACCACGTCCGATATTTGGTAATCAGTTTCTCCTCCGGTACTTCTTCGGCAAATCCTTTGTCGATTGTTGCTTGCATTTGCTCAGCGTACTTCTGATGCATTTTCTCGTCGTTGCTCAATCGACGTTTCAACGATTCTAATCTTTTGTTGGCCATCTTCAGATTGTTAGGCAAAACTTGGTGATCATGTCTCCACGGCAGTGGCAATTCATAATGTCCATCAATGTATTGAACGGAGTCCTTCATCAATTGGTACGTCCTCCGATCTTCCCTGGAGAAAGGACTTCCAAACAATTCGTCTTCTTCTTTGGGGATCAGGTCACTCTCGTCGCTTAGAAACATGGTATGGGCGGTGTCCATGACGCAAGTAAAGTTGGCATCTGCAGCAGATTTGCGGACAGGGTCGAGCGATCGACCTAGCAAAGACCATCCAAGAGGCGTCTTCACAGCATCTGGGCATTCGTCGTTTCCAGGACGACTGCACTGTACACGATGTGCCACAGGTACATTAGCACCAATCAACAATGTGACAGTTCCACCAGCAATGGAAGACAGTTGTAGACTCCTTATTGATGGGTGCATCTTCCGAGTTTTCCAGGTGGGAGACTTGTTCGGTTTCACAGGTATTTGTTCAACAACCACTACTTCTGGCAAGTTTATTTGCTCACCTCCATCAAGTGGTTCGACTGACACGGAAATTGCGATTGTGTCCAGTTTTTGCGGTGTCGTCATTGTGTTCAACAAAATTTGTTTGGGTCGTCCAGACGCACCTAATTTGTCTACCAACTTACGTTCACAAAACGTTGTGGTTGAACCCTGATCCAGAAAAGCGTACGTGGCAATGGAAGTGGTCCCATGGCGAACAACGACAGGTACAACATTCAGGTACACACTAGACGCGTTGACACTTGCACTGTACTCGCGACTTCGGATCGTAGCACAAGCAGGATTGTCATTCTTTACCCCTTCGGATACAGTAGGAGGGGCTGGGTAATGCAGCAATTTGTGGTGCGATTTACCATCGCATCCGTTGACTAAACAACTTTGACTGGAATCACAGTCTCTAGCACGGTGGCCAGCCTTTAAACACTTAAAACACAAACCCATTGAACGCACGAACCTGCGTCGATCATTCCACGACATTTTCCTAAACTGGACACATGCGTCAAGAGAATGGCTCCCGTTGCACAACAAACACTTCATTGGCACGTGTGTTTTGTCCTTAATTTTCGGCGCAGAAGTCGCCACAGTGCTGTGCGCAATTGCCTTCGGCCGGCGGCTTCCTTTGTTGTCTTCCTTTGATGAATACAGCGCCTTACCAAAAATCGAGTTTGCAACCTTGCTTTTTAGTGCTACAAACTCTGTAAGAGTCGCAAAGGTAGCTCGTTTTTCAGTGTCATGTTCAATCTGTGCGGACATCGAAACCCAGTCCTTTCGCATGCTAAACGGGAGTTTCCTGATAACAGCCAACATGACATCCATGGAATCAACACTAGAAGCATGTCTTATCTCACCATGTAGTGCCGTACAGCATTTGTCCAACAGCACAGATAATTTCATAAGACCATCGGGGTCGTTGTCCTTGACAACCGGAGCTGACATCAGCTGTTCTTCGCATCTTTGTGCGATAATGTGAGGTTGGCCATATTCGTTATACAAGGTTTGCCAGGCAAGCCTGTACCCTTCGGCTGGATCTTTCGCGTTAAAGCGTTCAATTTTTTCCCTAATATGGGGTTTACAGTGCTGTACCAAATACAACAGCCGCATCTCATCATTGTGGGCCTTCTTAGCAATGTAGGTATCAAACTGTCGTACGAATAGCCAGTAATTTAGTGAATCACCATCAAATTTGGTTACTTCAGGACTCGGCAAGTTCACATGGTATGCGTCCTGATACGTCTTTGGTAGTGGCGAGATATTTTGGGGACTAGGGCAACAACTATTTGCGTCTGCACGAGGGATTTCACCAAACGTACCAGTCCTATGCTTCTCGATGCATGGTGCGGGCACATTCACGGGCGCTTCCATTTGTTGCGCATTTGACCTAATTTGTGGACACGAGCCCCGTACAGCATTTGACGGCAACTGTGAGCTCGTATGTTGAAAAACATTTGACAGTAATCGTGGGCGAGGGATAGAAATTGAACTACCTTTTGTAACAGACGCCAGGCTTGAATTACCGATAGACTCTTCCTCCCATGCCTCCACTTCAGCTTCAGCGAGTTGCAAATCGTGGCGCATTTGCGCAGCGTGCTTCTCCGCTTCTTCGCTGATGCGCCGGGCTTCATTCTCCGCCTCACGTCGAATTCGTTCCGCCTCTAGCTCGGCCGTACGACGTGCACGATCTGCTTCCAGCTCTGCCGCACGACGTAGTCTATCTGCTTCTTCTGAGGCCCTTCGTACATTTTCGGCTTCTTGAGCACTTGCGAATTTCGCAAGCTTTAGTTTCACCTTACTGCGTCGAATTTCACTTCGTATAGAACTCGAGGTTGAATTTCTACTCGAGTGAACAGACAACGCGTCGGCTGGTGACAATGGTAGGGGAACGGATCTAGGCTGCGGATCATGCAGCTTCGATATCCACGTTGCGACCCTTTTATCAAATTCTTGTTTGTCTCGGCAATAATCTCGCTCACGCGAGATTATCTCAGGTAGTTTATCACTATCCGACATATTTGAGTGAAGTTCAATTAGCTTATCAAAGTTTGCATTTACTTGGGGCAGGAACTCACGTAGCGCTGAAAGATCTTGCGGCTTTTTCATAAGACTCTCTGCGCAAGCGTAGCTATCTTGTAGAGCCTTAAAGCCTCTACTATTTCGTTTTCTTGATCTTCCGTCATACGGTTTACTTGTGATGCAATTTCACGGCAATGTCCGTGGTGACCAAATCAATCGTCGATCCTTCGCTTGTTGACGATTCCTAGTTTGTTAACGATGTAACACGACCAGCTAGCCTTGTCACAGGGGTTTGACCGCACCGTCAGGAAAGAACAGTATTCTTTTATTCTGCGGCACAGTTAACAAACTGTGACACGTTCACTAAACAAACAAACACATATTAGCGAACAGTCACATGCAACATAACAGACAACATTATTGAACTCACCAATACAAGATGCACAAGGACCGACTTCGAATAGCATTCGGTTGCACCAGGTGAATTTACGTTATGCAGTCACTATTTTGTTATCAACTTAAGTCAATTCACTGCAATTCACAACAGATATTTAATCACCAAAACAGTTTAATGCACGCGGACAAGTTCAACACGTGGCAAACATTAAGACTGCTGGCACTAGCCTTGCATCATACAGTTGGTAGGGGCATTGTGACGTTTCCATTGTTGTGAAATTTTCTCACATGGAAAGTTACGCGCACAGAAATCTTATAATATTCGTTCAGACGTGACAAGCAAAGTGCAGCTAATAATATGAATTATGTAAACTGCATACAGATGGCCACTGTTGCACCTAGTTTGATGCCCAACGGATGACGGTGATTGTGTTTGGCCGTTTAGTTAGCAAAGTAGTCTGAAAGTCACACCAGCTGCACTGATGATCGAGGCCTAAAAGGTCGAAACAATGGCCATCTGTCTGCAGTTTACACAATTCAGACGTGACAGATTGGTTGAATGGATGGATTCTAGTTCAAAGTTTTTAATGGCCATTTCGTTTTGATTTGTTGTATATTGAGGACACTTACGTTATTTTGCTGATTATATTTGAACGCTAAGAAAACTTTACAGTTATTTGTGAGTGCATGTTTATTTGATAAAGCATGGACAGATTACGGAAAACGAAATTGCTCTGCATCACCTACAAAATATAATGGATTTGCAAAAAGTGCCAGGCATACCAGATTAAGTCGATTTGAATCTGCAATGTTTTTATATGGGAACAATTAAAACACACAAACTACCCAATACGACCCTTAACCGCGAAATAAAACGCATGATTTCAACGTCAAAAACTGTAAAATATCTTGATCAGAAGCCCCCCCCACCCCCAAAAAAAAATCGGAGAAAAAAAATACATCAAATCAAATAAAAACAAGGTATTTTTATCTCATAAGAATCGAGACAGTGTGGGCGAACAAAAAGAATTTATTACGGTTTCGAGAAACATAAGGTGTAAATTTTTCATTGATTATGTTACCCTAACGTACAACACACAAAAAATGCAAAATGATCATCATTTTCGGTCGTTAAATATTTCGAAAAACTGATCTAACACCATACAAATGCATTACATTTTTGAGAAACGAATGAATCACATTCACGCGAAGGGGGGGGGGGGGGGGGGAACCTGCGTAGATCTATGTCACAAATAGTAATTGTGAGTGACCAGCGATTACCGATTTGAATTGTTTTCCCGTTAATCAGCACTAGATTCTTGACAGATACAGAGATTTTCAAAAAATTATAGGGGGCGGAAAGTATTTTGGCACGCGGTTGAATGTGACGTATACCACCCTATAGCAAAACACGCAAAATCGCTTGTGTTTCAAGTCATTCTGATGGAATACCTGGGATTTGTACAGATTTAAATTGTTTTATCAGCACTAGATTCTTGACAGATACAGAGATTTAAAAAAATTATAGGGGGCGGAAAGTATTTTGGCACGCGGTTAAATGTGACGTACTCCCCCTAGCAAAACAGGCAAAATCGCTTGTGTTTCAAGTCATTCTGATGGAATACCTGGGATTTGTACCAATTTTAATTGTTTTACCGTTAATCAGCACTAGATTCTTGACAGATACAAAAAATTTAAAAAAAATTATAGGGGGCAGAAAGTATTTTGGCACGCGGTTGAATGTGACGTACCCCCCTTAGCAAAACACGCAAAATCGCTTGTGTTTCAAGTCATTCTGATGGAATACCTGGGATTTGTACCGATTTTAATTGTTTTCCCGTTAATCAGCACTAGATTCTTGACAGATACAAGAAAAAAAAATATATAGGGGGCGGAAAGTATTTTGGCACGCGGTTGAATGTACCCCCTTAGCAAAACACGCAAAATCGCTTGTGTTTCAGGTCATTCTGATGGAATACCTGGGATTTGTACCGATTTTAATTGTTTTCCCGATAATCAGCACTAGATTCTTGACAGATACAGAAATTTAAAAAAAAATATGAACATTCTCGGGTAACTGTATGCACTGATGCGGAACTCTTTTAGCGAAGAAACATATTCGGATTCTGCCAGAATGACAATAGTGTAGTGCTCAGCAGCGGGGGGAAACCTTGTCGTATAGCCGTAACAGCCGTAATAGCAGCAATAGTCGTAATAGCGGTAATAGCGGTAATAGCCGTAATAGCCATTTTGGCAACACCGCCGAGCGCTCGCTCTTGTCACCAAAAGTTCACGCTTCCAAGCTTTCTCGTAGCGTGAGCGTACTTACTACGCCCGCGATAACAAAACAAACAAAAAATCCGCCGACGCAAAGCGTGATGTTTAAAAAATAACAATTATTGGGGAAGAAATTTTAAGACATCAAAGCCACCCTTGTTCCTTCATTCATTCACTGCAGGGCTCTGGTTTGTACGCTTCGGACACAACGTGTTACAGCGGTAAACAAATGCTGTTGAGCAAAGACTGCGCGAGTCAATTTACATTTTTCTGGTAATGTCGAACATATGTTAAAATTATCTTGCAGACTGAATTTAACAAATTTTGCCATTGATTACTTAATTAATCAGTGCCACTTCGAATAAGCATTGTGATGACTTTGAACAAAGAAATTAAGAAATATGTCTCTAAAACGTGGTCTCTTACAAGTAGTTGCTTTCGTTTGTTTTGGATCCCTTCAATAATATTATTAGGTAAGCAAAATCTTCTTGGTAACATTTTAAGGTGTTGGACAATACAATATATTTGTATCATCGTCTATTCTCGTAGCACACTGTTTGAAAAGTCCATTATCATATTGTTACAAATAGTCCAAATAGAAACAAGACAACAGTATCATTTATTGCAAACAATTGTCACTGCTGCATGACACAACACAAAAATTTATGTCAAATAAGATAATTTTTTGAACCGGCAACAGTAGCAAAGCCTATAGCTATTTTCAGTTGTATTTACTGCTGTTTAATGTAAAATATCATGCTGATTATTAGTACCAATATTCTGTTGCTAATCAGCAGATTCCCATAATACAAACTTTCATCATTCATACACGAATATAATGCAGTTTTGCACTATGTATTTTTGAAAGGAATGCTTCATGGTGGTGATCCAGGAATGCCCCCACCAACTTTTTTGGCGTGAGTTTAAATGTTGCTATGTTCATGTATATATATATATACAAAAACATGAATAATTTTGTTTTGTTCACATAATTGGAGGCAAATAATATGACATTATACACAAGTTTAAAATTCGGTGTTTCGAAAGAAGTTTGCACTTTATAATTCTGTGACCCACTCAATGGGGCTCAAAAAGTGTTTGAATTGATTTTCTAAAAATGCTATAAAATTTGTATGTTTTATAGTAAAAAACATAATTTGTGTTGCAGATTGTTCTGGGGTTGAGAAGAAGTTCATGTTTTTCAATACTTGTGTTTTTTTCAAAATTGCTGCATTTTGTATGTTTCAACAAAATACAAAAGTGTTTATGCAACAGCAGACTTTTGAACGTTGGTGGTGGGAATAATGCGGTGTTAAATGACGAATAATTATGAGAATGAAAAGACTGGCCCATACTGTTGTTAACATTGTCATGTTTCATGTACGAAAAGATTCGGCAAGAACTTATCCCATCATCAGTTTAAATGACGCAGTGATGGAGCTACACCAACCACGTCATTCGAACTGATGATGGCATAAGTTATTGCCGAAAAGTTTTTTCGTACATGAAACATGACAATGTTAACAACAGTACAAATCATCATGTTTATTTTTTTGCGAAAAAAGCAACTACGCAAAGAACAATATACAGGAAATGAAATGGCATGGCCACCGATAAAACCATAAAGGTTATCGAGTCAGGCGCCCATATGGGCCAGTCTTTTTATTCCCAGAATTATGAGCAAATCCGTTAAAAATGTTCCTGGCAAGTAATTGGTTTTCGTAATTTTTTTTCGGTTGATACAGTTGTCTATGAAACATTTCGAAGCTAAACGTTTTTTTTTCTTCGTTTTTGAAACAAAGACACACTTTTCAGCGCAGAAAAACAAATTATGAGGAAAAACATACAGAAAATAGTGGATCGTAGTGCATATAATGACTTTCTTTTACATAAATAAAATCTTTTTTTTTCGACTAGCGATAGAGGCCGCCTTTTGTTATAGGCTGCCAACAGGGTTCGGTAACCCCAGGCATGCTAGGTGTGATTTTGGGTGGCACGCCAATAACCATCAAGTGATTTTAGAATTTACATAATATTAGAACAGTTTGTTGCAAAGGATTTGTGGGGTCATTGATTGTGCGAGGTTTTGCAGACAAAGTGTGTTTAAGTCGTGTGAATAAGGGTTTGGGCGACATAGAGTCGAACAGACTTTCTACGTGAGAAAGAGAGAGAACCGAGATAAAGGCGAATCGAACCCGACTTGTTCGTCAGGTGAGGGCCTCGTTCAAAGGCACAAAAAAACGAGAGAATACGTTACTTTTCAGAAAAAACTACTTCTTTAAATTATTTAGGCAAGTTTATGATAACGCAATTCCGAAAACACAAATAAAATTTTTGCTTTGGTTTTAGACTAGCAGTTAAGGAAATGCCTCTACATTTCACTGATCAATCTTATTTTGATTCTTCTAAAATTTTAATTAAACTACAATGTTATCACGCATACTTCCGGGTTATTTTAATCATTCACTATTTACAGGAAAAGACTGTTACCACCGCAATCGCTGGCGTCAGGTGCAAATACTTGGCCGACCAATTTTTGCGGCGATGGTCACGGGAGTACCTGACTACGCTAATGCCCACAACGAAGTGGGCCAATGAACATGGTAATTTCGCCATCGGTGATGTTGTGCTTGTAGCGGATGACCACCAGCCACGAATCAAATGGCTTTTGCGACATGTAGGTTTCGCAATTGCTGCCGATGTTGGCTTGTTTTGTGTTGAATGTACTCCTTTTGGATTCGTATTGTGGGGGTGGGGGATGTTACATCTTCTTTGTCAGCAATTGCTGATTTTTGTTTCTGTGCCTTTTTTCTTTTCACTGCTATAATTGTTGCAGTCTATTGCGGTTTGTGACGTAACAGTTAACGGGTAGTTTTCTTGAACTAAAAACGTGGTTAACTTCTTTTCGTGTATGACTTCTGTGGAGCACGGTTCTATGTCGCAAAAGGCCTAATGATCGGTGAGTTGCTTATGCGTAGCCTATGTGGGAATTTGTGATTACATTGCTTCTTTGTTTAGGCGTGACACTGAAACAGCAATTTATTCGTTTTGTGTGCCGGTTCCGAAAAAAGTTGGTGAGCCTATATTGAATTTGAACATTTGAAGTGCATTTGTTGATGTAGGCTAATGCATTTTGTGTAGAAACCGTCTTCTTCGTCCGAATAAAAACTGTGATTATATTCGGAGGAAGTTTAGGAGGCGCGTTTCAGCCTTTCCCTCGTGCAGAGTTCCACTCCACGAACCGGGAAGCACCTAACGGGCGTTATACATGCCATCAGTATTAGATCATTTTTGGACTACATTGCAAACAATTGCAAAATATGCTGCCATGGTGCAGCTTTCCCATAAAATTGAGTTTGGTGAGCGAGTGGTCTGATATCCTCGTTAATTAGCGTGGAACTTAACAAGAATAGTTTGGCAAGAACAGGGTTCGTCATACCAAAAGTTGCGACAATAGCAAGCTCGCTAAACTTTGCGAGGTGTGCAGAAAAAATCATTCCGCTACCCCGTAAGACGGCCGAGTTACCCGCGTCCAAAGTTTTGTTAACTGGCGTTGTTAGTCAACTTCCATTTGCTTTTGCTTGACAGGTTTTGTTTGTTAGAATGGATGATAAAGACAAATGTATTGAGCTTGCATTTGAAGGTGAACGACTGTGCAAAGCTGGAAACTATGTGGGTGGTGTTAAGTACTTCGAAGCTGCGGTTGTTGAAGGAACTGGTATGTATTCAAAAGTTGTTTTACATGATATTTTATTGATACTGTTTTTCTTTTCAAAAACTTTGATAGCTGGTTTAGCTTAATTAAAAAGGCCTTTACAAAACCAAAAAAAAACTATGTAACTTAATAAATTTTAAAAAATTAAATAATTGCATTTGATGTATTAATTTGTTCAGAAATCAAAATAACTTGTTCATAAATGAATATGATGATGAGTTTTGGGAACCATTACTTTGTACATTATGTATTTACAGATGATCTCAGTGCTTTAAGTGCCATATACAGTCAATTGGGAAATGCATATGTTTTTATTGGTGATTATAAAAAAGCTGTTGAATACCACCAACATGATTATACACTTGTGCGGTAGGTAATTTAGTTAGGCATTGTTTTTCATTCATTTTTTTGCATTTTGCCTATCTTATAAAACATAAAAGTGCTTTAAAATGTTTATAAAAAATTTTTACTGTAAAAACTGAACGTATTTTTGTATATGCACAAAGTACCAGAGAAAATTATGTCTGTATTAGAAAATGGCAAAAACTTTCAATACATTTTACTTTTTCCCAAAATGTGTTTTATTGCAGAACGATTGGTGATTTACCAGGTGAAGCTAAAGCAAGCAGCAACTTGGCAAATACACTTAAAATGATGGGAAAGTATGATGAAGCAATTGTATATTGTCAGAGACACCTTGATATTGCCAGAGATATGTGCCACAAGGTATTATTTTATAGTCGTCGATATTTATGTGAGACTGCCCAAAATGTTGCTGTTTTTTGACAGAATAAGAGTTAATGTGCTTTTTCAAATGCCACACAAGCACAAGATATTCTTAATGTGCCATGAGTTGCTCTTGTATGTTTAAAAGTAAATACAACATAGGCCTTTTCTGAGTTTAGTTTTGACTTTTTTGTGCTGAATCTCACCTTTTGCCTATTGTACAGTGTCGACTTTTTTATTGTCATTTTTTGTTTTAGGTAAGTGAAGCAAAAGCTTTGTACAGTTTGGCAAATGTTTATCATGTCAAAGCAAAACAAAAATGTAAAGCATCAGGCATATCTTCATTGGATTCAGAGGCTGTTGAAGACCTAAACATTTCTATAAATTATTATGAGTAAGTATTACATTTTTAGGGTTTAAAAATATGATCTATAAACATTTTACATGTGCATGAATGCAACTATATGAGGGCTAAAAGGTCATTTTTATTTTGAAAAAAATGTTTTATTATTATATAGTTTAACTGGAAGAGCCCACAGTTTTTTTACCATTTGTGTCAGACTGTATAAAATGCTATTGATTAAACTTAGCATGTCTAATGCTAAGTCTAATATAAAAAATTTTCACCAATTATGTTGTCTTGCACAACAACAACTGTAAGAAAATTTACTCCACAGAATGTTTGGCACAGTAATGGTACACAAACATTTCACAAACGAAATTTCTTGTTACCCACAAAGTTTATTATTGCAGCACAAACACTGTGATTTTTAATTGGCAGTGACAACTCACAAGTACATTTATAGTACCAGCAACCAAAAGAACTGCTTATTAAAATTGTATCTGTAATTTTATGTAATTGGGGTTGCTTGTTAGCATTACTACATAGCATGTCTAAAATCTTATTGGCTATGATTTTGTGTTGTCAGGCAAAATCTCGCTATTGTACAAGCTTTGGGTGATCGTGCTGCCCAAGGAAAAGCTTGTGGGAGTCTTGGCAACACACACTACCTACTTGGCAACTGTAGTGAGGCCGTAAAATATCACAATGAGGTAAATTAAATACTATTTAGTGCTGTTAGCAATCACAATTGACATAGTTAAAAAAGGGAAATAATTTTTCAATGGCTGACAGTAGTCTAGATAAAAATTCAAGAGTACTGTTAAAAAATTATTTTTGTTTTCATTGTTCAGAGACTAGCTATTGCAAAAGAGTTTGGTGACAAAGCTGCACAAAGAAGAGCATACACAAATTTAGGAAACACCCACATCTTACTTGGCAAGTTTGAAGATGCCACAGAATATTACTTGTATGTAATATTTTTTTACAATAAATTTTATATATATATAATTTTAAAATAGTGGTTGTAGAGAATGGTGATAAGGCCTCCCATTATTTTTGTTAGAGATCACTGTAAAGGGAACTCTTTTATCAGGCAAACTCTTTCCATTTCGCGACAACTAGGAGACCGAGCATTCGAAGCTCAAGCTTGTTACAGTCTTGGTTCAACATATACACTACTTGGGGATGACAAGCGTGCAATAGAGTATCACTTACGTCACAAACAAATAGCTAAAGAATTGAATGACAGGTATGCAAGCACCGGAGTCTCACATTATTTACATTCCTTGCTTAAACAAACATCCGGCACATAATTTTGGAAAAAAATTTGTTCTGATGAAATATTTTTTGTCCAAACAAGAAGTCTTTTTTTTAGAGTTGGAGTGGGCAGAGCGTGTTGGCTCCTTAGTAACTCTCACATCTCATTAGGATGCCATGAAAAAGCATTAGAATATGTTAAAGAGCAATTGCATATTTCCACTGAGGTAAGACCCCCTTTAAATGTTTGCTACCAGAAATTTAGTTGCTATATGTTACAGCTTGGTGATGATGCTGGTAAATCAGTAGCACAAGAAAACCTCAACAATTTAATAAGCCTCCTCAGAACAAAAAATAATACTTCCCATGTTGAAAACTTGAGAAAAAGAAGAGCAAGCATGGAAAACATGGAACTATTTCAGTTGAAACCACAACAAGTAATGCTAAATTTTAGTAAAATCACATTAAAATATGAGTATGTGTTGTCAATAATTCAAATGGTTTTGCATGTTTTGTATTTTCGATATGTACAATGGAATAATTTCAGGCAGCTTGCGGCAAGGAAAATGGTAAAGAGGAACCAGTCACAAACATAAACTTGCTTCCACAACACTGCCAGGTATTATTTATGGTTTGTGCTATTAGTAATATGAAATTTAGTTTATGGTTGTGTGTGATTTTTTGAATAGAATCAAGTACCCAACCAAACAAGTGAAAAACAAGTCTCTAATGAGAAGAAAACATATTCTCATCTTCCAATACTAAGCGCAAACAATGTAGATATTCACATGAATTGTGGAAACGTAAGCCATTAGTTTATTCACTTTGCAAGGATGGTTTATTGTCACAATTTTTTTTGTAAATACCAGCAATGGTTTTAGTAATTAGAAATTTTAAAAATTTAGTAATTTATTTTTTTTTGGTAAATGAGACTACTGCACAATGGGAATCATTGATTTTACTAAGGTATTAATTTTGGTGTGTTTTAATCCCGAGTATATCCTGACCCAAAGCCTCTAGTGATTATAATCTCAAGTACTAAAAAGAAAAAGAGCTTAATGCCATACAAAACAGGGTACAACTCAAGTGTGATGATGTTTTGTGTTCTGTATTTTGGAGTGCATTTCTGTTGCAGGGAAGCGAAAAGTTTTTCGACTTGTTGACTAGATTGCAGTGTCGGCGAATGGATGACCAAAGAGCAGAATTGCGTGCAGAAGATGAACCCTTGGTTAATCTACCAGAGTTTTTGCAGCAAGAAGAAAGCAGCTACTCACGTCCCCCTGTTGTTAGTAATGAAGGTAATTGAATTTTACAAAATACATAAAAACAACTTTAGTTGCACATTGTTGTATACAGCAGATCATCATCAAAAAATGAACAATATGATTAGCATGCTTGCCAGATCCCAGTCGAAGCGCTTGGATGAGCAAAGAGTCAGTCTTTCTACTTTGCCTGGTTTAAAAATAACAGATGGTGGCATACCTGTTTCCAACATGCAAGGTTTGTTGTACTTTTATATGTAGGGAATGTACAGCTGTTTTGTGTCATCACCAACATCTTTTCAAAAAGTATAAAAAAACTACAAAGGATAGACTTTAAAAAAATATAATTAGCTGCATATTTTTTGGTGGTGGCACACACTTTGCATTGTGGGCAGTTGGTATCCTATGTATGAAACTTAACCAGTTTAATTTTTTTAGATAACACCTGCAGTGTTGCTGAAAGCACTGGTGGTTTTGGTCAAGAACAGGAGAGCACAGGCTTTTCAACAAATCAAACTTTAGATGAAAATTTTTTTGATAATCTCATACGATGCCAGGTGCGCCAGTTTATTTCAAAGAACTTATTATTTTTTAACAATGTCTGCTCTGTTAAAGGGGACTCGTTTAAATGACCAACGAAGTTCTGTTCCTGCAACGGAAAGTCAAGTTTTGTCATCATCAACAATTCCAGATGAAGACTTTTTTTCTTTAATAGTGCGAATGCAATCATCCCGCATTGATGATCAGCGCTGCAGGTTTGTGATAACAGCATATTTTTGTGACCTTGTCCTTGCCAAATGTTTTGTGTTTGTTTAGGTTTGAACCAGAAAGGCAGCAAATGGGTTGAGACAACCATGTGGTCCATGTCCTATGGTATGGTTTGAAATATAAAAGTCAACTTCAAGGGACATGATTGGTCGACGGTTATGATGATTATGCTGTAGTGTTACAAATTAGCAAACGTTTGTCTACTCATGCTTGTAAACTTGTTTGTTGTTAATCTGTGATGTAATTTGAAAAGATTGAACCTAAAGTTATGTTTAGTATATTTTTTGGGTAAATCTAGAAATTTTTCAAATTTTGTTGGAATTGTTGCGTTTTGAAAGTTTGTGTATGCTTAATATTATGTAAAAAACTATGTGTATTTACTATGCAAAGTTCAGTGATATAATTTTATTAATATTATCAATTGTTATTCTTGTTACAGACTAAGCATATTGTTTGTTATGATATATTACAATCACACATCTTTAAACAGCGGGGGAGCGAGTAAACTGTTCTCAAAATAAAATTATTTGGATTTGTTGAAGTTCTGCTTGATCGCTATTTGTTTTTGCATTTGGCGACGAACAATATTTGACTAGTTACGCTATGATGCTCGAGTTGCGAACATGAACTGCAAAAGAAAAGGTTTGTTTTTAGTTGAAACGTGACAAAAAGTCACTGAATGTATTCTGGTAACACTTTGTTTATTATTGCGGTCGCATTTGAAACGTTGTGTGTTACCGCTGCAACTTGCTCCCATGCAGCTACAGTATTTGAACACATGGCAAATGTTTTGAAAACGCGCTGAAATTTCTCCTGAAGGAATTTAGAGAATAGTGGTAAGAGCGCACATTTTTTATCATTCATATATAGATTCCTCAAATTGAATTATAACTGCTTTGTTAACCTAACAAACCCCTTTGTATTGCCAAAAGGTTTCGATCGGAAGGTTACTATTTTAACCGTTTGTGATCGATATGAAGACCATCCAAGAAACTAGCAAGTGTAATTTCAATACACTTGCCAAACACCATTTTATATGCAGAAGTGAGAGTTTCTAACTGTTCACATAACAGGAATCACCCCATTGCTGATCGTGTCACGAATCGCATGGAAATAAATTAAAGAGAAATTACTATAACTGCAGTTCACAAATCAACGTATGTTATTTTGAATGTATTTGAATTTCTTACAAGACGACAAAGGAGATTTAACCGCATGTTATACCGTTGATAACGAGGCCTTCGAATGGATTTCCGATCGATAAGGAAGTAGCATTAAGATCGCATACGATCCTGAGGATAAGAAAATCGGTGTCACGAAGTCGCTGAAGGCTGGGCCCTTGAGACCGCATCTCCGTATATCTGTTTATACGCTTCTCAAATACACGCTTTCCTTGGTTCTCAGGACGCTGCATTCACGGCTAACCACAAACCTGTTCCAGCACAACCGTTTAGATATAATATTGTCAATAAAAAGTTTGAAAACACCACAGACGAATCACAATCTGCCAAAAACGGTCTGCCTTCGATCTTTTTTAGCGTCTCGTGTTAGTCCGGTTTTATCTTTTATCTCGCCAGTCATTGGCCCAACAGTGTCACGAGAGGAAGGGAGCTATAGCGCTGCGATATAAAATCAACGTGCGGTCTGACTGGTGCGTTCGAGACACTTTGTAACTAAAAATATAAATCAACACAAAACATTTAACTAAGCAGGTGGAAGGTGAAAAAAAAACGTGGCGTAAAAGAATACGTGATATAACGAAAGC
The DNA here is from genome assembly GCF_947561715.1 of Ascidia mentula. Taxonomy (NCBI): domain Eukaryota; kingdom Metazoa; phylum Chordata; class Ascidiacea; order Phlebobranchia; family Ascidiidae; genus Ascidia; species Ascidia mentula. The sequence continues at coordinate 7,423,718 of NC_138574.1, read as the reverse complement.
GTGAAACTTGGAAATGAAACGCAAACAAGTGATCAAGTTCTTTTGCGCTACACGCTCCCCCATCTATGTCGAGGCACTCCCGTGCAGACTTCTGGGGAATAGCGCGGAGTTGGACGGCGATTTACGCGAAGGCGACTGGCGATTACGTTGTCATCACGAGAGTTCGGTGCCTACGCATTTCCTTCGTTTTCGGTGATATCGGTCCAGGTCACCACCTGTGCCGTGGGGTCTCCCGTAGGTAGCAATGTCCGGACTTTCTCTTCCACGGCTGGTCGCCTTTCCGTCTTGTCCGCCCACACACATCCCACCGCGTTATTGGAAGCGTCGGTATCTAATACAAAAGTCGCTGAAAAGTCCGGGTGCTGTGGAATAGGTGCTTGTGTAAGGCGTCGCCCTAGTTCGACGAATGCATCTTGTTGCTCTTTCCCCCATTTGAATGTTCGACCCTTTTCTGTAAGCTTGTGTAGCGGACCAACCACCCGAGCATAATCTTTGATAAATCAGACTTTTTCCAAACCAGAACGACGGGACTTGACCACGGCGATTGCGAAGAGCGCACCAAACCCTGTTGCTCCATCTCCCCGACAATTTCCTCCACTTTCCTTTTGTTCGCTCGTGAGCCGCCGGCCTTTGGGGTTCCTTGCGCTACTGTCGTGATCGAAGCAATAGTGAGTTCGCTATTTGACCCGTTGGGTTTTGTGGCTCCAGTGGTTTTAAAGGCTCGCCTGCTGCTGCAAGAGTTGTGTAAGAAACAGTTTGGCTGGGATGCAGATGTTCCCGAGGACATCGCCTCCGAATGGCGTTGTTGAACTTTAGGATTGACCTAGCTTTCTTCGATTCAGATTCCGAGGTGTCTGAAGCCGCAGAACGCGGGAAAGATCAGTCATCACGAGTTGCACCATTTTGCTGACGCATCGTCAAAGGGTCAAGGGGTGGGTTTTTTACCCATCGTCAAAGGGTGCGGTTTGTTACCTCAGAACGACTGGCGTTAGCGGAGTTGTTTGCTGTCGTATATTGCTTGCTAAAGCTCGACTTGTTCCCTTGAAAATGGTTTCTATTCCAAGGCTTAAGCTGGGTAACACTAATTTACGGAATAAGGAACCTAAGGAATCTAAGGAAACTCACACTAATTTACGGAGCTAAGGAACTAAGGAACCTAAGGAAATTCACAGACACTAATTTAAGGAGCTAAGGAACGGAAATAGTCTAAGGAAAATACATACTGATAACGGAACTGGCCAAGGGCGTCTAAGGAAAATACATAAGGCTTACGGAACGGGCCAAGGACGTCTAAGGAAACTAGATAGTGCTTACGGTGCAACATTAGCTGTAAAACTGGATCAAGTCTTGCGCAAAGAGCTTGACATACAAATGAAAAAATCGGTATTTTGGACAGATTCCACAAGTGTATGCATCAATAATTCGTCTAAACGATTCCCTGTTTTTGTGGCCAACAGGTTGACTAAAATTAATGAGGGATCGAGTCCAGCACAGTGGAGATACGTCCCGACGGACCTGAATCCAGCAGATGACGCCTCTCGAGGATTAAGTGCAAGGGCTATGGTCGAATGCGATCGCTGGTATACAGGGCCGAAGTTTCTAAATGAAGCCGCATGTGCATGGCCTGCGGACCCGTTGGATCTTGGTGAGCTGCCTGAGGAGTTTGTGTTAAAAACCCACAGGAGCGTGGCCGCTCATGTTGTAGCACCAAAGGTTGATGGCTTGGACAGTCTAATTCAGCGCTACTCGTCTTGGTGGAAGTTGAAGAAGGCAATAGCATGGTTGCTGCGGTTTGTGAGTTACATTCGAAACAAAAAATCGCTATTAGTGGCTACTCCGCTGAGCGTCGACGAGCTTCAAAGCGCTGAGTATGCTGTGATCAAATATGTACCGAGGATCGAGCCACATGGGTGAAGTATGGGAGAGGCTCATTCGATCAATAAGAAAAATACTGGGCACTCTTTTGTCTGAGCAACTTACTTCGAATGAAACACTTCGTACCGTGATGGTTGAAGTGGAGGCTATCTTGAACGCTAGACCGCTTACCCCGATTACAATGGATCCAGAAAGCGAGGAGCCGTTGACTCCCAATTATTTGCTCTTGTTTGGACGATGCGACATCTTGCCGCCCGGTGTGTTCGACAAGAAGGACAATTATGTGAGACGTCGCTGGCTCCAAACGCAATATTTGGCCTACCAGTTTTAGCGGAGGTGGACTAGGGAGTTTACAACAGAGAATCGACGTTGAGACAATCACTGGTCGCGTTCACTTAATAAGGGGAAAATCGTAGTGTGGTAGCTGGCACGTTCCAGGCCGTGCAGATTCTACGTGACGAATCACAACTGTTACATCGTGTGTTGGGTAGCCAGCACCGCGACAATCTGGTGTGGAATGAATTCCAGGAAAGATCAGCGCAACGAGATTAACTTGAGCACAAGGAACGTTGAAAACTTTTTTTTAAACAAAAAAAGAAAGCAATACCATGCTCTTTTCTTGACTACAGACTAACATTTCTCCTTGTAACATATTTTTTATATAAATTTACCAATTAAAAAGTAAATTAATAAAAAAAAGTAAAATTTTTGAAAGCTGAAAATAAGTTTTGACCATATTGGTATCATGGTGAATTACTGATCTGACGTTCTTCCTGTGAAAAACAACAAGTATACACCTTTTGTTTGAAAAGATTGTATTTTTCTGACGTTTCGCCTGTACGAACGACTAGGCTTCTTCAGAGAATAAAACAAACACATATTGTGTACGGCTGCCTTGTGTACTTTAATAACACGAGACGTCAAATTACGTTTAGTCTGACCAAGTAAACTGTGTTGCAATCACGGCAAGGAATTAAGTAAACATACACCGGTCATTTGAAGCATGGAATTACGGCCTTCGGTTTGGGTAGCATATTTTCCAAGGTACACAAAGATTTCATGGCAACTTTTACTCCAGTAGTTAAATGCACTCAGACATTCTTGTATACGTTCGGTATTGAAGCAAATGCTGTATGGGGATGTACGTTTTAGGTCAGTGGAAAACTGTGTGGGGATGTACGATTCAGGTCAGTGGTCCGAGAGTCTAGATCGCCGATGTGTGTAACCGCTCCATTATATAAAGTTTTGCAACAGTAAGTTTTTGATGTTTGGGATAGTGTGAGGTGCATTGTAGGTAGCGGTTTGTGTGTGTTGGCTTGTTATATATGGTTGATACTGTTTATATGATTATAAAAACCTTCTACTTCTTTTTTTATGATGACGTACTGTCACAGCGAAGCCAACTTTGATATGTGGTAACTTAAGCTTACGTAGTGCGTTAAATTAGTGTTGTGTATTGTTGTAATTTGTCCGTGGGGATTCCTCATCTGTCGTAATGGACACAAACAAACGACATCGAACGATCTTTGACACTGATGCGAAAGTAATTTATAATAGATATAATCTTAGCAAACTCACTGGATGATGTTGGTGTCGTTCCTTAAACTCTTTGTAGATTTTCATTCTTCTTTAGAATAGTTTGAATGTGAAAATTTGGCTTCATTATAACAAACTAACATGTAAATTGACCTAAGTCCTAAGAGAAGCTATAGTCGACAAAAAGAAATCATTTCTCGCATTTCCAGGATATTTTTACAAGTTCTAGAGATTGACACGAACTTAAATACTGACGTTTTCTAACCATACTAAACTTGTTTAACATTTCGACCGGAATGTACGCGCCTACTGACCGAATATTAGTAATAACAGCAGGGTTGAAGGCAAAAAAATCTTACCGAAACGAAGGAATTTACAGGATAAAATCCGAATTTTTCGTCATATAAAAAAATAATTTTTTCATGCAAAATCCAATTGCATTTTTTGTTGAGTTTTTACCCCAAATGATGTCCAACAGAGAGGGATCAAATGCCCCCAGGGGACAAAAATGCACCATTCCGGCGACCAATTTTGACCAGCATGTGTAAATGAGGGATGGATCTTTCATAAAACTACAAAAGACTGGACCCCTTAACGGTTCATTTATCTGCAAATATAGCCGGAAGTTTGAGCAACCTTTTTAGTTCAATTTTCTACCAGTAGCTACCTGATTTAAAACGCCCAAAACCCCACTAAAACTGCTTCAAATTCGTCCTAGCAACAGCACATGTGCTCACTAAGCCGTAAAGTTGATTCCCATGCATCACTGATTGCTTTGTGACGTCCTCCTTCTATTGTGATCGACAGAGGATCGACTACAAGCTGGGCATTTCCCGTCGGCGAAACCTATTTTAACAGTACAGTCCTTTAGGCTTTTAAGGGCAGATAGTGCCGTGTAGTGTTGGAAAGTTTTGGTACGAACGAAGCAAAAAGTTTGACCAACCTAGCAGAAATAAGGTATTAGGCAAATACACACCACCTATAATGAGGTTTTCAGGCAGCCCAGGCAATGCAGCCACTTTTTCCGTGAAGGTTGTCTGGTAAGTTGTGGGCTTGCACACCAGTGTACATTGGCCACAATATACCCCGTGAAACCACTGAGCTCCTGTAGCTTAGTTGGTAGAGCGTTGGGCCTGGACATCACAATGCTGCAGGTAAAGATTGGCTGAAAATGCATTCGTTTAGATAGGAGTTTTATACTAAAACGCGTGTAGCGCAGCCCTAAATCCTTTTTTGGGAAAACTTTTATGTTTAGACAAAGCAGAAATTGTCGAAGAATGTAAGTACCAAGCACCAAAAACACAAATTTTCGAACAAAAACATCTTCAATTAACGGCAACTAGCGCGCCTGGCACCAACTTTGGCTGTTTTGTACATTTTTACTGCGGTGAATAAATCTTGATCGTATCGAAACTGACAGTAGACGGAAACTAGATGAAACTGGAAAAGTTCGCACTGTGCTCGTTCGGACGAGCAGCGGTGTCTTTCCTATCACAAAACTGTGTCGCATCGTTGATTATGATGAGACCTTCTCAACCTTTCCGAGCGATGTCCACTCGGGTTGCTAGATGAACTCCTGGTTAACTGCTCGGTCTTCTGAATATACCTTCGGACACTGATTTGTCGCCGCGATACGCACGATATTGGCGATGTGTTTGTAAAAATATTTCATGTTATTCCCACATATTGGGGGGAGTGTTACATCGCCACTTGTATGCCGTGAATGTGTTTTCTATGTTGTGATTGTTTGTTGGGTTGACGGTAGATAGGCCTACTTTAACCACCTCACGGACGGGCGAAATGGGATTTCCCCGATTCAGGCGTGGCATGGTTAAACTAGCGTTTCGGACATGTTAGTTGGAAATATTATTCTTTACGAACTAAAATAGTTATCAAGGCATTATATAGAGGTATTTTAAAAACAAGCAAAACATCTTCCATCAACGAAACAGTTTCGTTCACCATGTGCTTCGGCAATGCTACACACGTCCTAAAGTGTCAAAATTATCGGTCTTTAAGCAAATCTACCAAAAAAACAATATGCTCTTAGTGTGTAACAACGTTTTTGCATAAATGAACTAAATATTACAGTTATAATATTGTAAAGTCTTTGTGAAAACTTAAGTAGCCACGCATGAAACAGGGAAATCCCGTTTCGGATGTCCATGAGGTGGTTAAAGCATAGTATACTCTTGAGAGTATACTATGGTTAAAGTACCGTATTTACTCGATTGTAAGCCGCGGCTTATGAAGTTTTTTAACCTACCGTTTGTGCGGCTTACAATCGAGGGCGGCTTATATTCCAGGGCGGCTTACATTATTTAATGTCACGGCGATATTTTGTCTGCGCTCTGCTTTTTAATGAAATTTACCATCAACTCGCTCCATCGTACCAAAATGTTTTACCTCCCAAGGTTGTCAGCGTATCTGACAATTTTAAACGACAGATTTGTTGACAATTATTGTTGTAGGGCACCTAAGTTTTTCTTCAACATTAACGTGCGGCTTACATTCGAGGGTGGCTTATATTAATTTTTGAACACCTTCGCATGCGGCTTACAATCGAATAAATACGGTATCTGCCGGGTTTGACGTCAACTCAATGTGCCGTTGTTGCGTCACACCAACCTTTGTCTTAGTTAACACTGCTGCCTGCCCGTGCCGCGCTGACCTATTGCAAATTTAAAATTCTAGCCCAGTGTTTCCCAACTGGTGGCACGCAACGACATTCCATGTGGTACGCAAGCACCTATTTCCGTAATTTGCGGATAGTTCGAATTGGAAAAACCGTAAGTGTTCTCAAAATGTTTGTTACTTCATCCCCTAGGTTACTTTGTAACACTTAACTAGGTGGTACTCGTCGAAATTGTTTTACCTCCAAGTGGTACGCAACCACAAAAAGGTTGGAAATCACTGTTCTAGCCTATTGGCATGAGGATTTATTTTCCGCTGACTGGTTGATCTGAAACCTTCCGAAATTTGTGACTCTGATATAATAATTCGGTAAGCAGAATTTGCTTATTTGTGTATGATTTTTGATCGCTAATTCTTCAACTGTTTAAGTAGAAAACGCAGCTCCTTTAAAATTAAGCGATTTGTTCGTTTTCACGGAAGTGGATTGCGCGTGGCCACTATTATAGTAATTCCCCTGTTGCACTGTCCCGACGCAGGAGTCACGCCCATCCGCATTGCCAAGGGCAGCGCAACATCACAGTTGGGCGCACTCTCTGGATTTCTTAATTGCAAGTTTTATTTTTTTAAAAGCATTATTAGTGATGGAAGATACATTTTAACACACAATGAAGCAAAGAAAATATAAATTTTTCTGTCATAATTAAAGTAAATAATTCCTGTAATAATCAGGTTCACAAATTTAAGACAAACACAATAATCATGAGGTTTGTAAAAATTAATTATGTTTTTTAGCAAAATTTAATGCAATATCACAATGATATCTTCCATTTCTTTTTTAAGTAGTCTTTGGATAGCTTTACCCAATCATTTGGTGCTGGGTTTTGAAAATTTTCGACTAAAAATATAAGCAGTTGACTGGGCTTCCAGTGCAACTCCTTTTTGTCAGACTGTTCCCAGCGGCGTCTCAGCACATCCAACACATGTGGCAGACCTAAAATTTAAACAGAAATTATAGTTGTTTTATTCTTCACTGAATCCTCTTTATAGTCTTGTGGCGCTTGTGGAAAAATGTTAAACTTACCAATGGTATGTGAATAATACATAGGCCCACCAGTGTGCCGAGGCCATGAATAACCATTCACCCAAACTACATCAATATCTGATGCTTTTGATGCAATACCTTCTTCCAAAATTCGGAAACCCTCATTAATTAGAGGAAACAACATCCTCTCCAAAATTTCCTGCTCAAATAAAGTTCTAGGTTGTTCACTAAAAATTATTGACTTGCTTTTTTACTTAAGTTTGTTTGACATTGATGTTATTTTTCGGCAAACACTCCAGCTCCACAGTTATATAGAGGTGACCAGACTGACGTCACAGATCGTAGATAAGTGGCACATGAACCATACAAACTTGCTTTCCATTTAAAGATCACCAGAAGACCCTTCACCTTTCATCCGTAGTGTACAAACTCTCCTGTTCGTGAGGTCAATCCTTTATTGGAGAGACACCAAGAAACTTGTGCACACGCATCGCTGAACATCAACGATCGTCAAAATCGGAAGTGTGCGAACACCTGTTCGACAACCCGACTCACCCGCAAATCCTTACGTCGCGAGAGACAGGTATCGTCTCCTGCTGACGAAGTGCTGTACGTACAACAGCCATAGCTTAATGTGGACAGTACCAGTGTATTAATTGTTTATCGCTTTTACGGAGTATGACTGATAGCAATGACACATGTCGTCAACACCCACGTCAGCCTTAGCTACGATCTGTGACGTCAGCCTGGTCAGCTCTAAATAACTGTGGAGCTAGACCAACCACGTCATTTTAAACGGAAGATGGCATAACTTTTTTTTTTAATACGTTCAAACTTTTTTACTAAATAAAACATGTTAATGTTTTCAGCACTAAGGACTAGTCTGTTTATGCTCAGATTTTATTTTTGAATGCCAATTTTGTCTGCCACAAACCTGTTTGTATATTTTTCTTGTTGTGAACTTGTTTCTTTTCCTGTAATCATCTATTAATTTTTTTACAAAGGGACTTGGAATTGGTTTTCTGCCCTCGTAATTATACCAACCCTTCCAATTAGTTTTTTGGCCACATCGTCCGGATTCAACAAGCAAATCTGCCAAACTTGAATATCTCAATCCATTTCTAAAATTAAAAAGAAACTCCTACATTTTACAAAACTCATAACACTATTTAAAAATTAACTCCAAAGTAACCCAAACACATCACAGGGATCTGGTCCAACTACAATACAAGTTGATGTTTTAATTTGTACCAAAAAATATCCTGATATTAAAAAGCATTTTAGGTACAAACATACTGCTACCGTATTGTTTCTGGTGTACCAGGAGGCTGGTCCTTCATGTTAAGACCAAGACCTTGTCTTACTTTATAGCCAACATCATTTCCAGACAAATCACCTACTTCGTATCTTCCCATAGGAAATCCAAAATCTTGCAATGCTTTATCTATCTAATTTACAAAATATTAGATTTATACATTTTGAACAATCTGTTAAATCAAACATTTGTGAACATTACTTTGTAACCTGATAAAAAAAATAGGCCTTTTTATCTTCTCAATTGTTTGGTATCGAAAAACAAAACAAATTTTTGTTAAAAAATACAATTTTAATAGTACATTATGCTGCATGTCATTTAATCAATTTAATGTTTGTTTGCCTCATGGGGATATGACCCTTCCTCAAGCATAAAATCACTTTCAGTTGTATAAGCTGCATACATCCTGTTCCCAACAAATCCATGACAGTTTCCAACAAGAACCTGCATATAGATACAATTAAGCTTTGGCCTATCAACTGTTTTTATGGTATGTACTGGATGTTTTCCAAGTATTTTTCCCACATGCATTACAGTAGCCAAAACTGCTGGTGATGTGTCTTCAGTGTAAATATTCTCCAATAATGGCATCAAGTGTGCTGGTGCAAAAAAATGCATACCTACAACCTGCCAAACAAACTCTGATTAAAAACGTAGCAAACATAAATATGGATTATAGAGGGTATTTTTGAAGACAATGCAATTTTTATTATTGAAAAACCAATTGAAACTGTCATTTTTACTTGTTGATGTTTGGAAAATTTTTAATTAAAACTTGCAACATAATATATTTCATATCTGACATGATAGCTGATACTGAACACCTAAATACTACAATGAGAGCTGCAGACAGGGTGTATACACGCACTGTTTCGACCTGTAAGGTCTCATCAGTGCAGCTGTTGATGTGGCACTGTGCTAGCTGGTAGACTAGCAGGCACACATATTTCCACTTTGTGGTACCTTTCGGTCAATCGTCGATATATTGGGTACCAAACTAGGTACCAATCAACACAGACGAACCACGTGTATACACCCTGTCTGCAGCTCTCATTGATTATTATGGCTCTTTTGCGCATAAATACTACAAGATTTCGAACTTTAACAAAGCTTAGAAAATAAGAAAAATAGAATACAATGGCATTGTCAAGTACAGAATTCTATGAACATTGTTTCTTGATGAGTAAATGTTTCACAGCATCCATGTTTTTATTCAAAAAAAAAACCTTAAGTTAAGTATAGTTACCATATTTGGCCTGTTTGTTGCATGTGCAATTCTCTTGATATTCAAAGCACTTGTGTTACTTGCTAAAATTGTAGATGGCTTACAAACACTATCCAAATATTTGAAGATTTTTTGCTTTAGTTCCATTGACTCGAACACACACTCGACAACCAAATCCACCAACTGTGCAATTTAAATTTTTTTTAGTAACTTTGTCCAATTTACGCTATTATTAATTATGACAGGATAAAGACCTGTTTTTAGTCTTACAACAATGATATATGTTTTGCTACAAGGACACTCAAATATGTCTAAAAATATCTGCCACACTCATGTATTTAACAATCCCCATTGATCAAAATAAGCACGAATTGCAAACATTATTCAAAATATTTTTAGAAATAAAATTCAGTCATTGCACTTTGTATGTGATACCTTTAAGTCATTGAAGTTTGAAGATGGTAGTAAACATGCACTTATCTTTTGGTAGATGCTTTTATTTGGTAACTTTTTAGACAATACATTTTGGATGTAATGAAGACCATTCTCCATTGCTGATTTATTTTGTTCAAAAACATAGACTATAAATCCTATGGATTCAACACAAAGAATTAAATCACCAAGACAAACTAAATAATTTGGAGATTAAAATTCAAGATTACTTTTGAAACAGATTACAATAAGCACATATATATATACATTCCAAAAGTTGTTGGTGGATTAAGAAATAAAGCTTAGTTTGACATCAGTTAATTAACTACCTTTAGTTAAAAAGGCCAAGGCTATTCCTCTTCCCATTGTGCCCAAACCAATCACCCCAACTGTCTTTACATTGAGAGGTTTATCAGACAAATAAGTGGCACCAAAGGAAGTTGTCCATTTATTAGCAGCTCGCTCAGCAAAGAAAGTATAAATAAGGGCTTTGGATTGGTCTGAAAGTATGAATTTGTTATATGTCACATAGTAATTAGCAGTAAATATATATATATGAGCATAGGCATATACAGGGGGCCCCAAGTGGTCTGGACGCCCCTTACTAATTTTTTGAAGTAGTTTTGTCTGTTTTGATAGTTCTAAATAAATGCAACTAAATTTTTTATCAAAATCCCTGTGACAAAAACCTTTCTTCAACGTTCACACGTGCTTGAACTAGCCATTTTTTCCAAACCTGGACCATTGTTACTGAACACATGGCATTGTTAAATGGCAAATGTCATTTTTTGTTAATCTACGCATATACATATTTATTCCCTTTTTGTATATGAATAATCAATTAAAAAAACTAAACCATTCTATTTATTGAATATGTACAACTATAGTTATTGCATAAAATTTTTTGGTAATTGCAATATCTGTTTTGTTCATCGGGTTATTTTCTGATTGTGCCCCCATGGCTTGGGGTCTCCCTACTAGTTCAACTGCACAAACCAGAACATTGTCAAGGCCATGTCGTTTTTTTGGCTATGTATTTTAATAAGAGTAATCCCATTTTTACATAATGATTAGTTACTGTTTCAATTCCTGGATACTTCACAAACATGGCAACCATGTGTGTAATAATCAACAAGATAGACCTTGACTTAAGATTTATAACACTCACCGGAGTTGGCTAAAAGACTAACTGCCTGTTTTTCAAATAAAATGCCATCTTCGTATGTTGAATACTTTGCATTCATGAGCGTGTGCCAACAAAGCAATGGAGCAACAGCACCTCTGAAACGCTTACCAAGTTGCTTTGCTTGTTCCACAATTTTTGATTCAACCTGAACAGACTTGTTTTAATCCTAACTATTTAAAAGAATTTATTTAAATGCCTAAATAAAACACACACATTATCTTCAGCTTTTATTGCTAAACATGACAGTCGGCGAGCTTCAAGGTTGTAATTTCCAATGATAATATCTTTGATAAATTTAATTGAACAATTCAAAAGGTCATCAGAAAAGACACGGTCAACCAAGCCACAGAAAAAAGCATGTTCAGCAGAATATTCCCCACCTAAAAAAATTTTTTTTACTGGATTAAGGCACACTTTAAACATCTTTTGCTGGTAACAAGTTATGTTTAGCCGATTCAGTAATATGGTAAATATAGCAAAAACCATTCCTTGGTGGAATAGGAATATAATTTGCATGCAACAGACAAAAAGGGTAATATATGCAAATATTGAAAAGTATGTCAATGTGTATAATCACATAAGGTAACCGACAAAAACATAATTTTTGAAACCTGAAGTGATCCATTTTAACCCCTCAATTAAACCTACAACACGAGGAAAACGCTGAGTTCCTCCAGCACCAGGTAATATGCCAAGTTTCACTTCAGGAAAAGAGAATCGAGCTGATGTCAATGATGATCTTTAAAACAGAAAGTGAACTGCCAACAAAACCAATTACATAGGCTTCATTAGAACTGTATTTGAAATCAAATAAATTTGCTCAGAGGGTGATGCTTGTCCTGAAACTAACAAACATCAACTGGCAGCTGTCCGTTTTTTCCCACATATAAAAAAAATAACAGCATAAAAGTATTTGGTACAGTTACTTTGTTACAAACCTGTAGTGACAACCAAGGGCAAGTTCCAAGCCCCCTCCAAATGCATTTCCATGTATGGCAGCTAATGTTACTTTTCTAGAGGACTCAAGTAGCATAACAATCTGTTTGCACAAAAAAATGCTAGGTCTTAAGACACATGTCTTTGTTGCAATGGTTCCCAACCTTTTTGTTGTCATAGACTCCTTTTCTTAAATCAGATGGACCAGTGCTTTTCAATCTTTTTAAAACTATCCGCACTTTTTTGTGGCACGAAAGTTTTATTTCCACAATTTCCAACCGCAATAAGTGTTTTTTTAAAGAAGCCCATAATGTACATTGCCAATACAAAGAAAACTTTAGTAACATAAGGAGTGTTTCATGACGAATTTTTGAGCATAAAATGTTGGGCCAGAACTCATTCTTGAGTCGCTCCACATTAACAAAAACAGTGGATGTGTCAACGACAAACAACATTGTGTTTTCTTTCCGGCAGTTTATAACAATATGTTGAAACTGTTGCGCCTCCTGCAGTGTTTGGTGTTTTTGTCTCTGCCATGTGATCTGACAAGTGTTGTCAATGTGTCCCTTTTTACTTTTTTGTGCCCCTGCATGTTTTAGTGTAGTTAACTTTGAAATTGCGGTATCAATACCTGATGAAGTCTCGCCGCATGGCAGACTAAACGTCAAAAAAAACACAAAAAATACAGCATATATATTTTAAATTGCAATATGCCTGGCAGCAACAGGACTTTCAGAACTCATTTTATGGAGCAGTTTACTATCAACTTAGCTTTTTTTTACCCATAATCACCGACATTTTGTTTTCTCTACAAGGATGCATCTAGTTTGGTGCCCAACCGATGATGGTGATTGTAAATTCACCACGAAGTAAAAGTCTTTGTCTGGCTGTTTGGTCAGCTGCACTGATGAGACATTATAGGTCGAAACAGTGACCATCTGTCTGTAGTTCACAGAAATGCATCATCTTGTATCAAAATGTCGCGAACAAGGATTCCAAACTTTCGGGAATTGGTGACGCACTCAGCAAGATTTTGTAATGTTGCACACAAAATTATTGATTTACTTTGTGTTGTGTCGGAATGTTGCAGAAAAATATTATATTAGCTTGAACAACATGATGAGGGTCGCACGTTCTAGTCGACTGAAGCATATATATTTTGTGAAGTTTTTACAGTTCTCAAGGTCAATGTGACACTTTATGCACACCAAAATTATTGTGGCACAGGCGAATAAAATTCTGAAATGTGGTTTACACTCTAAAAACTTTGACTCCATGTTTTGAGTGTATAGGTAACAAAATATGAAAACATTTTAGACTAAAAAGACCATTTATCGGGCGATTGTCATCTGCACCATGCATGCCATTCGCACAACATATATTCATAATCAGTGTGGATGGTCCAACAGGTTAAAAAGCACTGATCTGGTCTGTTCACCCCTATGCAAAAATTACCTAAAGCACCTGTGACGAACAAGTACAGAAGTAAATTTCTAGGAAATGGGTGCTGTAGTATTGCAAGGAGCAAAGACCAGACACTAAATCAGTGTATCTCAACCATGGGACTGATTAACAATAATCATTGTGATGTGGCACCCCGTATTTAGACATCAGCAGAAGTACATTTTGAAAAACTCAAATGGGCCCGCAACAATCCTGACACCACCAAAAGGGGTCTGTCAGGACAAAAAGGTTGAGAATCCACTACACTATATACAGTAAAACTTAGTTAATCCTGGTTCAGTTTATCTGGAAATTCACCTAATTTGTATGAAGTTAATTCACAACTAGGGATAGGCAATTCAGAATAGCGAATCCGGAGGATTCGAATCTTAAACTATCCGAATCCAAATTGTCTTCAAACCGAATAATGGGTTGCGTTATTTACCTTCTATGTACGGCAACTTTGCGTATTTGCGCATGCAACGGTGTTAAAAAATTAATGTAAGCCGCCCTCGAATGCAAGCCGCACGTAAATGTTAAAGGCAAACTTTGGTGCCCTACTATAATTGTCAGCAAATCTGTCGTTTAAAATTGTCAGGTAAACTGATAACTGTGTTTGATAAAAAACGTATTGATACGGCAGAGCGAGTTAAAGGTGAATTTCATTTTTCATTAAAACTCAGAACATCTTTATTTTCGTCAATCTTCTGCTGCGGTTGTGATGTGCAGGTTTGACAGCCACAAAATTACGTTGTCGCTTGGCAGGCAAGCACATAGAAAGCCTAGATACATTACAGTGCAATATATTTTTTCTTTGATTGTGCTTTGTTCTTGGAGTCATGTAAAAAAATCTTTTATGTTTATTGTGCTTCAGTGTACAAGCTAAAACAAAATAGAATAGGATTCGGTATTCTTGATTCGATTTAACTATTCTAGAATGTTCTAGAATAGTGTGTTATTCTATATTGCCCATCCCTATTCACAACAAAACTTTAAACAAAGGTTTGCAGACAATCCTCAACTTTGCCTAATCTCAAAAAACTTGTAAGATCAATCGAATCCGCTTTAATCGAATTCTACTGTATTTTTTTCCTGGCTTTGGGTTCAAACAATTGTTGAAAAATTTTGCTCACTCACATCATAAATGGTTGGAAAAGATGTTGATTTGGGGCTTCCAAATTCACTGATATCTGCACCCGCAGAAAACATGCTGTTGCTGCCACATATTATTATTCCTTTCACCTATAATATACATATTTCAATTACTCTAATATAAAATACAGTTGAATAAAAACCAATAAATAAGTATTATATAGAATCAAATTACATTGGTAAACTGAATGATAAGTTCGAATGATACAAAATCCAAATCAAGTGCAAATTTTTCTTCAATAAACTGAAAATACGGACATAACAGGACCCCTGATGTTGCTTATAAAAATATGATGACCTTGTTGGGGTTAATCAAAAATGTCCTGAGGTTTTACCTCAAAATTGTTGAGATAAAATCTCAGGACACAACAGCAAAAAATGTATAAAAATAAGGATGCCTAGACACAAAAATAGTACCCTACTATTATATTCAAGGCCTTCCTTCCTTCCTAACTAAAAAAAATATCGCAGATATTCGGCTGCAGAAACTCATGTTGGAGATTTTTATAACATGACGTAACTGTTCGATACACTTTTAATGCCATGATTATCGCATTCATATTTATAAAGCTAACCACAAGTAACAGTAATTTGAAAGCAAAAATGTGTATCATTAAATTACGAAGAAACAACCTGTTTCCATTCATATATATATTTGATATAATCTAATGACAAAAATTTTGTATAACAGCAGAACTGACTTAAAATTACACTTATTTTAAAAAGGTACTTACTTTGTCATCCTTTATAGCCTCAGTTATTAAACTAAACAATGTACTTCGTACCAGTTTGCCCAATGCATTTACAGGAGGATGATTTATTGAAACCACAGCAATATTTTCTTTTATAGTAGAAGTAGCCATCATCATTTGCCAACAAAGATGCAATCAAATACTTATTAACATGACCTAAATCTAGAAAAACACAAAAGCGTTGTTAAGTTTTAAAAGTACATTATGTTTAATTTTGAATATGTAGGTGTCCAAGGCTAAACTGTTTTTTTAAGGTAAGTAACCAGCAGCCAGCATAAGATAATGATAACAAGGAAACTAAGCACTGTTTTAACAAATTAGAAAGGCATTAGCAAAAACTTTATTCAATGCATTTTATCAATATAAAAAAGACAAAATGGTAACAAGCAGAACAGTGTGGCAGGTACATTGATTGCTGCTTTTTTTGAAAGCTTTGTCGCCTTGAGATACAAATACTACTTCTTCTATAGAGTAAAATAGATGTTGTTTGTGCAACATAGCTTGCCGATAAGCATTAAATCCAAATTTACAATTAAGTTTGGTCCATTACCTAACTTAAATTTGCAAAAACAAAATTTACTTTTTCTCTACTGTATTTTTAAGTACAATTGAAACTAAGCTGGGCCAATGTCTGGCCAACATTTATCAACAAGAGTATGTGCCGGACCACCTCTAAACCATGTTCATAATGGAGGGGTGCGCTAAGCTGTGTTCGGCTGGGCCTACTATGTTTTAGGCAAGTTTAATATTTGTGGAAAGCTTAATTTACGTGCTTTCGTTTGGTTGTAAATTGAACGTGGGGCACATAACAACAACAAGAGTTATCAAAGAAAAATCGACGTTTTTTTTTCATATTTTGTAAGTATCAATTCATATTTCTGCAAGTGCCCCACCTAGTTTCCCAACTATTATCATATCTTTTGAAGGGTTTATGCGCGTAGAATGCTTTGTCGTAACAAGTTCAGGCCGCCGATCTTGACGTATGTCATAATACGCATATTCCCTCTGGTAACGATTATGATGTATTAAAATGTGAACCTTGATCAAACTGTCTGGCGATGCCACTGCAATTGGTGCCCACAAAAAACAGGCACATATGAAACAAACCAACAACAAACTCCATTTGCATGAAGGTGTTATCATGATCTGCACATTTATCTGCAGATGGTTTCTGCACGAACGCCGCGCAACTATGGGCGGCCAGAAGGGTCACAGTCTGAATCAACACTGCTTATTTAACCAACATGTTACTTATTAAGCAACGTGTTGCTTGGCGCCAGAAGGATTAAAATTCACACGTTGCTTATTTAGCAACATGTTGGTTAAATAAGCAACATGTTGGTTAAATAAGCAACATGTTCGTTACTTAAGCAACATGTTGTTTAGGCAGACTTTTGACTATTTTGGCCGATCACGGTAGCCTTCCAGCAAGATCCCATTTAAGGAAAAAAATAAACGAATCTGGAATCTTTTTGTTGACGTAGAACCGATAAACTTTGGAAATATGTTTGTTGTAGATGTACCTTTAATTTTATGCAAAGTTGTCATGACTGTGTTACATGCACTTTAAACTGTAAACGCTGTCGTTTCCTGTATTACTGCGTTTTTTTTGAAGCAATCTGTATGAACCCATATGCCCACTAAAAGTAAGTAATTTTATTGTTGTTTGAAATTAATTAACGTCTTGCGTATATGATAGTTCGCAATTACATCCTAAAGTTTGGATCTTATGTACTACGTTTTCTTAATGTTCAGTACAGATTTTTTTACATCTTAATCAGCAACTTAATTTCAAAAACAATAGCCTACTACTTTTGTACAAACGACTACCGTATTTTACGGACCATAAGGCGCAATGTAAATCCTTTTTTTTCCTGATAAATTGATCGTGCGCCTTATAAGCCGGTGCGCCTAATGTATGGATCAAGTAGTTTTTATTGCCTACCGGTACACTCAAAACCAGTACCGATACTATTATTATATAAATAAACCACCGTCTTACACAATAAACTACGGTAAAAGCAACTAGCAACTGTGATATTCATACTATTGTGACTTGCTTACATTTATTACGTAACAAGTTTTTGTTTAATGAGCTTTATACGGTAACCCATACTCCTTAAAATACGTTGCGTTCTATAGCCCGGTGCGCCTTATGTATGAACAAAAAAACTAATCAAAGCAATTTATTGACAGTGCGCCTTATGGTCGGGTGCGCCTTATGGTCCGTAAAATACGGTATGTCCTAAAGATTTAAACAGCCGTGAGTTATGTTCCTAAATACTACTTCAGTAAACACGCGCTCACAAGCAAATCTTTTGCATGACAAGCAAATATTCTGTATTATAAATAATTGTCATGCGACAAAATAATTACATACAGTTAATTTCTGCAAAGTATGACAAACTTACAGAAACCAACCAGCAAGGCGAACAATGGCCGCTATACCGCCGCTACTGTTTTGGAAGAACGATACTTTGACTTAAAGTGCATATGACACGTAAAAATAAAACATGTTAATAATCAAACTAAGATATGTTCATAACTTTAGAACATTTTTGGCGAAAAAAGTAGCTTGATACGGCGACTGGTTTCTGAGATACAGCTGATCAAAGTCGCACTTTTGCCGCTGCGAACGAAATCGTGCGATGCGAGATATTGTTGAGTGACGTCATAGAAGGCGCTTCGGTCGTGCGCGAGTGCTGGCAGCAAGCCTTATGCGTAGGAATGGAAAACATTGTAAAACAGGTTTAGCATAATATTGCATTAAACAGGGGACAAAAAGTGAACAAGTGCAATAAACGGATTTTTATGTTAATTTACGCTCTAGACAAATGGCCGCTGTTCGACCTATTATGTCTTATTTAGTTGTGTAATAATAAACCAGTTACTGGGACAGGGTGTTATTGTTGTTACAGCAATTATGATCAACCACTAATGTATTTTTCGCAATATAGTTCGTAACTAGAAATGTTGGAATCGTCAAATTAAATTTAACACAAAGGGTAGGTTAAAATTATGACATCACATTCAAAATGGCGTCATGTGATGTCACATAGCAAAGAAACGCACCATTCCCGTCTTATCGAAGTACAGAGTAATGTTGTTTCTGCTATACCCTATGGTCTTCCGTTAATTAGGGACAAATAAGCCTTTGGTTTGTGACGTCACAATGACATATTTTTGTGTGATGCAAAACCCTGTCCTGACCTTTAAGGTAACGTAATCTGTGGATTTTCCTATGTTTGAAACTATTCGATATCTGCAAAGAAGGCGCCTTCTCCTATCTAAACAATGTATTTTTTCGACGCAAGCGCCTTGTGTAATGTCCTTTTCTCCTCACCGCAAAAGGTTTACGATTTTTGGTCGCCGTTACTTTTAGTGCAGTTTTCTACATTTTTTAGTTGACGCAGAACCGTAAAACTTTGGATATATGTTTGTTGTGGATGTACCTTTAGTTTTACGCAAAGTTGTCATGGCCGTGTCATATGCACTTTAAGGCCGTAACTCACAATTAAATCCTAAAAATTGAGTTTTAGAGGTCATTTGCCTTCGTGCACCTGGTAACAGCAGCCCAAAAACAGTTACAATACATCTAATTCTAAATGCATTGTGCAGAGGAGGGTTAGTGACTTAACTTTGTTGCAAATGGAGGGTACTTTCTGTGATTCATTTTTTCACAAAACAAACCTAAACTTTTTTTTGCTTTTTTAGCCAAAATAATGTCCAACAGGGAGGGTAAAATGCCCCTAGGGGAGCGGTTAAAGTAGTTATCTCGAATAAAATTTTGACCAGAATTTCTAGACAAGGGTCTGGACTAACAGAAAATCACAAATTGAGCATACTTTCTGTGACTCATTTTTCCACAAAATCCACCTCAATATTTTGGTAGTTTTTCAGCTACATGTTTAGCTAGAAACTCTGGTCAAAATTTTATTCGAGATAACTACTTTAACATTTTTGTTTAACAGCACCAATTTACTGCCTGACTAATTACCCTGGAAACCATAGTAAAACTGCCCTAAACACGCTGAAAATCGCTCTGGCAACATCCTGTTCATTTGCGCTCATTCATCCAAAACACTTGCACCCATGCATGACCCATTGCACACAATTAACTCTGTTACGCGGAAAATACTACTACACCGGGTCACAAAGTTTTTTCCAAACTTGATTCACATATAAGCCTTTTTAGAATAGAAATCTGAACGAATTTTAATGGTTAGGTGCGAACAGGGCAACTACCTGTTATTTTTGGTTCTATATTTGACTTGAAATACTACCCGAAATCGTAACTTTCATATTCGCACAGATTTCTATGTTACGTAGGCTTATATGTGGATCAAGTTTGGAAAAAACTTTGTGACCCGGTGTAAAAGTATCTTTCCTGTTACGCAGGACAGAGTTCGAGAAGGGCATTTCCCAACGAAGAAACTCTTTTCCATAGAAATACAGAGGAACGGCCTTCAAATTTATGTTCAGCATTTCTTCGGCTTGAATGAACTAAAGGAGCAGATATTGGACAGAGTAGGCCATTGGACAAAACATTATCATTATCTTGTGACATCTCTCCAAGCTGTCACACAACACTTTTTTCTCGTGGTTTTTCACTACTTACTATTTAGATTATTGTTAATACCTTCTAATTATTGCTTCTGAAGGAATAATGATTCATCAAGACATTTTGTACCAATGGCAATAATACTATACATGAACCATCTACCCATTCAGCTATAACATTTCTATTCGCACAAAAAAATGGTCAACCGTGGTGGAATGGATGTCTGTCAAAATTTTACACTATTTCTCATGTACAGTATTTAACCAATTGTTGTGCTCCACTACGCTTTTCTTTCCTGTGCTGCTTTTTTAATATTTCATTGCATGATACTTTGCTGCACTGTAAACATTGGCACATGTATTTATCTCCACAATCTTGAAAAAAAAGTTGTTAAAACTAGGGATCTTTTTGTTGTCAGCTGATCGGTATGATCTGATACTATACTACTACTATGTAGGATTAAGTTTTTTTATTTAAGGTAATAGTTTTGAATCTTTTTAACATTTTAGTTATATTCTCACATTATCACAAGATACATGTATAAAATATTGGTTAAGGAAGTATTTAATATCAGGAACGGTCAGATTACAAACTACACAAACGCATGTACATAGTCAGGCCGATACATCAGATCCCTTACACCCTTACTAATAGTCTATCAGTGTATAAGCCGGCCGAAGATGCGCGCAATTTGCACAACCCATGCAGCAATAACTTAGCCCTCAGAAACACGGGAGATACAAAGCCAAGAGGGTCGTAAAATGAACTGACAGCTGAAAGAATTCCTTTATGCGTGTGCGGCCTGCTCGAAAGTTAGACTGCATCCTCGGCTACAGGCCAATCGATCATTTTCAGGGACTGACTCCAAAACGCACTGGTCGTTGGAGAGATACTTTGTCAATCGAAATTATCATCTGATTAGCTGGTCCAGATGCGATTGTCTGTCACGACCTTGTTGTCAGGAATTTCTTTGGCGTAGCCTTTGGATATGTACATCTGCATAGTGTCTACATATCCTTTTTGCAGAACGTCGTTGTTGAACAATCGTCAAGGAACTTTTCCACCATCTGGCGGCTGGGGGGCAACTTCTCGATTCCAGGTCTCCAGCGTAAAGGGAGCTCAAAATGTCCATCTAGATGCTTTACCGATACCTTTGTCATGTCATATGCCATTCGATCTTTCCTTGATGTGGGTATGTTGAAAACTAATGTCCCGTCGCGAAAGTCGCTCTCTTCCACAAATACTATACCTGCTGTCGGAACATTACCTGTGCAGCCTTCAGGTCATGGACATTTGCTTCGCTTCTTGCAGAGCAACTAAG
The DNA here is from genome assembly GCF_947561715.1 of Ascidia mentula. Classification (NCBI taxonomy): domain Eukaryota; kingdom Metazoa; phylum Chordata; class Ascidiacea; order Phlebobranchia; family Ascidiidae; genus Ascidia; species Ascidia mentula. The sequence continues at coordinate 7,402,308 of NC_138574.1, read as the reverse complement.
TGCGGGGCCAATGAGCACAAGGCGTCCCTGGTTCAGCACTTATACACTGGAAGGCTGCGGGAACGTTGGCTCCGGTTAGTATCGTCACAGTTCCTCCTTCCAAACGAAGCAGGGGCAAGTCTTTGAGGTTAGAGAACTCAGCAAGCTTTTTCGCATCAGGGATTCTATTCGTGACACGTGAATGTTGTCGATGGATAGCACTTCCTACAATAACGGTTCTCCCTCATGAAGCGTTTGTTTATTTAAAAAGCTTGTTTAATATTATTGTTGAGGTTTGAACTGCTTGCTGGCCCCTGTAATTTGATTATAATCCCAATCAGTTAGCTGTATTACAATTAAGCCTCTTTTAATCGACGACAAACTTATGTAACAATTACGTTTTACTTTTCTGCTAAGACCACATTAAACACTGGTTCCTCGATTGATCGTACCCACGCGAAAAGGCCTAAACCAATCATTTAAGTACTTCAAAGTTTTTGAGTCGTAGCGTAAAATCACTAACCTTATCCAATCCCTTGTGGCATCGGTGGAAAGGTTTATCCCAAGTATAATTGGCGTCAAATATAATGGCGATTTCCGTCGCATTTTCACCATATGAAACTTAAATCTATCGAAAGACATGTCCAATGTGACAAAGCGAGTTAAAAACGTACAGTGCCCGTTTCTTATTTTTGATCTGACGCCATGAATACTTTAGCGCAAATGTGTAGGCCTACATATGTGTGAAACAAAAGAATGCACAAACTTGGCGTTTGGCTTAAAATTTTAACTTACGACCAAGCGTAGCTGAAACCCCATCTGTCGTGCATCCGACAAGTAAAGCACAATAAACTTTCATGATAAAACACGGACTGAACCTAAAACAACCAAGAGGTACACACATACAACCGGGAATGCTGTACTACCTGTTCGAAAACACTGCTCTAGAAAATTATTAATATATTAGGTATACGAGTCGGATACTCTAGAGTCTAGACCGATGCTGCCATTGTGGCCAGGCTAACAAGGGTTCAAATCCCGGTGTGGTGAAAATTTGTTTCGTTTTTTATCAAAGGAAATTTCACCAGACAATTTGTCAATTTTGGAGCCCGTTTCAGAGTGAAGTTCGGCACTAAACAGAGATGCCTTCGCAGAAAGTTTCAGTCATTATTCCATAAATAAAGAATATTTATTTTTTACTGGTGTTATTTTACAATTGCACTGATTCAAAATTTTCACTTTTTTTAAACGTTTTTATCTTAAAAATCAGATTTAAAGTTTAATAAAAAACAAAGAAGCTAAAGTAATTTTTAATACCACCAGGATCATCTTTTTCGCCACTGATTGGATTCCAAGCAATTTTTATTTTTTCATGTAACGCAGAAAGTTTATATGTTTTCTGCAACGCAAAATCTTAAATGATGTTTAAATGCTTTTCTTTCAATCATACAGTTTGTTTTCTGGTTGACTTTATTTTTCGGTCAAATTTTATGACAACCCTGCCTGCAGCTAAGATACGTCTAACGGCGTCCAAAACCAGAAACAAGCTCAAGAACTCTTTGGAGGACATTAGTTCATAAAGATTTGTTTATACATAATGAAAAATGAAAGTACACAAACTATGGAATGAATAGGAAGGGATTGAAGGGAACAATTTGCACGATCAACAACAGTGGAGGAAAGTTGCAATAACCAACTACTGAAAGTTTTGGACATGTTCAAGATCACCAAACCAGGAACAGGGACTCGATGAAGCATCGCTAAGTTGCGACTGAGCGCAACTTTTGGAGCTAATTTCGTCCGCTACGAAACTTTTTGCTTCATTTTTTTCAGAAATGTTCAAACCATTGGTGGATGAAAAACAAAACAAACCTTCATTTTCACTCATTTTAAAATACTCTTTTTCAGTTAGACTTTCTTTGGTTTGGTTGTTGTTCAGCGTTTGAGTTGATTCGAGGCAAGGTTTAGTTTGTTTTAGTTCACCCAACGAAGTCTTCTCTTGCAAATTGCCTTGATGAGAAAAGATACAATGGTTTATTTGAAGATCCGTATTTTTCAAGTAGCATCCATTTCCTAAGGAACGCGGACGATCAGCATTGAACTCCCCGTCATTTGTATACTGACATACAGGACTTGGTAACTTCGGGACAGTGTTAAAGACATCTAAAACCAAAACAAACAATAAAATACAATTTGGCATCCGAAAGTATAAAAATATTTCATGTTATATTAGTTTAACCTTGATTAGGCACACCGTAACTGCGGTTCTCATTTTTTTTGTGGGCGCCACTTAAAATCGCATTGGTTGATGTTTGTCTTTTTGTGGGCAAATGGGGGTTCCTTTGTGAGTTCATGGCACTTGAGTTGGTCAGAAAGTTGATCTGGCTATCATCTCGGAAATAATCGCCCCATCTTTGTCTATTGTTGTCCTTTTTTAAACGCTTTTCCTTAGCCCTTCGATTTTGAAACCAAACCTACAAAATAAAACAAATGCGATGCATTTCAGAAAACTTTAAATTAGCGAGGTACGACATGTTGCTTTATATATTTTTAATCGACGACATACTATTTTCCTACCTGAACAACCCTCATATCCAATCCTGTTTCAGAGCTTAATTGCTCTCTTACGTGCCGAGCAGGTTTAGGACTTTGATTGTAAGCCAATTTGAGCGTTTCCAATTGTTTTGCTGTTATAGTAGTGCGGGGTCTTTTCAAGCCGCTGTCAACATCCAAATCTTTAAAACACAAAAGTAAGTAAATCTAATAATGGCACGAGTTTTGGGAACAGCTCGCAAAAGATGATGTTACAAGTTTAATTACGTTGTTTTTTATCCCAGACAATGCCTTCAATGCCCTAATTAGTTTAGTACATTTTTAAACAAGTTGTAAGTTGCGGGGATAATTTGGCAGTTATACAGAGCGTCCGGTTTCCGCTATTTACTGTACACCGGGATTGCAGAATTTGTGGCGGAGGTCCACTACCCCTCAACAACAATTAAGTGACAAAACTCTGCAGTTAAATGCAGTGATTAAAAAAAGATACACAAAATAGAGAACAGGAAAAATAAACTGTGTACGTTTAATGTTTACTCGTTGGATATACAATCACAAGTTATAATACTGGCTGACTGGTCGCAGTCCCACTAAACGTTTTGCACCATATGGTTGCGAAATAAGTCAAGCGTGTAAGATGCTCTATTTCTTGGGCGTTTAATCGCTAACCGCTATCGATTCATGGATCAAAGCTGTTGAGTGCTAAATCGTTCAACGCAGTGTTTCTCAACAGCCAATGGTCAAATCCGGATAAGCAGCGCGAATTATTGATTGACCGCATAGTCCACAACTACACCGTTGGGAAATAAGCGATTGGAAGAGGTGGTCAATCAAGGTCAAAAGCCGCAACATGAAGTAAACTTCGTTGTAATGTTGTAAATACATTTTCAAAATACATTTTAGTTAGTCAGTGAGTTGCAAAAAAAATAATGTCTCTTTTCTATCTTACCTCTTGTTTTCGCTTGCTCGTAATCTTTTTTGCATACAAGGCGATTATCATCAAGAAGGTAAAATTGGTCGCCGGTGCCTAACTCCTGTTCACACATAAAGCATTGAAAACATTCTAAATGATATACATTGTTCTGGGCTCGGCGCACAATTTCGGTTGGTGGAATTCCCTGGTCACACGCGGCACATTTTGTTCCGTGTTGCCTAAATAAATATTTCTGAAATTACCTGTTTATAATTGTTTTGAAGCGGTACGCCAAGTAAGCAACACGTTACCTGAAAAAGTCATCTTTGCAATACACTACATTTCCTCGGGAAAAGCATTTGTCAGTCAATTGGCATCCGCATTCCACGCACTTAAGGCAACTTGCATGCCATGGTTTTTCCTGAACTTTCAAAATGTAACGGTCGAAGATGTGTGAGTCGCATCCCGTACACTTTTGTATTTCCGCTGCAAGAAAATTAGAATGAGCAACGAAAGTGAATCATCTCTACACACGTCTTCCACTTACAAAGAAAACACATAACATCCAGTACTTCATTACTAGAGATTATAGCACTACTTTGTTGTATACACTTAATATGCTCCACAGTGTTCAACTGTTGACGCGGCTGTTTACAAGTTCTATCACTTAAAAATGAAACGATTCTCATTTTTTCCAAAATGCACACGCGAATATTTGCATCAATGTTCAGTTAAACACAGAAACCATAAATTTGAGATCGGTAATGCAATTCAAAAATAATTATTTGCTATCCACATACCAGATACTTAAACCCAGTGGTGTGTAAGGTCAAAAAGTAAAAAGAAAAGGAGCGGAAGTAAATTGTCTTTGTAATCATTCGCGTCAACCGGATGCCTTTGAACTACATTTAGTCGCGATCTCTTTTATCGGAGATTTAAGTGTATCAAAGTCCTGTTTCGTCTGTATATCATTTGTAGCAACGACAGGATATAAACATCGATGTGCAAGCACGATCTCCGCAATAACTGACATTTGCAAACATCCTTCATGTTTTAAAATACTGGTTTATAAAATATTTATAAAATAAGGTCTTACTTATGTACGAGCCACCACAGGCAAATCGCTAACGGTTGTTCAAAGACATATATTTTTCACACTATGTACTAATAAATAATAAATGTAATGTCACTTTTGCAAATTTAAACACGTGTGTGCACAGCAATCGGAGGTCATTAGAAGTTTTTTAGTCATAAAAGAAAAATATCTATATATGTTAAAACCATATTTTTCAAAAAGTTTTCACTCCAAATTAGGTTAATACTGGGCGATAGTCAATTCAAGATCATCATACAAGTGATTTTTTCCAAATATACAGCTCTAACCTAATTTAAATTTTTATGACGCTTGTTGGCATGGTAGAACAAGGTTACTATTTACCTTTATCGTCAAAGCTTGACTCATTTGAAAAGAGGGAAAGCAATGCATCATTGCTTACGTTGTTGGAATCGGTGCTCGACGAAAACGACTCATCAAATTTCTTTTTGTTGCCAAAATTTGTGTGCGGAGAACCAATGCCGGAATCATTGAGCCCAATGTGCGTATTTTCCAGAAAACTACCATCGCTGAATTTTTTTGTGCGGTTGGGCGAAGCAGGTTGGTTTAAGCATGCTACGTTTACTGTTTCTGGCTGGTCGTGTCCTGTGCTAAAGGAGGGGAAGGATCTGGAAAAATCAAATTCGACCAACGATTCGCTGTCGTCGTCCCCATCAAATACTACACCATCATCTCCGTCCTCAAACGCAAGTTCATCTTCCGATTCGGCAAGATATCTGTCTAGAGGTTGCTGAAAATTTCTTTTGTCATTTGAATATAAAGAAAGAGTATTATTGGACGCAGTTTCATATTTATCTGATCGTGCAGCGCATGATGGCCCTGCATCATTATGTTCTGGTGTATTTTCCTTTAAATAGTTTTCCGATTGAAAATTTGTTTTTGTGCAGTTTGCAGCAATAGACAGGTGACTTCTCATGTCCAATTTTTTGCAATCATTTATAAACAACATTCACTCTGACCTTTTAAAGCTCATATGCTGTAAACAAAACAAAATGGCGTAAAGTGATACGCTTTAAAGTTTAAAGCACGCGTGTTGCTATCATGAATCAAAAAAATACTGCACTTTTGGAGACGTGTATCAGTTGCTTGATATACTGACCTTGTTACATAAAGCTCGTTTGCTGAAAAATACAAGCAACGTATTGCAGTAGGCAATTTACAACTGATGTATCTTATTTGATACCATACACAACATCAAAATTGTAAATCGCATCACGTACAAGATAAATTTAATTTAAACGCCTGACAAACGATAAACCACGTCTTCTGGCAGCAGACACTTTCCGACTTTAAAGGGGCCAAACAAACTATTCCATTATTCATCGTTAACCACGCATAGAAGTCGTTTTGGTAATTTTTTTCGACTTGAATTTTCAATCACAAACTGGGCATCTATTACATTATTTATTCTTCAAACAGATATCCATCAGCAAGATTTTTCTGTGCACACGATGTTTTTGGTGCACTTTATAGAAATTAGTGGTGGTACTTTGGAACGCAATCTAACCTAATTTTATTTCAGTAACTATATTAATGCATCTCAGATTTTTTATATTTAACTGTCCCATAGTTTATGGTTGTAGCGGTTTAACACGGCCTGTGGCTGTGTTTGCTGTATACCTATACTGTTACTAGCAATACTTGTCCTTTCATAGTTAATTTGATGCAACACATATAATTTTCCTAAAAACTGTTCGGAACTGATATGCATAAACTTCTATGTAAACGAATGCACCATCGTGGACGCAAAGAAAAAGCACGCGCAAACCATTTCTTTGAAGCTCTGACCGAGAAAAAACAATGCCTTTAAGTCGTTCGATGTCCGCCATCTGTTTCACTTTCCTCACCGATCATCTGCCCACCAAGACCTTGCTAGACCATAGCACGGCCTGGTTCTCTTTCTGTTACTTGTTGTGTTATTATTTTTACATGTTTTCTACAATATACATGCACAACAGCAAGGAACACTTTCGTCTTACAGGAACAGGTTGACTGAAACCAACAAGCAATTGTCATTGCGGGGGACTTATTGCGAGGAATGATATCATCGACCTCAAAACAACAAAAAGGACTATGCCAATTAAATAAGCAGAAAATGTAAATAGTTGTTTAAAACGACACGTAACTTTTGTCATCTGTTAATATTTGCGCATAATTATAAGATGAGGCTGTTCATGTGAACTGTTCGAAGGGCCCCACAACAGATTTTATCTGCGCTTTGTCCCTTTCCAGCACTGACCTTGTTTAAGTGGCACAATTGGTTGTCTTTCCACGCGAAACATGCATGGTCAATTAAGGTGCCATCGATAGCAAGCTGTCTATACCGATCCGTGATGCTTTTTCGTTTCGTTTTGGCAGTAATTTCTGTTGAACCTTTTGTACGTTTTAGAATATAGGCCTATTATGATTTATAGGTTTTAGAATACAGGTAGGTACATTAAACCTATACACGGATCTCGTTTAGGACGTTTAACTGGCAATCATTGGTTACAACTAGTCAGCAAAGAAATTAAATAAAGTCACAAAAGCAATCCTGAACGCTGTTAATTCAAGACATGTAGAGCGATGTAATACATAAAGTGGTGTATTCGACAGAGCAGTGCAAACACACAAAAAAACAATTGAACGATCCATTTGGTTTGTTTAGTCAGCCAGCGCAATATATTAAGTCTATCAGTTAAAAAGTTTTATTTGACTCGCAGTACACGATAAATATCGCAAGACGCTACCGCTGTGTCACGTTCAAGTGTCAGTAAAAGAGCTGAATACAGTGCACACGGCAAATCCAGCCAAGCAGCTTGGCCAAAACTTCCCCTTTCTGGCGACAGTCGGGTACACGACATAACTTCTGTAACGCAGACCCGAAAGCACCAATGGTCAATTTCTTGGTCCAGAGTGCTTTCCACCTTATTTCCGGGGTTATGTACCAATTTGGTTCCCAACGGACTTTCTGTAACTGCTTAGTGATAACAAAGAGGGGTGGGGAGGTCTACTTAGCTAGCAAGACCGTCGTTGATCAACGCAAGCCACACGGATGACCTTCGGGCGAAGCAATGAAGACAGTGAACAACAACAAAAATTTACAGCTTGTCCGATTGCGTGGCATATAATAAATATCCATGACCAAAATGATTCTGCAACCTAACTGAACGTGGCGCTTTAGTTTATCTTATTTGATTTTCTGATTACCGTAACGAAAACTTAGCGTATTGGAAAGATGCAAACCTCTAGAGGTTTAAAATTTTGTGTTGTTAATTTTTGAACAGAACAGGGAGGTTTATTAAATTGCAAAATGAGACATAATAATATCATGCCATTGTCCTTTTTATTCATTCCACAAGAATCGTCTGCTCTCTTGCGGCATATTTTCGGCACTCTAGTTTGACTCCAAGTGATCAGTAAAAACCCTTTCGAGGCAAAACAGTTTGTAAAAAAATAAAACATGACAACAATTGAAGAAAAGCGAACCTGAACTGCAAAGAATGCTCCTCGTTTTGTGTGGGCGAAGACGTTGCAAAAAACAATTCATCCTCCAAACTTTTATTAGCATTGGTCACAGTTATAGGCACAAAACTAAAAAAATAGCATTTGAAGGTATATTTACCCAAGTGAAAAATGCAATCAAATAAAAAAAAAACCTTCCAGCAAGAGACGCCACTTCAGAATCTAATTCCGCGTACAGTGAAGTTGTGTTTGCAGAGTGATGCAAACTCGTTTTTCCAATAATATCTCTGCTCAAAGCAACTTCGTTGACTGGGCGTTCTTGTTCATTTAAAACTTAAAAAAAGGCTGTATATAACACATAAAACCACAACATGGTAACACATAAAACTACAAACAAACCTTGTTTCATCTTTGGGGCTATACTGGATGTATTGCTTCCTAAGGGTGAAGCTCCATTTAGTTGATGCATATTCACATGACTTAATAGCCTATTGGGGTCCTGGTAATAAATAAAATTAGAATAGTATTTAGTACGTTAAAGCAACGCTTAACCACTACCTTTAAGACTAAAGACGTGTTTATCACGTCTTTACATACAGCTGAGTGTTGTTCTTGTTCCGCAATACATTTTTTCAACGTACTACATTTTTCAGGTTCTGATTGAACAGCACTTTGGTCATTGACTAGTCGTGTTACACGTTTGGTTAGTTCCAAGTTTTCATTTTTCAACCCATCCACCTTAAAGAAACTTAAAATAAAAAACGAACTTGTAATGTTTCAACAGCAAAACCTCCAGATCATATTTTCGCTGTAGGTTTCGTGTGTTGTTTCTCGCCTTCTCTAAATCTTTGAGAAGTTTTTCTTGAGTAATTGTTTTACTTGTTGCATTTTCCGAGAGCAACAGAGAAAGCTGACTAATTCGTTGGTCCTGTACAAATGCAAAACCAAAATAAAAAGGTTAATTGGACAACTGCAACAAACGCTTTCTTCTTTTTGAACCAAACTTTTATAATTCCAAACGTTGTTGGGAACATTGAGCTTTCCAGGACGTATTCGTGTTACTGATGACATTCAAACATACACAAGCAACACGCCACACCCCGAAGAGCACAACGTTATAATTTTAAATGGAAGCTGAGTGGAAACGCTCTTCGTATATATAATGCATCGACGGCAAACTGGTACCTGTTGCGACATGTGTACCTAACCTGATCACAACAAGTCAAACATCCTGTGACACGATTCCACTAGGATCTTCAGCTTGTCGTATTCATGATGGTCTTGTAAATCGGTTTTAACTACAGTGCTCTTATTCATTAATGTGAGCATATGACAAATTCTTCTCACAAACAAAATGAGTCTTTGTTCACTTACTTTAGCCGCGCCATGTTTAGTAAGTTTGTCTATATGTAAGCACAACTGTTCGATCTGTTTGCGATAAAGTTCGACATTCTGACGGCACTCCTGCGGACAAACATCATATTGTGGTGTCTTTTGCGCCAGATGGCCGACATGCATCTTACCGTGTAGGCTTTAAATTCTACTTGCCCTTTCTCCGTTATTTGTTTGGTGAGTTTCTCACATTGTTCGTTAATCTTTTCTTTTGCTGCTTTTTCCTCTTTACAAGCCTGTAAATGTTACAAAGTTTTTAGGCTTTCGAAAACATACTTGAAAAAGATTCAGTAATTTTTTTGAACATTATTTATTGTGTTGTCGGCATGCCCAAACCCGAATAATAAATAAATAAATAATATCAACACCACAAAGAAGATTTCTATGGAGTACTAACCTATGCCAGGATTAGCAACTAGCCTATAGTTAAGTCAAATACTTCAATGTTACAAAAATAAATCTGCCATGGTTATTTTAGATCTACTGTAATCGAGTGCTGTTTTGGCAGGTAAAAACATTCAAGGGATATACATTAGTACAGTACGTAAAATGACCATATTTAAATAAGTTAATGAAACAAACTTCTCGCCATCGCTGTGAGTGTATTTTTTTGATGTGCCAAACTACAATGACACACATGATATAATACCACCCAGACAAACGCTTGCAATATGCAATAAATTGGCAAACATTAGCACAAACCATTCAAAACAACTTCGTTGCCGAAACAGATAATTAAGCTGCGGTATAAGCTGATATCAAACTTAATACGTCACACCTTTTCAGCATCGTGCAAAAGTCTTTCAGATTTTCGCTGTTCGGTTTTGAAGTTGTCAACTCTGCGTTTCTCATCGTATAACAGGTTATTCAGTTCATTTATCTCATCTCGCATATTGCAAACCCGCTCATCGAATTCGGAGACCTTTCACACAAAATGCTTTGACATCTTTCTTCAAAAATCGCAATCTTGACGTTTTCATGTTTAAAATGTTTACATCTATCGAACTTACTTGTTTATTGCGCTCATTTAACTCCGATTGTGTCTTTTGCAGACGAGTAAACAAATCCCAATGACATCTCTCCGAGTTGCCTTCGAGTTCACGTACTTGTACCTCAATCGCTGACACCTAAATGTACCACAGGTACGAACGTTAATGCACGAGAAAAACTGCTGACAAAGACTAGGCGAGTTTTTTTTAATAGTCAGCAAGTTTCCAGTCGAGGTGTTCCAACCTGCTCAGTCCTTTGCCGCAATTGCAACTGTCTCTCTTCAAGTTTGTTTTCGAGTCTTGTAACATATTCCGTTTTGTCTTTTTGTTCAATTTCCGAAAGACTGTAAGAAAGGTAAAATAACAGTTCGATTCAATACCGGGCAAAATACTTTGGCGGAAGGTAGGACCGTGTCTTTGCTTCAAACATGAAACGAAACTTTTGTAACTTCACTCAAGCGAACGATGCGCCGGGCGTTCAAAATCAAACAAAGCACAACTGATTCACTGCAGAATGTAACAACACGCGGAAAAGTAACATACGGTTGTGTGGAAACTGATTTAAACAATTTATCAAAGTGAGTTTCCTTTTCCGTTACACGCAGCAGCTGTTACAATATTTCCACTTTTAAAAAACGAGGCCTTTTTTGAGATGAAACCTTTTTGAATCATTTTCAAATAAACCCGGAAAACAAAAACATGCCAGAACAACTGGTACTGTGACACTGCTTTATCCCATACACAATAGTCTAAAAGCAAATATAAAACAACTGACAAAGTATGCTTTCATAAAAACTTTCAAAATTAATTCTGGTGATTGTGTTCCAACCAACCTTAAATCTTCATGCAGCTGCTTAATTACCAGTTGTTTTTGCTCAATATCTTGTTTGTATGAATCAATTGATTGAAGAAGTAGTTTATTGTTTTCTTCTATATTCTAGTAAAATCAGGCATTATGCACTTTTAAAACTATTACTGTAATTTTAAAATCTCTTTAGTGAAGGCACACACAGTGTACCCACTCTGCTTTGTGTGCATGTGGCAAATGTAAGTTTTTAGCACATGCGACTTATAAAGAAAACCCTGGTAAATTTCTTAAAAAACACTGTTATATTTAGGTTTTTTGCTGCTCAAAAAGGACAGTCTGGCGCCAAAAAATTGGGCTCACCATTTGTGGACCCCTGATCTACGTAAACAACATGGCTAAATTACAAATATGGTAAATTTTTGACTGATGTTAAACTTTTACTAACAGGCACACAAAGAACTAGTTTTATCCCTTTTGGAGTGAACTCAAATATATCCAGAACCACAAAACCTAATTTGGCAGGGAATGTTTGACCCTTTATTGGACACAAAAAAAATAAGCATACCTTTATCTTATTCAAAACATACTGGCACAAGCTCACCATAATCATTAAATGTTGATTATTAATTTACACTATGTTTTTTTTTGTAAACTTTCTGTCTTTAAGGAGCCAAAACAGATGATCTGTGGGTTGCCAACCTGTGGTTTAGACCTACTTGAAAATTGCCTTTTAAAATTTTCAAGTCTTCATCCTTTTTTAAATGGATTTCATTCACTTTCTTCAGGTCACGTTTTGACATATCCAGCTCTTCTTTTGATTTAGCAACTGGAAAAAAGAAAGAAACAATGTGGCTTTCAAATTTACTGACTTTTGCAATGTGTGCCTCCCTCTTGCATACAATGCCATACATAATCAAAAGAGAAATTTGGAATTAGTGAATAAATTATAGGACAAATAGTTTAATAAACTTTCTATTATGTCAACACTATACCAAAACCCTAATGGACTTCATGACAATGAAAGAAGGGTCTAATGTAGAACCCTATTTCTTCTGAACACTATATTTCAAACCTTCTTCTATTTTTTTGTCCAGTTTCATTTTCATTTCTTTCCATTCAAATTGGAATTTCTGCAAACTTTGTTTCAAATGTAAATTTTCTTCATTTAGTTCTTTTTGGTTTTCTTCAACAGAAGATAGTTGACATTTGCTTACAGAAAATTCATCTTCAATTTTACTAAAACCGAAGTTATATAAGAAAAGAATCACATAAAAAGTGACCGAAACACTAACCGTAATGTACTGTTGAGATTCTCATACTCTTGCTTTTTTTGTTCCAACTCATGATAAGCAAGATGCAATTTGTCCTGCATTTCTTGAATAGTACTTTTACTTTTTGCTCCAGCTTTCAGCAACTGTTGTTCCAATATGGAAACCTTAACAAAGTATGTTTTTGAAGAATATTATAAAAACAGAATACATTCTTTCGATTACCTGTGCCTGAAGATTGGTTTCACAACCATGGAGTTCATCAATATTAACTGCAGCAGTTTCCAAAATTTTTTCATTTTTTATGTGTTCCTTTTGTAAAGCCAAAAGTTGAGCAGAAATTTGAAAGTTCAATGACTCCTTCAAGTTAATTTCAGTCTGCAATTCTTCAATCTTTTGTAAAGTAAATAATTTGTTCCACTGCACCAAGAAAATAATTATTAAGACAGACCTGTAAATTTTTTTCAGAAATCAGATTTTCAAAATTAATTTGGGATGTATAAAGTTGTTGAACATGAGTTTCAACATCTTGTTTACACTTAATCAGTGATTCTTCAAGTTGTTGGACTTCCTCTGAGCTTGACTGAACCTGACAACACATTAAAATGTCAATGAAACAGGCCCATTTACATCACTCACAAAGGATCATTTGGTCAAACATATTTGTATATCAACATCTAATCTGGTAAGCTGCAGACAGGGTGTATACACGCACTGTCTGTTGTTTGGTACTCAGTAAGGGTACCCTGCAGTTCGACGTTAACCAAAAGGTACCACAAAGTGTAGATTAGTGTACCTGCTAGTGTAAAAGCTAGCACAATGCCAGTCAACAGCTCCACTGGTGAGACCTTACAGGTCGAAACAGTGAGTGTACACACCCTGTCTGCAGCTTTCCAATAATATAATTTTTTTGCACATATATTGCAATGGTGTTTTTGCTTTTTGCACTATCGGTTACCAAGCAGATCCATTTGGCCATAGTGCGCTCCACACAGTGGTTCGTCGTGTCTGTTGTTCGGTACTCAGTATAGGGTACCCCGCAGTTCGACTTTGACCGAAAGGTACCACAAAGTGGAGATTAGTGTGCCTGCTAGTGTAAAAGCTAGCACAGTGCCACTCAACAGCTGCACTGATGAGACCTTACAGGTTGAAACATATCCTACTGCATCCATATTTGGGTTTTAAAACAATGGCTTGGCACATGTTTTTTTTAAACATACCCCTTCAACACACTGTAATAAAGTTAATGATTCTCTGTTAAAAATTTGTCACACTTCCTGTTTGATCACAATACACAGTAAATTATCAATGGTTGCAGCATTGCAATATCTCTGTACATTAACCACAAACAGCTAAAAATTATCAAACACAGGGAAAACTCTATACATTTACACCAATAACTAAAACCAATCTTCTTGGATTAAAAAAATTTTCACATTTGTGATCTAATGAATATTGAGCAGTAAAACTTTGTGGACAGGCTTTTTGTGATAGATTGTTGCATTACAAACCGGGACAAACTAATCATTGCAAAGTAACTGTTGGTCACTTTTTCGTCTACCTTTAATTTCATCATTTGTGTCAAACAAATTATGGTGCTCATAGCCACTAGAAACAAAGCAAACAACCTTCAGAGATGGTTCAACCCAAAAACACAAGGAACGACAAAGGATTTTCCAATTTAACTTTTAAATCAGATCTATCCCAAATTTTTGTTTCTCATAAGACTGTTTGGTGATTCCGATATTTCATCAAAGTGTTGTATCTTAACTACACTACTTTTAAATTTTTTTATGATGCAATAAAAACTTCCAACATTAAAACCACAGCTTATATCGTAATCTCTTTATATAAAATATGTACAAATTCTACTATTTACTCTCCAATAAAATGAGCTTGGAATAAAAAAAAAACATTTTGTAGTAACTGGAAGACCTTTGAAGTATACCTCAAGCCCGTGTCTAACCCCAGTATGCTTCACAATTATAACAGAAAACAGGAAGAACATAAATAACTTTTGTGTATAAGCTGCAGACAGATGGCCACTGTTTCGACCTAAAAGGTCTCATCAGTGCAGCTGGTTTGGCTCTTATTGGCTCCACATGCTCATAAATAACTTTATTAAGAATACTTCTCTTTGCGTTGCACAACATGTGTAGTTGAGTTAAAACGAAATATTTTGACAAAAGTTTGCCATTTATGTGATTTATATATTCACAGAACCCTAAAGCAGACTTTTAAATTGTCTTTAAATTCTAAATTTTTCACTTTAGACTGTCATAAGCCCAGGGCCATTATAAGAAAGGAATATAAAAGGAATAATCTTAAAAATTTGAAGACTAAACACTAAAACAGAATAATACAAATTAGTTGTGAAAATTCACTTTAACCTTTATGCGTAAACTGTCAAGTGCTTCATCATGTACTTTATTGCTTTTTTCCTCTTGTATTTTCAGAAGTTTAGTTTCTTCTTGAAAAAATTGCAAAGACTGATTACCATCTTGCAAACTTTTAGTAAGTCTGACGACTTGCTCTTCTAATGATGAAATTGTGGCTTTGTTTCGATGTTGTTCCTTTTGTAACTTAACAAAAACATCTACAGTCACATAAAATGTTTCAACTTGAAAAAGTATGATACTATGATTACACAACAAAAGTTCAAACCATAGGTTATTCACATAACAATTTAATTTGGTAGCATCCAAACTATTGGGAATACCAGGAATTTTGTTACACTCTGCTTTCTGACATTATTAAATTTTAAATACTTTTTTTGCAGAAAGTCTTCTTCTGAACCATGTTTGCTGTGTTTAAGTTATTCAATTCCAACAAATATTTATCATATTGACCTTTCTTTGTTATTATTTTATAGCAATAGAAATTACTTGGACATGTAATAGTCCAGTGCTACATGCAGATACACCAACTTAGTTGCTTGTTAGCAGCCATTCTTAATAAAAAATAAATCAAAAGTTTTATTGGAGGGTTTGTAGCTTGGTCTTTTGTTGGTCTAGACTGTTTGGGTTATATGTACATACTGATTGTAACCAAGGATATATCTTTTACCTCGTCAATCTGAATTTCCAATACATTTTTATCACTTTCAAAATCTGATTTAAGCTGTTTGAGATGATTCCTATACTCCTGATCCTTCATGGACACATACTCAATTTGGTCATTTGAAACTTTTTCCTTGTCATGTAAGAGACCGTAAACATGATCTAACTTCGTTAAAGAAGCTGAAATTTTCAGATCCTACACACAAGTTCTCAGACAATAAATATTTGTAATTGTAAGCTATAAATAACATACACATTATGAAATTATGTGTTCTAAATGTTGTAAAACCAATTATGACCCAACCATGTCATTCTTGTAAAGAAAATTTATCTGTTGGTAACTTTTTTTGCCACTATGTTGACTGGTTAACCGAAATAAAACAAGTTTGCTCAAAGAAAATCATCTGTCATTCTTACTTTATTTGTAACACATTCCTTGAGAGATGAAATTTCGGTCTCCAGGCCACTAATGTTCTTTTTTAACTCAAAATTCTCCTCAACCAATGTGGCACATTCAATCTAAACAATTAAAATTGTTGGTAAAATGGCAATGTTAAGATATTCACCAAAAAGAAAATAGCTAAACTTAATACAGACAAAACACATTGCACAGAAGATTTTTTGTAAAACCTGTGCATCTATCTCTACAGGGTTTTTATTGAAAAATCCTATATCAGAAAAGTATACCAACAAAATTATCAATTAAAATACTATAAAACTAAACAAAAAGCTCACTAAAGATGAACTCCAATCTGTTATTACTGACCATGTTATTATAACAAAACACATTAAATTTCAACAAAATCTTTCAAATTCTAAAACTATGCAGAAATTGTCATTTTTTAAAGAATTGATAACTGCATTAACAAGTAAATTTTTGACATTTTAAAAAATTGTAATTAGATAGGCAACTGCATCAATAAAAGGGTTTGTAACATCCTATTTAGGCTAGTGTGAATAAAAAAGTTTATGTTACTTGTTTTTCAGTAACACAGGTTGTTCTGTCTTGCAGTCTCTGTTCAAGGCTCCTTGATTCTAGTTTTGACTTGGACACCAAACTTTCGAGATCAATAATCTACAAAAGTGTAAGTAACAAAATGACAACAATGCCTAATCCATTAGCATACATACTTGATTTGATAACATGTTTTTTTCATCCTCCAAAGCTGCTATTTTGACAGAAAAAACACATTGCTCCTTATTCTCTGAAACAAAACAGATAACCTATGTAAACAACAGTTTATTACAAAGAGAAGTTGGGACAGGTGAGCTTGGAAAGTTGTTACTGATTTATATTGTAGTGCACTGGTCGGTCAAGTTTGTTTAAAAACTGCTATGTGATATGCTGTACTTTACATAGAAGCATACATTGCATTTTCTTCACTGAAAACACTTCACACAACTAAAGAAAAAGCCACCAAAATCTTCAGGTTGGATGTATTTATTAGGGATATGCTGGGCTTCATACAAATATTTGGATTCAGCTGAATAGTAAGTATATTTCAAAATTCTTTCGATTTCGAATGACTGCCAATCCTAATTTAAAAGCTATTTAAGTTTAAAAAAACTTTGCTGTGAATTGCATTGTTGCCGGAATTTATGCATGGAAATGGGATAGTACCAAACAATTACATCATTATAAAAATATAAATAATTTTACATCACTACTGCAAGAATAAATACAAAGGTGCATGTGATTTTTTGGGGGCAAAAAATGTTACATTACATTGTTATAAAATTTAATACAATCCGGTTTTGGCTACATGTATTCAGATTCAAGCTCATTTCTATGCTGGCACATTCCTAGTATTTATGTGCCTTCTGAATCTATTATTTTTAAGGTTTGATGTAGTTCGAAAACAAAATGTATTTTTTTACACTAGAGGAGAAAAAATTCTAGTTTGATGTATATATTATTTACTTTGCAGAACTTGTACCACCAAAACTGAGGTTTTTTTAATTATTTAGTTTCCGTTTGTTAATTTTCAAATCGTAAAACCTTTTACAATTGGAATTTCAAATATTAAAACGAGTAGTTAAACATAAAAAATACCTTCAGGGTAAAATGAAAAGCCAAAACAAAGTGATAGCAAAATCACTCACTGTGCCCAAAAAGTTACCACACATTTCTGATAATTTTTTTTTATCTGAGTTTACTTTTAAGCACTACTGTGACTAATACTATAAAGGTTACAAATCATGTAATACAATACCATCAGTATTACATCCTGTGCTCAATGCTGTTTTTCTTGGCTCATTGCAGGTTGCCTAATAATATACAAATATGGTTACTTAAAACAGAGTGTTGTTAAACGAAAATAATCACCTACCTCATTTTTACTTGATAAAGTTGTCACTACATCCTGCAGCCATTGGTTGGTTTCCTTTAGAGACATATTTTCACTCATCATATGATCCACTTTCATTGAATTATCATTTGTCTGTATTTTCAAGCACTTTTGCTCCTCTTTCAGATCAACGCACATTGTTTGAAGTAATTCGTTTTCATAGATTAGTTTCTGTTCATATATTCATGTAAACAGGTGTCAGGAAAACATCTATGAATTTGCCAAATGTGTAGGTGTTACAAACTTACATCTTTTGTTTCACTGCATGTAGATAACTCTTTGATGAGGTTATTAATACGATGTTGTGCTTCTTCCAATGTCAAAACGATATGCTTTTGCTGAGAATCATGTTCCTTTTCAAAAACTTTCAGCTGTTTCTTTGTGTTCCTTAAGTGTATTTTTAAAATATCAATACTTAAGCATATGTATGAACACTAGATTAGTCTAAAGGTTGGTAATGGTGGCTATATACATTATAATTTTTTTTTATACAATGGTGTGCAATGGTTGGTAATATTTGGTATTGGTAATACTGAAACTTTTTATTTTAAGTGCAGGCATTTTATGCTCATTTGTTATTTTTCACAGTTTTTTGCAAGCTGCATCATTATTAACAAATGATGGGAATATCAAACAGTTATTTCTTGTGAAGGTAACACATTATTTCCATACTTATAATTTAAAAAAATAATTTTTATTTAAACGCTTTATACAAAATAAATTAAAATATTTCATATTTTAAAAGGAACATTGTATTACTTTTTATATAACAAAAACAAAAATAACAATAAAATACAAATATTTGTTTAAGTATGAGTTATTCAACATTTATGTTAATTGCCTCATAATTAGTTGAACATGGCATTTGAAATAGAAAACCAGGCAAAACATTTAAGACATGATGGGTACATAGGTGTATCCAGGATTTTTTAAAGGAGGGTCAAAAATTTTTTTCTCCAACTTTTCTGTGTAAACTAAGGTTAATTGTGGCCGAGAATCGCAAAATACGAACGCCACGAATCATCACATAAACGGGGACTTCCTGGCTTGCACAATTGCGTAACACTGTGGAACACTCGATGCAAGTTTTTGCGGTAGTGCTTGCACCGTAGTTTTCTTAGTACTACTTTGAAAGAAAGGCTTGAATTTATTCGTAACCAAAAGGTATCAAATGTGGGCTTATGTTATCAAGAAAACATACAAGTAAAAACTATTTTCCAAGCACTGGCCTTATATTCTTATATGCAGCTTTGCGAGAGCTAACAGTTGTTTTCAACGTGCGCAATATTGACAACGTGTTTGACAAGTAAACTAATTGTTTTTACACACAAGTAAACCGCTTGCCATTACAACAACGTGACCACAAAAACGACATTTCATCCTTAGACTGATGAAAAATAACACTTGTTTCATAACAATGCAACATGTTTTTGAAACAATGCCGAATGCAAACACGATGCGGTTTTCAAGTCAATGTTAAAGAAAATATCTAGTTTTCACAGGGATTTGGACAAAAAAATGCAGTGGCGTTTGTTCAGCTATCAAAACAGACCAAAATATTAAACAAAAGGGGGGGAGGGTCCGGACCCCTCGGACCACCCCTGGATGGGTATAACCATGTTTTTACATAAGTTTACAGCCGTAGTCAAAAATAAACAAAGCATATAAACCTATATGACACATTTTAGACGTAACAAGCCTTGTATTTCTGGCACAATGAAGATGGTGACATGAAAAAATATGGCTAATGGCCATAGTTGTTGTAGGCTTTACCAAAAGCATTTAAATATATAGAGTAAACATTGAGCAATATTTTATAGGAAGCAATGTAGTTGCTGCTTATCAGGCCATTTACCTTAATTTGAACAAAAGAATCCCATTTTCATTATTGGCATCTTTCAGTTTTTCCAGTAAACTCATATTTTTCTGTTTGAGAGAATCACAATCACTTTGCAAAGTCTTTCTGGTTACATCAAGTTGTCTTTTGATGCTGGAATCTCTCTCTATCCAGTGTTGTGTATTGGTTTCAAGTTGTTGCAAAGCATGATCTCTTTCCTGTTTCAGGCTGGATAACAAACTTATTTTTACATGCAAACCAGATTATCAAAACTGTGACACAAAATTATGAGATGTTTCCACAAAATGTTACAAAAAATATTGATGTTTATTCATATGTTCAACCAAGAAACAAAAAATAAATTGTCATTCGATAATACTGATTGGTTGAGTTTCACAATGACCACAAATAACAACCAGGTATTTAGAATTTACTATGCAGCAATACAAACTTATATTGAGTGATTAAACCATCAAAAAATACATCTATTATTTAAACTGGAGCATCACCAACTTTTTTCACTTCAGTCACAACTTTTAATCATTGTACAATTTATATTTATGGCCTATTGTTTCTTAAACTTAAAACAAGTAAATAGGACGAGATATTTACAAAATAGTAAATATCTACCACTACCAAATTAAAGTACAGCATTTAAGATTGCTGTGTAGCTTGTCACACATAGCAATTACAACGTACTCTTTGGAAATGATTTTTCAATCAATACTTTTAAAACCCTATATTTGAAAAAAAATAGAATAAAATTGCATATTATTTCCATATGCAGCTCGCCAATATTATGGATTTTTTTGCACATATATTTTCATATGCTTTTACAATCCCTGCATACAAAATTGAAAATACCTTCCAACCAGGCTGCTTTTTTCTTGATCTTGCTGCTTTATCTGACTAATGGTAGACTCAAGGTCACATATATATTTATCCTTTGCATAACATAACTTTTCCTTTTTGTCAAGTTCCAATTCATTCATCCTAAAATGTGATTTGAATTTGTGCTAACATTACAACTAATACAAATTAGATTTATAAAATTACATTAAATTAAGGTTCCAAGTTTACACTAGATTTTAAATAAATCCCACGATAAATTCTTGACTTAACCACTTTATTTACATTTAATTCCCAAAACAGGTTATACATCAACAAACAAAATTGTTTGCAGTAACCATTATCTTTCCCTGTGGGCTCCAAGCACACAATTTAAATAACTAAATAACAGCATTCATAGACATACATGATGTTTTAACTTTAAGATTTTTTTTAAAACACATTATCACAAAGGTATTGTACCTAATTTTTCTTTGGCTGGCATTAATTTCATCAAGAAGATATTGTTGCTTTTCGATGTTGATATCTTCAAGCACCTAAATTCATGTTTTGTTGTGTGTGTTTTGGTGGAAATTTTGGCATTAATACCAGAAAAAAATTAACAAGGCATTAATACCAGACCTGACAATCAGGCTCAAATGCTTGTCGCAACCTCAACTCTGAAATTAGTGATTTAAGGTGAATATTTTCTTCTTGGACATTTGATAAAATGTATTTCAACTCTTCATTTTTGGATTCTGTGCCCAAAAGAGTAATTGATGTTGCATTTGACCTTGCTGACACAGGCTGCAAAATATTTACAAAAATGTTTTATAAATGTGTGCATCGCACATTTGTGCTGTGCCAAATGGAACTGAAAGTGATAAAGCTTGCTTAGAAATAAAAAATACAGTAATCCTTGTTTATTTTAGATTTGGTTATCTTGGTCTTCAAGGTATGAATGAATTGTATTTTTTTTTCTGTTTGAAACCTTTTGGAGAATCTGGATCTTTGCCAATTTAAAAAGATCAAAACTTCCAGATTTGTTCTTTTTAAATCCAGATTTGGAGGATATTGCTGCTCTAATCATGGATTTGTATACTAAAACCACTATTTTTGTTCACTGTGTTTTGACAATAATTTATTACAGTTGCATATTTGCTTAACTTTAGTCTACATGGTCTGCAACTAGGCCATCAATCTCTAATGTAACATTGATGGAGCTAAAGCAGCTGAGAAAGAATATTCAGAAATAAGGAAATTTACAAGATACAAGGAAAACAATACTTTTTTAAATGTTTTTCAAAACAAGTCTTAGAAAGTTGACTGTAACGAATTACCAGTGCTTGGCAGCCCCCATTTGAATTCTGCATAGGCTATCTTTTTCTGAGTAATTCTGCTATATGGTAAACTGAGTTTAGATGGCCCCCTTAGGCAAGACAGTCCCTTGAAACATTTTGTTGAATTATTAAATAAATAGCACCTGCCTAAACACTAACTTTTCCCATATTATGTCGTTGTATCATTACGCTGACCTCACGTTGATATATTTCATTTCCAAAAAAAAATATTTTTTTTGTTTTAAATCGTTGATAAATATCAAAAAATTTAAATATCGCTTCTTTCCTCAAGGGGGTCTGTAGGGGGACAAATAAAAATGTCATAAAGTAGCCTAGCACTTCATAAACATTAGTCATGATTTAAAGCAGTGGTTCTTAACATTTTTAACTTGCCGAACCACTAGGATATTCTGCAATCATTCATCCAACCCCAATAACATACACAAAACAGGCAAAATAGCAATAATTAGAATAATTCAAAGCTTGAAATGAAATAAATAGGAACTGAGATCAACTGAACACAATTTTTAACAATGTTTTCATTCGCATAGTTCTTAAAAAAGGGTCATCACCATACTTGGTCAGATATGGTCCCTGTATATCTTAAAATCATATAAAGTGAAGCCACTGGAATGTTTCTATTTTATTGCACCACAGGGTGTAAAAATATGTTTTGGATTTTGCTTTTTCTGGGACTTAATAATATGCCAATTGTTTCATCGGCCATGACTACTAATGATTTTTTTAATACATGCAAGCAAATACTATCTACAAATAGTTGTCATGTTCATTTGTTACATCACCTAGGTAAACCATTTAATGGTTACCATGCCTACTTAACTCACAAAACTAAATACTTTGTTTCTGCAATTAATTGGAAGAAAATATGATTGAAACAAACGGTGATATTTTGTAAATTAATGGACCTCGGTCGAACCTCTGAAACGTTGCCATGAAACCCAGGTTTAGAACCACTAATTTAAAGAGATGTTTTCAGAACTGTAACAATTTGAAGTTGCAAAAACACAGATGTTACCAATTACCTGTTTATTTTCAAGGTTAAACTTACCCGACAAGGGCTGCATTCAACAGTTTTTTTTTTATTGCCAGAGCATCTTTCTGATGGAAAATGTTCATCACAAATATGATCTTCACCAATGACATTGTAATAATATTGATCCTCACTATTTTCATTTAAAATACCATTAATTACTACTTACGAAAATCAAATGCACTACACATGATCATAAAAATACATATATGCATAACATAATATTATGAACTATTAGACATATTCACAACATGACACAGAAATAATTGTGCAAATCTCGGTTTAGCACAGTGGTTGATAATATGCAAAAAAGGTGAGGGATCACATAAAAAGGCTAATTAATTTATTTCTATTAGAGGAGTTTGGAAGCCGTTCCTCTAAATATACCGGGTTGGCCAGGTAATACGGAGCTGACAGGGCTTTTAGGAGCTGACAGGGTTGTAGGTAGTGTTAGTGGTGTTTGCAGTGTAGATAATTAAATAATTTTTGTTTGTCAAGTGAACCCTGCCAACCCGGACCACCCTGCCGAACCGTCATATTTAGAGGTACGCAGAAATCCTGCATTTCCCTGTTAACCCTGTCAACCATGCCGACCCGGACCGCGCTGCCAACCCGGACCACCCTGCCGACCCGGACAAACCTGCCAACCCGGTATATTTAGAGGAACCCGTTTGGAAGTATACTCCTTGGTGTGACCTAAAAATATTACCCATGACTCACGATCCTAATAAAAGCAGTTTCACTGCCAACCTACAACATGCAATTTCACTGCAAATCAGTCTGCGGCAAACATGATGGCCCAAAATGGAGTCTGGCACACTAAAATTTGGTCAAGACCCACCACTGGTCTACCAAAATTAAAATAAAGAAATATTTTTGCCTTGTGGGGATATGCCCAGACTGAAAAAATACTGATAATTATACACCTTTGTGAAAATTTACCAATAATCAGTACAGCTAATGCGTTAACATTCAAAATCATTCTAATTGTCCGCATAAATAATGTTCACCGAAAAAAATCCTTTGGGTAAATTACAAACTTTTCAGTCTGTATATTTCCAATCTAAATCTAGCTAACAGCAAGAAAAACACAAAACTCACTTTTTATTTGCTTCACTTTTCTTTGTGTAACTTTCAAATTCTTCCATTTTTAAATGTTTATTCCTCAATTCTTCAACATTTAAATGGCAATGCATACATGGTTTAAAACAAAAATGCCATGATGCCAACAACACAACACAAAAAAGGTTTTAAGTTTATCGACATTAGCTATGTTCATGAGCTATCTCTGACAATAACAAGGTACAATCTACGCCCCAAATGCTTGCACATTGTGATTGCAATATCAAAAGAACACCATACGGATGTCTGTATGCCAGGCAAGAGAAAGAGTTAGTGTAACGCCTTTTGAATAGAATCAAAAATGTTAAAGCATTGGGTCGATTTATAATTCTTGATTAACTATGTACATGGAACTTTCATCGCACTATTTACAATGTTTGGAGCAACAAACAGTAGTTGGACGGATAGCAAAATCAAAGAAAACCGCCAACACTGTATTTGCATATCGAGATAGAAATCGTTTTAAGGTATGTCGATGACCTAGGAACTCAGTCTGAAAAAGTGGCTTTTCATATTTCCAAATCTTTTTATAATTTGTTTAAATTCGTGGTTTCGAAATCGCTGTCTACTCTTTTACATTTACACCCAGATTTTTTGTCGCAGTCGTTAGTTATACTTCTTCGTCTCCTTTAATACGTAATTATTTTATTGTTTCTACCTTGTCTTTAATATCGCCATATATAGCCTATTCGCGACTCTTTCGACAACAACAGAACAAATCAATGTTTTTGGTTGGAATTAACCTGCTGATCTCAGATCTGCAGAGTCATTCGATTTGAATTACGGCCGTGTAATGTAAACCGCCCTTCACATAAGATTGAGGAAATCAAAATGCGCCCGCAATGGAGCAATTGTATGACAAAGCCGCATGTGGGACAACGCTGCAGCTGGAACCTGCTTTGATAAGACTGCCCTCGTATTTAATCATTAGTGGAGTTTGTGTTTGACAGGGATACTTTACTTAATACAATACAACAACCAAAGGAAGAACGCGTATACCACTTTTCATCACCTACAACAATTCGGTTGGTCGCCTCAAAAAGATCGCAAGAGACCTGCAACCCATTCTTCATCAAGACAAAGCAGCAAGTAAAATTTTTCCACACTAATGAGTAATAGCCTATCGGCACAATCTTAAGAAACTTTCAACTACCTCGACACTGACTGCAACCAAACAACAGTTGGGAACTCGTCCGTGCAAAAGCACCTGGTGTACTCTGTGCAAATTGATTAACCCGGAGAACCACATTACCACTAGTGATAAAAGCAACAAAGTTACACCAAAGGGATCATTCAGTTGCAAATCAACGAAAGTGGTGTACGCAATAACATGTGCACGCTGCCCACAAGCTCTGTACATTGGACAAACTCTGCGAAAGCGAATGATGTCCGACACAATAACACTGAAAAGCCAGTTCAACGAGCCTAGTCACAGCGTGGACGACATACGGTAATGGTACTGCAAAAAGTCAAAGGGAAATCAAGACTAGCAAGGGAGGTGGCCGAGCAACACCACATTAACCGCTTCAACTCCATCAAAGATGGGCTCAACAGAGATTGGGGGTTCATGAGCCATTATCAACACGACGATGCCGCAACACCACGAAGCCAACTAACGACAGCTTATCGTTTACAGTGTCTTCTTTCTTCGACCGCCTTACGCTTGTTTTTTTTGTATTGCATTGTGTTTATTTACACCTGACGAAGCGACGGGAACTCGCGAAAGCTGGTGTAATTTTTGTAATGCAAAAGTCAGTCTTTTACAAAAGAGTGCCCAATCAAGAGAATTTAGTTTATTTAATAGGAATTGCTCTTCTGGCACATAAGTTTCGAGAGTGTTTATTGAAACCAACGTTTCGTCCACCATCCGGCGAGACTTCTTCAGGGTTATGTCACAACGTTGATGCATCAAGCGCATAAACACTAAAAACGCAAGAAAAACGTAAGAAAAACACTGAAAAAAGGGGATCGATAATAATGGCACCGCGTGTATCGTCACGTGACCAGGTGTGTAACGAGGCGTAACAATTACAACTAGTTACTGTAAACAGCTGGAAAGTAGACGTATTGCTCCTTGTCGTTAACACAATGGTTGTTCTTATGAATGTGGAGTGTTTCCAGGAATAGACGTTTTGTGTGGTCTTCGTCCATCTCTAGGACTCGGACCTCGTCAAAGTGAACTCGGTGGCCGAGTGTGGCAGCGTGTTTCGCCAGTGCTGTCCTCTGGCCATTCTTCGCTGCAACGTTCCGGCGATGCTCGTTAAATTGAGTCTGTAACGCTCTTCCGGTTTCACCGATGTATACTCCACCGCAGTCCTTGCACGGAATGTAATACACAACGCCTTTGGGTTGGTCCGTACCCAGGATTTTATGTGGCTTTGTGTAGACCGCAATACCATAGTCCAACATCATACGCCTCAGCGTGTCTGTTAGAACAAGAACGTATGGCAAAACGGTCTTACCGGTAGTTGGCGCTGTTTCTTGTGGCTTGACCGGGGTCTTTCTTCTGAACATCCATGACTCTTGATGAACTCACCTCTTTGTCACGGTCTTCTTATCTGGAAACCAGAGCCTCGGCTCCATCAGCAGAATTTAATGCCCATCTTATATGCTCGCCAAATTTATAGCAAGGATTATTTCCCTTTTGGTTGGGAACAGCCCATATCACGTTAAAAGTCACGTGAATTTGCATCTGAGGTGAGGGACTTGGCAATGGTGGATGATGAGTGCATGGTGTCCTTTGATGTCATGTCTCTTTTCACCAATGTGCCAATATCGGTAGCTGTTACTAATGTCATGGTACGCTTAGAGGAAGACAGTATAACCTTGAGCAACGCACGTTGCTACCATGTGAGGATATCGCAAAAGGGCTGAAATTATGTTTGAACGCCACCTATTTTTCATTTCGCGGTATGTTTTACCAACAGGTGTTTGGTACGGCGATGGGTTCTCCCGTCTCTGTGGTAGTGGCGAATGTAGTGATGGAAACTGTTGGACGCGCCCCGGTTTCTTGGCGCAGAACGTCATACGAGGCGGAATTCCCGCAGTTAAAACGCTTATCTTTAATATGCCTCAAACTCGCTCACTCAGTTGATGTTATTCTTGTTATCGAATGTGCAATCGTACGCAAGATAGAATGAATTCGAAATGTAGACGATACAGACATCGGGAGGGGACGAAAAGACACGTAGGACACGTGGACCCCAAGAACACTACACAGAAGGCAATGTGTCAAACAAATACACTTCACACGTAGTAAATTACAGCATAAGGCTCACCAACTATTTGGGAACCGGGAAAACTCTGGACCACAAAGGCGGTCCAAGCAGTTACTGTCTCACATCTAAACGAAACAAGCAACATAAACTACAATGCACCACTATGACGTAAAACACACAATGCTTACCAATTACTTTGGGCGACAGAAGATTGAATACACCACGCTTCACGTGTGTATAAATGCAAGAGAGACACTGTGAATAGAAAGGCAGCGTCAACACCGTGTGTAAACTTAATCACATAAACAAGGACAGCTATATACTGTTTAGCGAACTGACTTCTAAGTCATCGCAGTTAACTTTGCCAAAGTTAGTGCGGAATCGTACGTACCTATGTTCCAGAAACTGGGGAAACCCCAAATTACGTCACAATAAAGGTGGGGTCAAGTTATGGCGTCACACCAAAAATTACGTCAATGTAACGTCACTGACCGAAGATACGCACCGACGAAGATTCTCGCCTACACGCACATACGCGGTTCTCCTGTAGGCATCGGAAAAGCGACGAAAGGCACAACAGCAACGAAGAAATACGTGTTTACGCTTTATTGATTATTCAATAAAATAAACCTATTTACAAGCTTGAAAAAAGAAAAAATTGTAACAGCATGTCATGTGACGTTACAGCTTGAAAAACGATCAATCACAAGGGTATCCAGTGTTTTCAAAAAAAGCTTGTCACAACCACAGTGCACCACTGTAACGTCACATGACATGCTGTTACAATTTTTGCTCATACCTTTTTTGGGATTGCGTTTATAACGTTTCGCATGAGCAGGATATGGCCGACTTTTCACATTGGTGGCATTCTAGTAATCCATTCGCTAGTTTGTACTCGGGCTGGAGTTTTATTGCAGCAAGGCATCAACCTCAACGGTAAACTGCATTCTGAACATGTGGTTTTCTTCGTTTTCTCTTCTACTAAAAACGGTTCTGCATTGCCGGAACAAAATGGATACACCATCGCATATTGTTGCTTGCAATGTAAGCACCAGTATTGTGTTGTTTCTGCGTATGGTCCTCCTTCTTTTTCGCAATTCGGGCATATGACATTTAAATCAGCGTCCGAAACACTTTTAGGAAGTTTGTTCCTTCCAGGATTCTGCGGGCTTGTGCTCTCACGTGGTCTTTTTGGCGTTGATTTTTGGAGTAAGACAGCTTCTGGACGTGTAATTATTTCGTTTTGTTGCTCCTGGTTATCGGAGCGGTCAGTTCCTTGTTCTGTCTGGCCTTTAG
The DNA here is from genome assembly GCF_947561715.1 of Ascidia mentula. Lineage (NCBI taxonomy): Eukaryota > Metazoa > Chordata > Ascidiacea > Phlebobranchia > Ascidiidae > Ascidia > Ascidia mentula. Next base: position 7,373,749 of record NC_138574.1, on the reverse strand, counting down.
GGTGATTTGCTTTTCGTGGACTCTGTTGTAGGTGAGTTTCTTCTATGGGTTTGTCAAATTTTAATTCAGGATAGTCTTCTTTTCTCACCTCACAGTCCTTTTGTTTGTGCCCAATTTTACCACAATATTTGCAAGTTGATTCTTGTCCATTATACTTGACATAGAACTCAAATCCATCGACATTTATATAGCGTGGTATTGGTTTTTTTTCCAAGTCTTCTTCTTTCAATGTCACAATCCTCATTCCAGTAAGTAAATTATTTTTGTCCTTTCTATTGAACACCTTTTTTACTTCCACATAACTGTCCATAAGACCTTCAGCAATTAGTTCATTTGGAAAAGGTCAGATTCATATAGGCGTACCGTTTTAATGTTTTTTGTTCCTTGTAATGCCTCATACAGTTTTACCACATTTTCTCTCGATGTGCATGTTACATCCACTTTGGGGCCTTTCATTTCTGCCACGCCAATGACGTTTTTCAAGTCATATTTTATTTCTTGAAATATTGGTAATATTTCATCTCTTGGTAATTTTGTAACTGTCACAAATGTCAAACATCAAGGCCTTTTAAATGAAGACTGGGCTGTCTGGCTTTTATTAGCTGTCTGAGCGTAGCTAGTTTTATCCCTCTCCATTTTGCGTCCGCCCCCGACGCGCGCAAGTTTAGAATGTCATGGATGTTTAGAAGAAACATATGGCAAAACGGTCGTACCGGTAGTTGGCGCTGTTTCTTGTGGCTTGACCGCGGGCTTTCGTCATAGATGTTTAGACCATTCTACCTATAGCACGCGTAGTGTGCGGACGTGCGAGAAATGGCAGATAAGCCAAGTTACGCGCAAGTAGCATATAAAAAATCGGCCGAATGGAGAAGGCCAAACTGTCTAAGTTTAAAGGCTGAAGGCATTTTGAAAAGAGAAAATGTGTTATAAACTTTTATTAATCTACAGTACTCAGTCAAAAAGTTAAAAAAACACCGTATCCGATCGCGATTGCCGATTCATTTTGGCCGAAATAAAAATTAACTCTAAAACAATAGCCCTAGCTAATGTTTACGCACCCAACAACGACTCCCCAGAATATTTCCACAACCTATTCGCAGAACTGTCAAACTTTTCCGGTGCGCCGGTTATAATGGGAGGGGATTTTAACCCAGCATTTGACCCAAGACTTGATAAAACCGGAAACGCTCAACACCCCCAAAATCGTGCTATATGCAACACTCGAATCTTACCGACATTTTTCGACCTAAATTTCCCTCAACAAAAAATTCTCCAGCACTCAGAAATCGCCAAAATCACTATCCAGAATCGACCTTTTTCTTGTCGACCACAGCTTAATCCGGTACGTAGTAAATGTTGACATTGTCCCAGGAATTATGTCAGATCACAGTGTGCCAACCTTAGATGGTGCAATAAACCCATCTCCGAAAGGAAGAGGCTACTGGAAGCTAAATAGTATGCATTTAAAAGACGACAAATACAGGGCATTAATCAGTAAAGTCATCAACAACTTCATTCTTGAAAACCTAGAAACAGACACAAATCCCCACACCAGATGGGACGCATTAAAAGCAGTAATTCGGGGTGAGTCGATCCGATTTGCGGCCGTACTAAAGCGCAAATTAGCCGTCAAACATAACGCCTTAGAGAAGCAAATTACGTCACTGGAAACTGAGATAATCAACCTACAAGGGGACGATAAACAGAAACGAGTCAAAGCACTTTCAAAAGCTAAAGGAAACTTGGACACCCTTTCAGAGCGACAAACAAAAAGTGCCATTATTCGGAGTAGGGCACGTTGGGCAGAGGAAAGAGAAAAAAAAATACAAAATACTTCCTGAATTTAGAAAAACGGCATGTTGCTAAAAAAACCATCTCTAGATTATTGATCAACGGGACTATATCCACTGACCATGAATTAATACTTAATAACCTAGCTGGCTTCTATAACCATCTGTATCAGAAACCTCCATGTTCGACTCCAAACACCCTACAGGCAAGTAACCGAGAAAAGCTCGCGCCACCAAAAATCACTTGCGAACAAGCGAAAAAACTAAATGAGTGGACAACGGAAGCGGAATTTTTTAATGTGATTAAAACCATGCAAAAAAAACAAATCGCCAGGATTGGATGGATTCCCGGTTGAATTTTGCATGATTTTTTGGGATGATATCAAACTGGCCTACCTAAATGCATGGAAGTTTAATCCCCAAACCTGGGAAAGACCTTTTACAGGCACAAAATTATCGCCCAATAACTCTGCTGAACGTCGACTATAAGATTGCCGCAAAAGTGTCAACACAAGAATACGCGGTGTTATCGACGATATCGTATCCAACGACCAAAACGGCTTTCTTCAACACCGATATATAGGAACAAATATCCGGTTGCTGTTCGACATGATTGACAGTACGGACCACTACCGCGTTCCCGGGGCTGTACTGTCTTTAGATATTTATAAAGACTTTACACCTTATAAGGTGGGAATTTATCTACGCAACTCTCACTGCGTTCGGGTTCGGAGTCAGATATGTCAATCTCATTAAATGCTTTTACCAAAATGCCTCTGCGAGAGTCACCAATAGCAACTTTCTCTCAGAATCGTTTCATATAGAACGTGGCGTCAGACAGGGAGACCCACTCTCCCCAACGTTATTCGTGCTCTGCATCGAATGCCTCGCAACAGCGCTTAGACAGGGTGATTTTGAAGGCATACGACTTAACGATAAAGAATACAAAACATCCTTATTTGCGGATGATACACTCGTTTTTACTAAAGGTTCTGATGCGGATTTCACCAAAATCTTTCAAATTTTAGAGGAGTTCGGCGAAATGACAGGTTGCAAAGTAAATATGGAAAAGTCCCGTGCCTTTTTCATAGGTCCGAACCGCTCAAACCAACACAAACCATTTCAAAAGGATGGACTTCAATGGCCCTCGGAATCTATTAAGTACCTTGGGGTTATAATACCACTCACAAAATACAAAGATGAGAAACTGATCGAACTAAACTTTTCTCCGGCACTAAAAAAAAGCAAACATAGTAGTGAACCTTTGGGCGACCAGAGGATTAACCCTTCTCGGCAAAACAACAATAGCCAAGAGTCTCATTATACCCCTATTGCCATATAAACTGTGCGTCCTACCAGTGATCATCCCAAAAAATGCATTTGTAAAATCGACCGAGCATTATTTAAGTTTATATGGGGTTCATCTTGGGAACGAATTAATAGAGGTACCCTGTGTAAAAGTTTGGATAACGGCGGGGCGGGCATGATACATATTGAGAATTATGTGTTGGCTTTAAAATTTAAAGCGCTTAGGGAACTATTTTGCGAGGAAACAAAAATTATAACGGGTCTTCAAACTCCATTCTTACACCCAAACAGATTGGAGGCACTATTACACTCGACGGTCGGCCCATCAAGTACAATTTTGAGGAGCCTCATCCCATTGAGAACCCTCCGTTGTATCATAAACATTGCGAAATCAATCCTGAGCAAAAACCCCGACCACGCATGCAACATACCTCTCTGGCTTAACAAAGCAATAGAAAAACGCAGCAAACCTTTCTATTTCGAAAAGTTTATAGACGCGGGAGTAATGGCCCACAACGACCTGCTAGGCTACAACAAAAAATATTTGAAATATGATGCACTTACTACTAAATTTAGTCTTGGGCCAAGTACAACAGATATCACTAAGTTTCTCAAGCTTATAGCATGCATGCCCGAGGAGTGGGACTATGGACCAGTGCCTTCACATAAAAAGCTAACGGACGTTTTAAAAAGTATCTCGAGACATTGCGAGAGCACAAAGGCTTTGTATTCCTGGCTTCAAACCGCCAATGCAATTCAACCCAAAGCACAAGGAGTCTTTAGTCAATGACAGAGTACCTTGGAGGCAAATATATAAAAATATACCGCAAGCTACAGTGGAAACTAAATTAATAAGCTTTCAAATTAAGCTAAATCTCAGGGCCATTGTGACCAACAAAAAGTTAAAGGATCTGAAGTTTACAGAAACAGGTTTATGTGTCTTTTGCGAAAATACCGAGGAAACGGTTCTACATTTATTTGTAAATTGCTATATTGTAAAACATTACTGGGAAAATGTATGCGGTTGGCTCAGTGCTAAACTTCGTGTCCCCTTGTATTTTTCTCCTTCGCAGCTACTGTTTGGTATACATCAAAATAACACTATTTTTGAATGCTTTTTAAACTGCGCCCTTCTGTGTGCCCGATTTGTAATTTATTGATGCAAATACTCTAAGAGGAAACCAACAATAACAGAATTTGTAAATATGTTGCAAACAACAAGATCTATAGAACTAAACATATTATTATGTTTAACCCTTATTTTTTGTCTTCTTGCTTAGCCCCTCTTCAATTGTACGCCTTTAACGTCCTTTTTGCAACAATTAGAAGCCCGCGGTCAAGCCACAAGAAACAGCGCCAACTACCGGTAAGACCGTTTTGCCATATGTTCCTGTTCTAACAGACACGCTAAGGCGTATGATGTTGGACTATGGTATTGCGGTCTACACTAAGCCACACAGAACACTGGGCAGGATGTTGTCTCACCCTATCGAGAAGGGTACGGCCCAACCCAAAGGCGTTGTATGTTACATTCCGTGCAAGGATTGCGGTGGAGCATACATCGGTGAAACCGGAAGAGCGTTACAGGCTCGGTTAAAAGAGCATCGCCAAGACGTTGCAGCGAAGAATGGCCAGAGGACAGCACTGGCGAAACACGCTGCCACACTCGGTCACCGAGTTAATCTTGACGAGGTCCGAGTCCTAGAGATGGAGGAAGGACACACAAAACGTATATTCCTGGAAACACTTCACATTTATGAGAACAACCATTGTGTTAACGACAAGGAGCAATGCGTCTACTTTCCAGCTGTTTACAACAACTTGTTGTAATTGTTACGCCCCGTTACACACCTGGTCACGTGACGATACACGCGGTGCCATTGTTATCGATTCCTTTTTTCTTGTGTTTTTCTTACGTTTTTAGTGTTTATGCGCTTGGTGCATTATCGTTGTGACATGACCCTGCGGAAGTGTCGCTGGATGGTAGACGAAACGCTGGTTTCAATAAACACTTTCGAAACGTAAGTGCCAGAAGAGCAATTCCTATTAATTACTATTCCTGGCAGCAAATATGTTACTATAGGGATACTTTATCTTATGCAATGGCCTGGGGCTGGAGACTTTTATATCCAAATGACATTAACGAGCCCAGTGCCTTTCTCTCACAGTATCGCATAACATGTGTCTGCCTTTTTAACGGTAACGCTTCCGCCTTCTGACTATTCTATTCGCCCAAGGAGCCTTGTCCCCAAATATTTTAGTTGGTGACTTTTAGGGACATATATTAAATTATAATATTTTGCCAATGTTGGATGTTTAACTCCTTTCAACAATAAAAAACGTTTTCGTCGGATTAAAGAAATATTCGAAAGATACGTGTCAATAGCTCTTTGTTTGCCTCTCTGGAAGCTTTACAGTCAAAGTCGCCATTTCTGACGAATTATGCTCATAGTCGTCTTTATTATTGTGGCATAGACAGCCGAATATTGTTATTGTCTGTGTATTTAGTTTCAGCGGAAGATGTGTTAGTTCAATAATAGGTCATTTTGTTTCAACAGAACCGAAAAATTTGGTCAATTTATGTTGTTAAACGAATGTTTAAATGTCTTATTATTTTTAGGACAATGTTTTTTTTCTGACACGAAATTTAGCTCCCGATAGTGTTTGAACTCATTACGACCCTGTGTTAACCATTCAATCTATATTCCCACCGAACTGCGGGAAATCATTTCAGAGGTTCACAAGGGGTATGATATGGTCAATACTGGTGCGCATGATCAGAACTTTTCAGGTGACATTCACTTATTACGTAATTTAATCTCTACCACCGTATTAAAATAACGAGAGTTTTTCAGACTATAAGAAGTTTGCCGAGTGAGGATTTTCGCTGTGTAGCAATACTGCCTTTTCAAATATTTCTTTTCTCAACATTTTACCACAAAAATAATTCAAAAACTGCAACTAAAAAATGAAATATTTTGACAAATGCAGTTGAAAACTTTCTTAATTAAATAAATGCGTGTTTTCCAGGCTAACGCGTCAACAACATTAAAACGACGTACAATTAAGGAACTTTTGGCCTACCCGATAATTTTCTTGTGACAGTGCGAAACACAAAGATTTCACAATGCTGTTCAGATACTAAACGACTAAAACCTGGGTTCGACCTACCCTACAAGACCTGGTTTCTTTTATTTATTGGTGCAAACGATTCAATTTACCACCGAGTGAGATTTAACATTATTAAGAAAAGTAAACTATTTGGTATTTTTTGTTGTGGTGATGTCCAGAATTCCTTCACAGGGAAGGCGTTACCAACATAATTTCACTACTGTAACTGCAGAATTTGCGCGTCTGGCACCGCGCCGTCGTCACACCAAGAAGGAATCTCAATTCCCGAAAACGCGTGTATTTGGCACACGGACACAGACACGTTCACGTACAGGAACACGAACCCGAACACGTACACGTACATGAACACGTACACCACTGAGCCGAATGTCGCCGGCTTGAAACAACTTCTCAAGCTCCGGCAGCTGGGAAAGCCAGCATCTCCATTCCTCAACGTCATCTTCCGGCAGCTCGTCATCCCATCCCAATTTCTGACCGATTATTTCCTGCTGCAGCACCTTAGCAATCAAAGTAACGTACAGGATTTGGCATATCCTTGTGCAGCAATGTGTGGTGCGCAAGGGCGCAGCCCCTAACAGCACATGCACTTGGCCTGGTGCAAAACCTCGACGTGTGTCGGAAACCAAAACAGTTATAACACATAAATTTATCCCTTAGGAACTCTCTTCTTAGAACCTTGGATTTTTTACCAAACGCATCACATCTTTCCAATACGTGATTACGTTTGCAGCATGGACAACTCAATATTGGGACAGGCGACAAACTTGGATTTGTTGTCACAGTGGCGCAGGTAACATTTTTTCCATCGGGTTTACCAGCACGTTTCTTTTCTTCAATTTTCCGGGACACACACAACTGGCCAGGTAAAGTGTTCACTACGGCAGATTCTTCTTCGACAAATTCAACAAGATCTGCGAAATCTGCCTCCCTGCCAGTTTTCTTAGCGAACAAATAAGATTGATATTGCTATACAAACTTATTCAAATAGAATAAATGCAACTTTAGCTTCAGTATTATAAACTTGACATTAAATACAGCACGCTACACGTGGCACCTTAAAGTGCATATGACACGGCCATGACAACTTTGCGTAAAACTAAAGGTACATCTACAACAAACATATATCCAAAGTTTTTCGGTTCTACGTCAACTAAAAAATGTAGAAAACTGCACGAAAAGTAACGGCGACCAAAAATCGTTAACCTTTTTGCGCTGAGGAGAAAAGGACATTACACAAGGCGATTGCGTTGAAAAATTGCATTGTTTAGATAGGAGAAGGCGCCTTTTTTGCAGACATCGAATAGTTTCAAACATAGGAGAATCCACTGATTACGTTACCTTAAAGGTCAGGACAGGGTTTTGCATCACACAAAAATATGTGATTGTGACGTCACAAACCAAAGGCGAATTTGTCCCTAATTAACGGAAGACCATAGGGTATAGCAGAAACGACATTACTCTGTACTTCGATAAGACGGGAATGGTGCGTTTCTTTGCTAAGTGACATTACATGACGTAGTCATTTTGGGTGTGATGTCATAACTTTAACCTCCCCTTTGTGTTGACTCAACTCTAATTTGATGATTCCAACATTTCTAGTTACGATCTATATGCGAAAAATACATTAGTGGTTGATTGTGGCGACTTAAGTAAATCATTTATGACGCGAACTCGTAGGCAACGCTACTGTAGGACAAAAAGTGGTATTATGACAGAATAACTGTGTTGCATAATCAGCTAATTTGGTCGGCCAAAATTCAATTAACCTACTTCTATCTTTTGCTGTGAGTGGACAAAACGACAATCCTAAACTAACGGTTTGTCTCTGTCGTGTTTTCAAAAGTTGATGTATCACGTTAGCGATCACAAATACTGTAACAACAAGAACACCTTGTCCCAGTAACTGTTTTATTTTTGCACAACTTAATAAGACATAATAAGTCGAACAGCGGCCATCTGTCTTCAGCTTAAATTAACATAAAAATCCGTTTATTGCACTTGTTCACTTTTTATCCCCTGTTTCATGCAATATTATGCTAAACCATTTTTACAATGTTTTCCATTCCCACGCATAAGATTTGCTGCCAGCACTCGCGCACGACCGAAGCGCCTTCTATGACGTCACTTAACAATATCTCGCTTTCGCACAATTTCGTTCGCAGCGGCAAAAGTGCGACTTTGATCAGCTGTATCTTAGAAACCAGTCGCCGTATCAAGCTACTTTTTTCGCCAAAAATGTTCTAAAGTTATGAACATCTCTTAGTTTGATTATTAACATGTTTTATTTTTACGTGTCATTTGCACTTTAATGAAGGAAAAAAGTTCTTTTGCATTGTTACGTCACTTAATAGGCTAAATTGACAATGTGTTCAAATTCAATTACGTATACTGTGTGACACAGGGATATGCACGAGTGATTTTGAAATGTTACAACTACTATCCAAAGCAGAACAAACTATCAAATCATCTTATGCATATGACTGGTCGCTCGGACTGCAGCTTGGCCTCCAGAGGGATGTTAGTTAACAAAAAAATAGCCGGTTAACAAAACTTTGCACGCGGGTTGCTCTGCCATCTCTCGAGGTAGAGAGTAGAGACCTAATTTTTTACACGTAATAGTCATAGGCAAACTTTCCAACGATATCAAAATTATAAGAAAAAAAATATTAATATACGAATACGAAATGTAAATCTCATAATCTAAGCAACAACGTTTGCAGCTGGAATCCTTAAAGGCAAATATTCTTTTGCATCTATTCTATTAAATAATATCGAACTTTTACGCGAAAACAAACGCGAACATTGTCAAATATGCAAAATATGAACCCCCTATACATTGCCACGTTTTGCGCACGGTTCGAAGACACTTGGCCATAAAATTTTACAATTCGCCGAATATTAACCATGCCCGCCAACATACGCCCTTGACCACTATAGCTCTACATGCGGATCAAACACATATTGGCCATAAAACCTTGCACAAACGTTTGACGTTGAAAACCTGTTGATCGAACAACCTTACAATCTTTAGCTTTAAATAAAACGGGCAACTTCCTAAATTTACCGAATATTAACTATACCCCCCACACGCCCTGGTTCCCAAATTGTATTAGCCCACCGAAGGGAAAGTATTCTAAGCAATCTGAGGGATGCACCAGCGACATACTTGAGTTGGCAAAACACCAAAAAAATGGAGGAATACATTTGAATTGTCAGATTATGTGTTTATCATTAACTATCCTGTTCTGTAGTGCTGCCAACAATAATTGCATAAAAGTCACTAAGATTTTGCTCCATAACCCTCTCGTCGGATGGCAGACGAATCAGGTGCAATAAAATCTACGTAACTTTTATGCCGGAAGGACAGTAAATTTATTCTGTTCTAAGTTTTTCTTTTAACCCAGGGGTAATATTTTCTTTTCTCAAAAATTTTTATCGTTGCTGGTCTTATAGTTAATAATTTAAACCTTGCCCTGTCAGAAGGCCAAAACGAAATAGCAACCTTTTTACTTTACAATAAAACATGCGGCTGTATTTACATACATGATCTCCAAATTAGAAATACAAAACAACAGTTGCTTGGTAAGCCATTGCCTGAAAATCTTGTCATTAATACTTGCACATATACTGGACTGGAAAGTCATCGCAGCCATGATTTACAGAGTATTCAACTTTTAATCAATGGAATCCGACTGGCTAGCTGGTGAAGTAACATTTGTAGCTGAGTTTCCACCACTTTCTTGTCTTTGCCACACACCATTCTTAAAAAAAGCATAAAAATAAAAAAATTAAAGAAGCTGTGACCTTTCCATCTTGATTGTCTTCAACTGAATAGTTTCACTTTTTCATCTTAATGGTTTGCAAAATTTGCACTTTGTACACATAATAATTCCTTGATACATACTATAGTTCTGTTTTGTTACAGTACAGTAATCTGATAAAAAAAAGGTGTAGTTCTCTTTCATATAGCCAAGTTATCAGGTGCTAAACAACATAAAACAAATTTAATTTTATGTTGAAGTAAATAAACACTTGCTTAAGAGTGTTCTTGCTTTTTTCTATTTCTCCATATTTCTTGGCACAGTTTCATTAAAAATCAAGTTGCTTTACGGATTAGCAGCAAACGTTTTTGACAAATAAATTGTTACTGATGCTGCCAGGCATATTTATTGCTTAATACTGCTCTTCTGGCAAACTTTATTGTATTTACGTTTCTCGACGTTTCGGCTATCATGCAACAGCCTTCATCAGGAGGAAGTATCTAAGTCTACCACAGTGGACAATTTGAGGCACATAAACAAAAACGCTTTATTTGTTTCACTTCTTCTTTCTTTTGTAGCGTTTTTGTTTATGTGCCTCAAATTGTCCACTGTGGTAGTTTTTGACAAATACCACCATTCTCCAATACTACAGATCTGTTTTTTTTATACATATTGAATGCCAAGACATACAGGCAAGTGTGATATACCAACAGACCTTCTACACACTAGCTGTGTTAGCTCTTTGAGGTCTTAATAGTGCCTGCCTAAAAATTTTTTTGTCTGTGCCTATGTCACAATAGCTATCTTTGTGATGTGTTTAAAGCAGCAGTTAATTATTCAGGTAAGCTTTTAAAGTGATGGACCTTTCAATACCCCATGTCCACTGGGTAACTTAAGAAATTACATAGAGTTCAAGGTAGACCAAGTAGGCCTGTAGTGTTATAAGGTGTAGACCTGTAGTATATGGAAGGAAAGGTATGTCACTATCACATATTTCTTACCTGTGGGCTGTACATATTTCCCTGAGCTCCAATTGACCCTTCACTGACAAATCCAATATTCTAAATGCAAAATAAATTAAAATAGGTGGTGAAATGAAAGCTTAACATGTAAAAATACCTGTGATTGATTGCCAAATCTATCACCATTCACACCCATAAACATGTCACTTTGTTGAGCATAAACTCTTTGTGAAGGACTTGAATAGTCTACAAAGATTGTGGAATGTCGATGTTTATGATACCACCAATATTTGTATTCTATTTTCGTTAGATGTTAAATCCATTTTATTACTGTACTTTGGCCAGATGTGGGTGTATCAGATCCTGTGTCAGGGGAACCTTCAATCAAAGTAGGATTGGAATCATGGTCAGGTGGTGTTCCGCTTAATCCATCTGCTTGTCCACATGCCTGCTGAGCTGTTTAAATACTTCTAAATACAGAAGTGAGTGTACATAGAAATGTCTTACCGGCACTGACAGCAGCCTGAGCAGTTTTGGCTGCATATAAATTTGCCTCTTCTTGAAACTTGCCTATGTTTTTTTTGTAGCGAATACGTTTATTTCCAAACCAATTTGAAACCTGCACAAAATTTTGGTATGTATCAAGCGTTTGTTTGGGGAAAGTTATCACAATCACTTAGAGCAAACTGCTAAAAGAGTCCTGGCCACCTGTGACACAGTTATTGTGCATTTTCTTGCTAATTCTTCTTTAGCCTCTTCACTTGGATAAGGATTACTCAAATGAGAATAAAAGTACTCATTTAAAACTTCTGTTGCTTGTTTACTGAAGTTTCTTCTTTTTCGCCTTTTTAAGGTAATAATTGTAAAACTATAAAATATTTTACAAATTTTATGAGCAATTACCGAGCATCGAGAAATCTGGATCTTAAAATCATGACAGCCTCGCAAGTACTTTGTTTCAACTGAAGCTGGATATTGTTAAACTTTTTGGTTATGATTGTTATCATGCGCTCAATTTCTTTGTTAGAAATTGGTCTTGTTCGACTTTGTTCCCTTAGTAAGTTCATAACATGACTAGTAAACTCATTACATGCCTGTAAAAAAAAAAAATGTAACTTAACAATTTATTGAAAATTTAAAAAATCAACGTACTTGGTTGTATTTTTCCAACTCTGAATGATATATTTGGCGAATCTGGGCCAATTTCGCCCTGTAGTCACTGTGTTCAGCATTATCATTTCCAGAAGATGCTGCAGCAGCGACAGCTGCTGCTGACCCACTGCCTTCTGGTCCTGACACTCCCTACAATAATACACACATGCTTTACTTGAATAACATTGTATATTGTTAAAAACAAAGGTATATACTGCAATGTTAGAAGAAAAAGTTTCCAATTGAACCCACATGATCAACTGCTAAATAGAAATAACTTATAAGTTGCCCTATGGCCTGTTTAAAGCAAAGGAAACACGAACAATTAATGGTTATGCTGTTACCCCAAACTATGTTGTGCATACAAACAACTTCTGTATTACACCATTACTTTCCAAAAATAATTTCCCCAATCATGTGAAACTTGTGGATATTAAGTACAACTTGTCCCATCTAAGTCTAAAATTTTGTAATTAATATCTGAATTGTAAAGCAATCAAGCAAATTGGTCTTCAAGGCCACTGCAATATACCTTAGAATTCACATTGGTTCAACACTATTTCTATTTATCCGCATTGTATACGTGTAAATCTCCTAAAATTATAATTTTAGCAACCTCAGATTCAAGCATCCGATCCAAACGAAGTTGCTGAGGATCTGGAGGTTCATCGTCAGGTGGTGTGCGCATATTCAACACTTAAATAAAGATTTTAAGTGTAAAAATAAGTTTCTTTAAAAATATAAAAAATGAAGTTTTCAGTTTCAGGTAAAATTGGACTTTTTTCAAAAGAAAACAAAAACAATGCTGCTACAAAAGTTTACATACATTCCATGTATTTTTTTCATTGAAGTTAATTTATGCAGATATGTTTTGCAGTCTTTGCTCTGCAAAATATCACCGAAGACAATAGAAAATGAAAATTAATTTTCAATGACACACAGGAGTAGCTTCATTAGTATTATATATATATATGCAGGGCATCGATGTTTCATTGCATGTCAAACAACTTGAGAAAAATTGTCGAGCATGTCGAATAATAAAAATGTCGTATCTGGTAACTAACGCATGAGAACGACCATATTTCGATTACATGATTCTTGTACTTACATAAGTTTAGAATACATGTTGAAATAACGACAAAACAATTAAAAACCTTGCATATTGTAAAGGCTGCTATGTCTCTTTTCGATTGAACGAAAAATAGTACTTGTTTTGTAACAATGCCAAGTGTTCGCTAACAATGCTCCATGTTTGGAAACAATGGTTAGTTTAAAGCGCTTATTCGCTGAACGTTAAAGCAAATGCTGGTTGGTTTTTGCATGGATTTTTTCCAAAAATTTAGAGCGGTTGCGTTTATTTAGCCATCTAAACAGTCAAATTTATTTTGGGTGAGGATCCCAAACAATGATGCCATTAAGTTTTCGACACTACGTAACCGTTCAGTTAAATTCTGTTGTTTGAAAGTGACTCGAAATACAAATTTCATTTCCTAAATATTTGTTTGCGGTTTAAAATTAAACGACTTATACTGGTACTAACGTATTCCAGCCACTTTTGCCACTAGCATCTACAGCAAAATATTAACAAGTACATGTTAATAAGAAAATCGTTGGCCTTTGAATCTCCGAAAAAAGAAATTAGTAAGATCGATGTGAATGTTGCCAGATTGGCGTGACTGATATGTTAGGCTTAATTAAGTTATCACTGTAATTCAATTTATGGACCTTTGTAGATAACAATAGCCTTTGTCTGTTAGTAGTGATGCATACTGGTAATTTAACATTTATTCACGCCGTCTGTGTGGAACAGTGGCGTTACGTGTCGAATACTTAGAATGGTGAAATAGGCATAAATCGACACCCTGTATATATAATTCAAACTTTTGTTGGCCTCACCAGATTTTTCTTTTATTTCACACAAAACTTGGAACAGAGCTCCTTTCATGCGATGAACGTTAAGTGCATGTTTTCTAAAAGGCAAAAGATGATATTTTACTTGTCTAATACAACTCCATTACCTTACCCATTATCAAGAGTGAAAAAGACAATAAACCTTTCCAGCATTAGAAAAGTTATGCTCTAAACATGCAGTTGTATGTGGAAGTTTTCTTTATTTTGAAATGTTAGGCAAGTAAAAACTATATGTTAATCTGTTTGGGTTGGTTAATAAACACAATCAAGGTTGGTTAATAAACGCTCATGCAAGGACCAGCTTACCGTGCTTGTGCCTCGTCCAAGCTCTGATCAGTTATAGTCATAATTTGCTGCAAAACGTCACTTATGTCTTGTTTTCTGTTTACATTTAAAATTCCATCATTGTTATTTCTGCCTTCCATGTCTGCAGAAGTAGTTCCGCCTGAACTGTTGCTATTATATTCACCTCCATGTATTTGACCACTGACAAAACCCTAAAATCAAACATGGTGTTTATTTAAAACCACAAAACAACGGCATCTTTATTTTCTTATCATTCTAATAATGTATATAACTTTATCTTGTCTGAATTGCAATTTATTCTTTGTGTTTCAGTAATTGTAATACTTGTATAAAACAAGTAGCCTAATAGGCCTATATAAACTCCTCCAGGCGCAAAAAAGTATTGCCTTGGAGCTCCCTAACATGAAGAGATCTTACACATCACAAAATTTAGGGCATATTAACTCACCAAACTATGCCCGCAATTACCTGTGTAATGCTTAGCGATGTTGGTGGAGTAATGTACGACCCTTGATCAGTCATTTTGAAGCCGATATATAAAGTAACGACCTACAAAGTCATACAATTGATTTATTCGCCTGGCAACAAGTCTTAAAGTTCTCACTAAAGCCAAGAATTACACAATCATACAAAACCTAATCAATTTTTTGTTAAACTAATATCAAATCAATTATTGTTTTACCACTGTACTGGCTGACGGTCATTTCGGCGAAATGAAAATTGATAAAGACAGAAATTACTTCACGCATCAGTCAATGGGTACACAAAAATTATGCATTAACTCATGACAAAAACCAAAAATTAGTTGCAAAAACAAACATTTCAATCAACAAGGTCTCTACTCTTTTTAAAACAATATCTATACTTACATAATTGCAATTTTTGAACACTTATGAAATATATCGCAACCAAATGGGTTTGAGCGCGGTCACGCCGTGTGAATCCCAGCACAAGCTTTGTTCTTCAAAGCGTAGACAGCGAGCGTTTGCGGCGCTGCATACAAGGACCAATTTGATAATGTTCCTGGCCATATAATTTTTTAAAAATTGGTGTAGAGTAGGCTAAGAAAATATAGATCACATTGCCATTGCGTTTTTTGAACACCTACAAAGTATATCGCAAAGAAATAGGTTTGAACTTGGTCACGCTGTGTAAATCCCAGCATGTGCCTAGTGCCTTGGTCGCCAAAGGAGACAGCGAGCATTCGCGGCGCTGCATACAAGGGCCAATTTGATAATGTTCCGGGCCATAGAATTTTTTAAAAATTGGTGTAGAGTAGGCCTAGAAAATATAGTTCACATTGCCATTGCGGTTTTTGGACACCTATAAAATATATCGCAACCAAATGGGTTTGATAGCAGTTACGCTGTGTGAATCCCAGCATTCGCGTAATTTTGGCGCTGCATACAAGGGCCAATTTGATAATGTTCCGGGCCATAGAATTTTTTAAAAATTGGTGTAGAGGCTAAGAAAATATAGATCACATTGCCATTGCGTTTTTTGGACACCTATAAAGTATATCGCAACGAAATGGGTTTGACAGCGGCCACGCTGTGTGAATCCCAGCATTCGCGTATTTTTGGCGCTGCATACAAGGGCCAATTTGATAATGTTTCGGGCCATAGAATTTTTTAAAAATTGGTGTAGAGTAGGCTTAGAACATGTAGATCACATTTCCATTGCGTTTTTTGAACACCTACAAAGTATATCGCAACGAAATGGGTTTGACCGCGGGTAGTTTATTTGAAGACTGGCACATGCAAAATATCGAATGCTGCTCAGACATGTTCTGGGCCATAGATCTTTCATATTATTAATATCCGCTTTTTCTGTAAAAAGACTCTGCTTAAAATAGTGTCAAAAAAACGTAACATATTAAAAACTCTTTCATAACCCTATGTTATATGTTAATATCAAAATATTGGAATTTTTTGGACTTTTTTGTAGGTTCCCAAGCATTTTTTCCCAATTTATCCCCTGGCAGCTTTTAAAAACAATTAACTCTTGCACCCTGTAACCTTCTTATGTTAATTAAAAACATGTTCGAAGCCTACTCTACACCAATTTTTAAAAAATTCTATGGAACATTATCAAATTGGTCCTTGCATGCAACGCCAAAAATACGCGAAGGCTGGGATTCACACTGCGTGGCCGCGGTCAAACCCATTTTGTTGTGATATATTTAATAGGTGTTCAAAAATTGCAATTATGTAAGTATAAATATTGTTTGGAAAAAATTTGGAGGCCTTGTTGATTAAAATGTTTGTTTTTACAATCCATTTTGGTTTTGAGTTAATGCATTATTTGCATGAACACAATCGTTTAAAATTCTGTTCACTGATGCGTGAAATAATTTCGGTGTTTACCAATTTCCATTTCGCCGAAATGACGGTGGTACTGGCGGGCAACACTAAAAGGAAGGATGGAGGGAAGGAGGGACGGAGTGACGATGTACACTAAACGGAGGGACGGAGGAAAATTGAACCCCCAAGGGAGGGAAACAGTTGGAAGACAAAATAAAACATAAATACATGTGCAAACAGGGCTGAAACCGTAAAATCATACATAAGAAACGATAATAATTGTGGAGGGAAGGATTTGACTCAGAATTTAACGAATGTAAAGCTTCGTCGCACAATTCGACGGAAGAAAAGCATTTGTTGACCATTATACCCAAATAAACTAAGAAGAACATGCAACAAACAGTGTACAGGCGCTTATGGAGGGAAGGATTTGTCGCAGAATTCAATGGAGGGAAAGATTTGTCGCACAATTCGACGGAGGGAAGCATTTGTTGACCATTATACCCAAATAAACTATAAGAAGTACATATTGTACAGGCGCTTTATATGGAGGAAAGGATTTGTCGCAGAATTTAAAGGAGGGAAAGATTTGTCGCACAATTCGGCGGAGGGGAGCATTTGTTGACCATTATGACCGAATATACAACGTAGTACATGCAACAAACAATGTATAGGCCCTGATGGAGGAAAGGATTTATCGCAGAATTTAACGTAGGGAAAGATTTGTCGCACAATTCGACGGAGGGAAGCATTTGTTGACCATTATGACCGAATAAACTAAGAAGTAGGGGAGACCAGGGATACCTCGGACACGGGGATACCTCGGACCAGGTATTTTACGTCACAATTAGGTATTGTTAAGACACTTTTACAAAAGCTTTATGTCTCCATCAAACGTTAACAGGAACTTTGAAATTAAATCATGTCTGCTTAAAAAGTTATAATCGAAAAAGTCTATTTATTAGTGAAACCAAGTTTTTCAATTTGTATGTGGAAGGTTATCTATCTGTCAAAGTTTATCAAAATGCGGTAATTTTGGGTTGATTGCATAATCAAATATGTATTCTTGGATAGGCCAATGATGATTTTGTGTAACCTTTAAAAATACGGCCATAGTTTAAGAATTTCTATGTCGTCACGTGGTCGGGGATATTTCGGACATCATGGCAAAATATCGCGAAAAGGCAAAAATTTTTGAGTTTTATGAAAAATTATCGGTCATAGTAGAGAATAAACAGAGGCTGGATGAAATGATTGAATTTTGGCAGTAAGAAAGGCCCCAATGATAAAAAATCGTTTGTTGACTCTAAAATCTATGATATCCGTGCTGCCGTTAAACGTACACGATTTACCCAAAGCATGAACGTGTGGAAGGGTCGAAACGATAAGTGGCCACGCCCCGATTACTGAAAGCTTGAATGATATTTTATGCGCTAATGCCCCAATGCTGATATTGCGCCAAATTTGATTTCAGTTATTTGTTAAATAAACAAAACCCGGTACCGGGGTGACTTCGGATATTTGAGACCTGTTTAAAAAATGGGCTGAATAAACATTTTTAGTGAGCTAAAACGAACGAAAAACCTTTTGTTCTTTGAGTAATGCTTTACTACTTACAACAAAATAAAATTTAAGAATGTGGTTCATAATTTAAAAAAAATATGAGCAATTTTTCCAAAACCGTCCGAGCTATCCCCGGTCTCCCCTACATGCAACAAACAATGTATAGGCCCTGATGGAGGGAAGGATTTATCGCAGAATTTAACGTAGGGAAAGATTTGTCGCATAATTCGACGGAATATATCAACCCTTATAAACGAACAAAAAAAAGTGGTGGCGTTGATGTAAGAAAGTTTTTTCATATCATTTCTGAAAAAACTGGAAATACTTGTAAAATGTAGTATTTACAACCCGATCCTGAATTGCAAAGACACCCTTTTCGTTGTGCAGGAGTATCATTCACTATAGCCTACAGCACAGTGCTTTTCAACCCTTTTACAATCTGTCCGCACTTTTCCGTGTCACGAAGAATACACAGA
The DNA here is from genome assembly GCF_947561715.1 of Ascidia mentula. NCBI lineage: Eukaryota > Metazoa > Chordata > Ascidiacea > Phlebobranchia > Ascidiidae > Ascidia > Ascidia mentula. The sequence goes on along the minus strand of NC_138574.1, from coordinate 7,355,085 downwards.
ATATTTTGGATGCGTATAAAGAGCATTACTACAAATAATAGCTATAACCACTACTGCCTGCTGCAATTTTACAAAGGAAATTTTATTATCAAATTAAAAAAAAATTATATTCGCTGATTAGACAAAAAAAACATATTACATCAAAATATCCAAATGTCGTGAATAACGATTTCAATTTTTCGAGAACCGGCGACGCACTCAACCAAATTTTGTGAAGAAGCGCTCAAAATTTGTCGATTTGCTTCGTCTATGCGAGCCGGAATGTTACAGAGAATATTGTTAAACTAACTTGAACAACATGACAAGGGTCGCACGTTCCTGAAAAATAGTTGGTACAGTTCCTATACAGCTCACAAGGACATGGTGGCATTTGGTTTCCACTGTATGCACACAAATATCGGCTCTTCCGCGTACCAAAAATGTTATTCACACTAATCAGTACCTTGTTTGCCATCCGCAAAACATATTTTCATAACCACTGTCATGCGGATGGTTCCACAAGTTGAAAAGCGGTGCCCTAGCATGTTTACAGGGCGAGGTCGTGATTTGCTGCCTTTACATCATGTGACGATAAACAGAAGTTGTAGCCAGTTTTGCAACGCGACGAATCGCTCAGTACTTTATCTTAACCTAGTTGATAAACAATGGTATATTTGTTATAATTTCGGCTGTTTTTTAAGGTGCTTAAATGATATGATGTTCAGAAACAATAAGTGGTATATAGGCGACCACTAGGTAGCGATGGTGATACAAAGAGGTTTGTCTGTTCTTCGTCATTGGGCTGCTAAGCTACGATAAACGTGTTTCAAAAAATACATTAGTAAATAAAATAAAATACAGCGCCTGTACATTGTTTGTGTTCGGTCCCAGATCTCTGTTTTGGTCTCAGACCGAACTTTCCTCCAAGACCATGTTGGGTCGGGACCTGCTGCCAACATGGTGTCGGAAGCTTGATGTCGGGTCTTCGCCCATGCGACTCTTCATTTCTGGTGCTGCCCTCAGATCTCGAACGCAACGCCTTCTAATGCTGGAGTCGGATCAAATCAAGCGTCATGACTTCTGATGCCGGAGTCAATAAAATTCAAGTGCAACGCCAAACTGCTGTGAAGTTTGTTTTGTAATGTTAAACTACTATTTTTTTCCTTCTTTTCATCACGAAATGTGTTTGTTAACTTTACTACTTTTTCTTTCTAGGTAATTTTAAGGTATGGGTTTGTTAACGCATGTCGCCGAAATGGTAGTTTTTGATTTTATAATCAATTTATACATAATGTTAATTGTTATAGTTAAATGCTTATATAAGTCATCAGCTTCCTTATTTGGATTGGAGTCTTCTGATAGGCCACCAGAAGTTTTGGAGATGGAAAATAAGCAAGAACATCAAGAAAATGTTTTTGCAACTTTACTAGGTAGGCATGTGATTTTAAAAGGCGTTAATTTGTGTTAAATGTCTAACATTTGTACTACAGAGGACAACATAGACGAAGTGCAAGACAGGGATTTAAAGAGGCAAGCAGCTCAAGCAGAGTGGATCCGCCATTTGTCGAATCGCAAAATGTTCCAAACGTACTGTAGCGTTTATTTGCCAAGACAAGCAGGTTCAAAGAGAAGGTCACATTGCATCGATCGTTCATATATATGCGTGTGCGGCACTTAGTGGATTTGTACATAGAAATAACATCACATCTTCCCTTTTATAAAGGCAACATAATCAAACACAATTAGAAAAAAACATATTCGGCACAACAAAACACAATTGCACTACAAATCCAGGCATTGCGGTTTTTTAACTAATCTACCAGAGCGTGTAGTATAAGGCTGTTCCTGAGTGGGCACTGGGTGAATGTGCCTTCTGTTACGCCTCAGTTCACTACTTTCCCCACGGACAATGTATGACCGCGGTGTAAAATAAGGTGACATCACTTCGCAGTGACGAAAATCACCGTCCTGGTTAATCCAGGCATGCGTTTCCGGACATAGGTTAGGTAACAGATGTGCGCGATGTCGTGCATCATATTGTCTTTTTTGGTCCGCTTTAATTCTTTGATCTCGTCGCCGAAATTCTTTCAGGAAGTTCCAATTAGGCACAAGGAGATTCTCCCGCATGGGGACGGATGTCCGCATTCTTCTACCCATCGACAATTCTGCGAGAGACCAACCAGACTTCATAGGGGTTGATCGGTATGCCAGCAACGCTGCGGGAATGTCTTCTGCTTTCCGGAGTAGCCCTTTGATTGTTTGAACAGCACGCTCTGCTTCGCCATTGCTCTGCGGAAAATATGGAATACTAGTAACATGCCTAAACCTATACGCAGCTGCAAATTCTTTAAAAATTTCTTGAAGCGAATTGTGGCCCGTTGTCGGAAACAACCTCTTCAGGAATGCCATGGCGAGCAAAAATAGACTTTAAATGCAGTATCGCACTCTCCGAAGTGGTGTCTTTTAGCATTTGGGCGATTACGATGAATCTGGAAAAATATTCCACCTACATATACGTTTGTTGCTAAACAGAAGAAAGTCGCAAGCCACTCGTTGCCACGGATAATCTGGCAATAGCAGACGGATTAAGTGGTTCAGCAGAGTTTCTACGCCATTTCGCACAAACGGCACAATTGCCAACATAATTTTCGCTCAGTTTTACTGAATGGTCGTGAGGCATAAGCAACAGATGCTTCCAAACGTTCATCATGCTCCTGTTTGGTGTTTCCAAATACTAAAACGTCGTCCATGTGACAAACAACACCGTCCTGATCAACAGGAATGGACGACATATGACGCTGGAAGTGCTCTGGCGCTAGCGAAATGCCAAAGTGGAGTCTATTGAAGCAAAAACGGCCACTGGGAGAGATAAATGTCGTCAAAAGTTTTGAATTATCGTCCAAAGGAATTTGCCCAAAACCCGAATTAGTGTCACGTTTTTGCTTTCGACAACTTTGACAATGTTTCATCTACACTGGGGAGCATTAATCTCTCGTGAAGTACACTTCTGTTTAGTTTTGTGTAATCCACACATATTCTAACCTGTCCGCTTTTCTTCCGAACCACCACCATACCTAAGACCACGCTGTCGGTTGGGTTACTCTAAATATAACACCAGGCCGTTCCATTTCCTGCAATTCTTTGCGAACAGCTTCGTAAAGACGAAGTGGTACTCTTCTGGGCGTAATCAGACAAAACTGGTTTGCATCTGTTCAGCGGAATCCAGGTGATTTATATCAGAAAACAAACATAGTTCTTTAATTGCAGGCCACCCAAGCAATGGCTTACTGAAACTGTTAATTACGAAAATATCATGAAATATTTCACGATGTTCACATTTCAAACAAGCACGAAATTTTCCACAGACTGCTAACTGCTCTTTCTGTGCACCTAGCAGTACTTGCGATGTTGGCGATAATTTGACAGATGGTGTATTGTGAAAATGTTCTAAACCGACGACTGTAACGTCTGTGCCGGTGTCTATCCTAAAATGCAGTTATGAATTCATCAATCTGCTAAAGGCGATTAAAAACGGCCCGCTCGTTTATGACATTCATGCGGACATCGAAATATTCATTAAATTTTCCAACAACTACCTCAAATGTTGCGGAATCTTCGTTTGATAAACAGAATGACGAAAGGATGATCATCACGTTTGTAACCAGCAAATATAAAAAAAATTTCTTGCTTTATCGAACTTTCCTTGTTCAACTCCGACGCTCGTCCATATCGCTCAAATCTTCTCACCCAGTTGTTCCAACTGTTAGGATTATCAAAATTGAACATTTCTGGTGGTGATATTTGCGCCTGAAAAGCCATGCCCCTGAAGATCCAACTTCTGACACCATGTAGCGTTTATTCGCTGAGACAAGCAGGTTCAAAGAGAAGGTAACATTTTTTTTTTCACCAAGTTTAAGAGAAGGTCACATTGCATCGATCGTTCATATATATGCGTGTGCGACACCTAGTGGATTTGTACATAGAAATAACACCACAGTACAAGCAACACAAAAATAGCATTCAGTCTACTCCTGGTGTTACAAGAGGTAGGTGTTGATTTAAACAATCTGTAGTATTGTTGTTGATTGGTTCTTTTTGCCTAGGATCATCAAGGAGATCATTTCAACGGAGAACGAGAGCAGCCAGGGCTCAAGGTAAGGGACTTTGGACATTAAATAAAAGTAAATAAATTGTAAACATGTTTTTTTAAGATACTTGAAGTCCACAGGCAAGACATGAAGAATTTCTTGCACATTTTAGAGAGGTGGAGGCAGGTTCAGGTGCTCAAATGGACAGAATGCGGAATATTTTGGAACGATTAGTGGATACTGTAGCCTCCACTCACCCTTAAGGACCTATGACCAGGGGAAAAATGCCCCTAGGGGTTTGGCTAAACCATTTTTTCAGAGACGAATTTTGATCAAAATTTGTAGATATGGAATGAATCTTTTTTTAGACAACACATTTTTTCTGACACTTTGTTATAAAACGCCCATTTCGTAATCATTCGACAGGCTAGTCTTGTCTACTCTCTTAGTCGCTCGACCTCTCTCGGCCCTGTTGTTATTCTCGCCATCGCGCTGTAAACGTTCGCACGTTCTTTTAATAGTTAATTCGCTGCAATTCAGTCACGTGTTAAACGCGCTTGAAACAAATTAAACTTAAGCCACCTGGTATTTGCAATCGTGCCTTTCAATATAATAAACAAGTCTGCCACGGAGTCGCACTTAGTAACCTACACAGCAAGAACACGCAAGCAGACTTTAGATTCAGCAAAGCAGCGACTGGGGAATCCAATTTGTATGCTGGACACCTCGCCTCCACTGGGCAAGACTCGAAGAGCAGCATCTATTCAAAAGGCTTGACTTACCAGGTAGAAACCATGCTTTATAAAATCTGCGTGTAGCTCGTGGATATAACTCAACGAAAATTTCGTAAACATGCCATATGTCGGAACACTTTCTGAAATGTAGTACAAGTATGCATGTGACACAATACATCGGAAATTTTTGAGTAGAGTTGATTCCTATTTTCCTCATCTTCACTGCCTGGCTAAACAAGTGATATTCATGTCCTTATCGGCAAAACTATTAAAGAAGACAATTGCACAAAGCGCTCGTTTTATTGAGATAAACAGGCGACACACGACGCTCTATGGAACATACCGTCCAGAAAAAATGTTTTGTAAGTTCGGTAAATATTTAAACATTCGTTTCACAGGGCCATAAGACAATAATTTTTTTGCTTGTCAAAGCTACAAAAAGGCCTAATTTGTCAGCAGAACGTTCAACACACAGAAAAGCAGCATCTGGCTATTATTGGCTGCATTTCAACTCTTTACATATTAAGGCACTGATGTGTTAAAAGAACAGAAAATCAAAAACTTGTGGTGTTTATAGTGTGCAATAGGTACCACGCAAAACGAGCAGTTGATTAACTAAGTATACAAGAACTATAGAGGGATTCCATTACAATTAACAAAGTTAGTGTCAAACAATACCAGACATTAGACAGTATAAGTGGAAACAAATTTGTTAACTTACTGATACAATTTTGGAACCCACGTTAGAATTTGCTTACAGAGTTTTTTTAGACGTCCTGGGTGGCAGCAAAAAAAAACACTTTTCATTAACTTCCCATTAAATAGCTTATTTTACAAAACCATCAGGCAGATTACTGGTTTTAACTTCATTACATTGAAATCTCAATAACTGCAAAGTTTGGGTACCCATCCCAAGACTGGAGATAGCATTTACTGGCAGCAGAGAACAGATAAGGTGTAAAGGATGTGGCTTCCGCGTACCCAGACACTGCATGCTGGCACTGCAGTGCTTGTCCAGTAATATGAAGTAGACTTGAAAAATGACTCAACAAAGTTTTCTGTAGTGTAGATACAAAAGAAAAACAAATAGCAAACCTTTTCAAATAAAGATCACTATTAGCCACATGTCATATAGCTGATACAAACAAAAAACGTACCGTACAATTGAAACTTGACACATCAACCATGTTTAAGACCACTCAGCAACAAAATCAAACTGGGCAAATTGATTTTGTTCTTCCTTTGTAAGAGATCTAGGATTGTCATGTGGTGGTGTTAGTATAGGTTTCTCTGTTGTAAACTCTTCATCGAAATTACTGACATCAGTGGATGATTTCTGAAACAGACATTAATATTTTGCACATGACATTTTTTTCAAAAAAAATCACTTACTATAGTGGGAACAAACTCTGGTTTCACACACTTTTGGAGTAGTTGGTCCCAATTCACTTTCTACAAAGCAATTAGAACAAGAGTTGGCAAAATTATAATTGGTTTGTATTAACTAAACTGCCCAGTAAACTAAATGGTAGTTTTGTTATCAAACATAGTTATCCACACAACAAAAATCACACACAGACAATACCGTACTGAGAGTAACAGATTTTACCTTGAAAAATGGTTGCCGTTTTACATCTTCAGCATCTCTTTCACTTGCACCAAGCCTTCGCTCAGGATTGCGCCTGAGCAGGCGTCTCATAATTGATATTGCATCAGTAGACAAAAATCTGGGGTATCGAACTTCATCATTAACAATGGAATCAAAGACTTCTTCTTCGTCATCACCAGGAAAAGGGGACTACATGTGATAAAGCATAAATTGTATTTGATAGTATTGCAAATGTGCCACTTAAAACCGACCTCTCCAACAAGCATCTCAAATATGAGGACACCAAGACCCCACCAGTCTACAGCTCTGGTATATGAAGTGTCAGTGAGAACTTCAGGGGCCAAAAATTCTGGGGTTCCACAAAATGTACCAGTTCGATCTCCGTGGCCCATTCCTATAGCAAATTTTCATTAGGCATTAGAAAAACTGGAATAAAGAAAAACACAAAAAATTAAGCTGTGATTTATTATACAATAGTATTGCCCTTACATGCCTGGTAAAATCTTAAAAAATTCAAATTTCTTTTATCCTTTACCTTCTTTACACAAACCGAAATCCGCAATTTTTAGATAGCCATCTTTATCAAGAAGTAGATTATCAAGCTTAAGATCTCGATACACAATTTTGTTTTGATGAAGGTACTGCAGACCCAAAACCACACAGCCAGTGTAAAACCTTGTAAATGCAAAAACAATAACAAAAATATCTAGCATAATAACACACCACCCAGATGAATTCTTACACTGTGCGAGATTCACTGAATACATCTGTGTGAATATGAAGCATGAGATCTCCACCACTTGCATACTCTGTGACAAAGCACACATGCTTTTGTGTTTGAAAGCATGCATACAGGTTGACAAGAAATGGATGGCGTACACGTGTGGCACACTCAAATATACGACGTTCAACCATCAAGCTACACAAAATTGTAATAATTGTCACTTTTCATTCCATAAAGTATGAACATGAAACAAAGGGTAGAAGTAGATTGAAACTTATAAGTACAGAAAACATAAAAAAAAACTGCTATACACCTTTCAATTTCATCTCTGGCAATAATATCTCCCTTTTTCAATGCTTTGATAGCATACATTTTGTTGTTCTTTTTGTGTTGAGCTAGAAGAACCTTCCCGAAATGGCCCCTTCCTAATACTGCTATTGGTCGAAAGTGGCTCATTGAGATGTTTGAACCACTGAAATAACAATATTTTTTTGTTACTTGCAAATGCAGTTACTTCCCATTAGGGATGTGCCAAATGGATAAAGATTCGGGTTCGTGCGAATCCGAATAAATAGAAACATTATTCGTGGGAACCCGAATATATTCGTATGTAAGTGTGACGTCAATAATAGTTGGTCATTTTCATCACGTGCGCAAGTATGTTGCTTCACCAACTATTGTTTTGCTATCATACGACAAATAAATTGCATAAAGTTGGTTTCTGCAAAGTTTATTAAACTTTTGGAAACCAACAACCGAGTCTATGCTATACCTCAAACGAACAGTGGCCTTTACCGCTAGTGTTTAGGAAAAACGATACTTTGATTGACATAACGTAATAAAGCTGATATGTCATGATTGACCAAATATACTGTTGAACAACACAGAACTTCCGTTCTTTTGTTTTCAAATGCGCTTCTGTATTTTGGTGACGATAACCCGTGCTAAGAGCAGCGCCCCGAACTATAATACGATGTTAGAAACCGGGATTTTGCTACAATCGCAAAGGTATTTTCGTCACGTTTTTTTCATTCGTGATGATAAACCAATAGCAAAAACGACTACACCAGTTCTCGTGGCGTTGTAAGCGGTGTGCTACCGTTATTGGTCATGCGAAAAAGACAAAAACTTTGGCGGTCGTATCACACAACCATATTATGCTTCAATAAATATTCGCATACGAATCTTGCGCAATATTCGGGTTCGTACGAATATGAAATCTGTGTTCATATTCGGCGAATCTATTCGGGTTCGGGTTCGCCTTGGCACATCCCTACTTCCCATATCCACAATTTGTACAATTAACCGACCATGGCACAAATACGTTTTGAAAGACCAGTAAACATTCTTTTTGGGAGATGATTAGCTTTTCTTTGATCTAATACAAGTACTACAAGCATCTTGCTTACAAGCTCCCAAAGGATATGATGCACCAGATAATTGAAACAATCTTGAATTTGAAAATTTTAAGTTTTGAAAAATTGCAATATTTTATTTGAGTGTGGAGTAACCTTCTTGAATATTTCTTCCATTGTGTAGACATATGTATGTTATTTAAACGCTTAACAGTTGTAGCCATAGCAGGGATTACAGTGTACATATACTTTTGTATGCAATTGGGACCTTTACTTATGTGGTAACAGAAAAGTCATATCGAAGAACAAACCCTGAAAAATCATTTGTTTGTGGCGAAGATGTTCGCTTTGCTGGTTTAGGAGGTGATGCTGGTTGATTCCACTGCAAGTAGTTAGTTCTACTTTGTCGTGGAGCAGCAACTGGTTTGTCTGCATCTCCCATGTCAATTTCCCTAAATGCTGGCAAAACATCCTGAAAACATATAACATATATTTTGCTTGACAGATTTTGTTTAAGGCCACTTCAAGATCAACAACATGCAGAGAACAAAAGTTACTCAAATACTTTTTCACCAGGGCCACATTAATAAAAAAATGCTTAGGGTTCAATACTGAGTTTAAGTCATTGAAAAAGGAATTTAAAAAACAATAATTGCAAGACGTTTATACATAAAAATTATCTTACTAATTTCTGGGAATATGGAAAAGAAAAATATGTGACCCAACTTTTGTTACATGGTCCCACATTTCTACTGTTACAAGACATAAAATGAAACATGTAAAACGTCAGATAATAGTTTGGCCTGGAACACATATTAAATATTTTCCTATGGCATTAAGCATATTACCAAAATCTATTGATAATTTTGTTCGTCATTACAGGTAAATCATACCACACATTTGCATTAGGCTGTAAAAATGAGGCCAAAAATCTTCTTTCTTTTTAATTGTCAACATGTTGGTCCCATTTGAGATTGATAAATAAAAACTTTTTTTAATGAAAATTGATGCAAAAAATCATCTTACGTTTAAACCAGGAGTTGCAGATTGCTGAACAGCTTGTTTGTATGAGGAACGTGATGTCATGCTGGGCCTGACGAATAAACTTATCTGCTACTGCAAGTTTACAATCCATAACATATTCAAAGTACAAAATAATACCTCTCAGGTTGAGGGTCATCCAAGGAATGCTTCTGGTGCTTTGCTGTTCCAGGCAAGTTCCATGTTGGTTGGCGTGAAATAACAGCTTGGGAATTTAAGCCACTAGATGAATCCTTACTCGATCTTCTCTCCTTAACGTCATGGCTACCACTTCCCTCAAAGTTGAGCTTTTGCTTCACTAGTTCATTCCCACTCCTATTACAAGTTCAAACACAGTTGCTTGTATTTTGCTGGTACCATGGAGTTCAGGAATGTTAGACCATTTGAGGTTATCGGATAATAATATACAGGGTTTTTAAACTCAACTATGTTAAATATTATTGGAAGAATTATAAGAAGGTCTTTTGGGATTTTTTTGTTAGGTTCATCATAATCAAGTTCTTGTTATGAAATAAATAAATAAAGTAAATATGTGAACCTAACATTCCTTTTTTAGAAACTATTTTAAACTATATTTCAAGTTTTTAAATGCTTTGTTACAAGAAAGGATTGTATTGGCATAAATCATAACAAATACTTCTTCAAAGAAAAATACTTTTTTGAAAAAGAGCAAAAAATATCAGCAGTTTTAATTTACAAAATATTTTTTCAGAAAAAAACAAACTTTTTAGATGGGGCTGATGTGACTTCTTCATCGTGTGCCGAAACACGTCTATTTGGGGAAGCATGCTCAACAACAGTGGTTTGTGGACTGAATGTTGAGGGGTCACTGCAAGGAGGTATGGCCCTTTTCATTAATCTACCCCAAGTGGCAATGTTAATGTTCATCTGCTTCGCACGCAGAAAACTTCTTCCTGCATTTTAACGGGAAGAAAATACAAAAATATTTTTATATTATTGGAAGTTTCAAAAAAACAGTTTGTGTCAAAATCTAAGTGAGAAATAAAGACGTTTTAAAAATCTTTTGAATACCACTTGGAGGTAAAACTATTTTGACACGTACCACCTAGTTGAGTGGTACAACATAACTTAGGGGATGAAGTCGCAAACATTTTGGATCACCTATGATTTTTTAAATTTGAACTATATCCACAAATTACAGAAAGGTGTTCGCGTGCCACCTGGAACGCTGTCGCATACCACCGGTTGGGAAACACTGGATTACAGTTTTTTTTGCACTTCAACATAATACATATCCTCCATAAGTTTAGAATACATGCTTAAATAAAAAACTTCTTCGCCTGCCATGTCCTGCTACACCTCTTTGGCTCAGATTTAACCAATTAGTACTTGTTTCGTAGCAATGTAACGTGTTTGGTAACTATGCCACATGTTTGAAACGATGGCGAGTTTAAGCAAAATGTTTTTTTTTAGCTGAACTTTAAAGGAAGTACTGGTTTTTACATGGATTTGAAAAATTTGTAATTGTGTTTATTTAGCTATCTAAACAGACAAAAATATTTCCTTCAGAGCCCTCCTGGATACACCAATGGTTTTCCAACAGAAAATTATGCAAATTTACTCATACAAAGCCTTACCCTTGTTACGAAAAATTTTCTTTTGTCTTTGCAATCTTGGTCGACGCTCTATTTTGGGATTGCTGAAAGTAACCTGTTTCAATGCAGCATTAAGTAAGAAAAGCTTATAAAGCTGGAAACCAACAATGTTTTTTAACAGTAAAATAAGTGTGAAATGTGGTGAATTAGACCAGTATTTTTCAAACTTTTTGAGCCATGAAACACTATTTTTATCAAAATAATCTTGCGGAACACCAAATTGTTGGAAGTACTGCGGCATTGTACTTAACCAGCAACAGGCTTTGTGCAATTACATTCTTACAAATCTTATTGTTTCACAACAATTAAACATTCAAATTGGTGATAGTGGATGATTTTAACAAAAAAAAGTGATTCTCGACCCGTGTTCCACGGAACTTCAGTCAAAATAATAAATTTCTTGCAGAACACCTGATGATCTTTCACGGAACACTGGTGTTCCATGGGACACCGGTTCAAAATCATTGAAATTAGACAGTTCCAGTACTATAAACTAAAGTTGCAATGCTTTTTGTGTTGAGAGTTTGTTTACTTCAGCAAATAAGATTCCTTTTGGCTCTAGCTGTAGTGCCATTCCATGCCGTTTGTTGTCCAAGAAGTCTTCCAATCTCAAAAATTTGATAGCGGACATAGCTCTCCAGTCTTTCCAATAAACGGCTACTTCAAGTTCCCTTGACTATAATTTAATTACACATTGTGAACAAATATGGAAAGAATATTTATACCAATATTAAAAAAAAAATTGTTAAAAATGTGTTTAGTTTCTGTCTTCACTTGTGCAATAATGAGCTTAACAAAAGAAATTGTTTATGATCAATGACACATACTCTTTCAACGTCAACTATGAATTGCTGATTCCAACACTGTGAGCTAATTGTTTTCCATGAACTTTGGCCAATTACTATGTTATCCAATTTGAGCACAGCTGATACCTCATCTGGAAATATATTTTGTTTAGCAATATACAAAGAATGGAATTGTATTTGAGAAAATAACAGACAAGAAACAATCTTCTTAAAATTTACGCAGAAACTTGCGCTTCTGTCCTTTATAAGAGACTATTCATGGCCTTTATAAAAGACATTTTAAGTTAATGCTATAACGCAGTGCTTTTCAACCTTTTTGAAGTGTGTCCACACTTTTTTGTAGCACGAAAATTTCATCCGCAAATGAGTCACAACAGCTAAATGCTACACAGTTTGCAATGTAGTAGAAATTTAATTTAGCAAGCAAATAGTGGAAATAACAGGTTTTCATGAAATTGCAATAAAACAATTGCTATTGAATTACAATATAAGTTTATCAAACATCATATTTAACAACTCTTTAGGCCTTTCCAAGAAAAAACAGCCTTCTTAAATTTTATGTATCTTTTCTTCTTTTTCTCTTTTCCTGTTGTTGATCTTTTTGTACTTACTATTTTCTTTTCATTATTTTATTTAAAAAAATGTGTGCCTAAGTTTGTCACAAGAGGTTGGGGTATATTATTAATAAACTCTTTATAAAATGGGTGTGTGGATGTAAAAGTTTGGAAACCATTGCCAAAATATGGCAGTGCATGTTACACTAACATTTCAACAATATGAATTTCTCTAGTAACGCCTTGCCTAATGCCTTTGAAGCATGCATTAAAGAAAACTGTAAATATGGCCACATCAAACTACAAAGTTGCTAAAATGTTTTTAGAGGATTTAGGAATGTTTTGTAACTTTAGACACTATTGCTCCTTAAACTTAAAAAAATGGATTTACTTGCTAAGTCATCAGGTTTTATGTTGTATTTATTGCTTCCTCGACCATGAAAACTTTTGCTTGCCCCTCTTATCCACGTGGTTTTATTTTCAGGACTGCCAGCAGGCAATTGAACCAAAGATGTCCTTGATCGCCCAGGAACATTTTCCAATAGGTCTTGACATCCAATCAAGCGAATATCAAGTTTACCTTAAGTAAAAAAGCACAAAGAATATATAATAAAATAATGAATAAACAGATAGATAAGATAAAAAGAGGGAATCATCACACAACAAATCCATTTATACTCATATATGGACCCACTCTTTTTCCTTATCGTTACCAAACATGTGGCATATTTTAGTAATTGAAGAACAAAAAATCTTTCAGTGGTCCTGTTGCTGTAGTGACATGCAGTTTCCTAAGTGTAAAGCCAATTTTGAATTGCAAAAGTAAGAACATTTTGCAAATAGTAAGTATGTATATCCGAACTTTTTCTAAAAGAAATAGCCAAATGTAAAAGAAAAAAACGATGGTGCAAGCACTGCTGTAAAACCCACGTTTTAGTTTTTTGAAATGTAATGTGATTGAGCAACTTATTTATAGCACAATCATATATAGTTAGTAACATATAGAATATCTAGAATCCTCCTTTAAAAAATTCTGGATGTTCCTATGTGTATTGATAAATATACACACATACAGATCTTTGATTGGTTTTAAAGTGATTTTTATTTTTATATTTACAAAATCTACTGACTAAATTTTTACAAAATTTCATTAATTTGCCATAATATAAAGTGCTTGTAGGGACTAAACATTTTTGATCCACAAAAGGAAATTGTTGGTTATACAAGGTTATAAACACTAAACAATTAATGGTTTACAAAGTTAAATTGTCACATTAACAAACATTGTTTAATGGACTTTCATTCATTATGTTTTGTGTTACCCCACAAGTTACCTGTAAGTTCTGCAGGTTTTGGTATGGTTGAGTATCGGATATCTTGTATACTCTCACTTCTACTTCTGTCATTAATAATTGCTGTTGTAGGATGATAATGTACAGGGGAGAGCATGCTAAGCTCTTGCTCCAGTTCCTTTCTGTCATGAGATCCTTTGGGAAGTTCTGCTGATCGAAGCTCCAATGAAAGCTTTAGAAGATCCAATTTATGAGAGGATTCTTGCAGTTTTTCTTGAACCTGTGCATAAAAAAACTATTATTAAATACAAGAACCTAGGTGCAGTTTGACACAACACAAACTGCAGGTATTCATCATAACAATGCCAACAAAGCAACAAAACCTGTAAAAATTGAAATATAGTTCAATAACAAATAAATAGCAAAGAAAAATTTTTTTTTCTACTTCTTCCATACACTGTGTGAAATACATGTTGCAAGTCTATATATAAAAATTATTGTTTTATACTTTTTATTCTACAAAAATCATTTGAACGAAACAGGTTACAGAACATCACATCTTTTAGTGAAACTTGTTTTTTCTAACAATAACAAGTCAATTTAAAATTAATAACAAAAAATAACCTCTTGCAAAGTTTTTTTGTCTGCCTGTTTTCCCGCACTTGCCAACAGGCGTTCAACATTTTTTGAACCTTCAACTATTGCAGATTCAATCTTGATATGATGCCTGATAACAGCTATCCGTAAACCCAAAGAATCTGTCCCATCAGCGTGATTTACTAGAAAAAAACAAAACTACAGAAACACAAAAACAATCAGTTTTACAAAAACTTACATGAAGTTGGTACTGAATCTTGAACAGCTGTTGCAATGCCTGTTTTTAATTGTAGTATTTGCATTCGTATTACTTCTATTTTGGTTTTGCTTTCACTTAACATTTGGTCTGCAGTGGCAATGAGCTTCCGGTCCTGATAAATTATCAAAATCAACAACCATTAAAACACAAACAGGGCCTAAAATATGTGGGTATTTCATAATTTAAGTCATATTGATTGTTTAATCAACACAAACAAAACAAGCATCAGTATTTGTGTTATAAGATAAAAATAATGATATTTTTTTATTCATAGTTTCTGTTTGGGATGAATGAGCTTTCTGTCTCTATGGAGCCAAAACAGAGGAATGAAAGAATCATGTAAAGCTTTGGAAAGTGGTTCTGACCTATAGTTAATTACTATGAGGTGGGATAGATTAAATCACAAGATTGACAAACAATTGAATTTAGAATGAACATGAAAAATGTTCGTAGCCATGATAAAAGATATTGCATTAAAATACATTGAATTCCTTTTTTTTAAAGTTACCTTGCTGTGGCCAGCAGTGTATGATTTCAGCATGTTTTCAGCACCTTGTTTTACCATTGTTTCTATGCGAAGTTGCTTTTCTAGTCCTGCAATTCGTAGGTCAGATGGTGCAGAGCTTTCATCCTCTTGAGATGATGGCAAATCTGTGTAAAAGTAGTTGAGTAGAAACATGCCATAAACCAGTGGTCTCAAACCCAAAACTTCCCGGAGGGCCAAATTAAAACTTACAAAGGAACTCGAGGGCCATGCTATAAGAACTATGCTTTTGTCACCAAAAAAAATGCACAACAGGAATAAATTGTAGTTGATACGGTGTTCTGCAAAATGGGCTGCATATGTGCCGCGAAAGTTATGTCAATTAACAATACTACATGAAATGTTGCAGCATAGGCGCCTAGTTTTCATTTTTCCATGGGGGCGGATATATTATGACGTCATAATTTGTTACTATGACGTCATCAAGTATCGAAAAACTTTGTTTGAATTTCAATGCTTGAGGCGTATTAACCAAAAGGGCGACGTTAACGATGAACACACGAGGTCGGTCTACGCCACAAACAATATGTACCAGTTGGCATATCACACTGCGAGACTGACGTTGCAACAACCGATGTCAGTTACGTAAGCAAAACTAGGTCAACATGTTTTGTGTGCGTCGTGTAAGAAACACATTGTTTTTCGGTCTGTTTTTCTTTGAATGTTACAAATGTGACGAGTTACATGGTGCGGACAGACGCGCGTAATAGCCACTCGTTTTTTTTTTTGAAAAACCTGGGGGGGCACCGCCCCCCCCCCCTGCCCCCCTGGACTAGGCGCCTATGTGTTGCAGTATACATTGTAAAATCACCAACATACAAGACCAGCTTACAGAAGAATAATGGCTTCCAGTGACAAAACAATAGCAATTGCATAAACAATAGCAACAGCTTTCCCAAAAAGGCTATTGCAGCTTTCTCCCTTTAAACTTGATAATAAATGTATCACGAACATTTAAATCGGTTCCGCATAAAACGAATAACTTAAATGTAATTAGGAATTTTAAAATGCTGCACAAAAAGCCGTCGAGGGCCACATGTTTGAGACCCCTGCCATGAACCATACATTCTTCAAAAAAAGTTATTTTGGTTTAATCATGCTGGTTTGTTAATTGATCTGTGAAATTGAACTTACAGTCTCCTCTGCAAAAATATAATAGCAAAACCATCCAGAAAAAGTTTTAACCAAATGTTTTTATGGTTATACCACATTGGCACACATACTATAATGACAAATGACAATACCCATTAGTTGTTCACCTGAAGCAGACCATACTACGAACCAGTGGCAGATTTAATGGTGTGTTAGATGTTAGAGTCAGAACAGCCCCGCCCCCCCTCAAGAATTCATGCCATGCTGTCGTAATTATTGGATTAAAATCCAGGAAAACCCAAACCATATTGTTGGACACTAAATTGTAACACTTACATGCTGAATAAGCTGAATCGTTAGGGTTGTTTAAAAAATCCCTTTGAAGAAGCAGTTGCTATTTTTGTACTTGTGTATTATTATAAACTGACGTTGAAAAACGTCCGCATTTGTGCTAATGAACATAGACACAAACATAAATGATGGCTTGCGCAATTGCAATATGGGTTTACAATGAAAAAGTGCATGCTAATGCAACAATGTGACCCCTTGGAAAGAAATATTTTTATCCTGTCCCTCAAAATTGGGCAAATAAAAATGACACTTGCTTCATAACAGTTTGGTAGTAATTGCATATTTAAGCATAACGATCTAATGCACTAGACTACACAGATTTTACACAATGCTGGTCACTTTACTGACATTGGAGTTCTTTACAGCTCTATTGACAAAAATCATACAAAAGGAAACCAACTAAAAATGCATGCAAGGAGAGTAGGTTAAAGCCCACTTAATTCATATACCATCTTGCAAAACTTCAACATAAAATTGTGATTCTGATACTGCAGTTCTTGTCTAAATATAATGCCTAGCTACAGATACAAAACAATAACAAACAGCTTGCATCACATATAATTCCAACATTAAAGTACGTACTAGCCATTTCACCAACAATGTTTAATAGTTTGCAGATGTACATGTTGATATTAACGCTTTCATTGATGAACCACATATACATTTGACTTATTTACCCCAAAAATTACCAAGTGGTTTTTGCAGTCTCATGTGACAGATTGCTATCTTTATAGTTATATAGGACGCATATATACATATACATTTATATACACACGCTTCTTGACGATCTGTTTCAAGCCTGAACTAAAAACAGGTTAATTTGTCCAATCCACTTAGTGGTTGTGGTGACTCTACTGTAGCATTTGCTAGTGCTCATTGAAGCACTGGCAATTACTTTTTTCTCGTTGTCGCTTTAGAAGATCGTGTTTTGAGTTGCTTTGACTTTTTTCGCATCACACAACTATTGTGCGACCTTCTCTCAATAAAGCATCATTATTTATAAATATTTTTTAAAACCTGAAAATGCCCGACATCGAGGACAATTCCTCTGATTTGGGGTCGACAGGGAAAGTGTTACAGAAACACTTGGTGGTTGGTGCTCAGTGCATTAAACTGATGGATAACCTCATAACAAGAGTTTGGGACCTCCCAATCCACTTGATTATCTATTTAACTGAACAAATACTGTGAAATAGTTCCACCAGATCAAATTAACCAAGTGGTCAGTGCAGTACAGAATATACCAGATATTCACAACAATGATTATTTTGCCATTACAGGTGTGTTAAACCACTCCCTTTATCCACAGAATTGAACCACACTAGAAAATTTGCATGAACAAGGTCCATACATATTGAACATGGATTATGATTAGCAAGTAATTTGGTATTAATTGGTTTTAAACATTTCTGTTACTACCAGATGTTGACAGGATCAAAAAGAAAATGATTTCATCAGAAAAAAAACAGCAAACTTATCAGGCATTAACATACCTCCAGAAGCCTTGGAGTATTCAACTGTGCTTTCGCTGGTTGGGACAGTGGATCGAGTTAACTGAGCGGCATCCAACTCCCGCAGCTCTTGGTGCAGGTCATCAAGTTGTCGACTTGATACTCTTAACATGTTTTCCAAGGATGAAATTTGCTTTTTATCTGCACTTGCCTGCAAACAACAAAATAATCTTCATACTGAGGTGATGTTTTGCACCAGATCTTCAAACCAAGCTGGATATCAATCAATTTCAATTTCTGGAGCCGGCCGTGCAATATATTTAAATTCAGCTGTTTTCTAGTTTAGTTGGTGTTGTGTTATACTCAGAAAATGCTAAATGTTGTCAGAGTTTTGACACAATTATAAATGAAAACTGAAAATAGGTTGTCACCACCAGGTATCATAATGAATTATCAATCTGACATTAGATTCATAATTCACAATTATAAATAATGTTAGAAATAATTTAGGTGTTGGAAAGACTTATAACATATAATCATTGAGTAAGTCCAAGTTAACTGGCTTTGCAGCCAAGCACAGTTATGGATGTCCCCACTCTTATTTGTTGAACTCGGATAAGAATTACTGAGAAGATTATATATTGTGTCAAATCAGGGTTGCAAAATGGTCACAACTCTTGGGGCCACTTGCAGCCATAACCAAGTTCATAGGCGTCGACTTTTGAATTTTACCGGGTATGCCAAATGATATGACGTCATTTTCTGATGCCAAAAGGTAATTCCAAAACAGAGTATTAAGAGATTTGTAACAGTAGATAAATTTAGACGACTTGTGTTTCCTGCTTAGCAACTTTGAAAGCATACATGCTGACAGTTTCACAGTTTAAATTTCCTGATTTTCGCAGGCGCAACAATATTTGTCAGTTTAAATAAGGTTCGGTCCAAGACCCCTTAGAACCACCAAATCTAATTTGAAGATCTAGTGAGTGAAATAAAACGTAATTCCGACCAACCTCTAGTTCGGCCAGTTGAGAACTGATTTATGCATATTGTATAGCACAGTGTACATAAAACGTGAACGGAAATGTTTGATTTCTTTCTCTCCACACTTAAAATACGAAGCAAAGCATCAATGTTTGGAAGCAATTCGCCAAGGGTCTAATTTTCTTTGAAGAGTTCCTTTAATTCCTCCACAGTTTGAATGCACAGAGATTTCGATTTTTGTTATGTATTTAATTGGTTTGACTCAACGACCAAACTGCCTGCTTTAATGTCGCAGTTGAGTTTAAGTTAAATATTCTCCAGCACATTTGCTGACGAATAAGTTAGTTAGGGGTCAGAAAGAAGAATGTTTTCCATGTGAATAACTTTTTCTTGTCCCATTGACCTTTTAATGATTGCTAAGGTGCACGACGAAAATACACATACAAAAAGTTACAGAAATGAGACGTCGTATCTTGACCTGAAGGACAGAGACGACTAGTGCGTAACCCGGTGCCTCTGGGTAGTTGCGGTTGCCCAAGTCCAATTTTGACTGCAAACTGCTGGCAAGCTTCAAAAAACGTCTTTTTCGGATTTCGGATTTGAAACGGACAGAAACAAGGTTTTAACTAATCGTTGATACTTGTCCAAGGTCATTGTGCATTTTTGAACTGCTATTTGTACTGGATTAACTATCATCAGTAAATGGTGTAAAACCCACAGCATGATGTAAGTTGAGAAACTCTCCATTGAATAAAGATGAGATTTAGCTCGATCTTTTGTCCTGGTGTCGTTTGTAGGGATTTAAGCCAATTGAGTATTGCTTCATAATTTTGCAAATAAATGTCAATGGCAGGAAATCTTAAAACCCATCGTGTGGAACACAAAGGTCGTAGAGAATGACTGCAAGGTTTGTCTTCAAGACTAACCGATTCAAAACACGACAAACGTTTCGGCGATGACTTAGTAAAAGTGACAACTGCCTGTAGAACAGATAGAGATTGCTTCCCTTCTTTCGTACACTGAAAAGCCTCTTGCACCACAAGGTTAATTTGATGACCTGCGCAATGAACGTATAACATCCTCGGATACTCTTGTTGAAATCTTGTCTGAACACCAGAGATTTTGCCGCTCATGTTAGCGGCTCCATCATACGTCTGACCACGGCAATTAGCCAGATCTAAGCCATGAGGAGTGAGATTTTCACTTATCAGATGCTTTAAAGTCAATGCTGTCATGCCAAGACAAACTTCATGGACGCCATATGCAGCATCTACATAACAGACGCATGTACTCATTTGTTGTTTTGTTGTAATATCCGTGGTCTCATCAACCATGATGCTATACCACTTTGAGGACTTAATGGAGTCGATCAGATTTTGTGCAATTGCACTTGATGTAACTGACAACATTTCATTCTGAATATCGTGACTTAAAAACATTTTTGCGACTTACGTTTTATCCAATTGTGCACTGTACTATTGTACTTCCCCAACAGTCGCAGTATCTGAAATAAGTTTGAAGATGCATCGTTATGTCCACGCAATGCAAGGCCCTGGCGCCCAAGGTACAAAACACTGTCAAAAATAGCCTTCAGAGCTTTTCGGTTTTCCTGTAAAGTCCTTGCTGTTTTGTCCGTTAGCAGACGACAAGCAGAATGCTTTTGACTTGCTGCTACTTTTAATGCAACACTCCTTATGAACAAGCCCGTCATTGTGCTTTCTAATTGACACCACACCTTTTCTCCAATTACAAAATCCAGTTGACCATACAGAACCGCCATGAGATTTATTAAAACGCTGTGTTTTTATGCTTATGCAGCCGTTTTCTGCTACCCATTTGCAAACGGAACAAAATGCAGCATCAGCCGAACTATCATATTCCAACCAGGAAAATTCTCCCTCCCAAGCTTTCTGGTACGATCTTCCGCTATAATTTTTTGTACATACCGTTGATGTTGAAGCACTGTCATTAACACTTTGAGTTGACATTAACAGAGATGTTGCGGTTTTCACAGCTAGACCCGGCATCGCTTCTGTTGATTCGGTCGTTTTGGATTTAGTAAAAAAAACTTTCAATTGAAATTTGGTTTTGTGATGACAAACTCCAAGAAGAAGTTTCTGCATGAAGTTGTGTAGGCCGTTTCACAATTTCAATGAATGCAAACAATTATCTGGTTGTGAGACAATAACTATGATTGAGCTCAATGGCGTTTGTTACGTTGGTGTTTAGTTAAAGACACTGATGATGCTTTTCACAAAAGCGAAATATATTTGTCGTACTTAACTCACAGATTTCAGTCTGAAATTAACGTTTCTGTGATAGTGTTGGTTTAAAGTTGAAGGAAATTTTTCAACAGTAAATAACTCATGACGGACATTGGTCAGATTCTCGGGTATGCCGCATACCCAAGGTTTTCGTCCGGGTATGCCAGGCATACTTGACATACCCGTGTTTGGCGCCTATGACCAAGTTATGTTTTCCTATAAGGTAATGTTATGTTAAAGGTGGGTATAATGTAAAAAATGCTATTAAATCATGCAACTCACAAACATATGGCTTGAAAGATACTGTACTTAGAACAACAATCGCTTAATAACCATTCGTTTTTTTGCTGAAAAATGCACTTAAATTTAATCAGAAATGACTCTGCGAAGAATATAGTTTTTACCGAGGTTGAACCAAATCACAAATAAGTTTTTAGCACATTTATAAACACCACACTCTTGTTTGTTGAACCCATGACAAGCTAACCATAATAAAGCACAAGTATCGCCTACATTGCTTTCCAAGTATCAGCATCTGTTTTTATGTATGTTCAAAATATCTGTATTAAAAAATACCTTCAGCATGTTTTCTATGCCCTCTTTTACTCTCAGTTCCTTTCGAATATCTCTCCTGATTTCTTCCTTAATATCTTCCAGTTTGTTTTGGATCCTTGGATCCTCAACATCAAATGTATCAACATCAGACATAGTGATGTTGCCACTATTTAACCATAAAAAAATGTATGCAAGTCTTTAAAAAATAAAAAAACATCATATTTTATACATATGTATATAGTATATTCCAATTACAATATTTGAAACAAGAAAAAAACATAAAAAGATGTTACATAGGTCCATATTTACACCTGATTTGAAAAAATGACAGTGATTTGATTAAGAACCATTAGGTTTTTTTTAGCAAATGTTGATGGCGTCGAAATTTTAGAATATTATGGCATTGGCCATTATTGTGTGCGTATTCATGGTTCCAACTTCACATCAACAATGGGTCTGATGTCACAACGCTGCAAGTGAAGATTGTCGGAAAGTGCATTGGTTTAGATAGGAGTTATTTACTAAAACATGTGTAGCACTGTGGTAAATCACCCTGTGTTTTGTTTATGCAAAGCAGAAATTGTCGATGAATTAATGCCCAGCAAAAAAAAACAAAACTTTATATAGCCTACATTTATTTGAAGAAAAAAGTCTTAAACGCAACTTCGTCGGTCAGCTGCAATGCATTGATATGAGGTTTTACTGTCTCGTTAGTAAAGAAAATTATCGATCTATACCAACGCATTTTCAGCCAATCTTTTACTTCATCATTGTGGCGTCAGACCCATTGTTGACGCGAAGTTGGAACCAACTTTTCGTAAATATATCCTCTTTTTCAATTCAGTAGGCTATATTACTTACAAAAAGATTTTCTGTTAATACTCAAAATTTTATGATATTCTGAAATGGGAATATGTGTAGGATTACATGCCCGGTAAAAGGAGTGGTGCGTGAATGAATGAAAGCACATTCAATATTCATACTCAAAAATCAAACGCCGCCACTGCGTTAAACGAGGTTATCCATGTACAAAGATTTGCTAACCGGGGTACTTTGTCAACTATGACCCACTTGTTCAAATCTTACTATGCTACGACTTACGAACACACAAGTTACCGAGAAAGATTTCTTGTCCTGTCCGTAAACATTTTAACGCACATAGCTTTGTCGTTTTTGTTCGATTTCGTATACCTTAATTTTTTTTAAATCACGGTTTGTGCAGAATTCCGTTTTTGAGTTATTGGGTAAAATCTTCTCGACGAGGTTTACGCCAAGCTTTGAAATGTCAGACCTAAGCCTGGATTAT
Source organism: Ascidia mentula (assembly GCF_947561715.1). NCBI lineage: Eukaryota > Metazoa > Chordata > Ascidiacea > Phlebobranchia > Ascidiidae > Ascidia > Ascidia mentula. Next base: position 7,331,884 of record NC_138574.1, on the reverse strand, counting down.
GGCAATTTAAATATATTTTACAAGAAGTTGAGACGGCGTCATAACGCAAACCACCCGGCCCGAATTTAAACAAAACTGAGGAAACACTATTGCTCAAAACGTATGTTTTAGTTGCTTGCACGGACAAAATCCTAATAATTTTAGTAAGATTAACTGATTAAGCAGCAACATGGCCTGACTGTGATTTGGACATAGTGGTTGATTTTAACAACTCTTTTTTGGATCTCACAAATGGAGCTTAACAGTTTTGTACATTCAACAAATTTAAAACAAAAATAGTTCTATATATTGCCAGTCATTGATTCTTTTTGGAAATTGTGCCAATGTTACATAAAATTGTCAATTTTTTTTCGATTTAATAATTGTGTTGGTCACTTTTCGTTACATCTCATCTAATTTATTTTTTGAGTTATCTCTTCTTGGTATATGGGTCGGGCGCTTGACCAATGCTGATTTACAGATAATATACTTTTGTTTCAATGGCGCCCTTCAGCGGTAAATGTGTTGTAAAAGATGAAAAAGTAAAAAACTATCTTTTGCCAGTGCGCGTGGTTGAAATCGTGCTGAAGCCATCATGTCTGAGGTAATGATATATTAAATAATCATGTGGCATGTCACGACCATAATTAGAAAAGTTTAAAACTAGATGGTACTTTGTGCAATATAAGTTTTTTCGATTGCAAGTTTTATTTTAGGACAAAAAGGTTGCCAACATTATGAGGGACATTCACATACAAAAGCTCTGTCTAAATATCTGTGTTGGAGAATCTGGAGACAGACTAACGCGAGCTGCCAAAGTTTTAGAGCAACTCACTGGACAAACTCCAGTGTTTTCTAAAGGTTAATACTAATGTTTTTTCCATGTTTGCAAAAAAAGTCTTGGAAGTGATTTGATAAGTGTGAAAAATATGACAAATTTTAGCAATTTTCCTGCAATCCATGCAAAACCAATTAGCTAATGCATTAACACATGAAAAAACGTTTTTTTTTTTTGCCTCATAACTTTTACTTAACAAATAAAGGTTTGAGCTTTTTACGTCCTAAAACCTTCAAAAAGAAATTTAATATTATTGTGTGCAGAATGTCCTAAACTTTTCGTACTGTGACTGCCATACATATATATATTGTAAATAAACGCTTGGCACTGAGGGAGGCTTAACCCAGGTTGGAAAGTTTCTAATTTGCGCATAGGATTTTTTTAGCCAAATTTTAATTGCGAAAGTATGTTAATGTGTTAACTATTTTTTTGCGGCTTAATCTGCAAAATTTTGCATATCCTTCATGAACAACAATCTGGAGCTTAACATAAGGGTGGATTTTGTGTTTGAACACAACTTGTATACTTTCCGACATTTACTAAACAATGAGGTCAATGACCGAACAACAATACCAAAATCCAGACTTAAATTACAAACATATGAAAAATATGTATATACACATGCGTATCCAAGATTTTATAAACGGGGGGTCGAATTTTTTGGGGAAATTCACAGATTTTCAGATGTAAACAAAGGTTAATTGTGGTCGAGCATTGCAAAATATGAACACCAGTGTTGGTACGAATCGACACATAAACGGTGACTTCTTGTGTAATGCTATGGAACACTTCATGAGAGTTTTAATATATTTGTAACCAAAAGGGAACAAATCTGGGCTTACTCTATCAAGAAAACATACAAATAAAACTAATTTCCATGCGGTAATCTTATACTCCTCTTTGCGCATTTGCGAGCGCTAACAGTTTTTTTCAACAAGTGTATTATTGGCAATGTGTTTAACAACTAAACTAATTGACCTTACACGCAAGAAAACCGCTTGCCATTACAACAACATGACCACTACAAAACGACATTTCGTCCTTAGACTGATGAAAAATGACACTTATTTCATAACAACGCCAAGTATGCGGTAACAATGCTCCCTGTTTGGAAACAATGGCGAATGCAAGCAGGATGCAGTTTTAGGTCAACATTAACGAAAGTTTCTGGTTTTCATGGAGATTTTTACAACAAAATATTACAGTGGCGTTTGTTTGGCTATCAAAACAGACCAAAATATTTCACAAAAGGGGTGATACGCCCATGTGTATATATATATACTAAAATTTCAGTTTTTCTTTTAGCTCGTTACACTGTTAGATCATTTGGAATCAGACGAAATGAAAAAATTGCAGTGCACTGTACTGTTCGAGGCCCAAAAGCTGAAGAAATTCTTGAAAGGGGACTTAAGGTACAATTTGATATCCATAATATCATTGGACTATTTTTGTAAAATACCCTTTTTGTCTATAAATATTATTGACATTGTTAAGTGGATTAATGGTTTTTTTTTTATGGCTGCTATCTTGAGTTTTATTCAGTGTCCTGCTTTAAAGAAAAGGTAATTTCATACATTAGTATAATATAAACATCCTTCAAAAGGTGTCAATAACCCATAGAATGATGCACATTAAACCATAGATTCTAGACAATTACTACAACTAGGTCTGAATGTTTTTTTTTCAAGAAAAATAATATGCCAATAACATGACCATTTGCAGTGTTTATACCATTTTATTTTTGTAATACTCATATCTTTGGTTGTGAGGATATGTTTTTCAACATTGTCAGATATGTAATAAAATTTATTACGAAATGCAAACTGTTATCATAATGTAGGATCCTCAATGGAGCACCACACCACAAAAACTTATTATTTCATTTACAACTCATTCTTAAAAAAAAACAGGTGCGTGAATATGAACTTAGACAAGGAAACTTTTCAGCAACAGGAAATTTTGGTTTTGGAATCCAGGAACACATAGATCTAGGAATAAAGGTATTTTAAAAGTGCAATTCATATGCATAGGCGCCGAACATGGGTATGTCGGGTATGCAAGACGAAAATCTCGGGTATGCCGCATACCCGAGAATCTGACCAACGTTCGTCATGTGGCTGTTTTGGAGTTTCTCTTTTTCATTTGAAAAAGACCCTTTGTTTAATATTCAATGCGGTCTTACCGCACATAAACATGCGTTCATTTGGAAAAGTGCTTTGCGTTGCGTGAAGTTCGTAAACTGCAAGCCTTAACATAGTTTCACGTCCCACCCTACCTAGCGCCAAAAAAGATATTTTGCATTTTATGAAAAATTTTAAAGTCCGCGCCTATGTTCATATGTTTTTACAAATTAGTGAAACTGTTATAAATTTTGTAACATCTACATTTGAGAGAATGATTTGTCTATTATGATATAACTTAAAAACAAATAAAAATAAATTAATTTACTAAATGTGTTGGTGAATCTAAAACCTGAATGGCTTGTACATGTTTGCGCAACTGTTAAAGAGTGAAAATTAAACCTGTACATAGCCGGGAATGTCAGTGAAGTGACCCCATGTTGTGTGAAGTCCATCTAATGAGTGTGTTAGATTTCCTGTCATATATTCCGTTAACCTGAGTTACTTCGGATATGTCACATCAATACACTAATGAAACCATGTTTTTTTATCATAAACTATTCATTGAGAAATGTTTATGGCAGATGAAGGAACCATGATGCATTTTTATGTTGGCCGAACTCCCTGTATTTTAGAAGTTACATGTCATTTATCATGCTCTCTAGCGCCAATACCTTTAAATCCATAGACGAAAATGTTGTTTACCGTACCAGATTATCTGGTAAATCGGCAAGGGACAGGCAGTACTTGCTCTCTGTGCTTGAAATTAACTGATTTGGTCATGCATAGGCAGGTCCAAATTTTTTTGGAAATACCCAGATTTTCAGGTGAAAACTATGGTTAATTGTGGTCGAGAATCGCAAAATACGAACATGTTCGCGCCAATCGTCACATAAACGTTGGCTTAACTGACTTGTACAATTGTGTAACGTTATGGAACACTCGTTGTGAATTTTTGCGGCAGTGCTTGCGCCGTAGTTTTTTTACTACTACTTTCAAAGAAAGACTTGAATATATTTGTAACCAAAAGGGATCAAATGTGGGCATACGTTATCAAGAAAACATACAAATAAAAACTATTTTCTAAGCAGTAGCCGTATATTCCTCTTTGCACCTATGCTAGCGCTAACAGTTGTTTTCAACGTGCGTAATATTGGCAACATGTTTAACAACTAAACTAATTGACTTTCACGCAAGTAAACGCTTGCCATTACAAGAACGTGACCACTACAAAACGACGATTTGTCCTTAGACTGACTAAGAATGCAACATGTTTGGTACCAATGCCAAATGTTCGGTGATAATGCCTCTTGTTTGGGAACAATAGCGAATGCAAGATGTGGTTTTTAGGTCAACGTTAAAGATTTCTGGTTTTCACATGGATTTTAACAAAAAAATACAGTGGCGTCTGTTTAGCCATCAAAACGGCAAATTTTTTCACAAAAGGGGCCGTCCGGAAAATATCTCTTATAGCATATGTGAGAAGTTGATAGGTAAAGTTATTAGTGTAGTGCGGAACCGTATTTAAGTATGTTTTAGATTTGTTTGTTATATCCCGTTTTACTTCAGCACAAATAAGGGTTCATCATCACATATGGCAATTTGACATCACAGCGATTCTGAAAACTTGGCCCCTATGTTTTCAGCAAAATAAAATTAAATGCTATAAAAGCTGCTTTTCTGAAGTAACTATTTCCATGTAGATAGGAGGATTGACAAATATTGCCCAATTGTTCAGTACATTCTGGTAACCATACAATTGAATATAAACTGGGTTTTAAAATTTAGATTTGCAATAACCCAATATTTGATTTTGTAACTGAAGTTAGTCAGCATTTTGAAATTGTTGCAGTATGATCCATCAATTGGGATATATGGCATGGATTTTTATGTGATGTTAAGTCGCCCAGGATACAATGTGCGATATCGCCGAAAAAAGAAATGCACAGTTGGTTTTGCCCACAGATTAACAAAAGGCGAGGGAATGAGATGGTTTCAACAAAAGGTAACTTTGGTTGTGCCTGTGATATCAAGCAGTAGGTCACTATTGTAAGCTAACTGACATATTCTGTACCATCAATTGGCCTTCAACCTAAAAGTAACGCATGAAAGTTTTGTAAAAACTTTGTGTTGCAGGTTTACATTGTTATGATTTTTATAATATAATCCAAGGTCCTATTTTTTAGTATGATGGCATCATCCTCCCAGGGAAATAGCAACTTAAATGCCTTATTGTGGTGCGACTTGATGGCAATACAGTTGTGAAAATGATTGGTTGTTTTGATTGTTTAGAAAAGTTTTAGAATCAGAGAAAACTTCTATGCACTCGGTATATCATATGTTTTAGACAAAGTAATCTAAATAACTTGTTTTCATTGAACACTATTTTTTTAGAGAACACATTTTTACAAAAGTTTAAATGAGTAGGATACACCACACAAAACGCCAGAACAATGTATGTTATTACAAACTGATCTTTTTGTTGCTTCCTATGTGACCCACAGTAATTTATATCACTTTTGTGACTTTCAGTTGTTATTTACAAAACAAATTAATTTTGTCCACTTTCAGAAAAAAGTGTCGCAGGTAGCAGCGTCTTTACAAATTGTAGCGACAAATTCTTGTACGGTTTCAACAGGTTTTATGTCCTGTGCAGCGCCACAGAGAGCGAAACATGATGCCTGTGTGATGACCACTTTCCCGACCGAATGTCATTCATTCCCGTCAGAAAAATTTACACTTTTTCGCTCGTAACGTTTTGCATGGTCATGAATCCCTCGTTTTGATTGGAAACAACTTTTTTTTTATTATTGTCATAAACACGTATACACAAAACCAGTAAAAGAGAAGGAACGCACAAAAAAGCAATTGGTACTTGTATCCCTCGACAATTTCTGCTTTTGACTAAACAAAAAAATTCAAACAAAATGATTTACCGCACGGCTACACGCGTTTTATTGAAGAACTCCAATCAAAACCAATGCATTTTCCGACAATCTTTGGGACTCGTATTGGTATTTCTATTAGAATAAGTTTCGTCGGCGGGAAATGCCCAGCTTGTAGTAGGAGAAAATACTCGCTCGCAACACAAAAAACCTTTTGCAGAATCAAAATGACGTAGCACTGCGCTGCACAGTTGTCGGACCCAAAAAGGACAGAACCACGTTGCGTTATCACTTAAAACTTGGTCTATTATTATTACGTCATAGACCGTATGAGATTGCAACACACATTAGTGTAGAGAAAAATGTGTATTCATAGAAATCGGCAATTACTGGCAAACAAGATGTAACACAATTACAGTTCATACACGTTGGTAAATGCGAAGCATCTCCTTATGGTTTTGAATAGATATAATCTCACCGACCTACTCATGGTCAAAGTGCATCTGGATGCTGGTCCTCCTGGGATGAGCCATGCCAAGATATTGGGGAATTCCCTAATGATGTGCGACTTTAAATCTAAAATGTGCAATTATGTGCCAATATGTTAATCTATGTGTCGCTATGAGTAACTATATGTGGAGCTATGTACAACTCTGTGTTGGTATGTAAAACTATATGCAACTATGTGCCGATATATGAAGTTTTGTGAAGGATGTGACTCCCGTATCCCTATCAGGGATACTAGATGATCAGAGCACTTCACGTCAAAAACTTTTTTTGCTTCTTATTATACAAAACAGCTACGAGGCGAAATTGAAACATCAAAGTAACGGTAAGCTTTGGAAGTGGCATGTCTTCAATGCGTGATAAAGTACCCACTATCAAAATTACCATTCAATTGCACACGGCAGAATTTGCGCGTCTGGCACCGCGCCGTCGTCACACCAAGAAGGAATCTCAATTCCCGAAAACGCGTGTATTTGGCACACAGACACGTTCACGTACAGGAACACGAAGACGATCACGAACACGTTGACAACACGGTTTTCTGTGAAGAAAACATACACTATGACTCCAGCTAATCAATGTTAATAAAAAAAATACCGTTACTGAAGTTTTGAGCCAGATTACACGAAACATCAACAAACCAATCCGATTACTATTTCGGGTCTAGTGCGGAATCGTACGTACCTATGTTCCAGAAACCGGGGAAATCCCAAATTACGTCACAATAAAGGTGGGGGTCAAGTTATGACGCCAAACCAAAAGTTACGTCACTGGCCGAAGATACGCACCGACGAAGATTCTCGCCTACACGCCCATACGCGGTTCTCCTCGGAACACCGACGAAAGGCACAACAGCAACGAAGAAATACCTGTTTACGCTTCATTGATTATTCAATAAAATAAACTTATTACAAGCTTGAAATTGCCTACGATCAACCACAAAAGTGTCCAAAAGCAACATAAGAAAAAAATGAAGCCAAGCATAGCGCGTACCAGGGCAACCTATTGCGTTAAAGGTTCCGTTTGGGTAGGCATTGGCAAGGATCCATCTGTAAAAAAATCAAACAATTTGTTTTCAGTCAACTTTACCCAAGTTGCCGATGATTCGCTGCAGGAGAAGTTGGAGCGAATGTGGAGGACCGACTTTCAAGACACCAAGACATGTCGCGGGAAGATCAGTACGTCTTGGAAAAACGAAAATTAATGTGCAATTCATGCAAGGTCAGTATAAGTTTCCTTTACCATGGCGCCCGAATGCGCAACAGTTACGTAGCAACCGAGACATGGCACTAAATCGCTAAATACAGCTCTGCTTCAGGGTCCGAACCTGATCAACTCGTTAATCGGAGTTCTTCCAAGATTCCGAATGGAAAAAAGTGGTACTCGAGGCCGACTCGGAGGCTATGTTTCATCAGATACGTGTGAAACCGACTGCGATGCACTTCGGTTCTTGTGGTGGCCTGGTAGCGATATAACGAAGAAGCCCTCTGCACACAGGATGATGGTTCATTTGTTCGGAGCCGCTTCCTCCCCATCCTGTGCCAGTTTTTGCCGTCGAAGACCGTAATGAAAAATATTTACGTCGATGATTGTTGAAAGTCTGTGTCGAAGGAGGCAGAAGCAGTGCAGTTGGAAAAAGGAATTTGTGCACTTCTCTAGAAGAAGGGTTTTCGACTGACCACGTCGATCAGCAACAGCTAGCGAGTTCTCGCGTCCATTGATGAATCGTTGAAGAAGCTAAACCTGTTAAGATCCTCCTGCAAAAGGGTTCTTGATGTTCTGTTAAGATCCTCCTGCAAAAGGGTTCTTGATGTTCGGTGGAACGTTTCGTTTTACGAGTTGGGTTTTAACGTCATTGTAAAGCAAACGAAAACCTTCACTAGAAGGGCAATCCTGCCAGTAGTAAGTCCATTATACGACCCCCTTGGCTTTGAAGCACCTGTGATCGTTGTGACCAAGACGATGCAAAGAGATCTTTGCAGGAAACAGCGTGGATGGCATGATGTGCTCTCCGACGAGGACTCCGAAACGTGGAAAAATGGTGCAGCATCTTCCACAGTTGGAAAATGTCGTTCTACCCCGATGTGTGAAGCCATGTGATTTCGGTGCGCTAAATTCTTTAATACGGATCGTTAAATATATTGGCCAGATTAAACGTAATTTAACGATAAAATAAATCGATAAAAAAAATGGAACCCAATAAATCTGCTCTATGTGCCCGCATGCTTGACACCGACCACTGTATCCATTGGAAGGAAGCAAAAGTATTGAAACAAGAAACAGTTGGTTGTGGAATATAATTATATTAATTCTCTCTAATGTGTTAAATCGTTATGGTGGAAAAGTACTTTCACATGTGTTCCGCAATTTGCACATAATCATTCTTGACTTTTGTTTCCCATGTTTTGCCCTTTGACCCGTGATTGATGTTGTCTATTAATTTATGTCCCGCTGTGTTTACTGTTGCGCCCTTTTGTACATTTTCGTCGCTTAATTTCTTTGCCCTTTGGTTCGCTAATGTGTTTATTTTATTCGCTGAAGAAGTCCAGTCGTTCGTACAGGCGAAACGTTCGTACGATGTTTCATTGGTCGTCGCGGACGCCCAGACCAGATATTTAAGATCGAAGAAACTAAATAAGTGGAATCAAAAGCAGATTCACGAATATCTGCAACGTGAAATTGCATGGAGAATCCTCGCACTGCCAGCCACATGGATGATACGCTCTGTGCGCAAAATTCTCAACGCTCTGCTCTCGGAGCAGACTATATCCGATAAAAAGCTCAGAACTCTGATGGTGGAGGTCGAGGAAATCATCAACTCCCGTCTCCTGGTAAAAATAATAAGTAGTAGAGTTTCTGTGAGTAAAGACCTGATAATTGCGTCAGTACAATGTTGAGTTGTGTTTCACAGCTTTGGCTTCAATTACTTTGAAAGCACGTGTAAACGGGATATATGTATTGTGTGTAGGATGGTACACTGCTTAACATTTTTGATTAGGCTTAACGTATTAACTCCATTGTAAGCTGCGGCTTATAAACTTTTTACAAACAACCTACCGTTTGTGCGGCTTACAATCGAGTAAATACGGTACGTCCTGGCGATGACCTTTATTTTTGGCAATAAACTTTTTCGCAAGAAAATTTCAGACATTTAGGCAGTTTTTGACCTTTTTCCCCCCAGACGCAAATTTTGCCATCTGAATGCGAAAATTTTCGGGTTAATCGAAAGGTCTAGCAAATCTATCTTAGTTTGATGATATATCGCGACAAGTATACAGAAACTGCAAGTCCCCAAGTTATTCAAACTTACTTCGCCCAATGTGCATTATAAAAATTGTTTTATTAAACTTTAATAAATAAATACTAAATAAGCCTTGGTTGGAAGCCGTTGATACAAAAAATTTTGCCCTATGTCTCCCCCCAATATGCTAGTGCTCACATAGCTCCACATAGTTGCACTTAACTTCACATAGTTGCACAAGCACATTATAGAACCCTCTTTAAATATTTGCATCGCCTATGAGTCGATCGTATAATGTTATAATGGTTCGATCACATTCCCTGATAAGTTAAATCTAGAGAAGGCATAAATAAAAGCATCGGTGCTCAGGTAATGTTTCCACCTCGAGCTTTGTGGTTTAAGCAGTGCTTTTGCTTGAATATGGAGGTCTAAAATAATCGACTGGACTACAGGAAACTACTCCCAAACGTTCGTGATTGATCAGCCGTATGGAATCAGCCCATCCAGTTAAATTCTGTGTGGTCGGCAGTGTTCGAGTTCGATCCGGAAAAACTATGGTACGAGTTGTTTGTGGTGGTAGCAGTTAATGGTAGATATGCCGATCAACTACAAATGACGACCCGGCTACAGTTATGGCTCTAAAAAACATTTGAAAGCTGGAGGCTATAGCTGGCTGTGAAGCCTGGTGAGTTCGCCGTGTCACGCAAATAATCCATTTACTACAGATACAATTATCCTTATCAAAAGGCAAATTTGCAAACAAAGGAAGCATCTATAAAATCAACTGGCTACAACTACAAAAATAAGACAGTTTGTCATGCCATATCCGTTTGTCACAAATACCTGATAAAACATTCTGGAAATAAATCACCTTTGAGTTTATTCAGTTAACTATACAATATTCAAAACTTTTCAAAATAGTTTTTTGATCAAATCACATAAAATTGTTTTATTGCTAAACAAAAATACATTGTGACGTGCAGCCCTGAATTCTTACAGGAGGTGTCCGTGACTATATGACGTTATTAATAGGAGTCGTCAAAAAGGTTGAGAACTGCAGCGTTCAAATTAATTCACTCGGCTGCTATGACTGAAACTTAATCTGCTCTGTGTTCTTACTGTAGATACTGAATTTGGACTCCTTGAGCAGACTTACTTTATTAAATAGAACAGTGTTTCCCAACCGGTGATACGCGTGCAACTTTCCGTAATTTGCGGATACAATTCGAATTGAAAAATCGTAAGTGATCTCAAAATGTTTGTTACTTCATCCCCTAGGTAACTTTGTAACACTCAACTAGGTGGTATCCGTCGAAATAGTTTTACCTCCAAGTGGTACCACAAAAAGTTTGGGAATCACTGAAATAGAAAGACACGTTTCAACATCAGGTTGCGTAACTTTAAGTTGTCCCAATCGCGATAGTGACTAAACGAGTAACTTCTACCGCGTGCCAGTTGGTTAGCTAAGTGTAAGAGACTTGTTGAGCAACAGAGTGAATCAGAGAAAAAAAAGATGAGAAAATGTCAGAGAAAAGTGCGAACGGGCATTTAACAAGTTACAATGAAAAAAAAAAGGTTTGTCGTCGAGCCGGATGATGTGTGAAGAATTAAGTTGGGAAACATGGGTGTGGTGCTGCAGAACCACTGCTATAGACCATACACTTATAAAATACTATATAGCACTAGTCAATGAGAGTTGTGAGCCGAAAACTGTTACAAAAATCTACTGCAGGCAAAAAAGAGCATCATCTTAGTGTGTTCGCTGACAGTACTAAACCGGTATGGACTTTGCCTTTGCATGTTTCCAGTGTTGTTGTTCATGTGAATTTTTACGTTTGCTGTGCAATTACTGATTGGTGCTTCGGCTTGCCTGGAACACAGTTCGTTTTGTGTTCTGCCATTTCGTTGTTGTGTATATTTTCGGCAGTTGTTAATCAACTAAATCTACGGTGTTTTATGTGCAGAAAACCGCTTTGTTTAAACCGACGCGCTTCATTCGACGTAAACCAAATAAACCTTCTGCTTCTCACGCTTGTAGCTACAAGCACTACTGTTTGACTGCGTGATGTAACAATTAGATTGTATGTTGCAAAGGACTGGGTGCGCCCGAGTTAGGCGCGTCTTCATATAAGCTCAAGCGCATATGAGCGCCAGGCGAGGTTTAGTAATCGTTAAATTTTTAATGGTGCCTTATCGATATTGAGATAAAGTTTGATTTCATTCAACCGGAGGATAGTATTAGATGTTTCAGTTTAGTTTTTTTTGGGAAAGCATTTGCAAACCGTCTCTAAATGGTGACCATAATGGGGGTATGGGGATAATGTATTCAACCTATGTTCGCAATGGTAGTGGGTCACCAAAAGGTGAAAAGCTATTCATATTGTATGAACAGTAATGTTGACATATTAAACAACCTTGTGAAAAAAGGCTTCAATGAGCATCTTCAGTTGTAAAACATCATAAATAGAAAAGACAAAAGTAAAATGGTAAAGCAATACAAGCTGTTGGTGCTAACATATTGGAATGCACCCCGAGCCGCTGCGACGAGTGACCTAATTGCTGTTGCTAGTATATCACCACAGGCATCCATTGCTTGAACAGGTAAAACAACGATGAAGTATAATAAAACAAACAAATTATAACGGCAGAATTTGCGCGTCTCGCACCGCGCCGTCGTTATACCACACGTACACGTTTACAACACTAACATGCACACGGACATGCATACGAACACGCACACGAACACGGTTTTCTGTGAAGAAAACGTACATTAAGAACCAGTTATTCATTGTTAATACAAATAACCTTACCGGAGTTTTGAGCCAGATCACAAATAAACTCAGCAAATCAATCAGATTGATAATGCTTTAGAAACTTATTCAAACAGAATATAGGCAACTTTAGCCACAGTAACATACACTTGACAGCAATTACAGCACGTTCTCGTGGCACCATAACAACTCAGTTGTACCAAGCATGGCAGAAGGAAAAAGGTTCTTTTTCATTATGATGTCACATCAAAGGCCAAATTGACATTGTGTTGAAATTCAATTACGTATACGGAGTGACGCAACGTTGTGCATGAGTGATTTTCGATGTTACACAAATCAAGTGTGTGAGACTTACGTAAACGTCGGTAAAATCATTCTTTGTATGTTGCTTTTTGCGTTTAAAGTTTTCTGCCATTTTTCCTCATATTGGTCCATGGGCGGTTGCTGTAGAAACACCACACTGGAGCATTCCTCTAAGTATCGTCTTCCGCGCGGTGTTGCACTTGGTAATGGCTGAGTATAGTTTACTTTTGTCTCCCGTGGCACTGGTGTTGAATGTTGTCCACATGGTGGAAAACTTATCTAACTGAACTTATTTTTTTGTCTTCCCCACATATTTATCATGGCATATTTTGCAAATGACGCATATATTTCATAACTGGAGCAGTTTAATTGCTCTTGGAGCCTTGCCAAATCAGACAGAGTGTCAACAAGGCGAAACTGCTTTCAAAACTATCCACACAGGCCACATCGTCCTACCTGGCCCTGTCTGGATACGTGGCGTTTGCTCTAAAAGGAAGTTAGCCAGCAATGTAATGTCCGTGATTTTCTAAAATTTACCCTGATGGCATTCGATTCAAGTTCTTTACCTTTGACTTTTTTAAAAAACAACTCGTTGGGATGTGAATTTACCCAATGATTATTGGATGTTATTAAAGCCTTTCCAACCCCCCGGCATATTGAACAAATACAGCGCATGTCATTACTGCACTTAAAATTGATTTTATATAATTCGTCATTCATAGTATATTGTTAAGCCTTGTTTACCTAATATGGCGCATCTCGCCAATTATTGACAAACAACATAAAATGGAAAGCCAGAAAGTATCGCCTGGTGTTCGAAAGTCTTCTACCAGCAGCCCAACCAAAGACCATGCAAGTGAACCGGAAAATCGTGGTCAGTGCACGATTTTTTGATTGTAGCGCTTTGGCAGGAAATTGCGTTGAGCTGCTGGTTTTTTAACGGCCAACTAACTTGCAACAACATCAATGGATAAAGAGAAAGTGTCGAAAAAATTGTATGAGATTATTTCACAAAAGGCAAATACGTATTGTGCTGAATGTAAAGACGATAACCCGACCTTTGCTTCTACGGATTTTGGAGTATTTATCTGTCAAAAATGCGCGGTGTTTCACAAAGCTCTTTCCAAGGAAAAAGTTATTCCAATAACTTTCGACAAGTAAGTAGGCCTTTTCTAATTTACTAGTTTGTTAATAAATTCAGGTGAGCAAAATCATATTATGTCTGGTTTGAAAATGGCACGTGTAAAATATCCTGCTAAGTTCAGCAAAATTTCGGTTGCATTGTATCCGTTAAGGCAGGAGCGTCGACCTTCTTGCCTACGGCTTGGAAATACGTTCACGGGAAACGTAAACGGAGTTTGTGTTCATTTCACCACACGATGGTGCATATACAGACAAATTATTCCCACTGAAATTAGTACTGCCAATAATATTTTTCTTCGCTTAATGTTCGGGTTTTGTTTGAATGGATAGGTTTGCATTTCGTGTAAATATACAATGAATGGGTTGGTCACCTCTGCTTTAAGCTCTAAATTTACCTTTCGAATTCCATTTTGCTTTGCTTTTTTAATCAAAATAGTGTTTAATTGGGAATGTCCCCAGATGGGACAGCTAAGGCGTTTGTCCATCAAACAATTTTGACCAGAATGTGAAGTCAAGGAGTGGAACTTTTATAAAACCGCAAATAGTGCAATCGACTGGCAGCATCTAAATCATTTTCTCGTCAAACTTTTGTACTAACTAATTTTGGCTGTAGGCTGCATTGTAAAATTGAAAGTGGATTTTGTCCACCCAGCAAAGTGATAAAAATTACCGATCTATTCGTTCTTAGGTAAAAATAAAAACAAAATATGCACCTTTGTTTGAAAAAAAAAATATTTTTTATAAATTTGCTAAAACAAGTTTGTTTTATGAAGAAGTTACGTTCAGACAAGCGAAACGTTAGCAAAAGGCCTTTTTTAAACGCGAGTTTTTTTTCATATTTGCTATCAATATGCTGGAAATTTAGTACACAAAGTGTTGGTGTTGTCAAAGTGAAAACTTTTCTAAAGCCTGTGACATGAAAAAAGATGAAGTGAGTGATACAAGTCAGGTTCACAGAGAAAACGTGGCGAGCGAAACGTACGCCCAATGAAACACCAACAAATATACTTTTTTCCAGTAACGACACAATTCCACTTTATTTCCTTATTCGTGAGCTAAATTCGCCCGTGTTTGTGTCGCGCTATCCAAATGTTCCAAATTGCAAATATCTTAACTACAATGCATGATACCAAGCACCGGTATTAAAACTTGAGTTAAGCTTGATTGAATGTAGGATTCGCTGTAAATATTCTGATTCGGTCCGGCAAATCCCAAACAAATGTCACTCGATAGTAATTATTATTAAAAGAAAACATTGCTGTTAAGTATTTGGAACCAAATGGCATTTACTTACAATTAGAGTACATCATAAATACAGATAGTTTTCTGTTGCAGGAGATTTTTATAATTTACGATTTTTGGATAGCAAGCCGCCCTCGGATAGTGTTAATAAAGTTAACATTAGCCGCGCGATAAATGCAAAAGTAATGTTAAGTGAGCTATGTACACGTATTGTCACCAAAACTGTCGTTGAAAGTTAGACGAATAACCTTGTACGATGAAACGTATTGGTAAATCTCCATGAAACACAGTGTAGTATAAGTGGTAAACGAAGGGCTGGGAAAAAACTTTATGTACATTTGTCCCATTAGAACAAAATTGGAGGTACAAATGATTAGTAATAAATTTAGCAAAATTTTTGGATAATCCGGACTAGTATTCTGGATCCTTGTCAATCCTCTCATAATATTTTGTTTGATTTCCTTGTTCCGAATGTACATTTGCATACAAAGCTTTATTTTGATCTCTACTTCTAAACTGAAAGGTAATCTTCCCAAAAATAAGTGACTTACAAGAGTTAGGCGTTCATTTCAAAACCTTAAGGTACAAGAAAATGTCAAAAGTAGACCGGGGTTAAGTTTGTGACACTAATAGTAAAAAAACATGTTTTAAGATTAGACATCAACAAAGACCATAAAACGTGGTAGTTTAGTTTAAGGTAAGTTCATGTCACAAAAAATGGACCAAAAGTTAAAATCATACGTGAATTAGTTAACCAGAAATTTCATGCTTCAACAATAACAACCCTAGCTAAAAGGGAATGCAAGGATTTTTCCTAAAGGGACGTCAGTCGTGTTTGACTTAATGCCAAAAGCATAGAAGTCATGTCGTCAAGACCTGGGAAAGTTTTAAGGTATTCCGACATAATCGACTGGAAATTGTATTTCTGTGTCCTTGCTGGCAAAAGGCGTCAGGTACCTTAACTGCATCGTTCCTCTGCTGTGCATTGAGGACTTTCCAAGTAGTCAAATGTGCAGGCTATAGGTTTAACAATTCACCATAAACCGACGTCAAACACATATGTAGTTAGGTCAAACACGTATTTAGGTAATGTCAGCGTAAATGAGTAAAGGGGCAATACAAAATCAGCGGTCTGAACTTTCTAGAGCAGAGCATTCCACGCACATAAACCTTTTAAAAGATATTAAAATATTTGAGAAATTCCATGGGAAACGTGCATATTTATAAAACATGAATAAATATTGATACCTTTTTTATCATTATGTTCCCCAATTTCAATTTATAACCAAACGAAAGCACGTAAATCAAGCTTTCCAAAAATATTAAACTTGCCTAAAAACATGACGGCTCGCTGCAAACCAGCCGAATACAGTTGAACGCATATCCCAATTATAAACACAGTTTGGAGGTGGTCCGGCACATACCTTCGCCGATAAATGTTGGCACAAACTTGGTCACAAGCTGTGAATGAAATCAAATTTTAACTCATTTAGCCTGAGGCGCTATGCTAAATTCGACGATAACTAACCTCATCCCGCCCGTCGCCCGCCGCTTTTACAAGCCTTATGCATGCGCGCCATACACTTTATAAACCTTGATTTGCATTTTTGCCACAAACACTCTAATGCCATCCTGCTATCGAATGAAATCAAACTTTAATCGAATGGTCCTGGGGTACTACACATAGTCAAACGATAACTAACCTTGCCCCGCCAGTCGTTCTTGTAAACCTATATATGCATACGCGCCATGTAACGTCCGTTGAACGCGCCCCGGTTCTTGGCGCGGAACGTCACACGAGGCGGAATTCCCGCAGTTAAAACGCGTATCTTTAATGGGCCTCAAACTCGCTCACTCAGTTGATGTTATTCTTGTTATCGAATGTGCAGTACGCACTCGTACGCAAGATAGAATGTATTCGAAGTGTAGACGATACAGACGTCGGGAGGAGACGAAAAGACACGTAGGACACGTGGACCCTTAGAACACGGTTTCTATACAGAAGGCAATGTGTCAAACAAATACACTTCACACGTAGTTAATTACAGCATAAGGCTCACCAACTATTTGGGAACCGGGAAACTCTGGACCACAAAGACAGTCCAAGCAGTTACTGTCGCACACCTAAACGAAACAGGCAACATAAACTACAATGCGCCACTATGACGTAACACACACAATGCTTACCGATAACTAGGGATGCACCGAAAGTTCGGTTTGCCGAATTTATTCGGCCGAAACTAAGGTTTTCGCAATTATTCGGTTTCGGCCGAATATCTCTGCAAAATTCGGCCGAAACCGAAACTTTTTTGCTGCATGTAACGCTGATACGCAAAGTTTAGAAAAGGTTAGAATCCTTGTTTAAACTGTACGAATGTGTTTGTTTCATTTGTTTATTTTCACAGAAAGGATAAAAATCAAGTTATAGCAGTTAGAACAAGACGCGGTTATTCTTTATGCGCCAAAAAGGCTGTATGATAGGATTAGATCCAATCCAGTACATGTTTTGTTTAAATTTATTGCGTTGAAAGAGATGATATACCAAAATTAGTTTCGATTTATTCGGCCGAATTAATTCGGCAACGTTTGCCGAATATAAAAATAGCTGTTTCGGTGCATCACTACCGATAACTTTGGGCGACAGATGATTAAATACACCACGCTTCACGTGTGTACAAATGCAAGAAAGACACTGTGAGTACAAAGACAGCGTCAACACCGTGTGTAAACTTAATCACATAAACAAGGGCAGCTATATACTGTTCGGCGAACTGACTTCTAAGTCATCGCAGTTAAATTTGCCAAAGTTGCAATTTACACATTTCGGTTATCAGTCGTTACACACATATGTACAGACAGACTCACCAGAAAAATTGCTCACTCGCAACACAAAAAACCTTTTGCAGAATAAAATGACGTAGCACTGTGCTGCACAGTTGTCGGACACAAAAAAAATCATAGAAATCGGGAATTACTGGCAAACAAGATGTAACACGCCATATACATTCGCCAATAAAACTTGGCACAAACTTGGTCAAGCTGTTCTTTTGGAAAAACAATCTTGTACCACCCTACTTATGCTACATTCGATGATAACTAACTTCACCCCGCCCATCACAGGCCGCTCTTGTAAGCCCTCAAAAGCCCTCAAGCCATATACATCAGTCTATGAACTTTAAAGTGTAAAAAAACATGCCGCTACCTCGTAAAGTGGACGAGTAACCCACGTTCAAAGTTTGGTTAACTAGCGATTGTTTTTGTTAACTAGCTTCCATCTGGTAACGATTATGGTGTCATCAATTGGTCTGACGTCACAATGCTGCAGGTAAAGTTACACTGAAAATGCATAGGTTTAGATAGGAGCTATTTACTAAAACGCGTCTAGCGCAGCCCCAAATCTTTTTGTGGAAAAAATTTTGCGTTTAGGAAAATTAAAAATTGTCGAAGAGTATAAGTACCAAGCCCCAAACACCAAAATTTACGCTTAGGCGAAGAAGACGTTTGCAATTAATGGCAACCACAGCGTCTGGCAGCTACTTGGCTTTGGCTCTTGGGTTCCCATTTTTTTAAAGTGCATGTGACACGGAAAAATTAAGCATATTAATAATTAAACTAAGAGATGGTCATAACTTTAAAACACTTTTGGCGAAAAAAGTAGCTTGACACCGTCATAGAAGGCGGTTAAGTCGTGCGAGTGCTGGCAGCGAGGCTTATGCATCGAAATAAAAAACATTGAAAAACTGGTTTAGTAGTTTTTAATTAAACAGGAGCACAACAAGTGAATAAGTGCAACAAACTGACTTTAATGGTTAATTTGAACTGCTCACAGAGGGAAGCTGTTTCGACCTATTAAGTCTTCTTTAGTTGCGTAATAATAAAACAGTTACTGGGACAGGGTGTTCTTGTGGTTTAAGGACCTATATGGGCATTAAATTGTAGGGATGCACCGAAATTTCGGTTTGCCGAATTCATTCGGCCGAAACTAAGGTTTTCATGATTATTCGGTTTCGGCCGAATATTTTTGCAGAATTCGGCCGAAACCGAAACTCTTTTACTGCATGCAACGCTAATACGCAAAGTTTAGAATCATTGTTCAAGCTATACGATTGTGTTCGTTTTATTTGTTTATTGTCACCGAAATGTTAAAATTCAACTTTAGGCAGTTGGAACAGCAGTCGCGGTTATTCTTTAAGTGCCAAAAAAAGGCTGCATGATAAGATTCGATCCAATCTAGCACATGTTTTGTTTAAATTTATTGCGTTTGAAGCGAAGGATACCAAAATTAGTTTCGGTTTATTCGGCCGAATTTATTCGGCAACTTTTGCCGAATATTCGATTTCGGCCGAATAAAAATATTGCTGTTTCGGTGTATCACTATTAAATTGGAGAAAAACTGTGCTGCATTTTCACCATAATTTTCAGTAGTACCCACCACCAAGTAACTATCTGATTGAATTAGCCCCAAATCCCACTAAAACTGCCCCAAACACCCTAAAATTCGCCATGGTCACAGCACACGCATGTGCGCTCATTCAACCGAAAAATTAACCTCTAAGCAACACTAGTTTGCTCTGTGACGTCCATTGAGACAGAAATCCACACGGTGGGGATTTCCGACCACCGAAACTTATTTTCATAGAAATACCAATATGCGTCCTAAAGCATTTAAAATCGCTAATGTGATGCATAAACTTTTTGAAACACGACAGAGACAAACAGTCAATTAAGCATTGTACTTTTGTCCACTCACAGCAATGTATATAAGTAATTGAAATTTGAGGCTGGCAAAGACCGCCGACAAAAAACGACCAAATTGATTGATTATGCAACACAGGTATTCTGTCATAGTACCACTTTTTGTCTGGCAGAAGCGTTACCTATGAGTTCGCGTCACAAATGATTTGATTAATTCCCACAATCAACCACTTATGTATTTTTCGCAATATAATTCGTAACTACAAATGTTAAATTCATCAAATTAAAGTCAACACAAAGGTAAGGTTAAGGTTATGACATCACACCCAAAATGATGTCAAGTAATGTCACTGAGCAAGAAATGCACCATATCCCCGTCTTATCGAAGTACAGAGTTGTGTCATCAGGGACAAATAAGCCATTGGTTTGTGACGTCACAGTGACATATTTTTGTATGATGTAAAACTTTGTCCTGACCTTCAAGGCAACGTAATTTGTAGATTCTTCCATGTTTGAAACACTTTTTAGTTGACGTACAACCGAAAACGTCGAAAGTATGTATATGTTGTAGATGTTCCTTTAGTTTTACGCAAAGTTGCAATGGCCGTGTCATACGCACTTTAGGCCCTGTCTCACAATTTAACCCTAAAAATTGAGGTTTGAGGCGAAATGCCCCCTGGGGGTTGCTTGAAGCAATCCTGCAACTAATTTTAACCTGAATGCGTAGACAAGAGGCGGGCCTAACATAAAATCACAAATTAAGGTATACTTCTGTTATTCAATTTTGAGCTATGAACACTTGAACATTTTGATGCTTTTTCAACTGACTTTTTCACAGCACCAAATGACTAGCTGACTGAGAAGGGAAAATATTTGAAAATCGCTCTGGCAACAGCATGTGACTCCCTGCACATTCAACCATAAATTTGACCCCAATGCATCACCGGTTGCCTTGTGACATCACTGAGTTTCTCTATGACAAAGGAGACGGGCATTTCCCGCGGGCGAAACTATTTTAATAGAAATACAGCATAAAATTCCTGTCAATTAATGAGTAAGAAGCTGTAAATTGTAAAACACATCTTCTCAGAAGAAAAACAGCCATTTTGTTGCTATTTTTTTTGCAATTGAACTAAATCCACAACAAAGTAAAATTCAAAAATTAGATGGTATTGCAGCCTAGCTGGATCAGCCACTTTTTCCTGACAAGTCGAAGTTGGATTTGAAAAATAAAGCTCCCGGTGAGGTTTGAAGTCACGACCCTGGGCTAACCAAGCCCAACGCTCTACCAACTGAGCTACAGAAGCTCAGTGGTTTCACGGGGTATATTGTGGCCAAGATACACTGGTGAGCAAGCGTACAACTTGCCAGGCAACCTTCACATATACGTAGGGGATCTCTACCACCGTATCAGATAACGCAGTAATATTTCATGCAATGGCATGATTGGCAGGATCGCCCCACTGCGCACGTCCTTGCTTGGCGATCACAGCTATCGTTGATTTTTAAAATCTTGCTCCGACTTGTCAGGAAAAAGTGGCTGATCCAGCTAGGCTGCAATGCCTGGCCTGCCAACCTAATGATGGCGATACGATAGTTGTGATCGCCAGGCAAGGACCTGCGCAGTGGGGCGATCCTGCCAATCATGCCATTGCATGAAATATTACTGCGATAAGGTGATTACTTACAAATTAGAAATTATCTTTTGGCACCAGTGTCGGTATAGGTATTAATTAGGTTTTAAAAAAGAATTCCATACTTTTGTTGTATTTCTGTCCGGACAGGTGCTTTGTCTTGTTTGTTTTATCTGTCCTCTACACTTTCCGGGCAGTATTCCGGTTGTTCAACAAGATTTGGATCAATCCAAAATGGTCTCCAAAGTTAATTTTCCAGTAAACTGAATTTTAATTACTATTAGCCACACCCTTACATTCAACAATAACAGCATAACACTGCATTCCACAGCTTTGCGGATGTAAATTCACATTTGAAAACAATTTTCTACGCAACGAGCACTGACGCGTGAACAGCGAAGCCTTCTTTATATTTCACACCTATTATTTGCTTTTTGAACAACCGCACAATTTACCCTCTTTCAAATTGACCGTGTAACAATGCTAGCAAACCACAAAGTTGGACCTTCCAAGATGGCGGTTTCGTTCTTCACGTGCTTCGGCAATGCTGCACAAGTCCGAAAGTGTCGAAATTCACGGTCTTTTAAGCAAACCTACCAAAAAACAATATACTCCTAGTGTGTAACAACGTTTTGCGTAAATATACTAAATATTAGAGTTATAATATTGCAAAGTCTTCGTGAAAACTTTAGTTAAGTAGTCACGCATGAAATAGGGAAATCCATTTTTGCCCGTCCGTGAGGTGGTTACTACCTTTTGAGTAGATAAATTTGAGCGGAGTTGCGCTATCCAGTGTTTATAGAGATCAGTGGGTGGGACTAACAGAAAATTTATTTTGTGATTTATTTTTTCACAATATCCATCTCAACATTTTGGCAGTTTTTCAACCGGATTTTCAACAGCACCCTTTACCAATTGACTGCTTGACTAAAAACCCTGAAAATAAAACATACCAAACAGACCTGGCAACAAGCTAGGCATATGTGGTCATTCAACCAAATCACTGGCACCCATGCATATACTCGTACTTCCAAAAGGGTATTTCCCGACCAAGAAACTCTCTTACATAGAAATACAGAGATGGGGTCTTTAGTCTTACCGCATAAAAAATAACAGTAGACAGACACTAAAGATTATTTGTTATGTTTTTATTTGTCAGTGTGCTTTTTATTTTTGCAGCAAAAAGATAAAAATTCTTAAATATTATTATATTTTGCAGGACCAATGTTAAAAGATTTTCGGGTGTTTCTGAAATGCGCATTGGCGCTAATGCCAATGCCGATATTATGGGTACCTCAGGTTTTTAAGTAAATATCATTCAATCGCCTACAAATAGCAAAAATTACGAACACAAACAAGTGTTCATCAAAATCAGCATGTGTTAATTTTAACTGTATATGTACTCTTTATTTTTTTCAGGTTGCTTACATAAAGGTTATGGTGGTCACAAAACTCTGTGTACTATTTACACTTTACAGTTTCTTTTGCTGTTATTGCTATGGAATTTGCAAATGGCAATAATTAAAAATATATGAGTGTTTTCATAGTTTATTGTGATGTCACATTAATTTATTACTAAATTGCTGAGAAATTTTTTGCAAAATTCCCAAACATAAGGTCATATTTTAGTAAATGGCCTTTATCCAAAAAAGAAACAATTTAGTTATTTCTGAAAACTGACAATTCATTAAATCATAGCAATATTATGAGTTTCATAAGTAGTTGCTCATAAAAATATTTGATAATAGGTGGACAGAGAGCGCCATTAGTTTTATGAGTGATCATGGAAACAAAACTGTGAACCAGGACTATGAAAAGTACCTACCATTTTATTATCACAGACCTGATGTTAATGACTGTAATATTTTACGAGGTGAGGTTGTTGTTCAAGAAACTTTAATATCATGCCTGTTTGTTACAACATAGGAAAAGATTTGTTATTCCATGGTAGATTGTATTTCAAAAAATCATTTTAAACTTTCTGATAAACACTAAAAATTAGGTAATCAATTTTGAACTTTGTTCTGATTGCTGGAAAATCATTCAGTGACATTCAAAAACTATGTTTTTGTTGTTGAAGAACAATGGATTCTTGCCAAGTACAACAGATTAGAATTTAAAAATGTGTCTCGACAATCAGGTTACAACCAAGGCAACAAGTTTGGAACGCTGTTTAAACGAGCAAAGCACACCAATAGGTAAAAATTTATGCTTACATAGGTATTATACATCTCTACCCTGACATGTGCAATGATCTTTATGAAAAAGGTTTGCAGAATACTGTCTGACTTACATTTTGTATGTGTAGTTTTTACAATATTCGACCCTTATACTTTAGGTTGTGTAGGTCCAGAGTAATAAGGAGTTAAAAAGTGTGTTGTCTATTTCTTGGAACGAATTTGTGATCAATTTAAGCAATTTAATAATAAACAGTTTTTTTTTTCAGAAATAAATGTATGTGTGTTATAGGTATCAAAGACGAAAATTCGTGCTTAAGGAACAAGAGGGATGTCTGCAATATTTCTTAAAATACAGTGACACAAATCCAAAGGACTCGATTCCTGTTAAGGTAAGCAAACATATTACTTACTGAGTTGTTTTAGATATAGCATTTTCGACTTCTAAATATATATAATTCTAAACTTGATATATAATTCTAAACTTACATATAATTCTAAACTTGACATAAATGTGTCAAATGTACCCATAATATCATATTCATTGCTGAGTTTATCTGATTAGTGCAAAGTTTCTATTCTATTGGAAACAATTGTTTATTAAGTTTGACCTTGTCGGTTTACCAGTTGTCGGGGTATGTCCCCGCTTGGTGACCGTGGGGTACGACTGCGTCTCGGCCTCGCACCCCAAGGGATCCGATCCGACTAAGTCTCAATGGCAACTCGGCCTCGTAGGCAACTTGCCTTCTCTATCTCAAGGTTTACTTTTGGAGTTAAAGAACTCCTTTACACAAGTCTGTGCGTCTTCTAAATAGTCTAACTCCTGACTAAGCACATACATCCACCAAGCTTCAAGCCAGTCCAAAGTTGTTCATAAATCCATTTATTGATATAATCCAACGAATAAATCCAAGTACAGTACAATTGGGGCTCCTATACAGTGTACTAAAGCAGAACCAACAGCCTAGACCCTTACACAGCAACAGTTAAAACACACTGATTTTGCAGGCGCTAGTCGCTCTGCTTATATAGTCTGCGGTTGGCCACACGTATTGATACCTTATTTGGAGTTGTTGCGCAACTTGAATGCAACCTGAAGTTGATCGATTTGGTCGATTACGTCAGTTATTTATATAGCCTAATTAACTAACTGCCCTAATAGGTTATTTATGTATAGGTAGACTTTGTTTTCAGAATAACTAAAAGTAGTTATGTTTATTTTAGCTTTATTTATCATTTGCGAAAGAAGTACTTGTGTTTAAATTAACCTTATTTATTATTTGCCAAAGAAATGCCTGTAATTATTTTAACTTGATTTACATAGTTAGTTTGGTTGCCTAAGTTACCTATATGACTTCATTGCCCAAATTACATGGTTTATACCACATCTATAATGTGGCTGCTTCTACCGGCTACAATTTTTTCACCTGCCACCAGCTCGGCAGGTTTTTCCTATTAAATTGTCCGGTCAGGAATTGACCTAAACCGGAAATGAGTTCTTCTTTTTTCCCATGTCGTTTTATTGGACATCACAACTTGGACATGCGTTGAACGCGTGATTACAATGACTTTGGTTTTAACTCTCGGTCATAATATAGTCATACGCTTTGGGCCTTTTATAGTATATACATGTGTTGTGTGGCGACAACCTCTAATCTATTTCACTTAATGACAGTTTATATTGTTACTTGAACTATTTTGCCATTAATATACATTGACATTTTCAGTAGTTAGGTCTATTATATTCCTGTGCAATTAGAGGTCATTTAGTGAAGCAAGGGATTACAAAGGTTAATGCTTTATTGCGAGAGTTTCATGAAGTAAACAAGAGCAACCAACACAAAACACGCGCATATAAAACTGTGACACAAGAAAAGGGCTATGACACGCTTCGATACTCAGGCGAACACTGTAGTTCGATCGTTCCTCTCGCTGGAGATATTGCAACCGGAACTGGCATAGTTTGGTCAGCATGGGGCGGCTTAAGATCGAAATCGTTTGTGTACGGCGTCCCATATCCAAAATGAACGTTTTGTCTGACGCTTGGAGAACCTTGTACAGGCCATCGTATGGCCTGGTTAGTGCAGGTGGATAAATGTCACGGGGAACAAATACATATGGGTTGGTCTTCAATGAAGAAGGGACAGACGCCCGAAGGTTATTTTGACATCAGCTGCGGCAAAATTTGTCACAGGGTATTCCGTAACAACGGCAAAACTTGGCGGTAGAGTCACCTTCATGGGCAAAAATGTCTCCAGAAACTGTTAAAGCGGTGATATACACAAGCTCTACAGAAGAGGCTTCCAGGTGATCTTTGGGGGCAGTGCAAACACCAAGCAACACCCAAGGTAAATTGTCCAACTAATTGGAGTCGGTTAGTCAAGACATTCGTGCACTCTTCAATTGGCGATGAAAGCTCTGCATCAGGCTGTTCGCTTGTGGGTGAAAAGCTGTGGTGCGGTGAAGGTGAATACCCAGCAGTTGGCCAATGGTGGTCCACAACTTGGACGTAAACTGAGGACCAAGGGCTGATGACATCTGTCTGGGCAGGGCGTCGATTTGTTATTGCGTGTCGAACATCTTGAGAAAAATTGTCGTGCGTGTCGAATAGTAAGAATGTTGTATCTCGTAACTAAAACGCATGAGAATGGCCAGGCTTATTTCAATTACAGGATTCTTGTACTTACATAAGTTTAGAATGCACGTTGAAATAGCGACAAAATAATTAAAAACCTTGCATTGTTGTAGGCTGATATGTCTCTTTAAATAGGTCCAATTGAACGAAAAATGGTACTTGTTTCGCAACTATGCCACAGCAATGCCACGTGTTCGGTAACAGTTCTCCTCTTTGGTAAATGGTAGCGATGTTCCCAGTTCCAAATTATCTGGCCCGGCCGGATCCGGATAGTTATTAATCAAATCCGGCCGGATAATTTGATCCGCCAGTTGGTTAACTCCGATTCGTGTATTTCATCAGTATGGCAAAAATGTTTAATTGCCAAACAGAATGCTATGTTAAGGTTAGCATTTCATTAGTGGAACAAATAAACATGGGCATTTATTAATATGGTATAACACGTCACGAAAAACCTTAACAACAAACAACAGAAAAATCGGAAGTCGGCGGGTATCACAGACTGATTCCCAAAACGTGTAATTTGCGAAATTTTTGTCCTTTTTTAGGACAAAAATGCTTTACCAACTATCCGGTAAAATTAAGCAGAATATCCGGGCGGGTCCGGGTATTGAAAATTGGTTAACCGTTCAGTTCAATGCTGTTGTATAGTGACTCGAAAATACAGATTTCTCTCCAAATAACTGTTTGCGGTTTGCAATTAAACGACTTCATACTGGCACCAATTAAACGTCTTTAAACCCCTTCTGCCACCAGCATCTACATGCCAATCTTCGAAAAAAAGAACACTAGTAAGATCGATGTGAATGTTGTAGGAATGGCGTGACCGATATGCCAATATGTTAATTAAGTT
The DNA here is from genome assembly GCF_947561715.1 of Ascidia mentula. Classification (NCBI taxonomy): domain Eukaryota; kingdom Metazoa; phylum Chordata; class Ascidiacea; order Phlebobranchia; family Ascidiidae; genus Ascidia; species Ascidia mentula. Next base: position 7,304,861 of record NC_138574.1, on the reverse strand, counting down.
ATTATAGTAATTCAATTTATTGTCTTTGATAGATAATAATGGCATTGGTGCGTTCATGGTACTGTATATCGGTAACTTAACATTTTTACACGCCGCCCGTGTCGAACAGTGGCGTCGCGTGTCGAACACTTAGAGTGGTGAAAAAGGCAAAAATCACAATCTTTTTTAAACAAAGGGTGTATATTTGTTGTTTTTTACCAGAAGAACTAATGCCCAGGCTACTCCGCACTGACGGCCTATCGCAAAGACCTGGAGTCACACGACCAAGGTGGCTACTTTTGTATAATAAAATAGAAACGCTATATAGGTAAAATGGTAAAAGTTCGAATAAAACAACGGTTGTTCTATAACAAAAAGGACTTTCCACTCCACATAGCGTTCGACAACAAGTGTTTTCATCTCGCCACCACCAGAGAACTCCCTGGCTTTTCGCTTATTATTTCTGCCGCCAGCACTTAAACCAATCATTACTGCCCACGTTTGCCACGCAAGCGTGACTGCCCGGGCGTATAAAAACGAGTAAAATCGCGAAATAATTACAAATACATTATAAAAGGTGAGTGTGAAAATAAACAAAAACATGTGAGTTAAAGTGAAGGTGAAGTGTTGATACAAAAAGAAATAAATCGTGTGAAAAACAAAACGAAAAAAGACGTTTACACGTCAGATTCATATTTCAATAATCTCGCTTTCGCACGATTACGGTCGCAACGCTTAAAACGTAACTTTGATCAGCAGCATCTCAGAAACCAGTCGCCGTATCAAGCTACTTTTTTCGGGAAAAATGTTTTAAAGTTGTGACCGTCTCCAAGTTTAATTATTATTGTGTTTTATTTTTCCGTGTAACATGCACTTTAAGCCAACACTAACTTTTCGGTCAAGAGGCGTCTGACACGGCAAAGAACAGGTCGACCACTGCAGCGTACCAACTGATTTCCGATCGACTGCTGTGCTGAATCTAAAGTCTGCTTGCGTGTTCTTGCTGTTAATATTAAATTCGACTCCGAGAGCAGACTTATTTATTGATTGAAACACACGTTTGCAAAATCAGGTGGCGTAACTTTAAATTGTCCCAAGCGCGTTATAGTGACTGAGTGAGTAACTTATAACCGATAGAATCTACTGCATGCCAATTGCTTAGTTAAGTGACAAAGACTAGTTGGGTGGCAGGCATGGGCGTCCGCAGGAAACAAAGCAGGGGGGGAGGGGCAATATCATCGTCACATCGCCGTTCAGAAACGGTATTTCAGAAGAAAAATCATCTGACAGTGCTACTCATTCTTGCCAATCCCGATATGGCAAAATAAATGGGTTTACACATACGAATCTCATCAGATGTAACAACAGACACAGTGAAAATTTGGTCTTGATCTGAACAAACTTCATGGCCAAGGCTACGCTGGTTGCTCAGCAATGGCAGGAATAGACAACGGTGTTCAGGCCCGTATCAGAAGCATCTACCCCAAAGCCACTTTTGTGCACTGCTCTGCACATCGACTGAATTTGGTTGTTTATGATTTAAATTCCGTCACAGATGTAAGCCACACAACTGGGACTGTGAAGTCTATCATAATTTTTTTCCGTTAAAGTCCAAAGCGCAGGAGACTGGTTTCAAATGTTCCTTTATTGTGTGAAACCAGATGGAGTGCAAAGAACAAAAGCATTCGTATGTTTTAAGAGAACTTTTGTGCAATCTATACACAACTGGAGCAACTTGAGACAAACCAGCATGAGTCACAAAGTAGCCTACGCGCCAGACGGCACATCAACTTAAGTGTACAGCAGGAACCAAATTGTTTCTTGTCTGTCTAAAAATCATTGCGAAGTACTTGGCAATGCTGGAGCCAGTTACCCAACAGTTGACATGGACATGATGGGGGTCCGAAATCACATTGACCTGTTGTTAAAAGCTTTCCGAAATCACAGAGAGGGTGTCGAGTGTGTGTTCTCAGAGGATATCATCCCCGAGGTAAAAAGTTAAACTTGGTATCGACTTAACTGTACCCAGGCGATGTGCACGCCAGATCCATCGGCCGAATGTAGAAGGCACCATTGAAGAATATTATCGCCGTACCACCTTTATACCGTACATGGATTCCTTGATCCAATCTCTAGAGATTCGCTTTGGTGATAGCAACAAACCTTTTAACATTTTCAAATTACACTCTAAAGAAATGCGGAAAGAGAGGAATTTAAACACATCGTTCTATCTGTAAAGGAAATGTATGGTATTAATAACCTTGTCGAAGAAAGTCTAGCGTGGTATGACACACAGAAGCACATGTCACTGAGCAACTCGGTAGGCCTGCGGACGCCCATGGTGGCAGGGTAAAATGATAGAGAATAATTTAACAAGTTACAATGTAAAAAAAGGTTTGTCGTCGAGACCGATGCCAGAAGTCTGCGAGTTCTGCAGGAAAGCCCAACTCCATCTGCAGCCTTCGGTCCGTCTCTGTTTCAAATGTGTGAAGAATTAAGTTGGGAAACATGCGTGGTGCTACACCACCAGTCACAATCTAATGCTATATACACTGCTTAGGCAAAGAATCATTTATAGTTATTCTAAAATGAACCAAGACGCCTAATCGTAAGAATATATACATTTAGCCCTTAGGCCATCATCAGTACACTAAAAACAACAAACATAAAATGTAGACTCTGAACGCCCGGCCTGCGAGGGCCAAGTCTCATAAAGGGTAGCCTGCTTTTTTGAAACGCGCCGTTTCCTTTTCCCGGTGTATTAAATTCACTGTGTAACGACGGTTTTCTATAAAAAGTTCATGATCACAACACAGCCAAGAAAAATAAATGCTAACAAGCACTCACCAACTGTTTTTCATCAGGTCACGTTTTCAAATAACAGCTTATTCAAATGACATTACTATTTAAGCCCAAATTGTCTCCTGTAAGGGGTAAATAAACAATTTTACTGACAAAAACTATTTCACCCTTCAAGCACGCAGCAAACAAGCAAACTAATCACTACCAAGAAACAATGTCATTCGAAACGAAGTGTTACGCATAGTGGTCATTGTTTCGTCACTATGAATGACGTGGAGATGTAACATACCCCCACCCAAATGTATGACCCAGGAAATACATTTCGCAACACAAACATCGAACATTCAACAACGAAATAACGAATCATGAATAGTTCAGCACATTAAACATCGCTATTCGCGGCGACAATCAAACATAGTTTTGCAATCGGTCGTTTGACACGGTTGTGTCGCGTTTGCACGAGCACCGAGCGCACAGTTCCAATTTTATCGGGGAACGTATCCGCAAGTCGACCCATCAACCACTTAGACCGTGGCTGTGAATCATCCACAATGAGAACCACATCATTGACCTGAAGGTCTCTCTTCTTCTGGAACCACTTCTGTCTGGAGATGATATTTGGTAAATATTCCCGTACCCAGCGAATCCAGAATTGGTTCACCAAGTATTGGACCTGCGCCCTACGGCGCCGCACGTAGCAGTCCTTTTTATCGAACAAACCGGGAGGTAGGCTCGCATTCGATCTCATTAGCAATAGATGGTTGGGTGTGATAGGTTCGTCATCTCGAGGGTCAAACGTCACCGGAACAAGAGGACGCGAATTAATTATGGACTCGACCTCGACGAATAGCGCAGCCAATGTCTCGTCAGAGACAACTTGCTGAGTCATCAAAGACGTCAGGATTCGTCGGATGGACCGTACCATTCTTTCCCACGCACCACCCATATGACTGGCGGTCGGAGGATTGAACGACCAACGAATGTTTTTCTGCTTCAGGTACTCATCGATCTGTGAACAGTTCCACGACTGCAACTATTCCCTCAAAATCCGTTCCGCACCAACGAAATTTGTTCCGTTGTCGGAGTAAATGTGGACTGGATTTCCACGACGACCAACAAATCGACGAAGCGCGTCGATAAATGAGTCAGTTGAAAGGCTGTGAGCAACTTCAATATGAACAGCCCGTACTGTTAGACAGGTGAACACTGCTCCGTACCGTTTGACGATGTTTCGCCCCTGCCTAACAGGAAAGGGGCCAAAGTAGTCAACGCCGACATGTGCAAACGGCGGCTCGTCGGGATGTAGAGAAGAATATCGATTAATAATCCGGTCAACAATGGATTGCTTTTCCACAATCAAATGAATGGACACCTCCGTTTTTTTTTCGGAGACGAACTCAGCAGTTAAGTCTGGTAGTGCGATAGGGCTGACAGGCCAGTGATCCTCGGACTCCAACAAGAACTTGGGGCCGTGTAACCAGCGCCCTGACGTTACCAACGTTTCTACCGTCAACCCTCGGGAAGCTTCGTCCGCAGGATTGAGCTTCGATGGAACGTGTCTCCAACTTGATAAATCACTTTGCCTTTCAATCTTTGCAATTCGATTGGCAACAAATGTAGGAAATCGCTTCTTCGAATTGATAATGCTCTGGAGCACAGCTGTGGAGTCGGTCCAAAACACAGACCGACATGTCCCAAAATCAAATTCTCGCCGCATCATTACATCAAGCTTCACGGACAACCCTGCGGCAGTAATTTCCAGTCTAGGAATCGACACCGTTTTTAGCGGTGCCAAACGACACTTGCCAACAAGAAACACACAGTGAACACGCGAATCAACGTTGACTAACCTCAGGTAACACACGGCTCCGTAGGCAACGGATGAAGCATCCGCAAAGTGATGCAATTCCCAACATTTCACCTCACCGAAACCTAACGGCTTAAAACACCGAGGAATTCGCAGGTCATGAAGTTTTGGCAAACGACTTAGCCAATTCTTCCACTGCGTGGCTTCTGATTCCAAGATGCAATCATCCCAGCCGAGTCCACGTTTACACAAGCCTTGAAGTAATAGTTTGGCTCCTAATGTACAAGGCGCAACAAACCCAAGAGGGTCGTACAGTGAACTCAAGGCAGAAAGGATCCCTCGACGCGTCATCGGTGTTTCGGGAAGATTGATCTTAAATCCAAATGTATCCTCTTCCACATCCCAGTGCACACCAAGCACTCTTTCTGTGACGTCATCGCCGAACCTTCTGTTCCGCACGACCTTTGACCTTTCCTCTTCGGGAATCTCAGACAGAATCGACGGGTTGTTACTGAGCCATTTAGTTAAATGAAACCCTCCGTGAGAAAGTAGATCCGAGAGCTGCTTCGTCAATCGAATTCCTTCCGCTGTTGACGCAACTGAGGTTAAACAGTCATCCACGTAAAAATTCCTTCTTACCACCGAGGATGCATGTGTATCGAAGTTGTGGCCAAAATCAATAGCCGTTTGCTTCAAGCAAAAACTCGCGCAACTTGGCGATGAAGTCGCCCCAAACAGATGCACAGTCATTTGGTGTTCCGTGGGTTCCTTGGCTAAATTACCATCGGGCCACCACAAAAATCTCAAAGCATTTCTATCCTTTCGTGTAACACGAATCTGGTGGAACATTGACTCTATATCGGACACCAATGCGAACCTTTCTCTGCGAAATCGAGTTAAAACACCCACCAAATTATTTACAAGATCCGGGCCCTGCATTAGTACATCATTGAGGGAAACCCCCTAATATTTCGCAGCACAATCAAAAACCACACGAACCTTGTCTGGTTTACGGGGATGAAGAACAGGGTGATGTGGTAAGTACCAACAAACACCATTACATGAATGAACTTCGTCTTTGGGTACTTCTCTTGCGTACCCATTGTCAATATAGGATTGCATAGTAGCCACGTACTTTTCCTTGAGTCGGTCATCTCTCCCCAAACGTTTCTTCAGGTATTCCAATCGCCGTCCAGCCATGGGCTTGTTATCCGGCAAACAGACAGAGCTCTCTCTCCAAAGTAACGGCAGCTCGTAGTGACCTTCCACGCTCTTCACGTTGCTTCGCATAATCTCGTACGCTTTCCTATCTTCCCGGGACGTGGGAAAATCCAGCACGGTAGTTTCGTTTCCGAAATCCGTCTCCCACAGGCTAGATATCTGCTTCTGTAAACAACTATCACGTGATTTAATAAAGTTCACCGGACATTTCGATGAAGCAGACGGAAACAGTGACGGACCAAACAGTGTCCATCCAAAAGGTGTTTTGACAGCAAACGGCTTTCCCTTTGGACCTCGACGCATTTCCTGGATGAACAGCGCGTCTGGATTATCCAAACCAATTAAAAGTGTTACAGTACCTCCCTCGATCGATGGAAAATTTATGTTGCGTAAATGTGGTATGCCAAACAGATCTTTGGGAGTTAAAACAGGATTGGGTCGTACTGGAATCTCCTCAACGGATATCACCTTCTGGAGAACTATCTCCTCTCCACCGCCCACAGGGGAAACAGAGAAACTCACTGAAACACCCGCATGCTCTCTAGCGTCATCGGTGAGGGTTTGCAGAACAATCTCCTTTGCTTCACCTTCCATACCCAAAGTGTCGATCAACCTTTGGTTACAAAAGGTTCCAGTAGATCCAATATCCAAAAACGCGTAAGTCAAAACCTTTCGGCCCTTGTATTTTACTTGGACCGGAACTACGCACTGATACACGTCGCCGGAACAATCTTCGCCACTGGAAGGGGTTATCACTGAGCAGGAAGCAACCTTCTCTGGTAGTGGCGATGCTGGAGTCTCCGGCCTCACATTGGGGACGCACTTGTGCAACAAGGTATGATGGTAGTGACTCAAACAACTCTTTTCCTCGCAAGCGGTCTGTGCCTTGCATCTTCGAACGCGATGTCCCGGAGCAAGACATCTGAAGCACAATTTTTTTCGGCTAACGAACTCTATTCGTTCGGAGTACGTTTTGCGCCTGAAGTCAAAGCACTTTGCTAAGTCATGTAATTTTCCGCAGAACTGACAGGAATCGGAGGGCGATGACCTTTCCATTGGACGCTGCTGAACTTCTATCGGGTTAACAGCGTACGCAACTGCTTTGGTCTTTCTTAGAAGCTGAACGAACTCCTTGTCACGTCTAGATCCCATAATCCTACAACCGTAAAGAGAATTCTCCACCTCGGCACGTTCCAAAACGAACTGAACAAAATGTTTAAACATGGCTTCGCGACCGGTTTGATGAAGAACTTCAACCGATCGTTCAATCCACCGTTCCTGTAAGCGGTAAGGCAACTTATCAATCAGCTGCAACATCGTATCGAGTGAGTTCAAACCCGCATATTCATTGATGTCATCCAACGTAGAAAGGCACTTTTCCAGCAGGTCTGCAAATTGCATCAGCCTTTCGGGTTGATCACCCTTTAAACGAGGACTCTTCTTGAGAAGCTGCTCACAAGCATTCGCAATTATGTGGGGCTGTCCGTACTCCTGAAAAAGCTTTTGACGGGCCTGGCGGTAACCCTCGACAGGTCTTTTTGTTAAGTGATCAATTTTTAATCGCACTTTATCATCACAATGTTGCAGTAGATAAACCAAACGCAACTCTTCTGAATGAACCCTAGTAGCAACATGTGCTTCGAAGTTACGAATGAACGTCCAATATTCCATGGGATCACCATTGAAAGTCATTATTTTCGGACGAGGCAGAAAACGTTCGTCCAAGCTGCAACGCGCTTCATGTACACGGGCGGGAAATTCCGTAGGTTTTAGGTCACATTGAAAATTATTGCCAGCATCAGGCAAACGACTTACTTTTGAAGGGTCTTGCATTTCAAAATTCGGAGAATGGTTTGGACGCTCAACCGCTGTTTGCAAAACCTGCATCGGCGAGGGGGAGCAAACGTCATCTTGTCCAAATCCATCTTCCCAGCAACGGGCTTCAATTTCAGCCAACTCGGCTTCACGTTGCGCTTCACTTACTTCAGCGTCGTTTCTTAATTTTCTCTCTTTTTCTCGCATCTTCTGCTCCTCAGCGCGCCGTACTTCTTCTTCCTTCTGCCTTTCTTTCGTCTGGCGAAGCTTTGCGCGAGCTATCTCCGCCTTAATTCGAGCCTCGGTTCTCTTCACGCTCGAACTCTTACTTGCCGATGAAGGACAACTTGAAGCTCTACTTCCTGAGGATTTGTTTGAAGTCCTGGCGAAAAGCAAAGGTGATGCAGACCGGATTTTGTCTGTCCAATCATCAACCCGGACGTCAAACTCCCGTTTTTCAGCAGCCAGTCGTCTAATTAAATCCCGTGAAGACTCATCAATGTCATCCACGTTCAAATGATCCACAAGAAGCTTGTATCTTTCGTTTGTAACTTGTACAGAGCTTAGGACCGCAGACAAGTTTTCTGGGCTAACCATTAAACGTTCTGTACGGATATACGATTCCTGTAAAGAACGCTGCAACGCTTGGAACTGTTCTTCCCTATTTTCTTCCATAGTGATTTGCTGCTACAATATAATCCAACCTTCTTCAGTTAGAAACAGTTGAAAACTTCTTTATGTAGACTCTGAACGCCCGGCCTGCGAGGGCCAAGTCTCATAAAGGGTAGCCTGCTTTTTTGAAACGCGCCGTTTCCTTTTCCCGGTGTATTAAATTCACTGTGTAACGACGGTTTTCTATAAAAAGTTCATGATCACAACACAGCCAAGAAAAATAAATGCTAACAAGCACTCACCAACTGTTTTTCATCAGGTCACGTTTTCAAATAACAGCTTATTCAAATGACATTACTATTTAAGCCCAAATTGTCTCCTGTAAGGGGTAAATAAACAATTTTACTGACAAAAACTATTTCACCCTTCAAGCACGCAGCAAACAAGCAAACTAATCACTACCAAGAAACAATGTCATTCGAAACGAAGTGTTACGCATAGTGGTCATTGTTTCGTCACTATGAATGACGTGGAGATGTAACATAAAACAAGAGCAAACAATAAAGATTAAAATTAAACATGCACATCTACATAGTTGCAGGAACTCAATTTCCAACACTTAATTTTGCAATAAACTCGGTTAGAGCTAGAATCACTCTTTAGGACCTATATTACTCTTTAGGGTATTAAATCGGAGAAATCCTGTTTTCACGGCCTTTTGCAATAATGCAAACGGCGACTGTTGCGCTTGTTTCCCAAGGACCATTGATGGGTCTTGTGACTTACACAGTGACCTAATATTCTTCAAAGTTTGCTCTGTGACGTACCCTTTTCATTGTGACAGAGGTCTACACAGTGGGCATTTCCCGCCACCATATTTTCTTAGAAATACCAATATGCGCCCTTTACTAAAACGTGTAGTGCAATGACCCCAAAACCAAACACATTTGTCGGTGGGAAATCTATATAGTTACACATATATCTGATTAAAACAAATTAAGGTAAACTTTTTCTGTGTATTTTTTAAATGAATATAGTTGGCATATATACTATAACATAAAACTATAAACTGTCAATTTGGATTGCAGCCTTCTAGTAGTACACAACTGCATTTCTTACGTAACTGCATTTTCTTACATATACAAACTGAAGATTGAACAAATCGGCACCCCCTTTTCAATCCAATTTTCAGTGATTTGAATCTTGACATTGTATATAATCAGCATTGTCTCATCATGCTTATTTCTAAGATTTGTGCCTTTTTTGAAAGCTGTATCGGTAAAATACAAATGTGCTTATCTAATTAACTAGAAGCATCTATATTTTTGATATACATGCTTAGTTTTTACCTAAATGTGGTCATCTTGTTTATAATCCTTATCTAAGTTGATTAATTTGTTATGATAATCACAGTAATTGCCAATTTTTTATTTAACTGATTGCCATTAAATGTTTTGCATCAACCTTTCATAATTGCAGCTTATCTGGTAACAGTCTTGTTCCCTTCCTAGTCAGGCAATAATAGGTATCAGATTAGCAGTATTGTTTCTGTAGACATGTTACCTTTTCTGTTCCCAACTTACATTTCATTTTGCTGCCATTGACCCAACAACCCTCTTCTGGTTTAATGACACTTAAAACCTGCCGGCCACACTGCAGTTGCATCTCATTACTGCCTATAATTTCACAAAATTATTTGTAAAATTGGCAAATGTATGCACTACTCAAGTTTTCAACATGCTGTTAGATTGTCACTTAATCCAATTTTAAGCTGTAAAACTGATTAAATTTGAAAATTTATCTTTTTGTTATAAACGATAAAATGTTTTCCTTATTGCCAATACATTTTATTTCAAGCTTTTGATCAATGTTTACATGACGCCTGAAAAGATTGGAAATGCAAATGGAATGCAGATAACTTACGAGCGTGATGGAATCCAAAGAAATTTGTATGTTTTTGGTGAAAGTGGAGAAGAAACTTGTGGTAAGTTGCAAAAACAGGTCATGCCAATTATCGCGTTTGGCTTAGGCTAAAATAGGTATCTGGCGGTTACGAAAAACAACCCTTAGCGCCAAACTATTTTCGTCTTCGTTGCGTGAAATTGGATTCAGGACAATATACGAATCGCAGGAAGTTGTCGCGAGCGAGGCTTATCTGGAGAATGTCTGGTTGGGGGATAAATTTGAATGGCTTGCGCAGCAAATATGTCTGGGCGATTTCGTGGTGTTCAGGCTTTGATTTCCAAGAAATATCCACTGGCACTGTACACACACTGCTCCTCACACTGTCTTAATCTTGCTTTGATGCGTTCGTGTACAGTCCGGGACATACGCCACGCATTAAAGATGATGTCAGACGTCATCAACTTTTTTAGGCTTTCTACCAAACGTCGGTTAGTTTTGGAATTGACGATCCGACAAAAGTTTGCTGATGACCCAAGTATGAAGTCTGCTAAACTGACCAATGTGTCAAACCAGATGGGTAAAGCGCCACACGGCAATCATAAAATTTTTAAAGTTGTTTCCGAGCATTTTGCAAGCTTTACTACAGGTTGAGGGGAACTTTACAGTTTCGTCAGAAGCAGAAGCGCATCGTAAAAGGATCGCTTCATTTTTGTTTCTGGTGGTTGTTTAAAGCCATTTTCATGTAATTTATGTTGATTTCTGTGTGTTGTGACAATAAACAACATAACTTTTGCAGTTGTTGTATTGAAACTGCTGCAGAAATTATTATTTCAAAAACGGTTTTCGAGTACCAACGACACGGCAAACAATTGTCTCGAAAGCGGTCATCGCCGCGCGGGCGCGACTGGTAAACAAAGAAATTGAGGAGACGAACACTGGGCCGAAGTGTACGCTCCTGCGTTGCGTAATACTAACCGCAGTTTTACATCCCTCAAAACAATATAGCAAAATGCTGAGGGGGTGTTATGACACCCAAACGCCCTCCCTACATCCGCTACTGCATCACCCACCACTTTTAGAATGATGCCACATACATTGCTGCAGGCACATTGCATGAACTCTGCTACTGAAACATTGCAATTACAATATTTATGTGATGAGGCTTGTTTAATACCTGTTAATATTAATTGTTGTTGAATGTGTGTAAACCCTACTGGTTTGGATGGTGAGGATCATGATGTGGACATGGTGAAAGTTCATGGGTTGGTACTAATGTGCATTGTGTCAATGCAGTGTTTTATGTCAGGTACATGGTTGTGGCAAGATGTTTTACTTTATTATCAACATGTACAATGGCCATCTGTATGCAGCTTATAGAATTCATATTATTGGCTTCATATATGATTTATTATGGCCATAGTATTTCCACCTTGTTTTCTCCACATGGTTGCATCTAATTTGGTGCCCAACGGATGGCAGCATTTGTATAGTCACCACAAAGTGGAAGTCTTTGCTAGGCCGTTTGGCTGATAAAATCATCTATAGTCACATCAAGCTGCACTGATGAGACATCAAAACAGTGGCCATTTGTATGCAAACAGAATTGGCTCCATGCTTTCATTTATATTTTTGTTTCAATTCAATTTAAATAAGAATAAGGACAAATGTAGAAGCAAAAGAGGCATGTTCATTGAGCTGCAGACAGATGACACACACTGTTTTGACCAGTATGGGAATATTTTAAAGAAGAGCCCTTCATTGATAACCGATTCAATTCTCAACGGAATCCAACTATTTCTTTCAAAAATCATCAAAACGTCAACCGACGTTAACACGCTTTAGCGACGTTGGCGATAAACAAGCCCCAAAGAAATGAAGGCCATGAAGGAAACATCGCAGGGACTTGAAATTTGGAACAAATAACCACCAGGGTGTTATACCAACATACTAAAAAGGTAACCCGATACTACTTCATTAACCCTCTTTTAATCGACGACAAACTTTCGTTTGTGACGTAACAACTATATTTTACGTCGATTTTTATTTTTAAAAAAGAAGAGCCCCTTCCTTGACAATCGATTTGATATCGGTCTATTAATTTGCGACTCTTTTCTCAAATAAACAGATCGTGGTTTTCGATGTGATCTCACAGATGATGGTTATTGGTCTCATAGATCAGCACAGATCACGGTGTTCGGTTCCAGATCTCTGTTTTGATCTCAGGCCGAACTGAGGTCCAAAAACAGACCATCGGTGTTGAAGTCGGGTCTTCGGCGATGGAAGCCTCTCAAAAACTTCCATTTCGCGACCCTACAATGGCAACCTCTCGTAAAGGCTTGAACTTATAGCGCCACAGATAGTTAGGGTTAAGATGGGCGTTTGTAGTGTCTGTGCGCCTACTGCGCTACGGTATTAACTGCGTGGTTTAATATTCGAAAAACGACTAGACTTAAACGACAACTGTTTCGACAGGTCATCTCCGTCTGCAATCTAGTTAACTTGTTGAAAATTTCAAATCATTTGAAGGCAAGCACAGCAAATGACAGTCGTGCAACCTCTTTTTACATAGGGCACGACCAACGCGCCTACTGAGCGCAAAATGAGATACGTTATTAACGATTTCCAAGAGAAATACTTTGGATTTTGTTGAGAATGGGCTCGATTGTCGAGGGGCTCTTTAAAATATTTGAGAACTGATTAAAATCGACTTAAAATGTAATTGTCACGTCATAAACAAATGTTTGTCGTCGATTAAGAGAAGGTTAATGAAGTGGTATCGGGTTAACTTTTTAGTATGTTGGTGTAGAAACCCTTGTGATTGCTTGTACCAGATTTCAAGTCCACTCACAGTTATGTCGTTTCTGCTATACCCTATGGTCTTCCGCTAATTAGGGACAAATAAGCCTTAGATTCGTGACGTCACAATGACAAATTTTTCTGTGATGCAAAACCCTGTCCTGACCTTTACGGTAACGTAATCTGTGGATTATCTCCTATGTTTGAAACTATTCAATATCTGCAAAAAAAGGCGCCTTCTCCTATCTAAACAATGCATTTTTTCGACGCAAGCGCCTTATGTGATGTCATTTTCTCCTTAGCGCAAAAGGTGAACGATTTTTGGTCGCCGTTACTTTTCGTGCAGTTTTCTACATTTTTTAGTTGACGTAGAACCGTGAAACTTTGGATATATGTTTGTTGTAGATGTACCTTTAGTTTTAGTTCAAATTGCATTATTTTGCAAAATATTTGATTTGACAACTATTTCGCATTAATACCAACACCAAAGTCTCACGTATTCCATCAGAATGACCTTAAACACGGGTCTTTTTACGCTTTTTGCTTTGCCGGTGACGTCACTTTCAATCAAGTGCCAAACCACTTTCCGCTCTCTAGAATTTTCGTCTCTGACTAACAATGCTGCACAGATGAATTGGCTGTTGTTCGGTGGTGTCCTGTGTCTGTTTTGTTTCTAGTCCGACTGTGACTAGGTGTTTGATGACGTAGGTTTTTCCCCTTTCGCGAAACGGATGTTAAAATTTCTGTTTTTTGGAAGGTAATTGACTTAAAACGCAAAAAGTGCGATATATATATGTATATATATTTGCATTTTAATATAAAAACGATTTTCCTAATTTGTTTGGTCAATTTCTCGTCAAGAAGACTCACCGACCAGTTTTGCCATAATATGGACAATTAGTTGTCAGTAGGAATATTGTTGCATGGCTGCTGTTTTAGAGAAAGGCAAAAATTGTATCCCTTGTCCGCCAGTTTAAGCAGCATTTTTAATGCCCATAATGCTTATCCGTGAACGCTTAGTAAACCCATATAACGGTGCTGTCCTTAACTCTACAAAGAGATGCATAAATTCCACAGGGGGCGAAAGGTTTGCATACTCAATATTTATTAACATATTATTGTTAACGTTCTCAAACCTTTTGTTAAATGACTCAGCTTTGTGGCATTTTAAGCAATACTGTTCATTGTATGCTACAAAAAGATTAACTGAAACACTTGCATGAATCCGTTTTATGAAAAAATATATTTTAATATTCCGTAAATACATGCAGATTTTCCATGTTTTCCTGGTATTCATGAATAGTATGTAATTGCAAAACCGATGCAACTTGAACACTTGGCGGAATAAGGTTTACAAACACAAACAAATGCTGTTAGTTTACGCGATTTCATTTTAATTTACATAACTTATAGATGCACCCGCAGTTCGGTTTGCCAAACTATAGTCTTTTTACGTGATAAATTGCTGATATACGTACTACATATTGTTTTTATAATACAGTTTGTAAATTTCAGTAAAAAATTAACATTTACCAACTTCAAATTATGATAATAAATTTGTTGCTTCGACAGAAAATTAATTGTAACGTGATGTTTATTTAAACTTATTAACCAACACCTAATTATTTTCGAAGGAAAACTCAATTATATAAAAAATTATTCTTAAAGATTTGAAAAACATATTGCGCATGATAAGCGCCGCAATGGTAGCGGATATCTAATCTAGAAAATTTTTAGGATATCTAATCTAGAAAAAGTTTAACGAAAAAGCTGGAACAAATTTTCCAGCAAACATAGTACCCCTAAAACAGGGGTGCACAACCTTTTTACTATTGCCGGCCGCAACACACACACCACTGTGTGCTAACGGCCGCCACTGAATATACTGCTTTTCCAACGATATACTCCTGATAATTACGACAAGTTGACGTGAGCATTATTTGAAAGGAATGGAAATGATTCCATACCTGAAAAATGTGCACTATTTATTATTTACGTTTGCCAAATTACGTATATTACAATGTAATGAAATGTCGAATTATTCAATGACTGCCTTGTCCTTGCAAGCTAGGTTCACGTCTCCATCACAAAATAATCCACTTCCCATTTGGGATTAAACGCCCTTTTCTCTTGTTTTAACAACCTTTTGCGTTTCAGCGACATGACTGAGTGATTCCAATGTTTAGCTTTACGACAACTGTACATGCGTACATTACAATTCACCGATGTGCTATTAATGTTTTATGACGTCACCATCCATATTGTTGCGCTTTGTCTCGATTGCGGTGGCTGCACCAGTTACTACTCGTTACAGAGAACGAATGTGTATAACGCGGAAATGGAAATGGGCCTAGTTAAAAGCTTAACTCTTGAGACCGGTAGAAAAACAAGTTTCAGAAGCAACGACGGCCGCCAATGCATATATTTTGATATAAATGAGCACGGCCGCAGGTTGTGCACCGCTGCCCTAAAACAAAACTACAAATTCTTTGAAGTATTCAACAACACGTTTCTTGTCAAATATTTATTAGGGCAATTTGTTTGCCATCCAGAGGCACAATTCCTTCCTAAACAACTTTCTGTAATTCTTACTCCTCTCACGATTTGACTCATCATGTGACATTACAAACGGTGTAAGCATGTTTTTTTTCCTTGGTGCTTATGGGTGCTGTGTGGTACATGTTTGATTTATCTTGTAAACTCCGATGAAGTCTCACCTTATGGCAAATTAATTATTGGTTTAACAAACACTACATTAATTCCTACCGGAAGACTTTATGCCAAATGTATTACTTTTTCCTGTCACTGTTCTCAAAAAGAATACATGATAATTAGGTGCAAATAAAGTCTGAAATACTAGACAATCATCGAACTGCACAGAAATATTTACAATTGTTGGCTTTGTAAATCTTTGTTTAAAATATTGTACTTTGCAGATTGGTATCATGCTCTGCGACATGCTATGGCAAGACACAAGTACAAAAACTTTTCTGTAGCTGAAACTGCACATTTTTTGAATACTAGCATAACACAGGTAAGTAGTTAATTTTGTGTTTACAACATTTGTTCGTTTATGATCAAAATACTTACCACATAATGACCAACTGCATAATGTAGTTTTTTCAATAGAACGAAAATAATTTATTTGATTAACTGAAATGTTGACTTCATTTGTTCTCTTCATTGCGAAATTCGCACAGCCCAGTGTTTGTCTTTTAATATGGGAAGCTTTGACTTTCTTAAAATAACCAATGCTATACTTTAAAGCAGCTTATTTTCATTGTGCAAGCGTAAAGACATTTAATCATTGACAACAATCTTCACATTTTAAACACCTTTAATTTTGTTCAGTAAGTGGCTTTCATTGTGCATCACAGTATGAAAGTAAAAAGTCTCATTGTAAACTGCATCAACTTTATAATCATCATTTGTCTGTATTGCGGAATTTTATAATTGAAAATTCTAGGACAAAGCAATCAAATTCTTAGAAATTCAATTTCTCGCAACACAGATGGATCTCTCTTGCTATAGATGAGTGACATAGCATCGTTTTTTTAGTTGGAGAAAGTGTACCTATGTTAACAATGTACTGTTTATACCGATTCTGGGTGATCATAAAATGCTTGGCTAATGGATTGTGTGATTAACAGGCTAATTCAAAATTTGAGAAACTACCTAAAGGTAAAAATAACTAAATATATTTTTTAAAGGAAGGTTGGATGTCTAAAACTGGTCCCAAAAAACAGGAAAAATTTCGTAAACGCTGGTTCAGTCTTGTTGGAACCATGATGTGGTACTTTAACCAGCCTCTTGAACCTTATGCTTTAGGCTCTGTGCCATTGGGTTCTGAACAAATGGGCTATTCAATGATGAAAGGATTTCCTCAAGGTATAACACAAGAAGGTAAATCCAATTTATTAAAGTTTTAATACTTGCATCTAATAAAATGTAATGATACCTTTTTTTTCCACACCACGACAGATTGATCAAAAGTTTTTGAATCAATGCCAATTTTGCTAACAAACAAACATTTGATCATTTGAAATTTTTATGCATTGAAAATATTATCAAATAGTTTTTATGGCCACATTGGTCTTAGCATTTCCTTGGCCACAATGTTTTAACCTTGGTTTGTCTCTAGCTGGTTGCACCTAGTTTGGTGCCCAACGTTGACATAGTCAGCATAAATTGGAGGTTATCTTGCTTGGCTATTTGGCTGGCAAGATTGTTGTAAGTCACCAAAGCTGCAAGGCCTATTGGGTAGAAACGGTGGCCCTGTCTGCAGCTTGCTGCAAAACGTAAATGACAAGTTCAGCAGTTTTTGCTTAAAACTAGATAGGAGCTCATGGAAACTTTTATATTTTGTTGCAAATCCAACCTCATAGTAGTAAAATGAATGCAAATGTTTTGCATAACTAGTGGGATTTTACACAATGTGGGTTATAACCCAACTGTCCTAATGGGTCCTGTAGGTATAAAGTGAACAAAGAGTGTATTCACTGTAGTTTATGCACTAATTTACCTACAACAATTACTACACTATAAACAAGTGACACATATTTATACCAACCCTTGGCACGCCAGATTGTTAGGTCCAGATTTGGCTTGCAGACCGCAGTTTGCCCTTTTCTGTTATTTCATGCTGCTTTAACACAGAAGTAAATAGATTATGCCTGTCAACAAGTTGGGCAAACCTCTCCCCAACCCCTTTTTTTTTCTTGAATCGATTATAAATGCAGTTCACCATTACTTCTTCATTTTGTTGCCATATCCTAAAAACATCAATGGAACTTTTATTTGAGTTACATTGAAGATGTGTTTACAATATTTTGGTTCATTTATGACATTTCTTGAGGAAATACTTGTGTTTGGAGCTCTTCACTGGTCTATATTATACATACATGCTCAAACTTTGAGTCATAGGCGCCGAACACGGGTATGCCTCGCATACCCGGACGAAAATCTCGGGTATGCCGCATACCCGAGAATCTGACCAACGTTTGCCATGCGTTATTTAGATTTAGGCAGTTTTCACGGTTTACTTTCCCAAAGTAACGAGTTTCTGGACAGCAGGTAATGCAACATATGCTGCAATAGGTAGCGTTTAGTTTAGGCATAGAGTTCCTAGGTGAACCTCACTTAGAATTTAGGTTATCACCAAATATAATACCACGAGGCCCAATTTGCCGCCACACCACAGGCTACTTGGTGTCACTGCCTATAGCGTTATGTTACCACATTGTACGTATTAATAACCATTATGCTTAAGTAAGCCCTCACGCTAAACATAGACAGTAAACACAATTTGTAACAGCGGTTTTATTGGGTCTTGGAGAGAACCTTAATCAAACTGACAAATATCGCTGCTGTTTTGGAATTTCTCTTTGTCATTGGAAAAAGTTCCTTTGTTTAATATTCAATGTGGTCTTACTGCACATAAACATGCGTTTATTTGGAAAAGTGCTTTGCGTTGCATGAAGTTTGTAAACTACAAGCCTTAACATATTCTCACGTCCCACCCTTTCTAGCGCCAAGAAAGATATTTTGCATTTTATGACGTCATAAAGTGACGTCATATAATTTGGCATACCCGAAATTTTTTTAAAGTCGGCGCCTATGCTTTGAATGTATATCGACCTGTTAGGTCGAAACAGTGGCCATCTGTCTGCAGCCTTTACACAGTTCATATTATTAGCTCCACTTTGCTTATCATATGGTATATCAACACATTATGTCAAACTAAACTTTAGCAACCTTCACATATGTTGGTTCCTTTGTCATAATACGTTGTTTCAAACCAATCTAAAATGAGTTATCAGCAAAACTTCATACAATGCCGACAATAATTCCACAAAACAAAGCGTACCCACAGCTTGAACAAAGTGCGCCATACCCCAACAATGCATTTTGTTAACTGTGAAGGATACCCATGATGTTACTTCAGTGCACAAAATATCAGACTCTTTCCATATCAATCAGGCAGCAGGAAACAACAACAGCAGAAAACAACTTGCACTTAAATTGTCCTTGTACAAATAGAACATAAAGATTAGTTTCATACAGCAGTGTACAACACTGTAGCTAAGGCAAAACTCAGTCAACAAGAGCCCTGACAAGTGCCAGGGTTCTACAGGGACAACGTTTGTATGTCGTAACAATGGTACAATGTGTTCATGTCGAATAAGGAAATAATCACCCAATCCAGAAAACATGGCGATGTAACATGCACTTTTAACTCTTTTTATAATGTTGCTGGAGGTCACTTTTGTCTGCTAGCATTTTTTTAAGGTGTAATTCTCTGCCACATTTGCCTGTACATTTAGGTAAGAAAACAACAAGAATTTTCATGAGATATGAACTGCATATTTGAAAGTTGTGTTCACTGTAATAATTTTGGGGTTACTGGGTGTATTTAATAATGAAAGGAGTTTTTTCTTCATGAAACAGCCTAAAACTCATGTGTGTGTACTGCAACATTATAACTTACAATTTATTATTATTACTTCCAGGTTTTGGAATGACAATTCATACTCCTAATCGGATTTTTGTATTGTGTTGTGATACATTAGATGAAAGGGAAAAGTGGGCAACTTCTGTTTGTGAGGTATACCGATTTTTTGTGCCTATTTATATTTTTGGCTCATTGTATGTGTGTGTGTGAATGCTTGATGTCTTCAATATTTTTTTTTGCCTGGGGCATTTGTGCTGTTTGTCAACAAGGTGTCAAGAAGGAGCCTTTTACTAGATTTTAAACATCAGCATTGATACGCCGCCATCAGACACAACAGCAAGCCATTTGTTTTATGTTTGAAATGCCACAATATGTTGTTGACAATTACTATTTTATTTGTGGGGCATGGCAGTTGCAATGTTGCAGACAAGAAAAAATGATTCTTACCTGGTCAATCGAAAAGAATGTCTGCAAGCACAAGTTTAAGTTGTTACTGGATTTTTTATTGTGAAGGCCTCATACTACTACTGATAAAAACATTTATGGGTTGAATATGCCCTTTTTGAACTCCACTGTCATAGTATTTATTTGCACAAGGTAATCAATTGTGCATGGGTGTCAATATTACGGTTGAATGGGCACATATACATGATGGACAGTATTGTGAATTAGAGCATATCTTCATTAGCTTTTGTGTGTTTTTGTAGCAATTTTAAACAGGTAGTCAATTGTTGGCCAGTGGTGCTGACATTCTAGCTGAAAGGTGCCAAGAATTAGGCGAGTTTTGCAGAAAATTAAATTGCACAAGTACAAGGCCATTTGTAATTTGTCCTGCCTCACGTCCAAGCAAAACTCAATAAATTTTAATTTTGCAGAAACTTAAATCACAGAAATGCCCACCCATCAGTAATTTTAGGACAACTCAAAACACCTCTCTGTACAATTCCTTCAAAATTAGTTGCTTACGACTGCTTTAGCAGTCCCCCAGGGCATCAGCCATATACCCCTGTAACAATTAAGTTTTCTTTTGTTTCACAGAATAGTAAAAATGTACTTTAAATAATTGTGACATGAAGTTATTGCATGTAAGTTTCCCATAATAATTAAAAATGTTTTTCTGTAGGTCTTGCAACGTTGCACAGAATCTTGTTTCCACAAAATTGCTTACGACAAAGGTATAAATGTAAATGAAAGCAATACCAATAGCACAGCATACATGTGTAAGTAAACAAATACATTTACAAAGGCTAAAAATTACAATTTGTTTAATTAGGTTTTGATGTTTACAGTTGAAGATGCAAACAATGAAAACCCCCAACTTGGTATTTGTCATATCAATGCAGAACATTTTTGATTTTATCATTTATTTTCTTGCTACACACAATAAAACTGATTTTTCATTATTTTTTTGGTAGTCAACTTTCTGTTTTCAGGAATTCAATCACCATGTGATATTACACCAAGAAATGAAAATATAATGGAACCAACACGTCTTAAAACAAAGGTGCTTAAACTTGAAGATATTAAATCAAGATATAAAAACTTTTTTACTTGTGTGTAGTTAAATGTTAATTTTTGTTTTTAACAAAACTAAATTTACTCATGTAAAGTGTAAACACAAATAACCTTACCATTTATTTTTCAGAAATATTCATTTCAAAAAGGTGACTTGGATAGAGTAAAAAGGAAATCCTACACAACAGATAATTCTAAAAAAATAAGAAATGTGTGCAAACTAACGATAATAAACTGTAAGTATAAAGTAATGGCAATTTATCATTCTACAATCATCCTATTATTTTGTTATTGCATCATAATATGCCTAGCAATTATTTGCAGATAGCCATGTTTTTTTTACCAATAGGCTAAGTTGTTGGTTGCTGATAGTTTCTGTTTTTGAACATATCCACTGTCTGAAATCATTTTGTTATTCATCAACAAAACAATAGTAGCGAGCAATATACATGCCTGGATGCTTTATACACAAAAATTTTTGGGTTTGTGTGAATAATATTGTTTCTTGTGGTCGCATGATCCAAAGTCTTAGTTAACTTGGTACATCTCTATAGTGAACTCTAGACACATACATGATGTGAATGGCATATTCATGGTTTCCAATTTTTGCCGCAAGAGGTCCCAAAAACTTGTTTATATGGTTAAAAAAGTTCAGAGCAAATTTTACTTAGAACACTACTGAGCAAACAAACATTTTTGGTGTTATATTGTTCAACATGTGTTGTGATTAACTATTACCATTTGGAGTACAGCTCCTTCAGGAAAACATACTTTTGTGACATAAACACTGAAAACAAAGACAATAAACATGCTATAATATTTCAAGCAATCGTATGATTGCCCCACTGCACAGGTTGCCGATAAAAAATTAGGCAAGTTGTGCGCTTGCACACCAGTGTATCTTGGCCACACTATACCCTTTGAAACCGCTGAGATCCTGTAGCTCAAATAGTAGAGTGTTGGGCCTGGTTAGCCCAGGGTCGTGAGTGAAAAACTCGCCGGGAGCTTGATTTTTCAAATCTCACTCAGACTTGTTGGGAAAAAGTATAAAAAACTCCCTGCTGATAAGAACATGATTTCATGCATACTTCAATATCTCTAAAACTGTCTTCATACATACTACACTCTATGTTGCTACTGCTAAAAAATCATCCTGGTTTGATTCTTTGTGGTATTCATACTGCAATGCATAACCTATAAAAAACACTGAACTGAGCGTAATGCTTTATCCATGCTATTATCCAACCAAGGTTTGTTGTGCACCCGTGAATAAGAACATACCCTAGTATAAATCAAATCATTTGTATTTTGTTTAAAAAAACAACTGCGCAAGTGAACAATACACACAACAAATGGCATAGCATAAAGTCAGGCACCTGCAGTACAAATTATGTTCAAATTAGGACACCATTATAACATCATCAAAATAGTTGTACTTTGTTAACATGCATTTTCAGTTGCATACAGTAATGAATTTGACCCATTTATAGTGATGAATGAATCTCTCTGGTTTTGCCTATTTCAAAGAGAGAAAACACCGGATGATGTAAACAGCTTTGTAACACCATGGTTAGGGGTGCAAGTTCCAGAGGTAATGTTAGTGTAGCTACAAACAAAAAAAGGAAAAGAATTTTTTTCAAGCATAAAATACCTGTTTTATTATGTTAGTGCCCTGCATCAATTGGTCCAATAAATATTCCTGTAAACTTTCAATTGGCTGTCGTTGATGCACCTTTGAAATCAAGTGAACTTCAAAGAACAACAGGCCCTTTTAATGTTGAACCTGGAGATATTTGGGAAGTTGAAATGGTATCTAGTAATGGTTGTGCACCAGAACTGTACTATCGTGAGTAGGATTTGAAAGTTATTTTATACACTCTGTGTACTAAACGTTATATCAGATGAAGGCATGGAAACAGACGATGGTAGTATATTGATTTATGCCAGTGAGAAAAACACAGGGAAATTTGATGTTGTTTTATATAAAAATGACAGAAAAGTTTTATCAAGAAAAAGTTTCCAACCAGGAAATTCTGCATATATTGACATCTTGCCTTTGATATATATGCTTAAGGTAAGGTGTCCACATTGTTTTATGATTAATATTCAGTCTACAGACACACATTTCCTTGGGTGTTTTCATGATGCTTGTCAAAGTTATATATGTTTTATAGGTCAGTCATCAAACCTTAGATGAGATAGACAATGTCGACATTAGGCCTGGTGACATATTGTCAAAAGCTGCCTGCTTTGATGCGAACATGAAGAAGCTTGTGGTAAATGTAAAAATGTTACCAGGGGGGAGTTTGTTTTTTGGTAGGTTTATTTCGTACAAAGATGATTTGAGAAAAGGCTTGAGGAAAACAACAATAAAATAAGATATAGCTCTACAATAAGAGAGTTTTAGTTTTAGTATTTGCAATTATTTTCTTTCAAAACTAGCCACTATTCCTGTAAAAACTATTGATTATTTTTCCTGTTTTTTATCTTCGCTGTGTATCACTTTGTTGAACGTTTTAACAGCATATTTTTGAAGCATTGCAAACAATGTTTACTTATTTTTCAGAACAAAGGGACTAAGACTCGTCAGAAAAGAATTAATACTAAATCTTGAATCGTCTTTCTTAATCTTCTCCCCTTTGATGTACACCAGAGGTGGCCAACACATCATTTAGTTTTACCTTGTTGATCGCATCTGATTTTGTGTTGCTTTCACTAAATATGTATGAATGTGTAATAAACATAATCGTAAAATTGGGAGTGAAAACCAAACAACTTTATTGATTTATAGTGAAGTTTGCACATGTCAGTTACGTCCACCAATACTCATTTCATGCCAATGTTTGGCTGCACTCATCTAACAAGAAACGCTTAAACGGAAAACTAAGACCATGAGCAGGACACAAAACCTTAAAACTACATTATTTTTATCACAGTCGTCATTGCAATTTGATTATGACGTTATATTTCGTTGTGTGGTCAGTTTGTAGTATTTGAAATAAGGCTGAAACAGCGTTTTTTTGTAATTAAACAAGGGCCTCGGTGTCTGGAACATAGGTACGTACGATTCCGCACTAGACCCGTTCACATACAGAAAAAAGCTAATGTTACTCACGAATTCATTGCCTTAATTCAATAGCTGGCTCTAATAAATAAATAAATACTGTCAGAATTTCTCGTGCACTTAGTCGTTGCTCCCCACTCAATTCAATAAGTTGTTGAATATGACTTCACACTACTTTTGTTGTTTGTGCCCAGCTCGCCAGCTGAAAACGTGGCAGAAGTGTGTTTGGACTGTCCAAATACAGCACGAGCACATTCACTACTGACATTGAAACGTGGCCAGAGTATGTTGCAATTCTGCACACTGTTACGTCTCAGACACCAAGCGTCACAAGCAAGTGGAAACAAACACAAAGAACTTTTAGCCTTGCTGTGACAAAATAAAATGGAATAGACACCGATAAAACCATCATATGTAAGTCATGCACACATGAAAAGGACCATGGCCAACCGGCCACCAGACTACGCGAAGCCACGTAAGCCAACTACAGTGGAACTCGGTTAACCCGGAACCTTTCATAATTTGCTTGAACTTGGAGGTAGAAATGATCCGTAATCCTTTTTCTACTTAAAATCTTGTGATATCAGTATGTGTGACTTTGAGAGAAAGCCTTTTTTTTTCGAAATATATTTTTCTCAATATAAACATCCACCATCTGTCCACAGATCGCTTTGTGGAATTAATCACATAATCATAGCGATACGGTGTGTGATCGATAGCTTGTCAGGGGCCTTTGGTTTTTTAATTGATCCAGTTTTTTTATTCTTTAATTACAAATATTTTTATATTTCGAAATAATAAATCCGGAGTTTATTCTTGTTATATTTTGTAATAGGATTGATTTTCCTGATTCGACCTTGCATTCGTACACCAAAACGTAAACCACGTTTCATTTACATGTTAATCAGAACAACCAGCCTACTTACAGCAAAAATATAGCCTACTTATTGTGAGATTCTTGCCTAACTGCATTATTTGTTCTCTGCAATATCGTAAATCGATTGACTGACCTTCTATATTTAAGTGTTTAGAAATAAATATGCAGTGCCTTTTAGAACCTCAAGTCACAAAGATGCCTTAGCTGTGTTCAACTAAGGCGTTTTTACCAATATCCTGCTTAACTACACAACATTAAGCTTGAAACTAAGTCTTCGGACATTTCGGAACTTCGCCGAATCCGGACAAATTTGTCGGACCACTCAAATCCGAATTAACTGAGCTGTATACTGTACATATAATCTAATTAAGCGCCTAAAATGCCGCAATCGCAGCATCAAATCTGTGGTGGTGTATCGCCAGAAACAACAACGATCCACACACCATTGTAGGCCGCATCTCACAATTAAACCCTAAAAATTGAGTTTTAGAAGTCATTTGTCATTGTGCACCTGGTTACAGTTTCTCTTGTTTGCCAAAAACAATTGCCGGGTCTGATGACTCATGAAGGGGGACTACTATTGCTGAACAGAAAAAAAATTGATTGCAGCTGCATTAAGACAGCACATTGGGGGGTTTTGCAAAGGCTAACTGCTAAATTGTCAGTCCTAGGGAGTGTACAAACAGCCCCGGTGGGGCCCCAAGACAATTACAAGACATCTAATTCTTCATGAATTGTGTAGAGGAGGGTTGGTGGCTTCACTTAATCGCAAATGGAGGTAACTTTCTGTGATTCATTTTTTCACAAAACAAACCTACACCTTTTTCTGCTTTTTTGGCCAAAATAATGGCCAACAGAGGGTCAAAATGCCCCCGGGGGAGCAGTTTAAGTAGTTATTTCCATCCTAAATTTGGCCACAATTCCTTGCCAAGGGTCGGCGCTAACAGAAAATCACAAATTGAACATACTTTCTGTGATTCATTTTTTCACAAAATCAACCTCAATATTTGGGTAGTTTTTCAGCTACATGTACAACAGCACCCTCTACCAATTTACTGCCTGACTAATAACCCTGAAAACCAAAGTAAAACTGCCCCAAACACGCTGAAAATCGCCCTGGCAACAGCCTGTTCATCTGCGCTCATTCAACCAAAACACTGGCGCCCATGCATGACCCATTGCATTGTTACACACAATTTTACTCTGTTACGCAGGACAGAGTTCGAGAAGGGCATTTCCCAACCGGGAAAGTCTTTTCCATAGAAATACAGAGATGCGGCCTGTAGTGTCGCAACAGAGGTCAGATGGAATCAAACTTAACATCACTAGAAGGACATTACAGCAACCCAACGTTCTGCAAAGCGACATGCACATACGTTCTCTGAATTAATTCCCCGCAAAGCCAAGACAACAAAATGCAGACCGAAGATTCCTGAAAAATCCGTTTAATATAAGACCAAATGTCACAATCACAATATGATATTTCTCGTGTCCTATTTTTGTCACAATATGTTGTATGATCCTTTTGTCTTAAAGTACAGATACTCTCGCTCAGTGCAGCTTAACATTTTTATTTATGACAGGTTTTCGCCGATTTCCCTACATCAGGGTGTTTTGGGCAGTTTTAGTGGGGTTTCGGGCTTTTCAATAAGGTAGTTGGTGTTGGGTGCTTCTGAAAATTATGGTGAAAATGGAACACAAAATTCAGGCTGTATTTGTGGAAATGTATACCGTTTAAGTGGACAATCATTCGTGATTTTATAAAAGATCCATCCCAGATCTACAAATTTTGATCATAATTAGTCTCTGGGAAATTGGTTTAGCCCCCCTATAGAGTCTATCGTCTATTTAATGCAAAATTCTGCTATACGTATGTGTTTTAAAGCAAAAACTTAAAATCAAGTGTACTATAAAATAATAAATGCTACTTTCCTTACTCTTTTTTTTGCAGATGTACGAGGCCAATAACATTGCAAATCTGTTTCCTATTAGAACAAATTCAAGGAAAAAAATTATATTTCTGCTGTGTAATCCAATCAAGTATGAATTTATTTGCAAAAAAACATCAACTACTTAAATACATTAGTTGTCCCACACAAATTTTTAAAAACACATCCTACACTCAAAGCACTTATTACATAGACAGTACCTTATCCCCTTGAACGAGCCAAGTTTTGTGTACCACTTCTACACATTCCTCATCAATAAAATGAACAATTGCAAAACAAATAATGAAGACAAAAACTAAAAAGCAGCTCTGCAACAAATAGTTCACAATCACTCTAAAGTCAGAGTTAAAGCATTAACGCTATGATATTTTAATTCAGATACGTTCAATAACAACTGAAACAAACATACTACACACACAAATATTATTAAACTTGTGTTTCAATTAACATTCCATGCATACTACATTTAAAATAAGCAAACAAAAGACAAAAACAAGAAAATTGATAGCACAAGTCTTAATATATCTAAACATACAACGCCTTATATAATAACAAAGAACTACAATGCTCAAAATTTTAGCTATGTAGTATTGACATAAACACCACCCGTTTGCCAAATTTTAGACATATTGCATTGGTTTTAAAATTAACTGAATCAATGGGCACATTTTTCATGTAGGAGTCTGCTAAATTGCAAACATAAGCACCAATAATTTGAGAATCACAAGGTTCATCAAACAACTGTTTAACTTTCCTGTATACTGTACATAGACAGGTTTTCTGATGCATTTCAAATATTTCAACACAAGACAGATTTGTGCCATTCTGTACTATAAATGCATTATTAGGGGCATTCCATAAACTTTCTCTTTTAGTACCTTCAGCAAACAAATTAAATTCGTTTTCATGCATTCTCCTTATAACTTGAATTAATGGATTCTTGCCAGATCTTACCATGCGCCTTATTTTTTGCATGTAATTTTCAAATTTAAATGCACTGCAATTGTCAATGCATCCATATTCTTTGGCTTCATTTGCTAAATGAAGCAAAGTATGCACATTGTATACTAAAAAATCATCACCGTAATAATTTTTACAGTTCAACACAAAATCATGTAATAACCTTTCAGCCAAGCTAGAATACAAGTTGCAAAGTGATGGAGAAACAAGTATACATACAGCAGTACTGAGACTGAGAAAGTGAACATACAACTTGTTTGGCAAAACTTTATGTAATACTATTTTTCCGGCATAAAGCAAGAACTGATGAAATTCAGATGCTTTCCACCGATCAACTTCATTTAAACCACTTGGCTTTCGAGCAAAACATCGTGGAATATAGGACTTGAGAGCAATTAATTTCATGCTAATTTCACTAATTTGATTAGCACTGATCCTATTTTTCTCCTCTCATCCATGTCAAAAGAAGCCTTTTCATGACACCCAGGCATGTTTGGTGCATGTAATCAATAGGGAACTTTCTAATCATGTCAATTGGCAATTGACAAAATGGTGACACGCCATGATGATGATCCTTATTTGTTTGCTCACGAAAAGACACATCAGTTCTAAATGCCAGTGGTGTCACATCTGGATATCCTATGTGCCTTTTAATGTGATGCCACAAACCCTTCTGTTCGCACTTATCACAACCAAAATAACCTGTACATAGATTGGTAGATTTTACCATAGCACGTGCAGGTGCATCACAAATGACACTGTGCAAACTTACTTGAACACATTTTTTGAAAATACACAATCCATTTTAAAGTAGATGCTCTAAATCATGAATGGTGTCTAACAAGAAGTCATTGTTACCAGGCTTAGATTGACCAAACAAAAGAGCAACTGGAAAAACTAAAGAAATCTTTAAATTTGCAATGCAACAAAGAATAGGCCAAAAGCATTTGTTAGAACTTTGAAACAATGGCAGGCCATCAACATTGAAAGATAATTCCAAATTGGGCAGGCAATTTTCAGGATTATAAAAACTTTTTGTAACTTTCACAATTTGAAAATTTAGACCAAAATAAAGATAATCCATCCCAGACTTGTTTTTGATGTCAATGGGATAATCTAAACCAAGCAATGTACGACAGGTGGCTGGGAGGTTTGCATGACCTTGTCTTCGCAACAGTTTTAAGAGTTCATCTGCAGCATTGTGTTTTATCTGAAACTGATTTATCCAAGTTACCAGTTCAGCTTTTAACGTAGTTTTAACATCATTTACATCAGAATCTGATGAATCAATATCGGAAAAGTCACAACTCATGTCATCCGCAAGTTTAGCACTGGAGTCATTTGGTAATTGTGATGTACAACCAATGATAGAATCTGCTTCTGCAGAACTGCCATCATTGGTAACATTAGAAAATAACAGGTCTGGGCTATGAGAAAATTGTCTTAAACAGTTGGAAGAAATGGTACAATTTGCTGAGGATTCTGTCAAAGATGGCTCACATTCTTCAGAATTGGTGCTGAGCAAAATTGATTTGGTCATTTCAGCCAAACGGTCTCTTCTTATCTTTGCTCGCTTTGTTTTAATCCACTTGCGTTTGTAAATTTTTCGATTTGCATCCATTAATTTTATCATTAAACTATCTTGGTTACCGACATAACAAATAAGCTGCATTAAAATTTTTAAACAAGAATGTGATTAAAGTCTGTCACATACTAATAACCCTTGTTATGAATTCAGTAGAATTCGATATCACAGTACATCAGAAGTTAATTTAAGGTGAGCCTTACTTATAATTATTCAATGGCAAAATGAACCAATAGAGACATAATATAATCATTGATGATTTAAAACCAGGTTCAGTGCTTCAGTCACACAATCTGCACAAGGTCGAATCAGTACCGATTTATATTATTGCATTTTATCTGTTATTTACTTTAAAATGGTTTCATACTTTACCGAATTCCTACCAGGTAATGCCAGAACTGTATCCATCACGTGCACGCTTTAAAAAAGCACATCCGGGACAGCAGAGGACGTTCTGTGACTAGCCTGTAGGTGGCGCTGCAACACTAAATTTTATGCTATGGCATTCGAATAACATTTAGGTGATGTAATTGATTCCAATTTGCATCGTTTTTCTTGTCCAAAAAAATGAAGACATTCAAAAATTTGCAGTAATTATTAAACACTTCAAAAAAATAACCACCTATAATCCAACATAAATTCTTTAAAAAAAAATTCATTACCCGCCAGACCGCAATGGCACGAAGGTATGTAATTTTACGACCTGTACTTTAGGCGTATTCCATAATACATGTTTAAAAAAATATATTATTAGCCCACAAAAAAATTACCGACGTGTAGGAAAAAAAGGTTTACGTAACGCGTAAAGCACGTCGCATTAACGTTACGTTGGGCACGTTAGGGTGGAAACGTTAACAAAATGCTGTCGATTAAAAAACAACTACTGAATAGCAAAATCATTACCAATACCACAGGTCCAATAATACACATCGCGTTTCAAGTTCGAAAAAAGTAGGGAAAAGACTTGTACGAAAATGTTACGCGCCGTCGAAAAAAAAACGTTTGGTCTGAAAACGTTATGCAAGAACGTTTCATAAAGATGAAAAATAATTGTGTTTTCAGTGCTAACAATAAACATCATTCACGTTTACATGAAATCCGAGGAAAAATACCAAAAAAATCATTGCAACCAAAATTGAAACTATTCGCAAAGTTATGAAAATGTGTGTAAACGTTTCTTGTTAGCTGGGTGGTCATTTTTTTGGTAAAAAAAGCAACAAAAAATGAAACTGGATTTTGCAGAAAAATGAATCGGTTAACCGCCCACTCATTTGCATTTTTGTGTAAGTCCCAACAGACAATATAGGCCCCCTATTGGTTAATTTGCCATGGCAATTGTTTTGGCCAATCAAGCAAAACAATGTGCACAGATTTACCATAAACAAAACACAAGTATATGCCCATATCGAAACAAAATGACCATTCAAAAACGTCAATGTAACTTTGGCACCCCTCCGTGATCAATTCTGACTATTTTTTTTCCACAATATATATGTATATATTGAGGCAGCAATACTTGCGAATTTGGATGCGAACTTGCACAAAGCATAAGATGGAGAAGTCGCTTGATATAGGCGAACATTTGAAACCTTTCCGGAACGTGAGATTTTTTTTAATTTTGCACAGAGCTTGCCTGGAGCAGGCAGATGTACGCGGTATAAGTTAAAATCCCAACAGTTTTCAAGTTTCCCAGCGAAATGAACTCAACTACAGGTCACCGACTGTGACGACATAGAGCCCTTTACGCGCGTATAGGCTGGCCACAAGGCCTCGTGTACAGGCAAATATTTGGTGAAACCTTTCCGGGCCATGAGATTTTTCTCTGTTGACAAGGTCATTTTGTATTGTTTAGGTGGTGTTGGTAAAACAGCTATAACTCTGGACTCGATGATCAAACAGGTGTGAAACTTCACAATGTGATGGTTGAATGGCTCATGCATTGGACTTCAGAGAACGATTGTGATTCTGGGCGGGTGCCCCACTATTTAAGCAAAGATCCCGGAACCTATCATCTCACACAAACAGAACGCAGCTTACCTACGACTTGTTTTGATGGAATTCGCAACGGGCATGCAACCCTCCGGAACCCACAACGCACACCACTACTGCTTTGTCTTTGATATTACTCTCTTATATATTGCTATTCTTTCCACAAATACACAGACACAAAGCCTCATATGGCTTTTGCGATTTACAGATGACCCCCCACAGAATATATGCATACAAATTCCACATAAAAAGAAATATTTATTGATCACTGAATAATGCATAATTCCATACAAACGCATGAATTACATTCGGGTTGAAAACATGTAAATAGATGGCATTACAAATCTGCTACAATTTTGATGTTGCTTGACAATCAAAATGCACACCATTTTTAAAAGACGACATCATTTAGTGCTTGGTGGATATATTGACTTTTCACAGTCTTTTGCGGTCAGCTAATACTCTTATAATACTTCCCAATCCTCCCTTGGTTCTTATCTGCAAACAACCATACCAATATGTATTTGTGAAAGTCAAATTGGCTGCACACAATAATTATTTCATTTTAAAATATGATAGCTGAGATCAAGTAGGGTCCTGAGCAGCCAAAAATGCGTTTGCATAAAAACATTACCATGTTGAAAAAAAAAGCTTTAGCCTTTCTATTTAACAAGCAGTGGTTCCCAAACATATCGTGGTCACAAACCCCTAGGTAAAAACATTATAATTTTATCACATACAAGGGCCAAATGTGGCTCTATTTTTTTCAGAAACTAGCACAACCACAAGCACTCAAAGAATAGGTTTCAGCTAAGTAGCACACATCCTATAAAAGCAGAAAACAGTGACAGTGATTTTAGGTGCAATTAGAGTGTTTGAAGTTATGTGTAACATTATGAGGAATGGTTCAGTGCGCCGCTAACCCAAGTGAAAGCATCCACACAACATAATTATTTGCAGACTTGACAAATATAATATTCATGTGGAAAAGTCCTGGAGTCATTATTTTATTTGGCTACACTGTTGCTGTGTACTGGATTTACAAGCAAAGCGCTGTAACTATTATTAGCTTGACAATCACTGCAAAAATGTATGCAAAAACATAGATGCTGCTGACCACATTCCGAAAAACTTTAGGCATACATGCCTTAAACCATTTTTCATTCATGTTATTTTTTTATTCATTCGTTGCTAATAAGTACAACCTGTGGTTTGTCAAATTTATTCAGCTTAATCAGCAATTTTGGCAAATGTTTAGTATCCGTCAAAACCAAACTTCTATGCAAAAGAATAATGTTCTAAAGCGTCAACAATATCATGCAGGCATTTTTGGATTTTTTTCTTTGCTTAGAATGATGATTGTACTTAGGGTGAAAAACATGTATTTTTCTACTAATTGTGTATCACACAATGCTGTTTGTGATGGTAGTCTTATCACCCACAGTTGCTAAATACATATTTTTTAAAAATGACAGTCAACTGTGTCCATTGGAAGCAATATCATTTTGTCCACACCCAGTACAAGTTCAGTAATTCATTTGGATTTTTGCAAAAATATATAGGGTTTGGGCAGTCTGGCAGTAATATAGGGTTTGCGCCATTCAGTAATAAGAAAGAAACTAATTTAGACTGCACAGGGTAGACACAAACACAACATTAACGTTCAGACAAGTTTTTGCTTCTGGCAAAGGTCAGTTTTCTGTTAAATGATCAAGTTAAAGCTGATGTATTGACTCTGTGGCCCAAAGTCGTGTTAGATACGAATAGAATTACATGCTACTCAACCTAAACAATGACTTGGCCTAACCAGAAAAGCAATGCCTAAAGCAGTATGTTTACCTTGTCATGCCATGTCAACAAACAGCCACACTGCTGTCCATCAAGATTCAATGAAAAGCCTTTATATATATATTTCATAACAGCATCAATTTCCTCAACATTAAGAGACTGGATGGTTGTTGGTATGTCTCCACTTTTTATTGAAGCTAGAACTCTAATTGTAAGCAGAGTTGCATTTTCCTACACAAAATAAAAAAAACAGTTTCAGATACATTGTATTCAAACCTTTTTTTTTAAATAATGCTTTTGTGTCATGCAAAAAAGTGCAGTTTCTGCAATTCTACTCAGGATATAAAAGAGATCATGCATTTGCATGATGTAAATACAACATAATGAGACAAAATGGTAAAAAAAAGTATTCAACAAATTTTATGCTCAGTCAAATTTAACTATATAACTTTTTTTAATGAATACGGAATAAATTTAACAGAGCCATGTCCTATGAATATACCTTAACTGCATTGTCCTTTGTTCTATTAGGCAATGTACTTAAACATGCTTTTAGTGCTTGGACATTGTTTCCACTACAACGCATAGTCAAGGATCACATCTTTTCGCCAAACCAAAATTTTCCTATTCAATATTTCAAGGTGGAGGTTTGCACCATGAAAATCCCAATCACATATTTTTTTGTGTCTTTCCTACTTTTAGAACTCTTAATCAGATTCACCAAACAGTCTATGAACAACAAAGACTTGGTATCTGACATTTTTTGCATAATATGAAAAAAACTCTTTCATTTGTCCTCATGTTATTTTCTGATACCTATGTTTTACCTACAATTAGGCATTGTCAGAATCATAAAAAAAACAATCATTTAGAAATGAAATAAGTAAAGCAAACTTGTTTTATCTTATTTTGCTAGAGTTGTTTTTAACAGTCTGCAGTCAACTAATTTTATATAACTTTCAGAAGTTTCAGATTGAAGTCATCTGGTTTTATTATAACAACAAATGATATATTAAATTTATTTATTAAAAACTGTACATCTAAATTAGAGCATAAGGATACGACATAAGCAGTTGTTCCACTTCATGAGTATCTGGTCCACAATCAATTGCATCCAATTGATCTTCATTAAACTTTTCCTCATCATATTGGTCAACATCAATTCGGCGGAAGCCCTTAGTGCCACTACTAATGGACTTTGACATGCTTTAGCATTAAATCACTTGCCTTTGCAAAAAGTAATTAACAAGTTATCCTATAAAGAACAAAATATAACTGTAAACCTCAAAAAAATTCATAAGGAAAATTTGTCAAAAAAAATACAGATTAAATTTTCTCAGAGAATCTTTAACTGAAAACAAGACAGTTCTATTCTTACTAATTATGCTCAATGTTGATGAAGAGGGAAAAAGATGCACAGATTGCAAAACATAAATGAAAAAAGGGTCTGTAAGGGAAGCAAAGAAAAGTGATCATGTGTAAAGCTGAATTAACTGTCAACAAAACACAAAGAAATTTAAAACAAAACTGAATGGAAAATTGAAAAAATGCAATAGGGTTAATGGGGCGAATTTAAACAGAAACATTGCTCTGCTGTATCCCACAACCCCTACACCCATAACAGCAGAGTTTACCTGGCAAAAGGTCAGAATTTACCATGTTTCAAAAGAATATGATTAACCTTTTAAAAAAAAAACCCAAAAAATTTTACTTTTATACATTTAAAAAATACAAATGGACAAGATGCTAAATAAACCATGGCTTCTTTAGTGCTAATTGCACTTTGTAAATCTCGTGTTGGTGGTATTATCCGAAATTAGCTTATGTATATTGTCTTTTTTGAGGATCAGTGTTGGAGGAAGTAATTAATTTCTGGATGAATATTAATTGACTTATTTTACACTATAAAACAAACCTATCGTTTTTTTATGTCTTTAATTTCTTTAGGTACGAAGGTGTATTTTTGAGCAACCCTAAGGGCAGGTGAATATCCATCAGCATATGAATTATCTTCAAACAAAACTAGATAATCATCCAAGGAAGTTACTGGCTTTTCACTTACAACAGCACGATAAAAACAAGTTGTCTGTGGATAAAGAGCCATCACCAATGTTCCCTTATCAAACAGAGCTTCAGCATCAGTTTCTGGATTTGCTTTCCATTGCGGAAGAGGAACAACTTTCCGTTTGTTCAGCATATGGCATGCTCCACCATCTTCATCAATATCATCAACTTCATATTTTAAAGAATTCAAATCAAAATATACCACTTCAGCCAATATCCACTGCTCTTCTTCATCAGTTTTGACTTTGGCAGCCACTTTATCCCCCGGTTTTGCAATGTAGTCATTTGAAGGACCAACAGCTCCACAGAGTGGAGGAACTTTTTCATTTGGCTTACCAATCCATAATGGAAGTGTTTGAGCAGCCTTTTGCAGCATACTCATTAAAACACCTCGTCGCATACTTTTTCTTGGATGCTCCTCAGATACACAAAATGTTGATGCTCTTCCTGCCACTCGTTTCTCTTCCAGAACAGATTTGATTTCTGCAACTAATTCTAGACATTTTCGGAGTAAATCACTTTCCATTTCCGAGTCTTGCAAAGCAGCATTATATAAAGCCTGAAGTTTTTGTCTAAAGTAGATAGAAATCCTCTGTTCTTGGTGTACTTTCTCATGAACCTTTGATATTGTATCGGCGCTGGATACTTGTCGCTGACGTGTTCGTTCTGTTTCCTGGACAGAAATAACAAGCTGTTCCAGAAGGCTTTTAATTTTACAATCATAGGCAGTCATTTTTAATTCTATAAGCAGTGTCGTTGAAAAAATATTATAGGAAAAGAACTAGGAATAACAGCTAGGGGAAAATTTCAATTACACCAACCAAAAACATAGATCTAAAAGAGCTTTATACATATTCTCAACACAAGCCAGATTGGAAAGTTTGTTTTATGCGCGGAAAATTTTGTTTCGGCGATCGTTAATCGCGCAGATGATTGCAACGTTTTTTGTATGTTAATGCATTAGCTCAGTGCTTTTCAACCTGTGGCACCATCCGCACTGGTGCGGATGTGAAAATTTGTAGTACGGATGGGCAACATGGTGGGGATGACAATCGCCCAATAAAAGGTTGTGTAGTCTAAGAAATTTTCATATTTGGTTATGTACACTAGCTTCAAGAAGCAACGCTAATCCTTCCCCTTTATTCGTGGGGTTCGCAAACATTTCATGCGCGGTTTGGCCGCATTGTGCGGATGAAATTTTCGTGCAACAGAAAAGAGCGGATAGAATTTAAAATGGTTGAAAAGCACTGCATTAGCTAATTAATATTGCTCGGATTATCGGTAATTTTTTTTTTTAGCAGGTAGTTTTATATTAACTAATCCCATTGGAATTACCTGTTTGACCTGTCCTTTTATAAATTTAATGAAACTTTAAGAGATTTAGGTTGATGAAACAACTAAAACATTCCAACAAATTGACATAGTAGTTTCTGAATTAACTGAAGTTCGAGTTTATACATTTCTCCCTTCTCTATACAACGACTATAAGTGTTCACGAATCATTTCAATACATCTCTCCAATCTGTCAAAACATAATTGCCTTCTCCAACAACATTGCCACAACGCATCACCCGCAAAACATCTACTACACTACACTAGACCATACTGCTTCCGTGTTCCGTGCTGCCTGCTACTTGACACCACCCTCATTCTGGCAGAATTCTGGCAGAATAATTTTGCAAATTTGCCACATTTTACAAGGTACAACAGACATTTACTCAAAAATTGGTTTCTTTTGGATTAGAATCAAATTACAGAGATGAGCAAGCAGTTCAAACCTCAAAAAACATTTAAACAAAATTTTCCGAACCTGCATCAATAAAAAAAATCGCGAATTAAAAAAATCGCCTGGTTTTGCGATTCAGCATAATGGCGGCATGCAAAAAACTTCCCTAACACAAAGAATTCTGCTCGGCGTTCTTGCAATAGGTGCCAATATTGACCAACATCATGAGAACGGAAATTTAATGCTCTAGCACATGCAATTAACAAATTTGAAATTAAGGTGCCGGATGACCTTCAAATCGCCCATCGAAGACGACCCGCTTTTTGCGAATCAGCAGCATAATGGCGTAATGTCTTGGTCAATATTGGCACCTATTGCAAGAACGCCGAGCAGAATTGTTTTAATAGGGAAGTTTTTCGCATGCCGACATTACGCCATTATGCTGCTGATTCGCAAAAAGCGGGTCGTCTTCGATGGGCGATTTGAAGGTCATCCGGCACCTTAATTTCAAATTTGTTAATTGCATGTGGTAGAGCATTAAATTTCCGTTCTCGTGATCTTGGTCAATATTGGCACCTATTGCAAGAACGCCGAGCAGAATTGTTTTAATAGGGAAGTTTTTCGCATGCCGACATTACGCCATTATGCTGCTGATTCGCAAAAAGCGGGTCGTCTTCGATGGGCGATTTGAAGGTCATCCGGCACCTTAATTTCAAATTTGTTAATTGCATGTGGTAGAGCATTAAATTTCCGTTCTCGTGATCTTGGTCAATATTGGCACCTATTGCAAGAACGCCGAGCAGAATTGTTTTAATAGGGAAGTTTTTCGCATGCCGACATTACGCCATTATGCTGCTGATTCGCAAAAAGCGGGTCGTCTTCGATGGGCGATTTGAAGGTCATCCGGCACCTTAATTTCAAATTTGTTAATTGCATGTGCTAGAGCATTAAATTTCCGTTCTCGTGATGTTGGTCAATATTGGCACCTATTGCAAGAACGCCGAGCAGAATTGTTTTAATAGGGAAGTTTTTCGCATGCCGACATCGCCATTATGCTGCTGATTCGCAAAAAGCGGGTCGTCTTCGATGGGCGATTTGAAGGTCATCCGGCACCTTAATTTCAAATTTGTTAATTGCATGTGGTAGAGCATTAAATTTCCGTTCTCATGATGTTGGTCAATATTGGCACCTATTGCAAGAACGCCGAGCAGAATTGTTTTAATAGGGAAGTTTTTCGCATGCCGACATTACGCCATTATGCTGCTGATTCGCAAAAAGCGGGTCGTCTTCGATGGGCGATTTGAAGGTCATCCGGCACCTTCATTTCAAATTTGTTAATTGCATGTGGTAGAGCATTAAATTTCCGTTCTCGTGATATTGGTCAATATTGGCACCTATTGCAAGAACGCCGAGCAGAATTGTTTTAATAGGGAAGTTTTTCGCATGCCGACATTACGCCATTATGCTGCTGATTCGCAAAAAGCGGGTCGTCTTCGATGGGCGATTTGAAGATCATCCGGCACCTTCATTTCAAATTTGTTAATTGCATGTGGTAGAGCATTAAATTTCCGTTCTCGTGATGTTGGTCAATATTGGCACCTATTGCAAGAACGCCGAGCAAAATTGTTTTAATAGGGAAGTTTTTCGCATGCCGACATTACGCCATTATGCTGCTGATTCGCAAAAAGCGGGTCGTCTTCGATGGGCGATTTGAAGGTCATCCGGCACCTTAATTTCAAATTTGTTAATTGCATGTGGTAGAGCATTAAATTTCCGTTCTCGTGATCTTGGTCAATATTGGCACCTATTGCAAGAACGCCGAGCAGAATTGTTTTAATAGGGAAGTTTTTCGCATGCCGACATCACGCCATTATGCTGCTGATTCGCAAAAAGCGGGTCGTCTTCGATGGGCGATTTGAAGGTCATCCGGCACCTTAATTTCAAATTTGTTAATTGCATGTGCTAGAGCATTAAATTTCCGTTCTCATGATGTTGGTCAATATTGGCACCTATTGCAAGAACGCCGAGCAGAATTGTTTTAATAGGGAAGTTTTTCGCATGCCGACATTACGCCATTATGCTGCTGATTCGCAAAAAGCGGGTCGTCTTCGATGGGCGATTTGAAGGTCATCCGGCACCTTAATTTCAAATTTGTTAATTGCATGTGGTAGAACATTAAATTTCCGTTCTCGTGATGTTGGTCAATATTGGCACCTATTGCAAGAACGCCGAGCAGAATTGTTTTAATAGGGAAGTTTTTCGCATGCCGACATTACGCCATTATGCTGCTGATTCGCAAAAAGCGGGTCGTCTTCGATGGGCGATTTGAAGGTCATCCGGCACCTTAATTTCAAATTTGTTAATTGCATGTGGTAGAGCATTAAATTTCCGTTCTCGTGATATTGGTCAATATTGGCACCTATTACAAGAACGCCGAGCAGAATTCTTTGTATTAGGGAAGTTTTTTGCATGCCACAATTATGCTGAATCGCAAAACCAGGCGATTTTTTTAATTCGCGATTTTTTTGATTGATACAGCTGCGAAAAAATTTGTTTAAATGTTTTTTGAGGTTTGAACTGCTTGCTCATCTCTGTAATTTGATTCTAATCCAAAAAAAACAATTTTTGAGTATATGCCTGTTGTACCTTGTAAAATGTGGCAAATTTGCAAAATTATTCTGCCAGAATTCTGCCAGAATGAGGGTGGTTACTTGACTGGTGTCACTCACTTCCGCGAAATATTTTGTTTTCACCTAAATAATTTCACGCTTGAATGAATTACTTCTGACGTCTATCTGGCCGAAGAGAAAATCTTAAATGTCATGTCAAACCATAGAATACTAAAAGTATTCTATGTTTTAGTATTCTATGGCCAAACCAAACATTTCTTTATGTAACATGAATACATACTTCACATGTATGTGATGGTAATTCTATGAAGATTATAAATACTTTCCGGGACTAATATTTTTCTAAAAATCGCTCTATAGGTAGTGTTACGAAAAATTAACTATTGTCATTCTGGCGAAATAAAAAAAAAGAAATTTAAAAAAGCGTTCCGCATCACTAACCACAACGTTCACATAATATTTTCAATTTTACTTCAGGTTGAGCATAATCCTGTCATTCCGGAAAAACAAATTATATGTCAATTGTCAAAACAATTATCAGGGCAAACATTTAATTGCTATGTCACACCAAATATTCCTTCATATGGCATAAATCACAGCGTATCAGAGAGCTCCCCAAAAAACGTAATTCAGGGACGCTTTAAACACTTTCCGGGACTAATATTATTCTGAAAATAGCCCTAAGTTAGAGTACAGCATCAGCTAAACGCTCATATCGAAATAAAATGGGACATAAGCGCCGTTTGGCATCAAAATGACTTTTTCCGTCAACAATTAGAAACGAACTGTGATATACAATAATATTCTATTGACGCTTTAAACACTTTCCGGGACTAATATTTTTTTTAAATCGCCCAATAGGTAGAGTACAGCATCAGTTAATAGCTCACATCAAAATAAAATGGGACATAAGCGCCGTTTTCCATCGAAATGACTTTTTCCGTGAACAATTAAAAACGAACTATGATATACGATGATATTCTATTGACGCTTTAAACACTTTCCGGGACTAATATTTTTCTTAAAATCGCCCAATAGGTAGAGTACAGCATCAGCTAATAGCTCATATGAAAATAAAATGGGACATAAGCGCCGTTTTCCATCGAAATGACTTTTTCCGTCAACAATTAAAAACGAACTATGATATTCGATGAAATTCTATTGACGCTTTAAACACTTTCCGGGACTAATATTTTTCTAAAAATCGCCCTATAGGTAGAGTACAGCATCAGCTAATAGTTCATAGCAAAATAAAATGGGATATAAGCGCCGTTTTCCATCGAAATGACTTTTTCCGCATGCTCTTGTTAATATGCCAATACTTTAAAACCAAAACTTTGCGTACTCTCACTACAATCCAGTCGCATAAAATGATTTGAAAATTTGTGTAAAGTATGGAAGCAGAGAGCACACAACAGACAATTCTCATTTTCTTGTAACAGTAGCGTTTATTACAACCTCTTTGTTTGGAAACTGAATTGTTTAGTTTTCCGTCTTGGATCTTGTTGTGTTCCTCTGAATGCAATAATGCGCACAGCGCCATGCAATTGTTTCTTTTGTCTGAGAAACTCGCCGTTTCTCCCTTTTCAAGTATCAAAGCGAGGCTCATAATGCATTTGGAATGGGTAACAGTGTCTTTTAAAATAACCGCCCAATAAACCGCAACCCGCAACCCGCAAAAAATAACCGCAACTCGATGTCGAAAACCAGCCCAATTGGGCGGGAAAACTGCAACACTGGCAACCCTGCATTTAAGAAATATGGTGCCATTTCTCTGTCCCAATAATGGTGTACTGTTGCTGATTGTTGTGCAGTCCATTTTTTATTACTTTCTGTTTAACTAAATGTAAAAAAAATCTTTGAGTATAGAAACAAATATAAAAATATACAAAAACTAATTAACAAAAAATTGAATAAAATAATCCAAAAAAAATTTCTGTTAAAAAATTCAATTTCACTAAGTGTGACAGAGATAACGTCCTTCTGATGCGCGGAACATTGAATGTCAAATACTTATTTGAAAACTGAAAATAGGCTTTGACCACCAGGTATCATAATGAATTATGAATCTGACGCTCTTCTGGTGGAGAACAACAAATATACACCTTTTGTTTAAAAAATATTGTATTTTCTGACGTTTCGCCTGTACGTACGACTAGGCTTCTTCAGAGAATAAAACAAACACAGTAGCGAAGCGAACCCACAGGGCAAAGAAATTGAGCGACGAAAAACAAAAGGGCGTAACAGCTAAAACACAGCGGGACATAATTCAATGGACAACATCGATCATGGGTCAAACGGCCAAACATGGGAAACAAAAGTCACGAATTGTTACGGGCGAAATTGCGGAACACGGGCGAAAGTACTTTTCCATCGTTCCGATTTAAAACATTCGGTAGCGAATTAATATAATAATTTTCCACAACCAAATTTTTTGGTGATTGTTTCGCGGACATTGGTTTTAAGTACATTTTGCTACATATTTTAACAAACGTCGCTGCATAGCCTAAATTGGCGAGCCTGTCCTCCTTGATACTTAACCACGCAAAATTGTAACCTTCTTAATAACAACCGCGCAAGTTGAATTGTAGGTACCTTCGTCCAATAATTGTCTTTATTTGTATACTATGTCGACTACTAAGTTTTTCAGTAATCACACGCAAGCAGGCACGCCATTTGTCCAATAGTGATCATATCGATTTGTTTTGTCCCACGAAAAGTTTGGTGCCTATTCAGTCAGTCCTGATAACTTTTCCTGATTTGTTTGCGCAGACCACAGCTTTATAATTGCCTCCAATGTGGAAAGACTTCCCAAAACAAAATACTTTAACCATAGCAAATAAGTTTTGCAGTAAGGTGCAAGGATCGAAGATAGCTATTTTTTTCAAAGATATGACACATTGTTTCTTTACAACTTAATAAAAGCTTGTAGTAATTTATAATAAAAGCCAATCTGCATTTAAAGTTGATTAATAAAAATACGGAAAAACACTGTTAATTTTATGCGAATATTTTAGAAATAAATTTTATGTTGTATTGATGAATACGTGGCCGAATCGCTAGTATGTATCTTTTTTGAATGCGTGACTGATGGCAACTTGGTGTTGGTTACGGATCTAAAGCCTTAACTTTTTTGATAAAAATCCTCGATCCACAGCAGGCACAACGTCAGTTCGCACAGTCTACATACTCTTATACTCAGCTTGTTTTGGCTTTTTGAAGCAAAATATTGCTGATTAGTTTAGGTCACGTATAGCTTTGTAGTTTTTTTTTTTTTTAATCCAAGTCAAATTGTTTTAATTTCCTTTCGACGGATACGGCATAACAATGATTTTAGATTTGGTATTGTCATGTTCCAAACC
Organism: Ascidia mentula; assembly: GCF_947561715.1. Lineage (NCBI taxonomy): Eukaryota > Metazoa > Chordata > Ascidiacea > Phlebobranchia > Ascidiidae > Ascidia > Ascidia mentula. Next base: position 7,261,964 of record NC_138574.1, on the reverse strand, counting down.
AGTACAGGGGAATGCACAAATTAATGTTTTTTTGTGTTAGTGCAATTGCACGGGGCAATCGCGATATGTCGCGACCACGTTCTCGAAACGACACTTACTTCACAATACCTAAAACTACCAGACAAAGCAGTCGGAGGAGCAGCATAACACTGCAAATTACAAAGGGCAATTAATCGTCTCATTTCGCAACCTGACGTTCAAATAGACTTGGTTGCTATGCAAGAATACCCTGCTTTGGGCAGTAGGTCATTTAAAAATCTGCACTGTGATTTACCTGCGATGCTCAACAGTATTAGTAAGTTTTAAAAAGCTACTTATTTTCCGACCGCAGATTACATACATCCTTCCTTATAAAACTGCGTGTCCATAAAATGCGTTGAAGCAGAATTGCAGCTACGGCCAAGCCGCGGATCAAACTTCGCATTTGCAATTGCTCATTCTCATTGAGCCATTTTCTTTACACATTAGCCCGCACCTTCCAACCGTTACAGTGCCAAAGCTGTTCAGTACTAAAACTATGTTTTTTTTGTTTTCTCTCCACGATATCGTTATATTATGTATACCTAAAACCATTGAATTGACGTTATTGTAACGTCCGTTGAACGCGCCCCGGTTCTTGGCGCGGAACGTCACACGAGGCGGAATTCCCGCAGTTGAAACGCGTGTCTTTAATGGGCCTCAAACTCGCTCGCTCACTCAGTTGATGTTATTTTGTTATCAAATGTGCAGTACGCACTCGTACGCAAGATGGAATGTATTTGAAATGTAGACGTTACAGACGTCGGGAGGAGACGAAAGACACGTAGGACACGTGGACCCTTGGAACACGGTTTCTACACAGAAGGCAATGTGTCAAACAAATACACTTCACGTAGATAATTACAGCATAAGGCTCACCAACTATTTGGGAACCGGGAAACTCTGGACCACAAAGACGGTCGAAGCAGTTACTGTCGCACACCTAAACGAAACAGGCAGCATAAACTACAATGCGCCACTATGACGTAACACACACAATGCTTACCGATAACTTTGGGCGACAGAAGATTGAATACCACACGCTTCACGTGTGTACAAATGCAAGAGAGACACTGCGAGTACAAAGACAGCGTCAACACCGTGTGTAAACTTAATCACTTTAACAAGGGCAGCTATACTGTTCAGCGAACTGACTTCTAAGTCATCGCAGTTAAATTAGCCAAAATTACAATTTACACATTTCGGTTATTCGGTACTTCAGTCGTTTCACACATATGTACAAATAGACTCACCAGAAAATGCTCGCTCGCAACACAAAAAACCTTTTGCAAGAATGAAATGACGTAGCACTGTGCTGCACAGTTGTCGGACACAAAAAGGACGAAACCACGTTCAGGGTTGCCAGAATATTTTTTTTGTTTAGAGCCAAACAACACGACAAAAAACGCCAAAAAGCGCCAAAACTAGTTTTGAGTGAAACAGAAAAGAGCCAATCGTTTATATACTGTATTGTTTAATTTTCTGCTTCCCGAACATATGTTCAATTGTATTTACAGGCAAATTACATTCATGCGGTAGAGCAACATACAATCTCTTCTTTGTTTATTTATGCTCTTGGATTATATCCGTCTTTCTATGTGCATAGCAGTGCCAGTGCTACGCAAACTTTTCACAAACAGTCTTTCAAAACTCAAATTATGACGTCACTATAGAAGTAGTCAAGTTTACGCTACCCAGGCATACAGTTTGCAACGCTTCTGTACTAGCTTGGGCTGTGATGCGTGACGTTTTTACCGAAAAGAAGCATACCGCGAACCTGTTTCGTCACGAACGAGCCCGGGCAACTTCCGAACGCAAAGCTAACAGGAAAAACGCCAGAAAAGGGCCAAATAAGCCAAACCAAATTTTGGGCGCCAGACAAAATGGAAAAAAGCCAAATTCAGGGAATTTGGCGCCGAAAGCGCCAATCTGGCAACCCTGACCACGTTGCGTTGTCACTTAAAACCTGGTCTCTTATTATTGCGTCACAGACCGTATGATATTGCAACACACATTAGTGTAGAGAAAAATGCGCATTCATAGAAATCGGCAATTACTGGCAAACAAGATGTAACAGTTATCTTCTACTCTCACGCAAAAACACAAGACGTTTGTCACGTACAAATTTACCTTTCGACTTTATAGTTATATAGTAGAGCGGAAGAAGTACAAGACGACAGAATTTATTAATAGTTTAGATTTAACTAGATTAAAGGGATATTTAACTTTTGTTTGAGTATATTCCGCAAATGAACATTGATTAAAGCTGGAGCCAGTTCAACGTTCTCTGCTTAATCCTAAGTGCGAAAAACAAAAAACAACCATCTCCACTGATTCCATGTCCGCGACAACTCAATAATCTCAGCGTGCGTTTGACGCACGAACTTCACCAAACCACGCGGAAAACATTTTTCTTTTTTTCGCCTGTTTGTAGTGAGATACATTTGTTGCGTATTGTGAATGTCGTTGATTTCGATTACAATGTGCAAAGTTATTTTTGATTGAAGTTACTTGACTGTTTATTGAGTCAGTGCTTCTTTTTGTATGTATGTTTGAACATACGTCGCAAAGTTCTCAAACAAACACCCATCGCAGTTGGACAGTTATATATTTTTGGGCTTTCAACAATAAATACTTGGCGAACGACTTTCCCATAAACTGTAACCAGGGTGCGATTCGGAGGCGGTAATTATTTAACCTTTAACTCGAGGCGCAGCGAACGAGTCTCAGTAAAACGCCCTCAACTGATTTATTCCGTCTCCTCTGGTCAACCACTAAATCGGGGATCACTGCCAGCTAACTGGACTAAAATTCTGGCACTAATGCCAAAATTGATAACGTTTGATTGAAACCATTTTTGTAAGTTTAGTCACACTCGCTAGTATGCGGATCTATAAACTATGTCATAAAATGACATTAACCACTGAAAAAAACGGGATATATTGACAGCCGAAACAAGCCGTTGAATCGAGACGGTCCTCGCCATTTCGGGACGTATGGTAAGTCACACACCAGTGTTACTCGCATGTAACCAACAGGATGCACTTTGGCAAATGAATACTGTTTCGCGGGGGTGAAAATGTAGTCATACCTGTAAGTGCATTACATAGCCGCGTGTAGTGTTTGAAAGGATTGTTATCCTTTCTGGCCATTCTAGTCTATACAAAACTTGATTCTGTTTGATTGCGATAATAATTATTTATCCGCCTGTCGAGTGCTCAGGGGAACAGATAACTCAGTGACAACTAGACAACATGTCAGCCGACCTTTACTGAGACTCATTGCGCTGTCATCATCGCTCACCATGCACCTCACAGCAAAATATTTCTGTTTAAATTATTACGCACGCCATTGGAAACACAACACGACGAGAATTTTTTGCAAACTAATTGGTGGCAGTCGCACCAGGAATATATGACGAAAAAAAGAACAGAAGTTGTGCACTCAAACAATCAAAACGACAGGACGCCAATAAAAACCTAAAAACATTTAGCTGCAGCAAAAGCGTCACGAACTACTAGACCTACTCATTCAATATTCGTCATTGTCTGTAGGGTCGCCTTTCTATATCTGCTACAGACTCACAACTTATTCAAAGAGGTCACACCTTTCCAACATTTTAGTTTCGACTATTTGGCTACATATATATATATACATGTAAATTTCCGACAAATAGTAAACCAGATCGGAAATTTACACCGTGCTACCCTGGCAGTATAGTTACTTCAATTAGCATTTAGTGGGATTTACTTCACGGTAATTCAATCCAGGTTTTAGATCACAGATTTGTATTTTTTTAACCAACCGGGATTTGAACACGGTACATCGTGGATACGAATCCCGATCAGGTTTTCTTATTGATATATGGGTCGGGCGCTTGACCATCAATCAAATACGTTTCGACAGACGGAAAATGCCCACCTAGTAGACCTATATGTCTCTTTACAACCATAACGTATCAAAAGAATCAGTGGGGCGTGGATCCATTTTACAATTGTGGGACCCACAGTTGTATTTTAACTCTCCTATACAAAATGACTCCAAAGCTAGTTGCTAAATAAAGCCGCGCTAGGACTGTTTATGTCATACTGTTGGTAACAAACATTTCCAGGAGTCCTTTCAAATCTATTTGTGTATTTTCCATCAAGGTGAAATATTTTTAGAAATTTGAAAAATATTAGAGCCCTATGTACGAAACAAGCAACGGTTATTAGCAAACAAGAGAAAAAAAACGACAGGTGCATCATTGAAGATGAACTTGAAGGCAGCATTTCTTTTATTTGGATATCATATTGGTTCATTAGGTCCGTGAAAGTATGCTAAAAACAATAATTCCTATAAAGTAAAAGAACAGAAGTTAATCTGGAAACGCGAAAAACAACGCCGATAAAAGCCGGGTGTGGTTGTGTCTGTGGCGTCCGCAAATGATGACGTTCGAGTATACACCACATGACAATGGTGTAAAATGACTTCATGTCATTTTAAACGCAGCCTTGTCACTTACGAAGTTGCCTCCATTGATTTTTGCAGAGCAGGAAAAAAATAATTCCGTAAAATTCATGAAAGTGTATAAGTATGATATCGGTTCATTTTGGGCTGAGATCAGTGGAAACTGGAGTTTATTGCCGTTATGACGTAATAATCGCAAGATCAGCATTGCTGAAACATTGCTTTTATGACTGAAAAAGTCATTTCGATGGAAAACGGCGCTTATGGCGATTTTAAGAAAAATATTAGTCCCGGAAAGTGTTTAAAGCGTCAATAGAATATCATCGTATATCATAGTTCGTTTTTAATTGTTCACGGAAAAAGTCATTTCGATGGAAAACGGCGCTTATGTCCCATTTTATTTTGATATGAGCTATTAACTGATGCTGTACTCTACCTATTGGGCGATTTTTAGAAAAATATTAGTCCCGGAAAGTGTTGAAAGTATAATTTTATTATTATCAGCTCTAATTCATTTTAACCTGTCAGTGTAAGCTGGAGTTTGATGCATTTATGACGTAATAGTCACTCGTTCCGAGGTGCTTCAAGGTTCTTTTGATGGCAGAAAGAGTCATTTCGTTGGGAAACGGCGCTTGTGTCCCATTTTATTTTGCTAAGAGCTATTAGCTGATGCTGTACTCTACCTATAGGGCGATTTTTAGAAAAATATTAGTTCCGGAAAGTTTTTGAAGTGTCAATAGAATATCATCGAATATCATAGTTCGGTTTTAATTGTTGACGGAAAAAGTCATTTCGATGGAAAACGGCGCTTGTGTCCCATTTTATTTTGATATGAGCGTTTAGCTGATGCTGTACTCTACCTATAGGGCGATTTTTAGAAAAATATTAGTCCCGGAAAGTGTTTAAAGCGTCAATAGAATTTTTAATTTTGAAATTTGTTGCAAATAATGCGGAACGATTTTTCTAATTTTTTTTTTTTATTTCGCCAGAATGACAACAGTTAATTTTTACTATTGTTATTCTGGCGAAATAAAAAAAAAAATTAGAAAAATCGTTCCGCATTATTTGCAACAAATTTCAAATTTAAAAATTTCAAATTATGTTTTGAGTTGTATCCGACGTCATATTTATGTTGTGCTTTCGTGGCATGGACTGTATTTTTATTAACGTCGGATAATAACTATACGGCCTGAATCCATATCAACTCATTTACGGCAATTCATTCGTTTGCACGGAAGACAACTAAATATCCGGCCGACCTGTTTCGTGACACTTCCAGCAACAAGCTGTATCTTTGGTTAAAAAAGATCAGAGATGAATAGAGTCATTCAGAGTTATTAAGTCAGTGATTAAATCATACCTTTACGCATTCGAGTCTGGTTTTTCTAACAGTCTATAATTCAACTCGGGGTTTCAAACAGACATAAGACTTTAGCACGCGTGGTTTGTAAAGTTTTATTGTAATACTCCTGCGATTTATGAATTAAACTGACAGATTGACTTTGGGTTAGAGAGTAGCCTTTTTATCAGGAGTCAGATATACGGAAGTGTTAATATTTTGTGTAGACGTTTTGACGTCTTCGTTAGGCCTTGTGTGATTCTCAGCCCTACATAAAAAAGTGGTGACACCTTTGACGTGATATTTGAACGGGCATTTTCACTTTCTGATTTACCTGTGTCGCACAAGGTTTCTGGTGTAATTCCCCAATTTATAAAAAGTGCGATTAAGTTCAAATGGGTTGGAAAGTCAAACTCGTTGATCACACCAGGTAATTTCGATGCTTAATCTCACGCAGCTACTGAGGCAGACATGAGTTCGAGTAACAGCGATATGTTGATGATTTGCAAGGTAACAATTTGTTCAGTTGCGGATTATACGCTACAGGCAGAGCCGCGCCGCATTATTTAACAGCATTGTCAAATGCGACTATTAGGCCAATCGCTGCAAATCCCGAATCATCATATTCTACAGCTCAGTCTCGCTCGAGTTATTTTGCACCGACTGGAATTAATGACCAGGCTGCATTCATGTTTTTGCCTCGGGATCAGGAAGTAACTCATGTAACTAAAACGTTAGTTTTATTGGCATAAGTGTTTAACGTTACTTAATGGTGAATTGTGGACCCTAGCCTAAACATTTTGTCTGCTTAGAAAGTTCTCCATATGCACAGCAGAGGCGTGGCGCAGTTAAGGGACCTGACGTCTTTCGTGTAGCAAGGTCACACAGATACAATTTTCAGTCATTATGTCGGAATGCCTTAGACCTTCCCTGGTCTTGACGACATGACTTCTATGCCAATGGCATTTAGTCAAGCACGACTGACGTCCCTTTAGGAGAAATCATTGCACTATTTTAGCTAGGGTTGTTATGGCTGGTTGAAGCATGAAACTGCTGCTTAACCTAACTCACGTATAATTATTAATATTTTGGCCCATTTTTTGTGACATTAATTTATCTTAAACTAAATTACCACTTTTAACGTTTTATGGTCTTTGTTGCTGTCTAATCCGAAAACATATTTTTTTACTACTATTGGTGCCACAAACTCAGTCTTCGTCTACTTTTGACATTTTGTTGTAGCGTAAATTTTACGAGGGGACGCCTAACTCTTGTAAGTCCATTATTTTTAGGAAGATCACCTCCAGTTTGGAAGTATTAAGTGTGACGTGTCTTAAAACTTGGCATTATTCCAAAAATTGGCTTTGAGGATAATGGTTACAACTATTGTTGTTGCATATTGCCAGGCCAGCTCTTTATTCACATATGTACCTGAATGAGTACAGATGATTTCTTTACACGAGATGAGCCAATTTACTTTTTGACGGCCATCCAGCTGAGCCCATTTATTTTTTATACGCGCATATTAGGTCGCATGCGGGTCGTTGCCTATGCTTTTTGACGGCCCAAGAGAAAATGTATAAGCATTGGTTGCGCTCGTTTCAATGCGATGGGCGCGTTCAACGGATGTTACATGAAAGTTTCAACTGTTTGTTGAAAGCAAGTTTCAACTGTTTGTTGAAAGCAAGTTTCAAGTGTTTGTTGAAAGAAAGTTTCAACTGTTTGTTAAAAGCAAGTTTGACTATTTGGTAAAGGCAATCTTACCAAGTTCGCCTTTCAATATGGCAGAACCAAGCGTTTCTCCACCGACACTTCCTGATGCTGTCGTTGATCGTCTTCGACGACTCAGTGGACAATACATCATCTCTGAGTGTCTGATGAAGGATCACCGCAACTTGCAAGTGCTTGAGACTGTCTTGGTTACTTTAGAACAGCTTTTTATTGATGTGGTTGACGCCTACAAGGCGCATCCCGAGCTTGCCGATGATCTTGCAAGCGTAAAGAAAAACAAAACTGAATTTGACGACCGAGTTGCCCACTGGGTTTGTGAGGCAAACTCGCAATCTTGTCGTGATTTATCTGGGCATGTAACCAGCCCAGCTGGAAGCGGTGACGGTAGTCTGAAAGACAACAAATCGTCCTGCGGACGAAGTATGCGCTCTAGTTCTTCGACAAGTAGTAGAGCCCGGGTTAAAGTAACAACACAGCTCGCGTGTCTTGCTGTTCAACAGACCGCTCAAAGACAGAAGCTGGCGCGACAACACGCCGAAGAAGAACAGCGCCGAAGGGATGACTTGGAAATGTTGGAGCTGCAACATCGACTGCAGGCCGCCGAGGTGGAAGAGAAGGTTTGGGACGAGATGTCGGGAAACACGGAGTAGGTGACGGTGAGAGGTTCTGGGGAATCATCCGTATCTTCCAGAGAGAAGCCGCTCGAGGATCAGCGTCGCGTCCTGTTTACGTCACCTTCTGTCACGTCGCAGCGAAGCCCTGCGGATCGGCGGTATGTGGTTGACTATGTAGCCCCGGCTGGTTCCTTGTCTAATTCTATGCCTGTAAAGAAACCCTCATGTGAAGGACAAGGTTCTTCTGATCTACCAAATGTAAATGCTACTTCCGCATCTGCTAAGCCAACAAGTGCGCATGGTAGTGAAATCATATCGCTTGTGAAGCACATTAACAGACCCAAGCCTGAAATAATTGTATTTGACGGCAATCCAATGAACTATTGGCGGTCCGTTCGCAATTTTGATTCTCGTATCGATGACGATGGAGCCAAATTGTCGTATTTGATCCAGCATTGTGAAGGCAAGGCCCGTAAACTGATTGAGTACTGCTCTAGACTGAAGGAAAACGGTTACCGACAAGCGAGAGAGTTGCTATTTCAACAATATGGCAAGTCCCATATAATTGCTCTTGCTCATGCCTGTGTAAGGTGCGTTGTGAACGGTCAAGAGTTACGACCAAATGACGCTGCTGGTTTAAGCCAATTGTCACAGTCGCTGCGCGATTGTTTACTTACACTTTCAGACATTGACGAGCATTCCGAGATGAATAACTACCCTACGCTGATTGCGGTGGCAAATCGTTTACCATTCAAGATGCAGGAGAGCTGGAAATGTCATGTTGAGAAAATAGTCAGGACGACTGGCCGTGAACCCCAATCCTGGTCGAATTCGTGGAAACGGAGGACCGGATTGCGAATTCGTTGTTTAGTCGCATGCTGGACGAGCATCGCAACGAAGCCAAGAAAGCAAAAGGTAAAGGTAGTCATGTAAAGGCCTCTAGTCACGTTGTTGTAAAGGAAGAAGAGTCTAAGCCCAAGGCCCGTGCTGGACCTTCCCACGTTCCAGCAGTCCCTCTGTGTCCGTGCTGTTCGGGCAGGCACAACCTTGTAAAGTGCGAGGAATTTAAGTCCCGGTCGTTCCGTGATCGCTTGCGCGTTACCCGACGCCGCAGACTGTGTGACAACTGTTTTCGATTTGGACGTTTTGCTACAAAGTGCAACAGCCTACAGTGAAGGACTGCAACGAGGCTCATCACACTTTGTTGCATCCACCGGAGAAGAGAGAAGACGAATCCTCCCCTGTCATGGGAACCGCACCGGAACGGACTGTCTGTTCGGTTGTGTCGGCAAGTGAAAAGGACTGTCATGCTTCTTCTGGTCGCCAGAATGTCAATCTGATGATGGTTGCCGTTAAGATCAGTGCCAACGGAAGGTGCGTAAACACGTACGCTCTTCTGGATACTGGTTCTGGTGTCACTTTGTGTGACAGGAAGTTAACTGAAAGATGAACCGAGCAACGTGACGCTAAAAACGGTCCACGGAGACAGTCGCAGGCGCGAGGGCAAGAGGGTCGGCTTGACCGTTGCTTTGCTTGATGGTGCTGCAACTGTGGAACTTCCGGAAGTGTTTGCCGTTGATTGTTTGCCCATTTCCGCCAACAAGTTTCCGATAAAGATAGAATTGAACGAACTGCCTCATATCAAGGATCTGTCATTCCCGCGTGTTGACTGCAGTGAAGCCTTGCTGCTGATTGGTTTGGATGTGCCAGAAGCCTTTATCGTGCATGAAGTACGGAAGGGAAAACCGAGGCAGCCTATTGCATTAAGGGTTCCACTTGGATGGGCCTTAGCAGGACCTGTCTGCAAGAAATCAAACGATTGGTTTGCAGCAAACTTTACCCAAGTTGCCGATGATTCGCTACAGGATAAGCTGGAGCGAATGTGGAAGACCGACTTTCAGGATACCAACTGCACAGAGATGCCTATGTCCGGTGAAGACCGGTATGTTTTAGATAAAATGAAGAACGGTGTTAAATTCCAGCAAGGACATTATGAGTTGCCGTTGCCGTGGCGTTCGAAAACGCAGCCGCTGCGCAACAACAGGGACATGGCTCTAAACCGTCTGAGATCTTTGGAACGCCGCCTGATTCGTGATGACTTTCTGCGGGACGCTTACACCAAGACGGTTCAGGGTTACATAGCTAAAGGCTATGCAGAGGAGATTCCCAATGAGAAACAGACCAAAGACGTTGTGTGGTATCTGCCTCATCATCCTCCAGGAAAGGTGCGGGTGGTTTTCGACTGCGCCGCCAAGTATCGCGGACAGTCGCTGAATGAAGCTCTACTTCAGGGCCCGGACCTGACCAACTCGTTGGTTGGTGTCCTTTCAAGATTTTGGATGGGACAGGTGGCTCTCGTGGCCGACGTGGAAGCCATGTTCCATCAGATACGTGTACAACTGACTTATTGCGACGCACTTCGATTCCTGTGGTGGCCCGGAGGCGATATGCCAAAGAAGCCTACGGCACACCGGACGCTGGTTCACCTGTTCGGGGCAGCTTTCTCCCCCTCATGTGCGAGCTTTTGCCTGAAGTAGGCTGCTGATGATTTACGAAACAAGTTTCCAAGTGAGGTCGTCGAAACCATAAAGAAGAATTTCTACGTCGACGACTGTCTGAAGTCTGTATCAACTGAAGCAGACGCTATAAATCCTGTCCAGAGTATTTGCACACTTCTTAAGAGGAAGGGATTTCGTTTGACCAAATGGGTTAGCAACAGCGAGCGTGCTCTCGCGTCCATTGACGAAGAGGAACGAGCAAAATCGGTCAAAGAGTTGAGTCTAGGTGGATCGTCGTGCGAGGGAGTTCTCGGAGTTCTGTGGAACATTTGCTCAGACGAGTTCGGGTTCTCCGTTGACGTAAAGCAGCCGAAGTCCTTTACCAGAAGAGCCATCCTGTCAGTGGTGAGTTCGTTGTATGATCCTCTTGGTTTTGCAGCGCCCGTGATCGTGGTGGCAAAGACGATGCTAAGAGACCTCTGCAGGAAACAACTTGGTTGGGACGACGTGCTTTCCGATGAGGATTCCGAAACATGGAGGAAATGGTTGCAGCAACTACCGCGGTTAAAGGATGTCGTTCTACCTAGATGCGTGAAGCCAAGCAGTTTCGGTAAGGTGCGAAAAACGGAATTGCACCATTTCGCAGATGCGTCATCTACGGCTTATGGTGCGGTGACATACCTGAGGCTGATGGATGAGCGAGGACGCATTCACTGTTCGTTTCTGATGGGCAAAGCACGTGTTGTCCCACTGAAGACGTGAACGATTCCCCGCCTGGAGTTGACGGCCGCCGTTGTTTCAGTCAAGTTGGATCAACTTGCGAGGAAGGAATTGGATCTGGTCGGATGCCAATCTGTGTTCTGGACAGACTCGACTGCCGTTCTTCAAATCATTCGCAACTGCAACAAGCGCTTTCCAGTGTTCGTAGCAAACCGCTTAGCCAAAATTGAAGAGGCATCTCATCCAAATCAGAGGAGGCATGCAAGCACAAAGGTAAACCCTGCTGACGAAGCGTCACAGGGACTTGGTGTAAACAAATTTCTAAGATCTAGCCGATGGCTCAGTGGACACCAGTTTCATAGGGAAAGAGAAGATAAATGGCCCTCTTCCCCCGACCTGTCCAACGTGCCGATCGAGTTTCTTGAAATAAAGAAGGAAGCTCAAACTGTTTGTCTCGTCGCCAACGAGTCTCCCACTGATCGACTTATCGCCAAGTACTCGACCTGGAATCGGCTAAAAAAGGCTGTCGTATGGATGCTCCGATGCAAGTCGATGTTGCTAGCCAAAAGGTCGTCGTGGGCGTCCAAATCAGTTTTATCAAACATGTACAGTAAAAAAATATTTTTTATCGAAAAGTCATATACTGCAAAATGGACAAGTGCTGTAATCGCACAGTTACATACGTTGTGCAACCGCAAAAGCAATACTGGAGTACTAGTGTTTTCCACTGTATAACAAAACATGTAGAGTAAAAAAATTTTTTTTATCGAAAAGTCATATACTGCAAAATGGACAAGTGCTGTAATCGCACAGTTACATACGTTGTGCAACCGCAAAAGCAATACTGGAGTACTAGTGTTTTCCACTATATAATAAAACTTGTACTGAAAAAAAATATTTTTTATCGAAAAGTGATGTACTGCAAAATGGACTAGTGCTGTAATCGCACAGTTGCATACGTTGTGCAACCGCAAAAGCAATACTGGAGTACCAGTGTTTTCCACTGTATAACAAAACTTGTACAGTAAAAAAATATTTTTTATCGAAAAGTCATATAATGCAAAATGGACAAGTGCTGTAATCGCACAGTTACATACGTTGTGCAACCGCAAAACCAATACTGGAGTACTAGTGTTTTCCACTGTATAATAAAACTTGTTTCGGAAAAAAATATTTTTTTGAAAAGTCATATTATGCAAAATGGACAAGTGCTGTAATCGCACAGTTACATACGTTGTGCAACCACAAAACCAATACTGGAGTACTAGTGTTTTCCACTCTATCATAAAACTTGTACAGAAAAAAATATTTTCTATCGAAAAGTAAAAAATGCAAACTGGACAAGTGCTGAAATCGCACAGTTACATACGTTGTGCAACAGCAAAACCAATACTGGAGTACTAGTGTTTTCCACTCTATAATAAAACTTGTACAGTAAAAAAATATTTTTAATCGAAAAGTCATATAATGCAAAATTGACAAGTGCTATAATCGCTCAGTTACATACGTTGTGCAACCGCAAAAGCAATACTGGAGTACCGGTGTTTTCCAATGTATAACAAAACTTGTACTGAAAAAAATATTTTTTATCGAAAAGTCATATACTGCAAAATGGACAAGTGCGTTAATCGCACAGTTACATACGTTGTGCAACCGCAAAGGAATACTGGAGTACCAGTGTTTTCCACTGTATAATAAAACTTGTAAAGTAAAAAAATATTTTTTATCGAAAAGTCTGATTTCAGCACTTGTCTATTTTGCAGTATATGACTTTTCGATTAAAAAATATTTTTTTTCAGTAGAAGCTTTATTATACAGTGGAAAACGCTGGTACTCCACAGAGTAGTAGAGTCCAGCCCACGAACGCTATCACTCTTCACTTATAAGGGATCGGGCACTCTTCACTTATGTGGTATCGGGCACTCTTCACTTGGTCTGAGATCGGGCACTCTTCACTTGGTTTGGGATCGGGCACTGTTCACTTATGTGGGCTTGGTCACATATTGTATGAAAAATAACTTAGATTGGTTCATTTGTTGAATGAGTTGGTCGAGTAAGGACGTAAACCCAAGTGAGAAGTTTTTTGAATGAGCACTGTTCACTAGATGGTATAAAAGAGTTGTGACTGTGAAGGCTTACGGTTTGTTCACTTCTGAGTTGAATTGAAATATGTCATTTCTTACTGGTCGTTCTCTCTTTGGACGAAGAGATAGAAGTGATGCTCAATATTCTTTAACCTCGGTCATATGTGCCCCGGGTGGATTGGTCGAGGGAACGAGGAATTATCCTTGTTTGGACCCTACAAATGTTAATATGGCTGAAGAGAGAAAACGTATAGATTCGTTCAAATATGGATTTTGGCCTTATCATACCCGATCAACACCGGCGGATTTAGCCGAAGCTGGATTTTACTTTATTGGTATTCACGATAAAGTGAAATGTTGGTATTGTGGATGTTGCCTCTTTAACTGGGAACTGAATGACGTTGCTTGGGAAGAACATGCCAAACATTCTCCTGGATGTGAGTTTCTTCTCAAAATCAAAGGTGGGCAATTCGTTGCCGGAATTAGTGGTAAAGGAAAAGATGTGTGCGGTCCGAATTGGGAAGAAGCATGCCTTCGTGAAGAGAAGAGAAGAGACTGGCTGAAACACAAAATGAAATAACTAATTCAGATGCAATTTCTTTCCTAAAGTGTTTTGGGCTATATTAACCTAAGTTTTGTGTTCGTTCTATCGAATAAACAACATTTGCCTAAAGCAGCTGAGGTTGTAACCTATGAGAACAGTCTAAAGAAAAGCGTTTAAAAGCGCAACGAACATAAAAAACTTTTAGTTTGTTAAAAATCTGTTTGCGAAAACACCATGGATTTTATTCACCCTTTCACTTGCCTTGTAGCTGGTCCGACTAGTTGTGGTAAAACGTTCTTTGTGAAACGTCTCATAAACGAGAAGTTAACTTCACCAAATCCCCAACCATTGTATGGTGTTATGGCGAGTGGCAAGGGGCGTACGAAGGGATTAACGGTGTGGAATTTGTTCGGGGATTGGCAACTGATTTTGATTCGTCAGAGAGAACACTTTTGATTATTGATGATTTAATGAGTGAATGCGACAAAAGCGTGACCAATCTTTTCACAAAAGGGAGCCACCACAAAAATATAAGTGTGATATACATTGTTCAGAATTTATTTCACAAAGGAAAGGAGCAACGCACTATCAGCTTGAACGCGCATTACCTCGTTGTTTTCAAAAATCCAAGAGACGCATCTCAAATAACTCATCTTGCCAAACAAGTCCAACCAGGGCGGACGCGTGCCGTTCAGGAATCATATAGTGACGCGACCTCTCGTCCACACGGTTATTTACTTTTTGACTTCAAGCAGAGCACAGCAGAAAAATTTCGTTTAAGAACCAACATTTTTCGCGGTGAAACCCAGATTGTGTACGTACCAAAATCTCTGTAGCATGTCAAGGCGACTACATGACCAAGCTCCAGTTCTTACGACACTCGCTAAAGCCAAACCCAAGCTTGCTCGGTCGATTATAAAAGTCGCTGATCGTGAATTAATCCAGTGCATTTGCGAATGTGCATACAACGTTTTGAAGGGGAACGTAACATTGACACCCACGGAACGAGCCAAACTTTGCAGATATAAAAACGGCATCCGTGAACTTGGAAAAAGTCAACTCCTGCAAAACGAAAACGTCAGATTATACAACGTGGAGGATTTTTATCAGCGTTGTTAGCTCCGTTGATTGGCAGCATAATACCCGCCGTCACTAGTCTTTTGTCTGGTGGGAAGTGAAATGGAAAGTGTTCAAAAATTCGTTTTGGTGGACCCTCGTATTTTGAAAAGTCTACAGGGAAACACACCTTCACAAACGACGCCTGTTGAAAACGCATTAACCACACTCGATCGGAAAATGAAGGACATCATAAACGAGCCTGGGACGATGGAAGACAAAGTAAAACTTTACAACCAGGCACTTCAACGGTATCAATTTTATAAGGACACCCTTGTGAATAAACCACTTAAGTTTACGGTTACCGAAGAACTTCGAGGAAAAACTGTGGCTGGAGAAGTTGAGGAAACAAAGAAAAATGTTGTCGAAAGTCGTGTAATTGATTCTATGCCGAAGACGTTTAAATACAAAGCAAAGCGAGTCATTGATATTATCAAGGAAAGTCCAGAAATTGATTTCAACTCGACAGGAGAGCTTTCGGTTAAAGGGGAAGTTGTTAAGGGAAGCAACATTGAGGATCTGATTCACAATGCTGTGCGACGCCGCGGATCGACGTCAACGACGCCTATCGGATGGACTGATTTCCAGTCGGCATTGGAAAAAGCAAATGCACCAAAGTCATTGCTTGGGTATACAAATACAAGACCCGCGCCAGGCCAGCGCCCAGTTGGATCTAAACCGCCACCGGTGCAGAATAGACGATTTGCAAAGCAATGGGTAAATCTGTAAAGTTTTCTGAGGAATATTATTCCCCCTTGCAACCAGGAAGTCTCGGGGGCGTGAAGCGCCTCGCCCGTGCTTCAAAACGAAAAAGAGTTGAAGTAAAAGATTGGCTGCGAAAGCAGGACACTTACACACTCCACAAACCTCTACGTCGAAATTTTAAACGTCTTCGTGTTGTAGTTGGAGGTATTGAATATATATTTCGATGTATGGGCATACGTGAAGTACCGCCATAAACGCTCCTTCAAGGTCCGATTAAATCGCTCAACAATGGAGGCTTTGGTTTCGTCATTGTACGTCGTAAAAAAATGAATCCCGTGATTTTGTAACCAATTTTGTAAAAGTTTATTCACAAACTCTTTGCCACGATCTGTCTGTAATTTCTGCGGTTGGCGGTCCCCATCTTGCAAGATTTTTTCGAAAGCTCGCACAAGACTTGGCCCCGTTTTTTGTTTTATTGGGACAACCCACGCATACTTTGAAAACACATCAATAACGGTAAGTAAGTATTTGAACCCACTGTTGTAACGACTTAGTTTCACCAAATCAACCAAATCAGCCTGCCACTGAAAATCAATACCTCCGACTACAACACGAAGACGTTTAAAATTTCGACGTAGAGGTTTGTGGAGTGTGTAAGTGTCCTGCTTTCGCAGCCAATCTTTTACTTCAACTCTTTTTCGTTTTGAAGCACGGGCGAGGCGCTTCACGCCCCCGAGACTTCCTGGTTGCAAGGGGGAATAATATTCCTCAGAAAACTTTACAGATTTACCCATTGCTTTGCAAATCGTCTATTCTGCACCGATGGCGGTTTAGATCCAACTGGGCGCTGGCCTGGCGCGGGTCTTGTATTTGTATACCCAAGCAATGACTTTGGTGCATTTGCTTTTTCCAATGCCGACTGGAAATCAGTCCATCCGATAGGCGTCGTTGACGTCGATCCGCGGCGTCGCACAGCATTGTGAATCAGATCCTCAATGTTGCTTCCCTTAACAACTTCCCCTTTAACCGAAAGCTCTTCTGTCGAGTTGAAATCAATTTCTGGACATTCCTTGATAATATCAATGACTCGCTTTGCTTTGTATCTAAACGTCTTCGGCATAGAATCAATTACACGACTTTCGACAACATTTTTCTTTGTTTCCTCAACTTCAGTGGAAAACGCTGGTACTCCAGTATTGCTTTTAAGGTTGCACAACGTATGTAACTATGCGATTTCAGCACTTGTCCATTTTGCAGTATATAACTTTTCGTAAAAAAATATTTTTTTTCAGTACAAGCTTTATTATGCAGTGGAAAACGCTGGTACTCCAGTGTGGCTTTTGCGGTTGCACAAAGTATGTAACTATGCAATTTCAGCACTTGTCCATTTTGCAGTATTTGACTTTTCGTAAAAAAATATTTTTTTTCAGTACAAGCTTTATTATACAGTGGAAAACGCTGGTACTCCAGTATTGCTTTTGCGGTTGCACAACGTATGTAACTGTGCGATTTCAGCACTTGTCCATTTTGGAGTATATGACTTTTCGATAAAAAATATTTTCTTTCAGTACAAGCTTTATTAAAGAGTGGAAAACACTGGTACTCCAGTATTGCATTTGCGGTTGCACAACGTATGTAACAGTGCAATTTCAGCACTTGTCCATTTTGCAGTATATGACTTTTCGATAAAAAATATTTTTTTTCAGTACAAGCTTTATTATTCAGTGGAAAACGCTGGTACTCCAGAATTGCTTTTGAGGTTGCACAACGTATGTAACTATGCGATTTCAGCACTTGTCCATTTTGAAGTACATCACTTTTCGTAAACAAATGTATTTTTTCAGAACAAGCTTTATTATGCAGTGGAAAACGCTGGAACTCCAGTGTTGCTTTTGCGGTTGCACAACGTATGTAACTATGCGATTTCAGCCATTGTCCATTTTGCAGAAAATGACTTTTCGTAAAACAATATTTTTTTTCAGTGCAAGCTCTATTATACAGTGGAAAACGCTGGTACTCCAGTATTGCTTTTGCGGTTGCACAAAGTATGTAACTATGCGATTTCAGCACTTGTCCATTTTGCAGTACATCACTTTTCGATAAAAAATATTTTTTTTCAGTACAAGCTTTATTATGCAGTGGAAAACGCTGGTACTCCAGTGTTGCTTTGGCGGTTGCACAACGTATGTAACTATGCGATTTCAGCACTTGTCCATTTTGCAGTATATGACTTTTCGATAAAAAATATTTTTTTTCAGTACAAGCTTTATTATTCAGTGGAAAACGCTGGTACTCCAGAATTGCTTTTGAGGTTGCACAACGTATGTAACTATGCGATTTCAGCACTTGTCCATTTTGAAGTACATCACTTTTCGTAAACAAATGTATTTTTTCAGTACAAGCTTTATTATGCAGTGGAAAACGCTGGTACTCCAGTGTTGCTTTTGCGGTTGCACAACGTATGTAACTATGCGATTTCAGCCATTGTCCATTTTGCAGTATATGACTTTTCGTAAAACAATATTTTTTTTCAGTACAAGCTCTATTATACAGTGGAAAACGCTGGTACTCCAGTTTTGCTTTTGCGGTTGCACAAAGTATGTAACTATGCGATTTCAGCACTTGTCCATTTTGCAGTACATCACTTTTCGATAAAAAATATTTTGTTTCAGTACAAGCTTTATTATGCAGTGGAAAACGCTGGTACTCCAGTGTTGCTTTTGAGGTTGCACAACGTATGTAACTATGCGATTTCAGCACTTGTCCATTTTGCAGTACATCACTTTTCGATAAAAAATATTTTTTTTCAGTACAAGCTTTATTATTCAGTGGAAAACGCTGGTACTCCAGAATTGCTTTTGAGGTTGCACAACGTATGTAACTATGCGATTTCAGCACTTGTCTATTTTGCAGTATATGACTTTTCGAAAAAAAATATTTTTTTACAACACAAGCTTTATTATGCAGTGGAAAACGCTGGTACTCCAGTATTTCTTTTGCGGTTGCACAGCGTATGTAACTATGCGATTTCAGCACTTGTCTATTTTGCAGTATATGACTTTTCGAAAAAAAATATTTTTTTACAACACAAGCTTTATTATACAGTGGAAAACGCTGGAACTCCAGTATTGCTTTTGCGGTTGCACAACATATGTAACTATGCAATTTCAGCACTTGTCCATTTTGCACTACATCACTTTTCGACAAAAAATATTTTTTTTCAGTACAAGCTTTATTATACAGTGGAAAACGCTGGCACTCCAGTACTGCTTTTGCGGTTGCACAACGTATGTATTTATGCGATTTCAGCACTTGTCCATTTTGCAGTATATGACTTTTCGATAAAAAATATTTTTTTTCAGTACTAGCTTTATTATACAGTGGAAAACGCTGGTACTCCAGTATTGCTTTTGCGATTGCACAGCGTATGTAACTATGCAATTTCAGCACTTGTCCATTTTGCACCACATCACTTTTCGATAAAAAATATTTTTTTTCAGTACAAGCTTTATTATACAGTGGAAAACGCTGGTACTCCAGTATTGCTTTTGCGGTTGCACAACGTATGTATTTATGCGATTTCAGCACTTGTCCATTTTGCAGTATATGACTTTTCGATAAAAAATATTTTTTTTCAGTACTAGCTTTATTATACAGTGGAAAACGCTGGTACTCCAGTATTGCTTTTGCGATTGCACAGCGTATGTAACTATGCAATTTCAGCACTTGTCCATTTTGCACCACATCACTTTTCGATAATAAATATTTTTTTTCAGTACAAGCTTTATTATACAGTGGAAAACCCTGGTACTCCAGTGTGGCTTTTGCGGTTGCACAAAGTATGTAACTATGCGATTTCAGCACTTGTCCATTTTGCAGTATTTGACTTTTCGTAAAAAAATATTTTTTTTCAGTACAAGCTTTATTATACAGTGGAAAACGCTGGTACTCCAGTATTGCTTTTGCGGTTGCACAACGTATGTAACTGTGCGATTTCAGCACTTGTCCATTTTGGAGTATATGACTTTTCGATAAAAAATATTTTCTTTCAGTACAAGCTTTATTAAAGAGTGGAAAACACTGGTACTCCAGTATTGCATTTGCGGTTGCACAACGTATGTAACAGTGCAATTTCAGCACTTGTCCATTTTGCAGTATATGACTTTTCGATAAAAAATATTTTTTTTCAGTACAAGCTTTATTATTCAGTGGAAAACGCTGGTACTCCAGAATTGCTTTTGAGGTTGCACAACGTATGTAACTATGCGATTTCAGCACTTGTCCATTTTGAAGTACATCACTTTTCGTAAACAAATGTATTTTTTCAGAACAAGCTTTATTATGCAGTGGAAAACGCTGGAACTCCAGTGTTGCTTTTGCGGTTGCACAACGTATGTAACTATGCGATTTCAGCCATTGTCCATTTTGCAGAAAATGACTTTTCGTAAAACAATATTTTTTTTCAGTGCAAGCTCTATTATACAGTGGAAAACGCTGGTACTCCAGTATTGCTTTTGCGGTTGCACAAAGTATGTAACTATGCGATTTCAGCACTTGTCCATTTTGCAGTACATCACTTTTCGATAAAAAATATTTTTTTTCAGTACAAGCTTTATTATGCAGTGGAAAACGCTGGTACTCCAGTGTTGCTTTGGCGGTTGCACAACGTATGTAACTATGCGATTTCAGCACTTGTCCATTTTGCAGTATATGACTTTTCGATAAAAAATATTTTTTTTCAGTACAAGCTTTATTATTCAGTGGAAAACGCTGGTACTCCAGAATTGCTTTTGAGGTTGCACAACGTATGTAACTATGCGATTTCAGCACTTGTCCATTTTGAAGTACATCACTTTTCGTAAACAAATGTATTTTTTCAGTACAAGCTTTATTATGCAGTGGAAAACGCTGGTACTCCAGTGTTGCTTTTGCGGTTGCACAACGTATGTAACTATGCGATTTCAGCCATTGTCCATTTTGCAGTATATGACTTTTCGTAAAACAATATTTTTTTTCAGTACAAGCTCTATTATACAGTGGAAAACGCTGGTACTCCAGTATTGCTTTTGCGGTTGCACAAAGTATGTAACTATGCGATTTCAGCACTTGTCCATTTTGCAGTACATCACTTTTCGATAAAAAATATTTTGTTTCAGTACAAGCTTTATTATGCAGTGGAAAACGCTGGTACTCCAGTGTTGCTTTTGAGGTTGCACAACGTATGTAACTATGCGATTTCAGCACTTGTCCATTTTGCAGTACATCTCTTTTCGATAAAAAATATTTTTTTTCAGTACAAGCTTTATTATTCAGTGGAAAACGCTGGTACTCCAGAATTGCTTTTGAGGTTGCACAACGTATGTAACTATGCGATTTCAGCACTTGTCCATTTTGCAGTACATCACTTTTCGATAAAAAATATTTTTTTTCAGTACAAGCTTTATTATGCAGTGGAAAACGCTGGTACTCCAGTATTTCTTTTGCGGTTGCACAGCGTATGTAACTATGCGATTTCAGCACTTGTCTATTTTGCAGTATATGACTTTTCGAAAAAAAATATTTTTTTACAACACAAGCTTTATTATACAGTGGAAAACGCTGGTACTCCAGTATTGCTTTTGCGGTTGCACAACATATGTAACTATGCAATTTTAGCACTTGTCCATTTTGCACTACATCACTTTTCGACAAAAAATATTTTTTTTCAGTACAAGCTTTATTATACAGTGGAAAACGCTGGCACTCCAGTACTGCTTTTGCGGTTGCACAACGTATGTATTTATGCGATTTCAGCACTTGTCCATTTTGCAGTATATGACTTTTCGATAAAAAATATTTTTTTTCAGTACTAGCTTTATTATACAGTGGAAAACGCTGGTACTCCAGTATTGCTTTTGCGATTGCACAGCGTATGTAACTATGCAATTTCAGCACTTGTCCATTTTGCACCACATCACTTTTCGATAAAAAATATTTTTTTTCAGTACAAGCTTTATTATACAGTGGAAAACGCTGGTACTCCAGTATTGCTTTTGCGGTTGCACAACGTATGTATTTATGCGATTTCAGCACTTGTCCATTTTGCAGTATATGACTTTTCGATAAAAAATATTTTTTTTCAGTACTAGCTTTATTATACAGTGGAAAACGCTGGTACTCCAGTATTGCTTTTGCGATTGCACAGCGTATGTAACTATGCAATTTCAGCACTTGTCCATTTTGCACCACATCACTTTTCGATAATAAATATTTTTTTTCAGTACAAGCTTTATTATACAGTGGAAAACCCTGGTACTCCACTATTGCTTTTGCGGTTGCACAAAGTATGTAACTATGCGATTTCAGCACTTGTCCATTTTGCAGTATATTACTTTTCGATAAAAAATATTTTTTTTCAGTACAAGCTTTATTATACAGTGGAAAACGCTGGTACTCCAGTATTGCTTTTGCGGTTGCACAACGTATGTAACTATGCGATTTCAGCACTTGTCCATTTTGCAGTATATGACTTTTCGATAAAAAATAATTTTTCTGGACAAGCTTTATTATACAGTGGAAAACGCTGGTACTCCAGTATTGCTTTTGCGGTTGCACAACCTATGTAACTATGCGATTTCAGCACTTGTCTATTTTGCAGTATATGACTTTTCGATAAAAATATTTTTTTTCAGTACAAGCTTTATTATACAGTGGAAAACGCTGGTACTCCAGTATTGCTTTTGTGATTGCACAGCGTATGTAACTATGCAATTTCAGCACTTGTCCATTTTGCAGTACATCACTTTTCGATAAAAAATATTTTGTTTCAGTACAAGCTTTATTATGCAGTGGAAAACGCTGGTACTCCAGTGTTGCTTTTGAGGTTGCACAACGTATGTAACTATGCGATTTCAGCACTTGTCCATTTTGCAGTACATCACTTTTCGATAAAAAATATTTTTTTTCAGTACAAGCTTTATTATTCAGTGGAAAACGCTGGTACTCCAGAATTGCTTTTGAGGTTGCACAACGTATGTAACTATGCGATTTCAGCACTTGTCCATTTTGCAGTACATCACTTTTCGATAAAAAATATTTTTTTTCAGTACAAGCTTTATTATGCAGTGGAAAACGCTGGTACTCCAGTATTTCTTTTACGGTTGCACAGCGTATGTAACTATGCGATTTCAGCACTTGTCTATTTTGCAGTATATGACTTTTCGATAAAAAATATTTTTTTACAACACAAGCTTTATTATACAGTGGAAAACGCTGGTACTCCAGTATTGCTTTTGCGGTTGCACAACATATGTAACTATGCAATTTCAGCACTTGTCCATTTTGCACTACATCACTTTTCGACAAAAAATATTTTTTTTCAGTACAAGCTTTATTATACAGTGGAAAACGCTGGCACTCCAGTACTGCTTTTGCGGTTGCACAACGTATGTATTTATGCGATTTCAGCACTTGTCCATTTTGCAGTATATGACTTTTCGATAAAAAATATTTTTTTTCAGTACTAGCTTTATTATACAGTGGAAAACGCTGGTACTCCAGTATTGCTTTTGCGATTGCACAGCGTATGTAACTATGCAATTTCAGCACTTGTCCATTTTGCACCACATCAGTTTTCGATAAAAAATATTTTTTTTCAGTACAAGCTTTATTATACAGTGGAAAACGCTGGTACTCCAGTATTGCTTTTGCGGTTGCACAACGTATGTATTTATGCGATTTCAGCACTTGTCCATTTTGCAGTATATTACTTTTCGATAAAAAATATTTTTTTTCAGTACAAGCTTTATTATACAGTGGAAAACGCTGGTACTCCAGTATTGCTTTTGCGGTTGCACAACGTATGTAACTATGCGATTTCAGCACTTGTCCATTTTGCAGTATATGACTTTTCGATAAAAAATAATTTTTCTGGACAAGCTTTATTATACAGTGGAAAACGCTGGTACTCCAGTATTGCTTTTGCGGTTGCACAACCTATGTAACTATGCGATTTCAGCACTTGTCTATTTTGCAGTATATGACTTTTCGATAAAAATATTTTTTTTCAGTACAAGCTTTATTATACAGTGGAAAACGCTGGTACTCCAGTATTGCTTTTGTGATTGCACAGCGTATGTAACTATGCAATTTCAGCACTTGTCCATTTTGCACCACATCACTTTTCGATAAAAAATATTTTTTTTCAGTACAAGCTTTATTATACAGTGGAAAACGCTGGTACTCCAGTATTGCTTTTGCGGTTGCACAACGTATGTATTTATGCGATTTCAGCACTTGTCCATTTTGCAGTATATGACTTTTCGATAAAAAATATTTTTTTTCAGTACTAGCTTTATTATACAGTGGAAAACGCTGGTACTCCAGTATTGCTTTTGCGATTGCACAGCGTATGTAACTATGCAATTTCAGCACTTGTCCATTTTGCACCACATCACTTTTCGATAAAAAATATTTTTTTTCAGTACAAGCTTTATTATACAGTGGAAAACGCTGCTACTCCAGTATTGCTTTTGCACAAAGTATGTAACTATGCGATTTCAGCACTTGTCCATTTTGCAGTATATGACTTTTCGATAAAAAATATTTTTTTTCAGTACAAGCTTTATTATACAGTGGAAAACGCTGGTACTCCAGTATTGCTTTTGCGGTTGCACAACGTATGTAACTATGCGATTTCAGCACTTGTCCATTTTGCAGTATATGACTTTTCGATAAAAAACAATTTTTCGGGACAAGCTTTATTATACAGTGGAAAACGCTGGTACTCCAGTATTGCTTTTGCGGTTGCACAACGTATGTAACGCCTACTTCAGTGCTCCTGGTGGGCACAGACGTCCACTCTGGTGCTTCTACGTAGATTCAAAAACGCGCCTGCCAGGTCCCAACTACAGGCTTCTTCCCACTAACACTCCAACAAAATTCCAACAGTTTATTGTATTAACAAAGCCCTTGTTGGCTTCAATTAGCGGGATGTAGTACTTCACGGGATTAGGCGGACGGTTTTCTAAATGAAATATTAGGCCATAAGCACAATAGAAAAATTTGCCAATTTCAATTGGCTAGTTGCAGCAAAGTCTGTATGAATAAACATGCGTGGGTGTTAGCTCAACAGCATAGCGTTCATTTCTTCATGTCTTCCTTCAATTTAGAGCACCACGCTCAACACTAGTAGTCGACGACTAGTTGTCGGAGCCTGTCGAATGCACTTGGGAACCGCTAGCCTCGAAAACAAGGCACAACTTTGCAATTGGCCTTTTGATTATGTTTGATTTCGTTTTGACGTCGACTTGTCTGACAACTCCATGTTTGTCCGGATATGTATTTATAACTCGACCAAGGTCCCAGCCTCGACGGGGCATAGATTCGTTAACAACGAGAACAATATCGCCGACTTCGATATTTTTTCTTCTGTCTGGCCACTTTTGCCGCAAAGCGATGGTTCGCAAGTACTCATTGGTCCATCGTCTCCAAAATTCGTCAGCTAAGAACTGCACTTGGCGCCAGCGACGGCGGGTGTAGTTGTCCTTTTCGTCAAATTGCCCAGGTGCCATAATAGGGCTTGGCTTCTGTAACAGAATGTGATTAGGTGTCAAAGGAACGTCGTTGCTTGGACTAAACGTGACGGGCGTCAACGGTCTGGAGTTGAGTATATTTTCAACTTCCACCATCAACGTACGTAGGGTATCTTCACTAATAATCGGGGACTTGTGTAGCATCGAGTTCAGGATTTTTCGTATGGAACGGATTAATCTCTCCCATATGCCGCCCATGTGACTTGCTGCTGGGGGATTAAACGCCCATTTTATTCCTTTCTGTTGAAGATGAGCTTCCAGCTTCTCCTTGTTCAGCTCCTCCAGGGCTTCGCGTAAAACACGCTCTGCTCCCACAAAATTCGTTCCATTGTCGCTATAAATTTCAACTGGCTTTCCTCTTCGGGCAATAAATCTTCTCAAGGCGTTTATGAACGAGTCGGTTGACAAATCTTCGGCAACTTCAATATGCACGGCACGCATCGTCATGCAGGTAAAAATGCAGCCATATCTCTTTACTTCGCTGCGGCCGCGCTTCACTAAAAAGGGACCGAAAAAATCGATTCCGGTGTACGAGAATGGTGGCTCGTTCGGCTTCAAGCGTGCTGGTGGTAGATCTGCCATCAGTTGCTGACTGCGAGGCACGTTGCGTTTGCGGCAAGGCATACAGTGAACGAGAGCACGACGGACAGCTGCACCACCCTTGACAATCCAGTACTTCTGGCGGATCGCCGTCCATGTATGTGCAGTCCCTGAATGACCGCCTTGCTCGTGGTAATGCGTAATAATTAGCTTTGTCAAATGGTGATTACTTGGTAAGATGATGGGATGTCTGGATTCAAAAGGAATGGGTGCGTTTTCCAATCTTCCTCCAAGTCGAAGGACACCGCTTATCAGTTGCGGGTTTAACTTGTTTAAGCACTTCGTTTGGTTAGACTTCTTCAACCAGCGACGACCCTTTTGATCTGTGCCTAAATTCGACAGAGCTTCAAATGCAATTGGAAACGCTGACCTTTGGACATACTTCACCAATTCCAGCTCTGCCTGTAAAATCTCTTCAACAGTCAGTTTTCCCTTCTGAACAGTTTTCTTCGAATGCAGGTAGAGTTTGTACCGCAATATCCAGGCTACTGCCTTCTTCAACTTAAACAATGACGAAAACCTGTTTATTAAAGTGTCAACAGGATTGATTGTAGAACAGCATTGACTTTTTTACTTCAATTGGCTTAAATTCATCTGGTACACATTTCTTTAGGGCAGGGTTACATGGCCAAGAACTTTCATGATTCTGTAAAAATCTCGGACCCTTGAGCCATAAACTTGATCCAAGCAGCTTCTTCACTGAAATTCCTCGTGATGCTTCATCAGCCGGATTCTGCTTGGTTCCTACATGCCTCCATTGGGATGTGGTAGTTTGCTGATGTATTTTTGATAAACGATTTGCCACAAATGTGGAAAAACGCTTTCTCTCATTTGAAATGCTAAAAAGAACAGCACTTGAGTCAGTCCAAAATGTAGATTTACAATCAGGATAGTCCAAGTGTTCATGTAACCACTTGTCAGCTTTAACAGCAAGAACAGCTGCAACAAGTTCCAATCTGGGAATGCTTTCACTTTTTGGTGGAGTGACCTTAGATTTTCCACACAAAAAAGAACAATATACACAATGATTCTCATCCTCTTGTCGAAGGTAAGTAACAAATCCATAACCATTTACGGATGCATCACAGAAATGGTGGATTTGGCGTTCAATCACTCTTCCAAAATGTGGTGGGTTCAAACATCTTGGCAATAAAAGCTGCTGAAGTTCAGGCAGCTGACCACACCATTTTTTCCACTTTTCAGACAGGAATTCTGGGATTGTATCATCCCAGCCCAACTTCAATTGAATAACTTCTTGCTGAATTCTTTTTGCAACTAAAACAACAGGTGCTGCAAAACCAAGAGGATCATATAGGGAATTAATGACCGACAATAGTCTTCTTCTGGGAAGTCTTTGTTCGTCAATATAGCTTCTTGTTCGAAACCCAAACTTGTCCTCGAATACATTCCAATACACGCCCAGCACTCTTTCCTTGACACTTTCTTTCGGGCTGATATCTTTCATTGATTTTGCTATTTCAGTTTCAGGGATCCGGTCCAAAACTGTTTGGCTGTTTGAAATCCACTTTGTGAGACGAAAACCTCCCCTTTGTAGCAATTTACAAAGTTGGAAAACAGTCTTAATTGCTTCCTCTTCAGTAGGTGCAGATGCTAAACAATCATCTACATAAAAATTGTGCTTCACTATTTCAGACACATGTTTGTCAAACTCATGTCCAAATTCCTCAGTGGTGTGCTTCAAACAGAATGTAGCCATACATGGGGATGAGGTGGCTCCAAATATGTGGACTAACATTCGGTGAACTGTTGGCTTCTTTGTGAGATCACCTTCAGGCCACCATAAAAACCTCAGTAAATTGGAATCACTCTTCTTTACTCTAACTTGGTGGAACATAGCTTCCACATCACCAACAATTGCAATTTGATTCTTTCGGAAGCGGGTTAGCACACTGACCAGACTGTTAACAAGGTCAGGACCCTGCATGAGACTATCGTTTAAGGACACACCTTTTTGTGTTGCAGCGCAATCAAAGACGACTCTGACTTTGTCTGGTTTATGTGGGTGATAAACTGGATGGTGAGGAAGGTACCACGTGGGGTCACTTGTTTGTAGTTCTTCAGTTGGCACCTGTTCAGCATATCCTTTGTCTATGTACTCTTGAATTCTTTCCACATATCCTTTGCAAAGTAAGTCATCCTTTTGCAAGCGCCTTTGCAAATACAGCAATCTTTTTTGCGCTGAAACTAAATTGTCTCCAGGTAATTTTACGCTATTCCTCTTGGGTAAAGGTAGGACAAAATGTCCATCCACATGTTTAACTTCTTCCTTCATAAACTTTAAAACCTTTCTGTCTTCCTTAGATGTGGGGAATTGCAAATCTCCAGGTTCTTCACAAAAATCTTGGTACCATGACCTTTGTATTCTTTGATCCAGTTCCAATGTTCTGATTCGATTGGCTTGCACATACCCTTTATCTGGTGATGGACCAATCAACGACCACCCTAGTGGAGTTCTCGCAGCAAATGGCTCCTTTTTCCCTCCAGTTCGAATCTCCAGGGTGCGATGAGCATACGGTGTATCGGTACCAATTACCAGCATAATTTCCTCACTGTCAACCTTTGGCATCTCAAGACCTTTTAGATGAGGCAAGCTCTGTAGATCCTCGTCAGTTGGGTAGGAGTATGGACTTACTGGAATATGATCCACGGACATGGCTTCTTCAATGTTGATGACTTCATTGCCATCCATGGATAACACTTGTAAATCAACACCAATTCCTTCTAGCATCTTTGGCCTCCGCCCAAGTGTATCCATTTGAATGCGTTTAAACTTTCCCTTTAAACCAAGTTTTTCGATTAGCTTTGTATGACAAAACGTAGCATGGGACCCAATGTCAAGAAAGGCATAGGACTCAAATTCTCTGCCATTGGCAACAAACTTTACAGGTAGGACACTCATATATGCACTCCTTCCATTCTTTGATGTGTTGCAACAAACCTTCCCTGTACAAGGCACATCACTTACAGATGAACTTTCATTTCTTGCATCAGGATTTCTTATAGCTGATGCACTTCTTGTGGGCAAATGCAATAATGCATGGTGCTTTCTTCCACAACCTTCTACAGAACAAGTAACAGCTTCTTTGCACTGCTTTGCAATGTGACCAGGATTTAGGCAATTGAAACATAAATACTTCTCACGAAACCAGTTGGCTCTTTCTGAAACATATTTTTTCTTCAAACTAGGGCAGTCAACAAAGGAGTGACTTTGGCTGCAGAACAAGCACTTCGAAACTGATTTTGTAAACCTGGTCTGTGTGGGCGCTCTATTCGCCTTGGTTACAACTGTGTGAACAGAACTCTTCTTGGGTGGCTTGTCCTGGGGCTTCCTTTCTTCTCTTTTGCGAGGTACCAGCAGTTTTGCAAAAACAGTGTTGGCAACCTCTGCTTCTTCTTCAACAAACTCCACTAAATGCTGGAAATTTGCTTCTTCGCCCTTTTCTCGGAGGATAGTAGCCGCACGACGTTTCCACAAATTCTGTGAGTTGTATGGTAACTTCAATACCAACTCAACCAACCTGTCAGTGGTGTTCAGATCACTAAAATTTTCCAAGCCTTTCAAAATCAAAAGACATTTGCGCAGTGAAGTAGCAAACTGCTGCAAACCATCAGAATCATCTGGTTTGAGATTTGGACCACTTGTAAGTTGGCGAACAAAGGCTCTTGACACTATGTATGGTTTTCCGAAATTGTCATATAGAATGCTTTGAGCTTGAACATATCCCAATTCAGGTGGCATAACTGTACAATGCTCAATTAATGAGTAAGCTTTTCCTTTGCAATAATTCATTAGATAGTTCATCTTTACTCGATCAGAAGGTGCCTTCTTTTCAATAGTGGCTTCGAAACTTCTGATAAATGGCCAATAATCCATTGGTTCTCCATGAAATTTCAGGGAATCTGTTTTTGGTGTAGACATTGCATCACCAACTGCAGCCATTATTCCACGCACAACAGCACTTTCAGGTTGTACAGTTTCTGCTTTAGATGGGTTTGCTGTGTCAGCTTTGTCCAGCGGAGAGGTGTACTTGGACTTGCAGGGCTTCAACAATAGAACTTCATTTTCTTCAGCAAGACCATTATGAAAAGGTTTTGGAATATCGGTTTCATTTAATCTCATTTTCCCATCATCTGGAGACACATTAGAAGCTGCCTCCCAAATTTTAACTTCTGCTTCAGCTTCTTCAATTTCACACTGTGCTGCTAGTGTTTGCCTTTGAGCTTCAAGTTTTTGTTTTTCATGTTCAAGTTGTTGTTTTTCATGTTCAATTTGTTGTGTTTTCTCAACATGCCGTGATCTCACTTGAGCCTTTTCAAGACGAACCTTTGCTTCCAACCGCTTTACACTGGATGATGTACTTCCCTGTGTCTTTGTAGAGCTTCTTGAAAAATGGGTAGACTTGGAAGAGCTCGTCCTCGCACTTCGGGCCTGTTGCACAGCCGGAAAAGTACCAACAGCAACTGAAGATGTAACGAATGACGAAGAACTAACATCAATGTTCTCTCCAACCTGAATTTTGAAATTCGTTTGAAACTGACCAATTCTTGCTTCCATTTCCTTCTTACATTGAATGACTTCCTGTAACTGTAGTTGAAAGTCATCATGCCTTTCACCTGATGGTACCCACTCTAAAAGCTCAGAGTATGTGTTTATCAAGCGAGTTGAAACTTCTTCAATACGTTTTGAAACAGAATTAACCAATGAAATATCTTTGTACATGATTGCATTTTCAGCAGTCTTATACCAGTCATTCAGTAATTCTTTGTCATGCTTCAGTTGGATCATTGATGGTGCTGCACGTTTTTTCAGCACTACTTGGTGCCTAGATATTGGTGATGAAAAGGATTGACCTCCTTCACTTCCAGGCATAGCTTCACTTTAAATCAAAAACGTTTGTTTTGCAAACGTTTCGAAAACTTCGAATGTAACGCCTACTTCAGTGCTCCTGGTGGGCACAGACGTCCACTCTGGTGCTTCTACGTAGATTCAAAAACGCGCCTGCCAGGTCCCAACTACAGGCTTCTTCCCACTAACACTCCAACAAAATTCCAACAGTTTATTGTATTAACAAAGCCCTTGTTGGCTTCAATTAGCGGGATGTAGTACTTCACGGGATTAGGCGGACGGTTTTCTAAATGAAATATTAGGCCATAAGCACAATAGAAAAATGCCGGTTTCGACGATAAAACATTCTTACCGAAACGTTTTGACCAGGACTTTAAAACAGTTATTTGTTGACGAGCATTCAAGTCAAACTGCAAGTAACAAACAAAGTACACTTTAAACCAGACATATTGTCAAAACAAAAGGTTTAACAATTCAAGACAATGGTTATTGACATAATGTTGACATAAACACACATGCAAATAAAACAACACTTACCGAAACAACTGGGTCACTAATTACTGTGAGACTTGATGTTCACAGCAATAAAGAACAGGTTACTTAACTTGTTAAGAATAATTAACTTAATTTTCCTGCAAAACAAACGACACAAGATTCGTAGACCCACGAAACTAACTACAGCCAGGGTTGCCAGAATATTTTTTTTGTTTAGAGCCAAACAACACGACAAAAAACGCCAAAAAGCGCCAAAACTAGTTTTGAGTGAAACAGAAAAGAGCCAATCGTTTAAATACTGTATTGTTTAATTTTCTGCTTCCCGAACATATGTTCAATTGTATTTACAGGCAAATTACATTCATGTGGTAGAGCAACATATAATCTCTTCTTTGTTTATTTATGCTCTTGGATTATATCCGTCTTTCTATGTGCATAGCAGTGCCAGTGCTACGCAAACTTTTAACAAACAGTCTTTCAAAACTCAAATTATGACGTCACTAAAGAAGTAGTCAAGTTTACGAAAAAGTCATAGAAGTGTTATCTATGGACTTTGGTTTACGCTACCCAGGCATACAGTTTGCAACGCTTCTGTACTAGCTTGGGCTGTGATGCGTGACGTTTTTACCGAAAAGAAGCATACCTCGAACCTGTTTCGTCACGAACGAGCCCGGGCAACTTCCGAACGCAAAGCTAACAGGAAAAACGCCAGAAAAGGGCCAAATAAGCCAAACCAAATTTTGGGCGCCAGACAAAATAGAAAAAAGCCAAATTCAGGGAATTTGGCGCCGAAAGCGCCAATCTGGCAACCCTGACTACAGCCGTTGTCAGCAAACTTGCCGACACGAGGCGCGAAATTTTCCACGTGAAGGCGCTGTTCATACAGAAATTTACCATTTGGGGAGACAGTAGATAAAAAACAGTAATTTACGATGTAACAACGTATGTAACTATGCGATTACAGCACTTGTCCATTTTGCAGTATATGACTTTTCGATAAAAAATATTTTTTTTCAGTACAAGCTTTATTATACAGTGGAAAACGCTGGTACTCCACTATTGCTTTTGCGGTTGCACAACGTATGTAACTTTGCGATTTTAGCACTTGTCCATTTTGCAGTATATGACATTTCGTGAAAAAAATATTTTTTTTTTCAGGACAACCTTTATTATACAGTGAAAGACGCTGGTACTCCAGTATTGCTTTTGCGGTTGCACAACGTATGTAACTATGCAATTACAGCACTTGTCCATTTTGCAGTATATGACTTTTCGAAAAAAATATTTTTTTTCAGTACACGCTTTATTATACAGTGGAAAACGCTGGTACTCCACTATTGCTTTTGCGGTTGCACAACATATGTAACTATGCAATTTCAGCACTTGTCCATTTTGCACTACATCACTTTTCGATAAAAAATATTTTTTTTCAGTACAAGCTTTATTATACAGTGGAAAACGCTGGTACTCCACTATTGCTTTGGCGGTTGCACAACGTATGTATTTATGCGATTTCAGCACTTGTCCATTTTGCAGTATATGACTTTTCGATAAAAAATATTTTTTTTCAGTACAAGCTTTATTATACAGTGGAAAACGCTGGTACTCCAGTGTTGCTTTTGCGGTTGCACAAAGTATGTAACTATGCGATTTCAGCACTTGTCCATTTTGCAGTATATGACTTTTCGATAAAAAATATTTTTTTTCAGGACAAGCTTTATTATACAGTGGAAAACGCTGGTACTCCAGTATTGCTTTTGCGGTTGCACAACGTATGTAACTATGCGATTTTAGCACTTGTCCATTTTGCAGTATATGACTTTTCGTGAAAAAAATATTTTTTTTTTCAGGACAACCTTTATTATACAGTGAAAGACGCTGGTACTCCAGTATTGCTTTTGCGGTTGCACAACGTATGTAACTAAGCAATTACAGCACTTGTCCATTTTGCAGTATATGACTTTTCGTAAAAAAATATTTTTTTTCAGTACACGCTTTATTATACAGTGGAAAACGCTGGTACTCCACTATTGCTTTTGCGGTTGCACAACATATGTAACTATGCAATTTCAGCACTTGTCCATCTTGCACTACATCACTTTTCGATAAAAAATATTTTTTTTCAGTACAAGCTTTATTATACAGTGGAAAACGCTGGTACTCCACTATTGCTTTTGCGGTTGCACAACGTATGTATTTATGCGATTTCAGCACTTGTCCATTTTGCAGTATATGACTTTTCGATAAAAAATATTTTTTTTCAGTACAAGCTTTATTATACAGTGGAAAACGCTGGTACTCCAGTATTGCTTTTGCGGTTGCACAACGTATGTAACTATGCAATTACAGCACTTGTCCATTTTGCAGTATATGACTTTTCGAAAAAAATTTTTTTTTTCAGTACACGCTTTATTATACAGTGGAAAACGCTGGTACTCCACTATTGCTTTTGCTGTTGCACAACATATGTAACTATGCAATTTCAGCACTTGTCCATTTTGCACTACATCACTTTTCGATAAAAAATATTTTTTTTCAGTACAAGCTTTATTATACAGTGGAAAACGCTGGTACTCCACTATTGCTTTTGCGGTTGCACAACGTATGTATTTATGAGATTTCAGCACTTGTCCATTTTGCAGTATATGACTTTTCGATAAAAAATATTTTTTTTCAGTACAAGCTTTATTATACAGTGGAAAACGCTGGTACTCCACTATTGCTTTTGCGGTTGCACAAAGTATGTAACTATGCGATTTCAGCACTTGTCCATTTTGCAGTATATGACTTTTCGATAAAAAATATTTTTTTTCAGGACAAGCTTTATTATACAGTGGAAAACGCTGGTACTCCAGTGTTGCTTTTGCGGTTGCACAAAGTATGTAACTATGCGATTTCAGCACTTGTCCATTTTGCAGTATATGACTTTTCGATAAAAAATATTTTTTTTCAGTACAAGCTTTATTATTCAGTGGAAAACGCTGGTACTCCAGTATTGCTTTTGCGGTTGCACAACGTATGTAACTATGCGATTTTAGCACTTGTCCATTTTGCAGTATATGACTTTTCGATAAAATATATTTTTTTTCAGGACAAGCTTTATTATACAGTGAAAGACGCTGGTACTCCAGTATTGCTTTTGCGATTGCACAACGTATGTAACTGTGCGATTTCAGCACTTGTCCATTTTGCAGTATATGACTTTTCAATAAAAAATATTTTTTTTCAGTACAAGCTTTATTATACAGTGGAAAACGCTGGTACTCCAGTATTGCTTTTGCGGTTGCACAAAGTATGTAACTATGCGATTTCAGCACTTGTCCATTTTGCAGTACATGACTTTTCGATAAAAAATAGTTTTTTTTCAGTACTAGCTTTATTATACAGTGGAAAACGCTGGTACTCCACTATTGCTTTTGCGATTGCACAGCGTATGTAACTATGCAATTTCAGCACTTGTCCATTTTGCACCACATCACTTTTCGATAAAAAATATTTTTTTTCAGTACAAGCTTTATTATACAGTGGAAAACGCTGCTACTCCAGTATTGCTTTTGCGGTTGCACAAAGTATGTAACTATGCCATTTCATCACTTGTCCATTTTGCAGTATATGACTTTTCGTGAAAAAATATTTTTTTTCAGTACAAGCTTTATTATACAGTGGAAAACGTTGGTACTCCAGTATTGCTTTTGCGGTTGCACAACGTATCCCAGTCAAAAATTATCTACTTCTTTAGTATGGGCCTAGCTTGGTTTAAGCTCGGTTTGGTGCGTTTAAGCTTGGCACGGCCAATCAGCACTTATTCGGACGACAGCCAAACTTATACGATCGGTTTACGAATGGTGCGCCGTGCTTAAGTTTGCATAATTTCCCCCTGCGCAAAATAATTTTGAAGTGTAATACGGTGCTTGAAGGTGAGTTTCGTCGGCGGGAGTATTTCTGCGTCTCCTTGTGTCACACATATCATATTGTTTTGTCATAAGGTGGGCATAGAAGCATGAAGTTGATTTTATTGTATTTTGAGGTAGTTTGGTTGTACCTCTCTTGGTGAGTTCTGCCGTGGGGTTGTGACACCTGCAGTTTTGGAGGGCAAATTATTGTCAGTGATTTTTACCATAATATTTGTTGATTTTGTGAGCTAACTAAAATGTTTTTTTTAAATATTACAAAGCGAAGCTAGGGCGCTGCTTCGTCATGGTTGGATGAACAACAAGCAGGCAGGGCAGGCTAGGAGGCTTGGCTAACTGCGTAATTAATGAGTTGTTTGTTCTAATGACTTGACGGCGGGAAACCTTGTCTAAATTTACAGGTGGTTTACGACAGCAGTTGTTTTATGTCAGGTATTTCTGTTTGATATACTTGCGACTCCAATTTAGATCAAGGGTGAATACGCATCTTGCATGTTTGGGTGTAATGCGTCGATTGTTAATCTGGTGGAGGGGTAGACCACGCCAATTGCAAGTTAAGCTTTCTTCAACTGTCGTTATGTTAACGTCACCATAACCTTACAAAATATAAGGAATTGATACCGCTTGAATTCAACAGAAAATCGAGGCCTCTGTCTGATTTACTTTACTGGAAAGCAACAGAATTTAGACTATTTATGCTGTATGTGGGAGTGGTGCTGTGCTGTTGAAAGATAAAAATGTGCTGTGCCAAAAACGTATTGTCATTTTCTGCATTTTTCTTTAGCTACGAGATGTTTGTTGTCGCCAAACATTAACACACATGAGTTTTCGTTATGTGTCCAAATGCTAAAAGACTTTGTTAGCAAATCTTCACATATTTATGGTAAAGCATTTGTCAGTTACAATGTTCATTGTTTGATCCACTTGTGTAATGATTATGAAAAACATGGTTCATTGGAAAACATTGGCTGTTTTCAATTTGAAAATTACTTGGGTTGTTTGAAAAAAAGTTTTAAATCTGGCTACAAACCTATGCAACAAATTGCAAGATTTGCATTTTATGAAAACCAAACTTCCCATTATATGTTTCTTAATTCTATGTAATATCCAGTAGAAAAAACTGTCAAAGCAATATTGCCTTTTGTCGTCTTCTCAAAAACCTTGTCAACTTAAAACATGTCGGAATTTACAAAGTGTGTGGTTTGAATGGTGATTATTTTCTGCTGAAAGTTAATGATCAAATTAAAAATGTGTTCTGTTGCCATATAAAGGACATTTCGTTGTCATTAATTTGCTTTATGCCACATGATATATCTGCATGTATATTTGTTTCTTCCACAGTACATTAGAATGGAAAATTTTGTTTGTATAAAATCCCCAAAAGCTGGATGGTCGGCGCCAATGCATGTAAGTGGATACCCAGCAAATTGGATGTACAAAGCTTCTTGAAAAATGAAATTGCTGCGGATGCAGCTTGGCAGACATGTCCTTCCACCATTCTTTGTGAAGGGAGTAAGTTGTGTGTTTGTGCCAAATAATTGTGCATTTTTGTTTCATGCATTTTGTTCTTTTCAGGCACACATGCCCGTTGTTTGAAAAGAAAATGTAGATCTGCTGATCTGGAAAGGGACATTCAAATGAGGGAATCCACTGAAAGCAGTACTTCTCCCATGATTCCCGTCTTGCAAAAAAGGTGTCCATAACCCTTGTGTTGATTTTTATGCAGAAAACCGGCACATATTTTTCATCTAGTTTTTTAATTGACCGGGGACCTTTGCTTGTGTATTTGCTTGTTTTAGTTTGCAAATACTTTCCACAGGTTATTGTCACCCAAGCAGCAAAAAGCAACGTCACAATGGCAGCAGCATGAGCTGTCTGAAAAGATTGGCATCCTTATCGACAAAACAAGACAGGTGGAACTTACTAAACCTAAAGTGAGCTTTCTTTTTACCTAATGCACTGAGGCTTTTGTTTGCATGCTTTACACTGTAAATGGCATCTGCTATACATTTCAATCATTTTATATATGTTGATACTTTTCAAAAGGACAAAATGCAACTTGCCCAAGTGATTGACATGGACCAACTTCGTGGCACCTTCCGGAATTTTGTAAAGCTGTTTATGACAAAACAACAGGCTCTTCAATTTTCGTGGAGTGGGTTGTTTTGGCGGTTGGACGCAGGAAAACAAAAATCCCATTCAAATCACATCGTCCGTTTGCATTTTTGTTGGGTGAGTCAAATTGCTTTAGAAATCTCACAAGACACGCCACCTCATTGTAAAGCCTTCCGATTGTGACGTTGTCACAACTTTCACATATTTAATTCCGACATGTCAAATATTTAATTTCTGTACACGATGGGATGTTACCAAAATTTTAACTAAATCGTATGTTTTATGTTCTGTAGACGCATTGAAAGATGCAAGATGCGGGCATTAAGTACCAAGAAATCGCCTACCTGGAGTTGTTGACGGAGTGACCACAGAATATCAAGAAACGGCAATTTATCCTCAATTAAGCCCATCACGTCTCAGAGTACATAGTTTCGTCGA
The DNA here is from genome assembly GCF_947561715.1 of Ascidia mentula. Taxonomy (NCBI): domain Eukaryota; kingdom Metazoa; phylum Chordata; class Ascidiacea; order Phlebobranchia; family Ascidiidae; genus Ascidia; species Ascidia mentula. The sequence goes on along the minus strand of NC_138574.1, from coordinate 7,224,148 downwards.
ACAGTGCACTTCATGTTACACCGTACTTCCACTGCGCTTGCCACTATATTTTTATTTATGGGTTGTTACTTTCAATAAAATATTATGTGATTTAAGTCGTGTTACGTGCGAGACGGTGAATTAGCGAGTTTGATGAGGTCATATTTTGGAAGTAGCCAGGCAGTATCATTATGTTCGGTAAACGCACGGCGAAAGCTCGCTCGGCCAAGCTTGGATTTGTTCAATTGTAGAACATACGCCGAACATATATCCAACATTTAAGTGCGGTGAAAATGCGTCGCCCAAGATTGATGCCAAGCGTATCTTGACATAAAGTGACAAGGGCCGTGCCTAAATTGATGACTGGGATGTAACTATGCGATTACAGCACTTGTCCATTTTGCAGTATATGACTTTTCGTGAAAAAATATTTTTTTTCAGTACAAGCTTTATTATACAGTGGAAAACGCTGCTACTCCAGTATTGCTTTTGCGGTTGCACAACGTATGTAACTATGCGATTTCAGCACTTGTCCATTTTGCACTACATCACTTTTCGATAAAAAATATTTTTTTTCAGTACAAGCTTTATCATACAGTGGAAAACGCTGGTACTCCAGTATTGCTTTTGCGGTTGCACAACGTATGTAACTATGCGATTTCAGCACTTGTCCATTTTGCAGTATATGACTTTTCGATAAAAAATATTTTTTTTCAGTACAAGCTTTATTATACAGTGGAAAACGCTGCTACTCCAGTATTGCTTTTGCGGTTGCACAACGTATGTAACTATGCGATTTCAGCACTTGTCCATTTTGCAGTATATGACTTTTCGATAAAAATATTTTTTTACAGTACAAGCTTTATTATACAGTGGAAAACGCTGCTACTCCAGTATTGCTTTTGCGGTTGCACAACGTATGTAACTATGCGATTTCAGCACTTGTCCATTTTGCAGTATATGACTTTTCGATAAAAATATTTTTTTACAGTACAAGCTTTATTATACAGTGGAAAACGCTGGTACTCCAGTATTGCTTTTGCGGTTGCACAACATATGTAACTATGCGATTTTAGCACTTGTCCATTTTGCAGTATATGACATTTCGTGAAAAAAATATTTTTTTTTTCAGGACAAGCTTTATTATACAGTGAAAGACGCTGGTACTCCAGTATTGCTTTTGCGGTTGCACAACGTATGTAACTATGCAATTACAGCACTTGTCCATTTTGCAGTATATGACTTTTCGTGAAAAAATATTATTTTTCAGTACACGCTTTATTATACAGTGGAAAACGCTGGTACTCCACTATTGCTTTTGCGGTTGCACAACATATGTAACTATGCAATTTCAGCACTTGTCCATTTTGCACTACATCACTTTTCGATAAAAAATATGTTTTTTCAGTACAAGCTTTATTATACAGTGGAAAACGCTGGTACTCCACTATTGCTTTTGAGGTTGCACAACGTATGTATTTATGCGATTTCAGCACTTGTCCATTTTGCAGTATATGACTTTTCAATAAAAAATATTTTTTTTCAGTACAAACTTTATTATACAGTGGAAAACGCTGGTACTCCACTATTGCTTTTGCGGTTGCACAAAGTATGTAGCTATGCGATTTCAGCACTTGTCCATTTTGCAGTATATGACTTTTCGATAAAAAATATTTTTTTTCAGTACAAGCTTTATTATACAGTGGAAAACGCTGGTACTCCACTATTGCTTTTGCGGTTGCACAAAGTATGTAACTATGCGATTTCAGCACTTGTCCATTTTGCTGTATATGACTTTTCGATAAAAAATATTTTTTTTCAGTACAAGCTTTATTATACAGTGGAAAACGCTGCTACTCCAGTATTGCTTTTGCGGTTGCACAACGTATGTAACTATGCGATTTTAGCACTTGTCCATTTTGCAGTATATGACTTTTCGTGAAAAAATATTTTTTTTTTGCAGTATATGACTTTTCGATAAAAAATATTTTTTTTCAGTACAAGCTTTATTATACAGTGGAAAACGCTGGTACTCCACTATTGCTTTTGCGGTTGCACAAAGTATGTAACTATGCGATTTCAGCACTTGTCCATTTTGCAGTATATGACTTTTCGACAAAAAATATTTTTTTTCAGTACAAGCTTTATTATACAGTGGAAAACGCTGGTACTCCGGTATTGCTTTTGCGGTTGCACAACGTATGTAACTATGCAATTTCAGCACTTGTCCATTTTGCACCACATCACTTTTCGATAAAAAATATTTTTTTTCAGTACAAGCTTTATTATACAGTGGAAAACGCTGCTACTCCAGTATTGCTTTTGCGGTTGCACAACGTATGTAACTATGCGATTTCAGCACTTGTCCATTTTGCAGTATATGACTTTTCGATAAAAAATATTTTTTTTCAGTACAAGCTTTATTATACAGTGGAAAACGCTGGTACTCCAGTATTGCTTTTGCGGTTGCACAACGTATGTATTTATGCGATTTCAGCACTTGTCCATTTTGCAGTATATGACTTTTCGATACAAAATATTTTTTTTCAGTACAAGTTTTATTATACAGTGGAAAACGCTGGTACTACACTATTGCTTTTGCGGTTGCACAAAGTATGTAACTATGCGATTTCAAAAATATTTTTTTTCAGTACAAGCTTTATTATACAGTGGAAAAAAAAAAAATCAGTCTTTCACTGTATAATAAAGGTTGTCCTGAAAAAAAAATATTTTTTCATATACTGCAAAATGGACAAGTGCTGAAATCGCACAGTTACATACGTTGTGCAATCGCAAAAGCAATACTGGAGTACCAGCGTCTTTCACTGTATAATAAAGCTTGTCCTGAAAAAAAATATTTTTACACGAAAAGTCATATACTGCAAAATGGACAAGTGCTGAAATCGCATAGTTACATACGTTGTGCAACCGCAAAAGCAATACTGGAGTACCAGCGTTTTCCACTGTATAATAAAGCTTGTCCTGAAAAAAAATATTTTTTATCGAAAAGTCATATAGCCTACTGCAAAATGGACAAGTGCTGAAATCGCATAGTTACATACTTTGTGCAACCGCAAAAGCAATAGTGGAGTACCAGCGTTTTCCACTGTATAATAAAGCTTGTACTGAAAAAAAATATTTTTTATCGAAAAGTTATATACTGCAAAATGGACAAGTGCTGAAATCGCATAAATACATACGTTGTGCAACCGCAAAAGCAATAGTGGAGTACCAGCGTTTTCCACTGTATAATAAAGCTTGTACTGAAAAAAAATATTTTTTATCGAAAAGTGATGTAGTGCAAAATGGACAAGTGCTGAAATTGCATAGTTACATATGTTGTGCAACCGCAAAAGCAATAGTGGAGTACCAGCGTTTTCCACTGTATAATAAAGCGTGTACTGAAAAAAAATATTTTTTTACGAAAAGTCATATACTGCAAAATGGACAAGTGCTGTAATTGCATAGTTACATACGTTGTGCAACCGCAAAAGCAATACTGGAGTACCAGCGTCTTTCACTGTATAATAAAGGTTGTCCTGAAAAAAAAAATATTTTTTTCACGAAATGTCATATACTGCAAAATGGACAAGTGCTGAAATCGCACAGTTACATACGTTGTGCAATCGCAAAAGCAATACTGGAGTACCAGCGTCTTTCACTGTATAATAAAGCTTGTCCTGAAAAAAAATATTTTTACACGAAAAGTCATATACTGCAAAATGGACAAGTGCTGAAATCGCATAGTTACATACGTTGTGCAACCGCAAAAGCAATACTGGAGTACCAGCGTTTTCCACTGTATAATAAAGCTTGTCCTGAAAAAAAATATTTTTTATCGAAAAGTCATATAGCCTACTGCAAAATGGACAAGTGCTGAAATCGCATAGTTACATACTTTGTGCAACCGCAAAAGCAATAGTGGAGTACCAGCGTTTTCCACTGTATAATAAAGCTTGTACTGAAAAAAAATATTTTTTATCGAAAAGTTATATACTGCAAAATGGACAAGTGCTGAAATCGCATAAATACATACGTTGTGCAACCGCAAAAGCAATAGTGGAGTACCAGCGTTTTCCACTGTATAATAAAGCTTGTACTGAAAAAAAATATTTTTTATCGAAAAGTGATGTAGTGCAAAATGGACAAGTGCTGAAATTGCATAGTTACATATGTTGTGCAACCGCAAAAGCAATAGTGGAGTACCAGCGTTTTCCACTGTATAATAAAGCGTGTACTGAAAAAAAATATTTTTTTACGAAAAGTCATATACTGCAAAATGGACAAGTGCTGTAATTGCATAGTTACATACGTTGTGCAACCGCAAAAGCAATACTGGAGTACCAGCGTCTTTCACTGTATAATAAAGGTTGTCCTGAAAAAAAAAATATTTTTTTCACGAAATGTCATATACTGCAAAATGGACAAGTGCTAAAATCGCAAAGTTACATACGTTGTGCAACCGCAAAAGCAATAGTGGAGTACCAGCGTTTTCCACTGTATAATAAAGCTTGTACTGAAAAAAAATATTTTTTATCGAAAAGTCATATACTGCAAAATGGACAAGTGCTGTAATCGCATAGTTACATACGTTGTTACATCGTAAATTACTGTTTTTTATCTAATGTCTCCCCAAATGGTAAATTTCTGTATGAACAGCGCCTTCACGTGGAAAGTTTCGCGCCTCGTGTTCGGCAAGTTTGCTGACAACGGCTGTAGTTAGTTTCGTGGGTCTACGAATCTTGTTTCGTTTGTTTTGCAGGAAAATTAAGTTAATTATTCTTAACAAGTTAAGTAACCTGTTCTTTATTGCTGTGAACATCAAGTCTCACAGTAATCAACCGCAAAAGCAATACTGGAGTACCAGCGTTTTACACTGTATAATAAAGCTTGTACTGAAAAAAAATATTTTTTATCGAAAAGTCATATACTGCAAAATGGACAAGTGCTGAAATCGCATAGTTACATACGTTGTGCAACCGCAAAAGCAATAGTGGAGTACCAGCGTTTTCCACTGTATAATAAAGCTTGTACTGAAAAAAAATATTTTTTATCGAAAAGTGATGTAGTGCAAAATGGACAAGTGCTGAAATTGCATAGTTACATATGTTGTGCAACCGCAAAAGCAATAGTGGAGTACCAGCGTTTTCCACTGTATAATAAAGCGTGAACTGAAAAAAAATATTTTTTTACGAAAAGTCATATACTGCAAAATGGACAAGTGCTGTAATTGCATAGTTACATTCGTTGTGCAACCGCAAAAGCAATACTGGAGTACCAGCGTCTTTCACTGCATAATAAAGTTTGTCCTGAAAAAAAAAATATGTTTTTCACGAAATGTCATATACTGCAAAATGGACAAGTGCTAAAATCGCATAGTTACATACGTTGTGCAACCGCAAAAGCAATACTGGAGTACCAGCGTTTTCCACTGTATAATAAAGCTAGTACTGAAAAAAAACTATTTTTTATCGAAAAGTCATGTACTGCAAAATGGACAAGTGCTGAAATCGCATAAATACATACGTTGTGCAACCGCAAAAGCAATAGTGGAGTACCAGCGTTTTCCACTGTATAATAAAACTTGTACTGAAAAAAAATATTTTTATCGAAAAGTCATATACTGCAAAATGGACAAGTGCTGAAATCGCACAGTTACATACGTTGTGCAATCGCAAAAGCAATACTGGAGTACCAGCGTCTTTCACTGTATAATAAAGCTTGTCCTGAAAAAAAATATTTTTACACGAAAAGTCATATACTGCAAAATGGACAAGTGCTGAAATCGCATAGTTACATACGTTGTGCAACCGCAAAAGCAATACTGGAGTACCAGCGTTTTCCACTGTATAATAAAGCTTGTCCTGAAAAAAAATATTTTTTATCGAAAAGTCATATACTGCAAAATGGACAAGTGCTGAAATCGCATATTTACATACTTTGTGCAACCGCAAAAGCAATAGTGGATTACCAGCGTTTTCCACTGTATAACAAAGCTTGTACTGAAAAAAAATATTTTTTATCGAAAAGTTATATACTGCAAAATGGACAAGTGCTGAAATCGCATAAATACATACGTTGTGCAACCGCAAAAGCAATAGTGGAGTACCAGCGTTTTCCACTGTATAATAAATCTTGTACTGAAAAAAAATATTTTTTATCGAAAAGTGATGTAGTGCAAAATGGACAAGTGCTGAAATTGCATAGTTACATATGTTGTGCAACCGCAAAAGCAATAATGGAGTACCAGCGTTTTCCACTGTATAATAAAGCGTGTACTGAAAAAAAATATTTTTTTACGAAAAGTCATACACTGCAAAATGGACAAGTGCTGTAATTGCATAGTTACATACGTTGTGCAACCGCAAAAGCAATACTGGAGTACCAGCGTCTTTCACTGTATAATAAAGGTTGTCCTGAAAAAAAAAATATTTTTTTCACGAAATGTCATATACTGCAAAATGGACAAGTGCTAAAATCGCAAAGTTACATACGTTGTGCAACCGCAAAAGCAATAGTGGAGTACCAGCGTTTTCCACTGTATAATAAAGCTTGTACTGAAAAAAAATATTTTTTATCGAAAAGTCATATACTGCAAAATGGACAAGTGCTGTAATCGCATAGTTACATACGTTGTTACATCGTAAATTACTGTTTTTTGTCTACTGTCTCCCCAAATGGTAAATTTCTGTATGAACAGCGCCTTCACGTGGAAAGTTTCGCGCCTCGTGTTCGGCAAGTTTGCTGACAACGGCTGTAGTTAGTTTCGTGGGTCTACGAATCTTGCTTCGTTTGTTTTGCAGGAAAATTAAGTTAATTATTCTTAAAACGTTAAGTAACCTGTTCTTTATTGCTGTGAACATCAAGTCTCACAGTAATCAACCGCAAAAGCAATACTGGAGTACCAGCGTTTTACACTGTATAATAAAGCTTGTACTGAAAAAAAATATTTTTTATCGAAAAGTCATATACTGCAAAATGGACAAGTGCTGAAATCGCATAGTTACATACGTTGTGCAACCGCAAAAGCAATAGTGGAGTACCAGCGTTTTCCACTGTATAATAAAGCTTGTACTGAAAAAAAATATTTTTTATCGAAAAGTGATGTAGTGCAAAATGGACAAGTGCTGAAATTGCATAGTTACATATGTTGTGCAACCGCAAAAGCAATAGTGGAGTACCAGCGTTTTCCACTGTATAATAAAGCGTGAACTGAAAAAAAATATTTTTTTTGCGAAAAGTCATATACTGCAAAATGGACAAGTGCTGTAATTGCATAGTTACATACGTTGTGCAACCGCAAAAGCAATACTGGAGTACCAGCGTCTTTCACTGCATAATAAAGTTTGTCCTGAAAAAAAAAATATGTTTTTCACGAAATGTCATATACTGCAAAATGGACAAGTGCTAAAATCGCATAGTTACATACGTTGTGCAACCGCAAAAGCAATACTGGAGTACCAGCGTTTTCCACTGTATAATAAAGCTAGTACTGAAAAAAAACTATTTTTTATCGAAAAGTCATGTACTGCAAAATGGGCAAGTGCTGAAATCGCATAAATACATACGTTGTGCAACCGCAAAAGCAATAGTGGAGTACCAGCGTTTTCCACTGTATAATAAAACTTGCACTGAAAAAAAATATTTTTTATCGAAAAGTCATATACTGCAAAATGGACAAGTGCTGAAATCGCATAAATACATACGTTGTGCAACCGCAAAAGCAATACTGGAGTAGCAGCGTTTTCCACTGTATAATAAAGCTTGTACTGAAAAAAAATATTTTTTATCGAAAAGTCATATACTGCAAAATGGACAAGTGCTGAAATCGCATAGTTACATACGTTGTGCAACCGCAAAAGCAATACTGGAGTAGCAGCGTTTTCCACTGTATAATAAAGCTTGTACTGAAAAAAAATATTTTTTATCGAAAAGTGATGTGGTGCAAAATGGACAAGTGCTGAAATTGCATAGTTACATACGCTGTGCAATCGCAAAAGCAATACTGGAGTATCAGCGTCTTTCAATGTATAATAAAGCTTGTCCAGAAAAAAAATATTTTTTCACGAAAAGTCATATACTGCAAAATGGACAAGTGATGAAATGGCATAGTTACATACTTTGTGCAACCGCAAAAGCAATACTGGAGTAGCAGCGTTTTCCACTGTATAATAAAGCTTGTACTGAAAAAAAATATTTTTTATCGAAAAGTCATATACTGCAAAATGGACAAGTGCTGAAATCGCATAGTTACATACTTTGTGCAACCGCAAAAGCAATAGTGGAGTACCAGCGTTTTCCACTGTATAATAAAGCTTGAACTGAAAAAAAATATTTTTTATCGAAAAGTCATATACTGGAAAATAAAAAATATTTTTTTACGAAAAGTCATATACTGCAAAATGGACAAGTGCTGAAATCGCATAGTTACATACGTTGTGCAACCGCAAAAGCAATACTGGAGTAGCAGCGTTTTCCACTGTATAATAAAGCTTGTACTGAAAAAAAATATTTTTTATCGAAAAGTCATATACAGCAAAATGGGCAAGTGCTGAAATCGCATAGTTACATACGTTGTGCAACCGCAAAAGCAATACTGGAGTACCAGCGTTTTCCACTGTATAATAAAGCTTGTACTGAAAAAAAATATTTTTTATCGAAAAGTCATATACTGCAAAATGGACAAGTGCTGAAATCGCATAGTTACATACGTTGTGCAACCGCAAAAGCAATACTGGAGTAGCAGCGTTTTCCACTGTATAATAAAGCTTGTACTGAAAGAAAATATTTTTTATCGAAAAGTCATATACAGCAAAATGGACAAGTGCTGAAATCGCATAGTTACATACGTTGTGCAACCGCAAAAGCAATACTGGAGTATCAGCGTTTTCCACTGTATAATAAAGCTTGTACTGAAAAAAAATATTTTTTATCGAAAAGTCATATACTGCAAAATGGACAAGTGCTGAAATCGCATAGTTACATACGTTGTGCAACCGCAAAAGCAATACTGGAGTACCAGCGTTTTCCACTGTATAATAAAGCTTGTACTGAAAAAAAATATTTTTTATCGAAAAGTCATATACTGCAAAATGGACAAGTGCTGAAATCGCATGGTTACATACTTTGTGCAACCGCAAAAGCAATAGTGGAGTACCAGCGTTTTCCACTGTATAATAAAGCTTGTCCTGAAAAAAAATATTTTTTATCGAAAAGTCATATACTGCAAAATGGACAAGTGCTGAAATCGCATAGTTACATACTTTGTGCAACCGCAAAAGCAATAGTGGAGTACCAGCGTTTTCCACTGTATAATAAAGCTTGTACTGAAAAAAAATATTTTTTATCGAAAAGTTATATACTGCAAAATGGACAAATGCTGAAATCGCATAAATACATACGTTGTGCAACCGCAAAAGCAATAGTGGAGTACCAGCGTTTTCCACTGTATAATAAAGCTTGTACTGAAAAAAAATATTTTTTATCGAAAAGTGATGTAGTGCAAAATGGACAAGTGCTGAAATTGCATAGTTACATATGTTGTGCAACCGCAAAAGCAATAGTGGAGTACCAGCGTTTTCCACTGTATAATAAAGCGTGTACTGAAAAAAAATATTTTTTTACGAAAAGTCATATACTGCAAAATGGACAAGTGCTGTAATTGCATAGTTACATACGTTGTGCAACCGCAAAAGCAATACTGGAGTACCAGCGTCTTTCACTGTATAATAAAGGTTGTCCTGAAAAAAAAAATATTTTTTTCACGAAATGTCATATACTGCAAAATGGACAAGTGCTAAAATCGCAAAGTTACATACGTTGTGCAACCGCAAAAGCAATAGTGGAGTACCAGCGTTTTCCACTGTATAATAAAGCTTGTACTGAAAAAAAATATTTTTTATCGAAAAGTCATATACTGCAAAATGGACAAGTGCTGTAATCGCATAGTTACATACGTTGTTACATCGTAAATTACTGTTTTTTATCTACTGTCTCCCCAAATGGTAAATTTCTGTATGAACAGCGCCTTCACGTGGAAAATTTCGCGCCTCGTGTTCGGCAAGTTTGCTGACAACGGCTGTAGTTAGTTTCGTGGGTCTACGAATCTTGTGTCGTTTGTTTTGCAGGAAAATTAAGTTAATTATTCTTAACAAGTTAAGTAACCTGTTCTTTATTGCTGTGAACATCAAGTCTCACAGTAATCAACCGCAAAAGCAATACTGGAGTACCAGCGTTTTACACTGTATAATAAAGCTTGTACTGAAAAAAAATATTTTTTATCGAAAAGTCATATACTGCAAAATGGACAAGTGCTGAAATCGCATAGTTACATACGTTGTGCAACCGCAAAAGCAATAGTGGAATACCAGCGTTTTCCACTGTATAATAAAGCTTGTACTGAAAAAAAATATTTTTTATCGAAAAGTCATATACAGCAAAATGGACAAGTGCTGAAATCGCATAGTTACATACGTTGTGCAACCGCAAAAGCAATACTGGAGTACCAGCGTTTTCCACTGTATAATAAAGCTTGTACTGAAAAAAAATATTTTTTATGGAAAAATCATATACTGCAAAATGGACAAGTGCTGAAATCGCATAGTTACATACGTTGTGCAACCGCAAAAGCAATACTGGAGTAACAGCGTTTTCCACTGTATAATAAAGCTTGTACTGAAAAAAAATATTTTTTATCGAAAAGTCATATACTGCAAAATGGACAAGTGCTGAAATCGCATAGTTACATACTTTGTGCAACCGCAAAAGCAATAGTGGAATACCAGCGTTTTCCACTGTATAATAAAGCTTGAACTGAAAAAAAATATTTTTTATCGAAAAGTCATTTACTGCAAAATAAAAAATATTTTTTTACGAAAAGTCATATACTGCAAAATGGACAAGTGCTAAAATCGCATAGTTACATACGTTGTGCAACCGCAAAAGCAATACTGGAGTAGCAGCGTTTTCCACTGTATAATAAAGCTTGTACTGAAAAAAAATATTTTTTATCGAAAAGTCACATACAGCAAAATGGACAAGTGCTGAAATCGCATAGTTACATACGTTGTGCAACCGCAAAAGCAATACTGGAGTACCAGCGTTTTCCACTGTATAATAAAGCTTGTACTGAAAAAAAATATTTTTTATCGAAAAGTCATATACTGCAAAATGGACAAGTGCTGAAATCGCATAGTTACATACGTTGTGCAACCGCAAAAGCAATACTGGAGTACCAGCGTTTTTCACTGTATGATAAACCTTGTACTGAAAAAAAATATTTTTTATCGAAAAGTGATGTAGTGCAAAATGGACAAGTGCTGAAATCGCATAGTTACATACGTTGTGCAACCGCAAAAGCAATACTGGAGTAGCAGCGTTTTCCACTGTATAATAAAGCTTGTACTGAAAAAAAATATTTTTTATCGAAAAGTCATATACTGCAAAATGGACAAGTGCTGTAATCGCATAGTTACATACGTTGTGCAACCGCAAAAGCAATACTGGAGTACCAACGTTTTCCACTGTATAATAAAGCTTGTACTGAAAAAAAATATTTTTTCACGAAAAGTCATATACTGCAAAATGGACAAGTGATGAAATGGCATAGTTACATACTTTGTGCAACCGCAAAAGCAATACTGGACTAGCAGCGTTTTCCACTGTATAATAAAGCTTGTACTGAAAAAAAATATTTTTTATCGAAAAGTGATGTGGTGCAAAATGGACAAGTGCTGAAATTGCATAGTTACATACGCTGTGCAATCGCAAAAGTAATAGTGGAGTACCAGCGTTTTCCACTGTATAATAAAGCGTGAACTGAAAAAAAATATTTTTTTACGAAAAGTCATATACTGCAAAATGGACAAGTGCTGTAATTGCATAGTTACATTCGTTGTGCAACCGCAAAAGCAATACTGGAGTACCAGCGTCTTTCACTGCATAATAAAGTTTGTCCTGAAAAAAAAAATATGTTTTTCACGAAATGTCATATACTGCAAAATGGACAAGTGCTAAAATCGCATAGTTACATACGTTGTGCAACCGCAAAAGCAATACTGGAGTACCAGCGTTTTCCACTGTATAATAAAGCTAGTACTGAAAAAAAACTATTTTTTATCGAAAAGTCATGTACTGCAAAATGGACAAGTGCTGAAATCGCATAAATACATACGTTGTGCAACCGCAAAAGCAATAGTGGAGTACCAGCGTTTTCCACTGTATAATAAAACTTGTACTGAAAAAAAATATTTTTATCGAAAAGTCATATACTGCAAAATGGACAAGTGCTGAAATCGCACAGTTACATACGTTGTGCAATCGCAAAAGCAATACTGGAGTACCAGCGTCTTTCACTGTATAATAAAGCTTGTCCTGAAAAAAAATATTTTTACACGAAAAGTCATATACTGCAAAATGGACAAGTGCTGAAATCGCATAGTTACATACGTTGTGCAACCGCAAAAGCAATACTGGAGTACCAGCGTTTTCCACTGTATAATAAAGCTTGTCCTGAAAAAAAATATTTTTTATCGAAAAGTCATATACTGCAAAATGGACAAGTGCTGAAATCGCATAGTTACATACTTTGTGCAACCGCAAAAGCAATAGTGGATTACCAGCGTTTTCCACTGTATAACAAAGCTTGTACTGAAAAAAAATATTTTTTATCGAAAAGTTATATACTGCAAAATGGACAAGTGCTGAAATCGCATAAATACATACGTTGTGCAACCGCAAAAGCAATAGTGGAGTACCAGCGTTTTCCACTGTATAATAAATCTTGTACTGAAAAAAAATATTTTTTATCGAAAAGTGATGTAGTGCAAAATGGACAAGTGCTGAAATTGCATAGTTACATATGTTGTGCAACCGCAAAAGCAATAGTGGAGTACCAGCGTTTTCCACTGTATAATAAAGCGTGTACTGAAAAAAAATATTTTTTTACGAAAAGTCATACACTGCAAAATGGACAAGTGCTGTAATTGCATAGTTACATACGTTGTGCAACCGCAAAAGCAATACTGGAGTACCAGCGTCTTTCACTGTATAATAAAGGTTGTCCTGAAAAAAAAAATATTTTTTTCACGAAATGTCATATACTGCAAAATGGACAAGTGCTAAAATCGCAAAGTTACATACGTTGTGCAACCGCAAAAGCAATAGTGGAGTACCAGCGTTTTCCACTGTATAATAAAGCTTGTACTGAAAAAAAATATTTTTTATCGAAAAGTCATATACTGCAAAATGGACAAGTGCTGTAATCGCATAGTTACATACGTTGTTACATCGTAAATTACTGTTTTTTGTCTACTGTCTCCCCAAATGGTAAATTTCTGTATGAACAGCGCCTTCACGTGGAAAGTTTCGCGCCTCGTGTTCGGCAAGTTTGCTGACAACGGCTGTAGTTAGTTTCGTGGGTCTACGAATCTTGCTTCGTTTGTTTTGCAGGAAAATTAAGTTAATTATTCTTAAAACGTTAAGTAACCTGTTCTTTATTGCTGTGAACATCAAGTCTCACAGTAATCAACCGCAAAAGCAATACTGGAGTACCAGCGTTTTACACTGTATAATAAAGCTTGTACTGAAAAAAAATATTTTTTATCGAAAAGTCATATACTGCAAAATGGACAAGTGCTGAAATCGCATAGTTACATACGTTGTGCAACCGCAAAAGCAATAGTGGAGTACCAGCGTTTTCCACTGTATAATAAAGCTTGTACTGAAAAAAAATATTTTTTATCGAAAAGTGATGTAGTGCAAAATGGACAAGTGCTGAAATTGCATAGTTACATATGTTGTGCAACCGCAAAAGCAATAGTGGAGTACCAGCGTTTTCCACTGTATAATAAAGCGTGAACTGAAAAAAAATATTTTTTTTGCGAAAAGTCATATACTGCAAAATGGACAAGTGCTGTAATTGCATAGTTACATACGTTGTGCAACCGCAAAAGCAATACTGGAGTACCAGCGTCTTTCACTGCATAATAAAGTTTGTCCTGAAAAAAAAAATATGTTTTTCACGAAATGTCATATACTGCAAAATGGACAAGTGCTAAAATCGCATAGTTACATACGTTGTGCAACCGCAAAAGCAATACTGGAGTACCAGCGTTTTCCACTGTATAATAAAGCTAGTACTGAAAAAAAACTATTTTTTATCGAAAAGTCATGTACTGCAAAATGGGCAAGTGCTGAAATCGCATAAATACATACGTTGTGCAACCGCAAAAGCAATACTGGAGTAGCAGCGTTTTCCACTGTATAATAAAGCTTGTACTGAAAAAAAATATTTTTTATCGAAAAGTCATATACTGCAAAATGGACAAGTGCTGAAATCGCATAGTTACATACGTTGTGCAACCGCAAAAGCAATACTGGAGTAGCAGCGTTTTCCACTGTATAATAAAGCTTGTACTGAAAAAAAATATTTTTTATCGAAAAGTGATGTGGTGCAAAATGGACAAGTGCTGAAATTGCATAGTTACATACGCTGTGCAATCGCAAAAGCAATACTGGAGTATCAGCGTCTTTCAATGTATAATAAAGCTTGTCCAGAAAAAAAATATTTTTTCACGAAAAGTCATATACTGCAAAATGGACAAGTGATGAAATGGCATAGTTACATACTTTGTGCAACCGCAAAAGCAATACTGGAGTAGCAGCGTTTTCCACTGTATAATAAAGCTTGTACTGAAAAAAAATATTTTTTATCGAAAAGTCATATACTGCAAAATGGACAAGTGCTGAAATCGCATAGTTACATACTTTGTGCAACCGCAAAAGCAATAGTGGAGTACCAGCGTTTTCCACTGTATAATAAAGCTTGAACTGAAAAAAAATATTTTTTATCGAAAAGTCATATACTGGAAAATAAAAAATATTTTTTTACGAAAAGTCATATACTGCAAAATGGACAAGTGCTGAAATCGCATAGTTACATACGTTGTGCAACCGCAAAAGCAATACTGGAGTAGCAGCGTTTTCCACTGTATAATAAAGCTTGTACTGAAAAAAAATATTTTTTATCGAAAAGTCATATACAGCAAAATGGGCAAGTGCTGAAATCGCATAGTTACATACGTTGTGCAACCGCAAAAGCAATACTGGAGTACCAGCGTTTTCCACTGTATAATAAAGCTTGTACTGAAAAAAAATATTTTTTATCGAAAAGTCATATACTGCAAAATGGACAAGTGCTGAAATCGCATAGTTACATACGTTGTTCAACCGCAAAAGCAATACTGGAGTACCAGCGTTTTCCACTGTATAATAAAGCTTGTACTAAAAAAAAATATTTTTTTACGAAAAGTCATATACTGCAAAATGGACAAGTGCTGAAATCGCATAGTTACATACGTTGTGCAACCGCAAAAGCAATACTGGAGTAGCAGCGTTTTCCACTGTATAATAAAGCTTGTACTGAAAAAAAATATTTTTTATCGAAAAGTCATATACAGCAAAATGGACAAGTGCTGAAATCGCATAGTTACATACGTTGTGCAACCGCAAAAGCAATACTGGAGTACCAGCGTTTTCCACTGTATAATAAAGCTTGTACTGAAAAAAAATATTTTTTATCGAAAAGTCATATACTGCAAAATGGACAAGTGCTGAAATCGCATAGTTACATACGTTGTGCAACCGCAAAAGCAATACTGGAGTACCAGCGTTTTCCACTGTATAATAAAGCTTGTACTGAAAAAAAATATTTTTTATCGAAAAGTCATATACTGCAAAATGGACAAGTGCTGAAATCGCATGGTTGCATACTTTGTGCAACCGCAAAAGCAATAGTGGAGTACCAGCGTTTTCCACTGTATAATAAAGCTTGTCCTGAAAAAAAATATTTTTTATCGAAAAGTCATATACTGCAAAATGGACAAGTGCTGAAATCGCATAGTTACATACTTTGTGCAACCGCAAAAGCAATAGTGGAGTACCAGCGTTTTCCACTGTATAATAAAGCTTGTACTGAAAAAAAATATTTTTTATCGAAAAGTTATATACTGCAAAATGGACAAATGCTGAAATCGCATAAATACATACGTTGTGCAACCGCAAAAGCAATACTGGAGTACCAGCGTCTTTCACTGTATAATAAAGGTTGTCCTGAAAAAAAAAATATTTTTTTCACGAAATGTCATATACTGCAAAATGGACAAGTGCTAAAATCGCAAAGTTACATACGTTGTGCAACCGCAAAAGCAATAGTGGAGTACCAGCGTTTTCCACTGTATAATAAAGCTTGTACTGAAAAAAAATATTTTTTATCGAAAAGTCATATACTGCAAAATGGACAAGTGCTGTAATCGCATAGTTACATACGTTGTTACATCGTAAATTACTGTTTTTTATCTACTGTCTCCCCAAATGGTAAATTTCTGTATGAACAGCGCCTTCACGTGGAAAATTTCGCGCCTCGTGTTCGGCAAGTTTGCTGACAACGGCTGTAGTTAGTTTCGTGGGTCTACGAATCTTGTGTCGTTTGTTTTGCAGGAAAATTAAGTTAATTATTCTTAACAAGTTAAGTAACCTGTTCTTTATTGCTGTGAACATCAAGTCTCACAGTAATCAACCGCAAAAGCAATACTGGAGTACCAGCGTTTTACACTGTATAATAAAGCTTGTACTGAAAAAAAATATTTTTTATGGAAAAATCATATACTGCAAAATGGACAAGTGCTGAAATCGCATAGTTACATACGTTGTGCAACCGCAAAAGCAATACTGGAGTAACAGCGTTTTCCACTGTATAATAAAGCTTGTACTGAAAAAAAATATTTTTTATCGAAAAGTCATATACTGCAAAATGGACAAGTGCTGAAATCGCATAGTTACATACTTTGTGCAACCGCAAAAGCAATAGTGGAATACCAGCGTTTTCCACTGTATAATAAAGCTTGAACTGAAAAAAAATATTTTTTATCGAAAAGTCATTTACTGCAAAATAAAAAATATTTTTTTACGAAAAGTCATATACTGCAAAATGGACAAGTGCTAAAATCGCATAGTTACATACGTTGTGCAACCGCAAAAGCAATACTGGAGTAGCAGCGTTTTCCACTGTATAATAAAGCTTGTACTGAAAAAAAATATTTTTTATCGAAAAGTCACATACAGCAAAATGGACAAGTGCTGAAATCGCATAGTTACATACGTTGTGCAACCGCAAAAGCAATACTGGAGTACCAGCGTTTTCCACTGTATAATAAAGCTTGTACTGAAAAAAAATATTTTTTATCGAAAAGTCATATACTGCAAAATGGACAAGTGCTGAAATCGCATAGTTACATACGTTGTGCAACCGCAAAAGCAATACTGGAGTACCAGCGTTTTTCACTGTATGATAAACCTTGTACTGAAAAAAAATATTTTTTATCGAAAAGTGATGTAGTGCAAAATGGACAAGTGCTGAAATCGCATAGTTACATACGTTGTGCAACCGCAAAAGCAATACTGGAGTAGCAGCGTTTTCCACTGTATAATAAAGCTTGTACTGAAAAAAAATATTTTTTATCGAAAAGTCATATACTGCAAAATGGACAAGTGCTGTAATCGCATAGTTACATACGTTGTGCAACCGCAAAAGCAATACTGGAGTACCAACGTTTTCCACTGTATAATAAAGCTTGTACTGAAAAAAAATATTTTTTCACGAAAAGTCATATACTGCAAAATGGACAAGTGATGAAATGGCATAGTTACATACTTTGTGCAACCGCAAAAGCAATACTGGACTAGCAGCGTTTTCCACTGTATAATAAAGCTTGTACTGAAAAAAAATATTTTTTATCGAAAAGTGATGTGGTGCAAAATGGACAAGTGCTGAAATTGCATAGTTACATACGCTGTGCAATCGCAAAAGTAATAGTGGAGTACCAGCGTTTTCCACTGTATAATAAAGCTAGTGCTGAAAAAAAATATTTTTTATCGAAAAGTCATGTACTGCAAAATGGACAAGTGCTGAAATCGCATAGTTACATACTTTGTGCAACCGCAAAAGCAATAGTGGAGTACCAGCGTTTTCCACGGTATAATAAAGCTTGTACTGAAAAAAAATATTTTTTATCGAAAAGTCATATACTGCAAAATGGACAAGTGCTGAAATCGCATAAATACATACGTTGTGCAACCGCAAAAGCAATAGTGGAGTACCAGCGTTTTCCACTGTACAATAAAGCTTGTACTGAAAAAAAATATTTTTTATCGAAAAGTCATATACTGCAAAATGGACAAGTGCTGAAATCGCATAAATACATACGTTGTGCAACCGCAAAAGCAATAGTGGAGTACCAGCGTTTTCCACTGTATAATAAAGCTTGTACTGAAAAAAAATATTTTTTATCGAAAAGTGATGTAGTGCAAAATGGACAAGTGCTGAAATTGCATAGTTACATATGTTGTGCAACCGCAAAAGCAATGGTGGAGTACCAGCGTTTTCCACTGTATAATAAAGCGTGTACTGAAAAAAAATATTTTTCTACGAAAAGTCATAAACTGCAAAATGGACAAGTGCTGTAATTGCATAGTTACATACGTTGTGCAACCGCAAAAGCAATACTGGAGTACCAGCGTTTTCCACTGTATAATAAAGCTAGTACTGAAAAAAAACTATTTTTTATCGAAAAGTCATATACTGCAAAATGGACAAGTGCTGAAATCGCATAAATACATACGTTGTGCAACCGCAAAAGCAATAGTGGAGTACCAGCGTTTTCCACTGTATAATAAAACTTGTACTGAAAAAAAATATTTTTTATCGAAAAGTCATATACTGCAAAATGGACAAGTGCTGAAATCGCATAAATACATACGTTGTGCAACCGCAAAAGCAATACTGGAGTAGCAGCGTTTTCCACTGTATAATAAAGCTTGTACTGAAAAAAAATATTTTTTATCGAAAAGTCATATACTGCAAAATGGACAAGTGCTGAAATCGCATAGTTACATACGTTGTGCAACCGCAAAAGCAATACTGGAGTAGCAGCGTTTTCCACTGTATAATAAAGCTTGTACTGAAAAAAAATATTTTTTATCGAAAAGTGATGTGGTGCAAAATGGACAAGTGCTGAAATTGCATAGTTACATACGCTGTGCAATCGCAAAAGCAATACTGGAGTATCAGCGTCTTTCAATGTATAATAAAGCTTGTACTGAAAAAAAATATTTTTTATCGAAAAGTCATATACTGCAAAATGGACAAGTGCTGAAATCGCATAGTTACATACGTTGTGCAACCGCAAACTCAGTGCTGGAGTATCAGCGTTTTCCACTGCATAATAAAGCTTGTACTGAAAAAAAAATATTTTTTATCGAAAAGTCATATACTGCAAAATGGACAAGTGCTGAAATCGCACAGTTACATACGTTGTGCAACCGCAAAAGCAATACTGGAGTATCAGCGTTTACCACTGTATAATATAGCTTGTACTGAAAAAAAATATTTTTTATCGAAAAGTCATATACTGCAAAATGGACAATTGCTGAAAGCGCATAGTTACATACGTTGTGCAACCGCAAACTCAGTACTGGAGTATCAGCGTTTTCCACTGTATAATAAAGCTTGTAATGAAAAAAAATATTTTTTCACGAAAAGTCATATACTGCAAAATGGACAAGTGCTGAAATCGCACAGTCACATACGTTGTGCAACCGCAAAAGCAATACTGGAGTATCAGCGTTTACCACTGTATAATAAAGCTTGTACTGAAAAAAAATATTTTTTATCGAAGAGTCATATACTGCAAAATGGACAAGTGCTGAAATCGGATAGTTACATAGGTTGTGCAACCGCAAACTCAGTGCTGGAGTATCAGCGTTTTCCACTGTATAATAAAGCTTGTACTGAAAAAAAAATATTTTTTATCGAAAAGTCATATACTGCAAAATGGACAAGTGCTGAAATCGCACAGTTACATACGTTGTGCAACCGCAAAAGCAATACTGGAGTATCAGCGTTTACCACTGTATAATAAAGCTTGTACTGAAAAAAAATATTTTTTATCGAAAAGTCATATACTGCAAAATGGACAAGTGCTGAAATCGCATGGTTACATACGTTGTGCAACCGCAAACTCAGTACTGGAGTATCAGCGTTTTCCACTGTATAATAAAGCTTGTACTGAAAAAAAATATTTTTTATCGAAAAGTCATATACTGCAAAATGGACAAGTGCTGAAAGCGCATAGTTACATACGTTGTGCAACCGCAAACGCAATACTGGAGTATCAGCGTTTTCCACTGTATAATAAAGCTTGTAATGAAAAAAAATATTTTTCATCGAAAAATCATATATTGCAAAATGGACAAGTGCTGAAAGCGCATAGTTACATACGTTGTGCAACCGCAAACGCAATACTGGAGTATCAACGTTTTCCACTGTATAATAAAGCTTGTAATGAAAAAAAATATTTTTTATCGAAAAGTCATATACTGCAAAATGGACAAGTGCTGAAATCGCACAGTTACATACGTTGTGCAACCGCAAAAGCAATACTGGAGTACCAACGTTTTCCACTGTATAATAAAGCTTGTACTGAAAAAAAATATTTTTTCACGAAAAGTCATATACTGCAAAATGGACAAGTGATGAAATGGCATAGTTACATACTTTGTGCAACCGCAAAAGCAATACTGGAGTAGCAGCGTTTTCCACTGTATAATAAAGCTTGTACTGAAAAAAAATATTTTTTATCGAAAAGTGATGTGGTGCAAAATGGACAAGTGCTGAAATTGCATAGTTACATACGCTGTGCAATCGCAAAAGTAATAGTGGAGTACCAGCGTTTTCCACTGTATAATAAAGCTAGTGCTGAAAAAAAATATTTTTTATCGAAAAGTCATGTACTGCAAAATGGACAAGTGCTGAAATCGCATAGTTACATACTTTGTGCAACCGCAAAAGCAATAGTGGAGTACCAGCGTTTTCCACGGTATAATAAAGCTTGTACTGAAAAAAAATATTTTTTATCGAAAAGTCATATACTGCAAAATGGACAAGTGCTGAAATCGCATAAATACATACGTTGTGCAACCGCAAAAGCAATAGTGGAGTACCAGCGTTTTCCACTGTACAATAAAGCTTGTACTGAAAAAAAATATTTTTTATCGAAAAGTCATATACTGCAAAATGGACAAGTGCTGAAATCGCATAAATACATACGTTGTGCAACCGCAAAAGCAATACTGGAGTAGCAGCGTTTTCCACTGTATAATAAAGCTTGTACTGAAAAAAAATATTTTTTATCGAAAAGTCATATACTGCAAAATGGACAAGTGCTGAAATCGCATAGTTACATACGTTGTGCAACCGCAAAAGCAATACTGGAGTAGCAGCGTTTTCCACTGTATAATGAAGCTTGTACTGAAAAAAAATATTTTTTATCGAAAAGTGATGTGGTGCAAAATGGACAAGTGCTGAAATTGCATAGTTACATACGCTGTGCAATCGCAAAAGCAATACTGGAGTATCAGCGTCTTTCAATGTATAATAAAGCTTGTCCAGAAAAAAAATATTTTTTCACGAAAAGTCATATACTGCAAAATGGACAAGTGATGAAATGGCATAGTTACATACTTTGTGCAACCGCAAAAGCAATACTGGAGTAGCAGCGTTTTCCACTGTGTAATAAAGCTTGTACTGAAAAAAAATATTTTTTATCGAAAAGTCATATACTGCAAAATGGACAAGTGCTGAAATCGCATAGTTACATACTTTGTGCAACCGCAAAAGCAATAGTGGAGTACCAGCGTTTTCCACTGTATAATAAAGCTTGAACTGAAAAAAAATATTTTTTATCGAAAAGTCATATACTGCAAAATAAAAAATATTTTTTTACGAAAAGTCATATACTGCAAAATGGACAAGTGCTGAAATCGCATAGTTACATACGTTGTGCAACCGCAAAAGCAATACTGGAGTAGCAGCGTTTTCCACTGTATAATAAAGCTTGTACTGAAAAAAAATATTTTTTATCGAAAAGTCATATACAGCAAAATGGGCAAGTGCTGAAATCGCATAGTTACATACGTTGTGCAACCGCAAACTCAGTACTGGAGTATCAGCGTTTTCCACTGTATAATAAAGCTTGTACTGAAAAAAAATATTTTTTATCGAAAAGTCATATACTGCAAAATGGACAAGTGCTGAAAGCGCATAGTTACATACGTTGTGCAACCGCAAACGCAATACTGGAGTATCAGCGTTTTCCACTGTATAATAAAGCTTGTAATGAAAAAAAATATTTTTCATCGAAAAATCATATATTGCAAAATGGACAAGTGCTGAAAGCGCATAGTTACATACGTTGTGCAACCGCAAACGCAATACTGGAGTATCAACGTTTTCCACTGTATAATAAAGCTTGTAATGAAAAAAAATATTTTTTATCGAAAAGTCATATACTGCAAAATGGACAAGTGCTGAAATCGCACAGTTACATACGTTGTGCAACCGCAAAAGCAATACTGGAGTACCAACGTTTTCCACTGTATAATAAAGCTTGTACTGAAAAAAAATATTTTTTCACGAAAAGTCATATACTGCAAAATGGACAAGTGATGAAATGGCATAGTTACATACTTTGTGCAACCGCAAAAGCAATACTGGAGTAGCAGCGTTTTCCACTGTATAATAAAGCTTGTACTGAAAAAAAATATTTTTTATCGAAAAGTGATGTGGTGCAAAATGGACAAGTGCTGAAATTGCATAGTTACATACGCTGTGCAATCGCAAAAGTAATAGTGGAGTACCAGCGTTTTCCACTGTATAATAAAGCTAGTGCTGAAAAAAAATATTTTTTATCGAAAAGTCATGTACTGCAAAATGGACAAGTGCTGAAATCGCATAGTTACATACTTTGTGCAACCGCAAAAGCAATAGTGGAGTACCAGCGTTTTCCACGGTATAATAAAGCTTGTACTGAAAAAAAATATTTTTTATCGAAAAGTCATATACTGCAAAATGGACAAGTGCTGAAATCGCATAAATACATACGTTGTGCAACCGCAAAAGCAATAGTGGAGTACCAGCGTTTTCCACTGTACAATAAAGCTTGTACTGAAAAAAAATATTTTTTATCGAAAAGTCATATACTGCAAAATGGACAAGTGCTGAAATCGCATAAATACATACGTTGTGCAACCGCAAAAGCAATACTGGAGTAGCAGCGTTTTCCACTGTATAATAAAGCTTGTACTGAAAAAAAATATTTTTTATCGAAAAGTCATATACTGCAAAATGGACAAGTGCTGAAATCGCATAGTTACATACGTTGTGCAACCGCAAAAGCAATACTGGAGTAGCAGCGTTTTCCACTGTATAATGAAGCTTGTACTGAAAAAAAATATTTTTTATCGAAAAGTGATGTGGTGCAAAATGGACAAGTGCTGAAATTGCATAGTTACATACGCTGTGCAATCGCAAAAGCAATACTGGAGTATCAGCGTCTTTCAATGTATAATAAAGCTTGTCCAGAAAAAAAATATTTTTTCACGAAAAGTCATATACTGCAAAATGGACAAGTGATGAAATGGCATAGTTACATACTTTGTGCAACCGCAAAAGCAATACTGGAGTAGCAGCGTTTTCCACTGTGTAATAAAGCTTGTACTGAAAAAAAATATTTTTTATCGAAAAGTCATATACTGCAAAATGGACAAGTGCTGAAATCGCATAGTTACATACTTTGTGCAACCGCAAAAGCAATAGTGGAGTACCAGCGTTTTCCACTGTATAATAAAGCTTGAACTGAAAAAAAATATTTTTTATCGAAAAGTCATATACTGCAAAATAAAAAATATTTTTTTACGAAAAGTCATATACTGCAAAATGGACAAGTGCTGAAATCGCATAGTTACATACGTTGTGCAACCGCAAAAGCAATACTGGAGTAGCAGCGTTTTCCACTGTATAATAAAGCTTGTACTGAAAAAAAATATTTTTTATCGAAAAGTCATATACAGCAAAATGGGCAAGTGCTGAAATCGCATAGTTACATACGTTGTGCAACCGCAAAAGCAATACTGGAGTACCAGCGTTTTCCACTGTATAATAAAGCTTGCACTGAAAAAAAATATTTTTTATCGAAAAGTCATATACTGCAAAATGGACAAGTGCTGAAATCGCATAGTTACATACGTTGTTCAACGGCAAAAGCAATACTGGAGTACCAGCGTTTTCCACTGTATAATAAAGCTTGTACTAAAAAAAAATATTTTTTTACGAAAAGTCATATACTGCAAAATGGACAAGTGCTGAAATCGCATAGTTACATACGTTGTGCAACCGCAAAAGCAATACTGGAGTACCAGCGTTTTCCACTGTATAATAAAGCTTGTACTGAAAAAAAATATTTTTTATCGAAAAGTCATATACAGCAAAATGGACAAGTGCTGAAATCGCATAGTTACATACGTTGTGCAACCGCAAAAGCAATACTGGAGTACCAGCGTTTTCCACTGTATAATAAAGCTTGTACTGAAAAAAAATATTTTTTATCGAAAAGTCATATACTGCAAAATGGACAAGTGCTGAAATCGCATAGTTACATACGTTGTGCAACCGCAAAAGCAATACTGGAGTACCAGCGTTTTCCACTGTATAATAAAGCTTGTCCTGAAAAAAAATATTTTTTATCGAAAAGTCATATACTGCAAAATGGACAAGTGCTGAAATCGCATAGTTACATACTTTGTGCAACCGCAAAAGCAATAGTGGAGTACCAGCGTTTTCCACTGTATAATAAAGCTTGTACTGAAAAAAAATATTTTTTATCGAAAAGTTATATACTGCAAAATGGACAAATGCTGAAATCGCATAAATACATACGTTGTGCAACCGCAAAAGCAATAGTGGAGTACCAGCGTTTTCCACTGTATAATAAAGCTTGTACTGAAAAAAAATATTTTTTATCGAAAAGTGATGTAGTGCAAAATGGACAAGTGCTGAAATTGCATAGTTACATATGTTGTGCAACCGCAAAAGCAATAGTGGAGTACCAGCGTTTTCCACTGTATAATAAAGCGTGTACTGAAAAAAAATATTTTTTTACGAAAAGTCATATACTGCAAAATGGACAAGTGCTGTAATTGCATAGTTACATACGTTGTGCAACCGCAAAAGCAATACTGGAGTACCAGCGTCTTTCACTGTATAATAAAGGTTGTCCTGAAAAAAAAAATATTTTTTTCACGAAATGTCATATACTGCAAAATGGACAAGTGCTAAAATCGCAAAGTTACATACGTTGTGCAACCGCAAAAGCAATAGTGGAGTACCAGCGTTTTCCACTGTATAATAAAGCTTGTACTGAAAAAAAATATTTTTTATCGAAAAGTCATATACTGCAAAATGGACAAGTGCTGTAATCGCATAGTTACATACGTTGTTACATCGTAAATTACTGTTTTTTATCTACTGTCTCCCCAAATGGTAAATTTCTGTATGAACAGCGCCTTCACGTGGAAAATTTCGCGCCTCGTGTTCGGCAAGTTTGCTGACAACGGCTGTAGTTAGTTTCGTGGGTCTACGAATCTTGTGTCGTTTGTTTTGCAGGAAAATTAAGTTAATTATTCTTAACAAGTTAAGTAACCTGTTCTTTATTGCTGTGAACATCAAGTCTCACAGTAATCAACCGCAAAAGCAATACTGGAGTACCAGCGTTTTACACTGTATAATAAAGCTTGTACTGAAAAAAAATATTTTTTATCGAAAAGTCATATACTGCAAAATGGACAAGTGCTGAAATCGCATAGTTACATACGTTGTGCAACCGCAAAAGCAATAGTGGAATACCAGCGTTTTCCACTGTATAATAAAGCTTGTACTGAAAAAAAATATTTTTTATCGAAAAGTCATATACAGCAAAATGGACAAGTGCTGAAATCGCATAGTTACATACGTTGTGCAACCGCAAAAGCAATACTGGAGTACCAGCGTTTTCCACTGTATAATAAAGCTTGTACTGAAAAAAAATATTTTTTATGGAAAAATCATATACTGCAAAATGGACAAGTGCTGAAATCGCATAGTTACATACGTTGTGCAACCGCAAAAGCAATACTGGAGTACCAGCGTTTTCCACTGTATAATAAAGCTTGAACTGAAAAAAAATATTTTTTATCGAAAAGTCATTTACTGCAAAATAAAAAATATTTTTTTACGAAAAGTCATATACTGCAAAATGGACAAGTGCTAAAATCGCATAGTTACATACGTTGTGCAACCGCAAAAGCAATACTGGAGTAGCAGCGTTTTCCACTGTATAATAAAGCTTGTACTGAAAAAAAATATTTTTTATCGAAAAGTCATATACTGCAAAATGGACAAGTGCTGAAATCGCACAGTTACATACGTTGTGCAACCGCAAACTCAGTGCTGGAGTATCAGCGTTTTCCACTGTATAATAAAGCTTGTACTGAAAAAAAAACATTTTTTATCGAAAAGTCATATACTGCAAAATGGACAAGTGCTGAAATCGCACAGTTACATACGTTGTGCAACTGCAAAAGCAATACTGGAGTATCAGCGTTTACCACTGTATAATAAAGCTTGTACTGAAAAAAAATATTTTTTATCGAAAGGTCATATAGTTACATACGTTGTGCAACCGCAAACGCAATACTGGAGTATCAGCGTTTTCCACTGTATAATAAAGCTTGTAATGAAAAAAAATATTTTTTATCGAAAAGTCATATACTGCAAAATGAACATGTGCTGAAATCGCATGGTTACATACGTTGTGCAACCGCAAACTCAGTACTGGAGTATCAGCGTTTTCCACTGTATAATAAAGCTTGTACAGAAAAAAAATATTTTTTATCGAAAAGTCATATACTGCAAAATGGACAAGTGCTGAAATCGCATGGTTACATACGTTGTGCAACCGCAAAAGCAATACTGGAGTATTAGCGTTTTCCACTGTATAATAAAGCTTGTAATGAAAAAAAATATTTTTTATCGAAAAGTCATATACTGCAAAATGGACAAGTGCTGAAAGCGCATAGTTACATACGTTGTGCAACCGCAAACGCAATACTGGATTATCAGCGTTTTCCACTGTATAATAAAGCTTGTAATGAAAAAAAATATTTTTTATCGAAAAGTCATATACTGCAAAATGGACAAGTGCTGAAATCGCACAGTTACATACGTTGTGCAACCGCAAAGTCAGTACTGGAGTATCAGCGTTTTCCACTGTATAATAAAGCTTGTAATGAAAAAAAATATTTTTTATCGAAAAGTCATATACTGCAAAATGGACAAGTGCTGAAATCGCACAGTCACATACGTTGTGCAACCGCAAAAGCAATACTGGAGTATCAGCGTTTACCACTGTATAATAAAGCTTGTACTGAAAAAAAATATTTTTTATCGAAAAGTCATATACTGCAAAATGGACATGTGCTGAAAGCGCATAGTTACATACGTTGTGCAACCGCAAACGCAATACTGGAGTATCAGCGTTTTACACTGTATAATAAAGCTTGTAATGAAAAAAAATATTTTTTATCGAAAAGTCATATACTGCAAAATGGACAAGTGCTGAAATCGCACAGTCACATACGTTGTGCAACCGCAAAAGCAATACTGGAGTATCAGCGTTTACCACTGTATAATAAAGCTTGTACTGAAAAAAAATATTTTTTATCGAAAAGTCATATACTGCAAAATGGACATGTGCTGAAAGCGCATAGTTACATACGTTGTGCAACCGCAAACGCAATACTGGAGTATCAGCGTTTTACACTGTATAATAAAGCTTGTAATGAAAAAAAATATTTTTTATCGAAAAGTCATATACTGCAAAATGGACAAGTGCTGAAATCGCACAGTTACATACGTTGTGCAACCGCAAAAGCAATACTGGAGTATCAGCGTTTACCACTGTATAATAAAGCTTGTACTGAAAAAAAATATTTTTTATCGAAAAGTCATATACTGCAAAATGGACATGTGCTGAAAGCGCATAGTTACATACGTTGTGCAACCGCAAACGCAATACTGGAGTATCAGCGTTTTACACTGTATAATAAAGCTTGTAATGAAAAAAAATATTTTTTATCGAAAAGTCATATACTGCAAAATGGACATGTGCTGAAAGCGCATAGTTACATACGTTGTGCAACCGCAAACGCAATACTGGAGTATCAGCGTTTTACACTGTATAATAAAGCTTGTAATGAAAAAAAATATTTTTTATCGAAAAGTCATATACTGCAAAATGGACAAGTGCTGAAATCGCACAGTTACATACGTTGTGCAACCGCAAAAGCAATACTGGAGTAGCAGCGTTTTCCACTGTATAATAAAGCTTGTACTGAAAAAAAATATTTTTTATCGAAAAGTCATATACAGCAAAATGGGCAAGTGCTGAAATCGCATAGTTACATACGTTGTGCAACCGCAAACTCAGTACTGGAGTATCAGCGTTTTCCACTGTATAATAAAGCTTGTACTGAAAAAAAATATTTTTTATCGAAAAGTCATATACTGCAAAATGGACAAGTGCTGAAAGCGCATAGTTACATACGTTGTGCAACCGCAAACGCAATACTGGAGTATCAGCGTTTTCCACTGTATAATAAAGCTTGTAATGAAAAAAAATATTTTTCATCGAAAAATCATATATTGCAAAATGGACAAGTGCTGAAAGCGCATAGTTACATACGTTGTGCAACCGCAAACGCAATACTGGAGTATCAACGTTTTCCACTGTATAATAAAGCTTGTAATGAAAAAAAATATTTTTTATCGAAAAGTCATATACTGCAAAATGGACAAGTGCTGAAATCGCACAGTTACATACGTTGTGCAACCGCAAAAGCAATACTGGAGTACCAACGTTTTCCACTGTATAATAAAGCTTGTACTGAAAAAAAATATTTTTTCACGAAAAGTCATATACTGCAAAATGGACAAGTGATGAAATGGCATAGTTACATACTTTGTGCAACCGCAAAAGCAATACTGGAGTAGCAGCGTTTTCCACTGTATAATAAAGCTTGTACTGAAAAAAAATATTTTTTATCGAAAAGTGATGTGGTGCAAAATGGACAAGTGCTGAAATTGCATAGTTACATACGCTGTGCAATCGCAAAAGTAATAGTGGAGTACCAGCGTTTTCCACTGTATAATAAAGCTAGTGCTGAAAAAAAATATTTTTTATCGAAAAGTCATGTACTGCAAAATGGACAAGTGCTGAAATCGCATAGTTACATACTTTGTGCAACCGCAAAAGCAATAGTGGAGTACCAGCGTTTTCCACGGTATAATAAAGCTTGTACTGAAAAAAAATATTTTTTATCGAAAAGTCATATACTGCAAAATGGACAAGTGCTGAAATCGCATAAATACATACGTTGTGCAACCGCAAAAGCAATAGTGGAGTACCAGCGTTTTCCACTGTACAATAAAGCTTGTACTGAAAAAAAATATTTTTTATCGAAAAGTCATATACTGCAAAATGGACAAGTGCTGAAATCGCATAAATACATACGTTGTGCAACCGCAAAAGCAATACTGGAGTAGCAGCGTTTTCCACTGTATAATAAAGCTTGTACTGAAAAAAAATATTTTTTATCGAAAAGTCATATACTGCAAAATGGACAAGTGCTGAAATCGCATAGTTACATACGTTGTGCAACCGCAAAAGCAATACTGGAGTAGCAGCGTTTTCCACTGTATAATGAAGCTTGTACTGAAAAAAAATATTTTTTATCGAAAAGTGATGTGGTGCAAAATGGACAAGTGCTGAAATTGCATAGTTACATACGCTGTGCAATCGCAAAAGCAATACTGGAGTATCAGCGTCTTTCAATGTATAATAAAGCTTGTCCAGAAAAAAAATATTTTTTCACGAAAAGTCATATACTGCAAAATGGACAAGTGATGAAATGGCATAGTTACATACTTTGTGCAACCGCAAAAGCAATACTGGAGTAGCAGCGTTTTCCACTGTGTAATAAAGCTTGTACTGAAAAAAAATATTTTTTATCGAAAAGTCATATACTGCAAAATGGACAAGTGCTGAAATCGCATAGTTACATACTTTGTGCAACCGCAAAAGCAATAGTGGAGTACCAGCGTTTTCCACTGTATAATAAAGCTTGAACTGAAAAAAAATATTTTTTATCGAAAAGTCATATACTGCAAAATAAAAAATATTTTTTTACGAAAAGTCATATACTGCAAAATGGACAAGTGCTGAAATCGCATAGTTACATACGTTGTGCAACCGCAAAAGCAATACTGGAGTAGCAGCGTTTTCCACTGTATAATAAAGCTTGTACTGAAAAAAAATATTTTTTATCGAAAAGTCATATACAGCAAAATGGGCAAGTGCTGAAATCGCATAGTTACATACGTTGTGCAACCGCAAAAGCAATACTGGAGTACCAGCGTTTTCCACTGTATAATAAAGCTTGCACTGAAAAAAAATATTTTTTATCGAAAAGTCATATACTGCAAAATGGACAAGTGCTGAAATCGCATAGTTACATACGTTGTTCAACGGCAAAAGCAATACTGGAGTACCAGCGTTTTCCACTGTATAATAAAGCTTGTACTAAAAAAAAATATTTTTTTACGAAAAGTCATATACTGCAAAATGGACAAGTGCTGAAATCGCATAGTTACATACGTTGTGCAACCGCAAAAGCAATACTGGAGTACCAGCGTTTTCCACTGTATAATAAAGCTTGTACTGAAAAAAAATATTTTTTATCGAAAAGTCATATACAGCAAAATGGACAAGTGCTGAAATCGCATAGTTACATACGTTGTGCAACCGCAAAAGCAATACTGGAGTACCAGCGTTTTCCACTGTATAATAAAGCTTGTACTGAAAAAAAATATTTTTTATCGAAAAGTCATATACTGCAAAATGGACAAGTGCTGAAATCGCATAGTTACATACGTTGTGCAACCGCAAAAGCAATACTGGAGTACCAGCGTTTTCCACTGTATAATAAAGCTTGTCCTGAAAAAAAATATTTTTTATCGAAAAGTCATATACTGCAAAATGGACAAGTGCTGAAATCGCATAGTTACATACTTTGTGCAACCGCAAAAGCAATAGTGGAGTACCAGCGTTTTCCACTGTATAATAAAGCTTGTACTGAAAAAAAATATTTTTTATCGAAAAGTTATATACTGCAAAATGGACAAATGCTGAAATCGCATAAATACATACGTTGTGCAACCGCAAAAGCAATAGTGGAGTACCAGCGTTTTCCACTGTATAATAAAGCTTGTACTGAAAAAAAATATTTTTTATCGAAAAGTGATGTAGTGCAAAATGGACAAGTGCTGAAATTGCATAGTTACATATGTTGTGCAACCGCAAAAGCAATAGTGGAGTACCAGCGTTTTCCACTGTATAATAAAGCGTGTACTGAAAAAAAATATTTTTTTACGAAAAGTCATATACTGCAAAATGGACAAGTGCTGTAATTGCATAGTTACATACGTTGTGCAACCGCAAAAGCAATACTGGAGTACCAGCGTCTTTCACTGTATAATAAAGGTTGTCCTGAAAAAAAAAATATTTTTTTCACGAAATGTCATATACTGCAAAATGGACAAGTGCTAAAATCGCAAAGTTACATACGTTGTGCAACCGCAAAAGCAATAGTGGAGTACCAGCGTTTTCCACTGTATAATAAAGCTTGTACTGAAAAAAAATATTTTTTATCGAAAAGTCATATACTGCAAAATGGACAAGTGCTGTAATCGCATAGTTACATACGTTGTTACATCGTAAATTACTGTTTTTTATCTACTGTCTCCCCAAATGGTAAATTTCTGTATGAACAGCGCCTTCACGTGGAAAATTTCGCGCCTCGTGTTCGGCAAGTTTGCTGACAACGGCTGTAGTTAGTTTCGTGGGTCTACGAATCTTGTGTCGTTTGTTTTGCAGGAAAATTAAGTTAATTATTCTTAACAAGTTAAGTAACCTGTTCTTTATTGCTGTGAACATCAAGTCTCACAGTAATCAACCGCAAAAGCAATACTGGAGTACCAGCGTTTTACACTGTATAATAAAGCTTGTACTGAAAAAAAATATTTTTTATCGAAAAGTCATATACTGCAAAATGGACAAGTGCTGAAATCGCATAGTTACATACGTTGTGCAACCGCAAAAGCAATAGTGGAATACCAGCGTTTTCCACTGTATAATAAAGCTTGTACTGAAAAAAAATATTTTTTATCGAAAAGTCATATACAGCAAAATGGACAAGTGCTGAAATCGCATAGTTACATACGTTGTGCAACCGCAAAAGCAATACTGGAGTACCAGCGTTTTCCACTGTATAATAAAGCTTGTACTGAAAAAAAATATTTTTTATGGAAAAATCATATACTGCAAAATGGACAAGTGCTGAAATCGCATAGTTACATACGTTGTGCAACCGCAAAAGCAATACTGGAGTACCAGCGTTTTCCACTGTATAATAAAGCTTGAACTGAAAAAAAATATTTTTTATCGAAAAGTCATTTACTGCAAAATAAAAAATATTTTTTTACGAAAAGTCATATACTGCAAAATGGACAAGTGCTAAAATCGCATAGTTACATACGTTGTGCAACCGCAAAAGCAATACTGGAGTAGCAGCGTTTTCCACTGTATAATAAAGCTTGTACTGAAAAAAAATATTTTTTATCGAAAAGTCATATACTGCAAAATGGACAAGTGCTGAAATCGCACAGTTACATACGTTGTGCAACCGCAAACTCAGTGCTGGAGTATCAGCGTTTTCCACTGTATAATAAAGCTTGTACTGAAAAAAAAACATTTTTTATCGAAAAGTCATATACTGCAAAATGGACAAGTGCTGAAATCGCACAGTTACATACGTTGTGCAACTGCAAAAGCAATACTGGAGTATCAGCGTTTACCACTGTATAATAAAGCTTGTACTGAAAAAAAATATTTTTTATCGAAAGGTCATATAGTTACATACGTTGTGCAACCGCAAACGCAATACTGGAGTATCAGCGTTTTCCACTGTATAATAAAGCTTGTAATGAAAAAAAATATTTTTTATCGAAAAGTCATATACTGCAAAATGAACATGTGCTGAAATCGCATGGTTACATACGTTGTGCAACCGCAAACTCAGTACTGGAGTATCAGCGTTTTCCACTGTATAATAAAGCTTGTACAGAAAAAAAATATTTTTTATCGAAAAGTCATATACTGCAAAATGGACAAGTGCTGAAATCGCATGGTTACATACGTTGTGCAACCGCAAAAGCAATACTGGAGTATTAGCGTTTTCCACTGTATAATAAAGCTTGTAATGAAAAAAAATATTTTTTATCGAAAAGTCATATACTGCAAAATGGACAAGTGCTGAAAGCGCATAGTTACATACGTTGTGCAACCGCAAACGCAATACTGGATTATCAGCGTTTTCCACTGTATAATAAAGCTTGTAATGAAAAAAAATATTTTTTATCGAAAAGTCATATACTGCAAAATGGACAAGTGCTGAAATCGCACAGTTACATACGTTGTGCAACCGCAAAGTCAGTACTGGAGTATCAGCGTTTTCCACTGTATAATAAAGCTTGTAATGAAAAAAAATATTTTTTATCGAAAAGTCATATACTGCAAAATGGACAAGTGCTGAAATCGCACAGTCACATACGTTGTGCAACCGCAAAAGCAATACTGGAGTATCAGCGTTTACCACTGTATAATAAAGCTTGTACTGAAAAAAAATATTTTTTATCGAAAAGTCATATACTGCAAAATGGACATGTGCTGAAAGCGCATAGTTACATACGTTGTGCAACCGCAAACGCAATACTGGAGTATCAGCGTTTTACACTGTATAATAAAGCTTGTAATGAAAAAAAATATTTTTTATCGAAAAGTCATATACTGCAAAATGGACAAGTGCTGAAATCGCACAGTTACATACGTTGTGCAACCGCAAAAGCAATACTGGAGTATCAGCGTTTTCCACAGTATAATAAAGCTTGTACTTAAAAAAAAAAATTTTTATCGAAAAGTCATATACTGCAAAATGGACAAGTGCTGAAAGCGCATAGTTACATACGTTGTGCAACCGCAAACGCAATACTGGAGTATCAGCGTTTTCCACTGTATAATAAAGCTTGTAATGAAAAAAAATATTTTTTATCGAAAAGTCATATACTGCAAAATGGACATGTGCTGAAATCGCATGGTTACATACGTTGTGCAACCGCAAACTCAGTACTGGAGTATCAGCGTTTTCCACTGTATAATAAAGCTTGTACTGAAAAAAAATATTTTTTATCGAAAAGTCATATACTGCAAAATGGACAAGTGCTGAAATCGCATGGTTACATGCGTTGTGCAACCGCAAACTCAGTACTGGAGTATCAGCGTTTTCCACTGTATAATAAAGCTTGTACTGAAAAAAAACATTTTTTATCGAAAAGTCATATACTGCAAAATGGACAAGTGCTGAAAGCGCATAGTTACATACGTTGTGCAACCGCAAACGCAATACTGGAGTATCAGCGTTTTCCACTGTATAATAAAGCTTGTAATGAAAAAAAATATTTTTTATCGAAAAGTCATATACTGCAAAATGGACAAGTGCTGAAATCGCATAGTTACATACGTTGTGCAACCGCAAACTCAGTACTGGAGTATCAGCGTTTTCCACTGTATAATAAAGCTTGTAATGAAAAAAAATATTTTTTATCGAAAAGTCATATACTGCAAAATGGACATGTGCTGAAATCGCATGGTTACATACGTTGTGCAACCGCAAACTCAGTACTGTAGTATCAGCGTTTTCCACTGTATAATAAAGCTTGTACTGAAAAAAAATATTTTTTATCGAAAAGTCATATACTGCAAAATGGACAAGTGCTGAAATCGCATAGTTACATACGTTGTGCAACCGCAAACTCAGTACTGGAGTATCAGCGTTTTCCACTGTATAATAAAGCTTGTACTGAAAAAAAACATTTTTTATCGAAAAGTCATATACTGCAAAATGGACAAGTGCTGAAAGCGCATAGTTACATACGTTGTGCAACCGCAAACGCAATACTGGAGTATCAGCGTTTTCCACTGTATAATAAACTTGTACAGAAAAAAAATATTTTTTATCGAAAAGTCATATACTGCAAAATGGACAAGTGCTGAAATCGAATAGTTACATACGTTGTGCAACCGCAAAAGCAATACTGGAGAACCAGCGTTTTTCACTGTATAATAAAGCTTGTACTAAAAAAAAATATTTTTTATCGAAAAGTCATATACTGCAAAATGGACAAGTGCTGAAATCGCATAGTTACATACGTTGTGCAACCGCAAACTCAGTACTGGAGTATCAGCGTTTTCCACTGTATAATAAATTAAAGCTTGTACTGAAAAAAAATATTTTTTATCGAAAAGTCATATACTGCAAAATGGACAAGTGTTGAAATCGCATAGTCACATACGTTGTGCAACCGCAAACTCAGTACTGGAGTATCAGCTTTTTCCACTGTATAATAAAGCTTGTAATGAAAAAAAATATTTTTTATCGAAAAGTCATATACTGCAAAATGGACAAGTGCTGAAATCGCATAGTTACATACGTTGTGCAACCGCAAACGCAATACTGGAGTATTAGCGTTTTCCACTGTATAATAAAGCTTGTACAGAAAAAAAATATTTTTTATCGAAAAGTCATATACTGCAAAATGAACATGTGCTGCAATCGCATGGTTACATACGTTGTGCAACCGCAAACTCAGTACTGGAGTATCAGCGTTTTCCACTGTATAATAAAGCTTGTACTGAAAAAAAATATTTTTTATCGAAAAGTCATATACTGCAAAATGAACATGTGCTGCAATCGCATGGTTACATACGTTGTGCAACCGCAAACGCAGTACTGGAGTATCAGCGTTTTCCACTGTATAATAAAGCTTGTAATGAAAAAAAATATTTTTTATCGAAAAGTCATATACTGCAAAATGGACAAGTGCTGAAATCGCACAGTTACATACGTTGTGCAACCGCAAAAGCAATACTGGAGTATCAGCGTTTTCCACTGTATAATAAAGCTTGTGCTGAAAAAAAATATTTTTTATCGAAAAGTCATATACTGCAAAATGGACAAGTGCTGAAAGCGCATTATAGTTACATACGTTGTGCAACCGCAAACGCAATACTGGATTATCAGCGTTTTCCACTGTATAATAAAGCTTGTAATGAAAAAAAATATTTTTTATCGAAAAGTCATATACTGCAAAATGGATAAGTGCTGAAAGCGCATAGTTACATACGTTGTTCAACCGCAAACTCAGTACTGGAGTATCAGCGTTTTCCACTGTATAATAAAGCTTGTAATGAAAAAAAATATTTTTTATCGAAAAGTCATATACTGCAAAATGGACAAGTGCTGAAATCGCACAGTCACATACGTTGTGCAACCGCAAAAGCAATACTGGAGTATCAGCGTTTACCACTGTATAATAAAGCTTGTACTGAAAAAAAATATTTTTTATCGAAAAGTCATATACTGCAAAATGGACAAGTGCTGAAATCGCACAGTTACATACGTTGTGCAACCGCAAACTCAGTGCTGGAGTATCAGCGTTTTCCACTGTATAATAAAGCTTGTACTGAAAAAAAAACATTTTTTGTCGAAAAGTCATATACTGCAAAATGGACAAGTGCTGAAATCGCACAGTTACATACGTTGTGCAACTGCAAAAGCAATACTGGAGTATCAGCGTTTACCACTGTATAATAAAGCTTGTACTGAAAAAAAATATTTTTTATCGAAAAGTCATATACTGCAAAATGGACATGTGCTGAAATCGCATGGTTACATACGTTGTGCAACCGCAAACTCAGTACTGGAGTATCAGCGTTTTCCACTGTATAATAAAGCTTGTAATGAAAAAAAATATTTTTTATCGAAAAGTCATATACTGCAAAATGGACATGTGCTGAAATCGCATGGTTACATACGTTGTGCAACCGCAAACTCAGTACTGGAGTATCAGCGTTTTCCACTGTATAATAAAGCTTGTACAGAAAAAAAATATTTTTTATCGAAAAGTCATATACTGCAAAATGGACAAGTGCTGAAATCGCATGGTTACATACGTTGTGCAACCGCAAAAGCAATACTGGAGTACCAGCGTTTTCCACTGTATAATAAAGCTTGTACTAAAAAAAAATATTTTTTATCGAAAAGTCATATACTGCAAAATGGACAAGTGCTGAAATCGCATAGTTACATACGTTGTGCAACCGCAAACTCATTACTGGAGTATCAGCGTTTTCCACTGTATAATAAAGCTTGTACTGAAAAAAAATATTTTTTATCGAAAAGTCATATACTGCAAAATGGACAAGTGCTGAAATCGCATAGTTACATACGTTGTGCAACCGCAAACGCAATACTGGAGTATTAGCGTTTTCCACTGTATAATAAAGCTTGTAATGAAAAAAAATATTTTTTATCGAAAAGTCATATACTGCAAAATGGACAAGTGCTGAAATCGCACAGTCACATACGTTGTGCAACCGCAAAAGCAATACTGGAGTATCAGCGTTTACCACTGTATAATAAAGCTTGTACTGAAAAAAAATATTTTTTATCGAAAAGTCATATACTGCAAAATGGACAAGTGCTGAAATCGCACAGTTACATACGTTGTGCAACCGCAAACTCAGTGCTGGAGTATCAGCGTTTTCCACTGTATAATAAAGCTTGTACTGAAAAAAAATATTTTTTATCGAAAGGTCATATAGTTACATACGTTGTGCAACCGCAAACGCAATACTGGAGTATTAGCGTTTTCCACTGTATAATAAAGCTTGTAATGAAAAAAAATATTTTTTATCGAAAAGTCATATACTGCAAAATGGACAAGTGCTGAAAGCGCATAGTTACATACGTTGTGCAACCGCAAACGCAATACTGGATTATCAGCGTTTTCCACTGTATAATAAAGCTTGTAATGAAAAAAAATATTTTTTATCGAAAAGTCATATACTGCAAAATGGACAAGTGCTGAAATCGCACAGTTACATACGTTGTGCAACCGCAAAGTCAGTACTGGAGTATCAGCGTTTTCCACTGTATAATAAAGCTTGTAATGAAAAAAAATATTTTTTATCGAAAAGTCATATACTGCAAAATGGACAAGTGCTGAAATCGCACAGTCACATACGTTGTGCAACCGCAAAAGCAATACTGGAGTATCAGCGTTTACCACTGTATAATAAAGCTTGTACTGAAAAAAAATATTTTTTATCGAAAAGTCATATACTGCAAAATGGACAAATGCTGAAAGCGCATAGTTACATACGTTGTGCAACCGCAAAAGCAATACTGGAGTATCAGCGTTTTCCACTGTATAATAAAGCTTGTACTGAAAAAAAATATTTTTTATCGAAAAGTCATATACTGCAAAATGGACAAATGCTGAAAGCGCATAGTTACATACGTTGTGCAACCGCAAACGCAATACTGGAGTATCAGCGTTTTACACTGTATAATAAAGCTTGTAATGAAAAAAAATATTTTTTATCGAAAAGTCATATACTGCAAAATGGACAAGTGCTGAAATCGCACAGTTACATACGTTGTGCAACCGCAAAAGCAATACTGGAGTATCAGCGTTTTCCACAGTATAATAAAGCTTGTACTGAAAAAAAAAAATTTTTATCGAAAAGTCATATACTGCAAAATGGACAAGTGCTGAAAGCGCATAGTTACATACGTTGTGCAACCGCAAACGCAATACTGGAGTATCAGCGTTTTCCACTGTATAATAAAGCTTGTAATGAAAAAAAATTTTTTTTATCGAAAAGTCATATACTGCAAAATGGACATGTGCTGAAATCGCATGGTTACATACGTTGTGCAACCGCAAACTCAGTACTGGAGTATCAGCGTTTTCCACTGTATAATAAAGCTTGTACTGAAAAAAAATATTTTTTATCGAAAAGTCATATACTGCAAAATGGACAAGTGCTGAAATCGCATGGTTACATGCGTTGTGCAACCGCAAACTCAGTACTGGAGTATCAGCGTTTTCCACTGTATAATAA
Organism: Ascidia mentula; assembly: GCF_947561715.1. NCBI lineage: Eukaryota > Metazoa > Chordata > Ascidiacea > Phlebobranchia > Ascidiidae > Ascidia > Ascidia mentula. Next base: position 7,185,101 of record NC_138574.1, on the reverse strand, counting down.
AGCTTGTACTGAAAAAAAACATTTTTTATCGAAAAGTCATATACTGCAAAATGGACAAGTGCTGAAAGCGCATAGTTACATACGTTGTGCAACCGCAAACGCAATACTGGAGTATCAGCGTTTTCCACTGTATAATAAAGCTTGTAATGAAAAAAAATATTTTTTATCGAAAAGTCATATACTGCAAAATGGACAAGTGCTGAAATCGCATAGTTACATACGTTGTGCAACCGCAAACTCAGTACTGGAGTATCAGCGTTTTCCACTGTATAATAAAGCTTGTAATGAAAAAAAATATTTTTTATCGAAAAGTCATATACTGCAAAATGGACATGTGCTGAAATCGCATGGTTACATACGTTGTGCAACCGCAAACTCAGTACTGTAGTATCAGCGTTTTCCACTGTATAATAAAGCTTGTACTGAAAAAAAATATTTTTTATCGAAAAGTCATATACTGCAAAATGGACAAGTGCTGAAATCGCATGGTTACATACGTTGTGCAACCGCAAACTCAGTACTGGAGTATCAGCGTTTTCCACTGTATAATAAAGCTTGTACTGAAAAAAAACATTTTTTATCGAAAAGTCATATACTGCAAAATGGACAAGTGCTGAAAGCGCATAGTTACATACGTTGTGCAACCGCAAACGCAATACTGGAGTATCAGCGTTTTCCACTGTATAATAAACTTGTACAGAAAAAAAATATTTTTTATCGAAAAGTCATATACTGCAAAATGGACATGTGCTGAAATCGCATGGTTACATACGTTGTGCAACCGCAAACTCAGTACTGGAGTATCAGCGTTTTCCACTGTATAATAAGTTAAAGCTTGTAATGAAAAAAAATATTTTTTATCGAAAAGTCATATACTGCAAAATGGACAAGTGCTGAAAGCGCATAGTTACATACGTTGTGCAACCGCAAACGCAATACTGGAGTATCAGCGTTTTCCACTGTATAATAAAGCTTGTAATGAAAAAAAATATTTTTTATCGAAAAGTCATATACTGCAAAATGGACAAGTGCTGAAATCGCATAGTTACATACGTTGTGCAACCGCAAACTCAGTACTGGAGTATCAGCGTTTTCCACTGTATAATAAATTAAAGCTTGTACTGAAAAAAAATATTTTTTATCGAAAAGTCATATACTGCAAAATGGACAAGTGTTGAAATCGCATAGTCACATACGTTGTGCAACCGCAAACTCAGTACTGGAGTATCAGCGTTTTCCACTGTATAATAAACTTGTACAGAAAAAAATATTTTTTATCGAAAAGTCATATACTGCAAAATGGACAAGTGCTGAAATCGCATAGTTACATACGTTGTGCAACCGCAAAAGCAATACTGGAGTATCAGCGTTTTCCACTGTATAATAAAGCTTGTACTGAAAAAAAATATTTTTTATCGAAAAGTCATATACTGCAAAATGGACAAATGCTGAAAGCGCATAGTTACATACGTTGTGCAACCGCAAACGCAATACTGGAGTATCAGCGTTTTACACTGTATAATAAAGCTTGTAATGAAAAAAAATATTTTTTATCGAAAAGTCATATACTGCAAAATGGACAAGTGCTGAAATCGCACAGTTACATACGTTGTGCAACCGCAAAAGCAATACTGGAGTATCAGCGTTTTCCACAGTATAATAAAGCTTGTACTGAAAAAAAAAAATTTTTATCGAAAAGTCATATACTGCAAAATGGACAAGTGCTGAAAGCGCATAGTTACATACGTTGTGCAACCGCAAACGCAATACTGGAGTATCAGCGTTTTCCACTGTATAATAAAGCTTGTAATGAAAAAAAATTTTTTTTATCGAAAAGTCATATACTGCAAAATGGACATGTGCTGAAATCGCATGGTTACATACGTTGTGCAACCGCAAACTCAGTACTGGAGTATCAGCGTTTTCCACTGTATAATAAAGCTTGTACTGAAAAAAAATATTTTTTATCGAAAAGTCATATACTGCAAAATGGACAAGTGCTGAAATCGCATGGTTACATGCGTTGTGCAACCGCAAACTCAGTACTGGAGTATCAGCGTTTTCCACTGTATAATAAAGCTTGTACTGAAAAAAAACATTTTTTATCGAAAAGTCATATACTGCAAAATGGACAAGTGCTGAAAGCGCATAGTTACATACGTTGTGCAACCGCAAACGCAATACTGGAGTATCAGCGTTTTCCACTGTATAATAAAGCTTGTAATGAAAAAAAATATTTTTTATCGAAAAGTCATATACTGCAAAATGGACAAGTGCTGAAATCGCATAGTTACATACGTTGTGCAACCGCAAACTCAGTACTGGAGTATCAGCGTTTTCCACTGTATAATAAAGCTTGTAATGAAAAAAAATATTTTTTATCGAAAAGTCATATACTGCAAAATGGACATGTGCTGAAATCGCATGGTTACATACGTTGTGCAACCGCAAACTCAGTACTGTAGTATCAGCGTTTTCCACTGTATAATAAAGCTTGTACTGAAAAAAAATATTTTTTATCGAAAAGTCATATACTGCAAAATGGACAAGTGCTGAAATCGCATGGTTACATACGTTGTGCAACCGCAAACTCAGTACTGGAGTATCAGCGTTTTCCACTGTATAATAAAGCTTGTACTGAAAAAAAACATTTTTTATCGAAAAGTCATATACTGCAAAATGGACAAGTGCTGAAAGCGCATAGTTACATACGTTGTGCAACCGCAAACGCAATACTGGAGTATCAGCGTTTTCCACTGTATAATAAACTTGTACAGAAAAAAAATATTTTTTATCGAAAAGTCATATACTGCAAAATGGACATGTGCTGAAATCGCATGGTTACATACGTTGTGCAACCGCAAACTCAGTACTGGAGTATCAGCGTTTTCCACTGTATAATAAGTTAAAGCTTGTAATGAAAAAAAATATTTTTTATCGAAAAGTCATATACTGCAAAATGGACAAGTGCTGAAAGCGCATAGTTACATACGTTGTGCAACCGCAAACGCAATACTGGAGTATCAGCGTTTTCCACTGTATAATAAAGCTTGTAATGAAAAAAAATATTTTTTATCGAAAAGTCATATACTGCAAAATGGACAAGTGCTGAAATCGCATAGTTACATACGTTGTGCAACCGCAAACTCAGTACTGGAGTATCAGCGTTTTCCACTGTATAATAAATTAAAGCTTGTACTGAAAAAAAATATTTTTTATCGAAAAGTCATATACTGCAAAATGGACAAGTGTTGAAATCGCATAGTCACATACGTTGTGCAACCGCAAACTCAGTACTGGAGTATCAGCGTTTTCCACTGTATAATAAACTTGTACAGAAAAAAATATTTTTTATCGAAAAGTCATATACTGCAAAATGGACAAGTGCTGAAATCGCATAGTTACATACGTTGTGCAACCGCAAAAGCAATACTGGAGTACCAGCGTTTTTCACTGTATAATAAAGCTTGTACTAAAAAAAAATATTTTTTATCGAAAAGTCATATACTGCAAAATGGACAAGTGCTGAAATCGCATAGTTACATACGTTGTGCAACCGCAAACTCAGTACTGGAGTATCAGCGTTTTCCACTGTATAATAAATTAAAGCTTGTCCTGAAAAAAAATATTTTTTATCGAAAAGTCATATACTGCAAAATGGACAAGTGTTGAAATCGCATAGTCACATACGTTGTGCAACCGCAAACTCAGTACTGGAGTATCAGCGTTTTCCACTGTATAATAAAGCTTGTAATGAAAAAAAATATTTTTTATCGAAAAGTCATATACTGCAAAATGGACAAGTGCTGAAATCGCATAGTTACATACGTTGTGCAACCGCAAACGCAATACTGGAGTATTAGCGTTTTCCACTTTATAATAATGCTTGTAATGAAAAAAAATATTTTTTATCGAAAAGTCATATACTGCAAAATGGACATGTGCTGAAATCGCATGGTTACATACGTTGTGCAACCGCAAACTCAGTACTGGAGTATCAGCGTTTTCCACTGTATAATAAAGCTTGTACTGAAAAAAAATATTTTTTATCGAAAAGTCATATACTGCAAAATGGACAAGTGCTGAAAGCGCATAGTTACATACGTTGTGCAACCGCAAACGCAATACTGGAGTATCAGCGTTTTCCACTGTATAATAAAGCTTGTAATGAAAAAAAATATTTTTTATCGAAAAGTCATATACTGCAAAATGGACAAGTGCTGAAATCGCATAGTTACATACGTTGTGCAACCGCAAACTCAGTACTGGAGTATCAGCGTTTTCCACTGTATAATAAATTAAAGCTTGTATTGAAAAAAAATATTTTTTATCGAAAAGTCATATACTGCAAAATGGACAAGTGTTGAAATCGCATAGTCACATACGTTGTGCAACCGCAAACTCAGTACTGGAGTATCAGCGTTTTCCACTGTATAATAAAGCTTGTAATGAATAAAAATATTTTTTATCGAAAAGTCATATACTGCAAAATGGACAAGTGCTGAAATCGCATAGTTACATACGTTGTGCAACCGCAAACGCAATACTGGAGTATTAGCGTTTTCCACTGTATAATAAAGCTTGTAATGAAAAAAAATATTTTTTATCGAAAAGTCATATACTGCAAAATGGACATGTGCTGAAATCGCATGGTTACATACGTTGTGCAACCGCAAACTCAGTACTGGAGTATCAGCGTTTTCCACTGTATAATAAAGCTTGTACAGAAAAAAATATTTTTTATCGAAAAGTCATATACTGCAAAATGGACAAGTGCTGAAATCGCATGGTTACATACGTTGTGCAACCGCAAAAGCAATACTGGAGTACCAGCGTTTTCCACTGTATAATAAAGCTTGTACTAAAAAAAAATATTTTTTATCGAAAAGTCATATACTGCAAAATGGACAAGTGCTGAAATCGCATAGTTACATACGTTGTGCAACCGCAAACTCATTACTGGAGTATCAGCGTTTTCCACTGTATAATAAAGCTTGTGCTGAAAAAAAATATTTTTTATCGAAAAGTCATATACTGCAAAATGGACAAGTGTTGAAATCGCATAGTCACATATGTTGTGCAACCGCAAACTCAGAAATGGAGTATCAGCGTTTTCCAATGTATAATAAAGCTTGTAATGAAAAAAAATATTTTTTATCGAAAAGTCATATACTGCAAAATGGACAAGTGCTGAAATCGCATAGTTACATACGTTGTGCAACCGCAAACGCAATACTGGAGTATTAGCGTTTTCCACTGTATAATAAAGCTTGTAATGAAAAAAAATATTTTTTATCGAAAAGTCATATACTGCAAAATGGACATGTGCTGAAATCGCATGGTTACATACGTTGTGCAACCGCAAACTCAGTACTGGAGTATCAGCGTTTTCCACTGTATAATAAAGCTTGTACTGAAAAAAAATATTTTTTATCGAAAAGTCATATACTGCAAAATGGACAAGTGCTGAAAGCGCATAGTTACATACGTTGTGCAACCGCAAACGCAATACTGGAGTATCAGCGTTTTCCACGGTATAATAAAGCTTGTAATGAAAAAAAATATTTTCTATCGAAAAGTCATATACTGCAAAATGGACAAGTGCTGAAATCGAATAGTTACATACGTTGTGCAACCGCAAACTCAGTACTGGAGTATCAGCGTTTTCCACTGTATAATAAACTTGTACAGAAAAAAAATATTTTTTATCGAAAAGTCATATACTGCAAAATGGACAAGTGCTGAAATCGCATAGTTACATACGTTGTGCAACCGCAAAAGCAATACTGGAGTACCAGCGTTTTTCACTGTATAATAAAGCTTGTACTAAAAAAAAATATTTTTTATCGAAAAGTCATATACTGCAAAATGGACAAGTGCTGAAATCGCATAGTTACATACGTTGTGCAACCGCAAACTCAGTACTGGAGTATCAGCGTTTTCCACTGTATAATAAATTAAAGCTTGTACTGAAAAAAAATATTTTTTATCGAAAAGTCATATACTGCAAAATGGACAAGTGTTGAAATCGCATAGTCACATACGTTGTGCAACCGCAAACTCAGTACTGGAGTATCAGCGTTTTCCACTGTATAATAAAGCTTGTAATGAAAAAAAATATTTTTTATCGAAAAGTCATATACTGCAAAATGGACAAGTGCTGAAATCGCATAGTTACATACGTTGTGCAACCGCAAACGCAATACTGGAGTATTAGCGTTTTCCACTTTATAATAATGCTTGTAATGAAAAAAAATATTTTTTATCGAAAAGTCATATACTGCAAAATGGACATGTGCTGAAATCGCATGGTTACATACGTTGTGCAACCGCAAACTCAGTACTGGAGTATCAGCGTTTTCCACTGTATAATAAAGCTTGTACTGAAAAAAAATATTTTTTATCGAAAAGTCATATACTGCAAAATGGACAAGTGCTGAAAGCGCATAGTTACATACGTTGTGCAACCGCAAACGCAATACTGGAGTATCAGCGTTTTCCACTGTATAATAAAGCTTGTAATGAAAAAAAATATTTTTTATCGAAAAGTCATATACTGCAAAATGGACAAGTGCTGAAATCGCATAGTTACATACGTTGTGCAACCGCAAACTCAGTACTGGAGTATCAGCGTTTTCCACAGTATAATAAATTAAAGCTTGTACTGAAAAAAAATATTTTTTATCGAAAAGTCATATACTGCAAAATGGACAAGTGTTGAAATCGCATAGTCACATACGTTGTGCAACCGCAAACTCAGTACTGGAGTATCAGCGTTTTCCACTGTATAATAAAGCTTGTAATGAAAAAAAATATTTTTTATCGAAAAGTCATATACTGCAAAATGGACAAGTGCTGAAATCGCATAGTTACATACGTTGTGCAACCGCAAACGCAATACTGGAGTATTAGCGTTTTCCACTGTATAATAAAGCTTGTAATGAAAAAAAATATTTTTTATCGAAAAGTCATATACTGCAAAATGGACATGTGCTGAAATCGCATGGTTACATACGTTGTGCAACCGCAAACTCAGTACTGGAGTACCAGCGTTTTCCACTGTATAATAAAGCTTGTACTAAAAAAAAATATTTTTTATCGAAAAGTCATATACTGCAAAATGGACAAGTGCTGAAATCGCATAGTTATTTACGTTGTGCAACCGCAAACTCATTACTGGAGTATCAGCGTTTTCCACTGTATAATAAAGCTTGTACTGAAAAAAAATATTTTTTATCGAAAAGTCATATACTGCAAAATGGACAAGTGCTGAAATCGCATGGTTACATACGTTGTGCAACCGCAAACTCAGTACTGGAGTATCAGCGTTTTCCACTGTATAATAAAGCTTGTACTGAAAAAAAATATTTTTTATCGAAAAGTCATATACTGCAAAATGGACAAGTGCTGAAAGCGCATAGTTACATACGTTGTGCAACCGCAAACGCAATACTGGAGTATCAGCGTTTTCCACTGTATAATAAAGCTTGTAATGAAAAAAAATATTTTTTATCGAAAAGTCATATACTGCAAAATGGACAAGTGCTGAAATCGCATAGTTACATACGTTGTGCAACCGCAAAAGCAATACTGGAGTACCAGCGTTTTTCACTGTATAATAACGCTTGTACTAAAAAAAAATATTTTTTATCGAAAAGTCATATACTGCAAAATGGACAAGGGCTGAAATCGCATAGTTACATACGTTGTGCAACCGCAAACTCAGTACTGGAGTATCAGCGTTTTCCACTGTATAATAAATTAAAGCTTGTACTGAAAAAAAATATTTTTTATCGAAAAGTCATATACTGCAAAATGGACAAGTGTTGAAATCGCATAGTCACATACGTTGTGCAACCGCAAACTCAGTAACTGGAGTATCAGCGTTTTCCACTGTATAATAAAGCTTGTAATGAAAAAAAATATTTTTTATCGAAAAGTCATATACTGCAAAATGGACATGTGCTGAAATCGCATGGTTACATACGTTGTGCAACCGCAAACTCAGTACTGGAGTATCAGCGTTTTCCACTGTATAATAAAGCTTGTACTGAAAAAAAATATTTTTTATCGAAAAGTCATATACTGCAAAATGGACAAGTGCTGAAATCGCATGGTTACATACGTTGTGCAACCGCAAACTCAGTACTGGAGTATCAGCGTTTTCCACTGTATAATAAAGCTTGTACTGAAAAAAAATATTTTTTATCGAAAAGTCATATACTGCAAAATGGACAAGTGCTGAAAGCGCATAGTTACATACGTTGTGCAACCGCAAACGCAATACTGGAGTATCAGCGTTTTCCACTGTATAATAAAGCTTGTAATGAAAAAAAATATTTTTTATCGAAAAGTCATATACTGCAAAATGGACAAGTGCTGAAATCGCATAGTTACATACGTTGTGCAACCGCAAACTCAGTACTGGAGTATCAGCGTTTTCCACTGTATAATAAATTAAAGCTTGTACTGAAAAAAAAAATTTTTTATCGAAAAGTCATATACTGCAAAATGGACAAGTGTTGAAATCGCATAGTCACATACGTTGTGCAACCGCAAACTCAGTACTGGAGTATCAGCGTTTTCCACTGTATAATAAAGCTTGTAATGAAAAAAAATATTTTTTATCGAAAAGTCATATACTGCAGAATGGACATGTGCTGAAATCGCATGGTTACATACGTTGTGCAACCGCAAACTCAGTACTGGAGTATCAGCGTTTTCCACTGTATAATAAAGCTTGTACAGAAAAAAAATATTTTTTATCGAAAAGTCATATACTGCAAAATGGACAAGTGCTGAAATCGCATAGTTATTTACGTTGTGCAACCGCAAACTCATTACTGGAGTATCAGCGTTTTCCACTGTATAATAAAGCTTGTACTGAAAAAAAATATTTTTTATCGAAAAGTCATATACTGCAAAATGGACAAGTGCTGAAATCGCATGGTTACATACGTTGTGCAACCGCAAACTCAGTACTGGAGTATCAGCGTTTTCCACTGTATAATAAAGCTTGTACTGAAAAAAAATATTTTTTATCGAAAAGTCATATACTGCAAAATGGACAAGTGCTGAAAGCACATAGTTACATACGTTGTGCAACCGCAAACGCAATACTGGAGTATCAGCGTTTTCCACTGTATAATAAAGCTTGTAATGAAAAAAAATATTTTTTATCGAAAAGTCATATACTGCAAAATGGACAAGTGCTGAAATCGCATAGTTACATACGTTGTGCAACCGCAAAAGCAATACTGGAGTACCAGCGTTTTTCACTGTATAATAACGCTTGTACTAAAAAAAAATATTTTTTATCGAAAAGTCATATACTGCAAAATGGACAAGGGCTGAAATCGCATAGTTACATACGTTGTGCAACCGCAAACTCAGTACTGGAGTATCAGCGTTTTCCACTGTATAATAAATTAAAGCTTGTACTGAAAAAAAATATTTTTTATCGAAAAGTCATATACTGCAAAATGGACAAGTGTTGAAATCGCATAGTCACATACGTTGTGCAACCGCAAACTCAGTAACTGGAGTATCAGCGTTTTCCACTGTATAATAAAGCTTGTAATGAAAAAAAATATTTTTTATCGAAAAGCCATATACTGCAAAATGGACATGTGCTGAAATCGCATGGTTACATACGTTGTGCAACCGCAAACTCAGTACTGGAGTATCAGCGTTTTCCACTGTATAATAAAGCTTGTACTGAAAAAAAATATTTTTTATCGAAAAGTCATATACTGCAAAATGGACAAGTGCTGAAAGCGCATAGTTACATACGTTGTGCAACCGCAAACGCAATACTTGAGTATCAGCGTTTTCCACTGTATAATAAAGCTTGTAATGAAAAAAAATATTTTTTATCGAAAAGTCATATACTGCAAAATGGACAAGTGCTGAAATCGCATAGTTACATACGTTGTGCAACCGCAAACTCAGTACTGGAGTATCAGCGTTTTCCACTGTATAACAAAAAATAAAGCTTGTACTGAAAAAAAAAATTTTTTATCGAAAAGTCATATACTGCAAAATGGACAAGTGTTGAAATCGCATAGTCACATACGTTGTGCAACCGCAAACTCAGTACTGGAGTATCAGCGTTTTCCACTGTATAATAAAGCTTGTAATGAAAAAAAATATTTTTTATCGAAAAGTCATATACTGCAAAATGGACAAGTGCTGAAATCGCATAGTTACATACGTTGTGCAACCGCAAACGCAATACTGGAGTATTAGCGTTTTCCACTGTATAATAAAGCTTGTAATGAAAAAAAATATTTTTTATCGAAAAGTCATATACTGCAAAATGGACATGTGCTGAAATCGCATGGTTACATACGTTGTGCAACCGCAAACTCAGTACTGGAGTATCAGCGTTTTCCACTGTATAATAAAGCTTGTACAGAAAAAAAATATTTTTTATCGAAAAGTCATATACTGCAAAATGGACAAGTGCTGAAATCGCATGGTTACATACGTTGTGCAACCGCAAAAGCAATACTGGAGTACCAACGTTTTCCACTGTATAATAAAGCTTGTACTAAAAAAAAATATTTTTTATCGAAAAGTCATATACTGCAAAATGGACAAGTGCTGAAATCGCATAGTTACATACGTTGTGCAACCGCAAACTCATTACTGGAGTATCAGCGTTTTCCACTGTATAATAAAGCTTGTACTGAAAAAAAATATTTTTTATCGAAAAGTCATATACTGCAAAATGGACAAGTGCTGAAATCGCATAGTTACATACGTTGTGCAACCGCAAAAGCAATACTGGAGTACCAGCGTTTTTCACTCTATAATAAAGCTTGTACTAAAAAAAAATATTTTTTATCGAAAAGTCATATACTGCAAAATGGACAAGGGCTGAAATCGCATAGTTACATACGTTGTGCAACCGCAAACTCAGTACTGGAGTATCAGCGTTTTCCACTGTATAATAAATTAAAGCTTGTACTGAAAAAAAATATTTTTTATCGAAAAGTCACATACTGCAAAATGGACAAGTGTTGAAATCGCATAGTCACATACGTTGTGCAACCGCAAACTCAGTACTGGAGTATCAGCGTTTTCCACTGTATAATAAAGCTTGTAATGAAAAAAAATATTTTTTATCGAAAAGTCATATACTGCAAAATGGACAAGTGCTGAAATCGCATAGTTACATACGTTGTGCAACCGCAAACGCAATACTGGAGTATTAGCGTTTTCCACTGTATAATAAAGCTTGTAATGAAAAAAAATATTTTTTATCGAAAAGTCATATACTGCAAAATGGACATGTGCTGAAATCGCATGGTTACATACGTTGTGCAACCGCAAACTCAGTACTGGAGTATCAGCGTTTTCCACTGTATAATAAAGCTTGTACAGAAAAAAAATATTTTTTATCGAAAAGTCATATACTGCAAAATGGACAAGTGCTGAAATCGCATGGTTACATACGTTGTGCAACCGCAAAAGCAATACTGGAGTACCAGCGTTTTCCACTGTATAATAAAACTTGTACTAAAAAAAAATATTTTTTATCGAAAAGTCATATACTGCAAAATGGACAAGTGCTGAAATCGCATAGTTACATACGTTGTGCAACCGCAAACTCATTACTGGAGTATCAGCGTTTTCCACTGTATAATAAAGCTTCTACTGAAAAAAAATATTTTTTATCGAAAAGTCATATACTGCAAAATGGACAAGTGCTGAAATCGCATGGTTACATACGTTGTGCAACCGCAAACTCAGTACTGGAGTATCAGCGTTTTCCACTGTATAATAAAGCTTGTACTGAAAAAAAAATTTTTTGTCGAAAAGTCATATACTGCAAAATGGACAAGTGCTGAAAGCGCATAGTTACATACGTTGTGCAACCGCAAACGCAATACTGGAGTATCAGCGTTTTCCACTGTATAATAAAGCTTGTAATGAAAAAAAATATTTTTTATCGAAAAGTCATATACTGCAAAATGGACAAGTGCTGAAATCGCATAGTTACATACGTTGTGCAACCGCAAAAGCAATACTGGAGTACCAGCGTTTTTCACTGTATAATAAAGCTTGTACTAAAAAAAAATATTTTTTGTCGAAAAGTCATATACTGCAAAATGGACAAGGGCTGAAATCGCATAGTTACATACGTTGTGCAACCGCAAACTCAGTACTGGAGTATCAGCGTTTTCCACTGTATAATAAATTAAAGCTTGTACTGAAAAAAAATATTTTTTATCGAAAAGTCATATACTGCAAAATGGACAAGTGTTGAAATCGCATAGTCACATACGTTGTGCAACCGCAAACTCAGTACTGGAGTATCAGCGTTTTCCACTGTATAATAAAGCTTGTAATGAAAAAAAATATTTTTTATCGAAAAGTCATATACTGCAAAATGGACAAGTGCTGAAATCGCATAGTTACATACGTTGTGCAACCGCAAACGTAATACTGGAGTATTAGCGTTTTCCACTGTATAATAAAGCTTGTAATGAAAAAAAATATTTTTTATCGAAAAGTCATATACTGCAAAATGGACATGTGCTGAAATCGCATGGTTACATACGTTGTGCAACCGCAAACTCAGTACTGGAGTATCAGCGTTTTCCACTGTATAATAAAGCTTGTAATGAAAAAAAATATTTTTTATCGAAAAGTCATATACTGCAAAATGGACAAGTGCTGAAATCGCATGGTTACATACGTTGTGCAACCGCAAAAGCAATACTGGAGTATCAGCGTTTTCCACTGTATAATAAAGCTTGTAATGAAAAAAAATATTTTTTATCGAAAAGTCATATCCTGCAAAATGGATAAGTGCTGAAAGCGCATAGTTACATACGTTGTTCAACCGCAAACTCAGTACTGGAGTATCAGCGTTTTCCACTGTATAATAAAGCTTGCAATGAAAAAAAATATTTTTTATCGAAAAGTCATATACTGCAAAATGGACAAGTGCTGAAATCGCACAGTCACATACGTTGTGCAACCGCAAAAGCAATACTGGAGTATCAGCGTTTACCACTGTATAATAAAGCTTGTACTGAAAAAAAATATTTTTTATCGAAAAGTCATATACTGCAAAATGGACAAGTGCTGAAATCGCACAGTTACATACGTTGTGCAACCGCAAACTCAGTGCTGGAGTATCAGCGTTTTCCACTGTATAATAAAGCTTGTACTGAAAAAAAAACATTTTTTATCGAAAAGTCATATACTGCAAAATGGAGAAGTGCTGAAATCGCACAGTTACATACGTTGTGCAACCGCAAAAGCAATACTGGAGTATCAGCGTTTACCACTGTATAATAAAGCTTGTACTGAAAAAAAATATTTTTTATCGAAAAGTCATATACTGCAAAATGGACAAGTGCTGAAATCGCATGGTTACATACGTTGTGCAACCGCAAACTTAGTACTGGAGTATCAGCGTTTTCCACTGTATAATAAAGCTTGTACTGAAAAAAAATATTTTTTATCGAAAAGTCATATACTGCAAAATGGACAAGTGCTGAAAGCGCATAGTTACATACGTTGTGCAACCGCAAACGCAATACTGGAGTATCAGCGTTTTCCAATGTATAATAAAGCTTGTAATGAAAAAAAATATTTTTTATCGAAAAGTCATATACTGCAAAATGGACAAGTGCTGAAATCGCACAGTTACATACGTTGTGCAACCGCAAAAGCAATACTGGAGTATAAGCGTTTTTCACTGTATAATAAAGCTTGTACTGAAAAAAAAAACTTTTTATCGAAAAGTCATATACTGCAAAATGGACAAGTGCTGAAAGCGCATAGTTACATACGTTGTGCAACCGCAAACGCAATACAGGAGTATCAGCGTTTTCCACTGTATAATAAAGCTTGTAATGAAAAAAAATATTTTTTATCGAAAAGTCATATACTGCAAAATGGACATGTGCTGAAATCGCGTGGTTACATACGTTGTGCAACCGCAAACTCAGTACTGGAGTATCAGCGTTTTCCACTGTATAATAAAGCTTGTACTGAAAAAAAATATTTTTTATCGAAAAGTCATATACTGCAAAATGGACAAGTGCTGAAATCGCATGGTTACATACGTTGTGCAACCGCAAACTCAGTACTGGAGTATCAGCGTTTTCCACTGTATAATCAAGCTTATACTGAAAAAAAATATTTTTTATCGAAAAGTCATATACTGCAAAATGGATAAGTGCTGAAAGCGCATAGTTACATACGTTGTGCAACCGCAAACGCAATACTGGAGTATCAGCGTTTTCCACGGTATAATAAAGCTTGTAATGAAAAAAAATATTTTTTATCGAAAAGTCATATACTGCAAAATGGACAAGTGCTGAAATCGCATAGTTACATACGTTGTGCAACCGCAAACTCAGTACTGGAGTATCAGCGTTTTCCACTGTATAATAAACTTGTACAGAAAAAAAATATTTTTTGTCGAAAAGTCATATACTGCAAAATGGACAAGTGCTGAAATCGCATAGTTACATACGTTGTTCAACCGCAAAAGCAATAATGGAGTACCAGCGTTTTCCACTGTATAATAAAGCTTGTACTAAAAAAAAATATTTTTTATCGAAAAGTCATATACTGCAAATTGGACAAGTGCTGAAATCGCATAGTTACATACGTTGTGCAACCGCAAACTCAGTACTGGAGTATCAGCGTTTTCCACTGTATAATAAATTAAAGCTTGTACTGAAAAAAAATATTTTTTATCGAAAAGTCATATACTGCAAAATGGACAAGTGTTGAAATCGCATAGTCACATACGTTGTACAACCGCAAACTCAGTACTGGAGTATCAGCGTTTTCCACTGTATAATAAAGCTTGTAATGAAAAAAAATATTTTTTATCGAAAAGTCATATACTGCAAAATGGACAAGTGCTGAAATCGCATAGTTACATACGTTGTGCAACCGCAAACGCAATACTGGAGTATTAGCGTTTTCCACTGTATAATAAAGCTTGTAATGAAAAAAAATATTTTTTATCGAAAAGTCATATACTGCAAAATGGACATGTGCTGAAATCGCATGGTTACATACGTTGTGCAACCGCAAACTCAGTACTGGAGTATCAGCGTTTTCCACTGTATAATAAAGCTTGTACAGAAAAAAAATATTTTTTATCGAAAAGTCATATACTGCAAAATGGACAAGTGCTGAAATCGCATGGTTACATACGTTGTGCAACCGCAAAAGCAATACTGGAGTACCAGCGGTTTCCACTGTATAATAAAGCTTGTAATGAAAAAAAATATTTTTTATCGAAAAGTCATATACTGCAAAATGGACAAGTGTTGAAATCGCATAGTCACATACGTTGTGCAACCGCAAACTCAGTACTGGAGTATCAGCGTTTTCCACTGTATAATAAAGCTTGTACAGAAAAAAAATATTTTTTATCGAAAAGTCATATACTGCAAAATGGACAAGTGCTGAAATCGCATGGTTACATACGTTGTGCAACCGCAAAAGCAATACTGGAGTACCAGCGTTTTCCACTGTATAATAAAGCTTGTACTAAAAAAAAATATTTTTTATCGAAAAGTCATATACTGCAAAATGGACAAGTGCTGAAATCGCATAGTTACATACGTTGTGCAACCGCAAACTCATTACTGGAGTATCAGCGTTTTCCACTGTATAATAAAGCTTGTACTGAAAAAAAATATTTTTTATCGAAAAGTCATATACTGCAAAATGGACAAGTGCTGAAATCGCATAGTTACATACGTTGTGCAACCGCAAACTCAGTACTGGAGTATCAGCGTTTTCCACTGTATAATAAAGCTTGTACTGAAAAAAAATATTTTTTATCGAAAAGTCATATACTGCAAAATGGACAAGTGCTGAAAGCGCATAGTTACATACGTTGTGCAACCGCAAACGCAATACTGGAGTATCAGCGTTTTCCACTGTATAATAAAGCTTGTAATGAAAAAAAATATTTTTTATCGAAAAGTCATATACTGCAAAATGGACAAGTGCTGAAATCGCATAGTTACATACGTTGTGCAACCGCAAAAGCAATACTGGAGTACCAGCGTTTTTCACTGTATAATAAAGCTTGTACAAAAAAAAAATATTTTTTATCGAAAAGTCATATACTGCAAAATGGACAAGGGCTGAAATCGCATAGTTACATACGTTGTGCAACCGCAAACTCAGTACTGGAGTATCAGCGTTTTCCACTGTATAATAAATTAAAGCTTGTACTGAAAAAAAATATTTTTTATCGAAAAGTCATATACTGCAAAATGGACAAGTGTTGAAATCGCATAGTCACATACGTTGTGCAACCGCAAACTCAGTACTGGAGTATCAGCGATTTCCACTGTATAATAAAGCTTGTAATGAAAAAAAATATTTTTTATCGAAAAGTCATATACTGCAAAATGGACAAGTGCTGAAATCGCATAGTTACATACGTTGTGCAACCGCAAACGCAATAATGGAGTATTAGCGTTTTCCACTGTATAATAAAGCTTGTAATGAAAAAAAATATTTTTTATCGAAAAGTCATATACTGCAAAATGGACATGTGCTGAAATCGCATGGTTACATACGTTGTGCAACCGCAAACTCAGTACTGGAGTATCAGCGTTTTCCACTGTATAATAAAGCTTGTAATGAAAAAAAATATTTTTTATCGAAAAGTCATATACTGCAAAATGGACAAGTGCTGAAATCGCATGGTTACATACGTTGTGCAACCGCAAAAGCAATACTGGAGTATCAGCGTTTTCCACTGTATAATAAAGCTTGTAATGAAAAAAAATATTTTTTATCGAAAAGTCATATCCTGCAAAATGGATAAGTGCTGAAAGCGCATATATAGTTACATACGTTGTTCAACCGCAAACTCAGTACTGGAGTATCAGCGTTTTCCACTGTATAATAAAGCTTGCAATGAAAAAAAATATTTTTTATCGAAAAGTCATATACTGCAAAATGGACAAGTGCTGAAATCGCACAGTCACATACGTTGTGCAACCGCAAAAGCAATACTGGAGTATCAGCGTTTACCACTGTATAATAAAGCTTGTACTGAAAAAAAATATTTTTTATCGAAAAGTCATATACTGCAAAATGGACAAGTGCTGAAATCGCACAGTTACATACGTTGTGCAACCGCAAACTCAGTGCTGGAGTATCAGCGTTTTCCACTGTATAATAAAGCTTGTACTGAAAAAAAAACATTTTTTATCGAAAAGTCATATACTGCAAAATGGACAAGTGCTGAAATCGCACAGTTACATACGTTGTGCAACCGCAAAAGCAATACTGGAGTATCAGCGTTTACCACTGTATAATAAAGCTTGTACTGAAAAAAAATATTTTTTATCGAAAAGTCATATACTGCAAAATGGACAAGTGCTGAAATCGCATAGTTACATACGTTGTGCAACCGCAAACTCAGTACTGGAGTATCAGCGTTTTCCACTGTATAATAAAGCTTGTACTGAAAAAAAATATTTTTTATCGAAAAGTCATATACTGCAAAATGGACAAGTGCTGAAAGCGCATAGTTACATACGTTGTGCAACCGCAAACGCAATACTGGAGTATCAGCGTTTTCCACTGTATAATAAAGCTTGTAATGAAAAAAAATATTTTTTATCGAAAAGTCATATACTGCAAAATGGACAAGTGCTGAAATCGCATAGTTACATACGTTGTGCAACCGCAAAAGCAATACTGGAGTACCAGCGTTTTTCACTGTATAATAAAGCTTGTACTAAAAAAAAATATTTTTTATCGAAAAGTCATATACTGCAAAATGGACAAGGGCTGAAATCGCATAGTTACATACGTTGTGCAACCGCAAACTCAGTACTGGAGTATCAGCGTTTTCCACTGTATAATAAATTAAAGCTTGTACTGAAAAAAAATATTTTTTATCGAAAAGTCATATACTGCAAAATGGACAAGTGTTGAAATCGCATAGTCATATACGTTGTGCAACCGCAAACTCAGTACTGGAGTATCAGCGTTTTCCACTGTATAATAAAGCTTGTAATGAAAAAAAATATTTTTTATCGAAAAGTCATATACTGCAAAATGGACAAGTGCTGAAATCGCATAGTTACATACGTTGTGCAACCGCAAACGCAATACTGGAGTATTAGCGTTTTCCACTGTATAATAAAGCTTGTAATGAAAAAAAATATTTTTTATCGAAAAGTCATATACTGCAAAATGGACATGTGCTGAAATCGCATGGTTACATACGTTGTGCAACCGCAAACTCAGTACTGGAGTATCAGCGTTTTCCACAGTATAATAAATTAAAGCTTGTACTGAAAAAAAATATTTTTTATCGAAAAGTCATATACTGCAAAATGGACAAGTGTTGAAATCGCATAGTCACATACGTTGTGCAACCGCAAACTCAGTACTGGAGTATCAGCGTTTTCCACTGTATAATAAAGCTTGTAATGAAAAAAAATATTTTTTATCGAAAAGTCATATACTGCAAAATGGACAAGTGCTGAAATCGCATAGTTACATACGTTGTGCAACCGCAAACGCAATACTGGAGTATTAGCGTTTTCCACTGTATAATAAAGCTTGTAATGAAAAAAAATATTTTTTATCGAAAAGTCATATACTGCAAAATGGACATGTGCTGAAATCGCATGGTTACGTACGTTGTGCAACCGCAAACTCAGTACTGGAGTACCAGCGTTTTCCACTGTATAATAAAGCTTGTACTAAAAAAAAATATTTTTTATCGAAAAGTCATATACTGCAAAATGGACAAGTGCTGAAATCGCATAGTTATTTACGTTGTGCAACCGCAAACTCATTACTGGAGTATCAGCGTTTTCCACTGTATAATAAAGCTTGTACTGAAAAAAAATATTTTTTATCGAAAAGTCATATACTGCAAAATGGACAAGTGCTGAAATCGCATGGTTACATACGTTGTGCAACCGCAAACTCAGTACTGGAGTATCAGCGTTTTCCACTGTATAATAAAGCTTGTACTGAAAAAAAATATTTTTTATCGAAAAGTCATATACTGCAAAATGGACAAGTGCTGAAAGCGCATAGTTACATACGTTGTGCAACCGCAAACGCAATACTGGAGTATCAGCGTTTTCCACTGTATAATAAAGCTTGTAATGAAAAAAAATATTTTTTATCGAAAAGTCATATACTGCAAAATGGACAAGTGCTGAAATCGCATAGTTACATACGTTGTGCAACCGCAAAAGCAATACTGGAGTACCAGCGTTTTTCACTGTATAATAACGCTTGTACTAAAAAAAAATATTTTTTATCGAAAAGTCATATACTGCAAAATGGACAAGGGCTGAAATCGCATAGTTACATACGTTGTGCAACCGCAAACTCAGTACTGGAGTATCAGCGTTTTCCACTGTATAATAAATTAAAGCTTGTACTGAAAAAAAATATTTTTTATCGAAAAGTCATATACTGCAAAATGGACAAGTGTTGAAATCGCATAGTCACATACGTTGTGCAACCGCAAACTCAGTAACTGGAGTATCAGCGTTTTCCACTGTATAATAAAGCTTGTAATGAAAAAAAATATTTTTTATCGAAAAGTCATATACTGCAAAATGGACATGTGCTGAAATCGCATGGTTACATACGTTGTGCAACCGCAAACTCAGTACTGGAGTATCAGCGTTTTCCACTGTATAATAAAGCTTGTACTGAAAAAAAATATTTTTTATCGAAAAGTCATATACTGCAAAATGGACAAGTGCTGAAATCGCATGGTTACATACGTTGTGCAACCGCAAACTCAGTACTGGAGTATCAGCGTTTTCCACTGTATAATAAAGCTTGTACTGAAAAAAAATATTTTTTATCGAAAAGTCATATACTGCAAAATGGACAAGTGCTGAAAGCGCATAGTTACATACGTTGTGCAACCGCAAACGCAATACTGGAGTATCAGCGTTTTCCACTGTATAATAAAGCTTGTAATGAAAAAAAATATTTTTTATCGAAAAGTCATATACTGCAAAATGGACAAGTGCTGAAATCGCATAGTTACATACGTTGTGCAACCGCAAACTCAGTACTGGAGTATCAGCGTTTTCCACTGTATAATAAAATAAAGCTTGTACTGAAAAAAAAAATTTTTTATCGAAAAGTCATATACTGCAAAATGGACAAGTGTTGAAATCGCATAGTCACATACGTTGTGCAACCGCAAACTCAGTACTGGAGTATCAGCGTTTTCCACTGTATAATAAAGCTTGTAATGAAAAAAAATATTTTTTATCGAAAAGTCATATACTGCAAAATGGACATGTGCTGAAATCGCATGGTTACATACGTTGTGCAACCGCAAACTCAGTACTGGAGTATCAGCGTTTTCCACTGTATAATAAAGCTTGTACAGAAAAAAAATATTTTTTATCGAAAAGTCATATACTGCAAAATGGACAAGTGCTGAAATCGCATAGTTATTTACGTTGTGCAACCGCAAACTCATTACTGGAGTATCAGCGTTTTCCACTGTATAATAAAGCTTGTAATGAAAAAAAATATTTTTTATCGAAAAGTCATATACTGCAAAATGGACAAGTGCTGAAATCGCATAGTTACATACGTTGTGCAACCGCAAACGCAATACTGGAGTATTAGCGTTTTCCACTGTATAATAAAGCTTGTAATGAAAAAAAATATTTTTTATCGAAAAGTCATATACTGCAAAATGGACATGTGCTGAAATCGCATGGTTACGTACGTTGTGCAACCGCAAACTCAGTACTGGAGTACCAGCGTTTTCCACTGTATAATAAAGCTTGTACTAAAAAAAAATATTTTTTATCGAAAAGTCATATACTGCAAAATGGACAAGTGCTGAAATCGCATAGTTATTTACGTTGTGCAACCGCAAACTCATTACTGGAGTATCAGCGTTTTCCACTGTATAATAAAGCTTGTACTGAAAAAAAATATTTTTTATCGAAAAGTCATATACTGCAAAATGGACAAGTGCTGAAATCGCATGGTTACATACGTTGTGCAACCGCAAACTCAGTACTGGAGTATCAGCGTTTTCCACTGTATAATAAAGCTTGTACTGAAAAAAAATATTTTTTATCGAAAAGTCATATACTGCAAAATGGACAAGTGCTGAAAGCGCATAGTTACATACGTTGTGCAACCGCAAACGCAATACTGGAGTATCAGCGTTTTCCACTGTATAATAAAGCTTGTAATGAAAAAAAATATTTTTTATCGAAAAGTCATATACTGCAAAATGGACAAGTGCTGAAATCGCATAGTTACATACGTTGTGCAACCGCAAAAGCAATACTGGAGTACCAGCGTTTTTCACTGTATAATAACGCTTGTACTAAAAAAAAATATTTTTTATCGAAAAGTCATATACTGCAAAATGGACAAGGGCTGAAATCGCATAGTTACATACGTTGTGCAACCGCAAACTCAGTACTGGAGTATCAGCGTTTTCCACTGTATAATAAATTAAAGCTTGTACTGAAAAAAAATATTTTTTATCGAAAAGTCATATACTGCAAAATGGACAAGTGTTGAAATCGCATAGTCACATACGTTGTGCAACCGCAAACTCAGTAACTGGAGTATCAGCGTTTTCCACTGTATAATAAAGCTTGTAATGAAAAAAAATATTTTTTATCGAAAAGTCATATACTGCAAAATGGACATGTGCTGAAATCGCATGGTTACATACGTTGTGCAACCGCAAACTCAGTACTGGAGTATCAGCGTTTTCCACTGTATAATAAAGCTTGTACTGAAAAAAAATATTTTTTATCGAAAAGTCATATACTGCAAAGTGGACAAGTGCTGAAATCGCATGGTTACATACGTTGTGCAACCGCAAACTCAGTACTGGAGTATCAGCGTTTTCCACTGTATAATAAAGCTTGTACTGAAAAAAAATATTTTTTATCGAAAAGTCATATACTGCAAAATGGACAAGTGCTGAAAGCGCATAGTTACATACGTTGTGCAACCGCAAACGCAATACTGGAGTATCAGCGTTTTCCACTGTATAATAAAGCTTGTAATGAAAAAAAATATTTTTTATCGAAAAGTCATATACTGCAAAATGGACAAGTGCTGAAATCGCATAGTTACATACGTTGTGCAACCGCAAACTCAGTACTGGAGTATCAGCGTTTTCCACTGTATAATAAAATAAAGCTTGTACTGAAAAAAAAAATTTTTTTTTGAAAAGTCATATACTGCAAAATGGACAAGTGTTGAAATCGCATAGTCACATACGTTGTGCAACCGCAAACTCAGTACTGGAGTATCAGCGTTTTCCACTGTATAATAAAGCTTGTAATGAAAAAAAATATTTTTTATCGAAAAGTCATATACTGCAAAATGGACATGTGCTGAAATCGCATGGTTACATACGTTGTGCAACCGCAAACTCAGTACTGGAGTATCAGCGTTTTCCACTGTATAATAAAGCTTGTACAGAAAAAAAATATTTTTTATCGAAAAGTCATATACTGCAAAATGGACAAGTGCTGAAATCGCATAGTTATTTACGTTGTGCAACCGCAAACTCATTACTGGAGTATCAGCGTTTTCCACTGTATAATAAAGCTTGTACTGAAAAAAAATATTTTTTATCGAAAAGTCATATACTGCAAAATGGACAAGTGCTGAAATCGCATGGTTACATACGTTGTGCAACCGCAAACTCAGTACTGGAGTATCAGCGTTTTCCACTGTATAATAAAGCTTGTACTGAAAAAAAATATTTTTTATCGAAAAGTCATATACTGCAAAATGGACAAGTGCTGAAAGCACATAGTTACATACGTTGTGCAACCGCAAACGCAATACTGGAGTATCAGCGTTTTCCACTGTATAATAAAGCTTGTAATGAAAAAAAATATTTTTTATCGAAAAGTCATATACTGCAAAATGGACAAGTGCTGAAATCGCATAGTTACATACGTTGTGCAACCGCAAAAGCAATACTGGAGTACCAGCGTTTTTCACTGTATAATAACGCTTGAACTAAAAAAAAATATTTTTTATCGAAAAGTCATATACTGCAAAATGGACAAGGGCTGAAATCGCATAGTTACATACGTTGTGCAACCGCAAACTCAGTACTGGAGTATCAGCGTTTTCCACTGTATAATAAATTAAAGCTTGTACTGAAAAAAAATATTTTTTATCGAAAAGTCATATACTGCAAAATGGACAAGTGTTGAAATCGCATAGTCACATACGTTGTGCAACCGCAAACTCAGTAACTGGAGTATCAGCGTTTTCCACTGTATAATAAAGCTTGTAATGAAAAAAAATATTTTTTATCGAAAAGCCATATACTGCAAAATGGACATGTGCTGAAATCGCATGGTTACATACGTTGTGCAACCGCAAACTCAGTACTGGAGTATCAGCGTTTTCCACTGTATAATAAAGCTTGTACTGAAAAAAAATATTTTTTATCGAAAAGTCATATACTGCAAAATGGACAAGTGCTGAAATCGCATGGTTACATACGTTGTGCAACCGCAAACTCAGTACTGGAGTATCAGCGTTTTCCACTGTATAATAAAGCTTGTACTGAAAAAAAATATTTTTTATCGAAAAGTCATATACTGCAAAATGGACAAGTGCTGAAAGCGCATAGTTACATACGTTGTGCAACCGCAAACGCAATACTTGAGTATCAGCGTTTTCCACTGTATAATAAAGCTTGTTATGAAAAAAAATATTTTTTATCGAAAAGTCATATACTGCAAAATGGACAAGTGCTGAAATCGCATAGTTACATACGTTGTGCAACCGCAAACTCAGTACTGGAGTATCAGCGTTTTCCACTGTATAACAAAAAATAAAGCTTGTACTGAAAAAAAAAATTTTTTATCGAAAAGTCATATACTGCAAAATGGACAAGTGTTGAAATCGCATAGTCACATACGTTGTGCAACCGCAAACTCAGTACTGGAGTATCAGCGTTTTCCACTGTATAATAAAGCTTGTAATGAAAAAAAATATTTTTTATCGAAAAGTCATATACTGCAAAATGGACAAGTGCTGAAATCGCATAGTTACATACGTTGTGCAACCGCAAACGCAATACTGGAGTATTAGCGTTTTCCACTGTATAATAAAGCTTGTAATGAAAAAAAATATTTTTTATCGAAAAGTCATATACTGCAAAATGGACATGTGCTGAAATCGCATGGTTACATACGTTGTGCAACCGCAAACTCAGTACTGGAGTATCAGCGTTTTCCACTGTATAATAAAGCTTGTACAGAAAAAAAATATTTTTTATCGAAAAGTCATATACTGCAAAATGGACAAGTGCTGAAATCGCATGGTTACATACGTTGTGCAACCGCAAAAGCAATACTGGAGTACCAACGTTTTCCACTGTATAATAAAGCTTGTACTAAAAAAAAATATTTTTTATCGAAAAGTCATATACTGCAAAATGGACAAGTGCTGAAATCGCATAGTTACATACGTTGTGCAACCGCAAACTCATTACTGGAGTATCAGCGTTTTCCACTGTATAATAAAGCTTGTACTGAAAAAAAATATTTTTTATCGAAAAGTCATATACTGCAAAATGGACAAGTGCTGAAATCGCATAGTTACATACGTTGTGCAACCGCAAAAGCAATACTGGAGTACCAGCGTTTTTCACTCTATAATAAAGCTTGTACTAAAAAAAAATATTTTTTATCGAAAAGTCATATACTGCAAAATGGACAAGGGCTGAAATCGCATAGTTACATACGTTGTGCAACCGCAAACTCAGTACTGGAGTATCAGCGTTTTCCACTGTATAATAAATTAAAGCTTGTACTGAAAAAAAATATTTTTTATCGAAAAGTCACATACTGCAAAATGGACAAGTGTTGAAATCGCATGGTTACATACGTTGTGCAACCGCAAACTCAGTACTGGAGTATCAGCGTTTTCCACTGTATAATAAAGCTTGTACAGAAAAAAAATATTTTTTATCGAAAAGTCATATACTGCAAAATGGACAAGTGCTGAAATCGCATGGTTACATACGTTGTGCAACCGCAAAAGCAATACTGGAGTACCAGCGTTTTCCACTGTATAATAAAACTTGTACTAAAAAAAAATATTTTTTATCGAAAAGTCATATACTGCAAAATGGACAAGTGCTGAAATCGCATAGTTACATACGTTGTGCAACCGCAAACTCATTACTGGAGTATCAGCGTTTTCCACTGTATAATAAAGCTTGTACTGAAAAAAAATATTTTTTATCGAAAAGTCATATACTGCAAAATGGACAAGTGCTGAAATCGCATGGTTACATACGTTGTGCAACCGCAAACTCAGTACTGGAGTATCAGCGTTTTCCACTGTATAATAAAGCTTGTACTGAAAAAAAAATTTTTTGTCGAAAAGTCATATACTGCAAAATGGACAAGTGCTGAAAGCGCATAGTTACATACGTTGTGCAACCGCAAACGCAATACTGGAGTATCAGCGTTTTCCACTGTATAATAAAGCTTGTAATGAAAAAAAATATTTTTTATCGAAAAGTCATATACTGCAAAATGGACAAGTGCTGAAATCGCATAGTTACATACGTTGTGCAACCGCAAAAGCAATACTGGACTACCAGCGTTTTTCACTGTATAATAAAGCTTGTACTAAAAAAAAATATTTTTTGTCGAAAAGTCATATACTGCAAAATGGACAAGGGCTGAAATCGCATAGTTACATACGTTGTGCAACCGCAAACTCAGTACTGGAGTATCAGCGTTTTCCACTGTATAATAAATTAAAGCTTGTACTGAAAAAAAATATTTTTTATCGAAAAGTCATATACTGCAAAATGGACAAGTGTTGAAATCGCATAGTCACATACGTTGTGCAACCGCAAACTCAGTACTGGAGTATCAGCGTTTTCCACTGTATAATAAAGCTTGTAATGAAAAAAAATATTTTTTATCGAAAAGTCATATACTGCAAAATGGACAAGTGCTGAAATCGCATAGTTACATACGTTGTGCAACCGCAAACGTAATACTGGAGTATTAGCGTTTTCCACTGTATAATAAAGCTTGTAATGAAAAAAAATATTTTTTATCGAAAAGTCATATACTGCAAAATGGACATGTGCTGAAATCGCATGGTTACATACGTTGTGCAACCGCAAACTCAGTACTGGAGTATCAGCGTTTTCCACTGTATAATAAAGCTTGTAATGAAAAAAAATATTTTTTATCGAAAAGTCATATACTGCAAAATGGACAAGTGCTGAAATCGCATGGTTACATACGTTGTGCAACCGCAAAAGCAATACTGGAGTATCAGCGTTTTCCACTGTATAATAAAGCTTGTAATGAAAAAAAATATTTTTTATCGAAAAGTCATATACTGCAAAATGGATAAGTGCTGAAAGCGCATAGTTACATACGTTGTTCAACCGCAAACTCAGTACTGGAGTATCAGCGTTTTCCACTGTATAATAAAGCTTGCAATGAAAAAAAATATTTTTTATCGAAAAGTCATATACTGCAAAATGGACAAGTGCTGAAATCGCACAGTTACATACGTTGTGCAACCGCAAACTCAGTGCTGGAGTATCAGCGTTTTCCACTGTATAATAAAGCTTGTACTGAAAAAAAAACATTTTTTATCGAAAAGTCATATACTGCAAAATGGAGAAGTGCTGAAATCGCACAGTTACATACGTTGTGCAACCGCAAAAGCAATACTGGAGTATCAGCGTTTACCACTGTATAATAAAGCTTGTACTGAAAAAAAATATTTTTTATCGAAAAGTCATATACTGCAAAATGGACAAGTGCTGAAATCGCATGGTTACATACGTTGTGCAACCGCAAACTTAGTACTGGAGTATCAGCGTTTTCCACTGTATAATAAAGCTTGTACTGAAAAAAAATATTTTTTATCGAAAAGTCATATACTGCAAAATGGACAAGTGCTGAAAGCGCATAGTTACATACGTTGTGCAACCGCAAACGCAATACTGGAGTATCAGCGTTTTCCAATGTATAATAAAGCTTGTAATGAAAAAAAATATTTTTTATCGAAAAGTCATATACTGCAAAATGGACAAGTGCTGAAATCGCACAGTTACATACGTTGTGCAACCGCAAAAGCAATACTGGAGTATAAGCGTTTTTCACTGTATAATAAAGCTTGTACTGAAAAAAAAAATTTTTTATCGAAAAGTCATATACTGCAAAATGGACAAGTGCTGAAAGCGCATAGTTACATACGTTGTGCAACCGCAAACGCAATACAGGAGTATCAGCGTTTTCCACTGTATAATAAAGCTTGTAATGAAAAAAAATATTTTTTATCGAAAAGTCATATACTGCAAAATGGACATGTGCTGAAATCGCGTGGTTACATACGTTGTGCAACCGCAAACTCAGTACTGGAGTATCAGCGTTTTCCACTGTATAATAAAGCTTGTACTGAAAAAAAATATTTTTTATCGAAAAGTCATATACTGCAAAATGGACAAGTGCTGAAATCGCATGGTTTCATACGTTGTGCAACCGCAAACTCAGTACTGGAGTATCAGCGTTTTCCACTGTATAATAAAGCTTATACTGAAAAAAAATATTTTTTATCGAAAAGTCATATACTGCAAAATGGATAAGTGCTGAAAGCGCATAGTTACATACGTTGTGCAACCGCAAACGCAATACTGGAGTATCAGCGTTTTCCACGGTATAATAAAGCTTGTAATGAAAAAAAATATTTTTTATCGAAAAGTCATATACTGCAAAATGGACAAGTGCTGAAATCGCATAGTTACATACGTTGTGCAACCGCAAACTCAGTACTGGAGTATCAGCGTTTTCCACTGTATAATAAACTTGTACAGAAAAAAAATATTTTTTGTCGAAAAGTCATATACTGCAAAATGGACAAGTGCTGAAATCGCATAGTTACATACGTTGTTCAACCGCAAAAGCAATACTGGAGTACCAGCGTTTTCCACTGTATAATAAAGCTTGTACTAAAAAAAAATATTTTTTATCGAAAAGTCATATACTGCAAATTGGACAAGTGCTGAAATCGCATAGTTACATACGTTGTGCAACCGCAAACTCAGTACTGGAGTATCAGCGTTTTCCACTGTATAATAAATTAAAGCTTGTACTGAAAAAAAATATTTTTTATCGAAAAGTCATATACTGCAAAATGGACAAGTGTTGAAATCGCATAGTCACATACGTTGTACAACCGCAAACTCAGTACTGGAGTATCAGCGTTTTCCACTGTATAATAAAGCTTGTAATGAAAAAAAATATTTTTTATCGAAAAGTCATATACTGCAAAATGGACAAGTGCTGAAATCGCATAGTTACATACGTTGTGCAACCGCAAACGCAATACTGGAGTATTAGCGTTTTCCACTGTATAATAAAGCTTGTAATGAAAAAAAATATTTTTTATCGAAAAGTCATATACTGCAAAATGGACATGTGCTGAAATCGCATGGTTACATACGTTGTGCAACCGCAAACTCAGTACTGGAGTATCAGCGTTTTCCACTGTATAATAAAGCTTGTACAGAAAAAAAATATTTTTTATCGAAAAGTCATATACTGCAAAATGGACAAGTGCTGAAATCGCATGGTTACATACGTTGTGCAACCGCAAAAGCAATACTGGAGTACCAGCGGTTTCCACTGTATAATAAAGCTTGTAATGAAAAAAAATATTTTTTATCGAAAAGTCATATACTGCAAAATGGACAAGTGTTGAAATCGCATAGTCACATACGTTGTGCAACCGCAAACTCAGTACTGGAGTATCAGCGTTTTCCACTGTATAATAAAGCTTGTACAGAAAAAAAATATTTTTTATCGAAAAGTCATATACTGCAAAATGGACAAGTGCTGAAATCGCATGGTTTCATACGTTGTGCAACCGCAAACTCAGTACTGGAGTATCAGCGTTTTCCACTGTATAATAAAGCTTATACTGAAAAAAAATATTTTTTATCGAAAAGTCATATACTGCAAAATGGATAAGTGCTGAAAGCGCATAGTTACATACGTTGTGCAACCGCAAACGCAATACTGGAGTATCAGCGTTTTCCACGGTATAATAAAGCTTGTAATGAAAAAAAATATTTTTTATCGAAAAGTCATATACTGCAAAATGGACAAGTGCTGAAATCGCATAGTTACATACGTTGTGCAACCGCAAACTCAGTACTGGAGTATCAGCGTTTTCCACTGTATAATAAACTTGTACAGAAAAAAAATATTTTTTGTCGAAAAGTCATATACTGCAAAATGGACAAGTGCTGAAATCGCATAGTTACATACGTTGTTCAACCGCAAAAGCAATACTGGAGTACCAGCGTTTTCCACTGTATAATAAAGCTTGTACTAAAAAAAAATATTTTTTATCGAAAAGTCATATACTGCAAATTGGACAAGTGCTGAAATCGCATAGTTACATACGTTGTGCAACCGCAAACTCAGTACTGGAGTATCAGCGTTTTCCACTGTATAATAAATTAAAGCTTGTACTGAAAAAAAATATTTTTTATCGAAAAGTCATATACTGCAAAATGGACAAGTGTTGAAATCGCATAGTCACATACGTTGTACAACCGCAAACTCAGTACTGGAGTATCAGCGTTTTCCACTGTATAATAAAGCTTGTAATGAAAAAAAATATTTTTTATCGAAAAGTCATATACTGCAAAATGGACAAGTGCTGAAATCGCATAGTTACATACGTTGTGCAACCGCAAACGCAATACTGGAGTATTAGCGTTTTCCACTGTATAATAAAGCTTGTAATGAAAAAAAATATTTTTTATCGAAAAGTCATATACTGCAAAATGGACATGTGCTGAAATCGCATGGTTACATACGTTGTGCAACCGCAAACTCAGTACTGGAGTATCAGCGTTTTCCACTGTATAATAAAGCTTGTACAGAAAAAAAATATTTTTTATCGAAAAGTCATATACTGCAAAATGGACAAGTGCTGAAATCGCATGGTTACATACGTTGTGCAACCGCAAAAGCAATACTGGAGTACCAGCGGTTTCCACTGTATAATAAAGCTTGTAATGAAAAAAAATATTTTTTATCGAAAAGTCATATACTGCAAAATGGACAAGTGTTGAAATCGCATAGTCACATACGTTGTGCAACCGCAAACTCAGTACTGGAGTATCAGCGTTTTCCACTGTATAATAAAGCTTGTACAGAAAAAAAATATTTTTTATCGAAAAGTCATATACTGCAAAATGGACAAGTGCTGAAATCGCATGGTTACATACGTTGTGCAACCGCAAAAGCAATACTGGAGTACCAGCGTTTTCCACTGTATAATAAAGCTTGTACTAAAAAAAAATATTTTTTATCGAAAAGTCATATACTGCAAAATGGACAAGTGCTGAAATCGCATAGTTACATACGTTGTGCAACCGCAAACTCATTACTGGAGTATCAGCGTTTTCCACTGTATAATAAAGCTTGTACTGAAAAAAAATATTTTTTATCGAAAAGTCATATACTGCAAAATGGACAAGTGCTGAAATCGCATAGTTACATACGTTGTGCAACCGCAAACTCAGTACTGGAGTATCAGCGTTTTCCACTGTATAATAAAGCTTGTACTGAAAAAAAATATTTTTTATCGAAAAGTCATATACTGCAAAATGGACAAGTGCTGAAAGCGCATAGTTACATACGTTGTGCAACCGCAAACGCAATACTGGAGTATCAGCGTTTTCCACTGTATAATAAAGCTTGTAATGAAAAAAAATATTTTTTATCGAAAAGTCATATACTGCAAAATGGACAAGTGCTGAAATCGCATAGTTACATACGTTGTGCAACCGCAAAAGCAATACTGGAGTACCAGCGTTTTTCACTGTATAATAAAGCTTGTACTAAAAAAAAATATTTTTTATCGAAAAGTCATATACTGCAAAATGGACAAGGGCTGAAATCGCATAGTTACATACGTTGTGCAACCGCAAACTCAGTACTGGAGTATCAGCGTTTTCCACTGTATAATAAATTAAAGCTTGTACTGAAAAAAAATATTTTTTATCGAAAAGTCATATACTGCAAAATGGACAAGTGTTGAAATCGCATAGTCACATACGTTGTGCAACCGCAAACTCAGTACTGGAGTATCAGCGATTTCCACTGTATAATAAAGCTTGTAATGAAAAAAAATATTTTTTATCGAAAAGTCATATACTGCAAAATGGACAAGTGCTGAAATCGCATAGTTACATACGTTGTGCAACCGCAAACGCAATAATGGAGTATTAGCGTTTTCCACTGTATAATAAAGCTTGTAATGAAAAAAAATATTTTTTATCGAAAAGTCATATACTGCAAAATGGACATGTGCTGAAATCGCATGGTTACATACGTTGTGCAACCGCAAACTCAGTACTGGAGTATCAGCGTTTTCCACTGTATAATAAAGCTTGTAATGAAAAAAAATATTTTTTATCGAAAAGTCATATACTGCAAAATGGACAAGTGCTGAAATCGCATGGTTACATACGTTGTGCAACCGCAAAAGCAATACTGGAGTATCAGCGTTTTCCACTGTATAATAAAGCTTGTAATGAAAAAAAATATTTTTTATCGAAAAGTCATATCCTGCAAAATGGATAAGTGCTGAAAGCGCATATATAGTTACATACGTTGTTCAACCGCAAACTCAGTACTGGAGTATCAGCGTTTTCCACTGTATAATAAAGCTTGCAATGAAAAAAAATATTTTTTATCGAAAAGTCATATACTGCAAAATGGACAAGTGCTGAAATCGCACAGTCACATACGTTGTGCAACCGCAAAAGCAATACTGGAGTATCAGCGTTTACCACTGTATAATAAAGCTTGTACTGAAAAAAAATATTTTTTATCGAAAAGTCATATACTGCAAAATGGACAAGTGCTGAAATCGCACAGTTACATACGTTGTGCAACCGCAAACTCAGTGCTGGAGTATCAGCGTTTTCCACTGTATAATAAAGCTTGTACTGAAAAAAAAACATTTTTTATCGAAAAGTCATATACTGCAAAATGGACAAGTGCTGAAATCGCACAGTTACATACGTTGTGCAACCGCAAAAGCAATACTGGAGTATCAGCGTTTACCACTGTATAATAAAGCTTGTACTGAAAAAAAATATTTTTTATCGAAAAGTCATATACTGCAAAATGGACAAGTGCTGAAATCGCATAGTTACATACGTTGTGCAACCGCAAACTCAGTACTGGAGTATCAGCGTTTTCCACTGTATAATAAATTAAAGCTTGTACTGAAAAAAAATATTTTTTATCGAAAAGTCATATACTGCAAAATGGACAAGTGTTGAAATCGCATAGTCACATACGTTGTGCAACCGCAAACTCAGTACTGGAGTATCAGCGTTTTCCACTGTATAATAAAGCTTGTAATGAAAAAAAATATTTTTTATCGAAAAGTCATATACTGCAAAATGGACAAGTGCTGAAATCGCATAGTTACATACGTTGTGCAACCGCAAACGCAATACTGGAGTATTAGCGTTTTCCACTGTATAATAAAGCTTGTAATGAAAAAAAATATTTTTTATCGAAAAGTCATATACTGCAAAATGGACATGTGCTGAAATCGCATGGTTACATACGTTGTGCAACCGCAAACTCAGTACTGGAGTATCAGCGTTTTCCACTGTATAATAAAGCTTGTAATGAAAAAAAATATTTTTTATCGAAAAGTCATATACTGCAAAATGGACAAGTGCTGAAATCGCATGGTTACATACGTTGTGCAACCGCAAAAGCAATACTGGAGTATCAGCGTTTTCCACTGTATAATAAAGCTTGTAATGAAAAAAAATATTTTTTATCGAAAAGTCATATCCTGCAAAATGGATAAGTGCTGAAAGCGCATACCCAGTCAAAAATTTAGGCACGGCCCTTGTCACTTTATGTCAAGACGATACGCTTGGCATCAAGCTTGGGCGACGCATGTTCACCGTACTTAAATGTTGGATATATGTTCGGCGTATGTTCTACAATTGAACAAATCCAAGCTTGGCCGAGCGAGCGTTCGCCGTGCGTTTACCGAACATAATGATATTGCCTGGTCACTTTCAAAATATGACTTCATCAAACTCGCTACTTCACCGTCTCGCACGCACCACGACTTTAATTGCATAATGTTTTATTGAAATTAACAACACATAAATAGAAATACAGTGGCAAGCGCAGTGGAAGTACGGAGTAACACGAAGTGCAGTGTTCGACGAAACTATGTACTCTGAGACGTGGTGGGCTTAATTGAGGATTGATTGCCGTTGCTTGATATTCTGCCGCCACTCCGTCAACAACTCCAGGTAAAACTCGTTTCACCGCTGTGGCGATTTCTTGGTATTTAACTGCCGGCGTCTTGCATCTTTCTATGCGTCTGCAGAACATAAAACATAAGATTTAGTTAAAATTTTGGTAACATTCTATCGTGCACAGAAATTAAATATTTGACATGTGGGAATTAAATATGTGAAAGTTGTGAAAACTTCACAATCGGAAGGCTTTACAATGAGGCCCGCAGTGTGGCGTGTCTTGTGAGATTTCTAAAGCAATTTGACTCACCCAACATAAATGCCAACAGAGGATGTGATTTGAATGGGATTTTTGTTTTCCTGCGTCCAACCGCCAAAACAAGATTGAAGAGCCAGGTGTTTTGTCATAAACAGTATTACAGAATTCCGGAAGGTGCCACGAAGTTGGTCAATGTCCATCACTTGGGCAAGTTTTACTTTGTCCTTTTGAAAAGTATCAACATACAAAATGATTGAAATGTAGAGCAGATGTCATTTACAGTGTAAAGCATGCAGACAAAAGCCTCAGTGCATTAGGTAAAAAGAAAGCTCACATTTGGTTTAGTAAGTAGAGCCATCAGATGTTCTTCGTTGACAGCTGATTGCGGCAAAAACTTTTCTGCCACACATGTGTTTTTTTTCTGTCAGAGTTTCCATTCTCTGAATTCGGTCATCAATCCTCCGCATTTCTTCCTTCACCTTTATTGTTTTGTCGATAAGGATGCCAATGTTTTCAGACAGTTCATGCTCCTGTCATTGTGACATTGTGTTTGCTGCTTGGGTGGCAAGAACCTGTTGAAAGTAAACTAAAATAAGCAAATGCACAAGCAAAGGTCCCCAGTCAATTAAAAAACTAGATGAATAATATGTGCCAGTTTTATGCATAAAAATCAGCACAAGGTTTATGGACACCTTTTTTTGCAAGAGAGGTATCGTGGAAGAAGAACTGCTTTCAGTGGATTCGCTCATTAGAATGTCCCTTTCCAGATCAGCAGATCTACATTTTCTTTTCAAACAACGGGCATGTGTGCCTGAAAAGAACAAAATGCATGAAACAAAAATGCACAATTATTTGTCACAAACACACAACTTACTCCCTTCACAAAGAATGGTGGAAGGACATGTCTGCCAAGCTGCATCCGCAGAAATTTCATTTTTCAAGAAGCTTTGTACATCCAAATCGCTGGGTATCCACTTACATGCATTGGCGCCGACCATCCAGCTTTTGGGGATTTTATACAAACAAAATTTTCCATTCTAATGTACTGTGGAAGAAACAAATATACATGCAGATATATCATGTGGCATCAAGCAAATTATTGACAATGAAATGTCCTTTATATGGCAACAGAACACATTTTTAATTTGATCATTAACTTTCAGCAGAAAATAATCACCATTCAAACCACACACTTTGTAAATTCCGACATGTTTTAAGTTGACAAGGTTTTTAAGAAGACGCCAAAAGGCAATATTGCTTTGACAGTTTTTTCGACTGGATATTATGTGGAATTAAGAAACATATAATGGGAAGTTTGGTTTTCATAAAATGCAAATCTTGCAATTTGTTGCATAGGTTTGTACCCAAATTCAAAACTTTTTTTCAAACAACCCAAATAATTTTCAAATTGAAAACAGCCAATGCTTTCCAATGAACCATGTTTTTCATAATCATTACACAAGTGGATCAAACAATGAACATTGTAACTGACAAATGCTTTACCATAAATATGTGAAGATTTGCTAACAAAGTCTTTTAGCATTTGGACACATAACAAAAACTCATGTGTGTTAATGTTTGGCGACAACAAACATCTCGTAGCTAAAGAAAAATGCAGAAAATGACAATACGTTTATGGCACAGCACATTTTTATCTTTCAACAGCACAGCACCACTCCCACATACAGCATAAATAGTCTAAATTCTGTTGCTTTCCAGTAAAGCAAATCAGACAAAGGCCTCGATTTTCTGTTGAACTCAAGCAGTATAAATTCCTTATATTTTGTAAGGTTGTGGTGACGTTAACATGACGACAGTTGAAGAAAGCTTAACTTGCAATTGGCGTGGTTTATCCACCACCAGATTAACAATCGACGCATTACACCCAAACATGCAAGATGCGTATTCACCCTTGATCTGAATTTGAGTCGCAAGTATATCAAACAGAAATACCTGACATAAAACAACTGCTGTCGTAAACCACCTGTAAATTTAGACAAGGTTTCCCGCCGTCAAGTCATTACAACAAACAACTCAGCAATTACGCAGTTAGCCAAGCCTCCTAGCCTGCCCTGCCTGCCTGCTTGTTGTTCATCCAACCATGACGAAGCAGCGCCTCAGCTTCGCTTTGTAATATTTAAAAAAACATTTTAGTTAGCTCGCAAAATCAACAAATATTATGGTAAAAATCACTGACAATAATTTGCCCTGCAAAACTGCATGTGTCACAACCCCACGGCAGAAATCACCAAGAGAGGTACAACCAAACTACCCAAAAATGAAATAAAATCAACTTCATGCTTCTATGCCCACCTTATGACAAAACAATATGATATGTGTGACGCAGCTATACAAGGAAAAACTCCCGCCGACGAAACTCATC
This sequence comes from Ascidia mentula, assembly GCF_947561715.1. Classification (NCBI taxonomy): domain Eukaryota; kingdom Metazoa; phylum Chordata; class Ascidiacea; order Phlebobranchia; family Ascidiidae; genus Ascidia; species Ascidia mentula. The sequence goes on along the minus strand of NC_138574.1, from coordinate 7,149,131 downwards.
TTCAAGCACCGTATTACACTTCAAAATTATTTTGCGCAGGGGGAAATTATGCAAACTTAAGCACGGCGCACCATTCGTAAACCGAACGTATAAGTTTGGCTGACGTCCGAATAAGTGCTGATTGGCCGTGCCAAGCTTAAACGCACTAAACCGATCTTAAACCAAGCTAGGCCCATACTAAGGGGGTAGATAATTTTTGACTGGGTAGTTACATACGTTGTTCAACCGCAAACTCAGTACTGGAGTATCAGCGTTTTCCACTGTATAATAAAGCTTGCAATGAAAAAAAATATTTTTTATCGAAAAGTCATATACTGCAAAATGGAAAAGTGCTGAAATCGCATAGTCACATACGTTGTGCAACCGCAAAAGCAATACTGGAGTATCAGCGTTTACCACTGTATAATAAAGCTTGTACTGAAAAAAAATATTTTTTATCGAAAAGTCATATACTGCAAAATGGACAAGTGCTGAAATCGCATAGTTACATACGTTGTGCAACCGCAAACTCAGTACTGTAGTATCAGCGTTTTCCACTGTATAATAAAGCTTGTACTGAAAAAAAATATTTTTTATCGAAAAGTCATATACTGCAAAATGGACAAGTGCTGAAAGCGCATAGTTACATACGTTGTGCAACCGCAAACGCAATACTGGAGTATCAGCGTTTTCCACTGTATAATAAAGCTTGTAATGAAAAAAAATATTTTTTATCGAAAAGTCATATACTGCAAAATGGACAAGTGCTGAAATCGCATAGTTACATACGTTGTGCAACCGCAAAAGCAATACTGGAGTACCAGCGTTTTTCACTGTATAATAAAGCTTGTACTAAAAAAAAATATTTTTTATCGAAAAGTCATATACTGCAAAATGGACAAGGGCTGAAATCGCATAGTTACATACGTTGTGCAACCGCAAACTCAGTACTGGAGTATCAGCGTTTTCCACTGTATAATAAATTAAAGCTTGTACTGAAAAAAAATATTTTTTATCGAAAAGTCATATACTGCAAAATGGACAAGTGTTGAAATCGCATAGTCACATACGTTGTGCAACCGCAAACTCAGTACTGGAGTATCAGCGTTTTCCACTGTATAATAAAGCTTGTAATGAAAAAAAATATTTTTTATCGAAAAGTCATATACTGCAAAATGGACAAGTGCTGAAATCGCATAGTTACATACGTTGTGCAACCGCAAACGCAATACTGGAGTATTAGCGTTTTCCACTGTATAATAAAGCTTGTAATGAAAAAAAATATTTTTTATCGAAAAGTCATATACTGCAAAATGGACATGTGCTGAAATCGCATGGTTACATACGTTGTGCAACCGCAAACTCAGTGCTGGAGTATCAGCGTTTTCCACTGTATAATAAAGCTTGTACTGAAAAAAAAACATTTTTTATCGAAAAGTCATATACTGCAAAATGGACAAGTGCTGAAATCGCACAGTTACATACGTTGTGCAACCGCAAAAGCAATACTGGAGTATCAGCGTTTACCACTGTATAATAAAGCTTGTACTGAAAAAAAATATTTTTTATCGAAAAGTCATATACTGCAAAATGGACAAGTGCTGAAATCGCATAGTTACATACGTTGTGCAACCGCAAACTCAGTACTGTAGTATCAGCGTTTTCCACTGTATAATAAAGCTTGTACTGAAAAAAAATATTTTTTATCGAAAAGTCATATACTGCAAAATGGACAAGTGCTGAAAGCGCATAGTTACATACGTTGTGCAACCGCAAACGCAATACTGGAGTATCAGCGTTTTCCACTGTATAATAAAGCTTGTAATGAAAAAAAATATTTTTTATCGAAAAGTCATATACTGCAAAATGGACAAGTGCTGAAATCGCATAGTTACATACGTTGTGCAACCGCAAAAGCAATACTGGAGTATCAGCGTTTTCCACTGTATAATAAAGCTTGTAATGAAAAAAAATATTTTTTATCGAAAAGTCATATCCTGCAAAATGGATAAGTGCTGAAAGCGCATACCCAGTCAAAAATTTAGGCACGGCCCTTGTCACTTTATGTCAAGATACGCTTGGCATCAAGCTTGGGCGACGCATGTTCACCGTACTTAAATGTTGGATATATGTTCGGCGTATGTTCTACAATTGAACAAATCCAAGCTTGGCCGAGCGAGCGTTCGCCGTGCGTTTACCGAACATAATGATATTGCCTGGTCACTTTCAAAATATGACTTCATCAAACTCGCTACTTCACCGTCTCGCACGCACCACGACTTTAATTGCATAATGTTTTATTGAAATTAACAACACATAAATAGAAATACAGTGGCAAGCGCAGTGGAAGTACGGAGTAACACGAAGTGCAGTGTTCGACGAAACTATGTACTCTGAGACGTGGTGGGCTTAATTGAGGATTGATTGCCGTTGCTTGATATTCTGCCGCCACTCCGTCAACAACTCCAGGTAAAACTCGTTTCACCGCTGTGGCGATTTCTTGGTATTTAACTGCCGGCGTCTTGCATCTTTCTATGCGTCTGCAGAACATAAAACATAAGATTTAGTTAAAATTTTGGTAACATTCTATCGTGCACAGAAATTAAATATTTGACATGTGGGAATTAAATATGTGAAAGTTGTGAAAACTTCACAATCGGAAGGCTTTACAATGAGGCCCGCAGTGTGGCGTGTCTTGTGAGATTTCTAAAGCAATTTGACTCACCCAACATAAATGCCAACAGAGGATGTGATTTGAATGGGATTTTTGTTTTCCTGCGTCCAACCGCCAAAACAAGATTGAAGAGCCAGGTGTTTTGTCATAAACAGTATTACAGAATTCCGGAAGGTGCCACGAAGTTGGTCAATGTCCATCACTTGGGCAAGTTTTACTTTGTCCTTTTGAAAAGTATCAACATACAAAATGATTGAAATGTAGAGCAGATGTCATTTACAGTGTAAAGCATGCAGACAAAAGCCTCAGTGCATTAGGTAAAAAGAAAGCTCACATTTGGTTTAGTAAGTAGAGCCATCAGATGTTCTTCGTTGACAGCTGATTGCGGCAAAAACTTTTCTGCCACACATGTGTTTTTTTTCTGTCAGAGTTTCCATTCTCTGAATTCGGTCACCAATCCTCCGCATTTCTTCCTTCACCTTTATTGTTTTGTCGATAAGGATGCCAATGTTTTCAGACAGTTCATGCTCCTGTCATTGTGACATTGTGTTTGCTGCTTGGGTGGCAAGAACCTGTTGAAAGTAAACTAAAATAAGCAAATGCACAAGCAAAGGTCCCCAGTCAATTAAAAAACTAGATGAATAATATGTGCCAGTTTTATGCATAAAAATCAGCACAAGGTTTATGGACACCTTTTTTTGCAAGAGAGGTATCGTGGAAGAAGAACTGCTTTCAGTGGATTCGCTCATTAGAATGTCCCTTTCCAGATCAGCAGATCTACATTTTCTTTTCAAACAACGGGCATGTGTGCCTGAAAAGAACAAAATGCATGAAACAAAAATGCACAATTATTTGTCACAAACACACAACTTACTCCCTTCACAAAGAATGGTGGAAGGACATGTCTGCCAAGCTGCATCCGCAGAAATTTCATTTTTCAAGAAGCTTTGTACATCCAAATCGCTGGGTATCCACTTACATGCATTGGCGCCGACCATCCAGCTTTTGGGGATTTTATACAAACAAAATTTTCCATTCTAATGTACTGTGGAAGAAACAAATATACATGCAGATATATCATGTGGCATCAAGCAAATTATTGACAATGAAATGTCCTTTATATGGCAACAGAACACATTTTTAATTTGATCATTAACTTTCAGCAGAAAATAATCACCATTCAAACCACACACTTTGTAAATTCCGACATGTTTTAAGTTGACAAGGTTTTTAAGAAGACGCCAAAAGGCAATATTGCTTTGACAGTTTTTTCGACTGGATATTATGTGGAATTAAGAAACATATAATGGGAAGTTTGGTTTTCATAAAATGCAAATCTTGCAATTTGTTGCATAGGTTTGTACCCAAATTCAAAACTTTTTTTCAAACAACCCAAATAATTTTCAAATTGAAAACAGCCAATGCTTTCCAATGAACCATGTTTTTCATAATCATTACACAAGTGGATCAAACAATGAACATTGTAACTGACAAATGCTTTACCATAAATATGTGAAGATTTGCTAACAAAGTCTTTTAGCATTTGGACACATAACAAAAACTCATGTGTGTTAATGTTTGGCGACAACAAACATCTCGTAGCTAAAGAAAAATGCAGAAAATGACAATACGTTTATGGCACAGCACATTTTTATCTTTCAACAGCACAGCACCACTCCCACATACAGCATAAATAGTCTAAATTCTGTTGCTTTCCAGTAAAGCAAATCAGACAAAGGCCTCGATTTTCTGTTGAACTCAAGCAGTATAAATTCCTTATATTTTGTAAGGTTGTGGTGACGTTAACATGACGACAGTTGAAGAAAGCTTAACTTGCAATTGGCGTGGTTTACCCCACCACCAGATTAACAATCGACGCATTACACCCAAACATGCAAGATGCGTATTCACCCTTGATCTGAATTTGAGTCGCAAGTATATCAAACAGAAATACCTGACATAAAACAACTGCTGTCGTAAACCACCTGTAAATTTAGACAAGGTTTCCCGCCGTCAAGTCATTACAACAAACAACTCAGCAATTACGCAGTTAGCCAAGCCTCCTAGCCTGCCCTGCCTGCCTGCTTGTTGTTCATCCAACCATGACGAAGCAGCGCCTCAGCTTCGCTTTGTAATATTTAAAAAAACATTTTAGTTAGCTCGCAAAATCAACAAATATTATGGTAAAAATCACTGACAATAATTTGCCCTGCAAAACTGCATGTGTCACAACCCCACGGCAGAAATCACCAAGAGAGGTACAACCAAACTACCCAAAAATGAAATAAAATCAACTTCATGCTTCTATGCCCACCTTATGACAAAACAATATGATATGTGTGACGCAGCTATACAAGGAAAAACTCCCGCCGACGAAACTCATCTTCAAGCACCGTATTACACTTCAAAATTATTTTGCGCAGGGGGAAATTATGCAAACTTAAGCACGGCGCACCATTCGTAAACCGAACGTATAAGTTTGGCTGACGTCCGAATAAGTGCTGATTGGCCGTGCCAAGCTTAAACGCACTAAACCGATCTTAAACCAAGCTAGGCCCATACTAAGGGGGTAGATAATTTTTGACTGGGTAGTTACATACGTTGTTCAACCGCAAACTCAGTACTGGAGTATCAGCGTTTTCCACTGTATAATAAAGCTTGCAATGAAAAAAAATATTTTTTATCGAAAAGTCATATACTGCAAAATGGAAAAGTGCTGAAATCGCATAGTCACATACGTTGTGCAACCGCAAAAGCAATACTGGAGTATCAGCGTTTACCACTGTATAATAAAGCTTGTACTGAAAAAAAATATTTTTTATCGAAAAGTCATATACTGCAAAATGGACAAGTGCTGAAATCGCACAGTTACATACGTTGTGCAACCGCAAACTCAGTGCTGGAGTATCAGCGTTTTCCACTGTATAATAAAGCTTGTACTGAAAAAAAAACATTTTTTATCGAAAAGTCATATACTGCAAAATGGACAAGTGCTGAAATCGCACAGTTACATACGTTGTGCAACCGCAAAAGCAATACTGGAGTATCAGCGTTTACCACTGTATAATAAAGCTTGTACTGAAAAAAAATATTTTTTATCGAAAAGTCATATACTGCAAAATGGACAAGTGCTGAAATCGCATAGTTACATACGTTGTGCAACCGCAAACTCAGTACTGTAGTATCAGCGTTTTCCACTGTATAATAAAGCTTGTACTGAAAAAAAATATTTTTTATCGAAAAGTCATATACTGCAAAATGGACAAGTGCTGAAAGCGCATAGTTACATACGTTGTGCAACCGCAAACGCAATACTGGAGTATCAGCGTTTTCCACTGTATAATAAAGCTTGTAATGAAAAAAAATATTTTTTATCGAAAAGTCATATACTGCAAAATGGACAAGTGCTGAAATCGCATAGTTACATACGTTGTGCAACCGCAAAAGCAATACTGGAGTACCAGCGTTTTTCACTGTATAATAAAGCTTGTACTAAAAAAAAATATTTTTTATCGAAAAGTCATATACTGCAAAATGGACAAGGGCTGAAATCGCATAGTTACATACGTTGTGCAACCGCAAACTCAGTACTGGAGTATCAGCGTTTTCCACTGTATAATAAATTAAAGCTTGTACTGAAAAAAAATATTTTTTATCGAAAAGTCATATACTGCAAAATGGACAAGTGTTGAAATCGCATAGTCACATACGTTGTGCAACCGCAAACTCAGTACTGGAGTATCAGCGTTTTCCACTGTATAATAAAGCTTGTAATGAAAAAAAATATTTTTTATCGAAAAGTCATATACTGCAAAATGGACAAGTGCTGAAATCGCATAGTTACATACGTTGTGCAACCGCAAACGCAATACTGGAGTATTAGCGTTTTCCACTGTATAATAAAGCTTGTAATGAAAAAAAATATTTTTTATCGAAAAGTCATATACTGCAAAATGGACATGTGCTGAAATCGCATGGTTACATACGTTGTGCAACCGCAAACTCAGTGCTGGAGTATCAGCGTTTTCCACTGTATAATAAAGCTTGTACTGAAAAAAAAACATTTTTTATCGAAAAGTCATATACTGCAAAATGGACAAGTGCTGAAATCGCACAGTTACATACGTTGTGCAACCGCAAAAGCAATACTGGAGTATCAGCGTTTACCACTGTATAATAAAGCTTGTACTGAAAAAAAATATTTTTTATCGAAAAGTCATATACTGCAAAATGGACAAGTGCTGAAATCGCATAGTTACATACGTTGTGCAACCGCAAACTCAGTACTGTAGTATCAGCGTTTTCCACTGTATAATAAAGCTTGTACTGAAAAAAAATATTTTTTATCGAAAAGTCATATACTGCAAAATGGACAAGTGCTGAAAGCGCATAGTTACATACGTTGTGCAACCGCAAACGCAATACTGGAGTATCAGCGTTTTCCACTGTATAATAAAGCTTGTAATGAAAAAAAATATTTTTTATCGAAAAGTCATATACTGCAAAATGGACAAGTGCTGAAATCGCATAGTTACATACGTTGTGCAACCGCAAAAGCAATACTGGAGTATCAGCGTTTTCCACTGTATAATAAAGCTTGTAATGAAAAAAAATATTTTTTATCGAAAAGTCATATCCTGCAAAATGGATAAGTGCTGAAAGCGCATACCCAGTCAAAAATTTAGGCACGGCCCTTGTCACTTTATGTCAAGATACGCTTGGCATCAAGCTTGGGCGACGCATGTTCACCGTACTTAAATGTTGGATATATGTTCGGCGTATGTTCTACAATTGAACAAATCCAAGCTTGGCCGAGCGAGCGTTCGCCGTGCGTTTACCGAACATAATGATATTGCCTGGTCACTTTCAAAATATGACTTCATCAAACTCGCTACTTCACCGTCTCGCACGCACCACGACTTTAATTGCATAATGTTTTATTGAAATTAACAACACATAAATAGAAATACAGTGGCAAGCGCAGTGGAAGTACGGAGTAACACGAAGTGCAGTGTTCGACGAAACTATGTACTCTGAGACGTGGTGGGCTTAATTGAGGATTGATTGCCGTTGCTTGATATTCTGCCGCCACTCCGTCAACAACTCCAGGTAAAACTCGTTTCACCGCTGTGGCGATTTCTTGGTATTTAACTGCCGGCGTCTTGCATCTTTCTATGCGTCTGCAGAACATAAAACATAAGATTTAGTTAAAATTTTGGTAACATTCTATCGTGCACAGAAATTAAATATTTGACATGTGGGAATTAAATATGTGAAAGTTGTGAAAACTTCACAATCGGAAGGCTTTACAATGAGGCCCGCAGTGTGGCGTGTCTTGTGAGATTTCTAAAGCAATTTGACTCACCCAACATAAATGCCAACAGAGGATGTGATTTGAATGGGATTTTTGTTTTCCTGCGTCCAACCGCCAAAACAAGATTGAAGAGCCAGGTGTTTTGTCATAAACAGTATTACAGAATTCCGGAAGGTGCCACGAAGTTGGTCAATGTCCATCACTTGGGCAAGTTTTACTTTGTCCTTTTGAAAAGTATCAACATACAAAATGATTGAAATGTAGAGCAGATGTCATTTACAGTGTAAAGCATGCAGACAAAAGCCTCAGTGCATTAGGTAAAAAGAAAGCTCACATTTGGTTTAGTAAGTAGAGCCATCAGATGTTCTTCGTTGACAGCTGATTGCGGCAAAAACTTTTCTGCCACACATGTGTTTTTTTTCTGTCAGAGTTTCCATTCTCTGAATTCGGTCACCAATCCTCCGCATTTCTTCCTTCACCTTTATTGTTTTGTCGATAAGGATGCCAATGTTTTCAGACAGTTCATGCTCCTGTCATTGTGACATTGTGTTTGCTGCTTGGGTGGCAAGAACCTGTTGAAAGTAAACTAAAATAAGCAAATGCACAAGCAAAGGTCCCCAGTCAATTAAAAAACTAGATGAATAATATGTGCCAGTTTTATGCATAAAAATCAGCACAAGGTTTATGGACACCTTTTTTTGCAAGAGAGGTATCGTGGAAGAAGAACTGCTTTCAGTGGATTCGCTCATTAGAATGTCCCTTTCCAGATCAGCAGATCTACATTTTCTTTTCAAACAACGGGCATGTGTGCCTGAAAAGAACAAAATGCATGAAACAAAAATGCACAATTATTTGTCACAAACACACAACTTACTCCCTTCACAAAGAATGGTGGAAGGACATGTCTGCCAAGCTGCATCCGCAGAAATTTCATTTTTCAAGAAGCTTTGTACATCCAAATCGCTGGGTATCCACTTACATGCATTGGCGCCGACCATCCAGCTTTTGGGGATTTTATACAAACAAAATTTTCCATTCTAATGTACTGTGGAAGAAACAAATATACATGCAGATATATCATGTGGCATCAAGCAAATTATTGACAATGAAATGTCCTTTATATGGCAACAGAACACATTTTTAATTTGATCATTAACTTTCAGCAGAAAATAATCACCATTCAAACCACACACTTTGTAAATTCCGACATGTTTTAAGTTGACAAGGTTTTTAAGAAGACGCCAAAAGGCAATATTGCTTTGACAGTTTTTTCGACTGGATATTATGTGGAATTAAGAAACATATAATGGGAAGTTTGGTTTTCATAAAATGCAAATCTTGCAATTTGTTGCATAGGTTTGTACCCAAATTCAAAACTTTTTTTCAAACAACCCAAATAATTTTCAAATTGAAAACAGCCAATGCTTTCCAATGAACCATGTTTTTCATAATCATTACACAAGTGGATCAAACAATGAACATTGTAACTGACAAATGCTTTACCATAAATATGTGAAGATTTGCTAACAAAGTCTTTTAGCATTTGGACACATAACAAAAACTCATGTGTGTTAATGTTTGGCGACAACAAACATCTCGTAGCTAAAGAAAAATGCAGAAAATGACAATACGTTTATGGCACAGCACATTTTTATCTTTCAACAGCACAGCACCACTCCCACATACAGCATAAATAGTCTAAATTCTGTTGCTTTCCAGTAAAGCAAATCAGACAAAGGCCTCGATTTTCTGTTGAACTCAAGCAGTATAAATTCCTTATATTTTGTAAGGTTGTGGTGACGTTAACATGACGACAGTTGAAGAAAGCTTAACTTGCAATTGGCGTGGTTTACCCCACCACCAGATTAACAATCGACGCATTACACCCAAACATGCAAGATGCGTATTCACCCTTGATCTGAATTTGAGTCGCAAGTATATCAAACAGAAATACCTGACATAAAACAACTGCTGTCGTAAACCACCTGTAAATTTAGACAAGGTTTCCCGCCGTCAAGTCATTACAACAAACAACTCAGCAATTACGCAGTTAGCCAAGCCTCCTAGCCTGCCCTGCCTGCCTGCTTGTTGTTCATCCAACCATGACGAAGCAGCGCCTCAGCTTCGCTTTGTAATATTTAAAAAAACATTTTAGTTAGCTCGCAAAATCAACAAATATTATGGTAAAAATCACTGACAATAATTTGCCCTGCAAAACTGCATGTGTCACAACCCCACGGCAGAAATCACCAAGAGAGGTACAACCAAACTACCCAAAAATGAAATAAAATCAACTTCATGCTTCTATGCCCACCTTATGACAAAACAATATGATATGTGTGACGCAGCTATACAAGGAAAAACTCCCGCCGACGAAACTCATCTTCAAGCACCGTATTACACTTCAAAATTATTTTGCGCAGGGGGAAATTATGCAAACTTAAGCACGGCGCACCATTCGTAAACCGAACGTATAAGTTTGGCTGACGTCCGAATAAGTGCTGATTGGCCGTGCCAAGCTTAAACGCACTAAACCGATCTTAAACCAAGCTAGGCCCATACTAAGGGGGTAGATAATTTTTGACTGGGTAGTTACATACGTTGTTCAACCGCAAACTCAGTACTGGAGTATCAGCGTTTTCCACTGTATAATAAAGCTTGCAATGAAAAAAAATATTTTTTATCGAAAAGTCATATACTGCAAAATGGAAAAGTGCTGAAATCGCATAGTCACATACGTTGTGCAACCGCAAAAGCAATACTGGAGTATCAGCGTTTACCACTGTATAATAAAGCTTGTACTGAAAAAAAATATTTTTTATCGAAAAGTCATATACTGCAAAATGGACAAGTGCTGAAATCGCACAGTTACATACGTTGTGCAACCGCAAACTCAGTGCTGGAGTATCAGCGTTTTCCACTGTATAATAAAGCTTGTACTGAAAAAAAAACATTTTTTATCGAAAAGTCATATACTGCAAAATGGACAAGTGCTGAAATCGCACAGTCACATACGTTGTGCAACCGCAAAAGCAATACTGGAGTATCAGCGTTTACCACTGTATAATAAAGCTTGTACTGAAAAAAAATATTTTTTATCGAAAAGTCATATACTGCAAAATGGACAAGTGCTGAAATTGCATAGTTACATACGTTGTGCAACCGCAAACTCAGTACTGTAGTATCAGCGTTTTCCACTGTATAATAAAGCTTGTACTGAAAAAAAATATTTTTTATCGAAAAGTCATATACTGCAAAATGGACAAGTGCTGAAAGCGCATAGTTACATACGTTGTGCAACCGCAAACGCAATACTGGAGTATCAGCGTTTTCCACTGTATAATAAAGCTTGTAATGAAAAAAAATATTTTTTATCGAAAAGTCATATACTGCAAAATGGACAAGTGCTGAAATCGCATAGTTACATACGTTGTGCAACCGCAAAAGCAATACTGGAGTACCAGCGTTTTTCACTGTATAATAAAGCTTGTACTAAAAAAAAATATTTTTTATCGAAAAGTCATATACTGCAAAATGGACAAGGGCTGAAATCGCATAGTTACATACGTTGTGCAACCGCAAACTCAGTACTGGAGTATCAGCGTTTTCCACTGTATAATAAATTAAAGCTTGTACTGAAAAAAAATATTTTTTATCGAAAAGTCATATACTGCAAAATGGACAAGTGTTGAAATCGCATAGTCACATACGTTGTGCAACCGCAAACTCAGTACTGGAGTATCAGCGTTTTCCACTGTATAATAAAGCTTGTAATGAAAAAAAATATTTTTTATCGAAAAGTCATATACTGCAAAATGGACAAGTGCTGAAATCGCATAGTTACATACGTTGTGCAACCGCAAACGCAATACTGGAGTATTAGCGTTTTCCACTGTATAATAAAGCTTGTAATGAAAAAAAATATTTTTTATCGAAAAGTCATATACTGCAAAATGGACATGTGCTGAAATCGCATGGTTACATACGTTGTGCAACCGCAAACTCAGTGCTGGAGTATCAGCGTTTTCCACTGTATAATAAAGCTTGTACTGAAAAAAAAACATTTTTTATCGAAAAGTCATATACTGCAAAATGGACAAGTGCTGAAATCGCACAGTTACATACGTTGTGCAACCGCAAAAGCAATACTGGAGTATCAGCGTTTACCACTGTATAATAAAGCTTGTACTGAAAAAAAATATTTTTTATCGAAAAGTCATATACTGCAAAATGGACAAGTGCTGAAATCGCATAGTTACATACGTTGTGCAACCGCAAACTCAGTACTGTAGTATCAGCGTTTTCCACTGTATAATAAAGCTTGTACTGAAAAAAAATATTTTTTATCGAAAAGTCATATACTGCAAAATGGACAAGTGCTGAAAGCGCATAGTTACATACGTTGTGCAACCGCAAACGCAATACTGGAGTATCAGCGTTTTCCACTGTATAATAAAGCTTGTAATGAAAAAAAATATTTTTTATCGAAAAGTCATATACTGCAAAATGGACAAGTGCTGAAATCGCATAGTTACATACGTTGTGCAACCGCAAAAGCAATACTGGAGTATCAGCGTTTTCCACTGTATAATAAAGCTTGTAATGAAAAAAAATATTTTTTATCGAAAAGTCATATCCTGCAAAATGGATAAGTGCTGAAAGCGCATAGTTACATACGTTGTTCAACCGCAAACTCAGTACTGGAGTATCAGCGTTTTCCACTGTATAATAAAGCTTGCAATGAAAAAAAATATTTTTTATCGAAAAGTCATATACTGCAAAATGGAAAAGTGCTGAAATCGCATAGTCACATACGTTGTGCAACCGCAAAAGCAATACTGGAGTATCAGCGTTTACCACTGTATAATAAAGCTTGTACTGAAAAAAAATATTTTTTATCGAAAAGTCATATACTGCAAAATGGACAAGTGCTGAAATCGCACAGTTACATACGTTGTGCAACCGCAAACTCAGTGCTGGAGTATCAGCGTTTTCCACTGTATAATAAAGCTTGTACTGAAAAAAAAACATTTTTTATCGAAAAGTCATATACTGCAAAATGGACAAGTGCTGAAATCGCACAGTTACATACGTTGTTCAACCGCAAACTCAGTACTGGAGTATCAGCGTTTTCCACTGTATAATAAAGCTTGCAATGAAAAAAAATATTTTTTATCGAAAAGTCATATACTGCAAAATGGAAAAGTGCTGAAATCGCATAGTCACATACGTTGTGCAACCGCAAAAGCAATACTGGAGTATCAGCGTTTACCACTGTATAATAAAGCTTGTACTGAAAAAAAATATTTTTTATCGAAAAGTCATATACTGCAAAATGGACAAGTGCTGAAATCGCACAGTTACATACGTTGTGCAACCGCAAACTCAGTGCTGGAGTATCAGCGTTTTCCACTGTATAATAAAGCTTGTACTGAAAAAAAAACATTTTTTATCGAAAAGTCATATACTGCAAAATGGACAAGTGCTGAAATCGCACAGTTACATACGTTGTGCAACCGCAAAAGCAATACTGGAGTATCAGCGTTTACCACTGTATAATAAAGCTTGTACTGAAAAAAAATATTTTTTATCGAAAAGTCATATACTGCAAAATGGACAAGTGCTGAAATCGCATAGTTACATACGTTGTGCAACCGCAAACTCAGTACTGTAGTATCAGCGTTTTCCACTGTATAATAAAGCTTGTACTGAAAAAAAATATTTTTTATCGAAAAGTCATATACTGCAAAATGGACAAGTGCTGAAAGCGCATAGTTACATACGTTGTGCAACCGCAAACGCAATACTGGAGTATCAGCGTTTTCCACTGTATAATAAAGCTTGTAATGAAAAAAAATATTTTTTATCGAAAAGTCATATACTGCAAAATGGACAAGTGCTGAAATCGCATAGTTACATACGTTGTGCAACCGCAAAAGCAATACTGGAGTACCAGCGTTTTTCACTGTATAATAAAGCTTGTACTAAAAAAAAATATTTTTTATCGAAAAGTCATATACTGCAAAATGGACAAGGGCTGAAATCGCATAGTTACATACGTTGTGCAACCGCAAACTCAGTACTGGAGTATCAGCGTTTTCCACTGTATAATAAATTAAAGCTTGTACTGAAAAAAAATATTTTTTATCGAAAAGTCATATACTGCAAAATGGACAAGTGTTGAAATCGCATAGTCACATACGTTGTGCAACCGCAAACTCAGTACTGGAGTATCAGCGTTTTCCACTGTATAATAAAGCTTGTAATGAAAAAAAATATTTTTTATCGAAAAGTCATATACTGCAAAATGGACAAGTGCTGAAATCGCATAGTTACATACGTTGTGCAACCGCAAACGCAATACTGGAGTATTAGCGTTTTCCACTGTATAATAAAGCTTGTAATGAAAAAAAATATTTTTTATCGAAAAGTCATATACTGCAAAATGGACATGTGCTGAAATCGCATGGTTACATACGTTGTGCAACCGCAAACTCAGTGCTGGAGTATCAGCGTTTTCCACTGTATAATAAAGCTTGTACTGAAAAAAAAACATTTTTTATCGAAAAGTCATATACTGCAAAATGGACAAGTGCTGAAATCGCACAGTTACATACGTTGTGCAACCGCAAAAGCAATACTGGAGTATCAGCGTTTACCACTGTATAATAAAGCTTGTACTGAAAAAAAATATTTTTTATCGAAAAGTCATATACTGCAAAATGGACAAGTGCTGAAATCGCATAGTTACATACGTTGTGCAACCGCAAACTCAGTACTGTAGTATCAGCGTTTTCCACTGTATAATAAAGCTTGTACTGAAAAAAAATATTTTTTATCGAAAAGTCATATACTGCAAAATGGACAAGTGCTGAAAGCGCATAGTTACATACGTTGTGCAACCGCAAACGCAATACTGGAGTATCAGCGTTTTCCACTGTATAATAAAGCTTGTAATGAAAAAAAATATTTTTTATCGAAAAGTCATATACTGCAAAATGGACAAGTGCTGAAATCGCATAGTTACATACGTTGTGCAACCGCAAAAGCAATACTGGAGTACCAGCGTTTTTCACTGTATAATAAAGCTTGTACTAAAAAAAAATATTTTTTATCGAAAAGTCATATACTGCAAAATGGACAAGGGCTGAAATCGCATAGTTACATACGTTGTGCAACCGCAAACTCAGTACTGGAGTATCAGCGTTTTCCACTGTATAATAAATTAAAGCTTGTACTGAAAAAAAATATTTTTTATCGAAAAGTCATATACTGCAAAATGGACAAGTGTTGAAATCGCATAGTCACATACGTTGTGCAACCGCAAACTCAGTACTGGAGTATCAGCGTTTTCCACTGTATAATAAAGCTTGTAATGAAAAAAAATATTTTTTATCGAAAAGTCATATACTGCAAAATGGACAAGTGCTGAAATCGCATAGTTACATACGTTGTGCAACCGCAAACGCAATATTGGAGTATTAGCGTTTTCCACTGTATAATAAAGCTTGTAATGAAAAAAAATATTTTTTATCGAAAAGTCATATACTGCAAAATGGACATGTGCTGAAATCGCATGGTTACATACGTTGTGCAACCGCAAACTCAGTACTGGAGTATCAGCGTTTTCCACTGTATAATAAAGCTTGTAATGAAAAAAAATATTTTTTATCGAAAAGTCATATACTGCAAAATGGACAAGTGCTGAAATCGCATGGTTACATACGTTGTGCAACCGCAAAAGCAATACTGGAGTATCAGCGTTTTCCACTGTATAATAAAGCTTGTAATGAAAAAAAATATTTTTTATCGAAAAGTCATATCCTGCAAAATGGATAAGTGCTGAAAGCGCATAAGTTACATACGTTGTTCAACCGCAAACTCAGTACTGGAGTATCAGCGTTTTCCACTGTATAATAAAGCTTGCAATGAAAAAAAATATTTTTTATCGAAAAGTCATATACTGCAAAATGGACAAGTGCTGAAATCGCACAGTCACATACGTTGTGCAACCGCAAAAGCAATACTGGAGTATCAGCGTTTACCACTGTATAATAAAGCTTGTACTGAAAAAAAATATTTTTTATCGAAAAGTCATATACTGCAAAATGGACAAGTGCTGAAATCGCATAGTTACATACGTTGTGCAACCGCAAAAGCAATACTGGAGTACCAGCGTTTTTCACTGTATAATAAAGCTTGTACTAAAAAAAAATATTTTTTATCGAAAAGTCATATACTGCAAAATGGACAAGGTCTGAAATCGCATAGTTACATACGTTGTGCAACCGCAAACTCAGTACTGGAGTATCAGCGTTTTCCACTGTATAATAAATTAAAGCTTGTACTGAAAAAAAATATTTTTTATCGAAAAGTCATATACTGCAAAATGGACAAGTGTTGAAATCGCATAGTCACATACGTTGTGCAACCGCAAACTCAGTACTGGAGTATCAGCGTTTTCCACTGTATAATAAAGCTTGTAATGAAAAAAAATATTTTTTATCGAAAAGTCATATACTGCAAAATGGACAAGTGCTGAAATCGCATAGTTACATACGTTGTGCAACCGCAAACGCAATACTGGAGTATTAGCGTTTTCCACTGTATAATAAAGCTTGTAATGAAAAAAAATATTTTTTATCGAAAAGTCATATACTGCAAAATGGACATGTGCTGAAATCGCATGGTTACATACGTTGTGCAACCGCAAACTCAGTACTGGAGTATCAGCGTTTTCCACTGTATAATAAAGCTTGTAATGAAAAAAAATATTTTTTATCGAAAAGTCATATACTGCAAAATGGACAAGTGCTGAAATCGCATGGTTACATACGTTGTGCAACCGCAAAAGCAATACTGGAGTATCAGCGTTTTCCACTGTATAATAAAGCTTGTAATGAAAAAAAATATTTTTTATCGAAAAGTCATATCCTGCAAAATGGATAAGTGCTGAAAGCGCATAAGTTACATACGTTGTTCAACCGCAAACTCAGTACTGGAGTATCAGCGTTTTCCACTGTATAATAAAGCTTGCAATGAAAAAAAATATTTTTTATCGAAAAGTCATATACTGCAAAATGGACAAGTGCTGAAATCGCACAGTCACATACGTTGTGCAACCGCAAAAGCAATACTGGAGTATCAGCGTTTACCACTGTATAATAAAGCTTGTACTGAAAAAAAATATTTTTTATCGAAAAGTCATATACTGCAAAATGGACAAGTGCTGAAATCCCACAGTTACATACGTTGTGCAACCGCAAACTCAGTGCTGGAGTATCAGCGTTTTCCACTGTATAATAAAGCTTGTACTGAAAAAAAAACATTTTTTATCGAAAAGTCATATACTGCAAAATGGACAAGTGCTGAAATCGCACAGTTACATACGTTGTGCAACCGCAAAAGCAATACTGGAGTATCAGCGTTTACCACTGTATAATAAAGCTTGTACTGAAAAAAAATATTTTTTATCGAAAAGTCATATACTGCAAAATGGACAAGTGCTGAAATCGCACAGTCACATACGTTGTGCAACCGCAAAAGCAATACTGGAGTATCAGCGTTTACCACTGTATAATAAAGCTTGTACTGAAAAAAAATATTTTTTATCGAAAAGTCATATACTGCAAAATGGACAAGTGCTGAAATCGCACAGTTACATACGTTGTGCAACCGCAAACTCAGTGCTGGAGTATCAGCGTTTTCCACTGTATAATAAAGCTTGTACTGAAAAAAAAACATTTTTTATCGAAAAGTCATATACTGCAAAATGGACAAGTGCTGAAATCGCACAGTTACATACGTTGTGCAACCGCAAAAGCAATACTGGAGTATCAGCGTTTACCACTGTATAATAAAGCTTGTACTGAAAAAAAATATTTTTTATCGAAAAGTCATATACTGCAAAATGGACAAGTGCTGAAATCGCATAGTTACATACGTTGTGCAACCGCAAACTCAGTACTGGAGTATCAGCGTTTTCCACTGTATAATAAAGCTTGTACTGAAAAAAAATATTTTTTATCGAAAAGTCATATACTGCAAAATGGACAAGTGCTGAAAGCGCATAGTTACATACGTTGTGCAACCGCAAACGCAATACTGGAGTATCAGCGTTTTCCACTGTATAATAAAGCTTGTAATGAAAAAAAATATTTTTTATCGAAAAGTCATATACTGCAAAATGGACAAGTGCTGAAATCGCATAGTTACATACGTTGTGCAACCGCAAAAGCAATACTGGAGTACCAGCGTTTTTCACTGTATAATAAAGCTTGTACTAAAAAAAAATATTTTTTATCGAAAAGTCATATACTGCAAAATGGACAAGGTCTGAAATCGCATAGTTACATACGTTGTGCAACCGCAAACTCAGTACTGGAGTATCAGCGTTTTCCACTGTATAATAAATTAAAGCTTGTACTGAAAAAAAATATTTTTTATCGAAAAGTCATATACTGCAAAATGGACAAGTGTTGAAATCGCATAGTCACATACGTTGTGCAACCGCAAACTCAGTACTGGAGTATCAGCGTTTTCCACTGTATAATAAAGCTTGTAATGAAAAAAAATATTTTTTATCTAAAAGTCATATACTGCAAAATGGACAAGTGCTGAAATCGCATAGTTACATACGTTGTGCAACCGCAAACGCAATACTGGAGTATTAACGTTTTCCACTGTATAATAAAGCTTGTAATGAAAAAAAATATTTTTTATCGAAAAGTCATATACTGCAAAATGGACATGTGCTGAAATCGCATGGTTACATACGTTGTGCAACCGCAAACTCAGTACTGGAGTATCAGCGTTTTCCACTGTATAATAAAGCTTGTAATGAAAAAAAATATTTTTTATCGAAAAGTCATATACTGCAAAATGGACAAGTGCTGAAATCGCATGGTTACATACGTTGTGCAACCGCAAAAGCAATACTGGAGTATCAGCGTTTTCCACTGTATAATAAAGCTTGTAATGAAAAAAAATATTTTTTATCGAAAAGTCATATACTGCAAAATGGACAAGTGCTGAAATCGCACAGTCACATACGTTGTGCAACCGCAAAAGCAATACTGGAGTATCAGCGTTTACCACTGTATAATAAAGCTTGTACTGAAAAAAAATATTTTTTATCGAAAAGTCATATACTGCAAAATGGACAAGTGCTGAAATCGCACAGTTACATACGTTGTGCAACCGCAAACTCAGTGCTGGAGTATCAGCGTTTTCCACTGTATAATAAAGCTTGTACTGAAAAAAAAACATTTTTTATCGAAAAGTCATATACTGCAAAATGGACAAGTGCTGAAATCGCACAGTTACATACGTTGTGCAACCGCAAAAGCAATACTGGAGTATCAGCGTTTACCACTGTATAATAAAGCTTGTACTGAAAAAAAATATTTTTTATCGAAAAGTCATATACTGCAAAATGGACAAGTGCTGAAATCGCATAGTTACATACGTTGTGCAACCGCAAACTCAGTACTGGAGTATCAGCGTTTTCCACTGTATAATAAAGCTTGTACTGAAAAAAAATATTTTTTATCGAAAAGTCATATACTGCAAAATGGACAAGTGCTGAAAGCGCATAGTTACATACGTTGTGCAACCGCAAACGCAATACTGGAGTATCAGCGTTTTCCACTGTATAATAAAGCTTGTAATGAAAAAAAATATTTTTTATCGAAAAGTCATATACTGCAAAATGGACAAGTGCTGAAATCGCATAGTTACATACGTTGTGCAACCGCAAAAGCAATACTGGAGTACCAGCGTTTTTCACTGTATAATAAAGCTTGTACTAAAAAAAAATATTTTTTATCGAAAAGTCATATAGTGCAAAATGGACAAGGGCTGAAATCGCATGGTTACATACGTTGTGCAACCGCAAACTCAGTACTGGAGTATCAGCGTTTTCCACTGTATAATAAAGCTTGTACTGAAAAAAAATATTTTTTATCGAAAAGTCATATACTGCAAAATGGACAAGTGTTGAAATCGCATAGTCACATACGTTGTGCAACCGCAAACTCAGTACTGGAGTATCAGCGTTTTCCACTGTATAATAAAGCTTGTAATGAAAAAAAATATTTTTTATCGAAAAGTCATATACTGCAAAATGGACAAGTGCTGAAATCGCATAGTTACACACGTTGTGCAACCGCAAACGCAATACTGGAGTATTAGCGTTTTCCACTGTATAATAAAGCTTGTAATGAAAAAAAATATTTTTTATCGAAAAGTCATATACTGCAAAATGGACATGTGCTGAAATCGCATGGTTACATACGTTGTGCAACCGCAAACTCAGTACTGGAGTATCAGCGTTTTCCACTGTATAATAAAGCTTGTAATGAAAAAAAATATTTTTTATCGAAAAGTCATATACTGCAAAATGGACAAGTGCTGAAATCGCATGGTTACATACGTTGTGCAACCGCAAAAGCAATACTGTAGTATCAGCGTTTTCCACTGTATAATAAAGCTTGTAATGAAAAAAAATATTTTTTATCGAAAAGTCATATCCTGCAAAATGGATAAGTGCTGAAAGCGCATAGTTACATACGTTGTTCAACCGAAAACTCAGTACTGGAGTATCAGCGTTTTCCACTGTATAATAAAGCTTGCAATGAAAAAAAATATTTTTTATCGAAAAGTCATATACTGCAAAATGGACAAGTGCTGAAATCGCATAGTTACATACGTTGTGCAACCGCAAAAGCAATACTGGAGTACCAGCGTTTTTCACTGTATAATAAAGCTTGTACTAAAAAAAAATATTTTTTATCGAAAAGTCATATACTGCAAAATGGACAAGGGCTGAAATCGCATAGTTACATACGTTGTGCAACCGCAAACTCAGTACTGGAGTATCAGCGTTTTCCACTGTATAATAAAGCTTGTAATGAAAAAAAATATTTTTTATCGAAAAGTCATATACTGCAAAATGGACAAGTGCTGAAATCGCATAGTTACATACGTTGTGCAACCGCAAACGCAATACTGGAGTATTAGCGTTTTCCACTGTATAATAAAGCTTGTAATGAAAAAAAATATTTTTTATCGAAAAGTCATATACTGCAAAATGGACATGTGCTGAAATCGCATGGTTACATACGTTGTGCAACCGCAAACTCAGTACTGGAGTATCAGCGTTTTCCACTGTATAATAAAGCTTGTAATGAAAAAAAATATTTTTTATCGAAAAGTCATATACTGCAAAATGGACAAGTGCTGAAATCGCATGGTTACATACGTTGTGCAACCGCAAAAGCAATACTGGAGTATCAGCGTTTTCCACTGTATAATAAAGCTTGTAATGAAAAAAAATATTTTTTATCGAAAAGTCATATCCTGCAAAATGGATAAGTGCTGAAAGCGCATATAGTTACATACGTTGTTCAACCGCAAACTCAGTACTGGAGTATCAGCGTTTTCCACTGTATAATAAAGCTTGCAATGAAAAAAAATATTTTTTATCGAAAAGTCATATACTGCAAAATGGACAAGTGCTGAAATCGCACAGTCACATACGTTGTGCAACCGCAAAAGCAATACTGGAGTATCAGCGTTTACCACTGTATAATAAAGCTTGTACTGAAAAAAAATATTTTTTATCGAAAAGTCATATACTGCAAAATGGACAAGTGCTGAAATCGCACAGTTACATACGTTGTGCAACCGCAAACTCAGTGCTGGAGTATCAGCGTTTTCCACTGTATAATAAAGCTTGTACTGAAAAAAAAACATTTTTTATCGAAAAGTCATATACTGCAAAATGGACAAGTGCTGAAATCGCACAGTTACATACGTTGTGCAACCGCAAAAGCAATACTGGAGTATCAGCGTTTACCACTGTATAATAAAGCTTGTACTGAAAAAAAATATTTTTTATCGAAAAGTCATATACTGCAAAATGGACAAGTGCTGAAATCGCATAGTTACATACGTTGTGCAACCGCAAACGCAATACTGGAGTATTAGCGTTTTCCACTGTATAATAAAGCTTGTAATGAAAAAAAATATTTTTTATCGAAAAGTCATATACTGCAAAATGGACATGTGCTGAAATCGCATGGTTACATACGTTGTGCAACCGCAAACTCAGTACTGGAGTATCAGCGTTTTCCACTGTATAATAAAGCTTGTAATGAAAAAAAATATTTTTTATCGAAAAGTCATATACTGCAAAATGGACAAGTGCTGAAATCGCATGGTTACATACGTTGTGCAACCGCAAAAGCAATACTGGAGTATCAGCGTTTTCCACTGTATAATAAAGCTTGTAATGAAAAAAAATATTTTTTATCGAAAAGTCATATCCTGCAAAATGGATAAGTGCTGAAAGCGCATATAGTTACATACGTTGTTCAACCGCAAACTCAGTACTGGAGTATCAGCGTTTTCCACTGTATAATAAAGCTTGCAATGAAAAAAAATATTTTTTATCGAAAAGTCATATACTGCAAAATGGACAAGTGCTGAAATCGCACAGTCACATACGTTGTGCAACCGCAAAAGCAATACTGGAGTATCAGCGTTTACCACTGTATAATAAAGCTTGCAATGAAAAAAAATATTTTTTATCGAAAAGTCATATACTGCAAAATGGACAAGTGCTGAAATCGCACAGTCACATACGTTGTGCAACCGCAAAAGCAATACTGGAGTATCAGCGTTTACCACTGTATAATAAAGCTTGTACTGAAAAAAAATATTTTTTATCGAAAAGTCATATACTGCAAAATGGACAAGTGCTGAAATCGCACAGTTACATACGTTGTGCAACCGCAAACTCAGTGCTGGAGTATCAGCGTTTTCCACTGTATAATAAAGCTTGTACTGAAAAAAAAACATTTTTTATCGAAAAGTCATATACTGCAAAATGGACAAGTGCTGAAATCGCACAGTTACATACGTTGTGCAACCGCAAAAGCAATACTGGAGTATCAGCGTTTACCACTGTATAATAAAGCTTGTACTGAAAAAAAATATTTTTTATCGAAAAGTCATATACTGCAAAATGGACAAGTGCTGAAATCGCATAGTTACATACGTTGTGCAACCGCAAACGCAATACTGGAGTATTAGCGTTTTCCACTGTATAATAAAGCTTGTAATGAAAAAAAATATTTTTTATCGAAAAGTCATATACTGCAAAATGGACATGTGCTGAAATCGCATGGTTACATACGTTGTGCAACCGCAAACTCAGTACTGGAGTATCAGCGTTTTCCACTGTATAATAAAGCTTGTAATGAAAAAAAATATTTTTTATCGAAAAGTCATATACTGCAAAATGGACAAGTGCTGAAATCGCATGGTTACATACGTTGTGCAACCGCAAAAGCAATACTGGAGTATCAGCGTTTTCCACTGTATAATAAAGCTTGTAATGAAAAAAAATATTTTTTATCGAAAAGTCATATCCTGCAAAATGGATAAGTGCTGAAAGCGCATACCCAGTCAAAAATTTAGGCACGGCTAAGTGCTGAAAGCGCATACGCTTGGCATCAAGCTTGGGCGACGCATGTTCACCGTACTTAAATGTTGGATATATGTTCGGCGTATGTTCTACAATTGAACAAATCCAAGCTTGGCCGAGCGAGCGTTCGCCGTGCGTTTACCGAACATAATGATATTGCCTGGTCACTTTCAAAATATGACCTCATCAAACTCGCTACTTCACCGTCTCGCACGCACCACGACTTTAATTGCATAATGTTTTATTGAAATTAACAACACATAAATAGAAATACAGTGGCAAGCGCAGTGGAAGTACGGAGTAACACGAAGTGCAGTGTTCGACGAAACTATGTACTCTGAGACGTGGTGGGCTTAATTGAGGATTGATTGCCGTTGCTTGATATTCTGCCGCCACTCCGTCAACAACTCCAGGTAAAACTCGTTTCACCGCTGTGGCGATTTCTTGGTATTTAACTGCCGGCGTCTTGCATCTTTCTATGCGTCTGCGGAACATAAAACATAAGATTTAGTTAAAATGTTGGTAACATTCTATCGTGCACAGAAATTAAATATTTGACATGTGGGAATTAAATATGTGAAAGTTGTGAAAACTTCACAATCGGAAGGCTTTACAATGAGGCCCGCAGTGTGGCGTGTCTTGTGAGATTTCTAAAGCAATTTGACTCACCCAACATAAATGCCAACAGAGGATGTGATTTGAATGGGATTTTTGTTTTCCTGCGTCCAACCGCCAAAACAAGATTGAAGAGCCAGGTGTTTTGTCATAAACAGTATTACAGAATTCCGGAAGGTGCCACGAAGTTGGTCAATGTCCATCACTTGGGCAAGTTTTACTTTGTCCTTTTGAAAAGTATCAACATACAAAATGATTGAAATGTAGAGCAGATGTCATTTACAGTGTAAAGCATGCAGACAAAAGCCTCAGTGCATTAGGTAAAAAGAAAGCTCACATTTGGTTTAGTAAGTAGAGCCATCAGATGTTCTTCGTTGACAGCTGATTGCGGCAAAAACTTTTCTGCCACACATGTGTTTTTTTTCTGTCAGAGTTTCCATTCTCTGAATTCGGTCACCAATCCTCCGCATTTCTTCCTTCACCTTTATTGTTTTGTCGATAAGGATGCCAATGTTTTCAGACAGTTCATGCTCCTGTCATTGTGACATTGTGTTTGCTGCTTGGGTGGCAAGAACCTGTTGAAAGTAAACTAAAATAAGCAAATGCACAAGCAAAGGTCCCCAGTCAATTAAAAAACTAGATGAATAATATGTGCCAGTTTTATGCATAAAAATCAGCACAAGGTTTATGGACACCTTTTTTTGCAAGAGAGGTATCGTGGAAGAAGAACTGCTTTCAGTGGATTCGCTCATTAGAATGTCCCTTTCCAGATCAGCAGATCTACATTTTCTTTTCAAACAACGGGCATGTGTGCCTGAAAAGAACAAAATGCATGAAACAAAAATGCACAATTATTTGTCACAAACACACAACTTACTCCCTTCACAAAGAATGGTGGAAGGACATGTCTGCCAAGCTGCATCCGCAGAAATTTCATTTTTCAAGAAGCTTTGTACATCCAAATCGCTGGGTATCCACTTACATGCATTGGCGCCGACCATCCAGCTTTTGGGGATTTTATACAAACAAAATTTTCCATTCTAATGTACTGTGGAAGAAACAAATATACATGCAGATATATCATGTGGCATCAAGCAAATTATTGACAATGAAATGTCCTTTATATGGCAACAGAACACATTTTTAATTTGATCATTAACTTTCAGCAGAAAATAATCACCATTCAAACCACACACTTTGTAAATTCCGACATGTTTTAAGTTGACAAGGTTTTTAAGAAGACGCCAAAAGGCAATATTGCTTTGACAGTTTTTTCGACTGGATATTATGTGGAATTAAGAAACATATAATGGGAAGTTTGGTTTTCATAAAATGCAAATCTTGCAATTTGTTGCATAGGTTTGTACCCAAATTCAAAACTTTTTTTCAAACAACCCAAATAATTTTCAAATTGAAAACAGCCAATGCTTTCCAATGAACCATGTTTTTCATAATCATTACACAAGTGGATCAAACAATGAACATTGTAACTGACAAATGCTTTACCATAAATATGTGAAGATTTGCTAACAAAGTCTTTTAGCATTTGGACACATAACAAAAACTCATGTGTGTTAATGTTTGGCGACAACAAACATCTCGTAGCTAAAGAAAAATGCAGAAAATGACAATACGTTTATGGCACAGCACATTTTTATCTTTCAACAGCACAGCACCACTCCCACATACAGCATAAATAGTCTAAATTCTGTTGCTTTCCAGTAAAGCAAATCAGACAAAGGCCTCGATTTTCTGTTGAACTCAAGCAGTATAAATTCCTTATATTTTGTAAGGTTGTGGTGACGTTAACATGACGACAGTTGAAGAAAGCTTAACTTGCAATTGGCGTGGTTTACCCCACCACCAGATTAACAATCGACGCATTACACCCAAACATGCCAGATGCGTATTCACCCTTGATCTGAATTTGAGTCGCAAGTATATCAAACAGAAATACCTGACATAAAACAACTGCTGTCGTAAACCACCTGTAAATTTAGACAAGGTTTCCCGCCGTCAAGTCATTACAACAAACAACTCAGCAATTACGCAGTTAGCCAAGCCTCCTAGCCTGCCCTGCCTGCCTGCTTGTTGTTCATCCAACCATGACGAAGCAGCGCCTCAGCTTCGCTTTGTAATATTTAAAAAAACATTTTAGTTAGCTCGCAAAATCAACAAATATTATGGTAAAAATCACTGACAATAATTTGCCCTGCAAAACTGCATGTGTCACAACCCCACGGCAGAAATCACCAAGAGAGGTACAACCAAACTACCCAAAAATGAAATAAAATCAACTTCATGCTTCTATGCCCACCTTATGACAAAACAATATGATATGTGTGACGCAGCTATACAAGGAAAAACTCCCGCCGACGAAACTCATCTTCAAGCACCGTATTACACTTCAAAATTATTTTGCGCAGGGGGAAATTATGCAAACTTAAGCACGGCGCACCATTCGTAAACCGAACGTATAAGTTTGGCTGACGTCCGAATAAGTGCTGATTGGCCGTGCCAAGCTTAAACGCACTAAACCGATCTTAAACCAAGCTAGGCCCATACTAAGGGGGTAGATAATTTTTGACTGGGTAGTTACATACGTTGTTCAACCGCAAACTCAGTACTGGAGTATCAGCGTTTTCCACTGTATAATAAAGCTTGCAATGAAAAAAAATATTTTTTATCGAAAAGTCATATACTGCAAAATGGACAAGTGCTGAAATCGCACAGTCACATACGTTGTGCAACCGCAAAAGCAATACTGGAGTATCAGCGTTTACCACTGTATAATAAAGCTTGTACTGAAAAAAAATATTTTTTATCGAAAAGTCATATACTGCAAAATGGACAAGTGCTGAAATCGCACAGTTACATACGTTGTGCAACCGCAAACTCAGTGCTGGAGTATCAGCGTTTTCCACTGTATAATAAAGCTTGTACTGAAAAAAAAACATTTTTTATCGAAAAGTCATATACTGCAAAATGGACAAGTGCTGAAATCGCACAGTTACATACGTTGTGCAACCGCAAAAGCAATACTGGAGTATCAGCGTTTACCACTGTATAATAAAGCTAGTACTGAAAAAAAATATTTTTTATCGAAAAGTCATATACTGCAAAATGGACAAGTGCTGAAATCGCATGGTTACATACGTTGTGCAACCGCAAACTTAGTACTGGAGTATCAGCGTTTTCCACTGTATAATAAAGCTTGTACTGAAAAAAAATATTTTTTATCGAAAAGTGATATACTGCAAAATGGACAAGTGCTGAAAGCGCATAGTTACATACGTTGTGCAACCGCAAACGCAATACTGGAGTATCAGCGTTTTCCACTGTATAATAAAGCTTGTAATGAAAAAAAATATTTTTTATCGAAAAGTCATATACTGCAAAATGGACATGTGCTGAAATCGCGTGGTTACATACGTTGTGCAACCGCAAACTCAGTACTGGAGTATCAGCGTTTTCCACTGTATAATAAAGCTTGTACTGAAAAAAAATATTTTTTATCGAAAAGTCATATACTGCAAAATGGACAAGTGCTGAAATCGCATGGTTACATACGTTGTGCAACCGCAAACTCAGTACTGGAGTATCAGCGTTTTCCACTGTATAATAAAGCTTATACTGAAAAAAAATATTTTTTATCGAAAAGTCATATACTGCAAAATGGACAAGTGCTGAAAGCGCATAGTTACATACGTTGTGCAACCGCAAACGCAATACTGGAGTATCAGCGTTTTCCACGGTATAATAAAGCTTGTAATGAAAAAAAATATTTTTTATCGAAAAGTCATATACTGCAAAATGGACAAGTGCTGAAATCGCACAGTTACATACGTTGTGCAACCGCAAAAGCAATACTGGAGTATCAGCGTTTACCACTGTATAATAAAGCTTGTACTGAAAAAAAATATTTTTTGTCGAAAAGTCATATACTGCAAAATGGACAAATGCTGAAATCGCATAGTTACATACGTTGTGCAACCGCAAACTCAGTACTGGAGTATCAGCGTTTTCCACTGTATAATAAAGCTTGTACTAAAAAAAAATATTTTTTATCGAAAAGTCATATACTGCAAAATGGACAAGTGCTGAAATCGCATAGTTACATACGTTGTGCAACCGCAAAAGCAATACTGGAGTACCAGCGTTTTTCACTGTATAATAAAGCTTGTACTAAAAAAAAATATTTTTTATCGAAAAGTCATATACTGCAAAATGGACAAGGGCTGAAATCGCATAGTTACATACGTTGTGCAACCGCAAACTCAGTACTGGAGTATCAGCGTTTTCCACTGTATAATAAATTAAAGCTTGTACTGAAAAAAAATATTTTTTATCGAAAAGTCATATACTGCAAAATGGACAAGTGTTGAAATCGCATAGTCACATACGTTGTGCAACCGCAAACTCAGTACTGGAGTATCAGCGTTTTCCACTGTATAATAAAGCTTGTAATGAAAAAAAATATTTTTTATCGAAAAGTCATATACTGCAAAATGGACAAGTGCTGAAATCGCATAGTTACATACGTTGTGCAACCGCAAACGCAATACTGGAGTATTAGCGTTTTCCACTGTATAATAAAGCTTGTAATGAAAAAAAATATTTTTTATCGAAAAGTCATATACTGCAAAATGGACATGTGCTGAAATCGCATGGTTACATACGTTGTGCAACCGCAAACTCAGTACTGGAGTATCAGCGTTTTCCACTGTATAATAAAGCTTGTAATGAAAAAAAAATTTTTTATCGAAAAGTCATATACTGCAAAATGGACAAGTGCTGAAATCGCATGGTTACATACGTTGTGCAACCGCAAAAGCAATACTGGAGTATCAGCGTTTTCCACTGTATAATAAAGCTTGTAATGAAAAAAAATATTTTTTATCGAAAAGTCATATCCTGCAAAATGGATAAGTGTGTTCAACCGCAAACTCAGTACTGGAGTATCAGCGTTTTCCACTGTATAATAAAGCTTGCAATGAAAAAAAAAAATTTTTATCGAAAAGTCATATACTGCAAAATGGACAAGTGCTGAAATCGCACAGTTACATACGTTGTGCAACCGCAAACTCAGTGCTGGAGTATCAGCGTTTTCCACTGTATAATAAAGCTTGTACTGAAAAAAAAACATTTTTTATCGAAAAGTCATATACTGCAAAATGGACAAGTGCTGAAATCGCACAGTTACATACGTTGTGCAACCGCAAAAGCAATACTGGAGTATCAGCGTTTACCACTGTATAATAAAGCTTGTACTGAAAAAAAATATTTTTTATCGAAAAGTCATATACTGCAAAATGGACAAGTGCTGAAATCGCATGGTTACATACGTTGTGCAACCGCAAACTTAGTACTGGAGTATCAGCGTTTTCCACTGTATAATAAAGCTTGTACTGAAAAAAAATATTTTTTATCGAAAAGTGATATACTGCAAAATGGACAAGTGCTGAAAGCGCATAGTTACATACGTTGTGCAACCGCAAACGCAATACTGGAGTATCAGCGTTTTCCACTGTATAATAAAGCTTTTAATGAAAAAAAATATTTTTTATCGAAAAGTCATATACTGCAAAATGGACAAGTGCTGAAATCGCACAGTTACATACGTTGTGCAACCGCAAAAGCAATACTGGAGTATCAGCGATTTCCACTGTATAATAAAGCTTGTACTGAAAAAAAAAATTTTTTATCGAAAAGTCATATACTGCAAAATGGACAAGTGCTGAAAGCGCATAGTTACATACGTTGTGCAACCGCAAACGCAATACTGGAGTATCAGCGTTTTCCACTGTATAATAAAGCTTGAAATGAAAAAAAAAATTTTTTATCGAAAAGTCATATACTGCAAAATGGACATGTGCTGAAATCGCGTGGTTACATACGTTGTGCAACCGCAAACTCAGTACTGGAGTATCAGCGTTTTCCACTGTATAATAAAGCTTGTGCTGAAAAAAAATATTTTTTATCGAAAAGTCATATACTGCAAAATGGACAAGTGCTGAAATCGCATGGTTACATACGTTGTGCAACCGCAAACTCAGTACTGGAGTATCAGCGTTTTCCACTGTATAATAAAGCTTATACTGAAAAAAAATATTTTTTATCGAAAAGTCATATACTGCAAAATGGACAAGTGCTGAAAGCGCATAGTTACATACGTTGTGCAACCGCAAACGCAATACTGGAGTATCAGCGTTTTCCACGGTATAATAAAGCTTGTAATGAAAAAAAATATTTTTTATCGAAAAGTCATATACTGCAAAATGGACAAGTGCTGAAATCGCATAGTTACATACGTTGTGCAACCGCAAACTCAGTACTGGAGTATCAGCGTTTTCCACTGTATAATAAACTTGTACAGAAAAAAAATATTTTTTATCGAAAAGTCATATACTGCAAAATGGACAAGTGCTGAAATCGCATAGTTACATACGTTGTTCAACCGCAAAAGCAATACTGGAGTACCAGCGTTTTCCACTGTATAATAAATTAAAGCTTGTACTGAAAAAAAATATTTTTTATCGAAAAGTCATATACTGCAAAATGGACAAGTGTTGAAATCGCATAGTCACATACGTTGTACAACCGCAAACTCAGTACTGGAGTATCAGCGTTTTCCACTGTATAATAAACTTGTACAGAAAAAAAATATTTTTTATCGAAAAGTCATATACTGCAAAATGGACAAGTGCTGAAATCGCATAGTTACATACGTTGTGCAACCGCAAACTCAGTACTGGAGTATCAGCGTTTTCCACTGTATAATAAATTAAAGCTTGTACTGAAAAAAAATATTTTTTATCGAAAAGTCATATACTGCAAAATGGACAAGTGTTGAAATCGCATAGTCACATACGTTGTACAACCGCAAACTCAGTACTGGAGTATCAGCGTTTTCCACTGTATAATAAAGCTTGTAATGAAAAAAAATATTTTTTATCGAAAAGTCATATACTGCAAAATGGACAAGTGCTGAAATCGCATAGTTACATACGTTGTGCAACCGCAAACGCAATACTGGAGTATTAGCGTTTTCCACTGTATAATAAAGCTTGTAATGAAAAAAAATTATTTTTTATCGAAAAGTCATATACTGCAAAATGGACATGTGCTGAAATCGCGTGGTTACATACGTTGTGCAACCGCAAACTCAGTACTGGAGTATCAGCGTTTTCCACTGTATAATAAAGCTTGTACAGAAAAAAAATATTTTTTATCGAAAAGTCATATACTGCAAAATGGACAAGTGCTGAAATCGCATGGTTACATACGTTGTGCAACCGCAAAAGCAATACTGGAGTACCAGCGTTTTCCACTGTATAATAAAGCTTGTACTAAAAAAAAATATTTTTTATCGAAAAGTCATATACTGCAAAATGGACAAGTGCTGAAATCGCATAGTTACATACGTTGTGCAACCGCAAACGCAATACTGGAGTATTAGCGTTTTCCACTGTATAATAAAGCTTGTAATGAAAAAAAATATTTTTTATCGAAAAGTCATATACTGCAAAATGGACATATGCTGAAATCGCATGGTTACATACGTTGTGCAACCGCAAACTCTGTACTGGAGTATCAGCGTTTTCCACTGTATAATAAAGCTTGTACTAAAAAAAAAAATTTTTTATCGAAAAGTCATATACTGCAAAATGGACAAGTGCTGAAATCGCATAGTTACATACGTTGTGCAACCGCAAACTCAGTACTGGAGTATCAGCGTTTTCCACTGTATAATAAAGCTTGTACTGAAAAAAAATATTTTTTATCGAAAAGTTATATACTGCAAAATGGACATGTGCTGAAATCGCATGGTTACATACCTTGTGCAACCGCAAACTCAGTACTGGAGTATCAGCGTTTTCCACTGTATAATAAAGCTTGTTCTGAAAAAAAATATTTTTTATCGAAAAGTCATATACTGCAAAATGGACAAGTGCTGAAATCGCATGGTTACATACGTTGTGCAACCGCAAACTCAGTACTGGATTATCAGCGTTTTCCACTGTATAATAAAGCTTGTACTGAAAAAAAATATTTTTTATCGAAAAGTCATATACTGCAAAATGGACAAGTGCTGAAAGCGCATAGTTACATACGTTGTGCAACCGTAAACGCGATACTGGAGTATCAGCGTTTTCCACTGTATAGTAAAGCTTGTAATGAAAAAAAATATTTTTTATCGAAAAGTCATTTCCTGCAAAATGGACAAGTGCTGAAATCGCACAGTTACATACGTTGTGCAACCGCAAAAGCAATACTGGAGTATCAGCGTTTACCACTGTATAATAAAGCTTGTACTGAAAAAAAATATTTTTTATCGAAAAGTCATATACTGCAAAATGGACAAGTGCTGAAATCGCATGGTTACATACGTTGTGCAACCGCAAACTTAGTACTGGAGTATCAGCGTTTTCCACTGTATAATAAAGCTTGTACTGAAAAAAAATATTTTTTATCGAAAAGTGATATACTGCAAAATGGACAAGTGCTGAAAGCGCATAGTTACATACGTTGTGCAACCGCAAACGCAATACTGGAGTATCAGCGTTTTCCACTGTATAATAAAGCTTGTACTGAAAAAAAAAATTTTTTATCGAAAAGTCATATACTGCAAAATGGACAAGTGCTGAAAGCGCATAGTTACATACGTTGTGCAACCGCAAACGCAATACTGGAGTATCAGCGTTTTCCACTGTATAATAAAGCTTGTTATGAAAAAAAATATTTTTTATCGAAAAGTCATATACTGCAAAATGGACATGTGCTGAAATCGCGTGGTTACATACGTTGTGCAACCGCAAACTCAGTACTGGAGTATCAGCGTTTTCCACTGTATAATAAAGCTTGTACTGAAAAAAAATATTTTTTATCGAAAAGTCATATACTGCAAAATGGACAAGTGCTGAAATCGCATGGTTACATACGTTGTGCAACCGCAAACTCAGTACTGGAGTATCAGCGTTTTCCACTGTATAATAAAGCTTATACTGAAAAAAAATATTTTTCATCGAAAAGTCATATACTGCAAAATGGACAAGTGCTGAAAGCGCATAGTTACATACGTTGTGCAACCGCAAACGCAATACTGGAGTATCAGCGTTTTCCACGGTATAATAAAGCTTGTAATGAAAAAAAAAATTTTTTATCGAAAAGTCATATACTGCAAAATGGACAAGTGCTGAAATCGCATAGTTACATACGTTGTGCAACCGCAAACTCAGTACTGGAGTATCAGCGTTTTCCACTGTATAATAAACTTGTACAGAAAAAAAATATTTTTTATCGAAAAGTCATATACTGCAAAATGGACAAGTGCTGAAATCGCATAGTTACATACGTTGTTCAACCGCAAAAGCAATACTGGAGTACCAGCGTTTTCCACTGTATAATAAAGCTTGTACTAAAAAAAAATATTTTTTATCGAAAAGTCATATACTGCAAAATGGACAAGTGCTGAAATCGCATAGTTACATACGTTGTGCAACCGCAAACTCAGTACTGGAGTATCAGCGTTTTCCACTGTATAATAAATTAAAGCTTGTACTGAAAAAAAATATTTTTTATCGAAAAGTCATATACTGCAAAATGGACAAGTGTTGAAATCGCATAGTCACATACGTTGTACAACCGCAAACTCAGTACTGGAGTATCAGCGTTTTCCACTGTATAATAAAGCTTGTAATGAAAAAAAATATTTTTTATCGAAAAGTCATATACTGCAAAATGGACAAGTGCTGAAATCGCATAGTTACATACGTTGTGCAACCGCAAACGCAATACTGGAGTATTAGCGTTTTCCACTGTATAATAAAGCTTGTAATGAAAAAAAATATTTTTTATCGAAAAGTCATATACTGCAAAATGGACATGTGCTGAAATCGCATGGTTACATACGTTGTGCAACCGCAAACTCAGTACTGGAGTATCAGCGTTTTCCACTGTATAATAAAGCTTGTACAGAAAAAAAATATTTTTTATCGAAAAGTCATATACTGCAAAATGGACAAGTGCTGAAATCGCATGGTTACATACGTTGTGCAACCGCAAAAGCAATACTGGAGTACCAGCGTTTTCCACTGTATAATAAAGCTTGTACTAAAAAAAAATATTTTTTATCGAAAAGTCATATACTGCAAAATGGACAAGTGCTGAAATCGCATAGTTACATACGTTGTGCAACCGCAAACTCATTACTGGAGTATCAGCGTTTTCCACTGTATAATAAAGCTTGTACTGAAAAAAAATATTTTTTATCGAAAAGTCATATACTGCAAAATGGACAAGTGCTGAAATCGCATAGTTACATACGTTGTGCAACCGCAAACGCAATACTGGAGTATTAGCGTTTTCCACTGTATAATAAAGCTTGTAATGAAAAAAAATATTTTTTATCGAAAAGTCATATACTGCAAAATGGACATATGCTGAAATCGCATGGTTACATACGTTGTGCAACCGCAAACTCTGTACTGGAGTATCAGCGTTTTCCACTGTATAATAAAGCTTGTACTAAAAAAAAATATTTTTTATCGAAAAGTCATATACTGCAAAATGGACAAGTGCTGAAATCGCATAGTTACATACGTTGTGCAACCGCAAACTCAGTACTGGAGTATCAGCGTTTTCCACTGTATAATAAAGCTTGTACTGAAAAAAAATATTTTTTATCGAAAAGTTATTTACTGCAAAATGGACATGTGCTGAAATCGCATGGTTACATACCTTGTGCAACCGCAAACTCAGTACTGGAGTATCAGCGTTTTCCACTGTATAATAAAGCTTGTTCTGAAAAAAAATATTTTTTATCGAAAAGTCATATACTGCAAAATGGACAAGTGCTGAAATCGCATGGTTACATACGTTGTGCAACCGCAAACTCAGTACTGGATTATCAGCGTTTTCCACTGTATAATAAAGCTTGTACTGAAAAAAAATATTTTTTATCGAAAAGTCATATACTGCAAAATGGACAAGTGCTGAAAGCGCATAGTTACATACGTTGTGCAACCGCAAAAGCAATACTGGAGAATCAGCGTTTTCCACTGTATAGTAAAGCTTGTAATGAAAAAAAATATTTTTTATCGAAAAGTCATTTCCTGCAAAATGGACAAGTGCTGAAATCGCACAGTTACATACGTTGTGCAACCGCAAAAGCAATACTGGAGTATCAGCGTTTTCCACTGTATAATAAAGCTTGTACTAAAAAAAAATATTTTTTATCGAAAAGTCATATACTGCAAAATGGACAAGTGCTGAAATCGCATGGTTACATACGTTGTGCAACCGCAAACTTAGTACTGGAGTATCAGCGTTTTCCACTGTATAATAAAGCTTGTACTGAAAAAAAATATTTTTTATCGAAAAGTGATATACTGCAAAATGGACAAGTGCTGAAAGCGCACAGTTACATACGTTGTGCAACCGCAAACGCAATACTGGAGTATCAGCGTTTTCCACTGTATAATAAAGCTTGTAATGAAAAAAAATATTTTTTATCGAAAAGTCATATACTGCAAAATGGACAAGTGCTGAAATCGCACAGTTACATACGTTGTGCAACCGCAAAAGCAATACTGGAGTATCAGCGTTTTCCACTGTATAATAAAACTTGTACTGAAAAAAAAAATTTTTTATCGAAAAGTCATATACTGCAAAATGGACAAGTGCTGAAAGCGCATAGTTACATACGTTGTGCAACCGCAAACGCAATACTGGAGTATCAGCGTTTTCCACTGTATAATAAAGCTTGTAATGAAAAAAAATATTTTTTTTCGAAAAGTCATATACTGCAAAATGGACATGTGCTGAAATCGCATGGTTACATACGTTGTGCAACCGCAAACTCAGTACTGGAGTATCAGCGTTTTCCACTGTATAATAAAGCTTGTATTAAAAAAAAATATTTTTTATCGAAAAGTCATATACTGCAAAATGGACAAGTGCTGAAATCGCATGGGTACATACGTTGTGCAACCGCAAACTCAGTACTGGAGTATCAGCGTTTTCCACTGCATAATAAAGCTTATACTGAAAAAAAATATTTTTTATCGAAAAGTCATATACTGCAAAATGGACAAGTGTTGAAAGCGCATAGTTACATACGTTGTGCAACCGCAAACGCAATACTGGAGTATCAGCGTTTTCCACGGTATAATAAAGCTTGTAATGAAAAAAAATATTTTTTGTCGAAAAGTCATATACTGCAAAATGGACAAGTGCTGAAATCGCATAGTTACATACGTTGTGCAACCGCAAACTCAGTACTGGAGTATCAGCGTTTTCCACTGTATAATAAACTTGTACTAAAAAAAAATATTTTTTATCGAAAAGTCATATACTGCAAAATGGACAAGTGCTGAAATCGCATAGTCACATACGTTGTGCAACCGCAAACTCAGTACTGGAGTATCAGCGTTTTCCACTGTATAATAAAGCTTGTAATGAAAGAAAATATTTTTTATCGAAAAGTCATATACTGCAAAATGGACAAGTGCTGAAATCGCATAGTTACATACGTTGTGCAACCGCAAACGCAATACTGGAGTATTAGCGTTTTCCACTGTATAATAAAGCTTGTAATGAAAAAAAATTATTTTTTATCGAAAAGTCATATACTGCAAAATGGACATGTGCTGAAATCGCGTGGTTACATACGTTGTGCAACCGCAAACTCAGTACTGGAGTATCAGCGTTTTCCACTGTATAATAAAGCTTGTACAGAAAAAAAATATTTTTTATCGAAAAGTCATATACTGCAAAATGGACAAGTGCTGAAATCGCATGGTTACATACGTTGTGCAACCGCAAAAGCAATACTGGAGTACCAGCGTTTTCCACTGTATAATAAAGCTTGTACTAAAAAAAAATATTTTTTATCGAAAAGTCATATACTGCAAAATGGACAAGTGCTGAAATCGCATAGTTACATACGTTGTGCAACCGCAAACGCAATACTGGAGTATTAGCGTTTTCCACTGTATAATAAAGCTTGTAATGAAAAAAAATATTTTTTATCGAAAAGTCATATACTGCAAAATGGACATATGCTGAAATCGCATGGTTACATACGTTGTGCAACCGCAAACTCTGTACTGGAGTATCAGCGTTTTCCACTGTATAATAAAGCTTGTACTAAAAAAAAAAATTTTTTATCGAAAAGTCATATACTGCAAAATGGACAAGTGCTGAAATCGCATAATTACATACGTTGTGCAACCGCAAACTCAGTACTGGAGTATCAGCGTTTTCCACTGTATAATAAAGCTTGTACTGAAAAAAAATATTTTTTATCGAAAAGTTATATACTGCAAAATGGACATGTGCTGAAATCGCATGGTTACATACCTTGTGCAACCGCAAACTCAGTACTGGAGTATCAGCGTTTTCCACTGTATAATAAAGCTTGTTCTGAAAAAAAATATTTTTTATCGAAAAGTCATATACTGCAAAATGGACAAGTGCTGAAAGCGCATAGTTACATACGTTGTGCAACCGTAAACGCGATACTGGAGTATCAGCGTTTTCCACTGTATAGTAAAGCTTGTAATGAAAAAAAATATTTTTTATCGAAAAGTCATTTCCTGCAAAATGGACAAGTGCTGAAATCGCACAGTTACATACGTTGTGCAACCGCAAAAGCAATACTGGAGTATCAGCGTTTACCACTGTATAATAAAGCTTGTACTGAAAAAAAATATTTTTTATCGAAAAGTCATATACTGCAAAATGGACAAGTGCTGAAATCGCATGGTTACATACGTTGTGCAACCGCAAACTTAGTACTGGGGTATCAGCGTTTTCCACTGTATAATAAAGCTTGTACTGAAAAAAAATATTTTTTATCGAAAAGTGATATACTGCAAAATGGACAACTGCTGAAAGCGCATAGTTACATACGTTGTGCAACCGCAAACGCAATACTGGAGTATCAGCGTTTTCCACTGTATAATAAAGCTTGTACTGAAAAAAAAAATTTTTTATCGAAAAGTCATATACTGCAAAATGGACAAGTGCTGAAAGCGCATAGTTACATACGTTGTGCAACCGCAAACGCAATACTGGAGTATCAGCGTTTTCCACTGTATAATAAAGCTTGTTATGAAAAAAAATATTTTTTATCGAAAAGTCATATACTGCAAAATGGACATGTGCTGAAATCGCGTGGTTACATACGTTGTGCAACCGCAAACTCAGTACTGGAGTATCAGCGTTTTCCACTGTATAATAAAGCTTGTACTGAAAAAAAATATTTTTTATCGAAAAGTCATATACTGCAAAATGGACAAGTGCTGAAATCGCATGGTTACATACGTTGTGCAACCGCAAACTCAGTACTGGAGTATCAGCGTTTTCCACTGTATAATAAAGCTTATACTGAAAAAAAATATTTTTCATCGAAAAGTCATATACTGCAAAATGGACAAGTGCTGAAAGCGCATAGTTACATACGTTGTGCAACCGCAAACGCAATACTGGAGTATCAGCGTTTTCCACGGTATAATAAAGCTTGTAATGAAAAAAAATATTTTTTATCGAAAAGTCATATACTGCAAAATGGACAAGTGCTGAAATCGCATAGTTACATACGTTGTGCAACCGCAAACTCAGTACTGGAGTATCAGCGTTTTCCACTGTATAATAAACTTGTACAGAAAAAAAATATTTTTTATCGAAAAGTCATATACTGCAAAATGGACAAGTGCTGAAATCGCATAGTTACATACGTTGTTCAACCGCAAA
This sequence comes from Ascidia mentula, assembly GCF_947561715.1. Taxonomy (NCBI): domain Eukaryota; kingdom Metazoa; phylum Chordata; class Ascidiacea; order Phlebobranchia; family Ascidiidae; genus Ascidia; species Ascidia mentula. Next base: position 7,110,302 of record NC_138574.1, on the reverse strand, counting down.
AGCAATACTGGAGTACCAGCGTTTTCCACTGTATAATAAAGCTTGTACTAAAAAAAAATATTTTTTATCGAAAAGTCATATACTGCAAAATGGACAAGTGCTGAAATCGCATAGTTACATACGTTGTGCAACCGCAAACTCAGTACTGGAGTATCAGCGTTTTCCACTGTATAATAAATTAAAGCTTGTACTGAAAAAAAATATTTTTTATCGAAAAGTCATATACTGCAAAATGGACAAGTGTTGAAATCGCATAGTCACATACGTTGTACAACCGCAAACTCAGTACTGGAGTATCAGCGTTTTCCACTGTATAATAAAGCTTGTACTGAAAAAAAATATTTTTTATCGAAAAGTCATATACTGCAAAATGGACAAGTGCTGAAATCGCATAGTTACATACGTTGTGCAACCGCAAACGCAATACTGGAGTATTAGCGTTTTCCACTGTATAATAAAGCTTGTAATGAAAAAAAATATTTTTTATCGAAAAGTCATATACTGCAAAATGGACATATGCTGAAATCGCATGGTTACATACGTTGTGCAACCGCAAACTCTGTACTGGAGTATCAGCGTTTTCCACTGTATAATAAAGCTTGTACTAAAAAAAAATATTTTTTATCGAAAAGTCATATACTGCAAAATGGACAAGTGCTGAAATCGCATAGTTACATACGTTGTGCAACCGCAAACTCAGTACTGGAGTATCAGCGTTTTCCACTGTATAATAAAGCTTGTACTGAAAAAAAATATTTTTTATCGAAAAGTTATATACTGCAAAATGGACATGTGCTGAAATCGCATGGTTACATACCTTGTGCAACCGCAAACTCATTACTGGAGTATCAGCGTTTTCCACTGTATAATAAAGCTTGTTCTGAAAAAAAATATTTTTTATCGAAAAGTCATATACTGCAAAATGGACAAGTGCTGAAATCGCATGGTTACATACGTTGTGCAACCGCAAACTCAGTACTGGATTATCAGCGTTTTCCACTGTATAATAAAGCTTGTACTGAAAAAAAAATTTTTTATCGAAAAGTCATATACTGCAAAATGGACAAGTGCTGAAAGCGCATAGTTACATACGTTGTGCAACCGCAAAAGCAATACTGGAGTATCAGCGTTTTCCACTGTATAGTAAAGCTTGTAATGAAAAAAAATATTTTTTATCGAAAAGTCATTTCCTGCAAAATGGACAAGTGCTGAAATCGCACAGTTACATACGTTGTGCAACCGCAAAAGCAATACTGGAGTATCAGCGTTTTCCACTGTATAATAAAGCTTGTACTAAAAAAAAATATTTTTTATCGAAAAGTCATATACTGCAAAATGGACAAGTGCTGAAATCGCATGGTTACATACGTTGTGCAACCGCAAACTTAGTACTGGAGTATCAGCGTTTTCCACTGTATAATAAAGCTTGTACTGAAAAAAAATATTTTTTATCGAAAAGTGATATACTGCAAAATGGACAAGTGCTGAAAGCGCATAGTTACATACGTTGTGCAACCGCAAACGCAATACTGGAGTATCAGCGTTTTCCACTGTATAATAAAGCTTGTAATGAAAAAAAATATTTTTTATCGAAAAGTCATATACTGCAAAATGGACAAGTGCTGAAATCGCACAGTTACATACGTTGTGCAACCGCAAAAGCAATACTGGAGTATCAGCGTTTTCCACTGTATAATAAAACTTGTACTGAAAAAAAAAATTTTTTATCGAAAAGTCATATACTGCAAAATGGACAAGTGCTGAAAGCGCATAGTTACATACGTTGTGCAACCGCAAACGCAATACTGGAGTATCAGCGTTTTCCACTGTATAATAAAGCTTGTAATGAAAAAAAATATTTTTTTTCGAAAAGTCATATACTGCAAAATGGACATGTGCTGAAATCGCATGGTTACATACGTTGTGCAACCGCAAACTCAGTACTGGAGTATCAGCGTTTTCCACTGTATAATAAAGCTTGTATTAAAAAAAAATATTTTTTATCGAAAAGTCATATACTGCAAAATGGACAAGTGCTGAAATCGCATGGGTACATACGTTGTGCAACCGCAAACTCAGTACTGGAGTATCAGCGTTTTCCACTGCATAATAAAGCTTATACTGAAAAAAAATATTTTTTATCGAAAAGTCATATACTGCAAAATGGACAAGTGTTGAAAGCGCATAGTTACATACGTTGTGCAACCGCAAACGCAATACTGGAGTATCAGCGTTTTCCACGGTATAATAAAGCTTGTCATGAAAAAAAATATTTTTTATCGAAAAGTCATATACTGCAAAATGGACAAGTGCTGAAATCGCATAGTTACATACGTTGTGCAACCGCAAACTCAGTACTGGAGTATCAGCGTTTTCCACTGTATAATAAACTTGTACTAAAAAAAAATATTTTTTATCGAAAAGTCATATACTGCAAAATGGACAAGTGCTGAAATCGCATAGTCACATACGTTGTGCAACCGCAAACTCAGTACTGGAGTATCAGCGTTTTCCACGGTATAATAAAGCTTGTAATGAAAAAAAATATTTTTTATCGAAAAGTCATATACTGCAAAATGGACAAGTGCTGAAATCGCATAGTTACATACGTTGTGCAACCGCAAACGCAATACTGGAGTATTAGCGTTTTCCACTGTATAATAAAGCTTGTAATGAAAAAAAATATATTTTATCGAAAAGTCATATACTGCAAAATGGACATGTGCTGAAATCGCATGGTTACATACGTTGTGCAACCGCAAACTCAGTACTGGAGTATCAGCGTTTTCCACTGTATAATAAAGCTTGTACAGAAAAAAAATATTTTTTATCGAAAAGTCATATACTGCAAAATGGACAAGTGCTGAAATCGCATGGTTACATACGTTGTGCAACCGCAAAAGCAATACTGGAGTACCAGCGTTTTCCACTGTATAATAAAGCTTGTACTAAAAAAAAATATTTTTTATCGAAAAGTCATATACTGCAAAATGGACAAGTGCTGAAATCGCATAGTTACATACGTTGTGCAACCGCAAACTCATTACTGGAGTATCAGCGTTTTCCACTGTATAATAAAGCTTGTACTGAAAAAAAATATTTTTTTCGAAAAGTCATATATGCAAAATGGACAAGTGCTGAAAGCGCATATTATTATACAGTGGAAAACGTTAATACTCCAGTATTGCGTTTGCGGTTGCACAACGTATGTAACTATGCGATTTCAGCACTTGTCCATTTTGCAGTATATGACTTTTCGATAAAAAATATTTTTTTTCAGAACAAGCTTTATTATACAGTGGAAAACGCTGATACTCCAGTACTAAGTTTGAGGTTGCACAACGTATGTAACCATGCGATTTCAGCACTTGTCCATTTTGCAGTATATGACTTTTCGATAAAAAATATTTTTTTTCAGTACAAGCTTTATTATACAGTGGTAAACGCTGATACTCCAGTATTGCTTTTGTGGTTGCACAACGTATGTAACTGTGCGATTTGAGCACTTGTCCATTTTGCAGTATATGACTTTTCGATAAAAAATGTTTTTTTTTCAGTACAAGCTTTATTATACAGTGGAAAACCCTGATACTCCAGCACTGAGTTTGCGGTTGCACAACGTATGTAACTATGCGATTTCAGCACTTGTCCATTTTGCAGTATATGACTTTTCGATAAAAAATATTTTTTTTCAGTACAAGCTTTATTATACAGTGGAAAACGCTGATACTCCAGTATTGCTTTTGCGGTTGCACAACGTATGTGACTGTGCGATTTCAGCACTTGTCCATTTTGCAGTATATGACTTTTCGATAAAAAATATTTTTTTTCATTACAAGCTTTATTATACAGTGGAAAACGCTGATACTCCAGTACTGAGTTTGCGGTTGCACAACGTATGTAACTATGCGCTTTCAGCACTTGTCCATTTTGCAGTATATGACTTTTCGATAAAAAATATTTTTTTTCTTTACAAGCTTTATTATACAGTGGAAAACGCTGATATTCCAGTACTGAGTTTGCGGTTGCACATCGTATGTAACTGTGCGATTTCAGCACTTGTCCATTTTGCAGGATATGACTTTTCGATAAAAAATATTTTTTTTCAGTACAAGCTTTATTATACAGTGGAAAACGCTGATACTCCAGTATTGCTTTTGCGGTTGCACAACGTATGTAACTGTGCGATTTCAGCACTTGTCCATTTTGCAGGAAATGACTTTTCGATAAAAAATATTTTTTTTCATTACAAGCTTTACTATACAGTGGAAAACGCTGATACTCCAGTATTGCGTTTGCGGTTGCACAACGTATGTAACTATGCGATTTCAGCACTTGTCCATTTTGCAGTATATGACTTTTCGATAAAAGATATTTTTTTTCAGAACAAGCTTTATTATACAGTGGAAAACGCTGATACTCCAGTACTGAGTTTGCGGTTGCACAACGTATGTAACCATGCGATTTCAGCACATGTCCAATTTGCAGTATATGACTTTTCGATAAAAAATATTTTTTTTCAGTACAAGCTTTATTATACAGTGGAAAACGCTGATACTCCAGTATTGCTTTTGCGGTTGCACAACGTATGTAACTGTGCGATTTCAGCACTTGTCCATTTTGCAGGAAATGAATTTTCGATAAAAAATATTTTTTTTCATTACAAGCTTTACTATACAGTGGAAAACGCTGATACTCCAGTATTGCGTTTGCGGTTGCACAACGTATGTAACATATGCGCTTTCAGCACTTGTCCATTTTGCAGTATATGACTTTTCGATAAAAAATATTTTTTTTCAGTACAAGCTTTATTATACAGTGGAAAACGCTGATAATCCAGTACTGAGTTTGCGGTTGCACAACGTATGTAACCATGCGATTTCAGCACATGTCCATTTTGCAGTATATGACTTTTCGATCAAAAATATTTTTTTTCAGTACAAGCTTTATTATACAGTGGAAAACGCTGATACTCCAGTATTGCTTTTGCGGTTGCACAACGTATGTAACTGTGCGATTTCAGCACTTGTCCATTTTGCAGGAAATGACTTTTCGATAAAAAATATTTTTTTTCATTACAAGCTTTACGAAACAGTGGAAAACGCTGATACTCCAGTACTGAGTTTGCGGTTGCACAACGTATGTAACTATGCGCTTTCAGCACTTGTCCATTTTGCAGTATATGACTTTTCGATAAAAAATATTTTTTTTCTTTACAAGCTTTATTATACAGTGGAAAACGCTGATACTCCAGTACTGAGTTTGCGGTTGCACAACGTATGTAACTGTGCGATTTCAGCACTTGTCCATTTTGCAGTATATGACTTTTCGATAAAAAATATTTTTTTTCAGTACAAGCTTTATTATACAGTGGAAAACGCTGATACTCCAGTATTGCTTTTGCGGTTGCACAACGTATGTAACTGTGCGATTTCAGCACTTGTCCATTTTGCAGGAAATGACTTTTCGATAAAAAATATTTTTTTTCATTACAAGCTTTACTATTCAGTGGAAAACGCTGATACTCCAGTATTGCGTTTGCGGTTGCACAACGTATGTAACATATGCGCTTTCAGCACTTGTCCATTTTGCAGTATATGACTTTTCGATAAAAAATATTTTTTTTCAGTACAAGCTTTATTATACAGTGGAAAACGCTGATAATCCAGTACTGAGTTTGCGGTTGCACAACGTATGTAACCATGCGATTTCAGCACTTGTCCATTTTGCAGTATATGACTTTTCGATAAAAAATATTTTTTTTCAGAACAAGCTTTATTATACAGTGGAAAACGCTGATACTCCAGTACTGAGTTTGCGGTTGCACAACGTATGTAACCATGCGATTTCAGCACATGTCCATTTTGCAGTATATGACTTTTCGATCAAAAATATTTTTTTTCAGTACAAGCTTTATTATACAGTGGAAAACGCTGATACTCCAGTACTGAGTTTGCGGTTGCACAACGTATGTAACCATGCGATTTCAGCACTTGTCCATTTTGCAATATATGACTTTTCGATAAAAAAAATTTTTTTTCAGAACAAGCTTTATTATACAGTGGAAAACGCTGATACTCCAGTACTGAGTTTGCGGTTGCACAACGTATGTAACCATGCGATTTCAGCACATGTCCAATTTGCAGTATATGATTTTTCGATAAAAAATATTTTTTTTCAGTACAAGCTTTATTATACAGTGGAAAACGCTGATACTCCAGTATTGCTTTTGCGGTTGCACAACGTATGTAACTGTGCGATTTCAGCAGTTGTCCATTTTGCAGGAAATGACTTTTCGATAAAAAATGTTTTTTTTCATTACAAGCTTTACTATACAGTGGAAAACGCTGATACTCCAGTATTGCGTTTGCGGTTGCACAACGTATGTAACATATGCGCTTTCAGCACTTGTCCATTTTGCAGTATATGACTTTTCGATAAAAAATATTTTTTTTCAGTACAAGCTTTATTATACAGTGGAAAACGCTGATAATCCAGTACTGAGTTTACGGTTGCACAACGTATGTAACCATGCGATTTCAGCACTTGTCCATTTTGCAGTATATGACTTTTCGATAAAAAATATTTTTTTTCATTACAAGCTTTATTATACAGTGGAAAACGCTGATACTCCAGTATTGCGTTTGCGGTTGCACAACTTATGTAACCATGCGCTTTCAGCACTTGTCCATTTTGCAGTATATGACTTTTCGATAAAAAATATTTTTTTTCAGTACAAGCTTTATTATACAGTGGAAAACGCTGATACTCCAGTACTGAGTTTGCGGTTGCACAACGTATGTAACCATGCGATTTCAGCACTTGTCCATTTTGCAATATATGACTTTTCGATAAAAAATATTTTTTTTCAGAACAAGCTTTATTATACAGTGGAAAACGCTGATACTCCAGTACTGAGTTTGCGGTTGCACAACGTATGTAACCATGCGATTTCAGCACATGTCCATTTTGCAGTATATGACTTTTCGATAAAAAATATTTTTTTTCAGTACAAGCTTTATTATACAGTGGAAAACGCTGATACTCCAGTACTGAGTTTGCGGTTGCACGACGTATGTAACTATGCGATTTCAGCACTTGTCCATTTTGCAGTATATGACTTTTCGATAAAAAATATTTTTTTTTAGTACAAGCTTTATTATACAGTGGAAAACGCTGATACTCCAGTACTGAGTTTGCGGTTGAACAACGTATGTAACTATGCGCTTTCAGCACTTATCCATTTTGCAGTATATGACTTTTCGATAAAAAATATTTTTTTTCATTACAAGCTTTATTATACCGTGGAAAACGCTGATACTCCAGTACCGTGTTTGCGGTTGAACAACGTATGTAACTATGCGCTTTCAGCACTTGTCCATTTTGCAGTATATGACTTTTCGATAAAAAATATTTTTTTTCAGTACAAGCTTTATTATACAGTGGAAAACGCTGATACTCCAGTATTGCTTTTGCGGTTGCACAACGTATGTAACTGTGCGATTTCAGCACTTGTCCATTTTGCAGGAAATGTCTTTTCGATAAAAAATATTTTTTTTCATTACAAGCTTTACTATACAGTGGAAAACGCTGATACTCCAGTATTGCGTTTGCGGTTGCACAACGTATGTAACTATGCGATTTCAGCACTTGTCCATTTTGCAGTATATGACTTTTCGATAAAAAATATTTTTTTTCAGAACAAGCTTTATTATACAGTGGAAAACGCTGATACTCCAGTACTGAGTTTGCGGTTGCACAACGTATGTAACCATGCGATTTCAGCACATGTCCAATTTGCAGTATATGACTTTTCGATAAAAAATATTTTTTTTCAGTACAAGCTTTATTATACAGTGGAAAACGCTGATACTCCAGTATTGCTTTTGCGGTTGCACAACGTATGTAACTGTGCGATTTCAGCACTTGTCCATTTTGCAGGAAATGACTTTTCGATAAAAAATATTTTTTTTCATTACAAGCTTTACTATACAGTGGAAAACGCTGATACTCCAGTATTGCGTTTGCGGTTGCACAACGTATGTAACTATGCGATTTCAGCACTTGTCCATTTTGCAGTATATGACTTTTCGATAAAAAATATTTTTTTTCAGTACAAGCTTTATTATACAGTGGAAAACGCTGATAATCCAGTACTGAGTTTGCGGTTGCACAACGTATGTAACCACGCGATTTCAGCACTTGTCCATTTTGCAGTATATGACTTTTCGATAAAAAATATTTTTTTTCAGAACAAGCTTTATTATACAGTGGAAAACGCTGATACTCCAGTACTGAGTTTGCGGTTGCACAACGTATGTAACCATGCGATTTCAGCACATGTCCATTTTGCAGTATATGACTTTTCGATCAAAAATATTTTTTTTCAGTACAAGCTTTATTATACAGTGGAAAACGCTGATACTCCAGTACTGAGTTTGCGGTTGCACAACGTATGTAACCATGCGATTTCAGCACTTGTCCATTTTGCAATATATGACTTTTCGATAAAAAATATTTTTTTTCAGAACAAGCTTTATTATACAGTGGAAAACGCTGATACTCCAGTACTGAGTTTGCGGTTGCACAACGTATGTAACCATGCGATTTCAGCACATGTCCAATTTGCAGTATATGACTTTTCGATAAAAAATATTTTTTTTCAGTACAAGCTTTATTATACAGTGGAAAACGCTGATACTCCAGTATTGCTTTTGCGGTTGCACAACGTATGTAACTGTGCGATTTCAGCACTTGTCCATTTTGCAGGAAATGACTTTTCGATAAAAAATGTTTTTTTTCATTACAAGCTTTACTATACAGTGGAAAACGCTGATACTCCAGTATTGCGTTTGCGGTTGCACAACGTATGTAACATATGCGCTTTCAGCACTTGTCCATTTTGCAGTATATGACTTTTCGATAAAAAATTTTTATTTTCAGTACAAGCTTTATTATACAGTGGAAAACGCTGATAATCCAGTACTGAGTTTGCGGTTGCACAACGTATGTAACCATGCGATTTCAGCACTTGTCCATTTTGCAGTATATGACTTTTCGATAAAAAATATTTTTTTTCAGAACAAGCTTTATTATACAGTGGAAAACGCTGATACTCCAGTACTGAGTTTGCGGTTGCACAACGTATGTAACCATGCGATTTCAGCACATGTCCATTTTGCAGTATATGACTTTTCGATCAAAAATATTTTTTTTCAGTACAAGCTTTATTATACAGTGGAAAACGCTGATACTCCAGTACTGAGTTTGCGGTTGCACAACGTATGTAACCATGCGATTTCAGCACTTGTCCATTTTGCAATATATGACTTTTCGATAAAAAATATTTTTTTTTTAGAACAAGCTTTATTATACAGTGGAAAACGCTGATACTCCAGTACTGAGTTTGCGGTTGCACAACGTATGTAACCATGCGATTTCAGCACATGTCCAATTTGCAGTATATGACTTTTCGATAAAAAATATTTTTTTTCAGTACAAGCTTTATTATACAGTGGAAAACGCTGATACTCCAGTACTGAGTTTGCGGTTGCACGACGTATGTAACTATGCGATTTCAGCACTTGTCCATTTTGCAGTATATGACTTTTCGATAAAAAATATTTTTTTTCATTGCAAGCTTTATTATACAGTGGAAAACGCTGATACTCCAGTATTGCGTTTGCGGTTGCACAACTTATGTAACTATGCGCTTTCAGCACTTGTCCATTTTGCAGTATATGACTTTTCGATAAAAAATATTTTTTTTCAGTACAAGCTTTATTATACAGTGGAAAACGCTGATACTCCAGTACTGAGTTTGCGGTTGCACAACGTATGTAACCATGCGATTTCAGCACTTGTCCATTTTGCAGTATATGACTTTTCGATAAAAAATATTTGTTTTCAGAACAAGCTTTATTATACAGTGGAAAACGCTGATACTCCAGTACTGAGTTTGCGGTTGCACAACGTATGTAACCATGCGATTTCAGCACATGTCCATTTTGCAGTATATGACTTTTCGATAAAAAATATTTTTTTTCAGTACAAGCTTTATTATACAGTGGAAAACGCTGATACTCCAGTACTGAGTTTGCGGTTGCACGACGTATGTAACTATGCGATTTCAGCACTTGTCCATTTTGCAGTATATGACTTTTCGATAAAAAATATTTTTTTTTAGTACAAGCTTTATTATACTGTGGAAAATGCTGGTACTCCAGTATTGCTTTTGCGGTTGCTCAACGTATGTAACTATGCGATTTCAGCACTTGTCCATTTTGCAGTATATGACTTTCCGATAATAAATATTTTTTTTCTGTACAAGCTTTATTATACAGTGGAAAACGCTGATACTCCAGTACTGAGTTTGCGGTTGCACAACGTATGTAACCATGCGATTTCAGCACTTGTCCATTTTGCAGTATATGACTTTTCGATAAAAAATTTTTTTTTTCAGTACAAGCTTTATTATACAGTGGAAAACGCTGATACTCCAGTACTGAGTTTGCGGTTGCACAACGTATGTAACTGTGCGATTTCAGCACTTGTCCATTTTGCAGTATATGACTTTTCGATAAAAAATGTTTTTTTTCAGTACAAGCTTTATTATACAGTGGAAAACCCTGATACTCCAGCACTGAGTTTGCGGTTGCACAACGTATGTAACTATGCGATTTCAGCACTTGTCCATTTTGCAGTATATGACTTTTCGATAAAAAATATTTTTTTTCAGTACAAGCTTTATTATACAGTGGTAAACGCTGATACTCCAGTATTGCTTTTTGCGGTTGCACAACGTATGTGACTGTGCGATTTCAGCACTTGTCCATTTTGCAGTATATGACTTTTCGATAAAAAATATTTTTTTTCATTACAAGCTTTATTATACAGTGGAAAACGCTGATACTCCAGTACTGAGTTTGCGGTTGAACAACGTATGTAACTATGCGCTTTCAGCACTTATCCATTTTGCAGTATATGACTTTTCGATAAAAAATATTTTTTTTCATTACAAGCTTTATTATACAGTGGAAAACGCTGATACTCCAGTACCGAGTTTGCGGTTGAACAACGTATGTAACTATGCGCTTTCAGCACTTGTCCATTTTGCAGTATATGACTTTTCGATAAAAAATATTTTTTTTCAGTACAAGCTTTATTATACAGTGGAAAACGCTGATACTCCAGTATTGCTTTTGCGGTTGCACAACGTATGTAACTGTGCGATTTCAGCACTTGTCCATTTTGCAGGAAATGACTTTTCGATAAAAAATATTTTTTTTCATTACAAGCTTTACTATACAGTGGAAAACGCTGATACTCCAGTATTGCGTTTGCGGTTGCACAACGTATGTAACTATGCGATTTCAGCACTTGTCCATTTTGCAGTATATGACTTTTCGATAAAAAATATTTTTTTTCAGAACAAGCTTTATTATACAGTGGAAAACGCTGATACTCCAGTACTGAGTTTGCGGTTGCACAACGTATGTAACCATGCGATTTCAGCACATGTCCAATTTGCAGTATATGACTTTTCGATAAAAAATATTTTTTTTCAGTACAAGCTTTATTATACAGTGGAAAACGCTGATACTCCAGTATTGCTTTTGCGGTTGCACAACGTATGTAACTGTGCGATTTCAGCTCTTGTCCATTTTGCAGGAAATGACTTTTCGATAAAAAATATTTTTTTTCATTACAAGCTTTACTATACAGTGGAAAACGCTGATACTCCAGTATTGCGTTTGCGGTTGCACAACGTATGTAACTATGCGATTTCAGCACTTGTCCATTTTGCAGTATATGACTTTTCGATAAAAAATATTTTTTTTCAGAACAAGCTTTATTATACAGTGGAAAACGCTGATACTCCAGTACTGAGTTTGCGGTTGCACAACGTATGTAACCATGCGATTTCAGCACATGTCCAATTTGCAGTATATGACTTTTCGATAAAAAATATTTTTTTTCAGTACAAGCTTTATTATACAGTGGAAAACGCTGATACTCCAGTATTGCTTTTGCGGTTGCACAACGTATGTAACTGTGCGATTTCAGCACTTGTCCATTTTGCAGGAAATGACTTTTCGATAAAAAATATTTTTTTTCATTACAAGCTTTACTATACAGTGGAAAACGCTGATACTCCAGTATTGCGTTTGCGGTTGCACAACGTATGTAACATATGCGCTTTCAGCACTTGTCCATTTTGCAGTATATGACTTTTCGATAAAAAATATTTTTTTTCAGTACAAGCTTTATTATACAGTGGAAAACGCTGATAATCCAGTACTGAGTTTGCGGTTGCACAACGTATGTAACCATGCGATTTCAGCACATGTCCATTTTGCAGTATATGACTTTTCGATCAAAAATATTTTTTTTCAGTACAAGCTTTATTATACAGTGGAAAACGCTGATACTCCAGTACTGAATTTGCGGTTGCACAACTTATGTAACTATGCGCTTTCAGCACTTGTCCATTTTGCAGTATATGACTTTCCGATAAAAAATATTTTTTTTCTGTACAAGTTTATTATACAGTGGAAAACGCTGATACTCCAGTATTGCGTTTGCGGTTGCACAACTTATGTAACTATGCGCTTTCAGCACTTGTCCATTTTGCAGTATATGACTTTTCGATAAAAAATATTTTTTTTCAGTACAAGCTTTATTATACAGTGGAAAACGCTGATACTCCAGTACTGAGTTTGCGGTTGCACAACGTATGTAACCATGCGATTTCAGCACTTGTCCATTTTGCAGTATATGACTTTTCAAAAAAAATTTTTTTTTTCAGAACAAGCTTTATTATACAGTGGAAAACGCTGATACTCCAGTACTGAGTTTGCGGTTGCACAACGTATGTAACCATGCGATTTCAGCACATGTCCATTTTGCAGTATATGACTTTTCGATAAAAAATATTTTTTTTCAGTACAAGCTTTATTATACAGTGGAAAACGCTGATACTCCAGTACTGAGTTTGCGGTTGCACAACGTATGTAACTATGCGATTTCAGCACTTGTCCATTTTGCAGGAAATGACTTTTCGATCAAAAATATTTTTTTTCAGTACAAGCTTTATTATACAGTGGAAAACGCTGATACTCCAGTATTGCTTTTGCGGTTGCACAACGTATGTAACTGTGCGATTTCAGCACTTGTCCATTTTGCAGGAAATGACTTTTCGATAAAAAATGTTTTTTTTCATTACAAGCTTTACTATACAGTGGAAAACGCTGATACTCCAGTATTGCGTTTGCGGTTGCACAACGTATGTAACATATGCGCTTTCAGCACTTGTCCATTTTGCAGTATATGACTTTTCGATAAAAAATATTTATTTTCAGTACAAGCTTTATTATACAGTGGAAAACGCTGATAATCCAGTACTGAGTTTGCGGTTGCACAACGTATGTAACCATGCGATTTCAGCACTTGTCCATTTTGCAGTATATGACTTTTCGATAAAAAATATTTTTTTTCAGAACAAGCTTTATTATACAGTGGAAAACGCTGATACTCCAGTACTGAGTTTGCGGTTGCACAACGTATGTAACCATGCGATTTCAGCACATGTCCATTTTGCAGTATATGACTTTTCGATCAAAAATATTTTTTTTCAGTACAAGCTTTATTATACAGTGGAAAACGCTGATACTCCAGTACTGAGTTTGCGGTTGAACAACGTATGTAACCATGCGATTTCAGCACTTGTCCATTTTGCAATATATGACTTTTCGATAAAAAATATTTTTTTTCAGAACAAGCTTTATTATACAGTGGAAAACGCTGATACTCCAGTACTGAGTTTGCGGTTGCACAACGTATGTAACCATGCGATTTCAGCACATGTCCATTTTGCAGTATATGACTTTTCGATAAAAAATATTTTTTTTCAGTACAAGCTTTATTATACAGTGGAAAACGCTGATACTCCAGTACTGAGTTTGCGGTTGCACGACGTATGTAACTATGCGATTTCAGCACTTGTCCATTTTGCAGTATATGACTTTTCGATAAAAAATATTTTTTTTTAGTACAAGCTTTATTATACTGTGGAAAATGCTGGTACTCCAGTATTGCTTTTGCGGTTGCTCAACGTATGTAACTATGCGATTTCAGCACTTGTCCATTTTGCAGTATATGACTTTCCGATAATAAATATTTTTTTTTGTACAAGCTTTATTATACAGTGGAAAACGCTGATACTCCAGTACTGAGTTTGCGGTTGCACAACGTATGTAACCATGCGATTTCAGCACTTGTCCATTTTGCAGTATATGACTTTTCGATAAAAAATTTTTTTTTTCAGTACAAGCTTTATTATACAGTGGAAAACGCTGATACTCCAGTACTGAGTTTGCGGTTGCACAACGTATGTAACTGTGCGATTTCAGCACTTGTCCATTTTGCAGTATATGACTTTTCGATAAAAAATGTTTTTTTTCAGTACAAGCTTTATTATACAGTGGAAAACCCTGATACTCCAGCACTGAGTTTGCGGTTGCACAACGTATGTAACTATGCGATTTCAGCACTTGTCCATTTTGCAGTATATGACTTTTCGATAAAAAATATTTTTTTTCAGTACAAGCTTTATTATACAGTGGTAAACGCTGATACTCCAGTATTGCTTTTTGCGGTTGCACAACGTATGTGACTGTGCGATTTCAGCACTTGTCCATTTTGCAGTATATGACTTTTCGATAAAAAATATTTTTTTTCATTACAAGCTTTATTATACAGTGGAAAACGCTGATACTCCAGTACTGAGTTTGCGGTTGAACAACGTATGTAACTATGCGCTTTCAGCACTTATCCATTTTGCAGTATATGACTTTTCGATAAAAAATATTTTTTTTCATTACAAGCTTTATTATACAGTGGAAAACGCTGATACTCCAGTACCGAGTTTGCGGTTGAACAACGTATGTAACTATGCGCTTTCAGCACTTGTCCATTTTGCAGTATATGACTTTTCGATAAAAAATATTTTTTTTCAGTACAAGCTTTATTATACAGTGGAAAACGCTGATACTCCAGTATTGCTTTTGCGGTTGCACAACGTATGTAACTGTGCGATTTCAGCACTTGTCCATTTTGCAGGAAATGACTTTTCGATAAAAAATATTTTTTTTCATTACAAGCTTTACTATACAGTGGAAAACGCTGATACTCCAGTATTGCGTTTGCGGTTGCACAACGTATGTAACTATGCGATTTCAGCACTTGTCCATTTTGCAGTATATGACTTTTCGATAAAAAATATTTTTTTTCAGAACAAGCTTTATTATACAGTGGAAAACGCTGATACTCCAGTACTGAGTTTGCGGTTGCACAACGTATGTAACCATGCGATTTCAGCACATGTCCAATTTGCAGTATATGACTTTTCGATAAAAAATATTTTTTTTCAGTACAAGCTTTATTATACAGTGGAAAACGCTGATACTCCAGTATTGCTTTTGCGGTTGCACAACGTATGTAACTGTGCGATTTCAGCTCTTGTCCATTTTGCAGGAAATGACTTTTCGATAAAAAATATTTTTTTTCATTACAAGCTTTACTATACAGTGGAAAACGCTGATACTCCAGTATTGCGTTTGCGGTTGCACAACGTATGTAACTATGCGATTTCAGCACTTGTCCATTTTGCAGTATATGACTTTTCGATAAAAAATATTTTTTTTCAGAACAAGCTTTATTATACAGTGGAAAACGCTGATACTCCAGTACTGAGTTTGCGGTTGCACAACGTATGTAACCATGCGATTTCAGCACATGTCCAATTTGCAGTATATGACTTTTCGATAAAAAATATTTTTTTTCAGTACAAGCTTTATTATACAGTGGAAAACGCTGATACTCCAGTATTGCTTTTGCGGTTGCACAACGTATGTAACTGTGCGATTTCAGCACTTGTCCATTTTGCAGGAAATGACTTTTCGATAAAAAATATTTTTTTTCATTACAAGCTTTACTATACAGTGGAAAACGCTGATACTCCAGTATTGCGTTTGCGGTTGCACAACGTATGTAACATATGCGCTTTCAGCACTTGTCCATTTTGCAGTATATGACTTTTCGATAAAAAATATTTTTTTTCAGTACAAGCTTTATTATACAGTGGAAAACGCTGATAATCCAGTACTGAGTTTGCGGTTGCACAACGTATGTAACCATGCGATTTCAGCACATGTCCATTTTGCAGTATATGACTTTTCGATCAAAAATATTTTTTTTCAGTACAAGCTTTATTATACAGTGGAAAACGCTGATACTCCAGTACTGAATTTGCGGTTGCACAACTTATGTAACTATGCGCTTTCAGCACTTGTCCATTTTGCAGTATATGACTTTCCGATAAAAAATATTTTTTTTCTGTACAAGTTTATTATACAGTGGAAAACGCTGATACTCCAGTACTGAGTTTGCGGTTGCACAACGTATGTAACTATGCGATTTCAGCACTTGTCCATTTTGCAGTATATGACTTTTCGATAAAAAATATTTTTTTTCAGAACAAGCTTTATTATACAGTGGAAAACGCTGATACTCCAGTACTGAGTTTGCGGTTGCACAACGTATGTAACCATGCGATTTCAGCACATGTCCATTTTGCAGTATATGACTTTTCGATAAAAAATATTTTTTTTCAGTACAAGCTTTATTATACAGTGGAAAACGCTGATACTCCAGTACTGAGTTTGCGGTTGCACGACGTATGTAACTATGCGATTTCAGCACTTGTCCATTTTGCAGTATATGACTTTTCGATAAAAAATATTTTTTTTTAGTACAAGCTTTATTATACTGTGGAAAATGCTGGTACTCCAGTATTGCTTTTGCGGTTGCTCAACGTATGTAACTATGCGATTTCAGCACTTGTCCATTTTGCAGTATATGACTTTCCGATAATAAATATTTTTTTTCTGTACAAGCTTTATTATACAGTGGAAAACGCTGATACTCCAGTACTGAGTTTGCGGTTGCACAACGTATGTAACCATGCGATTTCAGCACTTGTCCATTTTGCAGTATATGACTTTTCGATAAAAAATATTTTTTTTCAGTACAAGCTTTATTATACAGTGGAAAACGCTGATACTCCAGTACTGAGTTTGCGGTTGCACAACGTATGTAACTGTGCGATTTCAGCACTTGTCCATTTTGCAGTATATGACTTTTCGATAAAAAATGTTTTTTTTCAGTACAAGCTTTATTATACAGTGGAAAACCCTGATACTCCAGCACTGAGTTTGCGGTTGCACAACGTATGTAACTATGCGATTTCAGCACTTGTCCATTTTGCAGTATATGACTTTTCGATAAAAAATATTTTTTTTCAGTACAAGCTTTATTATACAGTGGTAAACGCTGATACTCCAGTATTGCTTTTGCGGTTGCACAACGTATGTGACTGTGCGATTTCAGCACTTGTCCATTTTGCAGTATATGACTTTTCGATAAAAAATATTTTTTTTCATTACAAGCTTTATTATACAGTGGAAAACGCTGATACTCCAGTACTGAGTTTGCGGTTGAACAACGTATGTAACTATGCGCTTTCAGCACTTATCCATTTTGCAGTATATGACTTTTCGATAAAAAATATTTTTTTTCATTACAAGCTTTATTATACAGTGGAAAACGCTGATACTCCAGTACCGAGTTTGCGGTTGAACAACGTATGTAACTATGCGCTTTCAGCACTTGTCCATTTTGCAGTATATGACTTTTCGATAAAAAATATTTTTTTTCAGTACAAGCTTTATTATACAGTGGAAAACGCTGATACTCCAGTATTGCGTTTGCGGTTGCACAACGTATGTAACTATGCGATTTCAGCACTTGTCCATTTTGCAGTATATGACTTTTCGATAAAAAATATGTTTTTTTCAGAACAAGCTTTATTATACAGTGGAAAACGCTGATACTCCAGTACTGAGTTTGCGGTTGCACAACGTATGTAACCATGCGATTTCAGCACATGTCCAATTTGCAGTATATGACTTTTCGATAAAAAATATTTTTTTTCAGTACAAGCTTTATTATACAGTGGAAAACGCTGATACTCCAGTATTGCTTTTGCGGTTGCACAACGTATGTAACTGTGCGATTTCAGCACTTGTCCATTTTGCAGGAAATGACTTTTCGATAAAAAATATTTTTTTTCATTACAAGCTTTACTATACAGTGGAAAACGCTGATACTCCAGTATTGCGTTTGCGGTTGCACAACGTATGTAACTATGCGATTTCAGCACTTGTCCATTTTGCAGTATATGACTTTTCGATAAAAAATATGTTTTTTTCAGAACAAGCTTTATTATACAGTGGAAAACGCTGATACTCCAGTACTGAGTTTGCGGTTGCACAACGTATGTAACCATGCGATTTCAGCACATGTCCAATTTGCAGTATATGACTTTTCGATAAAAAATATTTTTTTTCAGTACAAGCTTTATTATACATTGGAAAACGCTGATACTCCAGTATTGCTTTTGCGGTTGCACAACGTATGTAACTGTGCGATTTCAGCACTTGTCCATTTTGCAGGAAATGACTTTTCGATAAAAAATATTTTTTTTCATTACAAGCTTTACTATACAGTGGAAAACGCTGATACTCCAGTATTGCGTTTGCGGTTGCACAACGTATGTAACTATGCGATTTCAGCACTTGTCCATTTTGCAGTATATGACTTTTCGATAAAAAATATTTTTTTTCAGAACAAGCTTTATTATACAGTGGAAAACGCTGATACTCCAGTACTGAGTTTGCGGTTGCACAACGTATGTAACCATGCGATTTCAGCACATGTCCAATTTGCAGTATATGACTTTTCGATAAAAAATATTTTTTTTCAGTACAAGCTTTATTATACAGTGGAAAACGCTGATACTCCAGTATTGCTTTTGCGGTTGCACAACGTATGTAACTGTGCGATTTCAGCACTTGTCCATTTTGCAGGAAATGACTTTTCGATAAAAAATATTTTTTTTCATTACAAGCTTTACTATACAGTGGAAAACGCTGATACTCCAGTATTGCGTTTGCGGTTGCACAACGTATGTAACATATGCGCTTTCAGCACTTGTCCATTTTGCAGTATATGACTTTTCGATAAAAAATATTTTTTTTCAGTACAAGCTTTATTATACAGTGGAAAACGCTGATAATCCAGTACTGAGTTTGCGGTTGCACAACGTATGTAACTGTAACACGACCAGCTAGCCTTGTCACAGGGGTTTGACCGCACCGTCAGGAAAGAACAGTATTCTTTTATTCTGCGGCACAGTTAACAAACTGTGACACGTTCACTAAACAAACAAACACATATTAGCGAACAGTCACATGCAACATAACAGACAACATTATTGAACTCACCAATACAAGATGCACAAGGACCGACTTCGAATAGCATTCGGTTGCACCAGGTGAATTTACGTTATGCAGTCACTATTTTGTTATCAACTTAAGTCAATTCACTGCAATTCACAACAGATATTTAATCACCAAAACAGTTTAATGCACGCGGACAAGTTCAACACGTGGCAAACATTAAGACTGCTGGCACTAGCCTTGCATCATACAGTTGGTAGGGGCATTGTGACGTTTCCATTGTTGTGAAATTTTCTCACATGGAAAGTTACGCGCACAGAAATCTTATACTCCCCCCCAAAATTGATAAGTCACAGCGACGTTCAATTTTTTACAACACAATTTCGACGCGCGTTTGTATCAATCGTTTATCAGTGTTTCTCAGCGACCATTGTCGCCGGGTCATCGTGTGGCAGGTGATCGTCTCCTCTCCCATCAACTGGTACGACCACACACAGTTTGTGAATGGGTCTTCGCACAATCGTTCCTCTCGATCGAATTCGAACACTGCGGACCACACCAAAGTCATCAGGATTGGTTGATTCAACGCGACCGATCGACCAAGAACGTCTGGGGGCAGCATCATCAACCAGAAGGACAACATCACCGACCTGGACATTTCTTTTCTCATGATGCCACTTCTGGCGAGCGATGATTGTACGCAAGTATTCCCGGGACCATCGTCTCCAAAATTGATCTGCAATATATTGGACCTTGCGCCAACCCCGGCGCGCGTAGCAGTCCCGATCACTTGTGACGGTTGGAGGCATCCCTCCGGACGGATTTATCCTTAGCAAGTGATTAGGTGTCAATGGTGACTCACCAACGTCATCAAGTGTGACCGGAGTCAGGGGTCGCGAGTTGATAATTGATTCCGCTTCAAGCAGAAACGTTTGCAGTTGATCATCGTTGAGGACTCGTTCGTTCGTCAGCAAGGAGAGGACGCGTCGAACAGACCGAATCATCCTTTCCCAGGCACCTCCCATGTGACTTGCACCAGGTGGGTTAAAGTGCCACTGAACTTCTTTCTTTTTGAAGAACTCTTCTATTTGGTTCTGGTTCCATTCACGTACGGCGTCACGAAGAACACGCGCAGCACCCACAAAATTCGTGCCGTTATCGGAATAAATTTGCAGCACTTCGCCGCGACGAGCAATAAATCTGCGAAATGCATTTATAAAGGCATCGGTGCTTAGGTCATGTGCCACCTCGAGATGAATTGCTCTTGTAGTTAGGCATGTAAAGAGACAACCCCATCTCTTAACTTCGCAGCGCCTTTGCTTGACGACTAGAGGTCCGAAATAATCGACTCCTGTAAATGCAAAGGGAAATTCATTCATTTGCAGGCGAGCTGGCGGTAAATTGGACATAATTTGCCCTTCAGGCTTTGCGTTGCGACGCCGGCATACCAAACATGCGCGGAGAACACGTCGCACCGCCACTGCACCTTTAACGATCCAATAGCGTTGGTTCATCTGGGACAGAATGTGGTTCACGCCAGAATGTCCACACTCTGCATGGAAATGGGAAATTAGCAACTCAGTCAGGTACGAGTTGTAAGGCAAAATGGCAGGATGTCGGGCCTCAAAAGGAATAGGCGCCTTTTCCAAACGACCGCCAACCCTAAGCATTCCATCAATCATCACAGGATCCATACGAAAAACTGCCGATGACTTGCTTGGTTTCTTCAAGTTTCCATCTGGGGTAATTGCTATCATCCATTGTGAGAAATGACCTCGTTGAACATATTTCACCAACTCGGCTTCAGCCGTCCGTAGCTCATCAACTCTCAGGGCCGAGGAGTCAAATCTCGCGGTTCTCGCACTTCGCAGAATTGCCTTCAAACGCAAAAACCATGCAGCGGCACGTTTAAGTTGATACAACGAAGAAAATTTCGTTATTAAAACATCTGTGGGAGGACATTTCTCTACCACAGTAAACACACCACAAGGTTTCTTATCAAATACATTAACCTCAACCGGATCTGTAGCAGCGTCACCAAACATATTTGGCCAGCAGTCGGGCGTCTTCTTGAGAAACGATGGTCCGTCAAACCACAATTCACTCCTCACCAGGGCATCGGCTGAGACTCCCCTCGAAGCCAAATCAGCAGGGTTTTCCGTCGTCGGAACATGTTTCCAGTTCTTCACACAGGTATTCTTCTCGATCATTGCCAAACGACGAGAGACAAACAACGGAAATCTTCGTTTATCATTTTTAATGCTTTGCAGCACCACAGACGAATCCGTCCAAAATATAGAGGGACGCAGGTCCAAACACATTTCCTTTCTGACAATCAGTTCCACGTCCACAGCCAGAACAGCAGCCATCAATTCCAACCGTGGAATAGAATTTTCACCCTGGGGTGTCAGGCGACATTTACTCATAACCAAGGTACAGGTCACTTCGCTTTCTTTATTCGTTGATCGGAGGTAGCACACAGCTCCGTAGGCTTCTTTGGATGCGTCAGCAAACACATGAAGTTGACTTCTTATCACATTGGCGCTGACACCAAATCCAAATGATCGTGGAATGCGCCTTTCCTGCAGGCTGTGTAAGCAGACTAACCACTTCTCCCATTTTCGTAAGTCCTTAGCAGGCATCTCTTCGTCCCATTCAATTTCTTGCTTGCACAAGCTCCTATAAATGAGCCGGGCTCGCAACACGACGGGGGTAACAAAACCCAATGGGTCGAATAGAGAATTCATAGTTGACAAGAGGCCTCGGCGAGTGCGCGGCTTCATTGGCAACGAAACAGCAAACAGAAATGCGTCAGCATGAACATTCCACTGTATACCAAGCACACGCTCTTGTAATTCAGCATCCAGTGGGCGCACCTGCAAAGCCATTGATAATTCATTTTCCGGTAAGCGATCAAGAATCTCCTTGCAGTTTGACAACCACTTGGTCAAGCGAAATCCACCCTTCTCAAGCAAGGAGCGCAGACCATCGACAAGCTGCAATCCAGTTTCAACGTCTGCTACCGATGTGAGGCAGTCATCGACGTAGAAATTACGTTCAACCGTAGAGGCAACAATGGGTTCAAATTCACTCCCAAAATCACTAGCGGTTTGACGTAAACAAAAGGTTGCGCAGCTTGGAGACGAAGTTGCCCCGAAGAGATGTACATTCATTCTGTGGGGCACAGGCTCACCTGACAGGTTCCCACCAGGCCACCAAAGGAAACGCAAACTGTCACGATCACGAGGGGCAACTCTCACTTGGTAAAACATGGCCTCAATGTCAGCTACCAAGGCAATCGGCGACTTGCGGAAACGCAACAAGACGCCAAGTAGACTGTTGACAAGATCAGGACCTTGCATCAACGTTTGGTTCAAAGACAGTCCACGGTATTGAGCTGCGCAATCATACACAACACGCAACTTACCAGGTTTGTGAGGGTTCACAACACCATGATGAGGTATGTACCACGTCCGATATTTGGTAATCAGTTTCTCCTCCGGTACTTCTTCGGCAAATCCTTTGTCGATTGTTGCTTGCATTTGCTCAGCGTACTTCTGATGCATTTTCTCGTCGTTGCTCAATCGACGTTTCAACGATTCTAATCTTTTGTTGGCCATCTTCAGATTGTTAGGCAAAACTTGGTGATCATGTCTCCACGGCAGTGGCAATTCATAATGTCCATCAATGTATTGAACGGAGTCCTTCATCAATTGGTACGTCCTCCGATCTTCCCTGGAGAAAGGACTTCCAAACAATTCGTCTTCTTCTTTGGGGATCAGGTCACTCTCGTCGCTTAGAAACATGGTATGGGCGGTGTCCATGACGCAAGTAAAGTTGGCATCTGCAGCAGATTTGCGGACAGGGTCGAGCGATCGACCTAGCAAAGACCATCCAAGAGGCGTCTTCACAGCATCTGGGCATTCGTCGTTTCCAGGACGACTGCACTGTACACGATGTGCCACAGGTACATTAGCACCAATCAACAATGTGACAGTTCCACCAGCAATGGAAGACAGTTGTAGACTCCTTATTGATGGGTGCATCTTCCGAGTTTTCCAGGTGGGAGACTTGTTCGGTTTCACAGGTATTTGTTCAACAACCACTACTTCTGGCAAGTTTATTTGCTCACCTCCATCAAGTGGTTCGACTGACACGGAAATTGCGATTGTGTCCAGTTTTTGCGGTGTCGTCATTGTGTTCAACAAAATTTGTTTGGGTCGTCCAGACGCACCTAATTTGTCTACCAACTTACGTTCACAAAACGTTGTGGTTGAACCCTGATCCAGAAAAGCGTACGTGGCAATGGAAGTGGTCCCATGGCGAACAACGACAGATACAACATTCAGGTACACACTAGACGCGTTGACACTTGCACTGTACTCGCGACTTCGGATCGTAGCACAAGCAGGATTGTCATTCTTTACCCCTTCGGATACAGTAGGAGGGGCTGGGTAATGCAGCAATTTGTGGTGCGATTTACCATCGCATCCGTTGACTAAACAACTTTGACTGGAATCACAGTCTCTAGCACGGTGGCCAGCCTTTAAACACTTAAAACACAAACCCATTGAACGCACGAACCTGCGTCGATCATTCCACGACATTTTCCTAAACTGGACACATGCGTCAAGAGAATGGCTCCCGTTGCACAACAAACACTTCATTGGCACGTGTGTTTTGTCCTTAATTTTCGGCGCAGAAGTCGCCACAGTGCTGTGCGCAATTGCCTTCGGCCGGCGGCTTCCTTTGTTGTCTTCCTTTGATGAATACAGCGCCTTACCAAAAATCGAGTTTGCAACCTTGCTTTTTAGTGCTACAAACTCTGTAAGAGTCGCAAAGGTAGCTCGTTTTTCAGTGTCATGTTCAATCTGTGCGGACATCGAAACCCAGTCCTTTCGCATGCTAAACGGGAGTTTCCTGATAACAGCCAACATGACATCCATGGAATCAACACTAGAAGCATGTCTTATCTCACCATGTAGTGCCGTACAGCATTTGTCCAACAGCACAGATAATTTCATAAGACCATCGGGGTCGTTGTCCTTGACAACCGGAGCTGACATCAGCTGTTCTTCGCATCTTTGTGCGATAATGTGAGGTTGGCCATATTCGTTATACAAGGTTTGCCAGGCAAGCCTGTACCCTTCGGCTGGATCTTTCGCGTTAAAGCGTTCAATTTTTTCCCTAATATGGGGTTTACAGTGCTGTACCAAATACAACAGCCGCATCTCATCATTGTGGGCCTTCTTAGCAATGTAGGTATCAAACTGTCGTACGAATAGCCAGTAATTTAGTGAATCACCATCAAATTTGGTTACTTCAGGACTCGGCAAGTTCACATGGTATGCGTCCTGATACGTCTTTGGTAGTGGCGAGATATTTTGGGGACTAGGGCAACAACTATTTGCGTCTGCACGAGGGATTTCACCAAACGTACCAGTCCTATGCTTCTCGATGCATGGTGCGGGCACATTCACGGGCGCTTCCATTTGTTGCGCATTTGACCTAATTTGTGGACACGAGCCCCGTACAGCATTTGACGGCAACTGTGAGCTCGTATGTTGAAAAACATTTGACAGTAATCGTGGGCGAGGGATAGAAATTGAACTACCTTTTGTAACAGACGCCAGGCTTGAATTACCGATAGACTCTTCCTCCCATGCCTCCACTTCAGCTTCAGCGAGTTGCAAATCGTGGCGCATTTGCGCAGCGTGCTTCTCCGCTTCTTCGCTGATGCGCCGGGCTTCATTCTCCGCCTCACGTCGAATTCGTTCCGCCTCTAGCTCGGCCGTACGACGTGCACGATCTGCTTCCAGCTCTGCCGCACGACGTAGTCTATCTGCTTCTTCTGAGGCCCTTCGTACATTTTCGGCTTCTTGAGCACTTGCGAATTTCGCAAGCTTTAGTTTCACCTTACTGCGTCGAATTTCACTTCGTATAGAACTCGAGGTTGAATTTCTACTCGAGTGAACAGACAACGCGTCGGCTGGTGACAATGGTAGGGGAACGGATCTAGGCTGCGGATCATGCAGCTTCGATATCCACGTTGCGACCCTTTTATCAAATTCTTGTTTGTCTCGGCAATAATCTCGCTCACGCGAGATTATCTCAGGTAGTTTATCACTATCCGACATATTTGAGTGAAGTTCAATTAGCTTATCAAAGTTTGCATTTACTTGGGGCAGGAACTCACGTAGCGCTGAAAGATCTTGCGGCTTTTTCATTAGACTCTCTGCGCAAGCGTAGCTATCTTGTAGAGCCTTTAAAGCCTCTACTATTTCGTTTTCTTGATCTTCCGTCATACGGTTTACTTGTGATGCAATTTCACGGCAATGTCCGTGGTGACCAAATCAATCGTCGATCCTTCGCTTGTTGACGATTCCTAGTTTGTTAACGATGTAACACGACCAGCTAGCCTTGTCACAGGGGTTTGACCGCACCGTCAGGAAAGAACAGTATTCTTTTATTCTGCGGCACAGTTAACAAACTGTGACACGTTCACTAAACAAACAAACACATATTAGCGAACAGTCACATGCAACATAACAGACAACATTATTGAACTCACCAATACAAGATGCACAAGGACCGACTTCGAATAGCATTCGGTTGCACCAGGTGAATTTACGTTATGCAGTCACTATTTTGTTATCAACTTAAGTCAATTCACTGCAATTCACAACAGATATTTAATCACCAAAACAGTTTAATGCACGCGGACAAGTTCAACACGTGGCAAACATTAAGACTGCTGGCACTAGCCTTGCATCATACAGTTGGTAGGGGCATTGTGACGTTTCCATTGTTGTGAAATTTTCTCACATGGAAAGTTACGCGCACAGAAATCTTATAGTAACCATGCGATTTCAGCACATGTCCATTTTGCAGTATATGACTTTTCGATCAAAAATATTTTTTTTCAGTACAAGCTTTATTATACAGTGGAAAACGCTGATACTCCAGTACTGAATTTGCGGTTGCACAACTTATGTAACTATGCGCTTTCAGCACTTGTCCATTTTGCAGTATATGACTTTTCGATAAAAAATATTTTTTTTCAGTACAAGCTTTATTATACAGTGGAAAACGCTGATACTCCAGTACTGAGTTTGCGGTTGCACAATGTATGTAACCATGCGATTTCAGCACTTGTCCATTTTGCAGTATATGACTTTTCGATAAAAAATATTTTTTTTCAGTACAAGCTTTATTATACAGTGGAAAACGCTGACACTCCAGTACTGAGTTTGCGGTTGCACAGCGTATGTAACCATGCGATTTCAGCACATGTCCATTTTGCAGTATATGACTTTTCGATAAAAAATATTTTTTTTCATTACAAGCTTTATTATACAGTGGAAAACGCTGATACTCCAGTATTGCGTTTGCGGTTGCACAACGTATGTAACTATGCGCTTTCAGCACTTGTCCATTTTGCAGTATATGACTTTTCGATAAAAAATATTTTTTTTCAGTACAAGCTTTATTATACAGTGGAAAACGCTGATACTCCAGTATTGCTTTTGCGGTTGCACAACGTATGTAACTGTGCGATTTCAGCACTTGTCCATTTTGCAGTATATGACTTTTCGATAAAAAATATTTTTTTTCATTACAAGCTTTATTATACAGTGGAAAACGCTGATACTCCAGTACTGAGTTTGCGGTTGCACATTGTATGTAACCATGCGATTTCAGCACATGTCCAATTTGCAGTATATGACTTTTCGATAAAAAATATTTTTTTTCAGTACAAGCTTTATTATACAGTGGAAAACGCTGATACTCCAGTATTGCTTTTGCGGTTGCACAACGTATGTAACTGTGCGATTTCAGCACTTGTCCATTTTGCAGGAAATGACTTTTCGACAAAAAATATTTTTTTTCATTACAAGCTTTACTATACAGTGGAAAACGCTGATACTCCAGTATTGTGTTTGCGGTTGCACAACGTATGTAACTATGCGATTTCAGCACTTGTCCATTTTGCAGTATATGACTTTTCGATAAAAAATATTTTTTTTCATAACAAGCTTTATTATACAGTGGAAAACGCTGATACTCCAGTACTGAGTTTGCGGTTGCACAACGTATGTAACCATGCGATTTCAGCACTTGTCCATTTTGCAGTATATGACTTTTCGATAAAAAATATTTTTTTTCAGTACAAGCTTTATTATACAGTGGAAAACGCTGATACTCCAGTACTGAGTTTGCGGTTGCACAACGTATGTAACTATGCGATTTCAGCACTTGTCCATTTTGCAGTATATGACTTTCGATAAAAAACATTTTTTTTCATTACAAGCTTTATTATACAGTGGAAAACGCTGATACTCCAGTACTAAGTTTGCGGTTGCACAACGTATGTAACCATGCGATTTCAGCACTTGTCCATTTTGCAGTATATGACTTTTCGATAAAAAATATTTTTTTTCATTACAAGCTTTATTATACAGTGGAAAACGCTGATACTCCAGTACTGAGTTTGCGGTTGCACAACGTATGTAACTATGCGCTTTCAGCACTTGTCCATTTTGCAGTATATGACTTTTCGATAAAAAATATTTTTTTTCTTTACAAGCTTTATTATACAGTGGAAAACGCTGATACTCCAGTATTGCTTTTGCGGTTGCACAACGTATGTAACTATGCGCTTTCAGCACTTGTCCATTTTGCAGTATGTGACTTTTCGATAAAAAATATTTTTTTTCTTTACAAGCTTTATTATACAGTGGAAAACGCTGATACTCCAGTATTGCTTTTGCGGTTGCACAACGTATGTAACTGTGCGATTTCAGCACTTGTCCATTTTGCAGGAAATGACTTTTCGTTAAAAAATATTTTTTTTCATCACAAGCTTTACTATTCAGTGGAAAATGCTGATACTCCAGTATTGCGTTTGCGGTTGCACAACGTATGTAACATATGCGCTTTCAGCACTTGTCCATTTTGCAGTATATGACTTTTCGATAAAAAATATTTTTTTTCAGTACAAGCTTTATTATACAGTGGAAAACGCTGATAATCCAGTACTGAGTTTGCGGTTGCACAACGTATGTAACCATGCGATTTCAGCACTTGTCCATTTTGCAGTATATGAATTTTCGATAAAAAATATTTTTTTTCAGAACAAGCTTTATTATACAGTGGAAAACGCTGATACTCCAGTACTGAGTTTGCGGTTGCACAACGTATGTAACCATGCGATTTCAGCACATGTCCATTTTGCAGTATATGACTTTTCGATCAAAAATATTTTTTTTCAGTACAAGCTTTATTATACAGTGGAAAACGCTGATACTCCAGTACTGAGTTTGCGGTTGCACAACGTATGTAACCATGCGATTTCAGCACTTGTCCATTTTGCAATATATGACTTTTCGATAAAAAATATTTTTTTTCAGAACAAGCTTTATTATACAGTGGAAAACGCTGATACTCCAGTACTGAGTTTGCGGTTGCACAACGTATGTAACCATGCGATTTCAGCACATGTCCAATTTGCAGTATATGACTTTTCGATAAAAAATATTTTTTTTCAGTACAAGCTTTATTATACAGTGGAAAACGCTGATACTCCAGTATTGCTTTTGCGGTTGCACAACGTATGTAACTGTGTGATTTCAGCACTTGTCCATTTTGCAGGAAATGACTTTTCGATAAAAAATATTTTTTTTCATTACAAGCTTTACTATACAGTGGAAAACGCTGATACTCCAGTATTGCGTTTGCGGTTGCACAACGTATGTAACATATGCGCTTTCAGCACTTGTCCATTTTGCAGTATATGACTTTTCGATAAAAAATATTTTTTTTCAGTACAAGCTTTATTATACAGTGGAAAACGCTGATAATCCAGTACTGAGTTTGCGGTTGCACAACGTATGTAACCATGCGATTTCAGCACTTGTCCATTTTGCAGTATATGACTTTTCGATAAAAAATATTTTTTTTCAGAACAAGCTTTATTATACAGTGGAAAACGCTGATACTCCAGTACTGAGTTTGCGGTTGCACAACGTATGTAACCATGCGATTTCAGCACATGTCCATTTTGCAGTATATGCCTTTTCGATAAAAAATATTTTTTTTCATTACAAGCTTTATTATACAGTGGAAAACGCTGATACTCCAGTATTGCGTTTGCGGTTGTACAACTTATGTAACTATGCGCTTTCAGCACTTGTCCATTTTGCAGTATATGACTTTTCGATAAAAAATATTTTTTTTCAGTACAAGCTTTATTATACAGTGGAAAACGCTGATACTCCAGTACTGAGTTTGCGGTTGCACGACGTATGTAACTATGCGATTTCAGCACTTGTCCATTTTGCAGTATATGACTTTTCGATAAAAAATATTTTTTTTTAGTACAAGCTTTATTATACTGTGGAAAATGCTGGTACTCCAGTATTGCTTTTGCGGTTGCACAACGTATGTAACTATGCGATTTCAGCACTTGTCCATTTTGCAGTATATGACTTTCCGATAAAAAATATTTTTTTTCTGTACAAGCTTTATTATACAGTGGAAAACGCTGATACTCCAGTACTGAGTTTGCGGTTGCACAACGTATGTAACCATGCGATTTCAGCACATGTCCATTTTGCAGTATATGACTTTTCGATAAAAAATATTTTTTTTCAGTACAAGCTTTATTATACAGTGGAAAACGCTGATACTCCAGTAATGAGTTTGCGGTTGCACAACGTATGTAACTATGCGATTTCAGCATTTGTCCATTTTGCAGTATATGACTTTTCGATAAAAAATATTTTTTTTTAGTACAAGCTTTATTATACAGTGGAAAACGCTGGTACTCCAGTATTGCTTTTGCGGTTGCACAACGTATGTAACCATGCGATTTCAGCACTTGTCCATTTTGCAGTATATGACTTTTCGATAAAAAATATTTTTTTTCATTACAAGCTTTATTATACAGTGGAAAACGCTAATACTCCAGTATTGCGTTTGCGGTTGCACATCGTATGTAACTATGCGATTTCAGCACTTGTCCATTTTGCAGTATATGACTTTTCGATAAAAAATATTTTTTTTCATTACAAGCTTTATTATACAGTGGAAAACGCTAATACTCCAGTGTTGCGTTTGCGGTTGCACAACGTATGTAACTATGCGATTTCAGCACTTGTCCATTTTGCAGTATATGACTTTTCGATAAACAATATTTTTTTTCATTACAAGCTTTATTATACAGTGGAAAACGCTGATACTCCAGTACTGAGTTTGCGGTTGCACAACGTATGTAACTATGCGATTTCAGCACTTGTCCATTTTGCAGTATATGACTTTTCGATAAAAAATATTTTTTTTCAGTACAAGCTTTATTATACAGTGAAAAACGCTGGTACTCCAGTATTGCTTTTGCGGTTGCACAACGTATGTAACTATGCGATTTCAGCACTTGTCCATTTTGCAGTATATGACTTTTCGATAAAAAATATTTTTTTTCTGTACAATTTTATTATACAGTGGAAAACGCTGATACTCCAGTACTGAGTTTGCGGTTGCACAACGTATGTAACTATGCGATTTCAGCACTTGTCCATTTTGCAGTATATGACTTTTCGATAAAAAATATTTTTTTTCATTACAAGCTTTATTATACAGTGGAAAACGCTGATACTCCAGTATTGCGTTTGCGGTTGCACAACGTATGTAACTATGCGCTTTCAGCACATGTCCATTTTGCAGTATATGACTTTTCGATAAAAAATATTTTTTTTCAGTACAAGCTTTATTATACAGTGGAAAACGCTGATACTCCAGTACTGAGTTTGCGGTTGCACAACGTATGTAACTATGCGATTTCAGCACTTGTCCATTTTGCAGTATATGACTTTTCGATAAAAAATATTTTTTTTTAGTACAAGCTTTATTATACAGTGGAAAACGCTGGTATTCCAGTATTGCTTTTGCGGTTGCACAACGTATGTAACCATGCGATTTCAGCACTTGTCCATTTTGCAGTATATGACTTTTCGATAAAAAATATTTTTTTTCTGTACAAGCTTTATTATACAGTGGAAAACGCTAATACTCCAGTACTGAGTTTGCGGTTGCACAACGTATGTAACTATGCGATTTCAGCACATGTCCATTTTGCAGTATATGACTTTTCGATAAAAAATATTTTTTTTCATTACAAGCTTTATTATACAGTGGAAAACGCTGATACTCCAGTATTGCGTTTGCGGTTGTACAACTTACGTAACTATGCGCTTTCAGCACTTGTCCATTTTGCAGTATATGACTTTTCGATAAAAAATATTTTTTTTCAGTACAAGCTTTATTATACAGTGGAAAACGCTGATACTCCAGTACTGAGTTTGCGGTTGCACAACGTATGTAACCATGCGATTTCAGCACTTGTCCATTTTGCAGTATATGACTTTTCGATAAAAAATATTTTTTTTCAGAACAAGCTTTATTATACAGTGGAAAACGCTGATACTCCAGTACTGAGTTTGCGGTTGCACAACGTATGTAACCATGCGATTTCAGCACATGTCCATTTTGCAGTATATGACTTTTCGATAAAAAATATTTTTTTTCAGTACAAGCTTTATTATACAGTGGAAAACGCTGATACTCCAGTACTGAGTTTGCGGTTGCACGACGTATGTAACTATGCGATTTCAGCACTTGTCCATTTTGCAGTATATGACTTTTCGATAAAAAATATTTTTTTTCTGTACAAGCTTTATTATACAGTGGAAAACGCTAATACTCCAGTACTGAGTTTGCGGTTGCACAACGTATGTAACTATGCGATTTCAGCACATGTCCATTTTGCAGTATATGACTTTTCGATAAAAAATATTTTTTTTCATTACAAGCTTTATTATACAGTGGAAAACGCTGATACTCCAGTATTGCGTTTGCGGTTGTACAACTTATGTAACTATGCGCTTTCAGCACTTGTCCATTTTGCAGTATATGACTTTTCGATAAAAAATATTTTTTTTCAGTACAAGCTTTATTATACAGTGGAAAACGCTGATACTCCAGTACTGAGTTTGCGGTTGCACAACGTATGTAACCATGCGATTTCAGCACTTGTCCATTTTGCAGTATATGACTTTTCGATAAAAAATATTTTTTTTCAGAACAAGCTTTATTATACAGTGGAAAACGCTGATACTCCAGTACTGAGTTTGCGGTTGCACAACGTATGTAACCATGCGATTTCAGCACATGTCCATTTTGCAGTATATGACTTTTCGATAAAAAATATTTTTTTTCAGTACAAGCTTTATTATACAGTGGAAAACGCTGATACTCCAGTACTGAGTTTGCGGTTGCACGACGTATGTAACTATGCGATTTCAGCACTTGTCCATTTTGCAGTATATGACTTTTCGATAAAAAATATTTTTTTTTAGTACAAGCTTTATGATACTGTGGAAAATGCTGGTACTCCAGTATTGCTTTTGCGGTTGCACAACGTATGTAACTATGCGATTTCAGCACTTGTCCATTTTGCAGTATATGACTTTCCGATAAAAAATATTTTTTTTCTGTACAAGATTTATTATACAGTGGAAAACGCTGATACTCCAGTACTGAGTTTGCGGTTGCACGACGTATGTAACCATGCGATTTCAGCACATGTCCATTTTGCAGTATATGACTTTTCGATAAAAAATATTTTTTTTCATTACAAGCTTTATTATACAGTGGAAAACGCTGATACTCCAGTACTAAGTTTGCGGTTGCACAACGTATGTAACTATGCGATTTCAGCACTTGTCCATTTTGCAGTATATGACTTTTCGATAAAAAATATTTTTTTTCAGTACAAGCTTTATTATACAGTGGAAAACGCTGATACTCCAGTAATGAGTTTGCGGTTGCACAACGTATGTAACTATGCGCTTTCAGCACTTGTCCATTTTGCAGTATATGACTTTTCGATAAAAAATATTTTTTTTCTTTACAAGCTTTATTATACAGTGGAAAACGCTGATACTCCAGTATTGCTTTTGCGGTTGCACAACGTATGTAACTATGCGCTTTCAGCACTTGTCCATTTTGCAGTATGTGACTTTTCGATAAAAAATATTTTTTTTCTTTACAAGCTTTATTATACAGTGGAAAACGCTGATACTCCAGTATTGCTTTTGCGGTTGCACAACGTATGTAACTGTGCGATTTCAGCACTTGTCCATTTTGCAGGAAATGACTTTTCGATAAAAAATATTTTTTTTCATCACAAGCTTTACTATTCAGTGGAAAACGCTGATACTCCAGTATTGCGTTTGCGGTTGCACAACGTATGTAACATATGCGCTTTCAGCACTTGTCCATTTTGCAGTATATGACTTTTCGATAAAAAATATTTTTTTTCAGTACAAGCTTTATTATACAGTGGAAAACGCTGATAATCC
Source organism: Ascidia mentula (assembly GCF_947561715.1). Lineage (NCBI taxonomy): Eukaryota > Metazoa > Chordata > Ascidiacea > Phlebobranchia > Ascidiidae > Ascidia > Ascidia mentula. The sequence continues at coordinate 7,076,527 of NC_138574.1, read as the reverse complement.
AGTACTGAGTTTGCTGTTGCACAACGTATGTAACCATGCGATTTCAGCACTTGTCCATTTTGCAGTATATGAATTTTCGATAAAAAATATTTTTTTTCAGAACAAGCTTTATTATACAGTGGAAAACGCTGATACTCCAGTACTGAGTTTGCGGTTGCACAACGTATGTAACCATGCGATTTCAGCACATGTCCATTTTGCAGTATATGACTTTTCGATCAAAAATATTTTTTTTCAGTACAAGCTTTATTATACAGTGGAAAACGCTGATACTCCAGTACTGAGTTTGCGGTTGCACAACGTATGTAACCATGCGATTTCAGCACTTGTCCATTTTGCAATATATGACTTTTCGATAAAAAATATTTTTTTTCAGAACAAGCTTTATTATACAGTGGAAAACGCTGATACTCCAGTACTGAGTTTGCGGTTGCACAACGTATGTAACCATGCGATTTCAGCACATGTCCAATTTGAAGTTTTCAATACCATTGTACAGTTAGATTCAAATAAATCACCTGGTCCCTATGACATGCCCATAAAACTAGTAAAACTAGCAGCACCAGTCATCTCTCCAATTCTTTGTATGTTGTTTAATTGTTGCATTCAAACAGCAAGTTACCCAAGTTGCCTTAAACTGTCTCAAATATCACCATTGTTCAAGGGCGGGGACCAAAAAAATGTCAACAACTACAGACCGATATCGCTTATACCAGTTTTTGCCAAAATTTTTGAAATAATTATACACAAAAGAGTTACCGAGTACTTAACAAAATTTGACCTTCTGACCAAATTTCAAAATGGATTTAGGCCTGGCCATTCCACAGATTTGACAGTCGCACAAATTTATGAGCATATAGCTAATTCCACAGATCACAAAGAAAAAACATGCGCAATTTTCCTGGATTTATCAAAGGCATTTGATACCGTCAACCACGAAATCATCCTGCAAAAATTGGAGTTTTATGGATTCCGGGGAAAAATTAAAAGCTTTTTTGAAAACTACCTCACTGGCAGGCAACAATACACTAAAATTTGCAATTCCCGCTCCAATGTCTGTAACGTGGAATGTGGTGTGCCCCAGGGATCTCCTCTAGGACCACTTCTCTTTCTCATTTATGTAAATGATTTGCCTTGCGCCTCCTCATTCTGCACAAGATTATTCGCAGATGACACATGTCTCATCAAGTCGTGCAAAAATGTAAGGGATTTAGAAAAGGCTGCAAATATCGAACTAGATAAGGTTAATACATGGCTCAATTCGAACAAACTAACAGTTAACTGCAAAAAAACCACATTCATGCTCTTCGCAAACAGCAAAAAGACAAACAATACTGATTTTACCCTTAAGATTAATGACACCACACTAGAGCAAGTCAAGACCACAAAGTACCTTGGTGTACATATTGATGATACACTGTCATGGGCCCCACATGTTAACTCAACCTGCAAAAAAATTGCAAAAAGCGTTGCAATTCTTTACAAGCTGAAGCACATCATAGGACAGTGTACATTACAAACAGTGTATCACGCACTTGTTCATTCGCATTTGTCTTATGGCCTTTTGGCGTGGGGTTTTGTTTGCCCATCATTGTTACATCCAGTGGTGGTCCTGCAAAATAGAGCGCTTCGCATAATAACAAACAGTCCCTTTCGCACCCACACCTATCAACTGTACATTAAAGCACAAATTCTTCCAGTCAATCTACAGCACAAGCTGCAACTTGGTAAATTTGCTTACAATTACAAAAATCATCGTCTACCCGCAGCCTTTAAGGACTACTTTACCCCATTAGCAAACATTCACACCCACATAACACGATGTCAAACCACACATCAATATTATCTCCCACGTGTTTTCACTGAACTAGGTAAAAAAACTATAAAATACCAAGGCGCAGAAATATGGAATAACATCCCGCAAAACATTAAAAGCTTTAGCTTAAAAGGGTTTCTTAAAGCACTAAAATCACACTTTCTTCACTTATATGCCAATGCTGCACAGCTGTAGAGATGACCACGTGCGATGTAAACACCCGCAGGAATGTTTTGATGCGATAGGGCGCAATTTAGCAAAAAATCACAACGTCACTTCACCGCCGGCCTAATTGGTAATTGCCCTTGACATATGCAAATGGTAAAATTCGCAACGATTCATTCTTATTTATATTGTATCTTTTAGTTTTGTAACATGCGCAATACTTACTGATTGTCTTTTCTTTGTTTCGTGTTATTTTTGTACTTCTTTGTTTATTGTAATGCAGAATGATTGTTGATTAAATGTTCCTTGCCTCATCAATGTCATTGCGTACAACAGCGTAAATTTTTTGCAACCTCGAAACAACCCAGGGGCGGTTTCAAATAACCAATTGAGGTTTCTACCGTCCCTTCATCTAATCCCAACTGGATCATTAATTGTGTTTTACTGTTCCGCATTTTATTTTCGCGGATTATGATGTAAATAAACTGAATTGAATTGAATTGCAGTATATGACTTTTCGATAAAAAATATTTTTTTTCAGTACAAGCTTTATTATACAGTGGAAAACGCTGATACTCCAGTATTGCTTTTGCGGTTGCACAACGTATGTAACTATGTGATTTCAGCACTTGTCCATTTTGCAGGAAATGACTTTTCGATAAAAAATATTTTTTTTCATTACAAGCTTTACTATACAGTGGAAAACGCTGATACTCCAGTATTGCGTTTGCGGTTGCACAACGTATGTAACATATGCGCTTTCAGCACTTGTCCATTTTGCAGTATATGACTTTTCGATAAAAAATATTTTTTTTCAGTACAAGCTTTATTATACAGTGGAAAACGCTGATAATCCAGTACTGAGTTTGCGGTTGCACAACGTATGTAACCATGCGATTTCAGCACTTGTCCATTTTGCAGTATATGACTTTTCGATAAAAAATATTTTTTTTCAGAACAAGCTTTATTATACAGTGGAAAACGCTGATACTCCAGTACTGAGTTTGCGGTTGCACAACGTATGTAACCATGCGATTTCAGCACATGTCCATTTTGCAGTATATGCCTTTTCGATAAAAAATATTTTTTTTCATTACAAGCTTTATTATACAGTGGAAAACGCTGATACTCCAGTATTGCGTTTGCGGTTGTACAACTTATGTAACTATGCGCTTTCAGCACTTGTCCATTTTGCAGTATATGACTTTTCGATAAAAAATATTTTTTTTCAGTACAAGCTTTATTATACAGTGGAAAACGCTGATACTCCAGTACTGAGTTTGCGGTTGCACAACGTATGTAACCATGCGATTTCAGCACTTGTCCATTTAGCAGTATATGACTTTTCGATAAAAAATATTTTTTTTCAGAACAAGCTTTATTATACAGTGGAAAACGCTGATACTCCAGTACTGAGTTTGCGGTTGCACAACGTATGTAACCATGCGATTTCAGCACATGTCCATTTGCAGTATATGACTTTTCGATAAAAAATATTTTTTTTCAGTACAAGCTTTATTATACAGTGGAAAACGCTGATACTCCAGTACTGAGTTTGCGGTTGCACGACGTATGTAACTATGCGATTTCAGCACTTGTCCATTTTGCAGTATATGACTTTTCGATAAAAAATATTTTTTTTTAGTACAAGCTTTATTATACTGTGGAAAATGCTGGTACTCCAGTATTGCTTTTGCGGTTGCACAACGTATGTAACTATGCGATTTCAGCACTTGTCCATTTTGCAGTATATGACTTTCCGATAAAAAATATTTTTTTTCTGTACAAGCTTTATTATACAGTGGAAAACGCTGATACTCCAGTACTGAGTTTGCGGTTGCACAACGTATGTAACCATGCGATTTCAGCACATGTCCATTTTGCAGTATATGACTTTTCGATAAAAAATATTTTTTTTCAGTACAAGCTTTATTATACAGTGGAAAACGCTGATACTCCAGTAATGAGTTTGCGGTTGCACAACGTATGTAACTATGCGATTTCAGCATTTGTCCATTTTGCAGTATATGACTTTTCGATAAAAAATATTTTTTTTTAGTACAAGCTTTATTATACAGTGGAAAACGCTGGTACTCCAGTATTGCTTTTGCGGTTGCACAACGTATGTAACCATGCGATTTCAGCACTTGTCCATTTTGCAGTATATGACTTTTCGATAAAAAATATTTTTTTTCATTACAAGCTTTATTATACAGTGGAAAACGCTAATACTCCAGTATTGCGTTTGCGGTTGCACATCGTATGTAACTATGCGATTTCAGCACTTGTCCATTTTGCAGTATATGACTTTTCGATAAAAAATATTTTTTTTCATTACAAGCTTTATTATACAGTGGAAAACGCTAATACTCCAGTGTTGCGTTTGCGGTTGCACAACGTATGTAACTATGCGATTTCAGCACTTGTCCATTTTGCAGTATATGACTTTTCGATAAACAATATTTTTTTTCATTACAAGCTTTATTATACAGTGGAAAACGCTGATACTCCAGTACTGAGTTTGCGGTTGCACAACGTATGTAACTATGCGATTTCAGCACTTGTCCATTTTGCAGTATATGACTTTTCGATAAAAAATATTTTTTTTCAGTACAAGCTTTATTATACAGTGAAAAACGCTGGTACTCCAGTATTGCTTTTGCGGTTGCACAACGTATGTAACTATGCGATTTCAGCACTTGTCCATTTTGCAGTGTATGACTTTTCGATAAAAAATATTTTTTTTCTGTACAATTTTATTATACAGTGGAAAACGCTGATACTCCAGTACTGAGTTTGCGGTTGCACAACGTATGTAACTATGCGATTTCAGCACTTGTCCATTTTGCAGTATATGACTTTTCGATAAAAAATATTTTTTTTCATTACAAGCTTTATTATACAGTGGAAAACGCTGATACTCCAGTATTGCGTTTGCGGTTGCACAACGTATGTAACTATGCGCTTTCAGCACATGTCCATTTTGCAGTATATGACTTTTCGATAAAAAATATTTTTTTTCAGTACAAGCTTTATTATACAGTGGAAAACGCTGATACTCCAGTACTGAGTTTGCGGTTGCACAACGTATGTAACTATGCGATTTCAGCACTTGTCCATTTTGCAGTATATGACTTTTCGATAAAAAATATTTTTTTTTAGTACAAGCTTTATTATACAGTGGAAAACGCTGGTATTCCAGTATTGCTTTTGCGGTTGCACAACGTATGTAACCATGCGATTTCAGCACTTGTCCATTTTGCAGTATATGACTTTTCGATAAAAAATATTTTTTTTCTGTACAAGCTTTATTATACAGTGGAAAACGCTAATACTCCAGTACTGAGTTTGCGGTTGCACAACGTATGTAACTATGCGATTTCAGCACATGTCCATTTTGCAGTATATGACTTTTCGATAAAAAATATTTTTTTTCATTACAAGCTTTATTATACAGTGGAAAACGCTGATACTCCAGTATTGCGTTTGCGGTTGTACAACTTATGTAACTATGCGCTTTCAGCACTTGTCCATTTTGCAGTATATGACTTTTCGATAAAAAATATTTTTTTTCAGTACAAGCTTTATTATACAGTGGAAAACGCTGATACTCCAGTACTGAGTTTGCGGTTGCACAACGTATGTAACCATGCGATTTCAGCACTTGTCCATTTTGCAGTATATGACTTTTCGATAAAAAATATTTTTTTTCAGAACAAGCTTTATTATACAGTGGAAAACGCTGATACTCCAGTACTGAGTTTGCGGTTGCACAACGTATGTAACCATGCGATTTCAGCACATGTCCATTTTGCAGTATATGACTTTTCGATAAAAAATATTTTTTTTCAGTACAAGCTTTATTATACAGTGGAAAACGCTGATACTCCAGTACTGAGTTTGCGGTTGCACGACGTATGTAACTATGCGATTTCAGCACTTGTCCATTTTGCAGTATATGACTTTTCGATAAAAAATATTTTTTTTTAGTACAAGCTTTATTATACTGTGGAAAATGCTGGTACTCCAGTATTGCTTTTGCGGTTGCACAACGTATGTAACTATGCGATTTCAGCACTTGTCCATTTTGCAGTATATGACTTTCCGATAAAAAATATTTTTTTTCTGTACAAGCTTTATTATACAGTGGAAAACGCTGGTACTCCACTATTGCTTTTGCGGTTGCACAACGTATGTAACCATGCGATTTCAGCACATGTCCATTTTGCAGTATATGACTTTTCGATAAAAAATGTTTTTTTTCATTACAAGCTTTATTATACAGTGGAAAACGCTGATACTCCAGTACTAAGTTTGCGGTTGCACAACGTATGTAACTATGCGATTTCAGCACTTGTCCATTTTGCAGTATATGACTTTTCGATAAAAAATATTTTTTTTCAGTACAAGCTTTATTATACAGTGGAAAACGCTGATTCTCCAGTAATGAGTTTGCGGTTGCACAACGTATGTAACTATGCGATTTCAGCATTTGTCCATTTTGCAGTATATGACTTTTCGATAAAAAATATTTTTTTTTAGTACAAGCTTTATTATACAGTGGAAAACGCTGGTACTCCAGTATTGCTTTTGCGGTTGCACAACGTATGTAACCATGCGATTTCAACACTTGTCCATTTTGCAGTATATGACTTTTCGATAAAAAATATTTTTTTTCTTTACAAGCTTTATTATACAGTGGAAAACGCTGATACTCCAGTATTGCTTTTGCGGTTGCACAACGTATGTAACTGTGCGATTTCAGCACTTGTCCATTTTGCAGGAAATGACTTTTCGATAAAAAATATTTTTTTTCATCACAAGCTTTACTATTCAGTGGAAAACGCTGATACTCCAGTATTGCGTTTGCGGTTGCACAACGTATGTAACATATGCGCTTTCAGCACTTGTCCATTTTGCAGTATATGACTTTTCGATAAAAAATATTTTTTTTCAGTACAAGCTTTATTATACAGTGGAAAACGCTGATAATCCAGTACTGAGTTTGCGGTTGCACAACGTATGTAACCATGCGATTTCAGCACTTGTCCATTTTGCAGTATATGAATTTTCGATAAAAAATATTTTTTTTCAGAACAAGCTTTATTATACAGTGGAAAACGCTGATACTCCAGTACTGAGTTTGCGGTTGCACAACGTATGTAACCATGCGATTTCAGCACATGTCCATTTTGCAGTATATGACTTTTCGATCAAAAATATTTTTTTTCAGTACAAGCTTTATTATACAGTGGAAAACGCTGATACTCCAGTACTGAGTTTGCGGTTGCACAACGTATGTAACCATGCGATTTCAGCACTTGTCCATTTTGCAATATATGACTTTTCGATAAAAAATATTTTTTTTCAGAACAAGCTTTATTATACAGTGGAAAACGCTGATACTCCAGTACTGAGTTTGCGGTTGCACAACGTATGTAACCATGCGATTTCAGCACATGTCCAATTTGCAGTATATGACTTTTCGATAAAAAATATTTTTTTTCAGTACAAGCTTTATTATACAGTGGAAAACGCTGATACTCCAGTATTGCTTTTGCGGTTGCACAACGTATGTAACTATGTGATTTCAGCACTTGTCCATTTTGCAGGAAATGACTTTTCGATAAAAAATATTTTTTTTCATTACAAGCTTTACTATACAGTGGAAAACGCTGATACTCCAGTATTGCGTTTGCGGTTGCACAACGTATGTAACATATGCGCTTTCAGCACTTGTCCATTTTGCAGTATATGACTTTTCGATAAAAAATATTTTTTTTCAGTACAAGCTTTATTATACAGTGGAAAACGCTGATAATCCAGTACTGAGTTTGCGGTTGCACAACGTATGTAACCATGCGATTTCAGCACTTGTCCATTTTGCAGTATATGACTTTTCGATAAAAAATATTTTTTTTCAGAACAAGCTTTATTATACAGTGGAAAACGCTGATACTCCAGTACTGAGTTTGCGGTTGCACAACGTATGTAACCATGCGATTTCAGCACATGTCCATTTTGCAGTATATGCCTTTTCGATAAAAAATATTTTTTTTCATTACAAGCTTTATTATACAGTGGAAAACGCTGATACTCCAGTATTGCGTTTGCGGTTGTACAACTTATGTAACTATGCGCTTTCAGCACTTGTCCATTTTGCAGTATATGACTTTTCGATAAAAAATATTTTTTTTCAGTACAAGCTTTATTATACAGTGGAAAACGCTGATACTCCAGTACTGAGTTTGCGGTTGCACAACGTATGTAACCATGCGATTTCAGCACTTGTCCATTTAGCAGTATATGACTTTTCGATAAAAAATATTTTTTTTCAGAACAAGCTTTATTATACAGTGGAAAACGCTGATACTCCAGTACTGAGTTTGCGGTTGCACAACGTATGTAACCATGCGATTTCAGCACATGTCCATTTGCAGTATATGACTTTTCGATAAAAAATATTTTTTTTCAGTACAAGCTTTATTATACAGTGGAAAACGCTGATACTCCAGTACTGAGTTTGCGGTTGCACGACGTATGTAACTATGCGATTTCAGCACTTGTCCATTTTGCAGTATATGACTTTTCGATAAAAAATATTTTTTTTTAGTACAAGCTTTATTATACTGTGGAAAATGCTGGTACTCCAGTATTGCTTTTGCGGTTGCACAACGTATGTAACTATGCGATTTCAGCACTTGTCCATTTTGCAGTATATGACTTTCCGATAAAAAATATTTTTTTTCTGTACAAGCTTTATTATACAGTGGAAAACGCTGATACTCCAGTACTGAGTTTGCGGTTGCACAACGTATGTAACCATGCGATTTCAGCACATGTCCATTTTGCAGTATATGACTTTTCGATAAAAAATATTTTTTTTCAGTACAAGCTTTATTATACAGTGGAAAACGCTGATACTCCAGTAATGAGTTTGCGGTTGCACAACGTATGTAACTATGCGATTTCAGCATTTGTCCATTTTGCAGTATATGACTTTTCGATAAAAAATATTTTTTTTTAGTACAAGCTTTATTATACAGTGGAAAACGCTGGTACTCCAGTATTGCTTTTGCGGTTGCACAACGTATGTAACCATGCGATTTCAGCACTTGTCCATTTTGCAGTATATGACTTTTCGATAAAAAATATTTTTTTTCATTACAAGCTTTATTATACAGTGGAAAACGCTAATACTCCAGTATTGCGTTTGCGGTTGCACATCGTATGTAACTATGCGATTTCAGCACTTGTCCATTTTGCAGTATATGACTTTTCGATAAAAAATATTTTTTTTCATTACAAGCTTTATTATACAGTGGAAAACGCTAATACTCCAGTGTTGCGTTTGCGGTTGCACAACGTATGTAACTATGCGATTTCAGCACTTGTCCATTTTGCAGTATATGACTTTTCGATAAACAATATTTTTTTTCATTACAAGCTTTATTATACAGTGGAAAACGCTGATACTCCAGTACTGAGTTTGCGGTTGCACAACGTATGTAACTATGCGATTTCAGCACTTGTCCATTTTGCAGTATATGACTTTTCGATAAAAAATATTTTTTTTCAGTACAAGCTTTATTATACAGTGAAAAACGCTGGTACTCCAGTATTGCTTTTGCGGTTGCACAACGTATGTAACTATGCGATTTCAGCACTTGTCCATTTTGCAGTATATGACTTTTCGATAAAAAATATTTTTTTTCTGTACAATTTTATTATACAGTGGAAAACGCTGATACTCCAGTACTGAGTTTGCGGTTGCACAACGTATGTAACTATGCGATTTCAGCACTTGTCCATTTTGCAGTATATGACTTTTCGATAAAAAATATTTTTTTTCATTACAAGCTTTATTATACAGTGGAAAACGCTGATACTCCAGTATTGCGTTTGCGGTTGCACAACGTATGTAACTATGCGCTTTCAGCACATGTCCATTTTGCAGTATATGACTTTTCGATAAAAAATATTTTTTTTCAGTACAAGCTTTATTATACAGTGGAAAACGCTGATACTCCAGTACTGAGTTTGCGGTTGCACAACGTATGTAACTATGCGATTTCAGCACTTGTCCATTTTGCAGTATATGACTTTTCGATAAAAAATATTTTTTTTTAGTACAAGCTTTATTATACAGTGGAAAACGCTGGTATTCCAGTATTGCTTTTGCGGTTGCACAACGTATGTAACCATGCGATTTCAGCACTTGTCCATTTTGCAGTATATGACTTTTCGATAAAAAATATTTTTTTTCTGTACAAGCTTTATTATACAGTGGAAAACGCTAATACTCCAGTACTGAGTTTGCGGTTGCACAACGTATGTAACTATGCGATTTCAGCACATGTCCATTTTGCAGTATATGACTTTTCGATAAAAAATATTTTTTTTCATTACAAGCTTTATTATACAGTGGAAAACGCTGATACTCCAGTATTGCGTTTGCGGTTGTACAACTTATGTAACTATGCGCTTTCAGCACTTGTCCATTTTGCAGTATATGACTTTTCGATAAAAAATATTTTTTTTCAGTACAAGCTTTATTATACAGTGGAAAACGCTGATACTCCAGTACTGAGTTTGCGGTTGCACAACGTATGCAACCATGCGATTTCAGCACTTGTCCATTTTGCAGTATATGACTTTTCGATAAAAAATATTTTTTTTCAGAACAAGCTTTATTATACAGTGGAAAACGCTGATACTCCAGTACTGAGTTTGCGGTTGCACAACGTATGTAACCATGCGATTTCAGCACATGTCCATTTTGCAGTATATGACTTTTCGATAAAAAATATTTTTTTTCAGTACAAGCTTTATTATACAGTGGAAAACGCTGATACTCCAGTACTGAGTTTGCGGTTGCACGACGTATGTAACTATGCGATTTCAGCACTTGTCCATTTTGCAGTATATGACTTTTCGATAAAAAATATTTTTTTTTAGTACAAGCTTTATTATACTGTGGAAAATGCTGGTACTCCAGTATTGCTTTTGCGGTTGCACAACGTATGTAACTATGCGATTTCAGCACTTGTCCATTTTGCAGTATATGACTTTCCGATAAAAAATATTTTTTTTCTGTACAAGCTTTATTATACAGTGGAAAACGCTGGTACTCCACTATTGCTTTTGCGGTTGCACAACGTATGTAACCATGCGATTTCAGCACATGTCCATTTTGCAGTATATGACTTTTCGATAAAAAATGTTTTTTTTCATTACAAGCTTTATTATACAGTGGAAAACGCTGATACTCCAGTACTAAGTTTGCGGTTGCACAACGTATGTAACTATGCGATTTCAGCACTTGTCCATTTTGCAGTATATGACTTTTCGATAAAAAATATTTTTTTTCAGTACAAGCTTTATTATACAGTGGAAAACGCTGATTCTCCAGTAATGAGTTTGCGGTTGCACAACGTATGTAACTATGCGATTTCAGCATTTGTCCATTTTGCAGTATATGACTTTTCGATAAAAAATATTTTTTTTTAGTACAAGCTTTATTATACAGTGGAAAACGCTGGTACTCCAGTATTGCTTTTGCGGTTGCACAACGTATGTAACCATGCGATTTCAACACTTGTCCATTTTGCAGTATATGACTTTTCGATAAAAAATATTTTTTTTCATTACAAGCTTTATTATACAGTGGAAAACGCTAATACTCCAGTATTGCGTTTGCGGTTGCACAACGTATGTAACTATGCGATTTCAGCACTTGTCCATTTTGCAGTATATGACTTTTCGATAAAAAATATTTTTTTTCATTACAAGCTTTATTATACAGTGGAAAACGCTAATACTCCAGTATTGCGTTTGCGGTTGCACAACGTATGTAACTATGCGATTTCAGCACTTGTCCATTTTGCAGTATATGACTTTTCGATAAACAATATTTTTTTTCATTACAAGCTTTATTATACAGTGGAAAACGCTGATACTCCAGTACTGAGTTTGCGGTTGCACAACGTATGTAACTATGCGATTTCAGCACTTGTCCATTTTGCAGTATATGACTTTTCGATAAAAAATATTTTTTTTCAGTACAAGCTTTATTATACAGTGAAAAACGCTGGTACTCCAGTATTGCTTTTGCGGTTGCACAACGTATGTAACTATGCGATTTCAGCACTTGTCCATTTTGCAGTATATGACTTTTCGATAAAAAATATTTTTTTTCTGTACAAGTTTATTATACAGTGGAAAACGCTGATACTCCAGTACTGAGTTTGCGGTTGCACAACGTATGTAACTATGCGATTTCAGCACTTGTCCATTTTGCAGTATATGACTTTTCGATAAAAAATATTTTTTTTCAGTACAAACTTTATTATACAGTGGAAAACGCTGATACTCCAGTACTGAGTTTGCGGTTGCACAACGTATGTAACTATGCGATTTCAGCACTTGTCCATTTTGCAGTATATGACTTTTCGATAAAAAATTTTTTTTCTGTACAAGCTTTATTATACAGTGGAAAACGCTGATACTCCAGTACTGAGTTTGCGGTTGCACAACGTATGTAACTATGCGATTTCAGCACTTGTCCATTTTGCAGTATATGACTTTTCGATAAAAAATTTTTTTTCTGTACAAGCTTTATTATACAGTGGAAAACGCTGATACTCCAGTACTGAGTTTGCGGTTGCACAACGTATGTAACTATGCGATTTCAGCACTTGTCCATTTTGCAGTATATGACTTTTCGATAAAAAATATTTTTTTTCAGTACAAGCTTTATTATACAGTGAAAAACGCTGGTACTCCAGTATTGCTTTTGCGGTTGCACAACGTATGTAACTATGCGATTTCAGCACTTGTCCATTTTGCAGTATATGACTTTTCGATAAAAAATATTTTTTTTCTGTACAAGTTTATTATACAGTGGAAAACGCTGATACTCCAGTACTGAGTTTGCGGTTGCACAACGTATGTAACTATGCGATTTCAGCACTTGTCCATTTTGCAGTATATGACTTTTCGATAAAAAATATTTTTTTTCAGTACAAACTTTATTATACAGTGGAAAACGCTGATACTCCAGTACTGAGTTTGCGGTTGCACAACGTATGTAACTATGCGATTTCAGCACTTGTCCATTTTGCAGTATATGACTTTTCGATAAAAAATTTTTTTTCTGTACAAGCTTTATTATACAGTGGAAAACGCTAATACTCCAGTACTGAGTTTGCGGTTGCACAACGTATGTAACTATGCGATTTCAGCACATGTCCATTTTGCAGTATGTGACTTTTCGATAAAAAATATTTTTTTTCATTACAAGCTTTATTATACAGTGGAAAACGCTGATACTCCAGTATTGCGTTTGCGGTTGTACAACTTATGTAACTATGCGCTTTCAGCACTTGTCCATTTTGCAGTATATGACTTTTCGATAAAAAATATTTTTTTTCAGTACAAGCTTTATTATACAGTGGAAAACGCTGATACTCCAGTACTGAGTTTGCGGTTGCACAACGTATGTAACCATGCGATTTCAGCACTTGTCCATTTTGCAGTATATGACTTTTCGATAAAAAATATTTTTTTTCAGAACAAGCTTTATTATACAGTGGAAAACGCTGATACTCCAGTACTGAGTTTGCGGTTGCACAACGTATGTAACCATGCGATTTCAGCACATGTCCATTTTGCAGTATATGACTTTTCGATAAAAAATATTTTTTTTCAGTACAAGCTTTATTATACAGTGGAAAACGCTGATACTCCAGTACTGAGTTTGCGGTTGCACGACGTATGTAACTATGCGATTTCAGCACTTGTCCATTTTGCAGTATATGACTTTTCGATAAAAAATATTTTTTTTCTGTACAAGCTTTATTATACAGTGGAAAACGCTAATACTCCAGTACTGAGTTTGCGGTTGCACAACGTATGTAACTATGCGATTTCAGCACATGTCCATTTTGCAGTATATGACTTTTCGATAAAAAATATTTTTTTTCATTACAAGCTTTATTATACAGTGGAAAACGCTGATACTCCAGTATTGCGTTTGCGGTTGTACAACTTATGTAACTATGCGCTTTCAGCACTTGTCCATTTTGCAGTATATGACTTTTCGATAAAAAATATTTTTTTTCAGTACAAGCTTTATTATACAGTGGAAAACGCTGATACTCCAGTACTGAGTTTGCGGTTGCACAACGTATGTAACCATGCGATTTCAGCACTTGTCCATTTTGCAGTATATGACTTTTCGATAAAAAATATTTTTTTTCAGAACAAGCTTTATTATACAGTGGAAAACGCTGATACTCCAGTACTGAGTTTGCGGTTGCACAACGTATGTAACCATGCGATTTCAGCACATGTCCATTTTGCAGTATATGACTTTTCGATAAAAAATATTTTTTTTCAGTACAAGCTTTATTATACAGTGGAAAACGCTGATACTCCAGTACTGAGTTTGCGGTTGCACGACGTATGTAACTATGCGATTTCAGCACTTGTCCATTTTGCAGTATATGACTTTTCGATAAAAAATATTTTTTTTTAGTACAAGCTTTATTATACTGTGGAAAATGCTGGTACTCCAGTATTGCTTTTGCGGTTGCACAACGTATGTAACTATGCGATTTCAGCACTTGTCCATTTTGCAGTATATGACTTTCCGATAAAAAATATTTTTTTTCTGTACAAGATTTATTATACAGTGGAAAACGCTGATACTCCAGTACTGAGTTTGCGGTTGCACGACGTATGTAACCATGCGATTTCAGCACATGTCCATTTTGCAGTATATGACTTTTCGATAAAAAATATTTTTTTTCATTACAAGCTTTATTATACAGTGGAAAACGCTGATACTCCAGTACTAAGTTTGCGGTTGCACAACGTATGTAACTATGCGATTTCAGCACTTGTCCATTTTGCAGTATATGACTTTTCGATAAAAAATATTTTTTTTCAGTACAAGCTTTATTATACAGTGGAAAACGCTGATACTCCAGTAATGAGTTTGCGGTTGCACAACGTATGTAACTATGCGATTTCAGCATTTGTCCATTTTGCAGTATATGACTTTTCGATAAAAAATATTTTTTTTTAGTACAAGCTTTATTATACAGTGGAAAACGCTGGTACTCCAGTATTGCTTTTGCGGTTGCACAACGTATGTAACCATGCGATTTCAGCACTTGTCCATTTTGCAGTATATGACTTTTCGATAAAAAATATTTTTTTTCATTACAAGCTTTATTATACAGTGGAAAACGCTAATACTCCAGTATTGCGTTTGCGGTTGCACAACGTATGTAACTATGCGATTTCAGCACTTGTCCATTTTGCAGTATATGACTTTTCGATAAAAAATATTTTTTTTCATTACAAGCTTTATTATACAGTGGAAAACGCTAATACTCCAGTATTGCGTTTGCGGTTGCACAACGTATGTAACTATGCGATTTCAGCACTTGTCCATTTTGCAGTATATGACTTTTCGATAAACAATATTTTTTTTCATTACAAGCTTTATTATACAGTGGAAAACGCTGATACTCCAGTACTGAGTTTGCGGTTGCACAACGTATGTAACTATGCGATTTCAGCACTTGTCCATTTTGCAGTATATGACTTTTCGATAAAAAATATTTTTTTTCAGTACAAGCTTTATTATACAGTGAAAAACGCTGGTACTCCAGTATTGCTTTTGCGGTTGCACAACGTATGTAACTATGCGATTTCAGCACTTGTCCATTTTGCAGTATATGACTTTTCGATAAAAAATATTTTTTTTCTGTACAAGTTTATTATACAGTGGAAAACGCTGATACTCCAGTACTGAGTTTGCGGTTGCACAACGTATGTAACTATGCGATTTCAGCACTTGTCCATTTTGCAGTATATGACTTTTCGATAAAAAATATTTTTTTTCATTACAAGCTTTATTATACAGTGGAAAACGCTGATACTCCAGTATTGCGTTTGCGGTTGCACAACGTATGTAACTATGCGCTTTCAGCACTTGTCCATTTTGCAGTATATGACTTTTCGATAAAAAATATTTTTTTTCAGTACAAGCTTTATTATACAGTGGAAAACGCTGATACTCCAGTACTGAGTTTGCGGTTGCACAACGTATGTAACTATGCGATTTCAGCACTTGTCCATTTTGCAGTATATGACTTTTCGATAAAAAATATTTTTTTTTAGTACAAGCTTTATTATACAGTGGAAAACGCTGGTATTCCAGTATTGCTTTTGCGGTTGCACAACGTATGTAACCATGCGATTTCAGCACTTGTCCATTTTGCAGTATATGACTTTTCGATAAAAAATATTTTTTTTCTGTACAAGCTTTATTATACAGTGGAAAACGCTAATACTCCAGTACTGAGTTTGCGGTTGCACAACGTATGTAACTATGCGATTTCAGCACTTGTCCATTTTGCAGTATATGACTTTTCGATAAAAAATATTTTTTTTCATTACAAGCTTTATTATACAGTGGAAAACGCTGATAATCCAGTATTGCGTTTGCGGTTGCACAACGTATGTAACTATAATGCGCTTTCAGCACTTGTCCATTTTGCAGAAAATGACTTTTCGATAAAAAATATTTTTTTTCAGTACAAGCTTTATTATACAGTGGAAAACGCTGATACTCCAGTACTGAGTTTGCGGTTGCACAACGTATGTAACTATGCGATTTCAGCACTTGTCCATTTTGCAGTATATGACTTTTCGATAAAAAATATTTTTTTTCATTACAAGCTTTATTATACAGTGGAAAACGCTAATACTCCAGTATTGCGTTTGCGGTTGCACAACGTATGTAACTATGCGATTTCAGCACTTGTCCATTTTGCAGTATATGACTTTTCGATAAACAATATTTTTTTTCATTACAAGCTTTATTATACAGTGGAAAACGCTGATACTCCAGTACTGAGTTTGCGGTTGCACAACGTATGTAACAATGCGATTTCAGCACTTGTCCATTTTGCAGTATATGACTTTTCGATAAAAAATATTTTTTTTTAGTACAAGCTTTATTATACAGTGAAAAACGCTGGTACTCCAGTATTGCTTTTGCGGTTGCACAACGTGTGTAACTATGCGATTTCAGCACTTGTCCATTTTGCAGTATATGACTTTTCGATAAAAAATATTTTTTTTCTGTACAAGTTTATTATACAGTGGAAAACGCTGATACTCCAGTACTGAGTTTGCGGTTGCACAACGTATGTAACTATGCGATTTCAGCACTTGTCCATTTTGCAGTATATGACTTTTCGATAAAAAATATTTTTTTTCATTTCAAGCTTTATTACACAGTGGAAAACGCTGATACTCCAGTATTGCGTTTGCGGTTGCACAACGTATGTAACTATGCGCTTTCAGCACTTGTCCATTTTGCAGTATATGACTTTTCGATAAAAAATATTTTTTTTCAGTACAAGCTTTATTATACAGTGGAAAACGCTGATACTCCAGTACTGAGTTTGCGGTTGCACAACGTATGTAACTATGCGATTTCAGCACTTGTCCATTTTGCAGTATATGACTTTTCGATAAA
This sequence comes from Ascidia mentula, assembly GCF_947561715.1. Lineage (NCBI taxonomy): Eukaryota > Metazoa > Chordata > Ascidiacea > Phlebobranchia > Ascidiidae > Ascidia > Ascidia mentula. The sequence continues at coordinate 7,058,987 of NC_138574.1, read as the reverse complement.
AAATATTTTTTTTAGTACAAGCTTTATTATACAGTGGAAAACGCTGGTATTCCAGTATTGCTTTTGCGGTTGCACAACGTATGTAACCATGCGATTTCAGCACTTGTCCATTTTGCAGTATATGACTTTTCGATAAAAAATATTTTTTTTCTGTACAAGCTTTATTATACAGTGGAAAACGCTAATACTCCAGTACTGAGTTTGTGGTTGCACAACGTATGTAACTATGCGATTTCAGCACTTGTCCATTTTGCAGTATATGACTTTTCGATAAAAAATATTTTTTTTCATAACAAGCTTTATTATACAGTGGAAAACGCTGATAATCCAGTATTGCGTTTGCGGTTGCACAACGTATGTAACTATAATGCGCTTTCAGCACTTGTCCATTTTGCAGTATATGACTTTTCGATAAAAAATATTTTTTTTCAGTACAAGCTTTATTATACAGTGGAAAACGCTGATACTCCAGTACTGAGTTTGCGGTTGCACAACGTATGTAACTATGCGATTTCAGCACTTGTCCATTTTGCAGTATATGACTTTTCGATAAAAAATATTTTTTTTCAGTACAAGCTTTATTATACAGTGAAAAACGCTGATACTCCAGTATTGCTTTTGCGATTGCACAACGTATGTAACTATGCGATTTCAGCACTTGTCCATTTTGCAGTATATGACTTTTCGACAAAAAATATTTTTTTTCAGTACAAGCTTTATTATACAGTGGAAAACGCTGATACTCCAGTACTGAGTTTGCGGTTGCACAACGTATGTAACCATGCGATTTCAGCACTTGTCCATTTTGCAGTATATGACTTTTCGATAAAAAATATTTTTTTTCTGAACAAGTTTTATATGAGCTTTCAGCACATGTCCATTTTGCAGTATATGACTTTTCGATAAAAAATATTTTTTTTCAGTACAAGCTTTATTATACAGTGGAAAACGCTGATACTCCAGTACTGAGTTTGCGGTTGCACAACGTATTTAACCATGCGATTTCAGCACTTGTCCATTTTGCAATATATGACTTTTCGATAAAAAATATTTTTTTTCAGAACAAGCTTTATTATACAGTGGAAAACGCTGATACTCCAGTACTGAGTTTGCGGTTGCACAACGTATGTAACCATGCGATTTCAGCACATGTCCAATTTGCAGTATATGACTTTTCGATAAAAAATATTTTTTTTCAGTACAAGCTTTATTATACAGTGGAAAACGCTGATACTCCAGTACTGAGTTTGCGGTTGCACGACGTATGTAACTATGCGATTTCAGCACTTGTCCATTTTGCAGTATATGACTTTTCGATAAAAAATATTTTTTTTTAGTACAAGCTTTATTATACTGTGGAAAATGCTGGTACTCCAGTATTGCTTTTGCGGTTGCACAACGTATGTAACTATGCGATTTCAGCACATGTCCAATTTGCAGTATATGACTTTCCGATAAAAAATATTTTTTTTCTGTACAAGTTTATTATACAGTGGAAAACGCTGATACTCCAGTACTGAGTTTGCGGTTGCACAACGTATGTAACCATGCGATTTCAGCACATGTCCAATTTGCAGTATATGACTTTTCGATAAAAAATATTTTTTTTCAGTACAAGCTTTATTATACAGTGGAAAACGCTGATACTCCAGTACTGAGTTTGCGGTTGCACGACGTATGTAACTATGCGATTTCAGCACTTGTCCATTTTGCAGTATATGACTTTTCGATAAAAAATATTTTTTTTTAGTACAAGCTTTATTATACTGTGGAAAATGCTGGTACTCCAGTATTGCTTTTGCGGTTGCACAACGTATGTAACTATGCGATTTCAGTACTTGTCCATTTTGCAGTATATGACTTTCCGATAAAAAATATTTTTTTTCTGTACAAGCTTTATTATACAGTGGTAAACGCTGATACTCCAGTATTGCTTTTGCGGTTGCACAACGTATGTAACTGTGCGATTTCAGCACTTGTCCATTTTGCAGTATATGACTTTTCGATAAAAAATGTTTTTTTTTCAGTACAAGCTTTATTATACAGTGGAAAACCCTGATACTCCAGCACTGAGTTTGCGGTTGCACAACGTATGTAACTATGCGATTTCAGCACTTGTCCATTTTGCAGTATATGACTTTTCGATACAAAAATATTTTTTTTCAGTACAAGCTTTATTATACAGTGGTAAACGCTGATACTCCAGTATTGCTTTTGCGGTTGCACAACGTATGTGACTGTGCGATTTCAGCACTTGTCCATTTTGCAGTATATGACTTTTCGATAAAAAATATTTTTTTTCATTACAAGCTTTATTATACAGTGGAAAACGCTGATACTCCAGCACTGAGTTTGCGGTTGAACAACGTATGTAACTATGCGCTTTCAGCACTTATCCATTTTGCAGTATATGACTTTTCGATAAAAAATATTTTTTTTCATTACAAGCTTTATTATACAGTGGAAAACGCTGATACTCCAGTACCGAGTTTGCGGTTGCACAACGTATGTAACTATGCGATTTCAGCACTTGTCCATTTTGCAGTATATGACTTTTCGATAAAAAATATTTTTTTTCATTACAAGCTTTTTTATACAGTGGAAAACGCTGATACTCCAGTACTGAGTTTGCGGTTGCACAACGTATGTAACTATGCGCTTTCAGCACTTGTCCATTTTGCAGTATATGACTTTTCGATAAAAAATATTTTTTTTCAGAACAAGCTTTATTATACAGTGGAAAACGCTGATACTCCAGTACTGAGTTTGCGGTTGCACAACGTATGTAACCATGCGATTTCAGCACATGTCCAATTTGCAGTATATGAATTTTCGATAAAAAATATTTTTTTTCAGTACAAGCTTTATTATACAGTGGAAAACGCTGATACTCCTGTATTGCTTTTGCGGTTGAACAACGTATGTAACTGTGCGATTTCAGCACTTGTCCATTTTGCAGGAAATGACTTTTCGATAAAAAATATTTTTTTTCATTACAAGCTTTACTATACAGTGGAAAACGCTGATACTCCAGTATTGCGTTTGCGGTTGCACAACGTATGTAACTATGCGATTTCAGCACTTGTCCATTTTGCAGTATATGACTTTTCGATAAAAAATATTTTTTTTCAGAACAAGCTTTATTATACAGTGGAAAACGCTGATACTCCAGTACTGAGTTTGCGGATGCACAACGTATGTAACCATGCGATTTCAGCACATGTCCAATTTGCAGTATATGACTTTTCGACAAAAAATATTTTTTTTCAGTACAAGCTTTATTATACAGTGGTAAACGCTGATACTCCAGTATTGCTTTTGCGGTTGCACAACGTATGTGACTGTGCGATTTCAGCACTTGTCCATTTTGCAGTATATGACTTTTCGATAAAAAATATTTTTTTTCATTACAAGCTTTATTATACAGTGGAAAACGCTGATACTCCAGCACTGAGTTTGCGGTTGAACAACGTATGTAACTATGCGCTTTCAGCACTTATCCATTTTGCAGTATATGACTTTTCGATAAAAAATATTTTTTTTCATTACAAGCTTTATTATACAGTGGAAAATGCTGATACTCCAGTACCGAGTTTGCGGTTGCACAACGTATGTAACTATGCGATTTCAGCACTTGTCCATTTTGCAGTATATGACTTTTCGATAAAAAAAATTTTTTTTCATTACAAGCTTTTTTATACAGTGGAAAACGCTGATACTCCAGTACTGAGTTTGCGGTTGCACAACGTATGTAACTATGCGCTTTCAGCACTTGTCCATTTTGCAGTATATGACTTTTCGATAAAAAATATTTTTTTTCAGAACAAGCTTTATTATACAGTGGAAAACGCTGATACTCCAGTACTGAGTTTGCGGTTGCACAACGTATGTAACCATGCGATTTCAGCACATGTCCAATTTGCAGTATATGAATTTTCGATAAAAAATATTTTTTTTCAGTACAAGCTTTATTATACAGTGGAAAACGCTGATACTCCAGTATTGCTTTTGCGGTTGAACAACGTATGTAACTGTGCGATTTCAGCACTTGTCCATTTTGCAGGAAATGACTTTTCGATAAAAAATATTTTTTTTCATTACAAGCTTTACTATACAGTGGAAAACGCTGATACTCCAGTATTGCGTTTGCGGTTGCACAACGTATGTAACTATGCGATTTCAGCACTTGTCCATTTTGCAGTATATGACTTTTCGATAAAAAATATTTTTTTTCAGAACAAGCTTTATTATACAGTGGAAAACGCTGATACTCCAGTACTGAGTTTGCGGTTGCACAACGTATGTAACCATGCGATTTCAGCACATGTCCAATTTGCAGTATATGACTTTTCGACAAAAAATATTTTTTTTCAGTACAAGCTTTATTATACAGTGGAAAACGCTGATACTCCAGTATTGCTTTTGCGGTTGCACAACGTATGTAACTGTGCGATTTCAGCACTTGTCCATTTTGCAGGAAATGACTTTTCGATAAAAAATATTTTTTTTCATTACAAGCTTTACTATACAGTGGAAAACGCTGATACTCCAGTATTGCGTTTGCGGTTGCACAACGTATGTAACATATGCGCTTTCAGCACTTGTCCATTTTGCAGTATATGACTTTTCGATAAAAAATATTTTTTTTCAGTACAAGCTTTATTATACAGTGGAAAACGCTGATAATCCAGTACTGAGTTTGCGGTTGCACAACGTATGTAACCATGAGGTTTCAGCACTTGTCCATTTTGCAGTATATGACTTTTCGATAAAAAATATTTTTTTTCAGAACAAGCTTTATTATACAGTGGAAAACGCTGATACTCCAGTACTGAGTTTGCGGTTGCACAACGTATGTAACCATGCGATTTCAGCACATGTCCATTTTGCAGTATATGACTTTTCGATCAAAAATATTTTTTTTCAGTACAAGCTTTATTATACAGTGGAAAACGCTGATACTCCAGTACTGAGTTTGCGGTTGCACAACTTATGTAACTATGCGCTTTCAGCACTTGTCCATTTTGCAGTATATGACTTTTCGATAAAAAATATTTTTTTTCAGTACAAGCTTTATTATACAGTGGAAAACGCTGATACTCCAGTACTGAGTTTGCGGTTGCACAACGTATGTAACCATGCGATTTCAGCACTTGTCCATTTTGCAGTATATGACTTTTCGATAAAAAATATTTTTTTTCAGTACAAGCTTTATTATACAGTGGAAAACGCTGATACTCCAGTACTGAGTTTGCGGTTGCACAACGTATGTAACCATGCGATTTCAGCACATGTCCATTTTGCAGTATATGACTTTTCGATAAAAAATATTTTTTTTCAATACAAGCTTTATTATACAGTGGAAAACGCTGATACTCCAGTATTGCGTTTGCGGTTGCACAACGTATGTAACTATGCGCTTTCAACACTTGTCCATTTTGCAGTATATGACTTTTCGATAAAAAATATCTTTTTTCAGTACAAGCTTTATTATACAGTGGAAAACGCTGATACTCCAGTATTGCTTTTGCGGTTGCACAACGTATGTAACTGTGCGATTTCAGCACTTGTCCATTTTGCAGTATATGACTTTTCGATAAAAAATATTTTTTTTCATTACAAGCTTTATTATACAGTGGAAAACGCTGATACTCCAGTATTGCGTTTGCGGTTGCACAACGTATGTAACTATGCGCTTTCAGCACTTGTCCATTTTGCAGTATATGACTTTTCGATAAAAAATATTTTTTTTCAGCACAAGCTTTATTATACAGTGGAAAACGCTGATACTCCAGTACTAAGTTTGCGGTTGCACAACGTATGTAACCATGCGATTTCAGCACTTGTCCATTTTGCAGTATATGACTTTTCGATAAAAAATATTTTTTTTTAGTACAAGCTTTATTATACAGTGGAAAACGCTGATACTCCAGTATTGCTTTTGCAGTTGCACAACGTATGTAACTATGCGATTTCAGCACTTGTCCATTTTGCAGTATATGACTTTTCGATAAAAAATGTTTTTTTTTCAGTACAAGCTTTATTATACAGTGGAAAACGCTGATACTCCAGCACTGAGTTTGCGGTTGCACAACGTATGTAACTATGCGATTTCAGCACTTGTCCATTTTGCAGTATATGTCTTTTCGATAAAAAATATTTTTTTTCAGTACAAGCTTTATTATACAGTGGTAAACGCTGATACTCCAGTATTGCTTTTGCGGTTGCACAACGTATGTGACTGTGCGATTTCAGCACTTGTCCATTTTGCAGTATATGACTTTTCGATAAAAAATATTTTTTTTCATTACAAGCTTTATTATACAGTGGAAAACGCTGATACTCCAGTACTGAGTTTGCGGTTGAACAACGTATGTAACTATGCGCTTTCAGCACTTATCCATTTTGCAGTATATGACTTTTCGATAAAAAATATTTTTTTTCATTACAAGCTTTATTATACAGTGGAAAACGCTGATACTCCAGTACTGAGTTTGCGGTTGCACAACGTATGTAACTATGCGATTTCAGCACTTGTCCATTTTGCAGTATATGACTTTTCGATAAAAAATATTTTTTTTCATTACAAGCTTTATTATACAGTGGAAAACGCTGATACTCCAGTACTGAGTTTGCGGTTGCACAACGTATGTAACTGTGCGATTTCAGCACTTGTCCATTTTGCAGTATATGACTTTTCGACAAAAAATGTTTTTTTTTTCAGTACAAGCTTTATTATACAGTGGAAAACGCTGATACTCCAGTACTGAGTTTGCGGTTGCACAACGTATGTAACCATGCGATTTCAGCACATGTCCATTTTGCAGTATATGACTTTTCGATAAAAAATATTTTTTTTCAATACAAGCTTTATTATACAGTGGAAAACGCTGATACTCCAGTATTGCGTTTGCGGTTGCACAACGTATGTAACTATGCGCTTTCAACACTTGTCCATTTTGCAGTATATGACTTTTCGATAAAAAATATCTTTTTTCAGTACAAGCTTTATTATACAGTGGAAAACGCTGATACTCCAGTATTGCTTTTGCGGTTGCACAACGTATGTAACTGTGCGATTTCAGCACTTGTCCATTTTGCAGTATATGACTTTTCGATAAAAAATATTTTTTTTCATTACAAGCTTTATTATACAGTGGAAAACGCTGATACTCCAGTATTGCGTTTGCGGTTGCACAACGTATGTAACTATGCGCTTTCAGCACTTGTCCATTTTGCAGTATATGACTTTTCGATAAAAAATATTTTTTTTCAGCACAAGCTTTATTATACAGTGGAAAACGCTGATACTCCAGAACTAAGTTTGCGGTTGCACAACGTATGTAACCATGCGATTTCAGCACTTGTCCATTTTGCAGTATATGACTTTTCGATAAAAAATATTTTTTTTCAGTACAAGCTTTATTATACAGTGGAAAACGCTGATACTCCAGTATTGCTTTTGCGGTTGCACAACGTATGTAACTGTGCGATTTCAGCACTTGTCCATTTTGCAGTATATGACTTTTCGATAAAAAATGTTTTTTTTTCAGTACAAGCTTTATTATACAGTGGAAAACGCTGATACTCCAGCACTGAGTTTGCGGTTGCACAACGTATGTAACTATGCGATTTCAGCACTTGTCCATTTTGCAGTATATGTCTTTTCGATAAAAAATATTTTTTTTCAGTACAAGCTTTATTATACAGTGGTAAACGCTGATACTCCAGTATTGCTTTTGCGGTTGCACAACGTATGTGACTGTGCGATTTCAGCACTTGTCCATTTTGCAGTATATGACTTTTCGATAAAAAATATTTTTTTTCTGTACAAGCTTTATTATACAGTGGAAAACGCTAATACTCCAGTACTGAGTTTGCGGTTGCACAACGTATGTAACTATGCGATTTCAGCACTTGTCCATTTTGCAGTATATGACTTTTCGATAAAAAATATTTTTTTTCATTACAAGCTTTATTATACAGTGGAAAACGCTGATAATCCAGTATTGCGTTTGCGGTTGCACAACGTATGTAACTATAATGCGCTTTCAGCACTTGTCCATTTTGCAGTATATGACTTTTCGATAAAAAATATTTTTTTTCAGTACAAGCTTTATTATACAGTGGAAAACGCTGATACTCCAGTACTGAGTTTGCGGTTGCACAACGTATGTAACTATGCGATTTCAGCACTTGTCCATTTTGCAGTATATGACTTTTCGATAAAAAATATTTTTTTTCATTACAAGCTTTATTATACAGTGGAAAACGCTAATACTCCAGTATTGCGTTTGCGGTTGCACAACGTATGTAACTATGCGATTTCAGCACTTGTCCATTTTGCAGTATATGACTTTTCGATAAACAATATTTTTTTTCAATACAAGCTTTATTATACAGTGGAAAACGCTGATACTCCAGTACTGAGTTTGCGGTTGCACAACGTATGTAACAATGCGATTTCAGCACTTGTCCATTTTGCAGTATATGACTTTTCGATAAAAAATATTTTTTTTTAGTACAAGCTTTATTATACAGTGAAAAACGCTGGTACTCCAGTATTGCTTTTGCGGTTGCACAACGTGTGTAACTATGCGATTTCAGCACTTGTCCATTTTGCAGTATATGACTTTTCGATAAAAAATATTTTTTTTCTGTACAAGTTTATTATACAGTGGAAAACGCTGATACTCCAGTACTGAGTTTGCGGTTGCACAACGTATGTAACTATGCGATTTCAGCACTTGTCCATTTTGCAGTATATGACTTTTCGATAAAAAATATTTTTTTTCATTACAAGCTTTATTACACAGTGGAAAACGCTGATACTCCAGTACTGAGTTTGCGGTTGCACAACTTATGTAACTATGCGCTTTCAGCACTTGTCCATTTTGCAGTATATGACTTTTCGATAAAAAATATTTTTTTTCAGTACAAGCTTTATTATACAGTGGAAAACGCTGATACTCCAGTACTGAGTTTGCGGTTGCACAACGTATGTAACCATGCGATTTCAGCACTTGTCCATTTTGCAGTATATGACTTTTCGATAAAAAATATTTTTTTTCAGTACAAGCTTTATTATACAGTGGAAAACGCTGATACTCCAGTACTGAGTTTGCGGTTGCACAACGTATGTAACCATGCGATTTCAGCACATGTCCATTTTGCAGTATATGACTTTTCGATAAAAAATATTTTTTTTCAATACAAGCTTTATTATACAGTGGAAAACGCTGATACTCCAGTATTGCGTTTGCGGTTGCACAACGTATGTAACTATGCGCTTTCAACACTTGTCCATTTTGCAGTATATGACTTTTCGATAAAAAATATCTTTTTTCAGTACAAGCTTTATTATACAGTGGAAAACGCTGATACTCCAGTATTGCTTTTGCGGTTGCACAACGTATGTAACTGTGCGATTTCAGCACTTGTCCATTTTGCAGTATATGACTTTTCGATAAAAAATATTTTTTTTCATTACAAGCTTTATTATACAGTGGAAAACGCTGATACTCCAGTATTGCGTTTGCGGTTGCACAACGTATGTAACTATGCGCTTTCAGCACTTGTCCATTTTGCAGTATATGACTTTTCGATAAAAAATATTTTTTTTCAGCACAAGCTTTATTATACAGTGGAAAACGCTGATACTCCAGTACTAAGTTTGCGGTTGCACAACGTATGTAACCATGCGATTTCAGCACTTGTCCATTTTGCAGTATATGACTTTTCGATAAAAAATATTTTTTTTTAGTACAAGCTTTATTATACAGTGGAAAACGCTGATACTCCAGTATTGCTTTTGCAGTTGCACAACGTATGTAACTATGCGATTTCAGCACTTGTCCATTTTGCAGTATATGACTTTTCGATAAAAAATGTTTTTTTTTCAGTACAAGCTTTATTATACAGTGGAAAACGCTGATACTCCAGCACTGAGTTTGCGGTTGCACAACGTATGTAACTATGCGATTTCAGCACTTGTCCATTTTGCAGTATATGTCTTTTCGATAAAAAATATTTTTTTTCAGTACAAGCTTTATTATACAGTGGTAAACGCTGATACTCCAGTATTGCTTTTGCGGTTGCACAACGTATGTGACTGTGCGATTTCAGCACTTGTCCATTTTGCAGTATATGACTTTTCGATAAAAAATATTTTTTTTCATTACAAGCTTTATTATACAGTGGAAAACGCTGATACTCCAGTACTGAGTTTGCGGTTGAACAACGTATGTAACTATGCGCTTTCAGCACTTATCCATTTTGCAGTATATGACTTTTCGATAAAAAATATTTTTTTTCATTACAAGCTTTATTATACAGTGGAAAACGCTGATACTCCAGTACTGAGTTTGCGGTTGCACAACGTATGTAACTATGCGATTTCAGCACTTGTCCATTTTGCAGTATATGACTTTTCGATAAAAAATATTTTTTTTCATTACAAGCTTTATTATACAGTGGAAAACGCTGATACTCCAGTACTGAGTTTGCGGTTGCACAACGTATGTAACTGTGCGATTTCAGCACTTGTCCATTTTGCAGTATATGACTTTTCGACAAAAAATGTTTTTTTTTTCAGTACAAGCTTTATTATACAGTGGAAAACGCTGATACTCCAGTACTGAGTTTGCGGTTGCACAACGTATGTAACCATGCGATTTCAGCACATGTCCATTTTGCAGTATATGACTTTTCGACAAAAAATATTTTTTTTCAATACAAGCTTTATTATACAGTGGAAAACGCTGATACTCCAGTATTGCGTTTGCGGTTGCACAACGTATGTAACTATGCGCTTTCAACACTTGTCCATTTTGCAGTATATGACTTTTCGATAAAAAATATCTTTTTTCAGTACAAGCTTTATTATACAGTGGAAAACGCTGATACTCCAGTATTGCTTTTGCGGTTGCACAACGTATGTAACTGTGCGATTTCAGCACTTGTCCATTTTGCAGTATATGACTTTTCGATAAAAAATATTTTTTTTCATTACAAGCTTTATTATACAGTGGAAAACGCTGATACTCCAGTATTGCGTTTGCGGTTGCACAACGTATGTAACTATGCGCTTTCAGCACTTGTCCATTTTGCAGTATATGACTTTTCGATAAAAAATATTTTTTTTCAGCACAAGCTTTATTATACAGTGGAAAACGCTGATACTCCAGAACTAAGTTTGCGGTTGCACAACGTATGTAACCATGCGATTTCAGCACTTGTCCATTTTGCAGTATATGACTTTTCGATAAAAAATATTTTTTTTCAGTACAAGCTTTATTATACAGTGGAAAACGCTGATACTCCAGTATTGCTTTTGCGGTTGCACAACGTATGTAACTGTGCGATTTCAGCACTTGTCCATTTTGCAGTATATGACTTTTCGATAAAAAATGTTTTTTTTTCAGTACAAGCTTTATTATACAGTGGAAAACGCTGATACTCCAGCACTGAGTTTGCGGTTGCACAACGTATGTAACTATGCGATTTCAGCACTTGTCCATTTTGCAGTATATGTCTTTTCGATAAAAAATATTTTTTTTCAGTACAAGCTTTATTATACAGTGGTAAACGCTGATACTCCAGTATTGCTTTTGCGGTTGCACAACGTATGTGACTGTGCGATTTCAGCACTTGTCCATTTTGCAGTATATGACTTTTCGATAAAAAATATTTTTTTTCTGTACAAGCTTTATTATACAGTGGAAAACGCTAATACTCCAGTACTGAGTTTGCGGTTGCACAACGTATGTAACTATGCGATTTCAGCACTTGTCCATTTTGCAGTATATGACTTTTCGATAAAAAATATTTTTTTTCATTACAAGCTTTATTATACAGTGGAAAACGCTGATAATCCAGTATTGCGTTTGCGGTTGCACAACGTATGTAACTATAATGCGCTTTCAGCACTTGTCCATTTTGCAGTATATGACTTTTCGATAAAAAATATTTTTTTTCAGTACAAGCTTTATTATACAGTGGAAAACGCTGATACTCCAGTACTGAGTTTGCGGTTGCACAACGTATGTAACTATGCGATTTCAGCACTTGTCCATTTTGCAGTATATGACTTTTCGATAAAAAATATTTTTTTTCATTACAAGCTTTATTATACAGTGGAAAACGCTAATACTCCAGTATTGCGTTTGCGGTTGCACAACGTATGTAACTATGCGATTTCAGCACTTGTCCATTTTGCAGTATATGACTTTTCGATAAACAATATTTTTTTTCAATACAAGCTTTATTATACAGTGGAAAACGCTGATACTCCAGTACTGAGTTTGCGGTTGCACAACGTATGTAACAATGCGATTTCAGCACTTGTCCATTTTGCAGTATATGACTTTTCGATAAAAAATATTTTTTTTTAGTACAAGCTTTATTATACAGTGAAAAACGCTGGTACTCCAGTATTGCTTTTGCGGTTGCACAACGTGTGTAACTATGCGATTTCAGCACTTGTCCATTTTGCAGTATATGACTTTTCGATAAAAAATATTTTTTTTCTGTACAAGTTTATTATACAGTGGAAAACGCTGATACTCCAGTACTGAGTTTGCGGTTGCACAACGTATGTAACTATGCGATTTCAGCACTTGTCCATTTTGCAGTATATGACTTTTCGATAAAAAATATTTTTTTTCATTACAAGCTTTATTACACAGTGGAAAACGCTGATACTCCAGTATTGCGTTTGCGGTTGCACAACGTATGTAACTATGCGCTTTCAGCACTTGTCCATTTTGCAGTATATGACTTTTCGATAAAAAATATTTTTTTTCAGTACAAGCTTTATTATACAGTGGAAAACGCTGATACTCCAGTACTGAGTTTGCGGTTGCACAACGTATGTAACTATGCGATTTCAGCACTTGTCCATTTTGCAGTATATGACTTTTCGATAAAAAATATTTTTTTTAGTACAAGCTTTATTATACAGTGGAAAACGCTGGTATTCCAGTATTGCTTTTGCGGTTGCACAACGTATGTAACCATGCGATTTCAGCACTTGTCCATTTTGCAGTATATGACTTTTCGATAAAAAATATTTTTTTTCTGTACAAGCTTTATTATACAGTGGAAAACGCTAATACTCCAGTACTGAGTTTGTGGTTGCACAACGTATGTAACTATGCGATTTCAGCACTTGTCCATTTTGCAGTATATGACTTTTCGATAAAAAATATTTTTTTTCATTACAAGCTTTATTATACAGTGGAAAACGCTGATAATCCAGTATTGCGTTTGCGGTTGCACAACGTATGTAACTATAATGCGCTTTCAGCACTTGTCCATTTTGCAGTATATGACTTTTCGATCAAAAATATTTTTTTTCAGTACAAGCTTTATTATACAGTGGAAAACGCTGATACTCCAGTACTGAGTTTGCGGTTGCACAACGTATGTAACTATGCGATTTCAGCACTTGTCCATTTTGCAGTATATGACTTTTCGATAAAAAATATTTTTTTTCAGTACAAGCTTTATTATACAGTGAAAAACGCTGATACTCCAGTATTGCTTTTGCGATTGCACAACGTATGTAACTATGCGATTTCAGCACTTGTCCATTTTGCAGTATATGACTTTTCGACAAAAAATATTTTTTTTCAGTACAAGCTTTATTATACAGTGGAAAACGCTGATACTCCAGTACTGAGTTTGCGGTTGCACAACGTATGTAACCATGCGATTTCAGCACTTGTCCATTTTGCAGTATATGACTTTTCGATAAAAAATATTTTTTTTCTGAACAAGCTTTATATGCGCTTTCAGCACATGTCCATTTTGCAGTATATGACTTTTCGATAAAAAATATTTTTTTTCATTACAAGCTTTATTATACAGTGGAAAACGCTGATACTCCAGTACTGAGTTTGCGGTTGCACAACGTATGTAACTGTGCGATTTCAGCACTTGTCCATTTTGCAGTATATGACTTTTCGACAAAAAATGTTTTTTTTTTCAGTACAAGCTTTATTATACAGTGGAAAACGCTGATACTCCAGTACTGAGTTTGCGGTTGCACAACGTATGTAACCATGCGATTTCAGCACATGTCCATTTTGCAGTATATGACTTTTCGATAAAAAATATTTTTTTTCAATACAAGCTTTATTATACAGTGGAAAACGCTGATACTCCAGTATTGCTTTTGCGGTTGCACAACGTATGTAACTATGCGCTTTCAGCACTTGTCCATTTTGCAGTATATGACTTTTCGATAAAAAATATTTTTTTTCAGCACAAGCTTTATTATACAGTGGAAAACGCTGATACTCCAGAACTGAGTTTGCGGTTGCACAACGTATGTAACTATGCGCTTTCAACACTTGTCCATTTTGCAGTATATGACTTTTCGATAAAAAATATCTTTTTTCAGTACAAGCTTTATTATACAGTGGAAAACGCTGATACTCCAGTATTGCTTTTGCGGTTGCACAACGTATGTAACTGTGCGATTTCAGCACTTGTCCATTTTGCAGTATATGACTTTTCGATAAAAAATATTTTTTTTCATTACAAGCTTTATTATACAGTGGAAAACGCTGATACTCCAGTATTGCGTTTGCGGTTGCACAACGTATGTAACTATGCGCTTTCAGCACTTGTCCATTTTGCAGTATATGACTTTTCGATAAAAAATATTTTTTTTCAGCACAAGCTTTATTATACAGTGGAAAACGCTGATACTCCAGAACTAAGTTTGCGGTTGCACAACGTATGTAACCATGCGATTTCAGCACTTGTCCATTTTGCAGTATATGACTTTTCGATAAAAAATATTTTTTTTCAGTACAAGCTTTATTATACAGTGGAAAACGCTGATACTCCAGTATTGCTTTTGCGGTTGCACAACGTATGTAACTGTGCGATTTCAGCACTTGTCCATTTTGCAGCATATGACTTTTCGATAAAAAATGTTTTTTTTTCAGTACAAGCTTTATTATACAGTGGAAAACGCTGATACTCCAGCACTGAGTTTGCGGTTGCACAACGTATGTAACTATGCGATTTCAGCACTTGTCCATTTTGCAGTATATGTCTTTTCGATAAAAAATATTTTTTTTCAGTACAAGCTTTATTATACAGTGGTAAACGCTGATACTCCAGTATTGCTTTTGCGGTTGCACAACGTATGTGACTGTGCGATTTCAGCACTTGTCCATTTTGCAGTATATGACTTTTCGATAAAAAATATTTTTTTTCTGTACAAGCTTTATTATACAGTGGAAAACGCTAATACTCCAGTACTGAGTTTGCGGTTGCACAACGTATGTAACTATGCGATTTCAGCACTTGTCCATTTTGCAGTATATGACTTTTCGATAAAAAATATTTTTTTTCATTACAAGCTTTATTATACAGTGGAAAACGCTGATAATCCAGTATTGCGTTTGCGGTTGCACAACGTATGTAACTATAATGCGCTTTCAGCACTTGTCCATTTTGCAGTATATGACTTTTCGATAAAAAATATTTTTTTTCAGTACAAGCTTTATTATACAGTGGAAAACGCTGATACTCCAGTACTGAGTTTGCGGTTGCACAACGTATGTAACTATGCGATTTCAGCACTTGTCCATTTTGCAGTATATGACTTTTCGATAAAAAATATTTTTTTTCATTACAAGCTTTATTATACAGTGGAAAACGCTAATACTCCAGTATTGCGTTTGCGGTTGCACAACGTATGTAACTATGCGATTTCAGCACATGTCCATTTTGCAGTATATGACTTTTCGATAAAAAATATTTTTTTTCAATACAAGCTTTATTATACAGTGGAAAACGCTGATACTCCAGTATTGCGTTTGCGGTTGCACAACGTATGTAACTATGCGCTTTCAACACTTGTCCATTTTGCAGTATATGACTTTTCGATAAAAAATATCTTTTTTCAGTACAAGCTTTATTATACAGTGGAAAACGCTGATACTCCAGTATTGCTTTTGCGGTTGCACAACGTATGTAACTGTGCGATTTCAGCACTTGTCCATTTTGCAGTATATGACTTTTCGATAAAAAATATTTTTTTTCATTACAAGCTTTATTATACAGTGGAAAACGCTGATACTCCAGTATTGCGTTTGCGGTTGCACAACGTATGTAACTATGCGCTTTCAGCACTTGTCCATTTTGCAGTATATGACTTTTCGATAAAAAATATTTTTTTTCAGCACAAGCTTTATTATACAGTGGAAAACGCTGATACTACAGAACTAAGTTTGCGGTTGCACAACGTATGTAACCATGCGATTTCAGCACTTGTCCATTTTGCAGTATATGACTTTTCGATAAAAAATATTTTTTTTCAGTACAAGCTTTATTATACAGTGGAAAACGCTGATACTCCAGTATTGCTTTTGCGGTTGCACAACGTATGTAACTGTGCGATTTCAGCACTTGTCCATTTTGCAGTATATGACTTTTCGATAAAAAATGTTTTTTTTTCAGTACAAGCTTTATTATACAGTGGAAAACGCTGATACTCCAGCACTGAGTTTGCGGTTGCACAACGTATGTAACTATGCGATTTCAGCACTTGTCCATTTTGCAGTATATGTCTTTTCGATAAAAAATATTTTTTTTCAGTACAAGCTTTATTATACAGTGGTAAACGCTGATACTCCAGTATTGCTTTTGCGGTTGCACAACGTATGTGACTGTGCGATTTCAGCACTTGTCCATTTTGCAGTATATGACTTTTCGATAAAAAATATTTTTTTTCTGTACAAGCTTTATTATACAGTGGAAAACGCTAATACTCCAGTACTGAGTTTGCGGTTGCACAACGTATGTAACTATGCGATTTCAGCACTTGTCCATTTTGCAGTATATGACTTTTCGATAAAAAATATTTTTTTTCATTACAAGCTTTATTATACAGTGGAAAACGCTGATAATCCAGTATTGCGTTTGCGGTTGCACAACGTATGTAACTATAATGCGCTTTCAGCACTTGTCCATTTTGCAGTATATGACTTTTCGATAAAAAATATTTTTTTTCAGTACAAGCTTTATTATACAGTGGAAAACGCTGATACTCCAGTACTGAGTTTGCGGTTGCACAACGTATGTAACTATGCGATTTCAGCACTTGTCCATTTTGCAGTATATGACTTTTCGATAAAAAATATTTTTTTTCATTACAAGCTTTATTATACAGTGGAAAACGCTAATACTCCAGTATTGCGTTTGCGGTTGCACAACGTATGTAACTATGCGATTTCAGCACTTGTCCATTTTGCAGTATATGACTTTTCGATAAACAATATTTTTTTTCATTACAAGCTTTATTATACAGTGGAAAACGCTGATACTCCAGTACTGAGTTTGCGGTTGCACAACGTATGTAACAATGCGATTTCAGCACTTGTCCATTTTGCAGTATATGACTTTTCGATAAAAAATATTTTTTTTTAGTACAAGCTTTATTATACAGTGAAAAACGCTGGTACTCCAGTATTGCTTTTGCGGTTGCACAACGTGTGTAACTATGCGATTTCAGCACTTGTCCATTTTGCAGTATATGACTTTTCGATAAAAAATATTTTTTTTCTGTACAAGTTTATTATACAGTGGAAAACGCTGATACTCCAGTACTGAGTTTGCGGTTGCACAACGTATGTAACTATGCGATTTCAGCACTTGTCCATTTTGCAGTATATGACTTTTCGATAAAAAATATTTCTTTTCATTACAAGCTTTATTACACAGTGGAAAACGCTGATATTCCAGTATTGCGTTTGCGGTTGCACAACGTATGTAACTATGCGCTTTCAGCACTTGTCCATTTTGCAGTATATGACTTTTCGATAAAAAATATTTTTTTTCAGTACAAGCTTTATTATACAGTGGAAAACGCTGATACTCCAGTACTGAGTTTGCGGTTGCACAACGTATGTAACTATGCGATTTCAGCACTTGTCCATTTTGCAGTATATGAGTTTTCGATAAAAAATATTTTTTTTAGTACAAGCTTTATTATACAGTGGAAAACGCTGGTATTCCAGTATTGCTTTTGCGGTTGCACAACGTATGTAACCATGCGATTTCAGCACTTGTCCATTTTGCAGTATATGACTTTTCGATAAAAAATATTTTTTTTCTGTACAAGCTTTATTATACAGTGGAAAACGCTAATACTCCAGTACTGAGTTTGTGGTTGCACAACGTATGTAACTATGCGATTTCAGCACTTGTCCATTTTGCAGTATATGACTTTTCGATAAAAAATATTTTTTTTCATTACAAGCTTTATTATACAGTGGAAAACGCTGATAATCCAGTATTGCGTTTGCGGTTGCACAACGTATGTAACTATAATGCGCTTTCAGCACTTGTCCATTTTGCAGTATATGACTTTTCGATCAAAAATATTTTTTTTCAGTACAAGCTTTATTATACAGTGGAAAACGCTGATACTCCAGTACTGAGTTTGCGGTTGCACAACGTATGTAACTATGCGATTTCAGCACTTGTCCATTTTGCAGTATATGACTTTTCGATAAAAAATATTTTTTTTTCAGTACAAGCTTTATTATACAGTGAAAAACGCTGATACTCCAGTATTGCTTTTGCGATTGCACAACGTATGTAACTATGCGATTTCAGCACTTGTCCATTTTGCAGTATATGACTTTTCGACAAAAAATATTTTTTTTCAGTACAAGCTTTATTATACAGTGGAAAACGCTGATACTCCAGTACTGAGTTTGCGGTTGCACAACGTATGTAACCATGCGATTTCAGCACTTGTCCATTTTGCAGTATATGACTTTTCGATAAAAAATATTTTTTTTCTGAACAAGCTTTATATGCGCTTTCAGCACATGTCCATTTTGCAGTATATGACTTTTCGATAAAAAATATTTTTTTTCAGTACAAGCTTTATTATACAGTGGAAAACGCTGATACTCCAGTACTGAGTTTGCGGTTGCACAACGTATTTAACCATGCGATTTCAGCACTTGTCCATTTTGCAATATATGACTTTTCGATAAAAAATATTTTTTTTCAGAACAAGCTTTATTATACAGTGGAAAACGCTGATACTCCAGTACTGAGTTTGCGGTTGCACAACGTATGTAACCATGCGATTTCAGCACATGTCCAATTTGCAGTATATGACTTTTCGATAAAAAATATTTTTTTTCAGTACAAGCTTTATTATACAGTGGAAAACGCTGATACTCCAGTACTGAGTTTGCGGTTGCACGACGTATGTAACTATGCGATTTCAGCACTTGTCCATTTTGCAGTATATGACTTTTCGATAAAAAATATTTTTTTTTAGTACAAGCTTTATTATACTGTGGAAAATGCTGGTACTCCAGTATTGCTTTTGCGGTTGCACAACGTATGTAACTATGCGATTTCAGCACATGTCCAATTTGCAGTATATGACTTTCCGATAAAAAATATTTTTTTTCTGTACAAGTTTATTATACAGTGGAAAACGCTGATACTCCAGTACTGAGTTTGCGGTTGCACAACGTATGTAACCATGCGATTTCAGCACATGTCCAATTTGCAGTATATGACTTTTCGATAAAAAATATTTTTTTTCAGTACAAGCTTTATTATACAGTGGAAAACGCTGATACTCCAGTACTGAGTTTGCGGTTGCACGACGTATGTAACTATGCGATTTCAGCACTTGTCCATTTTGCAGTATATGACTTTTCGATAAAAAATATTTTTTTTTAGTACAAGCTTTATTATACTGTGGAAAATGCTGGTACTCCAGTATTGCTTTTGCGGTTGCACAACGTATGTAACTATGCGATTTCAGTACTTGTCCATTTTGCAGTATATGACTTTCCGATAAAAAATATTTTTTTTCTGTACAAGCTTTATTATACAGTGGTAAACGCTGATACTCCAGTATTGCTTTTGCGGTTGCACAACGTATGTAACTGTGCGATTTCAGCACTTGTCCATTTTGCAGTATATGACTTTTCGATAAAAAATGTTTTTTTTTCAGTACAAGCTTTATTATACAGTGGAAAACCCTGATACTCCACCACTGAGTTTGCGGTTGCACAACGTATGTAACTATGCGATTTCAGCACTTGTCCATTTTGCAGTATATGACTTTTCGATACAAAAATATTTTTTTTCAGTACAAGCTTTATTATACAGTGGTAAACGCTAATACTCCAGTACTGAGTTTGTGGTTGCACAACGTATGTAACTATGCGATTTCAGCACTTGTCCATTTTGCAGTATATGACTTTTCGATAAAAAATATTTTTTTTCATTACAAGCTTTATTATACAGTGGAAAACGCTGATAATCCAGTATTGCGTTTGCGGTTGCACAACGTATGTAACTATAATGCGCTTTCAGCACTTGTCCATTTTGCAGTATATGACTTTTCGATCAAAAATATTTTTTTTCAGTACAAGCTTTATTATACAGTGGAAAACGCTGATACTCCAGTACTGAGTTTGCGGTTGCACAACGTATGTAACTATGCGATTTCAGCACTTGTCCATTTTGCAGTATATGACTTTTCGATAAAAAATATTTTTTTTCAGTACAAGCTTTATTATACAGTGAAAAACGCTGATACTCCAGTATTGCTTTTGCGATTGCACAACGTATGTAACTATGCGATTTCAGCACTTGTCCATTTTGCAGTATATGACTTTTCGACAAAAAATATTTTTTTTCAGTACAAGCTTTATTATACAGTGGAAAACGCTGATACTCCAGTACTGAGTTTGCGGTTGCACAACGTATGTAACCATGTGATTTCAGCACTTGTCCATTTTGCAGTATATGACTTTTCGATAAAAAATATTTTTTTTCTGAACAAGCTTTATATGCGCTTTCAGCACATGTCCATTTTGCAGTATATGACTTTTCGATAAAAAATATTTTTTTTCAGTACAAGCTTTATTATACAGTGGAAAACGCTGATACTCCAGTACTGAGTTTGCGGTTGCACAACGTATTTAACCATGCGATTTCAGCACTTGTCCATTTTGCAATATATGACTTTTCGATAAAAAATATTTTTTTTCAGAACAAGCTTTATTATACAGTGGAAAACGCTGATACTCCAGTACTGAGTTTGCGGTTGCACAACGTATGTAACCATGCGATTTCAGCACATGTCCAATTTGCAGTATATGACTTTTCGATAAAAAATATTTTTTTTCAGTACAAGCTTTATTATACAGTGGAAAACGCTGATACTCCAGTACTGAGTTTGCGGTTGCACGACGTATGTAACTATGCGATTTCAGCACTTGTCCATTTTGCAGTATATGACTTTTCGATAAAAAATATTTTTTTTTAGTACAAGCTTTATTATACTGTGGAAAATGCTGGTACTCCAGTATTGCTTTTGCGGTTGCACAACGTATGTAACTATGCGATTTCAGCACATGTCCAATTTGCAGTATATGACTTTCCGATAAAAAATATTTTTTTTCTGTACAAGTTTATTATACAGTGGAAAACGCTGATACTCCAGTACTGAGTTTGCGGTTGCACAACGTATGTAACCATGCGATTTCAGCACATGTCCAATTTGCAGTATATGACTTTTCGATAAAAAATATTTTTTTTCAGTACAAGCTTTATTATACAGTGGAAAACGCTGATACTCCAGTACTGAGTTTGCGGTTGCACGACGTATGTAACTATGCGATTTCAGCACTTGTCCATTTTGCAGTATATGACTTTTCGATAAAAAATATTTTTTTTTAGTACAAGCTTTATTATACTGTGGAAAATGCTGGTACTCCAGTATTGCTTTTGCGGTTGCACAACGTATGTAACTATGCGATTTCAGTACTTGTCCATTTTGCAGTATATGACTTTCCGATAAAAAATATTTTTTTTCTGTACAAGCTTTATTATACAGTGGTAAACGCTGATACTCCAGTATTGCTTTTGCGGTTGCACAACGTATGTAACTGTGCGATTTCAGCACTTGTCCATTTTGCAGTATATGACTTTTCGATAAAAAATGTTTTTTTTTCAGTACAAGCTTTATTATACAGTGGAAAACCCTGATACTCCAGCACTGAGTTTGCGGTTGCACAACGTATGTAACTATGCGATTACAGCACTTGTCCATTTTGCAGTATATGACTTTTCGATACAAAAATATTTTTTTTCAGTACAAGCTTTATTATACAGTGGTAAACGCTGATACTCCAGTATTGCTTTTGCGGTTGCACAACGTATGTGACTGTGCGATTTCAGCACTTGTCCATTTTGCAGTATATGACTTTTCGATAAAAAATATTTTTTTTCATTACAAGCTTTATTATACAGTGGAAAACGCTGATACTCCAGCACTGAGTTTGCGGTTGAACAACGTATGTAACTATGCGCTTTCAGCACTTATCCATTTTGCAGTATATGACTTTTCGATAAAAAATATTTTTTTTCATTACAAGCTTTATTATACAGTGGAAAACGCTGATACTCCAGTACCGAGTTTGCGGTTGCACAACGTATGTAACTATGCGATTTCAGCACTTGTCCATTTTGCAGTATATGACTTTTCGATAAAAAATATTTTTTTTCATTACAAGCTTTTTTATACAGTGGAAAACGCTGATACTCCAGTACTGAGTTTGCGGTTGCACAACGTATGTAACTATGCGCTTTCAGCACTTGTCCATTTTGCAGTATATGACTTTTCGATAAAAAATATTTTTTTTCAGAACAAGCTTTATTATACAGTGGAAAACGCTGATACTCCAGTACTGAGTTTGCGGTTGCACAACGTATGTAACCATGCGATTTCAGCACATGTCCAATTTGCAGTATATGAATTTTCGATAAAAAATATTTTTTTTCAGTACAAGCTTTATTATACAGTGGAAAACGCTGATACTCCAGTATTGCTTTTGCGGTTGAACAACGTATGTAACTGTGCGATTTCAGCACTTGTCCATTTTGCAGGAAATGACTTTTCGATAAAAAATATTTTTTTTCATTACAAGCTTTACTATACAGTGGAAAACGCTGATACTCCAGTATTGCGTTTGCGGTTGCACAACGTATGTAACTATGCGATTTCAGCACTTGTCCATTTTGCAGTATATGACTTTTCGATAAAAAATATTTTTTTTCAGAACAAGCTTTATTATACAGTGGAAAACGCTGATACTCCAGTACTGAGTTTGCGGTTGCACAACGTATGTAACCATGCGATTTCAGCACATGTCCAATTTGCAGTATATGACTTTTCGACAAAAAATATTTTTTTTCAGTACAAGCTTTATTATACAGTGGAAAACGCTGATACTCCAGTATTGCTTTTGCGGTTGCACAACGTATGTAACTGTGCGATTTCAGCACTTGTCCATTTTGCAGGAAATGACTTTTCGATAAAAAATATTTTTTTTCATTACAAGCTTTACTATACAGTGGAAAACGCTGATACTCCAGTATTGCGTTTGCGGTTGCACAACGTATGTAACATATGCGCTTTCAGCACTTGTCCATTTTGCAGTATATGACTTTTCGATAAAAAATATTTTTTTTCAGTACAAGCTTTATTATACAGTGGAAAACGCTGATAATCCAGTACTGAGTTTGCGGTTGCACAACGTATGTAACCATGAGGTTTCAGCACTTGTCCATTTTGCAGTATATGACTTTTCGATAAAAAATATTTTTTTTCAGAACAAGCTTTATTATACAGTGGAAAACGCTGATACTCCAGTACTGAGTTTGCGGTTGCACAACTTATGTAACTATGCGCTTTCAGCACTTGTCCATTTTGCAGTATATGACTTTTCGATAAAAAATATTTTTTTTCAGTACAAGCTTTATTATACAGTGGAAAACGCTGATACTCCAGTACTGAGTTTGCGGTTGCACAACGTATGTAACCATGCGATTTCAGCACTTGTCCATTTTGCAGTATATGACTTTTCGATAAAAAATATTTTTTTTCAGTACAAGCTTTATTATACAGTGGAAAACGCTGATACTCCAGTACTGAGTTTGCGGTTGCACAACGTATGTAACCATGCGATTTCAGCACATGTCCATTTTGCAGTATATGACTTTTCGATAAAAAATATTTTTTTTCAATACAAGCTTTATTATACAGTGGAAAACGCTGATACTCCAGTATTGCGTTTGCGGTTGCACAACGTATGTAACTATGCGCTTTCAACACTTGTCCATTTTGCAGTATATGACTTTTCGATAAAAAATATCTTTTTTCAGTACAAGCTTTATTATACAGTGGAAAACGCTGATACTCCAGTATTGCTTTTGCGGTTGCACAACGTATGTAACTGTGCGATTTCAGCACTTGTCCATTTTGCAGTATATGACTTTTCGATAAAAAATATTTTTTTTCATTACAAGCTTTATTATACAGTGGAAAACGCTGATACTCCAGTATTGCGTTTGCGGTTGCACAACGTATGTAACTATGCGCTTTCAGCACTTGTCCATTTTGCAGTATATGACTTTTCGATAAAAAATATTTTTTTTCAGCACAAGCTTTATTATACAGTGGAAAACGCTGATACTCCAGTACTAAGTTTGCGGTTGCACAACGTATGTAACCATGCGATTTCAGCACTTGTCCATTTTGCAGTATATGACTTTTCGATAAAAAATATTTTTTTTCAGTTCAAGCTTTATTATACAGTGGAAAACGCTGATACTCCAGTATTGCTTTTGCAGTTGCACAACGTATGTAACTGTGCGATTTCAGCACTTGTCCATTTTGCAGTATATGACTTTTCGATAAAAAATGTTTTTTTTTCAGTACAAGCTTTATTATACAGTGGAAAACTCTGATACTCCAGCACTGAGTTTGCGGTTGCACAACGTATGTAACTATGCGATTTCAGCACTTGTCCATTTTGCAGTATATGTCTTTTCGATAAAAAATATTTTTTTTCAGTACAAGCTTTATTATACAGTGGTAAACGCTGATACTCCAGTATTGCTTTTGCGGTTGCACAACGTATGTGACTGTGCGATTTCAGCACTTGTCCATTTTGCAGTATATGACTTTTCGATAAAAAATATTTTTTTTCATTACAAGCTTTATTATACAGTGGAAAACGCTGATACTCCAGTACTGAGTTTGCGGTTGAACAACGTATGTAACTATGCGCTTTCAGCACTTATCCATTTTGCAGTATATGACTTTTCGATAAAAAATATTTTTTTTCATTACAAGCTTTATTATACAGTGGAAAACGCTGATACTCCAGTACTGAGTTTGCGGTTGCACAACGTATGTAACTATGCGATTTCAGCACTTGTCCATTTTGCAGTATATGACTTTTCGATAAAAAATATTTTTTTTCATTACAAGCTTTATTATACAGTGGAAAACGCTGATACTCCAGTACTGAGTTTGCGGTTGCACAACGTATGTAACTGTGCGATTTCAGCACTTGTCCATTTTGCAGTATATGACTTTTCGACAAAAAATGTTTTTTTTTTCAGTACAAGCTTTATTATACTGTGGAAAACGCTGATACTCCAGTACTGAGTTTGCGGTTGCACAACGTATGTAACCATGCGATTTCAGCACATGTCCATTTTGCAGTATATGACTTTTCGATAAAAAATATTTTTTTTCAATACAAGCTTTATTATACAGTGGAAAACGCTGATACTCCAGTATTGCGTTTGCGGTTGCACAACGTATGTAACTATGCGCTTTCAACACTTGTCCATTTTGCAGTATATGACTTTTCGATAAAAAATATCTTTTTTCAGTACAAGCTTTATTATACAGTGGAAAACGCTGATACTCCAGTATTGCTTTTGCGGTTGCACAACGTATGTAACTGTGCGATTTCAGCACTTGTCCATTTTGCAGTATATGACTTTTCGATAAAAAATATTTTTTTTCATTACAAGCTTTATTATACAGTGGAAAACGCTGATACTCCAGTATTGCGTTTGCGGTTGCACAACGTATGTAACTATGCGCTTTCAGCACTTGTCCATTTTGCAGTATATGACTTTTCGATAAAAAATATTTTTTTTCAGCACAAGCTTTATTATACAGTGGAAAACGCTGATACTCCAGAACTAAGTTTGCGGTTGCACAACGTATGTAACCATGCGATTTCAGCACTTGTCCATTTTGCAGTATATGACTTTTCGATAAAAAATATTTTTTTTCAGTACAAGCTTTATTATACAGTGGAAAACGCTGATACTCCAGTATTGCTTTTGCGGTTGCACAACGTATGTAACTGTGCGATTTCAGCACTTGTCCATTTTGCAGTATATGACTTTTCGATAAAAAATGTTTTTTTTTCAGTACAAGCTTTATTATACAGTGGAAAACGCTGATACTCCAGCACTGAGTTTGCGGTTGCACAACGTATGTAACTATGCGATTTCAGCACTTGTCCATTTTGCAGTATATGTCTTTTCGATAAAAAATATTTTTTTTCAGTACAAGCTTTATTATACAGTGGTAAACGCTGATACTCCAGTATTGCTTTTGCGGTTGCACAACGTATGTGACTGTGCGATTTCAGCACTTGTCCATTTTGCAGTATATGACTTTTCGATAAAAAATATTTTTTTTCATTACAAGCTTTATTATA
Source organism: Ascidia mentula (assembly GCF_947561715.1). Lineage (NCBI taxonomy): Eukaryota > Metazoa > Chordata > Ascidiacea > Phlebobranchia > Ascidiidae > Ascidia > Ascidia mentula. The sequence continues at coordinate 7,032,387 of NC_138574.1, read as the reverse complement.
CAGTGGAAAACGCTGATACTCCAGTACTGAGTTTGCGGTTGAACAACGTATGTAACTATGCGCTTTCAGCACTTATCCATTTTGCAGTATATGACTTTTCGATAAAAAATATTTTTTTTCATTACAAGCTTTATTATACAGTGGAAAACGCTGATACTCCAGTACTAAGTTTGCGGTTGCACAACGTATGTAACTATGCGATTTCAGCACTTGTCCATTTTGCAGTATATGACTTTTCGATAAAAAATATTTTTTTTCAGTACAAGCTTTATTATACAGTGGAAAACGCTGATTCTCCAGTAATGAGTTTGCGGTTGCACAACGTATGTAACTATGCGATTTCAGCATTTGTCCATTTTGCAGTATATGACTTTTCGATAAAAAATATTTTTTTTTAGTACAAGCTTTATTATACAGTGGAAAACGCTGGTACTCCAGTATTGCTTTTGCGGTTGCACAACGTATGTAACCATGCGATTTCAACACTTGTCCATTTTGCAGTATATGACTTTTCGATAAAAAATATTTTTTTTCATTACAAGCTTTATTATACAGTGGAAAACGCTGATACTCCAGTATTGCTTTTGCGGTTGCACAACGTATGTAACCATGCGATTTCAACACTTGTCCATTTTGCAGTATATGACTTTTCGATAAAAAATATTTTTTTTCATTACAAGCTTTATTATACAGTGGAAAACGCTGATACTCCAGTACTGAGTTTGCGGTTGCACAACGTATGTAACCATGCGATTTCAGCACTTGTCCATTTTGCAGTATATGACTTTTCGATAAAAAATATTTGTTTTCAGAACAAGCTTTATTATACAGTGGAAAACGCTGATACTCCAGTACTGAGTTTGCGGTTGCACAACGTATGTAACCATGCGATTTCAGCACTTGTCCATTTTGCAGTATATGACTTTTCGATAAAAAATATTTTTTTTCAGTACAAGCTTTATTATACAGTGGAAAACGCTGATACTCCAGTACTGAGTTTGCGGTTGCACGACGTATGTAACTATGCGATTTCAGCACTTGTCCATTTTGCAGTATATGACTTTTCGATAAAAAATATTTTTTTTTAGTACAAGCTTTATTATACTGTGGAAAATGCTGGTACTCCAGTATTGCTTTTGCGGTTGCTCAACGTATGTAACTATGCGATTTCAGCACTTGTCCATTTTGCAGTATATGACTTTCCGATAATAAATATTTTTTTTTGTACAAGCTTTATTATACAGTGGAAAACGCTGATACTCCAGTACTGAGTTTGCGGTTGCACAACGTATGTAACCATGCGATTTCAGCACTTGTCCATTTTGCAGTATATGACTTTTCGATAAAAAATTTTTTTTTTCAGTACAAGCTTTATTATACAGTGGAAAACGCTGATACTCCAGTACTGAGTTTGCGGTTGCACAACGTATGTAACTGTGCGATTTCAGCACTTGTCCATTTTGCAGTATATGACTTTTCGATAAAAAATGTTTTTTTTCAGTACAAGCTTTATTATACAGTGGAAAACCCTGATACTCCAGCACTGAGTTTGCGGTTGCACAACGTATGTAACTATGCGATTTCAGCACTTGTCCATTTTGCAGTATATGACTTTTCGATAAAAAATATTTTTTTTCAGTACAAGCTTTATTATACAGTGGTAAACGCTGATACTCCAGTATTGCTTTTTGCGGTTGCACAACGTATGTGACTGTGCGATTTCAGCACTTGTCCATTTTGCAGTATATGACTTTTCGATAAAAAATATTTTTTTTCATTACAAGCTTTATTATACAGTGGAAAACGCTGATACTCCAGTACTGAGTTTGCGGTTGAACAACGTATGTAACTATGCGCTTTCAGCACTTATCCATTTTGCAGTATATGACTTTTCGATAAAAAATATTTTTTTTCATTACAAGCTTTATTATACAGTGGAAAACGCTGATACTCCAGTACCGAGTTTGCGGTTGAACAACGTATGTAACTATGCGCTTTCAGCACTTGTCCATTTTGCAGTATATGACTTTTCAATAAAAAATATTTTTTTTCAGTACAAGCTTTATTATACAGTGGAAAACGCTGATACTCCAGTATTGCTTTTGCGGTTGCACAACGTATGTAACTGTGCGATTTCAGCACTTGTCCATTTTGCAGGAAATGACTTTTCGATAAAAAATATTTTTTTTCATTACAAGCTTTACTATACAGTGGAAAACGCTGATACTTCAGTATTGCGTTTGCGGTTGCACAACGTATGTAACTATGCGATTTCAGCACTTGTCCATTTTGCAGTATATGACTTTTCGATAAAAAATATTTTTTTTCAGAACAAGCTTTATTATACAGTGGAAAACGCTGATACTCCAGTACTGAGTTTGCGGTTGCACAACGTATGTAACCATGCGATTTCAGCACATGTCCAATTTGCAGTATATGACTTTTCGATAAAAAATATTTTTTTTCAGTACAAGCTTTATTATACAGTGGAAAACGCTGATACTCCAGTATTGCTTTTGCGGTTGCACAACGTATGTAACTGTGCGATTTCAGCTCTTGTCCATTTTGCAGGAAATGACTTTTCGATAAAAAATATTTTTTTTCATTACAAGCTTTACTATACAGTGGAAAACGCTGATACTCCTGTATTGCGTTTGCGGTTGCACAACGTATGTAACTATGCGATTTCAGCACTTGTCCATTTTGCAGTATATGACTTTTCGATAAAAAATATTTTTTTTCAGAACAAGCTTTATTATACAGTGGAAAACGCTGATACTCCAGTACTGAGTTTGCGGTTGCACAACGTATGTAACCATGCGATTTCAGCACATGTCCAATTTGCAGTATATGACTTTTCGATAAAAAATATTTTTTTTCAGTACAAGCTTTATTATACAGTGGAAAACGCTGATACTCCAGTATTGCTTTTGCGGTTGCACAACGTATGTAACTGTGCGATTTCAGCACTTGTCCATTTTGCAGGAAATGACTTTTCGATAAAAAATATTTTTTTTCATTACAAGCTTTACTATACAGTGGAAAACGCTGATACTCCAGTATTGCGTTTGCGGTTGCACAACGTATGTAACATATGCGCTTTCAGCACTTGTCCATTTTGCAGTATATGACTTTTCGATAAAAAATATTTTTTTTCAGTACAAGCTTTATTATACAGTGGAAAACGCTGATAATCCAGTACTGAGTTTGCGGTTGCACAACGTATGTAACCATGCGATTTCAGCACATGTCCATTTTGCAGTATATGACTTTTCGATCAAAAATATTTTTTTTCAGTACAAGCTTTATTATACAGTGGAAAACGCTGATACTCCAGTACTGAATTTGCGGTTGCACAACTTATGTAACTATGCGCTTTCAGCACTTGTCCATTTTGCAGTATATGACTTTCCGATAAAAAATATTTTTTTTCTGTACAAGTTTATTATACAGTGGAAAACGCTGATACTCCAGTACTGAGTTTGCGGTTGCACAACGTATGTAACTATGCGATTTCAGCACTTGTCCATTTTGCAGTATATGACTTTTCGATAAAAAATATTTTTTTTCATTACAAGCTTTATTATACAGTGGAAAACGCTGATACTCCAGTATTGCGTTTGCGGTTGCACAACTTATGTAACTATGCGCTTTCAGCACTTGTCCATTTTGCAGTATATGAAATTTCGATAAAAAATATTTTTTTTCAGTACAAGCTTTATTATACAGTGGAAAACGCTGATACTCCAGTACTGAGTTTGCGGTTGCACAACGTATGTAACCATGCGATTTCAGCACTTGTCCATTTTGCAGTATATGACTTTTCGATAAAAAATATTTTTTTTCAGAACAAGCTTTATTATACAGTGGAAAACGCTGATACTCCAGTACTGAGTTTGCGGTTGCACAACGTATGTAACCATGCGATTTCAGCACATGTCCATTTTGCAGTATATGACTTTTCGATAAAAAATATTTTTTTTCAGTACAAGCTTTATTATACAGTGGAAAACGCTGATACTCCAGTACTGAGTTTGCGGTTGCACGACGTATGTAACTATGCGATTTCAGCACTTGTCCATTTTGCAGTATATGACTTTTCGATAAAAAATATTTTTTTTTAGTACAAGCTTTATTATACTGTGGAAAATGCTGGTACTCCAGTATTGCTTTTGCGGTTGCTCAACGTATGTAACTATGCGATTTCAGCACTTGTCCATTTTGCAGTATATGACTTTCCGATAATAAATATTTTTTTTCTGTACAAGCTTTATTATACAGTGGAAAACGCTGATACTCCAGTACTGAGTTTGCGGTTGCACAACGTATGTAACCATGCGATTTCAGCACTTGTCCATTTTGCAGTATATGACTTTTCGATAAACAATATTTTTTTTCAGTACAAGCTTTATTATACAGTGGAAAACGCTGATACTCCAGTACTGAGTTTGCGGTTGCACAACGTATGTAACTGTGCGATTTCAGCACTTGTCTATTTTGCAGTATATGACTTTTCGATAAAAAATGTTTTTTTTCAGTACAAGCTTTATTATACAGTGGAAAACCCTGATACTCCAGCACTGAGTTTGCGGTTGCACAACGTATGTAACTATGCGATTTCAGCACTTGTCCATTTTGCAGTATATGACTTTTCGATAAAAAATATTTTTTTTCAGTACAAGCTTTATTATACAGTGGTAAACGCTGATACTCCAGTATTGCTTTTGCGGTTGCACAACGTATGTGACTGTGCGATTTCAGCACTTGTCCATTTTGCAGTATATGACTTTTCGATAAAAAATATTTTTTTTCATTACAAGCTTTATTATACAGTGGAAAACGCTGATACTCCAGTACTGAGTTTGCGGTTGAACAACGTATGTAACTATGCGCTTTCAGCACTTATCCATTTTGCAGTATATGACTTTTCGATAAAAAATATTTTTTTTCATTACAAGCTTTATTATACAGTGGAAAACGCTGATACTCCAGTACCGAGTTTGCGGTTGAACAACGTATGTAACTATGCGCTTTCAGCACTTGTCCATTTTGCAGTATATGACTTTTCGATAAAAAATATTTTTTTTCAGTACAAGCTTTATTATACAGTGGAAAACGCTGATACTCCAGTATTGCGTTTGCGGTTGCACAACGTATGTAACTATGCGATTTCAGCACTTGTCCATTTTGCAGTATATGACTTTTCGATAAAAAATATGTTTTTTTCAGAACAAGCTTTATTATACAGTGGAAAACGCTGATACTCCAGTACTGAGTTTGCGGTTGCACAACGTATGTAACCATGCGATTTCAGCACATGTCCAATTTGCAGTATATGACTTTTCGATAAAAAATATTTTTTTTCAGTACAAGCTTTATTATACAGTGGAAAACGCTGATACTCCAGTATTGCTTTTGCGGTTGCACAACGTATGTAACTGTGCGATTTCAGCACTTGTCCATTCTGCAGGAAATGACTTTTCGATAAAAAATATTTTTTTTCATTACAAGCTTTACTATACAGTGGAAAACGCTGATACTCCAGTATTGCGTTTGCGGTTGCACAACGTATGTAACTATGCGATTTCAGCACTTGTCCATTTTGCAGTATATGACTTTTCGATAAAAAATATGTTTTTTTCAGAACAAGCTTTATTATACAGTGGAAAACGCTGATACTCCAGTACTGAGTTTGCGGTTGCACAACGTATGTAACCATGCGATTTCAGCACATGTCCAATTTGCAGTATATGACTTTTCGATAAAAAATATTTTTTTTCAGTACAAGCTTTATTATACAGTGGAAAACGCTGATACTCCAGTATTGCTTTTGCGGTTGCACAACGTATGTAACTGTGCGATTTCAGCACTTGTCCATTTTGCAGGAAATGACTTTTCGATAAAAAATATTTTTTTTCATTACAAGCTTTACTATACAGTGGAAAACGCTGATACTCCAGTATTGCGTTTGCGGTTGCACAACGTATGTAACTATGCGATTTCAGCACTTGTCCATTTTGCAGTATATGACTTTTCGATAAAAAATATTTTTTTTCAGAACAACCTTTATTATACAGTGGAAAACGCTGATACTCCAGTACTGAGTTTGCGGTTGCACAACGTATGTAACCATGCGATTTCAGCACATGTCCAATTTGCAGTATATGACTTTTCGATAAAAAATATTTTTTTTCAGTACAAGCTTTATTATACAGTGGAAAACGCTGATACTCCAGTATTGCTTTTGCGGTTGCACAACGTATGTAACTGTGCGATTTCAGCACTTGTCCATTTTGCAGGAAATGACTTTTCGATAAAAAATATTTTTTTTCATTACAAGCTTTACTATACAGTGGAAAACGCTGATACTCCAGTATTGCGTTTGCGGTTGCACAACGTATGTAACATATGCGCTTTCAGCACTTGTCCATTTTGCAGTATATGACTTTTCGATAAAAAATATTTTTTTTCAGTACAAGCTTTATTATACAGTGGAAAACGCTGATAATCCAGTACTGAGTTTGCGGTTGCACAACGTATGTAACCATGCGATTTCAGCACATGTCCATTTTGCAGTATATGACTTTTCGATCAAAAATATTTTTTTTCAGTACAAGCTTTATTATACAGTGGAAAACGCTGATACTCCAGTACTGAATTTGCGGTTGCACAACTTATGTAACTATGCGCTTTCAGCACTTGTCCATTTTGCAGTATATGACTTTTCGATAAAAAATATTTTTTTTCAGTACAAGCTTTATTATACAGTGGAAAACGCTGATACTCCAGTACTGAGTTTGCGGTTGCACAATGTATGTAACCATGCGATTTCAGCACTTGTCCATTTTGCAGTATATGACTTTTCGATAAAAAATATTTTTTTTCAGTACAAGCTTTATTATACAGTGGAAAACGCTGACACTCCAGTACTGAGTTTGCGGTTGCACAGCGTATGTAACCATGCGATTTCAGCACATGTCCATTTTGCAGTATATGACTTTTCGATAAAAAATATTTTTTTTCATTACAAGCTTTATTATACAGTGGAAAACGCTGATACTCCAGTATTGCGTTTGCGGTTGCACAACGTATGTAACTATGCGCTTTCAGCACTTGTCCATTTTGCAGTATATGACTTTTCGATAAAAAATATTTTTTTTCAGTACAAGCTTTATTATACAGTGGAAAACGCTGATACTCCAGTATTGCTTTTGCAGTTGCACAACGTATGTAACTGTGCGATTTCAGCACTTGTCCATTTTGCAGTATATGACTTTTCGATAAAAAATATTTTTTTTCATTACAAGCTTTATTATACAGTGGAAAACGCTGATACTCCAGTACTGAGTTTGCGGTTGCACATTGTATGTAACCATGCGATTTCAGCACATGTCCAATTTGCAGTATATGACTTTTCGATAAAAAATATTTTTTTTCAGTACAAGCTTTATTATACAGTGGAAAACGCTGATACTCCAGTATTGCTTTTGCGGTTGCACAACGTATGTAACTGTGCGATTTCAGCACTTGTCCATTTTGCAGGAAATGACTTTTCGACAAAAAATATTTTTTTTCATTACAAGCTTTACTATACAGTGGAAAACGCTGATACTCCAGTATTGTGTTTGCGGTTGCACAACGTATGTAACTATGCGATTTCAGCACTTGTCCATTTTGCAGTATATGACTTTTCGATAAAAAATATTTTTTTTCATAACAAGCTTTATTATACAGTGGAAAACGCTGATACTCCAGTACTGAGTTTGCGGTTGCACAACGTATGTAACCATGCGATTTCAGCACTTGTCCATTTTGCAGTATATGACTTTTCGATAAAAAATATTTTTTTTCAGCACAAGCTTTATTATACAGTGGAAAACGCTGATACTCCAGTACTGAGTTTGCGGTTGCACAACGTATGTAACTATGCGATTTCAGCACTTGTCCATTTTGCAGTATATGACTTTCGATAAAAAATATTTTTTTTCATTACAAGCTTTATTATACAGTGGAAAACGCTGATACTCCAGTACTAAGTTTGCGGTTGCACAACGTATGTAACCATGCGATTTCAGCACTTGTCCATTTTGCAGTATATGACTTTTCGATAAAAAATATTTTTTTTCATTACAAGCTTTATTATACAGTGGAAAACGCTGATACTCCAGTACTGAGTTTGCGGTTGCACAACGTATGTAACTATGCGCTTTCAGCACTTGTCCATTTTGCAGTATATGACTTTTCGATAAAAAATATTTTTTTTCTTTACAAGCTTTATTATACAGTGGAAAACGCTGATACTCCAGTATTGCTTTTGCGGTTGCACAACGTATGTAACTATGCGCTTTCAGCACTTGTCCATTTTGCAGTATGTGACTTTTCGATAAAAAATATTTTTTTTCAGTACAAGCTTTATTATACAGTGGAAAACGCTGATACTCCAGTACTGAGTTTGCGGTTGCACAACGTATGTAACCATGCGATTTCAGCACATGTCCATTTTGCAGTATATGACTTTTCGATAAAAAATATTTTTTTTCAGTACAAGCTTTATTATACAGTGGAAAACGCTGATACTCCAGTACTGAGTTTGCGGTTGCACGACGTATGTAACTATGCGATTTCAGCACTTGTCCATTTTGCAGTATATGACTTTTCGATAAAAAATATTTTTTTTTAGTACAAGCTTTATTATACTGTGGAAAATGCTGGTACTCCAGTATTGCTTTTGGGGTTGCACAACGTATGTAACTATGCGATTTCAGCACTTGTCCATTTTGCAGTATATGACTTTCCGATAAAAAATATTTTTTTTCTGTACAAGCTTTATTATACAGTGGAAAACGCTGATACTCCAGTACTGAGTTTGCGGTTGCACAACGTATGTAACCATGCGATTTCAGCACATGTCCATTTTGCAGTATATGACTTTTCGATAAAAAATATTTTTTTTTTTTAGTACAAGCTTTATTATACAGTGGAAAACGCTGATACTCCAGTAATGAGTTTGCGGTTGCACAACGTATGTAACTATGCGATTTCAGCATTTGTCCATTTTGCAGTATATGACTTTTCGATAAAAAATATTTTTTTTCATTACAAGCTTTATTATACAGTGGAAAACGCTAATACTCCAGTATTGCGTTTGCGGTTGCACATCGTATGTAACTATGCGATTTCAGCACTTGTCCATTTTGCAGTATATGACTTTTCGATAAAAAATATTTTTTTTCATTACAAGCTTTATTATACAGTGGAAAACGCTAATACTCCAGTGTTGCGTTTGCGGTTGCACAACGTATGTAACTATGCGATTTCAGCACTTGTCCATTTTGCAGTATATGACTTTTCGATAAACAATATTTTTTTTCATTACAAGCTTTATTATACAGTGGAAAACGCTGATACTCCAGTACTGAGTTTGCGGTTGCACAACGTATGTAACTATGCGATTTCAGCACTTGTCCATTTTGCAGTATATGACTTTTCGATAAAAAATATTTTTTTTCAGTACAAGCTTTATTATACAGTGAAAAACGCTGGTACTCCAGTATTGCTTTTGCGGTTGCACAACGTATGTAACTATGCGATTTCAGCACTTGTCCATTTTGCAGTATATGACTTTTCGATAAAAAATATTTTTTTTCTGTACAATTTTATTATACAGTGGAAAACGCTGATACTCCAGTACTGAGTTTGCGGTTGCACAACGTATGTAACTATGCGATTTCAGCACTTGTCCATTTTGCAGTATATGACTTTTCGATAAAAAATATATTTTTTCATTACAAGCTTTATTATACAGTGGAAAACGCTGATACTCCAGTATTGCGTTTGCGGTTGCACAACGTATGTAACTATGCGCTTTCAGCACATGTCCATTTTGCAGTATATGACTTTTCGATAAAAAATATTTTTTTTCAGTACAAGCTTTATTATACAGTGGAAAACGCTGATACTCCAGTACTGAGTTTGCGGTTGCACAACGTATGTAACTATGCGATTTCAGCACTTGTCCATTTTGCAGTATATGACTTTTCGATAAAAAATATTTTTTTTTAGTACAAGCTTTATTATACAGTGGAAAACGCTGGTATTCCAGTATTGCTTTTGCGGTTGCACAACGTATGTAACCATGCGATTTCAGCACTTGTCCATTTTGCAGTATATGACTTTTCGATAAAAAATATTTTTTTTCTGTACAAGCTTTATTATACAGTGGAAAACGCTAATACTCCAGTACTGAGTTTGCGGTTGCACAACGTATGTAACTATGCGATTTCAGCACATGTCCATTTTGCAGTATATGACTTTTCGATAAAAAATATTTTTTTTCATTACAAGCTTTATTATACAGTGGAAAACGCTGATACTCCAGTATTGCGTTTGCGGTTGTACAACTTATGTAACTATGCGCTTTCAGCACTTGTCCATTTTGCAGTATATGACTTTTCGATAAAAAATATTTTTTTTCAGTACAAGCTTTATTATACAGTGGAAAACGCTGATACTCCAGTACTGAGTTTGCGGTTGCACAACGTATGTAACCATGCGATTTCAGCACTTGTCCATTTTGCAGTATATGACTTTTCGATAAAAAATATTTTTTTTCAGAACAAGCTTTATTATACAGTGGAAAACGCTGATACTCCAGTAATGAGTTTGCGGTTGCACAACGTATGTAACCATGCGATTTCAGCACATGTCCATTTTGCAGTATATGACTTTTCGATAAAAAATATTTTTTTTCAGTACAAGCTTTATTATACAGTGGAAAACGCTGATACTCCAGTACTGAGTTTGCGGTTGCACGACGTATGTAACTATGCGATTTCAGCACTTGTCCATTTTGCAGTATATGACTTTTCGATAAAAAATATTTTTTTTTAGTACAAGCTTTATTATACTGTGGAAAATGCTGGTACTCCAGTATTGCTTTTGCGGTTGCACAACGTATGTAACTATGCGATTTCAGCACTTGTCCATTTTGCAGTATATGACTTTCCGATAAAAAATATTTTTTTTCTGTACAAGCTTTATTATACAGTGGAAAACGCTGGTACTCCACTATTGCTTTTGCGGTTGCACAACGTATGTAACCATGCGATTTCAGCACATGTCCATTTTGCAGTATTTGACTTTTCGATAAAAAATGTTTTTTTTCATTACAAGCTTTATTATACAGTGGAAAACGCTGATACTCCAGTACTAAGTTTGCGGTTGCACAACGTATGTAACTATGCGATTTCAGCACTTGTCCATTTTGCAGTATATGACTTTTCGATAAAAAATATTTTTTTTCAGTACAAGCTTTATTATACAGTGGAAAACGCTGATTCTCCAGTAATGAGTTTGCGGTTGCACAACGTATGTAACTATGCGATTTCAGCATTTGTCCATTTTGCAGTATATGACTTTTCGATAAAAAATATTTTTTTTTAGTACAAGCTTTATTATACAGTGGAAAACGCTGGTACTCCAGTATTGCTTTTGCGGTTGCACAACGTATGTAACCATGCGATTTCAACACTTGTCCATTTTGCAGTATATGACTTTTCGATAAAAAATATTTTTTTTCATTACAAGCTTTATTATACAGTGGAAAACGCTAATACTCCAGTATTGCGTTTGCGGTTGCACAACGTATGTAACTATGCGATTTCAGCACTTGTCCATTTTGCAGTATATGACTTTTCGATAAAAAATATTTTTTTTCATTACAAGCTTTATTATACAGTGGAAAACGCTAATACTCCAGTATTGCGTTTGCGGTTGCACAACGTATGTAACTATGCGATTTCAGCACTTGTCCATTTTGCAGTATATGACTTTTCGATAAACAATATTTTTTTTCATTACAAGCTTTATTATACAGTGGAAAACGCTGATACTCCAGTACTGAGTTTGCGGTTGCACAACGTATGTAACTATGCGATTTCAGCACTTGTCCATTTTGCAGTATATGACTTTTCGATAAAAAATATTTTTTTTCAGTACAAGCTTTATTATACAGTGAAAAACGCTGGTACTCCAGTATTGCTTTTGCGGTTGCACAACGTATGTAACTATGCGATTTCAGCACTTGTCCATTTTGCAGTATATGACTTTTCGATAAAAAATATTTTTTTTCTGTACAAGTTTATTATACAGTGGAAAACGCTGATACTCCAGTACTGAGTTTGCGGTTGCACAACGTATGTAACTATGCGATTTCAGCACTTGTCCATTTTGCAGTATATGACTTTTCGATAAAAAATATTTTTTTTCATTACAAGCTTTATTATACAGTGGAAAACGCTGATACTCCAGTATTGCGTTTGCGGTTGCACAACGTATGTAACTATGCGCTTTCAGCACTTGTCCATTTTGCAGTATATGACTTTTCGATAAAAAATATTTTTTTTCAGTACAAACTTTATTATACAGTGGAAAACGCTGATACTCCAGTACTGAGTTTGCGGTTGCACAACGTATGTAACTATGCGATTTCAGCACTTGTCCATTTTGCAGTATATGACTTTTCGATAAAAAATTTTTTTTTCTGTACAAGCTTTATTATACAGTGGAAAACGCTAATACTCCAGTACTGAGTTTGCGGTTGCACAACGTATGTAACTATGCGATTTCAGCACATGTCCATTTTGCAGTATATGACTTTTCGATAAAAAATATTTTTTTTCATTACAAGCTTTATTATACAGTGGAAAACGCTGATACTCCAGTATTGCGTTTGCGGTTGTACAACTTACGCAACTATGCGCTTTCAGCACTTGTCCATTTTGCAGTATATGACTTTTCGATAAAAAATATTTTTTTTCAGTACAAGCTTTATTATACAGTGGAAAACGCTGATACTCCAGTACTGAGTTTGCGGTTGCACAACGTATGTAACCATGCGATTTCAGCACTTGTCCATTTTGCAGTATATGACTTTTCGATAAAAAATATTTTTTTTCAGAACAAGCTTTATTATACAGTGGAAAACGCTGATACTCCAGTACTGAGTTTGCGGTTGCACAACGTATGTAACCATGCGATTTCAGCACATGTCCATTTTGCAGTATATGACTTTTCGATAAAAAATATTTTTTTTCAGTACAAGCTTTATTATACAGTGGAAAACGCTGATACTCCAGTACTGAGTTTGCGGTTGCACGACGTATGTAACTATGCGATTTCAGCACTTGTCCATTTTGCAGTATATGACTTTTCGATAAAAAATATTTTATTTCTGTACAAGCTTTATTATACAGTGGAAAACGCTAATACTCCAGTACTGAGTTTGCGGTTGCACAACGTATGTAACTATGCGATTTCAGCACATGTCCATTTTGCAGTATATGACTTTTCGATAAAAAATATTTTTTTTCATTACAAGCTTTATTATACAGTGGAAAACGCTGATACTCCAGTATTGCGTTTGCGGTTGTACAACTTATGTAACTATGCGCTTTCAGCACTTGTCCATTTTGCAGTATATGACTTTTCGATAAAAAATATTTTTTTTCAGTACAAGCTTTATTATACAGTGGAAAACGCTGATACTCCAGTACTGAGTTTGCGGTTGCACAACGTATGTAACCATGCGATTTCAGCACTTGTCCATTTTGCAGTATATGACTTTTCGATAAAAAATATTTTTTTTCAGAACAAGCTTTATTATACAGTGGAAAACGCTGATACTCCAGTACTGAGTTTGCGGTTGCACAACGTATGTAACCATGCGATTTCAGCACATGTCCATTTTGCAGTATATGACTTTTCGATAAAAAATATTTTTTTTCAGTACAAGCTTTATTATACAGTGGAAAACGCTGATACTCCAGTACTGAGTTTGCGGTTGCACGACGTATGTAACTATGCGATTTCAGCACTTGTCCATTTTGCAGTATATGACTTTTCGATAAAAAATATTTTTTTTTAGTACAAGCTTTATTATACTGTGGAAAATGCTGGTACTCCAGTATTGCTTTTGCGGTTGCACAACGTATGTAACTATGCGATTTCAGCACTTGTCCATTTTGCAGTATATGACTTTCCGATAAAAAATATTTTTTTTCTGTACAAGATTTATTATACAGTGGAAAACGCTGATACTCCAGTACTGAGTTTGCGGTTGCACGACGTATGTAACCATGCGATTTCAGCACATGTCCATTTTGCAGTATATGACTTTTCGATAAAAAATATTTTTTTTCATTACAAGCTTTATTATACAGTGGAAAACGCTGATACTCCAGTACTAAGTTTGCGGTTGCACAACGTATGTAACTATGCGATTTCAGCACTTGTCCATTTTGCAGTATATGACTTTTCGATAAAAAATATTTTTTTTCAGTACAAGCTTTATTATACAGTGGAAAACGCTGATACTCCAGTAATGAGTTTGCGGTTGCACAACGTATGTAACTATGCGCTTTCAGCACTTGTCCATTTTGCAGTATATGACTTTTCGATAAAAAATATTTTTTTTCTTTACAAGCTTTATTATACAGTGGAAAACGCTGATACTCCAGTATTGCTTTTGCGGTTGCACAACGTATGTAACTATGCGCTTTCAGCACTTGTCCATTTTGCAGTATGTGACTTTTCGATAAAAAATATTTTTTTTCTTTACAAGCTTTATTATACAGTGGAAAACGCTGATACTCCAGTATTGCTTTTGCGGTTGCACAACGTATGTAACTGTGCGATTTCAGCACTTGTCCATTTTGCAGGAAATGACTTTTCGATAAAAAATATTTTTTTTCATCACAAGCTTTACTATTCAGTGGAAAACGCTGATACTCCAGTATTGCGTTTGCGGTTGCACAACGTATGTAACATATGCGCTTTCAGCACTTGTCCATTTTGCAGTATATGACTTTTCGATAAAAAATATTTTTTTTCAGTACAAGCTTTATTATACAGTGGAAAACGCTGATAATCCAGTACTGAGTTTGCGGTTGCACAACGTATGTAACCATGCGATTTCAGCACTTGTCCATTTTGCAGTATATGAATTTTCGATAAAAAATATTTTTTTTCAGAACAAGCTTTATTATACAGTGGAAAACGCTGATACTCCAGTACTGAGTTTGCGGTTGCACAACGTATGTAACCATGCGATTTCAGCACATGTCCATTTTGCAGTATATGACTTTTCGATCAAAAATATTTTTTTTCAGTACAAGCTTTATTATACAGTGGAAAACGCTGATACTCCAGTACTGAGTTTGCGGTTGCACAACGTATGTAACCATGCGATTTCAGCACTTGTCCATTTTGCAATATTTGACTTTTCGATAAAAAATATTTTTTTTCAGAACAAGCTTTATTATACAGTGGAAAACGCTGATACTCCAGTACTGAGTTTGCGGTTGCACAACGTATGTAACCATGCGATTTCAGCACATGTCCAATTTGCAGTATATGACTTTTCGATAAAAAATATTTTTTTTCAGTACAAGCTTTATTATACAGTGGAAAACGCTGATACTCCAGTATTGCTTTTGCGGTTGCACAACGTATGTAACTGTGTGATTTCAGCACTTGTCCATTTTGCAGGAAATGACTTTTCGATAAAAAATATTTTTTTTCATTACAAGCTTTACTATACAGTGGAAAACGCTGATACTCCAGTATTGCGTTTGCGGTTGCACAAGGTATGTAACATATGCGTTTTCAGCACTTGTCCATTTTGCAGTATATGACTTTTCGATAAAAAATATTTTTTTTCAGTACAAGCTTTATTATACAGTGGAAAACGCTGATAATCCAGTACTGAGTTTGCGGTTGCACAACGTATGTAACCATGCGATTTCAGCACTTGTCCATTTTGCAGTATATGACTTTTCGATAAAAAATATTTTTTTTCAGAACAAGCTTTATTATACAGTGGAAAACGCTGATACTCCAGTACTGAGTTTGCGGTTGCACAACGTATGTAACCATGCGATTTCAGCACATGTCCATTTTGCAGTATATGCCTTTTCGATAAAAAATATTTTTTTTCATTACAAGCTTTATTATACAGTGGAAAACGCTGATACTCCAGTATTGCGTTTGCGGTTGTACAACTTATGTAACTATGCGCTTTCAGCACTTGTCCATTTTGCAGTATATGACTTTTCGATAAAAAATATTTTTTTTCAGTACAAGCTTTATTATACAGTGGAAAACGCTGATACTCCAGTACTGAGTTTGCGGTTGCACAACGTATGTAACCATGCGATTTCAGCACTTGTCCATTTAGCAGTATATGACTTTTCGATAAAAAATATTTTTTTTCAGAACAAGCTTTATTATACAGTGGAAAACGCTGATACTCCAGTACTGAGTTTGCGGTTGCACAACGTATGTAACCATGCGATTTCAGCACATGTCCATTTTGCAGTATATGACTTTTCGATAAAAAATATTTTTTTTCAGTACAAGCTTTATTATACAGTGGAAAACGCTGATACTCCAGTACTGAGTTTGCGGTTGCACGACGTATGTAACTATGCGATTTCAGCACTTGTCCATTTTGCAGTATATGACTTTTCGATAAAAAATATTTTTTTTTAGTACAAGCTTTATTATACTGTGGAAAATGCTGGTACTCCAGTATTGCTTTTGCGGTTGCACAACGTATGTAACTATGCGATTTCAGCACTTGTCCATTTTGCAGTATATGACTTTCCGATAAAAAATATTTTTTTTCTGTGCAAGCTTTATTATACAGTGGAAAACGCTGATACTCCAGTACTGAGTTTGCGGTTGCACAACGTATGTAACCATGCGATTTCAGCACATGTCCATTTTGCAGTATATGACTTTTCGATAAAAAATATTTTTTTTCAGTACAAGCTTTATTATACAGTGGAAAACGCTGATACTCCAGTAATGAGTTTGCGGTTGCACAACGTATGTAACTATGCGATTTCAGCATTTGTCCATTTTGCAGTATATGACTTTTCGATAAAAAATATTTTTTTTTAGTACAAGCTTTATTATACAGTGGAAAACGCTGGTACTCCAGTATTGCTTTTGCGGTTGCACAACGTATGTAACCATGCGATTTCAGCACTTGTCCATTTTGCAGTATATGACTTTTCGATAAAAAATATTTTTTTTCATTACAAGCTTTATTATACAGTGGAAAACGCTAATACTCCAGTATTGCGTTTGCGGTTGCACATCGTATGTAACTATGCGATTTCAGCACTTGTCCATTTTGCAGTATATGACTTTTCGATAAAAAATATTTTTTTTCATTACAAGCTTTATTATACAGTGGAAAACGCTAATACTCCAGTGTTGCGTTTGCGGTTGCACAACGTATGTAACTATGCGATTTCAGCACTTGTCCATTTTGCAGTATATGACTTTTCGATAAACAATATTTTTTTTCATTACAAGCTTTATTATACAGTGGAAAACGCTGATACTCCAGTACTGAGTTTGCGGTTGCACAACGTATGTAACTATGCGATTTCAGCACTTGTCCATTTTGCAGTATATGACTTTTCGATAAAAAATATTTTTTTTCAGTACAAGCTTTATTATACAGTGAAAAACGCTGGTACTCCAGTATTGCTTTTGCGGTTGCACAACGTATGTAACTATGCGATTTCAGCACTTGTCCATTTTGCAGTATATGACTTTTCGATAAAAAATATTTTTTTTCTGTACAATTTTATTATACAGTGGAAAACGCTGATACTCCAGTACTGAGTTTGCGGTTGCACAACGTATGTAACTATGCGATTTCAGCACTTGTCCATTTTGCAGTATATGACTTTTCGATAAAAAATATTTTTTTTCATTACAAGCTTTATTATACAGTGGAAAACGCTGATACTCCAGTATTGCGTTTGCGGTTGCACAACGTATGTAACTATGCGCTTTCAGCACATGTCCATTTTGCAGTATATGACTTTTCGATAAAAAATATTTTTTTTCAGTACAAGCTTTATTATACAGTGGAAAACGCTGATACTCCAGTACTGAGTTTGCGGTTGCACAACGTATGTAACTATGCGATTTCAGCACTTGTCCATTTTGCAGTATATGACTTTTCGATAAAAAATATTTTTTTTTAGTACAAGCTTTATTATACAGTGGAAAACGCTGGTATTCCAGTATTGCTTTTGCGGTTGCACAACGTATGTAACCATGCGATTTCAGCACTTGTCCATTTTGCAGTATATGACTTTTCGATAAAAAATATTTTTTTTCTGTACAAGCTTTATTATACAGTGGAAAACGCTAATACTCCAGTACTGAGTTTGCGGTTGCACAACGTATGTAACTATGCGATTTCAGCACATGTCCATTTTGCAGTATATGACTTTTCGATAAAAAATATTTTTTTTCATTACAAGCTTTATTATACAGTGGAAAACGCTGATACTCCAGTATTGCGTTTGCGGTTGTACAACTTATGTAACTATGCGCTTTCAGCACTTGTCCATTTTGCAGTATATGACTTTTCGATAAAAAATATTTTTTTTCAGTACAAGCTTTATTATACAGTGGAAAACGCTGATACTCCAGTACTGAGTTTGCGGTTGCACAACGTATGTAACCATGCGATTTCAGCACTTGTCCATTTTGCAGTATATGACTTTTCGATAAAAAATATTTTTTTTCAGAACAAGCTTTATTATACAGTGGAAAACGCTGATACTCCAGTACTGAGTTTGCGGTTGCACAACGTATGTAACCATGCGATTTCAGCACATGTCCATTTTGCAGTATATGACTTTTCGATAAAAAATATTTTTTTTCAGTACAAGCTTTATTATACAGTGGAAAACGCTGATACTCCAGTACTGAGTTTGCGGTTGCACAACGTATGTAACCATGCGATTTCAGCACATGTCCATTTTGCAGTATATGACTTTTCGATAAAAAATATTTTTTTTCAGTACAAGCTTTATTATACAGTGGAAAACGCTGATACTCCAGTACTGAGTTTGCGGTTGCACGACGTATGTAACTATGCGATTTCAGCACTTGTCCATTTTGCAGTATATGACTTTTCGATAAAAAATATTTTTTTTTAGTACAAGCTTTATTATACTGTGGAAAATGCTGGTACTCCAGTATTGCTTTTGCGGTTGCACAACGTATGTAACTATGCGATTTCAGCACTTGTCCATTTTGCAGTATATGACTTTCCGATAAAAAATATTTTTTTTCTGTGCAAGCTTTATTATACAGTGGAAAACGCTGATACTCCAGTACTGAGTTTGCGGTTGCACAACGTATGTAACCATGCGATTTCAGCACATGTCCATTTTGCAGTATATGACTTTTCGATAAAAAATATTTTTTTTCAGTACAAGCTTTATTATACAGTGGAAAACGCTGATACTCCAGTAATGAGTTTGCGGTTGCACAACGTATGTAACTATGCGATTTCAGCATTTGTCCATTTTGCAGTATATGACTTTTCGATAAAAAATATTTTTTTTTAGTACAAGCTTTATTATACAGTGGAAAACGCTGGTACTCCAGTATTGCTTTTGCGGTTGCACAACGTATGTAACCATGCGATTTCAGCACTTGTCCATTTTGCAGTATATGACTTTTCGATAAAAAATATTTTTTTTCATTACAAGCTTTATTATACAGTGGAAAACGCTAATACTCCAGTGTTGCGTTTGCGGTTGCACAACGTATGTAACTATGCGATTTCAGCACTTGTCCATTTTGCAGTATATGACTTTTCGATAAACAATATTTTTTTTCATTACAAGCTTTATTATACAGTGGAAAACGCTGATACTCCAGTACTGAGTTTGCGGTTGCACAACGTATGTAACTATGCGATTTCAGCACTTGTCCATTTTGCAGTATATGACTTTTCGATAAAAAATATTTTTTTTCAGTACAAGCTTTATTATACAGTGAAAAACGCTGGTACTCCAGTATTGCTTTTGCGGTTGCACAACGTATGTAACTATGCGATTTCAGCACTTGTCCATTTTGCAGTATATGACTTTTCGATAAAAAATATTTTTTTTCTGTACAATTTTATTATACAGTGGAAAACGCTGATACTCCAGTACTGAGTTTGCGGTTGCACAACGTATGTAACTATGCGATTTCAGCACTTGTCCATTTTGCAGTATATGACTTTTCGATAAAAAATATTTTTTTTCATTACAAGCTTTATTATACAGTGGAAAACGCTGATACTCCAGTATTGCGTTTGCGGTTGCACAACGTATGTAACTATGCGCTTTCAGCACATGTCCATTTTGCAGTATATGACTTTTCGATAAAAAATATTTTTTTTCAGTACAAGCTTTATTATACAGTGGAAAACGCTGATACTCCAGTACTGAGTTTGCGGTTGCACAACGTATGTAACTATGCGATTTCAGCACTTGTCCATTTTGCAGTATATGACTTTTCGATAAAAAATATTTTTTTTTAGTACAAGCTTTATTATACAGTGGAAAACGCTGGTATTCCAGTATTGCTTTTGCGGTTGCACAACGTATGTAACCATGCGATTTCAGCACTTGTCCATTTTGCAGTATATGACTTTTCGATAAAAAATATTTTTTTTCTGTACAAGCTTTATTATACAGTGGAAAACGCTAATACTCCAGTACTGAGTTTGCGGTTGCACAACGTATGTAACTATGCGATTTCAGCACATGTCCATTTTGCAGTATATGACTTTTCGATAAAAAATATTTTTTTTCATTACAAGCTTTATTATACAGTGGAAAACGCTGATACTCCAGTATTGCGTTTGGGGTTGTACAACTTATGTAACTATGCGCTTTCAGCACTTGTCCATTTTGCAGTATATGACTTTTCGATAAAAAATATTTTTTTTCAGTACAAGCTTTATTATACAGTGGAAAACGCTGATACTCCAGTACTGAGTTTGCGGTTGCACAACGTATGTAACCATGCGATTTCAGCACTTGTCCATTTTGCAGTATATGACTTTTCGATAAAAAATATTTTTTTTCAGAACAAGCTTTATTATACAGTGGAAAACGCTGATACTCCAGTACTGAGTTTGCGGTTGCACAACGTATGTAACCATGCGATTTCAGCACATGTCCATTTTGCAGTATATGACTTTTCGATAAAAAATATTTTTTTTCAGTACAAGCTTTATTATACAGTGGAAAACGCTGATACTCCAGTACTGAGTTTGCGGTTGCACGACGTATGTAACTATGCGATTTCAGCACTTGTCCATTTTGCAGTATATGACTTTTCGATAAAAAATATTTTTTTTTAGTACAAGCTTTATTATACTGTGGAAAATGCTGGTACTCCAGTATTGCTTTTGCGGTTGCACAACGTATGTAACTATGCGATTTCAGCACTTGTCCATTTTGCAGTATATGACTTTCCGATAAAAAATATTTTTTTTCTGTACAAGCTTTATTATACAGTGGAAAACGCTGGTACTCCACTATTGCTTTTGCGGTTGCACAACGTATGTAACCATGCGATTTCAGCACATGTCCATTTTGCAGTATATGACTTTTCGATAAAAAATGTTTTTTTTCATTACAAGCTTTATTATACAGTGGAAAACGCTGATACTCCAGTACTAAGTTTGCGGTTGCACAACGTATGTAACTATGCGATTTCAGCACTTGTCCATTTTGCAGTATATGACTTTTCGATAAAAAATATTTTTTTTCAGTACAAGCTTTATTATACAGTGGAAAACGCTGATTCTCCAGTAATGAGTTTGCGGTTGCACAACGTATGTAACTATGCGATTTCAGCATTTGTCCATTTTGCAGTATATGACTTTTCGATAAAAAATATTTTTTTTTAGTACAAGCTTTATTATACAGTGGAAAACGCTGGTACTCCAGTATTGCTTTTGCGGTTGCACAACGTATGTAACCATGCGATTTCAACACTTGTCCATTTTGCAGTATATGACTTTTCGATAAAAAATATTTTTTTTCATTACAAGCTTTATTATACAGTGGAAAACGCTAATACTCCAATATTGCGTTTGCGGTTGCACAACGTATGTAACTATGCGATTTCAGCACTTGTCCATTTTGCAGTATATGACTTTTCGATAAAAAATATTTTTTTTCATTACAAGCTTTATTATACAGTGGAAAACGCTAATACTCCAGTATTGCGTTTGCGGTTGCACAACGTATGTAACTATGCGATTTCAGCACTTGTCCATTTTGCAGTATATGACTTTTCGATAAACAATATTTTTTTTCATTACAAGCTTTATTATACAGTGGAAAACGCTGATACTCCAGTACTGAGTTTGCGGTTGCACAACGTATGTAACTATGCGATTTCAGCACTTGTCCATTTTGCAGTATATGACTTTTCGATAAAAAATATTTTTTTTCAGTACAAGCTTTATTATGCAGTGAAAAACGCTGGTACTCCAGTATTGCTTTTGCGGTTGCACAACGTATGTAACTATGCGATTTCAGCACTTGTCCATTTTGCAGTATATGACTTTTCGATAAAAAATATTTTTTTTCTGTACAAGTTTATTATACAGTGGAAAACGCTGATACTCCAGTACTGAGTTTGCGGTTGCACAACGTATGTAACTATGCGATTTCAGCACTTGTCCATTTTGCAGTATATGACTTTTCGATAAAAAATATTTTTTTTCATTACAAGCTTTATTATACAGTGGAAAACGCTGATACTCCAGTATTGCGTTTGCGGTTGCACAACGTATGTAACTATGCGCTTTCAGCACTTGTCCATTTTGCAGTATATGACTTTTCGATAAAAAATATTTTTTTTCAGTACAAACTTTATTATACAGTGGAAAACGCTGATACTCCAGTACTGAGTTTGCGGTTGCACAACGTATGTAACTATGCGATTTCAGCACTTGTCCATTTTGCAGTATATGACTTTTCGATAAAAAATTTTTTTTTCTGTACAAGCTTTATTATACAGTGGAAAACGCTAATACTCCAGTACTGAGTTTGCGGTTGCACAACGTATGTAACTATGCGATTTCAGCACATGTCCATTTTGCAGTATATGACTTTTCGATAAAAAATATTTTTTTTCAGTACAAGCTTTATTATACAGTGGAAAACGCTGATACTCCAGTAATGAGTTTGCGGTTGCACAACGTATGTAACTATGCGATTTCAGCATTTGTCCATTTTGCAGTATATGACTTTTCGTTAAAAAAATATTTTTTTTTAGTACAAGCTTTATTATACAGTGGAAAACGCTGGTACTCCAGTATTGCTTTTGCGGTTGCACAACGTATGTAACCATGCGATTTCAGCACTTGTCCATTTTGCAGTATATGACTTTTCGATAAAAAATATTTTTTTTCTGTACAAGCTTTATTATACAGTGGAAAACGCTGATACTCCAGTACTGAGTTTGCGGTTGCACAACGTATGTAACCATGCGATTTCAGCACATGTCCATTTTGCAGTATATGACTTTTCGATAAAAAATATTTTTTTTCATTACAAGCTTTATTATGCAGTGGAAAACGCTAATACTCCAGTATTGCGTTTGCGGTTGCACAACGTATGTAACTATGCGATTTCAGCACTTGTCCATTTTGCAGTATATGACTTTTCGATAAAAAATATTTTTTTTCATTACAAGCTTTATTATACAGTGGAAAACGCTAATACTCCAGTATTGCGTTTGCGGTTGCACAACGTATGTAACTATGCGATTTCAGCACTTGTCCATTTTGCAGTATATGACTTTTCGATAAACAATATTTTTTTTCAGTACAAGCTTTATTATACAGTGGAAAACGCTGATACTCCAGTACTGAGTTTGCGGTTGCACAACGTATGTAACTATGCGATTTCAGCACTTGTCCATTTTGCAGTATATGACTTTTCGATAAAAAATATTTTTTTTCTGTACAAGCTTTATTATACAGTGAAAAACGCTGGTACTCCAGTATTGCTTTTGCGGTTGCACAACGTATGTAACTATGCGATTTCAGCACTTGTCCATTTTGCAGTATATGACTTTTCGATAAAAAATATTTTTTTTCTGTACAAGTTTATTATACAGTGGAAAACGCTGATACTCCAGTACTGAGTTTGCGGTTGCACAACGTATGTAACTATGCGATTTCAGCACTTGTCCATTTTGCAGTATATGACTTTTCGATAAAAAATATTTTTTTTCATTACAAGCTTTATTATACAGTGGAAAACGCTGATACTCCAGTATTGCGTTTGCGGTTGCACAACGTATGTAACTATGCGCTTTCAGCACTTGTCCATTTTGCAGTATATGACTTTTCGATAAAAAATATTTTTTTTCAGTACAAGCTTTATTATACAGTGGAAAACGCTGATACTCCAGTACTGAGTTTGCGGTTGCACAACGTATGTAACTATGCGATTTCAGCACTTGTCCATTTTGCAGTATATGACTTTTCGATAAAAAATATTTTTTTTTAGTACAAGCTTTATTATACAGTGGAAAACGCTGGTATTCCAGTATTGCTTTTGCGGTTGCACAACGTATGTAACCATGCGATTTCAGCACTTGTCCATTTTGCAGTATATGACTTTTCGATAAAAAATATTTTTTTTCTGTACAAGCTTTATTATACAGTGGAAAACGCTAATACTCCAGTACTGAGTTTGCGGTTGCACAACGTATGTAACTATGCGATTTCAGCACTTGTCCATTTTGCAGTATATGACTTTTCGAAAAAAAATATTTTTTTTCATTACAAGCTTTATTATACAGTGGAAAACGCTGATAATCCAGTATTGCGTTTGCGGTTGCACAACGTATGTAACTATAATGCGCTTTCAGCACTTGTCCATTTTGCAGTATATGACTTTTCGATAAAAAATATTTTTTTTCAGTACAAGCTTTATTATACAGTGGAAAACGCTGATACTCCAGTACTGAGTTTGCGGTTGCACGACGTATGTATCTACGCGATTTCAGCACTTGTCCATTTTGCAGTATATGACTTTTCGATAAAAAATATTTTTTTTTAGTACAAGCTTTATTATACTGTGGAAAATGCTGGTACTCCAGTATTGCTTTTGCGGTTGCACAACGTATGTAACTATGCGATTTCAGCACTTGTCCATTTTGCAGTATATGACTTTCCGATAAAAAATATTTTTTTTCTGTACAAGTTTTATTATACAGTGGAAAACGCTGATACTCCAGAACTGAGTTTGCGGTTGCACAACGTATGTAACCATGCGATTTCAGCACATGTCCATTTTGAAGTATATGACTTTTCGATAAAAAATATTTTTTTTCATTACAAGCTTTATTATACAGTGGAAAACGCTGATACTCCAGTATTGCGTTTGCGGTTGCACAACGTATGTAACTATGCGCTTTCAGCACTTGTCCATTTTGCAGTATATGACTTTTCGATAAAAAATATTTTTTTTCAGTACAAGCTTTATTATACAGTGGAAAACGCTGATACTCCAGTACTGAGTTTGCGGTTGCACAACGTATGTAACTATGCGATTTCAGCACTTGTCCATTTTGCAGTATATGACTTTTCGATAAAAAATATTTTTTTTTAGTACAAGCTTTATTATACAGTGGAAAACGCTGGTATTCCAGTATTGCTTTTGCGGTTGCACAACGTATGTAACCATGCGATTTCAGCACTTGTCCATTTTGCAGTATATGACTTTTCGATAAAAAATATTTTTTTTCTGTACAAGCTTTATTATACAGTGGAAAACGCTGATACTCCAGTACTGAGTTTGCGGTTGCACAACGTATGTAACCATGCGATTTCAGCACATGTCCATTTTGCAGTGTATGACTTTTCGATAAAAAATATTTTTTTTCATTACAAGCTTTATTATACAGTGGAAAACGCTAATACTCCAGTATTGCGTTTGCGGTTGCACAACGTATGTAACTATAATGCGCTTTCAGCACTTGTCCATTTTGCAGTATATGACTTTTCGATAAAAAATATTTTTTTTCAGTACAAGCTTTATTATACAGTGGAAAACGCTGATACTCCAGTACTGAGTTTGCGGTTGCACAACGTATGTAACTATGCGATTTCAGCACTTGTACATTTTGCAGTATATGACTTTTCGATAAAAAATATTTTTTTTCAGTACAAGCTTTATTATACAGTGAAAAACGCTGATACTCCAGTATTGCTTTTGCGGTTGCACAACGTATGTAACTATGCGATTTCAGCACTTGTCCATTTTGCAGTATATGACTTTTCGACAAAAAATATTTTTTTTCAGTACAAGCTTTATTATACAGTGGAAAACGCTGATACTCCAGTACTGAGTTTGCGGTTGCACAACGTATGTAACCATGCGATTTCAGCACTTTTCCATTTTGCAGTATATGACTTTTCGATAAAAAATATTTTTTTTCAGTACAAGCTTTATATGCGCTTTCAGCACTTGTCCATTTTGCAGTATATGACTTTTCGATAAAAAATAATTTTTTTCAGTACAAGCTTTATTATACAGTGGAAAACGCTGATACTCCAGTACTGAGTTTGCGGTTGCACAACGTATTTAACCATGCGATTTCAGCACTTGTCCATTTTGCAATATATGACTTTTCGATAAAAAATATTTTTTTTCAGAACAAGCTTTATTATACAGTGGAAAACGCTGATACTCCAGTACTGAGTTTGCGGTTGCACAACGTATGTAACCATGCGATTTCAGCACATGTCCAATTTGCAGTATATGACTTTTCGATAAAAAATATTTTTTTTCAGTACAAGCTTTATTATACAGTGGAAAACGCTGATACTCCAGTACTGAGTTTGCGGTTGCACGACGTATGTAACTATGCGATTTCAGCACTTGTCCATTTTGCAGTATATGACTTTTCGATAAAAAATATTTTTTTTTAGTACAAGCTTTATTATATTGTGGAAAATGCTGGTTCTCCAGTATTGCTTTTGCGGTTGCACAACGTATGTAACTATGCGATTTCAGCACTTGTCCATTTTGCAGTATATGACTTTCCGACAAAAAATATTTTTTTTCTGTACAAGTTTATTATACAGTGGAAAACGCTGATACTCCAGTACTGAGTTTGCGGTTGCACAACGTATGTAACTATGCGATTTCAGCACTTGTCCATTTTGCAGTATATGACTTTTCGATAAAAAATATTTTTTTTCATTACAAGCTTTGTTATACAGTGGAAAACGCTGATACTCCAGTATTGCGTTTGCGGTTGCACAACTTATGTAACTATGCGCTTTCAGCACTTGTCCATTTTGCAGTATATGACTTTTCGATAAAAAATATTTTTTTTCAGTACAAGCTTTATTATACAGTGGAAAACGCTGATACTCCAGTACTGAGTTTGCGGTTGCACAACGTATGTAACCATGCGATTTCAGCACTTGTCCATTTTGCAGTATATGACTTTTCGATAAAAAATATTTTTTTTCAGTACAAGCTTTATTATACAGTGGAAAACGCTGATACTCCAGTACTGAGTTTGAGGTTGCACAACGTATGTAACCATGCGATTTCAGCACATGTCCATTTTGCAGTATATGACTTTTCGATAAAAAATATTTTTTTTCATTACAAGCTTTATTATACAGTGGAAAACGCTGATACTCCAGTATTGCGTTTGCGGTTGCACAACGTATGTAACTATGCGCTTTCAGCACTTGTCCATTTTGCAGTATATGACTTTTCGATAAAAATTTTTTTTTTTCAAAACAAGCTTTATTATACAGTGGAAAACGCTGATACTCCAGTATTGCTTT
Organism: Ascidia mentula; assembly: GCF_947561715.1. Lineage (NCBI taxonomy): Eukaryota > Metazoa > Chordata > Ascidiacea > Phlebobranchia > Ascidiidae > Ascidia > Ascidia mentula. The sequence continues at coordinate 7,004,672 of NC_138574.1, read as the reverse complement.
TGCGGTTGCACAACGTATGTAACTGTGCGATTTCAGCACTTGTCCATTTTGCAGTATATGACTTTTCGATAAAAAATATTTTTTTTCATCACAAGCTTTATCATACAGTGGAAAACGCTGATACTCCAGTATTGCGTTTGCGGTTGCACTACGTATGTAACTATGCGCTTTCAGCACTAGTCCATTTTGCAGTATATGACTTTTCGATAAAAAATATTTTTTTTCAGCACAAGCTTTATTATACAGTGGAAAACGCTGATACTCCAGTACTAAGTTTGCGGTTGCACAACGTATGTAACCATGCGATTTCAGCACTTGTCCATTTTGCAGTATATGACTTTTCGATAAAAAATATTTTTTTTCAGTACAAGCTTTATTATACAGTGGTAAACGCTGATACTCCAGTATTGCTTTTGCGGTTGCACAACGTATGTAACTGTGCGATTTCAGCACTTGTCCATTTTGCAGTATATGACTTTTCGATAAAATATGTTTTTTTTTTCAGTACAAGCTTTATTATACAGTGGAAAACGCTGATACTCCAGCACTGAGTTTGCGGTTGCACAACGTATGTAACTATGCGATTTCAGCACTTGTCCATTTTGCAGTATATGACTTTTCGATAAAAAATATTTTTTTTCAGTACAAGCTTTATTATACAGTGGTAAACGCTGATACTCCAGTATTGCTTTTGCGGTTGCACAACGTATGTGACTGTGCGATTTCAGCACTTGTCCATTTTGCAGTATATGACTTTTCGATAAAAAATATTTTTTTTCATTACAAGCTTTATTATACAGTGGAAAACGCTGATACTCCAGTACTGAGTTTGCGGTTGAGCAACGTATGTAACTATGCGCTTTCAGCACTTATCCATTTTGCAGTATATGACTTTTCGATAAAAAATATTTTTTTTCATTACAAACTTTATTATACAGTGGAAAACGCTGATACTCCAGTACTGAGTTTGCGGTTGCACAACGTATGTAACTATGCGATTTCAGCACTTGTCCATTTTGCAGTATATGACTTTTCGATAAAAAATATTTTTTTTCATTACAAGCTTTATTATACAGTGGAAAACCCTGATACTCCAGTACTGAGTTTGCGGTTGCACAACGTATGTAACTATGCGCTTTCAGCACTTGTCCATTTTGCAGTATATGACTTTTCGATAAAAAATATTTTTTTTCATTACAAGCTTTATTATACAGTGGAAAACGCTGATAATCCAGTATTGCGTTTGCGGTTGCACAACGTATGTAACTATAATGCGCTTTCAGCACTTGTCCATTTTGCAGTATATGACTTTTCGATAAAAAATATTTTTTTTCATTACAAGCTTTATTATACAGTGGAAAACGCTGATACTCCAGTACTGAGTTTGCGGTTGCACGACGTATGTATCTATGCGATTTCAGCACTTGTCCATTTTGCAGTATATGACTTTTCGATAAAAAATATTTTTTTTTAGTACAAGCTTTATTATACTGTGGAAAATGCTGGTACTCCAGTATTGCTTTTGCGGTTGCACAACGTATGTAACTATGCGATTTCAGCACTTGTCCATTTTGAAGTATATGACTTTTCGATAAAAAATATTTTTTTTCATTACAAGCTTTATTATACAGTGGAAAACGCTGATACTCCAGTATTGCGTTTGCGGTTGCACAACGTATGTAACTATGCGCTTTCAGCACTTGTCCATTTTGCAGTATATGACTTTTCGATAAAAAATATTTTTTTTCAGTACAAGCTTTATTATACAGTGGAAAACGCTGATACTCCAGTACTGAGTTTGCGGTTGCACAACGTATGTAACTATGCGATTTCAGCACTTGTACATTTTGCAGTATATGACTTTTCGATAAAAAATATTTTTTTTCAGTACAAGCTTTATTATACAGTGAAAAACGCTGATACTCCAGTATTGCTTTTGCGGTTGCACAACGTATGTAACTATGCGATTTCAGCACTTGTCCATTTTGCAGTATATGACTTTTCGATAAAAAATATTTTTTTTCAGTACAAGCTTTATTATACAGTGGAAAACGCTGATACTCCAGTACTGAGTTTGCGGTTGCACAACGTATGTAACCATGCGATTTCAGCACTTTTCCATTTTGCAGTATATGACTTTTCGATAAAAAATATTTTTTTTCAGTACAAGCTTTATATGCGCTTTCAGCGCTTGTCCATTTTGCAGTATATGACTTTTCGATAAAAAATAATTTTTTTCAGTACAAGCTTTATTATACAGTGGAAAACGCTGATACTCCAGTACTGAGTTTGCGGTTGCACAACGTATTTAACCATGCGATTTCAGCACTTGTCCATTTTGCAATATATGACTTTTCGATAAAAAATATTTTTTTTCAGAACAAGCTTTATTATACAGTGGAAAACGCTGATACTCCAGTACTGAGTTTGCGGTTGCACAACGTATGTAACCATGCGATTTCAGCACATGTCCAATTTGCAGTATATGACTTTTCGATAAAAAATATTTTTTTTCAGTACAAGCTTTATTATACAGTGGAAAACGCTGATACTCCAGTACTGAGTTTGCGGTTGCACGACGTATGTAACTATGCGATTTCAGCACTTGTCCATTTTGCAGTATATGACTTTTCGATAAAAAATATTTTTTTTTAGTACAAGCTTTATTATATTGTGGAAAATGCTGGTTCTCCAGTATTGCTTTTGCGGTTGCACAACGTATGTAACTATGCGATTTCAGCACTTGTCCATTTTGCAGTATATGACTTTCCGACAAAAAATATTTTTTTTCTGTACAAGTTTATTATACAGTGGAAAACGCTGATACTCCAGTACTGAGTTTGCGGTTGCACAACGTATGTAACTATGCGATTTCAGCACTTGTCCATTTTGCAGTATATGACTTTCCGACAAAAAATATTTTTTTTCTGTACAAGTTTATTATACAGTGGAAAACGCTGATACTCCAGTACTGAGTTTGCGGTTGCACAACGTATGTAACTATGCGCTTTCAGCACTTGTCCATTTTGCAGTATATGACTTTTCGACAAAAAATATTTTTTTTCAGTACAAGCTTTATTATACAGTGGAAAACGCTGATACTCCAGTACTGAGTTTGCGGTTGCACAACGTATGTAACCATGCGATTTCAGCACTTGTCCATTTTGCAGTATATGACTTTTCGATAAAAAATATTTTTTTTCAGTACAAGCTTTATTATACAGTGGAAAACGCTGATACTCCAGTACTGAGTTTGAGGTTGCACAACGTATGTAACCATGCGATTTCAGCACATGTCCATTTTGCAGTATATGACTTTTCGATAAAAAATATTTTTTTTCATTACAAGCTTTATTATACAGTGGAAAACGCTGATACTCCAGTATTGCGTTTGCGGTTGCACAACGTATGTAACTATGCGCTTTCAGCACTTGTCCATTTTGCAGTATATGACTTTTCGATAAAAATTTTTTTTTTTCAAAACAAGCTTTATTATACAGTGGAAAACGCTGATACTCCAGTATTGCTTTTGCGGTTGCACAACGTATGTAACTGTGCGATTTCAGCACTTGTCCATTTTGCAGTATATGACTTTTCGATAAAAAATATTTTTTTTCATCACAAGCTTTATCATACAGTGGAAAACGCTGATACTCCAGTATTGCGTTTGCGGTTGCACTACGTATGTAACTATGCGCTTTCAGCACTAGTCCATTTTGCAGTATATGACTTTTCGATAAAAAATATTTTTTTTCAGCACAAGCTTTATTATACAGTGGAAAACGCTGATACTCCAGTACTAAGTTTGCGGTTGCACAACGTATGTAACCATGCGATTTCAGCACTTGTCCATTTTGCAGTATATGACTTTTCGATAAAAAATATTTTTTTTCAGTACAAGCTTTATTATACAGTGGTAAACGCTGATACTCCAGTATTGCTTTTGCGGTTGCACAACGTATGTAACTGTGCGATTTCAGCACTTGTCCATTTTGCAGTATATGACTTTTCGATAAAATATGTTTTTTTTTTCAGTACAAGCTTTATTATACAGTGGAAAACGCTGATACTCCAGTACTGAGTTTGCGGTTGAGCAACGTATGTAACTATGCGCTTTCAGCACTTATCCATTTTGCAGTATATGACTTTTCGATAAAAAATATTTTTTTTCATTACAAGCTTTATTATACAGTGGAAAACGCTGATACTCCAGTACTGAGTTTGCGGTTGCACAACGTATGTAACTATGCGATTTCAGCACTTGTCCATTTTGCAGTATATGACTTTTCGATAAAAAATATTTTTTTTCATTACAAGCTTTATTATACAGTGGAAAACCCTGATACTCCAGTACTGAGTGTGCGGTTGCACAACGTATGTAACTATGCGCTTTCAGCACTTGTCCATTTTGCAGTATATGACTTTTCGATAAAAAATATTTTTTTTCTTTACAAGCTTTATTATACAGTGGAAAACGCTGATACTCCAGTACTGAGTTTGCGGTTGCACAACGTATGTAACTGTGCGATTTCAGCACTTGTCCATTTTGCAGTATATGACTTTTCGATAAAAAATATTTTTTTTCAGTACAAGCTTTATTATACAGTGGAAAACGCTGATACTCCAGTATTGCTTTTGCGGTTGCACAACGTATGTAACTGTGCGATTTCAGCACTTGTCCATTTTGCAGGAAATGACTTTTCGATAAAAAATATTTTTTTTCATTACAAGCTTTACTATACAGTGGAAAACGCTGATACTCCAGTATTGCGTTTGCGGTTGCACAACGTATGTAACTATGCGATTTCAGCACTTGTCCATTTTGCAGTATATGACTTTTCGATAAAAAATATTTTTTTTCAGTACAAGCTTTATTACACAGTGGTAAACGCTGATACTCCAGTATTGCTTTTGCGGTTGCACAACGTATGTGACTGTGCGATTTCAGCACTTGTCCATTTTGCAGTATATGACCTTTCGATAAAAAATATTTTTTTTCATTACAAGCTTTATTATACAGTGGAAAACGCTGATACTCCAGTACTGAATTTGCGGTTGAACAACGTATGTGACTGTGCGATTTCAGCACTTGTCCATTTTGCAGTATATGACTTTTCGATAAAAAATATTTTTTTTCATTACAAGCTTTATTATACAGTGGAAAACGCTGATACTCCAGTACTGAATTTGCGGTTGAACAACGTATGTAACTATGCGCTTTCAGCACTTATCCATTTTGCAGTATATGACTTTTCGATAAAAAATATTTTTTTTCATTACAAGCTTTATTATACAGTGGAAAACGCTGATACTCCAGTACTGAGTTTGCGGTTGCACAACGTATGTAACCATGCGATTTCAGCACATGTCCATTTTGCAGTGTATGACTTTTCGATAAAAAATATTTTTTTTCATTACAAGCTTTATTATACAGTGGAAAACGCTAATACTCCAGTATTGCGTTTGCGGTTGCACAACGTATGTAACTATAATGCGCTTTCAGCACTTGTCCATTTTGCAGTATATGACTTTTCGATAAAAAATATTTTTTTTCAGTACAAGCTTTATTATACAGTGGAAAACGCTGATACTCCAGTACTGAGTTTGCGGTTGCACAACGTATGTAACTATGCGATTTCAGCACTTGTCCATTTTGCAGTATATGACTTTTCGATAAAAAATATTTTTTTTCATTACAAGCTTTATTATACAGTGGAAAACGCTGATACTCCAGTATTGCGTTTGCGGTTGCACAACTTATGTAACTATGCGCTTTCAGCACTTGTCCATTTTGCAGTATATGACTTTTCGATAAAAAATATTTTTTTTCAGTACAAGCTTTATTATACAGTGGAAAACGCTGATACTCCAGTACTGAGTTTGCGGTTGCACAACGTATGTAACCATGCGATTTCAGCACTTGTCCATTTTGCAGTATATGACTTTTCGATAAAAAATATTTTTTTTCAGTACAAGCTTTATTATACAGTGGAAAACGTTGATACTCCAGTACTGAGTTTGCGGTTGCACAACGTATGTAACCATGCGATTTCAGCACATGTCCATTTTGCAGTATATGACTTTTCGATAAAAAATATTTTTTTTCATTACAAGCTTTATTATACAGTGGAAAACGCTGATACTCCAGTATTGCGTTTGCGGTTGCACAACGTATGTAACTATGCGCTTTCAGCACTTGTCCATTTTGCAGTATATGACTTTTCGATAAAAATTTTTTTTTTTCAAACCAAGCTTTATTATACAGTGGAAAACGCTGATACTCCAGTATTGCTTTTGCGGTTGCACAACGTATGTAACTGTGCGATTTCAGCACTTGTCCATTTTGCAGTATATGACTTTTCGATAAAAAATATTTTTTTTCATCACAAGCTTTATCATACAGTGGAAAACGCTGATACTCCAGTATTGCGTTTGCGGTTGCACTACGTATGTAACTATGCGCTTTCAGCACTAGTCCATTTTGCAGTATATGACTTTTCGATAAAAAATATTTTTTTTCAGCACAAGCTTTATTATACAGTGGAAAACGCTGATACTCCAGTACTAAGTTTGCGGTTGCACAACGTATGTAACCATGCGATTTCAGCACTTGTCCATTTTGCAGTATATGACTTTTCGATAAAAAATATTTTTTTTCAGTACAAGCTTTATTATACAGTGGTAAACGCTGATACTCCAGTATTGCTTTTGCGGTTGCACAACGTATGTAACTGTGCGATTTCAGCACTTGTCCATTTTGCAGTATATGACTTTTCGATAAAATATGTTTTTTTTTTCAGTACAAGCTTTATTATACAGTGGAAAACGCTGATACTCCAGCACTGAGTTTGCGGTTGCACAACGTATGTAACTATGCGATTTCAGCACTTGTCCATTTTGCAGTATATGACTTTTCGATAAAAAATATTTTTTTTCAGTACAAGCTTTATTATACAGTGGTAAACGCTGATACTCCAGTATTGCTTTTGCGGTTGCACAACGTATGTGACTGTGCGATTTCAGCACTTGTCCATTTTGCAGTATATGACTTTTCGATAAAAAATATTTTTTTTCATTACAAGCTTTATTATACAGTGGAAAACGCTGATACTCCAGTACTGAGTTTGCGGTTGAGCAACGTATGTAACTATGCGCTTTCAGCACTTATCCATTTTGCAGTATATGACTTTTCGATAAAAAATATTTTTTTTCATTACAAGCTTTATTATACAGTGGAAAACGCTGATACTCCAGTACTGAGTTTGCGGTTGCACAACGTATGTAACTATGCGATTTCAGCACTTGTCCATTTTGCAGTATATGACTTTTCGATAAAAAATATTTTTTTTCATTACAAGCTTTATTATACAGTGGAAAACGCTGATACTCCAGTACTGAGTTTGCGGTTGCACAACGTATGTAACTATGCGCTTTCAGCACTTGTCCATTTTGCAGTATATGACTTTTCGATAAAAAATATTTTTTTTCTTTACAAGCTTTATTATACAGTGGAAAACGCTGATACTCCAGTACTGAGTTTGCGGTTGCACAACGTATGTAACTGTGCGATTTCAGCACTTGTCCATTTTGCAGTATATGACTTTTCGATAAAAAATATTTTTTTTCAGTACAAGCTTTATTATACAGTGGAAAACGCTGATACTCCAGTATTGCTTTTGCGGTTGCACAACGTATGTAACTGTGCGATTTCAGCACTTGTCCATTTTGCAGGAAATGACTTTTCGATAAAAAATATTTTTTTTCATTACAAGCTTTACTATACAGTGGAAAACGCTGATACTCCAGTATTGCGTTTGCGGTTGCACAACGTATGTAACTATGCGATTTCAGCACTTGTCCATTTTGCAGTATATGACTTTTCGATAAAAAATATTTTTTTTCAGTACAAGCTTTATTACACAGTGGTAAACGCTGATACTCCAGTATTGCTTTTGCGGTTGCACAACGTATGTGACTGTGCGATTTCAGCACTTGTCCATTTTGCAGTATATGACTTTTCGATAAAAAATATTTTTTTTCATTACAAGCTTTATTATACAGTGGAAAACGCTGATACTCCAGTACTGAATTTGCGGTTGAACAACGTATGTGACTGTGCGATTTCAGCACTTGTCCATTTTGCAGTATATGACTTTTCGATAAAAAATATTTTTTTTCATTACAAGCTTTATTATACAGTGGAAAACGCTGATACTCCAGTACTGAGTTTGCGGTGGCACAACGTATGTAACCATGCGATTTCAGCACATGTCCATTTTGCAGTATATGACTTTTCGATAAAAAATATTTTTTTTCAGTACAAGCTTTATTATACAGTGGAAAACGCTGATACTCCAGTACTGAGTTTGCGGTTGCACGACGTATGTAACTATGCGATTTCAGCACTTGTCCATTTTGCAGTATATGACTTTTCGATAAAAAATATTTTTTTTCATTACAAGCTTTATTATACAGTGGAAAACGCTGATACTCCAGTATTGCGTTTGCGGTTGCACAACTTATGTAACTATGCGCTTTCAGCACTTGTCCATTTTGCAGTATATGACTTTTCGATAAAAAATATTTTTTTTCAGTACAAGCTTTATTATACAGTGGAAAACGCTGATACTCCAGTACTGAGTTTGCGGTTGCACAACGTATGTAACCATGCGATTTCAGCACTTGTCCATTTTGCAGTATATGACTTTTCGATAAAAAATATTTTTTTTCAGTACAAGCTTTATTATACAGTGGAAAACGCTGATACTCCAGTACTGAGTTTGCGGTTGCACAACGTATGTAACCATGCGATTTCAGCACATGTCCATTTTGCAGTATATGACTTTTCGATAAAAAATATTTTTTTTCATTACAAGCTTTATTATACAGTGGAAAACGCTGATACTCCAGTATTGCGTTTGCGGTTGCACAACGTATGTAACTATGCGCTTTCAGCACTTGTCCATTTTGCAGTATATGACTTTTCGATAAAAAATATTTTTTTTCAGTACAAGCTTTATTATACAGTGGAAAACGCTGATACTCCAGTATTGCGTTTGCGGTTGCACAACGTATGTAACTATGCGCTTTCAGCACTTGTCCATTTTGCAGTATATGATTTTTCGATAAAAAATATTTTTTTTCAGCACAAGCTTTATTATACAGTGGAAAACGCTGATACTCCAGTACTAAGTTTGCGGTTGCACAACGTATGTAACCATGCGATTTCAGCACTTGTCCATTTTGCAGTATATGACTTTTCGATAAAAAATATTTTTTTTCAGTACAAGCTTTATTATACAGTGGAAAACGCTGATACTCCAGTATTGCTTTTGCGGTTGCACAACGTATGTAACTGTGCGATTTCAGCACTTGTCCATTTTGCAGGAAATGACTTTTCGATTAAAAATATTTTTTTTCATTACAAGCTTTACTATACAGTGGAAAACGCTGATACTCCAGTATTGCGTTTGCGGTTGCACAACGTATGTAACATATGCGCTTTCAGCACTTATCCATTTTGCAGTATATGACTTTTCGATAAAAAATATTTTTTTTCATTACAAGCTTTATTATACAGTGGAAAACGCTGATACTCCAGTACTGAGTTTGCGGTTGCACAACGTATGTAACTATGCGATTTCAGCACTTGTCCATTTTGCAGTATATGACTTTTCGATAAAAAATATTTTTTTTCATTACAAGCTTTATTATACAGTGGAAAACGCTGATACTCCAGTACTGAGTTTGCGGTTGCACAACGTATGTAACTATGCGCTTTCAGCACTTGTCCATTTTGCAGTATATGACTTTTCGATAAAAAATATTTTTTTTCTTTACAAGCTTTATTATACAGTGGAAAACGCTGATACTCCAGTACTGAGTTTGCGGTTGCACAACGTATGTAACTGTGCGATTTCAGCACTTGTCCATTTTGCAGTATATGACTTTTCGATAAAAAATATTTTTTTTCAGTACAAGCTTTATTATACAGTGGAAAACGCTGATACTCCAGTATTGCTTTTGCGGTTGCACAACGTATGTAACTGTGCGATTTCAGCACTTGTCCATTTTGCAGGAAATGACTTTTCGATAAAAAATATTTTTTTTCATTACAAGCTTTACTATACAGTGGAAAACGCTGATACTCCAGTATTGCGTTTGCGGTTGCACAACGTATGTAACTATGCGATTTCAGCACTTGTCCATTTTGCAGTATATGACTTTTCGATAAAAAATATTTTTTTTCAGTACAAGCTTTATTACACAGTGGTAAACGCTGATACTCCAGTATTGCTTTTGCGGTTGCACAACGTATGTGACTGTGCGATTTCAGCACTTGTCCATTTTGCAGTATATGACTTTTCGATAAAAAATATTTTTTTTCATTACAAGCTTTATTATACAGTGGAAAACGCTGATACTCCAGTACTGAATTTGCGGTTGAACAACGTATGTGACTGTGCGATTTCAGCACTTGTCCATTTTGCAGTATATGACTTTTCGATAAAAAATATTTTTTTTCATTACAAGCTTTATTATACAGTGGAAAACGCTGATACTCCAGTACTGAATTTGCGGTTGAACAACGTATGTAACTATGCGCTTTCAGCACTTATCCATTTTGCAGTATATGACTTTTCGATAAAAAATAGTTTTTTTTCATTACAAGCTTTATTATACAGTGGAAAACGCTGATACTCCAGTACTGAGTTTGCGGTTGCACAACGTATGTAACCATGCGATTTCAGCACATGTCCATTTTGCAGTGTATGACTTTTCGATAAAAAATATTTTTTTTCATTACAAGCTTTATTATACAGTGGAAAACGCTAATACTCCAGTATTGCGTTTGCGGTTGCACAACGTATGTAACTATAATGCGCTTTCAGCACTTGTCCATTTTGCAGTATATGACTTTTCGATAAAAAATATTTTTTTTCAGTACAAGCTTTATTATACAGTGGAAAACGCTGATACTCCAGTACTGAGTTTGCGGTTGCACAACGTATGTAACTATGCGATTTCAGCACTTGTACATTTTGCAGTATATGACTTTTCGATAAAAAATATTTTTTTTCAGTACAAGCTTTATTATACAGTGAAAAACGCTGATACTCCAGTATTGCTTTTGCGGTTGCACAACGTATGTAACTATGCGATTTCAGCACTTGTCCATTTTGCAGTATATGACTTTTCGACAAAAAATATTTTTTTTCAGTACAAGCTTTATTATACAGTGGAAAACGCTGATACTCCAGTACTGAGTTTGCGGTTGCACAACGTATGTAACCATGCGATTTCAGCATTTTTCCATTTTGCAGTATATGACTTTTCGATAAAAAATATTTTTTTTCAGTACAAGCTTTATATGCGCTTTCAGCACTTGTCCATTTTGCAGTATATGACTTTTCGATAAACAATATTTTTTTTCATTACAAGCTTTATTATACAGTGGAAAACGCTGATACTCCAGTACTGAGTTTGCGGTTGCACAACGTATGTAACTATGCGATTTCAGCACTTGTCCATTTTGCAGTATATGACTTTTCGATAAAAAATATTTTTTTTCAGTACAAGCTTTATTATACAGTGAAAAACGCTGGTACTCCAGTATTGCTTTTGCGGTTGCACAACGTATGTAACTATGCGATTTCAGCACTTGTCCATTTTGCAGTATATGATTTTTCGATAAAAAATATTTTTTTTCAGCACAAGCTTTATTATACAGTGGAAAACGCTGATACTCCAGTACTAAGTTTGCGGTTGCACAACGTATGTAACCATGCGATTTCAGCACTTGTCCATTTTGCAGTATATGACTTTTCGATAAAAAATATTTTTTTTCAGTACAAGCTTTATTATACAGTGGAAAACGCTGATACTCCAGTACTGAGTTTGCAGTTGAACAACGTATGTAACTATGCGCTTTCAGCACTTATCCATTTTGCAGTATATGACTTTTCGATAAAAAATATTTTTTTTCATTACAAGCTTTATTATACAGTGGAAAACGCTGATACTCCAGTACTGAGTTTGCGGTTGCACAACGTATGTAACTATGCGATTTCAGCACTTGTCCATTTTGCAGTATATGACTTTTCGATAAAAAATATTTTTTTCATTACAAGCTTTATTATACAGTGGAAAACGCTGATACTCCAGTATTGCGTTTGCGGTTGCACTACGTATGTAACTATGCGCTTTCAGCACTAGTCCATTTTGCAGTATATGACTTTTCGATAAAAAATATTTTTTTTCAGCACAAGCTTTATTATACAGTGGAAAACGCTGATACTCCAGTACTAAGTTTGCGGTTGCACAACGTATGTAACCATGCGATTTCAGCACTTGTCCATTTTGCAGTATATGACTTTCCGATAAAAAATATTTTTTTTCTGTACAAGCTTTATTATACATTGGAAAACGCTGATACTCCGGTACTGAGTTTGCGGTTGCACAACGTATGTAACCATGCGATTTCAGCACATGTCCATTTTGCAGTATATGACTTTTCGATATAAAATATTTCTTTTCATTACAAGCTTTATTATACAGTGGAAAACGCTGATACTCCAGTACTAAGTTTGCGGTTGCACAACGTATGTAACTATGCGCTTTCAGCACTTGTCCATTTTGCAGAAAATGACTTTTCGATAAAAAATATTTTTTTTCAGTACAAGCTTTATTATACAGTGGAAAACGCTGATAATCCAGTAATGAGTTTGCGGTTGCACAACGTATGTAACTATGCGATTTCAGCACTTGTCCATTTTGCAGTATATGACTTTTCGATAAAAAATATTTTTTTTTAGTACAAGCTTTATTATACAGTGGAAAACGCTGATACTCCAGTATTGCTTTTGCGGTTGCACAACGTATGTAACCATGCGATTTCAGCACTTGTCCATTTTGCAGTATATGACTTTTCGATAAAAAATATTTTTTTTCATTACAAGCTTTATTATACAGTGGAAAACGCTGATACTCCAGTACTGAGTTTGCGGTTGCACAACGTATGTAACTATGCGCTTTCAGCACTTGTCCATTTTGCAGTATATGACTTTTCGATAAAAAATATTTTTTTTCTTTACAAGCTTTATTATACAGTGGAAAACGCTGATACTCCAGTACTGAGTTTGCGGTTGCACAACGTATGTAACTGTGCGATTTCAGCACTTGTCCATTTTGCAGTATATGACTTTTCGATAAAAAATATTTTCTTTCAGTACAAGCTTTATTATACAGTGGAAAACGCTGATACTCCAGTATTGCTTTTGCGGTTGCACAACGTATGTAACTGTGCGATTTCAGCACTTGTCCATTTTGCAGGAAATTACTTTTCGATAAAAAATATTTTTTTTCATTACAAGCTTTACTATACAGTGGAAAACGCTGATACTCCAGTATTGCGTTTGCGGTTGCACAACGTATGTAACATATGCGCTTTCAGCACTTGTCCATTTTGCAGTATATGACTTTTCGATAAAAAATATTTTTTTTCAGTACAAGCTTTATTATACAGTGGAAAACACTGATAATCCAGTACTGAGTTTGCGGTTGCACAACGTATGTAACCATGCGATTTCAGCACTTGTCCATTTTGCAGTATATGACTTTTCGATAAAAAATATTTTTTTTCAGAACAAGCTTTATTATACAGTGGAAAACGCTGATACTCCAGTACTGAGTTTGCGGTGGCACAACGTATGTAACCATGCGATTTCAGCACATGTCCATTTTGCAGTATATGACTTTTCGATAAAAAATATTTTTTTTCAGTACAAGCTTTATTATACAGTGGAAAACGCTGATACTCCAGTACTGAGTTTGCGGTTGCACGACGTATGTAACTATGCGATTTCAGCACTTGTCCATTTTGCAGTATATGACTTTTCGATAAAAAATATTTTTTTTCATTACAAGCTTTATTATACAGTGGAAAACGCTGATACTCCAGTATTGCGTTTGCGGTTGCACAACTTATGTAACTATGCGCTTTCAGCACTTGTCCATTTTGCAGTATATGACTTTTCGATAAAAAATATTTTTTTTCAGTACAAGCTTTATTATACAGTGGAAAACGCTGATACTCCAGTACTGAGTTTGCGGTTGCACAACGTATGTAACCATGCGATTTCAGCACTTGTCCATTTTGCAGTATATGACTTTTCGATAAAAAATATTTTTTTTCAGTACAAGCTTTATTATACAGTGGAAAACGCTGATACTCCAGTACTGAGTTTGCGGTTGCACAACGTATGTAACCATGCGATTTCAGCACATGTCCATTTTGCAGTATATGACTTTTCGATAAAAAATATTTTTTTTCATTACAAGCTTTATTATACAGTGGAAAACGCTGATACTCCAGTATTGCGTTTGCGGTTGCACAACGTATGTAACTATGCGCTTTCAGCACTTGTCCATTTTGCAGTATATGACTTTTCGATAAAAAATATTTTTTTTCAGTACAAGCTTTATTATACAGTGGAAAACGCTGATACTCCAGTATTGCTTTTGCGGTTGCACAACGTATGTAACTGTGCGATTTCAGCACTTGTCCATTTTGCAGTATATGACTTTTCGATAAAAAATATTTTTTTTCATTACAAGCTTTATTATACAGTGGAAAACGCTGATACTCCAGTATTGCGTTTGCGGTTGCACAACGTATGTAACTATGCGCTTTCAGCACTTGTCCATTTTGCAGTATATGATTTTTCGATAAAAAATATTTTTTTTCAGCACAAGCTTTATTATACAGTGGAAAACGCTGATACTCCAGTACTAAGTTTGCGGTTGCACAACGTATGTAACCATGCGATTTCAGCACTTGTCCATTTTGCAGTATATGACTTTTCGATAAAAAATATTTTTTTTCAGTACAAGCTTTATTATACAGTGGAAAACGCTGATACTCCAGTATTGCTTTTGCGGTTGCACAACGTATGTAACTGTGCGATTTCAGCACTTGTCAATTTTGCAGGAAATGACTTTTCGATTAAAAATATTTTTTTTCATTACAAGCTTTACTATACAGTGGAAAACGCTGATACTCCAGTATTGCGTTTGCGGTTGCACAACGTATGTAACATATGCGCTTTCAGCACTTGTCCATTTTGCAGTATATGACTTTTCGATAAAAAATATTTTTTTTCAGTACAAGCTTTATTATACAGTGGAAAACGCTGATAATCCAGTACTGAGTTTGCGGTTGCACAACGTATGTAACCATGCGATTTCAGCACTTGTCCATTTTGCAGTATATGACTTTTCGATAAAAAATATTTTTTTTCAGAACAAGCTTTATTATACAGTGGAAAACGCTGATACTCCAGTACTGAGTTTGCGGTGGCACAACGTATGTAACCATGCGATTTCAGCACATGTCCATTTTGCAGTATATGACTTTTCGATCAAAAATATTTTTTTTCAGTACAAGCTTTATTATACAGTGGAAAACGCTGATACTCCAGTACTGAGTTTGCGGTTGCACGACGTATGTAACTATGCGATTTCAGCACTTGTCCATTTTGCAGTATATGACTTTTCGATAAAAAATATTTTTTTTTAGTACAAGCTTTATTATACTGTGGAAAATGCTGGTATTCCAGTATTGCTTTTGCGGTTGCACAACGTATGTAACTATGCGATTTCAGCACTTGTCCATTTTGCAGTATATGACTTTTCGATAAAAAATATTTTTTTTCATTACAAGCTTTATTATACAGTGGAAAACGCTGATACTCCAGTACTAAGTTTGCGGTTGCACAACGTATGTAACTATGCGCTTTCAGCACTTGTCCATTTTGCAGAAAATGACTTTTCGATAAAAAATATTTTTTTTCAGTACAAGCTTTATTATACTGTGGAAAACGCTGATACTCCAGTACTGAGTTTGCGGTTGCACAACGTATGTAACCATGCGATTTCAGCACTTGTCCATTTTGCAATATATGACTTTTCGATAAAAAATATTTTTTTTCAGAACAAGCTTTATTATACAGTGGAAAACGCTGATACTCCAGTACTGAGTTTGCGGTTGCACAACGTATGTAACCATGCGATTTCAGCACATGTCCAATTTGCAGTATATGACTTTTCGATGAAAAATATTTTTTTTCAGTACAAGCTTTATTATACAGTGGAAAACGCTGATACTCCAGTACTGAGTTTGCGGTTGCACGACGTATGTAACTATGCGATTTCAGCACTTGTCCATTTTGCAGTATATGACTTTTCGATAAAAAATATTTTTTTTTAGTACAAGCTTTATTATACTGTGGAAAACGCTGATACTCCAGTACTGAGTTTGCGGTTGCACAACGTATGTAACTATGCGATTTCAGCACTTGTCCATTTTGCAGTATATGACTTTTCGATAAAAAATATTTTTTTTCATTACAAGCTTTATTATACAGTGGAAAACGCTGATACTCCAGTATTGCGTTTGCGGTTGCACAACTTATGTAACTATGCGCTTTCAGCACTTGTCCATTTTGCAGTATATGATTTTTCGATAAAAAATATTTTTTTTCAGTACAAGCTTTATTATACAGTGGAAAACGCTGATACTCCAGTACTGAGTTTGCGGTTGCACAACGTATGTAACCATGCGATTTCAGCACTTGTCCATTTTGCAGTATATGACTTTTCGATAAAAAATATTTTTTTTCATTACAAGCTTTATTATACAGTGGAAAACGCTGATACTCCAGTATTGCGTTTGCGGTTGCACAACGTATGTAACTATGCGCTTTCAGCACTTGTCCATTTTGCAGTATATGATTTTTCGATAAAAAATATTTTTTTTCAGCACAAGCTTTATTATACAGTGGAAAACGCTGATACTCCAGTACTAAGTTTGCGGTTGCACAACGTATGTAACCATGCGATTTCAGCACTTGTCCATTTTGCAGTATATGACTTTTCGATAAAAAATATTTTTTTTCAGTACAAGCTTTATTATACAGTGGAAAACGCTGATACTCCAGTACTGAGTTTGCAGTTGAACAACGTATGTAACTATGCGCTTTCAGCACTTATCCATTTTGCAGTATATGACTTTTCGATAAAAAATATTTTTTTTCATTACAAGCTTTATTATACAGTGGAAAACGCTGATACTCCAGTACTGAGTTTGCGGTTGCACAACGTATGTAACTATGCGATTTCAGCACTTGTCCATTTTGCAGTATATGACTTTTCGATAAAAAATATTTTTTTTCATTACAAGCTTTATTATACAGTGGAAAACGCTGATACTCCAGTACTGAGTTTGCGGTTGCACAACGTATGTAACTATGCGCTTTCAGCACTTGTCCATTTTGCAGGATATGACTTTTCGATAAAAAATATTTTTTTTTAGTACAAGCTTTATTATACTGTGGAAAATGCTGGTACTCCAGTATTGCTTTTGCGGTTGCACAACGTATGTAACTATGCGATTTCAGCACTTGTCCATTTTGCAGTATATGACTTTCCGATAAAAAATATTTTTTTTCTGTACAAGCTTTATTATACATTGGAAAACGCTGATACTCCAGTACTGAGTTTGCGGTTGCACAACGTATGTAACCATGCGATTTCAGCACTTGTCCATTTTGCAGTATATGACTTTTCGATAAAAAATATTTTTTTTCATTACAAGCTTTATTATACAGTGGAAAACGCTGATACTCCAGTATTGCGTTTGCGGTTGCACAACGTATGTAACTATGCGCTTTCAGCACTTGTCCATTTTGCAGTATATGATTTTTCGATAAAAAATATTTTTTTTCAGCACAAGCTTTATTATACAGTGGAAAACGCTGATACTCCAGTACTAAGTTTGCGGTTGCACAACGTATGTAACCATGCGATTTCAGCACTTGTCCATTTTGCAGTATATGACTTTTCGATAAAAAATATTTTTTTTCAGTACAAGCTTTATTATACAGTGGAAAACGCTGATACTCCAGTACTGAGTTTGCAGTTGAACAACGTATGTAACTATGCGCTTTCAGCACTTATCCATTTTGCAGTATATGACTTTTCGATAAAAAATATTTTTTTTCATTACAAGCTTTATTATACAGTGGAAAACGCTGATACTCCAGTACTGAGTTTGCGGTTGCACAACGTATGTAACTATGCGATTTCAGCACTTGTCCATTTTGCAGTATATGACTTTTCGATAAAAAATATTTTTTTTCATTACAAGCTTTATTATACAGTGGAAAACGCTGATACTCCAGTACTGAGTTTGCGGTTGCACAACGTATGTAACTATGCGCTTTCAGCACTTGTCCATTTTGCAGGATATGACTTTTCGATAAAAAATATTTTTTTTTAGTACAAGCTTTATTATACTGTGGAAAATGCTGGTACTCCAGTATTGCTTTTGCGGTTGCACAACGTATGTAACTATGCGATTTCAGCACTTGTCCATTTTGCAGTATATGACTTTCCGATAAAAAATATTTTTTTTCTGTACAAGCTTTATTATACATTGGAAAACGCTGATACTCCAGTACTGAGTTTGCGGTTGCACAACGTATGTAACCATGCGATTTCAGCACATGTCCATTTTGCAGTATATGACTTTTCGATATAAAATATTTTTTTTCATTACAAGCTTTATTATACAGTGGAAAACGCTGATACTCCAGTACTAAGTTTGCGGTTGCACAACGTATGTAACTATGCGCTTTCAGCACTTGTCCATTTTGCAGAAAATGACTTTTCGATAAAAAATATTTTTTTTCAGTACAAGCTTTATTATACAGTGGAAAACGCTGATAATCCAGTAATGAGTTTGCGGTTGCACAACGTATGTAACTATGCGATTTCAGCACTTGTCCATTTTGCAGTATATGACTTTTCGATAAAAAATATTTTTTTTTAGTACAAGCTTTATTATACAGTGGAAAACGCTGGTACTCCAGTATTGCTTTTGCGGTTGCACAACGTATGTAACCATGCGATTTCAGCACTTGTCCATTTTGCAGTATATGACTTTTCGATAAAAAATATTTTTTTTCTGTACAAGCTTTATTATACAGTGGAAAACGCTGATACTCCAGTACTGAGTTTGCGGTTGCACAACGTATGTAACCATGCGATTTCAGCACATGTCCATTTTGCAGTATATGACTTTTCGATAAAAAAAATTTTTTTTCATTACAAGCTTTATTATACAGTGGAAAACGCTAATACACCAGTATTGCGTTTGCGGTTGCACAACGTATGTAACTATGCGATTTCAGCACTTGTCCATTTTGCAGTATATGACTTTTCGATAAAAAATATTTTTTTTCATTACAAGCTTTATTATACAGTGGAAAACGCTAATACTCCAGTATTGCGTTTGCGGTTGCACAACGTATGTAACTATGCGATTTCAGCACTTATCCATTTTGCAGTATATGACTTTTCGATAAAAAATATTTTTTTTCATTACAAGCTTTATTATACAGTGGAAAACGCTGATACTCCAGTACTGAGTTTGCGGTTGCACAACGTATGTAACTATGCGATTTCAGCACTTGTCCATTTTGCAGTATATGACTTTTCGATAAAAAATATTTTTTTTCATTACAAGCTTTATTATACAGTGGAAAACGCTGATACTCCAGTACTGAGTTTGCGGTTGCACAACGTATGTAACTATGCGCTTTCAGCACTTGTCCATTTTGCAGTATATGACTTTTCGATAAAAAATATTTTTTTTTAGTACAAGCTTTATTATACTGTGGAAAATGCTGGTACTCCAGTATTGCTTTTGCGGTTGCACAACGTATGTAACTATGCGATTTCAGCACTTGTCCATTTTGCAGTATATGACTTTCCGATAAAAAATATTTTTTTTCTGTACAAGCTTTATTATACAGTGGAAAACGCTGATACTCCAGTACTGAGTTTGCGGTTGCACAACGTATGTAACCATGCGATTTCAGCACATGTCCATTTTGCACTATATGACTTTTCGATATAAAATATTTTTTTTCATTACAAGCTTTATTATACAGTGGAAAACGCTGATACTCCAGTACTAAGTTTGCGGTTGCACAACGTATGTAACTATGCGCTTTCAGCACTTGTCCATTTTGCAGAAAATGACTTTTCGATAAAAAATATTTTTTTTCAGTACAAGCTTTATTATACAGTGGAAAACGCTGATAATCCAGTAATGAGTTTGCGGTTGCACAACGTATGTAACTATGCGATTTCAGCACTTGTCCATTTTGCAGTATATGACTTTTCGATAAAAAATATTTTTTTTTAGTACAAGCTTTATTATACCGTGGAAAACGCTGGTACTCCAGTATTGCTTTTGCGGTTGCACAACGTATGTAACCATGCGATTTCAGCACTTGTCCATTTTGCAGTATATGACTTTTCGATAAAAAATATTTTTTTTCTGTACAAGCTTTATTATACAGTGGAAAACGCTGATACTCCAGTACTGAGTTTGCGGTTGCACAAGGTATGTAACCATGCGATTTCAGCACATGTCCATTTTGCAGTATATGACTTTTCGATAAAAAATATTTTTTTTCATTACAAGCTTTATTATACAGTGGAAAACGCTAATACACCAGTATTGCGTTTGCGGTTGCACAACGTATGTAACTATGCGATTTCAGCACTTGTCCATTTTGCAGTATATGACTTTCCGATAAAAAATATTTTTTTTCTGTACAAGCTTTATTATACAGTGGAAAACGCTGATACTCCAGTACTGAGTTTGCGGTTGCACAACGTATGTAACCATGCGATTTCAGCACATGTCCATTTTGCACTATATGACTTTTCGATATAAAATATTTTTTTTCATTACAAGCTTTATTATACAGTGGAAAACGCTGATACTCCAGTACTAAGTTTGCGGTTGCACAACGTATGTAACTATGCGCTTTCAGCACTTGTCCATTTTGCAGAAAATGACTTTTCGATAAAAAATATTTTTTTTCAGTACAAGCTTTATTATACAGTGGAAAACGCTGATAATCCAGTAATGAGTTTGCGGTTGCACAACGTATGTAACTATGCGATTTCAGCACTTGTCCATTTTGCAGTATATGACTTTTCGATAAAAAATATTTTTTTTTAGTACAAGCTTTATTATACAGTGGAAAACGCTGATACTCCAGTACTGAGTTTGCGGTTGCACAACGTATGTAACTGTGCGATTTCAGCACTTGTCCATTTTGCAGTATATGACTTTTCGATAAAAAATATTTTTTTTCAGTACAAGCTTTATTATACAGTGGAAAACGCTGATACTCCAGTAATGAGTTTGCGGTTGCACAACGTATGTAACTATGCGCTTTCAGAACTTGTCCATTTTGCAGTATATGACTTTTCGATAAAAAATATTTTTTTTCAGTTCAAGCTTTATTATACAGTGGAAAACGCTGATACTCCAGTACTGAGTTTGCGGTTGCACAACGTATGTAACCATGCGATTTCAGCACTTGTCCATTTTGCAGTATGTGACTTTTCGATAAAAAATATTTTTTTTCAGTACAAGCTTTATTATACAGTGGAAAACGCTGATACTCCAGTACTGAGTTTGCGGTTGCACAACGTATGTAACCATGCGATTTCAGCACATGTCCATTTTGCAGTATATGACTTTTCGATAAAAAATATTTTTTTTCATTACAAGCTTTATTATACAGTGGAAAACGCTGATACTCCAGTATTGCGTTTGCGGTTGCACAACGTATGTAACTGTGCGCTTTCAGCACTTGTCCATTTTGCAGTATATGACTTTTCGATAAAAAATATTTTTTTTCAGTACAAGCTTTATTATACAGTGGAAAACGCTGATACTCCAGTATTGCTTTTGCGGTTGCACAACGTATGTAACTGTGCGATTTCAGCACTTGTCCATTTTGCAGTATATGACTTTTCGATAAAAAATATTTTTTTTCATTACAAGCTTTATTATACAGTGGAAAACGCTGATACTCCAGTACTGAGTTTGCGGTTGCACAACGTATGTAACTATGCGCTTTCAGCACTTGTCCATTTTGCAGTATATGACTTTTCGATAAAAAATATTTTTTTTCTTTACAGGCTTTATTATACAATGGAAAACGCTGATACTCCAGTACTGAGTTTGCGGTTGCACAACGTATGTAACTGTGCGATTTCAGCACTTGTCCATTTTGCAGTATATGACTTTTCGATAAAAAATATTTTTTTTCAGTACAAGCTGTATTATACAGTGGAAAACGCTGATACTCCAGTATTGCTTTTGCGGTTGCACAACGTATGTAACTGTGCGATTTCAGCACTTGTCCATTTTGCAGGAAATGACTTTTCGATAAAAAATATTTTTTTTCATTACAAGCTTTACTATACAGTGGAAAACGCTGATACTCCAGTATTGCGTTTGCAGTTGCACAACGTATGTAACCATGCGATTTCAGCACTTGTCCATTTTGCAGTATATGACTTTTCGATCAAAAATATTTTTTTTCAGAAAAAGCTTTATTATACAGTGGAAAACGCTGATACTCCAGTACTGAGTTTGCGGTTGCACAACGTATGTAACCATGCGATTTCAGCACATGTCCATTTTGCAGTATATGACTTTTCGATCAAAAATATTTTTTTTCAGTACAAGCTTTATTATACAGTGGAAAACGCTGATACTCCAGTACTGAGTTTGCGGTTGCACAACGTATGTAACCATGCGATTTCAGCACTTGTCCATTTTGCAATATATGACTTTTCGATAAAAAATATTTTTTTTCAGAACAAACTTTATTATACAGTGGAAAACGCTGATACTCCAGTACTGAGTTTGCGGTTGCACAACGTATGTAACCATGCGATTTCAGCACATGTCCAATCTGCAGTATATGACTTTTCGATAAAAAATATTTTTTTTCAGTACAAGCTTTATTATACAGTGGAAAACGCTGATACTCCAGTATTGCTTTTGCGGTTGCACAACGTATGTAACTGTGCGATTTCAGCACTTGTCCATTTTGCAGGAAATGACTTTTCGATAAAAAATATTTTTTTTCATTACAAGCTTTACTATACAGTGGAAAACGCTGATACTCCAGTATTGCGTTTGCGGTTGCACAACGTATGTAACATATGCGCTTTCAGCACTTGTCCATTTTGCAGTATATGACTTTTCGATAAAAAATATTTTTTTTCAGTACAAGCTTTATTATACAGTGGAAAACGCTGATAATCCAGTACTGAGTTTGCGGTTGCACAACGTATGTAACCATGCGATTTCAGCACTTGTCCATTTTGCAGTATATTACTTTTCGATAAAAAATATTTTTTTTCAGAACAAGCTTTATTATACAGTGGAAAACGCTGATACTCCAGTACTGAGTTTGCGGTTGCACAACGTATGTAACCATGCGATTTCAGCACATGTCCATTTTGCAGTATATGACTTTTCGATCAAAAATATGTTTTTTTCAGTACAAGCTTTATTATACAGTGGAAAACGCTGATACTCCAGTACTGAGTTTGCGGTTGCACAACGTATGTAACCATGCGATTTCAGCACTTGTCCATTTTGCAGTATATGACTTTTCGATAAAAAATATTTTTTTTCAGTACAAGCTTTATTATACAGTGGAAAACGCTGATACTCCAGTACTGAGTTAGCGGTTGCACAACGTATGTAACCATGCGATTTCAGCACATGTCCATTTTGCAGTATATGACTTTTCGATAAAAAATATTTTTTTTCATTACAAGCTTTATTATACAGTGGAAAACGCTGATACTCCAGTACTGAGTTTGCGGTTGCACAACGTATGTAACTATGCGATTTCAGCACTTGTCCATTTTGCAGTATATGACATTTCGATAAAAAATATTTTTTTTTAGTACAAGCTTTATTATACTGTGGAAAACGCTGATACTCCAGTACTGAGTTTGCGGTTGCACAACGTATGTAACTATGCGATTTCAGCACTTGTCCATTTTGCAGTATATGACTTTTCGATAAAAAATATTTTTTTTCATTACAAGCTTTATTATACAGTGGAAAACGCTGATACTCCAGTATTGCGTTTGCGGTTGCACAACTTATGTAACTATGCGCTTTCAGCACTTGTCCATTTTGCAGTATATGACTTTTCGATAAAAAATATTTTTTTTCAGTACAAGCTTTATTATACAGTGGAAAACGCTGATACTCCAGTACTGAGTTTGCGGTTGCACAACGTATGTAACCATGCGATTTCAGCACTTGTCCATTTTGCAGTATATGACTTTTCGATAAAAAATATTTTTTTTCAGTACAAGCTTTATTATACAGTGGAAAACGCTGATACTCCAGTACTGAGTTTGCGGTTGCACAACGTATGTAACCATGCGATTTCAGCACATGTCCATTTTGCAGTATATGACTTTTCAATAAAAAATATTTTTTTTCATTACAAGCTTTATTATACAGTGGAAAACGCTGATACTCCAGTATTGCGTTTGCGGTTGCACAACGTATGTAACTATGCGCTTTCAGCACTTGTCCATTTTGCAGTATATGACTTTTCGATAAAAAATATTTTTTTTCAGTACAAGCTTTATTATACAGTGGAAAACGCTGATACTCCAGTATTGCTTTTGCGGTTGCACAATGTATGTAACTGTGCGATTTCAGCACTTGTCCATTTTGCAGTATATGACTTTTCGATAAAAAATATTTATTTTCATTACAAGCTTTATTATACAATGGAAAACGCTGATACTCCAGTATTGCGTTTGCGGTTGCACAACGTATGTAACTATGCGCTTTCAGCACTTGTCCATTTTGCAGTATATGATTTTTCGATAAAAAATATTTTTTTTCAGCACAAGCTTTATTATACAGTGGAAAACGCTGATACTCCAGTACTAAGTTTGCGGTTGCACAACGTATGTAACCATGCGATTTCAGCACTTGTCCATTTTGCAGTATATGACTTTTCGATAAAAAATATTTTTTTTCAGTACAAGCTTTATTATACAGTGGAAAATGCTGATACTCCAGTACTGAGTTTGCGGTTGAACAACGTATGTAACTATGCGCTTTCAGCACTTATCCATTTTGCAGTATATGACTTTTCGACAAAAAATATTTTTTTTCATTACAAGCTTTATTATACAGTGGAAAACGCTGATACTCCAGTACTGAGTTTGCGGTTGCACAACGTATGTAACTATGCGATTTCAGCACTTGTCCATTTTGCAGTATATGACTTTTCGATAAAAAATATTTTTTTTCATTACAAGCTTTATTATACAGTGGAAAACGCTGATACTCCAGTACTGAGTTTGCGGTTGCACAACGTATGTAACTATGCGCTTTCAGCACTTGTCCATTTTGCAGTATATGACTTTTCGATAAAAAATATTTTTTTTCTTTACAAGCTTTATTATACAGTGGAAAACGCTGATACTCCAGTACTGAGTTTGCGGTTGCACAACGTATGTAACTGTGCGATTTCAGCACTTGTCCATTTTGCAGTATATGACTTTTCGATAAAAAATATTTTCTTTCAGTACAAGCTTTATTATACAGTGGAAAACGCTGATACTCCAGTATTGCTTTTGCGGTTGCACAACGTATGTAACTGTGCGATTTCAGCACTTGTCCATTTTGCAGGAAATGACTTTTCGATAAAAAATATTTTTTTTCATTACAAGCTTTACTATACAGTGGAAAACGCTGATACTCCAGTATTGCGTTTGCGGTTGCACAACGTATGTAACATATGCGCTTTCAGCACTTGTCCATTTTGCAGTATATGACTTTTCGATAAAAAATATTTTTTTTCAGTACAAGCTTTATTATACAGTGGAAAACGCTGATAATCCAGTACTGAGTTTGCGGTTGCACAACGTATGTAACCATGCGATTTCAGCACTTGTCCATTTTGCAGTATATGACTTTTCGATAAAAAATATTTTTTTTCAGAACAAGCTTTATTATACAGTGGAAAACGCTGATACTCCAGTACTGAGTTTGCGGTGGCACAACGTATGTAACCATGCGATTTCAGCACATGTCCATTTTGCAGTATATGACTTTTCGACAAAAAATATTTTTTTTCAGTACAAGCTTTATTATACAGTGGAAAACGCTGATACTCCAGTACTGAGTTTGCGGTTGCACGACGTATGTAACTATGCGATTTCAGCACTTGTCCATTTTGCAGTATATGACTTTTCGATAAAAAATATTTTTTTTCATTACAAGCTTTATTATACAGTGGAAAACGCTGATACTCCAGTATTGCGTTTGCGGTTGCACAACTTATGTAACTATGCGCTTTCAGCACTTGTCCATTTTGCAGTATATGACTTTTCGATAAAAAATATTTTTTTTCAGTACAAGCTTTATTATACAGTGGAAAACGCTGATACTCCAGTACTGAGTTTGCGGTTGCACAACGTATGTAACCATGCGATTTCAGCACTTGTCCATTTTGCAGTATATGACTTTTTGATAAAAAATATTTTTTTTCAGTACAAGCTTTATTATACAGTGGAAAACGCTGATACTCCAGTACTGAGTTTGCGGTTGCACAACGTATGTAACCATGCGATTTCAGCACATGTCCATTTTGCAGTATATGACTTTTCGATAAAAAATATTTTTTTTCATTACAAGCTTTATTATACAGTGGAAAACGCTGATACTCCAGTATTGCGTTTGCGGTTGCACAACGTATGTAACTATGCGCTTTCAGCACTTGTCCATTTTGCAGTATATGACTTTTCGATAAAAAATATTTTTTTTCAGTACAAGCTTTATTATACAGTGGAAAACGCTGATACTCCAGTATTGCTTTTGCGGTTGCACAACGTATGTAACTGTGCGATTTCAGCACTTGTCCATTTTGCAGTATATGACTTTTCGATAAAAAATATTTTTTTTCATTACAAGCTTTATTATACAGTGGAAAACGCTGATACTCCAGTATTGCGTTTGCGGTTGCACAACGTATGTAACTATGCGCTTTCAGCACTTGTCCATTTTGCAGTATATGATTTTTCGATAAAAAATATTTTTTTTCAGCACAAGCTTTATTATACAGTGGAAAACGCTGATACTCCAGTACTAAGTTTGCGGTTGCACAACGTATGTAACCATGCGATTTCAGCACTTGTCCATTTTGCAGTATATGACTTTTCGATAAAAAATATTTTTTTTCAGTACAAGCTTTATTATACAGTGGAAAACGCTGATACTCCAGTATTGCTTTTGCGGTTGCACAACGTATGTAACTGTGCGATTTCAGCACTTGTCCATTTTGCAGTATATGACTTTTCGATAAAAAATATTTTTTTTCATTACAAGCTTTATTATACAGTGGAAAACGCTGATACTCCAGTACTGAGTTTGCGGTTGCACAACGTATGTAACTATGCGCTTTCAGCACTTGTCCATTTTGCAGTATATGACTTTTCGATAAAAAATATTTTTTTTCTTTACAAGCTTTATTATACAGTGGAAAACGCTGATACTCCAGTACTGAGTTTGCGGTTGCACAACGTATGTAACTGTGCGATTTCAGCACTTGTCCATTTTGCAGTATATGACTTTTCGATAAAAAATATTTTTTTTCAGTACAAGCTTTATTATACAGTGGAAAACGCTGATACTCCAATATTGCTTTTGCGGTTGCACAACGTATGTAACTGTGCGATTTCAGCACTTGTCCATTTTGCAGGAAATGACTTTTCGATAAAAAATATTTTTTTTCATTACAAGCTTTACTATACAGTGGAAAACGCTGATACTCCAGTATTGCGTTTGCGGTTGCACAACGTATGTAACATATGCGCTTTCAGCACTTGTCCATTTTGCAGTATATGACTTTTCGATAAAAAATATTTTTTTTCAGTACATGCTTTATTATACAGTGGAAAACGCTGATAATCCAGTACTGAGTTTGCGGTTGCACAACGTATGTAACCATGCGATTTCAGCACTTGTCCATTTTGCAGTATATGACTTTTCGATAAAAAATATTTTTTTTCATTACAAGCTTTATTATACAGTGGAAAACGCTGATACTCCAGTACTGAGTTTGCGGTTGCACAACGTATGTAACCATGCGATTTCAGCACATGTCCATTTTGCAGTATATGACTTTTCGATCAAAAATATTTTTTTTCAGTACAAGCTTTATTATACAGTGGAAAACGCTGATACTCCAGTACTGAGTTTGCGGTTGCACGACGTATGTAACTATGCGATTTCAGCACTTGTCCATTTTGCAGTATATGACTTTTCGATAAAAAATATTTTTTTTTAGTACAAGCTTTATTATACTGTGGAAAATGCTGGTACTCCAGTATTGCTTTTGAGGTTGCACAACGTATGTAACTGTGCGATTTCAGCACTTGTCCATTTTGCAGTATATGACTTTCCGATAAAAAATATTTTTTTTTTGTGCAAGCTTTATTATACAGTGGAAAACGCTGATACTCCAGTACTGAGTTTGCGGTTGCACAACGTATGTAACCATGCGATTTCAGCACATGTCCATTTTGCAGTATATGACTTTTCGATAAAAAATATTTTTTTTCATTACAAGCTTTATTATACAGTGGAAAACGCTGATACTCCAGTACTAAGTTTGCGGTTGCACAACGTATGTAACTATGCGCATTCAGCACTTGTCCATTTTGCAGTATATGACTTTTCGATAAAAAATATTTTTTTTTAGTACAAGCTTTATTATACAGTGGAAAACGCTGGTACTCCAGTATTGCTTTTGCGGTTGCACAATGTATGTAACCATGCGATTTCAGCACTTGTCCATTTTGCAGTATATGACTTTTCGATAAAAAATATTTTTTTCTGTACAAGCTTTATTATACAGTGGAAAACGCTGATACTCCAGTACTGAGTTTGCGGTTGCACAACGTATGTAACCATGCGATTTCAGCACATGTCCATTTTGCAGTATATGACTTTTCGATAAAAAATATTTTTTTTCATTACAAGCTTTATTATACAGTGGAAAACGCTAATACTCCAGTATTGCGTTTGCGGTTGCACAACGTATGTAACTATGCGATTTCAGCACTTGTCCATTTTGCAGTATATGACTTTTCGATAAAAAATATTTTTTTTCATTACAAGCTTTATTATACAGTGGAAAACGCTGATACTCCAGTATTGCGTTTGCGGTTGCACAACGTATGTAACTATGCGATTTCAGCACTTGTCCATTTTGCAGTATATGACTTTTCGATAAAAAATATTTTTTTTCATTACAAGCTTTATTATACAGTGGAAAACGCTGATACTCCAGTACTGAGTTTGCGGTTGCACAACGTATGTGACTATGCGATTTCAACACTTGTCCATTTTGCAGTATATGACTTTTCGATAAAAAATATTTTTTTTTAGTACAAGCTTTAATTTATTATACAGTGGAAAACGCTGATACTCCAGTACTGAGTTTGCGGTTGCACAACGTATGTAACTATGCGATTTCAGCACTTGTCCATTTTGCAGTATATGACTTTTCGATAAAAAATATTTTTTTTCTGTACAAGTTTATTATACAGTGGAAAACGCTGATACTCCAGTACTGAGTTTGCGGTTGCACAACGTATGTAACTATGCGATTTCAGCACTTGTCCATTTTGCAGTATATGACTTTTCGATAAAAAATATTTTTTTTCATTACAAGCTTTATTATACAGTGGAAAACGCTGATACTCCAGTATTGCGTTTGCGGTTGCACAACGTATGTAACTATGCGCTTTCAGCACTTGTCCATTTTGCAGTATATGACTTTTCGTGAAAAAATATTTTTTTTCAGTACAAGCTTTATTATACAGTGGAAAACGCTGATACTCCAGTACTGAGTTTGCGGTTGCACAACGTATGTGACTGTGCGATTTCAGCACTTGTCCATTTTGCAGTATATGACTTTTCGATAAAAAATATTTTTTTTCAGTACAAGCTTTATTATACAGTGGAAAACGCTGATACTCCAATATTGCTTTTGCGGTTGCACAACGTATGTAACTATGCGATTTCAGCACTTGTCCATTTTGCAGTATATGACTTTTCGATAAAAAATATTTTTTTTCATTACAAGCTTTATTATACAGTGGAAAACGCTGATACTCCAGTACTGAGTTTGCGGTTGCACAACGTATGTAACTATGCGCTTTCAGCACTTGTCCATTTTGCAGTATATGACTTTTCGATAAAAAATATTTTTTTTCTTTACAAGCTTTATTATACAGTGGAAAACGCTGATACTCCAGTACTGAGTTTGCGGTTGCACAACGTATGTAACTATGCGATTTCAGCACTTGTCCATTTTGCAGTATATGACTTTTCGATAAAAAATATTTTTTTTCATTACAAGCTTTATTATACAGTGGAAAACGCTGATACTCCAGTATTGCGTTTGCGGTTGCACAACGTATGTAACTATGCGATTTCAGCACTTGTCCATTTTGCAGTATATGACTTTTCGATAAAAAATATTTTTTTTCATTACAAGCTTTATTATACAGTGGAAAACGCTGATACTCCAGTACTGAGTTTGCGGTTGCACAACGTATGTGACTATGCGATTTCAACACTTGTCCATTTTGCAGTATATGACTTTTCGATAAAAAATATTTTTTTTTAGTACAAGCTTTAATTTATTATACAGTGGAAAACGCTGATACTCCAGTACTGAGTTTGCGGTTGCACAACGTATGTAACTATGCGATTTCAGCACTTGTCCATTTTGCAGTATATGACTTTTCGATAAAAAATATTTTTTTTCTGTACAAGTTTATTATACAGTGGAAAACGCTGATACTCCAGTACTGAGTTTGCGGTTGCACAACGTATGTAACTATGCGATTTCAGCACTTGTCCATTTTGCAGTATATGACTTTTCGATAAAAAATATTTTTTTTCATTACAAGCTTTATTATACAGTGGAAAACGCTGATACTCCAGTATTGCGTTTGCGGTTGCACAACGTATGTAACTATGCGCTTTCAGCACTTGTCCATTTTGCAGTATATGACTTTTCGTGAAAAAATATTTTTTTTCAGTACAAGCTTTATTATACAGTGGAAAACGCTGATACTCCAGTACTGAGTTTGCGGTTGCACAACGTATGTGGCTGTGCGATTTCAGCACTTGTCCATTTTGCAGTATATGACTTTTCGATAAAAAATATTTTTTTTCAGTACAAGCTTTATTATACAGTGGAAAACGCTGATACTCCAATATTGCTTTTGCGGTTGCACAACGTATGTAACTATGCGATTTCAGCACTTGTCCATTTTGCAGTATATGACTTTTCGATAAAAAATATTTTTTTTCATTACAAGCTTTATTATACAGTGGAAAACGCTGATACTCCAGTACTGAGTTTGCGGTTGCACAACGTATGTAACTATGCGCTTTCAGCACTTGTCCATTTTGCAGTATATGACTTTTCGATAAAAAATATTTTTTTTCTTTACAAGCTTTATTATACAGTGGAAAACGCTGATACTCCAGTACTGAGTTTGCGGTTGCACAACGTATGTAACTGTGCGATTTCAGCACTTGTCCATTTTGCAGTATATGACTTTTCGATAAAAAATATTTTTTTTCAGTACAAGCTTTATTATACAGTGGAAAACGCTGATACTCCAATATTGCTTTTGCGGTTGCACAACGTATGTAACTGTGCGATTTCAGCACTTGTCCATTTTGCAGGAAATGACTTTTCGATAAAAAATATTTTTTTTCATTACAAGCTTTACTATACAGTGGAAAACGCTGATACTCCAGTATTGCGTTTGCGGTTGCACAACGTATGTAACATATGCGCTTTCAGCACTTGTCCATTTTGCAGTATATGACTTTTCGATAAAAAATATTTTTTTTCAGTACATGCTTTATTATACAGTGGAAAACGCTGATAATCCAGTACTGAGTTTGCGGTTGCACAACGTATGTAACCATGCGATTTCAGCACTTGTCCATTTTGCAGTATATGACTTTTCGATAAAAAATATTTTTTTTCATTACAAGCTTTATTATACAGTGGAAAACGCTGATACTCCAGTACTGAGTTTGCGGTTGCACAACGTATGTAACCATGCGATTTCAGCACATGTCCATTTTGCAGTATATGACTTTTCGATCAAAAATATTTTTTTTCAGTACAAGCTTTATTATACAGTGGAAAACGCTGATACTCCAGTACTGAGTTTGCGGTTGCACGACGTATGTAACTATGCGATTTCAGCACTTGTCCATTTTGCAGTATATGACTTTTCGATAAAAAATATTTTTTTTTAGTACAAGCTTTATTATACTGTGGAAAATGCTGGTACTCCAGTATTGCTTTTGAGGTTGCACAACGTATGTAACTATGCGATTTCAGCACTTGTCCATTTTGCAGTATATGACTTTCCGATAAAAAATATTTTTTTTTTGTGCAAGCTTTATTATACAGTGGAAAACGCTGATACTCCAGTACTGAGTTTGCGGTTGCACAACGTATGTAACCATGCGATTTCAGCACATGTCCATTTTGCAGTATATGACTTTTCGATAAAAAATATTTTTTTTCATTACAAGCTTTATTATACAGTGGAAAACGCTGATACTCCAGTACTAAGTTTGCGGTTGCACAACGTATGTAACTATGCGCATTCAGCACTTGTCCATTTTGCAGTATATGACTTTTCGATAAAAAATATTTTTTTTTAGTACAAGCTTTATTATACAGTGGAAAACGCTGGTACTCCAGTATTGCTTTTGCGGTTGCACAATGTATGTAACCATGCGATTTCAGCACTTGTCCATTTTGCAGTATATGACTTTTCGATAAAAAATATTTTTTTCTGTACAAGCTTTATTATACAGTGGAAAACGCTGATACTCCAGTACTGAGTTTGCGGTTGCACAACGTATGTAACCATGCGATTTCAGCACATGTCCATTTTGCAGTATATGACTTTTCGATAAAAAATATTTTTTTTCATTACAAGCTTTATTATACAGTGGAAAACGCTAATACTCCAGTATTGCGTTTGCGGTTGCACAACGTATGTAACTATGCGATTTCAGCACTTGTCCATTTTGCAGTATATGACTTTTCGATAAAAAATATTTTTTTTCATTACAAGCTTTATTATACAGTGGAAAACGCTGATACTCCAGTATTGCGTTTGCGGTTGCACAACGTATGTAACTATGCGATTTCAGCACTTGTCCATTTTGCAGTATATGACTTTTCGATAAAAAATATTTTTTTTCATTACAAGCTTTATTATACAGTGGAAAACGCTGATACTCCAGTACTGAGTTTGCGGTTGCACAACGTATGTGACTATGCGATTTCAGCACTTGTCCATTTTGCAGTATATGACTTTCCGATAAAAAATATTTTTTTTTTGTGCAAGCTTTATTATACAGTGGAAAACGCTGATACTCCAGTACTGAGTTTGCGGTTGCACAACGTATGTAACCATGCGATTTCAGCACATGTCCATTTTGCAGTATATGACTTTTCGATAAAAAATATTTTTTTTCATTACAAGCTTTATTATACAGTGGAAAACGCTGATACTCCAGTACTAAGTTTGCGGTTGCACAACGTATGTAACTATGCGCATTCAGCACTTGTCCATTTTGCAGTATATGACTTTTCGATAAAAAATATTTTTTTTTAGTACAAGCTTTATTATACAGTGGAAAACGCTGGTACTCCAGTATTGCTTTTGCGGTTGCACAATGTATGTAACCATGCGATTTCAGCACTTGTCCATTTTGCAGTATATGACTTTTCGATAAAAAATATTTTTTTCTGTACAAGCTTTATTATACAGTGGAAAACGCTGATACTCCAGTACTGAGTTTGCGGTTGCACAACGTATGTAACCATGCGATTTCAGCACATGTCCATTTTGCAGTATATGACTTTTCGATAAAAAATATTTTTTTTCATTACAAGCTTTATTATACAGTGGAAAACGCTAATACTCCAGTATTGCGTTTGCGGTTGCACAACGTATGTAACTATGCGATTTCAGCACTTGTCCATTTTGCAGTATATGACTTTTCGATAAAAAATATTTTTTTTCATTACAAGCTTTATTATACAGTGGAAAACGCTGATACTCCAGTATTGCGTTTGCGGTTGCACAACGTATGTAACTATGCGATTTCAGCACTTGTCCATTTTGCAGTATATGACTTTTCGATAAAAAATATTTTTTTTCATTACAAGCTTTATTATACAGTGGAAAACGCTGATACTCCAGTACTGAGTTTGCGGTTGCACAACGTATGTGACTATGCGATTTCAACACTTGTCCATTTTGCAGTATATGACTTTTCGATAAAAAATATTTTTTTTTAGTACAAGCTTTAATTTATTATACAGTGGAAAACGCTGATACTCCAGTACTGAGTTTGCGGTTGCACAACGTATGTAACTATGCGATTTCAGCACTTGTCCATTTTGCAGTATATGACTTTTCGATAAAAAATATTTTTTTTCTGTACAAGTTTATTATACAGTGGAAAACGCTGATACTCCAGTACTGAGTTTGCGGTTGCACAACGTATGTAACTATGCGATTTCAGCACTTGTCCATTTTGCAGTATATGACTTTTCGATAAAAAATATTTTTTTTCATTACAAGCTTTATTATACAGTGGAAAACGCTGATACTCCAGTATTGCGTTTGCGGTTGCACAACGTATGTAACTATGCGCTTTCAGCACTTGTCCATTTTGCAGTATATGACTTTTCGTGAAAAAATATTTTTTTTCAGTACAAGCTTTATTATACAGTGGAAAACGCTGATACTCCAGTACTGAGTTTGCGGTTGCACAACGTATGTGACTGTGCGATTTCAGCACTTGTCCATTTTGCAGTATATGACTTTTCGATAAAAAATATTTTTTTTTAGTACAAGCTTTATTATACAGTGAAAAACGCTGGTACTCCAGTATTGCTTTTACGGTTGCACAACGTATGTAACTATGCGATTTCAGCACTTGTCCATTTTGCAGTATATGACTTTTCGATAAAAAATATTTTTTTTCTTTACAAGCTTTATTATACAGTGGAAAACGCTGATACTCCAGTACTGAGTTTGCGGTTGCACAACGTATGTAACTGTGCGATTTCAGCACTTGTCCATTTTGCAGTATATGACTTTTCGATAAAAAATATTTTTTTTCAGTACAAGCTTTATTATACAGTGGAAAACGCTGATACTCCAATATTGCTTTTGCGGTTGCACAACGTATGTAACTGTGCGATTTCAGCACTTGTCCATTTTGCAGGAAATGACTTTTCGATAAAAAATATTTTTTTTCATTACAAGCTTTACTATACAGTGGAAAACGCTGATACTCCAGTATTGCGTTTGCGGTTGCACAACGTATGTAACATATGCGCTTTCAGCACTTGTCCATTTTGCAGTATATGACTTTTCGATAAAAAATATTTTTTTTCAGTACATGCTTTATTATACAGTGGAAAACGCTGATAATCCAGTACTGAGTTTGCGGTTGCACAACGTATGTAACCATGCGATTTCAGCACTTGTCCATTTTGCAGTATATGACTTTTCGATAAAAAATATTTTTTTTCATTACAAGCTTTATTATACAGTGGAAAACGCTGATACTCCAGTACTGAGTTTGCGGTTGCACAACGTATGTAACCATGCGATTTCAGCACATGTCCATTTTGCAGTATATGACTTTTCGATCAAAAATATTTTTTTTCAGTACAAGCTTTATTATACAGTGGAAAACGCTGATACTCCAGTACTGAGTTTGCGGTTGCACGACGTATGTAACTATGCGATTTCAGCACTTGTCCATTTTGCAGTATATGACTTTTCGATAAAAAATATTTTTTTTTAGTACAAGCTTTATTATACTGTGGAAAATGCTGGTACTCCAGTATTGCTTTTGAGGTTGCACAACGTATGTAACTATGCGATTTCAGCACTTGTCCATTTTGCAGTATATGACTTTCCGATAAAAAATATTTTTTTTTTGTGCAAGCTTTATTATACAGTGGAAAACGCTGATACTCCAGTACTGAGTTTGCGGTTGCACAACGTATGTAACCATGCGATTTCAGCACATGTCCATTTTGCAGTATATGACTTTTCGATAAAAAATATTTTTTTTCATTACAAGCTTTATTATACAGTGGAAAACGCTGATACTCCAGTACTAAGTTTGCGGTTGCACAACGTATGTAACTATGCGCATTCAGCACTTGTCCATTTTGCAGTATATGACTTTTCGATAAAAAATATTTTTTTTTAGTACAAGCTTTATTATACAGTGGAAAACGCTGGTACTCCAGTATTGCTTTTGCGGTTGCACAATGTATGTAACCATGCGATTTCAGCACTTGTCCATTTTGCAGTATATGACTTTTCGATAAAAAATATTTTTTTCTGTACAAGCTTTATTATACAGTGGAAAACGCTGATACTCCAGTACTGAGTTTGCGGTTGCACAACGTATGTAACCATGCGATTTCAGCACATGTCCATTTTGCAGTATATGACTTTTCGATAAAAAATATTTTTTTTCATTACAAGCTTTATTATACAGTGGAAAACGCTAATACTCCAGTATTGCGTTTGCGGTTGCACAACGTATGTAACTATGCGATTTCAGCACTTGTCCATTTTGCAGTATATGACTTTTCGATAAAAAATATTTTTTTTCATTACAAGCTTTATTATACAGTGGAAAACGCTGATACTCCAGTACTGAGTTTGCGGTTGCACAACGTATGTAACTATGCGATTTCAGCACTTGTCCATTTTGCAGTATATGACTTTTCGATAAAAAATATTTTTTTTCATTACAAGCTTTATTATACAGTGGAAAACGCTGATACTCCAGTACTGAGTTTGCGGTTGCACAACGTATGTGACTATGCGATTTCAACACTTGTCCATTTTGCAGTATATGACTTTTCGATAAAAAATATTTTTTTTTAGTACAAGCTTTAATTTATTATACAGTGGAAAACGCTGATACTCCAGTACTGAGTTTGCGGTTGCACAACGTATGTAACTATGCGATTTCAGCACTTGTCCATTTTGCAGTATATGACTTTTCGATAAAAAATATTTTTTTTCTGTACAAGTTTATTATACAGTGGAAAACGCTGATACTCCAGTACTGAGTTTGCGGTTGCACAACGTATGTAACTATGCGATTTCAGCACTTGTCCATTTTGCAGTATATGACTTTTCGATAAAAAATATTTTTTTTCATTACAAGCTTTATTATACAGTGGAAAACGCTGATACTCCAGTATTGCGTTTGCGGTTGCACAACGTATGTAACTATGCGCTTTCAGCACTTGTCCATTTTGCAGTATATGACTTTTCGTGAAAAAATATTTTTTTTCAGTACAAGCTTTATTATACAGTGGAAAACGCTGATACTCCAGTACTGAGTTTGCGGTTGCACAACGTATGTGACTGTGCGATTTCAGCACTTGTCCATTTTGCAGTATATGACTTTTCGATAAAAAATATTTTTTTTTAGTACAAGCTTTATTATACAGTGAAAAACGCTGGTACTCCAGTATTGCTTTTACGGTTGCACAACGTATGTAACTATGCGATTTCAGCACTTGTCCATTTTGCAGTATATGACTTTTCGATAAAAAATATTTTTTTTCAGTACAAGCTTTATTATACATTGGAAAACGCTGATACTCCAGTACTGAGTTTGCGGTTGCACAACGTATGTAACCATGCGATTTCAGCACTTGTCCATTTTGCAGTATATGACTTTTCGATAAAAAATATTTTTTTTCAGTACAAGCTTTATTATACAGTGGAAAACATTGATACTCCAGTACTAAGTTTGCGGTTGCACAACGTATGTAACCATGCGATTTCAGCACTTGTCCATTTTGCAGTATATGACTTTTCGATAAAAAATATTTTTTTTTAGTACAATCTTTATTATACAGTGAAAAACGCTGGTACTCCAGTATTGCTTTTGCGGTTGCACAACGTATGTAACTATGCGATTTCAGCACTTGTCCATTTTGCAGTATATGACTTTTCGATAAAAAATATTTTTTTTCAGTACAAGCTTTATTGTACAGTGGAAAACGCTGATACTCCAGTATTAAGTTTGCGGTTGCACAACGTATGTAACCATGCGATTTCAGCACTTGTCCATTTTGCAGTATATGACTTTTCGATAAAAAATATTTTTTTTCAGTACAAGCTTTATTATACAGTGGTAAACGCTGATACTCCAGTATTGCTTTTGCGGTTGCACAACGTATGTAACTGTGCGATTTCAGCACTTGTCCATTTTGCAGTATATGACTTTTCGATAAAAAATATTTTTTTTCAGTACAAGCTTTATTATACAGTGGAAAACGCTGATACTCCAGTACTGAGTTTGCGGTTGCACAACGTATGTAACTATGCGATTTCAGCACTTGTCCATTTTGCAGTATATGACTTTTCGATAAAAAATATTTTTTTTCAGTACAAGCTTTATTATACAGTGAAAAACGCTGGTACTCCAGTATTGCTTTTACGGTTGCACAACGTATGTAACTATGCGATTTCAGCACTTGTCCATTTTGCAGTATATGACTTTTCGATAAAAAATATTTTTTTTCAGTACAAGCTTTATTATACATTGGAAAACGCTGATACTCCAGTACTGAGTTTGCGGTTGCACAACGTATGTAACCATGCGATTTCAGCACTTGTCCATTTTGCAGTATATGACTTTTCGATAAAAAATATTTTTTTTCAGTACAAGCTTTATTATACAGTGGAAAACATTGATACTCCAGTACTAAGTTTGCGGTTGCACAACGTATGTAACCATGCGATTTCAGCACTTGTCCATTTTGCAGTATATGACTTTTCGATAAAAAATATTTTTTTTTAGTACAATCTTTATTATACAGTGAAAAACGCTGGTACTCCAGTATTGCTTTTGCGGTTGCACAACGTATGTAACTATGCGATTTCAGCACTTGTCCATTTTGCAGTATATGACTTTTCGATAAAAAATATTTTTTTTCAGTACAAGCTTTATTGTACAGTGGAAAACGCTGATACTCCAGTATTAAGTTTGCGGTTGCACAACGTATGTAACCATGCGATTTCAGCACTTGTCCATTTTGCAGTATATGACTTTTCGATAAAAAATATTTTTTTTCAGTACAAGCTTTATTATACAGTGGTAAACGCTGATACTCCAGTATTGCTTTTGCGGTTGCACAACGTATGTAACTGTGCGATTTCAGCACTTGTCCATTTTGCAGTATATGACTTTTCGATAAAAAATATTTTTTTTCAGTACAAGCTTTATTATACAGTGGAAAACGCTGATACTCCAGTACTGAGTTTGCGGTTGCACAACGTATGTAACTATGCGATTTCAGCACTTGTCCATTTTGCAGTATATGACTTTTCGATAAAAAATATTTTTTTTCAGTACAAGCTTTATTATACAGTGGAAAACGCTGATACTCCAGTATTGCTTTTGCGGTTGCACAACGTATGTAACCATGCGATTTCAGCACTTGTCCATTTTGCAGTATATGACTTTTCGATAAAAAATATTTTTTTTCATTACAAGCTTTATTATACAGTGGAAAACGCTGATACTCCAGTATTGCGTTTGCGGTTGCACAACGTATGTAACTATGCGCTTTCAGCACTTGTCGATTTTGCAGTATATGACTTTTCGATAAAAAATATTTTTTTTCATTACAAGCTTTATTATACAGTGGAAAACGCTAATACTCCAGTATTGCGTTTGCGGTTGCACAACGTATGTAACATATGCGCTTTCAGCACTTGTCCATTTTGCAGTATATGACTTTTCGATAAAAAATATTTTTTTTCAGTACATGCTTTATTATACAGTGGAAAACGCTGATAATCCAATACTGAGTTTGCGGTTGCACAACGTATGTAACCATGCGATTTCAGCACTTGTCCATTTTGCAGTATATGACTTTTCGATAAAAAATATTTTTTTTCATTACAAGCTTTATTATACAGTGGAAAACGCTGATACTCCAGTACTGAGTTTGCGGTTGCACAACGTATGTAACCATGCGATTTCAGCACATGTCCATTTTGCAGTATATGACTTTTCGATAAAAAATATTTTTTTTCATTACAAGCTTTATTATACAGTGGAAAACGCTAATACTCCAGTATTGCGTTTGCGGTTGCACAACGTATGTAACTATGCGATTTCAGCACTTGTCCATTTTGCAGTATATGACTTTTCGATAAAAAATATTTTTTTTCATTACAAGCTTTATTATACAGTGGAAAACGCTGATACTCCAGTACTGAGTTTGCGGTTGCACAACGTATGTAACTATGCGATTTCAGCACTTGTCCATTTTGCAGTATATGACTTTTCGATAAAAAATATTTTTTTTCATTACAAGCTTTATTATACAGTGGAAAACGCTGATACTCCAGTACTGAGTTTGCGGTTGCACAACGTATGTGACTATGCGATTTCAACACTTGTCCATTTTGCAGTATATGACTTTTCGATAAAAAATATTTTTTTTTAGTACAAGCTTTAATTTATTATACAGTGGAAAACGCTGATACTCCAGTACTGAGTTTGCGGTTGCACAACGTATGTAACTAT
This sequence comes from Ascidia mentula, assembly GCF_947561715.1. Taxonomy (NCBI): domain Eukaryota; kingdom Metazoa; phylum Chordata; class Ascidiacea; order Phlebobranchia; family Ascidiidae; genus Ascidia; species Ascidia mentula. Next base: position 6,964,018 of record NC_138574.1, on the reverse strand, counting down.
GCGATTTCAGCACTTGTCCATTTTGCAGTATATGACTTTTCGATAAAAAATATTTTTTTTCTGTACAAGTTTATTATACAGTGGAAAACGCTGATACTCCAGTACTGAGTTTGCGGTTGCACAACGTATGTAACTATGCGATTTCAGCACTTGTCCATTTTGCAGTATATGACTTTTCGATAAAAAATATTTTTTTTCATTACAAGCTTTATTATACAGTGGAAAACGCTGATACTCCAGTATTGCGTTTGCGGTTGCACAACGTATGTAACTATGCGCTTTCAGCACTTGTCCATTTTGCAGTATATGACTTTTCGTGAAAAAATATTTTTTTTCAGTACAAGCTTTATTATACAGTGGAAAACGCTGATACTCCAGTACTGAGTTTGCGGTTGCACAACGTATGTGACTGTGCGATTTCAGCACTTGTCCATTTTGCAGTATATGACTTTTCGATAAAAAATATTTTTTTTTAGTACAAGCTTTATTATACAGTGAAAAACGCTGGTACTCCAGTATTGCTTTTACGGTTGCACAACGTATGTAACTATGCGATTTCAGCACTTGTCCATTTTGCAGTATATGACTTTTCGATAAAAAATATTTTTTTTCAGTACAAGCTTTATTATACATTGGAAAACGCTGATACTCCAGTACTGAGTTTGCGGTTGCACAACGTATGTAACCATGCGATTTCAGCACTTGTCCATTTTGCAGTATATGACTTTTCGATAAAAAATATTTTTTTTCAGTACAAGCTTTATTATACAGTGGAAAACATTGATACTCCAGTACTAAGTTTGCGGTTGCACAACGTATGTAACCATGCGATTTCAGCACTTGTCCATTTTGCAGTATATGACTTTTCGATAAAAAATATTTTTTTTTAGTACAATCTTTATTATACAGTGAAAAACGCTGGTACTCCAGTATTGCTTTTGCGGTTGCACAACGTATGTAACTATGCGATTTCAGCACTTGTCCATTTTGCAGTATATGACTTTTCGATAAAAAATATTTTTTTTCAGTACAAGCTTTATTGTACAGTGGAAAACGCTGATACTCCAGTATTAAGTTTGCGGTTGCACAACGTATGTAACCATGCGATTTCAGCACTTGTCCATTTTGCAGTATATGACTTTTCGATAAAAAATATTTTTTTTCAGTACAAGCTTTATTATACAGTGGTAAACGCTGATACTCCAGTATTGCTTTTGCGGTTGCACAACGTATGTAACTGTGCGATTTCAGCACTTGTCCATTTTGCAGTATATGACTTTTCGATAAAAAATATTTTTTTTCAGTACAAGCTTTATTATACAGTGGAAAACGCTGATACTCCAGTACTGAGTTTGCGGTTGCACAACGTATGTAACTATGCGATTTCAGCACTTGTCCATTTTGCAGTATATGACTTTTCGATAAAAAATATTTTTTTTCAGTACAAGCTTTATTATACAGTGAAAAACGCTGGTACTCCAGTATTGCTTTTACGGTTGCACAACGTATGTAACTATGCGATTTCAGCACTTGTCCATTTTGCAGTATATGACTTTTCGATAAAAAATATTTTTTTTCAGTACAAGCTTTATTATACATTGGAAAACGCTGATACTCCAGTACTGAGTTTGCGGTTGCACAACGTATGTAACCATGCGATTTCAGCACTTGTCCATTTTGCAGTATATGACTTTTCGATAAAAAATATTTTTTTTCAGTACAAGCTTTATTATACAGTGGAAAACATTGATACTCCAGTACTAAGTTTGCGGTTGCACAACGTATGTAACCATGCGATTTCAGCACTTGTCCATTTTGCAGTATATGACTTTTCGATAAAAAATATTTTTTTTTAGTACAATCTTTATTATACAGTGAAAAACGCTGGTACTCCAGTATTGCTTTTGCGGTTGCACAACGTATGTAACTATGCGATTTCAGCACTTGTCCATTTTGCAGTATATGACTTTTCGATAAAAAATATTTTTTTTCAGTACAAGCTTTATTGTACAGTGGAAAACGCTGATACTCCAGTATTAAGTTTGCGGTTGCACAACGTATGTAACCATGCGATTTCAGCACTTGTCCATTTTGCAGTATATGACTTTTCGATAAAAAATATTTTTTTTCAGTACAAGCTTTATTATACAGTGGTAAACGCTGATACTCCAGTATTGCTTTTGCGGTTGCACAACGTATGTAACTGTGCGATTTCAGCACTTGTCCATTTTGCAGTATATGACTTTTCGATAAAAAATATTTTTTTTCAGTACAAGCTTTATTATACAGTGGAAAACGCTGATACTCCAGTACTGAGTTTGCGGTTGCACAACGTATGTAACTATGCGATTTCAGCACTTGTCCATTTTGCAGTATATGACTTTTCGATAAAAAATATTTTTTTTCAGTACAAGCTTTATTATACAGTGGAAAACGCTGATACTCCAGTATTGCTTTTGCGGTTGCACAACGTATGTAACCATGCGATTTCAGCACTTGTCCATTTTGCAGTATATGACTTTTCGATAAAAAATATTTTTTTTCATTACAAGCTTTATTATACAGTGGAAAACGCTGATACTCCAGTATTGCGTTTGCGGTTGCACAACGTATGTAACTATGCGCTTTCAGCACTTGTCGATTTTGCAGTATATGACTTTTCGATAAAAAATATTTTTTTTCATTACAAGCTTTATTATACAGTGGAAAACGCTAATACTCCAGTATTGCGTTTGCGGTTGCACAACGTATGTAACACATGCGCTTTCAGCACTTGTCCATTTTGCAGTATATGACTTTTCGATAAAAAATATTTTTTTTCAGTACATGCTTTATTATACAGTGGAAAACGCTGATAATCCAATACTGAGTTTGCGGTTGCACAACGTATGTAACCATGCGATTTCAGCACTTGTCCATTTTGCAGTATATGACTTTTCGATAAAAAATATTTTTTTTCATTACAAGCTTTATTATACAGTGGAAAACGCTGATACTCCAGTACTGAGTTTGCGGTTGCACAACGTATGTAACCATGCGATTTCAGCACATGTCCATTTTGCAGTATATGACTTTTCGATCAAAAATATTTTTTTTCAGTACAAGCTTTATTATACAGTGGAAAACGCTGATACTCCAGTACTGAGTTTGCGGTTGCACGACGTATGTAACTATGCGATTTCAGCACTTGTCCATTTTGCAGTATATGACTTTTCGATAAAAAATATTTTTTTTTAGTACAAGCTTTATTATACTGTGGAAAATGCTGGTACTCCAGTATTGCTTTTGCGGTTGCACAACGTATGTAACTATGCGATTTCAGCACTTGTCCATTTTGCAGTATATGACTTTCCGATAAAAAATATTTTTTTTTTGTACAAGCTTTATTATACAGTGGAAAACGCTGATACTCCAGTACTGAGTTTGCGGTTGCACAATGTATGTAACCATGCGATTTCAGCACATGTCCATTTTGCAGTATATGACTTTTCGATAAAAAATATTTTTTTTCATTACAAGCTTTATTATACAGTGGAAAACGCTGATACTCCAATATTGCTTTTGCGGTTGCACAACGTATGTAACTGTGCGATTTCAGCACTTGTCCATTTTGCAGGAAATGACTTTTCGATAAAAAATATTTTTTTTCATTACAAGCTTTACTATACAGTGGAAAACGCTGATACTCCAGTATTGCGTTTGCGGTTGCACAACGTATGTAACATATGCGCTTTCAGCACTTGTCCATTTTGCAGTATATGACTTTTCGATAAAAAATATTTTTTTTCAGTACATGCTTTATTATACAGTGGAAAACGCTGATAATCCAGTACTGAGTTTGCGGTTGCACAACGTATGTAACCATGCGATTTCAGCACTTGTCCATTTTGCAGTATATGACTTTTCGATCAAAAATATTTTTTTTCAGTACAAGCTTTATTATACAGTGGAAAACGCTGATACTCCAGTACTGAGTTTGCGGTTGCACGACGTATGTAACTATGCGATTTCAGCACTTGTCCATTTTGCAGTATATGACTTTTCGATAAAAAATATTTTTTTTTAGTACAAGCTTTATTATACTGTGGAAAATGCTGGTACTCCAGTATTGCTTTTGAGGTTGCACAACGTATGTAACTGTGCGATTTCAGCACTTGTCCATTTTGCAGTATATGACTTTCCGATAAAAAATATTTTTTTTTTGTGCAAGCTTTATTATACAGTGGAAAACGCTGATACTCCAGTACTGAGTTTGCGGTTGCACAACGTATGTAACCATGCGATTTCAGCACATGTCCATTTTGCAGTATATGACTTTTCGATAAAAAATATTTTTTTTCATTACAAGCTTTATTATACAGTGGAAAACGCTGATACTCCAGTACTAAGTTTGCGGTTGCACAACGTATGTAACTATGCGCATTCAGCACTTGTCCATTTTGCAGTATATGACTTTTCGATAAAAAATATTTTTTTTTAGTACAAGCTTTATTATACAGTGGAAAACGCTGGTACTCCAGTATTGCTTTTGCGGTTGCACAATGTATGTAACCATGCGATTTCAGCACTTGTCCATTTTGCAGTATATGACTTTTCGATAAAAAATATTTTTTTCTGTACAAGCTTTATTATACAGTGGAAAACGCTGATACTCCAGTACTGAGTTTGCGGTTGCACAACGTATGTAACCATGCGATTTCAGCACATGTCCATTTTGCAGTATATGACTTTTCGATAAAAAATATTTTTTTTCATTACAAGCTTTATTATACAGTGGAAAACGCTAATACTCCAGTATTGCGTTTGCGGTTGCACAACGTATGTAACTATGCGATTTCAGCACTTGTCCATTTTGCAGTATATGACTTTTCGATAAAAAATATTTTTTTTCATTACAAGCTTTATTATACAGTGGAAAACGCTGATACTCCAGTATTGCGTTTGCGGTTGCACAACGTATGTAACTATGCGATTTCAGCACTTGTCCATTTTGCAGTATATGACTTTTCGATAAAAAATATTTTTTTTCATTACAAGCTTTATTATACAGTGGAAAACGCTGATACTCCAGTACTGAGTTTGCGGTTGCACAACGTATGTGACTATGCGATTTCAACACTTGTCCATTTTGCAGTATATGACTTTTCGATAAAAAATATTTTTTTTTAGTACAAGCTTTAATTTATTATACAGTGGAAAACGCTGATACTCCAGTACTGAGTTTGCGGTTGCACAACGTATGTAACTATGCGATTTCAGCACTTGTCCATTTTGCAGTATATGACTTTTCGATAAAAAATATTTTTTTTCTGTACAAGTTTATTATACAGTGGAAAACGCTGATACTCCAGTACTGAGTTTGCGGTTGCACAACGTATGTAACTATGCGATTTCAGCACTTGTCCATTTTGCAGTATATGACTTTTCGATAAAAAATATTTTTTTTCATTACAAGCTTTATTATACAGTGGAAAACGCTGATACTCCAGTATTGCGTTTGCGGTTGCACAACGTATGTAACTATGCGCTTTCAGCACTTGTCCATTTTGCAGTATATGACTTTTCGTGAAAAAATATTTTTTTTCAGTACAAGCTTTATTATACAGTGGAAAACGCTGATACTCCAGTACTGAGTTTGCGGTTGCACAACGTATGTGACTGTGCGATTTCAGCACTTGTCCATTTTGCAGTATATGACTTTTCGATAAAAAATATTTTTTTTCAGTACAAGCTTTATTATACAGTGGAAAACGCTGATACTCCAATATTGCTTTTGCGGTTGCACAACGTATGTAACTATGCGATTTCAGCACTTGTCCATTTTGCAGTATATGACTTTTCGATAAAAAATATTTTTTTTCATTACAAGCTTTATTATACAGTGGAAAACGCTGATACTCCAGTACTGAGTTTGCGGTTGCACAACGTATGTAACTATGCGCTTTCAGCACTTGTCCATTTTGCAGTATATGACTTTTCGATAAAAAATATTTTTTTTCTTTACAAGCTTTATTATACAGTGGAAAACGCTGATACTCCAGTACTGAGTTTGCGGTTGCACAACGTATGTAACTATGCGATTTCAGCACTTGTCCATTTTGCAGTATATGACTTTTCGATAAAAAATATTTTTTTTCATTACAAGCTTTATTATACAGTGGAAAACGCTGATACTCCAGTATTGCGTTTGCGGTTGCACAACGTATGTAACTATGCGATTTCAGCACTTGTCCATTTTGCAGTATATGACTTTTCGATAAAAAATATTTTTTTTCATTACAAGCTTTATTATACAGTGGAAAACGCTGATACTCCAGTACTGAGTTTGCGGTTGCACAACGTATGTGACTATGCGATTTCAACACTTGTCCATTTTGCAGTATATGACTTTTCGATAAAAAATATTTTTTTTTAGTACAAGCTTTAATTTATTATACAGTGGAAAACGCTGATACTCCAGTACTGAGTTTGCGGTTGCACAACGTATGTAACTATGCGATTTCAGCACTTGTCCATTTTGCAGTATATGACTTTTCGATAAAAAATATTTTTTTTCTGTACAAGTTTATTATACAGTGGAAAACGCTGATACTCCAGTACTGAGTTTGCGGTTGCACAACGTATGTAACTATGCGATTTCAGCACTTGTCCATTTTGCAGTATATGACTTTTCGATAAAAAATATTTTTTTTCATTACAAGCTTTATTATACAGTGGAAAACGCTGATACTCCAGTATTGCGTTTGCGGTTGCACAACGTATGTAACTATGCGCTTTCAGCACTTGTCCATTTTGCAGTATATGACTTTTCGTGAAAAAATATTTTTTTTCAGTACAAGCTTTATTATACAGTGGAAAACGCTGATACTCCAGTACTGAGTTTGCGGTTGCACAACGTATGTGGCTGTGCGATTTCAGCACTTGTCCATTTTGCAGTATATGACTTTTCGATAAAAAATATTTTTTTTCAGTACAAGCTTTATTATACAGTGGAAAACGCTGATACTCCAATATTGCTTTTGCGGTTGCACAACGTATGTAACTATGCGATTTCAGCACTTGTCCATTTTGCAGTATATGACTTTTCGATAAAAAATATTTTTTTTCATTACAAGCTTTATTATACAGTGGAAAACGCTGATACTCCAGTACTGAGTTTGCGGTTGCACAACGTATGTAACTATGCGCTTTCAGCACTTGTCCATTTTGCAGTATATGACTTTTCGATAAAAAATATTTTTTTTCTTTACAAGCTTTATTATACAGTGGAAAACGCTGATACTCCAGTACTGAGTTTGCGGTTGCACAACGTATGTAACTGTGCGATTTCAGCACTTGTCCATTTTGCAGTATATGACTTTTCGATAAAAAATATTTTTTTTCAGTACAAGCTTTATTATACAGTGGAAAACGCTGATACTCCAATATTGCTTTTGCGGTTGCACAACGTATGTAACTGTGCGATTTCAGCACTTGTCCATTTTGCAGGAAATGACTTTTCGATAAAAAATATTTTTTTTCATTACAAGCTTTACTATACAGTGGAAAACGCTGATACTCCAGTATTGCGTTTGCGGTTGCACAACGTATGTAACATATGCGCTTTCAGCACTTGTCCATTTTGCAGTATATGACTTTTCGATAAAAAATATTTTTTTTCAGTACATGCTTTATTATACAGTGGAAAACGCTGATAATCCAGTACTGAGTTTGCGGTTGCACAACGTATGTAACCATGCGATTTCAGCACTTGTCCATTTTGCAGTATATGACTTTTCGATAAAAAATATTTTTTTTCATTACAAGCTTTATTATACAGTGGAAAACGCTGATACTCCAGTACTGAGTTTGCGGTTGCACAACGTATGTAACCATGCGATTTCAGCACATGTCCATTTTGCAGTATATGACTTTTCGATCAAAAATATTTTTTTTCAGTACAAGCTTTATTATACAGTGGAAAACGCTGATACTCCAGTACTGAGTTTGCGGTTGCACGACGTATGTAACTATGCGATTTCAGCACTTGTCCATTTTGCAGTATATGACTTTTCGATAAAAAATATTTTTTTTTAGTACAAGCTTTATTATACTGTGGAAAATGCTGGTACTCCAGTATTGCTTTTGAGGTTGCACAACGTATGTAACTATGCGATTTCAGCACTTGTCCATTTTGCAGTATATGACTTTCCGATAAAAAATATTTTTTTTTTGTGCAAGCTTTATTATACAGTGGAAAACGCTGATACTCCAGTACTGAGTTTGCGGTTGCACAACGTATGTAACCATGCGATTTCAGCACATGTCCATTTTGCAGTATATGACTTTTCGATAAAAAATATTTTTTTTCATTACAAGCTTTATTATACAGTGGAAAACGCTGATACTCCAGTACTAAGTTTGCGGTTGCACAACGTATGTAACTATGCGCATTCAGCACTTGTCCATTTTGCAGTATATGACTTTTCGATAAAAAATATTTTTTTTTAGTACAAGCTTTATTATACAGTGGAAAACGCTGGTACTCCAGTATTGCTTTTGCGGTTGCACAATGTATGTAACCATGCGATTTCAGCACTTGTCCATTTTGCAGTATATGACTTTTCGATAAAAAATATTTTTTTCTGTACAAGCTTTATTATACAGTGGAAAACGCTGATACTCCAGTACTGAGTTTGCGGTTGCACAACGTATGTAACCATGCGATTTCAGCACATGTCCATTTTGCAGTATATGACTTTTCGATAAAAAATATTTTTTTTCATTACAAGCTTTATTATACAGTGGAAAACGCTAATACTCCAGTATTGCGTTTGCGGTTGCACAACGTATGTAACTATGCGATTTCAGCACTTGTCCATTTTGCAGTATATGACTTTTCGATAAAAAATATTTTTTTTCATTACAAGCTTTATTATACAGTGGAAAACGCTGATACTCCAGTATTGCGTTTGCGGTTGCACAACGTATGTAACTATGCGATTTCAGCACTTGTCCATTTTGCAGTATATGACTTTTCGATAAAAAATATTTTTTTTCATTACAAGCTTTATTATACAGTGGAAAACGCTGATACTCCAGTACTGAGTTTGCGGTTGCACAACGTATGTGACTATGCGATTTCAGCACTTGTCCATTTTGCAGTATATGACTTTCCGATAAAAAATATTTTTTTTTTGTGCAAGCTTTATTATACAGTGGAAAACGCTGATACTCCAGTACTGAGTTTGCGGTTGCACAACGTATGTAACCATGCGATTTCAGCACATGTCCATTTTGCAGTATATGACTTTTCGATAAAAAATATTTTTTTTCATTACAAGCTTTATTATACAGTGGAAAACGCTGATACTCCAGTACTAAGTTTGCGGTTGCACAACGTATGTAACTATGCGCATTCAGCACTTGTCCATTTTGCAGTATATGACTTTTCGATAAAAAATATTTTTTTTTAGTACAAGCTTTATTATACAGTGGAAAACGCTGGTACTCCAGTATTGCTTTTGCGGTTGCACAATGTATGTAACCATGCGATTTCAGCACTTGTCCATTTTGCAGTATATGACTTTTCGATAAAAAATATTTTTTTCTGTACAAGCTTTATTATACAGTGGAAAACGCTGATACTCCAGTACTGAGTTTGCGGTTGCACAACGTATGTAACCATGCGATTTCAGCACATGTCCATTTTGCAGTATATGACTTTTCGATAAAAAATATTTTTTTTCATTACAAGCTTTATTATACAGTGGAAAACGCTAATACTCCAGTATTGCGTTTGCGGTTGCACAACGTATGTAACTATGCGATTTCAGCACTTGTCCATTTTGCAGTATATGACTTTTCGATAAAAAATATTTTTTTTCATTACAAGCTTTATTATACAGTGGAAAACGCTGATACTCCAGTATTGCGTTTGCGGTTGCACAACGTATGTAACTATGCGATTTCAGCACTTGTCCATTTTGCAGTATATGACTTTTCGATAAAAAATATTTTTTTTCATTACAAGCTTTATTATACAGTGGAAAACGCTGATACTCCAGTACTGAGTTTGCGGTTGCACAACGTATGTGACTATGCGATTTCAACACTTGTCCATTTTGCAGTATATGACTTTTCGATAAAAAATATTTTTTTTTAGTACAAGCTTTAATTTATTATACAGTGGAAAACGCTGATACTCCAGTACTGAGTTTGCGGTTGCACAACGTATGTAACTATGCGATTTCAGCACTTGTCCATTTTGCAGTATATGACTTTTCGATAAAAAATATTTTTTTTCTGTACAAGTTTATTATACAGTGGAAAACGCTGATACTCCAGTACTGAGTTTGCGGTTGCACAACGTATGTAACTATGCGATTTCAGCACTTGTCCATTTTGCAGTATATGACTTTTCGATAAAAAATATTTTTTTTCATTACAAGCTTTATTATACAGTGGAAAACGCTGATACTCCAGTATTGCGTTTGCGGTTGCACAACGTATGTAACTATGCGCTTTCAGCACTTGTCCATTTTGCAGTATATGACTTTTCGTGAAAAAATATTTTTTTTCAGTACAAGCTTTATTATACAGTGGAAAACGCTGATACTCCAGTACTGAGTTTGCGGTTGCACAACGTATGTGACTGTGCGATTTCAGCACTTGTCCATTTTGCAGTATATGACTTTTCGATAAAAAATATTTTTTTTTAGTACAAGCTTTATTATACAGTGAAAAACGCTGGTACTCCAGTATTGCTTTTACGGTTGCACAACGTATGTAACTATGCGATTTCAGCACTTGTCCATTTTGCAGTATATGACTTTTCGATAAAAAATATTTTTTTTCTTTACAAGCTTTATTATACAGTGGAAAACGCTGATACTCCAGTACTGAGTTTGCGGTTGCACAACGTATGTAACTGTGCGATTTCAGCACTTGTCCATTTTGCAGTATATGACTTTTCGATAAAAAATATTTTTTTTCAGTACAAGCTTTATTATACAGTGGAAAACGCTGATACTCCAATATTGCTTTTGCGGTTGCACAACGTATGTAACTGTGCGATTTCAGCACTTGTCCATTTTGCAGGAAATGACTTTTCGATAAAAAATATTTTTTTTCATTACAAGCTTTACTATACAGTGGAAAACGCTGATACTCCAGTATTGCGTTTGCGGTTGCACAACGTATGTAACATATGCGCTTTCAGCACTTGTCCATTTTGCAGTATATGACTTTTCGATAAAAAATATTTTTTTTCAGTACATGCTTTATTATACAGTGGAAAACGCTGATAATCCAGTACTGAGTTTGCGGTTGCACAACGTATGTAACCATGCGATTTCAGCACTTGTCCATTTTGCAGTATATGACTTTTCGATAAAAAATATTTTTTTTCATTACAAGCTTTATTATACAGTGGAAAACGCTGATACTCCAGTACTGAGTTTGCGGTTGCACAACGTATGTAACCATGCGATTTCAGCACATGTCCATTTTGCAGTATATGACTTTTCGATCAAAAATATTTTTTTTCAGTACAAGCTTTATTATACAGTGGAAAACGCTGATACTCCAGTACTGAGTTTGCGGTTGCACGACGTATGTAACTATGCGATTTCAGCACTTGTCCATTTTGCAGTATATGACTTTTCGATAAAAAATATTTTTTTTTAGTACAAGCTTTATTATACTGTGGAAAATGCTGGTACTCCAGTATTGCTTTTGAGGTTGCACAACGTATGTAACTATGCGATTTCAGCACTTGTCCATTTTGCAGTATATGACTTTCCGATAAAAAATATTTTTTTTTTGTGCAAGCTTTATTATACAGTGGAAAACGCTGATACTCCAGTACTGAGTTTGCGGTTGCACAACGTATGTAACCATGCGATTTCAGCACATGTCCATTTTGCAGTATATGACTTTTCGATAAAAAATATTTTTTTTCATTACAAGCTTTATTATACAGTGGAAAACGCTGATACTCCAGTACTAAGTTTGCGGTTGCACAACGTATGTAACTATGCGCATTCAGCACTTGTCCATTTTGCAGTATATGACTTTTCGATAAAAAATATTTTTTTTTAGTACAAGCTTTATTATACAGTGGAAAACGCTGGTACTCCAGTATTGCTTTTGCGGTTGCACAATGTATGTAACCATGCGATTTCAGCACTTGTCCATTTTGCAGTATATGACTTTTCGATAAAAAATATTTTTTTCTGTACAAGCTTTATTATACAGTGGAAAACGCTGATACTCCAGTACTGAGTTTGCGGTTGCACAACGTATGTGACTATGCGATTTCAACACTTGTCCATTTTGCAGTATATGACTTTTCGTGAAAAAATATTTTTTTTCAGTACAAGCTTTATTATACAGTGGAAAACGCTGATACTCCAGTACTGAGTTTGCGGTTGCACAACGTATGTGACTGTGCGATTTCAGCACTTGTCCATTTTGCAGTATATGACTTTTCGATAAAAAATATTTTTTTTTAGTACAAGCTTTATTATACAGTGAAAAACGCTGGTACTCCAGTATTGCTTTTACGGTTGCACAACGTATGTAACTATGCGATTTCAGCACTTGTCCATTTTGCAGTATATGACTTTTCGATAAAAAATATTTTTTTTCAGTACAAGCTTTATTATACATTGGAAAACGCTGATACTCCAGTACTGAGTTTGCGGTTGCACAACGTATGTAACCATGCGATTTCAGCACTTGTCCATTTTGCAGTATATGACTTTTCGATAAAAAATATTTTTTTTCAGTACAAGCTTTATTATACAGTGGAAAACATTGATACTCCAGTACTAAGTTTGCGGTTGCACAACGTATGTAACCATGCGATTTCAGCACTTGTCCATTTTGCAGTATATGACTTTTCGATAAAAAATATTTTTTTTTAGTACAATCTTTATTATACAGTGAAAAACGCTGGTACTCCAGTATTGCTTTTGCGGTTGCACAACGTATGTAACTATGCGATTTCAGCACTTGTCCATTTTGCAGTATATGACTTTTCGATAAAAAATATTTTTTTTCAGTACAAGCTTTATTGTACAGTGGAAAACGCTGATACTCCAGTATTAAGTTTGCGGTTGCACAACGTATGTAACCATGCGATTTCAGCACTTGTCCATTTTGCAGTATATGACTTTTCGATAAAAAATATTTTTTTTCAGTACAAGCTTTATTATACAGTGGTAAACGCTGATACTCCAGTATTGCTTTTGCGGTTGCACAACGTATGTAACTGTGCGATTTCAGCACTTGTCCATTTTGCAGTATATGACTTTTCGATAAAAAATATTTTTTTTCAGTACAAGCTTTATTATACAGTGGAAAACGCTGATACTCCAGTACTGAGTTTGCGGTTGCACAACGTATGTAACTATGCGATTTCAGCACTTGTCCATTTTGCAGTATATGACTTTTCGATAAAAAATATTTTTTTTCAGTACAAGCTTTATTATACAGTGAAAAACGCTGGTACTCCAGTATTGCTTTTACGGTTGCACAACGTATGTAACTATGCGATTTCAGCACTTGTCCATTTTGCAGTATATGACTTTTCGATAAAAAATATTTTTTTTCAGTACAAGCTTTATTATACATTGGAAAACGCTGATACTCCAGTACTGAGTTTGCGGTTGCACAACGTATGTAACCATGCGATTTCAGCACTTGTCCATTTTGCAGTATATGACTTTTCGATAAAAAATATTTTTTTTCAGTACAAGCTTTATTATACAGTGGAAAACATTGATACTCCAGTACTAAGTTTGCGGTTGCACAACGTATGTAACCATGCGATTTCAGCACTTGTCCATTTTGCAGTATATGACTTTTCGATAAAAAATATTTTTTTTTAGTACAATCTTTATTATACAGTGAAAAACGCTGGTACTCCAGTATTGCTTTTGCGGTTGCACAACGTATGTAACTATGCGATTTCAGCACTTGTCCATTTTGCAGTATATGACTTTTCGATAAAAAATATTTTTTTTCAGTACAAGCTTTATTGTACAGTGGAAAACGCTGATACTCCAGTATTAAGTTTGCGGTTGCACAACGTATGTAACCATGCGATTTCAGCACTTGTCCATTTTGCAGTATATGACTTTTCGATAAAAAATATTTTTTTTCAGTACAAGCTTTATTATACAGTGGTAAACGCTGATACTCCAGTATTGCTTTTGCGGTTGCACAACGTATGTAACTGTGCGATTTCAGCACTTGTCCATTTTGCAGTATATGACTTTTCGATAAAAAATATTTTTTTTCAGTACAAGCTTTATTATACAGTGGAAAACGCTGATACTCCAGTACTGAGTTTGCGGTTGCACAACGTATGTAACTATGCGATTTCAGCACTTGTCCATTTTGCAGTATATGACTTTTCGATAAAAAATATTTTTTTTCAGTACAAGCTTTATTATACAGTGGAAAACGCTGATACTCCAGTATTGCTTTTGCGGTTGCACAACGTATGTAACCATGCGATTTCAGCACTTGTCCATTTTGCAGTATATGACTTTTCGATAAAAAATATTTTTTTTCATTACAAGCTTTATTATACAGTGGAAAACGCTGATACTCCAGTATTGCGTTTGCGGTTGCACAACGTATGTAACTATGCGCTTTCAGCACTTGTCGATTTTGCAGTATATGACTTTTCGATAAAAAATATTTTTTTTCATTACAAGCTTTATTATACAGTGGAAAACGCTGATACTCCAGTACTGAGTTTGCGGTTGCACAACGTATGTGACTATGCGATTTCAACACTTGTCCATTTTGCAGTATATGACTTTTCGATAAAAAATATTTTTTTTTAGTACAAGCTTTAATTTATTATACAGTGGAAAACGCTGATACTCCAGTACTGAGTTTGCGGTTGCACAACGTATGTAACTATGCGATTTCAGCACTTGTCCATTTTGCAGTATATGACTTTTCGATAAAAAATATTTTTTTTCTGTACAAGTTTATTATACAGTGGAAAACGCTGATACTCCAGTACTGAGTTTGCGGTTGCACAACGTATGTAACTATGCGATTTCAGCACTTGTCCATTTTGCAGTATATGACTTTTCGATAAAAAATATTTTTTTTCATTACAAGCTTTATTATACAGTGGAAAACGCTGATACTCCAGTATTGCGTTTGCGGTTGCACAACGTATGTAACTATGCGCTTTCAGCACTTGTCCATTTTGCAGTATATGACTTTTCGTGAAAAAATATTTTTTTTCAGTACAAGCTTTATTATACAGTGGAAAACGCTGATACTCCAGTACTGAGTTTGCGGTTGCACAACGTATGTGACTGTGCGATTTCAGCACTTGTCCATTTTGCAGTATATGACTTTTCGATAAAAAATATTTTTTTTTAGTACAAGCTTTATTATACAGTGAAAAACGCTGGTACTCCAGTATTGCTTTTACGGTTGCACAACGTATGTAACTATGCGATTTCAGCACTTGTCCATTTTGCAGTATATGACTTTTCGATAAAAAATATTTTTTTTCAGTACAAGCTTTATTATACATTGGAAAACGCTGATACTCCAGTACTGAGTTTGCGGTTGCACAACGTATGTAACCATGCGATTTCAGCACTTGTCCATTTTGCAGTATATGACTTTTCGATAAAAAATATTTTTTTTCAGTACAAGCTTTATTATACAGTGGAAAACATTGATACTCCAGTACTAAGTTTGCGGTTGCACAACGTATGTAACCATGCGATTTCAGCACTTGTCCATTTTGCAGTATATGACTTTTCGATAAAAAATATTTTTTTTTAGTACAATCTTTATTATACAGTGAAAAACGCTGGTACTCCAGTATTGCTTTTGCGGTTGCACAACGTATGTAACTATGCGATTTCAGCACTTGTCCATTTTGCAGTATATGACTTTTCGATAAAAAATATTTTTTTTCAGTACAAGCTTTATTGTACAGTGGAAAACGCTGATACTCCAGTATTAAGTTTGCGGTTGCACAACGTATGTAACCATGCGATTTCAGCACTTGTCCATTTTGCAGTATATGACTTTTCGATAAAAAATATTTTTTTTCAGTACAAGCTTTATTATACAGTGGTAAACGCTGATACTCCAGTATTGCTTTTGCGGTTGCACAACGTATGTAACTGTGCGATTTCAGCACTTGTCCATTTTGCAGTATATGACTTTTCGATAAAAAATATTTTTTTTCAGTACAAGCTTTATTATACAGTGGAAAACGCTGATACTCCAGTACTGAGTTTGCGGTTGCACAACGTATGTAACTATGCGATTTCAGCACTTGTCCATTTTGCAGTATATGACTTTTCGATAAAAAATATTTTTTTTCAGTACAAGCTTTATTATACAGTGAAAAACGCTGGTACTCCAGTATTGCTTTTACGGTTGCACAACGTATGTAACTATGCGATTTCAGCACTTGTCCATTTTGCAGTATATGACTTTTCGATAAAAAATATTTTTTTTCAGTACAAGCTTTATTATACATTGGAAAACGCTGATACTCCAGTACTGAGTTTGCGGTTGCACAACGTATGTAACCATGCGATTTCAGCACTTGTCCATTTTGCAGTATATGACTTTTCGATAAAAAATATTTTTTTTCAGTACAAGCTTTATTATACAGTGGAAAACATTGATACTCCAGTACTAAGTTTGCGGTTGCACAACGTATGTAACCATGCGATTTCAGCACTTGTCCATTTTGCAGTATATGACTTTTCGATAAAAAATATTTTTTTTTAGTACAATCTTTATTATACAGTGAAAAACGCTGGTACTCCAGTATTGCTTTTGCGGTTGCACAACGTATGTAACTATGCGATTTCAGCACTTGTCCATTTTGCAGTATATGACTTTTCGATAAAAAATATTTTTTTTCAGTACAAGCTTTATTGTACAGTGGAAAACGCTGATACTCCAGTATTAAGTTTGCGGTTGCACAACGTATGTAACCATGCGATTTCAGCACTTGTCCATTTTGCAGTATATGACTTTTCGATAAAAAATATTTTTTTTCAGTACAAGCTTTATTATACAGTGGTAAACGCTGATACTCCAGTATTGCTTTTGCGGTTGCACAACGTATGTAACTGTGCGATTTCAGCACTTGTCCATTTTGCAGTATATGACTTTTCGATAAAAAATATTTTTTTTCAGTACAAGCTTTATTATACAGTGGAAAACGCTGATACTCCAGTACTGAGTTTGCGGTTGCACAACGTATGTAACTATGCGATTTCAGCACTTGTCCATTTTGCAGTATATGACTTTTCGATAAAAAATATTTTTTTTCAGTACAAGCTTTATTATACAGTGGAAAACGCTGATACTCCAGTATTGCTTTTGCGGTTGCACAACGTATGTAACCATGCGATTTCAGCACTTGTCCATTTTGCAGTATATGACTTTTCGATAAAAAATATTTTTTTTCATTACAAGCTTTATTATACAGTGGAAAACGCTGATACTCCAGTATTGCGTTTGCGGTTGCACAACGTATGTAACTATGCGCTTTCAGCACTTGTCGATTTTGCAGTATATGACTTTTCGATAAAAAATATTCTTTTTCATTACAAGCTTTATTATACAGTGGAAAACGCTAATACTCCAGTATTGCGTTTGCGGTTGCACAACGTATGTAACACATGCGCTTTCAGCACTTGTCCATTTTGCAGTATATGACTTTTCGATAAAAAATATTTTTTTTCAGTACATGCTTTATTATACAGTGGAAAACGCTGATAATCCAATACTGAGTTTGCGGTTGCACAACGTATGTAACCATGCGATTTCAGCACTTGTCCATTTTGCAGTATATGACTTTTCGATAAAAAATATTTTTTTTCATTACAAGCTTTATTATACAGTGGAAAACGCTGATACTCCAGTACTGAGTTTGCGGTTGCACAACGTATGTAACCATGCGATTTCAGCACATGTCCATTTTGCAGTATATGACTTTTCGATCAAAAATATTTTTTTTCAGTACAAGCTTTATTATACAGTGGAAAACGCTGATACTCCAGTACTGAGTTTGCGGTTGCACGACGTATGTAACTATGCGATTTCAGCACTTGTCCATTTTGCAGTATATGACTTTTCGATAAAAAATATTTTTTTTTAGTACAAGCTTTATTATACTGTGGAAAATGCTGGTACTCCAGTATTGCTTTTGCGGTTGCACAACGTATGTAACTATGCGATTTCAGCACTTGTCCATTTTGCAGTATATGACTTTCCGATAAAAAATATTTTTTTTTTGTACAAGCTTTATTATACAGTGGAAAACGCTGATACTCCAGTACTGAGTTTGCGGTTGCACAATGTATGTAACCATGCGATTTCAGCACATGTCCATTTTGCAGTATATGACTTTTCGATAAAAAATATTTTTTTTCATTACAAGCTTTATTATACAGTGGAAAACGCTGATACTCCAGTACTAAGTTTGCGGTTGCACAACGTATGTAACTATGCGCATTCAGCACTTGTCCATTTTGCAGTATATGACTTTTCGATAAAAAATATTTTTTTTTAGTACAAGCTTTATTATACAGTGGAAAACGCTGATACTCCAGTACTGAGTTTGCGGTTGCACAACGTATGTAACCATGCGATTTCAGCACATGTCCATTTTGCAGTATATGACTTTTCGATCAAAAATATTTTTTTTCAGTACAAGCTTTATTATACAGTGGAAAACGCTGATACTCCAGTACTGAGTTTGCGGTTGCACGACGTATGTAACTATGCGATTTCAGCACTTGTCCATTTTGCAGTATATGACTTTTCGATAAAAAATATTTTTTTTTAGTACAAGCTTTATTATACTGTGGAAAATGCTGGTACTCCAGTATTGCTTTTGCGGTTGCACAACGTATGTAACTATGCGATTTCAGCACTTGTCCATTTTGCAGTATATGACTTTCCGATAAAAAATATTTTTTTTTTGTACAAGCTTTATTATACAGTGGAAAACGCTGATACTCCAGTACTGAGTTTGCGGTTGCACAATGTATGTAACCATGCGATTTCAGCACATGTCCATTTTGCAGTATATGACTTTTCGATAAAAAATATTTTTTTTCATTACAAGCTTTATTATACAGTGGAAAACGCTGATACTCCAGTACTAAGTTTGCGGTTGCACAACGTATGTAACTATGCGCATTCAGCACTTGTCCATTTTGCAGTATATGACTTTTCGATAAAAAATATTTTTTTTTAGTACAAGCTTTATTATACAGTGGAAAACGCTGGTACTCCAGTATTGCTTTTGCGGTTGCACAATGTATGTAACCATGCGATTTCAGCACTTGTCCATTTTGCAGTATATGACTTTTCGATAAAAAATATTTTTTTCTGTACAAGCTTTATTATACAGTGGAAAACGCTGATACTCCAGTACTGAGTTTGCGGTTGCACAACGTATGTAACCATGCGATTTCAGCACATGTCCATTTTGCAGTATATGACTTTTCGATAAAAAATATTTTTTTTCATTACAAGCTTTATTATACAGTGGAAAACGCTAATACTCCAGTATTGCGTTTGCGGTTGCACAACGTATGTAACTATGCGATTTCAGCACTTGTCCATTTTGCAGTATATGACTTTTCGATAAAAAATATTTTTTTTCATTACAAGCTTTATTATACAGTGGAAAACGCTGATACTCCAGTATTGCGTTTGCGGTTGCACAACGTATGTAACTATGCGATTTCAGCACTTGTCCATTTTGCAGTATATGACTTTTCGATAAAAAATATTTTTTTTCATTACAAGCTTTATTATACAGTGGAAAACGCTGATACTCCAGTACTGAGTTTGCGGTTGCACAACGTATGTGACTATGCGATTTCAACACTTGTCCATTTTGCAGTATATGACTTTTCGATAAAAAATATTTTTTTTTAGTACAAGCTTTAATTTATTATACAGTGGAAAACGCTGATACTCCAGTACTGAGTTTGCGGTTGCACAACGTATGTAACTATGCGATTTCAGCACTTGTCCATTTTGCAGTATATGACTTTTCGATAAAAAATATTTTTTTTCATTACAAGCTTTATTATACAGTGGAAAACGCTGATACTCCAGTATTGCGTTTGCGGTTGCACAACGTATGTAACTATGCGCTTTCAGCACTTGTCCATTTTGCAGTATATGACTTTTCGTGAAAAAATATTTTTTTTCAGTACAAGCTTTATTATACAGTGGAAAACGCTGATACTCCAGTACTGAGTTTGCGGTTGCACAACGTATGTGACTGTGCGATTTCAGCACTTGTCCATTTTGCAGTATATGACTTTTCGATAAAAAATATTTTTTTTTAGTACAAGCTTTATTATACAGTGAAAAACGCTGGTACTCCAGTATTGCTTTTACGGTTGCACAACGTATGTAACTATGCGATTTCAGCACTTGTCCATTTTGCAGTATATGACTTTTCGATAAAAAATATTTTTTTTCAGTACAAGCTTTATTATACATTGGAAAACGCTGATACTCCAGTACTGAGTTTGCGGTTGCACAACGTATGTAACCATGCGATTTCAGCACTTGTCCATTTTGCAGTATATGACTTTTCGATAAAAAATATTTTTTTTCAGCACAAGCTTTATTATACAGTGGAAAACATTGATACTCCAGTACTAAGTTTGCGGTTGCACAACGTATGTAACCATGCGATTTCAGCACTTGTCCATTTTGCAGTATATGACTTTTCGATAAAAAATATTTTTTTTTAGTACAATCTTTATTATACAGTGAAAAACGCTGGTACTCCAGTATTGCTTTTGCGGTTGCACAACGTATGTAACTATGCGATTTCAGCACTTGTCCATTTTGCAGTATATGACTTTTCGATAAAAAATATTTTTTTTCAGTACAAGCTTTATTGTACAGTGGAAAACGCTGATACTCCAGTACTAAGTTTGCGGTTGCACAACGTATGTAACCATGCGATTTCAGCACTTGTCCATTTTGCAGTATATGACTTTTCGATAAAAAATATTTTTTTTCAGTACAAGCTTTATTATACAGTGGTAAACGCTGATACTCCAGTATTGCTTTTGCGGTTGCACAACGTATGTAACTGTGCGATTTCAGCACTTGTCCATTTTGCAGTATATGACTTTTCGATAAAAAATATTTTTTTTCAGTACAAGCTTTATTATACAGTGGAAAACGCTGATACTCCAGTACTGAGTTTGCGGTTGCACAACGTATGTAACTATGCGATTTCAGCACTTGTCCATTTTGCAGTATATGACTTTTCGATAAAAAATATGTTTTTTCAGTACAAGCTTTATTATACAGTGGAAAACGCTGATACTCCAGTATTGCTTTTGCGGTTGCACAACGTATATAACCATGCGATTTCAGCACTTGTCCATTTTGCAGTATATGACTTTTCGATAAAAAATATTTTTTTTCATTACAAGCTTTATTATACAGTGGAAAACGCTGATACTCCAGTATTGCGTTTGCGGTTGCACAACGTATGTAACTATGCGCTTTCAGCACTTGTCGATTTTGCAGTATATGACTTTTCGATAAAAAATATTTTTTTTCATTACAAGCTTTATTATACAGTGGAAAACGCTAATACTCCAGTATTGCGTTTGCGGTTGCACAACGTATGTAACTATGCGATTTCAGCACTTGTCCATTTTGCAGTATATGACTTTTCGATAAAAAATATTTTTTTTCAGTACAAGCTTTATTATACAGTGGAAAACGCTGATAATCCAGTACTGAGTTTGCGGTTGCACAACGTATGTAACCATGCGATTTCAGCACTTGTCCATTTTGCAGTATATGACTTTTCGATAAAAAATATTTTTTTTCAGAACAAGCTTTATTATACAGTGGAAAACGCTGATACTCCAGTACTGAGTTTGCGGTTGCACAACGTATGTAACTATGCGATTTCAGCACATGTCCATTTTGCAGTATATGACTTTTCGATCAAAAATATTTTTTTTTAGTACAAGCTTTATTATACAGTGGAAAACGCTGATACTCCAGTACTGAGTTTGCGGTTGCACGACGTATGTAACTATGCGATTTCAGCACTTGTCCATTTTGCAGTATATGACTTTTCGATAAAAAATATTTTTTTTTAGTACAAGCTTTATTATACTGTGGAAAATGCTGGTACTCCAGTATTGCTTTTGCGGTTGCACAACGTATGTAACTATGCGATTTCAGCACTTGTCCATTTTGCAGTATATGACTTTCCGATAAAAAATATTTTTTTTCTGTACAAGCTTTATTATACAGTGGAAAACGCTGATACTCCAGTACTGAGTTTGCGGTTGCACAACGTATGTAACCATGCGATTTCAGCACATGTCCATTTTGCAGTATATGACTTTTCGATTAAAAATATTTTTTTTCATTACAAGCTTTATTATACAGTGGAAAACGCTGATACTCCAGTACTAAGTTTGCGGTTGCACAACGTATGTAACTATGCGCTTTCAGCACTTGTCCATTTTGCAGTATATGACTTTTCGATAAAAATTTTTTTTTTTCAGTACAAGCTTTATTATACAGTGGAAAACGCTGATACTCCAGTAATGAGTTTGCGGTTGCACAACGTATGTAACTATGCGATTTCAGCACTTGTCGATTTTGCAGTATATGACTTTTCGATAAAAAATATTTTTTTTTAGTACAAGCTTTATTATACAGTGGAAAACGCTGGTACTCCAGTATTGCTTTTGCGGTTGCACAATGTATGTAACCATGCGATTTCAGCACTTGTCCATTTTGCAGTATATGACTTTTCGATAAAAAATTTTTTTTTTCTGTACAAGCTTTATTATACAGTGGAAAACGCTGATACTCCAGTACTGAGTTTGCGGTTGCACAACGTATGTAACCATGCGATTTCAGCACTTGTCCATTTTGCAGTATATGACTTTTCGATAAAAAATATTTTTTTTCATTACAAGCTTTATTATACAGTGGAAAACGCTAATACTCCAGTATTGCGTTTGCGGTTGCACAACGTATGTAACTATGCGATTTCAGCACTTGTCCATTTTGCAGTATATGACTTTTCGATAAAAAATATTTTTTTTCATTACAAGCTTTATTATACAGTGGAAAACGCTGATACTCCAGTACTGAGTTTGCGGTTGCACAACGTATGTAACTATGCGCTTTCAGCACTTGTCCATTTTGCAGTATATGACTTTTCGATAAAAAATATTTTTTTTCTTTACAAGCTTTATTATACAGTGGAAAACGCTGATACTCCAGTACTGAGTTTGCGGTTGCACAACGTATGTAACTGTGCGATTTCAGCACTTGTCCATTTTGCAGTATATGACTTTTCGATAAAAAATATTTTTTTTCAGTACAAGCTTTATTATACAGTGGAAAACGCTGATACTCCAATATTGCTTTTGCGGTTGCACAACGTATGTAACTGTGCGATTTCAGCACTTGTCCATTTTGCAGGAAATGACTTTTCGATAAAAAATATTTTTTTTCATTACAAGCTTTACTATACAGTGGAAAACGCTGATACTCCAGTATTGCGTTTGCGGTTGCACAACGTATGTAACATATGCGCTTTCAGCACTTGTCCATTTTGCAGTATATGACTTTTCGATAAAAAATATTTTTTTTCAGTACATGCTTTATTATACAGTGGAAAACGCTGATAATCCAGTACTGAGTTTGCGGTTGCACAACGTATGTAACCATGCGATTTCAGCACTTGTCCATTTTGCAGTATATGACTTTTCGATAAAAAATATTTTTTTTCATTACAAGCTTTATTATACAGTGGAAAACGCTGATACTCCAGTACTGAGTTTGCGGTTGCACAACGTATGTAACCATGCGATTTCAGCACATGTCCATTTTGCAGTATATGACTTTTCGATCAAAAATATTTTTTTTCAGTACAAGCTTTATTATAGAGTGGAAAACGCTGATACTCCAGTACTGAGTTTGCGGTTGCACGACGTATGTAACTATGCGATTTCAGCACTTGTCCATTTTGCAGTATATGACTTTTCGATAAAAAATATTTTTTTTTAGTACAAGCTTTATTATACTGTGGAAAATGCTGGTACTCCAGTATTGCTTTTGCGGTTGCACAACGTATGTAACTATGCGATTTCAGCACTTGTCCATTTTGCAGTATATGACTTTCCGATAAAAAATATTTTTTTTTTGTGCAAGCTTTATTATACAGTGGAAAACGCTGATACTCCAGTACTGAGTTTGCGGTTGCACAACGTATGTAACCATGCGATTTCAGCACATGTCCATTTTGCAGTATATGACTTTTCGATAAAAAATATTTTTTTTCATTACAAGCTTTATTATACAGTGGAAAACGCTGATACTCCAGTACTAAGTTTGCGGTTGCACAACGTATGTAACTATGCGCATTCAGCACTTGTCCATTTTGCAGTATATGACTTTTCGATAAAAAATATTTTTTTTTAGTACAAGCTTTATTATACAGTGGAAAACGCTGGTACTCCAGTATTGCTTTTGCGGTTGCACAATGTATGTAACCATGCGATTTCAGCACTTGTCCATTTTGCAGTATATGACTTTTCGATAAAAAATATTTTTTTCTGCACAAGCTTTATTATACAGTGGAAAACGCTGATACTCCAGTACTGAGTTTGCGGTTGCACAACGTATGTAACCATGCGATTTCAGCACATGTCCATTTTGCAGTATATGACTTTTCGATAAAAAATATTTTTTTTCATTACAAGCTTTATTATACAGTGGAAAACGCTAATACTCCAGTATTGCGTTTGCGGTTGCACAACGTATGTAACTATGCGATTTCAGCACTTGTCCATTTTGCAGTATATGACTTTTCGATAAAAAATATTTTTTTTCATTACAAGCTTTATTATACAGTGGAAAACGCTGATACTCCAGTATTGCGTTTGCGGTTGCACAACGTATGTAACTATGCGATTTCAGCACTTGTCCATTTTGCAGTATATGACTTTTCGATAAAAAATATTTTTTTTCATTACAAGCTTTATTATACAGTGGAAAACGCTGATACTCCAGTACTGAGTTTGCGGTTGCACAACGTATGTGACTATGCGATTTCAACACTTGTCCATTTTGCAGTATATGACTTTTCGATAAAAAATATTTTTTTTTAGTACAAGCTTTAATTTATTATACAGTGGAAAACGCTGATACTCCAGTACTGAGTTTGCGGTTGCACAACGTATGTAACTATGCGATTTCAGCACTTGTCCATTTTGCAGTATATGACTTTTCGATAAAAAATATTTTTTTTCTGTACAAGTTTATTATACAGTGGAAAACGCTGATACTCCAGTACTGAGTTTGCGGTTGCACAACGTATGTAACTATGCGATTTCAGCACTTGTCCATTTTGCAGTATATGACTTTTCGATAAAAAATATTTTTTTTCATTACAAGCTTTATTATACAGTGGAAAACGCTGATACTCCAGTATTGCGTTTGCGGTTGCACAACGTATGTAACTATGCGCTTTCAGCACTTGTCCATTTTGCAGTATATGACTTTTCGTGAAAAAATATTTTTTTTCAGTACAAGCTTTATTATACAGTGGAAAACGCTGATACTCCAGTACTGAGTTTGCGGTTGCACAACGTATGTGACTGTGCGATTTCAGCACTTGTCCATTTTGCAGTATATGACTTTTCGATAAAAAATATTTTTTTTTAGTACAAGCTTTATTATACAGTGAAAAACGCTGGTACTCCAGTATTGCTTTTACGGTTGCACAACGTATGTAACTATGCGATTTCAGCACTTGTCCATTTTGCAGTATATGACTTTTCGATAAAAAATATTTTTTTTCAGTACAAGCTTTATTATACATTGGAAAACGCTGATACTCCAGTACTGAGTTTGCGGTTGCACAACGTATGTAACCATGCGATTTCAGCACTTGTCCATTTTGCAGTATATGACTTTTCGATAAAAAATATTTTTTTTCAGTACAAGCTTTATTATACAGTGGAAAACATTGATACTCCAGTACTAAGTTTGCGGTTGCACAACGTATGTAACCATGCGATTTCAGCACTTGTCCATTTTGCAGTATATGACTTTTCGATAAAAAATATTTTTTTTTAGTACAATCTTTATTATACAGTGAAAAACGCTGGTACTCCAGTATTGCTTTTGCGGTTGCACAACGTATGTAACTATGCGATTTCAGCACTTGTCCATTTTGCAGTATATGACTTTTCGATAAAAAATATTTTTTTTCAGTACAAGCTTTATTGTACAGTGGAAAACGCTGATACTCCAGTATTAAGTTTGCGGTTGCACAACGTATGTAACCATGCGATTTCAGCACTTGTCCATTTTGCAGTATATGACTTTTCGATAAAAAATATTTTTTTTCAGTACAAGCTTTATTATACAGTGGAAAACGCTGATACTCCAGTACTGAGTTTGCGGTTGCACAACGTATGTAACTATGCGATTTCAGCACTTGTCCATTTTGCAGTATATGACTTTTCGATAAAAAATATTTTTTTTCAGTACAAGCTTTATTATACAGTGGAAAACGCTGATACTCCAGTATTGCTTTTGCGGTTGCACAACGTATGTAACCATGCGATTTCAGCACTTGTCCATTTTGCAGTATATGACTTTTCGATAAAAAATATTTTTTTTCATTACAAGCTTTATTATACAGTGGAAAACGCTGATACTCCAGTATTGCGTTTGCGGTTGCACAACGTATGTAACTATGCGCTTTCAGCACTTGTCGATTTTGCAGTATATGACTTTTCGATAAAAAATATTTTTTTTCATTACAAGCTTTATTATACAGTGGAAAACGCTAATACTCCAGTATTGCGTTTGCGGTTGCACAACGTATGTAACTATGCGATTTCAGCACTTGTCCATTTTGCAGTATATGACTTTTCGATAAAAAATATTTTTTTTCAGTACAAGCTTTATTATACAGTGGAAAACGCTGATAATCCAGTACTGAGTTTGCGGTTGCACAACGTATGTAACCATGCGATTTCAGCACTTGTCCATTTTGCAGTATATGACTTTTCGATAAAAAATATTTTTTTTCAGAACAAGCTTTATTATACAGTGGAAAACGCTGATACTCCAGTACTGAGTTTGCGGTTGCACAACGTATGTAACTATGCGATTTCAGCACATGTCCATTTTGCAGTATATGACTTTTCGATCAAAAATATTTTTTTTTAGTACAAGCTTTATTATACAGTGGAAAACGCTGATACTCCAGTACTGAGTTTGCGGTTGCACGACGTATGTAACTATGCGATTTCAGCACTTGTCCATTTTGCAGTATCCCAGTCATAAATTTAGGCACGGCCCTTGTCACTTTATGTCAAGATACGCTTGGCATCAAGCTTGGGCGACGCATGTTCACCGTACTTAAATGTTGGATATATGTTCGGCGTATGTTCTACAATTGAACAAATCCAAGCTTGGCCGAGCGAGCTTTCGCCGTGCGTTTACCGAACATAATGATACTGCCTGGCTACTTTCAAAATATGACCTCATCAAACTAGCTACTTCACCGTCTCGCACGTAACACGACTTAAATTACATAATATTTTATTGAAAGTAACAACCCATAAATAAAAATACAGTGGCAAGCGCAGTGGAAGTACGGTGTAACATGAAGTGCACTGTTCGACGAAACTATGTACTCTGAGACGTGGTGGGCTTAATTGAGGATAAATTGCCGTTTCTTGCTATTCTGTGGTCACTCCGTCAACAACTCCAGGTAGGCGATTTCTTGGTGCTTAATGCCTGCGTCTTGCACCTTTCAATGCGTCTACAGAACATAAAACATATGATTTAGTTAAAATTTTGGTAACATCCCATCGTGTACAGAAATTAAATATTTGACATGTCGGAATTAATTATGTGAAAGTTGTGTCAACGTCACAATCGGAAGGCTTTACAATGAGGCCCGCAGTGTGGCGTGTCTTGTGAGATTTCTAAAGCAATTTGACTCACCCAACAAAAATGCAAACGGAGGATGTGATTTGAATGGGATTTTTGTTTTCCTGCGTCCAACCGCCAAAACAACCCACTCCACGAAAATTGAAGAGCCTGGTGTTTTGTCATAAACAGCTTTACAAAATTCCGGAAGGTGCCACCAAGTTGGTCCATGTCAATCACTTGGGCAAGTTGCATTTTGTCCTTTTGAAAAGTATCAACATATATAAAATGATTGAAATGTATAGCAGATGCCATTTACAGTGTAAAGCATGCAGACAAAAGCCTCAGTGCATTATAGGTAAAAAGAAAGCTCACTTTAGGTTTAGTAAGTTCCACCTGTCTTGTTTTGTCGATAAGGATGCCAATCTTTTCAGACAGGTCATGCTCCTGCCATTGTGACGTTGTTTTTTGCTGCTTGGGTGACAATAACCTGTGGAAAGTATTTGCAAACTAAAACAAGCAAATACACAAGCAAAGGTCCCCGGTCAGCCAATTAAAAAACTCGATGAAAAATATGTGCCGGTTTTATGCATAAAAATCAACACAAGGGTTATGGACACCTTTTTTGCAAGACTGGAATCATGGGAGAAGTACTGCTTTCAGTGGATTCGCTCATTAGAATGTCCCTTTCCAGATCAGCAGATCTACATTTTCTTTTCAAACAACGGGCATGTGTGCCCGAAAAGAACAAAATGCATGAAACAAAAATGCACAATTATTTGGCACAAACACACAACTTACTCCCTTCACAAAGAATGGTGGAAGGACATGTCTGCCAAGCTGCATCCGAAGAAATTTCATTTTTCAAGAAGCTTTGTACATCCAAATCGCTGGGTATCCACTTACATGCATTGGCGCCGACCATCCAGCTTTTGGGGATTTTATACAAACAAAATTTTCCATTCTAATGTACTGTGGAAGAAACAAATATACATGCAGATATATCATGTGGCATAAAGCAAATTAATGACAACGAAATGTCCTTTATATGGCAACAGAACACATTTTTAATTTGATCATTAACTTTCAGCAGAAAATAATCACCATTCAAACCACACACTTTGTAAATTCCGACATGTTTTAAGTTGACAAGATTTTTGAGAAGACGACAAAAGGCAATATTGCTTTGACAGTTTTTTCGACTGGATATTATATAGAATTAAGAAACATATAATGGGAAGTTTGGTTTTCATAAAATGCAAATCTTGCAATTTGTTGCATAGGTTTGTAGCCAGATTTAAAACTTTTTTTCAAACAACCAAAATAATTTTCAAATTGAAAACAGCCAATGTTTTCCAATGAACCATGTTTTTCATAATCATTACACAAGTGGATCAAACAATGAACATTGTAACTGACAAATGCTTTACCATAAATATGTGAAGATTTGCTAACAAAGTCTTTTAGCATTTGGACACATAACGAAAACTCATGTGTGTTAATGTTTGGCGACAACAAACATCTCGTAGCTAAAGAAAAATGCAGAAAATGACAATACGTTTATGGCACAGCACATTTTTATCTTTTAACAGCACCACTCCCACATACAGCATAAATAGTCTAAATTCTGTTGCTTTCCAGTAAAGCAAATCAGACAAAGGCCTCGATTTTCTGTTGAACTCAAGCGGTATAAATTCCTTATATTTTGTAAGGTTGTGGTGACGTTAACATGACGACAGTTGAAGAAAGCTTAACTTGCAATTGGCGTGGTTTACCCCACCACCAGATTAACAATCGACGCATTACACCCAAACATGCAAGATGCGTATTCACCCTTGATCTAAATTTGAGTCGCAAGTATATCAAACAGAAATACCTGACATAAAACAACTGCTGTCGTAAACCACCTGTAAATTTAGACAAGGTTTCCCGCCGTCAAGTCATTACAACAAACAACTCATTGATTACGCAGTTAGCCAAGCCTCCTAGCCTGCCCTGCCTGCTTGTTGTTCATCCAACCATGACGAAGCAGCGCCTCAGCTTCGCTTTGTAATATTTAAAAAAACATTTTAGTTAGCTCGCAAAATCAACAAATATTATGGTAAAAATCACTGACAATAATTTGCCCTCCAAAACTGCAGGTGTCACAACCCCACGGCAGAACTCACCAAGAGAGGTACAACCAAACTACCTAAAAATGAAATAAAATCAACTTCATGCTTCTATGCCCACCTTATGACAAAACAATATGATATGTATGACGCAGGTGTACGCAAAAAAACTCACGCCGCCGAAACTCACCTTCACGCACAGTATTACACTTCAAAATTATTTTGGGCAGGGGAAAATTATGCAAACTTAAGCACGGCGCACCATTCGTAAACCGAACGTATAAGTTTGGCTGACGTCCGAATCAGTGCTGATTGGCCGTGCCAAGCTTAAACGCACTAAACCGAGCTTAAACCAAGCTAGGCCCATACTAAACGGGTAGATAATTTTTGACTGGGATATGACTTTTCGATAAAAAATATTTTTTTTTAGTACAAGCTTTATTATACTGTGGAAAATGCTGGTACTCCAGTATTGCTTTTGCGGTTGCACAACGTATGTAACTATGCGATTTCAGCACTTGTCCATTTTGCAGTATATGACTTTCCGATAAAAAATATTTTTTTTCTGTACAAGCTTTATTATACAGTGGAAAACGCTGATACTCCAGTACTGAGTTTGCGGTTGCACAACGTATGTAACCATGCGATTTCAGCACATGTCCATTTTGCAGTATATGACTTTTCGATTAAAAATATTTTTTTTCATTACAAGCTTTATTATACAGTGGAAAACGCTGATACTCCAGTACTAAGTTTGCGGTTGCACAACGTATGTAACTATGCGCTTTCAGCACTTGTCCATTTTGCAGTATATGACTTTTCGATAAAAATTTTTTTTTTTCAGTACAAGCTTTATTATACAGTGGAAAACGCTGATACTCCAGTAATGAGTTTGCGGTTGCACAACGTATGTAACTATGCGATTTCAGCACTTGTCGATTTTGCAGTATATGACTTTTCGATAAAAAATATTTTTTTTTAGTACAAGCTTTATTATACAGTGGAAAACGCTGGTACTCCAGTATTGCTTTTGCGGTTGCACAATGTATGTAACCATGCGATTTCAGCACTTGTCCATTTTGCAGTATATGACTTTTCGATAAAAAATATTTTTTTTCTGTACAAGCTTTATTATACAGTGGAAAACGCTGATACTCCAGTACTGAGTTTGCGGTTGCACAACGTATGTAACCATGCGATTTCAGCACTTGTCCATTTTGCAGTATATGACTTTTCGATAAAAAATATTTTTTTTCATTACAAGCTTTATTATACAGTGGAAAACGCTAATACTCCAGTATTGCGTTTGCGGTTGCACAACGTATGTAACTATGCGATTTCAGCACTTGTCCATTTTGCAGTATATGACTTTTCGATAAAAAATATTTTTTTTCATTACAAGCTTTATTATACAGTGGAAAACGCTGATACTCCAGTACTGAGTTTGCGGTTGCACAACGTATGTAACTATGCGCTTTCAGCACTTGTCCATTTTGCAGTATATGACTTTTCGATAAAAAATATTTTTTTTCTTTACAAGCTTTATTATACAGTGGAAAACGCTGATACTCCAGTACTGAGTTTGCGGTTGCACAACGTATGTAACTGTGCGATTTCAGCACTTGTCCATTTTGCAGTATATGACTTTTCGATAAAAAATATTTTTTTTCAGTATAAGCTTTATTATACAGTGGAAAACGCTGATACTCCAATATTGCTTTTGCGGTTGCACAACGTATGTAACTGTGCGATTTCAGCACTTGTTCATTTTGCAGGAAATGACTTTTCGATAAAAAATATTTTTTTTCATTACAAGCTTTACTATACAGTGGAAAACGCTGATACTTCAGTATTGCGTTTGCGGTTGCACAACGTATGTAACATATGCGCTTTCAGCACTTGTCCATTTTGCAGTATATGACTTTTCGATAAAAAATATTTTTTTTCAGTACATGCTTTATTATACAGTGGAAAACGCTGATAATCCAGTACTGAGTTTGCGGTTGCACAACGTATGTAACCATGCGATTTCAGCACTTGTCCATTTTGCAGTATATGACTTTTCGATAAAAAATATTTTTTTTCATTACAAGCTTTATTATACAGTGGAAAACGCTGATACTCCAGTACTGAGTTTGCGGTTGCACAACGTATGTAACCATGCGATTTCAGCACATGTCCATTTTGCAGTATATGACTTTTCGATCAAAAATATTTTTTTTCAGTACAAGCTTTATTATAGAGTGGAAAACGCTGATACTCCAGTACTGAGTTTGCGGTTGCACGACGTATGTAACTATGCGATTTCAGCACTTGTCCATTTTGCAGTATATGACTTTTCGATAAAAAATATTTTTTTTAGTACAAGCTTTGTTATACTGTGGAAAATGCTGGTACTCCAGTATTGCTTTTGCGGTTGCACAACGTATGTAACTATGCGATTTCAGCACTTGTCCATTTTGCAGTATATGACTTTCCGATAAAAAATATTTTTTTTTTGTGCAAGCTTTATTATACAGTGGAAAACGCTGATACTCCAGTACTGAGTTTGCGGTTGCACAACGTATGTAACCATGCGATTTCAGCACATGTCCATTTTGCAGTATATGACTTTTCGATAAAAAATATTTTTTTTCATTACAAGCTTTATTATACAGTGGAAAACGCTGATACTCCAGTACTAAGTTTACGGTTGCACAACGTATGTAACTATGCGCATTCAGCACTTGTCCATTTTGCAGTATATGACTTTTCGATAAAAAATATTTTTTTTTAGTACAAGCTTTATTATACAGTGGAAAACGCTGGTACTCCAGTATTGCTTTTGCGGTTGCACAATGTATGTAACCATGCGATTTCAGCACTTGTCCATTTTGCAGTATATGACTTTTCGATAAAAAATATTTTTTTCTGTACAAGCTTTATTATACAGTGGAAAACGCTGATACTCCAGTACTGAGTTTGCGGTTGCACAACGTATGTAACCATGCGATTTCAGCACATGTCCATTTTGCAGTATATGACTTTTCGATAAAAAATATTTTTTTTCATTACAAGCTTTATTATACAGTGGAAAACGCTAATACTCCAGTATTGCGTTTGCGGTTGCACAACGTATGTAACTATGCGATTTCAGCACTTGTCCATTTTGCAGTATATGACTTTTCGATAAAAAATATTTTTTTTCATTACAAGCTTTATTATACAGTGGAAAACGCTGATACTCCAGTATTGCGTTTGCGGTTGCACAACGTATGTAACTATGCGATTTCAGCACTTGTCCATTTTGCAGTATATGACTTTTCGATAAAAAATATTTTTTTTCATTACAAGCTTTATTATACAGTGGAAAACGCTGATACTCCAGTACTGAGTTTGCACAACGTATGTGACTATGCGATTTCAACACTTGTCCATTTTGCAGTATATGACTTTTCGATAAAAAATATTTTTTTTTAGTACAAGCTTTAATTTATTATACAGTGGAAAACGCTGATACTCCAGTACTGAGTTTGCGGTTGCACAACGTATGTAACTATGCGATTTCAGCACTTGTCCATTTTGCAGTATATGACTTTTCGATAAAAAATATTTTTTTTCTGTACAAGTTTATTATACAGTGGAAAACGCTGATACTCCAGTACTGAGTTTGCGGTTGCACAACGTATGTAACTATGCGATTTCAGCACTTGTCCATTTTGCAGTATATGACTTTTCGATAAAAAATATTTTTTTTCATTACAAGCTTTATTATACAGTGGAAAACGCTGATACTCCAGTATTGCGTTTGCGGTTGCACAACGTATGTAACTATGCGCTTTCAGCACTTGTCCATTTTGCAGTATATGACTTTTCGTGAAAAAATATTTTTTTTCAGTACAAGCTTTATTATACAGTGGAAAACGCTGATACTCCAGTACTGAGTTTGCGGTTGCACAACGTATGTGACTGTGCGATTTCAGCACTTGTCCATTTTGCAGTATATGACTTTTCGATAAAA
This sequence comes from Ascidia mentula, assembly GCF_947561715.1. Classification (NCBI taxonomy): domain Eukaryota; kingdom Metazoa; phylum Chordata; class Ascidiacea; order Phlebobranchia; family Ascidiidae; genus Ascidia; species Ascidia mentula. The sequence goes on along the minus strand of NC_138574.1, from coordinate 6,929,926 downwards.
AATATTTTTTTTTAGTACAAGCTTTATTATACAGTGAAAAACGCTGGTACTCCAGTATTGCTTTTACGGTTGCACAACGTATGTAACTATGCGATTTCAGCACTTGTCCATTTTGCAGTATATGACTTTTCGATAAAAAATATTTTTTTTCAGTACAAGCTTTATTATACATTGGAAAACGCTGATACTCCAGTACTGAGTTTGCGGTTGCACAACGTATGTAACCATGCGATTTCAGCACTTGTCCATTTTGCAGTATATGACTTTTCGATAAAAAATATTTTTTTTCAGTACAAGCTTTATTATACAGTGGAAAACATTGATACTCCAGTACTAAGTTTGCGGTTGCACAACGTATGTAACCATGCGATTTCAGCACTTGTCCATTTTGCAGTATATGACTTTTCGATAAAAAATATTTTTTTTTAGTACAATCTTTATTATACAGTGAAAAACGCTGGTACTCCAGTATTGCTTTTGCGGTTGCACAACGTATGTAACTATGCGATTTCAGCACTTGTCCATTTTGCAGTATATGACTTTTCGATAAAAAATATTTTTTTTCAGTACAAGCTTTATTGTACAGTGGAAAACGCTGATACTCCAGTATTAAGTTTGCGGTTGCACAACGTATGTAACCATGCGATTTCAGCACTTGTCCATTTTGCAGTATATGACTTTTCGATAAAAAATATTTTTTTTCAGTACAAGCTTTATTATACAGTGGTAAACGCTGATACTCCAGTATTGCTTTTGCGGTTGCACAACGTATGTAACTGTGCGATTTCAGCACTTGTCCATTTTGCAGTATATGACTTTTCGATAAAAAATATTTTTTTTCAGTACAAGCTTTATTATACAGTGGAAAACGCTGATACTCCAGTACTGAGTTTGCGGTTGCACAACGTATGTAACTATGCGATTTCAGCACTTGTCCATTTTGCAGTATATGACTTTTCGATAAAAAATATTTTTTTTCAGTACAAGCTTTATTATACAGTGGAAAACGCTGATACTCCAGTATTGCTTTTGCGGTTGCACAACGTATGTAACCATGCGATTTCAGCACTTGTCCATTTTGCAGTATATGACTTTTCGATAAAAAATATTTTTTTTCATTACAAGCTTTATTATACAGTGGAAAACGCTGATACTCCAGTATTGCGTTTGCGGTTGCACAACGTATGTAACTATGCGCTTTCAGCACTTGTCGATTTTGCAGTATATGACTTTTCGATAAAAAATATTTTTTTTTATTACAAGCTTTATTATACAGTGGAAAACGCTGATACTCCAGTATTGCGTTTGCGGTTGCACAACGTATGTAACATATGCGCTTTCAGCACTTGTCCATTTTGCAGTATATGACTTTTCGATAAAAAATATTTTTTTTCAGTACATGCTTTATTATACAGTGGAAAACGCTGATAATCCAGTACTGAGTTTGCGTTTGCACAACGTATGTAACCATGCGATTTCAGCACTTGTCCATTTTGCAGTATATGACTTTTCGATAAAAAATATTTTTTTTCAGTACAAGCTTTATTATACTGTGGAAAAGGCTGGTACTCCAGTATTGCTTTTGCGGTTGCACAACGTATGTAACTATGCGATTTCAGCACTTGTCCATTTTGCAGTATATGACTTTTCGATAAAAAATATTTTTTTCTGTACAAGCTTTATTATACAGTGGAAAACGCTGATACTCCAGTACTGAGTTTGCGGTTGCACAACGTATGTAACCATGCGATTTCAGCACATGTCCATTTTGCAGTATATGACTTTTCGATAAAAAATATTTTTTTTCATTACAAGCTTTATTATACAGTGGAAAACGCTGATACTCCAGTATTGCGTTTGCGGTTGCACAACGTATGTAACTATGCGCTTTCAGCACTTGTCGATTTTGCAGTATATGACTTTTCGATAAAAAATATTTTTTTTTATTACAAGCTTTATTATACAGTGGAAAACGCTGATACTCCAGTATTGCGTTTGCGGTTGCACAACGTATGTAACATATGCGCTTTCAGCACTTGTCCATTTTGCAGTATATGACTTTTCGATAAAAAATATTTTTTTTCAGTACATGCTTTATTATACAGTGGAAAACGCTGATAATCCAGTACTGAGTTTGCGGTTGCACAACGTATGTAACCATGCGATTTCAGCACTTGTCCATTTTGCAGTATATGACTTTTCGATAAAAAATATTTTTTTTCAGTACAAGCTTTATTATACTGTGGAAAAGGCTGGTACTCCAGTATTGCTTTTGCGGTTGCACAACGTATGTAACTATGCGATTTCAGCACTTGTCCATTTTGCAGTATATGACTTTTCGATAAAAAATATTTTTTTCTGTACAAGCTTTATTATACAGTGGAAAACGCTGATACTCCAGTACTGAGTTTGCGGTTGCACAACGTATGTAACCATGCGATTTCAGCACATGTCCATTTTGCAGTATATGACTTTTCGATAAAAAATATTTTTTTTCATTACAAGCTTTATTATACAGTGGAAAACGCTAATACTCCAGTATTGCGTTTGCGGTTGCACAACGTATGTAACTATGCGATTTCAGCACTTGTCCATTTTGCAGTATATGACTTTTCGATAAAAAATATTTTTTTTCATTACAAGCTTTATTATACAGTGGAAAACGCTGATACTCCAGTATTGCGTTTGCGGTTGCACAACGTATGTAACTATGCGATTTCAGCACTTGTCCATTTTGCAGTATATGACTTTTCGATAAAAAATATTTTTTTTCATTACAAGCTTTATTATACAGTGGAAAACGCTGATACTCCAGTACTGAGTTTGCGGTTGCACAACGTATGTGACTATGCGATTTCAACACTTGTCCATTTTGCAGTATATGACTTTTCGATAAAAAATATTTTTTTTTAGTACAAGCTTTAATTTATTATACAGTGGAAAACGCTGATACTCCAGTACTGAGTTTGCGGTTGCACAACGTATGTAACTATGCGATTTCAGCACTTGTCCATTTTGCAGTATATGACTTTTCGATAAAAAATATTTTTTTTCATTACAAGCTTTATTATACAGTGGAAAACGCTGATACTCCAGTATTGCGTTTGCGGTTGCACAACGTATGTAACTATGCGCTTTCAGCACTTGTCCATTTTGCAGTATATGACTTTTCGATAAAAAATATTTTTTTTTAGTACAAGCTTTAATTTATTATACAGTGGAAAACGCTGATACTCCAGTACTGAGTTTGCGGTTGCACAACGTATGTAACTATGCGATTTCAGCACTTGTCCAGTTTGCAGTATATGACTTTTCGATAAAAAATATTTTTTTTCTGTACAAGTTTATTATACAGTGGAAAACGCTGATACTCCAGTACTGAGTTTGCGGTTGCACAACGTATGTAACTATGCGATTTCAGCACTTGTCCATTTTGCAGTATATGACTTTTCGATAAAAAATATTTTTTTTCATTACAAGCTTTATTATACAGTGGAAAACGCTGATACTCCAGTATTGCGTTTGCGGTTGCACAACGTATGTAACTATGCGCTTTCAGCACTTGTCCATTTTGCAGTATATGACTTTTCGTGAAAAAATATTTTTTTTCAGTACAAGCTTTATTATACAGTGGAAAACGCTGATACTCCAGTACTGAGTTTGCGGTTGCACAACGTATGTGACTGTGCGATTTCAGCACTTGTCCATTTTGCAGTATATGACTTTTCGATAAAAAATATTTTTTTTCATTACAAGCTTTATTATACAGTGGAAAACGCTGATACTCCAGTACTGAGTTTGCGGTTGCACAACGTATGTAACTATGCGCTTTCAGCACTTGTCCATTTTGCAGTATATGACTTTTCGATAAAAAATATTTTTTTTCTTTACAAGCTTTATTATACAGTGGAAAACGCTGATACTCCAGTACTGAGTTTGCGGTTGCACAACGTATGTAACTGTGCGATTTCAGCACTTGTCCATTTTGCAGTATATGACTTTTCGATAAAAAATATTTTTTTTCAGTACAAGCTTTATTATACAGTGGAAAACGCTGATACTCCAATATTGCTTTTGCGGTTGCACAACGTATGTAACTGTGCGATTTCAGCACTTGTCCATTTTGCAGGAAATGACTTTTCGATAAAAAATATTTTTTTTCATTACAAGCTTTACTATACAGTGGAAAACGCTGATACTCCAGTATTGCGTTTGCGGTTGCACAACGTATGTAACATATGCGCTTTCAGCACTTGTCCATTTTGCAGTATATGACTTTTCGATAAAAAATATTTTTTTTCAGTACATGCTTTATTATACAGTGGAAAACGCTGATAATCCAGTACTGAGTTTGCGGTTGCACAACGTATGTAACCATGCGATTTCAGCACTTGTCCATTTTGCAGTATATGACTTTTCGATAAAAAATATTTTTTTTCATTACAAGCTTTATTATACAGTGGAAAACGCTGATACTCCAGTACTGAGTTTGCGGTTGCACAACGTATGTAACCATGCGATTTCAGCACATGTCCATTTTGCAGTATATGACTTTTCGATCAAAAATATTTTTTTTCAGTACAAGCTTTATTATACAGTGGAAAACGCTGATACTCCAGTACTGAGTTTGCGGTTGCACGACGTATGTAACTATGCGATTTCAGCACTTGTCCATTTTGCAGTATATGACTTTTCGATAAAAAATATTTTTTTTTAGTACAAGCTTTATTATACTGTGGAAAATGCTGGTACTCCAGTATTGCTTTTGAGGTTGCACAACGTATGTAACTATGCGATTTCAGCACTTGTCCATTTTGCAGTATATGACTTTCCGATAAAAAATATTTTTTTTTTGTGCAAGCTTTATTATACAGTGGAAAACGCTGATACTCCAGTACTGAGTTTGCGGTTGCACAACGTATGTAACCATGCGATTTCAGCACATGTCCATTTTGCAGTATATGACTTTTCGATAAAAAATATTTTTTTTCATTACAAGCTTTATTATACAGTGGAAAACGCTGATACTCCAGTACTAAGTTTGCGGTTGCACAACGTATGTAACTATGCGCATTCAGCACTTGTCCATTTTGCAGTATATGACTTTTCGATAAAAAATATTTTTTTTTAGTACAAGCTTTATTATACAGTGGAAAACGCTGGTACTCCAGTATTGCTTTTGCGGTTGCACAATGTATGTAACCATGCGATTTCAGCACTTGTCCATTTTGCAGTATATGACTTTTCGATAAAAAATATTTTTTTCTGTACAAGCTTTATTATACAGTGGAAAACGCTGATACTCCAGTACTGAGTTTGCGGTTGCACAACGTATGTGACCATGCGATTTCAGCACATGTCCATTTTGCAGTATATGACTTTTCGATAAAAAATATTTTTTTTCATTACAAGCTTTATTATACAGTGGAAAACGCTAATACTCCAGTATTGCGTTTGCGGTTGCACAACGTATGTAACTATGCGATTTCAGCACTTGTCCATTTTGCAGTATATGACTTTTCGATAAAAAATATTTTTTTTCATTACAAGCTTTATTATACAGTGGAAAACGCTGATACTCCAGTATTGCGTTTGCGGTTGCACAACGTATGTAACTATGCGATTTCAGCACTTGTCCATTTTGCAGTATATGACTTTTCGATAAAAAATATTTTTTTTCATTACAAGCTTTATTATACAGTGGAAAACGCTGATACTCCAGTACTGAGTTTGCGGTTGCACAACGTATGTGACTATGCGATTTCAACACTTGTCCATTTTGCAGTATATGACTTTTCGATAAAAAATATTTTTTTTTAGTACAAGCTTTAATTTATTATACAGTGGAAAACGCTGATACTCCAGTACTGAGTTTGCGGTTGCACAACGTATGTAACTATGCGATTTCAGCACTTGTCCATTTTGCAGTATATGACTTTTCGATAAAAAATATTTTTTTTCTGTACAAGTTTATTATACAGTGGAAAACGCTGATACTCCAGTACTGAGTTTGCGGTTGCACAACGTATGTAACTATGCGATTTCAGCACTTGTCCATTTTGCAGTATATGACTTTTCGATAAAAAATATTTTTTTTCATTACAAGCTTTATTATACAGTGGAAAACGCTGATACTCCAGTATTGCGTTTGCGGTTGCACAACGTATGTAACTATGCGCTTTCAGCACTTGTCCATTTTGCAGTATATGACTTTTCGTGAAAAAATATTTTTTTTCAGTACAAGCTTTATTATACAGTGGAAAACGCTGATACTCCAGTACTGAGTTTGCGGTTGCACAACGTATCCCAGTCATAAATTTAGGCACGGCCCTTGTCACTTTATGTCAAGATACGCTTGGCATCAAGCTTGGGCGGCGCATGTTCTCCGTACTTAAATGTTGGATATATGTTCGGCGTATGTTCTACAATTGAACAAATCCAAGCTTGGCCGAGCGAGCTTTCGCCGTGCGTTTACCGAACATAATGATATTGCCTGGCTGCTTTCAAAATATGACCTGATCAAACTCGCTACTTCACCGTCTCGCACGTAACACGACTTAAATTAACACAATATTTTATTGAAAGCAACAACACATAAATAAAAATACAGTGGCAAGCGCAGTGGAAGTACAGAGTAACTTGAAGTGCACTGTTCGAGGAAACTATGTACTCTGGGACGTGGTGGGCTTTATTGAGGATTGATTGCCGTTTCTTGATATTCTGTCGTCACTCCGGCAACAACTCCAGGTAAAACTCGTTTCCCCGCCGTGGCGATTTCTTGGTATTTCACTGCCTGCGTCTTGCATCTTTCAATGCGTCTGCAGAACATAAAACATATGATTTAGTTAAAATTTTGGTAACATTCTGTCGTGCACAGAAATTAAATATTTGACATGTGGGAATTAAATATGTGAAAGTTGTGACAACTTCACAATAGGAAGGCTTTACAATGAGGCCCGCAGTGTGGCGTGTCTTGTGAGATTTCCAAAGCAATTTGACTCACCCAACATAAATGCCAACAGAGGATGTGATTTGAATGGGATTTTTGTTTTCCTGCGCCAAAACAAAATTGAAGAGCCAGGTGTTTTGTCATAAACAGCTTTACAGAATTCCGGAAGGTGCCACGAAGTTGGTCCATGTCCATCACTTGGGCAAGTTTTACTTTGTCCTTTTGAAAAGTATCAACATACAAAATGATTGAAATGTATAGCAGATGTCATTTACAGTGTAAAGCATGCAGACAAAAGCCTCAGTGCATTAGGTAAAAAGAAAGCTCACATTTGGTTTAGTAAGTAGAGCCATCAGATGTTCTTCGTTGACAGCTGATTACGGCAAAAACTTTTCTGCCACACACGTGTTTTTTTTCTGTCAGAGTTTCCATTCTCTGAATTCGGTCACCAATCCTCCGCATTTCTTCCTTCACCTTTATTGTTTTGTCGATAAGGATGCCAATGTTTTCAGACAGTTCATGCTCCTGTCATTGTGACATTGTTTTTGCTGCTTGGGTGGCAAGAACCTGTTGAAAGTAAACTAAAATAAGCAAATGCACAAGCAAAGGTCCCCAGTCAATTAAAAAAATAAAGATGAATAATATGTGCCAGTTTTATGCATAAAAATCAGCACAAGGTTTATGGACCTTTTTTTGCAAGAGATGTATTGTGGAAGAAGAACTGCTTTCAGTGGATTCGCTCATTAGAATGTCCCTTTCCAGATCAGCAGATCTACATTTTCTTTTCAAACAACGGGCATTTGTGCCTGAAAAGAACAAAGTGCATGAAACAAAAATGCACAATTATTTGGCACAAATACACAACTTACTCCCTTCACAAAGAATGGTGGAAGGACACGTCTGCCAAGCTGCATCCACAGAAATTTCATTTTTCAAGAATCTTTATACATCCAAATTGATGGGTGTCCACTTACATGCATTGGTGCCGACCATCCAGCCTTTGGGGATTTTATACAAACAAAATTTTTCATTCTAATGTACTGTGGAAGAAACAAATATACATGCAGATATATCATGTGGCATAAAGCAAATTAATGGCAACAAAATGTCCTTTATATGGCAACAGAATGCACCTTCTAATTTGATCATTATCACCATAAAAACCACACACTTTGTAAATTCCGACATGTTTTGAGTTGACAAGGTTTTTTGAAAAGACGACAATTGTTTTTGAACGACAATATGCAACCAAGAATCAATAGTGTAAATGTCACAAAGTCGATAAATATCATTGCTTTGTGAAATGGTCGAGTCGCTGATTTTTGTTGTAAAATTCCTATTGGCCAATCCACAAACCTTGTTATTGTGTGTGAAAGGAACACTTGGAGGGAAATTTACTATTTGGTTAATTTGCACTATTGCTTTGACAGTTTTTTCGACGGGATATTATATGGAAATTAAGAAACACATAATGGGAAGTTTGGTTTTCATAAAATGCAAATCTTGCAATTTGTTGCATAGGTTTGTAGCCAGATTTACAACTTTTTTTCAAACAACCCCAGTAATTTTCAAATTGAAAACAGCCAATGTTTTCCAATGAACCATGTTTTTCATAATCATTACACAAGTGGATCAAACAATGAACATTGTAACTGACAAATGCTTTACCATAAATATGTGAAGATTTGCTAACAAAGTCTTTTAGCATTTTGACACATAACGAAAACTCATGTGTGTTAATGTTTGGCGACAACAAACATCTCATAGCTAAAGAAAAATGCAGAAAATGACAATACGTTTATGGCACAGCACATTTTTATCTTTTAACAGCACCACTCCCACATACAGCATAAATAGTCTGAATTCTGTTGCTTTCCAGTAAAGCAAATCAGACAAAGGCCTCGATTTTCTGTTGAACTCAAGCGGTATAAATTCCTTATATTTTGTAAGGTTGTGGTGACGTTAACATGACGACAGTTGAAGAAAGCTTAACTTGCAATTGGCGTGGTCTACCCCTCCACCAGATTAACAATCGACGCATTACACCCAAACATGCAAGATGCGCATTCACCCTTGATCTAAATTTGAGTCGCAAGTATATCAAACAGAAATACCTGACATAAAACAACTGCTGTCGTAAACCACCTGTAAATTTAGACAAGGTTTCCCGCCGTCAAGTCATTACTACAACAAACAACTCATTAATTTCGCGGTTAGCCAAGCCTCCTAGCCTGTCCTGCCTGCTTGTTGTTCATCCAACCATGACGAAGCAGCGCCTCAGCTTCGCTTTGTAATATTTAAAAAAACATTTTTGTTAGCTCGCAAAATCAACAAATAGCCTATTATGGTAAAAATCACTGACAATAATTTGCCCTCCAAAACTGCAGGTGTCACAACCCCACGGCAGAACTCACCAAGAGAGGTACAACCAAATAACCTCAAAATGAAATAAAATCAACTTCATGCTTCTATGCCCACCTTATGACAAAACAATATGATATGTGTGACACAGGTATACGCAGAAACACTCCCGCCGACGAAACTCACCTTCAAGCACCGTATTGCACTTCAAAATAATTTTGCGCAGGGGGAAATTATGCAAACTTAAGCACGGCGCACCATTCGTAAACCGAACGTATAAGTTTGGCTGACGTCCGAATAAGTGCTGATTGGCCGTGCCAAGCTTAAACGCACTAAACCGAGCTTAAACCAAGCTAGGCCCATACTAAAGGGGTAGATAATTTTTGACTGGGATGTGACTGTGCGATTTCAGCACTTGTCCATTTTGCAGTATATGACTTTTCGATAAAAAATATTTTTTTTTAGTACAAGCTTTATTATACAGTGAAAAACGCTGGTACTCCAGTATTGCTTTTACGGTTGCACAACGTATGTAACTATGCGATTTCAGCACTTGTCCATTTTGCAGTATATGACTTTTCGATAAAAAATATTTTTTTTCAGTACAAGCTTTATTATACATTGGAAAACGCTGATACTCCAGTACTGAGTTTGCGGTTGCACAACGTATGTAACCATGCGATTTCAGCACTTGTCCATTTTGCAGTATATGACTTTTCGATAAAAAATATTTTTTTTCAGTACAAGCTTTATTATACAGTGGAAAACATTGATACTCCAGTACTAAGTTTGCGGTTGCACAACGTATGTAACCATGCGATTTCAGCACTTGTCCATTTTGCAGTATATGACTTTTCGATAAAAAATATTTTTTTTTAGTACAATCTTTATTATACAGTGAAAAACGCTGGTACTCCAGTATTGCTTTTGCGGTTGCACAACGTATGTAACTATGCGATTTCAGCACTTGTCCATTTTGCAGTATATGACTTTTCGATAAAAAATATTTTTTTTCAGTACAAGCTTTATTGTACAGTGGAAAACGCTGATACTCCAGTATTAAGTTTGCGGTTGCACAACGTATGTAACCATGCGATTTCAGCACTTGTCCATTTTGCAGTATATGACTTTTCGATAAAAAATATTTTTTTTCAGTACAAGCTTTATTATACAGTGGTAAACGCTGATACTCCAGTATTGCTTTTGCGGTTGCACAACGTATGTAACTGTGCGATTTCAGCACTTGTCCATTTTGCAGTATATGACTTTTCGATAAAAAATATTTTTTTTCAGTACAAGCTTTATTATACAGTGGAAAACGCTGATACTCCAGTACTGAGTTTGCGGTTGCACAACGTATGTAACTATGCGATTTCAGCACTTGTCCATTTTGCAGTATATGACTTTTCGATAAAAAATATTTTTTTTCAGTACAAGCTTTATTATACAGTGGAAAACGCTGATACTCCAGTATTGCTTTTGCGGTTGCACAACGTATGTAACCATGCGATTTCAGCACTTGTCCATTTTGCAGTATATGACTTTTCGATAAAAAATATTTTTTTTCATTACAAGCTTTATTATACAGTGGAAAACGCTGATACTCCAGTATTGCGTTTGCGGTTGCACAACGTATGTAACTATGCGCTTTCAGCACTTGTCGATTTTGCAGTATATGACTTTTCGATAAAAAATATTTTTTTTCATTACAAGCTTTATTATACAGTGGAAAACGCTAATACTCCAGTATTGCGTTTGCGGTTGCACAACGTATGTAACATATGCGCTTTCAGCACTTGTCCATTTTGCAGTATATGACTTTTCTATAAAAAATATTTTTTTTCAGTACATGCTTTATTATACAGTGGAAAACGCTGATAATCCAATACTGAGTTTGCGGTTGCACAACGTATGTAACCATGCGATTTCAGCACTTGTCCATTTTGCAGTATATGACTTTTCGATAAAAAATATTTTTTTTCATTACAAGCTTTATTATACAGTGGAAAACGCTGATACTCCAGTACTGAGTTTGCGGTTGCACAACGTATGTAACCATGCGATTTCAGCACATGTCCATTTTGCAGTATATGACTTTTCGATCAAAAATATTTTTTTTCAGTACAAGCTTTATTATACAGTGGAAAACGCTGATACTCCAGTACTGAGTTTGCGGTTGCACGACGTATGTAACTATGCGATTTCAGCACTTGTCCATTTTGCAGTATATGACTTTTCGATAAAAAATATTTTTTTTTAGTACAAGCTTTATTATACTGTGGAAAATGCTGGTACTCCAGTATTGCTTTTGCGGTTGCACAACGTATGTAACTATGCGATTTCAGCACTTGTCCATTTTGCAGTATATGACTTTCCGATAAAAAATATTTTTTTTTTGTACAAGCTTTATTATACAGTGGAAAACGCTGATACTCCAGTACTGAGTTTGCGGTTGCACAATGTATGTAACCATGCGATTTCAGCACATGTCCATTTTGCAGTATATGACTTTTCGATAAAAAATATTTTTTTTCATTACAAGCTTTATTATACAGTGGAAAACGCTGATACTCCAGTACTAAGTTTGCGGTTGCACAACGTATGTAACTATGCGCATTCAGCACTTGTCCATTTTGCAGTATATGACTTTTCGATAAAAAATATTTTTTTTTAGTACAAGCTTTATTATACAGTGGAAAACGCTGATACTCCAGTACTGAGTTTGCGGTTGCACAACGTATGTAACCATGCGATTTCAGCACATGTCCATTTTGCAGTATATGACTTTTCGATCAAAAATATTTTTTTTCAGTACAAGCTTTATTATACAGTGGAAAACGCTGATACTCCAGTACTGAGTTTGCGGTTGCACGACGTATGTAACTATGCGATTTCAGCACTTGTCCATTTTGCAGTATATGACTTTTCGATAAAAAATATTTTTTTTTAGTACAAGCTTTATTATACTGTGGAAAATGCTGGTACTCCAGTATTGCTTTTGCGGTTGCACAACGTATGTAACTATGCGATTTCAGCACTTGTCCATTTTGCAGTATATGACTTTCCGATAAAAATATTTTTTTTTTGTACAAGCTTTATTATACAGTGGAAAACGCTGATACTCCAGTACTGAGTTTGCGGTTGCACAATGTATGTAACCATGCGATTTCAGCACATGTCCATTTTGCAGTATATGACTTTTCGATAAAAAATATTTTTTTTCATTACAAGCTTTATTATACAGTGGAAAACGCTGATACTCCAGTACTAAGTTTGCGGTTGCACAACGTATGTAAATATGCGCATTCAGCACTTGTCCATTTTGCAGTATATGACTTTTCGATAAAAAATATTTTTTTTTAGTACAAGCTTTATTATACAGTGGAAAACGCTGGTACTCCAGTATTGCTTTTGCGGTTGCACAATGTATGTAACCATGCGATTTCAGCACTTGTCCATTTTGCAGTATATGACTTTTCGATAAAAAATATTTTTTTCTGTACAAGCTTTATTATACAGTGGAAAACGCTGATACTCCAGTACTGAGTTTGCGGTTGCACAACGTATGTAACCATGCGATTTCAGCACATGTCCATTTTGCAGTATATGACTTTTCGATAAAAAATATTTTTTTTCATTACAAGCTTTATTATACAGTGGAAAACGCTAATACTCCAGTATTGCGTTTGCGGTTGCACAACGTATGTAACTATGCGATTTCAGCACTTGTCCATTTTGCAGTATATGACTTTTCGATAAAAAATATTTTTTTTCATTACAAGCTTTATTATACAGTGGAAAACGCTGATACTCCAGTATTGCGTTTGCGGTTGCACAACGTATGTAACTATGCGATTTCAGCACTTGTCCATTTTGCAGTATATGACTTTTCGATAAAAAATATTTTTTTTCATTACAAGCTTTATTATACAGTGGAAAACGCTGATACTCCAGTACTGAGTTTGCGGTTGCACAACGTATGTGACTATGCGATTTCAACACTTGTCCATTTTGCAGTATATGACTTTTCGATAAAAAATATTTTTTTTTAGTACAAGCTTTAATTTATTATACAGTGGAAAACGCTGATACTCCAGTACTGAGTTTGCGGTTGCACAACGTATGTAACTATGCGATTTCAGCACTTGTCCATTTTGCAGTATATGACTTTTCGATAAAAAATATTTTTTTTCATTACAAGCTTTATTATACAGTGGAAAACGCTGATACTCCAGTATTGCGTTTGCGGTTGCACAACGTATGTAACTATGCGCTTTCAGCACTTGTCCATTTTGCAGTATATGACTTTTCGTGAAAAAATATTTTTTTTCAGTACAAGCTTTATTATACAGTGGAAAACGCTGATACTCCAGTACTGAGTTTGCGGTTGCACAACGTATGTGACTGTGCGATTTCAGCACTTGTCCATTTTGCAGTATATGACTTTTCGATAAAAAATATTTTTTTTTAGTACAAGCTTTATTATACAGTGAAAAACGCTGGTACTCCAGTATTGCTTTTACGGTTGCACAACGTATGTAACTATGCGATTTCAGCACTTGTCCATTTTGCAGTATATGACTTTTCGATAAAAAATATTTTTTTTCAGTACAAGCTTTATTATACATTGGAAAACGCTGATACTCCAGTACTGAGTTTGCGGTTGCACAACGTATGTAACCATGCGATTTCAGCACTTGTCCATTTTGCAGTATATGACTTTTCGATAAAAAATATTTTTTTTCAGTACAAGCTTTATTATACAGTGGAAAACATTGATACTCCAGTACTAAGTTTGCGGTTGCACAACGTATGTAACCATGCGATTTCAGCACTTGTCCATTTTGCAGTATATGACTTTTCGATAAAAAATATTTTTTTTTAGTACAATCTTTATTATACAGTGAAAAACGCTGGTACTCCAGTATTGCTTTTGCGGTTGCACAACGTATGTAACTATGCGATTTCAGCACTTGTCCATTTTGCAGTATATGACTTTTCGATAAAAAATATTTTTTTTCAGTACAAGCTTTATTGTACAGTGGAAAACGCTGATACTCCAGTACTAAGTTTGCGGTTGCACAACGTATGTAACCATGCGATTTCAGCACTTGTCCATTTTGCAGTATATGACTTTTCGATAAAAAATATTTTTTTTCAGTACAAGCTTTATTATACAGTGGTAAACGCTGATACTCCAGTATTGCTTTTGCGGTTGCACAACGTATGTAACTGTGCGATTTCAGCACTTGTCCATTTTGCAGTATATGACTTTTCGATAAAAAATATTTTTTTTCAGTACAAGCTTTATTATACAGTGGAAAACGCTGATACTCCAGTACTGAGTTTGCGGTTGCACAACGTATGTAACTATGCGATTTCAGCACTTGTCCATTTTGCAGTATATGACTTTTCGATAAAAAATATTTTTTTTCAGTACAAGCTTTATTATACAGTGGAAAACGCTGATACTCCAGTATTGCTTTTGCGGTTGCACAACGTATATAACCATGCGATTTCAGCACTTGTCCATTTTGCAGTATATGACTTTTCGATAAAAAATATTTTTTTTCATTACAAGCTTTATTATACAGTGGAAAACGCTGATACTCCAGTATTGCGTTTGCGGTTGCACAACGTATGTAACTATGCGCTTTCAGCACTTGTCGATTTTGCAGTATATGACTTTTCGATAAAAAATATTTTTTTTCATTACAAGCTTTATTATACAGTGGAAAACGCTAATACTCCAGTATTGCGTTTGCGGTTGCACAACGTATGTAACTATGCGATTTCAGCACTTGTCCATTTTGCAGTATATGACTTTTCGATAAAAAAAAATTTTTTTTCAGTACAAGCTTTATTATACAGTGGAAAACGCTGATAATCCAGTACTGAGTTTGCGGTTGCACAACGTATGTAACCATGCGATTTCAGCACTTGTCCATTTTGCAGTATATGACTTTTCGATAAAAAATATTTTTTTTCAGAACAAGCTTTATTATACAGTGGAAAACGCTGATACTCCAGTACTGAGTTTGCGGTTGCACAACGTATGTAACTATGCGATTTCAGCACATGTCCATTTTGCAGTATATGACTTTTCGATCAAAAATATTTTTTTTTAGTACAAGCTTTATTATACAGTGGAAAACGCTGATACTCCAGTACTGAGTTTGCGGTTGCACGACGTATGTAACTATGCGATTTCAGCACTTGTCCATTTTGCAGTATATGACTTTTCGATAAAAAATATTTTTTTTTAGTACAAGCTTTATTATACTGTGGAAAATGCTGGTACTCCAGTATTACTTTTGCGGTTGCACAACGTATGTAACTATGCGATTTCAGCACTTGTCCATTTTGCAGTATATGACTTTCCGATAAAAAATATTTTTTTTCTGTACAAGCTTTATTATACAGTGGAAAACGCTGATACTCCAGTACTGAGTTTGCGGTTGCACAACGTATGTAACCATGCGATTTCAGCACATGTCCATTTTGCAGTATATGACTTTTCGATTAAAAATATTTTTTTTCATTACAAGCTTTATTATACAGTGGAAAACGCTGATACTCCAGTACTAAGTTTGCGGTTGCACAACGTATGTAACTATGCGCTTTCAGCACTTGTCCATTTTGCAGTATATGACTTTTCGATAAAAATTTTTTTTTTTCAGTACAAGCTTTATTATACAGTGGAAAACGCTGATACTCCAGTATTGCGTTTGCGGTTGCACAACGTATGTAACTATGCGATTTCAGCACTTGTCCATTTTGCAGTATATGACTTTTCGATAAAAAATATTTTTTTTCATTACAAGCTTTATTATACAGTGGAAAACGCTGATACTCCAGTACTGAGTTTGCGGTTGCACAACGTATGTGACTATGCGATTTCAACACTTGTCCATTTTGCAGTATATGACTTTTCGATAAAAAATATTTTTTTTTAGTACAAGCTTTAATTTATTATACAGTGGAAAACGCTGATACTCCAGTACTGAGTTTGCGGTTGCACAACGTATGTAACTATGCGATTTCAGCACTTGTCCATTTTGCAGTATATGACTTTTCGATAAAAAATATTTTTTTTCATTACAAGCTTTATTATACAGTGGAAAACGCTGATACTCCAGTATTGCGTTTGCGGTTGCACAACGTATGTAACTATGCGCTTTCAGCACTTGTCCATTTTGCAGTATATGACTTTTCGTGAAAAAATATTTTTTTTCAGTACAAGCTTTATTATACAGTGGAAAACGCTGATACTCCAGTACTGAGTTTGCGGTTGCACAACGTATGTGACTGTGCGATTTCAGCACTTGTCCATTTTGCAGTATATGACTTTTCGATAAAAAATATTTTTTTTTAGTACAAGCTTTATTATACAGTGAAAAACGCTGGTACTCCAGTATTGCTTTTACGGTTGCACAACGTATGTAACTATGCGATTTCAGCACTTGTCCATTTTGCAGTATATGACTTTTCGATAAAAAATATTTTTTTTCAGTACAAGCTTTATTATACATTGGAAAACGCTGATACTCCAGTACTGAGTTTGCGGTTGCACAACGTATGTAACCATGCGATTTCAGCACTTGTCCATTTTGCAGTATATGACTTTTCGATAAAAAATATTTTTTTTCAGTACAAGCTTTATTATACAGTGGAAAACATTGATACTCCAGTACTAAGTTTGCGGTTGCACAACGTATGTAACCATGCGATTTCAGCACTTGTCCATTTTGCAGTATATGACTTTTCGATAAAAAATATTTTTTTTTAGTACAATCTTTATTATACAGTGAAAAACGCTGGTACTCCAGTATTGCTTTTGCGGTTGCACAACGTATGTAACTATGCGATTTCAGCACTTGTCCATTTTGCAGTATATGACTTTTCGATAAAAAATATTTTTTTTCAGTACAAGCTTTATTGTACAGTGGAAAACGCTGATACTCCAGTACTAAGTTTGCGGTTGCACAACGTATGTAACCATGCGATTTCAGCACTTGTCCATTTTGCAGTATATGACTTTTCGATAAAAAATATTTTTTTTCAGTACAAGCTTTATTATACAGTGGTAAACGCTGATACTCCAGTATTGCTTTTGCGGTTGCACAACGTATGTAACTGTGCGATTTCAGCACTTGTCCATTTTGCAGTATATGACTTTTCGATAAAAAATATTTTTTTTCAGTACAAGCTTTATTATACAGTGGAAAACGCTGATACTCCAGTACTGAGTTTGCGGTTGCACAACGTATGTAACTATGCGATTTCAGCACTTGTCCATTTTGCAGTATATGACTTTTCGATAAAAAATATTTTTTTTCAGTACAAGCTTTATTATACAGTGGAAAACGCTGATACTCCAGTATTGCTTTTGCGGTTGCACAACGTATATAACCATGCGATTTCAGCACTTGTCCATTTTGCAGTATATGACTTTTCGATAAAAAATATTTTTTTTCATTACAAGCTTTATTATACAGTGGAAAACGCTGATACTCCAGTATTGCGTTTGCGGTTGCACAACGTATGTAACTATGCGCTTTCAGCACTTGTCGATTTTGCAGTATATGACTTTTCGATAAAAAATATTTTTTTTTAGTACAAGCTTTATTATACAGTGGAAAACGCTGGTACTCCAGTATTGCTTTTGCGGTTGCACAATGTATGTAACCATGCGATTTCAGCACTTGTCCATTTTGCAGTATATGACTTTTCGATAAAAAATATTTTTTTCTGTACAAGCTTTATTATACAGTGGAAAACGCTGATACTCCAGTACTGAGTTTGCGGTTGCACAACGTATGTAACCATGCGATTTCAGCACATGTCCATTTTGCAGTATATGACTTTTCGATAAAAAATATTTTTTTTCATTACAAGCTTTATTATACAGTGGAAAACGCTTTTACTCCAGTATTGCGTTTGCGGTTGCACAACGTATGTAACTATGCGATTTCAGCACTTGTCCATTTTGCAGTATATGACTTTTCGATAAAAAATATTTTTTTTCATTACAAGCTTTATTATACAGTGGAAAACGCTGATACTCCAGTATTGCGTTTGCGGTTGCACAACGTATGTAACTATGCGATTTCAGCACTTGTCCATTTTGCAGTATATGACTTTTCGATAAAAAATATTTTTTTTCATTACAAGCTTTATTATACAGTGGAAAACGCTGATACTCCAGTACTGAGTTTGCGGTTGCACAACGTATGTGACTATGCGATTTCAACACTTGTCCATTTTGCAGTATATGACTTTTCGATAAAAAATATTTTTTTTTAGTACAAGCTTTAATTTATTATACAGTGGAAAACGCTGATACTCCAGTACTGAGTTTGCGGTTGCACAACGTATGTAACTATGCGATTTCAGCACTTGTCCATTTTGCAGTATATGACTTTTCGATAAAAAATATTTTTTTTCTGTACAAGTTTATTATACAGTGGAAAACGCTGATACTCCAGTACTGAGTTTGCGGTTGCACAACGTATGTAACTATGCGATTTCAGCACTTGTCCATTTTGCAGTATATGACTTTTCGATAAAAAATATTTTTTTTCATTACAAGCTTTATTATACAGTGGAAAACGCTGATACTCCAGTATTGCGTTTGCGGTTGCACAACGTATGTAACTATGCGCTTTCAGCACTTGTCCATTTTGCAGTATATGACTTTTCGTGAAAAAATATTTTTTTTCAGTACAAGCTTTATTATACAGTGGAAAACGCTGATACTCCAGTACTGAGTTTGCGGTTGCACAACGTATGTGACTGTGCGATTTCAGCACTTGTCCATTTTGCAGTATATGACTTTTCGATAAAAAATATTTTTTTTTAGTACAAGCTTTATTATACAGTGAAAAACGCTGGTACTCCAGTATTGCTTTTTCGGTTGCACAACGTATGTAACTATGCGATTTCAGCACTTGTCCATTTTGCAGTATATGACTTTTCGATAAAAAATATTTTTTTTTAGTACAAGCTTTATTATACAGTGAAAAACGCTGGTACTCCAGTATTGCTTTTACGGTTGCACAACGTATGTAACTATGCGATTTCAGCACTTGTCCATTTTGCAGTATATGACTTTTCGATAAAAAATATTTTTTTTCAGTACAAGCTTTATTATACATTGGAAAACGCTGATACTCCAGTACTGAGTTTGCGGTTGCACAACGTATGTAACCATGCGATTTCAGCACTTGTCCATTTTGCAGTATATGACTTTTCGATAAAAAATATTTTTTTTCAGTACAAGCTTTATTATACAGTGGAAAACATTGATACTCCAGTACTAAGTTTGCGGTTGCACAACGTATGTAACCATGCGATTTCAGCACTTGTCCATTTTGCAGTATATGACTTTTCGATAAAAAATATTTTTTTTTAGTACAATCTTTATTATACAGTGAAAAACGCTGGTACTCCAGTATTGCTTTTGCGGTTGCACAACGTATGTAACTATGCGATTTCAGCACTTGTCCATTTTGCAGTATATGACTTTTCGATAAAAAATATTTTTTTTCAGTACAAGCTTTATTGTACAGTGGAAAACGCTGATACTCCAGTATTAAGTTTGCGGTTGCACAACGTATGTAACCATGCGATTTCAGCACTTGTCCATTTTGCAGTATATGACTTTTCGATAAAAAATATTTTTTTTCAGTACAAGCTTTATTATACAGTGGTAAACGCTGATACTCCAGTATTGCTTTTGCGGTTGCACAACGTATGTAACTGTGCGATTTCAGCACTTGTCCATTTTGCAGTATATGACTTTTCGATAAAAAATATTTTTTTTCAGTACAAGCTTTATTATACAGTGGAAAACGCTGATACTCCAGTACTGAGTTTGCGGTTGCACAACGTATGTAACTATGCGATTTCAGCACTTGTCCATTTTGCAGTATATGACTTTTCGATAAAAAATATTTTTTTTCAGTACAAGCTTTATTATACAGTGGAAAACGCTGATACTCCAGTATTGCTTTTGCGGTTGCACAACGTATGTAACCATGCGATTTCAGCACTTGTCCATTTTGCAGTATATGACTTTTCGATAAAAAATATTTTTTTTCATTACAAGCTTTATTATACAGTGGAAAACGCTGATACTCCAGTATTGCGTTTGCGGTTGCACAACGTATGTAACTATGCGCTTTCAGCACTTGTCGATTTTGCAGTATATGACTTTTCGATAAAAAATATTTTTTTTTATTACAAGCTTTATTATACAGTGGAAAACGCTGATACTCCAGTATTGCGTTTGCGGTTGCACAACGTATGTAACATATGCGCTTTCAGCACTTGTCCATTTTGCAGTATATGACTTTTCGATAAAAAATATTTTTTTTCAGTACATGCTTTATTATACAGTGGAAAACGCTGATAATCCAGTACTGAGTTTGCGGTTGCACAACGTATGTAACCATGCGATTTCAGCACTTGTCCATTTTGCAGTATATGACTTTTCGATAAAAAATATTTTTTTTCAGTACAAGCTTTATTATACTGTGGAAAAGGCTGGTACTCCAGTATTGCTTTTGCGGTTGCACAACGTATGTAACTATGCGATTTCAGCACTTGTCCATTTTGCAGTATATGACTTTTCGATAAAAAATATTTTTTTCTGTACAAGCTTTATTATACAGTGGAAAACGCTGATACTCCAGTACTGAGTTTGCGGTTGCACAACGTATGTAACCATGCGATTTCAGCACATGTCCATTTTGCAGTATATGACTTTTCGATAAAAAATATTTTTTTTCATT
This sequence comes from Ascidia mentula, assembly GCF_947561715.1. Taxonomy (NCBI): domain Eukaryota; kingdom Metazoa; phylum Chordata; class Ascidiacea; order Phlebobranchia; family Ascidiidae; genus Ascidia; species Ascidia mentula. The sequence goes on along the minus strand of NC_138574.1, from coordinate 6,908,821 downwards.
ACAAGCTTTATTATACAGTGGAAAACGCTAATACTCCAGTATTGCGTTTGCGGTTGCACAACGTATGTAACTATGCGATTTCAGCACTTGTCCATTTTGCAGTATATGACTTTTCGATAAAAAATATTTTTTTTCATTACAAGCTTTATTATACAGTGGAAAACGCTGATACTCCAGTATTGCGTTTGCGGTTGCACAACGTATGTAACTATGCGATTTCAGCACTTGTCCATTTTGCAGTATATGACTTTTCGATAAAAAATATTTTTTTTCATTACAAGCTTTATTATACAGTGGAAAACGCTGATACTCCAGTACTGAGTTTGCGGTTGCACAACGTATGTGACTATGCGATTTCAACACTTGTCCATTTTGCAGTATATGACTTTTCGATAAAAAATATTTTTTTTTAGTACAAGCTTTAATTTATTATACAGTGGAAAACGCTGATACTCCAGTACTGAGTTTGCGGTTGCACAACGTATGTAACTATGCGATTTCAGCACTTGTCCATTTTGCAGTATATGACTTTTCGATAAAAAATATTTTTTTTCATTACAAGCTTTATTATACAGTGGAAAACGCTGATACTCCAGTATTGCGTTTGCGGTTGCACAACGTATGTAACTATGCGCTTTCAGCACTTGTCCATTTTGCAGTATATGACTTTTCGATAAAAAATATTTTTTTTTAGTACAAGCTTTAATTTATTATACAGTGGAAAACGCTGATACTCCAGTACTGAGTTTGCGGTTGCACAACGTATGTAACTATGCGATTTCAGCACTTGTCCATTTTGCAGTATATGACTTTTCGATAAAAAATATTTTTTTTCTGTACAAGTTTATTATACAGTGGAAAACGCTGATACTCCAGTACTGAGTTTGCGGTTGCACAACGTATGTAACTATGCGATTTCAGCACTTGTCCATTTTGCAGTATATGACTTTTCGATAAAAAATATTTTTTTTCATTACAAGCTTTATTATACAGTGGAAAACGCTGATACTCCAGTATTGCGTTTGCGGTTGCACAACGTATGTAACTATGCGCTTTCAGCACTTGTCCATTTTGCAGTATATGACTTTTCGTGAAAAAATATTTTTTTTCAGTACAAGCTTTATTATACAGTGGAAAACGCTGATACTCCAGTACTGAGTTTGCGGTTGCACAACGTATGTGACTGTGCGATTTCAGCACTTGTCCATTTTGCAGTATATGACTTTTCGATAAAAAATATTTTTTTTCATTACAAGCTTTATTATACAGTGGAAAACGCTGATACTCCAGTACTGAGTTTGCGGTTGCACAACGTATGTAACTATGCGCTTTCAGCACTTGTCCATTTTGCAGTATATGACTTTTCGATAAAAAATATTTTTTTTCTTTACAAGCTTTATTATACAGTGGAAAACGCTGATACTCCAGTACTGAGTTTGCGGTTGCACAACGTATGTAACTGTGCGATTTCAGCACTTGTCCATTTTGCAGGAAATGACTTTTCGATAAAAAATATTTTTTTTCATTACAAGCTTTACTATACAGTGGAAAACGCTGATACTCCAGTATTGCGTTTGCGGTTGCACAACGTATGTAACATATGCGCTTTCAGCACTTGTCCATTTTGCAGTATATGACTTTTCGATAAAAAATATTTTTTTTCAGTACATGCTTTATTATACAGTGGAAAACGCTGATAATCCAGTACTGAGTTTGCGGTTGCACAACGTATGTAACCATGCGATTTCAGCACTTGTCCATTTTGCAGTATATGACTTTTCGATAAAAAATATTTTTTTTCATTACAAGCTTTATTATACAGTGGAAAACGCTGATACTCCAGTACTGAGTTTGCGGTTGCACAACGTATGTAACCATGCGATTTCAGCACATGTCCATTTTGCAGTATATGACTTTTCGATCAAAAATATTTTTTTTCAGTACAAGCTTTATTATACAGTGGAAAACGCTGATACTCCAGTACTGAGTTTGCGGTTGCACGACGTATGTAACTATGCGATTTCAGCACTTGTCCATTTTGCAGTATATGACTTTTCGATAAAAAATATTTTTTTTTAGTACAAGCTTTATTATACTGTGGAAAATGCTGGTACTCCAGTATTGCTTTTGAGGTTGCACAACGTATGTAACTATGCGATTTCAGCACTTGTCCATTTTGCAGTATATGACTTTCCGATAAAAAATATTTTTTTTTTGTGCAAGCTTTATTATACAGTGGAAAACGCTGATACTCCAGTACTGAGTTTGCGGTTGCACAACGTATGTAACCATGCGATTTCAGCACATGTCCATTTTGCAGTATATGACTTTTCGATAAAAAATATTTTTTTTCATTACAAGCTTTATTATACAGTGGAAAACGCTGATACTCCAGTACTAAGTTTGCGGTTGCACAACGTATGTAACTATGCGCATTCAGCACTTGTCCATTTTGCAGTATATGACTTTTCGATAAAAAATATTTTTTTTTAGTACAAGCTTTATTATACAGTGGAAAACGCTGGTACTCCAGTATTGCTTTTGCGGTTGCACAATGTATGTAACCATGCGATTTCAGCACTTGTCCATTTTGCAGTATATGACTTTTCGATAAAAAATATTTTTTTCTGTACAAGCTTTATTATACAGTGGAAAACGCTGATACTCCAGTACTGAGTTTGCGGTTGCACAACGTATGTAACCATGCGATTTCAGCACATGTCCATTTTGCAGTATATGACTTTTCGATAAAAAATATTTTTTTTCATTACAAGCTTTATTATACAGTGGAAAACGCTAATACTCCAGTATTGCGTTTGCGGTTGCACAACGTATGTAACTATGCGATTTCAGCACTTGTCCATTTTGCAGTATATGACTTTTCGATAAAAAATATTTTTTTTCATTACAAGCTTTATTATACAGTGGAAAACGCTGATACTCCAGTATTGCGTTTGCGGTTGCACAACGTATGTAACTATGCGATTTCAGCACTTGTCCATTTTGCAGTATATGACTTTTCGATAAAAAATATTTTTTTTCATTACAAGCTTTATTATACAGTGGAAAACGCTGATACTCCAGTACTGAGTTTGCGGTTGCACAACGTATGTGACTATGCGATTTCAACACTTGTCCATTTTGCAGTATATGACTTTTCGATAAAAAATATTTTTTTTTAGTACAAGCTTTAATTTATTATACAGTGGAAAACGCTGATACTCCAGTACTGAGTTTGCGGTTGCACAACGTATGTAACTATGCGATTTCAGCACTTGTCCATTTTGCAGTATATGACTTTTCGATAAAAAATATTTTTTTTCTGTACAAGTTTATTATACAGTGGAAAACGCTGATACTCCAGTACTGAGTTTGCGGTTGCACAACGTATGTAACTATGCGATTTCAGCACTTGTCCATTTTGCAGTATATGACTTTTCGATAAAAAATATTTTTTTTCATTACAAGCTTTATTATACAGTGGAAAACGCTGATACTCCAGTATTGCGTTTGCGGTTGCACAACGTATGTAACTATGCGCTTTCAGCACTTGTCCATTTTGCAGTATATGACTTTTCGTGAAAAAATATTTTTTTTCAGTACAAGCTTTATTATACAGTGGAAAACGCTGATACTCCAGTACTGAGTTTGCGGTTGCACAACGTATGTGACTGTGCGATTTCAGCACTTGTCCATTTTGCAGTATATGACTTTTCGATAAAAAATATTTTTTTTTAGTACAAGCTTTATTATACAGTGAAAAACGCTGGTACTCCAGTATTGCTTTTACGGTTGCACAACGTATGTAACTATGCGATTTCAGCACTTGTCCATTTTGCAGTATATGACTTTTCGATAAAAAATATTTTTTTTCAGTACAAGCTTTATTATACATTGGAAAACGCTGATACTCCAGTACTGAGTTTGCGGTTGCACAACGTATGTAACCATGCGATTTCAGCACTTGTCCATTTTGCAGTATATGACTTTTCGATAAAAAATATTTTTTTTCAGTACAAGCTTTATTATACAGTGGAAAACATTGATACTCCAGTACTAAGTTTGCGGTTGCACAACGTATGTAACCATGCGATTTCAGCACTTGTCCATTTTGCAGTATATGACTTTTCGACAAAAAATATTTTTTTTTAGTACAATCTTTATTATACAGTGAAAAACGCTGGTACTCCAGTATTGCTTTTGCGGTTGCACAACGTATGTAACTATGCGATTTCAGCACTTGTCCATTTTGCAGTATATGACTTTTCGATAAAAAATATTTTTTTTCAGTACAAGCTTTATTGTACAGTGGAAAACGCTGATACTCCAGTATTAAGTTTGCGGTTGCACAACGTATGTAACCATGCGATTTCAGCACTTGTCCATTTTGCAGTATATGACTTTTCGATAAAAAATATTTTTTTTCAGTACAAGCTTTATTATACAGTGGTAAACGCTGATACTCCAGTATTGCTTTTGCGGTTGCACAACGTATGTAACTGTGCGATTTCAGCACTTGTCCATTTTGCAGTATATGACTTTTCGATAAAAAATATTTTTTTTCAGTACAAGCTTTATTATACAGTGGAAAACGCTGATACTCCAGTACTGAGTTTGCGGTTGCACAACGTATGTAACTATGCGATTTCAGCACTTGTCCATTTTGCAGTATATGACTTTTCGATAAAAAATATTTTTTTTCAGTACAAGCTTTATTATACAGTGGAAAACGCTGATACTCCAGTATTGCTTTTGCGGTTGCACAACGTATGTAACCATGCGATTTCAGCACTTGTCCATTTTGCAGTATATGACTTTTCGATAAAAAATATTTTTTTTCATTACAAGCTTTATTATACAGTGGAAAACGCTGATACTCCAGTATTGCGTTTGCGGTTGCACAACGTATGTAACTATGCGCTTTCAGCACTTGTCGATTTTGCAGTATATGACTTTTCGATAAAAAATATTTTTTTTCATTACAAGCTTTATTATACAGTGGAAAACGCTAATACTCCAGTATTGCGTTTGCGGTTGCACAACGTATGTAACATATGCGCTTTCAGCACTTGTCCATTTTGCAGTATATGACTTTTCTATAAAAAATATTTTTTTTCAGTACATGCTTTATTATACAGTGGAAAACGCTGATAATCCAATACTGAGTTTGCGGTTGCACAACGTATGTAACCATGCGATTTCAGCACTTGTCCATTTTGCAGTATATGACTTTTCGATAAAAAATATTTTTTTTCATTACAAGCTTTATTATACAGTGGAAAACGCTGATACTCCAGTACTGAGTTTGCGGTTGCACAACGTATGTAACCATGCGATTTCAGCACATGTCCATTTTGCAGTATATGACTTTTCGATCAAAAATATTTTTTTTCAGTACAAGCTTTATTATACAGTGGAAAACGCTGATACTCCAGTACTGAGTTTGCGGTTGCACGACGTATGTAACTATGCGATTTCAGCACTTGTCCATTTTGCAGTATATGACTTTTCGATAAAAAATATTTTTTTTTAGTACAAGCTTTATTATACTGTGGAAAATGCTGGTACTCCAGTATTGCTTTTGCGGTTGCACAACGTATGTAACTATGCGATTTCAGCACTTGTCCATTTTGCAGTATATGACTTTCCGATAAAAAATATTTTTTTTTTGTACAAGCTTTATTATACAGTGGAAAACGCTGATACTCCAGTACTGAGTTTGCGGTTGCACAATGTATGTAACCATGCGATTTCAGCACATGTCCATTTTGCAGTATATGACTTTTCGATAAAAAATATTTTTTTTCATTACAAGCTTTATTATACAGTGGAAAACGCTGATACTCCAGTACTAAGTTTGCGGTTGCACAACGTATGTAACTATGCGCATTCAGCACTTGTCCATTTTGCAGTATATGACTTTTCGATAAAAAATATTTTTTTTTAGTACAAGCTTTATTATACAGTGGAAAACGCTGATACTCCAGTACTGAGTTTGCGGTTGCACAACGTATGTAACCATGCGATTTCAGCACATGTCCATTTTGCAGTATATGACTTTTCGATCAAAAATATTTTTTTTCAGTACAAGCTTTATTATACAGTGGAAAACGCTGATACTCCAGTACTGAGTTTGCGGTTGCACGACGTATGTAACTATGCGATTTCAGCACTTGTCCATTTTGCAGTATATGACTTTTCGATAAAAAATATTTTTTTTTAGTACAAGCTTTATTATACTGTGGAAAATGCTGGTACTCCAGTATTGCTTTTGCGGTTGCACAACGTATGTAACTATGCGATTTCAGCACTTGTCCATTTTGCAGTATATGACTTTCCGATAAAAAATATTTTTTTTTTGTACAAGCTTTATTATACAGTGGAAAACGCTGATACTCCAGTACTGAGTTTGCGGTTGCACAATGTATGTAACCATGCGATTTCAGCACATGTCCATTTTGCAGTATATGACTTTTCGATAAAAAATATTTTTTTTCATTACAAGCTTTATTATACAGTGGAAAACGCTGATACTCCAGTACTAAGTTTGCGGTTGCACAACGTATGTAAATATGCGCATTCAGCACTTGTCCATTTTGCAGTATATGACTTTTCGATAAAAAATATTTTTTTTTAGTACAAGCTTTATTATACAGTGGAAAACGCTGGTACTCCAGTATTGCTTTTGCGGTTGCACAATGTATGTAACCATGCGATTTCAGCACTTGTCCATTTTGCAGTATATGACTTTTCGATAAAAAATATTTTTTTCTGTACAAGCTTTATTATACAGTGGAAAACGCTGATACTCCAGTACTGAGTTTGCGGTTGCACAACGTATGTAACCATGCGATTTCAGCACATGTCCATTTTGCAGTATATGACTTTTCGATAAAAAATATTTTTTTTCATTACAAGCTTTATTATACAGTGGAAAACGCTAATACTCCAGTATTGCGTTTGCGGTTGCACAACGTATGTAACTATGCGATTTCAGCACTTGTCCATTTTGCAGTATATGACTTTTCGATAAAAAATATTTTTTTTCATTACAAGCTTTATTATACAGTGGAAAACGCTGATACTCCAGTATTGCGTTTGCGGTTGCACAACGTATGTAACTATGCGATTTCAGCACTTGTCCATTTTGCAGTATATGACTTTTCGATAAAAAATATTTTTTTTCATTACAAGCTTTATTATACAGTGGAAAACGCTGATACTCCAGTACTGAGTTTGCGGTTGCACAACGTATGTGACTATGCGATTTCAACACTTGTCCATTTTGCAGTATATGACTTTTCGATAAAAAATATTTTTTTTTAGTACAAGCTTTAATTTATTATACAGTGGAAAACGCTGATACTCCAGTACTGAGTTTGCGGTTGCACAACGTATGTAACTATGCGATTTCAGCACTTGTCCATTTTGCAGTATATGACTTTTCGATAAAAAATATTTTTTTTCATTACAAGCTTTATTATACAGTGGAAAACGCTGATACTCCAGTATTGCGTTTGCGGTTGCACAACGTATGTAACTATGCGCTTTCAGCACTTGTCCATTTTGCAGTATATGACTTTTCGTGAAAAAATATTTTTTTTCAGTACAAGCTTTATTATACAGTGGAAAACGCTGATACTCCAGTACTGAGTTTGCGGTTGCACAACGTATGTGACTGTGCGATTTCAGCACTTGTCCATTTTGCAGTATATGACTTTTCGATAAAAAATATTTTTTTTTAGTACAAGCTTTATTATACAGTGAAAAACGCTGGTACTCCAGTATTGCTTTTACGGTTGCACAACGTATGTAACTATGCGATTTCAGCACTTGTCCATTTTGCAGTATATGACTTTTCGATAAAAAATATTTTTTTTCAGTACAAGCTTTATTATACATTGGAAAACGCTGATACTCCAGTACTGAGTTTGCGGTTGCACAACGTATGTAACCATGCGATTTCAGCACTTGTCCATTTTGCAGTATATGACTTTTCGATAAAAAATATTTTTTTTCAGTACAAGCTTTATTATACAGTGGAAAACATTGATACTCCAGTACTAAGTTTGCGGTTGCACAACGTATGTAACCATGCGATTTCAGCACTTGTCCATTTTGCAGTATATGACTTTTCGATAAAAAATATTTTTTTTTAGTACAATCTTTATTATACAGTGAAAAACGCTGGTACTCCAGTATTGCTTTTGCGGTTGCACAACGTATGTAACTATGCGATTTCAGCACTTGTCCATTTTGCAGTATATGACTTTTCGATAAAAAATATTTTTTTTCAGTACAAGCTTTATTGTACAGTGGAAAACGCTGATACTCCAGTACTAAGTTTGCGGTTGCACAACGTATGTAACCATGCGATTTCAGCACTTGTCCATTTTGCAGTATATGACTTTTCGATAAAAAATATTTTTTTTCAGTACAAGCTTTATTATACAGTGGTAAACGCTGATACTCCAGTATTGCTTTTGCGGTTGCACAACGTATGTAACTGTGCGATTTCAGCACTTGTCCATTTTGCAGTATATGACTTTTCGATAAAAAATATTTTTTTTCAGTACAAGCTTTATTATACAGTGGAAAACGCTGATACTCCAGTACTGAGTTTGCGGTTGCACAACGTATGTAACTATGCGATTTCAGCACTTGTCCATTTTGCAGTATATGACTTTTCGATAAAAAATATTTTTTTTCAGTACAAGCTTTATTATACAGTGGAAAACGCTGATACTCCAGTATTGCTTTTGCGGTTGCACAACGTATATAACCATGCGATTTCAGCACTTGTCCATTTTGCAGTATATGACTTTTCGATAAAAAATATTTTTTTTCATTACAAGCTTTATTATACAGTGGAAAACGCTGATACTCCAGTATTGCGTTTGCGGTTGCACAACGTATGTAACTATGCGCTTTCAGCACTTGTCGATTTTGCAGTATATGACTTTTCGATAAAAAATATTTTTTTTCATTACAAGCTTTATTATACAGTGGAAAACGCTAATACTCCAGTATTGCGTTTGCGGTTGCACAACGTATGTAACTATGCGATTTCAGCACTTGTCCATTTTGCAGTATATGACTTTTCGATAAAAAATATTTTTTTTCAGTACAAGCTTTATTATACAGTGGAAAACGCTGATAATCCAGTACTGAGTTTGCGGTTGCACAACGTATGTAACCATGCGATTTCAGCACTTGTCCATTTTGCAGTATATGACTTTTCGATAAAAAATATTTTTTTTCAGAACAAGCTTTATTATACAGTGGAAAACGCTGATACTCCAGTACTGAGTTTGCGGTTGCACAACGTATGTAACTATGCGATTTCAGCACATGTCCATTTTGCAGTATATGACTTTTCGATCAAAAATATTTTTTTTTAGTACAAGCTTTATTATACAGTGGAAAACGCTGATACTCCAGTACTGAGTTTGCGGTTGCACGACGTATGTAACTATGCGATTTCAGCACTTGTCCATTTTGCAGTATATGACTTTTCGATAAAAAATATTTTTTTTTAGTACAAGCTTTATTATACTGTGGAAAATGCTGGTACTCCAGTATTGCTTTTGCGGTTGCACAACGTATGTAACTATGCGATTTCAGCACTTGTCCATTTTGCAGTATATGACTTTCCGATAAAAAATATTTTTTTTCTGTACAAGCTTTATTATACAGTGGAAAACGCTGATACTCCAGTACTGAGTTTGCGGTTGCACAACGTATGTAACCATGCGATTTCAGCACATGTCCATTTTGCAGTATATGACTTTTCGATTAAAAATATTTTTTTTCATTACAAGCTTTATTATACAGTGGAAAACGCTGATACTCCAGTACTAAGTTTGCGGTTGCACAACGTATGTAACTATGCGCTTTCAGCACTTGTCCATTTTGCAGTATATGACTTTTCGATAAAAATTTTTTTTTTTCAGTACAAGCTTTATTATACAGTGGAAAACGCTGATACTCCAGTATTGCGTTTGCGGTTGCACAACGTATGTAACTATGCGATTTCAGCACTTGTCCATTTTGCAGTATATGACTTTTCGATAAAAAATATTTTTTTTCATTACAAGCTTTATTATACAGTGGAAAACGCTGATACTCCAGTACTGAGTTTGCGGTTGCACAACGTATGTGACTATGCGATTTCAACACTTGTCCATTTTGCAGTATATGACTTTTCGATAAAAAATATTTTTTTTTAGTACAAGCTTTAATTTATTATACAGTGGAAAACGCTGATACTCCAGTACTGAGTTTGCGGTTGCACAACGTATGTAACTATGCGATTTCAGCACTTGTCCATTTTGCAGTATATGACTTTTCGATAAAAAATATTTTTTTTCATTACAAGCTTTATTATACAGTGGAAAACGCTGATACTCCAGTATTGCGTTTGCGGTTGCACAACGTATGTAACTATGCGCTTTCAGCACTTGTCCATTTTGCAGTATATGACTTTTCGTGAAAAAATATTTTTTTTCAGTACAAGCTTTATTATACAGTGGAAAACGCTGATACTCCAGTACTGAGTTTGCGGTTGCACAACGTATGTGACTGTGCGATTTCAGCACTTGTCCATTTTGCAGTATATGACTTTTCGATAAAAAATATTTTTTTTTAGTACAAGCTTTATTATACAGTGAAAAACGCTGGTACTCCAGTATTGCTTTTACGGTTGCACAACGTATGTAACTATGCGATTTCAGCACTTGTCCATTTTGCAGTATATGACTTTTCGATAAAAAATATTTTTTTTCAGTACAAGCTTTATTATACATTGGAAAACGCTGATACTCCAGTACTGAGTTTGCGGTTGCACAACGTATGTAACCATGCGATTTCAGCACTTGTCCATTTTGCAGTATATGACTTTTCGATAAAAAATATTTTTTTTCAGTACAAGCTTTATTATACAGTGGAAAACATTGATACTCCAGTACTAAGTTTGCGGTTGCACAACGTATGTAACCATGCGATTTCAGCACTTGTCCATTTTGCAGTATATGACTTTTCGATAAAAAATATTTTTTTTTAGTACAATCTTTATTATACAGTGAAAAACGCTGGTACTCCAGTATTGCTTTTGCGGTTGCACAACGTATGTAACTATGCGATTTCAGCACTTGTCCATTTTGCAGTATATGACTTTTCGATAAAAAATATTTTTTTTCAGTACAAGCTTTATTGTACAGTGGAAAACGCTGATACTCCAGTACTAAGTTTGCGGTTGCACAACGTATGTAACCATGCGATTTCAGCACTTGTCCATTTTGCAGTATATGACTTTTCGATAAAAAATATTTTTTTTCAGTACAAGCTTTATTATACAGTGGTAAACGCTGATACTCCAGTATTGCTTTTGCGGTTGCACAACGTATGTAACTGTGCGATTTCAGCACTTGTCCATTTTGCAGTATATGACTTTTCGATAAAAAATATTTTTTTTCAGTACAAGCTTTATTATACAGTGGAAAACGCTGATACTCCAGTACTGAGTTTGCGGTTGCACAACGTATGTAACTATGCGATTTCAGCACTTGTCCATTTTGCAGTATATGACTTTTCGATAAAAAATATTTTTTTTCAGTACAAGCTTTATTATACAGTGGAAAACGCTGATACTCCAGTATTGCTTTTGCGGTTGCACAACGTATATAACCATGCGATTTCAGCACTTGTCCATTTTGCAGTATATGACTTTTCGATAAAAAATATTTTTTTTCATTACAAGCTTTATTATACAGTGGAAAACGCTGATACTCCAGTATTGCGTTTGCGGTTGCACAACGTATGTAACTATGCGCTTTCAGCACTTGTCGATTTTGCAGTATATGACTTTTCGATAAAAAATATTTTTTTTCATTACAAGCTTTATTATACAGTGGAAAACGCTAATACTCCAGTATTGCGTTTGCGGTTGCACAACGTATGTAACTATGCGATTTCAGCACTTGTCCATTTTGCAGTATATGACTTTTCGATAAAAAATATTTTTTTTCAGTACAAGCTTTATTATACAGTGGAAAACGCTGATAATCCAGTACTGAGTTTGCGGTTGCACAACGTATGTAACCATGCGATTTCAGCACTTGTCCATTTTGCAGTATATGACTTTTCGATAAAAAATATTTTTTTTCAGAACAAGCTTTATTATACAGTGGAAAACGCTGATACTCCAGTACTGAGTTTGCGGTTGCACAACGTATGTAACTATGCGATTTCAGCACATGTCCATTTTGCAGTATATGACTTTTCGATCAAAAATATTTTTTTTTAGTACAAGCTTTATTATACAGTGGAAAACGCTGATACTCCAGTACTGAGTTTGCGGTTGCACGACGTATGTAACTATGCGATTTCAGCACTTGTCCATTTTGCAGTATATGACTTTTCGATAAAAAATATTTTTTTTTAGTACAAGCTTTATTATACTGTGGAAAATGCTGGTACTCCAGTATTGCTTTTGCGGTTGCACAACGTATGTAACTATGCGATTTCAGCACTTGTCCATTTTGCAGTATATGACTTTCCGATAAAAAATATTTTTTTTCTGTACAAGCTTTATTATACAGTGGAAAACGCTGATACTCCAGTACTGAGTTTGCGGTTGCACAACGTATGTAACCATGCGATTTCAGCACATGTCCATTTTGCAGTATATGACTTTTCGATTAAAAATATTTTTTTTCATTACAAGCTTTATTATACAGTGGAAAACGCTGATACTCCAGTACTAAGTTTGCGGATGCACAACGTATGTAACTATGCGCTTTCAGCACTTGTCCATTTTGCAGTATATGACTTTTCGATAAAAATTTTTTTTTTTCAGTACAAGCTTTATTATACAGTGGAAAACGCTGATACTCCAGTAATGAGTTTGCGGTTGCACAACGTATGTAACTATGCGATTTCAGCACTTGTCGATTTTGCAGTATATGACTTTTCGATAAAAAATATTTTTTTTTAGTACAAGCTTTATTATACAGTGGAAAACGCTGGTACTCCAGTATTGCTTTTGCGGTTGCACAATGTATGTAACCATGCGATTTCAGCACTTGTCCATTTTGCAGTATATGACTTTTCGATAAAAAATTTTTTTTTTCTGAACAAGCTTTATTATACAGTGGAAAACGCTGATACTCCAGTACTGAGTTTGCGGTTGCACAACGTATGTAACCATGCGATTTCAGCACTTGTCCATTTTGCAGTATATGACTTTTCGATAAAAAATATTTTTTTTCATTACAAGCTTTATTATACAGTGGAAAACGCTAATACTCCAGTATTGCGTTTGCGGTTGCACAACGTATGTAACTATGCGATTTCAGCACTTGTCCATTTTGCAGTATATGACTTTTCGATAAAAAATATTTTTTTTCATTACAAGCTTTATTATACAGTGGAAAACGCTGATACTCCAGTACTGAGTTTGCGGTTGCACAACGTATGTAACTATGCGCTTTCAGCACTTGTCCATTTTGCAGTATATGACTTTTCGATAAAAAATATTTTTTTTCTTTACAAGCTTTATTATACAGTGGAAAACGCTGATACTCCAGTACTGAGTTTGCGGTTGCACAACGTATGTAACTGTGCGATTTCAGCACTTGTCCATTTTGCAGTATATGACTTTTCGATAAAAAATATTTTTTTTCAGTACAAGCTTTATTATACAGTGGAAAACGCTGATACTCCAATATTGCTTTTGCGGTTGCACAACGTATGTAACTGTGCGATTTCAGCACTTGTCCATTTTGCAGGAAATGACTTTTCGATAAAAAATATTTTTTTTCATTACAAGCTTTACTATACAGTGGAAAACGCTGATACTCCAGTATTGCGTTTGCGGTTGCACAACGTATGTAACATACGCGCTTTCAGCACTTGTCCATTTTGCAGTATATGACTTTTCGATAAAAAATATTTTTTTTCAGTACATGCTTTATTATACAGTGGAAAACGCTGATAATCCAGTACTGAGTTTGCGGTTGCACAACGTATGTAACCATGCGATTTCAGCACTTGTCCATTTTGCAGTATATGACTTTTCGATAAAAAATATTTTTTTTCATTACAAGCTTTATTATACAGTGGAAAACGCTGATACTCCAGTACTGAGTTTGCGGTTGCACAACGTATGTAACCATGCGATTTCAGCACATGTCCATTTTGCAGTATATGACTTTTCGATCAAAAATATTTTTTTTCAGTACAAGCTTTATTATAGAGTGGAAAACGCTGATACTCCAGTACTGAGTTTGCGGTTGCACGACGTATGTAACTATGCGATTTCAGCACTTGTCCATTTTGCAGTATATGACTTTTCGATAAAAAATATTTTTTTTTAGTACAAGCTTTATTATACTGTGGAAAATGCTGGTACTCCAGTATTGCTTTTGCGGTTGCACAACGTATGTAACTATGCGATTTCAGCACTTGTCCATTTTGCAGTATATGACTTTCCGATAAAAAATATTTTTTTTTTGTGCAAGCTTTATTATACAGTGGAAAACGCTGATACTCCAGTACTGAGTTTGCGGTTGCACAACGTATGTAACCATGCGATTTCAGCACATGTCCATTTTGCAGTATATGACTTTTCGATAAAAAATATTTTTTTTCATTACAAGCTTTATTATACAGTGGAAAACGCTGATACTCCAGTACTAAGTTTGCGGTTGCACAACGTATGTAACTATGCGCATTCAGCACTTGTCCATTTTGCAGTATATGACTTTTCGATAAAAAATATTTTTTTTTAGTACAAGCTTTATTATACAGTGGAAAACGCTGGTACTCCAGTATTGCTTTTGCGGTTGCACAATGTATGTAACCATGCGATTTCAGCACTTGTCCATTTTGCAGTATATGACTTTTCGATAAAAAATATTTTTTTCTGCACAAGCTTTATTATACAGTGGAAAACGCTGATACTCCAGTACTGAGTTTGCGGTTGCACAACGTATGTAACCATGCGATTTCAGCACATGTCCATTTTGCAGTATATGACTTTTCGATAAAAAATATTTTTTTTCATTACAAGCTTTATTATACAGTGGAAAACGCTAATACTCCAGTATTGCGTTTGCGGTTGCACAACGTATGTAACTATGCGATTTCAGCACTTGTCCATTTTGCAGTATATGACTTTTCGATAAAAAATATTTTTTTTCATTACAAGCTTTATTATACAGTGGAAAACGCTGATACTCCAGTACTGAGTTTGCGGTTGCACAACGTATGTGACTATGCGATTTCAACACTTGTCCATTTTGCAGTATATGACTTTTCGATAAAAAATATTTTTTTTTAGTACAAGCTTTAATTTAATATACAGTGGAAAACGCTGATACTCCAGTACTGAGTTTGCGGTTGCACAACGTATGTAACTATGCGATTTCAGCACTTGTCCATTTTGCAGTATATGACTTTTCGATAAAAAATATTTTTTTTCTGTACAAGTTTATTATACAGTGGAAAACGCTGATACTCCAGTACTGAGTTTGCGGTTGCACAACGTATGTAACTATGCGATTTCAGCACTTGTCCATTTTGCAGTATATGACTTTTCGATAAAAAATAGTTTTTTTTCATTACAAGCTTTATTATACAGTGGAAAACGCTGATACTCCAGTATTGCGTTTGCGGTTGCACAACGTATGTAACTATGCGCTTTCAGCACTTGTCCATTTTGCAGTATATGACTTTTCGTGAAAAAATATTTTTTTTCAGTACAAGCTTTATTATACAGTGGAAAACGCTGATACTCCAGTACTGAGTTTGCGGTTGCACAACGTATGTGACTGTGCGATTTCAGCACTTGTCCATTTTGCAGTATATGACTTTTCGATAAAAAATATTTTTTTTTAGTACAAGCTTTATTATACAGTGAAAAACGCTGGTACTCCAGTATTGCTTTTACGGTTGCACAACGTATGTAACTATGCGATTTCAGCACTTGTCCATTTTGCAGTATATGACTTTTCGATAAAAAATATTTTTTTTCAGTACAAGCTTTATTATACATTGGAAAACGCTGATACTCCAGTACTGAGTTTGCGGTTGCACAACGTATGTAACCATGCGATTTCAGCACTTGTCCATTTTGCAGTATATGACTTTTCGATAAAAAATATTTTTTTTCAGTACAAGCTTTATTATACAGTGGAAAACATTGATACTCCAGTACTAAGTTTGCGGTTGCACAACGTATGTAACCATGCGATTTCAGCACTTGTCCATTTTGCAGTATATGACTTTTCGATAAAAAATATTTTTTTTTAGTACAATCTTTATTATACAGTGAAAAACGCTGGTACTCCAGTATTGCTTTTGCGGTTGCACAACGTATGTAACTATGCGATTTCAGCACTTGTCCATTTTGCAGTATATGACTTTTCGATAAAAAATATTTTTTTTCAGTACAAGCTTTATTGTACAGTGGAAAACGCTGATACTCCAGTATTAAGTTTGCGGTTGCACAACGTATGTAACCATGCGATTTCAGCACTTGTCCATTTTGCAGTATATGACTTTTCGATAAAAAATATTTTTTTTCAGTACAAGCTTTATTATACAGTGGAAAACGCTGATACTCCAGTACTGAGTTTGCGGTTGCACAACGTATGTAACTATGCGATTTCAGCACTTGTCCATTTTGCAGTATATGACTTTTCGATAAAAAATATTTTTTTTCAGTACAAGCTTTATTATACAGTGGAAAACGCTGATACTCCAGTATTGCTTTTGCGGTTGCACAACGTATGTAACCATGCGATTTCAGCACTTGTCCATTTTGCAGTATATGACTTTTCGATAAAAAATATTTTTTTTCATTACAAGCTTTATTATACAGTGGAAAACGCTGATACTCCAGTATTGCGTTTGCGGTTGCACAACGTATGTAACTATGCGCTTTCAGCACTTGTCGATTTTGCAGTATATGACTTTTCGATAAAAAATATTTTTTTTCATTACAAGCTTTATTATACAGTGGAAAACGCTAATACTCCAGTATTGCGTTTGCGGTTGCACAACGTATGTAACTATGCGATTTCAGCACTTGTCCATTTTGCAGTATATGACTTTTCGATAAAAAATATTTTTTTTCAGTACAAGCTTTATTATACAGTGGAAAACGCTGATAATCCAGTACTGAGTTTGCGGTTGCACAACGTATGTAACCATGCGATTTCAGCACTTGTCCATTTTGCAGTATATGACTTTTCGATAAAAAATATTTTTTTTCAGAACAAGCTTTATTATACAGTGGAAAACGCTGATACTCCAGTACTGAGTTTGCGGTTGCACAACGTATGTAACTATGCGATTTCAGCACATGTCCATTTTGCAGTATATGACTTTTCGATCAAAAATATTTTTTTTTAGTACAAGCTTTATTATACAGTGGAAAACGCTGATACTCCAGTACTGAGTTTGCGGTTGCACGACGTATGTAACTATGCGATTTCAGCACTTGTCCATTTTGCAGTATATGACTTTTCGATAAAAAATATTTTTTTTTAGTACAAGCTTTATTATACTGTGGAAAATGCTGGTACTCCAGTATTGCTTTTGCGGTTGCACAACGTATGTAACTATGCGATTTCAGCACTTGTCCATTTTGCAGTATATGACTTTCCGATAAAAAATATTTTTTTTCTGTACAAGCTTTATTATACAGTGGAAAACGCTGATACTCCAGTACTGAGTTTGCGGTTGCACAACGTATGTAACCATGCGATTTCAGCACATGTCCATTTTGCAGTATATGACTTTTCGATTAAAAATATTTTTTTTCATTACAAGCTTTATTATACAGTGGAAAACGCTGATACTCCAGTACTAAGTTTGCGGTTGCACAACGTATGTAACTATGCGCTTTCAGCACTTGTCCATTTTGCAGTATATGACTTTTCGATAAAAATTTTTTTTTTTCAGTACAAGCTTTATTATACAGTGGAAAACGCTGATACTCCAGTAATGAGTTTGCGGTTGCACAACGTATGTAACTATGCGATTTCAGCACTTGTCGATTTTGCAGTATATGACTTTTCGATAAAAAATATTTTATTTTAGTACAAGCTTTATTATACAGTGGAAAACGCTGGTACTCCAGTATTGCTTTTGCGGTTGCACAATGTATGTAACCATGCGATTTCAGCACTTGTCCATTTTGCAGTATATGACTTTTCGATAAAAAATTTTTTTTTTCTGTACAAGCTTTATTATACAGTGGAAAACGCTGATACTCCAGTACTGAGTTTGCGGTTGCACAACGTATGTAACCATGCGATTTCAGCACTTGTCCATTTTGCAGTATATGACTTTTCGATAAAAAATATTTTTTTTCATTACAAGCTTTATTATACAGTGGAAAACGCTAATACTCCAGTATTGCGTTTGCGGTTGCACAACGTATGTAACTATGCGATTTCAGCACTTGTCCATTTTGCAGTATATGACTTCCCAGTCAAAAATTTAGGCACGGCCCTTGTCACTTTATGTCAAGATACGCTTGGCATCAAGCTTGGGCGACGCATGTTCACCGTACTTAAATGTTGGATATATGTTCGGCGTATGTTCTACAATTGAACAAATCCAAGCTTGGCCGAGCGAGCGTTCGCCGTGCGTTTACCGAACATAATGATATTGCCTGGTCACTTTCAAAATATGACCTCATCAAACTCGCTACTTCACCGTCTCGCACGCACCACGACTTTAATTGCATAATGTTTTATTGAAATTAACAACACATAAATAGAAATACAGTGGCAAGCGCAGTGGAAGTACGGAGTAACACGAAGTGCAGTGTTCGACGAAACTATGTACTCTGAGACGTGGTGGGCTTAATTGAGGATTGATTGCCGTTGCTTGATATTCTGCCGCCACTCCGTCAACAACTCCAGGTAAAACTCGTTTCACCGCTGTGGCGATTTCTTGGTATTTAACTGCCGGCGTCTTGCATCTTTCTATGCGTCTGCAGAACATAAAACATAAGATTTAGTTAAAATTTTGGTAACATTCTATCGTGCACAGAAATTAAATATTTGACATGTGGGAATTAAATATGTGAAAGTTGTGAAAACTTCACAATCGGAAGGCTTTACAATGAGGCCCGCAGTGTGGCGTGTCTTGTGAGATTTCTAAAGCAATTTGACTCACCCAACATAAATGCCAACAGAGGATGTGATTTGAATGGGATTTTTGTTTTCCTGCGTCCAACCGCCAAAACAAGATTGAAGAGCCAGGTGTTTTGTCATAAACAGTATTACAGAATTCCGGAAGGTGCCACGAAGTTGGTCAATGTCCATCACTTGGGCAAGTTTTACTTTGTCCTTTTGAAAAGTATCAACATACAAAATGATTGAAATGTAGAGCAGATGTCATTTACAGTGTAAAGCATGCAGACAAAAGCCTCAGTGCATTAGGTAAAAAGAAAGCTCACATTTGGTTTAGTAAGTAGAGCCATCAGATGTTCTTCGTTGACAGCTGATTGCGGCAAAAACTTTTCTGCCACACATGTGTTTTTTTTCTGTCAGAGTTTCCATTCTCTGAATTCGGTCACCAATCCTCCGCATTTCTTCCTTCACCTTTATTGTTTTGTCGATAAGGATGCCAATGTTTTCAGACAGTTCATGCTCCTGTCATTGTGACATTGTGTTTGCTGCTTGGGTGGCAAGAACCTGTTGAAAGTAAACTAAAATAAGCAAATGCACAAGCAAAGGTCCCCAGTCAATAAAAAACTAGATGAATAATATGTGCCAGTTTTATGCATAAAAATCAGCACAAGGTTTATGGACACCTTTTTTTGCAAGAGAGGTATCGTGGAAGAAGAACTGCTTTCAGTGGATTCGCTCATTAGAATGTCCCTTTCCAGATCAGCAGATCTACATTTTCTTTTCAAACAACGGGCATGTGTGCCTGAAAAGAACAAAATGCATGAAACAAAAATGCACAATTATTTGTCACAAACACACAACTTACTCCCTTCACAAAGAATGGTGGAAGGACATGTCTGCCAAGCTGCATCCGCAGAAATTTCATTTTTCAAGAAGCTTTGTACATCCAAATCGCTGGGTATCCACTTACATGCATTGGCGCCGACCATCCAGCTTTTGGGGATTTTATACAAACAAAATTTTCCATTCTAATGTACTGTGGAAGAAACAAATATACATGCAGATATATCATGTGGCATCAAGCAAATTATTGACAATGAAATGTCCTTTATATGGCAACAGAACACATTTTTAATTTGATCATTAACTTTCAGCAGAAAATAATCACCATTCAAACCACACACTTTGTAAATTCCGACATGTTTTAAGTTGACAAGGTTTTTAAGAAGACGCCAAAAGGCAATATTGCTTTGACAGTTTTTTCGACTGGATATTATGTGGAATTAAGAAACATATAATGGGAAGTTTGGTTTTCATAAAATGCAAATCTTGCAATTTGTTGCATAGGTTTGTAGCCAAATTCAAAACTTTTTTTCAAACAACCCAAATAATTTTCAAATTGAAAACAGCCAATGCTTTCCAATGAACCATGTTTTTCATAATCATTACACAAGTGGATCAAACAATGAACATTGTAACTGACAAATGCTTTACCATAAATATGTGAAGATTTGCTAACAAAGTCTTTTAGCATTTGGACACATAACAAAAACTCATGTGTGTTAATGTTTGGCGACAACAAACATCTCGTAGCTAAAGAAAAATGCAGAAAATGACAATACGTTTATGGCACAGCACATTTTTATCTTTCAACAGCACAGCACCACTCCCACATACAGCATAAATAGTCTAAATTCTGTTGCTTTCCAGTAAAGCAAATCAGACAAAGGCCTCGATTTTCTGTTGAACTCAAGCAGTATAAATTCCTTATATTTTGTAAGGTTGTGGTGACGTTAACATGACGACAGTTGAAGAAAGCTTAACTTGCAATTGGCGTGGTTTACCCCACCACCAGATTAACAATCGACGCATTACACCCAAACATGCAAGATG
Organism: Ascidia mentula; assembly: GCF_947561715.1. Lineage (NCBI taxonomy): Eukaryota > Metazoa > Chordata > Ascidiacea > Phlebobranchia > Ascidiidae > Ascidia > Ascidia mentula. The sequence continues at coordinate 6,887,780 of NC_138574.1, read as the reverse complement.
CGTATTCACCCTTGATCTGAATTTGAGTCGCAAGTATATCAAACAGAAATACCTGACATAAAACAACTGCTGTCGTAAACCACCTGTAAATTTAGACAAGGTTTCCCGCCGTCAAGTCATTACAACAAACAACTCAGCAATTACGCAGTTAGCCAAGCCTCCTAGCCTGCCCTGCCTGCCTGCTTGTTGTTCATCCAACCATGACGAAGCAGCGCCTCAGCTTCGCTTTGTAATATTTAAAAAAACATTTTAGTTAGCTCGCAAAATCAACAAATATTATGGTAAAAATCACTGACAATAATTTGCCCTGCAAAACTGCATGTGTCACAACCCCACGGCAGAAATCACCAAGAGAGGTACAACCAAACTACCCAAAAATGAAATAAAATCAACTTCATGCTTCTATGCCCACCTTATGACAAAACAATATGATATGTGTGACGCAGGTATACAAGGAAAAACTCCCGCCGACGAAACTCATCTTCAAGCACCGTATTACACTTCAAAATTATTTTGCGCAGGGGGAAATTATGCAAACTTAAGCACGGCGCACCATTCGTAAACCGAACGTATAAGTTTGGCTGACGTCCGAATAAGTGCTGATTGGCCGTGCCAAGCTTAAACGCACTAAACCGATCTTAAACCAAGCTAGGCCCATACTAAGGGGGTAGATAATTTTTGACTGGGTTTTCGATAAAAAATATTTTTTTTCATTACAAGCTTTATTATACAGTGGAAAACGCTGATACTCCAGTACTGAGTTTGCGGTTGCACAACGTATGTAACTATGCGCTTTCAGCACTTGTCCATTTTGCAGTATATGACTTTTCGATAAAAAATATTTTATTTCTTTACAAGCTTTATTATACAGTGGAAAACGCTGATACTCCAGTACTGAGTTTGCGGTTGCACAACGTATGTAACTGTGCGATTTCAGCACTTGTCCATTTTGCAGTATATGACTTTTCGATAAAAAATATTTTTTTTCAGTATAAGCTTTATTATACAGTGGAAAACGCTGATACTCCAATATTGCTTTTGCGGTTGCACAACGTATGTAACTGTGCGATTTCAGCACTTGTCCATTTTGCAGGAAATGACTTTTCGATAAAAAATATTTTTTTTCATTACAAGCTTTACTATACAGTGGAAAACGCTGATACTCCAGTATTGCGTTTCCGGTTGCACAACGTATGTAACATATGCGCTTTCAGCACTTGTCCATTTTGCAGTATATGACTTTTCGATAAAAAATATTTTTTTTCAGTACATGCTTTATTATACAGTGGAAAACGCTGATAATCCAGTACTGAGTTTGCGGTTGCACAACGTATGTAACCATGCGATTTCAGCACTTGTCCATTTTGCAGTATATGACTTTTCGATAAAAAATATTTTTTTTCATTACAAGCTTTATTATACAGTGGAAAACGCTGATACTCCAGTACTGAGTTTGCGGTTGCACAACGTATGTAACCATGCGATTTCAGCACATGTCCATTTTGCAGTATATGACTTTTCGATCAAAAATATTTTTTTTCAGTACAAGCTTTATTATAGAGTGGAAAACGCTGATACTCCAGTACTGAGTTTGCGGTTGCACGACGTATGTAACTATGCGATTTCAGCACTTGTCCATTTTGCAGTATATGACTTTTCGATAAAAAATTTTTTTTTAGTACAAGCTTTATTATACTGTGGAAAATGCTGGTACTCCAGTATTGCTTTTGCGGTTGCACAACGTATGTAACTATGCGATTTCAGCACTTGTCCATTTTGCAGTATATGACTTTCCGATAAAAAATATTTTTTTTTTGTGCAAGCTTTATTATACAGTGGAAAACGCTGATACTCCAGTACTGAGTTTGCGGTTGCACAACGTATGTAACCATGCGATTTCAGCACATGTCCATTTTGCAGTATATGACTTTTCGATAAAAAATATTTTTTTTCATTACAAGCTTTATTATACAGTGGAAAACGCTGATACTCCAGTACTAAGTTTACGGTTGCACAACGTATGTAACTATGCGCATTCAGCACTTGTCCATTTTGCAGTATATGACTTTTCGATAAAAAATATTTTTTTTTAGTACAAGCTTTATTATACAGTGGAAAACGCTGGTACTCCAGTATTGCTTTTGCGGTTGCACAATGTATGTAACCATGCGATTTCAGCACTTGTCCATTTTGCAGTATATGACTTTTCGATAAAAAATATTTTTTTCTGTACAAGCTTTATTATACAGTGGAAAACGCTGATACTCCAGTACTGAGTTTGCGGTTGCACAACGTATGTAACCATGCGATTTCAGCACATGTCCATTTTGCAGTATATGACTTTTCGATAAAAAATATTTTTTTTCATTACAAGCTTTATTATACAGTGGAAAACGCTAATACTCCAGTATTGCGTTTGCGGTTGCACAACGTATGTAACTATGCGATTTCAGCACTTGTCCATTTTGCAGTATATGACTTTTCGATAAAAAATATTTTTTTTCATTACAAGCTTTATTATACAGTGGAAAACGCTGATACTCCAGTACTGAGTTTGCGGTTGCACAACGTATGTGACTATGCGATTTCAACACTTGTCCATTTTGCAGTATATGACTTTTCGATAAAAAATATTTTTTTTTAGTACAAGCTTTAATTTATTATACAGTGGAAAACGCTGATACTCCAGTACTGAGTTTGCGGTTGCACAACGTATGTAACTATGCGATTTCAGCACTTGTCCATTTTGCAGTATATGACTTTTCGATAAAAAATATTTTTTTTCTGTACAAGTTTATTATACAGTGGAAAACGCTGATACTCCAGTACTGAGTTTGCGGTTGCACAACGTATGTAACTATGCGATTTCAGCACTTGTCCATTTTGCAGTATATGACTTTTCGATAAAAAATATTTTTTTTCATTACAAGCTTTATTATACAGTGGAAAACGCTGATACTCCAGTATTGCGTTTGCGGTTGCACAACGTATGTAACTATGCGCTTTCAGCACTTGTCCATTTTGCAGTATATGACTTTTCGTGAAAAAATATTTTTTTTCAGTACAAGCTTTATTATACAGTGGAAAACGCTGATACTCCAGTACTGAGTTTGCGGTTGCACAACGTATGTGACTGTGCGATTTCAGCACTTGTCCATTTTGCAGTATATGACTTTTCGATAAAAAATATTTTTTTTTAGTACAAGCTTTATTATACAGTGAAAAACGCTGGTACTCCAGTATTGCTTTTACGGTTGCACAACGTATGTAACTATGCGATTTCAGCACTTGTCCATTTTGCAGTATATGACTTTTCGATAAAAAATATTTTTTTTCAGTACAAGCTTTATTATACATTGGAAAACGCTGATACTCCAGTACTGAGTTTGCGGTTGCACAACGTATGTAACCATGCGATTTCAGCACTTGTCCATTTTGCAGTATATGACTTTTCGATAAAAAATATTTTTTTTCAGTACAAGCTTTATTATACAGTGGAAAACATTGATACTCCAGTACTAAGTTTGCGGTTGCACAACGTATGTAACCATGCGATTTCAGCACTTGTCCATTTTGCAGTATATGACTTTTCGATAAAAAATATTTTTTTTTAGTACAATCTTTATTATACAGTGAAAAACGCTGGTACTCCAGTATTGCTTTTGCGGTTGCACAACGTATGTAACTATGCGATTTCAGCACTTGTCCATTTTGCAGTATATGACTTTTCGATAAAAAATATTTTTTTTCAGTACAAGCTTTATTGTACAGTGGAAAACGCTGATACTCCAGTATTAAGTTTGCGGTTGCACAACGTATGTAACCATGCGATTTCAGCACTTGTCCATTTTGCAGTATATGACTTTTCGATAAAAAATATTTTTTTTCAGTACAAGCTTTATTATACAGTGGTAAACGCTGATACTCCAGTATTGCTTTTGCGGTTGCACAACGTATGTAACTGTGCGATTTCAGCACTTGTCCATTTTGCAGTATATGACTTTTCGATAAAAAATATTTTTTTTCAGTACAAGCTTTATTATACAGTGGAAAACGCTGATACTCCAGTACTGAGTTTGCGGTTGCACAACGTATGTAACTATGCGATTTCAGCACTTGTCCATTTTGCAGTATATGACTTTTCGATAAAAAATATTTTTTTTCAGTACAAGCTTTATTATACAGTGGAAAACGCTGATACTCCAGTATTGCTTTTGCGGTTGCACAACGTATGTAACCATGCGATTTCAGCACTTGTCCATTTTGCAGTATATGACTTTTCGATAAAAAATATTTTTTTTCATTACAAGCTTTATTATACAGTGGAAAACGCTGATACTCCAGTATTGCGTTTGCGGTTGCACAACGTATGTAACTATGCGCTTTCAGCACTTGTCGATTTTGCAGTATATGACTTTTCGATAAAAAATATTTTTTTTTATTACAAGCTTTATTATACAGTGGAAAACGCTGATACTCCAGTATTGCGTTTGCGGTTGCACAACGTATGTAACATATGCGCTTTCAGCACTTGTCCATTTTGCAGTATATGACTTTTCGATAAAAAATATTTTTTTTCAGTACATGCTTTATTATACAGTGGAAAACGCTGATAATCCAGTACTGAGTTTGCGGTTGCACAACGTATGTAACCATGCGATTTCAGCACTTGTCCATTTTGCAGTATATGACTTTTCGATAAAAAATATTTTTTTTCAGTACAAGCTTTATTATACTGTGGAAAAGGCTGGTACTCCAGTATTGCTTTTGCGGTTGCACAACGTATGTAACTATGCGATTTCAGCACTTGTCCATTTTGCAGTATATGACTTTTCGATAAAAAATATTTTTTTCTGTACAAGCTTTATTATACAGTGGAAAACGCTGATACTCCAGTACTGAGTTTGCGGTTGCACAACGTATGTAACCATGCGATTTCAGCACATGTCCATTTTGCAGTATATGACTTTTCGATAAAAAATATTTTTTTTCATTACAAGCTTTATTATACAGTGGAAAACGCTAATACTCCAGTATTGCGTTTGCGGTTGCACAACGTATGTAACTATGCGATTTCAGCACTTGTCCATTTTGCAGTATATGACTTTTCGATAAAAAATATTTTTTTTCATTACAAGCTTTATTATACAGTGGAAAACGCTGATACTCCAGTATTGCGTTTGCGGTTGCACAACGTATGTAACTATGCGATTTCAGCACTTGTCCATTTTGCAGTATATGACTTTTCGATAAAAAATATTTTTTTTCATTACAAGCTTTATTATACAGTGGAAAACGCTGATACTCCAGTACTGAGTTTGCGGTTGCACAACGTATGTGACTATGCGATTTCAACACTTGTCCATTTTGCAGTATATGACTTTTCGATAAAAAATATTTTTTTTTAGTACAAGCTTTAATTTATTATAGAGTGGAAAACGCTGATACTCCAGTACTGAGTTTGCGGTTGCACAACGTATGTAACTATGCGATTTCAGCACTTGTCCATTTTGCAGTATATGACTTTTCGATAAAAAATATTTTTTTTCATTACAAGCTTTATTATACAGTGGAAAACGCTGATACTCCAGTATTGCGTTTGCGGTTGCACAACGTATGTAACTATGCGCTTTCAGCACTTGTCCATTTTGCAGTATATGACTTTTCGTGAAAAAATATTTTTTTTCAGTACAAGCTTTATTATACAGTGGAAAACGCTGATACTCCAGTACTGAGTTTACGGTTGCACAACGTATGTAACTATGCGATTTCAGCACTTGTCCATTTTGCAGTATATGACTTTTCGATAAAAAATATTTTTTTTCAGTACAAGCTTTATTATACATTGGAAAACGCTGATACTCCAGTACTGAGTTTGCGGTTGCACAACGTATGTAACCATGCGATTTCAGCACTTGTCCATTTTGCAGTATATGACTTTTCGATAAAAAATATTTTTTTTCAGTACAAGCTTTATTATACCGTGGAAAACATTGATACTCCAGTACTAAGTTTGCGGTTGCACAACGTATGTAACCATGCGATTTCAGCACTTGTCCATTTTGCAGTATATGACTTTTCGATAAAAAATATTTTGTTTTAGTACAATCTTTATTATACAGTGAAAAACGCTGGTACTCCAGTATTGCTTTTGCGGTTGCACAACGTATGTAACTATGCGATTTCAGCACTTGTCCATTTTGCAGTATATGACTTTTCGATAAAAAATATTTTTTTTCAGTACAAGCTTTATTGTACAGTGGAAAACGCTGATACTCCAGTACTAAGTTTGCGGTTGCACAACGTGTGTAACCATGCGATTTCAGCACTTGTCCATTTTGCAGTATATGACTTTTCGATAAAAAATATTTTTTTCTGTACAAGCTTTATTATACAGTGGAAAACGCTGATACTCCAGTACTGAGTTTGCGGTTGCACAACGTATGTAACCATGCGATTTCAGCACATGTCCATTTTGCAGTATATGACTTTTCGATAAAAAATATTTTTTTTCATTACAAGCTTTATTATACAGTGGAAAACGCTAATACTCCAGTATTGCGTTTGCGGTTGCACAACGTATGTAACTATGCGATTTCAGCACTTGTCCATTTTGCAGTATATGACTTTTCGATAAAAAATATTTTTTTTCATTACAAGCTTTATTATACAGTGGAAAACGCTGATACTCCAGTATTGCGTTTGCGGTTGCACAACGTATGTAACTATGCGATTTCAGCACTTGTCCATTTTGCAGTATATGACTTTTCGATAAAAAATATTTTTTTTCATTACAAGCTTTATTATACAGTGGAAAACGCTGATACTCCAGTACTGAGTTTGCGGTTGCACAACGTATGTGACTATGCGATTTCAACACTTGTCCATTTTGCAGTATATGACTTTTCGATAAAAAATATTTTTTTTTAGTACAAGCTTTAATTTATTATACAGTGGAAAACGCTGATACTCCAGTACTGAGTTTGCGGTTGCACAACGTATGTAACTATGCGATTTCAGCACTTGTCCATTTTGCAGTATATGACTTTTCGATAAAAAATATTTTTTTTCTGTACAAGTTTATTATACAGTGGAAAACGCTGATACTCCAGTACTGAGTTTGCGGTTGCACAACGTATGTAACTATGCGATTTCAGCACTTGTCCATTTTGCAGTATATGACTTTTCGATAAAAAATATTTTTTTTCATTACAAGCTTTATTATACAGTGGAAAACGCTGATACTCCAGTATTGCGTTTGCGGTTGCACAACGTATGTAACTATGCGCTTTCAGCACTTGTCCATTTTGCAGTATATGACTTTTCGTGAAAAAATATTTTTTTTCAGTACAAGCTTTATTATACAGTGGAAAACGCTGATACTCCAGTACTGAGTTTGCGGTTGCACAACGTATGTGACTGTGCGATTTCAGCACTTGTCCATTTTGCAGTATATGACTTTTCGATAAAAAATATTTTTTTTTAGTACAAGCTTTATTATACAGTGAAAAACGCTGGTACTCCAGTATTGCTTTTACGGTTGCACAACGTATGTAACTATGCGATTTCAGCACTTGTCCATTTTGCAGTATATGACTTTTCGATAAAAAATATTTTTTTTCAGTACAAGCTTTATTATACATTGGAAAACGCTGATACTCCAGTACTGAGTTTGCGGTTGCACAACGTATGTAACCATGCGATTTCAGCACTTGTCCATTTTGCAGTATATGACTTTTCGATAAAAAATATTTTTTTTTAGTACAAGCTTTATTATACAGTGAAAAACGCTGGTACTCCAGTATTGCTTTTACGGTTGCACAACGTATGTAACTATGCGATTTCAGCACTTGTCCATTTTGCAGTATATGACTTTTCGATAAAAAATATTTTTTTTTAGTACAAGCTTTATTATACAGTGAAAAACGCTGGTACTCCAGTATTGCTTTTACGGTTGCACAACGTATGTAACTATGCGATTTCAGCACTTGTCCATTTTGCAGTATATGACTTTTCGATAAAAAATATTTTTTTTTAGTACAAGCTTTATTATACAGTGAAAAACGCTGGTACTCCAGTATTGCTTTTACGGTTGCACAACGTATGTAACTATGCGATTTCAGCACTTGTCCATTTTGCAGTATATGACTTTTCGATAAAAAATATTTTTTTTCAGTACAAGCTTTATTATACATTGGAAAACGCTGATACTCCAGTACTGAGTTTGCGGTTGCACAACGTATGTAACCATGCGATTTCAGCACTTGTCCATTTTGCAGTATATGACTTTTCGATAAAAAATATTTTTTTTCAGTACAAGCTTTATTATACAGTGGAAAACATTGATACTCCAGTACTAAGTTTGCGGTTGCACAACGTATGTAACCATGCGATTTCAGCACTTGTCCATTTTGCAGTATATGACTTTTCGATAAAAAATATTTTTTTTTAGTACAATCTTTATTATACAGTGAAAAACGCTGGTACTCCAGTATTGCTTTTGCGGTTGCACAACGTATGTAACTATGCGATTTCAGCACTTGTCCATTTTGCAGTATATGACTTTTCGATAAAAAATATTTTTTTTCAGTACAAGCTTTATTGTACAGTGGAAAACGCTGATACTCCAGTATTAAGTTTGCGGTTGCACAACGTATGTAACCATGCGATTTCAGCACTTGTCCATTTTGCAGTATATGACTTTTCGATAAAAAATATTTTTTTTCAGTACAAGCTTTATTATACAGTGGTAAACGCTGATACTCCAGTATTGCTTTTGCGGTTGCACAACGTATGTAACTGTGCGATTTCAGCACTTGTCCATTTTGCAGTATATGACTTTTCGATAAAAAATATTTTTTTTCAGTACAAGCTTTATTATACAGTGGAAAACGCTGATACTCCAGTACTGAGTTTGCGGTTGCACAACGTATGTAACTATGCGATTTCAGCACTTGTCCATTTTGCAGTATATGACTTTTCGATAAAAAATATTTTTTTTCAGTACAAGCTTTATTATACAGTGGAAAACGCTGATACTCCAGTATTGCTTTTGCGGTTGCACAACGTATGTAACCATGCGATTTCAGCACTTGTCCATTTTGCAGTATATGACTTTTCGATAAAAAATATTTTTTTTCATTACAAGCTTTATTATACAGTGGAAAACGCTGATACTCCAGTATTGCGTTTGCGGTTGCACAACGTATGTAACTATGCGCTTTCAGCACTTGTCGATTTTGCAGTATATGACTTTTCGATAAAAAATATTTTTTTTTATTACAAGCTTTATTATACAGTGGAAAACGCTGATACTCCAGTATTGCGTTTGCGGTTGCACAACGTATGTAACATATGCGCTTTCAGCACTTGTCCATTTTGCAGTATATGACTTTTCGATAAAAAATATTTTTTTTCAGTACATGCTTTATTATACAGTGGAAAACGCTGATAATCCAGTACTGAGTTTGCGGTTGCACAACGTATGTAACCATGCGATTTCAGCACTTGTCCATTTTGCAGTATATGACTTTTCGATAAAAAATATTTTTTTTCAGTACAAGCTTTATTATACTGTGGAAAAGGCTGGTACTCCAGTATTGCTTTTGCGGTTGCACAACGTATGTAACTATGCGATTTCAGCACTTGTCCATTTTGCAGTATATGACTTTTCGATAAAAAATATTTTTTTCTGTACAAGCTTTATTATACAGTGGAAAACGCTGATACTCCAGTACTGAGTTTGCGGTTGCACAACGTATGTAACCATGCGATTTCAGCACATGTCCATTTTGCAGTATATGACTTTTCGATAAAAAATATTTTTTTTCATTACAAGCTTTATTATACAGTGGAAAACGCTAATACTCCAGTATTGCGTTTGCGGTTGCACAACGTATGTAACTATGCGATTTCAGCACTTGTCCATTTTGCAGTATATGACTTTTCGATAAAAAATATTTTTTTTCATTACAAGCTTTATTATACAGTGGAAAACGCTGATACTCCAGTATTGCGTTTGCGGTTGCACAACGTATGTAACTATGCGATTTCAGCACTTGTCCATTTTGCAGTATATGACTTTTCGATAAAAAATATTTTTTTTCATTACAAGCTTTATTATACAGTGGAAAACGCTGATACTCCAGTACTGAGTTTGCGGTTGCACAACGTATGTGACTATGCGATTTCAACACTTGTCCATTTTGCAGTATATGACTTTTCGATAAAAAATATTTTTTTTTAGTACAAGCTTTAATTTATTATACAGTGGAAAACGCTGATACTCCAGTACTGAGTTTGCGGTTGCACAACGTATGTAACTATGCGATTTCAGCACTTGTCCATTTTGCAGTATATGACTTTTCGATAAAAAATATTTTTTTTCATTACAAGCTTTATTATACAGTGGAAAACGCTGATACTCCAGTATTGCGTTTGCGGTTGCACAACGTATGTAACTATGCGCTTTCAGCACTTGTCCATTTTGCAGTATATGACTTTTCGTGAAAAAATATTTTTTTTCAGTACAAGCTTTATTATACATTGGAAAACGCTGATACTCCAGTACTGAGTTTGCGGTTGCACAACGTATGTAACCATGCGATTTCAGCACTTGTCCATTTTGCAGTATATGACTTTTCGATAAAAAATATTTTTTTTCAGTACAAGCTTTATTATACCGTGGAAAACATTGATACTCCAGTACTAAGTTTGCGGTTGCACAACGTATGTAACCATGCGATTTCAGCACTTGTCCATTTTGCAGTATATGACTTTTCGATAAAAAATATTTTGTTTTAGTACAATCTTTATTATACAGTGAAAAACGCTGGTACTCCAGTATTGCTTTTGCGGTTGCACAACGTATGTAACTATGCGATTTCAGCACTTGTCCATTTTGCAGTATATGACTTTTCGATAAAAAATATTTTTTTTCAGTACAAGCTTTATTGTACAGTGGAAAACGCTGATACTCCAGTACTAAGTTTGCGGTTGCACAACGTATGTAACCATGCGATTTCAGCACTTGTCCATTTTGCAGTATATGACTTTTCGATAAAAAATATTTTTTTCTGTACAAGCTTTATTATACAGTGGAAAACGCTGATACTCCAGTACTGAGTTTGCGGTTGCACAACGTATGTAACCATGCGATTTCAGCACATGTCCATTTTGCAGTATATGACTTTTCGATAAAAAATATTTTTTTTCATTACAAGCTTTAATATACAGTGGAAAACGCTAATACTCCAGTATTGCGTTTGCGGTTGCACAACGTATGTAACTATGCGATTTCAGCACTTGTCCATTTTGCAGTATATGACTTTTCGATAAAAAATATTTTTTTTCATTACAAGCTTTATTATACAGTGGAAAACGCTGATACTCCAGTATTGCGTTTGCGGTTGCACAACGTATGTAACTATGCGATTTCAGCACTTGTCCATTTTGCAGTATATGACTTTTCGATAAAAAATATTTTTTTTCATTACAAGCTTTATTATACAGTGGAAAACGCTGATACTCCAGTACTGAGTTTGCGGTTGCACAACGTATGTGACTATGCGATTTCAACACTTGTCCATTTTGCAGTATATGACTTTTCGATAAAAAATATTTTTTTTTAGTACAAGCTTTAATTTATTATACAGTGGAAAACGCTGATACTCCAGTACTGAGTTTGCGGTTGCACAACGTATGTAACTATGCGATTTCAGCACTTGTCCATTTTGCAGTATATGACTTTTCGATAAAAAATATTTTTTTTCTGTACAAGTTTATTATACAGTGGAAAACGCTGATACTCCAGTACTGAGTTTGCGGTTGCACAACGTATGTAACTATGCGATTTCAGCACTTGTCCATTTTGCAGTATATGACTTTTCGATAAAAAATATTTTTTTTCATTACAAGCTTTATTATACAGTGGAAAACGCTGATACTCCAGTATTGCGTTTGCGGTTGCACAACGTATGTAACTATGCGCTTTCAGCACTTGTCCATTTTGCAGTATATGACTTTTCGTGAAAAAATATTTTTTTTCAGTACAAGCTTTATTATACAGTGGAAAACGCTGATACTCCAGTACTGAGTTTGCGGTTGCACAACGTATGTGACTGTGCGATTTCAGCACTTGTCCATTTTGCAGTATATGACTTTTCGATAAAAAATATTTTTTTTTAGTACAAGCTTTATTATACAGTGAAAAACGCTGGTACTCCAGTATTGCTTTTACGGTTGCACAACGTATGTAACTATGCGATTTCAGCACTTGTCCATTTTGCAGTATATGACTTTTCGATAAAAAATATTTTTTTTCAGTACAAGCTTTATTATACATTGGAAAACGCTGATACTCCAGTACTGAGTTTGCGGTTGCACAACGTATGTAACCATGCGATTTCAGCACTTGTCCATTTTGCAGTATATGACTTTTCGATAAAAAATATTTTTTTTCAGTACAAGCTTTATTATACAGTGGAAAACATTGATACTCCAGTACTAAGTTTGCGGTTGCACAACGTATGTAACCATGCGATTTCAGCACTTGTCCATTTTGCAGTATATGACTTTTCGATAAAAAATATTTTTTTTTAGTACAATCTTTATTATACAGTGAAAAACGCTGGTACTCCAGTATTGCTTTTGCGGTTGCACAACGTATGTAACTATGCGATTTCAGCACTTGTCCATTTTGCAGTATATGACTTTTCGATAAAAAATATTTTTTTTCAGTACAAGCTTTATTGTACAGTGGAAAACGCTGATACTCCAGTATTAAGTTTGCGGTTGCACAACGTATGTAACCATGCGATTTCAGCACTTGTCCATTTTGCAGTATATGACTTTTCGATAAAAAATATTTTTTTTCAGTACAAGCTTTATTATACAGTGGTAAACGCTGATACTCCAGTATTGCTTTTGCGGTTGCACAACGTATGTAACTGTGCGATTTCAGCACTTGTCCATTTTGCAGTATATGACTTTTCGATAAAAAATATTTTTTTTCAGTACAAGCTTTATTATACAGTGGAAAACGCTGATACTCCAGTACTGAGTTTGCGGTTGCACAACGTATGTAACTATGCGATTTCAGCACTTGTCCATTTTGCAGTATATGACTTTTCGATAAAAAATATTTTTTTTCAGTACAAGCTTTATTATACAGTGGAAAACGCTGATACTCCAGTATTGCTTTTGCGGTTGCACAACGTATGTAACCATGCGATTTCAGCACTTGTCCATTTTGCAGTATATGACTTTTCGATAAAAAATATTTTTTTTCATTACAAGCTTTATTATACAGTGGAAAACGCTGATACTCCAGTATTGCGTTTGCGGTTGCACAACGTATGTAACTATGCGCTTTCAGCACTTGTCGATTTTGCAGTATATGACTTTTCGATAAAAAATATTTTTTTTCATTACAAGCTTTATTATACAGTGGAAAACGCTGATACTCCAGTATTGCGTTTGCGGTTGCACAACGTATGTAACATATGCGCTTTCAGCACTTGTCCATTTTGCAGTATATGACTTTTCGATAAAAAATATTTTTTTTCAGTACATGCTTTATTATACAGTGGAAAACGCTGATAATCCAGTACTGAGTTTGCGGTTGCACAACGTATGTAACCATGCGATTTCAGCACTTGTCCATTTTGCAGTATATGACTTTTCGATAAAAAATATTTTTTTTCAGTACAAGCTTTATTATACTGTGGAAAAGGCTGGTACTCCAGTATTGCTTTTGCGGTTGCACAACGTATGTAACTATGCGATTTCAGCACTTGTCCATTTTGCAGTATATGACTTTTCGATAAAAAATATTTTTTTCTGTACAAGCTTTATTATACAGTGGAAAACGCTGATACTCCAGTACTGAGTTTGCGGTTGCACAACGTATGTAACCATGCGATTTCAGCACATGTCCATTTTGCAGTATATGACTTTTCGATAAAAAATATTTTTTTTTATTACAAGCTTTATTATACAGTGGAAAACGCTAATACTCCAGTATTGCGTTTGCGGTTGCACAACGTATGTAACTATGCGATTTCAGCACTTGTCCATTTTGCAGTATATGACTTTTCGATAAAAAATATTTTTTTTCATTACAAGCTTTATTATACAGTGGAAAACGCTGATACTCCAGTATTGCGTTTGCGGTTGCACAACGTATGTAACTATGCGATTTCAGCACTTGTCCATTTTGCAGTATATGACTTTTCGATAAAAAATATTTTTTTTCATTACAAGCTTTATTATACAGTGGAAAACGCTGATACTCCAGTACTGAGTTTGCGGTTGCACAACGTATGTGACTATGCGATTTCAACACTTGTCCATTTTGCAGTATATGACTTTTCGATAAAAAATATTTTTTTTTAGTACAAGCTTTAATTTATTATACAGTGGAAAACGCTGATACTCCAGTACTGAGTTTGCGGTTGCACAACGTATGTAACTATGCGATTTCAGCACTTGTCCATTTTGCAGTATATGACTTTTCGATAAAAAATATTTTTTTTCATTACAAGCTTTATTATACAGTGGAAAACGCTGATACTCCAGTATTGCGTTTGCGATTGCACAACGTATGTAACTATGCGCTTTCAGCACTTGTCCATTTTGCAGTATATGACTTTTCGATAAAAAATATTTTTTTTCAGTACAAGCTTTATTATACAGTGGAAAACGCTGATACTCCAGTACTGAGTTTACGGTTGCACAACGTATGTAACCATGCGATTTCAGCACTTGTCCATTTTGCAGTATATGACTTTTCGATAAAAAATATTTTTTTTCAGTACAAGCTTTATTATACATTGGAAAACGCTGATACTCCAGTACTGAGTTTGCGGTTGCACAACGTATGTAACCATGCGATTTCAGCACTTGTCCATTTTGCAGTACATGACTTTTCGATAAAAAATATTTTTTTTTAGTACAATCTTTATTATACAGTGAAAAACGCTGGTACTCCAGTATTGCTTTTGCGGTTGCACAACGTATGTAACTATGCGATTTCAGCACTTGTCCATTTTGCAGTATATGACTTTTCGATAAAAAATATTTTTTTTCAGTACAAGCTTTATTGTACAGTGGAAAACGCTGATACTCCAGTACTAAGTTTGCGGTTGCACAACGTATGTAACCATGCGATTTCAGCACTTGTCCATTTTGCAGTATATGACTTTTCGATAAAAAATATTTTTTTTCAGTACAAGCTTTATTATACAGTGGTAAACGCTGATACTCCAGTATTGCTTTTGCGGTTGCACAACGTATGTAACTGTGCGATTTCAGCACTTGTCCATTTTGCAGTATATGACTTTTCGATAAAAAATATTTTTTTTCAGTACAAGCTTTATTATACAGTGGAAAACGCTGATACTCCAGTACTGAGTTTGCGGTTGCACAACGTATGTAACTATGCGATTTCAGCACTTGTCCATTTTGCAGTATATGACTTTTCGATAAAAAATATTTTTTTTTAGTACAAGCTTTATTATACAGTGGAAAACGCTGATACTCCAGTATTGCTTTTGCGGTTGCACAACGTATGTAACCATGCGATTTCAGCACTTGTCCATTTTGCAGTATATGACTTTTCGATAAAAAATATTTTTTTTCATTACAAGCTTTATTATACAGTGGAAAACGCTGATACTCCAGTATTGCGTTTGCGGTTGCACAACGTATGTAACTATGCGCTTTCAGCACTTGTCGATTTTGCAGTATATGACTTTTCGATAAAAAATATTTTTTTTCATTACAAGCTTTATTATACAGTGGAAAACGCTAATACTCCAGTATTACGTTTGCGGTTGCACAACGTATGTAACTATGCGATTTCAGCACTTGTCCATTTTGCAGTATATGACTTTTCGATAAAAAATATTTTTTTTCAGTACAAGCTTTATTATACAGTGGAAAACGCTGATACTCCAGTAATGAGTTTGCGGTTGCACAACGTATGTAACTATGCGCTTTCAGCACTTGTCCATTTTGCAGTATATGACTTTTCGATAAAAAATATTTTTTTTTAGTACAAGCTTTATTATGCAGTGGAAAACGCTGGTACTCCAGTATTGCTTTTGCGGTTGCACAACGTATGTAACCATGCGATTTCAGCACTTGTCCATTTTGCAGTATATGACTTTTCGATAAAAAATATTTTTTTTCTGTACAAGCTTTATTATACAGTGGAAAACGCTGATACTCCAGTACTGAGTTTGCGGTTGCACAACGTATGTAACCATGCGATTTCAGCACATGTCCATTTTGCAGTATATGACTTTTCGATAAAAAATATTTTTTTTTATTACAAGCTTTATTTAACAGTGGAAAACGCTAATACTCCAGTATTGCGTTTGCGGTTGCACAACGTATGTAACTATGCGATTTCAGCACTTGTCCATTTTGCAGTATATGACTTTTCGATAAAAAATATTTTTTTTCATTACAAGCTTTATTATACAGTGGAAAACGCTGATACTCCAGTACTGAGTTTGCGGTTGCACAACGTATGTGACTATGCGATTTCAACACTTGTCCATTTTGCAGTATATGACTTTTCGATAAAAAATATTTTTTTTCAGTACAAGCTTTAATTTATTATACAGTGGAAAACGCTGATACTCCAGTACTGAGTTTGCGGTTGCACAACGTATGTAACTATGCGATTTCAGCACTTGTCCATTTTGCAGTATATGACTTTTCGATAAAAAATATTTTTTTTTAGTACAAGCTTTATTATACAGTGAAAAACGCTGGTACTCCAGTATTGCTTTTGCGGTTGTACAACGTATGTAACTATGCGATTTCAGCACTTGTCCATTTTGCAGTATATGACTTTTCGATAAAAAATATTTTTTTTCTGTACAAGTTTATTATACAGTGGAAAACGCTGATACTCCAGTACTGAGTTTGCGGTTGCACAACGTATGTAACTATGCGATTTCAGCACTTGTCCATTTTGCAGTATATGACTTTTCGATAAAAAATATTTTTTTTCATTACAAGCTTTATTATACAGTGGAAAACGCTGATACTCCAGTATTGCGTTTGCGGTTGCACAACGTATGTAACCATGCGATTTCAGCACATGTCCATTTTGCAGTATATGACTTTTCGATAAAAAATATTTTTTTTCATTACAAGCTTTATTATACAGTGGAAAACGCTGATACTCCAGTATTGCGTTTGCGGTTGCACAACGTATGTAACTATGCGCTTTCAGCACTTGTCCATTTTGCAGTATATGACTTTTCGATAAAAAATTTTTTTTTTCATTACAAGCTTTATTATACAGTGGAAAACGCTGATACTCCAGTATTGCTTTTGCGGTTGCACAACGTATGTAACTGTGCGATTTCAGCACTTGTCCATTTTGCAGTATATGACTTTTCGATAAAAAATATTTTTTTTCATTACAAGCTTTATTATACAGTGGAAAACGCTGATACTCCAGTATTGCGTTTGCGGTTGCACAACGTATGTAACTATGCGCTTTCAGCACTTGTCCATTTTGCAGTATATGACTTTTCGATAAAAAATATTTTTTTTCAGTACAAGCTTTATTATACAGTGGAAAACGCTGATACTCCAGTACTAAGTTTGCGGTTGCACAACGTATGTAACCATGCGATTTCAGCACTTGTCCATTTTGCAGTATATGACTTTTCGATAAAAAATATTTTTTTTCAGTACAAGCTTTATTATACAGTGGTAAACGCTGATACTCCAGTATTGCTTTTGCGGTTGCACAACGTATAACTGTGCGATTTCAGCACTTGTCCATTTTGCAGTATATGACTTTTCGATAAAAAATGTTTTTTTTACAGTACAAGCTTTATTACACAGTGGAAAACGCTGATACTCCAGCACTGAGTTTGCGGTTGCACAACGTATGTAACTATGCGATTTCAGCACTTGTCCATTTTGCAGTATATGACTTTTCGATAAAAAATATTTTTTTTCAGTACAAGCTTTATTATACAGTGGTAAACGCTGATACTCCAGTATTGCTTTTGCGGTTGCACAACGTATGTGACTGTGCGATTTCAGCACTTGTCCATTTTGCAGTATATGACTTTTCGATAAAAAATATTTTTTTTCATTACAAGCTTTATTATACAGTGGAAAACGCTGATACTCCAGTACTGAGTTTGCGGTTGAACAACGTATGTAACTATGCGCTTTCAGCACTTATCCATTTTGCAGTATATGACTTTTCGATAAAAAATATTTTTTTTCATTACAAGCTTTATTATACAGTGGAAAACGCTGATACTCCAGTACCGAGTTTGCGGTTGCACAACGTATGTAACTATGCGATTTCAGCACTTGTCCATTTTGCAGTATATGACTTTTCGATAAAAAATATTTTTTTTCATTACAAGCTTTATTATACAGTGGAAAACGCTGATACTCCAGTACTGAGTTTGCGGTTGAACAACGTATGTAACTATGCGCTTTCAGCACTTATCCATTTTGCAGTATATGACTTTTCGATAAAAAATATTTTTTTTCACTACAAGCTTTATTATACAGTGGAAAACGCTGATACTCCAGTATTGCTTTTGCGGTTGCACAACGTATGTAACTGTGCGATTTCAGCACTTGTCCATTTTGCAGGAAATGACTTTTCGATAAAAAATATTTTTTTTCATTACAAGCTTTATTATACAGTGGAAAACGCTGATACTCCAGTATTGCGTTTGCGGTTGCACAACGTATGTAACTATGCGATTTCAGCACTTGTCCATTTTGCAGTATATGACTTTTCGATAAAAAATATTTTTTTTCAGTACAAGCTTTATTATACAGTGGTAAACGCTGATACTCCAGTATTGCTTTTGCGGTTGCACAACGTATAACTGTGCGATTTCAGCACTTGTCCATTTTGCAGTATATGACTTTTCGATAAAAAATGTTTTTTTTACAGTACAAGCTTTATTACACAGTGGAAAACGCTGATACTCCAGCACTGAGTTTGCGGTTGCACAACGTATGTAACTATGCGATTTCAGCACTTGTCCATTTTGCAGTATATGACTTTTCGATAAAAAATATTTTTTTTCAGTACAAGCTTTATTATACAGTGGTAAACGCTGATACTCCAGTATTGCTTTTGCGGTTGCACAACGTATGTGACTGTGCGATTTCAGCACTTGTCCATTTTGCAGTATATGACTTTTCGATAAAAAATATTTTTTTTCATTACAAGCTTTATTATACAGTGGAAAACGCTGATACTCCAGTACTGAGTTTGCGGTTGAACAACGTATGTAACTATGCGCTTTCAGCACTTATCCATTTTGCAGTATATGACTTTTCGATAAAAAATATTTTTTTTCATTACAAGCTTTATTATACAGTGGAAAACGCTGATACTCCAGTACCGAGTTTGCGGTTGCACAACGTATGTAACTATGCGATTTCAGCACTTGTCCATTTTGCAGTATATGACTTTTCGATAAAAAATATTTTTTTTCATTACAAGCTTTATTATACAGTGGAAAACGCTGATACTCCAGTACTGAGTTTGCGGTTGAACAACGTATGTAACTATGCGCTTTCAGCACTTATCCATTTTGCAGTATATGACTTTTCGATAAAAAATATTTTTTTTCACTACAAGCTTTATTATACAGTGGAAAACGCTGATACTCCAGTATTGCTTTTGCGGTTGCACAACGTATGTAACTGTGCGATTTCAGCACTTGTCCATTTTGCAGGAAATGACTTTTCGATAAAAAATATTTTTTTTCATTACAAGCTTTACTATACAGTGGAAAACGCTGATACTCCAGTATTGCGTTTGCGGTTGCACAACGTATGTAACATATGCGCTTTCAGCACTTGTCCATTTTGCAGTATATGACTTTTCGATAAAAAATATTTTTTTTCAGTACAAGCTTTATTATACAGTGGAAAACGCTGATAATCCAGTACTGAGTTTGCGGTTGCACAACGTATGTAACCATGCGATTTCAGCACTTGTCCATTTTGCAGTATATGACTTTTCGATCAAAAATATTTTTTTTCAGTACAAGCTTTATTATACAGTGGAAAACGCTGATACTCCAGTACTGAGTTTGCGGTTGCACAACGTATGTAACCATGCGATTTCAGCACTTGTCCATTTTGCAATATATGACTTTTCGAAAAAAAATATTTTTTTTCAGAACAAGCTTTATTATACAGTGGAAAACGCTGATACTCCAGTACTGAGTTTGCGGTTGCACAACGTATGTAACCATGCGATTTCAGCACATGTCCAATTTGCAGTATATGACTTTTCGATAAAAAATATTTTTTTTCAGTACAAGCTTTATTATACAGTGGAAAACGCTGATACTCCAGTATTGCTTTTGCGGTTGTACAACGTATGTAACTGTGCGATTTCAGCACTTGTCCATTTTGCAGGAAATGACTTTTCGATAAAAAATATTTTTTTTCATTACAAGCTTTACTATACAGTGGAAAACGCTGATACTCCAGTATTGCGTTTGCGGTTGCACAACGTATGTAACATATGCGCTTTCAGCACTTGTCCATTTTGCAGTATATGACTTTTCTATAAAAAATATTTTTTTTCAGTACAAGCTTTATTATACAGTGGAAAACGCTGATAATCCAGTACTGAGTTTGCGGTTGCACAACGTATGTAACCATGAGATTTCAGCACTTGTCCATTTTGCAGTATATGACTTTTCGATAAAAAATATTTTTTTTTCAGAACAAGCTTTATTATACAGTGGAAAACGCTGATACTCCAGTACTGAGTTTCCGGTTGCACAACGTATGTAACCATGCGATTTCAGCACATGTCCATTTTGCAGTATATGACTTTTCGATAAAAAATATTTTTTTTCATTACAAGCTTTATTATACAGTGGAAAACGCTGATACTCCAGTATTGCGTTTGCGGTTGCACAACGTATGTAACTATGCGCTTTCAGCACTTGTCCATTTTGCAGTATATGACTTTTCGATAAAAAATATTTTTTTTCAGTACAAGCTTTATTATACAGTGGAAAACGCTGATACTCCAGTATTGCTTTTGCGGTTGCACAACGTATGTAACTGTGCGATTTCAGCACTTGTCCATTTTGCAGTATATGACTTTTCGATAAAAAATATTTATTTTCATTACAAGCTTTATTATACAATGGAAAACGCTGATACTCCAGTATTGCGTTTGCGGTTGCACAACGTATGTAACTATGCGCTTTCAGCACTTGTCCATTTTGCAGTATATGATTTTTCGATAAAAAATATTTTTTTTCAGCACAAGCTTTATTATACAGTGGAAAACGCTGATACTCCAGTACTAAGTTTGCGGTTGCACAACGTATGTAACCATGCGATTTCAGCACTTGTCCATTTTGCAGTATATGACTTTTCGATAAAAAATATTTTTTTTCAGTACAAGCTTTATTATACAGTGGAAAACGCTGATACTCCAGTACTGAGTTTGCGGTTGCACAACGTATGTAACTATGCGCTTTCAGCACTTATCCATTTTGCAGTATATGACTTTTCGACAAAAAATATTTTTTTTCATTACAAGCTTTATTATACAGTGGAAAACGCTGATACTCCAGTACTGAGTTTGCGGTTGCACAACGTATGTAACTATGCGATTTCAGCACTTGTCCATTTTGCAGTATATGACTTTTCGATAAAAAATATTTTTTTTCATTACAAGCTTTATTATACAGTGGAAAACGCTGATACTCCAGTACTGAGTTTGCGGTTGCACAACGTATGTAACTATGCGCTTTCAGCACTTGTCCATTTTGCAGTATATGACTTTTCGATAAAAAATATTTTTTTTCTTTACAAGCTTTATTATACAGTGGAAAACGCTGATACTCCAGTACTGAGTTTGCGGTTGCACAACGTATGTAACTGTGCGATTTCAGCACTTGTCCATTTTGCAGTATATGACTTTTCGATAAAAAATATTTTCTTTCAGTACAAGCTTTATTATACAGTGGAAAACGCTGATACTCCAGTATTGCTTTTGCGGTTGCACAACGTATGTAACTGTGCGATTTCAGCACTTGTCCATTTTGCAGGAAATGACTTTTCGATAAAAAATATTTTTTTTCATTACAAGCTTTACTATACAGTGGAAAACGCTGATACTCCAGTATTGCGTTTGCGGTTGCACAACGTATGTAACATATGCGCTTTCAGCACTTGTCCATTTTGCAGTATATGACTTTTCGATAAAAAATATTTTTTTTCAGTACAAGCTTTATTATACAGTGGAAAACGCTGATAATCCAGTACTGAGTTTGCGGTTGCACAACGTATGTAACCATGCGATTTCAGCACTTGTCCATTTTGCAGTATATGACTTTTCGATAAAAAATATTTTTTTTCAGAACAAGCTTTATTATACAGTGGAAAACGCTGATACTCCAGTACTGAGTTTGCGGTGGCACAACGTATGTAACCATGCGATTTCAGCACATGTCCATTTTGCAGTATATGACTTTTCGATAAAAAATATTTTTTTTCAGTACAAGCTTTATTATACAGTGGAAAACGCTGATACTCCAGTACTGAGTTTGCGGTTGCACGACGTATGTAACTATGCGATTTCAGCACTTGTCCATTTTGCAGTATATGACTTTTCGATAAAAAATATTTTTTTTCATTACAAGCTTTATTATACAGTGGAAAACGCTGATACTCCAGTATTGCGTTTGCGGTTGCACAACTTATGTAACTATGCGCTTTCAGCACTTGTCCATTTTGCAGTATATGACTTTTCGATAAAAAATATTTTTTTTCAGTACAAGCTTTATTATACAGTGGAAAACGCTGATACTCCAGTACTGAGTTTGCGGTTGCACAACGTATGTAACCATGCGATTTCAGCACTTGTCCATTTTGCAGTATATGACTTTTCGATAAAAAATATTTTTTTTCAGTACAAGCTTTATTATACAGTGGAAAACGCTGATACTCCAGTACTGAGTTTGCGGTTGCACAACGTATGTAACCATGCGATTTCAGCACATGTCCATTTTGCAGTATATGACTTTTCGATAAAAAATATTTTTTTTCATTACAAGCTTTATTATACAGTGGAAAACGCTGATACTCCAGTATTGCGTTTGCGGTTGCACAACGTATGTAACTATGCGCTTTCAGCACTTGTCCATTTTGCAGTATATGACTTTTCGATAAAAAATATTTTTTTTCATTACAAGCTTTATTATACAGTGGAAAACGCTGATACTCCAGTATTGCGTTTGCGGTTGCACAACGTATGTAACTATGCGCTTTCAGCACTTGTCCATTTTGCAGTATATGACTTTTCGATAAAAAATATTTTTTTTCAGTACAAGCTTTATTATACAGTGGAAAACGCTGATACTCCAGTATTGCTTTTGCGGTTGCACGACGTATGTAACTATGCGATTTCAGCACTTGTCCATTTTGCAGTATATGACTTTTCGATAAAAAATATTTTTTTTCAGAACAAGCTTTATTATACAGTGGAAAACGCTGATACTCCAGTACTGAGTTTGCGGTGGCACAACGTATGTAACCATGCGATTTCAGCACATGTCCATTTTGCAGTATATGACTTTTCGATAAAAAATATTTTTTTTCAGTACAAGCTTTATTATACAGTGGAAAACGCTGATACTCCAGTACTGAGTTTGCGGTTGCACGACGTATGTAACTATGCGATTTCAGCACTTGTCCATTTTGCAGTATATGACTTTTCGATAAAAAATATTTTTTTTCATTACAAGCTTTATTATACAGTGGAAAACGCTGATACTCCAGTATTGCGTTTGCGGTTGCACAACTTATGTAACTATGCGCTTTCAGCACTTGTCCATTTTGCAGTATATGACTTTTCGATAAAAAACATTTTTTTTCAGTACAAGCTTTATTATACAGTGGAAAACGCTGATACTCCAGTACTGAGTTTGCGGTTGCACAACGTATGTAACCATGCGATTTCAGCACTTGTCCATTTTGCAGTATATGACTTTTCGATAAAAAATATTTTTTTTCAGTACAAGCTTTATTATACAGTGGAAAACGCTGATACTCCAGTACTGAGTTTGCGGTTGCACAACGTATGTAACCATGCGATTTCAGCACATGTCCATTTTGCAGTATATGACTTTTCGATAAAAAATATTTTTTTTCATTACAAGCTTTATTATACAGTGGAAAACGCTGATACTCCAGTATTGCGTTTGCGGTTGCACAACGTATGTAACTATGCGCTTTCAGCACTTGTCCATTTTGCAGTATATGACTTTTCGATAAAAAATATTTTTTTTCATTACAAGCTTTATTATACAGTGGAAAACGCTGATACTCCAGTATTGCGTTTGCGGTTGCACAACGTATGTAACTATGCGCTTTCAGCACTTGTCCATTTTGCAGTATATGACTTTTCGATAAAAAATATTTTTTTTCAGTACAAGCTTTATTATACAGTGGAAAACGCTGATACTCCAGTATTGCTTTTGCGGTTGCACAACGTATGTAACTGTGCGATTTCAGCACTTGTCCATTTTGCAGTATATGACTTTTCGATAAAAAATATTTTTTTTCATTACAAGCTTTATTATACAGTGGAAAACGCTGATACTCCAGTATTGCGTTTGCGGTTGCACAACGTATGTAACTATGCGCTTTCAGCACTTGTCCATTTTGCAGTATATGATTTTTCGATAAAAAATATTTTTTTTCAGCACAAGCTTTATTATACAGTGGAAAACGCTGATACTCCAGTACTAAGTTTGCGGTTGCACAACGTATGTAACCATGCGATTTCAGCACTTGTCCATTTTGCAGTATATGACTTTTCGATAAAAAATATTTTTTTTCAGTACAAGCTTTATTATACAGTGGAAAACGCTGATACTCCAGTATTGCTTTTGCGGTTGCACAACGTATGTAACTGTGCGATTTCAGCACTTGTCCATTTTGCAGGAAATGACTTTTCGATAAAAAATATTTTTTTTCATTACAAGCTTTACTATACAGTGGAAAACGCTGATACTCCAGTATTGCGTTTGCGGTTGCACAACGTATGTAACATATGCGCTTTCAGCACTTGTCCATTTTGCAGTATATGACTTTTCGATAAAAAATATTTTTTTTCAGTACAAGCTTTTTTATACAGTGGAAAACGCTGATGATCCAGTACTGAGTTTGCGGTTGCACAACGTATGTAACCATGCGATTTCAGCACTTGTCCATTTTGCAGTATATGACTTTTCGATAAAAAAAAATTTTTTTCAGAACAAGCTTTATTATACAGTGGAAAACGCTGATACTCCAGTACTGAGTTTGCGGTGGCACAACGTATGTAACCATGCGATTTCAGCACATGTCCATTTTGCAGTATATGACTTTTCGATCAAAAATATTTTTTTTCAGTACAAGCTTTATTATACAGTGGAAAACGCTGATACTCCAGTACTGAGTTTGCGGTTGCACGACGTATGTAACTATGCGATTTCAGCACTTGTCCATTTTGCAGTATATGACTTTTCGATAAAAAATATTTTTTTTTAGTACAAGCTTTATTATACTGTGGAAAATGCTGGTATTCCAGTATTGCTTTTGCGGTTGCACAACGTATGTAACCATGCGATTTCAGCACATGTCCAATTTGCAGTATATGACTTTTCGATGAAAAATATTTTTTTTCAGTACAAGCTTTATTATACAGTGGAAAACGCTGATACTCCAGTACTGAGTTTGCGGTTGCACAACGTATGTAACCATGCGATTTCAGCACATGTCCATTTTGCAGTATATGACTTTTCGATAAAAAATATTTTTTTTCATTACAAGCTTTATTATACAGTGGAAAACGCTAATACACCAGTATTGCGTTTGCGGTTGCACAACGTATGTAACTATGCGATTTCAGCACTTGTCCATTTTGCAGTATATGACTTTTCGATAAAAAATATTTTTTTTCATTACAAGCTTTATTATACAGTGGAAAACGCTAATACTCCAGTATTGCGTTTGCGGTTGCACAACGTATGTAACTATGCGATTTCAGCACTTATCCATTCTGCAGTATATGACTTTTCGATAAAAAATATTTTTTTTCATTACAAGCTTTATTATACAGTGGAAAACGCTAATACTCCAGTATTGCGTTTGCGGTTGCACAACGTATGTAACTATGCGATTTCAGCACTTGTCCATTTTGCAGTATATGACTTTTCGATAAAAAATATTTTTTTTCATTACAAGCTTTATTATACAGTGGAAAACGCTGATACTCCAGTACTGAGTTTGCGGTTGCACAACGTATGTAACTATGCGATTTCAGCACTTGTCCATTTTGCAGTATATGACTTTTCGATAAAAAATATTTTTTTTCATTACAAGCTTTATTATACAGTGGAAAACGCTGATACTCCAGTACTGAGTTTGCGGTTGCACAACGTATGTAACTATGCGCTTTCAGCACTTGTCCATTTTGCAGTATATGACTTTTCGATAAAAAATATTTTTTTTCAGTACAAGCTTTATTATACAGTGGAAAACGCTGATACTCCAGTACTGAGTGTGCGGTTGCACGACGTATGTAACTATGCGATTTCAGCACTTGTCCATTTTGCAGTATATGACTTTTCGATAAAAAATATTTTTTTTTAGTACAATCTTTATTATACTGTGGAAAATGCTGGTACTCCAGTATTGCTTTTGCGGTTGCACAACGTATGTAACTATGCGATTTCAGCACTTGTCCATTTTGCAGTATATGACTTTCCGATAAAAAATATTTTTTTTCTGTACAAGCTTTATTATACAGTGGAAAACGCTGATACTCCAGTACTGAGTTTGCGGTTGCACAACGTATGTAACCATGCGATTTCAGCACATGTCCATTTTGCAGTATATGACTTTTCGATAAAAAATATTTTTTTTCATTACAAGCTTTATTATACAGTGGAAAACGCTGATACTCCAGTACTAAGTTTCCGGTTGCACAACGTATGTAACTATGCGCTTTCAGCACTTGTCCATTTTGCAGTATATGACTTTTCGATAAAAAATTTTTTTTTTCAGTACAAGCTTTATTATACAGTGGAAAACGCTGATACTCCAGTAATGAGTTTGCGGTTGCACAACGTATGTAACTATGCGATTTCAGCACTTGTCGATTTTGCAGTATATGACTTTTCGATAAAAAATATTTTTTTTTAGAACAAGCTTTATTATACAGTGGAAAACGCTGGTACTCCAGTATTGCTTTTGCGGTTGCACAATGTATGTAACCATGCTATTTCAGCACTTGTCCATTTTGCAGTATATGACTTTTCGATAAAAAATTTTTTTTTTCTGTACAAGCTTTATTATACAGTGGAAAACGCTGATACTCCAGTACTGAGTTTGCGGTTGCACAACGTATGTAACCATGCGATTTCAGCACTTGTCCATTTTGCAGTATATGACTTTTCGATAAAAAATATTTTTTTTCATTACAAGCTTTATTATACAGTGGAAAACGCTAATACTCCAGTATTGCGTTTGCGGTTGCACAACGTATGTAACTATGCGATTTCAGCACTTGTCCATTTTGCAGTATATGACTTTTCGATAAAAAATATTTTTTTTCATTACAAGCTTTATTATACAGTGGAAAACGCTGATACTCCAGTACTGAGTTTGCGGTTGCACAACGTATGTAACTATGCGCTTTCAGCACTTGTCCATTTTGCAGTATATGACTTTTCGATAAAAAATATTTTTTTTCTTTACAAGCTTTATTATACAGTGGAAAACGCTGATACTCCAGTACTGAGTTTGCGGTTGCACAACGTATGTAACTGTGCGATTTCAGCACTTGTCCATTTTGCAGTATATGACTTTTCGATAAAAAATATTTTTTTTCATTACAAGCTTTATTATACAGTGGAAAACGCTGATACTCCAGTACTGAGTTTGCGGTTGCACAACGTATGTAACTGTGCGATTTCAGCACTTGTCCATTTTGCAGTATATGACTTTTCGATAAAAAATATTTTTTTTCAGCACAAGCTTTATTATACAGTGGAAAACGCTGATACTCCAGTACTAAGTTTGCGGTTGCACAACGTATGTAACCATGCGATTTCAGCACTTGTCCATTTTGCAGTATATGACTTTTCGATAAAAAATATTTTTTTTCAGTACAAGCTTTATTATACAGTGGAAAACGCTGATACTCCAGTATTGCTTTTGCGGTTGCACAACGTATGTAACTGTGCGATTTCAGCACTTGTCCATTTTGCAGGAAATGACTTTTCGATAAAAAATATTTTTTTTCATTACAAGCTTTACTATACAGTGGAAAACGCTGATACTCCAGTATTGCGTTTGCGGTTGCACAACGTATGTAACATATGCGCTTTCAGCACTTGTCCATTTTGCAGTATATGACTTTTCGATAAAAAATATTTTTTTTCAGTACAAGCTTTATTATACAGTGGAAAACGCTGATGATCCAGTACTGAGTTTGCGGTTGCACAACGTATGTAACCATGCGATTTCAGCACTTGTCCATTTTGCAGTATATGACTTTTCGATAAAAAAAAATTTTTTTCAGAACAAGCTTTATTATACAGTGGAAAACGCTGATACTCCAGTACTGAGTTTGCGGTGGCACAACGTATGTAACCATGCGATTTCAGCACATGTCCATTTTGCAGTATATGACTTTTCGATCAAAAATATTTTTTTTCAGTACAAGCTTTATTATACAGTGGAAAACGCTGATACTCCAGTACTGAGTTTGCGGTTGCACGACGTATGTAACTATGCGATTTCAGCACTTGTCCATTTTGCAGTATATGACTTTTCGATAAAAAATATTTTTTTTTAGTACAAGCTTTATTATACTGTGGAAAATGCTGGTATTCCAGTATTGCTTTTGCGGTTGCACAACGTATGTAACCATGCGATTTCAGCACATGTCCAATTTGCAGTATATGACTTTTCGATGAAAAATATTTTTTTTCAGTACAAGCTTTATTATACAGTGGAAAACGCTGATACTCCAGTACTGAGTTTGCGGTTGCACAACGTATGTAACCATGCGATTTCAGCACATGTCCATTTTGCAGTATATGACTTTTCGATAAAAAATATTTTTTTTCATTACAAGCTTTATTATACAGTGGAAAACGCTAATACACCAGTATTGCGTTTGCGGTTGCACAACGTATGTAACTATGCGATTTCAGCACTTGTCCATTTTGCAGTATATGACTTTTCGATAAAAAATATTTTTTTTCATTACAAGCTTTATTATACAGTGGAAAACGCTAATACTCCAGTATTGCGTTTGCGGTTGCACAACGTATGTAACTATGCGATTTCAGCACTTATCCATTCTGCAGTATATGACTTTTCGATAAAAAATATTTTTTTTCATTACAAGCTTTATTATACAGTGGAAAACGCTAATACTCCAGTATTGCGTTTGCGGTTGCACAACGTATGTAACTATGCGATTTCAGCACTTGTCCATTTTGCAGTATATGACTTTTCGATAAAAAATATTTTTTTTCATTACAAGCTTTATTATACAGTGGAAAACGCTGATACTCCAGTACTGAGTTTGCGGTTGCACAACGTATGTAACTATGCGATTTCAGCACTTGTCCATTTTGCAGTATATGACTTTTCGATAAAAAATATTTTTTTTCATTACAAGCTTTATTATACAGTGGAAAACGCTGATACTCCAGTACTGAGTTTGCGGTTGCACAACGTATGTAACTATGCGCTTTCAGCACTTGTCCATTTTGCAGTATATGACTTTTCGATAAAAAATATTTTTTTTCAGTACAAGCTTTATTATACAGTGGAAAACGCTGATACTCCAGTATTGCTTTTGCGGTTGCACAACGTATGTAACTGTGCGATTTCAGCACTTGTCCATTTTGCAGGAAATGACTTTTCGATAAAAAATATTTTTTTTCATTACAAGCTTTACTATACAGTGGAAAACGCTGATACTCCAGTATTGCGTTTGCGGTTGCACAACGTATGTAACATATGCGCTTTCAGCACTTGTCCATTTTGCAGTATATGACTTTTCGATAAAAAATATTTTTTTTCATTACAAGCTTTATTATACAGTGGAAAACGCTGATAATATAGTACTGAGTTTGCGGTTGCACAACGTATGTAACCATGCGATTTCAGCACTTGTCCATTTTGCAGTATATGACTTTTCGATAAAAAATATTTTTTTTCAGAACAAGCTTTATTATACAGTGGAAAACGCTGATACTCCAGTACTGAGTTTGCGGTTGCACAACGTATGTAACCATGCGATTTCAGCACATGTCCATTTTGCAGTATATGACTTTTCGATCAAAAATATTTTTTTTCAGTACAAGCTTTATTATACAGTGGAAAACGCTGATACTCCAGTACTGAGTGTGCGGTTGCACGACGTATGTAACTATGCGATTTCAGCACTTGTCCATTTTGCAGTATATGACTTTTCGATAAAAAATATTTTTTTTTAGTACAAGCTTTATTATACTGTGGAAAATGCTGGTACTCCAGTATTGCTTTTGCGGTTGCACAACGTATGTAACTATGCGATTTCAGCACTTGTCCATTTTGCAGTATATGACTTTCCGATAAAAAATATTTTTTTTCTGTACAAGCTTTATTATACAGTGGAAAACGCTGATACTCCAGTACTGAGTTTGCGGTTGCACAACGTATGTAACCATGCGATTTCAGCACATGTCCATTTTGCAGTATATGACTTTTCGATAAAAAATATTTTTTTTCATTACAAGCTTTATTATACAGTGGAAAACGCTGATACTCCAGTACTAAGTTTCCGGTTGCACAACGTATGTAACTATGCGCTTTCAGCACTTGTCCATTTTGCAGTATATGACTTTTCGATAAAAAATTTTTTTTTTCAGTACAAGCTTTATTATACAGTGGAAAACGCTGATACTCCAGTAATGAGTTTGCGGTTGCACAACGTATGTAACTATGCGATTTCAGCACTTGTCGATTTTGCAGTATATGACTTTTCGATAAAAAATATTTTTTTTTAGAACAAGCTTTATTATACAGTGGAAAACGCTGGTACTCCAGTATTGCTTTTGCGGTTGCACAATGTATGTAACCATGCTATTTCAGCACTTGTCCATTTTGCAGTATATGACTTTTCGATAAAAAATTTTTTTTTTCTGTACAAGCTTTATTATACAGTGGAGAACGCTGATACTCCAGTACTGAGTTTGCGGTTGCACAACGTATGTAACCATGCGATTTCAGCACTTGTCCATTTTGCAGTATATGACTTTTCGATAAAAAATATTTTTTTTCATTACAAGCTTTATTATACAGTGGAAAACGCTAATACTCCAGTATTGCGTTTGCGGTTGCACAACGTATGTAACTATGCGATTTCAGCACTTGTCCATTTTGCAGTATATGACTTTTCGATCAAAAATATTTTTTTTCATTACAAGCTTTATTATACAGTGGAAAACGCTGATACTCCAGTACTGAGTTTGCGGTTGCACAACGTATGTAACTATGCGCTTTCAGCACTTGTCCATTTTGCAGTATATGACTTTTCGATAAAAAATATTTTTTTTCTTTACAAGCTTTATTATACAGTGGAAAACGCTGATACTCCAGTACTGAGTTTGCGGTTGCACAACGTATGTAACTGTGCGATTTCAGCACTTGTCCATTTTGCAGTATATGACTTTTCGATAAAAAATATTTTTTTTCAGTACAAGCTTAATTATACAGTGGAAAACGCTGATACTCCAATATTGCTTTTGCGGTTGCACAACGTATGTAACTGTGCGATTTCAGCACTTGTCCATTTTGCAGGAAATGACTTTTCGATAAAAAATATTTTTTTTCATTACAAGCTTTACTATACAGTGGAAAACGCTGATACTCCAGTATTGCGTTTGCGGTTGCACAACGTATGTAACATATGCGCTTTCAACACTTGTCCATTTTGCAGTATATGACTTTTCGATAAAAAATATTTTTTTTCAGTACAAGCTTTATTATACAGTGGAAAACGTTGATAATCCAGTACTGAGTTTGCGGTTGCACAACGTATGTAACCATGCGATTTCAGCACTTGTCCATTTTGCAGTATATGACTTTTCGATAAAAAATATTTTTTTTCATTACAAGCTTTATTATACAGTGGAAAACGCTGATACTCCAGTACTGAGTTTGCGGTTGCACAACGTATGTAACCATGCGATTTCAGCACATGTCCATTTTGCAGTATATGACTTTTCGATCAAAAATATTTTTTTTCAGTACAAGCTTTATTATACAGTGGAAAACGCTGATACTCCAGTACTGAGTTTGCGGTTGCACGACGTATGTAACTATGCGATTTCAGCACTTGTCCATTTTGCAGTATATGACTTTTCGATAAAAAATATTTTTTTTTAGTACAAGCTTTATTATACTGTGGAAAATGCTGGTACTCCAGTATTGCTTTTGCGGTTGCACAACGTATGTAACTATGCGATTTCAGCACTTGTCCATTTTGCAGTATATGACTTTCCGATAAAAAATATTTTTTTTTTGTACAAGCTTTATTATACAGTGGAAAACGCTGATACTCCAGTACTGAGTTTGCGGTTGCACAACGTATGTAACCATGCGATTTCAGCACATGTCCATTTTGCAGTATATGACTTTTCGATAAAAAATATTTTTTTTCATTACAAGCTTTATTATACAGTGGAAAACGCTGATACTCCAGTACCAAGTTTGCGGTTGCACAACGTATGTAACTATGCGCATTCAGCACTTGTCCATTTTGCAGTATATGACTTTTCGATAAAAAATATTTTTTTTTAGTACAAGCTTTATTATACAGTGGAAAACGCTGGTACTCCAGTATTGCTTTTGCGGTTGCACAATGTATGTAACCATGCGATTTCAGCACTTGTCCATTTTGCAGTATATGACTTTTCGATAAAAAATATTTTTTTCTGTACAAGCTTTATTATACAGTGGAAAACGCTGATACTCCAGTACTGAGTTTGCGGTTGCACAACGTATGTAACCATGCGATTTCAGCACATGTCCATTTTGCAGTATATGACTTTTCGATAAAAAATATTTTTTTTCATTACAAGCTTTATTATACAGTGGAAAACGCTAATACTCCAGTATTGCGTTTGCGGTTGCACAACGTATGTAACTATGCGATTTCAGCACTTGTCCATTTTGCAGTATATGACTTTTCGATAAAAAATATTTTTTTTCATTACAAGCTTTATTATACAGTGGAAAACGCTGATACTCCAGTATTGCGTTTGCGGTTGCACAACGTATGTAACTATGCGATTTCAGCACTTGTCCATTTTGCAGTATATGACTTTTCGATAAAAAATATTTTTTTTCATTACAAGCTTTATTATACAGTGGAAAACGCTGATACTCCAGTACTGAGTTTGCGGTTGCACAACGTATGTGACTATGCGATTTCAACACTTGTCCATTTTGCAGTATATGACTTTTCGATAAAAAATATTTTTTTTTAGTACAAGCTTTAATTTATTATACAGTGGAAAACGCTGATACTCCAGTACTGAGTTTGCGGTTGCACAACGTATGTAACTATGCGATTTCAGCACTTGTCCATTTTGCAGTATATGACTTTTCGATAAAATATATTTTTTTTCTGTACAAGTTTATTATACAGTGGAAAACGCTGATACTCCAGTACTGAGTTTGCGGTTGCACAACGTATGTAACTATGCGATTTCAGCACTTGTCCATTTTGCAGTATATGACTTTTCGATAAAAAATATTTTTTTTCATTACAAGCTTTATTATACAGTGGAAAACGCTGATACTCCAGTATTGCGTTTGCGGTTGCACAACGTATGTAACTATGCGCTTTCAGCACTTGTCCATTTTGCACTATATGACTTTTCGTGAAAAAATATTTTTTTTCAGTACAAGCTTTATTATACAGTGAAAAACGCTGGTACTCCAGTATTGCTTTTGCGGTTGCACAACGTATGTAACTATGCGATTTCAGCACTTGTCCATTTTGCAGTATATGACTTTTCGATAAAAAATATTTTTTTTCAGTACAAGCTTTATTGTACAGTGGAAAACGCTGATACTCCAGTACTAAGTTTGCGGTTGCACAACGTATGTAACCATGCGATTTCAGCACTTGTCCATTTTGCAGTATATGACTTTTCGATAAAAAATATTTTTTTTCAGTACAAGCTTTATTATACAGTGGTAAACGCTGATACTCCAGTATTGCTTTTGCGGTTGCACAACGTATGTAACTGTGCGATTTCAGCACTTGTCCATTTTGCAGTATATGACTTTTCGATAAAAAATATTTTTTTTCAGTACAAGCTTTATTATACAGTGGAAAACGCTGATACTCCAGTACTGAGTTTGCGGTTGCACAACGTATGTAACTATGCGATTTCAGCACTTGTCCATTTTGCAGTATATGACTTTTCGATAAAAAATATTTTTTTTCAGTACAAGCTTTATTATACAGTGGAAAACGCTGATACTCCAGTATTGCTTTTGCGGTTGCACAACGTATGTAACCATGCGATTTCAGCACTTGTCCATTTTGCAGTATATGACTTTTCGATAAAAAATATTTTTTTTCATTACAAGCTTTATTATACAGTGGAAAACGCTGATACTCCAGTATTGCGTTTGCGGTTGCACAACGTATGTAACTATGCGCTTTCAGCACTTGTCGATTTTGCAGTATATGACTTTTCGATAAAAAATATTTTTTTTCATTACAAGCTTTATTATACAGTGGAAAACGCTAATACTCCAGTATTGCGTTTGCGGTTGCACAACGTATGTAACAATGCGATTTCAGCACTTGTCCATTTTGCAGTATATGACTTTTCGATAAAAAATATTTTTTTTCAGTACAAGCTTTATTATACAGTGGAAAACGCTGATACTCCAGTAATGAGTTTGCGGTTGCACAACGTATGTAACTATGCGCTTTCAGCACTTGTCCATTTTGCAGTATATGACTTTTCGATAAAAAATATTTTTTTTTAGTACAAGCTTTATTATACAGTGGAAAACGCTGGTACTCCAGTATTGCTTTTGCGGTTGCACAACGTATGTAACCATGCGATTTCAGCACTTGTCCATTTTGCAGTATATGACTTTTCGATAAAAAATATTTTTTTTCTGTACAAGCTTTATTATACAGTGGAAAACGCTGATACTCCAGTACTGAGTTTGCGGTTGCACAACGTATGTAACCATGCGATTTCAGCACTTGACCATTTTGCAGTATATGACTTTTCGATAAAAAATATTTTTTTTCATTACAAGCTTTATTATACAGTGGAAAACGCTGATACTCCAGTACTGAGTTTGCGGTTGCACAACGTATGTGACTATGCGATTTCAGCACTTGTCCATTTTGCAGTATATGACTTTTCGATAAAAAATATTTTTTTTCATTACAAGCTTTATTATACAGTGGAAAACGCTGATACTCCAGTACTGAGTTTGCGGTTGCACAACGTATGTAACTATGCGATTTCAGCACTTGTCCATTTTGCAGTATATGACTTTTCGATAAAAAATGTTTTTTTTACAGTACAAGCTTTATTACACAGTGGAAAACGCTGATACTCCAGCACTGAGTTTGCGGTTGCACAACGTATGTAACTATGCGATTTCAGCACTTGTCCATTTTGCAGTATATGACTTTTCGATAAAAAATGTTTTTTTTACAGTACAAGCTTTATTACACAGTGGAAAACGCTGGTACTCCAGTATTGCTTTTGCGGTTGCACAACGTATGTAACCATGCGATTTCAGCACTTGTCCATTTTGCAGTATATGACTTTTCGATCAAAAATATTTTTTTTCTGTACAAGCTTTATTATACAGTGGAAAACGCTGATACTCCAGTACTGAGTTTGCGGTTGCACAACGTATGTAACCATGCGATTTCAGCACTTGTCCATTTTGCAGTATATGACTTTTCGATAAAAAATATTTTTTTTCATTACAAGCTTTATTATACAGTGGAAAACGCTGATACTCCAGTACTGAGTTTGCGGTTGCACAACGTATGTGACTATGCGATTTCAGCACTTGTCCATTTTGCAGTATATGACTTTTCGATAAAAAATATTTTTTTTCATTACAAGCTTTATTATAAAGTGGAAAACGCTGATACTCCAGTACTGAGTTTGCGGTTGCACAACGTATGTAACTATGCGATTTCAGCACTTGTCCATTTTGCAGTATATGACTTTTCGATAAAAAATGTTTTTTTTACAGTACAAGCTTTATTACACAGTGGAAAACGCTGATACTCCAGCACTGAGTTTGCGGTTGCACAACGTATGTAACTATGCGATTTCAGCACTTGTCCATTTTGCAGTATATGACTTTTCGATAAAAAATATTTTTTTTCAGTACAAGCTTTATTATACAGTGGTAAACGCTGATACTCCAGTATTGCTTTTGCGGTTGCACAACGTATGTGACTGTGCGATTTCAGCACTTGTCCATTTTGCAGTATATGACTTTTCGATAAAAAATATTTTTTTTCATTACAAGCTTTATTATACAGTGGAAAACGCTGATACTCCAGTACTGAGTTTGCGGTTGAACAACGTATGTAACTATGCGCTTTCAGCACTTATCCATTTTGCAGTATATGACTTTTCGATAAAAAATATTTTTTTTCATTACAAGCTTTATTATACAGTGGAAAACGCTGATACTCCAGTACTGAGTTTGCGGTTGCACAACGTATGTAACTATGCGATTTCAGCACTTGTCCATTTTGCAGTATATGACTTTTCGATAAAAAATATTTTTTTTCAGTACAAGCTTTATTGTACAGTGGAAAACGCTGATACTCCAGTACTAAGTTTGCGGTTGCACAACGTATGTAACCATGCGATTTCAGCACTTGTCCATTTTGCAGTATATGACTTTTCGATAAAAAATATTTTTTTTCAGTACAAGCTTTATTATACAGTGGTAAACGCTGATACTCCAGTATTGCTTTTGCGGTTGCACAACGTATGTAACTGTGCGATTTCAGCACTTGTCCATTTTGCAGTATATGACTTTTCGATAAAAAATATTTTTTTTCAGTACAAGCTTTATTATACAGTGGAAAACGCTGATACTCCAGTACTGAGTTTGCGGTTGCACAACGTATGTAACTATGCGATTTCAGCACTTGTCCATTTTGCAGTATATGACTTTTCGATAAAAAATATTTTTTTTCAGTACAAGCTTTATTATACAGTGGAAAACGCTGATACTCCAGTATTGCTTTTGCGGTTGCACAACGTATGTAATCATGCGATTTCAGCACTTGTCCATTTTGCAGTATATGACTTTTCGATAAAAAATATTTTTTTTCATTACAAGCTTTATTATACAGTGGAAAACGCTGATACTCCAGTATTGCGTTTGCGGTTGCACAACGTATGTAACTATGCGCTTTCAGCACTTGTCGATTTTGCAGTATATGACTTTTCGATAAAAAATATTTTTTTTCATTACAAGCTTTATTATACAGTGGAAAACGCTGATACTCCAGTATTGCGTTTGCGGTTGCACAACGTATGTAACTATGCGATTTCAGCACTTGTCCATTTTGCAGTATATGACTTTTCGATAAAAAATATTTTTTTTCAGTACAAGCTTTTATCCAGTGGAAAACGCTGATACTCCAGTAATGAGTTTGCGGTTGCACAACGTATGTAACTATGCGCTTTCAGCACTTGTCCATTTTGCAGTATATGACTTTTCGATAAAAAATATTTTTTTTTAGTACAAGCTTTATTATACAGTGGAAAACGCTGGTACTCCAGTATTGCTTTTGCGGTTGCACAACGTATGTAACCATGCGATTTCAGCACTTGTCCATTTTGCAGTATATGACTTTTCGATAAAAAATATTTTTTTTCTGTACAAGCTTTATTATACAGTGGAAAACGCTGATACTCCAGTACTGAGTTTGCGGTTGCACAACGTATGTAACCATGCGATTTCAGCACTTGACCATTTTGCAGTATATGACTTTTCGATAAAAAATATTTTTTTTCATTACAAGCTTTATTATACAGTGGAAAACGCTGATACTCCAGTACTGAGTTTGCGGTTGCACAACGTATGTGACTATGCGATTTCAGCACTTGTCCATTTTGCAGTATATGACTTTTCGATAAAAAATATTTTTTTTCATTACAAGCTTTATTATACAGTGGAAAACGCTGATACTCCAGTACTGAGTTTGCGGTTGCACAACGTATGTAACTATGCGATTTCAGCACTTGTCCATTTTGCAGTATATGACTTTTCGATAAAAAATGTTTTTTTTACAGTACAAGCTTTATTACACAGTGGACAACGCTGATACTCCAGCACTGAGTTTGCGGTTGCACAACGTATGTAACTATGCGATTTCAGCACTTGTCCATTTTGCAGTATATGACTTTTCGATAAAAAATGTTTTTTTTACAGTACAAGCTTTATTACACAGTGGAAAACGCTGGTACTCCAGTATTGCTTTTGCGGTTGCACAACGTATGTAACCATGCGATTTCAGCACTTGTCCATTTTGCAGTATATGACTTTTCGATCAAAAATATTTTTTTTCTGTACAAGCTTTATTATACAGTGGAAAACGCTGATACTCCAGTACTGAGTTTGCGGTTGCACAACGTATGTAACCATGCGATTTCAGCACTTGTCCATTTTGCAGTATATGACTTTTCGATA
The DNA here is from genome assembly GCF_947561715.1 of Ascidia mentula. Lineage (NCBI taxonomy): Eukaryota > Metazoa > Chordata > Ascidiacea > Phlebobranchia > Ascidiidae > Ascidia > Ascidia mentula. The sequence continues at coordinate 6,848,957 of NC_138574.1, read as the reverse complement.
AAAAATATTTTTTTTCATTACAAGCTTTATTATACAGTGGAAAACGCTGATACTCCAGTACTGAGTTTGCGGTTGCACAACGTATGTGACTATGCGATTTCAGCACTTGTCCATTTTGCAGTATATGACTTTTCGATAAAAAATGTTTTTTTTCATTACAAGCTTTATTATACAGTGGAAAACGCTGATACTCCAGTACTGAGTTTGCGGTTGCACAACGTATGTAACTATGCGATTTCAGCACTTGTCCATTTTGCAGTATATGACTTTTCGATAAAAAATGTTTTTTTTACAGTACAAGCTTTATTACACAGTGGAAAACGCTGATACTCCAGCACTGAGTTTGCGGTTGCACAACGTATGTAACTATGCGATTTCAGCACTTGTCCATTTTGCAGTATATGACTTTTCGATAAAAAATGTTTTTTTTACAGTACAAGCTTTATTACACAGTGGAAAACGCTGGTACTCCAGTATTGCTTTTGCGGTTGCACAACGTATGTAACCATGCGATTTCAGCACTTGTCCATTTTGCAGTATATGACTTTTCGATCAAAAATATTTTTTTTCTGTACAAGCTTTATTATACAGTGGAAAACGCTGATACTCCAGTACTGAGTTTGCGGTTGCACAACGTATGTAACCATGCGATTTCAGCACTTGTCCATTTTGCAGTATATGACTTTTCGATAAAAAATATTTTTTTTCATTACAAGCTTTATTATACAGTGGAAAACGCTGATACTCCAGTACTGAGTTTGCGGTTGCACAACGTATGTGACTATGCGATTTCAGCACTTGTCCATTTTGCAGTATATGACTTTTCGATAAAAAATATTTTTTTTCATTACAAGCTTTATTATACAGTGGAAAACGCTGATACTCCAGTACTGAGTTTGCGGTTGCACAACGTATGTAACTATGCGATTTCAGCACTTGTCCATTTTGCAGTATATGACTTTTCGATAAAAAATGTTTTTTTTACAGTACAAGCTTTATTACACAGTGGAAAACGCTGATACTCCAGCACTGAGTTTGCGGTTGCACAACGTATGTAACTATGCGATTTCAGCACTTGTCCATTTTGCAGTATATGACTTTTCGATAAAAAATATTTTTTTTCAGTACAAGCTTTATTATACAGTGGTAAACGCTGATACTCCAGTATTGCTTTTGCGGTTGCACAACGTATGTGACTGTGCGATTTCAGCACTTGTCCATTTTGCAGTATATGACTTTTCGATAAAAAATATTTTTTTTCATTACAAGCTTTATTATACAGTGGAAAACGCTGATACTCCAGTACTGAGTTTGCGGTTGAACAACGTATGTAACTATGCGCTTTCAGCACTTATCCATTTTGCAGTATATGACTTTTCGATAAAAAATATTTTTTTTCATTACAAGCTTTATTATACAGTGGAAAACGCTGATACTCCAGTACTGAGTTTGCGGTTGCACAACGTATGTAACTATGCGATTTCAGCACTTGTCCATTTTGCAGTATATGACTTTTCGATAAAAAATATTTTTTTTCAGTACAAGCTTTATTGTACAGTGGAAAACGCTGATACTCCAGTACTAAGTTTGCGGTTGCACAACGTATGTAACCATGCGATTTCAGCACTTGTCCATTTTGCAGTATATGACTTTTCGATAAAAAATATTTTTTTTCAGTACAAGCTTTATTATACAGTGGTAAACGCTGATACTCCAGTATTGCTTTTGCGGTTGCACAACGTATGTAACTGTGCGATTTCAGCACTTGTCCATTTTGCAGTATATGACTTTTCGATAAAAAATATTTTTTTTCAGTACAAGCTTTATTATACAGTGGAAAACGCTGATACTCCAGTACTGAGTTTGCGGTTGCACAACGTATGTCACTATGCGATTTCAGCACTTGTCCATTTTGCAGTATATGACTTTTCGATAAAAAATATTTTTTTTCAGTACAAGCTTTATTATACAGTGGAAAACGCTGATACTCCAGTATTGCTTTTGCGGTTGCACAACGTATGTAACCATGCGATTTCAGCACTTGTCCATTTTGCAGTATATGACTTTTCGATAAAAAATATTTTTTTTCATTACAAGCTTTATTAAACAGTGGAAAACGCTGATACTCCAGTATTGCGTTTGCGGTTGCACAACGTATGTAACTATGCGCTTTCAGCACTTGTCGATTTTGCAGTATATGACTTTTCGATAAAAAATATTTTTTTTCATTACAAGCTTTATTATACAGTGGAAAACGCTAATACTCCAGTATTGCGTTTGCGGTTGCACAACGTATGTAACTATGCGATTTCAGCACTTGTCCATTTTGCAGTATATGACTTTTCGATAAAAAATATTTTTTTTCAGTACAAGCTTTATTATACAGTGGAAAACGCTGATACTCCAGTAATGAGTTTGCGGTTGCACAACGTATGTAACTATGCGCTTTCAGCACTTGTCCATTTTGCAGTATATGACTTTTCGATAAAAAATATTTTTTTTTAGTACAAGCTTTATTATACAGTGGAAAACGCTGGTACTCCAGTATTGCTTTTGCGGTTGCACAACGTATGTAACCATGCGATTTCAGCACTTGTCCATTTTGCAGTATATGACTTTTCGATAAAAAATATTTTTTTTCTGTACAAGCTTTATTATACAGTGGAAAACGCTGATACTCCAGTACTGAGTTTGCGGTTGCACAACGTATGTAACCATGCGATTTCAGCACTTGACCATTTTGCAGTATATGACTTTTCGATAAAAAATATTTTTTTTCATTACAAGCTTTATTATACAGTGGAAAACGCTGATACTCCAGTACTGAGTTTGCGGTTGCACAACGTATGTGACTATGCGATTTCAGCACTTGTCCATTTTGCAGTATATGACTTTTCGATAAAAAATATTTTTTTTCATTACAAGCTTTATTATACAGTGGAAAACGCTGATACTCCAGCACTGAGTTTGCGGTTGCACAACGTATGTAACTATGCGATTTCAGCACTTGTCCATTTTGCAGTATATGACTTTTCGATAAAAAATGTTTTTTTTACAGTACAAGCTTTATTACACAGTGGAAAACGCTGGTACTCCAGTATTGCTTTTGCGGTTGCACAACGTATGTAACCATGCGATTTCAGCACTTGTCCATTTTGCAGTATATGACTTTTCGATCAAAAATATTTTTTTTCTGTACAAGCTTTATTATACAGTGGAAAACGCTGATACTCCAGTACTGAGTTTGCGGTTGCACAACGTATGTAACTATGCGATTTCAGCACTTGTCCATTTTGCAGTATATTACTTTTCGATAAAAAATATTTTTTTTTATACCGTGGAAAACGCTGATACTCCAGTATTGCTTTTGCTGTTGCACAACGTATGTAACTGTGCGATTTCAGCACTTGTCCATTTTGCAGTATATGACTTTTCGATAAAAAATATTTTTTTTCATTACAAGCTTTATTATACAGTGGAAAACGCTGATACTCCAGTACTGAGTTTGCGGTTGAACAACGTATGTAACTATGCGCTTTCAGCACTTATCCATTTTGCAGTATATGACTTTTCGATAAAAAATATTTTTTTTCATTACAAGCTTTATTATACAGTGGAAAACGCTGATACTCCAGTACCGAGTTTGCGGTTGCACAACGTATGTAACTATGCGATTTCAGCACTTGTCCATTTTGCAGTATATGACTTTTCGATCAAAAATATTTTTTTTCAGTACAAGCTTTATTATACAGTGGAAAACGCTGATACTCCAGTACTGAGTTTGCGGTTGCACAACGTATGTAACCATGCGATTTCAGCACTTGTCCATTTTGCAATATATGACTTTTCGATAAAAAATATTTTTTTTCAGAACAAGCTTTATTATACAGTGGAAAACGCTGATACTCCAGTACTGAGTTTGCGGTTGCACAACGTATGTAACCATGCGATTTCAGCACATGTCCAATTTGCAGTATATGACTTTTCGATAAAAAATATTTTTTTTCAGTACAAGCTTTATTATACAGTGGAAAACGCTGATACTCCAGTATTGCTTTTGCGGTTGCACAACGTATGTAACTGTGCGATTTCAGCACTTGTCCATTTTGCAGGAAATGACTTTTCGATAAAAAATATTTTTTTTCATTACAAGCTTTACTATACAGTGGAAAACGCTGATACTCCAGTATTGCGTTTGCGGTTGCACAACGTATGTAACATATGCGCTTTCAGCACTTGTCCATTTTGCAGTATATGACTTTTCTATAAAAAATATTTTTTTTCAGTACAAGCTTTATTATACAGTGGAAAACGCTGATACTCCAGTACTGAGTTTCCGGTTGCACAACGTATGTAACCATGCGATTTCAGCACATGTCCATTTTGCAGTATATGACTTTTCGATCAAAAATATTTTTTTTCAGTACAAGCTTTATTATACAGTGGAAAACGCTGATACTCCAGTACTGAGTTTGCGGTTGCACAACTTATGTAACTATGCGCTTTCAGCACTTGTCCATTTTGCAGTATATGACTTTTCGATAAAAAATATTTTTTTCAGTACAAGCTTTATTATACAGTGGAAAACGCTGATACTCCAGTACTGAGTTTGCGGTTGCACAACGTATGTAACCATGCGATTTCAGCACTTGTCCATTTTGCAGTATATGACTTTTCGATAAAAAATATTTTTTTTCAGTGCAAGCTTTATTATACAGTGGAAAACGCTGATACTCTAGTACTGAGTTTGCGGTTGCACAACGTATGTAACTATGCGATTTCAGCACATGTCCATTTTGCAGTATATGACTTTTCGATAAAAAATATTTTTTTTCATTACAAGCTTTATTATACAGTGGAAAACGCTGATACTCCAGTATTGCGTTTGCGGTTGCACAACGTATGTAACTGTGCGATTTCAGCACTTGTCCATTTTGCAGTATATGACTTTTCGATAAAAAATTTTTTTTTTCAGTACAAGCTTTATTATACAGTGGAAAACGCTGATACTCCAGTATTGCGTTTGCGGTTGCACAACGTATGTAACTATGCGCTTTCAGCACTTGTCCATTTTGCAGTATATGACTTTTCGATAAAAAATATTTTTTTTCAGCACAAGCTTTATTATACAGTGGAAAACGCTGATACTCCAGTACTAAGTTTGCGGTTGCACAACGTATGTAACCATGCGATTTCAGCACTTGTCCATTTTGCAGTATATGACTTTTCGATAAAAAATATTTTTTTTCAGTACAAGCTTTATTATACAGTGGTAAACTCTGATACTCCAGTACTGAGTTTGCGGTTGCACAACGTATGTAACCATGCGATTTCAGCACTTGTCCATTTTGCAGTATATGACTTTTCGATAAAAAATATTTTTTTTCAGCACAAGCTTTATTATACAGTGGAAAACGCTGATACTCCAGTACTAAGTTTGCGGTTGCACAACGTATGTAACCATGCGATTTCAGCACTTGTCCATTTTGCAGTATATGACTTTTCGATAAAAATTTTTTTTTTCAGTACAAGCTTTATTATACAGTGGTAAACTCTGATACTCCAGTACTGAGTTTGCGGTTGCACAACGTATGTAACCATGCGATTTCAGCACTTGTCCATTTTGCAGTATATGACTTTTCGATAAAAAATATTTTTTTTCAGCACAAGCTTTATTATACAGTGGAAAACGCTGATACTCCAGTACTAAGTTTGCGGTTGCACAACGTATGTAACCATGCGATTTCAGCACTTGTCCATTTTGCAGTATATGACTTTTCGATAAAATATATTTTTTTTCAGTACAAGCTTTGTTATACAGTGGAAAACGCTGATAATCCAGTACTGAGTTTGCGGTTGCACAACGTATGTAACCATGCGATTTCAGCACTTGTCCATTTTGCAGTATATGACTTTTCGATAAAAAATATTTTTTTTCAGAACAAGCTTTATTATACAGTGGAAAACGCTGATACTCCAGTACTGAGTTTGCGGTGGCAAAACGTATGTAACCATGCGATTTCAGCACATGTCCATTTTGCAGTATATGACTTTTCGATCAAAAATATTTTTTTTCATTACAAGCTTTATTATACAGTGGAAAACGCTGATACTCCAGTACTGAGTTTGCGGTTGCACGACGTATGTAACTATGCGATTACAGCACTTGTCCATTTTGCAGTATATGACTTTTCGATAAAAAATATTTTTTTTTAGTACAAGCTTTATTATACTGTGGAAAATGCTGGTACTCCAGTATTGCTTTTGCGGTTGCACAACGTATGTAACTATGCGATTTCAGCACTTGTCCATTTTGCAGTATATGACTTTCCGATAAAAAATATTTTTTTTCTGTACAAGCTTTATTATACAGTGGAAAACGCTGATACTCCAGTACTGAGTTTGCGGTTGCACAACGTATGTAACCATGCGATTTCAGCACATGTCCATTTTGCAGTATATGACTTTTCGATAAAAAATATTTTTTTTCATTACAAGCTTTATACTGAAAAACGGACAAGTGCTGAAATCGCACAGTTACATACGTAGTGCAACCGCAAAAGCAATACTGGAGTACCAGCGTTTTCCGCTGCATAATAAAAGCTTGTACTGAAAAAAAATATTTTTTATCGAAAAGTCATATAGTTACATACGTTGTGCAACCGCAAACGCAATACTGGAGTATCAGCGTTTTCCACTGTATAATAAAGCTTGTAATGAAAAAAAATATTTTTTATCGAAAAGTCATATACTGCAAAATGGACAAGTGCTGAAATCGCACAGTTACATACGTTGTGCAACCGCAAAAGCAATACTGGAGTATCAGCGTTTTCCACTGTATAATAAAGCTTGTTCAGAAAAAAAATATTTTTTATCGAAAAGTCATATACTGCAAAATGGACAAGTGCTGAAATCGCATGGTTACATACGTTGTGCAACCGCAAACTCAGTACTGGAGTATCAGCGTTTTCCACTGCATAATAAAGCTTGTTCAGAAAAAAAATATTTTTTATCGAAAAGTCATATACTGCAAAATGGACAAGTGCTGAAATCGCATGGTTACATACGTTGTGCAACCGCAAACTCAGTACTGGAGTATCAGCGTTTTCCACTGTATAATAAAGCTTGTACTGAAAAGAAATATTTTTTTGTCGAAAAGTCATATACTGCAAAATGGACAAGTGCTGAAATCGCACAGTTACATATGTTGTGCAACCGCAAAAGCAATTCTGGAGTATCAGCGTTTTCCACTGTATAATAAAGCTTGTACTGAAAAAAAATATTTTTTATCGAAAAGTCATATACTGCAAAATGGACAAGTGCTGAAATCGCATAGTTACATACGTTGTGCAACCGCAAACTCAGTACTGGAGTATCACCGTTTTCCACTGTATAATAAAGCTTGTACTGAAAAAAAATATTTTTTCAAAAGTCATATACTGCAAAATGGACATGTGCTGAAATCGCATGGTTACATACGTTGTGCAACCGCAAACTCAGTACTGGAGTATCAGCGTTTTCCACTGTATAATAAAGCTTGTATTGAAAAAAAATATTTTTTGTCGAAAAGTCATATACTGCAAAATGGACAAGTACTGAAAGCGCATAGTTACATACGTTGTGCAACCGCTAACGCAATACTGGAGTATCAGCGTTTTCCACTGTATAGTAAAGCTTGTAATGAAAAAAAATATTTTTTATCGAAAAGTCATATACTGCAAAATAGACAAGTGCTGAAATCGCATAGTTACATACGTTGTGCAACCGCAAACTCAGTACTGGAGTATCAGCGTATTCCACTGTATAATAAAGCTTGTACAGAAAAAAAATATTTTTTATCGAAAAGTCATATACTGCAAAATGGACAAGTGCTGAAATCGCATGGTTACATACGTTGTGCAACCGCAAACTCAGTACTGGAGTATCAGCGTTTTCCACTGTGTAATAAAGCTTGTACTGAAAAAAAATATTTTTTATCGAAAAGTCATATACTGCAAAATGGACATGTGCTGAAAGCGCATAGTTACATACGTTGTGCAACCGCAAACGCAATACTGGAGTATCAGCGTTTTCCACTGTATAATAAAGCTTGTAATGAAAAAAAATATTTTTTATCGAAAAGTCATATCCTGCAAAATGGACAAGTGCTGAAATCGCATAGTTACATACGTTGTGCAACCGCAAACTCAGTACTGGAGTATCAGCGTTTTCCACTGTATAGTAAAGCTTGTAATGAAAAAAAATATTTTTTATCGAAAAGTCATATACTGCAAAATAGACAAGTGCTGAAATCGCATAGTTACATACGTTGTGCAACCGCAAACTCAGTACTGGAGTATCAGCGTATTCCACTGTATAATAAAGCTTGTACAGAAAAAAAATATTTTTTATCGAAAAGTCATATACTGCAAAATGGACAAGTGCTGAAATCGCATAGTTACATACGTTGTGCAACCGCAAACTCAGTACTGGAGTATCAGCGTTTTCCACTGTATAATAAAGCTTGTACTGAAAAAAAATATTTTTTATCGAAAAGTCATATACTGCAAAATGGACATGTGCTGAAATCGCATGGTTACATACGTTGTGCAACCGCAAACTCAGTACTGGAGTATCAGCGTTTTCCACTGTATAATAAAGCTTGTACTGAAAAAAAATATTTTTTATCGAAAAGTCATATACTGCAAAATGGACAAGTACTGAAAGCGCATAGTTACATACGTTGTGCAACCGCAAACGCAATACTGGAGTATCAGCGTTTTCCACTGTATAATAAAGCTTGTACTGAAAAAAAATATTTTTTATCGAAAAGTCATATACTGCAAAATGGACAAGTGCTGAAATCGCACAGTTACATACGTTGTGCAACCGCAAAAGCAATACTGGAGTATCAGCGTTTTCCACTGTATAATAAAGCTTGTACTGAAAAAAAATATTTTTTATCGAAAAGTCATATACTGCAAAATGGACAAGTGCTGAAATCGCACAGTTGCATACGTTGTGCAACCGCAAACTCAGTACTGGAGTATCAGCGTTTTCCACTGTATAATAAAGCTTCTACTGAAAAAAAATATTTTTTATCGAAAAGTCATATACTGCAAAATGGACATGTGCTGAAATCGAATGGTTACATACGTTGTGCAACCGCAAACTCAGTACTGGAGTATGGGCGTTTTCCACTGTATAATAAAGCTTGTACTGAAAAAAAATATTATTTATCGAAAAGTCATATACTGCAAAATGGACAAGTGCTGAAAGCGCATAGTTACATACGTTGTGCAACCGCAAACGCAATACTGGAGTATCAGCGTTTTCCACTGTATAATAAAGCTTGTACTGAAAAAAAATATTTTTTATCGAAAAGTCATATACTGCAAAATGGACAAGTGCTGAAATCGCACAGTTACATACGTTGTGCAACCGCAAAAGCAATACTGGTGTATCAGCGTTTTCCACTGTATAATAAAGCTTGTAATGAATAAAAATATTTTTTATCGAAAAGTCATATACTGCAAAATGGACAAGTGCTGAAATCGCATAGTTACATACGTTGTGCAACCGCAAACTCAGTACTGGAGTATCAGCGTTTTCCACTGTATAATAAAGCTTGTACTGAAAAAAAATATTTTTTATCGAAAAGTCATATACTGCAAAATGGACATGTGCTGAAATCGCGTGGTTACATACGTTGTGCAACCGCAAACTCAGTACTGGAGTATCAGCGTTTTCCACTGTATAATAAAGCTTGTACTGAAAAAAAATATTTTTTATCGAAAAGTCATATACTGCAAAATAGACAAGTGCTGAAATCGCATAGTTACATACGTTGTGCAACCGCAAACTCAGTACTGGAGTATCAGCGTTTTCCACTGTATAGTAAAGCTTGTAATGAAAAAAAATATTTTTTATCGAAAAGTCATATACTGCAAAATGGACAAGCGCTGAAATCGCATAGTTACATACGTTGTGCAACCGCAAACTCAGTACTGGAGTATCAGCGTTTTCCACTGTATAATAAAGCTTATACTGAAAAAAAAAATTTTTTATTGAAAAGTCATATACTGCAAAATGGACAAGTGCTGAAATCGCATAGTTACATACGTTGTGCAGCCGCAAACTCAGTACTGGAGTATCAGCGTTTTCCACTGTATAATAAAGCTTGTACTGAAAAAAAATATTTTTTATCGAAAAGTCATATACTGCAAAATGGACAAGTGCTGAAATCGCATAGTTACATACGTTGTGCAACCGCAAACTCAGTACTGGAGTATCACCGTTTTCCACTATATAATAAAGCTTGTACTGAAAAAAAATATTTTTTATCGAAAAGTCATATATACTGCAAAATGGACAAGTGCTGAAAGCGCATAGTTACATACCTTGTGCAACCGCAAACGCAATACTGGAGTATCAGCGTTTTCCACTGTATAATAAAGCTTGTAATGAAAAAAAATATTTTTTATCGAAAAGTCATATCCTGCAAAATGGACAAGTGCTGAAATCGCATAGTTACATACGTTGTGCAACCGCAAACTCAGTACTGGAGTATCAGCGTTTTCCACTGTATAGTAAAGCTTGTAATGAAAAAAAATATTTTTTATCGAAAAGTCATATACTGCAAAATGGACAAGCGCTGAAATCGCATAGTTACATACGTTGTGCAACCGCAAACTCAGTACTGGAGTATCAGCGTTTTCCACTGTATAATAAAGCTTATACTGAAAAAAAAAATTTTTTATTGAAAAGTCATATACTGCAAAATGGACAAGTGCTGAAATCGCATAGTTACATACGTTGTGCAGCCGCAAACTCAGTACTGGAGTATCAGCGTTTTCCACTGTATAATAAAGCTTGTACAGAAAAAAAATATTTTTTATCGAAAAGTCATATACTGCAAAATGGACATGTGCTGAAATCGCATGGTTACATACGTTGTGCAACCGCAAACTCAGTACTGGAGTATCAGCGTTTTCCACTGTATAATAAAGCTTGTAATGAAAAAAAATATTTTTTATCGAAAAGTCATATACTGCAAAATGGACAAGTGCTGAAATCGCATAGTTACATACGTTGTGCAACCGCAAACTCAGTACTGGAGTATCAGCGTTTTCCACTGTATAATAAAGCTTGTACAGAAAAAAATATTTTTTATCGAAAAGTCATATACTGCAAAATGGACAAGTGCTGAAATCGCATAGTTACATACGTTGTGCAACCGCAAAAGCAATACTGGAGTACCAGCGTTTTCCACTGTATAATAAAGCTTGTACTAAAAAAAAATATTTTTTATCGAAAAGTCATATACTGCAAAATGGACAAGTGCTGAAATCGCATAGTTACATACGTTGTGCAACCGTAAACTCAGTACTGGAGTATCAGCGTTTTCCAAAGTATAATAAAGCTTGTACTGAAAAAAAATATTTTTTATCGAAAAGTCATATACTGCAAAATGGACATGTGCTGAAATCGCATGGTTACATACGTTGTGCAACCGCAAACTCAGTACTGGAGTATCAGCGTTTTCCACTGTATAATAAAGATTGTACTGAAAAAAAATATTTTTTTTCGAAAAGTCATATACTGCAAAATGGACAAGTGCCTTAATCGCATGGTTACATACGTTGTGCAACCACAAACTCAGTACTGGAGTATCAGCGTTTTCCACTGTATAATAAAGCTTGTACTGAAAAAAAATATTTTTTATCGAAAAGTCATATACTGCAAAATGGAAAAGTGCTGAAATCGCATGGTTACATACGTTGTGCAACCGCAAACTCAGTACTGGAGTATCAGCGTTTTCCACTGTATAATAAAGCTTGTACTGAAAAAAAATATTTTTTAACGAAAAGTCATATACTGCAAAATGGACAAGTACTGAAAGCGCATAGTTACATACGTTGTGCAACCGCAAACGCAATAATGGAGTATCAGCGTTTTCCACTGTATAGTAAAGCTTGTAATGAAAAAAAATATTTTTTATCGAAAAGTCATATACTGCAAAATAGACAAGTGCTGAAATCGCATAGTTACATACGTTGTGCAACCGCAAACTCAGTACTGGAGTATCAGCGTATTCCACTGTATAATAAAGCTTGTACAGAAAAAAAATATTTTATATCGAAAAGTCATATACTGCAAAATGGACAAGTGCTGAAATCGCATGGTTACATACGTTGTGCAACCGCAAACTCAGTACTGGAGTATCAGCGTTTTCCACTGTATAATAAAGCTTGTACTGAAAAAAAATAGTTTTTTATCGAAAAGTCATATACTGCAAAATGGACAAGTGCTGAAAGCGCATAGTTACATACGTTGTGCAACCGCAAACGCAATACTGGAGTATCAGCGTTTTCCACTGTATAATAAAGCTTGTACTGAAAAAAAAAATTTTTTATCGAAAAGTCATATACTGCAAAATGGACAAGTGCTGAAATCGCACAGTTACATACGTTGTGCAACCGCAAAAGCAATACTGGAGTATCAGCGTTTTCCACTGTATAATAAAGCTTGTACTGAAAAAAAATATTTTTTATCGAAAAGTCATATACTGCAAAATGGACAAGTGCTGAAATCGCATAGTTACATACGTTGTGCAACCGCAAACTCAGTACTGGAGTATCACCGTTTTCCACTATATAATAAAGCTTGTACTGAAAAAAAATATTTTTTTCAAAAGTCATATACTGCAAAATGGACATGTGCTGAAATCGCATGGTTACATACGTTGTGCAACCGCAAACTCAGTACTGGAGTATCAGCGTTTTCCACTGTATAATAAAGCTTGTACTGAAAAAAAATATTTTTTATCGAAAAGTCATATACTGCAAAATGGACAAGTACTGAAAGCGCATAGTTACATACGTTGTGCAACCGCAAACGCAATACTGGAGTATCAGCGTTTTCCACTGTATAGTAAAGCTTGTAATGAAAAAAAATATTTTTTATCGAAAAGTCATATACTGCAAAATAGACAAGTGCTGAAATCGCATAGTTACATACGTTGTGCAACCGCAAACTCAGTACTGGAGTATCAGCGTATTCCACTGTATAATAAAGCTTGTACAGAAAAAAAATATTTTTTATCGAAAAGTCATATACTGCAAAATGGACAAGTGCTGAAATCGCATGGTTACATACGTTGTGCAACCGCAAACTCAGTACTGGAGTATCAGCGTTTTCCACTGTATAATAAAGCTTGTACTGAAAAAAAATATTTTTTATCGAAAAGTCATATACTGCAAAATGGACAAGTGCTGAAAGCGCATAGTTACATACGTTGTGCAACCGCAAACGCAATACTGGAGTATCAGCGTTTTCCACTGTATAATAAAGCTTGTAATGAAAAAAAATATTTTTTATCGAAAAGTCATATCCTGCAAAATGGACAAGTGCTGAAATCGCATAGTTACATACGTTGTGCAACCGCAAACTCAGTACTGGAGTATCAGCGTTTTCCACTGTATAGTAAAGCTTGTAATGAAAAAAAAAATTTTTTATCGAAAAGTCATATACTGCAAAATGGACAAGTGCTGAAATCGCATAGTTACATACGTTGTGCAACCGCAAACTCAGTACTGGAGTATCAGCGTTTTCCACTGTATAATAAAGCTTATACTGAAAAAAAAAATTTTTTTATTGAAAAGTCATATACTGCAAAATGGACAAGTGCTGAAATCGCATAGTTACATACGTTGTGCAACCGCAAACTCAGTACTGGAGTATCAGCGTTTTCCACTGTATAATAAAGATTGTACTGAAAAAAAATATTTTTCTTCGAAAAGTCATATACTGCAAAATGGACAAGTGCCTCAATCGCATGGTTACATACGTTGTGCAACCACAAACTCAGTACTGGAGTATCAGCGTTTTCCACTGTATAATAAAGCTTGTACTGAAAAAAAATATTTTTTATCGAAAAGTCATATACTGCAAAATGGACATGTGCTGAAATCGCATGGTTACATACGTTGTGCAACCGCAAACTCAGTACTGGAGTATCAGCGTTTTCCACTGTATAATAAAGCTTGTACTGAAAAAAAATATTTTTTATCGAAAAGTCATATACTGCAAAATGGAAAAGTGCTGAAATCGCATGTTTACATAGGTTGTGCAACCGCAAACTCAGTACTGGAGTATCAGCGTTTTCCACTGTATAATAAAGCTTGTACTGAAAAAAAATATTTTTTAACGAAAAGTCATATACTGCAAAATGGACAAGTACTGAAAGCGCATAGTTACATACGTTGTGCAACCGCAAACGCAATACTGGAGTATCAGCGTTTTCCACTGTATAGTAAAGCTTGTAATGAAAAAAAATATTTTTTATCGAAAAGTCATATACTGCAAAATAGACAAGTGCTGAAATCGCATAGTTACATACGTTGTGCAACCGCAAACTCAGTACTGGAGTATCAGCGTATTCCACTGTATAATAAAGCTTGTACAGAAAAAAAATATTTTATATCGAAAAGTCATATACTGCAAAATGGACAAGTGCTGAAATCGCATGGTTACATACGTTGTGCAACCGCAAACTCAGTACTGGAGTATCAGCGTTTTCCACTGTATAATAAAGCTTGTACTGAAAAAAAATATTTTTTATCGAAAAGTCATATACTGCAAAATGGACAAGTGCTGAAAGCGCATAGTTACATACGTTGTGCAACCGCAAACGCAATACTGGAGTATCAGCGTTTTCCACTGTATAATAAAGCTTGTACTGAAAAAAAATATTTTTTATCGAAAAGTCATATACTGCAAAATGGACAAGTGCTGAAATCGCACAGTTACATACCTTGTGCAACTGCAAAAGCAATACTGGAGTATCAGCGTTTTCCACTGTATAATAAAGCTTGTACTGAAAAAAAATATTTTTTATCGAAAAGTCATATACTGCAAAATGGACAAGTGCTGAAATCGCATAGTTACATACGTTGTGCAACCGTAAACTCAGTACTGGAGTATCACCGTTTTCCACTATATAATAAAGCTTGTACTGAAAAAAAATATTTTTTTCAAAAGTCATATACTGCAAAATGGACATGTGCTGAAATCGCATGGTTACATACGTTGTGCAACCGCAAACTCAGTACTGGAGTATCAGCGTTTTCCACTGTATAATAAAGCTTGTACTGAAAAAAAATATTTGTTATCGAAAAGTCATATACTGCAAAATGGACAAGTACTGAAAGCGCATAGTTACATACGTTGTGCAACCGCAAACGCAATACTGGAGTATCAGCGTTTTCCACTGTATAGTAAAGCTTGTAATGAAAAAAAATATTTTTTATCGAAAAGTCATATACTGCAAAATAGACAAGTGCTGAAATCGCATAGTTACATACGTTGTGCAACCGCAAACTCAGTACTGGAGTATCAGCGTATTCCACTGTATAATAAAGCTTGTACAGAAAAAAAATATTTTTTATCGAAAAGTCATATACTGCAAAATGGACAAGTGCTGAAATCGCATGGTTACATACGTTGTGCAACCGCAAACTCAGTACTGGAGTATCAGCGTTTTCCACTGTATAATAAAGCTTGTACTGAAAAAAAATATTTTTTATCGAAAAGTCATATACTGCAAAATGGACAAGTGCTGAAAGCGCATAGTTACATACGTTGTGCAACCGCAAACGCAATACTGGAGTATCAGCGTTTTCCACTGTATAATAAAGCTTGTAATGAAAAAAAATATTTTTTATCGAAAAGTCATATCCTGCAAAATGGACAAGTGCTGAAATCGCATAGTTACATACGTTGTGCAACCGCAAACTCAGTACTGGAGTATCAGCGTTTTCCACTGTATAGTAAAGCTTGTAATGAAAAAAAATATTTTTTATCGAAAAGTCATATACTGCAAAATGGACAAGTGCTGAAATCGCATAGTTACATACGTTGTGCAACCGCAAACTCAGTACTGGAGTATCAGCGTTTTCCACTGTATAATAAAGCTTATACTGAAAAAAAAACAATTTTTATCGAAAAGTCATATACTGCAAAATGGACAAGTGCTGAAATCGCATAGTTACATACGTTGTGCAGCCGCAAACTCAGTACTGGAGTATCAGCGTTTTCCACTGTATAATAAAGCTTGTACTGAAAAAAAATAATTTTTATTGAAAAGTCATATACTGCAAAATGGACAAGTGCTGAAAGCGCATAGTTACATACGTTGTGCAACCGCAAACGCAATACTGGAGTATCAGCGTTTTCCACTGTATAATAAAGCTTGTAATGAAAAAAAATATTTTTTATTGAAAAGTCATATACTGCAAAATGGACAAGTGCTGAAATCGCATAGTTACATACGTTGTGCAACCGCAAACTCAGTACTGGAGTATCAGCGTTTTCCACTGTATAATAAAGCTTGTACAGAAAAAAATATTTTTTATCGAAAAGTCATATACTGCAAAATGGACAAGTGCTGAAATCGCATAGTTACATACGTTGTGCAACCGCAAAAGCAATACTGGAGTACCAGCGTTTTCCACTGTATAATAAAGCTTGTACTAAAAAAAAATATTTTTTATCGAAAAGTCATATACTGCAAAATGGACAAGTGCTGAAATCGCATAGTTACATACGTTGTGCAACCGTAAACTCAGTACTGGAGTATCAGCGTTTTCCAAAGTATAATAAAGCTTGTACTGAAAAAAAATATTTTTTATCGAAAAGTCATATACTGCAAAATGGACATGTGCTGAAATCGCATGGTTACATACGTTGTGCAACCGCAAACTCAGTACTGGAGTATCAGCGTTTTCCACTGTATAATAAAGATTGTACTGAAAAAAAATATTTTTTTTCGAAAAGTCATATACTGCAAAATGGACAAGTGCCTTAATCGCATGGTTACATACGTTGTGCAACCGCAAACTCAGTACTGGAGTATCAGCGTTTTCCACTGTATAATAAAGCTTGTACTGAAAAAAAATATTTTTCATCGAAAAGTCATATACTGCAAAATGGAAAAGTGCTGAAAGCGCATAGTTACATACGTTGTGCAACCGCAAACGCAATACTGGAGTATCAGCGTTTTCCACTGTATAATAAAGCTTGTAATGAAAAAAAATATTTTTTATCGAAAAGTCATATCCTGCAAAATGGACAAGTGCTGAAATCGCATAGTTACATACGTTGTGCAACCGCAAACTCAGTACTGGAGTATCAGCGTTTTCCACTGTATAGTAAAGCTTGTAATGAAAAAAAAAATTTTTTATCGAAAAGTCATATACTGCAAAATGGACAAGTGCTGAAATCGCATAGTTACATACGTTGTGCAACCGCAAACTCAGTACTGGAGTATCAGCGTTTTCCACTGTATAATAAAGCTTATACTGAAAAAAAAAATTTTTTTATTGAAAAGTCATATACTGCAAAATGGACAAGTGCTGAAATCGCATAGTTACATACGTTGTGCAACCGCAAACTCAGTACTGGAGTATCAGCGTTTTCCACTGTATAATAAAGATTGTACTGAAAAAAAATATTTTTCTTCGAAAAGTCATATACTGCAAAATGGACAAGTGCCTCAATCGCATGGTTACATACGTTGTGCAACCACAAACTCAGTACTGGAGTATCAGCGTTTTCCACTGTATAATAAAGCTTGTACTGAAAAAAAATATTTTTTATCGAAAAGTCATATACTGCAAAATGGACATGTGCTGAAATCGCATGGTTACATACGTTGTGCAACCGCAAACTCAGTACTGGAGTATCAGCGTTTTCCACTGTATAATAAAGCTTGTACTGAAAAAAAATATTTTTTATCGAAAAGTCATATACTGCAAAATGGAAAAGTGCTGAAATCGCATGTTTACATAGGTTGTGCAACCGCAAACTCAGTACTGGAGTATCAGCGTTTTCCACTGTATAATAAAGCTTGTACTGAAAAAAAATATTTTTTAACGAAAAGTCATATACTGCAAAATGGACAAGTACTGAAAGCGCATAGTTACATACGTTGTGCAACCGCAAACGCAATACTGGAGTATCAGCGTTTTCCACTGTATAGTAAAGCTTGTAATGAAAAAAAATATTTTTTATCGAAAAGTCATATACTGCAAAATAGACAAGTGCTGAAATCGCATAGTTACATACGTTGTGCAACCGCAAACTCAGTACTGGAGTATCAGCGTATTCCACTGTATAATAAAGCTTGTACAGAAAAAAAATATTTTATATCGAAAAGTCATATACTGCAAAATGGACAAGTGCTGAAATCGCATGGTTACATACGTTGTGCAACCGCAAACTCAGTACTGGAGTATCAGCGTTTTCCACTGTATAATAAAGCTTGTACTGAAAAAAAATATTTTTTATCGAAAAGTCATATACTGCAAAATGGACAAGTGCTGAAAGCGCATAGTTACATACGTTGTGCAACCGCAAACGCAATACTGGAGTATCAGCGTTTTCCACTGTATAATAAAGCTTGTACTGAAAAAAAATATTTTTTATCGAAAAGTCATATACTGCAAAATGGACAAGTGCTGAAATCGCACAGTTACATACCTTGTGCAACTGCAAAAGCAATACTGGAGTATCAGCGTTTTCCACTGTATAATAAAGCTTGTACTGAAAAAAAATATTTTTTATCGAAAAGTCATATACTGCAAAATGGACAAGTGCTGAAATCGCATAGTTACATACGTTGTGCAACCGTAAACTCAGTACTGGAGTATCACCGTTTTCCACTATATAATAAAGCTTGTACTGAAAAAAAATATTTTTTTCAAAAGTCATATACTGCAAAATGGACATGTGCTGAAATCGCATGGTTACATACGTTGTGCAACCGCAAACTCAGTACTGGAGTATCAGCGTTTTCCACTGTATAATAAAGCTTGTACTGAAAAAAAATATTTGTTATCGAAAAGTCATATACTGCAAAATGGACAAGTACTGAAAGCGCATAGTTACATACGTTGTGCAACCGCAAACGCAATACTGGAGTATCAGCGTTTTCCACTGTATAGTAAAGCTTGTAATGAAAAAAAATATTTTTTATCGAAAAGTCATATACTGCAAAATAGACAAGTGCTGAAATCGCATAGTTACATACGTTGTGCAACCGCAAACTCAGTACTGGAGTATCAGCGTATTCCACTGTATAATAAAGCTTGTACAGAAAAAAAATATTTTTTATCGAAAAGTCATATACTGCAAAATGGACAAGTGCTGAAATCGCATGGTTACATACGTTGTGCAACCGCAAACTCAGTACTGGAGTATCAGCGTTTTCCACTGTATAATAAAGCTTGTACTGAAAAAAAATATTTTTTATCGAAAAGTCATATACTGCAAAATGGACAAGTGCTGAAAGCGCATAGTTACATACGTTGTGCAACCGCAAACGCAATACTGGAGTATCAGCGTTTTCCACTGTATAATAAAGCTTGTAATGAAAAAAAATATTTTTTATCGAAAAGTCATATCCTGCAAAATGGACAAGTGCTGAAATCGCATAGTTACATACGTTGTGCAACCGCAAACTCAGTACTGGAGTATCAGCGTTTTCCACTGTATAGTAAAGCTTGTAATGAAAAAAAATATTTTTTATCGAAAAGTCATATACTGCAAAATGGACAAGTGCTGAAATCGCATAGTTACATACGTTGTGCAACCGCAAACTCAGTACTGGAGTATCAGCGTTTTCCACTGTATAATAAAGCTTATACTGAAAAAAAAACAATTTTTATCGAAAAGTCATATACTGCAAAATGGACAAGTGCTGAAATCGCATAGTTACATACGTTGTGCAGCCGCAAACTCAGTACTGGAGTATCAGCGTTTTCCACTGTATAATAAAGCTTGTACTGAAAAAAAATAATTTTTATTGAAAAGTCATATACTGCAAAATGGACAAGTGCTGAAAGCGCATAGTTACATACGTTGTGCAACCGCAAACGCAATACTGGAGTATCAGCGTTTTCCACTGTATAATAAAGCTTGTAATGAAAAAAAATATTTTTTATTGAAAAGTCATATACTGCAAAATGGACAAGTGCTGAAATCGCATAGTTACATACGTTGTGCAACCGCAAACTCAGTACTGGAGTATCAGCGTTTTCCACTGTATAATAAAGCTTGTACAGAAAAAAATATTTTTTATCGAAAAGTCATATACTGCAAAATGGACAAGTGCTGAAATCGCATAGTTACATACGTTGTGCAACCGCAAAAGCAATACTGGAGTACCAGCGTTTTCCACTGTATAATAAAGCTTGTACTAAAAAAAAATATTTTTTATCGAAAAGTCATATACTGCAAAATGGACAAGTGCTGAAATCGCATAGTTACATACGTTGTGCAACCGTAAACTCAGTACTGGAGTATCAGCGTTTTCCAAAGTATAATAAAGCTTGTACTGAAAAAAAATATTTTTTATCGAAAAGTCATATACTGCAAAATGGACATGTGCTGAAATCGCATGGTTACATACGTTGTGCAACCGCAAACTCAGTACTGGAGTATCAGCGTTTTCCACTGTATAATAAAGATTGTACTGAAAAAAAATATTTTTTTTCGAAAAGTCATATACTGCAAAATGGACAAGTGCCTTAATCGCATGGTTACATACGTTGTGCAACCGCAAACTCAGTACTGGAGTATCAGCGTTTTCCACTGTATAATAAAGCTTGTACTGAAAAAAAATATTTTTCATCGAAAAGTCATATACTGCAAAATGGAAAAGTGCTGAAAGCGCATAGTTACATACGTTGTGCAACCGCAAACGCAATACTGGAGTATCAGCGTTTTCCACTGTATAATAAAGCTTGTAATGAAAAAAAATATTTTTTATCGAAAAGTCATATCCTGCAAAATGGACAAGTGCTGAAATCGCATAGTTACATACGTTGTGCAACCGCAAACTCAGTACTGGAGTATCAGCGTTTTCCACTGTATAGTAAAGCTTGTAATGAAAAAAAAAATTTTTTATCGAAAAGTCATATACTGCAAAATGGACAAGTGCTGAAATCGCATAGTTACATACGTTGTGCAACCGCAAACTCAGTACTGGAGTATCAGCGTTTTCCACTGTATAATAAAGCTTATACTGAAAAAAAAAATTTTTTTATTGAAAAGTCATATACTGCAAAATGGACAAGTGCTGAAATCGCATAGTTACATACGTTGTGCAACCGCAAACTCAGTACTGGAGTATCAGCGTTTTCCACTGTATAATAAAGATTGTACTGAAAAAAAATATTTTTCTTCGAAAAGTCATATACTGCAAAATGGACAAGTGCCTCAATCGCATGGTTACATACGTTGTGCAACCACAAACTCAGTACTGGAGTATCAGCGTTTTCCACTGTATAATAAAGCTTGTACTGAAAAAAAATATTTTTTATCGAAAAGTCATATACTGCAAAATGGACATGTGCTGAAATCGCATGGTTACATACGTTGTGCAACCGCAAACTCAGTACTGGAGTATCAGCGTTTTCCACTGTATAATAAAGCTTGTACTGAAAAAAAATATTTTTTATCGAAAAGTCATATACTGCAAAATGGAAAAGTGCTGAAATCGCATGTTTACATAGGTTGTGCAACCGCAAACTCAGTACTGGAGTATCAGCGTTTTCCACTGTATAATAAAGCTTGTACTGAAAAAAAATATTTTTTAACGAAAAGTCATATACTGCAAAATGGACAAGTACTGAAAGCGCATAGTTACATACGTTGTGCAACCGCAAACGCAATACTGGAGTATCAGCGTTTTCCACTGTATAGTAAAGCTTGTAATGAAAAAAAATATTTTTTATCGAAAAGTCATATACTGCAAAATAGACAAGTGCTGAAATCGCATAGTTACATACGTTGTGCAACCGCAAACTCAGTACTGGAGTATCAGCGTATTCCACTGTATAATAAAGCTTGTACAGAAAAAAAATATTTTATATCGAAAAGTCATATACTGCAAAATGGACAAGTGCTGAAATCGCATGGTTACATACGTTGTGCAACCGCAAACTCAGTACTGGAGTATCAGCGTTTTCCACTGTATAATAAAGCTTGTACTGAAAAAAAATATTTTTTATCGAAAAGTCATATACTGCAAAATGGACAAGTGCTGAAAGCGCATAGTTACATACGTTGTGCAACCGCAAACGCAATACTGGAGTATCAGCGTTTTCCACTGTATAATAAAGCTTGTACTGAAAAAAAATATTTTTTATCGAAAAGTCATATACTGCAAAATGGACAAGTGCTGAAATCGCACAGTTACATACCTTGTGCAACTGCAAAAGCAATACTGGAGTATCAGCGTTTTCCACTGTATAATAAAGCTTGTACTGAAAAAAAATATTTTTTATCGAAAAGTCATATACTGCAAAATGGACAAGTGCTGAAATCGCATAGTTACATACGTTGTGCAACCGTAAACTCAGTACTGGAGTATCACCGTTTTCCACTATATAATAAAGCTTGTACTGAAAAAAAATATTTTTTTCAAAAGTCATATACTGCAAAATGGACATGTGCTGAAATCGCATGGTTACATACGTTGTGCAACCGCAAACTCAGTACTGGAGTATCAGCGTTTTCCACTGTATAATAAAGCTTGTACTGAAAAAAAATATTTGTTATCGAAAAGTCATATACTGCAAAATGGACAAGTACTGAAAGCGCATAGTTACATACGTTGTGCAACCGCAAACGCAATACTGGAGTATCAGCGTTTTCCACTGTATAGTAAAGCTTGTAATGAAAAAAAATATTTTTTATCGAAAAGTCATATACTGCAAAATAGACAAGTGCTGAAATCGCATAGTTACATACGTTGTGCAACCGCAAACTCAGTACTGGAGTATCAGCGTATTCCACTGTATAATAAAGCTTGTACAGAAAAAAAATATTTTTTATCGAAAAGTCATATACTGCAAAATGGACAAGTGCTGAAATCGCATGGTTACATACGTTGTGCAACCGCAAACTCAGTACTGGAGTATCAGCGTTTTCCACTGTATAATAAAGCTTGTACTGAAAAAAAATATTTTTTATCGAAAAGTCATATACTGCAAAATGGACAAGTGCTGAAAGCGCATAGTTACATACGTTGTGCAACCGCAAACGCAATACTGGAGTATCAGCGTTTTCCACTGTATAATAAAGCTTGTAATGAAAAAAAATATTTTTTATCGAAAAGTCATATCCTGCAAAATGGACAAGTGCTGAAATCGCATAGTTACATACGTTGTGCAACCGCAAACTCAGTACTGGAGTATCAGCGTTTTCCACTGTATAGTAAAGCTTGTAATGAAAAAAAATATTTTTTATCGAAAAGTCATATACTGCAAAATGGACAAGTGCTGAAATCGCATAGTTACATACGTTGTGCAACCGCAAACTCAGTACTGGAGTATCAGCGTTTTCCACTGTATAATAAAGCTTATACTGAAAAAAAAACAATTTTTATCGAAAAGTCATATACTGCAAAATGGACAAGTGCTGAAATCGCATAGTTACATACGTTGTGCAGCCGCAAACTCAGTACTGGAGTATCAGCGTTTTCCACTGTATAATAAAGCTTGTACTGAAAAAAAATAATTTTTATTGAAAAGTCATATACTGCAAAATGGACAAGTGCTGAAAGCGCATAGTTACATACGTTGTGCAACCGCAAACGCAATACTGGAGTATCAGCGTTTTCCACTGTATAATAAAGCTTGTAATGAAAAAAAATATTTTTTATTGAAAAGTCATATACTGCAAAATGGACAAGTGCTGAAATCGCATAGTTACATACGTTGTGCAACCGCAAACTCAGTACTGGAGTATCAGCGTTTTCCACTGTATAATAAAGCTTGTACAGAAAAAAATATTTTTTATCGAAAAGTCATATACTGCAAAATGGACAAGTGCTGAAATCGCATAGTTACATACGTTGTGCAACCGCAAAAGCAATACTGGAGTACCAGCGTTTTCCACTGTATAATAAAGCTTGTACTAAAAAAAAATATTTTTTATCGAAAAGTCATATACTGCAAAATGGACAAGTGCTGAAATCGCATAGTTACATACGTTGTGCAACCGTAAACTCAGTACTGGAGTATCAGCGTTTTCCAAAGTATAATAAAGCTTGTACTGAAAAAAAATATTTTTTATCGAAAAGTCATATACTGCAAAATGGACATGTGCTGAAATCGCATGGTTACATACGTTGTGCAACCGCAAACTCAGTACTGGAGTATCAGCGTTTTCCACTGTATAATAAAGATTGTACTGAAAAAAAATATTTTTTTTCGAAAAGTCATATACTGCAAAATGGACAAGTGCCTTAATCGCATGGTTACATACGTTGTGCAACCGCAAACTCAGTACTGGAGTATCAGCGTTTTCCACTGTATAATAAAGCTTGTACTGAAAAAAAATATTTTTCATCGAAAAGTCATATACTGCAAAATGGAAAAGTGCTGAAAGCGCATAGTTACATACGTTGTGCAACCGCAAACGCAATACTGGAGTATCAGCGTTTTCCACTGTATAGTAAAGCTTGTACTGAAAAAAAATATTTTTTATTGAAAAGTCATATACTGCAAAATGGACAAGTGCTGAAAGCGCATAGTTACATACGTTGTGCAACCGCAAACGCATTACTGGAGTATCAGCGTTTTCCACTGTATAATAAAGCTTGTAATGAAAAAAAAAATTTTTTATCGAAAAGTCATATACTGCAAAATGGACAAGTGCTGAAATCGCATAGTTACATACGTTGTGCAACCGCAAACTCAGTACTGGAGTATCAGCGTTTTCCACTGTATAATAAAGCTTGTACTGAAAAAAAATATTTTTTATCGAAAAGTCATATACTGCAAAATGGACAAGTGCTGAAATCGCATAGTTACATACGTTGTGCAACCGCAAAAGCAATACTGGAGTACCAGCGTTTTCCACTGTATAATAAAGCTTGTACTAAAAAAAAATATTTTTTATCGAAAAGTCATATACTGCAAAATGGACAAGTGCTGAAATCGCATAGTTACATACGTTGTGCAACCGTAAACTCAGTACTGGAGTATCAGCGTTTTCCAAAGTATAATAAAGCTTGTACTGAAAAAAAATATTTTTTATCGAAAAGTCATATACTGCAAAATGGACATGTGCTGAAATCGCATGGTTACATACGTTGTGCAACCGCAAACTCAGTACTGGAGTATCAGCGTTTTCCACTGTATAATAAAGATTGTACTGAAAAAAAATATTTTTTTTCGAAAAGTCATATACTGCAAAATGGACAAGTGCCTTAATCGCATGGTTACATACGTTGTGCAACCACAAACTCAGTACTGGAGTATCAGCGTTTTCCACTGTATAATAAAGCTTGTTCTGAAAAAAAATATTTTTTATCGAAAAGTCATATACTGCAAAATGGACAAGTGCTGAAATCGCATAGTTACATACGTTGTGCAACCGCAAACTCAGTACTGGAGTATCAGCGTTTTCCACTGTATAATAAAGCTTGTGCTGAAAAAAAATATTTTTTATCGAAAAGTCATATACTGCAAAATGGACAAGTGCTGAAATCGCATAGTTACATACGTTGCGCAACCGCAAAAGCAATACTGGAGTACCAGCGTTTTCCACTGTATAATAAAGATTGTACTGAAAAAAAATATTTTTTTTCGAAAAGTCATATACTGCAAAATGGACAAGTGCCTTAATCGCATGGTTACATACGTTGTGCAACCGCAAACTCAGTACTGGAGTATCAGCGTTTTCCACTGTATAATAAAGCTTGTACTGAAAAAAAATATTTTTCATCGAAAAGTCATATACTGCAAAATGGAAAAGTGCTGAAAGCGCATAGTTACATACGTTGTGCAACCGCAAACTCAGTACTGGAGTATCAGCGTTTTCCACTGTATAATAAAGATTGTACTGAAAAAAAATATTTTTTTTCGAAAAGTCATATACTGCAAAATGGACAAGTGCCTTAATCGCATGGTTACATACGTTGTGCAACCACAAACTCAGTACTGGAGTATCAGCGTTTTCCACTGTATAATAAAGCTTGTACTGAAAAAAAATATTTTTTATCGAAAAGTCATATACTGCAAAATGGACAAGTGCTGAAATCGCATAGTTACATACGTTGTGCAACCGCAAACTCAGTACTGGAGTATCAGCGTTTTCCACTGTATAATAAAGCTTGTACTGAAAAAAAATATTTTTTATCGAAAAGTCATATACTGCAAAATGGACAAGTGCTGAAATCGCATAGTTACATACGTTGCGCAACCGCAAAAGCAATACTGGAGTACCAGCGTTTTCCACTGTATAATAAAGATTGTACTGAAAAAAAATATTTTTTTTCGAAAAGTCATATACTGCAAAATGGACAAGTGCCTTAATCGCATGGTTACATACGTTGTGCAACCGCAAACTCAGTACTGGAGTATCAGCGTTTTCCACTGTATAATAAAGCTTGTACTGAAAAAAAATATTTTTCATCGAAAAGTCATATACTGCAAAATGGAAAAGTGCTGAAAGCGCATAGTTACATACGTTGTGCAACCGCAAACGCAATACTGGAGTATCAGCGTTTTCCACTGTATAGTAAAGCTTGTACTGAAAAAAAATATTTTTTATTGAAAAGTCATATACTGCAAAATGGACAAGTGCTGAAAGCGCATAGTTACATACGTTGTGCAACCGCAAACGCATTACTGGAGTATCAGCGTTTTCCACTGTATAATAAAGCTTGTAATGAAAAAAAATATTTTTTATCGAAAAGTCATATACTGCAAAATGGACAAGTGCTGAAATCGCATAGTTACATACGTTGTGCAACCGCAAACTCAGTACTGGAGTATCAGCGTTTTCCACTGTATAATAAAGCTTGTACTGAAAAAAAATATTTTTTGTCGAAAAGTCATATACTGCAAAATGGACAAGTGCTGAAATCGCATAGTTACATACGTTGTGCAACCGCAAAAGCAATACTGGAGTACCAGCGTTTTCCACTGTATAATAAAGCTTGTACTAAAAAAAAATATTTTTTATCGAAAAGTCATATACTGCAAAATGGACAAGTGCTGAAATCGCATAGTTACATACGTTGTGCAACCGTAAACTCAGTACTGGAGTATCAGCGTTTTCCAAAGTATAATAAAGCTTGTACTGAAAAAAAATATTTTTTATCGAAAAGTCATATACTGCAAAATGGACAAGTGCCTTAATCGCATGGTTACATACGTTGTGCAACCGCAAACTCAGTACTGGAGTATCAGCGTTTTCCACTGTATAATAAAGCTTGTACTGAAAAAAAATATTTTTCATCGAAAAGTCATATACTGCAAAATGGAAAAGTGCTGAAAGCGCATAGTTACATACGTTGTGCAACCGCAAACGCAATACTGGAGTATCAGCGTTTTCCACTGTATAGTAAAGCTTGTACTGAAAAAAAATATTTTTTATTGAAAAGTCATATACTGCAAAATGGACAAGTGCTGAAAGCGCATAGTTACATACGTTGTGCAACCGCAAACGCATTACTGGAGTATCAGCGTTTTCCACTGTATAATAAAGCTTGTAATGAAAAAAAAAATTTTTTATCGAAAAGTCATATACTGCAAAATGGACAAGTGCTGAAATCGCATAGTTACATACGTTGTGCAACCGCAAACTCAGTACTGGAGTATCAGCGTTTTCCACTGTATAATAAAGCTTGTACTGAAAAAAAATATTTTTTATCGAAAAGTCATATACTGCAAAATGGACAAGTGCTGAAATCGCATAGTTACATACGTTGTGCAACCGCAAAAGCAATACTGGAGTACCAGCGTTTTCCACTGTATAATAAAGCTTGTACTAAAAAAAAATATTTTTTATCGAAAAGTCATATACTGCAAAATGGACAAGTGCTGAAATCGCATAGTTACATACGTTGTGCAACCGTAAACTCAGTACTGGAGTATCAGCGTTTTCCAAAGTATAATAAAGCTTGTACTGAAAAAAAATATTTTTTATCGAAAAGTCATATACTGCAAAATGGACATGTGCTGAAATCGCATGGTTACATACGTTGTGCAACCGCAAACTCAGTACTGGAGTATCAGCGTTTTCCACTGTATAATAAAGATTGTACTGAAAAAAAATATTTTTTTTCGAAAAGTCATATACTGCAAAATGGACAAGTGCCTTAATCGCATGGTTACATACGTTGTGCAACCACAAACTCAGTACTGGAGTATCAGCGTTTTCCACTGTATAATAAAGCTTGTACTGAAAAAAAATATTTTTTATCGAAAAGTCATATACTGCAAAATGGACAAGTGCTGAAATCGCATAGTTACATACGTTGTGCAACCGCAAACTCAGTACTGGAGTATCAGCGTTTTCCACTGTATAATAAAGCTTGTACTGAAAAAAAATATTTTTTATCGAAAAGTCATATACTGCAAAATGGACAAGTGCTGAAATCGCATAGTTACATACGTTGCGCAACCGCAAAAGCAATACTGGAGTACCAGCGTTTTCCACTGTATAATAAAGCTTGTACTAAAAAAAAATATTTTTTATCGAAAAGTCATATACTGCAAAATGGACAAGTGCTGAAATCGCATAGTTACATACGTTGTGCAACCGTAAACTCAGTACTGGAGTATCAGCGTTTTCCAAAGTATAATAAAGCTTGTACTGAAAAAAAATATTTTTTATCGAAAAGTCATATACTGCAAAATGGACATGTGCTGAAATCGCATGGTTACATACGTTGTGCAACCGCAAACTCAGTATTGGAGTATCAGCGTTTTCCACTGTATAATAAAGATTGTACTGAAAAAAAATATTTTTTTTCGAAAAGTCATATACTGCAAAATGGACAAGTGCCTTAATCGCATGGTTACATACGTTGTGCAACCACAAACTCAGTACTGGAGTATCAGCGTTTTCCACTGTATAATAAAGCTTGTACTGAAAAAAAATATTTTTTATCGAAAAGTCATATACTGCAAAATGGACATGTGCTAAAATCGCATGGTTACATACGTTGTGCAACCGCAAACTCAGTACTGGAGTATCAGCGTTTTCCACTGTATAATAAAGCTTGTACTGAAAAAAAATATTTTTCATCGAAAAGTCATATACTGCAAAATGGAAAAGTGCTGAAATCGCATGGTCACATACGTTGTGCAACCGCAAACTCAGTACTGGAGTATCAGCGTTTTCCACTGTATAATAAAGCTTGTACTGAAAAAAAATATTTTTTAACGAAAAGTCATATACTGCAAAATGGACAAGTACTGAAAGCGCATAGTTACATACGTTGTGCAACCGCAAACGCAATACTGGAGTATCAGCGTTTTCCACTGTATAGTAAAGCTTGTAATGAAAAAAAATATTTTTTATCGAAAAGTCATATACTGCAAAATAGACAAGTGCTGAAATCGCATAGTTACATACGTTGTGCAACCGCAAACTCAGTACTGGAGTATCAGCGTATTCCACTGTATAATAAAGCTTGTACAGAAAAAAAATATTTTATATCGAAAAGTCATATACTGCAAAATGGACAAGTGCTGAAATCGCATGGTTACATACGTTGTGCAACCGCAAACTCAGTACTGGAGTATCAGCGTTTTCCACTGTATAATAAAGCTTGTACTGAAAAAAAATGTTTTTTATCGAAAAGTCATATACTGCAAAATGGACAAGTGCTGAAAGCGCATAGTTACATACGTTGTGCAACCGCAAACGCAATACTGGAGTATCAGCGTTTTCCACTGTATAATAAAGCTTGTAATGAAAAAAAATATTTTTTATCGAAAAGTCATATACTGCAAAATGGACAAGTGCTGAAAGCGCATAGTTACATACGTTGTGCAACCGCAAACGCAATACTGGAGTATCAGCGTTTTCCACTGTATAATAAAGCTTGTAATGAAAAAAAATATTTTTTATCGAAAAGTCATATACTGCAAAATGGACAAGTGCTGAAATCGCATAGTTACATACGTTGTGCAACCGTAAACTCAGTACTGGAGTATCAGCGTTTTCCAAAGTATAATAAAGCTTGTACTGAAAAAAAATATTTTTTATCGAAAAGTCATATACTGCAAAATGGACATGTGCTGAAATCGCATGGTTACATACGTTGTGCAACCGCAAACTCAGTACTGGAGTATCAGCGTTTTCCACTGTATAATAAAGATTGTACTGAAAAAAAATATTTTTTTTCGAAAAGTCATATACTGCAAAATGGACAAGTGCCTTAATCGCATGGTTACATACGTTGTGCAACCACAAACTCAGTACTGGAGTATCAGCGTTTTCCACTGTATAATAAAGCTTGTACTGAAAAAAAATCTTTTTTATCGAAAAGTCATATACTGCAAAATCGACATGTGCTGAAATCGCATGGTTACATACGTTGTGCAACCGCAAACTCAGTACTGGAGTATCAGCGTTTTCCACTGTATAATAAAGCTTGTACTGAAAAAAAATATTTTTTATCGAAAAGTCATATACTGCAAAATGGAAAAGTGCTGAAATCGCATGGTTACATACGTTGTGCAACCGCAAACTCAGTACTGGAGTATCAGCGTTTTCCACTGTATAATAAAGCTTGTACTGAAAAAAAATATTTTTTGACGAAAAGTCATATACTGCAAAATGGACAAGTACTGAAAGCGCATAGTTACATACGTTGTGCAACCGCAAAAGCAATACTGGTGTATCAGCGTTTTCCACTGTATAATAAAGCTTGTACTGAAAAAAAATATTTTTTATCGAAAAGTCATATACTGCAAAATGGACAAGTGCTGAAATCGCATAGTTACATACGTTGTGCAACCGCAAACTCAGTACTGGAGTATCACCGTTTTCCACTATATAATAAAGCTTGTACTGAAAAAAAATATTTTTTTCAAAAGTCAAATACTGCAAAATGGACATGTGCTGAAATCGCATGGTTACATACGTTGTGCAACCGCAAACTCAGTACTGGAGTATCAGCGTTTTCCACTGTATAATAAAGATTGTACTGAAAAAAAATATTTTTTTTCGAAAAGTCATATACTGCAAAATGGACAAGTGCCTTAATCGCATGGTTACATACGTTGTGCAACCGCAAACTCAGTACTGGAGTATCAGCGTTTTCCACTGTATAATAAAGCTTGTACTGAAAAAAAATATTTTTCATCGAAAAGTCATATACTGCAAAATGGAAAAGTGCTGAAAGCGCATAGTTACATACGTTGTGCAACCGCAAACGCAATACTGGAGTATCAGCGTTTTCCACTGTATAGTAAAGCTTGTACTGAAAAAAAATATTTTTTATTGAAAAGTCATATACTGCAAAATGGACAAGTGCTGAAAGCGCATAGTTACATACGTTGTGCAACCGCAAACGCATTACTGGAGTATCAGCGTTTTCCACTGTATAATAAAGCTTGTAATGAAAAAAAAAATTTTTTATCGAAAAGTCATATACTGCAAAATGGACAAGTGCTGAAATCGCATAGTTACATACGTTGTGCAACCGCAAACTCAGTACTGGAGTATCAGCGTTTTCCACTGTATAATAAAGCTTGTACTGAAAAAAAATATTTTTTATCGAAAAGTCATATACTGCAAAATGGACAAGTGCTGAAATCGCATAGTTACATACGTTGTGCAACCGCAAAAGCAATACTGGAGTACCAGCGTTTTCCACTGTATAATAAAGCTTGTACTAAAAAAAAATATTTTTTATCGAAAAGTCATATACTGCAAAATGGACAAGTGCTGAAATCGCATAGTTACATACGTTGTGCAACCGTAAACTCAGTACTGGAGTATCAGCGTTTTCCAAAGTATAATAAAGCTTGTACTGAAAAAAAATATTTTTTATCGAAAAGTCATATACTGCAAAATGGACATGTGCTGAAATCGCATGGTTACATACGTTGTGCAACCGCAAACTCAGTACTGGAGTATCAGCGTTTTCCACTGTATAATAAAGATTGTACTGAAAAAAAATATTTTTTTTCGAAAAGTCATATACTGCAAAATGGACAAGTGCCTTAATCGCATGGTTACATACGTTGTGCAACCACAAACTCAGTACTGGAGTATCAGCGTTTTCCACTGTATAATAAAGCTTGTACTGAAAAAAAATATTTTTTATCGAAAAGTCATATACTGCAAAATGGACAAGTGCTGAAATCGCATAGTTACATACGTTGTGCAACCGCAAACTCAGTACTGGAGTATCAGCGTTTTCCACTGTATAATAAAGCTTGTACTGAAAAAAAATATTTTTTATCGAAAAGTCATATACTGCAAAATGGACAAGTGCTGAAATCGCATAGTTACATACGTTGCGCAACCGCAAAAGCAATACTGGAGTACCAGCGTTTTCCACTGTATAATAAAGATTGTACTGAAAAAAAATATTTTTTTTCGAAAAGTCATATACTGCAAAATGGACAAGTGCCTTAATCGCATGGTTACATACGTTGTGCAACCGCAAACTCAGTACTGGAGTATCAGCGTTTTCCACTGTATAATAAAGCTTGTACTGAAAAAAAATATTTTTCATCGAAAAGTCATATACTGCAAAATGGAAAAGTGCTGAAAGCGCATAGTTACATACGTTGTGCAACCGCAAACGCAATACTGGAGTATCAGCGTTTTCCACTGTATAGTAAAGCTTGTACTGAAAAAAAATATTTTTTATTGAAAAGTCATATACTGCAAAATGGACAAGTGCTGAAAGCGCATAGTTACATACGTTGTGCAACCGCAAACGCATTACTGGAGTATCAGCGTTTTCCACTGTATAATAAAGCTTGTAATGAAAAAAAAAATTTTTTATCGAAAAGTCATATACTGCAAAATGGACAAGTGCTGAAATCGCATAGTTACATACGTTGTGCAACCGCAAACTCAGTACTGGAGTATCAGCGTTTTCCACTGTGTAATAAAGCTTGTACTGAAAAAAAATATTTTTTATCGAAAAGTCATATACTGCAAAATGGACAAGTGCTGAAATCGCATAGTTACATACGTTGTGCAACCGCAAAAGCAATACTGGAGTACCAGCGTTTTCCACTGTATAATAAAGCTTGTACTAAAAAAAAATATTTTTTATCGAAAAGTTATATACTGCAAAATGGACAAGTGCTGAAATCGCATAGTTACATACGTTGTGCAACCGTAAACTCAGTACTGGAGTATCAGCGTTTTCCAAAGTATAATAAAGCTTGTACTGAAAAAAAATATTTTTTATCGAAAAGTCATATACTGCAAAATGGACATGTGCTGAAATCGCATGGTTACATACGTTGTGCAACCGCAAACTCAGTACTGGAGTATCAGCGTTTTCCACTGTATAATAAAGATTGTACTGAAAAAAAATATTTTTTTTCGAAAAGTCATATACTGCAAAATGGACAAGTGCCTTAATCGCATGGTTACATACGTTGTGCAACCACAAACTCAGTACTGGAGTATCAGCGTTTTCCACTGTATAATAAAGCTTGTACTGAAAAAAAATATTTTTTATCGAAAAGTCATATACTGCAAAATGGACAAGTGCTGAAATCGCATAGTTACATACGTTGTGCAACCGCAAACTCAGTACTGGAGTATCAGCGTTTTCCACTGTATAATAAAGCTTGTACTGAAAAAAAATATTTTTTATCGAAAAGTCATATACTGCAAAATGGACAAGTGCTGAAATCGCATAGTTACATACGTTGTGCAACCGCAAAAGCAATACTGGAGTACCAGCGTTTTCCACTGTATAATAAAGCTTGTACTAAAAAAAAATATTTTTTATCGAAAAGTCATATACTGCAAAATGGACAAGTGCTGAAATCGCATAGTTACATACGTTGTGCAACCGTAAACTCAGTACTGGAGTATCAGCGTTTTCCAAAGTATAATAAAGCTTGTACTGAAAAAAAATATTTTTTATCGAAAAGTCATATACTGCAAAATGGACATGTGCTGAAATCGCATGGTTACATACGTTGTGCAACCGCAAACTCAGTACTGGAGTATCAGCGTTTTCCACTGTATAATAAAGCTTGTACTGAAAAAAAATATTTTTTATCGAAATGTCATATACTGCAAAATGGACATGTGCTGAAATCGCATGGTTACATACGTTGTGCAACCGCAAACTCAGTACTGGAGTATCAGCGTTTTCCACTGTATAATAAAGCTTGTACTGAAAAAAAATATTTTTCATCGAAAAGTCATATACTGCAAAATGGAAAAGTGCTGAAATCGCATGGTCACATACGTTGTGCAACCGCAAACTCAGTACTGGAGTATCAGCGTTTTCCACTGTATAATAAAGCTTGTACTGAAAAAAAATATTTTTTAACGAAAAGTCATATACTGCAAAATGGACAAGTACTGAAAGCGCATAGTTACATACGTTGTGCAACCGCAAACGCAATACTGGAGTATCAGCGTTTTCCACTGTATAGTAAAGCTTGTAATGAAAAAAAATATTTTTTATCGAAAAGTCATATACTGCAAAATAGACAAGTGCTGAAATCGCATAGTTACATACGTTGTGCAACCGCAAACTCAGTACTGGAGTATCAGCGTATTCCACTGTATAATAAAGCTTGTACAGAAAAAAAATATTTTATATCGAAAAGTCATATACTGCAAAATGGACAAGTGCTGAAATCGCATGGTTACATACGTTGTGCAACCGCAAACTCAGTACTGGAGTATCAGCGTTTTCCACTGTATAATAAAGCTTGTACTGAAAAAAAATGTTTTTTATCGAAAAGTCATATACTGCAAAATGGACAAGTGCTGAAAGCGCATAGTTACATACGTTGTGCAACCGCAAACGCAATACTGGAGTATCAGCGTTTTCCACTGTATAATAAAGCTTGTAATGAAAAAAAATATTTTTTATCGAAAAGTCATATACTGCAAAATGGACAAGTGCTGAAAGCGCATAGTTACATACGTTGTGCAACCGCAAACGCAATACTGGAGTATCAGCGTTTTCCACTGTATAATAAAGCTTGTAATGAAAAAAAATATTTTTTATCGAAAAGTCATATACTGCAAAATGGACAAGTGCTGAAATCGCATAGTTACATACGTTGTGCAACCGCAAACTCAGTACTGGAGTATCAGCGTTTTCCACTGTATAATAAAGCTTGTACTGAAAAAAAATATTTTTTATCGAAAAGTCATATACTGCAAAATGGACAAGTGCTGAAATCGCATAGTTACATACGTTGTGCAACCGCAAAAGCAATACTGGAGTACCAGCGTTTTCCACTGTATAATAAAGCTTGTACTAAAAAAAAATATTTTTTATCGAAAAGTCATATACTGCAAAATGGACAAGTGCTGAAATCGCATAGTTACATACGTTGTGCAACCGTAAACTCAGTACTGGAGTATCAGCGTTTTCCAAAGTATAATAAAGCTTGTACTGAAAAAAAATATTTTTTATCGAAAAGTCATATACTGCAAAATGGACATGTGCTGAAATCGCATGGTTACATACGTTGTGCAACCGCAAACTCAGTACTGGAGTATCAGCGTTTTCCACTGTATAATAAAGATTGTACTGAAAAAAAATATTTTTTTTCGAAAAGTCATATACTGCAAAATGGACAAGTGCCTTAATCGCATGGTTACATACGTTGTGCAACCACAAACTCAGTACTGGAGTATCAGCGTTTTCCACTGTATAATAAAGCTTGTACTGAAAAAAAATATTTTTTATCGAAAAGTCATATACTGCAAAATGGACAAGTGCTGAAATCGCATAGTTACATACGTTGTGCAACCGCAAACTCAGTACTGGAGTATCAGCGTTTTCCACTGTATAATAAAGCTTGTACTGAAAAAAAATATTTTTTATCGAAAAGTCATATACTGCAAAATGGACAAGTGCTGAAATCGCATAGTTACATACGTTGCGCAAC
Source organism: Ascidia mentula (assembly GCF_947561715.1). Classification (NCBI taxonomy): domain Eukaryota; kingdom Metazoa; phylum Chordata; class Ascidiacea; order Phlebobranchia; family Ascidiidae; genus Ascidia; species Ascidia mentula. The sequence goes on along the minus strand of NC_138574.1, from coordinate 6,813,045 downwards.
CGCAAAAGCAATACTGGAGTACCAGCGTTTTCCACTGTATAATAAAGATTGTACTGAAAAAAAATATTTTTTTTCGAAAAGTCATATACTGCAAAATGGACAAGTGCCTTAATCGCATGGTTACATACGTTGTGCAACCGCAAACTCAGTACTGGAGTATCAGCGTTTTCCACTGTATAATAAAGCTTGTACTGAAAAAAAATATTTTTCATCGAAAAGTCATATACTGCAAAATGGAAAAGTGCTGAAAGCGCATAGTTACATACGTTGTGCAACCGCAAACGCAATACTGGAGTATCAGCGTTTTCCACTGTATAGTAAAGCGTGTACTGAAAAAAAATATTTTTTATTGAAAAGTCATATACTGCAAAATGGACAAGTGCTGAAAGCGCATAGTTACATACGTTGTGCAACCGCAAACGCATTACTGGAGTATCAGCGTTTTCCACTGTATAATAAAGCTTGTAATGAAAAAAAAAATTTTTTATCGAAAAGTCATATACTGCAAAATGGACAAGTGCTGAAATCGCATAGTTACATACGTTGTGCAACCGCAAACTCAGTACTGGAGTATCAGCGTTTTCCACTGTATAATAAAGCTTGTACTGAAAAAAAATATTTTTTATCGAAAAGTCATATACTGCAAAATGGACAAGTGCTGAAATCGCATAGTTACATACGTTGTGCAACCGCAAAAGCAATACTGGAGTACCAGCGTTTTCCACTGTATAATAAAGCTTGTACTAAAAAAAAATATTTTTTATCGAAAAGTCATATACTGCAAAATGGACAAGTGCTGAAATCGCATAGTTACATACGTTGTGCAACCGTAAACTCAGTACTGGAGTATCAGCGTTTTCCAAAGTATAATAAAGCTTGTACTGAAAAAAAATATTTTTTATCGAAAAGTCATATACTGCAAAATGGACATGTGCTGAAATCGCATGGTTACATACGTTGTGCAACCGCAAACTCAGTACTGGAGTATCAGCGTTTTCCACTGTATAATAAAGATTGTACTGAAAAAAAATATTTTTTTTCGAAAAGTCATATACTGCAAAATGGACAAGTGCCTTAATCGCATGGTTACATACGTTGTGCAACCACAAACTCAGTACTGGAGTATCAGCGTTTTCCACTGTATAATAAAGCTTGTACTGAAAAAAAATATTTTTTATCGAAAAGTCATATACTGCAAAATGGACAAGTGCTGAAATCGCATAGTTACATACGTTGTGCAACCGCAAACTCAGTACTGGAGTATCAGCGTTTTCCACTGTATAATAAAGCTTGTACTGAAAAAAAATATTTTTTATCGAAAAGTCATATACTGCAAAATGGACAAGTGCTGAAATCGCATAGTTACATACGTTGTGCAACCGCAAAAGCAATACTGGAGTACCAGCGTTTTCCACTGTATAATAAAGCTTGTACTAAAAAAAAATATTTTTTATCGAAAAGTCATATACTGCAAAATGGACAAGTGCTGAAATCGCATAGTTACATACGTTGTGCAACCGTAAACTCAGTACTGGAGTATCAGCGTTTTCCAAAGTATAATAAAGCTTGTACTGAAAAAAAATATTTTTTATCGAAAAGTCATATACTGCAAAATGGACATGTGCTGAAATCGCATGGTTACATACGTTGTGCAACCGCAAACTCAGTACTGGAGTATCAGCGTTTTCCACTGTATAATAAAGATTGTACTGAAAAAAAATATTTTTTTTCGAAAAGTCATATACTGCAAAATGGACAAGTGCCTTAATCGCATGGTTACATACGTTGTGCAACCACAAACTCAGTACTGGAGTATCAGCGTTTTCCACTGTATAATAAAGCTTGTACTGAAAAAAAATATTTTTTATCGAAAAGTCATATACTGCAAAATGGACATGTGCTGAAATCGCATGGTTACATACGTTGTGCAACCGCAAACTCAGTACTGGAGTATCAGCGTTTTCCACTGTATAATAAAGCTTGTACTGAAAAAAAATATTTTTCATCGAAAAGTCATATACTGCAAAATGGAAAAGTGCTGAAATCGCATGGTCACATACGTTGTGCAACCGCAAACTCAGTACTGGAGTATCAGCGTTTTCCACTGTATAATAAAGCTTGTACTGAAAAAAAATATTTTTTAACGAAAAGTCATATACTGCAAAATGGACAAGTACTGAAAGCGCATAGTTACATACGTTGTGCAACCGCAAACGCAATACTGGAGTATCAGCGTTTTCCACTGTATAGTAAAGCTTGTAATGAAAAAAAATATTTTTTATCGAAAAGTCATATACTGCAAAATAGACAAGTGCTGAAATCGCATAGTTACATACGTTGTGCAACCGCAAACTCAGTACTGGAGTATCAGCGTATTCCACTGTATAATAAAGCTTGTACAGAAAAAAAATATTTTATATCGAAAAGTCATATACTGCAAAATGGACAAGTGCTGAAATCGCATGGTTACATACGTTGTGCAACCGCAAACTCAGTACTGGAGTATCAGCGTTTTCCACTGTATAATAAAGCTTGTACTGAAAAAAAATGTTTTTTATCGAAAAGTCATATACTGCAAAATGGACAAGTGCTGAAAGCGCATAGTTACATACGTTGTGCAACCGCAAACGCAATACTGGAGTATCAGCGTTTTCCACTGTATGATAAAGCTTGTAATGAAAAAAAATATTTTTTATCGAAAAGTCATATACTGCAAAATGGACAAGTGCTGAAAGCGCATAGTTACATACGTTGTGCAACCGCAAACGCAATACTGGAGTATCAGCGTTTTCCACTGTATAATAAAGCTTGTAATGAAAAAAAATATTTTTTATCGAAAAGTCATATACTGCAAAATGGACAAGTGCTGAAATCGCATAGTTACATACGTTGTGCAACCGTAAACTCAGTACTGGAGTATCAGCGTTTTCCAAAGTATAATAAAGCTTGTACTGAAAAAAAATATTTTTTATCGAAAAGTCATATACTGCAAAATGGACATGTGCTGAAATCGCATGGTTACATACGTTGTGCAACCGCAAACTCAGTACTGGAGTATCAGCGTTTTCCACTGTATAATAAAGATTGTACTGAAAAAAAATATTTTTTTTCGAAAAGTCATATACTGCAAAATGGACAAGTGCCTTAATCGCATGGTTACATACGTTGTGCAACCACAAACTCAGTACTGGAGTATCAGCGTTTTCCACTGTATAATAAAGCTTGTACTGAAAAAAAATCTTTTTTATCGAAAAGTCATATACTGCAAAATGGACATGTGCTGAAATCGCATGGTTACATACGTTGTGCAACCGCAAACTCAGTACTGGAGTATCAGCGTTTTCCACTGTATAATAAAGCTTGTACTGAAAAAAAATATTTTTTATCGAAAAGTCATATACTGCAAAATGGAAAAGTGCTGAAATCGCATGGTTACATACGCTGTGCAACCGCAAACTCAGTACTGGAGTATCAGCGTTTTCCACTGTATAATAAAGCTTGTACTGAAAAAAAATATTTTTTAACGAAAAGTCATATACTGCAAAATGGACAAGTACTGAAAGCGCATAGTTACATACGTTGTGCAACCGCAAAAGCAATACTGGTGTATCAGCGTTTTCCACTGTATAATAAAGCTTGTACTGAAAAAAAATATTTTTTATCGAAAAGTCATATACTGCAAAATGGACAAGTGCTGAAATCGCATAGTTACATACGTTGTGCAACCGCAAACTCAGTACTGGAGTATCACCGTTTTCCACTATATAATAAAGCTTGTACTGAAAAAAAATATTTTTTTCAAAAGTCAAATACTGCAAAATGGACATGTGCTGAAATCGCATGGTTACATACGTTGTGCAACCGCAAACTCAGTACTGGAGTATCAGCGTTTTCCACTGTATAATAAAGCTTGTACTGAAAAAAAATATTTTTTATCGAAAAGTCATATACTGCAAAATGGACAAGTACTGAAAGCGCATAGTTACATACGTTGTGCAACCGCAAACGCAATACTGGATTATCAGCGTTTTCCACTGTATAGTAAAGCTTGTAATGAAAAAAAATATTTTTTATCGAAAAGTCATATACTGCAAAATAGACAAGTGCTGAAATCGCATAGTTACATACGTTGTGCAACCGCAAACTCAGTACTGGAGTATCAGCGTATTCCACTGTATAATAAAGCTTGTACAGAAAAAAAATATTTTTTATCGAAAAGTCACATACTGCAAAATGGACAAGTGCTGAAATCGCATGGTTACATACGTTGTGCAACCGCAAACGCAATACTGGAGTATCAGCGTTTTCCACTGTATAATAAAGCTTGTAATGAAAAAAAATATTTTTTATCGAAAAGTCATATCCTGAAAAATGGACAAGTGCTGAAATCGCATAGTTACATACGTTGTGCAACCGCAAACTCAGTACTGGAGTATCAGCGTTTTCCACTGTATAGTAAAGCTTGTAATGAAAAAAAATATTTTTTATCGAAAAGTCATATACTGCAAAATGGACAAGTGCTGAAATCGCATAGTTACATACGTTGTGCAACCGCAAACTCAGTACTGGAGTATCAGCGTTTTCCACTGTATAATAAAGATTGTACTGAAAAAAAATATTTTTTTTCGAAAAGTCATATACTGCAAAATGGACAAGTGCCTTAATCGCATGGTTACATACGTTGTGCAACCACAAACTCAGTACTGGAGTATCAGCGTTTTCCACTGTATAATAAAGCTTGTACTGAAAAAAAATATTTTTTATCGAAAAGTCATATACTGCAAAATGGACATGTGATGAAATCGCATGGTTACATACGTTGTGCAACCGCAAACTCAGTACTGGAGTATCAGCGTTTTCCACTGTATAATAAAGCTTGTACTGAAAAAAAATATTTTTTATCGAAAAGTCATATACTGCAAAATGGAAAAGTGCTGAAATCGCATGGTTACATACGTTGTGCAACCGCAAACTCAGTACTGGAGTATCAGCGTTTTCCACTGTATAATAAAGCTTGTACTGAAAAAAAATATTTTTTATCGAAAAGTCATATACTGCAAAATGGACAAGTGCTGAAATCGCATGGTTACATACGTTGTGCAACCGCAAACTCAGTACTGGAGTATCAGCGTTTTCCACTGTATAATAAAGCTTGTACTGAAAAAAAATATTTTTTATCGAAAAGTCATATACTGCAAAATGGACAAGTGCTGAAAGCGCATAGTTACATACGTTGTGCAACCGCAAACGCAATTCTGGAGTATCAGCGTTTTCCACTGTATAATAAAGCTTGTACTGAAAAAAAATATTTTTTATCGAAAAGTCATATACTGCAAAATGGACAAGTGCCTTAATCGCATGGTTACATACGTTGTGCAACCACAAACTCAGTACTGGAGTATCAGCGTTTTCCACTGTATAATAAAGCTTGTACTGAAAAAAAATCTTTTTTATCGAAAAGTCATATACTGCAAAATGGACATGTGCTGAAATCGCATGGTTACATACGTTGTGCAACCGCAAACTCAGTACTGGAGTATCAGCGTTTTCCACTGTATAATAAAGATTGTACTGAAAAAAAATATTTTTTTTCGAAAAGTCATATACTGCAAAATGGACAAGTGCCTTAATCGCATGGTTACATACGTTGTGCAACCACAAACTCAGTACTGGAGTATCAGCGTTTTCCACTGTATAATAAAGCTTGTACTGAAAAAAAATATTTTTTATCGAAAAGTCATATACTGCAAAATGGACATGTGCTGAAATCGCATGGTTACATACGTTGTGCAACCGCAAACTCAGTACTGGAGTATCAGCGTTTTCCACTGTATAATAAAGCTTGTACTGAAAAAAAATATTTTTTATCGAAAAGTCATATACTGCAAAATGGAAAAGTGCTGAAATCGCAAGGTTACATACGTTGTGCAACCGCAAACTCAGTACTGGAGTATCAGCGTTTTCCACTGTATAATAAAGCTTGTACTGAAAAAAAATATTTTTTAACGAAAAGTCATATACTGCAAAATGGACAAGTACTGAAAGCGCATAGTTACATACGTTGTGCAACCGCAAAAGCAATACTGGTGTATCAGCGTTTTCCACTGTATAATAAAGCTTGTACTGAAAAAAAATATTTTTTATCGAAAAGTCATATACTGCAAAATGGACAAGTGCTGAAATCGCATAGTTACATACGTTGTGCAACCGCAAACTCAGTACTGGAGTATCACCGTTTTCCACTATATAATAAAGCTTGTACTGAAAAAAAATATTTTTTTCAAAAGTCAAATACTGCAAAATGGACATGTGCTGAAATCGCATGGTTACATACGTTGTGCAACCGCAAACTCAGTACTGGAGTATCAGCGTTTTCCACTGTATAATAAAGCTTGTACTGAAAAAAAATATTTTTTATCGAAAAGTCATATACTGCAAAATGGACAAGTACTGAAAGCGCATAGTTACATACGTTGTGCAACCGCAAACGCAATACTGGATTATCAGCGTTTTCCACTGTATAGTAAAGCTTGTAATGAAAAAAAATATTTTTTATCGAAAAGTCATATACTGCAAAATAGACAAGTGCTGAAATCGCATAGTTACATACGTTGTGCAACCGCAAACTCAGTACTGGAGTATCAGCGTATTCCACTGTATAATAAAGCTTGTACAGAAAAAAAATATTTTTTATCGAAAAGTCATATACTGCAAAATGGACAAGTGCTGAAATCGCATGGTTACATACGTTGTGCAACCGCAAACTCAGTACTGGAGTATCAGCGTTTTCCACTGTATAATAAAGCTTGTACTGAAAAAAAATATTTTTTATCGAAAAGTCATATACTGCAAAATGGACAAGTGCTGAAAGCGCATAGTTACATACGTTGTGCAACCGCAAACGCAATACTGGAGTATCAGCGTTTTCCACTGTATAATAAAGCTTGTAATGAAAAAAAATATTTTTTATCGAAAAGTCATATCCTGAAAAATGGACAAGTGCTGAAATCGCATAGTTACATACGTTGTGCAACCGCAAACTCAGTACTGGAGTATCAGCGTTTTCCACTGTATAGTAAAGCTTGTAATGAAAAAAAATATTTTTTATCGAAAAGTCATATACTGCAAAATGGACAAGTGCTGAAATCGCATAGTTACATACGTTGTGCAACCGCAAACTCAGTACTGGAGTATCAGCGTTTTCCACTGTATAATAAAGATTGTACTGAAAAAAAATATTTTTTTTCGAAAAGTCATATACTGCAAAATGGACAAGTGCCTTAATCGCATGGTTACATACGTTGTGCAACCAAAAACTCAGTACTGGAGTATCAGCGTTTTCCACTGTATAATAAAGCTTGTACTGAAAAAAAATATTTTTTATCGAAAAGTCATATACTGCAAAATGGACATGTGATGAAATCGCATGGTTACATACGTTGTGCAACCGCAAACTCAGTACTGGAGTATCAGCGTTTTCCACTGTATAATAAAGCTTGTACTGAAAAAAAATATTTTGTATCGAAAAGTCATATACTGCAAAATGGAAAAGTGCTGAAATCGCATGGTTACATACGTTGTGCAACCGCAAACTTAGTACTGGAGTATCAGCGTTTTCCACTGTATAATAAAGCTTGTACTGAAAAAAAATATTTTATATCGAAAAGTCATATACTGCAAAATGGACAAGTGCTGAAATCGCATGGTTACATACGTTGTGCAACCGCAAACTCAGTACTGGAGTATCAGCGTTTTCCACTGTATAATAAAGCTTGTACCGAAAAAAAATATTTTTTATCGAAAAGTCATATACTGCAAAATGGACAAGTGCTGAAAGCGCATAGTTACATACGTTGTGCAACCGCAAACGCAATTCTGGAGTATCAGCGTTTTCCACTGTATAATAAAGCTTGTACTGAAAAAAAATATTTTTTATCGAAAAGTCATATACTGCAAAATGGACAAGTGCTGAAATCGCACAGTTACATACGTTGTGCAACCGCAAAAGCAATACTGGAGTATCAGCGTTTTCCACTGTATAATAAAGCTTGTACTGAAAAAAAATATTTTTTATCGAAAAGTCATATACTGCAAAATGGACAAGTGCTGAAATCTCATAGTTACATACGTTGTGCAACCGCAAACTCAGTACTGGAGTATCACCGTTTTCCACTATATAATAAAGCTTGTACTGAAAAAAAATATTTTTTTCAAAAGTCATATAATGCAAAATGGACATGTGCTGAAATCGCATGGTTACATACGTTGTGCAACCGCAAACTCAGTACTGGAGTATCAGCGTTTTCCACTGTATAATAAAGCTTGTACAGAAAAAAAATATTTTTTATCGAAAAGTCATATACTGCAAAATGGACAAGTGCTGAAATCGCATGGTTACATACGTTGTGCAACCGCAAACTCAGTACTGGAGTATCAGCGTTTTCCACTGTATAATAAAGCTTGTACTGAAAAAAAATATTTTTTATCGAAAAGTCATATACTGCAAAATGGACAAGTGCTGAAAGCGCATAGTTACATACGTTGTGCAACCGCAAACGCAATACTGGAGTATCAGCGTTTTCCACTGTATAATAAAGCTTGTAATGAAAAAAAATATTTTTTATCGAAAAGTCATATCCTGCAAAATGGACAAGTGCTGAAATCGCATAGTTACATACGTTGTGCAACCGCAAACTCAGTACTGGAGTATCAGCGTTTTCCACAGTATAGTAAAGCTTGTAATGAAAAAAAATATTTTTTATCGAAAAGTCATATACTGCAAAATGGACAAGTGCTGAAATCGCATAGTTACATACGTTGTGCAACCGCAAACTCAGTACTGGAGTATCAGCGTTTTCCACTGTATAATAAAGCTTATACTGAAAAAAAAAATTTTTTATCGAAAAGTCATATACTGCAAAATGGACAAGTGCTGAAATCGCATAGTTACATACGTTGTGCAGCTGCAAACTCAGTACTGGAGTATCAGCGTTTTCCACTGTATAATAAAGCTTGTACTGAAAAAAAATATTTTTTATCGAAAAGTCATATACTGCAAAATGGACATGTGCTGAAATCGCATGGTTACATACGTTGTGCAACCGCAAACTCAGTACTGGAGTATCAGCGTTTTCCACTGTATAATAAAGCTTGTACTGAAAAAAAATATTTTTTATCGAAAAGTCATATACTGCAAAATGGACAAGTGCTGAAATCGCATGGTTACATACGTTGTGCAACCGCAAACTCAGTACTGGAGTATCAGCGTTTTCCACTGTATAATAAAGCTTGTACTGAAAAAAAATATTTTTTATCGAAAAGTCATATACTGCAAAATGGACAAGTGCTGAAAGCGCATAGTTACATACGTTGTGCAACCGCAAACGCAATACTGGAGTATCAGCGTTTTCCACTGTATAATAAAGCTTGTACTGAAAAAAAATATTTTTTATCGAAAAGTCATATCCTGAAAAATGGACAAGTGCTGAAATCGCATAGTTACATACGTTGTGCAACCGCAAACTCAGTACTGGAGTATCAGCGTTTTCCACTGTATAGTAAAGCTTGTAATGAAAAAAAATATTTTTTATCGAAAAGTCATATACTGCAAAATGGACAAGTGCTGAAATCGCATAGTTACATACGTTGTGCAACCGCAAACTCAGTACTGGAGTATCAGCGTTTTCCACTGTATAATAAAGCTTATACTGAAAAAAAATATTTTTTTTCGAAAAGTCATATACTGCAAAATGGACAAGTGCCTTAATCGCATGGTTACATACGTTGTGCAACCACAAACTCAGTACTGGAGTATCAGCGTTTTCCACTGTATAATAAAGCTTGTACTGAAAAAAAATATTTTTTATCGAAAAGTCATATACTGCAAAATGGACATGTGATGAAATCGCATGGTTACATACGTTGTGCAACCGCAAACTCAGTACTGGAGTATCAGCGTTTTCCACTGTATAATAAAGCTTGTACTGAAAAAAAATATTTTTTATCGAAAAGTCATATACTGCAAAATGGAAAAGTGCTGAAATCGCATGGTTACATACGTTGTGCAACCGCAAACTCAGTACTGGAGTATCAGCGTTTTCCACTGTATAATAAAGCTTGTACTGAAAAAAAATATTTTATATCGAAAAGTCATATACTGCAAAATGGACAAGTGCTGAAATCGCATGGTTACATACGTTGTGCAACCGCAAACTCAGTACTGGAGTATCAGCGATTTCCACTGTATAATAAAGCTTGTACTGAAAAAAAATATTTTTTATCGAAAAGTCATATACTGCAAAATGGACAAGTGCTGAAAGCGCATAGTTACATACGTTGTGCAACCGCAAACGCAATTCTGGAGTATCAGCGTTTTCCACTGTATAATAAAGCTTGTACTGAAAAAAAATATTTTTTATCGAAAAGTCATATACTGCAAAATGGACAAGTGCTGAAATCGCACAGTTACATACGTTGTGCAACCGCAAAAGCAATACTGGAGTATCAGCGTTTTCCACTGTATAATAAAGCTTGTACTGAAAAAAAATATTTTTTATCGAAAAGTCATATACTGCAAAATGGACAAGTGCTGAAATCTCATAGTTACATACGTTGTGCAACCGCAAACTCAGTACTGGAGTATCACCGTTTTCCACTATATAATAAAGCTTGTACTGAAAAAAAATATTTTTTTCAAAAGTCATATAATGCAAAATGGACATGTGCTGAAATCGCATGGTTACATACGTTGTGCAACCGCAAACTCAGTACTGGAGTATCAGCGTTTTCCACTGTATAATAAAGCTTGTACTGAAAAAAAATATTTTTTATCGAAAAGTCATATACTGCAAAATGGACAAGTACTGAAAGCGCATAGTTACATACGTTGTGCAACCGCAAACGCAATACTGGAGTATCAGCGTTTTCCACTGTATAGTAAAGCTTGTAATGAAAAAAAATATTTTTTATCGAAAAGTCATATACTGCAAAATAGACAAGTGCTGAAATCGCATAGTTACATACGTTGTGCAACCGCAAACTCAGTACTGGAGTATCAGCGTATTCCACTGTATAATAAAGCTTGTACAGAAAAAAAATATTTTTTATCGAAAAGTCATATACTGCAAAATGGACAAGTGCTGAAATCGCATGGTTACATACGTTGTGCAACCGCAAACTCAGTACTGGAGTATCAGCGTTTTCCACTGTATAATAAAGCTTGTACTGAAAAAAAATATTTTTTATCGAAAAGTCATATACTGCAAAATGGACAAGTGCTGAAAGCGCATAGTTACATACGTTGTGCAACCGCAAACGCAATACTGGAGTATCAGCGTTTTCCACTGTATAATAAAGCTTGTAATGAAAAAAAATATTTTTTATCGAAAAGTCATATCCTGCAAAATGGACAAGTGCTGAAATCGCATAGTTACATACGTTGTGCAACCGCAAACTCAGTACTGGAGTATCAGCGTTTTCCACTGTATAGTAAAGCTTGTAATGAAAAAAAATATTTTTTATCGAAAAGTCATATACTGCAAAATGGACAAGTGCTGAAATCGCATAGTTACATACGTTGTGCAACCGCAAACTCAGTACTGGAGTATCAGCGTTTTCCACTGTATAATAAAGCTTATACTGAAAAAAAATATTTTTTATCGAAAAGTCATATACTGCAAAATGGACATGTGCTGAAATCGCATGGTTACATACGTTGTGCAACCGCAAACTCAGTACTGGAGTATCAGCGTTTTCCACTGTATAATAAAGCTTGTACTGAAAAAAAATATTTTTTATTGAAAAGTCATATACTGCAAAATGGACAAGTGCTGAAAGCGCATAGTTACATACGTTGTGCAAACGCAATACTGGAGTATCAGCGTTTTCCACTGTATAATAAAGCTTGTAATGAAAAAAAAAATTTTTTATCGAAAAGTCATATACTGCAAAATGGACAAGTGCTTAAATCGCATAGTTACATACGTTGTGCAACCGCAAACTCAGTACTGGAGTATCAGCGTTTTCCACTGTATAATAAAGCTTGTACAGAAAAAAATATTTTTTATCGAAAAGTCATATACTGCAAAATGGACAAGTGCTGAAATCGCATAGTTACATACGTTGTGCAACCGCAAAAGCAATACTGGAGTACCAGCGTTTTCCACTGTATAATAAAGCTTGTACTAAAAAAAAATATTTTTTATCGAAAAGTCATATACTGCAAAATGGACAAGTGCTGAAATCGCATAGTTACATACGTTGTGCAAACGTAAACTCAGTACTGGAGTATCAGCGTTTTCCAAAGTATAATAAAGCTTGTACTGAAAAAAAATATTTTTTATGGAAAAGTCATATACTGCAAAATGGACATGTGCTGAAATCGCATGGTTACATACGTTGTGCAACCGCAAACTCAGTACTGGAGTATCAGCGTTTTCCACTGTATAATAAAGATTGTACTGAAAAAAAATATTTTTTTTCGAAAAGTCATATACTGCAAAATGGACAAGTGCCTTAATCGCATGGTTACATACGTTGTGCAACCACAAACTCAGTACTGGAGTATCAGCGTTTTCCACTGTATAATAAAGCTTGTACTGAAAAAAAATATTTTTTATCGAAAAGTCATATACTGCAAAATGGACATGTTCTGAAATCGCATGGTTACATACGTTGTGCAACCGCAAACTCAGTACTGGAGTATCAGCGTTTTCCACTGCATAATAAAGCTTGTACTGAAAAAAAATATTTTTCATCGAAAAGTCATATACTGCAAAATGGAAAAGTGCTGAAATCGCATGGTTACATACGTTGTGCAACCGCAAACTCAGTACTGGAGTATCAGCGTTTTCCACTGTATAATAAAGCTTGTACTGAAAAAAAATATTTTTTAACGAAAAGTCATATACTGCAAAATGGACAAGTACTGAAAGCGCATAGTTACATACGTTGTGCAACCGCAAACGCAATACTGGAGTATCAGCGTTTTCCACTGTATAGTAAAGCTTGTAATGAAAAAAAAAATTTTTTATCGAAAAGTCATATACTGCAAAATAGACAAGTGCTGAAATCGCATAGTTACATACGTTGTGCAACCGCAAACTCAGTACTGGAGTATCAGCGTATTCCACTGTATAATAAAGCTTGTACAGAAAAAAAATATTTTATATCGAAAAGTCATATACTGCAAAATGGACAAGTGCTGAAATCGTATGGTTGCATACGTTGTGCAACCGCAAACTCAGTACTGGAGTATCAGCGTTTTCCACTGTATAATAAAGCTTGTACTGAAAAAAAATGTTTTTTATCGAAAAGTCATATACTGCAAAATGGACAAGTGCTGAAAGCGCATAGTTACATACGTTGTGCAAACGCAATACTGGAGTATCAGCGTTTTCCACTGTATAATAAAGCTTGTAATGAAAAAAAAAAATTTTTATCGAAAAGTCATATACTGCAAAATGGACAAGTGCTTAAATCGCATAGTTACATACGTTGTGCAACCGCAAACTCAGTACTGGAGTATCAGCGTTTTCCACTGTATAATAAAGCTTGTACAGAAAAAAATATTTTTTATCGAAAAGTCATATACTGCAAAATGGACAAGTGCTGAAATCGCATAGTTACATACGTTGTGCAACCGCAAAAGCAATACTGGAGTACCAGCGTTTTCCACTGTATAATAAAGCTTGTACTAAAAAAAAATATTTTTTATCGAAAAGTCATATACTGCAAAATGGACAAGTGCTGAAATCGCATAGTTACATACGTTGTGCAAATGTAAACTCAGTACTGGAGTATCAGCGTTTTCCAAAGTATAATAAAGCTTGTACTGAAAAAAAATATTTTTTATGGAAAAGTCATATACTGCAAAATGGACATGTGCTGAAATCGCATGGTTACATACGTTGTGCAACCGCAAACTCAGTACTGGAGTATCAGCGTTTTCCACTGTATAATAAAGATTGTACTGAAAAAAAATATTTTTTTTCGAAAAGTCATATACTGCAAAATGGACAAGTGCCTTAATCGCATGGTTACATACGTTGTGCAACCGCAAACTCAGTACTGGAGTATCAGCGTTTTCCACTGTATAATAAAGATTGTACTGAAAAAAAATATTTTTTTTCGAAAAGTCATATACTGCAAAATGGACAAGTGCCTTAATCGCATGGTTACATACGTTGTGCAACCACAAACTCAGTACTGGAGTATCAGCGTTTTCCACTGTATAATAAAGCTTGTACTGAAAAAAAATATTTTTTATCGAAAAGTCATATACTGCAAAATGGACATGTGCTGAAATCGCATGGTTACATACGTTGTGCAACCGCAAACTCAGTACTGGAGTATCAGCGTTTTCCACTGTATAATAAAGCTTGTACAGAAAAAAATATTTTTTATCGAAAAGTCATATACTGCAAAATGGACAAGTGCTGAAATCGCATAGTTACATACGTTGTGCAACCGCAAAAGCAATACTGGAGTACCAGCGTTTTCCACTGTATAATAAACCTTGTACTAAAAAAAAATATTTTTTATCGAAAAGTCATATACTGCAAAATGCACAAGTGCTGAAATCGCATAGTTACATACGTTGTGCAAACGTAAACTCAGTACTGGAGTATCAGCGTTTTCCAAAGTATAATAAAGCTTGTACTGAAAAAAAATATTTTTTATGGAAAAGTCATATACTGCAAAATGGACATGTGCTGAAATCGCATGGTTACATACGTTGTGCAACCGCAAACTCAGTACTGGAGTATCAGCGTTTTCCACTGTATAATAAAGATTGTACTGAAAAAAAATATTTTTTTTCGAAAAGTCATATACTGCAAAATGGACAAGTGCCTTAATCGCATGGTTACATACGTTGTGCAACCACAAACTCAGTACTGGAGTATCAGCGTTTTCCACTGTATAATAAAGATTGTACTGAAAAAAAATATTTTTTTTCGAAAAGTCATATACTGCAAAATGGACAAGTGCCTTAATCGCATGGTTACATACGTTGTGCAACCGCAAACTCAGTACTGGAGTATCAGCGTTTTCCACTGTATAATAAAGATTGTACTGAAAAAAAATATTTTTTTTCGAAAAGTCATATACTGCAAAATGGACAAGTGCCTTAATCGCATGGTTACATACGTTGTGCAACCACAAACTCAGTACTGGAGTATCAGCGTTTTCCACTGTATAATAAAGCTTGTACTGAAAAAAAATATTTTTTATCGAAAAGTCATATACTGCAAAATGGACATGTGCTGAAATCGCATGGTTACATACGTTGTGCAACCGCAAACTCAGTACTGGAGTATCAGCGTTTTCCACTGTATAATAAAGCTTGTACAGAAAAAAATATTTTTTATCGAAAAGTCATATACTGCAAAATGGACAAGTGCTGAAATCGCATAGTTACATACGTTGTGCAACCGCAAAAGCAATACTGGAGTATCAGCGTTTTCCACTGTATAATAAAGCTTGTACTGAAAAAAAATATTTTTTAACGAAAAGTCACATACTGCAAAATGGACAAGTACTGAAAGCGCATAGTTACATACGTTGTGCAACCGCAAACGCAATACTGGAGTATCAGCGTTTTCCACTGTATAGTAAAGCTTGTAATGAAAAAAAATATTTTTTATCGAAAAGTCATATACTGCAAAATAGACAAGTGCTGAAATCGCATAGTTACATACGTTGTGCAACCGCAAACTCAGTACTGGAGTATCAGCGTATTCCACTGTATAATAAAGCTTGTACAGAAAAAAAATATTTTATATCCAAAAGTCATATACTGCAAAATGGACAAGTGCTGAAATCGTATGGTTACATACGTTGTGCAACCGCAAACTCAGTACTGGAGTATCAGCGTTTTCCACTGTATAATAAAGCTTGTACTGAAAAAAAATGTTTTTTATCGAAAAGTCATATACTGCAAAATGGACAAGTGCTGAAAGCGCATAGTTACATACGTTGTGCAAACGCAATACTGGAGTATCAGCGTTTTCCACTGTATAATAAAGCTTGTAATGAAAAAAAAAATTTTTTATCGAAAAGTCATATACTGCAAAATGGACAAGTGCTTAAATCGCATAGTTACATACGTTGTGCAACCGCAAACTCAGTACTGGAGTATCAGCGTTTTCCACTGTATAATAAAGCTTGTACAGAAAAAAATATTTTTTATCGAAAAGTCATATACTGCAAAATGGACAAGTGCTGAAATCGCATAGTTACATACGTTGTGCAACCGCAAAAGCAATACTGGAGTACCAGCGTTTTCCACTGTATAATAAAGCTTGTACTAAAAAAAAATATTTTTTATCGAAAAGTCATATACTGCAAAATGGACAAGTGCTGAAATCGCATAGTTACATACGTTGTGCAAACGTAAACTCAGTACTGGAGTATCAGCGTTTTCCAAAGTATAATAAAGCTTGTACTGAAAAAAAATATTTTTTATGGAAAAGTCATATACTGCAAAATGGACATGTGCTGAAATCGCATGGTTACATACGTTGTGCAACCGCAAACTCAGTACTGGAGTATCAGCGTTTTCCACTGTATAATAAAGATTGTACTGAAAAAAAATATTTTTTTTCGAAAAGTCATATACTGCAAAATGGACAAGTGCCTTAATCGCATGGTTACATACGTTGTGCAACCACAAACTCAGTACTGGAGTATCAGCGTTTTCCACTGTATAATAAAGCTTGTACTGAAAAAAAATATTTTTTATCGAAAAGTCATATACTGCAAAATGGACATGTGCTGAAATCGCATGGTTACATACGTTGTGCAACCGCAAACTCAGTACTGGAGTATCAGCGTTTTCCACTGTATAATAAAGCTTGTACTGAAAAAAAATATTTTTCATCGAAAAGTCATATACTGCAAAATGGAAAAGTGCTGAAATCGCATGGTTACATACGTTGTGCAACCGCAAACTCAGTACTGGAGTATCAGCGTTTTCCACTGTATAATAAAGCTTGTACTGAAAAAAAATATTTTTTAACGAAAAGTCATATACTGCAAAATGGACAAGTACTGAAAGCGCATAGTTACATACGTTGTGCAACCGCAAACGCAATACTGGAGTATCAGCGTTTTCCACTGTATAGTAAAGCTTGTAATGAAAAAAAATATTTTTTATCGAAAAGTCATATACTGCAAAATAGACAAGTGCTGAAATCGCATAGTTACATACGTTGTGCAACCGCAAACTCAGTACTGGAGTATCAGCGTATTCCACTGTATAATAAAGCTTGTACAGAAAAAAAATATTTTATATCGAAAAGTCATATACTGCAAAATGGACAAGTGCTGAAATCGTATGGTTACATACGTTGTGCAACCGCAAACTCAGTACTGGAGTATCAGCGTTTTCCACTGTATAATAAAGCTTGTACTGAAAAAAAATGTTTTTTATCGAAAAGTCATATACTGCAAAATGGACAAGTGCTGAAAGCGCATAGTTACATACGTTGTGCAACCGCAAACGCAATACTGGAGTATCAGCGTTTTCCACTGTATAATAAAGCTTGTAATGAAAAAAAATATTTTTTATCGAAAAGTCATATACTGCAAAATGGACAAGTGCTGAAATCGCATAGTTACATACGTTGTGCAACCGCAAACTCAGTACTGGAGTATCAGCGTTTTCCACTGTATAATAAAGCTTGTACAGAAAAAAAATATTTTTTATCGAAAAGTCATATACTGCAAAATGGACAAGTGCTGAAATCGCATAGTTACATACGTTGTGCAACCGCAAAAGCAATACTGGAGTACCAGCGTTTTCCACTGTATAATAAAGCTTGTACTAAAAAAAAATATTTTTTATCGAAAAGTCATATACTGCAAAATGGACAAGTGCTGAAATCGCATCGTTACATACGTTGTGCAACCGCAAACTCAGTACTGGAGTATCAGCGTTTTCCACTGTATAATAAAGCTTGTACTGAAAAAAAATATTTTTTATCGAAAAGTCATATACTGCAAAATGGACATGTGCTGAAATCGCATGGTTACATACGTTGTGCAACCGCAAACTCAGTACTGGAGTATCAGCGTTTTCCACTGTATAGTAAAGCTTGTACTGAAAAAAAATATTTTTTATCGAAAAGTCATATACTGCAAAATGGACAAGTGCTGAAAGCGCATAGTTACATACGTTGTGCAACCGCAAACTCAGTACTGGAGTATCAGCGTTTTCCACTGGATAATAAAGCTTGTACTGAAAAAAAATATTTTTTATCGAAAAGTCATATACTGCAAAATGGACATGTGCTGAAATCGCATGGTTACATACGTTGTGCAACCGCAAACTCAGTACTGGAGTATCAGCGTTTTCCACTGAATAATAAAGCTTGTACTGAAAAAAAATATTTTTTATCGAAAAGTCATATACTGCAAAATGGACAAGTGCTGAAAGCGCATAGTTACATACGTTGTGCAACCGCAAACTCAGTACTGGAGTATCAGCGTTTTCCACTGTATAATAAAGCTTGTACTGAAAAAAAATATTTTTTAACGAAAAGTCATATACTGCAAAATGGACAAGTACTGAAAGCGCATAGTTACATACGTTGTGCAACCGCAAACGCAATACTGGAGTATCAGCGTTTTCCACTGTATAGTAAAGCTTGTAATGAAAAAAAATATTTTTTATCGAAAAGTCATATACTGCAAAATAGACAAGTGCTGAAATCGCATAGTTACATACGTTGTGCAACCGCAAACTCAGTACTGGAGTATCAGCGTATTCCACTGTATAATAAAGCTTGTACAGAAAAAAAATATTTTATATCCAAAAGTCATATACTGCAAAATGGACAAGTGCTGAAATCGTATGGTTACATACGTTGTGCAACCGCAAACTCAGTACTGGAGTATCAGCGTTTTCCACTGTATAATAAAGCTTGTACTGAAAAAAAATGTTTTTTATCGAAAAGTCATATACTGCAAAATGGACAAGTGCTGAAAGCGCATAGTTACATACGTTGTGCAAACGCAATACTGGAGTATCAGCGTTTTCCACTGTATAATAAAGCTTGTAATGAAAAAAAAAATTTTTTATCGAAAAGTCATATACTGCAAAATGGACAAGTGCTTAAATCGCATAGTTACATACGTTGTGCAACCGCAAACTCAGTACTGGAGTATCAGCGTTTTCCACTGTATAATAAAGCTTGTACAGAAAAAAATATTTTTTATCGAAAAGTCATATACTGCAAAATGGACAAGTGCTGAAATCGCATAGTTACATACGTTGTGCAACCGCAAAAGCAATACTGGAGTACCAGCGTTTTCCACTGTATAATAAAGCTTGTACTAAAAAAAAATATTTTTTATCGAAAAGTCATATACTGCAAAATGGACAAGTGCTGAAATCGCATAGTTACATACGTTGTGCAAACGTAAACTCAGTACTGGAGTATCAGCGTTTTCCAAAGTATAATAAAGCTTGTACTGAAAAAAAATATTTTTTATGGAAAAGTCATATACTGCAAAATGGACATGTGCTGAAATCGCATGGTTACATACGTTGTGCAACCGCAAACTCAGTACTGGAGTATCAGCGTTTTCCACTGTATAATAAAGATTGTACTGAAAAAAAATATTTTTTTTCGAAAAGTCATATACTGCAAAATGGACAAGTGCCTTAATCGCATGGTTACATACGTTGTGCAACCACAAACTCAGTACTGGAGTATCAGCGTTTTCCACTGTATAATAAAGCTTGTACTGAAAAAAAATATTTTTTATCGAAAAGTCATATACTGCAAAATGGACATGTGCTGAAATCGCATGGTTACATACGTTGTGCAACCGCAAACTCAGTACTGGAGTATCAGCGTTTTCCACTGTATAATAAAGCTTGTACTGAAAAAAAATATTTTTCATCGAAAAGTCATATACTGCAAAATGGAAAAGTGCTGAAATCGCATGGTTACATACGTTGTGCAACCGCAAACTCAGTACTGGAGTATCAGCGTTTTCCACTGTATAATAAAGCTTGTACTGAAAAAAAATATTTTTTAACGAAAAGTCATATACTGCAAAATGGACAAGTACTGAAAGCGCATAGTTACATACGTTGTGCAACCGCAAACGCAATACTGGAGTATCAGCGTTTTCCACTGTATAGTAAAGCTTGTAATGAAAAAAAATATTTTTTATCGTAAAGTCATATACTGCAAAATAGACAAGTGCTGAAATCGCATAGTTACATACGTTGTGCAACCGCAAACTCAGTACTGGAGTATCAGCGTATTCCACTGTATAATAAAGCTTGTACAGAAAAAAAATATTTTATATCGAAAAGTCATATACTGCAAAATGGACAAGTGCTGAAATCGTATGGTTACATACGTTGTGCAACCGCAAACTCAGTACTGGAGTATCAGCGTTTTCCACTGTATAATAAAGCTTGTACTGAAAAAAAATGTTTTTTATCGAAAAGTCATATACTGCAAAATGGACAAGTGCTGAAAGCGCATAGTTACATACGTTGTGCAACCGCAAACGCAATACTGGAGTATCAGCGTTTTCCACTGTATAATAAAGCTTGTAATGAAAAAAAATATTTTTTATCGAAAAGTCATATACTGCAAAATGGACAAGTGCTGAAATCGCATAGTTACATACGTTGTGCAACCGCAAACTCAGTACTGGAGTATCAGCGTTTTCCACTGTATAATAAAGCTTGTACAGAAAAAAAATATTTTTTATCGAAAAGTCATATACTGCAAAATGGACAAGTGCTGAAATCGCATAGTTACATACGTTGTGCAACCGCAAAAGCAATACTGGAGTACCAGCGTTTTCCACTGTATAATAAAGCTTGTACTAAAAAAAAATATTTTTTATCGAAAAGTCATATACTGCAAAATGGACAAGTGCTGAAATCGCATCGTTACATACGTTGTGCAACCGCAAACTCAGTACTGGAGTATCAGCGTTTTCCACTGTATAATAAAGCTTGTACTGAAAAAAAATATTTTTTATCGAAAAGTCATATACTGCAAAATGGACATGTGCTGAAATCGCATGGTTACATACGTTGTGCAACCGCAAACTCAGTACTGGAGTATCAGCGTTTTCCACTGTATAGTAAAGCTTGTACTGAAAAAAAATATTTTTTATCGAAAAGTCATATACTGCAAAATGGACAAGTGCTGAAAGCGCATAGTTACATACGTTGTGCAACCGCAAACTCAGTACTGGAGTATCAGCGTTTTCCACTGGATAATAAAGCTTGTACTGAAAAAAAATATTTTTTATCGAAAAGTCATATACTGCAAAATGGACATGTGCTGAAATCGCATGGTTACATACGTTGTGCAACCGCAAACTCAGTACTGGAGTATCAGCGTTTTCCACTGAATAATAAAGCTTGTACTGAAAAAAAATATTTTTTATCGAAAAGTCATATACTGCAAAATGGACAAGTGCTGAAAGCGCATAGTTACATACGTTGTGCAACCGCAAACTCAGTACTGGAGTATCAGCGTTTTCCACTGTATAATAAAGCTTGTAATGAAAAAAAATATTTTTTATCGAAAAGTCATATACTGCAAAATGGACAAGTGCTCAAATCGCACAGTTACATACGTTGTGCAACCGCAAAAGCAATACTGGATTATCAGCGTTTTCCACTGTATAATAAAGCTTGTACTGAAAAAAAATATTTTTTATCGAAAAGTCATATACTGCAAAATGGACAAGTGCTGAAATCGCACAGTAACATACGTTGTGCAACCGCAAACTCAGTACTGGAGTATCAGCGTTTTCCACTGTATAATAAAGCTTGTACTGAAAAAAAAATTTTTTTATCGAAAAGTCATATACTGCAAAATGGACAAGTGCTGAAATCGCACAGTAACATACGTTGTGCAACCGCAAACTCAGTACTAGAGTATCAGCGTTTTCCACTGTATAATAAAGCTTGTACTGAAAAAAAATATTTTTTATCGAAAAGTCATATACTGCAAAATGGACAAGTGCTGAAAGCGCATAGTTACATACGTTGTGCAACCGCAAACTCAGTACTGGAGTATCAGCGTTTTCCACTGTATAATAAACCTTGTAATGAAAAAAAATATTTTTTATCGAAAAGTCATATACTGCAAAATGGACAAGTGCTGAAAGCGCATAGTTACATACGTTGTGCAACCGCAAACGCAATACTGGAGTACCAGCGTTTTCCACTGTATAATAAAGCTTGTAATGAAAAAAAATATTTTTTATCGAAAAGTCATATTATACAGTGGAAAACGCTGGTACTCCACTATTGCTTTTGCGGTTGCACAGCGTATGTAACTATGCCATTTCAGCACTTATCCATTTTGCAGTATATCACTTTTCGATAAAAAATATTTTTTTTCAGTACAAGCTTTATTATACGGTGGAAAACGCTGGTACTCCGGTATTGC
This sequence comes from Ascidia mentula, assembly GCF_947561715.1. Taxonomy (NCBI): domain Eukaryota; kingdom Metazoa; phylum Chordata; class Ascidiacea; order Phlebobranchia; family Ascidiidae; genus Ascidia; species Ascidia mentula. Next base: position 6,790,606 of record NC_138574.1, on the reverse strand, counting down.
TTTTGCGGTTGCACAACGTATGTAACTATGCGATTTCAGCACTTGTCCATTTTGCAGTATAAGACTTTTCGATAAAAAATATTTTTTTTCAGTGCAAGCTTATTATTATACAGTGGAAAACGCTGGTACTCCACAATTGCTTTTGCGGTTGCACAGCGTATGTAACTATGCCATTTCAGCACTTTTCCATTATGCAGTACATCACTTTTCGATAAAAAATATTTTTTTTCAGTACAAGCTTTATTATACAGTGGAAAACGCTGGTACTCCAGTATTGGTTTTGCGGTTGCACAACGTATGTAACTAAGCGATTTCAGCACTTGTCCATTTTGCAGTATATGACTTTTCGATAAAAAATATTTTTTTTTCAGTACAAGCTTTATTATACAGTGGAAAACGCTGGTACTCCAGTATTTTAGTTTTGTAACATGCGCAATACTTACTGATTGTCTTTTCTTTGTTTCTTGTTATTTTTGTACTTCTTTGTTTATTGTTAATGCAGAATGATTGTTGATTATATATTCCTTGCCTCGTCAATGCCATTGCGTACAACCGCCTAAATTTTTTGCAACTTCGAAACAACCCAGGGGCGGTTTCAAATAACCAATTGAGGTTTCTACCGTCCCTTCATCTAATCCCAACTGGATCATTTATTGTGTTTTACTGTTCGCATTTCATTGCTTCGGATTATGATGTAAACAAACTGAATTGAATTGAATTGCTTTTGCGGTTGCACAGCGTATGTAACTATGCGATTTTAGCACTTGTCCATTTTGCAGTATATGACTTGTCGATCAAAAATATCTTTTTACAACACAAGCTTTATTATACAGTGAAAGACGCTGGTACTCCAGCATTGCTTTTGCGGTTGCACAACGTATGTAACTATGCGATTTCAGCACTTGTCTATTTTGGAGTATATGACTTTTCGATAAAAAAAAAATTTTTTACAACACAAGCTTTAATATACAGTGGAAAACGCTGGTACTCCAGTATTGCTTTTGCGGTTGCACAACGTATGTATTTATGCGATTTCAGCACTTATCCATTTTGCAGTATATGACTTTTCGATCAAAAATATTTTTTTTCAGTACAAGCTTTATTATACAGTGGAAAACGCTGGTACTCCAGTATTGCTTTTGCGGTTGCACAACGTATGTAACTATGCGATTTCAGCACTTGTCCATTTTGCAGTATATGACTTTTCGTGAAAAAATATTTTTTTTCAGTGCAAGCTTTATTATACAGTGGAAAACGCTGGTACTCCACTATTGCTTTTGCGGTTGCACAGCGTATGTAACTATGCCATTTCAGCACTTATCCATTATGCAGTACATCACTTTTCAATAAAAAATATTTTTTTTCAGTACAAGCTTTATGATACAGTGGAAAACGCTGGTACTCCAGTATTTTAGTTTTGTAACATGCGCAATACTTACTGATTGTCTTTTCTTTGTTTCTTGTTAATTTTGTACTTCTTTGTTTATTGTTAATGCAGAATGATTGTTGATTATATATTCCTTGCCTCGTCAATGCCATTGCGTACAACCGCCTAAATTTTTTGCAACTTCGAAACAACCCAGGGGCGGTTTCAAATAACCAATTGAGGTTTCTACCGTCCCTTCATCTAATCCCAACTGGATCATTTATTGTGTTTTACTGTTCGCATTTCATTGCTTCGGATTATGATGTAAATAAACTGAATTGAATTGAATTGCTTTTGCGGTTGCACAGCGTATGTAACTATGCGATTTTAGCCCTTGTCCATTTTGCAGTATATGACTTGTCGATCAAAAATATGTTTTTACAACACAAGCTTTATTATACAGTGAAAGACGCTGGTACTCCAGCATTGCTTTTGCGGTTGCACAACGTATGTAACTATGCGATTTCAGCACTTGTCTATTTTGCAGTATATGACTTTTCGATAAAAAAAAAAATTTTTACAACACAAGCTTTAATATACAGTGGAAAACGCTGGTACTCCAGTATTGCTTTTGCGGTTGCACAACGTATGTATTTATGCGATTTCAGCACTTATCCATTTTGCAGTATATGACTTTTCGATAAAAAATATTTTTTTTCAGTACAAGCTTTATTATACAGTGGAAAACGCTGGTACTCCAGTATTGCTTTTGCGGTTGCACAACGTATGTAACTATGCGATTTCAGCACTTGTCCATTTTGCAGTATATGACTTTTCGACAAAAAATATTTTTTTTCAGCACATACTTTATTATACGGTGGAAAACGCTGGTACTCCGGTATTGCTTTTGCGGTTGCACAACGTATGTAACTATGCGATTTCAGCACTTGTCCATTTTGCAGTATATGACTTTTCGTGAAAAAATATTTTTTTTCAGTGCAAACTTTATTATACAGTGGAAAACGCTGGTACTCCACTATTGCTTTTGCGGTTGCACAGCGTATGTAACTATGCCATTTCAGCACTTATCCATTATGCAGTACATCACTTTTCAATAAAAAATATTTTTTTTCAGTACAAGCTTTATGATACAGTGGAAAACGCTGGTACTCCAGTATTTTGGTTTTGTAACATGCGCAATACTTACTGATTGTCTTTTCTTTGTTTCTTGTTATTTTTGTACTTCTTTGTTTATTGTTAATGCAGAATGATTGTTGATTATATATTCCTTGCCTCGTCAATGCCATTGCGTACAACCGCCTAAATTTTTTGCAACTTCGAAACAACCCAGGGGCGGTTTCAAACAACCAATTGAGGTTTCTACCGTCCCTTCATCTAATCCCAACTGGATCATTTATTGTGTTTTACTGTTCGCATTTCATTGCTTCGGATTATGATGTAAATAAACTGAATTGAATTGAATTGCTTTTGCGGTTGCACAGCGTATGTAACTATGCGATTTTAGCACTTGTCCATTTTGCAGTATATGACTTGTCGATCAAAAATATGTTTTTACAACACAAGCTTTATTATACAGTGAAAGACGCTGGTACTCCAGCATTGCTTTTGCGGTTGCACAACGTATGTAACTATGCGATTTCAGCACTTGTCTATTTTGCAGTATATGACTTTTCGATAAAAAAAAAATTTTTTACAACACAAGCTTTAATATACAGTGGAAAACGCTGGTACTCCAGTATTGCTTTTGCAGTTGCACAACGTATGTATTTATGCGATTTCAGCACTTATCCATTTTGCAGTATATGACTTTTCGATAAAAAATATTTTTTTTCAGTACAAGCTTTATTATACAGTGGAAAACGCTGGTACTCCAGTATTGCTTTTGCGGTTGCACAACGTATGTAACCATGCGATTTCAGCACTTGTCCATTTTGCAGTATATGACTTTTCGATAAAAAATATTTTTTTTCAGCACATACTTTATTATACGGTGGAAAACGCTGGTACTCCGGTATTGCTTTTGCGGTTGCACAACGTATGTAACTATGCGATTTCAGCACTTGTCCATTTTGCAGTATAAGACTTTTCGATAAAAAATATTTTTTTTCAGTGCAAGCTTATTATTATACAGTGGAAAACGCTGGTACTCCACAATTGCTTTTGCGGTTGCACAGCGTATGTAACTATGCCAGTTCAGCACTTTTCCATTTTGCAGTATATGACTTTTCGATAAAAAATATTTTTTTTCAGTACAAGCTTTATTATACAGTGGAAAACGCTGGTACTCCACTATTGCTTTTGCGGTTGCACAGCGTATGTAACTATGCCATTTCAGCACTTATCCATTATGCAGTACATCACTTTTCGATAAAAAATATTTTTTTTCAGTACAAGCTTTATGATACAGTGGAAAACCCTGGTACTCCAGTATTGGTTTTGCGGTTGCACAACGCATGTAACTATGCGATTTCAGCACTTGTCCATTTTGCAGTATATGACTTTTCGATACAAAATATTTTTTTTCAGTACAAGCTTTATTATACAGTGGAAAACGCTGGTACTCCACTATTGCTTTTGCGGTTGCACAACGTATGTAACTATGCGATTTTCGCACTTGTCCATTTTGCAGTATATGACATTTCGTGAAAAAAATATTTTTTTTTTCAGGACAAGCTTTATTATACAGTGAAAGACGCTGGTACTCCAGTATTGCTTTTGCGGTTGCACAACGTATGTAACTATGCAATTACAGCACTTGCCCATTTTGCTGTATATGACTTTTCGACAAAAAATATTTTTTTTCAGTACACGCTTTATTATACAGTGGAAAACGCTGGTACTCCAGTATTGCTTTTGCGGTTGCACAACATATGTAACTATGCAATTTCAGCACTTGTCCATTTTGCACTACATCACTTTTCGATAAGAAATATTTTGTTTCAGTACAAGCTTTATTATACAGTGGAAAACGCTGGTACTCCACTATTGCTTTTGCGGTTGCACAGCGTATGTAACTATGCAATTTCAGAACTTGTCCATTATGCAGTACATCACTTTTCGATGAAAAATATTTTTTTTCAGTACAAGCTTTATTACACAGTGGAAAACGCTGGTACTCCAGTGTTGCTTTTGCGGTTGCACAACGTATGTAACTATGCGATTTCAGCACTTGTCCATTTTGCACTACATGACTTTTCGATAAAAAATGTTTTTTTTCAGTACAAGCTTTATTATACAGTGGAAAATGCTGGTACTCCAGTATTGCTTTTGCGGTTGCACAACGTATGTATTTATGCGATTTCAGCACTTGTCCATTTTGCAGTATATGACTTTTCGATAAAAAATTTTTTTTTTCAGTACAAGCTTTATTATACGGTGGAAAACGCTGGTACTCCACTATTGCTTTTGCGGTTGCACAAAGTATGTAACTATGCGATTTCAGCACATGTCCATTTTGCAGTATATGACTTTTCGATAAAAAATATTTTTTTTCAGTACAAGCTTTATTATACAGTGGAAACGCTGGTACTCCAGTACTGAGTTTGCGGTTGCACAACGTATGTAACTATGCGATTTCAGCACTTGTCCATTTTGCAGTATATCACTTTTCGATAAAAAATATTTTTTTTCAGTACAAGCTTTATTATACGGTGGAAAATGCTGGTACTCCGGTATTGCTTTTGCGGTTGCACAACGTATGTAACTATGCGATTTCAGCACTTGTCCATTTTGCAGTATATGACTTTTCGTGAAAAAATATTTTTTTTCAGTGCAAGCTTTATTATACAGTGGAAAACGCTGGTACTCCACAATTGCTTTTGCGGTTGCACAGCGTATGTAACTATGCCATTTCAGCACTTATCCATTATGCAGTACATCACTTTTCGATAAAAAATATTTTTTTTCAGTACAAGCTTTATTATGCAGTGGAAAACGCTGGTACTCCAGTATTGCTTTTGCGGTTGCACAACGTATGTAACTATGCGATTTCAGCACTTGTCCATTTTGCAGTATATGACTTTTCGATAAAAAATATTTTTTTTCAGTACAAGCTTTATTATACAGTGGAAAACGCTGGTACTCCAATATTGCTTTTGCGGTTGCACAGCGTATGTAACTATGCGATTTTAGCACTTGTCCATTTTGCAGTATATGACTTTTCGATCAAAAACATTTTTTTACAACACAAGCTTTATTATACAGTGGATAACGCTGGTACTCCAGTACTGAGTTTGCGGTTGCACAACGTATGTAACTATGCGATTTCAGCACTTGTCCATTTTGCAGTATATCACTTTTCGATAAAAAATATTTTTTTTCAGTACAAGCTTTATTATACGGTGGAAAATGCTGGTACTCCACAATTGCTTTTGCGGTTGCACAGCGTATGTAACTATGCCATTTCAGCACTTATCCATTATGCAGTACATCACTTTTCGATAAAAAATATTTTTTTTCAGTACAAGCTTTATTATGCAGTGGAAAACGCTGGTACTCCAGTATTGCTTTTGCGGTTGCACAACGTATGTAACTATGCGATTTCAGCACTTGTCCATTTTGCAGTATATGACTTTTCGATAAAAAATATTTTTTTTCAGTACAAGCTTTATTATGCAGTGGAAAACGCTGGTACTCCAGTATTGCTTTTGCGGTTGCACAACGTATGTAACTATGCGATTTCAGCACTTGTCCATTTTGCAGTATATGACTTTTCGATAAAAAATATTTTTTTTCAGTACAAGCTTTATTATACAGTGGAAACGCTGGTACTCCAGTACTGAGTTTGCGGTTGCACAACGTATGTAACTATGCGATTTCAGCACTTGTCCATTTTGCAGTATATCACTTTTCGATAAAAAATATTTTTTTTCAGTACAAGCTTTATTATACGGTGGAAAATGCTGGTACTCCGGTATTGCTTTTGCGGTTGCACAACGTATGTAACTATGCGATTTCAGCACTTGTCCATTTTGCAGTATATGACTTTTCGTGAAAAAATATTTTTTTTCAGTGCAAGCTTTATTATACAGTGGAAAACGCTGGTACTCCACAATTGCTTTTGCGGTTGCACAGCGTATGTAACTATGCCATTTCAGCACTTATCCATTATGCAGTACATCACTTTTCGATAAAAAATATTTTTTTTCAGTACAAGCTTTATTATGCAGTGGAAAACGCTGGTACTCCAGTATTGCTTTTGCGGTTGCACAACGTATGTAACTATGCGATTTCAGCACTTGTCCATTTTGCAGTATATGACTTTTCGATAAAAAATATTTTTTTTCAGTACAAGCTTTATTATACAGTGGAAAACGCTGGTACTCCAGTATTGCTTTTGCGGTTGCACAGCGTATGTAACTATGCGATTTTAGCACTTGTCCATTTTGCAGTATATGACTTTTCGATCAAAAACATTTTTTTACAACACAAGCTTTATTATACAGTGAAAGACGCTGGTACTCCAGCATTGCTTTTGCGGATGCACAACGTATGTAACTGTGCGATTTCAGCACTTGTCCATTTTGCAGTACATCACTTTTCGATAAAAAATATTTTTTTTCAGTACAAGCTTTATTATACAGTGGAAAACGCTGGAACTCCAGTATTGCTTTTGCGGTTGCACAACGTATGTAACTATGCGATTTCAGCACTTGTCCATTTTGCAGTATATGACTTTTCGATAAAAAATATTTTTTTTCAGTACAAGCTTTATTATACAGTGGAAAACGCTGGTACTCCAGTATTGCTTTTGCGGTTGCACAACGTATGTAACTATGCAATTTCAGCACTTGTCCATTTTGCACTACATCACTTTTCGATAAGAAATATTTTTTTTCAGTACAAGCTTTATTATACAGTGGAAAACGCTGGTACTCCACTATTGCTTTTGCGGTTGCACAACATATGTAACTATGCAATTTCAGCACTTGTCCATTTTGCACTACATCACTTTTCGACAAGAAATATTTTTTTTCAGTACAAGCTTTATTATACAGTGGAAAACGCTGGTACTCCAGTATTGCTTTTGCGGTTGCACAACGTATGTAACTATGCGATTTCAGCACTTGTCCATTTTGCACTACATCACTTTTCGATAAGAAATATTTTTTTTCAGTACAAGCTTTATTATACAGTGGAAAACGCTGCTACACCACTATTGCTTTTGCGGTTGCACAGTGTAACACGACCAGCTAGCCTTGTCACAGGGGTTTGACCGCACCGTCAGGAAAGAACAGTATTCTTTTATTCTGCGGCACAGTTAACAAACTGTGACACGTTCACTAAACAAACAAACACATATTAGCGAACAGTCACATGCAACATGACAGACAACATTTAACTCACCAATACAAGATGCACAAGGACCGACTTCGAATAGCATTCGGTTGCACCAGGTAAAGTTACGTTAGGCAGTCACTAATTAAGTTATCAACTTAAGTCAATTCACTGCAATTCAAATAGATATTTAACCACCAAAACAGTTTAATGCACGCGGACAAGTTCAACACGTGGCAAACATTAAGACTGCTGGCACTAGCCTTGCATCATACAGTTGGTAGGGGCATTATGACGTTTCTATTGTTGTGAAATTTTCTCACATGGAAAGTTACGCGCACAGAAATCTTACACTCCCCCCCAAAATTGATAAGTCGCAGCGACGTTCAATTTTTACAACACAATTTCGACGCGCGTTTGTATCAATCGTTTATCAGTGTTTCTCAGCGACCATTGTCGCCGGGTCATCATGTGGTAGGTGATCGTCTCCTCTCCCATCAATTGGTACGACCACACACAGCTTGTGAATGGGTCTTCGCACAATCGTTCCTCTCGATCGAATTCGAACACTGCGGACCACACCGAAGTCATCAGGATTGGTTGATTCAACGCGACCGATCGACCAAGAACGTCTGGGGGCAGCATCATCAACCAGAAGGACAACATCACCGACCTGGACATTTCTCTTCTCATGATGCCACTTCTGGCGAGCGATGATTGTACGCAAGTATTCCCGAGACCATCGTCTCCAAAATTGATCTGCAATACATTGGACCTTGCGCCAACCCCGGCGCGCGTAGCAGTCACGATCACTTGTGACGGTTGGAGGCATCCCACCGGACGGATTTATCCTTAGCAAGTGATTAGGTGTCAATGGTGCTTCACCAACGTCATCAAGTGTGACCGGAGTCAGGGGTCGCGAGTTGATAATTGATTCCGCTTCAAGCAGAAACGTTTGCAGTTGATCATCGTTGAGGACTCGTTCGTTCGTCAGCAAGGAGAGGACGCGTCGAACAGACCGAATCATCCTTTCCCAGGCACCTCCCATGTGACTTGCACCAGGTGGGTTAAAGTGCCACTGAACTTCTTTCTTTTTGAAGAACTCCTCTATTTGGTTCTGGTTCCATTCACGTACGGCGTCACGAAGAACACGCGCAGCACCCACAAAATTCGTGCCGTTATCGGAATAAATTTGCAGCACTTCGCCGCGACGAGCAATAAATCTGCGAAATGCATTTATAAAGGCATCGGTGCTTAGGTCATGTGCCACCTCGAGATGAATTGCTCTTGTAGTTAGGCATGTAAAGAGACAACCCCATCTCTTAACTTCGCAGCGCCTTTGCTTGACGACTAGAGGTCCGAAATAATCGACTCCTGTAAATGCAAAGGGAAATTCATTCATTTGCAGGCGAGCTGGCGGTAAATTGGACATAATTTGCCCTTCAGGCTTTGCGTTGCGACGCCGGCATACCAAACATGCGCGGAGAACACGTCGCACCGCCACTGCACCTTTAACGATCCAATAGCGTTGGTTCATCTGGGACAGAATGTATTTACGCCAGAATGTCCACACTCTGCATGGAAATGGGAAATTAGCAACTCAGTCAGGTACGAGTTGTGAGGCAAAATGGCAGGATGTCGGGCCTCAAAAGGAATAGGCGCCTTTTCCAAACGACCGCCAACCCTAAGCATTCCATCAATCATCACAGGATCCATACGAAAAACTGCCGATGACTTGCTTGGTTTCTTCAAGTTTCCATCTGGGGTAATTGCTATCATCCATTGTGAGAAATGACCTCGTTGAACATATTTCACCAACTCGGCTTCAGCCGTCCGTAGCTCATCAACTATCAGGGCCGAGGAGTCAAATCTCGCGGTTCTCGCACTTCGCAGAATTGCCTTCAAACGCAAAAACCATGCAGCGGCACGTTTAAGTTGATACAACGAAGAAAATTTCGTTATTAAAACATCTGTGGGAGGACATTTCTCTACCACAGTAAACACACCACAAGGTTTCTTATCAAATACATTAACCTCAACCGGATCTGTAGCAGCGTCACCAAACATATTTGGCCAGCAGTCGGGCGTCTTCTTGAGAAACGATGGTCCGTCAAACCACAATTCACTCCTCACCAGGGCATCGGCTGAGACTCCCCTCGAAGCCAAATCAGCAGGGTTTTCCGTCGTCGGAACATGTTTCCAGTTCTTCACGCAGGTATTCTTCTCGATCATTGCCAAACGACGAGAGACAAACAACGGAAATCTTCGTTTATCATTTTTAATGCTTTGCAGCACCACAGACGAATCCGTCCAAAATATAGAGGGACGCAGGTCCAAACACATTTCATTTCTGACAATCAGTTCCACGTCCACAGCCAGAACAGCAGCCATCAATTCCAACCGTGGAATAGAATATTCACCCTGGGGTGTTAGGCGACATTTACTCATAACCAAGGTACAGGTCACTTCGCTTTCTTTATTCGTTGATCGGAGGTAGCACACAGCTCCGTAGGCTTCTTTGGATGCGTCAGCAAACACATGAAGTTGACTTCTTATCACATTGGCGCTGACACCAAATCCAAATGATCGTGGAATGCGCCTTTCCTGCAGGCTGTGTAAGCAGACTAACCACTTCTCCCATTTTCGTAAGTCCTTAGCAGGCATCTCTTCGTCCCATTCAATTTCTTGCTTGCACAAGCTCCTATAAATGAGCCGGGCTCGCAACACGACGGGGGTAACAAAACCCAATGGGTCGAATAGAGAATTCATAGTTGACAAGAGGCCTCGGCGAGTGCGCGGCTTCATTGGCAACGAAACAGCAAACAGAAATGCGTCAGCATGAACATTCCACTGTATACCAAGCACACGCTCTTGTAATTCAGCATCCAGTGGGCGCACCTGCAAAGCCATTGATAATTCATTTTCCGGTAAGCGATCAAGAATCTCCTTGCAGTTTGACAACCACTTGGTCAAGCGAAATCCACCCTTCTCAAGCAAGGAGCGCAGACCATCGACAAGCTGCAATCCAGTTTCAACGTCTGTCACCGATGTGAGGCAGTCATCGACGTAAAAATTACGTTCAACCGTAGAGGCAACAATGGGTTCAAATTCACTCCCAAAATCACTAGCGGTTTGACGTAAACAAAAGGTTGCGCAGCTTGGAGACGAAGTTGCCCCGAAGAGATGTACATTCATTCTGTGGGGCACAGGCTCACGTGACAGGTTCCCACCGGGCCACCAAAGGAAACGCAAACTGTCACGATCACGAGGGGAAACTCTCACTTGGTAAAACATGGCCTCAATGTCAGCTACCAAGGCAATTGGCGACTTGCGGAAACGCAACAAGACGCCAAGTAGACTGTTGACAAGATCAGGACCTTGCATCAACGTTTGGTTCAAAGACAGTCCACGGTATTGAGCTGCGCAATCATACACAACACGCAACTTACCAGGTTTGTGAGGGTTCACAACACCATGATGAGGTATGTACCACGTCCGATGTTTGGTAATCAGTTCCTCCTCCGGTACTTCTTCGGCAAATCCTTTGTCGATTGTTGCTTGCATTTGCTCAGCGTACTTCTGATGCATTTTCTCGTCGTTGCTCAATCGACGTTTCAGCGATTCCAATCTTTTGTTGGCCATCTTCAGATTGTTAGGCAAAACTTGGTGATCATGTCTCCACGGCAGTGGCAATTCATAATGTCCATCAATGTATTGAACGGAGTCCTTCATCAATTGGTACGTCCTCCGATCTTCCCTGGAGAAAGGACTTCCAAACAATTCGTCTTCTTCTTTGGGGATCAGTTCACTCTCGTCGCTTAGAAACATGGTATGGGCGGTGTCCATGACGCAAGTAAAGTTGGCATCTGCAGCAGATTTGCGGACAGCCTCGAGCGATCGACCTAGTAAAGACCATCCAAGAGGCGTCTTCACAGCATCTGGGCATTCGTCGTTTCCAGGACGACTGCACTGTACACGATGTGCCACAGGTACATTAGCACCAATCAACAATGTGACAGTTCCACCAGCAATGGAAGACAGTTGTAGACTCCTTATTGATGGGTGCATCTTCCGAGTTTTCCAGGTGGGAGACTTGTTCGGTTTCACAGGTATTTGTTCAACAACCACTACTTCTGGCAAGTTTATTTGCTCACCTCCATCAAGTGGTTCGACTGACACGGAAATTGCGATTGTGTCCAGTTTTTGCGGTGTCGTCATTGTGTTCAACAAAATTTGTTTGGGTCGTCCAGACGCACCTAATTTGTCTACCAACTTACGTTCACAAAACGTTGTGGTTGAACCCTGATCCAGAAAAGCGTACGTGGCAATGGAAGTGGTCCCATGGCGAACAACGACAGGTACAACATTCAGGTACACACTAGACGCGTTGACACTTGCACTGTACTCGCGACTTCGGATCGTAGCACAAGCAGGATTGTCATTCTTTACCCTTTCGGATACAGTAGGAGGGGCTGGGTAATGCAGCAATTTGTGGTGCGATTTACCATCGCATCCGTTGACAAAACAACTTTGACTGGAATCACAGTCACTAGCACGGTGGCCAGCCTTTAAACACTTAAAACACAAACCCATTGAACGCACGAACCTGCGTCGATCATTCCACGACATTTTCCTAAACTGGACACATGCGTCAAGAGAATGGCTCCCGTTGCACAACAAACACTTCATTTGCACATGTGTTTTGTCCTTAATTTTCGGCGCAGAAGTCGCCACAGTGCCGTGCGCAATTGCCTTCGGCCGGCGGCTTCCTTTGTTGTCTTCCTTCGATGAATATAGCGCCTTACCAAAAATCGAGTTTGCAACCTTGCTTTTTAGTGCTACAAACTCTGTAAGAGTCGCAAAGGTAGCTCGTTTTTCAGTGTCATGCTCAATCTGTGCGGACATCGAAACCCAGTCCTTTCGCATGCTAAACGGGAGTTTCCTAATAACAGCCAACATGACATCCATGGAATCAACACTAGAAGCATGTCTTATCTCACCATGTAGTGCCGTACAGCATTTGTCCAACAGCACAGATAATTTCATAAGACCATCGGGGTCGTTGTCCTTGACAACAGGAGCTGACATCAGCTGTTCTTCGCATCTTTGTGCGATAATGTGAGGTTGGCCATATTCGTTATACAAGGTTTGCCAGGCCAGCCTGTACCCTTCGGCTGGATCTTTCGCGTTAAAGCGTTCAATTTTTTCCCGAATATGAGGCTTACAGTGCTGTACCAAATACAACAGCCGCATCTCATCATTGTGGGCCTTCTTAGCAATGTAGGTATCAAACTGTCGTACGAATAGCCAGTAATTTAGTGAATCACCATCAAATTTGGTTACTTCAGGACTCGGCAAGTTCACATGGTATGCGTCCTGATACGTCTTTGGTAGTGGCGAGATATTTTGGGGACTAGGGCAACATCTATTTGCGTCTGCACGAGGGATTTCACCAAACGCACCAGTCCTATGCTTCTCGATGCGTGGTGCGGGCACGTTCACGGGCGCTTCCACGTGTTGCGCATTTGACCTAATTTGTGGACACGAGCCCCGTACAGCATTTGACGGCAACTGTGAGCTCGTATGTTGAAAAACATTTGACAGTAATCGTGGGCGAGGGATAGAAATTGAACTACCTTTTGTAACAGACGCCAGGCTTGAATTACCGATAGACTCTTCCTCCCATGCCTCCACTTCAGCTTCAGCGAGTTGCAAATCGTGGCGCATTTGCGCAGCGTGCTTCTCCGCTTCTTCGCTGATGCGCCGGGCTTCATTCTCCGCCTCACGTCGAATTCGTTCCGCCTCTAGCTCGGCCGTACGACGTGCACGATCTGCTTCCAGCTCGGCCGTATGACGTGCACGATCTGCTTCCAGCTCTGCCGCACGACGTAGTCTATCTGCTTCTTCTGAGGCCCTTCGTACATTTTCGGCTTCTTGAGCACTTGCGAATTTCGCAAGCTTTAGTTTCACCTTACTGCGTCGAATTTCACTTCGTATAGAACTCGAGGTTGAATTTCTACTCGAGTGAACAGACAACGCGTCGGCTGGTGACAATGGTAGGGGAACGGATCTAGGCTGCGGATCATGCAGCTTCGATATCCACGTTGCGACCCTTTTATCAAATTCACGCGAGATTATCTCAGGTAGTTTATCACTATCCGACATATTTGAGTGAAGTTCAATTAGCTTATCAAAGTTTGCATTTACTTGGGGCAGGAACTCACGTAGCGCTGAAAGATCTTGCGGCTTTTTCATAAGACTCTCTGCGCAAGCGTAGCTATCTTGTAGAGCCTTTAAAGCCTCTACTATTTCGTTTTCTTGATCTTCCGTCATACGGTTTACTTGAGATGCAATTTCACGGCAATGTCCGTGGTGACCAAATCAATCGTCGATCCTTCGCTTGTTGACGATTCCTAGTTTGTTAACGATGTAACACGACCAGCTAGCCTTGTCACAGGGGTTTGACCGCACCGTCAGGAAAGAACAGTATTCTTTTATTCTGCGGCACAGTTAACAAACTGTGACACGTTCACTAAACAAACAAACACATATTAGCGAACAGTCACATGCAACATGACAGACAACATTTAACTCACCAATACAAGATGCACAAGGACCGACTTCGAATAGCATTCGGTTGCACCAGGTAAAGTTACGTTAGGCAGTCACTAATTAAGTTATCAACTTAAGTCAATTCACTGCAATTCAAATAGATATTTAACCACCAAAACAGTTTAATGCACGCGGACAAGTTCAACACGTGGCAAACATTAAGACTGCTGGCACTAGCCTTGCATCATACAGTTGGTAGGGGCATTATGACGTTTCTATTGTTGTGAAATTTTCTCACATGGAAAGTTACGCGCACAGAAATCTTACACACAGTGTTACATCTTGTTTGCCAGTAATTGCCGATTTCTATCAATGCGCATTTTTCTCTACACTAATGTGTGTTGCAATATCATACGGTCTGTGACGCAATAATAAGAGACCAGGTTTTAAGTGACAACGCAACGTGGTTTCGTCCTTTTTGTGTCCGACAACTGTGCAGCACAGTGCTACGTCATTTCATTCTTGCAAAAGTTTTTTTGTGTTGCGAGCGAGCATTTTCTGGTGAGTCTATTTGTACATATGTGTCAGTCATCGACGTAAAAATTACGTTCAACCGTAGAGGCAACAATGGGTTCAAATTCACTCCCAAAATCACTAGCGGTTTGACGTAAACAAAAGGTTGCGCAGCTTGGAGACGAAGTTGCCCCGAAGAGATGTACATTCATTCTGTGGGGCACAGGCTCACGTGACAGGTTCCCACCGGGCCACCAAAGGAAACGCAAACTGTCACGATCACGAGGGGAAACTCTCACTTGGTAAAACATGGCCTCAATGTCAGCTACCAAGGCAATTGGCGACTTGCGGAAACGCAACAAGACGCCAAGTAGACTGTTGACAAGATCAGGACCTTGCATCAACGTTTGGTTCAAAGACAGTCCACGGTATTGAGCTGCGCAATCATACACAACACGCAACTTACCAGGTTTGTGAGGGTTCACAACACCATGATGAGGTATGTACCACGTCCGATGTTTGGTAATCAGTTCCTCCTCCGGTACTTCTTCGGCAAATCCTTTGTCGATTGTTGCTTGCATTTGCTCAGCGTACTTCTGATGCATTTTCTCGTCGTTGCTCAATCGACGTTTCAGCGATTCCAATCTTTTGTTGGCCATCTTCAGATTGTTAGGCAAAACTTGGTGATCATGTCTCCACGGCAGTGGCAATTCATAATGTCCATCAATGTATTGAACGGAGTCCTTCATCAATTGGTACGTCCTCCGATCTTCCCTGGAGAAAGGACTTCCAAACAATTCGTCTTCTTCTTTGGGGATCAGTTCACTCTCGTCGCTTAGAAACATGGTATGGGCGGTGTCCATGACGCAAGTAAAGTTGGCATCTGCAGCAGATTTGCGGACAGCCTCGAGCGATCGACCTAGTAAAGACCATCCAAGAGGCGTCTTCACAGCATCTGGGCATTCGTCGTTTCCAGGACGACTGCACTGTACACGATGTGCCACAGGTACATTAGCACCAATCAACAATGTGACAGTTCCACCAGCAATGGAAGACAGTTGTAGACTCCTTATTGATGGGTGCATCTTCCGAGTTTTCCAGGTGGGAGACTTGTTCGGTTTCACAGGTATTTGTTCAACAACCACTACTTCTGGCAAGTTTATTTGCTCACCTCCATCAAGTGGTTCGACTGACACGGAAATTGCGATTGTGTCCAGTTTTTGCGGTGTCGTCATTGTGTTCAACAAAATTTGTTTGGGTCGTCCAGACGCACCTAATTTGTCTACCAACTTACGTTCACAAAACGTTGTGGTTGAACCCTGATCCAGAAAAGCGTACGTGGCAATGGAAGTGGTCCCATGGCGAACAACGACAGGTACAACATTCAGGTACACACTAGACGCGTTGACACTTGCACTGTACTCGCGACTTCGGATCGTAGC
Source organism: Ascidia mentula (assembly GCF_947561715.1). Taxonomy (NCBI): domain Eukaryota; kingdom Metazoa; phylum Chordata; class Ascidiacea; order Phlebobranchia; family Ascidiidae; genus Ascidia; species Ascidia mentula. The sequence continues at coordinate 6,774,436 of NC_138574.1, read as the reverse complement.
ACAAGCAGGATTGTCATTCTTTACCCTTTCGGATACAGTAGGAGGGGCTGGGTAATGCAGCAATTTGTGGTGCGATTTACCATCGCATCCGTTGACAAAACAACTTTGACTGGAATCACAGTCACTAGCACGGTGGCCAGCCTTTAAACACTTAAAACACAAACCCATTGAACGCACGAACCTGCGTCGATCATTCCACGACATTTTCCTAAACTGGACACATGCGTCAAGAGAATGGCTCCCGTTGCACAACAAACACTTCATTTGCACATGTGTTTTGTCCTTAATTTTCGGCGCAGAAGTCGCCACAGTGCCGTGCGCAATTGCCTTCGGCCGGCGGCTTCCTTTGTTGTCTTCCTTCGATGAATATAGCGCCTTACCAAAAATCGAGTTTGCAACCTTGCTTTTTAGTGCTACAAACTCTGTAAGAGTCGCAAAGGTAGCTCGTTTTTCAGTGTCATGCTCAATCTGTGCGGACATCGAAACCCAGTCCTTTCGCATGCTAAACGGGAGTTTCCTAATAACAGCCAACATGACATCCATGGAATCAACACTAGAAGCATGTCTTATCTCACCATGTAGTGCCGTACAGCATTTGTCCAACAGCACAGATAATTTCATAAGACCATCGGGGTCGTTGTCCTTGACAACAGGAGCTGACATCAGCTGTTCTTCGCATCTTTGTGCGATAATGTGAGGTTGGCCATATTCGTTATACAAGGTTTGCCAGGCCAGCCTGTACCCTTCGGCTGGATCTTTCGCGTTAAAGCGTTCAATTTTTTCCCGAATATGAGGCTTACAGTGCTGTACCAAATACAACAGCCGCATCTCATCATTGTGGGCCTTCTTAGCAATGTAGGTATCAAACTGTCGTACGAATAGCCAGTAATTTAGTGAATCACCATCAAATTTGGTTACTTCAGGACTCGGCAAGTTCACATGGTATGCGTCCTGATACGTCTTTGGTAGTGGCGAGATATTTTGGGGACTAGGGCAACATCTATTTGCGTCTGCACGAGGGATTTCACCAAACGCACCAGTCCTATGCTTCTCGATGCGTGGTGCGGGCACGTTCACGGGCGCTTCCACGTGTTGCGCATTTGACCTAATTTGTGGACACGAGCCCCGTACAGCATTTGACGGCAACTGTGAGCTCGTATGTTGAAAAACATTTGACAGTAATCGTGGGCGAGGGATAGAAATTGAACTACCTTTTGTAACAGACGCCAGGCTTGAATTACCGATAGACTCTTCCTCCCATGCCTCCACTTCAGCTTCAGCGAGTTGCAAATCGTGGCGCATTTGCGCAGCGTGCTTCTCCGCTTCTTCGCTGATGCGCCGGGCTTCATTCTCCGCCTCACGTCGAATTCGTTCCGCCTCTAGCTCGGCCGTACGACGTGCACGATCTGCTTCCAGCTCGGCCGTATGACGTGCACGATCTGCTTCCAGCTCTGCCGCACGACGTAGTCTATCTGCTTCTTCTGAGGCCCTTCGTACATTTTCGGCTTCTTGAGCACTTGCGAATTTCGCAAGCTTTAGTTTCACCTTACTGCGTCGAATTTCACTTCGTATAGAACTCGAGGTTGAATTTCTACTCGAGTGAACAGACAACGCGTCGGCTGGTGACAATGGTAGGGGAACGGATCTAGGCTGCGGATCATGCAGCTTCGATATCCACGTTGCGACCCTTTTATCAAATTCACGCGAGATTATCTCAGGTAGTTTATCACTATCCGACATATTTGAGTGAAGTTCAATTAGCTTATCAAAGTTTGCATTTACTTGGGGCAGGAACTCACGTAGCGCTGAAAGATCTTGCGGCTTTTTCATAAGACTCTCTGCGCAAGCGTAGCTATCTTGTAGAGCCTTTAAAGCCTCTACTATTTCGTTTTCTTGATCTTCCGTCATACGGTTTACTTGAGATGCAATTTCACGGCAATGTCCGTGGTGACCAAATCAATCGTCGATCCTTCGCTTGTTGACGATTCCTAGTTTGTTAACGATGTAACACGACCAGCTAGCCTTGTCACAGGGGTTTGACCGCACCGTCAGGAAAGAACAGTATTCTTTTATTCTGCGGCACAGTTAACAAACTGTGACACGTTCACTAAACAAACAAACACATATTAGCGAACAGTCACATGCAACATGACAGACAACATTTAACTCACCAATACAAGATGCACAAGGACCGACTTCGAATAGCATTCGGTTGCACCAGGTAAAGTTACGTTAGGCAGTCACTAATTAAGTTATCAACTTAAGTCAATTCACTGCAATTCAAATAGATATTTAACCACCAAAACAGTTTAATGCACGCGGACAAGTTCAACACGTGGCAAACATTAAGACTGCTGGCACTAGCCTTGCATCATACAGTTGGTAGGGGCATTATGACGTTTCTATTGTTGTGAAATTTTCTCACATGGAAAGTTACGCGCACAGAAATCTTACACACAGTGTTACATCTTGTTTGCCAGTAATTGCCGATTTCTATCAATGCGCATTTTTCTCTACACTAATGTGTGTTGCAATATCATACGGTCTGTGACGCAATAATAAGAGACCAGGTTTTAAGTGACAACGCAACGTGGTTTCGTCCTTTTTGTGTCCGACAACTGTGCAGCACAGTGCTACGTCATTTCATTCTTGCAAAAGGTTTTTTGTGTTGCGAGCGAGCATTTTCTGGTGAGTCTATTTGTACATATGTGTGAAACGACTGAAGTACCGAATGACCGAAATGTGTAAATTGTAATTTTGGCTAATTTAACTGCGATGACTTAGAAGTCAGTTCGCTGAACAGTATAGCTGCCCTTGTTAAAGTGATTAAGTTTACACACGGTGTTGACGCTGTCTTTGTACTCGCAGTGTCTCTCTTGCATTTGTACACACGTGAAGCGTGTGGTATTCAATCTTCTGTCGCCCAAAGTTATCGGTAAGCATTGTGTGTGTTACGTCATAGTGGCGCATTGTAGTTTATGCTGCCTGTTTCGTTTAGGTGTGCGACAGTAACTGCTTCGACCGTCTTTGTGGTCCAGAGTTTCCCGGTTCCCAAATAGTTGGTGAGCCTTATGCTGTAATTATCTACGTGAAGTGTATTTGTTTGACACATTGCCTTCTGTGTAGAAACCGTGTTCCAAGGGTGTGCTACGTGTCTTTCGTCTCCTCCAGACGTCTGTAACGTCTACATTTCAAATACATTCCATCTTGCGTACGAGTGCGTACTGCACATTTGATAACAAAATAACATCAACTGAGTGAGCGAGCGAGTTTGAGGCCCATTAAAGACACGCGTTTCAACTGCGGGAATTCCGCCTCGTGTGACGTTCCGCGCCAAGAACCGGGGCGCGTTCAACGGACGTTACATGAAAGTTTCAACTGTTTGTTGAAAGCAAGTTTCAACTGTTTGTTGAAAGCAAGTTTAACTATTTGGTAAAGGCAACCTTGCCAAGTTCGCCTTTCAATATGGCAGAACCAAGCGTTTCTCCACCGACACTTCCTGATGCTGTCGTTGATCGTCTTCGACGACTGAGTGGACAATACATCGTCGCTGAGTGTCTGATGAAGGATCACCGCAACTTGCAAGTGCTTGAGACTGTCTTGGTTACTTTAGAACAGCTTTTTATTGATGCGATGGACGCCTACAAGGCATATCCCGAGCTTGCCGATGATCTTGCAAGCGTAAAGAAAAACAAAACTGAATTTGACGACCGAGTTGCCCACTGGGTTTGTGAGGCAAACTCGCATTCTTGTCGTGATTTATCTGGGCATGTAACCAGCCCTGGTGGAAGCGGTGACGGTAGTCTGAAAGACAACAAATCGTCCTGCGGACGAAGTATGCGCTCTAGTTCTTCGGCAAGTAGTAGAGCCCGAGTTAAAGTAACAACACAGCTCGCGCGTCTTGCTGTTCAACAGACCGCTTAAAGACAGAAGCTGGCGCGACAACACGCCGAAGAAGAACAGCGCCGAAAGGATGACTTGGAAATGTTGGGGCTGCAACATCGACTGCAGGCCGCCGAGGTGGAAGAGAAGGTTTGGGACGAGATGTCGGGAAACACGGAATACGTGACGGTGAGAGGTTCTGGGGAATCATCCGTATCCTCCACAGAGAAGCCGCTCGAGGATCAGCGTCGCGTCCTGTTTACGTCACCTCCCGTCACGTCGCAGCGAAGCCCTTCGGATCGGCGGTATGTGTTTGACTATGTAGCCCCGGCTGGGTCCTTGTCTAATTCTATGCCTGTAAAGAAACCCTCATGTGAAGGACAAGGTTCTTCTGATCTACCAAATGTAAATGCTACTTCCGCATCTGCTAAGCTAACAAGTGCACATGGTAGTGAAATCGTATCGCTTGTAAAGCACATTAACAGACCCAAGCCTGAAGTAATTGTATTTGACGGCAATCCAATGAACTATTGGCGGTTCGTTCGCAATTTTGATTCTCGTATCGATGACGATGGAGCCAAATTGTCGTATTTGATCCAGCATTGTGAAGGCAAGGCCCGTAAACTGATTGAGCACTGCTATAGACTGAAGGAAAACGGTTACCGACAAGCGAGAGAGTTGCTATTTCAACAATATGGCAAGTCCCATATAATTGCTCATGCCTGTGTAAGGTGCGTTGTGAACGGTCAAGAGTTACGACCAAATGACGCTGCTGGTTTAAGCGAATTGGCGCAGTCGCTGCGCGATTGTTTACTTACACTTTCAGACATTGACGAGCATTCCGAGATGAATAACTACCCTACGCTGATTGCGGTGGCAAATCGTTTACCATTCAAGATGCAGGAGAGCTGGAAACGGCATGTTGAGAAAATAGTCAGGACGACCGGCCGTGAACCCCAATTCGAACACCTGGTCGAATTCGTAGAAACGGAGGACCGGATTGCGAATTCGCTCTTTAGTCGTATGTTGGACGAGCATCGCAACGAAGCCAAGAAAGCTAAAGGTAAAGGTGGTCATGTAAAGGCTTCTAGTCACGTTGTTGTAAAGGAAGAAGAGTCTAAGCCCAAGGCCCGTGCTGGGCCTTCCAACGTTCCAGTAGTCCCTCTGTGTCCGTGCTGTTCGGGAAGGCACAGCCTTACAAAGTGCGAGGAATTTAAGTCCCGGTCGTTCCATGATCGCTTGCGCGTTACCCGACGCCGCAGACTGTGTGACAACTGTTTTCGATTTGGACATTTTGCTACAAAGTGCAACAGCCCCAAAGCGTGCACAGTGAAGGACTGCAACGAAGCTCATCACACCTTGTTGCATCCACCGGAGAAGAGAGAAGACGAATCCTCCCCTGTCATGGGAACGGCACCGGAACGGACTGTCTGTTCGGTTGTGTCGGCAAGTGAAAAGGACTGTCATGCTTCTTCTGGTCGCCAGAATGTCAATCTGATGATGGTTCCCGTCAAGATCAGTGCTAACAGAAGGTGCGTAAACACGTACGCTCTTTTGGATACTGGTTCTGGTGTCACTTTGCGTGACAAAAGGTTAACTGAAAGACTTGGGCTGAAAGGTGAACCGAGCAACGTGACGCTAAAAAGGGTCAACGGAGACAGTCGCAGGCGCGAGGGCAAGAGGGTCGGCTTGACCGTTGCTTCGCTTGATGGTGCTGCAACTGTGGAACTCCCGGAAGTGTTTGCCGTTGATTGTTTGCCTATTTCCGCCAACAAGTTTCCGACAAAGATAGAATTGAACGGACTGCCTCATATCAAGGATTTGTCATTCCCGCGTGTTGACTGCAGTGAAGCTTTGCTGCTGATTGGTTTGGATGTGCCAGAAGCCTTTATCGTGCAAGAAGTACGGAAGGGAAAACCGAAGCAGCCTATTGCATTAAGGGTTCCACTTGGATGGGCCTTAGCAGGACCTGTCTGCAAGAAATCAAACGATTGGTTTGCAGCAAACTTTACCCAAGTTGCCGATGATTCGCTACAGGATAAGCTAGAGCGAATGTGGAAGACCGACTTTCAGGATACCAACTGCACAGAAACGCCTATGTCCCGTGAAGACCGGTATGTTTTAGATAAAATGAAGAACGGTGTGAAATTCCAGCAGGGACATTATGAGTTGCCTTTGCCGTGGCGTCCGAATGCGCAGCCGCTGCGCAACAACAGGGACATGGCACTAAACCGTCTGAGATCTTTGGAACGCCGCCTGATGCGTGATGGCTTTCTGCGGGACGCTTACATCAAGACGGTCCAGGGTTACATAGCTAAAGGCTATGCAGAGGAGATTCCTAATGAGAAACAGACCAAAGACGTTGTGTGGTATCTGCCACATCATCCTGTCACAAATCCGCACAAGCCAGGAAAGGTGCGGGTGGTTTTTGACTGCGCCGCCAAGTATCGCGGGCAGTCGCTGAATGAAGCTCTCCTTCAGGGCCCGGACATGACCAACTCGTTGGTTGGTGTCCTTTCAAGATTTCGGATGGGACAGGTGGCTCTCGTGGCCGACGTGGAAGCCATGTTCCATCAGATACGTGTACAACCGACTGATTGCGACGCACTTCGATTCCTGTGGTGGCCCGGAGGCGATATGTCGAAGAAGCCCACGGCACACCGGATGCTGGTTCACCTGTTCGGGGCAGCTTCCTCCCCCTCATGTGCGAGCTTTTGCCTGAAGCAGGCTGCTGATGATTTACGAAACAAGTTTCCAAGTGAGGTCGTCGAGACCATAAAGAAGAATTTCTACGTCGACGACTGTCTGAAGTCTGTATCAACTGAAGCAGACGCTATAAATCTTGTCCAGAGTATTTGCACACTTCTTAATAGGAAGGGTGTAACGCCTACTTCAGTGCTCCTGGTGGGCACAGACGTCCACTCTGGTGCTTCTACGTAGATTCAAAAACGCGCCTGCCAGGTCCCAACTACAGGCTTCTTCCCACTAATATCCAACAAAATTCCAACAGTTTATTGTATTAACAAAGCCCTTGTTGGCTTCAATTAGCGAGATGTACTTCACGGGATTAGGCGGACGGTTTTCTAAATGAAATATTGGGCCATAAGTACAATAGAAAAATGCCGGTTTCAAAGATAAAACATTCTTACCGAAACGTTTTGACCAGGACTTTAAACAGTTATTTTTCAACGAGCATTCAAGTCGAACTGCAAGTAACAAACAAAGTACACTTTAAACCAGGTTTGACAATTCAAGACAATGGTTATTGACATAAACACACATGCAAATAAAACAACACTTACCGAAAACAACTGGGTCACTAATTACTGTGAGACTTGATGTTCACAGCAATAAAAACAGGTTACTTAACTTGTTAAGAATAATTAACTTAAATTTCCTGCAAAACAAATGACACAAGATTCGTAGACCCACGAAACTAACTACAGTTGTCAGCAAACTTGCCGAACACGAGGGGAGAATTTCTCCACGTGGAGGCGCTATTTATACAGAAATTTACCAGTTGGGGAGACAGTAGATTTACGATGTAACATCCTCCCCCACAAATGTACGGCTCAGAAGAGTACATTTCCAATTCACAAACAAAAATAACATCGTAAATCACACAAGTTACGGAGACGAAAAATTTGCCAATTTCAATTGGCTAGTTGCAGCAAAGTCTGTATGAATAAACATGCGTGGGTGTTAGCTCAACAGCATAGCGTTCATTTCTTCATGTCTTCCTTCAATTTAGAGCACCACGCTCAATACTAGTAGTCGACGACTAGTTGTCGGAGCCTGTCGAATGCACTTGGGAACCGCTAGCCTCGAAAACAAGGCACAACTTTGCAATTGGCCTTTTGATTATGTTTGATTTCGTTTTGACGTCGACTTGTCTGACAACTCCATGTTTGTCCGGATAGGTATTTATAACTCGACCAAGGTCCCAGCCTCGACGGGGCATAGATTCGTTAACAACGAGAACAATATCGCCGACTTCGATATTTTTTCTTCTGTCTGGCCACTTTTGCCGCAAAGCGATGGTTGGCAAGTACTCATTGGTCCATCGTCTCCAAAATTCGTCAGCTAAGAACTGCACTTGGCGCCAGCGACGGCGGGTGTAGTTGTCCTTTTCGTCAAATTGCCCAGGTGCCATAATAGGGCTTGGCTTCTGTAACAGAATGTGATTGGGTGTCAAAGGAACGTCGTTGCTTGGACTAAACGTGACGGGCGTCAACGGTCTGGAGTTGAGTATATTTTCAACTTCCACCATCAACGTACGTAGGGTATCTTCACTAATAATCGGGGACTTGTGTAGCATCGAGTTCAGGATTTTTCGTATGGAACGGATTAATCTCTCCCATATGCCGCCCATGTGACTTGCTGCTGGGGGATTAAACGCCCATTTTATTCCTTTCTGTTGAAGATGAGCTTCCAGCTTCTCCTTGTTCAGCTCCTCCAGGGCTTCGCGTAAAACACGCTCTGCTCCCACAAAATTCGTTCCATTGTCGCTATAAATTTCAACTGGCTTTCCTCTTCGGGCAATAAATCTTCTCAAGGCGTTTATGAACGAGTCGGTTGACAAATCTTCGGCAACTTCGATATGCACGGCACGCATCGTCATGCAGGTAAAAATGCAGCCATATCTCTTTACTTCGCTACGGCCGCGCTTCACTAAAAACGGACCGAAAAAATCGATTCCGGTGTACGAGAATGGTGGCTCGTTCGGCTTCAAGCGTGCTGGTGGTAGATCTGCCATCAGTTGCTGACTGCGAGGCACGTTGCGTTTGCGGCAAGGTATACAGTGAACGAGAGCACGACGGACAGTGGCACCACCCTTGACAATCCAGTACTTCTGGCGGATCGCCGTCCATGTATGTGCAGTCCCTGAATGACCGCCTTGCTCGTGGTAATGCGTAATAATTAGCTTTGTCAAATGGTGATTACTTGGTAAGATGATGGGATGTCTGGATTCAAAAGGAATGGGGGCGTTGTCCAATCTTCCTCCAAGTCGAAGGACACCGCTTATCAGTTGCGGGTTTAACTTGTTTAAGCACTTCGTTTGGTTAGACTTCTTCAACCAGCGACGACCCTTTTGATCTGTGCCTAAATTCGACAGAGCTTCAAATGCAATTGGAAACGCTGACCTTTGGACATACTTCACCAATTCCAGCTCTGCCTGTAAAATCTCTTCAACAGTCAGTTTTCCCTTCTGAACAGTTTTCTTCGAATGCAGGTAGAGTTTGTACCGCAATATCCAGGCTACTGCCTTCTTCAACTTAAACAATGACGAAAACCTGTTTATTAAAGTGTCAACAGGATTGATTGTAGAACAGCAAGTTGCCATTGACTTTTTTACTTCAATTGGCTTAAATTCGTCTGGTACACATTCCTTAAGGGCAGGGTTACATGGCCAAGAACTTTCATGCTTCTGTAAAAATCTCGGACCCTTGAGCCATAAACTTGATCCAAGCAGCTTCTTCACTGAAATTCCTCGTGATGCTTCATCAGCCGGATTCTGCTTGGTTCCTACATGCCTCCATTGGGATGTGGTAGTTTGCTGATGTATTTTTGATAAACGATTTGCCACAAATGTGGAAAAACGCTTTCTCTCATTTGAAATGCTAAAAAGAACAGCACTTGAGTCAGTCCAAAATGTAGATTTACAATCAGGATAGTCCAAGTGTTCATGTAACCACTTGTCAGCTTTAACAGCAAGAACAGCTGCAACAAGTTCCAATCTGGGAATGCTTTCACTTTTTGGTGGAGTGACCTTAGATTTTCCACACAGAAAAGAACAATATACACAATGATTCTCATCCTCTTGTCGAAGGTAAGTAACAAATCCATAACCATTTACAGATGCATCACAGAAATGGTGGATTTGGCGTTCAATCACTCTTCCAAAATCTGGTGGGTTCAAACATCTTGGCAATAAAAGCTGCTTAAGTTCAGGCAGCTGACCACACCATTTTTTCCACTTTTCGGACAGGAATTCTGGGATTGTGTCATCCCAGCCCAACTTCAACTGAATATCTTCTTGCTGGATTCTTTTTGCAACTAAAACAACAGGTGCTGCAAAACCAAGAGGATCATATAGGGAATTAATGACCGACAATAGTCTTCTTCTGGTAAGTCTTTGTTCGTCAATATAGCTTCTTGTTCGAAACCCAAACTTGTCCTCAAATACATTCCAATACACGCCCAGCACTCTTTCCTTGACACTTTCTTTCGGGCTGATATCTTTCATTGATTTTGCTATTTCAGTTTCAGGGATCCGGTCCAAAACTGCTTGGCTGTTTGAAATCCCCTTTGTAGCAATTTACAAAGTTGGAAAACAGTCTTAATTGCTTCCTCTTCAGTAGGTGCAGATGCTAAACAATCATCTACATAAAAATTGTGCTTCACTATTTCAGACACATGTTTGTCAAACTCATGTCCAAATTCCTCAGTGGTGTGCTTCAAACAGAATGTAGCCATACATGGGGATGAGGTGGCTCCAAATATGTGGACTAACATTCGGTGAACTGTTGGCTTCTTTGTGAGATCACCTTCAGGCCACCATAAAAACCTCAGTAAATTTGAATCGCTCTTCTTTACTCTAACTTGGTGGAACATAGCTTCCACATCACCAACAATTGCAATTTGATTCTTTCGGAAGCGGGTTAGCACACTGACCAGACTGTTAACAAGGTCAGGACCCTGCATGAGACTATCGTTTAAGGACACACCTTTTTGTGTTGCAGCGCAATCAAAGACGACTCTGACTTTGTCTGGTTTATGTGGGTGATAAACTGGATGGTGAGGAAGGTACCACGTGGGGTCACTTGTTTGTAGTTCTTCAGTTGGCACCTGTTCAGCATATCCTTTGTCTATGTACTCTTGAATTCTTTCCACATATCCTTTGCAAAGGAAGTCATCCTTTTGCAAGCGCTTTTGCAAATACAGCAATCTTTTTTGCGCTGAAACTAAATTGTCTTCAGGTAATTTTACGCTATTCCTCTTGGGTAAAGGTAGGACAAAATGTCCATCCACATGTTTAACTTCTTCCTTCATAAACTTTAAAACCTTTCTGTCTTCCTTAGATGTGGGGAATTGCAAATCTCCAGGTTCTTCACAAAAATCTTGGTACCATGACCTTTGTATTCTTTGATCCAGTTCCAATGTTCTGATTCGATTGGCTTGCACATACCCTTTATCTGGTGATGGACCAATCAACGACCACCCCAGTGGAGTTCTCGCAGCAAATGGCTCCTTTTTCCCTCCAGTTCGAATCTCCAAGGTGCGATGAGCATACGGTGTATCGGTACCAATTAACAGCATAATTTCCTCACTGTCAACCTTTGGCATCTCAAGACCTTTTAGATGAGGCAAGCTCTGTAGATCCTCGTCAGTTGGGTAGGAGTATGGACTTACTGGAATATGATCCACGGACATGGCTTCTTCAATGTTGATGACTTCATTGCCATCCATGGATAACACTTGTAAATCAACACCAATTCCTTCTAGCATCTTTGGCCTCCGCCCAAGTGTATCCATTTGAATGCGTTTAAACTTTCCCTTTAAACCAAGTTTTTCGATTAGCTTTGTGTGACAAAACGTAGCATCGGACCCAATGTCAAGAAAGGCATAGGACTCAAATTCTCTGCCATTGGCAACAAACTTTACAGGTAGGACACTCATATATGCACTCCTTCCATTCTTTGATGTGTTGCAACAAACCTTCCCTGTACAAGGCACATCACTTACAGATGAACTTACATTTCTTGCATCAGGATTTCTTATAGCTGATGCACTTCTTGTAGGCAAATGCAATAATGCATGGTGCTTTCTTCCACAACCTTCTACAGAACAAGTAACAGCTTCTTTGCACTGCTTTGCAATGTGACCAGGATTTAGGCAATTGAAACATAAATACTTCTCACGAAACCAGTTGGCTCTTTCTGAAACAGATTTTTTCTTCAAACTAGGGCAGTCAACGAAGGAGTGACTTTGGCTGCAGAACAAGCACTTCGAAACTGATTTTGTAAACCTGGTCTGTGTGGGCGCTCTATTCGCCTTGGTTACAACTGTGTGAACAGAACTCTTCTTGGGTGGCTTGTCCTGGGGCTTCCTTTCTTCTCTTTTGCGAGGTACCAGCAGTTTTGCAAAAACAGTGTTGGCAACCTCTGCTTCTTCTTCAACAAACTCCACTAAATGCTGGAAATTTGCTTCTTCACCCTTTTCTCGGAGAATAGTAGCCGCACGACGTTTCCACAAATTCTGTGAGTTGTATGGTAACTTCAATACCAACTCAACCAACCTGTCAGTGGTGTTCAGATCACTAAAATTTCCCAAGCCTTTCAAAATCAAAAGACATTTGCGCAGTGAAGTAGCAAACTGCTGCAAACCATCAGAATCATCTGGTTTGAGATTTGGACCACTTGTAAGTTGGCGAACAAAGGCTCTTGACACTATGTATGGTTTTCCGAAATTGTCATATAGAATGCTTTGAGCTTGAGCATATCCCAATTCAGGTGGCATAACTGTACAATGCTCAATTAATGAGTAAGCTTTTCCTTTGCAATAATTCATTAGATAGTTCATCTTTACTCGATCAGAAGGTGCCTTCTTTTCAATAGTGGCTTCGAAACTTCTGATAAATGGCCAATAATCCATTGGTTCTCCATGAAATTTCAGTGAATCTGTTTTTGGTGTAGACATTGCATCACCAACTGCAGCCATTATTCCACGCACAACAGCACTTTCAGGTTGTACAGTTTCTGCTTTAGATGGGTTTGCTGTGTCAGCTTTGTCCAGCGGAGAGGTGTACTTGGACTTGCAGGGCTTCAACAATAGAACTTCATTTTCTTCAGCAAGACCATTATGAAAAGGTTTTGGAATATCGGTTTCATTTGATCTCATTTTCCCATCATCTGGAGACACATTAGAAGCTGCCTCCCAAATTTTAACTTCTGCTTCAGCTTCTTCAATTTCACACTGTGCTGCTAGTGTTTGCCTTTGAGCTTCAAGTTTTTGTTTTTCATGTTCAAGTTGTTGTTTTTCATGTTCAATTTGTTGTGTTTTCTCAACATGCCGTGATCTCACTTGAGCCTTTTCAAGACGAACCTTTGCTTCCAACCGCTTTACACTGGATGATGTACTTCCCTGTGTCTTTGTAGAGCTTCTTGAAAAATGGGTAGACTTGGAAGAGCTCGTCCTCGCACTTCGGGCCTGTTGCACAGCCGGAAAAGTACGAACAGCAACTGGAGATGTAACGAATGACGAAGAACTAACATCAATGTTCTCTCCAACCTGAATTTTGAAATTCGTTTGAAACTGACCAATTCTTGCTTCCATTTCCTTCTTACATTGAATGACTTCCTGTAACTGTAGTTGAAAGTCATCATGCCTTTCACCTGATGGTACCCACTCTAAAAGCTTAGAGTATGTGTTTATCAAGCGAGTTGAAACTTCTTCAATACGTTTTGAAACAGAATTAACCAATGAAATATCTTTGTACATGATTGCATTTTCAGCAGTCTTATACCAGTCATTCAGTAATTCTTTGTCATGCTTCAGTTGGATCATTGAAGGTGCTGCATGTTTTTTCAGCACTACTTGGTGCCTAGATATTGGTGATGAAAAGGATTGACCTCCTTCACTTCCAGGCATAGCTTCACTTTAAATCAAAAACGTTTGTTTTACAAACGTTTCGAAAACTTCGAATGTAACGCCTACTTCAGTGCTCCTGGTGGGCACAGACGTCCACTCTGGTGCTTCTACGTAGATTCAAAAACGCGCCTGCCAGGTCCCAACTACAGGCTTCTTCCCACTAATATCCAACAAAATTCCAACAGTTTATTGTATTAACAAAGCCCTTGTTGGCTTCAATTAGCGAGATGTACTTCACGGGATTAGGCGGACGGTTTTCTAAATGAAATATTGGGCCATAAGTACAATAGAAAAATGCCGGTTTCAAAGATAAAACATTCTTACCGAAACGTTTTGACCAGGACTTTAAACAGTTATTTTTCAACGAGCATTCAAGTCGAACTGCAAGTAACAAACAAAGTACACTTTAAACCAGGTTTGACAATTCAAGACAATGGTTATTGACATAAACACACATGCAAATAAAACAACACTTACCGAAAACAACTGGGTCACTAATTACTGTGAGACTTGATGTTCACAGCAATAAAAACAGGTTACTTAACTTGTTAAGAATAATTAACTTAAATTTCCTGCAAAACAAATGACACAAGATTCGTAGACCCACGAAACTAACTACAGTTGTCAGCAAACTTGCCGAACACGAGGGGAGAATTTCTCCACGTGGAGGCGCTATTTATACAGAAATTTACCATTTGGGGAGACAGTAGATTTACGATGTAACAAAGGGATTTCGTTTGACCAAGTGGGTTAGCAACAGCGAGCGAGTTCTCGCGTCCATTGGCGAAGAGGAACGAGCAAAATCGGTGAAAGAGCTGAATCTGGATGGATCGTCGTGCGAGAGAGTTCTCGGAGTTCGGTGGAACATTTGCTCAGACGAGTTCGGGTTCTGCGTTGACGTAAAGCAGCCGAAGTCTTTTACCAGAAGAGCCATCCTGTCAGTGGTGAGTTCGTTGTATGATCCTCTCGGTTTTGCAGCGCCTGTGATCGTGGTGGCAAAGACGATGCTAAGAGACCTCTGCAGGAAACAACTTGGTTGGGACGACGTGCTTTCCGATGAGGATTCCGAAACGTGGAGGAAATGGTTGCAGCAACTACCACGGTTGAAGGATGTCGTTCTACCTAGATGCGTGAAGCCAAGCAGTTTCGGTAAGGTGCGAAAAACGGAATTGCACCATTTCGCAGATGCGTCATCCACAGCTTATGGTGCGGTGACATACCTGAGGCTGGTGGATGAGCGAGGACGCATTCACTGTTCGTTTCTGATGGGTAAAGCACGTGTTGCCCCACTGAAGACGTGTTCGATTCCCCGTCTGGAGTTGACGGCCGCCGTTGTTTCAGTTAAGTTGGATCAACTTGCAAGGAAGGAATTGGATCTGGTCGGATGCCAATCTGTGTTCTGGACAGACTCGACTGCCGTTCTTCAAAGCATTCGCAACTGCAACAAGCGCTTTCCGGTGTTCGTAGCAAACCGCTTGGCCAAAATTGAAGAGGCATCTCATCCAAATCAGTGGAGGCATGTAAGCACAAAGGTGAACCCTGCTGACGAAGCGTCACGTGGACTTGGTGTGAACAAATTTCTAAGATCTAGCCGATGGCTCAGTGGACCCCAGTTTCTTTGGGAAAGAGAAGATACATGGCCCTCTTCCCCCGACCTGTCCAACGTGCCGATCGAGTTTCTTCAAATAAAGAAGGAAGCTCAAACTGTTTGTCTCGTCGCCAACGAATCTCCAACGGATCGACTTATTGCCAAGTATTCGTCCTGGAATCGGCTAAAGAAGGCTGTCGGATGGATTCTCCGATACAAGTCGATGTTGCTAGCCAATAGGTTTCCGTCGAAGTACAGGGTGCTGACTGGTCAATTGACTGTCGTCGAACTCAAAGCTGCTGAGCTTGGTATCGTGAAGTACGTGCAGGGGCGCAGTTTCCCAGACGTCATTGCTACAGTGTCAAAGGCAAAGGACGGAACTGTTCGTTTGCCAAAGAAGAAGAGAGCTTTGGGAAAGCTCAACCCAATTCTTGTTGATGGAATTCTAAGGGTTGGCGGAAGGTTGGAGCGAGCATTGATCGACTTCGACGTGAAACATCCGATCATCCTTCCGTACGACCATCGAGTTACAGACCTGGTGATAATGCAGCAGCATGATGAGGTTGGTCATGCTGGAATGGGACACACCTGGTCGTCCCTTAGACAACGCTACTGGATTGTCAAAGGAGGTGTGGCGGTTCGACGCGTGCTGGGCAAGTGTCTCTCTTGCCGACGACGAAACGGTTCCTTGGGGAAGCAGATGGTGGCAGACCTTCCTGCTGCGAGGCTGCAGGCCAACAAGCCACCATTTTCAGTGGTGGGTGTCGACTACTTCGGACCCTTCCTTGTGAAGCAAGGGCGAAGTGAGGTAAAGAGGTACGGTTGCATCTTTACTTGTTTCTCCACCAGGGCCGCACATATCGAGATAGCCCATTCATTGTCGACCGACTCCTTTATTGGAGCCCTTCGACGGTTCATCGGTCGTCGTGGACGTCCAAACCAGATTTTCAGTGACAACGGCACGAATTTCGTCGGAGCCGAGCGTATCCTGCGCGAAGAACTGAAGAAGTGGAACCAACAGCAGATTCACGAATATCTGCAACAACGCGAAATTGCATGGAGCTTTAATCCCCCCACTGCCAGCCACATGGGTGGGGTATGGGAGCGCATGATACGCTCTGTGCGCAAAATTCTCAACGCCCTGCTCTCGGAGCAGACGTTGTCTGATGAGCGATTGTGCACTCTGATGGTAGAGGTCGAGGCAATCCTAAACTCCCGTCCCTTGGTCCCAGTGACGTTTGATCCGAAGGATGAGGAGCCCCTTACTCCCAATCATTTACTGCTGCAACGTGCAGCGCCGAATATGCCCCCAGGACTGTTCACGGGGAAGGACTGTTACCATCGAAACCGGTGGCGTCAGGTACAATACCTGGCCGATCAGTTTTGGAGGCGATGGTCTCGCGAGTACCTGCCTACACTCATGCCCAGATCGAAGTGGGCAAGTGGACATTCCAATTTTATGGTTAATGACGTGGTTCTTGTGGCGGACGACAACCAGCCCCGGAGCAAGTGGCTCCTAGGTCGTGTGATTGAGGTACTTCCTGATCGGAAGGGAGTTGTGCGTCAGGTGATCGTCAAGACTCACACTGGTGCGTTAAGACGCCCAATCGCAAAATTGTGCTTATTGTGCCGCGACGACGCGATGCGTGATTAGTTGCGGGTGAACTGTGTTCGCAATTACTGTCCGATGTTTGTGTGTTGTGTTGAAATGTACTCCTTGGATTCGTACATTGTGGGGGGGTATGTTACATCTTGTTTGCCAGTAATTGCCGATTTCTATCAATGCGCATTTTTCTCTACACTAATGTGTGTTGCAATATCATACGGTCTGTGACGCAATAATAAGAGACCAGGTTTTAAGTGACAACGCAACGTGGTTTCGTCCTTTTTGTGTCCGACAACTGTGCAGCACAGTGCTACGTCATTTCATTCTTGCAAAAGGTTTTTTGTGTTGCGAGCGAGCATTTTCTGGTGAGTCTATTTGTACATATGTGTGAAACGACTGAAGTACCGAATGACCGAAATGTGTAAATTGTAATTTTGGCTAATTTAACTGCGATGACTTAGAAGTCAGTTCGCTGAACAGTATAGCTGCCCTTGTTAAAGTGATTAAGTTTACACACGGTGTTGACGCTGTCTTTGTACTCGCAGTGTCTCTCTTGCATTTGTACACACGTGAAGCGTGTGGTATTCAATCTTCTGTCGCCCAAAGTTATCGGTAAGCATTGTGTGTGTTACGTCATAGTGGCGCATTGTAGTTTATGCTGCCTGTTTCGTTTAGGTGTGCGACAGTAACTGCTTCGACCGTCTTTGTGGTCCAGAGTTTCCCGGTTCCCAAATAGTTGGTGAGCCTTATGCTGTAATTATCTACGTGAAGTGTATTTGTTTGACACATTGCCTTCTGTGTAGAAACCGTGTTCCAAGGGTGTGCTACGTGTCTTTCGTCTCCTCCAGACGTCTGTAACGTCTACATTTCAAATACATTCCATCTTGCGTACGAGTGCGTACTGCACATTTGATAACAAAATAACATCAACTGAGTGAGCGAGCGAGTTTGATGCCCATTAAAGACACGCGTTTCAACTGCGGGAATTCCGCCTCGTGTGACGTTCCGCGCCAAGAACCGGGGCGCGTTCAACGGACGTTACACACAGCGTATGTAACTCTGCAATTTCAGAACTTATCCATTATGCAGTACATCACTTTTCGACAAAAAATATTTTTTTTCAGTACAAGCTTTATTATACAGTGGAAAACGCTGGTACTCCAGTGTTGCTTTTGCGGTTACACAACGTATGTAACTATGCGATTTCAGCACTTGTCCATTTTGCACTACATGACTTTTCGGTAAAAAATTTTTTTTTTCAGTACAAGCTTTATTACACAGTGGAAAACGCTGGTACTCCAGTATTGCTTTTGCGGTTGCACAACGTATGTATTTATGCGATTTCAGCACTTGTCCATTTTGCAGTATATGACTTTTCGATAAAAAATATTTTTTTTCAGTACAAGCTTTATTATACAGTGGAAAACGCTGGTACTCCACTATTGCTTTTGCGGTTGCACAAAGTATGTAACTATGCGATTTCAGCACATGTCCATTTTGCAGCATATGATTTTTCGATAAAAAATATTTTTTTTCAGTACAAGCTTTATTACACAGTGGAAAACGCTGGTACTCCAGTGTTGCTTTTGCGGTTGCACAACGTATGTAACTATGCGATTTCAGCACTTGTCCATTTTGCAGTATATGACTTTTCGATAAAAAATATTTTTTTTCAGTACAAGCTTTATTCTACAGTGGAAAACGCTGGTACTCCGGTATTGCTTTTGCGGTGGCACAACGTATGTAACTATGCGATTTTCGCACTTATCCATTTTGCAGTATATGACATTTCGTGAAAAAAATATATTTTTTTTCAGGACAAGCTTTATTATACAGTGAAAGACGCTGGCACTCCAGTATTGCTTTTGCGGTTGCACAACGTATGTAATTATGCCATTACAGCACTTGTCCATTTTGCAGTATATGACTTTTCGTGAAAAAATATTTTTTTACAGTACACGCTTTATTATGCAGTGGAAAACGCTGGTACTCCACTATTGCTTTTGCGGTTGCACAACATATGTAACTATGCAATTTCAGCACTTGTCCATTTTGCACTACATCACTTTTCGATAAGAAATATTTTGTTTCAGTACAAGCTTTATTATACAGTGGAAAACGCTGGTACTCCACTATTGCTTTTGCGGTTGCACAGCGTATGTAACTATGCAATTTCAGAACTTGTCCATTATGCAGTACATCACTTTTCGATAAAAAATATTTTTTTTCAGTACAAGCTTTATTACACAGTGGAAAACGCTGGTACTCCAGTGTTGCTTTTGCGGTTGCATAACGTATGTAACTATGCGATTTCAGCACTTGTCCATTTTGCACTACATGACTTTTCGATAAAAAATGTTTTTTTTCAGTACAAGCTTTATTATACAGTGGAAAACGCTGGTACTCCGGTATTGCTTTTGCGGTTGCACAACGTATGTAACTATGCGATTTCAGCACTTGTCCATTTTGCAGTATATGACTTTTCGATAAAAAATATTTGTTTTCAGTACAAGCTTTATTACACAGTGGAAAACGCTGGTACTCCAGTATTGCTTTTGCGGTTGCACAACGTATGTATTTATGCGATTTCAGCACTTGTCCATTTTGCAGTATATGACTTTTCGATAAAAAATATTTTTTTTCAGTACAAGCTTTATTATACAGTGGAAAACGCTGGTACTCCACTATTGCTTTTGCGGTTGCACAAAGTATGTAACTATGCGATTTCAGCACATGTCCATTTTGCAGTATATGATTTTTCGATAAAAAAAATTTTTTTTTAGTACAAGCTTTATTACACAGTGGAAAACGCTGGTACTCCAGTGTTGCTTTTGCGGTTGCACAACGTATGTAACTATGCGATTTCAGCACTTGTCCATTTTGCAGTATATGACTTTTCGATAAAAAATATTTTTTTTCAGTACAAGCTTTATTATACAGTGGAAAACGCTGGTACTCCGGTATTGCTTTTGCGGTGGCACAACGTATGTAACTATGCGATTTTCGCACTTATCCATTTTGCAGTATATGACATTTCGTGAAAAAAATATATTTTTTTTCAGGACAAGCTTTATTATACAGTGAAAGACGCTGGCACTCCAGTATTGCTTTTGCGGTTGCACAACGTATGTAATTATGCCATTACAGCACTTGTCCATTTTGCAGTATATGACTTTTCGTGAAAAAATATTTTTTTTCAGTACACGCTTTATTATGCAGTGGAAAACGCTGGTACTCCACTATTGCTTTTGCGGTTGCACAACATATGTAACTATGCAATTTCAGCACTTGTCCATTTTGCACTACATCACTTTTCGATAAGAAATATTTTGTTTCAGTACAAGCTTTATTATACAGTGGAAAACGCTGGTACTCCACTATTGCTTTTGCGGTTGCACAGCGTATGTAACTATGCAATTTCAGAACTTGTCCATTATGCAGTACATCACTTTTCGATAAAAAATATTTTTTTTCAGTACAAGCTTTATTACACAGTGGAAAACGCTGGTACTCCAGTGTTGCTTTTGCGGTTGCATAACGTATGTAACTATGCGATTTCAGCACTTGTCCATTTTGCACTACATGACTTTTCGATAAAAAATGTTTTTTTTCAGTACAAGCTTTATTATACAGTGGAAAACGCTGGTACTCCGGTATTGCTTTTGCGGTTGCGCAACGTATGTAACTATGCGATTTCAGCACTTGTCCATTTTGCAGTATATGACTTTTCGATAAAAAATATTTGTTTTCAGTACAAGCTTTATTATACAGTGGAAAACGCTGGTACTCCACTATTGCTTTTGCGGTTGCACAACGTATGTAACTATGCGATTTCAGCACTTGTCCATTTTGCAGTATATGACTTTTCGATAAAAAATATTTGTTTTCAGTACAAGCTTTATTATACAGTGGAAAACGCTGGTACTCCAGTATTGCTTTTGCGGTTGCACAACGTATGTAACTATGCGATTTCAGCACTTGTCCATTTTGCACTACATGACTTTTCGATAAAAAATATTTTTTTTCAGTACAAGCTTTATTATACAGTGGAAAACGCTTGTACTGAAAAAAAATATTTTTTATCGAAAAGTCATATACTGCAAAATGGACAAGTGCTGAAATCGCATAGTTACATACGTTGTGCAACCGCAAAAGCAACACTGGAGTACCAGCGTTTTCCACTGTATAATAAAGCTTGTACTGAAAAAAAATATTTTTTGTCGAAAAGTGATGTACTGCATAATGCATAAGTTCTGAAATTGCAGAGTTACATACGCTGTGCAACCGCAAAAGCAATAGTGGAGTACCAGCGTTTTCCACTGTATAATAAAGCTTGTACTGAAAAAAAATATTTCTTATCGAAAAGTGATGTAGTGCAAAATGGACAAGTGCTGAAATCGCATAAATACATACGTTGTGCAACCGCAAAAGCAATACTGGAGTACCAGCGTTTTCCACTGTATAATAAAGCTTGTACTGAAAAAAAATATTTTTTATCGAAAAGTCATATACTGCAAAATGGACAAGTGCTGAAATCGCATAGTTACATACGTTGTGCAACCGCAAAAGCAATACTGGAGTACCAGCGTTTTCCACTGTATAATAAAGCTTGTACTGAAAAAAAATATTTTTTATCGAAAAGTCATATACTGCAAAATGGACAAGTGCTGAAATCGCATAGTTACATACGTTGTGCAACCGCAAAAGCAATACTGGAGTACCAGCGTTTTCCACTGTATAATAAAGCTTGTACTGAAAAAAAATATTTTTTATCGAAAAGTCATATACTGCAAAATGGACAAGTGCTGAAATCGCATAGTTACATACGTTGTGCAACCGCAAAAGCAATACTGGAGTACCAGCGTTTTCCACTGTATAATAAAGCTTGTACTGAAAAAAAATATTGTTTATCGAAAAGTCATATACTGCAAAATGGACAAGTGCTGAAATCGCATAGTTACATACGTTGTGCAACCGCAAAAGCAATACTGGAGTACCAGCGTTTTCCACTGTATAATAAAGCTTGTACTGAAAAAAAATATTTTTTATCGAAAAGTCATATACTGCAAAATGGACAAGTGCTGAAATCGCATAGTTACATACGTTATGCAACCGCAAAAGCAATACTGGAGTACCAGCGTTTTCCACTGTATAATAAAGCTTGTACTGAAAAAAAATATTGTTTATCGAAAAGTCATATACTGCAAAATGGACAAGTGCTGAAATCGCATAAATACATACGTTGTGCAACCGCAAAAGCAATACTGGAGTACCAGCGTTTTCCACTGTATAATAAAGCTTGTACTGAAAAAAAATATTTTTTATCGAAAAGTCATATACTGCAAAATGGACAAGTGCTGCAATCGCATAGTTACATACGTTGTGCAACCGCAAAAGCAATACTGGAGTGCCAGCGTTTTCCACTGTATAATAAAGCTTGTACTGAAAAAAAATATTTTTTATCGAAAAGTCATATACTGCAAAATAGACAAGTGCTGAAATCGCATAGTTACATACGTTGTGCAACCGCAAAAGCAATACTGGAGTATCAGCGTTTTCCACTGTATAATAAAGCTTGTACTGAAAAAAAATATTTTTTATCGAAAAGTCATATACTGCAAAATGGACAAGTGCTGAAATCGCATAGTTACATACGTTGTGCAACCGCAAAAGCAATACTGGAGTACCAGCGTTTTCCACTGTATAATAAAGCTTGTACTGAAAAAAAATATTGTTTATCGAAAAGTCATATACTGCAAAATGGACAAGTGCTGAAATCGCATAGTTACATACGTTGTGCAACCGCAAAAGCAATACTGGAGTACCAGCGTTTTCCACTGTATAATAAAGCTTGTACTGAAAAAAAATATTTTTTATCGGAAAGTCATATACTGCAAAATGGACAAGTGCTGAAATCGCATAGTTACATACGTTGTGCAACCGCAAAAGCAATACTGGAGTACCAGCGTTTTCCACTGTATAATAAAGCTTGTACTGAAAAAAAATATTGTTTATCGAAAAGTCATATACTGCAAAATGGACAAGTGCTGAAATCGCATAAATACATACGTTGTGCAACCGCAAAAGCAATACTGGAGTACCAGCGTTTTCCACTGTATAATAAAGCTTGTACTGAAAAAAAATATTTTTTATCGAAAAGTCATATACTGCAAAATAGACAAGTGCTGAAATCGCATAGTTACATACGCTGTGCAACCGCAAAAGAAATACTGGAGTTCCAGCGTTTTCCACTGTATAATAAAGCTTGTACTGAAAACAAATATTTTTTATCGAAAAGTCATATACTGCAAAATGGACAAGTGCTGAAATCGCATAGTTACATACGTTGTGCAACCGCAAAAGCAATACTGGAGTACCAGCGTTTTCCACTGTATAATAAAGCTTGTACTGAAAAAAAATATTGTTTATCGAAAAGTCATATACTGCAAAATGGACAAGTACTGAAATCGCATAAATACATACGTTGTGCAACCGCAAAAGCAATACTGGAGTACCAGCGTTTTCCACTGTATAATAAAGCTTGTACTGAAAAAAAATATTTTTTATCGAAAAGTCATATACTGCAAAATGGACAAGTGCTGCAATCGCATAGTTACAAACGTTGTGCAACCGCAAAAGCAATACTGGAGTGCCAGCGTTTTCCACTGTATAATAAAGCTTGTACTGAAAAAAAATATTTTTTATCGAAAAGTCATATACTGCAAAATAGACAAGTGCTGAAATCGCATAGTTACATACGCTGTGCAACCGCAAAAGAAATACTGGAGTTTCAGCGTTTTCCACTGTATAATAAAGCTTGTACTGAAAAAAAATATTTTTTATCGAAAAGTCATATACTGCAAAATGGACAAGTGCTGAAATCGCACAGTTGCATACGTTGTGCAACCGCAAAAGCAACGCTGGAGTACCAACGTCTTTCACTGTATAATAAAGCTTGTCCTGAAAAAAATATTTTTTCACGAAAAGTCATATACTGCAAAATGGACAAGTGCTGAAATCGCACAGTTGCATACGTTGTGCAACCGCAAAAGCAATACTGGAGTACCAGCGTTTTCCACTGTATAATAAAGCTTGTACTGAAAAAAAATATTGTTTATCGAAAAGTCATATACTGCAAAATGGACAAGTGCTGAAATCGCATAGTTACATACGTTGTGCAACCGCAAAAGCAATACTGGAGTACCAGCGTTTTCCACTGTATAATAAAGCTTGTACTGAAAAAAAATATTTTTTATCGAAAAGTCATATACTGCAAAATGGACAAGTGCTGAAATCGCATAGTTACATACGTTGTGCAACCGCAAAAGCAACACTGGAGTACCAGCGTTTTCCACTGTATAATAAAGCTTGTACTGAAAAAAAATATTTTTTGTCGAAAAGTGATGTACTGCATTATGGATAAGTTCTGAAATTGCAGAGTTACATACGCTGTGCAACCGCAAAAGCAATAGTGGAGTACCAGCGTTTTCCACTGTATAATAAAGCTTGTACTGAAAAAAAATATTTCTTATCGAAAAGTGATGTAGTGCAAAATGGACAAGTGCTGAAATCGCATAAATACATACGTTGTGCAACCGCAAAAGCAATACTGGAGTACCAGCGTTTTTCACTGTATAATAAAGCTTGTACTGAAAAAAAATATTTTTTATCGAAAAGTCATATACTGCAAAATGGACAAGTGCTGAAATCGCATAGTTACATACGTTGTGCAACCGCAAAAGCAATACTGGAGTACCAGCGTTTTCCACTGTATAATAAAACTTGTACTGAAAAAAAATATTTTTCATCGAAAAGTCATATACTGCAAAATGGACAAGTGCTGAAATCGCATAGTTACATACGTTGTGCAACCGCAAAAGCAATACTGTACCAGCGTTTTCCACTGTATAATAAAGCTTGTACTGAAAAAAAATATTGTTTATCGAAAAGTCATATACTGCAAAATGGACAAGTGCTGAAATCGCATAGTTACATACGTTGTGCAACCGCAAAAGCAATACTGGAGTACCAGCGTTTTCCACTGTATAATAAAGCTTGTACTGAAAAAAAATATTTTTTATCGAAAAGTCATATACTGCAAAATGGACAAGTGCTGAAATCGCATAGTTACATACGTTGTGCAACCGCAAAAGCAACACTGGAGTACCAGCGTTTTCCACTGTATAATAAAGCTTGTACTGAAAAAAAATATTTTTTGTCGAAAAGTGATGTACTGCATTATGGATAAGTTCTGAAATTGCAGAGTTACATACGCTGTGCAACCGCAAAAGCAATAGTGGAGTACCAGCGTTTTCCACTGTATAATAAAGCTTGTACTGAAAAAAAATATTTCTTATCGAAAAGTGATGTAGTGCAAAATGGACAAGTGCTGAAATCGCATAAATACATACGTTGTGCAACCGCAAAAGCAATACTGGAGTACCAGCGTTTTTCACTGTATAATAAAGCTTGTACTGAAAAAAAATATTTTTTATCGAAAAGTCATATACTGCAAAATGGACAAGTGCTGAAATCGCATAGTTACATACGTTGTGCAACCGCAAAAGCAATACTGGAGTACCAGCGTTTTCCACTGTATAATAAAGCTTGTACTGAAAAAAAATATTTTTCATCGAAAAGTCATATACTGCAAAATGGACAAGTGCTGAAATCGCATAGTTACATACGTTGTGCAACCGCAAAAGCAATACTGTACCAGCGTTTTCCACTGTATAATAAAGCTTGTACTGAAAAAAAATATTGTTTATCGAAAAGTCATATACTGCAAAATGGACAAGTGCTGAAATCGCATAGTTACATACGTTGTGCAACCGCAAAAGCAATACTGGAGTACCAGCGTTTTCCACTGTATAATAAAGCTTGTACTGAAAAAAAATATTTTTTATCGAAAAGTCATATACTGCAAAATGGACAAGTGCTGAAATCGCATAGTTACATACGTTGTGCAACCGCAAAAGCAATATTGGAGTACCAGCGTTTTCCACTGTATAATAAAGCTTGTACTGAAAAAAAATATTGTTTATCGAAAAGTCATATACTGCAAAATGGACAAGTGCTGAAATCGCATAGTTACATACGCTGTGCAACCGCAAAAGAAATACTGGAGTTCCAGCGTTTTCCACTGTATAATAAAGCTTGTACTGAAAAAAAATATTTTTTATCGAAAAGTCATATACTGCAAAATAGACAAGTGCTGAAATCGCATAGTTACATACGCTGTGCAACCGCAAAAGAAATACTGGAGTTCCAGCGTTTTCCACTGTATAATAAAGCTTGTACTGAAAACAAATATTTTTTATCGAAAAGTCATATACTGCAAAATGGACAAGTGCTGAAATCGCATAGTTACATACGTTGTGCAACCGCAAAAGCAATACTGGAGTACCAGCGTTTTCCACTGTATAATAAAGCTTGTACTGAAAAAAAATATTGTTTATCGAAAAGTCATATACTGCAAAATGGACAAGTACTGAAATCGCATAAATACATACGTTGTGCAACCGCAAAAGCAATACTGGAGTACCAGCGTTTTCCACTGTATAATAAAGCTTGTACTGAAAAAAAATATTTTTTATCGAAAAGTCATATACTGCAAAATGGACAAGTGCTGCAATCGCATAGTTACATACGTTGTGCAACCGCAAAAGCAATACTGGAGTGCCAGCGTTTTCCACTGTATAATAAAGCTTGTACTGAAAAAAAATATTTTTTATCGAAAAGTCATATACTGCAAAATAGACAAGTGCTGAAATCGCATAGTTACATACGCTGTGCAACCGCAAAAGAAATACTGGAGTTTCAGCGTTTTCCACTGTATAATAAAGCTTGTACTGAAAAAAAATATTTTTTATCGAAAAGTCATATACTGCAAAATGGACAAGTGCTGAAATCGCACAGTTGCATACGTTGTGCAACCGCAAAAGCAACGCTGGAGTACCAACGTCTTTCACTGTATAATAAAGCTTGTCCTGAAAAAAATATTTTTTCACGAAAAGTCATATACTGCAAAATGGACAAGTGCTGAAATCGCACAGTTGCATACGTTGTGCAACCGCAAAAGCAATACTGGAGTACCAGCGTTTTCCACTGTATAATAAAGCTTGTACTGAAAAAAAATATTGTTTATCGAAAAGTCATATACTGCAAAATGGACAAGTGCTGAAATCGCATAGTTACATACGTTGTGCAACCGCAAAAGCAATACTGGAGTACCAGCGTTTTCCACTGTATAATAAAGCTTGTACTGAAAAAAAATATTTTTTATCGAAAAGTCATATACTGCAAAATGGACAAGTGCTGAAATCGCATAGTTACATACGTTGTGCAACCGCAAAGCAACACTGGAGTACCAGCGTTTTCCACTGTATAATAAAGCTTGTACTGAAAAAAAATATTTTTTGTCGAAAAGTGATGTACTGCATTATGGATAAGTTCTGAAATTGCAGAGTTACATACGCTGTGCAACCGCAAAAGCAATAGTGGAGTACCAGCGTTTTCCACTGTATAATAAAGCTTGTACTGAAAAAAAATATTTCTTATCGAAAAGTGATGTAGTGCAAAATGGACAAGTGCTGAAATCGCATAAATACATACGTTGTGCAACCGCAAAAGCAATACTGGAGTACCAGCGTTTTTCACTGTATAATAAAGCTTGTACTGAAAAAAAAAATTTTTTATCGAAAAGTCATATACTGCAAAATGGACAAGTGCTGAAATCGCATAGTTACATACGTTGTGCAACCGCAAAAGCAATACTGGAGTACCAGCGTTTTCCACTGTATAATAAAGCTTGTACTGAAAAAAAATATTTTTCATCGAAAAGTCATATACTGCAAAATGGACAAGTGCTGAAATCGCATAGTTACATACGTTGTGCAACCGCAAAAGCAATACTGGAGTACCAGCGTTTTCCACTGTATAATAAAGCTTGTACTGAAAAAAAATATTGTTTATCGAAAAGTCATATACTGCAAAATGGACAAGTGCTGAAATCGCATAGTTACATACGTTGTGCAACCGCAAAAGCAATACTGGAGTACCAGCGTTTTCCACTGTATAATAAAGCTTGTACTGAAAAAAAATATTTTTTATCGAAAAGTCATATACTGCAAAATGGACAAGTGCTGAGATCGCATAGTTACATACGTTGTGCAACCGCAAAAGCAATACTGGAGTACCAGCGTTTTCCACTGTATCATAAAGCTTGTACTGAAAAAAAATATTGTTTATCGAAAAGTCATATACTGCAAAATGGACAAGTGCTGAAATCGCATAGTTACATACGCTGTGCAACCGCAAAAGAAATACTGGAGTTCCAGAGTTTTCCACTGTATAATAAAGCTTGTACAGCGTATAGTTACAACGCGGTTGCACAGCGTATGTAACTATGCGATTTCAGCACTTGTCTATTTTGCACTATATGACTTTTCGATCAAAAATATTTTTTTACAACACAAGCTTTATAATACAGTGGAAAACGCTGGTACTCCAGTATTGCTTTTGCGGTTGCACAACGTATGTATTTATGCGATTTCAGCACTTGTCCATTTTGCAGTATATGACTTTTCGATAAACAATATTTTTTTTCAGTACAAGCTTTATTATACGGTGGAAAACGCTGGTACTCCAGTATTGCTTTTGCGGTTGCACAACGTATGTAACTATGCGATTTCAGCACTTGTCCATTTTGCAGTATATGACTTTTCGACAAAAAATATTTTTTTTCAGTACAAGCTTTATTATACAGTGGAAAACGCTGGTACTCCAGTATTGCTTTTGCGGTTGCACAACGTATGTAACTATGCGATTTCAGCACTTGTCCATTTTGCAGTATATGACTTTTCGATAAAAAATATTTTTTTTCAGTACAAGCTTTATTATACAGTGGAAAACGCTGGTACTCCACTATTGCTTTTGCGGTTGCACAAAGTATGTAACTATGCGATTTCAGCACATGTCCATTTTGCAGTATATGATTTTTCGATAAAAAATATTTTTTTTCAGTACAAGCTTTATTACACAGTGGAAAACGCTGGTACTCCAGTGTTGCTTTTGCGGTTGCACAACGTATGTAACTATGCGATTTCAGCACTTGTCCATTTTGCAGTATATGACTTTTCGATAAAAAATATTTTTTTTCAGTACAAGCTTTATTATACAGTGGAAAACGCTGGTACTCCGGTATTGCTTTTGCGGTGGCACAACGTATGTAACTATGCGATTTTCGCACTTATCCATTTTGCAGTATATGACATTTCGTGAAAAAAATATATTTTTTTTCAGGACAAGCTTTATTATACAGTGGAATACGCTGATACTCCAGTATTGCTTTTGCGGTTGCACAACGTATGTAATTATGCCATTACAGCACTTGTCCTTTTTGCAGTATATGACTTTTCGTGAAAAAATATTTTTTTTCAGTACACGCTTTATTATGCAGTGGAAAACGCTGGTACTCCACTATTGCTTTTGCGGTTGCACAACATATGTAACTATGCAATTTCAGCACTTGTCCATTTTGCACTACATCACTTTTCGATAAGAAATATTTTGTTTCAGTACAAGCTTTATTATACAGTGGAAAACGCTGGTACTCCACTATTGCTTTTGCGGTTGCACAGCGTATGTAACTATGCAATTTCAGAACTTGTCCATTATGCAGTACATCACTTTTCGATAAAAAATATTTTTTTTCAGTACAAGCTTTATTACACAGTGGAAAACGCTGGTACTCCAGTGTTGCTTTTGCGGTTGCATAACGTATGTAACTATGCGATTTCAGCACTTGTCCATTTTGCACTACATGACTTTTCGATAAAAAATGTTTTTTTTCAGTACAAGCTTTATTATACAGTGGAAAACGCTGGTACTCCGGTATTGCTTTTGCGGTTGCACAACGTATGTAACTATGCGATTTCAGCACTTGTCCATTTTGCAGTATATGACTTTTCGATAAAAAATATTTGTTTTCAGTACAAGCTTTATTACACAGTGGAAAACGCTGGTACTCCAGTATTGCTTTTGCGGTTGCACAACGTATGTATTTATGCGATTTCAGCACTTGTCCATTTTGCAGTATATGACTTTTCGATAAAAAATATTTTTTTTCAGTACAAGCTTTATTATACAGTGGAAAACGCTGGTACTCCACTATTGCTTTTGCGGTTGCACAAAGTATGTAACTATGCGATTTCAGCACATGTCCATTTTGCAGTATATGATTTTTCGATAAAAAATATTTTTTTTCAGTACAAGCTTTATTACACAGTGGAAAACGCTGGTACTCCAGTGTTGCTTTTGCGGTTGCACAACGTATGTAACTATGCGATTTCAGCACTTGTCCATTTTGCAGTATATGACTTTTCGATAAAAAATATTTTTTTTCAGTACAAGCTTTATTATACAGTGGAAAACGCTGGTACTCCGGTATTGCTTTTGCGGTGGCACAACGTATGTAACTATGCGATTTTCGCACTTATCCATTTTGCAGTATATGACATTTCGTGAAAAAAATATATTTTTTTTCAGGACAAGCTTTATTATACAGTGAAAGACGCTGGCACTCCAGTATTGCTTTTGCGGTTGCACAACGTATGTAATTATGCCATTACAGCACTTGTCCATTTTGCAGTATATGACTTTTCGTGAAAAAATATTTTTTTTCAGTACACGCTTTATTATGCAGTGGAAAACGCTGGTACTCCACTAT
The DNA here is from genome assembly GCF_947561715.1 of Ascidia mentula. Classification (NCBI taxonomy): domain Eukaryota; kingdom Metazoa; phylum Chordata; class Ascidiacea; order Phlebobranchia; family Ascidiidae; genus Ascidia; species Ascidia mentula. The sequence goes on along the minus strand of NC_138574.1, from coordinate 6,743,980 downwards.
TGCTTTTGCGGTTGCACAACATATGTAACTATGCAATTTCAGCACTTGTCCATTTTGCACTACATCACTTTTCGATAAGAAATATTTTGTTTCAGTACAAGCTTTATTATACAGTGGAAAACGCTGGTACTCCAGTATTGCTTTTGCGGTTGCACAGCGTATGTAACTATGCAATTTCAGAACTTGTCCATTATGCAGTACATCACTTTTCGATAAAAAATATTTTTTTTCAGTACAAGCTTTATTACACAGTGGAAAACGCTGGTACTCCAGTGTTGCTTTTGCGGTTGCATAACGTATGTAACTATGCGATTTCAGCACTTGTCCATTTTGCACTACATGACTTTTCGATAAAAAATGTTTTTTTTCAGTACAAGCTTTATTATACAGTGGAAAACGCTGGTACTCCGGTATTGCTTTTGCGGTTGCACAACGTATGTAACTATGCGATTTCAGCACTTGTCCATTTTGCAGTATATGACTTTTCGATAAAAAATATTTGTTTTCAGTACAAGCTTTATTATACAGTGGAAAACGCTGGTACTCCACTATTGCTTTTGCGGTTGCACAACGTATGTAACTATGCGATTTCAGCACTTGTCCATTTTGCAGTATATGACTTTTCGATAAAAAATATTTGTTTTCAGTACAAGCTTTATTATACAGTGGAAAACGCTGGTACTCCAGTATTGCTTTTGCGGTTGCACAACGTATGTAACTATGCGATTTCAGCACTTGTCCATTTTGCACTACATGACTTTTCGATAAAAAATATTTTTTTTCAGTACAAGCTTTATCATACAGTGGAAAACGCTTGTACTGAAAAAAAATATTTTTTATCGAAAAGTCATATACTGCAAAATGGACAAGTGCTGAAATCGCATAGTTACATACGTTGTGCAACCGCAAAAGCAACACTGGAGTACCAGCGTTTTCCACTGTATAATAAAGCTTGTACTGAAAAAAAATATTTTTTGTCGAAAAGTGATGTACTGCATAATGCATAAGTTCTGAAATTGCAGAGTTACATACGCTGTGCAACCGCAAAAGCAATAGTGGAGTACCAGCGTTTTCCACTGTATAATAAAGCTTGTACTGAAAAAAAATATTTCTTATCGAAAAGTGATGTAGTGCAAAATGGACAAGTGCTGAAATCGCATAAATACATACGTTGTGCAACCGCAAAAGCAATACTGGAGTACCAGCGTTTTCCACTGTATAATAAAGCTTGTACTGAAAAAAAATATTTTTTATCGAAAAGTCATATACTGCAAAATGGACAAGTGCTGAAATCGCATAGTTACATACGTTGTGCAACCGCAAAAGCAATACTGGAGTACCAGCGTTTTCCACTGTATAATAAAGCTTGTACTGAAAAAAAATATTTTTTATCGAAAAGTCATATACTGCAAAAAGGACAAGTGCTGAAATCGCATAGTTACATACGTTGTGCAACCGCAAAAGCAATACTGGAGTACCAGCGTTTTCCACTGTATAATAAAGCTTGTACTGAAAAAAAATATTTTTTATCGAAAAGTCATATACTGCAAAATGGACAAGTGCTGAAATCGCATAGTTACATACGTTGTGCAACCGCAAAAGCAATACTGGAGTACCAGCGTTTTCCACTGTATAATAAAGCTTGTACTGAAAAAAAATATTGTTTATCGAAAAGTCATATACTGCAAAATGGACAAGTGCTGAAATCGCATAGTTACATACGTTGTGCAACCGCAAAAGCAATACTGGAGTACCAGCGTTTTCCACTGTATAATAAAGCTTGTACTGAAAAAAAATATTTTTTATCGAAAAGTCATATACTGCAAAATGGACAAGTGCTGAAATCGCATAGTTACATACGTTGTGCAACCGCAAAAGCAATACTGGAGTACCAACGTTTTCCACTGTATAATAAAGCTTGTACTGAAAAAAAATATTGTTTATCGAAAAGTCATATACTGCAAAATGGACAAGTGCTGAAATCGCATAAATACATACGTTGTGCAACCGCAAAAGCAATACTGGAGTACCAGCGTTTTCCACTGTATAATAAAGCTTGTACTGAAAAAAAATATTTTTTATCGAAAAGTCATATACTGCAAAATAGACAAGTGCTGAAATCGCATAGTTACATACGTTGTGCAACCGCAAAAGCAATACTGGAGTACCAGCGTTTTCCACTGTATAATAAAGCTTGCACTGAAAAAAAATATTGTTTATCGAAAAGTCATATACTGCAAAATGGACAAGTGCTGAAATCGCATAAATACATACGTTGTGCAACCGCAAAAGCAATACTGGAGTACCAGCGTTTTCCACTGTATAATAAAGCTTGTACTGAAAAAAAATATTTTTTATCGAAAAGTCATATACTGCAAAATGGACAAGTGCTGCAATCGCATAGTTACATACGTTGTGCAACCGCAAAAGCAATACTGGAGTGCCAGCGTTTTCCACTGTATAATAAAGCTTGTACTGAAAAAAAATATTTTTTATCGAAAAGTCATATACTGCAAAATAGACAAGTGCTGAAATCGCATAGTTACATACGTTGTGCAACCGCAAAAGCAATACTGGAGTATCAGCGTTTTCCACTGTATAATAAAGCTTGTACTGAAAAAAAATATTTTTTATCGAAAAGTCATATACTGCAAAATGGACAAGTGCTGAAATCGCATAGTTACATACGTTGTGCAACCGCAAAAGCAATACTGGAGTACCAGCGTTTTCCACTGTATAATAAAGCTTGTACTGAAAAAAAATATTGTTTATCGAAAAGTCATATACTGCAAAATGGACAAGTGCTGAAATCGCATAGTTACATACGTTGTGCAACCGCAAAAGCAATACTGGAGTACCAGCGTTTTCCACTGTATAATAAAGCTTGTACTGAAAAAAAATATTTTTTATCGGAAAGTCATATACTGCAAAATGGACAAGTGCTGAAATCGCATAGTTACATACGTTGTGCAACCGCAAAAGCAATACTGGAGTACCAGCGTTTTCCACTGTATAATAAAGCTTGTACTGAAAAAAAATATTGTTTATCGAAAAGTCATATACTGCAAAATGGACAAGTGCTGAAATCGCATAAATACATACGTTGTGCAACCGCAAAAGCAATACTGGAGTACCAGCGTTTTCCACTGTATAATAAAGCTTGTACTGAAAAAAAATATTTTTTATCGAAAAGTCATATACTGCAAAATAGACAAGTGCTGAAATCGCATAGTTACATACGCTGTGCAACCGCAAAAGCAATACTGGAGTTCCAGCGTTTTCCACTGTATAATAAAGCTTGTACTGAAAACAAATATTTTTTATCGAAAAGTCATATACTGCAAAATGGACAAGTGCTGAAATCGCATAGTTACATACGTTGTGCAACCGCAAAAGCAATACTGGAGTACCAGCGTTTTCCACTGTATAATAAAGCTTGTACTGAAAAAAAATATTGTTTATCGAAAAGTCATATACTGCAAAATGGACAAGTACTGAAATCGCATAAATACATACGTTGTGCAACCGCAAAAGCAATACTGGAGTACCAGCGTTTTCCACTGTATAATAAAGCTTGTACTGAAAAAAAATATTTTTTATCGAAAAGTCATATACTGCAAAATGGACAAGTGCTGCAATCGCATAGTTACAAACGTTGTGCAACCGCAAAAGCAATACTGGAGTGCCAGCGTTTTCCACTGTATAATAAAGCTTGTACTGAAAAAAAATATTTTTTATCGAAAAGTCATATACTGCAAAATAGACAAGTGCTGAAATCGCATAGTTACATACGCTGTGCAACCGCAAAAGAAATACTGGAGTTTCAGCGTTTTCCACTGTATAATAAAGCTTGTACTGAAAAAAAATATTTTTTATCGAAAAGTCATATACTGCAAAATGGACAAGTGCTGAAATCGCACAGTTGCATACGTTGTGCAACCGCAAAAGCAACGCTGGAGTACCAACGTCTTTCACTGTATAATAAAGCTTGTCCTGAAAAAAATATTTTTTCACGAAAAGTCATATACTGCAAAATGGACAAGTGCTGAAATCGCACAGTTGCATACGTTGTGCAACCGCAAAAGCAATACTGGAGTACCAGCGTTTTCCACTGTATAATAAAGCTTGTACTGAAAAAAAATATTGTTTATCGAAAAGTCATATACTGCAAAATGGACAAGTGCTGAAATCGCATAGTTACATACGTTGTGCAACCGCAAAAGCAATACTGGAGTACCAGCGTTTTCCACTGTATAATAAAGCTTGTACTGAAAAAAAATATTTTTTATCGAAAAGTCATATACTGCAAAATGGACAAGTGCTGAAATCGCATAGTTACATACGTTGTGCAACCGCAAAAGCAACACTGGAGTACCAGCGTTTTCCACTGTATAATAAAGCTTGTACTGAAAAAAAATATTTTTGTCGAAAAGTGATGTACTGCATTATGGATAAGTTCTGAAATTGCAGAGTTACATACGCTGTGCAACCGCAAAAGCAATAGTGGAGTACCAGCGTTTTCCACTGTATAATAAAGCTTGTACTGAAAAAAAATATTTCTTATCGAAAAGTGATGTAGTGCAAAATGGACAAGTGCTGAAATCGCATAAATACATACGTTGTGCAACCGCAAAAGCAATACTGGAGTACCAGCGTTTTTCACTGTATAATAAAGCTTGTACTGAAAAAAAATATTTTTTATCGAAAAGTCATATACTGCAAAATGGACAAGTGCTGAAATCGCATAGTTACATACGTTGTGCAACCGCAAAAGCAATACTGGAGTACCAGCGTTTTCCACTGTATAATAAAGCTTGTACTGAAAAAAAATATTTTTCATCGAAAAGTCATATACTGCAAAATGGACAAGTGCTGAAATCGCATAGTTACATACGTTGTGCAACCGCAAAAGCAATACTGGAGTACCAGCGTTTTCCACTGTATAATAAAGCTTGTACTGAAAAAAAATATTGTTTATCGAAAAGTCATATACTGCAAAATGGACAAGTGCTGAAATCGCATAGTTACATACGTTGTGCAACCGCAAAAGCAATACTGGAGTACCAGCGTTTTCCACTGTATAATAAAGCTTGTACTGAAAAAAAATATTTTTTATCGAAAAGTCATATACTGCAAAATGGACAAGTGCTGAAATCGCATAGTTACATACGTTGTGCAACCGCAAAAGCAATATTGGAGTACCAGCGTTTTCCACTGTATAATAAAGCTTGTACTGAAAAAAAATATTGTTTATCGAAAAGTCATATACTGCAAAATGGACAAGTGCTGAAATCGCATAGTTACATACGCTGTGCAACCGCAAAAGAAATACTGGAGTTCCAGCGTTTTCCACTGTATAATAAAGCTTGTACTGAAAAAAAATATTTTTTATCGAAAAGTCATATACTGCAAAATAGACAAGTGCTGAAATCGCATAGTTACATACGCTGTGCAACCGCAAAAGAAATACTGGAGTTCCAGCGTTTTCCACTGTATAATAAAGCTTGTACTGAAAACAAATATTTTTTATCGAAAAGTCATATACTGCAAAATGGACAAGTGCTGAAATCGCATAGTTACATACGTTGTGCAACCGCAAAAGCAATACTGGAGTACCAGCGTTTTCCACTGTATAATAAAGCTTGTACTGAAAAAAAATATTGTTTATCGAAAAGTCATATACTGCAAAATGGACAAGTACTGAAATCGCATAAATACATACGTTGTGCAACCGCAAAAGCAATACTGGAGTACCAGCGTTTTCCACTGTATAATAAAGCTTGTACTGAAAAAAAATATTTTTTATCGAAAAGTCATATACTGCAAAATGGACAAGTGCTGCAATCGCATAGTTACATACGTTGTGCAACCGCAAAAGCAATACTGGAGTGCCAGCGTTTTCCACTGTATAATAAAGCTTGTACTGAAAAAAAATATTTTTTATCGAAAAGTCATATACTGCAAAATAGACAAGTGCTGAAATCGCATAGTTACATACGCTGTGCAACCGCAAAAGAAATACTGGAGTTTCAGCGTTTTCCACTGTATAATAAAGCTTGTACTGAAAAAAAATATTTTTTATCGAAAAGTCATATACTGCAAAATGGACAAGAGATGAAATCGCACAGTTGCATACGTTGTGCAACCGCAAAAGCAACGCTGGAGTACCAACGTCTTTCACTGTATAATAAAGCTTGTCCTGAAAAAAATATTTTTTCACGAAAAGTCATATACTGCAAAATGGACAAGTGCTGAAATCGCACAGTTGCATACGTTGTGCAACCGCAAAAGCAATACTGGAGTACCAGCGTTTTCCACTGTATAATAAAGCTTGTACTGAAAAAAAATATTGTTTATCGAAAAGTCATATACTGCAAAATGGACAAGTGCTGAAATCGCATAGTAACATACGTTGTGCAACCGCAAAAGCAATACTGGAGTACCAGCGTTTTCCACTGTATAATAAAGCTTGTACTGAAAAAAAATATTTTTTATCGAAAAGTCATATACTGCAAAATGGACAAGTGCTGAAATCGCATAGTTACATACGTTGTGCAACCGCAAAAGCAACACTGGAGTACCAGCGTTTTCCACTGTATAATAAAGCTTGTACTGAAAAAAAATATTTTTTGTCGAAAAGTGATGTACTGCATTATGGATAAGTTCTGAAATTGCAGAGTTACATACGCTGTGCAACCGCAAAAGCAATAGTGGAGTACCAGCGTTTTCCACTGTATAATAAAGCTTGTACTGAAAAAAAATATTTCTTATCGAAAAGTGATGTAGTGCAAAATGGACAAGTGCTGAAATCGCATAAATACATACGTTGTGCAACCGCAAAAGCAATACTGGAGTACAAGCGTTTTTCACTGTATAATAAAGCTTGTACTGAAAAAAAATATTTTTTATCGAAAAGTCATATACTGCAAAATGGACAAGTGCTGAAATCGCATAGTTACATACGTTGTGCAACCGCAAAAGCAATACTGGAGTACCAGCGTTTTCCACTGTATAATAAAGCTTGTACTGAAAAAAAATATTTTTGTCGAAAAGTGATGTACTGCATTATGGATAAGTTCTGAAATTGCAGAGTTACATACGCTGTGCAACCGCAAAAGCAATAGTGGAGTACCAGCGTTTTCCACTGTATAATAAAGCTTGTACTGAAAAAAAATATTTCTTATCGAAAAGTGATGTAGTGCAAAATGGACAAGTGCTGAAATCGCATAAATACATACGTTGTGCAACCGCAAAAGCAATACTGGAGTACCAGCGTTTTTCACTGTATAATAAAGCTTGTACTGAAAAAAAATATTTTTTATCGAAAAGTCATATACTGCAAAATGGACAAGTGCTGAAATCGCATAGTTACATACGTTGTGCAACCGCAAAAGCAATACTGGAGTACCAGCGTTTTCCACTGTATAATAAAGCTTGTACTGAAAAAAAATATTTTTCATCGAAAAGTCATATACTGCAAAATGGACAAGTGCTGAAATCGCATAGTTACATACGTTGTGCAACCGCAAAAGCAATACTGGAGTACCAGCGTTTTCCACTGTATAATAAAGCTTGTACTGAAAAAAAATATTGTTTATCGAAAAGTCATATACTGCAAAATGGACAAGTGCTGAAATCGCATAGTTACATACGTTGTGCAACCGCAAAAGCAATACTGGAGTACCAGCGTTTTCCACTGTATAATAAAGCTTGTACTGAAAAAAAATATTTTTTATCGAAAAGTCATATACTGCAAAATGGACAAGTGCTGAAATCGCATAGTTACATACGTTGTGCAACCGCAAAAGCAATATTGGAGTACCAGCGTTTTCCACTGTATAATAAAGCTTGTACTGAAAAAAAATATTGTTTATCGAAAAGTCATATACTGCAAAATGGACAAGTGCTGAAATCGCATAGTTACATACGCTGTGCAACCGCAAAAGAAATACTGGAGTTCCAGCGTTTTCCACTGTATAATAAAGCTTGTACTGAAAAAAAATATTTTTTATCGAAAAGTCATATACTGCAAAATAGACAAGTGCTGAAATCGCATAGTTACATACGCTGTGCAACCGCAAAAGAAATACTGGAGTTCCAGCGTTTTCCACTGTATAATAAAGCTTGTACTGAAAACAAATATTTTTTATCGAAAAGTCATATACTGCAAAATGGACAAGTGCTGAAATCGCATAGTTACATACGTTGTGCAACCGCAAAAGCAATACTGGAGTACCAGCGTTTTCCACTGTATAATAAAGCTTGTACTGAAAAAAAATATTTTTTATCGAAAAGTCATATACTGCAAAATGGACAAGTGCTGAAATCGCACAGTTGCATACGTTGTGCAACCGCAAAAGCAACGCTGGAGTACCAACGTCTTTCACTGTATAATAAAGCTTGTCCTGAAAAAATTATTTTTTCACGAAAAGTCATATACTGCAAAATGGACAAGTGCTGAAATCGCACAGTTGCATACGTTGTGCAACCGCAAAAGCAATACTGGAGTACCAGCGTTTTCCACTGTATAATAAAGCTTGTACTGAAAAAAAATATTGTTTATCGAAAAGTCATATACTGCAAAATGGACAAGTGCTGAAATCGCATAGTTACATACGTTGTGCAACCGCAAAAGCAATACTGGAGTACCAGCGTTTTCCACTGTATAATAAAGCTTGTACTGAAAAAAAATATTTTTTATCGAAAAGTCATATACTGCAAAATGGACAAGTGCTGAAATCGCATAGTTACATACGTTGTGCAACCGCAAAAGCAACACTGGAGTACCAGCGTTTTCCACTGTATAATAAAGCTTGTACTGAAAAAAAATATTTTTGTCGAAAAGTGATGTACTGCATTATGGATAAGTTCTGAAATTGCAGAGTTACATACGCTGTGCAACCGCAAAAGCAATAGTGGAGTACCAGCGTTTTCCACTGTATAATAAAGCTTGTACTGAAAAAAAATATTTCTTATCGAAAAGTGATGTAGTGCAAAATGGACAAGTGCTGAAATCGCATAAATACATACGTTGTGCAACCGCAAAAGCAATACTGGAGTACCAGCGTTTTTCACTGTATAATAAAGCTTGTACTGAAAAAAAATATTTTTTATCGAAAAGTCATATACTGCAAAATGGACAAGTGCTGAAATCGCATAGTTACATACGTTGTGCAACCGCAAAAGCAATACTGGAGTACCAGCGTTTTCCACTGTATAATAAAGCTTGTACTGAAAAAAAATATTTTTCATCGAAAAGTCATATACTGCAAAATGGACAAGTGCTGAAATCGCATAGTTACATACGTTGTGCAACCGCAAAAGCAATACTGGAGTACCAGCGTTTTCCACTGTATAATAAAGCTTGTACTGAAAAAAAATATTGTTTATCGAAAAGTCATATACTGCAAAATGGACAAGTGCTGAAATCGCATAGTTACATACGTTGTGCAACCGCAAAAGCAATACTGGAGTACCAGCGTTTTCCACTGTATAATAAAGCTTGTACTGAAAAAAAATATTTTTTATCGAAAAGTCATATACTGCAAAATGGACAAGTGCTGAAATCGCATAGTTACATACGTTGTGCAACCGCAAAAGCAATATTGGAGTACCAGCGTTTTCCACTGTATAATAAAGCTTGTACTGAAAAAAAATATTGTTTATCGAAAAGTCATATACTGCAAAATGGACAAGTGCTGAAATCGCATAGTTACATACGCTGTGCAACCGCAAAAGAAATACTGGAGTTCCAGCGTTTTCCACTGTATAATAAAGCTTGTACTGAAAAAAAATATTTTTTATCGAAAAGTCATATACTGCAAAATAGACAAGTGCTGAAATCGCATAGTTACATACGCTGTGCAACCGCAAAAGAAATACTGAAGTTCCAGCGTTTTCCACTGTATAATAAAGCTTGTACTGAAAACAAATATTTTTTATCGAAAAGTCATATACTGCAAAATGGACAAGTGCTGAAATCGCATAGTTACATACGTTGTGCAACCGCAAAAGCAATACTGGAGTACCAGCGTTTTCCACTGTATAATAAAGCTTGTACTGAAAAAAAATATTGTTTATCGAAAAGTCATATACTGCAAAATGGACAAGTACTGAAATCGCATAAATACATACGTTGTGCAACCGCAAAAGCAATACTGGAGTACCAGCGTTTTCCACTGTATAATAAAGCTTGTACTGAAAAAAAATATTTTTTATCGAAAAGTCATATACTGCAAAATGGACAAGTGCTGCAATCGCATAGTTACATACGTTGTGCAACCGCAAAAGCAATACTGGAGTGCCAGCGTTTTCCACTGTATAATAAAGCTTGTACTGAAAAAAAATATTTTTTATCGAAAAGTCATATACTGCAAAATAGACAAGTGCTGAAATCGCACAGTTACATACGCTGTGCAACCGCAAAAGAAATACTGGAGTTTCAGCGTTTTCCACTGTATAATAAAGCTTGTACTGAAAAAAAATATTTTTTATCGAAAAGTCATATACTGCAAAATGGACAAGTGATGAAATCGCACAGTTGCATACGTTGTGCAACCGCAAAAGCAACGCTGGAGTACCAACGTCTTTCACTGTATAATAAAGCTTGTCCTGAAAAAAATATTTTTTCACGAAAAGTCATATACTGCAAAATGGACAAGTGCTGAAATCGCACAGTTGCATACGTTGTGCAACCGCAAAAGCAATACTGGAGTACCAGCGTTTTCCACTGTATAATAAAGCTTGTACTGAAAAAAAATATTGTTTATCGAAAAGTCATATACTGCAAAATGGACAAGTGCTGAAATCGCATAGTTACATACGTTGTGCAACCGCAAAAGCAATACTGGAGTACCAGCGTTTTCCACTGTATAATAAAGCTTGTACTGAAAAAAAATATTTTTTATCGAAAAGTCATATACTGCAAAATGGACAAGTGCTGAAATCGCATAGTTACATACGTTGTGCAACCGCAAAAGCAACACTGGAGTACCAGCGTTTTCCACTGTATAATAAAGCTTGTACTGAAAAAAAATATTTTTTGTCGAAAAGTGATGTACTGCATTATGGATAAGTTCTGAAATTGCAGAGTTACATACGCTGTGCAACCGCAAAAGCAATAGTGGAGTACCAGCGTTTTCCACTGTATAATAAAGCTTGTACTGAAAAAAAATATTTCTTATCGAAAAGTGATGTAGTGCAAAATGGACAAGTGCTGAAATCGCATAAATACATACGTTGTGCAACCGCAAAAGCAATACTGGAGTACCAGCGTTTTTCACTGTATAATAAAGCTTGTACTGAAAAAAAATATTTTTTATCGAAAAGTCATATACTGCAAAATGGACAAGTGCTGAAATCGCATAGTTACATACGTTGTGCAACCGCAAAAGCAATACTGGAGTACCAGCGTTTTCCACTGTATAATAAAGCTTGTACTGAAAAAAAATATTTTTGTCGAAAAGTGATGTACTGCATTATGGATAAGTTCTGAAATTGCAGAGTTACATACGCTGTGCAACCGCAAAAGCAATAGTGGAGTACCAGCGTTTTCCACTGTATAATAAAGCTTGTACTGAAAAAAAATATTTCTTATCGAAAAGTGATGTAGTGCAAAATGGACAAGTGCTGAAATCGCATAAATACATACGTTGTGCAACCGCAAAAGCAATACTGGAGTACCAGCGTTTTTCACTGTATAATAAAGCTTGTACTGAAAAAAAATATTTTTTATCGAAAAGTCATATACTACAAAATGGACAAGTGCTGAAATCGCATAGTTACATACGTTGTGCAACCGCAAAAGCAATACTGGAGTACCAGCGTTTTCCACTGTATAATAAAGCTTGTACTGAAAAAAAATATTTTTCATCGAAAAGTCATATACTGCAAAATGGACAAGTGCTGAAATCGCATAGTTACATACGTTGTGCAACCGCAAAAGCAATACTGGAGTACCAGCGTTTTCCACTGTATAATAAAGCTTGTACTGAAAAAAAATATTGTTTATCGAAAAGTCATATACTGCAAAATGGACAAGTGCTGAAATCGCATAGTTACATACGTTGTGCAACCGCAAAAGCAATACTGGAGTACCAGCGTTTTCCACTGTATAATAAAGCTTGTACTGAAAAAAAATATTTTTTATCGAAAAGTCATATACTGCAAAATGGACAAGTGCTGAAATCGCATAGTTACATACGTTGTGCAACCGCAAAAGCAATATTGGAGTACCAGCGTTTTCCACTGTATAATAAAGCTTGTACTGAAAAAAAATATTGTTTATCGAAAAGTCATATACTGCAAAATGGACAAGTGCTGAAATCGCATAGTTACATACGCTGTGCAACCGCAAAAGAAATACTGGAGTTCCAGCGTTTTCCACTGTATAATAAAGCTTGTACTGAAAAAAAATATTTTTTATCGAAAAGTCATATACTGCAAAATAGACAAGTGCTGAAATCGCATAGTTACATACGCTGTGCAACCGCAAAAGAAATACTGGAGTTCCAGCGTTTTCCACTGTATAATAAAGCTTGTACTGAAAACAAATATTTTTTATCGAAAAGTCATATACTGCAAAATGGACAAGTGCTGAAATCGCATAGTTACATACGTTGTGCAACCGCAAAAGCAATACTGGAGTACCAGCGTTTTCCACTGTATAATAAAGCTTGTACTGAAAAAAAATATTGTTTATCGAAAAGTCATATACTGCAAAATGGACAAGTACTGAAATCGCATAAATACATACGTTGTGCAACCGCAAAAGCAATACTGGAGTACCAGCGTTTTCCACTGTATAATAAAGCTTGTACTGAAAAAAAATATTTTTTATCGAAAAGTCATATACTGCAAAATGGACAAGTGCTGCAATCGCATAGTTACATACGTTGTGCAACCGCAAAAGCAATACTGGAGTGCCAGCGTTTTCCACTGTATAATAAAGCTTGTACTGAAAAAAAATATTTTTTATCGAAAAGTCATATACTGCAAAATAGACAAGTGCTGAAATCGCATAGTTACATACGCTGTGCAACCGCAAAAGAAATACTGGAGTTTCAGCGTTTTCCACTGTATAATAAAGCTTGTACTGAAAAAAAATATTTTTTATCGAAAAGTCATATACTGCAAAATGGACAAGTGATGAAATCGCACAGTTGCATACGTTGTGCAACCGCAAAAGCAACGCTGGAGTACCAACGTCTTTCACTGTATAATAAAGCTTGTCCTGAAAAAAATATTTTTTCACGAAAAGTCATATACTGCAAAATGGACAAGTGCTGAAATCGCACAGTTGCATACGTTGTGCAACCGCAAAAGCAATACTGGAGTACCAGCGTTTTCCACTGTATAATAAAGCTTGTACTGAAAAAAAATATTGTTTATCGAAAAGTCATATACTGCAAAATGGACAAGTGCTGAAATCGCATAGTTACATACGTTGTGCAACCGCAAAAGCAATACTGGAGTACCAGCGTTTTCCACTGTATAATAAAGCTTGTACTGAAAAAAAATATTTTTTATCGAAAAGTCATATACTGCAAAATGGACAAGTGCTGAAATCGCATAGTTACATACGTTGTGCAACCGCAAAAGCAACACTGGAGTACCAGCGTTTTCCACTGTATAATAAAGCTTGTACTGAAAAAAAATATTTTTTGTCGAAAAGTGATGTACTGCATTATGGATAAGTACTGAAATTGCAGAGTTACATACGCTGTGCAACCGCAAAAGCAATAGTGGAGTACCAGCGTTTTCCACTGTATAATAAAGCTTGTACTGAAAAAAAATATTTCTTATCGAAAAGTGATGTAGTGCAAAATGGACAAGTGCTGAAATCGCATAAATACATACGTTGTGCAACCGCAAAAGCAATACTGGAGTACCAGCGTTTTTCACTGTATAATAAAGCTTGTACTGAAAAAAAATATTTTTTATCGAAAAGTCATATACTGCAAAATGGACAAGTGCTGAAATCGCATAGTTACATACGTTGTGCAACCGCAAAAGCAATACTGGAGTACCAGCGTTTTCCACTGTATAATAAAGCTTGTACTGAAAAAAAATATTTTTCATCGAAAAGTCATATACTGCAAAATGGACAAGTGCTGAAATCGCATAGTTACATACGTTGTGCAACCGCAAAAGCAATACTGGAGTACCAGCGTTTTCCACTGTATAATAAAGCTTGTACTGAAAAAAAATATTTTTTATCGAAAAGTCATATACTGCAAAATGGACAAGTGCTGAAATCGCATAGTTACATACGTTGTGCAACCGCAAAAGCAATACTGGAGTACCAGCGTTTTCCACTGTATAATAAAGCTTGTACTGAAAAAAAATATTTTTTATCGAAAAGTCATATACTGCAAAATGGACAAGTGCTGAAATCGCATAGTTACATACGTTGTGCAACCGCAAAAGCAATACTGGAGTACCAGCGTTTTCCACTGTATAATAAAGCTTGTACTGAAAAAAAATATTGTTTATCGAAAAGTCATATACTGCAAAATGGACAAGTGCTGAAATCGCATAGTTACATACGCTGTGCAACCGCAAAAGAAATACTGGAGTTCCAGAGTTTTCCACTGCATAATAAAGCTTGTACAGCGTATAGTTACAACGCGGTTGCACAGCGTATGTAACTATGCGATTTCAGCACTTGTCTATTTTGCACTATATGACTTTTCGATCAAAAATATTTTTTTACAACACAAGCTTTATAATACAGTGGAAAACGCTGGTACTCCAGTATTGCTTTTGCGGTTGCACAACGTATGTATTTATGCGATTTCAGCACTTGTCCATTTTGCAGTATATGACTTTTCGATAAACAATATTTTTTTTCAGTACAAGCTTTATTATACGGTGGAAAACGCTGGTACTCCAGTATTGCTTTTGCGGTTGCACAACGTATGTAACTATGCGATTTCAGCACTTGTCCATTTTGCAGTATATGACTTTTCGACAAAAAATATTTTTTTTCAGTACAAGCTTTATTATACAGTGGAAAACGCTGGTACTCCAGTATTGCTTTTGCGGTTGCACAACGTATGTAACTATGCGATTTCAGCACTTGTCCATTTTGCAGTATATGACTTTTCGATAAAAAATATTTTTTTTCAGTACAAGCTTTATTATACAGTGGAAAACGCTGGAACTCCACTATTGCTTTTGCGGTTGCACAACGTATGTAACTATGCGATTTCAGCACTTGTCCATTTTGCAGTATAAGACTTTTCGATAAAAAATATTTTTTTTCAGTACAAGCTTTATTATACAGTGGAAAACGCTGGTACTCCAGTATTGCTTTTGCGGTTGCACAGCGTATGTAACTATGCGATTTCAGCACTTGTCTATTTTGCAGTATATGACTTTTCGATAAAAAATATTTTTTTACAACACAAGCTTTATTATACAGTGGAAAACGCTGGTACTCCAGTATTGCTTTTGCGGTTGCACAACGTATGTAACTATGCGATTTTAGCACTTGTCCATTTTGCAGTTTTTGACTTTTCGTGAAAAAATAATTTTTTTCAGGACAAGCTTTATTATACAGTGAAAGACGTTGGTACTCCAGCATTGCTTTTGCGGTTGCACAACGTATGCAACTGTACGATTTCAGCACTTGTCCATTTTGCAGTATATGACTTTTCGATAAACAATATTTTTTTTCAGTACAAGCTTTATTATACGGTGGAAAACGCTGGTACTCCAGTATTGCTTTTGCGGTTGCACAACGTATGTATTTATGCGATTTCAGCACTTGTCCATTTTGCAGTATATGACTTTTCGATAAAAAATATTTTTTTTCAGTACAAGCTTTATTATACAGTGGAAAACGCTGGTACTCCACTATTGCTTTTGCGGTTGCACAAAGTATGTAACTATGCGATTTCAGCACATGTCCATTTTGCAGTATATGATTTTTCGATTAAAAATATTTTTTTTCAGTACAAGCTTTATTATACAGTGGAAAACGCTGGTACTCCAGTATTGCTTTTGCGGTTGCACAGCGTATGTAACTATGCGATTTCAGCACTTGTCTATTTTGCAGTATATGACTTTTCGATAAAAAATATTTTTTTACAACACAAGCTTTATTATACAGTGGAAAACGCTGGTACTCCAGTATTGCTTTTGCGGTTGCACAACGTATGTAACTATGCGATTTTAGCACTTGTCCATTTTGCAGTATATGACTTTTCGTGAAAAAATATTTTTTTTCAGGACAAGCTTTATTATACAGTGAAAGACGTTGGTACTCCAGCATTGCTTTTGCGGTTGCACAACGTATGCAACTGTGCGATTTCAGCACTTGTCCATTTTGCAGTATATGACTTTTCGATAAAAAATATTTTTTTTCAGTACAAGCTTTATTATACATTGGAAAACGCTGGAACTCCAGTATTGCTTTTGCGGTTGCACAACGTATGTAACTATGCGATTTCAGCACTTGTCCATTTTGCAGTATATGACTTTTCGATAAAAAATATTTTTTTTCAGTACAAGCTTTATTATACAGTGGGAAACGCTGGTACTCCAGTATTGCTTTTGCGGTTGCACAGCGTATGTAACTATGCGATTTCAGCACTTGTCTATTTTGCAGTATATGACTTTTCGACAAAAAATATTTTTTTACAACATTATACAGTGGAAAACGCTGGAACTCCACTATTGCTTTTGCGGTTGCACAACGTATGTAACTATGCGATTTCAGCACTTGTCCATTTTGCAGTATAAGACTTTTCGATAAAAAATATTTTTTTTCAGTACAAGCTTTATTATACAGTGGAAAACGCTGGTACTCCAGTATTGCTTTTGCGGTTGCACAACGTATGTAACTATGCGATTTCAGCACTTGTCTATTTTGCAGTATATGACTTTTCGATAAAAAATATTTTTTTACAACACAAGCTTTATTATACAGTGGAAAACGCTGGTACTCCAGTATTGCTTTTGCGGTTGCACAACGTATGTAACTATGCGATTTTAGCACTTGTCCATTTTGCAGTATATGACTTTTCGTGAAAAAATAATTTTTTTCAGGACAAGCTTTATTATACAGTGAAAGACGTTGGTACTCCAGCATTGCTTTTGCGGTTGCACAACGTATGCAACTGTACGATTTCAGCACTTGTCCATTTTGCAGTATATGACTTTTCGATAAACAATATTTTTTTTCAGTACAAGCTTTATTATACGGTGGAAAACGCTGGTACTCCAGTATTGCTTTTGCGGTTGCACAACGTATGTAACTATGCGATTTCAGCACTTGTCCATTTTGCAGTATATGACTTTTCGACAAAAAATATTTTTTTTCAGTACAAGCTTTATTATACAGTGGAAAACGCTGGAACTCCACTATTGCTTTTGCGGTTGCACAACGTATGTAACTATGCGATTTCAGCACTTATCCATTTTGCAGTATAAGACTTTTCGATAAAAAATATTATTTTTCAGTACAAGCTTTATTATACAGTGGAAAACGCTGGTACTCCAGTATTGCTTTTGCGGTTGCACAGCGTATGTAACTATGCGATTTCAGCACTTGTCTATTTTGCAGTATATGACTTTTCGATAAAAAATATTTTTTTACAACACAAGCTTTATTATACAGTGGAAAACGCTGGTACTCCAGTATTGCTTTTGCGGTTGCACAACGTATGTAACTATGCGATTTTAGCACTTGTCCATTTTGCAGTATATGACTTTTCGTGAAAAAATATTTTTTTTCAGGACAAGCTTTATTATACAGTGAAAGACGTTGGTACTCCAGCATTGCTTTTGCGGTTGCACAACGTATGCAACTGTGCGATTTCAGCACTTGTCCATTTTGCAGTATATGACTTTTCGATAAAAAATATTTTTTTTCAGTACAAGCTTTATTATACATTGGAAAACGCTGGAACTCCAGTATTGCTTTTGCGGTTGCACAACGTATGTAACTATGCGATTTCAGCACTTGTCCATTTTGCAGTATATGACTTTTCGATAAAAAATATTTTTTTTCAGTACAAGCTTTATTATACAGTGGGAAACGCTGGTACTCCAGTATTGCTTTTGCGGTTGCACAGCGTATGTAACTATGCGATTTCAGCACTTGTCTATTTTGCAGTATATGACTTTTCGACAAAAAATATTTTTTTACAACATTATACAGTGGAAAACGCTGGTACTCCAGTATTGCTTTTGCGGTTGCACAACGTATGTAACTATGCGATTTTAGCACTTGTCCATTTTGCAGTATAAGACTTTTCGATAAAAAATATTTTTTTTCAGTACAAGCTTTATTATACAGTGGAAAACGCTGGTACTCCAGTATTGCTTTTGCGGTTGCGCAACGTATGTAACTATGCGATTTCAGCACTTGTCTATTTTGCAGTATATGACTTTTCGATAAAAAATATTTTTTTACAACACAAGCTTTATTATACAGTGGAAAACGCTGGTACTCCAGTATTGCTTTTGCGGTTGCACAACGTATGTAACTATGCGATTTTAGCACTTGTCCATTTTGCAGTATATGACTTTTCGTGAAAAAATAATTTTTTTCAGGACAAGCTTTATTATACAGTGAAAGACGTTGGTACTCCAGCATTGCTTTTGCGGTTGCACAACGTATGCAACTGTACGATTTCAGCACTTGTCCATTTTGCAGTATATGACTTTTCGATAAACAATATTTTTTTTCAGTACAAGCTTTATTATACGGTGGAAAACGCTGGTACTCCAGTATTGCTTTTGCGGTTGCACAACGTATGTAACTATGCGATTTCAGCACTTGTCCATTTTGCAGTATAGGACTTTTCGACAAAAAATATTTTTTTTCAGTACAAGCTTTATTATACAGTGGAAAACGCTGGTACTCCAGTATTGCTTTTGCGGTTGCACAACGTATGTAACTATGCGATTTCAGCACTTGTCCATTTTGCAGTATATGACTTTTCGATAAAAAATATTTTTTTTCAGTACAAGCTTTATTATACAGTGGAAAACGCTGGAACTCCACTATTGCTTTTGCGGTTGCACAACGTATGTAACTATGCGATTTCAGCACTTATCCATTTTGCAGTATAAGACTTTTCGATAAAAAATATTTTTTTTCAGTACAAGCTTTATTATACAGTGGAAAACGCTGGTACTCCAGTATTGCTTTTGCGGTTGCACAGCGTATGTAACTATGCGATTTCAGCACTTGTCTATTTTGCAGTATATGACTTTTCGATAAAAAATATTTTTTTACAACACAAGCTTTATTATACAGTGGAAAACGCTGGTACTCCAGTATTGCTTTTGCGGTTGCACAACGTATGTAACTATGCGATTTTAGCACTTGTCCATTTTGCAGTATATGACTTTTCGTGAAAAAATATTTTTTTTCAGGACAAGCTTTATTATACAGTGAAAGACGTTGGTACTCCAGCATTGCTTTTGCGGTTGCACAACGTATGCAACTGTGCGATTTTAGCACTTGTCCATTTTGCAGTATATGACTTTTCGATAAAAAATATTTTTTTTCAGTACAAGCTTTATTATACATTGGAAAACGCTGGAACTCCAGTATTGCTTTTGCGGTTGCACAACGTATGTAACTATGCGATTTCAGCACTTGTCCATTTTGCAGTATATGACTTTTCGATAAAAAATATTTTTTTTCAGTACAAGCTTTATTATACAGTGGGAAACGCTGGTACTCCAGTATTGCTTTTGCGGTTGCACAGCGTATGTAACTATGCGATTTCAGCACTTGTCTATTTTGCAGTATATGACTTTTCGACAAAAAATATTTTTTTACAACATTATACAGTGGAAAACGCTGGTACTCCAGTATTGCTTTTGCGGTTGCACAACGTATGTAACTATGCGATTTTAGCACTTGTCCATTTTGCAGTATATGACTTTTCGTGAAAAAATATTTTTTTTCAGGACAAGCTTTATTATACAGTGAAAGACGTTGGTACTCCAGCATTGCTTTTGCGGTTGCACAACGTATGCAACTGTGCGATTTCAGCACTTGTCCATTTTGCAGTATATGACTTTTCGATAAAAAATATTTTTTTTCAGTACAAGCTTTATTATACATTGGAAAACGCTGGAACTCCAGTATTGCTTTTGCGGTTGCACAACGTATGTAACTATGCGATTTCAGCACTTGTCCATTTTGCAGTATATGACTTTTCGATAAAAAATATTTTTTTTCAGTACAAGCTTTATTATACAGTGGAAAACGCTGGTACTCCAGTATTTCTTTTGCGGTTGCACAGCGTATGTAACTATGCGATTTCAGCACTTTTCTATTTTGCACTATATGACTTTTCGATCAAAAATATTTTTTTACAACACCAGCTTTATTATACAGTGGAAAACGCTGGTACTCCAGTATTGCTTTTGCGGTTGCACAACGTATGTATTTATGCGATTTCAGCACTTGACCATTTTGCAGTATATGACTTTTCGACAAAAAATATTTTTTTACAACACAAGCTTTATTATACGGTGGAAAACGCTGGTACTCCAGTATTGCTTTTGCGGTTGCACAACGTATGTATTTATGCGATTTCAGCACTTTTCTATTTTGCAGTATATGACTTTTCGATAAACAATATTTTTTTTCAGTACAAGCTTTATTATACGGTGGAAAACGCTGGTTCTCCAGTATTGCTTTTGCGGTTGCACAACGTATGTAACTATGCGATTTCAGCACTTGTCCATTTTGCAGTATATGACTTTTCGACAAAAAATATTTTTTTTCAGTACAAGCTTTATTATACAGTGGAAAACGCTGGTACTCCAGTATTGCTTTTGCGGTTGCACAACGTATGTAACTATGCGATTTCAGCACTTGTCCATTTTGCAGTATATGACTTTTCGATAAAAAATATTTTTTTCCACTACAAGCTTTATTATACAGTGGAAAACGCTGGTACTCCACTATTGCTTTTGCGGTTGCACAACGTATGTAACTATGCGATTTCAGCACTTGTCCATTTTGCAGTATATGACTTTTCGATAAAAAATATTTCTTTTCAGTACAAGCTTTATTATACAGTGGAAAACGCTGGTACTCCAGTATTGCTTTTGCGGTTGCACAGCGTATGTAACTATGCGATTTCAGCACTTGTCTATTTTGCAGTATATGACTTTTCGATAAAAAATATTTTCTTACAACACAAGCTTTATTATACAGTGGAAAACGCTGGTACTCCAGTATTGCTTTTGCGGTTGCACAACGTATGTAACTATGCGATTTTAGCACTTGTCCATTTTGCAGTATATGACTTTTCGTGAAAAAATATTTTTTTTCAGGACAAGCTTTATTATACAGTGAAAGACGTTAGTACTCCAGCATTGCTTTTGCGGTTGCACAACGTATGCAACTGTGCGATTTCAGCACTTGTCCATTTTGCAGTATATGACTTTTCGATAAAAAATATTTTTTTTCAGTACAAGCTTTATTATACATTGGAAAACGCTGGAACTCCAGTATTGCTTTTGCGGTTGCACAACGTATGTAACTGTGCGATTACAGCACTTGTCCATTTTGCATTATATGAGTTTTCGATAACAAATATTTTTTTCCTGTCCAAGTTTTGTTATACAGTGGAAAACGCCGGTACTCCAGTATTGCTTTTGCGGTTGCACAACGTATGTAACTGTGCGATTTCAGCACTTGTCCATTTTGCAGTATATGACTTTTGGATAAATGATAATTTTTTTCAGTACAAGTTTTATTACACATTGGAAAACACCGGTACTCCAGTATTGCTTTTGCGGTTGCACAACGTATGTAACTGTGCGATTTCAGCACTTGTCCGTTTTGCAGTATATGACTTTTCGATAAAAAATATTTTTTTCCTGTACAAGTTTTAGTATACAGTGGAAAACACCGGTACTCCAGTATCGCTTTTGCGATTGCACAACGTATGTAACTGTGCGATTTCAGCACTTGTCCATTTTGCAGTATATGACTTTTGGAGAAAAGAATATTTTTTTTCTGTGCAGGTTTTATTATACATTGGAAAACACCGGTACTCCAGTATTGCTTTTGCGTTTGCACAACGTATGTAACTGTGCGATTACAGCACTTGCCCATTTTGCATTATATGACTTTTCGATAAAAAATAATTTTTTCCTGTTCAAGTTTTATTATACAGTGGAAAACACCGGTACTCCAATATTGCTTTTGCGGTTGCACAACGTATGTAACTGTGCGATTTCAGCACTTGTCCATTTTGCAGTATATGACTTTTGGATAACAAATATTTTTTTCAGTAGAAGTTTAATTACACATTGGAAAACACTAGTACTCCAGTATTGCTTTTGCGTTTGCACAACGTATGTAACTGTGCGATTACAGCACTTGTCCATTTTGCATTATATGACTTTTCGATAAAAAATAACTTTTTCCTGTTCAAGTTTTATTATACAGTGGAAAACACCGGTACTCCAGTATTGCTTTTGCGGTTGCACAACGTATGTAACTGTGCGATTTCAGCACTTGTCCATTTTGCAGTATATGACTTTTGGATAAAAAATATTTTTTTCAGTAGAAGTTTAATTACACATTGGAAAACACTAGTACTCCAGTATTGCTTTTGCGGTTGCACAACGTATGTAACTGTGCGATTTCAGCACTTGTCCATTTTGCAGTATATGACTTTTCGATAAAAAATATTTTTTTTCAGTACAAGTTTTTTCTACATTGGAAAACACCGGTACTCCAGTATTGCTTTTGCGGTTGCACAACGTATGTAACTGTGCGATAACAGCACTTGTCCATTTCGCATTGTATGACTTTCCGATAAAAAATATTTTTTTCCTGTCCAAGTTTTATTATTCAGTGGAAAACACCGGTACTCCAGTATTGCTTTTGCGGTTGCACAACGTATGTAACTGTGCGATTTCAGCACTTGTCCATTTTGCAGTATATGACTTTTTGATAAAATTTTGTTTTTTTTTCGTACAAGTTTTATTATACAGTGTAAAACACCGGTACTCCAGTATTGCTTTTGCGGTTGCACAACGTATGTAACTGTGCGATTTCAGCACTTGTCCATTTTGCAGTATATGACTTTTCGATAAAAAATGTTTTTTTTCAGTACAAGTTTTATTACACATTGGAAAACACCGGTACTCCAGTATTGCTTTTGCGGTTGCACAACGTATGTAACTGTGCGATTTCAGCACTTGTCCATTTTGCAGTATATGACTTTTCGATAAAAAATATTTTTTTTCAGTACAAGTTTTTTCTACATTGGAAAACACCGGTACTCCAGTATTGCTTTTGCGGTTGCACAACGTATGTAACTGTGCGATTACAGCACTTGTCCATTTCGCATTGTATGACTTTTCGATAAAAAATATTTTTTTCCTGTCCAAGTTTTATTATTCAGTGGAAAACACCGGTACTCCAGTATTGCTTTTGCGGTTGCACAACGTATGTAACTGTGCGATTTCAGCACTTGTCCATTTTGCAGTATATGACTTTTGGATAAAAGATATTTTTTTTCAGTACAAGTTTTATTACACATTGGAAAACACCGGTACTCCAGCATTGCTTTTGCGGTTGCACAACGTA
This sequence comes from Ascidia mentula, assembly GCF_947561715.1. NCBI lineage: Eukaryota > Metazoa > Chordata > Ascidiacea > Phlebobranchia > Ascidiidae > Ascidia > Ascidia mentula. The sequence goes on along the minus strand of NC_138574.1, from coordinate 6,720,396 downwards.
TGTAACTGTGCGATTTCAGCACTTGTCCATTTTGCAGTATATGACTTTTTGATAAAATTTTGTTTTTTTTTTGTACAAGTTTTATTATGCAGTGGAAAACACCGGTACTCCAGTATTGCTTTTGCGGTTGCACAACGTATGTAACTGTGCGATTTCAGCACTTGTCCATTTTGCAGTATATGACTTTTCGATAAAAAATATTTTTTTTCAGTACAAGTTTTATTATACATTGGAAAACACCGGTACTCCAGTATTGCTTTTGCGGTTGCACAACGTATGTAACTGTGCGATTACAGCACTTGTCCATTTCGCATTGTATGACTTTTCGATAAAAAATATTTTTTTCCTGTCCAAGTTTTATTATTCAGTGGAAAACACCGGTACTCCAGTATTGCTTTTGCGGTTGCACAACGTATGTAACTGTGCGATTTCAGCACTTGTCCATTTTGCAGTATATGACTTTTGGATAAAAGATATTTTTTTTCAGTACAAGTTTTATTACACATTGGAAAACACCGGTACTCCAGCATTGCTTTTGCGGTTGCACAACGTATGTAACTGTGCGATTTCAGCACTTGTCCATTTTGCAGTATATGACTTTTTGATAAAATTTTGTTTTTTTTTTGTACAAGTTTTATTATGCAGTGGAAAACACCGGTACTCCAGTATTGCTTTTGCGGTTGCACAACGTATGTAACTGTGCGATTTCAGCACTTGTCCATTTTGCAGTATATGACTTTTCGATAAAAAATATTTTTTTTCAGTACAAGTTTTATTATACATTGGAAAACACCGGTACTCCAGTATTGCTTTTGCGGTTGCACAATGTATGTAACTGTTCGATTACAGCACTTGTCCATTTTGCATTATATGACTTTTCGATAACAAATATTTTTTTCCTGTCCAAGTTTTATTATACGGTGGAAAACACCGGTACTCCAGTATTGCTTTTGCGGTTGCACAACGTATGTAACTGTGCGATTTCAGCACTTGTCCATTTTGCAGCATATGACTTTTGGATAAAAGATATTTTTTTTCAGTACAAGTTTTATTACACATTGGAAAACACCGGTACTCCAGTATTGCTTTTGCGGTTGCACAACGTATGTAACTGTGCGATTTCAGCACTTGTCCATTTTGCAGTATATGACTTTTCCATAAAAAATATTTTTTTCCTGTACAAGTTTTAGTATACAGTGGAAAACACCGGTACTCCAGTATCGCTTTTGCGATTGCACAACGTATGTAACTGTGCGATTTCAGCACTTGTCCATTTTGCAGTGTATGACTTTTGGAGAAAAAAATAATTTTTTTCTGTGCAAGTTTTTTTATACATTGGAAAACACCGGTACTCCAGTATTGCTTTTGCGTTTGCACAACGTATGTAACTGTGCGATTACAGCACTTGTCCATTTTGCATTATATGACTTTTGGATAAAAAATAATTTTTTCCTGTTCAAGTTTTATTATACAGTGGAAAACACCGGTACTCCAGTATTGCTTTTGCGGTTGCACAACTTATGTAACTGTGCGATTTCAGCACTTGTCCATTTTGCAGTATATGACTTTTTGATAAAATTTTGTTTTTTTTTCGTACAAGTTTTATTATACAGTGTAAAACACCGGTACTCCAGTATTGCTTTTGCGGTTGCACAACGTATGTAACTGTTCGATTTCAGCACTTGTCCATTTTGCAGTATATGACTTTTGGATAAAAAATATTTTTTTCAGTAGAAGTTTAATTACACATTGGAAAACACTAGTACTCCAGTATTGCTTTTGCGGTTGCACAACTTATGTAACTGTGCGATTTCAGCACTTGTCCATTTTGCAGTATATGACTTTTTGATAAAATTTTGTTTTTTTTTCGTACAAGTTTTATTATACAGTGTAAAACACCGGTACTCCAGTATTGCTTTTGCGGTTGCACAACGTATGTAACTGTGCGATTTCAGCACTTGTCCATTTTGCAGTATATGACTTTTGGATAAAAAATGTTTTTATTCAGTACAAGTTTTATTACACATTGGAAAACACCGGTACTCCAGTATTGCTTTTGCGGTTGCACAACGTATGTAACTGTGCGATTTCAGCACTTGTCCATTTTGCAGTATATGACTTTTCGATAAAAAGTTGTTTTTTTATTACAAGTTTTATAATACATTGGAAAACACCGGTACTCCAGTATCGCTTTTGCGGTTGCACAACGTATGTAACTGTGCGATTTCAGCACTTGTCCATTTTGCATTCTATGACTTTTCGATAAAAAATATTTTTTTTCAGTACAAGTTTTATTGTACATTGGAAAACACCGGTACTCCAGTATTGCTTTTGCGGTTGCACAACGTATGTAACTGTGCGATTACAGCACTTGTCCATTTTGCATTATATGACTTTTGGATAACAAATATTTTTTTGCCGTCCAAGTTTTATTATACAGTGGAAAACACCGGTACTCCAGTATTGCTTTTGCGGTTGCACAACGTATGTAACTGTGCGATTTCAGCACTTGTCCATTTTGCATTAAATGACTTTTCGACAAAAAATATTTTTTTTCTGCACAAGTTTTATTATACAGTGGAAAACACCGGTACTCCAATATCGCTTTTGCGGTTGCACAACGTATGTAACTGTGCGATTTCAGCACTTGTCCATTTTGCAGTATATGACTTTTCGATAAAAAACATTTTTTTTCCGTACAAGTTTAATTACACATTGGAAAACACTAGTACTCCAGTATTGCTTTTGCGGTTGCACAACTTATGTAACTGTGCGATTTCAGCACTTGTCCATTTTGCAGTATATGACTTTTTGATAAAATTTTGTTTTTTTTTCGTACAAGTTTTATTATACAGTGTAAAACACCGGTACTCCAGTATTGCTTTTGCGGTTGCACAACGTATGTAACTGTGCGATTTCAGCACTTGTCCATTTTGCAGTATATGACTTTTCGATAAAAAATATTTTTTTTCAGTACAAGTTTTATTATACATTGGAAAACACCGGTACTCCAGTATTGCTTTTGCGGTTGCACAACGTATGTAACTGTGCGATTACAGCACTTGTCCATTTCGCATTGTATGACTTTTCGATAAAAAATATTTTTTTCCTGTCCAAGTTTTATTATACAGTGGAAAACACCGGTACTCCAGTATTGCTTTTGCGGTTGCACAACGTATGTAACTGTGCGATTACAGCACTTGTCCATTTTGCATTAAATGACTTTTCGACAAAAAATATTTTTTTTCTGCACAAGTTTTATTATACAGTGGAAAACACCGGTACTCCAATATCGCTTTTGCGGTTGCACAACGTATGTAACTGTGCGATTTCAGCACTTGTCCATTTTGCAGTATATGACTTTTCGATAAAAAACATTTTTTTTCCGTACAAGTTTAATTACACATTGGAAAACACTAGTACTCCAGTATTGCTTTTGCGGTTGCACAACTTATGTAACTGTGCGATTTCAGCACTTGTCCATTTTGCAGTATATGACTTTTTGATAAAATTTTGTTTTTTTTTCGTACAAGTTTTATTATACAGTGTAAAACACCGGTACTCCAGTATTGCTTTTGCGGTTGCACAACGTATGTAACTGTGCGATTTCAGCACTTGTCCATTTTGCAGTATATGACTTTTCGATAAAAAATATTTTTTTTCAGTACAAGTTTTATTATACATTGGAAAACACCGGTACTCCAGTATTGCTTTTGCGGTTGCACAACGTATGTAACTGTGCGATTACAGCACTTGTCCATTTCGCATTGTATGACTTTTCGATAAAAAATATTTTTTTCCTGTCCAAGTTTTATTATACAGTGGAAAACACCGGTACTCCAGTATTGCTTTTGCGGTTGCACAACGTATGTAACTGTGCGATTTCAGCACTTGTCCACTTTGCAGTATATGACTTTTGGATAAAAATGTTTTTTTTCAGTACAAGTTTTATTACACATTGGAAAACACCGGTACTCCAGTATTGCTTTTGCGGTTGCACAACGTATGTAACTGTGCGATTTCAGCACTTGTCCATTTTGCAGTATATGACTTTTCGATAAAAAGTTGTTTTTTTATTACAAGTTTTATAATACATTGGAAAACACCGGTACTCCAGTATCGCTTTTGCGGTTGCACAACGTATGTAACTGTGCGATTTCAGCACTTGTCCATTTTGCATTCTATGACTTTTCGATAAAAAATATTTTTTTTCAGTACAAGTTTTATTATACATTGGAAAACACCGGTACTCCAGTATTGCTTTTGCGGTTGCACAACGTATGTAACTGTGCGATTACAGCACTTGTCCATTTCGCATTGTATGACTTTTCGATAAAAAATATTTTTTTCCTGTCCAAGTTTTATTATACAGTGGAAAACACCGGTACTCCAGTATTGCTTTTGCGGTTGCACAACGTATGTAACTGTGCGATTTCAGCACTTGTCCACTTTGCAGTATATGACTTTTGGATAAAAAATGTTTTTTTTCAGTACAAGTTTTATTACACATTGGAAAACACCGGTACTCCAGTATTGCTTTTGCGGTTGCACAACGTATGTAACTGTGCGATTTCAGCACTTGTCCATTTTGCAGTATATGACTTTTCGACAAAAAATTTTTTTTTGGAACAAGTTTTGTTATACATTGGAAAACACCGGTACTCCAGTATTGCTTTTGCGGTTGCACAACGTATGTAACTGTGCGATTTCAGCACTTGTCCATTTCGCATTGTATGACTTTTCGATAAAAAATATTTTTTTCCTGTCCAAGTTTTATTATACAGTGGAAAACACCGGTACTCCAGTATTGCTTTTGCGGTTGCACAACGTATGTAACTGTGCGATTTCAGCACTTGTCCACTTTGCAGTATATGACTTTTGGATAAAAATGTTTTTTTTCAGTACAAGTTTTATTACACATTGGAAAACACCGGTACTCCAGTATTGCTTTTGCGGTTGCACAACGTATGTAACTGTGCGATTTCAGCACTTGTCCATTTTGCAGTATATGACTTTTGGATAAAAGATATTTTTTTTCAGTACAAGTTTTATTACACATTGGAAAACACCGGTACTCCAGCATTGCTTTTGCGGTTGCACAACGTATGTAACTGTGCGATTTCAGCACTTGTCCATTTTGCAGTATATGACTTTTTGATAAAATTTTGTTTTTTTTTTGTACAAGTTTTATTATGCAGTGGAAAACACCGGTACTCCAGTATTGCTTTTGCGGTTGCACAACGTATGTAACTGTGCGATTTCAGCACTTGTCCATTTTGCAGTATATGACTTTTCGATAAAAAATATTTTTTTTCAGTACAAGTTTTATTATACATTGGAAAACACCGGTACTCCAGTATTGCTTTTGCGGTTGCACAATGTATGTAACTGTTCGATTACAGCACTTGTCCATTTTGCATTATATGACTTTTCGATAACAAATATTTTTTTCCTGTCCAAGTTTTATTATACGGTGGAAAACACCGGTACTCCAGTATTGCTTTTGCGGTTGCACAACGTATGTAACTGTGCGATTTCAGCACTTGTCCATTTTGCAGCATATGACTTTTGGATAAAAGATATTTTTTTTCAGTACAAGTTTTATTACACATTGGAAAACACCGGTACTCCAGTATTGCTTTTGCGGTTGCACAACGTATGTAACTGTGCGATTTCAGCACTTGTCCATTTTGCAGTATATGACTTTTCCATAAAAAATATTTTTTTCCTGTACAAGTTTTAGTATACAGTGGAAAACACCGGTACTCCAGTATCGCTTTTGCGATTGCACAACGTATGTAACTGTGCGATTTCAGCACTTGTCCATTTTGCAGTGTATGACTTTTGGAGAAAAAAATAATTTTTTTCTGTGCAAGTTTTTTTATACATTGGAAAACACCGGTACTCCAGTATTGCTTTTGCGTTTGCACAACGTATGTAACTGTGCGATTACAGCACTTGTCCATTTTGCATTATATGACTTTTGGATAAAAAATAATTTTTTCCTGTTCAAGTTTTATTATACAGTGGAAAACACCGGTACTCCAGTATTGCTTTTGCGGTTGCACAACTTATGTAACTGTGCGATTTCAGCACTTGTCCATTTTGCAGTATATGACTTTTTGATAAAATTTTGTTTTTTTTTCGTACAAGTTTTATTATACAGTGTAAAACACCGGTACTCCAGTATTGCTTTTGCGGTTGCACAACGTATGTAACTGTTCGATTTCAGCACTTGTCCATTTTGCAGTATATGACTTTTGGATAAAAAATATTTTTTTCAGTAGAAGTTTAATTACACATTGGAAAACACTAGTACTCCAGTATTGCTTTTGCGGTTGCACAACTTATGTAACTGTGCGATTTCAGCACTTGTCCATTTTGCAGTATATGACTTTTTGATAAAATTTTGTTTTTTTTTCGTACAAGTTTTATTATACAGTGTAAAACACCGGTACTCCAGTATTGCTTTTGCGGTTGCACAACGTATGTAACTGTGCGATTTCAGCACTTGTCCATTTTGCAGTATATGACTTTTCGATAAAAAATATTTTTTTTCAGTACAAGTTTTATTATACATTGGAAAACACCGGTACTCCAGTATTGCTTTTGCGGTTGCACAACGTATGTAACTGTGCGATTACAGCACTTGTCCATTTCGCATTGTATGACTTTTCGATGAAAAATATTTTTTTCCTATCCAAGTTTTATTATACAGTGGAAAACACCGGTACTCCAGTATTGCTTTTGCGGTTGCACAACGTATGTAACTGTGCGATTTCAGCACTTGTCCATTTTGCAGTATATGACTTTTGGATAAAAAATGTTTTTTTTCAGTACAAGTTTTATTACACATTGGAAAACACCGGTACTCCAGTATTGCTTTTGCGGTTGCACAACGTATGTAACTGTGCGATTTCAGCACTTGTCCATTTTGCAGTATATGACTTTTCGATAAAAAGTTGTTTTTTTATTACAAGTTTTATAATACATTGGAAAACACCGGTACTCCAGTATCGCTTTTGCGGTTGCACAACGTATGTAACTGTGCGATTTCAGCACTTGTCCATTTTGCATTCTATGACTTTTCGATAAAAAATATTTTTTTTCAGTACAAGTTTTATTGTACATTGGAAAACACCGGTACTCCAGTATTGCTTTTGCGGTTGCACAACGTATGTAACTGTGCGATTACAGCACTTGTCCATTTTGCATTATATGACTTTTGGATAACAAATATTTTTTTGCCGTCCAAGTTTTATTATACAGTGGAAAACACCGGTACTCCAGTATTGCTTTTGCGGTTGCACAACGTATGTAACTGTGCGATTTCAGCACTTGTCCATTTTGCATTAAATGACTTTTCGACAAAAAATATTTTTTTTCTGCACAAGTTTTATTATACAGTGGAAAACACCGGTACTCCAATATCGCTTTTGCGGTTGCACAACGTATGTAACTGTGCGATTTCAGCACTTGTCCATTTTGCAGTATATGACTTTTCGATAAAAAACATTTTTTTTCCGTACAAGTTTAATTACACATTGGAAAACACTAGTACTCCAGTATTGCTTTTGCGGTTGCACAACTTATGTAACTGTGCGATTTCAGCACTTGTCCATTTTGCAGTATATGACTTTTTGATAAAATTTTGTTTTTTTTTCGTACAAGTTTTATTATACAGTGTAAAACACCGGTACTCCAGTATTGCTTTTGCGGTTGCACAACGTATGTAACTGTGCGATTTCAGCACTTGTCCATTTTGCAGTATATGACTTTTCGATAAAAAATATTTTTTTTCAGTACAAGTTTTATTATACATTGGAAAACACCGGTACTCCAGTATTGCTTTTGCGGTTGCACAACGTATGTAACTGTGCGATTACAGCACTTGTCCATTTCGCATTGTATGACTTTTCGATAAAAAATATTTTTTTCCTGTCCAAGTTTTATTATACAGTGGAAAACACCGGTACTCCAGTATTGCTTTTGCGGTTGCACAACGTATGTAACTGTGCGATTACAGCACTTGTCCATTTTGCATTAAATGACTTTTCGACAAAAAATATTTTTTTTCTGCACAAGTTTTATTATACAGTGGAAAACACCGGTACTCCAATATCGCTTTTGCGGTTGCACAACGTATGTAACTGTGCGATTTCAGCACTTGTCCATTTTGCAGTATATGACTTTTCGATAAAAAACATTTTTTTTCCGTACAAGTTTAATTACACATTGGAAAACACTAGTACTCCAGTATTGCTTTTGCGGTTGCACAACTTATGTAACTGTGCGATTTCAGCACTTGTCCATTTTGCAGTATATGACTTTTTGATAAAATTTTGTTTTTTTTTCGTACAAGTTTTATTATACAGTGTAAAACACCGGTACTCCAGTATTGCTTTTGCGGTTGCACAACGTATGTAACTGTGCGATTTCAGCACTTGTCCATTTTGCAGTATATGACTTTTCGATAAAAAATATTTTTTTTCAGTACAAGTTTTATTATACATTGGAAAACACCGGTACTCCAGTATTGCTTTTGCGGTTGCACAACGTATGTAACTGTGCGATTACAGCACTTGTCCATTTCGCATTGTATGACTTTTCGATAAAAAATATTTTTTTCCTGTCCAAGTTTTATTATACAGTGGAAAACACCGGTACTCCAGTATTGCTTTTGCGGTTGCACAACGTATGTAACTGTGCGATTTCAGCACTTGTCCACTTTGCAGTATATGACTTTTGGATAAAAATGTTTTTTTTCAGTACAAGTTTTATTACACATTGGAAAACACCGGTACTCCAGTATTGCTTTTGCGGTTGCACAACGTATGTAACTGTGCGATTTCAGCACTTGTCCATTTTGCAGTATATGACTTTTCGATAAAAAGTTGTTTTTTTATTACAAGTTTTATAATACATTGGAAAACACCGGTACTCCAGTATCGCTTTTGCGGTTGCACAACGTATGTAACTGTGCGATTTCAGCACTTGTCCATTTTGCATTCTATGACTTTTCGATAAAAAATATTTTTTTTCAGTACAAGTTTTATTATACATTGGAAAACACCGGTACTCCAGTATTGCTTTTGCGGTTGCACAACGTATGTAACTGTGCGATTACAGCACTTGTCCATTTCGCATTGTATGACTTTTCGATAAAAAATATTTTTTTCCTGTCCAAGTTTTATTATACAGTGGAAAACACCGGTACTCCAGTATTGCTTTTGCGGTTGCACAACGTATGTAACTGTGCGATTTCAGCACTTGTCCACTTTGCAGTATATGACTTTTGGATAAAAAATGTTTTTTTTCAGTACAAGTTTTATTACACATTGGAAAACACCGGTACTCCAGTATTGCTTTTGCGGTTGCACAACGTATGTAACTGTGCGATTTCAGCACTTGTCCATTTTGCAGTATATGACTTTTCGACAAAAAATTTTTTTTTGGAACAAGTTTTGTTATACATTGGAAAACACCGGTACTCCAGTATTGCTTTTGCGGTTGCACAACGTATGTAACTGTGCGATTTCAGCACTTGTCCATTTCGCATTGTATGACTTTTCGATAAAAAATATTTTTTTCCTGTCCAAGTTTTATTATACAGTGGAAAACACCGGTACTCCAGTATTGCTTTTGCGGTTGCACAACGTATGTAACTGTGCGATTTCAGCACTTGTCCACTTTGCAGTATATGACTTTTGGATAAAAATGTTTTTTTTCAGTACAAGTTTTATTACACATTGGAAAACACCGGTACTCCAGTATTGCTTTTGCGGTTGCACAACGTATGTAACTGTGCGATTTCAGCACTTGTCCATTTTGCAGTATATGACTTTTCGACAAAAAATTTTTTTTTGGAACAAGTTTTGTTATACATTGGAAAACACCGGTACTCCAGTATTGCTTTTGCGGTTGCACAACGTATGTAACTGTGCGATTACAGCACTTGTCCATTTCGCATTGTATGACTTTTCGATAAAAAATATTTTTTTCCTGTCCAAGTTTTATTATACAGTGGAAAACACCGGTACTCCAGTATTGCTTTTGCGGTTGCACAACGTATGTAACTGTGCGATTTCAGCACTTGTCCACTTTGCAGTATATGACTTTTGGATAAAAATGTTTTTTTTCAGTACAAGTTTTATTACACATTGGAAAACACCGGTACTCCAGTATTGCTTTTGCGGTTGCACAACGTATGTAACTGTGCGATTTCAGCACTTGTCCATTTTGCAGTATATGACTTTTCGATAAAAAGTTGTTTTTTTATTACAAGTTTTATAATACATTGGAAAACACCGGTACTCCAGTATCGCTTTTGCGGTTGCACAACGTATGTAACTGTGCGATTTCAGCACTTGTCCATTTTGCATTCTATGACTTTTCGATAAAAAATATTTTTTTTCAGTACAAGTTTTATTATACATTGGAAAACACCGGTACTCCAGTATTGCTTTTGCGGTTGCACAACGTATGTAACTGTGCGATTACAGCACTTGTCCATTTCGCATTGTATGACTTTTCGATAAAAAATATTTTTTTCCTGTCCAAGTTTTATTATACAGTGGAAAACACCGGTACTCCAGTATTGCTTTTGCGGTTGCACAACGTATGTAACTGTGCGATTTCAGCACTTGTCCACTTTGCAGTATATGACTTTTGGATAAAAAATGTTTTTTTTCAGTACAAGTTTTATTACACATTGGAAAACACCGGTACTCCAGTATTGCTTTTGCGGTTGCACAACGTATGTAACTGTGCGATTTCAGCACTTGTCCATTTTGCAGTATATGACTTTTCGACAAAAAATTTTTTTTTGGAACAAGTTTTGTTATACATTGGAAAACACCGGTACTCCAGTATTGCTTTTGCGGTTGCACAACGTATGTAACTGTGCGATTACAGCACTTGTCCATTTTGCATTAAATGACTTTTCGACAAAAAATTGTTTTTTTATTACAAGTTTTATAATACATTGGAAAACACCGGTACTCCAGTATCGCTTTTGCGGTTGCACAACGTATGTAACTGTGCGATTTCAGCACTTGTCCATTTTGCATTCTATGACTTTTCGATAAAAAATATTTTTTTTCAGTACAAGTTTTATTGTACATTGGAAAACACCGGTACTCCAGTATTGCTTTTGCGGTTGCACAACGTATGTAACTGTGCGATTACAGCACTTGTCCATTTTGCATTATATGACTTTTGGATAACAAATATTTTTTTGCCGTCCAAGTTTTATTATACAGTGGAAAACACCGGTACTCCAGTATTGCTTTTGCGGTTGCACAACGTATGTAACTGTGCGATTTCAGCACTTGTCCATTTTGCAGTGTATGACTTTTCGACAAAAAATTTTTTTTTGGAACAAGTTTTGTTATACATTGGAAAACACCGGTACTCCAGTATTGCTTTTGCGGTTGCACAACGTATGTAACTGTGCGATTACAGCACTTGTCCATTTTGCATTAAATGACTTTTCGACAAAAAATATTTTTTTTCTGCACAAGTTTTATTATACAGTGGAAAACACCGGTACTCCAATATCGCTTTTGCGGTTGCACAACGTATGTAACTGTGCGATTTCAGCACTTGTCCATTTTGCAGTATATGACTTTTCGATAAAAAACATTTTTTTTCCGTACAAGTTTTATTATACATTGGAAAACACCGGTACTCCAGTATTGCTTTTGCGGTTGCACAACGTATGTAACTGTGCGATTTCAGCACTTGTCCACTTTGCAGTATATGACTTTTGGATAAAAAATGTTTTTTTTCAGTACAAGTTTTATTACACATTGGAAAACACCGGTACTCCAGTATTGCTTTTGCGGTTGCACAACGTATGTAACTGTGCGATTTCAGCACTTGTCCATTTTGCAGTATATGACTTTTCGATAAAAAGTTGTTTTTTTATTACAAGTTTTATAATACATTGGAAAACACCGGTACTCCAGTATCGCTTTTGCGGTTGCACAACGTATGTAACTGTGCGATTTCAGCACTTGTCCATTTTGCATTCTATGACTTTTCGATAAAAAATATTTTTTTTCAGTACAAGTTTTATTGTACATTGGAAAACACCGGTACTCCAGTATTGCTTTTGCGGTTGCACAACGTATGTAACTGTGCGATTACAGCACTTGTCCATTTTGCATTATATGACTTTTGGATAACAAATATTTTTTTGCCGTCCAAGTTTTATTATACAGTGGAAAACACCGGTACTCCAGTATTGCTTTTGCGGTTGCACAACGTATGTAACTGTGCGATTTCAGCACTTGTCCATTTTGCAGTGTATGACTTTTCGACAAAAAATTTTTTTTTGGAACAAGTTTTGTTATACATTGGAAAACACCGGTACTCCAGTATTGCTTTTGCGGTTGCACAACGTATGTAACTGTGCGATTACAGCACTTGTCCATTTTGCATTAAATGACTTTTCGACAAAAAATATTTTTTTTCTGCACAAGTTTTATTATACAGTGGAAAACACCGGTACTCCAATATCGCTTTTGCGGTTGCACAACGTATGTAACTGTGCGATTTCAGCACTTGTCCATTTTGCAGTATATGACTTTTCGATAAAAAACATTTTTTTTCCGTACAAGTTTTATTATACATTGGAAAACACCGGTACTCCAGTATTGCTTTTGCGGTTGCACAACGTATATAACTGTGCGATTACAGCACTTGTCCATTTTGCATTAAATGACTTTTCGATAAAAAACATTTTTTTTCAGTACAAGTTTTATTATACATTGGAAAACATCAAGTGTAACTTTAACATACCTTTGCTATCGAATCTAACAATATTCGTTCACATAAGATATACTTTAAGGTCACAAAACTTGTAAATTTTATGCGATCATGTTTCAGGCAGATAGTGGTGTAGTCGCTTGATATAGGCGAACATTTGAAACCTTTCCGGGCCATAAAATTTTTTTAAATTTTGCACAGGGCTTTCCTGGAGCCTGCTGATGAACGTTGTATAAGTTAAAATACCAACTCATTTCAAATTTCCCAGCGAAATGGATTTAACCGCAGGTCACCGACTGTGACGAAGTAGAGGTCGTTGCCCGTTTATACCTTGGCGACAAGGTCTCTTGTATAGGCGAACATTTGAAACCTTTCCGGGACATAGGATTTTTTTTGAATTTTGCACAGGGCTTTCCTGGAGCCTGCTGATGAACGTTGTATAAGTTAAAATACCAACTCATTTCAAATTTCCCAGCGAAATGGATTTAACCGCAGGTCAACGACTGTGACGAAATAGAGGTCATTGCCCGCTTATACCTTGGCGACAAGGTCTCTTGTATAGGCGAACATTTGAAACCTGTCCGGGACATAGCATTTTTTTTAAATTTTGCACAGGGTTTGCCTGGGGCCTGCTGATGACCATGGTATAAGTTAAAATACCAACTCATTTTGAATTTCCCAGCGAAATGGATTTAACCGCAGGTCAACGACTGTGACGAAATAGAGGTCATTGCCCGCTTATACCTTGGCGACAAGGTCTCTTGTATAGGCGAACATTTGAAACCTGTCCGGGACATAGGATTTTTTTAAATTTTGCGCAGGGCTTGTCTGGAGCCTGCTGATGAACGTGGTATAAGTTAAAATACCAACTCATTTCAAATTTCCCAGCGAAATGGATTTAACCGCAGGTCAACGACTGTGACGACATAGAGCCCATTTCCCGCGTACAGTTTGGCGACAAGGTCTCTTGTATAGGCGAACATTTGAAACCTTTCCGGGACATAAGATTTTTTTTTAAATTTTGCACAGGGTTTGCCTGAGGCCTGCTGATGAACGTGGTATAAGTTAAAATACCAACTCATTTTAAATTTCCCAGCGAAATGAACTTAACTGCAGGTCACCGCCTGTGACGACAAGAGGTCATTGCCCGCTTATACCTTGGCGACAAGGTCTCTTGTATAGGCGTCTGCTAAGGCAGTTCGTACTGCAGGCAAAGTCGACAGTGAATCTGCAAAGGGTGCGTCTGTTAAGGCAGTTCATGGAACAGGAAAGTTGTTTTGATTTGTGTTCGATGTCCTCAAGCGAGGTATTTGTACTATCTTCAGTTTTTTGATGTTCTATCTGTTTTTTATGCAATACTGCCTGTGTTCGGTTGGGTTTGGGTACATTTGTTGTTTCGCCTTAAGCAGCTTTGGTTTTGTTTCCGGAATCCGGCGATTAACTCGAAATCGGAAAAACAGTCGAAATAGTGGCATTCCCGGTTCGTTTTTTTTAACGCCGCTGCAGTTGTCTTGTCGCCTGGTCCTCACCGGTGGTTCACGGTGTAAAACTTGCAATGAAAAAATTTGACACAATTTGTAAGTACTTGCGTTTACATCGATTGAAAAAGTTTACCACGAAAAGTCGTTTGAACTTTCATCGTTCCAACGATCTTTGGCCCGGAATGCAAGTTAACAGGCGATTTAAAAAGTTGCTCAATTTTTGTGAAGTCCATAAATTACAAAACACATTGATTCAACGTCTTGCTCTTTTTCCACATAGCCCAGGTTACCAAAAGCAAAGTTTGTTTTACGCCGCATTACCATCTTTAGTGGAGTGCCTACAAGAACACCCCCACGAGTTAAAACTACCATACAAGGCCGTAAAAGCAGTTTTGAAACATTGCAAACTTCCAGTAAATGAAAAAAACAGGATGAAAGTAAAAAAGTTTTGGCTAGAAGATAAATCATTTCGCAAAACGGCACAGTCGTATTTCAAACAACGTAATTGTTGCGAACCATCACCGAAGTTGTCCACACAGCCCAAAACGCCTTTCGGTAAGGCTTTATTTTGTATTTGTAACGCGCCCTATGATGGCTGTTACATCGCCACTGTTTTATGTGATGTATTGATAATTGACGTCAGCACAATGTACCGTTGTTACGTCACAAATACCGTTGTTCCCGTAGAACCCCAGTGCCTGCCTGTACTGTTGTTAACTGAGTTTTGTCCTGGTTAGTTTTCTGCTGTATGAAACTAATATTATGTTCTATTTGAATAAGATAAATTAAGGCAATTTAAGTGCAAGTTGAATCTGCTAACGTTGTTTCCTGCTGTGTTATTGATTGGGAAGAAGCCGATGTTTTTGTGACTGGTTCCAAAATAGTTCGGTAAGAAATTGTGCATTTAATTTCAATGTTTTTGGTCGCTAATTCAACGCGTGTTGTGTAGAAACCGCAGCGTCTTTGAATAAAGTTGAACCGTTCCTTTTGAAGAAGAAGCGTGTGCGTTAAGAACCATTGAGGAAAACTCGTCTGTTGCACTGTCCGGGCGCAACCAGTCACGCCCGTCTGACTGCCAAGGGCAGCGCAACATCGTTTCGAACTATCTGGATTTATTCTCAGCCCGTTTCGAACTATCTGGATTTATTCTCAGCCCGTTTCGAATTATTGGATTTATTCTCAGCCCGTTTTGAATTATTGGATTTATTCTCAGTCCGTTTCGAACCATTTGGATTTATTACCATTGGGATTTATTACCATTCGAAATGTGTGATCCTGCTTCACCGTCTTCGTCTTCCACATTCGAGGACCCGGCGGTTTTGCTGGTATCCAGCTGCGCGCACGCATGGCAACAATCTTGCCTGCATATTGAAGAGTTAATGCTGAAAATTGACAACGCTGTTCTTGTTAAGGAATACCTGCCACAGATGGAGAAAAAGTGTTTTTCCGACCTGATTAATGCCTATGCGCCGCTTGCTGAAAACAGCGAAGAATGGCTCTAGCAAGACAGGATTGCCAGCGCGCAAAACGTGAACTCGATTCTCGTGTGGCGGAGTGGTTTGCCAAGGCCAAGAAGTCATCTGGGCGTCGGAAGACTATATCAAGCCGATCGTCAAGTTCACATGTTGACGTACATAGCTCTGTTTCCTCCACCTCCTCGATTACCCGTCAAAGAATAGCCGCTCGTGTTAAACTTCAATTGGCTCGGGTGTCACAGCGTCAAGTCAATGAAGATTCTGAACTTGCAAGGCGTCAAGCAGAACTTGATGCTGACCTTGCAAGGCGTCGAGCAGAACTTGATGCTGACCTTGCAAGGCGTAAAGCAGAACTTGATGCTGAACGAAGAAAAAAACAGGTCGACGATGAGGTTGAGATAGCCGAGGCTGAAGTACGTGCGTGGGAGGAAGAATCCATTGCTGGAGATCCCCTGCTGTGTGACCCAAGACACCCTCCCGTGACAAGTTCCTCTGTCGGGGGGCTTCGACCTGAGTTAAATATTGCGCCGGTAAATGCGTACCAACCTGCTGTCCCTGTCGTGCCACGGTCACACCCAACTTGCGTGGATACGAAGCCGTTTTTCCCGCAATCTGTCAGCGCACCCGTTGCTAAGTCATATCAAGGTCCTGATCCCTTTCCGTCGAACATACAGGATGTTGTCTCTCCGTCGCGTAGATACGTCCCAGAAGAGGACTTCATACAACAGCGAATCGTTTTGCCTCAGCCCGCGGTCAGAAAGTTTGATGGTGATCCGTTGAACTACTGGTCATTTGTTCGTGCTATTGAGTCCCATGTTCATAGCCGAACGAAGTCCCAAGATTCACGGCTAGTTTGTTTGTTGCAATTCTGCGAAGACTTCATTGCTGCTAAACTTGAGATCTACAGCAAGGATAAGATCTCAGGATACTCGAAAGCCCGTTCCCGACTTGAATACGATTACGGACAACCCCATATTATTGCCAACGCATGTGAACGTCGGCTCAAACAATTTCCGCCAGTCAAGCAAGGTCGACCAAAAGACCTGATGGAATTTTCTGACCTTTTAGAAAAGTGTCGCAGCTCACTCGAAGACATTGAGGAGTACGCGAGCTTGAACTCCTTGGATACGTTAAGACAGCTAATTCGAAAACTGCCGTTCCGGCTTCAAGAGAAGTGGATCGAACGTTCCGTTCAAGTGCTCGACGAGACTGGATCCCAAGCTGGATATCTTGCCTTTACAAACTTTGTCGTGGAGCGATCGCGTATCGCCAATTCGTTGTTCGGTGTCGAAGCAGTCTACGAAAGCGTGCGCGAAAACCCCGTCCCTGTTTCGGTAAAGAAGGGTTCTCGTGCTGCTGCGTACAACGTTTCGTCGTCAGGATCCAGTCAGCCGCGAAGTCAAACCCTACCTACTCCCGTTTCTTGTGCGTGCTGTAACAAGCCTCACGACTTGCCCAAGTGCCCGAAATTCGACGGAATGTCTCCCCAGGAAAGACGCGAGTTTGTTGTCACAAATGGCTTGTGTTTTAAATGTCTTTGTTCAGGTCATCGTTGCGGGAAATGCACGATTCGCAAGCCATGCTCGGTGGAGGGTTGCACT
The DNA here is from genome assembly GCF_947561715.1 of Ascidia mentula. Taxonomy (NCBI): domain Eukaryota; kingdom Metazoa; phylum Chordata; class Ascidiacea; order Phlebobranchia; family Ascidiidae; genus Ascidia; species Ascidia mentula. The sequence continues at coordinate 6,703,068 of NC_138574.1, read as the reverse complement.
GGCACTTTTCACCACACAAAGTTGCATGGCGCCTTTCAGAAGAGGCGACCCGGCAAGATTACTGAGAACCCTGCCCCGAAGCCACCGCCGGTAGAACAATCGGCAACGATAATGAAAGCTACAACGGACAACTGCGGAGTCTACCTCAACGTCGTTCCCGTAAAGGTCAGACACAACGACATCGAGGTAAATACGTACGCGTTTCTTGATCAAGGTTCTACGTCTACGTTTTGCGAACAAGGTCTGATTGATAAACTTGGTCTGCAATCCAAGGATCGAAAGATTTGTCTGAGCACTCTGACAGATCAATCGCGAGTGTACCTAGGCTCCACTGTGTCCTTCACCGTCATGCCGCTTGATGACGGAGAGCCGTTGTTGTTGCCGGAAGTGCTATCCATCGACAAAATTCCCGTGTCGCCGAATAGGATCCCTGATGCGAAGAAGCTTGCCGAGTTCGATCACCTCAAGGAGTTGCCCCTGCGTCGTTTGGAAGGGGGAACTGTGACGATACTGATCGGAGCCGATAACCCCGCAGCCTTCCACGTACAGTGTACACGTTCTGGACCGCAGGGGACCCCTTGTGCTGTAAAGACATCTCTTGGCTGGTCACTCTTTGGTCCCGCACTTGGTTCGTCTGCAAGGAGCCAAGCACATGTCCGTTTTCTAAAGGTTGCACAAGTCATGTTCCAACGGGAGATAGAGTGTTTGTGGAAGAGCGACTTTGGCGACGGGACATCAGTATTCGACATGCCCACATCCAGGGAAGATCGAATTGTTTATGACATGATGAAGGCATCGGTGAAGCATCAAGATGGACATTTTGAGCTCCCATTACCTTGGAGACCTGGAATCGAAAAGTTGCCACCCAGTCAACAGATGGCGGAAAAGCGGCTGGTCGGTTTGAAAAAGCGATTGTCCAACAACGATGTTCTGCGAAAGGGATACGTAGACACGGTGCAAACGTACATATCCAAAGGATACGCTGAAGAAATTCCCGACAACAAGGTCGTGACAGACAATCGCATCTGGCACTTGCCGCACCACCCAGTATTTAACGCACACAAGCCTGACAAACTTCGTGTGGTCTTTGATTGTGCTGCCCGAAGCAGAAGCGTCTCACTGAACGACGCACTGATGCAAGGTCCTGATTTTGTAAACAGTTTGGTTGGCGTGCTAACCCGTTTTCGCTGTCAGCCAGTTGCCTTGATTGCCGACATCGAGGCAATGTTCCACCAGGTTCGGGTGGAACCCCGTGATCGCGATGCACTTCGATTTCTCTGGTGGCCCGGTGGAGATCTGACCTGTACACCGACGCCTCACCGGATGAAAGTGCACTTATTTGGTGCAACGTCCTCTCCGAGTTGCGCCACCTTCTGTCTGAGGCAGACCGCAGATTTATTCGGTAAAAACTTTGATCCACAGGTTGAATCCGTTTTGCGGCGCAATTTTTATGTGGACGACTGCCTCGCATCCGTCAAGGATATAGAAACTGCTATCGCTGTTCGTCTTCGTTTGAAAGACCTGCTAGCCAGAGGAGGATTTCGCTTGACAAAGTGGCTTTCTAACGAACAGCGCGTTTTGGAGTCGGTTCCCGAAAACGATCGAGCAAAGGTTGTGAAATCGCGTTGCCTTGATAATGCTACGCAACAGAGAATCCTTGGTGTTCATTGGTCTGTTGCGGAGGATGCATTTCGGTTCAAAGTCAAACTACCGAGCAGGCCGCACACGCGTAGAGGAATCCTTTCAGCTGTCAGTTCACTTTACGACCCTCTGGGTTTGCATTTCGGTTCAAAGTCAAACTACCGAGCAAGGGCCAAGTTATTGCTGCATGACTTGTGCAGAATGGAACTGAATTGGGATGACGGCATTCCGGAATTGATATCCGATAACTGGAAGAGGTGGCTTGCTGAGTTGCCTCACTTAAGCAATGTTGTCGTTCCACGTTGCTTCAGGTCTTCGGAACTGAAACCTCCATTGAAGTATCAACTGCATCATTTCGCTGACGCATCTAAGTATGCGTATGGCGCCGTGTCATATCTTCGCATCGAAGACGATCACAGGACAGTGATGTGTTCTTTTCTGATTGGAAAATCCCGACTTGCCCCGTTGAACACGAAGACGATCCCTCGACTGGAGCTCACCGCTGCTGTGCTCGCTGCGAGGTTGGATCGCCTCATGAGAAAGGAACTAGACTTGCCCATTGAAAGTTCAGTTTTCTGGAGTGATTCCACTGCTGTTCTGTTAAGCATTCGAAATGCAACCAAACGGTTTCCAGTTTTTGTCGCCAATCGCCTGGCAGAGATTGAGCGACTGACCGACATTACGAATTGGAAACACGTTCCTACAAAATTAAATCCCGCAGATGATGCCTCAAGAGGTCTACCCGCTGATGCCCTTGTCAATTCGAGTCGCTGGTTAAAAGGTCCAATGTTTCTCCTGGAGCCAGAAACCAACTGGCCGTCGCAACCGCCAAATGCTGCCGATGTTCCTGAGGAATTTAATCCGATGGGGAAGGCTGCAGCCTCCTGTACTGTTAACGTACATCAGCCGAAGCACCCCATGGATCGAATCATTGAACGTTACTCGTGCCTACATCGATTAAAGAAAGCCGTGGCCTGGTGGATGAGATTTAAGATGTTTTTGATACATCGAAGGAAATTATCAGTTGTCCCGTCAACTGACATTGGCTTGTCTGAGTTGAAGATCGCCGAGTTGGAACTTGTCAAGTACGAGCAGCAGAAAAGTTTTGCTTTACTTCTCTCTGCATTAAGTGGAAATTCTCGACTAAAAAAGACTGACTGCAGTCGTTCCGTGTACAAGTTAAACCCTGTTCTGGTTGATCAAGTGCTCCGTGTTGGTGGACGTTTAGACAAAGCGCCGATAAGTTTCAACGCGAAACATCCTGCAATCATGCCCCATTCTTCGCATTTGACTGACCTATTAATCCTGGCCCATCATAAAAGAGTTGGACACTCCGGGATCGGACACACCTGGACTTCAGTTCGACAAGACTACTGGATCATCAAGGGCGGTGTTGCCGTACGGCGCGTGCTTGGAAAATGTCTGTCTTGTCGACGCCGCAATGCTCAACCGAGTCGGCAGATGATGGCCGATCTGCCGTCGGCTCGCTTGGGAATCGCTGACCCTCCGTTCTCCAATGTCGGAATTGACTATTTCGGTCCTTTTCTGGTGAAGCAGGGTCGCAGCGAAGTGAAACGTTACGGTTGCATATTCACCTGCCTTACAATCCGTGCCGTTCATCTGGAGGTTGCCCACAGTCTGTCTACTGATTCGTTTATAGCTGCCCTTCGTCGTTTCATTGGGAGACGCGGAGCACCAAAGCATATCTTCAGCGACAATGGCACAAATTTTGTTGGTGCCGAGAAAATACTGAGAGAGTCGTTGCAAGCATGGAACCAGCTTCAAATCTCTGAATTTCTGCTTCAGAAACAGACGTCGTGGTCATTCAACCCTCCTGCTGCAAGCCACATGGGTGGCGTTTGGGAACGTATGATTCGTTCTGTTCGTCGGATCATGTCCTCGCTTGCTGGTTCCCAGGTGATGTCTGATGAAGTCTTGGAGACCTTGTTTGTGGAAGCTGAATCCATAATCAACTCAAGACCCCTTGTCCCGGTGACATTTGATCATAGGGACGAAGAACCGCTGACCCCGAATCATCTCCTGCTGATGAGAGGATCGCCCAACCTGCCTCCGACGATTGCAGAGAAAAAGGATTGCTATACAAGACGGCGTTGGCGTCAGGTGCAGTTTCTCGCTGACCATTTCTGGAAGAGGTTCATGAGAGAATACCTGCCGGTTATCACTGCTCGTCCCAAGTGGCATGATTCTCATCGCAACTTTAAGAAAAATGATGTCGTCCTACTTGTGTGCGAATCTGAGTGCCGTTCAAAATGGGCGATCGGTCGAATCATTGAGACGTACCCCGATGAAAATGGAAAGGTTCGCATTGTGCTCGTTCGGACGAGCAGCGGTGTCTTTCGGCGCCCTATCACAAAACTGTGTCGCATCGTTGATTCTGATGAGACCTCCTCAACCTTTCCGAGCGATGTCAGCTCGGTTTGCTAGATGAACTCCGGGTAACTGCTCGGTTTTCTGAAGATACCTTTGGACACTGATTTCTCGCCGCGATACGCACGATATTGGCGATGTGTTTGTAAAAATGTTTCATGTCATTCCCACATTTTGGGGGGGAGTGTTACATCGCCACTGTTTTATGTGATGTATTGATAATTGACGTCAGCACAATGTACCGTTGTTACGTCACAAATACCGTTGTTCCCGTAGAACCCCAGTGCCTGCCTGTACTGTTGTTGACTGAGTTTTGTCCTGGTTAGTTTTCTGCTGTATGAAACTAATATTATGTTCTATTTGAATAAGATAAATTAAGGCAATTTAAGTGCAAGTTGAATCTGCTAACGTTGTTTCCTGCTGTGTTATTGATTGGGAAGAAGCCGATGTTTTTGTGACTGGTTCCAAAATAGTTCGGTAAGAAATTGTGCATTTAATTTCAATGTTTTTGGTCGCTAATTCAACGCGTGTTGTGTAGAAACCGCAGCGTCTTTGAATAAAGTTGAACCGTTCCTTTTGAAGAAGAAGCGTGTGCGTCAAGAACCATTGAGGAAAACTCGTCTGTTGCACTGTCCGGGCGCAACCAGTCACGCCCGTCTGACTGCCAAGGGCAGCGCAACAATGGCACTTTAATGGTTGAATGTGAATCTTGCCAGCAATGGTTTCATCCCAGATGTGTATTTGAGGAAACGGCCGTCGCTGTAGGTTTAACAGAAAATCAATGGACATGGTCGCATTTGGTTTGTCCTGGATTTGATTTGTGCTCGAAATCTTGTTTTGTATAACATAGGCCGTAAAAATCCGATGATTTTGCTGTTGGTGGTGATAAAACTGTGACAAATAATAGAGAGCAAAGAGTGATTGACACCGATGAAGGGACGTTTTCATCATCGTTTTCTGGAGTAGATTTTCAGTCGCATGTAACAAGTTCACCTGTCGCACTTTTACCTGCTTTTACTACACCCTTGACAGCTGTAGACAATTTAGAAGTGATGAGGCATCTGCAAAAATTCACAATAATTTGACCAATGAAAACAATGGCATGAACTTTAATTCGATATTACATGAAAATTTTGATGTGACAAGTGAACTTGGTGGAATAAGTTTCGAAACCCAGCAGAACTTTCAACATGCAGCAGACGTCGCGATAGACAGTAAATTCGTTCTTTCACTTCAGGAATGGCAATCAATTGTAAAAAATAGATTCGCAAATCACTTTGGTAGTAATGCGTACGTTGATGTCACAGTAATGCACCTTCGGAAAATTTACGCGGGTTGTGTCCCGAACAAAGCTAAAAATTACTTGGTTAACTGTAGTGGCGTGAAGAATATCAAGAACTTTGACAAATGTTATAAGGAAGGTTGGGTAAACTTGTATTGTGCGCACAAAAGATGTGAAAATTGTGTTTGTGAGGTAAAATTTAAAGTGACGTTTTGGTCCTTTGTGGATAAAGTTGAAGGCCACGTACAAATTACTGGAAAAAGAAACCATCACCGCGCTTGTAAGAAATGTAGACGTGTGTGTGGACTAATGAGGGAAGAACTTCGCAAAAAACTGCAGCATTAAACTGCAGTGAAACAATATCGCGATATGTTTGACAAATTATTGCCAGAGGAACGTTGGTTAGGGGCTTGCACATATTTGCCTTCACAATCAGTTTTAAACAACATTAAATGCGAACATAGTGGCAGCAAACGAATAAGCGATTCATGGTTTGTAAATTTAAATATGCAGCGACTAAAAATGGATAAAAAATTTATTCGTTGTATTTCGGCGCATTTTCCTGTGGTGGCAATGTATTCCGACGCACAGACAAAAAATTTTTATCGCGTGTGCGCGTTTGATATTGCGTATTTTGATTCCACTGGCACTGGAACTTCCTCACAAATTGGCGCCAATCATATGTAAACGTTTGAAATACGAAAACGAAAAATCACTTTCTCCGCAACCAATGTCAACACTTAAATGCACCCCGACGATGACATTTTATACAAACTGTCCAAAACAAAATGGAAATTTTTACGAATGTAAGAAAATTGCAGATTTCGTTTGGAATCATATCCCTTTAACCCCAACTTCAATTTTTGACACCGCCCTCGTCATGCCCTGTCGTCAGTCAGTTTCTTGGTTAGATTTGTGTTCCCTTTGCAGTAGACCTCGTGGGAAAACTTATTGTGCTTTAACTCAAAACCCGGCGAAAACACATAACGACTTGACAATTAGTTGGTTAACAGACAACGTTGTAGATTGTTATATTTCCAGAACACTCCGTTATTGTAATTTACGGCGCCTTTGGGTTTGTGTCAACTATTACAGCGGGAGAAATTTTGCAGGGCAAACAATTAAAAAATATTCGCAAAGCACTTCATGACATGTTTCATAACGAACGTTTGTGTGAGCATGTTTTTATTCCAGTTCTTTTTGAAGGGCATTTTGTGATTTTGTGGTTTAAAAATTTTGAGAACGAAATGGTTCTTTATGATTCTACTGGAAGTTCGCGAAAGGAACTCAGGTCTTTAGTAAGAAAATTTTTAATTTCGATTTTTGTTTCAATAACCGGTCGTGATGTTTCTTTTAAATCCGACTCACTATAACATCAAAGCGATCTGTCTAGTTGCGGTTTGTGTGTATGTTTCACCGTAGAAAAAATTGTAAACAACGTAATTGGGATTGATAAGATTCAGTTCGACGTTGCGCGATATCGTATTTGGATGGTGTTTGCGCTTGTCCAGGAATTGATCAGTTGCAGTGACAAATTAAATACTTGGATTGTTAAAAACAAGCTAGTTTTGGCCGGTCTTACAAGTTTAGACAATAACTGTTGGTTAAATTCTGTGTTACAAGCTCTTCAAAGTTTGTTAGATCGCCCTTGAGTTTTTCCCAGTAAAACAACGATAGAAGGTAGGATTGGTCACTTAGTTTGTCATCTTACACTGAACAACGTTGATTCCTCATCATACTTGCAATTGGTTAAAGACGTTTGTAGTCACCTTAATTTTAATTTAAATGAGCAGCAGGACCCCACTGAATTTTTAATAAATTCCCCCCCTTACAATTTCCCAGGATGAAATGAACAATATAATGCGATTCGTTGAATATTCGTTTTGTCGACGTCTCCTGCGTCAACGACTTGTTGGTAGTTAGGTTTTCCATGAATCATTTTGCGGCCGAGATTTGAAACCAGGTTTGATTGTGGAAGGAAGCATGTTGAGTGAAATGTTGATTGACAAAATACTGAATGTGAACTTTTCCTAAACAACGTTTTGTACTTTGCTATTTAGTACGAGTACGAGTAGCAGTACATACGAGGAAACGTGGAGAAGGCTCTATGCCGTCACAGCCAGTGACCTGTAGTTAAGTTCATTTCGCTGGGAAATTTGAAATGAGTTGGTATTTTAACTTATGCCACGTTCATCAGCAGGCTCCAGGCTAGCCCTGTGCAAAATTTTAAGAAATCCTATGTCCCGGAAAGGTTTCAAATGTTCGCCTACACAAGAGACCTTGTCGCCAAGCTGTACGCGGGCAATGGGCTCTATGCCGTCACAGGCGGTGACCTGCGGTTAAGTTCATTTCGCTGGGAAATTTGAAATGAGTTGGTATTTTAACTTATACCACGTTCATCAGCAGGCCTCAGGCAAGCCCTGTGCAAAATTTAAAAAAATCCTATGTCCCGGAAAAGTTTCAAATGTTCGCCTATATCAAGCGACTACACCTCTATCTGCCTGATACATGATCGCATCAAATTTACAAGTTTTGTGACCTTAAAGTATATCTTATGTGAACAAATATTGTCAGATTCGATAGCATAGGTATGTTAAAGTTACATTTGATGTTTTTCGATAGTCAATGTGTTCTAATTTGGGTATGTAGTTGTGTTATGTTTTTGATGAATCCCTTGAAGTGGTGTTCATTCGTGCGTGAAATATATTTCGTTGAAACAAAAAAATATTTCGCCGAAATGATAGTAGTCTTCTGGGCTTACACTGTATGTTGTACAGTTTGTTATTATTTGGCATTAGCATATTGTCGCGCCACAGACCTACCAGGATTGTCTGCTTGACCTAGTTTCGTTGGAAGCTGTCAGTTGTTGAGATTGAAAAAACATGTACTGATGATGTGCCGGAAGGGTAATAAAGTCCAAAAAAAGGGATTCACTTACAATTTGGAAACAATGTCTGTAACGTGCTTTTTCTGCGGATCGGCGGCGCTACACGCTACACAGCAGTTTTTTGGCCTTTAGCCCAAACGCGTCCCATCCAATCTTCTAGGTAGTCGAACCCGCGAAACACAACAGACACTTGTATTCGATACAGGAACGACCGGCACAACAACGCGCCAGGAATGGAACGGTTTCTAGTTAAAGAAACACAATTGTACATTCAATATATAAACAAATTCACACTATGGCAAATTCAATCGCACTTACCGAACTGTTTTGCGACCGATCTTATTCCGTAAATTATCAGTAGTGACAACATCCAGTAAACTTTTCAATTGTTGCAAAGCAGTCAGCAAACTATTTCGCGTTTTGCAACTAACATCCTTATTCAAATAGAATGAGTATTATTATATGTACTACAATAACTGGCAACACAACTAGCAATGAAAACCATAACCATGCGGTCTGCACGCGCACGTCTACTGCGCAGCCTTTGTCACATAATAACGAGAGTTGTGCCAAACATAGAAAACAGTAACAAAAAAGAAAGAAATTTTGGTTTGGGAATCTACATCCTCCCCCCAAATTGGGAAACCAATTTTTACAGCGAACAAAGATTCACAACTCAGTCTCATTCTCCTGCGCGGGGATCACCACGCAGAGTTTAGTGATGGGTCTCCTGAGGAAACCGCCGGCCGTCTTCACTGCAACGCTCCTCACCACCTGGTGTTTATCATGGAATAGTTCGGTGACTTTTCCAAGAGGCCATCGACATCGTGGAGCAGAATCATCGGCGAGTAGCACAACATCACCTTTGGAAAAATTACTTCTCCTGGTGTGCCATTTTTGTCTGGAGATGATTGTCCGGGGGTACTCCCTCAGCCATCGTTGCCAAAACTCATCGGCAACATGCTGAACCAGGCGGTATCGGCGTCTGGCGTAGCAATCGCTCGGGTAGGTCATCGTCGGCGGCAATCCCACCGATGGGTTAATTCTTAATAGGTGGTTTGGCGTCAAGGGCATGTCTTCACCAACTTCCAGGGAAACTTCAGTTAGAGGTCGTGAATTTATGATGTTCTCCACCTCCAACAGCAACGTGTGTAGGGCGTCATCGTCTAGTTTTCCCTCAGGATAAATCGCCATCATAATTCTTCGGACGGTTCTGATCATCCGTTCCCACACTCCACCCATGTGGCTTGCTCCTGGTGGGTTGAACGACCACTTCACCTTCCGCTGGCGCAAGTAGTCACAGATCTGATTTTGGTTCCATTTTTCCACGTCTTCCTTCATAACGCGGTTAGCACCGACGAAATTGGTTCCGTTATCCGAGTAAATGTGTGATATTGGACCACGTCGTGCAAGAAATCGCCTCAAGACATTCAAAAAGGCGTCTGTAGTTAGGTCGGCAGCAACTTCTAAATGAACAGCACGTGTCGTCATACACGTAAACAGACATCCGTACCTTTTTATTTCGCATCTGCGTTGTCTGATCAGCAAAGGTCCAAAATAGTCCACACCGACGTGTGAGAATGGTGGTTCGTCAATCTGCAATCTGGACGGAGGCAGGTCAGCCATCAGCTGCTGTCCTGGCTTGGCATTTCTTCGTCGGCAAAACAAGCAATGGCGTATAACCCGACGAACAGTCGCTCGGGCGTTCACTATCCAGTAACGCTGGCACAACAAACTCAATGTGTAGTTGATACCAGCATGCCCCGCACCTTGGGCGTGCACTTCTTGGGCAATTAATTCCGTTAGGCGACAATCATTTGGCAGAATCGCCGGATGCCTTGTTTCGTAGCTCAACGTCGCGTTGTCGAGTCTGCCGCCAACACGAAGTATGTCGTCCTTCAATATAGGGTCGAGCCTATAGAGCGCAGATTTTGGCAGCAGTTTACCCGTGGGTAGCGATGCAAGCCAATCAGCAAAGTGCTGACGATGCACAAACTTGACGAGTTCTGACTCAGCAATTTTTAATTCGTCAACGGATATAGGCGAGTGTGACACGGTCACCTCTTTCTTTTTAGCTTTACAGTACAAGTAGCGTTTAAACCTGAGCAACCATGCAGTTGCCAACTTCAAGCGATGTAGTGATGAAAAATAGACAATCAAACGATCAGTACCTTTTTCTTCGAGCGTTGTGAGGAAAACATCCGCCTTGATTCTTTCCAAGTCAAAGCTTTTGTAGACCTCAGCAGTAGTTGGTTTCTTAGTAAATCGATTTGGCCACTGGTCGGGTGTCTTTCGCAGGAACTCAGGTCCGGTTAACCACATTCCACTGCACAGTGCATTGGCAGTAACACCGCGAGACGCTGCATCAGCCGGGTTCTCGTCGGTTGGTACGTGCATCCAATCATGGACACACGAGTGATTCAAAATCTGTGTAATTCGATTTCGCGAAAATATAGGAAAGTTCTTACTGTCGGCGTGCAAACTCTGCAGCACGATAGATGAGTCAGTCCAAAACAGACAAGGACAGTCTTCTAAATCAAGTTCCTCCTTCACTGTTCGTGACATTTTTACTGCATCCAAAGCAGCCTCCAGTTCCAGTCGTGGTATGGTTTGCCTTCCCGAACCGGAAAGCAGTGATTTGCCCATCACCAGAGAGCACGTAACGTTCGAGCGGTCATCTACTGACCTCAGGTAACAAGCACAACCTCGTGCGTCTGACGAAGCGTCAGCAAAAACATGTAACTGTACTTTGGACGCATTGGTGGTCATTCGATAAAAACGAGGTATTCTTACCTCACAAAGGTCACAGAGGCTTTCTCGCCATTTTCGCCACCTGGCTTGATCCGTGGTCGGCACGACATCGTCCCATCCAATCTTCTGTTGACACACATCCCTGTAGATCAATCTGGCTTCTAGGACCACGGGTGCAACGAGTCCAAGGGGGTCAAACAGGGAGTTTGTCACGGAGAGCATTCCACGTCGCGTAATCGGTTTGTCCGGCAGTACGACATTAAATCCAAACTCGTCCTCCGGAAGACGCCAGCTGATTCCCAGAACACGTTCCTGTACCTCTCCGCCAAGCGGAATGTTCTGGATTAATTTGGACCTTTCTCCGTTAGGAACAGAGGTCATCACAGCATCACTCGATGACAACCATTTTGTCAGCCTGAAACCTCCCATGGACAGTAGACTTCTCAAATTTTCCACCATTTTAATTCCCATTGTTTCTGTGGGGATTGATAATAAACAATCGTCCACATAAAAGTTTTTTCTCACAACCTCGGCAACACGAGGATCAAAAAACTTCCCAAATTCACGTGCGGTTTCACGTAGGCAGAATGTGGCGCAGCTTGGGGACGACTTCGCGCCAAATAAATGAACAGTCATTCGGTGAGGCACAGGATCCTTCAGTGTGTCGCCTCCTGGCCACCACAAGAATCTGAAGGCGTCACGATCCTGCTGCGTGACGCGTACTTGATGGAACATGGCTTCTATGTCCGCAACCAAAGCCACGGCTTCTTTGCGGAATCTCAGAAGCACTCCAACTAACGAGTTCATTAAGTCTGGTCCTTTCATCAAGTGATCGTTGATAGAGTTACCGTCGCACTTTGCGGCACAGTCAAAAACGATTCGAAGCTTATCCGGCTTCTTTGGGTTTACCACGGGGTGGTGAGGAAGGTACCACTTCCGACCATCAGTACTAATTTCTTCTTCTGGTACCCGTTCGGCATAACCCTTTTCCAAAAGGATTTGCATCTGCTGAACATACTTTTGACTTAAACTTGCATCACGTGACAAACGCTTCCTAAGACCAGACAGTCGTTTTTGTGCTAATTTCAAAGTGTTGGGAAGAACATCTGCCGAATTTCTCCACAACAGCGGTAACTGGTAATGTCCATCTTTGTGTTCCACTTGCTTGGCCATGATGTCATATGCAATGACGTCTTCTGCTGAAAACTTCAATCCAAACTCCATTGCTTCCCTGTTGCTCCGGAGCCACTGGAGGAAGGATTCGGCATCCCCCAAATCACCACTTTGCATGGGGTAAGTTTCACCATCATCGGTCACGATGACGTCATCGATGTTATTAGAGGAATTGAAACGTTCAATTCCTTGCAACAGAAAACTACAGCCCCTGGAGGTTTTCTGTGGAGCATAACCTCTTAGCAACCAACCTAGAGGCGTTTTGACAGCGTCCGGGTACTCCGGATCAGGAGAGAATCCGACTCACTATAACATCAAAGCGATCTGTCTAGTTGCGGTTTGTGTGTATGTTTCACCGTAGAAAAAATTGTAAACAACGTAATTGGGATTGATAAGATTCAGTTCGACGTTGCGCGATATCGTATTTGGATGGTGTTTGCGCTTGTCCAGGAATTGATCAGTTGCAGTGACAAATTAAATACTTGGATTGTTAAAAACAAGCTAGTTTTGGCCGGTCTTACAAGTTTAGACAATAACTGTTGGTTAAATTCTGTGTTACAAGCTCTTCAAAGTTTGTTAGATCGCCCTTGAGTTTTTCCCAGTAAAACAACGATAGAAGGTAGGATTGGTCACTTAGTTTGTCATCTTACACTGAACAACGTTGATTCCTCATCATACTTGCAATTGGTTAAAGACGTTTGTAGTCACCTTAATTTTAATTTAAATGAGCAGCAGGACCCCACTGAATTTTTAATAAATTCCCCCCCTTACAATTTCCCAGGATGAAATGAACAATATAATGCGATTCGTTGAATATTCGTTTTGTCGACGTCTCCTGCGTCAACGACTTGTTGGTAGTTAGGTTTTCCATGAATCATTTTGCGGCCGAGATTTGAAACCAGGTTTGATTGTGGAAGGAAGCATGTTGAGTGAAATGTTGATTGACAAAATACTGAATGTGAACTTTTCCTAAACAACGTTTTGTACTTTGCTATTTAGTACGAGTACGAGTAGCAGTACATACGAGGAAACGTGGAGAAGGCTCTATGCCGTCACAGCCAGTGACCTGTAGTTAAGTTCATTTCGCTGGGAAATTTGAAATGAGTTGGTATTTTAACTTATGCCACGTTCATCAGCAGGCTCCAGGCTAGCCCTGTGCAAAATTTTAAGAAATCCTATGTCCCGGAAAGGTTTCAAATGTTCGCCTACACAAGAGACCTTGTCGCCAAGCTGTACGCGGGCAATGGGCTCTATGCCGTCACAGGCGGTGACCTGCGGTTAAGTTCATTTCGCTGGGAAATTTGAAATGAGTTGGTATTTTAACTTATACCACGTTCATCAGCAGGCCTCAGGCAAGCCCTGTGCAAAATTTAAAAAAATCCTATGTCCCGGAAAAGTTTCAAATGTTCGCCTATATCAAGCGACTACACCTCTATCTGCCTGATACATGATCGCATCAAATTTACAAGTTTTGTGACCTTAAAGTATATCTTATGTGAACAAATATTGTCAGATTCGATAGCATAGGTATGTTAAAGTTACATTTGATGTTTTTCGATAGTCAATGTGTTCTAATTTGGGTATGTAGTTGTGTTATGTTTTTGATGAATCCCTTGAAGTGGTGTTCATTCGTGCGTGAAATATATTTCGTTGAAACAAAAAAATATTTCGCCGAAATGATAGTAGTCTTCTGGGCTTACACTGTATGTTGTACAGTTTGTTATTATTTGGCATTAGCATATTGTCGCGCCACAGACCTACCAGGATTGTCTGCTTGACCTAGTTTCGTTGGAAGCTGTCAGTTGTTGAGATTGAAAAAACATGTACTGATGATGTGCCGGAAGGGTAATAAAGTCCAAAAAAAGGGATTCACTTACAATTTGGAAACAATGTCTGTAACGTGCTTTTTCTGCGGATCGGCGGCGCTACACGCTACACAGCAGTTTTTTGGCCTTTAGCCCAAACGCGTCCCATCCAATCTTCTAGGTAGTCGAACCCGCGAAACACAACAGACACTTGTATTCGATACAGGAACGACCGGCACAACAACGCGCCAGGAATGGAACGGTTTCTAGTTAAAGAAACACAATTGTACATTCAATATATAAACAAATTCACACTATGGCAAATTCAATCGCACTTACCGAACTGTTTTGCGACCGATCTTATTCCGTAAATTATCAGTAGTGACAACATCCAGTAAACTTTTCAATTGTTGCAAAGCAGTCAGCAAACTATTTCGCGTTTTGCAACTAACATCCTTATTCAAATAGAATGAGTATTATTATATGTACTACAATAACTGGCAACACAACTAGCAATGAAAAACATAACCATGCGGTCTGCACGCGCACGTCTACTGCGCAGCCTTTGTCACATAATAACGAGAGTTGTGCCAAACATAGAAAACAGTAACAAAAAAGAAAGAAATTTTGGTTTGGGAATCTACATCCTCCCCCCAAATTGGGAAACCAATTTTTACAGCGAACAAAGATTCACAACTCAGTCTCATTCTCCTGCGCGGGGATCACCACGCAGAGTTTAGTGATGGGTCTCCTGAGGAAACCGCCGGCCGTCTTCACTGCAACGCTCCTCACCACCTGGTGTTTATCATGGAATAGTTCGGTGACTTTTCCAAGAGGCCATCGACATCGTGGAGCAGAATCATCGGCGAGTAGCACAACATCACCTTTGGAAAAATTACTTCTCCTGGTGTGCCATTTTTGTCTGGAGATGATTGTCCGGGGGTACTCCCTCAGCCATCGTTGCCAAAACTCATCGGCAACATGCTGAACCAGGCGGTATCGGCGTCTGGCGTAGCAATCGCTCGGGTAGGTCATCGTCGGCGGCAATCCCACCGATGGGTTAATTCTTAATAGGTGGTTTGGCGTCAAGGGCATGTCTTCACCAACTTCCAGGGAAACTTCAGTTAGAGGTCGTGAATTTATGATGTTCTCCACCTCCAACAGCAACGTGTGTAGGGCGTCATCGTCTAGTTTTCCCTCAGGATAAATCGCCATCATAATTCTTCGGACGGTTCTGATCATCCGTTCCCACACTCCACCCATGTGGCTTGCTCCTGGTGGGTTGAACGACCACTTCACCTTCCGCTGGCGCAAGTAGTCACAGATCTGATTTTGGTTCCATTTTTCCACGTCTTCCTTCATAACGCGGTTAGCACCGACGAAATTGGTTCCGTTATCCGAGTAAATGTGTGATATTGGACCACGTCGTGCAAGAAATCGCCTCAAGACATTCAAAAAGGCGTCTGTAGTTAGGTCGGCAGCAACTTCTAAATGAACAGCACGTGTCGTCATACACGTAAACAGACATCCGTACCTTTTTATTTCGCATCTGCGTTGTCTGATCAGCAAAGGTCCAAAATAGTCCACACCGACGTGTGAGAATGGTGGTTCGTCAATCTGCAATCTGGACGGAGGCAGGTCAGCCATCAGCTGCTGTCCTGGCTTGGCATTTCTTCGTCGGCAAAACAAGCAATGGCGTATAACCCGACGAACAGTCGCTCGGGCGTTCACTATCCAGTAACGCTGGCACAACAAACTCAATGTGTAGTTGATACCAGCATGCCCCGCACCTTGGGCGTGCACTTCTTGGGCAATTAATTCCGTTAGGCGACAATCATTTGGCAGAATCGCCGGATGCCTTGTTTCGTAGCTCAACGTCGCGTTGTCGAGTCTGCCGCCAACACGAAGTATGTCGTCCTTCAATATAGGGTCGAGCCTATAGAGCGCAGATTTTGGCAGCAGTTTACCCGTGGGTAGCGATGCAAGCCAATCAGCAAAGTGCTGACGATGCACAAACTTGACGAGTTCTGACTCAGCAATTTTTAATTCGTCAACGGATATAGGCGAGTGTGACACGGTCACCTCTTTCTTTTTAGCTTTACAGTACAAGTAGCGTTTAAACCTGAGCAACCATGCAGTTGCCAACTTCAAGCGATGTAGTGATGAAAAATAGACAATCAAACGATCAGTACCTTTTTCTTCGAGCGTTGTGAGGAAAACATCCGCCTTGATTCTTTCCAAGTCAAAGCTTTTGTAGACCTCAGCAGTAGTTGGTTTCTTAGTAAATCGATTTGGCCACTGGTCGGGTGTCTTTCGCAGGAACTCAGGTCCGGTTAACCACATTCCACTGCACAGTGCATTGGCAGTAACACCGCGAGACGCTGCATCAGCCGGGTTCTCGTCGGTTGGTACGTGCATCCAATCATGGACACACGAGTGATTCAAAATCTGTGTAATTCGATTTCGCGAAAATATAGGAAAGTTCTTACTGTCGGCGTGCAAACTCTGCAGCACGATAGATGAGTCAGTCCAAAACAGACAAGGACAGTCTTCTAAATCAAGTTCCTCCTTCACTGTTCGTGACATTTTTACTGCATCCAAAGCAGCCTCCAGTTCCAGTCGTGGTATGGTTTGCCTTCCCGAACCGGAAAGCAGTGATTTGCCCATCACCAGAGAGCACGTAACGTTCGAGCGGTCATCTACTGACCTCAGGTAACAAGCACAACCTCGTGCGTCTGACGAAGCGTCAGCAAAAACATGTAACTGTACTTTGGACGCATTGGTGGTCATTCGATAAAAACGAGGTATTCTTACCTCACAAAGGTCACAGAGGCTTTCTCGCCATTTTCGCCACCTGGCTTGATCCGTGGTCGGCACGACATCGTCCCATCCAATCTTCTGTTGACACACATCCCTGTAGATCAATCTGGCTTCTAGGACCACGGGTGCAACGAGTCCAAGGGGGTCAAACAGGGAGTTTGTCACGGAGAGCATTCCACGTCGCGTAATCGGTTTGTCCGGCAGTACGACATTAAATCCAAACTCGTCCTCCGGAAGACGCCAGCTGATTCCCAGAACACGTTCCTGTACCTCTCCGCCAAGCGGAATGTTCTGGATTAATTTGGACCTTTCTCCGTTAGGAACAGAGGTCATCACAGCATCACTCGATGACAACCATTTTGTCAGCCTGAAACCTCCCATGGACAGTAGACTTCTCAAATTTTCCACCATTTTAATTCCCATTGTTTCTGTGGGGATTGATAATAAACAATCGTCCACATAAAAGTTTTTTCTCACAACCTCGGCAACACGAGGATCAAAAAACTTCCCAAATTCACGTGCGGTTTCACGTAGGCAGAATGTGGCGCAGCTTGGGGACGACTTCGCGCCAAATAAATGAACAGTCATTCGGTGAGGCACAGGATCCTTCAGTGTGTCGCCTCCTGGCCACCACAAGAATCTGAAGGCGTCACGATCCTGCTGCGTGACGCGTACTTGATGGAACATGGCTTCTATGTCCGCAACCAAAGCCACGGCTTCTTTGCGGAATCTCAGAAGCACTCCAACTAACGAGTTCATTAAGTCTGGTCCTTTCATCAAGTGATCGTTGATAGAGTTACCGTCGCACTTTGCGGCACAGTCAAAAACGATTCGAAGCTTATCCGGCTTCTTTGGGTTTACCACGGGGTGGTGAGGAAGGTACCACTTCCGACCATCAGTACTAATTTCTTCTTCTGGTACCCGTTCGGCATAACCCTTTTCCAAAAGGATTTGCATCTGCTGAACATACTTTTGACTTAAACTTGCATCACGTGACAAACGCTTCCTAAGACCAGACAGTCGTTTTTGTGCTAATTTCAAAGTGTTGGGAAGAACATCTGCCGAATTTCTCCACAACAGCGGTAACTGGTAATGTCCATCTTTGTGTTCCACTTGCTTGGCCATGATGTCATATGCAATGACGTCTTCTGCTGAAAACTTCAATCCAAACTCCATTGCTTCCCTGTTGCTCCGGAGCCACTGGAGGAAGGATTCGGCATCCCCCAAATCACCACTTTGCATGGGGTAAGTTTCACCATCATCGGTCACGATGACGTCATCGATGTTATTAGAGGAATTGAAACGTTCAATTCCTTGCAACAGAAAACTACAGCCCCTGGAGGTTTTCTGTGGAGCATAACCTCTTAGCAACCAACCTAGAGGCGTTTTGACAGCGTCCGGGTACTCCGGATCAGGAGAGAACCGACTCTCCAAACATCGATGAACTAAGTAGTTGTCTGTACCAATAAGTAATGTGACAGACCCACCTTCGATTTGCGGTAAATGTACTCCCTTCAGATGCTTGGGGCGAACAGGTGTCCCAAACTTTGGGACATGCTCAGGCGGGACAGGGATTTCGTCAAGTAGCGTCACTTCCGGTAAATTAAACTCCTCTCCTCCCATCAAGGGCAGTACTGACATGGAGATTTTCACGGTGTTCAGCTCCTTTGCACCATTGATCGAACCGAGCTGCATACGAACGGGTTCGCCTTCTACCTCAACATCCAACATGTTGATCAGCCGTTTCTCACAGAAGGTTTTGTCCGAACCAGTGTCCAGCAGAGCATATGTTTCAATTTCCTTGTCCCCGACGCGGACTCGAACAGGAACAATGTCTAACCAAGCGGACAATGAGTTGCTACCATGACAGCCCACGGTATTCAAGCAACTACCCTGCGTCAAAGACGCCGAGTCATTTCCATTTTTGTCCTCCGAAGATGCGTCCGTCGGTCGAGGTCTCGCCGGATTGTGCAGTAGCACATGATGGTATGCACTTCCACAACCTTCCTCATGGCAAACCGTCTTACTGCTACAATCGACAACCATGTGTCCCACTTCAAGACATCGGAAACACAAACCTTTCGCTCGCACAAATTGTCGTCGCTCACGATGCGATTTTCGTTTAAACGCATAGCAGACGTCGAGGTCATGCGGCTTTGCACAACAAGGACACGGTCTCTTTCGTTGTGTTGACTGTTGTTCGTTCTGCACCGATTTCTGTGCACTAGTAGTAGCAATGGCGTTGTATGACGTCGCCCTTTGTCGTTTGATACCTTGATTCTTTTCAGGGCCTGAAGGAAAGAGACCTTTCCCATATATCGAGTTGGCTTCCTCACTCTGCTTTACAACGAAATTTGCAAAATCCACGAAACGCGCGACTCTACCCGTTTCCCTTTGCAATGCAACAGATACAGATACCCACTTACATTCATAGGCGCCGAACACGGGTATGCCGGGTATGCTTCGCATACCCGGACGAAAATCTCGGGTATGCCGCATACCCGAAAATCTGACCAACGTTCGTCATGCTGCTGTTTTGGAGTTTCTCTTTGTCATTTGAAAAAGGCTCTTTGTTTAATATTCAAAGCGGTCTTACCGCACATAAACATGCGTTCATTTGGAAAAGTACTTTGCGTTGCGTGAAGTTCGTAAACTACAAGCCTTAACATAGTCTCACGCCCAACCCTTTCTAGCGCCAAGAAAGATATTTTGCATTTTATGACGTCATAAAATGACGCAATATAATTTGGCATACCCGACAAAATTTTAAAGTCGGCGCCTATGCTTACATTGCATTTCCACAGGTAGCTTGCTAGCAATAGCAACAATAAAACCGACGGAATCTACGGTAGACATACCAGTGATTTCCTCCAATGATACGCAGCATCTCTTAAGGAGGACGGCCAACTTCTCCAAACCGTCGGGGTCGTTTCGTCCAATCTTCGGACTTTCTTGCAACTTCCTCTCGCAGCAACGAGCGATGATATGTGGTTGACCATAGCGTTCGTACAATTCTTTCCAAGCAAGTTCGTAGCTGACTGCAGGGTTTGAGGATGACGTATGGTGCCTCAGCTTTTCATTGACACTCGGCGTGCAATGTTGCAGCAAGTATGTAAGTCTTAAATCATCACAGTCCAATCTGCTAGCAATATGAATTTTGTACCGATTTGCAAATGACCAATAGTCCATAGGGTCGCCATCAAACTTTGTTATTTGTGGTTTTGGCAGAAAACGTTCACCAACCTCCGTATAATGAGGTCTAACTGTGTCGTAGAGGTATGTACGTTATGTGGCGAGTAAATATTATCACGTGGTACCTTTTGGCGACTAGGACGTTCGAATTCCTTGAACTTTGTTTCATTTGGCTTAGGATCTTCGATCACTAACTCTTCAGGGTTCTTGGGACACACTGTGTCTTTTCGGGGTTCGTAATTTAACGAACAAACACTCCCAACTTCTTCCCATGCGTTTAGTTCGGCTTCTGCTAATTCTAACTTCCGTTGAGATTCGCGATCAGCGATTTCAGCCTCCAATTTTCTTTCTTCTTTTCTTTCTTCATCTTGCTTGCGTGCTAATCGAGCAAGGTTTAGCTTCACGCGACTTTCCTTTAACTTAATACTGTATGTCGAGCTCCTAGAAGATCTTACGCTCCCAGTGTGAATAGTGGATTCACATCGTTTCGACGTTCTACTTGCGGGCGGTGAACGGCTACCAGCTTCCGAGACAGGCACCGGTGTTGAAATATCTCGCAGCCACTGCCTGACGCGAGTGTCAAATTCGTTCTTGCCTCGAACACAATCCCTTTTTCGAGACACACTTCCCGGCATCGTGGCCTCATCGGACATATCTTCACATAGGTTCATAACCTCGGTGTAGCTTGCTTCTACGGCAAGCAACGCTTCTTGCAGTTTTTCCTTTTCGCGGTTGAGCATCACCCTCTCAGCATCGAGGTAATCATCTTGTAACTGTTTTAATGCACAGCCAAGCCGTTTTCTCTTCTTCTTTGTCAGGACAGGCATGTTGTGACGTCACAAACGGTTGTAACAATGACAGTTCGAAACTTGTATGTAACGTGCTTTTTCTGCGGATCGGCGGCGCTACACGCTACACAGCAGTTTTTTGGCCTTTAGCCCAAACGCGTCCCATCCAATCTTCTAGGTAGTCGAACCCGCGAAACACAACAGACACTTGTATTCGATACAGGAACGACCGGCACAACAACGCGCCAGGAATGGAACGGTTTCTAGTTAAAGAAACACAATTGTACATTCAATATATAAACAAATTCACACTATGGCAAATTCAATCGCACTTACCGAACTGTTTTGCGACCGATCTTATTCCGTAAATTATCAGTAGTGACAACATCCAGTAAACTTTTCAATTGTTGCAAAGCAGTCAACAAACTATTTCGCGTTTTGCAACTAACATCCTTATTCAAATAGAATGAGTATTATTATATGTACTACAATAACTGGCAACACAACTAGCAATGAAAAACATAACCATGCGGTCTGCACGCGCACGTCTACTGCGCAGCCTTTGTCACATAATAACGAGAGTTGTGCCAAACATAGAAAACAGTAACAAAAAAGAAAGAAATTTTGGTTTGGGAATCTACAATGTCCATTATTGTTTCGCCTGTACTTGTTTCGTGTGATAGTACGCTGTATGTCACATTCCGCCTTGTCGGACTGAAAGTTATTTCGTTGGCATACAAACTACCGGTGTAAAAAATAAGCACTAACATGTTGTTCCATATGCTCCTAGCTACATTTGAGGCGGGTTTTAAAAAATTCCTTAGTTCGGAACATTTTTAAATATGTCGTCAAAAGTTATCGCATTAAATGCTCACTTGTTTAGGTTGATCGCAGCTGCATGTCACAAGGCCCCCTGTCGGACTTAAAGTTATTTCGTTGGCATACGAGCTACCGGTGTAAAAAATAAGCACTAACATGTTGTTCCAAATGCTCTTAGCTACATTTGAGGCGAGTTTAAAAAAATTCCTTAGTTCGGAACATTTTCAAGTATGTCGTCAAAGTTGTCGCTGCTTTGGTTCTAGGCGTACACTGTAGGCTGTACAGTTTGTCATTAATTGGCATAAGCATACTGTTGCGTCACAGACCTACCAGGATTGTCTACTTCATTGCGTTTCGGTGGAGGCTGTCAGTTGTGAAAATTGAAAAAACATGTTGTGATGATGTGCCGAAAGGTTATTAAAGTTCAAAACAAAAAGGAATTAGCTGACAATTTGGAAACAATGTCCATTATTGTTTCGCCTGTACTTGTTTAGGTTGCATGATCGTACGCTGCATGTCACATTATGCCTTGTCGGACTGAAAGTTATTTTGTTGGCATACGAGCTACTGGTGTAAAAAATAAGCACTAACATGTTGTTCCATATGCTCTTAGCTACATTTAGGGCGATTTAAAAAAAATTCCTTAGTTCGGAACATTTTAAATATGTCGTCAAAGTTGTCGCATTGAATGCGCACTTGTTTTGGTTGATCGCAGCTGCATGTCACATGGCCGCCTGTCGGACTGAAAGTTATTTCGTTGGCATACGATCTACCGGTGTAAAAAATAAACACTATAACATGTTGTTCCATATGCTCTTGGCTACATTTGAGGCGATTTCAAAAAAAAAATTCCTTAGTTCGGAACATTTCAAATATGTCGTCAAAGTTGTCGCATTAAATGCGGACTTGTTTTGGTTGATCGCAGCTGCATGTCACATGGCCCCCTGTCGGACTGAAAGTTATTTCGTTGGCATACGAGCTACCGGTGTAAAAAATAAGCACTAACATGTTGTTCCATATGCTCTTGGCTACATTTGATGCGTGTTTAAAAATATTCCTTGGTTCGGGACATTTTCAAATATGTCGTCAAACTTGTCAATGTATTTGTGCCATACTTCACAGTTGATAGGTGTTCAAAAATTGAAATTATATAAGTATAGATATTGTTTAAAAAGTATTGATGACTTTGTCGATTGAAATGCTTGTTTTTATAACGCATAGTTTGTTTTTGTCACGAGTCAATGCAGTATTTGTGTGAACGAAATCGTCTGAAGTCGTGTTCACTGATGCGTGAAATAATTTCGGTTATAGCCAATTTCCATTTCGCCGAAATGACGGTGGTGAAATAAAATGGTACATAAGCGCCGTTTTCCAACGAAATTACTTATTCTGTCATCAAAGCAACCTAAAGCAATGCTGAACGGGTGACTATTACGTCATAAACGCATCAACAACAAGCTTCCACTGCTGTTAGCTCAAAATGAATTATAGCTGATAATAATTAAATTATATTTTAAACACTTTCCGGGACTAATATTTTTCTAAAAATCGTCCTATAGGTAGAGTACAGCATCAGCTAAACGCTCATATCGAAATAAAATGGTACATAAGCGCCGTTTTCCAACGAAATGACTTATTCCGTCAACAATTACAACCGAACTATGATATGCAATGAAATTCTGTTCACGCTTTAAACACTTTCCGGGACTAATATTTTTCTTAAAATCGCCCTGTAGTTAGAGTACAGCATCATCTAAACCCCTATACTGAAATAAAATGGTACATAAGCGCTGTTTTCCATCGAAATGACTTTTTCCGTCAACAATTAAAACCGAACTATATGATATACGATGAAATTCTTTTGACGCTTTAAACACTTTCCGGGACTAATATTTTTCTAAAAACCGCCCTATAGGTAGAGTACAGCATCATCTAAACCCCCATACTGAAATAAAATGGTACATAAGCGCCGTTTTCCAACGAAATGACTTATTCCGTCAACAATTACAACCGAACTATGATATGCAATGAAATTCTGTTCACGCTTTAAACACTTTCCGGGACTAATATTTTTCTAAAAATCGCCCTATGGGTAGAGTACAGCATCATCTAAATCCTCATACTGAAATAAAATGGTACATAAGCGCCGTTTTCCAACGAAATGACTTTTTCTGTCTTCAAAGCAACCTTAAAGCAATGCTGAACGGGTGACTATTACGTCATAAACGCATCAACAACAAGCTTCCACTGCTGTTAGCTCAAAATGAATTATAGCTGATAGTAATTAAATTATACTTTAAACACTTTCCGGGACTAATATTTTTCTAAAAATCGTCCTATAGGTAGAGTACAGCATCCGCTAAACGCTCATATCGAAATAAAATGGTACATAAGCGCCGTTTTCCATCGAAATGACTTTTCGTCACATATTCCCGGTGCGACTGCCACCAATTAGTTTGCACAAAATTCAAATATTATTATTACCAAAGTATAAACTAGTCATAGATCAGAGACTGATACGACAAATTGAAGAAATCAAAGTATAAACTGTTCGTCGTTTTATGTTTCCAATGGCGTGAGTAATAATTTAAACAAACAATTTTGTTGTAAGAGGTGCAGGGTGAGTGATGATGACAGCGCACTGAGTCTCTAACACTACACGCGATTATGTAATGCATTTGCGGGCAGGCCTACATTTTCACCCCCGCAAAACAGTATTCATTTTCCAAAGTGCATCTGTTGGTCACATGCGAGTAACACTGGTGTATGACTTACCATACGTCCCGAAATGGCGAGGACCGTCTCGATTCAACGGCTTGTTTCGGCTGTCAATATATCCCGGTTATTTCAGTGGTTAATTGTTATTTTATGACATGGTTTATAGATCCGCCTACGATCGAGTGTGGCTAAACTTACAAAAATGGCTTTAATCTATCGTTATCAATTTTGGCATTGAAACGTTCAGTGCCTGAATTTTAGTCCAGGTCGCTGGCACTGCACCAGATATCAAAATATGACAACCACACGGCTGCAAAAGTTAAGATTTGGTTTTTAAAAAATCCGAACAAGAATTCTTCTGTCTTCAAATTACAAAAAAGGCATTGACTTTGATCTGCTACTTATACAACAGTCACGTAAAATTAAATCCCAACTCCGGAACTTAGGCCAGGATATCAACAAAACTGAAAGTAATTTTGATGCAAGAAATATAACACTACCGATTCGGAAACATTTACGTGTCGTGTACTGGAGAAGGAAAATACACTACACTCGCAAACTTCAGTGGCTGGCATGGAAACAACGTCATGTCAGAAGAATATGGGATGATTATTCTGGTGAAAGCGCAACTAGAAAACAAAAAAGAAACAAACGAGATAGAAAACGTTATCGGGGAAGGAAAGCAGCTCAAAGAGCAACCGAGATTTCCCAACAAATTGACACCACAATAATAAATAAATCAGAACTAGCTTTGGATAACCACGACAAGTTAATCCCCACTCGAGGATTGGAATTCGTGCCAACCCCAAAATGGACAAGCAGGACCGAGGAAGTGGAGTGGCTGAATCTGCATTCCCACACAAGAAGAATCGAGTGGGCAGATGTATTTAAAGACAACCAGGACGCTTCACAATGGGAATCCAATTTGTCAGCAAAGTTGCGTATCCCCAAACACTCCAGACCAGCACATGAAGACCTGGGGGAAGAGACTCGTGTTTACGTGGAGTTGGCAGAATTGAAATTACGAAACCTTGCACCCAAAGCTAAACAGATTTACAAGGAAATTACGAAACCCTGCAAGGAAAATTGTAATTTCTTCTATCAAAGACTACAACCACATAATGTAAAGAGAACTTTCACGGTTTGAAATATACAGTGCAGATCCCGAACAAACGTCACATATCCTTGAAACAATACAGTCCCAGTGCAATTTACATATAAAGGCGTTATTTAGCATTGAGGCTATTTCGGAAGAATTGCTGTTCTACAGCACAGGTATCAAGTTCACTGATGGCCATTTTCACAAGGTATCTGGATTAACAGCGAAGTACTTCTGTAATAAGAAACCAGCTTATGCGTACCCACTTTTTAAAAAACATAAACTATCTAGACAACAACTCCAGAGCGTGAATGTTTACGACATTCCAGTCAGACTGGTGCAATCAGCTGGCAATACGTGTACCTCCCGTGCCACAGCTCTTCTTAAGCACCTGTTGAAACCGATCTGCATTGCCTTTTGTTGCTCCACTGTAAATGAGTATTGCAAAGATAGCCAACACTACCTTAAAGAACTAACAGCGTGGCAACAAAGCAATCCAAACTTTCGAGGATCCACAAAAGACTTGCACACTGTAGCAGGGGACGTAGTATCCCTTTAACCAAACATCAGCAGGGATCTTATTCAGAAGGCATTAACGTGCGCATTGCGACGCCATTCCGGATTTAGTCCAAAGGCGCAAAAAACGTTGGTCAAACTCTGCCTAAAAACCATCAATAATTTACTGGTGCAATTTGATAACGTCATTTACCGATAAAAAGATGGTATAGCAACTGGCGACAACGACTCTGTATCTATCGCCAACATAGCACTTCACTATGTAATACAATCAGTCGCTAAGATTCTTAATACCGCACATCTTTTCAAGAGGTTCATTGACGATATCATTTGGGTTTCCACGGGAGAAGACATAACCTCAAATATATGCTCAAAACTCACGGAAGCATTTTCTACTGTAGGACTGCAGATTGAGTTCCGGCAAATGCGCATCAAGGATGGTAACACTTCTGTAGAGTTTCTGGATATGTGGCATGTGCCGGATTGCGAATCTAGTTTTGGGTTTGTCACCAAAAACTTTGTTAAGGAGTCAGCAAAAGAGCGGTGTTTCCTTCATGGAACATCTTATCACCCCGGACACATTTACAAGTCCATTATTCTAGGTGAAGCATGTCGTTTGCGTCGCCTGAATGAAAGACAAAACCACTACCAACAAAGCCTGGATCGACTTCAGGACAAGTGCATAAAATCGGGCTTCTCGAAAAAGGCTATTAGTGAAAATATTGCGCAGGAAAGAACTTGGACACAACGCTTTCGTGATGCCACCGACAAGGGCAAAATCTCAATGATTTCTTGGGGCACCGCCTTTCCTCAAGTGCTTAAATTAACACATAAAGAGAAAGAATTAAAAAGCCAAGCAAGAATTGTTTACAAACGACCGCTGTCTTTGGGAAATATTCTGACCAATTACCGGCAACTGGCATTGCAAACAGACTGCAGCAGTGCAGACGGTGCGCAACGTGCGGACACCATGGCAACCATAAATCTATGGTTATTGAAACGACAAATTTAACGACAAACACAGGTAAAGAATACAAACTAACGCAACACCTAACCTGTGCAAGTTGTGGCATTTACGTTGCAACGTGCCAAATCTGTCATGGGCAGTACGTTGGTCAGACTAAAAATAAATTCTCAAAAAGGTGGACGCAACATAGGTCAGATTGGAACATGACAACAGGCAAAACGTGGAGTACCGACAAGACGGCCCTGCGCCACCATTACTTAAGCGCACACCCGTCGTCAGGTCAACACCAGCCCATTGACAGCTGTTTTGCAGTGACATTTGTGGAAAAACCGATGGTCAACAGACTGGATATTTGCGAAGCCGAATGGTTAAATCTTACGCAGGCCTCAATAAACATCCCAAAAATGATCATTCCCAGAATTCGGTGAATAACATCTTGTTGACGGTTTATTGATGTGCCCCACGGTTGCAAGGTATTTCTGTTCATTGGTTTTTATCATCGCCCTTTTTACGTTCTCATGTGTTGTGTTTACGGCGTGCGTTCGTGCTGCAGGTGGTGTAGCGTTGCGTGTCACGTCATTCGGCTTATCTTTGCGCCTCTGAAGTCTGAACACCCTCCATTGCAGTGTAGTGCATAGGGAAGGCAGCAGTACAGGGTTTCTTGCTTTTTAACTTTAGTAGTTTTATTTAATTTTAATTTTAATTCATGTTATTTATATTGTTTCATTCTTGGATTTGTTTTACCGTATAGCTTTCTGTGTTTACTTGCAAAATTCGAATTTGCAGAAACTGAGGATGCCCGTGCAGGCGAAATCGATTTTTCAAGATTACAAATAAATCAGCTGACTGCAATTTGAAACTTCTGTTAGTTTCACTTAATACTTAATGGTAAAATAGGAAATTGGTGTCGCTGATTAGAAAACAATGCCAACCAGAGGGCTAGATTCTGATAAAACTAAGGGAACAGTCTTTAGAAAAGTCTTTGCAATTGACCACGGCAATTTTGACGTGTTCGAATAAGTTACTAATCCACTTGCCAATACACGGCGTATTGCACCAATGTTATTCAATTTCATCCCAACAAAATCATTGGGTGGCAACTTAGTTTTTGAGGGGGCATATTCACCACGGGTACTTTCAATTTGTTTCCAATTTGCTTTACAAAAGTTAAGAAAAAGTTTCATGCGTGTTTTGTTTTTCTTTCCTTCCCAAAATGTGTGGTGCCGTAAAAAATCCAAACCTGATTTGACGTCAATATCTGTTATGTGGCGAAAAGCTAAATACTGCGCAATACATTGTATGATTGTTTCGGACGGTGAGAAAGGTGAACCACCTACCAATGCTGTGCGAGCGGAAGGATAAAAAGCGGCTTGAAAAACACGTTGCACAGAACTCACCTCCATGGATGCTTCGGAACTTGGTCGTTGAGGCGTTTTCCCCATCCGTGAACGTATACTTTTTCCAACCCAAACAATATAATTAAGCACTCCTATAACACGATTTGCAAACCTGCATTTTACCAAAACAAGTTGTCGTGAGTTAATAGACAAAAACACGTTCTTGCTACCAAGGCGCAGTCAGTAACGAGTGAAAGGAGACATTTCAAACACTAAAAACAAAAGTTTCATTTCTTGTTACGTATTAATGGTTTTTATACACTTAGATTGAGGAAGCAATCTCTCATTGGACAAAAACGGACATAGGGATATGTTGCACGCTACTAAAATACTACTCTGTGCTTCTGCGAAACTTCATCAGATTTCTTGTCTATTGAACTTCATTTGTATGAATTTTCCATTGCTTACTTGCAATTGCTGACGGCAAAAATACATTTCGGTGGAAAACGATTCATTTTATTTTTATATATCGTAGGCTACGGTATTTTATTTCAATATAGCTTATGATATTCTCTATTAATTGAGGCAGTTGTTGGGAAAAATTGTGAAGGTAATGGCGTAAACAGTCAACAAAGCAGCTGTGCTGGACTATAGTTTAATGACTAGCTGCTAAGCTTATTGCCACCGCTTAACAAAAAGATAACGCTCGTCTTCCACTTTAATTTAACATTGTACCGTATTCTTTCTTCAAAGAAAATATTCGTACAAAAAGTGTTTAAAACGCTGGTGAAATACAAACTTTTGTCAATGGCATGTATTGACGGTAGATGTTGTTTTATTTTATTTCGATATGAGCCTTTAGCTGATGCTGCACTCTACTTATAAGGCAATATTTAGAAAAATATTATCCCGAAAAGTGTTCAAAGTATAATTTTATTATTATCAGCTCTAGTTTATTTCAACTTGACAGCAGTGTAAGCTGGAGTTTGATGCATTTATGACGTAATAGTCACTCGTTCCGTGGTGCTTCAAGGTTCTTTTGATGACGGAAAAAGTCATTTCGTTGGAAAACGGCGCTTGTGTACCATTTTATTTCGATATGAGCGTTTGGCTGATGCTGTACTTTAACCATAGGGCGATTATGAGAAAAATATTAGTCCCGGAAAGTGTTTAAAGCGTCAAAAGAATTTCATCGTATATCATAGTTCGGATTTAATTGTTGACGGAATAACTTATTTCGATGGAAAACGGCGCTTATGTACCATTTTATTTCAGTATGAGGGTTTAGATGATGCTTTACTCTACATATAGGGCGATTTTTAGAAAAATATTAGTCCCGGAAAGTGTTCAAATATAATTTAATTATTATCAGCTATAATTCATTTTGAGCTAACAGCAGTGGAAGCTTGTTTTTGATGCGTTTATGACGTAAGAGTCACCCGTTCAGCATTGCTTTAAGGTTGCTTTGATGACGGAAAAAGTCATTTCGTTGGAAAACGGCGCTTATGTACCATTTTATTTCAGTATGAGGGTTTAGCTGATGCTGTACTCTACCTATAGGGCGTTTTTTAGAAAAATATTAGTCCCGGAAAGTGTTTAAAGCGTGAACAGAGTTTCATTGCATCTCATAGTTCGGTTGTAATTGTTGACGGAATAAGTCATTTCGTTGGAAAACGGCGCTTACGTACCATTTTATTTTAGTATGAGGGTTTAGCTGATGCTTTACTCTACATATAGGGCGATTTTTAGAAAAATATTAGTCCCGGAAAGTGTTTAAAGTATAATTAAATTATTATCAGCTATAATTCATTTTAGCTAACAGCAGTGGAAGCTTGTTTTTGATGCGTTTATGACGTAATAGTCACCCGTTCAGCATTGCTTTGATGACGGAAAAAGTCATTTCGTTGGAAAACGGCGCTTATGTACCATTTTATTTTAGTATGAGGGTTTAGCTGATGCTGTACTCTACCTACAGGGCGATTTTTAGAAAAATATTAGTCCCGGAAAGTGTTTAAAGCGTGAACAGAATTTCATCGCATATCAAAGTTCGGTGGTAATTGCTGACGGAATAAGTCATTTCGTCAAAAAACGGCGCTTATCTACCATTTTATTTCAGTATGAGGGTTTAGATGATGCTGTACTCTAACTACAGGCCGATTTTCAAAAAAATATTAGTCCCGGAAAGTTTTTTAAGCGTCCCTGAATTACGTTTTTTGGGGAACTCTCTAGTACGCTGTGATTTATGTTATATGAAGGAATATTTGGTGTGACATGGCATTTAAATGTTTGCCCTAATAATTGTTTTGACAATTGACATATAATTTGTTTTTCCGGAATGACAGGATTATGCAAAGTCTGAAGTAAAATTGAAAATATTATGTGAATGTTGTGGTAAGTGATGCGGAACGCTTTTATAAATTTCTTTTTTTTTATTTCGCCAGAATGACAATAGTGTTTTATTAGCTTCTGTGGACCTGGACACACATGAAAAACATCTGAGGGCAGTTTTTCAACGGTTGAGTGACCACGGCTTTGTCCTGAACGCAAAGAAATCGCAAACAAAACAATACTGGAGTATAGATGTTTTCCACTGTATAATAAAACTTTTTCTGAAAAAAAAATATTGTGACGGCAGAATTTGCGCGTCTGGCACCGCGCCGTCGTCACACTAGGAAGGAATCTCAATTCCCGAAAACGCGTGTATTTGGCACACGGACACAGACACCTTGACAACATGCACATGCACACGTACACGAACATGTTGACAACACGTACACGGTTTTGTTGATAAAAATACCCTTACCGGAGTTTTGAACCAGATTACAAAAACCTCGACAAACCAATCCGACTAATATTGCTTACACAGTCTTATTCAACCTATTCAAAGGCAACTTTAGCCCCAGTAAAATAAACTTGACGACAATTACAGTACGCTGCACGTGGCACCTTAACAACACAGTTTGACCAAGCAATGGCTGAAGGAAAAAGGTTCTTTTTCAGTGTGATATCACATAAAAGGCCAAGTTGGCATTGTGTTGAGATTTAAACCCGTAAAGTGTGACGCAGCGTTACGTTGTGCAACCGCCAAAGCAATATTGGAGTATAAGCAATATTGGAGTATGTCTTCCACTGTATAATAAAACATTTGCTGAAAAAAATACTTTTTATCGAAATGTTATATACTGCAAAATGGACAAGTGCTCAAATCGCAGAGTTACATACGTTGTTCAACCGCCAAAGCAATACTGGAGTATAGAAGTTTTCCACTGTATATTAAAACATATACTGAAAAAAAAAATTTCTAAATGTTACGCGCAGCCCGCATGTGGCGAGGGCACATTTAATGGCAACTTCTGTTTTGCGATTTGCCGCTGAGTCTGTGACTAGGCAAACCATGTCGTCGATAAACCGACGGAAACTGTGTTTCTTAAGGATGTGTGTCACCAGTGGTTTTTGGCCTTTTTAAACTCGCCGAACCCCTTGGATCCTCTGCAAGCACTCGTCGAGCCCCGACAACATAAAGAACAAGATAAGCATCAATAGCAAACGAAATGAAATCAATATAACACAATTTGAATGAATTTGGGTTACTGTGTCCAAGTCATTTTCGCATGCAGGGCTATTATGTTTTTTGTTTTACCGCAACCAGAATGCAATAGGGTTTAAAGATGGATCGGGTAGAAATTACTTTCTGAGATTTTGAATTCGCATAATAATTCATAATTAGACCTATGACGCGCGACGTGAGCTTTGAATACCAATGGCACCAGTAACAGATATTTATAGTCGTTAAATTGCAGCTGAAAACGAGTGCCCGTTTTTTATGTGAGCCGGACCGGAATCTGCACCAGTTATTTGTAATATGACATAACCTAGGGATGTGCCAAAACAGAAAAGATTCGGATATAATCGAAAAAAAATCACAGTACGCGTCGTTGATATTTTCACTATTGCAACATGATTTTGTTCTGATATCGTTATATGTGCGTTAAATATGCCAGTGATTGCTTCGTATAATCCCATTTTCGTGTACAAATCCCATCAACAATGCGCGATTCTTAGCATCGTTGCTTAAATTTGATTAAAACACAATAAACGTAGGATTCGTGGTCAACTATTTATTGCCTGACAAATAAACACACTTTCTATCAACTAAAATTATAACCTAGACGATTTCTATTTATATTGCACAATTGTCAAAAAAGAGTGTGAAAAACAACACGCAAATAATATTTTTTTAAACTATTTGCATTTACTCTGTAGGTCTGCGAATAATATCAGGGCTAATATCCAACTCTCCTTCAAATGATGTCACTAACGACTTTGAACAAGATGTGGCTAACATTGAATGAAGATGCTGATGTTATGTGCCATCCTCAAAAATACTCTTTCCGAACAGAACATCCCTCTTGTAGCAGGCAAAATTAGTTTTTTGGGGCTGTTGCTTTTGCTTCCGTTTGGTTTGTGCCTTTATAGTACTTGGTTGTATTTGAAAATCTGATGAAAAAAATTTTTCTAAAACACTAATTGCTGTGAATGAAGTCATCTTGCAAAATTAAGTAACAATTAAAAAATCTCATTTTTTATCAGTGGACCATTTTAGAACAATGTTTACTGAAAAAGGTTTTAAATTACCTTTTTGTGTTTCCAGAGTAGTCATTATAAGTGAAAGTGGAAGAAACTTTGAATTCAACATTGTTAAGGTGTTTTCCAATGTTTTGCCCTCTTTATGAAACAAAAATACTGAAGGGATATTTATTTTTGTATGACCATCACCAGCCATGGCAAAAGGTTCACTACTGCCAAATGAGGAGTCAGGGTTGTTATCTGTGAAAGTTTGGTATAATATTGTAAAAATTACAATAGTTTAATAAGAACTTTACACAGCACAGCATACTCAAAATTACATTATGCTTACAAGGGATACAAACAAGTTTTTTTAAAAAATAGCCCGTTTATTACTTTGAGTGTGTATCTAGACCACAAATTGCCCCTCTAACCACTGAGCTTTTCAGACACTGGGCCCCAGGGTTGCGAGTTCAAACCTCATTCAGAGCTTGATTATGCTCAAACTTGTAAAGAAAAAAGTGGCTGACCCAGCTAGCTATGCAAGTAAACTTATATTGCTTAAAAGTTGGTTACAATTTCTGTACAGAATCGATAGGATGAACAAGAAATAACAACATAAAATTGGAAAAAAATAGGTCAGTGATTATAACCCATTAATCATTTTTGCAAAGTTTGGATAATTTCAATGCAATAAAACAGAACATATGAATGGGTTAAAATGTTATTTGATTCATTTTACCCCATAACAATGAAAACAGAGAGAATACCAACACAAAACAGAAGATATCATTCATTTTTGGTTTTAACTAATCTTTTTTTCATAACAAAAATATAAATAATACTTCTGCTTTAATTATATTTATCATACCAATAATCACTACTCCACTGCCACCAGCTTTTTCCACAATTTCCACTTTGGTAATAAACATACATTGACCTCGTAAAACAATAACTATATGATCTTTAATTTCATCAGCATTTTCCAATAATGAACAAGCATCATATGGTTTTGCAAACACAGCTTTACCAGAAACCTTAAAAGATCAAACAATGTATTTTTAGGGGGTGGGGGTAAGCTATATGATCCAGCAGGTGGATAATAAACTTCACAACAAAACTTTTTCCAACTTCCTGTTTATAATAAACTTGTGGAAATTGGAAAATAATACCTTTTACTTATTATATCTGCATAAAGAGTATTGGCACCTTCGAAAATTAAATGATTTATTTGCTTGATATTTTACAAGCATATGAAACATTCCTCCACGTCTTCGTGTAAAATAATGTTTTTGTTATTACTAAAGGGGCGAAGACTCTTAATGCCAAATGAGAATATTGACAGAGAATGATAGGACTTCTGCTTGATCTACCTGATCTTTTTTCTCGAAGGTAGGCCCGAACTGTGCTGGTCCCCCTTTTAAAACATCATGCATTTGATTCAAAGATGATAAATGAACAAAAATTGTCTGGGGTTTTATGTTGCTTGAGGTTTTTTTTGACAGCTCAATCATTTCTTGCATAAATATAGCACCTTCCTTTAAAATGATAATAACAGCAAGTTGGAAACTTATTAATAATATATATTCATAACACATCAACAAGACAAGCTTACAGCAGCGTCACTTGCAGTTTGGGCTGCATTAAACTGTTGTACAAGTTGTACTTTTCCATCTGGAAGTCGAATAACACTAATTCCCATTTTGTTTAGTAAATATTTTTGTTTTTCGTTTCCTGGAACAAATTCGTGAGCTTTCAGATAGCTTGATCTCTCCACCAACTTCAATTCATTTTGATCCTCAGATAGGCTACTTGCACAACACTTTTGTCATATTGCTAGCCAACCAGGATAATTCATATATTTTTAGTTAATGAGTGCAGCAAACAACACATTTTCTAACATATTCACAAAAATGAATGGTATTTTATTAAGTAGTCAGTAATGTGAAACTTGTCAACATTAATAAATCAGCTGACTTCAATTTGAAACTTCTGAAAGTTTTAAATTTGAAAAAAGTGGTAAACTATACAACATACCACTTTGACTGTTGGTTCATCATATCTTTGCTACCAATATTCACTTCTTTGCGAAGTTTATCTGCATAACTTGAACCTTGATAAGCTGAATTTACACATGACCTTTCAAAATTAGAATCAACATTTACTGGTGAAATAATCTGAAAAAAAAGAATACATTGTTACCTATATAGCAACATTGTTAGTTTGGTCACATTTTTACTACTTTCAGGTAAATCCTATCAAGTAACATGATAACATTTACATTAGCAGTAGGGATGGGCAATTCAGAATAGCGAATTCGGAGGATTCGAATCTTAAACTATCCGAATCCAAATTGTCTTCAAACCGAACAATAGGTTTCGTTATTTACCTTCTATGTAAGTAACTTTCCGTATTTGCGCATGCAATAGTAAAATTAATATAAGCCGCCCTCGAATGCAAGCCACACGTAAATGTTAAAGGTAAACTTTGGTGCCCTGCAATAATTGTCAATTAATCTGTCGTTTAAAATTGTCAGGTACACCGATAACTGTGTTTTATAAAACGTATTGGTACGGCAGTGCGAGTTAAAGGTGAAGTTCAATGAAACTCGAGTTGTCGCTTGGCAGGCAAGCACGTAGAGAACCTAAATATATTACAGTGCAATAAATATTCTTGATTGTGCTTTGTTGTTGGAGTCATGTAAAAAAATCTTTTATGTTTATTGTGCTTCAGTACACAAGCTAAAACAAAAACAGAATAGGATTCGGTATTCTAGATTCGATTTAACTATTCTAGAATAGTGTATTATTCTATATTGCCCATCCCTATTAGCTCGATGACATTTACTCATAATAAACTAGTTACTATTTAAAGTAACTCTGTGGTAATTGTCAAACCACAAAATGGAAAATTACCTCTTCAAAGGATATGTTGTTCTTAAAACTTTTTTGCAGTGAGAGTTTTAACGGCAAAAGATGTGCTTCCGTTGTAAAAATATAGTTTTCAATTTTTATACCTATGTCATCATTTTCAGGAGTAAACAATAAATAAAGATACTTGAACATCTCAGCTAAGAAGTAAGAATCCATTCTATCTTCATGTTTAAAAGTTCGAACATCCTAAAAAAAATATGTGGTCATCACAATTTAAACATGCATCTCACTAAATACCTTAATTCCAGCAAAACCACATTTTACTCTAGCCTTTCTCTCCAGATTTTCCACTATAGTTTTACCAACTTCAATATAGTATGGATCACCCGTAGCCTGTGAAAAAAATATGATAAGCAAAATTGTAAAAAAAATTGTTGGTTTTCTTTTTTTTTCAGGGTTCAATGTAGTTCAAATCCATCATGTATGATTTGAAGAAAAATAACTGATGTCAGGATTGTCTGACTACTCATAACAAGTACATATTGGTATATAAGCATGTATATGTGGTTGCCTGACAAGTTGTGCGATTGCGCACCAGTGTACCTTGGCCACAATACACCCTGTGAAACCGCTGAGCTCCTGTAGCTCAGTTGGTACAGCGTTGGGCCTGGTTAGTCCAGGGTCGTGAGTTCATACCTCACTGGGAGCTTGATTTTTCAAATCTCGCACAGACTTGTCAGGAAAAAGTGGCTGATCCAGCTAGGCTGCAATGCCTGAGCTGTGAAGCCTGTAAACCCAAACATGTACAATGTACATATACTAAACATACTTTGTACAAAAGGTAAGTACTCTCAGCAAATTCTGGCCTTAATGGATATTGACCCCAGTAAATGTCAAATGAAGTTGTAAACGCTTCAGGAAGAAAAGTATGACGAGTAAATACTTGATACAATAATTCGTGAGTTTTTATTGCTGAATTGACATCTCCCTTTAAAACCTGTAAAAATAGAAGATAAATAACATTGTACAGATTATGTTCACATATCTGTGTTTTTGCCTACCTGTAGACCTGGCCAAAATGCAGAAAGTGCATCCACAAAATGCCGAGCTGATGTGGTTGGTTTGTGCATTAAAACATCAATTAACAATGGAGTTTGATTCATGTACTGTTTTATAGCCTACAAAAAATTCAGATAATATGTTTATAACATGTAAATATTTCTTTTCTATAAAAATTAGGCTACAGCCAAGGTTGCCATGCAGTCTTTATTTCCATGATTTGTCTTTTTTCTTAAGGTCAAAGAAAATACGACCATCCATATTTGTAGGTTTTCTCCTTAATTAAAGGCATTTTTAGCTGCTTTTGCCACAAGTGTTCACTTTCAATATGTTTTGACTCATGGTAAATGCAGGCCTTTTCTGTGCCAACAAAATTTGTTTGCAATTTTCACACTACAGTTTAAAGGTTGTTGCGTTTATATTTTGGAAAATATAGCATCATTTTATGTAGCATGGCAACGTTTCATGCAAATGCCCACTGTGCAGGTCTTTACTTCGCAATCATAGCTATAGTATGAAGTTAATTAGGTTTACAGTCTTCCTGAGGTCCTGTAGCTCAGTAAGGAAAGTGTTGTGAAGTGTTCAAAACCCAAATTATTACTAATAATATATATTTGGGTTTATTGGTAAGATTGCCGCTACATTACAATGCAAAGTTCCTGCCACTTGCCTTGTGACGTTTGGTGACTGTGACATAACAGTGCTTGCGAAATGTACGCCAAGTTTTATTGTTCAGTTCAGGTTCTGTTGGTGTAATATGTTGTGTTTCGTCAGTTTAACTTAAATTTATCGAACTATTTATTCTGCAGCTGGGTTATTTGATTGACAAAGTGTCCCATAACTATTTTAAAGGATACCTTTAGGGTACGAATTAGCAGTTTGCAAATTGCGAACCGTTTTCGGAATTATTGCGAAACAACTCAATAAAGCTGATTATAATTTAGGAGCTGTATTTTTGCCCGATTCCTGTCTACATGTCCTTGCTGTAAAACTTACTAATTTTTCTGTCCTTTTTTATTCCACTATTGTTAACACAACTTTCATTTAATTAATATATTTGTGATGACACAAAGACCTTATTTAAACTTTCATTGTTTAAACTATGTTAAGTCTCCATAGTGTTAATCTAAATGCTTGTTGCTTAGTCAATGAAATGATAGCTATGTATTCTGCAAAGGTAGCTACAGTCTGCAAGTGGGAAAACGAATTCGGGCTTAGTTTTCAGCAAAACATTGTAAGTGGCTAAGATATACACGTAAAATGTCAAGTTCGTGTTCAAATGATTGTACAAAGTCGATGGAAAATTACAGTGCAGCATGGTTCGCGCTTGGCTCCGAGTCAGTCTAGCAAGACAGTGTGAAGAAGCATGTTGAGTCTGCTTCTTATGTTATGGCCGTATATATAAAGATGTCTGAGTACTCGGTCAGAGTCCTTTTTACACTACAGAATGTAAAAATGTATTGCACATTGTCGAGTTGCACCTTTCATAAATGCAACACATCAACACATGAACGTATGTTTAGTCATCTATCTCGCGGTAAAACTGATTGATGCAACAGACTTGGATAAGGCCGTTTGAATAATGGTTGAATTTGATTCTTCGGATTCTATTAACTACTGGAAAAAAAAAGTTCGCTGGTTTACTGCGGCACATCCACACATATCCCAGCAATAGAAAGAGACAGCATGATGACGATTCACAATCCGTTCATGAATAATTTTTGTGGTTACATAATAAGAATTTGGCAGGTTTTAATTGTTATGCACAATCACGTCAAAACCTCTAAATTTTAAGCATTGGAATTAAGGATGTAAAGTTTTTGCGATACGTTTTTTTCCCTTTAATTTGAACTGTGACTTCTTGGTTTCTGTCGCCTAAACCTCAAATAGTTGGTAGATTGTTATTGGATATTTGCTGTATTGACAAAGTTTTAACAAATGATTGTTTATAACAGATAACAAACACAGCTGCCAGTAATTTCTTAAAATGTTACCCAAGGAGGGGGATTCGTTTGTAAACGACTTGGGCCTGGCTCTTTAACTGCCTTACTTTTTGTGTGAGCTTGAGAACCTGAGGAAATGCTGTACCCCAAGCAATTATTTGATCTTTAACCGGTGGAGTTGCAGAAGCATTTTCTGACGGTGGTAGACGTTATCATACTGTACCATCAAGTTTTTAACGCTGTGTAGAGTTGACCAATATGTTTTGCGCTCTCACTCTGAAGTCAGAGTGGCATCTCAGTGCACACTTTAGGGCCTTCTAGGTAAGATCCCGGCTTATATTCGGGTACAGAGAAACGATGTCCCCGGCAACAATATATAAATCCTCAGCAAATGCTTGAAAGTGTGGGTTACTTTGTTGCCATGCTACCAATTTCGTCAAGCAGTGTTGACTGTCTTGGCAGTACTCGTATATTGTCGAGCAGCAAAACGTGATACAACGGGTCCCAGTGGATGCTCAAGAAGAGGTGTGGCACGAGAGGTGCGCATGTTGCCAGCTGATTGAACCAGTTCAACTGGGATGTCATAAATATGGACGCTCTTGAGTTGTTCAATTGATAGTTTATGCGTCTTAAAAAGTGGATATGTATAAGCAGGTTTGTTATTGCAGAAGTACTTTGCTGTTAACCCTGGGACTTTGTGTAACAGACCTGGTTGGCCTCGGATCTACACTGCTCGAACTGTGAAAGTTCTCTTTTCATGATGTAGTTAAAATTTAAGTTGGTGTGTATTTTGTCAATTTTAATGGCTTTGGGTCCAAAGTTCTGTAGTTTAGCTTACACTACATCCACATAAGCACGAGTATCTTTCTCGAGATCTTCCTGTGCCGATCTGGAGTGTTTAGGGATACACAGCTTTGGTAGCAAAGTGTACTCCCATTCTGCAGCATCTTTGTTGACTTTAAAGATATCTGCCCACTCAATTCATCTGGTGTATGAATGGAGGTTCGCCCACTCCACTTCCTCGCTTTTGTTTGTCCATTTGGGGGTTGACACTAATTGCAGCCGAGCTGTTTTCCCCCTACGGTATCTATTTCTATCTCATTTGTTTCTTTTCTGTTGTTTAGTCGCATTTTCATCAACGTAATCCGCCTATTTTTACCTGACATTGTGTTGTTTCCATGACAGCCATTGAAGCTTGCGAGTGTAGTATATTTTCTTTCTCCGGTATCGGTAGAATTAGATTTTGTGTAATACCTTCAGTTTTATTGATGTTAAAGTCACGGAGCTGCA
Source organism: Ascidia mentula (assembly GCF_947561715.1). Classification (NCBI taxonomy): domain Eukaryota; kingdom Metazoa; phylum Chordata; class Ascidiacea; order Phlebobranchia; family Ascidiidae; genus Ascidia; species Ascidia mentula. The sequence goes on along the minus strand of NC_138574.1, from coordinate 6,663,154 downwards.
ATTTAATATTTCGCGACTGTTGTTAGCAGCAGATCAAAGTCAATGCCTCTCTTCTAGCTTAAAGACAGGAGAATTCTGGATCAGATACACTCCTTTAAAAACCAGATCTTAACCTTTGTAGCCACTAACTTGAAGTGCTTCTCGATGCCATTCATAAAGGAGATTTCTGCCATAAAGTGTGGTAAAACTTGATCTCTAAAGTGGACAGAATCTAGCCCCTAACATCAAACTTTTCTTCCGTTAAACTGCCAAGCACCTGTAGCTCAGTTGGTGGAGTGTTGGGCCTGGTTATCCCAGGGTCAGGAGTTTAAACTTCACCTTAAGCTTGTTTTTTAAAACTTACTCTAACTTGTCAGGAAAAAGTGGCTGATCCATCTAGTCTGTAAGCCTGGACCGCAAAGCCCGTAAACCTTATGATCGAGTTGATAGCTGTGATCACCAAAAATCATGCCGTTGCATGAAACATTACTGCAGGGCATAATTGATTCATATGCACATACCAGGTAATGAGCATTAAATCTCTCCAGGAGCAGTTCATCCCCAAGAAATATATATCCCTTCATAAGATATTCATAGTACGAATCGATTCCTGCTCCAACTCCACTCTCCTTTCTGATATTTGAAAAAAAAATCACTTAGTTATAGGTTTTCATTTGTGTATAAAACATGCACACTAAATCTTGATTACCTTATCCATTCTCCATTGTCTATGCTTAAAACAGTACCCATCAAATCAGTTGATCTTTGCCGTCTGGACCACAAATAATCCATGGCTCTTCTTGCACAGCTCTCATAGATAGGGTTACCTTAAATATAGTTTGCATAGTCAATTGGGGTAATTAAAAAAAAATTACACATTTTTAAAGAAAGTCTCCAGTTATTTGTTGTTTTTGTGATAAATTAGAGGTGTACCCCGAACCAAATATATTTGCTGATTATTGGCATTATCATATATTCATATAAACGCAAATGACTTTGAAAACATGATTTCTTGGGTTTAATGTAGATCCTTAAAAACAAACATAAAACTAAACTCTCACACAAAATTCATTCAAAAAAAAAGTTTCTTAATGTAGCCGTTACGTTGATGATAATAAAACAATATATGTCCCATTAATTATCTCAGCTGATATTTTTGTTTGGCAACCTCAAAATTACATTAGGCCCATATAATGGGCTTAATTAAGGCAGCACCAATCCATGCGACCAAAATTTTTCAGAGGCCAGTATTGCATGATCCTGTTTTTGTTTAAAATCATCTGTATATTGCTTTAGTTATACACAGGCTAGATCGCCACATTCTAATGGGGGAAACTGTAACAAAACTCCAGTGGAAGGTTTGTGTCCATGATGGGGTTGTCATGGGTCAAAACATGGGCGCAATTAGCTGGGCTGGTTTGGTCCCTTTGTTATCTGAATCTGCTGTTACAGCGTGACTAATCACACCCCCATTGCAGCATAACAAAGATATGTATCCACAACTTGATTAATTTGATATGTCACAACTAAGTGACATAAATGTGATACAACAGTACAAGTCTTAAGGATATGGTTATTTCCAACCTTATATTTTAATAATGAAACTGTTTGAAGAAAAATGTACTTTGTGATTTACAATGGGATTATTATTTTCATGTATCGACGAATTTGATCCTCCAGAGTTGCAACAGTTGGTAAGCTACTTGGTTGTTTTTTTTATCATCAGTGGCAATTTTATTAACACTACTGTCACCTTGCAAATGCTTAAATCTACAGATTCAAAAATATGGGCCATCCTTGCTTCCCCTTATGTCCTTCATCCCAGTAATATTACCATTTGCATGGAATGAACACAATGGCTAATTGATTTGTTTAGTGAACCCTCACAACATTGAAATGTCAATGACCTCTCTTGAAACAATTGTTTGGCGAACTGTTGGCGAATTTGTAACCCATTTGTAATAAGACATTATGCTTTAAATAACACTCAAGACTATTGACTTTAATCAAGATTGCCAGATGGTCAAAACTATGACCAAACCTAGTTAGATTTTTCTACATAAAAAGATTAATTTTTACCTGTGTATCTAGTAAGAGCAGCCATCTCCAACAACATTGTCCCAGCACATGCAGTACATGTATCTTTGTCTTGTATTTTTCTAACTGAACCTGTATGAAGGTTGATCTGCCAAAATATTGATTTTTGTAACTTGCAACTAATTGATATTAGAAGTGAAAAAAATACTAACACTACCATTATGGTAGGAATGCTGTAAAGTAACAGAAATATTAATCTACACCAAAACCTTTAAAAAACATTACATGATGAAATATATGAAACATAAGCCAACATACAATTAAGTTCATGCACTATGGTAGAGCATGGCCTACCCATTTAAGTAAAGCGCTGGCACTGGTAACCATAGGCGCCTAGTTTTCATTTTCCCAGGGGGGGCGGCTATATTATGACGTCATAATTTGTTACTATGACATCATCAAGTATCAAAAAACTGTGTTTGAATTTCAATGCATGAGGTGTATTAGCCAAACGGGCGGCGTTACCGATGAACACACGACATCGACGAAGTACCTGTTGATGTTGGCATATCATACTGCGTGACTGACGTTGCAACAACCGATGTCAAGTACGCAAGCGAAACTAGGTCAACATTTTTATGTGCGTCGTGTAAGAAAAACATTGTTTTTAGGTGTTTTTTCATCGAAGGTTACGTATTCAACGAGTCACATGGGGCGGACAGCAGCGCATTATAGCCACTCGTTTTATTTTGAAAAACATGGGGGGGGTGCCGCCCCCCTGCCCCCCCGGACTAGGCGCCTATGCTGGCAACAACCCTTTCTATAAACTTACTCTACTAAATGGGATCCCAGATGTTGTATTAAATGCAGGAAGGAGTTTGTCACCAAGATTTTTTGCTAATTCAAGCAAAGAGTTGTTATACCATAACATTCGCCCATGTTGCTCTTTTATTTCTAGTGCCACACTGTGACCTCCAAGGAGTCCTCTAAACAGACTTACTTTGTCAATAATACAAGATTAGGGTGTAGAAAAAAAAAACAAAGTCTGATGTCAGCATTATATGAAATATTTGTTTGCAAGTTTTTAACTTAAATTTCTTGAGTTGGGACTTATATAAGAAAAAAAAATTTGAACACTGCACAAAATTTTCACACAAAGATAATAGGTTTTACACATTAACCAAATTAAGTATACACAATATCACTATGTTTTATTAGTTAACTTCTAGTTTAAAGTATGTATATAAAGGTTGTTTTTTAAAACTGTTGTAATAATTATTTATAAATAGGAAGAATTTACTGTGGAACATCCTATTAAAATAAAAAAATAAATAAAAGGAGGATTTTGTTTACTTCAGCAAATTTTCTTTTATTGTTTCAAGTAAACAAAATTTAGGAATGTCTATTCAAACGTTTTTATAGATTTAAATTGAGTAAAAATACATGTGCTTTGGCAAAAAAATGGAAATATATAAAATTTTAATGTAATCCCAATTTTTTGTCAAAAAGACCTTATGGTTTTTGCCTTTTATAAACCTATCAAAGGTAAAACAAAAAAAATCCTTAACAACATATGTTTTTTTCGAAAACAGACAAAAGCATTTCATCTTTCAATATATAACAAAATGTTTTTCATTCTATGATTGTTTTCACCTCACCCAAGCACTCTGATGATTGTCTCAAATACAGACACCATAACATCAGCATTGAATGACACATTAGATGAAACCTTCCGTACAGCCTCCTCAAACTCATCATAAAGTCCCAAAACAGCTAATGTATCCAAAGTGTCCACAAGTGTGAGGGAAAAACTAAAGCAATAACAAAAATTTATTAAGGTACAACAGCCCACTTCTTAACACATTTGCCATTTCCTAACATACAAAACATTTAAACTCAAAGAGGGAAAGCAAAAAGTTTGTTTAAAAGTTCTGTGGCGTTTAGCTAGACTGTGTAACGAGTCACTGCCGTAAAAAGTGATACCCAATCATAGGCGATCCAAGGGTTTTCCGAGGGGTCCAGACCCCCTTTGTAAATTTTTTTTGTCTGTTTTGATAGGTAAATTAATGCCTCTGTATTTTTTTTGTCAAAATCCCTGTGAAAACTTTCCGTAATGTTCACCTAAAAACCACATCACACTTAAACTGGCCATTGTTTCCCAAAATGGAGCATTGTTACCCAACAAGTGACATTGAAAGTTACATTGTTGAAATGGATTGCGCTTTGCCTGTGTGTAAACTGAATTGGTTTAGTTGGTAAACATGTTAAAAATAAGAATACAGTACGTTTATGCCAGAAGATCAGTACATTTTTAATTGCAATATGCCTGGCAGCAACAGGAATTTCATGTTAAAAATACTACACACTTAGGGATGGGCAATATAGAATAATACACTATTATAGAACATTCTAGATTAGTTAAATCGAATCCAGAATACCGAATCCTATTCTGTTTTTGTTTTAGCTTGTGCACTGAAGCACAATAAACATAAAAGATTTTTTTACATGACTCATACAACAAAGCACAATCAAAAAATATTTATTGCACTGTATTATATTTAGGCTCTCTATGTGCTTGCCTGCCAAGCAACAACGAAATTTTTTGGCTGTCAAACCTGCACGTCTCAGCACCGCATTTACTTGATTGCAAGCCGCGGCCTATAAAGTTGTTTTAGCTACCGTTTGTGATGCTCACAATCGAGGGTAACTAATATTATTTAATGTCAAGCCGATAATTTGTCTGCGCCTCCGAGTTTCAATGAAATTCACCTTTAACTCGCTCTGCCGTACCAACATGTTTTATCAAACACAGTTATCAGTGTACCTGACAATTTTAAACGACAGGCACCAAAGTTTGCCTTTAATATTTATGTGCGGCTTGCATTGTGGAAAGAGGTATAGTGGGCAACTGTATGCAAAACAGTTTTTCTGTGTATGTTTTCTTTGCGATGTAAACCCACACATAATCCTTTTGTTAGTTACAAATACACCCAACATGTTTTTATTTAAGTAATAGTAATAAAGCTACAACGCAATGCTCACGTTTGAGTGTTCCATAGTGTTATGCAATTGCACAAGCCAGAAAGCCACCGTTTATGTGATGATTCAAACACAGACATAGGTAAGTCATGATTCCAACACAGACGTAGGTAAGTCACGATAAATTAAAATCACAAAAACATTATGCAATAAACTCAGTGCCAAGGCAGTTCTTTTTGGTTATGGGGGTAAATTTTGGGGGGAATCCGGTGATTTGGGGAAAATCTTCATTTATCCACCTCTAGTATCTGTTACTTATGTTCAAGCTTCAAAGGTACTTGCGCTATTGCGCAAATCGTCACGTAAATGGCGACTTGCACAATTGTGCAACACCATGGAAAAAAGGATTAAATGCACATTTACATAGTCATAAAAACATACAAATACAAAACTTCTTTACATGATATGGCCTGCTGTGCCTCTTTGCACATCTGCATGTTACAAAAAAACTAATTGGTTTTACACAAAGAAAACTGCACACGGGCACTGAAAAACAACATTATGCCAATACATTTAACGAATAAAAGTGGCTTAGTAACAATGCAAAAGCATGATTTCGTTTTAAGCTAAACGTCAAAGAAAGTTTGCTGGTTTTCAATGGTGTTTTGACAAACAATATATGATTGCCTTTATTTCACTACTAAAACTGACAAAGTATTTGAAAAAAATGGGGGGGGGACTTTGATATGCTGTTACAAAATAATTACTAACTGAAACTTTCTTGTTGCATTACAAATGAATAATGACATTAAGTTTGATATGTTTTGTAAATGGTCTGTTAAAAGTGTGGTTTGGAATAAAACGGTTTGAAAACTAATTGTCAACAAGAAAATTGTTGGCGCCCGATCACAAGATCTTCGTAAAAACGACATTGAGAAGATTGGGGCTAATGCTGCAGGATTTGTGTGACCGATATGTTAGACTAAATAAGTTTACAAAAGAAATATTTGGTTGATAACAATAGCTTTGTCTCATTGTAGTACTGTGCACCGATAACTTAACATTGTTCACGCTGTAACATGTCGAACAGTGGTGCTGCATATATACCACTTCAAATAGTGAAAATGGCAAAAACAACAGACTGAACAACTAAGCGGCAATAACCCCCGGATAAATCAATATATATCTGTATTTACATGGGTCACTGTCCTTGGGACGTTTCAAATGTGTCGAAACAGATCAAAGATTCGGTTTTGAGAACCGAGTTTGCATTTTAATGGGTTTTGCTTTGGCCAGTACGGTCGGGTGGCCACCGTCATATGTGGCTTGTCACAACACATCACCTTCCAGTGTGATGCCACTTATTTATGTTACGTATACTGTTGATCTGCTTAATTGCTTTTTGCGCAAAATACATTTGATTTGATTTATTCACAAAATGATGAAAAAAACGTTTATGTGAAAAGTGTAACTCAGTTCTATTTATAAATGCACTGCATACTTCCAAAGTTTTTCATGCACCATAAAATTATGTAATAATTATTTAACTCCCGAGCGTCTATATATAGACGATTTTGCGCATGTCGTAGAATCCGAGCGTCTAGATATAGGCGGTAAATGAAATCGTCATTGCGTCGCGATCGTAAGCCTTGGCCGCGCAAAAATACATTCATTTGAATGTACTAGGATGGAAAAACAGTTCCTTGCGTCCAGAAAAGTCGACAATAACGTCAATATATATATAACGCTAATTTTTTTGCAAATTTTTGTTATTTTTTTGCACTGTTTTCACATATGCCGTTATAATGAAAATAGAATGGGTACTGTAAGTTCAGAGATCGTTTGAACCCACGACATAAAAATTACGAGCATATTGAATGTCCTGTGACATCATAAAGCGTGCGAAGCAAATACAAGATGATGGTTGTTGTGGCAGAACAGGAATAAGTTGGATAGATATTTTTGTCCAGTAATTAATCAGTTTGTACATGAATCAAGAAAACCTTGTACGGTGCAAATACCTAAGGCAGTTTTAGAAAAACAGATGCAAAATGCATTAGGAGGTAAAATGTGGCAAGTAGGGGGTATTTCTGAGACCAAACGACAAGAAAACGTTGTTACATTAATGGGTCCCAGTTGTAGTATCAGACCCAAATACCTTTTTTGCATTACAATATACATGGATATCACAAAGAAACCTTCATAGCCACAACACATTTAAAAATGCAATCTAATTTCTTCATTTAAAGAAAGGTTTGGTCACAAGGTCAGTCGAGCAACTTGCAGCACAACACGCTGATATTTTGTCTGCGGTTCTGAGTTTTAATGAAATTCATCTTTAACTCGCTCTGTCGTATCAATATGTTTTTTTATCAAACACAGTTATCAGTTTACCTGAAAATTATAAACGACAGATTTGTTGACAATTATAGTAGGGCACCAAAGTTTGCCTTTAACATTTACGGACGGCTTACATTAATTTTTTAACACCGTCGCATGCGCAAATACGGAAAGTTACTGTACAAAAAGAAGGTAAATAACGCAACCAATTATTCGGTTTGAAGACAATTTGGATTCGGATAGTTTAGGATTCGAATCCTTTGGATTCGCTATTCTGAATTGCCCATCCCTACACATGCTATCAGTAAAGTTAAAATTTTCCATAAAAGCACACTTGTAGTACTCCATTTGGTAAAAATTTGAGCTACTTTGAATAAAAAACAAGCTTTTGAGTATTTCGAATGCATAAATGGTGAGACAAACACAAGCAAATGGCATAGCAACAAATTTTGGAAAATTTGAGAAATTTTTATACAGATTTTGATTTATTATTGTTAATAGATGTTTGCATAATGCTTACTGCAGCATACTACATTTACTACAAAGCTTGTGTACAAAAAATTCCTCATAAGTAAGTTAGATATAAACAAAGTTCAGAAAAATAATTTTTGAAATTTTTACCATATTTGAGAAAAAATGCGATATTTCTATGGGCTGTTACATAAAAACAACTGCCACTGGGCAAGAATTTAAATTTTTCCCTGACCCCACATTACATACCAAAAATCTAACTATTACACCTCATAATTGGGCTGTGAGTATTTCAATTGCAATCATACCCAAAAACAAGCAAAACAAAAATTTTTTGAAAAGGGTCTAATCGGTGAAAGGCAAAAAAGTATCGAACTACTGTTCACAGCAAGCTGAAACTTGCCTAGATACAGCATAGGGGTTTACCCTTTCATTTACGATGCTGGTAAGCACTCTAATTTATACATTTACGAATTGGAAAGTGTTTGAAAATTGTAATTTTTGCTCAAAAATCATAGATTCTAGATCGCAGAAAATGCTGCGGGGTGGAAAGAGTTAAGACAATAACAACTCTAATACTCTTTGATAATTGATTTCAAATTCTTACTTCCCCAAGACGTCATCTACATCTCCACGAGAAGGTGTGATTCCACGAACTCTACCTTTGCATGCAATTGGCATAAGTTCATCTGCTGGATAAGCATTCTCCATGTATGCACCATACGCATGTTGAAACATTTCCAGAACCTTATCTCTGAAAGAGAAAAATTACATTACTCTGCTATCACCAAACACACAATTCCTCACAAACAAATTCTTCGGTATTGTTTCATTGGCAAATAGCAATCCAGACAAACAAAATTAACTGATAATACAAAAAATTAAAAAGATGCTGGCCAGTCTGCGCAATTCAGCAAAAAAAAACTCTGGACAATAAATAAGCACAATGGCAGGATACCCAAAAATACAAGTTAATGAATGAGAATGGCCAAAACAATACCAAATATCATACAACCTCAACTTAAGTTGTTCCATCCTTTGATTGGTAAATGGCTTCCATGCGTTCCCAACCAACAACAAAACAGCAGATAATGGTACAACCCATATAAAGCGCTTAAACAGAAAATAACTATTTCCGGACATGTTATGTACAATTTCAAGCTTTTTCTTCTTCCCAATTCCACGTATGTCATATTTCTCGCGTCATGATAAGCAGAGCACAAAAATGTAGACCAAAGAAACGAACCATAGAACAAAACAACTATTGTCATTCTGGCAGAATCCAAAATTATTTTTTTGTAAAATTTGTTCCGCATCATTGAGCAGCATTTCAGAGCAAAGTTTAGACTATACAATTAAGTTTATTTTGGGTTTATGTCATATTAGGTTAGATAACTACGCAAAATATTTCATTTGACAACTCCTTCTCAATCATACCACCACAGAATTTCCACGTATTCCATCAGAATGACCTGAAATACGGGTTTTTTTGCGCTTTTTTGCCAGTGACGTTACATTTAATCAAGTGCCAAACCACTTTCCGCTTCATAGGATTTTTTTAAATCTCAGTGTCTGTCAAGGATAGAGTGCAGAATAGCGTGAAAGTAATAAAAAATCGGTAGAGATCCCACGTATTCCATGAGAATGACCAGAAACACGGGTGTTTTTGCGCGTTTTTGCATTGCTGGCGACGTCACTTTCAATTAAGTGCCAAACCACTTTCCGCTTCATAGGATTTTTTTAAAATCTCTGTATTTGTCCAGAATTTATGTCGTCGCAAAATCTAATGGAGTGACACGCCCGTTTTTTCACACGATCTCATACATTTTCTCTTCTAATCACAATGTGTCACACTTATGAACTTGCAAAGAACGTTTTATTGTGCAATGTGCGTCCAATTGTTTTTCCTTTTTTTTGTAGTGAACATAAATGACCGTAAAGGTAATGCTTGTTAAAATACAAGTAAATATTTTGATTTAACATTTTCAAATGAAATGATATTTACCCTGAAAAATGGTAAATTTATACATTATGTTGATGTATCTTAGGTGAAAGTGATTCACAATTTTGACATCTTTGCTTCTTACACAAGCATATAAGAAACACAATTTTTATAGTGGCCTCTAAAGCTAAGAAACAAATTGGGTAAACAGGCACAATTAAAGAAGAAGCATTGTACGTTTATTCGGACAGTTTTAAATTATCAAGAGTTGTGATAACTGCCACATCTTTGGCAATTGAGTTCATGAACATTTCTGCATCATCTGTGGTTAGTACCTTCTGGTAACAGGATCAAAGATTGCTGAAATTTTCACGAGTTTGAAACGTTCGCTATTAGTGTACATGCACCTTAATAGGATACATTTCATGGCCAACCGTGTAATAAGTCAAACTCATGTACGCGTACCTAATTAACAAACATGCAACCTTTACAAATTATCTTGATTTTAAGTTATAGTAAACATATACATACTTTGTTTTAATGCGCATGGGCTGCCTATATTTAAGAGAATTATACAGCGCTTGCAATATGTTGCCACACAATAATTTTACAAAGTTTGCATCTCAACGTCGCAATTTAATTGTGTTAAGTTTGCCAAAAAGCAGAGTTGATTGCAGTAAAACCTCACGTTTTAGGTTTTCATTAGGGTTGCGAGACATCAAAGTAAACGGTGCGAACTACAGATATCCACAAGATGGATACATGAGTGATATTTGCAAAGTAAAAGCAGAAAACAAGAGTATATCGACTCCCATAAGCTTTGACTTGAAGCTAACTATTTGTTGTTTGAAATGAAAAAAATACGACGACGGTACTAATAATTTTACCTAAGATTATGACACTGTCGGCCAACTTAACATGCGCGCAAGTTACTAAGTTACAAGCACGTTAACAAGTTGCATGTTCGTTAATTAGGTACGCGTACATGAGTTTGACTTATGACACGGTTGGCCATGAAATATATCTTTTTAAGGTACATGTACACTAATAGCGAAACGTGCTGCTTATTAACGCGCGCGTACCTTATTATTCCAAATGATGTCGCTCTTATTCGGAATTTGACACTGTTGGCCAGGCTTTAAATAACGCGCACGTTATCTAAGGTACGCGTACAATATGACGAATTATGATACCGATGTCCCAAACAACATAACGAATGTGCTCGTTATTTAAAGCCTGGCCAACAGTATGTCCAAAACAACATAATATACGTTTAGGGTTTGAATGTGAAGTTGCTATTTGTCACGATGATAATGCTGGCGAATTGCCTTTAAATTGTCCGTTTACCAGTGCACTTGGCTAAGATGCAGGAAGATGGGTATAATTGTTTATTGATGAAATGTAACCAAATAGCATAAAATAACAATGGATTCAAATAAAATGGAATATATTTAGAAGAACGGTTAGAAAGGGCGAAAAGCGTTACCGTATAAACATGTAGTCTCGTGATATGCAATATTGTGTGAGAAAGACAGTGGGCTCGTAAATGAAATTTAAGAAAGCCCCAGCCCATTTACTTAGGATGAAGTATCCCTGTTACAAACAAACTTCCCGAACGATGGAATGCGATGACAAATTTTTATCAGATTGTCCCACATGCGGCTTTGTGAGTGTCAATGCAAATGCTTATCAACGCGATTGCGGGTACATTTTCACCCTCAAAACAATTACCCATATGTCAAAAGGCGGTTTGCATCACACGACCGCAATTTAAACCGAATGACGCCACAAAGTACTGAACCCTGATATTGGGATGTACTTCAATATGTGAAAAGAAGGTCTGAGAAATAATGTATGTTCACAGTACGTTTTTCACGCAAAAGTGTGCGCAATGCTAATAATAGGCCTAATGGCGACCATGCACATTCGCAATACAAAAAGGAAAACAAACGAGCCTTACTGGATGATGGAAGCAAGCTAGCTACCCTTGCAGACTGTCAATCGATTACCGTATCTATAGTGCTGAGAAGATTTGATACTTGCTGGACCTATGTTATAAATGTTTCTCACATTGCTCATATGTGTTTTGCATTCCACGGAAACTGATGACGCCCTTTATATGGCGAAATATAAATCTAAGCAACCTTCGTATCAAAAGGAAGTCAACATAAATGGTTACATGTACATGAAAAGACCAACAAACGCGTTTGGTGTGTGTATCAACATACTTTATACAGCGACGTAAATCGAAATTAAACATGCACAATATCGAATCAAGTCAACCAGCATGGGCAAATGGCATAAATTTTGCCAGGCAAATTGTGCACGAAACAGTGCATTGGCCAGTCAGCTAGACATTTAGTGCTGGGTGCTGTGAAAAATTTAGTTTAAAAAGCATCAAAATGTTCAAGGGGATGTAGCTCAAAATTGAATCACAGAAGTATACCTTAATTTGTGATTTTATGTTAGGCCCGCCTCTTGTCTACGCATTCAGGTCAAAATTAGTTGCAAGATAGTTGCTTAAAGCGCCCCCCAGGGGGCGTTTATCCCCATGGTCAGACATTATTTTAGCTAAATAGGCTGCAAAAAATGTAAGTTGGTTTTGCGAAATAATGAATCACAAAAACCTCACCCAATTTGCACTTTAATGTTGGCCTTGACCCTTTTTTTTGCAATGGCAAAAAAAATTGTCACAGTAAAGTTGCTTTGCCCCCTGGGACTGTTTTTGCTATCCTATAGGACAAAAGATCCTCCTGGAGGCTCCTCAGATCCTTGCTGTGTTTTTCCGGATGCAGCTGCAATCAATTTTTTTTCTCTTTGAATAGTACCAGTAGATCTTCATGGGTCACTGGGCACGGGAATTGTTGTTGTCAAAAAAGTAAATCACTCAGTATGGGTATTAATGCTGATAGCCTTCAAAACGTGATTTTTGGGATTTAAAACTGATGTGCGGCCTGAACACGAAAGACACTCACCGAGATGTGAATTTTTGCTGATACGTAAGGATTTCGCAGTGGGAAATTCACGCAAACTAAAAACTCTAATTGTTCGAAGTGTGAACTTGTGTTGACCTCGACGTGATTGTGAGAGAGGGAGAGGGAGAGGGAGAGAGAGAGAGAGAGAGAGAGAGAGAGAGAGAGAGAGAGAGAGAGAGAGAGAGAGAGAGAGAGAGAGAACAAGTAACAATGCCCCTCCATCTCACAGGGTCGTAAAACAGTAGCCTAAATTACTCGACTCAACGCTCTCAGCTCTGGTCTTGCTCTTGGCTCAACTTAGCCTCATCCTATTGCGGATTGAGCTTTGTGAGGATTTATCCTCTTTCATGCTCATCCTCTTTTATCCTCATCCTCTTTCATCCTCTAATTACCCGTTGAGCAAGATTTGTGAGCATCACTACTGGTGTAACGTACATTCGTATACTGATGATGTCCAGATCTAGGCGGAATAACCAAGTGGTACACGAATCATCGCTAACGTTGCCTGCTATATTTGTCCTAATTATGTATCTTGTAACCTTATCAATGACATCAGCAAAACGAGAGGATTGATGTAATGCGTGGAGCTGTATGTGTCATTATGAAAGCTGTGTCTGTGACAATTGACATTCCACCTATGGTTGTTGCGTTTCTTGGTCGTAAATCTTCAGGTATGCGCTTAAAGTGCACGGTTTCTTGGTCATGGCAATTTTGCGTAAGACTAATGGTACATTCGCAATGAAAATCTTTCCAAAGTATTTCGGTTCTACGACTAAAAATCGTAAACCTGCGGCGACCAAAAATTGTAAACCTTTTGCGCTGTAGCGATATTGACGCCACGTTAGGCGCTCGTGTCAAAAAAATGCATTGTTTACAAAGGAGAAGGCGCCTTATTTTGCAGATATCGAATAGTTTCGAACATAGGATCCACAAATTATGTTATCTCAAAGGTCGGGACAAGGTTTTACATCATACAAAAATATGTCACTGTGACTTCATAAATTCATTGGTTATTTGTCCCTGATTATGGGAAGACGAAAGGGTATAGCAGCAACGACACTATTCTGCACTGCGATAAGACGGGGATGGTCCGTTTCTTTGCCCAGTGACATTACATAACGTCATTTTGGGTGTGATGTCACAACTTTAACCTCATCTTTGTGTTGGGCAAGTGCCTAGAATACTCAAAAAAAATTTCTTTCTGCTTACGATCTGGTTGACAGTAGAAACGAAGTTTTTACGACATTTGGTGGTATCTACAGTTTTACGCGGCAACAACAGCAATATTTTCAAGCTTTGATAGCTGAGGCTAATCGCGCACGCAGTTCACCATTAATTTAATGTAATGGTCGAGTAGTGTCGTTGTGGGTCTATCTGGTGAGGGGTTCAAATCTCATTTAGCCAAGTCACGCGCTGTCGCGTTTAATTCTGTCCAACTGAAAATTGTCTTGTAAATTGCCCAGAGTAATGCAACAGGCAACTACCAAACGTCTTAGCAACGCCGAACCGCCTGGATCTGGACATCATCATTAAAAGAAATGTACGTTACACATTACGGGTTGCCAATACGTCGATCACGATTGATCATCTGATAGTTTAACTGGACGATCGGGTCTGATTTTGTTGTGATTTTCGCGAATATATTTTAGTATCGTTTAGCAACTATTCCCAAACTACATTGCGAAACTCGACACAAATCGAACGTTTTCCTGACGATCGTATTCCCTGCCATGATGACCTGATATATATCGTTGCATGAGTATATGGGCCGAAAGTCGCAAAAAGGAAACAAATGGCCGACAAAACATGGCGATTGATGGGAAATCAGCCCAGACAACTTGAACAGGACATGACCAGCGTGATGTCATTAAAATTATGAATCCATGTTAAGGGCAGCCCACCGCGATAGACACATCGGTCTTGTGATAGGGATAGCAACTACCTACACGAACATGTCAGTGCTCCATTCCTGAAAACAATCCACACGCAACCTGGGTCGCAGAAGACCTCGACCCTGAATACACTCAACATTGCAAATCCATTGTACAAGCAAGGGTCAAGCGAGGGCCAGTAAGAACGCACGGCTAACCGAAACGCCGATTTTGGCGAGAGACGTAGGTATGTACAAAAGTCTTTGTATGTATGTGTCTTTAAGCGCCACGCCCATTTTGCAGTAATTTAAAACATGCTGCTAATTATTGTTAGCAAGTTTAACCGCCTTTTTAGACGCTAGACGAAAACCTACTGCGCGCTTAAACGTTCGCAAACTGAAACGCTCGCATTTAAGCCCCACCTGTGATTTACTACAACGATATACTTCTCAGTTTGGTGCGATTCGCGAGATTGACCAATCCGAGAGATTTGCTTGATTCGCGAGATGACGAATACCGAATTCACTTGACTCCCTAATATGCAGAATCTTCCAGATGCCTGACTCTCAAATATACTATTTTCTTTGTAGGTTGGGTTTTTTTTCTCCCCGCCGAAGATAAACTTGGCTAATTTTTTTTTTGGTCTGGCGAAAGTGTTGAACATTTCACCGTAGCCGCGAGCGTCAAAATAAAAAACAAGCAAATGTATTCCAGGTTGACTGGATAGATTCACAATATACAACGCAGGGGGTCGATGACGTAACGAAGCGAGTTCGTCCGGTGCGTACACACCGCGAAACACAAGCGCTGTTGCCGAGTCACGTGAAAGTATGGCACCGATTTGTATCTCGTCCATTATGAAGCGAAGTCCGTTACCACGTTTCGAAAGCGGTCAATCGTTACCACGTTATCAAATTCACAAAATGCAATTATCGCTACAGGCGCAGCGAGCGCGTTTTTAAATCGCACCTCCAAGCGCACCGAATCGGAACGCCGGAGGTCAAAGGTTGCAAGGTCGCTGTGGTCGGGTGTCAAATCCACACAAAACAACGATATCGAATTGCCCCGGTTTTCATAATACGAATTGGTCCCCGTGAAAAGCGATAAATAGCTTCGTGTGTATTGACCGCCTTGAAAATCGGGCTTAAATGCGATGGCGGGGTAGATACAGCCATCTACGTGCAAAGCTAAATATGTAATGTTCATGTGTTTAAACTCAAAGGGATTTCGGTCGAAGGCCCCGTTGTAGGCTGCCGCGTCGACAAACCCGAACACGCATCTGACAGGGTTTTGGCCGGTCACTAGCGGTCGCAAACCGTAGTCATACTCCCGCTGGCGATCGTGAAAAACTTCCGATCGGCGCATAGCGTACTTTGCAGAATTGGATTGAAAAATCTTGTCATGTGGTCGGGCTTCGGCATACTTATGCCTTCTCCAACTGCCTTTACGATACACGGTAATACAGCTGGGCTCTCTTTCATTTCCAAGTCCGGGTGTGTATTCAATACAGGAGCACGTACAACAAGACTAACGTTGTCATGTGGAACTTTCCCATTTTGGATATGGGACGCACGATCTCGGGTAGCAGAAGACGTCGTCGGAACTTCTTCGGCAGCCAGCACCGAGGAAGTCGATTCTACTTCTGGGCTCTGACTATGGTTGGGCCCCTTGTCCGACGACGTCAGATCATTGGGTTCATCATTCAATATTCTAGCCCTTGCATCGGCAGCCTGGAAATCATATTTTGCCTTCCGCCTTTCTGCTTCCAAAGCAACCTTTTCCGAATCTGCCTTCTGTTGCAGAGCCACCCTTTCAAGTTCCGCCTTTCGTTCCACAGCTGCTTTTTCAAGTTCCGCCTTTCGTTGCTCTTGAACTAGATCGTTTTCTTCCTCGACCTGTTTTATACGAATCAATGCCAACTCTCGCTCCACCTTTGCCTCTAGGCGACTTCTTTCTGTGGCAGATGAGCTCGCCACAGACGAACGTGAGCGGCTGGACCGTGAGGATCTTAGCGAAAAATATGCTCACCGAAGTTTGCTGCCAGGAAGACATCAGTAAACCAGATTCAGTTCTTTTTGTTAAATTATTTATTTTCTATATTGCCTTATTCAAATAGAATCGATTAACTATTACTGCAGTACAATATACCTATAACTTTACAATGATTCTAACCTTTTGTAAACTTTGCGTATGAGCATTGAATGCAGCAAAATAGTTTGCAGAAATATTCGGCCGAAAACGAATAATTGCAAAAACCTTAGTTTCGGCCGACTAAATTCGGCAAATCGAACTTTCGGTACATCTCTACTATAAATAAACAATTTACTGCCGTAGGATCCGCTGTCGTTTCGGACCTAAGCCAGTCTATATGGATCAAAGGAAACGTCTGTGAACCGAGCGTTTCGCCTGGGTTTCAAAATCATGCTGTTACCTCGTAGGGTGGTTCAAAGTTTTGTTAACTGGCGATTTTTTTGTCAACTAACATCTCTCTGCTTTGTGGTGGCCAACACGGCCGCTGGCCACCTAACGTCATTTGTAACCTGTCGATACCCATCACCTCTCAGTCCCAGTGCGACGAATTTTAGGGTGTTTGGTGCAGTTTTAGTGGGGTTTTGGGCTATTCCAATTAGGTAGTAACTTGCTGGTGGGTGCTGCTGTAATTTATGTTGAAAATGGAGCAAAAATATCACCAGAGGGATGTTAGTTGACAAAAAAAAATCGCCAGTTAACAAAACTTTGAACGCGGGTTACTCGGCCGCCCTACGAGGTAGCAGCCTAATTTTTTTACACGTAAAAGTTCATAGGCTGACCTTTCTAACGATATCAAAATTTAAAAAAAAAACATATTCATAATCGGTTATGAATTTTCACACTGGAGTACTACCGTCGACAAGAAAGCCACGTTTGGTTGCATCTCTAAACAAAGAGTTGAGGAAGTCAGCTGAGGAAGTGGAACTTCAGTTTATTGAGGGTGACATCCCAGCCCGGGATGGGGAGGAGGAGAAGTACTGGATTCCAACCAACAAGACCTGCGGTCGTCCACCAAACTGCGCACCAGACGACAACGGAAAATGGCGGAAGCATCGGAGTCCGGATGGATGGTTGTAACAAGACGAGGAGGAAAAACGTCGGGGTACTCGAGCAGCGAGGAGTTTCGGCCAATCCCAACACCTAAGGAAAACCAGGAAATGAATCCAACCACCAAGGACACCGAGAAGACCAGCTCCCCATTGAAGAAGAAGTCTAGCGAGAGTTCGAGGAGGGAAAGCACCGATGATGGAAAGGTCGTGTCGCCGTCGAGAGAGAACGAGAGTTCGAAAAGGAGAAACCCCGCCCCACTTTCGAAGGGGGCAAAAGGACAAGCTCGAGGTAACCTAACAGTAGACATGTTTGTGTCAGCATTATCCACGTACACTTGCTGGTGGGTGCTGCTGAAAATTATGTTGAAAATGGAGCAAAAAAATCAGGCTGTATTTGTGGAAAAATGAATCGTTGAAGTGTCCAATCATTTGTGATTTTATGAAAGATCCATTTCATATCTACAAATTTTGATTAAAATTAGTCTCCGAAAAAATGATTTAGCCACCCCCCTAGGGCCATTTGTCCCCCTGGTTATTCAGTATTTTGGTTAAAAGAGTAACAAAAAATGGAACTGGATTTTGCAGAAAAATGAATCGTTCAACTACCCACTCATTTGCATTTTTTTGTAAGTTCCAACTCTTATGTATGCGATGGCATCAAATTTTTTATTAGTTGCTGAAAAACTGTCAAAGCCCTCCCCCAGGGCTGGTTATACCCCCCTGTTGGTCATATGATCTTCCAGGAGGCCCAACAAGTCCTTGCTCTGTACAGTCTCATCCAGGAGCAAAATTTTTTTTTTAACTTTGAAGAATTTTAGGTCCCTATGTAAGTCACAAGACCCATCAACGGTCATTGGGAAACAAGCGGAACAGTCACTAGATGCATTACAGCTGAGGGCCTTGAACACAGGATTTCTCCAATCTAATACCCATATAGGTCCTTCACATGGAGTATTGTTCATTTGAGTAGAGGGTTTTTGTGCAAAATAGGCCAGGTTATCTCACTGACAGCATCATTGCCAACAAAACGTCTTACTCTGAATATCCCAACACCGCTACTGCCAAGCTGATAACTTGTCCTTGTGGTAACCGATTGCTACATTAGGCTTGGAACTGATTGAGCCTCTGGCGTGGCGTGATTACGCCTTGTTATGCTTGTCAGCTCCCTGCTGTTCTCAGTGTGCAACGTTTTTACTTCGTCTTTCTTTTGCAGGTGTTATTGTTTGTTAGCTGAAGTTCGACTTTCTTGTAACCTGGATTTCGTTTTACATATATTTCCAAAACAAAATGTGACACCGCAATTTTAACAAGTTCGCCTTAAGAGAACCGTCTAGTGTAATTAACGAAAAGCAGTAACAAAACCTTTGCCAAAAAAGAAAACCAATGTTAATATTTTTGGTTGCTCTAGCTGCCCCCTGGTATGAATGCTCCCATTTGACTTTTCTAAGCTCGACAAAACCTTTCAGCATAAGGCATTTCTATTTTTCATTGTTGACTCTCTTTTCAGCTGAATCTTCTAAAGCAAACCAGGACCAGCTAAACTTACTTTCAATTAGTGTTTAAAGACTATATGGTTCTTGGCTGTCATGTCTTCATTACTTCATTACTATTGTCCAAAACATCATTTTTTCTATTGATGTTGTAATTTAATACACACCCTATTTGTACAAAAAAACAAGAATGACACAGGCATTTCATCTGTATTTGAAAACTTTAAACCAAATTTACATGATTAGCAACACATGTACATCACAAAAACAACACAACTTTCTATTTTTTTTTAGAATAATTGTACAGTAAAAACATCACATATTGGAGTTTTTTTGAGTTGTGTTTTTTTTCTGAAGTTGAATAACTCCATTACATTTTGGTTTGAAAAAATCCTTCAGAAGAAACAGTGGGCTCTTCCACCTCAAAAGAAAATGCTGAATCTTCAGATGTATTTACACTTTGACCTGTTAACAACATCATACAATCTGGTGTAATGTTTAATATTATTATTATTTACTGCGTAAATACCCATACTATTGCAATAATAAAGAGACTGGTCCATAGTGCTAAAAATGGCATTAAATATGATGTACAACTACCAATCTAAACTATAGCCTTGTGAAATAAAATCATTGTCATACTGATTTTGAATTACATCTCAGCAGCTGGATGTGCCACAAGACAAGAGTTAAATACCCCTTAAAATAGAAATACAGTAAATCAATTACCATCACCCTGGTGGTTTGCAACTCCAAGCTCCACGTTTTTATCTTCTTTTGGCTCCTTAAAAAAAGGAATAAACTTGTTGTTAAGAAATAATTTGCACATAATTTAACAATGCTCAAAAATAAACATTTATATTTATTAATTTTTTTCTAATTTCAGTCATAACTCAGTATATTTATTATGTTGCTACCAACATCAAGTCTTGATGCTTGGTGTGCTGAACCATTGCCCAGAGGAAGTCTAGCTGAATAGCGGGTGAAGCGCCGGTCAAAAAAAGTTACGTTTAATTGTGCCAGAAGGACAGATTATTAAAATAAAAATATATCAGTATATTTGTTTTACAATCCGGTTCAAATGTATTTAGTTACTGATGGTTAACTGGGTTACACATACCGATTGAGATATCTTTCTCACAAAAAGTAACAACTATGTTAAATTGCTATTTAAGATATGGTCCGACTTTGCAACATCAAAGGTTTAAAAGAAATTTCTTGTGAAACAATACCTCAGACTCTGGGTTGTATACCTCCAACAATCTAGGTCCTGCCAAACCAATCAAAAAAACACCAATTGGAGCAGTTATTATTATGACCAGAACTGACACTTGAAGAATCTAAAAATATCCAATGGTGGAATTTCACAATAGATGAAATATAAGCCTGTTTTTTACTATAGTTCCCCAGTTTATGAAGTTCACACAAGTTGTTGGCGTTGGAAAAGTATCATAGGCCTGGACACAACCTTCATTAGTTTGTGAACTGGAAGTGTTTGATGCAGTAGAAGTTGTCTCAAGTGGTGTAGTAGTAGTTGTGGATTCTTAGATACACAAATTACATTAAATCATTTTGGTGTTTATTCTAACATATGTTATACCGTTAAAGGAAGTTGTTCCATTGCACAAAGGTGGCCAAGTTCGCCCATCACATAGTGATTTGGAATAATCAAGGGCAGTGCCACCAATAGCAGCCTATAAAATACGATAAAAACAATCGATAAAATATGACAAAAAAAACGAAAGATTGAATGCACCATTTAGAGTCAATTTTGATTTTATGATATTGTACAGAAATTCAGCTGCATACTACACTATCCACCTGAAATTACATACAGTTATCATCTGGAGTGCTACAACTGCTGCTTTGTCAAATATGTTTATTGCCAAAATACACTATGGTATGTCTGGGAAGGATTGTCATAATATACATCAATTTTAGCTTTGTTACACACTATCAAATTGACCGAATTACAACAAAACATACTTGAACTGTTGCTTTTGGGATCCAGGCAATAGCAGTTAAAAATTTTTCCTTGTGTGTCCAGCCAAGAAATGATACAGCATTTCCCGCAACCGTAAGTCGAATTGCAAGACATATAATCATACATGCAATTGCAAGTCCTTGAAAAAATGTTAAAATTTTTTTCAATAAGTTCAGTATTCATATTATTCAGCATACCAACTGTGTGCGCTTTCATTTGACTGAGATCCACATTTGCCCCGGTTAGGCCAAATAACAATGGTTGAAACAAAAACCAAAGAGCTTTGTAGTTATGGCCAACAGCTTCCTAAAGAATGACACAATAGCAGGAAGAGAAAATAAAACTTGACATACTGTTGTCTTGCTTCATGTAATCTGGTCAATGCTTTAAAGTTTCCTGGGTTGTGGTTTCGGTATGCACATGGTTTTATAAATTTTCGCAAGAAATAGTTACACATAACTTTTATTTGGATTTAGTATTAAGTTTGCAAGTAACCAATAAATACATGTTGGTCAAACCAACTTCTCAAAAGGGAAAAGGCAATTTTAAATATAAAATCTAGTTGGTAAAAAACTAATCCAAATTTAAAAATCATCAATAAGATGAATGCACATTAAGTTCACTGGCATTGCAGCCAAAGCATTGCTGCCTCTTGATTTTCAGGTCTCACTTGACTTGTTGGAAAAAAGTGGTTGATCCAGCTTGGCTGCAATGGCAGTGAACTTAATAATTCCAAATTATAATAGCTGAAATTACCAGGTAAGGGCCTGCAAAGTGTAACAATCCTGACTTGTTATGGTGCCAGTGAACCAATTGATATTGCAACTAATGAGATCGCCAAGTAAGGACATACACAGTGCACTACACTTTTTTAGAGTTGCAGCTTTAACAAATTACACATGCAACAAATAAACAAAATTCAATCTGGTGTATATACAAAATTTCTGACAAACTTGGCATAACTAAAGGTAAATCGTAATTCTTTTCCAGTTGTGTGAAGGTTAGAGTGGCCTCAAACTGCCCCCATGCTGACTAACATTGTTTATTTTCAGATCTTTCCATAAAATACAACAAAATCTATAAGCACCTTTGTATAAATGTTATGCCATTTTCTGGTGTTTTGCTGCTTTAGAGAAAAGTAGCTTAGTTGTTTGGACAAGTGTAGCATCAGAAAGTTTTATGCATAGACAGGTCTTGTTTTCACTAGATTATGTTTCCCAATGGTCAAAACCCATTAAATGGTATATGTTCATTGGCATGTCCACTTTGGACAAGAGTAATAGGTTCTCTATTTTGAAAGTACTCAGTCCACATCTCTGAACAAACCTTGCTGACAGGCAAAGCATGCGAAAAAGTATTGTCAGAGCAGCATTATGCATATAAACTGCTGGTAGGAACAATATTATAATCTCAATAAAACTCAAATTTTCTAAAAGAGCTTTACACACTTCATTCAAATTTGACACTCACCATTTGTTGTGGAGGCCAACCAATTGATGCGACAAAAGAACAGGTTAATGTTCCTAGAGTTCCAGCACCAGGAACATCAATGATATTGGTTGCAAAAATAAGTAGCCATGAAGTTCCAACCAGTAAAATAGTCCTGTCTCTAACTACGTTATGCTAAAGACCAAGGAGTATAATTGTTTTAATCAAAATTGGTAACTGTATAAACATTTTTACCAATATGTTTATTAAATCCCAATAAAGATACATTTATCTGCATCTGATTTATGTGTTATTATAATAAATAAACTAAAGGTCTACAAACACATGTGCTTAAAAAGAATATACCATTTTGAGGTTATTTAAACCAAACTGGGGGTCTGTAAAGATATATTTAAATAAACAACTGTTCAGTTTCATACAGTGCGTAAGTAGAATTCACTGCAGTAATTTATAACTTGAGTGGTTTCATAAGCTGTACAATACGTATAGTGGACAATTACTTCACTTTTGAATGGTTCTTACACTATCTTTTATTTCAACGTTGTTCACAATTGTTTATTTTACTACGCGTCTATGACGTGGGAATTCACACTAATTGCCGGTGACATATTCTAAGGTTAAGGTCGTATTTGCTGTTTTGTGGAGTAAAGTTACAGGTGATTGTGTGATTACATCAAACTAAATTGTGTGTCGAGTCCAGACTATGCGTAAACTCGGACTGAAGAGTTTGTCTAGCACAATATAGCTCTGTAAATAAACATGATTCGTTACTGTTGATATTGTTTTGTAGTATTTTCCATTGATAACATGGGAAAAATGATCTGAAGATTAGGGGTCCGAAAAAAACATGTTTACAAAAAAGTTTGGGAAACCCTGATTTAAAGGACTAAACTTATCGTAACTATCCATTTGAGCAGAAAAAGACAGTGTACTGATTAACTACAAACTGTATGATGTTGTACAGCAAATAAAGTTTGGGTTTGTGTGACTCCCAAAATAACTACAATTCCTTTTAGTATTTTCACCTGTCTTGGATCTGGAAAAAGCCACATCAGTAGCCCTGTTACAATTCCAAAAGCAAATCCGAACACAATTTCAAATAACGCATTCAGTAAATCAAACCAAATTCCTCCTGTCAACACATTGGCATAACATCAGGCCTAGCAGAAATTGTTGCTGCAAACTTACTATCTATATTTCTTTACTGTTTTAAGATTGCACATACACAAAAAAATGCCCTTCTTATTTTACGTCAGGGGTGTCAAAGTCATCAAGTGCTGGGGACCTTACAATTTGCATCAAAAAAACTGAGGACAGGTCATATTGCATTGCCAAACTCATGTAACATATTTTTTTATGTGCTGGTTTTGAAATACAAAATATATTACATGTAACATACACTGGATATGTAATTTAAGAACAAAATATATTTAGACAATATTTTACAAACCTGTTGAAAATGTAATGGTTAGCAAAATATTAAACCCATTTATTGCAATAATGTCATCTATGGAGGCAGCAGCCATCAATAGAGTAGGAACTCCATGACCTACCTAATGAGACATAAAAGTAATATATTGACATTGCAATTGTAGTTTTTTGGTGTTATGAAGACCTTTCCAATAGGACATTTACATTTTAATTTATATGTATGAAGATTTGTCTGTCAATAACTCTCAAGTGTAAATTGTTTAAGCAAGGCTAAATGGGTACAGGTTGACTTGTGGCAGCTATCAGAATTTTCAGTTAACTTTGCACCCCTCATCATAAATAAGAAAGTAGTAAACTTTGTGCAGACAAGTATATGATATTGGTGATCTGTTTTTATCCGGCATGCTGATAGTTTGCACATAAGTATGTCCTTATTTTTGTTAACCTTTATGCTGCTAAAATGAAAATACTTACTCCAAGACCCTTCGCTTGAAACTTAATCATTGATGGAACCACACAGGCTGGAGCTACAGCACCACAAACAAACCTGTAAAAAGAGTATCGTGAAAACCCACAATATTAGGTTCCTAAGTCTTTGACAATACATTTATTTGCATTATTAACAACATAGTTTTTTTACTCGATTGTATCCCAGCCACCCTTGGCAAATTCACACAAAATACATTATTTATTTTATACCAACTGATATACTTTTTATGATTATGCCATCCATGATAGTATCCCCTTTTCAATTAAACGATCAATGTTCAAATCAAAGTAAGCAACTGAAATTTAACAAACGACACATACCAAGGGAAATTTAAACTGTATTTCAAACTTTGTCCTTATCCTGGACAACCCATTGGATCAACTTCCTAATACAAGAACTCCAAAGAAAACAATGATTTTTATGTATGCAAATTAGTTATATATGTGGCCCCTATTTATAGTCATCAGTATGTTTCAGTTTAATAAACTTTCTTCACATTGACATTTTAGGATTTCCCATCATATCAGATATATGTACACATCATTTACATTTTTTAAACTATATCTTTACCCTGTCACTCTAAAAAATTAAAAACTAAACCAATAATAGCGGTAAAGGAATAAAAAAAAAGTTGCACCAATTAAACCAACCTTTTTAATAATGATTACATAACACAGTACTTATTTATTTTTTTATTTCATTTTTTCCACTAAACTATTTCGTTTTTTCCACTACAAATTTATCCCAAAAATGGTTTATACTTGGGAATTTAATTACCCAGAACCACTCCCCATTTTGGCTGCTTTACACAAAACTATATTTGCATCCAAAAAATTTAATTTCCTTTGAATTAGCTTTCATGGACAAATATTTGTCAAAGAAAAAAAAATTGTTGAAACATTGTACACACTTGCAATTATGCTCCAAATTAACTGCAATAATCCTTATTTACTTGTGTTAATCAAAGAAAGGATGTTTTCCATAAAGTTACCTGTTACAGTATAGTTTGTTCATATTTGTTGCTACCTACCCAAGCATAAAGGACCATAGCCAAGGCAAATCAAGTATCAAATGTGAAAATATTCCATATGCAATTGCTTCTGACAAACAAGGGGAAAAGGCCAGACGTGGAACAACAGACTTTAGTTTTCTCATCATCTATTCATTTACAAAAAGTTCAATCTTTCTCACAATTATGCAGGGAAATTTAAAATTTCGTTGTAGCAAATCAAAAATTTCATACCAAACACATATATACCTCTTTGTCAACTTCAACTCCAGCTTCACCCAAGATAACACCAAGAGCCATTTGTCGCAGAGTAAATGACCAGTCTGGATTAATTTCCTTTGCAACATTAATAACAGGAACATTGCGGAGTATAATCCCCATAAACAAGGAAGCTGTAAACCAAATAGTTTTGGTTTCAAAGCTCAGTAAAAGTAGTAAATGATAACTATTTTTGCTGAGCTTTTTTTAAGACAGAAGCAGCATAGCTTTTTTGAAATTTTGTGCAACCATTTTCAAAATTATAATTCCTCGAGTCAGTCTTCTTAAGCCTAGATTTTTGAAAGAAATTTCACAAAAGCTATGCTGCTTCTGTATTATATTTACACTTTTGGCAACATAAGTGAAAAACCCAAGAATTCTTTTTTAGGTAATTAGTATTATCGAATTATGTTACAGCAAAGCAATCTGCATACAACTTTTCAAATTTCTGGATATTCTACTGAAGAAGTAGTTTAAACCTCTTACCAAGCAAAGGTGGAAGGTTTGGAAGGCCAAATGGCAAAGGGATTAAAACAATCAATGTTTCAGTAACAATTCCAAAGAGGAACACCATTAAAACACCTGAAGCAAAATGTGTTTAGTTTTTACAGTTCATGAACTTGAAAATATTGTAAGCAAAGAGGAGCCAATAATATGAATTGAACAGCTCACACAATTCATATTATTGGCTCCACTTTGCTTATCTTATGATTGTGGAAGTCTTTGCTTGGCTGTTTGGTCAGCAAAGTCGTCTGAAAGTCACACCAGCTGCACTGATGAGACCTTTTAGGTCGAAACAGTGGCCATCTGTCTGCAGCTTATTGTAGTTCAATAAGCTACATATAACGATTTTATGAGATTAATCTATACATTGCCAGGCTATGTTATTGGTAAAATACTATCAAATAATATTTGACACACACAAAAAAGAGCAACAATACTTTAGCATAACATAGTGCATTATCATGCAGCAAGTGAAATTGTCATGTTAGTTACATAACATAACCAACTTTTTATGGCTAAAACACTACAACAACAAGCAACTTATTATACATTAAACAAGTAACAGGCAAGCAGTTGTTTATAAGTTTTTCACCTAAAAAAATTTAATATTTGCTAAACTATGACCTTATGAAGAGTATACATCATATAAATAAGCAGGAAGCCAATAATATGATGCATAGCACCATGGCCATGGGTATAGCTTTTGCTTAGCTATAGTGTTTTCAGCTTGTTTTTATAAATGGTTGCACCTAGTTTTGTGCCCAACAGATGACAGTGACTGTATAGTCACTACAAAGTGAAAAGCTTTGTCTGGCCATTTCGCCCACAAGATTGTCAATAGTTACACCAAGCTGCACTGATGAGACCTTATAGGTCAAAACAGTGGCCATCTGGATGCAGCTCACAAAGTTATACATCATAATCTAGTATACAAAAAACACAATATCTTACATCTTCTTTCATAGTTAGCATATATACAACCAACCATTATATTTTTTTTAAATGAAGAACCCAAAACCTCAGTCAGATTCAGAACTAAACTGTTACAGCAGAATAAAAATATGTTTGTAACCAAAAGTCGGAAAAAATGATTCTAGTTTAAAACTTTAATGTTTTATATCATCAAAAAAAGTTTTGTCATTAAAAAAAATATTTAATTGGTTTCGCTGCGATCATGCAGCAGTAATGTCACTGCAAGTTGCATTGTTAAAACTGAGAATGAATAGGAATTGTGTATATGGAAATATTTTTAACGACGGGGGCCATGAACCAAAAAAGGTTGAGATGTGAAAAAAAGGCACCTCTGGCTATTTTTTGTGACCTACCATAACCTTCCAGTCACTTTGGATTGGTTCTCTGAAATTGTACCTCACCCATCCCAATTTCTACATATGCGCACATTCAACGACTGTTACCCAGCAGCTTTTTGTACTTACTGCTTACTGCAAACCATTTTAGTATTCTGTTACTTGTTGTTAACTAACCCACAAAACAGTTAATGCACTGTGCACACTGTTTGTGTAACATCAACAATCAGCAATTAATTAATGGAATAAAGTGGAGAAACAGAAAGGGTTAGTGTTGTTAGTCCCTGTGCATTATGGGATGACTTGGTTCAATGCCATCAAATTGACAGAATTAAGCCACATTCATAGCAGGAAGAACTGGTCAGATAAGTAAAGTGGAGCCAATAATATGAATTGTGTAAGCTGCAGACAGATGGCCACTGTTTCGACATAAAAGGTCTCATCAGTGCGGCTGGTGTGACTTTCAGACGACTTTGCTGACCAAGAACTGATCAGGTTAAAAAGAATGAGAATAGCAGCCAAAAAATGACCCACTCTCCTTACCCCATCTATTTAAAATCATGTACAACTGTGCTGTTTGTTGCAATAATTGGGAAGCATAGGATAAAAGTTTGGTGCATATCTAAGACTGGTGATACAATGGCTTGGTTAGATATAAAAGGAAATGTGTGTACAATGTACATTTGCAGTGATGTAACTTACCAAACAGATTTCCTCCTGGAAGTGCAAAGCCCCCTCCAAGTGCGGTAATAGACCAAAAAAATGCCCAAAATAGAATTGCCATCAGAACTGTAACATAAAAATTATTTTGAAAGAAAAATGCACAAATGGAAAATGTACACTAATTTTACATACATAACAACAAAAGACATAAAGGTTTATTCACAAAGAATTGCTTCAAATTTTTAATTGTACAATAATGACCGAACTGTTTTAAAAAGCCAAAAGTATATTGAGCATTGAATTTTGATAAAAGGATATTTTGTCCTATTGTTTTTTGATGTACTTTTAATTTTCAGCTTTTTCTATTGCTTAAATGTACATAAATCATGTACTCCACCATCCGTGCATAAACGTTTTGCTGTACTGCTATTTTGATTTAGGACTCATTAACAAAATATATTATGACAATGATTTATGGACAATATTTGTAGTTGGATTAAAATTAAAGACCATTGTAATACCAATTTAAAAAAAATAAAAGACAAAATGTATGATCTTATGAACCTGTACGTTGTGTGTGTGTGTGTGTGTGTTTTAGAAATACAAATAATGTTTGCAAATTTAAAATCCACTCATATAACAAAGTTTGGCTTAATGAGCTAAAACTTTGTGATCACCTACCACTTTTTTGGATTTATGAATTAATAAAGATATTGGCAAACAACACCAATCTGTACAGATTTTTTTAACATTCTTACTCTACAAAATAGCTTAATCAATTTGTATTAAAAATTGCGGCATGTAAACTGCTACAATACCACGACTTCCAACACGGCGAAGGCCAACCACAAACTCATCCCCAGTTTCACAACCACACTGTGTTCCCCAAAACAAAGCACATTTTCCAAGGGTTTTGTCTGATGGTGATCCACAACCTAAAGAAATATAACAAATTTGTAACTTGGTGTATGTGCAATTACCCAAATATTGCTCTCTTTTTTCATTGTACAAAAATCACAGCTGTACAGTTATAAAATATTTATTTTTAAAAAAAAATTATTAGCCTTGATTTAATTGTTTTTGTGTAGTCTGTTGATTGAGTAAAGTAGAAAAGGTTTATTCAAAATAGAAAAGCTATTTATTGCTTTGTTGCTTTCTGTACTTCAAGTCAAATTTCTATGACCCCAGTTTTAAATACTGAACAGTCACAAATTCAGGAGTAGTGTGTTACACACATTAACTGTGTTGCATACCTTCTTAATGAGTAATATGTAATGAGTAATTGATATATATATAAAATTAGCAGTCATGTGGCAATTAAAGCAATTAACTAGTAAAAAATATATGCTATTATGTCTTAAAAATGAGCAATACTCATTAAATCTATCTATTGTTCTATTGTTTTGTGATAATAATTTTTGTACTATAAAATGATGTATAAAGCAGACACACAGTTTGTATCTATAAGAGTAATCAATGTACAATGCTTTTTATTTTTTATTTAAAAACTTTTGGTGTACACAATAAGAGTGTGGCATTGGTCCACATTAATTACACTGTTAAGCAATATAAATAATTTTTGTGTTTATGCTATTCTTTGGTTTGAGTCAGGTTATCTAAGCATTCCCTTGGTGCAACTGCGAAGCATTCATTTTTCGTTAAATTTCGTTGCAACATTCACATCGATCTTAGTAGTTTTTTCGAAGATTGGACGCCAACAATTTTCCCATTGAAATGTACCGGTAGTTGTAAATTTTTGCCGTAGATGCTGGTGGCAAAAGTGGTTTGAAATTGTCATTGTAACCAAGCGTTCAACGCATATAAATCACGCGTACATCGCAAATGATAAATAAAGTCAAAATAAACATAATTACTTTAAGTTAATCGGAAAACAAAGTCAACCTAAACATAAAACCTATTAGGGCACTATTTAGGGAGGTAATCAAGCCATAAACTGACGTAATCGACCAAATCGGTAACCAACTTCAAGTTGCATTCAAAGTTGCGCAACAACTCCATTTTAGGTATCAATCAATACGTGTGGCCAACCGCGGACCAAAAAGCAGAGCGACTAGCGGCTGCCAACCAGTGTGTTTTAACTGTTGCTGTGCAAGGGTCTGGGCTGTTTTGGTTCTGCCTTAAATAGTACTGTCCATGTTTTGAAGAAACTTCTGTACTGTGTTGTAGTATATATTACTGGATTATCGACAATAAACGGATTTATGAACAACTTTGGACTGGTTTGAAACTTGGTGGATGTATGTGTTTAGTCGGGAATTAAACTACCTAGAAGACGCACAGACTTGTGTGAAGGAGTTATTTAACTCCAACAGTAACCTTGAGATAGAGAAGGCAAGTTGCCTGCATGGCCGATTTTCAATCGAGACTTAGTCGGATCCTTTGGGTGCGAGGCCCGAGACGCAGTCGTACCCAACGTTCACTCAGCGGGGGCGTACCCCGACACCATTATCGTTTGCTACCCTGGGATCCCCACCCAAAATAATTTTGTCTGTTTAGATGGCTAAATAAGCGGAACCGAAATAATTATTTAGACAAAATCCATACAAAAACCAGTTAGTATTTACGTAACGAAAAAGCGCGTGGCATTAACGAAAAAACATGGAGCATTGTTACCGAACACAAGGCATTGTTACGAAACAAGTACCATTTTTCTTTCAATCGGACCTTAAAAGAGACATACCAGCCCACAACATGCAAGGTTTTTTGTTGTTATTTCAACGTGTATTCTAAAATTTTTGCTATTCGACACGCACAATAATTTTTCTCAAGATGTTCGACAAGCAATAAAAAATCGACTGTAGCGAACATGTTAATATTTAATTTTTTTTACATATATAATTGTGACTTGGACTCTAGAACAAAAGAGCCGCAAATGCCCTGAAGCATGTTTTCAACTTTTCCCCTGACACGTTAGGACGCTGTTGTCATTGTTTTAGTGCGTGCCTTGTTACGTTTGCGTGTCACTGCAAAACCAGTTTCTAACACTGTGTAACCTGGCTTTAAGGCAAGTCATATTATAGTAAGTAAAGTGACCTTTCTTTGTTATGTAATGTGCCTGCGTTTTGTTACAATGTCGATGTCAAGATGTTTGGCGATGGGAATGGAACAGTGCTCACGACAGGCTGACCTATTGTGATGACGTAATAAAATAACTTGGCAAAAGACTGCACAGTTACTTTGAACAGCATTCAGTAGAAAACATTCTGATATGGAGCAGATAAGAACAATAAATATACCAATTCAACTAGGCAAAAACACTTAAAATTCTACACTTGATATGAAAAAAAAAACATTAAAATTCTACACGACGCCCTGCATGTTGTAATCTACGCCAGTTTGACAAAAACACAAGCACTGCAAAAGTGATTGTACATGTTTTGATAATCATTTTGCAACCTTACCTGGTTCAATATCTTCTTCTTTGAGTGGATCTTTCAAACCATGTTGGCTCCCCTTGTGCATGTGATAGTATATTGAAGTGGTTGGTAAGTTTTCGTTCGACTCATTGGTCTCAAACATATCCATGGACTTTTGGGGGTATGCAACTGGCAAGTCATGCTCTGAGTAATTATAATAACTAGTAAGTCCACATACAAATTCATACTCTGGCAGGGAAATACCATGTTATTAACATTATTATAAAGTACAAAAATCATGACTTTTTTAAACAAGATAGTGCTTAATATTTAAAAATACTTCACAAATTTTGTATTGATATCTTGAGCAAGTGTATTTCACACCAAACTGCAGAAACATGTATTTTCAACTTACTTGAAATGTCTGCATCGGCAGTAGCACTGCAAAAAATACTTTTTGTAAAAGATATGTTTGAAAAGCACAGATATATTTGCTTTCTTGGAGGTTTACTCATATAGGAAATTTACACAACACATATTTTTCTTTTGCCAAATATGTTAATACTTTTTCTGATGTCCATTGCAATGTAAAACATAAATACTTTAATTTTATTGCGTCGCAAACAGCGAAGTCCAATTATTTTCATTATTATTATTTGCTGGATATTGTTTTAGCTTAAAAGCAGCAAAAAATTAGTTAGTTTGTGTTTAAAGAAAAAAAAAACTTCTACATGCACCAGCACGTGCTCTAGGCTGAGCATCATTGTCAAACCTTAAAGAATGTAAACGCGAAAAATGGCTATAGTAGCGGAACGAAGTTGATGCATTGTTACATGCTATTGGGTTGCCGTCTCACAGCCACAAAGTTGTGCGATATGCCCACAGGCAGGGGCAGATCTATGAGGAGCAATCATGTCATAGGACTTAAAAAACCTGACCGAGCTTGAGGAATAACTGTACTTTTGAGCATTTTTTGACGTTCTGTTGCTATTAAAAATTGGTCGAATTAGTTTCTGAACTATTCATGGTTCCGACCTCTCGTTAACAATGCTGCAGAAAAAGATTGGCAGAAAATGCATTGGTTTAGATTAAACGCGTGTAACGCTGCGGTAAAATCTTTTTTGTTGGAAATTTTTTTGTTTAGGCAAAGCAAGTACCAAGCCCAATAACCAAATTTTACGTAAAGTTGAAGAAAATAGTCTCAGCATATGAAACTAAAGACTCAAAATCAAATTATAATCGTGTTCTCCTAATTCTCCAGGTCACTTTAGAAAGTTCTACCAAAGATATTAAAAATGTAGGAAATTTTCCTAACTTAGTCGTACGCACTAACAAAGAAACATAATATATAAGCTTTAGTGTCCGTCTACTGTCAGTTTCCATGCGATCAAGACTTATTCCCCGCAGTAAAAACGCACAAAACAGCCAAAGTACTTACATTCTTCGACAATTCCTGCTTTGCCTAAACGTAAAAGTTTTCCCACAAAAGGATTTAGGGTTGCACTACACGCGTTTTAGTAAATAACTTGTATCTAAACCACAATGCATTTTCAGCCAATCTTTACCTGCATCATTGTGGCGTCAGACGCATTGGTGACGCGAAGTCGAAACCATGGGCTTCAAAAGCTTTTTCAATGATAGCGGAAAGCGGGTAAGAACTGAAGCGTGCCATCAATGCAAACCTTTGGCTGCTCCTCTTTTGAAATATGTGAAAATTTAATTGCATCGAGTCATGCCAACTTTAAACGCGGGTTGTTTTGTAAACCTGTACGGCTTCGCGAAAACTTTCCCGTCGCATAGTCCTAACGTAACTCTGAAACATGTTCCAAAAATTAATCACGAAGCTAGCTCAATGATACAATTTCTCTATTTTTACAATAGTCTGTTCGATTTTTCGGCAAAGAAAACATTTATTTTTCTGACGTTTCGTATGTCGGAATAACTAGGGTTCCTCAAAGAATTAAAACAAATCAAGTGGGAGGCGAAACGAAAAATTCATAGGGTAATTTCCTATTCCTTGGTTTTAGGGGACCACGCCTCCAGTTTTATTTGACTATCTTGGCTTTGTGCGTAAAAAACAGTACCGCTTTATACAAAAAAATATGGCATTACTGTAACAATTACATCTTTACTTATTTGATTCGATTGTATTTTTTACTGTTACATCAGCACTGTTGTTTAATTCCATACAATCACTAGGTGGAGGTATTGGTTATCACTAGGTGGCGATAACGTGATCTCATGGTGGCGCTACAGAAAAGTCTCTTCGGAAAAGACACATAGTGATTGGGCGGGCGATTGGCAACTTCGGTCAAGCACCCGACTCTAATACGAAGAAAAAATCCTGATCGGGATTCGTAGTCAGGATAACCTGGTTTCTAATTCCAGTGCAGTAAAAAAAAGTATACAGTATAATATGGGTTATGCTATTATATAAAAACACATTTTAGACGCGTAAAAGCGTGTAGCGTGTTTTGACCTATATAATTGGGTCTTTCGTGAAACTGGCACTTGAAATTTATAGCCCTTTGGAAAAAGCGGCGCCTACGCTGTTGTTATTTATGCCTACATAAGCCACAATCGTATAATTCAGTTGTACATAAAAGCGTTATTTTAAGTCTATTTGTCAGTAACACAACAGAAGAGCATTGGCACAATTGCAATGAAAAAGCAATCGTGAAAAAACAGCACAGACTTGGGCTGTGAGTTGCAGTAAGTCATTTAGTCTGTCGCTAACGTTTAGTTTCAATGATAATTCGCAGGCTATTTTGATTAGAAGTTTCTTAACAGTTTATATAAAGTCAGAGGAAAATTGCGAAGAAACATTACATATAGGCTTATATTGGTTACTCTTGCGACAAAACACTTGGTTTCTTTCATCTCGCATATTCTTTTACAACTTTATTTTTTTATTTTAATGACCATAATTAATCTGGATGCCCTTCGTTTATTATGAGATCTTGCTTTAGTTGTTAAATCCTTAATTTAGCCTGTGTCTATTTAGGTTTATTGACAAAATAATCGACTTATATAACATTATTAGTCAAACTACTTTCTACAAAATGGTAAAATTCCGAGTAAAATGACTATTTTAACCCTGCAAATGCTCCCCACCAATCCCAGAACATTTGGGGGTTTGCCCAACGAGCCTACAGGCATAAACCATTCACTTCTGCGTAAAAGTGGCGTCAAACCGTAGTGCTTCGTCTATAACTTACATTGCTTAGCATCGCAGCTGGGTTGTCTTTTTATTTTTTATGTTACACCAAACGTCTGCACCATTTTTGGTCATTTGCCAAACTTTTATGGAAATTTCAGGAAAACCACCAGTTGTTTTGGACAATGTTCTTGTCGCGAGCGTGAAAACCGTGGGCGTCGCGCAAATACGCTTCGTCTTGCTTCGGAGGTTGTTATCACGATTCACGGCGCATTGTTTTCGAGGCCCCGATACTTGTTGAGCATTCAGATACAGTCGAATCGTTTCGTAGCAATACGTTTTTTTTGCGTTAAGGTTTTCCTATACATTTGAACTACAGTTGAACACAAGTATATGGCTTGGAAAATATGTTCCTTAGGCCTAATACAGTGCTTCGCAAGCTTTTATCATTGCATGATGTCACACATACCTATGTACTTTCAATATATCGCTGTCAAGACAACTGGCACTGTGACCACTTTAATTAATGCGTTTGCCATCGAGAATAAGCGAGAGCAATGTTAGGTCTTTTATTACCAAACTAGGATTCGAACCCATTAGGCCCTTTCTCAGTATATATGTCGGCTGTTTGATCGATATTGCCAATCGCCTGCCCAATGTTAGGTAAGGGCTCCGCTAAATCATAAATTTTTGGCTTTGTCTTAAAATTACGAGTTTAAACCATGCACACTGCAAAGATTTTGTATGATTAGGTAAATTTTTGAGATTTTGTATGACTATACTAAATATTCTATTCTTTTCAATTCAAACGACCTAGTTTATTTTTGCATAACCAACCCCAATTGTTTAGCATTCATGCATCCCCAAGAAACACACCTATCACCCTGGGCAAAGGTAGTGGAGAAAGTCGCATATCATCATGAAGAATAATCAACCTCGACCGTTGCGGTACATCACGTCTGCACTTGATACGTATGTGGGGGTGATGACCGTATGTTATAAATCCCCGCCCCACAATGTTTTATGTGCGTTTTGTAAATACTGTGTGTCGTGGTTGGCCCATGACGTACAATTTGAGCAATTTTGCAGGAGAAAATATTTTCCTTTTCTTTTCTTTAAGATGCAAAAAATTAATGATAAACTTTTTTGTTGATTGGTATATCAGGTAAGCCACATCGATTGCTGTGTCCTATGACGATAGGGAAGCTTGAATTGAAGCCGAGTGTAACGTTTAGCGTGGATTCTGGGTTCCACTTCCGAAGGCAAGATGAAAAATACAACATTTTTTGGTTATGTCACACCTACTGAAGTTTACGGCAATTTTATTTACTGTTGTGCACATTTCACTTTTATGGAATGGTGAGACGTTTTTTCAGAGGTGATGTCAAAGGTCGCAAAAAATAATTGTCTCATGTCAAAAATAGGGACATTCCTCAAAAATAAGGAGAGTTTAAGTGCCAGTCTGATGATAGCCAATCTTAGTTTTAAACAAAATAGGCCCAGATACCATACAAAAAATAAAATTTTCATTCCTCTTTCATTCACACTGGGGGAAACCATTGACATGGTCAAGAAACTCAGATCTTAATTACCACCCATTTAATTTTTTAAAAGTGCTTTTGAAACCAACCTTTTTGGGTTAACTGGTTTTCAAAATCCTTCTTTTAAGTAAAATCGAAAAAAAAGTTTTTTTTGACTTGAAACTAAAACCTTATTAAGTATTCCAGATCAGTTATATCTTACCTGTATTCGAAAGCTTCGTTATTAAAACCAAAATTATCCTTTTCCTCGTTCGCCATTTGGCAAAGCTGTTTATTGTCCTCAGGTATTGTGAACAGTCGGTGCCTGTCTGCGTATTTAAAGTGATTTCATATTGCACAGACGCAATTGTTATTTTGTTGCCCAGCTACATCAATGGGGAGATTCCAAGTAACGATATTTTTGTACATGCTCTAGCAACAGCAAAATCTCGTTGTTAGGACTACGAAATTAGTAATATTTGAATAAGATGATTCTTATGGTTTACATAATCATTGATAACTTTAACTATTAAACTTTTGGACTACAACGAAAAAGTAGTGTAGCGAACATGTTATTATTTCTTCGGAAAATCTGTTGTGACTTTGAATTTCAAAACAAAAGGACCGTAAATGCCCTGAAGCATGGTTTCAATTTTTCACACGACGTTGTTATCATCGTATTAGTACGTGCCTTTAGTTGTTACGTTTGCGTGTCACTGCCAAACCAGTTTCTAATGCTGTGTAACCTGTCTTTAAGGCGAGTCATATTATAATAAAGTAAAGTGACTTTAAACAAAAAAGCCGAAGCTATTATGCTGCTGTACATTATATGCAAACGTTTCGAACACGGCTGCGTTCATCATCAGTGCAATTTAGGGAACCTCAAATCTTTGGCTTTTTTGCATGAATTAGTAGCCTAAAAGTTTTTTTTTGCACCTAAAGTGACTTTTCTTTCATAGTGTGGCTGCTTTCTGTTGCGATGGCGTTGGGAATGGCAACAGTTGTTGGCCACGACAGAATGACGTGGTTGTGATGACGTAACAAACTAACTTGGTAAAAGAATACACAGTAATTCTGAGTAGCCTTCAGTAGAAAACCTTTTGATGTTGATCGGATAAGGGACAATATATACCAATTCAACAAAGCAAGCCACATGACAAAATTCTACAGTAGGTTATTTTTTTATTTAACTCATCTTTACCTTTCGTGTCTTTATTTTATCGTAGATGGC
Source organism: Ascidia mentula (assembly GCF_947561715.1). Lineage (NCBI taxonomy): Eukaryota > Metazoa > Chordata > Ascidiacea > Phlebobranchia > Ascidiidae > Ascidia > Ascidia mentula. The sequence goes on along the minus strand of NC_138574.1, from coordinate 6,625,610 downwards.
TCCTAAAATGCATGCTAAATACAATACAATAAGAATTTGAAGGCGAAAAGTCTTTGGGCTAAAAAGCTTACAATATCTTTTGACTTTTTAGGGGTATTGAATTATTTCAGTCTTTGTACAATTTCATTCTTACCAAGTGCCGTTCAAACAAGTCAGGCAACGTTAAACTGCAAACAAAAGGCAGGCAACCAAGCAACTCCCCCAGTGCACTTCTGGAAAACGTGGAATGATACCTGTGCTCCGCTGTGTTTTTTCACCACGCACAAATTTCCGCCGTTGTTTCCCATTTAAAAAAATGCTGATTTTGAAAAACTTGGTATTCATGGCACTAAACTTCAATCCTCTTTACATGTGAGGTTGGCGTGGCAAACAATTAGAGTAGAATGCCAGGAGGTATTACTTGCAAAAGCGAACGATGTTCAAAAAGGAAATGACAAAATTGTGGCAGGATGATCATGCCAATTTACCATATCTTAAAGGTGCAACAAATATAAACTAAAAAATAGGTTGTTTTGCATTAGAATCAAATTACAGTTGTCCACAAGCAGTTCAAAAAGCAACAATAGTATAAGACGTATTTTCTCGAAATAACAAAATCACAAAAATTTGAAATTGAGATGGCAGTTGATATCCAAATCGATCCTTAAAATAGATCCACTTTACGCGATTCAGCATATAATGACGTCATGCAAAAAACATGGGTTGTATGTTCAAACAATTCAGCACAGCGTTGTGAAAAAAGGTGCCAAAATTGACCATAATTATGCGAACAGAAATTGTGTGCTGTTAAAGCCGTTGCAGCTTTTATTTTGAGCGCCTTAGAAAAATAATTGAAAACGCACGCTAGCAGAAGTTTTAAAGGGCGAAAAAGCACATGCAAATAAGGCACACTGTACGCTTTGGTGTATCTCATCCAACCAGGAGTTGCTGATACGAGCCATGATTGCACTTTTAAGGTGATGATAAAACTTCTCCACTAATCCATTGGCTTGTGGGTGATATCACGTGGTTCGGTGAAATTGAATTCTCAAACGCTGGTTGATGGCAGCCCATAACTACGAAGTAAACTTCGGTTCTCGATTCCGAAACTGGATATCCAATCAATAATTTAAAGCTCATCTGGCAAGAAAACTTGTTTGGACGACGTTTCGGTCGTTATGAAACAGACCTTTATCAGGGCAAGTGAAGTAAAATAAAATGCCAATACGGCCGAAACGTCGTTCAAACAAGTTTTCTTGCCAGATGAGCTTTAAATTATTGAATAATATGCATGGCAGTATCAGCAACAAACTGGATATCCAATGGTAGTTTAAACCGCGGGCGCAGGGAATTGCTATGGCATCCCGCATGGAAATTGCCCCTGGCCAGCGAGTGAAACGGTCCGCCATCATTAGTAAATACCTCTTTCCTTGACGTTATGGTAATGGTCTAATTATGCCAATGTTGGCATGACCGATTCGACCGATGTGGGTATTCCATTACTGGTGCTTTGATGTGCTGTTGTACTTTGTACTTTGGCTCGCTGACGTGAAAGACACTGCTTCGCCCATAGACCCACTTGTTGGTGTAATCTATGCCAAACAAACTTGGATGCAATAAGCTGCATGGTGATGCAGATAGATGGGTAAGAAAGTTCACGAAAAATGTCAAATACTTTTTTCGTCCATGTTGCTGGGACGACCGGGCGTGGATTACCGAGTGACACGTCGCATAAAAGCTTAACACCTAAAATGCCAATCGTAATGTCCTAAAGAAGAAGGTCTGTCAAAACTGTGTGATACGCCTGTACCTCGTCAGTTTGTTGAGCAAGCTTTAATGTCAAAATCCAAAGCTCATCAAACGATGATTGGAGAGCTTCGCGGTTTCATAATTTGTGCTGCTTTTGGAATGAATCGGTAGTAGAAATTTACCATGCCAATGAACTCTTGAAGAGGCTTTCTTGAATGCGGGGCTGAAAATCGCCCAATTGTCTCAATTTAGTTGGAAGTGGCTTGATTCCATGTTGATCAAGACTATGCCTAACAAAATCCATCGTGAATTTGCCAAATTGACATTTTTGTGGGTTGAGAACCAATCCGTAGTCGGAGAGTCTTTCCACAAGTTTTCTGAGATGGTCCACATGTTCCTGGGGAGTTTGACTTGTAACTAAAATGTCATAAAGGTAAACACACATAAAGTTAAAATCCTGACATACCGTGTCCATAAGGCGCTGAAATGTCTGTGCGGCGTTCTTCAAATTTAAAGGCATGCGCAAAAATGCAAAATGTCCAAATGGTGTAACAACAGCCCTTCTAATAATATCAGAGGAAGTGACAGGAACTTGATGGTATCCTCTGACGAGATCAATCTTTGAGAAAAGGTGACATCCCCCTAATCAAGCCAAATTCCAAAGAGGGTCAGCATTGGTATACGTTTCGTTTAAAACATTTTTAAAATGTTTTGTTGTGAAGTTGCCAAATTGGAGGAATTAGTGGATTTAAGCATATTGTCATATTTTAACAAATTTTGGGGGTTTAGTGGGAAAGTAGTATTGTGTAGGCCCAAGTAGTTCTATGTTATAACTGTCGATCTGCATTTTTTGTATTACCTTGTTTTAAAGCGTTTCGGTTTAAATATGTGAAAATGTAGTATGCCCAGGGCCAGTTGTGGGCAATACGGAGCCCGACTAGACAAAAATGCAGGGCCGGTAGGTATACCTGAACTTCAGGGTTATGCCAAGCTTTTAGCATGCCGTGCTTCCACAAAAGACTCAAGTACATGTAATTTACGTTTTATTTCCGAAATCGTGCGATTATGATTAATTGTTTCGATTAAGTGAAATTGTGCCCTTCCAATGGACTGGTACTTCTGCAGCAACCGACAACGCAGTCATCTTTGCCGAGAATATATCCAACGCGTGTGAGGGTCGCAGTTGGTTTGTCGAAAGGTATAGATGGAATTGCATCACCGCGAACCCAAATCAAACCTGCCAAGAAAGTCCCGGTGCGACAACATGCTGCCTGCAGGTCCTGTCAGAACAAAACCGAGATCTGTGCTGGTCGATAATATCAAACACCATGATCTAAGAGATCACGTTGTGATCTGTTGGACCGAAAGCCATGATCTGCTTATTTGTGGAAAGAGTCGCAAATATATAGAGCGATATCAAAGACGAGGCAGAAACAAAGAGATAATTGCTGAAATTATGCGACAAAGGCGACTTAAAAGAAGTAGCACTAGTTGAAATATGTAATACGCAAGTGAGATAATTATAATGATGGCGTCAGAAAGACGGGTGTAAATGAAAAAGAGTAAAAAGACCAAGTTTGAAACAAAATATCAATAAATATTCGAATTACGACAAGCCAAAATCCCTACACGTGTTTCCTAAACACTTACGCATGCTGTTCTTATCTTCACAACCGATTTTGTCTACGAAATCCTTCAGAATGTGTTTGCCTGATATCAATACTGAAAAATACGAAGAAAATGTTCATCTCCGCTTACGAACTTCGTGGCACTTACGAAAAAGTCGTGTAATGCCGGCCGTGGTAAAGTAACATTTGAACCTTCTGGTCCCCATCAACAAAAATAAGTTTCATCCCTTGCGCACCTTGGTGGTTGGTGCAGTTGCCTAGGTTCCCCAGAAGCAAACCGCGCCATCTTCGGGAACTAAACAACCTTGACATGTTTCCTACATATTACGTTTTGAACTAGATCGGTCAGAAAACGAGTAATTTTGTGAAATTTTCCAGAATGTATAATTGTGTAGAACTATGTCAGAATGTAGAACTATGTCCAGACCTCAAATGTGTAAAACATACATATACTTATGTTACATATGTTTGCACTTTTGCGAAAAATTACGGATAATCTGCGCAATAAAACTTATACAATGCATTAACATTCGCTTAAAAAAATCCTCCGCGCAAGTAACAACTTTCCAATATGGTCACATAGTAATAGGAAAAATTTTTGATGCTTTGTTCTTTGTAAAGTTGATCAGGTGGATATCATGGGTTATTGCTAGATGTTTATGGCTTGACTAAATTTTTACTTTGCAAAACATGCATGGAAAAAGAAGAAAAAAAACATATTATTCATTAAGTTGCAGACAGTAGTGCTCACTGTTTCGACCAGTCAGGTCTCAATAGTTGAACCTACTGTGAAGTGTGAAGAGCACAAACAACATATGGATAAACATTGACTGAGAAGTACCAAAAAGTAAAAAATTATGCATCTGAAATTATTAAAGCCAAATTTCAGTGCTACAGTCATCGATAGTGATGTCTATGCTGTCTTTCCGCAAATGCTTCAGCTCAACCAGATGGGAAAGTTTGTAATTTGTGCAGAGGATTTTTTTCAGCGAATGTTAATTTCATGGACCATGTGTGGATTATCAGAACTTTTTTCCTATGTTAATTCCGCAGATTAGTGGTAAATTTTAGCAAAATTTCGTGAAGGATATAGCACTATTACTTTTACTTTTATTCGATTAGATTTAAGCCAGTAATTCCAAACATTTTTCTGTTCACTGCCCCAAATATTGTGTCACAGCTGAAATTTGAATATTTATTACCTGTGCAACCTTCAGCACAGTTTGGCTAAATACTCCCAACCAGATAAGACTGCGGACCACTTTCACACTTGTCATGGTTCTGGTAAATTTTACTCTCATAATATGTGGCCAAACTGCACAGCGAAAGGAGTAATTTCTGCTATGTAAAATGTACAGTAAAAAGGACAATGGGAATTATGGTCATTGTCACGCAACAATGGACATCAGAAAATTGTTAAAACATTTGACATGTTTTGCTTTGGTTATCAGAAGAAAATATAAACAGAAGTTCTACTAAAGATAGTCTTTCCTGGGTTGGAAAGAATGTTGTGTCACATTTAATAAAATTATTAGCAATCTGTACATACAAAAAACTCTAAACTTCCCAATTTGGTCTGTGGGTGCTAGAGTTGCAAATTGCACAAAGATTACTGTGAAGTAACAACTATGTATATACAATTAATGTTCATTGTTCATAATGTATCTTTTTATGTTAAAGAATTGTTAAAGTTATATTTTGATAACATGCCTTCTATTAGCATACCCTCTGAGCAAAAGCAGTCTGTATGTTGTTCCTATTTGTGTCAACACCCAGTTTGCTGGCAGACATGCAGAAATACAAATTCATGGACAACAACAAGACCTGAGAGCGGATTCCAACTTGAAAGGCAAATACACAGAACAATGTATTTTTTTTGTTTAGTTCTAAATTTACCAACTTCTTTAAATGTGTTACAACAATCATTGACATGTTAATTTATTCAGGAGATTACTGCTGAAATGTCTTAAATAAACAAAACATTTTTCTGCAATGTCCTTGTCTATTTATTTCATGATTACATTTTAGAAATGTAAAGGTCATTAATGTAAAATTTATGTTCCAGAATAAGTCAACTTGGATGCAAATCTGCTGTAAATAAAAGTAAGCAAAATATTAACAGCAAAACCAAAAATAACAAAGAAACAAAACTACTAGCCACTGTCCACTAATGGTTGTTTTTCATAAGAGTTTGCATGGTTTTCAACTAATGTAATACCAAGTACCAACTTTAGTATACAACAAGCTGTAAATTTTCGCGTTGTCCTAAAAATACATACTCTACCAACATACTTTTGGGTTGTAGTTCTTGCATATCTTTGTTGCAGTCTTTTGGCCATACCATCATTTGACTTACAATAGCATCTTTTCTGTTCAGACTATTTGCCAACGATTTCCATTCTTGATTTGGGACAAAATGGCATGAAGAATAATCTACATTATTGCCATCTTCCTCTCATTTCTAATTCAGGAGAAAATGCACCACATAACAACTGGGAACCATGGAACAGGTTTTACTGTTTTCTTTCCATTTTTTCACTGTTAGTTTTGTTTTGTTAGCATCTGTTTATTAGCAGAGGCTCCCTTATTGAAATAACTCCAGCACCAGCTAATACACCTCTGCAAAGTTCTCACGGATTTACGAATGGAAAAACATTCAATTGTGAAAATAATGTGGCAACAATATTTGACAAAAGTGTTAAAGATAAATTTGATCATCAAAATGTTTCTTTTTCTTGTGCAAAAATTGATCTTAAAGTGTCTCACCGCAATTTCTTCACCAAAAAGTTATACACCTGGACATCAACTTCTACACCTAAGTACAGTGGTTCTTTGTTTTTTTCGATATTTTAGTTATTCACACTGTGGCAATTAATGTGTTTGTGTTTTCATTTAAACTGTTAAACTCTAAATTAAACAACATTTGTGAATACCATTTTTATAAGTACAATAGTTTATAACCAATATTTATTGTACTGTTTTGCTGCAGTATGGCTCTTCTGGCAATAATTTTATTATTACAACATTTTGACCACCTTCAGTCCATCAGGATGTAAAAAATGTGAAATTTGTACATGGTAATGTTTCATGCATGATTGGCAGGATCTCCCAACTGCCCAGATCCTTACTTGGTGATTACAGCTATCGTTTCAAGATCATGAGGTTTACAGGCTTTGCAGCCGAGGCATTGCAGCCTTGGGGGATCAGCAACTTTTCCTGACAAGTCAGAGCGAGATTTGAAAAATCAAGATCCTGATGAGGTTTGAACTCACGACTACCAACTAAGCTACAGAACCTTGGCGGTTTCATGGTTATCCAGCTAGGCTGCAATTCCTGGGCTGCGAAGCATGTAATTTGTACATAATTATAATTCACATTTTTTAAATCCTGATGAAGACTGCTGCATTGTGGCCAAAATGTTGACATAATAAAGTTATTGCCAGAAGAGCTGTATTGCAGCAATAAAACATGCATGGCAGTATCAGTATTAGTTTATTTATTACTATAATTCTTCTTTAAAAAATGATTTCTTAAAAGGTATATTGCATTTTTCTCTCTCTTCAAAATAAATATCACCAAATCCAAATTTTCAGTACATTGATATTGTTTTTGTTAACATCATTGCATTGCTTTTTTTAGAGAAACAAAAGGAAGATTTTTGCCTGGAAAAGCAGTTTTAGGGTAGGCTACATTTTATCTTAATTTTGTTTGAATAAGTGTTCATACCATTTAACACATCCATGTACATTAAGTTTAGAAGCAACTTAATGATCACAAGAATTTAACTACACAGAAATACAAGAAACACTATTTATGTGCAATTTATAGCTTTGTTTGTAAAAGTAAAATTTGCTCTTGAAAAATTATGCATAAATGTTCAGTATTTGTTTACTAGATCAGTTTTGTCTTCAGGAAAGTTGCAACTGTTCAAACATCAAGAATATATCTTCCGGAACCTTTTTCTTCAAACAATATTAATAGCGATTATGTCTGTACTGCCTTTAAATCAAAACCTCAAACTGAGACTGGTGTGCTTACTAACACAGGGTAAGTAAATATACTTAACACTACAACTCATGTTAATTCAAGCACTAAATTATTGATCTTTATACTGGTGTCAATAAAAATCAAAACATGCAACTGTACAACATCAAGTTTTTGTGCTATTTAGGCTTTTTTTTTATTGCTACTTAACATGTTTTACAACACGACTTAAGGTATTTTAATTTGAAGACCACATATTTACAGCAATGAAAAAATTAAATTTTAATAGTCCTGTTTTGCACAGATGATTCTATGTCAGTGTTTCATTCTTTGATGATTGTTTTAATAGTTAAATACATTATCTCAAATATTTTTGGTTGAACTGGCACAGTGGCTGTTAAAAGAAATTAATATAGATTTATACCATTATATATCAACAAACAACTGTGAAAAACTCTCTCAAAATTAGTGCATTTATGGCGAAAAGGTGTGCTATCACACTGTTACAGTATCACAGTTCAATTGTAGACTTCAGCAGAAAGTCATTTTCAACAATGTAGTTAAAATTCAAACATGACATTGTTATAGATTCAAAGGTGGGAACCTGCAAAAGGAGAAATGGAAACCTAGTACGAATGCAACACATACTTTTAAACCTCAGGACAGAACCATTAGCAGCAAGTTGATCCAAAGGTTTTTTTTTTTTTTTAATTATTAATGATTAATTGCAGAATACAACTCATAAGTGTTTCATGTCACATGATAAGGCAGGATCGCCCTACTGCACAGGTCCTTACTTGGCAATCACAGTTACTGTATCGAGATCATTGTGGTCGTTGGCATAGCAGCCAAAAAAACACCTTCTGCAAAATCAAGCTCCTGATGAGGTTTGAATTCACGGCACTTGGCCAACCAGGCCCAACACTCTGCCAACAGAGTACAATTCTAATAAAGTTTCTGTGTACATTCAAACAATTATTTACAGTGAAGGTATAGAAATTTTTGGCCTATAAAAAAGCAAAGGTTTTCATTTCACTCCAGAATTTACTGTGGTTGTGTTAGTAGGATGAATGTGGACAATGATATGCATAAAGTCAAGCTTTCAAGTTCTCCATTGGATTCAGGTACAATTCACATAAAGTAAAATACCATTGTCAATCAAATATTGATAAGTGTTTGACAACTGTCAAATTAAATTGCTTTTTGCTGTTTCCTAATATTGCACAATAAGAAAGCTTTGGTGGTTGATATTACCAGTCACAGTTTAATTTTTGTTAATTATTGGTCACATCACACCAGCTCCCACACAATGGAACAAGTCATTGACAACCACGTCATCCCACAGAACTGTTCAGCGTTCAACAAGCCCTAAACTATTTTGCTGTTCGGGAAATGCATTGGATATATGTGAGTATATAAACACCACAAGGCAGCAAATAATTGATTATTTCCCTGCTTGAAACTCCAGATCAGCTTCCAAGATGTATTTCAACAAGGCCAAAACAACAGGAAAATGTGACCAGGTCAAATACTTCAGTTGTAAAAACACCAGTTCCAAGTATAAAATCAACAATATCCCCAAATCAACAGCAATCACATGTCAACTTAAATTGGTTCGTAGCATATCTATTTTTTGTTATGTTTTTATCATAACCATACTGATTTGCCACAAACAACTAAATGAATCCAATAAAATTTCATGGTAAAAAAGATAGAATGCCTTGTAAGTTAGCTGTGTTTTTGTTTAGTTTGGGATTAAGTGTTTTTTTTATAATTGTTTAGTGCGATTGACAGCAGTAGTAACATATCCTCCAAAAAAGATGTGGGTTCTAGGATGGAATATTGGCCCCAGGTATATACATATATATGTATTTTTATCAACTAAAACAGGACATATTTGCAACAAAACTTACTAACGCAGGGTTAGAAACACAAGTTAGCATTATGTAAAAACTGGTGAAATACACTGAATGTATGTGGTAAGATTTCTATATGAGTTCAAAACCACGATCATAGAGACGGCTCATTGGTGTTTTATTCAGAAAAATATCTTTATCCTACTAGGGCATCTTCTGTTTCAAACTGCCAAAGGTGTAAATCAGATCACATCTTAATGTAAAGTCTAAATATCATGTTTCAAAATTTATATAGAAATACTACCTGTCAATACAGTGCACGATTAGGGTATCTATATGGCCACAATTTGTTCACACATGACTTTTCACACCATGTGCAGTTTTGCTTTTGCTGTACTTTGTTTTCAACTATATATGTAAATGTTGTCTAAATATCAAATCACCAACCCATAAAACATGAGCCTGTCTGATTTTGATGATACTTGCTACGCTTGTGAATGCCAAAACAAAACCACTGTGTTCAAAATTACGTTAAACTAGACCAAGTAGTTTTGAAAAGTTATTTTTTGGTAGTATCTCCATCATCTCTCAATGGACTTTTACGAATTTTAAAAGACCAATTCTTGCAATTAAATTATTAGATTATAATTATTTTAAAAACATATTTTGGCAGAGTGTAGTCTATATCATAATAATATCTATGGTAATTTATAAACTTAATAACTTAAGAGCGGGTATATTAATGCAGAAGTATAAAATAATGGCAGGATCGCCCTACTGGGCATCTTTGATCTCAGCTCTCATATTTTGATCATAAGGTTCATAGGAGATTGAAAGAAATATACATACACTGGTGCACAAGCGCACAACTTGCCTGACGGCATTCACATTTACGTAGGGGATCTCCACCACCATAATCACACAGCACAGAAGAATTTCATGCCATTGCATGACAGGGCAGGATCGCCCCACTGCACAGGCCCTTTGTATTTGGCGATCTCTATTTTGATCATAAGGTTCACTGGCATTGTAGCCAAGATAGATTAACCACTGAGTTGGAGCAAGATCCAAAAATCAAAGACACTTGTGGCAATTATTAAAATCTTGGTTTGCTGGGTAAATTAAGGAGATGACCAACAGAATACATAAATTTAAAATTCACTTCATTTATTGAACAATACCTAGTCGCCATTTGGAATCATACTCTTCAGTGACATATCCTACCTACAAAATCTTTTCACAAAATGTCATCCAAGGTTACAAACTATACGACTGAAGCATATTATTATGTTTATTGCCTATGTTCAACTTAATGTTTAGTTCCAGTATAATAGGTACTATCAAATACAATGTGTTGGAAATCGCCTCCTCCAACCTTCTCCCCAATCCGCAGAATTCCATTAAACAGCTGGGGGTTAAGCTTCGCCAACGAACTGGTATATTTCGACTTCTTCAGTTTCTTTTGTAACTCCCTTTCAGACTTTCCGACCTGTGACAAAATGTCTATCATAGGAGCGGAGCACTGGCGTTGTACGTACTTGATTATTTCCAATTCCGCATTCTTTTACAAAAAAAAATGTACACCCAGCTTACTTACCGATAAACCACGCGAAGCATCGTCCTGTGGGGTTTTGCTGTGAACCGTTGTGCCTCTATTGTTCAGGGTTTGTCTGTCGATGAATTTTGGCCAACCTGTTTGCAACAAACTTACCAAACTTTGGTTGCGAATACTCAGCCAGACGGCGCACGAGTCCAACCAAAACACAGACGTACAGTTATCGAACTACAATTGGCGTCGAAGCCATTTGTCGACTTTCGCCGCAATAGAACAGCAGCGGCCAGTTCGATTCCGGGTATGCTCTCGGTTTTAGGTGGTGTCATCTTTCACTTGCTAAATATAAACGAACAATGGACTTTGCCATCAACATTTACCAGATGGATGTACGACACGGTTCCATATCCTTGAGTAGACGCATCCGAAAAGTGATGCATCTCTGACTTCCGGAGCTCCGGCAGCTGGGAAAGCCAGCGTCGCCATTCCTCAATGTCATCTTCTTGTAACTCTTCAAAAGATAAAATATTAACAGCAGAAACAATATTGCGACGGGAAATTTCTTGCCTTGCATTGTATCAGCTCTGCTGAACCCAAATTCGTCAATCTAAACACGCCAGTAGACGCCCAACACAGGTTCCTTCACGGAGGCATCCAAAGTAACATCAGTTATCGATTTCCGTCTCCGGAATTTGATCCAAGACATTTTGTCTGTTAGACGTCCACTTAGTGAGGTAAAATCCTCCTATTTCTATAGCAAGTCACATAGCTGCGCTATACAATACCAACAGCGCGCTCGACTGTATCGGTTGAAGTCAAACAGTCGACAACACAAAAACCGTTGCAAACGATGTCCCCAACGTCCCTATCAAATCTGACACCGATTTTTTCGGCCGTCTCCCGCAAGCAAAATGTGGCACAGTTAGGCGACGACGTAGCGCCAAAAATGTGCACCAGGATTTGATGAACCGTAGGAGTTTCAGATAAGTCCCCCCGGCCACCACACAAACAATGCGTACCTTATCAGACTTTCGTGGATGTCGAACCAGTTAGTGTGGCAAGTACCAATGCACCTTGCACTGTAAATGGTAGTCGTGGAAATTGCCACTAAAAATGGTGGTCCACTAACTCCACCGTAAGGTGGGATCGCTTCCCACCTCTAAAAAAATGAGGTGGTCAGTTCCACCTATGATTTCCACCATTGTAGATGTGAACTCGCCACCCTTGGTGGTAACTACCACTCAGCTCTCTGAACCACCCAAGGGTGTTTTTAAGGCTGAATTGACACTGCTGTTTAGTACAAAACAAGGTGTCGCAAGTTTTATTCTAATGCACGCTCTTGTCGATTGTACAGCGCACAGTTTGCACCTGTGGCCTACAGCTTTTTAAAACACGTTGTACACAAATATGGCGATTTTTCACTGGTAAATTCAAAATACAGCAATAAAGTTGTAGAGACTTCACCAACTGTTTCGGAAAACAAATATTGAACACCCAATAACTGCATATCATTGCAACCACGGCTTCTGACAAATTAGGTGCAACACATAACTTAATACCATCTCCAAACACAGAGTACTGGTCTTTCTCTAAAAACAGATGTGGAAACATGTTTTCATCTTCCTGCATATCAAGATAATAGGTATTACCAACACAGCTTAATGTGCCAAATAGCGTCAAATCAGATTAAACTTTAAATAAACACAACTGTTTCAAACATATTTTTTCAGTCTGATTAGCAAATAGTAAAAATACATGCAATGACCTGGTTTGTTGAGAAATACAATGCAATATTTTCTTTCAATATAGTTGGCCAAAGCAACAAGACTTTTTCCATTCTTCCTAAAAAAAATAAGTATTTATTAAAATATGAGGTAGACAATTCATTGCCCCACAAGCCAGATTTTTCCTTTTATTTTAACTATTTACTTGTTATGCCATCTGACAGGCCAATAAAACAAATTTAAATGTGAAATATGTGTTACAAACACCACATAAACTCAATTCATCACGTATTTGCGTAACCTCACATATGTTAAAAGACATTAAATTTAGATAGCTAGGTACCTGTGAAATGCAACTGGTCATTCGGTTTGACAAGATTTTCCAGCCGAAATTTTTCCATGAATGTTTCCAAAACATCTACTTTAACAATCATTTTAGCTTCCAGAAATATCTAAAAGAATCCAGATTATTCCATGACAATTTGCACATCATGCCAATTTAGGTAGTAGATTTACATTAAAACATTGTGAAAATGTGCACCTACCAGATTGATTTCACCCAGTGTTGGAAACTTCTCCAAAATATCCTTACTAGCAGCACCTTTAGCAATTATCTGTCTACGGAACTGGAAAGTACGTCTATGGCGGTCTTCTATTAAGTCATAATTTGGATTTTGCTTGGCCAACTCCAATCTTACAACTTTAGAATGCAATGAAATTGATTCCTCATCTTCAAAACTCTTAAAGATAAAAAGATGTACATGCTTTTGATCAATACACAAAACCTTAGTTTTGGTGATTAATTGAAGTTGAACCACTTTAACTGGCCAAAACTGGAAGAAATATACACTCACATCTTCAAACAACCTTTTTGATGAACCCTGCTTTTCTCGTGCACCATATTTCTTTTTCATGGCAGCAATTTGCACATCTGAGTGAAGGGGCCTTCTTATGTCTTTTAATCTTTGTCTCAAACTGCTAACCCATGTGCTCTAAATAATAAACCAAACTAAATACCGTGGTGGACAAAATGTCATCTACTTACTATTGGACTGCTACTGTTTTGATCTCTTAATACAGGATATGCTCTTATTAATTCCATCAAAACTGTCCTTATTTGTAAAGGTGATGGATACCTGTAATAAATTTGTCATATTGTAACAGTTTTCATCAAAATCTATTCCAATGCAAACTATAGCACACTTACATGTTATGTGGCGAAATTGAATCGCAGATAAGTTGGACAATCTTGCACCTAATTTTTTTTGTAAGTTTGCTTGGTGAGTTCATACACTGCTCCAATGCATCAACAATATATTTTGGAAATTTTGGAAGCTTGTACATCACTAACCACCCATCAATTTCTACTGGCGGAGATGCAGTTGTAATTGAAGAAGACGAAGATGATTGTGCTGCAGTCTCCATATCATTTTGTAATTCCGGCAAACAATCTGAAAATTATTGGACTGTCTTGACAATAGTAATACCAAATAATGTCCAAACGATTACAATATTACAGCCTATTTACATATTATGCAGAAGTGTAACAAACAAACAGATGTATGAAGGATAAATACCTTTGACAAGAAGTTTGCCACTTTCTGGCAAATCTACTGGATTATCGACATCTACCCAGTCATTAAACGTTTGCGAGTACATTTGTATAGAGAAAGGTCTAGTGATGCTAAATTTGGCCTCTATATGGTTTGTTACATCCAGTTTTGACTGGCATGTTAATATTGCTTTTCGTTCCCCGCAAGTCACATGAAATTCCATTATTACTTTAAATCTGAAAACAAACATTAGCCAAGTTTACACGATTGTGAGGTCACAAAAAGCCAGTTGCACATTTAAACACTGCAATCTATTTTGTAGAAATGGTTTTGTGCAAAAAAGAATAGTTGGAAATCTGCATAAAGGATGCCAAAACACTCTGTGTAAGTTAAAAGAGTGAGTTTATGGCTAGAACATTTTCGAAATTTTCTTGCATATAGCTGTCATCATGATCCCAATTTCAACAACTGTGTTAACAAAAAGGTTGGCAATAAACACAAACTTATACAATGGCAAGCACCATATTTTTTAATTTGCCTTCATAAGGGTCCCACAGGCTAAAGCCACGGACTTATTTATGTACAGCAAAGGTGCAATATGGGATGGAAAATCACGCCATGAGAGCGATGCACAATGCATGGACACTCAAAAACACTTCACATATGTTAAAACACAACCACAGGACTAGAATTGCAAAACTTTCTTTGACACCTTTCAGAAAGTAACTAGTATGTTCAAGCATTTTAGCTATGACTAAATATCTTGTGACGCATTCGTACCAAAAGCTTTCCTTCAATGGTATACAGATCATTAGCATGATACATTATCTGAGATTTGCCTACAAACAATATATCGTTAGTCTCAAGTACTTCATAACTTTGAACATGTCTGTTGAAACACAGTGTTCGAAGAAATTCACAGCATAGCAAAAGATTTCCATCAACAAACAAAATTTCACTCACTTTAGCAAATACAGGTTCCTCATCAACAACATCTACAATACATATATTGTTTACCACAAAATTAAACCCATTTACTAAAACTGACGAGGCTGTAAATATGTGTAAATCGTCCACATCATTCCACTGGGTTGCAAGATATTCTTTTGTGTGGACTGGTAACATGCAAAATGAAACGCTTCGCCTCCCAGCTGCATCTTCTTCTTCAAGCAAACCAACCACACTACTCTGCTCCCAGCATTTAAGCATTTGTATACGCTTGGTCACTGTATGAGTAATATTTTTGAAGTTGCGAGATTTTACTGCAATAGCTTTAATCTTTCGATGGAAGGACTCAAACCTCATACACCACACATGGCGAAGTGGTCCAAACTTTCGAATCAAGCTTGCATAGTGAAGTAAGAAGTGAAACTTTGGAACTAGTATTTCAGGCTGTAGAGCAGCACAAAGTGAAAGGAAATCACCAACTAAATAATGCAAATAATCAACCCACTCAACTTTAATCTTCGGTGCTAACACAATATCCATAATCTGAGACAGCAATATGTATAGTTCCCAATATTCATTTCCTTTTGGAACATTAATACCAAGAATTAATGGAAGTAACCTAAAAAGACACCAATTTTCACTTGCACTCATCCTTATTTTCCCATCACTTTGTACTACATCGTATGGTAGACTTCTTGGCTTGTTGGTTTGGTCTGACAATCCAAATGGAAACTGCTTAATAAGAGTATTTACCATATTGAACGAACACAACTTTGAATTTGAAAAGGATTTAAATAGAGCTCTCATTGTCAGTGGAACAACCCCTTCCAAACAGTCGTGCATGAGATCAGGAGGAAGTGAGGTTGTTGCATGGAAACCAACAAGCTCATTAAATGGACATTCTGAACGGACACCATATATTCGCTGCAGAGACTGGTCATGTTGAACATCGGCTACTTGAGAGTTGTGAACTTGTATGTTGCGCATGGTGCAATGTTCCTCTGATAACATACATTTTATCTGGCTATAACTGCACATACAATATCTACAAATACGACCACTACTAAAACATCTTGTAAATCCACCAACATCATGAGCAGCCAAGTTGTCAGCAGACAAAACAGCAACGGATCCAAACACATGATGTTCAATCATCTCCTGGCCATCACTGGTTGCAACACATATCCCATCATTTTCAAGAATTTTTAAATCATGAACAAGTGGAGAAAGTAATTCATGATAACCAAATTCCGAAATGTAACAAGAATTTACAACCAACACAAGAAAGATACTTTTCAAGGAGGATAGGTACTTGACACCGATGTTGCCAACATTAAAGTAGAAGCACAACAATTTATTCTTTTTCTTTGATGAACCAAGTGGATTGCAAACTTCTATTTCATCGCAATACATATGTAAACGCAGATGCAGTTGATTCCCTTTGAAGAATTTATGTTCTTTGAAAAAAGACCCAGAGGTAAAATCGGATAAAACACCATCAGTACCATGGTATACAGTCTGTACTTTACTCATTACATCTTTGTGCTTCAAATATTGCTTTAAAGTATTTAAAATTGGAACATACTGGTACGATTTTGTTCCTGGCAACTGGATTCTAACCGAATTTACCAATCCTAGACCTATACAATAGTCAATAAAATTCTCATCAATCGACAATTTATCCCACAGTTTAGGTAAAAATTCTCCATCTGTAAGGTAATTGGGAGAATTAATCAGAGAACCTGAAGTATTGGTGGCTTCAAGAACATCCTTATGAAATAAAGAAAACAAGGAGACAACGTCATTCATCATGTATCTAAATACACTTTTTGGCAGTGCATATTTCTCTTGGCTTTTGAGAATCAAACGGACAAAGTTATCAATGAAATCAGATTCTGTTCCTTTTGTATGTGAAATTAAATGTGAACTGTTACCAGAAGATTGTTCAGATGAAAGCATACAACCATTAGGCACACAACTTCCCTCGGAAGTTTCAAGAAAACTCAAAAACACACCTTGGTGGGCTCTCTCAAGATGTTTTTCATAACTGCGCAATGAAGAATACTTTTTGGAGCAAAAGTTCACTTTGCAACACAATGGCAACACTGCTGCATGATGATGTTCATTTCTTAAATGTTGAAGGAGGTGTTTTTTAGAAATGCATTGAAAGTTGCACATCTCATGTGGACATAAAATTTTACCTTCCATTGCATTTATTTGGATTTATTATTTTTCTATTTACCTCAATATTCCTAAGAGTGCATTTTTATTGTTTTTTCAATGGCTACACTTTAATATCTGTAAGAAAAAACATGCAACTATCCAAATGAACCAGTACTGCCGAAATAATTCCACAAACAATAAGACATTGACCTAATTTAACATTTAGTACAACCAAATAGGAGACATACCCCCGTCGAAGCAATACTGTCTACAGTACAGTGAGTAAAAGTACACTAGTCAATAACCAAATATAACCAATGGGCCATTTCACATTTTGCGAAATATTTTAGAATCTTAATTATCGAAAGATGCTATCCATGCCAACAAGATATGGAATGATATTTTGAAAAAAAAACATTGTCAGGGACACGCAGTAAAAAGATTTGAATTTTGGCAGTAGAGTAATAGGCTATATCTACAAAAAATAAAAAAAGGGGCTTCATGGATTGATTACCAGATTGAAAAAAAATATGTTTATGCACACCCGGTTAATGTGGACACACATGTAAGTTTGAAAGATAAACAAAAAGTTTAACCAACAAACCTTCAAACTGCTCCATCCAACATCCAAATCCTTCGCAACAAACGTGGCTTCCGCGAGAACTGAAACACCTTGTCTGGACAGCACGGCTGACACTGACGTCATAATAAAACAAACATGCCCCTGCAACTCAGTCTGGGCGATCCCAGAATAAAGTCTGATGTGAGAATGGTAGTTGTTATGCAACAATCTACATATCCTGTTGTAGTTCACTTCACTAAAGTTTCATTCAGATTAGAACGTTTTTCACTGGTGTTACTGTTGTTTACGAACAGCAGGTTACACGTAAAATGCGGCCTGGATGAGCTCCGTGGTGATAAATAACATGTTTACAAAGATTTTTGTGCCATCTGCGCTAAAAACCTGTTCTAGTCGCCACGGCCAAACATATCTTTGGATACGGCTTTTATGACAAAAATACCAATTCCTGCAATAAAATTAGAAACGCATTTTCACTTTATTTAATTGGCAATTATTCAAACTGAAACAAATATAATTCAAATCTCCCACGCAAGACCATACTCACGTTTCCGTCAGTTGCCTGCAATGAATTCTGTTGCGAAAAGCCGTTTGCGCCTAATGCACATAGGCTATAGCCCCACCCTGTAGAGAACTAAGCGATGATATTTACACCAATTCAACAAGACAGGTGGAAATTTGATTAGTAAATGGTGTGAAATTACACCTTTTTGTCCGTACCACCTCGATAGGTGGATCATTCCACCTTTAAATATTCCCACCCTTTGATTTCCACCATTTAGATTTACAGTGTGGCTGGGGCACCTCCTTCTTCTTCTTTGACCTCCTCTGCGTAGCCTCGTCGATGTAACATTGGATATTCTCAACGAGGTCGCGCGACAAGCGTTTATTCAGCGACCAAAGCCGTCGCTCAGCCATAGAACGGCTGTCCTGATGCAGACTAATTTCACTTCGCCATTGCAAGCGACAAATAGAAATGCCCATCGGTATGTTGAGAACTCTCCTGTCCTTAATTGACATTGGAATGGAATGTCATCAGACTCTTTCTGGAATTCCTCTCTTCATGATTCACATTTAAGGAAATGAACTGAAATATTATCAACGACAGGATAGCCGACGAGAGACCACCCCAGCGGTGTTCTCGCAGCAAATGGTTGTTTGAGGTTTCCTATTTTCATCTCCAAGATTCTATTTGCATACGGAACGTCAGTGCCAATAAGTAGCAGCACCTCACCATTACACAACTGAGGAAACTGAGGCTCGAACTTTCACCGGAATAAGCGAAAAGTACAACGAATGGCCGTTCTTCATCGCATTGCACCTGGTTGTAGAATTGGTGGTCTGGCTCGCTGCGCGGAATTCTATTATAGTTTTCCGACTCTCTTTGAACCTTGGAATAAACGCACCACATCTTTACAACTCAATATTGGGGCAGGCGACGAACTTGGTTTTGTTGTGACAGTGGCGCAGGTAACACGTTTTCCACTTTACCAGCACGTTTCTTTTCTTCAATTTTCCGGGACACACACAGCTGGCCAGGTCAAGTGTTCACTACGGCAGATTCTTCTTCGACAAATTCAAAAAGATCTGTGAAATCCGTCGGTTTTCCTGACAGTCTTCGCATATCGGCGGCGGCGCCAAAGCGTTTGCGACTCGTATGGGAACTTGTTCGCCAAAAAGCCACCTAAGTCAGCAAAATTTCCAAGTTGGCGAAGTACCAATAAGCATTTTTTCATAATCTGTACATATGCGCGTATACGACTGCATCATCAGGTTTCAAGTTAGGAGCATTGGTCAACTCCTCAACGAAAGCTCTAGTGACTTTATAAGTCTTACGAAAGTTCTCGTAGAGAAAGTTTCTTGCTTCTGGATAGCAATGTCAGCATTCCGGATTGGAATCGCAGTAACGAACAAACATCCAATAAATTGTAGGTTTTCCTGAGAACGTCATCTGGTCTGACCTTGGCATACTCATGCCTTCTCCAACTGCCTTGACGATGCACGGTACTACAGCTGGACTCTCTTTCATTTCCTAATCCGGGTGTGTATTTAATTCAGGAGAACGTACAATAAGATTACCGTTGTCACGTGGTTCTTCCCCATTTTGGAAAAGGGAAGTGCAACCTCGAGCAGCAGAAGACGTCGTACCGGTGTATCTCATTATGGACAGAGCGAGTGGAGCGGCGAGAGGTCTCAACCGTGTAGGCCCCGACGAATTAAGCGGTGACACAGTCTGATCCATATCATCACCCATCGTCAAGAAGTAAAACTTCTTGGAAACTTCGTTTTAGAAAACCTCCAAAAAGTTCAATGTATAAACGGCAGAATTGACGCGTGGGCCACCGCGCCGTCGTCACACTACGATGGAATCTCAATTTCCGAAAACGCGTGTATTTGGCACACGGACACGTTCACAAACACGAACAACGACATTTCACAATACAGTTTTTTTTTTTTTTAAAATACATTTATCATCCCAGCTATTCACCGATATTATTGCAATAAAAAAAAGTTTTGAGCCAGATAGGAAAAACATCATCAAATCAATCAGACACACATTGCTTACATTCTATGGTATTATTACGTCACTTAGATCAAATTGACATTGTGTTGCAATTCAAATACGTACTGTGACCCAGTGTTATGCTTGAGTGATTTTTAGTGTTATTTGCATAGTTTATATCTGTAATTGTAGTTGAAATAAAATATTTTTTTGTATCTGCATAGTTCATTTGTTATTAAAGTTAAATCACACAGTTAATAACTTGTTGCTGATAAATTTTATTAAGGAAGCAAAAAGTTCCTCTGATGTTCAATCACCTAAAAATGTACCAACGCCATCTAGAGTATGTCAAGTAAGTCTTATTTTGGGTAATAAACTCTTATTATCATTGTTTCACGCAACAGACTTGGTAACGAGATTATGTTTCAGAATGTGTTAGTATTACACATTTACCACTGTATCTTGTAGACAAAAATGTAATGACATGTGCCACATCACAACATGACTTTAAATTTTCTGTCGATGTCTTGTCAGATCCGGGTTAATACAAACCTGTGGAATAGAAGAACTGTATCTATTTGCAGTGGCTTTTAACCTGGGTTCGATCGAAACCCCGGGGTTCGATTGCGACGTTTCAGTGGTTCGACGAAGGTCCAATGATTTACAAAAAATCAGCAAACGTTTCAGTCATATATTTTTTTTTTAATTAATTGCAGAAACAAAAATATTGAGTTTCGATCAAAAATATTAAGTTAAGTAGGAGAATGGATTGTAACCACTAAACAGTTTCACTTCTGTGATCCATATCTGACCAAGCACGGAGATGACCCTGGGCGCCCTAACTATGGAATGATATGCGAATTCAAAATTTTGGACTTCGTCATTTCTGCCCGACCCGTCTTTGAACACCATTGCATTCTAGTTGCGGTGAAAAAAAAACTGCATGCGAAAATGACTTTGCTTGGACACAGTTACAAAAAATTCATGAAAAATTTGGTCAGATTGGTTTTAGTTCGTATTTCGTTTCTTTGCTATTGGGGTGCGACGAATGCTTGCAGAGGATCCAAGGGGTTCGGCGAGTTAAAAAGGTTAAGAACCACTGCTCTATTGGTTAGGCTGTAGGCTATATTTCGGAGTAAATGTATTGGCTCTAATGAAATATACGTTTTGTAAGAATACCAGAAAATCGGAAATGTCGCGGGAGGAGTCTTCACCTGCCCCACCACCCCCATCGCCAGATTTTTTGGATACAAACTTTCCTGTTCAAAACTTGAAAGACTAATAAAAAGTGCTTTAGCAAAAGATATCCACTGAATCTCTTATCTTGTTCCAAAAAGAAATAAAACGATGTGTTACTTCACGCAGTCGAACGGTAAGCTTGGTCTTGCGGCCACTGTGAAGGACGCATATTGGTATTTCTATTAAAATAAGTTTCGCCGGCGGGAAAAGCATTTAATCCTCTGTCACAATAGAAGGAGGACGTCACTAAGCAACCAGTGATGTATAGGGTTTAATTTTACGGTTGAACGAGCACATTTGTTGTCCGAGGGCGAATTTAAGCCAGTTTCGGGTAGTTTTAGTGGGGTTTTGAATCAGGTTGCTACTTGCTGCCGGGTGCTGTAGAAGGCTATATTTGCAGAAAAATGAATCGTTTTAAGGGCCCCAGTCATTTGTAGTCATCCCTCATCTACGCATTCTGGTCGAAATTGATCGTCGGACAGGTGCATTTTTGACCCGTGGGGGCATTTGATCCCTCGCTGTTGGACATTATTTTGAGTAAAAAAGCAACTAAAAATGCAATTGGATTTTGCAGAAAAATGTACGTTTAAGTATCTTATCTATTGTGGTTCAATGCAAGATCCACCTCTCCATCGCACAGGACCAAAATTAGTTGTGAATAGTTGCCCAAGCAAACACCCAGGGGTGTTTATGCCCCCTGTAGGTCACAAGAGCTTCCAGGAAGCTCAACAAATCTGTTCTGTGTACTGTCCCACATGGGCAAGTGCTATTCTGTGATGGAGAGATGCCCCTTGCACAGAACCACATTTCCTGTGTACTGTCCCATTCAGGGGAAATAATTTTTTAACTTTAAAGAATATTAGGTCCCAATATAAGTCACAAGACCAAAAAACATTATTGGAAATTATCCCATTTTTGATTTGTGTTAGTCTCATCACTTAGAAACAGACTCTGGTCAAAATTAAATGCGAGAAAGCTACCTTAACAGCTACCCCGGGGGCATTTTGCCTCCTGTTTTACGTTATTTTGACTATAAAGCAAAAAAAAATGTAGGTCTGCTTTGTGAAAAAATGAACCACAAAAAGTACCCTCCATTTGCAATTAAGTGCAGTCACCAGCCCTCCTCTACACAATCCGTTTATAATTTGATCTTATTGTAAGATTTGGGGTGTAAGATAACAATCAATTATCGTATTACCATCAGACAGTTATGAGAACCGAGATGATTACCTGGGTGGTGAAAACTGCAAGTCATTCATTACATCATAGCACGTTACTTTATAACTGTTTTAAGATGTTAAAAAGGCCTCGAGCCCTTGACATAATGAGCAACCAAATACAGCACATTTTCCTCACGGAACTTAATGCATTGATTTTGTATGATCACATTACCACTCATTCATAGTGGATTGATAGACCTAAAAATGAGGGCCAGTAAGGATCGACTGGAGAAGAAGGGTCTCCAAAATGAATATTTCGCAGATTTTTTGTCTCTTAAAGTGAATTAAACTAATCACAGTTTAGACCTAATGCGTCGAAAGGAACAAATTCCAACAAATCAGTTTAGGTCGGGTCCACACTCACGCTTTGCGCCGGCGGATTCTTTGTTTGTTTCATTATTCGCCGGCGTGCGGGCGTACGCTCGGGACATTGTAACAAACAAAGAATCCGACGGCGCAAAGCGCGAGTGTGGACCCGGCCTTACTGTTTTTTTAGCATTATAGGTACTTAAAAAAGTAAGCATGCGTACAAGTTGCAAAACAATAGAGCTTTTTTTAAAAAAAGGCAAGGGTGCGTGGAAATCATGGGGTATGTCCAAAAAATAATCTTACATTACAAGCAAATTAAAGTTTTCCCGTCGTAGGGTATTACACACATAGCGTGCCATGTCATAAGCAATAGTAGGCTATATACACCGAATGAGATAGATGTGATCACTAGAAACAGATATATAAGTCTAGCAAAGTCTTACCCCCGCTTATGCACCGTCTTGGTGCCAGTGACATCAAGTTATTGTGTTTCAAATTTGTAACTTATGGCACAACAAACATAGTATTAATGTCAGCTAATTTATTGGATTTTGGAAAATCGATTTTACCTGCATGGACATCTTTAATTGTATGTACCGGTAATTTATCACCGTATAATGTGTAATGCTAATAATAAAAACAAACAACTCAAAATTTGTATAAGCGTGTTCCTTAACAACTCAAGCTTACAAAATAGAGATACGGGCAGTTTTTAACCCCAAGCAAGATTAAAACACTGCATCCAGGTAAATGTTCCGATTTGCCGATACAGTTTTTGAAGTAGATATTTTTTTCCTCGATCGAGTTCAACACCATGAAATCAAACATGTTTTCAAATTTCAAATCTGAAAGGGTGAATGTGGTCATTTTTACGTATCTTGAACCAAAAGTCCACAAATTGTTAAAAAAGAGCTTCAAGACAATCTATGCGTTGTCTTTAATTTCGATTTACCAATACCTCTGGACAGTCCAATTCAACAAGCAGTCTGTCGGCAACAAATTCAATGTATTGTTTCATCAGGCTGTTGTTTATGCCAATAAGTGCAACAGACTTTGATCAAAAACTCCAGATGGGTGTGTAAAAGTTAGTGATTTTTTTTACCGTCTTGCATAACAGGTTGTTACTGATGCGATAATGGTACCTGAAAAGTTTGAAATGAAAATCAATGTGTTAATTCCAGCAAACACACAACGTAGTTTCGACGGTCGCAACGTCGCTAGAAAGTCGAAAATTGGTTACGTACTAGGTTATATTTTAACTAAACGTCGCATAAAAGTTGATAAAACTGACGTTTGCAATAAACGTTGTCTTCAACAAAAAGTACGTCATAAATAACGCGAGTAAAACGTTCACTATGTATGTTAGATAAAAACCTGAATGCGTCCATTTTTGCACGTAAATATTAACGTAACTAAGGCGTTGATATGATACGTTTTGGTACAACCCGAATGCGACCGCAACTGCACGACCATGTTGAGGTAACAAATACGTTGATTTAATACATTTCCAACAACCCTAATGCGACCACAATTGCACGTCAATGTTGATATAACAAAGAGTCGATTTAGAAAATGGGTTTTTACAGTTCTATTCAAAATGGAGTGTTGTATATAGAGCTTTACTATTGACTGGCACATTAAAATGCATTTGTTTCGCTCTTAAAAGGCAATAATTAAAAGAAAGCGGTTTTTACAGTTAAAGTCAAAAAGAGTGTAACTGTGCAAAGTAGCGTTGGATTCCAATCGGGATTGATATTATTAATTTCGTCTGCAAGTCAAACTTATGTTCAGTCTGAAGTCTGTCCGATCGTCATGTCAGAAATAGCATCAGAGTATATAGGGGAGAACGGAAATAGCGCGGACGTTTTTTTGAAAATTGCACATATTTTTTCAAAATTATGTACCACATTCCTATGTTGATTTAATTCTAAAGTTTCTGTTACCGTGTGATGGGGACATAAAGCTTTTGTGAAAGTGTCTTATTAACACCACCTAATTGTGTCGTAACATACCTGGTCCGAGGTATCCCCATTCTACCCTACTATGATAGCATGCTATTTGTTTAGTGCTATTAAACAAATGTTGTGCTTGTTGATAGTGTAGAATTTTAAGTGTTTTGTTTAGTTAAAAGCACTATCTGCTTTCCTTAGACGAGTTTTGCATTTTCCTTGAACTATTTCCGTTCCTTAGCGCCACAAATTAGTGTTTGTGATTTTCCTTAGCTCTGTAAATTAGTGTGACTTTCCTTAGATTCCTCACGTTCCTTATTCCGTAAATTAGTGTCGTGCGACCATCGTCATTTCGGAGAAATGAAAATTTGTTTAAACCCGGGATTATTACATGCATGAGTGAACACAGATTCAATCAATGTGTTTAAACAAATTAAGTGTTAATTTATGACAAAAGCAAAAAATTAGTTGTAATAATAAACATTTTAATCAAGAAGGTCTCCAATATTTCCAAAAAAATATTTATACCTATATAGTTGCAATTTTTGAACACCTATGAAGTTTATCGCAACGAAATGGGTTCTTCCGCGGTTACACTATGTGAATCCCAGCGAGCATTTGCGGCGCTACAAGTGCTAATTTAATAATGTTTCGGGCCACACGATGTTTAAAAAATTAGTGTAGATAAAGCTCTGAGCATGTAGATCACATTACCTGTTACGACCGCTTGTGCGCAGCCTGGTTCTGCGCCGTTCGTCCCACTAGGCAAAAACGCGCCGACCCAACTTTCAAGACAACCCACTCCTGGTCTGAATGGTCGTCTTGTTTATTCTGAGCGTCAGTGTTGCCAGATTTTTTTTACCAAAAGCGCCTAATTTTTTTGTTTTAACACGCCTAAAAGCGCCAATTTATGCAAAAACAACACGCCCAAATGCGCCCAATGTTAATGAAGTTTACACATATCAGTTACGTACACCAATGGTCATTTTATGCTTATGGTTGAACACTTAAACCGTAAACTAAGACCGTGAGCAGGACGCAACACCTATAACACTCATTATTTTGATCACAGTCGTCTTTGCAATATGATTATGACGTCGTATTTCGTTGTGTGGTCAGTTTGCAGTATTTTAAATACGGCTGAAACAGCGTTTTGTTACATAATTAATGAGTTAATTATAAAAATTTTTAATTTCTTAAACACGCCCAAATCGCAAGGTGCAATAAAAAAGCGCAAACACCCAAGACAACACGCCCAATTGGGCGTAAAAAGGGCCCAACTGGCAACACTGCTGAGCGTAGCGGTTTTCCTGCAACCAAAACATTCATAATAGCAGATTGTTACGTCACAATATAAGTAGTGAAACAATGCACAACGAAAATACGCTTCCCACCACAGTTTACAAATTGCATCTGCGTTAATCATTAACCTTTAAAATATTTAAGTCAAGGCACATCACAAGATTAAAACGCAAGTAAAAACTGAACATACCAACTGTGAGGTAATCCCACAATGTCTAGCTGCTTGATCAGCCTTTCATCACACAAGGTTGTAGTCGATCCTTGGTCCAAAAAAGCGTACGTTTCCAGCTCCCTACCATTACTGCCCGTAACCTTTACCGGAACAATATTAAGATACACGCTTTCCGCATGAGTGCTCATACATTTCCAGCTGACAGTTGCACTTGACGATGACGTTGTCTCCACTGACGATTGCGTAGATGCTTCGCATACGGGCGCAGTTGAAGACTGTGATGTTTTCCTCGACATCCGCTGGTTGCACAAGAACTTGGCAAACTACAAGTTCTTGCTATATGGCCTTTCATAAAACAAGCCCAGCTTGACGAAGAGACTTTCTTCGCTCAACAAAGATTTTTCGTTTAAACAAGTCGCAATTCGCAAGGTCGTGCGATTTGCTGCACAGAGGACATCCTGATTTCTGAGTGGTGCTCGGTTCGAACTTTCTATCGTTTCTTGGAGCAAGCGATGTTGCGTTGGTCGATGCTCTTTTTTTCGTCGGAAGTTTTTGTTACGCTTCTGCTGCACATCCTTGTCCTTCCGAGGACCCAACATACGACCAAACATCGTGTTCCCAATATAAGCTTCATTCTTAACAAACTCAACGAGGTGACGTAACAGAAACGAGGTTCTTCTCCACTTCTTTCAATGCCGGCTGCGTGTCTACGCCATCGGCCCTGCCTTGTGAACGGCAACCGCTTTACCATGTTCAACATGTTTTCAAAGTTGTTGATGTCTGCAAAGTATCCCAGATGAGTCAAAGTCACTAAACACTCCTCTAAGGATCGTGCAAGTTCCGACAATTCGTCGGCATCATCGGATCTCAGGTAAGGCCAATGACCTAACCTTTCCACGTACGCACGTTCGATTACAAGAAGGCGACCGTACCGTTCGTATAGCAACTCTCGGGCCTTTCTGTAAACATACGTAGGTTCCAGACCAATACAAAAGGAGATCATGTCATACGCTTCCTTACGACAGTTTTGAATCAGGTAGTTCAGCTTTGCGCTGTCACTGTCTACGCGACGGCCAATATTTTCGTCAAAGCTTATCATGAAATGCGTATACATTAGTGGATCACCTTTGAAAAACAACAACTCCGGTCTGGGAAGGTCCATTCCTGCCTTTAGCGCAGCAGCAACACGGTACAAGTCACTCACCTCCGGCTCATGATTTGTCACATCCGGTTTCGACTTAGGTTCACTGCATGAAGAGGTTGGACTATCCATTACCACCTTCAACTTGGCGTTACTGTCGTTGACATCGTCGGACTCAAACGCTTGATTTTCCTCTTTTATTTCCGGCGGTTCGGTCTGTGTAGAGGGCGGGGAAAACTCAACGGTCCGATTCTCTGGAGAAAATCCATCAACGCACGATCCTGATGTTGACTTTCGTTCCCACATTTCAGCTTCCATTGTGGCAGCCTTTAATTTATGGTCAGCTTCAAGAATTTTTATCTCATTTTCTGCTTCCATCGGCTTCTGCAAAAGATTGCTTTCAGCTTCCATCCTTTTCTGCAAAAGATTGCTTTCAGCTTCCATCTTTTTCTGAAGAAGTTTACTCTCGGCTTCCGTCTTCTTCTGCAGAAACTCCTTTTCCAAAAGCGCAACCTCTTTTCTTACAAAAGCTTCAGTACGTCTGCAACTCGAGCTTGAGCTTACTCGTGAACTAGCTTTGCTTTTTGAACCAAAATCGCAGACAATGCCTTGCTGTCACGTTCAGTTGCCCGACACATTACTTGCTCCATCCATTCATTTACACGTACATCAAACTTTTGTTTGCCACTTCGTAAACTTGAAAGTGCAACGTTAATTTTTCTTTTGTCCCTTTTCTTTTTTACCGAGTCCAAACGTTTTGCATGTTTGTCGACACATTCGTCATACAAAAAGTCGATAGCCAAAGTTACCTCTTTTAACTTTTGCACATTCGAGGAGTCGATCATTATTTTCTCAGCATCTTGATATGCCAAGTTGAAAATATTTAAGACTCGCTAACTACGTCGCCGAGTCAAGGCACATCACAAGATCAAAACGCAAGTAAAAACTAAACATACCAACTGTGGGGTAATCCAGGTCCTTACTATAGCCTGCGGTTAGTGGCTCCATCAACGTTCCAAAATTAATATGCATTAACATGTCTTGCAGTAATATATGTCTTATTCATCTTATCCAAATTGAAACAGGATAAATTAGTTGTCTCTTAACACAACAAAAGTTTAACAGCAGTACAACTTTATCTTTACACAACATGTCGTCCTAATGACGCATGCGCGGATGAATACGAACACTTTACTGGTTAGGCCGGGTCCACACTCACGCTTTGCGTCGGCGGATTCTTTGTTTGTTTCATTATACGCCGGCGTGCGGGCGTACGCTTGGGACAATGAAACAAACAAAGAATCCGCCGGCCTGAAGGGTGAGTGTGGACCACTGATCTCTATAAACACTGGATTGCGCATCTCACTGTGACGCATAAATGATTTTTGAAGCAAACTGAAAGACGCGGCCGCCATCTTGGAAGGTCCAACTTGCCGTGCAGAAGGCATTGGAGAGGGTGATTTTAGGATAAGAAAAATAATATCACGGGAATTTACAGATAATACCTAATTTCTACTGTAGAGGAGTATGTAAGCATTGTTTAAAAATATGAATTTCTAAAATTGCTGTGCAGTTAGCTGCGAAAAAAGAAAATAGAAGAAATCGTGAGGAAAGCACGAATGAAAATCAGCAAAGGAAAGGTAGTCGAAAATATTTTTAAGTGGTTAAAACTGTACCATATGTACTTTAAAAAGCTATTTGGAAGTAAATGATTGTTATAAACAAATTTCCTTCTGACGAAGAACAAAGAAATATGTCACAGAATATGCAGTTTTACAAGACTGGATACATTCATTCATCAAGATTGTTACATCTTTTTTGCCAGCAATTACCTGATTTCTAATGTGATTACTAAATAAAAACTGGATCAAAAAACCAAAGGCCCCTGGCAGGCTGTCGATCGCATACCGTATCAATAATAATGTATTAAAATCCCAACACAGCGATCTTTAGACAGCTCAGATGGATTTATTGAGAGAAAAATATATTTCGCCTAAAAACGGCATCATCAGTTTCTCCATTAACCAAAACTGCCAAAAAGGAAAAACAGAAAGGAAAGAGATACGCATATCCGGGTTCGTTGCACGCAAAGAATTTTGCTGTAGGACCGGAGATATGTCTTATCATTCAGCGAGTCTTATCGGTCACACCTGTTCGCCCACAGGCCTACCTGTCTGCAGTTCGTGACGTCCATTCCCCTTCCACATTTTTTTTCTGTTTTTACATTCAGTTGCTTCTGTTTGTTTGTGTGCTCACTCGGTGTCAGCGCCAGTGGTTTTTTGAATGTAAAGCAGTATAGACAGGTCTAACCACATGCAGTTAATTCATACTTTTGTTATTTCTTAGTTAATGCTTGAAACCCGAATATTTTTATAGTTTTTATTAAATTTTTAGCTTTCGTAACCTTTTTGCGTTAGATTCTTGACTCTTTCCTTTCTGTTTTTCCTTTTTGGCAGTTTTGGTTAATGGAGAAACTGATGATGCCGTTTTTAGGCGAAAATCTATTTTTCTCTTAATAAATCCATCAGAGCTGTCTAAAGATCGCTGTGTTGGGATTTTAATACATTATTACCTGATTTCTATTTATGTTTTTCTTTTCACTGCTTGCAGTCTATTTGCTGTTTGTGACGTAACAGTTAACGAGTAGTTTTGTTGAACTGAAAGCTGAGAAAGGTTAACTCCTTTTCGTGTTTGGCTTCCGTGGAGCACGGTTCTATGTCGTAAAGGGCTTAATGATCGGTGAGTTACTTATGCGTATGTGGAATAAACTGTATTATTGTTAACCATGATTGCTATTTGAACGCAATGGCTTAAGATGCCATTCGTTGTACCTTGGGTAAATGAACCAAGACAAGATACTTACACTGCTTTGTTTATTCTTAGAGTGTTCGTGCCATTTAATCAAGTGGTGTTTGTGGTTTGTTGTCACAACAATTGGTAAGCATTGTGTGTAATGTCGTAACGGGAATTTGTGACTATACGTTGCTTCTTTGTTTAGGCGTGACACTGAACCAGCAATTTATTCGTTTGCATGCCGGTTCCGAAAACAGTTGGTGAGCCTATATTGAATTTGTACATTGAAGTACATTTGTTGATGTGATGCATCATAGAAACCGTCTTCTTTGTCCGAATAAAAAACTGCGAATATATTCGAGGAAGTTCAGAAGGCGCGTTTTAACCTTTCCCTCGTGTGACGTTCCGCTCCTCGAAGTGGGGAGCATCTAACGGGCGTTACATGAAAGTTTCAACTGATTTCAAAGCATCAATATGAGCGAACCCACCCCTCGACCAATAACTCCCATGGCGGTGGCTGAATGTCGACGACGACTGAGTGAACAATACCTCGTCGCCGAGTGTCTAATGAAGGACCATTGCAATATAAAGGTGCTGGAAACAATTTTGGTGGCACTTGAACACCTTTTCATTGATGTAGTTGAAGCCTACAAGGCACATCTCGACCTTGCCGAAGATCTTGCAAGTGTCAAGAAAAATAAAGCTGAATTCGATGACCGAGTTTCACACTGGGTTCGTGAGGTAAATTCACAATCATCTAGTGCTTTACCTGTGCATGCAGCCACTGGCGTAGAGTACGGGGGTGCACCCCCGACCTTTTCTAAATTTACAACGCAATCGCATCGTGTCCTTTCGGTTTTCGCCGGATTAAACCGCAGCAAAAATAAA
Organism: Ascidia mentula; assembly: GCF_947561715.1. Lineage (NCBI taxonomy): Eukaryota > Metazoa > Chordata > Ascidiacea > Phlebobranchia > Ascidiidae > Ascidia > Ascidia mentula. The sequence continues at coordinate 6,594,378 of NC_138574.1, read as the reverse complement.
GGCGCATTTTCTTCTGATAACACTCAAAGTGCTTAACACGCGTTTCGTTTGCCTCGTATTCGCGAACAACAATTACGCAACAAACGAAATTACGTTGGTGATGAACGTGCTTACATAGACGACGCTTTAACTTGTATATTATGGCGTGCAAACGACCTTCTGACGTTAGTATTTTTTGTTCGCCGCACCCCCGTTGATGTGCAAAACTCTACGCCTATGCATGCAGCTAGCCCATGTGGAAGCGGCGACGGTAGTCTGAAGGACAACAACTCGTCCTGCGGACGAAGTATACGCTATATAGTTCTTCAAGTAGTAGAGCTCGCGCCAAAGCGACTACTCAGCTCGCGCGTCTTGCAATTCCACAGACTGTGCAAAGACAGGCGCTGGTAAAGCAACATGAACAAAGAAAAATGACCGAAACAAGTCGACAAGCCGAAGAAGAAAAGCATAAACTGCAGGCAGCCGTGGTTGAAGAGAAGGTTTGGGACGAGATGTCAGGAAACACGGAGTACGTGACAGTCAAGGATGGTTCTGGAGGAACGCCTATACACCACCCTGGAGCAGCCGTTTGAGGAACAGCGTCGCGTTCAGTTCACGTCGTTCAGTTCACAAAGACTTCCGGACCAGCGGTATGTGGTTGATTATGTAACCCCCATTTTGTCTCCGTCGCCATATGTTCCTGATATGAAATCCTCGTTTGACGGGCGAGATTACACGACTCCAATAAATCCGACTGTAAGCCCTAAAAATGAACCTGCCAGGCCAACAAACATGCATAATAGTGAAATTGCATCGCTTGTGAAACACATAAATCGGCCCAAACCTGAAGTGATTATTTTTGATGGCAATCCAATGGACTATTGGAGGTTTGTTCGCAATTTTGATTCTCCTATCGACGACAAGGTCGATGACGAGGGAGCCAAACTATCGTACCTGGTTCAGCATTGCGAAGGAAAAGCCCGAAAGCTGATAGAATACTGCCACAGACTGAGGGAAAACGGGTACCGGCAAGCGAGGCAGTTGGTGTACGATCAATATGGCGTGCAAGTCACACATAATTGCCCATGCATGCGTAAGGTGTGTCGTCAACGGCCCAGAATTACGGCCAAATGACGCTGCTGGTTTAAGCGAAATGGCGCAGTCGCTGCGCGATTGTCTACTTACTCTTTTAGACGTTGACGAGCATTCTGAGATGAATAACTGTCCAACGCTAATTGCTGTTGCAAATCGTCTTCCGTTCAAGATGCAGGAATCTTGGAAACGACGTGTTGCAAAATTAATTAAAGAAACTGGCCGTGAACCTCTGTTCGAGCATCTTATTGACTTGGTGGAAACTGAGGATCAGATTGCGAATTCGTTGTTTAGTCGTATGCTGGACGAGCATCGCAACGAAGCCAAGAAAGCAAAAGGTAAAGGTAGTCACGTAAAGGCCTCTGTAAAGGAAGAAGAGTCTAAGCCCAAGGCTCGCGCTGGACCTTCCCAAGTTCCAGCAGTCCCTTTGTGTCCGTGCTGTTCGGGAAGGCACGGCCTTGTAAAGTGCGAGGAATTTAAATCCCGGTCGTACCGTGATCGTTTGCGCGTTACTTGACGCCGCAGACTATGTGTTTTCGATTTGGACATTTTGCTACAAAGTGCAACAGCCGAGGGCGTGCACAGTGAAGGACTGCAAAGAAGCTCATCATACATTGTTGCATCCACCGAAGAAGAAAGAAGACGAATCCTCCCCTGTCATGGGAACCGCACCGGAACGGACTGTCTGTTCGGTTGTGTCGGCAAGTGAAAAGGACTGTCATGCTTCTTCTGGTCGCCAGAATGTCAATCTGATGATGGTTGCCTTAAAGATCAGTGCCAACGGAAGGTGCGTAAACACGTACGCTCTTCTGGATACTGGTTCTGGTGTCACTTTGTGTGACAGGAAGTTAACTGAAAGGCTTGGGCTGAAAGGTGAACCGAGCAACGTGACGCTGAAAACGGTCAACGGAGACAGTCGCAGGCGCGAGAGCAAGAGGGTCGGCTTGACCGTTGCTTCGCTTGATGGTGCTGCAACTGTGGAACTCCCGGAAGTGTTTGCCGTTGATTGTTTGCCCATTTCCGCCGACAAAGATAGAATTGAACGGACTGCCTCATATCAAGGATCTGTCATTCCCGCGTGTTGACTGCAGTGAAACCTTGCTTTGGTTTTCCATTGGTTTGGATGTGCCAGAAGCCTTTATCGTGCAAGAAGTACGGAAGGGAAAACCGAAGCAGCCTATTGCATTAAGGGTTCCACTTGGATGGGCCTTAGCAGGACCTGTCTGCAAGAAATCAAACGATTGGTTTGCAGTAAACTTTACCCTGATTCGCTACAGGATAAGCTGGAGCGAATGTGGAAGACCGACTTTCAGGATACCAACTTCACAAAGATGCCTATGTCCCGTGAAGACCGGTATGTTTTAGATAAAATGAAGAACGGTGTGAAATTCCAGGACATTGTGAGTTGCAGTTGCCGTGGCGTCCGAATACGCAGCCGCTGCGCAACAACAGGGACATGGCTCTAAACCGTCTGAGATCTTTGGAACGGCCCCTGATGCGTGATGACTTTCTGCAGGACGCTTGCACCAAGACGGTCCAGGGTTACATAGCTAAAGGCTATGTAGAGGAGATTCCTAATGAGAAACAGACCAAAGACGTTGTGTGGTATCTGCCACATCATCCTGTCACAAATCTGCACAAGCCAGGAAAGGTGCGGGTGGTTTTCGACTGCGCCGCCAAGTATCGCGGGCAGTCGCTAAATGAAGCTCTACTTCAGGGCCCGGACCTGACCAACTCGTTGGTAGGTGTTCTTTCAAGATTCCGGATGGGACAGGTGGCCGACGTGGAGGCCATGTTCCATCAGATTCGTGCACAACCGAATGATTGCGATGCACTTCGATTCCTGTGGTGGCCCGGAGGCGATATGTCGAAGAAGCCCACGGCACACCGGATGCTGGTCCACCTGTTCGGGGCAGCTTCCTTCCCCTCGTGTGCGAGCTTTTGCCTGAAGCAGGCTGCTGAAGATTTGCGAAACGGGTTTCCTAGTGAGGTCGAAGAGACCATAAAGAAGAATTTCTACGTCTACGACTGTCTAAAGTCTGTATCAACTAAGGCAGACGCTATAAATCTTGTCCAGAGTATTTGCACACCTCCTAATAGGAAGGGATTTTATTTGACCAAGTGGGTCAGCAACAGCGAGCGAGTTCTCGCGTCCATTGAAGAAGAGGAACGAGCAAAATCGGTGAAAGAGCTGAGTCTCGATGGATCGTCGTGCGAGAGGGTTGTCGGAGTTGGGTGGAACATTTGCTTAGACGAGTTCGGATTCTGCGTTGACGTAAAGCAGCCAAAGTCCTTTACCAGAAGAGCCAACCTGTCAGTGGTGAGTTCGTTGTATGATCCTCTTGGTTTTGCAGCGCCCGTGGTCGTGGTGGCAAAGACGATGCTAAGAGACCTCTGCAGGAAACAACTTGGTTGGGACGACGTGCTTTCCGATGAGGATTCCGAAACGTGGAGGAAATGGTTGCAGCAACCACCGCGGTCAAAGGATGTCGTTCTACCTAGATGCGTGAAGCCAAGCAGTTTCGGTAAGGTGCGAAAAACGGAATTGCACCATTTCGCAGACGCGTCATCTACAGCTTATGGTGCGATGAAATACCTGAGGCTGGTAGATGAGCGAGGACGCATTTACTGCTAGTTTCTAATGGGTAAAGCACGTGTTGCCCCACTGAAGACTAGTGTTCGATTCCCCACCTGGAGTTGACGGCCGCTGTTGTTTCCAACTGCAACAAGCGCTTTCCGGTGTTCGTAGCAAACTGCTTAGCCAAAATTGAAGAGGCATCTCATCCAAATCAGTGGAGGCATGTAAGCACAAAGGTAAACCCTGCTGACGAATCGTCACGTGGACTTGGTGTGAACAAATTTCTAAGATCTAGCCGATGGCTCAGTGGACCCCAGTTTCTTTGGGAAAGAGACGATACATGGCCCTCTTCCCACGACCTGTCCAACGTGCCGATTGAGTTTCTTCAAGCAAAGAAGGAAGCTCAAACTGTTTGTCTCGTCGCCAACGAGTCTCCCACTGATCGACTTATCGCCAAGTACTCGTCCTGGAATCGGCTAAAAAGGGCTGTCAAATGGATGCTCCGATACAAGTCGATGTTGCTAGCCAATAGGTTTCCGTCGAAGTACAGGGTCCCGACTGGTCAATTGACTGTCGTAGAACTCAAAGCTGCTGAGCTCGGGATCGTAAAGTACCGTGCAGGGGTGCAGTTTCCCAGACGTCATTGCTGCAGTGTCAAAGGCAAAGAGTGAAGCTCTTCGTCTACCAAAGAAAAAGAGGGCTCTAGGAAAACTTAATCCAATAATTGTTGACGGAGTTATGAGGGTTGGTGGAAGACTTGAGCGTGCAGTTCTCGACTTTGATGTAAAGCATCCGATCATTCTACCATACACCCATCGGGTTACAGACCTGGTGATCATGCAGCAGCATGATGAGGTTGGTCACGTCGGAATGGGACACACGTGGTCGTCCTTACGACAACGCTACTGAATTATTAAAGGTGGAGTGGCAGTTCGACGTGTACTTGGCAAGTGTGTTTCCTGCCGACGAAGAAACGGTTCCCTGGGAAAACAGATCATGACGGATCTTTCTGCTGCAAGGCTGCAGGCGAACAAGCCACCTTCCTCAGTGGTCGGTGTTTATTACTTTGGGCCCTTTCTTGTCAAGCAAGGACGAAGTGAGGCGAAGTGGTACGGATGCATCTTTACTTGTCTTTCCACAAGCGCTGCACATATTGGGATAGCTGATTCATTGTCGACGGACTCGTTCATCGGAGCTCTACGACGTTTCATCGGTCGTCGTGGACGGCCAGACCAGATCTTCAGTGACAACGGTACGAACTTTGTTGGAGCTGAGCGCATACTGCGTGAAGAACTGCATAAGTGGAACCAAAAGCAGATTCACGAATATCTGCAACAACCTGAGATTGCGTGGAGCTTCAATCCTGCTGCCAGCCACATGGGTGGGGTATGGGAGCGGATGATACGCTCTGTGTGCAAGGTTTTCAATGTACTGCTTTCGGAGCAAACTTTATCTGATGAGAAGCTGAGAACTCTGATGGTGGAGGTCCAAGCAATCCTGAACTCCCGTCCCTTGGTTCCAGTAACGTTCGATCCGAAGGATTAGGAGCCACTTACACCAAATCATTTACTGCTGCAACGTGCAGCGCCGAATATGCCCCCTGTGCTATTTACAGGAAAGGACTGTTACCACCGTAATCGCTGGCGCCAGGTGCAATACTTGGCCGACCAATTTTTTGGCGGCGATGGTCACGAGAGCACCTGCCTACGCTAATGCCCAGAACGAAGTGGGCCAATGAACATGGTAATTTCCGCATCGGTGATGTTGTGCTTGTGGCGGATGACAACCAGCCACGAAGCAAATGGCTTTTGGGACGTGTGACCGAAGTACTTCCTGATAAGAAGGGAGTGGTGCGTCAGGTGGTCGTCAAGACTCACACTGGTGACTTAGGACGCCCAATCACGAAGTTGTGTTTGTTGTACCGCGGTTAGTTGTGTTGTACATATGTTTGTAATTGCTGCCGATGCTGGTTTGTTTTGTGTTGAATGTACTCCTTTTGGATTCGTACATTGTGGGGGGTATGTTACATCTTATTTGCCAGCAATTGCCTGATTTCTATTTATGTACCTTTTTTTTCACTGCTATAATTGTTGCAGTTTGTGACGTAACAGTTAACGAGTAGTTTACACTGCTTTGTTTATTCTTAGAGTGTTCGTGCCATTTAATCAAGTGGTGTTTGTGGTTTGTTGTCACAACAATTGGTAAGCATTGTGTGTAATGTCGTAGCGGGAATTTGTGACTATACGTTGCTTCTTTGTTTAGGCGTGACACTGAACCAGCAATTTATTCGTTTGCATGCCGGTTCCGAAAACAGTTGGTGAGCCTATATTGAATTTGTACATTGAAGTACATTTGTTGATGTGATGCATTATAGAAACCGTCTTCTTTGTCCGAATAAAAAACTGCGAATATATTCGAGGAAGTTCAGAAGGCGCGTTTTAACCTTTCCCTCGTGTGACGTTCCGCTCCACGAACCGGGGAGCATCTAACGGGCAAAGATGGCTAGAAGAAAAGAATATATTGTTCCCATAGGCTAATTGTTGTTTTTTCCCAAAGAAATTTAGCAAATAATTGACTACACCACACAATATCGTTATTGCAATATTCTAAATTTTTTTGGGAATTGGCAGGAAAAGGGTCAGTCCTGCAGTGTACAAATAGAATTCTTCTGGTTGCTGCTGTGCTGAAGCTATGTCTGCTTGCGTGTTCTTGCTGTATATACTAAATTCGACTCCGTGGCAGACTTGTTCATTATATTGAAAGGCGCGATTGCAATTACCAGGTGGCTTAAGTTTAATTTGTTTCAAGCGCGTTTAACACGTGCCTGAATTGCAGCGAGAATAACAACAGGGCCAAGAGAGGTCGAGCGACTAAGAGAGTAGACAAGTCTAGCCTGTCGAAGGATTACGAAAATGAGCGTTTTATAACAAAGTGTTAGAAAAAATGTGTTGTCCAGCAGGATGCCAGAAAGCCTGTGGGAGCTCCGGCAGGAAAGCTTAACACCGTCTGCAGTCTTCGGTCCGTATGTGTTGCAAATGTGTAAAGAATTGAGTAGGGAAACATGCGTGTTGCTACAGTCCCCCCACGACTACACAAAGTTCATGGCCTTGTTCTTAGACAACCATGTTTTAATGCAAACCAAACAGAAACAAGTCCTATAAAAACAACAGGTATTATATACAGTTTTGTTTTAAAAAAAACTAACTTGATGTATTTATAAAGGTTGGGTTTTATGTTTTACTTAAGTGGGCTACCCAAACATACACTTTGGCAATATATTGGTGTAGCCTGCTAAGAGCAAGAATTGCACAAAACATTTTAAAGCAACAATATTTCACACTAATTTGGGGGATTTTAAGATTGGATCGAACCGATGTTAACATCAAATGTATACATCCTGTTCCTGTGCTATGCAATCTTCAGAACTACAAATTTATATCACAACTTTCAAGACGAGAGAATAATGGAAGATTTTGAGAATATGTAAAACAACATATATATAGATACAGTAAGTAGTAACTTGGTGTTTAGCATGCTACCTTGCAGATACATGACAATATATATTCTTTACATACAATGCTGTGGTTATGGAAGTCATAGTTTCATAAGGATTGTTTTTTCTTCAAACTAAGAACTTATAAATATATATGCATTTACTGTAGACAGAGTAAGAACATGTGCATTGTAAAACACATCATCTTCTCTGAAGAAAACAGCCATTCTTGTTGGTATTCTTTTGCAATAGAACAAAGTAAAACTCAAATATAAGGCGATTTACTTAAAAATCATAAATTGTCTTTTGGTACCAGTACCGGTAGAGTTTTAGGTTTTAAAAAAAAATTTCTCAAAGTTGTTGTATTTCTGTCATGGCCTACAAGTACTTTATCTTGTTTGATTTAACTTCTGTCCTCTACACTTGGGCAGAATTCCGGTTATTCAACAGGAATCGGATCAATCTAAAACGGTCCCCAAAGTTTACATTCCCGTAAACTAATGTAATTTCAATTACTATTAGCTATTCCCTTACATATAAACAAAAACTTGTTCCAGACGGTTACGGCATAGCACTGCAGTCCACAGCTTTGCGGATGTAAATTCACATTTGCAAACATTTTATATGCAACGAACACTTGACGCATGAACAGCGAACTCTTGTTTATTTTTCACACCTATTATTTTCATAATAAACAACCACAATGTCATTTACTATTTCAAACTGACCGTACACCAATGCTAGCAAACCAGAAAGTTGGACCTTCCAAGATGGCGGCTGCGCCAATCAAATTGCTTCAACTTTGAGCGGAGTTGCGCCACCTAGTGTTCATAGATGTCAGTGGTATAGGTGTTCAAAAAACGCTATTGTAATGTGATCTACATGTTCTAAGCCTATTCTACACCAATTTTTTAAAAATCCTATGGCCCGGAACATTATTTAATTGGCACTTGTATGCATCGCCATAAATACGCGAATGCTGGGATTCACACAGCGTGACCGTAGTCAAACCAATTTCGTTGCGATATACTTTATAGGTGTTCCAAAAACGCTATTGTAATGTGATCTACATGTTCTAAGCCTATTCTATACCAATTTTTAAAATATCCTATGGCCCGGAACATTATTAAATTGGCACTTGTATGCATCGCCATAAATACGCGAATGCTGGGATTCACACAGCGTGAGCGCAGTCAAACCCATTTCGTTGCGATATACTTTATAGGTGTTCAGAAAACGCTATTGTAATGTGATCTACATGTTCTAAGCCTATTCTACAGCAATTTTTAAAAAATTCTATGTCCAGGAACATTATTAAATTGGCACTTGTATGCAGCGCCGGAAATACGCGAATGCTGGGATTCACACAGCGTGACCGCAGTCAAACCCATTTCGTTGCGATATACTTTATAGGTGTTCAAAAATTGCAATTATAAAGTATAGATATTGTTTTGCAAATATTGGAGACCTTGCTGATTGAAATGTTTGTTATTACAACTCATTTTTGTTTTTTTCGTGAGTTAATGCTTATTTTGGGTGAACACAATGGTTTAAAGACGTGTTCACTCATGCGTGAAATAATTTCGGTCTTAACCAATTTCCATTTCGCCGAAATGACGGTGGTGTGTGTACCCATAGTATACTCTTACTATGGTGTACCCGGCCTTAAGGGTGAAATCAGCCAAGCGTGAATTCTCGCTGTATGGAAACTCTGCTGAAAGTGCGCCGTTACGCATGAGTGAAATGAAAAATGCATTCGGTTAAATGCGATTTTGGTGTTTTTTTAAGGGGCTAAAAAACCCATTAAATAGAACAAAATTTAAAACGTTTTTTAAGAAACAAGAAATTTGGTCCCTTTTCTTTTGAAATATGTGGATGATTTTGAATAAATCGTGTCCCATCATTTTTTACGGCGATTTGCTGTCTACTGCCTTTTGGGTCAAAATATGAACAAATAATTGCGCGAACCGGGAGGCGATCTATGGCCTACTGAAAACCATCAAATTTGCTATAAGTAACCTTAATGGCATTGTGCTTCTCCCAAACGGCAAAGTCATCTTTTACACAAGAAACGACGCGCAAGCCAAAATACTGGCAAAGATGATCACAGACTCCTCGTCGACGGTCTATGCTGCGGACCAAAGACGAGGAGAGAGTGGTCCTCAGTTATGTGCCACCCAAAATCAAACAGCAGCCAAACCAGGCACTACTGAGCCGCTATGCGCCAGTGTCGAGGGGTTGGCGGCTCTACGGCGGGTTTAAAATAAGTAATGGCAAAAGAGCCTTTATTATGAAGAGGTCTGTCCTTAAAAAGAACCTAATCCCACGGGAGCTCAAGCTCGGGGAACATTTGGTCTCGGCTTTCCACACATCACAGCCACCTCACTATGATCACTGCAAGGCGGACGGCCACAACAAGGCCGAATGCCACATCCTGGCCGAAAAAAAGAAGAAGAAAGAAACCATCAAATAGCAAATGGAGGAAGACTCCAACCCAACAGGAGACGAGAAGGAGAAAACATCCTCATCGGAAGAAGAGACCTCCTCCACAACCGCTACAACCACCACTACCACTGCTACAGCCGAAGAACGATCCTACATAACGCCCAAAAGAACTGCACCATCTTCTTATATGTATCCGCCTACATCACCAACTTATGTACCAACACCGCTCCGAAACCGACAAAAACTCCACCAGTTCCTGAAACAGTTCAACACATCGACCCAACTTTACTCCCACCAACAATCAGATACACCACCGACGACTCCGCAATTCTATCAACTTCAACACCGGTCAAACCAACAACAACAACAACAACAACACGGAATAAAAAGAGAAGGAAGAGCCCCTCACAGAGAAAACAATATTCAAAATGTTGTCGTGTAATATATCCTACCGATGAACATCTATATACATGTAAGTGTAAGGCAATCCACAGGAAGTGCCCCTGTAATAGATGGGCACCACAATCATCATACACTGGTAATCGCTGTCCCAACCCACAATGTGAGAGACTACACATACGCTGCCACTGCGGCTGCGTAACAGAGTTGATTGTATGTAACAATGCAATGGGTCATGCATGAGTGCCAGTGTTTTGGATGAATGAGGGCAAATGAACAGGCTGTTGCCAGGGCGATTTTTAGCGTGTTTGGGGACAGTTTTACTATGGTTTTTAGGGTTATTAGTCAGGCAGTAAATTGGTAGAGGGTGCTGTTGAACATGTAGCTGAAAAACTACCAAAATATTGAGGTGGATTTTGTGGAAAAATGAATCACAGAAAGTATGCTCAATTTGTGATTTTCTGTTAGTCCCGACCCTTGTCTAGGAATTCTGGTCAAAATTATATTCGAGATAGATACTTTAACCGCTCCCCCAGGGACATTATGTCCCTTGGACATTATTTTGACTAAAAAGGCAGAAAATATTGTAGGTTTGTTTTGTGAAAAAATGAATCACAGAAAGTACCCTCCATTTGCGATTAAGTGAAGCCACCAACCCTCCTCTACACAATTCATTATGAATTAGATGTATTGTAATTGTTTTTGGGCGTAACTCTCCTAGTGTTCAATCCTTTGTTTTCTACGCCGTCTCAGTTAGACGTTAACCCCTCTGTTGTTTACGCCTGTTGCTTTTGATTCGTGGCAGTTGTTTTTACGTTGCCAAATAATAAAAAAAAACATTGCTGTTTTAGTATTCTATGCTGTAACATTACCATTGCGTATTTTGAACACCTATAAAATATGACCTGAGTCAATTTTTAAACATTCTAAGGCCCGGAACATTATTAAATTGGCACAGCGCCCCAAATGCTCGCTGGGATTCACATATAACCGCGGTCAAACCCATTCCGTTGCAATATACTTCATAGGTTTTTTAAAATTGCCACTATATAGGTATAAATATTGTTTCAAAACTATTGCAGACCTTCTTGAATAAAACGTTTGTTATTACAACTTTTTTTTTTTTTTTAGTTAATATACATTTTGTGTAAACACATCAATTGAAGCTGTATTTATTCATGCATGTAATAATTTCGGTTCAAACAAATTTCCATTTCATTGTCGAAAACATAATGGAGGAGAAGGAAGTTTTTGGAAATGCAGAAAAATGGAAACCTTTGTCGTTTACGCACGTTCAGTATCTCGAAGGTTAGAAAAAGAATATGTCTTAACCGCAGAGTTGTGATTTTCTAAATAAAATTTGTCACTTAAAAAAGTAGTTCAAAGCACAAAGGCTCTTATCCTTACACTAAGAAAAGTCTTTGCTGGATAATTCACTTGGTTTATCCAAAAAAATATTCAAGTATTTCTACTTTAATCCTTCTAACCATAAAATTGCAATAGTCACGCACTAGCACCAGTTTGCAGAGCATGGCAGCTGCACACACAAGTTGTTGTTAAACTTTTTTTGGCATGCGAATGTCTAAACCAGTGTTTCTCAAACCTTTTTTTCTGCACCCCCCCCAAAATACCTTGGTCATTTAACAACTCCCAACAGAACAGACAAAAAACATAACGAATTTATTTGTTGCCTGTCAATTAATGCGATGGGTAAGGTTGGCGGAATGACACCAATTTCGTCTGATTTCTAATATTTTAATACCAATGTCTAGTTAAAACAAGTAAACCATACCACCGAAAATCCTAATTTCTGAATAGCGATGATTGAGCGTTAATTGGTGACTCACATAAAATTCATTGTGACATCAGAATCAATAACTTTTAGTTCAGCGTGCGAGAAAAGCCCTTTACGAAGTAGCATAAATTATACAAAGATTGGACTGAATCATTTGGGCCAGTGATTCCCAACCTTTTTGTGGTTGCGTACCACTTGGAGGTAAAACAATTTCGACGCGTACCACCTAATTGAGTGTTACAAAGTAACCTAGGGGATAAACTATCGAAAAAAAATCAGTTACGATATTTTTAATTCAAACTATACCCGCAAATTACGGAAAGGTGCTCATGTACCACCTGGAATGCGGTTGCGTACTACTAGTGGCACACGTACCACCGGTTGGGAAACACTGACTTACGCTATAAGAGAAAATATGCCCTGTCATCAAGCGCCAATCAATCCATCATTTATTACCTATCGCCCATTTGGTCTCCAGCGTAGGTTTTTCTGGTATCTGCGTACAAAACTTTTGCTGTCAGAAATAGATGTGATCATTTCAGAATAATAAATCTGAAAGATTTGAATAATAATATATTTCGATCCAAATTTTAATTTATCAGTAGGTGCTATTTTTGATTTCTTTTGCGGGAGAAAAAACTATGTTATTATATATTTTGCAGTGCTGGAGTTTGGTGCCATAAAAATTTTTTGCATTACAGGTGATATTTTCGGATTCATCCTTGCTTTGGCTAGTTTAACACCTATATTTACTTTGGTTGCATTTGCTACTCACATATATTTTAGAAGAGAAATTCACACAGTAAGTGTCTTGTACAGTTGTACAGTTGTACAGTTCGATGTTGGCATGCCTCATGTTCTGTTGTAATGACTTGCATATTAATTACTTCAGAGCATGGGCGTATCCAGGGGGGGTCCGGTTTATTTTAAGCCACCGTTTATGTGACGATTGGCGGGAACACTGGCATTCGATTCTCGACCACAATTAACCTTAGTTTACACCTAATAATCGGGGAATTCCCAAAAAAAATTGGACCCCCCCTTTAAAAATTCCTGGATACGCCTATGCCTCAGAGAAATAACACTTGTCTTCTTGCAGGTATTCTATCTAGCTGGATTGCTGTTGAATGAAATAGTTAACACATTTTTAAAACTGTATATATGTGAACTTCGGCCAAAAGCTACACATGAACAATACAGTGGTAAATATGGGTGGCCATCCGCACATTCACAGTTTATGGGCTTTTTCGTGACATACGGAGTTCTTTTCTGCTATATTCGGTGAGTTAAATTATACTGAGGTAGTTATGACTACTGTAGTATGAAAATAGACCAGAAATAATTTATAGCAATAATAATAGCATCAGAGTGGTATTTTCAGCGACTTTGACACGAATTCCATATGAAACCCCAACCCTCAACTAGGGATGTGCCAGATGGACAAAGATTCGGGTTCGTGCTAACCCGAATAAATAGGAAACATTATTCGCACGAACCCGAATATATTCGTGTGTAAGTAAGACATGAGCAATAGATCATGCGCGCATGTAGCCTATGTTCCTTGACGAACGATTGTTTTACTGTCATACGACAAAATAATTACATACAGTTGATTTCTGCAAAGTATAATAAACTTACAGAAACCAACAAGTCTACTATCGCACAGGTAAACAATGGCCGCTATACCGTTTTTTGGAAGAACGATACTTTGACTTAACATGACGTAATTGTGCCCTCAGATTGATCAAATATAATGTTAAACAACTCAGAGATTCAGTTCTTTTGTCGTCAAAGGCGTTTTAGTTATGCAAACCCGTGCCACGAATAGACTTACTTTGTTGGACCATAACTATGAAACTATGTTAGACCAAAGGGATTTCGCTGCAAAAGAAACGCTGTTATTGTTACATTTGTACATTCGTGGTGATTAACCGATGGCAAAAATGTCTACACTTGTTCTCGTAGCGCTCTGCTTCCATTGTTGATTATTCAAAAAAGCACTAAACCTCAGTTAGTGTATTACACAACCATATTATGCTCCAATAATTGTACACAAGCATACAAATCTTGTGTGTTATTCGCACGAATATTAAATCTGTGCTATTCGGCGAATAGATTCGGGTTCGCCTTGGCACATCCCTATCCTGAACCCAACTTATAGTTATCTCACTGACTTTGATTAAGGAATTGCAACAAATCTCACATGACACATAACAGTAATTCCAATCTGCTACAAAATTGTGGCTGGATCTGCTCATATGGAGAACAACTGACAGTGTTTACTTGTCTAATAAGTGTAACTATAAGTGTAATTTATTTGTGCTAAGTTGATTTTAAAAAAATCAGGGTTGTGAGTTTATTATATGTGGCTTTGTTTTATTCAAAGCAATAGTGTAATTTTCACTTTTAAGAAGAGTTTTACACCTTTTTTTAACCAGATGTGCCTATTAAGCAGCTTATGAATTTGCATAATTAACCCTATTATTAATGCCTAATACAACTGTTTGGTTGTGGTGCAGAAGAATTGTTTTTGTAGGTTTATGTATTTGATATGGAACTTTTTGTGAAAATATTTCCTATTCACACTATACCTTGTAACACTGCAAAGTTATACAAACTGCTTAAATGGCTATGCAATTGATTTTAAAATATATTTTTAGATTGCATGGGTATACAACATGGTTTGGTGTTGTTTGGAAGCATGGAATTACTGTACTTGGTCTCGTTGTCACTGGACTTGTATGTTATAGTCGCATATACTTGGTTTATCATACTTGGTCACAAGTACTGGCTGGAATTTTAATAGGATTTATATTGGGCAATATCTGGTTTTCTTTGACCCAGGTACATAATTATCAGTTAATATTTACTCCTTGAGTTTGTATGTCTTAAAACAGTGGTTCCCAACCTCAACTGACAGAAGATAAAAAAACGTTTTACAGCACCCATCTAGAAACCTGAAAGTGTCAGCTTTAAAATACATGTTATAAAAAATTCCAAAGACAACACGCAGAAAAAAGCTCATGGCACATTTCAAACTTAAAAAAGGTACCTTGGTTGGGAGCCACTGTCCCAAAAAACAAGGTCAATATTGGCCGAGCCCTGGATTTAGGTAAGGGTTAGTATCTGTGAAGACAATAGAACTGAAACGACCAATAACAGACACTGTGCAGTCATTTAAATGTAATTTTAGTTGGGCATAGAGTGCAGCAAACAAATTTTTTGTTGCAAAAGCATTGAGAGCCATTTACAAAACACAAATATTATTTGCAAACAGCTGCTGGTTTTGTTTTCTTGTCAACCACGAGTTTAAAAATATGCATGGTAGTATGTGAAAAGGGTGGATTTTCCTTGCCACAAACTCAGATCTTTGTCTAAGTCTTTAAATTTAGGTCTTGTTCACACAATATGTCAAGTTGTTTTGCAGGTACTTTTTTCTCGTTACTTCTCACTAATTGTTGAACATAGCATATGCAAATTCTTTATGATTCGCGACTCCACATTCATACCAAACGTCTTGACGTTTGAATATATAATTTCACGAAAGGAGGCAAGGTAGGCCAAATCATGTATATGAAAATATATCTAATTAACTAAATCTCTTTTTAACAGAATAAGATCCAAAACTGCAAGAAACAAGAACAGCTGAAAACACACCTACAAAATTACTCTACCTTTTTAAACAGGAACCTTTGCGCATTGCATCTAGAAAAAGTAATTAATAAAATGTTTGTGCTTATGTGTGGTGATTGTTCCTTATACAACAAAATATGCTTGGGCTGTAGTAAATTGTTTGATGCCAACATTATGAGGACCATTATCTCCACACAAATGTTTGTATGACTTACGCCAAGATTTTCCCGGACATGTCTGGGATTTTAGTCTTCAAAGAAGGACCAAAAATAAGTTTTAAATTGTCGTTCTTTTCAATATGTTTCATTTTGTTGCATCTCATATGTCAGTAAATTTACAAAATTATATGTATCCCTTTTTTTATTTTCCTTTGCAAAACATTCACTCTCCTGGGCATGGTTGCCTATACCAAACATCTAGAGATCGGACTAAATTTTTTCAACAATTTAAAAACAAGACATGTGTGGCTGTAAGTGAAGTAAGAATTTTGTCCTCGCAGGGAAATAGTTTTTTTCTCATTGCACAGCAGTGTTACAAACATACTTTTGCACCTCCTAAAATCCACCAAGTTTTAAACTTCCAGAAACATAACCATACACCAGTACTCCCAACAACACTGATTACTTCTATTGCAAAGGTAAATGAAATTTTTTATCATGAAACCAATTTAAGTCACAATTTAACAAGTTTTATTTTTTTACCATGAGCACATAAAAGTTTGAAACAATCACAATCATTTGTTAATATTATTCCTGGAGGAATGTGTTTGAATAATGTGAAGGATTGGTCACATGTTAAGCAGCATTACAGGTCGAATTAACAGACATTTAGATGAAATCCAGACTTTTAGCATTTTCCAGAAATGGGACTTAACCAGTAAGCTTGTGACAAGGATACTTAGTAAAACCTAGCTGATAGAAATATTTACAGATGTAAAATAGAATACAACATGTTATGTATATTTGCAAAATGAAAGTGTAAATTGCTATTGGACAAAGTTTGCAATTGACCAAGCATTTGGCGATATGAAAACTTTAATGTACATTTGTAAACTTTATATCAAACAAGGCCATGATTAAATCCCAACTACACCAAGCATTATGACAAAAAAGTCAAGAAATTTTTTATAGTTAGAAATCAGGACTATTTTTCAATGTTTATCTCAGCAACCAAATTAAAGATTATTCATAGCAAATCATCAACAATTTCATCATATTAAAATAAGTTATTTGACCTTTTTTCATGCATTTCCAAGTAGTTGGGCTCATAGTTGGCAAAGCAACTCACAATAAAGTTATATCACAGGAGATCAAAGGCCAATTACGATTTTGCACAATAGTATTAAAGGTACAAGTGCTCAATGTGAACCACAACATCCCCTAGAACCTCCGGGCGGGTTTGGTTGTGTTATGTCCAACTCTGGTCCTGGGCGATTCGTTCCGCCTTCACTTTTAGGTAATTTTTCAGCTGCATAACAATTTCTTGCCGTAAGCGTAAAGCCAACAAAAATCATAATATTTGTCAAATATTTAACACAACTTCAAAAATAAACAGACTCTTTATTTTTATATTCAACTGGATATAAATTACATTTTCTACCTTGCACAACTTTTAAAACCTAATATGTGGCCATCAAATTTTAGTTGGGTTTGCTATTTAAATTATCATATTGGATAAAATTCTTAAAATAAACTTACCGATTGCTAAAAATATGTCATTAACATGCATTGCTGTTTTTGCAGAAGTTTCCATAAACAATAGTCCATTTTCCTCGGAGTAAGCTGCAGCCTCCTAATATGCAAAGGCAGCATTGAAACACCTTACTGATTTATATGGAATTAAGGCCTCATTTACCACATGTGTCAACTGCCAACAGAAACATTGCATTACTTGTCTCGACTTGTTTTTCCAATATTTACTTTATTGTTTTCCAATTTTTACTTTATGGTTCAATAAAAATGACCTACCTCATGATCAACCATGCGCTTGTTAGCCAAATCAGCCTTATTTCCAGCAAGTGCAATAACTATATTTGGACTCGCTTGTCTTTGTAATTCTTTTACCCAAGTTTTGGCCCTTGCAAATGTATCCTAGAGAAAACATTACAAAACACACATGTTTGTTCAACATGAATATAATAATATTTAAACCAGAATAAAAAGCAAGGTATAAAAATTTTTGGAGCAATTACCAGACCGGAAAAGACTAGTGATGCACCAAAACAATATACTTATATAACACAAGTAAAGTTAAACATGTTTCACGAAAATTGTCATAATTGTTTTAGCTCATGGGAAACTACACATTTATTTATGGAATCATAAATTTTCGCGGTACCCATTTTGGGAATCATGTGCACTTTATGTGTTTGGAGGTTTTTTTTTTAGTTTCCGTAAAATACTCATTTTGCAGTAATTCATGGAAAATGCAATTTATCATGTTTATCTTGTTTACCATTACTGCCTATTCCACACATGTCATTTCAAATACAAGAAGTAGGAGTATATATTTTAGTCCAGTGCGACCCTCTTGAGAAATTTGTCATTTATGTTCATGTTATATTGTTCTAACAAATTCAACAATACCCTTTGCAACTTTTTAATACATATGCAATAAGAATGTACTATGTAGCTCAGAATTGTTTAAATATGATTAAGGCATCTTAAGTTTACTTCCATGATATTCACCCAGTATGCTTCAACTTTTGAAAAAGCTGCTGTTGTGATAAAATTACGAAGTATCGTCACAAGTAAGCAAGTTAGATTTTTAAAAAAGTTTTACTTTGTGTATGTATGTTTGCAAGCTTTTTTTGTAACTAGCACATATAATTGAATCATTACTGAAATAAAGGCAACCCGCTTTTGCTGCATTAATGTTTTAGGTCGAAAAACACCATGGATCACATTTTGGCAATCCATGACAACTGCATGTTGTACAGGGTTATTTGCACTTCGTTGATGCAGAAAGCACATACTTTTCCCAGATAAGCTTGGAAAAAAAGTTAAAATAAGTTTGTAGCATAAATTTGAGCTAAAAAACTAACAATTGAACCAGAAGGATAAGATTTGACTAATCTTTTTACAAAATACAAGAAAACCACCAGTTTAACAGTATAATATGAAATTTCTCTGGAATAACCAACTTACCTGATTAGTAATGTCATACACAACAATAGCTGCTTGCGCTCCTCTGTAGTACATTGGTGCTAAGCTGTGGTATCTCTCTTGACCAGCAGTATCCCATATTTCAAACTTCACTGTGGTGTCTTGAAGGCACACCGTTTGTGTGAGGAAGGCAGCTGTGTACAAAAATATAATTTTGTATCTTGTTGAAGTTAACAGCTGTATTTTATATTTTCATACACAATAAAAGTAAAAACTTTTCACAAATACTTTTACAATGAAATGATAAATCAAGTTTGAAATCTGCAACACCTTATCCTACACATTTCCAACTAATCACCACCCACAGTCATTATTATGGAGAATTTCATCAAGATAATAAACCTTTGGTCTTGGTTAACCACTGCTTATAGAACGAAGGAGAATAAAACCAAATAACTCTACTTGTTGTTTTATGCAAATAGTGGAAGGTAAAGAATCACCCATGATAAGATTTAAAAAAGACATTATGCTATCCACCATATAACTTTGGTTTAGTTAAAATGAAAAAGTGTGTTATGGTGCAAAACAGGCATTGCCAAATTACTGGAAAATGAGAAAAATGCTATGTTGCTAATGTATAAGCATAAGTTTAATTATTTACATAGTTTGAAAAAAGGGCACAGCCAAGCACAAGACCGCAACTTATTTTATAGGCAGAAAAAGCTGCAGCTTGAGGTGGCTGGCGAGGTTGAGGGGTGCTGCGCTGCATTGAATGAGCAAGATATTACAGAGGTAAAGGTTTAGTTTTTATCAGGGAAGCAATCTAAAACATGTGAAAGTTTGCAATATTATGTTGTTTCTTTGGAGTGTCTGCTTCACTTATACATGGAGTTGGACCACTAATCACCACTACCTTGATTTACTTCAAACTATAATTTTATACAAAAAAATTCTACCACTCATGCAAAACACAAATTACCTCCAATAGTGGATTCTTGATATTCATGAAACTGGCCCTTTACAAATCTTAATACCAAACTGCTTTTGCCCACTGCTGACTCACCAAGAAGCACCAGTTTGAATTGACAAATTTTACCTTGTGCAGCACTGTTAGTTGCACGCTGTGCAGCCATTATGTATCTTTTGAGAACTGTTGGTCAGCAATTATTAACTGTTTTTATTTGTCTACTGATATACCTAATCACAAAACAACAAGCAGATTTGTTTCTGTAAAACATATAACAGTGGGTGTAACAAAGTCCATGAAAACTCTTTGATCACATTTAGTCTTGTTCTGTAGATGTGATTCTTTAGCACAAATGTTTTGCCATACAGCATTTCTCAAATCCTGTAAACCCTGTTGTGGCTTGTTTTTTAAACTTTGACCCTTTCTTCAATTTTTTGGACAATTCAAATTTTTACATCCTTTTTTTGATGGCTCACAGTTCTTCTACTGGTAAGAGATGCATTATGAGTTATTCCATAATTAAGCCAGAGTATGAAATAATTTCTGAAGGTGAACATTTTCATCTTTATACAATGTATATATTGTTCATCTGCTTTCAATAAACATTCTATGTATTATATAAATGATGGTAAAGTGATACAATATTTGCACAAACACAACTTTAAGAAACAAAAAGAAATTATGATATTCATAAACCAACTGCTGTGATTACATTTACATGGAGTTATCAGGGTGGTACAACTTTAGATGCTATGTGTGCCTTAAGCCTAATTCTATCTTGGCAAAACATATTCCAGCAAACGTTCAAAAAAACCTACTACCAGTTAATTTGTTTTGTTTGTATGTAGAAATCTCAAATAGAAATGAGATGCTATGATCCAAGTTTCTTATTGCAGTGTAAATGACAATGGAACAAGTGCTTAAATTCATAGCTACGATGAAGCGTCAGTATTGAGATCACTGTTGACTGTATAAGTCATTCTGGAGTTGTATATGTAACCTAATAATATATGAATAATTTTTCTGTAGGCCTGCCGTATGATTGTAGAAAAAGGGTGACATTTTTTGTAATCTGGTATGTACATATAATGTTTCACAATAAACCCCAACCTTACTGTGGGATCAACAGCAGTTTACGCCAATAGGCTAAACTACAAGCTTGCTAAATTTTCAGCATGTATCAAAAAATGGGTTTTCCGTGGCATATTGCCATTAACACCTATTTTTATAATCTTTAAAATTAACAAATGACACCTCTTGCTACTAAGCTTTAAGCTATTCAATGGTAAAGCATTAACGCAAAACATGCTATAATGCCATCACAGGACAGCTAATGTTTATATTAAAGTAAACAGAGAAGTATAAAAAAATCTTCGGTGCAAATATGCTAGGCCCTTTTCTTGGTCTGGTGACTTAAATCTTACGCTACTTATTAATTAACCGACTGGGCTTACGTAATAGACAACTCAGCTTGCTTGCCAGCAATCACTCCAATCAGTGCTTAGGAGTCTGTGGACTTCATCCACTGAGAACTTTGTGGCGCTAGAGCGCTAATGTATATGCACAGAGTACAAAGAACATCAGGTCCTTTACCCGTTACCTTGATATCACAACCTCCTAACGCATCATATTTTCATCTTTTCATGAAGTTAAGAACTAATACCGGTTTAGAGTCGGAAGTTACTTCCGCACCCCCAAAAATAACACGTATGAAATTATGCGATATTTTTTTTCAAATAAATTTTGTTTGGGGTTATCATAATCTCTTAGCACTGACGTGTCATCAGTGATTTGGATAATAGTGTGAAAAGTTCGTGGTTGCTCCAACATTCTACTTTTAAAACATATTGTTGGGAACCCGAAGTTTACCAGGGAGACTAAACAGGAGTTTATCACCCCTAATTTTGTTCAATAAAATTGTATAGCCTTGTACAACTCATTACAAATAACTCACAAGGAGTGATGGACGATCAGCGTCAGTGCGATCTTTTATTTAAAATTACACAAAAAATGGTGTTTAACTTCATAATGTTTGGTGATAGCCATCTTGTCACCTCCGGTATCGGATACATCTCCTGCCCTTCACGTGGAGCGGTGCCCATTCCACCTCGTGCTGAAACGATATTTCGTCTGTCCCACGTATTGCTCTTTGCAAGTGGTGCAGGTTGGCACGTAAATATTGTAGTTTTGGCGGGTGATTTTTTGCTTCAATGTGCTGCTGTGATTGGATGGAGTGGAAATAGGGCCTACTCGAGACTGTGGGAACCATCGATCTAAACTTTCGACGCCCGCCACATAGCGCACATTTGCCACACGGTCGCGAATATCCACAAACCTGTTTAGTCCAAGTACCAGTGAGCAATGTTTTTTGGAAGCATTTAAGGGTCTGATTGATATGTTTCGCTTAATCTGACATGGAAACAAGAATCCCAGGTGTATGCAAGGTGGGTCAATTACATCCAAATAAAAGAATAAAGGCGATTACCAAGACTGTCCTTCGAAAATTGCATGAAACACCAAGTCTTATACTACCATCAAACTAACGCAAAAGTTAGAACTTCTCATAAGTGGACAGAATTAGCCCCTGATGTGACACTGTCTTAAAACCCGCGACAGCAATTAGCCAATATGAAATGTTTGAAACAAAGTGTTTCTAATCACTGTCAGTTGATTTATTTTTTTAAAATGTGAAAAATCGATTTCGCCTACATAGGCATCATCAATTTCTGCAAACAAAATGCATCAAAACACTCGAAGCTACATGTACCTAAAATAAGCCTTAAGACTACAAGAAAGACATTGACTTTGATTTGCTGCTAATACAACAGTCGCGAAAAATTAAATCGCAGCTCCGTGACTTTATCCAGAACATAAAAAAAACTGAAGGTGTTTCAGCGAGCCATGAGAACTTTGGCCATGAGAACTTTGCGTATAACTAATGGTATATCTACAACAGTGGTTCTTAACCGGGGGGGCGCGCCCCCCCCAGGGGGGCGTCAACCAATTCTCATGGGGGCGCAAGCTTTATAACAAAACTTCATTTTTTTGTAGTGACTTTAATGTCCTATGCTGTCTGTCATATTTTTCTTACAGTTTCGGAACAAAAATCTTGTAGTTTAAATGAAAAATCCGCCTGTGCAGTTAAGTTACTGTTACGTCATAAAGAAACTATTGCGTCACAAAATACCTTTTGTAATGATTCATTTGTTTCGTCAAACCGTTTATTGGTCCCTTAATTTTTATGTTAAATAAACAAGCTTAAATTGATACATATATTATGTTTTTATCGTGTTGCAGTGTTTAGCTAATCTAGCTTATTTAGGTACATCGACAAAAACACAATTGCTTTTGGTATGAAACCTATTTACAGTTTGGGGGGGCGTAAGGCACAAGTCCGTTACTAAAAGGAGGAGTGATAGAAAAAAGGTAAAGAACCACTGATCTACAACAAACATATATCCAAAGTTTTTCGGTTCTACGTCAACTACAAAATGTAGAAAACTGCACGAAAAGTAGTGGCGACCAAAAATCGTAAACCGTTTTCGTTGTGGCGTAATTGACATCACACAAGGCGCTCGCGTCGAAAATATGCATTGTTTACGTAGGTGAAGGCGCCTTATATTGCAGATATCGAATAGTTTCAACATAGTATCTTATGATCGCGCAAAGACTCCTCTTTTCTTTGTTTCTTTTATTCTCTTGGAGAAACTCCGTCATGCATGATTTCCAGGAGATCAAATGTGACTTTTTGCATTGGAAGAGATAGAAAACGCGCAAACAATTTCGAATTACTTGAAACGTGGGTAGAGTTTTAAAACAAATTTTTAGTATGTTAAAATAAGTAATATAATGATTCGAAAAGGTAAAAAAAATAATAAATAAAACATTTCCTTTTTTGAAATAACACATCGTTTTTCCGAAGAATTTTTGGAAGGCCGTGTGCAAATGGAATTAAAAAGCGTAAATATGCCACTTTACATTTGTTTTTGTTGTTAAGTGTGTTTCAACATGCCTGTGCTGACGTTGTTTGTGAGTACTGATATGGCTAAAACCACTTTGTTTGTTGTAGAAAGACATTTCAAGGAAAAATATCGTAGTCTGCCATAAGTAGACTATATTTTGAAGTTATTCTGGGTCTTTAGACATTTATAAATGTGCTGCTAATCTATTTTTGGATATATCTTACATCTTGATGTAATATTTTAATAGGGTTTGATCGTTTTTATGTGTTTGATATGTATCAATGCACTCCAAAAACTAAGTGACCAAAGAAAATTAGTAGATTGTGGTATTATGTCACAAGTTCGCATGTTGCAGTTTAAAGTAAAACTCTACTTAATCTGTCTTCCTCGCCTAAATTTTTATGCCCAAATTATCACATGCTAAGTAAAAAATTTCAGACAATCTTCAGGATTTTAAGGTGAAGAAACAAGAATTTTGTACCAATCTCCAGTAATTTATATCATTTGAATCCTGTATCTGATGAAAACATTTAATGTGTTCAAATAATTATATTATTGTAAGATTATGGTGTATGATAATATATTCTAAATCAAAATGTATGACTAACCAAACCTTTAAGATTTCTCCTTCAATTTAATTCGTTGAAACACAAACAAAAACCATCGACAACTTACAAACCACGCACCAAATCGGTTCCCAAACAATAACTCGTATAACTAGACGACAATCAACCCAATTGTTTCTTGATCTACTCTTTGACTTATGTTCTCTTCTTCCTTTAATTCGATCTTTGACTTTGTCTCTCTCTTCTTACTGTATGTTGACTTCTTGTTGACTCCTTCCAGCACTGGTTACTTGATGAATATGCACGGAATATATAGCCAGGGTGAGTGCAGTTAATTAAGTTTAGGTAAAAGGAAAAAATGACGTTGGTGTTGACGCATGACGTTGATAAGGGTGATGATAAGGTTGTTGTCACACGTCTTGATGAGGTGGACAGGGCGCAACATGAATGATGAAATGATTTGATAGATACAATTCCAACATTTCTAGTTACAACTATATTGCGAAAAATACATCAGTGGTTGATTGTGGCAAAATAAATAAATCATTTATGACGCGAACTCGTAGGCAACGCCACTGTCGGACAAAAAGTGGTGGTATGAAAGAATAAGAGTGTTGTGTTGTGCTGCATAATCAGCTAATTTGGTCGTTTTTTCTCGGCGGTCTTTGCCAGCCTCAAAATTCAATTAACCTACTTATATCTTATGCTGTGAGTGGACAAAACGGCTATGCTAAAATCCGTTTGTTGCACTTGTTCACTTGTTGTCCCCTGTTTAATGCAAATTATGCAATGCTATAGCAATGATTTTAAAAGTAACGATGAGAAACAGTAACGTAACAATAGAGTTGTTTTCGGACACAGACATGCTTCACTGCATGACTCCTGTCTAGTAAAACCAAATACCACACAAAAAGTAAACAGAATACTTCGTTTATGTGTAATTGCAAAGGAAATACTCATGTCATGCTAGCATCAGAATATATTTCAACAACATGAAATCCAAAGTTTCTTTGAAAAAGACATTTTTGAATCTAAGTTAACAGACACATTTTGTATTGCTTATTTTTTATCTAGTTTTGTTTCTCAACACTGTGAAGTTTGTAAACAACAACCTAAAAGAATGCATAAATATGTTTATGTATGGCAAATATACACAAGATTACATCTTATCTACACACAAAATTACTACATAACAAACTGACTTACATAGAAAAAACTGTAGGTGATTACGAAACATATCATATTACATAAATTTGTATGTATATTCTTTAAGTTTTTCAAAACATTTTTTTTGTGGTAGGCTACTTGACTTCACCAGTTTCACAAACATTATTTTAGAGCAAGCAGCCCCAAAGCATTTCAACTTTTGGTCATCTGATGATGTACATTGTTTGCATAATTGCTTGTAGTTAGGAATTGCATCTTGCATGGAAATCACAATACCCAAAAAAACGCATTTTTACACTCTTATAACCATATTTCTGCCTATAAAATGACGTCATGATTACGTCACTAGATTTATTACGTCAACACAGATATGTTTATACATACTTAAACCAAATATTACATAAGATGGTATACTTACACTTTAAAACTTCCATTTACACATGGTGTCCAGAAAACTGTTCGACCTAACATCACCGTACCTCGGAAAGATTGGTGTGAAATTTTTAATATTTTTAATTATTGGAATCAATATGGTACTAACTTTAACATACTAAAAATTCAGCTCCAAACACTACCCACGTTTTAAGTAAATCCAATTCATATGTGAGTTTCCTATGTCTTCGTATGCAAAAAGTCGCATTTGATCTCCTGGAAGTCATGCGTGACGGAGACAATGAGGAGGAGCCGTTACACTACCATAAAAGTATACTATGGTTTCAAACACAGGAGAATCCACAGATCACGTTGCCTACGATGCCTAGACTCAATGCCTACAATGCCTACGATGCCTATAAGACTCTATGCGTACAATGCCTACACTCAATGCCTACAATGCCTACGATGCCTATAGACTCGATGCCTACAATGCCTACGATGCCTAGACTCAATGCCGACGATGGCTACAATGGGTTTTTAGAGGGACCGCTTTAAAGTGCATATGACACGGCCATGACAGCTTTGCGTAAAACTAAAGGTACATCTACAACAAACATATATCCAAAGTTTTACGGTTCTACGTCAACTAAAAAATGTAGAAAACTGCACGAAAAGTAACGTCGACCAAAAATCGGAAAACCTTTTGCGCTGAGGAAAAAAGGATATCACACAAGGCGCTTGCGGCGAAAAATTGCATTGTTTAGATAGGAGAAGGCGCCTTTGCAGATATCTTTTTGCAGATATCGAATAGCTTCAAACATAGGAGAATCCACAGATTTGTGACGTCACGAATCAAAGGCTCATTTGTCCCTGATTAACGGAAAACCATAGGGTATAGCAGAAACGACATAACTGTGAGTGGACAAAACGACAATGCTAAACTAACGGTTTGTCTCTGTCGTGTTTTCAAAAGTTCATGTATCACGTTAGCGATCATAAATGCTGTAACAACAAAAACACCCTGTCCCAGTAACTGTTTAATTATTACACAACTAAATAAGACATTAATCAGAATTGCTTTCTAAAGTGTTTATTGACCCTGAAGAAGTCTCGCCGGATGGCAGACGAAACGTTGGTTTCCAATAAACACTTTAGAAACTAAGTGCCAGAAGAGCAATTCTGATTAATTAGTATGCCTGGCAACAAAAATAGCAGTATAAATAAGACATAATAGGTCGAACAGCGGCCATCT
Source organism: Ascidia mentula (assembly GCF_947561715.1). NCBI lineage: Eukaryota > Metazoa > Chordata > Ascidiacea > Phlebobranchia > Ascidiidae > Ascidia > Ascidia mentula. Next base: position 6,567,571 of record NC_138574.1, on the reverse strand, counting down.
GTCTTCAGCTTAAATTAACATAAAAATCCGTTTATTGCACTTGTTCACTTTTTGTCCCCTGTTTGATACAATATTATGCTAAACCAGTTACGATGTTTTCCATTCCTACGCATAAGGCTTGCTGCCAGCACTCGCGCACGACAGAAGCGCCTTCTATGACGTCACGCAACAATATCTCGCTTTCTCACGATTTTGTTTACGAATTTCGCATGACGCAAACAACATATAAGGCTTGTTAGCTGCCGTATAAAATCGAGATTTGCTAAAAAAATTCTCTTCTGCGTTGAAAAATGCTTGCTCGGTGTATCACGGTTGTAAGTTCGAACAAAGGGGTATCAGTCTGCCGGGTCGCTGGTTGCTACGCTGGCAATTTGTCTCAAGCTGAGTTTCAACGAAGGTCGGCTGACCTGCGATAGAGTTACAACTAAATTGTCTGTGCACTCGACTGAAATGCGGGCAGGCTTTTTAATCCAAATAATTGTTTATTAGCCGGTCGGCTTATTCAAAGTAAAGTAAAATCGCATCAGAAAGAATTGTCATGAATAGAATGGTCACAAAGGGCGAAAGCATTACCCTAAAAATAGGCTGATATGCGATACTTTGCGAGGAAGACAGTGGGTTCGTAACTACCATTTGGATATAAAAGTCTCTGGCCCATCACGTGAAACCACACAGAAACTTCGCGAATGATGGAAGAAATCGACCTAAATTCTTGACAAGTCCAAAGCATGTCGTTTCATGTCGCCTTTTCGCTAAGCTTAAAATGTTTTGTCCAATGGCCACTGTTTCGACCAAGCTGCACGGATGAGACCATTAAGGTCGAAACAGTGCTGGACATCTGCCTTAGCTGCAGCTCACAACATTCATATGATTGGCTCCATGCTTGTCCTGTTTTGTCCCCGTTTCTGATTTCTGTCCAATTTCTTGCTCACGTGCTCTCAAACATTTAGACGCCTATTGGGCCTTATGCACGCTCGCGCTGTACTCTTGTGGATGTATCACTGCGCTCGACGAACTCTCCTCGAAGTAATCATTTTGTCTCGTTCGCGAATTGGGATTGTGCAGCATATTGTGATGGAACGTCCCTCCACAACCGAGTACACCACACGTGGTTGTAGACGCACATTTCCCAGCCACACGCCCCCGTCTTAGATACCCAAAACACAGTTCCTTGGTGCGTACAAATGCACGTCGTTCAGCATATGACTTCCCTATAAACTTAGGACAAAAGTTCGTGAGCCAGCGAGCATAGCATACAGCTTATTGTAGATGGGGTGACGGTTGCGTTGTGTGCATGCAGTGACCTTCGTCGGGCGATGGCTTGACTTGGTCCCACTTTCGGCTGCGAGTGCAAGGCTTTTCCGGAAATCGAGTTCGCATGTTGACTCTTTTCACTTATGAACTCGGACAGCGCAACAAAATCTGCTCGACGGCCTGTTTGTTTCTCAATTTCTGGGGCCTTTGTAATCCAGCTATCCTGCATGTTCAAAGGGAGCTTTTTAACAATGTTCAGCATTACGTCCATTGAATCAACGCTAGAAGCAAACTTGATTTCGTGCAGAGATGTGCAGCACTTGTCCATTAAAACAGAAAGTCTCATTAGACCATCTGGGTCACGTTCCTTAACGTCAGGGGTGCCCTTTAAATGTTGCTCACACCGATGTGCTATCACGTGGGGCTGACCAAACTCCTGGTGTAATGTCTACCATGCCTGGTTGTAACCTTCTTTTGGCTCCTTAGAGTTAAATCGCTCCAACCTTTTGCGAACATGATCTTCACAATTCTGTTGCAGGAACAGCAGACGCATATCATCATTTGGAGCTCGTTTTGCAATATACATGTCGAATTGACGAACAAACGACCAATAATTCAGTGGATCACCGTCAAACTTTTTAATGACAGGTCTAGGTAAGTATAACGCTCCTCCACCTCTGGGTTTTCATAACCAATGAGTCTAGACTTTACGTTCGCGCTTGTGCTACGGTACGGTTCTGGAGTAGTAGGTGAAGGGTGGCGACATGAGTTCAGGAAATAGTTCACAGATGGGTTCCGACGGAACGTACGATACTCTACCGTAACTAGCCTGTCGTTCCAACCTGGTATGGAAGCCACACAGAGACTCTTTGCAACTGCCCTTGCAGGTTCTTAACCTCTTGCTGGTGTGCCAGACGTGCAATTTTTACCCTAACTCTACTGCGATGTATTTCACTTCGCATGGAACTCGATGTAGACCCAACTGAAGAGTGAACAGAACGTAAATCCAAAGTTTCAGGATCTTTTTCTTTGGGAGATGGGAAAGGATTCGGATTCGGCGAAGCAAACCATTGTTTAATTCTTTCGTCAAACTCCTGCCTTTCACGCCGGTAGTCACCTTTATAAACAGTACTTTCAGACAAAATGTCGCTGTCCGACACCTCTTTACACAAGTCCATCATATTCCTAAAATCCAGATCGAGGTGGGGTAGAAAGTCACGTAGTGGACCTGCATCTTCTTTATTCATCATTAAATGTTTAGCCCTGAGATAACTGTTCTGCAGCAGCTTTATAGCATCGGCTAGTGTTACCCTATTGTCGGCCATATTTTTTTTTCACAGCATCTTCGAAACAATCAATCACCTTGCAGTCGAAGCGACAAGCAAAATAGGTCTCAGTGTTTAAACAATGTAACGGGCAACTAGTTGAGGCTGGCTAAACCTGTTGGTCGCACCACAGGGCTGTAACCATGGGCTTCCGCAGGGAGGGGCAAGGGGGGGCGCATGCCCCCCCTGGAAAACAGAAAAAAACGCAAAGGGGCAGAAAATACTTCACCACATACTTCATTGATGGTTAATATTCTTTTTGTTGTGTTATTTTGCCATATCGGGATTGGCAAGAATGAGTAGCATTGTCAGATAATTTTTCTTCTGAAATACCGTTTCTAAAACGGCGATGTGACGATAATATTGGCCCCCCCAGCTTTGTTTCCTGCGGACGCCCATGTTTGTAACTAATTATTGTAGTGTTTACTCGTTTCCAAGTCGAAATCTTTCTCAATGAAAACATTTATTCAATTTGTGTTGGAAAACGGTTTAAACAGCCTACCAATTACAGCCTGAATCAAAAATAATCGGAAATTAGACTTGGCACACATTCAAAACACACTTCTGCCACGTTGTCAGCTGGGCACAAACAACAAAAGTAGTGTGACGTCATATTCAACAACTTATTGAATTGAGTGGGGAGCAAGTCCACGAGAGAATCTTACAAATACGTTACTGGTTATACTCTATCATTGAAGTCAAGTTTTGTTTTTTTGTAATCCTCGGAAAGTTCTAGAAATAAAATTGTGTACAAGCTAAACAAAGAACTGTCCAATTGTAACGCAGGCAGCGTAGCGGACGTTGTCGTGATCGTTTATCATGAATTCATTAGCCTATTGGCTGTTAAGGCTTTGACGGCAATATAGGCACGTGAGTAGGTATAACAGTTTCCTTACCCATGTTCGTTAAATTTATTTCAATCTAGTAGTTGAAAGGCTTAACAACGCTTTTATACCAAATATTTGGGAAACCTGTACAATTTGCCTAATCTTTAAAGTTGCCATAATTCAACAACCTACATATTCACACAAAGTTTGCCGCAAGCCCAACAGTGACAAAGTACTGGAACAGATTCTTTATTCAGTGAAGAATTGTCCAAAAGTTTTTGGCGATGGACCCCTATTTGTGAATTGTTTTTTCTCCGACCCCCAGTTTTGCAAACCCTGGCATAGGGGAATGAAACATACGGTGAACAATCTCAAAGAAGCTAAACAATTTCACAACCACGAGAATGGCAGCAATTTTGCAAGTTGACTGCACCGCACAACTTGCGAAAAGGAAGAAACCATGTTCCACCTTAAAATATATTCGCCTTTTATTGTTATGTTACAACAACTCTTTGAGAGATAACAAGCTCCTTCTAGCTGGGAACAAGAAAACGCAATTATTTACATAAGATAAAACAACTGGGTCAACTACATCTTTTCCTAATCCTAGGTCGTTTGTTTGACAATGTTTTCAATTGATATATAAGTTAATATTTTTATTGTTTGGCCCTTTTCGATAATTATTTTTCGTAAATATCTATTTGACAAAATTAACTAATTTTTTTGACAATTTGTTGTGTCACTTCCTGTACTGCATGTGGCTAAGAGTAATTCGTCATTATCAATTTGACCATTTTCAGAAAATTTTCTCTGATTGGCTTTTTTTCTGAAAGTTTGGCCTCAAGCATTAATTATAATCTGGCTAGCCCGTATTTCCTTCGTATACGAGATTATAGCAAAATGAATGTGATTGAGTAATATAATTAAGTAGAGCAACTCATATCAAAATGTCACACTGAAGATTTCCGTCCTATAGCGTGTATACTATCCCATACATTCTGGTTAATTGTAATTGTTTCTAAATGCCTCGGTAACCGATTGTTGCCAGCTTTGACATTTTCATTGTTAAACACAAGAGCAACGAAGTAATAAGTAATGCTACGAGAGTCTAATGATGGGACGAAAAAAGCAGTCATTGATATAGTACAACAGACTGTCCAAAGCCCGTAAGGCGAGAGGCCCATCTAGATATAATCTGTCATATAGGTACATAAACTTCTGTCCAAACTGTGACCGGCATGAATATTATGCAAGCAAATGTTAGAGATGTCACAAACATATTACCATCAACAAATTTTAAATTTTATTCCTAAAGATAAAATTGAGCCCCAATTTAAATTTTGCACTGCTTGGTGACATTGTCGCAACGTTATGCAATGCACTGTAGATCATATGATGAGTAGCCTGGGTGAACTATAACAACGGGCTTTGTATTGCTTACCGTGATGGGGTCCGCGCGTAGCAATAAAGAAACCAAAGTTCATCTTATCTTCGCCCTTATCAAGAAAGTAATAACATGATTACCCAACTGCAACCAAATAAAACATCGTCAAAGTTAAGCGTTTTTGCTTGCATCAAGTGATATTAAGATTGTCCCGTTGAATCGACGAAAACATCCGACCTAACGAAATCTAGGCAAAAATTTAAGAATCGGTGGGTTAGACTTGCACTAAAAAGCTAATGTTAAATAAAACGCTATTATGCTTGTATTGGACAATATGTTGAGATTAAAATGTAGATTGCTGTTCTTTTTGCATTTCGAATTTAAGGGATTCAATGGGCTTTTCTTTTAACGATCACAGGTTGAGTACATTTTGCACACCTGGTCGCGGTATAAGTGGACCTTATCGGTGCTTGTGGCGACAGTTATGGCAATAACCCTGAAGTTCCTAATGGCCCATTACAGTGGATCGCGCGAAGCGCAACGTTTTTCAGTTTTCAAGGTACATTCCAATTCATGTGCCATGCTAGCCCTGATGCTTTTGATATTTTCTGTTCTCAACACGACAAGCAACAATTCAAAAGAATTTAAATTTGAACCCTCGAGGCATTTTTGTATTGTAACCACAAGCAGTTGATGTTAAAACTCATGTAAGGCGCTTAAACAGATTAAAGACACATGACAACTACTCCGATTAGTGGCCCAAAAGCAGATTAGTGACGTTGCTTGTGGGCGAACACATTGCTGTACTTTTAAGATAAAAGAACAACATTTTTATTCTGGTGAATAAATTTTTATATTTGCAGTACCGGGAAGTATCATACTAATTGATATGAATACATCTTACCACGATAGAACAATGCCATGGTTAAAACTTTCGACCGAGTGTCAGAATGCGGATGTTAAGACTAATTGGCGGACACCGGCTTAACTTGATGACTTAATGACCATGTACGAAATGGTAGGATCGAAGTAATGGAAAGACGACTTGAGGACATTCGCCCAAGTTGCGTGAGAACGAACGACAACCAATGTTTTTACAATGAGGAACATTTGAAAGGAAACCGCACTACAAAAAGCAAAAGGCTATTGATGTTACAAACTTTTAGTTGATGCATGAAAGTAAACATAAATACTTTACCACACAATAAGGTCTGAATTATGGTCACATCACACAAACAAGCATAGCGTTTTTTTTTCAAAACTAATTCACAGGTGAAGATATAAAACCATATTTTAATTGTCAAAAGATTTTCATTATTTTGGATTTATGTCGTTCATTGGGGGCAAAATTGTTGCCACTTTGTCGTTTTCATGTTTTTCGGATGCCAAAGATACGACCACCTCATCGTTCACGGCATGAGCTTTTACGTGTTTGCTCAAATGATCACTTCGTTGGAAACGCTTGTTGCACACCGGACAAGCAAAACGTTTTTCGCCTGGTGTTGATAAAGGCATAAAATTAAAAATTAAAGAATAGAATGCTTAAACCTAACCTTAACTTTTTTAACAGAAATCCATTTAAAAAATACAAAATTATACTTTGTATCATACCTGTGTGCCATCGGAGATGGGCCTTTAAATGGGAAGTTTTGTTGTATACCTTTCCGCAACCTGGAATATGGCAACTATGTACTTTAGGCTTAAACGCAGCGGCGGTGGGTCCAATCCTTTCTGCTTCTTGACAGTTGGGACAATTACAGTTTGACCTAAGGAAAAGCGATTAGTTCGTGTTCGTTATATTCCCCTCGTTAACTTTACCTTCCAGGATATCTTCTGGAATTTCTGCTTGCATTTGGAGGTGGTGATATCATCGAAGTGATAGTTGCGTTCGTATCATTATACGAGGCAGGTGGTATTACAGGCTTGAAAGAGTCATATGGTGAATGCGGTTGGGCTGTGTGCAAAATTGAACTTATTAACTACCGCTACAATAACAATCGCAATATAGGTTACTTTCTCAACAAAAGGTAAAACTACTCGTGTTGTCATATGATAAATGTGTTGTCACATGGTAAATTACACCAATGTATTAAAATTTGTTAACATTTGGATACAAGGTTGAAAGAAGACCATAACCTGCACCTGTACTAGAAAGCAGTGCTGGATTTGACCCCAGTGGAGGAAGCGGTGATGAAAAAGCGTGGTGGTAATCGGATGAATAAGCCGCAGCCATCTATAATCAAAAACAATATTTATAAAAAAATCACTTTTTCCTATGGTTTGGTTGACAACAATCCTTAACAAACATGTGATATCAAAAAATACTACTAATAATCCTGAGTCGTCTGTTTAACGTTTTTCTTCGATATATTTACATATATATATATATATATTTCGCCTGTGTTTGCAGGCATCATCATCATCATGAAAAAACACTTTATTCTGCCATAGGTAAAAATCGATCGGTTGCAATATATTCAAATGTACCTGACTATGATGATGTTGCAAACTTTGCATTTCTAGCCACGTATTGGTGGAGTGAAGAGCGGCTTCCCAGGGTGTGGGGTGATATGCCGAACCTAATGTAGCTGGCTGTAGGTTGCTGCTTCCACTCGGGATGCCTATGCCAGACGAACATTGCTGGTCTCCCGTAATTAAAGACTTGCTGTACCAAGGCTCGTGACTGTAACAAAACCAGTTTTTTTCGAAGCAGGAAATAAATCTCACAATATCTACCTGCTTTGTGTTGTACGGGCGACTGATGTCGGAAAAACTTTCGGCATACAGGACGGGGCCGTGATTTGAGAATACATCATTACCGTAGGTGATGATGGTGGTGGCGTCGCATGGTACGGAGATGAAGTTGTAGAGCAAGAACTTTCTGTCGGTGATCCAACATCTGCAAAATTTGCATTTTGCAAATTGTTATGCGTACCCAAAATTACTCAGAAAAGAGTGGCAGACGATCAGCGCCAGTGCAATCTTTAATAGTGTCTCACAGAAACGGCGTCGTAAGTTTTTGTATTTTTAAATAGCAATGTGTACTGCCAAAAGGGTAATTACAATACACGCACCTGGATTACTTGGAATGTCGACAGGAGATAAAGTGTCCGGAGCTGTAAAAAATCGTAAATTTAACAAGGAAGTTGGACAAGAATATTTTACGTCACTTACGAACTGTGGCAATTTGTTCAACTTTTCCAACAAATGCATTGGCGTGATGGTGATGTTGTAGAAGTGTAGCACTCACCCCTAAACACCAAAGTATTAGACTCTAGGTAACACGAAAATAGGTTGCGCTAATTTTTACCAAGAGTTGGACCAGGTACAGATGACGAAGAACCTTGCAGTAAAGAAGCTGATGGGGCACTCATTATGGTGGTCTATGAACACTATAAACATTTACACCTAAACTTACATACCAATAGCCCTGAATGTCATATAAAAATTTAATCCATCTGAATCTTTCGACTGTGTTCCAGAGTTCTTTAAAAACTTCTCTAAAACAATAAAAACTCGTGGATGGAAAACACCGTATACTCACTGACATGACTATAGTGTATTTTGAATATATATATATAAACTCATTCTCGCTACTAGACGGACGAGGTTAAAGCGAGCACACTGCCACGGTTTGCTTGAAATGTATAATTATGAGTGTCCGCCATTTTCCCATTGCCTTCTTCTTTCTGCGTGTCACACAATCATGTTATCGTTATCTTGCTTGCAGCTGGGCCTTCTTTTGCGGGAGGTTTGTTTTCGCAAGAGGTGCAAGGACATTGATAAAATACTGGATAAAAAATCCATAATCTATTTGTCGGGCGCATAACAAGCATTTTATCAAGTTCTCAAGAACGTTAACTAGAAAAAATACTTCGAGTGTTTCATGGCCGTAACTAGTTTTACGCTGTAAGTTTACTAAAGCGCTCGACACAAAAGCCTCAGCTTGCAGTTTTTCTAAATTCTAATGTTGAATCACTATTGCAACGTCATAAATCGTGCCAGGTGGTTTCAATTTACGGCTCGTTTCACCCACTAAGCCTGCCTTACGTGCCTACTATTTTTCCCAGACACGTCAAAGACTCAAATAAATGAATATTTTTTTTAATTTAATGTGGCAGCTGTTTTTGTTTATGACAGTTTGCACAAAGTGTTGTAAACTATTTTCTTAATTACTCGTACGTTATTTTGTAACAATAGAAACATTTGATCGAGTGAAATACTAGAAGCAATATACTCTTCCATGGTTAATCAACCATGCGAAGTATCGCCAGGTGTCCATTTGAAATTTATCCGAAAATAAGGCATCGTGCGTATGCTCAGGTAATCCATCTATTATGAACATTCGAAATTTGGTTCTGACAACAATGAGATTCGTTGAACATTACATTCCGCGCACCCCAGAAGCGTATACATACCTGAATATCTTGTCGGTTTTGTGACAATAATACGATGGAAGTTACAAACAACTCAAAAAAGAATGTGTTAAATAACTGTATGTAACTAGTATGCGCCGGAAGGTTGTAGGAAGTCTGGTTCCGGAAACGTATCATTAAATGGTATTACATCCACCACGCTGGTAAAATTGTTGTAAGTCCCACGAGAAATTTACGAAAAACGTCGGATTTTGAGACTAATTGCTAGTTTCAGAATTCCTGCGCGGATTGTGTGGTTGTTTTTGGATTAAGAGAAACACATAAATGCTCTAGATGCAGACAAGAATGATTTCCGCTGTAATCAAAGCCCGTCTTTGCAGATACAAAGGCCAGGTAAAGTTCACTGTAGTGACAAATACCAGTAAATTTATGACAAATATATATGGACCACAAAGAACAATAATTAAAAATTTGTTCAAAAATAACAAACTTTAAACAAAACCATCAAACAAATGGAAAAATTACCAAGATATTGAAACTATATATTCTATATAAATGGAAACATATCAGCACGTTTTCCACGAGTACAATGGTAAGTTTTCGATGATAATTTACCTAAAAAATGTATGGCCGAATGACTAAAAAATATCCTTAGTTTTTCCATTTTTATCTGATCTTTCAAAAATTTAAATGTATTTGATACACCACAAGCAAGATTTTCTTTTTACATCACTGCACAGCGAAAAAAGGCTTTCAGTTATTTTTATTTTTGGATTTATTTTTGGTAATCGTATCCATTTAACTTTCTGCGACTGCACAGAGATACAAATGTGTGCTTTCACAAACAGTCACAAAAATCTGACCACGTGGTACGCCAGAGCCAGCATTTGACGTGGGTACAGTGGTAGCTTAAGATGATGAGGTTATTCGTATCGCTTAGTGTCATATTAATAGTCACGTGGAACACAGAAAACAAAATTATTTGTCCAGAACGACTGTAGTTTATATAGGATTTGTGCTTTTGTGCACTATACTCAATGCTCATCAAGGAAATAACAACTTCCAAAGGTGATGTCATGGAGCCAATAACATTACTTTTAAGCCAGCTTGCAAAAAATACGCAATACCATATTTTTTCGGCGCTGCACTTGTCTTTAGTGTATTTTAATTTTTCCATTACATAGAATAAATGCTACCTCAACAACGCAATTGTGTTCATTATTTTTTACAATCACAAAAAAACATAGTTTTTATTTAAAATGTCTCAGATATAAAGTTTAATGGCATGATGTTACCATTCATTTTGTTTCCATCAGAAACATAGCCAACTGTTGTCTCGTGTTACCGAATTGATCTACAAGCAAATTTTGTACCTTTTGGCACAGTACTGTACATAGCCTCGGCTTTACGAACAATATTTTTGTTATTAGCTTACCTCACAAATTTACACCCAGCTAAAAATCCTAACATAAAATATTTAATAAGTGAAGTATGGGGATTAAATACACACAAATAACTATTAGTAGCTATGGTGCTAGCATAAAACTGGTATTATTTAAAGGATCAGCTAAAGGTTATTCCCCTAAATCATACACTCTTGAACAGTGGTTTCCAACCTTTTTTTGATCTATGGCCCAAATATTTTTTTAATAATGGCTTGCTGTCCATCACTACCACAGCCGGTCCTATAAAATCTCGGTGGTGATCCTTTCCTGGTCTCTCTGGTAAACTGCAATATTGCGATCGGCTCAAAAAACTTTAAAAACGCTAAAAAAATAACAAGGAAATTGTGTTATCAAATAGTCAATCCACTCAAATAGCTCGGCGGCCCATTAAACATGTCTTCATGGCCCAATACTAGGATATGGCCCACAGTTTTTGAACCACTGGTTCAGCCTGAAACGTACACCATAGACGAAAATCGTCCAGCTCAGAACCAAACATGGTTTTCGGCTATAGCTGAACTACTTGGGATCTAGGACAACACAAGGAGTGATAATTTGAAATATGAAAGCAAACAAGCAAGAACATGAGAACACAGCATTAATAAATTTTGGAAGAAAACAATGTCATTAGTAAAATGCAAATAACAACTGCCCAACCATTGTGAAGGCAGAAGCACGTGCTTGGATTAGTGAAGGAAGGAAATGTTCTGGAAGGCAGAGTGCAGCGCCGCCCTGAGCATTATTGTAATAGTGATTTTGAAAAAATTAAACTGCTGTTGCAAGTAAATAATGGAATAAATTGATTCGTTATTGGGGACACTGAGAGAAAAAACCTTAAAGAAATAGAGTTATTTGTGTTACTTATTCTGTAGTTGTTTCCAGCGTTTGCGTTGTTTTTTATTATTGAACTATATACCATCGAAGGTTAAAGCAGTTGAAAACAAAAAAATCTAATCACTTGCTACAAAGTTAAAGAAATCCAATCGCAAAATACTCAACATAAGCCTAACTTTAACATATGTAAAAACACAAAATATTTATTGGCAAAATGTTTGTTTACAAATGCAAAATCATCTTTTTAAATGGGCCCCTTATGCCGCAGCAGTTCGCAAAATAGAATTGCTTTGACGGCATTTCCAGTTTGCCCAACAGAACTGCTGGGACTTGTGTTTCATAGAAGGCTGCTAATTCCCCAAAGCAAAAAATCTAAACGGTTGCAGCTTCTTCCGATGTGATGCAGCAATGTGCTAAAGAGCATAGCCTATGTTGGAAAAATGTCCTATAAGGGTAACAGTCAAAAAAATCAAAAACAAAAATGAATGTGCGCATCATTATTCCTTTTTATGCAAAACCCTTCAAAACGTTTTGATATTTTTTTTTAATTTTAGGTTATCCAGTGACGCATTGCAAGTGACGCATTGCAAGTGATGCTGTCTTGACTATTGTGATACAAGCCAGGCTCAATTTACATCAAACTTAATTTTTTAATCAAATCATGTTTATCTAAACATTAATCCTTATGATTACGTTGCGGTAAACATAACGATTAATATTTATTATTGGTTGCAGCTTGCAGATGCCACAATCTAAGCTCAATTCAATGCATATTTGTTTTACTTGTCGTCTTGACTTGGTTGTCGACAGATTAAACTTCATTTAACCGTCTTACTAAATATACTTCGTAAAGCCCTGTTTACATGGACGTCTAAAGCGGGTTCGCGGCACGCTTCATACCCGCTTCCCGTCATTATCGGAATAAGCGTTACGCATCACAGCCCAAGCTAGTTTGGAAGCGGTTTCGGCGAACTAGCTTAATAGGGGTTGGTTCGGAAGCTAGTCGAGCGAACTAGCTTCTTTTTTGCCTATCAGCTAATCGAAAAATGTGGCGGCAAATTCAAGTTTGGTTAGATTTTCGTCATTTGAGTTAAATGCAAGTAAAAAGGGGCTGCGACTTGGACATATGGAATGAATAACCTGAAGACAATTGACTGCAAACGAATGCGGATGCTATGATGGAAAGACTATTTTTATGAAGTGTGTGTTGTTGCTATGTTTTTGTGTTTCACAACTTCTTACCTCTAGCACACATACAAAACAATTCAATTACTGTTTTTTAAATAGTGCTTTTTATTAACTTTCATGTATGTCCAAAAGTCAGCAAAAAGGAGTAGATAAAAAGTATTAAACAAATCTCTTGGATATAAATTGCAGTAAAGCACCACAACCAGCTTTTTATAATTACATATAGCACAGACATATAGGAATTCAACGCGCAAGTAATGTACTTTTGATCATTGAATAAGCTGGGTCTGATTCACGCATAAATTAGGTTTGTTTTCCTCACATACTTTGTTTATTCTGAAATTAACAAATGATCTGATGTAAAACAGAAGCAAATGTTTAACTACAGAACTGGAAAGGTGCAGTCATTCCGAGCAAATAATTACCTTTGCGTACGAAAAGGTCGCCCAAATCTTCGTCTTACAGAATGCTATTTACCAGGATGTAACAAAAGCAAAAAACTGTTCTCCGCCATCGTTTTTAATGATTATGAACTACAACAGTCATTTCACTACAAAGTACAAACCCCAGTTTGCAAACCATCAGAGCATGTAAATTGAGGATCGAAGCTCGCTCGTTCTGGCCTGTTTGTTTTTCATGGTTCAACGGCGCAAGCTCGCTCGCAAACCATTTCATGTAAACAGGCCTGATAGCCTACGGAAATCTTAATGTGGGGATTCATCGGGGTTGTGGTGTTTTGCACTACAATAGTACCCGCAACACAAAAAGTCACCTTATTTGATACCCATTTATGGCGTCAGTTGCAATCGTCGGTGTGTTGTCACCACGAGTTGATTAGACACAATGAAAGTTAATTCAAATTTGGTAAATCGTCGTTGTATTTGCACTCCCGGAGCAATTGCCCGGTCATTTATGTCCGTGGTCTGTGATTATCATGTTCTGAATATCTGATTCAACGCCTGCATAAGAATATTATTGGTTTTTGTGAGAGAAACTTTAGGTTTCTCTTTGTTTGTTTTTTCCAAAATGCTAAGTGAAGCAGTGAATATATTAGCAGTGACGAACACAAAAAAATGTATGTTAGCATGCACGCTAAAAATCAATAAATTATAATTTGTATTTTGTGGGTGTTGTACCTTAAACCATCGCCAGTGGCCTATGTACTCTTTGGTTTTTACGATGATTAGAATAATTAGATCAGAGGAGCGCATGTACTGTATAGTAAACAAAAGTCCAAGCTTGCGTAGATTGAGATACGTGGGAGATAATTTTGTGATATTGTGCAATGTGCATGACGTCAGAAAAGGCGATAAGCAATATATGTGGCAAATTTCAGGACCACACCATCCGGTATTGTGGACATAGGAGTACTGCAAAGCACGCTGAAGTTAAGTACAAGTACAGAAGAACCCCCATCTCTCTGAAAATATTCTTTATATTCTTGATTGGCCGAAGTCATTTTTATATAGCGTACATTCGGCACATTAATAGTCTAATCGATGGAAATACGTTTACATGAGAATTATTGTTGTATAACTAAGGAATGGAAAAGGAAGGAATTTTGCACACATTTGGTATGTATTTTATCTTATTTACCCTTGACATTAGAAAAAGGTTGTAAAGATAACAAGGTTTTCTGCAGTTTTGCTTAACTGCAGTTTAACTAAAGTTCTGCTAGTCTAGTGAGTATTTACAGGAAGTTATTAAACTTTAATAGGTATATTAAAAGCTACGCTACATTCAACAGAAAGTTTTCATTTTTTTTTAATTTTATTATTCAAAATAGCATGGAATGGTTAGTCGCTTGTCCTATGCAGAAAGGTCTTTACTTAAAGCAATCTGCTTTGTCTGAGACCATCAATATGCATAATTTAAATAATATTACTTTTTCTGATTCACTTTTAGACATCCAGGGACTACCAAGTCACCAAATGTCATGTGGACAAACAAGTTGTGGCATTTGGATTCTAAAATACTGTGTGTTAAGTGAACAGAAATTATGGATGTATGACTTGAAGTTTACTGAAGCTGTAAGTTTAGTTGTTATTTAAATGGTTTGAACAGTGGCGGATCCAGGGGGGTGTTTTGGTGTCAGAACACCCCCCTCAGCAAAAAAAATTAACCGCATCTAACAACTTCATTAATTAGGTACCGAAAGCGAACACCACCCTTATAATTTTTCTGGATCCGCCACTGGGTTCGAACTGACTTTGCAAGACTTTACAGTACCCCACGCTGGTAGCATGTAAAATGTGTGTTTGATTATAGTACTTTGGTAGTCATTTGTACAAGTGGAAGCTAAATGTAAAATATCATTTTATTTACTCCCTTTGAATCACTGGCAACACAAGGTTTTCAGACAAGTTGTGCACTAAACTTTTAATTCTCTGAATTAACAAGGGTCATTAAAATATGTGGACTGATGTGATTGAATTGGGTGTAAGCTTTTACCTCACAATAGGCATGAAAATCTTCAAATATAATATCTGGCCAGGTAAATCATTTATAAACAAAATAATGTGTTTAAATTCAACTTGATTCGAACATACAAGACACAAAGTCATTTTTTTTATAATATAACAAACAACAAATTTATGTTACAAGATGGACAGTCATGTTATGTGTTGTGTGCAACCTCTTAAGGTTTATTTATTCTTTTGTGTGCTTATACAAAAGAATGTTGGAACAGAATGTGTGATTTGACAGACGTATGAAGTCACATTAGGTAGGACTTGCTTAATAGCTGTAGAGGGATCAAGCCCTCGGTTATGCTTTGTTTATTTATATGCGACAGCAAATTACTTTAGTTCGTGTATATAATGAAGCCTTCAATTTACTTCAGCAGATTTTATTGTGAAAAATCGATTTCGCTTATGTAAGTTACCTGGTACACTCGTTTGTGCTTCAGGTTTTTACGGTGACATGTGAGCGTGCATTTTTTTTCCTTAACTCCGCTATTATCTACTAGGTTCGCTACCACACTGTAGTTCACAGGAGATAGCGTAAAGAAAAGACATTCAGTTGCAGCGGTGTTTTGTGTGTATTTTATTGCTTTCATTGTTGCTAATACGTAATTTTTGCAGAAACTGACTGATGCTTATGGTAACTTACATAAGCGAAATCGCTTTTTTTACAATAAAATCTGCTGACGTAAATCGGAGGCTTGTTGCTTCATTATATACAAGTCACCTTAGTCTATAGGAGGGACACTTACACTATTGCAAATAAAAATCAAAGTGATGTTGTCCAAATATTGTGTACACATGTATTCACACTAGACCTAGCATTAACTTGGGACATCTATAAGAGATATCTGTTAGTTTGCTATTTTCAGCTTTACACAGAAACTCCCTATGTGGTTATCGATCTACTGCCTGCCAGGCTGTATTTTTTAATTAGTTGAATCATTTTTTACATCCTTTGAGGATATTGGCACAGTTAAAAAGTAAAAATAAATTGATCAACATTGGGGGCAGCATTTTTGTGATGTTTAGACATATTTGGGTAGAGGATTTCTCATTCCTGGAAAGTTTTAACCTAATGAATAATTTGCAAGTGCTGCTATAGTGCAAATTCTAATGGTGAAATAGGTATCTTCACAAAAGCCCCCCTCCCGTGGACATGTGAACCTATCATTAGGTTGCCATGGTTTATACATTGTTTTTTCCTTATTGTAATATGAACAGTTGGCTTAAAAACTTGCTTAAATGTTCATATATATATCTAAACAAACCGTTTTGTTACATTATAGGCATTTCAATTTGTTTTAACGATATGTAAGCTCTACCTTTGTTTAGTGTTATGTCAAAGAATTGGAATTAAGATTATTGTTAAACATTTTCAGTATCACATGCCTGAAGATGATGTGAAACCACCAACAGAAGAATATGAACCCTGTTTTATTGGAGATGGAAAAAATTTGAGATCACGTAAGTTCCCTCTGTGCATAGGCGTCTATTTAGAGCATTACTCGGCCTACATAAGATCTGTGACGTATTCGTATTGGACTTATCTTGCGAGTGCCGAGTCAATTTACGGGCATAGCGCTTTTTAGTGATATATGAATCGTCTAAAGTCGGTTCGGCTAAAAACCTATTTGTTTTGGGGTTTCAAGGTTTTCTTGGGCGTCGTTGTTAGTTTCCAAGTGTATTACCGGTCTTCTAGCGGGCGTGAGCGAAACAATGTTACTTCAATAAACACTATTGACTCCCTTGAACGATCATAAGGCGTTGTTGATTTCGCGTTATTTTCAGGCTAGCTTGAAAGATTGAGTGATCACTTTTCATAGTATTGAAAATTATCCATAAAGTCCACACGCTGTTGTTGGTATAGCCGAACGTTTTTCTCAAGCGGAAAGTTTGGTTTTGGCCAAATCAAAACAAATTATTCGGCTGAATCTTCGTCAAATAAATCAGGCGAACAAATTCGGCAATTTGAAGCTTCGGTACATCACTTGAATGAATATACCGTTTCAATCCGTGACGATTAGACAATTGCAGGACACAGTGAAACACAAAGCGAGCATTTACCTATGGCGCGATGCGAGTGGTTGCCATTGTGGTTATATCAGCTTAAAGAACGACGAAGACGAATCCAGGGTAGGCAGCCCGACCTGGGTATTTTGCAGGTTAGGCTGGCCTTCTCTTGGAGATAGGAATCGACGCCTATGCCTCTGTGTAATTGTTTTTGTATCCAGTCCCGACAATGTTTTCCCCCCTACTTTTAAACAAGGTAATCAACTCTTTTTCCTTTTTTGTAGTACAATTGTATTTACCTAAAAACAATTATCATGCAATGGAACTGTGCATGTTAATTGCTTTTGGGTTTGAATACAAATGCGAATGTACAGTTAACGTTTGTTGTGTTTTTTATGAGTATTCGGCGAGTAATAGATAGTTGTCATAATGTTTGTGGCGACCTTGCTGGAAAAAAAATACGAAGTCTGGAAGGCGGACAGCGAGAAATAGAGTCAATTTCCCAAGCCTAAACATTACCACAATTACACAAAAACGGTTTGAAAAGAATGCCTGTTTAACGCTCTGTAGTATATTGTCACTGTAAGAGTTAAACAGTCAAATAGACGTTTTTTTCAAACGGCATTTTGCGTTGACATAAGTCTGCGTGGTGCGTGCACCGTGCACTGTTCGTATATAAGCCCTCCAGGAAGTTATGGTTTGATTTCATTTAGGATAGAGGTAGTTCACTGTCGTAAATTTTTAAACGGTCACTTTTTTACCGCAAACGCAATTTTCGTGGTGGTTGTCCAACGTGTCTTTATGATTCGAAAACGAAATACCATTTGGAAAGTTTCCACAGCAACCTTATCAACAAAGACCTAGGTATGTGAACTCTTAACCTAATTACTGATAAAAACCTCCTTCGAAACAAAAATGTTTAGAACTTTGTGTTTGGCACAGTATTTTTTACCATCGACTATCGCACTTCATATTACGTTAAAATCCAAACAAACTGGCAAGTGCATGATTCCAACAAAAAACAGCGACAAAGCAAAAAACTTTATCCTTCGTATTAAAACTACAGTGCGATGTAATCTTTGCAACTCTTTCCTTCAACTTTGCACTTTAATATGAACCTGTTTCGTATATCAGTCATTTGGTTGGAAATTATGTAGTTCGAACAACCCTGCTTCACTATCTAGATTTTTGTGCTGTTTGAGAACGCCAGTTTTATACAAGCATTTGATACGTGCATATTTCTAGAACTAAGCGGACAAAAATTGAAACTCTGAAGAGTCTGAATCCTGCATGTGATCCGGAAACACAAAGCCGTATGAAATAAACGCACATGAATTCGTTTTTACTAAATCGATGTAAGTGCGATTTGGTCACACAATCAGACACGATTTCTTGCATGTGAGAGACAGGAAGCAAAGGCGTTTTTGTTTCCTAAGTTGTCTCTCACGGCGGGCAGTCCACACATTCGCAGTTATGTTTTGACATGTTGAGCCAGTTATTTGCATTCTGTGCGTGAGCATCTGCTGACATATGCGTGACACGGAAAGAAATGTATGGATTTATGTAGTCGAGGTACGTTTCGAATTTGTTGGACTTGAAGCATCTTATTTTAGAGATAATGCATTGTATTTAAGACGCATTGATACTTAATAATTTGTTTGGCTATAGTGCTGTGAGTTCAGATCAACTGTTTGTCAAAAAGTTAATAATTTTTCTGGAAAAATAAGATCAACCACAGATGTATAGCATACGTGTTTATAAACTTATACATTGGCGAACAGCAGTTTACCACCAATAAAGCTATTGAACATCCACTTTAAAAATGCTGAATTGTAATTAAGTAATGTTCTTCACTATGATAAAAACGCATTGGAGGTGGATTTGTTGTTTGTCTTACTGTGTGTTTCGACGTCATTTTAATTAGTTAGTCATGCTAGCTGAAAGCGCCAGCTCTACTTTGTTTTGCATGGAATGACTGGTGGGCGACAATGCTGTTGTGACGTCTTTCCCATTGCGCAGTTAAATGTGCACTGTGTAGGTTGCAACTTTGTGTAGACTAATTGTCTGACAAATGATGTGATTGTCTGGGTATGGCTTGCATGCGTATGGTATTTTCTTTGTGAAACCTGAATGTGAAGTCAGTGAAATTAAATAAAAACAGTCCAACGAGAAAAAAATGTATCACAAGCACTTTAGCAGTTCACCTGAAAATCGAAGAAGGCGAGATACAATTGGATCCAGGGCTATGAGGCGATTCCACCGAATTGTCTCCATAGCTGACTTCCGTGATTTGGAAAACTATGCTGAATCTCATAGCTATAACCTTGGTAGGTTTAGCTATACTAATCTTTAAATCATATGGGGCTATCGTGACTAACTGGCAAATCAGGAGTAAAACATTACAGCACGTGATACATGTAACAATATGCAGCAATAGCAAAGGCAAGAACCGTTTCAAAAGTTGCCCTCAAGCCACGTAAATTGTCCTGTTACTCGGTGAACTGGAACCTTATTCTGAGAGAAAGGGCTTTCGAACTAAAGTTTGTCGATGTTTAAACATGTCTGTGTGCTATGGCGAAACTATTCACACACGACTTGGTATTTCACGTTGTGGTTTAATCATTGACTCTTTTACGTTTATGTTCAGTAGAAAGTCGGTACTATGTTTTTAGTTTTGTGGTGAATTGTCAAATATTGTAAAATCTGTGAAACGGTGTAGAGTATTTAGGTAGACAGATGTACCAACCAGCAGCCTTGAGAACATGGACTAGATGGGGTTGCTTTGATAGCTAACTAAATCATAGTTCTTTATTTTGTAATCTTACCTTCTGTTTTGTGAGGATTTTCTGGTTGGACTATTATTCTACCGGAAACGTTTTAGGACTCCAACGCAGTGTCCTAATGCTGAGTAACTTATGTTTTGGGGGGATTTAGGCGTTATTTCGAAAACAAGTATTATCAAGGACTATTTAATCATTTGGATTGTTTAAAACTATGCACTGTTTGCCTCTATTTGTTGATGCGGGAGAATAATATGCCTCACAGTGGCGATCCAGCATCTGTGTACACGACAAAAACAACTCCACGAAACAGTTTACGCACAACTAAAACTTCGGGCAAACGATTTTCTTTTGTTTCAACTCGTATTGGAATTCGGCGTTCAGGTAGCAGGCGAAAACACCGAAGTTCCAGTCGAAGGCGAAGTAGTTTGAGCAAACGCTCTTCGGGCCTATACGGCATAGAAGGTTGCGGAAATTTTTTTTTCACGGCATAATTTTTCTTTGATTTGGCCTATACTAAAATTCATGGATGTTACGTTATCTTGCAGAGTCTGCTGTTGATCAGCACAGAAAGCGGCAAACCTCGGAAGGAGTCACCAGCGTACTTAGTCCATCAAAAGATGGCGCTTCTGTAAGTTTACTATGTTGTGTAAATCTTTATGATACAACCTTCCATTAGTTTTCTCTATCTATAAATTCATGCCTGTCAAATAATAAAAATTGTCGTCAAATCTAAGAGAAAGTTATCTTTACAAACCCTGCTTTGTCGATGTGGCGTTTCTAGTTCTGTAAAAAAAAGACTGAGTAAAAACATCGAACACTTATTACAAGAATCTGCGCGAGTCTTGTCTTAGAACACATGGGATAAGAGTGGCAAAGGGAAAAATTGTGAAAAACATCGTGTCCACTTACGTTACACAAGTTTAACATACACGCTAGTAGGCAACCTAAATGTTTTTCATTCATAACTCTTTAAAAGTATTCAGCGTACTGACGTTTCCTGTATTTGCCAAAATTTCTGTTGGCGATCGTAATATTTGTTCCACGAACGTTATCGATAATTTTTTTGTCTGTAAAATACATTTAATACAGCAAAACGTCATAAAGTCCCACAGTTTTGTACCACAAATTGGTCACCACAATCAAAATGTAAACCATGACTTTTGCAGACAAAAAAAAAACAAAAAAAGGTGGTTTGTTCTTTTGCCTCCTAACTTTGCTGCTCGTGACCGACAAACTGACGTTTCCTCATATTTTTCAACAAAAGGACTTTTTGTTTGGCGATACCTTGTGTCTGTTCTGAAACACCGATAGCCAAAATAACGAGTATGGAAACATATACATGTTGGTTTTAGTTTTGAAGCATTTTCCATTAAAGACAGAAATTGTATCTATGTTCTTTAGCTTCACTGATTTCCGGGTTACAACGCACAGACTTGTTTAATATTGTTGTTGGTTACACCAGCGCTGAACTGAAGTGATACCGTGTCAGGTGGTAACTTATGTAATTTGAAGGCTCTATGTCGTTTGGCGTCGGTATTTTATTCATGCAAGTTGATGTCTTCCGGACTTTCGTTTTTCGCTGGATAAGCGCCCAGTCTAGAGTTGAATAGTCACGTGGCTGTACCACTTCCTACATCCGTCAATTGTACCAAGAAACGAACGAGCGTGCTATGAAGGGTGGACTCCAGCAACGTTAGTGCCAAAATATTTTTAGAGCGGTTGTGTAAAGCCAGCAGTGTTTAGTCGTTAGTTCGAGGGTAGTCTGTTTAAGGTTACAGTATTGTAGGGTGTTAATAAAGAAATTCTGTTTACTTCAGTTCTAACAGCTTCAAAATGTTTTCTAATCGTCGTTCAATGCCGCCTCGTTCGTTTAGTCCTGAATTTCTGTACACTGAAGGTAGAAGAAAAAGTTTTGAAGCAGAAGATGGGCCATCTGTGTTACGAAGCTTATCGGCTCCCCAAGACCAGTATTTGGCTTATAGCAGAGGCAAACAAGTGCCACATAGAGGCGTTTACCAAAGCACCGATGGTCTTTCGCTAATTACCAAACCTTTAGTTGATTTGAGGTGTGATTCAGAAGCCAGCTTAATACAAAGTGAGGGTCAAGAAATGTTTATCAGACCAACATCTAACTCCCTGCCTCGATGTATCTCTGATTCAAATGTTGTATCAATGTCTATTCCTCGAAGCAGTTCCGAAGTAAAGCGTAATCATTCCCTGAGGGTAAGTTGTATTGAAGTTAAATTTTGTTGTGTTTTTTTGTTATGGGTATTATTTAATTTGTCTTTAAAATTGGGTATGTGTAAGTTGTCCTTTGGAGGTAATTGTTGTTCAGTTTTTTTATCGTGATGTGCCTAATTGCTGTTTAAGTTCTGTGTGAAGTGTAAAGAATATCCAAATGAAAGTAATAGAAAGAAATTCGGCAACAATTTTGTTTGTGATTGTATGATCAATGTTGTAATTAAACTTATTTTTGAGGAAGTACAACAATCAGCAACATGGAACAAAATTTTATGCATCAGACCGAACTAATTCAAATAAAATGATTGCTTAAAAACCAGGTCCAATATAAAACAGCTTATGTACTGACAGAACCAAATGTATTATTATGTTATGTTTCGATGACTTTTTATTACATTGATATTAATAAAAGTCCCAAAATATCTTGTTTGACTGTTTTTTAATTGGGGTTGAGTCTTTTTATGACCTTTACATGTAGCAAATTCACTGTAGACTTCGTACTGATGGTCAGTGATATCAAAATATTGGCAAAATAATGACCTACAAAATGTTTTGGTAAACCTGTATAGTAAATATCATAAAGAGCTGTAATAATATGACCGAGTTATATTTACAGTGCTACCAAATATGTTTAGAATTTTTTACAACGAAAAATACAGCCAATTAGAAGAAGCAAAAGCACCAAGGTCTCAAGTGGAAAAGAAAATCATCCAGTAGATGTTGTGTAAGTAAAAAAGCCATTTTGAAGTTTCTTACAGAAAAAAAATGTGTGACTGTCTTTGTCCCAAAATTATGCTTCATAGTTTGTGATTCACCACATGGCCCAGAGTCCTCTGACCGGTTGATTGCCGTAGTGTTTATAGTAAATGTTTAGTCATCAACCCTTGCTCTACATAACTTCCTGGCTTGTATTCATTTTGTGCTGAATTGTTTGTTGTATGTTAAGATGCATACAATGCATCACTGTGGATTGAAAACAAGTTTTAAAATAGGATTTTGATCATTTCATTTTAAATATGTGGAATGCACATAAATATTTGGAAAGAAATGTCTTTTGCTGCATGAGTTTGCCATGCTACAGGCAAGTACAACTAAACATGATGATTGCAAAGTGAAACTGTAGTGAATTTGTAGGGTGTCAAATAATATTACCTGTTCTTTATGAGTGTTGTGTTGTAAAAGATGTTGATTTAAACTTTAACAAAAGTCAGAAACTCTTGAGCAATTTGTTTTGAAGGGTACTATTGGTTGTTGCATAATTTATTTTATTCCTTCTGTAAAGTCAATTACAGAAAATATTAAATGTGATAAGGTATATCAAATACTGTGTGTCTGTAAAACATGCTTCTGTGTTATTGATACAATAAATTTTAATCTTTATTTTATTTAGGTCACTCATGGCACAGGGTGGTCCATCACGGTCAGTGGATGTGGATTTACCATTTTTCATGCCCAGTGTTGAATCACCTGATTGTATTGACCTTGCTATGGATTTGCCTGATTTTGAAAATGCAACTGTCAGAGCATTGCATCACAGCATTCTAGGCAGGAATTATTGTTTTGAAGTAAGTGTGCAAGTAAATTATAGTTTTGTTTCTCATTAGGTTTCAATAAAGTTTTTTTGTTCTCTGTAAATTAGCCTAATTTATTACTGTGTATATTTACTAATCTGTAAAGGTAATATTAATGTGCCATAAAGGTTGACTGCAACTGATACAAATGACATTCAAACAATTCATGTATATTGCTTGGCCAAGAAAATGCATAATATATATTGCAAAGCTTTTGCAAAAACTTGATTTTTTTTTTAATTAAACCTTAAAATTCTTTCTTTGTTCGAATAATTTTATTGTAAAATGTCACAGATTGTAACAAGTAAAGGAACAAGATGTTTTGGGTGCAATTCAGCTGGAGAAAGAGAAGCCTGGATAGAAAAACTCCGCAGAGCCATTAATCCCAACATGGTATGAACTGATTTAACTTGAAAAAAATTTTCTTGCAGGTGGTTAAATAAGTTTTTCAATCGAGTTCAACATAAAACAATATTACCAAATTTTGTTTTTGTCTTGAATCTTTAGTTTTTATGATAATTTTTCTGTTGAAGGACAACTGTCACCGGTTGGAACATCAGCTAACATTATTTGTTCAAGAGGCGAAAGGGCTTCCTGCAAAAAAAAAATATTTCTGTGAAATATGTTTGGATAGAAAACTCTGTGCCAGAACCACATCCAAATGGAAAAATGACAAGTAACTGTCAAAAATATTATAAATTCTTTCTCTATGTGACTGGTTTCATATTTATGAATTTTTTTTTAATGTCACACTAACTATTCTTAGAGTTGCAAATTGATGTTCTATGCATAGAGTTGCAAAATTTAGCTTTGATGGTATTATTGTTTAAACTTTCAGCACTGTATTCTGGGGTGAACAATTTCAGTTCTCTGCCATTCCAAAAATGGATGATATAACAGTTCATCTTTACAAAGATTCTGATAAGAAAAAGAAAAAGGACAAGGACTATATTGGCTTAGTGAACCTCTCTGTGAGATCACTTGTCAATCAGCAGTCAGTTGAAAAATGGTATGTATGAAATTGTGCAATTTAGGGAATAGCATAGGCTAAAAGCCATTGTTTAAATCAGTGGTTCCAAAACTTTGGGTCAAAAAATACATTTTCAGTGGGTTACAGAGCTAGATTTAACTATTTTATACACCTTTGGCAACAAAGATTTATATTATTATCTCATAAGTGCTGCAAGTACATTAAATCTTTGTGCTCTATATATTTTGCAAATTTGTGGAATTACAGTAAAACCTCGGCAAAAAATTCATCTGAATTTGGAAAAGTTTCAGACCAACCAAACAGCTGATGTGGTATAGTCAGTAGGATATTGGTAAAAAGTGCACAAATGCATCTTTGTTTCTGGAATTAGTGAAGAATATCCTAACCCTTTTTCAAGAAAAAGAAATCCTTTGTCTCTCCAAGTTTGTCAGAAATGCGCAAAATTCCAGATTAACCTGTATAAACCGAGTTCCAACAAATATAAAATTATTTTTGTAACATTACATATGAACTGGCCACCAGTATATCCCAACAAATCACACTCACACAAGTGCCATAAGACTATTATGATCTGCCATCCCTAAATGTATATTTTATTTTACACTCAATGTGATTTCAAACTTTGTTGAGTTATATGTTATTTAATATAGACTATATATAAGTTATTTCTTGATAAAATAATTTTGTTATCCAATAACCAAACAACTTCACAATTAAAATCCTCACAAACTGCAATGCAATGGTGAATTTACTGAATACTTTTTGATGATTACCATGTTAGCTGATACATTATTTACATTTGATATATCAGTTGTAAGTTATCTATTTGTATTTGAGAATAATTTCCAAATATACACTTTTGTGGTGCCACTGTGGTCCTAATCCATTCTTTATAATTAGGTATATCCTGTCAACACCAAGTGGAAACAACAAAAATAAAGCAGGAGAATCCTTAGCAGTACGCATCAATGTTAGGTTTCAATCAATACATGTTTTACCTTCGGAGCAGTACAAGGATTTTGGAGAGCATATATCATCAAACTACAAAGCAATATGCAACACATTGGCAAATGTATTGACTGTTTCACGGAAAGATGAATTTTCTAAAATTTTGGTTAATATTATGTATTCCACTGGATCTATAAAGGTTGGTTGTTTTTATCCTTTCTTCAAATGTGTGTTTTCAATATTTTTCAATTAGGAGTATATGTGTGATATCGTCATGGGTGAAGTCGAGAAAGTTGAAGAAGAGAGTCTAATCTTTAGGGAAAATACAATTGGCACTAAATCTGTTGAAGCTTTTCTCCGATTAGTTGGCATGAAATATCTTCATGAAGCTCTAGGTTGGTTACTTATTTAACATAAATGTCAGTGCATGTAATTTGTTAGGTTTGCTGTGGTAAAGTTTTGTGGGATATATCAAACATTAAATCATATTTTGAACACAGGCGACTTTATTCAAGCCATTTTTACAATGGAAGAAGAGTGTGAGGTAGATGGAAGTAGGTTACCTCCTAATGCACACCTTGAAAATAACCAGAAAAATTTGCATATGAGTTGTGAAATAGCACTTTGCAAAATCACCTCATCGATTGGGTAAATTACATTGTTTTTGATTTGGTAATTAACATGGTATAGAGGTCATACAATTTTCATGATCAGAAACTTTCCTTCTGAGCTGCAAGAAGTTTTGTCGATATGGAGAACTAAGTGTGAAGAAGCGGGAAGGCCTCGAATTGCCAATCGCCTTGTGACTGCCTCACTTTTCTTGCGCCTCTTGTGCCCATCCATTCTTAACCCAAGTTTGTTTGGTCTGGCTAATGAAGTTCCAGATCCAAAAACTTCACGCACTTTGACTCTTATTGCAAAGGTTATTCAAAATCTTGCCAACAGAAGCAGGTGAGCTTCTTGTAAATTTTAAGTGCCTTTTAAATTGTTTATATTTAACTTTTGAACTAATATTTTTAGATTTGGAACCAAGGAAGAGTACATGCAGTTTATGGATACTTTTGTACGTGACAAATGGGATGAAATGGGAGAATTTATTGCCAATGTATCTGATACTGCTTATCCAGCGCTTACAAGGGGGTTCGATGGGTATATTGACCTCGGAAAAGAGTTTGCAAAATTGCATGCATTTTTCGACGAAATTTTGCCAACTCTTAATAAGGTAGCATATACCCCGTTTTTGTTCTTCTTGAAATGGTTACATATATGTTTTTGTATTTTTTAGAACACTATACACAGCTTGGGAAAATTGCAAGACATTATTGCGAACCTTTCAAAGTTGCTTGAAAACCCTTGTGAACTACCCACACTTAGGCCGTCAGGATCACGACTAAGATGTGTTTCGTTAGAACCCTCGTCTGATTTGTCCCAAATTGACGAAGACATTCAACCAGCAATGTAAGATTTATGACTTGAATGCATTAAATAGCTTGACGAATCTCTTTTACAGAACTTCCGCATCAGCTCATGATCCTGAGTGCAGTTATTCGCCCACAGCTGCTGGTCAACCCACTAGTGCCGCGTCGTTACTTGATTTACGTCATATATCACCTGTACCTGGGGATTCACCTTATGACGATACTGGAGTGTCCAACGGTTTCACGCCTCCCCATCATGGTAGCCAGTCCTCTGTGGTGGTAAGTTGCCTAACCATCTTGTCAACGTCCATCTACAGGAGCAGTAGTTGGAAATTTTCTAATGTTTTTTGTTTGGGCAAAAATTGCGACATAATGTATTTATTTGGTGCCTTTTAAAGTTAAAAGCGTTTTAAAAGTTAATTTCAGCTTTGGAGCCTTGTGGCTTTAATCTTGTTCAATGATATGAAACTTCTTTTATCTAAAATGAAACATCCCTTTTTGGTGCAGTTTTCCAGCAGTTTTAACAACAGCAACAACATTATGCATAATCATCGACCACGGCAAACGTTACATTCTCTGGAAAACCTTCGCAAAACAAAGGTCGACTCTTCACCTCTCATGTTTTCGAATCCTGCCTACAACATTAAATGCCAATCAGCTGATTTTCCAAACTCGATTGCTGGCAAGCGTACAAGTTCAAGCATCAAGGGTAAGTTAGGTTTTTAATCCAGTGTTAATAAATCTTAAACCCACCAAACCAATTTCTTTGTTAAGGTCCATTGGCGTTTGTTAATCCTTTGCAACCCATTACATCCCCATCAAACAGTCATCATCTTGAAACGATGTTTACAACAGAAACAGTGACCTATGCTGCTCCCCGTTTGCCACTATTGACAAAGCAATTTAGGTCCCAGCAGTCAAACGATTCCCAACATGATTACGAAAGTGACTCCAGTCAGGAAGGTGTGTTTAAAGAATGTGACAGTCAGTCCGAGTCCCTTTCATCCAGACAATCATCCACTACCACTGCTGAAGAAAGTTCGTGTAGTTCCGTTGACATTTTGTCGCAACAACCTTGTAACATCATCACAAGCACGCGCAATCTTGCTGAAAGTTCAGCTTGTGCTGAAGTTAAATATGATTCCAATGGTGAAAATGAGTTGATGATTACAGCGAGTAGCATATTGTCGTCTTTTTCGAGCGCCAATCTTCGCACTGGCCTACAGTCTCATGTCCCTGCCAGAAAATCATTTAGTGCCAACCAAGGAAACCAGCCACAACCTAAACCTCGAACATATATCGGGAATATGAATGACAACAGAAAGGTTCGCACCACAATCACAACAGTAAATCCGAAAGAAGTCAAAAATCTACAAACTGGAAACATTTCTTCCGGAAGTGCAAAGAATTTACCCAGTCTCCAGCTTGCTTTGGATTCTGGTGCATTTATGGAATTGAACGAGGGCCCCGCTGAAGAAAAACAGAGTATCGAAGGCAAGGTTTTATTGGTTTGCTAATGTCGACTTTTATATGTTTTTTTTGTTTAGATTTCGAAGGTTTTGTAACAGCTCCCGTAGCTGCAGTCAAATCTCGCATTGTGGTTTGTACATCAAATGCAATGCGTATGAAAACACCAAAACAAAGCTCGTCTGTGCACCAGGAAAAAGTTTCCTCTTTGGTTAGTATTGACCTAGCACTTTCAGAAATACTTTGCGTAAATGTACCACTTTACGTCAAACGCTCTTTGTTTAACAGGAAACAAGGCAAAATTTTCAAAAAAATAGCACCCCAAGTGGTCAGAAGAACCAAAGAGTGGAGATACAGTTAACACAAAAATCTGCGTTGCCCCCGGCAACCCCCGAAGATCCCATCTCACCTGAAGCTCGAACCGCCCAGTGGATCTTGAGTAACGTCCCCAATCCCAACAAAGAATCCAAGCGCCATGATGTTGCTGATTCGCATACAGTTTTGACACCAAAGGATGTAAGTATTCCTACTCAAATTTTCCACAAAGCATTAGAGCAATTATGTTTTTTGCTGAGTAAAAGTGCTGATATTTACAAATTGTTTTTTTTTTCATTTTCGTCTGCAGAAATGCCGTCATTATTTTTTCATGTTATAAAGTTTCAAGAAAATGTAAAAATCGTGGCTATATATACATATATATTGTTACACACACACACACATCATTACGATTGATCTACATCTGCTTAAAAATGCAAAAGCAGACAAAGCAATTTTAAGGTTTCATGCTTAAGGTGTTTTTTATTTAGTACGAGGATAGGATTATTCGTCTTGAGACTGAAGTAGAACATCTCCGATCAATAATCAAGGAAAAAGTTGAAATGCGTCGTAATACTGAGCACAAAGACATTTCTCTCATCGATAAAGTTTGTAAATTCCTTATTGTGTGCGATCATGTACATTGAATTTAATTGTTGCATGTAATATTTTGTTAAAAACAGGTTCAAAAACTAGAGCAAACTAAGGAATTAATGCGACGAGAAAGTGAACAAAAGGAGAAAAGAGGTCGTGAAATCATACAAAGGTACAAGTATTTACGTTTAAGTATATACATGTATAATAACATTACCAACATCGACGACTGTATTTTTCCTACCATTATTCGTAGTCGAGGCCTATTAACATACCATGTAAGATGATAAAATGTTGCACTTTGCAACTAAGTTTTAACCACAGTGCGTTTCAAATGGTCTTGTTTAAATAACAAATATCTTACAAGCTTGCGTAAAGTCAAGTATAACATAATCGTTGAGATACCAATACCTAAAATCGTTTTAGGTTGCGCGATGCCGAAACCAGACAACAAACAGAACTGATGCATGCAAAATCTCTGATAGATTCAAAAGACAGAGGTTTGATTGAGAAGCAGACAAAAATCGAAAAGCTTCAAAAAGAAAACAGCCGTTTAATGGAAGCGGTTTCTTGTCTTCAGCAATCTTTCTCCAATCAGCGAATAGATGGTGATAAATCATCGTCGACGCGCAGTGAAAAAACAAAAAAAGATTGTATAAATGCCAGCCAAGATCGATCCCTTCTGACCTTTATTGACGTTTATAATGGTGTCAATGTCGAAAAAATAACACGAGAAACTAAAAACAATCCATCAACAAGTTAAAATGCTTCAAAACCTATTTAATTTTTGAACACTGTGACGTGGTCGTTCTTGCGGATCGAGCATCATCCTAAATTCAACTGAAGGAATATTTCCTCCTGGGATGAAATACTCGAAATCACTGACCCGCACTTCGTCTCTCGCATTTGTTCGCAGCAAGTGTTAAAAATACATTTTTTACATTTTAGGGAAGCTAAGCTGTGGTCGGTATTTTTGTGTAAATACAAAAACCTTCGGGCGTGGACGTGTGTTTGAGTAACATGTATTCTGTAAGTATCTTCTATACACTCAAAATTCAATAGTCTTGTTTTAATGAACTATGTTATTTTCGCCGAGTTTTGAAAGCTGCATTTTTGCAATCACAGTTTTAGTTGGCATGTGTTTACATATCAGAATACAAATTTTCATTTATTCTTCTTTTCCGAGGCGTAATGTAATACAGGTTACAATAACTAACTTCTTTCGTAGTCGACATATTTCTATTTGTTATTGGCATCATTGCGGCAGTGCCATGTGTTACATTCAAGACATTTAGGCAATTTGCTTTTGTGTTCCTTTACTATTACATCATTTATTTCCGTTTTGATGCTGTACCTTTTTAGTGGTCCGCAAATATTTCCTTTAAGTTTCTTATATTCAATCTTACAGTCGGCAACATTTTTGAACCATATCTCATTTGCATTTATTATTATCGATTGTGTTGAACCGCAGTGCATGCCTAATATGTTAAGCCATAAGCAACCGTTTGTGGTATATGGATTTAGGGGTCTACAAAATAGCCTAATTAATATACCTTCAGCAGTATGTCATATCAATGCTGTTACTTTAATAAATTTCGGCAATGTAATTTTTTACCGGAACGATAATTTTTTACTATTAATGTTGGGCAAATAATTTACCTTACATGGTTTCCGGAAAGTTTCCAAAGACCCCATTGGCAAACCTACAAGTTTGCAGCCAAAACCAAGTCCTTGATCAGGATTTCTAGTAAAGTAGAATAGAAAAAAAAAATTGTAACACTGTGGCACCACATAAACCTCACTGGATCCTATATATTATTTTATTTAAGTGTAATCCATTAACTTGGATGTTCTCGAGTTTGTTTGTTTCTGCCTTAGTTTGGGGTGGTTAGATCCGTGAATTAAAGCACCAAATGCTGTGCTTCCCAGTTCCTATAGCCAGTGGGCCACACTGTTTTTTTTGAATGCCACGAAGCATGTTATCTTACACCAGGGTTATTCAACTGGCGAGCCGAGGATTGCACTTTCTTGTAGATCCATGTTGCTGCGTTTGTTAACGTCAGTCCATGGACATACAACACAAGGCAAGCCATTGGTTTATAAATGGCACGCGGGCTGATTTTGACCTCCTAGACATAAAGAAAAAAATTATTCAACTGTTGTTCTCAATTGTAGCCTATGTTGTTTTGGATCCCACTATGCTTGTTAAATCAAGCTTCCTTGCCAAAATTTCTTGGGACATCTAAAAAAATTACTATTGTTGCCAATTGCTCTGAATCACACGCGAGCAGGAAGTTCGAAATCAAGTCACGCTTGCTTAGAAAATTGTAATAGAAAAAGTAAATTAATTAGTGAAACCAAGATTTTCAATTTACATGTGTAAGGTTATATATCTGACAAAGATAATTAAAATACACTAATTGTTGGTTGATTGTATACATATTCTTAGATGGTCCCATAATGATTTTGAACAATGATTATAGCAATACAGCCAATTTTTTGTCTTTTTTAATGCCGTCACGTGGTCGGGGATACTTGGCAAGAATACAACACTTTTTGAGTTTTAGGCGAAATTGTCAGGTCTTGTAGAGATTAAAAGCTGGATAAAATGATCGAATTTTGGTAGTAAACAGAACTCCACAGATTAAAATTCATTTGTTCATTTGACGCGCAAATCCATGATATCCATGTTGCCGTGAAAAGTACACGAGCTACCCAAAGCGTTGGAATCCTAATGGCAAGTGAATGATATTTCTTGCGCTAATGCTGATATTTTGATTTCGGTTTATTGTGAAAATTTGTGACCTGTTAAAAAAACGTAATAGGCGTTTTAAATGTACTGAAACCAACGACACACCTTCTGTTTTCTGGGCAATGCTTTACTACCAACAACAAATTAAATTTAAGAAAATGGTGCGTGATTTTAAAAAAATACAGGCAAAAATGTAATAAACAAACAGCCGTCTGAGCTATCCCCGGTCTTCCTTGATAACTGGGGCGATTTTTTTGAATACATTTGTTTATTTAGGAGTTCTTCAATAAAACGCATGTATAGCAACATAATCATTTTTTGGATAAAAAAGTTACGTTTCGGTGAGGAAAAACGCTTGGAATTAACTGCAAATCTTGTTGGCGGCTATTTTACTTTGTTGTACACTTTTACTTTGGCGATTATATCGTATGTAGACTAAAATAACAGCAGATGAATACTTACGCTTACATGTTATGTTTTTTGTTGGTTCATAAAACGATGTAAGGAAAATAGTTCGTTAGTACCAAATCTTTTGCGGGACTGCACTGACGTCGAGAATTTGAAGTGGATTTTTTGTTTGAATTAGTGTCTTTTGTTGGCAACCTTTATAATACTACAGGTGCGCTAGGTCCGCTAGGTCCCTTCTAATACTACAGGTCCGCTAGGTCCCTTCTAATACTACAGGCGCGCTATATTCAACATTATACTACAGGCGCGCTATATTCAACATAATACTACAGGCGCGCTATATTCAACATAACACTACAGGTCTGTAGTATTAGAAGGTAACGTCTTTTGTTTCGTATATGCTGCTATTTTTCCATACTAACGAGGCAGGAAAAGCATAAACCAAAGCTAAGTGGCTGCCGGACGCGCTAGTTGCCTTTAATTCCAAACGTGTTTCTTCGCCTAAACGTAAATTAGCGTTTTTTGGTGCTTGGTTCTTATATTCCTCAATTTTCTGCTGTACCTAAACGTAAAATTTTCCCAAAAAGGGATTTGCCGATTTGTCAGCCTTTATCTACAGTATTGTGACGTCCGACCCAATTGATGACGCGAAGTCGTAACCATGAATGCACCAGGGGCGATCGTATCCCCAGTGCGTTAAAATACTGAAATAAACAATGCAGTTGCAGGCCATTAACAATGTTTTCTAAGATTGATTTTCGTTCTATAGTGTGCTCTGATATAGGTATGTTTCTTGTTAGTCATGTCATCCTGGCCTGGCAGCCTCCGAAAAAAAACAATTCGCAAAATCCGTTTTACATCATTGAACACTATTTTACAAAGATATTTTACCCATACATTCAGGTACATGTTAAAGTGGTTTGGCATTTGCTCGAATGTGACGATTCCCCAATAGCAAAAAGCGTGGAAAGGCCTGTGTTTGAAGTCGTTCTGATGTAGTACTAGCAATTTAAAATATTTTCCTAGTTTTTTTTTAATTGATGTGCCCCGTTATGATAAAAAAATCAAGGAGTTGCGTGAAAGTATAGGTAAAATGGTGTTCAATAATGTGGAATAGATTTGCGAATTTTTTGGGGAAGAGTCTGCCAGGATGACAATAGTCTTCCGACAATTGCATGTTTTTTCATTGGAGAATAATTTTACCAGTTTTTCCGACCTTGCTGCCTAGCAGTGTCCAAATGTATTAGCATTTTCCATTTTAATGTTGCAGATTAATGCAGAAACAAAATTGTTAGTACATGCAAACAACAAGTGGTCTAAAATAATTCATTTGAATCTTGGAGTATGGCCAGTGTAAAGCACATCAACAGGTATCTATTATGATTGTTGTAATGAAATCAATTTGTGTGAAAGCAAGTGAGCCTGTCATTCTACTGAGATAGGCAAATAAAAATCATATGATTTCAATCTAAATCTGTTCCATAGGATAAAAATGTCAATTAGATTTATTTTAATATAATCAGATATATTTGTATTTTTATACTACATACTGAACTGTAGGGTGCATATTAATAATATTTGCTTTAGTGAACTACAATGCAATAGAATTTTGAAAATCTTTATAATTAATTTTATTGCAGTCGTATTGTACAATTGCATTGTCCACCAAAGATGTAAATCAGGTGTGTCAAACTTATATAGTGATGTGGGCCTTATTTCCTACCTAGATATTGCCTGGACCAGACAACTTTGCAAATAATAATAATGCGAAATTTACATTTAATTAGTATATTTGTAGTACTGCGAGGTCATTTTGTCATGTCAAAGAGCAGGTCTTATAAAGCTTTTGTTATGATCACTTTTATATCACATAGAATCTGATATGTACAAAGATCCGTCGTTCAACGTATACCTGTACATGCTGATTCCTGTAGTAATTTCTTGACATTTTCTCTTGTTATTTAAACTTACAATTTATCATTTTGGTCATAATTCAAGCACAAAAATAGCACAACATAGACCTTGTTTTTTTCCAACAAGTTGGAGGGAGATATGAAAAATAAAGCTCTCGGTTGGATTTGAACCATAGGTTTGGGCTTAACTGGGCCCAATCCTGGTGGTGTGGTCACGGTGTATTGTGGTCAAGATACACTGGTGTAGGCAACATTTACATGGGGGATCCCAACTCCGCTAGAGAATCCTTCTTTGGTAAATAACAATGCTACTACCGGAATGAGGAGATAAATAAATAATGTCTCATTTGCAATGAGGCATGCTGCACCAGATAATACTCACAAAAGCATCCTGTGATTGGTATATTGGCTCGAATATCATTTAGCATTATAAGGACTGCGGTAGCTTGGTGCAATTTACACATATTTATATTTTCCATTGATACCTGAATTGCAATAACTGCTTATTCACAGGATGCTTTTGTGTCCTGGGATAACTGGAGTCCCTGGCCAACTCTGAAACCCCCTCATTTTTTGGATCCTCCACTGCCAGTTTTTCTATTTTGTGATCATTATTTGAATATATGTTTTTTAATTAATCACATTCTAGCCTATTTTTTTTACTTTATTTATGTTATTATTGTCTTATTACAGTAATTATTGACCAAGTGGGGTGTTGTAAATTCTTAGAACAAAGTTTT
Organism: Ascidia mentula; assembly: GCF_947561715.1. Taxonomy (NCBI): domain Eukaryota; kingdom Metazoa; phylum Chordata; class Ascidiacea; order Phlebobranchia; family Ascidiidae; genus Ascidia; species Ascidia mentula. The sequence continues at coordinate 6,532,322 of NC_138574.1, read as the reverse complement.
GTTCATCCAAAACTTGTAAGTTGTGTCAAATGATTAATTGTAAGCCTTACATTTAGGGAATCAAGTTTCCTAGAAGCTATTGGACCAGAGAAAATTGACAAGAAAAAGCTGCAACAGTTGTGCTCTACAGGTAATATGAAATACAAACAAAACAAGCAGTAAAGCTGCTGTAGTCCAGGTTTGTATACTACTGTTTTGTGGTTTGTTGGTGCGTTAGGTAAAATTTGTTTTACTAGTTTTTTACCAAACTATAAAAGATTTGCTTTAGTAATATAGCACTCAACTTTCAGGAATTGTTGAAACCTGTGGGATACGTTCACTTTGTTGGAAAATTTTACTCAAATACATCCCTACAACGTTTGTTTTGTTGTGATTTTGTGGTTTGTTGCAGCCTGATTGTTTTTAAAATCGGTGCATTGCAGCCGGCCGCATTGGAATAGCATCCTAGAAAAACAGAGACAAGAATATGATAACTTTCTTGAAGAAGTTATCATACAACCTGGCATGAACCGAGCAAACAGTTCAGTTGATGAAGCTCAAGATCATGTATATAACTTTTTTTAATCAATAAATTGTAAAAAATTTAAGCTATTATAATTGTTTAGCCCTTAAATACTAATCCACAAAGTGAATGGAACACATACTTCAGGGAAAATAACATCCTTCTGCAAATTAACAAAGATGTTAGGAGATTGTGTCCTGATATATCATTCTTTCAGGTAAGTGATATGATGTATTTAGTGGAAAAAAACACTGGAATGAATTAGTTTATACAGGAAGACAACAGCTTTATGCTCAACCAGATTTTTTTTGACAGTATTTTGTCCATGTTTGTCTTGTTCAGTAATCTGGGTTAATTTATGTGGCAACTTAGAACTTAAGGTTTCATATTTGACTCTTACACCAAACTATTGAACATTATGTCCCAAGCAGCTTTCATTTTTTTCTGACTCTTTAAAAAATTCAGTCAAAGCTAAAAATGCACAAATCTAGTTTGCAGCTTAACATTGCACTTATCCTAAGTTTTGATAACCAAATAAATATGTGAATTTCACCATTGCACTTTTTAGGTAAGGAAATCACTAAATTACTTATAAACACTTACTATAAACAGCACAACTCAGATAATGTTACTGTGTATACATAACCCTTTGTTTAGTCATTGCATTCTAGTTTTAAATTGTTTTTGCGACAAGAATCCTTCTTCTCATCCATGGAAAATGTTAAATTCAAGTACTAATCAAGTGGAAAGCCTAAGAAAGCGTGTTGAAAGGACTGCACTTTCTTCACAAAATCTCACAAGAAAAAAAATGGGAATCAGCAATGTAATGGCGACATTAATATTTTTTTCTAACCATATTAAAAAAAAGAATGAGTCAAAATTCTGTGGTATTTTGTTGCATTGTGTATGGGTTAGTTGTTTTATTCAGTAATTTGATTCAAGCCAATCAATGTTTCAGAAGTTTGCTTAACATTGATAAATGTACTTATATAACTTTTTGCTTAATTTTTGGCAGAGACTAAAATATCTCTTTCTCAATTTCTGTTTTCGTTTGCAGTTAATTAGTACCAGAAAGCAAGCTGTACAAGAATATGAAACTCTGCTAACACAGGGGCAGGAGGCACATTGGGAAGTGGTTGAACGAATGTTGTTTGTATATGCAAAACTAAATCCTGGTACTGGTTATGTTCAGGGCATGAATGAAATTATTGGCCCATTGTATTATACCTTTGCTTCTGATCCAAATCCAGGCTGGAGAGGTATATATTTTTTGCTATTGATTTTAATTCTAATGCATCATGATTTTTTAAAAAAAATACATCTTTCTTAAATGTGTTAATTTCTTGAAAGCAATTTTAAAGTATTCAAATAAACTTGTAGAATATGCAGAGGCAGACACGTTTTTCTGCTTTACGCTACTAATGGGAGATATCCGTGACAATTTTATTACCTCATTGGACAAATCCACCACAGGAATTGGTATGTCATCCAAAAAGTATCACTACCTCTGTTGTATAGTTTTCATGATCTATTATTTTGAACTTCTGATTAAAATATAACTAGACTGCAATGTGCTTAGTAAAAAAGCATGTTACCAGCCCTTTCAGGTGAATGCTTGACCATTTTGCAACAATCAAAGTTTATCAATCACATAGAGCACATATTTAAAAACTCTGCCTGGATCACCGAATAAAAACCGCTGTTCTAAATGAACCTACTTTTTTGCACATGCAGATTCATCAATGAAACAGACCATGAATTTTTTACAAGAATGCGACCCAGACGTTAAATGCAAACTAGAGACATTAAAAGTAAAACCACAATATTTTTTGTTCAGGTAAATATTGTCCTGGAAAATACAAAAACAATTATAGAAAGGTTTAGTTACACAATACATTTTTAACTGGCACATACATGATTGTTAGTGAACCCCAAAGAAAGCAGGCCTGATAGTGAAAAAAACAAAATTGACTGTATTTCTGTACAAGGTTAACAGAAATTTTGGTCCTTTATATCATAGTGATGTATCTGAAAAAAAGTGAAAATATTGGAAAGTAAAATATTTGCCTGCCCTACTGTAAGCTTTTTTCTTTTATATAATTGGCCCTCATAAAACAAATGTTGTTGTAATGGCTGGTACTTCTGTAATTTTGAGTTTCAATACAAATTTACAAAAGTACCAGTCTGTTTAGAGAGTCTTGCTATATTGCTCAGTCGTGGCAAATTCAGCCTGAATAAAAAAAAATTACAAGACTGCTCATGTTCAACACAAAAATGAACAATCAATCAACAATTTAAATACTGTGATAATAATTAGAAGTTGCAGTTCTCTGACAGATTAATGTGCAAAAATTAATTAAATTATTGTTTGATTAGGTGGATAACACTTCTGCTCTCTCAAGAATTTGCTTTACCAGATGTTATCCATTTGTGGGATGTTTTATTTTCATGTGAAAACAGATCTGATTTTCTGATTGCTATCTGTGTTGCTATGATTATGTATGTATTTTTTATAAGGATTTTTAATTGGCTCATTGCTTATGCATATATTTTTTATAACGGTGAATATTTATTTTAAAGAAAAACATCAGTTAATAACTAAAATGCATTTCAAAAAATCTTGATCCAATAATACGTGAAATTGTAGATTGGTTCGTCAAGACCTGTTAGACAAGGACTTCAGTGGTTGTGTGAAGCTTCTTCAAAATTATCCAGAACATATCGAAATTTCCCAGGTGATAGCAAAAGCACATTGGGCATTTTCACATATAAAATAATGGTGTATTACTTATTTTTAATTGCGCTCATGTCTTTAGGCAATAATTGTGATTAGATTTTTATTACAAGTGCATTTTGTGAAAAATGTGTTGTTTACTGCTTCCCACTGTTCAGTATTCTTAAATGCGTGTTTGATTTATAAGCAAATAACTGTGAGTTGTGCCAATTAAAAACAATTTCATAAAAATAAGCATGGGCTCTAAATTGAATTTTAAGATAAAATAACCATTATGATTTTTAGGTGTTGTTTCAAAACTTTGTTTTGTCATCACAATATATTTTTATAAAATAATCCAGTGCAATATTAATGTATTGAAATATTATGATCATAACAAACTTAATTGTATTTCATTTTTTTATGTTTCCTCATTGCTAGTGAAATAAAACACATATTCACATTGCTTTTGTACACAAATAAATCAACGGCCAATAATGCGACAGTTTCTCGTTCGTTGCGGGTTTGATTAAGGTCAGAGTTGTGGAGTTACAAATGGTAGGATGTACAACTATACAAAAACAGACCCACTCCTGGTTGTTGAAAACGTCCTCTTGGATTCACCCCTGGCCTGGACACAGCAAGCATTTAGGAGAAAAAACATAGTTTCAGTGCAGAAAACGAGCAGTGACGAAAATTCGCACATCCAGGGTGGAAAAACCCTTTGTAATTGGGCAAAATAATCAGCTTGTGCATTTGTATCCTACCCCCAAAAGATTTTATTAATATATAAATGGGGCAAGTTTTATTCAAGAGAGCAATATGTTTCCACTAGCGATGTGCCAAGCATAGATTTAATATTCGTGCGAACCCAAATAATACGCAAGATTCGTATTATTACGCAAGATAAATTTGAGAAGCTTTCCGTTTTTTCTCGCGAAAAAGTTTGATATTTTTAGATAGTATGGACGCCAAAGAAAATCTACCCTCAAGGATTTCAACGGTTTACTTATAGTCATGGCCTAGCAAACATATCATATTCATGTTCGAATATTAATGAAAATTTTTTTTAAATTTTTCTATTGTTGGAAAGTTCAGCCTGTGATCTATCTTTGTGTGAAAAAAGTAAGTCACTGGCTTATAAGATGGCAGGCAAAGTTACACGCGGCCAAAGTTTTGTTAACTGGGAATTTTTTTGTTACCTTTCGCGGCGGGCGCTGTTACGTTCGCACGTTTTTTGATAGTTAATTCGCTGCCATACAGTTACGTGTTAAACTCTGATTAAACGCGCTTGAAACAAATTAAACTTTACGCCGCCTGACATTGCAAACGTGTCTTTCAATTAAATAAATAAGTCTGCTCTCGGAGTCGAATTTAGTATTAACAGCAAGAATACGCAAGCAGATTTTAGCTTTAGCACAGCAGCCGACCGGGAAACAATTGGTACGCTGCAGTATTGAAACAAGAAACGATTTTGGCAAAACGGTTGGTTGTGGAAAATTATTATATTAATTCGCTACCTAATGTGTTAAATCGTTATGATGGAAAAGTACTTTCGCCCGTGTTCCGCAATTTCGCCAGTAACCAGTCTTGACTTTTGTTTCCCATGTTTGACCGCTTGACCCGTGATTGTTGTTTTTCATTGATTTATGTCCTGCTGTATTTTAGCTGTTGCGCCCTTCTGTACTTTTTCGTCGACTAATTTTTTGCCCGTAGGTTCGCTACTGTGTTTGTTTTATTCTCTGAAGAAGCCTAAGATAGTTCGTATTCGTACAGAAAACAAAAGATGTATATTTATTGTTTTTCACCAGAAGAACATCAGATTCATATTTCATTACGATACCTGTTGGTCAAAACCTATTTTCAGTTTTCAGAGTTATGTGCGTTTGATGTTTTGTCGATTAGCGTCTCTTTGGTCTATTGTTTTCTTCGCTGCTGTGTCTTTCGTGTGTCACTTCCCGTTCTACGCTGCTTTGGTGAGAACCGTGTGTGTGTAATACTTCGTTTCTGCATATCTTCGCTTAGTGTCACCATAGAATACCAAATTAGTATTCTATGGTGCCATAATTTGTGTATGACGCCACAACTCGGTTGTATGTGCTATTCAAAAGTGTTTAATTTTACAGTGATTAAAAAAATCCCATTTCTGTCTGGAGTGGAGAATTGCGATGGTGGGCGAACTCATATTTACGCAAATTGTTTTTACATTGCTATGAAGTTTCAATATATTAAAGAAGGGTTATTGGAATGGTTGTGTCAATGATAATTGTATGCAGGGTATGTGATTCAGTATGTGCGGATCATAGTAGGTTGAGGTTAGATAATAGGCCTGAACAAGCACAGTTATATTGTTCGGCCTAACTTCAGTACCAAGGATGTGCCAAACAAGAGCCGCATCTACGGACATTGCTGGTAATGTTTCTTTGTCGAACTTTTACCTGAGATATATGTCTGGCTGAGGTTCGACATCCATATACGGGCCATACCTATCTGCCAAGCTAAGGCCGGGTCCACACTCACGCTTTGCGCCGGCGGATTCTTTGTTTGTTTCATTGCCGCGGGTGTATACGCCGGCGCGCGGGCGTACGCTCGGGACAAAGCTTGGAAGCGTGAGATTTTGGTCGCAAGAGGTCGCGGGCTTGCGAGCGCTCTGCGTAACCAAACAAAAGCGGTTAAGGCCCGGGCGAAATTTTTTGATTGGGGTGCCAAGTAACGTAAAAACAATTAAAATCGGTACAAATCCTAGGTTTTCCATCAGAATGCTTGTGTTAGCATCGCTATCGCTATTCCATCAATCTTTTTGTACACATTAAAAGGTAGTTAAAGGGATTAGTGCTCACGGCCTATATTTTTATTTTGCACATAAAAATGACGGGCGTGCCATAAAACATAATATTAAACCCTCTACATCAGTGTTTCTTAACCTTTTTTGGATCGCGAACCCCTAAAACATTCTTTGAAAAGCTATGGACCCCTTTGCAAGAAACACATTGCAAATGTCGAAAAATTAAAATTCGTGGACAGCAAAACCTTCTGGACAAAGGAAAATACGTGGATTTTCGGAATAATTTTATTTCGTTTCATGGACCCCTTAATGTATCTTCTCGGACCCCTTGGGGGTTCATGGACCCTAGGTTAAGAACCCCTGCTCTACATGTTTAATGGACAAGTATCAATTATTTTACCCTCTATGCCAATTTTTTCAATTATATTCGTACAGTCAAGTGGACATTCATCCTTGTGCTACAAGTATTAACCATATAAGGACTGGCGTAAACAATTCTTGACGTTTTCGCTAGACATGCGACAAAACAAAGTATGCAGAAATATGTTTTGCGTAGCTGTTTTGTGCAACTCAGACGTGACAAATTTGTTGAATGGATTCTCGTTCAAAGTTTTCAATGCGGGCATTTCTTTTTGATTGGTTGTGTATTGAGGACACTTACGTTATTTACAGTAAAATTCATCGCTGTTATTAGCATTTTGAATCTGCAATATTTTTATATAAACACAATTAAAGCACACAATAAGACCCTTAACCGCGTTTAAGCATCTTACCGATTACCGATTTTAATTGTTTTTCAGTTTAATCAGCACTAGATTCTTGACAGATACAGAGGGGGTATAGGGGGCGGAAAGTATTTTGGCACGCGGTTGAATGTGACGTATCCCCCTAGCAAAACACGCAACAGATACAGAGATTTTAAAAGAATTATGCCGGCGGAAAGTATTTTGGCATGCGGTTGAATGTGACGTACCCCTTGTAGATTCCCAAACCCAATTTCGTTAATTCTTTCACGTTATGTTTATATATTTGGCACAACTCTCGTTATTATGTAACAAAGGCTGCGCAGTAGACATGTTTTTTTTTGCTAGTTGTGTTGCCAGTTATTGTGGTACATTTGATAATACTGATTCTATTTGAATAAGGTTTTAGTTGCAAAACGCGAAATAGTTTGTTAACTGCTACAATTGAAAAGTTTTCTGGATTATACTAATGCAACTGAAAGATGTGTTGTCACTACTGGCAATTTACGGAATAAGATCGGTCGCAAAACAGTTCGGTAAGTGCGATTGAATTTGTCATAGTGTGAATTTGTCCATATATTCAATGTACAATTGTGTTTCTGTAACTAGAAACCGCTCCTGTTCCGGCGCGTTGACGTTGTTTGTGTTCTGTGCTTGGGAAAGCTAGGAGCGCGTTTCGAGACATTTTGTGCTAAACCGCTGTGCAACGTGTAGCGCTACCGATAGGCTAGAAAAAGCACGTTACATCCAAGTTTCGAACTGTCATTGTTACAATTGTTTGTGAAGCCACAACATGCCTGTTCTGACAAAGAAGAAGAGAAAACGGCTTGGCTGTGCATTAAAACAGTTACAAGATGATTACCTCGATGCTGAGAGGGTGATGCTCAACCGCGAAAAGGAAAAAATGCAAGAAGCGTTGCTTGCCGTAGAAGCAAGCTACACCGAGGTTATGAACCTATGTTGGAAGCCGTTTACCGCCCGCAAGTAGAACGTCGAAACGATGTGAATCCACTATTCACACTGGGAGCGTAAGATTTTCTAGGAGCTCGACATACAGTATTAAGTTAAATGAAAGTCGTGTGAAGCTAAACGTGTTCGATTAGCACGCAAGCAAGATGAAGAAAGAAAATTGGAAGCTGAACGAGAACTAGATAAAATAAAATTGGAAGCTGAAATCGCTGATCGTGAATCTCAACGGACGTTAGAATTAGCAGAAGCCGAACTGAACGCATGGGAAGAAGTTGGGAGTGTTTGTTCGTTAAAATACAAACCCCGAAATGACACAGTGTGTCCAAGGAATCCTGAAGAATTAGTGATCGAAGATCCTAAACCAAATGAAATAAAGTTCAAGGAATTCGAACGTCCTAGTCGCCAAAAGGTACCACGTGATAACATTTACTCGCCACATAACGGGCATACCTCTCCGAAACAGTTTAGACCCCATTATACGGAGGTTGGTGAACGTTTTCTGCCAAAACCACAAATAACAAAGTTTGATGGGGACTATGGACATTTGGTCATTTGCAAATCGATACAAAATTCATATTGCTAGCAGATTAGACTGTGATGATTTAAGACTTACATACTTGCTGCAACATTGCACGCCGAGTGTCAATGAAAAGCTGAGGCACTATCCGTCATCCTCAAACCCTGCAATCAGCTACGAACTTGCTTTAAAGAATTGTACGAACGCTATGGTCAACCACATATCATCGCTCGGTGCTGCGAAAGGAAGTTGCAAGAAAGTCCGAAGATTGGACAAAACGACCCCGACGGTTTGGAAAAGTTAGCCATCCTCCTCATTGGAGGAAATTACTGGTATGTCTACTGTTGATTCCGTCGGTTTTATTGTTGCTATTGCTAGCAAGCTACCTGTGGAGAAATGTAATGGGTTTCTGAATCTGTTGCATTGCAAAGGAAAACAGGTAGAGTCGCGCGTTTCGTGGATTTTGAAAATTTCGTTGTAAAGCAGAGTGAGGAAGCCAACTCGATATATGGGAAAGGTCTCTTTCCTTAGGCCCAGAAAAGAATCAAGGTATCAAACGACACAAGGCGACGTCATACAACGCCATTGCTTCTACTGGTGCACATAAATCGGTGCAAAACGAACAACAGTGAACACAACGAAAGAAACCGTGTCCTTGTTGTGCAAAGCCGCATGACCTCGACGTCTGCTATGCGTTTAAACGAAAATCGCATCGTGAGCGACGACAATTTGTGAGAGCGAAAGGTTTGTGTTTCCGGTGTCTTGAAGTGGTTTGCCATGAGGAAGGTTGTGGAAGTGCATACCATCATGTGTTACTGCACAATCCGGCGAGACCCCGACCGACAGACGCATTTTCGGAGGACAAAAGTGGAAATGACTCGGCGTCTTTGACGCAGAGTAGTTGCTTGAATACCGTGGGCTGTCATGGTAGCAACTCATTGTCCGCTTGGTTAGACATTGTTTCTGTTCGAGTCCGCGTTGGGGTCAAGGAAATTGAAACATATGCTCTGCTGGACACTGGTTCGGACAAAACCTTCTGTGAGAAACGGCTGATCGACATGTTGGATGTTGAGGTAGAAGGCGAACCAGTTCGTATGCAGCTCGGGTCGATCAATAATGCAAAGGAGTTGAACACCGTGAAAATATCCGTGTCAGTACTGCCCTTGACAGGAGGAGAGGAGATCAATTTACCAGAAGTGACGCTACTTGACGAAATCCCTGTCCCACCTGGGCATGTCCCAAAGTTTGGAACACCTTATCGTCCCAAGCATCTGAAGGGAGTACATTTACCGCAAATCAAAGGTGGGTATGTCACATTACTTATTGGTACAGACAACTACTTAGTTCGTCGATGTATGGAGAGTCGGTTCTCTCCTGATCCGGAGTACCCGGACGCTGTCAAAACGCTTCTAGGTTGGTTGCTAAGAGGTTATGCTCTACAGAAAACCTTCAGGGGCTGTAGTTTTCTGTTGCAAGGAATTGAACGTTTCAATCCCTTTAATAACATCGATGATGTCATCGTGCCCGATGATGGTGAAACTTGCCCCATGCGAAGTGGTGATTTGGGGGATGCTGAATCCTTCCTCCAGTGGCTCCGGAGCAACAGGGAAGCAATGGAGTTTGGATTGAAGTTTTCAGCAAAAGACGTCATTGCATATGACATCATGGCCAAGCAAGTGGAACACAAAGATGGACATTACCAGTTACCACTGTTGTGGCGAAATTCGGCAGATGTTCTTCCCGACACTTTGAAATTGGCACAGAAACGACTGTCTGGTCTTAAGAAGCGTTTGTCACGTGATGCAAGTTTAAGTCAAAAGTATGTTCAGCAGATGAAAATCCTTCTGGAACAAGGTTATGCCGAACGGGTACCAGAAGAAGATATTAGTACTGAGGGTCGGAAGTGGTACCTTCCTCACCACCCCGTGGTCAACCCAAAGAAGCCGAATAAGCTTCAGATCGTTTTTGACTGTGCCGCAAAGGGCGACGGTAACTCTATCAACGATCACTTGATGAAAGGACCAGACTTGATGAACTCGTTGGTTGGAGTGCTTCTGAGATGCCGCAAAGAGGCCGTGGCTTTGGTTGCGGACATAGAAGCCATGTTCCATCAAGTACGCGTCACGCAGCAGGATCGTGACGCCTTCAGATTCCTGTGGTGGCCAGGAGGCGACACACTGAAGGACCCTGTGCCGCACCGAATGACTGTTCATTTATTTGGCGCGAAGTCTATCCCAAGCTGCGCCACATTCTGCCTACGTGAAACTGCACGTGAATTTGGGAAGTTTTTTTATCCTCGTGTCGCCGAGGTTGTGAGAAAAAACTTTTATGTGGACAATTGTTTATTATCAATCCCCACAGAAGCAATGGGAATTAAAATGGTGAAAAATTTTTACTGTCCATGGGAGGTTTCAGGCTGACAAAATGGTTGTCATCGAGTGACGCTGTGATGACCTCTGTTCCTAACAGAGAAAGGTCCAAATCAATCCAGAACATTCCGCTTGGCGGAGAGATACAGGAACGTGTTCTGGCAATCAGCTGGCGTCTGCCGGAGGACGAGTTTAGATTTAATGTCGTCCTGCCGGACAAACCGATTACGGAATGCTCTCTGTAACAAACTCCCTGTTTGGCCCCCTTGGACTCGTTGCACCCGTGGTCCTAGAAGCCAGATTGATCTACAGGGACGTGTGTCAACAGAAGATTGGATGGGACGATGTCGTGCCGACCACGGATCAAGCCAGGTGGCAAAAATGGCGAGAAAGCCTTTGTGAGGTACCACCAATGCGTCCAAAGTACAGTTACATGTTTTTGCTGACGCTTCGTCCGAAGCACGAGGTTGTGCTTGTTACCTGAGGTCAGTAGATGTCAGTTCGCTGGTAATGGGCAAATCACTGCTTTCCGGTTCAGGAAGGCAAACCATACCAAGACTGGAACTGGAGGCTGCTTTGGATGCAGTGAAATGTACTTGATTTTGAAGACTGTCCTTGTCTGTTTTGGACAGACTCATCCATCGTGCTGCAAAGTTTGCACGCCGACAGCAAGAACTTTCCTGTGTTTTCGCGAAATCGAATTACACAGATCTTGAATCACTCATGTGTCCATGATTGGATGCACGTACCAACCGACGAGAACCCGGCTGATGCAGCGTCTCGCGGTGTTACTGTGAATGCACTGTGCAGCGGAATGTGGTTAACCGGACCTGAGTTCCTGCGAAAGACACCCGACCAGTGGCCAAATTGTTTCACTAAGAAACCAACTACTGCTGAGGTCTACAAAAGCTTTGACTTGGAAAGAATCAAGACGGATGTTTTCCTCACAACGCTCGAAGAAAAAGGTACTGATCGTTTGATTGGCTATTTTTCGTCACTGTGGTTGCTCAGGTTTAAACGCTACTTGTACTGTAAAGCGAAAAAGAAAGAGGTGACCGTGTCACACTCGCCTATATCCGTTGATGAATTAAAAATTGCTGAGTCAGAACTCGTCAAGTTTGTGCAGCGTCAGCACTTTGCTGATTGGCTTGCTTTGCTACCCACGGGTAAACTGCTGCCAAAATCTGCGCTCGACCCTATATTGAAGGACGACATACTTCGTGTTGGCGGCAGACTCGACAACGCGAGGTTGGGCTACGAAACGAGGCATCCGGCGATTCTGTCCAATGATTGTCGCCTCACGGAATTAATTGCCCAAGAAGTTCACGCCCAAGATGCGGGAAATGCTGGTATCAACTACACATTGAGTTTGTTGTGCCAGCGTTACTGGATAGTGAACGCCCGAGCGACTGTTCGTCGGTTATACGCCATTGCTTGTTTTGCCGACGAAGAAATGCCAAGCCAGGCCAGCAGCTGATGGCTGACCTGCCTCCGTCCAGATTGCAGGTTGACGAATCACCATTCTCACACGTCGGTGTGGACTATTTCGGACCTTTGCTGATCAGACAACGCAGATGCGAAATTAAAAGATACGGATGTCTGTTTACGTGTATGACGACACGTGCTGTTCATTTACAAGTTGCTGCCGACCTAACTACAGACGCCTTTTTGAACGTCCTGAGGCGATTTCTTGCACGACGTGGTCCAATATCACACATTTACTCGGATAACCGAACCAATTTGGTCGGTGCTAACCGCGTTATGATGGAAGACGTGGAAAAATGGAACCAAAATCAGATCTGCGATTACCTGCGCCAGCGGAAAGTGGAGTGGTCGTTCAACCCACCAGGAGCAAGCCACATGGGTGGAGTGTGGGAGAGATTGATGCAGGGGTTACGTCACATTCAACCGCGTGCCAAAATACAAAAAATATACATAAACCTTCTAGTGTAACTGTAATCATTGATGCGGAACGCTTTAGGCTAAAAAACATATTTGGATTCCGCCAGAATGACATTATGACAATAGTGTTTATACGGGTGGAACAGGTAGGACTTTTCCTTCTGTTTCATATTGTTTCGCCATTTGAATTCAAATCATAGCGGTCATGGTTGTCTGAGATTAATTTGCGCAATGCCTGGGAAGTCATGGAAACATCAAACATTAATTCTAAAATAAAAGAACAATTGGAATCTTTGAATTCTGCCAGTGAAACAATAAATAGTCTTGAAAACACATTAACAGTAAGTATTACGTTTTTTTAGTGTTGTATTTTTGCCATTTGTTTTGTCACAAAATTTACTTTTTGACAAAGGAAAAGCGCAATTTGTATCGAACTACTTTAACTGAATCAACACAACATTTAAATGCAATAAGTAAGCGTCTGGGGGATTCAATCAACAAGGCCCGACCTTATTTTGATGCAAAAAATATTGCCAAGCAGGTAAATAGGCAAAATATTTTTGTTGAAGAAAAGTGAATAATGTAAGTTAAATTTTTGTAGGCACTCCAAGAAGCACAAAGGGCCGCTATTAAGTATGAAAGGGCAGTAAGTATGCATAATGCGGCCCGTGAAATGGTTTCAGTGGCAGAACAAGGCATGTTAAAAGACTGTTGCGATGTTAATACTGCTTGGCCAGACATGCTTAATCATGCAACACAAAAGGTGTTTAATAGATTTACCTGAATATTGTTTTTGTACAATGAACCTTGGTTAATGCAGATCTATACAGATTGAAAGTTTGTCATATTGATGATTTCTATCTTGATATCAATTGTGAGAAAATTAATTGTCATATCTTCCAGTATTTTTTGAGCAATCCAAAACATTCCCAGCTCAATATAGGTGATTTTATCCAATTATCATGACCAAACTTTGTGCCGTGAAACAGGATTGGATGCCACTAATCCATAAAAGTATATATAAGTCAACATATGCTAAATAACAAATATTATACATGCTTTTGCATGTTACTACTGAAATTATTACTGCATTCAACTTTTTATCAATAAATCTGATTAAAAACAAACAATGCTTGGAATTGAATGCTCTGTGTGAGGAACTAAGGGTGTGTTTATCAGGCATTTGGGCCTGAATATTAAAATCTATGTTTTGCATTAAATGGTGTACCGTGCATTCAATCGGCTGCCCTAAAAGTGGCTGTTAAAATTGAGAAAAAGGTTTGGGAAAGATTTTAATCAATAGAATACGTACCAGAAATTTTGGAGGCCTACAAAATAAATTGTGAACTGTTTCCTTTACATTTTATTTCATAGCTAGATTTATTTTTGGAGTTAACAAATTTCCTGGACATGATAGTATGTAACATTTGTAAACAGGTCAATGAGGCGGAAATTGAACGCATGAAAAGTGAACTAGAGCACCAGCAACGGGCCAAGTTATTTAAAAATGCTGAACATCAAGTTAAAAAACTTGAACGTAACTTGCGAACACATATCAATAAATCACAAAAATACTTCATGGAAAAAGAAGAAACTAAAAAGAAAATAGAAGTATTTGTAATATGAAGATGTGTTGTGGAACAACTTTATGACAAGTTTTGTTTTTTGCAGGAGCTAACACAGTCTGTGAAAGAAGTCGATGAAACTCTTACTAGAGAAAAACAGTTTTACTCCGAAGCATTGCACAAGTTAGAAAGCATTAGTGAGGATATACATGCTGCCCGTCAATCTGGACCCCCAAATGTCGTAAGAGAGCCTGGTGTTGGTGCAGAGAGTATCACTTTCAGCAGTGAGGTATCTTTAGCATCAGGTACTTAGAATGATTTGGTGTTACATAATCAATTACATGTAAAATTCATGTTTTTTATTTTATAGTTGTTGCTGGTGATCCTCACACAAAAAAGACAGAAAGTGGAAAGACTAACGACAGTGAGGTGTTGCTAAATGTTGCAAACCTTTCCTTGTCTACCAAATAGTGTTTATTTTTTGTATTCACTTTTATTGTGCATAATAAAATTTTTTTTGCTGATAGAAATAGTGACAATTTCTAATTGGGTTGGAAAGGACTATTAAATAAGGGTTTATTTCATGTTGTGAAACTTGTACCCAAACAATCTTAGCACTAAAACAAGGGAATATATATGAGAACGGAAGATAGCATAAAAGTCATTGGGCAAATTGAGAATTTTGGAATTCAATGATTGAAGACAAAAGATGTCTGTTATGTAATGCGCAATATTATGTGAATCCCCGAATCAGTGAACACAGGACCACTAACTTCACCGGGGTGAAGAGCAAATGATGCCTCTTCAAAAGGCTTTTGCATTTGTCCTGCAATTAAAAATTTTTTGAAATTACAAAATGCCAATCATAAAAGTTCGTTATGTGCACTTACCTCTTGTAAATGTTCCCAGATCCCCCTCTCTCTTTGCCGAGCTGCAGTCACTGTATTGCTTTGCTAAGTCTTGTAGCTTGTTACTTCCTGATATTATTTGCTGGTGATAATCTACAAACATACAAGGAACCAAGAATAATGTAATTTATTTTAACATTTTCCAAGATTACTTTATTGTGCAGAAAAAAAATGTGATGAAAAACACTACATTACATCTATGCACTAGAAATAACTACTTTGCCAAGATACCACAAGAATAACATTTACAAGTGTTGTGATATTTGACCATAAGCTATAACAGCTGTAATATCAAATCAATGCACAATGATGTCAAATTTTACCAGTTTAAAATAGATAGATTCCAATTTTTTTCTCTGAATTAAATATATCGAATTTGTAAAATTGAAGAAGTGACCCAAAAAATGTTGAAAATGCTTTGGTAAACAATACTTGTTCAACATGGTCATGTCTATAGTAACCATTCAGATCACCTTCAATTATTTCCAATGCTTCTTCTTTTGTTCGCGTAATGGCATCCTGTCGCCATGACGATGGGCGTCTTACATCCTTGTGTTTGACAAGCAGGTGAAAACAATGCACACTCTGTTTATTTTTGCATAAAAAAATAATAAAAGATTGGGTTTTTAAAACAAAAAGGCTTCTCTCAGACACAACCTTTGGTTTATCTGGACGCTTTGCAGATTCAGTTGGCCTTGTCCATTGGCTTTGATGTGTGTACTTGTTCATATAGTATGGTCTCCCTAAAATATAACAAGAAATGTACACTTGTATACTAGTAGGCTCAAATGCAGTTAATAAGGTTGATTAAAGAAAAGAGTTTGGCAATAACATATAGACTTAAGAAATTTCAACTCATGACGGTTTCATTTTCTTCAAACTATCATTTGGAACTTGTTTAATCTGTAGTTGTAACTATGAACAAAGTCATGTTTCATAATATTAAAATCAGCAAAACCATAATTTTTTATTAAACAAACCAGATGAGCGACTTTCTTTCTTGATCCAACCATCAGGAAGAGGACTGAGAGAGTCACAATCAGCCATTGCTATTTATTTGTACCTATTATGTACAAACATGACAGAAATATGTGCAAAATTAAGTTAGGAAACTTGCCTTTCATGTTGAAAGTGTGTATTTTGCTCATAGCATTTTTAAGCTAATGGGGGCCGTAAGGGTATAAGGTAAAACGTTAATTTGTTAGTTTAAAAATTGATGAACCTTTCAATAAAATAGAAATTATTTTCCTCACACTTCATATTCTTCATACATACGAGCTTTAACTGCAGCAAAATAAAAAACAGTTTTCCTCTTTTTTGTATGACATTTAATATTTTCTGATTATACAGGTATGAAACCCCCACATGGTAGGTAAAAAAGTTTGTCAATGTCCTTGATTGTAGACAGCATATCATTATTTCCATTACAAAAAATTTTGCTTGTGGGAATGACAAGTTCAATTTGTGTTGTTTATGATTTGTGGTGTTGCTAAAACAGCCATAACTCCGGACAAAAAAGCAAATCACTCAGTATGTGTATTGAGGCTTCAAATTTTGAATTTGACGATTTAATACCAATGGGGCCTGTAAGGATTTAGCAACCCTAGATAAAAAATGTCGAAACAGCTGGTAACAACACGGCCAAATCTAATCGTTTGAGATTCCTGTTTGCAGAAAAAGGTCAACATGCGCCATACGTAAGTAAAGTGCTCGAAAAAACGTTTAATACTTGCGGCCAAAGGGTTGAGAATTGCGGCCAATCTGCGACCTGACTAACATTTTAAATCAATTTTCAGGTCGAGAGTTTTGGACTCCCAACTCTTCGATTAAAATTAACAAACACAGTCTCCATTACGCTTTGAAATCAACAAACAACAACATTGCTGGATTGAACATTCTACGGTGACGCATGAATGATTTTTAAAAAAATTTGGAAAACGCGGCAGGCAATAGATATCTTGGAACTTGGAAGGTCCAACTCTTCGTTCGAAAGGCATAGAAAGTGGAGTTTTGGACACTTTAATGTATGGTTAATAACCTTTTTTTACTGCACGGGAGAGTATGTAAACAATGATAGTGTGGCAGATCAAGTTATCTACTGTTACGTTTGTCGAGTTACCTATCGTGGATACAATGCAACGTTCAGCAAATCTACAAAGTTACTTATCGTGGACACAGTAAAATGTTTAGCGAAACTACTTCAACTTTTTACAAAACTACCTATCGTGGACAGAGTGCACGGTATTGCGTAACTACTCCAACCCAAATCAACTTTAACGTTAACAAAGCTACCTATCGTGGACACAGTGCAATGTTCAGCAAATCCACTCCAACGTTTAACAAAGTTACCTGTCGTGGACACAGTGCAATGTTCAGCAAATCAACTTTAACGTTTAACAAAGCTACCTATCGTGGACACAGTGCAAGGTATAGCGAAACTACTCAACGTTTATAAAAGGAACCTATCGTGGACACCGTACAAGGTATAGTGAATGTTACATCTTGTTTGCCAGTAATTGCAGATTTCTATGAATGCGCATTTTTCTCTACACTAATGTGTGTTGCTATCTCATACGGTCTGTGACGCAATAATAAGAGACCAAGTTTTAAGTTACAACGTAACGTGGTTTTGTCCTTTTTGTGTCCGACAACTGTGCAGCACAGTGCTACGTCATTTTCATTCTGCAAAAGTTTTTTGTGTTGCGAGCGAGCATTTTCTGGTGAGTCTATTTGTACATATGTGTGAAACGACTGAAGTACCAAATAACCGAAATGTGTAAATTGTAACTTTGGCAAATTTAACTGCGATGACTTAGAAGTCAGTTCGCTGAACAGTATAGCTGCCCTTGTTAATGTGATTAAGTTTAGACACGGTGTCGAGGCTGTCTTTGTACTCGCAGTGTCTCTCTTGCATTTGTACACACGTGAATCGTGTGGTATTCAATCTTCTGTCGCCCAAAGTTATCGGTAAGCATTGTGTGTGTTACGTCATAGTGGCGCATTGTAGTTTATGTTGCCTGTTTCGTTTAGGTGGGCGACAGTAACTGCTTGGACCGTCTTTGTGGTCCAGAGTTTCCCGGTTCCCAAATAGTTAGTGAGCCTTCTGCTGTAATTATCTACGTGTGAAGTGTATTTGTTTGACACATTGCCTTCTGTGTAGAAACCGTGTTCTAAGGGTCCACGTGTCTTTTCGTCTCCTCCCGACGTCTGTATCGTCTACACTTCGAATACATTCTATCTTGCGTACGAATGCGTACTGCACATTCGATAACAAGAATAACATCAACTGAGTGAGCGAGTTTGAGGCCCGTTAAAGATACGCGTTTTAACTGCGGGAATTCCGCCTCGTGTGACGTTCCGCGCCAAGAACCGGGGCGCGTTCAACGGACGTTGCAGTGAAATTACTCTAACGTTTACAAAGTTACCCATCGTGGACACAGTGCAAGGTATAGCGCAGTGTTTCCCTAACGACGGCATTTTTTGTGGTACCGGTATGTGAGCATCTTTCCGTAATTTACCGATATAGTTTGAATTCAAAATATCGTAAGGTAAGTGATTTCAAAATGTTTGTTACTTCATCCCCAAGGTTATTTTGTAACACTCAACTAGGTGGTACGCGTCGAAATAGTTTTACCTCGAAATGGTACGCAACAACAAAAGGGTTGGGAATCACAGGTCTAGCGAAACTACTCTAACGTTTACAAAGTTACCTATCGCGGACACAGTGCAAGGTATAGCGATATATAATGTAACGTCAAACTAAGCTATCTATCGTGGACACAGTGGAAGGTATAGCGAATCAACTTTAACGTTAACAAAGTTACATATCGTGGACACACTGCAAGGTACGTGGGTAAATGAATGTAATTGGGATTGACCCTTCCTTGGATGAAAATGTGTGCAATCCATCCATGATTGCAGAGGCAGTCACGTGTTTTGGCACCCAATTTTGTCCATACAACTGATTTTGGACGATTACCTACGTTAGCCGTAACGTTACAGCTAAATATGGCTGCAATAGGAAACCGATAGTAGTGCAGTTGGTTTCGAAAAAAGAAGATAAAAGCGATAATGCGGAACTTTCTTCATCCACATCTAAAACCAGGTCGAGCAACAGCATAGGTTCTTTAACGCAGAACTTCTTGTGTAACATCCAAAACCACTTACAATGCCAATTTGGCCTGAGAGACGTAACAATGCTTGTTACAGCGATAATTGGCTGATTTCACCCTTTATCAGTAAAGTGTTCATATTCATCCGCGCATGCGTCTTTAGGACGCATATTGATATTTCTATGAAAATTAGTTTTGGTGCTGGGAAATGCCCACCTGTGTCACAATGCAAAGTCATGCATCACCAAGCAAAGCAGTGACGCAATTAAGTTAAATTTACGGTTGAAGGAGCGCACATGTGCGTGCTGTTGTCATGGCGAATTTTAGGGTGTTTTGGGCAGTTTTAGTGGGGTTTTGGACTATTCCGATTAGGTAGTAACTTGCTGGTGTGTGCTGCTGAAAATTATGTTGAAAATGGAGCAAAAAAATCAGGCTGTATTTGTGGAAAAGTGAATCGTTTCAGTGTCCAATCATTTGTGATTTTATGAAAGATCTATTTCATATCTACAAAGTTTGATCGAAATTAGTCTCCGAAAAAATGGTTTAGCCACCCCCCTAGGGTCATTTGCCCCCCTTGTTACTCAGTATTTTGGTTAAAAGAGCAACAAAAAATGGAACTGAATTTTGCAGAAAAATGAATCGTTCAACTACCCACTCATTTGCATTTTTTTGTAAGTTCCAACTCTTCTCTATGCGATGGCATCAAATTTAGGTGCTGAAAAAGTGTCAAATCCCTCCCCCAAGGGCTGGGTATACCCCTCTGTTGGTCATATGATCTTCCAGGAGGCCCAACAAGTCCTTGCTCTGTACAGTCTCCAGGAGCAAATTTTTTTTTTTCAACTTTGTAGAATTTTAGGTCCCTATGTAAGTCACAAGACCCATCAACGGTCATTGGGAAACAAGCGGAACAGTCGCTAGATGCATTACAGCCGAGGGCCTTGAACACAGAATTCTCCAATCTAATACCCATATAGGTCCTTTAGGACGACATGTTGTATTGTAGGGTCAGAAGAAGTTGTACTGCTGTTAAACTTTTGTTGAATATGACACCAGTAAGACGTGTGTTAATGCACATGAATTTTGGAACGTTGATGAAGCCACTAGCCGCAGGCTAGTAAGGACCTGGATTACCCCACAGTACGTATGTTCAGTTTTTACTTGCGCTTTGATCTTATGATGTGCCCTGACTCGGCGACGTGGTTAGCGAGTCTTAAATATTTTAAAGGTTAATGATTAACGCAGATGCAATTTGTAAACTGTGATGGGAAGCGTATTTTCGTTGTGCATTGTTTCACAACTTATATTGTGACGTAGCAATCTGCTATTATGATTGTTGAGGTTGCAGAAAAACCGCTACGCTCAGAATACACAAGACCCATTCAGGCCAGGAGTGGGTTGTCTTGGAAAGTCGGGTGGGCGCGTTTTTGCCTAGTGGGACGAACGGCGCAGAACCAGGCTGCGCACAAGCGGTCGTAACACCCAGCTGTTACAGCGAGAATTAACGCTTGACTGATTCAGGTTCACCTTTAACCAGCATTTCTTTCTGCCATGCTTAGGAAACTTATTTGTTGAGGTGTGTGCTGTATAGCACTGATTCCCAACCTTTTTGTGGTCGCGTACCACTTGGAGGTAAAACAATTTCGACGAACTAGTTGAAAGTGACAAGGTAACCTAGGCGATAAAGTAACAAATATTTTAGGATAACTAACGATTTTCTAAATTCGAACCACCATAAATTGCGGAAAGGTGCTCGCGTACCTCCTGGAATGCCGTCGCGTCTCACCGGTTGGGAAACACTGCTGTATAGTATAGTACTGTGCTTTAAAACTACTGTTAGGTATTTTGCACTCCCTGCTGCAAGTAGATAAGTCCCAAATTTACGAATGCTACTCACAATTACAAAATATGTACGGCATGTATATTGCCTCTTGCAAAGACTCAGAGAACCGCGCTGTATGCGAGGACGAGTTAAAGTCCATCGAACAATGTAAGAAGGAGTTCGAAACCAGAATTGCGGAGTTAACGCCATTTGAACTACCAAATGTATTGCCCGAACTTGTGCTAAGCACAGGGCACCAACTGTGGCTTCTAACCACAGAACCTCACGGTCCAGCTGCTCACGTTCGTCTGTGGCGAGCTCATCTGCCACAGAAAGAAGTCGTCTAGAGGCAAAAATGGACTGAGATTTGGCATTGATTTGTCTACAACAGGAAGAAACGATCTGGTTCAAGGGCAACGGAAGGCGAAACTTGAAAAAGCAGATCTGCAACAAAAGGCGGAACTAGAAAGGGCAGCTCTGCAAAGGAAGGCAGAATTGGAAAAGGTTGCTTTAGAAGCAGAAAGGCGGAAGTTAAAGGCAAAATACGATTTCCAGACTGCAGATGCAAGGGCTAGAATATTGAATGAAGAACCCAATGATCTGCCGACTTCGGACAAGGGGTCCAACCACAGCCAGAGCCCAGAAGAAGAATCGACTTCCTCGGTTCCGGCTGTCGAAGAAGTTTCGACGACGTCTTCTGCTACTCGAGGTTTGTTCGTCACTAATCCAAAACGGGAAAGGGAAAGTACCGCATTACAACTTTAGTCCTCTTCTACGTCCTCCTGAATTGAATACACACCAGGACTTGCAAAAAGAGGAGAGTCCTGCTGTATTACCATGTATTCAAGGCAGTTAGTGTAGGCATGTGTATGCCGAAGTCCGACCACATGACATTCTCTGGAAAACCCGCAGATTATTGAATGTTTGTACGAGTCAACCGATTGTCTGATGAATCACTATTCATCCTTTCATAAAGTGGTCGTATGGCTGCTACGATTTAAGTCATTCCTGCGTTCAAAGGTTTTTTGCAATCACTGGCAAATGGATGAATTAAAGAATGCGAAATTGGAAATAATCAAGTACGTACAACGTCAGTGCTTCGCTCCTGTTATTGGCATTTTGTCACAGGTTGGAAAGTCTGAAAGGGAGTTGCAGAAGAAACTGAAGAAGTCGAAATATGCCAGTTCGTTGGCGAAGCTTAACCCCCAGCTGTTTGATGGAATTCTGCGCCGATTGCCTTCGACGCAAAACACCCGACTACACTGGCGTACGATCACAACTTGACAAGACAGTATTTTGCGCCACCATCGAGGTTGGCCACTATGGAACTGCTGCCCATACATGGACCTCGATGCGTCAGCGCTTTTGGATCCTAAAAGGTGGCGCCGCAGTGAGGAAGGAACTCAACAAATGTATGCTGTGTTGCAAAAGGATTGTTTTGCGCGGACAACAACAAATGGCTGACTTGCCATTCGCCCAAATGAAGCCCGACGAGCCGCCGTTTACCTACGTTGGCATAGACTATTTTGGTCCATTTATGGTGAAACGAGGAAGAAGTGAAACAAATAGTTATGGGTGCATTTTCACCTGCTTAACTACCCCAGCCTAACACATCTTGTATATTGCAGTCGTATCATAAAGTTTCTTTATCATATTTCTGGGCGAAGTCTTTGCCTGGCCGTTTGGCCGGCAAGATTGTCTATAGTCACACCAAGCTGCACTGTTCGGTCGAAACAATGGCCACCTGTATGCAGCTCACAGAATTACAAACATTGTTTTCGAATTGAAACCAATTAAAATTTAACTTTTGAGGATTAATGGAAATAATCCTGTTTGAAATTAACTCACCATATTTACAAAAGCTTTGTGACGCAATTAACAGTCTTTCACAAAACTTACTTACGGCGAATCAAGTTTCACATGCAGCCTATTTGCCGTTGCACAATATTGTGGGCAGTAGGGATGTGCCAACACAAATGCGAATATTTAATGGTGTCAATAATTTCCAAAAACCGTAAAACAATTGTTCAACTGCAAGTAGCGGTGCGTAGTTTTGCGGTAGAAACATCTATAAGTTTACTTTAAGTTTCGTATTCGTGCGCAAAATTCGCTGGTAGGTCTATTTGTCTCACGCTATAGTGATAAACGAAAAACAACCTTTTAGTCTACCACTGTAGCTTTTTAAGTATTATAACATAATCTGGGTGCGATCGCCCCATATTAACTGACACTGGTCGACCACTTCACCCAATGGCCCGAAGCTATACCGATAGAAAATCACGAACCGTCAGACCGTAGCTCTCAGCTACGTCTAAGTTGACTGGCATTGTCTGTTGTTGGGCATCCCGAGCTGGTGTATGGCAAAATGCTTTAAGGTGGATTCCACCGCCAACGTCGTTGCAGTATACCATACAGCGAATACTGCAGCAACCGATGTCACGTCACGATATCCTATGGGCGCCCATTTCTTCAACTCTGAAGCACATCCCATATGTAATTGTTCACTGTGACGTTCACCGACTTCCACAAACCAGACGGCGCACGTCGATTTGACGGTGTCTGTTCCTGTCGTGGTACCTGCGGCAAGAGAAGGACCAAGACGCAACGCTTGATTCCCGTAACGTTACCAAGCGTTGAACTTGACCTCTTTTGGGCCTACTGTATATATTTGCCTGTTCATTGAAGCGTACCGATGACTTTTCCTCGTTTCGTAGTTGCCGCTTTATAAACATGTGTTTTGTGCTGTTCATGTTCTCCCAATTCGATTAGCTTTTGCAATAAAGCACCTTGCCTTGTTACACCATTGTGTTTCCAGTATTTTTTGTTCAAAGACATAACACAAAAATTAGTGTGCCGTTCTTGTGCAACAACTTTAATTTGTCATGTCTTGTAAATTATTGTTTTTCAGTGTACTGTCGTTTCCTGACTTACGTTGTAAGTTATGTATTGAGGCTACTTTTTAAAAAGTGTCATTTAATATGGATTAAAAACTAAGACCATATTTTACAATTTTTGCCTACATGTAGTTACTTTTTACTAGATTTCATTTGGCTTGTAGCATTAGAATTGAGGAGCCAACACCACCACCAAAATAAATATCTACTTTACTCACACAATTATCCATTTACTGCATATTTGTATTTATAAAGGAACCACTTCCGCATACACAAGAATTTTACATAAAGTCAGCAGTGTGGTTTACTATAGGGCCGATACATTTACAACAAGTCTTTGTAATTTAAAGTAAAACAGAACATTTTAATGATTTGATAAAAAGTGCAGTTTGGTGCAAAAAAACCCGGAGATTGTGTTTTCCTACAAATGTGTGAAAATAATTAGTGACCAATAGTTCATCCTAAAATTCAGTAACAAACTGATCTAACAATGTCAGGTAATGGAACAACCTGCATGCCAACACTTCGAACTTCATTTGTCTTCTGACTGCACTTCAAAGGATGCTGCTGTAACTAAGCAGAAAAGGAAAACGTAATACTGAATGTCCCAAGTAAAAATTATTATGAATACATACTTTCAGACTTCCATCAAGACGTCGCAATTGCAACATAAACTCCTTGGAGGCTTGTTTCGCTCCTGCTTTTTGAAAATCATACTGTGTCTCATACAGCTGAAGATTGCAGTTTGGGTTCGGGATATAATCCACAAAAATGTTCAAAAAGCACCTAGATCGATTGAAGCAAGGCGTTGAAAGGTATATAAAATTGTATCAATGTGCAGGTATATTAGGTAACGTAACGAAGAAAAAACAAAATACAATACATTATGAACCGAAACGTAACGCTTAATCCAACTATAAAACAAAAATATTTCAATAAGTTGCTATAAACTTGGACATATTAAAACTCCATTTGTTTTTAGCTGAACAGGTATATAAAATAGACTTATTGTTTAAGTGACACCTTCAGTTTATCAATTTTAAAAGTGACCGTTTCAGTAGCACTAACAAAAGCTACTAACAGAGGCGCTACTCCACCGGATAGTACAATTAATCATATATAGTGCTAGTGGCTGCCACCTAAAAGCCTATTTCCGAAATAATGAACGGGCAGCAGTCTGTGCACTGTCTGCAGGCTGATCCATTAGTTTCTCACTTACGCATTATAAGTACAAACGGGCGAGGTAAAATAAAGGTGGCGAGCATTGCAATGCTTTCAATACAACAAAAGTATTTGTGAACCTTGTTCTCATTATATCCCTTTGTCGTATGAGGAGTAGGGGGTTCTTTTTAATTGCCTCTACATCAACTTTTATTTGATCTGCTATGTCTTGCCAATGTTCCTTATTTCCAAACGTTTCAAACGGTGTTCGAATAGCCATTGATCCGTATGAATACGCAAAGTACCGAGTATAGCTGTTGTGATCACAGAAATGTACAACTCCCACCTTAAACAAGAATGTTGTGAAGAATTAAAGCACAAATTTCTTGCGAAATATACTACGGACATTACCTGGTGAATAAACGTAGCTATTGCATCAACCATGTTCACTTTGTCAAACCTTGGAACGTGTGCAGCTACAGCATGAGCCAATTGGTTCCATTCGTCTCTGAAATGGTAAATATGTGTAAGTCAATAGCATACATTTGTTTTCTGTTTGAAACTGAAATTAAAAATTGATTGTTTAATGCATACGCAACTGCAGGCGTTGGTAAAAGAGTTTCTTCAAACAACAAATTATTTATTTTTGTGCAAAAGAAAACTTAATTTAGATTACTTTTCGAGTAGCTCCTACAAACCTGTAAATATCATATAAAAGCGCATACTTCGGACAAGTTTTCTGTTAAACGTCGCGAAAGCATCACGATTATTTCTACCAACTAAACTCAAAAGTAAATTACACATAAACGTCACAGTCAATCACCTCCAAGCAGATTCGTAATAAATAGTGTATTCATGATATACTCACTTGTCTATGTAAGGCAACATAGATTTTACAAATTCTCTGACGACAATGTAATATTGTCGAATGAACTCAAGGTATGGAATCTGAACAAATATATCGTCTTGCAAACAAAATGTTTTACCACATCAAACACCACACTTACTTTCCTTAGTTGTGGATCAGTTACATATTCTGGAGGGAACAAAGTGTGACCACGTTTAATATGTTCACCTTCTCCTTCATTTCCTCTGACATTCTGTTAATGCATTCAAACTCATCAGAAAATATACTTTTTAGTCCAGGACCTGATTTAAAACTTCGAATTCATCCGAATAGCGCGTGGCCAACAATTTGTTATTCGGCTGAGTTCGAATTTGTTACACCGATAGAAGGTATTGACGGCATATCCTACGTGCAATGTTTTGAATTTAAATGATGGCACTTGGATTAGTGTATCGTCGTAGGGATTTATGTCCGAAAATAGTATTGCACAAAACCAACACTGAAAAATTGGGTTTAAAACAAGAATTATGTCGCTGCAAAGAAAATACGAATGGTGGGTGAGTTTTTTGTAAACGTTCGCTCTGGATTTGACTGAATATTCAACGCAGGTATTAGAATCAATGGCATATGTTTATATTGCAGTCACAACTCGTTAATGCGAACCTCGAACACTCGGAAACCCCATTATCCGACACAAACTTCTGAAAGTATGTTTCTTGCCGAGCATTTCTTTCCTTTGTTCTTACACAAATCATGCCAAGTCAATGATAAAGGCTTTCAACCAATAAATGTTGACGTTACTGTCCATGCACATACAATCGTTTAACAACACACTTTTTAGCCAAATAAACAGGGATAGAGTGAAAGTCTTATGTCTAGTTGTGATATGTACAAGTAGTGTACCGATTTGCCTAACTCTATTGTTTTCCAATAAGTCTGCAGGGTTTTTTTGTTTCCCTTCCCTTTCGAGGACAAGTTCTGCTTCGCATATGATGTCGTGTATGCGCTGTTCGCAGTCACGTTGGGAAGTATCGACCCTATTATGTTTTCAATTTAGTGACTTAGGATACCCCGGAAAGTCGACATTGAGTGACAAAAACAACGAGATGGGATTAACGAGGTCTGACTGTTGTTTACTTACTTCCTCTTCTCCGTGTATGTCAATAGACCCGCGATCCACGTAATGTTTTTTGCATTTTCGAGCAACTCCTTCCAGAAATTGTTCTTTAGTTACTGGAAACGGTTGCCATAAGAAAAAGAGTCTATCCAACATAGATCTTTTGTTGTTGGTGGCCTTTCCAACCCGAAGAGCCTTTTAATCAATGCCAATTTAAAAGAGATAGTAATAAACCAAAATGTGACTGAACGTACTTGGTAATTAATCCTCTCAGTAAAACGAAAATGCGGCGAAAGCAACTTGTATAGCGTTCCCTCGCGATTTAAGATTTGCTTACTTAAGAGACAAACCGCACTCGGAAATACAAAATGAACATGGTTGTGTGACAAACCAGGAGCAAAGTAAGAAAGACATACCTAAAATATTTGAAATGTTATTGACTTTCCGGTAATAATTCGTCTGGAAGTAAAGGGGATGCGTTATTAGGCATGCTCTAAAATAAATATTTATTCATAAAATTTTCTAACATGTGCTTACTTGTACATGTAACTTTGCTAAGTTATAATCCTCCAGGGTGTTTTGAGAACAATCCGAATGAAATTCTTCCCCACCATCCATTTGAATGATAATTGCCTTACCATCTGGACTGACCAGTACATGTCGGGCATCCCAATAAAAACCCTGAAAAAAGGAACGCTTTCTCACCCGAAATATTGTAATAAATACGTGGGGGTCAAACAATACTTCAAAAAGAAAAAGGTCCTCAAATCCTTCCATTTTTAATCGAAACATGTTTCGATCTTCATCCCAGACAACCGAATGGGCGAATACCGTTGATAGTATAACAAATGCAAGCTGCTCATCAGAGATTAGCTCAATCGTCTGTCGTCTGTTGTTTATAAATAATTATTACACCTTATCTTTTATTCGTTTTTTTGTGATACAGAGCTTCATAATCAAACAACCTAAGTAGAGTACGAACAAGTTCTTTTGGTGTCCAAAGCGTCATCCTGTGAACGTAAGCTAAACTCCGGTTAGCTTGAAAGTCTATTTCTTCTTCTGTTGATACTTGCAAAACATCAGTGACCTATTTGACAGGTACATAAGTTGACATTAAAGAAATCATTTAAACAAACATCTATGAAGCGTTATATAGTTAATATTTAAACATACAAAATATGTGAAACATCATATTTTATTAAGAAAAGAACATTCTTTATTGTAGTTTGCTTAAACCACAAAGTGTGACAATCAAACATAATTGATGTGCAATATATATTGCCTCGAAAAAAATGTACTCAACAGTTAAGCTGAAAATTGGCGAAAGGCAGAGGCAAGTTAAGGTTAAACGTGGTAGATCACCATTACTTCCGTGACATACTAATACGAAGCCTCCAGTGTTGCGTACAGATACGTTGCGGAAAATGTCATCTGTTACCAGGTACCGAATTACACCAGGGTTGTCTTCAGACGTGAAACAATGATAAGTTGGGGTAAGTTTTGCAGGCCCATATTTTGTGGCAGAAATAAATTCAATGAGTATTGAAACATATCGCCAATTGTCTCAGCATAAGTATACAATTTGACAAATTTTAGCCAACGAACCGGTCATTTATTATATCACTGCCAAAGCCTTTCAGGCTATATTTTCGATTCAATGTAAGCAACGAAGTAAGTTTAATATAAAATTTTGATCTAAAAAAGTCTTACAATCACCCTTTATATTGTAGCGTTATATCTTACCCTACTTCTTCGGCTAACCAGTCCCAACTTGGATGTGGTCGTTTTAACTCCGAAAAATCTTCTCACTTTCAGTACGACCAGGTTTTTTTTAATGGTAGCATAGCCGAGGATATATATGGGTAGGTATACAAAGAGCAGTAGACCGTACACAAGGATTCCGAAGAACTCCGTAATCTGGGGGGAAAAATCTTAATAGGCATAACCACAAGCGTTTTGTGGGCACAAACCAGTTGCACTTTGACTAAACCTAATATCAAATGTTTTATGTGTACTGGGTTGTTGACAACAGATTATCAAATCACTATTTATTCGTTAGTCATTTCCTGTTGCTTTGGCAGGTATGAGTCACAGTAACAACAACATATTGCTTGGGTCAAGCCATGGCATTTGCAAAGTATTTATGGCCAACATCCATTGTAAGTGTGAATCATTATAACGGTTTAACCAATAGTTTTTCGACAGTTTGTAAGTTTCTATAGAGACCAGAAAGACGAAACTCACAACAAATATAACATCATTCGAAGAGCTGATGCAGATAATTAAACATTATTAGCAAAAAAAGTACTCACCAAAAATAATATCATTCTCAGTTTTGCTCCGAAGTCCTAATTGAACAGAGGGCATTAAGCTGTGTAACAACTGCAACCAAACTGTGCCAGCACTAATAACTCCCTAATTAAATTTTCGTTTCTTGTGCAACAGTGGTGGCTTAAGTAAATAAAATATTATGCTAATATCTTCCTCTGTCACGAAAAGCGTGATCCCCAAGTCACTTTAAGCGGCAGTAAACTGTCGCTACGCTACTTGCACACTGATGACTCTGTGCACGCCACGGTTACTCGTCCGAAACACAAGAAAAAGGCGAAGAGGCTGCCCTTTCTCTTCTTTTCATCACGGCACAATGGGAAAAAGGCCTTCGAACTGCAAAGAAGCAAACCAACGACCTACAAAACTCCAAATTGTCCGCCATTAGTTTAGATTTGGTGAATAAAACAAACGTTCCTGATGATGCTTAGTCTTTCTTACAGGTGAGTAATTTATCTTTTAAAATTGTCGGCTTGCATGTTTGTGTTTTTTAGGTTGAACAGTAATAATTATAATATATGCTGTTCATCATATTACAAAACCTAATTTATAATACTGAAACAAAATTTGGTACTGTAAATAACTTGTTATATACATGATTTGTGCTGCACAAAAGCGAAATCGACGAACCTGATTCTACGCCAAATCACATTAACAAGTGTAAAATACTCAAAACTATTCACATACACAAACAAGAATTGACATGTATTTTGTTAATATACCCACTGGAATAGCAGAAATGAGAGGCGGCAGCTTTGACATTATCATCTCTCATAATATCATGGATAGGAATTAAGCAACGTGCAAATATTGTGAATAAAAGGGGTACAACAATACGATTGCCCAAATCGAAAAACAAATGGCAACAATGCTTGTGCGTCAGGTGGGGGTCTGGAACAAGCTGAAAGAATAGCATCATTATTACTCTAGATAAGAGTCCAACACAAACGCCTGTGAGTTGTCGACTGGTGGGCTTAAGACCGATCGATGTGATGCCTCAATTAAGTACGCCTATTGATGGGTAAATCACTATGAAACGACCATAAGCCCCGAGGACCAGCGGAAAAGAAAATATATTTTTTCAAACTGTCCAGAGTACAATGAAGAAATCCAATATAGTCGCGTCCAAATCCATACAACACGGGCTGTGATTGCTCGAAAGAACGGTGCATGGCGGTATACCGTAAATCGCAAAACTACCCAGAGGGTGGAATTCGTCCAGTCCCTAGATGGTCCACGATTGGATGGTTTTTTCCATGCTACCATGGTATATGGAGACCCTAAGGATGGAAAAATCAATGATGGTAATTTCCATCCTTAACGTTTTTACGTTTATTGGTGGAAATGACGATCTATATTTTTTGTTACATGGCGAATGCCATGGCTAATATTTGCACTCGGCGAATTGCTTGCCTTTCACGTTTATTTAATACGCTTGAAGAAAATGCGCATAAACAGAACAAGCAGAACGGAAACGAGAAAGAATTAAAAAAACGAACAAGCGAGTGTCGACTCTAAAGCGAGTTAACGAACTTTTGTACTGTCGAGTTGACAATTTTTTCTGAAATTTTAAGAATGTGCGACAACAGATGCAGTGCGCACGTAAGGGCTTTTGGAAACTGTATGTCGAATATCCAATATGATGTAATAAGCACGATGAGTGCATCATCATACGTTGCGCAATTGCAAAACCAACGGTTCTGCACATATACAGATGGGCCGGCATGCTCAGTCGCCAAAATGCAAGGATAAGGCGTTGTCACATTGTCTTCCTAGAAGCAAACAAAATAAAAATTAATGCAACGCAGTTGTAAAAGGAATGAGAACGCGTGGGCTGGATAGGTCAAAACACAACCGGTAACTGCATAGCCATCGGCATTGTTACGTCATAGCAAATCGTTCTATGCTAACTGTCCAGTGGTTGTTGGCGTATCTGCCGCATTTCAATCGGGAAATGACAAGCAAATATGTGTATAAGACGTTTTCCAGGCAAAGTGCATTTCTTACACTCTTGTATACAATGCTGCAGAGATGAACTGTTCCTACTAAAAATGGATACCTAAGTCTGCGAATGTCCTACATGCCAAAGCGCAATGCGCTTTATGTCATGTTGCGAAGACTACCACCCAGAATTACGAAGCGAGAGGGGCATCTTCGAATGTGTCCTATGAAAAGGGAATGTGTAATTTAAATAATAGCGCCTCGAAGGCAACTATGAGAACTAATTGTTGTAATGCACGTGTAATCGTAAAGTTATCAATTGTGATTGTGGTTAAGTGTTCACACAGCTCATAAACCCCAGCGAACCTTTTTATTGCCAGTGCATTATGGAATTCGAGTGGGATATCGATATTGGAATAAAAAAGTCTTAAATTATGTTGCAATGGTGTCCTATATTGTATCCTTTAATGTCCATGGTTCAAACAAGGACATAGATATGAGGATGGTATTTATGTTTTTGCGCCGTAAATGTCACATAGCCTTTTTGCAAGATACCCATTCTAGTCCAGTCAACGAGAAGCTTTGGTCACATGTCAACGGTAATATCAGAGATGTAGGAATCCTTTTTAATTAAGGTCTGCCCAGCGAGATAAAAAATACCCTATGTGATCGTAAAGGCCAATTCATTTTGGCAGAGATTGAAATTAATTCCAAAACATTAGTCTGTATACGCACCCAACCAAGATTCCTCAGAATACTTCCATCGTACGCACCAACTATAATGGGAGGGGACTTTAATTTAGCATTTGTCACAAGGCTTGATAGGAGCCAAAACACCCAACACCCCAACAAACGAGCAAGGTATACGTTAATAAACTACATGAAACATTCAAAACAAACGATATTTTTACGCTCAGAAATCGCCACTGTCAAAATCCCGAATTGATTTTTTCTCATATATTAACAGTCTAGTGAGGGACGTGGTTTACGTCGACGTATCCGGAACCATGTCCGACCGTAAGATGCTTACTCTGGATGTCGCTATAAATCCATCTCCGAGGGAAGGGGGCTACTGGAAACTTAATATCATGCTTCTTAAAACACGAATAGTATAAAGAAACAATAAAAAAACAGTTTTTTTCCTCGGAAATCCAGCGATAGACACAAATCCACAAATTAGGTGGGATGCAAAGAATCGATCTGATTCGTGGCCTTACTAAAGCGTAAGCTAACCGGCAAACCACACGTGTTGGAAAGCATAAAAGAATGGAAACGTTATTGAAAGCTAAACAACGCAACCAAACTCCAAGCACCATTCTTGCAACAAAATAGATTAGAGATACTTAAGTATCTCGAAATCAATCCTTAAAATAAAAACGACGCGAAATTTGGTCTCGAGCTTAACACACCATATATTGAGTGTCCAGTGGTACAACAATACTGGGAAAATGTTAGCGATTGGCGTAGTGCGAAACTTCTGGTTCCGCTGCACTTTACACTTCCGAGTTGTTGTTTGGGGTGCATAACAAAGAAACAATGTACGAATGTTTTTTAAATTGTGCGCTACTTTGTGCCCGATTTACCATCTATATATAGATACAAATATGCAAACAGGCAACCGGCCATAACAAAGTTTGTGATAGCTTTACAGTCGACAAGCACTATTGAACTGAATATCGCTGGTCGGAAAAACAGACTGAATATATGTAAAAGAAATTGGCCGTACGCTGCTTTACGTTTACCCATATGTAATTTATCTATTTGAGATAATTTTTTGCCAGTAGGTATAAATTGTTGCTTTTCTTGCTCTCTCAATTCGCCATTTATCGTTCTTTATTTAATATAAAAAACGTAATTTTAGAGAAAAGCCCACTATGATTTAAGTGACGAAGAAATAATCTGTCACCTTACACTACTACAAAAGCTTGCGTTTTTGCATTACGTTCCGGACGTGGAATGATCTGCCTACATTTCTACCGTATTTTACGGACCATAAGGCGCAACTTAAATCCTTTTTTTCCTCATAAATTGATCGTGCGCCTTATAAGCCGGTGCGCCTAATGTATGGATCAAGTAGTGCTTTATTGCCTACACTCAAAACCAGTACCGATACTATTATAAATAAACCACCGTCTTACACAATAAACTACGGTAAAAGCAACTAGCAACTGTGATATTCATACTATTGTGACTTGCTTACATTTATTACGTAACAAGTTTTTGTTTGATGAGCTTTATACGGTAACCCATACTCCTTAAAATACGTTGCGTTCTATAGCCCGGTGCGCCTTATGTATGAACAAAAAACTAATCAAAGCAATTTATTGACAGTGCGCCTTATAATCGGGTGCGCTTTATGGTCCGTAAAATACGGTAATCCTTTCTCAGTCAGGACTGGGGAACAAAAGATGTTCATTGTTTTTTAGTCTGACAATACTACAAAGGAAATGCACCAGGAATGTTCCCAATAAATATTCAATACATTACTAAATAGCCAGTCCGGCTGGGGGAAAACAAAAAGATACAGATCGCGTATTAAATTGAACAGCGTTCGTTGTTGCTGTAGATTCCCAAACCCAATTTCGTTAATTCTTTCACGTTATGTTTTCTATGTTTGGCACAACTCTCGTTATTATGTGACAAAGGCTGCGCAGTAGACGTGCGCATGCAGACCGCAAAGTTATGTTTTTCATTGCTAGTTGTGTTGCCGGTTATTGTGGTACATATAATAATACTCATTCTATTTGAATAAGGTTTTAGTTGCAAAACGCGAAATAGTTTGTTGACTGCTTTGCAACAATTGAAAAGTTTACTGGATTACTAATGCAACTGAAAGATGTGTTGTCACTACTGATAATTTACGGAATAAGATCGGTCGCAAAACAGTTCGGTAAGTGCGATTGAATTTGCCATAGTGTGAATTTGTCTATATATTGAATGTACAATTGTGTTTCTTTAACTAGATACCGTTCCATTTCTGGCGCGTTGTTGTGCTGGTCGTTCCTGTATCAAATACAAGTGTCTGTTGTGTTTCGCGGGCTCGGCTACCTAGAAGATTGGATGGGATGCGTTTGGGCTAAAGGCAAAAAAACTGCTGTGTAGCGTGTAGCGCCGCCGATCCGCAGAAAAAGCACGTTACATACAAGTTTCGAACTGTCATTGTTACAACCGTTTGTGACGTCACAACATGCCTGTCCTGACAAAGAAGAAGAGAAAACGGCTTGGCTGTGCATTAAAACAGTTACAAGATGATTACCTCGATGCTGAGAGGGTAATGCTCAACCGCGAAAAGGAAAAACTGCAAGAAGCGTTGCTTGCCGTAGAAGCAAGCTACACCGAGGCTATGAACCTATGTGAAGATATGTCCGATGAGGCCACGATGCCGGGAAGTGTGTCTCGAAAAAGGGATTGTGTTCGAGGCAAGAACGAATTTGACACTCGCGTCAGGCAGTGGCTGCGAGACATTTCAACACCGGTGCCTGTCTCGGAAGCTGGTAGCCGTTCACCGCCCCCAAGTAGAACGTCGAAACGATGCGAATCCACTATTCACACTGGGAGCGTAAGATCTTCTAGGAGCTCGACATACAGTATTAAGTTAAAGGAAAGTCGTGTGAAGCTAAACCTTGCGCGATAAGCACGCAAGCAAGATGAAGAAAGAAAAGAAGAAAGAAAATTGGAGGCTGAAATCGCTGATCGCGAATCTCAACGGAAGTAAGAATTGGCAGAAGCCGAACTAAACGCATGGGAAGAAGTTGGGAGTGTTTGTTCGTTAAATTACGAACCCCGAAAAGACACAGTGTGTCCCAAGAACCCTGAAGAGTTAGTGATCGAAGATCCTAAGCCAAATGAAACAAAGTTCAAGGAATTCGAACACCCAAGTCGCCAAAAGGTACCACGTGATAATATTTACTCGCCACATAACAGACATACCTCTACGACACAGTTTAGATCTCATTATACGGAGGTTGGTGAACGTTTTCTGCCAAAACCACAAATAACAAAGTTTGATGGCGACCCTATGGACTATTGGTCATTTGCAAATCGATACAAAATTCATATTGCTAGCAGATTAGACTGTGATGATTTAAGACTTACGTACTTGCTTCAACATTGCACGCCGAGTGTCAATGAAAAACTGAGACACCATACGTCATCCTCAAACCCTGCAGTCAGCTACGAACTTGCTTGGAAAGAATTGTACGAACGCTATGGTCAACCACATATCATCGCTCGTTGCTGCGAAAGGAAGTTGTAAGAAAGTCCGAAGATTGGACGAAACGACCCCGACGGTTTGGAAAAGTTAGCCGTCCTCCTTAAGAGATGCTGCGTATCATTGGAGGAAATCACTGGTATGTCTACTGTTGATTCCGTCGGTTTTATTGTTGCTATTGCCAGCAAGCTACCTGTGGAGTTATAAATGGGTTTCTGCATCTGTTGCATTGCAAAGGGAAACGGGTAGAGTCGCGCGTTTCGTGGATTTTGCGAATTTCGTTGTAGAGCTGAGTGAGAAAGCCAACTCGATATATGGGAAAGGTCTCTTTCCTTCGGGCCCCGAAAAGAATCAAGGTATCAAGCGACAAAAGGCGACGTCATACAACGCCATTGCTTCTACTGGTGCACAGAAATCGGTGCAGAACGAACAACAGTCAACACAACGAAAGAAACCGTGTCCTTGTTGTGCAAAGCCGCATGACCTCGACGTCTGCTATGCGTTTAAACGAAAATCGCATCGTGAGCGACGACAATTGGTGAGAGCGAAAGGTTTGTGCTTCCGGTGTCTTGAAGTGGGACACATGGTTGTCGATTGTAGCAGTAAGACGGTTTGCCATGAGGAAGGTTGTGGAAGTGCATACCATCATGTGCTACTGCACAATCCGGCGAGACCTCGACCGACGGACGCATCTTCGGACGACTAAAATGGAAATGGCTCGGCGTCTTTGACGCAGAGTAGTTGCTTGAATACCGTGGGCTGTCATGGTAGCAACTCATTGTCCGCTTGGTTAGACATTGTTCCTGTTCGAGTCCGCGTCGGGGACAAGGAAATTGAAACATATGCTCTGTTGGACACTGGTTCGGACAAAACCTTCTGTGAGAAACGACTGATCAACATGTTGGATGTTGAGGTAGAAGGCGAACCCGTTCGTATGCAGCTCGGGTCGATCAATGGTGCAAAGGAGCTGAACACCGTGAAAATCTCCATGTCAGTACTGCCCTTGATGGGAGGAGAGGAGTTCAATTTACCGGAAGTGACGTTACTTGACGAAATCCCTGTCCCGCCTGAGCATGTCCCAAAGTTTGGAACACCTGTTCGCCCCAAGCATCTGAAGGGAGTACATTTACCGCAAATCAACAGTGGGTCTGTCACATTACTTATTGGTACAGACAACTACTTAGTTCATCGATGTTTGGAGAGTCGGTTCTCTCCTGATCCGGAGTACCCGGACGCTGTCAAAACGCCTCTAGGTTGGTTGCAAAAAGGTTATGCTCCACAGAAAACCTTCAAGGGCTGTAGTTTTCTGTTGCAAGGAATTGAACGTTTCAATTCTTTTAATAACATCGATGACGTCATCGTGACTGATGATGGTGAAACTTACCCCATGCGAAGTGGTGATTTGGGGGATGCTGAATCCTTCCTTCAGTGGCTCCGGAGCAACAGAGAAGCAATGGAGTTTGGATTAAAGTTTTCTGCAGAAGACGTCACTGCATATGACATCATGGCCAAGCAAGTGGAACACAAAGATGGACATTACCAGTTACCGCTGTTGTGGCGAAATTCGGCAGATGTTCTTCCCAATACTTTGAAATTGGCACAGAAACGACTGTCTGGTCTTAAGAAGCGTTTGTCACGTGATGCAAGTTTAAGTCAAAAGTATGTTCAGCAGATGCAAATCCTTTTGGAAAAGGGTTATGCCGAACGGGTACCAGAAGAAGAAATTAGTACTGATGGTCGGAAGTGGTACCTTCCTCACCACCCGTGGTAAACCCAAAGAAGCCGGATAAGCTTCGAATCGTTTTTGACTGTGCCGCAAAGTGCGACGGTAACTCTATCAACGATCACTTGATGAAAGGACCAGACTTCATGAACTCGTTAGTTGGAGTGCTTCTGAGATTCCGCAAAGAAGCCGTGGCTTTGGTTGCGGACATAGAAGCCATGTTCCATCAAGTACGCGTCACGCAGCCGGATCGTGACGCCTTTAGATTCTTGTGGTGGCCAGGAGGCGACACACTGAAGGATCCTGTGCCTCACCGAATGACTGTTCATTTATTTGGCGCGAAGTCGTCCCCAAGCTGCGCCACATTCTGCCTACGTGAAACCGCACGTGAATTTGGGAAGTTTTTTGATCCTCGTGTTGCCGAGGTTGTGAGAAAAAACTTTTATGTGGACGATTGTTTATTATCAATCCCCACAGAAACAATGGGAATTAAAATGGTGGAAAATTTGAGAAGTCTACTGTCCATGGGAGGTTTCAGGCTGACAAAATGGTTGTCATCGAGTGATGCTGTGATGACCTCTGTTCCTAACGGAGAAAGGTCCAAACTAATCCAGAACATTCCTCTTGGCGGAGAGGTACAGGAACGTGTTCTGGGAATCAGCTGGCGTCTGCCGGTGGACGAGTTTGGATTTAATGTCGTCCTGCCGGACAAACCGATTACGCGACGTGGAATGCTCTCCGTGACAAACTCCCTGTTTGACCCCCTTGGACTCGTTGCACCCGTGGTCCTAGAAGCCAGATTGATCTACAGGGACGTGTGTCAACAGAAGATTGGATGGGACGATGTCGTGCCGACCACGGATCAAGCCAGGTGGCGAAAATGGCGAGAAAGCCTCTGTGACCTTTGTGAGGTAAGAATACCTCGTTTTTATCGAATGACCACCAATGCGTCCAAAGTACAGTTACATGTTTTTGCTGACGCTTCGTCAGAAGCACGAGGTTGTGCTTGTTACCTGAGGTCAGTAGATGACCGCTCGAACGTTACGTGCTCTCTGGTGATGGGCAAATCACTGCTTTCCGGTTCGGGAAGGCAAACCATACCACGACTGGAACTGGAGGCTGCTTTGGATGCAGTAAAATTGTCACGAACAGTGACGGAGGAACTTGATTTAGAAGACTGTCCTTGTCTGTTTGGGACTGACTC
Source organism: Ascidia mentula (assembly GCF_947561715.1). Classification (NCBI taxonomy): domain Eukaryota; kingdom Metazoa; phylum Chordata; class Ascidiacea; order Phlebobranchia; family Ascidiidae; genus Ascidia; species Ascidia mentula. The sequence continues at coordinate 6,493,993 of NC_138574.1, read as the reverse complement.
ATCCATCGTGCTACAGAGTTTGCACACCGACAGCAAGAACTTTCCTATATTTTCGCGAAATCATCTCCAGACAAAAATGGCACACCAGGAGAAGTAATTTTTCCAAAGGTGATGTTGTGCTACTCGTCGATGATTCTGCTCCACGATGTCGATGGCCTCTTGGAAAAGTCACCGAACTATTCCATGATAAACACCAGGTGGTGAGGAGCGTTGCAGTGAAGACGGCCGGCGGTTTCCTCAGGAGACCCATCACTAAACTCTGCTTGGTGATCCCCGCGCAGGAGAATGAGACTGAGTTGTGAATCTTTGCGTCGATGTAAAATTGGTACAATGCCCAATTTTCGGGGGGAGGATGTAGATTCCCAAACCCAATTTCGTTAGCACAAACTCTCGTTATTATGTGACAAAGGCTGCGCAGTAGACGTGCGCGTGCAGACCGCATAGTTATGTTTTTCATTGGTAGTTGTGTTGCCAGTTATTGTGGTACATAAAATAATACTGATTCTATTTGAATAAGGTTTTAGTTGCAAAACGCGAAATAGTTTGTTGACTGCTTTGCAACAATTGAAAAGTTTACTGGATTACTAATGCAACTAAAAGATGTGTTGTCACTACTGATAATTTACGGAATAAGATCGGTCGCAAAACAGTTCGGTAAGTGCGATTGAATTTGCCATAATGTGAATTTGTCTATATTGAATGTACAATTGTGTTTCTTTAACTAGAAACCGTTCCATTTCTGGCGCGTTGTTGTGCTGGTCGTTCCTGTATCGAATACAAGTGTCTGTTGTGTTTCGCGGGCTCGGCTACCTAGAAGATTGGATGGGACGCGTTTGGGCTAAAGGCCAAAAAACTGCTGTGTAGCGTGTAGCGCCGCCGATCCGCAGAAAAAGCACGTTACAGTTGCATTTATATCATTCGATTAAAAAAATTAAACAGATATCTGATCGAAATTAATTTCAAAGAACTTAGTGGTACGCAGCGACGTTGTGTTATACCTCCAGATGGTACTTGCATAACCACAAAAAGGTTGACAAATACTGACTTGGGGCTAAGGTCGCAGTGTTGCCAAAATTGTATTAGAAGTTAATTTTGGCCTTGTGTAAATGTAAAGTCAACATTACTTCAATACATTCTTTTTACATAATTGTATGTTATCTCACATAGGCCTATGTATATTTTCATGAATAAAACTCTTGTGTTGTTTTTTGTACGACCTATATGATGTAAGGTTGAATAAATGTCATATGTTTTGAGTTATCAAAGTTAAAGAAATAAATTTGTCATAATTTTTTGCCGGTGGAAGGTTGTTTTTTAAATCAACAAGGTTTTTGATGAGCAGTACGGGAAAAAAATGTAAGAAACACTGGGCTATATAGTCGATGACTAGAGGGATGTTAGTTGACAAAAGTTTGAACGCGGGTTACTCGGCCGCCTTACGAGGTAGCGACTTACTTTTTCCATACAAAAATAGATCACAGGCTGAACTTTGCAACGAGAGAAAAATTAAACCAAAAATTACATTCATATTCGAATATGATATGTTTGCTGTGTCATAACCATACGTAAACATCGATTCCCGCTGAAATCCTTAAGCGCGATAGGCAACTTTGTTAAACGTTAAGAGTAGTCACGCTATACCTTGTACTATGTCCATGATATGTAAGTTTGTTAAACGTTTGGGTAGTCACGCTATACCTTGCACTATGTCCATCATAGGTAAGTTTGTTAAACGTTAGAGTAGTCACGCTATAACTTGCACTATGTCCATGATGGGTAACTTTCACGCGGCAAACAGGGTTTGGGTTACCGATTTTGTTCAGTTTACTGATCTTGGACGCTTACCTATGTTGGCCGTAACGTTACAGCCCTATGTGGAATTTACCGGAGCGAAAGATTTGTCGAAGAAGTACATGCAACAAACGATGTACAGGCGCTTATGGAGGCAAGGATTTGTCGCAGAATTTAACGGAGGGAAAGATTTGTCGCACATTTCGATGGAGGGAAGAATTTGTTGACCATTATGACCGAATAAACTAAAAAGTACATGCAACAAACAATGTACAGTGCAATTTTCCTCCGTCCCTCCGTTTAGTGTACATCGTCCCTCCTTCCCTCCTTTTAGTGTTGCCCACCATGGGTGTACGTACTTGACTAATATCCTGACTGCCTGACTTGCCTGACTTCAGCACCAGTGTTTCCAAAAAAAATTCAGGAAAAATAGCCATGCAATCTGTGCGTTGCAATTGCCTGACTTTCGTGATTGTGCGTTGCAATTGTCTGACTTTCGTGATTGTGTGTTGCAATTGCCTGACTTTCGTGAATGTGTGTTGGAATTGCCTGACTTTCGTGAATGCGTATTGGAATTGCCTGGCTTCTGTGTTTTGGAATTGCCTGACTTCCGTGATTGTGTTTTGGAATTGCCTGACTTTCGTGATTGTGTTTTGCAATTGCCTGAATTTCGTGATTGTGTTTTGGAATTGCCTGACTTTCGTGATTGTGTTTTGTGTGTTGGATTCGCAGAACATTCTCATCTTCAGACTTTCTATAGGTCTTTCAAGGGTCTAAGTAACAGCGCAAATACTCCCAATCACACAAAAGCTGCGCAATTCCTGCGCCCATACTAAAACAAAAGTCATGCATTTAAAATACAAACATATGCAAGTCAGGCAATTGCAACGCACATTCACGAAAACCAGGCAATTGCAACACATAATCACGAAAGTCAGGCAATCAACCGACTTTTCCTAAAAATAGTTTTGGAAACACTGCTGTTGAAGTCAGGCAAGTCAGGCGAGTCAGGCAGTCAGGATTTTAGTCAAACCGGTACGTACCTGATATGTGTATTGTGTAAACTTCACATGGGCGCATTTGGGCGCGTTGTTTTTGCAGAAATTGGCGCTTTTGGGCGGATTGAATCAAAAAAATTGGCGCTTTTGGTAAAAAAGATCTGGCAACACTGACCGTTTGCGTCTGAGTTTGAGCGAAGTTTCTGTTACTGTAGTTCCAAATTTCCAGGCACAATCTATGAAAAAGTAAGGTTATTTCGGCAAATACAGCTATGGCAAGTTCAAATGTAATGAATGTAGCGTGTAAAACTCAAACAACCATTTTAAGTATCTTTTGTCGACCGCGTTTGTTAACGCGTGTATGGCCAGCACGATGTTACTCCAGTGCCCAAAACCAGCAATCTACAACACTTGACATTTCAACACTTAAACCATTTCCTGAATGGAGAAATGTTGCAGCAGGTCCTGTTTGGGAAAAAGGATTTTTTGCAAGAGTGTGGGTACCTTACAAAGAATCAAAGTTAAAACCGGAGGATATAACAAGGCATGATGATGCTTGGGAAGAGTATGTAAAGATACATGGTTATTCGCCAGTTGATTATGTGACAACCGCAGGTACATTCAAACTTAATTTTTGTGATATTTTAAATGTATAAATTTCCTTGTGTTGTGTGTAATGAAACTACAGAATATGGTTAATACTAGTCAGCCACACAGGTTAGAATTTTTTTTATATATATTGCATACAGTTTTTGTTTTGCAATTGTTATTTGTGTGGACTAGCCAATGTATTAGGTATTTTTATGGGACAGTTTGCTGATAAAAAGCTTAAAAATAGGCATATTAAAAAAACCCAGAGTGTTTTGGCAGTCATTTAAACAATGTGCGATGAGCTTTTTTAAACAATTAGGCAACTTTAGTTGTTTAGACTAATAGTCCCCCTCCCCTTATAATATAGGTTCGACACTTTAAACCCTGAAAAACAACTGTTCATGCAATTATACACAAATTAGCCTGACTGCTTAAGATCTGATTAATTTAAAATAAGTCATTATGTTTAGATTATAAGGAACTTTACCAAACAGAAGTTGTGTGGAGCAATTATGTAAGAAACAAAAAAGGAGGTATACAAAAACAAAAGACAAGAAAGACATGTGTGGTAATTTAACTTTTGTTATTATATTAACTTCTGTAAAAGTGACATGATACAGTTTTATTAAACAAATGTGGTTGTACAGAGAAAGGGAGTTATTGCCACTGGATCACCTTGCCCAATTTGTCGAGATGAAAAGTTGCTGCTATTATACAATGTAAGCAAAATAACACAAATATTTTTTTAAATCACACAAATTTTAATGTTTCCTACATGTTTGATTTAGTGTCCTATTCAAATAAACATCTACCATTGTTCTGAAACCACAAAGCACATCTGCATGCGTTAATAGTAATTTTATAGAATCTGAAAAACACCCCTCAGATTCCATTCCCTGGAACTGTTAAAATAACATCATTGGCAGTACCAAATTACTATTTGTTACAAAAGATCTATTCACTAAAGCCCGGTAAAATTGTTGTTCAATGCTTGCTGTCAGTTCATTTTCAGCTGGGCAAACTATAGGTCACGAGTCACGACACCATTTGTGGTTACCAAAAGTAATTCTTGGGTTGTGGCTGAAAGTGTCTTGTGTATGGGCAATACATTATTTCACACTTTGCGTTGTTTTCTAAGGGTCAAACAAAAACATCTTTTTTGAGCCTTTAAAAAACAAATCTTTTTGGGAACAGTTTTCTCAAGAACAAGTTAGTTAAAGTTTGGAACCAAAATCCAATCTTTCTTTTAAATTGGATTTTAAAATTAAACTGCAATTTTTTACATTTTGTTGCAGAACATTCCTTTGATGAAGCAGTTTATTGATGAAGAAACAAAAAAAGTTCACAGTGAACTTAGAACGGGTTTATGTCAGCACAAACAAAAACAACTTGTTGAGTCTGTAGAACTGGCAATGAAATACGGTATGTAAAAAAACAAATTAATAAAGTATTCCATTGGGTTTTATAACAGTAACCCCATTTACATGCTCAAATCTGATCCTACACTCAATCAATCTCGAAGCGAGAGGTCCCTCTAAAAACCCATTGTAGGCATCGTAGGCATTAAGTCTAGGCATCGTAGGCATTGTAGGGATTGAGTCTAGGCATCGAAGGCATTGAGTCTAGGCATCGACTCAGCATATTATGCCCACAACGCCTAGGCTCAATGCCTACGACACCTACAATGCCTAGACTCAACGCCTACAATGCCGAGACTCAATGCCTACGATTCCTAGACTCAACGCCTACAATGCCTAAGCTCAATGCCTACCATGCCTAGACTCAATGCCTGCAATCAGAGGCGTCAAGTCCAGGGGGGGGGGGCAAATTTTCAGTTTTTTGGTCACAATTGCAATTTTACGCTGCATCACGCTGACGCGCTTGGTACGAGTGCATCAGATCGTCGTCCTAAAGTTTGCCATTGTTGCCAAACATGTTGCATTGTTACCAAACAAGTGCCATTTTTATTTGCTCAACTTTAAGAGACTGGGAAAAAAGTGGTCTCGCAGTTGCAATAGCATGCGCTTTTCTCAGTGTAAACCATTTTTTGCGCTGCGGAATAAAAAATAAAAATACTTTCGTGTTCAAACACATTGCGCCAATGTGCAGAGGCTTACTGGGCTACATCATGTAATTTTTTATATGTTATCTTGACCACATTAACGCACAATTAATCCATTTTAGCACCATGTTTTTGCAAGCCTTTTCGTCCAAACGTACGGTACATGCATTGCCGAAAAATCTCGCATTTAAGTTTTCCATAATGTAATGCGAATTCGCAAACCACCGTTCATGTTTGTGTCTGTTTTCATTATCGTAAACACGGACGTTCGTAATTTGTTGAGCTCGACCCCCAATTTGCCGTACTATAATAGCGAAAAATAGAGGAATTTTTCCCGAAAATTAGAACCCCGAAATATGATTATTGTTGTGACCTCACAATGGGACCGCCCCCCTGGCTGTTATGAAATCTTGGCGCCTATGCCTGCAATGCCTAGACTCTATGCGTACAATGCCTATAGACTTAATGCTTAAATTATGCCTAGACTCAATGCGTACAATTCCAAGACTCAATGCCTACAATGCCTAAACTCCATGTGTACAATGCCTGTAGACTATATGCCATGCCTACAATGCCTAGACCCAATGCGTACAATTCCAAGACTCAATGCCTAGACCAGGGGTTCCCAAACTGGGGTCCGCGGACCCCTGGGGGTCCGTAATGATACCTCAAAAAACTATTAGTACGTTTTATACAGTGTGTAAGCAGTAATCACTGCAGTAATTCATAGCTGGATTGGTTTTGTAAGCTTAACAATATGTGCATTGCACAATTACTCATTGCACAAAACACTTTTGAATGGTTTTTACACTATAGTTGTATCTTACGATTTCAAAGTTGTTTACAATTATTTCTTTCTATCGTTTCTTTTACAACGCGTCTAAAGAATTCACACTTATAGCTATTTTGATATTCGTTATTGTTGATATTGTTTGTAGTATTTTCAACGCTGATTACAATGCAATGTGACGTAAGACAGGGGGTCCGAGAAAAAACAGTTATACAAAATGGGGTCCGCGGCCAAAAAAGTTTGGGAAACCCTGGCCTAGACAATGTACAATGCCTATAGAATCAATGCCTACGATGACTAGACTCAATGCGTACAATTCCAAGGCTCAATGTGTTCAATGCCTACAAAACCCAGACTAAATGCTAACAAAGCCGAGACTCGTGTGACGTGTCTACAATGCCTAAACTCAATGTCTACGATGCCTAGACTCAATGCGTACAATTCCAAGACTCAATGCCTAGAATGCCTAGACTGAATGTGCAGAATGCCTACAATACCTAAGCTCAATGCCTACTGTGCCTACAATACTTAGGATCAATGCCTAGGCTCAATGCCTACAATGGCATTTTAGAGGCACCCCAAAACGAGGTCATATGATTTTCAAATCCGATCCGCTAAAGCGGTGCGTTTATATGTGAGTTTTGTGTTATCTTAGAGGTTCTGGTCAGTTTAGAATGGTAATTCACACCGATACTGATTGAAATTCTATGCCTACTGCATAATGCACTATGAAACATTTCACAACAAATGCATGCAGCTGCAAAGGGGAGATTACAGAAAAAACTGTTAACAACGTTTATTTGTGCCTCTGTGCTGCTAATTTCCAATAATATATCCATTCAACTCAAGAAATACTTTGTTACAATGCAAAATAATTAACAACTGTCTAGGAAACTTTCGTTTCAGGTTAAAATCTTTCAGTCTTCTTTAATTAGACATATATATTTCGCTTCGTTAAAAGCATCATCAGTGTCTATAAGAGCACACTGTTTGATAATTTCAAAATGTTATGATTGCTACAACAAGGAAAGGGCCATATCTCTTTTTATACATATTTGTAAATAAGTTGATCAAGAACATTATTAGAGAAGAGTATTATCTTTTTTTCTTAAACAAATGAATAAATTAGTTTTTGAACAATGTTTTGTATTTAATAGTGGAGTTTTCCAACTTCTTTTTAATTTATTCAACCAGCAGAATTTAATATTTAGGTTATCTTCCAAGAAAAGTTCACTTCGTGCACTTCCGAAGTTGACAATAATTGAACTGCAAGACGAACATGTTAATCACTACAAAACACGCAGGGACAGTGCTCATGTTGGCATGTGTGTCTGGTGTGTAAAAGCTCTGATACAGATGCAATTGAACTTGCTAGTTTTGTCACCGACGTTTTGTTCAGACCTATACTGTGCTTCTTGTGAAGTCCTTTGTCTGTACCTCTGGATGTGATGGATTCATTTGCAAACTTTTCATTTTTGTCATTGTTGTTTGGAAACCCGTCCAACCTCTAAAATTTGAAAAATAGCCATGTTAAATTTGTAAGTGTGGTGTATGATTGGAAAAATTAGGAAGGTTAAAACGAAATGAACAACGCACCTGTGAACGTCTTAGTGCAAACGGTCGAGCAATGATCCCGCTTATTAGTGTTTGGAAAGGTTAGAAAAACAAAATAAACATGAAACCCACCATAATTTGTAAGGACCGTTTAAACGCTAGTTCGATGTCTTTATTCGTCCTGTAGCAGTGGGAGAAGTTAGTTATAATTGGATGAATAGGGATGGCTATCGCTATTATTCCCATCAGAAAAGACATTGATGCCACAATTTTGCCTGAAAACAGCCAGCTGATTTTCAAGAATTATGTTGAGAAACCAGTACCTGCAATTGTTTTCGGTGCTATATCACCGTAGCCAACCGTCGTGATAGTTACTGCAGAAAACCATAGGGCGTCACATAGGTTAGAAAAAAGGTTTCCCTCCAGTGTGTAAAGTGATGTTGCCAACATAATCTAAAACGTTTTTTTGAAATTAATTGACAAAAAGGTCCAAACCGTTGGTATTTGCAAATATACGTACGATGCCAATAAACAGATATATGGAAAGCATGATTAACTCGTTGGCGCTTTGGAATAATGTTAAACAAAGCAGTTTTAAACCTTCCGAATGCCTTCCCAAACGAAAAACCCGAACGATGCGCAAAATCCGCAACAGCTGCAGAAAAAAACAAAAACATCAGTCGTCCGCAAAGCTGAATCTCCTGTGGAAGCGTTTACTGCTACTTGAATTTAAGGGTATATAGCCCACATATGACTCTCAGCACGCAACATTCTCCACCAATACAATTCTTGGGCAGGGCTGTGTTTTGTGCCAGGTACAAGAACATAAATCAGTTTATTGGTCTCGGTATGACCATTTCCGTAAGACATTCAATCACACTCTAGTTCAAATGAAAGGCCTCTGTGTCATTACCAATATCGCATTGTTTACCTGAGTCATGTGTATCCATGTATCCAAGGTCCCAAATGTTTCTGAGGTGTGACTAAACATCTCAATAAAAAATGGAATAATACTAAGCAAATCAATTATATTTAAAATCTGCCGAATAAATGTCCATTTTTTCGGCGAAACAATAAACCGAGTGGTATATTCCAATGTGAACCAAATCATGCACACCTGAGCAAAATGCATAAGTATGAAATTCCTGTTGCTGCCAGGCAAATTGCAATTCAAAATGTACTGCTCTTCTGGCATAAATATACGTGCTGTATTTTTTCAATGTTTCGTCTGACATGCGGCGAGACTTCATCAGGTATAACGCAAAAAGTGAACCACACTAAAACACGTGGGGACACAAAAGAAAAAAGGACACGTTGACACCACTTCGACGAAACGTCAAAGAAATATCGCACGTATATTTTATGCCAGAAGAGCAGTTTATTTTTAAATTGCAAAATGCGTTAGTTTGATAGATAAGATAAAGCGTGTTTAAATAATGGGCGTTGACAATATATATAATACAGCACAGTAATTTAAAAACAAGTTTTATCTCACCGTTTCAATGTCGGACAATATTGCAATTTCGTGCTCTATTCCGTTTTCATCTTTAATAAAGTAACCCTCGACTGTTCCCAGGACGAACACAGCTAGTGATATTAAAATGAATGTTATTGAAGCTAGCATCCATAATTTTGCCAAAACTGAAGATGATGGATCCTCAGCAACACTCCACAAACGAAACCTCATCTTCAAAAAGGCCATTTGTGTTTTTTATTAAAAATGTCAAGTTAGCTAACTTATTATTTCCCATTATCTTACTGCGTTCCAATTATTACGAAAATCCTCCCAAGAATTGATTTTTGTTAAAAGTTGAATCTTCTGTTGTTTTATCGAATAACGTTGCATTTGTTCGGCCATATTTGTTTCATTTTGCTCAATTATGTTTAATGCTGCCTGTGTGTCGCCAAATAAACATATTAAAGTTGTTAAATAAACCAAAACACCCCAAAGATGAATAACAAACGATTACAATCAACCACCTCAAGCCTTTCATTGCAACATACATCCAACAATGATTCATCAATATACCAGAACATCATTTCTTCCTTAAGTTGGATTGGGCAGACTGATTTTGGTGCATGCACCAAGCCTACAATGCACTCACGTTTTAATTTATTCAAAAGTGTGTTTGTTGATGGCTTACATCCGCTATATGCAGACAATATGCAAGAAAATGATTCCGGGTCCCGGTCGAAATACAATAAACTTGATCTATTTTCAGAACAAGATTTGGACCTAGACACAAAAAAATCACAATTAAAATGTTTTTTTGCGGGTGAAGTATACAAATATAATGTTTTTTTATAGCAGGCTAACACATAGAATTGCATAGGATAATCATCGTTATTAGGCTATGTCGTAATATGTGGACGAATTATCAGTATAGGCTAGTAAAACACAATGTTGATAAATGCACACGTTTAATGTCTACATAAATATTGGCAACACATCTTACCCATTTCTGTACAAAACTGTTAACTTGCTTGCTGGTAATCTATCGAGTTGATTGGCGGTAATTCGAAATACCTTGCCACCAATATTTATTTCCATCCTGTTTCAATGCGCTTAATGGTTAAGTTTCTGTAAAATCAACAAAGCGCTATCGTCCACTGAAGTATAACTGCCGATATATCGAATTAGTGTTGTTTTGTTTACTGGATCGATGTAGCCACTTAATTAAATTGAGTCAATATATAGGTTACTTAATATGTGTCTCCGTGTGTGCCGAAGTGCTGTTGTTACCCTTGGCGCCGCCAAGAGCGAACGTGATGAAACGGAAAATTAATTTAACTTCAAAAAACACCAATGCAATTAAACAGCTCCACAGATTGATTTGGTTTGGTTTAACTATGTAGAAATACTTTCGAGAGTTTGCTATTGGTTAGTGTTACCCAATTAACGTAAAAAACTAACCTGTTATTTTTAGTCAGTAGGTTGGCGATTTAATACTACCTAAAATATAAAGTTAAGTATTTAAGTAAATTGAGTATGTAGCTGCAGGCATGAATGAATTAGGCACTATTATATTACAGGGTTTCGTATATACTAGGGTTGTTAATTGCCAAACAAACAAATATTTGATTATTTGAAAAAATCAACATTATAGGCTATGCTACTTTTAAATTAATATGTCAACCGATCAAATACATGTTTTAAAACCTGTAACTATTGGTGTTTCGTCAAAAACAATGCATAAATTATATCTAGGGGAGGGGTGCTGGTTACAAGCTAAAACTTGAAAAAATTTAGTTTTTAAGACACAACTAAATGAACATAAATAGAGGCCTAAGACAGCAATGTTGACTCTAATTTTGCCAAAATAATTTATTCCGCAAATTTTTCGTTTTGCTATGTAGAGATTATAGGACGCAAAGACAATATTTCAGTGTTCGTGCATATAGCTCTGAAAACCAGAGTATTTTCTCGATCACATAGCTTCTTAACTAGATTTTATGCTGGAGTTGCGAGATCTGCAGGGGCGGCCGATACTTGTCACATTCAATCATTTTCCTCGCCAATAAAAACGACCATACAAAAATTTTTGCACAATTTTGTTTCCACACGACAAACAACCCAAAATATTGAATTACCGGATTTTTCTGTAAAAAAACAACTCTGGCAAGCAATATGGTAACGTGAGACGCAAAGAAGAAATGGTCCGCGTTTTCTATACAAAGTTGCCGTCACAGAAAAAAAAAGTCCAGAACCCATACTTGAATGTGCATCTGTTTTAGTACACTTTTGTCGTCATTAATATAAACAAACATTTTGTAACCGAACAAACAACAAGAAATACAGTGGTAGTAACTTTGAAACAAATACTCACAATGACGCTCTAGTGAATATACTAGGCTGTTGACTCTATCTTTGGTCGATATCCATGCACAAAACAAAGATGTTAGAGGAGAAGTTGGTCATATTTTTTTTTCTTTTTAACACAATTCAACCTTGAATTAATTAGGCTAATTGATTTGAAAAGTTAAAAATTATAAACAAATATTTCTTGTTCAATAATTTTGAAAACATTTTAAAGTAGCCCTATTCCATACTGTGAAACTCGTATTTTACTATAAAGTACTTCAGCCTTTTTTACACACCGGGGTTTAAACCCAGGATATCTTGGGCACGAATCCCGATCAGGTTTCCTTCTTTGTATATGGGTCGGACGCTTGACCAATCCTCCCCATACTTCAGGGATTACAATTTTACTGTAATTTTTGTTAATCAGCGCCACCTATTTTCCTCCTCTCTCACATGATTGGTCATACCCCAATGGTTGACAGTTTGTGCATCTTTTTTTTGCAGTCATTTGAAAAATACCTTGGACATACACACAAACAAACTAAATCATTTCTTTTGAATAAAAAATGTGCGCAAAATGCTGCAAGTACCAACTGTTCATTGTTTCCTTAACTCTCACTCCCTTTTCAAAAGAACATGTTTACAAAACACCATTAAACGTTCTTTTATTTAGGCTTTTATTGAATACACCCTAGCAGGATAAAGCCTTTGTTTACGAAGAAACTTTGCAGACCGAATGCCTGCTTCATGTTTGGTGAACATTCTGCGCATAGCTCTGGTCTTCTTTGGACGAAGGTCCTTTGGTTTATGTTTCTTGCCCTAAAAATTTGTTCAAACCGTTATTGAGAAATAAGCAACACATATCAGGATCCTGAAAATGTAAACCCATAAGGTCAAAAATTTGCAAGATTCCATGTGTCAAGGACAAGTATACCATCATAAACTGAGCCGGATTTAAAAAAAAAAATATTAAACACAACGTACCTTAAAAAGTTTTCTTAGATTGTCTTTTTGGGTTTGATTGATCACAGTCAGAACCCTAGCTACACTCTTTCGAACAAGACAACTGCAAAAAAAATGTTTGTTTACATACAAGAATATGGCTAAATTGAAAAAAAAATGCTATGTTAAAACAAATGCCAACGCAACCAAAAAGAAAGATAAGAAATGGATTTTTATGGAACGAAATTACAAGTCAATAATCTCAAATAAGGATGATTTTTTTTTAAATTACTGCCCTAGACAACAAATTTTTTTTTATGGTAATGCTTTTTCCAAAAAATATTTCTAATAGGACAGAGAAATGAAACAGGATTCAGATAACAGTTGGTAATCAAGTTTTGAACTAATGAAATCTATATTAGAAAGTTTGTAATTTACACAGAACATTTTTTTTAAATCTTTGATGGGCACCAGCAAACGCTTTTTGTATATAGGTATGAGTTTGCAACAAGAATTAATTATTTTTTTCCATGGATGAACATAGTTACTCAATTCATGGTTTTGCCTTCACGTTATCAATGTGTCTGATGTAACAATGCTGAAGGTAAAGATTAGTTGAAAATGCATTGGTTTGGATAAGAGTGTGTAGATCAACTTTAAATATGTAGTTTTTGGCAAAGCAAAAAACTAACTAGGACATCTGACAGCTACAAAACAACTTATATGACAATGTGTCCTAATTCTCTCTATCAGTTTAGAATGTCATGCTAAAGATCATAAAATTTCTTTTAGTTGTACACACTTAAAAAGAACCATATTAGATAAGTTAAAATGTTCATCTGCTGGGTTTTTTGCCATACAATCAAGACATAATCGCCACTGAAAAAGTGCACAGTAGCTGCCAGAAGTTTTACCGTCCCCAACGTTTTTTCTTCAACTACATAAAAATGTTCCTTTTGGTGCTTGGTATATACTTGTATTTTTGACAAGTTCTGTTTCAACTAAAAAGGATTTTCCTCTGTGCTACAGCTTTTTGTCAAAGAACTTTTATCTAAACCAATGCAATCAATGCATTTTCAGCCAAAACGGTACACACAAACACCGGACAAATTATGAAACACCAACCCTCTTCAGCTTGCAGGTTATACAAAACTTACATTTTAGAGAGCTTAGATGCAGCTCCACCAGTGACTTTTGCTACACGAAGATTGGACAGTTCTTGCTTGAAGTCATTGAGCTGTTTTAACAACTCCTCTTTTGACTTCCCCCTCAATTCTCTGGCCTTGATCTTAGCCTTAAAATGTACACATAAAGTACGATTAAAGATGTGTAACAATATTTGTACACCGTAAAATAAAAAAACATCTTCGTTCGAACATGGAGAAGATTTCTTTCGATTACTTACCATCTCAACCTGAACCTCAAAAATCGAAAAGGACGTACACACAGGGAACGCTGCGAATGTGCCTATTTCCACGTGGTGTCGCAACAAATGTTTTCTTTTTTGTAGGGGACTTATCCAATTAAAATATTTTGGATTTAAATATATTTTCAGACAAACAAAAGTCAACAATTTGTTTCTACATAAACAGCAAACAATACTGTTCCCTTAGTTTTTTTCCGAATCTAGCCCTCTGGTTGGCATTGTTTACTAATCAGCGACACCAATCTCCTATTTAGTATTAAGAATTCAATGAAACTAGCAGGAGTTTCGAATTGAGTCAGCTGATTTATTAGTAAAAAATCGATTTCGCCTGAACTGGCATCCTCAGTTTCTTATTCAATAGATTTTTTACTAATAAATCAGCTGACTCAATTCGAAACTTCCGCTAGTTTCATTGAATTCTTAACAGCAAACATTTGAGTTTCTTAAATTGGCTGTCGCGCAAAACAGGTGTGCCGTGAAACGGGGTCAGGTATGCCAAAAATTTTCTTCAATAATATTTTACCAAGAAAGTTTCGTCATACGTTGTGTAAAGTTGTAAATCATTGGAACATGAATTACAAGCGCTTGCAAATTGCAAGTGCGTGTTTTTTACACATTCAGACCCGAATCAAAGCCATTTGTTCACCTAAACCATGGTTAGATGCATATCCATAATTCGTGTTAAATGTAGTCGTTCTTGCTTCATCTAAATCTCGAAATAACACTAAAGTTTGGTCTATTATGAGTATCCAAGTGACCCTAACGGCTGCCGGTGTGTTCCAAATACTTATGAGAAACTTTAATTTAGTAAATGTATTTACTTATTTAGGAAATCTCACCTAGTAAACGAAAACACATGTTTTTTTACAAATTCAATTGTCCTGGTAAGAATTTTTTTGTACTTTCATCGCTGTTTGTGATGCTAAAATCTATTGTATTTATTTCAATGTTTAGGCCTACTCTTTTACGTTTTCTTTACCATGATTTAGCTCATATCAATACATACAGAATTAAAATTCTCCCTGTGGTCTTAAAGGCTAAAAATTACCTCAACACAACACAGTTTTCTTGCCAAACGTAATGGGTAAAAACGGACTTTTTAGTCCCGGATATTTTATTAGACTTCCTTTTTGAAAATGGATAAAACTGAGCAATTGACATTATTTTAATACCCCAGGCGGAATTACCAATAATCTTTCCATGAAAACAAAACATTTTCAGTTCTTTTGACCAACCCGTCGATTAGCTTTTCGCCCCACTAAGCCTCAAAATAACATTTGACAACCATATGGACACAAATTATCACAAAAACAGCATGGAACGTAAAACAAACCATTCCCTTTATCTGCATGATTAAATTGAGTTCGAATGTGCTGCAGAAACCATAGGCTAGTTGTTTGACAAAACAGAGTCATTCCTGGTGTTGTCGGAATTACATTTCTCTCATAGTTGGTTGATTTTGGAAAATCTGTTTACCAGACAAGCAAAAGGAATGACCATATATATACACATATTTTTTCTAGTTAAGTTTCGCGGGTTGAAATTGTCGCGTTCTTGGGAGTTCAGCGCAAACTCATTTTCGGTCTTGGTTATTTGACTTAACTTTTGGGTTTGTTGGTGATCGCAATTCAAGACCATTCATACTTGTGCCCCCCCTGTTGGTCATATGATCTTCCTGGAGGGCCAACAAGTCCTTGCTCTGTACAGTCCCATCCAGGAGCAATTTTTTTCAACTTTGAAGAATTTTAGGTCCCTATGTAAGTCACAAGACCCATCAACGGTCATTGGGAAACAAGCGGAACAGTCGCTAGATGTATTACAACTGAGAGCCTTGAGCACAGGATTTCTCCAATCTAATGCCCATATAGGTCCTTCACTACACAGAGCCCTTGTACAAAATAGTTTTCCCTTCTTTATTTGTGCTCAAATAAAACCCAAATATGGTAAAAAAACATGCCAATAAAGATTTTGAGTAAAACTCGTCAGTTCTAAACATTTGAGCGACCATAAAATTTTTGGCCAGAATAGTTTTCGTATTTTTGTAAGATCGCATGAAACTATTTAGAAAAGCTGACATTACTACTGAACACATGGGCGCCTCGTTTTTATTTTTTTCAGGAGGGGCGGCTATATTGTGACGTCATAATTTATTACTATGATCTTATCAAGTATCGAAACACTGTGTTTGAGTTTCAATGCACGAGGCGTATTAGCCAAAAGGGCGACGTTATCGATAAACACACGAGATCGGTGTATACGACGAAACCAAGTAGCTGTTGGCATATCATACTGCGAGACAGGCGTTGCAACAACCAATGTCAGCTACGCAAGCAAAACTATGTCAACACATTTTGTGTACATAGTGTAAGAAACACATTGTTTTTAGGTCTTTTACCTTCGAACGTTACAAATGCGATGAGTTACATGGTGCGGACAGACGCGCGTAAAAGCCACTCGTTTGTTTTGGAAAAACCTGGGGGGGCGCCGCCACCTCTGCCCCACCCCCCCTCCGGACTAGGCGCCCCTTGACTGAACAGATCTTCAATATGAAATAGTCGATACGCAGGTAAAAAGCACACAGCTCTATATTTCAACTAAAAACAAACAAACTACAACAACTTAACACATTAATGCGAGGTAAAATGGAATTATAGTGGTTGTGTTGTCTGTGAACACACTAACAGTGAATTATTTTATATGACACAGTGGGAAGTGTAAACGAAATAACTGACTCTTTATATGAATAGAAATATATTAACTTTTTTGTTGTGAGAGTATAGTCATAAAGTGGGTAAAAATGTTTAAAAAAAAGGCACATGAAGCAGTTGCAAAGAACACATTAAATGGACAACACTAAGATAAAAGTTGACCTTTTTTACTGTGATTTTTCTTCAATGATGTTATTACTAGTGTCCACGTCAATAAAATGCTTCAAGGAGTCACAAACTGCAAAACACGACAAGAAAAATGGTTTTTTGTTTCACTGATTTTAAGAAATGTTCTTACTTTTCCCACTTAAGCTGTATACATTAGATGCATCCCCACCATCACCCTCTACAATACTTCTCTGGAAAGATTGAAGTAGCAGATGTGAAGATTTCTTTCTTCCAATAGTGACACCACATCCACCAATGCTTTCAATTGTGTTTCCATGTAGATGTACCTTTGGTGGTTCATAAACCTGTATTTTTTTAAGAATGACTTTCAACTTCTTTACTGTTTCTACACAAACATCACAGTTACAAACATGTAGATGCAAGCCCCCTTTTCCAATTTTTTTTCCATGGTCAATATTCTCACTTTCTTCACAGATTGTAGATATTTTGTTATCCATAAGTGTTGCAACACTTCCACTCATTAACTCAACACCAGACCCCTACAAACAGTATGATAACTAAGCTAAAGGGAATATCTTCTACAGAATAAAGTTTTTAATTGGTTTTTTAAATTTACTACTACATTAAATGCAAAAACCTTTTGAAAAACACAAATAATAATAAAAATGTATTAACATGAACTGTCAATCACGAACAAGATTTGTTTTTAAACAACATATCATGTCACAAGTGAGATAATAAAAACCATGAATTCATAAACAACCATTTCTTTATTTTCTACCCAAATTATGAAAACCCAATTTTAGCACACTATGGTGAATTTAATGAACAAAAAATTTCATCTTGCTTTTTAAACAAGACTTACTTTGTGCATTGAGTAAACTTGTGGATACAATATAAATTTATGTACCTTAACTCCTTCCACAGTGCATTTTTGTAAAGTAAGATATGCCCCCTCTCGCACAGTTATTCCATTACCATCACATTTCAAAACACAAGATTTAAGTTTGACATGACCACTTTCAACTCGAACAATACCTTCAGTATTGTCAGCCTGCAAAAAGCATTGTTTGATAACATGTTTTGTTACTGACAGAAATTACTACAAAATGTTAACACCTGCACCAACGTGAGATTTTCAAGTGTAACTTCTGCACCACAGACATTTATGAATAAGTCGTCATAAGGAATTGCTTCAATGATAATTTCGTCCTTGTTTCCCTCACCTATTCAACAAAAATGTAAGGCAAACATGAAGAAATGTTGAAATTTGTACCACCTTAGGTAATTTGCACAAAAACATCAACATGAATTTTTATAATAACTATAAAGCTAATTGCCAGCTTTATTTAAGAAAAGCAACATTAACATGTCCCAAACCTTTTATAGTGACAGATTCTGTTAGTTCATGGAATCCTTCACCACTATAATTCCCAGGAAATATTAGAATTAAATCACCTTCATAGGCCTGTTGTAATGCAGATTGAGGTGTTTTGTGTTGCCTGGTGTGCAAAAAAATTTATCCAATTAATGTTATCAAACAAATAAAATTTGAAAGAGCATACTGAATCACTGTGTCATCTGGAAAACTGCGAAGCATCGATAAGCTTAAAGTTTCGGCAACAACATGAGTGACAGTTTGTTTGTTTTCCCTTGCACCCTTGGTTCGTCGGAGTACACGTGGAAAACAGGGTCCTTCCGCTCTGATGTGTAAAACATGTTTACAGGTATATGCATAGCAAAATGACAACCATACAAAACATTCAAAATAACCTGAGTTGCAATGTTTCCCAAATTTGTAACAAACCACTTAGCATCAAAACTTCATAATATTTTCTCCAGCATTCAACAGCTTCAGTGTTTGTTGGTTCTCCTTCACTTTGTATACGAGCCTATCACAGGGAAGTGAATTTAAATACATCAACTTTTCTGGATATAAATGCTTCTAAATATCAGCTATATATCAACACTTACTTGGTAATCTAAAAGCTCCCTTCGACGCACAAAGTACTTTGCCATAGTTCTGTTGTATCTGCACAGGAAGTGATGTAACAAGTTAAAAGCCATTTAATGTTTAATTTTCAAAAATACTATATTACTGTTACACCCAAATAACACTGACCAGTTTTTGAACAACATTTAGCAATGTCAATTTGAGACATTCCATGAAATATTGCTGCAAAAAATGACATTGTAAACCCTTACCCATTGAATTAGCTAGGGTAAATGTGTTGTTTAAAATAAAATAGTACACATGTTGAATCTGTTGTTATTTTTGCATTACAATGACCATTTGACCTCTGTTATAATCCAAATTTTAATTCTGTGGGATACATGACCTGGGTGTTATCGGTGGTTAAACTTTTAAATAAAACTCATAGATAGAACTTGTAAAGAAATTGGGGCAAAATTGCAATTTGACACTGAATCCAGTTGTTTCAGACACAAATGAATGATATTGCATTCATACCTTTCTTTTATTGCAATAAATTGATTTTAATGTCCACCTAATGTCAATTTTTAAGCCTGTGGTGTCAACTAGCACAGATATAAATAGGGTGTTTAAATCATTCAAGAAATTTGTAATTTCAAAGGAAAACAAGATTTAATATAATATTATATATATCTTTTAAATTGATTAAAGTGCATGTTTCTGAGATTCAGCTGATCAAGAAGTCGCATTTTTACTGCTGCGAATGAAATCGTGCGAAAGCGAGATAATTGCTGCGTGACGTCATAGAAGGCGCGTTTAGTATAATATTGCATTAAGCAGGGGACAACAAGTGCAACAAACGGATTTTGATGTTAATTTGAGCTACAGACAGATGGCCGCTGTTTCGACCTATTATGTCTTGTTTAGTTGTGTAATAATAAAACAGTTACTGGGACAGGGTGTTCTTGTTGTTACAGTATTTATGATCACTAACGTGATACATGAAATTTTGAAAACACGACAGAAACAAACCGTCAATTTAGCAGTGTCATTTTGCCCACTCACAGCAAAATATAGAAGCAGGTTAATTGAATTTTGAGGCTGGCAAAGACCGCATAGAAAAAATGACCAAATTAGCTGGTTATGCAAAACAACACTGTTATTCTGTCATAGTACCACTTTTTGTTCGACAGTGGCGTTGTCTATGAGTTCGCGTCATAAATGATTTATTTAATTCGCCACAATCAACCACTAAGTATTTTTCGCAATATAGTTCGTAACTAGAAATGTTGGAATCATCAAATTAAAGTCAACACAAAGGTGAGGTTAAAGTTCGCACCATCTCCGTCTTTTCGAAGTGCAGAGTAATGTCGTTGCTGCTACACCCTCTGGTCTACGGATAATCAGGGGACAAACAAGTCTGTGGTTTGTGACGTCACAGTGACATATTTTTGTGTGATGTAAAACCTTTGAGGTAACGAAATCTATGTTGAAAACTATCTGATATCTGCAATATAGGGCACCTTCTCCTATGTAAATAAAGCATTTTTCGCCACAGCGAAAAAAAGGTTAATGCTTTTTGGTCGTCGCTACTTTCATGCAGTTTTCTACTTTTTTTAGTTGACGTAGAACAAAAAAACTTGGATATATGTTTGTTATAGATGTATGTTTAGTTTTACGCAAAGTTGCCATGACCGTGTCATATGACTTTAAAGAATTTGATTGATTAAAATTTTGAATATGTGCAGATTACATTGGCAACCAACACTCATGTTAAGTTTCATAAAAATGAAAGAAGTAAGGATTTAGGCCATGGAGTGATTTGACATGGTGAGACCCATTTTTTGATCTTCTAAAGATGTGCTTGTTATAACATTTTTATGCAAACCTAGTGATCAATGGAGCAGGAATGTTTCCACTTATAACATCATAATAAAGTTGAAGTCTAGCACGAAGGTACGCATCAAATGAATGTTCTCCTTCATCTTCATCGTCCCAATCACGACGTATGTGTTCATAAAAAAATCTACATCACAAAGAATAACAAGCATTTGACTGATATGTATGATCTCACTTGCAGACATGTGCATAACCAATTGGGCACTAAAAAAACACCAAGAATAATTTGTGAAAACGTTTCTTTGACATTTCAAAATTGACTAAATATTGATTAATAAGATTCTGCATATTACAACAAGCAAGTCAATGTGATATCCAAGTTGGTTACCCAAACCCCCTTAATCACTGGGTTGAAGCAACACTCCACACATATGTAAATTTACCTGAGCAATAATTAAAGCAAGGTTCGGCATAATTTCATTTAACAAAAAAACAACTGTTTATACCTGACATTGTCTATGACATGAGTGATAAATAGCATTTCCTCATTGTGCTCTTTTTCAGGGTCTTTTTCATCATCGCAACTTTCATCAAGTTGTGCAACTGGATACAGTTCAATAACATCCACTGTGTAATCAAGCTCATCTAACTGAGCTTCAATAACCTCTCGTGGCACTGAAGGTTCACTGCAAATTAGTGGCTCAACAAGGTTGATGTGTGCTTGATCAATGCAAACATCATCCACCTGAATAATCACAATTTTTGTTTTATTGGACAGCATGTAAAGAATTTGAAACATGGTTTAAAAGTCGGGCAAATTTAACTAACAAATTAATAAAAAACTTGTTTCAAAGTAGTTTGTGTTGCCTTTTTCAACCATTATAAATCTAGGGTGGCATGATGAGCACACCCCACTAAGTTTAGCGTGCTTACTATTGACACAAAACCTCACCAACACACCTTTTGTCTAAACTAATTTTTGTCCAAAAGCTGCATTATGGCAGTATATTTTGCAAGTTAAACCAGTTTTAGCGAGCTCAACATGTTGCTGATACGTACAAAGTAAACCTTATGACAGAATTTTGAAATTTTAGATATGGCTCATGGGCATGACCAATGCTACAAAACTATTCAAGTGGTATCTCCCAAAACTTTTTTTCCAGGTATATTACCTCCACTAAAATATCAACAGTATGACATGTAGAGCCATCATATGGTCCCTTCCAAACTGCCAACCATTTTTTGTTCATCAGATTTTCCTCAACATATGAGTGAATTCGGTTCATTACCTGTCAAACAAAATTTCATATTTTGGGCACAACACCATAATTGCCAACATATGAAAAAGAAACTTATTTGGTGATGCAAAATAAGTGAGGAATACTTACTTGGGCCGGACGACAATTTGCAACTTTTACTTGTTTGCAATAAATATCATAACGTTCCTGGCAGGTGAGCATAGGTAAAGCTATTATCCTGGGCATTGAAATGAGTGCTGAAAAATTGGTAATTTGCTTTGAAGTGCAGGGAATCTGTAATAAAGTTTAGACACATTTCAACATGACCATTGTTTAAATTTATGATGCTATACTTGTATGTGGCTAAAGTTGGGAACTGACATAATAAAACATAACTAAAAAGGTAACTAAATTTTGGAATTTAGTTGGTATGCTTCAACTACACTTAACATATTGATTTTGTGAATACAGAAAGAATAAAATTGCACTATAATATACATTCTTTTTTCAGCATTTGAGAATCATCATAATAATAGTACGTTTATAGTGATTAGATAATAATGAAGCAAGACTATCTGTAACTAATATTGGTAAATTAATATTTGGCCAAAGAGTGACCATGAGGAAAAAGGATGCTTGCATATATATTTTGCCAATGATTCAACTAAAAAGAACGTTTTTTTAATCTGCTGTAATCTCAAAGCATGTTGTTAGATATTTGTCAATTTGTATAACTTGCCATTTGTTTGTACTGTACAAAATGTAGGGTGACTTTATTAAAAATCATGGCCCACCCCAAGGAAAACGCTTTGTGCCCATATTGTTTTTCCAGGAACATTGAACAAAATTTCTTGTTCTACCAAGTCATTGTGTTGAAACAATGATAATCGTGTTTTTCTGGAACCTAAGAGCCCCGTCTGACCCCCATTTTAACTGGGGATCCCCAAGTTGAAATACTTCAATGCAGAAAATAAAGAGATCTGGCCAGCCGACAAACAAGTCCTCTCAATTGCCCCACTGGCAGAATACAATTTGACTTCAGACATGAACTGGGAATAGAGGGCCATAGATTCTATCGATTGGTAACAATCCCCCTCTGCTGATGTTTTGTCAGTTACAGAAAAAACAATGACCATGAATGCATGGGAATTACGTATTGCTTGGGTGCAAAAAACGTTAAGTTAACTATTCTAAACAGGAAAGCCAAAGCTATTATGCTACAACAACAAAGCACTAAGCTCATATTTAAAATGTATATGATGATGAATGCAGCAGTGTTCGAAACGTCTACCAAGGATGACTAACAGCATAATAGCTTTGTTTTCCTACTTGTATTGCATTTGGTGAAAATAGAAACAATGCCAATACATTAGGGAAATAAATACAGTAAAAGATCATAACTAGAAAAGGTAAACAGGATATTACACACTTCTCAGCTATAAATCAGTAACAATGTTTATTAGTTTGTGTTTCTAGAACAACCCTTTTGGAGCATTTGGACATTTGTGAAAACAAATGGCAAAAAATTTTAAACAGACGAATTATCACACAAAAAATGGTACTACCTGCGATCACGCGATACGCCTAACGTTTTATATTGTAATTTTGCTATAAATCAGTTTTATATGTATATACTGCCACTTCAATAAAGTGTATATGTATCATTAAAACTTAAGCCCCATTTTGTCAAAATCATAGCAAAAAACTACATATATTAAGGTTCTCCTACAAAAAAAGGTTTAGAATAATTTGGAAAACCTACCTCATCAAGCATCATGCTTTTCATTTCTTGTTCTATAGCATCAGAGCTTGAAGAATCCTCAGGATTACAAGCAGATTCAGTCATTATGCCTTAAAAATCAATTGAACTGCACTGCAAAAGGTTTATTTGCACACATGCAGACCAGATTGAAAAGTTTTAATTTGCCTATTAATGTTATTTTGGCGAATATTAATTGCGAGGATTTTGCGCTGCCAAACTGAAGTTTTTCTCTTTATACATAGTTTTACCAGAGCACGGTAAAGGAGAACAAGAGAATGACGTTCTATACATTACTAGATTGTAATTATTCTTATACAACTTTACTATAATGTAGTAATGTCCCAGTTGCAAATTATCCGGTCTGGCCGGATCCAGATAGTTATCATTCAAATCCGGCCGGATAATTTGGATACAATTTGCTAATAACAATCAAAGCATGCATTTCACCCACATACCAAACGCAAGTTTACCAAAGAGCATTGCGTTTATAATTGTACTAAAAGCTTATATTTGTGATGTGGGTTAGCCTCTGTATAAATTATCTTCATTGCGGAAGTCTTTTCAAAGTATTGACCAAGTAAATGGCCTACAGCGCATTTTCATAACGAGACTAATGTACTGATATTGTAAAATTACGTCACAAATTAGGAAAATCTTTTTTACCCACTGTGAAATCGGAAGAGTATCGTTACACGCAAAAGGGTCCAGAAACGAGTAGCCTAATATGCAAAATATATGTGTGTTTTTACGTTGTAAATGGCAAAGCAATTATCCGGTAAATTTAAGTGTATTATTCGGACAGGTCCGGTTTAGCAAATCACTACCAACATGACACCTGCAACACGTCTACGCAATCAAACCGCGAACTTCTTTCCAAAGCAATTTCAAATTCAACGCAACACAACATTTAAAAGAATATTCACGCATGAATGATCATACGTTGTTGATTATTTTATTTTTAGTTAGGTGCAACAATGAACATTACAGCAATGATTTTTAAAAGTATAACACAGCCTATTCAATGCGACTGATTCCTTCCGCAATCACGAAACTATTTATTTCCAGGTTAGAATTAGTCAGTTTAGACAAATTATTTCGCTTTGAAAAGCATCTTCAGTGTCCATAAAAAAACAATACAAAGGGGATTAAAATAAAAAGTTGACTGTAATTAATAGAAAAAAGTACGTCGTATAGACGCCAAACTGTAGTACCGACCAGGGGTCGGAATCTGATACAGTTTTCGGCAGAAAGTGCAAACTTTAAAGACGTCGAAACCAGACTCTATAATCAGACGTGATTAGCTGGACGTTGTATTTGCGCCCAAATGTGTTCCTTTTTTACCAGTGGTCGATATCTGGTACACTTTTTGGTAGAAAGTGCAAATTCAAAAGACGTCAAAACCTGACCCTAATCAGACTTGGTTAGCTGGACGGTCTATTAACCCTTTAGAGCCCAAGGGTATACTGAGCAACAGAAAAAAATTAATGTATAGCGTTTTGTTGCGTTGATGGGTCCAATAACAAATTTCATGAAAGAAATTTGAGATGTTTGACCGCCAGCCCCCATTTTCTGGTGGGGTCACCTGTGACCCATTGGGCGCTGGAGGATTCTCAATAAAAAAAATTAAGTTTCTAATTTTGTTGAAACTAGTGAAGCTATGCATTTCTTTAGTAGTGCAAGTAACATCCTGAATGAAATCGATGTAATATTTTACTACGTTTGGTCGAACAACTAATTTTTCGACCCCCACTACGTGTGATTTTCGTGTTTCGCAGGTTCATATGGGCAGAAAACTTTGTTTTTCAGCATTTAAAGCTACACAACGCCTTATTTAAATCCGTGTTGATGCTGCACAAGTTGTAACAGCAATATTTGACAGCTTTTGCTGGTCAATGATTATTTACACTGATAAAATTGGGAAAAACCTACGCAAATAGCTATATTACAGTGCATAAAATAAAAACCTGACCCGAAATCGAGACAATAAATGATGCACGTATTATTTCTAGTATCATGTGATGCTGTTATGTAATAATATTCATTGAAAAGCTTAAAAACATGATTCACAAAATTTCATTGTACTTGTTACCAATGCCCTATGTCCCATACACGACCCCATGAAATGATAAGGTGTGCCGTTTCTTAAAAATACGTGCTACGAATAGCCTAAAACTTTTTTATAGATACTATACAAGGCCTTAGCTAAAGGATTACCAATTTTATTTGCAAATTGTTCACCAAATGAATGGTATTTTTACATATTTAGATGTAGCTTATCAAGCACTTTTACGTTTCCTTCCGATGTGTTTTTTTTTTTTTTCTCACTTTTTATTTTACACAATTACGCTACCACAATTCACAAATAAGAAGCAGTTTCCTTCCGGGGTGCTTGCTGTGTCAATTAAAAAAATGCTATAGCGACATCTACCGGCTTTAAAATTTTATGTAGATCAGGGCAAAGGGGGACTCTGGGCTTTAAAGGTAAAAAAAAATTGAAAAAGCAGAAACCTTTTTTGTATGGGTCTTTAAAGTCATGGGGTCACCGGTGACCCCTGGGGCTCTAAAGGGTTAACGTCCAAATATGTTCGTTGCGTCGATATTTGGTTGTAAATTCGCATCTAAAATACGCCTGTTCTTGCTTGACGACGTACATTTTTAGCCTGTATAAGGCATCAAATAGCCCACGATGTTAAAGCTGGAAACAAGTTTAATAAAAAAAAGAACGCAAAGAAAGGTTTGGAAGAAATTAGGCAGAGGTGCTTGGGCGACCGCCTTTTCTCCCTGTCAACCGCAGCATTCAATCATCTGTGGGGAGAGCACTGGCCAAACATAATTTATAATTACCTTTCCGCACCATTTGTACTGCGGATGCTGGAGAAGAATTGGAGTTCTTAGATGTGAAGCATGTCACAAGCACAGACCATGCATCCATTCGGGTTTGTTACAAAAAAAATCACGAAAGCAACAGCAGCACACCGGAAGTTCCTCCGCGGTGCCTCACACAACCCCTTGTCGGTCTACAGGGCGATCGTAAAATGAGGCAATCAGACTCCGCAGGACGAATGAACGCGAAGAGGATTTCCGCCACTGCCTACATACATTGCAACGTAAATATATTCAATCACACTTCCCCAAAAACGTTGACAGACTGGGATAACGAAGGTACTGCAGTGGATGGAAGATGATACCAACCCAATTATCCGCACTACACACAAAAAGGACGATCCCTGCGTGTGGGCTACGTGGTTTCCTAAACTTTTTAAGCTTACAGAAAAAGAAAGAACACTTAATCATAGTGCAATGATTGCCTACAAAAGACCACCGACACCATCTTGCATATTGACAAACTACAAGCGAATTGCACTTTTTGAAGATCAAACTACTGTTCGAGGTAGTTCTGGCCCTTGTGGGCATTGTAGTTTATGTGGGTGCAGGAAAAGACATGGTTCCGGCAATGTCCTTTATCTTCCTCCAGACCAGCACTACAAACCTCCAACAAAAGTTGACTTGCCAGAACTATGGCATATACGTAGCCATGTGCACGCTGTGTGGAATTAAATACGTGGGCCAAACTAAAAATAGTTTCGCCGTAAGGATGTCGTGGCTACAGAGTGGAGGAGCTTTTCCATTGACAAAGGGGATGAAAACGTAGCTCTGCTAAAGCACTACGCAACCCAGCACAAGTCCACTTTTGTAAATCAACCGAACATTGCGGATTGCGATTTTGTGTAATTTTTTTTTTGAACAACCACATTTTCGGGATTTAGACATGTGCGAGGCAAAATGGCTTCATCTAACAGGTGCCACCATTAACATACAGAAAATGATATTGTCTGGGGTGCGTTGATGCTTTTAAGATCGATTTTGATCGTTTTATTGGTTCTATGTTTTTAAGGTGGTTTCAAGCCGTTTGTCTTATCGGCGCGAACCTTATCTCTACCCGCGTCTGATGCTGTTTCTCCACCGTGTGCGCAATCATCTTACCTTTTCATGCACGGCTGGTAACTCAGTGCTTTGCCTTGGCACAGCAGCATTGCAAGAGGTCGAAGTTGTTGTTTTTTATCACTTGCCCTTTCTTTACTGTTGTTGTTTTTCAGACGTTTTTAAAATCATATATTGTGTTTACTGCAAGGAACTGAAGATGCACATGGGGCGAAATATATATTACTGATTATAAGCCAGACTGATCCTGTAGTAAAAAGCTACTGTTGTTTTTTGTTTTTTTTCAAAATCAGATTGACATCATGGTACTATTTGAAATTTTGAATTATGAAAATAATTGCGTTTTATCATTGTTGACACGTTAAGTACGGCTTGAAGTGAAATTCAAAAAATAAACAAATAAATAGACAGCAGAGTTACAAACAAATGTTTACGACAAGATCAAGAACAAGTTTAATAGACAAAAATTAGGTAGGAAAGGAAATGTGAAATATAACAAAGTAACAAAAAATAGGATTACACCAAAAATGTTCAACATGACAAGACAGGCAGCAACAGCACACAAATTGCACACAGTAACTTTGGGCATTATCTAAAATAGTTTTGACAACAGTGACAAAAAGGTAACTGATAAGCACGCAAAATTACAATATAAATGTATTGCAATGAAGTACTGTTTCGTAACTTGGGCACAGCTCTATGAAGCTTTACAAGGTATTAATAATAAAAAGTTATAGTATCAGGTACAATCAAGAGGTGGTAATTTTGTGTTGGTAAATTCAGTATCATTGATTCAAGTTCATCCAAACATTATCAATGTCTGTAAAAAACGTCTTCAAAAATCCAAAATATTTGGTCGTAAGTTCGTAGTTTTTTTGAAAGATCATGACAACATTTTATCCTGTAATGGTTTTTCAAAGTGTAAGACCAAATTTTAAGATATTATCACAGTGACACTTGAGCAACAGTTTGCAAGAAGGATAAGCTTTTTGTAAAAATCATGTTTACATACAAAAATAAAAACAAGGTAAAAGATGTAACTTGGCATTTACAGCAGCACACAGACAGAGCTTTGTTGTGCTTGTGCTACACTTGTACAGTTTGCTCTTTTTTTTGCCGCAGCCATGTATACTTCATGATTGAAGCCAATTTTCCCCATTGGAGCACTGTTTCATTTTAAAAATGTTAGTTGCGATTAAGGTCTGGTTCGAACATAAAACTTACTTGTTACGGCCTGGTTTTAGGCCAACTTCAAACAAGCCATACACTGGCCGGTGATCCGATTGTTTCACAGTGCTAGCAGTGTTATAGCAGCAACATTTTACAACTGTAGATTTACCAGATTTGTGTAAGACACGGTCCTGCCAAAAAAAAGCCTTAAATAATGAACAGGTAGTTGTAATCTTCATGTAAATGTGTATAAAACTCGTTAATGTCACAGGTAAATTATTTTTTGTATATGGAGTAGTGGGGTCATATTCAATTTCTAATTACCAAAGGACACAGACAAACAGTAAGAAGTTGCAAAACAAATTCATTCAACATCAGGCAAAATACTGGAAAGCTTAGATATATTTCTAAGTTTTGTCCTTACTTTGTACTTCTAAGAAATATTTTTCTGTGACTGGACATCCTCCTTTTCAAATTTGATTTAGCGCCAACAATGTTAAATACATAATTTCAGTTTTAGATCGATAGAAACCCTAACATATCATAAGGTTTTGTAGCATTGCAGTCAATACTCTACTAAAGTGGGTTATCCCTGACTTAGATAGATACTGATGTCAGAAAAAGTAAGGAAAAATATTGTTAAAGATTGATGTATGGGCTTTATACTTAAAAACACATGCAATGAAGCTGTGTAAATTTATCAACTAATAATTGCACAACCCTTTCTGTGACCTTGTGGTGTGATAGATGCTAACATGGAAAACAATAAGAGAAAATCGTACTTACAGTGTATGATGGTACACGAAGTTTCATTGAAACATCATACTTGTCAGATCCTGGTGTAAATTTGTAGGTTGGCAAGAACGTAATTTGAGCTTCTTGAAAACCATGAAACACATTGCCTGCATATTATATTGAAATGATAAAGACAGTATTTGATATTATCAGAAGTACACTCCATTTGTGATTTAATGTTGGTCCCAACCTTTATCTATAAATTCTGGTCAAAATTATTAGTGAGACAACTGCCTTAACCGCTCCCCCAAGGGCATTTGGACATTATTTTTGGCCTAAAAACAGAAAAAAAGTGTAGGTTTGTTTTGTAAAGAAATAAATGACAGTAACAATAAGTACCATTCATTTGCAATTAAGCAAAGTCACCAACCCTCCTCCACTATGCAATGCATTCAAAATTAGATGTCTTACAACTGTTTTTGGGCCCCCCCAGGACTGTTTGTACCCCCCATAGGTATGGCAGTTTCCAGGTATGCCTGTGCAAAACCTCACCATGTGCTGTTTTAAGGCCGCATATCAGTATTTCTATTAAAAAAGTTTCACCCACAGGGAATGCCCGTATTGTACTCCTCTGTCACAGAGAAACTCAGTTACGTCACCAGGCAACTGGTGATGCATTAGGGTCAAATTTAAGGTTGAATAAACAGGAAGGCACATGCTGTTGCCAGGGCTGTTTCAGCGTGTTTGGTGCAGTTTTAGTGCATTTTTGCCCTTCTCAGTTAGCTAGTCATTTCAAAATGTCCAAGGGTATGTAGCTTAAAATTGAATCACATAAGTATACCTTAATTCATGATTTTATGTTAGGCCAGCCTCTTGTCCACACATTCAGGTCAAAATTAGTTGCAGGATAGTTGCTTAAAGCGCCCCCCCAGGGGGCATTTTACCCCCTGGTCAGACATTGTCTTAGCTAAATAGGCTGCGAAAAATGTAAGTTGGTTTTGTGAAAAAATGAATCACAAAAACCTCATCCAATTTGCAATTTATTGTTGGCCCCAACCTTTATCTACGCAATGGCAAAAAAAATTGTTGCAGGGAAGTTGCTTTGGTTGCCCCCTGGGACTGTTTTTGCTATCCTATAGGACATAAGATCTCTGCAATCAATTTTTTTTAATGTTGAACAACAGTAGTCCCCCTTCCTAAGTAAGACCCAGCAATTACTTTTAGCAAACAAGAGAAACGGTCACCAGGTACATGAGGGCAATTAATCTCCACAACTCAATTTTTAGGATTTAATTGTGACATAGGGCCTATAGTCAACATACCTCTCTCCATATTTCTTTTAAGCTGGTCACATTTCAGTGCCTCATAAATATTGTAAGTAGATGGATCTTCCACTTCTTTTTGCATAAACTCATGAGGTTGATTTATCCGAAAATTAAGATCACCAAACCAAAAGACACAATCAAATCTAAAAAAATTTAGGTTTAACTGATAAAAAAACAATGCGTGATGTTTTTTTAAATGTTTAGATATAGTAGTATCCAGTATTTGTAGGAAGCATCCAAGAGGATTCCCTTATTTATTTACTTTAAAATTGCTGTTGCTTGTGGTAGAGCTTTGCACAATACTGTGATGTACTGAAGCTTCGCTTAACAAATTTAATCGGCCGAATCAGCGATTTTGACAAGATTCGGTTTCGGCCGATTTGTTTTGATCCGAACTTTTACGCTAAGGAAAAACGTTCTGGAATACCAACAATAGCGTTTGGACCTCATGGATAATTTCAATACTTAAAAGATGATAGTTGGCGCAAAACGCGCCTTTTTCGCTTAATTGCAAATCACACAATCTTACACACTGCGCTAAAACCAATGCCAAAACAACAACGCCTTATGATTGTCCAGTAACGTAATAATACAACCATTACGAACTGTCTTAATTTGATTCGGTACATCACTAGATAAAAGGCGACATAATTTTACAATATTACGAAGACTCATATGCGTGTTTTGTGGTATAATGGTTTCTTAGCTTAACTTTCTAAGAAAGGTCCTAAATATATATTAGAAACCAAGGATTTCATTAAGTCATGCTTATGAGTGCTCCTATCAAATATTTGATAAATGTGTGTTTATCTGTTTTGTATGTGGTAGCCCACGGTTCCTCTGTGTAAATTTGTATGCTCTGAAAGTGATACGTTGCATGTCTATAAGACTTGGAAAACTGCATGCCACTGCAACAATATAGCTATGAAAAAAAAAAGTTTTTACAATAACAAAATATGGCACTTGTTTGGTAACAAATTTACGCAGAATGCAGTTTTTGATGAACATTATACAAAACTTTATTAGGGATTTTTTTATAAATTTGTGATAAAAAAGTTTATCATTGTTTCTTTATGTTTATTTAGCTACAAAAGTATTTGCCCGATGGATACGCCTATTGTTTTTTTTGCATTCGCTGTTAAGTTCCTAAATAAAAATAAGAATAAAGCTTATTCTACCCAGAAAATTCTTTGTCACATTTCTGATAAGAATTGGAGGAACAGCTTGATGGAAATTGTAGCTGATTTACAATTTTGTAATAATCTTCAATTCTTTCCTTGACTTTAGTTTCTCCAGCTAAAAATAAATACAGAAAGATGTCCAAAAATAGTATCTAAATATTTTAAAACTTATCATTCCAAAAACTAGATTTGTTTGTTTTCGAATTTTTTTTTTATATCTTGCTGACAGATGACCAAGAAATAGTTTGAGACAAAATGCAACAAACAAGGTTACATATTTACATGGTAATAGAAACTTATGCGTACTTACAATGGAAGTGGGCAGTCACAAATAAAAATCGACTTCCAAAAAGTTGAAAAGAAACAGCAACAGCACCCTTCGTTTTAACTTGGGATATAAGTCTTGTCGTTATTTTATTTTCCTGAAAACCTAAACATTTATCAGTTCACACTACTTTTGTAACACCCAAAAACATGGAAATGAAGTGAACATACCAGTACAAAACCATATTAGGTCTCTTCGAATAAAAACTGCCAAATGTAACACTCCATGTGATATTGAATGAATAAGCACATGATTGGGACCTAATGTTTCTTGAAGTTTAATCTCCCAATCTTTTCTACAAAAAAAGGTAAAATACTTTAGCCTTATTTTCACACCTGTGAATTGTAAGTCTATAGGTTTCCAATGATTCCACAAAAACAATTTTCAGGACAAATGTCACTGAAGCAAATAATACAAGTAAACTAAGTTATAGCTCCTGTTTAAGTTTTCAACTTACAAACCAAATCTACCTGCAGGCATATTTTTATTAAAAATATTACTAAAGGAGTTGAATTCATCCTGTTCAGATGCTAAGTAAACAGGGTGTTGTGACCATTATCACCCTTTATTACAGTGATTTCCAACCTTTTTGTAGTTGCTTACCACTTTAAACTAAAACAATTTTGATGTGTTCCATCTAGTTGAGTGTTATAAAGTAACCTAGGATGAAATAACAAACATTTTGATATTATTTAAAAATTTTTTAATTTGAACTATATCGGCAAATTATGGAAAAGTGCTTGCTAACTACGGTTGGGAAACACTGCTTTATTAGAATAGAAAAGGGCTTGTTATGTTATAATTAGAGTTATACAAATACAGTGTTAATAACAACACAGTTTCTTGTGCACTTGTCGTATCTACAAATCTACATTCATACAGACTAAGCTCTCTAATGTAATTGCTATTCTGGTCTAATTCTTTGCAGTGGTCAGTAGGTAACGTAGGACTAGGCTAACATGACTATTAAAAAGATAGATGCTTGTTTTTTACAAAGAAACTCATTGATAAATGAACCAAACTTGAACTATGAGGTGAACTTGAACA
Source organism: Ascidia mentula (assembly GCF_947561715.1). Lineage (NCBI taxonomy): Eukaryota > Metazoa > Chordata > Ascidiacea > Phlebobranchia > Ascidiidae > Ascidia > Ascidia mentula. The sequence goes on along the minus strand of NC_138574.1, from coordinate 6,460,703 downwards.
TTACTATTCAGCTTCAGTGTTCTATTTCCTATAAGACAACATCAGGTGTGCCCCAGTGTTACTCTAACTTATGAAGAACTTTATACTGGGGGCAAATTCTAACATTGCAATAGTTGGACAACCTGTTGATTAGTGATGTTCCCAGTTCCAAACTATCCGACCCGGCCGGATCCGGATAGTTATCAATCAAATCCGGCCGGGTAATTTGGATCCGGCAGTTTGTTAACACCGATTTGTGTATTTTACGGCAAAAATGTTTGATTGCCCAACAGAATGCTATGTTAAGGTCAGCTTATCATGAGTGGAACAAATAAATGTGGGCATTTATTAATATGGTATAGTACGTCACAAAAAACCTTAATAACAAACAACAGAAAAATCGGAAGTCGGCGAGTACCACAGACTGGGTCCCAAAAACGAGTAATTTGCAAAATGTTTGTCCGTTTTAGGACAAAAATGCTTTCCCAACTATCCGGTAAAATTAAGTGTATTATCGGGTACCCGGATCCGGCGTAAGACAACACTACTGTTAATCCAAACTAATGCCAGACAGATCAGCACAATGCATTTACAAGTTTTGTTTTGTAACAATAGAAATTTTCAACCAAAGACTGCCCTGCTAAATTTGTAACATGAGTGACAAGTCAAAAAACATTTTGTAGTAATGAATCTAGTAACAACAAGAAATTACATAAAAGTAGATTTGATACGCACTCATTTTATTCATGCACCATGGAACATGCAAATTGAATGATTTACTTACAAATTCGAAGTTGCTTCCTGAATGCCAATGGCATAAATATCTTGAACGTATTGATCTCCAGGAGGAAGGAGAAAGTCATCAATACTTTGAGGAACGTCACAGCGTTGCATGTTCCAGGTACCTGATGTAAATAAGAGGAATATTATCAACCAAACAAACATACCCAGGTATCAAAAATAAATTATCCATTTATGGCATTATCAACAAAACTAGTCTATTTAGACATCAGTATGTCTAATAAATAGCAAATTTTAAACCTTTGTCTCCACAGACCATTTTTTCTGCCACTGGGCAATGGTGCTTTTTTAGTTTAAGGTATTTTACATTCTCTTATTTTTATAGCCACATTGGAAATCTAGCAGTCCGGATCACAAAACACAACACTTAACCTTAAACAAAAATTATTTTGTTGTTGTTACACAAGACAAGTCAGACTTTGTTCCACAATTATTTTTGTGTATATTTTCACGGTACATATGCTCCAGATTGCCAGCACAACCAATAGTCGAAGAAACACTTATGGTTTTTGTAAAAATGTTGAATCTGTCTCCTACCAATAAATATCTGCACTTGTCGATGAGGAAAATACTGATCAAGATCTTCATTTTGTTTTGATGAAGAAACTGTTACATTTCCAACCAAGAAGTTCCTTAAAACAACAGCATTTTATCAAGATAATTGTTTTTTGTATTAATATGTATATTGACACTAAACACATTTTTGAATAGCTTGAACATTGGTAGCCTACCAGATAGGAAAGTTCATAATATACATATACAGGGCTTCGATTTTTTTCTGCGTGTAGAACATCTTGAAAAAATTGTCGAGCGTGTCGAATAGTAAACATGTCATATCTGGTAACTAACCATGACAACAACCAGGCTTATTTCGGTTACAGGATTCTTGTACTTGCATAAGTTTTGAATACACATAAAAATAACAACAAAATATTTAAAAACCTGCATGTTGTAGGCTGCTATGTCTCGTTTAAGGTCCAATTAAACGAAAAATGGTACTTTCTTTGTAACCATGTGTTCGGTAACAACGCTCCATGTTTTGAAACAATGGTTAGTTTTAGGTTTAACGCGCTTATTCACTTAACATAAAAGCTTTGGCTGGTTTTTGCAAGGATTTTGTCTAAAAATTTATTGCAGCTGCGTTTATTTAGCAATCTAAACAGACAAATTTATTTTTGTTGGGGATCCCAAGCGATGATGCCATTAAGTTTTCAACACTACGTAACCGTTCAGTTAAAAGCTGTTGTTTGATAGAGATTCGACATACATATTTCTCCACAAAAATTTTTTTGCGTTTTGAAATTAAACGACTTATACTGGCACCAACATCTTCGAACCACTTTTGCCACCAGCATGTACAGCAAAAAATTGACAAATATATGTCAATAGGAAAATTGTTGCCGTCCAATCTTTAAAAAAAGAAAACTAGGAAGATCGATGTGAATGTTGCAAGATTGGTGTGACCGATACGTTAGGCTAAATTGAGTAATTGTAGTAATTCAATTTATGGACTTTGGTAGATAACAATAGAGTTGATCTGTTCAAGTACTGTATACCGGTTTACTTAAAATTTATTCACGCCACCTGTGTCGAATAGTGTCGTCGCATGTCGAACACTTAGAATGGCGAAAAAGGCATAAATCGACACCCTGTGCATATAAAGGCCGTTGATTGCACAGGCAAGGAAAATTTTTTTGCAGGTTAATGTGCATATATATATCCGCTATATTGGATAAGTTTTTTTAAATGCCAATTTGGCGGCACATAAATAACAACAACTTCCTAATTTAGGCTAGGTAAACACTTTCTTGATAAAAATTTCATGGGTACAACAGAAGTCTTATTCGCAACTAGTTTTGCAAGAGAAAACAACTGTTGATTATTGAGTTATAAACGAAAATATAGTGCTAAGTTTGGTAGTAGGCCTATAAGTAAGCTATACACTACACCTTCTCCTAATTCCAACAATCAACTGGTTTAAAAATGTACCACATAAACAACAAACAAATAATATTAAAAAAAATTAACCTTTCTCGTACAGAACTGCTTGGTATTGCTGATAAAATTCCCATTGTATTATTTGAACTTTGATCATTGATCACATAGGAACTGTCTGCATGCAATGACATGCGGAAAACACAACGTTTGCCACCATACAAATGTAGCACCTGCTGCAGTTGTAATAAAGAGGCAAATAACAGGGTAGCCTATAATGAAATTTTCAGAAAATAAAAGTCAGAAACAATTTCTGGCAAACAATCTGCAATACAAGAAATGTAAGGAATCTGAGGAAAACTCGAACGTAAGGAATCCGAGGAAATACACTCTACAAAGTAAGGAACAGAATATTTTTTTTCAGAGAGTTGTAGGAATTATGTTATGTTTACTCTGTGATAACACAAAACCTAACTATAACTCCAAAAAGACTCCAACACTGTGCAATTAGTAATTACTGGAAAGCTGCAGACAGGGTGTGTACACGCACTGTTTCGACCTGTAAGGTTTCATCAGTGCAGCTGTTGAGTGGCACTGTGCTAGCTTTCACACTAGCAGGCACACTAGTCTCCACTTTGAGTTGATGAGACCTTACAGGTCGAAACAGTGCGTGTACTCACCCTGTCTGCAGCTTTGCAATAATATGGCTTTTTTGCACATAAGTAATTACTGGGTTGTATTAAAATTAGTAAAGCATTCGAGATTTCGAGTACTATACAATTTTAATGATGCAGTTCGAGTAAATCCAATGATGGCGATGAGTTAAATGCGTTAATGAACGAATGTGATTAAACAATTTAAGGCGATAAAATACAGTTTTCATTATTTTCTACAGAGTCGAACCGCTCTGTTCCTCTAAAAAACCCATTGTAGGCATCGTAGGCATTGTTGACATCGTAGGCATTGTAAGCATTCTAGGCATCGTAGGCATTGAGTGTAGGCATCGTAGGCATACTGTAATGTTTAACGATAACATGGTGAAGGATCCGGAATGGACGTTTTTGTTTGAGAGACTCAATCATCGCCGAAGACCCGACATCAACACCGCAAAGATCTGTTCATGGACCAAAGTTCGTTCTGAAACCAAAACCGAGGACCAAATTGCGATCCGTTGGACCGAAAACCATGATTTCTTTATTTGTGGAAAGAGATGCAATAGGATTAGGGCGATATCAAATACGAGGCAGAAACAAAGAGGTAATTTTGTGATTACGGAGACTCAGAAGAAGTAACGCATGATGAAAGACGTAACCCAAAACGAGATAATTATAGCGAAGGCGTCAGACACGTTGCCCTTCTCAAAACACCTATATCCAGGATCCGAGAAAGCACTAACGGCTGACAACGAGCATGCTCCAGCACGGCGATTTACACAACTTTGCTTTACTTGTATAAAACTTCAAAATCCCAACATACAATCATTACGGTTTACAACACGAAAAAAGTAAACAGTGGCCCATCGGTGTAACGTGAGACGGAGGCGGAAAAGGAAACAAGTTTTATAAGAGCAGCAATAAACAATCAACGTGCGGTGTGTAGTGCGTTGAAAATATCTAACATAACTTAAGTTCCTTAATTTTTCCAGAATTTATCCCTCTACTGAGCATTTAATTGTCATTACTACCAGCGACACCAATTTATTCCGATAGGAAAGCATTAATTTTAAACTTTTGGAAGTTTAATAAAACCTGCAGACTTTATTCTGAAACTTTCAACTTATTGACTATAACAATACTTTTGAAGCGAATAAATCATTTATTTATTATGCATTTTAGTTCAGGTTCGGGTTTAATTCATTAATCGTTTCAGTTCCGGTTAGCGATTCGTAAATTTACACCTGGCGGGTTTAGAATCAGTTCCGCGCGGTTTATGCAAATTCAGGGTTTTTAAAGGTTCAGATATAGTTTATTTTGAACTTAAACCGTAACTAAACAACGTGTTCTGCACAACTACCAAATAAACTATAACAGCAAGTGCAGAAGACCTCTTACTTTGTAATCGCTAATTAACAGAACATTTTTCGTGTTTGACCGTAGCATGGTTTCCTTTTATTTGCACCTCATTTGTCTATCATTAGGACCATTTTATGTCTCTCCTCAAGGTCTGGATCAGGGGCCTCAAACACGCGGCCCTCGAAGCTTTTTGTGCGGCCCGTGAAGCATTTTAAAATTCCAATTTAAATTTAAGTTAATCGTTTTATTCGCAACCGATTAACATGCTCGTGATACATTTATTACAAAGTTTGAAGAGAGAAAGCTGTATAAAAAGTCTTTTTTTGAAAGCTATTGGTATTGTTTCGTCACTGGAAGCCATTGTTCCTTGGTAAGCTGGTCTTGCAAGTTGGCGATTTCACAACGTATACTGCAACATTTCATAAATTATTATTAATTGACAAAACTTCACATCTCAGCCCATTTGCACACCATTTCAACTACAGTTTATCCCTGTTGTGCATTATTTTTGGTAACAAAAGCATAGTTTTTATAGTGTAGTTACAAATTACGTTACAATTTTTTTTATTTACGTTACATCCAGTTACAAATTACGCACAAATTATTTATGTTCCTGGGTGACCAACAAAAAATTGGGGCATAAAACACTATTTTTAGGTCATTAAAGTCATACATTGAAAAGATTTCGACTCAGAGGATTTTCACGTTTCATATGATCCTTTTGCATTTTTCTGATATGCAATGAATATTTCTTATGCTGACTGTCTTTACGTTTTCATTGTTGATTAGGGATGTATGATAGACCGAAATAAGGATCCTGGATTGCTGATAATTTCATGACAAAAACATACAACTAAATCAGTAAATAAGTAACAAAACTTTTTAAACCGCTACATACACTACAAGAATTTTAGTAAATTTCAAACAATCGTTTGCTTGTGCAATTTTAATCTGTAATGTGATGTCACAAACGATTTTGTTCACTATTCTGGGGAAAGCTGATAACCGTCACATTAGTTTGAAACAGGTTTTGTTTCGGTTCATATCATCCGGTTCAGTTCCGTTTCTGTTTTTTTTTTCAGTTTGCAAATTATACTGGTTTCAGCGCCGGTTTACAAAAAAGACGCTCAAATCGGCCAAGAAGGGTTCGGATTCAGTTCCAATTGGATTCCCTGGTTAAAACACTTTTGACAGGTCATTGTACCACTACGTGAAGTTCTATGCAAGAGTGATACGCCAAGGGTGATATGTAAAAATATTTTTATAAGTCAGGCTTGTGATGAAATTTAGGAGATTTTGTTGACCGCTTGACCTCTTTAATCCTGAACTTCAGTCACAAAGTTATTTGAGTGCGAGCCGGAATTTTTGGCCTTCCCAGAGGTATTTGTCTTGTTTGCCTATATAGTGACCAATCCCGCACTGTATACACTCGCGTTGATAATTGTTACAGGAGAATTACAAGGGTCATAAGAAGAATGGTTGAGGATCGCGCGGTTTAGGATTATATAGGCTACAACCAAAATAGTAGCCACCATGTATATGTCGGAGGTGAAAGTGGCGTTGATATCCTGAATACAGGGTGGTGAATCTCAGCTCTTTCAGTAAACTAAACGTCACTCACAATAACATACATCGCGCAAAAACTCGCAGTCCGTTTAATTAACATGTGATGCCCTTTTTTAGACATAAAGGACATGCATAAACTCGAGCTGAAATATTGCACATCTTTTATCACGATACTCAACCAGCCTGATCGTACAACACCCTAATTGTGCAAGCAACGGAAGTCCAGCATGGTTACTCTAACGAGAAACTCCCCAGGGAAAAACTTTTTGCCCTGGAAATAAAACTGCCGTTGGCCTTATGGTAATTAAACATCTGAGGCTAAAAAATTGGGAAGACGTATAACTATTATGGGTCACATTTCTTTTACAGTACTCCCTATCTTGTTAGGTTTCATCTCCCTCACCAGCAAACAGTTCAATCCGAATAAACAGTTTATTATCAGGCTGTGGGGAATAAATACCAAGCCGGCGAATAGCTTGTAGAGCCTCAGTAATAATAGCAGTGTCTTATCACCATCAAAGATAAAACGATGATTCCGAATAGAGTAGAATCTTGCCCAATGCAAAGAACCCAATTAACAGGCGCACATGACCATTATACTTGGACTATCGGAAGCTTATGGTTTAGTCACGTGCTGTTATACATCATAATACAAGAACAAAGGTGCAGTGTAACATAAGCACAGGAGAACATTTTATGTGGTAAACAGGATGTTGAATGCGGTACTTCTAAACTGTGCTCGTGCAACTTTGTGCAGCTTTGTGCGGCTTTGTTCGACTTTGTGCGAATTTGTGCAGCTTTGTGCGGCTTTGTGCAGCTTTGTGTAGCTTTTGTGCAGCTTTGTACGACTTTTTTCAGCTTTTTGCGACATTTTACGATTTGTACACCTTTCTTGGGTCGTTTTTATGTTGTGTAGTTGCAAAATGTGAAATAAACTTCAAAAGTTTGCACAAATTTCTATTAAGTAATCAGAAGGATTGGAAAAATCATCTGTTACATCTGTTACTTGTGAATGATATTACTGCTGAATGATTACTTTCGCATTTGATGTGTTTGATGTCGCCCTTTTTCAAAAATAAAACTCCAAACTAACCGGGTATGTCATTTTTTGTGACTTTATTTTTAAGGTTTTGGTTCATCAAAGTAAGAACGCTTGTTTGTCACAAATAAAACTTTTGTCAGTAAACAAAGTGCTGGTAAAGATTAGCGAACAGTATAATGATTGCATTAAGTTACGGGCAACAATATATGTTTGTAATACTTACAAAGTTAAGGTTTAGTTAGTGAATAACAATAGTTAAAAGTTCGATGGCGCTAAATATGTAAGGGACCTATAAAATTGCACCCAACGCTGTACCACATTCAAAGACGATGGGAACTCCATTGATATGTAAAATACCAATAATTCTACTTTATCATGATTTTAAAGCAACTATTGCAGTTTTGGTGGTTTTTGAGGTTGTCTGTAAAATAAAAAGGATTGCTGTAGAATTTCCTTGCGGGGTTTGCTAGAAGAGTTGCGCAAAAAGTTCTATGATATGTGACGTTTGCGTCGACTGGTTCCACGCACATTGTGAAAAATTGACAGACGAGGCAATGGACTATGTCTAACCAAATTAACTGGGAAATCTTATTTATGTCACCGTTGTAGATGCAACGAAGAAGGCAAATTTAACTTCTCGTCGGAAATGTTTCGTCCTAGCCAGGTTTGCCAATCTTACATTTTTATGCACTTCATGTGGTTACATTTACGAGGTTTTATGAAAGCTAGACTATTGGACTTTCGGAGTAATAATATTAAAATTGACGAATACTCCGAAGTTCTTCTTCTTAAGTACGGTATTGGGGAAAACCAAATCCCTTTGTAAAGTACACCAGACGGCAATTGTCTTTTCAACGCTATTTCGACATGACTTATGCGGCAGTGAAATCATGACTCAAGAACTCAGAGCAGTAGGTGTGCCATTGAAATGACAAGTAACATAGACAAGTACATGCATAGTGATGTTGCAAGCAAAATATCGCTTGTATCTCCAAGTCTTCAAGATGCTTCCCTTTCCTGTGCCAAATTGGTGCGTACTCTAGCGCTTGGACTATGCTTGCTATGACCAATGTGATTGATCGGCCAATAGTTTCACTATACCCTCCATGTAATGGCAATAAAGATGAAACAATTAAAATTTTAAATTTTCGCAACATCATCGACACACGCAGATGAGACAATGGCAGTCATGTGGACCAAAGTCGGAACGTGTTACACAAAAGAAGAAACTTGAACTTGGCTACCAAACCATTTTGTTCCTCTAATTCCGAGTTCGGTATTGCCTAAGGAGTATTTCTGCCGCCAGAAATCTTGTCCACGCAAAATTTCAGAAAAACTCAAGGTAGAAAATTCTTTCATTGAAATTATCGATGACAAACTTCCCGATAATCTTGCTGCATCGGCAAGGGCAGAAAACAACCAGCAATTTTGTCAGGAATCTGATGAGGAATTACCTGTCTTCTCGTGCTTCGAAGAAAAAAAAACAATCCAAAAGGAAATAAAGGAAAGTCGAAAACACACCGACCAGAAATTGTGATCAAAACATTATTTCTTCGTCATCGTTATGTGAAGAATCAACTTCGCCGAAATGTCCTGAAGCAAATAACAACAACACATTTCAACTTGCTGAAGATTCACCAATTTTGCAATACGGCGTAGAATTGCCCTGTGAAGATTTTCTTCCTGCTGTGCAAGAATGCATAAAGTCACTCTAAAGCAATACAGTAAAACAAGCGCCAAGCATACCAGTAATAGGACTCAAAGAAATGTGTATTTTGTAACTGACATGACAACTCCACAAACGTAAAAAGGAAGAGGGCTACCGTCGCCGCGTTTTTAATGATTGTGGAGCCTGGTAGGGTAACAATAAGAAAAACGCAATAATTATTTGGAAAACGAGTGGTTGCCAAATTTATAAACATAAAGGAGAATATTGCAAAAAGAAGACGAACCAATCATACTACAACCAGATTTAAGCGATATCGTGTTGATACGATATCACTCCTCTATGCTCTCAGTGCCAAACTATAACAAAAGACGAGTAACATGGCTTGTGGACAATGAAAGCCTTATACTAGTGCAATTTTGATGGCCTTTCCCAACTGCTGCCATATTTGTGTCGCCGGCACCTCAAAGAAAATCTCACGCATTATCTTGTACAAATTGGAACAAAAAATTCCTTAAAAAAACAAATTTGAACAGGTTTTTGGTTTGCTCCGTTGCGGAGACGAAGTTGAATATAAAATAAAGGAGGCGGAAATATTAGAATTCTGCCTGAAAAAGGTTCCAAACGTATGCAGCTATCTACGATCTCGTTTGCTGCCACTTATGTCCAAAACAGTTTGGAAAAAACGCCTGGAAGTTAAGATCGGGTGGTCAAACAACGAATCCATGAACCATGTTTTAATCCATGAACAAAACAGACTTGAAGTTGCAAAAGCTTCCGCAACTAATTTTAACTCTGGGAAGTCTTTTTGAAAGCTAATACCATGACATAAAGAAGGCTTTCATTAAACAAGGCCCGCACTGTCTTGAGACTGCCTTTAAAGGGGTTTGAATTATCACCACAGCGATGGTTCACAATGCCCCTAGCAGAAAAGTTGAAGTACATGCAAAAATTTCTCCTGACTAAGAGAAACAAAGTCTGCACATCCACCAACTTGCTGTTGACCGCATCCCTCCGTCATTGTCAAGTGGAAAAAAACATTACAGGCATAAAGGAGACGAGCAGCCAAAACAGCACCACAAACTTCCTAAAGTTTTTAACAACCTTTTTCGTTTTAATTCATTTTCTGTTCGATTCGTTATAAACTCATGTTTTTAATATAGTCGATGCTTATGAAGCTTTCCTATTTGCAGTGTAGTGTAGAATTAGGAAAAGATGGTGTAAACCCTGCAGAATCCAGAATGGGTGATTTTGACGGTCTTTCATGTCCGAAAACCCGACATCAAAAAATAAAGGGGCGCGGATGGTTTGTTTGAAGGTTTTGACGGAATTTCATCACTGCGACCAAACATCCATTCACGACAAGAAAGTCCCGGTCCGACACCAATCTGGCTGCAGTTCCCGTCACCGATAGTCTATTCATGGACCCAAGTTCGATCTAAGACTAAAACCGATATCTGGATGGACTGACCTGTGAGACCGAACGTTAGGACCTATTTATTTGTGAAAAGAGTCGCAAATATATAGGACGATATTAAACACGAGACAGTAACAGAAAGATAATTGCTGGAATTACGCGACAAAGGAGACTAAGAAGAAGTGGCGCAAGTTGAAAGACGTAACGCAAGCGAGATAACTACCGAAGGCGTCAGAAAGAAATATAAATGATTAAAATCGATTTTTTTTATTTTATTTTTATTCAATAAATTTTCATGAGAAAGGGTCGCAAAAAGTTTGTGCGACTCTCTCACGAAGTCGCAAAAACATTGTACAAAGCCCTACGAAGTCGCACAAAGCTGCATAAAAGTCGAACAAAGCAGCACAACGTCGCAGAAAGCTGCATAAAGACGCACGAGCACAGTTTAGGAATACTGTTGAATGAATCACTTTACTCGAGAACATTCGATGGGTTAATCATTTGGTTTGCATTGAGAGGCTATGTTTACACTTGGGTCGGAAGTTGCGAAATATTCAATGCATCTGGTAACGGGACTTACAAATGCTTGTGCAAAGCTGTAAACGAAATGGATTATGTAATACTTGTGCAATGCTGCACCCAAACATTACGCAATACAAGTACTGGTTTCTCTGACTTACGTTTGCAATCTAATCAAGTTTCGCCCGCTTTTCTTTGGTTAGCTTGGCAGATAGGTATGGCCCGTATATGGATGTCGAACCTCAGCCAGACATATATCTCAGGTAAAAGTTCGACAAAGAAACACTACCAGCAATGGCCGTAGATCCGGATCACTGTAAAATTAAACATTTTTTTTAGCACATACATAAACATAAGTAAACAGGCAAAGTCTTATTTTGAAACTCACAAATATGTAACATGCTGCAATGTACTGTACTTACCATTGGGTCAGTTATGATATCTACAAAATTTGACTGTCTGCAGGCTGTGGCAGCAATAACTTTGGTAGATGCTGCATCTTTTTCTCTCAATTATGCTTTCAAACTTATCATTGTACAAACATGGGTTTTTCTTCTCTTCAGCAGATAGTTAAATTAAAGACAGCCTATATGTTGTTCCACAAAATCTTAAAACAGAAACATCTACCACTATTAATGCTAACAATTACACAATATTATTCCCAAGAACTGATGCAATAAAACGGATTCAGTCAGATACGCAACAAAAACAAGACATAACGTCTGTTCACAGCGGGCTTCGTCTTCACCAGGGCTGCCAGATGGTCAAAACACTTGACGGCCAATTTTTTTTTCTCTTACGGCCAAAATTCGGCCAAATCACGTTTTTGATATTTTTTTTCTCTTACGGCCAAAATTCGGCCAAATCACGTTATAAGTTTGATGATTTCCTTTAGAAACGACTATATAGCCGGAAATAAATTCGTAAATTGTATGTTTAAAACACTGTTATCTATGCTTATCAGTGGTTTCAAAACCGGTTATGTTGCTAAAACATTACGATTGCAGCATAATTCTTTGCCAACTCAGTCAAGATTAGTTTATGACGTAACAATTTTTTTGAGACATATTTATGACAACACAATCGTCCACAAATCTATTGATAACCTGAAACCAGCAATGCCTTTTGTGTATTTATATAGTACCAGGTGAAATTCGGCCAAATATCTGCCTTACGGCCAAACGATTTTTTCGCGGCCAGGCCGATTTTCAAACGGCCAAATTTCTGGAATTTGGCCGTGAAGACGGCCAAATGGCAACCCTGGTCTTCACCAGACCACGCTTTTCACGCATGAATAAATCCGAAATAAAATCGCGCAATTTTCTCACACATTGAAAGTTCAACTGATTCTACGGTAATGACAAAATGAGGATATCATAATTCTATGACCACATTATGAAGATGAAATCGTCAAATTTTATCACAAATAACACGTAATATATGTGATCAAAATTATTTCGAAATAAATATGATGTGTATAACGCATTCGAAAGTTTGCCTTTAGGTATTCAATATGATCTTAAATATCTGAAAAAATAAAGTGTTAGTATTATTGTACGTAAATTCAGTTTTATGCAAGGCACCTTACAGATATTTAACTTAGTCACTAGGGCTAAAGTCATATCTGGCAAACATGTTCGAGCCTTTAACGGGTGGATACCTGTGGAATTCAAGTCCTTCCTCAATTCCACCTTACAGTTCTTTAACTGGTTGCATAAGGTCGGTCAAGTTTTAATATTCGCTTTATTCCAGTATTCTCGAAATAAATTTCTAGGTTGCGATTTTAAAAAGATTTAGACCACACCTGTATTCAAATAGAATATTAAAGCACATACAAGCTCATTACACCGGCCTCAACATTACACCAGCCTCAACATTACACCGGCCGAAACGTGGGGATCATAAGATAATAGGTGCTTATTACGTCACAAGACGTCGACAACAATATCACTGTAATGGCGGGAAATAATTATTTTGTACTCGGGAGCTTATTGTCCGTACCCATACCTAAAAACAATACCTATACCTAAAACCACACGCCGCGCAAGCGTCGCAATGCCGCAGTTGAACCTTAGTAGAATTTTTATCTAATGATCAAGCATGACAACATCATACCTAAACCTATCATGTATGCACCAATTTCGTACGTTATTCACGTACTTGGCCGAACAAGACATAATCGCAGAACAGCCGATTGTGTGATTAGAATGGCCGGAGATAAACGTTGGAAATTTTTTAATTGGATGGTAAAAACCATCGCAGATCGAATGGAAGTGTTCTATGAAGCGACTGCTGCGTACAAATAGAATTCCCAGTCGCTGCTTTGCTGAATCTTAGTCTGCTTGCGTATTCTTGCTGATATAGACTACTGAATTTAAAACTCCGTGACAGACTTGTTTAATGATGGAAACAAACGTTTGCAATGCCAGACGGGCGTAAACTTCAGTTGTTACAATTGCGTTTATAGTGACTGAGCGAGTAACCTCTAGCGCGTGCCAGTTGCCTTCTCAAGTGACTGATACTAGTCGAATTGAGACAGAGAAAAGTGCAAACGGGTATTTAAGAAGTTACAATGAAAAAAAAGGTCTGTTGTCGAGCCGGATGCCAGAAAGCTGTGCGGGTTCTTCAGGAAAGGTCTGCAGCCTTCGGTCCGTCTGTGTTCCAAATGTGTGAAGAATGAAGTAGGGAAACATGCGTGTTGCTACACGACCTAGAACCTCCCATGCGGCCGTGTCGGTGATTTGACTCAACATTTTGTTGTTGCAGCGTCCTGGAAAAGGTATTTGGGGATACACCAATAACCGACACATTTCAAATGTATGGTTTCATAAAAAAGATTCAAAAATAACTTGCACCTAGTGGTTTAAATAAAACGCTAAAATCGCATTTACACAAATGCAATTTTTATTTCGCGTAAAAGTGTTACTCATGCGGGAGGACCCACCTTTAACACATTTTTGGATTTTCTGGTCTGGCTGCATTGCAGGGTTGCCAGATTGGCGCTTTCGGCCTGAATTTGGCTTTTTTCCATTTTGTCTGGGGCAGGTTCGCGGCATGCTTCTTTTCGGTAAAAACGTCACGCATCACAGCCCACGCTAGTTGAGAAGCGTTGCAAACTCTATGGTTGGGTAGTGTAAACTGGACTACTTCTATAGTGACGTCATAATTTGAGTTTTGAAAGACTGTTTGTTGAACGTTTGCGTAGCACTGGCACTGCTATACACATAGAAAGACGGAAACAATCCAAGAGCATAAATAAACAAACAATATATTATTTTTTTCTTTACCACATGAATGAACTTGGCCTGCAAATACAGTTTAACATATGTTAGGGGAAGCAGAAAATTAAACGATATGTACAGTATTTAAACGATTGGCTCTTTTCTGGTTCCTTCAAAACTAGTTTTGGCGCTCTTTGGCGTTTTTTGTCGTGCTGTTTGGCTCTAAACAAAAAAAACATTCTGGCAACCCTGCTGCACTGACCATTTGTCGGAGACCAAACTCGTAGTTGTTGTTGTGGGTTTACAGTTCATATGTATTTATTTTTTAGTATTCCACATAGGCTCACACCACTTTAAGCACTATTTTCATTTTGACTGAAATATTAGGGGAAAATTGTTTAGTTTATACAATGGTAAAAGTTTGGTGCAAAGAAGTTCTAGTAATTTTAGTGTGTGTTGAAATTGGAGCGTCATTTGAATTTTTCTCTACTTCGTTTGCTGTTGCTGGTGCTGCAACCACAGCTTTGGCAATGTTGGTTGAAATTACTGGTTGGACTTCATTTAAATGTACATTAACAAATTTGGAGTGTTGTACCAAGCCAAGTATAAAGTTTAATGACTCAGGTATGTCACTTGCAATTTAATTTTGCCACTAGATGTAAGATTGGAACATTGTTTTAGGTTTCACAAAACATCTGTATATGTTGGTAGTTTCTTTCTTGTCACAGGTTTGCTGTTTGATCTGAATAAACACTTGCATGGCCAGCACCTGGTTTCATCAACTGTGTACAGGGCAGTGAGGTCACATATGAGAAACAGCAAACCAGCAAAACCTCTTGTTATGTCTTTTCATGGTTAGCTGTGTACCTGTGTTATGTTTGATTTCACTGGTTTTAATGATATCTTTTTTTGTTGGTAGGTTGGACTGGTGGGGGAAAAAACTTTGTTACACGCATGATAATAAACAACATTTACAAAAAAGGTGAAAAAAGTGCATATGTTCATGTTTTCAATGCTGAAGTGGATTTTAAACATACAAAACATGTTGACAAATATAAAGTACGTTAGACATATTGTTGCTATTTTGATGTAAAAGAACCAACTTCATTTTAATATTTGTCAAGAAAACAAATCAGCCAGCTGAAATGACAATATTACTAAATAAAAATACTTTTAGCTATTTTGTTATATAAGTAGGTATGGATACCTTACACTGTTAAAAATACTTTCTGTTGAAATTACAAGCAGCTTTTATGTAGTAACTATTTGAATTTAGGATGACTTACAAAACTGGTTACATGGTAATGTTTCTCGATGTGGTCGTTCAATTTTTATTTTTGATGAAATGGATCATATGCCTAAAGGTCTAATAGATGCAATTAAGCCGTATTTGGGACACAATGCAGTTGTTCGAGGAGTGGATTACACACAATCCATGTTTATTTTTTTAAGGTTGGTGAGATTTTCTTTTGTTATTATACTGTGGGTGAGGCCACCCATAAGCTTGCATGAATATATGAATTATAAAAACTAAAAATAGGTTTTGACCACCAGGTAACATGATGGACACTAAACTGTATCTTCTACCGGTCAAAATACAAGAAATATACACCTTTTGTTAAAAAGATCATTTTTCTTTTTCATAGTAGTTTTTTATCTTGGTTGAGAATCAAAGGGTTCTAGAAGACTATATTCTGATGCTGTTTTGTAAATCTCAGCAATACAGGTGGGCAGGAAATTGTGACAAAATGTAAATTTAATTGGGAGCATGGAAACAAACGTGAAGATTTAAAGTTATCTGATGTGCAAGATATTCTACTTAGAAGTGCTTATAACCAAAAAAGTGGATTGTTTCGAAGCGGCATAGTAGATCGGTAAGTGTATATTTATAATGCAATTTCAATAACCTCAAAGTAAACCAAATTATAGCAAAGAAGTGTTACTTTTAGGAATCTGATTGATCATTATATTCCATTTCTGCCTCTTGAGCGAAAACATGTACAACTATGCATACAAGATGAAATAAGACGACTTAACTATAATGAAAACACACTAGAAATGCAACGGATAGTTAATGAGGTAATGGACCAACTACTGTGGCTTCCAGAAGAGTCAAGACTTTACTCCAAATCAGGCTGCAAAAAAATTGCCAACAAGTTGGCACTTGCATTGGAAGTTTAATATGTTGATTCAAAAAGTATTTAAATTGACGATATTTTTGTGTGTTTTTTCTGAAACAATTGTCATGTTGACTGAAACAAACTGAATTGTTAGCGATTGTTGATTGCCATTTTCCTTGCTGCACTTGAACTAACTGATGAACTGATTTTTGCAACACTTCGCCTTACAGTTTGATACATTGATTTTGTTTCACACCCTTACTGAACACTCATGATGCTGAATTCGGGTCATCAATGGGTCTGACGTCATAATACTACAGCCAAAATTTTCGCCCCAGTATACTAGACGTGTTCGGTGCCAATGGTGTGATGCTAAAAGTAAACATGACCGCGTGGATAAAAATGGGAAGAAAGCCATTCGGATTGACAGTCCATTTTCATGTGAAAGTTTACATTGCTGCTAAAATAAGACTTGGAAGCATTGCAAGTAGTTAGTGCACTGGAAGCCTGCAACTAAATGCGCCGTAGATGGAGCTTCATTTTCACTAAGACTTAAGTGATAATTGTTAGTCCTATGGAGTTCGTCCGTGAACCCCACTTAACAGTTTACATACTTTTGATTTTAAAGCACACAACCCTTGAGTTAAAAAGCGTAAGTAATTCAATAGTTTGCTTGATATTTGGATTATGCTACCGTGGGTATTACATCGCCACTATGTTATGTGATGTATTGATAATTTAACGTCAGCCCAATGTACCGTTGTTACGTCACAAATACCGTTGTTCCCGTAGAACCCCAGTGCTTGCCTGAACTATTGTTGGCTGAGTTTTAGTTTTGGTTAGTTGTCGTGCACTGCTGTAGGAAACTAATATTATTTCTATTTGAATAAGACAATTTAAGTTCAAGTTGAATCTGCTAACGTTGTTTCCTGTTGTGTGAAATTGGAAAGAAGCCGATGTTTTTGTGACTGGTTCCACAATAGTTCGGTAAGCAGAATTGTGCATTTAATTTCAATGTTTTTGGTCGCTAATTCAACGCGTGTTGTGTAGAAACCGCAGCGCCTTCCGAATAAAGTTGACCCGTTCCCTTTGAAGAAGAAGTGTTGTGTGTTAAGAACCATTGCAGAAATCCCGTCTGTTGCACTGTCTGGGCGCAACCAGTCACGCCCGTCTGACTGTCAAGGACAGCGCAACAATGGGTATAGTTTATTTCTTCATGTTTTAAAAAAGTATACAGTTGTCTCAAATCCTTTGTATGCGCAACAAATTAACAAGAAACGGAAAAAATAAATTTCTGGCATGGGCACAGATAAACCATAAACACATGCAAAAGCGTAAAGCTTTTACATTTACACCCCGTTTTTCTGACGTCTTCGCTATAGTTATCTGCGTGAGCCTATAGGTCTTTCAACCTACTTCTTCTCAGTCTTTTAGTCGCTACTTCTTCTTAGTCTTTTGTCGCTACTTCTTAGTCTTTTGTCGCTTAATCGCAACAATTATATATTTGTTTTTGCTTCGTCTTTGATATCCCTCTGTGAATTTGCGACTTTCTCGAACAAAATCGTACGGCTGATTATACGGATTCAGTGCCGGTTCGGAATTTTAAGATTCAAATTCAGTTTCACTTAAAATTGTTTTGAACTTAAATCGTAACACTTTTTAATCCGAGTGGTGGCTTCTACTACACGCAAAACAAGAACTTCATCAAATGTATGTATATCTAGCCGTTTCAGAATCAGCTCCAATTCATAAAAAAAAACGTTTAAACCGCGGTTCTGATTCGACTTCTGAAGACAATAACCAAGCTGCGCCAACCATGTAGACTCTTCCCCTGATGGGTGTCAACTCTATTTATCTTAAAATAGATAAACGAAAAACAAATTGATTTGACATACACTAGTTGAAAATATTGGCAATAGTCCTGATAACGTAGACGCAATTAGACCAGGGAAGGCCTGCTTGTTGGTTTTAGTTGTCCGTAAACTATTTTGGCTTTGGGCTGGTAAAGCAGATTAAAACAAGAATTAAATCGTGAATGCATGCGCATTGCAGTATATGTATCGACAGTCACGTGACCAGATACCTTTGTTCTCCGAAGAAACTGCAAAAACATCAATGAATAAATCATTAGCGAGGCCAAGGGGACAAAAAATGCATCGATCGATCGACCCGGTCGTATCAATCGATTTTGAAGGGCTTGGAAGGCCTACAAGACCAAAATGCAACCGAAGCAGTACAGTTGGAAACTATTTATGTCTTGCTATGTATGCGCATGCGTAAGTTTACCCGCTAAAATGAAAATTAGCTGTGTGCAGAAGTACTTCTGTCTTTATGTTAAAACTACGGAAAAGTAACTGTCCCAATGAGGGGAGTTTAGGACAATGTTATCTTGACGTTATTTTAATTAATTCTATTATTTTTATAAACAAATTGTGACACATTTCCGAAAGGTACAATATTATTATGTACAGTAGTCTACATTATTTTCTGCTGCTGTTTAAAGTGACAAAAAAAATTGTGTGCAGCTGAATCAAAAGAAAACACCATGGAGAACCTTTCAGATTTATGTATGTGCAAAAATTTTTGTGTATTGTATATATATGTAGGCGTATATATACAAAGTTTATTGGAAGAAAAAAAGAAAGCCCCTATTAATTGTGGGGATTGTGCAGAATTTACACTTTAAAGCAGGTGTGTTTTCAGTTGTTGCAAAAGTGAGCTGCTTAAAGGAACTTCATAAACAGATGTTGTGGAGTTCAAATCATGTTTTTTCCTCTGCTGAACTTTCCAGCACTCTAAAATTTTTTGACTCATTTTTATTGGGGTAAATACATTTAATAATAGTTTTACTTTTGTATGAAACAAGTTTATACTTTTTAATGGATATTTTGTTACTTTAGCTTGTTTAAGTAAAATGCGTATCATCCTTGCTTTATCATAGTATAGCTGGGCTTTGTGTCAGGCAAAAATTATGACCAAGATAACAACAATCAAATTTGTAAAAAAATTTTTCTACCAATTACAGAATCCTCAAAGATGCTGCAACAGACATGCATGTTCCGAGAATGCCCTTTACAAGCAGTTATCCATCACTGGATTACTTTGAATTGTACGATGTTCTCTTGGTTTTGCTACATAAACTGATTTCCAATTACTTAGAATTTGAAGGTATCATCCGACAGATAAAAAATTAAGTATTTTATGACGTTATCATATTGCTGTTATTTTAAAACAGATAAAAGTACTTTTCAATATGCTTACCATTATAAAATACTTTAGACATAATTACGGCACTCCTTAAATGTGTTAGTCTTGCAATGTTGTTTGTTGATGAATGCACACGAATTGAATTGCCAGCCATCATTTCTGGTCTGTTTTATGAACTAAAATCCCCTAACAAGGTCCATGGGTTCGTTCTTCAAACATTGTTTAGGACTATTATTCCAATGTGTTTAGGTAAGTTTATTTTACATCACAAATTTGACATGGAAACTAAATGTGTTTAAAACTAAAACCATTTGGTGTTAGGATCTGGATTGGAAAATGAGGTTGCCTGTCAATGCTATGATGACATACCAAGTATAATCACAGTCGTACTGGAATGTGTTCCAGATGTTTCTGCACATTTCCAGTTAATTGAAACCCTGATGCTTTTCAAAAAAAATTTGTGGGCTGTAAGTAATTGTTTTGTTTTTCTTTAAACAATTTCACATAACTGTTTTTATTTAAGGACATTATGTCTGTCATATCATTTGCGGATGGTGTGGTAAAGGTTAATGCTGTGCAGTTACTCTTTCACTATTGGCCACAGCTACATCCTTGTACCTCCTTGGGACATCAGTTGGAAATGTTGTGTGGTATATTACATATTTTGTCATTTTAAAGTGTAAATCAGTTAATTTACACTAAATCAAATTTACGCTTTTTCCCAACATTAAAGGCTATTTCACAAAAATGTTTTTCCAAAAGTAAAATAAAAGAATTTTCTACATGTTAGTCATTTTTGAAAGTAGACATTTTATCCAAAAAACTTTCTTTAGTGTATGAAAATATTTCATGTGAAAACCTTCATTGCAAGTCAGCACCAAAAACCAACGCAGCAGTCATTATGCTATTGGACCCTGTAATGTCAGCATGCCATTCAAACAAAGCACCACCCTTGTATTTATGTCATTCCTGTGCACAGGTAATACTGTATGGAAAGTTTTGTAAACTTAAGAATACCTTTTTAATGTATTTTACAATGAAAGTTTTGTAACTCTGTGTAAAAATTGCTTCCCAAAGTTTAGTTGCAATGTGATTATAGCTACCACCTTGTAACTTTTGTAATTTTGACACACGTATTTGGATTTGTTTGATATCATCCCTTGTAATTTAATTTGGTACTGGGAAGCAATGATGGTTTTCTTCAGATATAGTAGTGTCAGTGTGGACATGGCAATGTTAATATAAGGGAATAACGAAATACATTTTACTACATTTTTTAGAATAACTTGACAGGAAAACCAGGCTATATTTTTCATGATGTTCTTTTGCCTATGGAATACATTGGTTACAGTTGTGAGAACAAGGTTAAATGTTTAGGTGTTACCTGTATAACTAATATTAAATTTATCTTTTGCTTTTAGCACTGTGTATCTACACACCCCACGGCAACTGTTACATTATGCAGTAGTCAGTGTGAAAGGAAATTTAATGATGGCACGAACAAAGGCAACATTCCAGATATACATAGAAACAAATTTTTTTGGCATATTTTGGAGAATAAGGGAATTCGATATTGTGAGGAATGTTATAGTAACATTCGCCTTGTACTTGGTGATTTGGTAACACAAATGTCACCTACATGTGCATGGGACCAACCACAATTTGAAAGTGATGTAATAGTTAATACTGTAATAAGGTATGACATGGATGTGTATTAATGAAAATCAAGTATAGTTATTTGTAGAAAATGTATAATTTTTATTTTTTGTTACTTCATTTCTGTTCCACAGTTTACTTCTGGAACCTGCATCCAAAGTTTCGCAGAAAAATCAAGAGAAAAGCAAGCTTAATGGAAATTTGAATGAAATTTGGAACAATTCAGGTGTTATAGGCTTTTCCATAACATCTGTAGATCTGTAGATTTAGGCTAACAACTCTTTTGCTAGCTTTTCCAAGAGCAGATCAGTCAACTTATTTCAATGTGGGTAATTATTTACAGAGGAACATGTGTATAATGTTTAATTTCAGGATCGTATCCTTGTGTTGGGTGCAAAGAAAATATTGGATTATTACTTGAATCACAAACATTAAGTCACTTTGGTGTGTGGATACTAATATCACTTTGTCCACCACGGCCAACCACAAGTCAAGTAAATCAGATTTTTAAATCTAGCAAATTGCTTGTTTTATCCTTACACTCTACCTTTTATTGAAAGGAATCTGCCACAAGACTAATAGCAGCTGTGCTTTCCTGGTATGCAACTAACTCGCGTTTGGACTCTGGTATGGATTTATTTATATGTATTTGTTGGTAACCTACACAAACCACCAATGTTTCCATAACCTACAAAATAATATAAAGGTTTTTTGTATAAAAAAACTTCTTAAATTACATCTATTTCACAAAATTTCATAAGTTTTTGTTTCACCTATTTTGAGACATTTGTACCGCCTAAATGGTTTTCTTTTATATATGGTTTTCGTTGTGATTTGGTTGTTTGCCACACTGTTTGATTACGTTTATATTATATTGCTTTTCAGATGATTTGGGAAATAGACTGGAAGGCCTGAAGCAACAGGTTTTTTTTTGTACAATGATGTATATTTTTTGTTTTTAAAATTTGTAAAAGGTTTTATCACAACTTTTGAAAATCCATGGACCTGGTTGTCACATTATGCACTTACAAGCTTAAGATTTAAGCTCCTGCTGTTGCCTAACATACAATATACCCTGGGGACATCTTTAATATTATTTATTATACTTCAGTATTTTGATTTATTGTCAGTATTGCATGTTTTTTGAACAGTTTGTTGCTGATGCTGTCAGGCATATTACTTGGTAATGTAAGGCTCTTCTGGCAAAAAAGAAAAACTAGTTTGGACGAAGTTTCGGTCGTTATTCAACTGACCTTCATGAGGTGTTATGTAGTGTACTTCATTTGTCCTGATGAAGGTCAGTTGAATAACAACCGAAACGTCGTCTGAACTAGTTTTTCTTTTTTGCCAGTAGAGCCTTACATTGCATGTTTTTTTGTGATTTTGTGATCCATGTATTTGTGCAACATTATAAAATTGCAAGACCATTACTTTTCAAGCTTTAATTATCACATATTGTTTTAAAATTATTCATTTCAAATCCTTTGAACACATTGTGTTTCATGAATTAGTAACTAATGGCATCATTATTTGTTTTTTATTAGTTTTTAGAAAAATGGTTGTTGGATATGGTGTCAATTCACTTTAAAGCTTTTTTGTCTGTTTTGCTTCCACATCCGGATGCAGAAAGTAGAGTTACTGGACTTTGGTTTGTATCTGCACACATCATTGCACTTGGTAATGTGTTGCAATATAAACTTTCATTTAGGGATGCTATAAAACCACTGTGGAGACATTATCAGGATGCCCTACATCTGATTACTTGTTTATCATCATACTCCATTATTAAGTAAGATGCTCCGTTAGAATTTGTTCATAGCATATGTTAACTAATACTTTGGGTTTTACTTCAATATATTTAGCAAGGAAATGTGGGATTGTCTAATACCAGCATGGATGACAGCTTTGTCCAATAATCTCAGCTCCTCAGAACTCAAACAACTAAAGCCAGTTTTAAAGTAGGTTTCATGCAAACTTTGTACCTAAACTCCTTTTCAAAAAACAACTTTACCACTTGCTGTAGTGCTTTGCTGGATGTTGACCTGTCACCTTTGCCCTTCAAAGCTGAGCTGGTGTTTGAATTTCTATTAAAACACTTTCATAGTCACTCAGTTTCACAGCATCAACAGGCTTTCCAGTGGATACAGGTCAGTATAAAGTTATCTTGTCAACATAAGTTGAGAATACTTAATAGATAGTTAGCCACTGTTTGTTTCCCTATTTATTAACAAAAAAACTTTACAAGTCTAATTAATGTCAAGGTATTTTTCAAAGGTTTTTTGTGATGTTGATGTTATTGTTCCTTTAAATATGTTGTTGGACACATTAAACATGGCTAATGAATACCATGCCTTTGGAACAGAAAAGCACAATAAACAGGTCTGGCTGACAACTGTAAGTTTTTCTTGATAACACAATAAAAAAATCATATTGATGTACAAAGTATTATTAAACATAAATGTTGTTTTTTGATGGCAATACTTTTTCAGGAACGAAAAGATGTACTGCTCCCGAGTGACACAGTAAAAAAATTAAATGGCAAGTGATCATGTTTTCATAGTTCATTGGTTTTTGTTTGTTATTAAAAATTTTTAACATAAACATGTTGTATTTTTTGTTTGTTTTTAACATAAACATGTTGTATGTTTATGTATTTAATTTTGTAACTCAGGAAGTATGTGAAAAATAACTTGTATTGTAGATTTTGAAATTGAGCACATTTTGAAACAAGCTGTACATTCCAATATCATTACTTTGTCCTCTGCTTTTGAGTCCATGAATGTTTCATGCAACAGAAAATGGTATGCCAGGACATAACCTAAATACTGGCCCAATAACAAAGGTTAACAGAATTATTTGATTGTTGCAGTTCTACAGACAATTGCTCTGGTGCCCTTGATTTATGTGAACACTTGCATACATTAACAGACTCAGCCCAACCACCTCTTCTAAACCAATCTGACGATGGTAAGTGCTTATTTATGATTAAATTATTTTTAAAAAAATTCCTGTTTTTAGAAGTGTCCCGCAGAATGTCATGTTATGTTGATATGCTGGATGTTGTTTATCGACAAGTTTGTATTTTTTTATGTTTTTAACTCATTCTAGGCCATATTTTTGCAACAAAAGCCCTGTGGAAAAAAAAGCATGACAACCCACTTAAAATTTAATTCAGTAATTGATCCCCGTACCATATGTTTTTAACATAGTATAACTGTGCTAACAAAAAGTTAAAAAATAACTTGCAATTTATAGATAACAACGTCGGGAACATGTGATTAAACGTTTTGTTACTAAAAATGTACCATACCTAAAAATATAAAAAAATTATGTTTTTAACCATCTCTACAACTGAAACTTATGTGCAGATGATTCTTCAATGTCAACCACTACATGAAGGTGTTTGTAACGGAGAGGCCTCAAAAATGATCAAATTAATAAACACTTTACTTACACACATCGTAATAAAGTTAGAGGACAAGTCAATCTTGTTTAATGATGAAGGTTGTTAAATTAATATTTTTTTTTTATTTTGTGCAAAAAAATAGTCTTTAGTTAATTAGTTTACTATCACCAAACTGATATCTGGGCATTGTATTTTTTCAGGTGACCTATACACTTTTCAGCAATTTTTTAAACTGTGCTTGATGATTTTGGATTATATCTTGCCAAGTGGATTGCCGGAAATGGTAAACAGTTTAGTTGGTGATTATGTGCTCATGTGTAAAATTAAGGTGATTCTGTTACTTACTAGATCATTAATTCCACAGTATTAGCAATGTACATTCGGCCAATCTTGAATACTTTTATATGCTCGATGACTTCTATGGACTGTTTGTGGTTTAAACTGCTTCTTTTAGAATACTTTTATAGTTGTTTAAATGACCAAGATGTTATGTGGTATTTTTGTGGTTAACAAATTTATGGCTGTAGAGTGAAGTAAATGCAAATTGTGAATTGAAATTTGGTGCAAATGTGACAGAAGAAGAAATTGATGAAGACATGGAAATTAAACTAGAAGATTTCAAACATTTTTGTCTTCCTGTTCAGTTGGTGTTCAAGTTAGTTAAAGTATGCCACTACATGTGTAATTTACTGATAATACAAATTAGTGGTACTTTTTTGTGTTTAGATCTTACACCTTTTTGCAAAAGAAACTGTTGCGTTTGACCATATTACTCATTGCATATCCAAACTGTGTCTGAATGGAAGAGTGCTACAGGTTCTTTCTCAAATATCAAAGCCATGCATAAAACATTTTGAAAAGCAGTTACTATTCCCTATGTACGTTTTTTATCAGTAGTGTTTGTAAACTTTTGGTACAGTTACCTGTGTTTTTTAGTCTATGGAAGCAACTGCATCACATTAATAGAGCTTCACATATTGTCCCTGTTGTAATGAAGGGAATAAATATTAGTAAAACTGGATTTCTTACTGTTATGTCATTGCTCAGCCAATCGTTTAAAGATAAGTGCAGTGACCACACTCACCTAGGTATTGATGGCTGGTGCAAACAATTTAGAGCAAGTATGTAGTCTGTATATAGTTCTACGCAACAATAAGTATAAATATGTTTTTCTAGTTCACCAAATACAGGCATTTTTGATGTTTACTGATGTCTCTTTGGTACCAAATCGTTCACCCTTATCCCATGTGATTGCTTACTCTGCTTGCTTAGTTTTAGCAGCTTTGGATGAGCCAAATGGAGCAAAATGTACAAAAGCGATGTTTGTTCTTGATGCATTGGGCTATAATAACTTGGAAGTATGTATATTGCTCTTTAATTTTTCAGGTGCCACTAGTAGTTGTAAAAACTTTATTACTTACGTATATATAGCAAATTTATGATTGTTGTGGTGTGACAAAAAACACAAAAACAATATATTCATGTGCTTACTTCAACAAATAGACAAATTTAGGAATGCAGTAAACCTTTTTCATTTGTTTCCTATTTGTATTAGGCAGTGTGTCATTGTTTGCAACATGAGTTTGATGAATCAGTTGAAGACAGAATGTTTGTATTATCTCAATTACTTTTGCTAAGCAACCTTCGACCAGATTGTCAGCCACTTTCATGTGTATTTTTTTCTCATTGCATGGACATTCTTGCGTCTGAGTCTGTTATTTACCGCAACATGAACAAACCATTCCCATTTCCTGCTAGTAAGTTGAGTGTTATTAACATTTGTTGATTGTAAATGATTGTAGAAAAAATCAACGTCTGTATGAAGTTTTCTACCATTGTTTGGGCTATCTTGTTTATATTTGTTGTTTTAGACATTACTTTATCTACCATTTACTGTACATATTAAGTTTTTTAATTGAATGAGTTGTGTAGCAACACATGTAACATTTAATAACCTTCATTATTATAAAGCTATAAAGCAGATGTATATAATCACACTGACTTTTTATTAAATTTTGTGAATGTAATTTTTTGTTTTTTTATAAATGTTCAAGAATTACTTTCTAAAACATGGTAAGCAGATAGTATAGGCATCTACAATTTGTTGTTTTAACTTATTTTAATTTTATTGTTTATTTTTACATTAAACACATTTTTAATAGCTAATATATTTTACATAAAAAGATGCATGCAGTCAGAAATCACTATTACATGATGAGGGATTGTCTGTGCAAATTGCTCGTGCTCGTTGCAACATTAAGAATACAATAACCCTTAAAAAACGGATAACACAAAACAAGTCCTTTGCTGGATTAGGTAATTTGTAGTTTTCGATCAAAAGGCAGCAAAAAAGTAAAACAAAATAATGACTTGTTTAAACAAAAGTGTAATTGTCAAAATAATAACAATAGAATAGATCTTCTAAACAAATTTTAAAATGTGAAAGGTGTTAAACAAAGTTTTAATAGATTTTGACAACATCAAGGTCAACTACATACTTTATGAACAAGATCATGATGACCTCTTAAAAGTTAAACTGGGCCTTCAAATGGGTGAGTATGTATGCCCAGCCATATTTTTTGTTTCACTAAACCAACATTTGTGTAAAAGATAACAAGAAAAATGAAGACACCTGCTTGGACACCCAAGTGGATTGTCAGACTGTGCACCATTTGACCTATGTGATTTGCAGGGTATTTATCAACAACTGTTTATGTCTTAAAATAAATTCTTTTGAAAATACTGTTTTTACTTTTCAGCACCTAAAAGATGACTGTCAAGAAAATCAGATTTTGCAAAATTTTACAAAAAATTATCGAACATTTTTTCGACAATTGCAATCTATGTTGGGATACAATGAACAAATAGGTTACTTTACTAACACACCACAAAAATTGAGAAACTCTGTTGGTGTATATTCCATGTTAATCAATTTACCAAAAGTAATGATTTTTTTTATTGAATTGGCCACAATAACTTATATTTTGTCGTGTATAATTTATGTCTATTTAGATTTTGGACCAAAACAAAACATTTGGAAATGTGTTTTTGTCAATGGCTGTTCCACTACTGCATTGTATTTTATCACCACAACCAACATATGGACTAACTGACTGTAGCAATTCATTAAAACTTAATGTTTTACCATGCAATGTACAGCAATCTTGGTTGAAATCGCTTCTTGTTATTATGTATAAGGTTAGTTGCCACATTTATGTTCTTTCACATTATGTGCACATATACTACTTTTAAAAAAATTTTAGTATCCTGTATCTGAGATTTCTGATCCAAAATATGTCACTGAATTAGTTTTGGCATGTTTACAAGCTCTTGAAATAGAGTATCACCAATGTACAATAGAGAATATTTCAATAGAAGGACTGACAATTGGTAAGTATATACTATTTAATTTAAATTGTTGGTTTTTGTAAGATTTTAATTACTTTCCCAAGGAGAAAATGTAGGCTCACCTTACTTGGACAATTCAGTGATGTAAGTTTATATTTTGGTAAATCACTTGCAATCACTTGTAGACTTCAATTACTTTTACTAGGCAAAAAAGTATTGACTGTAACAGCATGAGATGTAACTGGAGTGTTGACAAAAATGACATCATTGTGGGTAATGAGGTATATTTAAAATTTTGTAAGTTTTAATTTTTTACCATTGTGTCTCTCAATTTCAACATCTTTCAAGGTGCAAAAAAATTTTGGGTTTGACAAACTGGTGGCAAATAATACACAGTCTTTTGTAAACTCAACCAAAATTTTACAAGATCACAAGGACCTGAGGTATTTAGAAATTTATTTTTAAGTATTATTTTCACCAACGAAATGTTTATTTAGACATGAGACAACTCAAAAAGCATCTTTCCCAGATGGTACTGTTGAGGGTTTTGAGAGTAGCGAATTGTAAGTTGTTTTTATTATTCCATTACCTAAAAATAATTTACCCTGTAGATTAGCTCATTGAAAATAATATCCACCAACCTGATTTTTTTATAGCATGTGTTGAGACATAGACAAAAGATCTCATGATTGTTGTCAGTTTTAATCAGTTGTAGATGTATTAGGATTTTCTCTACAGTGCATATTACTTCTAATCTTGAGGCACTGTTAAACTAAAATTTTATTGCTTAATATATAGGAGTAAAATTTGCTTGTTTTGTCGACTGTATGTAAAATGTGAATATTTTAGTTTAAACTGGTTTAAAATTATTTTTGTGAAAATCAACACGAGCAAATTGAAATCTTGCAATTTTCGTTGTATAAATCTGCAGAATACATCATTTCAAAACCTAAAAACACCTATGGTAATTGATACAGCTTTAAACATTGCTTTACAGTAAAGGTTTGTTGGTGGAAGTAAAAGCTATTATTTGGTCATAAGGCTTTAGCTCCACTGCTTTGGTAGTTTTTTGTTGTTTTCAAAGTCTTCCACTTTTAGGAAAAGCGACAAAGACAGGAATACTTTTGTTGACACAAGCATTAAGTGTGAAAAATATGAGAATCACATTAAAGGCAAGTTATTCTTAATTTTTCAGTGTTTAATTGTTTAATGTAAATTCTGTGCTATTCAGTTATTTGACTGTTTTAGTTTACTTGTGATTTCTGCTTAGATACAAACAATAAAGTACATATTGATGAAAATGACTTAGAACAGTCATATCAAAAGGATCAAAAAAGTCTGGAGATTGTCATGAGGTGTCCTGTTTTGAGATTTGACAAGAAACAAGATAAAAAGGAAATGTTTTATTTCAGATGTAAGAAATGTAAACATGAGGTTAAGGAGTTTAATGAGGAAACTTTGTGCTTGTGCATTGTGAATTTATGTGAATTGATTCAATACAATGCAAAACCTGCCGTGCCATTGTTACCAAGAGTTCTGAAACAGGTTTTGTCTCCACTGAAATGTGAATAATAAATTCAATTCTACAGCCTCTGTGTGTGTAGTTGGCTGTGATAGCAGAGCCAATCTTGGATGATTCAACATGTGTATCACGGAATCTAGAAACTGTATCTATCGTAGCAAAACAAGCGATTCAGTGCATATGTCATCAGCTTCTAAAAAATGGAATTTTTTCATGCATGTTTCAAGTACCTTTTCACACAGGTAAGTGCCATGCATAGTTAGTTAAGAAAACAATGTGCGTAATTATTTTCTTACAGGAAACAAGTTTATTCCAGTTGTAGTAGCTTGCCTTAAAGGTTACCAGAAAGTTAACTCTGTTGATGTTCTTGGACACACACTAAAAGTAAGTTGTTAGGCAAAAACAAATAAAAAACAAACAGTTAATACCTATTTTTTGTAGGGTTTACCAGAAGATCTTAATTCCATTTCAAGTGAGGGAATGAGTTGTCTACTGACAAACATTGCCACATATTTGCGCCACCTTCCCCTTGTCACGCCTCATGGTCAATGGAGTAGTATACTAAATAGTTTCTGTTTTTTTATATCAAAGCTTAACAACTACTCTTTGTTGGGAGAAATGGTAATTATCAAACGCTGGTACCTAAACTGACTGTTTATATTTTAAATCTTTGTGTTTAGGCATCTATTGATAATATTTTGGAAATCATGACTCATTTACTATCGGTCCCAGTTGTTGTTACAGCCAAGGTATGTTAGTTTCAGACCTCAATTAGCCAACCCAAAATCCACCATTTCCTCACCATCATAGCTAGTATTGGAATGCAACTTTTATGTTTCACTAATAACTAAAATTTTTCAGCAATCACTTTTGGAACCATTTTCCAAATTATTGGCTGTTACTCTTCCAACATGCTCATTTTCTTTGAAAAATGTTTATTATTTATGTTCCATCACAAATGAAATGTTTAACAAAGTAAGTAACTTTATTAATACCTAGTACCATTTTTCCTTTAATTTTTGTTGATAAATAGAATGAATTAGATCAGTAGTTTAAATCCAGCTTAAGCCACCCTGAGTCATATATATGACATGATGTCAAAATTCTTTTGGTTCATATTTGTTTCTTATTGGTCTTAAATTAGTGTACTAATTCGATCAAATTTCAATTGTAAAACATTTGTTGTGTATATTGTTTTAAGGACAAAGATAAGTTGTTTTTTACCCGGTGTTTTGTAACAAAACTGGTGTCAGCCCTAAAGCGCACTTGTCTTATGTCTGAAAGAAACCGAAACCTTCTGCTACAAGTGAGTACTATGGTGTTTTGTTTTTCGTATCAGATAGTTTTTATGCATTTGGTTTTCAGCTTGTATTGCTGGATGGTGGAAGTATTAGTAGTCTATCCAACTGCCCAAAGGAAACCCTGCAGTTTGGGGTTTGTAAAATTATTGGACTAAAAATTGAACTTTTGTTAATGACATTTAACAATACTGTACATTTTTACCCAGGTTCCTTGTTATGCAATGGAGTGTTTTTATGCTCATCTTAATGAATGCTTGGATATTTTAGGGGATGACAGTTTTGTAAACTGTGCAAAGGTAATGGTACAAAAGTATTTGCCTATTGGTATTTGGAGTGTACATACTGCTTATATAAATAATTAATACCATAGTTTTTTAAATGTTTCAGTTTTCCAAGGGAAACAATAATTTTGTAACAATAATTTGTGTTAATTTTATGATTTAATATCCATTGTGCTTGTTAATTGTCCAATTTAATATAAAACAGCTTTATTATGTGCAAAAAAGGGTATCTTATGAAATAATAAATAACTTGAGATATACCTCAATGTACAGGCCAATAAACTTATTTCAGATTGTGATTTTTCTCAAAAAAATAAATAGTTTTACATCATAAATTGTTTCAGGACGATGTGAATATGATTCACAGCTCTTGTTGTGGTTCTGATGATCCCAGAGTGTCATTTCAGGCAGTTAAACTTACAATAGCACAAATTATTGCAGGAGAATTGCACAATAAATCAGTACATACCATATTACCTTGGCTTTTTAATCCTCCAACTACAATGCAACATGGGTATTTTTGTTTGTTCTCTTTTTTGAATGTCAATTGAATTTCATATTTTTTCCATTTGTTTCATGATTTGTAAAACTAACTTTTCAGGCCCAAAGAATATCATGATTGTGTCACTCATATTAAAAAACTATCCTGGATTTTACTTGGAGCATTAAATCATATTTCAATGATTGAAAATACGCGAGGAACCATATGGCAACCAATTCCATTTGAAGCAGGGCAAAACTTAGCAAGTATTCTACAAGTCATACTTACAGGCTTTCTTGATCAGAATAAAGTATGTGCACCAAACATTTGTCATCTTTATCATACTTATTGAATGTTGTTTGTAGGAACAAGGATCAAACATGGGATCGTTGTTTCATGCATTTCTTTTTTGTCAGGTTAGCATTTCTTTTTTGTGTGTTGTTTGCAATGATCAAAATGTCATTAAACAGTTGTTGATATATGTCTTGGGAAACAGATTATTATAATTAAATTTTAGCTTAATCATGTGGCGAAATAAAATTTATACTATTGATATAGTAGCAATTGATTAGTAGCAAGTAAGATCTATTTTTGTGGGTGATCGTATTAACTTTATCAATTGAATGCCCTTGTGAAGATTTGGGGACAGTTATTTCACAGTAAACTAGAGAATTTTTTGTGTGGTTTCATGGTATGTTGATATTATGATATGCTGACTTGAAACATAAAAAGTCATTTAGGCTTAACTGCTTAACACTGAAGAGATAATGTCGATAGCATGTCCCCAATGTGTTTAACTAGTTCTCCTTCTTTGATTGGTAATTTCAATTTTGTACTCCCCTGCACTGCATTTGAATAAATTGTTGCAGTGAATTCAACATGGATAATGCTCACTTGTGGTAAAACAGTTTTGTGTACTCATTGATAACTGGGGTCAAAGGCATGGTTGCTATCTACAGTATTACAACATGTATAAACCTGTGATATAGTAGAAAGCAAGTAAATGAAAGAGTATCTAGGTTTAAAATAGATTTATAGTTTTACTCTGTCACTGCTCTTTCCCTTGTTTATATAAAATCTTATGTGACATCACATAGCTGTGTTTCATAATATGGTTTGGTACAAGGGCAAGGGGTAAGATGCACACTTTAAAAAGGTATAATTTATTATTTACAGATATGGACTGTGTACTGCGAACAGCTTTCATTTTACTCAACAATTTCGAACTTGATGACAGGTGGCACATCCTTGGTATCTTTCAATTTGTGTTACAACTCAGCAGGGGAGCATAACAGCTGTGCAACACAACTACTTGAATTTTGGAGTCGTGTTACACCAAGCATGCTCTTCTTGCTGGAACATGACAACAAAGTAAGTTAGGATACATGAGTTTGGCGTTGTAATTAAATTGAAATCTTCCATTTAGGTCACTGGAAACATACACAGATACATCGCCAGTCTAGTTGTGTGTCTAAAAAAGTATGAATCAAGTTTGTTATTTAAGGTATTATATGGCAACAAATTCTGCAATACAACGTGACAGAATTTAACCTATTTTTTGACAGTTTTACCCAATGTGGTCCCCTATGTTGGATATTTTGCAACCATTACAGTGTGACATTACTGGGATATTGGAGGGTAAGCATGTTTGTCAACAAAGCGTCAATTGTGGAACCTTGTTTCATTTCAAAATATAACATTATTTGTCACATTTATGGTAATCAACACTGTCATGTTAAAATAAGACGTTTCGACAAAAACTTATGTCATCATCATGCCGTTTATTGTGTATTTTGCGTTTTGCGTCGCTTACTGCGTATTTTCCGCCTCTTAATGGTGTGTGGCCGATAGCAAAATGACGTCACCACCCGCGCGAGCCTTATCTGTGACGTCGGTCAGGTCAGCTCCTTATAATGATGGAGCTACACTAATCGCGTCAGTCAAACTGATGATGACATAAGTTTTTGTCGAAACGTCTTATTTTAACATGACAGTGTCAATAACAATATGGGCCAGTCTCTTTATGCTCAGAATTATGACAAAACCCGTGAGTTGTGTTCCTATGGTAATCAGTTTTGTACAAAATGCGTAAATTTCTTGACCAACTTTAATGCTCAATATTTAACCTACTTTACTTCACCCCAGACACCCTGTCTGAACCTACAGTTGCCAACAATTTGGAAGCTTCAAATTCAAGACAACTGGCTAAAGTAATCGAAAGCATCAAAACAACACTATTGAATGTTGAAAGTGGGGAAGGATTGTGCATTGTTTGATGTTAATACTGCTTTCATGTATATATTCTGTGTAATAAAACGCACCAGAAACGAGTAAAAAACTTTTTTTTGAAATTGACATAACAGCAAATTGGCTTTGATTAGTAGCCTACACGTGTGGTTTGGATGCTTTGTTGTCCACACATAATGAAAAGGCCCTTTTTCTGAATAAACGTTTACATGTGACGAACAATCCCAAAAACATATTTGTCGAAAGTGCTAATGCACAAACGGATCTGTCAAATACTAACAAATAGATCACATGCAACTTCATTATTTACTGAATGCCAATGTGCCGCGACAGAATTCTAACTGGGGAGCACAGCATTGTTTGCCGCAGTTTATCAATTTAAATAAACGTACGGTTTGTAGTCATTAAACCATACTGGTTAGCAGATGAAAGTTGTTTTGTTGTATTAAAGTGGATACGATTTATCATGTCATATGTGTATATAATAATGCTGCAGCCAAATATGTTAGGAGCATGTATGATGAGAGGCCCATTTTGCCCACTGGTGAACTAATGTTAGCAATTTTAGATGTAAACCCGCCTCGAAACGTTTTTTTGAACTAGTTCAATAACAGTGGAGTTTCGACCGAAACTAGAAAATTGCGTTACGAACCCAACAAAGGTCTTGAATACAAAGCAAAATTTAATGCTCTCATGTAATAAATTACAAATAATGAATTGCTGTTAATTCTGTGTTGATGCAGGGCAGCCGGTAACGCTCATTATGCTTGTGTTCCTCTCGTATGTAAGCTATTCTGTTGTTGTGCAAATTATAGGTGTAAATCTTTCCACAGTTTGGATACAAAAACAATGCAACAGTACAACTCGGTTGGTTCGCATTCGGTTTATCTGAAATTCGGCTAATTCGTACATAGTGTATTTAGTATTAAAAAAAACCCATCTTGGTTGGATGATTAAGTAGCAATCAAGGCCAGTCCTAGGTATCACTTTTTGAAAGAATTTTACCACTTTTATCCTAAAACCAATCCAAGTTGTCAGTGGGAGATTTTATACATGTAATAAAAACTTTTTTTATAGTTTAGCTTGTGTTACAATCATGTTTGTATAATTGCAATAAAAACCTTTTTGGCTAAGTAAGTTCGGCAAACCAAACTTTCGGTGCACTCCAAGTAATTACAGCCGTATTTCAAGGTAATGAGCCAAATTGTAAATGGGACCATCACATAGCAAATGTTGAATACACTTTGCTAATGTTTGTTCATATTTGTGGTTAAACTGAACACACGTGGTTCTCAAAACAAGTGAACATTAGTTTAAAAATGAAAAATCCGCAATGCTAAAACTTTGTTCAACAACAGTTCTGTTTGTTCATCACTTCATCGTCTTCTTTGGGCCCTTCATTCTTTTGTGTTTCACTAACCACAACACAGACAGATTCCACGACGCAAAAATTCCATTGTTAAAGCGCCTTCATGATTTTTCAGTTGTTGAAGAAAAATGAATTAATTTTAGAAACCTTTCAACCTAAACATAGAAAATATTGATGATCCTAATGCTCAGATCGAATTTGAAATTAAAAAAGGTTTTTCATGACGCACATACCAAGCATATCAAATTCAATGCCTAATTCTTCTCTCGTTTTGAACAACAAAATATTTCCAGTTTTGTTGAATGATTGAGGAATCTGGGCTGGTAACTTTTTTTGTTAGGTAACTTCTGTGCACCAGTTTTTATCAGTCATGAAAAATTCTAAATTAGGTTCTAAGTTACCAAATAGACATTTGTGTTTTGTCAGTTTTGTAAAAAAAGTCGTCGTCTTTTTTTAAAAAGTTTGGTATTAAAGTGCATGTGACACGGTCATGGCAACTTTGCGTAAAACTAATGGCACATCCACAATAAACATAGGCTATTACCAAAGTATTTCGGTTCTACTTCAACTAAAAAATGTGGAAAACACAGTTATGACCATCTCTTAGCTTATTTTTTTCAGATCTCGCTCCGACTTGTCGGGAAAAGTGGCTGATCCAGCTTGGCTACAATTAATGCCCTGGCTGCGAAGCCAGTGTAACTTATGAATGTTTGATATATTTTTTGTTCAAACTAAAGTATAGCAGACGGCCACTAGGTAGCGGTATTAGTAACCACTAGGTGGCGAAAGTGTAGTGACGTGGTAGGGCTACAAAAAATAGTTTGTGGCCCCCACCCATACTCAATTCTAACCACACCACAGTTTGTGGGTCATTCTTTTTTCTTTCCTTCACAAATAATTGCACTATAAACTCATTGATTAGGTGCGAATAACACCCACTTCAATACAGTTGCTTTTAGCTTTTTTCCTCCCACAAAATAATAAATAAGGCCTAAATAATTACCGCAGACTACTAAACTTATAGCCTGTATATAGTTTACAGCAGTGTTTCTAAACACCCAACCGGCACCTGCGAACGTTATTGTTTTACCGGTCCCCAAAAATAATAAGCTTTTTTTTTCTATTATATTCTTGACAAATGGATTTCTTCTGCTGCAAAAGGAATAAATATTATTTTTGAATAATGCTTTCTATTTATTACATTTAAGTTTAGATATTTTATACCGCCTTGTGGATGCTTTGAAATTTTACCAGTCCGCAAATGCACAAAGATTGAGAACCATTGTTTTGCAATACACAGTACATTCATCTTGGCACATCACAGCAGTCAATTTTTTTCACGTTTCGAGGTGTGACATGCAATTGGTGTGAAACACGCCTTTCATTAGTGTGTGTGCTGTGTGCGGGTGTGTGTGCTTCAACAAAGGCACCTATGTAGTCCATGCGCAGGAGATAAACATTTAATAGTCGTGCGCCTGGAACTTTTTTGTGTTAACTTAATCCATGTTTCCGGAAAATGTCATCATAGAGCATGAGTTTTTTGAAATGAGACCACTACTGCTTCAACTTTAAGAGTGCGGTTTATGTTTTGTTGTAGTGGTATTTGATCAGATTAAATCGAACACAATAACCCACTTTTTGTGTATTGGAGGAAAATAGATTCAGCAGAGTGTAAGAAGAAGCTATTTCACACGCCTTTTACAGTCGATTGGTCTTTTTCCAGGGCGAAAACGTCGATACAGTCGACTCGTGCGGCTAATTGTTCCAAGAAAGCGTGCTCTACTTAGAGGTTGTTCTCCTGAGACTGTTATACGCACTCGATCGACGCCCGCAGTTCTTGTGTTACCCTCGCGACTGAATGGTTCGAGACAAAAGTATTGTCCTACAGCGAAGAGGCTACGCACTGTGGAGTGAGAGTTGGCTTTTGTGTTCCAAACTTTTTTAGAAAGTTGTGATTTGTGTAGAGCTGTTTAATTGTATCGATATGTGCAGAAGAAATAGGTATTTTGACTTAATCCTTCGAAGTGTTCAGCAATACGCACCCTGGATCGATTCTAATCAACGTCAGTCACCTTGATTATAAATACCAGGAGACAAAATATTGATTACAGTTCGTTTGTGCCCGATACTTTAGAAGAAGGACAGTAAAACAATTATAGCAAGTGACCAGTCTGTATTAAAGCAATATACGTGTTAAACCAAGTCCTGGTTGGCAACTCTATTAATTATTTTGTTTGGTGCAGACTTTAAGTATCACTGTGAAACTTGTTCGAAAGGTCCAACCTCGACTTCAGGTATAGTTGCAAGTTTCTTTCCTTTTTATCCTAGAATTAATTATTATGTACTTGTCTTTCTATTGTATTCCACTTTTGTGCCGCTTCGGTATAATTCGCAAGAATTTTTATCTGTAATGGTTGGTGGATTTGATTCTAAATGTTATTGTTTGCAGCAGATATGGTTGTTGTCAAGTTTATTGCTTTAGAAGTATGTGGTTATTGAAAACCACATCAATAATGGGTAATTTATGTTCACTGAATCACCAATGGCGCATTCATTCTGGTGCTAATCTTTTCAAAAAAAATTTAAGAAATTTTTAATTACCTAAGCACAGCTGTGACAACCGCTGGTCTAGGTATCTAAACGATGTTTGCGCTTGTCTTTTTTTATATTTTTTTTAGTTTCAGTTCTTTTTTGTAATTTGGAAAATTAATTTTTAAATTAAATGAAATGAAATACAACGCGGTGACAATTAATAGAAAACGAAGAGACAAAAACATTCTAATTATTCTTGAATATACATCATGATTGTAAAACATACCGATATTTAAAACAATTATATGGGTTTTTGTTCAAAATGAAACGTAACTATTCCACCGGCGTGTATTAAAATATTTGCGAAACATAAAGCGGTACAAAAATTAAATGAGTACTACTGACATTTTTTAAATTTATGCTGCCATCAGAAAGGCCTGGACCTCTTGGACAACAAACGTAGTTTAAGTTCATTGTTCATTTCTGATATTAGTGAGGAAACAGACTAAAGCGCTGTAAATTTTTGGTAAAAAGAACACTTAGCCTACTTAAAAATCTGAGCAATAGTTTTTTCGAACAATGTACACATTTATTGTCGTACATTGTCGCGCTTTATTGCTGTCAGATAATCACGTGTAATCGAACCGAATTTTTACAAAATCTAGTGAAAAAACGACCCTGTTCATTTGTAGGACTTTTTCCTGTAACTTTCATAATGCTTTTATCAAGCGAAATTGATTCAATGCATTCATTGGAGAATTTTTTTTAAATTGAGAATACATTGCAGTCAATTTGTTGTCCAAGAGTTTCAGGTCTTTCCTGATAACACTTCAAATTTTCCCAAATTCGTGCAGCAGACATAAATTTTTGCTATTCGGTAGTACTCTTTCTGTCCGCAGTTATAGCCATTAGATTGGTCCAGGATGTTTCTCCCACTTCCAGCTATGAAAAAGACGATTCAAGGCAGTCCTGTCCGTGATGTTAGATGTTTAAAACACACTCAGGATCGTAATCATATTGAAGTGCAAACCGTGTCATTGTGGTTATCAGTCGGATTTTTTGACTTTTGTGCGTAAGTTGGACCCCAACAGAACGACCAAATGGCTACACGCTGGTGTCGTCAGGTTTAATGACCATGCCAGTAAGAATAAAACTATAAGAATATCTTTGAAATATCCAGCTGTGGCGGAGAAAGATTTTAGCACTGGAAAACAATTTTCAGTGAATACATTTTCAGCCTTTAAACTATCGAACTTTGACAGGAAAATAACCAAAGTATAAGAACAAAATCAGTATTTGTAACACTAAAACTTGTTTTCCAAATTTTGAACCTGGTGAAAAGCAGCAATTCTATGGAGTTTTAAGTATATGCTTGATGTAAAAAAACTACAATCGTGCTTTTATTTAGGTTGGTGATCAACATTTTTGGACAACATTTTGAATCAGCAAAGAACCTGTCGAAAATCAGGGAAAAGAAGGTACAAATAACAATTTGCTTGTAAACCTTTGTTGCAATAAATGAATAACTTGTTTTTGCTCAGAAGGCAAAATAATGACCGAGGTTTCCGAGAATCCAGATTGGTAAGTTTTTGTGCTTTTTAAAGTATGTAGAATAGTTTTTTTTCCCGGTTGGTTCCCTTTTGATGACTTCAAGGTCGTGGATCTCTGTGGTTTACAAAAAAATCTTTCCGGGTTGTCACGTCACATACCGTTTGTTTGCAACATATCTGTAATATGCTGCACTATTTAACAATCATTCCAATTTAAAAAGCTAAAATATTTTTGTTGACTTCTTAGCGTGCGTGTTGAGAGGTTGTCGCGGTCGCAGACCTGCTTTAAAAATACTTTGCTACATACGCAGTGCCCAGAAATCAACACGCGAAAAGTGGAAGAAAAAGATCGACTTTGCCTTTTCTATAGCTGGTGGATTTGTCGGTTTGGGAAATGTCTGGAGATTTCCATATCTGTGCTACAAAAATGGAGGGGGTATAAATATAAAGTTCAATAGTAAAACATCCCCAGCTAATTTTTTCTAAATTATAGGAGCATTTTTAATTCCCTACGTCTTATTCGTTGCTATTGGCTCCTTGCCAGTATTCCTTTTGGAAGTAACCATTGGACAATACACCAATCTTGGCAGTGCGTTGGCTTTTCGCATTGTTCCAGTGATGAAGGGTAAAATAATATAGTTACTGTAAGTAGATATTTGTTAATTAACGTGTTGCATTTTTTAAAGGCCTAGGGTTAGCAGTGAACGTTATCAATTACCATTTAAACGTCTACTACGCGGTTATTCTGGCATGGTCTCTTCGCTATTTTTTTGCATCCATGGCTTCTGAACTCCCTTGGTCTACTTGCGGCAATTCATGGAATACTGATAAGTGTTTTGTTTACGGGAGTTCTTCCCCGACGAATCGCTCTTTGAAATCCTCCAATGTATCTAACACTCTTCTTTCCAATGAAACCGTTTCTTCGGTTCAAGAATACTGGGAGTGAGTAATTTACTAAATACTTGCTGCCGTTTTTTTCACCATAACATATTTAGACGTCGAGTTCTGCATAAGTCTGAAGGAATTCATGATATTGGAAATGTTCAGTGGGAACTGTTGTTGTGTCTTCTTCTTTCCTGGATTATCTTGTATTTCTGCATATGGAGAGGAATCGGGTGGACTAGCAAGGTAATAGCCGTCTTTGAAAAGCTACATTGCGATGTTAATAAAAAAAAACTTCTCTTTCATCAGGTAGTGTACTTCACCGCAACTTTTCCACTAATCATGTTATTGGTGCTTCTTGTGCGTGGTTTGACACTGGATGGTGCAATGGATGGTGTGGTTTTTTATCTTAAGCCAAATTTGACCAGATTAAAAGATGTTCAGGTTTGTAATATTCATTCATATCAAATCTAATAATCGGTGCTCCGAATTATTTACTTTCACAGGTCTGGCTAGATGCTGCCACCCAAGTGTTTTACTCTTACGCTTTGTGCAAAGGAATGTTGATCACCATGGGAAGTTACAACAACTATAAATACAACAGTTACCGGTTGGTACAGAATGGTCCGTGCAAAAAAAAATTTCGTTGATGTTGCATTTTATATTTCTGCAGAGATTGTATTATATTGTCTCTTCTCAACAGCGGAGTTAGCTTTATTTCAGGTTTCGCGATATTCGCAGTGCTTGGTTTTATGGCAAAAGAGCAGGTGCGAATTTGTTAAAATTATTATCAAGAAATGCGTTTTCCGAGTTTCGACTTTTTTATCACAGAATGTCGATATTGGCGAAGTGGCTGAATCAGGACCTGGCCTTGCTTTTATTGCATACCCAAAAGCTCTCACACTTCTCCCAATGCCACAATTTTGGGGGTGTTTATTTTTCTTCATGTTGTTTTTGCTGGGGTTGGACAGTGAGGTTTGTAATTTTCACCAATATCCAATTAGTTTGGATTTTTAACTATTTGATTAAGTTCCGTTCGCTTTTGTTTCGTCAAATACCCAAACGTAATTTAACAACCAAACGGACGCGGTGCGCTATTGATCAACACGCCGCACAAGAGACAGTAATTTAACTACGCCGCTTTTATCCTGGGTAATGCGATACTCGTGTCACCTAAAACGTAGTGAGTGTTTTTTTGCGATCGAAACGAAATTTAATATATATCAAATTAATAATACATAAGCTCAAGCCAAAAACGTCGAATTAACTTCATACTATGCCCATTTGGACAGTTTGTTGGACAAGAAACGTTAATGTCTGCATTCGTGGATTTGAAG
This sequence comes from Ascidia mentula, assembly GCF_947561715.1. Lineage (NCBI taxonomy): Eukaryota > Metazoa > Chordata > Ascidiacea > Phlebobranchia > Ascidiidae > Ascidia > Ascidia mentula. Next base: position 6,419,306 of record NC_138574.1, on the reverse strand, counting down.
CCGCAGTGGTTTAAGCCCAAATGGAGAAGGGAATCTTTCTTGGCGGTTGTTTGCCTTTCGCAATTCCTTCTTGGGATTTTTATGGTTACAAATGTAAGTGTGTAAGCTTGTTTGAGGCTACTAACTTTAACTGTTTCACGAATATGATCATCATTGTTATTGCAGGGTGGTGTTTATATTTTAAATATTTACGACAATTACGCTGCCGCTGGGTGGAGTATGTTGTTCATAAGTTTCTGTGAATGCACCACGATTGCTTGGATATTCGGAATTGATCGATATTGGAAAATTGTTTGTGACATGATTGGTTTCACGCCAAGAGTTCCATGGTTTAAATGGTGCTGGAATATTCTCACCCCGTTGTCCACTGCGGTAATAAGCGTCTTATTTGTAGTGTTCGGTGTCAACTTCAATTTCAAAATTAACATGTTGTAAATTTTATGCAGGTTCTTCTCATCACGTGTTTGGTGTACTACAAGCCTTTAACATATAACAAAACATACGTCTACCCCGATTGGGCAGTTGCTCTCTGTTGGTTACTTGCTTTATCGTCCATATTGGCCATTCCTTTGTACGCCTTTTACCGATTTTATATTGCGGAGGGATCCATTAACGAAGTTTGTAATTGGAATTTTTTCAGAAAAGAGTATTGTTTTACTAATTGATGATATTTTTGTTTAATTTAGAGATGGATAGAAGTTACAACATCTGAGTACGATGATCCCAACAATTCCGGAAAAAATCAAGGTAACGTTTATAAACTACTTAACCAAATCCCACTCTTTAACAAAGAAGTTTTGGTTTTTTGTACGTTAGGAGAGATCGATTTTGAGATGGCACCTCTTTATGATGACGTTGTAAAAAATAGTATACCAGGACTTCCCAATGAGGTTTCAAAGGATGGTTCTTTTTGATCCTTGACATATTATCCCAACGCTTTTCAATTGTTTAATTGGCGTATCAATACAAATGTTTTTGTTTACCACCATATCAAACGAGGAAAAAAGTTCAAAATAGTTTTTATACCTCCACACATTATACCTTTGCAAAATCCGTATCGAAATACGAAATGTTTATTTCAGTTCTTTCTGCTATTCCATGCAGTCTGAAACAGCATAGAAAACAAATTCAAAATGTTTTTATGACGCTAATTATCCTTTTCAAAGGATATTTTGTTTACAAACACAACCAAGTGTATAGAAAGTCATAACTTGCATGAAAATAGTATTGAAACATAAAATTATTGTTATTGGCGCTAAACATTTCGAAACCATGATCGTGTGTTAATTTATTGTCGTTATATATAGTTCGATACGTACACTTCTGTTGTGCTACTGAACTTAAAGTAGAAGTAGTGTTGTTCAATAAAATTACCTAAAATCAAACGTTTTCAATGTCAGAAAAATTAGACTTGAGAAGTACAGGTGTTTAAGCTAGGTACAAAGATTACTGTTTCCCAATTGCAATGTAAAATCACCACAACGTTAGACCAAGTATTCAAATCCTAATCTTTTAATCGTGTCATAGGTTTACATGCAAAAACTCGCATCAAGCAACATATTCGGTGCAAGAGTAATTGTTACAGCGAGTTTTTTTAAGTTGGTTATATGGGGGTCACGCCGCTTGCTTAGTGACGTCTAGCGATTGTGACTTAACAGTATATGTGATTGTATACCTTGGCCACGTTTTTACCATTAGTTTACGTTCTTTTTGTGTAACGTGCTGTATTTAAACAGATCAAAGTAAATTTACCTTTCCATTTATGTTTACGGTTAAGTAAGTTAATGAGAATTAGACGTGTCATAATTTATTTGATTTTTTTGTTGTTTTTCGGGGGGAATAAAACAACGCCAACTCGGTTCATAGAACGTTTCCTTTGATCCATATCAACAGACTTAAAACGTTCCGAGTAAAGTCCAATCGTGGTGTTGTAAATCGTAGATGGTCGGAATTATTCGGAGGTTGCGCTTATTAAATCATCGTTGATCTTGTTGATTATCAATCGTATGATGCGTTGTAGATATGCAACGCTCCTAAGTCTGAAACGACAACGGATCCTACGACAGTAAATTGTTCATTTGGGCATCGAGTACACAGATGAACATGTTTCGCTAAAAGTACATGTTTTCTTTGTGATATGTAACTTCGCAAATGTAAAGTTTCCACCTGTGTCTCGCACAACAAGTGGCGTTGGAAAAAGGTCGATTTTGGAACGAATATATTGAATGTTGTTAGAGTACACAGAGGATGAAAACACAAGAAAAGAAGCGCGCAAAAAAATTAAAAGGACAAGAAAACGTAATATATGACGAGAAAACGTAAAAAATAAAATGGACTACCAGCAGAGTGGTTATATTAATGTTAATACTGAGATAGAAAATGTAAGCGGAGTTTTTTTTAATGATTGACAGGAGAGCTATCTAATGGAAGGATTTATTTTCTCCCATATCTGTGGGCCCCTATATTTAAGAATATTGCGAAAACCGAAGGTGGTGTTTACCCTTATTTCTTGACATGGTCGTGCACTGTCGTAACCAACGCAAATCAGGAGTTGTAAGAGGCCGGTAAATTGCCGGTATGGAAATCGTGCATTGTTTTGGCCAGTTCGAGTTTGTCAATGTCATTTTATGATATCTAATTTCTCAAGCATGACGGGGCATTGAAACGAGTTAAACGCAGCATGTTATTTTGAATAGTGTAGTTTTTTTAATGACAAGGCCTCCACCCCAAACACTATGGCGTACTGAAGGTGAGAATACACAAAAGAATAGTAAATATTTATCAATGTTTTAACATCAAGGAGATTGTGCAACTGAAGAATATTGTCGCATGTTTGTGACAATTTTTTTCGAAATGATGAAGATGATTTTTCTAGGTTAGTTCGAGGTAGTTAATGTTTTGTTTAAAAGTATCAGGTAAAACTCTTAGTCTCTGTTTCCAAATTTTGTCTCGAACCATTTAATATACATTATAGGGTAACAGAAGAACTTCCATCGAGTGCGTACAGAGGCATGTTTGTGTTAATTTCTTCCAAAATAAAATTCCAAGTTAGCAAATTGACGTTCTCGGTTCTTTGTCTGGAGCCCGTCATGCGACAATCAATGATGCATGGCAGTCAAATGCAACGGTCCAACGAAACTAAAAGTTCAAAAGGGTGCTAATGCGAAAAAAGGAAATGTAGTGTTCCTTGCGGGCCAGTGTAACGGTGTATTGCCGCATGCTCTGTCACAGCCGGTGTAAACCGTGAGTGAAAACAGCTGGGTTTCGAATAACGTTCGACGGACAGTACAAGGTTCTTTATCTCTCGATGGTGAGGCGAGAAGTGAAAAAATGTTTGAACAAGGAAGCATATTCATCTTGTGCACAGAATTTATGATAAAAACATAAGAAAGAAAACAGGCGAATAATAAAAAGGTTCTTGTATGGACTGGTATACTTCATTACTTATTTTTTGACACCGAGATTTAAGCGCAAGCCGAAGGTAATGTTAACCCTTGATCCGTTTCTTGTGATATGGTCGTGCCCTGTCGCTACTGGCACAAATAAGGAGTTGTTATAGATGACCGACTGTTCCCACCAACAAGCAGACATACGCAAAGAGTTCAAGACAAATAAAACGTGAGAAATAAATTAAAATTAGGTGAAATGTATGTCTCACGTTTTATGTATTGTTCGGCCAAACCTATGGTTATTTGTTGAAATTCGCGCTCGTTTTTTTCTGTTGTATAAAAATGCGTTTCCAATCCAGGCCAAAAAAACGATTTTCACTTTCTAGTGCTTTTATTTTAGTGTCGCAGGTTCCACATATTTCTTTCCAACGAATGAAAAAAAGTGATTCACCATCAATATCAGAAAAGAACATTGTAGAAAAGAAAAACTAATCGTCCAACCAAAACCTGTGGAGTTCCCATGCATGCATGCACCAACTGGCTGCCTTTTGGTTTTTATTACATAGTAGCCAGCAGGTTCAAATGATAGCATATCCAATTCTTGAATCACAGACAATGTAGACTGCAAAATGCAACTTCATAAATAAAGAAGTATTTACACACTTAGCAAGCTTTACAACATTATTTGCGATTCAAATCTTTCTGTACAGGTCCTTCGTCACAAAATCAACAGGAAATTTAATAAAATAGCTTAAAATCAATTAAGTTTGCTTTGCCGTAGAAAACAGAATATAAGAACAGCGTTGACAAGTAAAGGTGTTTCAACCAATTGACAGAGATTTTGTTTTTCGATTTTGCGTGAACAAAATAGAAAACTGCTTCCTTACCACCTTGACCCAAAATGTAACGTTTCACTGTGGTGAAGTTATCAGCTGTCTCGGGTGCTAGTGACGTCATAAGTAACATCGCCTGTTCTGTATTGCTGAACCCAGTTGTCATTTCGTTAACAGAAGGGCGAATTAATAAGCGCAATTTGCCTAAATATAATGTAACGCAGTTATCTTCCGCTGTAAAAATATTTGTTTGTTTGTCGTAAATTTTCCCATTTCGCTGAACGAAATTAAAACAGAACGTTGTCTTTGTTGGAACAGAAATTATATGACGGTGACGACAGGGGACTCTCGATTTTTGTACTTGTAGATGCGTAAATAAAGTAATTATTTGTTTATTGTGAATAAATATATTATCAGAAAGTAATTATGTAAGGAACCGTGTTAAAAATGTTCTTGTCGATTTCTTGATTATTTACTTGCTTTGCCTTTAAATTTATAAAAGTAGGAAAATCTCAAGTAAAGCTGTGATTAACTTTGCCCAGATTCTTTTAAAACTTGATAATAGTACTCCTAAAGTTTTTCGATCTAACATTTTAATTATTAGTCTGGAATGGAATAGCTATATTGAAACATAAAACAAAACTTAATGAAATTAAACTCACTGAAGTATTTTTTATAAAGCTGTGTGTTTTTCTCTGCAAAGTTTGTGTAGGCCTATACGTTTATGCGAGAAATATGAGACGACGAGCAGGAAGAGCTCATAATGCTGAAGATGAAACTTTAAGTCAAATTGCAAAAGAGGTAGGCCTAACAGTATTTGATTCAATACGCACTGACCAGTTAAATTGTGTGTTCTAATGCAACAATATTTATGGTGCTGTGACAAACTTAATCTGATAAGGCAAACAAGTGAGCAACCAACATCTGTTCTTAATTGCTTCTTTTTTTCTAGAAAACATGATTTAATAAATAGTCATAACAGGGAAAAAATCTAAGGGTTCCTGTGTTTACAGTATAGTAGAGTTTACCCATGACCTCTTGCCTCATAACCAAAGTGCCCTTCTTTAATTTTTGTGCCGACATGATTCTTAACTTGTAAGTGTGGATTATACACATGTAAATGTCGAACCTGATGTTTAGTGTAGTAGTCAATATTGACACAGATTCTGTTGTCAAAAATTGTTAGGCAGACATAAACTTTCTACAGTAAGACATGTAATGACACAATTAATATGCAACAAAGTAATGAAGGCAAAAGCCTACAAGGAAAAAACTGTTGGTATCACATTATAAAATATAAGCCACACAAGATGTAAAAAAAAACTCTATGGGCTGCAACTTACAATGTGTTAGATTTGCAAGTGTAATGGATTTAGATAATAAATTAAACAAAATACACTGAGTGGTACTGGCTTGTTATCTGTAACAATTTGTAATGATACAACACAATAGATTGGGTGCAAATTAACTGTTTATAAATATTTTTTTTAAGTGAAGTAATTCCAACCTTGCCAAGAGTAGTGATACTTTCATTTGCCTTGATAAATGCAATCCAGTGTATGCCCAAGATTTGACTCCATATGGTGTACATTAAGGCATAGCAAAAAGATATGCTGTGAGTTTATTTTGACCAAACACTTTAAAAATCTACTCACATTTTTGTAGTGCAAATTATAACATCACAAAAAGGTTGTTGATTGTTTTATATGTACATGTATAAATATTAATGTAGCAATTACCCCAAGAAAAGGTTTATCCTAACTTTAAATGTTGAACACAGTTTGTCACAATAAAAATATGCCTGGTAGCAACAGCAACATAATAAAAATAGATATCTTACAGTGCAAAATCTATTTTTTCGTGATGTAATCTGGTTTACTTGGTAAGGTTAATATTAATGCATGTTGTTTTGTTAGGCCGAGGCAAGGCTAGCTCAAAAACGAGCTGCAAGAATTGAAGCAAGAGAAATTCGAATGAGAGAGCTGGAAAGACAGCAAAAAGAGGTGAAACGCATATATATTAAAAGCTTTAGCCATATTTATGCACATTTAGTATCCATTTTTATGTATCAGCAACAAAATGAAATTTGCACCAATGTTTAGCAACAAATCATTCAACTGTCTTTTCTATGTTCTGATTGATTGTCATTTCAGGAGTACTAGTTTATATGAGAAAATCAAACTGTGTTGTCTTGACATTTTTATAAAAACTCCTTCCACAAGGTGGAGGAAGAGATGTATAAAGTTGTTTCCTTCAAAAGTTGTAATAGTTTTTTAACAGTAAGAAACAAAATTTATAAAATCCATTATGGCGTTTGTTGTTGTATACCTCATACCTGCATTAAAAGGTATGAATAAAAAAGGTATAACACTGTGGTTAACATTAAATATACAACAACAGTGAAAAAAATGCTGTGGCACTTGTATTGTTTTTTTTTATTATTAAATGACAATGTACATGAGTCTTTAACATATGTATTGTGACAAATACAAACTAGGTACCCCAAAATCTACTTCACACAATTTTATTGGCAGCAGAATTTGGTTTATATATTTATTGACAGACCTTTGGTAGCCGCATGTTCCAGCATGGGCTCATTGTTAGCAACTAATTGGACATGCTTGAGTAGCGCTTATGGTCGGTTCTACAGGAAGTAACAAAATTAATCAACTTTGATCCTGTGCATTTTTCCTGTAAATTACCAATTGGCAAGCTGAGTCTACAGTAACAGGTTTTTTAGACTGAGACTAAAAATGTGTTTAAGTGAGGTATTTTTGCAAAAAGTTTTTGGAAATTATCACAAGCCAAAAAGAAGCACAAAGGTATTCAACATGCTGTCTAGTTAATTATTGTTAATGTTAATTGTTTTTTAAATACAATTGTAAGTTTAATTGGGGAACAAACTGAAAGAAAATAAACAGTCAAAGTTAGCATGCATGTGGTTTTAAACGTATTTAATATGTCTTGAAGTTTTTGTTTTATCTGTCAAGGTAGAATTGTTTTGACAGTATATGGCCAGGAATTTAAACAAGAAACTATTTTTAGGCCCAAGAGAAAAATGATCGCGATTGGGATGAAAAGAGTACAAAAAGTCTTCGGGTGAGTACTTATACAACACATGCTATACAACACATGCTACATAACACATGTGTATAGATTTAGCAAGACAGCTGTTTTTTTCCAAAAAAACTTTAAAACATGTTTTACAAAAACATACATAGAGATTACATTTATTGACTAACTTAAATTGCAAGAAAGTTACGAACCAAACAGCTATTATTATGTGTGATAAAAGTGCACAAAAATATGGAATTATTATAACAATAATGAGATTGTTATAAACATTTTAAAATAGCACTTATTTTTCACGATTTTCCAATGAATACTTGAAATAGTTTTTAGAGCTTGATGAGCATATTTTTGTGGTCAATGTTTTTTTTGCTGGTTATATTTAATAATTCCTGTAAGTCCTAAAACAATGTTGCGTAGTCTGACAACCTCTAATATAAGCATTTAAAACTATTTAAGGCAAAAAAACATTCCCCTTTTTGTACATTAGCTGGTACCATGATGGCGTTATTCAAGTGAAGTGTTGTGTATCTGATATACTCTTTATGTATGGTAAGCACTAGGAATGAATAATTTAAATTCTATTTTGGCGCTACAATAAGTCATTGTTTGCCTTCTCTCCTTTGATGATGTGAGTGGGCTGTTTCCTGTTAATGCAGCCAGAAGCTATTGATATTTAATTCTTGGATTCCTGCAGTGTGTTACTGTTATGTTTTAAGTATATTACTGAATAAGTGGAGTAAATTGCAGCAGTCTATTTTTTTTGCTGGTAATGTTTTTGCAAAATAATCTGCAATGGGAAATGCTACTGGAAAAAGTGACGACTTTGTGCCTCAACACATCACAAAAGCAAAACAGGAGTTTGTTAACTCCAGCTTAGTTGTAAATAGTGATACACATTCAAGCTGTTCCCATTCAACACAAGAGTCTATTGTAAACAATGAGAGCAAAGTGCCAAGCAAACGGAGTAAAAGAGTTGAACTTGTGCGAAAACGCAGAAGAAGTAGTCTTGGAGCACCAGCTGTTTTATTGCATTATGACACTGACCTGTGTTGTCACCAAGAAGATCCATTTGAATCAGTCAATAATCAGGAACATATTGGTGATGAAGTTCAAAATGTTATAGAAGATGTTGTACGGGCAATCGTCATATGTGTTAGTAACAAAAATATTGGCACACATCACTGCCCCTCTCAATCAGAAAATATAAGCATCCTTAAGTCTGATACGATTTTCTTAAAAATGCCTGCTGAGGCACAAAACGTTAAAGAAGTAGTGCAGGAAGTTGACTCAGGGTGCATAAATAAACAGAATAGGGAGGGGAAATCAAGTGTCAGCTTGGTTGAGTCTACTGTGAATACTGTCGCCCTGTCTTACCCTATTGAGGATCCGACACCAGGAAGTACAGTACCAGCACCGTACTACTTGTGCTGTGAAACTGAGGGTATTCATTTTGAGTTTAGTGGTATTTCAAGCAATCTCAGGCAAAGCTTTGTTAAATCAGATACAGCTGTTGCCGCAATGAGCAATCCAAGACAAAATAGTATGTCTGACTTGGAATATTCAACAGACAATATTATGTACAAACAAAATCAAGAAATGGACATCTTTAAGTGTGAAAATGCCAAGTTATGTTACGGCGATTCTTACAACTTAAATGTGGAGAATAAGGAAAGTTTTTTCAGTTCCATTTCCTACTGTTTGGATTGTTTGATAAATACTGTAGATATTTTGCTACAGTCCAAAAATGAAATAATACCAGTATGTCCAGAAATATTTGCATGTGTGTGTCACATGGTTCAATCTGTTGCCAGAAGTATTGATGAACCACACCAAGACAATGAAGTTCCAACCATTGATGATTGTTGTTCTGAACAAATAGATAAAATTAAACCACTACAATCACCAGTAACTGAGAATAGTGCAGAAGTTACACAAGTGAGGAATAGTGTTAAACCCAGTTGTTTACACAATCTCCCTGCCCTTGCAGAATCAATCATTAACTCAGTATTTATGGAAGCTTTGAATTCCATTGGTTGTGAAAGCTTTCAAGCAGAAGTTGTTGCTCTACCTTGTCTGTTAGGTGATTCTACAAATCAGTCGATTGATCAAAAAGAAGGCAGCAAGTTTTTAGGTTCGAAACAAGATTTCCTTGCCAGTCCAATAATGGAATTGAACTCCGAATATCTTTTATTCCATCATATGCTATCAAATCAGTTTTTACTTGAACAGCTTAACTTGGAAATTCCTAACTGTGAGTTCAGTCTTGAAAGACACTGTTTGCAAAATGCAAACAGCAAAACTCAGGAAGAAAGAAAAAATGAAGTAGTTGACCTGTTATCAAACAAGGTCGTTGAGAAATGCCCAAAATCTGTACTGCCAACTTCATGTGATCAAAATAAAGGATTTCTGTTACAAAACAATAGTACCAAACAGGTAACTTCAAGCAGCAGCAGCTCTGCAACATCATTGAGTGCAAATAATTCTTTGGATTTATCAAATGCCGAAAGTACAGAGGAAAATCTTTTAGACACATACTTTACTTGTGAAAGTTCCAACTCTGTTTGTGATGCTAGGCAGCAAAGTGGTAACATAAATGGAAATAATATAAAAGTCAAGCCACAAACACTGGACACTACAAACAATGAACATCATCAATGTGATGATCAGAAAGATGTATTTGAATCAGTGGGTGAAGTATGTGATGAAAGCGAGTCTGCAAGCCAAATTAACAAATCTTTATTGCTGGAACAATCAAAAGGGGAAATAGGGGAAAAAAGATTGATAGATGAAACTGTGGGTACCTCGGAAATATTGGACAGAAATCCTACAGAAAAAAGTAATTCCAATAATGCAGCTTACGAATTAGAAGAAACTACTGTAAGTTTACAGCTAAGAGAAAACATGTTAGTACAGAAAGGGGAACATGTTTTTCATATGAAACAAATGGAAATGGCAACCAAGGGTCTGTGGGCAACCAAAACTGATGTAAGAATTTTTTTGTTTTGATGTACATTCTTTGCATTCTTCAGCAGCACAACAAATTAAAAAGCCTTTAATTTTGATTGATGTTTGTGATAATTTTGTCATATAAATTCCTGTGTGTTGGTTGAGAAAGACAGTGGGATAGTTGAATAAACCACAAATTTATGTGGAAAACCATGGTATATTGCTGTTGGTTGATATTTTTTGAAAACACTACTGGACTGTTGTCTGTGGTACTAGATTACATAAATAAAATTAATCCAAATTTTGTAATTAATTATTTCTACCAGGATATTTCACACCTAAATTGTCTCATTGATTACCCTGTTTGTCTCTGTGCATATAGGAATGGTATACTAATTAATGCCAACCTACTTACCAATTTCTACCAGATATTTTCTGAATGTTTCCATTCTAAAAATGGTTTCATAATAATTGTAAAATATACTGAAAATATGTGTGCAAGTAAACTACAAATATCAGATATCATAATGTATGTATGAATATATGTGCAAAAAAAGCCATAATATTGCAAAGCTGCAGACAGGGTGTGTACACACACTGTTTCGACCTGTAAGGTCTCATCAGTATGAATATATGTATGAATAGTTCATTAAATTTATATATTCAATTTTAAATTACAATAAATTTTTAAATTCGAGTTTTTTTATAAAAATGCTCACAGCAAAACTACAATGGAAATTGCTTCGTAACTGAAATTTAAATGTTTGTGCAATCTTCATCAATTATCAGAATAACCACATATTGTTGATATAAATACCATTTAAAAATTATAAAATCCAATGATTTTTTTTATCTGTTTAACTAATACTTGTGTCAGGTAGCCGATAAATTTTTGTTTGTCCTGTACTTTTTTGTCAAATTTGTAAAATAAAATTTAAGTCCAGCTAAAGCAAAATCCACTTCGGCTGAACAAAAGCCATTAACTCAGCAACAATTCTTATAAGTGTAAAATAATGTGGCTTGTACCTTTAGTTATATACAAACACGCTAGGTTTGGCTTAATTGCTTGTAAAAGAAAATATTTTGTATCTATTGGGTTGTGCAAACCACAAGTTGAAGCCTTTTTAACTTTTTTGACAAATTGTGTTTATAGGCAGCAAGTGTTTCCAGTAGCAGTTCTTATTCAAGTCAACCAGGACATGTAAACTCCACCAGAATAGATGGATTCAGTGAACTTTCAACAGACAGATCCGATATGTCTCCTCAGGAACTTAAGGTACTTGTTTGTTGTAAATCATCATTCTTCCCATTATTTATAACTGCCCTGTTTATTTTGGGTAGAACTGTCTTACTGAAATGGAGGAGAAGTATAGAAGGGCAATGTTACAAATTGCTCAGCTTGATAATGAACGCACACAACTTCATTACCAATCCCAGCAACTGCAAGACCTCATGGAGGAACAAGAGGAGGAGTTATACCGCCTACGGAAACAACACAAAAAAACCTGTCAGGTGACTCATTGTTTTACATCTAAAGCAGATTGGTTTCCTTAAAGTGTTGTTCATTTTGCCATGTCTTATTTTGTGTGTATAAACATTTATAACCATTTATTTAAATTATGTTTTATTTTTACACAGAAACCTAATTGGCAAAGTAGACCTGTGCAAAGTGTTTTTGTAACAAACTGTAAAATGTTTTTCAGGAAGTAGAGCACCAAAAACAAGTAAATTCCACACTGCAAAAGAAGTTTTATGACCTTCAAGAAACATTGAGACAAAGAGACGAATTAATACAGGTTCATAATTATAGAACATTACTAACTATACAGTGTTAAACAATTAAAAGCTAAGTGTGTAAAACAATGAACTGCACCGGATCAGTGAACCATGCCATCACGGTAGGCTGTCAATCGTATCTATAGTTGCTGAGTAAAACTTTTTAAGTCAATCTTTCAGAGAACTCTTTTAAAGTTGTTTTTATGTATTAGCAGAAAAATATATTTCGCCCTGAAAAGGGCATTATCAGCTAATAATAAAAACATCTTTAAAAGAGCTGTCTGAAAGATTGATTTAAAAAGTTTTACTCAGCAAGCTGAGGGTGATGTTTAGAGATAAGGTAAAATAATGGATATGATTGCTTCCAAATCTTTCTTCACTTACCAACATTGATTTTGTTCTTCCTGACTTTTTTCTGTTTCTCTACATCTTCTGTCAGGAGTTAGAAGTAAGGTTGAAAGTAAGTAATGTTTCCGAGTGTGATGTCTTGGAACTAAAAGATACAATTCAATGGAAAGATAAAAAGATTGAGGTACAAGTTTTTTATGTCTTCACCAGAAATTCAACTTTGAGACTTAATTTATTAAAATTTATTTTGAAATATATAATTGTTTGTTTGTGCAGGGATTATTTTTTCAGCTTGGTAGATTTGTAATCTTGTAGTTGAAGTTGTTTCAACCAAGGATAGTCTTTTTCTAACTTTTTTCTTTACTTCCTTTCCTGCAGGCGCTAAACAGGCTTTTGAATTTGTCAAAAAAAACACTACCCTGTAACTGTACCACAGATGTAAGTTATATGCCTGATGTGTATATACAAACAAAAGTGTATAACAACAGTGCATGTTAGTGAGAAACGTGGTAAAAACCTTAGAAAGCATATTTTGCCTGTGATTTGCGCTTCATTTTTGTTTTGTTTTGCTCTATTGTAATAGAAATTTAACAACACTTGTCTTGTGATAGGAGCAAGGATTAGTTCTTGTTGGTGGCGAGAACAGTTTAAGCCATTTTTCTGAAGATGGTAATGGAATGGCCCTTGTATCACCAGAAGTTGCTGAACTTCTTGATGCAGCTGGAGGGGGTCCTTTAGGTTGGTGGGAAGTTTTTTTCTTTTTCTGCATTTATGTACTATTGTTCTGTTCCTTCAGATGCCAGATTGCGGTATTTACTCAATGAAAAACAGAATCTGGAAGATCAGGTAATCAATTTGTTAGGTTTACATTAAATCTTGATGGTTTATTTATCGTTAATTTTAAAAGTCACATTCAAACACAAGCATAAACCTAAAACTTCTGCGACACCAGGGTGTCGATTTATGTCTTTTTCATCATTCTAAGTGTTTGACAGGCGAGCCACTGTTCGACACGGGCGGCGTGGATAAATGTTAAGTTACCGGTATGCAGTACCACGAACAGACCAACACTATTGTTATCTTGGTCTGTTCGTGGTACTGCATACCGGTAACTTGAATTACTATGATAACTTAATTATGTCTGACATATCGATCACGCCAATCTTGCACCATTCACATCGATCTTACTAGTTTTCTTTTTTCGAAGATTGGACGCCAACGATTCTCCTATTAACATGTAGTTGTATTTTTTTGCCGTACATGCGGGTGGCAAAATTGGTTTGAAGACGTTGGTGCCAGTATAAGTCGTTTAATTTCAAACCGCAAACAATTATTTGGGGAGAAATTTGTATTTCGAGTCACTATTAAACAACAGCATTTAACTGAACGGTTACGTAGTGTTGAAAACTTCGTGCGATCATCGTTCGCTTCGCCGGGATCCCCACCTAAAATAAATTTGTGTGTTTAGATGGCGAAATAAACGCAACCGCAATAAGTTGTTTGGACCAAATCCATGCCAAAACTAGCCAGCACTTGCTTTAAAGTTCAGCGAATAAGCACGTTAAACTAACGATTGTTTCCAAACATGGGGGTATTTTTACCGAACACGTGGCATTGTTACCAAACATGTTGCATTGTTACGAAACAAGTACCATTTCTGGTTCAATCTGGCCATTCTCATGCGTTAGGTACCACATACGATATTTTTGCTATTCGACACGCACGACAATTTTTCTCAAGATGTTGGACACGCAATAAAAAATCGACGCCCTGTGTGACATGTCGAAAAAAAATCAAATATTGGGCCTTTGTTTCTGTAATTGTAGACAAACCTTTTACAATAGTCACTTGATTTGTCAAGGAAAAACTTAGCACACGAATTGCAACCTAAATAATAGTGGGCAGGAACATATCAAGACAGATAAATCTCAAAATGCTGCAAAATCATGACCTTTATTTAAAATGACTGCCAACATTTTCATGCATTGTGAACCTTCAAAAATTGCTTGCAACCTGCATTAAACTATTCTTTGGCAATTAATGCTGTAAAAGTAGTCATTTTTCAAACAAATAAAAATTGAACAAAAACGCCTAATGTTTATGATTATTTTAGGTCAGAAGGTTACAAGCTGAAGTTCATGAAGAAAGGCAACAGAGGACACATAACACAGAGTATTTTTCTGCCGAAGTGGCAGAAAATGGTCTGAACGAAATGCAACTTCTGGAGGTTCAAAGTAAGAACAAAATGTGATTACCCATTACAAACATATCATCGATTTCTGTTTGTAGACATTAACTTTCATGATTTCAACATTTGAACTTTTACAGATTCAGAATCACTAAAAACATAAAGTCAATTTGTTTTTATTCGTTTGTAGGAGAAGCAAACAAGCAAGTCAATGAATACAAACTAAAGTTGCAAAAATCCGAACAAGAATTAACTGCTTTTCATGGGAACGTAAGGAATCACTGTCTTAGCAAGATTTTAATGCTATGTCTCACTGAATTCATTGGGCATTCTATATTTTCCCCCTTACAATTACCGTAGAGTATTGTGGTTGGGTAAGCTGTTGGTTTCTTAAATTAGTTATCTCGGCGAACACTTCTTGTCTAATCTAATCCCATTGTCACACCTGGTTCTGGGCCGTGTTATAGAAAAATGAAATAACACTGCACTTAATAAATATTAAACAAAACACCTAAAACATTTCTTTACCTTCTACTGTTGAACTACTTGCAGGTAGCGCGGTTGGAAAGTCAACTTCAACGTTATAAACAATCGTCGGAAAACTACGAAAAAAACGAAGATGAAATGAGAGCTGAAAAGCGCAAGTTAATGCGAGACGTAAGGCGTATTTTGCAAGATAGTTATATATTTGCTTACATTGTTTGTTCCATAGCTACGCACTGCTCTCGATCGTATAGAAGAAATGGAAATGACAAACAGCCACCTGGAAAAGCGCTTGGAAAGAATTCGCGCGTCACGAACTGCAATAAGTAGTCAAACTTGAAACTATTCTACAATAATATACTTGATGAAGTTGTGACTGAACTCCCACTGAGGAAGGAGAGATATTTGGTCGTAAATGTTTTTTTTTCGAATAAACGTTATGACATGATTCAGTTTGTTAACACCGATTATCGCATATCCTTTAAGTTATAATGTCACAATGTTTTTGAAACATTTGCTTATAATCGCACACTAGCCCAATTCAAAACTATTTGTACTTGTTGTGGAAGCTAATACGCTTCAAGCTGTCCTTAATATTTACAAGGAATAGCTGGTACATGGAACGTCTTTATTATGTTAGTGGGCATTTACGCAAAACTTTAAGTTTGCTTTTTTGGTATAATTTGTCGCGTTACATGTTTTGGAAATCTGCGAAATTCAACTGATTGATGCGAAGTTTGTAATCTTTATCATATCTTGCTGGTTTGCTTGCACTATGTGAAATGCCATAGACAACAACATGATGGCCAAATACATTTGCTAACAGTTCGTGGAAAACGTTGAAACAAGTGAAAGCAATAAACCTGAAATGGTTCCATGCCAAGAGGCTGAGCTATATAATCAGTTTTTGTTTGGAGGGTGCACAAACATTTTTTGTAAAGCATAAAAGCTTAGTTTTGATATCGAGTTAAAAGCATATTGTGCACGCGTTTAAAAAGGTATGTAAATGCACTAAGTTTATTGATTTTGTAACGTTTTATGGGAGAGACGGGGAATAGCTGGGTAGGATTTTTGAAAATTGCTTCTACATATTTTAAAATTATGCACGACTATTCTTAATTTCTCCACACGTACAGGATTTTCCAACTATTTGGTAGCTTGTGTACTTTTCACGGCAACATGGATGGCTTGCATTGGTAGGTCAACAGATGAATTTTCGATTTTGAGCTCTGTTTTTTTCTTCTATGAACTTGACAAGTTAGCCCAGTTGTGCTAGGTTCAAACCTCGCCAGGAACTTGATTTTTTCAGATCTCGCTCAAACTTGTTTAAAAAGAAATGGCTGATCCAACTTGGCTGCTATTTCAGCGAACCTATAATGGTCTCGATACGATAGTTGTGATCGCCATGAAGGACCTGTGCAGTGGGGCGATCCTGCCTTGTCGTGCGATAGCATGAAACACTTCCGCGCTTCCCTAATAAACTTTATTCAGCAGACATGGTTTAATTCTAAACTTCCTGCTAAGGTGTGATGGAGACATACGTAAAGCTTTTGTCCAGGTTCCTCCTCTTGGTTTAAGGAAAGCAACACACCATGTCATCGTTATTGGTAATACTCCCGATATGTCGCGGCTGAGTAGGTAGGCTATTTAAATAGAAGGCAAAATACGCGTTGCCAAGAAAAGTTCGTTTTTTTAGTGACAAAAAAATAAGAGAAGCAAGGCAAACGAAAATTGAGATTCATCGCATTGAATTGTTAGTACTGTCACGGATAAAGTTCAATTCAGCGATTACAGCGCTTTTCCGTGATGTTATTTCAATGTAGCGCATTGTCACTAATATTGTCGCCCATATTCATTTACACCGGCTAACTGTGGAGGTTTTACACCCACAACACAACGCTGCGACCAAAAGCGGAACTGTTGACACAAGCAACAAGAAGATAGCTGTTGGGATCATGATTTGCATTTTGGAATCAAGATGCAATTTTGCTTTCACAGGTGTTTGCTTGTTTACCTAAAATGAAACAATAACATACGAATAATTCTAAATAAGAAGAACAATTTAATAAGAGTCCAAATAACCTCCGCGAACTTGTGTTTATAGGCAAACTGTTCAGTGCAATATTGGCTATAACTGTCTCTTTATAATAAAGGTTGTAAGCCTTTGACCTAAGTGTCAAAACAAACATTTTCAATACAGTATACTAGTAATAACTTTACATGTTTCTTTAGTGTGTTGGTAAATTTAATATTTATGGCAGGGAAATGGAAATATACGAAAGATTGGGGAAGTCAGGGACGGTTAGGCGATGCAGGACCCTAATAAAAAACTAGACTTTGAGGCCATTTTACCGAAAGAAAGCGAATCACAATTAGTGAAAGTAAAATTTGGACAATTGACATTTTTGGATCCCCCTTCGTGAAATCGGCTATATATGCAGGACCTGGGCGAAGTGAGCATGTAAAAAAACCCTTAACTGTGTTTGTTGTCTTTTACAACATGTTTGTTGTTTCCTTACCAGGTTCACATCCTTCCAACTTGCTGCAGAGGTTGCAAAAGTAGAAACATCATTTGACGTCATTACAAAAGTCTTCGGTGTGGTTACGGTGTTCTCTAAGGAAAATGCAAACATTTTGGAAAAATTGTGATAACAGTTCGAAACTTTGATTGCAATTAACTTCGAAACAGATAAATTGCAAGTAACTAGTACACAAACTTTTTTCTTTCCGAAAGTTGATCTTCAGCAGCAATTTAACAGTTCCCGCAATATGTTCAGAGATGCAAAGAAGACTTGTATTTTCTAATAATATCGAAAATCAACACAACGGTATTGTAAAAAACACACCATACTTACCAATACCAAACATTTGCAGTGTTGTTCTTGTCACGATTTCAGCTGATTTTTTCGAGTTATTTACAAGGTGTGAAAGACACGTGAGTGCCAATAAAGTGTTCTGTGGAAAGATGATGCGACAATCATGTCTAATTATTTTTAGAGCATATTCCTGATGCTGATTGACAAAGCAGAATGGATTATTTGTTTTCGGTTTGCCTGTAGTTGCCAACTTCTTTGATTTACAAGAGTCATTACTGGGTACCGTATATATTTCCACTGTGGGTAACGTACAGTTAAAATCCTCCCAAAACTTTTTGTCGGTAATGTAATCTTTAATGCCAAACTCCATCCAGTTCATAGCTGTGGTACATTTTAAATCCTTACTATTAATAAGCGTCAAGACACTTTCTTCAGTGACATAATAAGCCCATTTCAGAAACTCGATGAAATCACAGGAACATTTAAAATTGTTTGCAGACATAGACAGAAGTTCAATCTTGGTGAGGTTGCTCAACACACTTTTATGGTGCGGAAACGTGTTTAAATAGTTGTTGTTGAGCTTTAAAATTCTTAGCTTTGGTAAGGTTGATACTGACTTCCATTGGAAAGAGGTAAGCATATTTCTCGAAAGATCTAACCTGCAGCAAAGATAGCAAAAGATTGCAGCTTGAGTTTTGTAAACACTGAAATACACGTACAGTTGGTTTTTACTTACACCTTGAGTTTTTGCAGCTTTTTAAATGAACCCGAATCGATGTAAATTAATTTATTATTTCGTAATTTAAGAAGTTCCAACATCACAAACTGTGCAAATGTCTGTTTAAAACAATTTTCCACTGTTCAATATTGCTTTTAAACAGTTAGTTCAAATTTGTTGAGATTTTAGAAAAACAGACCAAAAGCGGCGTTTTTGGATATATTATTTTCGACCTTTTCATTTTCTGTTCTTAAGTTTTAGGCATTTTTTCTACAATTACAATTAGAAATTCTTCAACTAAATCAAAATATAAACCTTGACCAAGCAAACGCATGGTGGTATAAGGGCTTGTACTTACGTTGTTACGTATGTGTGTCATTCGGTTCAAAGAAAAGTTTATGTCAGTGACATTCGATAGTATTCCTGTAGGAAGGTTTGTATATCCGGCCTGGAAACAACCCAAGTATGATAGGTTTTCTCTCTGCATGCATCTGTGAATGAATGTATAAATTTTGAAAACCTTTTGGTTATGGACGTTTGAATTACAAAACTTGAGTAGGCTAACACTATTGAGCTTGCACAAAATGACAAAAAGCAATATTGAAAACTGAAAATAGGTTGTGACCACCAGGTATCATAATGAATTATGAATCTGACGTTGTTCTGGTGAAAAAACAACAAAAGAAAGTTGCTATTATAGTGCTATTCACAAGTCGCAAAACCAGGAAACTGTTGGTAACAATCATTAATTTGTTTTCTTTTTCTACAAAGAAATGTTATTACTTTTATTTCACATTGTTTATGTCCTACTAATCATCAACTATACACCTTTACTTCAGCAAAAACTCCTCATAATTAATACAATTATTAATGTGCCGCAATATAAACTCTACTGTCTTTTTTCTACAGGTCCGGCACTGGATTCGCATCGTCACTGTGTCTCCCATATGACAGAAGACCTATACTCATTTGACATGAACAAGATTAGAATCCAAATGTTGCCTACAGGCCACGGATAGCCTGTGTTATTCATCAATATATTTATGTTGCCACTTACGTGCAGCCGCGAGGGCATACGTACACACTTGAACCTACGAACGTAAAAAATCCTCCCAAAACGAAAAGGATGCTGGTGAATACCATTGTTGCCTACAAGCAATATTTTCCAGTTCGTCTAAAGCAGTCGCGTGTAAAAATATACTGATGCCTTACACCAATGAAAGCCAATAAATAATTTATTTGGACTAAAACAACTTAACAATCTATCGTATACGGTCTTTTTATGAAATGGTGGATGCTTAACAACATTTTAATCGTGTGACGCTTCAATATATCGTTCGTTCACTGCGGCCATAATTACAAATACCTCAAATGATTTAATAAAACTTAATTGCAACATACTAGATTTTAGGACATTGGTTGAAAAGTTTACAATGAAAAGTTCGACATGGCCTTAATTTACCATTTCTTTTTCAGGGACGACAAACAATTGCACTGTTCTACAGTTTACTATAAATTTGTTTACTTATGATGTAAACAAATGAGCGTAGAAATTTGTTTGGAACCCCTTTAAATTTGCACAAAAAAATAGTTTTTGAATACTGGATGAGAGTTTCTGAAGAAGAGAATAAATTTACGAATATTTAGCTTTTCGTAAGTATTCATACCTGTCGTTGTATTATTTTACCGAAACTGTTAATTTTTGTAATGGCCTATTTGTTACGGAAACTTGCTGTTGGGATTTTATATCAAAAGCCTGATAATAAAGTGTATATTCGGATTAAAGTTAATTCCTAACACAACTAGAAAGCAGATGGAACGAAGGGTGTTATTGAAAAAAGATTTCGCACCAACTTCTTATTTCCTTGGAATACCTGAAAGCACCACAAAAATCGCAATTGGGTTATAGTCGCGGTCAAATTATTTTGTTGCTTTGGGGCGTTAAACAGAATAACTGAGTTGCCACGTTGTTGTGCTCTCGCATCACATTACACAAAAATCACAGGGATCTCAGTTAAAAAATGCCAGTTACATAAAACTTGACAAATTCCTTGTTTAATTAGGTAGCAGCCCTCTGAGTTTCGGTCCAATACTTATATCTTATACGTTACACAATAACTTTGGTAAGACTGATACAAATCTGTCACATTTCCAAAATCAACTGACATTTCTGTTTACATCCTTGTTCCATCTGAACCCTATAAACTCTTCAATACCATAAACTCTTACGAGAATTAAACTTATGTCACGATGTATTCGACATATTCATAACTTTATCAATAAATTATATTTTCACTGGTATCATACCCAATTGCAACTTTAATATTTTGGACCAGTTGTGTAACTCTCGCTACAGATTTTGGATCAACATGCGTTTGTTCAGTTAATTCGGTGTTTTTTAAATTCAACGAAGTGTATGTTCGTTTTGGAACACTCCTTTTCACGCTCGGAGTCAAGCAGTTGTCGACAGAAGATGCTAACTGGAGGTTCATCTTCAGTAATAATTTAAATTATTTGAGGTTTAACAATTTCTTCGTCTTCCAGCATTACAACAGCATCTTTTGGACAATTCAATTTTCTTCGCCTAATATCGCAACGTGTTTTTTAATTTAACAAAATACAGAAGCCTATTTCTGCTCATGGAGATAACTTTAGTAGGTTATAGTAAAGAACATTCAAAGCAGACATAGTTTAGTTATAGCAACCATCTAAACAACTTCAAACGCGGCAAGGACCTGTAGGCTACCGGTACGTGTGGCATTTGTCTATACAGGAATCCGATTAGTTCAAGAAGAAAACAGTATTGGCCTTAGTTTAAGCAGTCAAGAAAACAGATTGTAAACTTAATTCAGACAACAATATTTGTCGCATGTGTGGGGAATTTTTAATATTTTATTAAAACTTGGTCTTTCGAAACCGCTTTCTTGTACTCTTTCACATTTACACCCGTCTTTCTGAAGCCTTCACTAGTTATCTCGCTTGAGTTACGTCTTTCAGCTTGCGTTACTTCTTCTTAGTCTCCTTTGACAGGTAATCGCAGCAATTCTCTTTGTTTTTGGCTCATCTTTCATATTGCCTTATTTTTGTGACGACTCTTTTCACAAAAAAAACAACAGATCGCGGTTAGGTCCCAGAGATCTTACTTTTGGTTTCACAGATTAGTTCAGATCGAATTTGGGATCAAGAACAGGCCATCGGTAACAGGACCTGCAGCCAGTTTGTTGTCGTTCTGAGATTTTCTTGACAGACTTGATGTTGGGTCGTGGAAGTGAAATTCCGTCAAAACCATCTGCGTCTTTTCATTTCATGTAAGTCGGGCCTTCGGCGATGGAAGATTGCCCAAATCAACCATTCCATTCCAGACCCTTCACATTATACTTTTTTACCAAGATCTACATGCTTTATTTATTTATGCAGTGTTTATTTTCAACACCTTGAAGGCCGATCCGTAAAATAACTGCCTGCGTTAATCCTGTCTAAATGCAATAAAACATTAGGAACCCTTTGGACATAACCAAGCGCAAAACTAAAATGACGTGGTCGGCAGTTTCACGCCCTGTTTTAAAAGTATTACGGCAATGCAATTACGGCCTATTCGAAGTTGGCTACATTCTTAAAAAAATTAGTAACGTAAAATCGTTTATTTTATCACAAGGATCACATAACACTGCAATTCAAATCTCATCATTGGTTCTTATATTAAACAAAAACTACTTTATTTTACCGATTATGGCTCAAGTAATAAAATGCTACTTCAATGGCTTTTATATGAAAATATTGCAAAATTGTGATCATTTAGAAAATTTCTTGTTTTTGAAGCTGTCAATCTTGGCTGTTTTATCAGTGGATGGCAATGACTTTTCAACTCGCTTTGGAGGCTGGCCTCCTTGATATGATTGTCCTGCCAATTCCTTTTTTGTAACATGCTTGATGATCCGTTGTTTTAATTCATGCTGGGTTAGTGGTCGGTCAAAATCAACTGATTCTTCAGCAGAATCTCCATCATCATCATGGTCTTCTTCAGTGGAAGGTGGTGTTATTTGGATTGGAGCCAAATTTGGAGGAACAGCTGGTCCTCCAAGCAAAGCAGCTGGTGCTATGGTTTGTGCACCAGCATTGGCCTCAGGCTTACTTTCTATTTCTTTGAGTTGTACAAATGCATGCATTTTCAGAAGATCATTGGTTTTTTGTTCAATTATTCCCAAGTACTGCATCATGTTGTTTTCATTTACAGCACTATTGTCGCCCAATTTGACTGCAATGCTGGTTCGATCACAACTTATCTTCCCAAAAACCGATTCAATCCCAGCCTTCAATTGATCCAATATCTTTTCTGTGCCTTTCAATTGTCTAATAAAAGAACATTGTTAATATTGGATTATATTGAAACATACAAAGCATAAGCACAATACCATTATGCGAATTAAAGTTTTTTTTTTAGGGATGTGGAGTTTCATTATTTAAGTTTGTACATACTTGTCATAATAATCTGCATCTTTTGTGGTCATGGATAGTTTTTCCTCAAGAGATCGTAGAAGAATTTTTCTCTCGCTTTGATGTTCCACTCCTTCATCCTTGAATTGCTTGATTTTGGAACGTATGTCAGCAATTTCCTCTTCAATAACTTCAAGGTCATTATTTAACTCATTGACATAGTTAAACAATGCAAAATTTTTGTCCTCAGTTTCAATAAATCGATTTACAAGAAGATGAATGTCATCCTCTCCTGTAACCTCTTGAATCTGTTCAAATGCCTTTTGGTATGTTTCCATTGTCTCTTCAGCTGTACGTTCAGCTTTGTCTTCCTCACCAGCGCGTCGCTTTGCTGCTTCTTCCTCCTCAAGTTCACTTCTTTCCTGGGATTTCATGTTCATAAATGCCTTCAACTTAGCATCATGGTCAATTATTCTCATCAACTCCTTGTATTCCATGTTGTACTGCAACAGATCTTTCTCATTTCTTTCTTTAAGAGCCATCATTTTGGCTTGAGCATCATCCCTTTGATCATAAGCCTGAAAATAAGATGATTATATACCAAGATTTCTTGAAAAAACAAACATGAACATGCATCTAACCTGAGTTGATTGTTCAATGATTTCACCCATTTGTTGCTTTTGCTCATTCAAATCCCGACTTAATTTTTTGTGTAAACCATCAAACACAGCACGTTGTGATCTTAAGTGATCAATTTCCTCACGCAGTTTTGCATTGTTAGTAAGCATTTTGTTAAATTCCAAAGTAGCTTTATCCAAGCGGTTTTCTAAAACCCTAATTTGCTTTTGTGTGCCAACATGACGAAGATGGCTAGAATGAACACCACCCATATTTCTGTGCTGTTGATTTATCTGAACTTCCATTTGTCGAATTTCTGCATCAAGTTGTTTAATTGAAGCAACTTCTTCTGCAATCATATCCTCAAACAGGTCCTGCTCTGTGAGAAGGCTACATAGATCATCAATATTTGTGTTGTCCTTTTTCTGGTTTTGATAAGATTGGGCCAATTGCAAGTTGGTTTGAATTTCAGCTCGTTCCTCCTTAAAAAACATTTGTTGTTAACATGCAAAAAGGCCATTGAAAAAAAAAGATTTAAATAACATGATATTCCGTAATTCCCCAAATATGTTTTGCAAGCACAGTTCATACTTGCAAAGCTGTAATCTGTGCTCTTTGTCTTCGGATAATGTTTTGGGATTCCTCACAGTATGCCTTTCTGTCACCTTCCATTATTCTGTATTGTCTTTGTAGTTTGGCGAGTTCTTGTTCAGCCAATCCATCCATCTCTTGGTCAGACGTATCGGAACGCCTACTTGCCGCACGATACATTCTGCAACCATGAAGCATTTACAATTTATGCAAACTCTGTAAAGTTATGCACAACTTGATAGAAAATATCTAGCCTACATAAATAATAAACCATCAGCATCAGCAGACTCGCTTTTCTAGTTTCGAGAAAATGATGACTTTATTTAAAAATACATTTACGATCATCATGAACAAAATTTACGCAATCAGGTAACTTACGTTTCGGGATTCTTCCTCGGCTTTAACTTTGAACTACGTTGTGCGTAAAAACACACTACTTCGTCTAAATTGTTTCTTAACGTCATACAAACTAAAGTTGAGGTTGCCAATGACAACGAGCGCATGTCGCGTGTAGTTTGTCGCGTACATTTGGAGGTTTGTATTTCATTTACGAAAAACAATTAGAGAAAGTACCGTTTCTTATGTAGGTGAATACAAATTGTTTTTGTATTATTGCGTTTGTATCGCAGTGGTATAAAGTGAAGAAATTAATATTATTAAATACTACTATAGTTGAAAGTTGAGCAAAGAATGGACGTCTTTTTTGTGGTTTATTCCGAAACTGTGCCTGTTTTAAATATACCCTTGGGTCCTATAATTGACTTTTATATTTTCGAAACACTTCAACACAAAAGAATACACACAATGATTTGCTGGGTATACAATCAATAAGGAAAGAGAATTCATAAATACATGGATAAACATTTTACCTAAATGGTGAAGTTTCATAATTATAAACTCGCGCTTAAATTATTTTCAGTTGGAGAACTCAAAAGTAATTCTTTAAAATTTCAAAAATGTTTCAGAAATGCATTTGGGCATACCGAGAACCCGAACCAAGCAGCCGCGCCACATTCTGAGCTACTGTCCTCTCCCTCACCGGCCGGTTTGCTTATATACACATCTATAAATAGATTAAATCCAGTCAGCCAATGAGCAGCGAGAACAATGATGTCATGAGAAAAAAGGAAAAACGACATACCAAGCTGCTGCTCGTAGCATCATTTAAGTATTGTTGCTATTTCATGCCGAAAGGAATGTGATTTTGTAAAACAATAGGTAATTGTGTTGCTTTATTTATATCCTTGTATGTCTAGTACAATATGCAAGATTTTGCCATAATGTTTTTAAATTAAATGAAAAAAGGGCAGTCTGCCCAGTAGAGTTCATTGTACTGTGAGAAAATGTAGCAAGGGTTAGTAAGATGATAGATGTATATATATTTCAAATAGGCTATGTGCATTAGCTTGTTATAGCCTAAATCCTAGCTTGTTATTGAATTGACAGTTTAAATAAATATAAAAATATTGTTATTCATCTTCAGCACAGATTTTATTATTGTACAAATATGGATGTGTTGCCATGTGGAAACATTTTCAAAGAATTGCAAATCATTCATGATACTGGATATTTTTCTTCATTGCCCAGCTTGGAGGAAAACTGGCAACAGGTGCGTAAAATTTGGGGACCAGATATGTTGAAAGTGGTCAAGTGATAAATTTGGTTCTAAAGGATTGTGAAAACCTTTGAAATAAATGCATTTGGGTAAATTTGTTTTTTATAAATTGCAGACAAGGTTTCAAATGGAAAAGTTTCTTCAATCTGAACCACAAGCTCATGCAATTTTTTCACAAAAAGAATGTGTCAATCCCTGGAGCAAATTTGTAGTTCCCCTGCGAGTGAAAGGTGGACCTGGACTTTCCGTTGAAGATATTCAAACTTCCAGAAAGTGTTGCAGTCTTCATAGAAGTAACTCCTCAGGGTTTGGTTCATTGTCATCATGTGATGCCTCATCTGGGGAAAACAGCCCAACACAGATGTCTACTGACCCTTTAAAAGAAGCATTAAATGTATTAAAAACTACTCCTTTGCCACAATCAAATAGCCCAAACTGTAAAAGTGAAACTTTTCAAGCCGATGCATACGATTTGCACAATGCTTGTGATAGATTAAACCATTCCCTTTTGACATTGACTGGATTTACGGTGCCATTGTCAGCAAGACCCAGATCATCACAGACATTGTCATTAAATTCCTATTGCACAACGGAAATCAAGCACTCCCCACATCGCACATCAGCTTTAAAACTACAAAATGGTGATGAGCATGACACAAGCAAAAAAAGAATACATCGTTGCAATTACCCCAATTGCCGAAAAGTTTACACCAAGAGCTCCCACTTAAAAGCTCACCAACGTACTCACACAGGTTTGATTTTTGTATTAACTAGTTAAATAATTCCCAAGAGTTGTGCTGTACCAAATCATAAACATATTTTTGTGATGATCAGGTGAAAAACCCTACAAGTGCACATGGGATGGATGCGAGTGGAGGTTTGCAAGAAGTGATGAACTAACACGACATTACCGAAAACACACCGGAGCAAAACCATTTAAATGTGCACAATGTGACAGGTGCAGTTTTATTGCATAACTGCATTTTGCCTAATGGTATCAGAAGCAATGAGCAATTTTGTTTTATAGGTGTTTCTCCAGATCTGATCACCTTGCGCTTCACATGAAAAGGCACACATGACCAAATATACGCAATGAGTTTCACTGGACCGAC
The DNA here is from genome assembly GCF_947561715.1 of Ascidia mentula. NCBI lineage: Eukaryota > Metazoa > Chordata > Ascidiacea > Phlebobranchia > Ascidiidae > Ascidia > Ascidia mentula. The sequence goes on along the minus strand of NC_138574.1, from coordinate 6,392,367 downwards.
TTTCATGCATACTTAAAATTAAAATGCGAACTTAAAATCACTACCGAATGCGTAAAATTTCCATGTTGTGTGCTTATGCAAAGAGAAGTTTCACTGTGTTACCTTATCTGCAGTTATTTATATCACTGCCTACACTTACTGTTTAAATAATTTTTTATCATGTTGCTTGGGAATCATTCTTTTTTGGCAGTAAAATATTCTATTGATGTGTTGAAACAGTAGCTTTGTTCGTGCAAATTTTATGTTTATTATTGAGTATATAATAAATAACACATTCTAACATTAATAAAATACTATATCTATTTTAGAGTGCCCCTATTTGTAGTAAGTCTGCCTTACCATTTAACAACGCAAGTGAACTGAGCAAATCTAATCACTATATGCAACCAAATATAACACTTCACAATGCCAGATTTTAATTTCTGAGACTGTAGAAAGTAGATTTACAGAAACTGTTCAGTCCCAGGTAATACTTTACCGCACAAAAGCATTTTAAAAATACTTTTGATTCAGTAAGCGGCGTAGGAAAGCTCCATTTAATTTTTTTTATTATTAAAATACACTGTAAAAAAGCCCCATCAGCATGTGGTCATGTGTGCTACCCAAGGAGTGCCATCAATGTAAATCCTAAAATAAGGATGATTTTTCAAAAATTCATATGTGATATGAAAATGGCAAAGGCCGGTCTTTAACATTGTTTGAGGCAAAACATTATGAATGTGAAGACGCCTGTGGTTAAAACATCCTAATAATAAGAAAGTCAAGTCCCAAAAACCAGCAATTTAAAAACAATGAAGGTGCTCATTTATTTTTAAAGGCAAACATTAAAAATAAGAATGGTATGGCAACCCAGGTTATCTGTCATGTGAACGATTAATAAAACTTTCTTTAAAGAAGCACACTGCTCAATAAAATGTATTTATTACATCTCACATGAGTATACTCAACCACTGTGAACCAAGCAAAAATATGGAATAAGATTTTAGATTTTGCAAAGATGGATCACAGAAAATATTGATTGTAGACAAATAACATCATGAAAAGCAAAACAATAAAAACTTAATACAGCAATCACCATATTTTAAATTCAGATGCTGTCTTGCATGTGGAAATAGAAATAAAGCATTTTTAAGTTGGGTTTGGATTGTCAGGTTGCTTGGTTTTGATGACTTCTGTGTACAAATACATATGTTATAACCAATAACAAATAAAATGTGACAAATGTTAATTTTATTATTAAAGGTAATTATTAACATGAATACCATGTCTGTGTGAGGAGTGTTTTTTTCTTAGTTTGTTTTTTTCATATGGATTGTTATCATCACTTCCTGATGAATCAGATTCTGAGGAAGACTCTCCATTAGTGCGTGGTTTGTGATAAATGCAACAGCCTGGGAATATTTTTTATGTATAAAACAGCAAATATTAATAATCTAGAACTATCTCTTACGTTCACCAAAATAGTGGCCTTTTTGTTTCCTCACAAAAAAATAAACAAAACTTTAAAAATGATTTGATACATTTAGAACATAGGTTCTGTAAATTTTCAGTTTGAACAACAAAACATATATATAGGACCGAAGTGATAAACCATTTGCATTAAAGTGCATGTGACACGGAAAAATAAAACATGTTAAGAATTAAACTAAGAGATGTTCATAACTTTAAAACATTTTTGGCGAAAAAAGTAGCTTGATATGCTGACTGGTTTCTGACATACAGCTGATCAAAGTCGCATTTTTACAGCTGGGAACGAAATTGTGCGAAAGCGAGATTATTGTTGCGTGACGTCATAGAAGGCGCTTTGGTCGTGCGAGTGCAGGCAGCGAACGTTATGCGTAGGAATGGAAAACATTGTAAAACTGGTTTAGTATAGTTTTGCATTAAACAGGACCACAACAAGTACAACAAATGGATTTTGAGGTTAAACTAAGCTGCAAACAGATGGCTGCTGTTAAAGTTAACACAAAGGTGAGGTTAAAGTTATGACATCACACCCAAAATGACGTCATGTAATGTCACTGAGCAAAGAAACGCACCATCGAGTAGTGTCATTGCTGCTATACCCTTGATTTTCCGATGATCAAGTACAAATAAGCCTTTGGTTTGTGATGTCACAGTGACATATTTTTGTGTGATGTAAAACCTTGTCCTGACCTTTGAGGTAAAGAAATCTGTGGATTCTCCTATGTTGGAAACTATTCAATATCTGCAATATAAGACGCCTTCTCCTATGTAAATAATGCATTTTATTGACGCGAGCGCCTTGTGTGATGTCAATTTCTCCGCAGCGAAAAAGGTTTACAATTTTTGGTCTCCACTACTTTTCGTGCAGTTTTCTACACTTTTTAGTTGACGTAGAACTGAAAAACTTTGGATATATGTTTGTTGTAGATATATGTTTGATTAGTTTTACGCAAAGTTGTCATGGCCGTGGCATATGCACTTCAAGAGTCACATTACAACTAAAAAGTCTGCTAACAATAAATGTAGTTTCAGTTATTCAGGCTTTGTTGTTTATGCTGAATGATTATAACCTAATTGTAGAGTTTCTTACATTTTGAGGATTTTTTCCCCATATCTTCGTTATCCACTGTTTCAGAAGACCAAGTCACACCACGATTGGTTTGTGGGTTTACCAAGCAAACTTGACTTGTTGGTGATAGTGTTTCTGTTACCTAAACAAAAATAAAAATATATCATGAGTTATGCAAGTAGACCCAGAAAAAAAAACAATAAATTATGGCAGCATTCTCAAATCTATTAAGCAAGACAAATAAACAAACATTTGGCGCAATTGCAATTCCCTTTTGCCTTTGAAATAAGTTTCAAGAGATGGAGGCAAAACAAAAAAAAATACAAAAACTAGGGAAAACTGTAAACAAATAGATCAAATATGGGATGTTTCCATTAATATTGAATACTTTTATCACATAATTTAAACATAATAAATTTCGTTTTGGAGGCAATTACTAACAAAACACATATCTTACTCATACTGGTCTATAATAATGATCCTACCGTCCGTGTTTCCGAAGAACTTTCTCTTGCGTTCATGACGACACTCTAAATATTTTGCCAATATAAACAATTCTGGTCTAGGATATCTCAAATATTTATGTGAAAAAAAAAGTTGAATAAAAAAGAAATGTGCCAAAATCAAGATACCGTGACGTTTGGGAATATTTGTTTACGAAAGACGTGATGCATGACTGATCACAATTTCAGAAAAGAGAATTGCCACAGATTTTAGTTATAATTATTTTCAGATGCTGTAGGAAGGCGAATACAGCATTTAAGATAAAATGCCAACGGTTTTCTGGTTTTCCAATGACATGAATTGAATTCACCATAGCTCGGAGGTGCAAAGAAAATTCCCAAAGTAGATGAAGCCGATGGCAACCGTGTATGTATATTTGTTTACTTTTGCTTTTTCAAGCCGCATCAAAAACCCATGTTGCAACCAGTTATATACATTAAATCGTGTACCACTATATGTGTTTTGTGCATAGGCAATATGTACAGATATGCCTTTGCACGCGCAATGCTTTTGCAAGTATCCTGTAAATCTCTTATATCGCTCACGTGCGTTTTTTCCCCACAATTAGGTTCCATGTTAGAGAATTGTCCGCATTAAATTCATCACAGTGGGTTACCCTCGGAATTTAAGCATAATGTGTTGCTGCAAGGCTTAATAAGAATTAAAGGCCGTGTTGCGACAAGGACCAGGACTACAGCATTATTGTAGGGTATGGCGATGCATCATTTCAAAACATATTCCTATCGAAACAAAAGCAATTGCACGAACAATAGCAATAGCTTTCCAAAAAAGGCTATTGCAGCTTTCTCTCTTTAAACTTTACAATAAATGTATCACGAGCAAAAGTTTAATAGGTTCCGAATAAAACGAAAAACTTAACGTAATTTGGAATTTTAAATGCTTCACGGGCAGCACAAAAACTTCGAGGCGCGCTTTTGTTTAAAACCCCAGACCTAGACAGAAGACAAACATCACCAGAAATCCAAGTTAGTAGCCGCATTGTGTTTCTAAATAGATTCCGCAAGTGTGCGGACTTGCGGAATCTATTCATGTAAATGCACTTGAGTTTGATCTTTTTTGTTCAGACGGCTCAAACGCTGTTTTTTTTAACTTAAATCAAAAACATAGGCGCTGCCAGTCGTCGCCTTGCAACATACCAGATTACAGCGCCATGCAACGATGCACGTGCGTGAAGATTAGGGCACAAAATTTGGATCCGGATCAGATCAAATTTGTAAGCAAAGCAAAACTCCATTCCATTCCAATCCAATCTCCAATTCTAATCAAATCTATCATATAACCCCAGCCCAAGATTCCATTCCAACAATACAGTTTTGTTACTTTGCTTATTTAAAACAACCAATCAGACACCTTTCATTGTGACGTGCACCAATCACGACTTTTTCTGGAATAACAGCCAAACCCGTTGAATTGTAAATTTTGTTTGTAGTGCTCTGTTTTGAAGGAAGACTGCAAACCTTTTGAGTGATATTCGTCGGTACGTGCCACTTTGTATCCGGACACAGAATCATGCGTGAAATAGTTCACTTACAAGCTGGGCAGTGTGGAAATCAAATAGGCGCAAAGGTAAAAATATTATTTTATTGTTTGTGTGAATACAAATTTACTGGTAAACTCTACTTACCTAGTGTTGCTTGTATTTTTATTGGACCAGGTAATGTTAATGAATAAGGCAGTTTCTGACATTGACCATGTGGACATGCATAGATTTACTTCTTCGTCTTGATTATATATAGTTCGATAAATATGGGAGAGGGCTGGTTGTGTCTTGGATTGGTTTGAACATCATTTGCAAGTCTAACTTTCTGTCGGCCTTTGGCGTATATGTTTAAACTAGATCAAATTTCCCGAAGAACTTCATACAAAGTATTCACCGAAAATCAAGTACTCGTAAGATATTTAACTGATAGTGCCTAAAAAGTTTGTGTATCTTGATAGTTTTGGGAAGTGATTAGTGACGAACATGGGATTGATCCAACGGGTACATATCATGGAGATAGCGACTTGCAACTGGAAAGAATAAATGTTTATTACAATGAGGCAACAGGAGGCAAATATGTCCCAAGGGCAATTTTGGTTGATTTGGAGCCAGGAACGATGGACTCGGTCCGCTCAGGCCCATTCGGACAAATATTCAGACCAGATAATTTTGTGTTTGGTGAGTTTGTAAAATTGGTGTTTGCCTTTACTTTCATTAAAAACTGAAATGTTTGTAGGCCAAAGTGGCGCAGGAAACAACTGGGCAAAGGGACATTACACAGAAGGAGCAGAGCTCGTTGACTCCGTACTCGACGTTGTCCGCAAAGAAGCGGAAAGTTGCGATTGCCTACAAGGTTTCCAACTCACTCATTCGCTTGGTGGTGGGACCGGTTCTGGAATGGGTACCCTCCTCATTAGCAAAATTAGAGAGGAATATCCAGACAGGTAAACTTGCTTACCATTGCGTAAAGTGCGTTTTAACATCTGTATTTTGTTTATTAGGATCATGAACACATTCAGTGTTGTCCCTTCTCCAAAAGTGTCCGATACAGTAGTGGAGCCATACAACGCCACCCTGTCAGTCCACCAACTGGTCGAAAACACTGACGAAACTTACTGTATTGACAACGAAGCTCTTTATGATATTTGCTTCAGAACCCTCAAACTGACAACACCTACTTACGGCGATCTGAACCATCTTGTCTCTGCAACAATGAGTGGCGTCACTACGTGTTTGCGGTTCCCTGGTGAGTGTTGCTTAGGTTTATTCTATGCCCACTTGTTTAACTTGTAATTTAATTGACACCAGGACAACTCAATGCCGACCTTCGCAAGCTTGCTGTCAATATGGTCCCATTTCCAAGATTACACTTTTTTATGCCTGGTTTCGCACCGTTGACGAGCCGAGGAAGCCAACAATACCGAGCACTCACCGTTCCTGAACTAACGCAACAAATGTTTGATGCTAAAAACATGATGGCTGCGTGTGACCCCAGACATGGTCGCTACCTGACTGTTGCAACGATGTTCCGTGGACGGATGTCAATGAAGGAAGTTGATGAGCAAATGCTCAACGTCCAGAACAAAAACAGCTCCTACTTCGTTGAATGGATTCCAAACAACGTAAAAACGGCAGTGTGTGATATTCCACCACGTGGCTTGAAGATGGCAGCCACATTTGTTGGCAACAGCACTGCTATACAGGTTTGTGATTCCTGTTCGATATTTTCCAATGGAAATTATTTGTATTGTTTTGCAGGAGCTTTTCAAGCGAATTTCTGAACAATTTACAGCAATGTTCCGCAGAAAAGCCTTTTTGCATTGGTACACTGGAGAGGGAATGGACGAGATGGAATTTACCGAGGCGGAGAGCAACATGAACGACTTGGTTAGCGAATACCAGCAATACCAAGATGCAACTGCAGAAGAAGAGGGTGAATTTGACGAAGAGGAAGGAGAAGACGAAGAAGCTTAAACAAAATTGAAATAAAATAAAATTGGCAAACCAAGGCAATAAAGGTGTGACGTGTGATGCTGTAAAAACCAGTGTGGCCAAGAAGGTGAACAAATGCGTACAGGTTTAACTTGTCTTGAAAACGATTGTATTGAAATTTAATCTAATTTGCAATTAAATTAGTTTGTTGAAAGGTGATTTATAGCAAAGAGTGTGCCCTCGCGCCTGAAAAACTTAAAGAATAATATTTATGGGCGGGTGATTGCAGCATTGGTCAAGCGCCCGACCCACACCAAGAAGAAAACCTGATTGGGATTCATTGAAACACCGGTGTCAAAAAAGAATATTTATAAGCGTGTGATTGGTATATTTAAAAGCCCAGTTCATACTAATCCTAAAGTATACCTATATACCCAATTTTCAAATGATTTAAATTGCTCGTTTAGTCTTATTCAAAACCATTACCTCGAAGACTTGTGAGCATTGATAATTTTTTATGCTGAAGCCGCACGCAGTTGAGCAAGCAAAACTACAAAAGTACTGCATTTGAATCTAGCTTTCTTAATAAAATAAAACAACTTCATTTTTTAAAAAATCTTGTTAAAAATGATAAAAACGCATACATTTTCCTAATCACGGTGTTACTTTAAATTACTGCACTATACGTCTTTTTCCACCAATTCTTGTTTTTCTTTGTTCGATTTCTTTTGGTGTATTTTCACGTGCTTCGACAAGTGGTCAGAACGCATAAATCTTTTTTCGCAAACCTAAAACATAAGTACATATTAAAACGGCAAATTACAAACAAAAAACTTGTATGTTAATTTAGTGACTTCGCGCAGTTGCCATGTTGGGTTGCCTTTTATTACAAACACCAAGCTGGCACAATAATTGGATTTATTATTGTAGAAATATGATACTGCTCATTGTGCGTAAAAATGCTACGAACGGTTTAGGCGTTGATGTGTATCTTGTGACAAGCATAGCAACAACACTCATCCAGAGCCGTCAGAAACACGATATTTTAAAATAACAGTGCCATAAGTGGCGTTAGTTTTCTCATTAGGATTAAATTTTTATCATGATTTTTATAACGATAAAAGTATTTTTTGATACCAGACTATTAGAGTGTGCTAACATATCGAAGGCGCAATGTAAAACTCCTACCGGACATTGAAACTTCTTTTCCCCTGTATGTGTTCGTAAATGCCTTTGAAGTTCGTCGCTTCTGGTAAAACTTTTTCCACAAAACATCCAGTGGCAAATGAAAGGTCGTTCACCCAGATGCCATCTAATGTGAGCCTATATATACAACTTCATCGTGAAAATAAGTTATAATAAACGAATATGGTAAGCTAGCAACGCAATTGATACCTTTAAATGCGACGTTTTACCGTAAACTTTGCGACAGTTAGGAAAATGGCAAATATGTTCTTTTTTCCCTCCAGTCCGGGTGGGTGAAGGTGCTGTACAATTTGGACATCTGCATCTTGTGCATCTGCAATAACGTAACGCAACTTTGTAAAGAATATTGCTAAATAAGTCAACAACAATTATCGTGCCATTATATAATGTTACGAAATCGTCCGAACCACACAGCACGATATTTCAAAAACTGTACCGTCTAATATTGCTTGTGACAGCGGATGAAGTCAATCGGTCGCTTATAGCCAGTAGGGCAGCATGGTGCGCCGGCGTCGCTGAAGAAAATCCATGAATAAATGGCGGAGTCTGTGTGCTGGGAGAATAACCACCGGTCATCATTGGAGGTAAAACCGCTGGTCGGCCTGGATGTAAAATAGTACTACTTAATTTCCATGTCTTTCTTCCGATTCTGACAATAGTTGTTTTTATTGCAACCCACCGACATCAGAATTATGTGTCATGTAATTTCCACGCCACCACTGACCATGTCTTTCGATTGGTGTCTGAAACTGAAAGTTGATCTAACATTAGAAAGTTAGAAATAAGGACACAAATAACAACCTACCTGACAGAAATGAGCATTAAAACACGACATTGGAATATCAGGAACTAAATGTGTCGGAGCTGTGGAAGGCATCATGGAGCTACGTTGTTCAGGCGATGCTTGTTGGAAATTATCATGAATTGCGGATTGAAGACGAGGTTGAGAATAGTGAATCGCTTGATGCATTGATTCACCAGCTGATGGAGGCGGAACAACGTTCGTACTTGTTTCACAAACTAAATACCGTTTCAAATTTTGCTTATACACGTGATAAGCTAATAATAATAATAATAATAATAATAATAATAATAATAATAATAATAATAATAATAATAATAATAATAATAATATCCAAAACAAAATGCGACATCGATACAAGATACAAAACATAAAATATTTCGTTTATAGGTTCGTGCAAGTTGGTTTAAAAATCATAGAAAAAAACAGGGCAGATTTAGCAAAAAATAACTTGGAGACAAACAAATATTTATGACATCGTCACACAAACCTGACGGATTTCTTGGGGAGAAGAAGCAATGATTTGTTGGCACAATTTGCATTCTAGGTTGTGCGGAACAACTGCTGGTAATCCAAGGGTGATGCATTTTGTGGTTTGGCGCATTAAGTCCATAATCTGACTGACTCATTTCATAAACCATATTTTTATCTCAATGACATGAAACTATTTTTGTACATATGGATGATGACACAGGAACACCTGAACCTAACAAGGTATGAGGTTGTAAATGTAATCCATTTTTTTTTATTAGTTGAGCTATTTCCAAATAACCAAGTGCAGCTTTTCAAACCCTATACACAACCTGCGTAAAAGTGCGCTTAGAAAACATATACATATACAGTTTTATTAAATTTACGGAAACTTTAATTTGTACTTAAATCATATAAGTTTGTTTTAACAACTCTTCACATATCTGAAAAAGTTATCAAAAGCAGAATTTTAACGTAGCCGCTTCAGCAATCCAACACCACCAACAAACCGTTTGAAGTGCTTAATTACCTCGCTTCACTTCATCCGACTTTGATCGTTTTCACTCGAGCGAATACACCGCTCTGATCTCTTTGCCTTTTGTTCAATAGAAACGCCGAACAATCTGTTACCTCGTCTCTTTTTTGCTCCTTAAAAGGTGTGAAGGCATTTAGAGAGAAGACCTCCATTCACATTGGCGCAGGAGCGAATCATAGGAAATTAAATGCTAAAGAAAATACACCTCTATTATTTCTGATTCCTCACAAAAATCTTTCAGAATAATTAGCCTGTGTTTGTGGCCACACAACCTTTATTTTTCTAGTCTCCGCCTTTTGTACCGCCCTTTCAGCATTGTTTCGTAACAAAGAATCGTTGTGTGCTTGGTGGATTAGATCTTTTGTCGATACTCATTAAACATTTGCGGTTCTTTGAAATCTGTTTTCTCTTATCGCTTATCCACGAATCTCAGCCGGATTTTTTGTTTGATGTAGAAATATTCGAGGCGGTGTTTATAATCGTGAGTATAAAAGCTCCACAACGCTCACTCACTTCAAAGGGATAAGTCGGGGATTTCTCTTTGATGAAAGAAATGAGTTAGTACGTTGGCACACGTTTCCAAGGTCGATCACACGGTTCTTATTTTATTAAACTTTCGTGTAATTGTCCTTGCAATCTATGATCTGTACCCGTTTTTTGATTAATCGCAAGACTGTGTCGACTTTTAGTTCAAATGCTAAAGCAGGTTAGACAGATTCAAGTTTTTAGGTGTATTTAAAAACCTAATAATCTGACTTGTCGTTAATTCTGCAGTACGCCGCCTCCAGTTTCTAGACTGTTATAGTTTCTGTAGTGCACTATTTGCGACTGACTGATATTTAAAAAGAAATTTAAATCATCAGATGCGAAAAAAAATTTCAGTCTCCAACCTTTTTTGGCAATACGGATTGGTTTACCACAGGTAGTTTTTCACAGACCGGCATTCAATATATATCAGATAAATAAATAAATAACGAATATAAAGGGCACGTAGTATCAATAGAACCCCTGGCAAAGATTTTACCATACGACGGCTGTATGATTGGACAAGTATTCAACATATAGCGGTGAGTTATAGATGCGTGCGTGGATATCATCAAGTTATGTCCAATAATATTTTTGTGTACAAACCGGTTGACGACAGGGATAAAAAATAATGTGGAGCCCAGTAGATTCTAGTATGCTTTATCTATTTTTTTTTGATAAACTGCATTTATGGAGGCTCTTTTGTCCGTTATGGTCAAATGTGCCACAAGAGCCGGCCCTGGCTAATATGTTACGTTACGAACTTAATTGGCAAGTAGAAGTTCTGGTTTATGGGGTCAAATTCGATGTCGATGGCGTTGTAACCGGAGGTCAATTGCGGATCCAGAAATTTGGCGATCATAGTAATATGCCTTCGAACCTAATGATCATTGTGAAGAATTAACAGCGATTTTAGGCGCATACAGTAGATATAGGCTATAACACTTTTGTATGCCCACTGCAGCGTTTTTTGTAATTCTTTGAATCGCGTTAGGAGTGCTATTGATACAATATAGCCCCTCCCGGACTTCTATACTTGTCTTACCGGAGACCCAACAGGGTCATCAATAGAATCTTAGAACTGCGGGATAAAACATTTCCATGGTTCAAAATCGAAAATAGAATAGCGATAAAAGCAGCGAAATGCGGAACGGCTTTCATTACAGTACTGTAAATGATTGTAAATATGTAGGCTATAGTAAATTAAAGCTTTTGTGGCTGATACAGTGTTTACATTTAATTATATCAGCGCATACGACACACTTTTAGGTTCCTTCAAAAGTAAAAGGAGGATATAGTCTATTCGTAAAACCTGCGGGCAAAAATCCGCCTCTGCACAAATCACAAGATAAAAATATCCAGATATGGAAATTTGCACCTAAACACTATAGAGCAACATCTTTATTTGCCAGTCTGAAAAAAAACTGATCTAAAAGATGGGCAAATTTTTCAACTCGCGGGCCATAAATTATCGAAAATTGACATGAGACGGGCCAATGGGTCCTGTGAGTTAGTGGACAAGAAGAATATTTACATTACTGTTCATGAACTATAATCTATTCACAATAATCAACGTTTAAATGTTGCAACTAATAGAAACAAAAACGTGCAATGAAGTTAAATAAATATGCATTATGAACATTTAACTACTAAGCGGCACTTATTGATAGTAACGTTTCAACTGGCCAGATTAAATGACCCAACTGGCCATAGTTTATGAGCTCATGTGTTTTTAAAATGATTTAAATTTCACTTGCGCCCAACAAGACTTTTGTTTTGCGAAATATATCTTTGGCGCCCACTAACGACAAATTTAAAAGCGTTAGTGTGCCCTTATGCGATTTAGCCAGCCAATCAATTGGATTAAAAAAATGGCAAACATTTTTTTAATTACAGCAATATATGGGGTGCATGTTGCAGAAAAGGCCAGGGGTGTATCAACAAAAGGTATATTTGAATTTAAAATTATTTTAATTATACAATATAAAATGTCCCCGCGTCAAACAGTTTTGAATTTGGCCGCATTGAATATTATATGTTGAAATGCAGTAAACCTCGGTTTGGCCGACAAATCCATCCGGATTACCCAAAGAGGTTAGGACCGAGCATCAGGTGCAGTTACTCGATAACCATTTTTGGTTCTGAGCTCGACCATTTTTCTTACTTGTGTATGAGTGTTTATTCGCAAAACGCAGGCAGTGATGACAAAAAATAAACCAATGTTACAGTAGTAACGCAGTAATACAATGGCCACAATATACACCGTGAAACAACTGAGCTCCTGTAGGTCAGTTGGTAGAGCGTTGGGCCTGGTTAGCCCAGGGTCGTGACTTCAAAACCTCACCGGGAGCGTGATTTTTCAAATCTTGCTCCAAATTGTCAGGAAAAAGTGGCTGATCCAGCTGGCCTGCAATGCCTGGACTGCCAAGCCTGCAAACCTCATGTTACAGTAATATCAATAAAAAATTCCTTAATTGAATACTGGTTATATAGACATCTTTGCAACCTAAATAATAAGGAAAATCAGCAACACGATTTGTGAATGAAAATTATTTAACGAAAATGAGATCGTTACAAGAAAAGCATGTACGGAAGTCCAAAATAAGCTTGCCTATTCTTGGATTGGGCAATGATGATTTTGACTAATGTTCAGCAATACTGCCATAATTTTGTAGTTTTTTGTGTCGTCACGTGGTCGGGGATTGTTTGGACATCATGGCGAAAATATCACTTCTTAAGTTTTAAATTGCCAAGGGAGTACACTGAGGCTGAATGAAATGTTTGAATTTTGTAAAAAAAAGAGCTCCAGAGTTAAAAATTCATTTATTGATTCGTAATTCCACCCCTGCTGCCATGAAAAGTATACAAGCCAAAGCGCTGGAAAATCTTGTACGAACGATGTGACCACAGCACGAGATGACTTCGGACATTTGAAACCTGTTCAAAAACGAGCTTAATAGATATTTTTAATGTGCTGAAACGAACGAAACACCTGTTTTTTTGGATAATGCTTAACAACAACATTTAGTTACGATGTGTATATGTCTGCTTCAACCTTGCATTCGTACACTAAACTACGTTACCTGCTTATTCAGAACTAATTGCATCGTTCTCTACATTCAACCCGCAACCTTTTTTACCAACGTCTAGTTGATATATTCTTTCGAGATTCGGCGTCCAATTTAGAGGAGTTTTGACAGCGTAAAAGATGGCCTAGTCATATTAATGCAGTAGAGATATAGCATTCGGCTGTAGCCGTAAACCAATTGAACGAACTGCCAGAAGACTATTTTATTACAAGGTGGTAATAGAGAGCTAGCCGAGACCGGGGATACCTCGGATCAGGTATTTTACGTCACAATTAGGTATTGTTAAGACACTTTTACAATAGCTTTTTAAGTCTCCATCAAACGTTAACAGGAACTTTGTAATTAAACCATGTCTGCTTAAAAAAATTTTATCGAAAAAGTCAATTTGTCAGTGAAACCAAGTTTTTCAACTTGTATGTGTAAGACTATATATCTGTCACAGTTAATCAAAATGCAGTAATTTTTGGTTGATTGCATATTCAAACTATGTATTCTTGGATAGACCATTTTGTGTAACCTTTAAAAATACGGCCATATTTTAATAATTTCTATGTCGTCACATGGTCGGGGATACTTCGGACATCATGGCAAGAAATCGCGAGAAGACAACACTTTTTGAGTTTTATGAAAAATTATCGGTTATAGAAGAGAATAAAGAAAGGCGGGATGAAATGATCGAATTTTGGCACAAAGAAAAGCACCAAAGATAAAAAATCGTTTGTTGACCCGAAAATCTATGACATCCGTGCTGCCGTTAAAAGTACACCAGTTACCCAAAGCATGAACGTGTGAAAGGGTCGAAACAATAAGTGGCCACGCCCCGATTCCTATAAGCTTCAATAATATTTTATGCGCTAAAGTCATGTCCGATGTTACCCCCGTACCGGGGTGACTTCGGACATTTGAGACCTGTTTAAAAAATGGACTGAATGAGCATTTTTTGTGAGCTAAAACGAATGAAAAACCTTTTGTTTTTGAGCGATGCTTTACTAGTTACAACAAAATAAAATTTAAGAATGTGGTCATAATTTTAAAAAAATATGAGCAATATTCCAAAAACCGTCCGAGCTATCCCCGGTCTCCCCTACACACAAGCGTCGTTTTATGATAATAACTATCTCCTCTCAGTCTTATTCTTCTTTTGAATATAACAATTTCAACAGAGTTTCCATTTGCTTGTTTAATAACAATCTAGTGCATTGGAAATTTCGTCTGAAGAAAACGATGTTTGGTTCCCATGTATCATATTCAGTGAAAATAAGACATCGCTTAGCAAGCCAAGCAATTCGGCGGCTATAAATTTTTGTCTTGATTTTTCTGCTAGATTCACTTGAAAATCAGTTTGACAAGTTTTTCCTGATATGCTCTGAATAAATTCACTGGCTTTTTCTGTGACAGCAAGGTCCCCGCTTGTCAGAAAATATTCTAGTAACTTGCACAAAACATTTCCAAAATTTTCACATTTCTGTCCAATATCTGTGTGAAGATTTTTCAAGAAAGAAATTGCATTTACACGAACTTCCCAATCAAGATCAACCATAACATATTTACGAAAAGTGATCCAAATTATACTGTGCAGACCTTTCTCTGAAACACAACCACAGAAAATATTTTTTATAAAATATTGGTTTATCTGCAGTTGTCCAGAAAAAATATTGTGGTATAAATGAAACTGAAAGGTAATAAAAAAATGTACATAAATAAACTCAGGAATCGATAGTCAACCTGTTATGGGGGAATCATTCTGGAATTGGTTAATGCAGTTTACAAACTCAAGTCGGTAGATTTCTGTTTTGCAAATAATTGAACCAAATACTTTCATAGCAGTTCTTCTGGAAAAGGCCTCTGAATCATTTTGAAGGACATCGCAGGATTTTTTTATCAATTTTTCCTTTGAATAAAAAAAGCACAAATTTTTTTTGAAAAAGCAAACAAATGATAGTGTGAAATATTTTGAAAATTTGTTAATTTTTTGAACTTTTGTTTTCAAAAATCATATACTATTAGTGGTCTTGAAGGAGTGTCAGTTTTAGGCCTAAAAACTTAACAAACCATCTTCAAAAATAGAAAAAAATTCTTCTTCACTACAGCAAAAGTGCCCTTGCAGTTGCGACAAGTGAGATTTTACAGCATTGGAATGGAAAACTAGTATCAAAGGGCAGTACAGTAGCATAAGAAACATACCTTTTCATTTAATTCAGCAAAATTTGCAAGCTTTTCAGCAACGCTAAGGGCAGATGACCGAACAAAGCTATTTTTGTCACATAAACCTGTGGAAGTAGTTTTAAATATATCCAAACAGGTGTATGCTTTTGTAAGCTCCTTGTAAAGTTCCGCTGTAAACAGTATTTTACATATTTGTCATTGTATGCTTTTCTGAGTTGTGACTTAATGAATGCACAAGGTTATCACTATTCTATTTTAGTACATGACAGATTAGATAGCATATTCAGGTAGAAACTAAAAAGTGTAGGACAATTTATCTTTACTAAAAGGGATTTTAATATACCTAAATTCATAAATTTTTAATCAAAAGCACATATGCATCTTAATTCACATGAAAACAAAAATAATGTTTATATACAAACAAAGATAAATACATATATTTTGAAAAAAAGATACTGGTAGGTAGGTTTGGGTTATTTTTGGAATACAAAAAAACAAACATAGATTACCCCAACTTAGTGGTTGAAAATCTTCCAACAGTACAAATGTGGTTTGTAATTCTCTAAAATGCAACACTTTATATATGCACAGACCCGCGGGGGAGGGGTGAGAGGGATCCGGACCCCCCCCCCCCTTTTTTTGTGTGAAATATTTTTGCATGTTTTGAGAGCTAAACAAACGCCACTGTATTTTTTTGTCAAAAGAAAACCAGAAACTTTCTTTAACGTTGACCTAAAAACCGCATCGTGCTTGCATTCGTCATTGTTACCTAACACGTTGCATTGTTACGAAACAAGTGTCATTTTTCGTCAGCCTAAGGACGAAATGTCGTTTTTTAGTATTCACGTTGCTGTCTTGTGCGTAAAATCAATTAGTTTAGTTGTTGAACACGTTGCTATTAATACGCGTGTTGAAAAGAACTATTAGCGCTCGCAGATATCCAAAGAGGAATATAAGGCCACCACATGGAAAATAGTTTTTGTTTGCATGTTTTGTTGATAACGTAAGCCCACATTGATTACTTTCAAGCCGTAGTGCTAAAACTACGGCGCAAGCACTTCCGCAAAAACTCGCATCGAGAGTTCCATAGCGTTACGCAATTGCGCAAGCCAGGAAGCCGCCGTTTATGTGACGATTCGCGCCAACACTGGCGTTCGTATTTTGCAATGCTCGACCACAAGTCCACAACCAGGGTGTCGATTTATGCCTTTTTCGCCGTTCTAAGTGTTCGACACGGGCGGCGTGAATAAATTTATCGGTATAAAGACCAACGCTATTGTTAACTACCAAAGTCCGTAAATTGAATTACCATAATTACTAAATTTAGCCTAACGTATCGGTCACGTCAATCTTGCAACATTCACATCGATCTTACTAGTTTTCTTTTTGCCAAGATTGGACGGCAACGATTTTGCTATTGACATGTATTTGTCAATTTTTCGCCGTACATGCCGGTAGCAAAAGTGGTTGGAAAACGTTGGTGCCAGTATAAGTCGTTTAATTTAAAACACAATCAATTTTTTGGGGAGAAATTTGTATTTCGGTTGTGTAGTGATGAAAACTTAATGGCATAATCTTTCGGGATCCCCATCCAAAATAAATCTGTCTGTTTAGACGGCTAAATAAACGCAACCGCAATACATTTTTGGACAAAATCCATGCAAAAACCAACCAACACTTGCTTTAACGTTCAGTGAATAAGCGCGTTAAACCTAAACTAACCATTGTTTCCAAACATGGAGCATTGTTACCAAACATGTGGCATTACATGAAACAAGTGCCATTTTTCGTTCAATCGGACCTTAAAAAAGACATAGCAGCCTACAACATGCAAGGTTTTTAATTGTTTTGTCGTTATTTTCACGCCTATTCCAAACTTATGCAAGTACAAGAATCCTGTAATTGAAATAAGCCTGGTCGTTCTCATGCGTTAGTTACCAGATACGACATTTTTACTGTTCGACACGCACGACAATTTATCTCAAGATGTTCGACACGCAGAAAAAAATCGACGCCCTGTCCACAACTAATCTTCGTTTACACCGGAAAATCAGGGAATTTCCCAAAAAACTCGACCCCGCTTTAAAAAAATCCTGGATACGCCTATGATCAATACTTACAATTATTGGTTTCTAGGAATGTGGAGAGCAGTTCAAATGCTGTATCACGAATTTCCCACCGTAAACTGGTGCACTTTAAAACAATTTCCTCCAGAAGTTGGCATATAGAGTTGCCAATCTTATTTTTGTGAATAGGACAAAGTGGGGCAGGTAAAAAACATTGAAATAACAAACTTCCAACTTTTGAAATAACCTTCAAACAAAAATTTAAACTGAGTAAAGCTTTAGATACTGAGTAAAGCAAATTTTACCTTTTCATCGGCATCTGAACTTCTTATAACATTGTGTAATGTTTCATGAAGCATTGCAGCAATGCAAAAGACACATTTATCTGAACACAAACAAGAAAATAATGTGACTTTGAACCCAAAACAGGTCTATGTTAATAAACATTGTTGTACCTCTGGATACGACTATTACAATATACTGTTCAATACAGGTCAGTACACACAGCCCAATACGTGCATTCTGATTTAAATGACAAGACTTGTTTGGAAACTTGGCCTCCGTTTTCTTTATATTAAACGCACTTTCAAGAATAACACAAAAGTATTTAAATATTTTTTGTTCTTGCATGTCAATGGGTTGAGCAGTACACATCTATGAGATAAATATGATTAGGCACAGAACACCGTTACAAACAGCATGATTAAGTAACCTTTGTCCATGTTTGACAACAATTGCATAAGACATCTGTATATTTTTGTTTACTTTTCATTGTACCTTCAACACTTTGCAAAAATGATGCAATATCATTTCTTACAGGCTCCTCACTTAATCCCAGACTTTGGGCAATGGTAGTTTCCAGCAGGCAAGATAGGTACATTTTCCAATGATCATATTTTGTTAAGTAAAAAAGAACAATGTAACCAAGTGTTTTATCAGGATTCTTAATTAGTGCAACCATTCCCAAATCAATGACATGATCTTTGTTGAGAAATGACAATTCATTTACATGCCTGCAAAAATAATTTTTCGGATGTATAATCCAATAGATTAAACAAACCAATATACATGCAATATATACCTTTCAGATGAAAGAGAAACTAAAAAGTTTACCATTACTGAATCCTGTTTTTCTATAAGCTTCACCATTTTATCTTTTAACTCATTTTGTAGTTTGTTTCTTACTAAAGATACATGCTTTTCTTCAATGTAAACAGAAGACATCCTATCAGAGTTCAAACATTTTGTAACAATCTGTAAAGTTACTTAATGTAAGATGTTACATATAAGCTACTAATGTAAATCTGTTTATAAAAAAATTTGTGAAGATAATAGAGATATTCATAGAACTCCAAAAGGAGTAAAAAGATACACATTATAATTATTAAGTTTGCTTTAAAACAAATAAATGCCAATTTTTTTTTTTTAATTATAAATTTATGTTCCTGTACCATCAGCAACACTTCCAATGGGGAAGACATCAAGAGCTCATTAAACTTCTTCAGAGCTTTTAGTTTATCTTTATAATCTTGTCCTTCCTCTACCTAAAGCATTGTGGCTAAATAACATTTTAAATATTCCAAAAACTAACTGAACATAAACAAACCTTTTCATTTACATGGGTTTCACACAAATGCACCCATAAGTTACAAAGTATTGCAACTGCTTCTTTTGTAATAAACAAATATTTTGACATACAAAGAGGAAAAATCTTTTCAAACAAACAACCTGGACATTAAAATATGAATAGGTATACATACAAGCAAGAAGTGTTTCTAAAAAATATTTAGCGGATTATGTACATTTGCAACAACAGAAGTTGCCATTGTCAAAAAAATCTTACTCACCCTGCAGAGTTACATTCATTCCATAGTTGCTGGCCACATATTTGTGTATTGACTGTAACCAGGAAAATGTGTAGGTTGGAGTCATTTGGGCCTCAGTTTGAAAAGTAATGAGAATCTAAGTAAAAACAAACAAGTTTTTAATGTATAACATGCATATGTAAAAAGAGATGCTCATATTTTATGCATTATGACATAAAACATATTTTAGGTCATAAAGTCATAAAATGAAAAGATTTTGTTCAACTTCGGACATATTTAAGCTCTTGGGATGGCAAAATGTTTAATTCTAAGTCTGACTGAGCTTTCAAGTTGCAATCCTTAGTATTTTCTAACAATTTATATCAGTTTTTTTACAGTTTAATAGAGCTAATATAATTCCAATGCAATAAATTTTGGAAATGCAATTTTGTTTGTAAACTTCCTATCCAAAACAAGCAGCGCCATGTCCTTATCAATTCACAAAAAAATGTAGAACAAACTTCACCATCAGTATAATCAGGGTTGCCATTCACCTGGGCAGACAAATGGGCACTCTATAGTTTAATGTTTTAGTCGTAACTAGTGCAAAACAGATTAGTAATTTATAGTTTTGTTATGAGTAAGAAATTTGACCGATTTTAGCCTGTAAACATTTCCATGCTGCCTGTGATAATAAGTGAGGGTCAATAAACCTTGGGATGGCATGGCAATTGACCGCCCACATAGCAGGGACATACTAAGCGAGACAGGTAGGGACAAGGTGTTCAAAATGGGGCAGTAAAAATGGGAAGAATGGTAATCCTAAATAAGACATACACAAATACTTGATCAAAATTGTATTTACTGATCCAAAACTATACCAAACTTACATTCGATCCCTTTTTCCAAGACCCAAATTGTGCACTTGACAGACTTACAATAATGTCATTACATGAAGAAAACAATCCAAACAATCTCATGGCAAAATGTCTTGAAGTTGGATGACATACTGGTGAGTTCAACACATTTACACAAGATTCAAACAGGGTTTCAGACCCAATTTTAAAAAATCCAGTGACTGCTTGAAAAATAGAGGAAGTTAGGACTTAATATGGAACATCATCAACATTAACTGAAATATGACAAAAAAGTCAAACCTGCGGCTTGATTGTTTTTGACAAGAACATCAATGGAGTGCAAAATTCTTCCATAACATGTGTCATCTTCAATAAACTTGGAGCTTATTGCCATGTGTTCAAGAACAGTTTTTAAGGAAGTGTATTGTTTCACAAAATCATCTTCAAGTATTTCCATAGCCAAGTATCGTTCTTAAACACATTACTCAATAAATTGACATCTAACAATCATTTTTGCACAAAACACTTAACTTCGAAAAAAGCATTTAAAAAAAACATACACATCACTATGTAATCTTCACCTCCACTTATAGTAATACGTTTATTCACGTAAAGATCAAAACTCTAAAACAGTTCTAGGGTTGAATAACGCTCATTGTTCTCATCCTGCTGCATAACGACCTAGCGTAAACAAATGCATGTGCCATGTGCACAATATTTGCACCGCACGAATGATTAGGAGCTTGGTCACGTCAGATTTGATCAGCAACAAACCCACACACGGATGCTGGCCCAACTGTGTCACGTATGTGATAAGGATGACTGTACTGAGAGGCGACACTTGGTCATGTGATCTCCTCCATGTGAACACTGAGTTGCGAAAAAAGAGAAAGACAAAGAGAAACGACCGATGGAAGAGGACGTTGAGTACACGCCAGACTCACAGAGCGCAGTACCGCCGCCGGCTCCCTTGTGCTAGTTCGACGGAGAAGCGCTTCAAGGACACAGCAACAAGACAAAGAGTTCAACTTCCAACATAAGGTTAAAGTTGGACAAGCTTTTATGCAAATCAAACAACGTTACTGCAGAGGCAGAACTATATCCAACAAGCAGTAAGTCATGAAAAGATAGGACTAGTTGGTTCACAACAAACATCAGGTTTATGATCACCAAGTGCCACGATGTCCCGACGTAAACAATCTGCACCATGCAAAGTTGGAGGTAACATTAAGTTTTCTTGTTGTGAACATTATTTTTTTATAATTGCGATAGTTCTGTTAAGTAAATATTGTGCCAAGGTCAATCAGCTCACAATTGTTTGTAACGATGTACTTATGCACAATGTTGTAACGAGTTCAGCAGATATGTAAATGAATGTTTGTTACAAATCGGACAGATACAAAAAAGTCTGTAAACAAGAATCCTCACTGCAGTTCTGTTCTGGCATCAGCTCTTGGGCTTGAGAGCAATGCCTTCTGTTTGAAGCGCTGTGACGCGAACGCAGAGAAGTCTCCTCGCGCGTGCACGCACACACATATACGCCTGGCGTATGTTCCATTTCTCCGTCTGTACAAAGAGCGCGCCCCGTTTCACTTTATCAGTGATGAATTGCGTGCGTTGGATGAGCAATGCACGCGCCACCCGTTTGCCAATAGGATCGGCTTCCACACCTCCATCTCAGCGTTCAGGAAACACTGGCTGCTTGCCTGCTTTAAATGGCGTCTCGAATGCTCCAGCTCTGACACAGTGCCATCCGACTATAAATTTGTTGTATTTTCAGGTCATTCCCCCTCAAACGAAAATGATGAGGATCTTTCAAGCAGTCCATTTACATCAATGCCCTGTATGTTATTTCACACAACACAAAATGTTTTTCATTATGATGTGTTTTGTTTTTGGTCTGTAGATGATGATGAAGATTCTAAATCTTCTTCTCCTCAATCTTTGTTGCAAAATCACAGAATGTCTATAGGGTAAGAAATTGGACATGAGTGTGTGTAATTATTGTGTTGAATATTTGCAACAAAATTATTTTTTGTAGTTTGAAAGCATATAGTATTGCCAGTACTGACACTTCGACTTGTCAGGATGGTAAGTTTATATATCACTTTGGTTTGGAATTTATTTGAGACTTTGTAAACTGTTGTTTAGTAGAATCATTTAAAGAGGATGTTGACAGTGGACATTCAATGGAAGATGTAAAAACTCTGTATGTGGGAATGTACTGTAAGAAAATAAATGTGCTCTAATGCCAGTTTCGTTGCAGATGTCTTTCCAATTACAGTAAATCTTTTGAAGACTTGGAACCGAAAAACAAACGATTTTCAGCAAGAATCCGAGCAAAAGTTATATCAAAGTCACAAACTTTAATGCTAAAAACAAACAGTAATCTAAAGTCATCTCATATTCTTCATGTATGTCCTCCTCCCTAACCTACCAAACATTATAAAACATACATGGTTAATATAACTGCCTTTTAACAGAAATCACAACAGTTGGGTGCAGATCAAGTTAATGAGGCAATTCATGGAAATAAGCTAGAAAACAAAGGAAGAAAACTTTCCTGTGAAGAAGAACTCACTTGTCCTATTTGTTACAAAACATTCATGTCAAGATACGGATTGCTCACCCACACTGAAGTTCATGGTACACCTGAACTTAAGTAAGAATATTTTTTTGTCGCTTGACATAGAATATATCCTTAACTTGAATCCAATGATTTGCTTTATTAGTTCTAATTTTTGGTTTGCTTTGTTTGCATCTGTCTGTAAATATAAAAAAATGTAGATGCCATATTTGCAACTTGGGATTCAGTCGAAGATCAGCTTTTGTTGCTCATCAAGTGCATTATCATGGTGAAGAGAAGTACACAGATGATGATACATTATTCCAAGTACAAAATGCAAAGGAAAAAAATGGTTTAAGTGTTCCTACAGGGTTTAGCGATTTGTCTTTCATTGACTTTACTTGCAACAAATTTTCTGCCATAGCTGGGGTAAATACAAGTTCATTTGTTAGCTACAACAGTTTGCATTTATGTAGTATGAATCCATTTATATTTTAGAACCTTTGTGTTCAAAGAAAGCATCAACTGACTGAAAAAGATCGTCGACATTTTTTTATGTGCAAGAAATGTGATGTTCTTTTTCCAACCTTGTTTGTCCTCAAATTTCATTTAAAATCTTGCCATTCTGCTAATCAAGGAAATTCTGCTCTTTCCAAATTGACAATATCAGGAAAAACATACATTCTTAACAGCAGTTTTGGTGTTAGTGTTGACACAGCTGGGAATAATACAAATCCATCAAGCATCCTAAATAGCTTAATGTCCCGCAGTTTTATGCAATCTTTACAGCTTAAAAGTTTAAATGAAAAAGGTGGAATTTATTATCCAACTAACATGTGCAATTGTTTAATAAGTGCCCATTTTAGAAGTTCCATGTGCAAATAAACCATGTGCTTATGGTGTTGATGACCCAACAATCCGAACATCCCCCCTTATTGCTTATCTAAGTGTACCACATTGGTTGCGTAACAATGATGCCCAAAAAACATGGTGTGGGGATTCAGGTAATCAATGATTTTTATTGAAATATGTTACAAAATACAAATTTGTTTTTTCTGTTAACCTATTTGGAAATATTGTTTAAATACCTCAGAACAATCCATTGGTAAACCTTCATTGAAATTGAAACTTTTACGATGCAAACCTATCCAAAGTTCAGATAGCATGTCATCATTAGTGACAAAATCTTACTCAATAAATAAGGGTAAGTTGCCAGTATTGTTGTATGAGCAGTGTTTTGATGAAAGCTGAACAACAAAATATAAGTATGTTTGTGTTGACCAGTATTTCATCATATATCATTTTCTGAATTTTCCTTGTTTGTTGTAAAAAGATTTACACAAACACTCATAGTCAGTGACATTTGTCTTGTGCAGACACTGTGAATAGAATAAAGAATAGCAGCTGTAGTTGTGCCTTATGTGGGGAACAATTTCCATCAAGTCGTGCAGTAGAAGCACATCGTGCAGGAACTGCTTGTGGAATCGGGGTGCGAACATCGTCGAATGGACGAAAACTGTTCTGGTGCAGACTATGTAATTATGCCTCATTTGAAAAAAGCACAATACTGCGGTAAGCTCAGCTAAATGTACTACAATATAAAATATGACCGAATGCTTTTTGAAATGATAGTGTGACTCGAAACTTTATGTAGGTTTGCCAAAGAATCGCATGCAAGAACTTTCTGCAATGTCGTGTATTTTTTTATATTTTGTCAGACATCAACGGACTCACACCGGAATTCGTCCGTATTCTTGTAAGTTTTGCAGTCTGGCATTTACTACCAAGGCAAACTGTGAACGCCACATCAGAAAACGTCACCAAAGCCTCGTTGTAAATGAAACTGATGTCAAATCGTCGGTATGGATACCTTGTTGCAGTATTTGCGAAGTGAAGTTTTACTTTCCGTTGTTTCAGGTCGATTGTGACCAGGAGTTGTTAAAACAAGCAAGGTCTAGTGCAGAAGTTAGTTGTGCCCCACAGCATGATACAACACCTACACAGGAACGGATTTTTCGGTTGGTAGTTTGCTGATTACATACCGTCATGTAATCTAAACTGAAACGTTTTTGTCAGATTTCGTTGTCGAATGTGCAAAGCAATGTTTAGTTCTAGAAGCAACGGAGCCCGTCATGTCATGGATAAACACGGCGTGTTTAGCAGGAAAGGAGCCAATGAGTTGATTACTGGCATGTTTACACCAGCACGAAGTCCGAACGAGCATGCTGGTGTGTGTGAGAAATTGGATGATTCTTTGCTATAAAACATCGTTCCAAGTATCATTGGACCGAAATATTTCGTTTTTACAGCCGCCACCGGTGTTGCCACTACAACACAATCAAACACAATCATGGGTCAACTTGCTGGATCTGGACAAAACATCCCAAGAAATCCAAACAATTTACATACTGTAAGTTTAAAAAAATTTCAAAATCTTGTTGTTAATAATCAGTTTAACGCAGACACTAAAAACAGCACCAAAACGCCACATGGTTGTTCCTGCTGCCGGAACACCCGTTAAAATTCCTCGTCTCATTCCTCTAGAAAAAATTCAGGCTTACAACAAAACCGCCCATAAACTGCATGATCATTTTCGAAATAAATATTCGGACATTTTGGAGAGTATGGGTATTACAGGCAAGTCGGTTTAAATTAATTATCGAGACAAAAAAACATTCCTAACAATTTGTGGGATGGTTTAGAGTATAATAAAGACGGAAAGGACATACGAAAGATGTCATCGACCCTTGTGAGTCTTCTTGCATCGGCAAGTTCGTTGCTTATCGACAATGCTATCCGAAAAAATCAGCCTATTTCGCATGATCTCCCTTACGGGAATACATCAGATAATGCTGAGCCTTCTGCTGAATTTGGAGACACTAATGACTTGCTTGCAAGTGTAGACACAGATGATCGGCATTGGGAAAGCAGTGAAGTTAGTGAAAGAGGTTCGTTGGTTGGTTTTTAAACAATGGTGGTATATTATGTAGCATGTCTTGGTACAACAATAGAGGGTGATTTATATATCGCTTTAAATAACAGTTTTTTTATGAACCTTATTTTAAGATGCCTCTTACCACGATCTTGTACAACTGTATGCTGACGGAAAGTGGGAAAACCAGGCAGAAAAAAATGACGATTACGATGAATTTAAATTTTTGTCTTCTGGCGAAACTCCAAAGTCTTTGCGTTCCACAACCTCCAGTTCGAACAATAATTTGATGGAATTGAGCCCATCGGACGACGGTAAGTAATACGTGCTTTATTTCAGGCGAAAGGGAAACGTTGCTAATTAAAACGTTTTGTGAAACGATATCATACCATGCATAAATTTGTTTTTACGAAAGTATTCTATTGTTAGATGAAAAGGACTCACCATCCGACCTCACTAGTATCAAGAAATTGGTAGATTTCGTCCGTCAGCCTGGCCCAATTGTAAACGGTAATATTCCCAGTGTTACAAAACAAGTGCGCAACTATTTAAGCTTACATTACACACAGGATATAATAATGCATCAAACAACAAGGAACGTGAACCAAAATCGCGAAAAGATGAGGTCAGAGGAAAATACAGAATGGTCGCTTTAAAACCGAAAACTACTGAAGTAACTAGTTTGTATTATTTGTGTGTAGTTAACCACAATTTTTTGCTGCATGTTTATTTAATATTGTTACATTTGCGGAAAGAGTAAATTTGAATTTCCAGACTCTTCAGTTAAATTCGGGACTTGCGTGGAAGTTTATTCCTTATCCACCTGAAATGCGAGATGAAAAAGGAAGGTATGATGTCTGCAGATTAGCGTTACCTGTCATCCACAGATAGTTAGCTATTTTTGTTAATGATGAAACGAATTGGGATAAATTTTGTGATGTTTAAAATAACAGAATGAAAAAATTCAAATTAACGTGGCGAGGCAACAAAAGTTTTTGTTAAATCTTGGTATTAAGTTTGCTGGATGCTCATAGTAAGTAAATGCCATTTACTATTTTTATATTGCGGCTGCCGTTGCACAGATACATGAAAATGTCCGATCAGACAAAATCGCCGTTGTCTTCAACAAAATCCATTCCTTATTTAACTGACTTAAACCGCCCGACCATGGTGTCAATGGTCGCATCGTCAAACTCCAAAGTCGGCACATGTAAGTCGTGTTATTAAACTATTCAAAATTCTCCGGTAAATGAGCTTTGTTCTAACGGATGCATTGTAGCGACTTTAGATAGTTTTTTGTCAAAGTTGGCCAGGGGGTTAAAATAGCCTGTGGTTCTCAACGTTGTTTCATATTCATTTCTAAACATATCTCTGATAAGTGTTGACTTGATAATAAAACTTCTTCTGACAAGTTATGTTAAAAAGAGATTCGCTGTGAGTAATCGATTGATCTGTAGCTTATTACCTTCTATCACAAACAAATAAATATCTTGCTACAAAATGAATTTCATACAATTGTTTCATGTTCATTTCTGTCGCTTTGATGATATTTTGTGGGTAGAATACCGTAGCAACAATTTTACCATTAAATTTATCTGTACAATTAGTATTTTTTTTCACAACTATGACACGTGACACAATATTACAGCTTTTGAAGAAAAACGAGCTCGCCTGTTTGATGGTAATCGAGGTCACTACCGCACAAGAAAGTGCCCCAAATGCGACAAGACATTCCCATGGGCCTCTTCGTTGCGCAGACATATTATGACCCACACAGGTTTAAAGGTAATCCCCGTCACAAAAATATTCAAACATGTTGCTGCATGGTAATTGCTTTCTTAGCCATACATGTGTGCTCGCTGTTCGATGCGCTTCACTACACGTTCCAACCTACTACGTCATGCCTACCGGCGTCACAACGTTTCCCGAGCCGCTGACGAACGCCAGCAAGTGTTGATCGCACTCACTCCCCGTCAACAGCAAGAATATGCAGTGACAGAAGCAGAAGAAACTCTCGCCAATCCTGAGCAGCAGACAAATGAAGACGAATCAAATGTTCAAGTAAATATATTACAATATTTAGCCGTGACAAGAAAGATTGTCAAATATTTCCGTTACTTTTCTACTATTTACTTTACATCATAAAACCCCAACCGCATTATTTCAAACCATATGTTGATAAAAAAAATACATGGAATGTAGAAATTGTATCGTTTGTTGAGCAGAAAGCTGATCAGAGGAGGTTCACGACAAAAAAAATGTTTCCGTCACGGCTAAATATATTTTACTTGCTGTAATTAAAACTAAGCGTTCAAGGTAAGAGTAAACGTAACAACAAGTGCCTATTTATACTGGGAACTGGTAGCAATCTCTTCTGTGGGGAATTTTCTCGTAAATCAACTGTTTCCAAGCAATTAAATCTAACTGCTGTTTCATGGCTGCAGAAGACGCCGATTTATGTTTAAGCTCGTGAAGGCGAAGTTGTCTTGCTTATTACATTATGCATACCTATAACTAAGCACACTCAATAAAATATATTGCAGCGTGAAACATTTGTTTTTAGGATGGTGGTGAATCACCGGCAGATGGAGCTAGTGAAGTAACAAACGAGAAAAACCCCAAAACCCAAATTGATTCGGCTTCGAAAAAGGAGACCGATCAGACCAATAAGGTTTACATTGCAGTATTAATAGCTTAAAATTGACCATTTTAAAAAAATATCTTTTTCACAGCGCTTTAGTTGCGGTTTATGTGGCGCTTTATTCGCAAACCGCTCCAACGTGGTTCGACATTTGTATCGTCTCCACAACATCACCAAGGACGACAATAATTTCCGGGTAAACTTAGACACGATTAAAACATTTACAAATCAGTGTTTTAGTAATTGGCTAAATAAAACCAGTTAAAGTCGAAGAAAACTTGCAACACCTGTGCTTGGTGCACGAATCAATTGTTAAATACCCTTTGTTCATTATGTAAAAAGTACATTCACCAATTTTTTTTAATGTAGTCGCTTCTTGTTAAAATTGAAAAACAACCAACACAAAGAGCTCCACCAGTAAGTAGTCCGCCAGCTGCGGTGACTTCTACCGACGTCGATACCAAAGCTAAAATCGAAACGGAAGAAGTTGTAGAGGAACAGATTTCCAAAGCTAAACAGGATATTAAAAGTGACAATTGTCCAGATGAAAGCCCGGCGGCAACTACAACACCAAATAAGGTACACTGCTTTTTTGGTTATATTAAATATTTTACAAGATTTGACTTCTAGACGCAGGAAAGGTTTTAGAAAACTGGTACTCACAGTAGCTTGTGTATAAACTACGCTTGTGTCTGATGCGTTAAATTGTGAAGTAATCACAGTTATACGAAACTGAAGTATAAATTTCAACATAACTGTGCAAAAAAGTTATAATAGGTTGGGTGAAACTAAAGATTGTTTAACAAACAAATGTTTAGGCTTTTAGATGTACAATCTGCTCTGTGGGATTTACAAAACGAAACAACGCTGCAAGACA
Source organism: Ascidia mentula (assembly GCF_947561715.1). Taxonomy (NCBI): domain Eukaryota; kingdom Metazoa; phylum Chordata; class Ascidiacea; order Phlebobranchia; family Ascidiidae; genus Ascidia; species Ascidia mentula. The sequence goes on along the minus strand of NC_138574.1, from coordinate 6,363,356 downwards.
TGTTCAGCAACAACATCACATATCACGACATCGATCGAACTTTTCGCAGCTCATCGAACGCCTGAATAACTCACCCGAAATGTCACAAGATGAGCAACTTGCAGAAACTCCGGTTGCTAAGCGACCAGAACGATCGGTGTGTTTGTGTGAAGATGTAAATTTAGAAATTACCACTCCGTTAAAACTTTGGCGCGTTGGCACATATTGTTGCATGTGTTTCGTCATATTGCATCTAAGAGCACATGTACATGTAACCATGATGTTCGTTTTGTAGAGTTCTGATGTTAAACCCAGCACAGAGCAGTTATCGAAAGCGTTAAAAATGCACACTACACCTTCAACTCCTGCACCACTTTGGCGAAGTAGAAGAATGGCCGCTAAAAGAAAGGTGGAAAAATATTTTTCTGGCTTACAACAAACGTCAAGACTTGTTTTCATTTTCAGTTAAATCAGGCGAGTGGATCCAATGCTGAGCCAACTTCAACAAAGACAAGGGAATACGGCATGCGAAAGTCCAAGGTGTGTTTTATTGTATAAATTGTAATGTCAAAAATTTACAGTGGTTGTTTGTTTAGTCCACACACTTCGTATGCGGTGTTTGCAAACGCATTTTTAAGGAGGTAACTGAATTGAAGGAACACATAGAGGAACACAACATTCCCCATCCTTGGGTTTGTACGTTGTGTGGTGTTCCGTTTACAAACAAGTAAGTGTCGACTGCTAATTTGCGACAGAGTATCTAAACGTCCTAGAATCAAGGGTGCCTACACAATGTGCTAGTACAGTTAAAAATGTTTCCAAACTAAACAAAATCTACAGGACAATAAGTTATTGCTAAGCATTCTTTGACAAACGTAACAATATCCCCATTAAATGGCGTCGTTGTCAGCGTTTAAATGTGGCGATTAATTGTGTCTGTTAAATTTATGGTAAAAACTAAAAAAAAAGATGACTCCGGCGAAATTATTTGCGATAAACCAAACTGAACACTACTGCCATATAAACACATACTAAAAAAATCCTGTGAATCAAGTTTGGTTATCGCAGGGATCAGGACCCCTTTTGCGGCCTATGCTAAAAATAAATTACCGACACCTGCAAAAAATAGATCAAAATGTGGTTGTAAACAATATTTTTAATGCATCGTGTTTGAAATCGATATTGAAGTTGGATCACGTGTTCCACTTCGACGAATGTGGCTTTGCCCTGCGTGGATTTTCGGTTGAATAGTTTACCAAAAGACTCTGTATACGCTTGAATTAGTTTGTCTCGTTTCGTGTTCGCTTTTGGTTTCCTCTACTTTATGATGTTAACCTTTAAAGTTATCATCGTTGCGTTTATTTCTGATAATCTGAAATTCTACATTGATTTGAATAGCATCACTAGTGTAACTGCGAGTCTTTTGTGTGTACTAAGTTATAATTTTTTTTTATAACTGTCCAAGTCGAACTTGAACGTGAATTGACTGCATTTGTTACAGATATAACTGTCAACGTCATCTTCTACGATGCCATGGTGAAGAACACGTTGAACCGAAGTATGTAGAAGATGTTCGTTGTGGTCCACCACACCCACGGAAAAGGTCACGCAAATATTGGTAAAATTTTTAACCCCACATGCCCATTTCTTGTTTGCTTGTTGGTTTTTATCAAGGTCTTTTGTGGCTTTTTTCTATTGTTGTGTTTTTCGTGATGTGATGAATCGTGTACAATTTACTTCAATAAACAACTCAACCATACAATATACTTGTTTTAGAAACGAACAGTTTTAAAAAGGCAAAATGTTGCATCATTGTTATCAAGTAAGGCTGGAAAAGAAATTACGCAAGGGGATAATTTTGGAGGTCTGAGTTAAATTTGAAACGTGAAAAGGTTAATTGAATTTGATGATACTGCAAAACTACATGTATGAAGTTTCATCCAAACAAAAAAGCTGGCGTGGGTATGCTATTTACATGAACAAACAAAGCAAGAGCTACAGGGAGACGAAAATACAATGCCATCTCTACAAATCTAGACATCGTTGATGACATACCATGCTACAACAGAGGCAACATTTTTTCACACATAGTCCACGTTCTTGTTACTTGGCTTGACTGGTCTGTAACTCTCACGGAAAGATTGCCTCATTCTTCGAATTCCCTTTCCAACCTTTCCTCTGTTCCAGTACTCGTCATCCTCGGATTCCGCATACGCGCTTCCACACATCATTACCGCACCGCCGAGAATGCCTACACCCATGGCTGCCCATCCGAGGAAAAGTGACGTCCCAAACACATACCTCAGGCCGACATCGTCCGCGAAAAACGCCGTTGCATCGTACTCTTGCACAACCTGACAAGAGGTTAATAAAAAAAGGTCAATAAAATAAAAGGAACATGACCAGGGTTGCCATGGTTTCCGAACTTCCATCTTTCTATGACAATTTACCTGATGACCGTAGTATGAAACAGCAACTCCAATACAGAAGGAAGATAATATCCATAATCCAGCGGCGATTTTAGCGACGCGACTCTTCAACCTATTGTTATCAATGCATTTGGTACATTCCATGCCAAATATGGACAACAGAAGTGCAATCACCCCGAAGATGATCGAACAGCAAGCCAGGCCTCTTGCAACCTTTCAAAGGAAAAGTTTTGTCATAACATTTCCAGAATTTAACTTTCATCAAATCTTACCTGGAGTTGGGTGGGAAGTCCAAGAAAAAAGGCATCAAAGTCGTCACATTGCCACAAGCCAGTAGGATATGAAGTACAGCGAATCCAAATTCCTAACAAAAAAGAAATTTGTTCTAAACTTACCACATTAAGTTATTTGTTTTGATCAGATATTAATAACATATTATTATTAGTAAAATGAAAAAGGTCGATTTGACCAAACCGAATCAAATTGATCTCGTTATGAGTCACCAAATAAAAAAACAGGACTCCGTCATGTGACCTGCCTAAAACATGACTTCGTCATGTGACCGTCTTATTCATGAAAAAATAACCTTGGGTTTAGAATAGAAGCTCCACAAAAAGTAAACGCCCACACAAAAAGCCAGTTTGGTCATCCACGAAGGCGAATACGTGCGTAAAGAACAAAAATAACAAGATACACCTTTTGTGCTTGCTGGGGAAACCATTTATCGATTTATTCTACATTTAACAGCCCAACGATGAGCTGATGCCTTGTGTTGGAAAATTTAGTACTTTAACTTGTTTCATAAATTTTAATATAACATGACGAAAACGTTCCACTAAAATTTCAATTTATAAGTCAAATATATTTTTTGTAATACAAATTTTTAGGAGTTTCGTCGAAGAAAAGGAAAATTTCTCTGTGGTATAAAGAAACAAAGTCCCATTTTATACCTAAAATGTGACCACGTCATGGTAACGGATTCAGTATTTTTTATTTAATTACCTTGATGTCTCACGATGGCTTCTATAACTTCTCCGGATGGATCATTACGACGCCATTCCGGCAAAATAACTGCCAAACAACTGCAGAGGCCAGCAACAAGACTGATTACCAGACCAATAGTTTGTAGGGCGCTGTTTGCCATCTTGTTAATTCGTTCTTTATTTCTTTTAAACTAGTTTCCTGAACAAAAAAGTGTAATATAACTGAAACGAAAAAACGAACATTTAAAATTTGTTCATTGCTCCGACTTGTTAATATTTTTTTACAATCAATTCAACTGAGCACTACATCACGACGAATCGACCAATCCTGAAAGCCTCAAGTTTCAAAAGCCCTTAAAACGGCGAATGAGTCCCTTCCATGGGCACAGCGGGACAAAAGTCTCCGTTCTTATCGCTTGACTGCTCACGTATAAAGGGGGGCAACATGCGACGTTGGTTTGTTTCTTGTTTTGTTAAGATTCTGGCGTGATGTAATATCAGTTGCCTCCCTTTCTCAAAACTGCCCCACCCATACACCCACATAACTATTTTTTTTCTTTGGTAGGTCAATCGTCATTCATGATGGTCACATACCGTATATTAAAAAAAAACATTGTTTTATGCGGTTATCCGAAAAACACCTTAATTTCAACTGTAACTGAAAATCAATTGTCGAATTTCTGTTACTTTGACTATTTTCCAACATATCATCGTTCTGTGCGTGGAAATTATACCGAAGCTCGCTTCACATGTATCAGTTTATATTGTCCCATTTCAGTAAAGACTGGCCCACTTCTCCAAACTCGTCCGACCCACACTTACCTTATTTGGTGGTAAGTGTAGGTTGCCCCATTCATGCCAAAAGGACGTGACGCGCGTCACGAAACCCAACTCCGTCGGATCGACGTCTCCGCGTCTCAACAATACAGAGATGTTGTTACAAGAAATGAAACACACAGTCACCACAGCCTTACCAGAACTGAACATTTTGATTCGAATAGCTTTCATGGTAGATGCCAGATTTTATTGTAATTGTCAGGACAATTTTGGTGTAATCTTAACTTCAAAGCCGTGGCCTGCTATTAAAGTATAAATGTCACGTAATAGTGTAACTTTGTACTGGTCTATCCCAACCCTTTTTCCGCCATGTTAACATTACAACTTTAACTTTAAACTTCTGCATTTCTACAAAAACATGATAAAAAACAGTTTATTGCACATACGTATATTGCATGACACGAAAATTAAGAAAACAGCATCTTTTAAATTAACTCAGCAAAGTTTTTAGCTGGTGTTCCTTAGTTAACATATTGCTTTTTTTGTATAACTTAGTTGTAAAATGACAGCAATAATATATGAGACTTATACAAGCCCTAAAATGCAATCAATATTTCATAAATATCATACATATTCAGTGCTAAAATCAACTTTTGTCGAAACAGCGGGCGGTCTGTATGCCGTTGATATATAGGAAATGTTTTGTTCGTCATTGTCACAGCGGCTTCCCGCTACCAACAGACCACCACCAACCGAACACAAAATAAGAGACGTCCATCCAATGTAGAGACAAGGACCGTAAATAAATTTCTTTCCTTCGGATTTTTGCATATCTCCATTATATTCGGTAAGTACCTGAATAAAACACGACAGCCAAGTTATAAGGTTTATATTTCCAAATAATATGTTGTTCAAAAAATGTGTGCTTTATGCAAATTGCAGAAACATATGCTGACCAGAAAGTTTTACCCGCAAGACAACACGTAAAAACTTAAGATTCTGAAATTTTATGAAGGACAATAATCAACTCTTACCCAGTTAGCGTAGTAAGAAACTGCAATTCCCATTAAAAGTCCAGAGAGAACCCAAAATACACCAGCCAATAAACCCATTCGCTGTTTTTGTGTAGGACTAGAACCCATACACGATGTGCAATCCATACCCAGTATTGAGAATATGAAAGCGATCGTACCGACCACATTTGCAGCACACGAAAAACCTCGGCCGAACTAAAGTTGATTTGTTGAAGAAAACATTTTTTTACTGGTAAATCTGGTGTTTGGTCGTTTTAACTTTACATTTTATGTGTTGCTAAATGCTTGTGATATACAATGGCAACAAAAACAACAGATTTGAGGAGCATTATCAAATGCTTACCTGAATTGGCAGGGGTAAGCCCACAAAAAATGCATCGACATCGCTACATAGCCACTGCCCTGATGGATAAGCAACGCATTCAATCCAAAGACCTGGTTAAAATACAAGCCCTTTATAAACAGGCGAAGTTTGAGAGCCTTCTAAACAAAACTTAAACAAACATTACCTTGATTCAGTTCGGGTTGTTCCATCCATTTCTTGGTCACTCCATTTATTCGCCATTGTGGTAGAATGGTTGCCACAAGCACGGATACTCCTCCAACCAAAGCAGCAATAAAACCAGCTAGCTGACAGGTTGTGTTGGTCATGTTAACTATACACAGAGTCTCGCGTTCAAATATTTTGCCACATCTGCATATCATACAATTCGAAGAGCAAAGGAATGGCGCATTTGCATTACTTGATAATTCCAAAAGATATTCTTAAGTCGATATGAACAATTATGATAATACCATATTACGCGTGATACGCAGCACACATCGCAATGCGACCTACTTATTAACACTAATCCATCCGACATGTGTATAGTTGTGTCGAATGCCATTACTGACCTTCAATTTCAGTAAACTGCCACAGATGCGTTAACGTTGTTGTAAAGCCATATTCGACCCACTCCAAAGAAAAACACAATGCAATCAACTGGCCTAGCAGTTATGCCGTTTCCCAAAATCAATATTTGAAGTTAGTGAAGAGATGAGCCCATTGCCCATTTTCAGCTATTTAAAAGCATGTTCATGAGTACATCGCAAAAAATGGCACATTTTGCGTTTATGCTTTAAAAGGTTTAGTTGTGTGTCATTGACGCAGACACGGTGTGACATGGTTTGTGGTTAAGTTCACGGGTGATTGCGCCCTGGCGAAAAATGCGTACAAGCCACTTTACCAAATTGTTGGTAGGTCTACTGTATGGGCATACAGGACTCGAACAGTCCGTGCGTGTAATAGGCAACCTTTCCTTTACGCGAAAATTAGGTGCAGTAAACCCCGCACAAGTTTTTGATTTGAAATACTGATGTAGAATCTTCGCAAATGGATAATCATGATTTGTGGTTGACAAGCACTTTTTTATCTTGACAATTTTCGGCTTAGGATATGAGTGGCGTCCCCTACGTGCGCGTAAAGAAATTTATTACCTATTACTTTCATCCCAATCCTACGATGTATTTGGCTGTTAAAAATGTGAGGGCCCATGCTTCAAAGGTTTCACATAACTGTCGATTTTTGTAAGTTAACATTTGGTTTAATATACTTTACTAAAGTGTGCGGGTTAATTTCCAGGTCTTTTGGACAAATATTGTTAATTCAAATCATGGAAAGTTTCGACATGATGATTATGTTCTTGTGCATGGAGCATCATATATAATTTAATTGTTTATTAGGCAACCCTTTGCATGCAAAGAGCAATTTATAGACCTGCTCTTTTTGCACTATGGTCGGCAGCAATTGTTTTAAACCTTCAACGCCCACGAAAAACGCGTTCTGCGTATTCAGCACAAGAAAAAATTTGAAAGTGGTCATTGCTGTCTTTTTATTTGTACTATTGTTTTTCTAATGACGTTCCCCTCTCTTTGGGAACGGAGGGCGGAAAGCTGGCGCTGAGGGTTGCCGACCTATGAAAAGGGCAACTAAATGTTTTAAACAATATTTACCGTCATATTATCAGAAAATTGTTTTTTAACACAACTAGGTGTTTGGTGCGAATGCCTTTGCTTTTTATCCCCTGGTTTTGTCCTGTGGGCCCCTAGAAAAACGTAACCAAAGTTTCTTTATGTGCAAAACGACTGGTGAAATCCGTGAAACAATTTCAGGAACTTCTCGTAGTTTTATCATTTATCTCGGTGAAACCCGTCATTCGTAGTTTTATTAATTGTAATTATATTAGGCTGTATTTTTTTATCGCATTTTTGGTGAAATGTGCATAACTCTGGACCCAAGTCGGGGAAAGCAATCACTACTATTGTCATTGTGGCAGAATCCAAAATTAATTTTTTGTAAAATATGTTGCGCATAAATGAGCAGCATTTCACAGCAATGATTAGATTATACAATTAAGTTTATTTTGGGTTTATGTCATACCAGGTTACATTATTTTGCATAATATTTGATTTGACAACTCTTTCGCATTCATACCACCACAGAATTCCCACGTATTCCATCAGGATGACCTGAAACACGGGTCTTTTTGCGCTTTTTGCTTTGTCGGTGACGTCACTTTCAATCAAGTGCCAAACCACTTTCCGCTCTAGGATTTTTTTAAATCTCAGCATGTGTCAAGAATTGAGTGCCGAATAGCGTGAAAGTAATAAAAATCGGTAGAGATCCCACGTATTCCACCAGGATGACCTGAAACACGGGTCTTTTTGCGCTTTTTGCTTTGCCGGTGACGTCACTTTCGATCAAGTGCCAAACCACTTTCCGCTCTATAGGATTTTTTTTAATCTCAGCATCTGTTAAGGATTGAGTGCCGAATAGCGTGAAAGTAATAAAAATCGGTAGAGATTCCACGTATTCCACCAGGATGACCTGAAACACGGGTCTTTTTGCGCTTTTTGCTTTGCCGGTGACGTCACTTTCGATCAAGTGCTAAACCACTTTCCGCTCTATAGGATTTTTTTTAAATCTCAGCATCTGTTAAGGATTGAGTGCCGAATAGCGTGAAAGTAATAAAAATCGGTAGAGATCCCACGTATTCTATCAGGATGACCTGAAACACGGGTCTTTTTGCTCTTTTTGCTTTGCCGGTGACGTCACTTTCGATCAAGTGCCAAACCACTTTCCGCTCTAGGATTTTTTTAAATCTCAGCATGTGTCAAGAATTGAGTGCCGAATAGCGTGAAAGTAATAAAAATCGGTAGAGATCCCACGTATTCCACCAGGATGACCTGAAACACGGGTCTTTTTGCGCTTTTTGCTTTGCCGGTGACGTCACTTTCGATCAAGTGCCAAACCACTTTCCGCTCTATAGGATTTTTTTTAAATCTCAGCATCTGTTAAGGATTGAGTGCCGAATAGCGTGAAAGTAATAAAAATCGGTAGAGATTCCACGTATTCCACCAGGATGACCTGAAACACGGGTCTTTTTGCGCTTTTTGCTTTGCCGGTGACGTCACTTTCGATCAAGTGCTAAACCACTTTCCGCTCTATAGGATTTTTTTTAAATCTCAGCATCTGTTAAGGATTGAGTGCCGAATAGCGTGAAAGTAATAAAAATCGGTAGAGATCCCACGTATTCTATCAGGATGACCTGAAACACGGGTCTTTTTGCTCTTTTTTGCTTTTCCGGTGACGTCACTTTCGATCAAGTGCCAAACCACTTTCCGCTCCATAGAATTTTTTTTAAATCTCTGTGTTTGTCCAGAATTTATTTAAAGCAATAGAAATCGATGCAACTCCTAGGTCGCAAAATCTAATGACGTGACACACCCGTTTTTTTCACACAATCTCAAACATTTCCCTTTCTAATCGCAATGTGTTACACTTAAAACTTGCAAGAACGTTTTATTGTGCAATATGCGTCCAATTGTTTTTCCTACTTTTTGTAGTAAACATAAATGACCATAAAGGTAATGCTTGTTACAATGCAAGTAAATATTTTGATTTAACATTTGCAAATGCAATGATATTACAGACTCTTAAAAAATGGTGAATTCATACATGATGTTGATGTATCACGGGTGAAAGTGATTTACAATTTTGACATCTTTGCTATAATGGCATATAAGAGATCTTCTGGCTAAATTGCCTTTAAATTGTCCGTTCACCAGTGTACTTGGTTAAGATGCAGGCAGATGCGTATAATTGTTTATTAATGTAATGCAACCAAATAGCATTGAATAAGAATGGATTCAAATAGAATGGAATAGATTTAGAATCAAATAGAATGGTCAGAAAGGGCGAAAAGCGTTACCGTATAAACATGTAGTTCCGTGATATGCGATATTGTGAGAGAAAGACAGTGGGCTCGTAAATAACATTTGGGTAAGAAAGCCCCAGCCCATTACGTAGGGTGAAGTATCCCTGTCACAAACAAACTCCCCGAGCGATGGAATGCGATAACAAATTTTTATCAATGCAGCTTCCAGCTTTGACATTGTCCCACATGCGGCTTGGTAAGTGTCAATCCAAATTCTTACCAACGCGATTGCGGGTACATTTTCACCCTCAAAACAATTACTCATATTTCAAAGGCGGTTTGCGTCACACGACCGCAATTTAAACCGAATGAAGCTACAAAGTACTCAACCCTGATATTGGGATGGGATGTATCATGAGACAAAGGATCACGTGAAATATGTCATGACGTAAACAAAATATAGGCGTATATGAGAAGAATTAAAACTATAAAGGGCATGTAAAAAGAAGGTCTGAGAAATAATGTATGTTTGCAGTAAGTTTTACACGCAAAAATGACGATAAAGGTGTGCGCAATAATGCTAATAATAGGCCTAATGGCGATCATGCACATTTCCAACACAAAAAGGGAAACAAACGAGAGAAAAATCAGTTGTTCAAACCTTACTGGATGATGGAACCAACTACCCTGGCAGGCTGTCGATCGATTAACGTATCTATAGTTGCTGAGTAATAGGTTTCCATACTTGCTGGACCTGTAATTGAGCATATGTTTCTTACGTTGCTTATGTGTTTTGCATTTCACAGAAACTGATGATGCCCTTTCCAGGGCGACATATAAATCTAAACAACCTTCGTATTAAAAGGAAGTGTACATAAATGGTTACATGGACATATTCGCAAGGGTTAGGCGTGTTCATGAAAGACTAACACCGCGTTTGGTATATACGTGTATCAACATACTTTATACAGCGACGTAAATCGAACTCAAGCATGCACAATATCGAATCAAGTCAACCAGCATGGGCAATTGGCATATTTAATCAAGAGGTGTTGCAAAGGAAGTTAAAGTCGGTGAGGAAATAAGGTTAGAATCCGACGATTTCGCCACTACCATTCGTCAATACAAACTCCCAATCGGATAATTTTAGGTACCTCAAAGGCTATATCGATGGTGGATGAACATGGGAAACTCACCTTCCGCATGATAATATGATAAGAATCGCAGAAACGTTTCATGATATCGCATGACAAGACAGGATTGTCATACTGCGAAAACCCTCATTTGGCAGCTGTCGTATTTATAGCATGCAATGTAAACATTTTTGTGTTGTTTGATTACAATGGTAGATATCGTAAATGTAAATTTTGCCAGGCAATTTTTGCATTTGCGAAACAGTGCATCTAGGCCAAAATTTGTCTTCTCTAATCGTTGCGATCCTGTACAGCTTATCTGGTGGAGCGTTGGGCCTCATTAAAAATCGCAAAAACGTGAAAAGGCCCGTGTTTGAAGTCATTCTGATGGAAAACGTGGGATCATTTATTAATTTCACGCTATACGGCACTCAATCCTTGACAGATGCTGAGATTTAAAAAAAATCCTATGCAGCGGAAAGTGGTTTGGCACTTGATTGAATGTGACGTCACCCGGAAAGCAAAAAAAGCGCAAAAAGACCCGTGTTTCAGGTCATGCTGATGGAATACGTGGGATCTCTACCGATTTTTAAAACTTTCACTCTGTTCGGCACTCAATCCTTGACAGATACTGAGATTTAAAAAAAATCCTATGGAGCGGAAAGTGGTTTGGCACTTGATTGATAGTGACGTCACCGGCAAAGCAAAAAAGCGCAAAAACTCTCCTATTTCAGGTCATTTTAAATTTAAACTTGGGACTTCTGTAGAGGTATCCGTGCGAAATGATTGACAAGTGAAATACTTTGCAAAATAATGTTTACTGGTATGATATAAACCCAGAGTAAACTCGATTGCATAAGTTGAACGTTCTTGTGTAATGCTGCTCATTAATGCGGAATGTATTTCGCGAAAAAATAATTTTAGATTCTGCCAGAATGACATTAGTCAATCACTGCAGATATGAAGCGAAGCGGAACTTATATGTCGAACAACTACAAACGACTTGTCACGTGATGTAAACAAAATTGGGCTGGTTTTGGGAACTTTTCACACGTGTTGGTGACGTTTTTTAGCTTAGAAATGTTTAGTTCTCTCTACAGAGGATTTAAGTAACTCACACACTGGCTTTTTTGTAGATTGCAATGGATATTTAATGGTTTAAAACAAAGGGAAGTTTAAGCACATTGCAGGACTTTGTTGTAATTGAACTACAGATTAAATATCTTTTTATACAATGTCACATTCACATACATGTGATACAGGCTATACAGATTAGATATCTATAGGCTATAGGAAAACCTTTCTTATGACTGTAATGAGCATGAGCAATTTACTAACCATTTTCTTTTAAGAATGAGAATTTGTTTAATAAAGCATGGAATAATTCTGATTTGCGTACCTTGATAAGATCTGGCTATAAACAACATTGCGTGAACAAATTTTGTTATAAAATTACTTAACTTAGTTATATTAAAAAAAATGTTGGCAATTTGTTTGTCTGACAAAAATATTGTTATTCCGTTTAACTTCGAGTTAGTTTTTTTTTATATGATGATAAGAACAACTGAAAAATAGTTTTGTTAACGAGGATCTTTAACATAAATACTAATGGACAACCCATTTTATAATCTGTTTCCCTCTTATGAAAAAGCACAGCTCTTTTCCTCCACAACAACTTTAATTGAGGTGTCTAATGTGTGATTAGATGGCTGAAAGTAAAATATTTTGGTTACAAAACAATATTTTTAGGAGTCTGAAGAAGAAATTGACCATGGCAAAATCAACCAGTTGCTTGAGTTAATTTTTTTGTTTACAGCAAACACAGGTTTGTTTGATCAAATACAAAAGTCATGTATTATTAAAATGCTCAGAACTTGTTCCAGATTTTGATGCTGAAGATGACAAACAAGATGGAAAATGTGTTGTCCGGATTCATAATGGTGACAAAAATCAACAGTTTATTCTACTGGATGATTTGGAAAATGTTGAGTATTTTTTGTCCCGTATAATCAGGCCATCAACTTTTAGTTGGACAGTAATTAACAACAAACACCTTGAATAACATAGAAAACATGTGGTATTGTACCCAGATATGCATTGAATAATTTTAAAAACTGTTGTCATTTTTGAGTCATATATACTGTATATTATGACATGAATTTTGTTGATAAATAAATAAATATATTTTACTTTAATTTAAAACAATGATAGTGTGATAACAATCAAAGTGTGTTGGTATTAGGTATGTTTGCATTCCAGGTGCTCACAGAAAGACTTTTAATGGAAAACCCTGAATTGTCTGTTTGTGGGTTTGGTAAAAAAGGGTCTGAAAGAAAAGATGATGCAATTGAGATCAATCCTGTTATTTATTTATTAGCATGTTATGATAGAAGTGAACTTCAGGTTAGATTTCATTCAGTTACATTTAAAAACAAGATTTATTGTACGAGCATGCAAGATTTATTGTAATTATAAAATATTTCAGAGGTTACTTAAAATTGTTTACTGTTGAACAATTTAAAACAACAGATTGTGTAAAAATCTTTTTTTTAACATCATAACATGCAACTTTCAATCAGGGGGGTTTACAAACTAGTAATGCCACTAGTGCTGAAATTTTACAGAAAAATTTAACATTTTGATTTGTGCATTTATAATTATATTCATTCATTGTTGCTATGTGCCATATGTATCAAGTAGGTTTATTATGCAAACAAAAAAAATATTACTAGGAGTTTAATATTATGGAATTGAAATATTCTTTGTTTTTTCTGTTTCAGAAAGTTGGACAACCACATTATATACGAGTCATTCAGCGATGCCAGGATACAATTTTGCAGCATTTAGCTTTATGCTTTATCCAACCAGACATGTTTGCTCACATAGAAAATGCTTCACAAACATTTAAAGAAGTGTTGATTCACCAAATGCATTTAAACTGGAATGCAAAAAAAGGTAAAAGGTCCTTCAAATCGGTTTAAGCCATGTTTTTTTTCAAAAAAGCTTTGTTTGAATTTGTGTAGAAATATTTTAAAGATATCAGACAAATTTAAAATTGCACACAAACACAGTGTTTGATGTTATTAAAACTGTTCCACTTTATCAAACTAAATGCAACATATTTTCATTTTATGTGACCAATTTTTTAGCTGGACCTAACATTTCTGTCATTTTTAAAGATTCTAGTTTTGTCAGCTGTCTGAAAGGCTTTTCTGAAATGTTGCAGAAAAATTCTGCAACTACTTTGGAAACATTAATAACATCGATTTGCAAAAAATTGACAAAAGGCATTGCTTCTACAGATGTTAGTTTATCTGTTTATTATATGATCAAAAGTAGGTTTTGAAAATTAAAAATGTATTTGTCAGGTTCATTTGTTGGATCCTGATCTTGAAATGTGCATTAATGTCATGGTGCTTTTAAGCAAGGTTGAAGAAATCTTTGACATTGTTTTAAAATACAAATACGCTGGAGAAGTTGACTTATCTGTTACATCACAATTAAAAACCACTCTTGGCCTGATTTTATGTAAGTTTCATAAATATGTAATTACTGTTCTCTATTTAAGATTTTTGTATTCAGGTAAAAGTGCACTTATAACCGATCCTTTAAGTACCAATCATGCCTTTTTTAATGATGTGGAACATTTACGCCAAGCAGAAGTTAAAGCTGAAGAACAAATGCTTGACAATGTAAAAGTTTGTCCCTTTTCTGTTTTTGAAATTGTACAAAAATTTAACAATTTTATAAATGTGCGTGATAGTAATACATTTTAGACAAAAGACATGGCCTTATTGTGCCATTTTAGGAAAAAGGGCACCAAGGAAATACTGTCTAGTTTTATAGTTCAGGTTTGTAAATTTTTTTTTTTTATTATTTTATTAGGCGCTGGACATGTTTCATGGAAAACTTTTTCAAATATTTCACAATGGCATGAGGAATGGTAACAACAGAAAGAAACTTCTTGTTTGGCTTGGCTCCGTTTTTCATGAAAATTCAGGTAACACAGTGTTTTTGACAATTAGGTGGAGGATTTTTGTTTTATAACACTTTGTTTCATTAGGTGTTGGTCAGTTATGGTTACATGAACAAGCAAATCCAATGAGGGCTTTATTTAAGTCAGATGCCGTTTTTATGAATCTTGCCGCAGTTTTGGTTCGTTTAGCTCAGCCATTTTGCATTTCAGGTGGCAATTTAGATACATATACTTTTTAGTCCACTTTTTCTAAAAGCTTCTGAAAACAGTGCTCACACTATTTTGATAAAATTTGTTTCAATACAACTACTTGTTTCAGAAAACTCCCTTGAAAGCAGCAAGTTTTTAAAAATAGATCCAACCTATTGTTTGGCAACAAACAATAATGATAGAATAACAAAAGGTGTACATATGCAAGGTAAGCAAGTAGATTTTGTCCTGAACTTTATTGGCATGTCCTAACACAATTGAGGTGCTTTGGTACACTTATAAAACTCAAAAAAATGTTCCATCTGTGGACAATCTTTTGTCACATTGTGATAACAAAAAATATATTCCACTACATTAAATTTAGAGACAGTTTAGTAAGATTATTCACAAGCTGGGCGTATTTAAAAGTTGCACCTTTAAGAAACGGTTTACCACAAAGGTGACTTCCAAACAGGCATAAATATTTTCATTCAATAATTATCTTGTTTTACTACAATGCATTGCACAAAATGAATCTTACATTTTTGGGAAAATTTCAATATTTGGGTTTGGGGGATTTTGAGTTAAACTAATGTAGTTAACTAATGCCTACAGATTTGCACAAGGAAACCTGCTTTACCAAATCTGATGATATTACACCAAGCCCATTGGAAGTTTCTCAATTGTATGGTTTTGTAAGTGAATGTTTCTTTATGGCACACTACAGCTTGCATCTGGGAATGCATGGGTAGGTAAGGTTAATTCCTTCAAACAAGGCTTGACAATTTAAAAAAAAATACTTTTAAGGCAATACATAGTAAGAAAAATAGAAATTTTCATTAAGATTAAACTGACAAATTTTTGCAAGTTTTTGTCTAAAATCGTAGGTTACTCGTCAAATTTTATCGACTAACAAAAGAAATAAATCGGATTCAAAATACATTAAATGAACTGCAAGCAAGGGGAATGAACCTAAATGACAATCCACAACTGACAGAGACATTTCAAAGAGGTTTAGGAAAAAAATTAATTCTTCTAATACCAAATTCAAAATAAATACTGTTTCAGCCATGTGTGTATATTTGTCAACAAAAGGAACTTTAAAAGAGTCAAGATTTCTTGACACTTGCATGAAGTTTTTTTCCACAACCGCTTCTTATCTCAGTCATGTAAGTGCTTAAATAAGATTACTTGTATTGATTAAAGCAGGGGTGACCAATCTTTTTCTTCACTTTTAACTTCTCTCTGTGGTATAGTGCACTGCTACAAGTTGTGCAATGTACCACTTTTGGTGTTTGCACTATAGGTTTACCACTAGGTTTACCTGGATTCAAAATAGTTGACTGCTAAATACGTTTTTTTTTCTAATTGAAAGACAAAAATAATTAATCTTTTACAGGCACAGTTAATTGTATACAGGTATTTTTTTATCTTAAGATTTCTTGCAGTGATGACAGATCTGTTTCCATTCAAACTAACTTCCCACTATGTACGCCTGCTCCTGTATCTCTCACACTATTGCCTGGTTTGTACTTTTGTATTGTTAAGCTAAAATGCAACTTCAGCTTTTATTTACATGTGACAGAGTTTTTGATAGAGAATGTGAAAGATTACATGCTCTTTTTGAAACGGTCTCATCCTTCAGCTTTAGAGAATAATGAAGTGCTTATACTATCAATGCTGACCATGTGTACAATTTACATGGGAAACAAGTCCAGGCAAGATCTTGAAAATTTTATCTGTTATGACATTATTTAATATATTTACCATTTTGCCAAAAGAGCTTTAAACTCATTCAATATAATGCCAGCAATACCATTTGCAACTCCTAAACCTGTTTGGATTACAATAGTTAAACAAAATTACTTATCCCAGAATGAACAATCCTCATTTGCGAGCATCTTTGGCAGAGGTTGTAGAAGCTGTACTTCCACTTGGAAAAGATAGTACCTTACTTTTGTACCAATCAGACACTTTCCAAAAGTTCAAACATGTTGAAAATTTAACTGAGGCAGTTGTACAGCTTTTTGTTGACATTGAATTTACAGGCAGGTCTTTAAAACATCAGTATATTTTGTTTTTCTTAACACATTTATCATTTTGCAGGTGATCCACACCAATTTGAACAAAAATTCAATTACCGCCGTCCACTCTATCCAATACTTAAGTTTCTGTGGAATGACCCACAAGGAAAAAATGCAATCAAAGTAATACACTTAAAATGATTAGTTGATAGGTTGGTCACATTTGTAATACTTTCATTTAGAATGCAGCACAATATGCAGTTTCGAACATTGAGTCTTCAAAACCACCTCTACTCCTGCAATTTATCAACTTATTTCTCAATGATTCAATATTTCTTCTTGATGAAGCTATTGATGTAAGTCAAACTAGAACACAAAATGAACACTTTCATTGTATGGCAGAATAGTTACCTGACAGATATTTTGTTGCAAAGTAGAGACAAAAACATACTATTGCTACATTGGTTTGAATATCACAATCGTGTGTGGTGCATATTATTTTTTTTTGCAACAGATTATACTATTAGGTAAATACACAGATTAACTTATCTTAGCTGCACAAAAGACAAAATAATTTTTTTGTTATAATAATGTACTCCCCAAAAATTTGGGCTCATGTTGTTTTTTAGTATCTAACACAAATAAAGATGTTGGAGCTTGAGAGAAGAGATGGACAGTGGCAAGATTTGCCAGCAAGGGAGAGACATGAAAAAGAAAGAATGCTCAAGGAATTAACCATGATGGCCAGGCATGTGACTTATGAAATGTCTCAATGTCTGCATATGTAAAAAACTATCCATTTTTAATGCAGATTCCACAACGTTATGTCAAATGAAACCATTGAATCACTGGCTTACTTAACAGAAGAGATTATGGTTGTTGGTTTGTTTTGCCAACCAAGTCTCATTGATAGAATTGCATCAATGTTAAACAGTTTTCTTCTGGTAAAGTTTTTATATGTGTTTGTGTGATTAAGTTTGTTTAGTGTTTGTGCTATTACAGAAGCTGGTTGGACCAGAAATGGGAAAATTAAAAATTTCAGACTTTTCAAACTGTGAGTTCAAACCCAAAGAGCTTGTTTTGGGAATATGCAAAGTGTACATTAATTTGGGGTGAGCTTTGTGAAACTTTAAAGAGAAGCATATATTGCACAATAATAATTTAGCTAACTTTGATCACAATGATAGGTTGATTGGTTGTATTTGAAACTTAAATTTATGTTGTTATACATGGAAATTTTATAGGATGAACCAGGAGTTTCCACTTGCTGTTGCCAAAGATGGGCGTTCATATCGGCCTGATTTGTTTCCCCGGGCTATGAGAGTAATGGGAAGGTTTAACCATAGTGATATTTATGCCCAGTTGAAGAAATTGTCTGAACGCATGCAGGTTATTTCTGTTTTTTGTATATATCTCTTCTTACATTAATTGTTCTAAACTGTACTATATACAATGATAGGAATTCCAACGAACCACAGCCGCTGAAGATGAATTTTATCAGGATGCACCAGATAAGTTTTTTGATCCCCTTCTTGGTACACTTATGAAAGATCCTGTAATTCTTCCATCTTCACAAATAACGGTTGACAGATCAACCATTGCCAGACATTTATTGAGGTATTTATAAATACAGTAAACAAACATAAGTTTAGGCCTTGGCATAAGTTTGATATGTTGCATCAAACAATGTTACCATTATTCTAAAAATTTATTAGAAGTTATTTTGATGAAACTATTTTTACTTGTTTGCATAGAAAATATTTTGTTTGTATCAAGTCACATTTGCTGCCATTTCAAGCCAGTGTAGTTTAGGAATAAATGATCTTATACGAATTTAGTTTTGCATTCCCTCAGTTTGTTGAAATAGAAAAGAAAAAGGGGCACATATTAGAGGAAATTGTGTATAAGCTGCAAACAGATGGCCACTGTTTCGACCTAAAAGGTCTCATCAGTGCAGCTGGTGTGACTATCAGATGACTTTGCTGACCAAACGGCCAGCAAAGACTTCCGCCGTCATCCGTTGGGCACCAAACTAGGTCCAACCTTACGCTTGGCCGTTTGGTCAGTAAAGTCGTCTGATAGTCACACCAGCTGCACTGATGAGACCTTTTAGGTCGAAACAGTGGCCATCTGTCTGCAGCTTATACACAATTCATATTATTGGCTCCACATTGCTTATCATTAGAGGAAATGTTTGGCACATCACATGCAAAAACTGTAGTATGTATCTTTTTTGTAAAAATAGTTAACTTCCAAAAAAAAAAACATTTTCCCTATTTAAAAATGTTTTTTGGTACATTTTTGTATATAACATTTGCCATGATAAGTTTTCAGAAATTTGAAACAGCTATTTTCAATTTCCCACTTGTTTATGTGCTGCTAAAATATCAGTTTCATGTTCATAAATTTACATGCACTTTAATTCTTCATTTAAAAAAAAATTACCCACATGATTAAAATCACAGTTTTAACTAACGAATGCAAATTATTCTGTTGTGATAATTACAAAGCCCATAGTTTGTTTCAAAGCAAAATTGAATCAATGGTTTTGGTTGCTAGGACAAACCAACCAACTATAAAATTCCAATTTTGAGCAAGCATTTTGAAACCGTTTTTATTTTTTTAGTGATACAACAGATCCATTCAATCGACAGCCTTTGAAGTTGGAGGATGTCCAACCAAATGTTGATCTTGCCCAACAAATAAAAGCTTGGAGTTCTGCAAAGCCTTCATAACTGCTATTTGTTTAAGAGTATATCCTCAAAAATGTATTCTGCCATGCGCTGTGAGAGGGATAATAAAATAACAAAAGTACTCATTTGTCAGGAAACAAAATGCAATTTATTTGTGTTTATGACCATTAAATTGAAACCTAGCAGAGAGCAGCCACAGCAAGGCAATGATTATTTCCATAGTTTTTTGATTGACATGTTTCTTTCTGAATCCTTTTGCATGATCTGTAGTTCAAAATGATGGTTGTAAACAAGGTACACATACTAGAATGTATTTCATAAGTTGCATATTTTGCTAACCTTTGCAACAGCCATTTCAAAATCTTCTTGTGTTACATGAACTCTTCGTTCTCGCAATGCATACATGCCAGCTTCAGTGCAAACACCTTTTACTTCTGCTCCTGATGCACCAGGCATTTGTTCGGCAATTTTTCTCAGATTTATACCCCTTGTCAAATTCATTTTTCTTGAATGAATTCGTAAAATGTCCAACCTAGCCTGCAAAAAAACTAAGTTTTAGTAAGATGTCATGGATATCTTGTATTTATAAAAACCTCTTCATTTGGAGGTGGAAATTCAATCTTGCGGTCAATTCTACCAGGACGCAGAAGAGCAGAATCGAGAATATCAATGCGATTGGTGGCCATGACAACCTAAAAGAGAAATTATTTATACAAAACATGCTACCTCTATGCAAAATCTTCAAACCTCACCTTAATATTTTGATGAGCCTCAAAACCATCAAGCTGATTTAATAATTCCAACATGGTTCTTTGCACTTCTGAATCCCCACCACCATGACCACCTTCCAATCTTGAAGAGCCAATTGAATCTATTTCATCCATAAAAATGATTGATGGAGCATGTTCCCGGGCCATTACAAAGAGTTCACGAACCATTCTTGATCCCTCACCAATGAATTTTTGAACCAATTCAGAACCAGACACTCTGTACAAGCATATGGTCATGAAAAGTAAGCTGTAAGAGGTAAAAAAACTTACCGTATAAATGTGCAATCTGTATGATGTGCCACAGCACGAGCCAATAGTGTTTTGCCTGAAAGACCAAAATAAAAGTTCTGCATGGAAATATTCTCATTAGGGACAATGCATCATATCAATCATATTCACCAGTGCCAGGGGGGCCATACAACAGAACTCCCTTTGGCTGTGCAATTCCCAGAGCTTCAAATAATTCTGGATGCTTCACTGGTAATTCTATTACTTCTTTTATTTCTTTGATCTTTGAAAAATTATGGGTTATCCATAAGCAAACTAATTTTCCAAAACCATGAATATTTATTCTTGTACCTGTTTGTCCAACCCACCAACCATTTCATAAGTAGAATCTGGTACCTTTTCCACCATCATTAAAGACACCAGTGGGTCAACTTTGTTTGGTAAAATTTTGTGCAAAACATAACTGTCACTTCTCAATGCAACACGACAGTTTGCTGTTACCTTAGATGTCAAAAAAAAAACATATATTGATTAGTATGTTGAAAACTCTTTTGACATTTTAAATTCTGTTAATTTTCTGATCAAATATACTTACATCTTCAATCTTTATTGCTTTGTCAATATCCACAACAAATTTCCCCTCTGGATGGACTTTTACCAAAACTTTCTTCTTGTCAATTGGTTTAACAACCTCACCAACATATGATCCTTGCTCCTGAAGGAGTTGTAATTCTTCCCGCAAAAGTCGTACTGTAATAAAAGCCATAACAATATCATCCACATGAATGTTTTAAAGTATGTACCTTTGGCATTAAGTTCATTTCGTTGGGCTTGAAGGCGTCTCACATTCTGTGCTTTTTCATTTACAACTACATTAAGATCCTGTATTTTAATGTTGTAATATTGTTCAATTCCAGCTTCCATATGAGGAGTGTCAATCTCCATCTAAATTTGCATAATATTGATTAGCTTGAAATGTCCATTGTTTTCTGTTTTTATCAGCATACCTTAGCTACATAAGTAGCAAGTTTTTGGATTGCTTGGGCTTCTCCTTTGGCTGATTCAGAATTCATTCTGCTGGCCGCTATATACACAGAACACTTGGCATGGAACCAATTAACAATTAAGTATAATTTACCTTTGTTCATGTTCTTCTTTGTTAAAACATTCACAAGAAGAGAGTCTTGACTGGTTGCTTCCTCGCTTGTATCCCTTTTTGCCCTTTTGTTGGGACTACCCACAGCTTTGGTGGGTGAAGTATCTGATCTGTCCGGTGACACGGACTGCTGTCGATTTCTCTCTTTGCTGCTGTTGGATTTTCGTGACCGCTTGCGTGGTGAAGCTGTACCTGATTTCTTTTTAGCTCTGCCAGCCATAAGCCAATAAGTAGGCAAAAAATGACTGGCCTACTTAATCCAACCCATGTAAAGCCACAAACACAGAACTAATCACCGACAGCTATATATTTGAATTACTATACAAAAAGTTAAAAAGGTTTTTACAATTTAAATGATTTTATGGTGCAAACTTACATTATAGGAATTTAATAGTCTGTTCTTCTGGCACAATTTATTTGTTAAATTACAGTATGCCTGGCAGCAACAGAAACATTATATTTACAATATAGGATTGTAATATGTATGCTCAGAAGATATTACAAAATATAATGTGTCCGTTGTTTTATCACAACAGAATGGGAAAAAAGCAGGACACAAACTATGTCCAGCATGATTTTTGCTCATATGATCATCGTCATCATTCTAAAATTTCCCTAAAGCTTATTGGGTATATATAATATATACAGATACTTTTTGTGTAAGTTTGCCAAGCATTATTTTTGTTTCCTCAAATGCACTACAGTTCACAGGCAGGGTTGGCAGATAAAAAAGGTCAAATCTGGAATTTGTGTTATGTTTGGAAGTAAAGAAAATTTTCATTTTTGGTACCTCTGTTCTTACAATTTCTGCTTTACCTAAATGTAGATTTTTTTTCACAAAAGGATTAGACTACCCACTGTGCGTTTTTTTAAAAATAACTATTAAAAAAAATTTTAGCCTATCTTTACCTGCAACATTGAACATTGTGACGTAAAGCCCAGTAGACGTGAAGTTAGGAATAGTATGAACGTTACACCCCACAGAGAAAAATTAGTCCATTCGATTTATCCTACAACCACAATTACCCAAGTTTATTACCTAAAAATCGTGATGTTATATATTAATACGGCAAAGTCATAACCGATGAGTGACTGAGCAGGAAAAGACAAACGAAATCTTTCAAGGCAACCCTTTCAAAAAAAGACCAGAGACAAATTTGGCCTTCTAACCCAATCCGGCAACCCTTGTCACACAGGTTTCAGTTTTAATGAAACAGCGACTGCAGCGTCTTCCATCATCCGATAAAAAATTTGTAAGCATGATGAAAACCAAACTTTGTTGCGCTGCGCGTGCACGAAACTTACAATTATCTGTTTTGGGTCGACAAAACTATTTTATTCGTTTTAACATTTCCTATCCCGGAAAATAAATATGTAAATTACAGATTTTCTAAATATCTTAGAACAGACTTGTTTCCTCTTCGCTCATCCAAATTAGCAATATTTTGCTTGTCATCAGTCATAGTCCATAGAGTGACAAAATATGTGGAACAATTTCTAACGTAAGGAATTTGGAAACAACGATTAAAAAAATTAAAAGGCCACGCAAATTGTTCCGATTAATATTTTTTACTGGCTTGCACATTTTGCAGCGAAGGCCGTGGAATCATAGAATACTGTTTTAGTATTTTCTGGTGGAATCGAATCGGTTTTGTTTGGTTTTCGACATCTCAGAATTTAATGACCACAGCTATATATGACCTCTGATATCAGGTTTAGTTTATGTTATATTTGACGTTTTGTTTGAGCATACATTTTAGTTTAAGAAATTTTTAAGAAAAACAAAGATGTAAAGTAAATTTGGGTTAGGGTTGAATTCACCAAGTTACATTAATCCAAGATTAAGCTAATCCTGGATTGAACATGGGATTATCCCAGAATGCCCTATTCACGAACCGGGATTATATTTTAATCCAGTATTAAAGAACCGAAAAATTAATCCCGCTATACCCCAGGTTTAAGGTTGGATAGTCGAATTTGACAACGTTAGAGGTGTTTTAAAATTAGAAAAATTATAAAAAAAGTGAAATATTGTGTAATCAAAAATTTGCAAAAAAAATTTAAAAATAACCAAAATGTCTCTAATTTTCCGAGCTCTTCAGGGGGCGGTACGAGAAAAAGGTTTGAGAAACACTGGTTTAGTTACATGAATTCGTTTGTACGGTAGCATTTATAACCGTCGCTGCTGTTTTTGTCATAACAGTTTCAAAATTTACGTTCTTCCTTTTATTCGAAAATTTAAGCGTGTGTAAATAACTCGAAGTGTTTCTGAGATATTTAACAGTGTCTCGATGGCCTGAGCGGTTATTGAGTCTCTTTGATGGTTAAACCTGCTTCTGCCCCGTTCTATAAAGCACCCAGAACCAAGATCTCTTCCCGAATAATTGTATTCATTTCTGTTATCTTCTTCATTACGACGGTACATTACAACTTTCAATACAACGTTGTTAGGATGCCAGCAAATAGAATGAATTTACAGGTCCAAACTGGGCTCTTTAACGCTCTCCATTATGAGAGCTGATTGGTCAATAATGTCACGTGATATCATGAGGCGCTTGAAGTAATATAATGCAGGACTATAAAATACAGTACACATCAAGATTATCTGTGGGAGCGGATATAGATGATTCACGCGTGCTGTATTAGCAGTCGCTTGTTCACACATTCTGTTGCACACTAGCTGAAGGAGTTGATCCTCCTTGTATTATCTGGGACGCATTAAAATGGTTAGTTTAATACAAGAGTTTGTATCTTGTGATAACATTTTATGTGGTAAACAGGATATTGAATGACTCACTTTACTCGAGAACATTCGATGAATTTATCATGTGGGCCGCAGTATGGGATTATGCAGTGCATGTGCAAAGCTGCGCGCAAAACACCACGCAATACTAGCACTGGCCTCTGTGACGTATGTTACACGTGCATGCTAGATAATTGTAATGGTTTGCGAAAATATTAGTGGTTCGATAGGTTTCTACATCTGATACGCCCGTGGCATTTGTGTTTCCATTATTTCGTTGGTGCAAAGCATATTTTTACGTAAGGCCCGTTCCGTAAGCTCTGTTTATTTTCTTACACCTATTTAGCTCTTTTCGCAAGTTCTAAACGTATTCTTGTGAACCCCTTGGTCATTTCCGTAAGTTCCATGGGCTTTCGTTTAGTCATTTCCGTATGTTCTAAATACTTTTGTAGACTAGGGGTCTGCAAACAGGATGGGTCGCGAGACTGTTCATTCTGGATGGTGAAAAATGTACATGTAACGACATCCTTTTGTGCTCAAAATTACACGAAGATTTAATTCGCGCAAGGTGTTTACCGTACTAACATTGCTTGCATTTGCAAATGTTCCACTTCTGACGCGACAGATATACCGTTTTGCGTTTGTTGCAAACAGATATGATTGCAGTGAAACCCCGCATGATACGCTTTTAATTGAGTCGTGAGACAGTAGAGATATTTTTTGTGGGACGCGCAAAAACTATTTGCGGACACTCTGCCAAATACGAGTTAGGTGTTTTCCTTTCAACTATTTCCGTTTTAGTGTTATGTCGCTCCATTCTCGACAGAGCGTCCAGCGAAGATTTCCAACTTCTCGTTTGGTTCTCAATGTTGTAAATTATATATATGTTGCATACTTTTTTCAGATAGGTAAACAGACAAGAATCACGGGAATTTTGTCTTTGAATACCTACTTTATCTTAAATGGGGCTTACGGAGTGGGGTAGGAGAGATTGTATATTTTGCACCTACAACCAATTTTGGGAAATGAACAAGTGGTTTGGGGATTTGTTGGATGTGGTAACCAATAATGACACCAAAATATGTGAGGGAAATGTGATAATGGCTCTTGATTCTTGTTGCATATCTTTCAGTGCAAATTCTCATCAGAATTTTCCCATACACATATGTATGCATGAAATATTTTTGCTGTACATGTTGGTCCCAACAGCGCACACAGGAAAACATAATGGGAACACACATGCAGGTTTTCATACCACAACAACTCTTCACTTGAATAGATGTAGCACTGGTTGATGCTTTACCCAAACCTTTTGATTTGGACGTCTATGTTCATAAAATTATGTCAGATAGTTGAAATGACTTAAACTTTTCAACATCATAAAACGATGCTTTGACAGTTCTTCCACCAAAAAAGCGCCCATTTAAGTCTACCAAGGACTTTATGGCTGCTTCCAATCTATCAAATTCAACAAATATGCGAATTGCCTCCTCATCAGAAACACCATGCATCTAAACATATTACAAAAAATCACAACTTGTAAAAATGCTAAACTTGGTAACATGTGCTCACTTCAAATATGATGCACTTGTTTACTGTTCCATATTTTGAACACTCTTCTGATGTTTCTCCTTCTAAATCATCATCAACCTCCCCTGGACCTACCATGTTCTTTTGAAAAAAGATATCTTTGTTTTTGAGTTTTTATCCAGGTAAACATAAATTGCACAACATACACTAATAAACATATCAATGGCATTTAGCAATGCTTATAGACAATAGTTTCAAGAGAAACATGTTTTCTTTGCACTAAGTTTTAGACTCAACTTACACGTAAACAAATGACTTTAGTTGGGTTTTTTAATAGATCAGTAACAGACTTTTGTTCTTGCTGTTCTCTGCGTAAATCGTCTTCAATTTGTTGTTCAATTTGATCACTGGAGATTATTTTTCCACCACGTTTGCTTGTTTTTTCAACCTTTAATATAAAGTATTGATTTAATCATAGGTAAAGTTTGACAATGACAAAAATATACATCTACAAACAAAAAACTTTTGTAACCACTACCTGTAGCGCATGACTTATCCCTTTGTTGTCCTTTCCAAGTCCTCTACCTTCTTTAAAGCCATATTTTGCCATTATTTTGTGGGCAACTGAACCTCTGTTAATGTAAGGGGTACGTCAGAAATACATAGTCAAAGAAATGTTATGAAACATACGCTAAGTTGCTTGCAAACTGGACACCTGCTCCACCGCGCATTGAAGGAGAAGATGGTCGATCTGAAACTGGAGGCAAACCTGGATCATAGTTTTCTTATATACCAAAACCTTACACAAAAGTTTACCACTTTTTGGTGTGACATTGCAAAATTATGTGGATAAGTTTAATAGAAGTAAGGACATGTTGTAAAGCTATTTTAAAAGGCTGCATTCTGTTTGTGTTATTTTCACTTGCTTATGACGGGATAATAAATTATGTATGTATGTAAGTATGCATATTTGCTTTTACATTGAAGTAAGATTTGTCAGTGGAAAATACCCACCTTTTAATCCTCGGTTACAAATGGCTTTTGACCCAGGATTGGACATTATTTTGGTTAAAAAACAACAACGATATAGTATGATTTTGATTAATGGGTATTTTCCACTGACAGATCTACTTCAATGTAAAAGCAAATATGCATACTAAATGATCAATGTTTTTTGAGATACTTCCTGGTTGACAGTTGTCTAATTTCTTCATTTAATTGCAATAAGCATAAAGTTACTTACTTGTTGGTATGGACTGTTTGTCTGATTCCAATAATGCAGAGGGTGGAGCAATGGCAGCTTTGTTTTGCATTGCTGTAAACAAATTTACCACATAAATGTGCAAAATAGACAATATGCCAACATAATAACTTGTAACAATGCTTTATCAGAAACGGTCTAAAATACTGTCCAAAAAGTGCTGGTTGGTCAGATAGACATAGCCATACATCGTTTGCGCTTTTCTTGTTCATAAGTATCATCATAATCATCTTCTATTGGAGGTTGCATGGTTGGTTCTGGCTCATCGTGTTGTGCATGGCGGGCAGCTCTTTTTTTTCTCCTTTCTTCAATTTCTTTTTCTCTGATACAAAAAGGCTTAAGATTTTACAAACCAAATTAGGCACAACATATATAAACACTACAAACTAACAAACCTATCACGTTCTGATTCACATTCTTTCTCTTCATTTCTTTTTCTTGTCATTTTATCATAATCATTTGGGCGCATAGGGTCATATTCATCCAAAAAATTTTCAAGTACTTCACCACCCAAAAACACGCAGGGCTTAAGTTCCACTTTTTCCTGCTGCAACTAAATAATATTTGACCATATAGCGAAAATGCAATAACTAAATTACTGAAAAAAATTAAGTACTACTGGGAAAAGTAAGGATTCTGTTTAAACTCAAGGTGGAAAATGAGATAAAAAAAGGTTGAGAACTACTGATCCATGAGATTAGTTTAGCTAGGTGTAAAACTTTAATGATAAAAAAATGAAAATGACACCATATATTAAGTTAAGCTATAAACTTACTAATGTTGGTCCTTCATCACGCTTGAGCTTGTTAAAATCAATCACAGGAGCAATAGATGATGCCTTCCTTTTCTCATTTTTCGCTTTTGCTAATGTTGCTTTTTTAGCCTACAAACCACAGACTTTAATCAATGCAGGTTTCAACATGTCTTAACACATACATTATTGTATACCTGTAATTGTGTTTTAAGCATAGCAAAACTAGGAGACCAGCCAACTGCTTTGGTTTGGTTATTTTCCACCCCAAGTCCATCATACAATGACATGATTGAAATGTTTTTAGTGGTTTCAATACAATTAAACACCAAAAAATTAAAATCTGCATACAGAAACACAACATAGTCTACATGTGAACAAACTTATACATGTAAGATTAAAACTAAATTTTTTAGATTTTTAGACTAGCTCTTTTAGGACACATTACCTCATGAGAAGTTTATGTGATAATAAACAAAAATTACCCAGCTCTTTTGAAAAGGCGCAATGCGACAAAACGTAAACCAGAAAGCAGAAACCATAGTTGTAGCAAAAAAGTTAATTTTTAAGTAGTCACGGTTAAACGCACATGACTCCGCGGATTCTTTTAGGTCAGATTTATATGATTTTTTCACAGGTTGCGGATTTGCACTAGAGTATGTTAGTATATTATGTTTACACGAACTTTCTTAAATAAAAACTATCAAACATCCTTATTATTATTCGGGCGCTTTGAGTACACAAAAATACATAAAAGTAGTGGCGTTGGCAATAAAGCAAAACAAAGCCGGACAATGTGCGCAATGGTTGAGTTTAAAGTTGCGGTTTCCGCACGGACATGTGCCATCTTCCGCCGTCGAGTGGGAGCGTCCAAACGTGCACCGGATATAGCTATAGCCTCTTCTTGCCTCCAAGTTGCTATAGCTGCCTATATAAGCTGTACGTTCGAAGCTTGTGAGAGCGAAGGTTGAGGGGTTCCTGTACACGTTCAAGGGATGTTTTGGATTCGTGTGAGATGTTGCTTGGCTCCAATACGGATAGTGTGGATGTTGATGACGTACTGCATGGGGACTGCGTGGTGCTACAATTGTTATAAATCGGCCATTCAACTTTAAATCTACTGATTTAATTGTCTAAGTTGTCTGTTGGCAAATTTACATTTACAGACAACGTATCGGGCACGGATAATGAGCAGAGTTCAAAAACATTCGCAGATTGTTATTTCGTCATGCACACCAAATAACAGCTGTGGAGATGACAAATGCAGTGCAGCGCGCAATTTGATGCAAACAAAAGACACTTTTTATTGGTTCTTCCTGGTCAAGATTCTTTGATTCATGCGACATTTTGTCTGCCAGTCAACGAGACTTCACCAGGGTTTCAAGACCACATCAGGCTTCATCAGCGAGACTTCATCAGGCTCAAATTTTACGTTGGCCACGATGGCCATTATAGGTTCAGCTTAATTTTTTAGGTTTCTTAGTTTGGTTTCCACACTGTAGCCTATACCTTGACTGTAGATATTTGTAGATTTATCGCCAAGGTAAAAAAATCGACTCCGGACCAAATTTTGTTGCGAATAAATCGTGTTTCAGGTATCCCCACTCGATCAAACCAAAACATGAACCCTGTATGTAGGCTATATAACATTACAATAAGTACATTGCAATTCATGACACGCGATCAATCGTCAAACACCCTTCTAAACCCAAAAAATATTTCGTCGCTCGACCATCTCACAATTTTATAGCTGTCAGAACGTTAGGTTGTGTCATAATTTCTTTTGAAAGTATTAGCAAGAATTGGGTAATAAGACAGATCAAAATATGGAATATATAAGGTACCATACAAAATTTGTATTCGGGGTAACAACAGAAGATTTTAACCAATTTCTAAAGTTAATAGCACGCCTAACTGAGAAAGGGGCGTTCCGAAAAGAGCAAAAAAGGTGCAGACGTTTTTTAGACAGAGGTTTCCAAATTGAACGTCGCGACAAACTGCCGCGTCGTTTCCGTAGTGGTGGGGCGTGGCAAGTTTAACTTCAAATAACATTCGCAAAGGCGATTGGCAACAGGCCAAGACGCCTTACCGAGAAAATTTGATCGGAAATCTATATCTTGATACCCCATCGTATTGGGTGGGTGTCATTCAGCTGTTCAATAGTGATGAAAAACGAAGTATTGTTGTAAGTTGAAGTATTGTTGTACTTAAGCAAATCATTACATTCGATTACGTGCTTGCACTATACGATAATGACCGTGAAGATAATTATTGCTTGACAAAAGAAAAAAATTTAATAAATGATGTCATTTTTGGTAAATTGAACAAAGATGTCCTTGTCAGGTTAAATCTGCAGCACACTTATGACAAGGCACAATGGGGAAAAGTGTTGACGGCTTAATGTAGCCATTGTAAACACCTCTGTATGGGCATCCGCAGGCATGTGCCTATTATTGGGACAGGAAGTGGAGACGTCGGAATCTCTTCATAGACCCTGCTGTTCACCATCTTTAATCCTCAGGTTTCTCGCAGTGGACACTTATCATGCCGAGGCCGTATAGACGTCGACATCGTTGTTCTTAACCAAGTTATCGCGCTGGACATCGTGATAAAATCCCTTTCCAGTTTTTTGAGTACAATAAGAACGATAGCCTTGTGGACAGCAGGAAACAACAGATTGATGCGCTTTAATAGCTCCATCATACCCAGGAAGTAGCTCAGTGTCATGTGGTTTTGGTTTTTACACAAGGTTGTGAATACCACCCATGTCATTTACGGACAAAACGATGTGCATAAATTTACTTCATTACGTTTGCTGTATTTCTCTCGGAAGTAGTTTGAAAATGAGAAAATATGGATGTATTTTTGTTAGTAATTTTATGTAGTTGTCAGGGCGTTTAATATGCAGGTTGGAGGAAAAGAAAGCTTATTTTTACTTTCAATTTGCTTTGTGCATGTTACCAGGATCATGACAAAAATAGGAACCGAGTATAAATTTTAACAAATAACTAAGGTGACTCTCGAGTTTGTGTATCTCCCTCCACGTTGTATGAGTATAAATACTATACAGAGGAATCGATATTTATCCTCAGGATACCAGCGACTTCGATAAACAACATTGTATGTGGTCTAAATCCCCCCAAAGCAAGCGTACTAAGTGTATCCTGTCACTCAAACTCCACGACTGAGTAACAAACATCATAATACATATATAACGGACATTAACAGAATTTTCAAATTCCTGAAAACACGTGTATTTAAGGCCTTCATAATAGCAATCATGCAATTACAAACACGTTCAAGCTAACTTTTTGTCTGGATAATATACATTTATTATTCGGTTATCTTTAACTGCTGTTCATTACAACCAAGCAGCACTTTTTAAAAACACGCTGCCCACGGCACAAACCTTACAGAAGTTTATTAAAGCACAGTGCATTTAGAATGCTTCAGTGATTTTCTTTGTTTTATATGCGTATTGTAATTGGTGAGTTGTAAATAGATTTTTAAACGCTAACTAAACATAAATAAAAGTACACAGTAAGAAACAACGTAGGCGCCCCATCAGCTAACATGTGAATAGTTCGAAAGAGTTTTTTCTGATATGTTGTATCCTGACGAAAGCGTTACTCAACAAGCCCACACATATACATACTACTCCATGTATTTGTGATTTTTTAATTTGTCATTTTCTTTGATACAATGACATTTTGCTTAGGATGGAATTCAAAGATGTTCTACCTCCTGGCAATCGATTGTCCCATGGAATCTTGGTCTAATTCCTGAAAACCACGAAATAGGGTCAAATCAACTTCTTTCCATGAATACCATACATTTACCTGTGCAACCTGTACGAGAGAGCATAACGCACAGAACCAGCTAAATAAGCAGTCTTGCATAAAAGAACCCTAAAAATACAAAATTGAAGATATTAGGGCGTTTGTGTTGTTTGTCACATTGTTACTTCAATCCCCCTTTTTTCACGGACGGCTTCCCTGGTTTTTGCCATTTGGTACACTCCAATCGGTCCAAGCATTGAAACACACCCGCAAACAAAACAACTTCCTCGGTCAACTAACTGGGCATTTCGACCTTAAAACGAGATTATTGCTCAAGGTTATACATTTTGTATACGTTTTCCTAATTTCCATATCGCAATAATATTTACCTGCTGTTACACAAGGAACGATAAAAGTAAGAATACACAATGAACAATTATCAA
Source organism: Ascidia mentula (assembly GCF_947561715.1). Classification (NCBI taxonomy): domain Eukaryota; kingdom Metazoa; phylum Chordata; class Ascidiacea; order Phlebobranchia; family Ascidiidae; genus Ascidia; species Ascidia mentula. The sequence goes on along the minus strand of NC_138574.1, from coordinate 6,331,282 downwards.
AGCACCCGCACAAAGTACTCCTCCAAGTTGCCATCTTAGGTGTGGGTATACGTTTATGCTACCATGCAGCAACTAACAGAATTGCGATTGTACAACAGGAAAGCTAGTGATGAAAAGATAACAATAGCGTCATACCCACACGAATTGCAATGTATGATGTGACTGCGTACACCAGGCATTTCGCCTCGCGCGATATAACTATTGCAACATTAAATCCTGTTTCATTGGCAATCAACGAGGTGCGTAAAACAATTTGTTGAAGCCAATAATCTACAATCTTACTATAAGAATTCAACAAAAGCTTTTGGTGGAGCGTTTGTACTCATTTGTTACTGCCCTTCAATTCATCCGAAGCATGTCTTTGCAGAAGCGACAAAAACACAAAAGGGTGCCTTTGGAAGACAATCTAGAATACAATGTCGACTTCTCTTCAATGGTAGTATTTTAAATTTTTGCAAACTAATAAGTCTTTTAGAAAGGCATCGTGCAATTGGTTCGTTATATTTTTTGACAGCGCCGTTGTATTGTACGTTTGACTTTTTAGAAAGCAGATCAATATACAGAGGTGCTATAACGTGTTTTTTTTTCCTAAGATTTGTTGTTTTTGAGAGGAGTGACGGAGAAAATACAATTTATATATTTTGCACCTGCAACGATAGAGTTCCTATTAACCGAAATATACAAACTTTTGTTTACACAAATTCATTTCTGCAGTTCTGTCACGCCCTTCACTTTTACATAGTTTATTGATTTAAATAAACAAATTATTTCAATGAACAGACGCTATAAACAGCACACAACAACCATGTCACAACTTGCAACTCACGTTTGTAATATATAATTTTTTTAAATTTTTCACAGAATTTACTATCGAAAATAGAACACTGCTAATAAAAACAAAAACAACTTAAACTTTTTTAAGATTCACTCTTTATGACTTATTTGCAAAAAAAGGCACAAACAGACTACAAAAAGGGAATTAAACTCTTGCCATTGCCTGACCCGAAGCGCTTGGTGCATCATCGATTTCCTTAATTTAGAAAACATTCGTGATTAAGGTAGACTGTTCAAAATAATTTTTACAAATACTTACCCTAGCCATTTGCACTAAAGCACAAAATGGGCAGAACCAAGAAACGAGACAATCGTTGGTGAAGGTACCCTGTGCAAAGACAAAACAAAATTTACGGAGTTAAAGCAAACTCTTGGCATATTTAGTGTTTTACAAGCATTTAGCAACTCTTACGTCAATTCCTTTCTTTTCTCGTATAGCTTCCCTTGTTTTCGCCCTAAAGTAAATTCCACATGGAGTGAGGGTCACTATGCCACATTTCACACAGGTTCCAAGTTCCATAGATTCAGCATTCTGGCCTGCAAAAAGTGAGTTGCTATGCATATGCGGTATTAGAACACTAGTTTACCTTGGCTTACAATTGGTACAATCATATGTACCCGAATGTTACCTTTTTTACAAACAAAACGGTAGATCATATCTTACCTTGGACTACGCATGGACAGAAATATGCTTTCACGCAAATTCCCATGTTTCCGAAGCATCCACACAATCCGTTCGTAAATTCACCCATTCTGGTTTATTTAATGCCACGCTGGTGTTTAACTGCTGTTATACCTGAAAATACATTCAAAGACAAAGTAATTTTTTGACGGACAAATTGTACATACTTCATGCTTAGTTCGTTAGTACATCTGTCTGCTGTCAGGCAATTTCTCAGCGAGAACCGACGATTTGTTTGCTGTCACATTACAGAGCAACTGTACAATGTATTGTCGAGTGTAAAGTTTCTCGTTACTAAGACAACACAAAGCTTTCCTTTGTGACGTTACGTGCCAGCACATCTGACAGAATGAATTTGTTACAGGTTGAATAGTATCGTGTTATCCGCGTCCAACGCTTCCAACGCTATTTTGTTGCCATGGTTGCTGTTGCTGTTTACCAAGTACCTTTCAACGCCGTAGAAAAGTTTTTTTTACGTCCAGCAACACCACTATGTAGACAAACATACATCAGTAACGTCTTACAATCAAAATGGATGAAAGCCAACCGTACAAAGTTAGTACACAAGGCCCTCAACCTTCTAAAGCAGGGGACCGCGTGGAAAATGGCACGCGTATAACATTGCGTTATGTGTTCAGCGTATATTCGTATAAAAAGTATGCTTTTAAATTAGCAACTGGATGGTACAAAAATATTTTAGTACGTATCCTCATGTGGGTTGTGCACCTCTATTCAATAGCTTCATTCATCAATACAAACCCATTGTATGGGGAGAACCGAGATTACAATGGTAGTTTGTACGATCAAATTCGTATAAACAAACAAAGCAGATATAAAACAAAAAAGAGTCGCCAAAGAGGTATTAATGCATGCACACATTATTAACTTGTTATCGTCTTAACTGCGTCGATACATTACTTCATTTCATCAACCTTCTTGGGTTTAGTGACGACTTGACGACGTGCAACGGATATATTAAATAATAACATATGATTATTGTTGAAATAGAACTTGACTTAGACGCGCAATTGTTCTTCGGTTCATTATGCGCGGCGAAGTCGGCGACGAAATGTTTTTCTTTGCCTCCAGGCATGCTTGCTGCATGGCTTTGTACGTGGCCCTGGTATTGTGGCGCACACGAGCTTGTCAGCTTAGACGGTAGCTCCCAATATTCACTCAAGGTTAATGGGATTGGGTTTATTTTGCGATGAGTGAAGGAAAGCTTTTCTAATTTAAATGTTATTTTTTTCTGTTCTGCTTTTGTCAGTTTTGATTTGCTTAGGTTTCGTCAGGTTTTTCGTCAAATATAGGCTACACGTGCAGTAAATTTTAACATGACTTGTAAAGTTTGCATTGATAAATTTGCTCTAACAAAAGCTAAATTGTCGTTATTTCACTTTAGGTTACCACTACACAAGACAGGGTAGTTATTTTCTGATGGAGGACTCGTCCAAGGAAGTGAAAATTTTCAGATAATGAAGTACGGACCTCACGATTTCGGTCACAGCTGTAAGAAGAAATCAACAAACAATTTTATTTTAGTGGAAATAAAACCAACTCTCCCTGGTAAGTTTTATTTGTAGTTGTGCAACGAGCATTTTTACTTGAAACCATTTCTATTTTTAGGTCCAGCAGGCTTTCTACCGCATAAAGCGAGTTTTCTCGCTTAGCGTATTACTCAATTCTCAACGCCAGTAAGGTAATCACATAAATTGTTATGATTTTTTGCAATATGAACATCTCATATTGTAACAAATGTGAGAATCGCAAAAATGAATGTTTCAGTGAATTTGTTCAAAAAGTTTTGAACCGCAGCCAAATTCTTCTCTATTAAACTTTCAGAATGATATTTTTCCATGTTGGCCTTCATTCGTTTTTGTTTCTGATCTACTTCGCAGTGGTAAAAGGTAAAATACATATGACGCAAGCAACAAATACTTGACATGATAATTAAGTCATAAACAGAGTAATTTAGAGGCCGTTGTTTACCTTGACGTTTATTACAGCGCAAAATGATGCATGTTCTGGCGTGACGTGCAATAATAAAGGTTCTTGTGTGCCCAATTTGGCCTACACCCGAGGATATTGGTGCGAATGTGATGACGGTTGGGCGGGTCAAGAATGTAAACACCGTAAGTGGACTGAGAACGTATTACGACTTATTCGGTATTGTTCTCATTGATTGCGCTCATTAACCTTTCCTTTTTAGCCGAACCCACCGTACAATGTGGTGATGACCAAATCGACGTTGTCATCGACAAGGGTTTGGTCCAAGAGTTGGAAATAGACGACGATGTGCAATATGTGTATTTTGGAATGTCATCTGCTAACAGGCAATGTCGAGCAATAGAACATGGAAATTTATACAAACTTTCTATACGAGCACCTTTCTCAAACTGTGGAACACAAGTTACGGTGCGTACTTTATATTGGATTAAAATACGGTGGAAAGGTATTAGTCACATGCTCTTCTTAAAACGTTGAACGCTTATTATCGCCGTTAATCTCTTATCTAGGTAAAGGTGAAACGTGTACATGTGGTTATTCTCTTAGTTAGACTGCACACAAACTCATCACCACAAATATTTTTAATTTCAGCAAAGGAGACCCGGCGATGATTACACGTTCAGCAACACCGTAGTTTGGAATCGCGAGATTCATAATCCACAAAATCTCATTGACCGCAAACTGGTTTTACTGGATTTTAAGTGCATTTACGAAGACACCTATACCGTTTCTGGGCCGCCTATACTACCTACTTTGAAGTGAGTTGATTATGTAACATTCTTAACGGGTGAGATTTGATAGCCGGCATAAAAATAAACAAGCGTCGGCAATTTTAGGGATATTATTACTGGTGGTTACTTACTTGCCTTCGCTTTGACATTAGTCGTAAATTACGCAATTGACCTCGGCATACGCAACCGAGGAACAACTCCCCTGTAGGGCACTTTGAAGCACGCTGTTGGTCGTTCAAAGCAAGAACCTGTGAAACCGGTTTTGGTTTGCTGCCATTTTACCCCTAGCGTCCTAAACAAGTGGGAATTAAATCGAATGTCTCTTGAAAATTAAGATAAAAAAATTCTAAATGCCAAAAAATAATTTAACCAATTCAACCAGATTCAATACTTAAAATTTGCACAAAGAAAAAACTTATCATCTGTACACTGTTTGAGAACAACAACTATTGACTATTTTTAACTGTCAATTAAAAAGCTAAAAATATTTTATTACAAAACGCAAGCATTTTTTTATTCAAATCGTAAGTTGTGTATATATAGACTGGACGAGCGACAACATCCAGGTAAAGTAAGATAAGATCGGTCAGTTTGCCGTCGGCACCATTAAGATTTTAGCGTGAAATTCCGCTATTTTGTTTTTACCATCAATGTGCATGATTTAAACTTAACTCTCAGAGGCAGTTTGGTGATGCATACATATGCCATGCAATACAAAACAACGGGAAAGTTTTACCGCAACACACCTCCACTTGAAAATAAAACCCGCGTTTAAGTCTTTGACGTTTTCGTCTCACCTTCGTTTAATTTACTCAGGTGATCTCAACACAATCGTTATTAGTTTGTTTCGTCGCGTTTGAAGTTAGGCAGAAAGCCGTATTTGGTGTCTCTAATATTTAACATTTTTGTCAATAAAAATGCAGTACCATTGGATTTGTAAATATAATAGTAAACCTAACAACTTTAACATAAAAACACTATTTCTATCCATTCTTGGAGGATGCGTGTTTGAAGCGCCCTGCTGATTCTTGCCTCAGAAATAGTTTTTAGATTTTTTGGACCAACCATTTTGCTTGCTGCACTATTAGCCTTTTTATTTCAAGAAAATGTTTTTTTTTATTCAGTGTTCTGAAATTTGCAACGGAACAAGGAAAGTTTGAAGTAAGAATGAAGTTATTTGATGACAATAGTTACACACCGGATCACGAATACACGCAGGCACCCACAATTGCCATTGGAACATACGTTTACGTGCAAGTAAATAAAAGAGTTTGTTCAAAAGATTTTTAGCAGTAATGAATAAACGTTGTTGAAACATTGACAGGTTGAACTCGCATTCGCCAAAGACTCGAGCTTAGTTGTAACAATGGATCGTTGTTTTGCTTCGCAATCCAGCGACCCTGCAGATCCTATTTCAACAAAGCATTTGCTTATTATTGACAGGTTACAGCTGTTTATTTTTTGCATTAATACTCCTAAATCGCCCTTTTCTCTGACGGGAGAATCACATCTAATTATCTTTTTATGCAATGAAACTAATCAGCAAAAAAACAATCGCAAAATTAGTTGGGAACAAGCTTATATTTTTATGAAATATTTTTTGTTTTCATTTCAAAAAGGTGTGCCACGCCAAATGATACCACTGTTCAAATACGCTACAATGGCGAAACAACTGAGGGTCAGTTTAAATTTCAAATGTTTAAATGGCGCTGGAGTGCTGATGATGTGTATTTACATTGCGAAGTTGACATCTGCAACAAAACGAGAGAAACATGTACAGGAGAAAGGGTTTGTAAAAATCAACAGTAATATGATACTATAACGTATTTCGAGTAATTACACTCGTTACACATATTTGACCATTTAAATTTAGTCACAGTTATCCGTTCGAGCCAGTAGTTGTTACAGATGTTTTACAAAATCTTCCCATCAAGTGTAAATCATAAAAGGTTTTTTTAATCACATAAATATATAAGTTTTACAGAAAAAAAAATAGTAACAAGATCAGATAGTGTAAATTTTTGAACTGGTTTACTTTGACCTTTAAATACAATCTGATAAAGTCTGCTTCCTTGTGCGTACTTTCAGCTTTTATCGTACTCCTATGTTTAAATGTCAGTTGGAATTTGACGCAGACAACCGCCTACGGGTAAAATACAAACCAGTTTTGGTCCCAAAACTTTAATCGCTTCATAATAACTCAGTGAACTGAACCTCTACATGATAACCGCAATATGTATAACCCAACTTTTCAATAGGTTAACTGCAAGGGTGAAGTGGATTTTCGAAGAAAAAGAGACCTTCCCTCACACGAAGGGGTGTATGATTCAAAATACATTCCAAATATTGGTCACACAGTCACACAGGGCCCAATTCAAGTTTACTTTGAGGATATTCCATCAAACGCTGCAGAGTCGACTGACCAACAAAACGGTAAGCTTACTCAATAATATTCTCGTAACCTAGTTAATGTATCATTTAATTTCATATGTCACGAATAAAAGCGAGTTATGTACAAGTTAAGCATGTTTATTTTGTACTTGTTGCAGTGGATTTCACCCTCGTCGCTCTAGGCTTGTTCTGTGGCCTTGTGCTTGTTATGCTTGGCGTGATTGCGGCTGTTATCATAAGAAAAAGACAAACCCGAAAGAAAATTGCGGTTAGCAAGCGATCAACTCAACAACTTACTTCCCTTAAGTTTTCAACAGAGTCGTTTTGATGTCAACACCATCGATTTAATACTGTGTTAACTTTTATCAGCAAGTGCACCTTCAAGTTGTTTTTGACGTTTTTAGAGATTATGTTTGTTTGATTCTTTTGCACGTGTCTGCTTTTCGCTTTGTTCATGTTTTTAACTTTATTCGGTGATGCTGCTGAGTGTTTGGATGCGCAATAAATATTCTATTTCGAAATACTTCAGTATTTAGCTAGGTCTGCCCTGTTTTGCTTGTTCTGATGAAGAGCATTCTGCAAATTCAAACAATCCTCACTTTTTATTTTCCTCCGGTTCGCTGTTGAGCTCAATTAATAGAAATTAGTTCCCGAATTAGTTGACATGTACATTCACCACATCTTTGAATGCAATCTACGTGTATTTCGCATAGCAAGGAACTAACTGGTTACACATAAACTATGCAGAAGCAAAATGTAAAAAAAGACGAAACTCATTGTCAAGGAAAGTCCAAGTAACAGTCACTGACACATGGTAGGATGTGGCAACTGCACTATATTCGTTTTCAGTTTTAAGTTGCAAAACGTTTAAGGTTGGGATGGAGATAGGCATTCACTTGCGGCACACTGGCACGTCACAATAACTTCATGCAACCGATTAACAACACTTCCATCGTCACAATGTAGTGAAACGTCAATTACATCAACTTGAGAGGGCGAGCAACAGCTACATTGCTTCTTCATGGATTTTAGTGTCGTTGAATAACTAAAAAAACAAAACAATGTTTAAATGCACAAAAAGATACCACATACCGGAGTTCAGTTTTTTACATAATTTATGTGACAATTTATCTTTCCAAAATCTTACGTGGTGCTTGAAGTACATTCGCCAATACACTGCGTCATGTTTATTAGAACGTTGCTCGAACAACCATCTTCTTGCAAGTAAACGCTTTCAACCACTTCGGGCTTGCAACTTTCCGTTTGTGGAAGGTTACATTCATAACAACAGCCATTGGGATGTACTGTAAATATAAAACATGCATTTAGTCTTCGATTCGCAGTGATAGAAAAAGTTTTGTAGTCTCAGCCACACTAATTCTGAGAAGATGGGTTGGAATTACTTTTAAATTTCCCAAAACATTTTTGACTAAATGTATTGTGACTGGACACTGTTGTATCATAATTAACTGTGGGTGGAACGCTCTTAATTTCTGCGGCTTAACGTCTTTACGTGATTTGAACTCTGGCGGGCATTCCTCAGGCATTGGCGGGCAGCTTAATGTGGTGCACATCAGTGTCGGCTTGTTTTCAATCAACTCGCAAAAGCAGCTTGAGCATTCATTCATTTCCACTTCAGATCCAACCTAAAGTCGGCATTTGGTTTACGACAAGCCGATTGTTACGTTAATATCCTAGTACGTCACAAAGAACAGGCTTACCGCGATTTCGGTGTTGTTGGTGACGCATTTATCTACGACGCATTCATACTTCGAACATCCGCACTTCTCGTCTGTGCTTATAATGGTCAAACTTTCACCCTTGACAAAGTATTAGGATTGTAACTCAGCTTTCGAAAAAGCAATAAAAAGCAATTTTACAGTAAAAACAACTTTTTTGCAACATTGTAACATGTTTCCAATTAAGAAAGTAAGAAATTTATGTACATTCTACTAATAAACGTTTGTGCTTGACATTACATTACGGCACCAACCAGCCCTGAGGGAAAACAACACGATACGCGCACAACGCTGAACAAAAGTTAATCAGAAACATGCTAAGTGAAGTTACCAGGCGACATGTAGGCACAGGGTCACATTCACGACACTGGCATGTCTGCGTACGTCCACAACAAGAAGTCATGTTTCCGCTGACGAGTAACTCATATTCACTTGGACATTCAACGATGGACGGACATAAACTCGAGTCGCATTCTGCAATGAACAAGGGTTATTGTGATGGAGTGAAACCATATAAGAAGTATGTTTCTTTGTTTGCATAATATATTCTTATGGGCAAAGAACTTGGAGCATTTGATCTCAAACATAAATGCCAGAGGTACGAATTTGGTAACTAACATTGCACTGATGATAAACATCGGCGTATTTGAAACATCTGCACAATGCTAGTTGAACAATTCATCGAACTGACATTTATTTTCAACTTTACTTTTCTTCGCTGCAATTTTTATTGCGCATGAAGCTTGCGTCGGGCGACAAAAAATACTTAGACATACATACTAACCTACAAGTGGATACTATCAAATTTGATTGAAATAATACGAAATCTTACCACAAGTTACAGTTTCGCAACAGGCTCCGGGAACTTTGCTGGCCACAAGCACTTGATAATTTTCACAAATTGGTTCGACCACTTCACACAGAGAAGGTTGACATACTGCATAATATGAAAACTCATCAAAAAACTATTTACATTATTTTTTTTACGCATTTTACCGCAGGTGGTCACGGTGCAGCAGCTGTTCTGTGGGTCACTAATGTTGACTGATGCCATCGGAGCTTCGCAGGTTGTGTCACTTGGTGGGCAAGAAGATGGATCACATGCTTGGAGGTGAAAAGAAATACAAAATAAATTGGCCTACATTTGTTAAGATAAGCAAAAATTTCAAAGGAAAGAGAGGGATAGTTATCTCATTAAGTATCATATTCTCAGGATACAGGGAAGTTTTAGAACCCTGTAACCCGTTTAATATATATTTGATAAAGATGTTTCAGATGCAAAAACACAAAACAAAATCCGTTACCATACCTAAGATATCCACGTATACAGGCACGGTTTAAAAGCAATGTTTTTGTACAGCTAAAAATGTAACGAGTAACCCATCTTTCCCGAATGCGTAACAGATTATTTACGTCAGGTGACGTACCACACTCGTAAGTTGGACAACAGCTTCCTTGAATGAAACTGGTGGCAAGTGTCGTTCCTTCTTTGCAGTCAGGTATTGCTGGAACATAGCCACAATCAGCTTCCACGTCACAAGGTACGCAATCAACGGTGGGACAACATTCAGTGGAGTTGCGAGATTGTACAGGCTTTTCTCCAGCCTCACACACGACCTAAGAGTTTAATTCACATTACGAACGTATCAAATTCAGTTACACAAAACCACGTACATAAGGCAAAGCGCACAATTTCGCATTGCATAGGACACGACCGTCGTTGTAGCAAGTACACGTCACACACGGGTCTTCATTCAAGAACCATTCTTCATTTAACTTGCGAGGGATATTTTCAGAGTCCACGCAAACAGCTTTAATAAAAGAAAAACCCAACATGTAACAAAGAAATATGCCGTTTAGAAACGAGCATACTGAAAGCAATTGACAAACAGTTACACAAACATTATAAAAACTTACGGCATTCCTCCAGAGTAATGCATTGTCCATTGCTTAAAACTTGGCCAACGGGACAGAAACATCCACTTTGGGTGTTACATTCACTGTTGTTAAAAGGTGACTCACAGGTGTGTATGCATTCAGAAGAACACTCTCGATATTCGAATGGTTTCGGACAAACCATTGCTAAACATATGGATGATTACATATACCAATACGAAATACAATTTATTCAACTTGAAACAAATTTGTTTCAAGTAATCAACATGCTAATAAGTCACTTACGACAAGTGACTTCGTTTCTCCAGTTTATGCAGATATCTTCCCTGTTACACGCCTCTGCATACGCTGCAATAGCATCGCAGCCGCCAGAACCGGAACAAATATCGTATTTGCAGGACGAATAAAATACTGCCGGATCGACAACCATATGGCATTCCTGAAAGAGCAAAAATATGCTCTTTACAAAAAACAAACAGATCAGTAAGCAATATTCTTTCTTTATTATATATCGGCTGTCGAGCATCAAAGGGTCTTAATAACTTGTTTAAAATAATGGCTAATTTCTTTAACCTCAAATATATTTGTTTCGAGAATATCACAAATGGTTGTATCCGCATCGTCACTGCAGCAATCTGGTTCTCCTGGAGTGCACGATCCTGTGTCAGGTGTACAATTTGAATCGTTGTAACCATCTTTAAACCAGCTAAATCCGAAATCATTTGGATCTTTTGTATAATTGCCATCTTCCTTCTTAAAGTCATCGTCTGGGTTTTGGTTGCAGTTTCCTAAACAAACGATTTGATAACATTGCTTTTATAAACGGTTTGTAATCATAATTTTCCCTGTAACCCGATTAATATATATTTGATAAAGATGTTTCAGATGCAAAAACACAAAAACAAAATCCGTTATCATACCTAAGCTATCCACGTATACAGGCACGGTTTAAAAGCAATCTTTTTGCACAGCTAAAAATGTAACGAGTATGTAACTCATCTTTCCCGAGTGCGCAATAAATTATTTAAATATTTTTTTTTATAATAATTTTTAAATATTTACCGCAAAGTCCTTCAGTTTTGTTGAAATAATGAAATATTGGTAACTTGATAGCAAATCCGTGGTTGTATTCATCAAATTCAACATATAATCCAATCACGTCGACTGTTAGTACAAGCCTTTGTAATCTTAACTCAACAACAAATCCATGCTGTCTTAGTGGCAAAGTTGCATTTTCGCCATCCATTGTCACCTGTATTTGTCACATTTAGATCCTATGGGCTAAAATTTGACCACCATATTCTATCTCACCTGCTGATTGAGCATGAGAGTTACCTCATGTCCACCATAGATTACCGTTACTGCCTTTGTGCAGGATGTAACAGGGTCAACGGTACAAGGTTCGTTGTGGCCAAGCACTTCAAAATTATTACCTTCTATCGGTTTGGAAAGCACGTATGTGCAATTACCTTGGAATGGGAAATATTTTTCATCGAAGGTACTGTAATGAGGGTCACCCCAACCAATGCAAGTGCCTGCTCAAAAACATAAAATGATGCAGGTTTGATTGGGTTTACATCAAACAGTGTGTGAGAGACCTTTCTAAATGTATTAAATATAACTTACACTCCTCGCATTCTTCAGGAGCTTTACACTCGTTGCCATCAAGGACTTGACCTTCGGGGCAGAAACATCCAGAAACACATTCCTGTTCACAATCCCGTTCAATCTCGTACTTCGTCTTTGTCATCATATTTTGGCAGGTAATGGGACAAGCAGAATGACATTCGTGCCATATTTCACCGGGCGGGCAGAGTGGTTCTGTCGTTAAAAAGATCAAAACAATAGTACTGTGTTTTTTATGAGCAATATATGACGTCAATAAATAATCGGACTCGAGAAAACTTTCTGTTTGGGCACACCCCTGCTCTGTAATAGCCTACAGCAGTGGTTATCAAACTTTTGAAGCACAAAAAAAATCAAAAAAAAATTGCGGAAAACTTACAAGAAAAACAAACTTGCTTTACAAAATTTTGTTCTGCTTTTAATCAGAGCATAACATACCCTGTTTTACTGCAATCATTTCTGACTGTGGTGTAACAATTAAACGTCGTAATAATCAATTTTTGCGACCCAAAACTTACAGTCTGGCGACCCAAAAGTGGGTCGTGAGCCACCATTTGCGGACCCCTGGTCCAATAGATAGTGCGCAATCAATTATTTTTTATATACGAATAGTTTAATTTCCAAAATTCCAAAAACTTTAGGGCCACACAGTTTGAGAAACACTGGCCTGCAGTTTATATCATGCCGCATACCACATTCCATGTTGTATCTCCACGATTGTTCCACAGGTTTTCCAAGATGTCTTTGGCATGATTCTACGTACTGGGCCAACACTGCACATTGACATTCCTCATCCTCCATGGACGAGTTTGCATAGCACTCACATAGAGATGCTATACAAACTGGGTAAAATTCTTCGACAGGAAGTAGTGTATGGCAATCCGAAAACACACTATTGCTGTAAATAAACATGTCGTAACCAATTGCGCAAAATATACTGCAAATAAATACAAGTTTAAAAATCGAACAACCTCAACTGATCGCAAGTGACAAGAGCATCTTGCTTCTGTTGTTCTGTGCAAACTGGCAACTCATCGCAAGATTCGCCGACAACAGCCCAAGAATTGGCAAACACTTGTATTGATTCAGCTTGTTGCCCATTTGGCATTTCTAATTCATCATCCAGGTTATTGTTCGCGTTCGAGCAGAGTCCGCAAAGTTTTCCTGTAAATTACGCGACAAGTGTATTGAAATAAGAGTCTACTACATGGAAGTGTTGTTTTGCAGGGAAAATGTAGCGAAGTTAGGTTTTCGCACTGTGCATTAATAAACAAATAACTGACCTTACAATTACATGGACATAAGTTGTACATGCGGTATATTGCGTAAAAATGCGTAAATACCTGTCAGTGTTTTGTCAACAACAGTTCTCGCATGCTGAGTTCTTGGATTCCATGTAATGTAAAAGTGGTCTGTTTTAACCACCACTTCTCCGCCAACATACGCAATGTTGATGCGTTTCCTTTTAATAATATGATGTTATTGGAATAGTAACATGTGGTGCAAATGAATTACCCTTGGCGCTCAAAGATGGCATTGATTTTCGGTAGATATCTCAACCTGTAGGCGTGTCCATTGAGTTTGACATAAAAACGACTCGGCAAAATAATCGTATAAGATCCAATCGTAATGTCCAAAAACTTTCTGCAATACTGTTTTCCACCAACCGTGATACAATCCAAGGAAACTGAAGCAAAAAAATAATTGTAAGGTTAAAGTTCAGGAGGGCATGAGGCAGTGCAATCACACATCGGTATCAGGATATTGTCCAAACGTCAACAAAATGCCTGGTAGCCTGCATGAATATTAAAAATACCTTTTCGTTTTGTGCCCACTAACCTTCGCGGCTACTTTGAACCTCCCGATGGGAGTGCATTATCACGTACAATTTATCCACAAAGGATTGTTTAACCCAATGCAAGTACCACAAGAGATATATCATGAATTGACAATATATAACATACCAACAACTTCAAACGTATGGTTGAAACAGTCCTTAACAACAGTGTGGGCGCAGACGTCATGCGAAAATGCAAGACCGTCAAATGTCAGAAAACTATCTCCCGAAAACATAATACATTCCGAGTCACAGGTGTCGACATCACAACTCCATTTACCGCTTTCCAAACACAAACAGCTTTCACACTCCTATAAACGAAGAACAAATGACTGAGAGCTTACAAAATAATTAACTCAATACAACCTACATTTTTCAATACATGATAACCACCGACAGGATAAAAGGACCCTTCAAACGTACACCCAGGCAAGGGCGTAGTAACTTCAGAGGAAACAGAAGTTGATCTAGTAGTTGTGTATGGAAGCGTGCAAGTAGTCTCGTTCATGAATACGTGGTCACGAACACAAATGACGCGGAAGCACGTACCTTCAACAATTACAACTCCGACGGCAAATTGCAAACCGTTGTATATGCACCCCCTTGTACCTGTCGTTGTTTCTACATGGGATGTAGTGGTTTCGGTTGTTGTAGTAGAAACTTCGGTGCTAGTTGGAGTCGTGCAAATGGTTCGTGTATCTAAAACACCATCCCTAACGCAAATGACTAAATGACAAACGTCAATTTCAACCACATCTCCGATGTTCATTTCTTTTCCATCAATTTCGCAACCTGCCTTCGGTGTTGTGGATTCAGTTGATGTCGTTGGAGTGGTGCAGGTGGTCTCGTTCCTAATGACGTGGTCACGGAAACAAACCACTTTGTAACATACGCCATCCACGATTACAACCCCGACGGCAACCTGCACACCGTTGTATAGACATCCCATTGTAGCTGTCGTTGTTGTTACAGAATAGGTGGTGGGTTCAGCAGTTGAACTGGGAGCTATGCTGCTACTTTCAGTCTTGCAGATGGTTCGTGTTTCCACAATACCATCTTTAACACAAACTGCTAGGTGACAATTATCAATTTCAACCACATCTCCGATGTTCATTTCTTTTCCATCAATTTCGCAACCTGCCTTCGGTGTTGTAGATTCAGTTGATGTCGTTGGAGTGGTGCAGGTGGTCTCGTTCCTAATGACGTGGTCACGGAAACAAACCACTTTGTAACATACGCCATCTACGATTACAACTCCGACGGCAACCTGCACACCGTTGTGTAGACATCCCCCTGTACCTGCCGTTGTATCAACAGAAGGTGTGGTGCACGTGTTTACAGTTTCGTAAACACCGTCTTTTAGGCACAACGCAGTGTGACAAGCATCGATTATAATCTCTGACCCTTCTGCGACTGGTACTCCATTTATTACACATGCTGATGGGGTGGTGGGTTCTTCGCTTGAAGGCGTTGTTGGCGAAGTTTGCGAAGTGGTGCACGTGCTGACATTTCTAATGGTTTCCTTGCCAACGCACACCAACTTGTAACATGTTTCCTCAACAATTACTTCGCCGATCTCGTACATTTTATCGTTGTATGTGCAGCTTAGGATAGTCGGAGTGGTAGTAGACGGTTCCTCGGTGCTAATGGGAGTCGTGCAGATGGTTCGTGTTTCTGAAACACCATCCTTAATGCAAATAACTAGGTGACAAACGTCAATTTCAACCACATCTCCGATGTTCATTTCTTTTCCATCAATTTCGCAACCTGCCTTCGGTGTTGTGGATTCAGTTGATGTCGTTGGAGTGGTGCAGGTGGTCTCGTTCCTAATGACGTGGTCACGGAAACAAACCACTTTGTAACATACGCCATCTACGATTACAACTCCGACGGCAACCTGCACACCGTTGTGTAGACATCCCCCTGTACCTGCCGTTGTATCAACAGGAGGTGTGGAGCACGTGTTTACAGTTTCGTAAACACCGTCTTTTAGACACAACGCAGTGTGACAAGCATCGATTATAATCTCTGACCCTTCTGCGACTGGTACTCCATTTATTACACATGCTGATGGGGTGGTGGGTTCTTCGCTTGAAGGCGTTGTTGGCGAAGTTTGCGAAGTGGTGCACGTGCTGACATTTCTAATGGTTTCCTTGCCAACGCACACCAACTTGTAACATGTTTCCTCAACAATTACTTCGCCGATCTCGTACATTTTATCGTTGTATGTGCAGCTTAGGATAGTCGGAGTGGTAGTAGACGGTTCCTCGGTGCTAATGGGAGTCGTGCAGATGGTTCGTGTTTCTGAAACACCATCCTTAATGCAAATAACTAGGTGACAAACGTCAATTTCAACCACATCTCCGATGTTCATTTCTTTTCCATCAATTTCGCAACCTGCCTTCGGTGTTGTAGATTCAGTTGATGTCGTTGGAGTGGTGCAGGTGGTCTCGTTCCTAATGACGTGGTCACGGAAACAAACCACTTTGTAACATACGCCATCTACGATTACAACTCCGACGGCAACCTGCACACCGTTGTGTAGACATCCCCCTGTACCTGCCGTTGTATCAACAGGAGGTGTGGAGCACGTGTTTACAGTTTCGTAAACACCGTCTTTTAGGCACAACGCAGTGTGACAAGCATCGATTATAATCTCTGACCCTTCTGCGACTGGTACTCCATTTATTACACATGCTGATGGGGTGGTGGGTTCTTCGCTTGAAGGCGTTGTTGGCGAAGTTTGCGAAGTGGTGCACGTGCTGACATTTCTAATGGTTTCCTTGCCAACGCACACCAACTTGTAACATGTTTCCTCAACAATTACTTCGCCGATCTCGTACATTTTATCGTTGTATGTGCAGCTTAGGATAGTCGGAGTGGTAGTAGACGGTTCCTCGGTGCTAATGGGAGTCGTGCAGATGGTTCGTGTTTCTGAAACACCATCCTTAATGCAAATAACTAGGTGACAAACGTCAATTTCAACCACATCTCCGATGTTCATTTCTTTTCCATCAATTTCGCAACCTGCCTTCGGTGTTGTGGATTCAGTTGATGTCGTTGGAGTGGTGCAGGTGGTCTCGTTCCTAATGACGTGGTCACGGAAACAAACCACTTTGTAACATACGCCATCTACGATTACAACTCCGACGGCAACCTGCACACCGTTGTGTAGACATCCCCCTGTACCTGCCGTTGTATCAACAGAAGGTGTGGTGCACGTGTTTACAGTTTCGTAAACACCGTCTTTTAGACACAACGCAGTGTGACAAGCATCGATTATAATCTCTGACCCTTCTGCGACTGGTACTCCATTTATTACACATGCTGATGGGGTGGTGGGTTCTTCGCTTGAAGGCGTTGTTGGCGAAGTTTGCGAAGTGGTGCACGTGCTGACATTTCTAATGGTTTCCTTGCCAACGCACACCAACTTGTAACATGTTTCCTCAACAATTACTTCGCCGATCTCGTACATTTTATCGTTGTATGTGCAGCTTAGGATAGTCGGAGTGGTAGTAGACGGTTCCTCGGTGCTAATGGGAGTCGTGCAGATGGTTCGTGTTTCTGAAACACCATCCTTAATGCAAATAACTAGGTGACAAACGTCAATTTCAACCACATCTCCGATGTTCATTTCTTTTCCATCAATTTCGCAACCTGCCTTCGGTGTTGTGGATTCAGTTGATGTCGTTGGAGTGGTGCAGGTGGTCTCGTTCCTAATGACGTGGTCACGGAAACAAACCACTTTGTAACATACGCCATCTACGATTACAACTCCGACGGCAACCTGCACACCGTTGTGTAGACATCCCCCTGTACCTGCCGTTGTATCAACAGAAGGTGTGGTGCACGTGTTTACAGTTTCGTAAACACCGTCTTTTAGACACAACGCAGTGTGACAAGCATCGATTATAATCTCTGACCCTTCTGCGACTGGTACTCCATTTATTACACATGCTGATGGGGTGGTGGGTTCTTCGCTTGAAGGCGTTGTTGGCGAAGTTTGCGAAGTGGTGCACGTGCTGACATTTCTAATGGTTTCCTTGCCAACGCACACCAACTTGTAACATGTTTCCTCAACAATTACTTCGCCGATCTCGTACATTTTATCGTTGTATGTGCAGCTTAGGATAGTCGGAGTGGTAGTAGACGGTTCCTCGGTGCTAATGGGAGTCGTGCAGATGGTTCGTGTTTCTGAAACACCATCCTTAATGCAAATAACTAGGTGACAAACGTCAATTTCAACCACATCTCCGATGTTCATTTCTTTTCCATCAATTTCGCAACCTGCCTTCGGTGTTGTAGATTCAGTTGATGTCGTTGGAGTGGTGCAGGTGGTCTCGTTCCTAATGACGTGGTCACGGAAACAAACCACTTTGTAACATACGCCATCTACGATTACAACTCCGACGGCAACCTGCACACCGTTGTGTAGACATCCCCCTGTACCTGCCGTTGTATCAACAGGAGGTGTGGAGCACGTGTTTACAGTTTCGTAAACACCGTCTTTTAGGCACAACGCAGTGTGACAAGCATCGATTATAATCTCTGACCCTTCTGCGACTGGTACTCCATTTATTACACATGCTGATGGGGTGGTGGGTTCTTCGCTTGAAGGCGTTGTTGGCGAAGTTTGCGAAGTGGTGCACGTGCTGACATTTCTAATGGTTTCCTTGCCAACGCACACCAACTTGTAACATGTTTCCTCAACAATTACTTCGCCGATCTCGTACATTTTATCGTTGTATGTGCAGCTTAGGATAGTCGGAGTGGTAGTAGACGGTTCCTCGGTGCTAATGGGAGTCGTGCAGATGGTTCGTGTTTCTGAAACACCATCCTTAATGCAAATAACTAGGTGACAAACGTCAATTTCAACCACATCTCCGATGTTCATTTCTTTTCCATCAATTTCGCAACCTGCCTTCGGTGTTGTGGATTCAGTTGATGTCGTTGGAGTGGTGCAGGTGGTCTCGTTCCTAATGACGTGGTCACGGAAACAAACCACTTTGTAACATACGCCATCTACGATTACAACTCCGACGGCAACCTGCACACCGTTGTGTAGACATCCCCCTGTACCTGCCGTTGTATCAACAGAAGGTGTGGTGCACGTGTTTACAGTTTCGTAAACACCGTCTTTTAGACACAACGCAGTGTGACAAGCATCGATTATAATCTCTGACCCTTCTGCGACTGGTACTCCATTTATTACACATGCTGATGGGGTGGTGGGTTCTTCGCTTGAAGGCGTTGTTGGCGAAGTTTGCGAAGTGGTGCACGTGCTGACATTTCTAATGGTTTCCTTGCCAACGCACACCAACTTGTAACATGTTTCCTCAACAATTACTTCGCCGATCTCGTACATTTTATCGTTGTATGTGCAGCTTAGGATAGTCGGAGTGGTAGTAGACGGTTCCTCGGTGCTAATGGGAGTCGTGCAGATGGTTCGTGTTTCTGAAACACCATCCTTAATGCAAATAACTAGGTGACAAACGTCAATTTCAACCACATCTCCGATGTTCATTTCTTTTCCATCAATTTCGCAACCTGCCTTCGGTGTTGTGGATTCAGTTGATGTCGTTGGAGTGGTGCAGGTGGTCTCGTTCCTAATGACGTGGTCACGGAAACAAACCACTTTGTAACATACGCCATCTACGATTACAACTCCGACGGCAACCTGCACACCGTTGTGTAGACATCCCCCTGTACCTGCCGTTGTATCAACAGAAGGTGTGGTGCACGTGTTTACAGTTTCGTAAACACCGTCTTTTAGACACAACGCAGTGTGACAAGCATCGATTATAATCTCTGACCCTTCTGCGACTGGTACTCCATTTATTACACATGCTGATGGGGTGGTGGGTTCTTCGCTTGAAGGCGTTGTTGGCGAAGTTTGCGAAGTGGTGCACGTGCTGACATTTCTAATGGTTTCCTTGCCAACGCACACCAACTTGTAACATGTTTCCTCAACAATTACTTCGCCGATCTCGTACATTTTATCGTTGTATGTGCAGCTTAGGATAGTCGGAGTGGTAGTAGACGGTTCCTCGGTGCTAATGGGAGTCGTGCAGATGGTTCGTGTTTCTGAAACACCATCCTTAATGCAAATAACTAGGTGACAAACGTCAATTTCAACCACATCTCCGATGTTCATTTCTTTTCCATCAATTTCGCAACCTGCCTTCGGTGTTGTGGATTCAGTTGATGTCGTTGGAGTGGTGCAGGTGGTCTCGTTCCTAATGACGTGGTCACGGAAACAAACCACTTTGTAACATACGCCATCTACGATTACAACTCCGACGGCAACCTGCACACCGTTGTGTAGACATCCCCCTGTACCTGCCGTTGTATCAACAGAAGGTGTGGTGCACGTGTTTACAGTTTCGTAAACACCGTCTTTTAGACACAACGCAGTGTGACAAGCATCGATTATAATCTCTGACCCTTCTGCGACTGGTACTCCATTTATTACACATGCTGATGGGGTGGTGGGTTCTTCGCTTGAAGGCGTTGTTGGCGAAGTTTGCGAAGTGGTGCACGTGCTGACATTTCTAATGGTTTCCTTGCCAACGCACACCAACTTGTAACATGTTTCCTCAACAATTACTTCGCCGATCTCGTACATTTTATCGTTGTATGTGCAGCTTAGGATAGTCGGAGTGGTAGTAGACGGTTCCTCGGTGCTAATGGGAGTCGTGCAGATGGTTCGTGTTTCTGAAACACCATCCTTAATGCAAATAACTAGGTGACAAACGTCAATTTCAACCACATCTCCGATGTTCATTTCTTTTCCATCAATTTCGCAACCTGCCTTCGGTGTTGTAGATTCAGTTGATGTCGTTGGAGTGGTGCAGGTGGTCTCGTTCCTAATGACGTGGTCACGGAAACAAACCACTTTGTAACATACGCCATCTACGATTACAACTCCGACGGCAACCTGCACACCGTTGTGTAGACATCCCCCTGTACCTGCCGTTGTATCAACAGGAGGTGTGGAGCACGTGTTTACAGTTTTGTAAACACCGTCTTTTAGGCACAACGCAGTGTGACAAGCATCGATTATAATCTCTGACCCTTCTGCGACTGGTACTCCATTTATTACACATGCTGATGGGGTGGTGGGTTCTTCGCTTGAAGGCGTTGTTGGCGAAGTTTGCGAAGTGGTGCACGTGCTGACATTTCTAATGGTTTCCTTGCCAACGCACACCAACTTGTAACATGTTTCCTCAACAATTACTTCGCCGATCTCGTACATTTTATCGTTGTATGTGCAGCTTAGGATAGTCGGAGTGGTAGTAGACGGTTCCTCGGTGCTAATGGGAGTCGTGCAGATGGTTCGTGTTTCTGAAACACCATCCTTAATGCAAATAACTAGGTGACAAACGTCAATTTCAACCACATCTCCGATGTTCATTTCTTTTCCATCAATTTCGCAACCTGCCTTCGGTGTTGTGGATTCAGTTGATGTCGTTGGAGTGGTGCAGGTGGTCTCGTTCCTAATGACGTGGTCACGGAAACAAACCACTTTGTAACATACGCCATCTACGATTACAACTCCGACGGCAACCTGCACACCGTTGTGTAGACATCCCCCTGTACCTGCCGTTGTATCAACAGGAGGTGTGGAGCACGTGTTTACAGTTTCGTAAACACCGTCTTTTAGGCACAACGCAGTGTGACAAGCATCGATTATAATCTCTGACCCTTCTGCGACTGGTACTCCATTTATTACACATGCTGATGGGGTGGTGGGTTCTTCGCTTGAAGGCGTTGTTGGCGAAGTTTGCGAAGTGGTGCACGTGCTGACATTTCTAATGGTTTCCTTGCCAACGCACACCAACTTGTAACATGTTTCCTCAACAATTACTTCGCCGATCTCGTACATTTTATCGTTGTATGTGCAGCTTAGGATAGTCGGAGTGGTAGTAGACGGTTCCTCGGTGCTAATGGGAGTCGTGCAGATGGTTCGTGTTTCTGAAACACCATCCTTAATGCAAATAACTAGGTGACAAACGTCAATTTCAACCACATCTCCGATGTTCATTTCTTTTCCATCAATTTCGCAACCTGCCTTCGGTGTTGTGGATTCAGTTGATGTCGTTGGAGTGGTGCAGGTGGTCTCGTTCCTAATGACGTGGTCACGGAAACAAACCACTTTGTAACATACGCCATCTACGATTACAACTCCGACGGCAACCTGCACACCGTTGTGTAGACATCCCCCTGTACCTGCCGTTGTATCAACAGAAGGTGTGGTGCACGTGTTTACAGTTTCGTAAACACCGTCTTTTAGACACAACGCAGTGTGACAAGCATCGATTATAATCTCTGACCCTTCTGCGACTGGTACTCCATTTATTACACATGCTGATGGGGTGGTGGGTTCTTCGCTTGAAGGCGTTGTTGGCGAAGTTTGCGAAGTGGTGCACGTGCTGACATTTCTAATGGTTTCCTTGCCAACGCACACCAACTTGTAACATGTTTCCTCAACAATTACTTCGCCGATCTCGTACATTTTATCGTTGTATGTGCAGCTTAGGATAGTCGGAGTGGTAGTAGACGGTTCCTCGGTGCTAATGGGAGTCGTGCAGATGGTTCGTGTTTCTGAAACACCATCCTTAATGCAAATAACTAGGTGACAAACGTCAATTTCAACCACATCTCCGATGTTCATTTCTTTTCCATCAATTTCGCAACCTGCCTTCGGTGTTGTGGATTCAGTTGATGTCGTTGGAGTGGTGCAGGTGGTCTCGTTCCTAATGACGTGGTCACGGAAACAAACCACTTTGTAACATACGCCATCTACGATTACAACTCCGACGGCAACCTGCACACCGTTGTGTAGACATCCCCCTGTACCTGCCGTTGTATCAACAGAAGGTGTGGTGCACGTGTTTACAGTTTCGTAAACACCGTCTTTTAGACACAACGCAGTGTGACAAGCATCGATTATAATCTCTGACCCTTCTGCGACTGGTACTCCATTTATTACACATGCTGATGGGGTGGTGGGTTCTTCGCTTGAAGGCGTTGTTGGCGAAGTTTGCGAAGTGGTGCACGTGCTGACATTTCTAATGGTTTCCTTGCCAACGCACACCAACTTGTAACATGTTTCCTCAACAATTACTTCGCCGATCTCGTACATTTTATCGTTGTATGTGCAGCTTAGGATAGTCGGAGTGGTAGTAGACGGTTCCTCGGTGCTAATGGGAGTCGTGCAGATGGTTCGTGTTTCTGAAACACCATCCTTAATGCAAATAACTAGGTGACAAACGTCAATTTCAACCACATCTCCGATGTTCATTTCTTTTCCATCAATTTCGCAACCTGCCTTCGGTGTTGTGGATTCAGTTGATGTCGTTGGAGTGGTGCAGGTGGTCTCGTTCCTAATGACGTGGTCACGGAAACAAACCACTTTGTAACATACGCCATCTACGATTACAACTCCGACGGCAACCTGCACACCGTTGTGTAGACATCCCCCTGTACCTGCCGTTGTATCAACAGAAGGTGTGGTGCACGTGTTTACAGTTTCGTAAACACCGTCTTTTAGACACAACGCAGTGTGACAAGCATCGATTATAATCTCTGACCCTTCTGCGACTGGTACTCCATTTATTACACATGCTGATGGGGTGGTGGGTTCTTCGCTTGAAGGCGTTGTTGGCGAAGTTTGCGAAGTGGTGCACGTGCTGACATTTCTAATGGTTTCCTTGCCAACGCACACCAACTTGTAACATGTTTCCTCAACAATTACTTCGCCGATCTCGTACATTTTATCGTTGTATGTGCAGCTTAGGATAGTCGGAGTGGTAGTAGACGGTTCCTCGGTGCTAATGGGAGTCGTGCAGATGGTTCGTGTTTCTGAAACACCATCCTTAATGCAAATAACTAGGTGACAAACGTCAATTTCAACCACATCTCCGATGTTCATTTCTTTTCCATCAATTTCGCAACCTGCCTTCGGTGTTGTAGATTCAGTTGATGTCGTTGGAGTGGTGCAGGTGGTCTCGTTCCTAATGACGTGGTCACGGAAACAAACCACTTTGTAACATACGCCATCTACGATTACAACTCCGACGGCAACCTGCACACCGTTGTGTAGACATCCCCCTGTACCTGCCGTTGTATCAACAGGAGGTGTGGAGCACGTGTTTACAGTTTCGTAAACACCGTCTTTTAGGCACAACGCAGTGTGACAAGCATCGATTATAATCTCTGACCCTTCTGCGACTGGTACTCCATTTATTACACATGCTGATGGGGTGGTGGGTTCTTCGCTTGAAGGCGTTGTTGGCGAAGTTTGCGAAGTGGTGCACGTGCTGACATTTCTAATGGTTTCCTTGCCAACGCACACCAACTTGTAACATGTTTCCTCAACAATTACTTCGCCGATCTCGTACATTTTATCGTTGTATGTGCAGCTTAGGATAGTCGGAGTGGTAGTAGACGGTTCCTCGGTGCTAATGGGAGTCGTGCAGATGGTTCGTGTTTCTGAAACACCATCCTTAATGCAAATAACTAGGTGACAAACGTCAATTTCAACCACATCTCCGATGTTCATTTCTTTTCCATCAATTTCGCAACCTGCCTTCGGTGTTGTGGATTCAGTTGATGTCGTTGGAGTGGTGCAGGTGGTCTCGTTCCTAATGACGTGGTCACGGAAACAAACCACTTTGTAACATACGCCATCTACGATTACAACTCCGACGGCAACCTGCACACCGTTGTGTAGACATCCCCCTGTACCTGCCGTTGTATCAACAGAAGGTGTGGTGCACGTGTTTACAGTTTCGTAAACACCGTCTTTTAGACACAACGCAGTGTGACAAGCATCGATTATAATCTCTGACCCTTCTGCGACTGGTACTCCATTTATTACACATGCTGATGGGGTGGTGGGTTCTTCGCTTGAAGGCGTTGTTGGCGAAGTTTGCGAAGTGGTGCACGTGCTGACATTTCTAATGGTTTCCTTGCCAACGCACACCAACTTGTAACATGTTTCCTCAACAATTACTTCGCCGATCTCGTACATTTTATCGTTGTATGTGCAGCTTAGGATAGTCGGAGTGGTAGTAGACGGTTCCTCGGTGCTAATGGGAGTCGTGCAGATGGTTCGTGTTTCTGAAACACCATCCTTAATGCAAATAACTAGGTGACAAACGTCAATTTCAACCACATCTCCGATGTTCATTTCTTTTCCATCAATTTCGCAACCTGCCTTCGGTGTTGTAGATTCAGTTGATGTCGTTGGAGTGGTGCAGGTGGTCTCGTTCCTAATGACGTGGTCACGGAAACAAACCACTTTGTAACATACGCCATCTACGATTACAACTCCGACGGCAACCTGCACACCGTTGTGTAGACATCCCCCTGTACCTGCCGTTGTATCAACAGGAGGTGTGGAGCACGTGTTTACAGTTTCGTAAACACCGTCTTTTAGGCACAACGCAGTGTGACAAGCATCGATTAT
Organism: Ascidia mentula; assembly: GCF_947561715.1. NCBI lineage: Eukaryota > Metazoa > Chordata > Ascidiacea > Phlebobranchia > Ascidiidae > Ascidia > Ascidia mentula. Next base: position 6,306,066 of record NC_138574.1, on the reverse strand, counting down.
AATCTCTGATCCTTCTGCGACTGGTACTCCATTTATTACACATGCTGATGGGGTGGTGGGTTCTTCGCTTGAAGGCGTTGTTGGCGAAGTTTGCGAAGTGGTGCACGTGCTGACATTTCTAATGGTTTCCTTGCCAACGCACACCAACTTGTAACATGTTTCCTCAACAATTACTTCGCCGATCTCGTACATTTTATCGTTGTATGTGCAGCTTAGGATAGTCGGAGTGGTAGTAGACGGTTCCTCGGTGCTAATGGGAGTCGTGCAGATGGTTCGTGTTTCTGAAACACCATCCTTAATGCAAATAACTAGGTGACAAACGTCAATTTCAACCACATCTCCGATGTTCATTTCTTTTCCATCAATTTCGCAACCTGCCTTCGGTGTTGTGGATTCAGTTGATGTCGTTGGAGTGGTGCAGGTGGTCTCGTTCCTAATGACGTGGTCACGGAAACAAACCACTTTGTAACATACGCCATCTACGATTACAACTCCGACGGCAACCTGCACACCGTTGTGTAGACATCCCCCTGTACCTGCCGTTGTATCAACAGGAGGTGTGGAGCACGTGTTAACAGTTTCGTAAACACCGTCTTTTAGGCACAACGCAGTGTGACAAGCATCGATTATAATCTCTGACCCTTCTGCGACTGGTACTCCATTTATTACACATGCTGATGGGGTGGTGGGTTCTTCGCTTGAAGGCGTTGTTGGCGAAGTTTGCGAAGTGGTGCACGTGCTGACATTTCTAATGGTTTCCTTGCCAACGCACACCAACTTGTAACATGTTTCCTCAACAATTACTTCGCCGATCTCGTACATTTTATCGTTGTATGTGCAGCTTAGGATAGTCGGAGTGGTAGTAGACGGTTCCTCGGTGCTAATGGGAGTCGTGCAGATGGTTCGTGTTTCTGAAACACCATCCTTAATGCAAATAACTAGGTGACAAACGTCAATTTCAACCACATCTCCGATGTTCATTTCTTTTCCATCAATTTCGCAACCTGCCTTCGGTGTTGTGGATTCAGTTGATGTCGTTGGAGTGGTGCAGGTGGTCTCGTTCCTAATGACGTGGTCACGGAAACAAACCACTTTGTAACATACGCCATCTACGATTACAACTCCGACGGCAACCTGCACACCGTTGTGTAGACATCCCCCTGTACCTGCCGTTGTATCAACAGAAGGTGTGGTGCACGTGTTTACAGTTTCGTAAACACCGTCTTTTAGACACAACGCAGTGTGACAAGCATCGATTATAATCTCTGACCCTTCTGCGACTGGTACTCCATTTATTACACATGCTGATGGGGTGGTGGGTTCTTCGCTTGAAGGCGTTGTTGGCGAAGTTTGCGAAGTGGTGCACGTGCTGACATTTCTAATGGTTTCCTTGCCAACGCACACCAACTTGTAACATGTTTCCTCAACAATTACTTCGCCGATCTCGTACATTTTATCGTTGTATGTGCAGCTTAGGATAGTCGGAGTGGTAGTAGACGGTTCCTCGGTGCTAATGGGAGTCGTGCAGATGGTTCGTGTTTCTGAAACACCATCCTTAATGCAAATAACTAGGTGACAAACGTCAATTTCAACCACATCTCCGATGTTCATTTCTTTTCCATCAATTTCGCAACCTGCCTTCGGTGTTGTGGATTCAGTTGATGTCGTTGGAGTGGTGCAGGTGGTCTCGTTCCTAATGACGTGGTCACGGAAACAAACCACTTTGTAACATACGCCATCTACGATTACAACTCCGACGGCAACCTGCACACCGTTGTGTAGACATCCCCCTGTACCTGCCGTTGTATCAACAGGAGGTGTGGAGCACGTGTTTACAGTTTCGTAAACACCGTCTTTTAGGCACAACGCAGTGTGACAAGCATCGATTATAATCTCTGACCCTTCTGCGACTGGTACTCCATTTATTACACATGCTGATGGGGTGGTGGGTTCTTCGCTTGAAGGCGTTGTTGGCGAAGTTTGCGAAGTGGTGCACGTGCTGACATTTCTAATGGTTTCCTTGCCAACGCACACCAACTTGTAACATGTTTCCTCAACAATTACTTCGCCGATCTCGTACATTTTATCGTTGTATGTGCAGCTTAGGATAGTCGGAGTGGTAGTAGACGGTTCCTCGGTGCTAATGGGAGTCGTGCAGATGGTTCGTGTTTCTGAAACACCATCCTTAATGCAAATAACTAGGTGACAAACGTCAATTTCAACCACATCTCCGATGTTCATTTCTTTTCCATCAATTTCGCAACCTGCCTTCGGTGTTGTAGATTCAGTTGATGTCGTTGGAGTGGTGCAGGTGGTCTCGTTCCTAATGACGTGGTCACGGAAACAAACCACTTTGTAACATACGCCATCTACGATTACAACTCCGACGGCAACCTGCACACCGTTGTGTAGACATCCCCCTGTACCTGCCGTTGTATCAACAGAAGGTGTGGTGCACGTGTTTACAGTTTCGTAAACACCGTCTTTTAGGCACAACGCAGTGTGACAAGCATCGATTATAATCTCTGACCCTTCTGCGACTGGTACTCCATTTATTACACATGCTGATGGGGTGGTGGGTTCTTCGCTTGAAGGCGTTGTTGGCGAAGTTTGCGAAGTGGTGCACGTGCTGACATTTCTAATGGTTTCCTTGCCAACGCACACCAACTTGTAACATGTTTCCTCAACAATTACTTCGCCGATCTCGTACATTTTATCGTTGTATGTGCAGCTTAGGATAGTCGGAGTGGTAGTAGACGGTTCCTCGGTGCTAATGGGAGTCGTGCAGATGGTTCGTGTTTCTGAAACACCATCCTTAATGCAAATAACTAGGTGACAAACGTCAATTTCAACCACATCTCCGATGTTCATTTCTTTTCCATCAATTTCGCAACCTGCCTTCGGTGTTGTAGATTCAGTTGATGTCGTTGGAGTGGTGCAGGTGGTCTCGTTCCTAATGACGTGGTCACGGAAACAAACCACTTTGTAACATACGCCATCTACGATTACAACTCCGACGGCAACCTGCACACCGTTGTGTAGACATCCCCCTGTACCTGCCGTTGTATCAACAGGAGGTGTGGAGCAGGTGTTTACAGTTTCGTAAACACCGTCTTTTAGGCACAACGCAGTGTGACAAGCATCGATTATAATCTCTGACCCTTCTGCGACTGGTACTCCATTTATTACACATGCTGATGGGGTGGTGGGTTCTTCGCTTGAAGGCGTTGTTGGCGAAGTTTGCGAAGTGGTGCACGTGCTGACATTTCTAATGGTTTCCTTGCCAACGCACACCAACTTGTAACATGTTTCCTCAACAATTACTTCGCCGATCTCGTACATTTTATCGTTGTATGTGCAGCTTAGGATAGTCGGAGTGGTAGTAGACGGTTCCTCGGTGCTAATGGGAGTCGTGCAGATGGTTCGTGTTTCTGAAACACCATCCTTAATGCAAATAACTAGGTGACAAACGTCAATTTCAACCACATCTCCGATGTTCATTTCTTTTCCATCAATTTCGCAACCTGCCTTCGGTGTTGTGGATTCAGTTGATGTCGTTGGAGTGGTGCAGGTGGTCTCGTTCCTAATGACGTGGTCACGGAAACAAACCACTTTGTAACATACGCCATCTACGATTACAACTCCGACGGCAACCTGCACACCGTTGTGTAGACATCCCCCTGTACCTGCCGTTGTATCAACAGGAGGTGTGGAGCACGTGTTTACAGTTTCGTAAACACCGTCTTTTAGGCACAACGCAGTGTGACAAGCATCGATTATAATCTCTGACCCTTCTGCGACTGGTACTCCATTTATTACACATGCTGATGGGGTGGTGGGTTCTTCGCTTGAAGGCGTTGTTGGCGAAGTTTGCGAAGTGGTGCACGTGCTGACATTTCTAATGGTTTCCTTGCCAACGCACACCAACTTGTAACATGTTTCCTCAACAATTACTTCGCCGATCTCGTACATTTTATCGTTGTATGTGCAGCTTAGGATAGTCGGAGTGGTAGTAGACGGTTCCTCGGTGCTAATGGGAGTCGTGCAGATGGTTCGTGTTTCTGAAACACCATCCTTAATGCAAATAACTAGGTGACAAACGTCAATTTCAACCACATCTCCGATGTTCATTTCTTTTCCATCAATTTCGCAACCTGCCTTCGGTGTTGTGGATTCAGTTGATGTCGTTGGAGTGGTGCAGGTGGTCTCGTTCCTAATGACGTGGTCACGGAAACAAACCACTTTGTAACATACGCCATCTACGATTACAACTCCGACGGCAACCTGCACACCGTTGTGTAGACATCCCCCTGTACCTGCCGTTGTATCAACAGAAGGTGTGGTGCACGTGTTTACAGTTTCGTAAACACCGTCTTTTAGGCACAACGCAGTGTGACAAGCATCGATTATAATCTCTGACCCTTCTGCGACTGGTACTCCATTTATTACACATGCTGATGGGGTGGTGGGTTCTTCGCTTGAAGGCGTTGTTGGCGAAGTTTGCGAAGTGGTGCACGTGCTGACATTTCTAATGGTTTCCTTGCCAACGCACACCAACTTGTAACATGTTTCCTCAACAATTACTTCGCCGATCTCGTACATTTTATCGTTGTATGTGCAGCTTAGGATAGTCGGAGTGGTAGTAGACGGTTCCTCGGTGCTAATGGGAGTCGTGCAGATGGTTCGTGTTTCTGAAACACCATCCTTAATGCAAATAACTAGGTGACAAACGTCAATTTCAACCACATCTCCGATGTTCATTTCTTTTCCATCAATTTCGCAACCTGCCTTCGGTGTTGTAGATTCAGTTGATGTCGTTGGAGTGGTGCAGGTGGTCTCGTTCCTAATGACGTGGTCACGGAAACAAACCACTTTGTAACATACGCCATCTACGATTACAACTCCGACGGCAACCTGCACACCGTTGTGTAGACATCCCCCTGTACCTGCCGTTGTATCAACAGGAGGTGTGGAGCAGGTGTTTACAGTTTCGTAAACACCGTCTTTTAGGCACAACGCAGTGTGACAAGCATCGATTATAATCTCTGACCCTTCTGCGACTGGTACTCCATTTATTACACATGCTGATGGGGTGGTGGGTTCTTCGCTTGAAGGCGTTGTTGGCGAAGTTTGCGAAGTGGTGCACGTGCTGACATTTCTAATGGTTTCCTTGCCAACGCACACCAACTTGTAACATGTTTCCTCAACAATTACTTCGCCGATCTCGTACATTTTATCGTTGTATGTGCAGCTTAGGATAGTCGGAGTGGTAGTAGACGGTTCCTCGGTGCTAATGGGAGTCGTGCAGATGGTTCGTGTTTCTGAAACACCATCCTTAATGCAAATAACTAGGTGACAAACGTCAATTTCAACCACATCTCCGATGTTCATTTCTTTTCCATCAATTTCGCAACCTGCCTTCGGTGTTGTGGATTCAGTTGATGTCGTTGGAGTGGTGCAGGTGGTCTCGTTCCTAATGACGTGGTCACGGAAACAAACCACTTTGTAACATACGCCATCTACGATTACAACTCCGACGGCAACCTGCACACCGTTGTGTAGACATCCCCCTGTACCTGCCGTTGTATCAACAGGAGGTGTGGAGCACGTGTTTACAGTTTCGTAAACACCGTCTTTTAGGCACAACGCAGTGTGACAAGCATCGATTATAATCTCTGACCCTTCTGCGACTGGTACTCCATTTATTACACATGCTGATGGGGTGGTGGGTTCTTCGCTTGAAGGCGTTGTTGGCGAAGTTTGCGAAGTGGTGCACGTGCTGACATTTCTAATGGTTTCCTTGCCAACGCACACCAACTTGTAACATGTTTCCTCAACAATTACTTCGCCGATCTCGTACATTTTATCGTTGTATGTGCAGCTTAGGATAGTCGGAGTGGTAGTAGACGGTTCCTCGGTGCTAATGGGAGTCGTGCAGATGGTTCGTGTTTCTGAAACACCATCCTTAATGCAAATAACTAGGTGACAAACGTCAATTTCAACCACATCTCCGATGTTCATTTCTTTTCCATCAATTTCGCAACCTGCCTTCGGTGTTGTGGATTCAGTTGATGTCGTTGGAGTGGTGCAGGTGGTCTCGTTCCTAATGACGTGGTCACGGAAACAAACCACTTTGTAACATACGCCATCTACGATTACAACTCCGACGGCAACCTGCACACCGTTGTGTAGACATCCCCCTGTACCTGCCGTTGTATCAACAGAAGGTGTGGTGCACGTGTTTACAGTTTCGTAAACACCGTCTTTTAGACACAACGCAGTGTGACAAGCATCGATTATAATCTCTGACCCTTCTGCGACTGGTACTCCATTTATTACACATGCTGATGGGGTGGTGGGTTCTTCGCTTGAAGGCGTTGTTGGCGAAGTTTGCGAAGTGGTGCAAGTGCTGACATTTCTAATGGTTTCCTTGCCAACGCACACCAACTTGTAACATGTTTCCTCAACAATTACTTCGCCGATCTCGTACATTTTATCGTTGTATGTGCAGCTTAGGATAGTCGGAGTGGTAGTAGACGGTTCCTCGGTGCTAATGGGAGTCGTGCAGATGGTTCGTGTTTCTGAAACACCATCCTTAATGCAAATAACTAGGTGACAAACGTCAATTTCAACCACATCTCCGATGTTCATTTCTTTTCCATCAATTTCGCAACCTGCCTTCGGTGTTGTGGATTCAGTTGATGTCGTTGGAGTGGTGCAGGTGGTCTCGTTCCTAATGACGTGGTCACGGAAACAAACCACTTTGTAACATACGCCATCTACGATTACAACTCCGACGGCAACCTGCACACCGTTGTGTAGACATCCCCCTGTACCTGCCGTTGTATCAACAGGAGGTGTGGAGCACGTGTTTACAGTTTCGTAAACACCGTCTTTTAGGCACAACGCAGTGTGACAAGCATCGATTATAATCTCTGACCCTTCTGCGACTGGTACTCCATTTATTACACATGCTGATGGGGTGGTGGGTTCTTCGCTTGAAGGCGTTGTTGGCGAAGTTTGCGAAGTGGTGCACGTGCTGACATTTCTAATGGTTTCCTTGCCAACGCACACCAACTTGTAACATGTTTCCTCAACAATTACTTCGCCGATCTCGTACATTTTATCGTTGTATGTGCAGCTTAGGATAGTCGGAGTGGTAGTAGACGGTTCCTCGGTGCTAATGGGAGTCGTGCAGATGGTTCGTGTTTCTGAAACACCATCCTTAATGCAAATAACTAGGTGACAAACGTCAATTTCAACCACATCTCCGATGTTCATTTCTTTTCCATCAATTTCGCAACCTGCCTTCGGTGTTGTAGATTCAGTTGATGTCGTTGGAGTGGTGCAGGTGGTCTCGTTCCTAATGACGTGGTCACGGAAACAAACCACTTTGTAACATACGCCATCTACGATTACAACTCCGACGGCAACCTGCACACCGTTGTGTAGACATCCCCCTGTACCTGCCGTTGTATCAACAGGAGGTGTGGAGCACGTGTTTACAGTTTCGTAAACACCGTCTTTTAGGCACAACGCAGTGTGACAAGCATCGATTATAATCTCTGACCCTTCTGCGACTGGTACTCCATTTATTACACATGCTGATGGGGTGGTGGGTTCTTCGCTTGAAGGCGTTGTTGGCGAAGTTTGCGAAGTTTGCGAAGTGGTGCACGTGCTGACATTTCTAATGGTTTCCTTGCCAACGCACACCAACTTGTAACATGTTTCCTCAACAATTACTTCGCCGATCTCGTACATTTTATCGTTGTATGTGCAGCTTAGGATAGTCGGAGTGGTAGTAGACGGTTCCTCGGTGCTAATGGGAGTCGTGCAGATGGTTCGTGTTTCTGAAACACCATCCTTAATGCAAATAACTAGGTGACAAACGTCAATTTCAACCACATCTCCGATGTTCATTTCTTTTCCATCAATTTCGCAACCTGCCTTCGGTGTTGTGGATTCAGTTGATGTCGTTGGAGTGGTGCAGGTGGTCTCGTTCCTAATGACGTGGTCACGGAAACAAACCACTTTGTAACATACGCCATCTACGATTACAACTCCGACGGCAACCTGCACACCGTTGTGTAGACATCCCCCTGTACCTGCCGTTGTATCAACAGAAGGTGTGGTGCACGTGTTTACAGTTTCGTAAACACCGTCTTTTAGACACAACGCAGTGTGACAAGTATCGATTATAATCTCTGACCCTTCTGCGACTGGTACTCCATTTATTACACATGCTGATGGGGTGGTGGGTTCTTCGCTTGAAGGCGTTGTTGGCGAAGTTTGCGAAGTGGTGCACGTGCTGACATTTCTAATGGTTTCCTTGCCAACGCACACCAACTTGTAACATGTTTCCTCAACAATTACTTCGCCGATCTCGTACATTTTATCGTTGTATGTGCAGCTTGGGATAGTCGGAGTGGTAGTAGACGGTTCCTCGGTGCTAATGGGAGTCGTGCAGATGGTTCGTGTTTCTGAAACACCATCCTTAATGCAAATAACTAGGTGACAAACGTCAATTTCAACCACATCTCCGATGTTCATTTCTTTTCCATCAATTTCGCAACCTGCCTTCGGTGTTGTGGATTCAGTTGATGTCGTTGGAGTGGTGCAGGTGGTCTCGTTCCTAATGACGTGGTCACGGAAACAAACCACTTTGTAACATACGCCATCTACGATTACAACTCCGACGGCAACCTGCACACCGTTGTGTAGACATCCCCCTGTACCTGCCGTTGTATCAACAGAAGGTGTGGTGCACGTGTTTACAGTTTCGTAAACACCGTCTTTTAGGCACAACGCAGTGTGACAAGCATCGATTATAATCTCTGACCCTTCTGCGACTGGTACTCCATTTATTACACATGCTGATGGGGTGGTGGGTTCTTCGCTTGAAGGCGTTGTTGGCGAAGTTTGCGAAGTGGTGCACGTGCTGACATTTCTAATGGTTTCCTTGCCAACGCACACCAACTTGTAACATGTTTCCTCAACAATTACTTCGCCGATCTCGTACATTTTATCGTTGTATGTGCAGCTTAGGATAGTCGGAGTGGTAGTAGACGGTTCCTCGGTGCTAATGGGAGTCGTGCAGATGGTTCGTGTTTCTGAAACACCATCCCTAATGCAAATAACTAGGTGACAAACGTCAATTTCAACCACATCTCCGATGTTCATTTCTTTTCCATCAATTTCGCAACCTGCCTTCGGTGTTGTGGATTCAGTTGATGTCGTTGGAGTGGTGCAGGTGGTCTCGTTCCTAATGACGTGGTCACGGAAACAAACCACTTTGTAACATACGCCATCTACGATTACAACTCCGACGGCAACCTGCACACCGTTGTGTAGACATCCCCCTGTACCTGCCGTTGTATCAACAGAAGGTGTGGTGCACGTGTTTACAGTTTCGTAAACACCGTCTTTTAGACACAACGCAGTGTGACAAGCATCGATTATAATCTCTGACCCTTCTGCGACTGGTACTCCATTTATTACACATGCTGATGGGGTGGTGGGTTCTTCGCTTGAAGGCGTTGTTGGCGAAGTTTGCGAAGTGGTGCACGTGCTGACATTTCTAATGGTTTCCTTGCCAACGCACACCAACTTGTAACATGTTTCCTCAACAATTACTTCGCCGATCTCGTACATTTTATCGTTGTATGTGCAGCTTAGGATAGTCGGAGTGGTAGTAGACGGTTCCTCGGTGCTAATGGGAGTCGTGCAGATGGTTCGTGTTTCTGAAACACCATCCTTAATGCAAATAACTAGGTGACAAACGTCAATTTCAACCACATCTCCGATGTTCATTTCTTTTCCATCAATTTCGCAACCTGCCTTCGGTGTTGTAGATTCAGTTGATGTCGTTGGAGTGGTGCAGGTGGTCTCGTTCCTAATGACGTGGTCACGGAAACAAACCACTTTGTAACATACGCCATCTACGATTACAACTCCGACGGCAACCTGCACACCGTTGTGTAGACATCCCCCTGTACCTGCCGTTGTATCAACAGGAGGTGTGGTGCACGTGTTTACAGTTTCGTAAACACCGTCTTTTAGGCACAACGCAGTGTGACAAGCATCGATTATAATCTCTGACCCTTCTGCGACTGGTACTCCATTTATTACACATGCTGATGGGGTGGTGGGTTCTTCGCTTGAAGGCGTTGTTGGCGAAGTTTGCGAAGTGGTGCACGTGCTGACATTTCTAATGGTTTCCTTGCCAACGCACACCAACTTGTAACATGTTTCCTCAACAATTACTTCGCCGATCTCGTACATTTTATCGTTGTATGTGCAGCTTAGGATAGTCGGAGTGGTAGTAGACGGTTCCTCGGTGCTAATGGGAGTCGTGCAGATGGTTCGTGTTTCTGAAACACCATCCTTAATGCAAATAACTAGGTGACAAACGTCAATTTCAACCACATCTCCGATGTTCATTTCTTTTCCATCAATTTCGCAACCTGCCTTCGGTGTTGTAGATTCAGTTGATGTCGTTGGAGTGGTGCAGGTGGTCTCGTTCCTAATGACGTGGTCACGGAAACAAACCACTTTGTAACATACGCCATCTACGATTACAACTCCGACGGCAACCTGCACACCGTTGTGTAGACATCCCCCTGTACCTGCCGTTGTATCAACAGGAGGTGTGGAGCACGTGTTTACAGTTTCGTAAACACCGTCTTTTAGGCACAACGCAGTGTGACAAGCATCGATTATAATCTCTGACCCTTCTGCGACTGGTACTCCATTTATTACACATGCTGATGGGGTGGTGGGTTCTTCGCTTGAAGGCGTTGTTGGCGAAGTTTGCGAAGTGGTGCACGTGCTGACATTTCTAATGGTTTCCTTGCCAACGCACACCAACTTGTAACATGTTTCCTCAACAATTACTTCGCCGATCTCGTACATTTTATCGTTGTATGTGCAGCTTAGGATAGTCGGAGTGGTAGTAGACGGTTCCTCGGTGCTAATGGGAGTCGTGCAGATGGTTCGTGTTTCTGAAACACCATCCTTAATGCAAATAACTAGGTGACAAACGTCAATTTCAACCACATCTCCGATGTTCATTTCTTTTCCATCAATTTCGCAACCTGCCTTCGGTGTTGTAGATTCAGTTGATGTCGTTGGAGTGGTGCAGGTGGTCTCGTTCCTAATGACGTGGTCACGGAAACAAACCACTTTGTAACATACGCCATCTACGATTACAACTCCGACGGCAACCTGCACACCGTTGTGTAGACATCCCCCTTGTTTTGCTGTGGTCTCGGGGAATTCTGTGGTCGGGTTACAGGTATTTTGTACTTCATGAACTCCGTTTTTTAAACATACTGCTAGTTGACATGTGTCAAGTTTTATGTTACTACCCACTGTCACTTGCTCTCCGTTGATGATACATCCTGTTAGTGGAGTAGTTTGCATTGTTTGTGTTGTTTCAATGCATTGCTTTTCATCTTCCCCGTCACTGCAGTCAGGGACACCATCACACCACCACTCCGTCGGTATGCATTGGCAGGAATCTTCTCCACAACTAGATTCCCCTGTACCACACACACACTGACATGCTCCGCAACAATTATTTTCTGACACTTCATAAATTTCTCCCAATGCACATTCTTCTGCAGTAACATCGCAAGTTTGCGGCGAGCATATTGCGGCTCCGGCAAAGCATGTGCATACTGTGCAATCTGGTGCTTGCGTGTGCCAAATGCTGTTGGTCTGAAAAAAGGAATTTAATATTTAAAAGTCAATGTTATATGTTGGTTTGTTCGGAGTTCTGTGTAGTACCTCATGCACCTCTCCATTAATTACGCATGGACAATTTTTGGCCGGAATACAATCCCCGTTATGGCAGTATTCATCAACAGCACACGATGTACAAGGTTTTGTTATTGTGGAGTTAGGACAGGGCACAATTACGTTGGTTGTTTGTTGAACTGTAGGTTGCTGGATAAAACAGGCGATAACAAAATATAGAACTTATTATTTGCTATTAGGTTTTTACCATTGATGTTTCTTCTACAGTTGAGGTAACACTTTCAGTGGCTGTTGCTTTTGTAGTTGTCGCAGCAGTTGTTTCAATACAACTTACATTGTAACATCCCAAACGCACTTCATAATCGTAACATTTCGGTATGCTTCCTCGAAGTCTTACACCAATGCATTCCAGGCCATTTTGGAGATCGCATTTTATATCATTTTGTCCCGACCTAAACAAAAAACTTGTTTAAAGACAGCAAATGAACGATTTATGTTTTTTTAACACAGGTTTGAAAACTTTATTTACAAATGTATTGGCTAAGGTTTATTTTTTTACATTTGTAAATATATACATGTACAAAGTACCTGTCGTAAAATATATTATGACCAACAACTCTGCATTGAATTGCTACCGGTGATTTGCATTCTGATACAGAGGTATGCTCAGTAACAGTCTCTTCATCATTGCCTGATTCTGTACTCGGTGTTCGAAGGTTGTGCCACTCAGCCCACCAGATACATTCATCGTATACAGTTGTTATTTCAGTTTGAATGGTTGTAAGTTGTTTTTCAGTTGTTTTGTCCTGCATATGTTTTCACATATCACTGCTTGTTTAGGTTACTGAGATTAACTACTAAAGACCCTCTTTGCAGTATGTCACCCCATTTTTTAATTCTTTTATTTATTTTATAAGAATAAGTAGTTGTCTTATGAATGCAGCTGAGTGTTACAAGTGGTCACTCCATTCGTTATGTCACCAACCTTGGGCATAGGTGTTGTCATAAAACTCGTGCACTCCAAGACATTACCAAAGCATATGCACTGATGGTCATCTTCATTTACGACACTACCTGGTGGTAAAAGTGTTCCATTTGTTGAGGAACATGGACAGTCTTCAGATTTTACACACACGCCATTGGTATTTAACTTCCACCCAGATTTACATTCCTAAAAATACAAATGCTGATATTGCTACAAAAAAAACGTGGGTTTATAGTAAACTCACAGTAAAATTCCTGGAAATGCAAGCACCAATACACATGTCGGAAGAGCATTCTGAATACATGGCAGCGTTGTAATGACAAAGAGAACTACAGTTATAGGCACATGGATTCCAGACTTCATCAATTGCACATACGGGGGTGGTGACAATGTTGGTTGTACGCTGGCCAGTAGATGTTAGCAATGGACTGGTTGTAACTAGATCTGCACAATAAAACATTGCAAATCCTAGGGAACTATAAAAACTTAAATGTAGTGTCACATACACACAGTTTACAAAGAAAACAGTCATACAAATAACTATCTTAAAATTACAAACCATTGCAAGACAATAGTAGAGTAGCTCTCATTGCAATGTTATGAGTCCAATCAACTGGCCGAATACACAACCACTTAGTTGATATTAAGTGATCCAAATCAAGGAAATTTACGGATTCAGTGTCAGAATCAAAGTTGGCGTCAAAAACCTTGTAAAAACCAATGCACATATTAAAACACCTATCAAAACATATTCAGGCGACTTACAATTGCCTCATTGGTTTGTGGATTCCTGTAAGGATAAAAGAATACTCCATCTTCACTTATGCCAAGTGTGTACTGGCGTACCCAGCCAATGTCAAGACTATGTCCTTTGGTTTTAACTCCTGCAATCTCATGGACCCTGTCGAGCTCAAATGTTAGCCACTGATACCTGTAAAATGGATGACCGTTGATAAGTCAAAAAGATCAAATAGTTGCATAAAACTATTATCATACTTGTTGTTTAATTTAGCAGCCCATCCACCCACAGATTCAACATCAACGTTCTTTAGAGAAGATTGCGTAGCCTGAGTGGATGCTGTCACCTTAACCAACTGAGGGGAATCCATTTCCAGTATTTTATAACAGTCTGAAAGTTTTACAAAATTACAAAAAAGTGGCATTGAAAGGCTATGACAATTCACCTGGATGTGTGCTGGTTTCTGGTTCATTAGTGGTAGTAAATGGACTTGTCAGTTCAGTAACATTGTTTGCATCACATTCACAATAAACTCGTACTTTGTAATCAAAACAAGTCATGAAGTTTTTCTATATGCCACCAAAAATGATACTGTTTAATCATGCAGCCAATTTGGGCTTTAAAATTAATATATCACCTGTTTGCTGTTTAAACATTCTAATCCTTTTTCCAAATCACAATGCATAATATCGCCAGCATACTTCCAATCCTGACCAGACTGGGAACAAACACATTGAATATCAGATATCATTTCCCTGTAAAAGAGAAAATTACAGCATAAAAGAAAATGATTCTAAGCAAAATATGTTTTCACAAACCTTGTACAAAATTCTGACCCATATGTAGCATCCAAGTTATCCAAATTTTGAAAATCCCCAGAATAAATTGATCGTGAGGGTTGTACTGAGTTGATCCATTTGGTCCATCGTGGAACACATGCAGGATTGGTGGTGGTTGTTGGATATTTTGTTACTGTTACGAATAATATGAGTAATTAATTGTTTTTGTTACAGACACAAAACAAACACCAAAATAATATTTCTACACATAACAGTTAGTGTTTACTCTTCACATGAGCCCTTTGGGTTGATAAACATCCAACATATATTGCACACATTATTGTGTGCTATGTAGCTTGATAAAGTTGTTTATATCATGGTATTATATAATTTTTTAGTAGTTTTTTGTTGTTACCAATAGTTTTTTGTTTTTGTTATTGTACCAAAACACACCCACTGACTTATCAGGACAAAGTCATATAGGCAAGCAACATTTTGTTTTAGTTGACTATGATTTTAAAATCTAGGAGGGATGTAACTGCAAATATTGGTTTATTTTAATACAACATAAAGTCAAGAATGTACCAAAAAATGTTGATAAAAATGAAACCACAAAGAACGTAAACTGCAATTACTGTAGGTTGGAAACATAAATACATCAATGTTGTCATAATTTTCCAAACACTTACCAGATGGAGTAGTGACAATTGCATTGCAAAGGCAATAAAACTGGACTTCAAAATTGTAGCAAGTGGTCCCCTCACTCTGAGCATACATAGAAGAAGATATTTTCAATCTCATTTAGATTTTATTTATACCATTAGCATACCTGTTCTTCATGCAAGCAAGACACACCATTCTTGCTGCAAGAGTAATGATCACTACTGCCATCTGCTAATTGATGGTTGTAATCATCATTAGCTACACGGCATGAAACATCTGTAATCATTGAGTCAGAACAGAAGGAATATTTTTGACGAAGAACATCAAGAGTGTCAATATCATTGCCAGAAGTCCCTGCAATACAACATTGAATTAATAAAAGTTCATTCCACTCAAGAAGCATATAAAATAACCATAAGGACCAACATCTTACCAAACTGAGGAGAATCAACACTCATCCACTCAGTCCATCCAGTCCGACTGCAATGTGGAGATAAAGTAACAACTTCTGTGGTTATAGGTGAAGGACTTCCAGTAGGAAATGAAGTAACTTGAGATGACGTGGTTGAATCAACTACATATTTGGAAAAAAAAACAATATTAAGCTAAATGTTGTGTATAGTAACTTAAATTTAAACAGCATAGCTATTAGTTAAAGTTGTTGTAATGTTACAATAAAAATATCTTACCATTGCATGGACAAAATACTCGAACCTCAAAATCATTGCATTTTTTTGAAGGTTGCAAAGCATTTAAACATACAAGGCCATGGGAAAGGTCACATGTAACACCACGGTTTGTTGTTTCTGCAAACGATGTCATACTTTCCCTTTCTCTGCATTGAATTTTTGTAGGGTAGTCGCAAAAGTCATACTTGGATCGGAGATTCTACATATATGCATAGCATGGTATATATGTGTCCAGTAACTTGGTAAGAATAAAACCATACACTAAAATGCTCCAAGTCTCCACTGTTTGCGGATGTTGGTGAAGAGGAAGACATCCATTCAGTATAGCCATCAACACACTTACCTTCTGTGGTTGTTTCAACAGGTATGCTAGTTGTGCCTTTAAGGAAATCATACATTAAATTTTGTAAAAATAAACGCTATAGTTTAAAAAAATTGTGGTCAAATATAATAATAGAATGGTGTTAAGGAAACTTTTTCTTGTGTTTGTCACCGTTTGTTGTTATGTCTGTTGTGGTGGGAGATTGTGTTGTTGTAGATTCATCCTCAGAAGAAGTGGTTTCATCACTTTTGGTTGTATACATTGGGTTTGTTGTAGTAGTACCAACAAAGCTTGTGGTTTTAGGTGATGTAGTTGTGGATGTTGATGTTGACGTCGATGTCGTGGAACTTGTGCCTATACCCAAAAATTTACAATATTGTAGTTAAAGAAAGGAGATGTCTTGCTTTGAAATCAGAAGAAATCAAACATTCTATTTATTAGCAGTAAGTATAAATGCAATTGTTGATTTTTGCAGTAAATAGTTGAAAAATATACTAATTATACTACAGAAACCTGAAGTCACATGGATGGAAGTAGTGGTATGAGATTGACTTGTTGTCAATTCTAAAAAATACAATTATAATCACAAACATGGAAATTCCACCATGAACAATTGTATTTACCAGAACATGTACAGTAAAAGCGAAGTTCATAGTCCAAGCAAAGAGGTGGTGTTGAAGTTTGTTTGTTATTGTCACATACCAATCCATCAATATCACAGCTTACAAACTGAACAAATAATGATAAATGTTTAAATTCCAGACTATTCTTGTTGATTGATTCTGGAAATGAATAACATTGAATAAGAAGGCCAAGACTATGATGCTGGACACATTTCACACACACCAGTGTTGATCATCATGCTGTATTAGATGATTTACAGCACTAAAGATGAACACAGGTGTGTTTAAAATATCTGGTTAACATTTCCAGCAGCCTAAATTTGGCCTTCTTATTCAAGATTCTGTGAGTCAATCTCCATTCTATTCCAATTCCAGTGACAACACTGTCAAAGATACTATCACAAACATATTTTTTGAAAGTAGAAGAACAAAAAAGGCACCTCTTTAGTGTCTGAAGACTTAGTCCGAGTATTAACTACCCGACACTCCACATCATCAATCATTTCAACAGAACAAAAGGCATACATTTTACGTAGGTTTTCAATAGTTTCATAATCACCGCCATTAAGCAAAGTTGGATTATAGCTATTCATCCAGTCAGTCCAACCATTCTTGGTACATCTGAAAAAGTTTATAGTGATTAGTGCAGATATGCTACATAAATATAGGCAATAAACACAATTTTTAAATAAATTCCAATCAAAATTTTGTCTTGTGTATAATACATTGTACAATGAGACACGCAGAAACAATAATATTCATGTATTCTTTTGACAGAACTTTTTACACACTTTCAGTTGCACTAAATATTAAACATTGTATTAAACTTTTAGATTATAAAATTATAAAAACCGTGTGGGGAACGTTGAAACAATAGTTGTCATTGTTGTTTCTGTTCTAACTGAAGTTGTAATTGGATTGGATGTTGTAGATATATCAGTACATGGTTGTCCAAGACAGTGGACTGATTGCTGAGTGCAATAACAAGTGCGGCAAGCATCCGATAATGATGGTATTGTTTCTCCTAAATAAAAATAGTGGTGTGCTTTATGTGTTTGCGTCTAAAAACAAATTAGATAAATAACTGACAATAATTCGGTTTTCATGTTATCCGTTATGTTTGCTTTTAGATTTAATTCAAAATGATCTACATCAGTTGGTTTAAATATTATACAAGGGCTGTTAATGGGAATGAAATAAATTTTAAACAAAATATCCTGCGGGTCACAAGGGTTGAAGGTTATCAATATTTTAACCTTTTACATTGTGAACAACAATAATACTCCCTTGTAAACGAATTGTAGATTGACATCTATGCACTAGAACTAAAACATCAAACACAAAGTGCACAAATTTGGTACAAACAAATTCAACTAAAATTTTTTTTTAATATTTGAAAAGTCAATTTTTGTGCTTGATTTTGTGTACATTCATACCAAAGCAAATAGAGCAAATCGCTGTAGCTCAAATAAAAAGTAAATATTTTTACAATGATATATTTGGAATTTGTATTTCGAAGCTGCTTGTAGAAAGAAAAATTGCTGTATTTTCCACCCTTTCTAGTTGTTTATTGCACTGTTAATATAAAATCAAATAAAATCCAATCTAAATATTACCATCCTTGTAAAAATTTCCATCAATTTCCGTACAATATTCACATTGTGAAGCCTCAATACATGTGTTTCCAGTAACATCAAGGACCTGTGGGTAAAATAGGATAAAATACAAATTGAAATAAAATCAATAGATACAACACTTCTTTACCATGCCATCCGGACATACACATCCTTCTACACAGCTTTGAGAGCAGTTGCCTTCTACTTCATCATAAAAATTTATGTTTTCACAAGTTTTTGGACAAGCAGATGCACAGGGTGAGTACTTCAAGGGACAATCTCCACATTGCATAGCTAATAACATTAATATCTAATGTTAAAATTAAAAAAACAAATATTTACATAATATATTTAGAAAAATAAATCTTTCAATTAAGTCCAAAATGCACAAAAGACCAGGCTTACGGCAGTTTCCATCTTGTCTCCAGGAAATAGAAACTCCCAATCGACTGCATTCTTGTGCATAGGCAGCAATAGCTGTGCATGCACATTCACAATCACCACCAGAATCACAACCACAGGCATCAAAAGTGCACATCTCAAACCTATTTAAAGAACACAGTTTAGTAATCTGATCAACAAGGAAAATTTAAAGTGGGACCATTTCATTGGATCTTCAATAGAGTGGCAAGCTTTAAATGTGTCTGATTTAATAACTGCACATTTCTTGATAGCCCAGGTACGTCTTCCCGGATGTTGCAAACATGAATCATTCATTGTAAACGAGTCAATGCAGTATGCATGAACCTGAAAACAGTGACATTTAGTCATTCCATAGTTTTGGTTTTTAAATCTTTACCTTCCATGAATTTCCAAAAATGTGTGGTTGTTGTTCTGGTGGGCCTCTTTCAGGGGTAATAAAATCATCATTTTCATTGCTGTTATAGTTTCCACATAAACCTTCAACCTTCACAAGAAAAAAATAGTTTTAATGATAGAAATACCAAATCTGCGAAGTTCCTCAATTTCGTGTTTTTTTATGATATTGCCGTACCTTTAGTAAATTATGCTTGATTAAATACAGCACAGTGTTTTGCTATGAACTAAAAGAAAAACCTTGTTTTTGTGGTTTGGTTGCAAGAGAACTGAAATTCTTGTGGCAGTATCCCATTTTAGAGATAAGCCAATTGAATCATCCTCAACAAAAATCCAAGTTCCTGACCTCCAAACATTGAATCGAACACTTTCTGCCTTTAACTGGCTAATACTTTTACCTCGAACAAGTTTAATGGTGCTGGTGCCTTTGTTTTCTAAATTAATATGAACAAAAATATTTGGAAACAATTTAAAATGAAGCTGTTCAGTTTCAAGACTCACCATCTACTGTAAGTGTAACCTTTTTTGTGCATGTTACACCACTTGAACCACATGGAATATTTTCAACAATCACACTAAACTTTACTTCATTTTCAGGTGAACTTTGTACAAGCACATAGTCACAATCACCCTATAAACAACAAATTAATTATTGAGGCCGGGCAAAAAATGTAAGATTATAAACTCAAACATGTAAGAACAGCTCACTTGGAAGTCAAAACGTTTTCCATCAAAAGTTTTATAATGTGGATCACCAAACACAGTACACTCCCCAGAGCACTCCTTTTCCTCACAGCTCCAAGCTTGGTTCATGCACACACTGGGCAAAATTTTTTTTTTTTAAATATAGATTTTCTTCAAAGAAATTACGACAATGACAAAATCTCAAAAATAGTAATATAAAAATATCTCTACATGCATTACCAGGTGTTGCAGTCCATCATCACTTGTTCACCCGAGCGATAACTTTTACCACCATGGTAACATGCACATGAAGTCGCAAGGATGCAAGTATTTCCATTCCAGACAAAGCCATTATCACACACACAGCCAGCTTCACATGAATCAGTAATGCACTAAAACAATAACAGCCACTGCTTGGTTTAAATATTCAATAAATACATGATTATTTTTACTTCCAAATCACTGCCTAAACTTTCACAGGTGTGTGGACAGCTGCTTCTACACTCATCCCAGTGCATATTATCAGGACATGATTTGTCGTCTTGGCATAAATCTGGTGCAGTTTGACATGTCCAATCTCCATCCACACACATGCTAATGTAAAAAAACATACATGGTAGTTTTTCTTTCAGCATACATCACATGAAAAATAAATGCAAAGAAAATTAATCAGATCAACATTTATTACTTTTTTTTTTATATTGCATGGACACCATGCAGTAGGGGTGGCCAATCTTTTACTTCCCCTGCACCATTTTATTTACTTTTAATTCAGGTCAACCACAATCAGTGACCTATATTTCTCACATAGTTATTTTTCGGGAAATCAGTTACTATTATTTTTTTGCGAGCAGGAATGCTTTTTCTTTTGTTATCTTTTGGGTGTAATGGCCAGTTGTATTCGTGTAATGGGCCACTGTGGGCACATATGCTGCATGGCCCCCACTGTCATCAAACACCAACAAAAACGATAAAACGTGGGCTAAAATATCATATCATTAATTATTTTTGAACTGAGACAACCTAAAAACATTTTATATAGACAAAAAATTCCAAAAAGTTTATTTAGTACCATAGTTGACATCCATCTTTTACCACATCTCCAGCCTTGTATATTTTTTCATCTCGTATACAACTGCAGTTAAACTTTTCAACGCAACTTTCTTCATCAGAATCAAGATATAAGCCTGAAAGTATAGTTACAGTAACAAAAGCATAATCTGGCACATTTAACCTTAGATTTGGTTAAAAAAAAGTTAATTGATCAAGCAAATTATTTACTGTTTAAGGCTTGTTGCATAAACACTGTAAAGTTCTATAGAACCTATTATGTTTATTGTATAATACTGGAAAAAACAGTTTTGTGTTCAATTTTACGTCCCACAATGGTATTTCTGTTGAAGTAAGTTTTACCCTTTGAAATGCCCACTGTTAATTTCTCGCCCAGGTAACAAAGCAATTCATGATGCAGGTCAATTTTATAGAGTTCAGTTTTGTATGTTAAAAGGAATCCCTAGTACCAGATTGGAAAGTTTGTGAATTTGATGATTTTTTGTATGCTATTACATTAGGTATTAATTTTTGAGGATTATTGGTAAATTTTTGTAAAAGTGTATGAAGGGTATATCCTTTTTCTAGGGTTGTCTTATGCTTGTGTTTTCCATCTGAAACCAATGGCAAAATTGTTTTGTGAAAAGTACCTGTCCCAATCCAATCCTTGCACATTTAAGTATTGCTTATGTAGGGGAGACCAGGGATACCTCGGACACGGGGATACCTCGGACCAGGTATTTTACGTCACAATTAGGTATTGTGACGACACTTTTACAATAGCTTTATGTCTCCATCAAACGTTAACAGGAACTTTGTAATTAAATCATGTCCGCTTAAAAAATTATAATCGAAAAAGTCAATTTATCAGTGAAACCAATTTTTTTAATTTGTATGTGTAAGGCTATATATCTGTCACAGTTAATCAAAATGCAGTAATTTTTGGTTGATTGCATATTCAAATACGTATTCTTGGATAGACCAATGATGATTTTGTGTAACTTTTAAAAATAGGGCCATATTTTAATAATTTCTATGTCGTCACGTGGTCGGAGATACTTCGGACATCATGGCAAGAAATCGTGAGAAGACAACACTTTTTGCGTTTTATGAAAAATTATCAGGTCACGGAAGAGAATAAACAAAGGCTTGATGAAATGATCGAATTTGGGCAGTAAGAAAAAGCCCCAAAGACAAAAAATCGTTTGTTGACCCGAAAATCTATGATATCCGTGCTGCCGTTAAAAGTACACAAGTTACCCAAAGCATGAACATGTGGAAGGGTCGAAACGATAAGTGGCCACGCCTCGATTCCTGCAAGCTTAAATGATATTTTATGCGCTAATGCCCCAATGCTGATATTGCGCCAAGTTTGATTTCAGTTATTTGCTAAATAAACAAAAAAAACGTCTGTTAAAACTTGCTGTCCGAGATATCCCCAGTCATGTCCGATGTTACCCCGGTACCGGGGTAACTTCGGACAATTGAGACCTGTTTAAAAAGTGGGCTGAATGATTAATTTTAGTGAGCTAAAACGAATGAAAAACCTTTTGTTTTTTGAGCAATGCTTTACTAGTTACAACAAAATAAAATTTAAGACTGTGGTTCATAATTTTAAAAACATATGAGCAATTTTCCCAAAACCGTCCGAGCTATCCCCGGTCTCCCCTACATACAAAATTTGAAGTTTTATATTATTATTTATTTTTGATGCTTACTTTGCTCAAGTGTTGGAATTAAAATGGCATGTAAATATTGCTATTCGTTGTGATTACAGATATGTGTACATGCTGGTAAATTTGGTTGATTAAACAGGAAAAATTCAAAATCTTGGCGCTAAGCAAAAAAACATGTTTCTTTGATAATGAATTAAATGTGTGAAATGAATCATTGTTGGTCAAAGTTTTGTCTATTGGCATCTCCTTGGCTTTCTTGCATTGTGTGGATATCAAGTTAACACAACTAACATAGCAAAAGGAAACCATTCCAGAGGTTGTTTGTGGTCAACCCAGTTGATCAGAAACACTAATAAATTCTTTCAATGCACATCAAACGATAATCTTAAAAGTTGCATCTCATCATCAGCATTTCATGAGATTACAAATGGTGTCTTTCACTTAACTTTCATTTAAAACGTATTTTTTGGCCTATCTTAATAAGCATAGGTATCAGTTCTGGCCCTCATTCTGGTTGAAATTAGTTGCTGGACAATTGCTTTACCCCTGGGAGCATTGTTAGCCAGTCTTACCTTTGCCTTTTCTGTTTTATTATTGTTGCATAACTTAAGATGCTTTTATTAAGTGAACATGTGTTTTTAAAATATATTGTGTTTGTGTACTTTTCACGATTTGAAAGCTGGTAATTTTTTTTACTTTGAAGAATATTAGATTCCTTTATAAGTTATAAGCCCCAGAAGGCTCAACAGCGTGGAGGTGCATTAAGTTAAATGACTAAAGAACAGGATTTCTTTAATCTAACTACCAAAGGCAAGATAACTGCCATAATGCCAAAACAAATAAAGTTAAGTACCTTTCGGACAACTGCAACCTTCAACACACGATTCAATGCAATATTCTTGGTATTCCTTTGTTACGTCGCAAGTTCCTGCGCAGGAAGATCCGCATTGTTGGTACACAGTATCCCCAGGACAAGAAATCGCTGAAATGATAAAACTAGTCAATTAACTTTCAAAACAGGGTATTTCCCAAAACAAATAACGACATTGATACATTTTTGTGTATGTTCACAGTAAGCCATAACTTCAAGATATTTGTATTACTTTTAACAAGACTTTTACAAAAAGAAGAATTTAATATGAAGGAGGGATTGTCATCAGTCCACCATAATAGTTCGCTTGACATCCTTCAATCAAACAATCCTCTTTTTCGATCAGATAATGGATCGAGTACCAACTTTAGCAGCTTTTGTTTGTATACTTACCGCATTCAGATATTTCTTCCATCCAGTTAATAACTTCTTCTTGTTCGGCACAAGCCTTCGCATAGTCGGCGACCGAACTACAATAAGCCTCAGTGGTGTCATCGTTCGAAGCACAGTAATCGTACAAGCATTTGGCATAATGTTCATCGACGTCAACAACAATTTGACATGCTAGATAGAAAAGAAAAACATGCCATTTAATGTAATTCCGTACGCAGGCCCACAACTCTACGAGAGTTAAAACCCTATCCGGGTGTGTGATGTTTTATCTTAAATCTGATTTTGATGCTTTTTATTTGATACCACTGTAATCCTTTGTAATTTGAATAAAAGTGTCATATATGACGAAAGATAAATCACGGTTTACGACAAAACATAATCAGGCAAAATATTTGACTGCTCTTTCCTGGTGTCAGTTTGTCAAAATAGATTGATTTTTAGAAAAAAACTTAATAATATGAGCCTATCTCGTGGTCAGATAGACTACCTCTCGCTTCATCAGGTTTCTAGACACTAGAAAAGAGCAGTCAAGTAACAAGAGACTGATATGGTTTACTGTATAGTTTGACTAAATATTTAAAAATATTATACATGCTTCGATCAGCAGAGTGAAAATAACGTACGTTGAAACAGAGAGGATTTTAGTTTAAGACATTTCGATTCGGCTTGTTTGCGAAGTTGTGGAAATTGGTCGCAAGGATGGTGGACATCATTTGTCACCTAAAAAAACGGTTTATTAAACTTATCGAAATCACAGACAGCGGAAAAGGCTTTACCTGCTCATTTGGACAAGATTGGAAAGTTTTCCATTTATTTCCAAAAGCCACTACATTAGTTTCAATATCTCCCTGTTTTGTGAAAAAGTCGTCTTGTTGATTGTTGTTAAAAGTTCCGCACAATCCCATGGTTTTGTGCATGAAGGCGGGTGGGGCATTCACGTATACACGATTCACCCCGTTCCAAAAAACGACCAGGCCATTGCTCAAGGTAACCTACAAGGTATTGTAAAAATAACTAAAAAAGTGGCAAACTTTAAACAACTTTATGGTAAAAACCTTGAGCATCGTCGATGAAACTTTTCTCACAACTAAACCACGTGATTGGTATGGCAAGGCTTGCAATACTTTGTCATTAACCAGGGTCAGAAATTTTCGTTTCAAATGAAGAACACGGTTTTGATAACGGATAGTGATAGACTTTGTACAAGTTGTTTTTGTTTTCTGCTTGACATTGCAGTCTGTGTTCTCAGCTTCAATACTATAAAAGTCTTGCGCGGGTGTGCTAAAATTGTAAAAAGCCGCCTTATTATGAAGTCAAATATGAGGTTAAGATGACATTATGTGAAACATATTTGGTGTATAGCACATAAAAACAAGCAAAGTTGTACTCCTGATTATACGGCACTAAATTACCTGTTTGTGACAAGAATATAAGAGCAATCTCCCATGAAACTGTATCTTTTGCCATCAAAAGTTTGATAATGTGGATCTCCTGTAGCTTTACAAATAGCCGAACATTGGTCATTGGTGCAATTCCACACTCCATCGCCGCATGTACTAAAATGACATGAAATTAGAACGAACGAAATTTGGGTATTCACGAAGCACTTTTAGTGTGGAATGCATTATGGACGATTCTCAAATTTAATATCTTACCACTTGTTGCAATGCTTAGTTATCTTTGCACCGGACGAGTAAGTTTTTCCACGGGCTGTGCACGGACAGGCCTCGCGCGAAATACAAAAACCGCCACTCAGCACTTTATCTGCGGGACAATGGCATCCATCAATGCAACGGCTGTTCTCGCAGTTGTACTTCATATTTTTGCAAGTACGTGGACAAACCGAACCACAGTCATTGTATTCCATTCCATATGGACACGTAACACCTGAACAAAAGGTTGTTACACGTTGTTGATCCAGGACGGATCCAGAAATATTCTGTACAGAGAGGTTGTGATCCCAATCACGAAAAAACGTGTTTTTTAACAACCACTTCTTATAAATAAGCTTTTTGATGTTTTAAACTCATCTAATGCACCACGCTCAAAACAGAGAAACGCCAATGTGACACAATAATGACGTTTTGAAACGCTAGCACCTGGATCCACCATTGTTTGTACAATACTTAATGTTTAGACACGTGGTTTAAAACAAAAGAATTTGATAGAAATCACTAAAATTACCACAAAAGCCATCCCTCCATGTTGCTTTGCCACCAAGACGATGACATTCCCTTGAATAGGCTTCGAATGTTGCACAAGCGCATGTTGGTGTTGCGTCACATCGGCACAAATCTTTCATGCACACTTGGTAATATGGTTCCGGTGAAACAATCTGCAAATAAGGTTATGGGCCAAAATAATCAAGATTCATACAGAAAAATAGAAAATTCTTGTGTCATATTATTTTTGGTTTGTACACACCTTCCGACAGTCAGCGAATTCCGAACCAAACGTCAACTTCTTGCAATAAGACTTTGACAAAATTTGTCGACTTTCGCTAGAAAACTTGCAGTGCTGGTTCTTTACGTCGTTGCAAGTGTCTACCCATAAATAATTACCAAAATACATTACTATGAAAAACTATTTTGTTTTGCAATAATCTTTTACACACAAGCTATTGGTTGCTAAAATGCAGAAAAAGAAAAGTTCTGAAACTGTTCCAAAATTGATGGAAAATTAACATAGTTGAGGCCCACACCCCCTTCAGGCGATGCCATGGTCCAGGATGTAGCAAATGACGAAGTTGTTCTCCGCACAACGCCGTTTATATCGAGAAGATCGTCTTGGGCATTTCCGTTATTCGTCCCACACAAACCACACGTTTTGTTGAACATATCAGATGACAGCTATGCACCATACATAAATTTCCATTAATTTTTGTGAATTGCTTTTCTTCTTTTTATACATTACCTCTACTTTAATCACATCCTTCCCGTTCCAAAAGAGAGTAAACCCATAACCACCCTTTACCATTAAGTATTGCGATGCCTGTGAAAAATATCAAACCATCAAATGTGAATCGCTTGTGCTAAAATACCAATACAAAACTATTGCTATTACCCGTTCAAACAAAAGGTCATGCGCCTTGCTTGGAATCGCAATGGACTGACTGTCCGTATGTGCGGTTATATCCCCGTCAACATTTTCAAGTGTTATTTCGAAATCCGAAATAAACAAGGTCAGAGAAATTTCGCACTTGCCCGGTTCTGCACAACTGTGAAAAAATTAATTTCAATGGGCATTTTTTAAAGACGAGTGACGTCACTTTAAACTTATACTTTTTATCATTTGTCACGTGAATGGCAAACGTGTCATCAATGCAATCTCCGGTAAGTTTGTAGGAACATCGACCTTCAAAGTTATAGACCAAACCGTCGAATGTTCGAAAGTGTGTTTGACCCCACGACGAACACACAGGTTCATCTTCAATGTCTGTTTCTTCTGTAAAAAATGCAGTTTAATAAAAATAAAAAAAGGAACAAAAAACTGGAAATGGAACTTGCCGGGATAAAACAGATTTGGAAAGTTCTCTGTCGTGACATGTACGTCGTTCGTTGCACCTTTGATGGTTAAATGTACGTGTAAAATATTTTATTGAAATAAATTGCATCAAATCTACAAACCAATGCAATTATGATGCCTAGGTGGCGGGATCCATTTGCCATCAAAGCATGTGTATACAACGGTTTCTGGCAATTTATCAGCGGATACATAGCCGTCAACACATGATATTTGACATTCTTCTTTGGAAAATTTGTTCATCTTGCATGTTGATTGTGTGTTTTCGCCAACATTTAACATGGAACATTCTGAAAATCGCAAGTCAAGTTTTGCAACTGAATCTTGAGAGGAAAGCAACTCGTGTTCTACATGTGGTTGATAAATAAGACATGCCACTTTCCTTCATTGTTTAAATCCACGATGATGGTTGAAAATATTGAACTCATAAACAAAAGGTTCTGAGCGATAAACCCAGTAAATGCTCTATGGTTTTTGTTGTTTGTTGTTAAAATATTCATTCGTTGAAAATCTTTTTATAATAATTATAGGTGAACACTCTCACTTTTTCATACTCAGAATACAACAAAAGGAATTGCGCAACAGCAGTCTGTATATCATAACTCCAGGATCCGGATACAAACCCGGATCTGGATCCTGGTGCGCATTCGCATAATAAAAATCACTGATTGTTTCCATGGATTTATTGAACAAATACCAGTGTGGTGTTTCATGGTTTTAAGCGTTGCGCACGTGGAAAACGGATGTAAGAAAGTTAAATACGGATATTTATTGTGCTTCTGTGTGCGTAGAAATGACTAAAGACCAAAATGTCAACACAAGTTCCAAAACAAATAAGACCTAAATTTCACGAATCGATTACAAAAAATGACTTGTCCAGAAGACGATAAAATCATATTTGCCTAACTTACCACCTAAAGAGCAATACACGGAGATTGAATTTACAGAGCATAATGCTGCGTTTACGTAAAATCATGTGCACTTTTAAGAATTCTGACAAATCTATCTTCCACATCATGATCACGAATGTAGATTAAACTAACAACACATTATAGCCGCTCGCGTTTAAAATTACCACATCAAAATTGAGGGCTAAACCAACACGCATATAGACAACAAACGTTCAATCAATCGAAATTTCAACTACGTTTTCATTTCGATCGATTAACCGGAGACAGATTGACAAATCTGTGATTGTTGGTGTCGAGTTTCGTATGGTCCACTGAGTAAGCACAAGATGTAGATGAAGCAATTTACCAACAGCAATTAATGCTTCGATTGGAACACATAGTAAACGCCTAAATGATGTTATGCAGTATTATCAATATCGGGAGGTAAAAATGAGTTTCAAAATATTATGTTTGTTTACTTTAAATGAAAATCTCTAGCAGTGACTATTGGGGACAAAGCTAAATCGATACTTAAGACTTGTACCGGTAAAAACGTTTGTCTGAGGCAATTACAGTGCAAAAACAGAAAAAAGTGTGGTTTAATTGTTATTTTCTAGTTCAAAGATCATATCGTTTCGTCTTAAGTTTCTATAATGCAAAAACTCTTACGTGGGTATGATTTATTTGAAAACATGCATTTAGATAGGCCCAAAATTTTTATTTTGCAATGATTTGGGCATTGACTGGAAAATCAAGATCTTACCCGGTTTAGCGATAAAAATTAAACCGGCACCAAGTATGGATCGTGTTTCAACAAAGCTTGGAGGGCATTTCTTGGAGTAGGTGGTTTAAATATACCATTGAATTCATTTCAGAAAAAGTGTTCACTAGATATTTGGAAATGGCACTTACTGATACTGTTGATTACGCCTCGATATATTCAATGGAAATGTCATTGGTTGGACAACATAAACCAAAGGTTAATTGACGTGGCCGGTTAGCCTGATGTCACAGAATGATTAAACCATCGCACTTTCTAGACACAATCTTGCGCACCACACAGGTTTAAGAAACCGTTTTAAATTGGCTAAACTAATGATAACAGGCACGAACCAAAAAAGGCCAAACGAAAAACTGATATAAACAATGCCGAACTTACAACACATAGTTGTCAATATCACATTGCATTATAACTTAATGCAAACTAAATATGGTACCACAAAAAGGTATGGCTTCATGTCGCCCGTAGACAAAATGCCAAGGACAGTTTCTTTATAAATAAACAGGATGATAATAATTGAGGAAACAATTTTAAATAAAACTACTACCAGAAGATACTCGTTGAATACCATATAATTATTCACGTCAGGATAAACATTTCAATGCAGCGTCTAGTTCACGCTCAAAATAATATTTATGGTGCATGCTATTACATGGTTATGCCATACCAACTATTGACGCCTAAATGTCGAGTTTTTTATACTAATCCGTTTTTTACGAGTTTTTTTATACTAATCCGCTTCTGCCATTGACGTAGCATATACCATTTAAACACAAATAATTTCATCATCGTTTTGTAAGATCTACACATTTGTTTTTCCGATACTTACAATCATTCAGTAACATAAATATTTTTTACTTATTTTTCATATTAAGATTTTTTATTTGTGTTAAATAATTTACTTAATAACTTAATAATCTGTTCTTCTGGCAAAGATAAAACGTAACTTTATTCACCGACGTTTCGCCTGTTATTCAACAAGGCTTCCTCAAGGTGAATAACAGGCGAAACGTCGGTGAATAAAGTTACGTTTTATCTTTGCCAGAAGAACAGATTATTAAGTTACAATATGCCTGGCAGCAACAAAAACATTATAATTTACTTAATATTGTGCAAATCTTATTCCTACCAAAAATAGCGCTTACCCCTTTGTACTAACGCAGCCAACGTGTTCCTGTAATAGCAAAAAGGGGTTTAGAATAAAAAATAAGACAGTGACAAGAAAATTAACATAAACTAACAACATTTATACCTTGTGCATCCTTGAATGGTTAAGACCAACAGCAGACGAAAAACAAATTTCGCCTCCATTGTAGGTCCTGCTTAATTGCACCTTTTCTCTGTCGACTAATTCAGTCAATGCGTGAACTTGCTCCATGTGGCAACTAATATAACAGACTTTACTTCCGGCACCAGAAAAAATTATAATCTGACGGATAAAAGATATTGAACCTATTGGACAAAGCCCAAAAAGTTTTACAAAGAACTACACGTCAAGTTTTGGCACCGAGTGTGCTTTTCCTCATTGTTATTCCAGAGTAGAGAGAAGCCGTTCGGACGTGGTGTCAACAATTACACACGGATGTAGATTAATCAATCGCCGCGGAGATGTTTGCCCAACTTCTATTGCTCCAACAACCAAACCTTGGGGGTAAAGTTAATATAGGAAGCAGTAACTTCATCCGGGTGTAATGACGCACGTGAACCTGACGGATTATTCGGCTTTGACGCAGAGATCAGGAATTTTCAGTAAAAGCTATACGTATGGACATGTCTTGTGGATTTCAAAGCATCCTTCTTTAAAATGTTTTTTTATTTGTGCAGTTTATCTCACGGTATATCTTGCTTTCACAAAAAGACTATGATTTGCTCTACGTCCCCCTCTTTGCTTGTTTTCACTGATATTTGCGTTCTTATTTAATTTTATGGGCATAATATAAAAGAAAAATTATTACGTTGTTTTACAGTTTCAACATATTGCTTTGGCGTCACATTTAACGTGCCGTTCAGAATAAGACTCTATTTAGCATCCTAGTGCGTGCAAATGCATCTAATTTGGACACAATTGTGTAGCCAGCTCGAAATTTTGTTCGGGACGAAATATTTCATAGATTTGGGCGAATAAATGATTCTGGTTTGAAACCACGCCTTGCGTAGAGGCAACCAACATGGCGTGCTTGACCGCAAATATTTTTTTGTAGTTAGCTACAAACCAGACTTTTGAAAATCCCAAACTTGCAATTCTTCGACTTGTATATTTTGGAGGGGCAATGACCCCTCCCTGACTACACTAATGTTTCACATACGACAATTGGTACAGATGATGCAGTAATATTTTATGCAATGGCATGATTGACAGGATCGCATCACTGTGCAGGTCCTTCACAGTTATTGTTCAAGATCATTAGGTTTACAGGCTTCGCAGCCGTGACATCGCCAAGTAAGGACCTGCGCAGTGGGGCAAACCTTCCAATCATACCGATGCATGAAACATTACTGCGTTGTCTGATTATATTGGTAGAGATCCCCTACGTATATGTGAGCTCCTGTAGCTCAGTTGGTATAGAGCGTTGGGTCTGATAGGTTAGCCCCGGGTCGTGAGTTAAAACCTCACCGGGAGCTTGATTTTTCAAATTTCTCTCCGACTTGTCAGGAAAAAACAATGTTTGATGTTCTTATTGGTTATCAAGCGAGTCAAAGTGGAAAACTCTACGGTGTAGCTGTAACGTGTAAATTAAAAAGATTTAATGACCATCACATGGTGGCATTTATGTCTTTTTCAAGTTTTTTTTTTCACAACAAAACTTCCGCTATTTCCACGGGATCGCCAAGTTTAGCTGTTTGCTTAAATCAATTAAAAGGCCGGGCACCAAACAAGTCAAGATCAGTCATGCATGAATCATCTAAAATAAAACTAAATAAGATGTGTGTCTATTACCTTGCGCTAATTTTTTTTTAATTTGTTCTATTTTTTTTACATTGTGAAAAATCATTTACGAATTATACTAATTTTAGCTTTAAAAACAACACAACAGAGATACTACACAAAAGGCAACCACGCGAAACCCATTTCTGGAGATAAGTGTGTTTGAAGATGTCCCAGGGGTTTCAGCGTGGTTGGAAATTGGATTCTTGAAAAGCTTGCAATTTTTTGATTCGCGCCCAATGTATGATACCAACATTGTTATTTCTCAATTTCATTATGTATATATACCTACTTTTGAGTCATAATTATGACTACCATCAAGTTTATTTAAGACAACTAGCGCATTATATTGTTTCTGTCCGACAGCTGCATGGTTTAAGACTCTGTTGGCCTTAATTAAATTGTGAAAGGCGGGTGCATGCCCCTGTAATTTACAATTTCGTTAATCAATTTTTTAAACTAAAGCTTGTGAAGGAATTAACTTTTAATGCAAAGAGGACTTTGCTGACCATTAGATTTCTTTAATCCTGCACTGAAATTATTTAGGTGATACATAGATTTTTGGTTGGCCTGAAACCTTTTGCACAGTGTCAGTAGTCTATTATCAGTACCAGTGTTTGTCAAAGTGTGTACCGTAAAAGATTCTAAGGTGTGCCATGAAACTTAAGCTTTTTATAAGCTATTTATTTTTGCAAAAAAATAAGCTGGTCAATACAAAAAAGGCTTGACTGCGCACTATCCATTAGCTATTAAATCATGTTTATTTTGTGACCACAACAAAAAGAACTACAGTAGCAAGACATTATAATAGTGTGGACGTTGATTAAACTTCAGGGGGCCCTTATGATGGCGATTTCCTCACAGGGAATCACACTTTGCCGTTTAATTTTTTTCAAACTATTTCGTTTTTATAATGAGTGTGCCACAATTGTTTTTATTTTTAGTCTGCTGCAAGCAGAAAAAGTTTGAGGAACCATTGGTCTGTACTTATAACATTTAGTCTACATACTCTATGGAGAGACAACAATATCTGTCCGAATTTCTTCAAAAGTTGTCAAATATAGAATGCAATGATTTTCTTTACCTAATTTAATTGCTTTTTTGTACAATGGTTATTGTTTAAATTGAGACAATATTTTATTATCATAGCAAAATCTTTTAATAAAGTATCTTTAGGTAACAAAACATTTAGTTGTTTTATTTTCCAAAAATCAACAATGAATTTGGACATTATGGATGATGACTTGAAGCAACAAGTAAAAACATACCTGCATTTATTACCAACAATATTTTAGTTAATTTTTTTTACAATGAAGGTTGAATCTTTCAAGGAAAATATTACCAAAGAGGCAGAACAACTTGTTAAAGATTTTTTTCCAAGAAAATGTATTGAGTTGGATAACATGCTAAAGGTATGTAAAAATTTAGATAATTGAGTTTTTTGTACCAAAAGGTTGATGCATTTTGCTATTTACCTATGAAGTGATTCATAAAATTGATGTAGTATGCAGTTTTGAAAAATAAAGTTTTAAACATACCTTTTTTTTTCTGTGAGCTACATACAGATGGACCTATGGGAAGGTCTGATCAGTACAGCTTTGTGTAATTAAAGGAAAGTCAAAGACTTCTACTTTGCACTGATGAGACCTTACAGGTCAATGTTTATGCAGCACACAGAATTTATATTATTGGCTCCATGCTTATATACTTCCTATCTTGGCAATTATCTCAATATTGCTGTACAATACCTCTGTTATTTTACTGAAATTTTAGAAAGAAGATATGCAACTGAACATGTCTTCAACAAAGAAACCCATTAATATCCCTGTTCCTGAGCCAGCTGACCTCTCCAATCATAATGATGTTGGTGAAAGGAGTATGAAAGCAAAAAAACGAAAAGTTTCTGACTCAGCTGGAGAGTTAGAAGCCAAAACAACATATTGTAGTAAAACATATTTTTCTTTCACATGGAAGCCACATTTAACTCAAGATAAACAAAATTTTTAGATTCAAAGGTTCTTGTTTTTCCAAATGGCACAGTTCCATGCAATGACCACATATTAAAACTTGTCAATACCATAAAACCTGATATCTTAACATTGATTGAAAAATGCAACACAGTGAGGATGTGGGTTACACTACTTATTCCTAAAATAGAAGACGGAAACAATTTCGGTGTTTCCATTCAGGTATGTACTGTTTTGGAGTAGCCGTGAATTTAACATTGCTTAACTTAAAATGTTCACAGGAAGAAACATTGTCTGAGTTAAGGCAGGTGGAAAGTGAAACAGCATCATATCTGGACCAAATTTCAAAGTACTTTTTTACAAGGTAAATGCAACTGCTTTGTGCTGTAGGCCTGGTTACCAGTGGCCCAGGCTTTTGGTGGCAAAAAGTATGGTAATAATGTCACAAGGTTGCTTACCCCTGAAGTAAAGTTATCTTTGTTATTCTGTACTCTTTAGGTAATAAAATTTAACACATTAGTTTTTTTGTTTTGTTGTTTTACAGAGGACAAATTGTGTCCAAAATTGCCAAGTATCCACATGTAGGGGATTATAGGCAGTTTGTGCAAGAAATTGATGAAAAGCAATTTCTTAGCATAAGGTTAATGACTGCGGAATTGCGAAATCATTATGTAAGTTGGTGAAGTGTTCTATGCTTTCCACTTCAATAAATTTTGCTTTTCATTTTAGTCAACCCTTCATGACATGATCATCAAAAACATAGAAAAAATTAAAAAACCAAGAAATGTTAATATTGATGGAATGTATTGAAATGGTGACTGAAAAAACATTAGAGTGAGATTCTTGATGCAGCAGATGTAAGCCTTGAATGTGAGGAGGTTATTTGGTTTAGAGCATCAAAAAGGATCATGACACCATTGACTTGATTTGGAAATTCAATACTTGTATAAATGCATTTCCTTATTTCCACAATGTTTTATCTTTTAGATTTCTTTGGTGTTTTTTTTATCTCTTTTATGAAACACAATTGTGTGCCATGAAAAGGGCGGCCTAAATAAAATGAAATCATTGCCTCTACGTATTTAGTTGAAAAAAGTTTAAAAGTATCTTCTACAACTCCACGCATTGCGAACTCGTATTCTTTTCTAGACCGTGATGTTGAAGTTTACCTAACATATAAGAGTGTCCTACCATCGCCTATCCTGCCATAAAGAAGTTACGGTAATGGTCAAGCTAGCAATATTTTGACTCCGTGACATTATTTCTATGGCTTGTTTCTCCACTGGTTTTTCATGTTCAAAATGTGTGTGACATCGTTGCGCAACTGTATTTCTGCGCCATCTGTCAGGTTGACGCCCCCGACGCACCATCAGTTTTAAACCAACCAGAAACACGAAAGTTTCGTTACCAAACATGTGCGTTCATTCACACGACCCTTAGAAAAACAACACCTGAAATTAATTCTGTCGATGTTGCACTTACATCCAGCATTTAAAAGTGGGCAAAAAACGATAGTTTGGCAGGGGAAGTTGATGCCAATAATTAAAATGTTCAGTTCTCCGCTGTTACTTTTGTGCTGTTTGTCTGTGGCAATTGCTTTTCCACAACTTATCAGAAACGATGTAGATGGCAAGTACCCTTTTCTCATTTTTAGACGTTATTTAACTTAGCCTTGTACATTACGAGTTGTCTGCTATATTTTGATAAACTTTATCACTATGTAAATGTGTTTTTGTTTGTGCCCGTTACGTTTTAAACGCATTTTGATATAGGCCTACAGAAAAAAGTTGGGGCTTTGCATAAGCTGCGCTGCGTCTTTGCTGCGAGGATAATCAAACCATTTTAGTTTGCACCAGTGACTATAATTTATGTAGACTGCAAAATGTAAATAAGCAATATAGCTACAGAAGGTAAATATGGCATGGTCACCAATGCAAAAGTAGAAGTTATCGTGTCCAGCGCGCGTTCTACCGCAGGATCGCTGAAAAACTTCTGGGAGCATGCGTGTGAAGGGTGACTGCGTATATGCGGTGCACGTGCGTGGAATATGCTTGGTCGGTACAGTATCAAAAAAATAAAGGTTTTGTGACCAGATAACACACCACAAATTAAACAAGCAGAGCACCGCTATTTGGTAGACTGGAAATCAAAATTCTTAGTACGATTCTGTGGTGTCATCAATATACAAACAGTTGTACAAGAATATGTGTCGAAATGCGTTTTATCTTATAAACTTCCAAGCTTATGTTGAAACTTTACGTTTGCAATGTCTACAGACTATGCCACCTTGGTAACAGAAGCTACCGGAATTATCAGTAGTCCCAGTTATCCCAATGGCTATACTTCGTCATCTTCTCAGAGCTGGAAGTTGCGTGTTCCTGGTGCTCTAAGCTATCAGATCACCTTTCTTGATATGGACTTGGACGCAAATGGATGTTACGATTATATTGTGCTGTACGATGACGACAACTGGGCAGCACCTGGGCGTAAATTCCATTTTAATCTTTGTTTACTTTGTAACTTTTTTTAGTTACTGTCCAAATCTTTAAATTCGCACAATCGCAATAAGAATTTAATTATGTTTATGCAATCATATTATTGATGCAAATTCTAAATAGCAATTATTTGGAAATAACCTATAAGCAACAGATATATTGTTGCATTGTTCTAACAATAAAATAAAAAACTTGAAAATCACGCCAATTATCTTGTTTTGTTGTGACAGGAGATTTTTGCGATGATCCTGGAGTTGTAGTAGAAATGAGAACTTCTGAAATGACCGTTTCATTTATAACCGGGAGTAGCATTCTTCCAATGCAGCGTGGAGCTGGCTTCAGCCTTAAATACGTAGCTCAAGGAAACGGTAGGAAACCTACTTTTTCTTGTCATGTAAAGCGTACATAAATGTGACCGATGTTTTGTCATGTGAAACGTGCTGTTTTTCAGTCATACCAACTACTACAGTTAATGTGCCACCATCTACAACGGTAACAGACGCAGTGTCGACCACCATCATACAGTCGACAACAGAGGGCAACACCTTGCCTCCATCAACGACAATGCCCCCAACTCCTCCTGAAACAACAACCATGCCCACTCAACAACCAACTGATCTACCAACTGGAAACTTTCCTCGTATTTCTTTGTTAATTATTTAACTACATTTGTTTTCAATCTACCAAGTCCTCAAGTTTGTTAAAACCACTGTTTTACAGCGGGAAACCAAGATGATAGCGCTTGTGGCAATCCGATGGTAAAGCCTGTAATAACTGGTTTTGATTATGAGGCACAGGGTGCAGCTGTTTCCTATTTCCAATCAAGAGTTGTCAACGGAGAAGAAGTTGTGCCACATAGTTGGCCGTGGCAGGTCTGCAAATGACTTTTCTTTTTTGCCTTCTTTATATTGTGCTGACTATTGTTTTCAGGTTTCTTTACAAGGGTCGTATGGAAAGGCGTATTGTGGAGGAACTTTGATAGACAACTTATGGGTTGTAACTGCAGCTCACTGCGCGGAACTTATATTGCAAGCAATATGTTTATAATTATTTTCAACCTAAATTTATAAAAACACAAACTTATCGAGAAAGTATAAAAGTAAATGAACGATCTGCTTGCACATAATTCGTACATTTTGTGACTTTTGACAGTATTGGAACTTATGGATCCGACCAGGCAGCTCTTGGTATGCACGATAAATCGAGACAAGAAGCTTCCGTTCAGTTAATCGATATCGTTGCAAAGTTCACTCACCCTGAATATGACAATCCTGACCGCAGCCACGATGTTGGTGGGTAACATACTCATACTCATCAAAAATAATTACAAAACTAATTTTTAACAAATAACGTCGTGTTACAGCAATGGTAAAACTTAAAGAGCCTGCTGTGTTTAACGACTATGTGTCTCCGGCTTGCGAGGCTCATTCAGGATGGACCTTCCCTGCAGGAATGCAATGTGTTGTTACAGGCTGGGGAGTCACTGTAGAAGGTACAAAACATAACAAGTATTAAACCATGCAATAAATGTTTTTATGGTTGGAATTCAGCATTTCGTTTGATTGCAATTAATAATGAATATAAGAATAAAAAAAATATTAAACATTTTTCTGCAAGTCATACTTCCGTCAATATATTACACGTGTGTGGTATAGGTGGAAACCAAGGCAGTCAAACTTTGGAACAAGCGCCCTTGCCGCTTCTCAGTGATCAAGCTTGTTACAATCTTTACCAACAAGCAAACCTGGATACAACAGATGACATGCAGTGTGCTGGTGGTCAAGGAATGGGGGCATGTAATGTAAGTAAAATACGTTGATTGAGATTTCATCATTTGAGGACATTTTTTTAAGAAATAGCGTATTACTATTTTCGTATTTTGATTTTGGGCACATCAAAAATATATTCAGATTCACGGAGAAGATTTTTCGCTTTCGTTTGAATATTTTTGAAAGCATTGTATAACTCGAACCATAGTTTCCGATTGTAATTTGTGTCCCATTGTTTTATTTAGCCTTAAACGGTTGAATTTGATTGGCCAAACAAAACTTTTTTGTTTTGCTTTTCAGGGAGACAGCGGTGGACCACTTAATTGTTATGTCAATAATCGCTGGTATCATATGGGAATCGTGAGTTTTGGTGAAGCGAATTGTGACACTGAAATAGCCGGGGTTTTTGCAAGAGTTGCAGAACTTCGCAGTTTTATCGATTCCATTATGGCTCAGTTTTCGTAAGAGAAAATAAATGCCCCTTTGACTCCGGTGACAATCTTTGCATTTACCCAAGCCCCAAATTTGTGTTTGGAGTGTGTAATATGCTTTGTGCTCAATCAGGAAATACCAGAATTACAATAAAAAATCGATTGGAAATTTCAAATCCTGTTGCTGGAATATCCAGGCCAAGAGCGAGTATATGCCAACGTACAAATTTAAATATTTACTTTTAAAATTCATCATACAATTGTCTTGTGACAAACGTAAATTACGCTAATAGCGGAGCGAATTATCAACGTGGTGATTTAGAAAAGGCACACTCTAATTTGTGTCGTGACATTCAGCGATTGTATTGTTATGCAGTTGCAACATTCTGATTAATAGTTCACATACAGTCACGTAAACGCAGATAAAATACAACACAAAAGTCGGACATTTGGCTGCGGTAAAAACACATCCAACTCACTCCTGTTGGTAGCCCAAAAAAATTTGGCTTACATTGCTGCCGAAGGGAACGACCAGAGTATTCCCCGCGGAGCGCGAGAAGAAAGAAGACAATTTAAACGTAAATAACAATTCCTCAGTTACGGACAAATGACGGCAAGTTAGCGCGAATTTTTGCGATACAAGTCAGTTCGCGTTTGTTCAGCAAGTTCCTGCCCGTGTACACACAGCGAGAAATATGTTGGCGGTCCACGCGGGAAATACTGACAGTCCAATTATACAGCATCGTGCATATATGGCCTCAGGTGCTTGGTTGTAAAACAAAATAGACAGGTTCAATGGAGCTCTCTGCCAGCTACATTTTAGTGGGTGCATTGTATTGTTAAAGCGTATGTACATGTCACGAGCTGATTCATAATGCATACGTTGTAGCCTTTAGCGAATGCGCATGACGTGATGCTAAAGGAATATTACTTTCACTTCACCTGCATTTTTAACAGCATATCTTATTGTAATATATAGTTCGAAAAGTTCCACTTACAACAGGTTAGGAAATGAAGCTGTCGCCGATTTTGTTGGTAGTGCTATATTGCCTCAGTGCTGAAAGTTTTGCAACAGAATTGAATCAAGCAGATAATGCAGATTCGGGTGATATTGGATCCGGCCAAAGTGAAGATGACCACGGAGAGGATGATCATGCCTTTGAATTCTTAACCGCAATTACAGCCAGGAATGTAATGGACAAAACTACATTCGAAGCTCTCTTGCAATCATTCAATGAAACGGTAACTTATTGTATCATTTCGACATTGAAAGTAAATTAATGTGTGGTACAACCAGCAGTTACCCAAAAACTATAAAAAATAATATAACGTTGGTGTTAGTAACCACTTTGAATACTTACGAGAACCAAGGTATGCGTAACACAATAACGTATCTTAACATGCAATGTTTCATACAACAAAATTGAATTCCAATGAAGTATTATTGTTACAGCGTTGCATAGATTAGACATCATACACCAAGATGTCATAAATGGCCGATTCGTTAGCGATAACCACGTTCCCTAAGGGCGAATACTAAGGGCCATGATTATGTCAATGTTGTAGTAGCTAAATGTACAATTAGACCCAGGAGCGAAATCATTACATATAAAATATTACGTATTTTATTTTTGCAGTGTCTAACAAGTACCGACGTGTTTTCGCGCTTCAACATTTCTGATAGCGGTGCTTTAAGTGAGGACCAATTTATTGAAATCGCTCCATATGTTGCCCTGCACCTAAAGGAGGGTTTTCCGTGTAATGCTTCACGTAAGTTGGGCTTAAAATAAACGTATGTATAGCAAAAATAACGTACCCGATTTCAAAGAAACCAGGACCTTGTAATTTCAACAACGACATAATTATTATCATTATCGTTCAAATTTCAGTTACCAAAACGTCGTTCGGCGACTGGATAGTAAACTTATTTGGGTCGACAACCGTTTGCAGGAGGGATTTCAACTTGTTAATTGACGAAATTGTAGACAACGGAAAATTTACGCCAAATCCATCTTCTGAAAAGGTGCTTCAGTTTATTTGTAATTTTGCACATTTTTGGTAAATAGTGCCCGAAACACACCATATACTGTATACTGTTAAATCTATAGATGCCAATATTCGACTATGATAAAAGGCTATTAGTATTTTTGTTATTCTGTCACTATTACAGTGTTTCGGGGGCGGAGTGTTATTGGAGACAGATTGTACGTCATCTGCAGTCGAGCTCAAATCATCTCTCATGAAAATGATTGCCGCAATGATACGTGGGGATTGTATCTTACCTCAACCGACGTACTTCATGGATGAACTAAAGGAATATTTGCAAGCAACTAGCGGAAAAATACCCATAGAATGTATGTGTTTTCTCACAAATTGTAACTTTATTTGCTATAAAACAAGTTTGGATTACGCTGTTGAAAAGCACTTTATAGGTCTATTATGAAATAGATAAATAACATTTGAAAACACTATAAACAAATTTACCAAGGTTTCTGTAAACAAACAAGTTTAATTGAATGACGTAACTGGTCTAGGTCTAACTGACCTATAGCTGACGTCACAGAAAACATGTCAATGTGTCAATCTTTTCTCCAATATCGGCCAACCTTTTTGCTGGCCTGACTGACGTAGAAAAAAGTCTCGCGTGAGAGGTGGCGTCATTTATATAGATATAAGTCAAATAAGTTCAGCGATCTCTAAATCGTTGCGACAGCGAGAGATACATATAGCCTCCAACAGCATGGAGTCGCTGCATATCCAATAGCACCAACCACAACCTAACGTACCATAGCCTACATGTGCTCAACTATACCTTTTAAATGTTTTACTGTGTTTATTTATTGTTTATTTAATTGTGATTACCCTGGTACTGTGTTTGGTTGTGTTTCCGCCTTAACGGAGGCTTGTTGATGATAAATGTCGTCACGAGCAAGTTAGTGCCGAAACGTCCTAAATAAATAAAACATTGAGGAACATAACTTACGGCTGTACAATTCTTTGAAACAAACAATATAGCTCAAATAACCGCTCTGAAATTCATTAGCAAAGGCTTCGATTGCATCCACAACCATTGTCATTTCGCATTGACAATTTGAAATGTTTGCTAATTAATTTCAGAGCAGTCATTGCGGGTTATGTTGTTTGTCTTAAAAATAAATCATTGTTTTAAGTGAGCTGCTGGCAGCTATACAAATTAATATTTTATACAATATGATTAATTTTTTCTCGCAAAAAACTAACGTTTATAATTTAATTTTTATTTTTAAACAAATTCAAAATAACAACACGTTGGAACAAAAACACTTGCGGGTCTTAGAAAACTTATTTTGAGCACAACATTTATTAACATAAAGCTACTGTTTTGTGGCTTGCTGTCACACAACTTTTATTAATTATAAGTTGTTTGTGAATCTACTATCGACATGTTTTATATCATAGAACAAACAATCATATATTGTGTTTTTTGTATGTGGTAGCTATTGCAAATCTACTGAAATCTCTAAATATTGGAGGCAAGACTCCACTTGTAATTGATGAAAGTCATGATCACGATGCAGAGGAAAGCAAGCCTACAGAAGTAATAGTTGTCGGAGATAGGCACAAACGAAGCACTGACGCGAAAGAAGATGAAACTAAGGTTCGAAAAGGGCTCATCTTAGTAGCTCACTCATCATTTTGCTTCAATATAGTCTGTGAAATGTTTTATGAAAGTAAGAATTAAAACCTAAAAATATTAACACCCGCGCAAATGCAATTACCGAAACACATTTCGTTTCACGGTGCATTCCAATATTTTTACGACGAGTGCTTTACATATTGCCATATAGTTTGGCAATTTGAATACATTTTGTGAGAAAAAGGAGAATGAAGGTAGCTGCTGCCAATTAATAAAATGTGTGTCCCATAATATGTTTTTTCGAAATTTGCAGTGTAAAATTTTGAAACCCAGTTGAAAAAAGTGTAATCAATATAGATAACATTAGGAAACGATAAAATGTGCATATGTTTTGTAATCATTTCAAACCTTGATTTTTGCAGTGCTACTCAACATTGGATTTCGTCAGTATATTTGGAATTGACAGAAATAACTTCAGTTTGTCAGATTTTTCTTCAATATGTCCAGCGATTATTCAGCAAATTGTCAGTGGGGCTTGCCAGAGAGAAAAACATGATGATTTGGAGGAGGTGACCAAAGTGGACACAAACTACACGACTGCTATGAGTAAACACTTGAGTTATGCGTACATAGGCCATGAACCTCTAGTTTTGTGAAATAGACCAATAAAGTTTGTATTATTTTGCTTCTAACAGAATACGGCTATGGAACAGCAGCGGTTTTGGTGATAAGTATGCTTGCATTTGGTGGACTTCTTCTTTTTCCGCAAATAGGAACTAGTGGGTACCAAATGACAATGCAATTTTTTATTGCGCTTGGAGTGGGAACGTTGTCTGGTGATGCACTTCTTCATATCATACCAGAGGTAAAAATACCATTGCCACAACAGCACAAATTTCTACATTATTTTTGTATAAGGTTGTTGGATTACACAAACATGGAGAAGGGGATGAACATGACCACGAGGAAGAAAGCGAAGATGACAAAACTTACATTTGGAGAATATTGGTGGTCATCGCTGGAATATATGCTTTCTACTTGTTCGAAAATGCTTTACGTTTGTGGAATATTTTACGAGGGGTAGACCTAAATAATTGGCAAATAATACTCGTTAATTTTTTATTCATATTTTCAATTTATTTGTGCACAGACAAACGTCACTTTTCATGTGCACGATGATGATGGTCACACTCATCATCATGAATCAGGAACTAATCACGGCCAAAGTCATACCACCACAGCAATCACGGTTCCCAACAGTACTTGTCCAAACTCATGCAATAATGACGATGAAATAAAAACGTCGGAGGTAAATATCAATCTATTTAAAAATTTTGTTCACGTAGTATTGTTAAAATCAT
Organism: Ascidia mentula; assembly: GCF_947561715.1. Lineage (NCBI taxonomy): Eukaryota > Metazoa > Chordata > Ascidiacea > Phlebobranchia > Ascidiidae > Ascidia > Ascidia mentula. The sequence continues at coordinate 6,262,645 of NC_138574.1, read as the reverse complement.
TTGTTGAGAATTAAACCAGCATATTTTCTTTGAGGAAAGAGCATTTATTCAGAACCACTTCTTTAATAAGTTTGAAAAGATCATTGTTTTATAGACAATAAAAACCGCACATCCTTTGAAAACACCCCTGACTGGAGACGAAGAGCCGAAGCAAGTGATTTGCTGCGGTACATGTTTACTTAATTTGATATCGGAAGTATATAAAACATTTTGCTTCTGCTAAGGTATCACCCCTATCGGAATAATGGTTCTTGTTGGGGACATCCTTCACAACTTTGGTGACGGAATTGCTCTTGGTGTAGCGTTCAGTTCAAGTTGGGTTGGTGGTCTGGGTGCATCAATCGCCATATTTTGTCACGAGCTTCCTCACGAATTCGGTTAGAACAAAGCAGTTTGCATGTTTTACTCACTTCTTTGCTAATTTTACAAACAATACAACTGTGGTGATTGTTTTAAAAAATCCTAAAATAAAAAAAAAATACATTCAAAATAGAATTTATTTAAAAGCATTCCACTTTTAATGGATTGGTCTAACCATAAAGATCAAACGTTCTGCTAATGATACCAGGCTGATTCTGTTTTAAATTGCTTTGTGTGCGATTTGCTTAACTGTATATTTCGTTTCAACTTTAAGGTGACTTCGCAATTTACCTGAAAAACGGGATGTCGAAATGGAAAGCGCTGGGATTCAATTTCATGGCGGCCTGCTTTGCATTTATTGGCCTTTACATTGGTTTGAGTATTTCCGAAAACCCAGAAGCCAGAGAATGGATGTTGTCTGTAATTGCCGGCATGTTTTTATATATTGCACTTGTGGACGTGGTAAGTTTTCATAAAATACAAATAAACCTGCACAGAATAAAATTCTTGTCATAATTGTACGAATATTTCGCATATAGACTATAAGCTAACTATAAGCCCAGGCAACATTATTCGTTGTAACATTTAACAGATGCATGAGATGATTGAGGAGCGCACAAAGATGCCGATTTTGCAGTTTTTTATTCAAAATATTGGAATGTGTTTGGGATGGGCGATTTTGCTACTTCTCGCCTTATACGAGGATAGAATCAAATCCGCCTTGGAGTAGAATATGTTTGGTTTGTTAGTGACTATTGCTTATCAGTGGAATTGTTTTGAGCAAACTTTTTTATGGTGGTGCCTTTGTACAGTTGTGTTGGTTTGGATTAATAAACATTTAACATGTCGGATTTTTAACCGACAACATATGAACCCGCTTGATGAAGAAATAACTTATATGTATTTTCGCTGCTTAGAGCCTTTTGAATAAAACTTTTTTACTGCAATTTAAGATACCTGTCCCGTTGTAGTAGACCTTATAGGGGTACGCCCCCCGCCTGCGTGACCGTGGGGTACGACTGCTTTTCGGGTCTCTCACCCAAAGGATCCGACTGAGTCTCGATGGCAACTCGGCCTCGTAGGCAGCTTGCCTTCCTTATCTCAAGGTTTACTGTTGGAGTTAAATAACTCCTTTACACAAGTCTGTGCGTCTTCTAAATAGTCTAAATTCCGACTAAACACATACGTCCACCGAGCTACAAAACCAGCCAAAAGTTGTTCATAAATCCGTTTGTTGTCGACAATCCAGTAATATAATACAGCACAGCACAGAAGTTTCTTTCAAGCAGAACCAACAACCTAGACCCTTACACAGCAACAGTAAAACACACTGATTTGGCAGGCGCTAGTAGCTCTGCTTATATAGTCTGCGGTTGGCCACCTGTATTGATACCTTATTTGGAGTTGTTGTGCGACTCGAATGCAACCTGAAGTTGGCCGATTTGGTCGATTACGTCAGTTATTTATTTATAGGTTGTTTATGTTTTGGTTGACTTTGTTTTCTGAATAACTAAAATTAGTTATGTTTGTTTTAGCTTTATTTATCATTTGCGAAAGAAGTACTTGTGTTTAAATTAAGCTTATTTATTATTTGCCAAAGAAATTCCTATATATTTATTTTTACTTGATTTACGCAGCTAGTTTAGTGGCCTAAGTTACCCATATGGCTTCGTTGCCCAAATTACATGGTTTATAACACAACTTTAATGTTGTAGCGAACACAGTGTAAAACTAAAAATGTTATATTGGAACTGTTTATGTCCCGCGGTCTACAGACCTCTGATTTACATCAAAAACATACGTGGGGTAGCTGGCAGCTAAGTTATGGTCAATGTGACCTTCAGGTAACAGATAAGAGCATGACAACCACATACATGAAAACTAACTAACTTATTTGCAATAAACACCAGGCGTTCACAAAAGAAGGTGGGATTTATTGAAGCGATTCGCGTGAAACCAACATCTTACGGACTTGCCATCGGTTGCAACTTGTAAACTATCATTTTACCGTATTGTGATATAACAAAATATTGCATTAAGCAACGGCTACTCCACCACATTTTTTATAGAAAAGTAGTAAAAACAAATTTTAACTTTGGCTTCAATTACCATGAGTTGTGATTTTGCCATTTTTTTCACCAATTTGCAAGGGTACTTTTCGCCGAATTGTTTCAAATAAAAACCAACATTTGCTGCCTGGAAAAATCTTGAACTTGTTGCTTATGACAAAACAAACACAATTTTCACTATAAAGTAGGTCCGTTTTGACTGTTGTTAGAACCGGCAGCAGAGGAGGAGCCTCTTTTTCCAGCGGTTGGTTTTAAGTACGGGTGGTCGGCAAGTTGAAACACGTCACCACGATCTTGTTTATGATACATAAGGCACCGTCGTATGAAGGACTGCAAGGTAATATAAACAAACTTGGTACCGCGATGATGGTATAGAAAAATAGCTAAGTTTTATCATACAATGTCGCTGAAGCTCACATGAAAAATTGAAAAAAGTCATGCCCCACACGAAAAAACTGCCAGGGTATTATTGTAATATGTACAGCTTACATACTTAATTCAGAGTAATGTTTTAATGTTGCTAAAACAACAACGATCTGGTACAAGCCTATAGATCCGTCCTTAAGTGTTTCGGACGTCAAGTTCAACGGCATTTCGCCAACCTACACTTCCTGGAAACAATTTCCATTACAACTTACTCTTTTATGAACGAGGTCGCGAGTTTGAAACACGCTTCAATCATGTTGTCACAATGGTATGGCCAATTAAAAAACATGCCACTTACCTTTGCTTCGGCGCTAACAGATGGTTTATTAGGAAAAGAAACTTCTGTTGCTCGCAAAATGGTGTTTTGTTTTAAGATCGCTTCCTGTGTTAAGTTGTGACCGAAAGGCTTTAAAAAAAATCGTTGTATGAAAAGGTACAATTCAATTACAAAACACATCAAAATACCTTTTTTCCATACAAACACTGATAAAATATAACCCCGACTGACCATACGTCCACCTTATTGTCAATTTTCGGAGGCTGGCCACCTGGGCCACGAACAAAACATTCTGGTGGCAAGTACCTGTAAATTTTTCAATGCATTAAATACCACAAAAAGAGCAACAAACTGTTTATGAACCAGTAAGTTCCAGCTCCCTGCGATGTCAAGTCCATGCCTTCTCCAGGACTTAATCCTTCATCAAACTGTTTTGAAAGACCAAAGTCGGTAACTTTGACGTCACCACAAACTGTCCCATGACAGAGTAGGATGTTACCTGTGGCATACAAATTTGTTGTTGTTTTCTTCCACAAACAAACAGTAATTTTCAACATATAACGTGTAGTGCTACAAGAATTTCCTATACACTTCGGTATCATACAAAATAAATAAGACTTGAAGTACCTGGTTTTAAATCGTAGTGGATAACCGGTCGTTCAAGTGAGTTTAAATAAACGAGTGCAGAAACAACTTGCATGATGATGGTGCGAGCTTCCTTCTCTCCCATCAAACGATGTTCTTTCAGATAAAAGTCCAAATCGTTGCCACCACAAAACTCCAACACAGTACAAAACCTGTACATGTAACACAGGTATTTTCTGCTAATTTTTATGTTTGCTTTTACAGTGATTCTCAGGTCAGTGTCATAATCTGAGTTGTATTTCTAAGAATTGACCTTATTTGTAACAATTTTAAGCATTTCAAGAAAAATTTTTAATCGTAATATAATTTTTGCCTTACGTGTTAATATCGACTTCAAAGCGATCATATAGACTGACAATACGGGGATGGTTGACCCTTCTGTGAATTTCTGCTTCACGATTTGCATGACGCGCATAATCAAGTTTTTTTTGCTCATGCCATTCACGATTTAGGTGGTGAATTTTCACAGCAACATAACGCAATTCCTCAAGGTCAAAGCCCTAATGAAGAATACAAAGGTTTTGTTTGCATCTGTTGCCCAATTAACTGAAACTTTCAATACATTGAGTTAATTATACCTTGTATACTTCACTAAATCCTCCTTTTCCTAACAAAGACAACAACAAGTAACGATCATGAAGAACAGGATTGTCTTTGAAGCTGCAACAAACAAAACAGTAGGTTATCATCATATGTCTTTATATTTCAAAACATTTTACAATCAGACTTCAAATGCCCTCTTAGCCTAGTTAATAAATATACATGTTCACAATCATTGACACAAAAATGTAATATTATTAGAACAATTACGTTGAATTGTCTTCATTTGAAATGCGTTTTAACTCTCGAATATGCAAACTTCTTTCTCTTTCAAGTTTCTCAAGTTCGAATTGAAGTTCATTTTCATCACGTTTCACAGCAGACAGGCGTTGTCGCAAAACCTCATCGCGCTCGTGATACTCCTGTACCGTCAAGGTGTCTTTGGGTTCCTAATCCAAAGGTAATTAAAATTATGTGCATATATTTAAAAACTATTGATCACTTCAACACTAAACATTGTGCTTACCTTCGGTTTTGTGAAACCATCACTTTCTGTGTTGTTTGCTTTATTCCTGGCAGCATTAGCTGAAGGTTTACGCTTGTTCAAGACTTTTCTTGCTTTTTCTATATCTTCCTTTTCTTTGTTAATTCTTTCCTTTCTCCTATACAAAAGAAAGACCAATTCTTGATTCCTTGGCACAACTACAGCATAAAAACACTTGAAAAATGCGTTGCTTGAGATGAATATATAAATATAACACAGCACTTCACAAAGATACATTCATACATGTAATACAAATGCATTGTTGCATAAAAAATTATTTATCTTTGTTCCACCATTCACACTGGCAACACAATTCAAATCAAATATGACACCGCATAGCTCCACAAGACACATGTCAAACATTTTTCTCATCCATACAATACAAATAATATTAAAAACTTTAAGGAGTTGAAAACAAAATATAATTAATAATAAGACTTACAGTCCCAGATCTGCAAATCCCCAGCCATTAGTCCATGCTTCCTGATAACCTGTACCTTGCCTTGAAAATTGTCCAAGTCTTAGACGACCTTCCATGGCCTTTTTTCGTGCTTCGATTTTCTCTTTTTTAGATTTTTCCACCAACAGTTCTTTACAAACTTTTAAACATCGAACAAGTTGTGATTTACATTTACTCATCACAGTGTCAGATTCTTTCAGAAGAAATTCCAAATCTTGCTTTTGCTACATTAAATTAAGTGTTGTCAAATATATTCTAATTTTCTTACAACTCCAGTTTTTACTTGTGTAACTTCATCTAACTTCTTGCTCTTTTCAGATACTTGTCCAGAGTTGTTTCTTTGTAGTTGAGTTATGTCTTGAGAAGTCAAAACAGTTTGTGTAGAACTAAAAACCAAAAAAATTATGATTAGGCAAAAAATATACCATGCTGTAAATACAAAAACAAATTGAATACCTTGTATCCTTAGAAACATTATGTTTTTGCTGCAGGTGAATAAGACCAGAGTAATCAATGTTGCTACTTGAGTTGTTACCGTGTCTTGAAGATGGAGAGGAGCGAAGCTGTGCGCAGAAAATATTATAAATATTTACAGATTCCTATTAGAAAATATGAGCAATATACATACAGGGCCAACCAAACTAGTGGGTGACATGATTCGGTCATGTGGGTATGGGTTTCTTGCAGGACTTGTTGTTGGTTCAAAATAGTCATTTATTTTCTTAGAGTTGGTGGAATTGGCCCCGCTCTTTTTTGCGGAGTGAGTTGAGTTTTCGGCTAAAATAAGCACAAATCAAAAGCAAACTTCATAATTGCAACAGAAGGTGAAAGTACTGTCCTATCAAATAGGGTATAAACAAAGACATACAAAATTTTACTATGTATCATACAATCTTCACACATCATATACCTTTTCTTTTTCTGCTTCTTGGAGTATCATTTTTGTCATTCTGTTCTGGTGTGGAAGTAAAGCCCAAAGCACTGTCCGTTTCCTTGTCACTGTTTGGGCCGGCCCCTAAAGAACTTCCAGTACTCATATTGGATTCTGATCCACTCTGTACCTTGGAATAATTACACTATCAATATCCGATTAAATACAGTTTTTAATTAACACATTTGGCTATGCAGGAAAGTTCACCACATATTCAAAAAGGATTTAGTTCTGTTTCATGTAAAATAAATTACCAACACCAAGTTTTTATGGAAATCATTATCTGCAATGCAGGTTGTATCCCCTGACTGAAAGATATTTGCAATTCAATCCAAAACTTCAGTCAAGCAGAAACCACAACCAGACCCAAACCCTTAAACTGTTTTGTGGTATATTTTTACAAATCAGACCTGAATCTGAACTAGTAATTCTTAATCTATGAAACCTGAAGGGGAAATGGACTGCATAATTTACACTGAAACTAAACCTCTTTCAAACTAGTGTGTCTTTACAATGCTTTCGCATGCAAACATCTAATTATTTGTTTGTGAAATCACAATACAGAAGCAACGATTAATAAATTTAGTACATGATGTCGTGTGCATAGAAGCCATCATATAATCAGTTCAAAAAGTTTTGTCAGATATTTCGAAATAGGAAATTTGCAGAATATATACTTCCATCTAGTGGGTCTCTCATACATAATATAAAAAATCAGTGCAACTATAAAAAGAAGCCACTATGGTTAAAAATGGCTGATAAAATTTTGGAAAATGTCTTGATATTGCATCACTTATTTACAAAGTAAGATATCTCATGAACTTGTTGATGTCAGGCTTTTCAGTTGTAGTGCAGAGCTGAGCTTTTGACAATCTGGTTAGAAGCTATATTGCAACATCATAATTTATCATTTAAAATGGATTTTTTTCATGCAAATAGAAACAAACATAGTTAGTCCAAAGTAAAAAAATGTCATTCTGACAACTAGAATCAGCCTCTTTGTTGGGTGATACCAACAGATCTGTCCTGTCTAGTCAGGCATCCAAAATAACCCACAAAAGAGTGATGGACGATCAGCGTCAGTGCGATCTGATATTTAAAATCTTATATATTTTTACAGAAATATAATTTCACCTTGGCAGCATCGTCAGTTTCTGTGCTAAAGAAAGAATAAAAAAAGAAGCAAAGTTCAACGAAACTTCTAGATAAAATATACACAAGCATCAATAAAATATCTCAAACTGGAAGCAACCCTCAATAGAGACCCTCAATGCCACCAAACAGCAAAACCTCCAAACAATATTTTATTCTTTCTTCAGCACAGAAACTGACGATGTCATCAAAGCGAAAATAATAATTTGGTGTAATTTTAAATAAAAGATTGAACTGATGCTGATCGTCCATCACTCTTTGTGAGTTATTTTGGATAGTAAGTATAATTGATAGAATGTAATATTTGAATAAACGAACATAACAAATTGGACAACAGCTAGGGATGCAATTGTAATACAAGTTTGTATTTTTTGCTCATGTTGGGCTTTTATTCGCTCCTTTTTTTACATAACACAGATAAACAAACATTTGTATTTAGACTTGTAGTGTTCATTGCTTAACGTGGACCACAGGAACATTATGAATACTGTATGTTACTGTTAGTGGCAGATGCAATTGATTATAACTTCTATAATATTTCAGTAAAAAACCTGGGGAAGGGGGATTATATAATAATGCAATACTTACAATATTACTCAACTAAACACGTACAAGAGCTGCATACGGATGTTCACTGTTTCGACCTTTTGGTCAACAAAGTTGTCTAGAAGAGTCACACCAAGCCGCACTGATAAGACCTTATAGGTCGAAACAGTTGCCTTCTGTATTCAGCTCACAGAAATCATATTATTGGCTCCACTAGCTTGACATTACTTCTGCGTTGTCTGATTACAGTGGTGGAGATCCTCTGCATATGCGAAGGTCACCTGACAAGTTGTGCGCTTGCACACCAGTGTACCTCGGCCACAATATACCCCATGAAACCACTGATCTCCTGTAGCTCAGTTGGTTGAGCGTTGGGCCTGGTTAGCCCAGGGTCGAGAGTTCAAACCTCACCGGGAGCTTGATTTTTCAGATCTCGCTCCGACTTGTCGGGAAAAGTGGCTGATCCAGCTTGGCTGCGAAGCCTGTGAACCTTAAGCTCCACTAGCTTATATATATATATATATATGACTATTGTGACACGAGGTCTGGCAGCACTAATGGTTTAACATTTGCTTGGCCATAGTGTTTCCACCTTGTTTTCTCTGTAAGGTTGCACCTAGTTTGGTGCCCAACAGATGACGGTAATTGCATAGTCACCACAAAGTGGAAGTCTTCATATCTAGCTGCACTGACATATAGGTCCCCATCTCACAGAAACCATATTATTGGCCCAACTTGCTTATATACAAGTAGAAGTCGTTGTGTAATGCCTATCACAAGTCAATCAGTTAGTTAATTTTCATAAATCAAATCATTATAATTTCGTAGTGCATTTTTAGTGTTCTGCGGGTGATGCTATTTACTGCCAAAATAGGTTTTCATTGGTCTAGTAAATCCCAAACAAGCAATAAAAATTTCACGAACCCTCAGTGTATGTGTCGTTGGCACAACACCATAACACGTAGGGTTATGCTTAGTGACAAACCAGACTTCAAAAACGGTGAAACGGTATCTATGCTACCATAGTTGGGTGTTTTGACTACATCATTTTTGCTGGGAAAATGTAATTTGCACCGCTAAACTACGTCCACTGTTTATAATAAACCACATATTGTGATTAAATCGCATGAAAAAAACTTGGCAAATTGGATATAGGATTAAGCAGATTTGTCTGTAGGTTTATGTAATAAAGAAAACATGCAGTGTTTTTGAATTATATACATGCTAAACTGTTTGCAACCAACAATGAAATTCATATTCCTGCTAGCTGCAATGCAGAAATTGATTTGACAATGAGGAAACCACATTCCATTACACCGTGTGACCAATGTAAAAAATACACTGTCCAATGGAAAAAGATGATGCTGATCTGTTCTCTCATTTGAAAGAAGCAACTTTTTTAATCTAAACCTTTTTATATCTACATAATTCACAATGACAGACTGGTATGACTTTATATACAAACAAAAACATCGACTGGTCTGCACATTTAATATTTTTCCTATCAAAAGATCCTCTTTGCAAATTACATTCTAATCTGAATGGTGTGTTAGAAAATGACTCTTCCATGTCAATCAAAGTGTAAGTTTAGGTTACTAACTACCAACAGTTGGTTCCCATTTGTACACTATATGTAGTGCATGTACTAAAATTTTGCATGTAGTAAAATGATCCCAAATAAATGAACTGTTTGAACTAAGTAACAAACCAGCTTATACCTTCGATGCACCCCAAAATCTTGCTTCCAGCAATTCCTGTTTTCGTGCATCAATTGCCAAATCGTCCATTCCAGACATAATGTTGCTACCTTATATCTACACAGAATAACTGGATTACAATTTATTGGGATGTACAATCAAATCAGCTATAAAATTTTCCAAAATGCTTGACAATCTTCAACGTAGAATATCATTTAAAAGGATTTGCATTTACAAATTCTTATTTTCACAACTACATCTCAGTAAAAAAAGTTTCACGTTCTTTCTCTTGTCCCTGGTTTTAGCCTTCTTAAAGCAGCCCAATTCACAAATTCTTCTCACTACGTCATCCATCTATCCTTTCGATGTGAACAATCGTCACTCGCATCGATATGCTTCGTTGAGCCTAGTTAATTTTTCAGTAATACGGGATCATTTTACCGCGAATTAAACAACAAATTCCCTTAATTGGGAAACACAAGAATATCATGCTTTGATTAACATGTTAAAAATGGTTGTACTTGTGTAGCAAATGTGGAGAATAAGTAAGCCATGGCAATCAAAATACAAAAGGGCTTGCTACGTCAATAGTACGTGTGTACTAGTAAAACTTGACGGTCAAACCTAAGGTCAAACCACGCGTTCTTGGTGCAAAAACCGTAAATGACCAACAAAGTGCAGCCTCAAAATGTTTTACCAACCGTACCGAAATTCCGGCCACCAGGAATATTTATATTAGAGCATTTAATATAATTCATATTTATCGTCTCATTGGAATGTACAACTTTGAGAAATGTTTGCACAATATTAACGAAAACCAGAGAAGGGGAAATAAATAAATTAGATAATCAAGGAACAACTTATCAAATCATGTCAATAACTCTTTTGATTAACTTCTATATTTTGAGAAAGAAGAGACTAGTCCATACCAGTGTTGTTGAACTGTTATTGAAAACCAAACAAATAGTCTTGATACATTAAATCATATGTTCCCAACTTTTTTCTCTAATGCAGGAAGCCTTTGAAGACTGATTTTATCCCCATGTTTTACAATGCTATGAAAGCAAAAAAAGGTTTTGAAATACATATAGGCTTCCCGAACGAAATTGTATCAAACTTAAAAACATTGCAGCGAAGCAAAGAAATAATGTAAAAGTTACTAATGGTTTTGTCAAAACATCAATGTTCAAAAACTACACGATGAACAGTGAAAAGTTTGCAAATTTTTTTGCTTACAAATGTCGCCGGTTGGGTACTTGCATTAAATTAAAACGAAATCACATGTGCACGAAACAAAATGTTTGCTCCCGCCGCATTCGCAGATTCGCTTGCGATTGCTTGCGTAAAGCCATGCAAATCGCCTCTACATGACAACATTGCGATGTCGCGCGAAAACGCATTCAGTTTTTTTTTCCCCGTTTGGAGGAAACATGGGGAGTCCTGTGATGTAGGCTTCATTTTCATTCTGATGTAATTAGCTAGTGACCACAGTAAATAAACTGAAACCCATAAAACTAGTTTACAACTTAAGCGCAAGCATTGTTTCGAATAAATTTGACTAAGTTCATCTTTCGCGACACAAAACTAATAATTTGGCAAAATATTAGGCTTGAGCAACTTCTGTCATGCACGGCTAGGTACAAATGACATCAAATGGCGGCACGAGCACGTGAAACTTGTAAAGCACGTAAAAACAAATTTTCAAAATTTCATCGTCAAATTTAGGTTTCTCGTTTTTTGCTGGTGTTTTTTTAATATGTTGGACTTTGTACTTTTTGTAAGTGGCTCTTCGTTTTTTCTCAATAAATATTTCAACGACAGAACTGCAATAAATTTGCTTGTCCAATCTCAAAATTGCACCACCACTTACTTTAACGTTCTACACAAGAACGTTTTTATACTTTACCTCCTTAAGTCCAAAACTAAGCCTAAAATGGGTTTTTGCTAGTGTTTCGAATTACTTCACATAAAACTGTGCAAAATTGCATGTTCAATTTTTTTTTTATTTTACAGTAGGCTACACTAAGGAAGTAATGTGAACCGCTTCCTATAGTATTGAAGTGATGTGAGATATAATTTTTGGCGAAACATGTATGCCTGGTATCAACAGCAGCATACACCAACTGGTGTGGAGCAATCTTTGTATTGCAACTTCACACAAGAAGATACAAAAGACCTAGTTATAACTGCAGCTTCACAATTAACTGTATTTAGACTGTACAATGCCTACAAAGGGGTAAGGCATATTTTTGTTGATTGGCTATCTTTCGTTTCTTGCAAAAAAACATTATTATGATAAAAAGAAAAATATTTTTATAAAACCAAAATGTTGCTTTACCTTCAAACAATACTATTCATTTTAGAAAAAAGATGAAGAAACAGAAGGTAAGTATATATATTGAGGAAATATGTATGATAAACACACACAATTGGCATGGAATGTGGCAACTGTGTAAATAATTATGTTGTAATCTACATTCACAATTCATCACTACAGGTTATATGTACAATAATGTGAAACTTTCAGAAGTTTCAAATTATAGTCAGCTGACTTATTAATGCCAGGTTATGTGTAGTGATTGTTTTACAATAAATGTTATTTTAAAAACTGCTATTTTGATATACAAGTGTTGTGTTATATTATTTCTATTGAAGATTTGTGTTGTATAAAAGTAAAGATGACTTGGGTATGCTCTAATTATATTGCAAAATAAGTTAAATCATTTATTATCATTTATTTTTTAAGATTCTCGGGCTAAAGTAAAATTGGAACAAATTGGTACCTGGCAACTGTTTGGTAACGTTGTGTCTATGCAATGCGTTCGCATGAACAAAGCCAAACGAGATTCTATTTTGTTAAGTTTTAAGGAAGCAAAGGTAAATTGTGTAGCCGTGGCTGCATATAATTTGATACTGTATTGATTTGATAAAACTATGTGTATATCCAATATCTGCGTTTACTAACTTACAAGCAGATTTTTCTGTTTTACAGCTGTCCATCATTGAGTTTGATGTTTCAACTCATGATATTAAAACTTCTTCTCTTCACTATTTTGAAGAAACCTTGTTTAAGGTTTGCACAGATTAAAATATCATTTCATAAAATGATAGACATAGTTTGTGCAAAGAAATGTCATTGTTTAAAAAGGATGGAATGCATCAGAGAATATCGCTTCCTAAACTTAGCGTGGATCCTAGTGGAAGATGTGCTTCAATGCAATTAACTGTGAACTCAGTTGCAATTGTTCCTTTTCATTGTGGAGATTTAACTTCAGATGATAACATCTTGGGTAATGAAGATATGCAACAAGAAAGGTAATAATTGTTGTCATTACTGTATCTTCTGCAACTATGAATGTATGTTAGTGGTAAGGGTCAACTTGCCACAAGCTACAGCATAAATCTACGTGAGGTTGATTCAAGACTTCAGAGAATAATAGACATGCAGTTTTTGCATGGCTACTATGAACCAACTTTGCTAATTTTGTTTGAATCATTACGGACATGGTCAGGGTAAGGATTTTCATGTAATAACAAATAACAAAAATTATTTAAAAAAATAATCCTAGGAGGGTTGCAATTCGTCAAGACACTACCAACATAGTTGCAATATCATTAAATATGACTGAAAGGTTAAATCCAGTCATCTGGTCATTAAATGGGCTCCCATATGATTGCAAGTCAGTTTATGCTGTTCCAAAGCCAATTGGTTTGTTGCTTTTATTAATTCAAGCTGGATTTTTTTTAATTGATAATTTTTGCAGGTGGTGTTCTTATATTTGCTGTAAACTCTCTGTTATATTTAAATCAAAGTGTACCACCATATGGGACTGCTGTAAACTCTTTGACACAAACCTCAACATCATTTCCACTCAGTAAGTTGTTTCAAAATTGCATTAAAAGTTTAGCTGAAATTCATGTTCTATTTTGTGCATAGAACCACAGGAAGATGTCTGCATGACATTGGATTGCAGCAATGCTGCCTTTATTTCTTCAGAAAACATGGTCATATCAGTCAATAATGGTGATCTGTAAGACATGTTTTCGGTTTGAATTTTTGTTAACCAATTATATAAGTTGTTTAAAGCAGTGATGTCCAACCCACATCCCAGTGGAGCAATTTGTGCAGCCCTTCTGATTGCACGATTGTCGCAAAACTGTCATGTCAAACAAAAAGAAAAAAAGTTCTGTTATCAGTAATAAAATTGACGAATTTAAATTGGTAATCTGATGTGTAATAATGATATTAAATATGTTTGTATCATCATATTATGCTCCGGTGACACTATAGTCACTGATCAAATGTTATCACAGTGGCAGTTTTAAAACATTAGGGAAACGGTAAACCAACTTTCAAATAAAAAACAGTGATTTGTGTGTTTTCGAATAAGCAAGATCAATTTTGGCCCTACATAGCATTTTGGTTGGAAACCACTGGTTTAAAGCATTGACCGAATAGTGTTGATTTTTGTGAGGAATATGTGATACTTATTTTTTATTGTAGGTATGTCTTGACACTACTTGTAGACAGCATGCGGAGTGTTCGTAACTTTCATTTTGTTAAAGCTGCCTCAAGTGTTCTTACATCATGTGTAAGTAAAAAACTTCATAACACAAAAGTTTTTTTTGTGCCCAGACATATTGGGTAAAGTAAGTAGGCTTGAAGTGTTTTTAGCACTTCTAGGCTTCCTACTTAAGTCGTATAGCAGTGGTTTTAAGAAATAGAAACAACTGTGGAATAACATAAAAATTGACCAATATACTATTTAAAAGATTTCCCCCATGGAAAATGGTTACCTGTTTTTGGGTTCACGCTTGGGAAATTCTTTACTACTTCATTACACCAAAGCTGAATCGGACTCGGTTTCAAAAGCTAATGAAGTAAGTTAAACAATATTTGTAAATGCATTTTTGTTAAAAAGCATTTATTTTCAGGTGCGAAGTTTTATGGCTGTTGTTAAATCATGTGAATAAAACTAATTCTTCATCTTTTTTAGAGTGAGGAACCGGCATCAAAAAGAAAGCGATTAAACACTGCGGCTGATTGGAAAGGTCTGTTAAGATGCAATTTTTGTCACTTGGTTAAATTAAAATTTATTTTGACAGCTACTGATGGTACTGACATAGATGACTTCGAAATGTATGGAAAAGATGATGTCACCAGCGAACCTTTGTCATCTTATAATTTTGAAGTAAGTTTTTGTCTTTGCCAATGACATTTCCAAACTTTTTGCCGAACAGAACAGATCTGAAAAAAATTACTGACGCTTCAGTAACATTATGGTATTCTATCACAGGTTTCAGACAGTCTTTTAAATATTGGTCCCTGTGGGGCAGCAGAACTTGGAGAACCAGCTTTTCTTTCAGAAGAGGTAATTTGTAACAAAACATTGATGTTTTGACTCATGTTTGACATGTTTTAGTTTGTAAACCAACGAGAAACTGATCTCGAACTTGTCATTCTGTCTGGTCATGGAAAGAATGGAGCAATAAGCATACTTCAGCGAACTGTTAAACCTCAGGTTGTGACGACATTTGAACTGCCAGCTTGTCTTGATATGTGGACTGTGCGATCAAAATTAAAGTCAGCAAGTGTGAGTTGTTTAATTAAAATATACTATTAAATTTAAAACTAATTAGGGTTGCTATATAATAAATATATATTGAACCAGTTTTGGCCAAAATCCAACTATTTCAACTATTCTACTGGTTCTCTTTTAATCCACACGAATTTATTGTTTGGGTCATGATTATTTTTAGGAAGATCAAGCCAAAGATTTTAACAGCCAACATGCTTTTCTTATATTAAGTCGCGAAGACTCAACTTTGGTGAGGATTTTGGTTATTTTACTGTGTTTTCCATGAACAAGCTGTTTTCATAGGTTCTCGAAACTGGAAAGGAAATTATGGAGGTAGAAGAAAGTGGTTTCAACACTCGACAATCTACAGTTTTTATTGAAAACATTGGTGGTAAAAAACAGCTTATCCTACAAGTTTGTGCTGGTGGAGTGTGGTTGTTGGATGGAGTGGAATTGATCCAACATTTAGCCCTGGATCTTGGTATGCATGCAAAACCATTACAAAATGTTTTATCCATTTAATCCATTTTTTTATTTGCACTGCAGATGCACCAATTGTGCAGTGTTCAATGGCAGACCCTTATGCAATGTTATTAACTTCTGATGGACAACTTGTTCTTCTTACCTTAAAAGAAGACCCTGAGGAGGAGGATGGTTTTAAATTATATTGTAGTAATCCTTCAGTATCACAGGTTCTAATATTACTCAAGGTCATGTTACATAATAAAAAACTAACAGAACAAATTGTGTATTTAGGTTCCACAAATCAGCAGTGTTTGCTTGTATATGGATCAAAGTGGATTATTTAATGCCACCAATAACAGTCCAACCAACAAAACAACCACTTCAAAAGATGAAGAACTAATGTCAGATGATGATTATGGTTACAAGAAAAACCCTAAAACTTCAGCATCTGTTATTGCGACAAACACATCATACACGTACTGAAACTAATGTCAATAGAAATCTATTAATCAGTCTTTTTAAATTAGTGCCAATACCAGAAAAGTGCAGTTTAGTGAAACTAATGTATTTTTGTACTTATCGTGTAGAGCTGATGAAGAAGATGAGATGCTCTATGGTGAATCAAACCCTGACGTTGTATTTCCTACATCTTTCACTGTACCCAGTGTTGAAGCAACTCTTGCAAACCCCCCTTCTGAGACGAATGCCTCCCAATCCCTACAGCACAATACTTACTGGGCCGTTGTTGGAAGGGAAAATAGAAACTTAGAGGTACTCACTGCACAATTCATGACAAATCTTCTCTACTTGTTGAAATGTATTCCTACTTTTACTAAAGTCGACAATTATGTCCTTTTTCTGTTTTTAGATTTACAGTTTACCCACTTTTGAATTGATGTATGTTGTCAAAAATTTTGCACTTGGACACAAACTTCTGGTGAATGGAAACTCTAATTCATATTTAGGTTGGAATGATAATTAACTGCAAATTAAACTTAGCTAAACATAACTTGCAATAAATTGTTTTACTACATGAAATCTACCTAACCAGCAACACTTTTTTCACATGACACAAGTTAACCTTCAATCCAATTTTAAATGTTACTAGAACAACTTTGTGTCCATGCTTCTAGTTTTAGAAAACATGTAAACTTATGTTGATATCGCAGGTGATAATGATAAAACTCTACCCAATATTGATGCTCGATATTCGGATAATCCAAAGATACATGAACTGCTGCTTGTGGGACTGGGTCACAACTTTTCTCGCCCACATTTGATGGCAAGTTGTTTGTTGCCTCAGCAAAAAAATTACATCAATAGAAGTTAAAATATATATTTTTTCAGGCCAGAGTTGAAGAAGACTTGTTCATTTATGAGATTTTTAAGTTTAAGCCTGAAACATCTCTGCAGAAGAACTCGCTTCATATCCGTTTTAAAAAGGTTAAATGTTTTTTTATTTGAAATATTGCACAACAATTCCATGTAGGAAAAAATTGGGTTTAAAAGTAAATAGTTTCTGGTTGGTGCAGGATTTCCCAATCTTTTTAGACCCTGACCCCTATTTGTGAATCTGTTTCATTTATGACCCTCAGATGCCACATATTTTTTTCAGCCAACTAATCATGAGAGGTTATGAACCTCAGTTCAAGAAACCCTGTGTTAGTGACATAAATGTTTAAATTTATAATAATTTAGTACAAGACAGGTATCTTCCTCTGAAAGTAAAAACACTTATAAAGCAAGTGGCACAAAATCAAGCAAACATATTTAAATCCTTTTGTACTTGTTTAAATATTTTTAGGCAAACAAGCTCAACGTAAAACTCACATTTGGTATTTTTATGTTTTGAAAATAAGATTCATCATGGAATAATAGCAAGAAAACAAGCTTCAGTTGCTGATGATCAACGTTCAATCACCGTTCAAAAATTGAGGCCGTTTACCAATATTGGTGGTTATGCTGGGGTAAAACGAAACTTTCTTCATTATATTTTGTGTATATTTATCAGTGAATTTGACAACAATCCTGGAACTAGAATTTCTTCAAGTAACATTTTTTTAGGTATTTTTTTGTGGTCCGTACCCACATTGGATATTTTCTGGTTCTCAAGGTGCTTTGCATTGCCATCCTATGACTGTAGATGGAATGATTACCTGTTTTGTGTCCTTTCATAATGTCAACTGCCCGTGGGGATTTCTGTACTTCAACAGACAGGTTAATATTTCCAAGGTTACCTTAATTTCGGTTCAAAACAATGAATGCTATGATGTGTAGCAATAACAACGCCATAGGCGCCTAGTCCGGGGGGGCAGGGGGGGGCGGCGCCCCCCCAGGTTTTTCTAAAAAAAACGAGTGGCTATATTACGCGCGTCTGTCCGCACTTTGTAACTCGTCGCATTTGCAACGTTCGAAGAAAAAAGACCTAAAAACAATGAGTTTCTTACGCGACGCACACAAAATATGTTGACCTATTTTCGCTTGCGTAGCTGACATCGGTTGTTGCAACATCAGTCTCGCAGTATGATATGCCAACAGGTACAGGTACTTAATGGTTGTGTCCGATCTCCTGTGTTCATCGTCAACGCCGCCCTTTTGGTTAATACGCCTCATGCATTGAAATTCAAACACAGTTTTTCGATCCTTGATGACGTCATAGTAACAAATTATGACGTCATAAATAGCCGCCCCCCCTGGAAAAATGAAAACTAGGCGCCTATGAACAACGCAGTTAACCGAGAATCTAAACATAAGTTGTTGTGAACAAATAACAGGAATTTAGTGTTCAAATATAAGGGAAATCCAAATTATGAGATTTAACAAAGCATATTCCTGAGCATTGAAGTATTTTCGTAAAAAAATTACCAAACTTTGCCTCCTATTCTAATTTTATATGAATTGGCCAAATTTAACTTAGTTTGTCCCAGGTCTTATGTCTACTATATTTACCTTCCCATTACAGCACATACCTAACTTTATAATAACTCAAACAAACTACATTCCAGGAAGAACTTCGCATTTGTATGCTGCCACCACATATGAAATATGACAATCCTTGGCCAGCAAAGAAAGTGTCTCTTCGTTGCACTCCACATCATCTTTCTTATTCAATTGAACATAAGGTACTAAAATCAATCAAAAGTACTCTTTTTAGGGTTTTTTTGAGTATTGTTTCTGTAAGATATAAATTTTTATTGCAATTGCCCGTATCTAATTCTCTGCATAAGAGATACCACATCCAACATCTAACAAAGATGTCTAAACTAATGTCAATCAGATGTATTAAAGCAACATTTTGCAATATAATGTTACGCATAATAGTAATGCCACGTCAGCAAAAAGTTTATTAATTTTTTTAGTTATTGTTGTGAGCCAGTTTAGGAGTCAAGTAGTCTTTCACTGATCGTCTATGTAGAGTTACTTAAATGACTTTGTATAAATAGCATGCTTTCTGTCTTTTTAGGTCTATGCTTTGGTTACTAGTGTGTCTGAACCATGCACAAGGCTGCCTTTTACCAATTGTGACAATGAGCGCGAGTTTGAAGAACTAGAGAGAGATGAGCGATTTGTATACCCACATATTGATAAATTTTCTGTTCAGCTTATCTCACCGATTGGATGGGAGCTTATTCCTAATGCAAGGTTAGTAAACAAACTAGATTTGTTGAATGGTACATGGTTCCAGAGTTGGCGTTTGTCGAATTCCAATATTTCTCACTTAGTGAATGTTGCTTACGAAAAGCTAAGATAAGCAGCTTACTCAGTTCTGAACAACTTGTGTGTTCTCTTTCACTTCTTCTTTAGTTCTTGGAAGACTAAACCACTTACCTCATGCATCTCCAACAGATTAGTTATATTACAAGTAAAGATTATAGAGAAAGTTCTTTTTATGTAATCTGGAATAGACGTTAATCGGATCATTTTTGGAGTGTTTTCTGAACCACCACAAGTACCCATTCCCATTTTTTCTTGCAGAATAGACATGGAGGAATATGAACACGTTACATGCATGAAAAACGCTTGGCTTAATCCAGGGCCTTATACCACTGTACGTCAAAATTACACAGTGATTGGAACCTGCAATGTCATGGGCGAAGAAATGAGTTCACGTGGGAAGGTAAACAGTGTTTGTTTATTAGTCGCAAATTATGCTTTTAGAAAAATGATCATTTATATTTAAAAAAAAAATTGTTTTTGTTCTGCGTGACTATTTTACCAATAATTACGAAATACCTACAGAATGAAGGACAACCGACTTGTCCGCAAATATTGCGCCCAGTGTATGACATGTTCCGACTGCCGTATGAATTGTGTTTAATACTGGCGTCATGATCAAGTAAAACTTAAATTACAGCATAGTATTTCTTGTCCGGGATCTGATAAGTCAGAATAAGTCACCAAGAAATGTAAATATCACCTTGCTAGTGATGTCACAAAGCGGCTTTATAGATCAATAATGTGGCGATTTATTGCGCCTGTTGTAAGTACAGGAAGATTCCGTCTAATATTTCTTCCGTTGCGATTTTTTGTCGGAGTTTACTTCGTAAGTACAGTTACTTCGAGTACACTTGCTCTAAGATACAGGCTTGCTCCCTGACCACAACTACTTAAAACAATTGAATTTACACTTTACAACATGCGTCGCATTTTTTTTCTTTCGTGCTGAATTCAGCTTTAAGAAAATAGGCTTAAAATGTAGATCCCGAATACAATTCTGCGGCACAGTGGCTATATAAAGGGTATAACTATCGTTGCAACTGGTTAGGAAGTAAGTTAAAAAATTGTTTAAATTATAATGTACACCTTATCTTGAGACAAAGATATTTTGTTTTTGTCTACGTTTTGGTATTTGCTAAGGAATCTATTTTGTAGATAATTATCCTGGAAATAATTGAAGTGGTGCCAGAACCAGGACAACCCTTAACAAAGAACAAAATGAAACAAATATATTCCTCTGAGCAAAAGGGTCCGGTGACAGCTGTTTGCGGAGTGGGCGGAAATCTGCTGGCCGCCATTGGACAAAAGGTAGAGCAATTATTAAGCGTAAAGTTATTTTTAACATTTTATGGTTTTGAAGCTATGTTAAAGCTTTTAACGTTATAGGTGTTTGTGTGGCGTTTTGATGAGAACCAGTCACTACGAGGTCTTGCGTTTGTTGATACGAATATGTATATTCACCAAGCCTTCAGTTTTCGAAACTTTGCTGTAGTGGCCGATATTCAAAGAAGCATCACACTTTTACGTTTTCAGGTAAATGTTTTCGGCGCTCTCCGTGCTGTAAAATTTTAAAATAATACATTTCGTAGGTAATCCAGTATATACGCTAAAATGTTTTGCTTGAGATAGAAAGATGTTATTTGCTTGTCTACTACGCAGTGTACAGGTCTCATAAAACATGTTAGCGAATTTCCTGTGCGACCCCGAATAAGCACTACAAAGCGTGAAATATGAAATTGCACCAAAAAAAACAGTTTGTTATGTTGACTACATTAAATGCGGCTGCAGTTTTCAAATCTCTGGTAGTAAAAGTGGGAAAAGAGTGCTGAGGTTGCTAATTTTAATTGCGGATTAAAATGTTGGACTCGTGCAAAAATTTCTTGTTATTTATTTTGTAATGACGTGAATATGTTCTCAGGATGAATTCAAGACATTATCGGTTGTAAGTCGGGATGTTAAACCTCTTGAAACTTACTCGTCAAACTTGTTGGTGGATGGAACTTCTGTTGGTTTCATAGCTACTGATCATGACAAAAACCTCGTCGTGTTTAGATATGATCCGGAAGGCAAGTTTAACATATATTTATCGTTTAGTTTCATTTTTGTGTTTCTTTCCGACGGTCAATACCTAATTTTTTGGATGTTTTCAAGTTTTTAATCATCTTCTAACCACACTATGTTGTTCTGTTTTTACTTGATTCCAACTCCCGTCTAGATCGAGAAAGTCACGGTGGAAGTCGTTTAATGAGAAGAGCTGACATTCATGTGGGATCGCATGTGAATTGTATGTGGAGACTCGCTTGTAATCAGTTTGATCGAGGGTCTGGAACCATGAACACGTCATACACGGGAAGCCACGTCACTATGATGGGTAAGTGGGTGGAGGGAGAGCTGCACAGTGTAAACAAACAATACAAGTGAACAATGATCGCTAAAAAAGCGCAACTGCTTGTTTTCAAACTACACATCAATTTCTTGTATAGGAACGTTGGATGGTTCGTTGTCGTTTATTCTCCCGATAGCTGAAAAGATTTACCGACGTTTGTTGATGATTCAAAATGCGATGGTTACCGGTCAGCAACATACTGCTGGTCTGAATCCAAAAGCTTACAGGTTTTGTGAAGTTATAATAACTTTCAAGGTTAGTGATAACACTGTACGAGGTTATTGTGAATTTTTTATGCAGGCAATTTTTCTCGAATCAAAAAACTCTGTTAAATCCTGCCAAGAACATATTGGACGGCGATTTGTTGTGGCGTTATTTAAACCTGAGTCGCATAGAACGAAATGAGCTTGCCAAGAAAGTTGGGACAACGTCGGATCAGGTAAAAACAATGCTGCTGAAATTGTTTGTTTTGTTCCAGAATTTATGTTTCCGTTCGCATCGTTGCGGCACAATTTGGTCATATTACTTTAAATGAAAATAAAGTAATTAAAAGCACTCTAATATAAAATATACTCCATGCATCGATTTAAGAATAGACTTTGATAATCCATAATTAATTTGTTGATAGGTTTGTTGGTAAAAGACAAACGGACTGAAACCCGTATTTTACACGAGAATCCCTGGTGTTACTCGTTTTAACAATAAAAATGAGAAATATTATTAAATGTTCTTTACAGATATTGGACGATCTGATGGACATCCATCGATCAACTTGTGTTATGTAATAAATACGTGAAAAAGATTCCAAAATAGTCTTTCATCAAATCACTTTGTTTATCGTGCGTTTTTTTTTCGATGACAATACATTTAGCTTGTTTCTAGTGTGAGCAAGATTTGCTTTCAATGGGTGGTATAACCAGTTTTCCGTTCCCAAAAACGTGAAAAATTGGTTTGTCAGATTTGCCAAAACCAAAAGAAATGTTTTGGGAAAAATAAACAAGAGTTTTAAGTAGTTTTGGAGCACATCACTGAAAATAGTGAGCATACAATGAGAAATATAAAAGCCAACGCAATTAAAACAATATCGGTTGTTGTTACAAAAGCACAGCTTCTAATTTAGAGTGTGATACATAATGTTTCTGCTGTCAACACGGTTTATCTATCTCGAACATGAACGACGAACCACTGACAATAATTCAGGATGCAATGTTTCGTGTTTGTAGTTTGTGCGATGTATGACTGTAGTGCGTACTCCACAATTTACACCTCAAATACATCAAAATACTGCTCTCAAATGATGAAACAAATTAGAATAATTTAGACGGCGGTTTGAATAGCTAGGTTTACCCGATACAGATAGCCCCAGGCAGTCTGTATGGTGTGAACATGTTACCGTACGTGGCAGTAAGTTTTTTTTTTGCTCAACAGGCCTCTAAAAAATTAGTTCGTCAGTTAACTTTAGAGTAATTTTGTATCATGAGCACTGATTTTCCTTCAAGCCCGGACACCGACCAGGGAAGTCCAGCCACTTCGTCGGAATGCGACTCGCCGTGTATTTTCTCGGCTCCGTCACGAATTTATCAACCCTTTTCAAAAAGACGAAGCAAAACTAATTTGAAGGTTAGCACGGTTGCTTGATTTTATGATTTTGATGCTGTTGAATTTAATTTAAAAGGAAAATTGTTTTTCTCAAATGTAGAGATGTTTTTGTTGGTTTTACTGAAAGAAAATATCATAAAACAGGAACTGCCTTTTGTCAAACCGCAGATCAAGATGTTATATTTTACAACTTAGTAGCAAGCAAAGTAATGCATAGAAACACCTTTTTGCATGTTATGAAACAAGTGGAAAGGTACAGGCAGGTAAGAATGTGACAGGGTCATTCACAGTTGACACACAATGGAATCAAACAAACACATCCAGTTCACTTTGGTAACGACTTCAAACCTGTTTCTTCGAATTACAAAAAGAACTGCAAAAAACTCATATCCCCATTCAGGACGGAAAACCGCTACAGTTGTTAAAATCATGGTAACTATACTGCATAAAAAACACACAAACATACAATCATCAGAATGCTTCCGCACTGGTTGTGGCCTTCTTTGGTTCTATAACTCTGCTACTTGATGATGGATAAAAAGCAAACAAACTGAGTTGTATCATACCCAAAATTATTCCAAAAATGTTTGGAACCTGTAAGTGTAAATAGTACTTTGCAATTACAAGTCACAAAAACCCAAAGAAATGTGACCTTTATAAAATTGTCCTTGTGTAGGTAGCCATAATAATACCACTCAACTGCCACAAGAAAATAAACTAGTGAAAGAACAAAGGACATGTTTTTCGTTGATTTCATCTTGATGACAGAAACCTAAACAAGCATATTAGAAGTTTCATCAACAAATAGACATGTTTTTTATTAAATTCCAGCAAACTTTAAACAATGACATGAAAAGTGTTAACTTTAAAACTGGTATCTGTGATATTTGACATAAAACCTCAGTGCCTATCAGCAGGGGCAATAGGCAAAAGCTTGTAGTGGGTTTAAAATGAATAAGCAACAAATGTACACCATCAAACTTACTGCAGAACTTAGTGGAGCAGCATAGTTGATAACATTAAAAGCAGCACATATGAAACCATGGCGCTGAAGAAGTTCATCTCTCGTAAATTTTCCATATTGGGAATAAGCCAATACAGAAGCTAAAAAAACTAACAGTCCAAATATTGTAGGATGTACAGACTTCTGTTTAAAGAAAATAATGTCAATTTGGCTAATTTCATGTAGGTTGACTACCAACCTTGTGCTTTGTATTCATATAAAAGACAATAGAATATATTCCCTCAATGACAGATCCAATAAGATTTACAATGATCATAGTAAAATCTTTTGATATGACACCATAACGAAGCCACAGAGTACAACTGACAAAACATGTCATAAATGGAAGAATGGAGTAGCCATGGGAACTAGAACGCTGATAAATCTTCCAAATAATTTGTCTGAAACAAAAATTATCCATTAAAAACTTGTACTGAAAAATACATAAAATATATGTTACAGACACCTTCCATCATATCCAAAAAACCTTAAATTTTTGGCTTATAATACTATTGCATCTGGTATATTCTTCACTTTATCTAATACTAGTGTCAAAATTCAGCATTCAGTCCACAAAAGTTAAATTGATCAAGGAAATATTGCTCCCCGAAAGCATATTATTGCAAAGAAACACAGCTGTGGTGTAACCGATCACAGTATTGTAATTAAACCCATACTATACTACTTACATTCCACTTAAAAAAAGAAGTATATTTGTCACAGTTGCTGCAATTGAAACTACTGTCATAAGAGGGGCACTCATAATCTCAATTGCATATTTTTTTTAGTCTGTAAATAACAAAACAATAACATAAAATATATATAATTTTTGTGCATTGTCCATATTATAATATTTAGTCTACGATTTTTGTCAACGAAAAACATAAACCAATTATCGTATATTTTTTTAGAACATATACATGCAATTTGATGGTGCACTGCTTTTGTAAGAGACTGACAAGTAAACGACTTTATTAGCACGAGCTTTCCCGAGCTTGATCTCGCTTCTTCCTATTTGATGACTACATTATATCAAATTTATTATGCGTATTTCTCTGCTGTCTCTCTCTCGCAAATTATGTTTACGGCGGTACATGTCATATCTTCGAACTATGAAAAACTGTAACGAACACAAAAATGTCAAGAGGTAAAGTCAACGTATTTTTTAAAACGGGGCTTACCCAGTGCAGATACTGCCACGCAAACAAGCGCACAATCATTCGTGTCACTTTAAATTAGTTTCGTGGTTTTATTGCAAATTATTTTATTCTTTCAAGAGCTTTACTTGTCTTGTAGATAGCGCTTCAGTGCCACAGCTGAAAGCATATTTTTATTGCTTTGGGGTGAAAAAGGCAATTACCCTATGATGTTTTTTTCTCTAGTTAAATAAATAAAGAACATGTCAGGTATATTTGTGGTTTTTGTCTCCGAACATAATAAACAAACGTTTATCAGGCTGGTACTATTCAAAAAATATTTATGTTGATTATTTAATTAGCATTGCATTAAATATCTAAATGGAAGTTACATAAAGAAAACTAGAAAAGACTTGGAGTCAGATAAATGATCATTGCACTGGACTTGCATTACTGATTTTTTTAGTGCAGACCATCAGTGTTTTTCTAACTTTATTTTCTGTACTGCTCCCGGAAGACTTTGGTTTTCAAAAACCCTTGCCAAATCTGCAAAAAAATTATGACAACTATGTTTTACATTCTTTTTAGTAAAATGTTTGTGTAATGGATGAGGCTGGTGTAACAACAGTAGTTTCTCAAAATTTAATTTACACTCAAAACATGAAATATAAAAATTCAATTTAATCTAATATCATGGGTTGCATAACATTTGTGACCACTGATTGCTAACTGCCGATTTTTCTTCAGTGACCATTCTAAGCCACCAGTGCACTGGTGTAGACAATGCTGTAACAGATCTTTTTTGTACAGAAACCCTGTGATATGGAAGACTATATATTAGTTACTGGTGGTGCTGGTTACATAGGGTGTCACACTGTGGTTGAACTGATTGAAAGTGGATATCAACCTGTGGTCATAGACAACTGCTCCAATTCAACATGTGAAGATAAACAGGTTGGTCAAATTAAATTTTGTAAACAGAAATTATCAATCTTTATCAAATCTTTATATTGTGTTCCTTTCATTTCAATGCTAATTTTTGACTATCATTGTATTACATTATTCCATAATTGCCCGAATACACCCAAACTACATGTTGTCATGAAGGTTCTTTGCATGTTTATTGACTGAAAGCAACTCAAACATGTTACCTTTTAGTATTGGCTTTGTAGATTCTTGATATTTTTAATACAGCCACAATATTCTTTTGTGCAGTGACACATGGAATAGGATTGTAACATAATTAAGAAAAAATCTTTTGTTTTACATCTCTTAGGTTTCTGTGCAATGTTGTAATTTGTCCAAACTACAGAAGACCAAATATTTTGCATTCAATTCAACAGGTGCCAGAAAGTCTAAAAAGAGTCAAGCAAATAACTGGAAAAGAAGTTATTTTTGAAAACATTGACTTGTTGAATAAAAACAAGCTTTTGGCTTTATTTAAAAGCTACAAGTTTTCTGCAGTAATGCATTTTGCAGGTCTAAAATCTGTTAATGAGTCGATTGAAAAACCTATGGACTACTATGAAGTTAATATTGGAGGTAATAATGATTTAATGATGAACTCTGTTAAATATACTCCAATCAAATTGTTTGTTTTTTTAAAGGAACCATCAATTTAGTGGAGTGCATGAAGGAATTCAATGTAAAAACTATGGTGTTCAGCAGTTCAGCCACTGTTTATGGTATTTATTTATTTCACAAGTTTTTAATTGTAACTTATTAAACATGATTTTAAAAACTTCTGAAGGACCACCAGTAAAACTGCCAGTCGATGAATCACATCCAGTTGGAAAAGGCCTAACCAACCCCTATGGAAAAACTAAGTTCTTTATTGAAGAAATACTGCGTGACTTGGCTAAAGCCGAAGATGATTGGAGAATTTTAATTCTAAGATATTTCAATCCAGTTGGTTCTCATATATCAGGACTAATTGGTGAAGATCCACAAGGCCCCCCCAGTAACTTGATGCCATATGTTGCACAGGTCAGCGTTGAAAATATTTTTGACATTGACACATAATGTATTTAAAAGAAGACACTGTTGTAGCTGACTGTAAGGTCACAAATTTGTTTTGTGAAAAATAATGACAAAGAGAACATTTTTATTTTTAACTCTGTAAACCTTGGACAGGTTGCTGTGGGGCGACTTGCAATACTAAGTGTGTTTGGAAATGATTACAAAACGCATGATGGAACTGGTGTTCGAGATTTTATTCATGTTGTTGATTTAGCCAAGGGTCATATAGCTGCTCTCAAGAAAATGCCAGAAATCGAAGGTTCAAAGGTTGCTAAATTTTTCGTATTATTGAAATGTGTTAACGCACTAACACAAGTTAATACTCAGGCGATTAACTTGGGCACAGGACGTGGGTATTCAGTACTTGAAGCCGTGAAAGCATTCGAGCGTGCGTCACAATGTGAAGTGCCCTACAAGTTTGCCCCCCGAAGACCAGGTTGAAACTACGTTATGTATTTGTTATGTTAGGTTTTATTGTACAAACACTGTCATCTTTTTGGACCAGACTGCTGAACTGACAACATAAACGTCCCATTAAAGCTGTTAATGTTTGATTGCAGGTGATCTCGGCAACGTTTACGCAGACGCAAGTTTGGCCGAGAAATTTTTGGACTGGAAAGCCACGCGTTCTTTGGACGATATGTGTGTCGATCTATGGCGATGGCAATCTCGTCACCCAAATGGATACAAAACAAAATAGCAACTATAGCTTTAGTCGATGCAGTATTGTAGTGCAATTTATTTAGAAAGTAATTTCGGCCTTGTTCTCTGTTTAGTGTATTATGCGTAATTAAGTGTGCGATAGCGCTTTTAAATAAAACGTTTATATTAAAACGTTGAGTGTTATAACCTACGCGGTTCACCATAAAATAATTAGTACTGACCGTAGTTGTCACTATATTCTTCGATTGATCGTTATTCTGAGTTTGCCGCCGAAAAAGTATAGGATGAGCGTATTGTTTACACATATATATTTGTTCTGCAAACAAACAGAAGGAAAGTTATAAATTACTATATGCCACTAAATCTATAGCTGATTGTTGCCCTCGTTTGATGAAATAATATTTTATAATGCTGTGATTGAAAGGTGCGTTTTAAATGTATTTTTTGTAGTCTTACCAAATTTGTTCTCAAAATGACATTTCATGGGATTTTAAAGCTATTTTTCCTTTGCATGCAAGTCATGAGATTTTTTTCGAATTGTTTTTAATTGAATGAATTTTACACTTGCAGTTAATACGATTCCAATGATAAGAAATTAAATTGCGAAGATTTGTACCAAAACAAACAGACGCTTATCACTGTATTTTTGCACCATAATAAAATATCTGGAAAATACGTTCCTTGTTTTTTGTTTGTAAGCCGCTCAGATTTCGACACTTAAAACTGGTATCCGGTACCATGCGCTGTCACGTTAGAGTGCTCCAAATAAAACCGCACATGTATGATATAAACGCTTTTTATGCTCAACTTCAATTCGAAATTTGTGGGCCTAAGCAGGTAGTAACTGAGCGTTTCATTAAAGAATTCCTATCTAAGCCATTGCATTTTCAGCCTATCTTTACCTGCTAAATCTGTCACATGGTTACATTCCATGAATTGTATATACACGTAAGTTGTTGACGTTGGTGGATCCATGTTTGTTCACGGATTTGCCGCATTTTTTGGTGTTGGAGTTGCACGTTTGTTGTACAGGGAAGCCCAAATAAAATGTGAAAAGGAAGACTCGATTTACCAATCAGATATCACTGCTATTCGGTTGGCACTCATTTTAGATTACCGTCGCAAATACTTTAATGCCAGGCATTCTTTTTGCTAGGAACTCTGTTTCTGTGGTTTACTGGCCCAGCTTTAACGGCTCATCGCGTGTTTTGTTAGCTTTAAAAATGTTTTAAAACACAGCATCATTTAAACAATTAAGGTGTACGTCCAAAACGCCTCCTTGGCTGGTGGAGTAGCTATGGGGGCATGTGCGGATCTTAATTAATCCATTTGGCGCCCTTTTGTTTGGTTGTGTTGCATCCACGGTTTCCTGTCTCGGATATTCCTGCTTGCAGGCAACCACAGTACTCATTTCTTTAAACGACCGTTTGAGAGTTGGTTGTTTGGTTTCGTGCAGGATTGTGGTCTGGATGTTAAGTGCATGTAAGTAAACATGTGTGCTTTTGATTTTAAGCAATACGATTACTCTTGTTTTGTTTGTTGCTTATAGAATACTGATGATGCCATATAGGCAAAATATATATATATTCTAAAAAAATTAGATTTGGCAGCAATCTAGGCCAGGCCCAGGAATAACTTTTTGCAAGAATTTCAGTGCTCTTATCCAAAACCCAACCCAAGTTGTCGGTGTGAGAACTATGCTTTTTATTAACTTTCTATAGAGTTGGTTAAATACACAGTTTAGTGAACGACAAGTAAAACCGTTACCCAGGCATTTTTGAGGCAGGATTGTTTCTTATAATCGGATTGACTTTTTATGCAACGGTGACATTCAGTTAATACAGTTACATGAAAAGCTGAAGTGCTAGTGGCTACACAAGCTTATGTGGTTAATCTTCACCTTGTGTATATGTGATGTACTTATATCTTAAGCATATTCTGAGGCCCAATGCCTTATAAATAAAGACTCATTGCGCGTCGTGACGTTGCGGGAACGCCGGTCCAGTAAAAGCATTCTTGTCAATACGGCGCTCCGGTAAGTAGTCAACGAGTGGTGTGTCCTAAACAGTCATGATAAACATAAATTTGGTAGTTTCAATCACTTATTTAAGGAATCTCACATAGTAAACGAAATCAAAGTTGTTGTTTTTTTCGTGTAAATTCAATCATATCGGTAAGAATTTTTTCATTTACCACTGGCAATTACCAACATACAACCTGTAGCACAATGTAATGTTTAAAATCCCGGACTATTGGGCACCTTAACCATTTACTTTCGACGCAGATTTAAACACTAAAGTACGGAACATGTCGGGGAAAATCCTGATTTATTTTTGGAAAGTGTTTTTTTAAAGAGAATAAACGATGCTTGTGAATTTAAATTTACTAGAACAGCTGTCCTGCTGCTAGCCAACTTCATTTTTGCAAATCAAAAATGGCAAATAAATGTGTCACTCGGTTTGTTTTACCGAGTCTTTCATCATGTTCAGGACCTTCTTGTGGGGAAGGGAATGTCATCAGGCTCTTGCTGGAATTCCTATCTTCATGATTCACCTTTTTGGAAGTACACTAAAATATCATCAACAACAGGATAACAGATAGGCGGTCCGATGAGAGACCACCCAAGCAGTGTTCTTGCAGGTAACGCTTTGTTGTTTCCTGTTCTCATCACCAAGACTCTATGCGTATGGAACCACAATGCCAATAAGTAACAGCACCTTTCCATTGCACAACTGTGGAAACTCCAAACACTGATGATGTGAAAGACTGACTAGTTCTAAATTTTACGGTGTCGGATTGGGCTCGGCCATAATAGTGTCAAAGGACACAGCGTTATCAGCAATAATTTCTTCGTTTAGTGTAATTGGTGACCAGAGAGAAAAAGATTTTGCCGGTGCGAAAACCTTTTTTTTTTGAAAATCAGATAAATTTATAGGTGGAACCCAACATTTACGATAGACATCCCTTGGTTTCGAGAAAAAACAAGTCGGTCCCCTTTTCTTTTCACGGTCCCCTTAAATTTGAAAGGACTCTGGTGTGCTGCACCCTTCCCTGGTTTGGCGTGCTGGCGACTATAAAAACTGCGCGTAGGCAAAAAACTCGATCTTGTAAGTTTCAAGAAAAACGCGAACTTGTAAGTTTATTGAACATTTTGTCTAGCAGCGTCAGCAACAAATTGTTCAATAGATTATTTCTTTGTAACATTAACCATTGTAGCCGCTCTTTTAATATTCCCACCTCTCAAACAAATGTCCAAAGCCTAGAAGAATTTCAGGTAGTATTGGTGTGCCTGTGCAGGGTTTAAGGTGTCGTCGGTTATTTAAGTGAAGAATCCCATGAGGCATGTTGACCACAGCGCCCTGTTTCTTTGAATTAAGAGGTTCAGATGGTGCTGGTGATCCATGGACCACAATAACGTCAATTTTCAAAAAAAGACGTTCAAGGTGATATTGTTTCTGCTTTGCCTAAACGCATAATTCTGCACTACAGGCGTTTTATTGAAGACCTCCTGTCCAAACCAATGCATTTTTACTAACCTTTACCTGCATCATCAGAAATGTGGTTACTGGGGATTTGAGTTTGGATGTAAGATATCAGATTCAGATTGCCCTTTTATTCAAAATAAAATCGGTTAACTACAGCACAACAAACCTTGCAGTAACTTTAAAGCACGCTGCATCAACACAACAAATATTGCTACATTTATATGACGTCATACAGGCAAAATCTATTTTTGTATTGTTTTTCCGGCACTATGAATTATTCAAAACGGGATACATTGTCTTCTTTTTTTACTTAAATTGCGCACATCACAATCTGTCGTTGTTTATTTATGTAACAAGCAGTTAATACCGGGACTTTTCTGGTGTGAAAATGAAAGATGGCCTTGTCTTTCTTTCCCGCAGAATTGCCACATGTGCGTTTTTTCTAGCGCGTTACTTTTTTCTGAATAAAAGACAAACACATGTAGCGTGCATACAAACGGCGGGTTTCATTTCACGACAAAAAGGTTGAGGAAACAAGCAGTTTAGGATCGTTTTCTTCAAGAAAATGGGGTAATCATTTTTAATTTAGAATAAGTATCACACAAATACATATGTTTTTCTGTTTCGCGTAGAAGCACAAGGGGTAAAGAAAGTGGAATTCTTCTTGCAGCGCAGGTGATCTGCATTGTTCTGTTTGGGATTTTTGTTGAATATGACCCAGCTATTGCTCCAAAAACGAACAGCACCGAGGCAAAAAGACTAACAGAGGAAACTACTGCCAATTTTAACAACTTATATCCATGTACGGACAATGTGTGTTCTCAAGATTCGATTTATATTTTTCTATTGTTCTTTTGTGCAGTTTTCCAAGATGTTCACGTGATAGTGGTGATTGGTATTGGACTTTTGCTGACGTTTTTAAAGCAATATGCTTACAGTTCTGCAGCGTTTAACTTTCTGTTGACATGTTACGTCATTGAATGGTCGATTCTGGTCAATGGCTGGTTCGCTCTAATAGGAACGCAGGAAACAAAAATTTACATCAACACTAAAAGGTAAATAATATTATTAAAGTTTGTTTCCAAAGGGTTGAATTAGTTGGTTATGCTGTTAAGAAAAAAATATGTGCATTATGCTACTACACATTAACGAACTATCCTATTTACACGTACAAGCAAAAATGGAATAAGCAATATACTAATTTATAGTTTACTTGACGCGGATTTTGCTGCTGCTACAGTTTTAATTTCGTATTGCACCGTCCTTGGAGTTACAAGTCCAACTCAACTTACCATAATGGCAACAATTGAGGTGGTATTTTACAACTTGAGCTTTTATATTGGGGTGGGAATAATGGAGGTAAGACTACATTATAAGTTTGTTATTTGACACTTAAATTAACCTGTCACACAGGTTGTTGACGTTGGTGGATCCATGTTTGTTCACGGATTTGCCGCATTTTTTGGTGTTGGAGTTGCTCGTTTGTTGTACAGGGAAGCCCAAACAAAATGTGAAAAGGAAGACTCGACTTACCAATCCGATATCACTGCTATAATCGGTAGCACTCATTTTAAATTACCGTCGCAGACACTTTAATACCAGGAATTCTTGTGATAGGAACTCTGTTTCTGTGGCTTTACTGGCCCAGCTTTAACGGCTCGCCGACTGTTGGTGTAGGACGCCAACGTGCGGTAGTAAATACCGTACTGAGCTTGTCCGCATGTGTTGTTACGACATTTGCTATATCCGCTTTGATAAACAAAAAAGGCAAGTTTGAAATGGTAAGAATTAAAAAGCAATATTCACGTGTTAAAATGTTATTAAACACATCATTTAAATAATTAAGGTTCACGTTCAAAACGCCTCCTTGGCTGGTGGAGTTGCTATGGGGGCATGTGCGGATCTTATAATTAATCCATTTGGGGCTCTTTTGCTTGGTTGTGCCGCATCCACGGTTTCCTGTCTCGGATACTCCTACTTACAGGTAACCACAAACGGCCTTTCTATTTATCGTCCAATTGAAGTGTTAGTTAAGTGGGCCAATGGGCCTACATGGTTTCGTGAGCTACGGCGCTTTTGAATAGTAACCGTTATCGTTTACTTTGCCTTGTATAATCGGATTTGGCGGCGTTATGCAATGGTTTATTTACTGACATTCGTTATTACATACGATTACATGAAAAATTAAAGTGCCAGTGGCTACGTTAGCAAATATGTGGTAATCCGCAACTTGTTTACATGTGTCCCGCTTGTATTTTAAGCCTATACTGACAAAGAAAAAACTACACGATACGTGCGGTGTTTTCAACTTACATGCACTTCCGGGAATGCTTGGAGCTGTCGCAAGTGCGATTGTGATATCTATGGCCACACCCGAAACTTATCAAGACACGTAAGCCCAGAGACACTTTTACACTAAAGATAGATTTTTCGGTGGTAGCTCGTTTCTTATTCATAAAAGTCCACAGTTCGGATTTCAACTTGTATAAATACAGAATATTTTTAGTATAAAGTATATATAAAAAAGTAACTTATATTTACGGAAATATTAAAGTCAAGTAATTTTGGATACTTGGCCAATCCATTGGTAACAACAAATAGTACGGGCTGATTCCTGTGGTGTTGGTGATATTTTCTCTTTTTAGATACCCGTTGGTAGTTCGTGGTGGTCGAACACCAGCAGTTCAAGCTGGTTATCAAATTGGAGGGTTGGTTGTGTCCAGCGGAATAGCTTTAGCTGGTGGGGCACTTACCGGTTGTTTGCTCAAACTTCCTGTTTGGGATAACGTGCAAAAACACGAGCTGTTTGAGGATAGCATCTTCTGGAAGGTGTTTGATTAAAAACTAAAAACATAAAATAAAGCTTAGAAAAAAAGAAAAGCCCCAAGGCGTCTCATAAAGTTTTCGTATCTTCTTTAATTATTCTCAGTAAGCCCAAATGAAAAAATTGAAGATAGTTTTGGGGCTTGTGTACTTTGTCCTAGACTAAGAAAGGATCCATACAATTGTGTTCTTAACATAGAATTGCTGTCATAGTTGGTATTGGTTATATTTTAGGTTCATGATGAATCCGAGGAGATATCAACGGAAAAGATTGAAATGCGGGAATAAGAATTTGATAAAACAACTCATAACTTTTGTGTACTTATGCTATCCTTATTAGGAGTTTGAGTTATGTCGTGGCATGCTTTAAAGTTAAAACTATCCAAAATGTTTTTTTCAAAGAATCAGTTTAAAATAATCGTAAACTAACTCACCTCTGTGTATATCGTACACGAAGTATACAGGCAGAATTTTGCCTGTCTGGCACCGTGCTATCGTCACACTACATGTGGTTGCAAACTGTGTTTTTCAATTCCGGCGTGTATTTGGCACACATTCGCGATCACACCCAACATATGACGAAACAGATCAAGTGGCTCACGTAATAGATTGCGAACCAGAGCACAAAAACGTTTTTTCGTCAAGAAAACTTTACCTGTACAAATTATTTATTCTTTACCTTGCCATCTTGTTGAAATATAATCGGTGAACTTTAACTGCAACGCAATAAACCTAACAGCAACTGTACGTGACACACCACCTCAACAACATAAGTTTGCCTAAGCATGGCAGAAGTGAATGCATTTTTGTAGTATTATGACGTCAGATAGGCCAAATTAGCAAATTTAATTTCTTATGGTTGAGTGAGGCAGTGTTATGCATGAGTGATTTTTGATGTTACCTACAATGACAACTGCATATGTTGGGTCAAGCTAAACGTTGCATCTCATCTATACGTTTAACTTCTTCTTAAAATCACGCAAAACCAGATACATGCAAAGTGAAATATCAAAGCAAAAATATGGAATGGCAATTAACTTGTAGTCGTACAATTCATGATTGTTAGCTGGCCCAAAACATGTTGTTTGGTTAGAAAAACAAATTATCCCAAATTTTCGATCATTTATTCATTCATTCATTGGTTTATTTTTGCCCAAAGTATTTCAGCAATAAAAAGATGGGGAATGCGAGAGTATGGGCAGGGGGACGCTGGATTAACCTTCAGGTAAGCTCAGCGATTATTGGTTGTTGCATAGACTATTTTGTCATATTTTTATGTAAATTTTTGAAAGAATCATACGCTTGACGAACCATTGCCTATAACATGGCCTCACGAGAGGCGGTGCTACGGTCTTTAGCCCAACCCAGTCGAGAGGACCACGGATAATGAAAGAGGTGGGGGGGAGGACGAACACACTTGTTTGCTTCGAAACACAGATATTTCTATCGTATAGTCTAGATTTCACCTATAATTTCATGTGATCTCCATAAAATTTTCCTACTGTAACTGAAAAAACGAGTTTAAGGCCAAATATGGCATTACTGTCAACAGGTCCTGTAACTCAGTGGTTCTCTACCGGGATTCCGCGGCACCCTGTGGGGCAATTTGTAGCTTTCAGGGGTGCCACGAGTTTTTGTTTATTTTAACTTTGGTAACATCTCACCATGCAGTTTATCAGTAATGTAATGCTATATAGAGAGCACAAATTTTTGTTGATATTTATTCCCCGTCTAGATGTAGATAAAAAGACTGATTGCAGAATTCATGGCGGTCTCTTATTGGTTTGCCGCCATTGGGCCCAGCAAAATCTTCAGAAATTCTCTAGGAAAACCAGGAAAGGTTGGGAACCACTGCTTCAACTATTAAGGCCGAAGAGTACGATTTATAGCAGTCACATTATAATAATTTATGAAGCAAAAATATTGACCGTGTGTTTAAGGACTTGTGCGTCACGATGCCCTGTTTGGGATTACGGAACATGTCAGGAAAAATGATGTTATGGATGGCCACCCTCATTAGAGTCAGGCACCCTTAAGGCTAGTTATATTATCTATTTCCAAGGTCATAAAAACGTATCGTTTTTAAAGAGAATGAACGAGGCATATCAATTTTAAACTTTCATTTGTGATTATTTTTACATAAATTTATAGAATAATTTGTGCCTACAAAGGATATGTTTTATTCTCATATGTGAAAAACGACCTCATAGGTATGCGTAAGTGTGGCTTCCATAATGCGATTTAGTTGCAATGTTGGTGGTATTGAGTTCTCAGTCATAAACCACCTAAGTTGATTAAAGTAATACCATGGCTGGTGTCGACAGAGAAAAAATATACCAATGGATAAATGACTTGTCTAGTTTGGAAACTCGAGATACCGCCTTGCTGGAGCTCAGCAAAAAGCGAGAAACCGTCCAAGATCTTGCTCCTATGTTATGGCATTCTTTTGGAACAATTGCTGCACTTTTACAGGTATTTTTTAATGTTTTGCTATAATTTCTAGTAGATTCTTTTTGTTTAAAGTCCTTGCTCAACAAAAAAGTAGGACATATACAGTTGTGTGCCTAGCAATTTATGTTGTGAACAGTGTTTCATTTTTCATTGCAAGGCAGCCAGTCTGCAGAATATGGCAGTTCCTGACAAGATTTTGGGCATGCCGGACTAAATCTTTTCATGTGTGTGTATGCACGACCTCTAAGATCGCATGCAGCGAAAACTATAATCGTCTTTGGTGCTTTCTGTTAATTGTCTTATGTTTAGACATTTGCATACCAAAAAATTTTCGCATGCACTCAAAAACAACTTGTATGTAATAAAAAAAATTTAAGAGAAACTTGCGCATGCAGCTGCCATACTCTGCAGCCTTTGCAATGTAGAAATTAGCTGATAAAAAAATGTGTTTTTCTAGGAAATAGTCAACATCTATCCATCTATTAACCCTCCTTCACTTAATGGACATCAGTCAAACAGGTTTTGACATTATGTGATATATGTTGTAGTGTGTATAAATATTAGTTATAGATAGATTCTAAAAGTAAGATTTTCTCATTTTGGTTTATAGGGTTTGCAATGCTTTAGCCTTACTACAATGTGTTGCATCACATCCAGAAACCAGGACTGCATTTTTGTCAGCCCATATTCCGTTATTTTTGTACCCTTTTCTTCATACAACAAGCAAAACTCGTCCATTCGAATACTTGCGTTTGACAAGTTTAGGTGTCATAGGTATTGATAATAGATTTTGTGTGTAGTTTGCTTCTAATATTTTCATATTTTAAGGTGCTTTGGTGAAAACTGATGAGCAGGAAGTAATAACATTTCTCCTCACAACTGAAATAATTCCGTTATGTCTTCGAATCATGGAGTCTGGAAGCGAACTTTCAAAAACTGTAACTTTGAAACATTTAAAAACATACAATCTTATAATTTTTATATTTTTTGCAGGTAGCAACTTTTATTCTGCAAAAAATTCTACTTGATGATACAGGACTTGGTTATATTTGTCAAACCTATGAAAGATTTTCACATGTTGCTATGATTCTTGTATGTTTGTTATCATTTACTTGGCTATATCCACTAATTAAGGTTGTTTGTCAATATTCATATTTATTAGGGGAAAATGGTGCTTGCCCTTTCAAAAGATCCATCTGCTAGGCTGTTGAAACATGTGGTTCGTTGTTACTTGCGTCTTTCTGATAATCCTAGGTAACATTTTGTTTTAGGAATATCAATCAAGTTTGTTTTTGCAACTTTTATTTGTTATTAGAGCAAAAGAAGCCTTGCGACAATGCTTGCCTGATCAACTTAAAGACACAACATTTGTAGCTGTCCTTAAAGAAGATAATACCACAAAACGTTGGCTGACACAACTTATCAAAAATCTTCAGGAATCAGGAATGAGTGATCCCAGAACAATACCTCTGCCACAATGAACATTTTCAGATTACATACTTCTCAATAAACGAATATGAATATGTCTTGGAGATTGCCAATATAATTGAAGTATTATATGGGCTTACATCAAATGTCATTTTTTCATCACTTAACTGACGTTGTTTGCAATTCGCATCCCACAGCACAGGCTGACGATTTTGGTTGGAAAATGGTATGCGTAAAACATGTTCAGCGTATTTTCCGTTACGATTTGTGTATTCGACTATTGATTTTCGAACTTTGAAAAGTGCGTTCAAGATCTTGTTTTTTTTTTGAAGAGGGTGTTTTGTAAGTACGAGAAAGTAGCAATGACTTGCAGGATAGGTTGTTGCACGCAACTATTTTGGCACTCATTCGAGCAGACTAAGATTGCCTAATTTGAGAACCACTCTTTACACTAATGTGTGTCTTGTATTGTGTGTGATTAAAACCTGTGTCATACAAGTGTCTTTTCACTTACTCAAAAACTTCTAACTTCTCTCAACAGTTACTTATATGTCATCATCGGCACGGATAATGTTATATCACTAATTAGGATTAGAAGAAAATCCTGATAATTCGTTTTCGATGATAAAGGCAAGAAGGTTTCTTCCCATCCGAAAATGCCTGCAAAATAAGATGAATGCGTGTTTTTTGCTAAAGTTTGAACCGATATCGTGAAAAAAATAAAAACATTTGTTCAATTTGTTTTGCGTATTCCCGTATAATTCATGAACATGCTTTGATAAAAGTTATCGGACAAAGCTTTTGGAGTGGGATCTCCCAGGAACTCTAAACAACACAAATTACAGTACCTAATATTCAAAGATTAGTTTAACCCCTTAACTTATAAACAACTTTGGAAAAGCATGCAAGTTTTGCTATAGCCATATGCCACAAAAAAAACTATTGCTTGGAAAATCCAGATATTTCTGGTTAAAGTGTCCTCACACATTTTTGTTAGAAAAAATATTTATAAGCGTTTCTGCCTCATTGGGAACACACTAAATTGAAAGGAATAAAGACGAAGTTGAAACCTGACAAACGGACTTACGAATGGTAAAAGGCGCCGACAACACTATCTGTAGCACAAGACAGTAGCCCTACTTCAAGGAAATAGTGTCGCCGATTGCGGGGTCTTGTCGCTTGCATGAAATATCGCTCACGAGATGCACTGTCTTTAATTATTAATAGACCACCAGCTTTTTGCCCCTCGCCGTGCGTCAATATGTTTAACTTATAATACTGTTGCAGTGTTTGTAGAATTTAGGTTTTGGTGGCGAACTGAAGAAGTTTAACTTACAAAATTATTTGTTTCTTAAAAAGTGTGTTATTAGTCGTCAAGCTTATGCAGTGGGATGACACGCACAATAAAGTTTGCTTACAGTCTGTGTTAAGGATAATTTCTGAATGCAGTATTTTCTTACGATGGCAAAAAGTGGTGGATCGATTTTACTGACTCCATTACGAGCTCTTGAGGTAAAAAAATATGTAATGGTGATAAAATGATTTTTTGTAAAAGGCAATGTTGCATTTTCGACCGCACTAATCTCTGTCGAAAAGCGGACTGAAAACAAAAGCTGCATTCAAGGAGCAATAACAACGATTGGAGATTAAAAGCTGGTGCTTGAAAAATACCACCAGATGAAATTAATCCCCAAGGCCGCGGGCGGACCCCATATGTGATTGTAAAACAGTGGACGGTTATCGCCTCAGTATAATGCTACACAAACTAGATAGAGATTGGGAGTGGTAAACGATTTCTGGAGTTTAACTATTCTTTGTTTATTGACAGGTAATAGTCAAAAAGGTGAATAGTCTACAGTTGTTTAGTGTTAGATGGACATGCTGTAGGTTTTACAGAAATGCCGGCTGGATCA
Organism: Ascidia mentula; assembly: GCF_947561715.1. Taxonomy (NCBI): domain Eukaryota; kingdom Metazoa; phylum Chordata; class Ascidiacea; order Phlebobranchia; family Ascidiidae; genus Ascidia; species Ascidia mentula. The sequence goes on along the minus strand of NC_138574.1, from coordinate 6,222,331 downwards.
AAACGGGGCCTGGTTGCCCCACAAAATACATTTTTGGAGAATATAATAAGAAAGACAAATCAGTTTGAATCTCGTAAGTATTCATACATTTAGTCAGAAAAGCATTTGTTTTGCAATTTTTATCATTTGTTTAAAAATATATGCGCCAAATATTAGAGAATTTTACTGTGACAATGCACAAATAAGCTACTAGCATGTACGGTATACAACGATATTGTTAGAAACAACCGCGTTGTTATTAAAATATAAACAAAAACTATAAAAGTGATGAAATATTTGTTGACTAACAAGTGCAGAAAAACGAAAGTGACTGTTATAAATTACTTTGCTTTGTGGTAAATTGATTCTTTATGGTTATGTTATTAATATTTTATTTCACCATCAACACCTTCCAAGAAAATATTACGCAAAGTGTAGCTGCTTTATCGGTTCTCGGGGCAGAGCTATAAGAGAGCCCGACAGATGTTAAAAATCGCGGAATTAATGCGATTTCATAGGGTTATGGTCTACGTAGCTGATTGACACCAATCTAACATAAAACCGTGAATTAAATAATAAAATAACGGTACAAAGTGTTGTCCCTGTGAATAGCATAATAATGTAATAGTATTATCCTAAATAAACAAAAAATATATCAAAAAAACATTTGGTTAATATTAATGAAATACTGGAATTTACATTATTTTAACAGGGAGTAACTTCTTGCTTGCCAACTCACAAATATGGGACTGGCCGATCGTTTACGCCAACGAAGGTTTTTGTCAAGTAACTGGAATATCACGTGCCGAAATGATGACCCATTCATGTGTCTGCGAATTTATGCACGGCCACCTCACAAGCATAGCAACTGTTGAAAAATTTCGCGAAGGGCTCGAGAAACAAATTCCTTGCAGATTCGAATTATTGCTTTACGATAAGAAAGGTAAATATTTAATCGGTGCATTGACAATGTATTGTTTACTTGATTGTAATTTTAACGTTTTTGTAGGAACGCCGTCGTGGTTCTTAATTCAAGTGGCTCCGATAAAAAATGACGTCGAATGCACAGTATTGTTCCTTCTCACTTTTAAAGACATCTCTCATTTAAAAAATCCACTGCAGGGAGCTTCCCCGAAACGTAACCAAAATTTTGTAAAAATTATTTCCATATTTAGCAGTTGACTTGGCGTCACGTCTAACGCCATATTTAATTTGTCATCGAAGTAATATACTTTTCGCACGTTTTGAAAATAATTATGCGATGTAGTGGGTTCCAGCAGATTTACAAACTTTGTGAGAAGCCTAAAACAAACCCAGGAAATTATTATTGAGGAAGAATTAACCACAAACGCAGAAACAACAGAAAAGAAAAACAAAATAACTGAAGTAAGTTTTTTAATATGTACTTTCAGGATATTGACCCAATTTTCCCTACAACAGCTGAGATCGAAACAGTATATCATTAGAAGTAACCACAGCTATATTTTTAAATACTTCCCGGTCATAGCCGAAATAAACAATGTAATTTAAAAACAAGGGTGGTGAATTTCTGGGGTATCAGTTAGCGAAAAATTGGTTTACGTCCTAAAAAAAACTTATAGATAAAGACCAACTAGTACCATCCTGTTTATTATTGACCACATTTTGGTCTTTAAACTTTCCAGAATGGATCCATAACCCTTTGGGTCGTGCACAGCAAGCACATTTCCCTGGTTTAGTTTGTTTGAATGTAATTCATTTGCAAATAGGGTTTCCTCACAATCGTTTTGACTTTTTTACTTAGAAGATACTGTATTTGTTCATTTTTAGTTTTTTGTAACATATTAAAGTAAATATATTTTACTGCAGTTTTATTGGCTTTTCGAGATGACAATATTAACTTTTACAGATGTTCAGCCTTGGTCCTGAAATGTTGCCAAAGTATCACCATGAAGCTCCAAAAACTCCGTCCCATATCATTTTGCATTATTCCATGTGTAAAACCATGTGGGATTGGTTCATTTTAATTCTTACTTTCTACACCGCTGTAATTGTGCCATACAATGTTTCTTTTCAAGTAAAAGATAGAAGAGCGATTTGGTTGCTTTCCGATAGTTCAGTTGTAAGTACTCACTCGGAAATTTGGTTTACTATTTGGTAACACATGGCATTTTTTATATTTAACTACTTTTATACAAAGATTGTCGCACATTTATGGATCTGGAAAAAAATTGCCAAGATAAACATCGTTAGTTAGAAATGAAATGCCATAGCCCATTTGGATGTAGTTTGCCTTTTCGCGCTAGAACATTATTAATATTTAATAGACTCGTCACACAGTTTGTCTTTCGTTTCATTTTTGTAGCACTGCCAAACCTAGAAAATTGCACAGTGCTGTGTAGCACTGGACTGTTCCAGCTGACCATATAACTTACTTTTTAATACCGCGTACTTGAGCTCAAATGTTTTGGCAGGATTTTATATTTCTTATGGATATTGTGATAAATTTCCACACGACATACGTGGGACCTGGCGGAGAAGTTATATCTGATCCGAAAGTGATACGAATGAATTACATAAAGAGTTGGTTCGTAATTGATCTCCTTTCGTGTTTGCCTTACGATATGGTGAATTTCCTATTTTCGCAAACTGATGGATTTACTGATGAGGTAAACTGCATGGAATGACGTTGAATTGTGTAGAACTCTTAACTCAAAGCCTCAGGAAAGGTCACACAGCACCAAACCACTCTGGGTCGATAAGCAACAGCATCAATATTTCACGTTTCGAACACTTTTTCAAATTGCTTCAAACGTTTAGTAAAATGAGACAAATGGCATTTAGGCTTTGAATTGCAAATAAATTCAATACATTTGTAGCTCTTGGTTGAATTTTAACTTTAAACAATAAGATATGTAACCTAAAAATACGCACCGATAAAAAAATGGTGTTGATTAAGAAGTTTGTTCATGTTGCAGGGAATTAGCAGCTTATTCAGCAGTTTAAAAGTTGCTCGTTTATTGAGGTTGGGACGTGTTGCAAGAAAGTTGGATCACTACATAGAATATGGAGGAGCAATGCTTGTTTTGCTGGTAACAAATGAATTTTGACAGTGCGCAGCTCGTTGCAAAGTCACACTATTTTTCTATTTGTAGGTGTGTTTTTTTGGACTTTCTGGTCATTGGTTGGCTTGCATATGGTACAGTATTGGTTCAGGAAACATAGCAAATAACGGCACAATTATTCAACACAACTGGTTGGTTATGTTAGGAAAAACGACGAACAAGCCATTTTATTTGGGTGAATAAAAAATGTCACCTTTAATAACATGCTTATGGTGATATTTATTGTAATTTATGATTTTAGATGGAGAAGACATTCGTGGTGGGCCATCGCTACAAGAATGTTACATCGCAGCTTTGTATTTTACCATGACCAGTCTTACTTCGGTCGGTTTTGGAAATGTGGCAGGAAACACGGAGAATGAGCAGATATTTTGCGTGATAATGCTTATTTTCGGGGGTAATGAGTAATGCGAAAGAAAGATTTTGTAATGCAATACAACGATTTTTATATTTTTTAAAAATGACTATTGTAGGCCTATCAAACAAATGCCTTCGTTATTTTTTTAATAGTGCCAAGTTAAGTTGCACTTTCTGTTTGACAGCTTTGCTTTATGCTACTATCTTCGGTAACGTGACAACTATCATACAACAAATGTACGCGGATACCAATCGATATCACGACATGCTCAACAGCGTTCGTGAGTTCCTTAAGCTTTATCAGATTCCCGAAGGCTTGAGCGATCGTATTATGGATTACATCGTCTCTACATGGTCAATGAGCAAGGGAATAGACACTCAAAAGGTGGATATTCGGTGATTGCGACGTTTTTAGAAAAACCCAATACGTTGACAAGATTCCATTTTTTCAATTGTTAACGATTGGTATGCTGATTCTGTTTACATGATCATTATTCACTAGTAGAATCTTTTATAGGGGTAAATAAGCTTATAAATGAGGTTGGTATGGCAGCCAGATATTGGTCATAATCAGAAGTTCGGCAAAAACAAATAATTTTCTCAATTAACCCTTATTTACCCTGGCTCTTTTTATCATTTATTCCAGCAAAAAGTCATTGACTTGGGCGAACCAAAACAAATGTCAACTGGACAACAGTCATATGTTAGTTATATACTTCTTTAAGCCGAGTCAAAAACAAGTTGTGTGTTTTATGCATAAGAAATTTTATAATTTATTACAAAATATTCTGTGTCACATGGAATTTATTTCATTTCTAGCTTCGGACAATCTTCCTTTGTGCTTTGCAGGTTTTAAATTATTGCCCAAAAGACATGAAAGCAGATATATGCGTTCATTTAAATCGCAAAGTATTTAACAAGCACGCTGCATTCCGGTAAGTATATAGTTATACGTTAGTTTTAAATTGCTCCGTGATACGTTATTGTGAACTTTGTGTACAGGTTAGCTAGCGACAGTTGCCTTCGTGCGCTTGCAATTGAGTTCACTACTACTCACAATGCACCAGGTGATATGATTTACCACAAAGGGGAGAGCGTTGATGCCCTGAACTTCGTCATATCTGGTTCGCTTGAAGTCATCCAAGACGACGAAGTGGTTGCGATTCTTAGTATGAAAAGCATTTACAAAAATCAATATGTTCCCATATAACATTTAATGTGTAGGTAAAGGCGATGTGTTTGGGGACGCCTTTTATGACCACAACACGATTGGCCAATCAGCATCTCACGTTCGGGCATTGACGTACTGTGACCTTCACTCAATCAAGCGTGACGCACTTCTACGCGTTTTGAACTTTTACCAATCATTTGCAGCCTCCTTTAGTCGCAAAATGGTTTTAACTTTTAATCTTCGAAAAAGGGTAAGGCATTTGGTCAAAGTCCTTGATATTATGGGATGATTTAAATAGTAGCAGCCATAGGAATTATGGTATAAGCGTTTTTATATAATTTAAGTTGCCACATATAGCCTATACTTAATGGTATATATGTGTTTCTATTAGAGTAGGTTTCTGTCATTGACAAGCCTTGTATCTTATTGCAGTATCTGTTCCGCAAAATTTCGGACATACAGAAAGAGAAAGAAGAAGCTGAAAAACGAAAAAACGATCCAACTTGGGAAGGAAATTTTCCAGATGATCATCCAGTTCGCCAACTATTCAGAAGGTAGATTTTGCTAGTGATGTTTCACCAACCTTTTATATGGTTACTATTAGGCCACACGTGGTAAATCTAATCAATATTGTTAGGTTTAAAGACAGGTATAGAGCTCGGCATAGAATTGCAAACAACAATGGCAAAAAAAAGACCACTGAAAATAATAAAACTGACTCGGATTCCAAAGCTGGGCCTGATGCCTCCAGTCAAGAGAAAGGTAATGCACAGAAAGCTATCACTGACTCTTCGGATGCTGTTACGATGCAGGATCTTTCGGTTGGCTCTGAACGCATTGTATCCAGTGTGAATAGCTCAAGGCGCGACTTGCAAACTGGAATGCAAAAGCTGAATGATCGGATGACGAAAATGGAAGAATCCTTGCAGCAAATCACGTCAATGTTGACAAAACGTCAAGAATCGTCTGTTAACAGAAACAATAATAACAGAGTAACTGTAAAGTCCGCTGCGACTGACTTACCAGATAAAAAGCAAAGCAATAAGTTAAAGGGAAAGACAAGCGGGAAAAGAAGCAAATGCATAGAAGCGTTGATTCGCAAACGCGAAAGACAAGTGTCAAATGTTGATCAGTTGAGTGTTGTTTTTGCAAACGAGGTAACGCAAGACGCGCAAGATGATGATACCGAACAAATGCCAAAGAAAACTTCGGACGGATCAACATCTCAAGATGACGTAATGATTTACGACCTTGAATCAGGGAATGAGAAGGAAAGTGAGAAAACGTAAAATAACTCGTTTTTAAAATATGCTAGTTCAAGAATTGATTAGTCGGTTAACTTTAAAACTACTGTGTCAAGCGACTATGTGTACTGCTTTTCATAATTTCAATGGTGACATCGTTGTGCAAATACAAAAGAGCATTTCAGACTTTGTCAAATCAAATTTAAAAATCGCTGATGAGAGAATAACAAAATAAACCTTTTTGAAACAACAATACGTTTACAATCTTAAATTCTACTTAGAAGTAACTTTTAAAAAAGAATCAGTGTACGTCCCTTTCACACATCCATAACAAACCTGGGAATAATATTATTTACTAAAGAATTGCAATGTACGCACCACATCGTTACTTTCAGGTTTCAGCAATATTTGTAGAATTGTCATGTCCAAAATAAATACATTAATGCAATAAATATCAATGTATACTTTTACACTAACCTTTAACTTTTAACAACTGAAAAAAAGGACAGTTTCAATGATACAACTTGTACTGTCACAAATAGTGCACATAGTTTTGAAACACTTAGTTTGCTACCTTCGATACAGTGTTCGGCTTTAGAGAAATTGCACATGGATAACTGGTGCAAGGCAATTGTGCAATTCTGCAGTAACCACATTGTTTGAGATTTTTACATAATACACCAGCACTTTCTAGGGTTTAGCAAACAGCCACTATAACCAACTACAAAGCCACAAGTTCAGGCAAGTATGTTACAAGTTGTTTCAAAAATATCAAAATATGACAAGTAGTGTATTTTGGGCCTGAGTGAAACTGAATTACCACTTATCTTAACTTGCAACTTACAGAATAGCAAACACTTTGGGAACATGTAGATGTCCCTATACTTCATAGGAAATCACATTATTGGATCCACTTTGCTTATAAATAAGAAATCAAAGTTCATAAACATGGCTAGCTTGTATAAACTTGACTGCCTTTAAAGCCATCCCTTCCAAATGATTGTCCACCATGACCATAAACTTGATTAAAAGATCCACCTCCACCTTGACCCATGGAACCACCACCTTTTCCCCTGCCCCACCTGCTTTGGCCTCCATCTATACAAAAAATGCTTGTTAGTGTACTCTGAAAGCTCTTGTAGTTAAATACCAATCACATGCAAAAATTAGTTAATGACTGACAATGTTTTTTTTTTATTCTTGCCAAAAAGTAAACCTGACAGTAATCTACACAATACCAAAAGGGTTTAGCAAATGACATGTTTAGGTCGTGAGAATATATTTCTACCTCTTCCTTGCTGAAATGAGCCTCTACCACTTGTGGGACGCTGATTGCCTGTTGAAAAAAGGGTATGTTTTACAAAATACATACAAACTAATGATAAGTTTTTGTACCTCTACTGGACTTAAAATTATTTTGGTGTTTTTGGTGATCACCCTTTCCTCCTCTATACCCACCTCTTCCTGCAAAAAGGTGGTCAGTTTGACAATGAACGACATATTTACACATTACTTACTAGAACTACCATCATCTTGGCGTTTTTGCCATGATGGCATTTCTGGTGGAGGTGGTTCTGCTTCGTTCGGTCGGCCACCACGATCAGGCACCTTTAAATTTTATATGATTAGAAAAAACAAAAACAAAATGTCACATTGGGTTCATACCTTTCCAATTTTTATTTTATTTATGGCACATTGATGCCTTGTGCTTCCAGATGATGTTTTGTATATTTGAGATAGATCTGAGTGCAACAAAATTTTAGGACATACTAACTAAAGCTTGATAATTTTTACCTTCTCTTGCTGCAAGTAATGCTGCTATACAAACAGACGACTTGGGAGTCAAACAATGGCGTTTTTTCTGGTAAGCTGTTGCAATGTCATCAATATTTTTCTGACAAAATTATTAACAAAATTTTAACACATAGGAAATTTAGTATTGCATTTTGTTTAATATTAATCACAAACCTTTGCCTTTTCTGACCAATTAAATGAAGCTATTGTAACATCAAGCCGTTTTAACAACATGGACCTTCGTGTTTCATACTCTAGGCAAAGTGCTTCATTAATTGCCTGAAGTTTTTCAAAATGCATGGGGCCAAGTTGTTGTTTTATAATTGGTGTGCTCAGTGAAATGTTTGTTGTCTTAAGTGTCGTAGTCACCTAAAAAGTATTGGTTGCTTTCTTTTACAATGTAAAGTTTTTCTTGAAGAAAAAACATACCTTCGTTGAAATCCCAGTAAAAAATCTGGATATTTCAATATCATCTGGGGGTTTTGTCATTTTTAATACTAAGCATATTGATTTCATGCAATCAAAAAGGGCATTCTTTTCCTCATTCACCTGGAACAGACACAAAAAATTGTCCAAAAATTGTTTCATTTGCTGAAAATAATATTTTTACTGAGTTTGGTGTGATTGCCATAGGATTTGCAAAAAAATACATCTTTGCTGCTTGCAGTTCGGATGTCAAGAACACTAAAACACAAGGTTTTTAATCATGTCTTTAACTTCATATATATTCAAAGTGACATACACAATAATGTAGCACATTCTAAACTGGTGCCAAGTCGTTGAGTGGGATCTCTTGTTGTAAGTGAAGAATATGGACAACCATACTCTTTCAAAAACCCACTAATTTCAAAGAGGAAGTTCTCTGAATCCATTTCATCTGCAAAAAATTAGTTTTTGACCAGAACAACAACATGCTTGCAATTTTTTTAAATTTAATTATGTATCATTGATTGCCTACTTATTAATTTACAATAAAAGTCTTATACACAGCTCTCTTTTTATTTTAGAAGTAGAATGTTAATTTTACCCACATTGTTTTTTAACTGGCTTACTCACATATATTAGTTCACACATTAATTTTTACCATATTCTTACTGATTTACATAAAAAGTAAAACAAAATTGACAGTTTAAATAAGAATTTACCTTTAATCGCATTGACATTTTCGGTGATGTTATAAAAGAGTCGTAGTTCAGATGTCAAACAAGAAACAAGCTGTGTAAATGCTACGCTGTTCAGTCCTTCTTGGCACATATCATAGATTTGTTTACCATCATAGGATTCAGGTACATGGCTGCAACAAAAATTTTATTAAAAACCACCACTGTAATTGGAATGAACTAGTTTTGATAGGCACATGTTTTATTTGATGACATGTTAAACACTATCCACAAAAAATTATTCATTTGGAATGTAAAATTGTTTCTAGAGTAGAATCCAAATAATACCACTTGTCAGTCCCAAATCCAGGTTTTAGTTACCTCTTGTCACAAATTATGTACTAATTCGTTTTGCATTACGTCGGTAACGTCTAATAAATTTTTGGTTTTCCCAGGCCAATCATACTGGCATCGTGGCATTCAGTTAAATTAGGAACACACATAAGACTGACCCAATGTCATCAAGATTATCCAATATGTCATTGACAAATGAATCCGAAAGTTGCGTTGATACCATTCCAATCCTTCGTGTATATAACAACAGTTGTGGGAAAATGCAGTCTTCAAACGCTGGTTTAATTCAAGTCACCGGACAGCTGGATTGATTGAAGACCACCCTCATTCTGGCAGAATTCTGGCAGAATAATTTTGCAAATTTGCCACATTTTGCAAGGTACAACAGGCATTTACTCAAAAATTGGTTTCTTTTGGATAAGAATCAAATTACAGAGATGAGCAAGCATTTCAAACCTCAAAAAACATTTAAACAAATTTTTCGGCAGCTGTATCAATCAAAAAAATCGCGAATGAAAAAAAATCGCCTGGTTTTGCGATTCAGCATAATGGCGGCATGCAAAAAACTTCCCTAATACAAAGAATTCTGCTCGGCGTTCTTGCAATAGGTGCCAATATTGACCAACATCACGAGAACGGAAATTTAATGCTCTACCACATGCAATCAACAAATTTGAAATTAAGGTGCCGGATGACCTTCAAATCGCCCATCGAAGACGACCCGCTTTTTGCGAATCAGCAGCATAATGGCGTAATGTCGGCATGCGAAAAACTTCCCTATTAAAACAATTCTGCTCGGCGTTCTTGCAATAGGTGCCAATATTGACCAAATTTGACCATATTGACCAATAAGCCTTCTAAATTTATAACTTTGGCAGTATGCAAGTACAACATGTGTTCAATCATGTACATTTGCACATATCAGCAAACTTGGCAATAATACACAACTTTATTTGTAAAAAATTGTATTTGTTGACTTCCGGGGCCGGGCCACGTAGCAGCCTTCGACATGCTACAAAATGTTGATTTGCGGACTGCAGTTTGTACACCCTTGGTGTAAACAAATACAAAACATTTTTGCTACATGTTTAGATGATGGATTGCTTTCTACATTTCTTTTTCATGTGCTCTTTGGATAAAATGGCAACAAATTTTAGAGATATGTGACATATATAACGCTAAATACTATTTTTTCCAATACACACAAACATATGTATTTACTGTTTATCCTGTGACATGTGTTGCATAATTGATTTCTGTGACAAAATACTGTAAAAAAAATATGCTCTATTTTCTGTGCAGGTCGTATTCAGTTCGAAAAAAAAGGAAAAGTTGAATTGTGATGGTTACTTTTGAGGGAAAATAAAATTGAAAATGTAGTGTAGTTCATACTACACCTGACAAATTCCTGCAAATGTGTCATTGGTAGGGGAGTCAGGAGATAATAGGAGAGGGGTTAATAAAATTTTCATGTTAGGTACCACGAATCCATACGAGTTGATAAACCCTTCGGTATCTGAGATCAAATCCTAATAGAATGCAACAGTACAGTCAAACGATAACGCGTGAAATATGTCCACATCAAAGTCATTGCGTCATAAGGGACAAACAGAAAGAAAGGCAATCTTCGACCAAAACGAATTTCAATGCCAGGACCAAACTTTATTTTATCAAAATAGGACTAAAGACCGCATATTAGCAATTCTATTAAAATAGTTTTGCCCGCGGGGAATGCCCGTCTTGTACTCCTGCGTCATAGAGAATCTCAGTTTCGTCACAAGGCAACCGGTGATGCATTGGGGTCAATTTTCTGTTTAATGAGCAAGAAGTCACGTGGTGTAGCCAGGGCGATTTTCAGCGTGTTTGGTGCAGTTTTAGTGCATTTTTTTGCTCTTCTCAGTCAGTCAGACGTTTGGTGCAGGGTGCTGTGAAAAGTTTAGTTGAAAAACCATCAAAATGTTCAAGGGGATGAAGCACAAAATTGAATCTTATATTGGCACCTATTGCAAGAACGCCGAGCAGAATTGTTTAATAGGGAAGTTTTTCGCATGCCGACATTACGCCATTATGCTGCTGATTCGCAAAAAGCGGGTCGTCTTCGATGGGCGATTTGAAGGTCATCCGGCACCTTAATTTCAAATTTGTTAATTGCATGTGGTAGAGCATTAAATTTCCGTTCTCGTGATGTTGGTCAATATTGGCACCTATTGCAAGAACGCCGAGCAGAATTGTTTTAATAGGGAAGTTTTTCGCATGCCGACATTACGCCATTATGCTGCTGATTCGCAAAAAGCGGGTCGTCTTCGATGGGCGATTTGAAGGTCATCCGGCACCTTAATTTCAAATTTGTTAATTGCATGTGGTAGAGCATTAAATTTCCGTGCTCGTGATGTTGGTCAATATTGGCACCTATTGCAAGAACGCCGAGCAGAATTCTTTGTATTAGGGAAGTTTTTTGCATGCCGCCATTATGCTGAATCGCAAAACCAGGCGATTTTTTTCATTCGCGATTTTTTTGATTGATACAGCTGCGAAAAAATTTGTTTAAATGTTTTTTGAGGTTTGAAATGCTTGCTCATCTCTGTAATTTGATTCTAATCCAAAAGAAACCAATTTTTGAGTAAGTGCCTGTTGTACCTTGCAAAATGTGGCAAATTTGCAAAATTATTCTGCCAGAATTCTGCCAGAATGAGGGTGGTGATTGAAGACAACTCCAAAACTCGCCGCATGTTTCGCATGAGCAATTTCACCTCTGACGTTTGTTCGTCCACTAATCTCTTTCAGCACAAGTTAGCTTCAGTGGCGGAGATCCGCGTAAATTATTCTGCTGACAACCATTTTTTACTGTGTTTAATTGTCAATAAAACTACACCAAACAGTCATTAGTCCAATTATGATTTTTGGGGGAAGGATAAATCATATTATGACCCCACCAACCTAATTATGAGTTGGACAAGTCTCTGCGACCCCGGGATTTCCGCCTATTGCTTACATCAAAAAGATAACGCCGGCGCAAAGGGCTTGCAGATTCGATTGCAGTGAAGACAGGGCGCAGAAAATGCGTGGTTTATTAAAAAAGACCTTTTTAGGTGATGTAGCCTATCCAGGACTCAGAACCAAAAAAGAACAAAAAAAAGGGGCAATAAAAATTACCCTTTTCAGTTGTTTGGAGTTTGAAAACGAATTTCTTCACTTTGGTAAACTGTTATCCTCGTTTTTTTATCATTACAGTCATTATACTGAAAACGGCAAAGCTACCCGACAAAAGAAAACAAAATTATGCCACCCTTTATCCTAGTCACTGAAAGTGCAATCGTAAACATTTGACTGTTGTTTATCTTGCAGGAGGCATTTTCTACGAACGTCTTTCTCTGTTGGTATCCAAACGTAAGGGTGCATTTAAATACCTAGAAGTAGAATAAGGCATTTCTTCATACCGACAGACACTAATTTATTTACGTCGCAACATGCAATCACGAGCAGGCTAATTGGGTTGTTCGGATGCACATTTAGGTTTTTGGTCCAATTGTTTCATTGTCTTTTAAAAGCAAGCAAACAACACGTACTCTTTGCAGTATACAGCATCTGTATATATAACTATAAATATTTCGAACGTTCCTTTCAATCTCTTAAGGCGTTCAACATGTCAGTATATTGGGTTTACGGGCAGTTTATTGTCTCATTTCTCGCAACCTTGGGTTAGTGGATTGAATTATTGCTGAGTAAAGTTTGACCCTGTTTACGGGCAAGTTCTTACATGACCCTGTTTTCCTGTAGGGCTTTCTTTTTCGTCGGATTGCAGTGAAAAGACCTATGTGCTGTATGACAGTAAAGAGATACGACTTTTCAACGAGAAAACAACTTACTACGAGGCAAGAGACAAATGTAAAATGTGGGGGAGGGCGTGGTTAAGCGGAATGACAGGAAGACTTGTTACTATATCGGTATGATGTGCACATATTGTATTTATACCAGTAATCATATCTCTGGCAAAATGTAATGCAAAAATAAGTTATAAATGCATGATTTAACTGCCATTTTTTGTCCTAAATTTCTCGCTAAATTGCCCTAGCCAGCACTTTTGCCCTGCAGAGTAGTTCAAAGCAACACTGCATAGAAGAAATGGTTTCCACACGAGGAAACTACGCAGCATCGACATGGAAAGGAGTTAATCCGTTTGTTGCAGGCTATTATATTGGAGCCGATGATTTAAATCAAGAAGGAATTTGGATGTGGTCAGATGATACTCGTGTTGCACTGGGCCAAGTATACGAATAAAAACAACATTAACTGCCTCTGTAGGCTAAGCTAAACATTTTTAGAGTGGTTATAACAATTGGGGAAAATACGAACCAAGTCAAGGTTGGAAAACACAGGATTGTGCCAACCTGTTGATTAAAGATACTAATTATGAAAACTACTCGTTGGGAAGATGGGTTGATATTCCATGCCACAACACAATTTACTACATTTGTGAAAGAGGTAGGCCTAGTTATAAGTTATGAGAAATTGAATTTTGAAACACTATATTGCGTTTTCTTTGCGTTAACATGTCCCTTTTTTCACACAGATATTTCAACTCAAAGAATTTGGTCTTACAACAACAACGACCACGGCTGTAAGTAAAAGAGGCTGTAAGTAAAACCTAAAAACATTATATGTAAAATTGTTTGAATTACAGTACAACCTAAAGATTGGGTACAAAAATATCCAGCCTGTGGCGGTCGCATGCAATCTCCAATCTCATTAAAGTTTCCTTCTCTGCTAAAGAAGTGCGAAGATTCTGTTGGCATTGTAAGAGGCTGGAACAATGCACGGACCGTTAGACTGACCATTACTAACACTGGGCGTTATAGTAAGAAAAATATGTGTTGTAATTAATGTTCACAACTTTACCATGATACTATTTTCAATTCAATTTGTTTTATTTTTGCTTTGCTTGATCTGTCAAACCAACTTATTAAAAATTTATATGTTGTAGTTAGATTAGCAGCAAAGGAAAAATGGACAACCACGTTCAAATACGGAGAGGAAAAACATTATATATCGCATATTTTGCTGCACATCGGGAGCTCGCGACGAAAGGGTTCTGAACATGCTTTTGGTCAAAGAAAGTTTGACGCTGAGGTAGTCTACAGACCTTGGTTGCAGGGCCGGTTCTGACACATTTGACCGTTTTCACCAAATCGGGCCCCACGCTCATAAAGGGGAATAGCAGTTTACCATAAAGAAAAAAATTTACATCCATTAATTGTGATATCCTTGGCAAAGTATTATATCATTATTTTTAATCGGGCCCCGCGTTTCATAGGACTGGTCTTGATTGTTTGCTTGTAGAAAAGCTATAATTAATTTAATATTGAACTGTAGGTTCAAGTGTTTCATAGACCAGCTGCAAACCGAAAAATCTACGCCCTTGCTTTCTTTTTAAGTGTAAGTATACTTGTTTATTATATGTCCATTATAACGTTTTAGTCTGTCCTAATTAACACTTGAATACAGGAACGAGCAACTACAGATAACCATAACTGGGATAAACTGTTGGTGAACATCGCACATCTTAACGTGGCAGCGAGGTCTACTATACAAGTACCCGAAAACTATATTCAAACGTAAGTATGAGCACCTATGTCAATGAGATTGTTACGCAATCCAACATTAAATAATACCTTTGTCTACTTAATCTCTTCATTGTCATTTTGTTCGTTTTTTAGCAAGTAAATAAGATTTTAGTTCTGCATCGCCGGCATGTAAATTTACTTTGTAGTTCGGTAAATACGGCATTTCAAAGTTCAGAAAATGACCTGCGGCAACGCAAGGCAAATTTTCAGAAATCTTAGTTTGCACGATAACCAACAGAAAATGTAAACGTGTTTTTTTAGATTGTTGAGTGATACTTCATCGCGGGGATTTTTGTCTGATTACATTCTCGGGCTGGGAGTGAGATATGTAGGATCCTTACCTTATCCACCCTGCACTGAAAACGTTATCTGGACGGTTCATCCCCGCCCAGTTGAACTATCTGCGTCTCAGGTAACAGGCGTGTTTGCTGGCAAACTGTTTACGTGTTTAACGCTGTCTTGTGTTAACTGCAGTTCCACACGTTAAGAAGCATTAAGATGGAAGGCGGCTTAGAAATGAAGGACAATTATCGACCATTGCAACCCACAATGAGTCGAAATACATGTTTCGTAAACTGATTCTAAAACCGATATTCTTAATCTGAATTAGGTTATAATTTGGTTATAACAATAAGGTTTGCTCTGTATGTCATATGTATTATACGGTTGCATGGTTGTGTATTACAACCCTTCATTTACTGTTATACAGTGGTTTTGTGTTATGTACAATTACATTGGTACAAAAACATTCACAGCAAGCGCAAAATAATTACTTTTTACAAAAAAACAGCTATCCATGAGAAAACAAGGCATGGTCTTCTGTAAAGCGAAGCGCAAAATGTTGGAGGAAATTAGTTATTTCATTTATGTATGCAGATTGAAAGACACTCTTTTCATTAGCTTTTACGAATGCACTTTTTATGCTTGGTTTGAGATTTATTTGCCGACCAATTTAAGAAGTAGCTTTTCATAATCTCCACTTGTGTCACCGGCAATAAACTTCGAAAGAGGAGATTTGAAGAGTTTTTGGAATTGTTCCTTGATTTCCACCATGTCAATCTGATACAGAAAATAAATAATAAGTCAATCGGTAATGTGGCATTTTGTGTAATAAAAGGCGTACTGTGTATTATGAAATTTATAGTTTACCTATACGTTAGTTTATGACAATTCGAATGAGTCAAGTTACCTCACTTCTTGTTACTACTATTCTTATCAAGGCAGAATCATTAGTTCCTGCACCCTTCATGGATTTGTAAAGTCCTTGAGCAAAATATACTGCAGGAGAACGAGCCATGATAACGACAGCTTTTAATGCATCTTCAGCATCCCCAGAAAACTCGCTTTCAATCGATTTTAAGATGTCTTTCTTTGCAATCTACGTACATGTTTAGTTTAAAACATTGTGCAGTAATACAACATAATTTCAAAAAAAAACATGGAATATTCCAAAGAAACCTTGTAATATTCCCTGAAAGTTGCACGTAATTGGGGGTAGCTTCTTGTGCACATAATGCTGTTGAACACAGCTTCATCTGTTCCCAACTTTTTCTCACCGGCCTTGTACAATGCTTCAGCGTCGGCGGCTGCTTTGGCAGAATTCACATCATTAGATTCATCTCTAGCTGCCTGGAAATTTGCGCAAACACATTTAACACTTAAGGTAACTCAACCCATTAAAATTTTCAGCTTACGTTATTGAAAGAGACTAGCAGATGTCGAAAGTCACCGCTTGTTTCGCTGGTGAGAGCTTTTTCTAATTCGACTTTGTGGTGCTTCTTGTATAGTTCACGAATCTCCTTTATTTGACTGTTGCTACGTGTTGCTAGAATTTCGGTAAGAACCTACAAAATAACAGAATTTTGTTGCTAAGTGTATCATCGATATTGCAAATTGTATCATTAGCATTTTACACACCGATTCTTTGGTACCAAGACCTTTCATTGCTCCGTAAAGAGACTGTACGTCGAACATTGCAGGATCTGTAAATAAAGCCAAAGCCAACTCCTCAAATTTTCCACCCAATTCTGATTTTAAATCGGCCAACAAATCCTAGAAGGGCAACAGAGAATTAATTTGGAAAATACAGCAAGCAGAACAAACAAGTATACCCTGCCAAAGGCCTGTTTGTATGTTTTCTTTGTTTCCATGCGTTGTTTCGATGAACGGCCCGCAGCAATTTCAATAATGGTCTTCTCGTTTGTGCCTGTAGAAAAGCACATATATTGCGAAAATGGGCAAAATACATCAACAAATCAGATGCATCAACAAACGCAAAACATATACCCAATCCTTTCATTGCTTTCCTCAACGCCTGGGCGTCTGCTTCGGCATTAAACCCTGAGAAAGGAACCACAGTTCCATGACAAGATTCCAAAGCTATTTCAACTATTCCTTTTGCAAGCTCGTCCGCCATTATTATTCGTCAGTTCGGACAGAAATGAAAGTTATAGGGAAAGAGTATTTAGTAACTGTAACGCACAAATATGCTTTTTGAACACATAAAATACTGTTTACCGTTCTGATAGCAGCCATGTAAGCAAACAACACACGATTACTGATTAACTGATTAACGTTTGCTCGAAGCTTCTTTAGCGCACCTACATAAGTAGTAACGGCAGAATATAGGATGTCAAGTACGGCGGTATTAATATGATTTTGTAAGTACTTATTTTGTACCCTTCGCCACGTTAAAAGGCCGTCTTGATGGACAAATTTGTAGCTGCAGTTTACTCCATGAAATTTATGCATGAATATATTGTAACGAATGCGTAGAATACATAAAGCTATTTGCAGTGTTCTGCAGACGTATCCGGTTTTATCGGTGCAGTTGGTGACTAATATTCATGATGTCATACGAAAGTTCTAGAGTTTGCATTGTTGGGCGGAATTCCTGTGCAAAGATTAATTATTATAGTCGCTTTCTGCAAAAGTGACGTGCCTGTTTTAACTCATTATAGCATGTCCCAGGGGAAGTCCCGGCCACCGAAGACTTGAAATCTAACTAAATTGCAACATTTTAAAAGATTCCCTAAAAGATTTTAGTTTTGCCAACAAATAAGCAACCGCATGGCACTGGCATTCTTGGTATACTTACTGCAACTATATATCAAGTACCATATAAACAGTCGCATACCGACCAGCGGTCACACACGTTTGAAGTATTTTGTAATTGAAAACTAGGAAATTACCAGTCAGCCGTTTGAGTGACTGTGACAGTCTGAAAGGCTCAAATCTCAAAATTATTGAAAGTCGATATGAAAACAATGACGCAGAAAATAACACAACATTGCTGTCAACCTGTCGCTTTACAACAACCTAAAACAACACCCGAACTAGTTCCTCAATCACCAGTGCTGAACAGAATGCGCACAGCGGCGGCCCCTCTTCCATTCAAAGCCCAAGGCTGATCTCATCGCGTGTGTGCGAGGGACGGGTTACACATATGTTCACTGAACCGTGGCAGATCGCTGTACTTTGAAATTTTAGTTCGTGGATTTTACAAACGGCGGACTACCTTCGCAAATAGCTATAATAATTACATTTTTGTGTTGGGTCATATTCTCGAAACGTCATTTTGTGTTATTAAATATGTTTAAATGAATTTCTTGCAAAAGTTTGTAAACGAAAATGAAAGTATTTGTTTCACATCGCTTGGTACCCAGACAAAACGAAGTAATTTCTCACATATCTTATATATTTTACTTTGTGGACAATGTACGTGACTCGTTGTTTTTCATTCAATACAAACAATCTAGTTTCATTTCGCCACTGCTTACTTATATGTCTATAACTTTGCATATCCCGTGAAACATTTTAAGTAACAACAAAAAAGACCACTACGTGAATTTGGGAATATTATACTATGGTAGTTGCCGCCGAAAAAAACGCTGTTCTCTATGGTCACAGCTTCGTTGTACGTTATAAATCATTTAGTTGTCGCCTGTCAGTCTTGGGTGTGCAAAGGGGAACGTTCTCCAAGATGCTGTAGCAAGTAGTGCTAGTTTGTATAGCAGAAAGAACGAAGAGCGACGAAAAAAGACTGTAGTATCTAGTATGTACTTAAACAACATTCAGGTTGCATGAGTTTTTTTTATATTGAAAAGAACATGGGAGTGAACGTGAGTAAAAGCAAACCTGCGATACATGCCTACCCGACACAGAGAAAAGTTCGTGGAAGTACGCAAAGCAACATTGAGCTGGTTCGATCTCTTCATCAGTCACTTGAAAAGCGTCCAGATGTTCGCCGTCCATCGGGGAAGTCTAACAAATTCTTTCAAGCTAATAAACGATCCGGTCGTCGAGTAGCTATCACCCATGAAAGTCCACTTACCAGGGAATATAACGCGTGGTTGCGATCGTTGGCCAACAATATCGATGAAGATGAGACTCCACGCAAAACAAAGGAAACACGAAGAAGTTCTTCACTTCACAAAGAAAGTGGTAGTTGGTATTCAACATTACGTCATAAGGTGAGAAATTGTGAACATACCGTTACAACGCGTCACAAACAGACTCCAAATAGTTGGGATCAGCTCTTATATCTACGACAATATATTTGAACAAGCCAATAAACAGCGACGTAAACTATTTAAGCACCATGTGGGATAAAAATGAATTAGTGTCATAATTAACAGCTATATATGCAATACTAGGTGAAATCACGCATTTATTTCATTCAATCAAGACATTTATCAGCGACTATTTCTCCGCTCATGCACTGATGTCATCCATTGTGTATCAAAGGTAAATTCCCTGATGAAATCGAAGCGACATCGGGAAAATGCCATAGTTTGGCCTGAGACTTCTCGTGACTCCTTACAACATTCTAACGTTGTCACACCAAAAGTTCGACTGTCCTTTGCTCCCGATAAACAATACGTCAAGGAATTAAGAAAGCAGATTATTGATTCACACAAAAGGTAGTAACAGTCTTCTACACCTAAACTATAGTATAAATAAAATAATATATTTCCCTTACATACACTTTAGTAACTATGTGCTATTTTGAAATAAACGGCACCCAATTTATATTGTATTTTCATTGTAGAACATGGAAACAAAGGTAACCAGAAAATCTAGTATAATTGCTAGTTGGTTCGCTGATTATACTCGGCGTTATACTTGTCTCGTCTCAAACACCGAATTCATTGTCGCTGCCGTAACCAGGTTTCTATAAACAAAGATATCTCCTACAATAACTCACACTAAACGGGAAATAATGTTAAAACTGATAATCAGTAAATGTGCATTTTACAAACCTTTGTTAATAGGCGGAGTGTGGCTGATTTTAGTCCGAAGAACGACGAATTTGATCCGGCAGCTTTTTACATGGAACAATCCTTTCAATGCACTGATGCAAGTGGGTTTAAACATTTTCCTGTGCTAGGGTAGAGCTAGGGTTTCTAAATGGTGCATTTGTATGTTGTAGATGAATATGTCCGACGAAAGACATCTAAATCTATTGAAAGTATCCAGTCAGCTATTGCAAGCGAACGACTTGTAAGTTTGTATCTTGATGGAAGGTTTTGGCTCCGTGAACTAATGAACAAATACTTTTTGTGTGTGTTGGTGTCTATTAATACGTTAATTAAAACTGTAAGTGCAACTTTGCTAGGTCATTAAGTTTACATGCCATTGCATAAAATATTACTGCAACTTTGCTATGCATCTTTCGTTTTTGCAGAAACGTCATTCCATTCGCACAGACAGGTACATATATAAAATTATAACAATCTCGTAATTAGAACTGACATTCCAGTCAAGATAATTGCCACTGCAATAACCGAAAATATTTTAGTCACAGGTCATCCTCATCGGGTAGGGGAAGCAAGCAGAAAAGTCCAAGCAAAGAAGGTCACTTGCATGTGTTTACAAACTAAGTGAATTATTTAAACGTTGGTTTTGCGAACCCAGTCCTCAGTGCATTGCTGGAATCGCTAGGAAGTAATTATTTTCATACTCAATTAGTCTGTTTCTATGCAGGGTGTTGACATTGTTCAAATATGAATGAAAGCTGGCGAAAATCTTTGTTTGGTTCTAATTCAATATTCATTATTTTTAATAAGAAACGCAATTTTCAGAAGTAAAACTTAACAAATACCAGTGGGACGTGGCGTATGATCCATACGGAGGAATACAAGGCACATCTTGCGTCATGGGGCCTAAAGTGCTTCCCACTTCAAACGAAACTTGGAAAAGCATAGCAACGAGCAGTTCGAAGTTAGTGATTCATACACTTTTGATTTTTGATTTTTTCACTCATTCTTATATAATATTTATTCTAGTTTGAGTAAGTCGTCAAAGTCGTCCACTGAAATGTTGGATGAAGACACTGACTTCATAGACAACGCTTATTCTTCATTTTACGGGAATGATTTTCAACCGAAAGTCAAAAAAGTAATAAGACCCAAAAAAGAGACAACACGTCTGCGAGACACGAAGCCGTTGAAACAGGACTTTGTCATGTTCCCCACCCCACAATCCAAAAAAAGCTGTACATC
Organism: Ascidia mentula; assembly: GCF_947561715.1. NCBI lineage: Eukaryota > Metazoa > Chordata > Ascidiacea > Phlebobranchia > Ascidiidae > Ascidia > Ascidia mentula. Next base: position 6,201,104 of record NC_138574.1, on the reverse strand, counting down.
GGAAAATACTTATCCAATAATATTTCAACATGACGATTACGACAGTAAAGAACCTGAAAACAAACAGGTCGAAGAAGATGAAGTAAAATCAAAATGGGAATTAAACAATTATGGGTCTGCAAATATGTATCAGGGTATAAATCTTGGTCCTGGAGGGGAGAATTTTATGTTTGGCGGGAATAATGAAAATGCGCTGGACATCTTCACCGACGAAGGCATTGGTGTCAAAGTATGAAAAGGCTGTGACATATCATTTAACTATTTTATTACCCTTTACTTTTTGGATACGTATGTAACAACATATTCTATTACTGTGTTATAGGGTTCATTTTCATCCAATGAGTTGACAGTACCTAGCAGCGGAACTTTTCCAAGATCAAAAGCCGCTCCTTCTCCACAGCTTTTGTGGAAAACGGATACAAATGTAAATTTTCACGACTTTTCTTTTACCGGCGTATCTATATGAATAAATCTGCCACTTACTAATATTTAGATGGCTTCATCGTTGAAAAGTATTAAACATATTCCCTCACCTTACCATCGTATGGCGTCTGATCATTGCACTGAGCTTCAAACCGTGTCTGGAAATTTAAGAAGCTTTTCTTCTCAAGATGACTTTTACAATGGTGATTTACAATATGTTACTGACGCCTTCAGGTGGATGTTCACAACACAAAACGGCTCTTCTGGCACAGCAAAACTCTATTTATTTATTTTTCGACCAAGGGGTACTTCATAAATATGCAACAACAGCGAGATAAAGTTTCCAAGCCCATAAAACTGTGAAAAACGCTGCTTATCGTTGTTCTTTTTTGTACATAGGAGTTTTGTGCGCTTTGGAACTTTAGTGTTTAGCATTGCCAGAAGAGACTTTTTGCTTTATGAACTGCAGTTATTTTTATGTGAAGTAAAACGTATGTCTACTAATCTATTTTTGTTATTTGGCGAAAAATATGTTTGGATTGTGTATGACATTTACGAATAAAATATATTTTGCATTAATTTACCAATTGATATTACGCATTTAAATATTTTTCTTTTGACTAAGCCCTAAATAAAGCTAGTGGCATTAGGTTTCAGTAGTAGGCTAAGTTGGCCTTTATACGGCAATTAAAATCTTACAGCCAAGCTGGATCGCAACCACTTTTTACCTAACGAATCAAGATACAAAAATCGAGCTTATCAATCTTGGCTGCAATACGATGCCATTGGACCTTTTTGATCGATATAAAAATGATAGCTGAGATTTGTCATGCAATACCTTGTATTGTTCTGCGTATTGTTTTTTCACAATTCTGGGCTGTGCACAAATTTTAACCAATGTTAATCTTTTTTAAGTTTGGGATGATGATTTCATTCAGTCGCCTGGTACTGCTCGGCGGTCAAAAATAAGTGATTGTCATTCTGATTATGACACTACCAGACGAAGCGCTTCAAAAAAAATCAAACACACTCGTGATCGATATTATTCGAAAAGTGGGCGAAGACGAGAAGTTACACAGCAGTCACCATTGCCTATTTCTCTTTCGCGGACCAGCAGCACCATGGATGAGATGCTAGAAGATAAAATTGACAGCATGGTTAGGAGTTTATTCAGAGATAATCAGATACAAGCCCAATCTAAAATATCCAACAAGTCCCATCGGAATAGAAACTCGCCTGGTTCAGCTTCAGGCAGTGGAGAAGCAGCACAAGCCTACTATCGTGAAATGATTGAGTCGAAACTTGCTTCGGCTCTCACATCGGCGCTTGTTCCCAATCACCCGAGCAACCGCAATTTATACAAATAATTATGCACTGTGCTGCAAATTAAATTTTATGTGAAATAAATAATTCGAATGTTGTTATCTCGCTTTCAGTTGATGAAAACATGCTACAGCTTACAGCAAATTGGCCATTTAGGAATTTGCCAATTACCGTATTTTACGGACCATAAGGCGCAACTTAAATCCTTTTTTTTCCTCATAAATTGATCGTGCGCCTTATAAGCCGGTGCGCCTAATGTATGGATCAAGTACTGCTTTATTGCCTACACTCAAAACCAGTACCGATACTATTATAAATAAACCACCGTCTTACACAATAAACTACGGTAAAAGCAACTAGCAACTGTGATATTCATACTATTGTGACTTGCTTACATTTATTACGTAACAAGTTTTTGTTTAATGAGCTTTATACGGTAACCCATACTCCTTAAAATACGTTGCGTTCTATAGCCCGGTGCGCCTTATGTATGAACAAAAAACTAATCAAAGCAATTTATTGACAGTGCGCCTTATAATCGGGTGCGCTTAATGGTCCGTAAAATACGGTACCAGTCAAACTGTGCTGAAACGCTGTTCAGACGTGATTTTTTTCAAAGTAGTGTATATTATTCCGTTTCGGTCTATTTTTTGAAAAGCTTTTTATGATGAACGTTGTACATTAAAGTTTTCCGGAAATATCGTTATGCACTCAAAGCAACTTCCAAGGTTTTGTTTATCGGTGAAGTGTTACATGAAAAAGATTGTTCCATTTAAAAAATAAATATCGGTTGCCTAGTGATTAATAAAGCCACCACCAGAGGCATAGGCGACGTAAAAAAAATGCTCTCCATTGTGTGTGAACGCCGGCCGCTGAATCCTTCACAAAATCGGAAAGAAACGTTTCAGGTTTCGTCTGTGTTATTATCTTTTTGTTTTGTTGATGTTTAAATATGTGGGGGTATTTGACCCGTGGCGGGTAACAAGCACTTGTTGATTAACTAAATATGGCTATGGAAACAGTGTACATGTATCATTTATATGATCCCTGTCATGCGCACGATATAAACAGATCAAATATCCCAGACAGTATGTTATCAAACACTGTCCTTTTATAACAAATATCTGACCGTGTGAGTATCGTATTACATCTGACCTCACCTCAAGGGAAAAAGAGACCCAGGTTTGCATTGAGACAGGATGTCTAGGCGTAATTCAATGCACTCAGAGGTTTTATGTATAAATTGGTTAGCATTTATAGGTGATTGTTCGAGTTTTGTTGTTTCGCAATGACCTGCAATTTATGTGGGTACATGACTTAAACAAGTTGATGATAAAAGATACACAATTAACAGATGCAGATCATAAAGTTATATAAAAGAATATGTTGTAATCAAGGTTATCATTTATTTGTATCTTACTAGGGGTGAGCAAACTATTGCCTGTGGATCATACATACAACAAACTATATTGCTTTTAGTTAAGTTAAAACAACTTCTGAGAAAAATGGTGTGGATTATTAAGATGCTTTTTTTCAGATTAGTTTGTTTGGGTATGCTGGGTAAAAAGGAAAATATTTGTTTTATGTAAAAAATGTTTGGTCACAATGCTCAAGCCGCAAGAAATCATTCAGCAGCAAAAGTCAGTTGCAGAGAAAAATGCGATGGTAGGCAAACTCAGTTTGGAGAAAAAGTTAAAGGAACTCTCTGAAGCACAGATTGTGAATAAATCCAACTATTTGGATTTCCTTGATAGACCAGTTTTGAAGTACCGTACATCTGTTGGGCCTCCACCAATAGAATTAAAGGCTGACATTAGAAAAACAAGTTACCGTGTGACATCCAGGTTAGTGGGTCTTGCATGTTTATGTTAAAAATTAGAAAAATTTGGTTTGTATTTGTGTTCAGTCATATTTACCTTTCATAAAAAGAAATGGTTGAAACTGAAATTACTTTCAGATCATTAAAGGATTCTTCACCTGCCTATGGGACAATTGGTGAAGTTTCAACAAACCGTGCCTTTATTTCAAACCAAGTTTCTGCACCAAACACTACAGAACTTGTTGTAGGTCCAAACAATTCTTTACAGTTTAATCCATTTAAAAATCTGCTTGCTGCCAGTGCTACCATCCAGCAATATCCTTTAAGTACAGTTGCACCTGGATGTTCAAAATTTGATGTTGTTGATATAGTAGAAATGAGTAAAAACAGGCCTACAGAGGTTGCTGCAAGCTCTATGCCTATCACAAGCACTTCTGTACATTTTGGAGGTGATGTAGCACCAAAACAGGCATTCCCTTACTCTGCAAGTGCACTTTACACCAGCTCAGTATCAAAGTCATTAAGTTATCAGACATGGTCTCATAGCCTATTGCCTACGAGTCCTACATCACGACCAGGTAGCTCTAGGCATGTGGCACCGGGTGTAAGCACTTCCACCAACACCACAAATTCATACATTCAACGGTCAACCATGCCTTTAAGACATGCTTCGTCCAGTCCTGGACTTGTGACAGATGGCCCGAAGAAAATGGGCTTACAGGAATGTTCTCCAAGGCATTTTCCACTTCCTGATACTTTACCAGAAAGTAAAAGTTGCCCAAATGTCAATGGCCCCAATCCTAAAAACAAGGATGGCTTTCAAAGTTTAGCTGTTGGTCTAAATCCACCTGCACATAGTTTAAAAGAGATGGAAATAACTAATCAAAAACCAAGGTCTAAACCATTAGTAACAACAGACAGAGGAACTTTTACATCTAAGAATGTCAAAGTGTTACAAAATGGCTCTTTATCCAAACTACAACCAAGAAATTTAAAAAATAAATTGAAACCAAGTCTTGCATACAATGGAGGTTCCCCTAGATATTTTTCGAACAGCTCTGGTGCAGCTCAGAATATTTACTCATCCCGACATGTGAGCAGCATACCTAACCAAAAGTCCAGAATAGTTTTAGATGATTCATTTACAGTTCATAATAGTCCTAAAACACTAAACTCATATCGCCATCAGCATGATGGACATGATAAGCTGCGGGCTCATTCAGCAAAGCACTTCAAGGGACGAACATTAGCCTATGAAGCAAGTTCTGATACAAATTCCCCAACAAGATCACCTCTTCAAAAAAACTTTTCAAACAGGAGATTTAGACTTGCTGGCAGTGCCAAAAGCAAGAAAAAAAATTCAGCAGTTAAATCCAGCAATGGAAATGAAACAACAGAAATATTTACCAGTAGCCCAACAGTGCCAAGACTTCCTATAAACTCAGTAAAGAAAGCGAAACTACCGAATCCCCTTGGAAGAAAAGAGATGTCTTTGCTCAGTCCAGTAATGTTGGAGGAAAGTGGTTTACTCACCTCACGAAAAAGTAGCAATGACAGTGGGAATGGAACCTTGCTGTCAAAATCTGGACGGTGCTCTAAACCATGCTTTGGATAATAATGTTGTTTACAATAAAAATCATTTGTTGGCAGGTCATGCGGTGATGGAGCAGATAATGAAAATCTAGAACCAACTGATGGAGATTTGGAGAAATCAAACATGTCAAGATTTATGTAAGCTTTTATAGTTCATAAATATTTGTACATTTCTGTGTGCTTAGTTGTTTTTCTATGTGTGCAGATCAGTGGTTGCCTAACTGTGCATTGCTTTAGGATTTTCAGGGTTCTGCACAATTATTTGTGACACTCCTGGGTAAAGAGACACTACCTTCTAAAAATGTTTGCATAGTAAAATTTCCAAGGTTACTTCAATTTCAATTACTCAATAAATAAAAACTTGGAATTTTGTTACAATTAATATGTTATTGTATGTCAGTAAAATGTGTCGTACATGGAAATGTTTGGGAACTACTGGTGTAGACCTTTATGTAACTTAATGTTTCTACTGACATGTACTGTACTTATTGGATAAATGTATTTTAAACCTGTTGTGTTGTTAATATCTTCAGCACAAGACAGCCAGGAGATGGAGAAGACAATATCTCTGAGAGCTCTCCTGTTGAAGAAGTTGCAAATGAATTTGATTATGAAGAAAATGATTCTGAAATTGATGGTGAAGAAAACTGTGACACTGAATTTATAGATGAACTTGTAAGTGAAAAATTGAAAAATCTCAAGTTATAAAACACAGTCATGATTTTTGTAACATTGTTTGCGGTAGGTTGATGGTATGAGCTGTTGCCAAGACAATGACAGTGATATTGGCACAGGAGAGTACTGTCCTGATGATGATAATTCAGATTATAATGACCAAGTGGTAGCATCACTTGACGAAGATGATGGATGTGGTGAAGATGTGGATGCTGCCTCAGAAGGAGGTTGTGGTGTGTGGTTCTGTGTATATAAAATGTGGACCTAATATCAATTGTTATTAGGTTCAGAATATTCTGTTTCAACAAGTGTTTCACATATTGTTGTGAAACCTACCGATTCTTCTGTGGATAGTGGTGATATCAAACCTTCTGTTATAAGAAGTTTGTTCAGCAATTGTCCACCTGTCATTAACTTTGCAACTAAACATGAACAAAGTAGGTGTTGTGTAGTAAGAGTTAATTCAAGCTTTAATATCAGCATAGGTGCCAAGTTATAAATCAGTTTTAGATCCTTCTATTCTTAAAAGTCAATGAAGTAATGCAAAATATTTTTAAACTATTTTTTGTGAAAAGGAATATTATAAATTGTGTGACTTCTTTTCTGAAAAAAACTTTTAGTTGAACCTCTACCAACTGAGATTAGAAAATTACTGAAATGGAAGGTTAGCAGTATAACACCTATTGTTGTTCGACATACTGTCATGAGATCAGGATTTAAAGCTTCTAAAAGTAAGATTGTTGATTTGAATACAATGCAAATTGTTAGCAAATATTTGTTGTTTACTGTTTCAAAATTATGGGGGTGTTATTATAGAAATGGTTGGAAAGTAACAAAGTTTGAAAGTCTGTATTTAGGCAATAAGTGTTTGCACAAATTTTAGAGAACCATGATTGGCTTGGGTATTTTGGCAAACACATGAAATCAAATGGATTTAGATCTCTCAGAGAATACCAAAAAGTAAGTTTCTTTTTAAGATTTTTCTTATTGTTGTCCCTTAAAAACCATTTAAAATAAAAGCATGTTGCAGGCCACATTTTTGAAAAGAAAGCAATTGCAAGACACAAATGTTTTGCTAAATAATTCGATCAAGCCTATTGTGAGAATAAAGAGACTGGCACATACTGATGAAAACAATGACATGTTTTATTTATTTAACATGATACATAATCCCTTATCTATAATCTGTGCCTTATCTACAAATCTGTGACTACAGTCAGGTCTCCATATAATCCTGAAGCAAGACCAACCACGCGTCATTTAAATATTTTGAACAGCATGGGCCAGTCTCTTTATTTTCAGAATTATGCGTAAATCTATTAATAGTGCTCTAAAGCATATTGGTTATTAAAAAACATTGTTCCTGTCATGGCATAAACATTTAATTTTGCATCTGCTAATTTTATCTAAAATTAACTGTTAAATTATACCAATATTCATAGGGTGCTTGAAATGATATACCTCACCCTATTAACGCTGACAAAAACGTAAAATATCCCATGCAAGAAGTTTAGGCATTATGGTCAAAATCCCTTAAATTGTGACATAACAACTAAAAAAGTGAAAAAAAAACTTTTGCCATAAGTTTAAATTATTTATAATGTAGATTAATCATTTTCCTGGATCTTTTCAATTGGGAAGAAAGGATAGATTGTGGAGAAACATATCCCGTATGCAGGTTGGTTGGGTGGTCCGTTTTAAACCTGCTATTGTACTATTAGGAATATATTACTTCAGACCTTTGCTTTTAGACAAGGTTTGGTAAAAAGGAGTTTGGATTTGTTCCACAGTCATATGTATTGCCTTGGGACAAAAAGCTTCTTAAAAATGCATGGGAGGAAAGTGGAACTAAACAAAAATACATTATTAAACCAGTAAGTACCATGTAGTTTGGTAAAAATAAAGGCCCATTGGCTATGTTTTACATTTTGACTTTAGCCTGCATCTGCTCGTGGTATTGGCATCAAAGTTATTCACAAATGGAATCAAGTTCCCACTAAGAAACCTATTCTTGTTCAGAAGTATGTCCTATATCTTAATATATCAAGTTCGTTAGTTCATTAAAGTGAAGTATGTTTATTTAGACTTCATTGAACTAAAAAGCTTTACTGGCCTCTTTCATCATTTAAATTGCATTGTGTTAGATATTTGTCACGCCCATACCTCATCAATGGAAGCAAGTTTGATTTACGATTGTACGTACATGTTACTTCATTTGACCCACTGCGTATCTACCTCTTTGATGATGGATTGGTACGATTTGCAACATGCAAGTAAGACAACTAAGAAAAACGCTGTGTGATTTATGTACAACATATATTTTATATTTTGCAGGTATTCTTCCTCAATGAAACATTTAAGCAACCGTTACATGCATCTCACTAACTACAGCATCAACAAAAAGTCTGGTGACTTTAAGCAAAATGATGATGCCAGCATTTGTCAGGGTCACAAATGGTAGGTAGTGCCAGTATGCATATGGTGTTGATGTAATTTCTCTTCCCCACTGCTAATTTTTATCACTGTTACTTATTAATTAAATCAAACAAAGTACTACTCATTATTTTATATTTGGTTTATTCTTTAAAAATATTGGTATTTCTAATGTTTCAAAATTTCGAGCCATTGTTTTTTATGGAACTACTTTTGCAGATTAATTATGTGATTTTTACTTAAGAATGGACCCCAGCTGTTTTCAAATTTGTTTCTGTAACACTTGTTTAGGAGTCTAAAGGCTTTATGGGGATATCTGCGAGACCAAGGAATTAACCCTGACAAGATTTGGGAACAAATGAAAGAAATTGTTATTAAAACTATAATCAGGTATGCAAACATAGCAGATTAATTGTTGTTAGCAATTTTAAACCCTGTTTAATTTAGTGTGGACCAGTTCACAAACAGTTTGATAAAATCAAACTGTCGACGTCGGTATTGTTGCCATGAATTGTTTGGCTTCGATATTATGTTGGACGACCGATTACGACCGTGGGTTTTGGAAGTAAATATTTCTCCAAGGTTGGTACTTTTTAATTCAACAACATCCATTTCACAATCGCAAGTGACGCCTAAAGTGCGTAAAAACTTTTACAAAATAGTGCGTACAACGAAAAGGAGACAGAATGTGTAGTAACTTATGAAATCGTGTGATGATTGGCTGGTATGTATGGCGTACATTTTTCCAAACATACATCTCGACATAGTTTGTCGCGCTTTTCACTCAAACAGCACTTCTAGGCGAACTTGAGTGTTTTGCTTAAACACGTGACCGTATGTGGAAACTTTGTGCAGTCTTCATTCGAATTCAACCCTAGACGTGGAAATCAAAGGCCCCATGGTGAAGGATATGTTCAACTTGGCTGGATTTCTAATACCCGACAAAAAGCAAATTCAGGCGAATGCTCCCACTCCAAACAATGGAAACAAGTAATGGTCTGCTGACAAGCACCCTCAACCTATATTAATTAATTAATTAACAATCTATAAACATCAGCAAGTCTTTTAAACAATAACTTCAAGTCACATGTTAAATTTTTCCATATTTTTTTGTCAGTCCATCTTCGGCTGTGTCCGCTGCTACAAGTTTCAGTCAGGACAAACGCAAGCAAAGTCAAGAGATTTCACCAGACAGTAGAGCAAAGCATACCTACTTCGCACAACATTACAAGCATGCAGATGAGGTGGACTTTTGCTTAAGTTTGCTTCTTTGTAACCCTGATAATTGTACATTTTTTATGCGCTCTTATTGCATAATGGGATGTTATCTTCCTATTCGAATATTTACTTTTACTTTCCCAACGCACGTGCGCAAGTGAAAACACCTATCATATGTATCTAAGCCAACTAAATAATTATGTGAACTTCAGGCAGATGGCCACTGTTTCGACCTATTAGATCTCACCAGTGCAGCTTGGTGTGACTATTGTAGACGATCTTGACCACCAAACGGTTAAAACAAGGTGGAATCAGTATGGCCAAGCAAAAGCTTAAACATTGTCGTCAGAGGCCCCCAAATGAATCATGTTTCTAATACTTAATTACTGTTGCAGCAAGAGCTTATCTCATTCATGCTGGACACATTAACTGTCAACGACATAAGAATGTTGGTAGAGAGTGATGACGAAGCAGCCCGAAGTGGAAGGTTTCATCGAATTTTTCCCTCCACTAACAAGTCAGTCAATTTTGTGTCTTTCTTTTGTACAAAGATAAAAATACTGTTTGGTTCCATCTTACTGTTGTTGTCTATTTGTAGCTGATGTTTCGAAGTTAAGTTTCGATAAATGGTATTTCGAAAAGTGTATATCTAACTTGCAGGAAACAAATGCAAATATGAAACTGTTTTGTTTATTTTTGCGAATTCTCCTTTGACGCTTTGTTGTTGAACCACTGGCATTTCACTTTGGCCCGCTACATATATTATTAATTAAGGCCTTGTTTGTGCAGAAAGTACCTACAATATTTCGAACAGCCGCGTTATTATAACGTACTTCTTCATGCCTGGGAAGTGAAATACAAGCACCAAAAAACTAGAGGTTGGTTTCCAGCTACGTCCTCTTTTGTGGATGTTTTATTTTTTACAGATTTTATTACTTTTCATTTTTTTGTATTGTAAAATATTTGTTGGTGGTTTATGTTTAGCTCATAGTCTCCTCGAATCATTCTGCCGAAGAGGTTTGCACCTTTCCTATGCTGACATGGATCCTGCAAGTATTCCATTGGAACATATCTGGAACGCCGCAAACCTCAACCAACACAAAACCTACACATCCCCCAGGTTACCAAGATTTTTGAATTATATGCACCAAACTGAAGTATGCCAATTTTACGTCTGTCTGAACGGGCAATTGTGTTTTCCCAACTAAACGCTGTATTTGCTGACAGAACTGATTCCCGACTTCTTCCTGCAGTTGTGAAAACAACGTTAGTTGGTTTGTCTCCATACAACCATTCAACTACTCCTGTACTTAGGTGAGTCATTTTTATTTAAATGATACACAGATTTTTTTTTAAATATGTTTGTATTCTGATTTGTAGTAGCCGTGCGGCGTCAGCGGTCAAGCAAGACACGAAAACAGACCATTGTGGCGATACAATGGTCAATTCTCTAAAGTCTCTTGATATCAGACCCAAACTCTCCTCTCCTGTAGTTCCTGGGAGAACGCGTTCGGCAACTGCGCGGACTCCGTCTTTTACGTAACACATCGGAGAAGGCTTTATGAAGTATACCAATAACTGCCTTATTCACCATGCGGTGATATGAAGTGCAGTGTAGTTTTAGGCAATCAGCGAAAACAATTTCGAAAACGTGACCCCCTTTGTGGTACACTGTGTCCATGAGCTTCATACGTGCATTCGCCGTTCTTTAATGACAATGCCGTTTTATAGCAACAATGCCACCAGCGATTAAAATTACGTATTGTCGGGGCATTGATAAATGACAATAGGATTCCAGGGCTGTGTTAAAAATAATGCAGGATCTTTCCTTAAAAGATATTTTGTTTCGTACGTTACCTATTTCTGTGTAGCACACTGTGATGTTACAGTACTGTTTTGGGCAAAAAACTTCCGATTGTTTTCTATGTTCTCTATGCATGTGTTATGCCTAGTTTGGTAGATATGCAATGCTTCGCATTGAAATATCACTTCCGTACTTGTGTTACTTGTTATTGGCAATGCGCTTTGAGTACGAATGTCAAAATTTAGGGATTCCTGTGGAAATTACTTTAGTTGTTTACCTTAATACATAATAGGATTTAAAATGTGTCGTACGGCTGCGTCAATACGTTTGTAAAGCACGTTAAAGTTACCTTTATTTTACCGATTTGGAAAGAAGGTCACTACACACAACATTAGAAAGATGCCAAAAATTGCAGCAAAACAGACGGAAATATAAAAGTGGAAACGTAGAACTGAGACGATGAAGACCCTGTAATCACAAAATGATAGTTTACAACATTCTGTAAATATAAAACACTATAATGGTTTACTATTACAATCCACATTACTTTGTTTGCACATCGAGTTAGAGCAGACAGATCCACTGGGGCATAATTCACAAGGTTCCCCTAACCGATAGGGCAATTCTGTAAAAATGTTTGGATCAACTAACATTTTTAATGTGGATAAAATACTTTACTGTAATAATTTCCACCAGGATGGTAGTTGCACACAACCACAGTGGGAAGATTATGCGTTTTTCCTTCAATTTCCACTTGATTACACGTTGTCATCCCGCAACCGATACGACTCGTGAAAGCCCAAATAACCTGCGGCATGCGATAACATATCACATGTCTGGCACGTTTTGGACTAGCCCTACTTTAATGATATTCTTACTTGGTTATAATGTAGACACATTTTGGGGGGGCAAGTGGCAGTGGTTTTGTCAAAGTGTTTTTCTTCATCACTCCATTTGTTTACTACGGTGTGCAAATAAGTTGAGTTTAATTCTATGTTGGAACTCAAATATATGTTTTCACCAAGATAGAAATACTCTGTGTCATCATGGTTCTGAAAGAAAAAAACACATCAGTGACTCCGATAAATTACAATACATAGGCTATTTGTACATCAGCTGAAACAGTGGGGCAAGTTCGTGAATAGCTTGTTGCAATGTTCTGAAGATTGTCATCCCAAACAAGTTCGTTCATGTCAGATGCTGGTGGTGTGACGTTTTGTCGTATTCGGTTGTGTGCATCTAGTATATTTTGCTTGTCTTCACTATTTAAGTCGTGGGCAATTGCAACATTTTCATTTTTCGTGATCGTAATTCTGAAGATAATATTCAAAATTCAAATTTTACCTTCCCAACAAAAATATTAGAAAATTACTTAATGTATTGGAATGACACATGTGTAGTTGCGAGTTCTATATTTAGAAAACCCCGTATAGATCTCTGACACCATTTCAGAATAAAAATCTTTTATTAAGATGGCTGAAACATACGGCAGCAGTCCAAATGAAACCACAAGTAATGGAATCGTGTGGAATCACCACAGAATGGGTGGACCTTCCACGTCCTCCACCAACTTTTTAACACAGGCAAATGCAATTCATTATATAGTGGCACTGGTCAAAGGCGCCCGCAAGGCATGTCAGGGCGGACCAACAAGTTACAACAGTTTAGAGACGAGGTTATTGATTAAGAGTCAGGGCGGTCGTTTGTAATTACTTTTGCACACTTTGTGTTGTCCTTTTGTACGTGGGAAACCATTAACGAATATAAACAATGGTGACATTGCACTTTTCATATTAATATTAACTGTGTTCGTTACACATGCTTCCACCATTGGCACCAGTCGAAAAAAGAAAGATAATTATTTGCTCATATCCTTAAAACAAAAATAATGCACTTACTCTGACTGACCCGGTGTTGTATACAAAAGCCAAAATACGACGACGCAATACATTCCCATGATGCTGAACATAACTGGGTATGATAACTATACGTCAGTCTCAGTAACAATTTATAATTGTACATCGTCTGTCCCGATGATGTTTTGTCACGTGACAGCACTTAGAATCATTGTTTGTAGTGATTGTTTTCCTTGTGATGTAACAACACATCCTCATTCAGTCAATTTTCAGCTACATGATGGTTTCATACAGAAAACTTGAGAAAAGCGTGACTTGGTGTGGCCGTAAGATAAAAGTTTTGGCCGTGTTTTGACCATCTTGCAACCCTGTCCGTTTTGTGTGTTTTATTAAATTTTATTTGTGGATATTTTTATTTAAATGAAAATTGTGGTTAACAGCAACTCAACAGGTGCCAACAGGAGCCCATATACTTTATTTTGTTCGAAGAATAAGTCGCTTTGCACGCTTAGAAAGCCTGGGTACGCGCGTTATGTGAATGATAAATCTTCATTTAAAAAAAAATAATGTATGAACATTTCCCAAAAGGCCAGGAAACGTGTTTATTTACAGCATCAAAATATAGTCTTGTTATACGTCAAACAAAAACGTTGTAACGTCCTTCGACACCATTGCAAGTAGATTTTTCGAAAAACCTGAAGGGGTCCACCATAGCCGGTCCCAGAGAATGTGGGGTCCGATTAGAAAAAAAGACCTCGGGGCCTATATTTAACCCCAGAAAAGACTATTCATTCGATTCGACCTTTTTTAGTCGTTATGGTGAGGTACGGAACCCCTTGAGAAGTGCGTTGTCCGATTTGTCCAAATCGATCAAATGTGCCTGTAAGGACACATATGGCCCTGGTTCTTGACTACCATTTCATCATCATTAGTGGTGCGCCAAAACAAAGTTAATAAACACATTTATAATATTCGTGTTTTTTCGGCAATCGAATGATCCAACCCCGAACCAATGTACAAAACCAAAGCTACCAGTTTTAGGTGCGTTCGGGACCTACTGAAATTTTCCATGCCCATGATATTATTTTGTATGTACACTTTTAGCATTATGTTCGACGACCATTCAAATGTACATAATTTCGCGTTTATCTTAACTTAACTAAAAGCATTTTTGTAAAATGTTGACGGTACACTGGCAGAATTGGCATTGCGCTCTTTCCCTGGGGATTTCGAAGTTGGTAGTTTTACTGCTGTCTGTAGAAGTACAAATACACTATAAACAGTAAACACAGATATAATTCTGTTGATCGTTCATACTGTTAGCCCACCTTTAAAAACGAAGTGGCGGTTTCAAGGGGTGAAAGTGCTGCCAGAGCAGATTTTTTGTCAGATCTGTGCGATTCCTCGTGGAGTTTGTTGTCAGCATCATTATTGTGTGAGGAGCGATTGTTTTTTGATCCAAACAAATCTTTTGTTCTGTTGTCCCAGGCTGTATAATCATATACTGATACCCGACTAAAACGTAAAATAAGGAAGTTAACGTATAACATTTCTAGTTTGCAATTTTAAGACCACTTCAGAAAAAATCAACATCGACGGAACTGTTTTTTGTTGTTGTAACAAAGTGCGTTGCACCTGGATTACCTACGTAGTTTTTTTCCGTATCAACTAAAACCTGAGCAAATGAATATAAAGTTAGGACCTAATATTTGGCTGACTTACGCAGACCTATGCTTCTGCTTCCATGTATCCAAAACAACAGTAGAAAGTTTTCTTCTGGCTAATTCTTTCTCTTCTTCGGTTTGATGTTTCGAATACAACCTTTTGTTAAAATTTACATGCAACTTAAAAAAAACAGTTGGTAGACTATTCGTATAACTAACAAAACCATATGTTTGCACTCACAAAACTTATAAGTTATCATTGGACGTGCATGTCTGTTAACATAGCCTACATTATAAATTGAAGTTAAAACGGTAAATTTCACCCAAATACGGATTACAAGATGTCAAAGAAGCAACTTTTCTCCGTAATAGGCGAAGATCAGGATTAAACACTTTATTCAAAGATTAAGAAAGAGATTACAAATAATTTCTGCTTCCAGTTTCGTATGAATTAGACAAATTTCCGTATAAGCCGCATCCGGATCAACCGAGTTCTACTGTATTTCTATAAACACTTGCAAAACAGTACGTAAAACTAAGTTTCAGGATATCCCAGACTCCTACAACCTATCATCGTGATAAAAACATACCGACAAAATATGATGAGTGAAGCCAGGGCGCTTATCGACCCAACAGAAACTAGAATGCACCCAAACACAATTACCCGGTTCCATATCAGCTTTCCAGCAATGTAATTCTCTGGCAACAAAATCAACAGAAAAAAACTTCACAATATAATCGTGTCGTAAGTAAAAAAGTTCTTCTCACCTGAAACGTTGTCCTTGCGATTAATGTTTGATGATGTTTGTTCGATGCTGTCTTCAAACTGTGCCAAATCTTTTGTCAATGGTTTAAATGGAATGGTAAACATCGTCCCCACTGGCAGAACTTGAGCAACAATTATCAAAGAGATGCCTGTTGAAAATTTTGTTTGAAATGGTTTTGCTGTTTTTTTTTTGTCTACACACAATAAAACATACCAATCATTGCATACAAACAATTGCTGCAAATTGCCATTGGTCCAATTGAAAATTGACGGGATGTTACTGCCGAGTAGGTGAAAACAATCCACATTGTTGTAAAACTTGCTGATAGAATACCGATCCCTTAAGGTCAGAACTAAGTTTACGACCGAAATTGTCGGCACAAATTCATGCGATATACAATAACTGATCTCACCTAAAAATGTTTTGATATTCATTGCATTGATTTGCAACTTAGTAAGTTCAACTGACACCATTACTGTTCCGATAAGTCCGCTTATTGAACTTAACATTCCGACCCACAACAACATTCGTTTCAAACGAAAATTCTTCATTTGTCAAGTCGTCGTACAACCATTCGTGCTCTTTCCGATAGCCACATTTGCCATATGCCTGGCATGCAAGCACTTCGGCCCTCGCGGTTTTGACATGCACGTCAATAAATAATTCATTCTTGCATCTTCGTACAACTTCCATGAGTCGCTTGTGCTCAACAATATACTATACTTTTTTGGCCGCGTGCGCAACCAAAAAAACGTATTCTAACGAGTGGTGCTTGAATGCCATAATCCACCGGTGCTTTGTTTGAAACGTGACTCTTGCCCTTAAACCTTTTTAAGTTTTTGCCGGCGTCTTGTCATTTAAGTTGTTCTCACTTCTTAGTTATCGCAGCGTTTTTATTAATATTTTCATTCCCAGTTTAGTTTTCAACTTATGTTTAATTTCCCCAGAATAAATCCTTCAAAGATTTTCTTCAATGATATCTGTAACTAACATAGATTAAAACACGTATTCAATGAGTGCATGTATTGAAAAGATGCACTTTTTTGTATCAATAAGCACATTTGCATTTTCTTACACCAGTGGTTTCCAAACTTTTTGTATTCATGGACTCTATTTTACGACATCTTTAATTCTGTGGACACCTGAGTCTTTGGAAAGGTTGCGTACTTGATTTGTACATTTCTTTAAACACAGAAATGGGAGTGACACAGCAAGTTATAGTAAACAAAAATTACCAAAAAACAGGGACAGAGAAAATGCACAAAATTTCTAAAAAATACAGCAGCAAGCCTTAACCTAAATTGTCAAGAAATATGTTAAAAAATATAACTATCCGTGTTTACAGAATACCTCAAGCAAAACAAAAGTAAATTGCATATTTAGACAAAATCTATTTTATACACATAACAAATACAAACACGCAATGAATGTCTTATGTTTTTATGGGCCTCTCAGAGGTTAGGATAAACATATCAAATGTAACTTTCAACATAACATCTTTCAATGCAACTGTTTCTACATTCCATTCTCTTTGAAGGGTTTTCAAGAATTTAGTGAGAATGTCACATTCTTTAGTCAAAGAATCAACTACTGATTGGTTTTGATATTGTTGAGAAAATTGTTTTTTTATTTCTTCCATGTATGATCTGTAGCCAGACCATGTTGACAGGTAAGCAACAAATTCTTGTAGGGTACTTTTTGTTTCAATTTTGACTGAGTCGTTGCGAGATTTATGTGAACTGTAAATGCTATCAAAAATTTCCCTGTATTGATTGATTACATGCCTTCTTCTTGGATGAAAAGTACATGTATTGTGGAAGCCAAGCAGAAGTTGATTGACAGTCTCTTCTGTATTTTGGAATCTGTGGGGGTATTGAAGTGAAAGCTTGGGTATGCCATAACCATGAATTACCAAACAACCATTAGGTTTAAGAGCTCTACGACATTCTTCAAAAAATGCTGTCAAGTTCAACCAATGAGCAGACTGTCCACAGGTTATAAGGTCAACGGTTTCCGTTGCAACTGGAATGTTTTCACCAGAACCTTCTTGATAAGCAATGTTTTTATGCTTGTTTTGAGTTCTTGCCATGTTAACTTGTGCTGCACTTGGATCAATACCTAATATATTGTTGAAGTGCTTGGCAAAAATTTCTGTCGATTGTCCACCACCACAACCCACATCCACCATTAATTCATATTTCCCATTGGCAGATGGTTTGTTCCTTGCAGCAAGGTAAGCCATTGATGTTTGGGCCACCCTAGGCGGCGTTTTTGGTCTTGCTAAAGCATATGTTTCGGCAACAGCAGCTCCTTCAAATAACCTAATCATAATGGTGTTACTGTGTGGCGTTTCCAACACCTATCCTTGTGTTGAATGAAATGCAAACTTCACTTAAGACATTAAGTTGGTTGGTCAAAAAAAAATGATTTTTTTTATGCAGCGAAGAGCCAAAACAACTATGTAGTTTATTCAGCTCAGTGGTGTATTTGAAAATAACATACTTAACACATAACGAAGATATACTAGATAGACACCACCAGTAGGGTTATGGGTTAACCTAAATTAGAAAGGGGAAAAGCATGTCCCTTTGTTTTTTTGTCTTTTTTCAGGGCGCATAACATATCTTTATTTCTATTAAAATAAGTTTCGCCTTGGGAAAATGCCCTCTTTATATAAAATCCTCTCACATTGTAACTATGACGTGACAAAGCAATCATTGATGTATGGGAGTTAATTTAACGGTTGCGTGAGCGCATACACATGTGCCGTTGCTGTCAGTTGTGGTTTTATGAAATTTCTATCCCTCGTCTATGCATGCTTGTTAAAATTGGTTGCTAAACAGGTGCTTTTTCCCCCATGGGGAAATTTGACCTAACCATGTTGACATTATTTTGGATAAAAGAAAAACAATGCAATTGGATTTTGCAAAAAATTAATCGTTGAAGAATACTATGTATTGTGGTATGATGCAAGAACCATCTTCTACACAATGGCACCAAAATCAGTTGCTAATTGTCTATCTCATCCCCCATGGCAGTTAATGCCCCCCTCATAGTTGTCATGCAACCATGGTCGTATAGTAAGTGGCGCTTTACTAGGTTAGGCATAGAGTTCCTAAGTGAACTTCACTTTGGAGTTTATTGTCTGTTTAAAGGCAAATGTATGCCTCGGGTCAACAAACCCGGTTTCCTGCTATTTTCTTTGGTAGGCCTAATATAACATTCTTAGTCGTTCTTATCAATCAAAATATGTTTATACTTTTAAGTCTTGTTAATCCAAACAGTTTACGTCACAGAGTTTGCATTACAATTACGGTATTTCTAAAATGCACAATGGCGCTAATGTAGCTAATGCCGCTAATGGAGCTAATGCCGCTAATGGAGCATTTTTAGCTATATCTGTTTTTAAATTTTGCTTATTGGTACAAGCTACGTCGTTGCGGTCACAAGATCTTCCAGGAAACTCTATAGGACGCATATTGGTATTTCTATGAAAATAAGTTTTGGGGCTGGGAAATGCCCGCCTTTGTCACAATAGAAATTTTACGTCACAAAGCAAACCAGTGATGCATATAAGTCAACAATAAAATTCAAGTTGTATTTGTGGAAAAATGAATCGTTTAAGTGGCCGATCATTCGTGATTTTATGAAAATTCCATCCCAAATCAACAAATTTTGATCAAAATTAGTCACTAGAAAAATGGTTTAGCCACCCCTAGGGGGCATTTGTCCCTCTGGTTAGTCAATATTTTGACAAAAAAAAAACAAAAAAGGGCGGGTGATTGGCAGCATTAACCAAGCGCCCGACCCGTATACCAAGAATAAAGCCTGATCGGTTTCGTGCCCAGGACATCCAGGGGTCAAATCCCGGTGTGGTGAAAAAAAACAAAAAAAAATGGAATTGGCAGAAAAATGAATCGTTCAACTACCCACTCGTTTGCATAATTTTGTAAGTTCCAATTCTTCTCTATGCAATGGCATCAAATTTAGTTTGCTGAAAAAGTGCCAAAAAGCTAGGTCCCTATATAAGTCACAAGACCCATCAACGGTCATTGGGAAACGGAATAGCAGTCGCTAGATGCATTACAGCAGAGGGCCTTGAAAACAGATTTTTCTTTTTTAATGCCCATCTAGGTCCTATAGGCTACCGCAGGTGCATTTATTGCAGAGGATCTTGAAAACAGGTTCACAGGCTTCGCAGCCAAGGCATTGCAGCCAAGCTGGATCAGCCACTTTTCCCGACAAGTCGGAGCGAGATCTGAAAAATCAAGCTCCCGGTGAGGTTTGAACTCACGACCCTGGGCTAACCAGGCCCAACGCTCTACCAACTGAGCTACAGGAGCTCAGTGGTTTCACGGGGTATATTGTGGTCAAGGTACACTGGTGCGCAAGCGCACAACTTGTCAGGCGACCTTCACAACGTAGAGGATCTCCACCACCGTAATCAGACAACGCAGAAGTAATACCACGCTTTCGCATAGCATCAAGGCGGGATCGCCCCACTGCGCAGGCCCTTTATATTTGGCGATCACAGCTCTAATATTATGATCATAAGGTTCACAGGCTTCGCAGCCAAGGCATTGCAGCCAAGCTGGATCAGCCACTTTTCCCGACAAGTCGGAGCGAGATCTGAAAAATCAAGCTCCCGGTGAGGTTTGAACTCACGACCCTGGGCTAACCAGGCCCAACGCTCTACCAACTGAGCTACAGGAGCTCAGTGGTTTCACGGGGTATATTGTGGTCAAATATAAAGGGCCTGCGCAGTGGGGCGATCCCGCCTTGATGCTATGCGAAAGCGTGGTATTACTTCTGCGTTATCTTGAAAACAGGATTTTTTTATTTAACTGCTTTAGTTCCACCACACAGGCGGTTTGAAGTTGTTTGGCGGGAACTTACAGCATATGGCGCCAAAATCATTGATATATGGGTCAGTATAGTAGCCTATATATAGCCTACACAGGGTTGCCGTATCGCGCTTAATTCTAAGATTTGTATTTAATTTTCCGATTAGTGGCGCACATTTGTAGGCTATTTTCTCTTTTTGCATGTAGAAAACAAAACTGTGGTAACATCAAGGAAGTTAGGCTACTTTGCTCATCTAAACGTGCTATTTTTTTCATTAAATTCGGATTGGTGATATCACATTTTTTCAGAAATGATATCGCTGTTCGCCTCCAAATCAAATTCGTTATCATCAAATTCACACTACACAACACTGTGCAAAGTTTTCAAATCCATTGTACACCTAATCCTAGCTTGTAATTGTAGCGAAGCTTTTGTAGTTTCCTTAATTGAATCTGAGTGATAATTAATGCGGCAGATTAGAGATGACGCGGTTATATTAAAGGGACCTAAGATCATGAATATTACCAATAAAGCATGTTTTCAACAACTGTTTTTATTGATTAATAAAAATTAATAAAAAGACGTAGTGCAAAAAAATAACATAAACGCTACAGGGGATACGTACAACTCAAAAGATGGAGCGTGCCAATTTTTTTTTTAAAAAGTGCACTGTTGTCTTTTTCCAGCATTATAGTCCCCACAATAATTTACACAAATTTTCGTCATTGTGACTAATGTTTCTGTTAAATATTGTAGAACAGAGATTGAGCAGAAAGATACGGAAAAAATACTTACGTAGATACAATTAAAATTTGTGATCGTTTGTCAGCGTTGTTAAAAAAAAACGAGAGAGAGAGAAAAAGGGGCGACAAACTCTCTTCCCTGTGCTATTATTTCCACGTTTGTTACATCTTGCATATCGTACCATACGCGTGCGTAACTTGGTATTCGTTTGGAGCGGTGTGGGATAATGGGATTGTGTATGTTGTTGTGCATTACCCCGTGGAGCGTACAAAGATCAAATGTATAAATTGAATAAACTATTAAATTGTTTACTTTGGCCTATTTGAATCTTGGAAAAGTTTGTAATTTGCTCGAACGATATTATTTCGGCATTGATTGCGTAGAGTTGTGGACCATCCAATGTATTTTGTAACATATTAGTTTGTTTTTTTGCACAAAAAATACAATTGTGCGCGGAGGATTTATCATCATGATATGTACAATTATTAACAGTCTCCAAATTGACAAGTGGTGTAACGTGTAAGCAGCCCCTGTCGGCATCAAAAAGCAGCGAGTTGGTGAGATATACCTGTATGGTACAGTTTTTCTTTTCTGGGAATTTTGTTCCTTTTAATGAGGTAAATTTGTTTTCCATGTGTTGTTGTTTGCAGCTTTATTGCTCTGATAAACAAGATGAAAGTTGCAGTAATATTTTATTGTTGTGTTCTATTGTCAAAGTGTGTCTTGGGAGACATTCCAAGTCACTCAGACCTTGTACTGCAAGATCCATCATTTCATATAAAATTTCCCAAGCCCATCGAAGTTGTGGATGGTGTATCTCCTCAATTGACTGGGCATTTAAAAGAGCTTGGAATGCAATCTCCTCCCATAGCACAAATTCCTGAATATTTTGATGAACCAACTCCTAGAAAGTTGTGGGATACTCAGGTTAAGGTGTACAGGTGCGAAAAAGTGAAGTGATATATAAAACATGTTTTATTCTTTGCTAACATATTTTGTCATATTTGTTTCAGACCAGCTGTTTATCGAGGAATGTTAAATGGCTCTCCAGCTGTTGAAAAATGGGGTAGTGATAAATATATGACAAAGGAATTTGGTGATCAAGAAGTGCTTGTGGAAAAGAAATTTGAAGACAGGTATATTTAAAAATAAACCCCCCAAAAAAATGTTTTTTACCAAAATTGTGCTTGTAGAAAAAGTGAACCTAAACGAATGACCATCAAAGCATTTTTGGAACAATACAAATTGCATAACTGGTATGTTGTCACCATTTTGCCAAATGCAATGCGCAAGGACCTCAAGGTACATAATTACTTTTGGTATGCCATAATATGCACCCATTGTAAAACCAGAAATAAAAACTTAGGTGCCAAAACCCCTTAAGTGTGGTACATTCAGAGAAAACTTGCAGGAATTAAATTTATGGATTGGAACTCATGGGACAAGGTAACTACTTAAGCAAAAATGTTGAAATGAAAGATTTACTGTAATTGTTTCTAGACATAGCTAATGAAGTGGGTTTTTATTTTCAGATCAGTGCTGCATTATGATGCTGATAACATTATTCATTGTGTTGTATCGGGCCGAAAGGATTGGATACTTATTCATCCGGACCATAAGCCCAAACTGGATATGGTTTGGGGGGCCAAGGGACAGGTGCTACATGCTAGATTCTTATTTATGCTGTGGAAAGATGCCCATTTTGTAAATACCTAAAAAAATTATGAATCATACATGTTTTATGTTATTAATAAGGGATCTGGATTCTCGCATGTAAGTGTTGATCATGTCGACTTGGTTTCCAATCCTCAATTATCAGATATACCCTGGGAATATGTGACACTGTATGGTGGTGATTGTTTGTACCTCCCTCCTCAATATTTGCATCAGGCAAGCATCTGGATTTCTTTGTATATAGTTCATATAGTTTATAGTAATTGGTAGTTTGCTTATTGTGTTCAAAACAGTGTTTACAGTTTAGCATTATTTTTTCTTATATTTTATTAGGTTCGGTCATACAATCGATCAGTTTCAGCAACATATTTGTTTTATCCACGTGATACTTTCAGTGATGAAGATTGCAAGAATGTTGATTTGGATCGTTACATGAGCCTCTCTGATGTTTATGTATACTGGGTGTACGAAAAGGTTAATTTTTACAAAATAGCAGCCTAATATAAATAACAAACTTTCAAAGTAAAAAAAAACAAATTTAGCAAGCTGTTCAGACCCAAAGTATGGCGTGCTATTTAATTATGTTGGTTTAGAAAAGGTTGTAGTTGTTTGTTGTGCATACTACAGCAACAGCTTTACTGTAGTGTTCTAATAATATTTTTTTTACTTCTATGTAATAAATAAGCAAATTCCACCAACAGGGTCAAGAAACTGTTGATATGGGATATCAGAATCCTGTAAATGTGAAAAAAAATACTGTGCTTACCATTCAAACTATGGGATTAGACACCATAAATAAGAAAGAATTTATGTACATTGCTTACATGGCATATGGTGAGGAGGTGTATCTAATGGCTGCTGTAATCAGGTAATGATGTATTTATTGATAATATTGCAATGGGAGATAGAATGAAATTGAGAAAAAATAGGCTTTCCAAAAGGTTTTGATTTACTAAAATCCACTAATTTTTTACAGAAATCTTTTTGAAGCATTTGACACAGATAATGATCAAACTGTTTCTATTGAGGATATTGAAAATTTGGACATCGAAACATGGAAAGATTTTTGCAGAGCAACCGACAATCCTCATGGTCCTACTAAGTAAATTTATGTTGTATCATCTTTCCTGCATGTTTTGTTAAGAAGTTTTATTATATAAAGATCAGAAAGAACCATCAATGATGAGAAATCAGAAAAATCTCCAAATTTCAACCCACGTGAGAATGATTACTACCGTGATGGAAGAATGGCAAGAAAGTTTCTAAAATTTATTGTAATCAAAGAAGGAAAGAAAAATTTGATTACATTTCCGCAGTAAGTTGTGTGGTTTAAAAAACTAGCACCACGAAATTGTCACAATTGTGGTTGTCACCAGATTTAAAGAAAATGTTCGAACCGTTTATGAACCCATTGAATCTGCATTTGTCTTGCTTGATCTAAACATGGATGGTGTCCTCAACAAAAATGAAATTGATCGTATTTCTAATGTAAGCATTCGGAGATTTGCAAGGTGTGTAAGTGGTTTGTTTGTATACGGTTAAAATAATTTATCCCAGTGAGAATAAATATATACTTTTTCATATTGGTACTGTATTATCCACTAATAATTATGTCTGATACATGTTTGTTCATTTAGAATGGGTTATGTGTACATCAAAAACCCCAAACTTCATGGTGGTGGTTTGTGGGAAGACATTGATATTCTTGAGGGAGACAAAGACGAAATTAATTTTCTTCCTTTTCATGAGGAAATCAAATTTGTAGAAGATTGCCTTCACCAGTAAGATTTTAATTTCATTTGAATTGTTAAAGACATTAAAAGATAATTTTGCAGGGGTTACAACTTATTAACGACCTCACCTGAAACGCCAATGGATAAGGTTGAATTTAAGAAACTTTTCGCCAAGTACTCCACCAGTATGTATATGAAGGCCTTGGACTTGGATTTTCTTTTTAGGATACTTGGGTAATTTTCTGCTTATTAAAAGGATTTCATACACTTATTATTCGAGATACAAGTAATATTCTTTAATAGGGGATCCAAGGAAATTGCAACAAAAGATGACTTCTCGTCTGTTTTGTTTAAACAGGAAACAAAGGAGAAGGTAACTTGAGTTTGGATTGTTAGCCAAAATCAGTGTTTTGAAAACCTAAAAAGAAAATCAGTGTGCCTGTTGCTTTACTCATCACTACCGTCTATTTATATCGGTATCTGGAAAAGTAGTTATTGTAGTGAAGAACGTTAAACGCAACATATGGTCAGTTTGCTGACTGGATTAAAGAAACGTCGGCGCAACACTTCCTCGTCGGGAAATTGACGCCGATTCATTCCACATGTTTCCTCTAAATCTGAATAGTCTGCGTGCATTTCTGCACGTTCCACTGGCACCAAGTCAGGCTAGTTGCATCATAGTCACAACTTGTCTGTTCCTAGTTACAGAAAAGAAACGAAAGGCAAAATTGACACTTGCAAATGCTTCTAATGTGTAACAATCCCTAAAGCATAATGTTAGTAAATGCTAACAAATCAACTCTGGCAAAAAATTACCAATTTAAAATTGTATATATACTGTGTGAGACAGTTCAAGGAAAAAATCGAAAACGCACATTGTTTGACAATAAATCTGTTCATTATGGTTCCGAGCACTACACTTTGGCACAAAGAATAGTAGGAGGACATAAGCATACACGATGTTTTGTAGACGTTCACGGATATTTTGTTTTAAAGGTTGGGACCAAGTCTGTGGACGAAGTGGTTGTGAGAAAAGACAGATCTGATCACAACATTTATAAACGAAAACTCCTTGTATCGGTAATTGATGCTATGATAGGTGTCTACTCTGTAAAACAAGCAACCGAGGAAAAATTGGACAACTTACGAAATAGTCGAAAAGAAGAACTGTAGAAGGAACATATATAATATCTTAGGTTTCATGGTATTTTCATTTCCACTTAATTGTTTTCTAATCCACTCCTGTATTGCTTTAAAAGTACCCAAAACAACCACAAATGTGCATACATCCATATATCTGGATTTTTTTGCATAAAACACACTGTATTGTCCCATGTGCAAAGAGTTGTTTTATTTTACCTTGTACCAAGACACATGCTGTAAATCACACTGCCCAACTTTTGTATAAACGTGCAATATAGACTTTTAAGGTTATTGAAAATCACATTGTTGCCGAATGAGATTATATTTGTCACTGTTTTTGTTGAATTTTCATTTTGCGTCGTCTATGAGACATCAACTTTGTGCTAGTAATGAAGTATTGTACCATGCTGTATCTTGTTTTAATAGACCTTGTTCAGATCACATGTGGCGAATTCAGTTTTAAGATTTTTTCGCCGCTCACTTTGTATATGTATATACCATTGTTTTGTTGTGTAACGATGCAAAAGAACTATGGAGTTCAGGAATTATTTTACAACTGTTGTTTGTAATAAGATACGCTATCCAGAACTTGAAAGTAAACTTCGATCAAACCGCCGAGACTTAACCGTTTTGGTCGCTTTGTTTCTTCGTTTACTGAGGAAAGCTTTCAAATAAAACCCGATGACAAAACAAATTGAATTTTGTTTTTGGAAATTCCTTCACCTTCGCCGACCAACTTTCACACCCTTGTAGTTGAATGAAAGTTTCATTAAAAACATATAGGCTACGCAAAGTCTCTACAGACTTGATTATTAATTCATACAGAATGTTGCACTCCGTTAGACATTGCTTTTGCTCTGCAACATCAAATCACTAAGCAACAAGCGTTTGATTGATCAAAATGTGTTGACATAAATCCAAGGCCTGTTGCTTCATTAATACACGGGAAGTCCATATTCCATTACTTACGACAGGCAAAACTCATCGTTAATAATATTTGGAGTAATCTTTTGCGCTTTTTATTGGATTCATTTGTGAAATTTTAAAGGAAAAACATGAATAGCCCCTATATATGATTATAATTTACAGCATTTGTTCATCAACCGCAGGTAAGTATCCACGTACATTTGTTTGATCATTGTTTACATCAACGTGCTTAGGACTAAACAAGGTAATAATTTATGAACATTCATATCTTTGCAACTAGGTGCTAAAAACATTCAATCAATGTTACAATGTGTCCAAGAATTTAATGTTACTGTTTTTGAGTTTTGTTTCAAAAATTTCGTCTACAGTCTCTGTCTGTTTTTCGGAAAAGTAATTTCTCCAACCACCAACTTTACCTAAAAATATGTGCAAAATTGGGTTTTACCCTTCAGGAAAAGAAGCAAGACGTTTTTTTACCTGAACGAAATATCATGGCATGAGTTTTTGCCATTCCTTTCGTCCCACGTGTTTGTGACGTCATAGACTTTAATGAACATTTTTCCGCTATAGTTTTACTCTCTCCTTCACTAATTTTTACATCCAGAAATGAAGCAAGAGCTTCGATTTCGGCAAACAGGTCCTGTATCGTACAGACGTTTAGGCTTTTGTGTTGTTATCACTTCACACGTTTACCTGTTGAAGATCCTCGTAGTAAACAAATTTAAAGCAAGGCCTGTTTCTGTGCTTGAGCCACGAAAGAATATGGTCCGGGTACCATTCACCAGGTTTGCTGTGTGTTGGAAATTTTCCTACATAGAACGTGTTAAAATAGTTTCAACCATGCAAAAAGGTCAATAAGCTAATAGACAAAATGTATTAGGATAAACTACAGTATGTAATGCCATGATGATACCTTGAACATAATTGTCAAAAAATTTTTCCCATCCACTGAATATCATTGTTTTCAAGGGTTCTTTTGAGTACTTTGGAAGTTTTTGATAAAATGAGTACCATGAAACCATTTGATCCTTGGGATTTCGAAGAACATAAACTATCTACAAAACAAATGACTGCAATTTTTTTTAAAAGTCTGCAAAAGTGCAGAATCGCGACTATAAGTATACAGACCGAACTTCAAGATGTGACAGATAAAACACCATAAATAAACAACAAACGTAAGTTACAGCTCTCCATTACGCTTTGTCCGTTACCTATAATGACGAATAATGCTTTCTGAATAAAGTTAACTATCTGATTTTGTAACCGCGTGCATGAAGCGTATGGTTTTTCCTGTAGACCTACAGACCGACTACGGATCGTGGGACCCCTGCCCCATGGCACTGATTCTTAACCCTTTTTCTTTTGGGATCTCTTTAGATTCACCTGGAAACAGTTGTCGCACCCACATTAACATTGATATTATGAAGTATTTAAGTAGCCAACACTAAAGATTCAGCCTCCACAGAGAAACAGATCTCGCACCACAGAGGGTTAAAAACCGTACTGATGCCCTCTAGGTTTTAATGACTACACCTGTTACGAAATTTACACCTAATTATTTTTGAGTTTGTACTTTTAAACTGAGCAATATACCTTTACACCAACTTTCTCCATCAAATCAACATTGATCAAAGGTGCGCTCAGATGAGTAAAAAATATTCGCGGATACTTCGGTGAAATTTTGTCCAAAACGTAGAACTTCTGGGCTTCATGGAAATGAGGTTTCGTTAAACGCATATTACGAAAGCAGTTTATTTCACTAGCCTACTTACGATCGCCAGCTTCCAAAATCTGCATTGACATTGGCAGCTGTTTAAATAAACGGAAGACTTCTTCATTTTTGTGTAAAAGTCTTCGTATGATTTCCAAAGTCCAGGTTGTGCCTGTCGTACATGTCGCATTAAAAGTAGTTTTTGCATTTCACGTAGTATCGGACAAAGCGATGTTCAAATACCTGTTTTTGGAAACGATGCTACGACGACATCACCTTTGCGTGGAACCCACTCGGTAAATGCGAATTCAATGGAAGGTATTGAAAAGTTAGGAGCGATAATGTGACCTTCGTATTCCCGAAATAATTCAACATCCTCGGCGAAATTGTCAAACAAAAGTAGAGCTTCTGCTAAAAGGTTGTTTATCTCCGAACATCCCTTTTCTCCTTCATAATCAAACAGCTCCACAATATCCATCCTATAGTACAAATTAAATACGCTATCAACCGTTGTATAATAGGTTTGTATTTTTCCTCAGAGTTGAAAATGTCTGTTTCTTCCCATTGTGGCGCAACTTTCAAAACTTAAACCTAAGTCTTTTGTCTCTTTTAACTCGCTGTTTGACTGGTTTCGTATGATCTTGTCGGGATTTCTGTCTGCAAAACATTGTCAAGATTTTCAAACGTCGAAAACGGCTAAACCGCTTTTGAACCGCACTGAACAGAAGAACTACAGACTTTATCTGCTCGGGTGATTTCTCACTGTTTCTGTGCTTGGCTGACAGTTACAATAACCTTTACCTTTCTCGTCTCGTCGTCAGTCTTAAAAGTACTTGATGTTCAACATTCACAGTTCACTAAAGAAAGTTGGGTTTAGTCACAATAAATGCAAGTGTCGCAAGATTATATGGCAAACTGTTTCTACAATCTCCAATAATCATAATTTTGCGTTGTACAAACCTTGGAAAAGGTAAAGTCAGCCAACTAAAACGTATTAAAAACTTGTAAGTAACTCCATTTTTATAACACACAGACAAATTTACCGGTTAATAATCCACCTGCTTTAGGGTAAGCTGAATTGGCATTTGCTCTGCAAACAATGACAACACGCAATGCAAACGATTGTACCCGTGTTAGTGACACGTCACAAAACAACTTTAATGGTCAGCACCTGCTGTAATGGACGTAACAAGTTTATTTTATTGCGACAAGCATGAGTTCAAGAAAGAAAGTATTTTGGAGCTCTTGGATAAAGCTGAGAAGTCGTTTGATGCTTTTGAGCGCGTAGTTGAATATAAAACGTACAAGGGATTTAAAATTGTGCCCAACTTTTCCATATCTTCAATACACCATGCACTAACGGAGTGGTTACCTCGAAAAGGTGATGTTTTCGTCGTATCGTTTCCCAAAACAGGTCAGCACAGTTTGAAAGCATACATTATTTTATTGTGGTCTTATATGTCATTTGAGTTTTTTAACAATGTTGATTTTTTCAAAACAAAAAATAAATTAAAAGTACGTTTTTACAGGTACAAATTGGACAGTGGAAATATTAAGACATTTGTTGTATCCAAACAAAGCTTTGTTTCAAACGACCAAAGAACTTCCACTGGCTTTGCAGTTTTTGGAAGCCGGAAACAGTATGCAACGCTTTTGTCCACCGTTTGTAATAATGCCGAAACGAAAACAGAGAAAGAATAATAATTAAATGCTAAAGCCGAATGTGAATTCTTTATTTAATATTTGGCTCTTTGTGTCTGAATACACAGATGAAAGCCTTACTTGAAACATGACGTCACACAAACTAAATTTGTTTTTAATGCGGATATTATCATATTAAAATATATTTAGGTGAAAAGTTTGCGCTTCTGGACATGTTTTCCATAGAACACAGAAGACTAATTTTTACTCATCTTCCAAGCGACCTTTTCAACGTAAAGGCCGCAAAACAATCTGGTGCAAAAGTACGAGTTGTTTAAGACCAGTAAAATAAATCTCGTTTAAGTGAAACATTTGATCGCTTTTTCGATCACAATTACTGTTTTCTTACACTTTGAATCCGTATGATTTTTAGCAATAGCAATTGCCTATAGTTTAACAAATATTTATTCAAATAGTAAATGAAAACAAATAGTAATTGTTTTCTTGTGGTATTCTACAGATTGTATACGTGCTTCGAAACCCCAAGGATTAGATGGTTTCGTGGTATCACTTCTACCACAATCTACCAAAAGCTCAAAGCGAACCAACGAGGTCAATGTTGTTCAACGGCTGGGATCATTTTTTTGATAACTACGTAAACGGTGGGAACTCTTTGTAAATATAATTCAAAACCCTATATAATCAGCTTTTTTGTCACAGGAAAGTTTTATTTGAACAACAAACAAGGTGAATGGTATCCAGAACACATAATATCTTGGCTACGTTACAGGAACGATCAAGTGATTTATTTTTTGTTTTTTGAAGATCTTTGTCAAGTAAGTTGACAAGCAAGCTTATTATTAAATGATGGTTAACTTCAAGCATTTGTTTCTTTTGTCGAAGAACTTGGAGAAAGAAATTGAAAAACTATCAGATTTTCTTGGCGTATCGTTGCAAACAGGTGATGTCAAAAAAATCGCTGACAGTTGTACATTGGATTTCATGAAGAATGAAACAAAATGCAAACAAAGCAGCCAGCTTGCTCAGGCTCACAAAGTTATTTTAAGAAGAGGTTTGTTTGTTTGTATATGATTTGTGTCTTTATTGGAAATCGTGTGGTGATTTGGACAGGCCAAGTTGGAGGATGGAAAGATTACTTCACAAAAAAACAATCCAAGATTATTGATGAAATTTTCAGTGAAAAGCTAGCTGGAACAGGCCTTCGTTTTGTGGATAAATGTGAAAAATAAAATTTGCAACATACTTGGTACTATATTCATCAATTGCGATAAGTGAAATAGCAACATGTTCATCAAAAGCATACAAAATTTCATCCGTATTTAATGCAGTAATCCAAAGTAATTTGCCTACATGTAACGGCAGAATTTGCGCGTCTGGCACCGCGCCGTCGTCACACCAAGAAGGAATGTCAATTTCCAAAAACGCGTGTATTTGCCACACGGGCACAGGCACTTGACAACACGTACAAGAATAGGAACACGAGCACGTACACGGACACGAGCAAGAACACGAACACGGTTTTCTAAGCAATGTTAATAAAAATACCCTTACCGGAGTTTTGAGCCAGATCACACGAAACATCAACACACCAATCCGATTAATATATCTTACAGCAACTTATTCAAATAGAATCAAGGCAACTCTAGCTTTAGTAAAATAAACTTGACATTAAATTCAGCACGCTACACGTGGTACCTAACAACTCAGTTTTACGAAGCATGGCAGAAGGAAAAAAGTTCTCTTGCATTATGATGTCACATACAAGGCAAAATTGATATTGTGTGGAAATTGAATTATATGTTTACTGTGTGACGCAGGGGTTGTGCATGAGTGATTTTCGATGTTACACTACACTTTTTCTGACTATCGGTGTAACATTATTTGTTTAAAAAAATAAATGCTGCGACTGCTACAAAGTCAGTTTCTGTTTTAATTTCATTTGAGTTTATTTCTTTAGTATTAAACGACGACATATAAATCACGTTATCTGAATTTTTAGTGACAGACCAAGAAATAAATAAATAAATTTTGAAACTGGGTCGTTACAGCCAATGAAGCATTATATTACAATATCGGTTGTGCAAGATTGTCATGAGATTCGTCATTAAAGTGGTAAATATGACCTTCTGGTTCAGCAGTCAATTGAACTTGGTCCTCTCTTTGCTTCCAAATTACTAGTTTTCCACTCAAATTTTTGTTACCAAATCTAAGAGAAAACAAATTTAACTTAACTGAATAAAATTAGAAATAAAGCGACTTCACTTACTTCTTGTATATGAACACTGATGCAATGACGATCACAACAATAATTAGTAAAACTATGAAGGCTATGAGGCCCCCATGAAGAGTTTTATTTTGCTTTGAAGAAAGTTGTTCCTTCGTTACACCGAGCACTGTATAAGTCAGAATTATATTGTTACATGATATGTTTTACAACGTCAAGCAATGAATGGAATCAGGATCAAAACTGTAAATAAGTTACCTATGTTTGAAGATGTAGTCTTGTTATTGATTTTGTTAGAGCTGGTTGGAGTCAAAGTGGCGCTTGTTACATCTGTTAAAATAACATACTAAATACAGTATTTTTGCGGCAACAAAACCCACAATTGCGATGCGACCGAATTTACCCCCAAAAGAATTGCGATGGGCTGCTGAAGTTTTAGTACCGTATACATTTTTTGATTTATTTTTTTTTATCTCACTCCGTAGATGATAATGAGTGTTTCGTATTGTCATAAACCGTAATGTATGTGTTTCTGGGCATCTTCTAAAATTGGATGATATGTGGCAATTTGTTTGAGTTACGTTTTATCCCGTAGTGAAAAATCTGTATTTATGCAGACTAGGGTTACCAAAGGAGTCAGGCCAGTAACGCCAACAGGCTTTTATGAGAAAAAACAAAACTCACTTTCTTTCTTGAAATTTGTAGTTACAGATATTGAGTTTGTTGTGCTTGCTCCACCTTAGTCAAAAAAATACTTACATATGATTTAATTGCAAAATGGCCTAAATTAAGCTGCATGCTTTTTGTCACAAAATCGAAATTGATTTTGATAAAATTTTATAATAAAGCGTTGTTCTGGTTTATTGCATTTCAAGCATGGACTGACAACTCGAATCAAGCAAAACAAGCAAAAAGATAAACGCCGCTTCTCTACAATTCGGTTATGTGAGCAATACAAATATTTACCTGTGGTTTTTATAACAGGAGCCGAGTTTGGTTCAGACGTCACTGGAAAGCAAATACTAGAATCCGAAAACGTTGCAGACCATTTATTGTCCAAACCACATTCAAACTACCAAATATAATTTTGGGTAATTTTACCAAATATGTTTTCTATTGCATTATTTTCCTTCTTTTGACAAAAACATATTATTTTACGTATAAACGCACCTGTCCCGACAACATTCCGTTGTTGTGACACGTGGCATTCAGAACGGAACCAAACCGTCTTCCGCATGAGGGCTCAACAAAAGCTTCGTACAGCGATACTTTCGGTGAAGAGTTGCAACTAATCTCTGCAAGAAAAACAGATTGGTAAACATGTAAGTAACACACATTTCTAAAACTACCTCTGACAAAGACGAGGAATGAACATAAAGCTTCGTTTCCACTAAGGTCGCTCGCCGTAAAGCGCATGTAATTATATCCAGCAGACAAATTGTACGGAGATTCGTCAAGTCGCTGTGAAAGTTAAAATACAACAATAGTGTTACGGTATTTTCGGATATGCACATGTGCATAGGTTTTTCGAGAAATATACTTGGCTTTTGACAAAGACTCGTCCAGAATCGTCAGTTGCATTCGGCATGTCAAAATAGAATGTTCCATACTCGGAACATCTGTCGGTCGGAATAACGATATTTCCAGGGCAATTATTTCCAAAAGAAGGCTTTGTTATGTCACCTGTTTGTCATTGATGTTGATTATATATTGGAATTTAAATTATCAAATCAAGTTGCGAACAAACACTTTATTTTTCTTCCGACGAGAATTGAATACTTTTGATTTACTAATTGTTTTTTGTAAATTTACCGGGTCATGAAAATTGTTTTAAATTTCACCGGTCCGCAAGTGCAAATAGGTTGGGAATCTTTGCTTTAATGCGCAATCTCACCACTCAAAGAAACTTGAGAACAAGCGTGTTGGTCCGCAAGATAGTTGGAGTAATCTTTGCATTTGCAAGTCGCTGCATTGTGTTTACTTGGAAGACAAATTTGTGGACAGTTTCCTCTGTTGGTGGAACATGAAGTACTTCCTGGTGAAACAGAAAAAACTGTGAATAACAACCATCAATGCAAGCGAAACCTTTAAAATTTATACCCTTTCACGCTTATTCTGTATGTGTTATTGCAGTATAATAACGATAAAGTAGTTTGGATTACCTGAAATGTTTGTTGATATTATGGCTAAACTTGAAACGCCTTGAAATATTGTGGGACCAAACGTTTCAATACTGGAGTCTCGAGTTTGATTTAACAACACATCTCTTGCTGCTATTCTTTGTACATTGTTGTGTTCGTAATCAGTAAAATAGAGATAGTTTGAATGATAGCTTAGGCCCGCCAGGTTGTCATACGTCTAGTGTAAATTGTAAAATATGAAAATCCGGCAACAATAAAAGTAAATTTTTTTTACCCCGTTTGTTTGCAGTTTGTATCTTCCACTTTTTTCAGTGAACAAGTTGTACCAACCTATCGCTTCACTAAATGACTCAGTCCAGTAAACGATACCATCTAAAGCATAGAATCATCTTACTGTGACAATTTACTCAATTAATGTCGTTCTTATACTTTCATGATCAGCGGTGATTCCATGAGGTGAACTTGTGCTGTTGACGATAACTTTCCGATCCGTTCCATCAGAATTTACCATTTCCACTAAACCTCTTTGTTTACCTTCAGTTATTTTTCCCCAGTCAGTCCAAAAAACCTTTCTATTCATGAGAGTCAATAAAATGTATCAATTGCATTGAACACACAAGTCACACAATTTGGAGAAAACGATGAAACTGATATCTCTTACCCAAGCTGCGGGCTGACAAATAGTTCGAACACGGCATGAATATTGTGTACATGCATTGTATAACGTATTTGTGGAAGTTCCAACGAAACCACAACAATTGCATCAATGTTTTCATCAGCAATATAAAGATTGCGCGATATCGGATCAAGAGATAATGAATAAACTGAAAAAACATTTTCACATTATTTACCAACAACCACATACACATCTTTCGTTTTCTTTCCCATTTTGTTTTATTTTATTTTGCAAAACAGTTTTTTTATGAATATTAATTTGTTTGTTTTTATCTCAGCAAAGGCTGAAGAAAGACTATTGCTGATGTTTGTCGAGGACATGGTATATGTAAAAAATCACACTTCTTACTCCACAGAATATAAAAAGGTTTTCGATAACTTTTGGTGGTTCAATATACATCACTGATCAATATTTATCAAAAATTGTACGCCTGCCTTTACCTCTAGTTCCGTTGAGAAATACTTCCTCATTTGACCCGTTAAGAAAAGCTCGCCATATCAACATGCGCCCTGCGTCTGTCCAATACAATTTATCATCAACAGGATCGTACGCCACGGCGTAGGCTGACCCACCACCCTTCATAGGGATTGCGTTAAATTTACTTGGGTCGTTCATCGATATCTGGAAAATTAAACTTTTGTAAATTCTCCAAAATTATTGTTTCTAATTTGTTTTTACGTACCTGATAAAACTTTCTAAATACCGAATCAATTAAAAGCATAAAATCTTCTTCCTTAAGCTCAAGCGTGCAAGTGATTCCATTTTCTGAAAGTGTGTACCCGACGTCACATGCACATTCGAAACTTGTTCCCGTCACCAAACAAAGCTGATTGCAAAGAGCAAATGTGCAGGGATCTAAAACATGTTGTGAAAAGTTTTTCATGAAATATGTGTAGGGAAAAAAATCCTTTAACAATTAATCAACTAAATATTTGGTTAATGCATGACATAAGCTTTTATTTGGTTGCTAACGTATCATGCCCGTTGACCTATCTCGAAATATTTTAAGTGTTCCACGTAAATTAATCGCGTGCCGCGTTGTCCCCATACTCATAACGCACCATCACGAACTAACTCACGTGAAAAGTGATGTACGTGTGAATATGGTTGGACTTCGTTCGCATAGATCACCACGGACTTCGGTCTCACGTTATTCTTGTGTTGGAATACTGGCGATGTTTCGTTTGTTGTTTTGTTAAACAGCAAAAAACTGTTTTTTATTTGGTCGCAGATGTACAACGAATCCTTTAAATACCAACCGTTCACATTGTTTGTAAATATTTACATCTTGTTTATTTAATCCAATCACCTGGTGTGAAGCTATCCCGGTCAGTTGGGTGTTTTGTGCTTCGTAAAGTGTGTAAGTAATGGATGGTTTGCCAGTTTCTAAGTAACGGATGCGACTTCTTCTTGGTGAACCTCTTACCCTTTCGGTCCAGTACAGTCTATAATTAAACCCCGAATGAATATTTCACAGCATTTTTTTCTGGTTTACGTCATAAATTTATTTATTGTTTTCAATTTTTAAAATTTGCAAGCTATTCCTGACGCACTGGTTTACTACTACAAAGTGTTTGAACCTATGTGTGCGTTTTTTATAGTTTCATTCTTTTAGCATGAAACAATCTGATCAATCTGATTCCATCTGACCTGAGAGAAAATTTAAATATATCTCGTGGATGACATGACGATTACCTTCGTTCCTTAACATCGACAGATAACTCATCAATGGATATGACATCCCGGAAATGATGCAAGACAACCCTGTTCTTACCAGCAAGATCGCTTCTTAACAGACGGCATTCGAGTCTACTTCTCTCTGACCAGAAAATGGACCTATAAATATATTCATTGTATATATATAGGCGGTTCGTGTCGATTAAATGACCATTGAAAACAAATACAGATGGCTATTTCTTGAAATCGGTTTTAAATTACAGCTGTATTAAACTCAATGGGTTCGAATACATCCATTACTAATACTTTGACCAAGGTTAATTTACGCTCACCCTGTAATTGCGTCTATGGCAATTTTTGCTGGAGTAGAGCTCATAATTGAGGTGATTGACTTATGAAAACGGAAGTTGTAATCAACAACAACTATTTCATTGGAGGATGTATCAGTCCAGTAAACATTTCCTGTCATCCAATCAACAGCAATGCCATCGATGCCAAAACTTTTCCCATGGTAAAGCTTTTGATGGTGGCCTGTCTGTTGTCAATGAATAACGAAAATTACTTCATAACAATTTAAATCTAATTGAAATTTCCCATGGAGCAAACTGTTTTTAGCAACACTTTTTTTCAAAGTAGTATAATTTAACTGGTTTGGTATTTGTGCTATATAACTAAAATGTACCAAAACATGTACTCAGTGTCGGTTAAAGTTTGTGTTTCTAGATAAACGTTTAAAAGTTTTTACTGTTAATTCACCATGACATTTTAACTCAATAGTCGCAGTACCAATTATGCACGAAATGACTTTGCACGACATTCGACTTCCCAGCACGATTAATTTTACGAGGCGTACGTACGTAATAAGAATAGTTTAGGCCACGATCGTAAAATCGTTACAGCTGTTCTTCCGCAATTCATTCATAACAAAGTTACCACGTCATACCACGTGTTGTGGGTGTTGTCCCAGCCACACCCACCCTCACGCCCACTAATGTTTACTAATAAACCTTACAATGTTAAAATAAAACTGCGTTCTTGGTTTTAAAGAATCGGGGCGTGCGTATAGTTGTGCATGACACGTGGCAAAATTCACACGAACCTGGAAGAAGAAAACCCCGATGTGGTTTTTCACGAAGTCGCTGTAGTAAATTCGACCTCGTGGGTAATCTGTCGCCAGAGACCAATATTCGGAAAGAGCTTCACCGGACACCAAAGTGTAAACCGTGTTTTGTTGTGTTGTCTCAAGAGACGTACCAAGCCTTTTACCAAGCAAAACGCTCTGGGGAAAGTCAAAGTAATGCAATATTCATGCATAGAATACGCTCTTAGGCTTTTATGCACACAAAGGGGTAAACACCATGTGTTAATTTTTACAACTTCGAAACAAATGAGTTTTCGTTAAAATATTTCGCGAACTTGTAGCAATTACCGGTGTTATGAGTATTATTTTCAAGTTCGCCGTTGATTTTATAAAAGACGAGGCAGATGTCGCAAGCCTAAATTGATTATATAAATAAATGTACACACATCAGTTTTTTCTATTTACCTTCGAGGACGTTGCTGAGGTTGCGCTAATTTTAATTGACCAAACCAACCTTACAATTGGGGCAGACGGATTGTTTGCACTCTAAAACATAAAATATAAAAAAGGGAATTTTGAATTCTTAGTAAACTTTTTAAAAAATTGTTTTTCACCTCGACCGTTGATCCATTTTGCGTTCCACCTAAAAATTGCGGTGACGATTAATGTCATAACTATAAAAGGCGTCACGCAAAAATCACTTCAAGCAACAAACCTGCCATTCCCATTACATCGTTGCGTAGAGTAAACAGTGCATACAGAGCCAACCTAAAAAACTTCATATTTTGTGTTAAATTTACAAAACCTAAAAATTTGTCCTTGATGTTATTCTTTTACCACTAACACTTATGAACAACTTGCAATAAACCAATCTTGACAAAAATGTTTTCGTATAAACGTAAAAAATACCAACTCTCCATTCAAAAAGTGCTATGTTTGTAAACGCCAAATTTTTGTGTGGGCTGTTTCTGATCTTAAATTACTGCGAATCTCGGTTCGTGTAAAACGTGTAGTGTTGTCATCTCCCCCCTCCACCCCTCAGATGACGCAACCGCACATCAGAGAACAGCCTACATGCAAATCACTTTAGAAAAAAATTACTTCAAGGAAACATCAACTTCTACTCTTGCATGAGTGCTGACATGGAAGCGGACGAAATATTGTCCCAATAACTTTCCACATACACTTGCCCCGTTAAAGTAACATCGAAACTTTAATGCAAAGCTGATATGTTTATTCCTTTAAGTAGTTATTCTATTGTAGCTTCATTACTTTGCGTATTGAGCAACAAATTGTTGTTTAAATTTAGGATTTTTTAAAGGGCCTACTTCGAGTCCAATAACTGTTGAATTATCGTCGCACAACACATGTATACATAAAAATGGCCCAAGACCTTTAACTATGTTATAGTCGGGATTTAAAACCAAAGTCATTGTAATCACGCTTTCAATGCATGTCCAAGTCGACAGAATGCTGTATTAAATATTTCAGATAAAGTGCACTGCACTGATCCAAATTTATGCAAAATAATATTCAAATGCATTTTCTACTTTTCGCAGATTTTTGTTGCAAAAATTATAAACATTAATTATTTTTTTATAACTAGTACCGTTCATTTGTTTTCTTTTTTTTTAACTGAAAAATTAGAATGATGGAACAAAAGCTGCTGGCCTGTTTCACCATAGAATACTAAAACAGTATACTATGGTTTCACCATGCAATCTTAATCAAAATTAAATAATGCAATAAAAAAATGTTCCAAAAATGTTCCTAATATTTCCACCACCGAAATTCTTTTATTACTGAAATATAATTTGGCAAGTTAACATTTTAGCAAATATAAATTCTAGAAAATCAACAAAGATCAAAAGTGTGACCTTTGACTGGAGAGTTGAGATGCGAAACAGGGTATTCCCTCCAAGTGGAACTGAACTTTGCTTTGTTACGTCATTTGTTTGTTGGTTCCTCTTTGGCATACCTGCAAAAAATACAATTTGGAACCATTGGAATATAAATCGATTTTTATGTAGATTCACATAGCTCTAGGTGATCTTTTTTGCATGGACAGAGAACAACAATTTGCAAGTTTGGAAAAAACTGTTTGATGGAGTAATATGGCAAGACATCACCATGATGCCGAAAAGTAGGTTAATTCATGGTTCCGACTTCGCGTCAACAATGTGTCAGACGTCACAATGCTGCAGGTAAAGATTGGCGGAAAATACATTAGTTTAGATAGGTGTTTTTCAATAAAACGTGTGTAACGCTGCAGCAAATTATTTTGTGGGAATTTTTTTTGTTT
This sequence comes from Ascidia mentula, assembly GCF_947561715.1. Lineage (NCBI taxonomy): Eukaryota > Metazoa > Chordata > Ascidiacea > Phlebobranchia > Ascidiidae > Ascidia > Ascidia mentula. Next base: position 6,160,989 of record NC_138574.1, on the reverse strand, counting down.
AGTCAAAGCAGAAATTGTCGAAGAATATAAGTACCAAGCACCAAAAACAAAAATTTATGTTTAAGCAAAGAAAAAAGCTTTGGTTTGTGTGTTTTTTGTCTCATTAGTGGGTAAAATTGCAGCATATGAAACAAAAGTCGCAAAATCAAATTATAAACATGTTCTCCTAAAAGTCAAGTTCTGCAAAATATATTAAAATTTACGAAACTTAGTTGTATTCACTAACAAAAAACATAATAGATAAGCTTTTGTGTCCGTCTGCTGTTAGTTTTCATATGATCAAGACTTATTCGCCGCAGTAAAAACGCACACAACACCCAAAGTTGCTGCCAGTCGCGCTAGCTGCCATTAATTCATGATGTTTTTCTTTTTTGGTGCTTGGTACTTACATTCTTTGAAAATTTCTGCTTTGCCTACACCTAAAATTTTTCCCACAAAAGGATTTAGGGTTGCGCTACACGCGTTTTAGTAAATAACTTCTATCTAAACTAATGCATTTTCAGTCAATCTTCACAGACCCATTGTTGACGCGAGTTGGAACCGTGAATTGTATAAGTTTCTTCAAGAAGTGTTTTACTTTTTAATGCAGCTTGTTGCAAATATAAGGTTTGCTACAGTTGAAACTTTCTGCTCTTTTGAAAATGAAAATCATACATATCTGTAAGATTTGAGAAAAATGTCGTGTTGCACTTTTGCAAAGTTTTATTGGTAAAAAAAATTAACCAATATACATTAAAACAAAAAAATGTTTGCTGATCCATGCACTGTCTGTGCAATCAACAGTCATGAATAAAAATCCTTTGAGCAAATCATAGACTTTCTAATCTGGCATAGCTGGGTGGGTTCCTCTAAATATACCGGGTTGGCGGGGTAGTCCAGGTCAGCAGGGTTGTCCGGGTCAGCAGAAATGACAGGGGAATGCAGGATTTCCTGCTAAGTGCAAAGGAATGCTTTTAAGAGTTTACATTACATATGTGTGTGGTGTACGAAAAATGTTGGCTAGGTCGGTAGGGTTGGCAGGCTCGGCACGTTATGCAACAGAAAAAGTTTTTTTTTCCTGGAAACTTAAATTTAGGCTAGAAAGACTTAACTGTAGGAAAACAAGGGAAGGCCAGACATAATTTCCAAGATAAGAATGTTTTCCTATTGCTTGTGACGAGTCCCTCTAAAATGCCATTGTGAGCAACATAGTGGGCATAGTGAGCATAGTCGGCAAAGTGATCATGGTAGTGCATTTCAGTTTTAAGATTATATTATATTTTGCATACATAAACTCAGCAAGACTGGGATAATAAAACACTAAAGAAGAAAGCTGAGAGCTTGCTTTGACCTGCCCACTGATTGTCGTGGTATTGCACCATCTTCAGGTTCAGACATGGCCCAAATTCCTACACCTATGTCAACACCATACACAGGATGGGTGTTTTGTCCATAAATTAGGCGTGAATCAATCCAAACAGGTGAGAGGATGGATAACTAAACCTCCCAACAATTGCTTAAGTTAAAGGCCACTGAGACCCCAAAATAGGAATATGTAACATACTGTTAATATTTTGGGCACAGTGAATATTGTCATATTGTGTGATTTTGGCTGCTCGCAACCAACTAAGTTTTCCCTGGTAGTAAATAGATTGGACGTGTGTTGATGGCAGTTTTACCCATCAAGTCTTGTCTGCAGGTTGGGTTCGGATGTGCCATATCATCAGAGACTTGGATCCACAACACAAGAAGATAAAAAACACAGTTCTTATAAAAAAACGCAGTTCTTGTGCATTCAGTCAAAAATATTGTGATATACTGTCTATCTACATATTTGATATTAGGTCTTTGTTAACGAAGCTGAGTATAAACTGAAAAAATCAATCTGACTGACAGCTCTTAAGATGAAGGTTTTTCTAATTAGTTTGTTTATTTTAGCTCTATCTAAATCCCAGTTTCACTGAATCTTCACCAAGATGTATAAAAAAAAACTACTGGCCATGTGGAACATGCAACAAAAATTGCAATACCAATTGTATTTGCTGCAAAATGTGCCACAAATGGTTTCATTGTATGGGGATGTGGACTTGGAAAAATGGGGGTGTCTTGAAAATCTGGCTTTCTACTGCAAACTTTGTTGTTCAACACAAACTTGTTGTTCAAGTGGGGTTTCAATTTCCAACAGTCACTTGAAAGACTTGACACTGTAGACATACAGTTTGTTGTAACTGTTTAAAGAAAGTTAAAGTTTTTCCGTAGTAATTATGTCAGATTTTACAAGAAAGTTTAATTCTCAAATATTACACAGCAAAAAATAGTTTAAACAGTTCATAGATAGGTGCAGAAATGGATATTAATGTAGGACATATATAAAAGTTATAACAGACTCACGTACATTTCCAATTGGATAGTAAAAGCAGATTAAAAATATGATCAAGATTAGCAATTTTTGTTTTTCAGTCTGATTTCAAGAACAAGAAGACACTTTTGAAAATGGCACAAAGGGAGAGTTTGCTTGTGGGAAAGTTTGTTTGCACCTTTAATGAAAGCAAGTTAGCATTAGGCACTGCAAATATGGACCAGTATTCCAACCAGCTTTTACAGAATTTAAATACTTTTAAATCTAAAGTTGCAATAGCAACAACCCCAGATGGGAATTGTTTGTTCAACTCAAGGGTTATATGTTCTGTATATCCCAACTGCAATGGACCAAGTTACAATGTTAAACACAAGTTTCTCACAAGAGTGGTGCCACCAGCAAGCAAAACAAAAGTTTGGATACCAAACCATTTCTGTACGCTAGTCAACAAACAAAAATGTGACTCAACATTTTGCTCAACACCAATCCATGAAGGCGCTGCAACAAAAAACGAACTTAATATCTCTTTTTAAAAATTCACTCAAAAAAATCATACCACAACCATCTTCTTCTGTTTGATTCGATTCTTCTACAGATATTCCAGATCCCTTGGAGTCAACAAATGAAAATAAATCTGGTCTTAACATTTCGCATACATCATCAACTGCAAACAAAAGAGAAAATTCAGAATCTGATACAAAACAAACAGAAGAAATAGTGGACAACAATAAAAATAATAAAATAAATAAAAGTAAATCTGGTCTTAACATTTCACTCAATTGCATACGAAAGGAAAATTCGAAATCAGTTCGGTTTGATTCAACAGAAAAAAGATAGTAAAATTATCAAATTTTTGTGGATTAATGTTAGTAAAACATATAAAGCATGGCATATATAAATGCATAGAATAGTTCATAGGTATTCAGTTGACAAACGAATCAAGCTGCAAAATTATTTACTTATGTAAACTGCAAACACCACTAACATTATGTAAACTGCAAACACCACTAACACTACCTATAATCCTGTCAACTCCTAAAAGCATATCCTGCATACCTTATTACCCTGTCAACCCAGTATATTTAGAGGAACCGTAGCCGGGTTTCCAAATTGTAGAATTTTTCCCAAAAAAGTGCGAAACTTTTTCTTTACTGATTATTTAAATGTTGATCAATTAATTATTGGTGCATGTAACTAAAACAAATGCTTAATAACCTCTAGTTGTTATTATTTATTATGTGTAATGCAGAGATGTTGTCATTCCTGCTGATGACCAACATGTTGCTCGTTTTCTTCTCAAAAACAAACCAGCTCGGTTCAAGTTAATTGGTGCTTTCAACGACTTTGCATTTGTTACAATAAACAGTAATGAAGAACAAGAAATGCAATATTGCTTTTCTCAACTAAAGGTGCCAAATTTGTTATGTTTTGTATGTTTATTGCTTTTGTTTTGAGTATCATTACTTTACATGACATTCCACTGTAATTTATATAGCACGTTGGTGTAATTTATATAGCAAATATATTTCTTAATTCAACACAGAAATGTTTCATGCTTTTGTATGACAAGATAGGATCTTTCCACTGCATCTTGATTCATAATTACTTACATCTTTACCATGCTTATTAATTCCAAGAAACATTTTTGCAGGGAAAAACCAAGATAGCACCAAACTATTTTTATCAGCGATGCAAACAAAGTCTTGTACACTTTTTGGATTCATACACAACAGAGAAAAAAACTTTTCCTCGAGAATCTATTGAGAAAATGAATCCTTCATTTTTTGACGATGCTGATTCAAGATTGTTTATTCGTTGGTACCAAAATGCCAATCATGTGATTGTATGTGGAGAAAAAAACATTGTTTCACAAAAACTGGAATACATAAAAAACTGTTTGGATAGTGTTGGGTATGCTTCAGAAAGCAATTAATATATTTTGCCAACATTAAATATTTTTTTAATTATCTCTAGTTCATCTTCTGGAAGATTGGCTACTGTTAAAGTTCCTGCCAAAGACATACATGTGGCCATGTTTGTTAAAAATTCTGATCAACATATTAGCAAATTAAAAGAATGCATGAAACATTTAGGTACCATTTGCATTAAAATCAAGGACAAACATGATATTGAGTATCAGATCTCATCAGAGGCAAAAGTAAGTATTTATCCAAACCAAACTAAAATTTATGTTGGTATGTAAACAACACTCTTCAAATAATTTTCTGCGCAAAAGTAAATTTTACATTCATGTTTATCCATATCAGATTTTACAAACTGAAGAGTAAATTGTTTATTTGCAAACTAATAAATTTAAATTGGTTGGTTGATTGATTTACTGCAGTTTGGTAAAATGTGCAATGTTTTTAACACATGTATGTAAATTGCAAGTGTAATTGGCATTTTATGATCTCAGTAAATATTTTGATTAATTTAGAATCACTTCCACTTTTGATTCTGTCATATGTATATTTAAGTTTCAGAACAAATTCTTCAAAGAAAATGTATTTCAACATAAATGCCAAGCAATTCTAAGCAAATTTTTGGAAGGATATTGTACCAAAAAACAAAGCTTTGATGAAACATCTTTGGCTAAAGCTAAATCCAACTTTGCTTCATTTTTTGATGATCAAACGACAGAGCAAAGCAAGAAAATATATATTAAATGGTTTCCAACTCAGGTGGTCATTTGTGGTGAAACTGCTGCGGTTGAAAACAAACTCAAAGAAATAACTGAGATTGTAAATTGTCTCACAGGAAAGTAAGTTCCTCAAACAAAGATTACTTAATCTTGTATGGAGACTAAACAACTGTGCTTATTTGTTTGATGTGTTCAGTTCACTTTCAAGTCATTCTGCAGAATATGTGAAAATTGCGAATGACAAACATGTTGGGATGTTTATAAAACGAAATACAAAAGCAAAATCCGAGTTACAAACTTTGCTCAAAAGCTTTGCCACATTTACACTCCAGGAAAACACTGATCGACAAATGGAATTCCATTGCCACCCAAATGTGAGTAAAAGTTGGCAAAAACAAATATACATTTCTACTTCTTCAAATACATCCAGAGTGGAATGGAACAGTCAATGTTTGAAACTTTGTGTGAGACCATTATTTCAAAGTTTGAAGATAATTTCAAAACTGAAAAAATTACATTTGCTTCTGGTACTATTGCTAAATCAAAGGTTGGGCTAGAGTTTTATTCCAACAAAGATCGAGAAATATTTGAACGGTGGTATAAGGAAAATGACCATGTTATTCTCAGCGGACCTACTGAGAAGGTGCAGGGGCGGTTACAAGAAATAAAAAGAACATTGGGTCAACCCATAACAAGGTATGTCGTCATTGTAAAACTGATGAATAATTACTATTTGGTCATATGCCACACATTTTCCTGTTTTTTTTACAAGCAATTTTGAAAACATGCTAAAAATTTAAAAGCATTTTAAACAGTTTTAAAAATGTTGATGCAACATAATGTTAACTGAACACAAACTTGACTTTTGTGCATGCCAAGTTTGGTCTGGAAGTAAGCAATATGTGGTTACAAAAGTGGAGATATTTCTTCTTAGGTCAGATGAAACAATAATGTATGAAGTTGCTGCCGATGAGAAAAATATAGCAATTTTTATAAAAAAATCTGATGAGCACATGCAAGAGCTCCAGGAAATTTTGGGACCAAATGCTACTATCAACATAAAACAGAAAGATGATGAATTTGTTTATACTTGCTCCACAGACCTGGTTTGATTTTAATATTTTGGGTGAATAAATGTAAAGTTTTATTGGGAAATGTATATTTAAAGGTTATGCCAACATTTGAGGATCATTTCAAAACACTTCTTGCAAGGCATTTGGAAAATTACACCAGTGCAAAACTGTTTTATGATTCTGAAATCCTGGAAAAGTTATACAACACTCATTCTGAGTTTTTTCAACATTCAAAGGACAAAAATTCGCTTTATGTTCATTGGTATCGAAATGTGAAGTCACCTCATGTGGTACTTATTGGGTTGAAACATGATGTTGAATCAAAAAAAGGAGAAATTGAAAGCACTGTGTCACAATATAAAATGTTAAGTATTGCTGCTATTTTTTTTTGCTGCTGCCAGGAATAGTAGTTAATGGGAATTGGTCTTCATACAGAAGAGCAATTCCCTTTAGTTAAGTATTGCATTCAATTGGTTTCTTCGTTAGGTTAAAAATGGATTAAACCATATTCAACAAACTTTTACATTTTTATTAACAAACAGTTAAAATTCCTTTTCTTTCCCACAACAGCAACATGGATGCAAACGAAGGTACAAATGAACACTGTAAGAAGGATGAGTGCAAGTATGTATTTTCACTTATTATACAAAAAGGGGTTCTTAACTTTTTTACTGTCACTGCACCACTTTGTTGTTTTACTGTGTACACACATTACCATGAGATTTTTCCTTTTTTGTCCTGTAACCTTCTCATGTTGTTCATCAAACACAATAACATGCAATTATTATTTCTGTGAAAATGTCTTTGGTAACCAAGTAATTTTCTAATTCTTGAAATCTTTTCTCAAACAAACAAACTCTTAGTTGGAAACTTATTTAATATGAGGGAAGATGGGACTTCACTAGTTAATGGATTAATGTGCTTGATGTAGTTAGTAGTGATGCACCAAAACAGTATTTTTTTTATTTTGCTGAAACTATATATTCTGCAAAAGTTGCAGAAAAAACTGAAACTAATTTTAGTATTCATCTCATTAAATGCATTAAATTTAAATAAAGCATGTACTGAATGGGATGTACTACTAACATGCAAACTTTTTTCGGCACTTAAAAAAAATTCCTTGAATGTTGTACCAACTGTGTAAAGTATTTTTCATCACTGCTATGACCATAAAAAATAAAGCAAACATATATATAGCTTTCGAACTGTTTAAACAATACTAACACATGTTAAACTATGTGTGTATGCATATCAGCGATACATGCAGTGAAAAAAGTTTTGGTTTGTGGAATTTATTCGGCCCAAACTAAGGTTTTCACAATTATTTGTTTTCCCGCAGATAAATTCAGCAAATTGAACTTTCTGTGCATCCCTAGTAATTGGGGTATTACTTGAAATAGTGCATGTCAGTTTGTTATCATACACTTGTTAAGGTTGCTTGTGAAATGTGAAATCCTAAAGCGAACCAACAAAAAATTTTCTGGAAAAGTGAAAATTAGCTGCTTTGAAGATGATGAAAGGCTTCTTTTCAATGGATCAGCAGAAGACATCCAAGAAGCTAAAGATTACATGGATAACCTTAAAGTTAGTTAACCATCATAAAAAAGTGTCGAGAAAATAAATTACAGCAGTCCACATCCTTTCAGAAAGACCTGTTATCAGCAATTCCAAACATAGTTAAACAGAAAATAACTTTCCTGGAGGAAATGTTGACAAACCATGTGCTATCTTCAGAGGAATTGATTAAAAAAACTTTTGAACACCACCATGTTAAAGGTAGTGTTAGCGTTAATACTTTGTTTATTTTTTTGCATTTATCTAAAACTTTTTTTTACCACCCTTGGTTTTTCATAAAAACAAAAGTTTTTTTTCTTGGAATCTTCTGTTGTCTTTATGGTTAACAAAGACTTAGTAACATATATTTTTAACAACTTCTGTAAATAATCCTAAATATGTTAAACAAACGATTATGTACAGAAGTTGGTTTTTGAGAAAGGTGTGTTTTGATTATTTTTTTTTTTCACTAATTGCAGAAATATGTGGATTTTAGATTAATTTTTGTATTGACTGTGGTAAATGTTTAAAAATTACTTACTTTTCATAGGGGTTGTGATCTTTGCAAATGGGTTAAAATTAGTTACTTTGAGTGACTCCCACTTTAAAACTGGCTGTAAAGCATTGGAAGAAATGATCCAATGTTTGGAAACAAATATACCTGTAACACTGCCACATTCTGCACTGCAAGGTGGTGACTGGAAACGTTTTACTGAAAAACTTTCATTGCGGCATCTTCATGTGATTGTTGAGGTACAATTTTGCAAAAAAATCATTGACTTAATAGGATGTTATATAATTGCAATTTCAGAATCACAAAATCTACACACTAGGATTTAATGCTGATTATGTGGAGTTAGCTGTTGGTGATCTCAACAAAGTTATTGAGAAAGTGCTTAAAAAATCAGCAGTGTTTGGATGCAATTCTGCCCAAGCTAAAATGATTTTTGATCGCATAACTAGTGATCACAAATATCCAGTAACAATTACCATGAAAATTGTTTCAAATGGGATTGAAATAATGGGACCAACTTCAGATGTTAAGTCAGGTAATTTTTGAAAGCAAACTTAACGTTTGTTTGGTGAACAATACAGGTTTCTATAGTTATTTATTAAATATTGCTCTGAATAATGTAGTTTTTTGAAAGTGTTAGATTAAAATGGTGACACTTTTGTCTTGCAAAACAGTAAGATGAAATTCATCGCACTAATAACTGTATGTACATAAAATGTGTGTTTCCTTTACCATTGGTTTAATTTTTTTAGCAATGTCAAAACTTGACGAAATATCATGGCAAGAAAAGCAGTTAACATTTAAGGCATCAAACTTATCAGATTACCTTGAAACAAAGGAGTGGAAAAGTGCTGTTAACCATCTTTACAAAGAATACAGCACTATTGTTCAGGTTTTTATGCTTTGTATTCTTGTTAGTATGTCTTTGTCAACTATTTGAATAATAAACTATTAATATGCAGTATAATATTTCCTTGATGACATTTTGCACTTAATTTATAGACCACTCTGTCTTCAATGCCACTGGCAGAGTCTTCACTGAGTCCTGATAAACCTGGGTAAGTAAACCATGTAGTATTTTGCATTTATACATTATTTACTATACTTTGCATTGATAGATATTATATTGAAATAGTTTATTATTGAAAATGATGAATTTCAGCATTTATAAAATAAATATTTATGTCAATGCAGAAAAAAATTGCTTAATTTACTTGCCACACAAACACACGGCTAAGCAAAAATTTAAATTTTAGATCTTTGCAACAATCAACTTTCAGTCGATTTACTGCATTGTTCAATCGATTTGCGACCACAACTGACATAAATGATATTGGCGATTCAGAGACCTGTTATGGCACTATAAATGTTCAAGTGATACATGGTGACATAACACAACAAAAAACCGATGCCATTGTTAATGGTTGTGTTGCCAGCTTTGACCTGAGTCAAGGTAAATATGGAAACAAAAGCACATTGACTGACTTTATAGTTGCGTTGCTGGTATATTGACTATTTCTGATATGACAACTTTTTCTGTAACCTGCAGGTCATTTATCACCTTATATTTTGAATTGTGCTGGACCACAAATGCAAATTGACATCATTACAAAGCCAGTTTTTGATTCCCTTTCATGCAAAGTAACTAAAAGTTACAATCTATCATGCAACTATGTCATACATGTTGTCACTCCAAATACGGAAGTTCAATTGGTGAAACGAATAAAGAAAGTTCTTGATATAGCAGAAAAGCTTCAATATAAATCTATTGCCCTACCAACCTTAGGATCGGGTAGGATCAAGTTTTCACTGTAATAGTTGAATTTGATTTCATATTAAGTGTTTTTAGGTGGAATTGGTCTGTCAATTGAGAAAGTTTCAAAATCATTTGCCAAAGCATTTGAAGAATTTGCTGCATGTGACCCGAAATATGTCAAATTGATCAAACTTGTTGTTTTTGAAAAGTCAATTTTGCAAACATTTGCACAAGCAATTGAGAAACAGGGTATTTTGTTCTGTTTAGGCTGTTGTGGTAAAAGAATTATTTTATATGCCATAACTTTTTCTTTCAATTAAGTAACTGGAAACAAAAAAATGCAACAACACCCAAATGTAGCTAAGATTCTTTCAAAAAGACTAAGTTGCATGGAGTCTAATTTGCAAACTGTTGATGTGTTTTTAACTACTGACAGAAGGGACAACCTCAATAAAGTTAGTATCATGAGTCCTTTTTCTTGTACATAGAGCACTTAGTTTTATGTGTTCGTATAATTTCATGTCAGAAACAAGCAAAAAATATTATAGGTTGCAACTTTAATTGACTATTTTGTCCTTTCTAACTTGTTAACTGGCACAGTTGTTTATGAGTTTATGTACTATTTGTATTTTATATATATCACTTTGCAGTGAGAGTTAACTTAGCTTGTTTTTGTTTATGTAACATTCATTGTGAGGCTGCTAAAAATAAACTTGCAAATTTAGGGTTTAAGGTATCCTGTGTTTGGGTCTGGTCATCCTTTTAAAGTTTAACCAAATAATTGTCTGCACACAATTCTTACCCTTAATTAGTTTTATTTATTTAGGTTTAAATGCAAATCAATTGTTTGTGTAAATTTTATTTAGGCTGTAGAACATGTTCAATATAGCATGAAGAGTCAACAATGTATAATTCCTGACAATTTGATAATGAGTGATGATGGTCTAATTGATATAGTAGATGAGGCACTGAAAACCAAGTCTTACCTTAAAATTGAGAAAAGGTAATTAGCCTATTCTGATTCATCCATTAATAAAAGGAAAACTAACTAACCAACTTTTTTAGTTTCCTAATTTTGCCTGAGTTCTAGATGGTAAAATCAACTTGAAATTATTTTGTCCGTGTTATCACTGAAAAAGTACTCAATTTTGGTAATATTATCTGTATTTTAGAAAAATAACTTTACATGATCCCATGCACTCCACCACGTTGAAGGAGTATCTTTCTAATGCATTTTCTGATCTCAAAGCTGGAAACCTGCTGGCAAAAAGTTGTGTATGGCAATATAAAATAAATGATACCACCATGGATTTACCAATGTCCAAAAATCTAGTGCTCGAAAATGAGTACAAGGTACTAAAAGTTTGTTTAATTTGAATGCCTTTATTATAGTGTCATGCCCTGTGCAGAAAAATTCAAGCTCAAGTTGTAACATACAACTTTATGGCATGAAAACTCATGTGAACTTTCAAACAAGGCAAATATTAATTGGTAAAACATATTATGAGTTGGTCCGCTTGCCTTTTCAAGGAGGTTAGTTGTAATTTTTTTAAATTAAACTAATTTTGGCTAATGCACTGCAGTGTCCCCCCAAATAACATGTAGTTTACATTTTACTTCGTGCACATGTTTATATTTATTGTATTGCAACATATTGTCAAGTAACTGGCTGTTTCTCGCAGAACTTCCAGAAAACTGGGAGAAAAGTTCTGGTAAACCTAAAGTTAATTTGTCTGGATCAGATGACAAGGAATACCAACATGTATTAAACATGTTCAAAAAAAGCAACCCTTCGCACAAATCTGTTTTGAAGGTTAAGTAATTATTTAAATTTTGATGCAATTTATTGCTTTTTATAAACTAATAGAAGATGTGTTTATATTCAAGGCCATTATCTTTGGGCCTTTTTTTTGTGAAGCATTGCATTTTCAGACTGTTGGTTTAAAAAACAAGTAAACTTTAGGTGAACTTTTGTGGTTAAATTTATATTTTTTTGTATTGTGGCAAGTTTTGCCAGAAGAGTCACCCTCAACATAAGATACTAAATTGTTTAATTCCTAAATATTTGACATTCTGACTTATATTATTTTTAGATTGAAAGAATACAGAACATTGGCTTGTATCGTCAATTTAAAATAAAAGAGGAAGAGGTCCGAACCAACATGTCAAATTTAAGCTGCTCTGTAGTACGTGAACTATTTCATGGAACCTCATGTGCAGATGCAGAAAAAATTATTGATGAAGGCTTTGATCGAAGTTTTGCTGGAAAAAATGGTATAATATTCATATACTACACATATGTAACATAATATTCAAAATCTTTGTGAGATAATCAGTCAAATAAAATCACTGAGATTGATTGGTTGACGATATTGGACATACATTTCGCTTTAGATTGTTGTAATAAGTTGAAGGCCTTCTTGTATTTCAATTAAATTGTTAATTTACAGCTACAGCTTTTGGTCGTGGTGTTTATTTTGCTGTGAATTCTTCATACTCTGTACGTTACTGCACACCAGATTCCAAAGGGCAAAAATCAATCTTTCTGGCTAAAGTAGTAACTGGTGAATACTGCAAGGGAGACAAAACCATGAAAACTCCTCCTCAAAAAAACAGTCAAAGAAAGTTTGATAGTACAGTTAATAATGCTGATAGTCCTGAGATTTTTGTTGTGTACAAGGATTCAAGTGTGTATCCTACGTATCTAATTACTTTTATTTAATTGTTTTAGGCATTTTTGAAAAGTGAAAACCAATCAATAAAAATTGGGCTTAAATCTGATACAATTACGCCTGAACCAACCACTTTACCCCGGTTATATTTAAAAAAAAAAATTGAGACAAGAGCTAGTGAATCATGAAAAGCAAGAGAAAAATCATGTTGAAAGAGTGTTCCTTGTGTCATACTGTTTTTCTATTTGCTTTTTAAACCTAAAGCCTTCCACTGTTTGTTCTTCATTTTGATACCTACTTTATAGTGCACTTAAACATGTATACCTACTTTACAAGTGCTAAACTTTGATTTTTAGTAGAAGCGAATCTTTTTCTGTGTTGATTTCAAACCCATACAAACAAAATTATTGTACACCTGGAAAAATGCAACCACTTTTCTGGAGGACAATGATTGTATTATATTGTGAATAGAAATACTTGAGTAGTTTTTGTTGAATTGGGGTGATGCATTTGCTTACTAGATTTGCTGTAACTGATTCCTTATTTCCAATAAAAATCACACTTATTGTACAGAATTGCAAAGCATGTAATTTTTAGACATAAGCTGTTGCACTGAAAATTGTTATTTACCAAGAGACAGTCGTGTTATGCGCTATCAGAACAAAATCCAACTACATTTCGGGGAACCAGTGTCTTGTGACGAAATTCCATGAACAAAAGACAATCGCGGCAAGACAAAAACATGTTCTCTGGTGCTATGTGTTTTCGTTTATTCTTTGCACATTATGTACATATGAGTTACACAGCTTAGTCGAAAACCAAACAAGATATGCTTAAGCAATATGCTCCTGTAAGCCAGTTGTTGAACGGGAAGAAGTCTGCATCATAGCCAAAGAGCTTTGTTCTCCCGCCGCAGTTTCTTTGATCGACTTTGTCCACGGCATAAGTCTCTTTTTCCAGTCACCAAATGTCATGACAACCATTGTGACATTGATTAGAATGTTGATGTTGGTTACAATCTGGGGAATAATGTTAATCTGTGTGACGACGGCAACGTTTACCACCACCACTATAATATCAGAAACAACGCAAACAATGGCCAAATGAAAAGCTCTTCTGATCACCAAGATCAGTCCTTCGGCGTTGCGATTGGGCATCTGCTGCGACATGCGTCGACTGATAGCCGCACGATGCTTCAACAGAGGGTAGGCAAATAGTGTAAGGAGACTAGCATGAAAGAATAGAGTAATTATGGCAAGCGTCAGCCAGTGATAATCAGTAGGGAACGCACTGGATTTCAACTTACAGCCAAACCTGCTTCTTTGGTACCATTGTGTGGCGTCATATACCACTGGGTTTATCAGAGATATGATAAATAGGATAAAGAGAACCAAAACGCTAAAATATCGTGTGCAGCACGAATTCAAATGCAGGGTATGTTTGTTTATGTAAAAAGATCGTTGCCGTAACCACAACACAGCATACACAGATATGAAGATGAAGTTAGTTAAAGTAAAATCCACTTTCTTCAAAACGTCGCAAAATTGAAGTCCAGTTTGAAGATCAAGAAAACCTTTTCTATTTTTCATTGCTTGGTTATAAGAATTTTACACATTCTTGCCTCCTATCCGTCTGTTGTAACAAATATATCAGCAAATATTTAAACTTAGTAAACATTATATCTCTTGGTGGTTAGTAAAACAACCACATTTTTTTGAAAAACGACCCATTTGATAGCCATGCAACGACACAATGTTGCATAATGATCTGCCAGCACGACCACAAATTAATGACAAATGGTTCCGAGACTTTGTGGCTAATTTATCAAGAAAATAACAAATTTAACGAAACTTGAGGTAATCTCACAAAGAAATTTCCTTTGCAGGTTTGAAAAAAATTACGTAAATGCCACATTTGATTAAATAATCTCCGCTCAATATATTAATGCTTATGGGAATGTAAGGCAGATGTGCCAGATGCATTTTGCCAAAAGCTCCAGATCCTTCTTTTAAACACTCCCAAAAGCGCACTTTTCTGCAAAATTAAGGCATCCAAAAGCGTTCCAATTTGCATGTTTTTGACGTCGGCAAGCGAATACGAAATTTGAAAAGCTATCTGCACAGAAGGTTCCTTTTTGTCAATTTTGGCACAATATTTCAAATGCAAAGCTTTTTCATAAACATTTTGACGATGTTTTATCAGTATCCATTATTATTTGTAACTCAGACTGTTTATCGAGTAAAACGTTTTGGTGGTTGGTGAACTAGCCCAAATAAACATGCCTTTACCCAAGCTATTACCAAGTAAAAGGTAGATAGTGACTCCATAATAGCGGCTTAGCAATATAGTATAATGATCTGCCAACACGATTTCTAATTTATCAAAGATTTGTGGCTAATTTATTAAAAAGAATATGACAAATTTAACAACGAATGAGGTAATCTTAAAAACGAAGTTTCTGCATTTATTAACGCAAGATCACCTAAATGTAACTTTAAAAAAAACAAAATCGGAGTCAGGATGTAGTTCAAATTTAGTTTTGCTGTAGCCAATGTACTATAGCGGCGTCAAAAAAAACTCAGGGTTTATAATTTTGTGCAATATGCTGCAAACGTATTTTTACGAGTTACGTTTTGTTTCAACAAATATTCAGGTAATACATCATAATCAAAATTTCCAAACTGAAAACTTTATTACAAGTTTCAAACAAAATCGATCGAGCTCTGCACAAAAATATATAAAAAAGCATTTTGAAAAAGGCGAGCTTAATACAGTGAAGAGTTATCAGAACCCTTCTTAAAACAATAAAGTTGTGTTGAGTGAAAACTGTACAGGACACTCATACTACTTGCTAGAAAAACTACACAAGCTTTGTGGCGCTGTTCGAAACGAGGTAATAAGACACTGATTTCGCCTATAGCAAACTGATATAACAGGAATATACCAAAGTACGATCTGGATATAGTTGAAAGACAATATTCGACCGAACAAAAATCTACTGACTATGGGGATTTTTGGATATTTTTGTTTTGTTTGACCAAATCGTTCTGGGACAAACTACTACACAGACCCGGATGAAATGACGAAAAATTGTGTTTAACACATTCATTGTTTGCTACTTTCAACCGCAACCTGACGGTTCAAACATTTCACTATTTTGGCAACAGTTTCAAGAATGTCTTCAAAATTGCTTACAAAATAGCACATCACGATTTGAACTGCTTTTGATCGATCTTGTTGAAGCATTGAACCGTATCGTTGAGCAAAAACTCCATGACATTATCAGCCAACTGCATTTTCACCGTGGTCTCATCTTCATCGTTATTCGTCCAATCAGGTTCCTCCTCACGAAGCTCGTCGATCTGTTATAATATCACAGTTCTGTTAAACTACAAAAAAACAGCAAGCTTCATCATTCAAACTATTTCCGGCGATAATATTTTAGTTACACTCTGTATAATGGCGTGTAACAAACAAAGCATAAACACGATTTTGCTGTGAAAGGGAGTTTTCTGCTGCTGGTTGTAACTTTCACGACAATTTTTTTACGTTAAAATGTGGAGAAATCCAAGGAAAACAATTTATTGAAAACACGTTAAAAATATGCGATCTAGTTCAAGGGCAACGAAAGGCGGAACTTAAAAAGGCAGCTCTGGAACGAAAGGCAGAACTTGAAAGGGTGGCTCTGCAACAGAAGGCAGATTTGGAAAAGGTTGTTTTGGAAGCAGAAAGGCGGAAGTTAAAGCCAAAAAACGATTTCCAGGCTGCCGATGCAAGGGCTAGAATATTGAATGAAGAACCCAATGATCTGACGTCGTCGGACAAAGGGCCCAACCATAGCCAGAGCCCAGAGGTAGAATCGACTTCCTCGGTCCTGGCTGTCGAAGAAGTTCCGACGACGTCTTCTGCTACCCGAGATTGTGCGTCCCATATCCAAAATGGGGAAGTACCACGTGACAACGATAGTCCTCTTGTACGTGCTCCTGTATTGAATACACACCCGGACTTGGAAATGAAAGAGAGCCCAGCTGTATTACCGTGCATCGTAGAGGCAGTTGGAGAAGGCATGAGTATGCCGAAGCCACATGACTTTCTCGGGAAAACCTACGGATTATTGGATGTTTGTACGTTACTTTGAATCGAATCTCGAATGCAAGACTCGAAATGACGATATGCGCCTGACATTGCTTGTCAATCAATGCAAAGGAAAGGCGAGGTCCCCGATTGAACACTGTTCTGTCTTGGAGACGAAGGAAGGCTATCCAGAGGCAAGAAACATTCACTACGAGAACATCGGTAAGCCATATAGTCGCTAGAGCCTTCGTAGAAGCGTTGTAAAATAGAATTCAGCGCAGCGAGCCCCCCAGCAGCCAGACCATCAATTCTACAGCCAGGTGCAATGCGATGAAGAACGGCCATTCATCGTACTTTTCGGTTATTCCGGTGAAAATTCGAGCCAATGGTCGAGAGGTCAAGACGTACGCGTTCCTCGACCAGGGATCCGATACAAGTTTTTACGACAAAAGGTTAGCAGATCTACTTCCAATAGACGGAAGTCCGAGACAAGTTACCATGTCCAGCGTCGGAAAAAGGCTCGCAAATTACAGTGGCATTAGCGCAATTTTTCGCGTTTTGTCATTAAATGAAGATGAAGAAATTAATGTGGACAATGCCTTGTCTATTGACGCTATTCCGGTCGAGCCTAATCCAACCCCGAGAAATACGGAATTGGACAGTCTTCCACGCCTTCAGGGATTAGAATTTCCTCAGTTGTGTAATGGTGAGGTGCTGCTACTTAATGGCACTGACGTTCCGTATGCCCATAGAGTCTTGGAGATGAGAACAGGAAACCGCAAACAACCATTTGCTGCGAGAACACCGCTGTGGTGGTCTCTCGTCGGCCCGTCTATCTGTTATCCTGCCGTTGATAATATTTTAGTTAATTTCCTTAAATGAGAATCAAGGAGAGAGGAATTCCAGCAAGAGATCCCCTACGTATGTGAAGGTCGCCTGACAATTTGTGCGCTTGCGCACCAGTGTACCTTGGCCACAATATACCCCGTGAAACCACTGCACTCCTGTAGCTTAGTCGGTAGAGCGTTGGGCCTGGTTAGCCCAGGGTCGTGAGTTCAAACCTCACCGGGAGCTTGAATTTTCAGTTCTCGCTCCGACTTGTCGAGAAAAGTGGCTGATCCAGCTTGGCTGCAATGCCTTGGCTGCGTAGCATGTGAACCTTATGATTAAAATACGAGAGCTGAGATCACCAAATATAAAGGGGCCTGCGCAGTGGGGCGATCCTGCCTTGCTATGCAAAAGCATGGTATTACTTCTGCGTTACCTATATTCTATTTGAATAAGTTTGTGTGAGCGATATCAATCTGATTGGTTTGTTGAGTTTTTTTCGATCTGGCTCAAAACTCCGGTAAGCATATTTGTTATTGACATAATATCATTGAATAACTGGGATCATAAATGTACGTTTTCTTCACAGAAGACCGTGTTCGTGAACGTGTCTGTGTCCGTGTGCCAAATACACGCGTTTTCGGGAATTGAGATTCCATATCCTATTATGTGACGACGGCGCGGTGCCAGACGCGCAAATTCTGCCGTTACACTCGCAGTCTCGGCCGATACATGCTGAGCGCAGTAAACTGTTTGTTTTTACATTTTAAATGTTGGACACTTACACAAAGCAATGAAGGACTTTATACACGAAAAACTTAACGTCCCTAAGGCGACACATTTAAGCTGTCCAATAAAATCACATGAAAACATAAATGTTGCGTAGAAACTGATAACGTTTGTAAATTAATATCACACTAGTAACGAGATCAAATCACGTGAGAAAGCAACCGTTGCTATACATTTTGAAATGAGATGCTGGACGAGACGCTACCTAAAATGCCTTAACCCCATGGAAAGAGATTCCTTACGTTAATTACGAAACTGGCTGTTGTGTGACCATTGCTCATATTTCCATGAATTCAAACGTTGCTATGCAACGTAAAATTACGTTACAGACCTTTGCTTTGACTGGAGTTGAGATGCGAAACAGGGTATTCCCACTAAGCGGAACTGAACTTGCTTTGTTACGTCATTTGTTTGTCGGTTCCTATCCCTGCAAAAAATACAATTTGGAACCATTGGAACCGATGTTTATGTAGAAGTGATCTTTTTGCCTGAACAGAGAACAAGTAGCAAGTTTAAAGAAAACTGGTTAATGGAGTAATATGGCAAGACATCACCATAATGCCGAAAAGTAGGTTAATTCAAGGTTCCGACTTCGCGTCAACAATGTGTCAGACGTCACAATGCTGCAGTTAAAGATTGGCGGAAAATGCATTGGTTTACATAGGTGTTTTTCAATAAAACGTGCAGTAAATCATTTTGTGGGAAATTTTTGTTGTTTAGTCGTACGCACTAACAAAATACACAACAGATAAGCCTTAGTGTCCGTCCGCTGTCAGTTTCCATACGATCAAGACTTGTTCGCCGCAGTAAAAACGCACACAGCAGCTAAAGTTGCTGCCAGGCGCGCTAATTGCCGTTACCGTATTTACTCGATTGTAAGCCGCGGCTTATAAAGTTTTTTAACCTACCGTTTGTGCGGCTTACAATCGAGGGCGGCTTATATTCGAGGGCGGTTACATTATTTAATGTCACGCCGATATTTTGTCTTCGCTCTGTTTTTTAATGAAATTTACCATCAACTCGCTTCATCGTACCAATACGTTTTATCTCCCAAGATTGTCTGCGTATCTCACAATTTTAAACTACAGATTTGTTGACTATTATTGTTGTAGGGCACCTCAGTTTGTCTTTAACATTAACGTGCGGCTTACATTCGAGGGCGGCTTACAATCGAGTAAATACGGTAATTTAAGATGTTTTTCTTCGCCTAAGCAGAAATTTTTGGTGCTTGGAATACTTATATTCTTCGAAAATTTCTGCTTTGCCTAAACATAAAATGAAAAAACAAAAACCATAAAAAAATTTAGGTCTGCGCTATACATGTTTTAGTAAAAAACTTGTATCTAAAGCAATGCATTCTCAGTCAATCTTTTTCCTGCTGCATTGTAATGTCAGACCCATTGTTGATGTGAATTCGAAACCACCAATTGTATAAGTTTCTTCAAAGAAATGTTTTACTATTTAATGCAGCTTGTTGCAAATATAAGGTTTGCTACAGTTGAAACTTTCTGCTTTTTCAAAAATGAAATTCGTACATATCTGCCAGATTTGAAGAAAAGGGCCTTTCACACTTTTGCATAGTATTGGTAATCCTGACAAAAAAAATACCCAATATACATTAACACAAAAAACTGTTTGCTGATCTGTGCACTGTCTGTGCAATCAACAGTCATGCATAAAAATACCTCTGATCAAATCGTAGACTTTCCAATCTGGCATAGCCGTGTTTTCAAATTATGAAAGTTTTCTCAAAAAAAGTGCAAAACTTTTTCTTTACTGATTATTTAAATGTTGACAAATTAATTATTGGTGCATGTAACTAAAACAAATGCTTAATAATCTCTAGTTGTTATTGTTTATGATGTGTAATGCAGAGATGTTGTCATTCCTGCTGATGACCAACATGTTGCTCGTTTTCTTCTCAAAAACAAACCAGCTCGGTTCAAGTTAATTGGTGCTTTCAACGACTTTGCATTTGTTACGATAAATAGTAATGAACAACAAGAAATGCAATATTGCTTTTCTCCATTAAAGGTACCAGATTTTTTAGGTTTTGTAGTGTGTATTTTATTTAGCAAATATAGATCTTAATTCAACACAGAAATGTTTCATGCTAACGTATGACAAGATTGGATCTTCGCACTGCTTCCCGATTCAATGATTTACATCTTTACCATGCTTATTAATCCCAAGAAACATTTTTGCAGGGAAAAACCAAGATAGCACCAAACTATTTTTATCAGCGATGCAAACAAAGTCTTGCACACTTTTTGGATTCATACACAACAGTGAAAAAAACATTTCCTCGAGAATCTATTGAGAAAATGGATCCTTCATTTTTTGATGATGCTGATTCAAGATTGTTTATTCGTTGGTACCAAAATGCCAATCATGTGATTGTATTGCACATGATTGGAGAAAAAAACATTGTTTCACAAAAACTGGAATACATAAAAAACAGTTTGGATAGTATTGGGTATGCTTTAGAACGCAATGAATATATTTTGCCAACATTAAATAATTTTTTAATTATCTCTAGTTCATCTTCTGTAAGATTGGCTACTGTTAAAATTCCTGCCAAAGACATACATGTGGCCATGTTTGTTAAAAATTCTCATCAACATATCAGCAAATTAAAAGAATGCATGAAACATTTAGGTACCATTTGCATTAAAATCAAAGCCAAACATGATATTGAGTATCAGATCTCATCAGAGGCAAAAGTAAGTATTTATCCAAACCAAACTAAAATTTATGTTTATCCATACCAGATTTTACAATTTGAAGAGTAAATTGTTTATTTGCTGTATGATTAATACTATCAAAAATTAAAATTTGTATTTTATCATTTGCATTTTTTTTTTTAAAAAAACCTGCAATTCCAGTAAGTACGATTTAGGCATCAACATTGACAACAAACTAATAAATTTAAATTGGTTGTATTGATTTACTGCAATTTGGTAAAATGTGCAATGTTTTTAACATGCATGTATTATGAGTAAACGTTGGCAAAAAACAAACATACATTTCTACTTCTTTAAATACATCCAGAATGGAATGGAACAGTCAATGTTTGAAACTTTGTGTGAGACCATTATTTCAAAGTTTGAAGATAATTTCAAAACTGAAAAAATTACATTTGCTTCTGGTACTATTGCTAAATCAAAGGTTGGGCCAGAGTTTTATTCCAACAAAGATCGAGAAATATTTGAACGGTGGTATAAGGAAAATGACCATGTTATTCTCAGTGGGCCTACTGAGAAGGTGCAGGGGCGGTTACAAGAAATAAAAAGAATGTTGGGTCAACCCATAACAAGGTATGTCATCATTGTAAAACTGATGAATAATTACTATTTGGTCACATGCCACACCTTTTTCTGTTTTTTTACAAGCAATTTTGAAAACATGCTAAAAATTGTGTTGAAGATGTTGAATCAAAAAAAGTAGAAATTGAAAGCACTGTGTCACAATATAAAATGTTAAGTATTGCTTCTATTTTTTTTGCTGCTGCTGCCAGGCATAGTAGTAATGGGAATTGGTCTTCATACAGAAGAGCAATTCCCATTAGTTAAGTATTGTGTTCAATTGGTTCCTTTGTTAGGTTAAAAATGGATTAAACCATATTCAACAAACTTTGACATTTTTATTAACAAACAGTTAAAATTCCTTTTCTTTCCCACAACAGCAACATGGATACAAACGAAGATACAAATGAACACTGTAAGAAGGATGAGTGCAAGTATGTATTTTCACTTATCATGCAAAAATGGGTTCTTAACTTTTTTACTGTCACTGCACCACTTTGTTTTTTCACTGTCTACACACATTACCATGAGTGTATCCCTTTATGTTAAAGATAATTTTTCCTGTTTTTTTGTCCTGTAACCTTATCATGTCGTTCATCAAACACAATAACATGCAATTATTATTTCTGTGAAAATGTCTTTGGTAACCAAGTAATTTTGTAATTCTTGAAATCTTTTCTCCAACAAACAAACTCTTAGTTGGAAACTGATTTAGTATGAGGGAAGATGGGACTTCACTAGTTAATGGGTTAATGTGCTTGGCGTAGTTAGTAGTGATGCACCGGAACAGTATTTTTTTATTTTGCTGAAATGGAATATTCTGCACAAGTTGCCGAAAAAACTGAAACTAATTTTAGTATTCATCTCATTAAATGCATTAAATTTAAATAAAGCATGTACTGAATGGGATGTACTACTATCATGCAAACTTTTATCGGTACTAAAAAAACCTTGAATGTTGTACCAACTGTGTAAAGTATTTTTCATCACTGCTTTGACCATAAAAATAAAACAAACATATATATACCTTTCAAACTGTTTAAACAGTACTAACACATGTTAATCTATGTGTGTATGCATATCAGCGATACATGCAGTAAAATAAGTTTCGGTTTGTCGAATTTATTCGTTTAAAACTAAGGTTTTCACAATTATTCATTTTCCACCAGATAAATTTAGCCAATTGAACTTTCCGTACATCCCTATTAATTGGGGTATTACTTGAAATAGTGCATGCCGGTTTGTTATTATACACTTGTTAAGGTTGCTTGTGAAATGTGAAATCCTAAAGCGAACCAACAAAAAATTTTCTGGAAAAGTGAAAATTAGCTGCTTTGAAGACGATGAAAGGCTTCTTTTCAATGGATCAGCAGAAGACATCCAAGAAGCTAAAGATTACATGGATAACCTTAAAGTTAGTTAACCATCATTAAAAAGTGTCGAGAATATAAATTACAGCAGTCCACATCCTCACAGAAAGACCTGTTATCAGCAATTCCGAACATAGTTAAACAGAAAATAACTTTCCTGGAGGAAATGTTGACAAACCATGTGCTCTATTCAGAGGAATTGATTAAAAAAACTTTTGAACACCTCCGTGTTAAAGGTAGTGTTATCTTTAATATTTTGTTTAATTTTTTGCATTTACATTTTTACAATATCTGAAACATTTTGTAGACAACAATCTGAGACATTTTTTTGAAACACTTGGTTCCTCAGAAAAATAAAAGTTTGTTTTCTTGGAATCTCCTGTTGTCTTTATGGCTCACAAAGACTTAGTAACAGATATTTTTAACAACTCCTGTAAATAATAAAGTAGCTTAAACAAACGATTATTTACAGAAGTTGGTTTCTGAGAAAGGTCCATTTTGATTATTTTTTTTTCACTAATTGCAAAAAAATGTGGATTTTATATTGACTAATTTTGTTTTGACTGCAGTAAATGTCTTTCCATGTTTTATGAATTCAACGAAAATTAAGTTGTAGACATTTTACATGTGAAACAAAAATTATATTGTAGTTTTATAACTGAAGCAACATACAGTACTGTATCAGTTTGTGAAGTATTTGTTGTTCTTTTTATCTGTTTGTTTAAAATTACTTACTTTTCATAGGGGTTGTGATCTTTGAAAATGGGTTAAAATTAGTTACTTTGAGTGACTCCCACTTTGAAACTGGTTGTAAAGCATTGGAAGAAATGATCCAATGTTTGGAAACAAATATTTCTGTAACACTGCCACATTCTGCACTGCAAGGTGGTGACTGGAAATGTTTTACTCAAAAACTTTCATTGCAGCATCTTCATGTGATTGTTGAGGTACAATTTGCAAAAAGATTATTGACTTAATAGGATGTTATATAATTACGATTCTAGAATCACAAAATCTACACACTAGGATTTGCAGAGAAAATGCTGAATGCTGATTTTGTGGAGTCAACTGTTCGTAATCTCAACAAAGTTATTGAGAAAGTGCTTAAAACATCAGCAGTGTTTGGATGCAATTCTGCCCAAGCTAAAATGATATTTGATCGCATATCTAGGGATCACAAATATCCAGTAACAATTACCATGAAAATTGTTTCAAATGGGATTGAAATAATGGGACCAACTTCAGATGTCAAGTCAGGTAATTTTTGAAAGCAAACTTTGTTTGTAGGACAATACAGGTTTCTATAGTTTATTTATTAAATATTGCTCTGAATAATGTAGTTTTTTGAAAGTGTTAGATTAAAATGGTGACACTTTTGTCTTGCAAAACAGTAAGATGAAATTCATCGCACTAATAACTGTATGTACATTAAATGTGTGTTAGCTTTACCATTGGTTTAATTTTTTAGCAATGTCAAAACTTGACCAAATATCATGGCAAGAAAAGCAGTTAACATTTAAGGCAGCAAACTTATCAGATTACCTTGAAACAAAGGAGTGGAAAAGTGTTGTTAACCATCTTTATAAAGAATACAGCACTATTGTTCAGGTTTTTATGCTTTATATTCTTGTTAGCATTTCTTCGTCAACTATTTGAATAATAAACTACCAAATGCAGTATAATATTTCCTTGATGACATTTTGCACTTAATTTATAGACCACTCTATCTTCAATGCCACTGGAAGAGTCTTCACTGAGTTGTGATAAACCTGGGTAAGTAAACCATGTACTATTTTGCATTTTTTACATTATTTACTATGCTTTGCATTTAAAGATATTATTTTCGAATAATGCAATATTGAAACTGATGAATTATAGCATTTATAAAATAAAATATATGTCAACAGTAGAAAAAATTTACTTTAATTTACTTGCCGCACATACACAATACAAAATAAAAATTTAAATTTTAGATCAAGTCACATAAATGATACTGGCGATTCAGAGACCTGGTATGGCACTGTAAATGTTCAAGTGATGCATGGTGACATAACACAACAAAAAACCGATGCCATTGTTAATGGTTGTGTTGCCAACTTTGACCTGAGTCAAGGTAAATATGGAAACAAAAGCACATTGACTGACTTTATAGTTGCGTTGCTGGTATATTGACTATTTCTGATATGACAACTTTTTCTGTAACCTGCAGGTCATTTATCACCTTATATTTTGAAATGTGCTGGATTGCAAATGCAATTCGACATCAATACAAAGCCAGTTTTTGATTCCCTTTCATGCAAAGTAACTAAAAGTTACAATCTTTCATGCAACTATGTCATACATGTTGTCACTCCAAATACAGAAGTTGAATTGGTGAGACGAATAAATAAAGTTCTTGATATAGCAGAAAAGCTTCAATATAAATCTATTGCCCTACCAACCTTAGGATCAGGTAGAATCGAGTTTTCACTGTAATAGTTGAATTTGATTTCATATTAAGTGTTTTTAGGTGGAATTGGTCTGCCAATAAAGAAAGTTTCAAAATCATTTGCCAAAGCATTTGAAGAATTTGCTGCATGTGACCCGAAATATGTTAAATTGATCAAACTTGTTGTTTTTGAAAAGTCAATTTTGCAAACATTTGCACAAGCAATTGAGAAACAGGGTATTTGGTTCTGTTTAGGCTGTTGTGCTAAAAGAATTATTATATATGCCATAACTTTTTCTTTCAATTAAGTAACTGGAAATAGAAAAATGCAACAGCACCCAAATGTAGCTGAGATTCTTTCAAAAAGACTAAGTTGCATGGAGTCCAATTTGCAAACTGTTGATGTGTTTTTAACTACTGACAGAAGGGACAACCTAAATAAAGTTAGTATCATGAGTCCTTTTTCTTGTACATAGAGCACTTAGTTTTATGTGTTCGTATAATTTCATGTCAGAAACAAGCAAGAAATATCACAGGTTGCAACTTTAATTGACTATTTTGTCCTTTTTACCTTGTTAATTGGCACTGCTCAGTTGTTTATGAGTTTATGTACTACTTGTATTTTATATGTGTCACTTTGCAGTCAGAGTTAACTTTGCTCGTTTTTGTTTATGTAACATTCATTGTGAGGCTGCTAAAAATGAACTTGTAAATTTAGGGTTTAATGTATCCTGTGTTTGGGTCTGGCCATTCTTTTAAAGTTTAACTAAATAATTGTCTGCACACAATTCTTACCCTTAATTAGTTTTATTTATTTAAGTTTAAATGCACATCAATATTTGTGTAAATTTTATTTAGGCTGTAGAACATGTTCAGTCTAGCATGGAGAGTCAACAACATATAATTCCTGACAATTTGGTAATGAGTGATGATGGTCTAATTGATATAGTAGATGAGGCACTGAAAACCAAGTCTTACCTTAAAATTGAGAAAAGGTAATTAGCCTATTCTGATTCATCCATTAATAAAAGGAAAACTAATTAACCAACTTTTTTAGTTTCCTAATTTTGCCTGAGTTCTAGATGGTAAAATCAACTTGAAATTATTTTGTCCGTGCTGTCACTGAAAAAGTATGTACTCAATTTTGGTAATATTATCTGCATTTTAGAAAAATAACTTTACATGATCCCATGCACTCCACCAAGTTGAAGGAGTATCTTTCTAATGCATTTTCTGATCTCAAAGCTGGAAACCTGCTGGCAAAAAGTTGTGTTTGGCAGTATAAAATAAATGATACCACCATGGATTTACCAATGTCCAAAAATCTAGTGCTCGAAAATGAGTACAAGGTACTAAAAGTTTGTATAATTTGAATGCCTTTAATACAGTGTCGTGCCCTGTGCAGAAAAATTCCAGCTCAAGTTGTAACATACAACTTTATGGCATGAAAACTCTTGTGAACTTTCAAACAAGGCAAATATTGATTGGCAAAACATGTTATGAGTTGGTCCGCTTGCCTTTTCAAGGAGGTTAGTTGTAATTTTTTAATTATACTAATATTGGGCTAACCCACTGCAATGTCCCATAAATAACATGTAGTTTACATTTTACTTGATGCACAAGTTTATATTTATTGTATTGCAACATATTGTCATGTAACTGGTTGTTTCTCGCAGAACTTCCAGAAAACTGGGAAAAAAGTTCTGGTAAACGTAAAATTAGATTGTCTTCTGGATCAGATGACAAGGAATACCAACATGTAATAAACATGTTCAAAAAAAGCAACCCTTTCCACAGATCTGTTTTAAAGGTTAAGTAATTATTTAAATTTTGATATAATTTATTGCTTTTTTATAAACAGATAGCATATGTGTATATATTAAACGCCCATTCACCTTGGGCCTTTTTTGTAAAGCACTGCTTTTTCAAACTGTTGGTTTAAGAAACAAGTAAAAGTTTAGGTGACCTTTTGTGGTAAAATTTATATTTTTTGTATTGTGGCAAGTTTTGCCAGAAGAGTCACCCTCAACATAAGATACTTAAATGTTTAATTCCTGAATATTTGACATTCTGACACATAATATTTTTAGATTGAAAGAGTACAGAACATTGGTTTGTATCGTCAATTTAAAATAAAAGAGGAAGAGGTCCGAACCAACATGTCAAATTTAAGCTGCTCTGTAGTACGTGAACTATTTCATGGAACCTCATGTGCAGATACAAAAAAAATTATTGATGTAGGCTTTGATCGAAGTTTTGCTGGAAAAAATGGTAAACTTCATATACTACACATATGTAACCTAATATTTCAAAATGTTTGTGAGATAATCAGTCAAATAAAATCACTTAGATTGGTTGGTTGACATTATTGAACATACTTTTTGCTTAAGATTGTTATAATAAGTTGAAGGCCTGCTAATATATCAAATAATTTTTTTATTTTACAGATACATTTTGTGGTCGTGGTGTTTATTTTGCTGTGAAATCTTCTTCCTCTGTATGTTGCTGCACACCAGATTCCGAAGGGCAAAAATCAATCTTTCTGGCCAAAGTAGTAACTGGTGAATACTGCAAGGGAGACTCAACTATGAAAACTCCTCCTCAAAAAAACAGTCAAAGGAAGTTTGATAGTACAGTTGATAATGCTGATAGTCCTGAGATTTTTGTTGTGTACAAAGATTCAATTGTGTATCCTACATATCTAATAACTTTTATTTAACTGTTTTAGGCATTTTTGGAAAGAGAGAACCAATCAATAAAAATTTGGCTTAAATCTGAAATAATTACGCTTGAACCAACCACTTTAACCCAGTTATATTAAAAAAAAATTGAGGCAAAAGCTAATAAATCATAAAAAGCAACAGAAAAATCACATTGAAAGAGTGTTACTTGTGTCATACTGTTTTTCTTTTTAGTTTTGTGAGTGCTGTGTTTTGTAGTTTGCTTTTTAAACCTAAAGCCTTCCACTATTTGTTCTTTATTTTGATACCTACTTTATAGTGCACTTAAAAATGTACTCCTACTTTACAAGTGCTAAACTTTGATTTTAAGTAGAAGCAAATCCTTTTCTGTGTTTATTTCAAACCCATACAAACAAAATTATTGTACACCTGGAAAAATGCAACCACGTTTCTGGAGGACAATGATTGTGCTATATTGTGAATAAAAATACTTGAGTAGTTTTTGTTGAATTGGGGTGATGCATTTGCTTACAACATTTGCTGTAACTGATTCCTTATTTCCAATAAAAATCACACTTATTGTACAGAATTGCAAAGCATGTAATTTTTAGACATAAGCTGTTGCACTGAAATTTGTTATTTACCAAGAGACAGTCGTGTTATGCGCTATCAGAACAAAATCCAACTACATTTCGGGGAACTAGTGTCTTGTGCCGAAATTCCATGAACAAATGACGATCGTAGTATAACAAAAAAAAGCATGGTCTCTGGTGCTATTCAAGACAAATTGTTTTCATGTCACTTTGTTTATTCTTTGCACATTATATACATATGAGTTACATAGCCTTGTCGAAAACCAAACAAGATATGCTTAAGCAATATGCTCCTGTAAGCCGGTTGTTGAACGGGAAGAAGTCTGCATCATAGCCAAAGAGCCTTGTTCTCCCGCGGCAGTTTCTTTGATCGGCTTTGTCCACGGCATAAGTCTCTTTTTCCTGTCACCAAATGTCATGACAACCATTGTGACATTGATTAGAATGTTGATGTTGGTTACAATCTGGGGAATAATGTTATTCTGTGTGACGACGGCAACATTTACCACCACCACTATAATATCAGAAACAACGCAAACAATGGCCAAATGAAAAGCTCTTCTGATCACCAAGATCAGTCCTTCGGCGTTGCGATTGGGCATCTGCTGCGACATTCGTCGACTGATAGCCGCACGATGCTTCAACAGAGGGTAGGCAAATAGTGTAAGGAGACTAGCATGAAAGAATAGAGTAATTATGGCAAGCGTCAGCCAGTAATAATCTGTAGGGAACGCACTGGATTTCAACTTACAGCCAAACCTGCCTTTATGGTACCATTGTGTGGCGATATATACCACTGGGTTTATCAGAGATATGATAAATAGGATAAAGAGAGCCAAAACGCTAAAATATCGTGTGCAGCACGAAGTCAAATGCAGGGTATGTTTGTTGATGTAAAAAGATCGTTGCCGTAACCACAACACAGCATACACAGATATGAAGATGAAGTTAGTTAAAGTAAAATCCTTCAAAACGTCGCAAAATTGAAGTCCAGTTTGAAGATCAAGAAAACCTTTTCTATTTTTCATTGCTTGATTATAAGAAGCCATGCAACGACACAATGTTGCATAATGATCTGCCAGCACGATCACAAATTAATGACAAATGGTTTCGAGACTTTGTGGCTAATTTATCAAGAAAATGACAAATTTAACGAAACTTGAGGTAATCTCACAAAGAAATTTCCTTTGCAGTTTTGAAAAAATTTACGTAAATGCCACATTTGATCAAACAATCTCCGCTCAATATATTATTGTTTACGGGAATGTAAGGCAGATGTGCCAAATGCTTTTAGCCAGAAGCTTAAGATCCTTCTTTTAAACAGTCCCAAAGCGAACTTTTCTGCGAAAACAACGCACCCAAAAGCGTTCCAATTTGCATGTTTTTGACGTCGGCAAGCGAATACGAAATTTGAAAACGAAATTTGAAAAGCTATCTGCACAGAAGGTTCCTTTTTGTCAATTTTGGCACAATATTTCAAATGCAAAGTTTTTTCATAAACATTTTGACGATGTTTTATCAGTATCCATTATTATTTGTAACTCAGACTGTTTATCGAGTAAAACGTTTTGGTGGTTGGTGAACTAGCCCAAATAAAAATGCCTTTCCCCAAGCTATTACCAAGTAAAAGGTAGATAGTGACTCCATAATAGCGGCTTAGCAATATAGTATAATGATCTGCCAACACGATTTCTAATTTATCAAAGATTTGTGGCTAATTTATCAAAAAGAATATGACAAATTTAACAACGAATGAGGTAATCTTAAAAACGAAGTTTCTGCATTTATTAACGCAAGATTACCTAAATGTAACTTTTAAATAAACAAAATCGGAGCCAGGATGCAGTTCAAATTTAGTTTTGCTGTAGCCTATATAATAAAGCAGCGACAACAAAAACTCCGGGTTTATAATTTTGTGCAAATACTGCAAACATATTTTTACGAGTTACGTTTTGTTTTAACAAAGATTCAGGTAATACATCATAATCAAAATTTTCAAACTGAAAACTTTATTACAAGTTTCAAACAAAATCGATCGAGCTCTGCACAAAAATATATAAAAAAGCATTTTGAAAAAGGCGAGCTTAATACAGTGAAGAGTTATCAGAACCTTTTTTAAAACAATAAATTTGTGTTGAGTGAAAACTGTACAGGACACTCATACTACTTGCTAGCAAGACTACAAGCTTTGTGGCGCTATTGGAAACGAGGTAATAAGACACTGATTTCGCCTAAAGCAAACTGATATAACAGGAATACGCATACCAAAGTACGATCTGGATATAGTTGAAAGACAATATTCGAACCAACAAAAATCTACTGACTATGGGGATTTTTGAATATTTTTGTTTTGTTTGACCAAATCGTTCTGGGACTAACT
Organism: Ascidia mentula; assembly: GCF_947561715.1. Lineage (NCBI taxonomy): Eukaryota > Metazoa > Chordata > Ascidiacea > Phlebobranchia > Ascidiidae > Ascidia > Ascidia mentula. Next base: position 6,129,993 of record NC_138574.1, on the reverse strand, counting down.
ACTACACAGACCCGGATGAAATGACGAAAAATTGTGTTTAACACATTCATTGTTTGCTACTTTCAACCGCAACCTGACGGTTCAAACATTTCACTATTTTGGCAACAGTTTCAAGAATGTTTTCAAAATTGCTTAAAAAATAACACATCTCGATTTGAACTGCTTTTGATCGATCTTGTTGAAGCATTGAACCGTATCGTTGAGCAAAAACTACATGACATTATCGGCCAACTGCATTTTTACCGTGGTTTCATCTTCATCATAATTCGTCCAATCAGGTTCCTCCTCACGAAGCTCGTCGATCTGTTATAATATCACAGTTTTGTTAAATTACAAAAAAACAGCAAGCTTTATCATTCAAACTATTTCTGGCGATAATATTTTAGTTACACTCTGTATAATGGCGTGTAACAAACAAAGCATAAACACGATTTTGCTGTGAAAGGGAGTTTTCTGCTGCTGGTTGTAACTTTCTCGACGATTTTTTTACGTTAAAATATGGAGAAATCCAAGGAAAACAATTTATTGAAAACACGTTAAAAATATGCGATCTAGTTCAAGGGCAACGAAAGGCGGAACTTGAAAACGCAGCTCTGGAACGAAAGGCAGAACTTGAAAGGGTGGCTCTGCAACAGAAGGCAGATTTGGAAAAGGTTGTTTTGGAAGCAGAAAGGCGAAAGTTAAAGGCAAAATACGATTTCCAGGCTGCCGATGCAAAGGCTAGAATATTGAATGAAGAAGTCAATGATCTGACGTCATCGGAAAAGGGGCCCAACCATAGCCAGAGCCCAGAGGTAGAATCGATTTCCTCGGTCCTGGCTGTCGAAGAAGTTCCGACGACGTCTTCTGCTACCCGAGATTGTGCGTCCCATATCCAAAATGGGGAAGTACCACGTGACAACGATAGTCCTCTTGTACGTGCTCCTGTATAGAATATACACCCGGACTTGGAAATGAAAGAGAGCCCAGCTGTATTACCGTGCATCGTAGAGGCAGTTGGAGAAGGCATGAGTATGCCGAAGCCACATGACTTTCTCGGGAAAACCTACGGATTATTGGATGTTTGTACGTTACTTTGAATCGAATCTCGAATGCAAGACTCGAAGTGACGATATGCGCCTGACATTGCTTGTCAATCAATGCAAAGGAAAGGCGAGGTCCCCGATTGAACACAGTTCTGTCTTGGAGACGAAGGAAGGCTATCCAGAGGCAAGAAACATTCTCTACGAGAACATCGGTAAGCCATATAGTCGCTAGAGCCTTCGTAGAAGCGTTGTAAAATAGAATTCAGCGCAGCGAGCCCCCCAGCAGCCAGACCACCAATTCTACAGCCAGGTGCAATGCGATGAAGAACGGCCATTCATCGTACTTTTCGGTTATTCCGGTGAAAATTCGAGCCAATGGTCGAGAGGTCAAGACGTACGCGTTCCTCGACCAGGGATCCGATACAAGTTTTTACGACAAAAGGTTAGCAGATCTACTTTCAATAGACGGAAGTCCGAGACAAGTTACCATGTCCAGCGTCGGAAAAAGGCTCGCAAATTACAGTGGCATCAGCGCAATTTTTCGCGTTTTGTCATCAAATGAAGATGAAGAAATTAATGTGGACAATGCCTTGTCTATTGACGCTATTCCGGTCGAGCCTAATCCAACCCCGAGAAATACGGAATTTCCACGCCTTCAGGGATTAGAATTTCCTCAGTTGTGTAATGGTGAGGTGCTGCTACTTAATGGCACTGACGTTCCGTATGCCCATAGAGTCTTGGAGATGAGAACAGGAAACCGCAAACAACCATTTGCTGCGAGAACACCGCTGTGGTGGTCTCTCGTCGGCCCGTCTATCTGTTATCCTGCCGTTGATAATATTTCAGTTAATTTCCTTAAATGTGAATCATGGAGAGAGGAATTCCAGCAAGAGATCCCCTACGTATGTGAAGGTCGCCTGACAATTTGTGCACTTGCGCACCAGTGTACCTTGGCCACAATATACCCCGTGAAACCACTGCACTCCTGTAGCTCAGTCGGTAGAGCGTTGGGCCTGGTTAGCCCAGGGTCGTGAGTTCAAACCTCACCGGGAGCTTGAATTTTCAGTTCTCGCTCCGACTTGTCGGGAAAAGTGGCTGATCCAGCTTGGCTGCAATGCCTTGGCTGCGTAGCATGTGAACCTTATGATTAAAATACGAGAGCTGAGATCACCAAATATAAAGGGGCCTGCGCAGTGGGGCGATCCTGCCTTGCTATGCAAAAGCATGGTATTACTTCTGCGTTACCTATATTCTATTTGAATAAGTTTGTGTAAGCGATATCAATCTGATTGGTTTGTTGAGTTTTTTTCGATCTGGCTCAAAACTCCGGTAAGCATATTTGTTATTGACATAATATCATTGAATAACTGGGATCATAAATGTACGTTTTCTTCACAGAAGACCGTGTTCGTGAACGTGTCTGTGTCCGTGTGCCAAATACACGCGTTTTCGGGAATTGAGATTCTATCCTATTATGTGACGACGGCGCGGTGCCAGACGCGCAAATTCTGCCATTACACTCGCAGTCTCGATCGGCCGATACATGCTGAGCGCAGTAAACTGTTCGTTTTTACATTTTAAATGTTGGACACTTACACAAAACAATGAAGGACTTTATACACGAGAAACTTAACGTCCCTAAGGCGACACATTTAAGCTGTCCAATAAAATCACATGAAAACATAGATATTGCATAGAAACTGATAACGTTTGTAAATTAATATCACACTAGTAACGAGATCAAATCACGTGAGAAAGCAACCGTTGCTATACATTTTGAAATGAGATGCTGGACGAGACGCTACCTTATGCCTTAACCCCATGGAAAGAGATTCCGTACATTAATTACGAAACTGGCTGTTGTGTGACCATTGTTCATATTTCCATGAATTCAAACGTTGTAAAATTACGTTACAGACCTTTGCTTTGACTGGAGTTGAGATGCGAAACAGGGTATTCCCTCCAAGCGGAACTGAACTTGCTTTGTGACGTCATTTGTTTGTCGGTTCCTCTTTGGTATCCCTGCAAAAAATACAATTTGGCACCATTGGAACCGATGTTTATGTAGAAGTGATCTTTTTGCCTGAACAGAGAACAAGTTGCAAATTTAAAGAAAACTGGTTAATGGAGTAATATGGCAAGACATCATCATAATGCCGAAAAGTAGGTTAATTCAATGTTCCGACTTCGCGTCAACAATGTGTCAAACGTCACAATGCTGCAGTTAAAGATTGGCGGAAAATGCATTGGTTTAGATAGGTGTTTTTCAATAAAACGTGCAGTAAAAAATTTTGTGGGAAATTTTTGTTGTTTGGTCGTACGCACTAACAAAATACACAACAGATAAGCTTTAGTGTCCGTCCGCTGTCAGTTTCCATACGATCAAGACTTGTTCGCCGCAGTAAAAACGCACACAGCAGCTAAAGTTGCTGAGAGGCGCGCTAATTGCCATTAATTTAAGATGTTTTTCTTCGCCTAAGCAGAAATTTTTGGTGCTTGGTATACTTATATTCTTCGAAAATTTCTGCTTTGCCTAAACATAAAATTAAAAAACAAAAATCATAAAAAAATTTAGGTCTTCGCTATACATGTTTTAGTAAAAAACTTGTATCTAAAGCAATGCATTTTCAGTCAATCTTTTTCCTGCTGCATTGTAATGTCAGACCCATTGTTGATGTGAATTCGAAACCATCAATTGTATAAGTTTCTTTAAAGAAGTGTTTTACTATTTAATACAGCTTGTTGCAAATATAAGGTTTGCTACAGTTGAAACTTTCTGCTTTTTCAAAAATGAAATTCATACATATCTGCCAGATTTGAAAAAAGGGCCTTTCACACTTTTGCATAGTTTTATTGGTAATCCTGAAAAAAAAATTAACCAATATGCATTAACACAAAAAACTGTTTGCTGATCTGTGCACTGTCTGTGCAATCAACAGTCATGCATAAAAATACCTCTGATCAAATCGTAGACTTTCCAATCTGGCATAGCCGTGTTTTCAAATTGTGAAAGTTTTCTCAAAAAAAGTACAAAACTTTTTCTTTACTGATTATTTAAATGTTGACAAATTAATTACTGGTGCATGTAACTAAAACAAATGCTTAATAACCTCTAGTTGTTATTGTTTATGATGTGTAATGCAGAGATGTTGTCATTCCTGCTGATGACCAACATGTTGCTCGTTTTCTTCTCAAAAACAAACCAGCTCGGTTCAAGTTAATTGGTGCTTTCAACGACTTTGCATTTGTTACGATAAACAGTAATGAACAACAAGAAATGCAATATTGCTTTTCTCCATTAAAGGTACCAGATTTTTTAGGTTTTGTAGTGTGTATTTTATTTAGCAAATATAGATCTTAATTCAACACAGAAATGTTTCATGCTAACGTATGACAAGATTGGATCTTCGCACTGCTTCCCAATTCAATGATTTACATCTTTACCATGCTTATTAATCCCAAGAAACATTTTTGCAGGGAAAAACCAAGATAGCACCAAACTATTTTTATCAGCGATGCAAACAAAGTCTTGCACACTTTTTGGATTCATACACAACAGTGAAAAAAACTTTTCCTCGAGAATATATTGAGAAAATGGATCCTTCATTTTTTGATGATGCTGATTCAAGATTGTTTATTCGTTGGTACCAAAATGCCAATCATGTGATTGTATGTGGAGAAAAAAACATTGTTTCACAAAAACTGGAATACATAAAAAACAGTTTGGATAGTGTTGGGTATGCTTTAGAAAGCAATGAATATATTTTGCCAACATTAAATAATTTTTTAATTATCTCTAGTTCATCTTCTGTAAGATTGGCTACTGTTAAAGTTCCTGCCAAAGACATAAATGTGGCCATATTTGTTAAAAATTCTCATCAACATATTAACAAATTAAAAGAATGCATGAAACATTTAGGTACCATTTGCATTAAAATCAAAGCCTGAACACAAACTTGACCTTTGTACATGCCAAGTTTGGCCTGGAAGTAAGCAATATGTGGTTACAAAAGTGGAGATATTTCTTCTTAGGTCAAATAAAACAATAATGTATGAAGTTGCTGCCGATGAGAAAACTATAGCAATTTTTATAAAAAAATCTGATAAGCACATGCAAGAGCTCCAGGAAATTTTGGGACCAAATGCTACTATCAACATAAAACAGAAAGATGATGAATTTGTTTATACTTGCTCCACAGACCTGGTTTGATTTTAATAGTTTGGGTGAATAAATGTAAAGTTTTATTGGCAAATGTTTATTTAAAGGTTATGCCAACATTTGAGGATCATTTCAAAACACTTCTTGCAAGGCATTTGGAAAATTACAGCAGTGCAAAACTGTTTTATGATGCTGAAATCCTGGAAAAGTTATACAACACTCATTCTGAGTTTTTTCAACATTCAAAGGACAAAAATTCACTTTATGTTCATTGGTATCGAAATGTGAAGTCACCTCATGTGGTGCTTATTGGGTTGAAACATGATGTTGAATCAAAAAAAGTAGAAATTGAAAGCACTGTGTCACAATATAAAATGTTAAGTATTGCTTTTATTTTTTTTGCTGCTGCCGGGCATAGTAGTTAATGGGAAATGGTCTTCATACAGAAGAGCAGTTCCCATTAGTTAAGTATTGTGTTCAATTGGTTCCTTTGTTAGGTTAAAAATGGATCAAACTTCGACATTTTTATTAACAAACAGTTAAAATTCCTTTTCTTTCCCACAACAGCAACATGGATGCAAACGAAGGTACAAATGAACACTGTAAGAAGGATGAGTGCAAGTATGTATTTTCACTTATCATGCAAAAAGGGGTTCTTAACTTTTTTACTGTCACTGCACCACTTTGTTTTTTCATTGTCTACACACATTACCATGAGTGTATCCCTTTATGTTAAAGATGATTTTTCCTGCTTTTTTGTCCTGTAACCTTCTCATGTTGTTCATCAAACACAATAACATGCAATTATTATTTCTGTGAAAATGTCTTTGGTAACCAAGTAATTTTCTAATTCTTGAAGTCTTTTCTCAAACAAACAAACTCTTAGTTGGAAACTGATTTAACATGAGGGAAGATGGGACTTCACTAGTTAATGGGTTAATGTGCTTGGCGTAGTGAGTAGTGATGCACCGAAACAGTATTTTTTTATTTTGCTGAAACGGAATATTCTGCACAAGTTGCCGAAAAAACTGAAACTAATTTTAGTATTCATCTCATTAAATGCATTAAATTTAAATAAAGCATGTACTGAATGGGATGTACTACTATCATGCAAACTTTTATCGGTACTAAAAAATACCTTGAATGTTGTACCAACTGTGTAAAGTATTTTTCATCACTGCTATGACCATAAAAATAAAACAAACATATATATACCTTTCAAACTGTTTAAACAGTACTAACACATGTTAATCTATGTGTGTATGCGTATCAGCGATACATGCAGTAAAAAAAGTTTCGTTTTGTCGAATTTATTCGTTCAAAACTAAGGTTTTCACAATTATTCATTTTCCACCAGATAAATTCAGCCAATTGAACTTTCTGTGCATCCCTAGTAGTTAGGATATTTCTTGAAATAGTACATGCTGGTTTGGTATTATACACTTGTTAAGGTTGCTTGTGAAATGTGAAATCCTAAAGCGAACCAACAAAAAATTTTCTGGAAAAGTGAAAATTAGCTGCTTTGAAGACGATGAACGGCTTCGTTTCAGTGGATCGGCAGAAGACATCCAAGAAGCTAAAGATTACATGGATAACCTTAAAGTTAGTTAACCATCATTAAAAAGTGTCGAGAATATAAATTACAGCAGTCCACATCCTTACAGAAAGACCTGTTATCAGCAATTCCAAACATAGTTAAACAGAAAATAACTTTCCTGGAGGAAATGTTGACAAACCATATGCTCTATTCAGAGGAATTGATTAAAAAAACTTTTAAAGACCTCCGTGTTAAAGGTAGTGTTATCTTTAATATTTTGTTTAATTTTTTGCATTTACATTGTGACAATATCTGAGACATTTTGTAGACAACAGTCTGAGACATTTTTTTAAAACACTTGGTTTCTCAGAAAAATAAAAGTTTGTTTTCTTGGAATCTCCTGTTGTCTTTATGGCTTACAAAGACTTAGTAACAGATATTTTTAACAACTCCTGTAAATAATAAAGTAGCTTAAACAAACGATTATTTACAGAAGTTGGTTTCTGAGAAAGGTCCATTTTGATTTTTTTTTTTTTTCACTAATTGCAAAAAAATTTGGATTTTAGACTGATTTTGTTTTGACTGCAGTAAATGTTTTTAACCATTTTATGAATTCAACGAAAATTAAGTTGTAGACATTTTACATATGAAACAAAAATTATATTGTAGTTTTATAACTGAAGCAACATACAGTACTGTATCAGTTTGTGAAGTATTTGTTGTTCTTTTTATCTGTTTGTTTAAAAATTACTTACTTTTCATAGGGGTTGTGATCTTTGAAAATGGGTTAAAATTAGTTACTTTGAGTGACTCCCACTTTAAAACTGGTTGTAAAGCATTGGAAGAAATGATCCAATGTTTGGAAACAAATATTCCTGTACCACTGCCATATTCTGTACTGCAAGGTGGTGACTGGAAATGTTTTACTCAAAAACTTTCATTGCGGCATCTTCATGTGATTGTTGAGGTACAATTTGCAAAAAAATTATTGACTTAATAGGATGTTATATAATTGCGATTCTAGAATCACAAAATCTACACACTAGGATTTAATGCTGTTTGTGTGGAGTCAGCTGTTGGTGATCTCAACAAAGTTATTGAGAAAGTGCTTAAAACATCAGCAGTGTTTGGATGCAATTTTACCCAAGCTAAAATGATTTTTCATCGCATAACTAGTGATCACAAATATCCAGTAACAATTACCATGAAAATTGTTTTAAATGGGATTGAAATAATGGGACCAACTTCAGATGTCCAGTCAGGTAATTTTTGAAAGCAAACTTTGTTTAGAACAATACAGGTTTCTATAGTTTATTTATTAAATATCGATCTGATTAATGTAGTTTTTTGAAAGTGTTAGATTTAAAATGGCGACACTTTTGTCTTGCAAAACAGTAAGATGAAATTCATCGCACTAATAACTGTATGTACATTAAATGTGTGTTTGCTTTACCATTGGTTTAATTTTTTAGCAATGTCAAAACTTGACCAAATATCATGGCAAGAAAAGCAGTTAACATTTAAGGCAGCAAACTTATCAGATTACCTTGAAACAAAGGATTGGAAAAGTGCTGTTAACCATCTTTACAAAGAATACAGCACTATTGTTCAGGTTTTTATGCTTCATATTCATGTTAGTATGTCTTTGTCAACTATTTGAATAATGAACTACCAATATGCAGTATAATATTTCCTTGATTACATTTTGCACTTAATTTATAGACCACTCCATCTCCAATGCCACTGGAAGAGTCGTCACTGAGTTCTGATAAACCTGGGTAAGTAAACCATGTACTATTTTGCATTTTTTACATTATTTACTATGCTTTGCATTTAAAGATATTATTTTCGAATAGTGCACTATTGAAACTGATGAATTATAGCATTAAAAAAAATAAAATATATGTCAACAGCAGAAAAAATTTACTTTAATTTACTTGACGCACATACACAATACAAAACAAAAATTTAAATTTTAGATCCTTGCAACAATCAACTTTCAATCGATTTGCAATCACAAGTCACATAAATGATTTTGGCAATTCAGAGACCTGGTATGGCACTGTAAATGTTCAAGTGATGCATGGTGACATAACACAACAAAAAAACGATGCCATTGTTAATGGTTGTGTTGCCAACTTTGACCTGAGTCAAGGTAAATATGGAAACAAAAGCTCATTGACTGACTTTATAGTTGCGTTGCTGGTATATTGACTATTTCTGATATGACAACTTTTTCTGTAACCTGTAGGTCATTTATCACCTTATATTTCGAAATGTGCTGGACCACAAATGCAAATCGACATCAATACAAAGCCAGTTTTTGATTCACGTTCATGCAAAGTAACTAAAAGTTACAATCTTTCATGCAACTATGTCATACATGTTGTCACTCCAAATTCAGAAGTTGAATTGGTGAGACGAATAAAGAAAGTTCTTGATATAGCAGAAAAGCTTCAATATAAATCTATTGCCCTACCAACCTTAGGATCAGGTGGGATCAAGTTTTCACTGTAATAGTTGAATTTGATTTCATATTAAGTGTTTATAGGTGGAATTGGTCTGTCAATTGAGAAAGTTTCAAAATCATTTGCCAAAGCATTTGAAGAATTTGCTGCATGTGACCCGAAATATGTCAAATTGATCAAACTTGTTGTTTTTGAAAAGTCAATTTTGCAAACATTTGCACAAGCAATTGAGAAACAGGGTATTTTGTTCTGTTTAGGCTGTTGTGGTAAAAGAATTATTTTATTTGCCATAACTTTTTCTTTCAATTAAGTAACTGGAAATAGAAAAATGCAACAACACCCAGATGTAGCTGAGATTCTTTCAAAAAGACTAAGTTGCATGGAGTCCAATTTGCAAACTGTTAATGTGTTTTTAACTACTGACAGAAGGGACAACCTAAATAAAGTTAGTATCATGAGTCCTTTTTCTTGTACATAGAGCACTTAGTTTTATGTGTTCGTATAATTTCATGTCAGAAACAAGCAAGAAATATTATAGGTTGCAACTTTAATTGACTATTTTGTCCTTTTTCACTTGTTAACTGGCACTGCTCAGTTGTTTATGAGTTTATGTACTACTTGTATTTTATATATGTCACTTTCCAGTCAGAATTAACTTAGCTTGTTTTTGTTTATGTAACATTCATTGTGAGGCTGCTAAAAATAAACTTGTGAATTTAGGGTTTAAGGCATCCTGTGTTTGGGTCTGGCCATCCTTTTGAAGTTTAACCAAATAATTGTCTGAACACAATTCTTACCCTTAATCAGTTTTATTTATTTAAGTTTAAATTCACATCAATATTTGTGTAAATTTTATTTAGGCTGTAGAACATGTTCAGTCTAGCATGGAGAGTCGACAATATATAATTCCTGACAATTTGGAAATGAGTGATGATGGTCTAATTGATATTGTAGATGAGACACTGAAAACCAAGTCTTACCTTAACATTGAGAAAAGGTTTTTAGCCTATTCTGATTCATCCATTAATAAAAGGACAACTAACTAACCAACTTTTTTAGTTTCCTAATTTTGCCTGAGTTCTAGATGGTAAAATCAACTTGAAATTATTTTGTCCGTGTTGTCACTGAAAAAGTATGTACTCAGTTTTGGTAATATTATCTGTATTTTAGAAAAATAACTTTACATGATCCCATGCACTCCACCACGTTGAAGGAGTATCTTTCTAATGCATTTTCTGATCTCAAAGCTGGAAACCTGCTGGCAAAAAGTTGTGTATGGCAATATAAAATAAATGATACCACCATGGATTTACCAATGTCCAAAAATCTAGTGCTCGAAAATGAGTACAAGGTACTAAAAGTTTGTTTAATTTGAATGCCTTTATTATAGTGTCATGCCCTGTGCAGAAAAATTCAAGCTCAAGTTGTAACATACAACTTTATGGCATGAAAACTCTTGTGAACTTTCAAACAAGGAAAATATTGATTGGCAAAACATATTGTGAGTTGGTCCGCTTGCCTTTTCAAGGAGGTTAGTTGTAATTTTTTAATTATACTGATATTGGGCTAATCCACTGCAATGTCCCATAAATAACATGTAGTTTACATTTTACTTTGTGCACAAGTTTATATTTATTGTATTGCAACATATTGTCATGTAACTGGTTGTTTCTTGCAGAACTTCCAGAAAACTGGGAAAAAAGTTCTGGTAAACTTAAAATTAGATTGTCTTCTGGATCAGATGACAAGGAATACCAACATGTCTTAAACATGTTCAAAAAAAGCAACCCTTCGCACATATATGTTTTGAAGGTTAAGTAATTATTTAAATTTTGATATAATTTATTGCTTTTTTATAAACAGATAGCATATGTGTATATATTAAACGCCCATTATCCTTGGGCCTTTTTTGTAAAGCACTGCTTTTTCAAACTGTTGGTTTAAGAAACAAGTAAAAGTTTAGGTGAACTTTTGTGGTTAAATTTATATTTTTTTGTATTGTGGCAAGTTTTGCCAGAAGAGTCACCCTCAACATAAGATACTTAAATGTTTAATTCCTGAATATTTGATATTCTGACTGATAATATTTTAGATTGAAAGAGTACAGAACATTGGCTTGTATCATCAATTTAAAATAAAAGAGGAAGAGGTCCGAACCAACATGTCAAATTTAAGCTGCTCTGTAGTACGTGAACTATTTCATGGAACCTCATGTGCAGATGCAGAAAAAATTATTGATGAAGGCTTTGATCGAAGTTTTGCTGGAAAAAATGGTAAACTTCATATACTACACATATGTAACATAATATTCAAAATCTTTGTGAGATAATCAGTCAAATAAAATCACTTAGATTGATTGGTTGACGATATTGGACATACATTTTGCTTTAGATTGTTGTAATAAGTTGAAGGCCTTTTTATATATCAATTAAATTGTTAATTTACAGCAACAGCTTATGGTCGTGGTGTTTATTTTGCTGTGAATTCTTCATACTCTGTACGTTACTGCACATCAGATCCTAAAGGGCAAAAATCAATCTTTCTGGCTAAAGTAGTAACTGGTGAATACTGCAAGGGAGACAAAACCATGAAAACTCCTCCTCAAAAAAACAGTCAAAGAAAGTTTGATAGTACAGTTAATAATGCTGATAGTCCTGAGATTTTTCTTGTGTACAAGGATTCAAGTGTGTATCCTACTTATCTAATTACTTTTATTTAACTGTTTTAGGCATTTTTGAAAAGTGAAATCCAATCAATAAAAATTGGGCTTAAATCTGATACAATTACACCTGAACCAACCACTTTAACCCAGTTATATTCAAAAAAAAAAATTGAGACAAGAGCTAGTGAATCATGAAAAGCAAGAGAAAAATCACGTTGAAAGAGTGTTACTTGTGTCATACTGTTTATCTATTTGCTTTTTAAACCTAAAGCCTTCCACTATTTGTTCTTCATTTTGATACCTACTTTATAGTGCACTTAAACATGTATACCTACTTTACAAGTGCAAAAATTTGATTTTAAGTAGAAGCAAATCCTTTTATGCATTTAATTTAAACCCATACAAAATTATTGTACACCTGGAAAAAGGCAACCACTTTTCTGGAGGGCAATGATTGTGTTATATTGTGATTAAAAATACTTGGGTTGTTTTTTGCTTACTACATTTGCTGTAACTGATTCCTTATTTCCCAAAAAAAATTACACTTATTGTACAGAATTGCACAGCATATAATTTTTATACAGAAGCTGTTGCACTGAAAATTGTTGTTTGCTAAGAGACAGTCGTGTGTTATGCGCTATCAGAACAAAATCCAACTACATTTCGGGCAACTAGTGTCTTGTGCGGAAATTCCATGAACAAAAGACGATCGTAGTATAACAAAAAAAAACATGGTCTCTGGTGCTATTCAAGACAAATTGTTTTCATGTCACTTCGTTTATTCTTTGCACATTATATACATATGAGTTACATAGCCTTGTCAAAAACCAAACAAGATATGCTTAAGCAATATGCTCCTGTAAGCCAGTTGTTGAACGGGAAGAAGTCTGCATCATAGCCAAAGAGCCTTGTTCTCCCGCCGCAGTTTCTTTGATCGACTTTGTCCAAGACATAAGTCTCTTTTTCCAGTCACCAAATGTCATGACAACCATTGTGACATTGATTAGAATGTTGATGTTGGTTACAATCTGGGGAATAGTGTTATTCTGTGTGACGACGGCAACGTTTACCACCACCACTATAATATCAGAAACAACGCAAACAATGGCCAAATGAAAAGCTCTTCTGATCACCAAGATCAATCCTTCAGCGTTGCGATTGGGCATCTGCTGCGACATTCGTCGACTGATAGCCGCACGATGCTTCAACAGAGGGTAGGCAAATAGTGTAAGGAGACTAGCATGAAAGAATAGAGTAATTATGGCAAGCGTCAGCCAGTAATAATCTGTAGGGAACGCACTGGATTTCAACTAACAGCCAAACCTGCCTTTATGGTACCATTGTGTGGCGATATATACCACTGGGTTTATCAGAGATAGGATAAAGAGAACCAAAACGCTAAAATATCTTGTGCAGCACGAAGTCAAATGCAGGGTATGTTTGTTGATGTAAAAAGATCGTTGCCGTAACCATAACACAGCATACACAGATATGAAGATGAAGTTAGTAAAAGTAAAATCCACTTTCTTCAATACGTCGCAAAATTGAAGTCCAGTTTGAAGATCAAGAAAAACTTTTCTATTTTCCATTGCTTGACTATAAGAATTTTACACATTCTTGCCTCCTATCCGTCTGTTGTAACAAATACATCAGCAAATATTTAAACTTAGTAAGCATTATGTCTCTTGGTGGTTAGTAAAACAACCACATTTTTTGAAAAACTACCCATTTAATAGCCATGCAACGACACAATGTTGCATAATGATCTGCCAGCACGATCACAAATTAATGACAAATGGTTCCGAGACTTTGTGGCTAATTTATCAAGAAAATAACAAATTTAACGAAACTTGAGGTAATCTCACAAACAAATTTCCTTTGCAGTTTTGAAAAAAATTACGTAAATGCCACATTTGATTAAATAATCTCCGCTCAATATATTAATGCTTACGGGAATGTAAGGCAGATGTGCAGATGCTTTTAGCCAGAAGCTCCAGATCCTTCTTTTAAACAGTCCCAAAAGCGCACTATTCTGCAAAAACAACGAACCCAAAAGCGTTCCAATTTGCATGTTTTTGACGTCGGCAAGCGAACACGAAATTTGAAAACGGAATTTGAAAAGCTAACTGCACAGAAGGTTCCTTTTTGTCAATTTTGGCACAATATTTCAAATGCAAAGCTTTTTCATAAACATTTTGACGATGTTTTGTCAGTATCCATTATTATTTGTAACTCGTGTTTATCGAGTAACACGTTTTGGTGGTTGGTGAACTAGCCCAAATAAAAATGCCTTTCCCCAAGCTATTACCAAGTGAAAGGTAGATAGTGACTCCATAATAGCGGCTTAGCAATATAGTATAATGATCTGCCAACACGATTTTGTAGCGTCTCGTGTTGGTCGTTCAAAAATTCCTTGTAGTACCCGCATTTTGTTTAAAGTCACCGCCAATGTATTCAGCGCATTAATAATATTAAGACAAGTAATCGAACGCTGCTATTTCTAATTTATCAAAGATTTGTGGCTAATTTATTAAAAAGAATATGACAAATTTAACAACGAATGAGGTAATCTTAAAAACGAAGTTTCTGCATTTATCAACGCAAGATTACCTAAATGTAACTTTTAAAAAAACAAAATCGGAGTCAGGATGTAGTTCAAAGTTAGTTTTGCTGTAGCCAATGTAATATAGCGGCGTCAAAAAAACTCCGGGTTTATAATTTTGTGCAAATACTGCAAACGTATTTTTACGAGTTACGTTTTGTTTCAACAAATATTCAGGTAATACATCATAGTCAAAATTTCCAAACTGAAAACTTTATTACAAGTTTCAAACAAAATCGATCGAGCTCTGCACAAAAATATATAAAAAAGCATTTTGAAAAAGGCGAGCTTAATACAGTGAAGAGTTATCAGAACCTTTTTTAAAACAATAAATATGTGTTGAGTGAAAACTGTACAGGACACTCATACTACTTGCTAGCAAGACTACAAGCTTTGTGGCGCTGTTCGAAACGAGGTAATAAGACACTGATTTCGCCTATAGCAAACTGATATAACAGGAATACATATACCAAAGTACGACCTGGATATAGTTGAAAGACAATATTCGAACCAACAAAAATCTACTGACTATGGGGATTTTTGGATATTTTTGTTTTGTTTGACCAAATCGTTCTGGGACTAACTACTACACAGACCCGGATGAAATGACGAAAAATTGTGTTTAACACATTCATTGTTTGCTATTTTCAACCGCAACCTGACGGTTCAAACATTTCACTATTTTGGCAACAGTTTCAAGAATGTTTTCAAAATTGCTTACAAAATAGCACATCACGATTTGAACTGCTTTTGATCGATCTTGTTGAAGCATTGAACCGTATCGTTGAGCAAAAACTCCATGACATTATCGGCCAACTGCATTTTCACCGTGGTTTCATCTTCATCATAATTCGTCCAATCAGGTTCCTCCACACGAAGCTCGTCGATCTGTTATAATATCACAGTTTTGTTAAATTACAAAAAACAGCAAGCTTCATCATTCAAACTATTTCCGGCGATAATATTTTAGTTACACTCTGTATAATGGCGTGTAACAAGCAAAGCATAAACACGATTTTGCTGTAAAAGGGAGTTTTCTGCTGCTGGTTGTAACTTTCACGACGATTTTTTTACCGTGCATCGTAGAGGCAGTTGGAGAAGGCATGAGTATGCCGAAGCCACATGACTTTCTCGGGAAAACCTACGGATTATTGGATGTTTGTACGTTACTTTGAATCGAATCTCGAATGCAAGACTCGAAGTGACGATATGCGCCTGACATTGCTTGTCAAACAATGCAAAGAAAAGGCGAGGTCCCCGATTGAACACTGTTCTGTCTTGGAGACGAAGGAAGGCTATCCAGAGGCAAGAAACATTCTCTACGAGAACTTCGGTAAGCCTTATAGTCGCTAGAGCCTTCGTAGAAGCGTTGTATAATAGAATTCAGCGCAGCGAGCCCCCCAGCAGCCAGACCACCAATTCTACAGCCAGGTGCAATGCGATGAAGAATGGCCATTCATCGTACTTTTCGGTTATTCCGGTGAAAATTCGAGCCAATGGTCGAGAGGTCAAGACGTACGCGTTCCTCGACCAGGGATCCGATACAAGTTTTTACGACAAAAGGTTAGCAGATCTACTTCCAATAGACGGAAGTCCGAAACAAGTTACCATGTCCAGCGTCGGAAAAAGGCTTGCAAATTACAGTGGAATCAGCGCAAGTTTTCGTGTTTTGTCATTAAGTGAAGATGAAGAAATTAATGTGGACAATGCCTTGTCTATTGACGCTATTCCGGTCGAGCCTAATCCAACCCCGAGAAATACGGAATTGGACAGTCTTCCACGCCTTCAGGGATTAGAATTTCCTCAGTTGTGTAATGGTGAGATGCTGCTACTTATTGGCACTGACGTTCCGTATGCCCATAGAGTCTTGGAGATGAGAACAGGAAACCGCAAACAACCATTTGCTGCGAGAACACCGCTGTGGTGGTCTCTCGTCGACCCGTCTATCTGTTATCCTGCCGTAGATAATATTTCAGTTAATTTCCTTAAATGTGAATCATGGAGAGAGGAATTCCAGCAAGAGATCCCCTACGTATGTGAAGGTCGCCTGACAAGTTGTGCGCTTGCGCACCAGTGTACCTTGGCCACAATATACCCCGTGAAACCACTGCACTCCTGTAGCTCAGTCGGTAGAGCGTTGGGCCTGGTTAGCCCAGGGTCATGAGTTCAAACCTCACCGGGAGCTTGATTTTTCAGATCTCGCTCCGACTTGTCGGGAAAAGTGGCTGATCCAGCTTGGCTGCGAGGCCTGTAAACCTTATGATTAAAATACGAGAGCTGAGATCACCAAATATAAAGGGCCTGCGCAGTGGGGCGATCCTGCCTTGCAATGCGAAAGCATGGCATTACTTCTGCGTTACCTATATTCTATTTGAATAAGTTTGTGTAAGCGATATCAATCTGATTGGTTTGTTGAGTTTTTTTCGATCTGGCTCAAAACTCCGGTAAGCATATTTGTTATTGACATAATATCATTGAATACCTGGGATCATAAATGTACGTTTTCTTCACAGAAGACCGTGTTCGTGAACGTGTCTGTGTCCGTGTGCCAAATACACGCGTTTTCGGGAATTGAGATTCTATCCTATTATGTGACGACGGCGAGGTGCCAGACGCGCAAATTCTGCCGTTACACTCGAATTCTCGGCCGATACATGCTGAGCGCAGTAAACTGTTTGTTTTTACATTTTAAATGTTGGACACTTACACAAAACAATGAAGGACTTTATACACGAGAAACTTAACGTCCCTAAGGCGACACATTTAAGCTGTCCAATAAAATCACATGAAAAGACAGATGTTGCGTAGAAACTGATAACGTTTGTAAATTAATATCACACTAGTAACGAGATCAAATCACGTGAGAAAGCAACCGTTGCTATACATTTTGAAATGAGATGCTGGACGAGACGCTACCTAAA
This sequence comes from Ascidia mentula, assembly GCF_947561715.1. NCBI lineage: Eukaryota > Metazoa > Chordata > Ascidiacea > Phlebobranchia > Ascidiidae > Ascidia > Ascidia mentula. Next base: position 6,112,619 of record NC_138574.1, on the reverse strand, counting down.
ATGCCTTAACCCCATGGAAAGAGATTCCGTACGTTAATTACGAAACTGGCTGTTGTGTGACCATTGTTCATATTTCCATGAATTCAAACGTTGCTTTGCAACGTAAAATTACGTTACAGACCTTTGCTTTGACTGGAGTTGAGATGCGAAACAGGGTATTCCCTCCAAGCGGAACTGAACTTGCTTTGTTACGTCATTTGTTTGTCGGTTCCTCTTTGGTATCCCTGCAAAAAATACAATTTGGAACCATTGGAACCGATGTTTATGTAGAAGTGATCTTTTTGCCTGAACAGAGAACAAGTTGCAAGTTTAAAGAAAACTGGTTAATGGAGTAATATGGCAAGACATCACCATAATGCCGAAAAGTAGGTTAATTCATGGTTCCGATTTCGCGTCAACAATGTGTCAGACGTCACCATGCTGCAGTTAAAGATTGGCGGAAAATGCATTGGTTTAGATAGGTGTTTTTCAATAAAACGTGTGTAACGCTGCAGTAAATCATTTTGTGGGAAATTTTTGTTGTTTAGTCGTACGCACTAACAAAATACACAACAGATAAGCTTTAGTGTCCGTCCGCTGTCAGTTTCCATACGATCAAGACTTGTTCGCCGCAGTAAAAACGCACACAGCAGCTAAAGTTGCTGCCAGGCGCGCTAATTGCCGTTACCGTATTTACTCGATTGTAAGCCGCGGCGTACAATCGAGGGCGGCTTATATTCGAGGGCGGCTTAAATTATTTAATGTCACGCCGATATTTTGTCTGCGCTCTGTTTTTTAATGAAATTTACCATCAACTCGCTTCATCGTACCAATACGTTTTATCTCCCAAGATTGTCTGCGTATCTCACAATTTTAAACTACAGATTTGTTGACTATTATTGTTGTAGGGCACCTAAGTTTGTCTTTAACATTAACGTGCGGCTTACATTCGAGGGCGGCTTACAATCGAGTAAATACGGTAATTTAAGATGTTTTTCTTCGCCTAAGGAGAAATTTTTGGTGCTTGGTATACTTATATTCTTCGAAAATTTCTGCTTTGCCTAAACATAAAATGAAAAAACAAAAAACATAAAAAAATTCAGGTATGCGCTATACATGTTTTAGTATCTAAAGCAATGCATTTTCAGTCAATCTTTTTCCTGCTGCATTGTAATGTCAGACCCATTGTTGATGTGAATTCGAAACCATCAATTGTATAAGTTTCTTTAAAGAAGTGTTTTACTATTTAATGCAGCTTGTTGCAAATATAAGGTTTGCTACAGTTGAAACTTTCTGCTTTTTCAAAAATGAAATTCATACATATCTGCTAGATTTGAAAAAAGGGCCTTTCACACTTTTGCATAGTTTTATTGGTAAACCTGAAAAAAAAATTAACCAATATGCATTAAAACAAAAAACTGTTTGCTGATCTGTGCACTGTCTGTGCAATCAACAGTCATGCATAAAAATACCTCTGATCAAATCGTAGACTTTCCAATCTGGCATAGCCGTGTTTTCAAATTATAAAAGTTTTCTCAAAAAAAGTACAAAACTTTTTCTTTACTGATTATTTAAATGTTGACAAATTAATTATTGGTGCATGTAACTAAAACAAATGCTTAATAACCTCTAGTTGTTATTGTTTATGATGTGTAATGCAGAGATGTTGTCATTCCTGCTGATGACCAACATGTTGCTCGTTTTCTTCTCAAAAGCAAACCAGCTCGGTTCAAGTTAATTGGTGCTTTCAACGACTTTGCATTTGTTACAATAAACAGTAATGAACAACAAGAAATGCAATATTGCTTTTCTCCATTAAAGGTACCATATTTTTTAGGTTTTGTAGTGTGTATTTTATTTAGCAAATATAGATCTCAATTCAACACAGAAATGTTTCATGCTAATGTATGACAAGATTGGATCTTCCCACTGCTTCCCGATTCAATGATTTACATCTTTACCATGCTTATTAATCCCAAGAAACATTTTTGCAGGGAAAAACCAAGATAGAACCAAACTATTTTTATCAGCAATGCAAACAAAGTCTTGCACACTTTTTGGATTCATACACAACAGTAAAAAAAACATTTCCTCGAGAATCTATTGAGAAAATGGATCCTTCATTTTTTGATGATGCTGATTCAAGATTGTTTATTCGTTGGTACCAAAATGCCAATCATGTGATTGTATGTGGAGAAAAAAACATTGTTTCACAAAAACTGGAATACATAAAAAACAGTTTGGATAGTGTTGGGTATGCTTTAGAAAGCAATTAATATATTTTGCCAACATTAAATAATTTTTTAATTATCTCTAGTTCATCTTCTGTAAGATTGGCTACTGTTAAAGTTCCTGCCAAAGACATAAATGTGGCCAAGTTTGTTAAAAATTCTCATCAACATATTAGCAAATTAAAATTTCGCTTTATGTTCATTGGTATCAAAATGTGAAGTCACCTCATGTGGTACTTATTGGGTTGAAACATGATGTTGAATCAAAAAAAGTAGAAACTGAAAGCACTGTGTCACAATATAAAATGTTAAGTATTGCTTCTATTTTTTTTGCTGCTGCTGCCAGGCATAGTAGTTAATGGGAATTGGTCTTCATACAGAAGAGCAATTCCCATTAGTTAAGTATTGTGTTCAATTGGTTCCTTTGTTAGGTTAAAAATGGATTAAACCATATTCAACAAACTTTGACATTTTTATTAACAAACAGTTAAAATTCCTTTTCTTTCCCACAACAGCAACATGGATGCAAACGAAGATACAAATGAACACTGTAAGAAGGATGAGTGCAAGTATGTATTTTCACTTATCATGCAAAAATGGGTTCTTAACTTTTTTACTGTCACTGCACCACTTTGTTTTTTCACTGTCTACACACATTACCATGAGTGTATCCCTTTATGTTAAAGATGATTTTTCCTGCTTTTTTGTCCTGTAACCTTATCATGTTGTTCACCAAACACAATAACATGCAATTATTATTTCTGTGAAAATGTCTTTGGTAACCAAGTAATTTTGTAATTCTTGAAATCTTTTCTCAAACAAACAAATTCTTAGTTGGAAACTGATTTAATATGAGGAAAGATGGGACTTCACTAGTTAATGGGTTAATGTGCTTGGCGTAGTTAGTAGTGATGCACCGAAACAGTATTTTTTTATTTTGCTGAAACTGAATATTCTGCACAAGTTGCCGAAAAAACTGAAACTAATTTTAGTATTCATCTCATTAAATGCATTAAATTTAAATAAAGCATGTACTGAATGGGATGTACTACTATCATGCAAACTTTTATTGGTACTAAAAAATACCTTGAATGTTGTACCAACTGTGTAAAGTATTTTTCATCACTGCTATGACCATAAAAATAAAACAAACATATACCTTACAAACTGTTTAAACAGTACTAACACATGTTAATCTATGTGTGTATGCATATCAGCGATATATGCAGTAAAAAAAGTTTCGGTTTGTCGAATTTATTCGTTCAAAACTAAGGTTTTCACAACTATTCATTTTCCACCAGATAAATTCAGCAAATTCAACTTTCCGTGCATCCCTAGTAGTTAGGATATTTCCTGAAATAGTACATGCCGGTTTGTTATTATACACTTGTTAAGGTTGCTTGTGAAATGTGAAATCCTAAAGCGAACCAACAAAAAATTTTCTGGAAAAGTGAAAATTAGCTGCTTTGAAGACGATGAACGGCTTCGTTTCAGTGGATCGGCAGAAGACATTCAAGAAGCTAAAGATTACATGGATAACCTCAAAGTTAGTTAACCATCATTAAAAAGTGTCGAGAATATAAATTACAGCAGTCCACATCCTTACAGAAAGACCTGTTATCAGCAATTCCGAACATAGTTAAACAGAAAATAACTTTCCTGGAGGAAATGTTGACAAACCATATGCTCTATTCAGAGGAATTGATTAAAAAAACTTTTGAACACCTCCGTGTTAAAGGTAGTGTTATCTTTAATATTTTGTTTAATTTTTTGCATTTACATTATGACAATATCTGAGGCATTTTGTAGACAACAATCTGAGACATTTTTTTAAAACACTTGGTTCCTCAGAAAAATAAAAGTTTGTTTTCTTGGATCTCCTGTTGTCTTTATGGCTTACAAAGACTTACTAACAGATATTTTTAACAACTCCTGTAAATAATAAAGTAGCTTAAACAAACGATTATTTACAGAAGTTGGTTTCTGAGAAACGTCCATTTTGATTATTTTTTTTCACTAATTGCAAAAAATGTTGATTTTATATTGACTAATTTTGTTTTGACTGCAGTAAATGTTTTTAAACGTTTTATGAATTCAACGAAAATTAAGTTGTAGACATTTTATATGTGAAACAAAAATTATATTGTAGTTTTATAACTGAAGCAACATACAGTACTGTGTCAGTTTGTGAAGTATTTGTTGTTCTTTTCATCTGTTTGTTTAAAATTACTTACTTTTCATAGGGGTTGTGATCTTTGAAAATGGTTTAAAATTAGTTACTTTGAGTGACTCCCACTTTAAAACTGGTTGTGAAGCATTGGAAGAAATGATCCAATGTTTGGAAACAAATATTCCTGTAACACTGCCACATTCTGTACTGCAAGGTGGTGACTGGAAATGTTTTACTCAAAAACTTTCATTGCGGCATCTTCATGTGATTGTTGAGGTACAATTTGCAAAAAAATTATTGACTTAATAGGATGTTATATAATTGCAATTTCAGAATCACAAAATCCACACACTTGGATTTAATGCTGATTGTGTGGAGTCAGTTGTTGGTGATCTCAACAAAGTTATTGAGAAAGTGCTTAAAACATCAGCAGTGTTTAGATGCAATTCTGCCCAAGCTAAAATGATTTTTGATCGCATAACTAGTGATCACAAATATCCAGTAGCAATTACCATGAAAATTGTTTCAAATGGGATTGAAATAATGGGACCAACTTCAGATGTCAAGTCAGGTAATTTTTGAAAGCAAACTTAACGTTTGTTTGTTGAACAATACAGGTTTCTATAGTTTATTTATTAAATATTGCTCTGAATTATGTAGTTATTTGGAAGTGTTAGATTTAAAATGGCGACACTTTTGTGTTGCAAAACATTAAGATCAGATTCATCGCACTAATAACTGTATGTACATTAAATGTGTGTTAGCTTTACCATTGGTTTAATTTTTTAGCAATGTCAAAACTTGACCAAATATCATGGCAAGAAAAGCAATTTACATTTAAGGCAGCAAACTTATCAGATTACCTTGAAACAAAGGAGTGGAAAAGTGCTGTTAACCATCTTTACAAAGAATACAGCACTATTGTTCAGGTTTTTATGCTTTATATTCATGTTAGTATGTCTTGTCAATTATTTGAATAATAAACTACTAATATGCAGCATAATATTTCCTTGATGACATTTTGCACTTAATTTATAGACCACTCTATCTTCAATGTCACTGGAAGAGTCTTCACTGAGTTCTGATAAACCTGGGTAAGTAAACCATTTAGTGTTTTGCATTTATACATTATTTACTATGCTTTGCATTTAAAGATATTATATTCGAATAGTGCAATATTGAAACTGATGATTTATAGCATTTATAAAATAAAATATATGTCAACAGCAGAAAAAATTTACTTTGATTTACTGGCCGCACAAACACAATACAAAATAAAAATTTTAATTTTAGATCCTTGCAACAATCAACTTTCAATCGATTTGCAATCACAAGTCACATAAATGATATTGGCAATTCAAAGACATGGTTTGGCACTGTAAATGTTCAAGTGATGCATGGTGACATAACACAACAAAAAACCGATGCCATTGTTAATGGTTGTGTTGCCAACTTTGACCTGAGTAAAGGTAAATATGAAAACAAAAGCACATTGATTGACTTTGTAGTTGCGTTACTGGTATATTGACTATTTCTGATATGACAACTTTTTCTGTAACCTGCAGGACATTTATCACCTTATGTTTTGAAATGTGCTGGATTGCAAATGCAAATCGACATCGATAAAAAGCCAGTTTTTGATTCCCTTTCATGCAAAGTGACTAAAAGTTACAATCTATCATGCAACTATGTCATACATGTTGTCACTCCAAATACAGAAGTTGAATTGGTGAAACGAATAAAGAAAGTTCTTGATATAGCAGAAAAGCTTCAATATAAATCTATTGCCCTACCAACCTTAGGATCAGGTAGGATCAAGTTTTCACTGTAATAGTTGAATTTGATTTCATATTAAGTGTTTTTAGGTGGAATTGGTCTGTCAATTGAGAAAGTTTCAAAATCATTTGCCAAAGCATTCGAAGAATTTGCTGCATGTGACCCGAAATATGTCAAATTAATCAAACTTGTAGTTTTTGAAAAGTCAATTTTGCAAACATTTGCACAAGCAATTGAGAAACAGGGTATTTTGTTCTGTTTAGGCTGTTGTAGTAAAAGAATTATTTTATATGCCATAACTTTTTCTTTCAATTAAGTAACTGGAAACAAAAAAATGCAACAACACCCAGATGTAGCTGAGATTCTTTCAAAAAGACTAAGTTGCATGGAGTCCAATTTGCAAACTGTTGATGTGTTTTTAACTACTGACAGAAGGGACAACCTAAATAAAGTTAGTATCATGATACCTTTTTCTTGTACATAGAGCACTTAGTTTTATGTGTTCGTATAATTTCATGTCAGAAACAAGAAAAATTGACTATTTTGTCCTTTTTCACTAGTTAACTGGCACTGCTCAGTTGTTTATGAGTTTATGTACTACTTGTATTTTATACATGTCACTTTGCAGTTAGCTTGTTTTTGTTTTCATTGTGAGGCTGCTAAAAATAAACTTGTAAAATTAGGGTTTAAGGCATCCTGTGTTTGGGTCTGGCCATCCTTTTAAAGTTTAACCAAATAATTGTCTGCACACAATTCTTACCCTTAATCAGTTTTGTTTATTTAAGTTTAAATTCACATCAATATTTGTGTAAATTTTGTTTAGGCTGTAGAACATGTTCAATATAGCATGGAGAGTCAACAATATATAATTCCTGACAATTTGGAAATGAGTTATGATGGTCTAATTGATATAGTAGATGAGGCACTGAAAACCAAGTCTTACCTTAAAATTGAGAAAAGGTAATTAGCCTATTCTGACTCATCCATTAATAAAAGGAAAACTAACTAACCAACTTTTTTAGTTTCCTAATTTTGCCTGAGTTCTAGATGGTAAAATCAACTTAAAATTATTTTGTCCGTGTTGTCACTGAAAAAGTATGCATTCAATTTTGTAATATTATCTGTATTTTAGAAAAATAACTTTACATGATCCCATGCACTCCACCAAGTTGAAGGAGTATCTTTTCAATGCATTTTCTGATCTCAAAGCTGGAAACCTGCTGGCAAAAAGTTGTGTTTGGCAATATAAAATAAATGATACCACCATGGATTTGCCAATGTCCAAAAATCTAGCGCTTGAAAATGAGTACAAGGTACTAAAAGTTTGTTTAATTTGAATGCCTTTATTACAGTGTCATGCCCTGTGCAGAAAAATTCAAGCTCAAATTGTAACATACAACTTTATGGCATGAAAACTCTTGTGAACTTTCAAACAAGGCAAATATTGATTGGCAAAACATATTATGAGTTGGTCCGCTTGCCTTTTCAAGGAGGTTAGTTGTAATTTTTTAATTATACTAATATTGGGCTAATCCACTGCAATGTCCCCTAAATAACATGTAGTTTACATTTTACTTTGTGCACAAGTTTATATTTATTGTATTGCAACATATTGTCACGTAATTGGCTGTTTCTCGCAGAACTTCCAGAAAACTGGGAGAAAAGTTCTGGTAAACTTAAAGTTAATTTGTCTTCTGGATCAGATGACAAGGAATACCAACATGTTTTGAACATGTTCCAAAAAAGCAACCCTCCCCACAGATCTGTTTTGAAGGTTTATTAATTATTTAAATTTTGATATAATTTATTGCTTTTTTTTATAAACAGATAGAATAAGTGTATATATTAAACGCCCATTATCCTTGGACGTTTTTTGTAAAGCACTGCTATTCCAGACTGTTGGTTTAAGAAACAAGAAAAAATTTAGGTGAACTTTTGTAGTTAAATTAATATTTTTTGCATTGTGGCAAGTTTCACCAGAAGAGTAAACCTCAACATAAGATACTTAAATGTTTAATTCCTGAATATTTGACATTCTGACACATAGTATTTTTAGATTGAAAGAGTACAGAATATTGGCTTGTATCGTCAATTTAAAATAAAAGAGGAAGAGGTCCGAACCAACATGTCAAATTTAAGCTGCTCTGTAGCACGTGAACTATTTCATGGAACCTCATGTGCAGATACAAAAAAAATCGTTGATGAAGGCTTTGATCGAAGTTTTGTTGGAAAAAATGGTAAACTTCATATACTACACATATGTAACATAATATTTCAAAATGTTTGTGAGATAATCAGTTAAATAAAATCACTTAGATTGACTGGTTGACATTATTGGACATACTTTTAGCTTAAGATTGTTAAAATAAGTTGAAGGCCTGCTAATATATCAAATAATTTTTTTATTTTACAGATACATTTTATGGTCGTGGTGTTTATTTTGCTGTGAATTCTTCTTACTCTGTACGTTACTGCACACCAGATTCCGAAGGGCAAAAATCAATCTTTCTGGCCAAAGTAGTAACTGGTGAATACTGCAAGGGAGACTCAACCATGAAAACTCCTCCTCAAAAAAACAGTCAAAGGAAGTTTGATAGTACAGTTAATAATGCTGATAGTCCTGAGATTTTTGTTGTGTACAAAGATTCAAATGTGTATCCTACATATCTAATAACTTTTATTTAACTGTTTTAAGCATTTTTGGAAAGAGAGAACCAATCAATAAAAATTTGGCTTAAATATGAAAAGATTACACCTGAACCAACCACTTTAACCCAGTTATATTTAAAAAAATTGAGGCAAAAGCTAATAAATCATAAAAGCAAGAGAAAAATCACGTTGAAATAGTGTTACTTGTGTCATACTGTTTTTCTTTTTAGTTTCGTGAGTGCTGTGTTTTGTAGTTTGCTTTTTAAACCTAAAGCCTTCCACTATTTGTTCTTCATTTTGATACCTACTTTATAGTGCACTTAAACATGTATACCTACTTTACAAGTGCAAAAATTTGATTTTAAGTAGAAGCAAATCCTTTTATGCATTTATTTTAAACCCATACAAAATTATTGTACACCTGGAAAAAGGCAACCACTTTTCTGGAGGACAATGATTGTGCTACATTGTGATTAAAAATACTTGGGTTGTTTTTTGCTTGCTACATTTGCTGTAACTGATTCCTTATTTCCAATAAAAATCACACTTATTGTACAGAATTGCAAAGCATGTAATTTTTAGACAGAAGCTGTTGCACTGAAAATTGTTGTTTGCTAAGAGACAGTCGTGTGGTATGGGCTATCTGAACAAAATCCAACTACATTTCGGGCAACTAGTGTCTTGTGCGGAAATTCCATGAACAAATGACGATCGTAGTATAACAAAAAAAATCATTGTCTCTGGTGCTATTCAAGACAAATTGTTTTCATGTCACTTTGTTTATTCTTTGCACATTATATACATATGAGTTACATAGTCTTGTCGAAAACCAAACAAGATATGCTTAAGCAATATGCTCCTGTAAGCCAGTTGTTGAACGGGAAGAAGTCTGCATCATAGTCAAAGAGCCTTGTTCTCCCGCGGCAGTTTCTTCGATCGGCTTTGTCCACGGCATAAGTCTCTTTTTCCAGTCACCAAATGTCATGACAACCATTGTGACATTGATTAGAATGTTGATGTTGGTTACAATCTGGGGAATAATGTTATTCTGTGTGACGACGGCAACGTTTACCACCACCACTATAATATCAGAAACAACGCAAACAATGGCCAAATGGAAAGCTCTTTTGATCACCAAGATCAGTCCTTCAGCGTTGCGATTGGGCATCTGCTGCGACATGCGTCGACTGATAGCCGCACGATGCTTCAACAGAGGGTAGGCAAATAGTGTAAGGAGACTAGCATGAAAGAATAGAGTAATTATGGCAAGCGTCAGCCAGTGATAATCAGTAGGGAACGCACTGGATTTCAACTTACAGCCAAACCTGCCTTTATGGTACCATTGTGTGGCGATATATACCACTGGGTTTATCAGAGATATGATAAATAGGATAAAGAGAACCAAAACGCTAAAATATCGTGTGCAGCACGAAGTCAAATGCAGGGTATGTTTGTTGATGTAAAAAGATCGTTGCCGTAACCACAACACAGCATACACAGATATGAAGATGAAGTTAGTTAAAGTAAAATCCACTTTCTTCCAAACGTCGCAAAATTGAAGTCCAGTTTGAAGATCAAGAAAACCTTTTCTATTTTCCATTGCTTGACTATAAGAATTTTACACATTCTTGCCTCCTATCCGTCTGTTGTAACAAATACATCAAACTTAGTAGCATTTTAAACTTAGTAAGCATTATGTCTCTTGGTGGTTAGTAAAACAACCTCATTTTTTTGAAAAACGACCCATTTGATAGCCATGCAACGACACAATGTTGCATAATGATCTGCCAGCACGATCACAAATTAATGACAAATGGTTCCGAATATAAAGGGCCTGCGCAGTGGGGCGATCCTGCCTTGCTATGCAAAAGCATGGCATTACTTCTGCGTTACCTATATTCTATTTGAATAAGTTTGTGTAAGCGATATCAATCTGATTGGTTTGTTGAGTTTTTTTCGATCTGGCTCAAAACTCCGGTAAGCATATTTGTTATTGACATAATATCATTGAATACCTGGGATCATAAATGTACGTTTTCTTCACAGAAGACCGTGTTCGTGAACGTGTCTGTGTCCGTGTGCCAAATACACGCGTTTTCGGGAATTGAGATTCTATCCTATTATGTGACGACGGCGCGGTGCCAGACGCGCAAATTCTGCCGTTACACTCGCAGTCTCGGCCGATACATGCTGAGCGCAGTAAACTGTTTGTTTTTACATTTTAAATGTTGGACACTTACACAAAACAATGAAGGACTTTATACACGAGAAACTTAACGTCCCTAAGGCGACACATTTAAGCTGTCCAATAAAATCACATGAAAACACAGATGTTGCGTAGAAACTGATAACGTTTGTAAATTAATATCACACTAGTAACGAGATCAAATCACGTGAGAAAGCAACCGTTGCTATACATTTTGAAATGAGATGCTGGACGAGACGCTACCTAAAATGCCTTAACCCCATGGAAAGAGATTCCGTACGTTAATTACGAAACTGGCTGTTGTGTGACCATTGTTCATATTTCCATGAATTCAAACGTTGCTATGCAACGTAAAATTACGTTACAGACCTTTGCTTTGACTGGAGTTGAGATGCGAAACAGGGTATTCCCTCTAAGCGGAACTGAACTTGCTTTGTTACGTCATTTGTTTGTCGGTTCCTCTTTGGTATCCCTGCAAAAAATACAATTTGGAACCATTGGAACTGATGTTTATGTAGAAGTGATCTTTTTGCCTGAACAGAGAACAAGTTGCAAGTTTAAAGAAAACTGGTTAATGGAGTAATATGGCAAGACATTACCATAATGCCGAAAAGTAGGTTAATTCAAGGTTCCGACTTCGCGTCAACAATGTGTCAGACGTCACAATGCTGCAGTTAAAGATTGGCGGAAAATGCATTGGTTTACATAGGTGTTTTTCAATAAAACGTGCAGTAAATCATTTTGTTGGAAATTTTTGTTGTTTAGTCGTACGCACTAACAAAATACACAACAGATAAGCTTTAGTGTCCGTCCGCTGTCAGTTTCCATACGATCAAGACTTGTTCGCCGCAGTAAAAACGCACACAGCAGCTAAAGTTGCTGCCAGGCGCGCTAATTGCCGTTACCGTATTTACTCGATTGTAAGCCGCGGCTTATAAAGTTTTTTAAACCTACCGTTTGTGCGGCTTACAATCGAGGGCGGCTTATATTCGAGGGCGGCTTAAATTATTTAATGTCACGCCGATATTTTGTCTGCGCTCTGTTTTTTAATGAAATTTACCATCAACTCGCTTCATCGTACCAATACGTTTTATCTCCCAAGATTGTCTGCGTATCTCACAATTTTAAACTACAGATTTGTTGACTATTATTGTTGTAGGGCACCTAAGTTTGTCTTTAACATTAACGTGCGGCTTACATTCGAGGGCGGCTTACAATCGAGTAAATACGGTAATTTAAGATGTTTTTCTTCGCCCAAGCAGAAATTTTTGGTGCTCTTCGAAAATTTCTGCTTTGCCTAAACATAAAATGAAAAAACAAAAACCATAAAAAAATTTAGGTATGCGCTATACATGTTTTAGTAAAAAACTTGTATCTAAAGCAATGCATTCTCAGTCAATCTTTTTCCTGCTGCATTGTAATGTCAGACCCATTGTTGATGTGAATTCGAAACCATCAATTGTATAAGTTTCTTCAAAGAAAAGTTTTACTATTTGATGCAGCTTGTTGCAAATATAAGGTTTGCTACAGTTGAAACTTTGTGCTTTTTCAAAAATGAAATTCATACATATCTGTCAGATTTGAAAAAAAGGGCCTTTCACACTTTTGCATAGTTTTATTGGTAATCCTGACAAAAAAAATAACCAATATCCATTAACACAAAAAACTGTTTGCTGATCTGTGCATTGTCTGTGCAATCAACAGTCATGCATAAAAATACCTCTGATCAAGTCGTAGACTTTCCAATCTGGCATAGCCGTGTTTTCAAATTATGAAAGTTTTCTCAAAAAAAGTACAAAACTTTTTCTTTACTGATTATTTAAATGTTGGTAAATTAATTATTGGTGCATGTAACTAAAACAAATGCTTGATAACCTCTAGTTGTTATTGTTTATGATGTGTAATTCAGAGATGTTGTCATACCTGCTGATGACCAACATGTTGCTCGTTTTCTTCTCAAAAACGAACCAGATCGGTTCAAGTTGAATGGTGCTTTTAAAGACTTAGCATTTGTTACGATAAACAGTAATGAACAACAAGAAATGCAATATTGCTTTTCTCAACTAAAGGTGCCAAATTTTTGGATTTTGTGTGTTTATTGCTTTTGTTTGGAGTATCATTACTTTACATGACATTCCATTGTAATTTACAGGATCTTTCCAATTCATCTCAATTCATAATGATTTACATCTTTACCATGCTTAATAATGCCCAGAAACATTTTTGCAGGGAAAAACCAAGATAGCGCCAAACTATTTTTATCAGCGATGCAAACAAAGTCTTGGACGCTTTTTGGATTCATAGACAACAGAGAAAAAAACATTTCCTCGAGAATCAATTGAGGAAATGGATCCTTCATTTTTTGATGATGCTCATCCAAGATTGTTTATTCGTTGGTACCAAAATGCCAATCATGTGATTGTATGTGGAGAAAAAAACATTGTTTCGCAAAAACTGGAATACATAAAAAACAGTTTGGATAGTGTTGGGTATGCTTTAGAAAGCAATGAATATATTTTGCCAACATTAAATATTTTTTTCATTATCTCTAGTTCATCTTCTGTAAGATTGGCTACTGTTAAAATTCCTGCCAAAGACATAAATGTGGCCATGTTTGTTAAAAATTCTGATCAACATATTAGCAAATTAAAAGAATGCATGAAACATTTAGGAACCATTTGCATCAAAATCAATGACAAATATGATATTGAGTATCAGATCTCATCAGAGGCAAAAGTAAGTATTTATCCAAACCAAACTAACATTTATGCTTGTGGTATGTAAGCAACACTCTTCAAATAATTTTCTTCGCAAAAGAAAATTTTACATTTATATTTATCCATATCAGATTTTACAAACTGAAGAGTAAAAATTAAAATTTGTATTTTATCATTTGCATTTTTTTCAAAAAAAACCTGCAATTCAAGAAAGTACAATTTAGGCATCAACATTGACAACAAACTAAAAAATTTAAATTGGTTCATGGATTGATTTACTGCACTTTGGTAAAATGTGCAATGTTTTTAACACATACATGTATGTAAATTGCAAGTGTAATTGACATTTTATGATCTCAGTAAATTTTTGTCTAATTTAGAATCACTTTCACTTTTGATTGTGTCATATATATTTTTAATTTTCAGAACAAATTCTTCAAAGAAAGTGTATTTCAACATAAATGCAAAGAAATCCTAAGCAAATTTTTGGAAGGATATTGTACCAAAAAACAAAGCTTTGATGAAACATCTTTGGCTAAAGCTAAATCCAACTTTGCTTCATTTTTTGATGATCAAACAACAGAGCAAAGCAAGAAAATATATATTAAATGGTTTCCAACTCAGGTGGTCATTTGTGGTGAAACTGCTGCGGTTGAAAACAAACTCAAAGAAATAACTGAGATTGTAAATTGTCTCACAGGAAAGTAAGTTCATCAAACAAAGATTACTTAATCTTGTATGAAGACTAAACAACTGTGCTTATTTGTTTGATGTGTTCAGTTCACTTTCAAGTCATTCTGCAGAATATGTGAAAATTGCGAATGACAAACATGTTGGGATGTTTATAAAACGAAATACAAAAGCAAAATCCGAGTTACAAACTTTGCTCAAAAGCTTTGCCACATTTACACTCCAGGAAAACACTGATCGACAAATGGAATTCCATTGCCACCCAAATGTGAGTAAAAGTTGGCAAAAACAAATATACATTTCTACTTCTTCAAATACATCCAGAGTGGAATGGAACAGTCAATGTTTGAAACTTTGTGTGAGACCATTATTTCAAAATTTGAAGATAATTTCAAAACTGAAAAAATTACATTTGCTTCTGGTACTATTTCTAAATCAAAGGTTGGGCCAGAGTTTTATTCCAACAAAGATCCAGAAATATTTGAACGGTGGTTTAAGGAAAATGACCATGTTATTCTCAGTGGACCTACTGAGAAGGTGCAGGGGCGGTTACAAGAAATAAAAAGAACATTGGGTGAACCCATAACAAGGTATGTCATCATTGTAAAACTGATGAATAATTACTATTTGGTCACATGCCACACCTTTTCCTGTCTTTTTTTACAAGCAATTTTGAAAACATGCTAAAAATTTAAAAGCATTTTAAACAGTTTTAAAAATGATGATGCAACATAATGTTAACTGAACACAAGCTTGACCTTTGTACATGCCAAGTTTGGCCTGGAAGTAAGTTTTTTGCTGCTGCCAGGCATAGTAGTTAATGGGAATTGGTCTTCATACAGAAGAGCAATTCCCATTAGTTAAGTATTGTGTTCAATTGGTTCCTTTGTTAGGTTAAAAATGGATTAAACCATATTCAACAAACTTTGACATTTTTATTAACAAACAGTTAAAATTCCTTTTCTTTCCCACAACAGCAACATGGATGCAAACGAAGATACAAATGAACACTGTAAGAAGGATGAGTGCAAGTATGTATTTTCACTTATCGTGCAAAAATGGGTTCTTAACTTTTTTACTGTCACTGCACCACTTTGTTTTTTCACTGTCTACACACATTACCATGAGTGTATCCCTTTATGTTAAAGATGATTTTTCCTGCTTTTTTGTCCTGTAACCTTATCATGTTGTTCATCAAACACAATAACATGCAATTATTATTTCTGTGAAAATGTCTTTCTTAACCAAGTCATTTTGTAATTCTTGAAATCTTTTCTCAAACAAACAAACAAACTCTTAGTTGGAAACTGATTTAATTTGAGGAAAGATGGGACTTCACTAGTTAATGGGTTAATGTGCTTTGCGTAGTCAGTAGTGATGCACCGAAACAGTATTTTTTTATTTTGCTGAAACGGAATATTCTGCACAAGTTGCCGAAAAAATTGAAACTGATTTTAGTATTATCTCATTAAATGCATTAAATTTAAATAAAGCAAGTAGTGAATGGGATGTACTACTATCATGCAAACTTTTATCGGCACTTAAAAATACCTTGAATGTTGTACCAACTGTGTAAAGTATTTTTCATCACTGCTATGACCATAAAAATAAAACAAACATATATATACCTTTCAAACTGTTTAAACAGTACTAACACATGTTCTATGTGTGTATGCATATCAGCGATACATGCAGTAAAAAAAGTTTCGGTTTGTCGAATTTATCCGGTCAAAACTAAGGTTTTCACAATTATTCATTTTCCACCAGATAAATTCAGCAAATTGAACTTTCCGTGCATCCCTAGTAGTTAGGATATTTCTTGAAATAGTACATGCCGGTTTGTTATTATACACTTGTTAAGGTTGCTTTTGAAATGTGAAATCCTAAAGCGAACCAACAAAAAATTTTCTGGAAAAGTGAAAATTAGCTGCTTTGAAGACGATGAACGGCTTCGTTTCAGTGGATCGGCAGAAGACATCCAAGAAGCTAAAGATTACATGGATAACCTTAAAGTTAGTTAACCATCATTAAAAAGTGTCGAGAATATAAATTACAGCAGTCCACATCCTTTCAGAAAGACCTGTTATCAGCAATTCCGAACATAGTTACACAAAAAATAACTTTCCTGGAGAAAATGTTGACAAACCATGTGCTCTATTCAAAGGAATTGATTAAAAAAACTTTTGAAGACCTCCGTGTTAAAGGTAGTGTTATCTTTAATATTTTGTTTAATTTTTTGCATTTACATCATGACAATATCTGAGACATTTTTTTAAAACACTTGGTTCCTCAGAAAAATAAAAGTTTGTTTTCTTGGAATCTCCTGTTGTCTTTATGGCTTACAAAGACTTACTAACAGATATTTTTAACAACTCCTGTAAATAATAAAGTAGCTTAAACAAACGATTGTTTACAGAAGTTGGTTTCTGAGAAAGGTCCATTTTGATTATTTTTTTTTCACTAATTGCAAAAAAATGTGGATTTTATATTGACTAATTTTGTTTTGACTGTGGTAAATGTTTTTAACCATTTTATGAATTCAACGAAAATTAAGTTGTAGACATTTTACATGTGAAACAAAAATTATATTGTAGTTTTATAACTGAAGCAACATACAGTACTGTATCAGTTTGTGAAGTATTTGTTGTTCTTTTTATCTGTTTGTTTAAAATTACTTACTTTTCATAGGGGTTGTGATCTTTGAAAATGGGTTAAAATTAGTTACTTTGAGTGACTCCCACTTTAAAACTGGTTGTGAAGCATTGGAAGAAATGATCCAATGTTTGGAAACAAATATTCCTGTAACACTGCCACATTCTGTACTGCAAGGTGGTGACTGGAAACGTTTTACTCAAAAACTTTCATTGCGGCATGTTCATGTGATTGTTGAGGTACAATTTGCAAAAAAATCATTGACTTAATAGGATGTTATATAATTGCGATTCTAGAATCACAAAATCCACACACTTGGATTTAATGCTGATTATGTGGAGTCAACTGTTCGTGATCTCAACAAAGTTATTGAGAAAGTGCTTAAAACATCAGCAGTGTTTGGATGCAATTCTGCCCAAGCTATAATGATATTTGATCGCATAACTAGTGATCACAAATATCCAGTAACAATTACCATGAAAATTGTTTCAAATGGGATTGAAATAATGGGACCAACTTCAGATGTCCAGTCTGGTAATTTTTGAAAGCAAACTTAACGTTTGTTTGTTGAACAATACAGGTTTCTATAGGTATTTATTAAATATCGGTCTGATTAATGTAGTTTTTTGGAAGTGTTAGATTTAAAATGGCGACACTTTTGTCTTGCAAAACATTAAGATGAGATTCATCGCACTAATAACTGTATGTACATTAAATGTGTGTTTCCTTTACCATTGGTTTAAAATTTTTAGCAATGTCAAAACTTGACGAAATTTCATGGCAAGAAAAGCAGTTAACATTTAAGGCATCAAACTTATCAGATTACCTTGAAAAAAAGGAGTGGAAAAGTGCTGTTAACCATCTTTATAAAGAATACAGCACTATTGTTCAGGTTTTTATGCTTCATATTCATGTTAGTATGTCTTTGTCAACTATTTGAATAATGAACTACCAATATGCAGTATAATATTTTCTTGATGACATATTGCACTTAATTTATAGACCACTCTATCTCCAATGCCACTGGCAGAGTCTTCACTGAGTCCTGATAAACCTGGGTAAGTAAACCATTTAGTATTTTGCATTGATACATTATTTACTATACTTTGCATTTATAGATATTATATTCAAATAGTGCATTATTGAAACTGATGAATTTCAGCATTTATAAAATAATTATTTATGTCAATGCAGAAAAAATTTGCCTAATTTACTTGCCACACAAACACAAGGCTAAACAAAAATTTAAATTTTAGATCCTTGCAACAATCAACTTTCAATCAATTTGCAATCACAACTGACATAAATGATATTGGCGATTCAGAGACCTGGTATGGCACTATAAATGTTCAAGTGATACATGGTGACATAACACAACAAAAAACCGATGCCATTGTTAATGGTTGTGTTGCCAGCTTTGACCTGAGTCAAGGTAATATAAAAACAAAAGCACATTGACTGACTTTGTAGTTGCATTGCTGGTATATTGACTATTTCTGATATGACAACTTTTTCTGTAACCTGCAGGTCATTTATCACCTTATATTTTGAAATGTGCTGGATTGCAAATGCAATTCGACATCAATACAAAGCCAGTTTTTGATTTCCTTTCATGCAAAGTAACTAAAAGTTACAATCTTTCATGCAACTATGTCATACATGTTGTCACTCCACATACAGAAGTTAAATTGGTGAAACGAATAAAGAAAGTTCTTGATATAGCAGAAAAGCTTCAATATAAATCTATTGCCCTACCAACCTTAGGATCAGGTAGGATCAAGTTTTCACTGTAATAGTTGAATTTGATTTCATATTAAGTGTTTTTAGGTGAAATTGGTCTGCCAATTGAGAAAGTTTCAAAATCATTTGCCAAAGCATTCGAAGAATTTGCTGCATGTGACCCGAAATATGTCAAATTGATCAAACTTGTTGTTTTTGAAAAGTCAATTTTGCAAACATTTGCACAAGCAATTGAGAAACAGGGTATTTTGTGCTGTTTAGGCCGTTGTGCTAAAAGAATTATTTTATATGCCATAACATTTTCTTTCAATTAAGTAACTGGAAATAGAAAAATGCAACAACACCCAAATGTAGCTGAGATTCTTTCAAAAAGACTAAGTTGCATGGAGTCCAATTTGCAAACTGTTGATGTGTTTTTAACTACTGACAGAAGGGACAACCTAAATAAAGTTAGTATCATGAGTCCTTTTTCTTGTACATACAGCACTTAGTTTTATGTGTTCGTATAATTTCATGTCAGAAACAAGCAAGAAATATTATAGGTTGCAACTTTAATTGACTATTTTGTCCTTTTTAACTTGTTAATTGGCACTGCTCAGTTGTTTATGAGTTTATGTACTACTTGTATTTTATATATGTCACTTTGCAGTGAGAGTTAACTTTGCTTATTTTTGTTTATGTAACATTCATTGTGAGGCTGCTAAAAATAAACTTGTAAATTTAGGGTTTAAGGCATCCTGTGTTTGGGTCTGGCCATCCTTTTAAAGTTTAACCAAATAATTGTCTGCACACAATTCTTACCCTTAATCAGTTTTATTTATTTAAGTTTAAATGCACATCAATATTTGTGTAAATTTTTTTTAGGCTGTAGAACATGTTCAGTCTAGCATGGAGAGTCAACAATATATAATTCCTGACAATTTGGAAATGAGTGATGATGGTCTAATTGATATAGTAGATGAGGCACTGAAAACCAAGTCTTACCTTAAAATTGAGAAAAGGTAATTAGCCTATTCTGATTCATCCATTAATAAAAGGAAAACTAACTAACCAAAGCTGCAGACAGGGTGTGTGGTTCGTCGTCTCTGTTGTTCGGTACCTAGTATAGGGTACCCTGCAGATCGACGTTGACCGAAAGGTACCACAAAGTGGAAACTAGTGTGCCTGCTAGTGTGAAAGCTAGCACAGTGCCACTCAACAGCTGCACTGATGAGACCTTACAGGTCGAAACAGTGCGTGTGCACACCCTGTCTGCAGCTTTGCAATATTATGGCTTTTTTTGCACATATAACTAACCAACTTTTTTAGTTTCCTAATTTTGCCTGAGTTCTAGATGGTAAAATCAACTTAAAATTATTTTGTCCGTGTTGTCACTGAAAAAGTATGCATTCAATTTTGTAATATTATCTGTATTTTAAAAAAATAACTTTACATGATCCCATGCACTCCACCAAGTTGAAGGAGTATCTTTCTAATGCATTTTCTGATCTCACAACTGGAAACCTGCTGGCAAAAAGTTGTGTTTGGCAATATAAAATAAATGATACCACCATGAATTTGCCAACGTCCAAAAATCGAGCGCTTGAAAATGAGTACAAGGTACTAAAAGTTTGTTTAATTTGAATGCCTTTATTGAAGTGTCATGCCTTGCGCAGAAAAATTCCAGCCCCAGTTGTAACATACAACTTTATGGCATGAAAACTCATGTGAACTTTCAAACAAGGCAAATATTAATTGGTAAAAAGTATTATGAGTTGGTCCGCTCGACTTTTCAAGGTTAGTTGCAATTTTTTAATTATACCAATATTAGGCTAATCCACTGCAATGTCCCCCAAATAACATGTAGTTTACATTTTACTTTGTGCGCATGTTTATATTTATTGTATTGCAACATATTGTCATGTAACTGGTTGTTTCTCGCAGAACTTCCAGAAAACTGGGAAAAAAGTTCTGGTAAACGTAAAATTAGATTGTCTTCTGGATCAGATGACAAGGAATACCAACATGTATTAAACATGTTCAAAAAAAGCAACCCTTCCCACAGATCTGTTTTGAAGGTTAAGTAATTATTTAAATTTTGATATAATTTATTGCTTTTTTATAAACAGATAGCATATGTGTATATATTAAACGCCCATTATCCTTAGGCCTTTTTTGTAAAGCACTGCTTTTTCAAACTGTTGGTTTAAGAAACAAGTAAAAGTTTAGGTGAACTTTTGTGGTTAAATTGATATTTTTTTGTATTGTGGCAAGTTTTGCCAGAAGAGTCACCCTGAACATAAGATACTTAAATGTTTAATTCCTGAATATTTGACATTTTGACTGATAATATTTTTAGATTGAAAGAGTAGAAAACAAATACTTGTATAATCAATTTAAAATAAAAGAGGAAGAGGTCCGAACCAACATGTCAAACTTAAGCTGCTCTGTAGTACGTGAACTATTTCATGGAACCTCATGTGCAGATGCAGAAAAAATTATTAATGAAGGCTTTAATCGAAGTTTTGCTGGAAAAAATGGTAAACTTCATATACTACAAATATGTAACATAATATTCATAATGTTTGTGAGATAATCAGTCAAATAAAATCACTTAGATTGGTTGATTGACGATATTAGACATACATTTTGCTTTAGATTGTTGTAATAAGTTGAAGGCCTTTTTATATATCAATTAAATTGTTAATTTACAGGTATAAAGTATGGTCAGGGTGTTTATTTTGCTGTGAATTCTTCATACTCTGTACAGTACTGCACATCAGATCCTAAAGGGCAAAAATCAATCTTTCTGGCTAAAGTAGTAACTGGTGAATACTGCAAGGGAGACGAAACCATGAAAACTCCTCCTCAAAAAAACAGTCAAAGAAAGTTTGATAGTACAGTTGACAATGATGATAGTCCTGAGATTTTTGTTGTGTACAACGATTCAAGTGTGTATCCTACATATCTAATAACCTTCAATTAACTGTTTTAGGCATTTTTGGAAAGTGAAAGCCAATCAATAAAAATTGGGCTTAAATCTGAAACAATTACGCCTGAACCAACCACTTTAACCCAGTTATATTTTTAAAAAAATTCGAGACAAGAGCAAGTAAATCATGAAAAGCAAGAGAAAAATCACGTTGAAAGAGTGTTACTTGTGTCATACTGTTTATCTATTTGCTTTTTAAACCTAAAGCCTTCCACTATTTGTTCTTCATTTTGATACCTACTTTATAGTGCACTTAAACATGTACTCCTACTTTACAAGTGCTAAACTTTGATTTTAAGTAGAAGCAACTCCTTTTCTGTGTTTATTTCAAATCCATACAAACAAAATTATTGTACACCTGTAAAAATGCAACCACTTTTCTGGAGGACAATGATTGTGCTATATTGTGAATAAAAATACTTGAGTAGTTTTTGTTGAATTGGGGTGATGCATTTGCTTACTAGATTTGCTGTAACTGATTCCTTATTTCCAATAAAAATTACACTTAGCCTATTGTACAGAATTGCAAAGCATGTAATTTTTAGACATAAGCTGTTGCACTGAAAGTTGTTATTTACGAAGAGACAGTCGTGTTATGCGCTATCAGAACAAAATCCAACTACATTTCGGGGAACCAGTGTCTTGTGACGAAATTCCATGAACAAAAGACAATCGCGGCAAGACAAAAACATGTTCTCTGGTGCTATGTGTTTTCGTTTATTCTTTGCACATTATGTACATATGAGTTACACAGCTTAATCGAAAACCAAACAAGATATGCTTAAGCAATATGCTCCTGTAAGCCAGTTGTTGAACGGGAAGAAGTCTGCATCATAGCCAAAGAGCTTTGTTCTCCCGCGGCAGTTTCTTTGATCGACTTTGTCCACGGCATAAGTCTCTTTTTCCAGTCACCAAATGTCATGACAACCATTGTGACATTGATTAGAATGTTGATGTTGGTTACAATCTGGGGAATAATGTTAATCTGTGTGACGACGGCAACGTTTACCACCACCACTATAATATCAGAAACAACGCAAACAATGGCCAAATGAAAAGCTCTTCTGATCACCAAGATCAGTCCTTCGGCGTTGCGATTGGGCATCTGCTGCGACATGCGTCGACTGATAGCCGCACGATGCTTCAACAGAGGGTAGGCAAATAGTGTAAGGAGACTAGCATGAAAGAATAGAGTAATTATGGCAAGCGTCAGCCAGTGATAATCAGTAGGGAACGCACTGGATTTCAACTTACAGCCAAACCTGCTTCTTTGGTACCATTGTGTGGCGTCATATACCACTGGGTTTATCAGAGATATGATAAATAGGATAAAGAGAACCAAAATGCTAAAATATCGTGTGCAGCACGAAGTCAAATGCAGGGTATGTTTGTTGATGTAAAAAGATCGTTGCCGTAACCATAACACAGCATACACAGATATGAAGATGAAGTTAGTTAAAGTAAAATCCACTTTCTTCAAAACGTCGCAAAATTGAAGTCCAGTTTGAAGATCAAGAAAAACTTGCAGGGTTTGGGAAAGAAAAGTAATTAAAGCAAAGATGGCGGCAGCCAAAGCACTGACACCCATCAATCTTGCAAACTTTTCATTTGTAGACTTCTTTTGTTTTATTGCTTTAAGCGATGGCTTCCTCTTTTTGTAACATCTCCACTCGTGTAAAGAAAGAACAGTTACAATATAGGCTGCAAAAATCATCGATACGACGGTAACTGTTCCAAGAACCCCCAGACGAACCAAGGAAATTCCAGGCGATGGTACAAATGTTGAGTTGCTTGCTTGCGGGATGGTTGTTTTCGCCATTTCTTTGCTGTCAGATAGTTTTGGGTACAAGAAATTTTTGCTGCGATTTTACAAACTGTTTGCAAACATAAAAATAAACACAGACTAGGAGTTTTAATTGAAATATAGGTGCTTTTCTCAACAAACGTATGTCTTTAAACCTATTTCAACTATGCCTAAATATACTTGTCGCAAAAAGGAATAGCCTAACTGCCAGAGATAAAAATCTTGCGCAAATGTTTACCAGATAGTGACAGTTAATTCGTTATTTGTCGACTTGCGAAATCTGATGTAAGTGGCAAAGCTGCGGATGTGACGAATGAACTTTTCCTGTTGCTACTTTTCTATTTTACATTGCTTGATTATAAGAATTTTACACATTCTTGCCTTCCATCCGTCTGTTGTAACAAATATATCAGCAAATATTTAAACTTAGTAAGCATTATATCTCTTGGTGGTTAGTAAAACAACCACATTTTTTGAAAAACGACCCATTCAATAGCCATGCATCGACACAATGTTGCATAATGATCTGCCAGCACGATCACAAATTAATGACAAATGGTTCCGAGACTTTGTGGCTAATTTATCAAGAAAATGACAAATTTAACGAAACTTGAGGTAATCTTACAAACAAATTTTGCTTTGCAGTTTTTAAAAAAAATACGTAAATGCCACATTTGATCAAACAATCTCCGCTCAATATATTATTGTTTACGGGAATGTAAGGCAGATGTGCCAGATGCATTTTGCCAGAAGCCTCATCCTTCTTTTAAACACTCCCAAAAACGCACTTTTCTACAAAAACAACACACCCAAAAGCGCTCGAATTTGCATGCTTTTGACGTCGGCAAGCGAATACGAAATTTGAAAAATAAATAGCTATCTGCACAGGTTCCTTTTTGTCAATTTTGGTACAATATTTTAAATGGAAGCTTTTTTATAAACACTTCGACGTAACTCAGAAATTTATTGAATAAAACGTTTTGCCGGTTGTGGTGAACTAGCTTAAATAAACGTGCCATTCCCCAAGCATTTACCAAGTAAAGGTCGACAGTGACTCAATAGCAGCGGCGTGGCAATGTTGTAAAATGATCTGCCAACACGATTTCTAATTCATCAAAGCTTTGTGGCTAATTTGTCAAAAAGAAAATGACAAGTTTAACGACGCACGAGGTAATCTTAAAAATGAAGTTTCCGTATTTATTATCTTAAGATTACCTAAATGTAACTTTTAAATAAACAAAATCGGAGCCAGGATGTAGTTCAAGGTTAGTTTTGCTGTAGCCAATGTAATATAGCGGCGTCAAAAAAAACTCCGGGTTTAGAATTTTTGTGCAATATGCTGCAAACGTATTTTTACGAAATGTGCTAAATATTCTTGAGTTACGTTTTGCTTCAACAAAGTTTCAGGTAATACATCATAGTCAAAATTTTCAAACTGAAAACTTTATTACAAGTTTCAAACAAAATCGATCGAGCTCTGCACAAAAATATATAAAAAAGCATTTTGAAAAAGGCGAGCTTAATACAGTGAAGAGTTATCAGAACCTTTCTTAAAACAATAAATTTGTGTTGAGTGAAAACTGTACAGGACACTCATACTACTTACTAGAAAAACTACACAAGCTTTGTGGCGCTGTTCGAAACGAGGTAATAAGACACTGATTTCGCCTATAGCAAACTGATATAACAGGAATACATATACCAAAGTACGACCTGGATATAGTTGAAAGACAATATTCGACCGAACAAAAATCTACTGACTATGGGGATTCGTTTTGTTTGGATATTTTTGTTTTGTTTGATTAAATTGTTCTGGGACAAACTACTAAACAGACCCGGATGAAAATGACGAAAAATAGTTTGCAGAACTTTTGTGTTAAACACATTCATTGTTTGCTACTTCCAACCGCAACCTGACGGTTCAAAATAACGATTTTGGCAACAGTTTCAAGAATGTTTTCAAAATTACTTAAAAAATAGCACATCACGATTTGAACTGCTTTTGATCGATCTTGTTGAAGCATTGAACCGTATCGTTGAGCAAAAACTCCATGACATTATCGGCCAACTGCATTTTCACCGTGGTTTCATCTTCATCATAATTCGTCCAATCAGGTTCCTCCTCACGAAGCTCGTCGATCTGTTATAATATCACAGTTTTGTTAAACTCCCACAAACAGCAAGCTCCATCATTCAAACTATATCTGACGATAATATTTTGGTTACACTTTGTATAATGACATGTAACAAACAACACGATTTTGCTGTAAAAGGGAGTTTTCTGCTGCCGGTTGTAACTATTAGGACGATTTTGTTGCATTAAAATATTGAAAAATGGATGGCAATTTTTTGCCAAAAAAAACAAACAAACAAAACTACGTATGTGGAAAACGGAATTACCAGGAGAAGATCAACGTTGTCTTTCTTTTTCATCGTTCCCCACTTCAACGTTAACTTCGAATCAAGTTTTCTTCTCACACCAGAAAAGTTAAAGAGGTTGTTGATCTCATCAGATACCACAGCCAAAATTTCCTGCAAACAAAAACACAATGTGAATATACACCCGGCTGTTTAGAATAGTGGTTCTCAACCTGTGTCGGTCACGTCTTCCTAACCCATTAGCCTATGCATTAAATTGGAAACAATTAGTTTAGTTTAGTTAATTAACTCTGCATTAGTAATTTTAGTTTTTTAAGATCACATAAATAAAGTCTGTATGAACGATTACTTTTCTAGCTCAACAATTCCAACAATACAGAAGTAGCTATTTCTAGAAGCGTATTACGTATATTTTAGCAAAAAAAAACGATGTATGACATAACAACCAACATACCGAAACGTAATATTACGTCATAATTAGATTTTTTAGGTCTACTCATTTACTCTTATCTTCTTTCTTGATTGTTTTGATTCAGGGCAGCAGAAAAGATGGCGACCGAGTATAAAGAAAATAATCATTGGAGACAGATTCCCACCCTCTGGTTTAGAATAAAGGTTCTACCTTTTTGGTTTTCGGTGGAGCTTTACAAAAGCTTGGTCGTCTCTTTCGTCGCATTTTAATCCACGGTGATTTGGTTTCCGGTTTCACGGTGCTGGAACTTCCCAAAGCTTCTGCCATGAGCTCCCAGACCTGTTTTTTGAAATAAACATTTTACTAATTTCAGTGCAGCGTTGATGAAGATATCTGGGTATTGGTTTTTAACAAGTTATGCATGATGTAAACATCACAAAATATAGGAAATAAGAGTGTTAAGTTCCATAAAACACATGCCGAAAATATTTTAGTAATAACACCACTCCAGTATTCATACTTTCAGTCAGTTTAATATGAGGGGTGCGACCCATTGAATTTAGCGTATTTGCTGTTACAACCGGAAGAATGAAATTATAAAATACACGAAGGTACATATTATCAGAAATGTGGATGTGGTACTGAACGTACGAGCTCGAAAATGCAGGACTTGAAAACACGTGACGCAGACTGAGCGCTCTGTGGTTGATCGGGATCAATAGTTATATCCGTATCTTCCATGTAACTTTCCGGAATTTCAAATGTGTGCATTTCTCCTTTTGAATATTTGTCATGATAAAAATCAATCTGTAAATAGATTAGAAATAAAATGTGTTTCATGCTGGAGGATAAAAAGTTTTGATATTGTTAAACGTAAAAATGGACATAACGTACAATGCTTGATTTTTCTTTAATACTGGCACAATTGTAGGATTTTAATATCAGTATGCAAGGCTACACATAATATATAAAATTCAACCAACCGCTTGATTGACGACATGCATTACGTCATCGCGTTGCGAAGGAACCGCTAGCTTGATTGGAGGAGGACCAAGAATCACGTCCTGCAAATATCACATGGTTACTTACGATGTAAAATAATAATATGACCTGTCATTATTGCTTTCCCGCCCTCAATATAAACAACACTCACCTCAGCTGACCAATCGTCATTCATGCTCACGACGGGCGGGTCCTCTCGCTTTTTAGCTTGGTAAGGTGTAATATACATGTCGTCGTCAAACCATTCCTCAGTCACATCGTCCTATAAGCGGGATATGATTAGCGCCAAGTTACATGTAAGACATTGAAATTATACCTGGCTTGAACCAAATATGGGAGACACGGGTCTTGCGACAGTTGGTTCACGATCCACGTCCTCACTTTCCAAACCAGTGCGTGCTTTTGTTGTTGGCACTTTTGTCTTACTATCAACTTGCAAAATACTTTCAACCTCATTCCCGTTTTCGTGATCGCGCGAAAATGAAACCTGGCCAATGACAAAAAGAGGATTACACACGTGATAAAACTAGATGCTGTGATTGGTTGATTTTACGTAAAAATGTACACGTAAAAATGTTTTTTGTTTCAATTTACTCGCAATGCGATTGTTGACATTAACGACAGATAACACCACAATAATACTATTGCTTCACTACTAAAAAAAACTTCACGAAAACAAAAATGTTACAATACCTCTGCCCACTTCTTTGCTCTTTGCTTTCGAATTTCCAAAACCTTAATTAGTAACAAATAACATGAAGTGAAAACCTGCTTAATCCAACACCACAATAATACGTACCTCGTTGATTGTTTCATTCAGAATGTTGCTGGTTAGTTCATTACTGACGTCACTATGATCATGTTTCACTGACTTCACTTCGTCTTTTACCCCAATTTCCTAAAAATGTTTATTCTTTATGTCAGTTGGCAAGAGTGGGCATTAAACAAACACATAAGTTTTGATTAGAAAGTCTACAGTGAGCAGTATCAGTATCTGGTTTCTTGACTGTGACAGAGTGATGTAAAACTGTTAATACGCCATTTGTAACATCTGATGAAGCGAGTAGTAGCTCGTGCTTTAAAAACTGTTTTTGAAAATCCAGTCTGTTGTAAGTATTGCACTTAAAACCAAATCGATAAAAAAATAAGTCGTAACGTATTAGGTTTCGGAAACGCAAAAGTAATGCCATGCTTACGCACATAGGCGTCGATTTTAACGTTTTGTAAAATATTAAGGGTGACTTTTCCAGGTTTTAGTAATACGCAAATAACATTTCGTCAGTCGTATCGCCCCCAACATTGGTAAACGACGCAAATTCTGTTTCGTGTCACTTTGTTACGTAACAATCCACGAGACACTTGTGTTTGTCCGGATTGTGACGGTGACAATACAGGTCTTTTGAAACTACCTTAACGCATAGCATAATGTATGTGGTAATTTTTAATTTAAACGAAATCCAGGGGTGACAATGCATGCGTTGTCACCCCTGTTTGTTTGTGAGGCATTGTGACATGTCACCCCAGTCACCTCTATATCGACGCATGTGCTTACGCATAGCAAGGCGGGTTTCGGAAACATACACTCTTCCCAACATTACTGCATTTAAACCAGTTTTAAATAAACCGTTACGTTACCTTTTCATCTTGGTCGTCAGTGAGGATTTGTAGAAGATTTCGTGCTGATGGCGTGGGTTCAGAACTATCATTTCGCCGAATTCGTTTTCCACCTTCGGGTAGAACATCAATATTTGAATCCTGCAAAAGGAAAAATTGAGTCGTGTACAAGCGAAATACACTAATATTAGTGAACTACAGACAGTACATACTGCTTCGACCTGTTTCGAGCATTTTGAATCAAATGCCTACGTACAAGTATTGACGCTATGTTTGTCAAAATTATCCCTTAGCATAAAGAGCTAATTACTTTCACACGTTTCAAGCAAGTGCTGATAATTGTATTGCAGAAATGTTCTTCCCGCCTTTTTTATCGTTCTTCATTTCTTCATTTTTAATCTTGCGTTTTGTTGTTTATGCGCCTCAACAAATTACCACGCTGTGTTTTTGCATATTACACCGTTACATCCTGATGAAGGCTGCTGAATAGCAACCGAAACGTTAGCTTTCAACTATTTTTGCCACAGCTGTCTTGTAGTAATTATGACTCAAATTACATCAAATATTCGATTAAAAAAAAAAAAACAAGTAATCGTGCAACGCAATATAGTTAGGAATAGTTAGGAAATGTTAGCTTTTAGCTTATGATATTAGCTTCACCTTTTGTTTGCGACGACGACTCTCCTCCAAATCACGTGACCCGGCAAGGTTGCGTGCCTCGATCGCAACATTCATCGATTCCTACAAAAATATTTATTAGTGAAATTTCTCAGGATCAAAAACGTTTTCCTAATATTTTACCTCAACCAGCGTGTGCAGAATATCCTCACTTATTTTTTCAGCAAGTTGTTTGTTGCTGTGAGATGTTGGAAGAATGCGTTCAGACAGGTCACTGTAAAAAATACTTCGGATGCAAAAATAAATATTTTTTTTCTCGATATTAGGATACCTTTCACTGAGGTCTTGTTTTCTGTAAATCCCAATCCGGGCAGATCCGTCCATTACATCCACACCCATCTCATCTGCTAATAAATAATCAATATATTATTTTGATTGTGATAGAATGAAGTGTGTTGTGTGCAACTAAAGGAGTTTGTTGCCACACACCGTTTATGAATATGTGAATTGCATGACATTTTTTCTCCTTACCATGAGCAAGAGAAGTGTTTTGTGGAGTTGGAGTGTTTGGAGGAGAGGGAGTTGGAGTTGTGGAAGGGGAGGCAACAGGAGTCTTTTCATCCTCATCATCAAAATCAACCACTTCACTTTTCTGTTAAGTTAAAAGAAAAAAATCAGATTGATTTTATGTTGGATGCACATTTAGTCGCATTTATGGTTTAACAACTAAAAGACTGACAAATAAAAACAACTTTTTTGTAAGTTTTTTAATATTAATGTACTACATATTTTAAAAGACCCTTAAACTTTTCTTGCAATCCAAGATAATAGTTTTTATTTACATTCAATGGAGCAGATGCAGAAAGATCAAAAAGAGGAACAGAGACATCGCTTTTGTCTGTTGAATTTTCACTGATATTTTCACTCATTTCATCGTCAGTTGCTGTTGAAGCCTCAAAATCATCAGCATATGTACTGTGTGATGATGTTGGGCTGTCATCCTAAAACACACCAAAAAGAACAAAATTAGATGAATGATCATAGCATTGTGTAGTATAAAAAATTATGCTGTGCACAAACCTTCTGATTTGTCACTTCTGATTTTACAGGAATTGGAATTGAGGACTTAAATTGTGATGAAGATTTCGAAACCTCTTGAGAGACATCTGGTGAAATTTGCTTGGGAGATGGAGTTTTTGAAGGTTTAGGAATCAAGCTTTTAATAGCTGTCGATTTGTCCGGGGTTGTCTGCTTGGAAAGACTGGGCAATGGGGATGTAATGGAAGTTGTGGTTGCTGGGGTTGATTTTGTGCTGAAAAGTTCCAATTTGTTGGGGCGTTCTTGTGCTATCGAGGTGGTTGGACTTGATTCTGTGCTTGAATGAATATGTTTTTCAGAGGGTCGGGTTATGAATGAAAGTGGGTGAATGAGGGGTTTTAAACTGTTGATTGCATCTTCAGGAGAATGCTGTTGATCATCCTCAAAACTCAGAGAGCGAGATGACCTGAAAATACTTACAAGTATATTACACTGTCAAACTTTGTAAACTATTCATAAAGTTGGGAAACAAATTTTAATTTAAAACATACAGATATAGCAAACAACTTTATAATTGTTTTAGATTGTAACTGTCTTCTGCAAAAAGGAGTCACAGTTGGACAATGGAACAAATTAGTTTATCTTAACGAACTTGTAAAGGTTACAAAGCTCACATTAGGGGCTAGAAGCTAAACATCAACAAAATGTTTACCTTCCACTGCTATCAGAATCAGATCGTTGTTTAGTAATAATTGAATTTGGTCCAACTGTCTTTTGTGAACCAGCTCTTGGAGACGCTTCAGGGGACTGTACAGGAATCACATATTTACGTGACCTGTTTGATTGACGTGCTTGATCGCTCTTGCGTGGACTTCGAATTTGTGGTTTTGCCACAACTGTCAGGTTTGTTCCATTTGATCCAGTCACAGTTCCAGATACATCAAGTTCCTGAGTTAGTTCCTGTTTTGTCTTCTTGATTAAAGCGTCATAAGCCTTTAAGGAAAGGAAATTTTTTCAGTGAAATGCTAACTTGTGACAAAATATGCTGTATTGAGATTGGGTTTATGCACAAACCTCTATTTGATTCTTTAAACTAGCTTCCTGAGCCCTCAGGTGCTCCTTGCGTTTCTTTTTTTGTTGCTTTCTTAACTTATCAGCAATCAGTTGTCTTTGCCTTAACTCCTCCTAAACAATAAATAAAAGTATAAGATGCATAAAACACAAAAAATATAACAGGTTCACTCCACAATCACCAATAAAATTGTATGAAAACAATCACTTGTTTTTTTAATTTTTTTGCCACCGGAATAAGTGATATTGACCCATCACCCCAGGTAAGGCGTAAATTTACATTTTATTGAGGTCCACGAGGACAGAGTCACCTAAACTAACATGTTATCATATTCTCATATCATTCGAAGTGCTGCAACTAATTATGTCGTGAGCTTTTTCTGTTGTTAAAGTAAGCATTTCCCAAGACTACTGAATGAACTATTATAAGATTATAAAAAGTTATGAGATATATCTTTAGTAGGTAACATGACTATTTCAACTTTAAAAAATTTGTGCAAGACAGACAGTCCACAAAATGTCCAAATGTAATGACACAAGTACATTACAGTGGTTAAAAAACACATCTCAGACCACACTGGGGGCTCCCCTTAAACAATCTGCCACTAAACTAACTTTAAAAAAAGTTTAAGGCTTCAAATCCCTAAAGTATTAATGGAAGACCAGGAAGCAAATAAAATAATACAAGTGTAAGTTTGTTTTGAATTTTTTTATCATTGTACTTTTCAAGCCACAGTACGGAACTGGGAGTCCATCTACATTAAAAACAAGAGCAAAAATTACCTGCAGTGCATGTACACGACACTCAACATCACTTTGTTCAGTTTCGGATTGTGTTTGTGAGAATGATTCATCAGAACCACTGTCAAAAATCTCCCTCTTTTTTGGAACTCTTACAACTGTTGAGGGTTTCTTGGGACCAAGCAAAGGAGTTGTTGGCCCGGGACTAGAGGAAGTGGAACTGGGCCTGAAAAAAAATGTTTTGAAACAATACTGTGGGTTTTTGCTTTCAGTAGTTACCAAAATTGCAACTTACAGGCTGACTTAACGTTTACATTACATTAAAATAAATGCTGAAAATAGTATTTAACTGACAACCTGAGTTTTGCGAACCACCAACAGCAGCACCAGAATGGACCAAAACTGTAGGGCATTAAATAAACCTAACAGTATTCTTCTTAACTTCTGCTAGGTATCATACCTCATTTAAACACTAAACTGCTGAACCCTTAAATGAAAACAAATAATTTTTTAAACAGATCTGCTGTTTAAAAACTCTTTTAAATACACACTGCCTATCTGTTTACTGTATGTATACATTGTGTCAGCTATTCTGGGGCCATCTGACTAAAACAAATAAAAGTCATAAAGTTTAATGTAAACACATTACATCATCAGCCAAAAACAAAGTTGACCTTAAAATTCAATAGGTAGTGATTTCAACAACCGTAAGCTGCATATTGTAAAGTTAACAGTCTGATTTGTTTCCTTGACAGAGCATTGGCTATACATGACACAAGATACACCTACACATATTTTGAACAACAAATCATGAGACAAATACTTCCTTCTAACTATGAATTGTGAAGAAGTTCACAGTTCAATGGTCTTTAAAGCACACATGCTAACATATTACACTGTGCTAAACATTAAAGCCCATGTCTTGTGCTTAAGCTTAATGCAATCTTACTGTCATGCTAAGATCAAACCATGAAGTTATAAATAGATCATGCAGTAATATGTTTGACATTTGCCATCAGCTGTGGACTGCAACAGACACACAGGCAATATTATTACGTATGTGGTAAGAAGACTTGACAAATAAATGACAAACCAGGGGTGAACACAACTGTTTGCAGAATAATTTGTGAACTTTGCACATCAGTTCACACCTATGCATTAGTCCTGCTGACACTTATTAACCAAGTTACTCTGCCCAGTCACTTTGGTTTTAACCAGAAAATGAAAGTCAGTTGGTTGTATATGTTAAGTGGTGAAAAACAAGTCTGAATTTAGTACAAGTTTAACAAATTTCTTTGAACCTAAACTTACTTGGACAATTTTTTTGCTGCAACCTCCGTATTTGTTGGAGTGGTTTGTGCTTGTTCTGCTTTCATTGCTGTTTTCCCAACACTTTGTGAACTTGATTCAAACGACTGACTGTAGTCATCACCAATCGTTCCTTCACTGGACAAATCTTGAGAACTGCACAACAATAATAGAGAAATTTATGTGTGGTTACAAATTTGAAAAATACATAATGGTGTTATCTTACCCTGGGTGTTTATTATCATCAGGTACTGATGACGAGGTAGTTGTACTTGCATCTTCCACTGCTCCATGCGTTACAACTTCTTCTGCAATCGAGCTTTCTGAAGGAGATACTGATGTTTGTCTTTCTGTGCTTGCTGCTGTATTTTTTTCCTTTTTCTCATCTGTTCAAGTTGGACAGAAAAGTTGTGAAACAAAACAGGTGATATATGATGGAAATAATACTAAAAACATGCTAGATGAGTAAGTATAACTTGTAATTTTCAGACATTTTCAACAACATAATGGTTTGGATTGTTTTATGTATGAGCAGTGCAGATTGTACATTATCCATTTAAAAACATAAAAGTTCAAATTATCTTCAATTGTACCATAACTTCGATCTGTTGTACCATAAAATATATAGGTTTTGGTATTTAAATTATAGTTATTTATTTTTTTAAAACATTAAAGGAAACCAATATGACACTTCTCAAAATTAAGATCATCAACCCTGCTTTCTACATACCAATATGTATAGAAGGCAAAACTGTTAATTTACCAGTATGTTTCTTGATTGATTTTTCTGCTGCATCTTTCCATGCAGATATTGCCTTCTTTTCAATGTCAATTACCT
Source organism: Ascidia mentula (assembly GCF_947561715.1). Classification (NCBI taxonomy): domain Eukaryota; kingdom Metazoa; phylum Chordata; class Ascidiacea; order Phlebobranchia; family Ascidiidae; genus Ascidia; species Ascidia mentula. Next base: position 6,078,013 of record NC_138574.1, on the reverse strand, counting down.
GTGAAAGATACAATGGTTATTTAGCTAATATCTAAAAGTTAAAAGCAATCTTGCCTTTTGTTCTTCTTCATCAAGTTTTCTTTTCCACTCAAGTAATCTTTCTGCTTGTTTTTTTCGCTTCAACAAACCTTTTTCTCTTTGCGTCAGTCGTCGGTCATCCAAACCACTCGGTACCACCTTCAGATGTTTAAGCAACCTGCTTGACTAAAATACAGCAATGTATATAATGACTATTAGTTTGCAGCAGTATATGGCAATCAATTTCACTTATTATCATCCTTATATATTTGTTTTGTAGGAAAAAAACTTACTGCAGTTGGGTTGAGATCAATATCAGAATTGTGAATGCTGGAATCATCCTCTGACACAGATGGTGACTCGGTAATTTGTGGAACTGGTGTTGATGAAATAACATGAGATTCAGGGCTTGAAGGAAGTTTGCTTTTGCTATCAGCTCCTGTTCAAATATATTTATTAATGTAGGAAGGATAAAAGGTTAATTTTCAGTATTGCAAACCTTTTGCAGAGCTTGTTCCATTCTTAAGTTTCTCTTTAATTTGCTGAGTTGAGTGCATAATTCTACTGATGTCTTTATGTTGTTTCATAATCAATTCTCTGTCTTTTAGTGCCGCCTTATTAGCCGCTGTGTAAAAACACAAATATAACCGCAGGTTACAAAATTTCTGTTGTATATTTAAACAGTAAAATTAAAATAGATTGAAAATCCTTTTGTTAACCTCTCAGTTTTTTAATTTCATCTGTTTCAACTTGGAGTCTAATAAGAATTGCTCGTCTCTTTTTCTTGATGGGAGGCATTTTATCGTCTTCCCCCTTGCTACGAATCTGTTGCTTCTGTTGGTCAAGCCATGCTAGTTCAGCTTGTGTCTTTTCCTTCATAGAATGTTAATGAAAATGTCAACAAAACAGATAAACATTGACACAGACATGTAAATACCTTGATTGCTTTTTCTCGAAGTTTCAACATGACAGTTTGGTGTCGCATACGAACTTCCTGCTCATGCATGTATTGCTGAACTGTTGCATTGAGAAACTGTGAAAAACTTCCAATATCTGAATCACCAAAAAGTGATGTGGGGCCAGAAAACGATTCTTCGAGACTTGTCAAACGATCTATAATAGTCAAAAAATGTTGCAGTTTTCAACAAAAACATTTGTGGTATTAATTACAGAGTAAACTAGAGAACACTTAAACCTCAAAATAACAAAGCTAATACTTTTTCCTGGCTGGGATGGTAAAGTGTCATCAGATGATAATGACAAATTTGAATGATCATAAACATCTTGATCTTTTGCAGGTTTGCTGTGAGGAGATTTTTTTCTTTGTATTCTACAAATAAAATATTTGTTATTTAAATATGCTAGTGTCAGGTCATAAATATTTGTAATATAAATATGATTTTAATTTTCCTAATTGTTTGAAACAACGGAAGTTTATGATAAATTATTGTGAAAAACACACGCGAACCTTGATTAAAGTCAATAACTTAGTGGTATATTACTTTAATTGACATGACAAAATTGGACAATAAGTTATCTAAAATCAAGAACAAATTAAATTACCTTCTATAACTTTCTGAGGGAACAATTGCTCTTCGGGATATTTCAGCAATTTCATCCTCTGTTACACTTTCATCGAATGTTACAGAAGCAACATCACTAACATCATGAGAATCAACTTTCTTTGGCTTTTCTTTTTTGATGGATGGCTTTGTTTCAGCTTGGGGTTTTGTTTTTTCAGTAGGAATATCCTCCGAAATTGATCTAGTAACGTATATAATGTTAAAACCACTAATACTAAACAAAACAGTAGCATAAATATCTGTGAAAAAATATTTTATTTTTCAAACATTCAGAATTTGAGCCATTAATCCTTTGTAAACTTTAAACATGTAAATCAAACTCAAACTCATTTATTAACACCAGCAACAGACAGTAGGACAAAATACTTTAAAAAATATATGATTGTTATGGTAGTTCTCCAACTTTTTTTATGACATGCACATCTTGAACCGAAAAATCTAACTTGTAGATGGTCTGTTTATATTAGTATATTACGAAGAGAAGCAAATCTCCTACAACAGACAAAACAGTTTTGACTCTAATATTACAAATGTGCAATTGCAGTTTGAACAAAATAGCCCCTTGCCAATACAATTTTCCAGTTGGAACTTTAGGGTCCGAGCAAGTATATTTGGTCATGATATTTCCACATTAACATACAAAATGAGGTTAAATTTATTTACCGGTCAGTTTCATCATCAAAGTTTAGTTTTCCTTCAATGTTTTCTGATATTGACTTGGACTCAGACAAAGAGGTTCCAATTCTGTCTCCAGCATTCCCAATTTGTTCTGGAATGCTAACATCATCATCAGATTGTCTGACAGAGGTGGTGCTGTGCTCTGAAACTATGGATGGTGGACTTCGGTAAATAGGAGATTTTGTGGGTAGTTTGATTTCTTTTGATTCTTCGTAGCTACTGAATGTAGAAGTGTTGTAGGAGTGATCTGTGCCGGGTGTTCTAAAATACAAAAAAAATCTGATTGATTTTACAGAATTAATTCTATCTTTTGCTTCACATATCAGTTTTTTCTCTATAATTAGCCATTTATATGGTTCGGTTTAAAATGATAACAGTTTTAAACCATGGAGAAACATAGAATCCCCTTGCCAACATAGGATTACCCTGCTGCAAAGACCTTTATGCAACCAAATAATGATGTTTTGCACAATTTGCAATTTAGTGACAATTTTCCCAGGATTTTTTACTGTGGTATAGTTTAACAAAGCGCTGTGCCTTTATTTTAAGTGATACCAAATCCCTTTGTCTAAAAACTAATACATTTTACAAAATGAAAACTATTGTTAAAATCTCTTTCTCACTTTGTAGATGTCTCAGAGGAGCTGCTGTATGATTTATCTGACGTTGATGCGTAATCATCAGCTTTGAAATGCTTTTTTTGAGATGGAAACAAATGTTTAGCGGAATCACTGATTTGCTGTTGGACTTTTAGGTTTTTTAGTGATTGTTCCTGAGACAAAATCAAATGCACACCAGTTAGAAACTGCATATTTAAAGACAATAATTAAAATGTTTATTATTTAAACTTAAAATAATTAAAATAAACACTATAGGTCCACATCAAATCACCTGCAGCTTGATTGCCATTTCACTTTGTTTTTGGGCATTTTCTTCCCTATCCTTGGCTTCCTTTAATTTTCTTTCCATTTCCAGCTTCTCCATGTGACGTGAAGCTTCTAAAGCTTTTTCCTTAGCATTAAATGTCAGTCGATCCATTTCCATTTGATGCTGAAGTTGTCTTGACTGTGAATTGAAAAATTTACCTTAAGAAATGTAGGTATTTACTGAACAAATAACAAAAGTTTTCCAAAAAAAACAACAAAAAATTCAACAGACCAACGTATAGAAAGAAGTAACAACCGACTATTGTTTAGGATTGTTTACAAACCAAAATATTGGCGACAAAACTGTGGTAAACAAAAGATATTTTTATACTACAGAAGTTTATTTTATGTTGTAATACTTGTAGTATCTGGGCAAGTGAAACAGTTTCTTGTTGAGCAAGTGCAACTGATTGTGTTTTTTCTGTACTGGTCAGTTGTTTCATAGCTTCATCAACTGTCTCATATCGGTTGAGCTCCAGTGCCATCTTGTGTTCAAGAACAGCAGGTGAATATCGCAGATTACCTTGGCTTGGTGCAGGAAGATTTGCTGTGAGGTAAACAGCTGTATAAATTTTAAACTGCAATTTTCAGTAAATACTAACAGTAAGTAGAACAAAAAGAGCTGATATCAGTGTTCTGTGCACGTTGGAAAATTATGCTTATCTCTGTGTAATACTGGGAAGTGTAGATAGTGATTTAAAAGTTGGTAAAAATTACACAAGGTGATAGAAGTGTTTAGTTTTAAATGATTGATGATTAGCTAATTATCTTTGACATAACGTTATTCCTGGCAAGTTCAAACAATTAAATTTTTTAATAATGTCATGTGGAAATTAAATTTAATTCAGAAACTTGTTCATTTGTTTTTCATAAATATTTTCATTTTCACTGTCATGGTATGTTACCTGATTATTTTCTTGATGTTACCTAAGCTTATTAGTGTTTAAAAATGTCAGAAAGCTTACATGGAGGGTAGTTAACATCATTTTCTGCTTCAATCTCACTGCTGTCATTTGTAATCTCAGAATGCTGCATTCCACCTAATATTGCATCCTGTCGCAAAGACTTGGACCAGGATATAAGTTCTTTTGGATCGTGTAAGAGTTCGCTTGCCTTCGAAACACTGCTTTGTGATCTGCTGCTGGAACTTGATTCCTTTAACCTTGGTGATTGCAAGGAAGACTTAATACTCTCATTAGTTGATGTTCGGGCACTTTGTTCGCTAGATGACAAACTCTGAAAGTCATCATCATATGTGGCACCTCTATCTTCTTTTGGAATATTTATGTGAAAATCATCAGACATTTTGGTGACAGAAGGCCTTTTAATTTCCTCTGTCTGTTTTGAGCCTGTCAGAACGACAAGAGTATTACAGTTATAAAAACCATATGTTTTTTTGGTTTATCTTACTGAACTTCTGTCAGATTATAAAATCTATTTAATTACACTAACCTTCAAATATGTTTTAAGTAGTTAAAAGCAACTTCATAATTTTCCTTTTTTCACCCAACACAATTTAATTTTAACATTTCTCACCAACAAGTTTAATTTCAGATGGATGATGACTTTCGGTTTTTTGATTTCTTCGCAAACTTTTGAGGTATTTGTGTGCAAACAAATTGGGAATACTGTACTTGTCACCATGTGAGCGTTGCCATGGTGCCTTATTTTGTTCATCTTCGCTCAATTCTGGCACACTGTAGCTTTGAAACGTTGGAGCAGTTTGAGGTCTCAATCTTGATTTCAAATCTATGATATCAGCATATTTATTAGATTTGCCTATTTGGCACTTTTTTTGGTTTGGTGATTACGAAATGTATTTGTAGGCACTTAAAAAATGTGCAATAATGTATATAAAATACTACTGGCTGAACGGTTATCACCTTGCAAAATATCCGTGCCATCTGATGAGTGTTTTAAGTCCATCTTGTCAGCCCATGTTTGTTTGTCATCCTCTGCACAAAATTCTCGTTTTGTCAAACCTTCCATCATATCACCGACAGAGGAGGAATTAATATTTCTTCTCGGGGTGGTTGAATTACTTGATGAAGATGAATCAGATTCTTTGACATCATAAACACAATTTAATTTTTTATGGTAAGCCCATGTTGATGGTAACGAACTTATCAGTGTCAGTGTCAATTTTACGCAATCAACTGTTACAATATACTTACCTAAAGATTTTGATCCATTAAGTAAAGTGTTTCCACTTGGAAGTTCCCATGTTTCCAATGCATGTCTGAAATAAAGCAAAATTAAAACAAATGTTCATGCACATAAGAACTTGCAACAAAACCTAATCATATTTTTCAAGTTGTGTCAACTTATAAGTATTTAAAATTTCAAACAAATGAGAATTGTTTTATTACCTGACTGCATGTCCTTTGTAGTGGGCTTGGATTTTGGTTGAAGCCTCATTTTCCAAGTTTTCTTGTTCAATCTTCGCAACATGTTCACTTAGATTTGATACACCCGGAAAGGATGTTTCAAATTCAACCCCCACAGGCTCTTGTAGGTGACTGCTTTCTCCACTTTCAACAGGATTGAATCTATGGTTAAAATACAATGTCCTAAAATGTGTAAAAAAATTGCCGAACCTTTGTGACAATAAAAATAACCATACCTGCTTGGTGACTTGAGTTGACTTTCATATGGTGTAAAATATGGTAAACTGGAAAGCTTCGCTGAATCCGTTGGTTGTTGTAATAAGCACTTCGCCTGCATATCAATTCTTTCCTGTGAAAACAAATCCTTTTATAAATGTTGTTGGGACAATAGATGCAGGTGAACGATGTAAATGCATGAAGGGAATAAGGTTTGATGCAAAACATGCTGTTGTCCTCAAGTGAAAAAATATCCAGAAATGTTAACCTGAAGTAAGTCAGATTTTGCTCTTAATGCAGCAATTCTATCCATATGATGAAAATCAGGCCTTTCTAGATAACTTGTTTCGGTGTTTAGTTTAGGTGGGGATTGATGTGGTGAAATTGATAGTTGTCCCAACAGACTGTTCCGATGATCAGTGCTTAAATCAGCAACCGTCAAATCTCCTTCCTCTTTTCTGGGTGAATATTTTGGGGTGGATTTTTCAGGTAAACTTTTGGTGGTGTCTTCATTTAGGTACTGATCCAACTTTGACATAAATTCAGACACTCTAGTGCCACCTGATGACAATCTTGCTTCATCTACACTGGGATTTGTGTGTCTGTACCGATCAAGTTTTTCCAAGTAGGATGATATTCTTGATTCGTAACTGAAAAAACATTATTTATATTAACACTTTAAGATCATGGTCAAAACTATACAAATCTTACTAAATTTGTTGGAAAAATATTTATACCACAAGCAATTTTGTAAATGATGATTTACCCAATCCCACTCTGCTCAACATCAACACTTCTTCCAGATGTTGGAGATTTGGTGAAAGTTTCTTGAAAAGGGTTCTTTGACTTAGTTGCTTCTATAGTTTAACAAACAAAGTGATTATTGATGGAATGCCAAGTGATTTAAAGTCTATATTCCCATGCTATTTGACAAAATTATTATTATTAGTTGTTTTTGTTCAGTTTGTTAATGTTAGAATCAACTACACACAAAAATACTGGTGAATGAAACAGTAACATTTTAAAATAATTTGTAGGCTGGCGCAGTTAATTTTAAGGTAATATAACAGTAGGTGTTGGATTTTAACATGAAAAACATTATCAAACATCACACCTTGTATCGATGAACCAAGAGTTTTCTTTCTTGCTTCTTTCTGTCGTTTGTCAAGATTCTGCAACTGCTGGAGTTTACGTTCATTTGCTTCCCGTTCTTGCTTTTTTATTTCAGCTTCTTTCTTTCGTCGGTCTGCTTTTTGCTTTGCCATGTATTTCTGAACCAGACTCTGATCATAATGTCGCACTTTCTTCACAGGTTCTGAAAATAAACACATTGTGTTAATACAACTCAATGAGATCACAGTTGTTTTATACTACCTTGTTTTTCACTTGCTGCTTGTTTTGAGGGAGCTTTACGCTTTGATCTTGGTTTTGTTGACTTCTTTCTTAGGTTTTTGTCATAACTGTTTTCTTCATTTTCTGTATCGGAATCTGATGAGGACGACTTGAGATCACTTAACATGTCCCTCACATTCACAGAAATGTGAACTAAAAACAAAATCTAGTCAAGCTTTTTGATGCTACACTGCTACTTTCTTGGAAACAGAGCCATTAATTCTTGCACTTTCATGATTTTTATGTAGTGCAACTGAAAACCATGATACACTAAGTGGGGAATTGAACCACGATAACGCGGTCCAGGATGTAAACAAGCTCCATTCATGCCACTCAGAGGACAATCACAAAGGTGAAGCATGTCCAGACATGAAACAACACTGTTTTCATGAGCTTAACTGTTTTTCCACCACAAGACATTTCAAATAGGACTAGCTTTTCTCAAAATATAACAATAACAGATGTTACCTGGCTGGCATGGATTCTCTACAGGGGTTTCATGATTTAAACCATTAACTGTGTCATTATTTTCCACGACAATATCACTTGCATTCAGCCGTGCTGATACATCTTGTGCAGAATTTTCATTGTTAGTCAAAGCAGAAGCAGTGGCATTGTTGTTATTGCAAGAGAGACTTGCAGAGTCTGCTGTGGGTACATCTGCCATAAAGCAAAATTGCGATACATACACAACATTTTGATTGAATTATAAGCACCAAGTTAATTGTGATTATTTTAAGTTTTGACACAAGTTATACATCTAAATATAAATTTGTATATTTAGAGAAAAAACAAAAAAAAACAATTGAATTTACAGAAATATTCAGAAAACAAGTTTGCCATGCCACCAGCCACCAAGTTTTGAAGCAAATTGAAATTCAAAAGTTCATATCACTACATAATTAAACTGCATACCTCTTTTATGTAACTTTGCTGTATCTTTAGTGGGTGGGGAATGAGTAAGAGCAGGAGTGGTTGTAGTTTTCTTGTGCTTTGGCATAGGTCCCAGAATTGCCTCTGCAACTTTTTGGCCTTCCCTCCATGAAGATGGTGTAATTATTGATTTTTTATGAGTTGGATTTCCAGCTTGTATTTTTCCTGTTTATGAAAACATTAAAGTTTAGATCTGATTTCTAATACATATAAAAATAACAAGATACAAACCATACCAATTTTTCTTGTGGTCTTTCCTCTGGCAAAAGGCTTATCTTTTTGCTTTGTTGATGGTTCAGCAGACTTTGACCGAATATCAGTCCCTCGATCTTGGAATAGACTTGCTGCAGCCATAAAATCAAATAGTTTTATAATATGCAATACTACTAGTGTAACATGCAATGTAAAACATTTTTGTTATTTAATGCTTTTATTTGCGTCACTTGCAACAAAAATGTAAATAACCTTTTGCTTTTATGTGTTGTCGACTTGATCTGCCACAAGCAACAGTTCCATCTTCCTTCCAAACTTTTCCATCTGGAGTCTTTAGTCTTGTTTCAGCGGTGTTAAAACCCTAAACAAATAAAATTTTATCATGCTTGCTTTTATTTGCTTCCTTAAAATGTAAACTATATACCTTATATTTGGGAGCAGCTGGGCCAGCAGCAATTTTTCTGACAAGGGGTTTTGGTACAGCAACACTGTATGGGTGGTGAGGGATGGGCTCGTCATCTTTGTGGTGAAATTTTGTTCCTAAACCTTGCACAGAGGAAGGTGACCTAAAAAAGTAGTGGCTTAAGTAAGATTTGCTTGACAACATATAATTCACTCATAAATGGTTTAATGTAAAACTCACACATTAGTTTTCTCAATGCTCACCTGTTTTCCTTTTGTCGTCTGATAGTTTCTTTTAGTTTAGCAAGGCCTTCTGAATTTTCCTCAAGCTTTTTTTTCTGTTTGGTAACTTCATATTTTTTCTTTGGCAATTGAGAGTAGGCACCTGCACTTGTACTTAATGGAGAATCTAGTTCACCCTTTCTTTTTATGTTAGTGTCCACAGAGTAAGCGTTAGTAACAATTTGTGCAACCCCAGCTGTGGACAAGTTTTTTCCTGATTTTATGGATCTTCCAGATGGCTCAAAATATGTGTCAGCATTTAATTCACGAACAGAAACCAAATGGTCTTTTGGACTTTCCAACAGGACATCTTGGGAGTTAGCAGACAGACCAAGTGGTGCTTGATCATTAAACAAATGAGGATTATCAGCACTGGGATCAAAGTTTCTCAGTGAAATGCGAAGGCTATCATAATCTGTATTGTTGAAATTTCTTGCAGAATATGATAGAGTAGTACCTTCATGATGATTTTCTAATGTATCTGTAAATATTAATTGAAACAAAACATGGAGATCAAGAATTATATACAAGCAAAACAGTATTGCAAATTAGATATAAACGGTGCAAAGTCTGCTTTTGCCAATTCCACTATTAATGACTGATAACTTACTCCCCCTTAGTGAAGCTTTTGGATCATGTTGCTCATGGTAAGACACAAGAGGTTCTTTAAATCCAACATGGTGTCCAAATGATTTTGAAACTAGCATGCTGCTATCTTGTGGTGGCTAAAGAACACAACACAATACTTTAATTACTTTTTGCAAAGGAAAAAGTAATGATACCATATTTTACGACCCAAACAAAAATTAATTTTGCTGACAAATAGACTTGATAACAATACCACAACACACACATATATATACGGTCTTTATTCCATAAAACATTTGCAACATAGCTTTTGAAATGAAACCTGGTATATTTATACCTGGGGTGTTTGATACTTTATATTAGCATGTAGTGGATCAGCTTGTTGCTGTAATCTGTGATCAATTCTTTGCAACTAAAACAAACATCATATATGATTACCACAAAAACTAAAACATATGTCACCATAAATTATGTTTATCTCTATACTACAAAACTTGTATATATATATATACAGGCTCCAGATTGAGCAAAAACAATAAGCTAATGCATTAATATATGTAATATATAATATATGTATGCAATCGATGTTGGCATACAGGTAACACTAAAAAAATAAATCAGTACCACAGCTTTGGCCCCATCATAATTTTTCCACACATCTTTCAAGTCTGTGGCTAGTTTTGCATCAGCACCAACTACAGAGTAATCCATTTCAATATATGCGTTTTAAAGTGGAAGTCCGAATTGCATGTAAACGAAATAGGACTAAATAGTCCAACTAGCTATAAAAAGGCGACCTAGACAAAATAATAAATATTGTGTATAAGCTGCAGACTGATGGCCATTGTTTCGATCTAAAAGCAGTAAAAGGTCTCATCAGTGCATCTGGTGTGACAATTAGACAACTTTGCTGACCAAACAGCCAAGCAACCTTTTAGGTCGAAACAGTGGCTATCTGTCTGCAGCTTATACACAATTCATATTATTGGCTCCTCATTGCTTATAATAAATATTTTTTAGATTTTTACTTCAAACAACTTGCATTCTTGATTAACCTTCCCTAAAAAATAATTATATGATGTTCACTTAATGCTTGAGCACACAAGGTGTAATAGCGAACTTATTTTGACTTAACGCTCGATGGGGATATCACAAAAACGTTCAGGAATTGAACACGCTTCTGCAAAGCAATATTCTATCTTTCAAAATAACAACGTTGGTGCATTTGTTGTTTCTTATAAAATATCCTAGTAACTATAGTCATGTCTAAAGAAAGCGCTAAGTGGTGTTGGTAATTGTTTAAAACCAGCATCGCGACAACCACAACTATGTATTTATATCACCAACGTTGCTCGAAACAAGGTTATCTGTGTGGCAATTTAAAAACACATATTTCAACATTTCGGCAAAACGTGGAAGAGGTGTAGCCTGGTGCAAAGACTAGTTGTCCATAGAACCATAGAATATTCAAACAGTGATACAGTATGCTAAGATAGAATCCTAGATTCCATGCACAACCAGCAGTTTTTTCAGTCATGGCGTCATTTTTAGTCCAGGCGTAAAATTCGCATTGAGATAAAATGGGACGACTTTCCCCATTTTGTATGTGTAGGGTGTTAGAGATGTAGACGTGGAGGTTTAATACCAAATAAAAATGACACTCAATGAGCAAAAACAAACGCATCACACTGTCCACAAGGAAGATTCGTTTGAGGATATTTTATTTACATCATATCATTGTATTGATACTGAAAAGTGCAGTATTGGTAATTTTGGTTTATTTGCAAAAGTGTTATGTTGGAAAACTGTAACAGCAACAAAGAAAAAAATAATAATAATGATATTGAGAAAACTAGTAATAATGGAACAAGATACGTAGACGAAAATATTACCAAAAGAAGAGTAAACGAAAAGTGTCAAAAGCATTTATTAACTACCATTAAGAGAAAAGGACATACTCACGTTTCAAACGATCAATGTATATATATATATATATATATATATATATATGTGTGTGTGTGTGTGTGTGTATATATACATACAAAAATTACATTGTACTGAAAATGGCAAAACTAATCGACTAAACAACGGCGTTTAACACTGAGCGTACACTAAAAAAAACAGTCTTCGTGATTGAGTTTAGGCTAACAACAAGTTTTTTGGCGGCATGCTGACAAAAAATAATATAACCACGGTGAAAGAGTTTATACTCAACTACAGTACATCCTACTATAAACTTCGATTACGTTCGATAAGTGCACGAATGGCACGAGTGCCACGTTTGCCACGCCATTGGTGCGACATGGCACGCATTTTAACCTAAAAAGTTAAATATAAGCGTCGTCTTTAATTGTATGTAGTATCATGTAGAACAAAGTTAAATGTTGTCTATCACGTCTATAAAAGTAATACAGACGTTTGGTCGTGATAGGCTAGATAGTATGATACAATAAATATGGCACGCGCATATTCGTCTGAGTTGTGCACCCTGCGGGATATAGTCTCGTTTCGATTCCCAACATGGCAAAATGACAGAAAAATAATTCTCCAGGTAAGAATTTGCCCAATAGGCCTATATGCATGGCCGACAACAAAAGTAACTACACGAAATTGGTTACTGCTGTAGAATCATTGCTTATGGTGCTTTGGCGTTTTTTCTTTGACATGTGGAGCCCTTCGGTTATACTGCTTGTACTAAAACTGCGGCGTTTGAATTCTTTCTTTTTCTTGTCAACTTTATCCACTCTTAAGTGATCTTGACTCCTCTGTCGTTTTGACTTCTTGGATTTTCCTTTTATGGAGCTGGTCGAGGATGCCGACTCGTTTCTTCGCTTTTTTTCTTCCGTTAACTTTAGTAGCAGTGATGATCTTTCAGATTTACCGTTTTTATGAGCCAGCGAACTGCCTTGCGTGCCTGCGTCGTTCCCCCCTGTTGCACCATCCTCGGCTTTTAGGGAGTTTCGGTTTGGGGATGGTGTACCTGGAATTTGGATTAGACTCAATGTTGTCATATCTGTGTCTTCTTTTGGGATGATTTTGCTCGACTTTCGAGAAGTCTCATCTTCCGGATGTTCCACGTACAATGCAGGTTGCTGATACTAATTTCAAAACAAATTGCGTTTGCGTATTTATTAAATATAAATTGTAAGTAGGGCTTCAGGAAAAAAAAACTACAAAAGTATGTAACCATAAGGCAACTTTGATTATCTCTTAATTTCACAACAAATTACTTCAACAACTTGGTAAGTCAATCATACCGTCATTGTTGACGATTTTCGGCTTGAACCAAAACTGCTCCGAAATCCGTCATGTTTTTTCCTACTCATACTCGTGTGATGTATTGGATGCTTCTTTCCGGACAAAACTTCGAGCCAGTGCCGACGTATTTCTTCTTGGTGTAGGCAGAATAGTACCATAAGCAGTACGCCCTTTTGGTAAAAAAAAAATCATTTTCGTGTTAAGTATTCTTTTGTGTTCAAATAATCTTGTTATACGCTTATGTAACAAAAAAGTTTGGAAATATAAATTTACTAGTTACCAGGGCAGTCGAGAAGACGGTGAATACGACAACTGAGACGAGGTTTTGATAACGATCGCCTGCTTCTTTTACGGTAGGAACAACAACCGTCCCAAGAATAACTACGAAATGAAAACAAATCCGACTTATTCAAGAAATTTGTTCACAAACCATAAACGCACAAGTGCTCATCATAATTACGTCACCTAGAAGGACTTTGGGCAGAATTTTAAATTGAAAAGTGCTTACGTATTGCTATTAGGGTGGAAATGATTGACAACTTAATCAGGTGGATTTTTACTCTGCTGATATTTCCAATCCTCTGTAGTGGCCCAGAGTCCTGCGTGGACACAATACCGTGAAGGACATACACGAATATCGACAATATTGGAATAAACGCCACAGCAAATGGCAACAACAGACCGAAGTGCAAGAATTCAGCTCGAACAGAGCACCTGGGGAAAAAATCGATTTTAAGTATATTAAAGACCTTCCAACGTCCATGCACATCTGCACTTTATCCGAAAGTTAACTGATGTTCAAAACATTTTTGAAACCAGGTTCGTTATACCACTTGCGCGTATTAGGTTTTGATCTATATTGCATTAGATTTATAGATGTCCAAATATTTCGTATCTTTTTAAATGTGTGCAATCACTTAACATTTTTTTTCCTTTAAAAAAATAGGAGTCGGTTGTATGCTACATAGTGTGCTTACATCTCGTTGTAGTACTGCCCGCTTTTTGTCTGAGCCACAAGAATACACACAAGAGTAATAACAAAAGAAAGCCCGTAAGAAGGAACGGATGCCTTCAAGAAAAAATAACTTATGTGCCCTCCCATAGGTCTCTGAAACATCACCAGCAGAACGAACCAATAGGCTGTAATCCAGAACCAGGTGGAAAGCATGGAAAATTGTCCGATCAATGCTCCTAGAATCAAGCGAACATATAATTTTGTGTCATGTGAAGTTGATTAAACAGTTGTGGAAACTGATGATACCTGTACTGCGAAATATATTTTTCTAATAACTTACAACAAAGTGTACAGAGCTGTCTGTTACGATCGTTTAAACTTTTGACAAGAATACTGCGCCATATGAACTTTGTTCGTGAAAACAATTTGTTTACGTTCCTTTCAACTACGAAACTTTTTTTCCAACTCTACCTGCTACACAAAGCGGATGATTTCCATATACATGACACTCCCCATGGCCATGTTGCCTTTGTGCGTTACTAAACAAGTAACCGATGTAATAGAGAAGAAGACAGATGCACAGATTTACCATCACAATATGAGTCCGTTTCACTCGAAATTTCCTGTAAAAAAAATTCATGACTTATGACCAGTATTGAGTATACAACCCTAACAAAACGATATACACAACAAAAATTAATATTCATATAATATGTTAATTCACTATAACACACATTTAAAAATTATACCTGAAGCCAATGTAGGACAAAAGCGTGAGCAAAATTCCCAAAATCGACACAGATGCACCAACAAACGTGATGATGTGAAGAAGTTCTTCTTCGTCTTCATTCGCACAAGTTGTGAGATTTGACCGAAATGACGTAGTAGAGTTTAGGTGATCTACTAAAACATCGTTGGATCCTGTGATAAATTCAGCGTTACATATAGTTCTTGAAATGATTGATTGATAAAAACAGGCGCTTGTCGTACGAACAGCGCATCATGCTGTGTTAGAATATATTTGGTTCATTGCCGCATTCTGTTGTTGGAACAACAATGTGCTCCTTTGTGGGTTTAGAAATATGCGATTTTAATGGTTTGTGTACATCAACACCATGCAATCAAGACCTCATATAGAACTGAAGCCCACCCAGTCCTTTGGGAATTCGGCAATGTTTGCGAAACTTTGATGCATGGCAATAAAAATCAATGTTCGGTTATCAAGAGTCGTTTGTACAAATACATTGTATGGTTACCAGTGGCAGAGGAAATAATGTCAGAGGTTGTTGAAATGTCTCGTTTCGTGTAATGGACGGTGGTAGCACTGCTCGCCATCGTTGTTACGTCTGCGTGAGTAACTAACAATGTTACTGGGAGGTATAATTTATGCATACATTAATTTCGTAAACACATAAGTTGGCATTTTTTTAACATCAACCGCTGATAAACTTACTGTTCATTTTGTTTGAATAATCCAACAAGCCTTCTTTCTTGAAGATGAGTCAGGCAAAATACGTCGCTCTACCAGCAGAAGAACACTGCTTTTGAAACAACGTGTATGCAAACTCCTACCAGTGTTCCTGCAAAACAGCAATCGCCATTCATGCTTTCAATTCATAGCGACATATCTCTTGGTAGTAATGGACGGCATCGCAAATTAATAAAGTCGGCCGATGGTTAAATCATTCGCTGTCCAATTCGCAGAGGGAAAACGTCACCGAACCTCTGTGGACATCTTATGCGCATATTTACGCCGGTCTCCATCTACTAAAACATAATTCCTTTTAAAGTGCCTTGTTCTGCGCCTCTAAGCTACGAAATCTACAATTCAATACATCTTTACCAATCTTCTAACTCAGTTTTCTGGTGAAAAACGGAACAAGAAAAAGCCGTGTATCACTTCCTTCTCGTTGCAGAACTCTTCTTAGGCTCGAACAATCGCAAACACTGGCAATGGGCTAGAAAAGGTCCTTACCTCATTCACGAACAAACGTCATACTTCGTGCCGCAACCAACTCGTGCTGTATATCACAGCAGTGAAAAAGGGAAATGAATTACCAGACGCACTAAGCGATTGCTTGATGTAAGCTTTGCTCGCCCATTCAAATTATTGATATCGGTTTTCATCGGTACAACATGCTTGCTATTATAGTTTGTATGCGTGTTTACCGCCTGAATACTAACAGAAAGTTTTTGCAACATAACTCTGTCCTTCAAATGTTGCATTTTTGATATGTTTATGTGACTCACATACAAACAAAAACGCAATAAATTGGACCACAAAAGTCAAAAATCTCCTTGAGGTAACTATGTCTGCCTGCGCTGGCACTGATATTGAAGGTAAAATTTGAAGAACTGAGAAGCAAAGTATCTTGCTTCATTCTCTAAATGGCCAATCCCATTTTGGCCAGGACCCTGTGTGGTCGTGTTGTGAAGCCGCATCCTGAATAAATCTACGTCATTTCCGAGCACCATGCATACAGATAAGTAGCACAAGGCAGAAATCAAAAAGGTCTACAACTATGCTGTAACGGCTTTCCGGACTAGTTCGCGGCAGCTCTACCTTTCTATGGCCGCTCAAAAACACAGTCAAGGAAGGTCAACGTAAACTACGAACCATGTTACACGGCAAACTCAGCATCGTTTCGTTATAAATCTACTATCAAAACCATTCTTAAAATAAAGTAAGCCGACCAGTCTATAAAATAAAGTAAGCCGACCTGCCTATAATACTTTATACAATTCACAATAACCTCACACCGTGCATTGCAACCGACCGGTAGCTGCGCGTGCCGAGGCACTGGCTTTCAATCGATCGAACGCATTCTCGTATTTTGCTGTAAAAGTCAATCGTCGGCGTCGTCGTGAAGTTTCATTGGCGGTTTCAAAGAAATGGTAGTTTTATTACTTGGACCACTTTACTACTTACTCAAACAAATCAAATAACTTCACAGAATCTCTTGAAACTGCTAAAATTTTAAATACCCGCTGATAGCCTTAAGATTTCCATCAATTCAGCAAAAATGAAGCATTAAAAGAAGTTTAATTCCATACGATAAGTGCAGAAATTTCAGTGTTAAATTAATACACAATCTGATTGGGAGATGGAACATTAACACACGCAATACATCGAAGGCACTTTAAACAACATCAAATATCCAGCTATTCCACTTAGCAAGGGGAAATACAATATTCAAGGTTGTAATTCGCATACTGAGGCATAAAGCAACATGGTAGAATAAGGAGAACGAGCTTTCTAATAGACTTACTATCGATTTTGCAACAAATTTTGGTTATAAGTTAAGGCATACGCTGAGTTGGACTTGCCGCACCGGCGCTTGTACGCATTTTTCTGATGATTTCACGTAATTGCGATTTATATGAGCCTGAAATTGTTTTCGAAGAAACTTCACAACCTTTCACCGGGAAAACAAGATTTGTGACAACTACGTTATTAAATAAAAAGTACGAATATAGATTGTTGACATGTTGTTTTCAACGATAATGAAAAGAAAAATGATCTTATTAAAACAAAAGTTATTTTTGACTTTATCCGCTCAAACGCTTTGCCATTAAAGTTATAACACGATCAAATTTTTGGTAACGCTCATTTCTTTCCACCTCCGCTCCTTTAAATCCCCACAAAAGTCGAAGATGAAATTCTGTGGCGAAAATCTCCTCTAATTTTGGTGTAGTAACAAAATCTAACAAGAAAATAGGTTAAAATTAACTTGTACTGAAGTAATACAATTGGGCAGAATGTGTTGGACATGAGCCATGTATTTGCTAACCATATTAAGGTACACACAACTTGCCAATGATATACGCAACGCTTTTGTGATATAAATTTATCAAACAACGGAACAGTGACGTGGTTTAATGACTAGGAGGAAAGACGGAGGACGGAAATATTACGTGACATGAATGTTGATTAACCGACAGTGACGACATAGTCATAAAGGTCATACGCCGATGCCTGCAACCTCCACTACAAAGTTTAGGATCTTACCATGCAATTTTGATTTCGCGTTTTTGCGAAACTTGCTGAGTGACGTCAGCAATGTACGCGCAGCTGT
Organism: Ascidia mentula; assembly: GCF_947561715.1. Taxonomy (NCBI): domain Eukaryota; kingdom Metazoa; phylum Chordata; class Ascidiacea; order Phlebobranchia; family Ascidiidae; genus Ascidia; species Ascidia mentula. The sequence goes on along the minus strand of NC_138574.1, from coordinate 6,060,106 downwards.
TAATTGGGCCATGAGACTGTCGAAACTGTCGTCGGGCAAATTCTGCCACCATTCCCGATCCTGAGTAAATAAACAAAAGGGTAGAAGTGAAATTATTGAGAGTACGTAATACAATTTCTCCATTCCGTACGCACGAAGTTCCCGGAAGATAATCACTTACATACGTACGTCGGAAAACCACATAAATCACGTTGCGCTCATAATTATGATTGATAACCACTATCTGAACACACTTTCAATTTTAACATTATTCGCAATTGATGCGTCAAATAAATGAACGTAATTGAGAAAGGCACTGAACTACAGAGATCATACTGGATCGAGATGAGAAAGCGTATTACGGGAAACTACGGTTATGTTGCTCATTTCAATTCAAAAATAGTGAACGAAAGAAACTTACGGAAGGTTCGCTTCCACCACTAGCGACGCTGCCGAGAAGGTCACCTTCAGAAGCCGAAAGTTGCTTTGCAGAAGGTTGTTTTGTATTGGACGAAGTGTGGGGAATGCCAGGAAGGGGATTTTCGTAAAATCTTATGATTGGCATAATGTGAGGAATGCACGAAGAAACCAAATCTATAAACAAGATCTTTGGTAAGCCGAATCTTCAGATAAGTTTATACATAAATTATAACAAATTTATTTAAGTGGATATCTGCTAAAAACTGTTGTTTACATAAACGGAAATCAAAATATTTATACCCGATTTTATTCCTAAGTGCACAACTAGTGTACTAAGTGTTAACAATATACCCGCTATATGATGGACATAAATAAATAACAAAGTGTTGCATTTTGTTACATAATGGTTTGTGTGCAGTCAGTATTATCTCTATAAATTTTGTGCTCATTGAAAGAAATTTGAGCTTTAAGATACATTCTCACAACTCACTTATTTGTCCCTTTCCTTCATCAAGAAAGTTGAGTAAGGGACGTAATTTTTTCTCCATTGTTACGGCGTTGTTAGTGTAACGTTGTTGCAACGAATTCCACACATCCCGAAGTTCACGTAACTGGTCAAAAACATTATGTACTTCATGTACGCAAATAGTTCATACTTTCCATGTGGGTACAATTTATACAACATGTTTCTATTTCGCTCAACGTGTGTCGACTAAAAATGTCACCACAGCAAAACCGAAAACACATGGGACGTATGTGCAGTAAATTCAACGCTCTAATGTCCTGAATTTTTTGAAAAAAGTTTTCATGTAAACGTCCGAAAACGCCCACACAGTGCAGGTCGATAAAGAAAAACAGATTTGAGGCGGAAATAAAGACTCAAAGACAAGGAATATTTTTTTCGTCGTCACAACTTTTCTCGCATCTTTATTTTCGCGTTTAATTTTTTGTCACGGTTGACTAACCTGCGGACACGTGAGTCCAGACATCAACGCTGAAAATCCAAATACGTTTCCTAAGCTGTGGACAAGCTCATTGGCAATCTGCACAATTTTAAGGAAATTAAAACACATGTACTGAATAGATTGTTTATTTTGAGGATATAAAAATGATTGAAAAGTGGTTTGCATTACTCAGTATTGATCACTAATTGAAAAAAAGCAATTACAGTTTTTCGTATAGACCTGCCACAAACCTGTATGAAGACGTTCAAAATGTCAACACGTTCCTGATCTGACGAACAGCCACGCAAAACACACGCAGCAACCCAAAATGCGATGCATTGAAACCTTGCATAAAAATATTTGTTAGCAGTTTCGCAATATTTTAGGTAAAAGCATGTCTCACATATATAATTATACATATATAGATATTTTTATACATATGTCATTAAAAGGTTGTTTAAAAAAGTACTGCACGCACGAGAACAAATTTAAAATTCTTGTCACCTTTCCATGATGTCTTTCCGGAGTTGAGCGCCTTTGGGAAGGAAAATGATTTCCAAACCATCTTCTTCCACCTGACAAACCTTTCAATAAATACAAACATTTTTTAAATTATCCAATAAGTTACAAATAAACACTTGGTGTAAACGCAATTCCCGCGGTTAACGTTGCAAAACTTGTTTTGTATGCAATGCTAAATAGGGGCATTTCGAGAAGCACTCGGTGATGTTATTTAACGTGAGATTAGCGAAGCTTTTTCCTGACAACTATAGGAAGTTGACAAGCGGCCTCATGCAGACTAAAAACGCACACTTCCTATTTATGAACACACGGCACACGTATTTTTGTACAGGACATTTTACAGTTTTGTTTCACTTTAAATCCACAAAAACACAACATTAGTGGTACATGTTATAATGTCAGAATTTACAGTCGTTGTACAACGCAAAATGTCAGATTCCATTTCGGCGTGGTTTGTTTCTTATAAGATACAGCAAGTAATCGAATCCGCGTTGTAGCATTTGTACCTTGCAATCCACAGCTGTCATGTGCCGCGCCAGTTTAAATGGGTCAGTTTTTAGTAAAGTCATCTTTACTGCATTCATCGCCCCAACTTCAACCGGTTTGTTTTCGCTTGAAAGAAGCAGGCTCTTAAATTTTTGGATCTAAAACAGAAAAATAGGTACAACACCACAATAGCACGCATGAAAGTTGTAATGAGTCAGTTGCTGCGGGAAGCACCCGCACTTTACATTCACATGCAGCTTGCTACAGGAAAGCACGCTCATCCGGTTATCGATTTTGGTACGTGACTTTCATAGGGAGGTTAGCTCACATTGAATATTGACGGTTGGACGTTCTTATTTACTGACGCCCTCTGTTCTACGTCATTTCCTTTTAGCAATGACGCGGCACTTGCTGATGTCTTTCCAGTTATTTGGTGTTGGTTGGAGCTAATGACTTCACCACTGGACCTTCGTAAACTTGACCTGCAAATTCACAAAAAATATTTCAAAGAATGCACTTTGGCCTTTTTGGAAAGAATTTCTTTAATGTTTTAAGATATTATAACTGTCGAAACAGGAAAGAAACCTATAAGGCGTAAATATGTATTTTCCAAAATGTGTCGGAAATCCCATTTACAGGCGAAAGTGACGTATCTCGAATTATCAGCATAACCCAAAGCAATTGACGTGTGTTCTAAATTTCCAATTGCAATTGATATATAATGGTATAAAATCTCGTCAACGCATGCGACGTTATACCAAGCAGGCTTGTCGATCTTTTTTGGTCGTTCTTCTCCTTGTTGTGAGGCCAGAGGAGTATTTGGTTCGCTTAAACTTCCACCTTTCGAAGTGGTCGCGTTTATTTTGCTTGACGGATCAGAATTGACAATCTGCTTTTTAAGACGTATGGACTGTTTGTTTTCAATGTTCGACAGCGGTGTATTTTCTGCCGACCGAGTGCTTCGGTGACGTATAATCGGTCGTCGGAAGGAAGGAACACGACTTGGTTTAGGTGGAACGCTGGCGCCGCTTGGTGATCCATCAGTTCGTGTTTTGCTGCTGCGGGATGGCGCACCTCGCACATTAGGAAGAGGACCAACGCCATCCACAACCGGTGCCTTTGATTTTGTTGGACTGAGTTGTGGTTCTGAACCTGCGCGACCAACAGGTTTGCCATGGTTTATTACATTGACTTCAACTTGGCTTAAAGGCCTCTGCCCTGTATTTGGGACGGTTATTCTGTTTTGGTTGACTTGGCCTTGTGGCAGGTTGAGCGGAAAGGGTTTGGGAAGGGAAGACCTTAACGGGGAATTCCGGGCCATGGGAGAATTGGGACCCGAAAAAGGCGACCTGGGGCTTTGATGGTGTTCCTGTTGAGAATTTGGGCTCAGTGAAGAGGGCACCACAGGCAAAGGGTCAGTTGTGTTACGTTGTAAGGGGTCGGGTGATAAATTGGGACGATATTGGTGATGGATGTGGAGACGAGGATCGATGACTTCCGCAGTTGAGGATGAGGATTCAGACGATAATGATGAGGATGAAAGAGAAGAGGAATGCGAGTAAGATGCAGGCTGGGATGTTTTCACACTACCATTTTGTGAGCGTGGTGGGCGGCGCAGCGAAGAGTATTTTGCGTCAGAAAACGATAGCGGAACTGTTCGGTTGATGGGGCGTCGAATCACAGCTCCCGTGTGAAGCGATATAGGAATGCTCTTTCCAAAGTGAAACATTATAAGGGCCGGGATTGAGTCAAAAGCTTCCCGTTCAAACTGGTACTGAACCTTGGCTTGCAAAGCCCCTTGCTGATGAACGCTTTGGTTGATCTTGAAGTGCAATACCGGCCCGACCCACCTGCACATACAAAGCATAAATAGATATTTATGCCTATAACTAAACTAAAGACCTTGATACATATGTGGATATGGTCAACATTATGTAATCTTTTGTGCATGAGGTGCTATGTTGAAGTATCGGTTAAAATAGAGTAAATTCTAACAGATGCTTTTATTACGTTTATTTCATACCTGATAGAAAGAACGTATTCTCCTGGATTGGTAACGGATTCGCGAATTAAAAAATCGCCATCGTTTTTAGTTAACTCTTCGGCGACATCTCGCGGCAGTTTACCGTGATACCAAGCATAACTTCGTATATCACTACTATCCAACTTTAGTTCGCTCTCCAGGTCTTTCCGCAGCATTTCAGCGGAAATTTTGCTGGGGAAATCTACATTTTCCTGGTGGTGGTTTCCGTTGCCTCTTGACAAAGACAGGTGATGGGGTGTTAACTGCAATACAAAAATGTTTAAACAACTAAAACGTTCAACTGAGAATTGTACATCAAATGGACATGAGTGGTTTTGCTGAGAGACATGCATCAAAAAATGATCAATCTTCATCAGGACATAACGCACCACGTGAATATAGGAAAGCGCAAAAAAGCAAAAATTAATTAGTTTTTTTTGCCAGACAAGCTTTTAAATTAACTGAACATTACGTCTGCCAGCGTCAACAACAAGTTACATTGGTTTTAGTACTGGCTGTTTGTTGGTCGCTTTTGCAAACTGGGACACACTTGGATAGCAAAAACAATATATTTAAGCTGTAGGAAACGACATGTGATAACAAAACCGCAAGTCAATTTGCTAAAGGGATATTTCTATCTGGACGATAACGTAAAATTTGCTGTAATTCATCCTCAAACCAAAATGAAAAAAACTATTTCCACAACAAAAAATGTATATTGACCACACCTGTAGCTGACACAAAGATATGCTTGTCTGGTAAAATGACACAATATCATTTAGTACTTAGTACGTTGTACTGTTCTTCTAATTAGTGAGCTTTAATGGGTGGTTTAGAGGTTAGGTTAATGTCCCCTGGTTACAAAAATTCATACATACAACTGTAACGACTTGGTACATCTAATCTCAAATAACCGAACTGAAAAACACAAATCGTTATATCGCTAACGAGCGAAGAGCCAATTACGTATTTCGCCAGGTCGCACAATTACCTTAGGTGCAAACATTCTACAATTACTTCGGCAATAACATAATACTGTTCTCAAATAACTAAAGAACAAAAGTAGAATTTGCCACTACAATAATTCAAATCCTTTCATAGGATTCTTACCCGAAAAGGTGAACATCTTCCACAAAGCATCTTTCACGTGAGCAAAATATTACTGCACGTCACAACACAACAACAAAATATTTTTTGCATACATGTATATCCGCTATAAGGTAGCTCTGCTGCTCGGCTCACCTTATCAAGACTCTAATGCAAGTTATTTTGGTCAATATTGCCATTAAGCGGTATTTGCTATTAAAAAATCAATAAATGGCTTAACAGCACCCTAGGGTACATAGCTGCAGGCGGCCAAGCGAAAAGTTGGCCTAATCTAACCTGACCCAAGATAGTATGGGCTGGTTGGTGACAGACAGACATATCTTAAACAGACTACAGTAGTCAGGAGCTGTAATCTGACCTGTGCAGGTTTAGTGCTCACTCTAGCACTGCACTGTAAGCTGATCTTATTGACTCGCTTTCGCTAATGGAGTAGGCTAACTGTTAGCACCGTTTCGGTAAAAGCCGTTCCTCTGATTGCACATCCAACATTACGACAGACATTGAAAGCTTTACTACAAACGGTGCTCTGATGGTTGGGCTAATCAACGTCTATGACGCGGGTTAGAGAGAAAGACCGAGACTAACGACAATACAAAAATAACTGTGACAACCGATGCATATTATGTATAGTGTGCGTTTAGAAAAGCGTTTAGTTGCGTTTAAATTATTCTATTCAATATTGCGTTATCTGTAAATTGGACTGAGGTTTACTTTTACATTACGTTGGTACCGATACAATTCATCTCTTCGAAATTGTATGCACAAGAAGCAGCTTACAGGACTTGTTTGTTTTCAGCAATTCGCTTACATGGTAGTGTACCGATCAAGCATGCAACGTTAACAGACCAAACAGCAAGGAATTGGCGTCAAGATATTCTATTTATTGTCTTTCAAGATATTTTATTGATTCGTAAAAGGGTTGAAAACGATTGGCTTAAGTTAAAATCCACTTACCTCCTCATACATAACGTTTGACCTTGTTCAGCAGTTGATCCCACAATGTAAATAATTGATGGTACGTTTGGTCCAAAAAGATGCACTGGCGATCATTTGTGCGTGTCAATCGCAGTAAGCACTAACCTGTTACCTTATCACTGGCAATTAAAAGCATGTTAACACTTGCCGAAAAAAAGATAAATATCATCGTTGGAAAAATTATTGCTGTTGTTCACCAAGAGGATAGTAGCTTATAATGCCTTGGTAGCAAAATGGTCAAGTAAGACCAGGGGGAAATTTATTTGAATGCTTAATTTGTTTGAGAAAGCACTTCCTGTTAGCCTTTTTATAAATCTAATTGTCTTGTTTGAGGTCACCAGTTTGAAGTTTTCTGATACATAAAAGTCACCGTGACCTTTTTGACCATCATATGATCCTCGTTTAGTTAAACTGGAACTAAACTCAAAATAGTTTAGGGAACAAGAGAAGGCTTTTAGCAGCAACTGCCTGTCTGACGCAACTCTGCACCAACCCACAGTCAAGTGCGAACGACATGGCGCACCCTTCACATTCATCGAGTATTCAGCTATTTCACAACACAATAAGTACTACGTCACACCGTAATTTTTAGTCTACACCTCTATTCCAAATGCTTTGGCATGGATACGTCATAAAAGATGGTAAACGAATCAGTCGTTTAAGGCTTGGTAGTTAACAAGGCCAAGTTAATGTTTAACTATGCTCGATAAAATTATTCTGCTGGCCCTAGCCCATTATATCTCTAAACATAATTCGGTTCTTTTTTAAATCATCCCTTAAATAGTTTTATGATATGTTGCAAAAACTGTTAACATTCCTTTTACGAAACAGCACTAAAATTGTTAGTTTGTTTTCTTATTCATCGCTTTGCTACCCACGCGCCATAATTAAATCAAATTCTGACCTGCTGTTCTTTTGTCGCCTAACTTGCTTGGACTATGCGACAGACCAAGTGGCGACGACAAAGTCCCAGAAACGTATCTTGTGCGAGTTCTCCAAAGCAGCTGTTTTGCGACAACTGTCAATACAAAGTAGAGACAACAACTTGTGTTACAAAATTGCGCCATGTGTGCTTTGAACAGGGGTTTGTGCTCTCGCAACTAGAAATAAGCACGACACCACATATACTTTTTTATGTCACTAGAATGTTGCATGTCCCTTACAACAAAACAGTTGTACGACATTGGTTGAGTTATGCCAAAATATGTCGAAGTTCATCTGATCTACGTGGCGTCTAACGTTTGCTTTGAAAGGTTCGTGTGGGGGCAAGTATTCAGTGAAGCGATAAGGTTCGCTCAAAGAAAGCCTCAGGTGGAACAACTTCAGGCTGTTAGACGTCAGGCTTTGTAATAAAGTCTACAGTACAATACGGACCGATACAGGAATACAACGAATTGTAAAATGACACCGTTCGTTTTCTTATCAGCGGCTACAACAAAGCCAACGTGCGTTGGCTGTGTCGACTCCCGGTGGTAAAACATATCACAAAATTTGCGTGTTTAATCTTCGCATAGTTCGAATTGTTGTCACGGATGAATCAGTTTGCGTGATTCAGAGCGTGACTGGTATCTATGATCAGTGGAGCCGTTTTGTTATCGAAATATAACTAAAAACTAATAAATAGCCGCGCGAAAATTGACCTTTATGGTTTCATGGTTTGTCATTCAAGTGTGAAGCCTTCACTTTCCACTTGAAGGAACAACTTTTAGTGCGTTTGTGAAACCACTACCAACTGAGATTTGTTGAACCCTTTTGACTTTACCTATACTAAACAACAATATGGCGTCTGTAGTCTGGTAGCAATTGACAGTTTCGAAAACAATACCATCTACGGTACTCTGACAGACGTGCGTCATACAATGCTATGTAAGTACCTCCACTCGGAGGGCAAATGCAAGAATAAAAGTGTTTCAAATCGCCGATGTAATAAGGTTAATCTTATTTACACTGGAGATTCGCTTGGTCAATAAGGGTGCGGGCTGCTACAAAGCAAGCAATTTCCAATATCCACACGTCAACTTAACTGGAATGAAATGCAACAGACGAAAACAATCAGGTACTTCTTTTACATCATTTTCTTCGCACTTGACTGCAACTTAACTGCCCACATATTAAAATAATTTAATGTTCCTCTACAAACGAAAATAATGCAAACTTACAACATCAAACATACAACGACTTGCGTTCTAATGTACGAATGGATGATGGTTATGACAAAACTGAGAAGTGTACCTAGCATTAGTTTCTATTTACTCAAATACTCGACTTCCCCTTTGATGTTTTGAACTTCAAGCAAATTCCACTTGTCCAATTGTGAGTGAAAACTAGCTACAACGAAAAACGCTTTTATTATGACTAACAAATCTATTAAACCCAGCAGCTTAAACACCTCGCATGTTAGCGTAAAGGCCCGAGGCAATAGACGCTTGTGATCACAATAGCGCAAGAGAAAAGTCTTCATTTTGTGTGCAGTGAAGCGTAAAAAAACGGTCGAGCGAATCGACAAACAACCGATAATTTTAATGGGGATTTTCGCTTCGCTGCTCATAAGGCAAAGATTTCATTTTCGTAAAAATGTATTTTTCTCGAAAGTGTGTATCTATATTAGATAATGTGAATATATTATACAATTATTAAAATTATTCGATTGCAAGAAATTATTGATTCTGTTCAGCTCTCAGCACTAATGTTTGCTGTCATGAAAATTTTGTCAGTCATTTACTATGTGTTGGTTCATCTTTTGGTGAGCAGCAAACACACAATGTACAGAATATGTCTTACCACTCATTAAAACACTTTCTTACCCTGCAAATGTCATTTGATAAATAACTTCGATAACAATTATTGGCACAATAAAACATTTGAAAAGTGCGAAGTAAAATCGAGTTGTGGCCAAAAGTGTTCCAGGTGTTCCGTATTCCTGAAGGCACAGTTTTTCCTGAAAACAATTGCGTCACGATTAAAATTACTCAGTGTTCAACATTTAGAATACGAGTATATACGAAACCGAAGTCCTTGACGGTATAATACCTAAATGTGTAAAATTTCAGTAATTTTTCCTGTAGACATTAGTCAACAATTTGCAATTTCATTTAAAAGTACCAGAACTACATTGTTGCACACACCTGTAACTCGTCGATGTTGTCCTCGTGTAGTCGAAACCGTTTGTTCATGAAATTTAGTGACTTTTCTATGCTCAGAAGTCTTCTGTCCAGGTCACGTGCTCCATTAACATCTTCCCCTGAAGACTCACTGAGATGTTGGTGGGGACATAAGCAATTTCTTACCGGGGCCGAAATAGGTTGCATAACTGGAGTAAAATGAGAGTCGCCGCTAGAGGGAGGTTCGGAGCATGTTGAATGTTTTTCTTGTGCTGAGGCACAAAGACTGTCATCGTCGTTGAAGCTGCTAATTTCCCCATGGCTCACATTGTGGTAAGTTGAAAGGTCGTTGTCGCTCCGTGAGTGTTGGATTTCATCGCTGCAGATGTCACAGATATTTTCCAGGACATTTGTGGAAGACTCCCCGACCCTCTCCTTCTCCAGCACATGGTATTCACATTCTGCCCTGGAGTTTTGTGTTTCGCTGCGGTTTGTCAAAAGCTTAAAATTACGTTTTTAGTGGCATAAGCCTAAAGGGTTTTTCGTTGTTTGCAACAATCGAAAGTAAGGAAAACCGTGGAGACATGTGGGTTTTAGGAAAGGGTTTCACCAACGTTTTTTCGCCACGGTATATATCAAAACTGCCGGTCAGGGGCCGAATACAGAAACCATTGGTTATCACTGTTTGATGGACTTACAACCACCATTTGTTGAACATTTGAGTGCAAATATTTTTTGCTTTGAATGACAAAGCCTGGTGGGCCGGCTGAGCTGATCTTGCGGTCCGACTATGGCCCGCGGGCCATAGTTTGGTGACCCCTGCTTTAGGACAAAGCATAAAGTCCGGAAGTTACATTTTGTGCGTAGGAATGTATCGGGCCCCAATTGACAAAAAAAATTCAGTGGAAAACAGAAATGGCGATGTTACCCCACGAAATGAAAAATCGTTCATGAAATAATGTTAAACAATGAAACACACGTGAATATTACTTTCTGTTTTGAGGATGAATTTGGAATCATGTCTTACGGAATAGTTTTACTAAAATTTTGTTGGGGAAAGGAAGCGTGGATGTTTATTCACAACTGGAGAAAACGTTTTTCTATCACCACTAAATTGCATATATTCCACTGTTTTAGCAAACGAATTTAAATCCTACTTAATTGTTGTACCTTGACTAAAGTCACCTGCAGTTTGTGGTTTCTTTCTTTGTTTTTCTTGGTTTTCTTCCTGATGACCTCATGGTAAAATCCTACTGAAGGAGATTTTTTTGTTTGATAACTAATGCCATATTGTTTGGAAACAATGTCATTGTTAATTTTGATTGTTGCGTGTTATCTGTTGAAGGCTGAATAGACTGACTGAATTAACTTATTTTCAGCTGTATCAGTCACCATACAAAATAAAAAAACTTCAGTCTTCTTCGAGAATGTCGTTCACGAAGAGAGCATATTTATATGTTTGGAGAAAACCCGCGGTTACGCCGCATCTGTGATTGATTTTCTGCCCCATATTTTTCTTTTATTGTACATGAGCGACCAAGTGGGCCAGTTTCTATAAGGACAAAGCTCAGACACCAGTCCATTTTCCTGTTTGCTTGCAGTTTTGCGGAAAACAACCTGGCTGATCGTTTTTGCAATGTTTTTCTGGGAACAAATACGGCTACAGTTTTATAATCTGGCTTATAAATCAAAGGCATTAAAGGGCCTGGGTCAACAAAACAAAATTTTGTCTTGAAATGTTTATTTTGTTTCAGTAGCTACGACATTTGGTTTGCTAAAAATACAATCAAAATGTGTCGATTTTAGGAATAAGTTGAAAATGTTAAATAAAAAAACAGAATTAGCACAAGTACCTCAAAACATTTTGAGTTTGATTTTGTAAGTAGATTTTCATTCGAATTATATTTTTTAAATATTTTGATCAACTTTTATCACAGAACAGTGGCTTTATCAGGCTTTTCACTGCTCATTCCTTTGTTTTCATACCCATTCCCGCTGTCCATTATTTGGTACGCAGGATCGTCTAACAGAAAAAAATCAAGTTTTTTCGTATTTTGCACTAAACATATTACCTGTTAGACTGTCTTCGGATTTCACCCTCTGACTAGTTCTTCCACATTTGTACACAGCAAACGAAGCGACAGCAAAGAGTAACACGGCCCCAGCAATCGGCAGCGCAATGATAAGAGCCAGGTTTTGACACATTGCATCGAAACTGACGTAATCAATGCGTTGGTTCATGTATTTCTCTGGTGATCTGCATATCACGTTTTCAATGTCGCTAACTGCCGAACCTTTGTCCACAACGTAGGCTGCAAAACCCTTGAGAATAAGATAAAGGTTACAGAGGGAACAAACATCCGAAAATATTCAAAAAGAGTGGCAGAAGATCAGTGTTAGTAAGACAAATAATCTGCTAATTAACATGTGATTATTAAAGCAAAAGTATAATGCACCTTATAACTTAAATCATTTATTTGAAAACACTGAAATATAAATTTCGCCTAATGACATCGTTTTGTTTGAAACGCATCTGTCCTTTTTTGAGTGTTTTGTGATATTTGATAAGTGAGGTCACCACAGAGCAGCGCATGCAGGCTAATTCCTGTATGGAGACTCTTGAAAAGAGCAAACATTTAAAAATGGCTGTACAAACCGTACCTGTAGTTTGCAGTCGCATATCCATGGATTATCCGCAAGCCATAATGCCAAGTTATCATTGGAAAGGTAACTCAATACCTTGGGATCAAGATGAGAAAAACTGCAGTTATTAATTGACAAACGTCGTAGAGTTGAACTAAAGCTGGAGAATGCGCTCTGTGAGATTTGATCCAATTCCAAATTGGAGCCCAAGTATAAACCTTCCAACGCCGAAAGACTTGCAAACATTTTGTCGTTAACTGAAGATAACTTGTTTGCCTGAGAAAAAGCGTACCCTTATAATTTAAAATTTATGACTTCATTGCATATATGCGGTGTCCATTGTACATTATGAAACTAGCAACTACTCGCATTATTGCCGTGTGATAAGTACATTCCTTTTGTTGTTTTGGTAATTGTTGGTGAAACACTTTAAAATTAATTAGTATCTGCATGTTTACGTATTGTTAAGATCATGAACTTTACCGTCAAATCAATCCAGGCGAGACCACTCGCTCCAGCAAATGTATTGTCGGCAATGCTGGCTATGTCGTTGTTCACCAATAGTAATTCTTCCAGAGAATTCGCGTTATCAAACGTTGCAGCTTGCAAAGATTTTATGGAATTTCCGTTGGCGAAGATCACATTTGCTGCACTTGGAATTGCAGGGAGGGTCTCCAGTAGATTGTCAGAGAAATCAGTCAAGTAAAGTTCTGGGAATTCGTTTGCGCTTAAATCCGGCACTTCGGTGAGCCGATTGTTCGCCAAACCAAGATACCGAAGCTTTCTGCAAATTTAGTAACGCCTTAGACAGTGACCAATCGAGTAATCCACAATAATAATTTCGTTGCTAATTTCGCGGATCAGCAGAATGTTCATTTTATATGGGGACATCAACATTTTCATGGGTGAAAATTTTTTACTACATTGTACATATAGACGGTCCGCGAAAAGGTATGTGAGGGTAAAAAAATTGTTTAATACATACTTTAAAGTACTGAAGGCAACATCGCCGATCGTGTCAATCTCATTATTGTACAAAGACAGTTGCACCAAGTTTGTTGCATTTGTTAGGAGAATGGATGTGATACGTGTAATGGCATTGTCGTTAAGGTTGAGAACTTGCAAGGCAGTTGAATCACGGAAAAGGCCAGTAGGCAAGGTTTGGATCTGGTTGTCATGAAGTGTCAAAGTTTTCAACGTTTTACCAACTCCACCAAATGCTAGTTCACTCAAAGCTACCAGGCTGTTGTCGTGTAAGTATAAGTAACTGAAAAACAAGTCGTTGGGTTTATTAATAAAGACGTAAGAATGGCTTCTGGGTACAGAAGTATTTTTATGAATAAACTTACGTTAAATTAGGCAGATGAATCATTTGGTAAGCGCTCAAAGCCCGAATTGCATTGCCTTGCAGGAATAATTCCTTAGTGCCACTAGGAATATCAGCTGGAAAGGAACTTAAACCTGCAATATACCAACCCGTGTAAAGCAACCACTTTTAATGAGTCGACACGCCCACGGGAATACTGCGGTGTTTGTTTTCAGACGTGCGGTTTAATGCCGTGGCTGATATTTGTTTTGAACGTTTACGAGCATGATTTATGAAGCAATGGGAAAATGCCTATTTCCTGAAAGTGCTGAATGTCGTCAAAACTAACTGTTTACATTATGATTTCATCAATTCAGCATGCTCTCCTTCAAAATGGAAACTTTTTTGTGAAACACAATGTAGTTACCTTTGTTGGCGCAATCAACCACGTTTGAGAAGCAAAAGCAATCGGATGGACATCCATCACTTCCTACCAAGTTTCCCACATTAAGATTGACGAGTGAAACTCCTTCCAGCCAAGCAGGACTCCCACAACTCATCGCGACTTGACTTTGCAGGGGGTTTGTTCTATCATCGGCCCACTAAATTATATTTGAGAATTTTAATGAATAACTACTTATAACCCAATACTCACAATATTTGCGCAAAGTTATGTGTTTTTGCTGGATTTATAACAAAACTATTTGTCACTTAGCACAGAAAATGTTAACTTATTATCTAACCTGCTTAAACTCCTTCAATTGATCATCACACTGTAATGTGTTGATATTATTCATGTGTAGCGTTTCCAATTTCGGAATGCATGTGAAGGTACTTATATTTGGAATGTCTATAGACCTGATGAAAAACAAGATTCAAAACATGCAAATGTAGGTGTGAAAGCATTTCAAATGTAAGGTTGGAACGCCACTTACCAACCACTAAGATCTAGGCTTCTTAGATTTCCAAGATTGCAAAACGAGTCCTGATCAATAGTAGTTAGTCCGTTGTTGCCAAGTGATATTATTTCAATCTAAAAAAATATTTTGTGCCGAAAGACGATCATGCCTATTTACCTCAAAAGACAAATTCGCAAATAGCTAATTAAAACCACCTTCGAGTTCGCCGTTCAATCAATCATACACTGCAAACTGATGTTGATATTTGTGTAGAAAGATTATTGTTGGCTATTTAAAACTTTTTACCGTATTCAAATATCTTTATTCTCACAACGTCAAGTTTTCGTTTGGCAAAATGCATTGGATTTCTAGAAATTACTTACGTTGGGAAGACCAGTGAAAGTGTTGCGTGTTATATGTGAAATTTGATTTCTTTGGGCCAAGATCATTTTAATGTTTGGGTTCATTGTGAAGTCAATATTCATATTCGTCAGTTGGTTGTCGTGAACTCGAAGGTACTCGAGAGAGATTAATTCATCAAGGTCGTTTGAATTGAATGTAGATAAGAAGTTCTCATGAAGATAAAGGTGTCTAAAAGTTTGTTTTTCCAGTGAGTAGAATCTGGTCCTCGGTAAATGTGGCCAATTATTGTCTCTATCTTGGCGACATTTTGTCTTGACGCAATTACTATAAGCGTCATGTGTTTCAATGAGCATCAAGCCTCGAATTGGTTTTAGCAGATTTATTAATTTTAAAAAAATTGTTTCGCTTGCTTCCTATAAGCAGTTTCTGCGAATATGAATAAAAAAAGCACACAAGCAAATAGTTTTTTTAAAATAAATTTCAATGACACAAACGGAAAACAAACTGGTTGTAAGTGAATAGCATGTACAAAGACCTAAATTTATGTGTGTTGTACCTGACGTTTGACAGACCCGTCAGTCTTGCCCGGTTAATCATGGAGATTTGGTTTCCCTGCAGCAATAACTCGGTTGTGTTTAGATCAATACCTTCCGGAATTTCAGTCAAAGTCTTGTTCACGCAATCTGTTATCCATTCACCGTTATACCCGAAACAACTATATAATAAAAATGGAAAGCTATTACATATTTGTGGTTTTTAAGATCTTTTTATTGAACAAAACTTACTTGCAATTGGCGGGGCATCCTTCGACGGACTGAATTCCAATACACAAAAGAGTAAGAACCAGAGGCTTAAAAACTCGGAACAATTCTGACTGCATTGTTTGCTATAAAGTAACAACTGCAGGAGCGGTCACCATTTAAAAACAAAAACATGCGATGATGACGAGCGTAAATTATTATTTTTTGTTGGACCTGATTTACGCTTGATGTAGCGTAAGTATAACCTCACTAAAGCTTGTGTAATCAAATCATAATAATTCAGCCTTCCCCAAAAGTGCCAATATAAAAAAATTAAATGTTCAGTCATAAACCTCCAATAAACTATAGAAAACTTTCAACAAAACGCAATAAAATATACTACAAAAGTTTCGTTCTTATCCGGTCACCCGCATCCTGTTCAAATCAAATGCTAGAATTTATCGTCGAACGTTTTCCGAACGACATGTCGTTTGTTCTGCTGTTCGTAAAAAAATAAATACCCTTTTCTTTACACAAGTTTATTGGGTGCGTCGTAATTTTGTCGTAAAACGATTGTAAAACGGACTGGAATCACGGTTAATAATTACAATATCATAGCAGTTAAATGTGAACAATGTACATGTTAACCAAGTTTCTTCACAAATGCACAAAAACATTCAGAATACATTTTCAGTGTTTACACTAACTAATTGTTTGTCAAATTAAAATGAAATTATGCAAGTTTATGAAAATGTTCTGATGGTTTCACAAACTTGTTGCATAATTTGGGTATTCTGAATCCATTTCCTTATTATCTACCCCGCCAACCCCATTTGTTTGCTTTTGTATTTCTTTATATTCGTTGGAATATTCTTCAACAGGAACAGATTCTGACAACAAAATTACAAACGTTAGTCCTTGGGTTGTTTTTACCTGTGCTGAAAATAAGCCGGAACGGTTTCTTGTCGGTAAATGCCGTTACGGTAAGAATTTAACGACTAATGTGTCCTAAATAGTTATAAGAAACTTTAATTCAGTAAATTTATTCAACTATTTGAAAATTTTTATCTTGTACAAAAACACTATGGATTACTTTAACCCATTTTAGACTTAAATTTTACACAAAATTCCGATTTAGACATATAGGAAATAACAACTGATTTAACTATTACCAGTTAAGTATTGAATAAATATTTAAACAATTAAAGATAAAGAACATTGTATCGTACCGGTCATTAGCAGTTTCTTATTTTTCTTTTGCACTTTGTAGAAAATGAACGAAGCTATGCCAAAGAGCACTATTGCGCCCACTATCGGCAGGGCAATGATAAGTGCCAGATTCTGACACAGGTACGAAAAACTGACGGTAGAAAACTTTTGACCGGAAAGATCTGAGGGGGATTCACACTGAACTGCGTTAAGATCGTAAACCGCCGGGCCCATATCAATCACATAATTTGCGAAATCCTGAAAGTTGAAACAGCGCAGTTATAAAACGAAATATAATTTTATTGTCACGATTTTTTTTCAATTTCTGATAATTCATACATCTTTAGGTGTGCAGCAAGTAATAAAGTTTTACTGAAATGTTCAAATATTACGGTGCCCGATTTAAACAAATACATCACCTTGAAAGCACAGTCGCAATGCCATGGATTGTCCCCGAGCCAGAGGAACAAGTCGGCGTTGTCAAGTTGGTTGAGTGGGTTTGGATTTAGATTTGTGAAGCTGCAATTGTTAAGAGATAAACGGCGGAGGGTGGAACTAAACGATGAGAAAGCATTGGTGGAGATTTGGTCCAGTTTTGTGTTTGAAGCCAGATATAACCCTTCCAGAACACTCAGGTCAGAAAACATTGTATCGTCAACCAAGCTTATTTTATTTGCCTGAAAATATACATATGAAAAATGCCTCAGCACGTAATCATATCAGAAAACACAAAAAACTTGTTGCCAAACTCTTGAATATATTTTTTATAATTTTTAATGCAAAATTGTTAATTCATGGATAAACGAACAAATTATTTAAAAACTACATACATTTTTTTGAAGAAGGTTGCATTAAAATTTTAATTGTAGGGCATGCATAAATTAATTACCGTTAAATCTATCCAGCCAAGATTTTGTGCTCCTGCAAATGCGCCGTTTTCAATGGTTTCTACTTGATTTCCAACCAAAAGCAATTCGTAAAGTTGATTCGCGTCAGCAAACGTCGCTGCTTGGAGGGTTTTCACCGCATTTCCGTTCGCATATATTTGATTTGCAGTGCTCGGAACTTTAGGTAAACTCTCCAACATGTTATCGGCAACATCGATAAAATAGAGATCAGGATATTCGCTTCCGCTGAGTTCGGGCGGAGACCTGAGGCGGTTGTTAGCTAATCCCAGGTATCGCAAATTTCTGTTAAAAGCGACGGTAAATTTGTTTAGCTAAATATTTATAAAAATACAACCGATAACGCATTAACATCCTACAAAGGTTTCAAAGTGTAACAGAACAAAATTTTAGTATTGAAAATAAATTGTTTTTACTGACCGTAACGTAGCAAAAGCGTTCGTGTCGACATTGGAGATCAAGTTGTCATAAAATGATGCTTGTACCAAATTTACTGTGTCAACAAGCAGAGTCGCAGAAATAGATTGCAACTGATTCTCGTTGAGGTTCAACACCTTGAGAGCGGACATGTTTGCAAAAATTCCTTCAGGTAAAGAACTAATTGAATTTCCATGAAGTGTTAAACTGATGAGAGTTGCTGCCGAATCTTTGAACGTCGTTCCTTCAACGCTATTTATAGAATTTTCTTGCAAATAGAGATACCTGTGAATGCAAAGTGTGTGTGTGTATGAAAAACACAATGGTTTGGACAAAGAATTCACCGCTCAGAAAAACAAGCTGCACACAAAGCCTATGATTATTTGGGCACAAACCAAACATAATATTCAACAGAAAGACTTTGTTGCTGATCAGAGGAAAGAATATGTCCTTGTTTTTAGAATGGAATAAAGACATTGGCGCAGCCACGGCCAGTGGCGGAGATGCGTTTAAATTATTGGAGGGGGACCATCACAAAATTAGGAAAACAAGTATATTATGGTCGTACTGTTCCGGCTTACTTTCAGCACTGTTAAAAGAGCATTTAACCCCACCCAATTGGTGGTTGGCCACTGGTAAAAAGTCGCATTCTTAAGTGATCATTATATTTAAATTAGTTTATTTCAGACATATCTACTTATTATTCACGTAAGCCGTGCCTTAACGTATGATGGTGTCTGTATTGCTTGCGCAAACGCATACAAATTGTCCCTAAAATTAGTATTTAGGTTGTTATCACTAACTTAAGTTGAGACAAGCCAGAAAATGAGTTTCCATCCAGAGCAGTGATAGTGTTTCCCTGAAGAAAAACCTCTGTTGCATTTTCTGGTAGTTTCGGAACACTGTTAAGATTTCTTTTGGCGCAATCCACCATCCATTCCCCATCAAAACCAAAACACCTGTCAAATACATGCAGTCTTAAGTTGCTAAGTTCTAACTTTATTATTAACGGCATGAACTTATACGTCATGTATAGCCTGTACATATTAACAACGAAATTCAGTTTAGCCACACGAACCAGAGAGCAAAGTAACAGACCGCAAAGCAAAGTAACAGACTGCAAATGTTTTCTTTAAATGATTAGAAACATTAAAGCTGCCAAAAAGACGTTATTACAATAGCTATTTATCAAGTGCAAGTGAGTACATGAGCATCATGTGTTTTAAAAGTCCATACGGCCCTGCCGAAATTAAGCACACTTTACCAAGCACATTGCACTCTTTGTACCTCTTTACAACACATTCTCCTAATAAACTTACTTGCACTCAGATGGGCATGGAAAACTGTATTTTATCCTGGAAGCAAACATAACATACAAAAGTATTTGACAAACAAACTTCATTTTTAGTAAGCAGTTTCATAGGGCTGTTGGTTTCTGTCTTGGAAGATGAAAATTTTCAAATCGCGAGTACAACAAGGCGTGAATGACTACAGAACAAATGTTTGTCTTCCGTTTAGGCTGTGTAAGTTACACATTAACCAAACAGGCCTTTGATGCTTTGTCCAAATAAGAATTATGTTCGTCGCACTGTTTGTAAAGTTTTCTAAATAACGACGGGCTTTTATTTTGATTACACCTAAAGTAAATGTCAGATTTGAATGTTTGATTTTCTGCATCATCTGATTTTACGATTCAAACAACTCAGTGAACCTTCACAAGTAAAATGAGAATTACTCTGTGAGTCTGCTAAGGCAGCTCATTTCAAAAAACAGTTTAAAGCAAATATTATGTTAGAAAACATGTCTATTTTACCAAAACGATGTCCGCGCCCTGTGATGCACACTAGCTATTACAACTATTAGTCCAATTCTAACTAAACGCAATTTAACAACAAATTGTGGTACCATGTCGATGATATGACGATTTAACCACGCAGCGAGTCGAATACACCAGATATTCCTGACTATTATCCCCTCCCCGCAAATGAATTATTAATCTACATATGGAAATAAAATGGTATGGGGCGTATTTAGGATTGAAAAATGGGCAATTTATCGCCACCTAGACGTCACTTATACCTGTGTCACTGTAACTTACTTAAACAAAAAGAAAATGGAACACAAAAGTTTAAAAAGTACATCCAATCCTAACAGCCGATAGCAAAATGACGTCACCACCCGCGCGAGCCTTATCTGTGACGTCGGTCAGGTCAGCTCCTTATAATGATGGAGCTACACCAATCGCGTCAGTCAAACTGATGATGACATAAGTTTTTGTCGAAACGTCTTTAACATGACAGTGTCAATAACAATACGGGCCAGTCTTTTTATACTCAGCACTAACAGTGATGATGTAACAAAATGGGTGATTTTTACACAAAGTCAATGTCTCGATTTTTAAAAATATATAAATATGGCAGGTGGTAAAGATGAGGTCATACAGGATCACCGTATGGAGGCCTCGGGTGTCGCGCTTCTCGCGTTTGGAGAAATACGAAAAGCGAACGTGACGTTTATTTTTAATGTACCTTCACAACTAACCCAGGGGATGTTGCCTTTCTTAGGATTGCGACATCATCAGCAAAGGTAAACCACATGCACGTTATATAAGGACGCGTGCAATATGACATCCACGGCCCACCACACAAATGAGCATCTTGTTGGGACAATTTAGCGCAGTATATTTGTATTCATATCGGTACAAAATTCTGGGTGATAACTACCCTTCACACACTCTATATTCTGTCATAACAGTTCTGATAATAGCAATCATCTTGCACATTGAACTACCACCCAATAAACAGTGAGGAGACATCTAGTTCTGAATGCATTGTGCAGAGGAGGGTTGGTGACTTAACTTTGTTGCAAATGGACGGTACTTTCTGTGATTCATTTTTTCACAAAACAATCCTACACTTTTTTAGCCAAAATTATGTCCAACAGGGGGACAAAATGCCCCTGGGGGAGCGGTAAAAGTAGTTATCTCGAATATAATTTTGACCAGAACTCCTAGACAAGGGTCGGGACTAACAGAAAATCACAAATTGAGCATACCTCCATGAAGTAGGTCTAGAAAAGTCATGAACGTTACATGTTTCTTCAATTTAGTTTTCACTAAACACACACACACACATATACATATATTAATCAAAATCATGAAGGTATGGAGTAGAAAAAAATCTTGCAATTCTATCAAGAATTGTACCTTCTGCAGCTCCAGTGACACCCTTTCCACCAATAGTTAACTGATCCCCTAACCACTTGGCTATGTTGCTTCTCCAAGATATAATGTTTTCCTCTGCTGTGGTCTTATTGGTAGTTGCGGTTGAAAAAATTGTGGAAACTCCAACTAAAAACAGGCAAAGTTTGTACCATGGTTGCCCCTGTTTCTCCTTCACTATTCTCCACAATAATTTTACATTGTTCCTGAAGCTTGTTTGTGAAGACACCGTTGCAGAAAAAGCTTTCATTTTTTGTGTCAAAACTTGGCATTCTGAATCAGTTTCAATGATGATTCTTAGTCTTGATTTAATTTCACTGAAAACTTTTTCTGGTTGCAGCAAAGGCTCATACTTGGTGTTGACCAAAGCTTCATCAAGAAAGTTCAAAGCTACTTCAGACAAGCTTTCACCTGTCTAGTGTACAGTTATAATTTGTATTACTAATGAGAAAACAACACGACTTACCTTTACATTTATGTGAAGGATTCATTTTTTGTTAAATAGGGTACAAAAACAAACCTATTTGTTTAAAACTGATACATCTATATCTAACAGCCAATAAAACAAGTTAGTATAGATGTTTTAGTAATCATCCAAGTACGAATTTCACCATAACTATCCTGGTGCACATTTATAATACAAATAATTTACTTATTGTTCAGAAAAGCAAATTGTTTTTTTACTGAAATTAAGTAAATTTGATACAAACACTTAGTTCTTGCCTTTCGTCTAAGTCACTTTGGTGATAAAGTAAATATTCTAAGTCCATGCATTTTAGACACTTCTTCTTTTAATGAAGCAGTAACAAGTTTGTGTTGCTGGATTGTTCGCTTGTTAATAAATGCAGAGGAAGAAATATGTATTTCATACATGTCACCACAGCCACCTGATATGTCTGTAACTTGTATTTTTCCATCTGGAAAGCTTTTCTGCAAAATTTCAGTCAATCGAATTTCTCCATTGGTTGTAGAATTCTGATCGTTGTCCGTGGAATAAAAGTTTCCAGCAATTAGAACCATTTGTGATCTATTTAAATTCTTGTAAGATAAAACATTGCTTCCCCAAGTGTACAAATTTTTACACTCTAGAAATGACTTGCAGGAATGAACAATCTGTACAATGGATCTTTTTGATGTTATAGTCCATCTGCCTCTACAAAGATTGACACAGGGTGCTGACAAAATTGAAATAGAATTGCAGATATTCATACTTATATTACCTGATATTGAAGTAAAGAAAGTGGAAACAACTTAGCAACAAAATTTAATATGCTTACTTTTATAAACAAGCTGTACCTAAATCTATACATCTTTTCATGCCTGGGAAAATCTTTTCAATAGCAAAAGTAAGAAGTATGTTTGATACATACTTTGGGTTTATGGCTGCAATAAATGTTTTTTTTCTGAAAGTTTGTGGATCAGTAAAATTCCGTTCTTGTGATCTTATTGTCTTTATCAAAATGCGGTGCAAAGTTATTGGAATCAGGCATGTAATATGCATGCGCATGCCACCATTGTGCTGAATTGCGTAAAGAGGTCAAGCTCAAGTTTGGGGGTCAAGTTTGGGTACGCCAACAACCATTTTAATTTCAATTGTTTTGGTTGCATATTATTGTCAAGGCTTAAATTGCTTGCTGAAAACTATAATTTGATTCCAAAGCAATATATATTTTTCTTAGACGCTTTTGGCCACAAATGACTGTATACTTCTGTGATTCAATTTTCAGCAAAAGCCCCCTGAACATTTTGTTGTTTTTTAACCAACTTTTTAACAACACCCAGCACCAAATGGCCAGCTAAACGAAAAAGTCCAAAAACTAAAAAATTGCCCCAAACACGCTAAAATCGACCTGGCAACAGCACATGCGTCCCTGCGTATTTAACCAGGTAGTGCAACGGCTCCTCTTGTCCTCTTTTCTCTGATTTTTATTCTCTTGGAAAATCTCCGTCACGCATGATTTCCTGGAGATCAAATGTGACTTTTTGCATGCAAAGATGTAGAAAACTATCTAGCAATGTATTGTCATGTCTGCGACTTTTCGTTTTCACTATTTTCCACCAACTACGCAAGAAGTTCTATGAAATTCCTCAAACGTCAATACGCTGTCCAAATGTTCAAACTATTTACCATGGGGTTTGCTTGGCAGCCTAGGCGATGCATACGGTGGTAGAGATCCCCTACGTATATGTGGAGGTTGCCTGGAAAGTTGTGCGCTTGCGCACCAGTGTACCTTGGCCACAATATACCCCTGTGAAACCAATGAGCACCTGTAGCTCAGTTAGTAGAGAGTTTTGGGCCTGCTTGGCCCAGGGTCGTGAGTTCAAACCTCACCGGGAACTTGATTTTTCAAATCTTGCTCCGACTTGTCACGAAAAGGTGGCTGATCCAGCTAGGCTGCATTGCCTGGGCTGCCAAGCCTGCAAACCTCATGATCGCGATACGTTAGCTGTGATCGCCAAGCAAGGACCTGCGCAGTGGGGCGATTTTGCCTATCATGCCATTGCATGAAATATTACTACTATTTATATACTTTAGTATCTGAATAAGTGGTGAAGAGACGCCAATGAATGTTTTGAGAGGATTCCACTGCCAAAGACCCGACATCAATGCTGTCAAGAAATTATCAGTCTGACACCACGTTGGCTGCAGGACCCGTCACAGATGTTCTTGGACCTAAGTTCTTGGACCTAATATGATGCTATACATTCGTCGTTGTGTTGTTCGTGTTGTTCGTCGTCAGGTAGTCGTTGTGTTGTTATCAAAAGAAACCAGCTTTAAACCGTGGTTCCAGTAAAAAAACACCATTTATAAAAACACGGTACCGCCGACATGTCACATGTGTATTGTCCATAGTGGAGGCATTGTCATTTTCTATCAGTTAACTTTTTATAATAGTCCCAATACCGCCTTTCTAAATCCACTTTACGTTGACACCCAGACCTCATCTGACGTCTTTGTTAGTCCTCTTGTTTGCGTTTCGTCTTTCAACGCATAATATACTCTCCTTATTGTCGCGTAATCGCAGCAATTATCTCTTTGTTTCTGATTTGGCTTTTATGCCACCCCAAAATTTTGCAACCTTTGCGACATCAAGACATGGTGGAATTCAAGGCCAAATTGAGAAGACAAAAAATGTCCAAAAAGCCAAAAACTTCTACAAACAAGGCAAAATATAGAAATGGTTTTACTCAAAAAACCGTTGTTAAACATATTATGCTGAAAATTTTTTTTTTAACAATAGAAAAATAGTGCCAAATATTTGTCGAATAAAATTAATCACAAAAAAAACGCTTTAACCTTTAACCTTGGAGTGTGTATGCTGTGGGAAATACCCTGTTTATAGGGAAATTTTTTTCGCGTATATTATGGACGTTCGCCAACGAAAAACAGCGTTTTTGTCTTTCAAAACTGTTGAAACACATTCTGACATTCTTACGACACCACACGTGAAAAATAAATCATTATACCGCAAAACTTGTTGGTTGTATGGGTCCGTGATTTGGATTGCAATATTTACTTTTGGATATGTTTTTTCACCACTTAATGTTGTGGATTTCAAAATTGAAAATGTTGCTTTAGAAGGTGTGCTGTTCCCAAACACCAAGCTATCTCAAGGAATCAGGTAAAAGCTTTTAGTTTGTGTGAATAAAGTCCGTATTCTTGCAGTCCAATAGTTCTCTACAATGTTTAATTTCGGTGTTGTGTCATGTTTATGTCCAGAGTAAATAATCTAATTGGACCGGAATGCATAGTTGAAGATGAACATGGGACTTTATACTCTGGATTGGCAAATGGAAGGATCGTTACAATTTATCCTTATCATAATGGCTCTTTTGAAAATGCCAAAATTAAAACATTAGCTGATGGAAATATTAAACAGTTATCACCAACAACCACAAACTTTCCAACTGCTAGACCGTCAGGTAAATTTACTGTTTAAGTATGTTTTGGCCTCGCATTTAATCTGATGTTCAGGCTTAAGGTTGCATGGAAATACTCTGTATGTTGCGGATTGTGTGTATGGATTGTACTCTCTAAATACTTTTGACCATACACTAACTGCCCTTGTTGATATAAATGATGTTACACCACCACTGAAGTTTCCCAATGACTTGGATATTACAAAAGATGGAAAATTGATTTATTTCTCTGATGTGGATGAACGATATTCATTTGACAAACTTGTGTATGGTTTTTTAAGTGGTATGTTATGCATTTCTGGTATTGGGGCACCGCATCTCGCAACTGTGTCAAGCTTGATCTTAAAATATTGGTTTGTGGAGAAGATTTACTTGGGGTTTACATTTCTTTTTTCTATTAAGGGCAATGCTATGGTCGACTACTAGAATTTAGAGTCTTTCAAAAGAAATTGAGAGTTGTTGCATCAGGGTTGTGTGGTGCTAATGGAGTGCAACTTTCAGATGATGAAACGCATGTAATTGTAACAGAAATGTATTCTCAAAAAGTAACCTGGATTGATGTCATTAATGGTCAACAAACAAGATCTATTTTTATGCCTAGTATGTTAAAGTCAAAACTCAAACTTATTTAAAAAACTGATTTTGTCACAAAACTTTTCAGTGTTGCCTGATGGTGTAACAAAATCCACAAACAACAGTTATTTGGTTGCTGGTAGTTTGGTTCCAAGAAGATTGGCACAAATCATGTTTCATATTCCTGTCTTCTGGAAGGCTTTGGCTGGATTACTCCCCCATGATGTCCTTGCTATGTGAGTTGACAAATGTTTAGATACATTTAAATTACCCTAAAACTTTCTTTTAAACAGTAAAGGGCTAAGCAATACATCCCTCATTATTACTTGGGTGTCATGCGGGACTGACACATTTTGCCAAATGAACATAAAAGCTCCCAATGAATAACTTCAGGGCCAGGCGTTACATGACCAAGGCATATAACCTAAAAAAGCTATTTATACAACAACAAATTAGCTCATTTAGTTTCATGAACTTAGTGGGAAGAAAAACTGGAGAAGCATAAAATTTAAAAAATTAAAGAAGCCCTAAAAATACCCTTCTCATTTTATGAATTACAATTGTTTTTAGGGCTGTGTTCTTGTCCATGTTTGACATTCAACACAACATAGTGATAGAGATAAACAATGTTGGTGAAGTAATTCAATCGTTGCATGATCCTGATGGAAATCTTACATACGGTTTAGCACATGCCACGCATTTGCATGATGGCAGACTAGCCCTTGGTTCTTTTATTGCACCCTATATTGCCATTGTTGAACAGAAATAATTTGTAGCAGACCATTTTAATGTGACGTTTATCCACACACTTAACATATGTAATGCTTAGTGTTTTTTTTTATATTTGAATTTAATGGGAAAATTTATACAATCCCCAGACATTTAGACCGCATATCAGTAATTATGTTAAAATAGTTTTGCCCGCGGGGAATGCCCGTCTTGTACTCCTGCGTCATAGATAGTCTCAGTTCCGTCACAAGGCAACCGGTGATGCGTTGGGGTCAATTTTCTGGTTGAATGAGCAAGAAGTCACGTGGTGTAGCCAGGGCGATTTTCAGCGTGTTTAGTGCATTTTTTGCTCTTCTCAGTCAGTCAGACGTTTGGTGCAGGGTGCTGTGAAAAGTTTAATTGAAAAACCACCAAAATGTTCAAGGGGATGTAGCTCAAAATTGAATCACAGAAGTATACCTTAATTTGTGATTTTATGTTAGGCCCGCCTCTTGGCTACGCAGTAAGGTGAAAATTAGTTGCAAGATAGTTGCTTAAAGCACCACCTAGGGGTCTTTTAGGCCCCCGATTAGTCATTATTTTAGCTAAATTGGCTGCAAAAAAATGTAAGATGGTTTTGCGAAAAAATGAATCACAAAAACCTCATCCAATTTGCAATTTAATGTTGGCCCTAACCCTTTTCTACGCAATGGCAAAAAAAATTGTCACAGGAAAGTTGCTTTGGTTGCCCCCTGGGACTGTTTTTGCTATCCTATAGGACAAAAGATCCTCCTGGAGGCTCCTCAGATCCTTGCTGTGTTTTGGCGGATGCAGCTGCAATCAATTTTTTTTCTCTATGAATAGTACCAGTAGATCTTCATGGGTCACTGACCACAGGAATTGTTGTTGGCAAAAAAGCAAATCACTCAGTATGGGTATTAATGGTGATAGCCTTCAAAACTAGATTTTTGGGATTTAATACTGATATGCGGCCTTTAGGCACTTTTTAACTTTTCTTCTTTTTGCAACATAAACCCGGACGTATTAAACACGTTAAATCATTTGGCGTGCCATGAATAATCACCTCCAAGGTTTGCCGACCCTTTATCTATTAGTATGAAGCACTTGCCTGTTGTGTTATTTCAACCCTATTATCACACTTGGTTATTGTGTTATTTACTCGTACAAGTGCTGAGTTTTTACTTCCATTGTATGTATCATTGGTGATTCTTGCCATGTCAGCAATACTTTTAAGAGCGATTATACAAACTGTAAAAGTATTGCTTTTGTAAAACTGTTAAATAATACATCACAAAAGTTACCGTGTTAGTAGTTTCGTGGAACGCAGTTTCCACAGAGAAAACAGTGAGGTGTTGACCTCTTTCCCCCTTTTTTTCATTGTGCAATATTTGCACGTATGTGAAGTTGATGGAGAGTAAAGTTAGCGACCACAAGCGAGAACGTTTTACTGTGGAGAAGGGGAATGGACAGCCAAAGTATGAGACATCGAAGGCCTGAAGCTGCAACTAAGATAATTGGGATTACCGGTGAAAAACCCGACGTAAATGACAGTGGAATCTTTGTTTGGAAGACTCATTGCATTATTGCAGTGTTTCTTATTGTCGTGTTCGTGGTTGGTTATTGTAGGTCACCTTTTACCTGCGAAGACATCCATGATATCTCTTACGTGGCATTGGGAGGAAAGTTTGAGGAAAATGAATACCTTTCTAACGGCATTAAGTATGTGCTTGCTGCTTTCAAGGGTGTTTGTTACCAATTACTCTCGACATTATGCGCATTATGTTATGACAGAATCGCAGGTTTGGATGGCGCTGAATGCATAGTTGAAGATAACGAAGGAAATCTGTACACTGGTCTTAAGGATGGCAGAATAGTAAAAATATTAAAATCACGAGGCCGCATAGGTGAAGGCAAGCACGAGGTGTTGACAAAAGGCGTATTTCCCGATATCGAAAAAATAAGTGACGATTTGTCACACGGCCGTCCATTAGGTGAGTTCCTTTTGTCAATTTATTCTTGATAAATCATTAAACCTTGTTTACCAGGACTGAGAATACGTAATGACACAATGTTCGTCATGGATGCAATGTACGGACTATACACTATTGATTTGGTCTCCAAAACGATTAACAGTCTCGTAAAACCTCGGGACGTCAATCCGCCGATGAAATTTCCAAACGATTTGGACATCACTGCTGATGGCACGACGGCATACTTTACTGACACGTCTTTTCACTTTCCTATTACCAGGCTAGGATACACCCTTGCGTCAGGTAATAGCGCAGAAACATGTCATGGTTGAAATTTTTTGTAGGCTTTAACACCAGTGTTGTGACTATAGACCGAAAGATGCCCGAAGCATTTTATACCATTCCCATGCTACACTAAGCAGTGCAAGGCGCTAGTTTTTTAATTACTGTATTCATTAATGCCTTTGTGTGTCTGTACCAAACTACCTCTAATATGTACAGGCTATTGTTACTTGGTACAAAGACATGTTACAGTGTAATTGTCTCTCGGTTGCCATAGCCGACAAGGGGTGAGGGTTCATAACAAATCTTCAACAATAGGTTTTTAACTTCTGTTTGACGTCGGTTTATCAACGTTTTGTCATCTTTAGTTACAAATTGTTATTATTGAGATAGTTTACGGATTTTCTGCAACAAAATTTGTTTATTAGGGCGATAACAATGTGTTTACCATTTGTACAGGTTGCTGTAGTGGCAGATTGTTCCGATATGATTTCGCCAGCAAGCAAATACAAACTGTTGCTAATGATCTGTGTTTCGCAAATGGAGTTCAACTAACCCAAGATGAAAGCGCTGTGTTGGTTCCAGAAACAACGCGAATGCGCATTCGATATTTTGACACCAGTTCGTGGAGAGTGAAGCAAATCATTCATTTGCCAAGTAGGCCATTTGTTCTCTGTAAACAATTCGGCGATCTTGTTTGTTAGCCTCGAATTAACACACATAACTTGAAACAACCGTAGTTCGCGTTGCTTGAATTAGGCATAGGTTCACTATCGACTATTTGAATACATATTGTCTGCGTGACTCGGTCGTGTATTCGTAAATTTTATCCTAATTTTCTATTCAGTTATAATGTTTAAACGTACAAATTCATATGGTGTCTCGCACCATTAGCTATCAAGTTTTCATTGAACAAGTGTTGATCGTGTAGGAGCCGCTGAACGTACATTAACCCAAAATTTGTTTTTCTGCTAAAGGGAAAGTTAAACAATTTATTTCTCTACGTTTTTAGTGATGGTGGACAATGTTCGAATGACGAAGCGTGGAACATTTTGGGTGGCAGGAGCGAACGTACCTGGGCCGATGGCAAAACTGTTATTCAGACTTCCAACCATTCGCCAAGCAATCGCTGGTTTGGTGTCACATGGACACCTGATGGCGTAAGTTTTAGATTATACACTTTGGCTCGCCGTTCAGTAGCAAATATGGGAGAATAATGCGTTTTTCGGGTTCTATGAAAAATATACCGAACGATGTAATTAAAAAGTGCAGAAAACATTTTTTACAGTTGGCAGTTTTCTTGCAATTACATTCATTGAAACCGTTTGCTGCTTATTTCCTTTCCATACAAATACAAACGTTAAATTTTAGAATTCTCATGAATTACATCAAAACCGAGCATGGAATAGCAGTGGAATTAAACGAAAACGGTGAAATATTAAAGGTTCTTCAAGATCCCAATGGAAAACTAACGTTTGCTTTATCGCAACTAACTGAACTTTCAGATGAACGTTTTGCCCTTGGATCATATTTTACCTCAATGTCGATTTGTGAAACTATTTGACCGATTTGTGAAACCTCTTTGTATTTCGACGAAAATAAATGAAAGTGCAAGATTTTGTTTTGCAAATTCGTCAGCTTTTGTTCTGCGCATCTTCAATGTGGGTACATTGGTTTTGTTTTATGAGATTATGCAACGTACAACGCAATTTTAATCATTACGATTTATTTTATGTCCGAGTTTCCTTTGCTTGTAATGACTTTTGACGTGTCCAATCAAGGAAGTTTTAACTAATTTAAAAAGCGGAGATTTTAATCAAATTGTGGGGATTTACCTAAATTCGTTTGCAACACAGGTGCAGCAGCAAAGTTAAATAAATAAATAACTCCTTTCCAAACCATTGCTTTTTTTGAGGTTAAATTAGAGAGTAATATTTCATGCAAAGCATGTTTGGCAGGATCGCCCCACTGTGCAGGTCCTTGCCTGGCGATCACAGCTTTCGTATCGCGATCGTTAGGTTTACAGGCTTGGCAGCCTAGCAGCTAAGATTCCCAACCATTTTGGGGTTGCGTACCACTTGGAGGTAAACAATTTCGAAGCGTTCCACCTATTTGAGTGTTATAAAGTAATGTAGGAGATGAAGTATCGAACATTTTGAGACCACATACGATTTTTTAAATTTGAACTATATCCGCAAATTACGAAAAAGTTCTTGCGTACCACCTGGAATGCCTTCGCGTACTACTTGTGGTACGCGTACCACCGGTCGGAAACACTGACCTAGCTTGATCAGTCACGTTTTCCTGACAAAGGTGGAGCGAGACAACAATGGTTTCTATCGTGCCAAAGTGGCTGATTCAGCTAATTAATGCGTCATTGGACAACAATGGTTTCTATCGTGCCGCAAGATACAAACTGCCTGTCTAATTATTGGAAAACAACTTTGAGCTTGTCCAGGAATATTATCCGACATACAGTTATGTTGATATTATCAGGCATATAGGTAGTAATAAATTTCACAATTCAGGTAAATTCAAGAAGCTTCTGTGTGGTCTCTGTACCAATTCGAGACAGTATGTCACAGTCAGCATTCTTCATCTGAACAGGTAAAGGCCGCTAACGATTTTAAAAATACTACTAATGATTTTCTGTTTGGATTCTGTTGAATTATTGTCTCTATGTTGAGTATGGCAGTACCAAATGATTCCGGTCTGCTACTAAGACTGAAGCTAAGTCTGCTTGTTTAATTTCTTCCAAGCGCGCTAGTGACTGAGCGAGTACCATCTACCGCGTGTCAGTTGTTAGTTGAGTGATCAAGACTAGTTGGGTGGCAGATTGAATGACAGCCAATTGACAGAGTAAAGTGCGAACGGGTATTTAATAACTTATAATGAAAAAAGGTCCGCCGTCGAGCCGGATGCCAGAAGACTGTGCGAGTTCTGTAGGAAAGCCTCCGTCTTATGCAACCTTCGGTCCGTCTGTAAACGAACGCCTGCGACCTCTGAGGCGCATTACAATAAAGACTGCAAAGCAATAAGTGGCTACACACGTCAGAATACTATGCTTGGTGTCAGAAGTAAACTCAAGACGGATTAAGTTTTGAAGTCGCCTGGTCTAATGCAATGGACGGCAAACGTTGCTAGAAATTGGAAAAGCTTCAGACAGCAGTTTGAATTTTACCGAATAGTATGTGGTATTGCCCATAATCAAGTCCGTGAAGCTCTCCTGCGGGGGGAGAAACTTACATTACTGAAGGCCATTATAACGTTAGTTGATCAAAAGAAGTTTCTCAAAAACAAGCAAGATGTATCAACAGTAAGGCCCCGGAAATGTTTATCAACCGAACTCAATCGAGTGCCAATCAAGTTGTGCACAAGCACCCAAATTGCAAATTATGTGACTGGTGTAATCAAAGGTTCGAATGTCCGGATTATGGCAAAGTTTGTTTCAAATGCGGTGCCAAAAGAATCACTTCTCGAGATGTTGTGACGTTTCCACTGGACCTAATCAGAGTTACAGAGGTGTTGCGGAAGTTTTCAAGGGTGGTGATGAAGAATTTCAGCATAGTTCAGTGAGTACAAATTCGTGGAATGCTTGTCATGTTTCCCTTGAGATAAATGGGTCATTAATGCACTTCAAAGTTGATACTGGGAAGTAAATATTATTACATGCCACGCTCTTCACAAACTTCAACAAAAGGTCCCAAACCGTGCTTCTTGACTATTCTCGTAATCGTATTCCGGTTGCTGGAAATTGCACCTTACCTGATGGCTCAGTTTGCTAATGCCCAATATTTTTCAAAGCTGGACGTGTTGTCTGGGTTTTAGCAATCAGATCCCTACTAACAGTATCGTTGCAAAAGTCTGCTGGACTGTTGATGTTTAAGATCAACAAAATACGTATGTGGAAAAACTATCATCTGTGTATCATCTTATTAATAACACATCAAAAACTATCTACACGTTTCGCACAACTGTTCAAACCAGTTGAAACACATTCGCCTTCAGTTTTGAAACAAAACTAGCGCGACCGCTGTCCAGGCCTGTTGCGGAGGGCGTTATATTCGTCAACACAATGTATCGTTGTTACGTCGCACAAGCAGTAGAATCCTGATGATGCCTCCCAGTGCATGCTGTTGTTGTTCGAATCAGTCTGAGACTCTGAGTTTCGCTTTAGGTAGAAGGTGGTTGTCATGCAGTGTTGAATGAGGTTCAACTACTTCCCATTTCAATACGAACATTTTTAGTCAAATTCATGTGCCAGTTGTTTTCTGCTACCTACGATTACTGTTTGCTATTCAAGATTACTATACATATAGTTGTTTACGGCTACAGCGATAAAAAAACGATTGATTGTTTAAAAGCCCGATATTTGTGTCTCAGGTTCCATAATAGTTCGAAGCGATGTTGAGCTGCCCTTCGCAATCATGTGGACGTTTAACACATTTAGTGTTATTGTATTTCTGACGATTTTTACATCATTTTATTGTTGTGTTTACTATGAAGGACCTGATGATGCACACAGGGCGAATAATATATTGTCAACATCAACCAGAATGCTCCTGTTGTTAAAAGCTAGTGTTTTGTTTGTATATTGCCTTGAAGGTACAAATATCGCAAGGCCAGCATCTGAGTCCATAGTTAAGAACAAAAATTTTCCATATTTGAAGACAACAAGAATAAATCCTGTTGTAGCATGATTAAAACTTGACTCATTGGCTTGTTTAAGTGTAATTCTAGTTTAAAGTTTCTGGGTTAATTTTCTAGATTGTAAGAATTCGGTAATTCTAATCTATTTTTTTTTAAACTGAAAAATCCTATAGTTGTTATATTCTGGATCACACTAATCATTACCTTGTGCGAATCAGATATACTTGTGAATTGGCAAGTCATAGTTTTCCATCGGATCTAGTTTAGGGGTGTACAATTGTTTTTTTTTCAATTTTTTTTGCGCGCGGAAGGCACAGGATTTTGAAACCACAAAACCTTTTTTGCATGCGTTATTGCGGTGATTGTTGATGCCAATAATGATTGCAACGCTACGCTGTTTAATGGGTACAAACTCGACTACGTTCTTCTTTATTCCAGTGCACAACCTGTGGCTGTACACATACTGTATAGTTGTGATGTACCTAATCATGTGCCGAAAGAAGTCGGCGGAATCGACCGAATCATTTGTGACCCTATGCAAATGCGAAAGCTATGCTTTTGAAAGAAGAGTTTTTACCGTAAGACAGACAGTCGTGCTTCAACAGGATAGTTGTTTTGTAATTATTATCCCAGTTCTTTGGGTTTTAAGGTTGTCATGGCCTTCGTTAGTTTTGTGTTTTACCGATTTTGTACGGGAAAGACAAGTTTTGCGGCCGATATACTCTTATCTTTTCACAGTAACAAAAATTATCGATGAGGTCCACAGCTAATGTTGGTATTTCAGAACATTCTTTTTGAGCGTAAAAGTTCGGTTTTGGCCGAGTCTTCATTAAAATCGGTGATTTGAACAAATAAATTCAACAAAGCTTCGGTACATCAATATTTTATAGAACATTTGTATTGCCGCCCGTGAGTTGTTGAAAACTTTTTCCTGGATGTTTGGCTTCTGAAATTAGTTAGAATTTGTTACAAAACATCATACGACTATATATTTTTACGAAAGAATTGCAATTTTGTAAGTAGATGCGGAGTTATCAGTTCGGACTGCTTGGCGGCCTTTGGTGAAATAAAGTAGGCGATGCACTGACATTAGTAAAAAGGTTGGCGCCCCTGGAGCAGTCAATGGAAAAATGTTCACTTGTGCTCGTTATATATGACATATAGAGGTTTTGTGATGTAATATTAAGCCCTTGACCATAACCGAAGTATTGCTATATGTCCTAGGCAAACCCAAACCAGAAAATCCGAAACAGACCGTTTTGTCGCATTTATGTTGCGGGCCGTACTTCGGCCAACCATAGTCTAAATGTTTATACTACATGAAGTTATAAAGTTCTATTTTAAGCGTCAGGTTATAAATTGGAAATGTTTTCTTGGACTACAGGTCGCGAAAATAGTTTTAGGCTTTGAGACTTTAAAATATCCAACTCTTGGTACGATTAAGATTCTGGGTTCTTAAATAGCCTTGCTAATTTAGAAAAATATTTTTCGGTGTTTACTGTTCTTTGTGGTTACATATCTTATGTACATAAAACACAATTTGCGAAAAGAATCAAACTACGTCGCGCAGTAGAACAAAGTACTGTCAATGCGTGATATCGCTGTTTCTGTCAAAATGATCTGAGTATTGTAACTTTACTCACAAGCAACAGCAACAATAAACTTTGTCTGCAACAAAACTTCCCCAATACGATCTCCCTCCAAACGTGACGTGCAATGCGGAACTGTACGTCACCAATAACAGGAAGAGCTCTTGTGACATCATGTGCGCCGCTCTTTTCCACCGCAACAATTAGCTCTTTATTAAAAACTTACGTATTTAAAAATGAAGGCATAATGCTGGTGTAGCCAATTCGCAATGATGTAGCCAGTGGTAGAATTCAGCCGGTTCGCACCGGTTCGCGCTAATCTGTTCTTGGAATTTAACGACCAAAGCGATCCGGTTGTTAACAACCGTATGTGTAAACCTATGTTTCTATTCGAGCAATGTATTCCATCGGTTACTGTGGCATGCTGCTATAGTGAGAGAAATAGTATTGCACAATGCAAACTATGCAAACTATTTCAAAATATTTGAATCCCACCACTGGATGTAGCCAAGTTTGTACTATGGTCTCTAAAATTCGATAGCAGCTCTTTGGCGTAGCCTGGGAAGGCCCCTTCCAAATAACGAGGCAAATATTACTCTGGTCGCTTGGCAGGCAAGATACAATAGTCTCACCAAAGTGCATTGTGAGATTTTGTAGGTAGAAACAGTGGCCATCTGTCGGCAGCTCACAGAATGCAAAGGTTACCAAGTTTGGTTTTGTCAAATTGTCCGCTTTGTAGTTTAATCGAAAAAAAAGTAATTCGAGGTTAACACGCCCAGTCGGTTCCAAACCAGAAACTTTGTACTCGCACAATTCTATGAAATGGTTGGTCCCCACCAAAATTGGGCTGTTGATGGTATTAAACAGATGTGTAGAAGGTATAATCGTCAAACAGTTTGTCTCATTTATTACATTTCTATTTTTTATTCCTAATGAATATGCCCATTCTTTTGCGTGACAACGACATACGCTGCCGTATTATCACAACAATCAACTCCCGCCTCTTAATCGACTTTACTGCAAACTGACAAGGGGAACTGTTCGAACTCTTTTGAGTAGGAATTTTTATAAAAGTCGACCCCTAGATTGAAATCCGTTTGTCTAAATAGTAAGAAAATAGTAAAAATTGCCCTAATTTAACACAAATTATACTTTGTAACTTCCAGTTGTCAAAAACCACTGCAACCATTCTTGCGTAGGTTGGCATGTGGGATTATCCTTGAGTGGAAACCCGTCATATAAACGAGTCTGTAGCTAAGACCATACGTATCTCTCTGTATGTCTGCGACTTTCTTACGGTCTGTATATGTTTTGCAAGAAACAGAAAGGCTATTGCTGCGCTTACCGGACTGATGAGGAGATTAAAGTGCATGTTGAAATACGCAAACGAGATAATTAGCATAGGTGACAAAAGTCAGGTGTAAAATATAAAAGATTATAAAGCCGAAATTTACCAAAATATAGAAAAAAATACACACTTATGAAAAACACAATTCCAGACAAGTGTTTCTAACCTTGCGTACTAAAACACGACATTATTGTACGAAATCATCCGAGTGACATAGCCTATTTGTTGCGGTTTAGTGAAAGAGCAGTGTTACCCAAACTTTTGTCTAAAGTAACGTTTTTTCACCAATATCATCGTTTTTTTATCCATTTTTACTTTGTTCTCATGAGCTTATTGTCACAAGCTTTCATTAAAACAAACTAGATAGCTCATGAATATGTTAGGAAAAATAACAGAATTTGCAAACTTTCAGATTAAACTATTTGGATTATTCGTTTTTTTTATTTCTAATTTGTCTTTCAATCCTGGGCAAACATTCGTTTGTTAAGTTATTTGTAGACTTTTCTTGTCTACATTTTTCTGTAAATCACAAATTCCTAAGCATAGTTAAATCTCCTGTGTTGCAGATAAAGCAATGTTTAGTTAAGCAGAGATATACTATGGGATTAAAATAGTTTAGCATCCGGTTCTCTCACTAGCAGCATGCCATAGTAACCGCGTGAATACAGTGCTTGAAGTAAAAGATAGGCCCATACACATACGGTTGTTAGCATCCGGTTCACGTAGGTCGTTAAGTTCCAAGAGCAGTTTGGCGCAAACTGGCTTAATCCCACCTCTGTATATATTGATATTACGAAAGAGAGAGCGACACAAGCCTACTATTGTCATACCAATGTAGAGTGATACAAGGTTCATTTGGCAAACTTTATTCCTGAATATCAAGTTGTAAAATGTTCTTCTTCATATTACTTCCATATCACAGCTGGTGCTTTGGTTCACACAGGTTTTTCCTCCCGGGTTAAACAGGTTTTAACAACCTTTATATAGAACAATGTTCAGCCAGTCATGTTAGTGTGTCATACCACATATAGTAAAGCAACAACCGATTTAGAGCTTGTCGAGACATGTGAAGTCGGCTTGTAGTGAAATGTCTAAACAACAATGACGTCATATCAACAAAGGATATCCACAAGTACCCCGTTCTTTAAACGTAAATTAAGTATTGGAACTTCCTTTGTTCCATGTTATGTTGTTGAAAGAATAGACGTGACGTGACGTGACTACCTAATAATCGAAGACCACTGACCTAGTTGTTTGTGTTGAACGAAAATTTGATGAAGTCTAAAAAAAATAACTTTCGACCTGCATAGTATTTTGTTAGGTATTTTTGGATACTAGGGTATGTGTAAATATGCGTAAAACACTTCGCTGCGCGACGTAGTAAACCGTAAGAGGGAAATTGTGCAACATGCGAGTGATTGATTTTACAAATTACGCCGCTTCCGCTAGAGTCAAAAAAGGGGAAGTTGGGTACACGAAGTAAATACAGGTAACTTTAGGTAGATGAACGGGCGTGCGTCGCGTAATCCTTAAAATTGTATGCTCCGGTAGCAATGTTTTCAAAAATGATAAAGGAAGTGAAAAATGTTGTCCTTTGGTAAAATAGCAGATAACCTTGTCGCATGGAGGAACTTGTTTTTTAGTCTAATTTATGTTCACAATATGTATGGTCATCATCAGGCAGTGGCATCGCAGCCAATGCGCAACTCAGTGGTTCTTAAACATAAAGGATGATCTAACCGGTGAGGCAGGACAGAATCTTTAAGTGTGGTTATGTAATATGCCTCAGTATAAGTCAAAAGGAATGGGGGGGCCTAAACTGGTTGGTGATTTCGAAAGGGTATTTTCCGACAAGGAAGTAGATTAAGAATCACTGGCATGGCCGGATAAAGGTATTGAGTTTCACCCCAACTCGTCAGGAAAACGTGACAGAGGTTTAACCTGGCTGCAATACCAGAGAACCTTATGATCGATATATGATAGCCTTTGCAGTTACAGCGACCTGTATCGGCGCGTAAGAGTATGCATTGTTTCTGCTTACTTTCCGGTAGCGTGATTTTCATATGAAAGTGGAATTTTTTACTTTTTTTGTTACACACCTGGTTCACGTGACGATGCAAGCGGTGCCAGTGTTATCTATGCCTTTTTCCTTGTGTTTTTCTTGCGTTTTTCCTGCGTTTTTAGTGTTTTATGTGCGTGATGCTTCACTGTTGACATAACCCTGAAGAAGTCTCGCCGGATGGCAGACGAAACGTTGGTTTCCAATAAACACTTTAGAAACTAAGTGCCAGAAGAGCAATTCCGATCAACTTAATTATGTTCCTTTACAATTTAGATGGATTTGTATGTAGTATTGACTTGTATTGTTTTGTTTGCTAAAAACGTTATTTCGTCTAACATTGAGACTCGTGCGTACAATCAGTTGTATCCTTCCAAAACCTCAAGTTGGCAAAAGTTTGCGTTTGGAGTCTCCAGTGCTTATGTTTCCAGGTAAGTTATGTGAAACAGAAAGCAAAGCATTATGACTTAACAAATCCCCATTGTTTTATGTGTTGTTCCAATTTTAATGCATAAGTTCTTGATCTATGCGTTCTTCCGGTAAAAACAATGAAACATAAGCACTTGTTTAAGAACAGAATGCGTTTTTCATTCGTTTCGCTCTGTCCGACCAACTAGCCTGAGAATTCCCAAAAGAACAAAACGCGAAACAAAACGCAAAGAAAAGGTAAATTGGTTCATAAATGCACAACTGTCTTAAACTTAGCGGGATATAACTTAAACCAAAATCATTAATCGATGCGATCAATCAGACAAACCACAGGTAACAAGAATTTGGAATTGTTAAGGGCAAAAAACGGAAATCGGCGAAATTAATTTTCCTCGGCGAAGCTAAACAAACGAAACATCCGAAAAATACATTGTTTCTAACAAAGGTGTCTGTTTCGTTGTTTTTAAATGGAAGAACTTATTTAGTATAGCAGAATAGTAGTTTATCGTGTATCCTGGTAGTTAATATCCCAGTTCATTGTTCAGCAAAAGCTCTTTTCGAAAAAGGACATAATTTCTTGAAGCGAGACCTTTTGCCCTGGCAGTGATTGTTACGCCGCACACGTGGGCAGCGCTTGCCAACTGCCAGTGCTCGTAAACAGAGTTTATTGTCCAATCAAAATACACGCGTCACAAAAAAACGCGGTTTTCTGCAACAAAAGTTCATACATGACACAACGTACAGCGCCACACAAACTAACCAAACAAAACTTACCGAACTGTGACGTGGGCAAACCTTAAATGTCTTGGATAAATGCTTATCATTTAATACCGTTAATTCCTGATAGTTAACTGCCTCCTAAACACATGAAACATAAGAAACCAGCACATTTAAATGAATACCCACTGCAGTACAGCTAAGCACAACTAAACTTAAAGAAACAAATCCCGCCAACAGATTAATACAAATTGATTATTGTGAATATCAAAGCACCGAAATTCCATCACTTATTATGTTTTGATTGATTTACGGAATAAATTGACTATCACTCCCAAGCATTTCGTGTACAAATGCATACCAGTCCATCACGTCCTGATTATAACTTCTGGTACGTACGTTACGATTAATCATCTTTGCAGCAATGAAGGAGGAAATGCGGTGTACGTTGGAGCTCCTTACCATGGAAGCAAAACCAACCGCATCCCATCTGGTGCTTTCTACCGATGTCCATTAACAGCAAACACAAACACAATGTGTAACACACCCATAGTTACTGGTATGTTGCCTTGCTTTGGTACTCTAAGTCATGGGATTATAAATAAAATATCCAGTTTTTTCTGGGTACAGTTACTTTATTTTTTCTGAACACAGGAAAACAAGGGGCAATGGGAATGACCTTGGAGGAATTTTCTTCTTCGATCGTGGCGGTATGAGTTGTGAAATAAACTAGAGCCGTAACATCGTACAATCATGCCATCACCGTGGAATATCTTAACTTTACTGAGTGTTACTGAGCAAGGCGAAAAAAGTGGCGATTATAAATAACTCACATTCTTGCAAATTACAACAAACGTTTTCAAACAATTTAAAACATTTTTGAACGTGAACCAGGTATGTGGTCCCAACTTCATACAAACGTGTTCAAACGCTCAAGTCCAACAACGTATGATCGGTGTTTGCTACAAGTATTCTCTTTCTCCGGAAGAACTTCCGACTCCATGTACTTGGGGTAAGAAACTGACACTTAAATTAGGAATGCATTTTTTGAAAGAATAATTGGATTTGTATTTAGCGTGTCCTGGATGGCAAACTGTTGATCTTGTTTTTGTTGTCGATGATT
Organism: Ascidia mentula; assembly: GCF_947561715.1. Classification (NCBI taxonomy): domain Eukaryota; kingdom Metazoa; phylum Chordata; class Ascidiacea; order Phlebobranchia; family Ascidiidae; genus Ascidia; species Ascidia mentula. Next base: position 6,019,457 of record NC_138574.1, on the reverse strand, counting down.
CAGGAAGCGTACGATTGGCCAATTTTAATAAAGGACTTGAATGGCTTCTTTCAATCGTCTCCAATTTCCAGTTAACTTACATTAAAACATTTTTAAATTATACCTGTATTTCGGCATTCTCTAATTGAATGTCCTCAAAATATGACATGGTAACTGTATAATATTTGAGCACTTCGTAATGCCGCGAGGCTATACTTGTACAGTAAAACTGAAAAAGCACATGTAACAAAATTGTCATTGTTTGCTACAGTGACCTTCCTGTATCCATTTATATAATTGGGGAACTATGCCGACCACATTACCCTAAAAACACGTTTGTTTCCGTCTTTCGTAGAACTCGGATTGAAAGTGGCGAATTTCGTGTTGGAATGATTTTGTTTTCACATCGCACCGCGATTGCTTTTACGTTGAGCAATTTTGACAAAAACTACTCAGGTTTGACAGGTAAGAATTTGCAGATACTTTTGACGATGAATATTTTACATACTTTTGACGATGATAATTGCCACACAGATTCTATCAAACAAACTGGATATATTTCTGGCTCCTACACAAGAACCGGTTATGCTATTGAGGCTGCTACCAGGGAACTGACCAACAATGGTAGATGGTATTCTACAAAGTTGATGATAGTAATAACCGACGGGGGATCAAATGGAGGTGGCCCAACGGTGACACAAGCATCAAATGATGCAAGGTTGCTACACCCTATTATACTGAGATATCAAATACTAAAAATCTAAATCAATGTGATAATGCTGGTTTTCTACATTTTGACACATAGAAATGCAGGAATCATTACAGTGGGAGTTGGTGTTGGAGGCTACAAGCAAGCTGAAATTGATGTAATTGCTGGTGTGGCGTCCAGGTCCCTTACGGTGGAAGACTACACAAAACTTGGCTCTATATTACAAGACCTTGTTGCGGTAATTAAAGAAACAACTACTTCAGGACTAGAAGGTATAATAAAACTTATGCAAACATTGTCTCTGTCGAAAGTACCTTGCTGTTTAAGCAATTGACTACATCTTGTTATTTTTCTGTTTTGTAGCTCACATTTGAAATCTGTCCACATTTTAAGTATATTGTTTTGTCGAAACGTCGTGTGTGCGTTACTGATACATTGTTTTACAAGATATTTTAGCATATCTCATACTGCATTTATAAAGGGTCAACTTCTAACTCGACTAATGACGTCAGTCAATGTCAACTCGGATTTTCATCAGCATCTTCAGTAAGCAAGCAATTTATTGCTATAAGACTAATAGTATTTGATGCTCTACAAACACATTTCATATTTCACTTTAAATTGATTTTCTTCCGTAATAGGCGAGTAAGTTTTATGTGGGTTCGGTTGGATCTTATGATAGGATTGGGACTGTTATGGATTACCAACAGCCAGTTAGTAAGACCTCCACATATCAACTTCTCAATACGACCGGATTGGAAACGATCGCCAAACCCGAAAATCTAACACAATTGAAGGACACATATTTAGGTATCTTTTACATTTAAGAAAGTAAACAGCTCTACAATGTTATTGGAATTTCAGGTTATTCTGTCTCAATTGGAAATTTTAATGGAGGGAACACGGAGTTTGTAGCCAGTGGAGAACCAAGATATAATTCAAAGGGGCGGGTAAATATCCCTCGAATAAATAATTACAACTATAAGAAGCTTTTTCAACATTGAAGGTTTTAATCGTCGAATCGAATCAGCTTACAAATCCACAATCCAATTTTTATTTCTTACGTCCACCCGACGCTCTATGGCAACTTGGAGCATATTTCGGTCAATCTGTGTTAGGAGTCGATTTAAATAATGACAACCTTGACGATCTTCTTGTGTCGGCCCCTTTATATTCAAATCAAGCTGGATACGATCAAGGACGAGTGTTTGTTTATATGAACGATCCATCAAATCCTGGATCTCAAAATTGGGTAAGTGTAACTTACATTAGACATTTAAACCGATTTAAATTATTTCAATTTCAGAACGCTTTGTTCAACCCGGTCATATTAACTGGCTCCAACGTGATTGGTTCTCGGTTTGGAATGAGCATAGCACGTGTTGGTGACGTCGATCAAAATGGTTATGACGACATAGTAATCGGTGCTCCAATGGAATCAAACACAGCAACAAGCAGTGGAGCGATTTACTTGTATTATTCCAGTTCATCAGGAATAAGCGAACTTCATAAACAGGTAATTATTGGGTATGATTCAACTTTTATGCTTTTCGCTCAAACTTCCTTATCTGCAGAAAATATTAGGAAACTCTGTTGGGCAAAATTTGGCAAATTTTGGTTATTCATTCACCAAAACACCAATGAAGGGCGTTGACGTTGATAAAAACAACTATCCTGATATATTGGTATCTGTACCCATCAGCGATAAAGTAGTTATCCTTCGTTCTCGACCAGTTGTCGATGTTGCGGCAAGTGTGACAATTACTCCACCATCAGTTGATCTTCTCACGTGCTTGCGTTCACTTAAGTGTGCCACAGTACAAGTTTGCATCCAATCAACACAACGTTCAGCTGTCAGTCCTGTGTCACATCGTAAGTGGACGAGACATTTTGTCAAATGACGGGTAGTTTCGTTGTTGGGTAATGGAGATTTCATTTAGAAATGGTGACAACTCTTACATTGGACAACACTATGTTGACTTCAAAACGGATGCAGTTTTCCGATAACGCGACCACAGCTTCGTTTATTACAAGCAACCGAGTTGTTCAACAAACCAATCTGTGTTTCACGTACGGAATTCGCCTAAACGTACGACGTTATTTTTCTAAACAAAATAATAACATACTAAAAACGCTGAATTTTTTGATAGGTGGCGGCTTACTCATCAACCAGCTCATTAAGTGCTCTGCCTTTAATTATAAAATATTCATACGATTTTACCAACAGTCACAAAAACAGCCTACAATCAGCAGTATTGGATCCACTTTCTCTAAATTATGTGGTAGCTGAATTGTTACTTACAACTGGTTGTACTGGGAGTAAAAACCTGTGTACTCACGACCTTAGCTTATCTCCCACATTTTCGTAAGTTTCAAGGTTGAAAGCGTTAAGTAAGCAAAAAAAATGAAGATTTGTAATTCAGGATACCTGCTTCAAACCAAGCTTTTGTGATTGAGTCTGCCCCTGGTCTGATGACTGTTTCAGTTGCTATTAGTAACGCTGGACCCGATCATTCATTTTTTACCAAATTTGAGGTTATTTCGAGCGGTATTGGGATTAATCAGGTTTGAATTTCTCCACTTTTGTTGCTTGTGGAATAACTTCTTTATCTAATTGCCTGGTGTTTCAAAGGTGACAAGTGCGTGTGCAATTAAATCCGACATACTCAGTGCTTTGGGAAAAACAGTCATTGTGTTGAACAACCTTGCTTCCGTTTTGATGAGTGGGGAAACGGTAAACTGTGTTGAATTTAAGATTGTGCAACACCACGTTCACGAACTTATTGTTTTACAAACTTTTCAGTGCAATGTAAAATTGTCATATTCTTTGGAAGACTTGCGAAAAACTGCAACTGTCCAGACTTTGTCAATCAATGCAAAAATTTATTCCAGGTAGCCTTTGTAGATAAATATTGTTTGTAGGTGATACAATGATGCTTATTTTTTAAACAGTGTAAACAATTCAAATGACCCTACCTCCAGCAACGACATCTTTACGTATAGTTTGCCGATCAAATATGGAGTCAACATAATAACCGGAGGGTAATTTATAGGATAGAATTATGTAAAAATATCAAAAAACATTTTTATTATTTTTGTAAACAGAACAGTGTTTCCCCGCGAAACAATTTTTTTTAATCATTCAACATCAAGTAATGTGGTCCACAGCCTTGCTGATCCAATTCTCGGTGGAAATCAGACAGACATACTGCATACGTTAACGGTACAGTTTTTATCTGAAATTTTTTTTCTTCTAAAATATTTCTATAATTGTACAATAGATGGAAAATAGAGGAAACAACGTTCTTTCTTCGGCCTGGTTCCAATTTACGTGGCCAGAAGCAACCAAGGATGGATTTCCTCTACTTTATCTGCACAAATTTCAGTGTCTGGTACATTTAGTAGCGACGTTTAATAATTATGCAACAGCAACTAAAACAATTTTTTTAATTAAGCCATCAACCTACTGTACATGTGACGAGAAGAACAAAGTCAACAAGTATAATATCCCATTGTTCAATGATGGAACTTTCAACATGCCGCTGCAATTCCCAACAACATCACAAGCTGTTTTGACATCGTCTACGGTTTGTACAACAACAGGCGTCACCAAATGTAATGTAGTATGGGTTCAGATGTAATGTCATATGTGCAGACTTGTAGCACGGCGTCGTGTGGTTTTATCATGTGTACAATATCCAAACAACCGGAGTTCAGCACAATCACAGTGTCAGCTTATTACAAACTCTGGCTCCCATCGTTGTCTCAGGTGTGTGCCATGTCTATGGTGATGTACTTTTCTGATCAAATGTACTGTTTTTTTAGCCCAACATTAATACGGGACTAACAAGTGAGGTTATTTTGAATACTTCAGCCTCATCCATTGTTCCACAAAACGGTTTGACAACTATTCAGGTAAATTCATTGTTGTTGGCATTTCGCCGAAGTGCTTAGATAATATTATATTGAAGGTTCAATCATTCGTGGCTACTTATGTTCCTGGGGTTGGCCAGACAAATGCCAACACTGGAAGTAATATAGGCGCAATTATCGGTGCAGTCCTTGGAGGTATCGCCCTTTTAGCCATTATTGGCCTGGTTCTCTGGAAGGTATGAACATGTGTTATTTGTTTTATCGTTTTGTTATTCATGTTTGTTTGTACAGGTGGGTTTCTTCCAAAGCAAGTACAAAGACAAGATTTCTGAAGCAAAAGCACAACAAGACGCCGATGGTCCACCAATTGGTTCCTCCGACCCAGGCGTAACACAGAGCACTGCAGACCTAGTAGAATGATAGAAAAGAGACTTTTTAAGTTGAAACAGCGGCCGTGTCTGCAACTCACTATAGGAAACATTATTGACTCTATTGCTTATACCAGAAAAGAGATGCTACAAAGTTGTTTATGCGTCTTTTAACACAGCTTATTAAAATGTTTATGCAGATGGAGTCATACATAAAGATATTTGAATGTAGTTTTTGTTTTTGTATCATTTTGATTTGTATTGGTTTATAGACCGTACATAAGAATGACATTCCACATTGATTTAAAAAAAATGTTTTTGGTTGATTAAAAAAAAAATCGTTTTTCATGACCTGTTATATTAGCAAGCGTATAACACTGGTGTTAATGTCCGAAGTGACCCCGGTATCTCAGACAGTAGTTTTAACAAGTAATGTGTAACGAATAACTGAAACCCAATTTAGCCCAACAATACCGTATTAGAACATTGGTGTGGGTTTTAGCATGTAAGGTTTACTTAAAACAGGTTAAAATTCCTAAGCACAGTTAAATGTTCTGTGTTGAAGATAAAGCAATATTTAGTTAAGAAGAGATATCTTAATTTTATGCAAGTCATATCGACACGCCTGTTATTGTCATACCAGTATAGAATGGTACAATGTTCAAACGTAACTTTATTCCTAAATATCAAGTTGTAAAATGTTCTTCTTCATATTACTTCCATATCACAGCTGGTACTTTGGTTCACACAGGTTTTTCCTCCCGGGTTAAACAGGTTTTAACAACCTTTATATAGAACAATGTTCAGCCAGTCATGTTAGTGTGTCATACCACATATGGAAAGGCAACAACCGATTTAGGGCTTGTCGAGACATGTGAAGTCGGTACCCCGTTCTTTACACGTAAATTAAGTATTGGATCTTCCTTTGTTCCATGTTATGTTGTTGGAAGAATAGACGTGATGTGACCACCTAACTATCAAAGAACACTGAATGGGTTGTTTAGGTAAAAGGAAATTTGTCGAAGTCTGATAAAACTTAACTTTATACGTACATTAGCATTTTGTTACTAGTTTGAATGCTTTTGTGTAAATATGCGTGAAACTGTTTGGTGTGCAACGTAGTCAACTGTAAGAGAGGGAAATTGTGTAACGTGCGAGTGATTCTGGAAACACTTTACATCCAACACCATAAACCAGCACTGATCGTGGATGACTGCTCCAAACCCCTTTACCTATTCAACATCTAGGTCCGTACTGCAGCCTGACACATTGCTAATGATGAAGTCGCTGCTGCGCTTCGATGTTGTTGTCACGTGACATGCCTCCGGCTTGTTGCTCGTTGTTGCTGCTGCTGTTTCCCTTCTGCCTGCTCAGTCCTTTATTACCCCGACGCTTTTCTTGCATGCGCTCATTGTAGTACTGATGATGAACGCAGTTAGTGTTCGAAACGTTTACTAATGATTAACAGCATTTTAGCTTTGGCTTTCATTTTCAAAGTTATCAACTCCAAATATTTTGCACCCAAGTGCGAGTGATTGATTTCACAAATTCCTCTATTATCGCTTGTGCCAACAAGAAGGAAGTTGTGTATACGAAGTAAGTGCAGGAAGCTTTAGGCAGATGAACAGACGTGCTTCGCGTGAGTCTTAAAGTAAAAAATGTTGTCCCTTGAAAAAATAGCAGACAGCCTTGTCTTTCGGTGGAACTTGCATTATGTCAATATGTATGTATGTGTGTATTATATTGTTTTTGTTTCAAGAAAGGGGTTCTTTAGTTGAAGTAACTCATGTAACTAAAACGTTAGTTTTATTGGCATACGTGTTTCACGTTACTTAATGGTGAATTGTGGACCCTAACCTAAACACTTTGTCTGCTTAGAAAGTCCTCCATATGCACAGCAGAGGCGTGGCGCAGTTAAGGGATCTGACGCAAGGGACCTGTAGCAAGGTCACACAAATACAATTTTCAGTCATTATGTCGGAATACCTTAGACCTTCTCTGGTCTTGACAACATGACTTCTATGCCAATGGCATTTATTCAAGCACGACTGACGTTCCTTTAGGAGAAATCCTTGCACTATTTTAGCTAGGTTTGTTATGGCTGGTTGAAGTATGAAACTGCTGATTAACCTAACTCACGTATGATTTGAGGTTTTCGCCAATATTTTTGTGACATGAATTTATCTTAAACTAAACTACCACTTTTAACGTTTTATGGTCTTTGTTGCTGTCTAATCCAAAAACATATTTTTTACTACTATAAACCTTTTTATCTGTCATACAGCACGCAATTTCCATAAAAGCTTGACATTTTAAATTGTTTGGGCATTTTACTGCCGGTTTTCTTTCGTACACAGAAAAATAGAATCACCGTGACAGCAAAACCAATACGATAATGCGGCCGATAACCACCACAAGTCACCGAATTCAATGCAACCCAATTCGAAACAGCCAAAGGTCAAGACCGATATTGGATTTCGGATAGAAACTATCAATCTTCACAAGGAAGGGACATGTGTGGCAACACGCATGTTTCCTTACTTAATTCGTTACACATTTGGAACACATACCGACCGAAGACCTCAGACGGTGTTAAGCTTTCCTGCCGGAGCTCCCACAGGCTTTCTGGCATCCTGCTGGACAACACATTTTTTCTGACACTTTGTTATAAAACGCCCATTTCGTAATCCTTCGACAGGCTAGTCTTGTCTACTCTCCCAGTTGCTCGTACTCTCTCGGCCCTGTCGTTACTCTCGCCATCGCTCTTTAACGTTCGCACGTTCTTTTAACAGTTAATTCGCTGCAATTCAGTCACGTGTTAAACGCGCTTGAAACAAATTAAACTTAAGCCACCTGGTATTGCAATCGTGCCTTTCAATATAATAAACAAGTCTGCCACGGAGTCGAACTTAGTAACCTATACAGCAAGAACACGCAAGCAGACTTTAGCTTTAGCAAAGCAGCCGACCGGGGAATCAATTGGTACGCTGCAGTATGCATTGTTTATGCTTACTTTCCTAAAGCGGGATTTTCACATGAAAGTTGAATTTTTACTTTAGGTTGGAGCAAATTTCTAGCATCCGATGCCAGGAATCAATTTCCATTCTCGACCCGACGATTTCCACCCTTTTCCTTAGAGGACATTTGTGGAAAGATATGTTTTCGAAGTAAAAATCTGTGTGCGTCATCACACGCTTGGAAGTCAACTGTGCGAAGGGTTGTGCTGCACGTAGAGCATCCTGGAGGCAGAGATGAGCTGTTTTATCTGTGTTTTTAATACACTGCATATGTTTTTTTATCGAAATATATTTGTCTCACACAAGGATCAACAGATTTTAACCTCGGAAAGATATATTTGCATGAATGTCGTTAGGCTGGTGCAAAAATTAAGGTTTAAAATTAGGGAAAATCGAATACATGAAGTTCCTTCTGATTTATGTTAAAAATATGTATAGTCATCAAAAAGTTCACTGGCATCGCAGGCAAAGCGCAACTCAGTGGTTCTTAAACATAAAGGATGATCTAAGAGGGGAGGCAAGACAGAATCTTTAGGTGTGGTTAAGTAATATGCCTCGTAATAAATTAAGTAATAATAGTATAAGTCAGAAGGAATGGGGGTGCGTAAACTGGTTGCTGATTTCGAAAGGGTATTTTCCAACAAGGAAGTATATTAAGAATCACTGGCATGGTCGGATAAAGATATTGAATTTCATCCCAACTTGTCAGGAAAACGTGACAGTGGTTTAACCTGGCTGCAATTGCAGAGAACCTCATGATCGATATATGATAGTTAGGATCGCTAGGTAAATGCCTTTGCAGTAGTAGCGATCTGTTTCGGCGCGTAAGAGTTATATATGCATTGTTTCTGCTTATACTTTCCGGTAGCGTGATTATCATATAAAAGTGGATTTTTTACTTTAGTTTGGTGCAAAGATTAAGTTTCTACTTGGGAAAAATCAACTTAATTATGTTCCTTTACAATTTAGATGGATTTGTATGCAGTATTGACTTATATTGTTTTGTTTGGTAAAAACGTTATTTCGTCTAACATTGAGACACGTGCGTACAATCAGTTGTATCCTTTCAAAACCTCAAGTGGGGAAAAGTTTGCGTTTGGAGTCTCCAGTGCTTATGTTTCCAGGTAAGTTTTTTGAAACAGAAAGCAAAGCATTATGACTTAACAAATCCCCATTCTTTAAAGTGTTGTTCCAATTTTAATTAAGGACGCAAGGTCTCGCTTTAAGATATTATTATTAGCTCAGTCGAAGATGCAAATTTTGCTCATACAAAGTTCTGATCCAAAGATAGTAATCTTTCGTGAGCATCACATCGAACACACCGAAATTCCATCAGCTATAATAATAACTCACAAGCATTTCGTGTACCAATGCATTTATACCAGGCAATCACGTCCTGATTATAACTTCTGGTAGGTACGTTACGATTAATTATCTTTGCAGCAATGAAGGAGGAAGTGCGGTGTACGTTGGAGCTCCTTACCATGGAAGCAAAACCAACCGCATCCCATCTGGTGCTTTCTACCGATGTCCATTAACAGCAAACACAAACACAATGTGTAACACACCCATAGTTACTGGTATGTTGCCTTGCTTTGTCATGGGATGACAAATAAAATATCCCGTTTTTTCTGGGTACAGTTACTTAATTTTTTCTGAACACAGGAAAACAAGGGGCAATGGGAATGACCTTGGAGGAATTTTCTTCTACGATCGTGGCGGTATGAGTTGTGAAATAAATTAGAGCCGTAACATCGTACAATCATGCCATCACCGTGGAATTTCTTAACATTACTGAGAAATCGAAAAAAGGGGCGATTATAAATAACACACATTCTTGCAAATTACAACAAACGTTTTCAAACAATTTAAAACATTTTTGAACGTGAACCAGGTATGTGGTCCCAACTTTATACAAACATGTTCAAACGCTCAAGTCCAACAACGTATGATTGGTGTTTGCTACAAGTATTCTCTTTCTCCGGAAGAACTTCCGACTCCATGTACTTGGGGTAAGAAACTGACACTTAAGTTAGGAATGCATTTTTTGAAAGAATAATTGGATTTGTATTTAGCGTGTCCTGGATGGCAAACTGTTGATCTTGTTTTTGTTGTCGATGATTCAGGAAGCGTACGATTGGCCAATTTTAATAAAGGACTTGAATGGCTTCTTTCAATCGTCTCCAATTTCCAGTTAACTTACATTAAAACATTTTTCAATTATACTTGTATTTGCTGCTTTTCTGCTTTGCTGCTTTGCTGCTTTGCTGCTTTGCTGCTTTGCTGCTTTGCTGCTTTGCTGCTTTGCTGCTTTGCTGCTTTGCTGCTTTGCTGCTTTGCTGCTTTGCTGCTTTGCTGCTTTGCTGCTTTGCTGCTTTGCTGCTTTGCTGCTTTGCTGCTTTGCTGCTTTGCTGCTTTGCTGCTTTGCTGCTTTGCTGCTTTGCTGCTTTGCTGCTTTGCTGCTTTGCTGCTTTGCTGCTTTGCTGCTTTGCTGCTTTGCTGCTTTGCTGCTTTGCTGCTTTGCTGCTTTGCTGCTTTGCTGCTTTGCTGCTTTGCTGCTTTGCTGCTTTGCTGCTTTGCTGCTTTGCTGCTTTGCTGCTTTGCTGCTTTGCTGCTTTGCTGCTTTGCTGCTTTGCTGCTTTGCTGCTTTGCTGCTTTGCTGCTTTGCTGCTTTGCTGCTTTGCTGCTTTGCTGCTTTGCTGCTTTGCTGCTTTGCTGCTTTGCTGCTTTGCTGCTTTGCTGCTTTGCTGCTTTGCTGCTTTGCTGCTTTGCTGCTTTGCTGCTTTGCTGCTTTGCTGCTTTGCTGCTTTGCTGCTTTGCTGCTTTGCTGCTTTGCTGCTTTGCTGCTTTGCTGCTTTGCTGCTTTGCTGCTTTGCTGCTTTGCTGCTTTGCTGCTTTGCTGCTTTGCTGCTTTGCTGCTTTGCTGCTTTGCTGCTTTGCTGCTTTGCTGCTTTGCTGCTTTGCTGCTTTGCTGCTTTGCAATTGAATGTCCTCAAAGTGTGACGGTAACCGTATAATGTTTGATCACTTATGTCGCGAAGGTCTAGTTGTGCAGTAAAACTGAAAAAGCACCTTTACCAAATTTGTCATTGTTTATTACAGTGACCACATTACCCTAAAAACACGTTTGTTTTCGTAGATCTCGGATTGAAAGTGGCGAATTTCGTGTTGGAATGATTTTGTTTTCACATCGCACAAAGATTGCTTTTGCGTTAAGCAATTTTGACAAAAACTACACAGGTTTGACAGGTAAGAATTTGTAGATACTTTTGACGATGATTAAAAATTTTATGTTAATTGCCACACAGATTCTATCCAAAATACTGAATACATTTCTGGCTCCGAAACAAGAACCGGTAATGCTATTGAAGCTGCTACCAGGGAACTGACCAACAATGGTAGATGGTATTCTACAAAGATGATGATAGTAATAACAGACGGGGGATCAAATGGAGATGGCCCAACGGTGACACAAGCATCAAATGATGCAAGGTTGTTACACATCCTAAATAAAACATTTCGAAAATCCTATTATATTTGATATCAAATACTAAAAATCTAAATCAATTTGATAATGCTGGTTTCCACATTTTGTCACATAGAAAGGCAGGAATCATTACAGTGGGAGTTGGTGTTGGAGGCTACAAACAAATTGAAATTGATGTAATTGCTGGTGTGGCGTCCAGGTCCCTTACGGTGGAAGACTACACAAAACTTGGTACTATATTACAAGACCTTGTTGCGGTAATTAAAGAAACAACTACTTCAGGACTAGAAGGTATAATAAAACTTATGCAAACATTGTCTCTGTCGAAAGTACCTTGCTGTTTAAGCAATTGACTACATCTTGTTATTTTTCTGTTTTGTAGCTCACATTTGAAATCTGTCCACATTTTAAGTATATTGTTTTGTCGAAACATCGTGTGTGCGTTACTGATACATTGTTTTACAAGATATTTTAGCATATCTCATACTGCATTTATAAAGGGTCAACTTCTAACTCGACTAATGACGTCAGTCAATGTCAACTCGGATTTTCATCAGCATCTTCAGTAAGCAAGCAATTTGTTGCTATAAGACTAATAGTATTTGATGCTCTACAAACACATTTCATATTTCCGTAATAGGCGAGTAAGTTTTATGTGGGTTCGGTTGGATCTTATGATAGGATTGGGACTGTTATGGATTACCAACAGCCAGTTAGTAAGACCTCCACATATCAACTTCTCAATACGACCGGATTGGAAACGATCGCCAAACCCGAAAATCTAACACAATTGAAGGACACATATTCAGGTATCTTTTATATTTGAGAAAGTAAACAGCTGTACAATGTTATTGGAATTTCAGGTTACTCTGTCTCAATTGGAAATTTTAATGGGGGAAACACGGAGTTTGTAGCCAGTGGAGAACCAAGATATAATTCAAAGGGGCGGGTAAATATCCCTCGAATAAATAATTACAACTATAAGAAGCTTTTTCAACATTGAAGGTTTTAATCGTCGAATCGAATCAGCTTACAAATCCACAATCCAATTTTTATTTCTTACGTCCACCCGACGCTCTATGGCAACTTGGTGCATATTTCGGTCAATCTGTGTTAGGAATCGATTTAAATAATGACAACCTTGACGATCTGCTTGTGTCGGCTCCTTTATTTTTAAATCAAGCTGGATACGATCAAGGACGAGTGTTTGTTTATATGAACGATCCATCAAATCCTGGACCTCAAAACTGGGTAGGTGTAACTTCCATTCAACATTCAAACCGATTTTAATTATTTCAATTTCAGAACGCTTTGTTCAACCCAGTCATACTTACTGGCTCCAATGTGATTGGTTCTCGGTTTGGAATGAGCATAGCACGTGTTGGTGACGTCGATCAAAATGGTTATAACGACATAGTAATCGGTGCTCCAATGGAATCAAACACAGCAACAAGCAGTGGAGCGATTTACTTGTATTATTCCAGTTCATCAGGAATAAGCGAACTTCATAAACAGGTAAATATAAGGTATGATTCAGCTTTTATGCTTTTCGCTCAAACTTCCTTATCTGCAGAAAATATTAGGAAACTCTGTTGAGCAAAATTTGGCAAATTTTGGTTATTCATTCACCAAAACACCAATGAAGGGCGTTGACGTTGATAAAAACAACTATCCGGATATATTGGTATCTGTACCCATCAGCGATAAAGTAGTTATCCTTCGTTCTCGACCAGTTGTCGATGTTGCGGCAAGTGTGACAATTACTCCACCATCAGTTGATCTTCTCACGTGCTTGCGTTCACTCAAGTGTGCCACAGTACAAGTTTGCATCCAATCAACACAACGTTCAGCTGTCCGTTCTGTGTCTCATCGTAAGTGAACGAGACATTTTGTTAAATGACGGGTAGTTTCGTTGTTGTGTAATGGAGACTACATTTAGAAATGGTGACAACTCTTACATTGGATAAAACTATGTTGACTTCAAAACGGATGCAGTTTTCCGATAACGCGACCACAGCTTCGTTTATTACAAGCAACCGAGTTGTTCAACAAACCAATCAGTGTTTCACGTACGGAATTCGCCTAAACGTACGACGTTATTGTTCTAAACAAAATAATAACATACTAAACACGCTGAATTTTTTTGATAGGTCGCGGCTTATTCATCAACCAGCTCATTAAGTGCTCTGCCTTTAATTATAAAATATTCATACGATTTTACCGACAGTCACAAAAACAGCCTACAATCAGCAGTATTGGATCCACTTTCTCTAAATTATGTGGTAGCTGAATTGTTACTTACAACTGGTTGTACTGGGAGAAAAAACCTGTGTACTCACGACCTTAGCTTATCTCCCACATTTTCGTAAGTTTCAAGGTTAAAAGCGTTAAGCAAACAAAAAAATGAAGATTTGTAATTCAGGATACCTGCTTCAAACCAAGCTTTTGTGATTGAGTCTGCCCCTGGTCTAATGACTGTTTCAGTTGCTATTAGTAACGCTGGACCCGATCATTCATTTTTTACCAAATTTGAGGTTATTTCGAGCGGTATTGGGATTAATCAGGTTTGCATTTCTCCACTTTTGTCGCTTTTGGAATAACTTCCATATCTAATTGCCTGGTGTTTCAAAGGTGACAAGTGCGTGTGCAATTAAATCCGACATACTCAGTGCTTTGGGAAAAACAGTCATTGTGTTGAACAACCTTGCTTCCGTTTTGATGAGTGGAGAAACGGTAAACTGTGTTGAATTTAAGATTGTGCAACACCACGTTCACGAACTTATTGTTTTACAAACTTTTCAGTGCAATGTAAAATTGTCATATTCTTTGGAAGACTTGCGAAAAACTGCAACTGTCCAGACTTTGTCAATCAATGCAAAAATTTATTCCAGGTAGCCTTTGTAGATAAATATTGTTTGTAGGTGATACAATGATGCTTATGTTTTAAACAGTGTAAACAATTCAAATGACCCTACCTCCAGCAACGACATCTTTACGTATAGTTTGCCGATCAAATATGGAGTCAACATAATAACCGGAGGGTGATTTAAAGGATAGAATTTTGTAAAAATATCAAAAAAGATTTTTATTATTTTTGTAAACAGGACAGTGTTTCCCCGCGAAACAATATTTTTTAATCATTCAACATCAAGTAATGTGGTCCACAGCCTTGCTGATCCAATTCTCGGTGAAAATCAGACAGACATACTGCATACGTTAACGGTACAGGTTTTATCTGAAATTTTTTTTCTTTTTAAATATTTCTATAATTGTACAATAGATGGAAAATAGAGGAAACAACGTTCTTTCTTCAGCCTGGTTCCAATTTACGTGGCCAGAAGCAACCAAGGATGGATTTCCTCTACTTTATCTGCACAAATTTCAGTGTCTGGTACATTTAGTAGCGTTTAATAATTATGCAACAGCAACTAAAACAATTTTTTTAATTAAGCCATCAACCTACTGTACATGTGACGAGAAGAACAAAGTCAACAAGTATAATATCCCATTGTTCAATGATGGAACTTTCAACATGCCGCTGCAATTCCCAACAACATCACAAGCTGTTTTGACATCGTCTACGGTTTGTACAACAACAGGCGTCACCAAATGTAATGTAGTATGGGTTCAGATGTAATGTCATGTGTGCAGACTTGTAGCACGGCGTCGTGTAGTTTCATCATGTGTACAATATCCAAACAACCGGAGTTCAGCACAATTACAGTGTCAGCTTATTACAAACTCTGGCTCCCATCGTTGTCTCAGGTGTGTGTCATGTCCGTGGTGATGTACTTTTCTGATCAAATGTACTGTTGTTTTAGCCCAACATTAATACGGGACTAACAAGTGAGGTTATTTTGAATACTTCATCTTCACCCATTGTTCCACAAAACGGTTTGACAACTATTCAGGTAAATTCCTTGTTGTTGGCATTTCACCGAAGTGCGTAGATAATATTATATTGAAGGTTCAATCATTCGTGGCTACTTATGTTCCTGGGGTTGGCCAGACAAATGCCAACACTGGAAGTAATATAGGCGCAATTATCGGTGCAGTCCTTGGAGGTATCGCCCTTTTAGCCATTATCGGTCTGGTTCTCTGGAAGGTATGAACATGTGTTATTTGTTTTATCGTTTTGTTATCCATGTTGGTTTGTACAGGTCGGATTCTTCCAAAGCAAATACAAAGACAAGATTTCTGAAGCAAAAGCACAACAAGACGCCGACGGTCCACCAATTGGTTCTTCCGACCCAGGTGTAACACAGAGCACTGTAGACCTAGTACAAAAATAGAAAAGAGACTTTTTAAGTTGAAACAGCGGCTCTATCTGCAACTCACTAAAGGAAACATTATTGACTCTATTGCTTATACCAGAAAAGAGATGCTACAAACTTGTTTATGCGTCTTTTAACACAGCTTATTTAAAATGTTTATACAGATGGAGTCATACATAAGGATATTTGTATGTGATTTTTGTTTTTATATCATTTTGATTTGTATTGGTTTATAGACCGTACATAAGAATGACCATTCACATTGATTTAAAAAAATGTTTTTAATTGATTTAAAAAAAAATTCGTTCTTCTTGGCCTGTGGTTTTTGCATAGCAAACGCATAAAACTGATGTTAATGTCCGATGTGACCCCGTTATCTCGGGCAGTAGGTTTACAAATGTTTTGGTAATGTTTAACGAATAACTGAAATCCAATTTAGCCCAATGATACCATTTTATAGCATTGCTGTTTACTTAAAACAGGTTAAAATTCCTAAGCATAGTTAAATCTACTGTGTTGAAGATACAGTAATCTTAATTTAAGCAGAGATATATTGATGTGATGCAAATCAGATCGACACGCCTATTATTGTCATACCTGTATAGAGTGGTATAATGTTCAAAGGTAACTTTATTCCTAAATATCAAGTTGTAAAATGTTCTTCTTCATATTACTTCCATATCACAGCTGGTACTTTGGTTCACACAGGTTTTTCCTCCCGGGTTAAACAGGTTTTAACAACCTATATATAGAACAATGTTCAGCCAGTCATGTTAGTGTGTCATACCACATATGGAAAAGCAACAGCCGATTTAGAGCTTGCCGAGACATGTGAAGTCGGCTTGTAGTGAAATGTCTAAACAAAAATGACGTCATATCAACAAAGGATATCCACAAGTACCCCGTTCTTTAAAAGAATATACGTGACGTGACCACCTAACAATCGAAGTACACTGACCTAGTTGTTTGGGTTTAACGGGAATTTGTCGAAGTTCAATAAAAATTAACTTCTGACGTACATTAGCATTTTGTTACTCGTTTGGATACTATGTGTAAATATGCGTGAAACTGTTTGGTGTGCAATGTAGTAAACGTAAGAGTGGGAAATTTTGTAACGTGCGAGTGATTGATTTTACAAATTCCACAAATATCGCTTGAACCAAGAAGAAGGAGGGTGTTGTGTATACGAAGTAAGTACAGGTAACTTTAGAATCCTCAAAATTCTATGCTCCGCAAGCAATTATTTTAAAATGATAAAGGAAGTGAAAAATGTTGTCCTTTGGTAAAGTAGCAGATAACCTTGTCGCATGGTGGAATGTGTTTTGTAGTCTAATTTATGTTCAGAATATGTATGGTCATGATCAGACAGTGGCATCGAAGCCAATGCGCAACTCAGTGGTTCTTAACCAAGGATGATCTAAGGGGTGAGGAGAGACAGAATCTTTAGGTGTGGTTATGTAATCTATATCAGATGGATTGGGGGTACGAAAACTGGTTGCTGATTTCGAAAGGGTATATACCGAAAAGAAAGTCACTGGCATGGCCGGATAAAGGTATTGAATCTCACCCCAACTTGTCAGGAAAACCTGACTGAGGGTTAACCTTGCTGCAATACCAGAGAAGCTTATGATTGATAAATAATAGTTAAGATCGCTAGGTAAATGCCTTCGCTGTAACAGCGATCGGCGCGTAAGAGCATGCATTGTTTTTGCTTACTTTCCGAAAGCGGGATTTTCATATGAAAGTGAAATTTTTTACTTCAGGTTCGAGCAAATTCCTAGCATCCGATTCCAGGAATCACTTTCTATTCTCGACCCAACGATTTTCATCCTTTGCATCAGAGGACATTTATGGACAATCGAGGAAACAGCATTCTTTCTTCGGCCTGGTTCCAATTTACGGCACATGTTCGCAGAAAAACTTCGAAACAACTTTCACAACTCGTTTGATTTACGACACAGGGTATTCCCCGATAAGCACAACTGCCTTACTTACGTGGTAAGCATTCAAAATGTTTTTAATAGGCGTAAGGCACTAAACTGAAAACAATCGTTGCAGGTTAATACAAAAGTCACTGATAAAGCTCACCAGTACCCACTGACAATCAAACGATCAACATTATTACCATAGTTGCTACAGGGATTTTGGGAGAAATTCTTTTGCTTGTAGCGATTACAATCACACTGTAGAAAGTAACGTAAAGTGAATAACGGAGTTAATGTTGCATGAAAGATTTTAAACATGTCGCAAAATTTCTTTATGGAGGTCTCAATAATGTATTTAATGGCATTCACGTTAATTTTTAAAGGTATAACGTATTTATTATTGAGATTTCTCATTATTTAAAAAATGCCGTCTCCGAAAACATAAAAAAAAAATATAAAAAAGTGGCTGATCCAGCTTGGCTGCAATGCCTTGGCTGCGAAGCCTGTGAACCTTATGATCAGAATATTAGAGCTGTGATCGCCAAATATAAAGGGCCTGCGCAGTGGGGCGATCCCGCCTTGCTATGCGTAAGCATGGCATTACTTCTGCGTTCTCCGAAAATATTTTTATCCTTATTTCTGGGTAATACATTTATGTTTGACTGGTGTCCTAATTTTCGTGTTGTCCAAGTTCTAATAAAATATACTAATTTGAAAAAATGTCCTTATGTTTGTAACAATCCTTGTTAAGGGATACCTGTACTATTTGACGTTTGTGCACCTCAGTGATGTCAGTGATGTTTTAAGTCGGAGGTTACAAAATATGTCAAAATTTAACAAAAAATTTGCAAGAAAACCTGCTAGGCAGATGGTAACAAGTTATGTTATTTATCAGGGAGGGTTCTTTAAGAGCAAATACGCTGACATGAAACGAAAAGCCGAAAACGATGCGTCGCCGCAAGATGGAGCCATAGAGGCTACCGAATTAGATGAAAGGATATTAGAAGAAAATCCAGTAGGGGCCAGTACCACAAATCTAGTCGATTCTGGTCCTTCACCCTGACCTGTGCGCTTGTTTAATGGAAGTAATGTTGCATTTCTATTTTGTATGTTTCGCATTCTTCTTGAGTTCGCGATACGAATGCACTTGTTGCACACTTGTTAACAAAGAAAAATTGGTAAAGCTGTTCAAGCAATGGTAGTTTGCGAAATCAATAAAAATACTTTTTAGGTTTACACTGAAACTCTCAACTGTGATATTTGCAGAATTTAAATTTTTGATCGAATTTACAGTATATTTGTTAGAGATCCTTTTCGATACGCTTTGAAATATCTCTTATTGATGTACCGTTTAGGATACACTGTTTCAGTTTTGGGAAGTTATTTTTGAAATTGTATTTGCACTGTATACTTGAAAGAGTGTTTACATGAATTTGCAATTAAATATTTGAAGTACTCGTACAAAACAGGGAAATTTATGCAAATTGTTGAATTTTCATCATAAATTTTGTAATAGGGATAAAAATCGGCAGCAGAAGAAAGTATATGGGTGATATGAATATATCATCAATACTCAGTGCAATAGGGGAGACCGGGGATACCTCGGACACGGGAACCCCTAGGACCAGGTTATTTACTTTGTAATTAAATCATGTCTGCTTAAAAAATTATGATCAAAAGAGTCAATTTATCAGTGAAACCAAGTTTTTCAATTTGTATGTGTAAGACTATATATCAGTCACAGTTAATCAAAATGCAGTAATTGTTGGTTGATTGCATATTCAAGTATGTATTCTTGGATAGGCCAATGATGATTTTGTGTAACCTTTAAAAATACGGCCATATGTTAATAATTTCTCTGTCGTCACGTGGTTGGGGATACTTCGGACATCTTGGCAAGAAATCGCGAGAAAACAACACTTTTTGAGTTTTATGAAAAATTATCGGTCATAGAAGAGAATAAACAAAGGCTTGATAAAATGATCGAATTTTGGCAGGAAGAAAAAGCCCCAAAGATAAAAAATCGTTTGTTGAGCCGAAAATCTATGATATCCGTGCTGCCATTAAAAGTATACGAGTTACCCAAAACATGAACGTGTGGAAGGGTCGCAACGTTAAGTGGCCACGTCCCGATTCCTGAAAGCTTGAATGATATTTTATGCGCTAATGCCCCAATACTGATATTGCGCCAAGTTTGATTTCAGTTATTTGTCAAACAAACAAATAAACGTCTGTTAAAACTTGCTGTCCGAGATATCCACAGTCATGTCCGATGTTACCCCGGTACCGACATTTAAGACCTGTTTAAAAAATGGGCTGAATGATCATTTTTAGTGAGCTAAAACAAACGAAAAACCTTTTGTATTTTGAGCAATGCTTTACTAGTTACAACAAAATAAAATTTAAGAATGTAGTTTATAATTTGAAAAAAATATGAGCAATTTTCCAAAAACCGTCCGAGCTATCCCCGGTCTCCCCTACTTGCTGACCATATTAGTCCCAGGTGAAAATTAATTAGCGTTGGCTTGCAATTTTAATATGCATAACAACTACCATTGCCAACATCAAAATACCGTGTAAATTTACAGAAGCAGATTTGATGTGAGTTGTGGTTAAAAGCGGCCTACTGAGTTATGTCATGTGGTGCAAGGGAAGCTTCGACTCACAACTTATGCGCGTGGGAGTGGGAGTGAAAACACACGCATATATGTGGCGACTAACAAAACACAGCCAGGCAGATACTTGTTCACTTGCAGTTAGAAAAGGCATTTAAAAAGTTTTTGTAGCCATGTTAGTGCAAAGTTTTAGCAAGTAGAATTACAAACATCTATCCAAACAATGGTCTTTGTTGAGTCAGCTGGTTAATCACCTACTTGGAACATTTTGTTGATTAAACTTTGATGTCGTTTACGCTACGGCAGTCGAAATTCATTAGAGGTTTAAATTAATTAACTTTTACATCAATTGGATTTTTGAATACGTTGTAGGGTTGCCAACGCTGCAAAATTCTGGTGAAGTGGAACGTTTACAATTGCCTTGAATATAACAACATGTATTTTAAATATTTTAGTTATTCAATGGTCTTTGCTGTGAAAAGGGCTGTAAACTGTATTTGTAAATTAAAGTTGGGTTGTATATGATTTGATATACAGTTGTAAGTGTATATTTGTACGTTTTAAATTTACCCTTTCTTATAATTTATCATAAATCACTTGGTCCGATATACTGGTGTAAAAAACACTAGGTTTCTAAACTTTCTCTCTTATTTTATGTTATCTGTGTTTAGATGGAACGAAACACAGTTATTGTGCATGTAATTTTAGCCGCTTTGTGGCTGTATCGGGTCTCATCCCAGAATGTCGAAACACGAAGTCACAGCTTACTGCTTTCAAACAAACCACCAACCTCGCCTTCTGTTGGATTCGGAACTTCATCCGCAACCATTGTCAAGTAGATATTGGGATGATTAAGATTATAACTTTTAGTATGTTGATGATTATGTGCACTTTAGTGTAGATGGTAGCAGCAAGGTTTATGTTGGAGCACCTTTGGATGGAAACAGAGTTCACAACATTCCGTTTGGTGCTTTGTACGGTTGCCCTTTAGTAAGCGGAATTAATACGACATGCAGCAAAACTGCACGAACAGGTACAAATCCTAGTGCTATTTTGCTGCCAGGCATAGTAATTAATAGGAATTGCTCTTCCGATACTTGTTAAGTTTCGAAAGTGTTTATTGAAACCAACGTTTCGTCCACCATCCGGCGAGACTTCCTTTCGAGCCATTCTTAAGGCATGAGACCAATACCTTGTTAAGTAATTTAAGTTAAGTGGTCAAAAACATAATAACAGATCAACTGTTGTCAGAATATTGAAAACCTGCGTTCCATTTGATGCTTGTTGCCACAAAAAACATGAGCGTGCACTTCATGTTTATTTCACTTTTCAGAAAAGGGCGGCGCTATCGGAATGTCAGTGGATAAATTATCGACCACTGGGGAAGTGACGGTATATATGCCAATTTTATCACTGACAATAATTTGCATTTCTAAGTAAATAAACTTTGCGTCTGAATAATTAGGTATGCGGTTCTCACTTTGTTCAGTCATGTTTATCGGCGCAAGTGCAGATGAGAATGATAGGAATTTGTTACAAGTATTCTACAGTATTTCAGGAGTTGCCTACACCTTGTACATTTGGTAAGCCATTCGCAACTTCAAATTGTTGCGTTCATAAAATCCAGTTGGTGTAAATAAAAAACAAGCAAAGCTATTAGGAAATGGTAACTGTTTTGTTGCAGCATGTCCTGGACAACAGTTTGTGGACCTCATGTTTGTCGTTGATGACTCGCTTAGCGTTGGCAGGGCTAACTTCAACCAAGGGCTCTCGTGGCTACGAACAGTAGTTGGAAATTTTAGGTCAGCGGAACATTCTCACAGTTTAGTTGAAAAAAAAGCGTGTTTTAATGTACCAATTGTTTCAAACATACTTTGAAATGTTAAATATAAAATAAGTAACTTCCAAGCGAATAGCATACCGTTTCAAATATATAACTCAAAAGTTTATTTTTTGATACTCAAAGTTACATAATATTGCCTATTTTAGAACTCAAATAGAAAGCGGCGACTTTAGAGTTGGAATGATTTTATTTTCGAATCGAGTTAAAGTTGAGTTTGACTTGCTTAGATTTGAGAAGGATTATGAAGGATTAACGAGTAAGTCTACAGACCACAAATCGTACAAAAGAGAATTTCAGATTTGTAGAATAGAACGATTGACCAATTTCTTTTAAATCAAAGCAATTACTACTATAGAAAAGAAATCTAACTATTATTTTAAATTGTTCGGAAAATTAGTCATTCTGTTGTTTCGATTCACACACTGACACAGATGTTGTATATATTGAACTGAATAGAGATCTTTTAATAAGGCACAAACTCCGGTTTGACAATCATTTTAAACGAAATGTAACTAGTTTTTGTTGAAAATGTGTTGAAAAGTATAAATTGGTTTTGTAGGGTTTCCCCAAAATCGAAAAACACTGACATTTAAAATATCTTTCGGAGGAAAATATAAACCAAGTTTTTTTCCACGTAGAACAAATCGTTGCTACACCATATTACAATGGATATAAAACCTACACTGGGGATGCTATTGTAACATCGACTGACGAACTGTTAACGAAAGGTAAATGGTTCTCAGCAAAACTAATGATCGTTCTAACGGATGGGAAATCGAATGGCCTAACCATAGTAAAGACTGCCGCAGAGTCTGCAAGGTAAGATCGATCTTTTCTAAACATATTACGCTGGAGCAATTATTGAAAATGAACGCGAATAAATTTTGGGTTTACCTGCCGTTTTGGGTTGACTCATGTTTCTATCTCGCAACTCCATGAGCCGATTCCTTCGTGGGTTCATGCCTCTTCGGGATCTTGTATTTAGTCTCAAAGAAAAGTTGCGGATTCAGCTCGACTGCAATGTCTCAGTTGCGATGGCAGTGAATTTTGAATAAAAAAATGATAGTTCAGATCGCCAAACAAGAAACTTTGCAGTGGAGCGATTTTCCTTTTCAAGCAAAATCACTTCTACATTTGTATTGTATTTCAAAGCAACAAAACGTCGTATTGTTTTAGCCAAAGCAACAAATAGTGGTTTTATTTGTGTAGATCAGCAGGAATTGTCACCATAGGAGTCGGTGTAGGTGGTTTTGATCGATCAGAAATCAACCAAATCGCTGGAGCATCGAACAGAACTCTCACTGCAGAAGATTACAAAAGTTTGGGCAAAATATTGCAAAGCCTTGTGTCTGTTATCAAGGAAACAACCAACGCAGGATTAGACGGTAGTAATTTTACTTGGTCGCAAACTGGAAAATAAAAAAAACGAAAAAGTTTGATGTATGGCGGTTGTCACCATACCTAAACACGCGACCTAAAATCTTCAAATCTACATAACACCACATAACGCTTGTCACGATGGTTAGTCTGACTGCTGACAACAACATTCTGTCAAGAATAAAACTAAATCTTTTTAATTGACCTGTATGTAATTTATTTTTTTACTTTGCTTGTGCTTTCAGGAAAGACTCAAAATTCAACCAATGACGTCAGTCAATGCCAGTTGGGTTTTTCGTCATCAACATCAGTAAGCCCACATTTCAACAAAAATTTTAGTTAAAAATTATTCAAATGTTTGTCAAATGTTTCTACACGTATCATTTCAGACTTCTAACTTGTACATTGGCTCGGTGGGATCTTACGATAGAATTGGGACAATTGTTGGATATAAACAACCTATCAGTAAAACAACATCTCCACAACTTCTCGATTTTACTGGTTTGGAAACTCTCGCCAAACCAGAACTTGTTTCACAAATTAAGGAAACTTATTTGGGTAAAATATCATTTGAAAAAACATGTGCTATACAGGGCAGAATTTCATCCCCGAAATTTGGATCTTCAGGTTATTCTGTCTCCAGTGGAAAATTTTCGGGAGGACATACAGAGTTTGTTGTTAGTGGAGAACCGAGGTACAAATCAAAAGGAAGGGTAAGTTGCTTTGAAATTACACCAAAATCTTTAATATTATTATTGTCCACACAAATCATGTTTATAATTAGGTAACAGTTGTTGAATCAAATCAGCTTACAAACGTACAATCAAACTATTTTTCCATACGTCCAATCGATGCGATGTGGCAACTTGGAGCATATTTCGGTCAATCTGTGTTAGGAATTGATTTAAATAATGACTATCTTGACGATCTGCTTGTGTCGGCTCCTTTATATTCAAATCAAGCTG
This sequence comes from Ascidia mentula, assembly GCF_947561715.1. Taxonomy (NCBI): domain Eukaryota; kingdom Metazoa; phylum Chordata; class Ascidiacea; order Phlebobranchia; family Ascidiidae; genus Ascidia; species Ascidia mentula. The sequence continues at coordinate 5,995,025 of NC_138574.1, read as the reverse complement.
GATACGATCAAGGACGAGTGTTTGTTTATATGAACAATCCATCAAATCCTGGACCTCAAAATTGGGTAGGTGTAACTTACATTAGACATTGAAACCGATTTTAATTATTTCAATTTCAGAACGCTTTGTTCAATCCAGTCATACTTACTGGCTCCAACGTGATTGGTTCTCGGTTTGGAATGAGCATAGCACGTGTTGGTGACGTCGATCAAAATGGTTATGACGACATAGTAATCGGTGCTCCAATGGAATCAAACACAGCAACAAGCAGTGGAGCGATTTACTTGTATTATTCCAGTTCATCAGGAATAAGCGAACTTCATAAACAGGTAAGTCTAAACACAACAATATCTAAAGTAGGGTTTTCTAAACTTTCATGCTAGCGATCTTTCTCATTTGATGAAAATCTTCTTCAATCCCAAAAGCAGTCGTATGAAAAGAAAGTTTTCATAACGACGGTAAAAGTTGTCGAACTCAGGAACAAAAAATAATACATTATTTTTTTACCTAAGCTTATATTTTTGGCATCGGTATATATACATATATATAGTGACCCAGTAAACATGTTTGAGTGCGGAGAAAAAATGCAGTTAAATATGTATTATGTGGGACATTTTTAATTGTTGGCGACACAAAAAATTCGTTGCCCCAACCCCAGTTTAGGAAGTCCTGGTCTAAAGTACAGTTTGCCTGTAGAATTGTTGCACCCTATGAAATAGTGTTCCTTGAACAGGAAATTTATTTACAGAAAATACTTGGAAAATCTATTGGGCAAAATTTGGCAAGTTTTGGTTATTCATTCACCAAAACACCAATGAAGGGCGTTGACGTTGATAAAAACAACTACCCTGATATATTGGTATCTGCACCCATCAGCGATAAAGTAGTTATCCTTCGTTCTCGACCAGTTGTCGATGTTACAGCAAGTGTGACAATTACTCCACCATCAGTTGATCTTCTCATGTGCTTGCGTTCACTCAAGTGTGCCACGTTACAAGTTTGCATCCAATCAAGGCAGCGTTCCAGTTCCGTTAACTTGTTTCATCGTGCGTATTGCGATTTTGTACCAAAGTGAATTTGAATTGTAACTTGAGTTCAGACCTTTTTGTCCTTTAGAAATGGTGACTTCACTTACATTAGACGATCTAATATCCACGGCAGCAACGAAGCGCATCCAATTGTTTGACAATAGCACCACAGTGATATCTTTGACAAACAACAGACAAGTTGGTAAAACGACCCAATGTTACTCATACGACATCCGTTTGAACGTAACTACATCAATATTTTCTCTAAACATTGCCTGTGACGTAATTCCATTCCATTATTGTTTTAGTCTGCGGCATTCGCACCTACAAGCAGTTTGATGTCTTTGCCTTTGGTCATCAACTACTCGTACGATTTCACAAGTAGTCACAAACAAAGCCTCTATTCAGCGGTGTTGGATCCATTGTCCATGAATAACGTTCAAGCGGAATGGTTGCTTAACGAAGGTTGCTCAGGCAGCAACAAACAGTGTATTCATGATTTGGCGTTATCTGCCCTTTTTTCGTGAGTTTGTCGCTGAATCAACCTTCCCAGTTAACTAAATTAATATTCGTTTCCTGTTTCATTCTTGTATCTTTTTTCTTAGAATACCAGAGTCAGTTACAGATCACGTGATTCGGGCCTCTCCTGGTGTTCTAAACGTGGCTGTTACTCTCAGCAACAAAGGACCTGACCATTCTTTCTTCACCAAGTTGGACGTTATTTCTAACGGGCTACAAGTCAACACAGTATGGAAGCAATTCGGTTTCTCACGATTCATTTTAGTATTGTATGATTTTTCTTACAGATTACCAGTCCGTGTGCGATCAAGTCGAACACTTTGAGTAGCAACGAGAAAACGGTTGTCGTCTTAAACAACCTTGCTTCTGTCCTACATAGCGGAGATAAGGTAAAGATTGCTGATCAGTCCAAAATTTATGTGCGCTTTGATTGTCTGTAAAACCATAGGGCTGAAAAATTATTCACATTAAGTGTATTTTGTATCCTGTAGAAAGTAATATTTTCTGTTTTTAATTTCTACAACCATGACGTTGCCATTGAAAATGGTACGAGTTTGACGAAACAAGTGATGTTTTCAGACAAACTGCGTTCTATTGCAGTGGTTTAATCTTGTTTATTCCTTTTGGGCCCAATAATTCAAAAAATGGTTTGTGGCCAGAGTCTACATGGTCTCGGTGGCTACGTTACCTGGTTTCTCTGATGAGATGTAAAAGCTTTTCAAGCACGGGCCTCTTCATTAAGCGAATATTCATATCGTTGAAATAAGAAAAAAATTATTTATTTTTTTACCGCACCGGGATTTGAACCCCGGATGTGCTGGACACGAATACCGATCAGGTTTTCTTCCTTTTTTTTACTTCTTATTCTGGGACCGTCCATTGAAAACACCTTCGTCGCCCACTACCTGATGGGTAACGACTCACAAATTGTGATCCACTGTTCTGTCGGTTAATCCGAAACTTCACCAAATTTGTACAAATTGGAAGTACAAATGATTCGTTCAATTAGGGCAAAAACAACCCGAACAATAGGACAAAATGTTTAAGTTTTTTATTCTTCCTTACATAGTTTACTCTTAAAGTTTACTCACAGTGCGAAGTATTGTTATCATATTCACTGGAGGACTTGAAGACCACGGCAACAATAAAAGCCCTCTCTATAAAAGCGAACATCTATTCAGGGTAACTTTGTTGATGTTGTTGTGGCTTCACTGCAACAAAACGCATTAAACGCCGCTGCCTCTTTTCAGGCATAACCAATCGACCGATCCAATCAGCGCTAATGATGAATTCAGTTACAAATTACCTCTAAAATACGAAGTCACCCTTATACCTGGAGGGTAAGAAATGGTCATAAAATTTTTTGCTTATTATGTTGGTATCTATTTTGGTCTTTATTTCAGGAATGTTCTGCCAGCTGAAATAATATTTTTCAATCACTCCACATCCCAAGATTTTGCCCATAGTCTCACTGATCCTATATTAGGTGGAAATGAAACAAACGTACTTCATACTTTGACGGTATTTGAAGTGACACGACTGCTTATGTTCGAAAAAAATAATATCTGTTTACCTTGGTACAGATCGAGAATAGGGGCAGCAATCTTCTTTCTTCTGCTCGATTCGACTTCAAATGGCCAGAAAGAACACTTGATGGATTTCCGCTGTTTTACATTTACGATTATAAGTGTTTGGTATTGTTTGAAAATGACATTTTTGTACCCTTACGTAGGTCAAATCAGTAATTTTTAATCATTGTTTTAGCCCGCGCAATACTGTATATGTGACGCCACAAACAAAATCAACAAAGATAAGATTCCATTGTACAATGACGGTATGTTCAACATCTCTTTGAAGTTTCCAACCTCAACACAAGCTGTTCTACCCTCAGAAACAGTTTGTGATGTGAAACTATGTGAACATTAGTTACGCAACCCATAACCCGTGCAATCCGTTCTAGACATGCAGCAATGTCAACTGCGGAATTATAAAATGTCAGATACATAATCTACCAGAATTTAGCAGGATTACTGTATCAGCGCGCTACAAAGTATGGCTTCCTTCACTAACACAGGTATTTCTATTTGGATTTTAAACAGTCTAATGTATGTCTGTATCAACAGCTACGTAGCTGTGGTTACATTGTACCTGAATATAGACGAAAACTGTTCTATTGGATGACGTTGTAATACGTTTGTTTTTCAGCCTGATACAAATACAGCTTTCTCCAGTACGATTCTCTTAGACACGTCGTCTTCCCCTGTATATTCACTAAATGAAATCACCCAACTTCAGGTAAATACTATTAGTTGTGTCAGACCTCGTTAATCCTGGCTACTTTGTTTCATCATAATGTAAGTGTACCGGATTTACGAAATCAAAATACAATGAAGACAATGCAAGGAAAGTTTCACAGAATTACTGAGGTCTGACTATACTTTAAATTTCACTTGTACAATGTTTAGTCGAATTTTTAGCTTTCGTCAATTGTAAAAGCGTTCGTTGCTGGAGGAACCGATAATAATGCTAACAACGGAAACAATATCGGTGCAATTATTGGTGCTATTATTGGCGGGATTGCCCTCCTTGCGTTTATTAGCCTCGTTCTGTGGAAGGTGAGAAAAGATATTTTAAGGAAACATGTATCCTTGTTTGATCCTTTGTGAGTTTTAAATAGACACAATAAACGTATTGTGACATCTACTGACATTTGCAAATATGTCTCGTTCAAATATAGTTACTATTTTACCTTTAAACTCCAGGTGGGATTTTTCGAGAACAAATATCGGAATTTGATCGAGGAGGCCAGAGCGCAGCAAGAAAGCACTGATGCCACTGTTGGGAACAGCGAGCTTGCACACAGGCAAGCTGACCTTGTGGAGTAATAAGCAGCGCAATATTTCTCCTATGCACATCCTGTTGAATTTATTTTAACTTTGAAACTTAGTTGTATCTATTGTAGTTATTTTCTTCTGTGTATTTTTCAAATAAAAGTTAAGTTACCAGGTATTTATTCATGTTTTTATAACTGTAACTTCTTTGAATGAAACACCTCGAAACTGTAAATTAAAAACCCCGTTAAACAAAATCTCCGGGTTATTTTTTTGATAATTTAACAAATAGCCTAAAACTAATCAAACTGATTGAAGGCATGGAAAACTGGAAAATGTTTAGATTTAAAGCATTAAAGAACAACAACAATATGATTAGTTTCATAATTACATTTTTCACATTTCCATGGGAGCCAGTTTTCAGAAATCAACAAGTCAATGAGGATTTTCTGATGCTTCTTTTAACGACAGCAATTGAGTCATGGTACTTTCACTGTTATGTTCAAAAGTTGCGTTCTTTCTCCCATCGACAATGAAACGAACAATGTTTTACTTCAGTTTGAGGAGAAATGATAATGGAAAGCTCTCAATGACGGGAAGTTAGGCTATTATTCTGCAAACAGTTTAGATGACCAAGGCAACTCGTTTTATTTTTTCCAGCGTTTTGGCAATTCCGTTTCGATTTGCACTCGGATAACGATTTAGACAATTCAGGGTTACCCGATATGCGTACGGTTATAAATAAGCGGCAGTAAATCAAAATACAGTTATTGCTGGTAGCATGTAGCCCACAAGGTGTTTTAGGGTTAGCTTATAATTATAAAATATTTTGACCAACTGTGAGTCAAACACAGCAACAAGCAGATTTTCTTAAGCGAACTTCATAAACAGGTAATCATGAGGTAAATTAAACTTTTATGCTTTTCGCTTAAACTTTCTTATCTGCAGAAAATATTAGGGAACTCTTTTGGAAAAAATTTGGCAAGTTTTGCTTATTTATTCTCCAAAACACTAATGAATGGCGTTGACGTTGATAAAAACAACTACCCTGATATATTGGTATCTGTACCCATCAGCGATAAAGCAGTTATCCTTCGTTCTCGACCAGTTGTCGACGTTACAGCAAGTGTGACAATTACTCCACCATCAGTTGATCTTCTCACGTGCTTTCATTCACTTAAGTGTGCCACAGTACGAGTTTGCATCCAATCAACACAACGTTCAGCAGTCAGTCCTGTGTCACATCGTAAGTGGACGAGACATTTTGACGAATGTAGGGTCGGTACGTTGTTGGGTAATGGGGATTTCATTTAGAAATGGTGACAACTCTTACACAGATAAAACTATGTTGAATTTAAATCGGATGCAGTTTTCCGATAACGCGACCACTGCTTCGTTTATTACAAGCAACCGAGTTGTTCAACAAACAAATTAGTGTTTCACGTACGGAATTCGCCTAAACGTACGACGTTAATTTTCTGAAACCAAATAATAACATACGGAAAACGCTGAATTTTTTTGATAGGTGGCGACTTACTCATTAATTATTATAAAAAAAAATTTATTCCAGGTAGACAGATAAATATAGTTTGTAAGTGATATAATGATTGCTCGAATAGGCGATACCTCCACGAATAGTTTGCCGAACCAATATGGAGTCAACATCATAACCGAAGGGTATAATTTAAAGGATAAAATTTTGTAAAAATCTCAAAAAACATGTTTTTATTTTTGTTAACGGGACAGTGTGGCCAGACAAATGCCAACACTGGAAGTAACATAGGCGCAATTATCGGTGCAGTCCTTGGAGGTATCGCCCTTTTAGCCATTATCGGCCTGGTTCTCTGGAAGGTATGAACATGTGTTATTTGTTTTATCGTTTTGTTATTCATGTTTGTTTGTACAGGTCGGATTCTTCCAAAGCAATTACAAAGAAAAGATTCCGGAACAAAAGCACAACAAGACGCCGACGGTCCACCAATTGGTTCCTCCGACCCAGGTGTAACACAGAGCACTGCAGACCTAGTACAAGAATAGAAAAGAGACGTATTATGTCGAAACAACGGCCCTGTCTGCAGCTCAACGTAGAAAACATTATTGACTCTAATGCTTATACCAGACTTGTTTATTCGTCTTTTAACACAAATTATTAAAATGTTTATGCAGATGGAGTCGCACATAAAGTTATTGGAATGTGGTTTTGTTTTTATACCATTTTGATTTGTATTGGTTTACATACCGTACATAAGAATGACATTCCACTTTGATTTCAATAAAAAATGTGGTTTTAATTGATTAAAAAGTAATCCGCTCTTCATTACCTGTGATATTTTTTATTAGCAAGCGTATAACACTGATGTTAATATCCGAAGTGACCCCGGTATCTCGGACAGTAGATTTTACAATCGTTTCAGCATTGTTTATCGAATAACTGAAATCAAAATTAGCCCAATGATACTATATCAGAGCATTGGTGTGTGTTGTAGCGTTTAAGGTTCACGAAATGGTAGTCTTGGTCGTAATGTTTTGATTCTCCAACACCTGTCTTATAATTCCTGACACCACAGATGTATTAAACTTGATGATTAAGAAATGAATTTTAACGAATAAAAAAAATACTGCCCGTCTTACCAACAGTTGGTCAAAAATATCATAAGCTAATCCAAGAATACCTTGTGGACTATACATGCTACCAGCAATAACTGTATTTTGATTTATCGTATCTGATTAATAACCGTACGCACATTGGGTGAACCTGAATTGTTTAAATCGTTATCCGAGTGCAAATCGAAACGGAATTGCCCAAAAGGCTGAAAAAAGTTGCCAAAATGCCCTTGGTTTTCCAAACTGTTTGCAGAATAATAGCCTAACTTCCCGTCATTGAGAGTTTCCATTATCATTTCTCTTCAAACTGAAGTAAAATATTGTTCGTTTTATTGTCGATGGAAGAAAGAACGCAACTTTTCAACATAACAGTGAAAGTACCATGACTCGATTGCTGTCGTTAAAAGAAGTATCAAAAAATCCTCATTGACTTGTTGATTTCAGAAAATTGGCTCCCAAGGAAACGTTAAAAATGTAATTATGAAATTAGATTGTTGTTGTTCTTTAACGCTTTAAATCTAAAGGCCGCATCTCTCAATTAAATCCCAAAAATTGAGTTTTAGAAGTCATTTGTTATTGTGCACCTGGTTACAGTTTCTCTTGTTTGCCAAAAACAATTGCCGGGTCTAATGACTCATGAAGGGGGACTACTATTGCTGAACAGAAAAAAAATTGATTGCAGCTGCATTAAGACAGCACATTGGGGGGTTTTGGAAAGGCTAACTGCTAAATTGTCAGTCCTAGGGGGTGTACAAACAGCCCCGGTGGGGCCCCAAGACAATTACAAGACATCTAATTCTTCATGAATTGTGTAGAGGAGGGTTGGTGACTTCACTTAATCGCAAATGGAGGTAACTTTCTGTGATTCATTTTTTCACAAAACAAACCAACACTTTTTTCTGCTTTTTTGACCAAAATAATGACCAACAGAGGGTCAAAATGCCCCCGGGGGAGCAGTTTAAGTAGTTATTTCGATTATAAATTTGGCCACAATTCCTTGCCAAGGGTCCGCACTGACAGCAAATCACAAATTGAACATACTTTCTGTGATTCATTTTTTCACAAAGCTACATGTGCAACAGCACCCTCTACCAATTTACTGCCTGACTAATAACCCTGAAAAACAAACTAAAACTACCCCAAACACGCTGAAAATCGCCCTGGCAACAGCCTGTTCATCTGCGCTCATTCAACCAAAACACTGGCGCCCATGCATGACCCATTGCATTGTTACACATAATTTTACTCTGTTACATAGGACCGAGTTCGAGAAGGGCATTTCCCACCCGGAAAAGTCTTTTCCATAGAAATACAGAGATGCGGCCTAAACATTTTCCAGTTTTCCATCCCTTCAATCAGTTTGAATACTTTTAGGCTATTTGTTAAATTATCAAAAAATTTACCCGGAGATTGTGTTTAACGGTGTTTTTCAAAAAAGTTACAGTTATAAAAACATGAATAAACACCTGGTAACTTAACTTTTATTTGAAAAATACACAGAAGAAAAATACCTACAAAGATACAACTAAGTTTCAAAGTTAAAATAAATTCAACAGGATGTGCATAGGACAAATATAGCGCTGCTTATTACTCCACAAGGTTAGCTTGGCTGTGTGCAAGCTCGCTGTTACCAACAGTGGCATCAGTGCTTTCTTGCTGCGCTCTGGCCTCCTCGATTAAATCCCGATATTTGTTCTCGAAAAATCCCAACTGGAGTTTAAAGGTAAAATAGCAATTATAGTTTAACGAGACAAAGTTCCAATTGTTAGTGAATGACTAAACACGTTATTGTGTCTACTTAAAACTCACAAAGGATCAAACGAGGATAGCCTACATGTTTCCTTAAAATAATTTTTCTCACCTTCCAAAGAACGAGGCCAATAATCGCAAGGAGGGCAATCCCGCCAATAATAGCACCAATAATTGCACCAATATTGTTTCCGCTGTTAGCATTATTATCGATTCCTCCAGCAACGAACGCTTTTACAAATGATGAAACCTAAAAATTCGACTACACATTGTACAAGTGAAATTTAAAGTATAGTCAGACCTCAGTAACTCAGTGAAACTTTCCTTGCATTGGCTTCATTGTATTTTGATTTCATTAATCCGGTACACTTACATTATGATGAAACAAAGTAGCCAGGATTAACGAGGTCTGACACAACTAATAGTATTTACCTGAAGTTGGGTGATTTCATTTAGTGAATATACAGGGGAAGACGACGTGTCTAAGAGAATCGTACTGGAGAAAGCTGTATTTGTATCAGGCTGAAAAAGAAACATACTATAATGTCATCTAATTGAAAACTTTTCGTCTGTATATTCAGGTACAAGCTATGTTTATAACCACAGCTACGTAGCTGTTGACATACAAACACACTTCATTAGATTGTCTAAATCTAAATAGAAATACCTGTGCCAGTGTAGGAAGCCATACTTTGTATCGCGCTGATACAGTAATCCTGCTAAATTCTGGTAGATTATATATCTGACATTTTATAATTCCGCAGTTGACATTGCTGCATGTCTAGAACGGATTGTAAGGGTTATGGGTTGCGTCACTAATGTTCACATAGTTTCACATCACAAACCGTTTCTGAGGGTAGAACAGCTTGTGTTGAGGTTGGAAACTTCAAAGAGATGTTAAACATACCGTCATTGTACAATGGAATCTTATCTTTGTTGATTTTGTTTGTGACGTCACATATACAGTATTGCGCGGGCTAAAACAATGATTTGAAAATTACTGATTTTACCCACATACGGAAATACAAATGTCGTTTTCAAACAATACCAAACACTTATAATCGTAAATGTAAAACAGCGGAAATCCATCAAGTGTTCTTTCTGGCCATTTGAAGTCGAATCGAGCAGAAGAAAGAAGATTGCTGCCCCTATTCTCGATCTGTACCAAGGTAAACATTTTTTATTTTTTTCGTACATAAGCAGTCATGTCACTTCAAATACCGTCAAAGTATGAAGTACGTTTGTTTCATTTCCACCTAATATGGGATCTGTGAGACTATGGGCAAAATCTTGGGATGTGGAGTGATTGAAAAATATTGTTTCAGCTGGAAGAACATTCCTGAAATAAAGGCCAAAATATGTAACCAACATAATAAGTAAAAACTTTGATGACCGTTTCTTACCCTCCAGGTATAAGGGTGACTTCGTATTTTATGGGTAATTTGTAACTGAATTCATTATTAGCGCTGATTGGATCTGATGAATCGTTATGCCTGAAAAGAGGCAGCGGCGTTTAATGCGTTTTGTTGCAGTAAAGCCACAACAACATCAACAAAGTTACCCTGAATAAATGTTTGCTTTTATAGAGAGGGCTTTTATTGTTGCCGTGGTCTTCAAGTCCTCCAGTGAATATGATAACAATATTTCGCACTGTGAGTAAACTTTAAGAGTAAACTATGTAAGGAAGAATAAAAAACTTAAACATTTTGTCCTATTGTTCGGATTGTTTGATATTGTCCGGAATTGTTTGAAGACGTTTTGTTTTAGCCATGAAGCTGTTAAGAATCATTTGTACTTTCGGTTTTGTACAAATTTGGTGAAGTTACGCGTTAACCGACAGAACAGTGGTTCACAATTTGTGATTCATTACCCATCCGGTAGTGGGCGACGAAGGTGTTTTTAATGGACGGCCAACGAATAAGAAGAAAACCTGATCTGTATTCGTGCCCAGCATATCCTGGGTTCAAATACCGGTGCGGTCAAAAAAAATATTTACAATGTTTTTCTTATTTCAACGATATGAATATTCGCTAAATGAAGAGGCCCGTGCTTGAAAAAGCTCATACACCTCATCAGAGAAATCAGGTAACGTAGCCACTGAGACCATTTAGAATAGGCCCTGGTGAGTGGTCACAAGCCATTTTTTGATTTATTGTGCCGAAAAATAATAAACAAGATCAAACCACCGCAATAGAACGTAGTTTGTCTGAAAACATCACTTGCCACGTGCGTTTATGATGTGATTAACTTGTTATATTCTCCGTGCAAGGCATTGGTTTCGTCAAACTCGTACCATTTTTAATGGTAACGTTATGCGGTTATAGAAATTATAAACAGAATCTTTACCTTATCTCCGCTATTTAGGACAGAAGCAAGGTTGTTTAAGACGACAACCGTTTTCTCGTTGCTACTCAACGTGTTCGACTTGATCGCACACGGACTGGTAATCTGTAAGAAAAATCATACAATACTAAAATGACTCGTGAGAAACCGAATTGTTTCCATACTGTGTTGACTTGTAGCCCGTTAGAAATAACGTCCAACTTGGTGAAGAAAGAATGGTCAGGTCCTTTGTTGCTGAGAGTAACAGCCACGTTTAGAACACCAGGAGAGGCCCGAATCACGTGATCTGTAACTGACTCTGGTATTCTAAGAAAAAAGATACAAGAATGAAACAGGAAACGAATATTAATTTAGTTAACTGGGAAGGTTAATTCAGCGACAAACTCACGAAAAAAGGGCAGATAACGCCAAATCATGAATACACTGTTTGTTGCTGCCTGAGCAACCTTCGTTAAGCAACCATTCGGCTTGAACGTAATTCATGGACAATGGATCCAACACCGCTGAATAGAGGCTTTGTTTGTGACTACTTGTGAAATCGTATGAGTAGTTGATGACCAAAGGCAAAGAAATCAAACTGCTTGTCGGTGCGAATGCCGCAGACTAAAAAATAATGGAATGAAATTGCGTTACAAGCAATGTTTAGAGAAATATTGATGTAGTTACGTTCAATCGGATGTCGTATGAGTAACATTGGGTCGTTTTACCAACTTGTCTGTTGTTTGTCAAAGATGTCACTGTGGTGCTATTGTCAGACAATTGGATGCGCTTCGTTGCTGCCGTGGATATTAGATTGTCTAATGTAAGTGAAGTCACCATTTCTAAAGGACAAAAATGCCCGAACTCAAGTTACACTTCAAATTTACTTTGGTGCAAAATTCCAATACGCACGATGAAACAAGTTAACGGAACTGGAACGCTGCCTTGATTGGATGCAAACTTGTAACGTGGCACACTTGAGTGAACTCAAGCACATGACAAGATCAACTGATGGTGGAGTAATTGTCACACTTGCTGTAACGTCGACAACTGGTCGAGAACGAAGGATAACTACTTTATCGCTGATGGGTACAGATACCAATATATCAGGATAGTTGTTTTTATCAACGTCAACGCCCTTCATTGGTGTTTTGGTGAATGAATAACCAAAACTTGCCAAATTTTGCCCAATAGATTTTCCAAGTATTTTCTGTAAATAAATTTCTTGTTTAAGGAACACTATTTCATAGGGTGCAACAATTCTACAGGCAAACTGTACTTCAGACCAGGACTTCCTAAACTGGGGTTCGCGCGACGAATTTTTTGGGTCGCAAATAACCCAAAATGTCCCACATATTTAACTGCACTTTTTCTACGCACCCAAACATGTTTACTGGGCACTACATATATATGCCGATGCCAAAATTATAGGCCATTAGGTAAAACTTTCTTTCATACGACTGCTGTACTCAAGGGATTGAAGAAGATTTTCATCAAATGAGAAAGATCGCATGAAAGTTTAGAAAACCCTACTTTAGAGATTGTTGTGTTTAGACTTACCTGCTTATGATGTTCGCTTATTCCTGATGAACTGGAATAATACAAGTAAATCGCTCCACTGCTTGTTGCTGTGTTTGATTCCATTGGAGCACCGATTACTATGTCGTCATAACCATTTTGATCGACGTCACCAACACGTGCTATGCTCATTCCAAACCGAGAACCAATCACGTTGGAGCCAGTTAGTATGACCGGGTTGAACAAAGCGTTCTGAAATTGAAATAATTAAAATCGGTTTAAATGTTGAATGTAAGTTACACCTACCCAGTTTTGAGGTCCAGGATTTGATGGATCGTTCATATAAACAAACACTCGTCCTTGATCGTATCCAGCTTGATTTGAATATAAAGGAGCCGACACAAGCAGATCGTCAAGATTGTCATTATTTAAATCGATTCCTAACACAGATTGACCGAAATATGCCCCAAGTTGCCACATCGCATCAATTGGACGTATGGAAAAATAGTTTGATTGTACGTTTGTAAGCTGATTTGATTCAACAACTGTGATCTAATTATAAACATGATTTGTGTGGACAATAATAATATTAAAGATTTTGGTGTAATTTCAAAGCAACTTACCCTTCCTTTTGATTTGTACCTCGGTTCTCCACTAACAACAAACTCTGTATTTCCTCCCGAAAATTTTCCACTGGAGACAGAATAACCTGAAGATCCAAATTTCGGGGATGAAAAAGCACATGTTTTTTCAAATGATATTTTACCCAAATAAGTTTCCTTAATTTGTGAAACAAGTTCTGGTTTGGCGAGAGTTTCCAAACCAGTAAAATTGAGAAGTTGTGGAGATGTTGTTTTACTTATAGGTTGTTTATATCCAACAATTGTCCCAATTCTATCGTAAGATCCCACCGAGCCAATGTACAAGTTAGAAGTCTGAAATGATACGTGTAGAAACATTTGACAAACATTTGAATAATTTTTAACTAAAATTTTTATTGAAATGTGGGCTTACTGATGTTGATGACGAAAAACCCAACTGGCATTGACTGACGTCATTGGTTGAATTTTGAGTCGTTCCTGAAAACACAAGTAAAGTAAAAAAATAAATTACATTTAGGCAAATCAAAAAGATTTAGTTTTACTCTTGACTGAAAGTTATGGTCAGTGCCATCGTTCCAGGCGGTATGAAGATTTTAGGTCGCGTGTTTAGGTATGGTGACAACCGCCATTACAACAAACTTTTTCTTTTTTTCTCATTTCCCAGTTTGTGACCAAGTAAAATTACTACCTTCTAATCCTGCGATGGTTGTTTCATTGATAACAGACACAAGGCTTTGCAATATATTGCCCAAACTTTTGTAATCTACTGCAGTGAGAGTTCTGTTCGATGATCCAGCGATTTGGTTGATTTCTGATCGATCAAAACCACCCACCCCGACTCCAATGGTGACAATTCCTGCCGATCTACACAAGTTAAAACACTATTTGTTATTTGATCTAAAACTATACGACGTTTTGTTGCTTTGAAATACAATACAAATGTAGAAGTGATTTTGCTTGAAAAGGAAAATCGCGCTTCACTGCAAAGGTTCTTACTGGCCAATCTTAGAAATCGTATTTTTTTAAATAAAATTCACTGCCATCACAACTGAGACATTGCAGTGGAGCTGGATCCGCAACTTTTCTTCGATTAGTCGAGACAGATTAAAAACAAGATCCCGAAGAGACTTGAACCCATGAAGGAATTGGCTCATCGAGATAGAAACATGAGTCAACCCAAAACGGCAGGTAAACCCAAAATTTATTCGCGTTCATTTTCAATAATTGCTCCAGCGTAATATGTTTAGAAAAGATCGATCTTACCTTGCAGACTCTGCAGCAGTCTTTACTATTGTCAGGCCATTCGATTTCCCATCCGTTAGAACGATCATTAGTTTTGCTGAGAACCATTTACCTTTCGTTAAAAGTTCGTCAGTTGATGTTACAATAGCATCCCCAGTAATGGTTTTTTCTCCATTGTAATATGGTGTAGCAACGATTTGTTCTACGTGGAAAAAAACTTGGTTTATACTTTTCTCCGAAAGATATTTTAAATATTTTTCGATTTTCGGGAAACCCTACAAAACCAATTTATACTTTTCAACACACATTTTCAACAAAAACTAGTTAAATTTCGTTTAAAGCGATTGTCAAACCGGTATGTACTTTATTGAATTTATCCAGTCAGTTCAATATATACAACATCTGTGTCATTGTGTGAATGGAAACAACGGAATGACTAATTTTTCCGAACAATTTAAAATAATAATTAGCTTTGTTTTCTATAGTAGTATTTGCTTTGATTTAAAAGAAATTGGTCAATCGTTCTATTTTACAAATTTGAAATTCTCTTTTGTACGATTTGTGGTCTGTAGACTTACTCGTTAATCCTTTGTAATCCTTCTCAAATCTAAGCAAGTCAAACTCAACTTTAACTCGATCCGAAAATAAAATCATTCCAACTCTAAAGTCGCCGCTTTCTATTTGGGTTCTAAAATAGGCAATATTATGTATGCTATTCGTTTGCATGTCATTTATTTTATATTTAACATTTCAAAGTATGTTTGAAACAATTGGTACATTAAAACATGCTTTTTTCCAACTAAACTGTGAGAATGTTCCGCTGACCTAAAATTTCCAACTACTGTTCGTAGCCACGAGAGCCCTTGGTTGAAGTTAGCCCTGCCAACGCTAAGCGAGTCATCAACGACAAACATGAGGTCCACAAACTGTTGTCCAGGACATGCTGCAACAAAACAGTTAACATTTCCCAATAGCTTTGCTTGTTTCTTTTACACCAACTGGATTTTATGAACGTAATAATTTGTTTGACTGAGATCAAGTTGCGGATGGCTTACCAAATGTACAAGGAGTAGGCAACTCCTGAAATACTGTAGAATACTTGTAACAAATTCCTATCATTCTCCTCTGCACTTGCGCCGACAAACATGACTGAACAAATTGAGAACCGCATACCTAATTAATCAGATGCAAAGTTTATGTACTTAGAAATGCAGATTATTGTCAGTGATAAAATTGGCATACATACCGTCACTTCCCCAGTGGTCGATAATTCATCCACTGACATTCCGATAGCACCGCCTTTTTCTGAAAAGTGAAATAAACAAGTGCACGATGTTTTTTTTGTGGCAACAAGCACCAAATGGAACGCAGGTTTTCATTATTCTGACAACAGTTGATCTGTTATTATGTTTTTGACCACTTAACTTCAATTACTTAACAAGGTATTGGTTTCATGCCTTAAGAATGGCTCGAAAGGAAGTCTCGACGAAAACGTTGGTTCCAAAAAACACTTTCGAAACTTAACAAGTATCGGAAGAGCAATTCCTATTAATTACTATGCCTGGCAGCAAAATAGCACTAAGGTTTTGTACCTGTTCGTGTAGTGTTGCTACACGTCGTATTAATTCCGCTTACTAAAGGGCAACCGTACAAAGCACCAAACGGAATGTTGTTAACTCTGTTTCCATCCAAAGGTGCTCCAACATAAACCTTGCTGCTACCATCTACACTAAAGTGCACATAATCATCAACATACTAAAAGTTATAATCTTAATCATTCCAATATCTACTTGACAATGGTTGCGGATGAAGTTCCAAATCCAATAGAAGGCGAGGTTGGTGGTTTGTTTGAAAGCAGTAAGCTGTGGCTTCGTGTTTCCACATTCTGGGATGAGACCCGATACAGCCACAAAGCGGCTAAAATTACATGCACAAAAACTGTGTTTCGTTCCATCTAAACACCAATAACATAAAATAAGGAAAAAAAGAATTCCGAAACTAGAAACCCAAAGACTTTTACACCAGTATATGGGGCCAAGTGATAAAGGTTTTATGATGAATATAAAGAAAGGGTAAATTTAAAACGTACAGATATACACCTACAACTGGATATCAAATCATATACAACCAACTTCAATTTACATGTACAGTTTACAGCCCTTTCCACAGTAAAGATCATTGAATAACTAAAATATTTAAAATACATGTTGTTATATTTAAGGCAATTGCAAACGTTCCACTTCACCAGAATTTTGCAGCGTTGGCAACCCCACAACGTATTCAAACATCCAATTGATGTCATAGTAAATTAACTTAAACCTCAAATGAAGTGCTCAAGTTCGACTGTAGCGTAAACGACGTCAATGTTTAATCAACAAAATGTTCCTAGTAGGTAAGTAACCAAGTTAAAGTACACATGACACGGCCATGACAACTTTGCGTAAAACTAAAGGTACATCTACAACAAACATATATCCTAAATTTTTCGGTTCTACGTCAACAAAAAAATGTAGAAAACTGCACGAAAAGTAGCGGCGACCAAAAATCGTAAACCTTTTTCGTTGTGGCGTAATTGACATCACACAAGGCGCTCGCGTCGAAAATATGCATTGTTTACATAGGAGAAGGCGCCTTATATTGCAGATATCGAATATTTTCAAACATGGGGTAATCCACAGATTACGCTACCTCTAAGGTCAGGACAAGATTTTACATTACACAAAAATATGTCACTGTGACGTCACAAACCAAAGGCCCCATTTCCTTGATCATCGGAAAAGCAAGGGTATAGCAGCAACGACACTATGACGTGGATGGTGCGTTTCTTTGCTCAGTGACATTACATGACGTCATTTTGGGTGTGATATCATAATTATAACTTCACCTTTCTGTTGTGATTTTAATTTGATGATTCCAACATTTGTAGTTACATCCATATTGCAAAAAACACATTAGTGGTTAATTGTGGCGAATTAATCATTTACGACGCGAACTCGTAGACAACGCCACTGTCGGATCAAAAGTGATGCTTATGACAGAATAACAGTGTTGTGTTGCATAATCAGCTAATTTGGTCGGTTTTTCTCGGCGGTCTTTGTCAGCCTCAAAATTCAATTATTCTGCTTCTATCTTTTGCTGTGAGTGGACACAACGGCAATGCTAAATTGACGGTTTGTCTCTGTCGTGTTTTCAAAAGTGCATGTTTCACGTTAGCGATCATAAATGCAGTAACAACAAGAACACCCTGTCCCAGTAACTGTTTTATTATTACGCAACTAATTAAGACGTAATAGGTCGAAACAGTGGCCATCTGTCTGCAGCTCAAATTAACATCAAAATCCGTTTGTTGCACTTGTGCACTTGTTGTCCTCTGTTTAATGCAATACTATACTAAACGAGTTTTACATTGTTTTCAATTCCTACGCATAAGGCTTGCCGCCAGCACTCGCACGATAAACCGGCGTCTATGACGTCACTCAACAATAATCTCGCTTTTGCACGATTTCGTTCGCAGCGGTAAAAATACGACTTTCATCAGCTGTATCTCAGAAACCAGTCGTTGTATCAAGCTACTTTTTTTCGCCAAAAATGTTTTAAACTTATGAACATCTCTTAGTTTAATTATTAACATATTTTATTTTTACGTTTCACATGCACTTTAAGCGAATCTTTCAAGGAGGTTACGTCCAGAGCGGCGGAAGTTGAATCTTTAATGGTACCAGCTGTCTCAATAAAGGCCATTGTTTGGAAATAAGCCGTGCACTGCGACGTCATTGTCTGTGGTTTATAGACTTTGATCTGATGAAAATAACGTTAACCTTATATGGAAGTTTTCTGGTTGCTAAATACGTTTTGCATTAAAATGAATTGTTGTCGTATAAACGTAACGTGGCTTTCAAGTTTTAAGTAAGAGGCCGCTTTCGATAACATAATGTACAACAATCTTCTCTAAACAAAATTGTATGATTTTCTCAAACCAATATCGCATAGATGTTTGTAATTCCACTTGCTAAAACTTTGCACTAACATGGCTACAAAAACTTTGAACGCCTTTTTTAACTGCAAGTGAACAAGTATCTGCCTGGCTGTGTTTTGTTAGTCTCCAAATATATCTGTGTGTTTTCACTCCCACGCGCATAAGTTATGAGTCGAAGCTTCCCTTGCACCACATGACATAACTCAGTAGGCCGCTTTTAACCACAACTCACATCAAATCTGCTTCTAAAAGAACGCGTTGGCGTCACAATATGTGTCGAATACGTCACTTGTCCCACTATAGCAACAGCAAGAGCATGCAAAATGTAGTACGGTTTGATGCTGTCGACTAAGGCAATTTTGTCAAACCGAAATATCCGGTGAGTCATGTTGCGATCTTAAAATTTTCCGAGTACGACACGATGATTAACATACATACGGAGGATATGTTTATTTTGTTTTTATTACGTGAAAGCCCTGGCAGATTTTGGCTTTTTAAATTTACATGGCATTTAGATTTTGGAAATGGTCGTTGTTGCGCATATAAATATTGCTTCGTTTTGCAAGCAAATGCTAATTAATTTTCACCCGTGGACTAATATGGTCAGCGAGTATTGCACTGAGTATTGCACGAGACTAGAACCAATTTCCTATTTTACCTTAAAAGGTTTCAGATATAATCATATCACCCATATACTTTCTTCTGCTGCCGACTTTTACCTTAGTTACAAAATTTATAATAAAAATTCAACAATTTGCATAAATTTTCCTGTTTTGTGCGACCACTTTAAATACTTAACTGCAACTGCATATACACACTTTTTCGGCATAACAAGTATACAGCGCAACAGGGCGTCGATTTTTTATTGCGTGTCGAACATCTTGAGAAAAATTGTTGTGCGTGTCGAATAGCAAAAATGTCGTATCTGGTTACTAACGCATCAGAATGACCATATTTCGATTACAGGTTTCTTGCATAAGTTTAGAAAGTACGTTGAAATAACGACAAAACAATTTAAAACCTGGCATGTTGTATAGACTGCTATATATATCTCTTTTCGATTGAACGTAAAATAGTACTTGTTTTGTAACAATGCCACGTGTTCGGTAACAATGCTCCATGTTTGGAAACAATTATTAGTTTAATGCGCTTATTCGCTGAACGTAAAAGGCTGTTTTTTGCATGAATTTTGTCCAAAAATTTATTGCGGTTGCGTTTACCTAATCATCTAAACAACAATTTATCTTGGGTGAGGATTCCACACGATGATGCCATTAAGTTTACAACACTACGTAACCGTTCAGTTAAATGCTGTTGTTTGATAACAAATTTCTTCCCAAACATTTGTTTGCGGTTTGAAATTAAACGACTTATACTGGTACCAACGTCTTCGATCCACTTTTGCCACCAGCATCTACGGCAAAAAATTAACAACTACATCTTAATAAGAAAATTGTTGGCGTTGAATCTCCGAAAGAAAACTAGTAAGATCGATGTGAATGTTGCAAGATTGGCGTGATCGATATGTTAGGCTTAATTAAGTTATTATAGTAATTCAATTTATGGATATTTGTAGATAACAATAGCGTTTGTCTGTTCGTTGTAATGCATACCGGTAACTTAACATTTATTCACGCCGCCCGTGTCGAACAGTGGCGTCGCGTGTCGAACACTACAAATGGCGAAAAGGCATAAATCGACACCTAGCGCAAATACAATTTAAAAAATAACTTGCAAACTTCGTACAGATATACCAAAACTGAAACAGTGTATCCTAAAGGTACGTCAATAACAGATATTACTAAGTGTATCGAAAAGGATCTCTAACAACTATACTGTAAATTCAATCAAAAATTTTAATTCTGCAAATATGACAGTTGAGAATTTCACTGCAAACCTAAAAAATATTTTCGTTGATTTCGCAAACTATCATTGCTTGAGCAGCTTTACCAGTTTTTTTTTTTTTGTTAACAAGTGTGCTACAAGTGCATTCGTATCGCGAGTTCAAGAAGAATGGGAAACATACAAAATAGAAATGCAACATTACTTCCATTAAACAAGCGCACAGGTCAGGGTGAAGGACCAGAATCGACTAGATTTGTGGTACTGGCCCCTACTGGATTTTCTTCTAATGTTCCTTCATCTAATTCGGTAGCCTCAATGGTTCCCTCTTGCGGCGACGCATCGTTTTCAGCTTCACGTTTCATGTCAGCGTATTTGCTCTTGAAGAACCCTCCCTATTAAAAAACACAACTTGATTCCATCTGCCTAGCAGGGTGTTTTACAAAAAAAAAACTTTGACATAATTTCTAACCTCTGGCTCAAAGTATCACTGACATCACTGAGGTGCACGAAAGTTGAAATTAGTTTACCTGATGAAGTCTCGCCGAATGGCAGACGAAACGTCGAATAAATATAGCACGTATATTTTGTGCCAGAAGACCAGTACATTTTTAAATTGGCAGCAAAAAGAAATTCATAGTTTAACGTGTTAGAATTTAGACAATAGGAAAATTAGGACACCAGTCAAACATAAAAATAATACCCAGAAATAAGGACAATAATATTTTCGGAGACGTTATTCTTTAAATAATAGAACATCTGTGAAACAAATGCGGTATACCTAATAAAATTGACGTAAATGCCATTAAATACATTATTAAGACCTCCATAAATTAATCTTGCGACATTATGCAACATTAACTCCGTTATTCACTTTACGTTACCTTCCACAGTGCAATTGTAATCGCTACAAGTAGTAGAATTCCCCCCAAAATTCCAGCAATTATGGCAATAATGTTGATCGTTTGATTGTCAGTGGGTACTGGTGGGGCTTTGTCAGTCACTTTGGTATTAACCTGTAACGATTGTTTTCAGTTTAGTGCTTTACGCCCATTAAAAACTTTTTAAAAGCTTACCACGTATGTAAGAATGGGGGAAGTTGTGCTTATCGGGGAATACCCTGTGTCGTAAATCAAACGAGTTGTAAAAGATGTTTCGAAGTTTTTCTGCGAACATGTGCTGTTAAATCGTTTTGCAATAGTGAGATTCAAATTCGGATAAAGCTGTTCATGATGTGTATTATAACTCGTCATTAGTTTAAGCGTGGGTTGATGACCATATGCAGCATGTGCTACTTACCAAGTATATACTTGCATTTCATTTTACCTTTTGAAAAGTCGGGAGCCATACTTTGAACAGTGACGTCACAGATACGTATGTGAATGGCGGCAAATTAGAAGACGAGCAATTGATTGTCAAACATTTCGCATTTTGGCACGTCTGATAACACACAAGATTGATAAATAAATTCCTTTGTATTTGACATGCGCTGTCTAAAATCTTTATAAACTATGTAGATTATAATTATAACTACATATAGACCACAACCAAATAGCTAAAAAACTAAAGATTGCTAAACTGAACGCTTACCGTTTTTGAATTAAAAGTTGGTTGTGAATAGTTCAAAGATATGTTGGAGGAATTGCTTGTTAAGGATAGTCTGTCAACTTCAATCAGATTGCACTTGCACAATGTTGTCGGCTGAAAATAGCTCGTAAGGACAAAAGAACTTGAAGCAAATAATTACAAAAACTACTGTTCTATATAAAAAAAAAATTCCGAATTTTAGTCCACTTTTCACTCATTTGTGCCACAATATGTTATATTGTGCATTCTTCCGAGATATGTAAAAAAAAACGATGCGTAAATTGTTTTATGGTAATATACACTTCTGGTGTCTTGTTATTTGGGAAACTCAGATTTTTATATTCGTTCCTACCTCACACTTAAAGTCATATAAATATAGCAGTTGATTTCCATCAAATGTCGAAGCAGGCCATTGAAATGATATTTTAGCACTTGCTACAACGTTCGGGCCATTGTTGGCAATCTGAAATATAAGAAATATTTCGATGCCATATGAAAAAGTGCAGTAATGCATGAGATTTTCGGTTATGTTATGCGTTTTATGGGTTAAGATAATTTTTCTATACGATTTGAACCTTATAACTCTGCAACAGTCTAGTCGCATTTCCACCCAACGCTGCGTCGTTTAAACTAGAAACCGATTGTGACGTCACATCCCGTTTGATGTAAATGCTCTCAGGAATTGCCGAACTGAAAACACACGTGAAACTAATTACTGTACTTTAAAAAACAAATACTCAAATAAAAATGAATTCATCAAAATAATAACTACTCCGTTTTACGGAAAAATAGGAAAATTGTCGTTGCAACGGATTGAAGTTGACATTGAAACCAAACCACTTTTCTACACACAGTTATTTAATTCTGGTGGTGATTTAAGCCAGGGTTTCTAAGCTACGAGTCCAGTGGCCTATTGAGGGGATCTACATTATTCTTTCATTTTTTTCAATAATTGTACTTTTAAAGAAATTAAAGATAATTTTGTATAGAGGCAGTAATGTCCCTTGGTTTCAGACTTGTTTTCACTCCACTCCAGTACACGATAAATGCGTACTTACCCACTAAGGGTAATATCTGTTGCATATCGAACTTCTTTACTGTAATGAAAGACGTTGTTTCGTGGATCTTTCTCGTTTGAAGTGTTTCCCCAACTGTGTTATTGTAGTGAAGTTAGCAAGGGCCAGAGAAAAACAATATTTTGAATGAAATTACCTCGAAAAAATTTCACCCGACACGTTGAAACGCGAAATGGCAGCAGTTGATATGAAGGAATCAAACGAATACTGAAGGGAAAACTGACACTGAAAATAAAACAAAACTTTGTAACTAAAAAAGTTGCAGCACTTGGAATTTCCGTGGTCTCAAATCTGCTTTATGTTAAGACTACATCTTTTAGGCCTATATCATTACTCCAGGTAGAAAACATAGTTATCACATGACACGCCTACGATAAATACATTTGCTAACCTGTGCACCGGGATTCATAAATCGTTGTGAAACTAAACCTGGAGGGACATATTCAAGAGTGATCACACCAGCATCAGTCTGTATTAACCTGACGCAAGTTCCATGAATCTACAAAGTATATATTTCTGTTTGAAGAATGGCAGTCAAATCACACAAATCACCTTCACATGGGTGCCTCACTTGATGCTTGGAAAATAAAAAAACATGTGAATCATCCAAACTTGACTGACCTGTACGAACGATAGTTGTGGGGAAGAAAAACGGACTTTTGTGAAATAAGAATCACTCGATCCAGTGTTGCCAATTGCAACGTCCACAGTAAGAATTGGTGGATTAGCTCCTATAATGAGTGGCTCATGTCCAGATTTTGTTCTAGGTGAAAAATTTTTTTCACACCATCCATTAATATATAGAAGGCATCACGCCTTAAAAAGCACTTCAGACTTACGAAAAGTTTGCTTCGATTGTGAGGTCATAGTCGCACACTGATCCGTTGCCGTGGCAAACGGACTGAATAGGCCAAAGTATCTGCGTAAATTTTTCAGCAAAATGGTCCAACAAAGGAGATAAGTTGGTGCTGAGGTGATTGGCTGACAAGAGGTGAGAGTGCTTAACAATGATTGGTTCGGAAATTAAAGACGTAGTAATTGTTGATGCCTTGAATAACAAAACGACAAGGTAATTAGCAAAAAGAACGAGCAAGTTATTCGTTTTGTAGATGCTGGACGCATTAGTTTTTTGCTTGTACATCACCTACCTGAAGTTGTATCATGTGCGTTTGGCAAATATCTGTTTGGCCAAGGGATATGTTTTGACTTTTGGATTGCTGAGTTGTATTCAAAAATAATAAACGTTTCACCGGAGATGATGCGTCGAGAACGAGATTGGTAATAAACTCTAAAAATAATGTTGAAAGTGAATTTACCGCTACTAAACCTATACATTGTGCTACATACGTATATGTGACGGTTCGCACCTATATGTTTTTATGGAATAAACGACATTTGTACGACATTAGTTGTTTACAGGTAACCTGAAACTATTCAATTTTATCATTTTATATCTTCCAAACTGTTTATAACACTGCGCCATGCTGATGTCTACATCAACTTCAGCCAAGTAATTGCTTTTAATGCTGGTGACCAGCCTCTACCCAAATCTACATGAACAAACCGTATGAATTCAAGGAACTTTTCCGTCGCAAAACAGCTCTCATGCATGTTTTCACAGATCCACAAAAGCTATCTGGATGCTTAAGGCAGTAAACAACATCCAGATTTTGGGGATTCAATACTATACGTGACACGACATCGAGAATCGGTCGCGTACGTAACACCACCACTTTATCACTAGAGGGCGCAGACACAATTAGGTCAGGAAAACCGTTTCCATCAACGTCACTGGCAGTTTTTGAGGCCGCGTAACCCATAAGTTTCAGACCTGGGGTAATTTTTCTACCATGAATCACCTAAACAACAAACATATTTGGTTTTCTTGAAACATTCAAAGTGTGTTTTGTTTAATTATTCTTAACGACTTTTATTTAATCTAGTCGCTGTGGGAGTAAAACGTGTTTCTTACCTGGACAATGCTGTGAGTGATCCCTTGTTGTGGTATGTAGTAAATGTAAATTGTCCCGGTACCGCCGTCCTCTCCCGGGGCTCCAATTAAAATGTCGTCATATCCGTTTTGGTCGAGGTCTCCGGCATTTACAAGTGACATTCCAAACCTCGACCCAACTTTGTTTGATCCTTGCAACACTTGTGGTGAGTGGACAGCATAGTTGGCCTATGATATAGATTTTGAATCAACACCGTTACCAAACTGGAATAGTAAATAGTGTAAACGAAGTAGATTAGAAAAATACAAGAACCAACTTAAACTGTGAAACAATGAAACTACCCAGTTTTGAGGTCCAGGATTTGATGGATCGTTCATATAAACAAACACTCGTCCTTGATCGTATCCAGCTTGATTTGAATATAAAGGAGCCGACACAAGCAGATCGTCAAGGTTGTCATTATTTAAATCAATTCCTAACACAGATTGACCGAAATATGCCCCAAGTTGCCATAGAGCGTCGGTTGGACGCAATGAATGGTAAGTTCCATTACTGCTAATTGCTCCAAATGCTTTGTAAATTGCCACCTGCCAATATTACAATTCGGACGTTAGGAAACCTGGAATTTGTGTTGTGAAATCAAATTCGTTGGGCATTTGATAGCTGCATATTGTACAGCACCCATATTAAAACTTACAATGCCTCTTGAATGATAGCGAGGTGCTCCGCTAGCTATAAACTCTATTCCCTTTATAAAGAAACCTGTTGTGACGGAATAACCTGCAAATATGACACAAAATATCCACATGAGACAAACATCACAAGGGCAGCAACAAGTTCAAGTTCCTGTGTGGTTACGTACCAAGATATGACTGGTTAAGGGACTGAATGTCGTTTGAACCAAGTATGGCAACAACACCTTTGGTTCCAATGTATCGTGAAAACGCCGACTTAATGCTCTCATCGTTATCGCGATAATCTACGACAGTGCCGGCGCTATCGTACGAACCAACTGCTCCAACATACAAATCACTTGACTGTACATAGAAAATATACTTACGGTCAGTGCAGAAATTTTTTTACTATTGTGTCTTTAGCTAAAATATTATTACCTTTGAAACAGTTGCAGAAAAACCAATTTGACAACGCGATAGGAAGTCGGTTCCATTGTTGTTTCCAGAACCTAAATTTTGATATATTTTCGTAAAATTGTTTCTGTTTCTGTGAAAAAATAAAATATTTGTTCATACCTTCCAAAGTTGTGGAGGCAGCCTGTATAACCAGTCGCAAGCCATCGACAACTTGAAACAAATTGGTGAAGTTGCCAACAGTGAAAACTCGACTTGAATTTCCAGCAATAGCCACCAGCTGACTTTGGTCACTCACACCAACACCGACAGACGCTATGTTGTAACCGGAATTTCTGCATAGTACTTTGTGAAAGTGTTGTTGTTCGGAAAATTGCTTTACAAATGCTGGCATTGATGTTTGATGTTTCTTTCGACCAAGTCGTACACATATAAAATTAACGTGTATTACCTGTAAAACGCAGCAGTGACTGCGACATCTTCAGAGTTTGTGAAACCGTCTGTCAGAATAACAATTTGATTATCGACATTCAAACGACCGCGAAGAGAAAATTCTCCAACAACTCCAGTCAATGCATTTCGTATATCCGTCCCTCCAAAGCTCTGTTTAATTGTGTCTATGGCCACTAAAATGCATAAAACATCATTGAAATCCAGATTCAATTAGTTCCATAGTTTATAAATTAACAACAAAGAATGAATATCAATGTGAAGACCCCACACCGAAAGTTACAGTTTTACTTCAGGCGATATTCCCACAGCCACTGGAGCCACTTATAGTGCTATTCTTGCTGCCAGGCGTAGCAATTAATTGAATACTTTTTCAACGCTTACACATTTCAAGGCTTGTGATAGTACGAGAGTTTCCAAGTAGGTGGTGTTTGCTCATCAGTGTAAAACTTGACCGTAATACTCAATAGTGAAAGCGCTACTGATTATACTTTCAATTAGTTTGCAACAATTTGTAATTTGATGATATGATGACAATATTTGAGTCTGAGATATTTTTTGTGAGTCACTTGCCTTGTAAGTCGGAGTAAGATCGTTTATCGAGGGGAACCCACAATCTTGGTTGGTTGCTGAAGGTGAATATTCCAATTCTTACATCTCCGCTATCTATGTCGTTTCTGTCAAATGTAAACTTGTCAAACTTGTTTTTGTCCCAGTTAGGTCAAAAAATTCCGTATAGGGCCACAGTAACTATACAATATTGTATTTTTGTGCATCAGTGATTTGTTTTTATAACTGTATATGGTGCATTAATATGTTTATGACTCCGGCCGTGCAACATTTTTTTGGCAGGGACCAATTTGCACCAGAGCTATGCCATTACAATTTTATGCATATAAACATCAACTAAGTGGCCTCAAACCATCGCTAAGGCTCAGACACCTTGGAAAAAATGATCTGCTTCAAATTTACCTCATGTTGCTTATTTGAGTACATTTTGTAACTTTTTAGTTACGGGAAAATATTTATAGCCAAAAAGAAAGAAAAAAACATAAATTCAACATTGGCTTGACTTACTTGAACCCATAAGTTAGGTTTTTGAGCCACATAAGAGATAGATTGAAATCGCTTGGTGATACACTGCTTGACTCGTCAATGGCAAGAACCAAGTCCATAATAAGAACTCCAGAACATACTGCAACACAAACACAGCACATTTGCTTCACTTTAGGAAAATTACGTATATTCTTGTTGTTTCAACACTTTAATTTAGTGTTGAAATAGCAATTGCCAAAATCACCGAAACCAACGAACGTTGACTTACGAGCAGGGCAGGGCGTGCTTAGAGCCTGCGTGCTGTTCCTCACAATGTTTTGCGTATAGCAAGCACCAACAAGAAGTTCTGAAGTTTTCGCGCACGAATGAACGTAAAGATGTCCGCAAGCCTGCAGTTAAACCAAAGAGAATAAACTCGCATTCAGATACACGTCAAAATCAACAACGATGACATATAAAGTTTCTTCACCAATCACACAACACATTTTGACACGTAGACTTACTACAAGTTTGGTTGCACTCGGTTCAAGATCCACTGAAATTCCCATTGCTCCGCTTTTAGCTAAAAATGAGGTTGGTATTTATTGCATCACCTTGTTGCCAATTACGTCAAATTTAAGCTTAACAACAGAATATTTAGCATGTGATTATATTTGTTGTTTGTTTCAGTTATTCAAAGCTTTACAAACAATTTTACCACGAGTTAAACAAAATAAATTTTGTACCGAAGGTAAAAGTGTTATCGCAAAGTGTTGATCCCTCCCGTCCACCATCAAATGGGCAGCTGAACACGGTTCCTGGTTTCGTGGGTTTTTTTGTTGCATTTGCTTCGTATGATGGAGCACCCCCATAAAGTATAGACGGATTCCTGCATAATCATAAATGCACACGTATTATTTTTGGTCAATAGTTATGCATGACATCACACACCTAAAAATATGGTCCAAATCGACTTGCCATTTCTAATCAAAAATACTCACCCAGCTTTAACTGCCAGTGATGCTCCAAATTCATATACAGTGTTGTTGCCAGCTCGTGATGTTGGCGGATGAATGATTTGGAATACTCGCGTCTCAACATTTTGTGATTCACCAAGTTTGGTGATGTCGAAAAGCAAAAACACAACAGCGATACTCACAGCAAAAAGCATAATTGTTGCAGTGAAAAAAATGCATTAGATGGCAAACATTTCAACTATAGCCTCTTAAATACCGAATGATTTTCTCAGCATTTGAATTTATTTAGCAGAAAGTCCAAGTCAAATTGTAGCAGCCTCCTCTGCCTTTGTATCTAACAATAAAGGAACTCGTTTGTTACTCACAAGTGAGGTGTCGGTGGTTAGCATCAATAATGTAATATTAGTCTAGTCAATTCTGTAGTACTGGCAACTAAACTGAATGTAACTACCCAAACGAACGCAACAAAATTAGAAAACCGGTCCTACACGTTTTTTAACTAACTCAGTTTCCAGCCTTAACTGACAGTTTTGCGACTTTACGCCACACTTGCAAACACCTAATTAGACCGCTGGTCGTTGGGGTGAGTGTGAGTTTTGTTGGAGCATCGCAACAATGATTCACACACACACGCCGTATTAGGTTTTTGCCCCAAGTGACGTAACCAGCGGCGTTTTAAGGAAAGTGCGAACTTACGCCATAATAATCAAACGATAGCAATTTTGACAGACTTCCGCGTTCGCCTGAGTAACAATTTCCTTTAAAAGCTCCAAAGCCTGAATTTTCAACTGCGGCGACGTGAAACTGAAATTCACACGGGAAATATGTTCGTTAAGTATGTTTCCCAAACTTTTTTTCCGCGGAACACTACAACATTTTTGCAGATGAATGACTTTCGGGACACTTTTCATGTAACCCACTTTGGGAAATGCTGATGTACGAATTCACGAATGACAAGAACCAACCACAAGCTAACCTGGTGGCATGTTGAGATACCGATCTATCAAATAGAATGTCACCAGAATTTACATTTACTCTCCGATTTGCATGTATGTGATCCAGAACAATGGCCTAACGGCTAAGTGCAAATTTGACTTCAAGTTACGTGTTATACAAAAGCTGAATGTAACAGTCCAGAATGTTTACCATTATGTTAACATTTAATTCTGACAGAGTTATCTCCCATGTGATAAAAGGAAAGTTAGTGACTATTGGTATCGCTAACATCTTACATTTCTTATGTTGACAAAACAAGCTTCAATCAGATAAATTTTCGGTGGTGAAGTGGTATTTCCAATGAAAATTTGCCATTCCTACTAATGACGGTTATCAGGCCGCATTGATCCGTGATGCGTTTCACGGATGTGACGTAAATATTGGTCACTTCCTCAATGACGCCAGAAATGTGATCATGCTGTGTATTTCTTGCTTGCCTCGCACTTAATTTAAAAAAAGAACGATGCTCATGAAAATTAATTCAAAGGTTTTGTTGCGTATTACCGAAAGTATGATTTACTTACCTTGCGCCTTGCGTCTAAAAAATCAACATATAAAAGGTATACACTTGAACCACATAGCGCAGTTTATACGTATGGTAAAGGCATTTGCGCAGTTGTAAATAACGTTTCGATATTATCGTTCCTTTTGCTGTAAAAGTGGAATGAAGTTTTGAACTGACCTCATACTGTAAATTTAACTTTTGTCACTAAAACTTCTCACAAAGAAACG
The DNA here is from genome assembly GCF_947561715.1 of Ascidia mentula. Classification (NCBI taxonomy): domain Eukaryota; kingdom Metazoa; phylum Chordata; class Ascidiacea; order Phlebobranchia; family Ascidiidae; genus Ascidia; species Ascidia mentula. The sequence goes on along the minus strand of NC_138574.1, from coordinate 5,964,899 downwards.
TGTGTTGTGTCTATGTTTATGTTCAACTTTAAACTGGAGTTGAATTTTGACAAACTTCCGAACGCGTTGCGTGGTATATATAGAGTGTATTTCACATTGCTTGAAATGTAATGAAATCCAGCACCCGCAAACATCAAACTTCTTATTTTCGCCCCGATTTCAGCGATAACGAACCGCTGTTAAAACGTTTAGATATTTGTTCATTTTTACAAGCTTTTGGGGCATTAAAAACAACTGAACCGGTATGTAAATAGAGGCGAACTGTGGTTTGGATCGAATGTTTAAATTTTTTTCTCTTCCAACCAATTCCATTCGCTTCCGGTCAAACATCTGAACGCGCTTTGTTTATGCGCAATGTTAATTGTTTCCTTTGTACCAGCAACACTGAAAAATGGTCCTGTATTTTATCCTATGGAACATAAATGGCGATCGTTCGCACCAATCCTTCCTGCGCCTTCATATTTTAGCTTGAATCAATGGAAAAGGGAACCGTTCATCATACATAAGAAGATTTTAATTGGATTCACTACACAGTCATAATATAACGTCAATTTGCAAACCTTTAATGTTATCGACATGAAACTGCAAAGATAATGATACGTTTGTGTTTTTATTAACCCGAACTCAAACACTGTTATATTTTAACATGCTTAACAAAATATCCGTGTGGCAGGATTTTGTCGCCCATTCTCACATGTTTCGCTAAATCACAACGCAGAATCAGTGCATGCCTTTGCATACCAAGGTGTGATGGCCAAACGGCTACGGCGTTTCCTTCAGCTTTGATCCAGCTTGACCGCAATGCCTGCGACTTTTGTTAAATTATGCAATTTGTACAGTAGTCACACTTGGGCGCATGCGAAGCTCAGGATTTTCATCCTTTCGTAGTGAAAAGGGAAATAACCTTTCCCTCCAGTTGACAAACGTCAACGTCATACTAATAATGTTGGCCAATACAATAAAGTCTTCGACTATAGTTTGAATCTCCTCGTTCGAAGATAACAACGGGGTTGAAATGATGATTGTGATGTCAGAAATAACGCATAAAGCTGTGACATAAACTGCTCTTTTAATGACAGCAGTTAATCCACCCACGGGTTTGTTTCTGGGTATATTATCCGTCGGTTCAAGCGCGCTACTGTGTTGTATCAGAGGACTAATAAATAGGTACAGCAAACTTCCATGAAAGACAATGGACAGAACGGCAGTCACCACGAGATAAACAAAAGCAAGACGTGTGTCTTCCACAAAATGACAACCTGTAGATGAGACAACGAAGTATCTTGCCAACCCGAATAGCGCCGGGACAACAATACCTGTTGCAAGTATTAATACAGCCGTCAAACCACTAGCAAAACGGGTCACTGGTGAAGTCAGGTGCTTCATGCTTGGATGAACGTAAAACGAGCGCTGACGTAACCAGAGCAGCATGAAAATGAACACAAGTGTCCACGTCATGAGAACAAAGATGACGTTTTTCATGACACCGCAGAAATGCAACTCGATTGGAAGCAAATGCAAGAGTTCAAAAACCAGCTTACACAGAAACATCAGCGTCCCAGTTAAAGCACACAGAATCGAGCATCCGCGCATTTTGATCGCAAATTCACCTCCGTTCCATGTGTTTCGCGCGAGCCTTTTACGAAAGATTTTCTTTGCATTTTGCCTTGTTGACTTCGCCTTGTGCAACTTGTATTCGTACAGACAGAGTTGCGTAGTAATATATCCCGACGCAAGCATAAACAACACAAGGTTGATAATTCTCACTGTGACGTAAGCACTCGATTTGTCATCGTTGATTGTTGAATTTTCCCAGGCAAACTTTTCATTGCCAGATGACTCGAAAGATTCCATGGAGAGCAAAGTGCATGTACAGTGGTGTTTAATTTTAGCCTGCAAAAATAAAAAATAAACTCTACTGTCGTTTGAAACTCTGCACAATTATAGACAATATAACATAACAACTAAGCACAATCACGGAGCAAGTTCCACAACGATGTCTAAAAAAATCTGAAATATCATTTCTTCAGAGCATTTCCTCAACCTTATTTGCATTGATTTTTGATTTCATTTCAATAACATATGCTGTGCTTGCCTTTCAGTCTCTATTTTTGCTAACGCTTGAATTATTTTGGTCTTTGTTCCGACAGTAAAAAAGCTACATGTAGCTGCAGGCCTTAACTAATGCTTGTGATAATTAACACTAAATTCTAAAGTAAAAGTCATTTGTTTCAGTGGACTCGGTTGTTCTCTCAAAACTGCCTGTTTGTCAAAGACTTTTGCTTAATTATCTCATAACAACTACGACCATACATGCAAGGCGTTGGCCTTTCTTGTGTCTGTAGGCACCTTTAATCCCTCATACAAATCACACAAAATTCTCCTCTCATTATCTATCTGTCAAACTAGAAGGAATTTCTTTAACCATGCATAGGAGTTACGGTAGGCAAGGGAGTTATAAATGCCCAAACGTAGTAAAATATGCAAGCGATGATGACGTTAACATGGTCCGACCATTGAAAACTATAGCTCACTGCTGCCTTGTGAGAGTCGAAGGATCGATGACATAGCTGTACTAAGTCGAGTTTGAACAATGTTTTAATTATGTTTCCAGCTATACAGTTTCTGCACCTAAAGAAAGTGTAAACAACTTTTAACAGTATAGCCTATGTGTCTTATTATTCAGTGAAATCTCGTCTCATAAATAAATTATGTGATAATTGCGGAAGACGACATGTGGACTATAGCGTGTGTAGTGTAAGGCTTGGCACATATCTCACGTAATTTTTTGAATACGAGTATTTGCCAAAAGCACAAATACACCAAAATGTTATGTTTATTACGTATCTATTTAGGGCGTTATTACTAAACCAATGCATAAAGTATGATTTCAACAGCACGCCGAGGGTTGGCAACATTTAGCATGCAAAGAGATAGTTTAAGTCCCTTTTGTACGGTGGCCCGTAAGGGCAACGCACGAAAATGTTTAAATCGGTAAATATATTTTAAAATCGACATATGTTGAAATTCCGATTGGTGAATTTTTAAAATCGACAATCGGAGTTTCAATATTCGCCGATCGGAATTTCAATATTCGCCGATCGGAGTTTAAGTATTCGCCGATCGGAGTTTCAAAATTCACCAATCGGAATTTCAATATTCGCCGATCGGAGTTTCAATATTCGCCGATCGGAATTTCAATATTCGCCGATCAGAGTTTCAAAATTCACCGATCGGAATTTTAATATTCGCCGATCAGAGTTGGATTTTAACTTATACCACGTTCATCTGCATGCTCTAGGCAAGCTATGTGCAAAATTTAAAACATCCTACGGCCCGGAAAGGTTTCTAATGTTCGCCTGTATCAAGCGACTACACCACTATCTGCTTCGTGTATGTTAGCATCTAAATTTGCAAGTATTGCTGCCTCAATATATCCCTATGAGAAAAAAGGAATCGTCAGAATTGACAACGGATGAGTGCTAAAGTTGCACTTGATGTTTTTGGATGGTCACTTTGTTATAATTTGTGTACCTATATACTCGATTGTTTTTTTTTGATAAATCATTTGAAGTTGTGATCACTCGTGCGTGAAATATATTTCGTTGAAAAAAAATCATTTCGCCGAAATTACAGTAGTTTCAAAGCATGTGCATATCGAAACTCCGATCGGCGAATATTGAAACTCCGATCGGCGAATTTTGAAACTCCGATCGGCGAATATTGAAACTCCGATCGACGAATTTTGAAATTCCGATTGGCGAATATTGAAACTCCGATCGGCGAATATTGAAATTCCGATCGGTGAATTTTGAAACTCCGATCGGCGAATACTTAAACTCCGATCGGCGAATATTGAAATTCCGATCGGCGAATACTGAAACTCCGATCGCAATACATATGTCGATTTTAAAATATATTTACCGATTTAAACATTTTCGTGCGTTGCCCTTGCGGGCCACCGTACTTTTGTATTGAACATGGTCGCGTCACAAAACATATGTTTGCAGTGATAATTTCACCCTTTAAATCAGGATAGGCCAACCTATATGGCGTAAGCAATAGGTATATTGCACGAATACCAATGAAGCACAACACCCCATGAAAATGCTGTACAAAACCCCCAAGGAAAAAGCAGACCTTCTCGTAAAGATTTCCATGAAAGAACACACGCACATCAAGAGTGACAGATATACCTTTAATGGACATGACTACCGTAGCAGTCTAGAAAAACTTAGCCCTGCTATCACGGTTCCAAATGAACACGGTCAGCGTCATGATCAACCTGACAAAGGAAAGACATGTTTGAACTTCGCCTTGCCCGCCATGCATCCACCAAAGCAGTCATGACATCGACCTTATTAGGCCTCAAATATGGGCGACAGGAAAATGATTTGATTCTCTACAAAGTTTTGTTTGAATATTTCCACAGGAGTGTTGTGCGACGTGTTTTCAGGGTATATAGAGTCTACTGACACAGGGACGTTGTTGTCTGAAACAGCGAAAAAAGGACTCACTATAGTCACTTTTTTGCTTTGTCCAGCATGGCCGGATAACCAACAAACGTCCTATATGCGGCTTGTCGCAACCCATTTCCCCAAAATGCGACTGGCTGTGATCCAGCGACAGAGGGTGATTTTGCCGGGCCAAGGTTTGTGCAAGGTTTTATGGACGAAAGTGTATGGCGCGTATGCATATGGCTTGGTGACTTAAACGAGCGGCGGGCGACGGTCGGGTTGGAATAAGTTATCGTTGAATTTCGCATGCACCCTGGTTGAATTTGTTAAATTTTGATTTCATTCGATAGCAGGAAGGTATAAGATTGTTTTTGCAAAAGAACAGCCTGGGCCAAGTTTGTACAAGGTTTTATGATGAAAGTGTACACCGGATCACCGTTTTTTCATGTTTGTAAAATATGAATTCATATTTCTGCACTTTTCTGATTGAATTTTTCAAATATTTTAATGTCGTTTGAAAGGGTTAAGCGCGTAAAATACTCTGTCCCAAAATTTTTGCCAGCGAATCTTGTTTTCGCAACTTATGTCATAATACGCATATCATATTCATAACCTGATATGAACATGTTTTTTTTAATAATTTTGATATCGTTGGAAAGTCAGCCTATGAAGTATAACGTGTACACAAATCATGTCGCTACCTCGTAAGGTGGCCGAGTAACTCGCGTTCAAAGTGTAAACCAGCTTCCCTCTGGTGTGATTTTCCATGAGAAAATTACCATTACATGGGCGCCTAACTCGATAACCCTTTTTTATGGGTGCCCATGCAATTTTAAGTATCACGTTACTGTTTATGTGCGTAATAATTTTGGAGTGCAAAGTAAGTGATTTAATGCATAAAAAATTTACGTGCGTAGCTAAATACGTAAATGAACAAGAAATACTGGAAGTCACAAGTTTGCTGGACACCAACGAAACCGCAAAGGTTATCGAAACATGCGTGCAATATAATTCCTACTCTTTTTAATTTTTATTTCAAAAGTGTTAGTCTCATACATTGGTTTGTGAAATCCATCCAAGACAGTTAGATAATTCATTTTGTTTAGTTTTTATCGATTTTGGATGTCAAATTCATCACTTCTTCAAAATCAACGGCTATTTCTGTTTAAAAATATTTTTCATCGGAACATAGTAAACTCTTGAATTCCATAAACAAACAATATCAAAAATATGTCAAGATGCACTTGACAAATAATCATAAATTCTCAATAAGTCCATTTCCACTGTGTCCAAGGTCTCCTCTGAACCCACACACCCAATTGCAACTTTAATATCCTCGACCAGTTCAGTAATTCTCGCTACAGATTTTGGATCAACCGGCGTCTGTTCAGCTAATCCTGAGTGTTCTTTAAAGTCTAATAATTGCATATTCGTTTTGGAACACTCCTGTTCACAATTGGAGTCAAGTAGTTGCGGAAAAGAAGATGTTGTCACTTCCACCATGCTAACTGGAGGAGGTTCATCTTCGGTGATAATTTGAATTATTTGAGGTTTAACAATTTCTTCATCTTCAAGCATTATTACAGCTTCATTACCAGGAACATTTTCATCAGTCAAAATAAAACCTTCCACCTACATCACATAACATACCAACTCAAAGTGATGGCTTCAAACCAAAAGGAATTTTTATTACATTACCTCCATTGAATCATGGCCAGAATGAGCACTCATCGGTGGGAACTCGACATAACATCGAAGTTCAACCTCCAAATCAGAACTGTTTATTTGAAGTGCGCGACGAAGTTTCTTAGATGCACTTTCACGTTTCGCTTTGGTATTAGATGTTATCTGTGGATTTGTATCACCAAATGAACTCTCCAAAAATTGAGTATTCATCAATCAAATCTTTCAGAATTTACACCTTAAATTGCGGGAATCGAGTAACTTCTCTAATCTTGATGAAGGCTTCACAATTTTTCTTCTTTGAACCTTTAACTTGATTGTATTTTCGCTTGTGCAGTCCATCAGTAAACTGGAAAGTGGTAAAATTTAGATGTAATTGGCTTAAAATTTGATTTATAATATTTTTTACACATATCATTTAGGCAAAATTGTAAATAATTACTGTGATATGCTAATAGCAACATGTGATTGTAGAACAGAGTTAAACTGTTTTATGTACATCGCATATGATATGCTTTTCAAAAATGTCATCTCACAAACCTTTTGCTGCAATGTTTGCTGTTTGCGTTTAATCTTTCTGTTCCAATCCCGATCTTTCCCATACTGACATTCAAGTTTTGTTGTTCCAATTATTACATAAGGAATTCCATCAAAAATGTCTTCCAATGATGACGAATTTGGCATGTTTGCATTCATGCGCCACCATATGCGACTTTTTGATCTATCTTTTAATACATAACAAGCATTTAAATCAAAGAAAGAAAACATGTTACTACAATTTTTCGAAATGTAACACAGGCCTACCATAAATGTCATGACTAAGTTTAATGAACTTTGTTCCTGTTGCAATTTCAAATCTTTCAATAGCTTTTTGGGTCCTTTTTTTTGATTCAAACAAGCACAGACCATGTGAAAGATGCCTTTCATCCTGACAACCAAAAATGTCGTTATCGAATATTGTTCCATCCCTAAGGAAAAAAACACTAATTTGTGTTTAAAAAAGCCTGAACAAATTTAAGGGTTGGAACTATAACAAAAGGTTTAAAATAGTATGATGAGGTTATGTTAGCAGAGTAGGGGGGGACATGTTTGCTAAAAATAACAAACGTACATTACATACTCACTCATTAGAGTAGGTTATTGCTGTCAGGTCCATTTCTACTAAAATTCGTTTGGAAAAACCAGCCAAACTGTTTTATGAAGAAATCTGCAATGACAATAACAATCGACCTGTTGCATCTTAAACCTTGGTCAATGTGCCAGTCAAACAACAGGCACTAGTGCATAAACACAATATTAAATAGGTAAATTAGTGCTGTCTTTCCTGAGATCTATGAAAAAGTTCGTCATGCATGAATAACACTTTACACGAAATGGAAATGCATTGGGATAAATGCGATTTTTGGTGTATTTTAGGGGGCTTAAAAACACATTAAATAGAGCATAATTTAAAACTTCTTTAAAGAAACAAGAAGTTTGGTCACTCGTCTTTTGAAATATGTGGATGATTTTGAATAAACCGTGTCACATTATTTTTTATGGGGATTTGCTTTTTGGGTCAAAATATGAACAAATATTTCCATGCTTTTGCTGTTTGCAAGCATAGGGAATCTAAATCGAGTAATATTATCAACCACTATGCTTGTTATGTCAAATCAACTACTTTGTCTGTTATGTTTTTTTTCTAGGACAGTATCTCTGCACACAGTAATGGGGTGGTTTGGGAATATTTATTTTTCAAAAACAGGTCATTTGACAGAAATAATTGACAAACAATAGTAGGACTGCTTTTTTCTAAAAAAAATGTACTTCTGTTTCTGTTATGTGTGCGATTGTTTGACAAAAATAATTTCCTTCAAATTCATGTTGTTTTCTTTTCAGGGATATTGGACTAATCAACACTTTAAGTCCACATACAATCAAATATTTACAAAGAAATCAACTAGAAAACTTGGTGATGTGTGGGAAAAATTAATAAAGTAGATTACTAATACAACAAAAGCAGGTTCATTGATATTTACAGAGCATCCGCTCATATATGGCATGAATTGCTCAGAACCAATGGAATATAAAAGAACCATCCACATATTTTAAAAGTTTAAAGATGGAACTACTTGAATTTCATAAATGAATTCCTATGGTTACATTAACCTTGAGTTTTTCCCTGCTAAACAACGCCAAAATCGCATTTAACCCAATGCATTTTTCATTTTGCGTAAAGTATTACTCATGCGTGACGAAAAGAGTTTCCATTCCATCGAGTATACTATGATTCCATGTTTTAGTATTCTATGTTTAAATTCAAATATATAAATTTCAGGCACGAATGAACACATGTTTTTAAATGAAGAATCAAGACGCCATACAAAACTAACTTCATCCTTAAAAGCATCTAATGTTGAAATGGCAAAATGCCCAAACGTCTGAAAATTAAAAAATAATTTTGTTTTGCAAATTTCATGACAATTTAACGTCACCTAAGTCGCTGACCGTAATTGCAGCAATTAGTTAATAAGGAGTTGTGTTTTGTGATTGTTTTGTCATTATGCAGATGCCACTGCTAACTTTGTTGCAAATTTTTGATATTTTCTGTTTTGGATTGTTTGTGAATTGTTTTTGTTTGTATCAAAAAGTGCGAAACTGAGTTTAGTCATGCGTAAATAATAATATACTTTTTCTAATTGCAATTACAGCGATATTTGTATCTCCATCTCTACACTAGAAAGTAAATAATTCCCATCTAAACCAATGCATTCTCAGCCAATCTTTTGCTATAGCTTTGGGGTGTTGTGACGAATTAATTTGCGATTTAACTCGTTGTGACGAATTAATGGCGATTGTTGTCGCTATTAAACGAATAGATATCCATGCATGTATGCACATTAATTGCCCCCACATGGATCCGGCCCTGTCCTGATTATCCATAAAAACGCATGGACGTAAACCAATGGTCTTGTAAATCAAGTTATCTTACTTGTGTTAAGTCTTTCAACCAGGGATGACGGGTGTAAAGAAAGACGGGTGTAAATGTAAAAGAGTAGAAAGACCAACTTTAAAACAAAATATCAATAAATATTCGAATTACGACAAGTCAAAATCCCTGCACAATAGTTGCACCATAGTATACTCTTATACTTTGGTTATACCAGAGACTACTTAGTAGTCTTTGGTTATACTATGGTTGCACTATACTATGGTGTAGGTACTGATCTCTATGTTTAATTGATAATTTTATTTAATCGCTAGAGGCAGCGGAGAGAAGAGCGGAAATTTCGAATTGTTTTTGTTTATGAACTGAATTACACAATTACATTGATTGGTGATTTAACTGCAATGATGTTTTTGAACGAGAAGCGGAACTTTAAATTAAACATATCATGTATAACCTAAAGTAAGGACAGTTGTGAACATTTAACAAACGAGTATACACGTTTCCATAAAAAAGCAACAGAAGTTTGTTTATTAGTATCGTTCCATATCAAAGTTATCACAAAACATTGTTGAAAAAGTTGTATTAAATGAATTGTAGACATTACTAAGTTTTATCAGTTGCAAAAAAATTAAAAAGATATTTTGGAAAAGTCACTTTTTCCCGAATATATAATTTAAAACGTTGCATTTTTTTTCAAAAAATAGGCCTATATATAAACCTCACTTTGCCCCCTTTTGTATTTCAAAAACAGTCTTCATATTCTTCCTACATTACATATTTTGCCCACAAAACCTCTGTTTAAGCATAACTATCATTCATTTGGTGGTTATTTTTTATTGTTTTGTTCACTATTATTTTGTTATTTTTGAGTGGAATTCAGAATAGGATTATGTCAGTCATGCCTGTTCAGAACTTGAAGACTGACTAATGTGTTTATTTTAAAGTTTAGGTTGCAAATTGATAGGATTGGTTATAAAATGAAATCACTATCTTGCAATGAGAAATGTTTACAACATGCAGCATGTGAAACCTTAGAAAAAGAAGCTGGAATTAGGCTTAATAAAACAGAGTTGCGTCAACTGGCAAACAAATGTGGAAAGGTAAGAAGACATTAAATTTTTAAACTGTGTCTGAAATGCAGACAGTATACATTATTTTTCTTTATTTTAGGACTCCGAACACAAGATTTATTGTTTAAGATTGGAATTGGTAAAAAAAATTAAAATTGAGGTGTGGGTAACTTAACTTGTGATTTGTTTTCACTGCTTGTATTTTGTTTAATCAATTGTTGATGTTTATCAAAGGATGTGTATCCCCCTGCAATTGTGCATCAACTGTGCACACACTTGAGAAAACACATGGATGTTGTTGGTTTATTTAGAATCAGTGGATCCCAAAAAAGGATTGCAACCCTTAAAGTTGTTGAAAATATTCTTGTTTATTATTTTTTGTAACAGACTGTTTCAAACACTTGTATTTTGCAGGATAAGTTAGAAAATGAGCCTCATGAGTTGACTGATGAAAACCCTCATGATGTGGCGAACCTTTTGACATTGTTTTTTCGGCAACTTCCAATTTTACTATTTCCTAATTTGTTTTGTGACTCAGTTTCTTCCATCATGAACATTGAAAATAAAAACCTTCAATTAAAGGTTGGTAGTCACAAAATATATTAGGCTTCGTCCATTTTTTTGACAAACCAGTATATGGTACCAGCGTTATTGATTTTAATGAATTGCAGACTGCGCAACTTCTGTGTTTAGTTCTTCCCCGAGCTCACTTGCACTGTTTAATTTATACCTGTCATTTTTTGTGGGAACTTTCTCAACATTCATCAAACAACAGGTGAAGTAAAATGTAAATTAAAATGCATATATTGCTTTGGTATGAAATTGCAATTCTTCTCCTAAAACTTATTTAATCTTAATCGAATTGTATTTGTTTATTGTAGTTGTATTATGTTATTTATGCATGCAATATTTATACATATTGAATTTACTCATTAATTTGTAAATTAAAAAATTTTATTGCAGAATGACTGTTACTTCTATTGCGACTGTTTTTGTTCCGAACTTTTTTGAGGTTGACATTTTTAATGATATGAACCAAAACGTGGAAGCAATCATGAAACAGCAAACCAGCTTCATTAAGCTACTGATAGAAAATCAGAACTTATTAGGTAGGATATAATTAACCTGTCCATATGTATACATATCTTGGCATTAATTTAGTGTTGATTATGCTGAAGGTCATGTGGAAAATTGTGTTAACTCATTTTTTTTCAAGGTCAATTTCCTGACCCTGCTCTTGAAGAAATAGTGTGTTTTAATGTTTGCATTCATCAAAATGCAAAGGATGACTGTAAACACAAACGAAGAAGTTTTGCTGGTGAATCTTAATAAAACTTTGATTCCAGCTTAAACTTAATGCCTTTTTTGTTCTTTATAATTGCAGAGCGCATGAAAAATAGCATGTGTGGAAAGTTGCTCAAGTTCCATTCCAACAACCCAAGTGACTCCCATACAGGCAAGTAGATTGGTTGATTTAAACATAGGCGCCTAGTCAGGGGGGGCGGCGCCCCCCCCAGGTTTTTCATAAAAAAAAAACGAATGACTGTTACGCGCGTCTGTCCGCACCATGTAACTCGTCGCATTCTTAACGTTCGAAGAAAAAAGACCCAAAAACAATTTGTTTCCTACATGACGCACGAAACTATGTTGACCTAGTTTCGCTTACGTAACTGACATCGGTTGTGGCAACGTCAGTCTCGCAGTATGATATACCAACTGGTACTTATTGGTTGTGTCGTGTTCACTGTTAACGTCGCCCTTTTTGGTTAATACGCCTCATGCATTGAAATTCAAACACAGTTTTTCGATACTTGATGACGTCATAGTAACAAATTATGACGTCATAATATAGCCGCCCCCCCTGGAAAAATGAAAACTAGGCGCCTATGGATTCAAATCATACTGCACAAACCACAATACAATATCATTATTATGTTTTATTAGCAGATGTATCTGCTTACAAGAAAATAGGACTGAAAAGAACTGCTGATCTTGATGAAGCTTGTCCTGCCAAACGGTGTGAAACATGTTGGGAATTTGTCTTGTTTGGTTGATAGAGATTTAGCTGAAAATTTATGTTCATAGGAGAAGCCTCCAAGGATCAGCCCTGGAACCTGAGGAAATTGAAGTGCATCTAACCCACCCAAAACCTAATGTCCCTGAAATAGCAATCGTCTCCTTTGAGGTTCAGGGTGAGATAGGCAACAATTTTTTTGGAAGCGTTTACCTTTTTAAAATGCATGAAGAATATTTTTTTGCAGAAAACATGCATAAACCTAACATAAACTTTTGTGAAGAAGCATCATCAAACAGCCTGAAACTTGCCCCAAAACAGCAGAGGTTTGGAATACTTCTTTACAAACTTCTCACAAACATGTTGGCATGTTATTTTATTTCAGGCATGATTCAGGAAGTACATCTTGCTTCCATTCAATAAAAATGAACACAAAACCTAAAACACGTCGCAGTTTTCACAACTTTCGAAAACATAAAAATTGTGAAGAAGTTATTGTGCATTATCCTGTTGATGGGAGAAGTGATTTGTTGGGTCAGAAGCTTGCTAATCACACTTTCACATCACATTCAGGTTTGTTAACCGAAGTAGCAGCATATTAGCACCTTCCACTTTTAAGTACTCTCCAGGAAAAATTAACAAATATATTGACAGATTTAAATCACAAAAGAAAAAAAGAAAAACACTTTTTGTCCAAACTTAAATTGCCGTTTGCATCTCCTGCTGCAAGAAGAAAAATAGGAACTCCAAGCAATAAAAGTGCTTGTTCACAGAAAGGTACTGTATATACATAATAATTTGCAATACTCGCTAATGAAATGTTTGAGAATCTGTCTCTAGGTTAGGCATAATCTTTTTTTCTGCGACAGCCAATTACTGCAATTGCTACATCTGCTGGTATAAATTAGAAACTTGTTGCCCTAAAACGACTTACTTATTTCTACAAAACTTTAAAGTCGAAGAAAGCATTGCTTTAAAAGAAACCAAAAACTTGTTCCTAATCGGTACAGTGTACAGTGAAACTTTATTATTATGAGTTAGGTGTAGCATAGAATAAGACTTAAAAATGCCTTTGAGATTTTGCAGATTTAAAACTGCCAAACCAAAAATAATTATAATCTATCTTTAGCAATGTAATGCTAAACAGTAAGTTCCTTCATGTATATGAGTTTATTTTAATGTGTAAAATTTATTTAACTTACTACTAAAGTCGTACCTGTTTTTCTGTCGTCATAAAATAAACTTATTGGTGTAAAAAAAAACTATATTTTTAGTTTGCTGGCATATTTTTGTCAATAACTTTGCCAATAGCTGCGGGAATAATTTACTTAAATATAAATTAATTTGGTTTACGATTTACAAATTACTTTGTAGACTTGCAACAAAGCAAGGACAGTTGTTTCAACCAAACAAGTGTCACAAATTTCGAATCAAATATGTCAGTGGCAAGCTCTACCGATCAAACTCTGGAAAGTAGCTGTGCAAGTAAGTGTCTACATTTGTCTGAATATGATTTAAATACAAAACCTGTGACTTTTATAACTCTATAGATACAGGCTAATTACATCAAACCTAAAAAGATTAGGAAACAGTGCTATGACTTTCATGCCTTCTGCAATGCCCAAATCATGTTGACATAATCCAAATTTTTGATGTGTTTTCACCCCTGTTCTTGTTCTATCTTTATAAGTACCAATTGTTTTGTTTGGTCCGTTAAAAGAGGTTTTCATGAATTACTGACTGTCTCTCCTTACCCTGATTTATCAAGTTTAAAATATTATGTGCATCAACTTTAAGGAAACAATATGTTTCAAAGAAAAGAAATCGGTTCTTTTATTATTCTGATAAATTTATTTTTTAGCTTCGCAATCAACACAATCAGTTGAATCAATTTTTCATGGGTTGGATCCTTCATCTGAGGAAGTTATCAACGAAAGTGTTTGTATATTTGATTTGAGTCTCAACACACTTATTTCAATGAACAAGCCAATAGCAGAAGAAATAACAAGTGACAAATCATTAAATGTTTCTGACATTTCATCCATAAAAGCGAATTCTTCTGTGCATGACAATAATGATTGTTTGGGGACAAGCTTGGAAGATGATATTACTGATGATTTTGTGAGCAACACAAAAGAAAATTCAACAGGATCTTCAAAAAGTGAAAATGTTGATGAAGGTAAAAAGATAGTGAACAAGAACACCAATTATAATCTATGTACTAGGGTATAACTCGATATAGTCTGAACAATTTCCAAATCCCCTTGGGGTAAATTTATACCCAATGGGGGTAAACATATAAGCAAGAAATTTATGTGAATGTGAACAGTTATGTTTTGGCAAAACTATAAGTAACTTTTACTTTGTTTCTATGTTTCGCTGCAGTGTTTTAAAGCTTAATACAATTTCATTCAGGCATTCATTTCAAATCCTTTTTTTGCTTTACAAATTGCAAATTAGTATGGGTAAACATGGGAGTAAATTGTGTCTTCAAAGGCTGCCAGGGGGAAATTAGAGGGAAGGTTTGGGAACCTTTATTATAGTCATAAATTTTGCAGGATATTTTGGAATTATTTAAAAAACTTTTTTTGGTAATTTTTTTTTTAATTATTATAGTTTGTAATATTGTAAGTTTATTTGTCAATTTGAAGCCCTAACAGAAATCTTTTAATGTTAAGATACAATATTTTGAACATATCAGTTATAAAATTACTAGTATTAATTGTAATATTTAATCATTTCTTTTTTTAAAATAAAACAACTTTTAATTACCTGCTATTTTAACAGATCATGTAACATCAGATAAAGATATCAGTAATCGCTTTGATGACAGTGTGGAAAATGAAAACAACAACAGTATTTATTTACATACCACTCCTCTTTCACCAGAAAAACATGAAGATCAAACTAAAGGTATTATAAATTTATTACATCTTTCCTGAAACTTACTGTAGTAATACCCTTAATATTTTAATCAATACAGATTACTTGAAAACAACAGAAACAAAACAAACTGGGAATCAAGATATCTTAAACAACAAAACGAATGATATTATTTTACACCAGGATTGTCTTTCGATACTAAATACAATCATTGAACAAATTGTAGACACTGAAAAACTCATGAAGATGAAAAATCCTCGTTGTGTTTTGAACAATGGAAACAGAATACGAAATTATTCCAGTCCATTGAAGAGGTCACGTGTTTTGTCACGCCACAGTGGTCTTTTCGTTCTGGAGGAACGTGGGATAATAAGAGGGAAAATACTTCCGGCCAAGAAACGACAGCGAATTTTTAAACGGCTGAACTCGCCAGGTCGAGAGGGAAGTTGCCTCGTGAAATCAGTCGCCACCAAATCCAAACTGCGTCAGAATGTGTTAAATTCTGGGGATCAAATTCTTCCCAACAAAATTAAACTTTTCTCCAGAACATTTGGGCAGAATCAAGGTTTTGAATCTGGCGACAGTAAGGTGGATCATCTTCCCAAACCTCGTGTTTTGAAAGACCTTGTTCGACCTTCGCCCCTGTATGCATCGCAACGCATTTACCAGTTTGAGCAGAGGGTTGCTGAGAATGCAAAATTCTGCAAAACTCGTCACGTCAAAACCATCAAATCTGGTCTTGTTTCTGAAGTGGTCGAAAAATTCAACTCGCTCAGCGGCAATAAACCTGATGGTAGAAAACTACCGCCTTTACCATACAAACTCACACTGCCCGATTCATCTCCCGTTAGTCCGTACACACTTTCCAAATCATTAAATGACAATCTAGAATCACCTTCGCCACATAGAAGGGGAAATACGCCTGATAAAGAAGGCTTTTTGAAGAAATCCAAGAGCGTGGAGTTTTTGGACAAAGGAGAAACGAAACAAAAAGTACGGGTGGGGACTCCCCGTAAACCGAAACTCGCCCCCTTGGTGTTGATGAATTTGTTTGCGGACGACGAACTCGATAACTCGCCTGTTAAAAGAGCAACCCCGAAGCAACCGCGATCACGTGACCCAATTAAACCACTTTAATGAGGACTTGTAGGAGTAGTTGCCTGTTGCAAGTAGTACAGATTTTGCGTGGTTTGTTGGTGTTATACATAAGTTATTTTTGCTGTCTAATGGCTCTGCTTAAATTAATTCTTGTGAATTCTCTAATTTTACAACAATCGAGTTTTTGTTTGGCTTTTCGTTATTCCGTTGCAATCGGCGCTTACAACTAATGCAATAAAAAATCTTTCCTTCCTGTTTTGGAAAGTTCATTAGTAGTTTCCAACTTTTATAACCTTGCACACATCCCTTACAAATTTTGTAACGGCGCACCAAAAAGTTTTTAAATTTGGGACAAATAATAATTTACATTGTCATAAATCGGTCAAAACTTTGTCCACAAATCCGTGGTCCCAACTACATCTTTGGAAAGCTTGTACCAACCCCTTTCAAACCATACCTAACATGTTTGGAATAACGAGGGGAGTCGCCTGTCTCCAGACCGAATATTAATCATAATTGTCAGAAAATATTACACTTAATCGCTTATATCATATATCACAACTCCGCGACCTCAACTAAACCTTTGCCATTAACAAACTTTTTAAAATACCTTTCAAACCATACCCACTTTGTTTAAAATGACGAGAGGAAGTTTACCAACAGAATATTGAAACGCAAATTTTCGGCTGTTCATCGGTAAAAAGGATTGGTGATATTCACAATTAGAGTTACTTAGAACTTTTGAAAATCTTTGTTCCAGAACATACCCAAGAGTTTAGCATTGATTTGGGTCAGAAAGTGTCGATTGGCGCTTGGAACTATAAGACAGCATATCAGCTATTAACCCACGTTACGAAAAAAACTGGTACCGAGACGCCTAATTAAAATGCAATCATCCATATTTATTAGTTGTACCAAGAAAAATATGAAGATATCTCTTATACACGTTACGATAATAATAAGCGCTACAAAGTAACTTTGATCCTTTATGCTTATGGCAATAACTTTTTGACTTTTTTAATTTTAAATAACATTTTGCTTGAGAGGAGAACGCGGCCAAGCGTAAAAAATGGCAAAAAAAAGTTCCACAACCCAAGGCTAATCAGCTATAACGGTCGAACAACGTAGAAATGCATTGAACAATTGGTTCGGATTTACGATGCATTGTGACAATATCGGTTCATGCTTTATTCCACACTTATAGTGGTGTTGTAATGAGCAAGTCAGACCAGCAAGTGTTGTGTGCAGTTTTCGTTTTTGGAGTTTCAATCCACGTTGCTGTTGCGGTCGTGTTTCTTTCGCTGTACAATAACGCAAAGTAAGTTTGTTATCGTTGCTGTAACGTTTGTTATCGTTGCTGTATCATTGCTAGAGAACATTGAAAATGGTTGTAGAAAACAACCGAAACGTCTGCATGAAGTTCTCTAGCATTGTATGGGCTATCTTGTTCATATTAAAGATTTTTCTTGGAACTGCATTCACAGTCAAGTACTTGACAAAATATGTGAAGAAGTTTGTAACAGGCAGCTAGCAGCGACAAAAAAGGAACCGGGAAAGACTTGTGCAGACTGGCTGTATTGTAAACCAGTTGAATACAGCACGATTGTTGACTTTTAAGTTTTCCTACGAGGAAATGACGTCGTACAAACGTTCGGAAAAGTTACTCCCTACGCTTTCCGTTGCAATGTGGCACATTAGCTGTTGTTTTTGCTTTGATTCACATAAAAGTTTTTTAATTAAGGCGATATAGGTATTTTAGGACCTAAAAAGGTCACAATGTTTGATACGCGATGGATAATGCACAACAAAAATAGCATGCATCCCTGTTTGAGTTGTGCATGATTTCTTCCTGTTTGAGTTGTGATGATTTCTCTGTTTTAGTATATACATAGATCAGGGGTTCTTAACCTGGGGTCCATGAACCCCCAAGGGGTCCGAGAAGGTGCATTAAGGGGTCCATGAAACGAAATACATTTATCCCGAAAATACATTTATTACCTCTGTCCATAAGGTTTCTCTGTCCACGAATTTTAATTTTTCGACATTTGCAATGTGTTTCTTGCAAAGGGGTCCATAGCTTTTCAAAGAATGTTTTAGGGGTTTATGATCCAAAAAAGGTTAAGAAACACTGACATAGATGGTAAAAATACACAAATAGAAGTGGCTCACGAAAGCATTTGCAAACCTAATGTGAGGCCGATTTCGATGTAATTTTTGTTGAATTTAAATTTCTCCCCCTGATATAAAAAATTACACAATCAGCAATTAACAATTCTTGTTTATTTAGACACCAGTACGACCGACAGACTGATGAGTACATAATAGATGTGACGACTTCAATAACGGAGCCACGAGGTCCCAACAAATACATACGTGAGCCGATGAACATAGTGGCCCGATTTAATGAATCATGTTTTCGTGACAAACGTGAGTTAAACCTTATATCAGGTGCCGCCTACCAGTTAACAATAGTGTCAGAAATTGTAAATTTGTTAGAAATTCGCGTGCCAACCCATATTGCTCACACATTTTTTTTATTCGCCGTACTGCATCGCGATCGTTCATTGTAAGATTTTTATTATGTTAGTATGGGTAAATCCGCACAACTTCCGAACATCGGGAACTTTTTACCATTCTCCTTGACGCAAAACCACTCCTGACGTATAAGAAAGTACTGGAGTATAAATTCGTAAATCATTTGGCTTGCCACGTGCCATGAATAATCACCTCGCTTTGCAAACCTGACGCGCGTGCCAGAGGTTTCGACCCCTGTCTTTTATCGTAAATGTAGGATCATTTTTTTATTGTACACAAAGACTTTAGTTCACTTTTATTGGTTGAATAACTTACTGATAATTCTTACATGTGAAAAGCAAACTAATTTAAACTATAGTACTTGATTGTTTTTCTTTTTAAAGCCGTGGCCTTTACACTGGTGACTTTTATCAAATCGAAAGTTGATTACTTTCAACGACGCGAGTTACTTCGTCGAACTTGGAACTCGATCAGTTATTTAGATGGAGGAAGGTTTGAAGCTGTTTATCTCATAGGGAAAACTTCACATCCTCCTCATGTTGCCTTGCTGGACGAGGAAGAAGAAAGATATGGGGATATATTACAATATGATGGACCTGATGAATATCGGTAGTGTATTTCCATGTAATTGTTAATAACTGAGCGATGTCAGTAAATCCAATGATTTTGATCTGCGCAGTGGGCATAAAACACCTTTGTGCTGTAATTTATTTGATTGTTTTCTTTTTATGAAGTATGATGCCGTACAAAGTGCTTGCGGGAATGGAATGGGCGTCAAAACATTTTCCATCAAACACTCTTTACGCTTCGGCAGACGACGATATCATAACTGACCTCCGGACAATGACCAAAAATATAAAACGCATAATCAAGTCCCTCAATGTGCCCTTCGGTGCGGTACACTGGTCAGACGAGGCAAGAATAAGTTTTCTTCAACACAAGCAAACACACGAACACACTGGAAAATTACAAAACATTACGAAGTTGGAGAAAATATATCGCACTTTTCCAATAATATGCATGTATGTTAAAGGCACCAGCGAAGCTCCCTGGCGGACTCCACATACAAAGTGGTACGTCACGTACGACGAATACCGTTACAATAGTTACCCACCGTACTGTCACGGTGGAATGTACGTTATGTCCTTGATCGTAGCACGGGACTTGTACAACACGTCACTCACTGCACCAATACTTCGATTGGATGACGTATGGATTACCGGAATTTTGCGCAGGCGATCACAAATTTCCGACAACTTGGTATACGATATGACGGAAGTGGCGACACATTTAGGTTCGGAAAATAATGACATTTTTGCTCCAATGAGTAAAAAGTGGGACGATATTTATCGCACTTTTCGAAATCATGTGCAATGCAGACGAACGTTCCATTGAGAAAGAACGCAAATAATCATATATGTTTGTGCCATTTGCTATATTTTGTAAACCTCATTTCACGCACGTTCAATATACGTTTGTAAATCCAAAACAAGTTGTGGTTTGTTGATTTAAGGAAGTGGATCGACATTGAAAGTACGTCACTTTACGTGGACCAGAGTAGTGACCTGTAATAAAATTAACTAGACACAATATATCACATACTACGAACAGATCTGACAACATTCCGGCTATTTAGATGATTAACAGAAACTAAAGTTTAAATTTAACGATGACAAGTTTATAGTGGTCCGAATTACTGCCAACATCTTCAAAGCAACGCCTTCTGATGATAGATTCAGATGAAGTACATAACGCCGAACTGTTGTATACACTAGAAGGACGCATATTAGTATTTCTTTAAAAATAAGTTTTGGTGCTGGGAAATGCCCACCGTGTAGACCTCTGTCACAATAGAAATTTTACATCACAAAGCAAACCAGTAATGCATATAAGTCAATTTTACAGTTGAATCAGCGCAAATGTGTGTGCAGTTGTCATGGCGAATTTTACGGTTTTAATGGGGTTTTTGGGCTATTTCAATCAGGTAGTTACTTGATGGTGGGTGCTGCTGAAAATTATGGTGAAAATGAAGCACAAAATTCAAGCTGTATTTATGGAAAAATGAATCGTTTAAGTGTCCAATCATTTGTGATTTTACGGAAGATCAATCCCATATTTACAAATTTTGATCAAAATTAGTCTCAGAAAAAATGGTTAAGCACTCCCCTAGGTGCATTTTCCCCCCTGGTTAGTCAGTATGTTGGTAAAAAAGCAACAAAAATTGGAACCTGATTTTGCAAAATGAATCGATTAACTACCCACTCATTTGCGTTTTTGTGTAAGTCCCAACTCTTCTCTATGCAATGGCATCAAATTTAGTTGCTGAAAAAGTACCAAAGCACCACCCAGGACTGTTTATACCCCCTGTTGGTCATAAGATCTTCCATGGAAGCCTTCTGCGGGAGGTTTAACAAGTCCTTCCTCTGTACAGTTTCATTCCGGAGAAAATTTTTTTTTTTAACTTTGAAGAATACTAGGTCCCTATGTAAGTCACAAGACCCATCAACGGTCATTCGGAAACAAGCGGAACAGTCGCTGGATGCATTACAGCAGAGGGCCTTGAAAACAGGATTTCTCCAATTTAATTCCCATATAGGTCCTTAAAGTGCATATGACACGTAAAAATAAAACATGTTAATAATCAAACTAAAAAATGTTCATAACTTTAGAACATTTTTGGCGAAAAAAGTAGCTTGATACGGCGACTGGTTTCTAAGCTACAGCTGATCAAATTCGAACTTTTGCCGTTGCGAACGAAATCGTGCGAAAGCGAGATATTGTTGCGTGATGTCATAGAAGTCGCTTCGGTCGTGCGCGAGTGCTGGCAGCAAGCCTTATTCGTAAGAATGGAAAACATTGTAAAAGTGGAACTTTTGAAAACACGTCAGAGACAAACCGTTAGTTTAGCATAGTCGTTTTGTCCACTCACAGCAAAAGATAGAAGTAGGTTAATTGAATTTTGGCCACCGAGAAAGACCGACCAAATTAGCTGATTATGCAACACAGTTATTCTGTCATAATACCACTTTTTGCCCGACAGTAGCGAGTTCGCGTCATAAATGATTTATTTAATTCGTCACAATCAACCACTAATGTATTTTTCGCAATATAGTTTGTAACTAGAAATGTTGGAATCATCAAATTAAAGTCAACACAAAGGGGAGGTTAAAGTTATGACATCACATCCAAAATGGTGTCATGTAATGTCACTTAGCAAAGAAACGCACCATTCCCGTATTATCGAAGTACAGAGCGAAGTCGTTTCTGCTACATGGTCTCCCGTTATTTAGGAATAAATAAGACTTTGGTTTGTGATGTCACAATGACATATTTTTGTGTGATGCAAAACCCTGTCCTGGCCTTTAAGGTAACGTAATCTGTGGATTCTCCTATGTTTGAAACTATTCGATATCTGCAAAAAAGGGCGCCTTCTCCTATCTAAACAATGCATTTTTTCGACGCAAGCGCCTTGTGTGATGTCCTTTTCTCCTCAGCGCAAAAGGTTTACGATTTTGGTCGCCGTTACTTTTAGTTTCTACATTTTTTGTTGACGTACAACCAAAAAACTTTGGATATATGTTTGTTGTAGATGTACCTTTAGTTTTACGCAAAGTTGTCATGGCCGTGTCATATGCACTTTAAGCGTTTTTGAGAAAGAATTTGATATCTCGGAATAAAAAAGCCAAAGCTAATATGTTAATTATAAGTAAACGTTTCGAACACTGTTGTGCTTATATCATCAGTGCTGTGAACTAAATGACTAAAGTTGCGACTTCCTCTTTAACACCTACTTCCGCACTGCAGATCAACCCTTTGCAAATAATCAGGATAGCTATTATCACGTAATAGCTTAGCATTGTTTTTGTTTTGCTTGTCTCTGCATTCGTTTGCCCGTTGTTGTGGGCGCTTAGTCAGTTAGTTTACAGCAATGATGATCAGACTATTCCGTGTAATCAACTGCAAGTTTTTTACACCTGAGTTTAATCTCTGTTTAACTGCCATGTGTGAATTTGAAGGGACCTTGCCTATGTTATTGTATACATTTAACCCACATTTGCACTTTATTATGCTGAAAACGCATACAATTGGAGGTGATCGCTGTAATTCCACCCTTCCTTAAATGTTGGTCGTCTGGGTGTTGCAAAGTATAATAGAATTCCCAGTCTCTGCTTTGCTGAATCTAAGTCTGCTTGCGTGTTCTTGCTGTATAGGTTACTAAGTTCGACTCCGTGGCAGACTTGTCAATTAATTGAAAGACACGATTACAATACCAGTCGGCTTAAGTTTAATTTGTTCCAAGCGCGTTAGTGACTGAGCGAGTGACTTCTACAGCGTGCCAGTTGTTTAGTTAAGTGACTGAGACAAGTTGGATGGCAAAGTTAATGACAGAGAATGACAGCGAATAATGACAACGAATCCTGACAACGAATTCAGACAGAGAAAAGTGCGAACGGGTATTTAACAAGTTATAATGAAGAAAAAGGTCTGTCGTCGAGTCGGATGCCAGAAGGCTGTGCGATTTCTGCCGGAAAGCCTGATACCGTCTGCAGTCTTCGGTCCGTCTTTGTTCCAAATGTATGAAGAATTAAGTAGGAAAACACGCGTGTTGCTACAGTGTGCTTGATATGTTGCACAATTTTGTGTGTGCATGCACATCAAAGGAAAGCGACGGAACAGGAAACGCAAAATGTTCGGTGGTTTTGCTGGCGCTTGTTTCAGATTCAATAATAATGGTTTGTAACGGATTACTGGTCGGAGTTGAACTGACAATAAAATATGATGTGGGTGATTGGCTTTTCTCTCAAAAAGAAAACTTTAATAAAACAAAGCACGCAGTCGCATATGAAAGAGGTCACATACGACCGGCGTTTTTTTCTGTTAGATCAATCCCGTCCCCTATACCAGTTTTGTAACACCATGGTGTTAAAAAGGCAGTGTCTCAATTTATTCAAGTTTGTATCTTAGCTTTCTCTGAACCGTTGAGTTTTCTCATGTCGTAAAATACAGTTGTCAAAAGTTTGTGAAAACAGAAAATGTGGAATCTTGTACAGGTTTGGCTGTAATGTGACGAGTATCTTTCAGTAGGTTGCAGCGTACCAATTGATTCCTTCGGCTTGCTGCTGTGCTAAAGCTAAAGTCTGCTTACGTGTTCTTCCTGTATAGGTTACTAAGTTCGACTCCGTGGTAGACTTGTTTATTAATTGAATGACACGATTGCAATACCAGGTGGCTTAAGTTTAATTTGTTTCAAGCGCGTTTAACAAGAGTTTAACACGTGACTGAATTGCAGCGAATTAACTAACAAAAGAACGTGCGAACGTTACAGCGCGATGGCGATAATAACGACAGGGCCGAGAGAGTACGAGCGACTAAGAGAGCAAACTAGACTAGACTTTGTTCAAGGATTACGAAATGGGCCTTTTTGTAACAAAGTGTCAGAAAAAATGTGTTGTCCAGCAGGATGCCAGAACGCTTGTGGGAGCTCCTGCAGGAAAGCTATTAACACCGTCTGCAGTCTTCGGTCCGTATGTGTTCCAAATGTGCAAAGAATTAAGTAGGGAAACATGCGTGTTGCTACAAGGTGCTGTTACGTTATTACGTATGTCTTCATTCAAGTTCTTGTATGATGAGAGTTACGTTTGCGCAAAACACACGTAAAACCTTTATAAATGCAAGTTGCTTTCAGCCAATTGTGCCCAAAATAGCATTCCCTATGCATGGAGAAGTGTACCAGGACCTAGAATGCTAGACGTTAGGAATAGTTGACAATAAAACTGCTGGGGGTCGATTGTTCAGTTCTGCTATCATTAATCACACTTGCGTTTGATCTCAACAAATATGGCGATAGCCTTTCAGCCACATGATGGTAATGATTATAAGTGAAGCGTTTATTAGGTACCAGCATAGAAGTTTGCAATCCAACTGTGTAGACCAACTTACAACACATATTTCAATCATTCACATAATAATGAAGGTTGACATGTTAGATTTGCATCTTAATTTAAGTTTTGGGTAACTATCTACTAAAGCAGGCTGACAGTAATTCAACAATTTACGAACATTAAGCAACGTTCATGACTGTTATTGCTGCTCGGTAATTTTGTTATTATTGGTTTTGCCCAAAAGTTGTGCAAGATGTATTAGCATAGGTTGTTAGTGTAGGGTCCCATAGCTGTGAAAGACATATTGAGTCTGCAACCGGTCTGTGTTCTGAGACAAAAGTTTAGATTTCTGGGACCAGACCACGTGCCTAGATTTTGTTCCCAAATCTGCATCAAAACAGTTTGATGTGTTTGTGAAAAGTGTCGCAAATATGTAGGGCGTTATCAAAGACAAGGCATAAACAAAGAAATAATTTATTGCTGCGTTGACGTGACAAAGAGTTGACGCAAGTTGAAGGGCGTGTAAAGTTACCCGGATATAACTCGCGAAGGCGTCAAAACGTGTGTGTGCGCGAATGTAAAAAAAGAAATCGATTTCGAAAGACCGAGTTTAGATAATATAAAATTTGAATTATGACAAGCCGAATTCCCTACATTGTGGTGGAGGTTTCGCTATATCCTTTATATCATGTCTATATATGTCGTGGAGAAATAATATCTGCGTTTATATCTGATTGGCTCACATCATATCTTCACAATCATGATATATGAAAAAGTGGACTAGTTTTCAAAGACATATGTGTTTGATCAGTAAATATTCCTTTTAACTTTGTTTTCAGGTTTTGACTTCGCACCGAAGGTTATTGATAGATTGTGTGTCCTGATCCAATGTGTTCTATAGTGGTGTTTAAGTTAGATCCACTATCTGTTTAATATAGTCAGAAAAGATAAAATTGATTAGGGAATGTTTTTTCTGTGGATAACTGTATGCTATAGCGTTATGTAGTGACAAAGGTTTCACCAGGTTAGTCGGCCAGATTTTTAGATATATATGTTACCAGGAATTCCTCGCAGACTGACATGTGCCTCATTTCTTTGCAATTTGTGTTTTCCCCTATTTTTCACGCGTAGTATCATGCTGCGCGATCTTCATTTTATTCTTTTTAGGTGCTGCTGGACATCTTCACATTAATTTCGTCCCTAAAAATCCGTGTTCCGTTCGTCTGTTTTCATTTAATCGGTGACGCTTACGTATGAAGTTCACCTATTCCATAACAGTCTCGGTCTGTGTCCTGTTTCGGCCGCATGATGCGAGAGAGCTGTCCTCCCCTCTTGTTCGGCCACGTCCTTCAGGTTCGTGCTCATCGCACGACCAGGTTCTCAGATGTACACAGCACCACACCCCCGCAGGGAATGCTGTAAACCACACACCTCGTGTCGAGCATATCATCCTCGCGGTCGTTAGAATGTGACACAAAGGAACGTGGCCTAGCGGGTGGCGTTTTCAAAACCTGAAAGTTAAAGTCACCAAGCAGACTTTTTAAACGTTTTTTAAAAGTCCCAACCCTTTGCAGACCACACATATTCCCATATGAGACTTTCCATGACCAAACAATTTTCAGCACTTTTTGAAGCACAAGATAAAAATAGTTATTTAGCATTTTATCAAACCCGGGGGGCAAATAAATCAAATTTCAATAGTTTTGAAAACCCCGTATTTTAGGGACAGGTGCCCGCTTCAGTTGGGGGAAACCCATTTTTGCACAACACAAAATTTGCTCTGCTCTTTTTCGCATGTAAAGTAATTAATAATGCGAGAAATCGACACTAAACGACTGTTACATGGAAATCAGCGCTGGAGGGAGGTACATGGCACTGAAAAACAATGCGAAAACAAAAAGATCTGATGCCTCAGAGGTCTGGCTAAAACATACATCAGAACAACTACAATAGTGGGTTTCCATCCCTCACACCCGCACGCGACGAGCCACGATTACGCCTAAGAAAGGAATGAACCTGTCTGTTACGTAACCCACTTCTTGTTTTTACTCAACGTCGCTCAACTTCTTATTAGCGATTCAGTCTCAATATACAGTGAGCGACTCATTATTTGACCGCCTTGTTTGTTTAAGGCGATTGTAATGAACGACTTTGCGGTGTCCTTTTTCTTCCTCGATCTCATCAAACCTTTTCCGAACTAGAACAACGGGACTTGATCAGGGCGATTGCGAAGAGCGCACCAAATCCTGTTGTTCCATCTCTCCGGCAGTTTCCTCCACTTTTCTTTTGTTCCCTGGAGCCATCCGTCGCGGCGGTTGTCGGACCGGTACATGACCACTTGTGTCTATCACACGTGTCCAACCGAGAACCCCGTTACTGTGCAAAACGCTGATTGTTTCCTGAAAATTAATTTAACATGTTTTCTCTGAGCGGCCGTCAGTTCCTCATTAATCGAGTCTTTACTGGGAGGTGTTTACCACCTGCGATGAGGGTTGTTGATATATTGGTCTAAAATGTATGGATTTAAAAGCCCCTTCTCTCACACGTGGCCACGGACACAACAGTTGCAACAAACCCCGAAGACGTACTTAGGCGAAACCTCGGCGGGACGGACAGTTGATGACCGCTGAGACAGCTGCGCATAACATTTAGCTCGTTACGAAAGCTATTAACAGATCGCTGCACATTCGAATTAAGCTCGACTATACAGTGTTTTTAAGTTCGGCCAGCTCAGCATTTCGGGTTAAACTTATCGATGTAACGGGAAGAGAGCCTTTTGACATAACGGACTGGACAACCGTTTCAGCAAAAACACTGCAATTCCGTTGTGGACATTTGTGTCTGCACGAGTCCACTAGTTCGCGGTCTTTAACCCCTCAACAAGGCGAGAAACATCACTTCCATTCTTAATGGCTACCCTCGGGTAATCACCTACTGATATAGCTTCTAAGCATATTATGGCTTCTCAATGCGCATTGGCCAGTGGGGTTCGCTCCGACCGCCTTGGCTTTAATAACTATCTCACCGAATTGCATTTCGTACAGATTTTCAGCCCCTTTCGAATATCCCAAATAAAGTTCCTGTCAACGTTTGTTAGAAAAATATGTGTTTTAATTTCTTCCGTAGCTTTAATGCCACCACAGAAAGAATTAAAAACTTGTACGATTTAGAGTTGTCTCCGTTTCTAAAATGCGGGGGCGTCATGCCAATGTTAAAAGCCATATCCCTGAACGCTTCTTCTGTGGTTGCGGCGTCCTGGCGTGCTCGCCAATTTCGTGTTACGCTTCTTGAAACAATGCTTTTCTAGGTCCTCAGGATATTGCGTTAACGGCTATTCACAAGTCTGTTCCCGTGCGACGGTTTACCGCTTTCATTTTCTTGTATACCAACATACAAATATCACGATCTACAAAACAGCACAGAAACCTTTCCCAATCTAATGCCGCGTCGCTCTAAAAGCCAACAAAAAAAGGCACTTTGTTTGGAAAAAATTGTTGGCTCAATGGTGTCACGTGTTACGAGCTATATCTCTGCGATACGAAATCAACGTGCGGTGACTTGTGCGTTCACGACAATTATCTGAATTAAAAATATAAATTACCACAAACATTGAATTAAACAGGTGAATGGTGAAAGTATGTAGGTGAGAAAAGTGGTGTATAAGAATGTAAACGTGAAAGCTTGGAAAAGGAAAAGGTCAAATAGATGATCACAAGTTCTTTTGCGCTACATTGTAATTAATATGCAGATGAATTACGGATATAATCAATGATATATTAATAATTGCAGTTGTGCGTGTCCGATTCAGAATTCGGGCTGTCATGTAGTTGTGTACTCAAATGCATGGTGTTGTGGCGACGTACAATCTCATTTTACGTTTTTGTCGCCAGTTTTAAACATTAGCAGTCAAGTGGGTGACGTCAGACAATTTTTGGTTGAAGGAGTAACCACAGCAGTGCAGCCTTCTCTAGTTGAGTTAACGCGTGATTGCTTTCATGCCTTGTCTCTTTTATGGCTAAAAGTTCGTTGGTTTGAATTTGAATTCCACGATTTACAGGAAGCAACGTAAATAGCGGTGGAGAAAATGACGGAAAAACTTGCGAGGACTATAACGACAGAGTGTATGCAACGGAACTAAAATGTTGTATTCATTTTAAAACATAAGATCTGCTTTCTCGCTATGAAATATAAGCCAATTACCATCTGGGATTCCTTGTCAAGCGACAACAATGTCGAGCCTTTTGAAATTACATTAAAATATATTATATCAAAGACGGTCGACAGGCATGTCTGTCTGAGGCACGGGTGGATAAGCTTGTCGACTCACAACTAGAAATTAGCAAAAAAATAGCAGACAGGCCACTGCGTAATGTAAGTATTAAACGTGAAGAGTGTTTGCACCACTGTTTCATAAACACTTTACAATAATTCACATTTGAAAACCGCGGTTTGGTTGCTTTTGATTTTCAATAACTTGGCGGGCCAGAATGAATAGTTAAACTGACCGTCTTAACCACAGCCAGGGAGTCGGCAACCTACGACCCGCGGACCGCAACCAACAAAATTATTCCGTAAATTGCCTCTACAAATTGTAGCAACAATATGGTCCGCTGAGCGTTATTATGAAATAGTGCAAATGAGATAATCTGAATAAAATGCACCGAATTCGCAGGATTAACAACATCACAAACAGTCTACTAAGGAATGCAAAATAGTACAACTAACTGATAAATAGTGACTTTGGCTCGCGCCTATATAGGTAAAGGTTGCCGGTCCGTAGTCTAAACTGAGGGGGACAAATCATGGTATTTTTGTGTAAGCAAATCGTGCTACTCAGTTACTATGTTCGCCTTAATTCAAGTTATCATGTATATATATATATGTATATATATATACATGAATGCAAAAGCTAGGAATATGCTGATTACTATGGTAATCTATTACTTACTAAATGCTAACTATGCTAATCAGCAGATGAGCTTTTGGAAAGTGCCAGTGCGTTACTATGTTCGCCTTAATTCAAGTTATCTTAAATATGAATGCCTAAGCTAAGAATATGCCGATTGCCATAGTAATCTATTACTTACCATATTGCTAACTATGCAAACAGCATATGAGCTTTAGCATTCATATTCAACATAATACGCTCGAAGTTTTTTGCAACTAAGTGATGAGTTTATGTTCTTGTTTATTAAAGAATTATATTTGCTCAAAATCAATGTGCGAACATTTTGAATACGATTTGAGGCAGTTGTTCCAAAAGTAGCCTTCCAAATTTTCGGTCGTGTGCCAGGGGCTTGAAATCTGCCTTTGACACATGTAGCATCGAAAATGCAAGGTGCATCTTTCCCTATGTGTCAGTATTTGCATATCTTTTTGTCATGAACAAGCACAGCGATTAAGTTTTGACTAATACTAAAATTTAATTTGCATCTTGATTAAGTTTTGCGTTAACATACTGACACCTAAAGAAATTGACGAATTTGCGAACATCAACCCTTCATGACAAAAATCCTTTAGTTTTGAGCAAATGACATTTACAATTCCCAAAGCGTGATTTTCATAAACGTTAATCATCTATCGATGTGTTTGCTATATTCCTGTTTGCCCGGAATTTTTATACTGTTTCTTCGTGTCGCTGTTTGTCGAAAGGCGACAGTAATCGCGTTGAAGTGCTTGCACTTTGAGTAAGGGGAGATAAACAGTTCTGCCTTTCAGTAATAAAGAAAATTTAGTCGTTGTTGGTACGTATTTGTAAATGCAGTGAGACAAGATAGCGACGAAAATATTTCCCAGATGAGAAGAGTTAAGTTTGGCGTGTATCCATAATATGTCAACTATATTTATGTGGATTTGTGTGTAATACAACCCCAATTTTAACAGCAAGCAAGCAACAAACAATTTACTGATCAAAATTTAATATGTTTTTACCCTAAACTTACATGTAATAGTAATTAATTTTCAAACTGACGGTTTACGGATGTAATTAATAGAAACAAATGACGAGTCAAAATCATCCGGACTGCCCAAGAGTTGTTTACACAAAGCTATATAGTGTTGTGCTGTCGTAATCTGATGCGTATGTTTTCGTTGTTAGTTCAAAACATTAGTAGTCAAGTAAAGTGCTGACGTCAGACAATTTCCGGCTGGCAGGGTAGCGACAGCAGGTCGACCTTTTTCTTGTGAAGCAACATGCCGGTTCGGCCACAGATAGTGCGATAAGAATACCACAGCGTGCTTTTGTAAAATAAGTGTAGTTGTTGGTTAAACATATAGTTCATATGTGTAAGGTTCAGATTGAAAGCTGTTGTGGTGCTCTGCGTAAGTCAAAGTGAACGTTGAAAGAGAATGAAAATAGCAAAGTTTTTGATGAAACGAATTTACTTTTGACCAATTAAAGGCGTTGTTCACTCGAGTATTGCTGTTTAAGAAAACGCCTGCAGACATGTATGCCGGGTGGAACTAATTACAATAAGCCAGTAGTGTTTTGTAAGCCAGTATACTGGCACAAAAGTGCTCAGCGTTGTTGTGAATTATTCACAGTTGCACAAGTTTACTATTGGTAAAGTGAGAGTTGTTAATTGAAGGCGTGGAAGACTTATTCCTTTGTCGCTTTGCAGCGGTTGGGTGCTATCCTGTCACACCGGTATACGTACAGCACCGCCTTTTCAATGACTTTTCAGCAAGTGTTTTAATTTAACAGTAATTGTCGCGTGTCGCTTTGTAAAGCGCTACCTCGTAAATATTTGATGAATCACATTGTATGTAACAGTCTTAAGACTGAAATAAATCGTTTGCTACCAAATATGTTTTGCTGTACGATACGCCTAGTTTAAACAATTTAGGCAAAATTAACGTTGAAGTATCAGCTACATCCTTAAAACCAAAACATGGCGTCATCATTTATTTCGAGGCGTGAAATTGACACATGGTTGTTAAAACTACAGTTTGTTTCTTTCTGCACTTCCATCGTTGTGCAAAACTTATAAACTGTGACAACATTTGTCAGTAAAATGGTGTTTTTAAGGCAAAAGCCTATTGTTTTGAATGAAATGTTCTTGTCACGAAACAGACCATGACTGGAAACGTAACAAACGTGTGTCTTGTCACGTGATTCCTGTCACGTGCAAAGTTTTCTCAGACCAACAACTTCTCGTGCACGTGTTTCTTTTTCATACAATTTGTCGAGAAAAACTTCGAAATCGCCTAGTATTAAATTCATAACATACAGAAGTCCTAAAGAGATTTGTATTGAGAAGAATTGCCCAAGCAGAACAATTTTATAACAATTTCTATGCATTTTAAAGGTAACATGAAGGTAAAAATGGTGTAGGATGGTTTATGAAATAACTGGAATACGTCGCTTACATCATGGGTTGGAAGTTATATTTCCCAGTAATTGCGTGTTTAATTATTCTCACGGTCGGTTTCATTTTCCTCAACGATGTCCATAACTTGAATTCAACAAGGTAAAGTCTGTAACAAAATGTAATTAGTTGTTACCCATTGGTATGAAGTATGTGAAAAATACTTGTCCAAATGTCACTATTGTGTATAGTCCGTTATCTATTTGTATAATCATAAGGTTCTCAGGCCTCGCAGCCAAGGCATTGCAGCCAAGCTGGATCAGCCACTTTTCCCGTCGTAGCGAGATCTGAAAAATCAAGCTTCCGGTGAGGGGAAAAGTGGCTGATCCAGCTTGGCTGCAATGCCTTGGCTGCGAGGCCTGAGAACCTTATGATCAAAATACGAGAGCTGTGATCGCCAAATATAAAGGGCCTGCTCAGTGGGGGAATCTTGCCTTGCTATGCGAAAGCATGGTAATACTTCTATTTGTATGAATATATGCTATGCGGGAACAAGTGGGCTAGTCCTAGAAAATGTGGGTTCGGTAGATACTGTACTTCACCTTGAAATTACGTGTTTTTTCATGTAAAACTTAACGCTTACACCAACTTAAACGTTTCATAATTTATCTGTGCTGTAAATTCAGTCTATTTTTTACCATTTAGATTTTGCGCCGTCACCAAAGTTGTACACGACAATATCACAGTCATAGAAAGCAGGACTGAAAGAATTGAAGTGACGATTTTGCCTCCGAACTACGTTTCAATTAAACCACCTTTGGATTATTTAAAAGAACCTATTTTCATGGAAAATAATACTTGCGGAAAAAGTGAATGTATTCAAAATCAAAGTATGTTTATTAGGACTTGGAATGAATTGGAACGTAATAACACACATAATTACAATCTTGAAATTATTAAATTCACCTAAGTCAATGGTTTCCAACCTTGGGTTTGCGGATTCCTTCGGGTCCGTGTAATGGTTTTAGGGGTTCCGTGAATGAAAAAGTTCAAAGCAATTTATACTGCAAAAACTCTCACATTTTAGACACGTCTTGGACAATGGTAACATTCATCAAAACCTCAGTCGGGAATTTCAAACGAAGATCATTGTTACGTCGCACGTGGGGTAATGTTGGAATGATTGAAGGGGGAAGATTCTTTTATGTTTTCGTTGTTGGAAAATCTGCCAATGTCGGTTGGAATGAATTACTTGATGAAGAATGTCGGAGATACGAAGATATTCTGCAGTTTGATGGTCCCGACAATTACAAGTAAACTAATTAAATTACCTGCGTTAAAATAAATACCTGGAAATTGTGGCAATATGGTTGCTATTTTGCACTAAACACATACTTTCGGTAAAAGTTAGTGTAAGTATGGAGGCCAGAATAAATATTGCCTTGATAATGCGTGAACATTCGGTGGAAGTTAATGCAAGTATTTGACATTTTTAGAAATATTGCACAAAAAACATTAGCTGGTATGCAATGGGCTTCTACCAATCTCCCAATGAACTTTTTATATTCTTCCGCGGATGATGACTTTTTGGTGAATCTTGGCGGCCTTAAGGATGACGTCGATCACGGATATAAAGAAATGGAAAACCGAAAATGGCCTGAGTTTCCCATTATGTGTGGTTTCATTTTCGGTCCAAACGAAGGTCCAATGAGGAACCCGCACGCCAAATGGTATTTATCAGAACTGCTGTTCCGATGGACGGTGTTTCCCCCATATTGCCATGGTGGATTTTACACTACAAGTGTGAACGTCGTCAGGCATCTTTACGAACAATCGCGCGCTGTAGACCCCCTCGCGTTGGATGACGTATGGATTACCGGGATACTACGTCACAAAATAGGAATGCCTGATCAAATGATTTTTAGGTCCCCGAATGCCCCAGGGAGACATTTTTCAGGTTTCGTTGGTAAAGGAACTGCTGGTGAACGGGATTTTATGAAGGACGAATGGGAAGCTATTTACAAAACGTTTCGAGAACGGTTTAAAGTTTGCACGTGCTAACTTTTACAAGTCCTACTTTAGAACAACGCAACCTGTTTGTATCTACAAGGTTTCGGGCGCACAAAACCGAAAACCATTGTGTATAGTACAATAAAAATCATAGTTTCAAATTTATTCAAAATTTATATGCACAACGGCAAACCTATTGTGTGCTTCTAGCTCACTTCCTTGCAGAAAGTTGTTTCTAATATAGTATCACTATCCTCATCCTTCTATGCACAACTATGATTCATTCCCTTGCAAACGTTTGCAACCTGTTTCGTTTGCTGGTCACGGGCTACAGATAAGTAACCACAGGTCTGGAATATTCATTATTTATGACGTCATAACATGCTTCTTTTGCACAAATAATGGGGTATTTACGATTTCGACTTTTCAAACAAGTAACGCATCCAAAACCCTTAATTGTGTGAAAACTATGGTGAAATAATGTTGGTGTGCTGATATATGCTTATCAAACAAACGTCTACTGCAAAAAATATACAATTGCTAAACATGTGTTACTTTACGGTTAGCGCATTGTACTGACAACTAACGTCCACATCTTGTCTTCATGAGCAGTGACCACCTTTAAACTTCGTTGCGCAAAGTGGTATCTGCTGCTGTTATTCGTATCGCGCTTGGTTAGTTAATGAAACTTGTTAACTTCAATGCAATTTTTGAATCAAGTACTTTCTTAAATTGAACGTTATTGTTTTCTGTTGTAAACAACCTGCATTTTAGTGCGTTGTGTCGCTGATGCTTAAAAGTGTTTCCCACTTTTAGACCGCATATCAGTATTTCTATTAAAAAAGTTTCGCCCGCGGGGAATGCCCGTCTTGTACTCCTCGGTCAGCAGTTTTAGCGCATTTTTTGCCCTTCTCATTCAGCTTGTCATTTGGTGCTGGGTGCTGTGAAAAAGTTAGTTGAAAAAGCACCAAAATGTTAAAGTGTTCATAGATCAAAATTGAATCACAGAAGTATACCTTAATTTGTGATTTTATGTTAGGCTCGCCTCTTGTCTACGCATTCAGGTTAAAATTAGTTGCAGGATAGTTGCTTGAAGCGCCCCCCAGGGAGCATTTCGCACCCTGGCTGGACATTATTTTAGCTAAATATGCTGCAAAAAATGGAAGTTGGTTTTGCGAAAAAATGCAAAAACCTCATCCAATTTTCAATTTAATGTTGCCCCTACACCTTTTCTACGCAATGGCAAAAAAATTGAAAGTTGCTTTGGTTGCCCCCTGGGACTGTTTTTGCTATCCTATAAGATATAAGATCCTCCTGGAGGCTCCTCAGATCCTTGCTGTGTCTTGTCCGATGCAGCTGCAATCAATTTTTTTCTCTTCAAATAGTACCAGTAGATCTTCATGGGTCACCGACCACAGGAATTGTTGTGGACAAACAAGCAAATCACTTAGTATAGGTATTAATGTTGAAAGCCTTCAAAACTTGAATTTGGGGATTTATTACTGATATGGGGACTTTTACTAGTTAAGTATCGGCATTTTTAACAAAAACAAATGTTGCAAAAACTGTGTGGCCAGACACGATTACGCAGACCTGGACACCAAACCGAAAAATATGTAATTGGTCAAAGCAACCATTGCGAATATGCCTAGACCAATTATATTGCGACAAATAATATTACAGGCATGTCACAGGCATAATGCAGAAGTCATGTCACGCACCAGTGTACCCCCCAAAAAATGATACGATTGACAGCATAAATACCGGTCGCAGATTTATATTCGATAAATTAATTGCAAATATGATTGTATTGACAATCATGGCGATACAAAAATCAATTTTTATTTATGGCAAATATCAAAGCAACACAAGCTATTAGACTTTCACAAAATCAACAGCACAATACTGGCATATGTTTTGTTGCAAGAAAACATGCTCAATAAATTGAAAACCACAGCTACCGCACCGAACACATGTGTACAAGCGAGGTCAAAGTGATATCGAAGAATACTTGTGTATTTGAGGCAACGTAAAAGCGGTTGAAATAGAAATAAAAGTTTTGAAGACGAATACTTCAGTTAGAAAAAGAAATCAAACAAAAAAAGTAGTTAGTTTTAGATGGATAGTAGCTAGGAGGTACTGTGGTCATCGTTTTAAGGATTTACTTAAATGTTTATGTATGCGGTCATGT
Source organism: Ascidia mentula (assembly GCF_947561715.1). Classification (NCBI taxonomy): domain Eukaryota; kingdom Metazoa; phylum Chordata; class Ascidiacea; order Phlebobranchia; family Ascidiidae; genus Ascidia; species Ascidia mentula. Next base: position 5,928,837 of record NC_138574.1, on the reverse strand, counting down.
CACAATGTGAAATTATGTTTTAATTCAACAGCAGTAGCACCGATACAAAAAGGATCTTTTGGTAATAATATTTATATATTATCGTTTCGTTTGCTGCGCAGCAGCCTCAGTATGCACTCCCAAATGTTCAAAACAGCGCAGTCAAGTGCAGTATTTATAAATATTATTGCCAAAAAAAGCCTTTCTGCACTGACAACATGCCTGGCAGCATCAGTGAATTGCAGAATATTATCAGTTTGGTGGGTTGACACTTAGTCCAAAAGCGCTATTTGACAATGAAGTTCGTTGCATTGAGGCAAATAAGAAAAACTAAAATAAAAACTTTAAAAAAATCCAGAGATTTATTTTACGAATCCGACAAAAGATTTGCCTTTTTTCGCACCAAAATATCTGCCTTTGCGCAAGGAATATAGCGAGGGGAAGCGAGATCCAAGTTGGTACCATCATCTTGCCAAAATCCAGATAATTGCGTGGCAGTTCAAAAAGATAACAATACTTTTTTTGCTTTTGTCATAAAGTGCAATGACATTGAGTTGAATTTTCAAACGTTTTTACCATTTCACTCCATTTTTTGCTCATGGATGCGCGAACTGCATCATTTACCGAACCAAAGTGTTTCGTCACTTCCGGCATCTTATAAACCAGGTGATCGGAAAAATTCATCCGCCTACGCAAAACTCCCGTAATCCAGACGTCATCCAGTCTTAGCATTGGTGAAACAAGTGACGTATTATACAAATCCTTTGCCACGGGCAATGGCATGACGTACATGCCTCCATGACAGTAGGGGGGATAAACATTTGGTCTGTATTCCTGATAAGAAACATACCATTTCCAACCTTGTACCCTCAGCGGCTTTTCGTCAAACCCTTTGATGAACATGCACATGATAGGAACACTCATGTTGTGCTCCGTACTGTTCGTCAACACTGTTTTAATGCTTTCAGTCATCAAACGAAGGTCAATAAGGAAATCGTCGTCTGCCGAAGCATATAAAATGTTCCGAGGTAAGTGCTGAGACGCCCATTCCATTCCAGCCAGTACCTTGTACGGCATCAAGCTGAGCAAAACAAACATTGTTGGAGCAAATTCTGGAAATGCGATCCAGGAGGTCTAGTTATAGTGTACGCGCAATGTTTAAACAAACAGAGTACCCGTGCAGCATATCCTGCAACAAGGTCAACATTAGAGCAGGACGTTGTTTATTGGAACACCGAACTTTATCTATTTACACTTGCCCTCATTTTGTTTCTTTGCAAAACAGCAAGTTTTTTTAAACTATTTTGTTGTTTTTTATTTGCTTTTTGAAAAAATTTTCGAATAATTTTACCTGATTACCAATGCTTAATGTAGTTATTATTGCAAAGTAATGAAACCTACTCGTATTCATCAGGTCCATCATATTGCAATATATCCCCATATCTTTCTTCTTCCTCGTCCAGCAAGGCAATATGAGGAGGATGTGAAGTTTTCCCCATGAGATAAACGGCTTCAAACCTTCCTCCATCTAAATAACTGATCGAGTTCCAAGTTCGACGAAGTAACTCGCGTCGTTGAAAGTAATCAACTTTCGATTTGATGAAAGTCACGAGGGTAAAATTTAAGTCTGAACAAAGTAAAAGTAAGGTTTCAGAACCTGAACTACAAATAAATACAAATAAATGTTTTAGATAACCCAGCAGTCATTGATTTTGTTTTAAACAGTAGTAAAACAAACAAAATCGTTTAGATGTAAGAGCAATTCTGTTGTGTGTTGGTGTGTACATTTCTACATGTTGTCTATATTTGGGCTTGGGTCTACTGCATTAGTTCAACTGAGGTTAGTCTAATTATAATCCCAAGTGGCCTGTGACACCGGTAATTTCTGCAACCAGCTGCGTACTTTGCCTGTTGGTACCCGCATCATACAATAACAGTCAAAACGCATGACACATGTACTTTGCTTATGCTGATGAACTACGAATGACGCCAACTTGCTAACTACGCAATATTTTGACAGTTTTGGAGCATATTAGAATTAAAACATCTTGACAGGCAAGCATTCACTAAATGTTTTGCTGTTGTTTAACACTGATATCAGCCATTTTATATGCATTTTTTCAACTTCTTTACGCGTGTTCACAACGTACGGAGCATTGCAATTTTTGTTGTAGTCATCGTACAGTTTACAGAAAACACATTGTACAGACGTTTACGTGCATTAACATGTAGAACGGAATAAATACAGTGTTCTCATACCTCTATTTTTTAGACAAGGATCTTTGTCACAAACACGCTCTAATAGTCTTCTAGGTTGTCTCAAATATGTGTTGGGAGGTCTTGGATTGACGTAACCATACATCAGGGGGTCAAATGACATCCTAAGCAACCACATTGAATTAAGTATCGTAATGCTTTGCAAGCACGCTTGCAAAAAAAGTTGCTTAAATCATTTGCGATGCAACAAAACAACTAAAGAAAAATGCAAAAAAGGCTACTGCAAACATGTACAAATAACTTAAGTCTTACCTTTGGTGATAGTACTTTGTCTTGGCGAATATGATTGCAACAATTGTGTATGAAATCAAGCAGGAAATGAAGATGATAAAAACTAACGCGATTGAAAGTCTCATGTCACAGAAGGTATACTACATACAATGTATTTCGTAACACAGTGAAGATATGACGAAAGTTCACTTAAAAAAAATAATAGTAGTTAACAATGTTTTATTCATTAAAATATACTCAACGGCCTCTACATAGGCTACTTATCTACCGAGCATCGAACGTGACATTAATATTGCTATCAAAAGCAGGTCAGTGGTATACGACAATAATCAATATCAGAAACAACTGATTGATTAGCATGCTAAAACAAGTGAAGGCGTCACAAAAATCAATAACACTACACTCGTTCTTATCTGCGTACTACAGCCTGGTCCGCAACGATACCCAACAATAAGTGATTCTGAAATAGTCTGCCCGACTATTCGTGTATTTGTTTGGTTTGAAAGAATCATACGTAAACATCAGAGTTTTCTTCGCTCTAATTTTTATACTCTGGATTTTTTGTTGACTGGAATCCCCTCGGGGATGAATAATGGGTTTAACACAGTTGGTTACCTCTCGTGTGCTTAAAGGCGACTTGTTTGTTCAACGCCTACTTGAAACCAGAGTTTTAAACAGGCTACCAGCACTGGTCATTTCTATTTGTATGACGGGGTGCTCTAAAGTAAATTCCAGGTCACATTGAAAATTCAATCGATCGCTTAAAACTACCATCGAAGAAATAAACTAAAACCTTCAAACAATTTGATAAAATAAACGCAATTATGAAAATGTTTTGCTGATACTTTGCCTTGTCAAAAAAACCTAATTTTCAATTGCGAAACAATTGTTAGTACTGTCGAAAACTATTGTTTTGCCAGAAGAAAAAAACACAAAAGTAACTACAATCTGTCTTATACCGTTTTTTAATGCACACTCATTCTTCAAGGCTCTGGCTAACTAGCGATTAAATTGTGGTTATCACTCCAGCCAGCTGTTTTCCAGACTTGCAGACGCGCTGAATGACTGATAGGTTCTTTTGAACGAATAACTTCGGCGTCAACTCCCTTACGATTGATTGCCGCCGGGCATTCAACAGACATCGTCTCTATTGATTGAATTTGTCGCATTGAACGTTTTGCTTTCGCCCACATAAAGGTTTTGAGAGCAAACATATTTGATGCCTATGGTTCGTAAATATTCGGTGTCAAAAAATAAGTTTACAATGTCACTGAGCGTTTTGTCAATTGCCGAAAAAAAACCTATTGAATCGACCATGTAAACGCGAAAAAACTTTCCTTTGTGACATGTCACATGTATACAAGCTGGTATCAAGATAAGCATCGCTTGGGGCGGCTAGAGCTTGTAACGCATATTTGTCTTTACGTCTACCACAGACTCAGTCCTTGCTTCTCCACTTTCTATCCAATGAATGAAAAACAGCACAGAATTGTACACTATTTAGTTTTATACAATATTTATGAGTGTTTGTATTAACGTGTGAAAGTGTATTACAGGCTAGCGTTTCTATAGCTGTGTGCTTTGATAAACTGAAACTGTAATTTTAAGGTTTACCTTGCAGTAAACCATGTTTCTCCTGTACTACAACTGCGCAAGCGATTAGGTTGGCGTGCCGCTAATATCCAGGAAGTAACAGTATACAATGTTCAACAAGCGTCAAGCAGGGAAAAAGGGTTTAATTGGCTTCCCCCACAGCGTGACACATCGATCATTGAACCGCCACTGAAATACATAATCCAACCCTGTCTGCCCGTTCGTTGTTACAATTGTAACGGTCTTGGACTTTTGTATATTGTTGCAGCTTACTAGGTTTTTTTACTTCTTGGTTTGTTAGTTTCATACCATACCTCCGTCTCTGAAACATACAACTGGTTTACTATGGGTGCTTTCATATATTTACTATAGTTCCCAATAAATACATTTCAATTCTAATTACAGCACACCACAATGATTTCATATTCCTAGATTACATTTATATTGAACGGATACACTTCAAAGAACAACAGCAGACATTTCTACTGTACCCAAGACCCACTGTCTGGGCCACTACTGACGTTCCTGTACACTGAAATAACAAGAATGACCCAGTTTACTTGAACAAAGGTCGTTGACTGACACATCGCGGAACTTTGTTTCAACTGGTAGCTGTCGATAACGTTTCTTTTCGATTGTCTACACGTCACAATAGACCGGCGATAAGCATTCTTCAACAATCAAGAGCAATCAAGCCATTGTGCCGATGTAACACTTAAACTCTTTTGTTTCACCAGGAGTTTGGAAACAAATATTTACAAAATAAAACAGTTTATTCTCTTGAACTGTAACAAGACTACCTGAACATACCGTAGTCATCAAAGTATTGGATCAGGCTATATACTAAAACTTTTTTTGTTTGTCCTGTGAATACGTTCATTATCTCTTTCCATGCATAAAACTGGCAATTTAACTCATAACGAGCGCGTCAGTCATACTAGGACATCACATAATCTGCAGTTGTGCTGACTGCTGTGGCAACTAGATACTTTCCTGTGGTTTAATCTGTGACACATGCCAAGCGGAAACTGCCATTCAACAAGCGACTGATCGAAGGTTGGAATGACTCGACGATTTGCCGATTTTCACTGAACTAGGTGAAGCATGTATGACAACTATTCATTTCGAAATTAAACAAAAAGCGACAATAAATATGCTATTTATCTTGAAATGTCCAATGAGTGTGACATTTGACTTGCTAACGTGTGTGACCAAACTGGTCGAGGTTTATGTCTGATATTTTGTATAGATTGCTTCGTGCTGTTCGTTACTGTCATGTATTTACCAACCACAGGTAATATACATAATCTATAACCACAAAAGAACTATCGCAAAACTTTCCAACAGATTGTCTCATAGAATTTTCAAATCAATGATAAATCCTGAAACGTAGGTAACCTTTCCAAGTTGCACCTTTGTCTGACATCTGCAAGTATTGGTTCTGTCAATCTTGAAGTGACGTGTGCATAGTTCATCTTAAGTCACATACAACACTATACCGATAAGTCGCTAGTTTTGTACTGAGTCAACGTCTCCAATTTGTTATTTCGGTTTTAATCTCGAAGATATGGGCTGACTGTGCATCTTCTATATCCACCACGTTCACGATGCTGGTTGTGATTGTAGGTAGAACCAACTGGTTTTAGGAACAACATAAATAATTTATGCTCTACTCTCTCTCATCGTATGTCTTACCTACAATGCCATTCAATTTGTTTCTTGATCAATATTTTATAGTGAAGGCCGATGTTCCCAACGTTGCACCTACCAGCGTTTACAATAATTTTGTTGTGGATTTATCAAGATCTATCAAACATGAAGTAGGATTTTTTTAAACACAAACTGTTTAGCCTCAAATACAGTCGCTTTCATTTGTCGAAAGAGACAAACAATTCAACGCCACGCTGACACTAAGGTGTCTGGCCGCTTAAACAAAGACTGTTGTGCAACTTTCTGGCATTCCCGTGCGTATCACGTGAGGGATTTTTAATATAGTTTCTATAGCTTATCTAGTCATGTACATTACAAACTGCACGTCTGAATTTATTATTGGATACGTTTCAGTGTACTACGACGAATTTTCTGACCAGAAAGATGAACCATCTATTTATTTGTCCACCAGTTTACTTGCAAACAACAGTACGTTGGAAAAAGACGTTACGTAGGAGAATGGTACAACTAACTGTTCTAATGCCGTGGGAGAAAAGATTGCGCCGACCAGAAGAAAGTTTTTTGTATTTTTTGTTAAACAATTATCCATATACCATCTAAGAAATGTGAGGATAAATCGGAAACATATCCATGTCAAATACATGCCATGGTTGAAATTGGAATGATCTTTTTTTGATGATGTCGACGCAACGAATAATTTTTTTTCATGCTAAACTCTAGAAATTTGGCCTTTTTCAGTTTGGTTGGTGTCACTCCTTTTAGGCTCCTGTCAAGTTAACAACTATACTATATTAGCGAAAGTCATTTTTTTTATCTGACATACAGAAATTCAGAAAAAAAGGGAATTAAGTTATTAGTTGTTTGGTGATCCTTATGTTAAGTTTAACATCAAAGAGTGTTTCTCATATAGGAGTAATTTAATGTCATAACATATCTTTATACTATAAAAGAGGACATCTGTCCTAATATTTAGGTACTTTAAGTTTGTTCAACAGACAAGATGTTCGTTGTTTTTTAATTGAAATTACACCGTTTGTAATTTTACGCTAGATGGCGCTGTTAAAAGAATCACATATCATCTCGTTTTGGGTTGAGAAAAAAACACAAACAATTGAACAAAACCCAAGAAAGCAAGACCATTCCGCTTCAACAAATTTTAATTTGGAAACAACCATTTTCATCTTATTGAAATCCTCACAACCAAAGTAGCAGTGCTGACTTGAGGATTCTTTTGCAGAATAGTAAACTAACTGGAACTTTTGGAAAACGTTTGTAATTATTGAGCTGCAGTATAGAAATTTGTAGGTACAGAAAGCACCCTTGTATTGAACGGCAAAATTGATGATACGTAAACTATATATGTATTTTTACTTGGACAACGTGATGTTATGTGAAAAGACTGGGTTATAATCGTGGCAACATCGATTTATTATTACATCGGATTTGCTTAGTAGATACGGTGAATAAACAAACTTTTTCGACATGCTTTATTTGTACGCTGGGCGTGTTTGAGGTGGGGGTTGACTTTTTGGTAATATCGTTAGTTTTGTGTTTTTCTGCAGACACTGCATGACGATCGTGATTTACCTAAATATACATTTGTCGTCAGAAAGCTAGCTAATAAAACTTAAGAAAAAAAGTTTCCATCAATTAATCTAGAGTATATCTTCAGAAATAAATGATTTCATTATTACCAGCAAAATCTATCCTCGATTTCCACATTCCATGGCGAATTTTGAGTGTGTGTTTATTAAGTTATCAAGCAAGAGGAAGAAGAATAAATAATTGCGACGTCAAGAGTAACCACAGTCAAACAGCTAAATTTGTTACAGACAAACCACAAGTTAAATAAACAGTAGGTCAACTTCACAGTAGTAAAAGTAGTAGATGTCGAAGTTGTCATGTAGCAGTCAAGCTACGAATGCCGATCCCTTCCAGCGCAAACGCAAGCAACAGCAACCTTAAAGATGCCCCACGTCCCATCGTATCTTGTCAGATTAAGATCGTAATTCACTTCCACTGGTCGATATCTCTTTTTTAAAGGTTTTCCACTAAGGGGATAATAACAGCGTTTTTGACATTTGACAGTAGGAACCGTGTCCATAAAAGAGCATATTATAAATCCATTCGTCCATCGGGCAAATCCAATGTCTGTGACATCGTTTCCAACAACCACTACACACCTGACAAAAATAAAGCGTTAGAGCTTCTAAAATATGTGTAGTTTATTCTTCAGTAGTTTATGTCTTATAAAGCTTCATGCCTACGAAAAATCATGTCTCTCACAATGATATTGACCTTTTAACGTAAAAGTTTTTTGGACATTTAGGTACTTTTTACCGTTGATCTGACTTGAGGTGAATGGAATTTACACTATCGGCAGTTTGACGCATGCTTGTCCAAACAAATGTTGCAAGTAATATCCACGGGAATTTCTGGAAGACAAAGAAACAATAAAACTTGTAAGTTCATGTTAATTTTCATGTTTATTTTATTCACTCTGCGCACTTCGAAATTCGTTGCTTCAAGTTTCGAGTTGTAAAGTTTTTGCAACCTTTCTCCCAACTACTATTACGATACGTTAGTAAGCTGGAGTTTGAATTGCTTGCGTGCTCTGAGAACATTTTAGAAAGGATACACTTAATTTTAATGCATTTTTTGATATAGTTGTAAAATACATAAGCCTTAATTGCTGGGCTACAACCTTAGCTCCGTCGTTTAAGGCAAACGTAACGTCGGTTGATTATTAGGGTTGTTTCTAAAGCTCTGTTTTACCTTTAATTTTATGCCTGGAAGCAACACAAGCACGATAGATTCAATGTATCTAATGTAAAGGCCACAATATTTTTTTTCTTCGTGTTATCTGACTTTATCACACGTATGGCCCTTCACACTCCTTTTAGTTACATCGCATAGCACTGAATAAGCGACGGAAAATATTTTTAGATCAGATTATTGTACTTGGCAACGAGTTGCGCCTTTTTACTTATTCACCTTCGTCATACTGATGAAAAAGTAAAAAAAATGTCTACCTAAACAAGAATGGTTTTCGCACAGTTTAAATAGAATTAGATATAACCTTTTAAATCTGTTTCGAAAATTTTTTGTATGCGGACGCAATCAGAACAAAAATTAGGACCAATTTAAAAACCCAAAATAGTTTGCTGTAATCACCTTCATGCTACAGGTAAAAAAATTAACAACACCTGTTGATTTAAGCTTTTCAAACATCAACTCACCATAGCTTTTAAAATCATCATTTAAATCGTTGACTGTTTGCACTGCAGCATGAAATCGAAACTCTGTTTGTTGTGTTCTCTCAATTCGTTTAAATACTGAAGTCCATGAAAAAAATTTCCCGGCGCATCGTTACGTTATGTACATTGTTTTTCTTTTCTATAATTGAGCTTGAGCCATGACACAGTTTCATGTTCTCTAAAACCACCAGCGACTCGTTCCTTATCCAGTCCCACGCCTCCGTATTAAACAATCACGTTGCTTCATACCCAGGTCCATTAATTTTTGCCACATACAAAGGTTGTAGTCAGTTGGTAGCATTTGTGCGTGAAATGGAATTGACAAGCTGTTGGCCGTTGTGTTAAGTTAAGCGGTTCTTTACACGGTGACCGAGTGAGGCGGGAATATTTTAAGATTGTAAGTTCGTCATTAATCCCGCACGAATGTCATTCCGAACCTTTGCATTTTTTAAGTATGTGATGAAATCATGCGCCAACGGTAAAGGTTTAGCTCGACGTAAAAGTCAATTCATTTCGATTTTCCACCTCACGAGACTTTTGCGGTTACAATTGAACAGGTTTCCCCTGCAATAATCACATCTACTACATTAAGTCCTTGCTAATTTTGTGACGGTAGATTGTAAAAGTTCACACCTACCTAATTGACAAGAATCGGTCAAGATGTTAACCACGATAACCAGCTGCATGAATGTTATTTCTGCGCGTTTGTTGAGTCAATGAAGGTATGCAATCAAACGTCTCTAAATTTGCTTGGTACGCCTGCATATCTAGGGAGCAAATTGTTTCAAAAAAGAGGTCTAAAAAAAAGTTTTAGTTTTTCTTTATTTTGCGGTGATATATAAAACCGAACATTTGCGAAAAAGCAAAGACGGATTTGTTTCCACAACAAAACAAAAATTAGGCATTTTTCACATTAGGTCATGTAATCTATATTCTATCCTAATATATTTTTAACCATCTAAGTGCAGTTTTTATTATTTAGGAACGCCCAAATTAATATATTCTTACCCTGGTCAGGTAGTTAATTTTTACGAAACTACGCACAAATATTTTGCAGGACTCGATTCGACGAAAACAAGGTTTTTGATGTTGTTCATAACACGCAGTGGCCCTGAGGCCAATCGCTTTTTAATGCGAAAAAATCGCTGCTTTAAACCGAAACATTTGTGGCCAAGTGCAGATTTGCAAACAAGTAAGAAATCAATGGACCTACCCGTGTTGCCCAGAGGCGAGGAATGTTAGTCTTCCAGGCATTTTTTAACAAACAATGGAATTATAGTTAACACAAATACACCAATTGCACCAAATCTATTTTTGCGTAATCTTTTAGCTACACAAGCACTCGCAAAACATTTTAAAATATTACAACAAATTGCATTTGTACTATATGGCAATTTATAAAAAATTACTTTCCTGGTAAACTTAGCTGATTGTTCTGCAATCGACTGCATTGGTATAGCCAGACAACGTGCTGTTGTAGCAATTATTACCAACATGGATATATATTTCTTCATTATTTCTCTGTAGGATATTTGTAACACAAAATATAATAACTTGGTTTATAGCTCCACCATATTGCACCTGTTTTAGGATATCAGGTACCATTAAGTCCCTAGAACTAACAAGAGAGCATTTTAACAAAACAACTTTCCGGAGTAATAGACAACTATCCCTTTAAACCCAAAAGATAATAAACGAGTAACGAAGATCCCCCAAAGAAAAATATTTTGTTGTACTTCAACACACTGGCCTGTGTGTTTTTCTTGGATTATTTTGGGTATACGAATAAGGTACGTACGATGTCGCACATGCTTTACAACAATAAATTTTGTCGATACAGTCACACAGATCCGGATTACTCGGATTCGTCACATAATATCGGTTTAGCGGTGTATCCGGATTAAAACAATCTACAAAATATTGGAGCCAACCCTTTCTCCACAATGCGACTGCCAACAGTACATCACAAGGTAAATAGAGTTGTCAACCGTCCTAAATGTTAAAGGGTAGTCTTTCAGCAATATTTGTCCCTTATTGTGATTTAAATTGATACAATTTGTCCTTTATTTAGAGTCGTTTCGACTGTAGTAGTAGTTCAATAATATAGTACAAACAATATCTACTTTGAAATCTGTGCAGTACCATAGACATAGAGCGTTAGACCAAGATGAAAAATCACCTACATTTTACATAGGCTATAACTTAATTCTCCATTAAAAAAAGCATTTTGTGAAAAAACAGAAAATAGTAAATTGTATGTCACTAAGAGTGAGAATAACCACAAAAAAAGGAAAAAGAAAACAATAAAGAAATTCGGTGCCGTTGTACGATTGGAAAGGTAATACCTCCAATTAAATGTTAATGTGGTAAAATGCATGGGAAGAAATCGGTTTCTAGAAGTCTTATGTTATTGCACAGCGGAGTTTACGGATAATCGGGGTCCGACTCAACGATGTGTGACTGTATTGTTGTTTTCGGAATTTTTGAAAACAATATCTTTTCATGAAAGTCAAGATGTCCACACTCAATATGGAATAATTTAATCCCCTTATACTGGTGAACGCCGTAGGCTGTGTTATTGTCTAATGCAAGGGTGTCAAACTGGTTCCCAGCGGTCTAGATCCGTACCTCCATACCGTTTGTTGTTTTGAGACCCGCGTCATGATTTGCGTTTAGGGCTAGGCATTTCGAGTCTAGTTAATCTTATTGTGTTTCGATTCAATTGCATCATATTTTCAAACATGTCTAGCCTGTGCAAAATCTAGGTACATAAAACAGGACCTCATAAAATAACTTTGACAAGACTTGTTGAGTGGCTTTGATCAAGCTTGACTACCATGCCTTGGCTGCGATGTAAGAAAACCAAATGATCTCGATATGATACGATGGGATCGCCAAGGAAGGACATGCGTATCCTTCCTTGTCATGCGATAGAATGATTCATATTTGCGGTGAAATAAATTTATTATTTATGTTTTCTTCGTTGCTTATGCGAATGATTGAAACCTTTTCGAACCATGAGATTTTTTTAAATATTGCGCTGAGCCCATCAACCTAGAGCAAGAGACCGCAAAAATTGTTGTTCACTTTCGCCAGACTGCAAGCACTTTTTACAAGTTTACCATCCACGCAGGTACGTCAACCGTAATCAAGAGTATGTTTTTTTGCTATCCTCCCTTGCATTATGTTGTCACACAATGATTGTGCAAATGTTTGCTTGTTACGTCACTGTTATATTACAGCTCGTCAAAGCTGTCTTGGGGTCGCGAGCCATTGTAAATATCCTTTGCGGGTCGCACCAAAAAGTATTGCGGACTTCTAGCCCAGAGCATGTAATTGTACATGACATAAATCCTAGAGCAGATATGAAGTTTAACGTGATAAATTAAAATTTTTGAAAAAAAACTTTAAAAGGTTTCCTTTTAATTTACATTATAGTTAATTTCTAAAGGTGCTTACCTCTACGGAGCCATAACAGAGGGGGAAAATCCGAAACCATAGATTGCTGACCTCTGAGTTATACAAAGCGACCTTTCTTGCCCACGTTATACGCGGGAGTATGATCTCTATGGCGCAACTGTGATGTCACGTAACAAACACGTTAAACTGTACGAGAAAAGCCCTGACCTTTGAATATACATACGTTAATGGAGTAAAATCTGAAATGTTGGATATGATTAAGTACTTTAATTGCAAATATTTTCTTCAAGTTTGAATCATTTAGAAATTAGTAAGCCATGATTCAAAAGCCAACAGAAACTTGTGAAAAAACGATAATTGTTAAATGTTAAACTTGATAAAAAAGTGGGTTAAGCTTGAAAGTAACCTATTAATCATACAATTGCTGACATCGACAAGGCATGCTGTGCGAATGCTTATCGCTGAAACAAATTACCAACTTTAACAATTCAAAAAGAAGAAAGTGCACTGCAGTCAGATAAATGCTGTAAGCAATATTCGGAAACTAAAATTTTCCCAAATTAGGAAGTTTAATTTTTCACAGGATGCGCAAGCCTGCAGAACACGAATCAAAATCTTCGGTTAGTTTTTGTGAAAGAGTAACTACATGCTAGCGACGCACATAAATTGCCCATTTATAACTTGCACAAGCATTGTACAATAATATGAGCTCTCATCTCTCCACAAAGGAGTTCATATGTTTAAATTTTTGACTATTTTTTTAAATGATTAAAATTTAAACAATTCAAATCGACATGATGGATTGTGAGGATTATAGTCACGGTTAATTAAACTTACGTTTTATTTAGTGTCAAGTTCGAAAACTGGCTAACTTTGACAAAAGATGCAGTATGAAATAAACAAAAGTTGTAATGCGAAAGTTTCTGATTACTTTTTAAACTTACGAACGTTCAGTGCAATTATTGCTGCCAAACATTGCAATTTCAAGCGTAACCTTATACCAGAAGAGCAGTAAAATTAAGTTATGCCTCGCCAGTTTACTCACACACCTAATTCAACAGGCTTGCCTACAATGCCATAAAGACGGAAATAATATTTGTGTGATACGCCATTATAAAATATTGCACTATTTGATGGTAATTTTGGATAGTTAAAGCCTTTTTTACCATATGTTGTTCGTTTTGGTCAAAACGTGTACGAAAAACTAAAAGCATTTGTATTTAGAATTCATTGACCGAAGAGACAGAACCAATGTTGGCATAAATTGGACGAAGTATATTGCACCTAACAAACATCAGTCAAAACAATTCGTTTCTAGTTAAACATACAAAAAGTTCAAAACCACGTGACAAGCATTAAATGGAAACATCACCAAATTATTCGCATTCCCGCCATTTTATCAGGCCACGTGCAGGTTTTAATCTCGGCCTATATTTTGTAGTAAATTTAACGCAAGAAGGAAGTCATGAACCATACTGCAATATTTCTGTTTAGCGTTCATTGCTACTAAACGCTTGAAATCCGCTGAACATCATGCAGTATTCTCAGTTAAATTTGCATCGTACCCAAACAAAAGAAAGTCTGCTAAATAAACGTGATGTAAACGATTTTGCTTCCACTTGGTCACATTTTTCATGACATCAATGGTCGATCGCAAATTAATTCGTTTGCCTCCCTGCTTTGAATAACCATATGGAAGTTGAATGTGTGTTGCGTTGATCAATTTCATCAAATATCTGAACCAGAAAATAGCTATTTTTAATATTTAGTACGCGTGTAAATTGTGATGGATTTACATTCGCTTTTGTAATACTTGCACTAAATGTTGCTGTAAGTGCATAGTTTTAGTTTATAGATTAGTTTTGGCATTAACGTAACTTCGTCATAAGCGTCTAAAGTGGAAAAGTAGGTAACGTCAGAAAATATACCTGATGTCATCTTGCATGGTTTCTACTTTAATAATGACGTCATAATCGTTTTGACAAGGCTGGCAAAGAACATTTGCACTGTTCCAGTGATTGGAAAATCCATCAAAAACCTCGTTATTTGCGTCATAAAGGTAATCAACAAATTGTCCGAATGTTGCTGTTGCATTTGTGCCTTTTTAAAATAGTGTTTGTTTGTTACCAAAACATGTATGTTAATCTAAACCTGTGGCTGTTACAACGTTTTAATAATCTCTACTTTATTACAAATGTTTTTTTTATTTACAAGAATGGTTAAACGGTATTAAAGTTGGATTCAAAGTTTGTGCTATTACACAAAAAGTCCGAGAGTTGTTTATCAAGTAAGCACAAACCTGTGGTTGCTGGGCCGTATTTTACGCGTATATCGTGAGATGTTTTGAAGTATTGAGGTAACCGTCCATCTGGTTGTATATCAATCTTGTTTTTATAAGCTGACAGAACACGCTCGTATGGGTGACGAACCACCATGAACGTGACGTAGCGGTTTTCCTTCACGGTCTGTGGCATTCCTGAACTTACTTCAGAGAACTTTCGTGTTTCGTCATGGACATGCTGGTTTTCGCCGAGAATGTTTTGCTGAACGACACTAAATGTATATTGCTGGAACTACTTGACCCTTTTCGTCTAGTTCTTACCGGGAAAATCTTTTTCGGGTCCTTCCCATATCCGTTTAGAGCAAGCATAATGCGTTTGATGTTTGAACAGCCAGTTTTCGCTACAGGGCAGTAAGCAAGTTTATATTTCTTTGAAGTTATTACCTGGATTTCCGCAAATGGTTTTCCCAATAAACCTAAAATCAATGGATATATTTTCTTAGTCCTAATTCGTCTTACTTAGTAAACATTTGTCATACTTTAAGCATAGGCAAGTTGAGAATACCTGTATAGGCCTACTGTTTGCATTCTGTACTTTGGTTTGTATTCGATTACCAAACAGAGAAGGTAGCCAAATATCACAAATACTGTTGAGCTGCTGTATATCCGCATACAAAATAAATCTCACCAAGTTGCTTGCAGTTGTTTTTGATTCTGATCCTTCGCTCATTCATTCTTCGTTCCATTTGGATAATAAATTGCTTTTCCTTTTCGTCTTGTGGTGTGCCTGTTGTTTGTGTTCGTGTCGTAGATTCAAGGTTTCTTGGTTCATATTTCACTACAACTCGGTTTTTGATGAAGAAAAGAGCAGCCAATGCGATAGCAATGGTGAAAACAATGCAAGGTTTTGGCTTTCTGTTGGTCAGCATTGTACGGCATCTGGTTCTAGTGCAAGCAACTGATATTGAGCAAATACTTGACGGCAGATTGTACATCTTGTCTGACACTACCTCAACCATAACGTATTTCAATCAACATTGGCCCATTGCTTGTAAAGGTGTCTGACATCACAACTGGAATTGTACTAGTTAACCTTGCTTGACATTTTTAAGTAACGCCAAACGCGATTGTATTGTTCGCAATCCGGGTTTAGGAGGTAGCGTTGATCTTTCCAGACATTCGCACCACCCCACAAGTAAACATTTGGCTCAAGAAATCGGAACGTTCTTCTTCACAATTCGCGATTAAACAGAACTCTTTTGGCCGCCCAGAAAGGTATGTTTGTTCAGTGACGCAAATGTAGCTTTTAACGGCATTCGGATTTAAGTCAACTAGTGATCGTTTTGTTACATTTAATGTATTACCAGCCGCTGCATTTAAGAAACTACAGTAATTGATAAGCAACGTTATACAAAATCATTAAAAAGGATAATATTACTTGGTTCACCAATCTTCTGTTCAAAACCTCCTCCATTGAAATATTGTGTAACGCGGTGTATGAACCTTTACGATTTAGGTCTACAGAAAAATTTCAAGCGCTAAATCTGGTAGTTTTTGCGATTTACTTTGTGTCAAAGGGCACATAAATGAATAGTACACACAACAAACAGCATTTTTTGCAAGGGAAACTTTTGACCATCGGGGAAATACAGGGTAGCATTGTTAGAATAGGATCAAGGACAAACATGGTTTTCACTCGCGCACGCAATAAAGGAACTACAAAATTTTTTCGGCAAGCCGCATTAGAACATTTTTGAAAAGTGAACTTGTAGAAAAAAACTCTACACTTGAACGGGTTCGTGGCAACGAGCACCATGTTGTGAACTGGTTTGTTATATTTCTTTAATACAGCGGAAGATTTCAACTGGTGGCAGTCTTCGTGACGTTGTAGTCCCGTGATTCAGTCATACACAAGCACTCGCATTTCGCAAACTTCGCCCAGCGTTAGACGATTGCGCATACCACACTGCAGAAATGTTTAACACACTCATTAAGGCACAGTGACAGTCATACAACATACCGCTCACACATACGCACGCCCAGTAGGGGTTTATTGCGTCACAACCGTCCATTGTCACAATGGTTCGGATGGACAGACACATTTGGTCACGCGTCAGGCATTTCAACACAACGCACGCAACATCGGAGGAGCGCAGGAACGATTGTCCCCTAACATTTGCCTGAAACAACAATTTTAGTTATTAGTAACGACTCTAAAATTACAAACACACTGTAGGAGCTTAAATTATGACAAACATACGGATATTATATTAATAGAAAGTAGTAGTTCGTTGAATTTATGCAAATAATTTTATGATAATAGTGTGGGCGATTTTCAAGGTCCTAATTTGATCTCGGCCAAGGAAAGTAACCAGTCCTAATGGAATGCAAATCTCCACAAACTCTCCGATTGACTTTCATGCTAAGCAGAAAAATGTGCAGACATTTTGGTATATATTACCGCCTTGCAAATTGTGGTCATTCCCGGTTAAGTTTTCGTATTTCTTTGGTTCCCCACATTGCCAAACTCTTCGTTTTCGTTGTTTTCGATCTTCTGCCTTTAGTGAGAAGTTCAGAGATTGCTGTTTTTGACTGAATGAGTTTAGAAAGATTCGCTCCAGCGGTTGGTCCGAATGCAACACATAAATCACTGCAATGTAAACGTGTCAGAGCATTTGGCAGGGCTTGGCTTAAAAAAGTTAATTTTTAACGTAGTTTTTACCCAATAAGTCCAGATGCGGCGGCCACTGTTCCCTCTGAATGATCTTCATCCTTTGCGATTATTTCAATGAAGGAAAGAATGAACATAATGTGATCGTTCACCAAAGTTACATCCTCTGTAGGAAACAAAGTAAAATAAACAATTTAACCGGGCAACATCATCCGAAACCAAATACCGCTAATTTCTTTCTCGTTGTCTCCTTTTAAGCCTTGAATAATTCCTGTGTAAGCTTCAAGACAGCTTTCGCGAAGTTCATTGAGATAATCAACCATGTCATAATCCGTCTTGGAAAAACATGTACATTGAACGGAATATAAATAACACAAAGCACGCTCTCAGTGTTTACTGACAAGTGGTGATACCTTGTCAACTTGGGCGCTTGCAGCTTGCTGTAAGGTCTGCATCACAACGTCAAGGTATTTGGAAAACTTGCCGCCGATCGCCAAAGCTATGTCACCAAACACAGAGAGTATGTGTGGTTTCACACTCCGATGAACGCTCGCATCGGAGAGATTGGTAAGAAGTTCGGTCATAATTTCGTCACAGAAGGGCAATATTTGTCGGTTCACTGCACGGCACATGTCACCAACTACACCAACAGCCGCTATACAAACCTGATAACAAGTGAAAGAATGTTTAAGCAGTGTAACTAGTAACTCATACACCCTGAGATTAAAGTGCACATACCAACGTAGTATAAATGTGTATGTTAAGAAATGCATTACTTGAAAATTAAATAACCTGATATTCAGCCTTGTTCTTGAGACCAGCAATAAGGAAGTCTTTAAAGGCATCAGCATATTTCATAAATCCATCCTTCACAACTGAAAAAGATAAAATATGATTTTAGTAATATTATGCCAACCCTGCATCCAAGATTGTTTTCTTATCCTAAGGGGTTGAGTGATAAAAAATAGTGTTTTTTCCATATTTTATGCGAGTCTTTTTGGCAGTTTATTACTTATTTTGCACTTTTTTGGTATTTAATCTTTTATATATTTGGTATTTTGAAACTTAGCTAGGTCTGAAATTTCAACAGTTTTAACTTCTGGTCAAAATAATTTTTTTTCTGTCATCACTAAAAACTAAACTGAATACATTTTACTTAGAACAAGTGACCGAACACAGTTGGGACTTTCAAAAAACAAAATACACAACCGTCAGCTAAATTTTAAAGTAGATGGGTAAACAAGGCATACTAAGTATTCAAACATTATATTTGCAAAATTACAATGTGATTTCATACCTTCTGTCAGTGTGCCAACAGCCATGAGCGCGTCTTCTTGTACACCACCTGATCCTGAACTTGACTTTAACATTTGGAGAAGGGATGCCATTACATTGTCAGATATGCCTAAAATGCAAAATGTGCAATAAATAGGCAAAATTTGTCGTTTAAGCACCTGAAATCCAAGAATTTTTGATAAACTTGTACAACAAAACAATAGCGATTATGTTTCATAAAATCATCACACCTGCAATGTGCTCTTCCTTAACTTTTCTTAACACACTTTGAAGAGTTGCACATAAAAGTGATTGAAGGTCATTGTAGTGTGAACGATCGCTTGTGGATTGAATATGGGACTAAATAAAAAATGCCAATTTATGAAAAGAACAAAACCATAAAATATGAACAATTTACACACCTCCATTTGCAACAGTGCATGTATTCTTTCCATAATTACACTAGTTGTTTTGAGAACAGTTTCATAGCAGTCTTTGGGGCTGTTTTTAATCATCTCCATGACAGCTTCATAGGCCGCACTTCGAAGGTTGTTCTGATGTCCATCATTTCTACAAAGGCAAATTTGTTGCGTCATCACAAACACAAGTTTTGCTTTTCCCAAATTACACCATTATGGTTTTTTCATCAGACAAATGTGAAAAACACTTCATATTATTTTTGTGTTTCTTACAAAAACATGACACTGGCACATACAAACCCAATAACAAACAGTAATTTTTACTCATGACATGTTTTCAACAACTACATGGTAAATTTCACCTGTCTGTTGTTTGCAAAAGCTTTTCCACAACTTTCTCATAAACTTCAGACATACAGTAGGTGTCAGGATCTTCATCCCCAACATCTGCTGCATCATATGCTGACTCAGCTAGTGATGAAAATGCCTAAATGTTTAAAGCAATGCTTTGTTGCAAATAATTATGCTAAAAACTGTTTTGGGGTCTGGGGAGATGTTAGAATAGTTAAAAAAAAAGTGATTGGTATCAAATAGTTTACTTGTAACAAACACAAACACATTTATTTAGAGTTGCTGTGATTTTTCAAAACAGGTGAAAAACCATGTGAGAAACGAAATGAATAAACAAATTTGTGCAATGAGACAAAGTGTTTCACAAACCCAGCAAATGTTGGTGGCAACTCTTGGCTCAGCATTTAGACTCTCAGTCATTGCTGATAACAATGGCATGAGAATACCTTCCTTTAGTGCAGCTTCAGGAATCAATTCACAAATCCTGAAAACAAACAGATTTTCTTTTGAAATTTGAACTGTTAAGTATTTTATCCATGTCAGTATTGGTTGGTTTCATTATCAACAAAAAGTTTATGACCAAAAAAATTATGGTATTTTTTTATTAAAACCAAACTGTTTATTAGGATTGTTCTGACTAAGGTACCTGCCCACGGCCCAAGCAGTTGTATCGCGAACAACAACACTTTCATCATTGAGCAGCGTAATAAACATAGGCATTCCTTGCTCAACAATCAAAAACAGCTTTTCTGCGGATGGTCCTTCCAAAATCGAACCTATACCAAAAAGTCATCAGTCGTAAACATTCATGTTCTTTTGTTACAAGCAGGGCAACAATTTTTTATTGCGCGTCGAACATCTTGAAAAAAAAATTGTCGTTCGTGCCGAATAGTAAAAATGTTGTATCTGGTAACTAACGCGAGAAAGGCCAGGCTTATTTCAATTACAAGATTTTTGTACTTGCACGTTTCCTAACAACACAATATGTTTGGTAACAATACCACATGTTCAGTAATAATGCTCCATGTTTGGAAACAATGGTTAGTTTTAGGTATAAGGTGCTTATTTGCTGAACGTTAAAGCAAGTGTTGACAGTTTTTTTTATATTGCGATTGCGCTTATTTAGCTATCTAAACAGACAAATTTATTTTGGGTGGGGATCCCAAACTATGATGCAATTACGTTTTCAGCCCTACGTAAGCATTCAGTTAAATGCTGTTGTTTGATAGTGACTCGAAATACAAATTTCTCCCAAATAATTGTTTCCTGTTTCAAATTAAACGACTTATACTGGTTCCAATGTCTTTGAGCTACATTTGCCATTGACGGAAAAAACTTGACAACTACATGTTATTAGGAAAATCGTCGGCATACAATCTCTGAAAAAAGAAAACTAGTAAGATCGTTGTGAATGTTGCAAAATTGGCGTGACCAATATGTCAGGCTTAATTAAGTTATTGAGGTAATTTATTTATTTGTAGATAACAATAGCGTTGGTCTGTTCGTGGTACTGTATATCAGTAACTTAACATTTATTCACGCCATCTGTGGCATCGCATGTCGAACACTTAGAATGGCGAAAAGACATAAATCAACACCATGGTTACAAGGATATGTATGGAAAGAAACCTCTTACCAAAAGCCATCACTGCTGCATCACGGAATCTCCAATCAGCAGAAGCAATGTTTTGTGTCACAAAAGGAACAACCTACGATAAATCGGAGATTTTAATTTCGGTTATAATCTAATAAACAGTTTGAAAAATATAATCTCAATAGAATAATTAGTTTTATGTAAACGCCCCCTGAAGTCTTTTGTGCATCAACTGTGATATAAAAAAAATAATATCTGTTAAAAAGAACACCTAAAGCACGAAAAACTTTGAGTTGATTACTTGGAACAGAAAAGCAAAAGCTACTATTAAATCATTAAAGGAAAACGTTTCAAACACTGCTGGGCTCATCATAAAGATCTCGTTACTGACAAAAGGCTGAGCGTTTTTATGTCAAACTAGTTGAAGGAAATCTGACACCAAGTATTTGTTGGCAATGTCCGTAGATTTATTTTAAAAAATTCTATGTCAATAGAATTATTACCAAATCAAAATTGAACCAATTAATTCAACTTACAAGTGGAAGAACATCATCTTCACACAATGTGGCAAGAAGCATAAGACAAACCCCTGCTGCCTTGGATGGATTCCAATCATCTTCATCATCAAGTTCCTCCTACAGTATTTAGAAAAATGCTTTTACAATAAAAAATGTAAATTGATTAGTTGCTACAAAATAGTTTGTTTTTCTCTTTTAAAAATAATTTATAATATGTCATCATATTTCACCAGATTTGGGTTAAAGAGCAATATTTTTAAAACACAGGTTTTACCTGTCTTGCCAGAATCTCCAGCAGGATGGGAATTAAATACTGCAGAGCTCCCTTTGCATAAAACTTGCTGATATTCTCCGGAGGACGTCCAGCTTCATCAGCCTAACAATTAACATACCATTTTATAATCATCAGAAATACAGAAAACCTTCCGGAGAAACAACATACCTTGAAAATCTAACTATTATGCATTTTTGAGTAACATTAACCAAAATATATTTTTTAATGTTTTGTTCACTAGAAATAAATACAAGACAGTGTTACCTCGTTAAGTTCTATAGACAAATCCATCTCTTCTTCACAGACGTTTGACCAAAACTCAATGCCTTGTAAGCAAACCTCATCGACACTGGACTTCATCGCTCCCACAGTTATCTGCAGAACAATCAAATAATATTAACAATCGACCCAGGAAAGGAAACAACCAAAGATATGTAGAATACTTACCGCAAATAGGGCAGGTCCCATGTATGTCTCCATGTATTTGTAGTAGAGTGACATGATCTTGACCATACACTGAAGTGCTACAACTTGGATCTGCAACATTTATGCATGTACAGAGTTAACATTTGCAAAAATGTTAAAACTACAGTAGGATGTTAGAGTATGGTGGAAAACTACAAAATACTTTTTCACAATTTTGATACTTAAATAGCAGTAAATAGTATTTGAGGTAAAAACAGAATTTATACCTTTGTGTTTTCTACTTGAGTTGCTTCACATGTTACTTGCATAATAAAGTTTCGTTCAGTCTGCAAATGAAAGGTACATTTTATAAGGGTGTTGACATTATAAACAATTTAGGCTATTTGAATACTGTATACATAGTAATAATCAATATAACAACATAACATCTGGGTGTAAGAAATTGCACATTAACCATGACAGCAAAAAATGTATTTGATAACTAACCATATCCCAACACTACTTGACTGTACCAAATAAAGTTTAATGTTTTGGCAATATGCCCTGGACCACCAACAAACTGTTACTCACTTCAGAAGCAAAATTTTCTTTGGTAAACTCCAATGTGTTGAGCATCGCATTTGCAGCAGCAAGCTTAACATGATCACTTGGTTCTTCTTTGTGCATTCCTTGAACAATGGCGGTTAAAATTTCGTTCGAATGACAAACCAAATGTTCTGGTTCCTGAGGTAAAAACAATTATATACTTTTACAACTTCAATTTCATAAATCACAATACATATGAGTTCCATTATCACAACATTTTGATTATACAATATTTTTTTGACTGAATAAAGACACTGCTTAACTGTATTTCATATAAACTATGTTTCACAAAGGCCATATAGCTTATGTAGACTGCATAACACAAGTTGAGAAAAATGACACACCAAACTACAGTTATAGTGCCATGATGACGACTTTGCTCTATACTGTTCCACCTACACACTATTTAAGGCTCCACATTTTAAGTTGTCATAGTCACAAAAAAAGCAACTTTGTGTAAAAAACAAAATGAATAATAACACCTACCATGTCAGAACAAATGTACCCGATTGCTTCTAAAGCTGCTTCTTTTAGTTGTTCAGAGTTTTCGGCAAGTGTGACATTTTGCACCAGTTTTGGAATAACATCCTGCAATGCAAAAAACTATGCGTTTATTTGGGAATTTAATCATGGTAAGACTTGTTTGTTTTGCAAACCTGCCACTGGCCCAAAGGAATTTCAGCGCAGGCAATTCCAGCAATTACTTGTGCAGCTGATGATGGCCGACTAGTTTCTGTGCCCAAAGCATGAAGTACCTGTGGGAAAATTTACATGTAAAATACCCTGAAAAAATTGGTAGACTGTAATGTAAATTCTTTAAAATCCTAATTTTACAGTAATCCCATAGGATATTTCACACTGTAAAACGCACCAGGTTTTTGATAGCATGCCGGGCTCCTTCCTCCAATGACAACCATTTGTGTTGATGTTGTTGTTTTACAGAGTTGTCTTTGGATGTCAGGTAGTTTTTCACCTAAAAATATGTTAAACTTAAATTACTGAAACCAATTTGATCTCTGCAACAGCTATACTTGCACTTGAATGGTAAAGATAACATTACTTCTAAGTTGCAAAATACAATGATGACCAATTGCAAAATAATTCAAACTAATGGTATCAGTGTACACGTTTAGCAGCTGATTAAGATCAATTTAATACCTGCAAGCCTGCTGCTATTCGGGCGACCTGACTTTGGTTAGGATCAGCAAGAACTTGACACAAACCAACCAAAAATTCTGCCAAATTTGAATTTGCTGCTTGTTCCAAGTAACTTAATGCATCAGTAAGTTCCTTCTGATCTATAAACATACAAAATTTATATTTACCACATATATATTTTTAAGTTACCGTCACTTACTTGTAGAAACAGTTTGTTCCAAAATCTGCACTAAAGACATCTTGTCTTTTTTGCTACCAATGCTTAAATTTTCTTTAAAAAAAGGAAGCAAATAACAAAGTGGTTAACTGTTAAAACGATACACACAAAATTATGTGAAAAACATTATTTACGAATCGTGATTCTTGGAAAAAAGTATGTTAATAAATTGTAAGTTTGATATCAAGTTAAAAACGGACGTTTTTCTAGAGAGCTGGGAACAATATACACAGTAAACCTGGTCGTTAGGTTACAATAGTTGCAACGACACAACAGCAAGTATCAGCAGTAATATAAGTTTACAAATATTCTCAGAATTTTCTGCTTCATACCCTTTTTTAGGAACAACTTCCTACAGAGATAATTGTTGAAGACCTTCGAAAAAGAAACCCATGCGGAAGGATTTGTCGAAATCCAATGATGTGTGCGTAAAGCGGTAAAATGTCAAAATAATTTCAAATGTAACAAGCTTTGCGATACGTACAACATTGGTGTAATCTGTGCCAAACCGTACATTGAAAAGTTGCAACAACAAATAGTTGATCTTGTCATTCTCAAACACATGCCTCCAAAGGTTTTGCCTCACTTTAATGATCACAAAAAAAAATTTTTTTTACGCAGGGTTTTGTTGGGTTTGTCATCGCAAATTAAGCGAGCCGCTATTTTGCCGTAGGCATTCTTAAAAATTATTTCCGTAATCTAAGAAAGTGCTCGGATTCACACAGTTTTTTTTTATCAACCGATACGTGCAAAACGATGCACGTCTATCATATTATACAATCGTTCAATGGGTCAGGTGATATATAAAGCTGCACGACTGGGCAATTAAGGCGTCAACCGCAACATTGCGACCTGTGGTGAGCCATAGTCAGAGGTCGCACCTTTACACGGAAATGGCGCATTTTGTTGCATAACGTCTGCCAAAAATGATCTCCCGTACCTGTGACATTCTGTTTTAAAAAATATTGGGCCTGATTGCAACTTTGTGCCAATGTATTTGTAGCTTCCACATTGCAGACCACAGGCCTCTTTTAGATGATTTCATCACAACATATTTTGGTTTAACCTAGCTGGTTTTCGAGTCCATCTAAAATTGTATTTTATCGCTTTTAATTGTTTAACCAACTTTCATTCATTAACGCATGCACTCTTTAATTCGCCTTGTCACGATACTCGTGCGTTATTAATCTGATAAGCCCGCTCTCGCACCTGGGAGAAATTTATCTTGATCAGCTTCTAGTGACCGGAATTTTCCGCTGACCAAAACCTTATGATTCTTTGTTATCTACATTTGTTTTATGACATTTTTACCCGGTCAACACGTCTGAAATTGAGTCTATATAATTGATCGCTTGGGCTGTAAAGCCAGACAGTTTCTGAACCGTAACATCGAAATTTGTACTGCCTCATTACACATCATTGGATTTACTGCTTTACTAATTTTAATACAATCCAGTAATTCTTAATTGCACAGTGTTGGAGTCTCTATGGAGTCATAGTTAGGTTTTGTGTTATCACTGAGTGAACATAACATAAATCCTACAACGGTCATTATATTTGTGCTTTAAATGAAACAATTCAAGAACAAACAAACAACATTTCAATATTCGGTCCATTTTTGCAATGACAATATTGTTCGAAAAAATGCTTATTTATTTTCTTGTTAACAGCGCATAAATATATCTAATAAAAACATGATAGAATACCAATCATTTTTAACCATTGTTTTTATTATTTTGTGGGCAATTTGTGCTGTGTGGGGCCGGATTTAGTGTAAACGTTGCGATGCGAGGGCTTCAAAAATATTTGCAACTGTTCGTGAATTTAAATGTTACTAAAGGTATTTGTCTTTAACTGTTGTTCTTGTAAAGCAAAATGACTTTGAAAATCAAATTTCAGTTGTATTTGGTATGAGTCCAACGTACGCACCAATTAAATAATTTATTTTTTATTTTAAAGCGGAATTTGTATTTAAAAACCAGCATGATAAGAAACTTATTTTTTATCCTGCTTGTTAACATTGTAACCCAACCATGGCTTTCAAAGGGACAGACAACTTGTGTGTGTGATCTGACCTCACCATCATGTGATGTTAACTGCTGCTGTGACCCAGATTGTATTGTCAATGGAAATGATACTCTAACGTTTAGTACTTGTCTTGACACTGGCGCACCCACAAATACACTACAATGTGTTTATGACCAGGTGGTATTTGTAAACAATTTACCAATTACAACACAAGTCAACCAAGATGGATTGTTTTGCATTCAAAGAGATTCATTTTCTGAAAGAAATTTTTACATTCAACCAGCTTGTCTTGCAGCAGACACTTGTTTTAACCAGGTGTCAAATGCCTTTACATTTCAACAAACTCCACCACCAGCTCTAGTGTTCGAGTCTTTTTACAGATCTGGTGATCCAATATATGTTGTTTATTCAACTGGAGAGACTGGTTTCCTCAATGTGCCCATGAGTGGATTGTCCAACAGATGCCAGTACAGTCCCATCAAATACTTGATGTCAACAGATACCTCATGTACATGGTCTGGTACAAATTCAACTTCCATTTGTTCAGAAAATCCAGCTTTGCAGTGTGTGAATTTTACGAGCTCATTTAAAGTTGCACCATCTCCAGCCATTTTCCAGGAAGCTGTTAACTTGTCCAACCCTTTTGATCATTCAGGTCTGATAACTATAACTTCATTAAGTAACTGTTCAAATTCTGTCACTTGCAGTCAGCTGGTTTCTCCAGTTATTCTTACATTCAACACAAGTGGAACAAATGGAATATTGTCAGTTGCAGCAACACAGACTCAAGAAATTAACCCTGGTTCAACACTTTTTGCTCAAAGCTACATTGTCGAGTTTGTTGACAGTAACACTGTGTTACCTTTGGAACAAAAAAGCGGCAATCCTGGGTATTTGGTTGGTTTTCCCCTTATATCTGTAAAAAGCAACAATACATTAGCTGATGTTGTTGCCAATGCAAACCCAAATGTTGGAATTACTGTTATGCAGCCTAGTACAGCCGGTTGTGCAAATGTAGGTGACACGCCAATACTTTTTGGCAAAGATGTTCATGTGGGATGTAGATTAGAATTTAATAATTCTATTGACTGTCAAGTTTTGCAACAAGAAATATACTCAGCTCTTGACCGCAGTAATTTTATTTTAGGGCATTTGTTTGTTGGTTCATTTGGTAACAGTAGTAGAACCAACCTTGATCCATCACAATGGACAGAAATATTAAAACCCACACAAACGGTTCCTCCTTCTGCAACCATTTCCTGCACAAACCTGGTCACTGGTGGACAGTTTCAGTTTCTTTATGCAAACAATGGTGACATTGCTAACCCACAACCACAAATAATTGGAGCAAGTTACACATACAACAACCCTCAAAGTTTAGAGTTGGTTTGTTTCAATCCAACTTGCTCAAACACTCAGTTTGTGGAAGTATCAATGTCGGTGTCCTTTGCTGATGTCTCTGAAACTCCAGTGTCTGTCCTTCAAGCCCCACCATCGGTCCAGCTTACCTTACCCAGTGATTTCTTTTTTCCTTTTAAAAGTAGTGCTAAAATTCCATCCACAAATATGTTGTGGCAAATTGTATTTGTTTTCTTGTCTTGTTTATTGAGCTGTAGTTAGTTCAGTAGTATTTGTCAAAAAAGTCTATGAAAGTGACCTTGTACAAATATTATTTTTTCTATGATAGTGATATATGTGTTTGCTCTTTTTCGCTACTTAATATATTTTTGTACTTTGCATTTTTATTACATAAGGTAGAGAAGACACAATGATAAAACCAAACAAATTGAAGAAAATTGTCACAAAAACAGTTTTGCGAAATTGTGACAAGTTTGTCCCAAGGTATAGGACAATAGTAAAAACCGAGACAGACTTGAAAAACAACTAGAAAATTTTTGCCCATGAAAAAGATGGAATCAAAACAACATGTTTTTTTTTTAAATAAGATTAGAAATGCAAAATTCACAAAAACTGTCATCAGGTGCAATTTATACTGCAGTTGAATTCACAATTTATATATAAGGATTAGTTTAGTTTGGTGCAACCTAAGTTGCCTAAAACCTGTCCAAAACGAAAAAAGCTGTTTTAATTACAAACTTAGAATTATAATAACTAAGATTATCTGCACAGCCAATGAGATATTATATTGTTTAGTTGTTGGAAGTAGGGTATATTTTTTCGTATATCTTGTCACGGGACATGTAAGGGGTCTATAAGAGAGACAAATGTGATTTGTAAGTATTGCTTATCTGGCAAAAATTAACTGGAATTTAACAAACCATTGTTTGCCTGCCATACAGGTTATAATATAGCTTTGAAGAAGTCTCGTAGACAAAATGACAGTAGATTTAACACTTTGTTTGCCAGGAGAGCAGAACTTTATATGCCATATAGCAACGGCCGTACAAGATAAATATTACTTAACCCTTTTCCCATGTTACAACAACACAAATATTTGGCACAATATTGAAAAAACATTCTACAGTACTCTGCATTTCTCATTTTGTTTTCCTTAGTGGGACCAGCAAGTTAAGATTTCTGAATATTTCAGGAAAAACTCTCAGATCAAGTTTCTTCTTTGATTATTAAGTCATCTTCCTGCTCTTTTTCATCAGAATCTTCCTCCTCACTTTGTGGTTCCTGAAAATAAAGAAGTTAATCTTCCCTAAATACAAGTCTTCCAACAATACTGTTGGGCAGAATCATTTA
Organism: Ascidia mentula; assembly: GCF_947561715.1. Lineage (NCBI taxonomy): Eukaryota > Metazoa > Chordata > Ascidiacea > Phlebobranchia > Ascidiidae > Ascidia > Ascidia mentula. The sequence goes on along the minus strand of NC_138574.1, from coordinate 5,899,903 downwards.
CTCTGCAATTGAAATATATCAAATGTTAAGTTTCCACCTGTGTCACACACACCAAGTGGCATTAAAAAACATGGATTTCAAAAGAAAATATAAAAGTTGTATTGAAAAAATCATATCAGATTCTAACATACACTTGGAGGTTCACTGCCATCCTCAGATTCTTTTTCCCCTTTGTCACTTGAAGTGTTTTGTTGGTTTACCGTGTCAAGTTCATTTTGTTTTTGCACAAACGATTCAAGGACGTCATTAATTGCACTTTCACCAACTTTTCTGCAATAAAAATATTTTATAAATTCATTGTTAAACTTTTTTGTCTGGAGCATTTAGGCCTTCTGAAATGTTTGCTAGCCGATGTTATATTAAGTTCTGCCAGAAGTAAATTTACTTCTTGGAAATGCTTTGCAGAAAACCAACCTGGCCCAAAGACCCAAAAAGGGTATAAGATTATCAACATCATCTTTTTCATAGGAAAAAAAACAGAAATATAAATTTAAGTAACCTGGCATTTTCAGTTTCTGCCTCAATTAAACATTTTTATATATTTGTATTTTCACCTTAAACTATTGTACTGATGCTGTCATGCCTTATATAAGTTGTTTAAATACTGGCACATAAAGATATTTGTTTTACCACCAAGCAACAGAGGCAGATTCAGGATTATAGTTAAATATTTTAAAGCAGCAAAAGATGCACAAACTGATTTTCTTCAAGTTGCTTTTTCAAATCAGGATGTTCATCAGCAGGATCTTCCATTGCCTTTTTCTGATCAATTAAATAACTGCCGAAGTTATAAATAAAGTCATAATGACGACGTTCCTGCAAGACAATAAACAACATCTATAATTTTTTTCTTGATAAATTCAATGAAATGGGAGCAGTTGCAAATTGCTAATTTTAAAGAGGTTCGGTCACAATGAACTAATACAATGTTTAATAACTGGTTCGCAAATCAATGCCACCACTCACGACAAAACATCAGTAAGCAACACATGACAGTTGGGCAGAATTAGTTTAAAACCATTTATTCCACAAGATTTAAAAACAAGTCACAACTTTTCCCACTTGCAATTTTTTTCCAACTTCTTTAAACAACTCCTCAGATAGCTTTTTAATCTCAGTTGATTGTAGAAAGAGGTTGGACTGTTTGCTTGCTCTTTTTACAAGAAACATAATCTCGTAAAAGTCCGGAAACTTTTCTGCTCTAAAATACAAATGAAAAAAATATCAACTTGGGTTAATCATTGTGGAGGATCAGTGCAAAACAAAATTATAATCAATTTTACAATGTACATGGCTACACAGTAATAAATATAAAAAAAATGTTACTGGAACGATTAAGGAAATAAATCATTTTTTGTATGCTATGTGCGATTTCAAACGCAAGTAATAATAATTATTAAACTAGCAACAATTAATTTACCGGAATGACGTTCTCTACCGTGCTGGTAAGAGTCACCACTGTGGCTACTTCAGACTTACTTGTTAACATATTTCTCTACCTTTTTGTTCACCTCTGGATATCTTGTAGATGTGACAGAAATTTTACTCTCGTTTAAACGACCAGTTTTAAGTGAAACTTTTTTGAGTTGGCAAATTCTCTCATAAACCTGAATACAAATTTAGATCAGCTATATGACTAAGATGTAGTATCAGACTTTCTTTATGTAAAAACCTTTTTGATGGTAGAAAATTGGTTTCAATAAAAAATACTGTAGATGCCAATAATTAGGCAAAATATGTATATCTATGAAAACAAAGATCTTTCTCCTGAGTCCTGACAAAAGTTTTCCATGCCCAAATTAACATAAAAGTTTACTGTTCTAACGAAGATATGAAAAATCATTCAGTTGCAGAAACTTCAATAGGATTGCTTCACACTATATGTGTTTTAACAACTGAAAATAAATACATTAATGCAAATATTAATAATTTCACTTACTTTCATAAATCTTTTCTTCAACTTATCCTCCACTACATAAGTTGAGTCTTCTTCATCCATTTCATCTAATGACAACTCATGAGCTTGCAGTCTTTTAATTTCTTTAGATATCTAAGGCAACAGAACACAGAATCAATAAAACTATATATATATACATTGTTGCGGCCAGTATATTTATCATGTCAATTCTTTGTCATATTGCATTGCCAAAGTAAAAAGAAAGTTAACTAACATTTTGCAACAATTCTTCCAATCTTTTAATACGATCGTCTAATTTGTTTGACGACACTTTGGTACTATTGCTTGGGTTTTCACTCTCCCCATGCATTTTATCCTTGGAATGTTTGACACTGGCCTCAGATATGTTAGTTTGCTTCTCTAAAAAATATAATCTTCTGTCCATTCTTGTGAGGTAAAACCATAAACAAGGATTTTGCATGTTACTACTGGAAAAATAAATAAACTACATATTTTTTAATTTACCAGGAAAGACTTTGGTGAGTTTTACCCTCTTTGGATTTGTGTCATCCAACTGGGGGCCATCTTTCTTTTGTATTTCTTTCCTTTAAAATTATAAAAACACAAAACCTGTGTGACAGCAATAGTAATGAACAATTGTTTACCTCTTTCCATTATGTCGCTTCAGTTGTGTATAAATATCATTAACAATCACATATATGTTTGCATTTGTCGTTGCTTTAGCAAGCGCCCTGTATGCATTAAAATGTATATGGAAATATTTTACAATGAAAACTAAGACATACAAAAACACCTCAGCAGCATGTCTCTGTACTCATGTGAACTTTTAAAATCATCTGTAGCATTACCATGCTCTTTTTTCAGAGAAGATAGAATCTTGGTTGGACTGAGTTCCCTTTTCTGATCTAGAAGTGGTTCGCATTGGAAAAGAAACTAGAAATTCAAACAAGGTTATTATGGAGTACATGTGCAGATACCAATGTTCAAAGACTGAAGAACTTACACAACATTGAAACCTCCACATAAACTGCAAATTATGCTGTCAATGTAGCGATAAGGAGTAAGCTTAAGATTGCGTTGTTTGGTTAAAAAATATTTAGCTTTATTAAAGATTCCAGTACTTTTAACTCTATTGCTTCACTATTAAAGTCAAGTTTAATGGCAAACATTGCACATAACTTTTCGTGAACACATTAAAACACCAACAAGTTATCTTTATTTTTGCATATCTAGCTGGTGTACTGCTTGTGACACACATATATTAAAAAAAACTGAATCACATACAATTTCAACTATATTTCATCACATTAGGTTTGCAGGCTTGGCAGCCCAGGCATTACAGCCTAGCTGGATCAGCCACTTTTTTCTGACAAGTCGGAGCAAGATTTGAAAAATCAAGCTCCCGGTGAGGTTTGAACTCACGACCCTGGGCTAACCATGTCCAATGCTCTACGAACTGAGCTACAGGAGCTCAGTGGTTTCAAGGGGTATATTGTGGTCAAGGTACCGCACAACTTGCCAGGCAACCTTCACATATACGTAGGGGATCTCTACTACCGTATCAGATAAAGCAGTAAAATATTTCATCACATAGTCAATTAAAACTTACCCTATCAAACAAGCTTTTTTGTGACTCCGGCATAAGACTATCACCATCATTTTCCTTCCCACAACTTTTTGTTGCTGTGGCTGCATTAGGTTGAAGCTTTTCTAGATTCAACAAGCTTTCACTTTCGATTGAAACATCACTTTCATTGTTTTCACTGCAGTCAACTTCATTATTTTCTTTCTTTTGTGCATGTGAGGATTTTAAATCAGGTACAGCTTTTACCTCATCATCACTATCTGATGAAATAGTGATTATTTCAGCCATGATGTACCTGTAAGTACAGTTCGCTATCATGAACGATTTTGTTATTCAAACTGCATTTGGGAGATTACATAGTAGCCTTTTCGACAATAATATGTATATATCATTCCAACGTCAAAAAAACACTGGCAGATAAACCTTCTTAGCGAACTTTAAAATCGGATAACTTTGCCGCTTTACCTTGCTTCACTTGATTTCAACGTTTAATAAACATTCGTCTCACCCAAAACGGCAACAACATCCTTCTTATATTTGTGCAAGTCGAAAATGTGCAAAACCGCATCACTCACACAAAATGCAGTGCAAAAAACTTTCACAAAAGAGTTGCAAAATAAAACATAAGGGCAAAAAAATGGTTCATCATCGCGTCCTTTAATCTCATTTAATGATTCAATTTATTTTATCATTTTATTTGTGAAAGTATCTGAAGTATTATTTTATTGTATGTCGTCTTCTTTCATTTCGACATGCATTTGTGTTTGAATCACGCGTAAGTTTATGCAATTGTATTGCCCAAACGGCTTCAAATTATAACGATGCCGATCACCACGATTCGTCAAGAGGTCACTTTGTTGCAATTTCGTATTGTGTCGATACGCGCGTATATTGTTCATGTTTAGTTTGGTGTAGTTGCAATTTTTTCTGCTAAGCCCAATTGATTTTACAAAAAGTCAACAATTTTGCTGCTATAAGAATTTATTCTCATCATTAAAAGGAGTTTCTGTTGGCTGATGACAGAAACACTATATCTTTGCAGTGGGAATGGAGACCTCACGTAAAGTTGGGCTAAAATGCATTTGTTTAGATAGGAGTTCTCAAATAAAACAAGTGTAGTGCATGCTGCAGCGATTAACTCTTTTTGGGGGAAATTCAACTTTTATAGTCATACAAAGCAAAATTTTCGAGAATATGATTACCAAACATTAAAAACAAAAATCAAGTTTTCGGCGAAGAAAATGTTCGTAACGGCAACTATCGCTTCTGGCATACTCGGCTTTGGTGTGCGCTTTTACTGCCGTTTGTGTTGAAAATTGCAGCATAAAAAACCAAAGGCATTAAACCAAATTATAAGTGTGTCTCCTAATCATATTGGTCAGTTAAGCAAAAGATACATATGGTCCTGCAAATGATACGAATATTTGCGAATTACCTAACCTAGTTGATTGTACATGCACCATACCAACAAAAAAATAAGCAGATAAGCTCTCAAAAGTGTCCCTCTGCTGTCCATTTCCAAACGAACAAGACCTAATCGTCGCAGTAAAACCGCACATCAAAGTCAAAGTCAGCTGCCAGACTCAGACACACAAGTTGCCGTTGATTTCAGATGGTTTTTTCGTCTAAACGCAAATATACGTTTATATATTCCACGACAATTTATTATTTCCCTAAACTTTTTCCAAGAAAGGTTTTATTACAGCAGCTTTACACGCGTTTTGTTAAACCCAATTAAACCACTGCATTTTCAGCTATTTTTGTATCTGCAGCATTGTATAGATGACACGAATTCGGAATTATGAAAAGTTTTGTCGACTTCAAAAATATCCTCCAGTCTGTTCAATATATATTAAATTATTCAGTACAAACCGCACTCCAGAATTTTAGCCGGGAGCCACATGAGAACAGAAAATTTCGTGAAACAAGCCAATAGGTCAGCCGACCTTCGAAACTCATTTCGCCAGCATCAGAGAGACAATTTATAGAGTACCAACTAGCAGCTAACGTGCACAATCACCCACATTCTACCGATTTACCTGCCAACAATAACTGAGAGAAAGGAAACCACATGGCAGAGGGAGGATTATTGGGAGGTTGTTACGTCACAATATGAAGGAATGAAGAAAATGAAAAGTAACTTCAAGCTGCTCTGCAGTGTTGCCAGTTGGGCGCTTTTTGCGCCCAGTTGGGCGTGTTGTCTTGGGTATTTGTGCGTTTTTGTTGCTCCTTGTGCTTTGGGCGTGTTTTGGGAATTTATAAATTAATTCATTAATTATGTAACAAAACGACGTTTCAGCCTTTTTTCAAACACCACAAACTCGCCACACAACGAAATATGACGTCATATTCCTATTGCAATGATGACTGTGATTAAATAATGAGGGTTACGCAGTCTTGTGTCCTTATGCTCACGGTTTTAGTCTTTCGTTTGAGTGTTTCTTTTGAGATAAATGCAGCAAACCATAGGCATAAAATGACCATGGGTGGTAATGACCAGATCTGCTGCTTCGGCATCGCAGCAAGGATTTTTCACGAGGGACCTATAGTCATTCCAAACGCAAAACCTCATGATCAATTAAACTTATTAACTTCTGATAAAAGGGTTTGTTCAGTGTTTGTTTGAAGTTTTGTTGGGCCATAGGAAAATTGTGACAAATGACCTCAATTGCTGTCAGGATTCATGTACGAAGGTTGAATGCCCCAAGCAAATACTGGCGAATTAAGCGCATGCATAACAACACTATTTTATGCAAAACGGAAATGCGAAAGGTTTCTTTGCAAGATCGACCCAAAAGCCCAAAAAGGCCCTAGTCTGAACAGAGACAGAAAAATGTGCTATACGTATTGGGAGGGGAAATGTTCCATGTAGAACAGATATGGGCAAACGCCGCATTTTTCAATGTAGTTTAACGCACTACTTTCCTTTTTTGGTTACAATTAGGTAAGTTCATGAAACACATTAGAGCAGTGATTCCCAACCTTGTAGTGATTGCGTACCACTTGGAGGTAAAACAATTTAGACGCGTACCACCGAGTTGAGTGTTACAAAGTAACTAGGGCAGCAGTGCTTTTCAACCTTTTTACAGACTGTCCGCACTTTTTTGTGGCACGAAAGTTTCATCTGCACAACTGGCCAAGCATCAACATTTTTTAATTTTTGAAAAAAAATTTAAAAACTCCCAGTAAAGGAACAATGAAAAACAACAGACAAGAAATAACAAAATATTTTAAAAACGTTTTGAAAAAAGGAACACACATCGACATTTATTTATTTATTTATTCAAAATGTTTAATCAAATCAATGACTATATAGCCTGCTGCTGAATACTTGTTGCTATTTCAGTCCATTTTGGGACAAATGTCTTTCTCCAATGCTTCGCTCATTAAGTCATCTAGTGTCCCACCAAGTAGGCAACTCCTCTTTTTGTTTTTAATATCCACCAGAGCACTAAATCCCTTTTTGGCTAAATAAGTGAATGGATTTATTACAAGAACCTCGAGCGCTAATTTTGCCAGTTTGTCGTAAGGGGTGTCGAGTGCTTTTTTCAAAAATTCAGCGTGTTTTCCTGATTAAAGAACATGCTTTTGACATAGGTCACTCTTTAGATTTTTCCCCAAGGCCAAGGAGCTTGCTTTTCGCCAAACGGATTCAAAATCCACAGTTTTGATTGCAGTTCTAGGGGATGAAGTAACAAACATTTTCAGATTACTTTAAGTTCGAAATATATTCTTAATTTACGGAAAGGTGCTCGCGTACCACTTGGAATGCCGTCGCGTACCACCGGTTGGGAAACACTGCAATAGAGATTAATGTTTGTATGTTGCGATGCTGGCTGACACAAATCGGAAGCAGCGTGCCTATTTTCCCATGTCGATGATAACTCTGGTGTATCTACTAGGTGTGACGTGGTTCTTTAGCATTTATAGCTGTTCGTCTCCAACAAAAAAGGGCACAAATCCTGACGATTAATAATATCCTCCAAAATCGGGCAAGCTTTTGAATTAAATCAATCAAAACGCATTTTTTGGTCCAGACTGACGATGGTAAAACCCTGACAATTTTGGTCAGTGTAAGTTGTATCGGTTGTGGCTTGTAAATAATACACGGCTTGGCAACGCGACCACCGCCAAGTTAAGCATGACCCGCCACCGTGCCGATGAATTTTGACATTTAATATCGATTCTGTAGGCCTATTCTTTGGCAAATCTTAGCTCAGAAAAGCAACTTGAGCAACCTTGCTACACATGGCAACTTTCAACTAACCGCAAACTACTGCTGTTGATGTGGCGAAGGAGGAAATAAAGTTTCACCCAAAGGGATTTTATTATGTGATAGGAGGCATTATGACCGCCTCTATGTAAAATATGGCATCAAAACCTCTCGAGGATAAAGCAAGAGCACGCGAAAACAGTGTAGATTTAAGCACGCGATTCAACTTCTGCTTTTTGTGGTTGTGCATGTAGCACGCATGTTTCCCAACTTAATTCTTCACTCATTTGGAGCACAGACGAGCCGAAAGATGCAGACGGAGTTAGGCTTTTCCGACAGAACTCCCACAGTCTTCTGCTACCCAACTATAGTCTCCTACACTTAACTAACCAACTTTCACGCGGTAGAAGTTACTTGCTCATTCACTATCGCACTTGGAACAATTTGAAGTTACGGCATTGATATTGCAATGTAACTTTCAATTAAATAATAAGGTTGCTCACAGAGTCCAAATTCGGTAGTCCACAGCAAGAACACGCATACCCGGCCGAATTATTGAAAAGCTGCATGCAAAGTAATCAATTTTCCCTTGTTTATTCCAGATGCAAACCATTTTTTGCACTGTTGCTTCAGAGCAAACAAATTGAAGGTTTACCAAGATTTTATTTCGATATTATTGCTGTATCTTGTTGTACATCACTTTAGTGTCAGTATCCCAACTCATAAAAGGTGGTGGCTACTATTAACTATATCCAAACATAGTTTACACCAATGGTTAGTTGTATATTATGATCAGCATTGGCTGCGTTCTCCCAATTCGTAACACAAAGTTGCATTCCCGATATATAGCACTTATTTGTGAATATAATGTTGTGCCTACGCGACAAGTTCATACAAAACTTTTAATAAGTTGCGAGAACAACAAGCGATATATCGTCTGTCTCCGAAACCAAATGCCATGAAGAAATGAACCTAGTTTTTCTGAAAGCAAGATTACAATACATGTCAATACCAGAGTTAAATTTGGCTTTTAAGATAGAGATGTTGTTGAAGGCATAAGAAACTAATGAAATCCAAATACCAGCTGTTTCTGAAAATTTGTTTACATTTAGATAAAAAAAGTTGGTCATATATTTTGAACAGGAATATTCACTTTACAGATGTGGCACTATATGTCGATTGTGTTTGTGCAGCACCAAGTGTGTCACGCCACAAACAAAATTGTTTTTGCCATTTTTCTGGACTCATGACTTGTCATGAGGGTGTCTGGATGTCACGTATCAAAGCTGATATCATCATCATCATATTTAACAAGTGACCTTGAATCCTTTCCCGCAGATCCCTTATCCCCACGGTCAGCTGCAGAATAAAAAGGCAATTGTGTTCCTTCAACTTGTATACAAATTAAAATGAACATGTTCAAAACATATTTGTAACAAAACAGGCAAAACTACTAAATAAATGTTTTCAAAAAGAGTTATTTTTTACATGGTGTTTAATATTTACATACCCAATACATCATGCAAAAAAAAACTTTTTTAGGTGCAAAAAAATTGTATGACTGACCTAATCCTGACCATACTGCAGTTGTCACAACAGAACCAAGCATTGGTTGTCTTCGAGCTAGTGACACTTTTAATCGACAGTCGTCTACCAATGTATCGTCCATTTCTTTTATTGCTTCATCAGCAGATTCAAAAGTATCAAATGTTACAAATCCTGAACTAAAAATAAATTTTTCATGTTATAATATGTTACAAAGAACCTGATAGGACACAAGGAAATACCTTTTCGCTTGCTCTATTTTCACATCAACAACATTTCCAAATTTTGAAAAATGCTCTTGAATCATTTTTTCCGACACAACATATCCATACACATAAACAGTGTTTCCTAAAAAGTATTTGTATTTAAATATACTTGCACTGTAGTTGATTTTTTGTCTAAAAGCTGCGAATTCCCTTTATTATGGAAATTCCTGATGCTGCCAGGCATATTGCAATTAAAAATGTACTGATCTTCTGGCATAAACGTACTGTATTTTACGACGTTTCGTCTGCCATGCGGCGAGACTTTATCAGGTATATTGTATCCCTTTATTATCTTGGTCAAGGATATTCAACCCTAGTTCATTTGGCTTTAATGTATGTTATTTGCATGTAAAGAGTTATAATTAGGTTACGGTCAATAATATTTACATCATTCTAGCGTAAAAGCAAGCTATTTTTACATTGCTTTTATAATAGATTATTTTTTATACACGTTTGTTTGAAAATGGCTCGTCTTTGGTGATTTAAATGAAAAAAATTGTGACAAAGGTATAAAATTGTGATAATTTTAAACCTCTTTTTAGTTGTTTCTTTTCAAAACGACGTTCTCTGCGCTGAAATTTTCTATTTTGTTGGTGATCTTCAGATGGCTTTACATCAGACTTGCTTTGAAATTCATCATTTGAATCAGACTTAACACAAACAAAAAAAAACATATCTTCAGGGAAAAAACATCAAATAAAACACAGCATTTTACAATAAACTATTATTTTACATGAATTTGTTTTCATTGCATGTAACACAACCCCTTAACTACCTTATTAGACGTTATTTTGTATTCCAGGCTCTCATCTTCTGTACTGTTACTATCACCACCAAGTGACTGAAACATCGGCTTTCGTCGTGGAGTTGAATCCTTTTGTAAATATGAAAACAATTTTAAATTAATTATCTTCCCAAGTATTTCATTGAAAATTTACCATCATTTTGCGCTTGAGGTTTGAGGACCTTTTAAAACATGTCTTTTTCTCCACTTTTAATTCAATCGCACCAGACTTTAATAATTTCTTTGCTGCCTCTGTGTTTGCAGCTGCATCAACTGACTTTATTTTCTTGACATTGTAGTTTGGGCCACCAGATGAAAACTCTGTGGTTCTTATCGTTGGAGTAATGTTGGCCTTCAGAAAGAGAACATACACAACTTTATAAATACTCTGTAAGAACATTTAAACCACAAACAAGAGAGCAGTTTAAAAATTATTCACTTTGTTTCTTATTTAAAGCGGAATGTTTTATAAAAGTTGTTTAATGAAATACAGCCCAAAGTAACTTTGTCCTGGCATGCTAAAAACCCACAGTACATCTGCAAAATCCCAATTTTATAGTGGTCAGTCAAAAGTGTTCAAATCCAACGCAACAACTTTATCTAGTTCACTATTTAAGTTTAAATAAAGAACACATAAATACTTGTATCATGGCTTTCTTCTGTTTAGCGTTTGGAGGCCCATTTTCAGAAACCGATGCTTGTTCTTGCTTTCGTTTCAGGGTAAGTTGCTTTAATTCCTTTTTCTAGACAAATAGTAAATTTTGAAAACTTTTGTTTGGTATAGGCTACATTATATACCCGGTTACATAACACAATGTTTTTAACATTGTTAAACAAAATGACAGCTTCATTTTTGTCACAGAAAGAATTAAAGAAAAAAATTATTTACCTATATAATACACATAACCGAGTGTACAAAACTCTAAAACAATATTTACCAAATTCTTTAAAGTTTGAAACTGTTTCTTAAGAAAGTGTTCTTCTTCTGTCAGTTTTGACGACAACACCATTATGAAACTTTAAATACCTAAATAGTTATTTCGCTACATTAAGTCAATATTTTATGCACTGTTAATTTTTATATGGCCTAGCAAAAGTATACCACTTTCATACATTCATATTTTAAAGATTGGGAAATTACTGACAATGCATTCGGTAATACCAAGTTTAGTGTAAGCCAATTACATGGTGATAGATAAACCTTTATTGTAGCTGTGTCACTCTGTATTAATTTTGGATCTTACGGGTAGGACCGGGACTGGTTGGTAAAGAAATCAATTCGATTGTCAGTTCTCAAAAATTTGCCATTCTAATGGTATGTAAAAAAATCGTGAAGTCATGCTTTTTCCCAGTCCGTGTAACGTGGACACGTCAGCAAACCACACAGCATTTATTAATTACAAATTTTGCAGCCTTGCAACGCAAGCCTTGTACTTTATGACGATACAGTCCCAAATCAGCTGTTACGTCACGCGCGGTCACATGATCTGGCCAAACCCACGTGATCATGTGTTTTGATAGTTAGTCAGGCTGCAAACAGAAAGAACACCACGTAGCTGACATATGCTAGTGCAACAAGAGGAACTAGTTTTTTTTACCAGTCGGGAATTTTTGTTTTAGATTTTTTTTGCCGGGTTATTGCAACAGGTTGTTTAATGGCGTAAGATTCACTTGTGATTAGTTATCTGCTCAGTGAAACATGTTTCGGATACGTGAAGTAGAGGCTTAAGAGGCAGAAAAGCCCTCGAAACGGAATTGTAACTTTCTGTTAGCGCTTGTTTGTTGTCTTTATTTTAACCTGTGCCTTACTATACTTGTGAATAATTACTGTGTAAGTTATGTAAATTGCTGTTTACTGTGTATTTATTATTTTATACTATTAGTTATCCACTAAAATTGTCAAAATGGAAGGCACAAAAAATCGAAAAAATGAAGAGGCGGGGAATTATGTACTTGTTGTTGACTACAATGGAGAACCAGACATATTTCAGTTCTCATATGACACATCTTGGTCTGATGTTGCTGTGGTTGTAAGTTTTAAACCAAACAAACTCTAAATAAAACCACAAACCTATACATTGTCTGATATATGTCTTATCACTTAAATTACCTATTTTATGTGTGACAATCATTTTATTTATTCCAGCTACAAGTAAAATATGAATGTGATGAGCTTCCAGCATTTTGCTATACAGATGATGATGATGATGAAATTCACTTCAGTTCACAAGGTTAATGTTTGTTTCAAAATAGCAATTTTTGTTGACATTTCTGATGCTAAAACCCCTCATTATATTTGCTTGCCGCAGCAAACAATTTGGAACACTGTTCATGGTGTTTTTTGTCAAAAGTATTTCTTGGTAAACGAACATACAAAAGCGCAACTTTTGTAAATGTATATATGCCTAATTGTATGAATTTATAAATGTGAACTTAACTGTTGTTCTGTTACAATTGCAGAAGAATTTGAGGTTGCCCTACTGTTATGTAAAAAGAATGATGATGTTCTGCATCTGAAAGTAAAGCCAGCAAGTGCTTCTCAAACAATTCCCACACCACGAATGAGACCATCATCAATTTCCAGTGTAGAGGTAAAAAATAATGTTCATCATACAAAAACAACTATATGCCAAACATTTTTTCTGTAGGTAGTGAACTTTTTATAGTTTTTAAAATTGTGTGTTAAATGTAGGTGAAGGTGAACAATTTTTAAATTGCCATAAATACATTTTAGGATATAATTATGTCTATTGACAGATCTGTGTGTGGATTCACATTTGTAATTTAATATTAATATACGTTTGTGCAATGAATTGTTGGCTCATGCAGGCGTCACAATCACCAATTGGAGTTGGATTGTCATGGGCGTCTTCAGCTGTCAAAAACGCAGTTCATGGAATAGGTCAGGGACTCATCTCTATAACAAGCAATGACAATTCCTTGAGGTAAAAATCATAATGTACATGTTCCTGAAATATTTCGTAAATTAATAGCCTAGGCAGGGCATGGATATTTAAGGTAGAAGCAAGTGGGACAACACAATTTTGGGCTTGTATGCGTTATTGGTGACCCTTCAAACAAGTATTATTTAGAATAAAATGAAGTGAAATAGCATTTCTGCAGTTAGTGCATTGTGCACACACAATTACTTACATATGTGTGCTACCTAATCAACATATTTCTCAACATATACATTTTAGTATGGATGATATGATCTTTAAAACACCCAATGAAGACATGATGCCAAATTCACTTACACCCTCTGTTGCTGAAAATCAACCAACACCCAGTACCAGTGACAGACAAAATACTGTTGGGTCACATGACTCAATGACACATGACCAGTTCATGACAAGCTCTGCAACGATTGTAAAGGAGCCTGTACATGTCTGTGATGAAATAGAGGTTCCAACCAGCTTAGAAGGTAAGAGACAGCTTTTGCTGCTTGGTTAATGATTTCCAACCATCAAATACCACATACTGTCTGACGTCATCTAATTGCTTTTTTGTGTTTGTGGCAACGTTAAAACTACATTAAGGCATAAATAAAACCTTTTTTTGTCAAATGGTTTATGATACAGTTATGTCCAAATAGTGTAATGTGAATATACCCAGCCAGACATTTACTTGTTTTGTCGCTTACATATAACATTGTAAAACAAATCCTTTTTTGTAATTGTCGTTTTACTAAAACAGATGAAGTTTCTGTGAAGACACCATACTCAACACTAACTCCGCCTTCCAAAGATGAAATGCAGAGTGATCCCCATCAAGACGTAATGCACACAATTAAACAGGAAGTTCGACAAATTGTAAACAAAGAAATCTCAGCATTGCGTGAGGAAATTCAGACTCATCTACTTCCACAGATCAGTAAGAAAAAAAATAATATAACTAAATTTTTTTGTACAGGTTTTTAAAACATTTTAAAATTTGCAGAGAAAACTGCAGTGGAACCAAATAGAGCTGAATCCTCCGATGACTCAAAACAACGCTCCCCAAAAGTCATAAAGAGAGAAATAAAGTACGTAATTCAGGTTGTAAGTGTAAAACACACCCAAAAGCCTTTGTTGTGTATTGTTGAAGGGCAACGGGGGTAATGTATTGTGTTGATGGGTGCAGTAGTTGTCTACAGGTAATAAAATCCCTGTGCTGCTAAAAAATAAATATTGCTTTGATAGTTATTGTATATCACACTATATTTAAATTTAACTATGACGAAAAGCCCCGAGAATAAAATAATGATTCTGACACCGTATAGCACTCTGATAATCATAACAAACTCTTGGTAGTCATTATCACCAACAAAAACAATACCCCAGCCGTTACCATTGCGCCTGATTAACTCTGAACCTTATGTGCAGCTATTTTGCCAGTTGCAGAAACTGAGATATAACCAAATGTGTTTTGTTTTGAAGTTTGTAAAATATTCTCACAAGTAGAACAATAAAAATCCTTGTCCAGTTTAGGAAAACCACTTAGAAGATCATTTACAAAAAAATTTTTTAATTTTCTGTTTGCAACAGACAACTTCGCAAAGAAATGAATGAAGCAAAATTGCTAAAACGGCAGAAAAAACAAAAACATTCAGACAAAACATCAGGTGAAGATGCTACAAGTCCTAAAGATTTGACAGAAATGCGTCATGTGAGGTGAGTTTTGCCAATAAACACTTATTTCCAATTCACTGTTCGTACAAAAAACAAGCTTGTGGTATCAGAACATGTGGGTGAAGAAGTATTTTAAAGTTTTGGCAAGGCAATGTTTTCTACAAAGGATTATTGATTTTCGGTAACAGGAAGTATGCGGCGAGCTTCATCTGTGAAAACTTGCTTGATGGAAGTTGTGTTGGAACAAATCAAACATTCACTAAATATTGGGTTCTTAAAAATGATGGAACAAGAACATGGGATCACAAAATTAAGGTAATTCAAAACTGGGGTTGTGCAATGATATCCGTACTATTTTAGAATTGGCAAACATAAATTGTATTTATTTAAACTCTTTTTTTCAGAGTAGATTTTCATTTTAATTTCGGTAACAACGGACCCTAGCATTGTTTCTGAGAACATTTTAAATTTGTCTTTGAGATGTAATTTTATTTGCCTAAAATCATTGTTTTCTAGCTGGAGCTGCTAAAAGAAACCCCAAGTTCTGATGGTTCCTCAGTTGATCCGAGTATTGAGGCTAATGAACCTCAAGTTTCCACATCAATCAACAAAACATGGGGTCCTGAGCAGCAAAAGATTTCTCTCCCAACAGTGAGAAGCCGTGAAACGACTGTGATTGCCATACGTCATGTTGCACCAAACCACGTGTGTAGTTACGTCTCATCATGGAGACTTCACCACAAGGGACAACCATTTGGCCCCAGGTAAAATTTAAAGTTTAGTTATTGGGACATTTCTTTCTTATTTTTGGGCAAGATATGGATTTGGTGAAGTGTGGCAGACAGTACCTACCCACACTTTTATCTTTTAACGGACAAACTATCTGAAGAAAAGATTACCAGGGCTTTCAAAACGTACAAATTTTGTATCAGATAAATTAATTTTAGATATGAACCTACAAAAGAATTGAAGCTTTATGTTAACATTTGCTTTCGAGGTTTGACATGTTTCTGTTTGCTTTTATTTATAGACAGTGTTGGTTTGGCAAACATACCTGTTCGCAGTACAAATTTACATTTTACCTCTAGTCCCTTGGTTTTACCTTTGCTTGAGATGTGGTTTTAGGCATCTGTGATGTCCATAGAAATGTAAAATTGATATTTTTGTGGTAAATAGGGACATGTTGTTGTCCACAGATCTTATGCATAAAATGTTGTTTACTTCCCTTTAGAATATGGTGCAATGTATCGGTGGTGAATCACATGCAAATACCTGTTGTTGAATCACAACCCTGCTCAACTCTGCTAACTACAGATGAAGGTTGGTAGTTTATGTTCCTTAAAATTGTTTGTCTTATGTTTGTTAAATTCCAGATAAAGGTTTTGTAATCTTTGTACATCACTTTTGACATAAAAAAACTGAAAAAAACTTTCCAAGACATTTATTAATTGTTGATACTTTTAATTTGTAGAAACATCATTCATCAAAGAAAAGTCCAATTGGATTCCTCCCCATCGTTCAACATCACAAACTGACAACATCAACCAACCATCACTGCATGATGATGACATTTCAAACATGCTGTCATTTGAAATGACTGATATTGGCAAAAGTAATATCACACTTCTAATAGAATGTTTTTATATTTATTTTCATGTGTTGACTCATACATGTAAAATGGGCATATTGTAAGAGTCTGAATATGACCAACATGGTCCGAAAAATTTTTGTTTAAACTTCTGTTTATTATTCAATCTGTTTTGGTTAATATCCTAACAGTTTAAACAACAATTTTGCAGACTTCCCCCAGCAGCTACCACCTCCAGTAAATACATCATACAGTGAAGTGCAAAGTTCTTCACTGAAATCAAATCCACAGCAAGCAGAAGAAGCTGAACCAAATGAAAATGGTAATTATTTGAAAACATTTCTTTATATGATATTCTTTATCATCGCCACTTGGTTAATCATGATTGCCTAAAACTACATATATATATTGATCAATTATTTATGCTTGGCACCAATTTGTATTCAGAATAAACAAGATTTTTTTGGGATTGCCTGTATTTTATTTTGGTACTTTTCTGTCAATTAGGTGATGCTGCAATGCCGGAAGTTGATTCCCCATTGTCACATGAAGGTGATGCTGAAATAAACAAGGATGAACAACCTGAAGTGAAAAAAGAAGAGGAAAAAGTGATGGAGGAAGTGGAAGAAGAGGAAGAAGAATTTGAATCCATTAAAGATGTCAGCCATATTCTAGAGGTATGCTATTTTCTGTTAAAAACTGCACTTGGATCAAATACACACAGGAAACATTTTGGGCATTTAGCTGTTTTATTTATTTTTAACATATATATATTGTATTAACATGTATGTATGTTTGCTGCAAATATTAAAGTTTAATTTGACAGTTGATTGAAGTAAATCAAGTCCCTCGTCTCTAAGCTCTGCAATATAGCAAAATGTATCTTTGAAATGTATGGTACAAATATAGGATGAAGCTGTAGCTTCTGAGAACAATGAAAAGCGAGATGATGTTGAAGATCGTTTGAGGGATGAAGAGTTTAATTCGTCTTCTTCCTCCAACATGGAAGAGGAAGATAGTGAATGTATGAGTGACTTTGAGGTCATTCCATTACCGGAATGTTTCGACACCACAAGACCCCTGTCAGGGTCAGAAAAAGGAGGTAATTTATTGATTGGTGAAAATGTAAATAAGGTTTAGCTTTATTTGCACCATCTTGTATTATGAACCACATCTGTGTTTTTCAGACCAATCCAACCCGACAAGCTTGACATTGACTGAAAAAATGCCAGAAACATCACAAGATGTTCCTGTTCCTGACAATGAAACACAAGCAGAAGATGAAATCATGGAAATTCGTGAACGCTGTGAAATGATAACTGGGGAGAATGAAGATGAAGGAACAGACATAGCCACTGCTGATATGGAGGTGAAGGAAGTCATTGAATCTTCTGCAAACATGCCAGAAGTTGCACCAGAGGAGCCATCTCAGTCAACTAGTGCACCAACATCCGTCAATATTTCAGAGGTTGTTTCTGTCCCCAAATCTGTCCCACAATCTGTGCTTACCATTGATGAACCATGCGAGGTACCAGAATATTCACAGGGTTATGAGATGCCCCAACAACAAGTGGTGAACCCAGAAGCAGCATGGGTAAGTGAGCCCATAGCCCTCCCACAAGCGGTCCTCAGTGCTGATGAGCCATGGATTCCACCACAGTCAGCATCTGCACCTGCTCAAGAATCCTCATTTGTTTTGCAAAAGGTTACACCAGTGCCTCAGCCCAGGTCATCTGCCCAGAAACATCAAACGGAGGAGATTCCAGAACCCCTTACATCTGACATGATTGGTATGTGAGTGTGTAGTGAATAAATAAATTTTTTTAGCACAGACAAGATACAAAGATAGACATAACATATTTAATAAAAGTAATAAAGTTACAAATTCCCTTTTCATATGGAGCACTTATGGTTTTGCTCATAATTCTGAGGACAAAGATTCTGTCCCATGTTGCAGAAAAAATTATCATCTGGTATTTATTTGTAGAAAAACATGATTAAATAAACACCTCAATGTTCTGTACAATACGGGCTGATATCTTTGTCCTTTTTTATATTGTGTAAAACATTTTGTCAAAACATGCATTGGCACAAAATACCGGAAGGATGGGCACTTGTTTTAACATGATCAAAATACTTTGTATCTTCAGCGTCACCCCAACCACACCAGATGGTTGATTCAGAAAGTTCTGCTGACGACGATGACAATCCTCAAATTCTTTACCCACCAATGCTTGACCATGATGCAAACAATGAGTTCACCCTCGCACCACAAGCACCAGAACCAGCCAGTTTGCCCCACCTTACTGTGCAACACTACAATCCTTCACCTATGGAAGTCCTAATAGAAATGGGTTTCATGGACTTGGACCTAAATGAAAATGTTCTTTCCGCGTGTGAAGGTGATATAAATAGAGCGGTACAATCACTTCTTTCACATCAGATTCCAAACCGCCCCCGTTCCAATGCCCACTCCCACCAAAGGCATTCAAATGGTGGCTTCATAGCTTGAAGATTGTTTTGTTAATGAACGCTTGGCTTGTAACCTCTATTTTATCAGCAAGGACACAATACCAGTTTTACTAACTGTATATGTTGTTTATCAATGATGTATTGTTTTCCCAAAATAATTTGATTTGAAGTTTGTCCTGTTGGGTTTGCACTTCACACTTTATGGAGGTAACAAAACTTGTGTGCAATCCAAAGTTTAGTACTATGTTTACTGAAGTCTTTACCCAATCACCTGTTATGGTTGTACAGCTTTCATGCACACATTGTAGATTAGGTTGTTTGCACTTGGATAAAACATGTGAGATTGATATGTAGTTGTAAACATACTGTGACAGGTTCAATCGAAAACATGTTTTCTTTTGTAAAGTTTCATTCATGTTCTTGCTTTTTTAGTTCTGTGATGCCTGGTGCATATTTTAGCGACGTGTGTAAATAATTTTGTTCGTGGTTATGATATCGTAAATACCTTTTGTTCCTGTTTTTACAGTTGTGTCTTGGGTTTCTTTATCTTTTTGTGTACAATCCTTCATAATTTTAAGTGGACTGATAAATTTCTGCACACGACCAACTTTTGAGGCACAATTATCTTTGTTGTACAAATATTTTTGAATGGATTTCAGTAACATCGTGTTGTTTTGAACTTTTTCAATGTTGGCCAATTCTGTTGAAAATAAACCCTGTACACTTGTACCATTGCTTCATATGGTTTTGCATCTAGGCAATGCTAGGTTTTAGTAAACATGAAACAAGTTTACTATCTGCACAGAAAAACTCGAGCTATGTTTCATGTTGTCACTCCAACATGTTTCAACAGGGGCTGTTTAAGATATGGAAGGTTAAATAATGAAACCACCATTTTTCTTTCTGCAAAATAACACCTTGATGTGATAAAATTTGCCTAGTTTATGCATGTTCCACTTCAGACTTGTAACCTCAGCCCGGCAAAGTGATAAAAACCACTAAAGCATTTTACAAAAGGCCAGATATGGAGGGACAGTTGGTATATTTGTCCATATAATTGCATATAACAAACTACAACTAAAAACCAAAAACATGTACAATAACCGTCATCAAATGTAACTGTTTATATATCAAAACAAACATGAATTTATTTTAATGCACTTAATTTACAACAGTGGAAACACATAAAATTTACTGAAACTACCTGTTTTTCCAACTATTCAGGAAAATGTACTGAAAAATGCCTGTTTTTTTAGATTGCTGGTGAATGTAGTGGTTGTGTTGTTGCAATACAGTTCCAAATAATCACCAGAGATGTGTTTTGGGTACAAAGTAGGTAAAGTAAGTCTACAAATGGCCAGCATGAAGAAAATGTGGAAATTTCAGTTACACTAGTGTATATCTTGAAGACACACAAACAGTACAAAAGGATGTTATAGTGGGAAGCAAAAAAATCTCAGTCACTAAATATACTGCAAAGCAAATGTACAACTTCATCCAATTCATGTATCAGCAATGTATGCAATTTACATTTCACATCATATTTCAGTTATCAAGCACTTCTGATTGACTGCAACAATTGCTTCAGCATGAGGTGAAACGTACGAGTCAATGCACCAATATTATTACCTAATTAGCACTCATCACACAGTTGAAGACAACATCAGCCATTGAAGCAAAGCTTTGAACAGAAAACATGGATTTTAGTTGCTGGCAAAATGTGCTTCAGCTATTTTGAAGAATGAATGATTTGAAGAAAGTGGTAAAGGAACTATGCATAAAAATTACTGAAGAATTCCGTCTTCAACTTTGAAAATGTTGAAGTTTAAATAAAAAAAAGTTGAAGAATGTTTTTAAGCATTGTGGTTTTTCTTCATTAGGGAGACGTCAGCATCTACCATTTCCTTCACAAGCTCATCAAATTTAATTGTTGGTTCCCAACCAATTGTTTTCCTGGCTTTGGCATAATCCCCCAGAAGAAATTCCACCTCTGTTGGACGGTAGTAACGTTCACTTATGGTAACTCTCTTCTCTTTGGTTGATGCATCAACTCCAACCTGGACATATTAACATATCATATAACAGCTATTAACAAGTTTTTAACTACATAATGTAATAATATAATGATAGAAAGGAATAATCAGATTGAAATGTGTACAGTCCATGGAGCAACATAGGGAGCTAATATAAAAATAGGGCATACAGTATATTACCCTGCCATGTTTAACCAAATAATTAGCATATTAGCTATATCATATAAGTTTTAACTCCTGCAAATTTCATTTGGCAAGCTAATAATATTAAAGTATGACATTTGGACTGGTGCTGCTGAGCAATTAAACATGCCTACAGAAACAACAGCAGTGCAACACAACATGAATGCCAAATACAATCAATTTGAAATTCATGTAAACTTCAAACATAATATACAAACCCCCATATAATGGGGATTGATACTAACAGCTTGTTCATGGTACAATTACTTGTTTACGTATTTGACAAGAAGAATTGCACAAAACGTGAATACAGCTGACAACGTTGGAAATACCCTAGGTCAAAATGTGAACCCTAATGTCTGTATAAGCTATGTGAATGTATTGTTGCTCAATATCTACAATTATGTTTTTTGTGTTTGAATTTGTTACAATCTCTGATTTGATCTATTTTGATACATTTACTTATAACTGACTTTGTTCAATGGCATGCACCAAACTTGTCATTTCTAGGATATTGGCAGCTTGGTCTAAAAAATTTGTCATGCAATAAACTGTATTATATATGGCATATACAATGTATTGGCATATCACTTTGTTTGCATGTTAGCAGTGGTCGTCTGTCACTAAAATATAGCTCCCAGGCAAATATTTCATTATGTATGATTCCATCATGCATTATGTATCTTTCTGACCATCTGTTTAGTTCAAGTTACAATGTGTCTGTGTTTAACAAAAACTCATTTGGCTGCAAATGGTAATGACAATTTTTTGAAAACAAAAGATACGATCAGGCTGAAAACACAAGATTGGAGTGTAAAAGGGTACTTTTTGTTTTGCTTTTAATCTGAGTGACATTGGTATTAACCAGAGTTACCAGACATTGGCAAATTGTGACTTGCATACCAAATCAGGCCTGTTTGGTATTTTAAGATAGCTTGCCAGGAGTTGTCCTAGTGAATGCTGTTCATACCGCAATTTAACTGCATGTTTTTTAGCATTTTGGCCACAGCTTTTAAATGTTAGTTATTGTAAAAACTGAAAACTGACCAAACATAAGTCCTATGAGAATGAGCTTGTAGTACATTTACATACCTTACATAAGCAGGAAAAAACACATACTAATTTTACAGGGAAAGTTTTAGAAAATTTGCTGAACTGCATGATTAAAATATTTATAAAAAAGGCCTTCATTCGAAAAGTTTGGACACCCCTGCCTTTGGGTGTGCTTTTAAAATAAGACAACTATGGTTTACCCAATAAGCAAGTTTCACACATATGCGTTACCTCATTCACTCCCTTGCCTTGCCATTCAATTTCAATTCCAACATGTTTGAACGCCTTTTCCACAAATTCCCTGACACTGTGTGTTTCATTTGTGGCAAGAACGTAATCGCCAGGTCTACAGTTTAAAATTCCAATTATTGTATTATGACAATTTATAAATAATACTAAGTCTTTTAACTAACACATTTTATATGTAAAACGTATCCCGATATAAATAACTATTAAATCATACTCATCGTGCTGTAACATTTTCCACATTCCCTCCACATAGTCTTTCGCATGACCCCAATCACGTTTGGAATCCAGGTTGCCCAAAGTCACATATTCTACAAAAAGATTCATTTTTACTTGTTCCTAAATTTTGACACAAATTTCAACAGAACATTCTGTATTTTACTATTATGCTCACATCTCATATCTGCAAAGAATCATTTTAACAATCTACCTTGAAGACCAAGGTGGATTTTTGCAACACTTCTTGTGATTTTTCTTGTAACAAAGTTGAAACCTCTTCTGGGGCTCTCATGATTGAATAAAATGCCATTGCTGGCATGTATGCCATATGCCTCACGGTAGTTAACCACTATCCAGTAGGCATACACTTTTGCTGCAGCATATGGTGAACGGGGATAGAATGGAGTTGTCTCTTTTTGTGGAATTTCTTGAACCTAAACATAAAAAAAAGTCAAAACAGATATTTTCTTGAAAAGAAACATAATTGACTATTGCAAAAAAATAAATTTATTACCTTTCCATACATTTCACTGGTGGATGCTTGGTAAAAACGTACTTTGTCAGCCATACCACAAGTACGAATAGCGTCCAACAACCTTAAAGTTCCGACACCATCAACATCTGCGGTGTATTCAGCTAAGTCAAATGAAACTTTTACATGACTCATTGCACCCAAGTTATAGATTTCATTTGGTTTGACCTAAAACATAAGTTGCAACGTAATCAGATCAGTGTATGTAAAATTTTAAAAAATGATAATGAGTGTATAATATAATAAAAGGTAGGGCTTATTAAGGGCTTCCTAAACTTGGGGTCATGGCCCTGCTGACGAACTTTATGGATTGCAAAGAGAACAGCAATGTCATAAATAACCATGCATATTTGTCGGGTAACTATATGGTTTCATGAAGTTTTAAAATTACTATTTCTATGACTGTCAAACACAAAAGGTTATAACGAATTTCTTCTGTTGAATTGATATATAATAGTACATGTTATTATAATACATACCTGGTTGATTATTTTAACCAGACAACTACTGTCGGTAAGATCACCATAATGTAAGTGCATGTTGCCTTCTTGGTGAGTGGCACGGTCAGCATACAAGTGCTCAATTCGTGCTGTGTTGGGTTGACTTGCCCGTCGAACAATTCCATGTACTTCATAACCCTTTGAAAGCAAGAGTTCAGCTAAATACGAACCATCTTGGCCAGTGATACCTAATAAAATGTAGAACGTTACATTAGTATACATTCCATTTTGACAAATTACATGAATGTGCATGCACACAGTACCTGTAACAAGGGCAGTTTTTTTACTTTTTTTCACCTCAACCCCTGACTCACATGAGCCGTTTGCATGCTTTCCGTTTGCTATTTGATCCGCCATAGTTGTGAAAAAAATAACAAAACAATCTTGAAGAAATGCAGCTAAATATAACAACGGAATGTACCTAAAAATGCAGTAAGAAATTTAGCACCAAGAAACAAATCTACACATTTCGCGACGTCCTATACAATTCGGGAATTCATTGTTTAATATTTTATAGCAGATAGACTATACTACATGCTTTGAGTCTGATAAAGCTGTCAGCTTACACAATAAAACTCAATTGATAGTTATAGGCAGATATCAGCAGTCAGCACCCTTCCTGTTGCAACCGTCTTTTTCTCTTTTAAACGAACGCACAAACTAAAAAACACCATCTGCGCTAACGATTAAACGTGGCACCAGGAAACCACCAGCCATATTCGCATCGCACGCATCCTTTTCTTTTCATTGACAATTGGTGCGTGACCAGATCTTTTCCTGGCGCTTGCTTCGCTACATGGAACACAAAAGAGGAAAAGAGGTTAAATTCAAAGGGTGTGCCCCGCACGGTAACAAAGCGATGTCCACCAAGCATTGAAACAGTACGGCGGACACTGTGTGTCAAATGTGTCTAAAATGAAACTTTTTTATATTTTGCAACCAATATATTCGGCCCTGGACGAAGTCGTTTAGTCCACATTTTTTCGTCGGACACAATACGCATTTAGCGATGCGCCTCGATGTGATGTGATGAGAGCAGGTTAGCTTACATAAAAGACCTCTTTGTTACCAATCCCTTTGTTTTGCACAGTAATTCGGTTTGTTGCTGGACCGCGATCTTAAGAATTTAAATTTGCACCCACCACTTTACTTTGATCTTTAAGGCCCTTGGAGAACTTGTCAAATCAAATATTATACATGGTTGCGTCGGTTTGTACACCATGTGCAGCCGAGGCCGAATATATAATATGACATTATAATTTTTCTTATGTTCGCCTTTTGTGTTTTCGCTGAAATAGCGACATATTATACCTAGAGTCGTTAATTATTCGTGTTCGTTTGTTTCGTGCAATCTTATTTTTATATTCTCATATATATATATATATAGTGTATTAAATTCACAATGCTTTGTTTAAAGGACAATGCTTTGTTTAAATTCGAATGTATTCTGTCAATATTCGGATTCGGTGTCAATTTTCGGATTCGGCCAAATAATTGAATGTAACCTTGCGTAATATTGTAACGTTTATGCACTGATGTAATGAGAATGACTTGTAGTTTTGTACCGCCAGGAAACAACTCCCTTTCCTAAAACAGCATATGAGAATCGCCTGTAACATGTAATTATCGCATCGTGGTCTCACGCGAACGCATTATTCAAGTGTGTATAAATTCTGTGGTCTTGTGGTCTGAAATTATTCTACACTGGGTTTTAGCTTTGTGTGGGATCATGAAATCTGTTCTAAATTTTGGCGTGCCAGTGTGGGACCAAAAACATCTGATTCCCACATATCTGCGTTGTGTCTTGGTGTATTCTGAATAAAACAAACTAACCCAAGTTTGGTTTTGGTTTATCTGGAGTCAGGAGTCAGGAAACAATTCAATCGCAGCTGAACACGTAATCAACAAACAAACAACTCCAATTCCTACAATATTCAGCCGAATCTGAATGTTCTGATTTGGTCCGATACTTACCTATTAAATTTATTTTGCTTTGTTCTCAGGAAGATTTTTATGGTATATTGTGCACGTGCAAAGAAACTTTGACGCAAATGTGGAAAACTCTGCCCTGATTTGCAGGTTTTTAATTCACAATGAAGAGAATACAGTTTTTATGCTCGTTGACCACCAATAAATGCCTTCAAGATTTCTTTATTCTTGACACTTTTCTCATATAACAATTCAACATGAAAAATTAACTAACACGGCACGATGTATATCGAATGAACTGATAATTATTGATAGGAAATTAGGTAGTAAAAGCATGTATGGTCACGAACGTTTTAAAAATTACACATCAATGTATAACTAATAACAAAACAATATGGAAACATTACATCACAAATCAACCTTCTGTATGTACCATAAAAAAACGCAACGAGCAAACAATTAGCTTGCTGGAGTACCTATTCGAAAAAGAAACGGTTTTCTCGATGGACAAAAGTTAAAGTTCATATAAGAAACTAAACCAAACGTTTTAAGTCGTAAGCCATAAATGTTGCCACCTGTCAAATAAACGTAATAAATTTTGTGATATGTTTTGCGGTGACAGCATGTAACAGTCACTTGTATTGTATTCGGATTGTAAAAAAGAATTTGCATATTAAAGGTTTTATAAGAGCCATAATAGTCATGAGAGCTACAGACAGGCGTACACACTGTTTCGACCTGAAAGGTCTTATTGTTTCTATGAAAAAATGGTTCTATTTTTTTCTCTTTTTCCATACATTATTACTGTTTGTCCGATTGATAAGCAGAGGGAGTCCGGTCAATTATCAGATTTGGTTTTACGTTAAGATTTACGGCCTGTTATGAGTCTACGACATAAATTGATGTGACCATTTGTTCACATGTGCTAGAATGTTAGCTCAGTGTGATGTGACTGGAATAAAATTATATCACACGGCGCTAAAAATGGACAAATATACAATTACCGCTGGTTAAGCGCGAAGGTAAACAAACAAAACATAAACAAAACGACCACACTTATAAACGGAAGATAGATGTTTTTCAAGTAGCACTTTGTGGCTCATCCCGACTGCTTATACTATCTTACACGTAGTTTTCAGTGCCGGCTGCTTTAAATGAGTCAAGGTAACCGGGACTCGGTGTATTGTCCAGTGGCCACAGTTCAACGATATCGCTTTCGGAGTCTTTTGATTTGTTGGTAGTTTCTACGGCAGTGTTAGACTTTTTTTCACCGTCCGTCAGAGGTTTCTTTTCATGATTCTCATCACAATCTTTCATGGAAGAACCTGTTCAAGCAGAACATTCCAAAACTGAGAGAAACAGCAGGAAAACTATCATAACAAACAGTCAAATTGTGTAGATAATTATGATTATGATTTTTATGGCAACTTTTTACAACTTGTAGGTGTTGTGTAAAACTAACCTTTATCCGAACTTGAATCGAGTTTCTTTTTCTCTTCAGAATCGTTTTCTTCCTCAATTACTTTTTTAGGATTTCGGCAACGGTTGTAAAGACGGAAGATAAGGATCATCAGAAAAGCTTCTGCAGTCTGTTGGTATAAACAATGCAAAGTTTACATGTTTGGTATTTAAAAAAAATATTGTGCTTGTCATATCTTCCAAATCGCATTGATATATAGCCTACTTATTTATATTTATTATAACTTAATACTTCGTTAATATTCTGTTAAAGTGACGGAATTTAATTCATAATTGGGACAACAGTGCAGGTTGTGCGCCTCACAAGCAGTGATAAAACATTATACATTAAATTTGAGTGGTGATGGTTGTTGTAAGTCGCCGCGACGGCAGCATAATATTTATCAGTTTGTTTGTACTTCTCTTATAGTCACCCCACTTACTGTCAACCTAATCAGCACGACGAGAAAATGTTTGCCATTGCGAATGCAATCTTGTTTGATAACAGCCTTGCCAGGAACTAGTTTGCAGGTCAAGCACCCTACGTTTGAGTTTCTCTAAGCCAATGTACGATAGTGTGTTGCTCTTTGCAGGTCTTGTACCGTTATGTTAACAAGAGTTAAACTTGTAACGCATTGAGCTTTTGTAGACAACAACATGAAACCAGTAAATACAGTTTATAGTTGGTTGTAAACACAAAAAGTTGTTTCGAGAATATTAAAACGCAACCACAGGAATAGTTGTTCTACGTTATTGGCAAATTTAAACAACCTTTTATTGGTTGTGTTGCAATTTTCTGCTTCATTAAATTATTGCAAATGTTAGTCTGCTTTTTCAGTTTGTTGTTTAACTGCAAACTGCAAAATAAATTCAATATAAAACTGTTGATGTTTATGGGAATCGAATTTTATCAATTAACAAATCAGCTGAAACCAATCCGAGGCTTTTTGCTTCATTGAATTACATAAAGGCACACTTACAAATAGGATATTTCAAGGAGAAATCTTTTCGTGCATTTTGCATAGAAACTGCGCAAACGTAATTCTGCTATTTCCAACGTTTATCCAAAAAAAAACTGTTTGTGCCCAAATAGAAAATTGAAACTGTTTAACCCCAATAGAAAATCATAGCAAGAAAAACTTGTACTTACTTGGAAAGCCATGTACACCAGTGGCATTAAGAAAAGAACTCCGACCAAAACTGGGTCAAACGCAAGCTTGAGAACCGTTGAACAAAGTTGAACATTTTGACAACCTGTTTCCACGCAGATCGTTCGCCTGTACATTAATGTCAAGAAATTTAGCAAATATGCGACCAATTTTTTTCAATCATTTTAGAATTTTGAAAAAATTTCTTAGGCAAGCAGTGAAAACACGAATCATCAAACATGGGGTGGAATTATTTTATTAGTAATAAAAATGACTTCTGGTGTGGAATGTGAGGACTTAAACAAGACACTTCAGACAATGGCCTCATTGTCCTTTCCGTATTAATACACAAACCAATCACTTGCTTTACAGGTTCAGTCTGGTACAAAAAAGAAAATTAAACTTCGCCCTATGGGTATCATTTCTTGGAGACAAAGGAAACGATCACAAACATACCTGCATTTGGGATTCTCTCTTGCGACAAAGGCGAATACGTAACCCAGTGTGTAACCGGTGAGAGGAAGAATTGCGCAACAAGCGAGCACAGAAGTGTTGAAGTAGAGGAAAAACGCGTCCCCCAACATTATTCCCGATAAAGTTGCTATTGTGATGGTGCAAACGATCAGCACAAATGCGCCAAACTGAAAATAACATAGAAATATAAACCAACTCATACAGTTATGTAAGCGTTAAGATATTAAGGAAAGCATGATGTTGATAATAAATCATCAGGTAAAGAAAACCTTTAATAAGCATTTCAAATGTTGAAAATAGTTATGATCATAAACGATGGTTGAGGTTCGTATTTGTCGAACTTATAGTCTTACCCTCATTACGTATGTTGTCCATTGCGGTCTGTAGTGACGTATGGCGACACCGACCAGAACTGGTAAAATGGTGCAAGCAATGTTGATTATGATTTTCTCGTAAGGAACTACGTTGCTCCCTAGAGGTACGATAAGTTGGGAGTAGAGGAAGATTGACAGGGGCATCATACCAAGACCAATGATCGAAGAGCATGTAGTCATTAATATGCTGCGAGAAAATTTTTTTTGTTGGGCATCACACCGAATGGGCAATTTTTCGTAGTATTAAGACTTTTTCTAATTTTGGTTTGCTATGGTTATCGGGGCCATTAAAAATGCATTATTTGATTGAAAACCTCAGGTTCATGTCTCCGTTGAGAGCATAGGAAAGCATGTTGGAAAGGTTTCCACCAGGACAGCAACCACAAATCAAGACAGCTATCGCTTCAAACGTCTTGAGTTTAAAGAGCACGGTCAATGCGTAGGCTGAAGCGGGCATGATGATGAATTGTGCGACCAAGGCGATTATGACACCCTTTGGACGTTTTGCATGCTCTGCTATTTTGGAAACCGTCATCGTGCAACCTAAAAAAAGAAAAATTTAACATAAAAGTTTTTTAATTTTTTGTGTGATTTTCCACTTACCTAATGAGGTCATAACGAACATTAAAACAACTATGATTGTGATGCTGATGGCGGCGTTAATAGTTCGGTTCGTTTGACTCTTAAAGAGATTGTAGAAGAACCAAGAGGATGGCGACATCATTTGTTGTAATAGTTCGTCATTGTTTTCAATCTCTGCACGAATTTCAGTTTCGTTTTTTCCGCTAAGCATTAAAATTTTTAGGTCTGTTGGCACTGGTTTATCCTGGGAACATAAAAACCGTATCACAAGTTTAGTTTTGTAGCAAAATGCGTTAATTCTATTTGAATAAAACACCGACGATGCTGTTTAGAAAAACGTATATTTAGTTGTACGAAACCAACAAATTTTAACCTTGGAAATACATGTTTTTTGTAAATGTGGTCAACAAAAAAAGGTGAAAATCGTTGTGATCGTACGGCAAGAATGGGTAGTGATCTCGAAAGCGTTTAATAGGGACAAACAACATGCTGTATTCATACATAAAATATAGAAGTAGCACTCACACCAAGCATGGTTCGTAATTTCTCCGGAAGAAGTTGTTTAATCAGATCGTCATCTTCAATCATCATCAGAATAATTTTAGTTTTGTTCGGTGAAGGACCAAAAATTTCTGCCACAATTTCCGGTGGCATGTGACCGTCACGGACAAGTTGAGCGATGGCATCTGGCATTTGCGACAGAATGTAGTCCTCATTCTTCGACAGGTTTGCTCGTAACCATTCCTTCGTAATTTCTCCTAGAGCCAGTTTGGTGAGAGTATCAGGTGGTAAATATCCTGCCTTGATGATCGCCTGCAGCTTGTTGAGTTGCTGTTTTTAAAACGAACTGTAATTAATGTTTACTCTCATGTTTTTTTTGGAAATTACAAAATCTTTTCATTATATAGAAGATGTGTGTTTCCAGAATTATGACTCTTGCAAGAAGAAAGTTTTTACAGAGAAACGCAACACAATTTATAACTATACCTCCAAACGAGAACTTCCCAACACTCTCGGCGTAGGTGGGTCAAGTTGGGCACAATCTGGCGCAAACCTTCCGGAATTCACTGCTGCTCCCATCACCATCTCCCTCGCCTCCTCTGGTGCGATTTTATCTGACAATAGTTTGTTATATGTCCCATCTGGCAACTGCTCTTCTTCTTCCATGTCTCTTACGAGCGCCAACAGACTTCCGTGGTCAGTGATATTCACTAGCTCACACGGTGTCGCTGTGGGTAACTCGTGGTCTTCGTCGACACCGCACTCTATCAGCGGTAAACCAGCATTAGAAAGTGCTTTATTAATTCGGGTTAACTTTTCGGCGTTACTTAAATTAGGGTCAGCAATTTTTTGTAGCATTTCGCCTGGAATCTGACCACTACTAACATAACCCAGAAGAGTTTGTGTAATGGTTCCAGCGTCACAGGCATCACTTTGTTGGGGATTGGCAGAAACAGGCGAAGTTGTTGTAGTTGCGAACACAGTTGTGGTTGTTGAGGGACTTGCCGTATTTCGGGGCGCTTGCGTTGGGGTCCGTGAGGTTATTTTTTCCGATGTTGACGCTTGTTCCGTGGTAAACGCCTTTGATGCGGACTTTATAACACATGGTTTTAACGGAGGTAAGTTGTTTCTAATTAACGTAGCATTAGTAAGTCTGAGTTTTTCCTGTGGGTCCGCATCAGCTTGTTTCAGTTCTTGTAGTTCGGCATGAGGAATTTCGCCTCGGAACAAATGACGTGTCATAATGGCTGGTATACCAAGCGTGTCACAAGTAGGTATATTTTGAACAGCTGGAACAATTATTTTCACTGTGGTGCTTGTTTTGACTACGGTTGAAGTTGAGGTCATTGTAGGCGTGGATGTTTTTGGCGCACGAGTGCTGGTGGTGGTTGGGAGTTTGGTAGTTGTTGAGGAAAAAGGAGCGACGATCGAGGTGTCAGTGGTTGATTTTGGAATGCACGGCTTTAAGGGCGGCAAGTTATGTTTGATTAAAGTTGCATTTGTCAGTTTTATTTTCTCCTCAGGGCTAACTTTGCTCTGGCGGAGATTATTTATATCGGCAAACTGGATTTCGCCGAGAATAAAGTGACGAGTGATTATGGCACGGATTCCCAAACTTTCACATGTTGGAAGTTGTTTTGTAACTTGAGGAGAATCGGTTCTTGTGACTAACTTGGTTGTGGTTGTTTCAGACGCGGTGGTGGATGTTTTCGGGCTGGTTGTTGAAAGTTTTGTTTTGGTGGAAGATATAGTGGTTGTCGTTTCTTCTTCTACTTCAGCATTTACAACGCAAGGCTTCAACGGAGGAAGATTATTTCTAATCAACGTTTCATTTGTTAGTCTGATTTGTTCTTCTGGGCTAACGTCGCTTTGTTTCAACTTTAGGAGCTCAGTCAGTTTAATGGTACCGTTTATAAAATGCTTAGTCATCATGTCGCGAATCCCCAAACTTTCACAATATGGAAGACCGTTCGCACTAATGGCCACTGGGGCTGACGTGGTTTCAGTGTAATCCTCGTAGGAATAGTTTTCATCGTAATCAAATATACTGTCGATGATTGACATTAAACCTGTGTTGGCAACGTTAAAGGCATTTTCCTGTTCTGTGGTATCTTGACGAAGCGCAGAAGTTGTTTTCGGGGGCTTGGGTTGTTTAGTGTTTGTTTGTTTCTTCGTTGATGGAATCAGTGTCGACGTTGAGATTGAGGCTCGTTCTTCAGACTTTGATGTATTTCCAGGATTCGTGTTTTCAAACGCTGTTGTTTGGTAAAATTCAGTGGTGGTTTCAGCCGTGGTTGTTGTCAACTTCTTTTTGTTCTTTTTCCGCTTTTTTCCTCCTTTATTCTTCCTCTTCGCTTCTCCCATCTCAAAGATCAGTGACGTCACTAAGATAAGGAGAAGAAACAGTTGTGCCCGCCTAAGGTTCATGTTTATCGTTTGCTACCGATTCTGAGGACAGAATTTGCCTATGTTATGTATGTTTTGTGCTGCCACGTGTCGGGGTTAACAAACATTGCGTAGTGAAATTACTACACTCCGGTCTTAACAATAAAATTTACAACCTTTTACTACTGGAGTTACTGCCCAAATTTTACCACCTTTTTAAAGCCTATCTCAGGCAAATCTTGCAAAATCGTTTCATACAGATGTGTAAAAGTAACGGTAATTTACAAGCAGAAAAAAAAACACTACATACAGCTCTCTTTGAACAACAATTAACTACTTTTTTGTGACAACTAAGTGGCAATTAAAAATGCGTGCTATATAAAAAAAAAACCCTGTTTATGGTGAATAACAAACACTTACAGGCAATATATAGCCGAAGTACGTTTAATACGTTGAAAAAGCACAAAAAAACAACAACAGTAGTCCTGTTTATGAACAGGTAAAAAGTAGAACTATTATGTAAACAATCATCTGCATAACTTTCGCAATAAGTGATATGTTTTGAACCTGCCTACTCCTTTATACATCAACACACTGGCATCCACTTTCTATTAGTTACAGTTACATTTCCCCTCAACACAAACGGACGAAATATTCTCTTTAACGAAGTGTTGTCCTTTGCAAACAATAATTCGCAACAGCAGACAGTGGGCACTTATTAACTAAATCGCCCTCTGTTTGCCTTCAAACGCCCAGAAAGGTAAATACCCATCGGGAAAGGCGGAGTGCAAATGTCGTTGTTACATCACGCACTAACCAGTATATGAAAATTGTGTGTGGACAAAATAGAAAATAGAGCTTATGGAAGGTTTGTCGAATCAATGAAAAATATTAGGGTTAAGTTATTTATTTGTTGGATAATTCATTTGTTCATAGATACGTTAACTACTAAGTTTCCCTTATTTTGAAATGCGTGTGTCACACCAGTTCACAAAACACAAAAACTTATGTTGTAATTGGAATATGACCTAATGTAAAACGATATTTTGAATTTCCACATAGCCTACTATGTAGATTGTGCAGTGGTGTTTGATCGATTTTGTTACCTTAAGCACCACAGAAAATTACGTTTCGTTAAATTAAATCACCACTGAGCATTTGTAAATGAAAATCGGCTATTTCCTTGTTCAAAAAATAATATAATTTTAACAACAAACTTAACATATTACGTATTATACATACTTAATCAGCGACCACTGCATATTTACTTTTAGCTTAAAATCAATAATCATTGAACGTTCAATTGGTTTTCATATAAAAACCGTACATTATAGTTTGTTGTGGCTAGGATTTATTGTGGTCGACATGTTGGTCATTAGTTGCAACCGACCTTCCTCAGGATACCACGCACATATGCACTACCACTGACAATGTAAGCATGCATAATATCACATTAAACTAAACTATTTTATTAGAAATCCAAACAACAACGGTCTTTTCTATCGGATGAGTACAAACAAGCTTAGTTCTACATCTCAACGCTACTTGCTATTAATGTCAACAGCCTGCTTCGAGAACTCCAATGCTTGTGTGCACCTGCGTGCATCGACAACATATATATAGACAGGTAGCCCTGTGTAAAACGAAGCTTACAGATAAGAAGATCGTGTTAGGAAGGGGAACAAACACAGTTTCAGGAAAATGTGAATCAGAAAGACGTGTTTCTCGATAGGCCTGTTGACATACATGTCAATCGGCCGTGTTTGCTAGTCTTGTTTCTGCGTATTTTGTCCTGTTGGCGGTTGGCCGAAATTTAGAGAGTTATAACAGCACAGTGCGGGTGAATAAACCGAGCGCCTTACCCAACTGGAAACTCGCATGAGGAGATAAACGACCGATGTAACCAACTTCAAAGGAAGTCAATTTGCCAGAAATGCATCATTTCGACGTCATATGCCAATGTTGGAAACATCGGGAGTTTGAACTTGTTGCATTTATCAAGTTCCAGTAAATACGCGTTTTTTGGAAACTTGTTTATTACGAAACATGCGGTGTAGATGTATTTTGTCTCTTTGGTGTCTCACATAAGCCATGCGTTACATGTTACCAACATATCGTGTTGTTTTCTTAACACACGGGAAATATTTTTACAAAACCAGTGCCAATGAAAAAGAAAATTTGGTAGTTAATAATTTTATGCAACTCTTCCAATTTAAAAACTGGTTTTGCAACTGTGACTCCAAGCACATTGGATTACGCAAAATGCATGTATGTTTCGATCTCTGCAAAATTAAACCAAAAATAACTCCTGTGTAGAATCCTGGGACGTAAAGCTATCATGAGATTCCGGTGATAAAACTTTTATAAATACCAAGGCACAAAAATTACCACACAATGATTGGCATTGAATGTAGGCTACGTAGTGTTTGTTTTTAAGTTGTTAATGTTGAATATCCATTTTTTATCTGATCACCTGATACTGCAACATGACCTCAAATACGTATAACATATAATTATGAAATTTGCAGTATCAGACTAATTCAGTTCGTATAACATACATAGATAAGTGTTGCTCTCATGGATTGTTGCTCGTCAATGAAATGTACTAGATATGATTGATAGAGAACCTAACTGCATTGTTCGATGAAATCGATGAAAAACTGGCCGACAATCCCGTCGATATGCTTGCACTGGAGCACAAAGAAACAACGGGTGTTTTGGAAATTAAGTTATACCTGGGACATAGACAAACAGATACAAGATCAACGGTTTATGGAGATGTTTTGTGTAATCTTTGAACTATAAATTATCATTCGATGCAAACATATTGAAAAAAAATTGCATACATTGCTGCAAGGGCAAAACTACACACCAAAAAGCAAAATGCAAATCTACACTAAACTATTGTAAATTAACAGAGATATTTGTATAGGTGGCATATTTTTGTGTGGAAGCCACGTGATACTTGATGGTGTTTAGTCCGTCACGTGACATTCTCTCCTTGCTGCTTCGCAGAAGCTTCCACCTGTTTCTATTGTAAGGATTTCCCTTATCTCGTCCATGTGGAAGAGAGGTGAACCGACAATACCGGCGAGGTGGGCGACGAATGTGCATGTGCTTGGAACGAATTCTGGGAAAAAAGTAAACCAAGCTCAAGAAACCTCAAATGAAATTAGTAATTGCGCGTAATTCAAAGCTTAAGGAAATGTTATTTGTTGTTATTAGATAAAAGTGGATTTTTTTATGCCGCGCTTCATTAGCAGTTGTTTTCTCAAATTCTTTTGCAAACCAAAGATGTTGAACCAACCGTTTTGCCATGTCATCATCTTCACCTCCCCAACCATGAAACTGGTTCGACCAACCATTCACAACTTCCAACTGACGACGACTAAATGCAGAAACTCCGCCGATTGTAACACCTGGGTTGCTATTGTAACCAAACTTGCTAACTGCCGTTGCTATGTGACGAGGATCGTTTGTCGTCTCCGAACAAGTGTAAAGACATCTAATGTTAAAAATTGCTTAATTTGTTTCGTCAAAAGCAAGGTTCGGGTAAAAGTTTAATCAAAACGTTTAAACACAGCAAGTTTTTTCGCCAAATATGTTGTTCAACCTGTGATTTTCCGGAATTAAATCCACGTCGTGAAAAACAAAACATTTATAATCTCCCAGTTTTGAAGCTTCAAGGTAGCCAACATTCAGTAGCGAAGCCTTGTTAAACAATCCCTCCCCTCTTTGATGAACAATAAATACACCGTACTGCAGACCTTGCTTTTGAAGAATAGGATGCAAATGATGAAGCAAAAGACGTAAATGATACCATCGGCGTCTATATTAAATAAAACGCGTGCTTTGGGTTAGGAACGATTTTCGAACAATACTTTGTTGAAGATCTGTCTCATTGTTAACACAAAAAAAAACAGTTGGCAACAAATTTACTTGATCGCGAAATGTCGTAAACCACATATTTTATCCCGCCTTTAGCACGTGCTTTCATCCTAGAAATATATTTTAAATCATAAATTTATTTTCTTAATTTCAAACCTGTACGGTATGATAATTGCAACTTTCGATCTTGGATGAATTCCATGAGGTTTGAACCTTCCGCCTGGTAACAGGTGCGGATTTTCGGCTGCAACGTCACTGAACATGACGGTACTAGATGTGTTGGGTCTCAAACTCTACAAAATAAAATCGCACAGGATTTTCTCGAATTTCAAAATTGGTGATTTAATTTACACCATGTGTTTTAAACTCACCGCATAATCAATCACTTTTCTTTCGCCGATGTGGTATTCCTGACTGATACGCATGACTGAGTTTCTCCAGTCTTCAGCCACATACAAGGGATAATAATTCTTTCTGTGTGTTTGATAATGTAGTTTGCCATGGTGGTGCCTGTGATGTATTTTACGGTGGGGACTGTGATGTATTTTATCGCGGGGACTGTGACGCACTTGATGGTGGGAACTGCTGTGATGTATTTGAGCGTGTGGTTGTTGGTGATGAGCCTTTCGATTTTGCGCATGACTTTGGTGCCCCCTGCTGGTTTGGTCTTTATTTTGCGCATGGTCCTCGTGGTGACCACGATTTCCATGCAAGTTAACTTCCTTTTTATGAGAGATATTCATGAGTTTCGATCCATACTTGTACAGTTTTGATGCAAGTGAAGCAGCAGTGGTTTGGCTTTGGTTGATAGAAGCCGCTTGATGACTTATTGTGTAAAGATAGACAAGAGCAGCAGCAGTGTTCGCCATAATTAGGAGTGTTAAAATGCGGACGAACCTCGATTTGCTTCTTAGGCAAAAGCAAACATTGATCCCCGACATTATATTGCCAAAAAACGTGGTCTATTCAACACTTTCGACTATACAGAAACAAATAAATCACATTTTATATTTTAAAAATCTGTCCTTCTGGAACAATTAATGTGACTTTTATTCTCCGACGTTTCACTTGCTTTAGGCCGCATCTCACAATTAAATCCTAAAAATTGAGTTTTGAGGGGGTACAGACAGTCCTGGGGGAAAAAAACAGTTACAAGACATCTAATTCTTAATGAATTGTGTAGAGGAGGGTTGGCGGCTTCACTTAATGGCAAATGTAGGGTACTTTCTGTGATTCATTTTTTCACAAAACAAACCTACACTTTTTTCTGCTTTTTTGGCCAAAATAATGGCCAACAGAAGGTCAAAATACCCCCGGGGGAGCAGTTAAAGTAGTTATCTCGAATATAATTTTGACCAGAATT
This sequence comes from Ascidia mentula, assembly GCF_947561715.1. Taxonomy (NCBI): domain Eukaryota; kingdom Metazoa; phylum Chordata; class Ascidiacea; order Phlebobranchia; family Ascidiidae; genus Ascidia; species Ascidia mentula. The sequence continues at coordinate 5,862,054 of NC_138574.1, read as the reverse complement.
CCCAGACAAGGGTCGGACTAACAGAAAATCACAAATTGACCATACTTTCTGTGATTCATTTTTCCACAAAATCTACCTCAAGATTTGGGTAGTTTTTCAGCTACATGTTCAACAGCACCCTCTACCAATTTACTTACTGACTAATAACCCTGAAAACCATAGTAAAACTGCCCCAAACACGATGAAAATCGCCCTGGCAACAGCCTGTTCATCTGCGCTCATTCAACCAAAACACTGGCGCCCATGCATGACCCATTGCATTGTTACACATAATTTTGTAAAAAAAAAAAACGAGACTTTAAAGCGGATGTTGGTCGACCATGGGATTATAGTCTACATTAGACCCCATAGACCACTTCGCAGCTTATTGTCACATCCGACTGTCACGTAAACTGCAGAACCAAAAAATGGATTATTTGATTCCGTGCGGAGAGCTCGAGGGTGACTACATCAGGGAAACCGGAGGTTGCATCGAAAGACGCAAGTAAGACAGACTAAACATTCTGCCTTACACGGTCACCTTGCATTCGACAGGACCAAGGTTCTGGAGAGGGAGGCAGATCATACAAAGCGCCTTTTTCTAGAAGCGCTCGACATACAAAAGAACACTCTGCGTAAATGACAGGGAACAGCGCTTATATTTTCTTGTTTGAACTCATTCATTCATTGGTTTATTTTTGCCCAAAGTATGTTGTTTCCGCGTTTTATAATTATATTACGTACATTTACAAGCAGTTTTAGCGGCTTTTTTTTCTTTTTCGTGTATGTACGGTTTTCGATGCTTTAATTGTTTGTGTGATGCACCATTACCCTGATGAAGCCCAGCTGTAAAGCAGGTGAAACGTCGGACAATACAGGGTTCGAATTAGCAGTTCGCAATTCGCAAATTGCGAACCGTTTTTGGAGTTGTTGCGACCCGTTTTTGAGATTATTGCGATGCAACACGCAGCAGATTATAAGACGCCGCATTCTTCTTTATCTATTCATTCGTACACGCAACAAGCACTGATGCAAACATCGTTGTTAACGTTTCTTGGCAATGTCAACGACTATTTTCTTTCACTCCTCGTATTTTTTCAAGCCTCTATTGCGCAAGTCAATGAAACGATGGCGATGTATGACGAAACAAATATTGGGTTGACGAGTTTAAAACAGCAGGTTTTAAGCATAATGCACAATCGCGTACGAAGCAAAATTTAAGTACTGGACTTTAAGTTGTAACGTTTTTGCGATACGTTTTTTAACCGCCAATTCGAACCCTGCAATATTCCTTGATCACACTCTTGACCTCATGAAAAAAAACGCCCATTCGTTATCCTTCGAAAAACAGTATTCTCGCCATCGCCCTGTTACGTACGCACGTTCTTTTGGTAGTTAATTCGCTGTAATTCAGTACGTGTTAAACTAAATAAAAGATCGCACTGACGCTGATCGTCCATCACTTATTTTGGTTACCAGTTTTTAGGTCATTTTCACAAACGCTTACGTGAAATTCAACCTCCCGACTTGCTCATATGGCCGCACACTTTTAAAGCAGCCTACTATTCAAAATCTATTCTTTTGGCAAAACAATAATGTGTGGATTGCTTTCGACCATCTGCCGAGACCTCATCTGGATTCTGGCTCTGCCATTCAAAATATTAGTTTTAATTTTATGCTTCGACAGCCTACTGTTGTATCTCATATTTTCTTTTCACTTCGCATAGCCAACTCGATTACAACGGGTCACTAGCATAAGTTGTTGGTTTAGACATGATACTTCAACATAAGGGCACTTTATTGCACATGTTTCAACAAAATCACATGACAGATGCAGTAAAAACAAAATTTTGTCGCGCGTATTACTTTATTAATTAATTCGATGGACGGTACAAATTGTGTGACAGAATCAGCAAAATCAATAGTTCAAAAATAGAAAGAAACGCTAAAATGCTTGTGTTTTTGTTCAGTATAATTAAAAAATCAAAAAATTTTGCTTGTCATTTAGGTGTCGAGTTTTAGAACTGATCTCTTTTCCAACTGTTGCATGTGATTTAAAACTTCTGCCACAGAGTAACGAAGTTCATGAAACTTTTCCTTGGACACCTGTCACGAAAACATGTGTATAGTTAGCTGCGTAAAACGTAAAACGCAATCGCCAAATGTTTTATGCAATACTTATATTTAATTGTTGATATTACATTTTCTTTCATACAAGGTTCGGACAGTTCCAACAAAAACAATGTTACAATTTTATTTTTAATAGTATACCGTATTTACTCGATTGTAAGCCGCGGCTTATAAAGTTTTTTAACCTACCGTTTGTGCGGCTTACAATCGAGGGCGGCTTATATTCGAGGGCGGCTTACATTATTTAATGTCACGCCGATATTTTGTCTGCGCTCTGTTGTTTAATGTAATTTACCATCAACTCGCTTCATCGTACCAATACGTTTTATCTCCCAAGATTGTCTGCGTATCTGACAATTTTAAACGACAGATTTGTTGACTATTATTGTTGTAGGGCACCTAAGTTTGACTTTGACATTAACGTGCGGCTTACATTCGAGGGCGGCTTATATTAATTTTTGAACACCTTCGCATGCGGCTTACAATCGAGGGCGGCTTACATTCGAGGGCGGCTTATATTAATTTTTGAACACCTTCACATGCGGCTTACAATCGAGGGCGGCTTACATTCGAGGGCGGCTTACAATCGAGTAAATACGGTATTGTAATTACTACAAATTTTCATGGCCATTGAAAGAGAAAACAAATTTTCGCGTGTGAGGACCGATTTTCAAAATCACGTGACACTATTGGTGGACCCATGCTTTACGGCAAAAATCCCTTAGCTTTGAAGCAAACCATAGTGTTCATGGATCACCTTTTGCTATTCATGGCCCCTAGAGTGCCGAACCCGTTTAGCGATTTCTGCATATTTCCATATTCCATATACAACTTTTGATTCAAAATTATAGCACAAGCAACAAAGTTTAATTTTGTCATAGAACCAACAAAGGAATTTAGTATTTTATAACAGAACGTTAAACTTAGGAATTAAAGCGTTAATATCCACCATGCACAACAAGCGTAGCAACAGACCGATTTCTTGCTTGATACGCATTACCCCTTTCCCTAAACTTAGCTAAAAATGCATTTGGTGCTTCTATGAACAAGGGCAAGTGGACAAAAAGGCAACATATTTGGTTTTGGCGAAAAATTTGGTTTGGATCATCGGGGCAAAGCAACGCAAGTTTATTTTATTATTTTTTTTTTATTTTTTTATTTAGCACTAATTATGAAATGGACAGAGAAGTTAAAATATAATGTTCCTTTTTGGTAACAAACAGATACTGATGATGTCCTAATGTGAGGGGAGCACACATTTATATCTATACATTCAAAATTGACTATTTAAAATAATTGTCACACTTACTTCGAACAAGTGTTCTTCATTGTGATCAGTTGTAATATTCATTAGTAAAGATGGTTCTAACACTCTGTTTAGTGACGTAGTTGATATTGCAACATCCACCCTCCATCGCACATCATTTACTTTAGGAAACATTTGTTGAGTTGGATTCAAAAATGTTTGCCTGAGACAATCTTTCCCCAAAAATAGGGCATCACTTAAGGGCTTTCGAAATTTTTCTGCAATACTAAAACAGAAAAAAATGCCTTAATTGGTAGCTTGAAGCAAAATAATTTATCTGTAACACCAAAATATTTACATTTTCAATTTAGGTAGCATATAAAAATATGCTTGTTATGTTACCAGTTAAAAAGCAATCATGTATTTCAAGGTTAACTGTGTTTAATTTGCATTATAACATTAAAATACTATGGCAAAAACATCATTGTTTGGGTTTCTCACAGTTTGAAAAGAAGACAAGACTTGTTTAAAATGTTTGTAAGGGCATACTTTAATTCAGACAGTTCCAAAGCAAAATCCGATTTCTTCATCTGATTTGGAGGAATTCGGAGTGCTTTTTGTAGAATTAATAAAACTCCAGGATAAACAGTATTAATAAGCGCACCATCAATTTCTTTTGTGAGCTCACTGAATGTAACTTTACTTTCCTGCTTCAACATACTTGATGCAACTGAACAAAAAAGGTTTATATATAACTTTTACAAAAAAAAAATCCTGACAGGAGTTATATACTTGCTAAAAAATTATGCTAGTTTTTATGTAGCCTATACATATGATAGCAAAATTAAATAACAACTTTGAATACCACAAAGTACACACCCTGAACAATGGCAGTAAATGTCTTCGGCTCAACATGCTTTAAGGTTTTTATCATCAAAGCAATTTCTGCAGGGGCCCGCGATCCAAAAAGGGCAATTCTTGTCCTTGCATCAGCAGACATGTTTTTCTAAAAACCTTTAAAAAAATTCCTGAAAGGAAAGCAAATCTCGCAAACATGAAAAACTACTTTTTTGACTGGATTTACACAAAAAATATGCTATTTTTTGTGAAGTTTTTGTGGTTGGAAAGGACTGCATCTGCCCTATGAAGTATGAACAATGAAGTGTAAAAAATTGTTCCGTCACCTCGTAAAACTCAAAAACGGTAATCGTTTTTTTGGTCGACATGGGTTTTATTGGTGAATTACTACACATCAACTAACATCCCTCTGGTGGTCAATGTACATCATATCATACCACAGGTCTGCCTGTGAATAAACAAACAAACACTATCGCTTTAAAGTAAGCCTGCTGCCTTGTAAAACGGTAGAGTAATCGGCGTTAAAGTATTGCTGACTGACATTTTTTCGTGATGATGACAGCTGGAAAAACTTTCGCATAAACAGTTCGTTATTAAAAGAAATTTTAAAATTCATAAAATTCTGCCGTCCAAACTTATTGCCTTGATATGGTTGTAGTTTTGTGATGATAATTCGCTCTAATTAAACCCGGTATTTTGCAATACATCTTCCACATAACGCACTAAACCATTAATTATTCTTTTTGTTGATAATTCGTAGCCTACTAACATGCAAAAGGAATAAATGTAATGTTGAAAAAAGCTCTGGATTCTAGAACGCTTTACATCCAACATCACAGGAGCAGGATTGCCATGCAGTGCTTATTAAAAAAAATACAAACGTACTAATTTCCACTTATTTTAAACTAATAGTTTTCTTATCAAAATGTGCTTGTTTTTTAAAAATACGGATAATTAGTGATGTTGGGTTTGCGGTCGGACCAATACCGGGTTGAAATGTATAGAAATTGTCGCTGTTTGCTTCCAAAAAAAGTTATCATTCTGCCACCGTGCGAAAAAAAGTTATCATCCAAATAAGTCATGTCCTAGCCGCGGCCTTATTGTGGAGAAATTTGTGCGGCCATTCTGGTTGCACAAAATGTCGCAATTATGTCAAAAAAATATTCGTTATTATTATTTAATACAGATTCATAGGCCTAAGGCGGGTGGGAAATGAAGAAGAAAACCATACGAGTTATAGTGAATATAGAGGTGAGTTTCCAGTCTGACGCATTATCTTCACGTAGCACAGTGCACAGCTTGAATAAACAAGAAGTTTTCTTTTAATTTGTTAAACAACTTTTGAAACACTTCAATTTTCTTAAAAACTTTTGACGTTGCTACAGTTGAACAAATTGTCAAAGCCTATTTAAATTTTATTCTACGATTGAGTTAGACTAAGTCTAATATGACGTCGTAACTCTTACAAATTTGGTAGAGGTTTGTCGCCGTATTGTGACGTCAGCGAGATTTGCACAAAGCGATCTGTGTTTGTCCAATCTGGACAAAATGAAAGATGCAAAACTAATAAATTGATATAAGTTTTTACTTTAACAGAAATAAATTAATGTTTTTTTTGGTCTTGTATAAGTTAACAGTTTAGTGAGGTTTTGGATGCTTATATGCCTTTGTGATAATCATCATTCTAACCAAAATTTGCAAATCTTATTTAAAAAATATTAAACCGGTCAACAAACCCCAATTTATATATTATATATGTGAATACGACGATGCAATGCTTGCACAAGAGGTGATTTTAGGTTGACAACAACAATATGTGACGAATCGATGCGGTCGCATGTCTAATCTAACGACAGATGACACGCAATTTCAGCATCATAACAAATAACATTTTAAATGTGTCATATTAAATTATCGCATCAATAGTGACAATGTCAATCAGTTAACTGGATCAGCGTAAGTGATTTGACATCACTATTTGTAACTGACGCGCAGTTTCACCTAATTGGCTCCAGCTTTATGGTGACGACAGCAAGTTAAAACTGGCGCTGTTCTGGTGCGATTAACCTTTATGCAAAGAATTACGGCAAACGTATAAACTTGTTGACGGTGATTCTGTTAACATTACAATAAAACACACACAGATGTTGTATGGAAATCAGGGTTGTGGCAAGATTTACTCCAACTGCGGTCGAATCAATAAACGACACCTGTCGTATTTATTGACGTCACGCGTGACCTGTGACGAACTTGCCTCGACTTTAGTTACGCTGAAATTCAAAAGTGTTGCTTAGTCGTTCAATGATTTTGACGACAGCGAGTTTCGATACGGTTCATACACAGCCAATTAGTAACGTCACGAACTTACAGTTTCAACATGTTACACGGAAGTGGAGTTATAAGTGGGGGAATTATTCGACGAATTAGAGAAGTAACTCTTATTTTATTCTGATTCGCAAGGTCTTGTTCTCAAATTTGGTTTTTGAATTAAATTTCTAAAAAACGTTTGGGAAGTCCTGGAGTACGCAATTCGTTGTTTCTTGGAATCATAGTTGTGTTTTGTTTGCTTCGTGCTCAGCAGGTTTCAAACTTTGGCAAGCACATCATGCTTTAGATCTCACTTCGTTAACAAACGTGGCTGATCCAGCTTGGCTGCAATGCCTTGGCTGTGATGATTTCTACATGTCACCTGTGATCGCCAAGTATTGGGGCGAACTACCTGGTAATCCGTTGCTACTTTTTGCAAACCTATTATGTGTTTAGTTAACTTTGAGCACGGAGACATTTCAGTTTGTACAGCATTGGTACCAGGGAGTTCAAAAATTTGACTTCTTTTTAAATTTATGTCATATACAAATCTGTTTATTAAAATAGCTGCACAAGGTAAGAGAAACACACACAGACGTTGCAACCCACCCTACTTTTATGTATAAATTTCATTGGCGATTTATATATTCATAATTGAGGTATTTTGTTGGGGCATGAAGCAAAAATTGCAAGACAAAAGACGCAACTTTCATTTACAAACTTAGATAGTCTTTTTGCTTGTTTCTTCAAAACCATTATCAAACATGTTGTTGCACCACTTTCTTGCAACAAAAGCTACAGCAGAAAACGCACAGATCAGCAACAAAAGCGTGTTGTTCTCTGTGAATCCTGTTCAACAAAAAAGTGTGCAATGTACTATTATTTGTCAGCCACTAAAACAATCAACACTCTTGTTAAAAATAACAAACCTTGGTCAGGATTGTAGTTGGAGAGGCAAACACCAACAACGGCAACACATATAAACGGATGCATCATCCTTATGTGTCTTGTGTAACGTCTGTACGCTGACAGGTCTAGGGCCGTGTACGACATCTGAAACATTACTATGTACCACAAACCAACAGTGGAACATGAAGCAGGATTAAGAATACCTACAAACAGTTCATTTTATTTTCTCCTATTTTGAAACATGGTATGTGGCGGATTTATTGCTCAATAGTTACCAGTGCTTATTGCTTCCGTTCTACCACTTGATGGAACATATGCAATTGCGTAAGTAATCGTTGATGCCATGGCGATTGTTGACCAAACAGAGTGGCCAACACAAGCAGGCACAACCAAGTTCTTTACAACCCAAAGTTTGTAATCTGCAAAGTAAAATTTAGTTTTTTTAGTTCAGAGGTATATGTGGAACGCGTTACTATATTAGGCCTGGCTCACAAAGCAGGTTGCTGGACTTACCGGGTTTCCACGTTGGGCACGGTTTTCAAGGCAAATTAAGATATTTTCATAAATCGTTCTACTTAATAATGATTCTAAACTGTTGGCCTAACCTATACCTAACCTGCACATATTGTATAAATGTTGAACGTTTTGTTTACACTTTCAACCCGGGTTTTTAAGTGACAAGTCAATTGTACAGAAACATATTAACCTGAACAATATTTCGTTTTGCAAGATAGTGACTTTCACACAAACCAAAATTTCTAAAAGAAAAATAAATAAACTTTAATGTGTGGACTAACCGGAAATTTTTGTGTAACCGTGGTTGGTCAAATCTGTATTCTTAATTTCCAATCTTCGACAAATTCGGAGAAGATTGCGGTAAGATAAGGAGCAGACCAAGCCAACCAATGGAAGGTTTATTGTATGTTGCTCATGATCAAAATGAAAGACCCACATAGATGTCAACACCATGTGCATTATCCAATCCAAATAAAACTCCTTGTTGACAACAAATTTGAAAGCAATAGTTTCATTCGTGATTATCATATTTCACACTTTGTTCTTAAATATTTCAAGCTTTGTTCCCAAAAAGCTTTTTCTTGCTGAGTAAAGACCAACTTTTTCCAATCAAATCATACTTCGTGTACGAAAATCGCCAACAAAAGGATTTAATTTGTTATTAAAATATTTTTTATACCTTGTCGAATACCCGCATATTTTTGTCGGCCATTTTGCTGATCCACCAGATACTCAGTAGATTTGACCCAAGCACCAAAGGCCAAGCGATGAGTGCCTGTATAAATTGAACATTTATTATGCGAATAAAATTATATGGTTATTGTTTGAATCTTACCTTTAACTTTTTAGGTATAATGAAATATAAATAAATAGGAGTTCAAATTGTTGACTTACCATTTTCGGTCCTGGAGCAATTTCCATGGGATATTTTTCTGCCACTTCTGATGGAGAGTTGACAAATAATCCTGCAACACAAAAATATATTTTGCTGCGTCCGAATTTTGTCGTTGGGGGAACGTTATGTAGTAGCATGGTAAATGTCTTATCAAAAATTATTTCTACCGTCTTACAAACGTACACACAATTTTACCTGAATCTCCAATCCACTTGATTTTCTTGTTTAAACCGTAACTGCACATGAGTATTAAACAACCAAGCGTGCTTACAAAAGTAAGTTTGGTGATCTTTCGCATGCCTAATATACCTATTATCTTCATCATTTTATAATCTATTTACTGTTCCTTGCAACTGCAAGACGACAAAAATATAGGGTTGTAAGAAAACAGGTGCCTCCTAACAGGTCTGTAAATATACTATGATACGTCAGGTGGCAAGGGATGCATTTTAGTTGACAACAACAACATGACGAATCAAAGCGATTGAACGTTTACGTCATCTCAGCCTCATAACAAATTAGTATCTACAATGTAAGCTGGGTCAAATGAATTAATAAACTGTCGTATAAAACGAGTGACAATGTTTATGAAAACATTGTATTTATTGTGTTTCTCATGTATGTCATATACTTATCATTGCACTTGCACAATTGCAATAGAGCTTAAATGTGTTGGTTACAACTCGCACAGAAAATCAACCAAAACACGATGGCTATTAACTGTTGCGAATTTTAAACGATATTTTATATGTACAATTTTTTTGCAATAAACAATAAACATTGAAACTATCTCTTCTCTTTTCATTAAAACTTAATCACACGCCTTTTGCTTGACTCTCCAGACAAACATATTCCTTTCAACGCTGTTTTGAAGACCTGAAGCAGCTTGATAAGAAATCGTCGCTACATATAGCGAGCTCGCTATTGACGGAAAACTTCGCTAAAATGCACACAAGTCGTCTCTTAAAAGCTTTATTTTTGCACAGTATTTTTACATTTTAACACGATAGACAGACATACCTCGCGTCAGCATGACGCTGAACACGAATACATGATTTTTTTGCCATCGACGATGTCGTATCGCTGCGTAATTTTTATAAAAACAATTGCCCTGTTTACATGTTCGGAATTTTTGTCGAGATTTTTAGTCATCTTCTGAGAAATGTAATGCTTCTTTTGCGAACTAAAATACATTTTACTAACCGACGCAAATCGCGTGAAAGATCAACGAAGCATTCTTGGAAATTGGCTTGTTGTGTTTAAGGGTAAGACAAAAAATACGAGCTTCAGCGATCACAACGCGGGCTCTTGTTGCTGAGATTAGGTAATTTTCATATACATTGATTTAGTAATTTTCATATACATTAATTAAGTAAATTTGCATAAAAGTGCGCATATTTCTGAAAATAAAAAGACTGGTCCATCTTATTATCAGAATTATGAGTAAACACGTAAATAGTGTTTTTATAAGTGCGCTTATGATATGTAAAACGTTTTACGACACTTTGTTACGCATAGATGTTTTTTGCATGCAAAAGTACGGATACCTAAAAGCAAAAAGCACATAGTTGTTCTTGCGAAAAAACTAACTTAGTGAAAATAGTTAACACAACATTTAAATAATTTTTACAAAATTTATGACAAATATGGAGTAATTTTAACACATTCCTATAGAATAAAAATCCATGCAAAGTGCCAAGATGACTGAGCGGACAACGAGAATAAACATATTAAATGCTATGTCAAACCCAAAATAATCTAAAGAATTAGGAACCACAGCCACGGCATTTCAGCCAAAAGTTATATCCAGGCCACTTTCTTCACATGTCGGGCGATGAAAAAAATTAAACTCCTGGTGAGGTTTGAATGACCATGGGCTAATGAGGCCCCTTAGCTCATCCAACCACTGTCATTGGACAATGCTATCATGTTTTATGCTGTCGTCCTATACCCTTACTTGGTAATCAAATATATCTTATATACCGCTGTGAAGGCATTTGAGGCAAACTGAATCAAAGTCTCTTTTTCCAGTCAAGTCGGATCGAGGTTTGAAAATGAAGTTCCCACCGAGGTTTAAACACACAACATCTATACGGGAGCTTAGTAGATTGAGCGGGTATATTGTTGTAAAGTACGACCTTCACATTCACGAAGAGGAAATTATAGGCGACGTTCACATTTACGTGGGTTTAAATAGTTAAACATTTACGCTTATATTTTCCTCGTATTGTGGTAGTTTTTATTACTTTTATACGACCAAAAAAAGTTGTTGCACACCGTGTTCACTCTTTTAGGGTCGCATTACAGCCAGATTAGTTTTATAAATGCATGGCTTAGTATCGAAATGGACAACCGGTGAGTCATGCAAAACATTTTCATGTCTTTTCAGTTTAAGCGTAGCCTATATGGTAACTGGACACATTGGTGTAATATAGCTTATCGGGTTGACACACTTAAGATTGACCTCAGGATTTACTGGGAAGGGTTTCACAATAGTTATAACTCAAAATACGATTTGAGATGATTTTCGCATTCGGGAAATACCTTTTTACTATTCAAATATTTTAAACTTAACAATTTTCGGCGCGGAAGTGATTTCCATGCTAATTTCTGACACTTCTGAAAGCAAGTTCACAAATACCCAAGATGCAAAAACAACTTTGCAAGGCAGAAGGGACTGTATACGAGCGAGCAAACAATGTAAAAGAAACACAATTTTATTTTAGTATTTCAAACATGTATGAGAAAGACAATATGCAAAAAATCCGAACAAAAGTTTATGTAATAAGACAATATGCATGCAAACAAATTATTGTCTGTTTTATTTAACTTGCATAATCCTGTTTAACATTGTTCTGAAGATCTGAAAGAAGTTATCTCGCAGACTCTTGCAGAGAAACGTTTTTAACCAAATTACACAAACATGTTTCGATTTTATAACTGAACGCGATCGATGTATTTATGACGTACCCACGGTTTTATTTCACACAATTTTCCTGTTTACGTAATCTTTTTTGTCGCATTTTTAGAATTGTTTTGAGTAATGACACGCGTCATTTACGCGGCTAAAATTATTTTTTCGCAACAGTGAGAAAAAGTAAGGCATGACGTCAAATAAGATAATGATCCGCGTGTAGAATGGGAAGCACGACGAAGCATTTTTAGAGACTTTCCAGTAGTGCTTTGTGTATACGACCCGATTCAGTTCCGGTGTTGTTGTAGCAAAATTTACCACTGCTGTATGCGCAGAGGCTTATATGCGCAATCTTATTTCTAAGAAATGTTCTTCTCTGGACTTGCGTGCTTATTTTTTTATATTAATATACTGATGAATAATGTGTTTTAAGACAGACCAGTCGAGTTAAAGAAAATTAAACCCTAAAAAAGGTCATAATTCTGCTGCCAAGATATACAGGTCATCATCATTATACACCACAAAATTGGGTAAATTTCCTGACATAAATCCAATTGGCCGTCGGTTAACGAAACCCGTGTATTACTGTAAAACGTTTTAGCATTCCTGCTGCAGCGGACAAAGACAAGTTTGTGGTTGCGCAACGTTGCCTTTTTCCACTTCAGCTTTTGTAGCTCTTTTCACGCGATCTGCTGTTTAAATCGCAGTCATTGCATGTTCAAAACAGTTCATGTTCAATTCGATTCTACATTATTGATATTATTACTGAGGCGCATCAAGCTATTTTCAGGTTAGGGATTTATTCCCACAAGCCAGACAATCAATTGTTATTTTGGGTGAAACTGTTTACCAATCCTGCGATCAAGCAATTGTCAGCCAACAGGCCTTTGGCCTTCCACAGACTCATTACGTCTGCGCCAATAGGGTCATTGCATAATGGGGGACAATCCGAATACCTGCAAATTGGTCCCCACACCAAGAATTTTGCAATGTTGCAAGAATTTACTCATACCTGTCAAAAATCACGCATGGATGGTTGTAGCACGCTTCAGTGCGTATAATGCACCAAGCAACTTTGAAATGGCTTGGTGCTCAAATAATGATCCAAGCTGTTGCGCTTAACATTTATGCAAGTAAAATTTCCGTGATAGCATATTGAAGAGATTAGTCCCAAGATGATTCTTCAGAGCCATTATCCCGATATTTTGCTTCCCGAAACGACTTTTAGCGAACATGTGTTGAGCAAACTTCAGAAGCATGGAGATGAAGTTGCATTGGTGAGACCTGATTGGGGTTGTGTGGTGAATGTTAGTTGTGTGCAGACTAGGCAATCTTTTACGTATATACCATACAGAAGGTTTCTTGCAAAACTGTGCAACCCAAACATTTTCTTTATTCTCTTTACAAGTTATTTCCAACTTTGCAAAAATGACCAGAGGGATGTTAGTTGACAAACGAAAATCGCCAGTTGACAAAACTTTGAACGCGGGTTACTCGGCCACCTTACGAGGTAGCGACGTTTTTCACAAAAAATATATCATAGGCTAAACTTTCCAGAGATTCCAACAAAACATTTTATGTGCAACACAGTGTAAGCAAGCTAACCTATTGTGTATTGTCAGTGCACAATAATATTTTTTTTTGAAAGCTAAAAAGGGTTTAGTATCTATGTTATATAAAATGGTTTCCCAGATTTTTTTGTTAAATCAATTGTTTACAAGGCCGTTAGTTTTCAATGTAGTTGTGTACCAAAACACTAGAAAAAAAATTGTGAATGACGACTAGGAAAAAATAAGCCAAACCTGATGATCTAGTTAAGCTTTACTTAAATATGCAGAGCATTATATTTTTGACTCTCTCACATAGATTGATGCTGATAATAATGGAAAATCATATACTGCAAAAGACGTGTATGAGAGTATCCTACGATGTGCTGGAGGCCTGGCAAATCTGGGAGTTAAGAAAGGTGATGTTGTTGCCGTGGCTCTTGGCAATTGTCCAGAATTTCCAATAGTTGTTGTTGCTGCCATTGCATGTGGTGCCATGCTTACTACATGCAATCCCAATTACACTGCAGGTATGCCTTGTAATTGTGTTTACATTTTGTGTGGCATGACTAAAAAGTTTTATTTATTACTTGCATGTTGTTTGCAGAGGAAATAACAAAGCAGTTTCAGAACTCACAACCATCTGTCGTTTTTGTGGAAAATTTAAAACTTGAAACAATGATGCAAGTTGCCCAACAAGTTAAAAGTATTAAGGTAAAAATTTTATTCATTGCCCTACTACAGTATTTTTTAAAATTTTTATTTGATTCACAGCATTGTTATCATTACAATTTTGTCAATTGCTTTTTTGACTTCCGTGCAATAATTCGTAGTTGGTTTTTGTTACTCAAAGGTTTTAACATTTGGTTCCTTAATTTTATTAATGTAATTTAATATTTATACACTGTTATGCAATAAGTTATTTTAATTGTGAGCAAAATGCTGAATGTTGTTTATGTTGCCTATTTCAGCATATTTTTACTGCTGAGCACCACAATTCATTTACATCAGTTCACGATATTGTTGCAAAAACTGACAGAAAAGGTAAAATCATTTTACCTTTAGTATTGCAGTACAAACTACATCACATTTATCGTAAATGTATATTATTGTTTGTTTGTTTGTTTGTTGTATGACTTCATCTAATTAATTTCATACTGTCAATATGATTATTGTTTAATTGTCCTAATTTTTTTGTTTGGGCAGTTTTGAGCGAAATGCACATACCCGAACATTTCATATTATTTAGCTAATATATTTGTTGTTGAAGATTTTCCATTCGATGTTAGACTGGATCCAAAGGAAACACCATGTTATCTTCTATACTCAAGTGGAACAACTGGACTTCCAAAAGGAGTTATGTTAACTCATCGCAATTTGATTGCTGTTACAACTTTAACTGGGTAAACCCATCTTACATGCCTCATAATTATGTGGAAAAAATGATGTTGAAATTCATTACATATTTGTGCATAAGAATATTAAGTTTCAAAAGTTAAGTACATACAAATTTATATTTCAAAAGCATTTTATTTTACAATCAAAATCAACAACTTTGTTTTAGAGTGTCATTCTTTATGTCCAACAATGATTGTTTCTATCTGGTTGTGCCTTTATTTCATATTTATGGTACAATGATGATATTTTCCAACTTGATGCTGGGCGTTAAAGTTGTCATACAAAGAAGATTTTCTGTTGAATCATTTTTACAAAGTGTTGAAACATACAAGGTGGCAAAACTAAATATGAATGTCAATTAACATCACATTATTTCATTCCATTTTCTGTTTTAGGTCACCAGGTCATGTGCCGTTCCTCCAATGGTACTTGCTGTTTACAACAGTGCTCTGCTGTCAAAATATGACACTTCTTCTCTAGTCCACATTAACTCTGGAGCTGCACCACTTCCTGATGTTGTGGCAGTTGAAGTGATGAAAAAACTAAAGATTAAAATAGGGCAAGGTATCATCAACCTTTTTTTAATTTTCGGACACTTTTAACTATTATTACTGAAATTTTAGTCATAAAACTGTATTTATATTGGTATAATAAGGAAATAAACTTATTTTGGTCTTACTAGTTATCTCACTCCTCACTCTCACAAATGCTATTATTCACTTGTTAAAACATAAGCTGCAAAATCAAGGTGCTGTAGTATCATGAAGAAAATTTCCAATTGCATTTTTGAGTAAAATTCCTCTCTTGCAAATACAAAATCCCCTAAGTGGAGAACCACAGGATTATCTAATATTAATAGTGTATTTTTTCCATTGCAGCATGGGGATTGACTGAGGGAGTTCCTTTAACTGCAACTACTAATGAGCAAGTTCCTATACGTTCAGTTGGTAAAGTCACTCGAAATACGTTGCTCAAGGCATGTGAACTTAATGTATTACTTGCATAAACAAGCTAGTTTTAGGTTACCAAATAAGTTTTGCATGTTGTTTATCATGCATAGCATTGTTATTGTTAGCATTTTATCAATTTGCTGTTTTCTTTTTTGAAGTATTTAACATTCCTGGTACTTTTGCAACAAAATTGAATGTTCTGTTTTTGCAGGTAGTAAACACAGACACTGGTAAAGACCTTGAATATGAAGAAACTGGGGAAATTTGTGTGAAAGGACCACAGGTAAAATGTTTATTGTGTTTATTTTTCCATCTTTTGACCCTGGGTTTTGTGTTGAAGGTAATGAAAGGGTATTACAAGAATCCTGAAGCCACAAGGAGTTGTATAGATGTGGACGGGTGGTTTCATACAGGAGATATTGGTTACTTTGATAAATATGGACATGTTTTTATTGTGGATCGACTAAAGGAGCTAATAAAAGTCAAAGGATTTCAGGTTGGCTGTTGACGAATAATTGTGTGGTTACCCATAACACTTTGTTGTGTGATCCAGTAAAACTGAGTCAGTTTAAGTTGAAGCAAATAAATGCATTTTGAACTATTTTTCAACAACAGTTTAGTAAAACATGTATTACTGTTTTATATTGAATGATTCAACAATGTGTACCAATAATATATTTTACTCCTATTGACTTAATAATCAAACGATTTTTTAGGTTGCTCCTGCTGAACTTGAAGAATTATTGTTGAGCCACCCATGCATCACAGATGTGGCAGTAATTGGAATTCCACATCCAGAAAGTGGGGAAGTCCCTAAAGCATTCCTAGTTGTCAACAACAAGTCTGTGACTGCTGAAGACATTCATCAGTTTATCAAAGGTCTGTGGTTTAAATTTAAAAATTGTTAAAAGTACAAGGTTTAAATACAGTATATTTGTATTCTGCAATCTGCAGCTGTAACAAGTTTCCGTGTAGGTCGGGTTTCTTCATACAAATACCTTCATGGTGGCATCGTCTTTTGTGACGTCATACCGAAGAGTGCAAGTGGAAAAATTTTGCGAAGAGAATTGAGAGAAAAAGAAAAACTCGCAAAACTTTGATCCCACAAAGCTTTCCAGCTTGCCTGATGTGGGAAAGGGGTGAATATGCACAAGATACTAAGCGCTATCACAAAGTTGACACCATGACTGTAACGGGTAGAACATAGTGTGGTATGTAGATTTGTGTTCTACAAAACTACAAAAATTACTTTAGTTCTGGTATAAATGCAATGTATTGTCATACGTGTCTGTATCAATTAAGTCTCAGGTTATTTTACTTCTTCATTCCAATCAAAGATTATGCAAGTATTTGACTTTCTCTTTGAAGTAGCTGTTGTAATTTGTTTCATAATTTTTGTGATTTGCTATGACTGTGGACAATAAGGTATTGAATCATGTTTTTACAGGTTATCGAAATGTGGATAATCTTCCCAGTTTTACCAATATTTATCAAACTGTGTGTAATATCTCTATGTTTCCCGCCGTTTGACTTTCCGTAATTCTTGGATTAGATTACTATTGCCTTGTACATTCGTAACAAGCCATGCTAAAGCATGAACGTTTTGCCTGTTTCTAAATTTCTGAAAGAACATTTTTTTACCTCAACCAGCTGGTCAGTGTTTTCTTATTGTTTAAGACGTTGGTACTGTAACATACGTCACAGAAAGCAGTGTTTATATTGCGTAATGTTTTATGTGCAGCGTTGCACAAGTATTGCATTATTCCATAATGTGACCTAAATGATTTAGCCATCGAATGTTCTCGAGTAAAGTTATTCATTTAATATCCTGTTTACCATATAAAATGTTATCACAAGATACAAACTCTTGCATTAAACTAACCATTTCAATGCGTCCCAGATAATACGAGACACACGTGAATCACCTATACCCGGTTCACACACACATAACTTCGATGTGTGCTGGCTGACAATATCCTGTATTTTGTGTTCTTGTATTATATTACTTAGAGCGGTTCGTGTTATCACGTGACATTATTCACCAATCAGCTATCAGTAATACGATAAAACAAGTAGAATCGAATGGAATCAAATAGAATGAATTTACCGGTCTAAACTGGGCTTTTTAAAGCTCTCCTTACTGAGAGCTGATTGGTCAATAATGTCACGTGATACCACGAACCGCTCTAAGTAATATAATACAAGAACACAAAATACAGGATATTGTCAGCCAGCACACATCGAAGTTATGTGTGTGTGAAGACACTGCTATTATTACTGAGACTCTACAAGCTATTCGCCGGCTTGGGATTTATTCCCATAGCCTGATAATAAACTGTGAGGTGAGGTCCAAACCTTACAGTACTTTACATATATAAGATGTTGTGTGTGTGCTTACATTATTAATTCCTATGGTGGCGTTTAATAAAGCCTTATTTGCAAACAAAGTGTACGAAACAATTTCATGTGCCACAAAGGTATCCAAAAGATCCAAATGTGACGTGACCCTATAAATTTGAGAACCACTGTTTTTTACCGACTGCATGTTTGCATGTTTGGAATATGAAATACAATATCTGAGATAACCTCTCCTAAACAATAACCGCATATCAATTGCGGGAAGACAGCTCGTAACTGTCCTTCAATTTTTATCTAAATTATAAAATTGGTTTGGTGATTTCAAAAGGGTGCCGACAAGGTCAAAAAGATTAAGAACTGAGACGTATATTGTAGTTTTTAATTTTTTTAATTTTAAAGCGCTACAATAGAATCGACTCAACGCAAGTTGAAAAGGGGCTTATGTACACATATCTGTTGCACTTTGACACCAAATCTAATCATATAGGAACGCTGAAAGATTTCAAAGAAACCGGACGTCTGATCGTCAGATCAGGAAGTTTTTGGTAATTGGTTTGATCAAGTTCATGATTCAATGCATTTTGTCACGCATGGATGTTTTTTGCACGCATCAGTGCAAATATTTGAGCAATGACATTGGAAAAGGCCACCTTGGCTCGCAACGAACTGTAGTAGTAAATTCACGGGTAGAAAAATCCCATGATATCATACCGGAATTGTTCATTTCAAGATGATTCTTCGAAGCCCCTACCCCGATGTTTTACTCCCTGACGTCTCTTTTAGCGATTGTGTGTTGAGTAATCTCCAGCTGCATGGGAATGAGGTGGCATTGGTAAGTCTTAGTCAAAATGCGTACATGTTGTATATACTATGCTAATATCTACCAGATTGAAAAGTTTGCGATTTTTGCGGAGGATTTTTGCTACAAAGTTTATTGAAACAGATAAAACGATAAAAATCAAACAATTAAATCCTAAAAAATGAGTTTTAGACGTCATCTGCCTTAATGCACATGCTGACTGCAGTATTGCTAGTTTGCCAAAAACAATTGCTAGGGGACTGCTATTGCTCAATGAAAAAAAATGGTTGCAGCTGCATTAAGACAGCACACAGTGAGGGTTTGCAAGGGCCGGTGGAGCTGCCAAAATAGTTGTAAGACATCTGGTTCTGAATACATTGTGTATTGGGGGTTGGTGACTGCACTGAATTGCAAATTAAGTGTACTTTCTGTGATTTATTTTTTCACAAAACAAACCTACGTTTTTTTAGCCTAAATAATCTAGACCAAAAACAATGACAAAAACTTTGTCATGATTTAGTATTAATTGTTGGATTTGAAACTAAGAGTATGATAATTTTTTGTTGCTTTATTTCTCTTATCTTAGATTGATGCTGATAATAATGGAAAATCATATACTGCAAAAGATGTGTATGAGAGTATCCTACGATGTGCTGGAGGTCTGGCAAATCTGGGGGTTAAGAGAGGTGATGTTATTGCTGTGGCTCTTGGCAATCGTCCAGAATATCCAATAGTTGTTGTTGCTGCAATTGCATGTGGTGCCATGCTTACTACATGCAATCCCAATTACACTGCAGGTAAGTATTAAGTTGTTTTATCATAAAATACAAATACTTACTACTAATTATTAATATTTGATTTTCTTATTTTCTGAACTTTCATGTTCTGCAAATGCAGAGGAAATTACAAAGCAATTTATGCATTCACAACCATCTATTGTCTTTGTGGAAAATTGGGGACTTGAAACGATGATACAAGTTGCTAAGCATGTTAAAACTATTAAGGTATATAATACATTTTTTTTCATTGTTCCTCTCTGATATTAGTGCACATTTTTTTTCTCAGAAAACATAAATACAGCACTTATTAAGTATTTTCTTCCATCTTCAATTTTTTGCTTCTGATATATATAATTTTGTCTGTCCTGAAATTGTAGTTGATTCTTTAATTGGTTTCAAAGCTATGATAAATAATAGTTTTCATTGATATTTTTGTTGGAGTGTTTATTTGTAGTATTGAAGGTGAAACTTACCAAGTTATTTAAAAAGGAATACTTTAATACTTTCATTGATGCCTTGTCATGCAGATAAGTTCAACTATTAGATTCTTTTTTTAGCACATTTTTACTGCTGAGCATCACGATTCATATCTCTCAGTTCCCAATATTATAGAAGAAACTGACAGAAAGGGTAAATAAATTTATTGTAATTTAAATATTTGCTGCATGTAAATTTGTTTTTCTTGTTGCAATGTCAAGCATCTTTCAGAAATAAAGTTTTGCATTTAATGCTTTTTTTGTTTATTTTAAATTGATTTGATCAGACTTTATATTGTCAAACATTTCTTTGTACCCTGTTTCCTACAATTTATTCCAAATATACATCTCCTCTGAGAATGTTTGACACCAGTTTGTTCTAATACCTGTTTTTATAATGTAGATTTCCCGTTCGATGTCCGACTGGATCCAAAGGAAACACCATGTTATCTTCCATACTCAAGTGGAACAACTGGACTTCCAAAAGGAGTTATGTTAACTCATCGCAATATGGTTGCTATTACTACTTTAACCGGGTAATAACCTAGGTTATACACACTACACTTTTCCAAATGTGGGTGTTTTGTTAAAAATTTTAAGCATAAGATCAATTAGATATTTTATTAAATCAACTTTGTTTTAGAGTGTCATTCTTTATATCCAAGAAAGATTGTTTCTATCTGGTTCTTCCTTTATTTCATATTTATGGTACAATGATGATATTCTCCAACTTGATGCAGGGAATTAAAGTTGTCATACAAAGAAGATTTTCTGTTGAATCATTTTTACAAAGTGTTGAAAAATACAAGGTAAAAAGATAAAATATGGATGTCAAATAACATCACATCAAATATAATCTGGTGACATTGTGTCATCTGGGTCAATTGTTAGTATCTGTATTGTATCATATAAAATACCCTTTTTCTGTGTTAGGTCACTAGGTTATGTGCAGTACCTCCCATGGTGCTTGCTGTTTATAACAGTGATCTGCTATCAAAATATGACACAACCTCTCTGGTTCAAATCAACTCCGGTGCTGCACCACTTCCTGATGTTGTGGGTGTTGATGTAATGAAAAAAATGAAAGTTAAAGTTGTGCAAGGTTTGCTTACATACAATATTAGGAAACTCTGCTTGGTGGAGTATGTGATTTAAAGTTTGTGGTTTATTTAAATTTTTCACCTGAAGACGTTAGTCTTTCAGTTTATTTAAAAAAAAATCGTAGATTTAAAAACTTTTTTTTGCTTTGTTGTAGGATGGGGGCTGACAGAAGCAGTTCCATTAACTGCAACGCTTGATGATCAAGTTCCCATTCGTTCAATTGGAAAAGTCACCCCAAATACATTACTCAAGGCATGTCAACTATTCAGACTTATTGCACATTACAATTTGGCTACCTTTTTGGCAACAAATATTATAAAATGTAACTTAAGGTCATGGAGATTTGTTGGATCATGTTAATTATTTAAACCATTGCTTGTTAAGCATGTATGACCTATGTATTACCAGCATTTCTTGCCATTTTTTTAACAGCTTAAGGTAAACAAAACTATACCTGAAATCAGTGCAGTTTTTTTTGACTCAATAAAAATCAAAACAAGGTTTCAAAATTGTCTCATATAATATCCAAATGCAAAAACACCAACTTGATGTCAGTTTGTCTATCTATATTCCCAGGGACAAACTGACAAAGTTTCAATTCAGTACAGGCCAAAATATAAGGTTAAAATGCCTGGGAGACACACAACCTTTTAGAAGTATACACACTAGCTGGTTTAGATCAATATCCACAATATTAAGACCTTTTCATAAGTGTTTTAAAATATGTTTTGTTGACATAGGTAGTGAACACAGACACTGGTGAAGACCTTGAATGTGAAGAAACTGGGGAAATTTGTGTGAAAGGACCACAGGTAAAATGTTTATTGTGTTTAATTTTCCATCTTTTGACCCTGGGTTTTGTGTTGAAGGTAATGAAAGGGTATTACAAGAATCCTGAAGCCACAAGGAGTTGTATAGATGTGGACGGGTGGTTTCATACAGGAGATATTGGTTACTTTGATAAATATGGACATGTTTTTATTGTGGATCGACTAAAGGAGCTAATAAAAGTCAAAGGATTTCAGGTTGAAACCATTTAATTGTAAATTTACCCCAAGTTTTGTAATGTGTGGCATAATAATAAATCCACCAATAAAAAGTTAACTTATAATGTCTTATTAGACCTGCTATTCCCAGTGTAACCCCTGCAAAATACAAAAAGATTATGCAGTGCAGCACATCAAAATATAACCATCAGTGTAACAAAAATGTCCATAGTAAATACATGGAGAAAAGCTAGCGGCAACCTTAAAAGTTACAAATGGTGCCCAGCTGGGAATCACTGGTTTAAACAATTGCTTTTTGTTATTTGTTGTTGTATGGCTAAAAGTTTTATATTTTGTGTGTAAGGATATGCTAATGACAAGAAATGATTTTTAGGTTGCTCCCGCTGAACTTGAAGAATTATTATTAAGCCACCCATGCATCACAGATGTGGCAGTGATTGGAGTTCCACATCTAGAAAGTGGGGAAGTCCCCAAAGCATTCCTGGTTGTCAACAACAAGTCTGTGACTGCTGAAAACATTCATCAGTTTATCAAAGGTTGTTAACGTGCATTGCCTATGATTTGGTTTGAATATATTAATCTGACAAATCCAAATCTATGTAAAACTAATTAGTAATCTAACTAATTACAAATTTCCATGTAGGTCGGGTTTCCTCATACAAATACCTTCATGGTGGTATCGTCTTTTGTGACGTCATACCGAAAAGTGCAAGTGGAAAAATTTTACGAAGAGAATTGAGAGAAAAAGAAAAACTCGCAAAACTTTGATCCTCACTTGTGTATGCAAATTGTTGTACTTAAATCTATCATATTGCAGTTAACTAAATCCTCTGTACAGAATTGTTTGACTGAAAATGTATCTAGGTTATACTTTACCAATAATTTAAAGGCATTATTTAATTGTTGCATTAGCTTTCATGAAATACATGGTTTTGACTAACACTTGGATGTGCAATGATTATGAAACCAAATGATGTGGATTGAAAACTGATCACAAAGTTAATTTACATACTATTAATCAGGATGAAGGGACAACTATGTAAAAACATGTTGAGTTGGAAACAACCGTTTACTGAAGAACTTGATTTGTATTGAAAATATCTAAAATCTGTGGTGCTTATGTGTATTGTAGTTTAATGTATGCCTTTAAAATGTGTTTTGTAGATGACATTGTGTCGAATCTATAAGTGTAATCCTTTTCAATAAGTTCAAGTTTTCTTCACAAAGCAATTGTCAACATATATGGGTGCAATTTAAATGTTATAATTGTTTATTTGTTAGTATGCAATAATTATAGGTGCTACTTTTAATTTTTTGTGTTGTAATTGCTGTCATTGTTTTTTGGTGTTACTTACAGTTAACTCCATCTAAAAAACAATCTTTTACTTTCATATTTTTACCACAGAAAAATTATTGTGTTTTGACTCGTGTATAGTGCATCTGTGAAACAAATTATACTATGCTCAAATGATTAAAGCTTTTGTAGTGTCAACAGACTACTACAAAAAAGTGGTCTGATTGGTGTTGGGCCAGGCCGGGCCTTGGTGGAGAGCTGAAGGGGTGAGCGAACA
This sequence comes from Ascidia mentula, assembly GCF_947561715.1. Classification (NCBI taxonomy): domain Eukaryota; kingdom Metazoa; phylum Chordata; class Ascidiacea; order Phlebobranchia; family Ascidiidae; genus Ascidia; species Ascidia mentula. The sequence goes on along the minus strand of NC_138574.1, from coordinate 5,838,314 downwards.
ACCAGTCTTGCAAACTTTAAATTGCAGGCGATAACTTCAGAGCTTACACCGTAAAAATTTCCGTGGTCTGCTTAGTTGCTGATATAGTGTTACTAGCGGAGCAAAATTAACTAAGCTGGTAAGTTGTCTGCCTTTTTTTTCAGATGCCGATGTATACCTGTGTGCAAACAGTCGCGAAGAAGTGTTGTAGTTGACAAACTTGTTACAATGTGGGTGGGCGTTTTTAGCAGCTGACGAGATACAGTAGACAAGCGTAAAATATACTGTAACTTGCGTGTTTTTTAAAGTTATGTGGAAATACCTTTAGCAAGGGGTTTTTGTGCAAACGATCAGACAAAAAATATCCTTATTCTGTCGTTATAGTTGTACAATATAGCCTACACCAACCGCTTAAGTGTATGTACTAATTTTCTCTAAAATTCTCAGATCTTCAGATTCCCCAAGTTCCAGTCGCTCAATATGCTTTGGAAAAAATGGAACACTTCGGAACAGCTGTGGCTATGGTGGATCCTTACGACAATCAATCGTGGACATTTAGCAAACTCCGTCAGCAGTCCATTGATGTTGCACTTAAACTCAGTTCTGTTGGAGTAATGAGGGGCGATGTCGTTGGCTTGGTGGTTGATTTCCATCCAAAATGTTTTCCGTTGGTGTCTGGGACTATTTTGTGCAAGGCTACACTGGCTGCTTGCAATATCAACGCTGTATCAAAAGATATTGCACAACAACTGAGACAGGTTAAAGCAAAGTTTTGTATTTGCGAAAAACAAAAAGTAATGCAGGAGTTGGAAAACGTAATTGAACAAGTTGATATTTACGCCTGTGATTATTTCAAGACGAATGACGAATCTTTTAATAGAAGGCGCTGGAAGAAATATTGTCACCGAGTGGTGTCCACTGTGGTAGACTTAGATACTTCCTCCTGATGAAGGCTGTTGCATAATAGCCGAAACGTCGAGAAACGTAAATACAATAAAGTTTGCCAGAAGAGCAGTATTAAGCAACATTATATTGCACTTTGGAAATTTATTTTAGGCCTTCAATCCGGTGAATGTATAATAACAGTTTGTAAACAACCACACATGTTTGCATACTGGAGTTGTTTTCTTTACGTTGTTTTGGGAGTGAAACATATTGTCACAACAAGTCTCCCACCCGAGTTGTTTGGTCACTGCGTAAAAAGTCATGAGGCAAATGGCGTCATCATGAGCAACTTCGTTAGTTTCAACAGAATGACAAACGAAGCAAATCTGGAAAGGAACAACAGCTTAAGGTATATACTAGTAGGTGGAGCTTCAACACCAAAAGGTTTGATGCAGAAAGCAAGTGATAAGTTTAATGTTATAGTGACCAGTGGTTATGCAGGATCTGAATTTGGGCTTTTTGCATGTACTCCAAATAAACAAACTCCATTCGAAAGTGCAGGAATGCTTTTCCCTAATGTTCAGCTTAAAGTGATCGACGTCGACAACGAAACAGAACTCGGTGCTGGAAAACATGGAGAACTTTGTGTGAAGAGTCCTTGCGTTTTCAAAGGATATTTAAACAACAAGAAGGCAACTAAAGCAGTGATGGACGAATGTGGTTGGTGTCGGACAGGAGACTTGGGATATTATGACCAGCAAGGGTTCGTGTACGTAGTTGACAGACTTAAAAACGTCATCAAAACTCGAGGAAATATGGAAGTTTTTCCAGCCCAGCTCGAAGAAATACTTTTGTCTCATCCACATGTGGCGGAAGCAGTTGTTGTTCGTACAGCTCATCCAGTTTATAACGAGGCGGCAAAAAGTCTCACCGAGGAAGAGTTGCTTAAATTTTTCAACTCACAAGTGGCAGAATATCAGCAACTCTTCGGTGGGTTGGAGTTCATTGTTCATATTCCGAAGACTGCGGGTCTCGGAAAACCAAATAAAAATATTCTAAAAACCCATTTTTAAGGACACTCAAGCATTTAAGAACACACATTTGTTTTTAAAATGCCGCTGTTTGGAGATTGATTCGAAGCAACTTTCTTGTTATCTGTAACGTATGTATAGTTTTGTAATATGTGATGGTATGACTATTATTGTAAATTCGTTGCAGTACCTTTTCCTACAAACGCATGTATATGATGAATGAGCGAATAATGCTATTGGGCCTTTTGTGTTCAATGCATGGAAATGCATGCATTAGTTTTCCATGTATATCTTTGCTAATATGCTATAAAGAGTTCTGCAAACTGTTTTCATCAAAAAAGTTGCATTTTTTATAGGGCTCTGCATACCAATGGGTAGCTCTCAAACATCTGTTTTTAAACCACAAAAACGTGTTCCTACGATCGTTAACCATGTAACGTATAGGTGATCAGTAGTATGTTGTGTTGACTTCATATGTCAGGTTATTGCCTTTCAATGTATCTTGAACCATGAGGGCATCAACCTGTTGCATTTGCTGCAAGTATTGACAAAGTAAACATGTTAATGTTCTGTCTATTTGAATCGGTTTGTTGGTGCTAAGGTCTTTAAAAATCTTTTCCATCTCATTGAAGCTCTGTTTAGAAATCACAAGAAAAAATATCACAAACTATCTAATGTTGACCCATAGAATGATCACAACCCTTTTTATGGGCAACACTTTCGGAATGTTTTAGAACTTTTCACGTGAGACTTCAATTCTATTTTTAAATGTTTTTTCGCAGGCTCCAACCTTGTGTATTCGAAATCGGTTTGGGTATTCGTTTCTTTGTTTTCGCACCCCGTCCCCAGCTAAACCAATAACTATGATGGAAGTGTTGGAATGTTGTTGGTTTATCTGGGTTTTATCTTATACAACTGCAATAAATTTTGATTTATATATTTATGACGACAAATTGCATTTTGATTTGCTTTAGCTTCCTGCAGTGACCGTGACTACCAGAAAACAATTTTTTGTAAATAAATTTTTTGAGTTACAAAAGTTTATAAACCCTTTCTTTATACAGCTATAAGTCTTAACATTTTCACCAATCACTTCTATTAATTCAAATAGAATGCAGTTGGTTATATGTCGAAACCTAAATACCTCTCCCCCATGCCTACGATCAGTTCTCGCACGCGTGCATCTTTCGTAAGAACAAATGCTCTATACAGCCGGGGTTCCCAAACCGGGGTCACCATCGACGGCACGGGGGTCCTTAATGACCGCAAAAAAACAAACAATTGGTACGTTTTATACAGTGCGTAAGCAGTGATCACTGCAGTGATTCATAACTGGAGTGGTTTCGTAAGCTTTACAATACATACATTATACAATTACTATAATTTTAAATGGTTCTTACACTAGCCTTGTATCTTGTGACTTTCATGTTGTTTACAATGTTTTCTTTCTTTCGTTTCTTTTACTACGGGACTATGACGTAAGTATTGACATTCATCGCTATTGTTGATATTCGTTATTGTTGATATTGTTTGTAACGCTGATTACGTTGCAAAATGATATGACGTAAGACAGGAGATCCAAGAAAAAGCAGGTTCACAAAATGGGGTCCGCGGCCAAATAAGTTTGAGAAACCCTTCTCTACAGCATCACACATAGCATAGTTTGGTGGTGATTTACATACTTCAATGCATTGGATGCGAAATTGAATAAAGACGATTAGTGCCTTTAAAAGTGTTAATTATGCGTTGCAATTGTTTTGTTGATTAAATCAAATAAAATAACAACGAATTTTTATCCAACAGCACAATTCTCTGGAATCCTGTAGCTACACGTTTAATTCCGCTTTGTCAATCGTCATGGCAACGGCGTAATCGACTGGACAGATGCAATTATTGTAAATCGCATCCATCTCATTTCTTAACAGCCCTCTTGGCCACATCATGAAGTTGATGATTCTGCAACTGTTAAAACTTCTGCTTGGTATGTCCAGCATCTTACCTCTGGCCTCCTTGTGTAAGGATAAACTGAAAACTTTTATTGTTTTGTTTTGCATTGATAGAACTAGATGAGGTGGCTGACATACTTGATGAAGAGACGAAGTGAGCCTCCCGGAAAACAGAAACTGGTTGCTAATAAACAAAAACCTATGTAAATACATCTGTATGATTCTGACAAATGGAAGTTTGTATACTTTGAATCCCCTGTTTTCCTCATGGCCAACAAAGATTTTCTAACAATTTCTTGCAAGTAATCCTAAGTCGTTTGTTTGAAGTTAAATTCTTGAATATTTTGTTGGAAATATCAGTAAACAACCTTTTAATTCATCACATTGCCTGTCCTAAAACAAGCATCTATTAATTTTGCAAATAACCGTCAGCAACGATAGAGTTTTCAACGTAAACGACGAAAAGCATTATTTTTTGTGATTTGTGTGTGGTAGCTTTTATGCTTATGTTATCACACATAACAAATACTTGGTCAAAACAAGAGCATTTCTTGAATTTCTTTTGTGATGTTTTTAAAGCAGGGCCGAATATTATTTGCAGGAGCTCAAAAGTATTCGCTTACTAACAGCTAAATAATGGAACGGAGATGGACTAATACGGCCTGAGAAAAAAGTGGCATTATTTCAGTGTTGAATTGAATTCCAGTCGTGTTTTTACGTATACTTTAAACGAGGTTCCAGTACAGCGGTGATCAAACATTCGGGACAAAAATCATACAAAATTGAACTGGCGGGACAATTGGACTGTAAAAGTGGACAAAGGGTGTTCGCACTGTCCAGATCAAGAACTAAACTGTTCATGCATTGCAGATGACATATTGTAAAACCCTTAGATCTAATCTCACAAGCAAAGGAAACATTTCGACAAATAATTGGACAAGAAAGCGGAAAAAACGCGTTGTTTCGCGAAACAAACAATTCATATCTCAAGACTAACTCTTTTCTAGGAAATGCTTTTCACAAAAAAATCTTTGCGAGCAACTGTTTTTGCCTTTTGAAGTTGTTAATTCAACCTCAGAATATAACGAGTGCGGACATTCCCCAATATGAATTGTTTTTTGTTAACATAATCTTTTTTTCCAATTTTTTTTTATATTGTGTATAAGCTGCAGACATATGGCCACTGTTTCGACCTAAAAGGTCTCATCAGTGCAGGTTGTGTGACTATCAGACGACTTTGCTGACCAAACGGCCAAGCAAAGACTTCCACTTTGTGGTGACTACACAATCACCGTCATCCTTTGGGCACCAAACTAGGTGCAACCTTACGGAGAAATCAAGGTGGAAACTCTATGGCCAAGCAAAGCTCCAGATTGCTTGTCAAAATTTTTATAGTTGAAAATAATAATATAAAAAAAATAAAAAATAAAATTAAATACACGTCATGAGCTTTCTACAATTAAATATATTTTAGCTGCAGATAGTGATGGAAACAATATATCGTCCCGTGAGTTCTCATCAGTGCAGCTGGCTCTTCTGCCTCTGAATGTATTTTTAGAAAAGAACTTTTTCCATTACCGGCCTCTGTTAAACACGAAAATTTGTTGAAATATAAAATGTTTTCAGCAGTGGATTTTATCGGAAAACCACAGGATGTATAAATTTTGCCAACAAAATACGTCCTTTGATTACCAGGAAAATATTGCCACAAACAAATGAAGCTTTGCACTTGGCGCCGGTCGCAGCAATGAAACGGAAATCAACAGTAGGAAAACGTCAGCACAGCGATATATTTATACATATCATGATACGGTGCGCGATAGACAGCCTGCCATCAGAGGAGTGCAACGTTCTTATAATTACCAAGCTAAATTATAAAAAATTAAGTAAATCCTGTTTTCATGTGAACGGATAAATGTTAGTTCATGTGACATCGTAAATTGTTTCCTCTTACTGTGTTGTAGTGGGTCATTCTAGTCTGCTACTATTGCTTGACAAATGCACAGTTTTCCTGCCTCGGTTCACCGTAAGGACGGGGTAAGGCATTCTATTCTATAACCTATAGGTTGCCACGTAAACTGCTTATGTTAAAAGGATTGAAGTTAACGTAGCGTGTCTTGTGTCTTCATATTGGAACATTTTAAGAATAAAATTGTAAATATTAATTGAAGATTGATTAGTTCGAAACCAGAAGAAAGGAGATTGCTAAATTCTAGCCCCAAGGTTCAGGCCTTTAAGGGTAAAGGACCATAAACTCTAAAGTGAGGTACACCAAGAACTCTATGCCTAAACTAAACACTACTATCGCGTATTGCGACATACGTTGCAGGACCTTGGTTCAAACTGATCCAAATTAGTTTGTTGTTCTGCATACACAATGTTTTTTTTTCATTTATTTTTTTTCTTCCAGTTAATTTTTAACAATAACTGACATAAAATGAATAAAGTTTGTTTTGTCGTTATGCTTGCTTTCTTGATGCTCTTCTCCATCAATTTAACCAAAGGGTGGCTAAAAAGACGTAGACGATCAGCGGATCAGAGACCAGGGAGTGATGGTAAGAAAGTAATTTCTACTTCAAAAAGTACCACAATATTACAAGATTAAAGTTTATCTATATTTGTGGTAACGAGGTAGTAAAAAGTTGAAAGCGTTAAAGTACGATCTGCTGAAGCCTTCATTAATTAGTCCACTCGATTCCACCGCTTCGTAAACAAAAACAGTTTAAGGCAAGTACCAAAGCAACTAATGCCACAAAGCGACAGTTTTTATTTCATGTCGTTTATGTACAATAAGCAATTTATGTGTTGCGCGCTTCGGCGAACACAGTTTTCAGCACAACCAATGAGTTTGCAACAACTTTATGTGTACATTCTTCTCTTCCCATCCAGATAATATTATTTTGCAATTTTTTGTGTTGTATTTTTTCAGAATTTATGTCACTGGAGGAGGTGGCGGACATGAATGAAGATGAGAGAAACAATTTGCGAAAAAATTAAGAACATGTTAGCAATGTATGGTAAAAGTTTTTTCGAAATGTTAGTCTAAAATAATGGCGAAATTCATTTGCCTAATGTGTAAATTAGAATACCTTAACATACCTTTGTTCTGCAGATAAACTTCATCACGAAAATTTATCCATGAGAACGGGAAAATTATCGTAACAATAAAATATGTTTCAATCTCTATGTACTGATGTGCTTGATGTGTACATAGGGATTTTTTTCTGGAATATCAATTCTAGGTAGACAGCGATAACATTTTACATCTGTTGATGTATGTTGTACATTCCATGTTATCTTTTGAAGATCGTTGAAAGTTATCGATCGACTTTATTAGGTCTATATATTACTGTTGTTTGTCCTTGCCTACTTGATTATTTGTTTCGACAATCAGTAGCAAAAAATCATGCTCTAAAGAAGGAAATAGGAAAGAATTCATTTGTGTGGTTTAGCGCTTCCAACCAATTAAGTAATGAGCATAATAATTTCTGGTCATGTTGTAGTGTGATATATCATCACAGTACACTGTGATTCATAACATATTGACGGTTTCAAAAGTGACACGCCAAACACATAGGAGGACAAACTTATAGGCCATGGTTTCTCGTTGGCCAGAATACACCATGAAAAATGAAAGTGGACAATATGTTCGCCTTCTGCAATTCATCGAGCAATTTATCACATCAATCGTTGTTAACTACTGTTAAAGATAACCAAAATAATACATCACAAAATTTCCGCGTTTCGAAAAATTGAAACTAGTTGGTAATAGACCTATATACGTAAAACCGTGAATTTATTATTTAAAGAAAAACGATTACCATAATCCTTTCCAAAAAATTCATGATCTATTCCAGCCTTACGACATAAACCATCTCTCTCCATAATCTCCAAATAGACTTACACGACTTGTTTCGCCCCGGGCTACGAGTTTATTTAGAATAATGGCAGTGTGTGTAAGATATGAAACTAGGTTATTGAGTTGTTGCCATAAAGTGCATGTGACACGGAAAAATCAAAATCGCATTTTTTACCGCTGCGACGAAATCGTGCGAAAGTGAGACTTATTGTTGAGTGACGTCATAGAGGGCGCTTTGGTCGTGCTAGTGCTGGCAGCAAGCCTTATGCATAGGAATGGAAAACATTGTAAAACTGGTTTGGTATAGTATTGTATTAAACAATGGACGTGAACAAGTGCAACAAATGGATTTTGATGTTAATTTGAGCTGCAGACAGACTGTTTCGGCAACTGTTTCGACCTAATTATGTCTTATTCTTGGTTGTGTAATAATAAAACAGTTACTGGGGCAGGGTGTTCTTGTTGTTACAGCATTTATGACTGCTAACGTGATACATGTACTTTTGAAAACACGACAGAGACAAACCGTAAATTTAGCATTGTCTTTGTGTCCACTAACAGCAAAAGATAGAAGCAGAAAAATTAAATTTTGAGGCTGGCAAAGACCCCCGAGAAAAAACGACCAAATTAGCTAATTATGCAACATATCACTGTTATTCTGTCATGGCCACTTTTTTACCACTTTTTGTCCGACAGTAGTTGCCTACGAGTTCGCGTCATAAATGATTTATTTAATTCGCCACAAACAACCAATAATGTATTTTTCGCAATATCGTCGTAAGTAGAAATGTTGGAATCATCAAATTAAAGTCAGCACCAAGGTGAGGTTAAAGTTATAACATGACACCCAATATAACGTCATGTAATGTCACTGAGCAAAGAAACGTACATTTTCAGTGACATATTTTTGCGAGTTTTTAAACCTTGTCCTGACCTTTGAGGAAACGCAAACTCTGGATTCTCCTGTGTTTGAAACTATTCTTTGATATCTGCATTATAAAGCGCCTTCTCCTATGTAAACAATGCATTTTTTTGACGCCTTGTGTGATGTCAATTTCACCACAGCGAAAAAGGTTTACGATTTTTGGTCGCCTCTACTTTTTGTGCATTTTTTTCCATTTTTTAGTAGATTTAGAACCGAAAAACTTTGGATGTATGTTTGTTGTAGACGTACCTTTAGTTTTACGCAAAGTTGCCATGACCGTGTCATATGTACTTTAAGCACCAGAAGCAGGCTTTATTAAACAGTAAATATCAAAATGATACTACGATCTTCCCATCCGTTTGTTGCATTACCTGATGTTAAGTTTAGCGAATATGTATTAGGTAACCTTCAAAAGCACTGGGATGATATATTAATGGTAAGTCTTATTAAATGCCTGTCGTGCCAAGAGAGTTGACGCTCCTTTCGTGACGTTTGGGTGCCAAACTGTGGACTAGCTATTAGGCACCCATTTGAAATCAGTGTATTTGCACTGAAGATCATTATGCAGTGAAACCCACTTTAAACCGAATGCGTGATAAGTTGCGTTTCTTAACAAACTGACTTTTGAGTGATTCCGAATAGTTAATTCGGTCTGCGACATTTTCAGATAATTGTTGCGTTGTTTTATAATTGTATCGTAATGTTTCTTTCTGTTTTATAACCGTTCATTCATGAAGCCATGACGTTATAACAACTGCTGGATGTTTCTTACTGAACTGCATCTTAATCTATTGCATGTTAATCACAATTAATGTTGCACGTATGACGTAACAAACAGTCTTTATCTCCTCCCAAATATTTTAAAATCCATCGCAGTCCCTGCGCTGCTTTGAAATAAACTGTTGCGGACAACCCAGGACCGCGCTTTTTACATTATGGCAAAACTACAAGTTTATCCTTGCACTAAAATTTTTATTTTTTTGATGAGATTGAGTAATGTAGTTTTATGCGAAGTCACTTTGAGATGTAGCCTACAGGCGTACATATTTGATATTCCTCACAAATGTTCCCAATTTTCAAGATTAATGTTGCCCAAGATATGTGCGTTGTGTTAGGCAACATTACGAAGAAGTGTTTTCTGACCATTGTCACTCTAACAATTATTGTCAATTTATGCTCAATGCTATTAATTGTTTGTTTAATTTTTGTGCAAATAAAATCCCTTTCGGTAATTTCCCGTTTCCACAATCCCGCAATTCGTTTGGAAAATACCTCCTGTAAACAAAGTTTGTTTTCATTTACTTTCTCTGATTTGTGTTTAGTATAATTTCATTGCCAATTATTTTAGATTGACGCCGACAACAACGGAAAAACATATACTGGCAAAGATGTGTATGAGAGCATCCTTCGATGTGCTGGAGGTCTGGCAAATCTGGGAGTTAAGAAAGGTGATGTTATTGCTGTGGCTCTTGGCAATCGTCCAGAATATCCAATAGTTGTTGTTGCTGCCATTGCATGTGGTGCCATGCTTACTACATGCAATCCCAATTACACTGCAGGTAATAACATATTACATCCTATATGGTTAATGTGAATAATTTTTTTTTAAATTTTGGTCAATGGCAATCCAGAATGGCAAAAATGGTATAAACTCCATACATTTTTGCAAAAATTTACCGATAATCCGCATGAAAATATGTTACATTACTGATATCTGTGTAGTGTCCCCCAAATTAACAATTTCAGAAAAAATCCTCAGTGCAAATTATTTTTTTTGTATTGTATACAGAAGAAATCACAAAGCAATTTATGGACTCACAACCTTCTGTTGTTTTTGTGGAATGTGATAAGGTGGAAGCAATGACTAAAGTTGCCAAACAGGTCAAAAGCTTGAAGGTAGCATTGTCAAATTATGTTTGACAGCGATGTGAAACAAAACTTAAAGTAAACGTTCCAAGTTGTTATGCTATAGATCAGTGGTTCTTAACCTTTTTTCTATCACGCCTCCTTTTAGTAATGGACTGGTGCCTTACGCCCCCCCAAACTGTAAGTAGGTTTCATACCAAAAGCAATTGTGTTTTTGTCTATGTAAATAAGCTAACTACCTAAACACTGCAACACGATAAAAACGTAATACGTATCAATTTAAGCTTGCTTATTTAAACTAAAAAATTACGGGACCAATAAACGGTTTGTGATGAAACAGATGAATCATCACAAAAGGTATTTTGTGACGCAATGGTTTCTTTGTGACGTAAGAGTAACTTAACTGCACAGGCGGATTTTTTATTTCAAGTAAAAGATTTTTGTTCCGAAACTGTAAGAAAAATATAACAGACAGCATAGGACATTAAAGTCACTACAAAAAATGAAGTTTTGGTATAGAGCTTGCGCCCCCCATGAGAATTGATTGATGCCCCCCTGGTTAAGAACCACTGCTATAGATAGAAGACTACACATGATTTCTTGGAGAACAAAATAAATGTTATTAAATTTTTTTTTGACTTTTGTTGCAGCACATTTTTACAGCTGAGAATCACAATTTTTGTAAATCAGTTTACAATATTATCTCAGAAGCTGAGAGAAGAGGTACAAATTGCATGAAGTTTTTTGAAGAATAAATGGAATATTAAAATTTTTTTATGCTAAATTTTTATACAGCAATACAAATTTTATAGTATTTTGAAACGTTAGTGTTGGTGTTTGAAAAAGATTCTAAACAAACTAAATACTTGTTGATTATTTTATATATTCATTCTTTAGCTTATAAATTGTTGATAATTGTTAGTTTCCAATGGTTGCAGTGATTGCTTAAACCTATATCACAGTTAAAAAAATTGAAACCAGAAGTAGGTCAAAATGTAAATTTATCGCGACAGAGTGTTAATTTTATTGTTTTAAACAGTTATAAGAAATAAAGTGACTAGCATCATGACATATTCATGTTTGTAAAGCATATTCATGTTAGTAAAGAAAGTGTAATTATGACACAAATGCAGTACATACAGTCTACATTTGGACCTGCATCTTCATGTCATAAATTATGATTTTTTAAAAATTCAGTCCAAAACCAACTCAACAAATTAGGCCCAACTTACAGCTCCAACATGCTATGTCTAGGTCAGGGGTTCTTAACCTGGGGTCCGAGAAGATGTATTAAGGGGTCCATGAAACGAAACACAATTATTCCGAAAATCCCAGACCAGACAGTGAAACCGGGTCTCTGAATTTGGCTAAAAAACTAAAATTATTATTGAAAAAAGTTTTGCTCTGGGTTCAACTATTGTACGTGCATGCTTGTGTTTCGACCATCACTATGTTGATTAAAACCTAATTTTGACATTTGCAATGTGTTTCTTGCAAAGGGGTCCATAGCTTTTCAAAGAATGTTTTAGGGATTCGTGATCCCAAAAAGGTTAAGAAACACTGGCCTAGGTGGTTTGAATTAAAATGCACTGTTTGCATTGCTCAAACAAGAATCCTAGCGCACCAAAAAAGGTGTTAAAAGAATAATACAACTAATGTGTATACACACCTATCAGCCTCAAGCCGGGTCCTAACAATATTGTTTTTGATCGATGAAAAATCCTATTTGATTAACGCATTTTAATATAAGATCGCAGTGTAACAGTGCAGTATTTATCACAAAAGTTCCCAGACCCAAATTTCTGCCAAACTTGTCCTTAAAAGTTTTTGTTGTGTTCAATATAACTGTTTTGATTACATTAAATTCTGAGGATAAATGAAAAACAATTTTAACAAATGTTATGATGAATGTGATTAGCAGTGACAAAGCCCTAAATTTTTAGTTTGTGATGTAAATGCTCTTCAAAAAATTGTTGCATTTCTCATGAAGAACACATGATATATGTTGATGTTATTTAATTTTCAGACTTTCCGTTTGATCTGCACATTGATACAAAGGAATCACCATGTTATTTACCTTACTCCAGTGGAACAACTGGACTTCCTAAGGGAGTTATGTTAACACATTACAATATGGTTGTTCTCACATGCTTGACAGGGTAAAACAATTTTAATATTAATTAAATTTGCTTGGTGATCCAATATTCCAATAGAAGTTTGTTTTGTGATCAATATCTACTAATTATTTTGAATTTAGTTTGATTGGCCTATTTTTTTTCAGAACATCATTTTTTATGTCCAAGAGAGATTGCTTCTACCTGGTGCTTCCTTTATTTCACATGTTTGGTACATCACTGATATTCTCAAACTTGATTTTAGGTGTTAAAGTTGTTTTACAAAGAAGATTTTCTGTTGAATCATTTTTGCAGAGTGTCCAAGATTACAAGGTGAGGGAAAATCCCAGCTAAAAATATAAATTAATGATCGTAGCTAATCCAAAAAATTATTACACCACTATCTAATTGTAATGTCATCCAGAAAATCTTATGTGTATATTGAGTTCAATACTATACAGGTTACCAGGTTGTGTGCAGTCCCGCCAATGATGCTTGCTCTTCGCAACAGTCCACTGATATCAAAATATGACACATCAACTTTCAAACATATTATTTGTTCTGCTGCCCCACTTCCTGGTGATGTGGGTTTGGATGTAATGAAAAAATTTAATGTCAAAGTAGTTCAAGGTATCAGTTTTGCATGACTTATTTTTATGCAAGTTTTAATTTTTTTTTTAACAATTTTTTGACTAATGTAATAAATCAAATTTCTTTATTTTAACCTTCAGCACTGTGACCAGGTAAATTGTTATCAGTCCTATTTTAATTGCAAAATTACAATATAAAATAAATGCGTTTGACTCAAGGTTATTTTATATTGTAATTTTGCAAACGTGAAGTGGCATTAGAAAAAGGTCGATTGCGGAATGAAATGTTAAATGTTGGTACTGCCATATTTTATTAACTTACTGAATATATGACAATAAACTTAGACACAGAAAACATTTCCCCCCTAGTGTGCAATAACATGTATAACCTACACTTCTCTATAGCATGGGGAATGACTGAGGCTGCTCCTTTAACTACAATTGATGAACAAGCCCCACTTCGATCAATTGGAAAAGTTGCTCAAAATACTTCAGCCAAAGCAAGTAATTGTATCATAATATACTTATACTGTTATTATCATGAGCTTTTGGGAATTTCAATTTCATATTTCTTTACAGGTTGTATCTACGTATTCAGGAAAAGATCTACAGTGTGATGAATGTGGTGAAATTTGTGTCAAAGGACCCCAAGTACTGTGATGTTTATCATTTTCTCTTGTGTTATTTGAACTGCTACCCATGTTTTATATTGAAGGTAATGAAAGGATATTACAAGAATCCCGAAGCCACAAGGAATTGTATAGATGTGAACGGGTGGTTTCATACAGGAGATATTGGTTACTTTGATAAATATGGACATGTTTTTATTGTGGATAGACTGAAGGAGCTAATAAAAGTTAAAGGATTTCAGGTGGTAATTGTAAAACTTTTGACAAATATAATTTTGACTGTAAATCATAATTTCCCAGGTCAGAGCAATGCATGAATATTATATAAATAATATACTTGGCAATGGTAAAACAAATCTCCTAATAAAACCATAGGAACTAATTTATTCCTTACTTGGACTGTACACTACATATTGTGTGATTTAAATGTATTTTAAATTCTATCCTGGTACAGTAACTAGTCTGTTACTTCAAATCGTTTAAATGTAATGACATTTTTGTTAGGTTGCTCCTGCTGAACTGGAAGAATTATTATTAAGCCACCCATGCATCACAGATGTGGCAGTAATTGGAGTTCCACATCCAGAAAGTGGGGAAGTCCCTAAAGCATTCCTGGTTGTCAGCGACAAGTCTGTGACTGCTGAAAACATTCATCAGTTTATGAAAGGTTTGAAATTGTGCAGTTTTGAGGTTTTCAAACGATTTTTAAACATGTTTAGGGTTTACATTTCTGTACATCTTGTAAACTAAGATTTCTGGAATCTTGAATCGCAAGGTGGAAAAAAAATAACCAGAATTGTAAATTATTGATATTTTTAATTGTAATTTATGATTCCGATTTATGTTCCCTGCCAAAGCTATCCAAACACACTGTAGTTAGCTAAATGCATGCAACGAAAAATATTTGGTAGCAGAATAAGAGGATCCTGAAAAATGTAAGCTTCACGACTTCATATATAATGAATTCTTTCAATACATGAAAAAGATTAAAAAGTTAGTTTTGTGAATATTTTTGTACTTCTGAAAATAAATTTTCATGTAGGTCGTGTTTCTTCATACAAATACCTTCGTGGTGGCATCGTCTTTTGTGACGTCATACGGAAGAGTGCAAGTGGAAAAATTTTGCGAAGAGAATTGAGAGAAAAAGAAAAACTCGCAAAACTTTGATTTCCGCGAACCCAAATTATATTCCAGTAGTTTTTTGTCAAGTATAATCAAACTATAATCTTCTGTAATGTTTCTGTTGCTGCCAGGCATATTGTAATTGAATAGTTTGTTCTTCTGGCACAATAAAAACGTAACTTTATTAACCGACGTTTCGCCTGTTATCCAACAAGGCTTAACCTGAGGAAGCCACTTTCAGTTTAAGCGAAATCCTTATTTCCCACTTGTTTTTAACTTTTTTGACTAAGAATTAATTATTACATGTTTTCTTTATTCGAAATACTTTATTAAAAAAACTTTTCTGACCGCTTTGGGTGACCTATTGCCAATAAGTGTAGGACACACAATGAATACAGAACATAATATTTATTTTCAACTACTTTTGTATATTTCGGTGCCGACTAATGTAATTACCCACCCACAAACCTATGATTTTCCACTGGTGGAAAATTCCCCACTGGTTAAAAACCACTGTTCTATATAACGGACGCGCGAAATGATATGTACGTTTCTACGTGTTCCACAAAAACAATCCCAATTCAAGGTTAAAATCAATATAACAAATTTGCAGTCTTTGAAGCAAAAGTGGTCTTAGTTTGAGAAAATCTAAATTTTAGAGCCTGCAATAATTCAACATAAATGTTAAGTTGTTACTGCTTCAGGTAAGTTAAAGTTTACTGCAACAGTTTTGATAGTGTGCCAAAACAATAGGAAAAGTTACTACAGACTAGAAAAGGTTCGAAAATCGTTTTTTTAACGTTGGATTTCTTTTCTAACCATCACGGTTTTCTCTACTTTTGATAACAAGCGTCAATATTTTTGGGAAGAAACAGATAATGAAGTGATGAAAAAAGATGAAGAGAGCAATGTGAAACCTTTATGCTGTTGTCTCACTACATGTATCTTCCTCATGTTTTGTACATTATTTACCGCAAAGTACTATGTGACAAGAAATTCAAAAATTTCCAATGCACATTACAACAATCTGTTTCCTTCCAAACTTCGTACTTTTACATTGCCTACATTTGATAACCAAACATTTCGAAGTCAAGCTTGAAAACATCGAATAATTTGTTCAATTGTTCCTTGCGTATATTTTCAAAACTTGGATCTGTGTAGATGTTTGTCTTGCTTTTGCCGGTTTTAGAATAACCCCTGGGCATTCCGAGATCGATTGGAGCACCAAGGAGTATTAGAAGGTACCTATGGATAAAGTAAAATGGGTATAATTAATCGATCAAGACTTTGTATCACCAATTGTCAGGTGTGTTGTGGTTCGGTTGAACACTCTAACGTGCTAATTTTGACTTCAATCGCCCCACAAAGTCAATGTGACTGCAACAAATCACAATTTTGATCTATTGCATCAGCGAAGTGCTGTTTTTATACAAAAAATATGTATGGTGGAAGCCGGATCCGTAACCAAAGATTGTTTTTTGATAAAAACAACAAAAAGTGTGTAACTGAAAGAGCGAACATAACACAAATATTTTACAAGAAAACATCAGCGGTTGCTTATTAAAAGCCCCCTTATATCAGTGGTTCTTTCATGTGCTCTCTCGGGTAAAAACCACTGCTTTATAGTCCGAAGGACCCCTAGGGGTTCCAAAAACGCAATGTTAGAAACCAGCACTGGTCTAAACTACGAATGTGCCAAATGGACAAACATTCTGGTTTATGCGAACCCGAATATATTCGTGTGTAAGTATGACCTCCTCATTAGTTGGTCGTTCATATCACGCGCGCAAGTATGTTTGCTTGACCAACGGTTATTTTGCTGTCACACGACAAAATAATTACAGACATTTGATTTCTGCAGACAGTTGAAGTTTGATGTTACAGAAACACTGGTCGCTACCGCAAGTACTTGGAAAAACAGCTATACTTTATTTGATATGACGTAATAGTGTCTTCAGCTTGATCAAATATAATGTTAAACAACACAGGACTTAAGTTCTTTTGTTTTCAAATACACTTAAATGTTTTAGTTACGCAAACCAGTGCCACGAATAGACTTACTTTAGTGTGCCCATAAATATGATATGATGATAGAAGACCGAGATTTCGCTACAAGTGAAAGGATATTTTGTCATATGTTGTACGTTCGTGGTGGTTAACCAATTGCGAAAACGTCTACACCACTTCTCGTGGCGTTAGTAGCGGTGTACTGCGGTTATTGATCATGGGAAAAACTTAGCCGCTATATCGTATAAGGTTCATATAAGGTTGGCACAGCCCTAGTCTAAATCCTTTATCAAACGCTTACTTTAAGTCTTCCTCGATAGTTTCTATCTTGGCTATGACGTCAAAATCATTTTGACAGGGATGGCAAATCACCCGCACACTGTTCCAATGGTTATCCTCTCCGTTAATATTTGTATTGTTCGCATCGTAAACATAATCAATGAATTCAGTGAATGTTGGAATCTCTCCAGTAGCTGAAAATATAACAGAAGGTTCATAGTTATATTTTAATTTCTCAAAGTATCGCTTTTAAAGCATCTCCTACAAAAGTTTCTCATTTTAGACCATACGGTAAAATGCCGATTATATATTTGCTTTTTAAAATATATGAGAATAAGTATAAAGAGACTGGCCTATATTGCAATTAACACTGTCATGTCTAAAAGAAGACGTTTCGGCAAAAACTTATGCCATCATCAGTTTGACTGACGCGATTGGTGTAGCTCCATCATTATGAGGAGCTGACCTGACCGACGTCACAGATAAGGCTCGCGCGGGTGGTGACGTCATTTTGCTATCGGCCACACACCACTAAGAGGCGGAAATGCGCCGACGCTATGGCCTTCCAAAAATGCATAAAGCCTGCATTCCCCTTCGACCAATCTTGAACCCAATCGGCAGTTTTAACTACAAATGCGCAAAGTGGTCATCTGCGAATCTCGCGCGTCTACGGGAAGTCCCAAACACCGTGAAGGACACCTTCGAATTCATTGATAGAATTAAAACGCTGCCAGTGAATTCCACCTGGGCCACACTAGATGTGTCGAGTCTTTTTACTAATATTCCAGTGGACTTTACCATCAACCTCATCCTGTCCCTGGTCAGCAAAGACAGCATAAGTGGAATACAAGACCTCAACAAATCCAGGCTAAAGAAACTGCTCCAATGGGCAGCGAAGAGCACCAGCTTCCAGTTCAATGGAAACATTTACACTCAAGTAGATGGGGTCTCCCATTGCCCCACTACTGGCAGACATCCCGATGAACCACATCATAGACGAGGCACTTAAGGCCACATCCACACACTATCGCCCCCTAGTTCTGTGTGGTTACGTGGACGACCTGTTTGTTGCGGTACGCAATGAACGTTCCGTGGACGCTTTCTATTCGAACATTAATAACATTCATCGTAACATCAAGTTCACAAAAAACGTTGAATGTAAGCAACGGATTTCGTTTCTCGACGTCCTCGTCGAACGAGCGGGAGATTCGATTACCACAACTAATTACATGAAGCCATATAGCAAATGGTTCATCTTTGTGCCACGGCACTACAAGGTCAACCTTGTGCGCTCACTCCTTCACCGTGCCTACAGGATCAGCAGCACGTACAAAATCATGCACGAAGAATTCGAGTACATAAAAAAACCTGCTAATGAAAATGGGTATCCACTCATAAGTTCATAGCGAACTGTGTACGTTCGGTGCTACGCAAACAATATCAGGTGGACACCATAAAACCCACACAAGAAAGCACCAAGTTCTGTGTGATGAGGTTACCATACCTAGGCCCTATTAATCACCGAATTCGTATAGGGAACTATCACGGTTTGTCGACCGCTGCACCAACAAGAAAACTGTCTTGCGTTTCGTGCATGAACCATGCAAACTTGCGCAGCAGTTCCCATTAAAAGATCGCCAGAAGACCCTGTACCTCTCGACCGTGGTGTACAAGCTTTCCTGTTCATGTGGACAAACCTACATCGGACAAACATCTCGAAACTTGTACACGCGGATCGCTGAGCACAAACGATCCCCAAAATCGGAGGTGTGCAAACACCTACTTGACCACCCGACTCACAAGGTTAACTTTAGTGAGCCACAAATCCTTGCGCTGGCGAGAGACAGGTACCGTCTCCCGCTGATGGAGTCGCTGTCCATACAACAGCAACAACCACAACTCAATGTGGCGGCACTTCTGCACCACTATTTTTATTTAATGTGTAATGTGTTTGTTGCGTTTTATGCCGTTTATTGTGTATTTTGCGTTTTGCGTCGCTTACTGCGCATTTTCCGCCTCTTATAGTGGTGTGTGGCCGATAGCAAAATGACGTCACCACCCGCGCGAGCCTTTTCTGTGACGTTGGTCTGGCCAGCTCCTTATAATGATGGAGCCGCACAAATCGCATCATTGAAACTGATGATGGCATAAGTTTTTGCCGAATTGTCTTCTTTTAAAACATGACAGTGTTAATAGCAATATAGACCAGTCTCTTTATACTCAGAATTTTGAGAAAACCCGTGAGTTGTGTTCCATATAAGAATGATTTTGAAAAACGTACAAATTTTTTGAAAAACAAATGTAAATTTTTTATGTGGCACTGCAGTAAAACTTTTGCACAGGATTTTCCCCGCAAATGATTATATTACGATATAGTTTGTAAGTTGTGTGATAGTGCAATTTTTGCCTGAAACCATTGCTAAACAGATTAAAAAAATAATCGTTCTTACCATTTCTTCGATCTTCTGAGCCATATTTTTCACGTATAAGTCTGGCCCTCTTTTCAAATTGAGGTACCTTGGCATTCCATTGCTTGGTAAGTTTGTTTTTGTAAGCTGACAATGCACGTTCAAATGGATGTCTTACTACAATGAAACGAGTGTAGTTTTGCTTTTCCACAAATTCTGGGAAGCCATTACTTCTGATTGTAAAGTTTTGTGCAACAGTTTGATGAAGGAGGTTTGTTTGACCAACCACATTTTTCTGTCAATAGAGTTTTGCTAATGTAAATTTTACAAATTATCTCAGAGGTTTCTTCGTCTTTTTTACATATCTCTCATAATAAATTTTCAAACAGTCTGATAGAAAAATAAAACAACTTTTTCCAAGTTGTTTGAAAGCAAGATTGTTTGCATGTAAACGGGAAAATTCGTATTCGAAACAAAACATTGCGTATAAATAGACCTCACTGGAAATATGTTTTCTGTTTTGTTTCCAAATCCATTTAGACCCAACATAACCCGCTTCATGTTTGAGCAACCGGTCTTGGCAACTGGACAGTAAACAAGTTTGTATTTTTCTGAAGTTATTAGCTCCACCTTGTGTTTTTCAGCAGATGACCCGAGACCTGTATCACAAACAAATTTGTTGTGTCGCATAGTTATGAATGTTATTCCGTTGTACACACTGTTTCGACATGTAAGGTCTCATCAGTGCAGCTGTTGCCTGTGGTACACCACGCTAGCTTTAACACTAGGTGGGACACAGATTTCCACTTTGTGGTACCTTTCGGTCAACGTCGATCCGTTGGATGCCAATACAACAGACACGAACCACCGTGAAGCGAACTATGGCCAAACGAACTGGTTTATAACCGATGGTGCTACCGGCTCGGGTAAACCTTATTCAATTTTGTGCAAAAAAGGGCATAATAATTGAGAGCTGCAGACAGGGTGTACACACTGTTTCGCATAGTTATATCGGTAGCAGTTCGTTTGGTGATAGTGCGCTCCATGGTGGTTCGTCTCTGTTGTTTGGTACCTGGTATAGGGTACCCAACGGATCGACGTTGACCGAAAGGTACCACAAAGTGAAAACCTGTGTGTCAGCTAGTGTTAAAGCTAGCGCAGTGTGCCGCAGGCAACAGCAAAACTGATGAGACCTTACAGGTCGAAACAGTTTCTACGCCCTGTCTGCAGCTCCCAATTATTATGGCTTTTATTGCACATTTATTCAGTTGTATTATCGCCTCAACTAATTAACCACCTTTTCCCAAAAAGAAACGATAATCACAAACTACTTACCACATGTGGGCATCGGTAAAGAGCAACTTCCCCCTATTGGGTGGATGCCTATTTTTGTTTTAAAACTGGCACCACTTACCCATCTTCTTGCAGGTTTTCTGCAAAGTTTCTCGTCTTTGTTTCATTCTTTTTTCTATTTTCTTCACAAATGCGTTATCAATTTCTCGAGCAGTTGAAAAATATCCATTCTCCTTTTTAAGAGGCAGCCGATTTTTTCGTTTCTCAGAGTAAATTTTTTTGAGACTATTGATTTCATAGAACAGCAATGCCACAACAAAGGCAAAGCTTATTTTGATCACGTTCTTTTTTTTCATTTTACACATCTTGTCAATTGAAAATGCAATCCTGCAAAATATTTGCTTTTTGTTATTGCAGCATTTGAAAATATTCTTAATATGCATTAGTCCATATTCAGAACGGCAATGGATCACTAAGTTCACAACTGCGCAAACCAACAAGATTATTTTTATTAAATAGGAACGCCCACTAGATAAAACGACAATAAAAGTATTAACAAAAGTTTGTGCTACACATAAAACAGACAATTGTATTAGCCGTACCAGTCACAAAAAAGTTTTATTGCGTAAAAAACCTTTTCTGCTGGGGACCGAGCTCAACATTTAGAAAAACTAAATCATAGAGACAAATTGTATTCTTATGTCTGATATTTAACCACTAACAATATTTTATTGTTTAATTTTTGACATAATTAAACCTCCAAAAATGGCACAATACACTTTTATTGTTGATTAGAAAAACACAAGTTAATTTTCACATTATCAGGCAAAAACTCATGTAGATCACAAACATTTAATAAATGATATTAACTCCCTTTCAAAAATCTTGCAAAATGTATTCTGAACCAATAATTTACATCTACTAACTCTTGTGCTGATGATTACAATCGGCATCTCAATTGACAAATGTGCGCAGAATCGGAAATTATACATTGAAGTTGGGCAACGTGCGCTTTGTCGTCGCCCAATATTCATTGTTATCCAAAGTTGCTGACTCTCGATCCACGCTTCGTTGAACGTTAATAACACGCTTCGCATACCAATTGTCAATTGCGTTTCTGTCTCGCGCATAAACGTGTCAACACTGGAATGTCATTTATACAGAAATTCGGGATGAATGTTTGTTAATAGTCATATTTTCATCGCTGTTTTTTAATTCCTGTATATATTTGTAACTTAGGCTTTTCTTCACGACGTTTATTGTTCGTGTTGCAGGTTTGGCAACATGATTTTTACGCATGTTTAATTTGTTAAAGAAGATTTTGACGTCTCTTTGAAATGGGATTCGTATACCACTTGAAAGTGCTAAACAGTATTGATCACATTGACCCTAAAGTTTACATTATGTAAAAAGAGGCATAGAGGCCCCCTCTGTACTCAGTGTTTATGTTGTTTGCGAAGTGCTTTAGCACTAAGCGTTGCAGAAATGCAAACACAATACTTCCAGACGATATATGATGCCACAATAATTTCTGGAAAATACAGATACACCGGGACCCGGCCAGGTAGCAAACCATAAGTATATGTATAACATGGAAAATTCAAGCGATCATTAACTGAAATTTATATTATTGTATCATAATTTTATTCCGCGGTATCAAATCACTTGAGGTTTTTTTGTCATCAACTGCGATTCTCACGATTTTCACATTCCACACAATCTCGTATTTTTGTACTCAGTACAAATACTTGGGAGGGGAGAAAAAGAGATTTCGGCGTCAAAGCAGAAGACCGTTGAAAGCAGCTTTTTATCTTCTGTGGCAGGCGGATTTCACGGAGCGTTGGGCTGCTAATGTAATGTGTCTGTGGCATTACTACAGTAAGGTCACACACACTCGGATGTCATCAGTTATCAACGAAATATCACTCCGACCACCTCGACTCAATGTTTATATTTTTTATGTTCTATACGTATGTTTTAGGTACACGGATTTTACATTTCATTTCGTTTGTCCAAAACGACTGACAATACTTAAGTGGGCCTGTGTTTACCTGCTGGCTGTACTTACCACTGTAAACACACATCGCTTATTATATATCGTGGATGAGACATCTTGCCCCTTTAGTAACTATCTAATATACAGTAGGTTAATGTTTGTCAACGAAAATTGCGCCCATGAAGGCACCAGGTTTTTATGGGTGCTTGTTTTGACAATTTTTATGATATTATCGGTGTCATTAAACTTATGATTTTATTCCCAGCCAAAGTTTGAACCAGCAAGAAAAAAACTCAAAAACTTGAGGTCAGATCTTCAACATACAACACAATTCGTTGCAACAACGTTCTGGTGTCATATGGGCTATTTGTTGTTCATCTTTGACCAAGCAATCTACTAAATATACCAGAAGACTGCGTACATTGCAAAATTTTCTCGGTTGTGAGAGGTAATTGTGCCTGGCGGCCTTAGGGTGCATGTTTCTTTTGCACAAACAAATGTACAGCATGCTGTATACTTTATGTTTTTTATGTTGAGATGAATTTGATTTAATTTTTCAACCTGAGCGTACAATTTTATTTAACATTTGCAAGTTGCAGAAAGCAATACGATGACCAATAACAACTAAAGATATATTTCAGTGACTCAACAGTTGAGAAACACTTCTCCAGACACTTTGCGTAAACGATCATGCGGTAGACGCTTTATTGAGGTTGAATTACTGATTTAAACACTCACAATACGTTCAGGTAGGTCCAACGAAACTTTTAAATTGCATCTGTGGGCTCTTTTGTCATAGGAACCTAGTTGGTTTTCGTACTGTGTATAATTTTGTTTGAGTTTGGCCGCGCTATGTTCACAACTGCACAAACCAACAAGATTATTTTTATGGAATAGAAACGCCCATAAATTAAACGGCATTAAAAGTATTACCAGAAGATTGTGCTACATATCAAGTAGATCACACACCTTTAATTGATGGTAAAAATTCACGTACCTTCCACACAATGCTAAAATCACAAGACACATACAGGTAGCAAACTCTTGTTATTGAAAGGTTAGTATAGATTTTTCCTTGGTGTATTGCTTCAAACTTTATATCTATTTATAAAACCATCCGCATGAGACACACATTCAAGATACATCACTCTTAGTGCCAACAACACCACCTCTCTCATTCTTAGGTTCGTTTACTTATTCGCACACTATCTGCTGCCCACTATACTGTGCTATAAGAAAAACCTTGACTGGAACTGAGCAAAGATCTGCTGTGGGATTGTGCTGAAACACACATTGACCGGCTGTAACTACTAATGTAAGTTATATATAAGCATGTTTCACAGAGTGGTTCATTTATAACGTCATTTGACATATTCGATATTAGATTCATTTTGAATAAATATACTGCGGCTGCGGGATTGTGTGGCTGACAAAAATAATCTGGACTAAATTATCTGTCAACATTCATCCATAAGTAACAGGTAATGAAAAACAATCTTGCTAATAGGCACTGGTCTAATAGCAACAAAATAATAATAATTATCTGCACAAGAGCCATTGAGACATTTTTGCTCGGTAACACCCTTCATCTGCGAAAGTTTCGTTAGCATGTTCTATTTTGTGATTTGACACAAACAACCATGGAACAAACCGTCGAATTACCTGACACCAGGTGGCCCAATATGCCTTTAAAAGGTTTACTTGATGCTGGTTTCCTACCGCAAGGTATATTCCTACGTCATATGGAAAGGATATACATGTCATACATTACACGGGCGTAATACTGTATATTTACACCATAGTTTAAAGAAGTGCTTTTTAACCTGTTGGATCCGCATTAGTTCGGATATGAAAATCTCTTTGTGCGTATGAGTAGCATGGAGCGGATGACAATTGCCCGATAAATTTCTAGTTAACGACTTTTTCATATTTGGTTACCTAAAAAAATTGTCTAGCTTAATAGTGGTATTATATAAAGTAAGGATTCCCAAAGTTTTTACAGCATGAGCGGCATTTCAGAATTTTATTTGCACGTTCCACAATTATTTTGGTACGAGTAAAAGCCGATATTTGTGTGTGTGCGGTGTTGCTTCATGCAACCAAATGCCACATAAACCTTGAGAACTGTGAGAACTGAACTAAATATATTTCAGTCTGCTGGAACGTGCGACCCTCGTCATGTTGTTCAAGCTAATTTAACAATATTCTTTGCAACGTTCCGGTGCTCAAATACTACATGTTGTGGAAACTACGAAAAGCTGTCTTCCTGTGTATTTGACTCAAAAATCTCCACATTAAATACAGTTAAAACGAAGCTCAAAACAGTTGCACACATTACAGATTCCATCATAACTGTTCCCAGTGTTTTAAAGCAACAAATCTGATATTGTTACGACAGCTTCAAGGAACACCAGCAGTGAACAGAACATATGTTCTATATTTCTAGGAGTTTTGTCATAGCACATGTAATGTTCCTGTGAACCTTACGAAGTTTCAGTGATGACTAACCATCTTCATGTGCCCGTATGAGATTTAATTTTCTACTGGGTTGCTAAGCTACACACAATATTTTTTTAAATGTATACATACTAACAGGTGAAGCATATGGTGATTCTTGCAAAATGGGATTTTAATAATCCTTCCTTCAAACTTTCAAGCCGCAGTAGCTACATGACAAATAGCCTATATGTCAAAACTGCATCCTTTCTAGTGTTAACAGCTGCGTGCTGCATTGCAACTCCCAATCGCTTGCCTTTGACAACGATTTTATATTTGCTTCGTGTCAACACTGGAATGTCATTTACACAGAAATTCGGGTACTGTGTCATTGTGCAGGGAAATGAAGAATGTGTTGACATCTTCATTTTAAATTTCCTCGCTCATGTTCAAAGCGATCTATGCAAAAGCATATTCATTGGTAAAGCAATGCACAACAAAACGGCCTGATTCTCAAATGCTCATATTCAAGTATGCTTTACTAGTTTTATTCAAAGTTTTGCTTCATTTAAACTGACAAATAAGACTAATTTTTTTCCGAGTCAGAACGACCAGAGTTAAACGTAATAAAATTTGGTTTGATATAAAAGATAATTCTTTCTTTTGGTTTGGTTTGTTTAGGTTTTTTAATTTTGCATATGGTGGTTCTTGCAGATTAGGTTTTTAATAATCCTTCCTTCAAATACAACTTGGTTTTGAAATTAAGCCAGTAGCTACATGACGAGTAATATCCACAACTTTCGGCAAAAGATTTATATCAAAAATAATTGGTCATATATGTCAAAACTGCACCCTTTCTAGCATTAACAGCTGCGTGCTGCGTTGCATGCCTACCACATTCAGTTTTATTGCATTTTTGCAAATGGCTAATAACGATTTTTCCCTCCTTGCAGAGCCATCATTTTTCATTAAATGTTACTACGCAGACCACCAGCACAAACGCCATTCGTAGACCTAACTGTTAACACCACCAGAAACTTCCAACATCAGCAAAACCAAAATCGTTGGAGCCTAGCATGAAACCACACGCTAACTCTTGTGCTGATGATTACAATCGGCATCTCAATTTACAAATGTGCACAGAATCGGAAATTATACATTGAAGTTGGGCGACGTGCGCGTTGTCGTCGCCCAAAATTCATTGTTATCCAAAGTTGTTGACTCTCGATCCACGTTTCGTTGAACGTTAATAACACGCTTCGCATACCAATTGTCAATTGCGTTTCTGTCTCGCGCATAAACTTAGAATCGCTTGCCTTTGAAAACAATTTTATATTTGCTTCGTGTCAACACTGGAATGTCATTTATACAGAATTTCGGGCTGAATGTTTGTTAATAGTAATATTTTCATCGCCATTTTTTAAATCCTGCATATTTTTGTAACTTAGGCTTTTCTTTACGACGTTTAGGTTTGGCAACATGATTTTTACGCATGTTTAATTTGTTAAAGTATATTTTGATGTCTCTTGGAAACGGGATTCGTATACCACTTAAAAATGCTAAACAGTATTTATCACATTGACCCAAAAGGTTATGTCAATTACTAAAAAGGCCTTGAAGCCCCCTCTGTTCTCAGTGTTTATAATGTTTGCGAAGTGCTTTAGCACTTAGCGTTGCAGAAATGCAAACACAATACTTCCCAGACGATATATGATGCCACTATAAATTCTGGAAAATACAGATACACCGGGACACGGCCAGGTAGCAAACCATAAGTATATGTATAACATGGAAAATTCAAGCGATCTTTAAGTGCGAAATTTAATATTGTATAATAACTTTATTCCGCGGTATCAAATCACTTGAAGGCTTTTTGTCATCAACTGCGGTTCTCACGATTTTCACATTCCACACAATCTCGTATTTTTGTACTCAGTACAAATACTTGGGAGGGGAGAAAAAGAGATTTCTGCGTCAAGGCAGAATACCGTTGAAAGCAGCTTTTTTTATCTTCTGTGGCAGACGGCTTTCAAACTGTATATTGCATTACTAGATACAGTATAAGGCGCACACTCGGATGTCATCAGTCACCAACAAAATATCACTCCCATCACCTCGCCTCAATGTTCATATTTTTGATGTTGTATACAATGTATTGTGTATACCGATTTTACATTTCTGACAATACTTACGTGGGCCTGTGTTTACCTGCTGGCTGTTCTTACCACAGTAAACACACATCGCTCAATTAATTCAATGTCGTGGGTGAGACAACTTGCCCTTTAGTAACTATCTAATGTACAGCAGGTTAATGTTTGTCAAGGGACATTGCGTACGTGGCGGCACTGGGTGTTTATGGGTGTTTGTATTGATAACCTTAATGGTTTTATCGTTGCCCGTGATATTCCATTTATTTTGTGCATTGTTCATTAGCGTATGCACATGATTTGATTTGACTTTGGGAAATAAACAAAATATACAAGACAGAAATCACTTAAACTTTATATCATGTGATTTCTGATTTTATGCCCAGCCAAAGTTTGAACCAGTAACAAAAAACTCAAAAACGTAAAGGTCAGATCTTCATCATACAGCACAATTTGTTACAACAACGTTCTGGTGTCTGATGGGCTATTTGTTGTTCATTTTTGAACAAGCAATCCACCAAATACATCAAAAGACTGCGTACATTGCAAAAAACGACGTTTTTTAGTTTTTGAGATGTAGTTGAGCCTGGCGGCATAAGGGTGCATATTTTTGTTGTACTATAACATGTGTATCGCAAGCTGTATATACTTAACGTTCTGCATGTGAAGTTCAATTTATTTAATTTTTAAACCCGAGCGTGCAATGCTATTTAACATCTGCAAGTTGCAGAAAGCAGAACGATGACAAATAACAACTGCATAAGAAATCATACAAAGTATAGAAAGTGATAAAAACAGCAACAAACCCACATTGAGTTCAAACCTTGATTTCAAGTTACCTGCTCACACAAAAGGTAACTTTTCGGTAGACTTTTTGTAGATTCTCAATTTTTGTGCACCATATCTAGCTATTTGCTTAAAATTGCACAATGAACAAGCTCTTATTCAAGCTTTTATGTCGTAATTCACTGAAATATTATCAAGATAGAATCCAACCCTAACCTATGCTGTATTTATCAGTCAATGATTAATCGAGTCAAAACCCGCATACCTGCAGGTTCTCGCATAAAAAGTTTTATTTTGGGAAATTCAGTTTGTGTTACCTTCATTGCAATTTCAAACTTATTTTTTGGGCCTCTACCTAGCTTTCATTTTAAATAATAAACAAACAATGCTGTTAAAACCAAGCAGAAAGACCTTGGTCGCATGTTCGACTACAAAGCGTCGTAAAGTTTACTATACTCAAGAAAACTAACAACTTAAAATATTTATCAGTGGCACAAGGGTTAAGAAACACGTCCCAACATTTTATGTAAAGGATTATGTTGACACTTTATTGATGTTGAATCACTGATTTAAACACTTACAATGCGTGCAGAAACTTTTAAATCTTTATTTTTATTCACATCATTGTTTTTCCTAAATTAAACTTTCCGCTCCATTGAGCCAGAATGGAGAAAGATTCACATGCGGTTTTACAGCTGTGGGCTCCCAACCTCTGGTCTTGTGCGTTGCATCGCAACTATCAAGCTATGGTCAAGGGTAGGTGATAGGCGTACTGTGTATTATTTTGTTTGATTTTGGCCATGCAGTTTGCAAAAATACATTAGTAATATTAAACCATGTCCGAAGTTTTTACTTATGTAGTTCGGGATTACCCAAATAAATAAGTTATCGTAGCAAACCAACCGACTCAAACATAAATGCGCAAAAACCTGGTGAATGTTATTGCGTACATTGGCCTTGATGCGAAACAACATAACGTCATTATTATTATATTGGCTTCCTGTGTCTGTATTGTCTTACATACAGAGTATCGCTATGAACCACCTCCTGAATATTAACAACCTGTTTGAAAGCAAGCGAAAACACCAGTCGTAAACGATAATATGCCAAAGCGATTTAATGGGCTGAAATGAAGCACAATCAATCGCCATATATTTCAAATCAAACTTGAAACCAGTACAGAGAAAGATATAACATAACCTCGAGTTTTCTCAGTCTTAGGGCACCTTTTCCAAATCCGAAGTAAAGTTCAACAAATCATCAAACTAATGACAACATAAATTACTACTGATGCTGCCAGGCATGTTTTATTGCTGCAATACGGCTCTTCTGGCAATAATTTTATTATATCAACCTTTCAGCCACAATGCAGCAGCCTTTATCAGAATATGATGATGTTGCCCGAAACTTTAATATGATAAATTATTGCCAGAAGAGCCGTACGTATTGCAGCAATGATGACAACATGATAATCTAACACTTTTTATTTGTTTTTGTGACAACACTATCTGTGTTGTTAAGAACAATGGTCATAACTCTGCTATAAAACACAATATAACAATACATACAAAATAAATAACAAAATAAAATATATTGTTTTCGCATGTGTAAATTAAGCTAAAGATGTTATTAATTGAATTGCATACATTACTGTTTTGGGAATCTTTTCTATGGTTCAGATTTATCATAACCAAACATTTCAAAGTCCCACTTGTAAACTTGGTACAACTTATTTAAAGTCCAAAGCGATCTATGCAAAATCATGTTCATTGGTAAAGCAATGCACAACAAAACGAATTGACTCTCAAATGCTCATATTCAAGTATGCTTTACTAGTTTTATGCAAAGTTTTGCTTCATTTCAACTAACAAATAAGACTATTTTTTTCTGATTCAGAACGACCAGAGTTAAACGTGATAAAATTTGTGTTGGTTTCATATAAAAGTTAATACTCGAAAATTCTTTCTTTATTTTGGTTTGTTTAGGTTTTTTGTTTTTGCACATGCTGGTTCTTGCAGATTAGGATTTTAATAATCCTTCCTTCAAATACAACTTGGTTTCGAAATTAAGCCAGTAGCCACATGACGAGTAATATCCACAACTTTCGGCAGAAGATTTATATCAAAAATAATTGGTCGTACATTTCAAAACTACACCCTTTCCAGCATTAACAGCTGCGTGCTGCGTTGCATGTCTACCATATTTAGTTTTATTGCATTTTTGCAAACGGCTGATAACATTTATGCCTCCTTGCAAATGTTACTACGCAGACCACCAGCACAAACGCCATTCGTAGACCTAACTCTTAACACCACTAGACACTTCCAACATCAGCAAAACCAAAATCGTTGGAGCCTAGTATGAAACCACACGCCCCAGGCAACCATTTTTTGACCACATCGTCACAAAATTTTGTTGAGTGCGTCACCGCTTCTCAAGCGTTTGGAATCGTTATTGACGGCATTTGGATAATGTGATGTAATATAGTTATGTGACTAATGAGCGCATATAATTTTGCATTAACCAACCTGGGAGATCTAACTATTATAAAGGCCGATCGTATTGACGCCTTCATGCCGCAGAACGCACAAAATCATAATCCGGGTCGTACTTTATTTCTGAACTTTTCGACAACAGATGATGCGTTTTTGTACCGAGTGTTTAGGAGTTTTAGGCCTATGTCGTGCCTGGGTGCTCGAGTCAAGTTCGGGCTTATGGTTGAATAAATCTTTTCCGGACATGGTTTGGGCTTCACAAAACTTTTGGGTTGGAGCCTACATGTTGGGCTTGATTTCAACTCACTCTGTAGAGCGGTTTGTTTTAAAATTTCAGCCAAAGAAAACTGATTGCTATAATTTCTCCAGAATTAATTTCTTGAAAAGAAATATATGAAACACTCCTGCGTTACTGAAATTTCCTTTGTGATATTGGAGCAGACAGTACGGGTTAGCTCTTATTGATGGTAATGTTCTTTACCCAAAATATTCTGTGTATTCTGTTGTTTAACCTGACTGTTAGTATCAGTAATTGACGTTCTGGAGTAATTAAAAAACACAACCATTTAATGCGTTAGGCCACATTGTGCGGATAAAACTTTCGTGCCGCAAACAAAAGGGCGGACAGTCTGTAAAAAGGTTGAAAAGCACTGCGTTAACCCTTTCCAGGTGGCACGCGATAACGTTTGGCGAAAATTTTGAGTGGGGGCAATTTACCTTTAAAATTCCACACTGGTAAAACGGATGAGAATATAAGTTTTTGTGACCGAAAAAAATATATATATATATTTAGTGCTTAATTCGGGATTACCCAAATAAATAAGTTATCGTAGCAAACCAACTGAGACAAAAATAAATGCGCAAAAACCTGGTGGATGTTGTTGCGTACATTGGCCTTGATGCGAAACAAAATAACGTCATTATTATTATATTGGCTTCCTGTGTCTGTATTGTCTTACATACAGAGTATCGCTATTAACCACCGCCTGAATTTCAACAACCTGTTTGAAAGCAGGTGAAAGAAACCTCGTAAACGATAAGGTGCCAAAGCGATTTAATGGGCTGAAATGAAGCACAATCAATCGCCATATATTTCAAATCAAACTTGAAACCAGTACAGAGAAAGATATAACATAATCTCAGTCTTAGTTTGAGTTTGAGTTTTATCAGTCTTAGCGCACCGTTTCAAAATCCGAAGTAAAGTTCAACAAATCAGCAAACTAATGACAACATAAATTACTACTGATGCTGCCAGGCATGTTATATTGCTGCAATACGGCTCTTCTGGCAATAATTTTATTACATCAACCTTTCAGCCACAATGCAGCAGCCTTTATCAGAATATGATGATGTTGGCCGAAACTTTAATATGATAAATTATTGCCAGAAGAGCCGTACGTATTGCAGCAATGATGACAACGTGATAATCTAACACTTTTTGTTTGTTTTTTCTGACAACTCTATCTGTGTTGTTAAGAACAATGGTCATAACTCTGCTATAAAACACAATATAACAATACATACAAAATAAATAACAAAATAAAATATATTATTTTCGCATGTGTAAATTAAGCTAAAGATGTTATTAATTGAATTGCATACATTACTGTTTTGGGAATCTTTTCTATGGTTCAGATTTATCATAAGCAAACATTTCAAAGTCCCACTTGTAAACTTGGTACAACTTGTTTAAAGTCCAAAGCGATCTATGCAAAAGCATGTTCATTGGTAAAGCAATGCACAACAAAACGAATTGACTCTCAAATGCTCATATTCAAGTATGCTTTACTAGTTTTATGCAAAGTTTTGCTTCATTTCAACTAACAAATAAGACTATTTTTTTCTGATTCAGAACGACCAGAGTTAAACGTGATAAAATTTGTGTTGGTTTCATATAAAACTTAATACTCGAAAATTCTTTCTTTTGTTTTGGTTTGTTTCGGTTTTTTATTTTTGCACATGCTGGTTCTTGCAGATTGGGATTTTAATAATCCTTCCTTCAAATACAACTTGGTTTCGAAATTAAGCCAGTAGCTACATGACGAGTAATATCCACAACTTTTGGCAGAAGATTTATATCAAAAATAATTGGTCATATATGTCAAAACTGCACCCTTTCTAGCATTAACAGCTGCGTGCTGCGTTGCATGCCTACCACATTCAGTTTTATTGCATTTTTGCAAATGGCTAATAACGATTTTTCCCTCCTTGCAGAGACATCATTTTTCATTAAATGTTACTACGCAGACCACCAGCACAAACGCCATTCGTAGACCTAACTGTTAACACCACCAGAAACTTCCAACATCAGCAAAACCAAAATCGTTGGAGCCTAGCATGAAACCACACGCTAATTCTTGTGCTGGTGATTACAATCGGCGTCTCAATTTACAAATGTGCACAGAATCGGAAATTATACATTGAAGTTGGGCAACGTGCGCTTTGTCGTCGCCCAATATTCATTGTTATCCAAAGTTGCAATAAAATGTTTTTACTTCATGAAATCTACCTAACCAGCAGCACTTCCTTCACGTGACACAAGTTAACCATCAATTCAATTTTAAATGTTACTAGAACAACTTTGTGTCCACGCTTCTGATTTTAGAAAACTTGTTTCGCTTTTTATTAAAGCATCTTCAGTTCTACAAACAAAATAAACAGAAAAGACATAGTTAGACGCTAAAAATGATTACAAGCTTGTAACATCTGATCAGAGCGTCGTGCAGTATGTTAGCACCAGAGGTTTCTACTGTTCGGCCAGTTTTATCGTTTTATCATTTTTAGCGTCTAACTATGTCTTTTCTGTTTATTTTGTTTGTAGAACTGAAGATGCTTTAATAAAAAGCGAAACAAGTTTTCTAAAACCAGAAGCGTGGACACAAAGTTGTTCTAGTAACATTTAAAATTTATCCAAAGTTGTTGACTCTCGATCCACGCTTCGTTGAACGTTAATAACACGCTTCGCATACCAATTGTCAATTGCGTTTCTGTCTCGCGCATAAACTTAGAATCGCTTGCCTTTGAAAACAATTTTATATTTGCTTCGTGTCAACACTGGAATGTCATTTATACAGAATTTCGGGCTGAATGTTTGTTAATAGTAATATTTTCATCGCCATTTTTTAAATCCTGCATATTTTTGTAACTTAGGCTTTTCTTTACGACGTTTAGGTTTGGCAACATGATTTTTACGCATGTTTAATTTGTTAAAGTATATTTTGATGTCTCTTGGAAACGGGATTCGTATACCACTTAAAAATGCTAAACAGTATTTATCACATTGACCCAAAAGGTTATGTCAATTACTAAAAAGGCCTTGAAGCCCCCTCTGTTCTCAGTGTTTATAATGTTTGCGAAGTGCTTTAGCACTTAGCGTTGCAGAAATGCAAACACAATACTTCCCAGACGATATATGATGCCACTATAAATTCTGGAAAATACAGATACACCGGGACACGGCCAGGTAGCAAACCATAAGTATATGTATAACATGGAAAATTCAAGCGATCATTAAGTGCGAAATTTAATATTGTATAATAACTTTATTCCGCGGTATCAAATCACTTGAAGGCTTTATGTCATCAACTGCGGTTCTCACGATTTTCACATTCCACACAATCTCTTATTTTTGTACTCAGTACAAATACTTGGGAGGGGAGAAAAAGAGATTTCTGCGTCAAGGCAGAATACCGTTGAAAGCAGCTTTTTTATCTTCTGTGGCAGACGGCTTTCAAAATGTATATTGCATTACTAGATACAGTATAAGGCGCACACTCGGATGTCATCAGTCACCAACAAAATAGCACTCCCATAACCTCGCCTCAATGTTCATATTTTTGATGTTGTATACAATGTATTGTGTATACCGATTTTACATTTCTGACAATACTTACGTGGGCCTGTGTTTACCTGCTGGCTGTTCTTACCACAGTAAACACACATCGCTCAATTAATTCAATGTCGTGGGTGAGACAACTTGCCCTTTAGTAACTATCTAATGTACAGCAGGTTAATGTTTGTCAAGGGACATTGCGTACGTGGCGGCACTGGGTGTTTATGGGTGTTTGTATTGATAACCTTGATGGTTTTATCGGTGCCCGTGATATTCCATTTATTTTGTGCATTGTTCATTAGCGTATGCACATGATTTGATTTGACTTTGGGAAATAAACAAAATATACAAGACAGAAATCACTTAAACTTTATATCATGTGATTTCTAATTTTATGCCCAGCCAAAGTTTGAACCAGTAACAAAAAACTCAAAAACGTTAAGGTCAGATCTTCATCATACAGCACAATTTGTTACAACAACGTTCTGGTGTCTGATGGGCTATTTGTTGTTCATTTTTGAACAAGCAATCCACCAAATACATCAAAAGACTGCGTACATTGCAAAAAACGACGTTTTTTAGTTTTTGAGATGTAGTTGAGCCTGGCGGCATAAGGGTGCATATTTTTGTTGTACTATAACATGTGTATCGCAAGCTGTATATACTTAACGTTCTGCATGTGAAGTTCAATTTAATTAATTTTTAAACCCGAGCGTGAAATGCTTTTCAACATCTGCAAGTTGCAGAAAGCAGAACGATGACAAATAACAACTGCATAAGAAATCATACAAAATATAGAAAGTGATAAAAACAGCGACATACCCACATTGAGTTCAAACCTTGATTTCAAGTTACCTGCTAACACAAAAGGTAACTTTAAGGAGGACGTTTCGTAGATTCTGAATTTTTGTGCACCATATCTAGCTATTTGCTTTAAATTCTGCAATGAACAAGCTCTTATTCAAGCTTTTATGTCGTAATTCACTGAAATATTCTCAAGATAGAGTCCAACCCTAACCTATGCTGTGTTTATTCAGTCAATGATTAATCGAGTCGAAACCCGCATACCTGCAGGTTCTCGCATAAAAAGTTTAATTTTAGGAAATTCAGTTTGTGTTACCTTCATTGCAATTTTAAACTTATTTTTTGGGCCTCTAACTAGCTTTCATTTAAAGTAATAAACAAATAATGCTGTTAAACCAAGCAGAAAGACCTTGGTCGCATGTTCGACTACAAAGCGACGTAAAGTTTACTATACTCAAGAAAACTAACAACTTAAAATATTTATCAGTGGCACAAGGGTTGAGAAACACGTCCGTACATTTTATGTAAAGGATTATGTAGACACTTTATTTATGTTGAATCACTGATTTAAACACTCACAATACGTGCAGGTTCGCCCAACGAAACTTTTAAATCTTTATTTTTTTGTTCACATCATTGTTTTTCCTAAATAAGCTTTCCGCTCCATGGAGCCAGAACGGAGAAAGATTCACATGCGGTTTCACAGCTGATGGGCTCTTAACCTGTGGTCTTATGCGTTGCATCGCAAGTGTAAAGCTATGGTCAAGGATAGGTGATAGGCGTACTGTGTATTATTTTGTTTGATTTTGGCCATGCTGTTTGCAAAAATACATTAGTAATATTAAACCATGTCCGAAGTTCTTACTTATGTAGTTCGGGATTACCCAAATAAATAAGTTATCGTAGCAAACCAACTGAGACAAAAATAAATGCGCAAAAACCTGGTGGATGTTGTTGCGTACATTGGCCTTGATGCGAAACAAAATAACTTCATTATTATTATATTGGCTTCCTGTGTCTGTATAGTCTTACATACAGAGTATCGCTATTAACCACCGCCTGAATTTCAACAACCTGTTTGAAAGCAGGTGAAAAAAACATCGTAAATGATAATGTGCCAAAGCGATATAATGGGCTGAAATGAAACAATCAATCGCCATATATTTCAAATCAAACTTGAAACCAGTACAGAGAAAGATATAACATAACCTCGAGTTTTATCAGTCTTAGCGCACCGCTTCAAAATCCGAAGTAAAGTTCAACAAATCAGCAAACTGATGACAACATAAATTACTACTGATGCTGCCAGACGGGTTTTATTGCTGCAATACGGCTCTTCTGCCAATGATTTTAATATATCAACCTTTCGGCCACAATGCACCAGCCTTTATCAGAATATGATGAACACATGCACATCCTGATGAAGGCTGCTGCATGGTGGCCGAAACGTTGATATAACAAAAAAAGAGCCGTATTTAGCACTGATGACAACGTGATAATCCAACACTTTCTACTTGTTTTTTTCACTTTCAGTGTTGTTAAGAACAATGGTCCTAACTTTGCAATAAAACACAACATAACAATACACACAAAATAAACAAGAAAATAAAATATATTTTTTTCGCATGTGTAAATTCAGCTAATGATGTTATTAATTGAATTATATACACTAATGTTCGGAGAATCATGTCAAATTCCTATTGTTCAGATTTTTCGTATGCGAACATTTGAAAGTCCGACTTGTAAACTTGGTACAACTTGTTTAAACTTTCGGTGCCCAGATCTTTAAACTCGGGATCAGTGTAGATATTTGTTTGACTTCTTCCACTTTTAGAATAACCCTTGGGCATTCTGAGACTCCTTGGAGCACCAAGAAGTTTAAGAAGATACCTACATTGCCACAATAAACGCGGTTAAGTCTACTGAGATAAAATCTAAATTGCATTTTTCTTTCTATCTAATCAAATATTAAACAAAATTCCGTTAGTGAATTTTCGTTGTGTAGATTGTTTCAGTTTTAGTAACAAACTTTTTCTTTTAGCAAAAAATTTAAACACAAGCTCTTTTCAATTTAAGTTATTTCGTATATTAAAATAAAAATATTTTTTACACACGCCTTTATCAAACGCTTACTTTAAGTCTTCCTCAATAGTT
Organism: Ascidia mentula; assembly: GCF_947561715.1. Lineage (NCBI taxonomy): Eukaryota > Metazoa > Chordata > Ascidiacea > Phlebobranchia > Ascidiidae > Ascidia > Ascidia mentula. Next base: position 5,800,731 of record NC_138574.1, on the reverse strand, counting down.
TCTATCTTGGCTATGACGTCAAAATCATTTTGACAGGGATGGCAAACCACCCGCACACTATTCCAATGGTTATCCCTCCCGTTAATATTTGTGTTGTTCGCATCGTAAATATAATTAATGAATTCTGTGAATGTTGGAATCTCTCCAGTTGCTGAAAATATAACAGAGGAATTATTAGTTTTCATACGGATGAAATTTCTACATCTTGTTTGCTTAGAAATTTCCACCAGAAACAATTCCTTACGTAGTGAATCACATTGCTTTGTAAATTATTGAGAAGATTATTAAGACGTTTTACTATAGGCATATGTCAACTGAATCTGAATTGTGCTATTTACAAACACAGTAAAGATTGATATTCCGCGATAAAAAAGATTCGTTTAAATCAGCAACAAATAATTCAAATAACGTGGATTGTCACAAAAAAAAAATTAAAATTCATTTTTAAACTTTTATAATTTCATAGGGGTTAACTGGTAAGATCGTGTATGAAGTAAATAATAAGTTACATCAGGACGGATAAAGTTATCATGCCTTTAAAAGTACTTCAATTTTTTCAGGGTTCGAATTAGCGGTTAAAAAAACGAATCACAAAAACGTTACAACTTAAATTCCAATGCTTAAATTTTTGAAAAAAAATTCTTGAAAAAATACGAGGATTGAAAGAAGATAGTCGTTGACATTGCCAAGAAACGTTAACAACGTTGTATGCATCAGCGCTTGTTGCGTGTACGAATGATTAGATAAAGAAGGATGCGGCGCATTATAATCTGCTGCGTGTTGCATCGCAATGATCTCAAAAACGGGTCGCAACAATTCCAAAAATGGTTCGCAATTTGCGAACTGCTAATTCGATCCCTGTATATAATTGTTTTAACAACATCGAACTTATAATTGCCAAGATAAATGCATAAACGAACAAAAACGCTTTTAAGGTAGAATGGTACAAACTCTATTCCGAAATGTTGGTATTTTTTTGTTTCGGGCAACGCAGCGACAAATTATAAAACACTGAAAAATAATCTTTCTTACCATTTCTTCGATCTTCAGTGCCATATTTTTCACGTATAAGTCTGGCCCTCTTTTCAAATTGAGGTACCTTGGCATTCCATTGCTTGGTAAGTTTGTTTTTGTAAGCTGACAATGCACGTTCAAATGGATGTCTCACTACAATGAAACGAGTGTAGTTTTTCTTTTCCACAAATTTTGGGAAGCCATTACTTCTGATTGTAAAGTTTTGAGCAACAGTTTGATGTAGGAAGTCTGTTTGATCGATCACATTTTTCTATAAATTGCAAACAGTTTGGTTTGAGTAGGTCTTAGTGCAGGGTTCGAAATTAAAAATCATAGAGCGGCAAAACAGGACAGTGCGGTAATTTTAAAAGTTTTTCGTTCTATCTCCTTAAACAAAGGAATCAAGAACTCTTTTATGCAACAAAAGTCTCACTGGAAATATATTTTCTGCGTTGTTTCCAAATCCATTTAGACCCAACATAACCCGCTTCATGTTTGAGCAACCGGTTTTAGGAACTGGACAGTAAACAAGTTTGAATTTCTTTGACGAAATTAATTTAACCACGTCTTTTCCGGACCCAGTGAGACCTGCATATAAAAGCGTAATCAATTTTGACCAATAAAAATGCGAATATCACTTTACAACAAGTCACCAACGACTGAAACAACCAGAAAAACAGAATGTCCTGACGTTTTCTTTTAGAAACCGATTATTATTTCAGTACTATCTGCACGAAAGTTTTCATTTATTATGCGTTGTGTCCAATGTTTGTTGCAAATGTTTCTAATGTAAAAAATGCTTTTATTCGAAAACCATTATGTCATGATGACTGCTTTTTGAAGTACAGCATTGTTGTTTAGAGTACTGCTCCACAATTTAACTCATAATTCCAAACTATAAAAATTGGGGAATATTTGTCTGGAGTTTAGATTGGTATATTTTCCAACTATTGCAAGATTTGTTTACTTTTCCATAAAAGAAAGTTATACTACAGTTACAGACCAGTCGCAGACTATAGTTTACAACAGTAAGCAGAATCGTAGGTAAAATTTTATAATACCTAACTTTTTGCAAGTGACATGTGCCCTCTTCCGTCTCTCCTCCATTCTAATTTTCATTCGTCCCATAAATTCTCTGTTGTCGTTTTCCAAACTATCCTCAATTTCCTCTTGTTCCGTTAGCATTTCTTTAGTTTTGTACAAGGACAAAATTGACATATCCCTTCCCGTTTTGATCATGTTTATACTTTTTACGCTACGTAGCTCATAAAGCAGCATTAATGCGGATAGAATGAGACATACAATTAGCACGTGTTGCTTCTTCGCTTTTTCCATTGCCCTTGCAAACAAATATCATTTTATACATACAAATCAATCTTATAATCTTACATATCATTCCTGGAAATCAATCTTTTGGTTAGTTGCATTTACAAGACTGTATGACGTAGAAAGTATTTTGTCAATACTTTGTAGCGCATAAAATTTATATACCACCTTACAATAATATGCGAATGCTTAGCATGTAATCTTTACGGATTATTTTTAACACACATGTCAATTCATAACTAGCAGGCGGATTTAACTTGCTCTTCAATATAACTAATAGTTTCCATTAGAACATCGTAGCATAAGATTAGAAGAATGCTATGCATGGACATCACATCTTGCACGTATGAACGGAATCAATACTATAACAACAACAAAAACAATGAAATCTGCATTACCGTTAAGGTAACATTTCAAGTAAAGCCGCAATTGTTTTTGGTTGTGATTCAATTGATTCAATTGTTTTCACGCATCCGGTGGGCTATTTACAATGCGGTTATTTTCGCAACTGAATGCCAACATAGCCAGCACCCTCACCTATTCGGTAGTTACTTATGTATGTGATAAAAGTTGTTTGCATTCCTGCCATTTTTGAAAGCAATACGAACACCAACATTTCAACATCCACTTATACATCACATTGCGCAATGGCTGTCAAGTCAAGAATATATATTTTTTCACTTTTCTTTCACAAAAGCGTTACTCAAATCTAGGTTATAAATATTTTATGAGAGTTTTAACGACGTTTATGCAAGCTTCCAGCAACCATCGCATGTCAATCGCAAACAATGTATACAAACCGTGTGCTTATTCCAAATTTAGGTTAAATTATCTAGTGATGATGTACATAACCAAATAGTCATATCACGCCCAAAAGTATAGTCATCTACTTTCATATAAACATTAAAACTCTATGCCTAACTGCTGCTTTGTCCTACTATTCCACCAGTTGGGGAGTTTGTGTTTTGAAAGGCTTCTTTCTTACGTAATGGGCTGAAGAATTTCATATCACATGGTATTTACGAGCCAACTGCCTTTCACTCACTGTATCGCATATTCTATTGTATTTTATTTTCAATTCTAATGATCTGGCGACCTAATGAGACTCATCGCGCTGTCATTATCCAGACAATTGACAGGGAAGTTACGTACCCTGCAAACTAGTACCCCTTCGTTCGAACAGCCATGAGGCATCGGCAGCCAACAAAAAGTGAGTTTTTTCAACAGACTTCATCACTTTAAAGCACCTTGTGTCACCTATCTATGCAATTCGATGTAAGTGACTTTTCCGATTTTGTAGTCGAAAATACGTTTGGGGAGTTGTACTACCCTGGATACACAAACACAAGGTATGGCCTTCACTATACTAACACAACGAAACTTGATCGCATATTTGAAAATGATTTTGGTCATCGGTTTGTTTTTGCGTAAACTTTATACACATATGGCCCAGACTGGATAAGAATGTGGATTCCAGTACCTGTAGTTTTGGGTCTTTTATGGTGATGTTCTTGTACATACTTTAGATCACTGTGGTTCCAGACACTTACCATTTGAGAACCCCTGGGTTAATCGCATACTTTGTTTTATTATTAAGATTCGTAAATTTCAAAACTAATAGCGTCAAGACTAATTTCCGGTAAATTATAGAATTTTGACGATTTATTCAATTAACTCAAATTTTGACTTTAATGTGAATGCCGCACAATAGGTTTAATGTAGTGTTTGCAAAAACATACGACGCTATTACTTAAAAGACTGCCACTTTCTTAATGTATGTTTTTTGCGTAAATCTACATGCTGTGAATTCATCGTTCGCCTTTGTTGCAATATTTTGAAACTATTCTGGACAAAGTAAACTTTCTTATGAACTTGACTAAATATTTGCCGTGGCAACATCTATCTCTAGAGACAAACCTGTCTACAGATAAAAGAGAGAAAGCATCGCTGTTCGAGTGTAAATTAGCACCTTTGTTAACAACTAGTCCTTTTTTCTTCAACATCATCTCATATTCCGGTTGATTGCCTGAAAATGCTTGGCACGTTGAATAAAATAAAACCGGTTTGGTGTGTATTTGACAAAGCTGCCGAAGATTAAACCTGTTTACTTATGTACGTGTTAAAGGATTGTATAAATGCCCTAAAGCACATTTCCAATCACTTCCTCTGCAACGCTGGTAATTACAGCACTGCAGGCGTTTATTTAAGTTAAATTAAATGTGCTTCGTTACAGACACATTATTTTAACCCCAAACTACCTATCAGCCAAGCTTGGGAAATGAAGTGATTAATAGAACTTTGACAATACAATTACACAGAACATAAAGCAACGATTTTTTTGTACTGATTTTCAAGGCGTGAAGTAATAACTACGATAACAACTGATTAAATTTGTTGAAAAGCTATTTACTATTGTCCCCAAGAAGCGTTTCGTCTGATGATCATTTGCGCCGAAGGCAGTGGTCATTTTGCAATCGACGGTGTGTAGTAAAACTACCATCTAAAGCGGGATAAAGAAAAGCTTAATCCCGCTTTAGATGGTAATTTTTAGCTTTGATCTTGGAGGCAGTTTGTTAAGCACACCATTGAAAGCTGATTTAATTGTTAGTTCATTATTTATGAGACAAAACGTTGTTTCAGCCTTATTTCAAATACTCCACACTGACCAAACAATGAAATAAGACGTCATAATCAAATTGCAATGACGACTGTGATCAAAATAATGCATAATGCATTGACTAGTCTTGTGTGGTGCTCACAGTTATAGTCTTCCTAAAAGTGTTTCTTTTGAGATGAACGCAGCCAACAATAGGCATAAAATGACCATTGGTGTACGTTGCTGATATGTGCAAACTTCATTAACATTGGGCGTATTGTTTTTGCAGAAATTGGCGCTTTCGGGCGTGTTGAAACAATAAAATTCGCGCTTTATGTAAAAACAATCTAGCAACACTGTGCTAAACTCGTAACAAAGACTGCGTAGTAGCCGTGCGCGTGTAGACCGCGTGGTTATGTTGGCTTGTTCTTGTGTTGCCAGTTTTTATCATGTGTTTTAACTATAAGATTCTATTTGAATAAGGCCTTATTGCAGGCATGTGTAATGTTTTTTTGTCTGGTAACTGTGCTTTGTGACATTTGGAAGTTTTACTGCCATTTGATTAATGCAACTGATGGATGTGATTTCACAACGGGAAGCCTATGTTTGCGTATAGATGTACAATTGTGTTTCTTTTTTGTTTAAATAGAAACCGTTCCTGTTCTGGCGCGTTGATGTTGTGCCAGTCAGGCAAAAACGAATTCCACACTCGCGTCAAGCAATGGCTGCGAGACGTTTCAATGTCGGCGCTTGTCTCAGAAGCTGGTAGTCGTTCACCCCCTGGAAGTGGGACCTCGAAACGACGTGATTCCACTATTCACAGTGGAAGTGTAAAGTCTGCCGGGAGCTCGACATACAGTCTAAAGTTGAAGGAAAGCCGTGTCAAACTAAACCTTTCTCGTTTAGCACGCAAGCAAGACAAAGAAAGAAAATTTGAAGCTAAAATAGCAGATCGCGAATCTCAACGGAAGTTGGAACTAGCAGAAGCCGAACTGAACGCATGGGAAGAAGTTTCTAGTGTTTGTTCGTTGAATTACGAACCCCGCAAAGACACAGTGTTTCCCAAGAATTCTGAAGAATTAGTGATCAAAGTCATTCCGCCGCTGTATTGAATACAAGTGTGTGTTGTGTTCTGCGGGCTTGGCCACTACCTAGGATAATTTGGGCGCCTTTTCAGCACATTTCGACTAATAGCGAATATCCCAAACCAGATAAAATAAAGTTTGAGAAATTCGAACGTCCCCGTGCGCTTAAGGTGGTGTCGAGGGAGGTGCGGGTTACGTCATCCGATAACGTTGGCTGTTTGGAGCAACCTTTGGTGAGGAACAACTGTTTTCGTTATTCTTTACCATCTAAGACTGAGGATCAGCGACGTGACGAACAAAAGGTACCACGTTTCGACTTAATTATACTGAAGTTGGTGAAGGTTTTCTCCCAAACCACAAATAACAAAGTTTGATGGCGACCCTATGGACTATTGGTCATTTGTAAATAGATACAGAGAATTAATATTGCTAGCTGATTAGATTCTGATGACTTAAGACTTACGTACTTGCTATAACATTGCACGCCGAGTGCCAATGAGAAGCTGTGGCATCATATACGTCATCCTCAAACCCTGCAATCAGCTACGAACTTGCCTGGAAAGAACTGTACGAACGCTTTGGTCAACCACATCATCGCTCGTTGCTGCGAAAGGAAGTTGCAAGAAAGTCCGAAGATTGGACTAAACGACCCCGACGATTTGGAAAAGTTAGCCGTCCTCCTTAAGAGATGCTGCGTATCATTGGAGGAAATCACTGGTATGTCTACCGTTGATTCCGTCGGTTTAATTGTTGCTACCTGTGGAGATGCTATGTATGGGTTTCTTTCTCTATTGCATTCCAAAGGACAAAGGGAAGAGTCGCGCGTTTTTGGATTTTGCGAATTTTGTTGTAAAGCAGAGTGAGGTAGCCAACAAAAAAGAATCACGGTATCAAACGACAAAAGGCGAGGTCATACAACGCCACTGCTTCTACTGGTGCACAGAAATCGGTGCAGATCGAACAACAGTCAACACAACGAAAAAAAAACGTGTCCTTGTTGTGCAAAGCCGCATGACCTCGACGTCTGCTATGCGTTTCACCCTTTACAGCCCAAAGGTATACTGAGCAACAGAAAAAATTATTGTATTGCGTTTTGTTGCGTTGATGGGTCGAATAACACATTTCATAAAAAACATTTAAGATGTTTGACCGTTAACCCCCATTTTCTGGTGGGGCCACCTGTGACCCATTGGGCTCTGGAGGATACACAACGAAAAAATTTACTTTCTAATTTTGTTGAAACTAGTGAAGCTATGCATTCTTTAGTAGTACAAGTAACAACCTGAATGAAATCGATGCAATATTTTACTATGTTTGGTCAAACAACTAATTTTCAGACCCCCACTACGTGTGATATTTGTGTTTCGCAGGTTCATATGGGCAGAAAACGTTGTATTTCAGTATTTAAAGCTAAACAACGCCTTATTTAAGTTGTAACAGCTATATTTGACTTTTACTGGTCAATGAATATTTATTCCAATACAATTTTTAAAAAACCTACACAAATAGCTATATTACCGTGCAGAAAATAAAAACCTGACCCGAAATTGAGACAATAGATGATACAAGCATTATTTCTACTATTATGTGATGCTGTTATGTAATAATATTCATTGAAAAACTTAAAAACATGGTTCATAAAAATTCATCGTACTTGACACCAATGTCCATTACACGACCCCCACAGGACTCTGGGCTTTAAAGGTAAAAAAAAAATTGAAAAAACAGAAACCTTTTTTGTATGAGTCTTTAAAGTTATGGGGTTCGGTGACCCCTGGGGCTCTAAAGCGTTAACATGTCCTGAACTACGACAATTTGAGAGCGAAAGGTTTGTGTTTACGTAGGGTAGTTTCTTGAATACCGTGGGCTGTCATGGTAGCAACTCATTGTCCGCTTGGTTAGACATTGTTCCTGTTCGAGTCCGCGTTGGGGACAAGGAAATTGAAACATATGCTCTGCTGGACACTGGTTCGGACAAAACCTCTGAGAGAAACGGCTGATCAACATTTTGTTTAATTTTTGGCCACGCAGTTTACAAAAATACATGATGAGAACCAAAATAACTTCACCATTGGTTTCCTGTGTTTATAAGTCTTACATACACTGTATCGCTATTACCCACTGCCTGGATATGAACAACCTTTTTGAAAGTAGGAGAAAAGACCAGTTGTAAACGATAATGTGCCAAAGCGAACTAATGGGATGAAATGAAGCACCTTCAATCGCCATATATTTTAAATCAAACTTGAAACCAGTACAGAGAAAGATATAACATAACCACGAGTTTTATCAGTCTTAGCGCAACGTTTCAAAATCCGACGAAAAGTTCAACAAATCAGCACACTGATGACAACATAAATTACTAATGATGATGCAAGGCATGTTTTATTGCTGCAATACGGCTCTTCTGCCAATGATTTTAATAGATAAACCTTTTAGCCACAATGCACCAGCCTTTATCAGAATACGATGAACATCCTGATGAAGACTGCTGCATGGTGGCCGAAACGTTGACATAACAAAATTATTGACAGAAGAGCCGTATTGCAGCAATGATGACAACCTAATAATCAATCACTTTCTGTTTGTTTTTCTGACAGTACTTTCTGTGTAGTTGAGAACAATGGTCATAACTCTGCAATAAAACACTGTATAACAATACAAAAAAAATAAACAACAAAACAAAATATTAATTTTTTCGCATGGGCAAATTAAGCTAATGATGTCATTAATTGAATTGCATACATTACTGTTTGGGGAATCTTTCCTATGGTTCAGATTTGTCATAAGCAAACATTTCAAAGTCCCACTTGTAAACTTGGTACAACTTGTTTAAACTTTCGCTGCCCAGATCTTTAAACTCGGGATCAGTGTAGATATTTGTTTGACTTTTTCCACTTTTAGAATAACCCTTGGGCATTTCGAGACTCCTTGGAGCACCAACAAGGTTTAGAATATACCTATATTTCCACAATTAAAGCGGTTAGTCTACAGACATAAAATCTAAATTACATAAACAAGTTTCCGTTGGTGAATTTTCGTTGTGTAGATTCTTTTATTTTTAGTAACGAACTTTGTCTTTTAGTAAAAAATTTTACCTCATGCTCTTGTGTTAATTTAAATTATTCCTTAGATTAAACATATTTTTTACACACGTCTTTTCAAACGCTTACTTTAAGTCTTCCTCGATAGTTTCTATCTTGGCTATGACGTCAAAATCATTTTGACAGGGATGGCAAATCACCCGCACACTATTCCAATGGTTATCGATCACGTTAATATCTGTATTGTTCGCATCGTAAATATAATCAATGAATTCAGTAAATGTTGGAATCTCTCCAGTAGCTGAAAATATAACAGAGGAATTATTAGTTTTCATACGGATGAGATTTCTATATCTTGTTTGCTTAGAAATTTCCCCCAGAAACGATTCGTTACGTAGTGAATCACATTGCTTTGTAAATTATTCAGAAGATTATTAAGACGTTTTGTTCTATAGGCATGTCAACTAAATCAGAAGTGAGCTATTCATAAACTCAGCAGAGGTTGTTATTCCGCGATAAAAAAGATTCGTTAGGTTACTAGTTTTCCTGACCAAATCAGCAAGAAATAATTCAAACAACGTGGATATGAAAGTTACTACTTTTAATGACTAGTTTTTGTCACAAAAATGCATTTTTTAAACACATTTTTTAAACTTGTATAATTGCATAGGCGTTAACTGGTAAAATCGTGTATGAAGTAAACAATAAGTTACAACAGGACGGTTGAAGTTATCATGGTTCTAAAACTACTTCAAACTATATAATTGTTTAAATAACATCGAACCTATAATTACCAAGATGAATGCACAAACAAACAAAAACGCGTGGTAGAATGGTACAAACTCTATTTAATCCGGTTGGTTAGTGTGTTTTTTTATGTTTCAGGCAACGCAGCGACAAATTATAAAACACTGAAAAATAATCATTCTTACCATTTCTTCGATCTTCAGTGCCATATTTTTCACGCATAAGTCTGGCCCTCTTTTTAAATTGAGGTACCTTGGCAATCCATTGCTTGTTAAGTTTGTTTTTGTAAGCTGACAATGCACGTTCAAGTGGATGTCTCACTACTATGAAACGAGTATAGTTTTGCTTTTCCACAAAATCTGGGAAGCCATTACTTCTGATTGTAAATTTTCGTGCAACAAATTTATGAAGGAGTTGTGTTTGATCGATCACATTTTTCTATAAATGGGTACAGTTTGGTTTGAGTAGGTATTAGTGCAAACAGGGTTTGAAATTAAAAATCATAGAGCGGAAAAAACATGACAGTGCGGTAATCTTAAACGTTTTGCGTTTTAGCTCCTTAAAAAAAGGTATTAAGAAAATTTTATGACTTTTTTATGCAGCAAAATCTCACTGGAAATATATTTTCTGTGTTGTTTCCAAATCCATTTAGACCCAACATAACCCGCTTCATGTTTGAGCAACCGGTCTTAGGAACTGGACAGTAAACAAGTTTGTATTTCTTTGACGAAATAAATTTAACCACGTCTTTTCCGGACCCAGTGAGACCTGCATATAAAAGCGTAATCAATTTTGACCAATAAAAATGCGAATATCACTTTACAACAAGTCGTCAACGAATGAAACAACTAGAAAAACAGAATGTCCTGACATTTTCCTTTAGAAACCGATTATTATTTCTGTACTATTTGCACGAAAGTCTTTCTTTATTATGCGTTTTGTCCAATGTTTGTTCCAAATGTTTCTTATGTGAAAAATGCTTTTATTCGTAAACCACGATGGCATGATGACCGCTTTCTGAAGTACAGCATTGTTGTTCAGAGTATTGCTCCACAATTTAACTCATAATTATAAACTATAAATATTGGGGAATATTTGTCCGGAGTTTGGATTGGTAAATTATCCAACTATTGTAAGATTTATTTATTTTTCCATAAAAGAAAGTTATACTACAGTTACAGACCAGTCGCAGACTATAGTTTACAACAGTAAACAGAACCGTATGTAAAATTTTATAATACCTAACTTTTTGCAAGTGTCACGTGCCCTCTTCCGTCTCTCCTCCATTCTATTTTTCATTCGTCTCATAAATTCTCTGTTGTCGTTTTCCAAACTATCCCCAATTTCCTCTTGTTCCGTTAGCATTCCATTAGTTTTGTACAAGGATGAAATTGACATATCCCTTCCCGTTTTGATCATGTTTATACTTTGTACGCTACGTAGCTCATAAAGCATTAATGCGAATAGAATGAGACATACAATTAGCACGTGTTGCTTCTTCGCTTTTTCCATTGCCCTTGCAAACAAATATCAATTTATTCATACAAATCAGTCTTATAATCTTACATATCATTCCTGAAAATCAATCTTTTGGTTAGTTGCATTTACAAGACTCTATGACGTAGAAAGTAGTTTGACAATACTTTGTAGCGCATAAAATTTATATACTACCTTACAATAATATGCGAATCATAACACGTCACTTGCAAACGACCTCTCAAAACTTAGAGAAGAATGCTTACCATGTCATCTTTACGGATTATTTTTAGCATACATGTCAAGTCATAACTAACATGTGGATTTCACTGCTTTTCAACATAACTAATAGTTTCCATTAGAACAGCTGCGTCGCATGAGATTAGAAGAATGCTATGCATGGATGCTTGTGAATTGATTCTGGGAATCATTTCCCGTTCTGTTGCAAGTGACCCTGACGATTTCCACTTTATTTTAGGTTAAAATATATTACAAAGGTTCTCCACTACCCCACAACACGCCCTTCAAATAACTAAAAACCTGCAACGTGCAACGGATGGAAGCGTTGAGAAAACGCGAGAAGGTTAGGACACAGGAAAACATAAAAACACGGTGATGATAAAACACGGAAAAGATCAAATTCCCCATTTCCCGTGTATTTGTTTTTTTCCTGTTTCCTTATTTTTTCCGCGTTTTCGTGTTGTGACAAATATATTTCTTTTGTGAGTGGAGAATCTTTTTATTTTATTTTAACCTAATTCTTGCTTTGCTTTTTTATAGACACTAATGATGGTTTCAACAAAGCGAAATATATTTGTCTAATTTAACAAGATTAACAGATTTTAGCCTCGAACGAAAGTTTCTTAGATAGTGCTATGCATGGATATCACATCTTGCACGTAGGAACGGAATCAATACTATAACAACAACAAAAACAATGAAATCTGCATTACCGTTAAGGTAACATTTCAAGTAAATCCACAATTGTTATTTGTTGTAATTCAATTGTAACCAAAATAAGCCGTTTATATTCGCGCATCCGGTGGACTGTTTTCAATGCGGTTATATCAGAACAACCAACTCATTTCCGCAACTGAATGTCAACATAACCCGCACCCTTAACTATTCGGTGGCTACTTATGTGGAATATAAAAGTTGATGCATTCCTGCCATTTTGATGACAATTACACACTTTACATTACTTTTCGAAGAAAGCTATACGAATACTAACATTTCAACATCCACTGACATCACATTGCACAATGGCTGTCAAGTCGAGAAGATTTGAATTTGTTTCACTTTTCTCTCACAAAAACGTTACTCAAATCTCGGTTGTATGTATAAATATTTTATATGAGCTTCCAGCAACCATCGCATGCCAATCGCAAACAATGTATACAAACCGTGTGCTGAATTATTGTGACTCATCGCGCTATTATCATCGAGACAATTGACAGGAAAAAGACAATTAACAATTGACAATTGACAACAAATATTTATATTTAACGATGTTTTCTGCAAGCTTCCAGCTACCATCGCATACCAATCGCAAACAATGTATACAAACCGTGTACTGAGTTATTGAGACGCATCGCGCTATCATCATCGAGACAATTGACGAGGAAGTTACGTACCTGCAAACTGGTACCCCTTCGTTCGAACAGCCATGAGGCATCGGCAGCCAACAAAAAGTGGAATTTTTGCAACAGACTTCATAACTTTAAAGCAACTGAATGCCATCGTTACTTTGTCCTTCCAAGACTTCAGGACAGCAAAATTGTAATTCGTGGTGAATCACAAAAACACAAACCGCCCAGCAACCTGTTTACTGTCAGGGCTACTCTTGATTTGGCATTTTTTTTTAAAAGAGACTGACTTTCATATTAAAAAATGCACACTACCTTTCGCGAGTACCTCTAGCTTCATCAGGTGTAAATAAACACAATGCGATACAACAAGCCAGCGCAAGACGGTCAAAGAAAAAAGGCACTGTGGAACGATAAGCTGTCGTTAGTTGGCGTCGTCGTGTTGTGATAGCATACCCTTACAGCATATATTTTGTTTAGTGCTATTTAGAAAATGTTGTCTTTGTTGATGGCCTTTGATTTACTTAGCTTGTTTTGCAGCTTAATCGTTTATAAATGGCTTTAGTGTGAAATTATTTGTTGGTAAAGTTGACCTCAAAAGTTCCATGACAAATTATTCTGAAAAGCAGGACAAGGAACCTACAGAAAGTAAAGGTAATTTAACTTCAATATTGTATATATTGCTATTTTTCATGTACAGTTACGTTGGTTCCAACAATTATCAAAGACATTAAAATGTTTTTAAATCTTACACCCAAACCTGATTTTCAGATATCCTATCCATTTTTTTGCGAATAACAAATTTGATTGTAACAAAAATGTTTCATTACAGAAGCATTGTCGAAAAACTACATTCTGCATCCAAGAAATCAAAGAAAGTGGGTTGTTTTTTGAACATGCACCGAGAAGGCAATGCGGAGAGAAAGGCAATGCGGAGAGAAATGTAATGCGGCGACTTTTAAAAGGTACGTTTTGTGCATATTTTAAAACTGTGTCTCAGTGTGTAACACTGTTGTATAAACTATAATTATATTGATTGGTGATATTCTTGCTTTGTTTTTGCAGTACTCCAATTCCAGCAGCGGATTATACGACACCGCATTTTTTTAATTATGTTAAGGTATATCTGGTGTTGAAAGGAACGTTTCAAAATAGTCAGATCGTTGGAAGATTAGACGTTAATTGCAACGTTAGCCCAACGTTCCGAAACTATGTCTAAACAACGTGACACTAGTCAATGTTTTTACGTTGAAGAAACATTCGCGTAAACGTTTTAGAGACGAATCCTGTGACGTAAAATGCAACGTAAAACAAATGTCCATTCGCGATGTATAAGCAGCTACGTCACAAAAACGTCGTTTCGAGTCGACATTTCTACGTAAACATAACGTTGTTATGAATGTCAAGCCAACGTTGGTTTGAACGTTACTGTACAGAACGTTATTTCTACGTATGTGGTTGACGTTTTCAAAAACGTTTTCAAGACGTAGTTTCGAGTCGACAGATTTACGTATAAGTAATGTTACAACGAATGTCTAGGAAACATTGATTTTGAACGTTACTGTAAAGAAAGTTTTTGACTATCTGATAAATGTTGGTACGTCGTAGCAATTTGACCTCATAGCACCAACTTAACTTAATTGGTTGTTACAAATTCGTAGCAGTACTGTTTCATACAATCGCATGTATAAGCAAAGTGGAGCCAATAATATGATTTGTGTTAGCTGACACGTGGCCTAACGGCCCTATTGGTTGAGATTTGCTTGGCCATAGCGTTTCCACCTTGTTTTCTCCGTAGGTTGCACCTAGTTTGGTGCCCAACGGATGACGGTGATTGTATAGTCACCACAAAGTGGAAGTCTTTGCTTGGCCGTTTGGTCAGCAAAGTCGTCTGATAGTCACGCCAGCTGCACTGATGAGACCTTTTAGGTCGAAACAGTGGCCATCTGTCTGCAGCTTACACAATTCATATTATTGACTTCACTTTGTGGGGCCTGACGGCACTATTGGTTGAGCTTTGCTGGGCCATAGTGTTTCCACCTTGTTTTCTCCAATAGTGCCACCAGACCCTGTGTCACAATATTCATAAGAAAAGCAAAGTGGAGCCAATAACTTCTTCAGGGTTTACCAACAGGTGTTTGGTCCGGCGATGGGTTCTCCCATCCCTGTGGTGGTGGCGAATATTGTAATGGAAACAATTGAGGATAAGGCACTCGCCACTTTAGCGCATCCTCCCCGTTACTGGAAGCGTTATGTCGACGACACCTTCGCCATCGTTGATGAAGCACAGCTCCAGTTGTTCCTTAACCACTTTAACCATGTGGAAGATTGAATCAAATTTACTTTAGAAAAGGAAAGTGGTGGTACACTACCGTTTTTAGATGCAGAGGTTATCCGTGATGAGAATGGTTTGATCAGCACTCGTGTGTATCGCAAGCCGACGCACACCAATCGGTACCTATCGTTTAAGTCGGCACATCCGATACAGCACAAGACAGCGGTAGTGCGGTCGCTGATGGATAGAGCCGAGGCTCTGGTTTCCCGAGAAGAAGACCGTGATAAAGAGATGAAGTTCATAGAGAATGCACTGCGGAAAAATCTGTATCCGTCATGGATGTTTAAAAGAAAGCCTGCGGTCAAGCCACAAGAAACAGCGCCAACTACCGGTACGATCGTTTTGCCATATGTTCCGGTTTTAACAGACACGCTAAGGCGTATGATGTTGGACTATGGTATTGCGGTCTACACTAAGCCACACAGAAAACTGGGCAGGATGTTGTCTCACCCTATCGAGAAGGGTACGGCCCAACCAAAAGGCGTCGTCTATTACATTCCGTGCAAGGACTGCGGTGGATCGTACATCGATGAAACCGGTAGAGCGTTGCAGACGCGGTTGAAAGAGCATCACCGCGACGTTGCAGTGAAGAACAGCCAGAGGACAGCACTGGCGAAACACGATGCCACACTCGGCCACCAAGTTAACTTTGATGAGGTGCAAATCCTAGAGGTGGGAGACGATCAAACAAAACGTCTGTTCCTGGAGACGCTCCACATCCACAAAAACGACCATTGTGTAAACGATAAGGAGCAATGTGTGTATTTTCCAGCTGTATACAACAACTTGTTGTAAATGTTACGCCCCGCTACACACCTGGTTCACGTGACGATGCAAGCGGTGCCAATGTTATCTATTCCCTTTTCCTTGTGTTTTTCCTGCGTTTTTAGTGTTTTATGCGCGTGATGCTTCACTGTTGACATAACCCTGAAGAAGTCTCGCCGGATGGCAGACGAAACGTCGGTTTCAAATAAATACTTTAGAAACTAAGTGCCAGAAGAGCAATTCCGATAAATTAGCAACAAAAATAGCAGTATAAAAGATAAAACAGTGGCCATCTGTATTCAGCTTACACAATTCATATTATTGGCTCAACTTCGTTTATCGAAATATAATTGTCTAACTTAACAAGACTGACAGATTTCAGCCTGAAACTAAAGTTTCGGAGTTTGAGATATCAGTAAACAACCTATCCTAAAACAAGCATCATTTAATTTTGCAGACAAACAGGATGTATAAATTTTGCCAACAAAAAAACGTCCTTTGATTACCAGGAAAAGATTGCCACAAACAAATGAAGCTATGCACATGGCGTCGGTCGCAGCAATGAAACGGAAAACAACAGTAGAAAAAAGTAAACACAGCGATATATCTATACATATCATGATACGGTGCGCGATAGACAGCCTGCCATCAGGGGACTGCAACGTTCTTATAATTACCAAGCTAAATTATAAAGTAAATCCTGTTTTCATGTGAGCGGTTACATGTTAGTTCATGTGACATCGTGCGTTGCAGTTGGTCATTGTAGTCTACTACTATCGCTTGACAAGTGCACGGTTTGCCTGCCTCGGTCCACCGTCAGGACCGGCGTAGGCTATTCTATTCTATACTCTATCGGTTGCCACGTAAACTCCTTATGTTAAAAGGATTGAAGTTAACATTGCCTGCCTTGTGTCTTCATAATGCACTTAAGAATAAAATTGTATATGCAAATTGGAAGATTGATTAGTACGAAACCAGAAGAAAGGGGATTGCCAAATTCTAGCCTCAAGGCTCAAGGAACATCTCTAAAGTGAGGTTCACCTAGGAACTCGTATTGCGGCATACGTTGCAATACCTTGGTTTAAACTGATCCAAATTATTTTGTTGTTCTGCATACACAATGTTTTTTTTCATTTATTTTTTTGTTCCAGTTAACTACCAACAATAGCTGACATAAAATGAATAAAGTTTGTCTTGTTGTTATGCTTGCTTTCTTGATGCTCTTCAGCATCAATATAACCAAAGGGTGGACGAGACGGCGCAGAGGAGATCAGAGACTAGAGTCTAATGGTAAGAAAGTAATTTCTACTTCATAAAGTTCCACAATATTACAATATTACAAGATTAAAGTTTATCTATATTTGTGGTAACGAGGTAGTAAAATGTTGAAAGCGTTATAGTACGATCTGCTGAAGCCTTCATTAATTAATCCACTCGATTCCACCGCTTCGTAAACAAAAAACACTTGGCAAGTACCAAAGCAACTAATGTCACAAAGCGACAGTTTTTATTTCATTCGTTTATGTACAATAAGCAATTTATGTAAAAAGAAAAGACGCACGCTTCGGCGAACACAGTTTTTAGCAAAAGCAATGAGATTGCAACAACTTAATGTATACATTTTTCTGTTCCCATCCAGATAATATCATTTTTCAATTTTTTGGTTGGATTTTTTTCAGAATTGATGTCACTGGAGGAGGTGGAGGACATGATTGAAGATCAGAATTTGCGAAAAATTGAAAATATGTTAGCAATGTATGGTAAAAGTTTTTTCGAAATGTTTGTCTAAAATAATGACAAATTAATTTTGCATTTGCCTAAAAGTGTAAATTAGAATACCTTAGCATCCCTTTGTTCTGCAGATAAACATCATTACTCGAGAATTTAACCATAAGAACGGGACTCAACAAATTATCCGGAACAATAAAATATATTTCAAACATATGTACTGTGCTTGATGTATGTATGGAGATTTTTCTGGAATATCAATTCTAGGTAGACAACGATTCAACAGTTTACATCAGTAATATTCCTAGAGCCCAAAGACGTAAAAGACGATCAGTGCCAGTATAAGATCTTTATTACAGAAATATTAATTTCGGCTATTGGCATTTTCAGTTTCTGTCTAAAACAGAATCGCATTAACAAATTAAAAACCACAACAAAAACAAAAAAACCTCAACAGTGGAAGTCCACTTTCGGGACTGCCAAGACAAAAAAACTAAAGCGATTAAAACGATAAAAACTGTTTTCTGCGACAAGCCGCTGTGGTAACAAGAGAAACGACGAGAGACTGCACTAAAGGTGTTGTGGGGGGAGAAAGGGCAGTGACGTAGAACTGCGATAAGGCGATAACGGACACAGAATACAAAAAAACAGTCACGGAAATGAAGACGGAATGAATATCGCAGTCTTTAATAAACAGTAAATATCAGAATTTTACTACGAGCTTCCCATCCATTTGTTGTATTACCTGATGATAAGTTTAGCGAATATGTTTGGAGCAAACTTCAGAAGCACTTGGATGATATATTAATGGTAATATTAAGTCTTAAATGCCTGTCGTGCAAAGAGAGTTGACGCTTCTTTCGTGATGATTGGGCGCCAAACTTTGGACTGGCTTAATAGGCAACCATTTAAAATCAGCTGTTTTCGCACTGAAGAACATTATGCAGTAAAACCCGCTTTAAACCGGATCTTTGCCTAATTCACGTGATGAGTTGCGTTTCTTAACAAACTATAACTTATGAGTGATTCTGAATATTTCATTCGGTCTGCGACATTTTCAGATAATTATTGCGTTGTTTTATAATTATATC
Organism: Ascidia mentula; assembly: GCF_947561715.1. Classification (NCBI taxonomy): domain Eukaryota; kingdom Metazoa; phylum Chordata; class Ascidiacea; order Phlebobranchia; family Ascidiidae; genus Ascidia; species Ascidia mentula. The sequence goes on along the minus strand of NC_138574.1, from coordinate 5,781,938 downwards.
GTATAATGTTTCTTTCTGTTTTATTACCGTTCATCCATCAAGCTATGACGTTATAATAACTGCCGGATGTTACTTACTGAACTGCATCTTAATCTGTTACATTCTAATTACAGTTAATGTTGCGTGTATGACGTAACAAACAGTTGCCTTTATCTCCTCCCAAATTAATGTTGCCCAAGATATGTGCGTTGTGTTAGGCAACATTACGAAGAAGTGTTTTCTGACCATTGTCACTCTAACAATTATTGTCAATTTATGCTCAATGCTGTTAATTTTTTGTTTAATTTTTGTGTAAATAAAGTCCCTTTCGGTAATTTCCCGTTTCCACAATCTCGCAATTCGTTTGGAAAATACCTTCTGTAAACAAAGTTTGTTGTTATTTACCTGCTTTGATTTGTGTTTAGTATAATTTCATTGCCAATTATTTTAGATTGACGCCGACAACAACGGAAAAACATATACTGGCAAAGATGTGTATAGAAAGGTGATGTTATTGCTGTGGCTCTTGGAAATCGTCCAGAATATCCAATAGTTGTTGATGCTGCCATTGCATGTGGTGCAATGCTTACTACATGCAATCCCAATTACACTGCAGGTAATAACATGTTACATCCTATATGGTTAATATGAATAATTTTTTTTTTAATTTTTCCTAATGGCAATCCAGAATGGTAAAAATGGCTTACACTCCATACACTGTTGCAAAAATTTACAGATAATCTGTGTCAAAATATATTACATTACTGATATCTGTGTAGTGTCCAGCGAATTAGCAATTGCTGAAAAAAATCCTCCATGCAAATTAAAATTTTTTTTGTATTGTATACATAGGAAATCACAAACCAAGTTATGGACTCACAACCTTCTGTTGTTTTTGTGGAATGTGATAAGGTGGAAGCAATGAATAAAATTGCCAAAAATGTTAAAGATTGAAGTTAATTTGTCAAATTATGTGTATAAGCTGCAGACAGATGGCCACTGTTTCGACCTAAAAGGTCTCATCAGTACAGCTGGCGTGACTATCAGACGACTTTGCTGACCAAACGGCCAAGCAAAGACTTACACTTTGTGGTGACTATACAATTACCGTCATCCGTTGGGCACCAAACTAGGTGCAACCTTACGGAGAAAACAAGGTGGAAACACTATGACCAAGCCGTGTTGCGTGAAACAAAATGTCGCCGATTTCTTCCATACTGGTAGCGGCCACCAACAATGCCATGATATAAATAGATTCTATGCGCCTTTTTCATTTAATACACAAAGTTGTTTCAACTTTTTCATAATATGACTCGTGCATAAGTGAAGAAACGGTTTTTCGTTTAATTGTCTGTTGGTAGCCGTCCCAGATACAACAGAATAACACCTATCAACGTACGATTCGAAATCCTCTATCATGTATTCCGTCAACAAAGCGCGAATTATCGCCATGGAACCATCGCAAATAATAAGTTTTACTCTTGTTTTCCCAGCAAATTTATTTTCATCACTTTTAAACGTTTTTAAAAAATGAGAAATCGATGTAACGTTATGCCTATTGGTGACATATATCGCAACAGCAAAAGGTGCGGTGCCTTTGGTGGGATTTCTAACTACAATTTCATAGAAAAGCAAACGATTTTTTTTAACGCTTCCGGTGGTATCGATGTACATTATGTCGTGCTTAGTATGATCGTGAAAAAATTCCAAAGATTGTTGGGACCACAGCATTATACTAGGCGACGTGTTAACGGGTTATAAAGTGAAGGGGCAATTTATTTTTCTCATACGAAATAGATTTTTTTTTGCTTATCTTGAATCGATAAGCGCCTCCACCTCAATACCCGGTGGTACATCGATTTTAATAGACGCATTTCTTGCTTTTTGCAAAACGGATTTCGATGGTACGCCATCTTTATATTACCAGATACTAAAACGTCTTCATCTAGACCTTTATAATATTCTAATTGTTTTTTAGAAACACCACAGTTTTCTAATTCTTTTTTTACGTTTTCTAAACGGGCGCCTTTTAGGGAGCACGATTTAGCTGTTGCAACATTGTGTCGTGGTACTCTAGAATAGCTAACATAAAATCAAGCGCAACGTCATGGATTTTAAATCAATGTCAGCCACGCAACCACAAAATTCAAATTTACACCGCATTTTACAATTAAAATATCGCTTTGACGTGCGTTTCTGGTTCCAGTGCTGATCGATAACTATAAAACTGCAATACGGGTTACTGCTTTTTATCCCATATCTTATAATGTCAGGCTAGTCTTTACCTGTGCAGCGTCTGTTGCGAACGGATTCAACGATCAACCTGAAATTGTTTTCAGACAAAGTAAATGTGGCAGATTTTTCAAAAGAGTTTCGTTCCCAAATTTCAGTTTAACTGATGCTAATATTGCCGGATAAAAATGAGCACTCAGCTGTTCTCTTAGATAATTTGCAAACATCGTCGTTCGATGATTTTTTACCAACATTTCCATCATTCGTTTCGTCATTTAAATGAACATTTTGACAACTGATATTGTCGTGAAGAACAGGAGAAGGGGTATTATTTAATTCTTTGTTTGAGTCTGCCAATGTTATGTTTTCAGTGACAAAATTACGTTGAAGAACAGACGTTAATGATGTTCTCCTTATTTTTCCCCAAATACGTTTCAGTAATTTTATTTTATTCTTTAACTGAAGTTTGGTGAAATTTATGTTGTAAAGGGATTTAATCAACAAACACCAATCGGCGTGTTTCGATGAGTCAAAACTGGGAAATGTTGATAAAACATCAGTTATTTTCCGATTTGTTCATTGGGCATGCTACTACCTCCCTTTTGCAAAGGGACATTACAAGCTGTTGCGCTGTCAACGGATGCGTTACAAGACATTTCTTTTATACTTTTATCAGGCGTAATACAGGACGTTTCATCTTCAGTTTTAACAGGCGCATGGGAAAACGTTTCTTCCTTAATTTTAACGGGGGTATCAGAAGCGGATGCGTCAAGTGACCAATCACAATGTTCTTTTCCCAAATGCGTTTTAGTCGCTTCACTTGTTGATTAATTTTCGGTTTAAATATTTTACCTTTAAAGTAGGTTTTCGCCAATTGCCTCAATGCGGAAACAGAATGGGGATCGAACAAAAGATATTTGCTTAAAGCTTCAACAAACAGTTTTGTTTTTATTTCACATGTAGCACATCGTGGTTTTGTCGCGACAAGTGCTTTGGACTGTTCGCTGTACGTTGCTGCTATGTGTTTTCTGTCCCGTGGAGCCTTTAGAACAGTGATTATAGTTATCGGTTGTAAGTTGTTATTTTTTTTATTTTATATTACCTACAAAACACTTGGATTTTGCTTTCGGTGAAGGTTTTTGTGGTGCTGTTGGCTGTGTGTTGCGTGGTGCTTGTGGGAGAGTAGTGACCTTTCCACGTCGTGGCCGGGATCTGTTGTTTGGGTGGCAGTGTTTGTGACGGTGCTTGACATTTTCTAAATCGACCGAATTTAGCCTTTGGAGCTCCTCTCTCTTCGATGTTTCTCTGACGTTTTTGTGTTGCAGAATTGCGGAGTGATCTTGTTTCCGCGTGACCTACCACCACATTTGGCACGACATCTTTATCTTTCTCCGTTGCTCCATTTTTCTCAACCACTGGTATCGTCGGTCTGTTGGGTTCCTTCGTCGCTTGAAACCCTAGAACCGGAAACTCGTTCTTCTCGGGAACTCGTACAATGCCTCTTTTAACTTTCTCCTCCACTTGTAAAAGAAACAGTTTTGAACCTTCCTCAGTTAAGTGAGTACCATCCTTTGCCAGAAAATGCATTGGTACCGCAGTTTCTATGGACGTAAAGTTCATTTCTGCGGAGATTTGCTGCAGTTTCCTTTTCAAATCACCAACGCAAAACCCTCGTCTTCCTGTAAAATACAAATAAATAATTAAAACCAAAATCAACTTCATTTACATGTTTACTACATTCTTATCCTATCGTTCCACGTATTATGTTTTTAAAACTTTGTACTTGGAGCGGAGATAAATATTGTGACGGGTGACGGCGATAAGACTAAACACATTAGTCCCACAAGTTTTGTGATGAGAGGTTTCCTTTGTAGTTACACGATAAAACCATTTGTTAGAAGAACGTTTTTTTCATTAGTTTGTTTTCATAGAAGTTACAAAGCAAAACAACAACAAATTCCAAGTTCATAAATAGCCCATAAACTTACTTTTGCCTTGGGGTAAAGAACATTAACCAAGTTCATGAGCTCCTTTGTAAGCTCAACGACTTGAGCAATGCTTTGGTAGCTCCAGTGCATGTTGAGGATGTTGTTTGTACCGAAGCTTACGACGGCAGCTTCGACATCCTCAACAATGGGAGTGTTGGATAACTCAACGATCGCATGGTCAATCCTTCCTCCGGGCATACTCAGAGCCGCAAAGTCTAAACAAAAGATGCTCGGTTCATATCTCTCCACTCTACTGGACTGTAAAAGTATCTTATGCCATTAATCACAACAAATCATCAATAAAAGATCAAGTACACATACCTTTCTCTGGCTGCAGACTATCTCAAAACCACTGAACATGGAAGAAGACATTTCAAAACTTTTTAAAAGAACTTGCAAAAAGATAGCTGTAAATTTTGACAGTACTTCGTTGTAAAAACGAAATGGACCGAAGCAGCATTTTCCCTAGGTTTATATAGAGTTTCTTAAAAAAACAAAATATAGTTGATTAACTCTGATTGAAAAACTTGCCGCACGACTTTGAGCCTTTTCACCTCCGATCAGATGCCAGTCTCCAGCAGAGCATATGTTTCAATTTCCTTGTCGCCAACCTGGACTCGAACAAGAACAATGTCTAACTAAGAGGACAATGAGTTGCCAACATGACAGCCCACGGTATTCAAGCAACTACCCTACGTAAACACAAACCTTTCGCTCTTAAATTGTCGTCGCCCAGGATACGATTTTCGTTTAACCCTTTGGAGCCACAGGGGTCACCGGTGCCCCCATTACTTTAAAGACTCATAAAAGAAAGGTTCCGTGTTTTTCGATATTTTTTACTTTTAAAGCCCAGAATCTACATAAAATTTTAAAGCCGGTAGATGTCGCTATAGCGATTTTTTTGATTGACAAAGCAACCACACCGGAAGGAAACGCAAAAGTGCTTGATAAGCTACATCTACATATGTAAAAAATACCATTCAATTTGTGAACAATTTGAAAATGCAGTTGGTAATCCTTTAGCTAAGGCCTTGTATAGTATCTATAAAAAATTAATCAGAATTGTTCTTTTGGCACTTAAGTTTCTAAAGTTTTACTTGAAACCAACGTTTCGTCTGCCATCCGGCGAGACTTCCTCAGGGTTATGTCAACAGTGAAGCATCACGCACATAAACACCAAAAACGCAAGAAAAACACAAGGAAAAAGGGGAATAGATAACATTGGCTTGCATCGTCACGTGACTAGGTGTGTAGCGGGGCGTAACACTCACAACAAGTTGTTGTAAACCGGTGGAAAGCACATAAATTGCTCCTCGTCGTTTACGCAATGGTCGTTCTTGTGGATGTTGAGTGTGTTACAGATATACTGCTATTTTAAAGAAGAAGTGAAGTTCATCAAGAATGCATTGCGGAAAAATCGGTATCTGTCATGGATGTTTAGAAGAAAGCCCACAGTCAAACCACAAGGAACAGCGCCAACTACCGGTACGATCGTCATCGTGACCGAGGATGGTGAAACTTACCCCATGCGAAGTGGTAATTTGGGGGATGCTGAATGCTTCCTACAGTGGCTTTAGAGCAACTGGAAAGCAAAGGACGTCATTGCGTATGACATCATAGCCAAACAAGTGGAACACAAAGATGGACATTACCAGTTGCCACTGTTGTGGAGAAATTCGACAAATATTCTTCCCAACACTTTGAAATTGGTGCAGAAACGATTGTCTGGTCTTAAGAAGGGTTTGTCACTTGATGCAAGTTTAAGTCAAAGGGTTTTGCCGAACCTCGGAAGTGGTACCTTCCTTACCACCCCGTGGTCAACCCAAAGAAGCCGGTAAAGCTTCGAATCGTTTTTGACTGTGCCGCACAAGTGCGACGGTAACTCCATCAACGATCACTTGATGGAAGGGCCAGACTTGATGAACTCGTTAGTTGGAGTACTTTAGAGATTCTGCAAATGAGCCGTCACCTTGGTTGCAGACACAGAAGCCATGTTCCATCAAGTACACGTCACGCAGCAGCAAGCGACACACTGAAGAACCCTGTGCCGCACCGAATGAATGTTCATTTATTTGGCGCGAAGTCGTCCCCAAGCTGCGCCAGCGCCACATTCTGCCTACGTGAAACTGCACGTGAATTTGGAAAGTTTTCTAATCCTCGTGTCTCCTGAGAAAAAACTTTTATGTGGACAATACCGTTGAAATTTCAACAAAATTTATCCCAGTAACGCGGAGGATGCGCAAAAGTGGTTGTCCCGGGAAGACATTGCAGAGGGACTTAAATTGTGTTTAAACGCGACGTATTTCTCGTTTCTGGGTGAGTTTTACCAACAGGTGTTCGAGACGGCGATGGGTTCCACCATATCCGTTGTAGTGGCTAATATTGTTATGGAAACTATCGAGGAGAGAGCCCTTACCACTTTTGCGCATCCTCCGCATTACTGGAGACGATATGTGGATGATACGTTTACCATTCTTGATACAGCAAAAGTGCAAGACTTCCTGACCTACATTAACAGCATCAAGGATTCCATCAAGTTTACGTTGGAAGAGGAGAGTGGTGGCAAAATACCCTTCTTGGATGTAGAAGTTTACCGGGACAAGGATGGAGTTATCAATACTCGTGTTCATCGAAAACCAAAACACACGAATCGCTACCTTTCGTTTCTTTCGGCACACCCGATAGAACATAAAAGAGCGGTTGTAAGATCGCTTATGGATAGAGCCAAGGCCCACATTTCAAGGCTAGAAGACCAAGCAAAAGAGATTAGTGTCGTAAAAAATGCGCTGCGAACAAATCAATATCCTGCCTGGATGTTAAGCGCGAGAACGGCATTAACCCAGAAGCATGAAACGCCCACTAGCGGAACAGTTGTAATTCCCTACGTCCCTGGCCTTACCGAAACATTGCGAAGATTGATGTCGGATTACGGCATAAAAGTTTACACGAAGCCTCATACAACGCTTGGCAATCTAATTTCACGACCCATTGCTATGGAGGCTTTCGAGCCAAAGGGGGTGGTCTATTCAATACCATGCAAGGATTGCAGTGGTGTATACATCGGCCAAACCGGGAGGGCCTTCAAGACGCGACTGAAAGAGCATCGCCGTGATGTCGCATCGAAAGATGCCAGCAAGACTGCGTTGGCCAATCATGCGGTGACATTGCGACATAAAGTTGACTTTGATAGAGCCCAAGTCCTGGAAATGGAGCTGGACCACGCCAAGCGGCTATTTCTTGAGTCGTTGCACATCCACAAAAATAGTGGTTGCGTCAATAACAAAGAACAATGTGTTTTCTTTCCGGCAGTTTACAATAATTTGTTGTAATTGTTGTGTCTTCTGCAATGTTTGGTGCCTCTGCCTCTAGCACGTGAGTTGACAAGCGGTGTCAACGTTCCCCCTTTTTTCTTTTTCTTTTGTGCCCTTGCGTGTTTCAATGTGATTCAATTGTTGCGTTATACCTGATGAAGTCTCGCCGCATGGCAGACGAAACGTCGTAAAATACAGTACGTTTATGCCAGAAGAGCACTACATTTCTAATTCCGAAACTTTAGTTGCAGGCTGAAGTCTGTCAGTCTTGTTAAATTAGACAATTATATTTCGATAAACAAAGTTGAGCCAATAATATCAATTGTGTATGCTGAATACAAATGGCGACTGTTTTAACTTTTGCTTGGCCATATGTTTCCACCTTATTTTCTACGTAACGTTGCACCTAGATTGGTGCCCAATGGCGGTGATTGTACAATCACCTCAAAGTGGAAGTCTTTGCTTGGTCGTTTGGTCAGCAAAGTCGTTTGACAGTCACACCAGCTGCACTGATGAGACTTTTAGGTCGAAACAGTGGCTATCTGTCTGCAGCTTACACAAATCATACTATTGGCTCGGCTTTGTTTATCTTATGATTATTGTGACACGGGGCCCGACGGCACTATTGGAAAAATACAAGGTGGAAACACTATGGCCAATCAAATCTCATCCAATAGTGCCGTCAGGCCCGGGGAAGTTACGTATCAGACAAACTGGTATATGGGTCACCATATACCAGTTTGCAGGATACGTAACATCCTTGTCAATTGTCTCAATAACTCAGCACACGGTTTGTATACATTGTTTGCGATTGGTATGCGATGGTAGCTGGAAGCTTGTGGAAAATATTTATACATACAACCGAGATTTGAGTAACGTTTTTGTGAGAGAAAAGTGAAACAAATTCAAATCTTCTTGACTTGACAGACATTGTGCAATATGATGTCAGTGGATGTTGAAATGTTGGTGTTCGTATAGCTTTCTTCGAAAAGTAAGGTAAAGTGTGTATTTGTCACAAAAATGGCAGGAATGCATCAACTTTTATATCCCATATAAGTAGCCACCGAATAGGTAAGGGTGCGGGTTATGTTGACATTCAGTTGAGGAAGTGAGTTGGTTGTTCTGTTATAACCGCCCACCGGATGCGCAAATATAAACGGTTTATTTTGGTTACAATTGAATTACAACAAATAACAATTGTGGCTTTACTTGAAATTGTAAATAACTCTAAGGGTCTCAGAGATATTTAACGGTGTCTCGATGGCCTGAGCGGTTATTGAGTCTCTTTGATGGTTAAACCTGCTTCTGCCCCGTTCTATAAAGCACCCAGAACCAAGATCTCTTCCCGAATAATTGTATTCATTTCTGTTATCTTCTTCATTACGACGGTACATAACAACTTTCAATACAACGTTGTTAGGATGCCAGCAAATAGAATGGCGAAAACTAGACTTGACTTGACTGAATTTACGGGTAAAAACTGGGCTCTTTAACGCTCTCCATTATGAGAGCTGATTGGTCAATAATGTCACGTGATATCATGAGGCGCTTGAAGTAATATAATACAAGAACATAGGTGTGATGTGACATAATCATAGGAGAACATTTTATGTGGTAAACAGGATGTTGAATGAATCACTTTACTCGAGAATATTCGATGGCTAAATCATTTGGGTCACATTATGGGATTATGCAGTACATGTGCAAAGCTGCACGCAAAAACATTACGCAATACAAGCACTGGTTGCTGTGACGTATGTTACAAAATGTTACTTTAACGGTAATATAAATTTAATTGTTTTTGTTGTTGTTATAGTATTGATTCCGTTCCTACGTGCAAGATGTGATGTCCATGTATAACACTATCTAAGAAACTTTCATTCCAGGCTAAAATCTGTCAGTCTTGTTAAATTAGACATATATATTTCGCTTTGTTAAAAGCATCATCAGTGTCTATAAAAAAGCAAATAAAGAATTATGTTAAAATAAAATAAAAAGATTCTCCACTCACAAAGGAAATATATTTGTCACAACACGAAAACGCGGAAAAGATTAGGAAACAGAAAAAAAAATAAAAACACGGGAAATAGGGAATTTTATTTTTCCCGTGTTTTATCATCACCGTGTTTTTATTTTTTTGAGGTTTCAGGTTTTTAGTGATGTGAAGGGCGAGTTGTGAGGTAGTGCAGAGTCATTTTATTTTATTTTAACCTAAAATAAGGTGGAAATCGTCAAGGCCACTTGCAACAGAATGGGAATTGATTCCCAGATTCAATTCACAAGCATCCATGCAGAGCATTCTTCTAATCTTATGCAACGCTGTTCTAATGGAAACTATTAGTTATATTGAAGAGCAAGTTTAATCCGCCAGCTAATTATGAATTGACACGTATGTTAAAAATAATCCGTAAAGATTACATGCTAAGCACACTTCGCTAAGTTTTGAGAGGTCGTTTGCAAGTGATGTGTTATGATTTGCATATTATTGTGAGGTGGTGTATAAATTTTATGCGCTACAAAGTATTGACAAACAACCTTCTACGTCAACTAACTAAAAGATTGATTTTCAGGAATGATATGTAAGATTATAAGACTGATTTGTTTGTAAAAAACGATATTTGTTTGCAAGGGCAATGAAAAAAGTGAAGAAGCAACACGTGCTAATTGTATGTCTCATTCTATCCGCATCAATGCTGCTTTATGAGCTACATAGCGTACAAAGCATAAACATAATCAAAACGGGAAGGGATATGTCAATTTCACCCTTGTACAAAACTAAAGGAATGCTAACGGAACAAGAGGAAATTGAAGATAGTTTTGAAAACGACAACAGAGAATTTATGAGACGAATGAAAAATAGAATGGAGGAGAGACGAAAAAGGGCACGTGACACTTGCAAAAAGTTTGGTATTATAAAATTTTTGTTTACTGTTGTAAACTATAGTCTGCTACTGGTCTGTAACTGTAGTATAACTTTGTTTAATGGAAAAATTAATAAAACTTACAATAGTTGGTTAATTTCCAATCCAAAATCCAGACAAATATCCCCCAATTTTTATAGTTTGGAATTATGAGTTAAATTGTGGAGCAATACTCTTAACAACAATACTGCACTTCAAAAAGCAGTCATCATGACATCGTGGTTTACGAATAAAAGCCTTTTTCACATAAGAAACATTTGCAACAAACATTGGACAAAACGCATAACAAATGAAGACTTTCGTGCAGATAGTACAGAAATAATAATCGGTTTCTAAAGCAAAACGTCAGGGCATTCTGTTTTTCTAGTTGTTTCATTCGTTGACGACTTGTTGCAAAGTGATATTCGCATTTTTATTGGTCAAAATTAATTACATTTTTATATGCAGGTCTCACTGAGTCCGGAAAAGACATGGTTAAATTACTTTCCTCAAAGAAATACAAACTTGTTTACTGTCCAGTTCCTAAGACCGGTTGCTCAAACATGAAGCGGGTTATGTTGGGTCTAAATGGATTTGGAAACAAAACAGAAAATATATTCCCAGTGAGACTTTTGCTGCATAAAAAAGTCATAAAATTTTCTTGATTCCTTTTTTTAAGGAGCTAAAACGCAAAACTTTTACGATTACCGCACTGACATGTTTTGCCGCTCTATGATTTTTAATTTCGAACCCTGCACTTAGACGTACTCAAACCAAACTATGGCCATTTATAGAAAAATGTGATCGGTCAAACAGACCTCCTTCATCAAATTGTTGCACGAAACTTTACAATCATAAGTAATGGCTTCCCAGATTTTGAGGAAAAGCAAAACTACACTCGTTTCATTGTAGTGAGACATCCATTTGAACGTGCATTGTCAGCTTACAAAAACAAACTTACCAAGCAATGGAATGCCAAGGTACCTCAATTTACAAAGAGGGCCAGACTTATACGTGAAAAATATGGCTCAGAAGATCGAAGAAATGGTAAGAACGATTATTTTTCACTGTTTTGAAACATAAAAAAACACTAACAATTCGGACTAAAAAGAGTTTGTATCATTCTACTAAAAAAGCGTTTTTGTTTATTTGTGCATTTATCTTGGTAATTATAAATTCGATGTTATTTAACAATTATATAGTTTAATGTACTTTTAGAACATTGATAACTTCAACCGTGACAAAAACTAGTCATTAAAAGCAGTAACTTTCATACCCACGTTATTTGAATTATTTCTTGCTGACATGGTCAGAAAAACTAGTAACCTAACGAATCTTTTTATCGCGACCTTTACTGAGTTTATAAAAAGCGCACTCCTGATTTAGTTGACATGCCTATAGAATAAACCGTCTTAATAATCTTCTGAATAATTTACAAAGCAATGTGATTCACTACGTAACGAATCGTTTCTGGTGAAAATTTTTTAGCAACAATTATGTAGAAATTTCATCCGTATGAAAACTAATGGCTCCTCTGTTATATTTTCAGCTACTGGAGAGATTCCAACATTTACAGAATTCATTGATTATATTTACAATGCGAACAATACAGATATTAACGTGATCGATAACCATTGGAATAGTGTGCGGGTGGTTTGCCATCCCTGTCAAAATGACTTTGACGTCATAGCCAAGATAGAAACTATCGAGGAAGACTTAAAGTAAGCGCTTGGCAAGATGTGTGTAGCCTGTGGTAATTTTTTTACTAAAAGATAAAGTTTTTTCTAAAAATAAAAGAATCTACACAACGAATATTCACCAACGGAAACTTGTTTATGTAATTAAAATTTTATGTCAGTAGAGTTAACCGCGTTAATTGTTGCAATATAGGTATATTCTTAACCTTGTTGGTGCTCCAAGGAGTCTCGGAATGCCCAAGGGTTATTCTAAAAGTGGAAAAAGTCAAACAAATATCTACACTGATCCCGAGTTTAAAGATCTGAGCAGCGAAAGTTTAAACAAGTTGTACCAAGTTTACAAGTGGGACTTTGAAATGTTCGCTTATGACAAATCTGAACTATAGGAAAAATCCCCCAAACAGTAATGTATGCAATTCAATGAATAACATCATTAGCTTAATTTACACATGCGAAAAAATATATTTTGTTTTGTTGTTTATTTTGTTAGTATTGTTACATTGTGTTTTATTGCAGAGTTATGATCATTGTTCTCAACTACACAGAAAGTGCTGTCAGAAAAACAAATAGAAAGTGTTGGATTATCATGTTGTCATCATTGCTGCAATACGGCTCTTCTGGCAATTATTTTATCATATCAACGTTTCAAGCCACCATGCAGCAGCCTTCATCAGGATGTGCATGTGTTCATCATATTCTGATAAAGACTGCTGCATTGTGGCTAAAAGGTTGATATAATAAAATTATTGCCAAAAGAGCCGTATTGCAGCAATAAAACATGTCTGGCAGCATCATTAGTAATTTACGTTGTCATCAGTGTGCTGATATGTTGAACTTTACGTCGGATTTTGAAACGGTGCGCTAAAACTGATAAAACTCGAGGTTATGTTATATCTTTCTCTGTACTGGTTTCAAGTTTAATTTGAAATATATGGCGATTGAATGTGCTTCATTTCAGCCCATTAGTTCGCTTTGGTACATTATCGTTTACAACTGGTCTTTTCGCCTACTATTCAGGCGGTGGTTAATAGCGATACAGTGTATGTAAGACTTACACAGGAAACCAACATAATAATAATGAAGTTATTTTATTTCGCATCATGAATTTTTGTAAACTGCGTGGCCAAAATTAAACAAAATAATACACAGTGCCCCCTGACGATACCTGTACACCTGCGATGCAACGCACAAGACCAGAGGTTGGGAGTTCACAGCTGTAAAACCGCATGTAAATCTTTCTCGGTTCTGGCTCCATGGAGCGGTAAGCTTATTTAAGTAAAACCAATGAAAAAAATAAAAATCAGAATAAACAAAATAAATAAATAAAACAAGCCTTTGGCGAATCCGCACGCGTTGTGAGTGTTTAAATCAGTGATTCAACATCAATACAGTGACTACATAATCCTCTACATAAAATGTTGGGACGTGTTTCTTAACCTTTGTGCCACTGATAAATATTTTAAGTTGTCAGTTTTCTTGAGTATAGTAAACTTTACGTCGCTTTGTAGTCGAACATGCGACCAAGGTTTTTTGCTTGGTTTTAACAGCGTTATTTGTTTTATTACTTTAAATGAAAGCTAGTTAGAGGCCCAGTGCAACAAAAAATAAGTTTGAAATTGCAATGAAGGTAACACAAACTGAATTTCTTAAAGTTAAACTTTTTGTGCGTGAACCTGTATGCTTTTGACTCTTTAAATCTTTGACTGATAAATACAGCATAGGTTAGGGGTAGAAACCTATCTTGAGAATATTTCAGTGAATCACGACATAAAAGCTTGAATATGAGCTTGTTCATTGCAGAATTTTAAGCAAATAGCTATATATGGTGCATAAAAATTCAGAATCTTCAAAAAATATACCGAAAAGTTACTTTTTGTGTTAGCAGGTAACATGAAATCAAGGTTTAAACTCAATGTGGGTATGTTGCTGTTTTTATCACTTTGTATTTTTTGTATGATTTCCTATGCAGTTGTTATTGGTCATCGTTTTGCTTTCTGCAACTTATAAATGTTGAAAAGCATTGCACGCTCGGGTTTAAAAATTGATTAAATTGAACTTCACATGCAGTACGTTAAGTATATACAGCTTACGATACACATGTTAGTGCAACAAAAACCCGAAAGGCGAAATTAAAGAGTGACGTGCCTTAATGAACGAATGTTGGTTAAACAAACAAAAGCGATAACATACAATTTTCATTATCTTCTACAAACAAAAAAACATGTTGCAGTCAGCGCCTCACATTAACATTGTATCAGCATCCACCAGTTAACGATAAACTCTTATTTGAATTTTTGTCAACATTTTCGTGGAGCATCATAGCATAACCCTTTACCACAACACAGCTACAAATCGACGTTTAAACATTTGCTACAAAGATACCCCCAAGTTCCACTAGTTGTTTATATAATCACAACCATTTTATCTTTAAATTTCATTTCATTTTTGTAAACGCGGAAGGACAATCATTGTAATCCGCGGTATCAAATCACTTTATGTCACAAATACTTGGGAGGGGAGAAAAAGAGATTTCTGCGTCAAGGAAGAATATCGTTGACAGCAGCTTTTATCTTCTGTGGCAGGCGGCTTTCACGGAGCGTTGGGCTGCTAATGTAATCTGTCTATTGCATTACTAGGTACAGTAAAGGCGCACACTCGGATGTCATCAGTCACCAACGAAATATCACTCCCACCACCTCGCCTCAATGTTCATATTTTTGATGTTGTATACAATGTATTGTGTATACCGATATTACATTTCTGACAATACTTACGTGGGCCTGTGTTTACCAGCTGGCTATTCATACCCCAGTAAACACACATCGCTCAATTAATTCAATGTCGTGGATGTGACATCTTGCACCTTGGTAACAATCTAATGTACAACAGGTTAATATTTGTCAACGAAAATTGCGCACGTGACGGCACTGGGTTTTTATGGGTGCTCGAATTGTTAACCTAACTTGATAACCTTGATGGTTTTATCGGTGCCATTTATTTTATGTATTGTTCATTAGCGTGTGCACATGATTTGATTTGACTTTGGGAAATAAACAAAATATACACGACAGAAATCACGCAAACTTAAAACCGTTTCTCAAGTTTATATCATGTGATTTAAGATTTTATGGCCAGCCAAACTCTGAACCAGTAACAAAAACCAAATACACCAAAAGGCTGCGTACATTGCAAAAGACGACGTTTTCCCGTTTTTGAGATGTAATTGTGCCTGGCGGCATAAGGGTTTTTGTTGCACTAGCGTGTGTATCGCAAGCTGTATATACTTAACGTTCTGCATGTGAAGTTCAATTTAATTCATTTTTAAACCCGAGCAAAACGATGACCAATAACAACTGCATAGGAAATCATACAAAAAATACAAAGTGATTAAAACAGCATCACACCCACATTGAGTTTAAACCTTGATTTCAACTTACCTGCTAACACAAAAAGTAACTTTTCGGTAGACTTTTTGAAGATTCTGAATTTTTATGCACCATATCTAGCTATTTGCTTAAAATTCTGCAATGAACCAACTCTTATTCAAGCTTTTATGTCGTGATTCACTGAAATATTCTCAAGATAGAGTTCTACCCTAACCTATGCTGTATTTATCAGTCAAAGATTTAAAGAGTCAAAAGCCGCATACAGGTTCACGCAAAAAAGGTTGACTTTAAGAAATTCAGTTTGTGTTACCTTCATTGCAATTTCAAACTTATTTTTTGTTGCACTGGGCCTCTCACTATAGCTTTCATTTAAAGTAATAAAACAAATAATGCAGTTAAAACCTGGAAAAAACCTTGGTCGCATGTTCGACTACAACGCGACGTTAAGTTTACTATACTCAAGAAAACTAACAACTTAAAACATTTATCAGTGGCATGTTCGACTATAACAATACATACAAAATAAACAACAAAACAAAACATATTTTTCCCCTTGTGTTGTTATTCATTGAATTGCATACATTACTGTTTGGGGAATCTTTCCTGTAGTTCAGATTTATTATAAGCAAACATTTCAAAGTCCCACTTATAAACTTGGTACAACTTGTTTAAACTTTCGCTGCCCAGATCTTTAAGCTCGGGATCAGTGTAGATATTTGTTTGACTTTTTCCACTTTTGGAATAACCCTTGGGCATTTCGAGACTCCTTGGAGCACCAACAAGGTTAAGAATATACCTATATTGCAACAATTAACGCGTTTAGTGTACTGAGATAAAATCTAAACTAAATAAACAAGTCTCCGTTGGTGAATATTCGTTGTGTAGATTCTCTTTTTTTTAGTAAAATCTTTGTCTTTTAGTAAAAGTTTTTACCACAGGCTCTTGTGTCAGTTTAAATTATTCCATTTTTTAAACATATTTTTTTACACACGCCTTGCCAAGCGCTTACTTCAAGTCTTCCTCGATAGTTTCTATCTTGGCTATGACGTCAAAGTCATTTTGACAGGGATGGCAAATCACCCGCACACTATTCCAATGGTTATCCCTCCCGTTAATATTTGTGTTGTTCGCATCGTAAATATAATCAATGAATTCAGTGAATGTTGGAATCTCTCCAGTAGCTGAAAATATAACAGAGGAACCATTTGTTTTCATACGGATGAAATTTCTATATAATTGTTGCTAAAAAATTTCCATCAGAAACGATTCGTTACGTAGTGAATCACATTGCTTTGTAAATTAATCAGAAGATTAAGACGTTTTATTCTACAGGCATGTCAACTAAATCAGAAGTGCGTTATTTATAAACTCAGTAGAGATTGTTATTCCGCGATAAAAAAGATTCGTTACGTTACTAGTTTTCCTGATCAAGTCAGCAAGAAATAATTCAAATAACGTGGGTATGAAAGTTACTGCTTTTAATGACGTGTATTTGTCACAAAAATCCATTTTTCAAACTCATTTTTAAACTTGTATAATTGCATAGGGGTTAACTGGTAAAATCGTTTATGAAGTAAACAATAAGTTACAACAGGACGGTTAAAGTTATCATGGTTCTAAAAGTACTTCAAACTATATAATTCTTTAAATAACATCGAATTTATAATGACCAAGATGAATGCATCAACGAACAAAAACGCTTTTTTGGTAGAATGGAACAAACTCTATTTAATCCTGATTGTTAGTGTTTTTTTATGTTTCGGGCAACGCAGCGACAAATTATAAAACACTGAAAAATATTCATTCTCACCATTTCTTCGATCTTCAGTGCCATATTTTTCACGTATAAGTCTAGCCCTCTTTTCAAAATGTGGTACCTTGCCATTCCATTGTTTGGTAAGTTTGTTTTTGTAAGCTGACAACGCACGTTCAAATGGATGTCTCACTACAATGAAACGAGTGTAGTTTTTCTTTTTCACAAATTCTGGAAAGCCATTACTTCTGATTGTAAAGTTTCGTGCAACAGTTTGATGAAGGAGGTATGATTGACCGATCACATTTTTCTATAAATTGCCACAGTTTGGTTTGAGTAGGTATTAGTGCAAACAGGGTTTGACATTAAAAATCATAGAGCGGCAAAACAGGACAGTGCGGTAATCTTAATATTTGTGCGTTTTAGCTCCTTAAAAAAGGAATCAAGAAAATTTTATGACTTTTTGTGCAGCAAAAATCTCACCGGAAATATATTTTTTGTGTTGTTTTCAGATCCATTTAGAGCCAACATAACCCGCTTCATATTTGAACAACCGGTCTTAGGAACTGGACAGTAAACAAGTTTGAATTTCTTTGACGAAATAAATTTAACCACGTCTTTTCCGGACCCAGTGAGACCTGCATATAAAAGCGTAATCAATCTTGACCAATAAAAATGCGAATATCACTTTACAACAAGTCGTCAACGACTGAAACAACTAGAAAAACAGAATGTCCTGACGTTTTCCTTTAGAAACCGATTATTATTTCAGTACTATCTGCACGAAAGTCTTTCTTTATTATGCGTTTTGTCCAATGTTTGTTGCAAATGTTTTTTTATGTGAAAAATGCCTTTATTGGTAAACCATGATGTCATGATGACCGCTTTTTGAAGTACAGCACTGTTGTTTAGAGTATTGCTCCACAATTTAACTCATAATTATAAACTATAAAAACTGGGGGTTGTTTGTCTGGAGTTTGGATTGGTAAATTATCCAACTATTGCAAGATTTATTTATTTTTCCATAAAACAAAGTTATACTACAGTTACAGACCAGTCGCACACTATAGTTTACACAGTGAACAGAATCGTATGTAAAATTTTATAATACCTAACTTTTTGCAAGTGTCATGTGCTCTTTTCCGTCTCTCCTCCATTCTATTTTTCATTCGTCTCATAAATTCTCTGTTGTCGTTTTCCAAACTATCCTCATTTTTCTCTTGTTCCGTTAGCATTCCTTTAGTTTTGTACAAGGGCGAAATTGACATATCCCTTCCCGTTTTGATCATGTTTATACTTTGTACGCTATGTAGCTCATAAAGCAACATTAATGTGGATAGAATGAAACATACAATTAGCACGTGTTGCTTCTTCGCTTTTTCCATTGCCCTCGCAAACAAATATCAATTTATACATATAAATCAGTCTTATAATCTTACATATCATTCCTGAAAATCAATCTTTTGGTTAGTTGCATTTACAAGACTGTATGACGTAGAAAGTAGTTTGTCAATACTTTGTAGCGCATAAAATTAATACACCACCTTACAATAATATGCGAATCATATTTTGTCACTTGCAAACGACCTCTCAAAACTTAGCGAAGAGTGCTTACCATGTAATCTTTACGGATTATTTTTAACATACATGTCAATTCATAACTAACATGTGGATATAACTGCTCTTCAACATAACTAATAGTTTCCATTAGAACTGCGTCGCATGAGATTAGAAGAATGCTCTGCATGGATGCTTGTGTATTGATTCTGGGAATCATTTCCCATTCTGTTGCAAGTGACCCTGACGATTTCCACCTTATTTTAGGTCAAAATAAAATAAAATGACTCTGCACAACCTCACAACTCGCCCTTCACATAACTAAAACCTGCAACGTGCAACGGGTGGAAGCGTTGAGAAAACGCGAGAAGGTTAGGACACAGGAAAACATAAAAACACGGTGATGATAAAACACGGGAAAAATAAAATTCCCTATTTCCCGTGTATTTATTTTTTTCCTGTTTCCTTATCTTTTCCGCGTTTTCGTGTGGGACAAATATATTTCCTTTGTGAGTAGAGAATCTTTTTATTTTATTTTAACCTAATTCTTGCTTTGCTTTTTTATAGACATTGATGATGCTTTTAACAAAGCGAAATATATTAGTCTAATTCAACAAGATTAACAGATTTTAGCCTGAAACGAAAATTTCTTAGATAATGCTCTGCATGGATATCACATCTTGCACGTAGGAACGGAATCAATACTATAACAACAACAAAAACAATGAAATCTGCATTACCGTCAAGGTAACATTTCAAGTAAATCCACAATTGTTATTTGTTGTAATTCAATTGTAACCAAAATAAGCCGTTTATATTCGCGCATCCGGTGGACTATTTTCAATGCGGTTATATCAGAACAACCAACTCATTTCCGCAACTGAATGTCAACATAACCCGCACCCTTACCTATTCGGTGGCTACTTATGTGGGATATAAAAGTTGATGCGTTCCTGCCATTTTTGTAACAATTACACACTTTACATTACTTTTCGAAGAGAGCAATACGAACACTAACATTTCAACATCCACTGACATCACATTGCACAATGGCTGTCAAGTCAAGAAAATTTGAATTTGTTTCACTTTTCTCTCACAAAAACGTTACTCAAATCTCGGTTGTATGTATAAATATTTTATAAGAGCTTCCAGCAACCATCGCATACCAATCGCAAACAACGTATACAAACCGTGTGCTGAATTATTGAGACGCATCGCGCTATCATCATCGAGACAATGGACAGGAAAAAGACAATTGACAATTGACAATAGATATTTATATTTAACGATATTTTCCGCAAGCTTCCGGCAACCATCGCATACCAATCGCAAACAATGTATACAAACCGTGTACTGAGTTATTGAGACGAATCGCGCTATCATCATCGAGACAATTGACGGGAAGTTACGTATCCTGCAAACTGGTATATGGCATATATAAAGTGGAGCCAATAATATGAATTGTTTATAAGCTGCAGACAGATGGCCACTGTTTCGAACTAAAAGGTCTCATCAGTGCAGCTGGTGTGACTTTCAGACCAAATGACCAAGCAAAGACTTCCACTTTGTGGTGACTATACAATCACCGTCATCCTTTGGGCACCAAACTAGGTGCAACTTACGGAAAAAACAAGGTGGAAACACTATGAACGAGCCGTGTTGCGTGAAAGAAAATGTCGCCGATTTCTTCCATACTGGTAGCGGCCACCAACAATGCCATGATATACACAGATTCTATGCGCCCTTTCTCATTTAATGCACAAAGTTGTTTAAACTTTTTCATAATATGACTCGTGCATAAATGAAGAAACGGTTTTTCGTTTAATTGTCTGTTGGTAGCCGTCCCAGATACAACAGAATAACGCCTATCAACGTACGATTCGAAATCCTCTGTCATGTATTCCGTCAACAAAGCGCGAATTGTCGCCATGGAACCATCGAAAATGATAAGTTTTACTCTTGTTTTAGCAGCAAATTTATTTTCATCACTTTTAAACGTTTTTGAAAAATGAGAAATCGATGTTACGTTATGCCTATTGGTGACATATGTCGCAACAGCTACAGGTGCGGTGCCTTTCGTGGGATTTCTCCTCCACCTCATTACCCGGTGGTACATCGATTTTAATAGCCGCATTTCTTGCTTTTTGCAAAACAGATTTCGATGGTACGCCATGTCTATATTATATAACGTCTTCATCTAGACCTTTATAATATTCTAATGGTTTTTTAGAAACACCACAGTTTTCTAATTCTTTTTTTTACGTTTTCTAAACGGGCGGCTTTTAGGGAGCACGATTTAGCTGTTGCAACATTGTGTCGTGGTACTCTAGAATAGCTAACATAAAAACAAGCGCAACGTCATGGATTTTAAATCAACGTCAGCCACGCAACCACAAAATTCAAATTTACACCGCATTTTACAATTAGAATATCGCTTTGAAGTGCGTTTCTGGTTCCAGTACTGATCGATAACTATAAAACTGCAATACGGGTTACTGCTTTTTATCCCATATCTTATAATGTCAGGCCAGTCTTTACCTGTGCAGCCTCTGTTGCGAACTGATCCAACGATCAACCTGAAATTGTTTTCAGACAAAGTAAATGTGGCAGATTTTTCAAAAGAGTTTGGTTCCCTAATTTCGGTTTGACTGATGCTAATATTGCCGGATAAAAATGAGCACTCAGCTCATCAGTGCAGCTGGTGTGACTTTCAGACCAAATGACCAAGCAAAGACTTCCACTTTGTGGTGACTATACAATCACCGTCATCCTTTGGGCACCAAACTAGGTGCAACTTACGGAAAAAACAAGGTGGAAACACTATGAACGAGCCGTGTTGCGTGAAAGAAAATGTCGCCGATTTCTTCCATACTGGTAGCGGCCACCAACAATGCCATGATATACACAGATTCTATGCGCCCTTTCTCATTTAATGCACAAAGTTGTTTAAACTTTTTCATAATATGACTCGTGCATAAATGAAGAAACGGTTTTTCGTTTAATTGTCTGTTGGTAGCCGTCCCAGATACAACAGAATAACACCTATCAACGTACGATTCGAAATCCTCTGTCATGTATTCCGTCAACAAAGCGCGAATTGTCGCCATGGAACCATCGAAAATGATAAGTTTTACTCTTGTTTTAGCAGCAAATTTATTTTCATCACTTTTAAACGTTTTTGAAAAATGAGAAATCGATGTAACGTTATGCCTATTGGTGACATATGTCGCAACAGCTACAGGTGCGGTGCCTTTCGTGGGATTTCTCCTCCACCTCATTACCCGGTGGTACATCGATTTTAATAGCCGCATTTCTTGCTTTTTGCAAAACAGATTTCGATGGTACGCCATGTCTATATTATATAACGTCTTCATCTAGACCTTTATAATATTCTAATTGTTTTTTAGAAACACCACAGTTTTCTAATTCTTTTTTTTACGTTTTCTAAACGTGCGGCTTTTAGGGAGCACGATTTAGCTGTTGCAACATTGTGTCGTGGTACTCTAGAATAGCTAACATAAAAACAAGCGCAACGTCATGGATTTTAAATCAACGTCAGCCACGCAACCACAAAATTCAAATTTACACCGCATTTTACAATTAAAATATCGCTTTGAAGTGCGTTTCTGGTTCCAGTGCTGATCGATAACTATAAAACTGCAATACGGGTTACTGCTTTTTATCCCATATCTTATAATGTCAGGCCAGTCTTTACCTGCAGCGTCTGTTGCGAACGGATCCAACGATCAACCTGAAATTGTTTTCAGACAAAGTAAATGGGCAGATTTTTCAAAAGAGTTTGGTTCCCAAATTTCGGTTTGACTGATGCTAATATTGCCGGATAAAAATGAGCACTCAGCTGTTCTCTTAGATAATTTGCAAACATCGTCGTTCGATGATATTTTACCAACATTTCCATCATTCGTTTCCTCATTTAAATGAACATTTTGACAACTGATATTGTCGTGTAGAACAGGAGAAGGGGTATTATTTAATTCTTTGGTTGAGTCTGCCAATGTTATGTTTTCAGTGACAAAATTACAAGTTGAAGAACAGACGTTAATTATGTTCTCCTTATTTTTCCCCAAATACGTTTCAATAATTTTATTTTATTCTTCTGAAGTTTGGCGAAATTTGTGTTGTAAAGGGATTTAATCAACAAACACCAATCGGTGTGTTTCGATGAGTCAAAACTGGGAAATGTTGCTGATAAAACCTCAGTTATTTTCCGATTTGTTCATTGGGCATGCTACTACCTCCCTTTTGACATTACAAGCTGTTGCGCTGTCAACGGATGCGTTACAAGACATTTCTTTTATAATTTTATCAGGTGTAATACTGGACGTTTCTTCTTCAGTTTTAACAGGCGCATGAGAAAACGTTTCTTCCCTAATTTTAACGGGGGTATCAGAAGCGAATGCGTCAAGTGACCAATCACAAAATGCGTTTCCCGTAGAAACATCCTTGCCTTCAACAAAACTGCTTGATGAAGCACAAAGGTTGTCAACATTAGCAAGAGCTTCGGTTATTTTTACAATGTTCTTTTCCCAAAAGCGTTTTGGTCGCTTCACTTGTTGATTAATTTTCGGTTTAAATATTTTACCTTTAAAGTAGATTTTTGCCAATTGCCTCAATGCGGAAACAGAATGTGGATCGAACAAAAGATATTTGCTTAAAGCTTCAACAAACAGTTCTGGTGGGAGAGTAGTGACCTTTCCACGTCGTGGCCGGGATCTGTTGTTGGGTGGTAGTGTTTGTGACGGTGCTTGACATTTTCTAAATCGACCGAATTTAGCCTTTGGAGCTCCTCCCTCTTCGATGTTTCTCTGACGTTTTTGCGTTGCAGAAATGCGGAGTGATCTTGTTTCCGCAGTCCCTCCTCGCATGCGAGTATATGGGATCGTTTTTGGTCCCTGTGTGCAACCGTATGTAATTTTCGCGATATTACACACGTTTGTAGGCGACACCATCACACACAAGGCAAGATGTCTTAACTGGGCGGAATTCTTTACAATTTCTGCAAATTTATTTATTTTGTTTATTCTGATTTTAATTTTTTGCATTGGTTTTTCTTAAATAAGCTTTCCGCTTCATGGAGCAAAAACAGAGAAAGATCCACATGCGGTTTTACAGCTGTGGACTCCCAACCTCTGGTCTTATGCGTTGCATCGAAAGTGTACAGCTATGGTCAGGGGGCACTGTGTATTATTTTGTTTAATTTTGACCACGCAGTGCACAAAAATACATGATGTGAAACAAAATAACATCATTATTATTACGTTGGTTTCCTGTGTTTATGCAGTCTTACATACACTGTATCGCTATTAACCACCGCCTGAATAGTAGGCGAAAACACCAGTCGTAAACGATAATATGCCAAAGCGATTTAATGGGCTGAAATGAAGCATATATTTCAAATCAAACTTGAAACCAGTACAGAGAAAGATATAACATAACCTCGAGTTTCCTCAGTTTCAGCGCACCGTTTCGAAATCCGAAGTAAAGTTCAACAAATCAGCAAACTGATGACAACATAAATTACTACTGATGCTGCCAAGCATGTTTTGTTGCTGCAATACGGCTCTTCTGCCAATGATTTTAATATATCAACCTTTTAGCCACAATGCAGCAGCCTTTATCAGAATATGATGAACACATGCACATCCTGATAAAGGCTGCTGCATGGTGGCCGAAACGTTGATATAATAAAATTATTGCCAGAAGAGCCGTATTGCAGCAATGATGACAGCATGATAATCCAACACTTTCTATTTGTTTTTCTGACAGCACTTTCTGTGTAGTTCAGAACAAAGGCCATAACTCTGCAAAAAAACACAATATAACAATACATCCAAAATAAACAACAAAACAAAATATATTTTTTCGCTTGTCAAATTAGGCTAATGATGTTAATCATTGAATTGCATACATTACTGTTTGGGGGATCTATCTTATGGTTCAGATTTGTCATAAGCAAACATTTCAAAGTCCCACTTATAAACTTGGTACAACTTGTTTAAACTTTCGCTGCCCAGATCTTTAAACTCGGGATCCGTGTAGATATTTGTTTCACTTTTTCCACTTGTAGAATAACCCTTGGGCATTCGGAGACTTCTTGGAGCACCAACAAGGTTTAGAATATACCTATAGTGCCACAATTAACGCGGTTAAGTCTTCTGAAATAAACTTTAAATTACATAAACAAGTTTCCGTTGGTGAATATTCGTTGTGTAGATTCTTTATTTTTAGTAACAAACTTTGTCTTTTAGTAAAAAATTTACCACATGCTCTTGTGTTAATTTAAATTATTCCATTTTTTGAACATATTTTTCACACACGCCTTTATCAAACGCTTACTTTAAGTCTTCCTCAATAGTTTCTATCTTGGCTATGACGTCAAAATCATTTTGACAGGGATGGCAAACCACCCGCACACTATTCCAATGGTTATCCCTCCAGTTAATATGTGTATTGTTTGCATCGTAAATATAATCAATGAATTCAGTGAATCTTGGAATCTCTCCAGTAGCTGAAAATATAACAGAGGAACAATTAGTTTTAATACGGATGAAATTTCTATATAATTGTTGCTAAAAAATTTCCACCAGAAACGATTCGTTACGTAGTGAATCACATTGCTTTGTAAATTAATCAGAAGATTATTGAGACGTTTTCCTATAGGAATGTAAACTAAATCAGAAGTGTGCTATTTACAAACTCAGTAGAGATTGTTATTCCGCGATAAAAAAGATTCGTTACGTTACTAGTTTTCCTGACCAAATCAGCAAGAAATAATTCAAATAACGTGGGTATGAAAGTTACTGCTTTTAATGACTAGTTTTTGTCACAAAAATGCATTTTTTCAACTCATTTTTAAACTTGTATAATTGCATAGGCGTTAACTGGTAAAATCGTGTATGAAGTAAATAATAAGTTACATCAGGACGGTTGAAGTTATCATGGTTCTAAAAGTACTTCAATATATATAATTGTTTAAATAACATCGAACCTATAATTTCCAAGATGAATGCACAAACAAACAAAAACGCTTTTATGGTAGAATGGTACAAACTCTATTTAATCCAGATTGTTAGCGTTTTTTTGTTTCAGGCAACGCAGCGACAAATTATAAAACACTGAAAAATAATCATTCTTACCATTTCTTCGATCTTCAGTGCCATATTTTTCACGCATAAATTTGGCCCTCTTTTTAAATTGAGGTACCTTGGCATTCCATTGCTTGGTAAGTTTGTTTTTGTAAGCTGACAATGCACGTTCAAATGGATGTCTCACTACAATGAAACGAGTGTAGTTTTTCTTTTCCACAAATTCTGGGAAACCATTACTTCTGATTGCAAATTTTCGTGCAACAAATTTATGAAGGAGTTGTGTTTGATCGATCACATTTTTCTATAAATGGGTACAGTTTGGTTTAAGTAGGTATTAGTGCAAAAAGGGTTTGACATTAAAAATCATTGAACAGGACAGTGCGGTAATATTAATATTTGTGCGTTTTAGCTCCTAAAAAAAAGGAATCAAGCAAATTTTATGACTTTTTTATGCAGCAAAAGTCTCACTGGAAATATATTTTCTGTGTTGTTTCCAAATCCATTTAGAGCCAACATAACCCGCTTCATATTTGAACAAGCGGTCTTAGGAACTGGACAGTAAACAAGTTTGTATTTCTTTGACGAAATAAATTTAACCACGTCTTTTCCGGACCCAGTGAGACCTGCATATAAAAGCGTAATCAATTTTGACCAATAAAAATGCGAATATCACTTTACAACAAGTCGTCAACGACTGAAACAACTAGAAAAACAGAATGTCCTGACATTTTCCTTTAGAAACCGATTATTATTTCTGTACTATCTGCACGAAAGTCTTTCTTTGTTAGGCGTTTTGTCCAATGTTTGTTACAAATGTTTCTTATGTGAAAAATGCTTTTATTCGTAAACCACGAAGACATGATGACTGCTTTTTGAAGTACAGTATTGTTGTTCAGAGTATTGCTCCACAATTTAACTCATAATTATAAACTATAAAAATTGGAGAATATTTGTCTGGAGTTTGGATTGGTAAATTATCCAACTATTGTAAGATTTATTTATTTTTCCATAAAACAAAGTTATACTACAGTTACAGACCAGTGGCAGACTGTAGTTTACAACAGTAAACAGAACCGTATGTAAAATTTTATAATACCTAACTTTTTGCAAGTGTCACGTGCCCTCTTCCGTCTCTCCTCCATTCTATTTTTCATTCGTCTCATAAATTCTCTGTTGTCGTTTTCCAAACTATCCCCAATTTCCTCTTGTTCCGTTAGCATTCCTTTAGTTTTGTACAAGGACGAAATTGACATATCCCTTCCCGTTTTGATCATGTTTATACTTTTTACGCTACGTAGCTCATAAAGCAACATTAATGTGGATAGAATGAGACATACAATTAGCACGTGTTGCTTCTTCACTTTTTCCATTGCCCTCGCAAACAAATATCAATTTATACATACAAATCAGTCTATATAATCTTACATATCATTCCTGAAAATCAATCTTTTGGTTAGTTGCTTTACAAGACTGTATGACGTAGAAAGTAGTTTGTCAATACTTTGTAGCGCATAAAATTTATATATACCACCTTACAATAATATGCGAATTATAACACATCACTTGCAAACAACCTCTCAAAACTTAGCGAGGAGTGCTTACCATGTAATCTTTACGGATTATTTTTAACATACATGTCAATTCATAACTAGCAGGCGGATTTAACTTGCTCTTCAATATAACTAATAGTTTCCATTAGAACAGCGTCGCATGAGATTAGAAGAATGCTCTGCATGGATGCTTGTTGATTCTGGGAATCATTTCCCATTCTGTTGCAAGTGGCCTTGACGATTTCCACCTTATTTTAGGTTAAAATAAAATAAAAAGTCTCTCTACTATACCTCACAACTCGCCCTTCACATAACTAAAAACCTGAAACGTGCAACGGGTGGAAGCGTTGAGAAAACGCGAGAAGGTTAGGACACAGGAAAAATAAAAACGCGGTGATGATAAAACACGGAAAAGATCAAATTCCCTATTTCCCGTGTATTTGTTTTTTTCCTGTTTCCTAATCTGTTCCGTGTTTTCGTGTTGTGACAAATATATTACCTTTGTGAGTGGAGAATCTTTTTATTTTCTTTTAACCTAATTCTTGCTTTGCTTTTTTTTGACACTAATGATGCTTTTCACAAAGCGAAATATATTTGTCTAATTTAACAAGATTAACAGATTTTAGCCTGAAACGAAAATTTCTTAGATAATGCTCTGCATGGATATCACATCTTGCACGTAGGAACGGAATCAATACTATAACAACAACAAAAACAATGAAATCTGCATTACCGTTAAGGTAACATTTCAAGTAAATCCACAATTGTTATTTGTTGTAATTCAATTGTAACCAAAATAAGCCGTTTATATTCGCGCATTCGGTGGACTATTTTCAATGCGGTTATATCAGAACAACCAACTCACTTCCGCAACTGAATGTCAACATAACCCGCACCCTTACCTATTCGGTGGCTACTTATGTGGGATATAAAAGTTGATGCATTCCTGCCATTTTGATGACAATTACACACTTTACCTTACTTTTCGAAGAAAGCAATACGAATACCAACATTTCAACATCCACTGACATCACATTGCACAATGTCTGTCAAGTCAAGAAGATTTGAATTTGTTTCACTTTTCTCTCACAAAGCGTTACTCAAATCTCGGTTGTATGTATAAATATTTTATAACAGCTTCCAGCAACCATCGCATACCAATCGCAAACAATGTATACAAACCGTGTGCTAAATTATTGAGACGCATCGCGCTATCATCATCGAGACAATAGACAGGAAAAAGACAATTGACAATTGACAATTGACAATAGATATTTATATTTAACGATGTTTTCCGCAAGCTTCCAGCAACCATCGCATACCAATCGCAAACAATGTATACAAACCGTGTGCTGAGCTATTGAGACTCATCGCGCTATCATCATCGAGACAATTGACGGGGAAGTTACGTTTCCTGCAAACTGGTACCCCTCTGTTGGAATGTACTACCATGAAACATCGGCAACCAAAAATAAGCGAGATGAAGGTTTTTGCAACAGACTTTTATCACTTCAAAGCAACTGAATGCAATCGTTACTTTGTCCCTCCCATACTTCAGGACAGTAAAATTGCAATTCGTGGTGAATCACAAAAACACAAACCGTCCAGCAACCTGTTTACTGTCAGGACTACTCTTGATTTGGCATTTTTTTTAAAAAAAGACTGACTTTTATATTAAAAAATGCACACTAGCTTTCGCGAGTACCTCTGGCTTCATCAGGTGTAAATAAACACAATGCGATACAACAAGCAAGCGCAAGACGGTCAAAGAAAAAAGGCACTGTGGAATATAAGCTGTCGTTAGTTGGCGTCGTCGTGTTGTTATAGCATACCCTTACAGCATACATTTTGTTTAGTGCTATTTAGAAAATGTTGTCTTTGTTGATGGCCTTTGATTTACTTAGCTTGTTTTGCAGCTTAATCGTTTATAAATGGCTTTACTGTGAAATTATTTGTTGGTAAAGTTGACCTCAAAAGTTCCATGACAAAATGATTCTGAAAAACAGGACAAGGAACCTACAGAAAGTAAAAGTAATTTAACTTCAATATTGTATATATTGCTATTTTTCATGTACAGTTACGTTGGTTCCAACAATTATCAAAGACATTAAAATGTTTTTAAATCTTACACCCAAACCTGATTTTCAGATATCCTATTTTCTCAGCGGTACTTCGTCTGGGGATGTGGAAAAAAAACGCGCACAGGACAAATGAATAAGTAGGTGCTGGTTTTGTCTGGATACTATAATAATGAACTTGTAGCGGATTGTTTTAATCAACTATAGGGTGGTAAATTATAATTATAGAGTATAAAAAATCTCTTTTCCAGATAATACTTGCTATGCGCATAACATTTAAAGTCGCGGTACATGTCACGGCTTGTTAAACGCACTTTAAAATTAAATTTCCGTTTTTTTACGAATAGCAAATTTGATTGAAACAAAAATGTTTCATCACAGAAGCATTGCCGAAAAACTACATTCTGCATCCAAGAAATCAAAGGAAGTGTGAGCCAATAATATGATTTGTGTAAGCTGCAGACAGATAGCCACTGTTTCGACCTAAAAGTCTCATCAGTGTAGCTGGTGTGACTGTCAAACGACTTTGCTGACCATACGGCCAAGCAAAGACTTCCACTTTGAGGTGATTGTACAATCACAGCCATTGGGCACAATCTAGGTGCAACGTTACGTAGAAAACAAGGTGGAAACATATGGCCAAGCAAAAGGTAAAACTTAATCGGAATTGCTCTTCTGGCACTTAGTTTCTAAAGTGTTTATTTGAAACCAACGTTTCGTCTGCCATCCGGCGAGACTTTTTATGGTTTTACCAACAGGTGTTTGGTACGGCAATGGGTTCTCCCATCTCTGTGGTAGTGGCGAATATTGTAATGGAAACAATTGAGGATAAGGCACTCGCCACTTTTGCGCATCCTCCCCGTTACTGGAAGCGATATGTCGACGACACCTTCACCATCGTTCATGAAGCACAACTCCAGTTGTTCCTTACCCACATTAACCATGTGGAAGATTCCATCAAATTTACTTTAGAAAAGGAAAGTGGTGGTACACTACCGTTTTTAGATACAGAGGTTATCCATGATGAGAATGGTTTGATCAGCACTCGTGTGTATCGCAAGCCGACGCACACCAATCGGTATCTATCGTTTAAGTCGGCACATCCGATACAGCACAAGACAGCGGTAGTGCGGTCGCCGAGGCTCTGGTTTCCCGAGAAGAAGACGGTGATAAAGAGATGAAGTTCATAAAGAATGCACTGCGGAAAAATCTGTATCCGTCATGGATGTTTAGAAGAAAGCCTGCGGTCAAGCCACAAGAAACAGCGCCAACTACAGGTACGATCGTTTTGCCATATGTTCCGGTTTTAACAGACACGCTAAGGCGTATGATGTTGGACTATGGTATTGCGGTCTACACTAAGCCACACAGAACACTGGGCAGGATGTTGTCTCACCCTATCGAGAAGGGTACGGCCCAACCAAAAGGCGTCGTCTATTACATTCCGTGCAAGGACTGCGGTGGAGCATACATCGGTGAAACGCGGTTGACGCGGTTGACGCGGTTGAAAGAGCATCGCCGCGACGTTGCAGTGAAGAACAGCCAGAGGACAGCACTGGCGAAACATGCTGCCACACTCGGCCACCGAGTTAACTTTGATGAGGTGCAAATCCTAGAGATGGGGGACGATCATACAAAACGTCTGTTCCTGGAGACGCTCCACATCCACAAAAACGACCATTGTGTAAACGATAAGGAGCAATGTGTGTATTTTCCAGCTGTGTACAACAACTTGTTGTAAATGTTACGCCCCGCTACACACCTGGTTCACGTGACGATGCAAGCGGTGCCAATGTTATCTATTCCCTTTTCCTTGCGTTTTTCTTGCGATTTTCCTGCGTATTTAGTGTTTTATGCGCGTGATGCTTCACTGTTGACATAACCCTGAAGAAGAAATCTCGCCGGATGGCAGACGAAACGTTGGTTTCCAATAAACACTTTAGAAACTAAGTGCCAGAAGAGCAATTCCGATAAATTAGTATGCCTGGCAACAAAAATAGCAGTATAAAAGGAAAAACAGTGGCCATCTGTATTCAGCTTACACAATTCATATTATTGGCTCAACTTCGTTTATCGATATATAATTGTCTAACTTAACAAGACTGACAGATTTCAGCCTGAAACTAAAGTTTCGGGGTTTGAGATATCAGTCAACAACCTATCCTAAAACAAACATTATTTAATTCTGCAGACAAACAGGATATATAAATTTTGCCAACAAAAAAACGTCCTTTGATTACTAGGAAAAAATTGCCACAAACAAATGAAGCTTTGCACATGGCGTCGGTCGCAGCAATGAAACGGAAAACAACAGTAGGAAAAAGTCAACACAGCGATATATCTATACATATCGTGATACGGTGCACGATAGACAGCTTGCCATCAGGGGAGTGCTACGTTCTTTCATTACCAAGCAAAATTATGAAGTAAATCCTGTTTTCATGTGAGCGGTTACATGTTAGTTCATGTGACATCGTGTGTTGCAGTTGGTCATTCTAGTCTACTACTATCGCTTGACAAGTGCACTGTTTGCCTGCCTCCGTCCACCGTCAGGACCGGCGTAGGCCATTCTATTCTATACTCTATTGGTTGCCACATAAACTGCTTATGTTACAAGGATTGAAGTTCACGTTGCGTGTCTTGTGTCTTCATACTGCACTTAAGAATAAAATTGTATATGCAAATTGGAAGATTGATTAGTACGAAACCCGAAGAAAGGGGATTGCCAAATTCTAGCCTCAAGGCTTGAGGAACATCTCTAAAGTGAGGTTCACCTATAGGAACTCGTATTGCGGCATACGTTGCAATACCTTGGTTTAAACTGATCCAAATTATTTTGTTGTTCTGCATACACAATGTTTTTTTTCATTTATTTTTTCTTGTTCCAGTTAACTATCAACAATAGCTGACATAAAATGAATAAAGTTTGTCTTGTCGTTATGTTGCTTTCTTGATGCTCTTCAGCATCAATATAACCAAAGGGTGGACGAGACGACGCAGAGGAGATCAGAGACTAGAGTCTAATGGTAAGAAAGTAATTTCTACTTCATAAAGTTCCACAATATTACAATATTAAAGTTTATCTATATTTGTGGTAACGAGGTAGTAAAAAGTTGAAAGCGTTAAAGTACGATCTGCTGAAGCCTTCATTAATTAGTCCACTCGATTCCACCGCTTTCTAAACAAAAAACACTTGGCAAGTACCCAAGCAACTAATGCCACAAAGCGACAGTTTTTATATCATTCGTTTATGTGCAATAAGCAATTTATGCAAAAAGAAAAGACGCACGCTTCGGCGAACACAGTTTTTAGCAAAAGCAATGAGATTGCAACAACTTTATGTATTCTGTTCCCATCCAGATAATATCATTTTGCAATTTTTTGGTCGGATTTTTTTTAGAATTAATGTCACTGGAGGAGGTGGCGGACATGAATGAACATGAGAGAAACAATTTGCGAAAAAATGAAAACATTTTAGCAATGTCTGGTAAAAAATTTTTCGAAATGTTAGTCTAAAATAATGGCAAAATTTAGTTTGCATTTGCCGAAAAGTGTAAATTAGAATACCTTAGCATCCCCTTTGTTCTGCAGATAAACATCATTACTCGATAATTTAACCATAAGAACGGGACTCAACGAATTATCCGGAACAATAAAATATATTTTAAACATATGTACTGTGCTTGATGTATGTATAGAGATTTTTCTGGAATATCAATTCTAGGTAGACAACGATTCAACAGTTTACATCAGTAATATTCCTAGAGCCCAAAGGCGTAAAAGACGATCAGTGCCAGTATAAGATCTTTATTACAGAAATATTAATTTCGGCTATTGGCATTTTCAGTTTCTGTCTAAAACAGAATGGCAATAACAAATTAAAAACCACAACAAAAACAAAAACACCTCAACAGTGGAAGTCCACTTTCAGGACTGCCAAGACAAAAAACTTAAGCGATTAAAACGATAAAAACTGTTTTCTGCGACAAGCCGCTGTGGTAACAAGAGAAACGACGAGAGACTGCACTAAAGGTGTTGTGGGGGGAGAAAGGGCAGTGACGTAGAACTGCGATAAGGCGATAACGCACACAGAATACAAAAAAACAGTCACGGAAATGAAGACGGAATGAATATCGCAGTCTTTAATAAACAGTAAATATCAGAATTTTGCTACGAGCTTCCCATCCATTTGTTGCATTACCTGATGATAAGTTTAGCGAATATGTTTGGAGCAAACTTCAGAAGCACTTGGATGATATATTGATGGTAATATTAAGTCTTAAATGCCTGTCGTGCAAAGAGAGTTGACGCTTCTTTCGTGATGATTGGGCGCCAAAGTTTGGACTGGCTTAATAGGCAACCATTTAAAATCAGCTGTTTTCGCACTGAAGAACATTATGCAGTAAAACCCGCTTTAAACCGGATCTTTACCTAATTCACGTGATAAGTTGCGTTTCTTAACAAACTATAACTTATGAGTGATTCTGAATATTTCATTCGGTCTGCGACATTTTCAGATAATTATTGCGTTGTTTTATAATTATATCGTATAATGTTTCTTTCTGTTTTATAACCGTTCATCCATCAAGCCATGACGTTATAACAACTGCCGGATGTTACTTACTGAACTGCATCTTAATCTGTTACATTCTAATTACAGTTAATGTTGCGCGTATGACGTAACAAACAGTTGTCTTTATCTCCTCCCAAATCAATGTTGCCCAAGATGTGTGCGTTGTGTTAGGCAACATTACGAAGAAGTGTTTTCTGACCATTGTCACTCTAACAATTATTGTCAATTTATGCTCAATGCTGTTAATTTTTTGTTTAGTTTTTGTGTAAATAAAATCCCTTTCGGTAATTTCCCGTTTCCACAATCACGCAATTCGTTTGGAAAATACCTCCTGTAAACAAAGTTTTTTTTTAATTTACCTCCTCTTATTTATGTTTAGTATAATTTCATTGCCAATTATTTTAGATTGACGCCGACAACAACGGAAAAACATATACTGGTAAAGATGTGTATGAGAGTATCCTGCGATGTGCTGGAGGTCTGGCAAATCTGGGAGTTAAGAAAGGTGATGTTATTGCTGTGGCTCTTGGCAATCGTCCAGAATATCCAATAGTTGTTGATGCTGCCATTGCATGTGGTGCCATGCTTACTACATGCAATCCCAATTACACTGCAGGTAATAACATGTTACATCCTATATGGTTAATATGAATAATTTTTTTTTTAATTTTTCCTAATGGCAATCCAGAATGGTAAAAATGGCTTACACTCCATACACTGTTGCAAAAATTTACAGATA
Organism: Ascidia mentula; assembly: GCF_947561715.1. Lineage (NCBI taxonomy): Eukaryota > Metazoa > Chordata > Ascidiacea > Phlebobranchia > Ascidiidae > Ascidia > Ascidia mentula. The sequence continues at coordinate 5,747,086 of NC_138574.1, read as the reverse complement.
ATCTGTGTCAAAATATATTACATTACTGATATCTGTGTAGTGTCCAGCGAATTAGCAATTGCTGAAAAAAATCCTCCATGCAAATTACAATTTATTTTTGTATTGTATACATAGGAAATCACAAACCAAGTTATGCACTCACAACCTTCTGTTGTTTTTGTGGAATGTGATAAGGTGGAAGCAATGAATAAAATTGCCAAAAATGTTAAAGATTGAAGTTAATTTGTCAAATTATGTGTATAAGCTGCAGACAGATGGCCACTGTTTCGACCTAAAAGGTCTCATCAGTACAGCTGGCGTGACTATCAGACGACTTTGCTGACCAAACGGCCAAGCAAAGACTTACACTTTGTGGTGACTATACAATTACCGTCATCCGTTGGGCACCAAACTAGGTGCAACCTTACGGAGAAAACAAGGTGGAAACACTATGACCAAGCCGTGTTGCGTGAAACAAAATGTCGCCGATTTCTTCCATACTGGTAGCGGCCACCAACAATGCCATGATATAAATAGATTCTATGCGCCTTTTTCATTTAATACACAAAGTTGTTTCAACTTTTTCATAATATGACTCGTGCATAAGTGAAGAAACGGTTTTTCGTTTAATTGTCTGTTTGTAGCCGTCCCAGATACAACAGAATAACACCTATCAACGTACGATTCGAAATCCTCTATCATGTATTCCGTCAACAAAGCGCGAATTATCGCCATGGAACCATCGCAAATAATAAGTTTTACTCTTGTTTTCCCAGCAAATTTATTTTCATCACTTTTAAACGTTTTTAAAAAATGAGAAATCGATGTAACGTTATGCCTATTGGTGACATATATCGCAACAGCAAAAGGTGCGGTGCCTTTGGTCGGATTTCTAACTACAATTTCATGGAAAAGCAAACAATTTTTTTTTAACGCTTCCGGTGGTATCGATGTACATTATGTCGTGCTTAGTATGATCGTGAAAAAATTCCAAAGATTGTTGGGACCACAGCATTATACTAGGCGACGTGTTAACGGGTTATAAAGTGCCGAGCAATTTATTTTTCTCATACGAAATAGATTTTTTTTGCTTATCTTGAATCGATAAGCGCCTCCACCTCAATACCCGGTGGTACATCGATTTTAATAGACGCATTTCTTGCTTTTTGCAAAACGGATTTCGATGGTACGCCATCTTTATATTACCAGATACTAAAACGTCTTCATCTAGACCTTTATAATATTCTAATTGTTTTTTAGAAACACCACAGTTTTCTAATTCTTTTTTTACGTTTTCTAAACGGGCGCCTTTTAGGGAGCACGATTTAGCTGTTGCAACATTGTGTCGTGGTACTCTAGAATAGCTAACATAAAATCAAGCGCAACGTCATGGATTTTAAATCAATGTCAGCCACGCAACCACAAAATTCAAATTTACACCGCATTTTGCAATTAAAATATCGCTTTGAAGTGCGTTTCTGGTTCCAGTGCTGATCGATAACTATAAAACTGCAATACGGGTTACTGCTTTTTATCCCATATCTTATAATGTCAGGCCAGTCTTTACCTGTGCAGCGTCTGTTGCGAACGGATCCAACGATCAACCTGAAATTGTTTTCAGACAAAGTAAATGTGGCAGATTTTTCAAAAGAGTTTGGTTCCCAAATTTCAGTTTGACTGATGCTAATATTGCCGGATAAAAATGAGCACTCAGCTGTTCTCTTAGATAATTTGCAAACATCGTCGTTCGATGATATTTTACCAACATTTCCATCATTCGTTTCGTCATTTAAATGAACATTTTGACAACTGATATTGTCGTGAAGAACAGGAGAAGGGGTATTATTTAATTCTTTGTTTGAGTCTGCCAATGTTATGTTTTCAGTGACAAAATTACAAGTTGAAGAACAGACGTTAATTATGTTCTCCTTATTTTTCCCCAAATACGTATCAATAATTTTATTTTATTCTTTAACTGAAGTTTGGCGAAATTTGTGTTGTAAAGGGATTTAATCAACAAACACCAATCGGTGTGTTTCGATGAGTCAAAACTGGGAAATGTTGCTGATAAAACCTCAGTTATTTTCCGATTTGTTCATTGGGCATGCTACTACCTCCCTTTTGCAAAGGGACATTACAAGCTGTTGCGCTGTCAACGGATGCGTTACAAGACATTTCTTTTACAATTTTATCAGGTGTAAATACAGGACGTTTCTTCTTCAGTTTTAACAGGCGCATGAAAAAACGTTTCTTCCTTAATTTTAACGGGGGTATCAGAAGCGGATGCGTCAAGTGACCAATCACAAAATGCGTTTCCCGTAGAAACATCCTTGCCTTCAACAAAACTGCTTGATGAAGCACAAAGGTTGTCAACATTAGCAAGAGCTTCGGTTATTTTTACAATGTTCTTTTCCCAAAAGCGTTTTGGTCGCTTCACTTGTTCATTAATTTTCGGTTTAAATATTTTACCTTTAAAGTAGATTTTTGCCAATTGCCTCAATGCGGAAACAGAATGGGGATCGAACAAAAGATATTTGCTTAAAGCTTCAACAAACAGTTCTGGTGGGAGAGTAGTGACCTTTCCACGTCGTGGCCGGGATCTGTTGTTGGGTGGTAGTGTTTGTGACGGTGCTTGACATTTTCTAAATCGACCGAATTTAGCCTTTGGAGCTCCTCCCTCTTCGATGTTTCTCTGACGTTTTTGCGTTGCAGAAATGCGGAGTAATCTTGTTTCCGCAGTCCCTCCTCGCATGCGAGTATATGGGATCGTTTTTGGTCCCTGTGTGCAACCGTATGTAATTTTCGCGATATTACACACGTTTGTAGGCGACACCATCACACACAAGGCAAGATGTCTTAACTGGGCGGAATTCTTTACAATTTCTGCAAATTTATTTATTTTGTTTATTCTGATTTTAATTTTTTGCATTGGTTTTTCTTAAATAAGCTTTCCGCTTCATGGAGCAAAAACAGAGAAAGATCCACATGCGGTTTTACAGCTGTGGACTCCCAACCTCTGGTCTTATGCGTTGCATCGAAAGTGTACAGCTATGGTCAGGGGGCACTGTGTATTATTTTGTTTAATTTTGACCGCGCAGTTTACAAAAATACATGATGTGAAACAAAATAACTTCATTATTATTATGTTGGTTTCCTGTGTTTATGCAGTCTTACATACACTGTATCGCTATTAACCACCGCCTGAATAGTAGGCGAAAACACCAGTCGTAAACGATAATATGCCAAAGCGATTTAATGGGCTGAAATGAAGCATATATTTCAAATCAAACTTGAAACCAGTACAGAGAAAGATATAACATAACCTCGAGTTTTCTCAGTTTCAGCGCACCGTTTCGAAATCCGAAGTAAAGTTCAACAAATCAGCAAACTGATGACAACATAAATTACTACTGATGCTGCCAAGCATGTTTTGTTGCTGCAATACGGCTCTTCTGCCAATGATTTTAATATATCAACCTTTTAGCCACAATGCAGCAGCCTTTATCAGAATATGATGAACACATGCACATCCTGATGAAGGCTGCTGCATGGTGGCCGAAACGTTGATATAATAAAATTATTGCCAGAAGAGCCGTATTGCAGCAATGATGACAGCATGATAATACAACACTTTCTATTTGTTTTTCTGACAGCACTTTCTGTGTAGTTCAGAACAAAGGCCATAACTCTGCAAAAAAACACAATATAACAATACATCCAAAACAAACAACAAAACAAAATATATTTTTTCGCTTGTCAAATTAGGCTAATGATGTTAATCATTGAATTGCATACATTACTGTTTGGGGGATCTATCCTATGGTTCAGATTTGTCATAAGCAAACATTTCAAAGTCCCACTTATAAACTTGGTACAACTTGTTTAAACTTTCGCTGCCCAGATCTTTAAACTCGGGATCCGTGTAGATATTTGTTTCACTTTTTCCACTTGTAGAATAACCCTTGGGCATTCGGAGACTTCTTGGAGCACCAACAAGGTTTAGAATATACCTATAGTGCCACAATTAACGCGGTTAAGTCTTCTGAAATAAACTTTAAATTACATAAACAAGTTTCCGTTGGTGAATATTCGTTGTGTAGATTCTTTATTTTTAGTAACAAACTTTGTCTTTTAGTAAAAAATTTACCACATGCTCTTGTGTTAATTTAAATTATTCCATTTTTTGAACATATTTTTCACACACGCCTTTATCAAACGCTTACTTTAAGTCTTCCTCAATAGTTTCTATCTTGGCTATGACGTCAAAATCATTTTGACAGGGATGGCAAACCACCCGCACACTATTCCAATGGTTATCCCTCCAGTTAATATGTGTATTGTTTGCATCGTAAATATAATCAATGAATTCAGTGAATCTTGGAATCTCTCCAGTAGCTGAAAATATAACAGAGGAACAATTAGTTTTAATACGGATGAAATTTCTATATAATTGTTGCTAAAAAATTTCCACCAGAAACGATTCGTTACGTAGTGAATCACATTGCTTTGTAAATTAATCAGAAGATTATTGAGACGTTTTCCTATAGGAATGTAAACTACATCAGAAGTGTGCTATTTACAAACTCAGTAGAGATTGTTATTCCGCGATAAAAAAGATTCGTTACGTTACTAGTTTTCCTGACCAAATCAGCAAGAAATAATTCAAATAACGTGGGTATGAAAGTTACTGCTTTTAATGACTAGTTTTTGTCACAAAAATGCATTTTTTCAACTCATTTTTAAACTTGTATAATTGCATAGGCGTTAACTGGTAAAATCGTGTATGAAGTAAATAATAAGTTACAACAGGACGGATGAAGTTATCATGGTTCTAAAATTACTTCAAACTATATAATTGTTTAAATAACATCGAACCTATAATTACCAAGATGAATGCACAAACAAACAAAAACGCTTTTATGGTAGAATGGTACAAACTCTATTTAATCCGGATTGTTAGCGTTTTTTTGTTTCAGGCAACGCCGCGACAAATTATAAAACACTGAAAAATAATCATTCTTACCATTTCTTCGATCTTCAGTGCCATATTTTTCACGCATAAATTTGGCCCTCTTTTTAAATTCAGGTACCTTGGCATTCCATTGCTTGGTAAGTTTGTTTTTGTAAGCTGACAATGCACGTTCAAATGGATGTCTCACTACAATGAAACGAGTGTAGTTTTTCTTTTCCACAAATTCTGGGAAGCCATTACTTCTGATTGTAAATTTTCGTGCAACAAATTTATGAAGGAGTTGTGTTTGATCGATCACATTTTTCTATAAATGGGTACAGTTTGGTTTAAGTAGGTATTAGTGCAAAAAGGGTTTGACATTAAAAATCATTGAACAGGACAGTGCGGTAATATTAATATTTGTGCGTTTTAGCTCCTAAAAAAAAGGAATCAAGCAAATTTTATGACTTTTTTATGCAGCAAAAATCTCACTGGAAATATATTTTCTGTGTTGTTTCCAAATCCATTTAGAGCCAACATAACCCGCTTCATATTTGAACAACCGGCCTTAGGAACTGGACAGTAAACAAGTTTGTATTTCTTTGACGAAATAAATTTAACCACGTCTTTTCCGGACCCAGTGAGACCTGCATATAAAAGCGTAATCAATTTTGACCAATAAAAATGCGAATATCACTTTACAACAAGTCGTCAACGACTGAAACAACTAGAAAAACAGAATGTCCTGACATTTTCCTTTAGAAACCGATTATTATTTCTGTACTATCTGCACGAAAGTCTTTCTTTGTTAGGCGTTTTGTCCAATGTTTGTTACAAATGTTTCTTATGTGAAAAATGCTTTTATTCGTAAACCACGAAGACATGATGACTGCTTTTTGAAGTACAGTATTGTTGTTCAGAGTATTGCTCCACAATTTAACTCATAATTATAAACTATAAAAATTGGAGAATATTTGTCTGGAGTTTGGATTGGTAAATTATCCAACTATTGTAAGATTTATTTATTTTTCCATAAAACAAAGTTATACTACAGTTACAGACCAGTGGCAGACTGTAGTTTACAACAGTAAACAGAATCGTATGTAAAATTTTATAATACCTAACTTTTTGCAAGTGTCACGTGCCCTCTTCCGTCTCTCCTCCATTCTATTTTTCATTCGTCTCATAAATTCTCTGTTGTCGTTTTCCAAACTATCCCCAATTTCCTCTTGTTCCGTTAGCATTCCTTTAGTTTTGTACAAGGACGAAATTGACATATCCCTTCCCGTTTTGATCATGTTTATACTTTTTACGCTACGTAGCTCATAAAGCAACATTAATGTGGATAGAATGAGACATACAATTAGCACGTGTTGCTTCTTCACTTTTTCCATTGCCCTCGCAAACAAATATCAATTTATACATACAAATCAGTCTATATAATCTTACATATCATTCCTGAAAATCAATCTTTTGGTTAGTTGCTTTACAAGACTGTATGACGTAGAAAGTAGTTTGTCAATACTTTGTAGCGCATAAAATTTATATATACCACCTTACAATAATATGCGAATTATAACACATCACTTGCAAACAACCTCTCAAAACTTAGCGAGGAGTGCTTACCATGTAATCTTTACGGATTATTTTTAACATACATGTCAATTCATAACTAGCAGGCGGATTTAACTTGCTCTTCAATATAACTAATAGTTTCCATTAGAACAGCGTCGCATGAGATTAGAAGAATGCTCTGCATGGATGCTTGTTGATTCTGGGAATCATTTCCCATTCTGTTGCAAGTGGCCTTGACGATTTCCACCTTATTTTAGGTTAAAATAAAATAAAAAGTCTCTCTACTATACCTCACAACTCGCCCTTCACATAACTAAAAACCTGAAACGTGCAACGGGTGGAAGCGTTGAGAAAACGCGAGAAGGTTAGGACACAGGAAAAATAAAAACGCGGTGATGATAAAACACGGAAAAGATCAAATTCCCCATTTCCCGTGTATTTGTTTTTTTCCTGTTTCCTAATCTGTTCCGTGTTTTCGTGTTGTGACAAATATATTACCTTTGTGAGTGGAGAATCTTTTTATTTTCTTTTAACCTAATTCTTGCTTTGCTTTTTTTTGACACTAATGATGCTTTTCACAAAGCGAAATATATTTGTCTAATTTAACAAGATTAACAGATTTTAGCCTGAAACGAAAATTTCTTAGATAATGCTCTGCATGGATATCACATCTTGCACGTAGGAACGGAATCAATACTATAACAACAACAAAAACAATGAAATCTGCATTACCGTTAAGGTAACATTTCAAGTAAATCCACAATTGTTATTTGTTGTAATTCAATTGTAACCAAAATAAGCCGTTTATATTCGCGCATTCGGTGGACTATTTTCAATGCGGTTATATCAGAACAACCAACTCACTTCCGCAACTGAATGTCAACATAACCCGCACCCTTACCTATTCGGTGGCTACTTATGTGGGATATAAAAGTTGATGCATTCCTGCCATTTTGATGACAATTACACACTTTACCTTACTTTTCGAAGAAAGCAATACGAATACCAACATTTCAACATCCACTGACATCACATTGCACAATGTCTGTCAAGTCAAGAAGATTTGAATTTGTTTCACTTTTCTCTCACAAAGCGTTACTCAAATCTCGGTTGTATGTATAAATATTTTATAACAGCTTCCAGCAACCATCGCATACCAATCGCAAACAATGTATACAAACCGTGTGCTAAATTATTGAGACGCATCGCGCTATCATCATCGAGACAATAGACAGGAAAAAGACAATTGACAATTGACAATTGACAATAGATATTTATATTTAACGATGTTTTCCGCAAGCTTCCAGCAACCATCGCATACCAATCGCAAACAATGTATACAAACCGTGTGCTGAGTTATCGAGACTCATCGCGCTATCATCATCGAGACAATTGACGGGGGAGTTACGTATCCTGCAAACTGGTACCCCTCTGTTGGAATTTACTATACCATGAAACATCGGCAACCAAAAATAAGCGAGATGAAGGTTTTTGCAACAGACTTTTATCACTTCAAAGCAACTGAATGCAATCGTTACTTTGTCCCTCCCATACTTCAGGACAGTAAAATTGCAATTCGTGGTGAATCACAAAAACACAAACCGTCCAGCAACCTGTTTACTGTCAGGACTACTCTTGATTTGGCATTTTTTTTAAAAAAAGACTGACTTTTATATTAAAAAATGCACACTAGCTTTCGCGAGTACCTCTGGCTTCATCAGGTGTAAATAAACACAATGCGATACAACAAGCAAGCGCAAGACGGTCAAAGAAAAAAGGCACTGTGGAATATAAGCTGTCGTTAGTTGGCGTCGTCGTGTTGTTATAGCATACCCTTACAGCATACATTTTGTTTAGTGCTATTTAGAAAATGTTGTCTTTGTTGATGGCCTTTGATTTACTTAGCTTGTTTTGCAGCTTAATCGTTTATAAATGGCTTTACTGTGAAATTATTTGTTGGTAAAGTTGACCTCAAAAGTTCCATGACAAAATGATTCTGAAAAACAGGACAAGGAACCTACAGAAAGTAAAGGTAATTTAACTTCAATATTGTATATATTGCTATTTTTCATGTACAGTTACGTTGGTTCCAACAATTATCAAAGACATTAAAATGTTTTTAAATCTTACACCCAAACCTGATTTTCAGATATCCTATTTTCTCAGCGGTACTTCGTCTGGGGATGTGGAAAAACAAACGCCCACAGGACAAATGAATAACAGGTGCTGGTTTTGTCTGGATACTATAATAATGAACTTGTAGCGGATTGTTTTAATCAACTATAGGGTGGTAAGTTATAATTATAGAGTATAAAAAATCTCTTTTCCAGATAATACTTGCTATGCGCATAACATTTAATGTCGCGGTACATGTCACGGCTTGTTAAATGCACTTTAAAATTAAATTTCCATTTTTTTGCGAATAGCAAATTTGATTGTAACAAAAATGTTTCATTACAGAAGCATTGCCGAAAAATTACATTCTGCATCCAAGAAATCGAAGGAAGTGGGTTGTTTTTTTGAACATGCACCGAGAAGGCAATGCGGAGAGAAAAAGCAATGCGGCGACTTTTAAAAGGTATCTTTTGAGTAAATTTTAAAACTGTGTCTCAGTGTGAACACTGTTGTATAAAACTATAATTATATTGATTGGTGATATTCTTGCTTTGTTTTTGCAGTACCCCAATTTCAGCAGCGGATTATATGACACCGGCACAGCCTTCATATTGACGGATATAGCATAGTATTGTTGTGCTGGGATTTATTTTATTAAATCACTTTATGTTGACAAACTGCAGGTGTAGTTTGTTATGCAGGCGTTGATAAGATAAAAAAAAATTAATAATTAAAATTTTTTTAATTATGTTAAGGAATATCTGGCGTTGAAAGGAACGTTTCAAAATAATCAGATCGTTAAATGCCACGTAAAACAAATGTCCATTCGCAATGTAAGCAGCTACGTCACCAAAACGTCGTTTCGAGTCGACATTTCTACGTAAACATAACGTTGTTACGAATGTCAAGCCAACGTTGGTTTGAACGTTACTGTACAGAACGTTATTTCTACGTATGTGGTTGACGTTTTTAAACGTTTTCAAGACGTAATTTCGCGTCGAAAGATTTACGTATAAGTAATGTTACAACGAATGTTTAGGAAACATTGATTTTGAACGTTACTGCAAAGAACGTTTTTGACTATCTAATGAATGTCGGTACGTCGTAGCGATTTGACCTCATTGCACCAACTTAACTTAATTGGTTATTACAAATTCGTAGCAGTACTGTTTCATACAATCGCATGTATTAAGCAAAGTAATATGATTTGTGTAAGCTGACACGGGGCCTAACGGCACTATTGGTTGAACTTTGCTAGGCCATAGTGTTTCCACCTTGTTTTCTCCGTAGGTTGCACCTAGTTTGGTGCCCAACAGATGACGGTGATTGTATAGTCACCACAAAGTGGAAGTCTTTGCTTGGCCGTTTGGTCAGCAAAGTCGTCTGATAGTCACGCCAGCTGCACTGATGAGAGCTTTTAGGTCGAAACAGTGGCCATCTGTCTGCAGCTTACACAATTCATATTATTGACTTCACTTTGTGGGGCCTGACGGCACTATTGGTTAAGCTTTACTGGGCCATAGTGTTTCCACCTTGTTTTCTCCAATAGTGCCGCCAGGCCCTGTGTCACAATAATCATAAGAAAAGCAAAGTGGAGCCAATAATATGATTTGTGTAAGCTGCAGACAGATGGCCACTGTTTCGACTTAAAAAGTCTTATCAGTGCAGCTGGTGTGACTGTCAAACGACTTTGCTGACCATACGGCCAAGCAAAAACTTCCACTTTGAGGTGATTGTACAATCACCGCCATCAAGCACAATCTAGGTGCAACGTTACGTAGAAAACAAGGTGGAAACACATGGCCAAGCAAAAGGTAAAACTTAATCGTAATTGCTCTTCTAGCACTTGGTTTCTAAAGTGTTTAATAAAACCAACGTTTCGTCTGCCATCCGGCGAGACTTCTTCAGGGTTTTACCAACAGGTGTTTGGTACGGCGATGGGTTCTCCCATCCCTGTGGTGGTGGCGAATATTGTAATGGAAACAATTGAGGATAAGGCACTCGCCACTTTAGCCCATCCTCCCCGTTACTGGAAGCGTTATGTCGACGACACCTTCGCCATCGTTGATGAAGCACAGCTCCAGTTGTTCCTTAACCACTTTAACCATGTGGAAGATTGAATCAAATTTACTTTAGAAAAGGAAAGTGGTGGTACACTACCGTTTTTAGATGCAGAGGTTATCCGTGATGAGAATGGTTTGATCAGCACTCGTGTGTATCGCAAGCCGACGCACACCAATCGGTACCTATCGTTTAAGTCGGCACATCCGATACAGCACAAGACAGCGGTAGTGCGGTCGCTGATGGAAAGAGCCGAGGCTCTGGTTTCCCGAGAAGAAGACCGTGATAAAGAGATGAAGTTCATAAAGAATGCACTGCGGAAAAATCTGTATCCGTCATGGATGTTTAGAAGAAAGCCTGCGGTCAAGCCACAAGAAACAGCGCCAACTACCGGTACGATCGTTTTGCCATATGTTCCGGTTTTAACAGACACGCTAAGGCGTATGATGTTGGACTATGGTATTGCGGTCTACACTAAGCCACACAGAAAACTGGGCAGGATGTTGTCTCACCCTATCGAGAAGGGTACGGCCCAACCAAAAGGCGTCGTCTATTACATTCCGTGCAAGGACTGCGGTGGATCGTACATCGATGAAACCGGGAGAGCGTTGCAGACGCGGTTGAAAGAGCATCGCCGCGACGTTGCAGTGAAGAACAGCCAGAGGACAGCACTGGCGAAACACGATGCCACACTCGGCCACCAAGTTAACTTTGATGAGGTGCAAATCCTAGAGGTGGACGATCAAACAAAACGTCCGTTCCTGGAGACGCTCCACATCCACAAAAACGACCATTGTGTAAACGATAAGGAGCAATGTGTGTATTTTCCAGCTGTATACAACAACTTGTTGTAAATGTTACACCCCGCTACACACCTGGTTCACGTGACGATACAAGCGGTGCCAATGTTATCTATTCCCTTTTTCTTGTGTTTTTCCAGCGTTTTTAGTGTTTTATGCGCGTGATGCTTCACTGTTGACATAACCCTGAAGAAGTCTCGCCGGATGACAGACGAAACGTTGGTTTCAAATAAATACTTTAGAAACTAAGTGCCAGAAGAGCAATTCCGATAAATTAGCAACAAAAATAGCAGTATAAAAGATAAAACAGTGGCCATCTGTATTCAGCTTACACAATTCATATTATTGGCTCAACTTCGTTTATCGAAATATAATTGTCTAACTTAACAAGACTGACAGATTTCAGCCTGAAACTAAAGTTTCGGAGTTTGAAATATCAGTAAACAACCTATCCTAAAACAAGCATCATTTAATTTTGCAGACAAACAGGATGTATAAATTTTGCCAACAAAAAAACGTCCTTTGATTACCAGGAAAAGATTGCCACAAACAAATGAAGCTTTGCACATGGCGTCGGTCGCAGCAATGAAACGGAAAACAACAGTAGAAAAAAGTCAACACAGCGATATATCTATACATATCATGATACGGTGCGCGATAGACAGCCTGCCATCAGGGGACTGCAACGTTCTTATAATTACCAAGCTAAATCATAAAGTAAATCCTGTTTTCATGTGAACGGTTACATGTTAGTTCATGTGACATCGTGCGTTGCAGTTGGTCATTCTGGTCTACTACTATCGCTTGACAAGTGCACGGTTTGCCTGCCTCGGTCCACCGTCAGGACCGGCGTAGGCCATTCTATTCTACACTCTATCGGTTGCCAAGTTAACTGTTTATGTTAAAATGATTGAAGTTAACATTGTGTCTTCATACTGCACTTAAGAATAAAATTGTATATGCAAATTGGAAGATTGATTAGTACGAAACCAGAAGAAAGGAGATTGCCGAATTCTAGCCTCAAGGCTCAGGAACATCTCTAAAGTGAGGTTCACCTTGGAACTCTATGCCTGAACTAAACACTACTATTGCGTATTGCGGCATACGTTGCAATACATTGGTTTAAACTGATCCAAATTATTTTGTTGTTCTGCATACACAATGTTTTTTTTCATTTATTTTTTCTTGTTCCAGTTAACTATCAACAATAACTGACATAAAATGAATAAAGTTTGTCTTGTCGTTATGCTTGCTTGCTTGATGCTCTTCAGCATCAATATAACCAAAGGGTGGACGAGACGACGCGGAGGAGATCAGAGACTAGAGTCTAATGGTAAGGAAGTAATTTCTACTTCATAAAGTTCCACAATATTACAAGATTAAAGTTTATCTATATTTGTGGTAACGAGGTAGTAAAAAGTTGAAAGCGTTAAAGTACGATCTGCTGAAGCCTTCCTTAATTAGTCCACTCGATTCCACCGCTTCGTAAACAAAAAACACTTGGCAAGTACCAAAGTAACTAATGCCACAAAGCGACAGTTTTTAAATCATTCGTTTATGTGCAATAAGCAATTTATGTGAAAAGAAAAGACGCACGCTTCGGCGAACACAGTTTTTAGCAAAAGCAATGAGATTGCAACAACTTTATGTATACATTATTTTGTTCCCATCCAGATAATATTATTTTGCATTTTTTTGGTTGGATTCTTTTCAGAATTGATGTCACTGGAGGAGGTGGTGGACATGAATGAAGATGAGAGAAACAATTTGCGAAAAAATGAAAACATGTTAGCAATGTATGGTAAAAGTTTTTTCGAAATGTTTGTCTAAAATAATGACAAAATTAATTTTGCATTTGCTTAAAAGTGTAAATTAGAATACCTTAGCATCCCTTTGGTCTGCAGATAAACCATAAGAACGGGACTCAAAAAATTATCCGGAACAATAAAATATATTTCAAACATATGTACTGTTCTTGATGTATGTATAGAGATTTTTCTGGAATATGAATTCTAGGTAGACAACGATTCAACAGTTTTCATCAGTAATATTCCTAGAGCCCAAAGGCGTAAAAGACGAGCAGTGCCAGTATAAGATCTTTATTACAGAAATATTAATTTCGCCTATTGGCATTTTCACTTTCTGTCTAAAACAGAATGACAATAACAAATTAAAAACCACAACAAAAACAAAAAACCTCAACAGTGGAAGTCCACTTTCGGGACTGCCAAGACAAAAAACTAAAGCGATTAAAACGATAAAAACTGTTTTCTGCGACAAGCCGCTGTGGTAACAAGAGAAACGACGAGAGACTGCACTAAAGGTGTTGTGGGGGGAGAAAGGGCAGTGACGTAGAACTGCGATAAGGCGATAACGCACACAGAATACAAAAAAACAGTGACGGAAATGAAGACGGAATGAATATCGCAGTCTTTAATAAACAGTAAATATCAGAATTTTACTACGAGCTTCCCATCCATTTGTTGCACTACCTGTTGATAAGTTTAGCGAATATGTTTGGAGCAAACTGCAGAAGCACTTGGATGATATATTAATGGTAATATTAAGTCTTAAATGCTTGTCGTGCCTGAAGAGTTGACGCTTCTTTTATGATGATTGGGCGCCAAACTTTGGGCATGGCTTAATAGGCAACCATTTAAAATCAGCTGTTTTCGCACTGAAGAACATTATGCAGTGAAACCCATTTTGAACCGGATCTTTGCCTAATTCGCGTGATAAGTTGCGTTTCTTAACAAACTGACTTTTGAGTGATTCCGAATAGTTAATTCGGTCTGCGACATTTTCAGATAATTTGTGTGTTGTTTTATAATTATATCGTAATGTTTCTTTCTGTTTTATAACCGTTCATTCATCAAGCCATGACGTTATAACAACTGCTGGATGTTACTTACTGAACTGCATCTTAATCTGTTACATAATAATCGCAATTAATGTTGCGCGTATGACGTAACAAACAGTTGTCTTTATCTCCTCCCAAATATTTTTAAATCCATCGCAGTCCGCAGTCCCTGCGCTGCTTTGAAATAAACTGTTGCGGAAAACCCAGGACTGCGCTTTTTCCAAATAAATCAAGTAGAAGTTCACTGTGCAAACATTATGGCAAAACTACAAGTTGATCCTTGCACCAAAATTTTTATTTTTTTGATGGGTATTGAGTAATACAGTTTTATGAGAAGTCACTTTAAGATGTACAGGCGTACATATTCGATATTCCTTACAAATTTTCAAGATTAATATTGCCCAAGATATGTGCGTTGTGTTAGGCAACATTACGAAGAAGTGTTTTCTGACCATTGTCACTCTAACAATTATTGTCAATTTATGCTCAATGCTATTAATTTTTTGTTTAATTTTTGTGTAAATAAAATCCCTTTCGGTAATTTTCGGTTTCCACAATCTCGCAATTTGTTTGGTTTGTTGTTATTTACCTGCTCTGATTTGTGTTTAGTATAATTTCATTGCCAATTATTGTAGAGTGACGCCGACAACAACGGAAAAAAACATATACTGGCAAAGATGGCTATGAGCGCATCCAATAGTTGTGGTTGCTGCCATTGCATGTGGTGCCATGCTTACTACATGCAATCCGAATTACACTGTAGGTAATAACATGTTACATCCTATATGGTCAATATGAATAATGTTTTTTTTAAATTTTGCAAAATGGCAATCCAGAATGGTAAAAATGGTTTACATTTTTTACAGATAATCTATGTCAAAATATATTACATTACTGATATCTGTGTAGTGTCCGAATTAGCAACTGCTGAAAAAAATCCTCCATGCAAATTAAATTTTTTTTGTATTGTATACATAGGAAATCACAAACCAAGTTATGCACTCACAACCTTCTGTTGTGTTTGTGGAATGTGATAAGGTGGAAGCAATGACTAAAATTGCCAAAAATGTGAAAAGCTTGAAGGTAATTTGTCAAATTATGTGTATAAGCTGCAGACAGATGGCCACTGTTTCGACCTAAAAGGTCTCATCAGTGCAGCTGGTGTGACTATAAGACGACTTTGCTAACCAAAGAGTCAAGCAAAGACTTCCACTTTGTGGTGACTATACAATCACCGTCATTAGTTGGGCACCAAACTAGGTGCAACCTTACGGAGAAAACAAGGTGGAAACACTGTGGCCAAGCAAATTTCAACCAATCGTTCGGTCAGCCCCGCAAAGTGAAGCCAATAATATGAATTGTGTAAGCTGCAGACAGAGGGCAACTGTTTCGACCTAAAAGGTCTCATCAGTGCAGCTGGCGTGACTATCAGACGACTTTGCTGACCAAACGGCCGAGCAAAGACTTCCACTTTGTGGTGACTACACAATCACCGTCATCCTTTGGGCACCAATCTAGGTGCAACTTACGGAAAAAACAAGGTGGAAACACTATGACCAAGCCGTGTTGCGTGAAACAAAATGTCGCCGATTTCTTCCATACTGGTAGCGGCCACCAACAATGCCATGATATACATAGATTCTATGCGCCTTTTTTCATTTATTGCACAAAGTTGTTTCAACATTTTCATAATATGACTCGTGCATAAATGAAAAAACGGTTTTTCGTTTAATTGTCTGTTGGCAGCCGTACCAGATACAACAGAATAACACCTATCAACGTACGATTCGAAATCCTCTGTCATGTATTCCGTCAAAAAGCGCGAATTATCGCCATGGAACCATTACAAATAATAAGTTTTACTCTTGTTTTCGCAGCAAATTTATCTTCATCACTTTTCAACGTTTTTAAAAAATGAGAAATCGATGTGACGTTATGCCTATTGGTGACATATGTCGCAACTGCTTAAGGTGCGGTGCCTTTGGTGGGATTTCTAATTACAATTTCATAGGCGTAGAAATGCAAACGATTTTTTATAACGCTTCCGGTGGTATCGATGTACATTATGTCGTGCTTAGTACGATCGTGAAAAATTTCCAAAGATTGTTGGGACCACAGCATTATACTAGGCGACGTGTTAACGTGTTATAAAGTACCGAGTAATTTATTCTTCTCATACGAAATAGAATTTTTTTGCTTATCTTGAATCGATATAAGCGCCTCCACCTCATTACCCGGTGGTACATCGATTTTAATAGCCGTATTTCTTGCTTATTGCAAAACGGATTTCGATGGTACGCCATCTCTATATTACCAGATGCTAAAATGTCTGCATCTAAACCTTTACAATATTCTAATTGTTTTTTAGAAACATCACAGTTTTCTAATTCGTTTTTTTTTACGTTTTCTAAACGGGCGCCTTTTAGGTAGCACGATTTAGCTGTTGCAACATTTTGTCGTATACTCTAGAATAGCTAACATAAAAACAAGCGCAACGTCATGGATTTTAAATCAACGTCAGCCACGCAACCACAAAATTCAAATTTACACCTCATTTTACAATTAAAATATCGCTTTGAAGTGCGTTTCTGGTTCCAGTGCTGATCGATAACTATAAAACTGCAATACGGGTTACTGCTTTTTATCCCATATCTTATAATGTCAGGCCAGTCTTTACCTGTGCAGCGTCTGTTGCGAACGGATCCAATGATCAACCTGAAATTGTTTTCGGACGAAGTAAACGTGGCAGATTTTTCAAAAGAGTTTCGTTCCCAAATTTCAGTTTGACTGATGCTAATATTGCCGGATAAAAATGAGCACTCAGCTGTTCTCTTAGATAATTTGCAAACATCGTCGTTCGATGATATTTTACCAACATTTCCATCATTTGTTTCGTCATTTAAATGAACATTTTGACAACTGATATTGTAGTGTAGAACAGGAGAAGAGGTATTATTTAATTCTTTGTTTGAGTCTGCCAATGTTATGTTTTCAGTGACAAAATTACGTTGAAGAACAGACGTTAATTATGTTCTCCTTAGTTTTCCCTAAATACGTTTCAGTAATTTTGTTTTTATTCTTTAACTGAAGTTTGGCGAAATTTGTGTTGTAAAGGGATTTAATCAACAAACACCAATCGGCGTGTTTCGATGAGTCAAAACTGGAAAATGTTGATAAAACGATCGCATGGTCAATCCTTCCTCCGGGCATAGTCAGAGCCGCAAAGTCTGAACAAAAGTCATCGCTTGGTTTAACTGTATACAGAGATACAAACCGCCTGGCGTTGCTGTCCGAGAGGAGCAGCAACCGATTCCGAACACTCTTCTCCGGAATCCTCCACACTGTCTGCTTGCCAGAGATGCCCGGTTCATATCTCTCCACTCTGCTGGACTGTAAAAGTATCTTATGCCATTAACCACAACAAATCATCAATAAAAGATCAAGTACACATACCTTTCTCTGGCTGCAGACTATATCAAAACCACTGAACATGGAAGAAGACATTTCAAAACTTTTCAAAAAAACTTGTAAAAAGATAGCTGTAAATTTTGACAGTACTTCGTTGTAAAAACGAAATGGATCGAAGCAGCATTTTCCATAGGTTTATATAGAGTTTCTTAAAAAAACAAAATATAGTTGATTAACTCTGATTGAAAAACTTGTCGCACGATTTTGAGCCTTTTCACCTCCGATCAGATGCGCGGCCGCTCGAGTCTAAGGTTTTGTCCGAACCAGTCACCAGCAGGCCATGTATTTCAATTTCCTTGTCGCCAACGCGGACTCGAACGGGAACAATGTCTAACCAAGAGGACAATGAGTTGCTACCATGACAGCCCACGGTATTCAAGCAACTACCCTACGTAAGCACAAACCTTTCGCTCTCAAATTATCGTCGCTCAGGGTACGAATTTCGTTTAACCCTTTTGATCCACAGGGTCACCGGTGACCCCATGAATTTAAAGACTCATACAAGAAAGGTTTCGTTTTTTTTTACTTTTTAAGCCCAGAATCTACATAAAATTTTAAAGCCGGTAGATGTCGCAAAAGCGATTTTTTGATTGACAAAGCAACCACACCGGAAGGAAACGCAAAAGTGCTTGATAGGCTATATTTACATATGTAAAAAAAATACCATTCAATTGGTGAACAATTTGCAAATAAAGTTGGTAATCCTTTAGCTGAGGCCTTGTATATTATCTATAAAAAATTAATCAGAATTGTTCTTCTGGCACTTAAGTTTCTAAAGTTTTATTTGAAACCAACGTTTCGTCTGACATCCGGCGAGACTTCCTCAGGGTTATGTCAACAGTGAAGCATCACGCACATAAACACTAAAATCACAAGAAAAACACGAGGAAAAAGGGGAATAGATAACAATGGCTTGTATCGTCACGTGACTAGTTGTGTAGCGAGGCGTAACACTTACAACAAGTTGTTGTAAACCGCTGGAAATTACATACATTGCTCCTTGTCGTTTACGCATTGGTCGTTCTTGTGAATGTGGAGTGTGTTAAAGATATACTTCTATTTTAAAGAAGAAGTGAAATTCATCAAGAATGCATTGCGGAAAAATCTGTATCTGTCATGGATGTTTAGAAGAAAGCCCACAGTCAAACCACAAGGAACAGCGCCAGCTACCGGTACGATCGTTTTGCCCTACGTACCTGTTTTGACAGACACGCTAAGGCGTATGGTGTTGGACTATGGTATTGCGGTCTACACAAAGCCACACTGAACACTGGGCAGAATGGTGTCGCACCCGAAGAAAAGGGTACGGCCCAACCCAAAGGCGTTGTATATCACATTCCATGTAAGGACTGCGGTGGAGCATATATAGGTGAAACCGGAAGAGCGTTGCAGACGCGGTTAAAAGAGCATCGCCGCGACGTTGCAGCAAAGAATAGCCAGACGACAGCACTGGCGAAACACGCTGCCACACTCGGCCACCGAGTTAACTTCGACAAGGTTCGAGTCCTAGAGATGGGGGACGATCATACAAAACGTCTGTTCCTGGAGACACTCCACATTCACAAGAACGACCATTGCGTAAACGATGAGGAGCAATGTATGTACTTTCCAGCGGTTTACAACAACTTGTTGTGAGTGTTATCTATTCCCCTTTTTCCTTGTGTTTTTCTTGCGTTTTTAGTGTTTATGTGCGTGATGCTTCACTGTTGACATAACCCTGAGGAAGTCTCGCCGGATGGCAGACGAAACGTTGGTTTCAAATAAAACTTTAGAAACTTAAGTGCCAGAAGAACAATTCTGATTAATTTTTTATAGATATTATACAAGGCCTTAGCTAAAGGATTACCAACTTTATTTGCAAATTGTTCACCAATTTAATGATATTTTTTACATATGTAGATGTAGCTTATTAAGCACTTTTGCGTTTCTTTCCGGTGTGGTTGCTTTGTCAATCAAACAAATCGCTATAGCGACATCTACCGGCTTTAAAATTTTATGTAGATTCTGGGCTTTAAAAGTAAAAAAAATCGAAAAAACAAAAACCTTTGTTGTATGAGTCTTTAAAGTCATGGGGTCACCGGTGACCCCTGTGGCTCTAAAGGATTAAACGAAAATCGTATCCTGAGCGACGACAATTTGAGAGCGAAAGGTTTGTGTTTACGTAGGGTAGTTGCTTGAATACCGTGGGCTGTCATGGTAGCAACTCATTGTCCTCTTGGTTAGACATTGTTCGAGTCCGCGTTGGCGACAAGGAAATTGAAATACATGGCCTGCTGGTGACTGGTTCGGACAAAACCTTACGTGAGAAACGGCTGATCAACAGGTTGGATGTTTAGGTAGGCGGCGAATCAGTTTGTATGAAGATCGGTTTGATCAATGGTGCAAAGGAGCTGAACATCGTGAAAGTCCCCATGACAGTACTGTCCTTGATGGGAGGAGAGGAGTTCAATTTACATGAAGTGACGCTACTTGACGAAAATTCCTGTTCCGCCTGAGCATATCCCAAAGTTTGGAACTCCTGTTCGTCCCAAGCACCTGCAGGAAGTACATTTACCTCAAATCAAAGGTGGGTATATATCACGTTACTTATTGGTACAGACAACTACTTAGTTCATCAATGTTTGGAGAGTCGGTTCTCTCATGATCCGGAGTACCCGAAAGCTGTCAAAACGCCTCTAGGTTGGTTGCGGGATGGTGATCTTCCTCAGAAAACCTCCAGGGGTTGTAGTTTTCTGTTGCAAGGAATTGAACGTTTCAATCCCTTTAATAACATCGATGACGTCATCGTGACCGAGGAAGTGGTAATTTGGGGGATGCTGAATGCTTCCTACAGTGGCTCCAGAGCAACTGGAAAGCAAAGGACGTCATTGCATATGACATCATAGCCAAACAAGTGGAACACAAAGATGGACATTACCAGTTGCCACTGTTGTGGCGAAATTCGACAAATATTCTTCCCAACACTTTGAAATTGGTGCAGAAACGATTGTCTGGTCTTAAGAAGCGTTTGTCACTTGATGCAAGTTTAAGTCAAAGGTATGTTCAGCAGATGCAAATCCTCTCACTTGATGCAAGTTTAAGTCAAAGGGTTTTGCCGAACCTCGGAAGTGGTACCTTCCTTACCACCCCGTGGTCAACCCAAAGAAGCCGGTAAAGCTTCGAATCATTTTTGACTGTGCCGCACAAGTGCGATGGTAATCCCATCAACGATCACTTGATGGAAGGGCCAGACTTGATAAACTCGTTGGTTGGAGTACTTTAGAGATTCTGCAAATGAGCCGTCACCTTGGTTGCAGACACAGAAGCCATGTTCCATCAAGTACACGTCACGCAGCAGCAAGCGACACACTGAAGAACCCTGTGCCGCACCGAATGAATGTTCATTTATTTGGCGCGAAGTCGTCCCCAAGCTGCGCCAGCGCCACATTCTGCCTACGTGAAACTGCACGTGAATTTGGAAAGTTTTCTAATCCTCGTGTCTCCTGAGAAAAAACATTTATGTGGACAATACCGTTGAAATTTCAACAAAATTTATCCCAGTAACGCGGAGGATGCGCAAAAGTGGTTGTCCCGGGAAGACATTGCAGAGGGACTTAAATTGTGTTTAAACGGGACGTATTTCTCGTTTCTGGGTGAGTTTTACCAACAGGTGTTCGAGACGGCGATGGGTTCCACCATATCCGTTGTAGTGGCTAATATTGTTATGGAAACTATCGAGGAGAGAGCCCTTACCACTTTTGCGCATCCTCCGCATTACTGGAGACGATATGTGGATGATACGTTTACCATTCTTGATACAGCAAAAGTGCAAGACTTCCTGACCTACATTAACAGCATCGAGGATTCCATCAAGTTTACGTTGGAGGAGGAGAGTGGTGGCAAAATACCCTTCTTGGATGTAGAAGTTTATCGGGACAAGGATGGAGTTATCAATACTCGTGTTCATCGAAAACCAACACACACGAATCGCTACCTTTCGTTTCTTTCGGCACACCCGATAGAACATAAAAGGGCGGTTGTAAGATCGCTTATGGATAGAGCCAAGGCCCACATTTCAAGGCTAGAAGACCAAGCAAAAGAGATTAGTGTCGTAAAAAATGCGCAGCGAACAAATCAATATCCTGCCTGGATGTTAAGCGCGAGAACGGCATTAACCCAGAAGCATGAAACGCCCACTAGCGCAACAGTTGTAATTCCCTACGTCCCTGGCCTTACCGAAACATTGCGAAGATTGATGTCGGATTACGGCATAAAAGTTTACACGAAGCCTCATACAACGCTTGGCAATCTAATTTCACGACCCATTGCTATGGAGGCTTTCGAGCCAAAGGGGGTGGTCTATTCAATACCATGCAAGGATTGCAGTGGTGTATACATCGGCCAAACCGGGAGGGCCTTCAAGACGCGACTGAAAGAGCATCGCCGTGATGTCGCATCGAAAGATGCCAGCAAGACTGCGTTGGCCAATCATGCGGTGACATTGCGACATAAAGTTGACTTTAATAGAGCCCAAGTCCTGGAAATGGAGCTGGACCACGCCAAGCGGCTATTTCTTGAGTCGTTGCACATCCACAAAAATAGTGGTTGCGTCAATAACAAAGAACAATGTGTTTTCTTTCCGGCAGTTTACAATAATTTGTTGTAATTGTTGTGTCTTCTGCAATGTTTGGTGCCTCTGCCTCTAGCACGTGAGTTGACAAGCGGTGTCAACCTTTCCCCTTTTTTCTTTTTCTTTTGTGCCCTTGCGTGTTTCAATGTGATTCAATTGTTGCGTTTTTCCTGATGAAGTCTCGCCGCATGGCAGACGAAACGTCGTAAAATACAGTATGTTTATGCCAGAAGAGCACTACATTTCTAATTCCGAAACTTTAGTTGCAGGCTGAAGTCTGTCAGTCTTGTTAAATTAGACAATTATATTTCGACAAACAAAGTTGAGCCAATAATATCAATTGTGTATGCTGAATACAAATGGCGACTGTTTCAACTTTTGCTTGGCCATATGTTTCCACCTTATTTTCTACGTAACGTTGCACCTAGATTGGTGCCCAATGGCGGTGATTGCACAATCACCTCAAAGTGGAAGTCTTTGCTTGGTCGTTAGGTCAGCAAAGTCGTTTGACAGTCACACCAGCTACACTGATGAGACTTTTAGGTCGAAACAATGGCCATCTGTCTGCAGCTTACACAAATCATACTATTGGCTCGGCTTTGTTTATCTTATGATTATTGTGACACGGGGCCCGACGGCACTATTGGAAAAATACAAGGTGGAAACACTATGGCCAATCAAATCTCAACCAATAGTGCCGTAAGGCCCGGGGAAGTTACGTATCAGACAAACTGGTATATGGGCCACCATATAGGATACGTAACTTCCTTGTCAATTGTCTCAATAACTCAGCACACGGTTTGTATACATTATTTGCGATTGGTATGCGATGGTAGCTGGAAGCTTGTGGAAAATATTTATGCATACAACCGAGATTTGAGTAACGTTTTTGTGAGAGAAAAGTGAAACAAATTCAAATCTTCTTGACTTGACAGCCATTGTGCAATATGATGTCAGTGGATTTTGAAATGTTGGTATTCGTATAGCTTTCTTCGAAAAGTAATGTAAAGTGTGTATTTGTCACAAAAATGGCAGGAATGCATCAATTTTTATATCCCATATAAGTAGCCACCGAATAGGTAAGGGTGCGGGTTATGTTGACATTCAGTTGAGGAAGTGAGTTGGTTGTTCTGTTATAACCGCCCACCGGATGCGCAAATATAAACGGTTGATTTTGGTTACAATTGAATTACAACAAATAACAATTGTGGCTTTACTTGAAATTGTAAATAACTCTAAGGGTCTCAGAGATATTTAACGGTGTCTCGATGGCCTGAGCGGTTATTGAGTCTCTTTGATGGTTAAACCTGCTTCTGCCCCGTTCTATAAAGCACCCAGAACCAAGATCTCTTCCCGAATAATTGTATTCATTTCTGTTATCTTCTTCATTACGACGGTACATAACAACTTTCAATACAACGTTGTTAGGATGCCAGCAAATAGAATGGCGAAGACTAGACTTGACTTGACTTGACTGAATTTACGGGTAAAAACTGGGCTCTTTAACGCTCTCCAATATCAGAGCTGATTGGTCAATAATGTCACGTGATATCATGAGGCGCTTAAAGTAATATAATACAAGAACATAGGTGTGATGTGACATAAGCATAGGAGAACATTTTATGTGGTAAACAGGATGTTGAATGAATCACTTTACTCGAGAATATTCGATGGCTAAATCATTTGGGTCACATTATGGGATTATGCAGTACATGTGCAAAGCTGCACGCAAAAACATTACGCAATACAAGCACTGGTTGCTGTGACGTATGTTACAAAATGTTACTTTAACGGTAATATAGATTTAATTGTTTTTGTTGTTGTTATAGTATTGATTCCGTTCCTACGTGCAAGATGTGATGTCCATGTATAACACTATCTAAGAAACTTTCATTCCAGGCTAAAATCTGCCAGTCTTGTTAAATTAGACATATATATTTCGCTTTGTTAAAAGCATCATCAGTGTCCATAAAAAAGCAAAGCAAGAATTATGTTAAAATAAAATAAAAAGATTCTCCACTCACAAAAGAAATATATTTGTCCCACACGAAAACGCTGAAAAGATAAGGAAACAGGAAAAAAACAATTACACGGGAAATAGGGAATTTTGTTTTTCCCGTGTTTTATCATCACCGTGTTTTTATTTTTTAAGGTTGCATTTTAGTTATGTGAAGGGCGAGTTGTGAGGTAGTGCAGAGTCATTTTATTTTATTTTAACCTAAAATAAGGTGGAAATCGTCAAGGCCACTTGCAACAGAATGGGAATTGATTCCCAGATTCAATTCACAAGCATCCATGCAGAGCATTCTTCTAATCTTATGCGACGCTGTTCTAATGGAAACTATTGGTTATATTGAAGAGCAAGTTTAATCCGCCAGCTAGTTATGAATTGACACGTATGTTAAAAATAATCCGTAAGGATGGCATGCTAAGTACTCTTCGCTAAGTTTTGAGAGGTCGTTTGCAAGTGATGTGTTATGATTCGCATATTATTGTAAGGTGGTGTATAAATTTTATGCGCTACAAAGTATTGACAAACTACCTTCTACGTCAACTAACTAAAAGATTGATTTTCAGGAATGATATGTAAGATTATAAGACTGATTTGTTTGTATAAAATGATATTTGTTTGCAAGGGCAATGAAAAAAGTGAAGAAGCAACACGTGCTAATTGTATGTCTCATTCTATCCGCATCAATGCTGCTTTATGAGCTACATAGCGTACAAAGCATAAACATGATCAAAACGGGAAGGGATATGTCAATTTCACCCTTGTACAAAAATAAAGGAATGCTAACGGAACAAGAGGAAATTGAAGATAGTTTGGAAAACGACAACAGAGAATTTATGAGACGAATGAAAATTAGAATGGAGGAGAGACGGAAAAGGGCACGTGACACTTGCAAAAAGTTAGGTATAATAAAATGTTTGTTTACTGTTGTAAACTATAGTCAGCGACTGGTCTGTAACTGTAGTATAACTTTCTTTTATGGAAAAATAAATAAATCTTACAATAGTTGGATAATTTTCAATCCAAACTCCAGACAAATATGCCCCAATTTTTATAGTTTGGAATTATGAGTTAAATTGTGGAGCAATACTCTTAACAACAATACTGCACTTCAAAAAGCAGTCATCATGACATCGCGGTTTACGAATAAAAGCATTTTTTACATAAGAAACATTTGCAACAAACATTGGACACAACGCATAACAAATGAAGACTTTCGTGCAGATAGTACAGAAATAATAATCGGTTTCTAAAGGAAAACGTCAGGACATTCTGTTTTTCTAGTTGTTTCAGTCGTTGGTGACTTGTTGTAAAGTGATATTCGCATTTTTATTGGTCAAAATTGATTACATTTTTATATGCAGGTCTCACTGAGTCCGGAAAAGACATGGTTAAATTACTTTCCTCAAAGAAATACAAACTTGTTTACTGTCCAGTTCCTAAAACCGGTTGCTCAAACATGAAGCGGGTTATGTTGGGTCTAAATGGATTAGGAAACAAAACAGAAAACATATTTCCAGTGAGACTTTTGCTGCATAAAAAAGTCATAAAATTTTCTTGATTTCTTTTTTTAAGGAGCTAAAACGCAAAACGTTTAAGATTACCGCACTGACATGTTTTGCCGCTCTATGATTTTTAATGTCAAACCCTGTTTGCACTAATACCTACTCAAACCAAACTTTGGCCATTTATAGAAAAATGTGATCGGTCAAACAGACCTCCTTCATCAAATTGTTGCACGAAACTTTACAATCATAAGTAATGGCTTCCCAGATTTTGAGGAAAAGCAAAACTACACTCGTTTCATTGTAGTAAGACATCCATTTGAACGTGCGTTGTCAGCTTACAAAAACAAACTTACCAAGCAATGGAATGCCAAGGTACCTCAATTTACAAAGAGGGCCAGACTTATTCGTGAAAAATATGGCACTGAAGATCGAAGAAATGGTAAGAATGAATATTTTTCACTGTTTTAAAACATAAAAAAACACTGACAATCCGGATTAAATAGAGTTTGTATCATTCTACCAAAAAAGCGTTTTTGTTTGTTTGTGCATTCATCTTGGTCATTATAAATTCGATGTTATTTAAACAATTATATAGTTTGTATACACGATTTAATGTTTACTTCATACACGATTTTACCAGTTAACGCCTGTGCAATTATACAAGTTTAAAAATGAGTTTGAAAAATGCATTTTTGTGACAAAAACTAGTCATTAAAAGCAGTAACTTTCATACCCATGTTATTTGAATTATTTCTTGCTGACTGGGCAGAAAAACTAGTAACCTAACGAATCTTTTCTATCGCGGAATAACAACCTTTACTGAGTTTATAAAAAGCGCACTCCTGATTTAGTTGACAAGCCTATAGAATAAAACGTCTTAATAATCTTCTGAATAATTTACAAAGCATTGTGATTCACTACGTAACGAATCGTTTCTGGCGGAAATTTTTTTAGCAACAATTATGTAGAAATTTTATCCGTATGAAAACTAATGGTTCCTCTGTTATATTTTCAGCTACTGGAGAGATTCCAACATTTACAGAATTCATTGATTATATTTACGATGCGAACAATACAGATATTAACGTGATCGATAACCATTGGAATAGTGTGCGGGTGGTTTGCCATCCCTGTCAAAATGACTTTGACGTCATAGCCAAGATAGAAACTATCGAGGAAGACTTAAAGTAAGCGCTTGGCAAGGCGTGTGTAAAGAAATATGTTCAAAAAATGGAATAATTTAAACTGACACAAGAGCCTGTGGTAAATTTTTTTACTAAAAGACAAAGTTTTTTCTAAAAATAAAAGAATCTACACAATGAATATTTACCAACGGAAACTTGTTTATGTAATTTAAATTTTATGTCAGTAGAGTTAACCGCGTTAATTGTGGCAATATAGCTATATTCTTAGCCTTGTTGGTGCTCCAAGGAGTCTCGGAATGCCCAAGGGTTATTCTAAAAGTGGAAAAAGTCAAACAAATATCTACACTGATCCCGAGTTTAAAGATCTGAGCAGCGAAAGTTTAAACAAGTTGTACCAAGTTTACAAGTGGGACTTTGAAATGTTTGCTTATGACAAACCTGAACTATAGGAAAAATCCCCCAAACAGTAATGTATGCAATTCAATGAATAACATCATTAGCTTAATTTACACATGCGAAAAAATTAATATTTTGTTTTGTTGTTTATTTTGTTTGTATTGTTATATTTTGTTTTATTGCAGAGTTATGACCATTGTTCTCAACTACACAGAAAGTGCTTTCACAAAAACAAAAAGAAAGTGTTGGATTATAAGGTTGTCAAAACTTGTCATCATTTCTGCAATACGGCTCTTCTGGCAATTAATTTATTATATCAACGTTTCGGCCACCATGCAGCAGCCTTCATCAGGATGTGCATGTGTTCATCATATTCCGATAAAGACTGCTGCATTGTGGCTAAAAGGTTGATATAATAAAATTATTGCCAAAAGAGCCGTATTGCAGCAACAAAACATGTCTGGCAGCATCATTAGTAATTTATGTTGTCATCAGTTTGCTGATATGTTGAACTTTACGTCGGATTTTAAAACGGTGCGCTAAGACTGATAAAACTCGAGGTTATGTTATATCTTTCTCTGTACTGGTTTCAAGTTTAATTTGAAATATAAGGCGATTGAATGTGTTTCATCTCAGCCCATTAGTTCGTTTTGGTACATTATCGTTTACAACTGGTCTTTTCGCCTACTTGTTCAGGCGGTGGTTAATAGCGATACTGTGTATGTAAGACTTACACAGGAAACCAACATAATAATAATGAAGTTATTTTATTTCGCATCATGAATTTTGTAAACTGCGTGGCCAAAATTAAGCAAAATAATACACAGTACCCCCTGACGATACCTGTACACTTGCGATGCAACGCACAAGACCAGAGGTTGGGAGACCACAGCTGTAAAACCGCATGTAAATCTTTCTCCGTTCTGGCTCCATGGAGCGGAAAGCTTATTCAAGAAAAACCAATGCAAAAAATTAAAATCAGAATAAACAAAATAATAAATGAAACAAGCCTTTGGCGAATCCGCACGCGTTGTGAGTGTTTAAATCAGTGATTCAACATCAATACAGTGTCTACATAATCCTTTACATAAAATGTTGGGACGTTTCTTCACCCTTGTGCCACTGATAAATATTTTAAGTTGTTAGTTTTTTTGAGTATAGTAAACTTTACGTCGCTTTGTAGTCGAACATGCGACCAAGTTTTTTTGCCTGGTTTTAACAGCGTTATTTGTTTTATTACTTTAAATGAAAGCTATAGTGAGAGGCCCAGTGCAACAAAAAATAAGTTTGAAATTGCAATGAAGGTAACACAAACTGAATTTCTTAAAGTTAAACTTTTTATGCGTGAACCTGTATGCGGCTTTTGACTCTTTAAATCTTTGACTGAATAAATACGGCATAGGTTAGGGGTAGAACTCTACCTTGAGAATATTTCAGTGAATCACGACATTAAAGCTTGAATATAAGCTTATTCATTACAGAATTTTAAGCAAATAGCTAGATATGGTGCATAAAAATTCAGAATCTTCAAAAAATTTACCGAAAAGTTATTTTTGTGTTAGCAGGTAACTTGAAATCAAGGTTTAAACTCAATGTGGGTATGTTGCTGTTTTATCACTTTGTATTTTTTGTATGATTTCTTTTGCAGTTGTTATTGGTCATCGTTTTGCTTTCTGCAACTTGGAAATGTTGAATAGCATTGCACGCTCGGGTTTAAAAATTGATTAAGTTGAACTTCACATGCAGAACGTTAAGTATATACAGCTTGCGATACACATGTTAGTGCAACAAAAACCCTTATGCCGCCAGGCACAATTACATCTCAAAAACGGGAAAATGTCGTTTTTTGCATTGTACGCAGCCCTTTGATGTATTTGGTGGATTGGTTAAAAAAGACACCAGAACGTTGTTGTAGCGAATTGTGCTGTATGTTAAAATCCTGTCAATTCAAGTACCCATTAAAACCCGGTGCCCGTCACGTGCGCAATTTTTGTTGACACATATTAACCTGCTGTACATTAGATTGTTATCAAGGTGCAAGATGTCTCAATCACGACAAGAACTTATGCTTCTTGGAGAATGGATTCGTAGACCATTTGAAAATGCTGGACAGAATTGATAACATTGACCCAAATGTTTAAGTACAGAGAGGCATTGAAGCCCCTCCGTACTCAGGGTTAATGATGTTTGTGAAGTGCTTATCACTTAGCCTTGCAGAAATACAAACACAATACTTCATGCGCCAGACGATATACGATACCACTATAAATTCTGGAAAATGCTAATACACCGGGACACAGACAGGAAGCAATCTCACATAAGTCTATGCACAACATGCTAGCGATCATTAACTGCGAAATTTAATATTGTATGGTAATGTATTATTGTATGGTCTGCGATCTGGTTGTGTCCCGATGTTTTAATATTTTCCTTAACTGTCGACAACCTGCGAACTGTAGCTTTTATGCTATGTTTACTCGGTGAAACACAAAACCTAACTATAACTCCAAAAAGACTCCAACACTGTGCAATTAGTAATTACTGGGTTGTATTAAAATTAGTAAGACATTCGAGTACTCACAATAAAAGTTGCAATTTCAATGATGAAGTTCGCGTAATATCCAATGATAGCGTTGAGACAGTACAAATGTTCAATCGTACGGTTCGGAAACTGTCTGGCTTTACAGCCCAAGCAGTCAATTATAACGACTAACTTTCAGGCGTGTTGACCGGGTAAAAATGTCATAAACAAACGTAGATTACATAAAAATCATAAGGCTTTGGTCAGCGGAAAAGTCCGGTGTTACTAAGCTGACCAAGATGAATTTCTCTCACGTGCTAGAGCGGACTTATAAGATTTATAACGCACGAGTATCGTGACTTGGCGAATTAAAGAGTGACGTGCGTTAATGAAAGAATGTTGGTTAAACAAACAAAAGCGATAACATACAATTTTCATTATCTTCTACAAACAAAAAACATGTTGCAGTCAGCGCCTCACATTAACATTGTATCAGCATCCACCAGTTAACGATAAACTCTTATTTGAATTTTTGTCAACATTTTCGTGGAGCATCATAACATAACCCGTTTACCACAACACAGCTACAAATCGACGTTTAAACATTTGCTGCAAAGATACCTCCAAGTTCCACTAGTTTGTTTATATAATCACAACCATTTTATCTTTAAATTCATTTCATTTTTGTAAACGCGGAAGGACAATCATTGTAATCCGCGGTATCAAATCACTTTTTGTCACAAATACTTGGGAGGGGAGAAAAAGAGATTTCTGCGTCAAGGTCGCTGACAGCAGCTTTTATCTTCTGTGGCAGGCGGCTTTCACGGAGCGTTGGGCTGCTAATGTAATCTGTATATTGCATTACTAGGTACAGTAAAGGCGCACACTCGGATGTCATCAGTCACCAGCGAAATATCACTCCCACCACCTCGACTCAATGTTCATATTTTTGATGTTGTATACAATGTATTGTGTATACAGATTTTACATTTCTGACAATACTTACGTGGGCCTGTGTTTACCTGCTGGCTATTCATATCACAGTAAACACACATTGCTCAATTAATTCAATGTCGTGGGTGAGACATCTTGCACCTTGGTAACAATCTAATGTACAGCAGGTTAATGTTTGTCAACAAAAATTGCGCACGTGACGGCACCGGGTTTTTATGGGTGCACGAATTGATAACCTAACGTGATAACCTTGATGGTTTTATCGGTGCCATTCATTTTGTGCATTGTTCATTAGCGTGTGCACATGATTTGATTTGATTTGACTTTAGAAAATAAACAAAATATACAAGACAGAAATCACGTAAACTTAAAATCGTTCCTCAAGTTTATATCATGTGATTTAAGATTTTATGCCCAGCCAAACTTTGAACCATTAACAAAAACCAAATACATCAAAAGGCTGCGTACATTGCAAAAGACGACGTTTTCCCGTTTTTGAGATGTAATTGTCCCTGGCGGCATAAGGGATTTTGTTGCACTATGTGTATCGCAAGCTGTATATACTTAACGTTCTGCATGTGAAGTTCAATTTAATTAATTTTTAAACCCGAGCGTGCAATGCTATACAACATTTATAAGTTGCAGAAAGCAAAACGATGACCAATAACAACTGCATAAGAAATCATACAAAAAATACAAAGTGATTAAAACAGCATCACACCCACATTGAGTTCAAACCTTGATTTCAAGTTACCTGCTAACACAAAAAGTAACTTTTTGGTAGACTTTTTGAAGATTCTGAATTTTTGTGCACCATATCTAGCTATTTGCTTAAAATTCTGCAATGAACAAGCTCTTATTCCAGCTTTTATGTCGTAATTCACTTAAATATTCTCAAGATAGAGTTCTACCCCTAACCTATGTTGTATTTATCAGTCAATGATTTATAGAGTCAAAAGCCGCATATAGGTTCACGCATAAAAAGTTTAACTTTAAGAAATTCAGTTTGTGTTACCTTCATTGCAATTTCAACTTATTTTTTGTTGCACTGGGCCTCTCACTAGCTTTCATTTAAAGTAATAAACAAATAATGCTGTTAAAACCAGGCGAAAAACCTTGGTCGCATGTTCGACTACAAAGCGACGTAAAGTTTACTATACTCAAGAAAACTAACAACTTAAAATATTTATCAGTGGCACAAGGGTTGAGATACACGTCCGTACATTTTATGTAAAGGATTATGTAGTCACTGTATTGATGTTGAATCACTGATTTAAACACTCACAATGCGTGCGGATTCGCCAAAGGCTTGTTTTATTTATTTATTTTGTTTATTCTGATTTTAATTTTTTTCATTGGTTTTTCTTAAATAAGCTTTCAGCTCCATGGAGTCAGAACGGAGAAAGATCCACATGTGATTTTACAGCTGTGGGCTCCCAACCTCTGGTCTTGTGCGTTGCATCGCAAGTGTACAGCTATCGTCAGGGGACACTGTGTATTATTTTGTTCACAAGTTTACAAAAATTTACAAAAATACATGATGTGAAACAAAATACCTTCATTATTATTATGTTGGTTTCCTGTGTTTATAAGTCTTACATACACTGTATCGCTATTAACCACCGCCTGATATTAACAACCTTTTTTAAAGTAGGGGAAAAGACTAGTTGTAAACGATAATGTGCCAAAGCCAACTAATGGGCTGAAATGAAGCATTCAATCGCCTTATATTTCAATTCAAACTTGAAACCAGTGCAGAGAAATATATACCATAACCTCGAGTTTTATCAGTCTTAGCGCACCGTTTCAAAATCCAAAGTAAATTTCAACAAATCAGCACAATGATGACAACATAAATTACTAATGATGCTGCCAGGCATGTTTTATTACTAAATACGGCTCTTTTGGCAATGTTTTTATTATTTCAACCTTTTAGCCACAATGCACCAGCCTTTATCAGAATATGATGAACACATGCACATCCTGATGAAGGCTGCTGCATGGTGGCCGAAACGTTGATATAATAAAATAATTGCCAGAAGAGCTGTATTGCAGCAATGATGACAACATGATAATCCAACACTTTCTATTTGTTTTTCTGACAGCACTTTCTGTGTAGTTGAGAACAATGGTCATAAATCTGCAATAAA
Organism: Ascidia mentula; assembly: GCF_947561715.1. NCBI lineage: Eukaryota > Metazoa > Chordata > Ascidiacea > Phlebobranchia > Ascidiidae > Ascidia > Ascidia mentula. The sequence continues at coordinate 5,713,983 of NC_138574.1, read as the reverse complement.
ACACAATATAACAATACAAACAAAATAAACAACAAAACAAAATATATTTTTTCGCATGTGTAAATTAAGCTAACGATGTTATTCATTGAATTGCATACATTACTGTTTGGGAAATCTTTCCTATAGTTCAGGTTTGTCATAAGCAAACATTTCAAAGTCCGACTTGTAAACTTGGTACAACTTGTTTAAACTTTCGCTGCTCAGATCTTTAAACTCGGGATCAGTGTAGATGTTTGTTTGACTTTTTCCACTTTTGGAATAACCCTTGGGCATTTCGAGACTCCTTGGAGCACCAACAAGGTTAAGAATATACCTATATTGCCACAATTAACGCGGTTAGTCTACTGAGATAAAATCTAAATTACATAAACAAGTTTCCGTTGGAGAATTTTCGTTGTGTAGATTCTTTTATTTTTAGCAACAAACTTTGTCCTTTAGTAAAAAAACTTTGTCTTTTAGAAAAAAATTTACCACATGCTCTTGTGTTAATTTAAATTATTCCTTATATTAAACATATTTTTTACACACGCCTTTTCAATCGCTTACTTTAAGTCTTCCTCGATAGTTTCTATCTTGGCTATGACGTCAAAATCATTTTGACAGGGATGGCAAATCACCCGCACACTATTCCAATGGTTATCCCTCCCGTTAATATTTGTGTTGTTCGCATCGTAAATATAATTAATGAATTCAGTGAATGTTGGAATCTCTCCAGTGGCTGAAAATATAACAGAGGAATTATTAGTTTTCATACCGATGAAATTTCTACATCTTGTTTGCTTAGAAATTTCCGCCAGAAACGATTCGTTACGTAGTGAATCACATTGCTTTGTGAATTATTGAGAAGATTATTAAGACGATTTATACTATTGGCATGTCAACTAAATCAGAAGTGAGCTATTTATAAACTCAGTAGAGATTGTTATTCCGCGATAAAAAAGATTCGTTACGTTACTAGTTTTCCTGACCAAATCAGCAAGAAATAATTCAAATAACGTGGGTATGAAAGTTACTGCTTTTAATGACTAGTTTTTGTCACAAAAATTCATTTTTCAAACTAATTTTTAAACTCATTTTTAAACTTGTATAATTTCATAGGCGTTAACTGGTAAAATCGTGTATGAAGTAAATAATAAGTTACAACAGGACGGTTGAAGTTATCATGCCTTTAAAAGTACTTCAAACTATATAATTGTTTAAATAACATCGAACCTATAATTACCAAGATGAATGCACAAACAAACAAAAACGCTTTTTTGGTAGAATGGTACAAACTCTATTTAATCCGGATTGTTAGTGTTTTTTATGTTTCAGGCAACGCAGCGACAAATTATAAAACACTGAAAAATAATCTTTCTTACCATTTCTTCGATCTTCAGTGCCATATTTTTCACGCATAAGTTTGGCCCTCTTTTTAAATTCAGGTACCTTGGCAATCCATTGCTTGTTAAGTTTGTTTTTGTAAGCTGACAATGCACGTTCAAATGGATGTCTTACTACAATGAAACGAGTGTAGTTTTGCTTTTCCTCAAAATCTGGGAAGCCATTACTTCTGATTGTAAATTTTCGTGCAACAAATTTATGAAGGAGTTGTGTTTGATCGATCACATTTTTCTATAAATGGGTACAGTTTGGTTTAAGTAGGTATTAGTGCAAAAAGGGTTTGACATTAAAAATCATTGAACAGGACAGTGCGGTAGTATTAATATTTGTGCGTTTTAGCTCCTAAAAAAAAGGAATCAAGCAAATTTTATGACTTTTTTATGCAGCAAAAGTCTCACTGGAAATATATTTTCTGTGTTGTTTCCAAATCCATTTAGAGCCAACATAACCCGCTTCATATTTGAACAACCGGTCTTAGGAACTGGACAGTAAACAAGTTTGTATTTCTTTGACGAAATAAATTTAACCAGGTCTTTTCCGGACCCAGTGAGACCTGCATATAAAAGCGTAATCAATTTTGACCAATAAAAATGCGAATATCACTTTACAACAAGTCGTCAACGACTAAAACAACTAGAAAAACAGAATGTCCCAACATTTTCCTTTAGAAACCGATTATTATTTCAGTACTATCTGCACGAAAATCTTTCTTTATCATGCGTTTTGTCCAATGTTTGTTGCAAATGTTTCTTATGTGAAAAATGCTTTTATTCGTAAACCACGATGGCATGATGACTGCTTTCTAAAGTACAGTATTGTTGTTGAGAGTATTGCTCCACAATTTAACTCATAATTATAAACTATAAAAATTGGGGGATATCTGTCTGGAGTTTGGATTGGTAAATTATCCAACTATTGTAAGATTTATTTACTTTTTCATAAAAGAAAGTTATACTACAGTTACAGACCAGTGGCAGACTATAGTTTGAAACAGTAAACAGAATCATATGTAAAATTTTATAATACCTAACTTTTTGCAAGTGTCACGTGCCCTCTTCCGTCTCTCCTCCATTCTATTTTTCATTCGTCTCATAAATTCTCTGTTGTCGTTTTCCAAACTATCCCCAATTTCCTCTTGTTCCGTTAGCATTCCTTTAGTTTCGTACAAGGACGAAATTGACATATCCCTTCCCGTTTTGATCATGTTTATACTTTTTTCGCTACGTAGCTCATAAAGCATTAATGTGGATAGAATGAGACATACAATTAGCACGTGTTGCTTCTTTGCTTTTTCCATTGCCCTCGCAAACAAATATTAATTTATACATACAAATCAGTCTATATAATCTTACATATCATTCCTGAAAATCAATCTTTTGGTTAGTAGCATTTACAAGACTGTATGACGTAGAAAGTAGTTTGTCAATACTTTGTGGCGCATAAAATTTATATACCACCTTACAATAATATGCGAATCATAACACGTCACTTGCAAACGACCTCTCAAAACTTAGCGAAGATTGCTTACCATGTAATCTTTACGGATTATTTTTAACATACATGTCAATTCATAACTAACATGTGGATTTAACTGCTCTTCAACATAACTAATAGTTTCCATTACAACAGCGTCGCATGAGATTAGAAGAAGGCTCTGCATGGGAATCATTTCCCATTCTGTTGCAAGTGACCCTGACGATTTTCACCTTATTTTAGGTTAAAATAAAATAAAAAGGCTCTCCACTACCTCACAACTCGCCCTTCAAATAACTAAAAACCTGAAACCTGAAACGTGCAACGGGTGGAAGCGTTGAGAAAACGCGAGAAGGTTAGGACACAGGAAAAAATAAAAACGCGGTGATGATAAAACACGGGAAAAATAAAATTCCCCATTTCCCGTGTATTTATTTTTTTCCTGTTTCCTAATCGTTTCCTCGTTTTCGTGTGGGACAAATATATTTCGTTTGTGAGTGGAGAATCTTTTTATTTTATTTTAACCTAATTCTTGCTTTGCTTTTTTATAGACACTAATGATGGTTTCAACAAAGCGAAATATATTTGTGTAATTTAACAAGACTAACAGATTTTGGCCTGAAACGAAAGTTTCTTGGATAGTGCTCTGCATGGACATCACATCTTGCACGTAGGAACGAAATCAATACTATAACAACAACAAAAACAATTAAATCTGCATTACCGTTAAGGTAACATTTCAAGTAAAGCCATAATTGTTTTCAATGCGGTTATTTTAAAACAACCAACTCATTTCCGCAACTGAATGTCAACATAACCCGCACCCTTACCTATTCGGTGGCTACTTATGTGGGATATAAAAGTTGATGCATTCCTGCCATTTTTGTGACAATTACACACTTTACATTAACTTTCGAAGAAAACAATACGAATACTAACATTTCAACATCCACTGACATCACATTGCACAATGGCTGTCAAGTCAAGAAGATTTGAATTTGTTTCACTTTTCTCTCACAAAAACGTACCCAAATCTCAGGTTGTATGTATAAATATTTTATAAGAGCTTCCAGCAACCATCGCATACCAATCGCAAACAACGTATACAAACCGTGTGCTGAATTATTGAGACGCATCGCGCTATCATCATCGAGACAATTGACGGGAAGTTACGTATCCTGCAAACTGGTATATGGCCTATATAAAGTGGAGCCAATAATATGAATTGTTTATAAGCTGCAGACAGATGGCCACTGTTTCGACCTAAAAGGTCTAATCAGTGCAGCTGGTGTTACTTTCAGACGACTTTGCTGACCAAACGGCCAAGCAAAGACTTACACTTTGTGGTGACTATACAATCACCGTCATCCGTTGGGCACCAAACTAGGTGCAACCTTACGGAGAAAACAAGGTGGAAACACTGTGGCCAAGCAAATTTCAACCAATAGTTCGGCCAGGCCCCGCAAAGTGAAGCCAATAATATGAATTGTGTAAGCTGCTGCAGACAGATGGCAACTGTTTCGACCTAAAAGGTCTAATCAGTGCAGCTGGTGTTACTTTCAGACGACTTTGTTGACCAAATGGCCAAGCAAAGACTTACACTTTGTGGTGACTATACAATCACCGTCATCCGTTGGGCACCAAACTAGGTGCAACCTTACGGAGAAAACAAGGTGGAAACACTGTGGCCAAGCAAATTTCAACCAATAGTTCGGCCAGGCCCCGCAAAGTGAAACCAATAATATGAATTGTGTAAGCTGCTGCAGACAGATGGCAACTGTTTCGAACTAAAAGGTCTCATCAGTACAACTGGTGTTACTTTCGGACGACTTTGTTGACCAAATGGCCAAGCAAAGACTTACACTTTGTGGTGACTATACAATCACCGTCATCCTTTGATCACCAAACTAGGTGCATCTTACGGAAAAAACAAGGTGGAAACACTATGACCAAGCCGTGTTGCGTGAAACAAAATGTCGCCGATTTCTTCCATACTGGTAGCGGCCACTAACAATGCCATGATATACATAGATTCTATGCGCCTTTTTTCATTTATTACACAAAGTTGTTTCAACATTTTCATAATATGACTCGTGCATAAGTGAAGAAACGGTTTTTCGTTTAAGTGTCTCTTGGTTTTCGTCCCAGATACAACAGAATAACACCAACGTCATATTATGAAAAAGACATCAACGTACGATTCGAAAGTTTTACTCTTGTTTTCCCAGCAAATTTATTTTCATCACTTTTAAACGTTTTTAAAAAATGAGACATCGATAGGACGTTATGCCTATTGGTGACATATGTCGCAACAGCTAAAGGTGCGGTGCATTTGGTCGGATTTCTAACTACAATTTCATAGAAAAGCAAACGATTTTTTTTAACGCTTCCGGTGGTATCGATGTACATTATATCGTGCTTAGTACGATCGTGAAAAATTTCCAAAGATTGTTGGGACCACAGCATTATACTAGGCGACGTGTTATAAAGTGCAGAGTTATTTATTCTTCTCATACGAAATAGAATTTTTTTGCTTGTTTTGAATCGATATAATCGCCTCCACCTCATTACCCGGTGGTACATCGATTTTAATAGCCGCATTTCTTGCTTTTTGCAAAACGGATTTCGATGGTACGCCATCTTAATATTACCAGATACTAAAACGTCTTCATCTAGACCTTTACAATATTCTAATTGTTTTTTAGAAACAACACAGTTTTCTAATCCTTTTTTTTACGTTTTCTAAACGGCCGCCTTGTAGGGAGCACGATTTAGCTGTTGCAACATTGTGTCGTGGTACTCTAGAATAGCTAACATAAAAACAAGCGCAACGTCATGGATTTTAAATCAACGTCAGCCACGCAACCACAAAATTCAAATTTACACCGCAATTTACAATTAAAATATCGCTTTGAAGTGTGTTTCTGGTTCCAGTACTGATCGATAACTATAAAACTGCAATACGGGTTACTGCTTTTTATCCCATATCTTATAATGTCAGGCCAGTCTTTACCTGTGCAGCGTCTGTTGCGAACGGATCCAACGATCAACCTGAAATTGTTTTCAGTCAAAGTAAATGTGGCAGATTTTTCAAAAGAGTTTGGTTCCCAAATTTCGGTTTGACTGATGCTAATATTGCCGGATAAAATGAGCACTGAGCTGTTCTCTTAGATAATTTGCAAACATTGTCGTTCGATGAGGTTTTATCAACATTTCCATCATTCGTTTCGTCATTAAAATGAACATTTTGACAACTGATATTGTCGTGTAGAACAGGAGAAGGGGTATTATTTAATTCTTTGTTTGAGTCTGCCAATGTTATGTTTTCAGTGACAAAATTACGTTGAAGAACAGACGTTAATTATGTTCTCCTTATTTTTCCCCAAATACGTTTCAGTAATTTTATTTTATTCTTTAACTGAAGTTTGGCGAAATTTGTGTTGTAAAGGGATTTAATCAACAAACACCAATCGGTGTGTTTCGATGAGTCAAAACTGGGAAATGTTGATAAAACCTCAGTTATTTTCCGATTTGTTCATTGGGTATGCTACTACCTCCCTTTTGCAAAGGGACATTACAAGCTGTTGCGCTGTCAACGGATGCGTTACAAGACATTTCTTTTATAATTTTATCAGGTGTAATACAGGACGTTTCTTCTTCAGTTTTAACAGGCGCATGAGAAAACGTTTCTTCCTTAATTTTAACGGGGGTATCAGAAGCGGATGCGTCAAGTGACCAATCACAAAATGCGTTTCCCGTAGAAACATAACATCCTTGCCTTCAACAAAACTGCTTGATGAAGCACAAAGGTTGTCAACATTAGCAAGGGCTTCGGTTATTTTTACAATGTTCTTTTCCCAAAAGCGTTTTGGTCGCTTCACTTGTTGATTAATTTTCGGTTAAAATATTTTACCTTTAAAGTAGGTTTTTGCCAATTGCCTCAATGCGGAAACAGAATGGGGATCGAACAAAATATATTTGCTTAAAGCTTCAACAAACAGTTTTGTTGTTATTTCACCTGTAGCACATCGTGGTATGTCGCGACAAGTGCTTTGGACTGTTCTCTGTACGTTGCTGCTTGTGTTTTCTGTCCCGTGGAGCCTTTACAGCAGTGAGTATAGTTATCGGTATTAAGTTGTTATTTTTTTTATTTTATCTTACCTACAAAACACTTGGATTTTGCTTTCGGTGAAGGTTTTTGTGGTGCTGTTGGCTGAGTGTTGCGTGGTGCTGGTGGGAGAGTAGTGACCTTTCCACGTCGTGGCCGGCATCTGTTGTTGGGTGGTAGTGTTTGTGACGGTGCTTGACATTTTCTAAATCGACCGAATTTAGCCTTTGTAGCTCCTCCCTCTTCGATGTTTCTCTGACGTTTTTGCGTTGCAGAAATGCGGAGTGATCTTGTTTCCGCAGTCCCTCCTCGCATGCGAGTATATGGGATCGTTTTTGGTCCCTGTGTGCAACCGTATGTAATTTTCGCGATATTACACACGTTTGTAGGCGACACCATCACACACAAGGCAAGATGTCTTAACTGGGCGGAATTCTTTATAATTTCTGCAAATTTATTTATTTTGTTTATTCTGATTTTAATTTTTTTCATTGGTTTTTCTTAAATAAGCTTTCCGCTTCATGGAGCAAAACCAGAGAAAGATCCACATGCGGTTTTACAGCTGTGGACTCCCAACCTCTGGTCTTATGCGTTGCATCGAAAGTGTACAGCTATGGTCAGGGGGCACTGTGTATTATTTTGTTTAATTTTGACCACGCAGTGCACAAAAATACATGATGTGAAACAAAATAACATCATTATTATTACGTTGGTGCAGTCTTACATACACTGTATCGCTATTAACCACCGCCTGAATAGTAGGCGAAAACACCAGTCGTAAACGATAATATGCCAAAGCGATTTAATGGGCTGAAATGAAGCATATATTTCAAATCAAACTTGAAACCAGTACAGAGAAAGATATAACATAACCTCGAGTTTTCTCAGTTTCAGCGCACCGTTTCGAAATCCGAAGTAAAGTTCAACAAATCAGCAAACTGATGACAACATAAATTACTACTGATGCTGCCAAGCATGTTTTGTTGCTGCAATACGGCTCTTCTGCCAATGATTTTAATATATCAACCTTTTAGCCACAATGCAGCAGCCTTTATCAGAATATGATGAACACATGCACATCCTAATGAAGGCTGCTGCATGGTGGCCGAAACGTTGATATAATAAAATTATTGCCAGAAGAGCCGTATTGCAGCAATGATGACAGCATGATAATACAACACTTTCTATTTGTTTTTCTGACAGCACTTTCTGTGTAGTTCAGAACAAAGGCCATAACTCTGCAAAAAAACACAATATAACAATACATCCAAAACAAACAACAAAACAAAATATGTTTTCGCTTGTCAAATTAGGCTAATGATGTTAATCATTGAATTGCATACATTACTGTTTGGGGGATCTATCCTATGGTTCAGATTTGTCATAAGCAAACATTTCAAAGTCCCACTTATAAACTTGGTACAACTTGTTTAAACTTTCGCTGCCCAGATCTTTAAACTCGGGATCCGTGTAGATATTTGTTTCACTTTTTCCACTTGTAGAATAACCCTTGGGCATTCGGAGACTTCTTGGAGCACCAACAAGGTTTAGAATATACCTATAGTGCCACAATTAACGCGGTTAAGTCTTCTGAAATAAACTTTAAATTACATAAACAAGTTTCCGTTGGTGAATATTCGTTGTGTAGATTCTTTATTTTTAGTAACAAACTTTGTCTTTTAGTAAAAAATTTACCACATGCTCTTGTGTTAATTTAAATTATTCCATTTTTGAACATATTTTTCACACACGCCTTTATCAAACGCTTACTTTAAGTCTTCCTCAATAGTTTCTATCTTGGCTATGACGTCAAAATCATTTTGACAGGGATGGCAAACCACCCGCACACTATTCCAATGGTTATCCCTCCAGTTAATATGTGTATTGTTTGCATCGTAAATATAATCAATGAATTCAGTGAATCTTGGAATCTCTCCAGTAGCTGAAAATATAACAGAGGAACAATTAGTTTTAATACGGATGAAATTTCTATATAATTGTTGCTAAAAAATTTCCACCAGAAACGATTCGTTACGTAGTGAATCACATTGCTTTGTAAATTAATCAGAAGATTATTGAGACGTTTTCCTATAGGAATGTAAACTAAATCAGAAGTGTGCTATTTACAAACTCAGTAGAGATTGTTATTCCGCGATAAAAAAGATTCGTTACATTACTAGTTTTCCTGACCAAATCAGCAAGAAATAATTCAAATAACGTGGGTATGAAAGTTACTGCTTTTAATGACTAGTTTTTGTCACAAAAATGCATTTTTTCAACTCATTTTTAAACTTGTATAATTGCATAGGCGTTAACTGGTAAAATCGTGTATGAAGTAAATAATAAGTTACAACAGGACGGATGAAGTTATCATGGTTCTAAAATTACTTCAAACTGTATAATTGTTTAAATAACATCGAACCTATAATTACCAAGATGAATGCACAAACAAACAAAAACGCTTTTATGGTAGAATGGTACAAACTCTATTTAATCCGGATTGTTAGCGTTTTTTTGTTTCAGGCAACGCAGCGACAAATTATAAAACACTGAAAAATAATCATTCTTACCATTTCTTCGATCTTCAGTGCCATATTTTTCACGCATAAATTTGGCCCTCTTTTTAAATTCAGGTACCTTGGCATTCCATTGCTTGGTAAGTTTGTTTTTGTAAGCTGACAATGCACGTTCAAATGGATGTCTCACTACAATGAAACGAGTGTAGTTTTTCTTTTCCACAAATTCTGGGAATCCATTACTTATGATTGCAAATTTTCGTGCAACAAATTTATGAAGGAGTTGTGTTTGATCGATCACATTTTTCTATAAATGGGTACAGTTTGGTTTAAGGAGGTATTAGTGCAAAAAGGGTTTGACATTAAAAATCATTGAACAGGACAGTGCGGTAATATTAATATTTGTGCGTTTTAGCTCCTAAAAAAAAGGAATCAAGCAAATTTTATGACTTTTTTATGCAGCAAAAGTCTCACTGGAAATATATTTTCTGTGTTGTTTCCAAATCCATTTAGACCCAACATAACCCGCTTCATGTTTGAACAACCGGTCTTAGGAACTGGACAGTAAACAAGTTTGTATTTCTTTGACGAAATAAATTTAACCACGTCTTTTCCGGACCCAGTGAGACCTGCATATAAAAGCGTAATCAATTTTGACCAATAAAAATGCGAATATCACTTTACAACAAGTCGTCAACGACTGAAACAACTAGAAAAACAGAATGTCCTGACATTTTCCTTTAGAAACCGATTATTATTTCAGTACTATCTGCACGAAAGTCTTTCTTTGTTAGGCGTTTTGTCCAATGTTTGTTACAAAGGTTTCTTATGTGAAAAATGCTTTTATTCGTAAACCACGAAGACATGATGACTGCTTTTTGAAGTACAGTATTGTTGTTCAGAGTATTGCTCCACAATTTAACTCATAATTATAAACGATAAAAATTGGGGAATATTTGTCTGGAGTTTGGATTGGTAAATTATCCAACTATTGTAAGATTTATTTATTTTTCCATAAAAGAAAGTTATACTACAGTTACAGACCAGTGGCAGACTGTAGTTTACAACAGTAAACAGAACCGTATGTAAAATTTTATAATACCTAACTTTTTGCAAGTGTCACGTGCCCTCTTCCGTCTCTCCTCCATTCTATTTTTCATTCGTCTCATAAATTCTCTGTTGTCGTTTTCCAAACTATCCCCAATTTCCTCTTGTTCCGTTAGCATTCCTTTAGTTTTGTACAAGGACGAAATTGACATATCCCTTCCCGTTTTGATCATGTTTATACTTTTTACGCTACGTAGCTCATAAAGTAACATTAATGTGGATAGAATGAGACATACAATTAGCACGTGTTGCTTCTTCACTTTTTCCATTGCCCTCGCAAACAAATATCAATTTATACATACAAATCAGTCTATATAATCTTACATATCATTCCTGAAAATTAATATTTTTGTTAGTTGCTTTACAAGACTGTATGACGTAGAAAGTAGTTTGTCAATACTTTGTAGCGCATAAAATTTATATATACCACCTTACAATAATATGCGAATCATAACACATCACTTGCAAACGACCTCTCAAAACTTAGCGAGGAGTGCTTACCATGTAATCTTTACGGATTATTTTTACCATACATGTCAATTCATAACTAGCAGACGGAATTAACTTGCTCTTCAATATAACTAATAGTTTCCATTAGAACAGCGTCGCATGAGATTAGAAGAATGCTCTGCATGGATGCTTGTTGATTCTGGGAATCATTTCCCATTCTGTTGCAAGTGGCCTTGACGATTTCCACCTTATTTTAGGTTAAAATAAAATAAAAAGTCTCTCTACTATACCTCACAACTCGCCCTTCACATAACTAAAAACCTGAAACGTGCAACGGGTGGAAGCGTTGAGAAAACGCGAGAAGGTTAGGACACAGGAAAAATAAAAACGCGGTGATGATAAAACACGGAAAAGATCAAATTCCCCATTTCCCGTGTATTTGTTTTTTTCCTGTTTCCTAATCTTTTCCGTGTTTTCGTGTTGTGACAAATATATTACCTTTGTGAGTGGAGAATCTTTTTGTTTTCTTTTAACCTAATTCTTGCTTTGCTTTTTTTTGACACTAATGATGCTTTTCACAAAGCGAAATATATTTGTCTAATTCAACAAGATTAACAGATTTTAGCCTGAAACGAAAATTTCTTAGATAATGCTCTGCATGGATATCACATCTTGCACGTAGGAACGGAATCAATACTATAACAACAACAAAAACAATGAAATCTGCATTACCGTTAAGGTAACATTTCAAGTAAATCCACAATTGTTATTTGTTGTAATTCAATTGTAACCAAAATAAGCCGTTTATATTCGCGCATTCGGTGGACTATTTTCAATGCGGTTATATCAGAACAACCAACTCACTTCCGCAACTGAATGTCAACATAACCCGCACCCTTACCTATTCGGTGGCTACTTATGTGGGATATAAAAGTTGATGCATTCCTGCCATTTTGATGACAATTACACACTTTACCTTACTTTTCGAAGAAAGCAATACGAATACCAACATTTCAACATCCACTGACATCACATTGCACAATGTCTGTCAAGTCAAGAAGATTTGAATTTTTTTCACTTTTCTCTCACAAAGCGTTACTCAAATCTCGGTTGTATGTATAAATATTTTATAACAGCTTCCAGCAACCATCGCATACCAATCGCAAACAATGTATACAAACCGTGTGCTAAATTATTGAGACGCATCGCGCTATCATCATCGAGACAATAGACAGGAAAAAGACAATTGACAATTGACAATTGACAATAGATATTTATATTTAACGATGTTTTCCGCAAGCTTCCAGCAACCATCGCATACCAATCGCAAACAATGTATACAAACCGTGTGCTGAGTTATTGAGACTCATCGCGCTATCATCATCGAGACAATTGACGGGGGAGTTACGTATCCTGCAAACTGGTACCCCTCTGTTGGAATTTACTATACCATGAAACATCGGCAACCAAAAATAAGCGAGATGAAGGTTTTTGCAACAGACTTTCATCACTTCAAAGCAACTGAATGCAATCGTTACTTTGTCCCTCCCATACTTCAGGACAGTAAAATTGCAATTCGTGGTGAATCACAAAAACACAAACCGTCCAGCAACCTGTTTACTGTCAGGACTACTCTTGATTTGGCATTTTTTTTTAAAAAAGACTGACTTTTATATTAAAAAATGCACACTAGCTTTCGCGAGTACCTCTGGCTTCATCAGGTGTAAATAAACACAATGCGATACAACAAGCAAGCGCAAGACGGTCAAAGAAAAAAGGCACTGTGGAATATAAGCTGTCGTTAGTTGGCGTCGTCGTGTTGTTATAGCATACCCTTACAGCATACATTTTGTTTAGTGCTATTTAGAAAATGTTGTCTTTGTTGATGGCCTTTGATTTACTTAGCTTGTTTTGCAGCTTAATCGTTTATAAATGGCTTTACTGTGAAATTATTTGTTGGTAAAGTTGACCTCAAAAGTTCCATGACAAAATGATTCTGAAAAGCAGGACAAGGAACCTACAGAAAGTAAAAGTAATTTAACTTCAATATTGTATATATTGCTATTTTTCATGTACAGTTACGTTGGTTCCAACAATTATCAAAGACATTAAAATGTTTTTAAATCTTACACCCAAACCTGATTTTCAGATATCCTATTTTCTCAGCGGTACTTCGTCTGGGGATGTGGAAAAACAAACGCCCACAGGACAAATGAATAATAGGTGCTGGTTTTGTCTGGATACTATAATAATGAACTTGTAGCGGATTGTTTTAATCAACTATAGGGTGGTAAGTTATAATTGTAGTGTATAAAAAATCTCTTTTCCAGATAATACTTGCTATGCGCATGACATTTAATGTCGCGGTACATGTCACGGCTTGTTAAATGCACTTTAAAATTAAATTTCCATTTTTTGCGAATAGCAAATTTGATTGTGACAAAAATGTTTCATTACCAAAGCATTGCCGAAAAACTACATTCTGCATCCAAGAAATCGAAGGAAGTGGGTTGTTTTTTTGAACATGCACCGAGAAGGCAATGCGGAGAGAAAAGGCAATGCGGCGACTTTTAAAAGGTATCTTTTGTGTAAATTTTGAAACTGTGTCTCAGTGTGTAACACTGTTGTATAAAACTATAATTATATTGATTGGTGATATTCTTGCTTTGTTTTTGCAGTACCCCAATTCCAGCAGCGGATTATATAACACCGGCACAGCCTTCATATTGACGGATATAGCATAGTATTGTTGTGCTGGGATTTATTTTATTAAATCACTTTATGTTGACAAACTGCAGGTGTAGTTTGTTATGCTGGCGTTGATAAGATAGAACAAAAATTATTAATTAAAAATTTATTAATTATGTTAAGGTATATCTGGTGTTGAAAGGAACGTTTCAAAATAGTCAGATGGTTGGAAGATTAGACGCTAATTGCAACGTTAGCCCAACGTTCCGAAACTATGCCTAAACAACGTGACACTAGTCAATGTTTTTGCGTTGAAGAAACATTCGCGTAAACGTTTTAGAGACGAATCCTGTGACGTAAAATGCAACGTAAAACAAATGTCCATTCGCAATGTAAGCAGCTACGTCACTAAAACGTCGTTTAAAGTCGACATTTCTACGTAAACATAACATTGTTACGAATGTCAAGCCAACGTTGGTTTGAACGTTACTGTAGAGAACGTTATTTCTACGTATGTGGTTGACGTTTTCAAAAACGTTTTCAAGACGTAGTTTCGAGTCGACAGATTTACGTATAAGTAATGTTACAACGAATGTCTAGGAAACATTGATTTTGAACGTTGCTGTAAAGAACGTTTTTGACTATCTAATAAAAGTTGGTACGTCGTAGCAATTTGACCTCATAGCACCAACTTAACTCAATTGGTTATTACAAATTCGTAGCAGTACTGTTTCATACAATCGCATGTATAAGCAAAGTGGAGCCAATAATATGATTTGTGTAAGCTGGCACGGGCCCTAACGGCGCTATTGGTTGAGCTTTGCTTGACCATAGTGTTTCCACCTTGTTTTCTCCGTAAGTTGCACCTAGTTTGGTGCCCAACAGATGACGGTGATTGTTTAGTCACCACAAAGTGGAAGTCTTTGCTTGGCCGTTTGGTCAGCAAAGTCGTTTGATAGTCACACCAGCTGCACTGTTGAGACCTTTTAGGTCCAAACAGTGGCCATCTGTCTGCAGCTCATACACAATATAAAAAAAAAAATGGAAAAAAAAGATTATCTCAACAACAAAAAATTCATATTGGGAAATGTCCGCACTCCTCATATTCTTAGGTTGAATTAACAACTTCAAAAGGCAAAAACAGTTGCTCGCAAAGATTTTTTTGTGAAAAGCATTTCCTAGAAAAGAGTTAGTCTTGAGATATGAATTGTTTGTTTCGCGGAACAACGCGTTTTTTCCCTTTCTTTTCCTATTATTTGTCGAAATGTTTCCTTTGCTTGTGAGATTGATAGATCTAAGGCTTTTACAATATGTCGTCTGCAATGCATGAACAGTTTAGTTTTTGATCTGGACAGTGCGAACACTCTTTGTCCACTTTTACTGTCCTATTGTCCCGCCAGTTAAATTTGGTATGATTTTTTCCCGAATGTTTGCTCACTGCTGTATTGGAACCTCGTTTAAAGTATACGTAAAAACACGACTTTGACTTAAAAAGTCTTATCAGTGCAGCTGGTGTGACTGTCAAACAACTTTGCTGACCATACGGCCAAGCAAAAACTTCCACTTTGAGGTGATTGTACAATCACCGCCATCAAGCACAATATAGGTGCAACGTTACGTAGAAAACAAGGTGGAAACACATGGCCAAGCAAAAGGTAAAACTTAATCGGAATTGCTCTTCTGGCACTTAGTTTCTAAAGTGTTTATTTGAAACCAACGTTTCGTCTGCCATCCGGCGAGACTTCTTCAGGGTTTTACCAACAGGTGTTTGGTCCTGCGATGGATTCTCCCATCCCTGTGGTGGTGGCGAATATTGTAATGGAAACAATTGAGGATAAGGCACTCACCACTTTAGCGCATCCTCCCCGTTACTGGAAGCGTTATGTCGACGACACCTTCGCCATCGTTGATGAAGCACAGCTCCAGTTGTTCCTTAACCACTTTAACCATGTGGAAGATTGAATCAAATTTACTTTAGAAAAGGAAAGTGGTGGTGCACTACCGTTTTTAGATGCAGAGGTTATCCGTGATGAGAATCGTTTGATCAGCACTCGTGTGTATCGCAAGCCGACGCACACCAATCGGTACCTATCGTTTAAGTCGGCACATCCGATACAGCACAAGACAGCGGTAGTGCGGTCGCTGATGGATAGAGCCGAGGCTCTGGTTTCCCGAGAAGAAGACCGTGATAAAGAGGTGAAGTTCATAAAGAATGCACTGCGGAAAAATCTGTATCCGTCATGGATGTTTAGAAGAAAGCCTGCGGTCAAGCCACAAGAAACAGCGCTAACTACCGGTACGATCTTTTTGCCATATGTTCCGGTTTTAACAGACATGCTAAGGCGTATGATGTTGGACTATGGTATTGCGGTCTACACTAAGCCACACAGAAAACTGGGCAGGATGTTGTCTCACCCTATCGAGAAGGGTACGGCCCAACCAAAAGGCGTCGTCTATTACATTCCGTGCAAGGACTGCGGTGGATCGTACATCGATGAAACCGGGAGAGCGTTGCAGACGCGGTTGAAAGAGCATCGCCGCGACGTTGCAGTGAAGAACAGCCAGAGGACAGCACTGGCGAAACACGATGCCACACTCGGCCACCAAGTTAACTTTGATGAGGTGCAAATCCTAGAGGTGGGAGACGATCAAACAAAACGTCCGTTCCTGGAGACGCTCCACATCCACAAAAACGACCATTGTGTAAACGATAAGGAGCAATGTGTGTATTTTCCAGCTGTATACAACAACTTGTTGTAAATGTTACGCCCCGCTACACACCTGGTTCACGTGACGATGCAAGCGGTGCCAATGTTATCTATTCCCTTTTCCTTGTGTTTTTCCTGCGTTTTTAGTGTTTTATGCGCGTGATGCTTCACTGTTGACATAACCCTGAAGAAGTCTCGCCGGATGGCAGACGAAACGTTGGTTTCAAATAAATACTTTAGAAACTAAGTGCCAGAAGAGCAATTCCGATAAATTAGCAACAAAAATAGCAGTATAAAAGATAAAACAGTGGCCATCTGTATTCAGCTTACACAATTCATATTATTGGCTCAACTTCGTTTATCGAAATATAATTGTCTAACTTAACAAGACTGACAGATTTCAGCCTGAAACTAAAGTTTCGGAGATTGAGATATCAGTAAACAACCTATCTTAAAACAAGCATCATTTAATTTTGCAGACAAACAGGATGTATAAATTTTGCCAACAAAAAAACGTCCTTTGATTACCAGGAAAAGATTGCCACAAACAAATGAAGCTTTGCACATGGCGTCGGTCGCAGCAATGAAACGGAAAACAACAGTAGAAAAAAGTCAACACAGCGATATATCTATACATATCATGATACGGTGCGCGATAGACAGCCTGCCATCAGGGGACTGCAACGTTCTTATAATTACCAAGCAAAATTATAAAGTAAATCCTGTTTTCATGTGAACGGTTACATGTTAGTTCATGTGACATCGTGCGTTGCAGTTGGTCATTGTAGTCTACTACTATCGCTTGACAAGTGCACGGTTTGCCTGCCTCGGTCCACCGTCAGGACCGGCGTAGGCTATTCTATTCTATACTCTATCGGTTGCCACGTAAACTGCTTATGTTAAAAGGATTGAAGTTAACATTGTGTCTTCATACTGCACTTAAGAATAAAATTGTATATGCAAATTGGAAGATTGATTAGTACGAAACCAGAAGAAAGGGGATTGTCAAATTCTAGCCTCAAGGCTCAAGGAACATCTCTAAAGTGAACTCGTATTTGCGGCATACGTTGCAATACCTTGGTTTAAACTGATCCAAATTATTTTGTTGTTCTGCATACACAATGATTTTTTTCATTTATTTTTTCTTGTTCCAGTTAACTATCAACAATAGCTGACATAAAATGAATAAAGTTTGTCTTGTCGTTATGCTTGCTTGCTTGATGCTCTTCAGCATCGATTTAACCAAAGGGTGGACAAGACGACGCAGAGGAGATCAGAGACTAGAGTCTAATGGTAAGAAAGTAATTTCTACTTCATAAAGTTCCACAATATTACAAGATTAAAGTTTATCTATATTTGTGGTAACGAGGTAGTAAAAAGTTGAAAGCGTTAAAGTACGATCTGCTGAAGCCTTCATTAGTTGGTCTCTACTCGATTCCACCGCTTCGTAAACAAAAACACTTGGCAAGTACCAAAGCAACTAATGCCACAAAGCGACAGTTTTTATTTCATTCGTTTATGTACAATAAGCAATTTACACAAAAAGAAAAGACGCACGCTTCGGCGAACACAGTTTTTAGCAAAAGCAATGAGATTGCAACAACTTTATGTATACATTCTTCTGTTCCCATCCAGATAATATCATTTTGCAATTTTTTGGTTGGATTTTTTTTAGAATTGATGTTACTGGAGGAGGTGGCGGACATGAATGAAGATGAGAGAAACAATTTGCGAAAACATGAAATCATGTTAGCAATGTATGGTAAAACTTTTTTCGAAATGTTAGTCTAAAATAATGATAAAATTAATTTTGCATTTGCCTAAAAGTGTAAATTAGAATACTTTAGCATCGCTTTGTTCTGCAGATAAACATCATTACTCGAGAATTTAACCATAAGAACGGGACTCAAAAAATTATCCGGAACAATAAAATATATTTTAAACATATATACTGTGCTTGATGTATGTATAGAGATTTTTCTGGAATATGAATTCTAGGTAGACAACGATTTAACAGTTTTCATCAGTAATATTCCTAGAGCCCAAAGGCGTAAAAGACGATCAGTGCAAGAATAAGATCTTTATTACAGAAATATTAATTTCGGCTATTGGCATTTTCAGTTTCTGTCTAAAACAGAATGGCAATAACAAATTAAAAACCACAACAAAAACAAAAAAACCTCAACAGTGGAAGTCCACTTTCGGGACTTCCAAGACAAAAAAACTAAAGCGATTAAAACGATAAAAACTGTTTTCTGCGACAAGCCGCTGTGGTAACAAGAGAAACGACGAGAGAATGCACTAAAGGTGTTGTGGGGGGAGAAAGGGCAGTGACGTAGAACTGCGATAAGGCGATAACGCACACAGAATACAAAAAAACAGTGACGGAAATGAAGACGGAATGTATATCGCAGTCTTTAATAAACAGTAAATATCAGAATTTTTCTACGAGCTTCCCATCCATTTGTTGCATTACCTGATGATAAGTTTAGCGAATATGTTTGGAGCAAACTTCAGAAGCACTTGGATGATATATTAATGGTAATATTAAGTCTTAAATGCGTGTCGTGCCTGGAGAGTTGACGCTTCTTTTATGATAATTGGGCGCCAAACTTTGGACTGGCTTAACAGGCAACCATTTGAAATCAGCTGTTTTCGCACTGAAGAACATTATGCAGTGAAACCCACCAAATGGCCAAGCAAAGACTTACACTTTGTGGTGACTATACAATCACCGTCATCCTTTGGGCACCAAACAAGGTGCGACCTTACGGAGAAAACAAGGTGGATAATTTGGAAATTCTCTCGCCGAGAGGATAGAAGACCAACATTTGAAGTTGAGGGACTTACAACCCACGAGATAACAAATGCGACACTGAGCATTTTTCGACTTGTGCAACGAAAGTCATTTCCGGAGGATGTAAGATGTTTGTTGAACTATGAGAGTTTTGCAGAAGCTTTGCACCATACTACTACACTCAATTACAAATCTAATTAGTGTCCTCCCAACCCGTGTCGCGTTAAGGATGTACTGTATGTTGGAGGACGACTGCAACGAGCGAATTTGGACCAAGAACTTATGCATCAAATCATCATGTCGTATCGGCACCATGTCACCGAATTGCTAGTCATGCAGTGCCACATTAGAGAAGGACATTGTGGGGTGCTACATGTTCTTTCTTCTCTAAGGCTCAAGTACTGGATAATTAAAGGACATTCCGCGGTGAAAAGTGTTTTGCGGAAATGCCTTTTGTCGAGGATTCCATCAAGTTTACGTTGGAAGAGGAGAGTGGTGGCAAAATACCCTTCTTGGATGTAGAAGTTTACCGGGACAAGGATGGAGTTATCAATACTCGTGTTCATCGAAAACCAACTCACACACCCGATAGAACATAAAAGGGCGGTTGTAAGATCGCTTATGGATAGAGCCAAGGCCCACATTTCAAGGCTAGAATACCAAGCAAAAGAGATTAGTGTCGTAAAAAATGCGCTGCGAACAAACCAATTGCCTGGATGTTAAGCGCGAGAACGGCATTAACCCAGAAGCATGAAACGCCCACTAGCGGAAAACTTGTAATTCCCTACGTCCCTGGCCTTACCGAGACATTGCGAAGATTGATGTCGGATTACGGCATAAAAGTTTACACGAAGCCTCATACAACGCTTGGCAATCTAATTTGACGACCCATTGCTACGGAGGCTTTCGAGCCAAAGGGGGTGGTCTATTCAATACCATGCAAGGATTGCAGTGGTGTATACATCGGCGAAACCGGGAGGGCCTTCAAGACGCGACTGAAAGAGCATCGCCGTGATGTCGCATCGAAAGATGCCAGCAAGACTGCGTTGGCCAATCATGCGATGACATTGCGACATAAAGTTGACTTTGATAGAGCCCAAGTCCTGGAAATGGAGCTGGACCACGCCAAGCGGCTATTTCTTGAGTCGTTGCACATCCACAAAAATAGTGGTTGCGTCAATAACAAAGAACATTGTGTTTTCTTTCCGGCAGTTTACAATAATTTGTTGTAATTGTTGTGTCTTCTGCAATGTTGGGGCCTCTGCCTCTAGCACGTAAGTTGACAAGCGGTGTCAACGTTCCCCCTTTTTTCTTTTTCTTTTGTGCCCTTGTGTGTTTCAATGTGATTCAATTGTTGCGTTACCTGATGAAGTCTCGCAGCATGGCAGACGAAACGTCGTAAAATACAGTACGTTTATGCCAGAAGAGCACTACATTTCTAATTCCGAAACTTAAGTTGCAGGCTGAAGTCTGTCAGTCTTGTTAAATTAGACAATTATATTTCGATAAACAAAGTTGAGCCAATAATATCAATTTTGTATGCTGAATACAAATGGCGACTGTTTCAACTTTTGCTTGGCCATATGTTTCCACCTTATTTTCTACGTAACGTTGCACCTAGATTGGTGCCCAATGGCGGTGATTGCACAATCACCTCAAAGTGAAAGTCTTTGCTTGGTCGTTTGGTCAGCAAAGTCGTTTGACAGTCACACCAGCTACACTGATGAGACTTTTAGGTCGAAACAGTGGCTATCTGTCTGCAGCTTACACAATTCATATTATTGGCTCGGCTTTGTTTATCTTATGATTATTGTTACACGGGGCCCGACGGCACTATTGGAAAAATACAAGATGGAAACACTATGGCCAATCAAATCTCAACCAATAGTGCCGTCAGGCCCGGGGAAGTTACGTATCAGACAAACTGGTATATGGGCCACCATATACCAGTTTGCAGGATACGTAACTTCCTTCTCAATTGTCTCAATAACTCAGCACACGGTTTGTATACATTGTTTGCGATTGGTATGCGATGGTAGCTGGAAGCTTGTGGAAAATATTTATGCATACAACCGAGATTTGAGTAACGTTTTTGTGAGAGAAAAGTGAAACAAATTCAAATCTTCTTGACTTGACAGCCATTGTGCAATGTGATGTCAGTGGATGTTGAAATGTTGGTGTTCGTATAGCTTTCTTCGAAAAGTAAGGTAAAGTGTGTATTTGTCACAAAAATGGCAGGAATGCATCAACTTTTATATCCCATATAAGTAGCCACCGAATAGGTAAGGGTGCGGGTTATGTTGACATTCAGTTGAGGAAGTGAGTTGGTTGTTCTGTTATAACCGCCCACCGGATGCGCAAATATAAACGGTTTATTTTGGTTACAATTGAATTACAACAAATAACAATTGTGGCTTTACTTGAAATTGTAAATAACTCTAAGGGTCTCAGAGATATTTAACGGTGTCTCGATGGCCTGAGCGGTTATTGAGTCTCTTTGATGGTTAAACCTGCTTCTGCCCCGTTCTATAAAGCACCCAGAACCAAGATCTCTTCCCGAATAATTGTATTCATTTCTGTTATCATCTTCATTACGACGGTACATAACAACTTTCAATACAACGTTGTTAGGATGCCAGCAAATAGAATGGCGAAGACTAGACTTGACTTGACTGAATTTACGGGTAAAAACTGGGCTCTTTAACGCTCTCCATTATGAGAGCTGATTGGTCAATAATGTCACGTGATATCATGAGGCGCTTGAAGTAATATAATACAAGGGTGTGATGTGACATAAGCATAGGAGAACATTTTATGTGGTAAACAGGATGTTGAATGAATCACTTTACTCGAGAATATTTGATGGCTAAATCATTTGGGTCACATTATGGGATTATGCAGTACATGTGCAAAGCTGCACGCAAAAACATTACGCAATACAAGCACTGGTTGCTGTGACGTATGTTACAAAATGTTACTTTAACGGTAATATAAATTTAATTGTTTTTGTTGTTGTTATAGTATTGATTCCGTTCCTACGTGCAAGATGTGATGTCCATGTATAACACTATCTAAGAAACTTTCATTCCAGGCTAAAATCTGTCAGTCTTGTTGAATTAGACAAATATATTTCGCTTTGTTAAAAGCATCATCAGTGTCTATAAAAAAGCAAAGCAAGAATTATGTTAAAATAAAATAAATAGATTCTTCACTCACAAAAGAAATATATTTGTCACAACACGAAAACGCTGAAAAGATAAGGAAACAGGAAAAAAATAAATACACGGGAAATAGGGAATTTTATTTTTTCTGTGTCCTAACATTCTCGTGTTTTATCATCACCGCGTTTTTATTTTTTCCTGCGTCCTAACCTTCTCGCGTTTTCTCAACGCTTCCACCCGTTGCACGTTTCAGGTTTTTAGTTATGTGAAGGGCGAGTTGTGAGGTAGTGCAGAGTCATTTTATTTTATTTTAACCTAAAATAAGGTGGAAATCGTCAAGGCCACTTGCAACAGAATGGGAATTGATTCCCAGATTCAATTCACAAGCATCCATGCAGAGCATTCTTCTAATCTTATGCGACGCTGTTCTAATGGAAACTATTAGTTATATGGAAGAGCAAGTTTAATCCGCCAGCTAATTACGAATTGACACGTATGTTAAAAATAATCCGTAAAGATTGCATGCTAAGCACTCTTCGCTAAGTTTTGAGAGGTCGTTTGCAAGTGATGTGTTATGATTCGCATATTATTGTAAGGTGGTGTATAAATTTTATGCGCTACACAAAGTATTGACATACAACCTTCTACGTCAACTAACTAAAAGATTGATTTTCAGGAATGATATGTAAGATTATAAGACTGATTTGTTTGTATAAAATGATATTTGTTTGCAAGGGCAATGAAAAAAGTGAAGAAGCAACACGTGCTAATTGCATGTCTCATTCTATCCGCATCAATGCTGCTTTATGAGCTACATAGCGTACAAAGCATAAAAATGATCAAAACGGGAAGGGATATGTCAATTTCACCCTTGTACAAAACTAAAGGAATGCTAACGGAACAAGAGGAAATTGAAGATAGTTTGGAAAACGACAACAGAGAATTTATGACACGAATGAAAAATAGAATGGAGGAGAGACGGAAGAGGGCACGTGACACTTGCAAAAAGTTAGGTATAATAAAATGTTTGTTTACTGTTGTAAACTATAGTCAGCGACTGGTCTGTAACTGTAGTATAACTTTCTTTTATGGAAAAATAAATAAATCTTACAATAGTTGGATAATTTTTAATCCAAACTCCAGACAAATATGCCCCAATTTTTATGGTTTGGAATTATGAGTTAAATTTTGGAGCAATACTCTTAACAACAATACTGCACTTCAAAAAGCAGTCATCATGACATCGCGGTTTACGAATAAAAGCATTTTTTACATAAGAAACATTTGCAACAAACATTGGACAAAACGCATAACAAATGAAGACTTTCGTGCAGATAGTACAGAAATAATAATCGGTTTCTAAAGGAAAACGTCAGGACATTCTGTTTTTCTAGTTGTTTCAGTCGTTGGTGACTTGTTGTAAAGTGATATTCGCATTTTTATTGGTCAAAATTGATTACATTTTTATATGCAGGTCTCACTGAGTCCGGAAAAGACATGGTTAAATTACTTTCCTCAAAGAAATACAAACTTGTTTACTGTCCAGTTCCTAAAACCGGTTGCTCAAACATGAAGCGGGTTATATTGGGTCTAAATGGATTTGGAAACAAAACAGAAAATATATTTCCAGTGAGACTTTTGCTGCATAAAAAAGTCATAAAATTTTCTTGATTTCTTTTTTTAAGGAGCTAAAACGCAAAACGTTTAAGATTACCGCACTGACATGTTTTGCCGCTCTATGATTTTTAATTTCAAACCCTGTTTGCACTAATACCTACTCAAACCAAACTTTGGCCATTTATAGAAAAATGTGATCGGTCAAACAGACCTCCTTCATCAAATTGTTGCACGAAACTTTACAATCATAAGTAATGGCTTCCCAGATTTTGAGGAAAAGCAAAACTACACTCGTTTCATTGTAGTAAGACATCCATTTGAACGTGCGTTGTCAGCTTACAAAAACAAACTTACCAAGCAATGGAATGCCAAGGTACCTCAATTTACAAAGAGGGCCAGACTTATTCGTGAAAAATATGGCACTGAAGATCGAAGAAATGGTAAGAATGAATATTTTTCACTGTTTTGAAACATAAAAAAACACTGACAATCCGGATTAAATAGAGTTTGTATCATTATACCAAAAGAGCGTTTTTGTTTGTTTGTGCATTCATCTTGGTCATTATAAATTCGATGTTATTTAAACTATTATATAGTTTGTATACACGATTTAATGTTTACTTCATACACGATTTTACCAGTTAACGCCTGTGCAATTATACAAGTTTAAAAATGAGTTTGAAAAATGCATTTTTGTGACAAAAACTAGTCATTAAAAGCAGTAACTTTCATACCCATGTTATTTGAATTATTTCTTGCTGACTGGGCAGAAAAACTAGTAACCTAACGAATCTTTTCTATCGCGGAATAACAACCTTTACTGAGTTTATAAAAAGCGCACTCCTGATTTAGTTGACAAGCCTATAGAATAAAACGTCTTAATAATCTTCTGAATAATTTACAAAGCATTGTGATTCACTACGTAACGAATCGTTTCTGGCGGAAATTTTTTTAGCAACAATTATGTAGAAATTTTATCCGTATGAAAACTAATGGTTCCTCTGTTATATTTTCAGCTACTGGAGAGATTCCAACATTTACAGAATTCATTGATTATATTTACGATGCGAACAATACAGATATTAACGTGATCGATAACCATTGGAATAGTGTGCGGGTGGTTTGCCATCCCTGTCAAATTGACTTTGACGTCATAGCCAAGATAGAAACTATCGAGGAAGACTTAAAGTAAGCGCTTGGCAAGGCGTGTGTAAAGAAATATGTTCAAAAAATGGAATAATTTAAACTGACACAAGAGCCTGTGGTAAATTTTTTTACTAAAAGACAAAGTTTTTTCTAAAAATAAAAGAATCTACACAATGAATATTTACCAACGGAAACTTGTTTATGTAATTTAAATTTTATGTCAGTAGAGTTAACCGCGTTAATTGTGGCAATATAGGTATATTCTTAGCCTTGTTGGTGCTCCAAGGAGTCTCGGAATGCCCAAGGGGTATTCTAAAAGTGGAAAAAGTCAAACAAATATCTACACTGATCCCGAGTTTAAAGATCTGAGCAGCGAAAGTTTAAACAAGTTGTACCAAGTTTACAAGTCGGACTTTGAAATGTTTGCTTATGACAAATCTGAACTATAGGAAAGATCCCCCAAACAGTAATGTATGCAATTCAATGAATAACATCATTAGCTTAATTTACACATGCGAAAAAATATATTTTGTTTTGTTGTTTATTTTGTTTGTATTGTTATATTGTGTTTTATTGCAGATTTATGACCATTGTTCTCAACTACACAGAAAGTGCTGTCAGAAAAACAAGTAGAAAGTGTTGGATTATTATGTTGTCATCATTGCTGCAATACGGCTCTTCTGGCAATTATTTTATTATATCAACGTTTCGGCCACCATGCAGCAGCCTTCATCAGGATGTGCATGTGTTCATCATATTCTGATAAAGACTGCTGCATTGTGGCTAAAAGGTTGATATATTAAAAACATTGCCAGAAGAGCCGCATTGCAGCAATAAAACATGTCTGGCAGCATCAGTAGTAATTTATGTTGTCATCAGTTTGCTGATTTGTTGACCTTCACGTCGGATTTTGAAACGTTGCGCTAAGACTGATAAAACTCGTGGTTATGTTATATCTTTCTCTGTACTGGTTTCAAGTTTAATTTGAAATATATGGCGATTGATTGTGTTTCATTTCAGCCCATTAGTTCGCTTTGGTACATTATCGTTTTCAACTGGTCTTTTCGCCTACTATTCAGGCGGTGGTTAATAGCGATACTGTGTATGTAAGACTTACACAGGAAACCAACATAATAATAATGGAGTTATTTTATTTCACATCATGTATTTTTGTAAACTGCGTGGCCAAAATTAAACAAAATAATACACAGTGCCCCCTGACGATACCTTGCGATGCAACGCATAAGACCAGAGGTTGGGAGTCCACAGCTGTAAAACCGCATGTGGATCTTTCTCCGTTCTGGCTTCATGGAGCGGAAAGCTTATTTAAGTAAAACCAATGAAACAAATTAAAATCAGAATAAAATAAATAAATGAAACAAGCCTTTGGCGAATCCGCACGCGTTGTGAGTGTTTAAATCAGTGATTTAACATCAATACAGTGTCTACATCATCCTTTACACAAATGTTGGGACGTGTTTCTTAATCCTTGTGCCACTGATAAATATTTTAAGTTGTCAGTTTTCTTGAGTATAGTAAACTTTACGTCGCTTTGTAGTCGAACTTGCGACCAAGTTTTTTTGCCTGGTTTTCACAGCGTTATTTGCTTTATTACTTTAAATGAAAGCTTGAATAAGAGCTTTTTCATTGCAGAATTTTAAGCAAATAGCTAGATATGGTGCATAAAAATTCAGAATCTTCAAAAAATATACCGAAAAGTTACTTTTTGTGTTAGCAGGTAACATGAAATCAAGGTTTGAACTCAATGTGGGTATGTTGCTGTTTTTTTCCTATGCAGTTGTTATTGGTCATCGTTCTGCTTTCTGCAACTTATAAATGTTGAATAGCATTGCACGCTCAGGTTTAAAAATTGATTAAATTGAACTTCACATACAGTACGTTAAGTATATACAGCTTGCGATACACATGTTAGTGCAACAAAAACCCTTATGCCGCCAGGCACAATTACATCTCAAAAACGCCCTTTGATGTATTTGGTGGATTGCTTGGTTAAAAAAGACACCAGAACGTTGTTGTAGCGAATTGTGCTGTATGTTAAAATCCTGTCAATTCAAGTACCCATTAAAACCCGGTGCCGTCACGTGCGCAATTTTTGTTGACACATATTAACCTGCTGTACATTAGATTGTTATCAAGGTGCAAGATGTCTCAATCACGACAAGAACTTATGCTTCTTGGAGAATGGATTCGTAAACCATTTGAAAATGCTGGACAGAATTGATAACATTGACCCAAATGTTTAAGTACAGAGAGGCATTGAAGCCCCTCCGTACTCAGGGTTAATGATGTTTGTGAAGTGCTTATCACTTAGCCTTGCAGAAATACAAACACAATACTTCATGCGCCAGACGATATACGATACCACTATAAATTCTGGAAAATGCTAATACACCGGGACACAGACAGGAAGCAATCTCACATAAGTCTATACATAACATGCTAGCGATCATTAACTGCGAAATTTAATATTGTATGGTAATGTATTATTGTATGGTCTGCGATCTGGTTGTGTCCCGATGTTTTAATATTTTCCTTAACTGTCGACAACCTGCGAACAAAAAAACATGTTGCAGTCAGCGCCTCACATTAACATTGTATCAGCATCCACCAGTTAACGATAAACTCTTGTCTGAATTTTTGTCAACATTTTCGTGAAGCATCATAACACAACCCTTTACCACAACGCAGCTACAAATCGACGTTTAAACATTTGCTGCAAAGATACCCCCAAGTTCCACTAGTTGTTTATATAATCACAACCATTTTATCTTTAAATTTCATTTCATTTTTGTGAACGCAGAAGGACAATCATTGTAATCCGCGGTATCAAATCACTTTTTGTCACAAATACTTGGGAGGGGAGAAAAAGAGATTTCTGCGTCAAGGTAGAATACCGTTGAAAGCAGCTTTTATCTTCTGTGGCAGGCGGCTTTCACGGAGCGTTGAGCTGCTTATGTAATCTGTCTATTGCATTACTAGGTACAGTAAAGGCGCACACTCGGATGTCATCAGTCACCAACGAAATATCACTCCCACCACCTCGCCTCAATGTTCATATTTTTGATGTTGCATACAATGTATTGTGTATACCAATATTACATTTCTGACAATACTTACGTGGGCCTGTGTTTACCTGCTGGCTATTCATATCACAGTAAACACACATTGCTCAATTAATTCAATGTCGTGGGTGAGACACCTTGCACCTTGGTAACAATCTAATGTACAGCAGGTTAATGTTTGTCAACAAAAATTGCGCACGTGACGGCACTGGGTTTTTATGGGTGCACGAATTGATAACCTAACGTGATAACCTTGATGGTTTTATCGGTGCCATTTATTTTGTGCATTGTTCATTAGCGTGTGCACATGATTTGATTTGATTTGACTTTAGAAAATAAACAAAATATACAAGACAGAAATCACGTAAACTTAAAATCGTTCCTCAAGTTTATATCATGTGATTTAAGATTTTATGCCCAGCCAAACTTTGAACCATTAACAAAAACCAAATACATCAAAAGGCTGCGTACATTGCAAAAGACGACGTTTTCCCCTTTTTGAGATGTAATTGTCCCTGGCGGCATAAGGGATTTTGTTGCACTATGTGTATCGCAAGCTGTATATACTTAACGTTCTGCATGTGAAGTTCAATTTAATTAATTTTTAAACCCGAGCGTGCAATGCTATTCAACATTTTCAAGTTGCAGAAAGCAAAACGATGACCAATAACAATTGCATAAGAAATCATACAAAAAATACAAAATGATTAAAACAGCAACATACCCACATTGAGTTTAAACCTTGATTTCAACTTACCTGCTAACAAAACAGTAACTTTTCGGTAGACTTTTTGGAGATTCTGAATTTTTATGCACCTCATCTAGCTAATTGCTAAAAATTCTGCAATGAACAAGCCCTTATTCAAGCTTTTATGTCGTGATTCACTGAAATATTCTCAAGTTAGTGTTCTACCCCTAACCTATGCTGTATTTATCAGTCAAAGATTTAAAGAGTCAAAAGCCGCATACAGGTTCACGCATAAAAAGTTTAACTTTAAGAAATTCAGTTTGTGTTACCTTCATTGCAATTTCAAACTTATTTTTTGTTGCACTGGGCCTCTCACTATAGCTTTCATTTAAAGTATTAAAAGAAATAATGCAGTTAAAACCTGGAAAAAACCTTGGTCGCATGTTCGACTACAAAGCGACGTAAAGTTTACTATACTCAAGAAAACTAACAACTTAAAATATTTATCAGTGGCATGTTCGACTATAACAATACATACAAAATAAACAACAAAACAAAGTATATTTTTTCGCTAATGATGTTATTCATTGAATTGCATACATTACTGTTTAGGGGGTCTTTCCTATGGTTCAGATTTATCATAAGCAAACATTTCAAAGTCCCACTTGTAAACTTGGTACAACTTGTTTAAACTTTCGCTGCCCAGATCTTTAAACTCGGGATCAGTGTAGATATTTGTTTCACTTTTTCCACTTTTAGAATAACCCTTGGGCATTTCGAGACTCCTTGGAGCACCAACAAGGTTAAGAATATACCTATATTGCCACAATTAACGCGGTTAAGTCTACTGAGATAAAATTTAAATTACATAAACAAGTTTCCGTTGGTGAATATTCGTTATGTAGATTCTTTTATTTTTAGTAAAAAACTTTGTCTTTTAGTAAACATTTTTACCACAGGCTCTTGTTTCAGTTTAAATTATTCCATTTTTTAAACATATTTTTTTACACACGCCTTGCCAAGCGCTTACTTTATGTCTTCCTCGATAGTTTCTATCTTGGCTATGACGTCAAAATCATTTTGACAGGGATGGCAAACCACCCGCACACTGTTCCAATGGTTATCCCTCCCGTTAATATTTGTGTTGTTCGCATCGTAAATATAATCAATGAATTCAGTGAATGTTGGAATCTCTCCAGTAGCTGAAAATATAACAGAGGAACCATTTGTTTTCATGCGGATGAAATTTCTATATAAATGTTGCTAAAAAATTTCCACCAGAAACGATTCGTTACGTAGTGAATCACATTGCTTTGTAAATTAATCAGAAGATTACTAAGACGTTTTATTCTACAGGCATGTCAACTAAATCAGAAGTGCGTTATTTATAAACTCAGTACAGATTGTTATTCCGCGATAAAAAGATTCGTTAGGTTACTAGTTTTCCTGACCAAGTCAGCAAGAAATAATTCAAATAACGTGGGTATGAAAGTTACTGCTTTTAATGACTAGTTTTTGTCACAAAAATGCATTTTTTCAACTCATTTTTAAACTTGTATAATTGCATAGGCGTTTAAGATCGTGTGTTAAGTAAATAATAAGTTACAACAGGACGGTTGAAGTTAACATGGTTCTAAAAGTACATTAAACTATATAATTGTTTAAATAACATCGAACTTGTAATTACCAAGATGAATGCATAAACAAACAAAAACGCTTTTTTGGTAGAATGGTACAAACTCTATTTAATCCGGATTGTTAGTGTTTTTTTTTATGTTTCAGGCAACGCAGCGACAAAATATAAAACACTGGAAAATGTTCATTCTCACCATTTCTTCGATCTTCAGTGCCATATTTTTCACGCATAAGTCTGGCCCTCTTTTCAAATTGAGGTACTTTGGCATTCCATTGCTTGGTAAGTTTGTTTTTGTAAGCTGACAATGCACGTTCAAATGGATGTCTCACTACAATGAAACGAGTGTAGTTTTGCTTTTCCACAAAATCTGGGAAGCCATTACTTCTGATTGTAAAGTTTCGTGCAACAAATTTATGAAGGAGGTGTGATTGACCGATCACATTTTTCTGTAAATAGCCACAGTTTGGTTTGAGTAAGTGTTAATACAAACAGAGTTCGAAATTAAAAATCATTGAGCGGCAAAACATGACAGTGCGGTAATCTTAAAAGTTTTTCGTTCTAACTCCTTAAAAAAGGAATCAAGAAAATTTTATGACTCTTTTATGCAACAAAAGTCTCACTGGAAATATATTTTCTGTGTTGTTTCCAAATCCATTTAGACCCAACATAACCCGCTTCATGTTTGAGCAACCGGTCTAAGGAACTGGACAGTAAACAAGTTCGAATTTCTTTGACGAAAGTAATTCGACCATGTCTTTTCCGGACCCAGTGAGACCTGCATATAAAAATGTAATCAATTTTGACTAATAAAAATGCGAATATCACTTTACAACAAGTCGTCAACGAATGAAACAACTAGAAAAACAGAATGTCCTGACGTTTTCCTTTAGAAACCGATTATTATTTCTGTACTATCTGCACGAAAGTCTTTCTATATTATGCGTTTTGTCCAATGTTTGTTGAAAATGTTTCTTGTGAAAAATGCTTTTATTCGTAAACCATGATGTCATGATGATTGCTTTTTGAAGTACAGCATTGTTGTTCAGAGTAGTGCTCCATAATTTAACTCATAATTTTAAACTATAAAAATTGGGGAATATTTGTCTGGAGTTTGGATTGGTAAATTATCCGACTATTGTAAGTGTAACGTGCTTTTTCTGTGGATCGGCGGCGCTACACGCTACACAGCAGTTTTTTGGCCTTTAGCCCAAACGCGTCCCATCCAATCTTCTAGGTAGTCGAGCCCGCGAAACACAACAGACACTTGTATTCGATACAGGAACGACCGGCACAACAACGCGCCAGTAATGGAACGGTTTCTAGTTAAAGAAACACAATTGTACATTCAATATATAAACAAATTCACACTATGGCAAATTCAATCGCACTTACCGAACTGTTTTGCGACCGATCTTATTCCGTAAATTATCAGTAGTGACAACATCCAGTAAACTTTTCAATTGTTGCAAAGCAGTCAACAAACTATTTCGCGTTTTGCAACTAACATCCTTATTCAAATAGAATGAGTATTATTATATGTACTACAATCACTGGCAACTCAACTAGCAATGAAAAAAAATAACCATGCGGTCTGCACGCGCACGTCTACTGCGCAGCCTTTGTCACATAATAACGAGAGTTGTGCCAAACATAGAAAACATAACGAAAACAGTAACAAAAAAGAAAGAAATTTTGGTTTGGGAATCTACATCCTCCCCCCAAATTGGGAAACCAATTTTTACAGCGAACAAAGATTCACAACTCAGTCTCATTCTCCTGCGCGGGGATCACCACGCAGAGTTTAGTGATGGGTCTCCTGAGGAAACCGCCGGCCGTCTTCACTGCAACGCTCCTCACCACCTGGTGTTTATCATGGAATAGTTCGGTGACTTTTCCAAGAGGCCATCGACATCGTGGAGCAGAATCATCGGCGAGTAGCACAATATCACCTTTGGAAAAATTACTTCTCCTGGTGTGCCATTTTTGTCTGGAGATGATTGTCCGGGGGTACTCCCTCAGCCATCGTTGCCAAAACTCATCGGCAACATGCTGAACCAGGCGGTATCGGCGTCTGGCGTAGCAATCGCTCGGGTAGGTCATCGTCGGCGGCAATCCCACCGATGGGTTAATTCTTAATAGGTGGCTTGGCGTCAAGGGCATGTCTTCACCAACCTCCAGGGAAACTTCAGTTAGAGGTCGTGAATTTATGATGTTCTCCACCTCCAACAGCAACGTGTGTAGGGCGTCATCGTCTAGTTTTCCCTCAGGATAAATCGCCATCATAATTCTTCGGACGGTTCTGATCATCCGTTCCCACACTCCACCCATGTGGCTTGCTCCTGGTGGGTTGAACGACCACTTCACCTTCCGCTGGCGCAAGTAGTCACAGATCTAATTGTGGTTCCATTTTTCCACGTCTTCCTTCATAACGCGGTTAGCACCGACGAAATTGGTTCCGTTATCCGAGTAAATGTGTGATATTGGACCACGTCGTGCGAGAAATCGCCTCAAGACATTCAAAAAGGCGTCTGTAGTTAGGTCGGCAGCAACTTCTAAATGAACAGCACGTGTCGTCATACACGTAAACAGACATCCGTACCTTTTTATTTCGCATCTGCGTTGTCTGATCAGCAAAGGTCCAAAATAGTCCACACCGACGTGTGAGAATGGTGGTTCGTCAACCTGCAATCTGGACGGAGGCAGGTCAGCCATCAGCTGCTGTCCTGGCTTGGCATTTCTTCGTCGGCAAAACAAGCAATGGCGTATAACCCGACGAACAGTCGCTCGGGCGTTCACTATCCAGTAACGCTGGCACAACAAACTCAATGTGTAGTTGATACCAGCATGCCCCGCACCTTGGGCGTGCACTTCTTGGGCAATTAATTCCGTTAGAAGACAATCATTTGGCAGAATCGCCGGATGCCTTGTTTCGTAGCTCAACGTCGCGTTGTCGAGTCTGCCGCCAACACGAAGTATGTCGTCCTTCAATATAGGGTCGAGCCTATATAGCGCAGATTTTGGCAGCAGTTTACCCGTGGGTAGCGATGCAAGCCAATCAGCAAAGTGCTGACGCTGCACAAACTTGACGAGTTCTGACTCAGCAATTTTTAATTCGTCAACGGATATAGGAGGGTGTGACACGGTCACCTCTTTATTTTTAGTTTTACAGTACAAGTAGCGTTTAAACCTGAGCAACCATGCAGTTGCCAACTTCAAACGATGTAGTGATGAAAAATAGACAATCAAACGATCAGTACCTTTTTCTTCGAGCGTTGTGAGGAAAACATCCGCCTTGATTCTTTCCAAGTCAAAGCTTTTGTAGACCTCCGCAGTAGTTGGTTTCTTAGTAAATCGATTTGGCCACTGGTCGGGTGTCTTTCGCAGGAACTCAGGTCCGGTTAACCACATTCCACTGCACAGTGCATTGGCAGTAACACCGCGAGACGCTGCATCAGCCGGGTTCTCGTCGGTTGGTACGTGCATCCAATCATGGACACACGAGTGATTCAAAATCTGTGTAATTCGATTTCGCGAAAATATAGGAAAGTTCTTGCTGTCGGCGTGCAAACTCTGCAGCACGATGGATGAGTCAGTCCAAAACAGACAAGGACAGTCTTCTAAATCAAGTTCCTCCTTCACTGTTCGTGACATTTTTACTGCATCCAAAGCAGCCTCCAGTTCCAGTCGTGGTATGGTTTGCCTTCCTGAACCGGAAAGTAGTGATTTGCCCATCACCAGAGAGCACGTAACGTTCGAGCGGTCATCTACTGACCTCAGGTAACAAGCACAACCTCGTGCTTCTGACGAAGCGTCAGCAAAAACATGTAACTGTACTTTGGACGCATTGGTGGTCATTCGATAAAAACAAGGTATTCTTACCTCACAAAGGTCACAGAGGCTTTCTCGCCATTTTCGCCACCTGGCTTGATCCGTGGTCGGCACGACATCGTCCCATCCAATCTTCTGTCGACACACGTCCCTGTAGATCAATCTGGCTTCTAGGACCACGGGTGCAACGAGTCCAAGGGGGTCAAACAGGGAGTTTGTCACAGAGAGCATTCCACGTCGCGTAATCGGTTTGTCCGGCAGGACGACATTAAATCCAAACTCGTCCTCCGGAAGACGCCAGCTGATTCCCAGAACACGTTCCTGTACCTCTCCGCCAAGCGGAATGTTCTGGATTGATTTGGACCTTTCTCCGTTAGGAACAGAGGCCATCACAGCATCACTCGATGACAACCATTTTGTCAGCCTGAAACCTCCCATGGACAGTAGACTTCTCAAATTTTCCACCATTTTAATTCCCATTGTTTCTGTGGGGATTGATAATAAACAATCGTCCACATAAAAGTTTTTTCTCACAACCTCGGCAACACGAGGATCAAAAAACTTCCCAAATTCACGTGCGGTTTCACGTAGGCAGAATGTGGCGCAGCTTGGGGACGACTTCGCGCCAAATAAATGAACAGTCATTCGGTGAGGCACAGGATCCTTCAGTGCGTCGCCTCCTGGCCACCACAAGAATCTGAAGGCGTCACGATCCTGCTGCGTGACGCGTACTTGATGGAACATGGCTTCTATGTCCGCAACCAAAGCCACGGCTTCTTTGCGGAATCTCAGAAGCACTCCAACTAACGAGTTCATTAAGTCTGGTCCTTTCATCAAGTGATCGTTGATAGAGTTACCGTCGCACTTTGCGGCACAGTCAAAAACGATTCGAAGCTTATCCGGCTTCTTTGGGTTTACCACGGGGTGGTGAGGAAGGTACCACTTCCGACCATCAGTACTAATTTCTTCTTCTGGTACCCGTTCGGCATAACCCTTTTCCAAAAGGATTTGCATCTGCTGAACATACTTTTGACTTAAACTTGCATCACGTGACAAACGCTTCCTAAGACCAGACAGTCGTTTCTGTGCTAATTTCAAAGTGTTGGGAAGAACATCTGCCGAATTTCTCCACAACAGCGGTAACTGGTAATGTCCATCTTTGTGTTCCACTTGCTTGGCCATGATGTCATATGCAATGACGTCTTCTGCTGAAAACTTCAATCCAAACTCCATTGCTTCCCTGTTGCTCCGGAGCCACTGGAGGAAGGATTCGGCATCCCCCAAATCACCACTTCGCATGGGGTAAGTTTCACCATCATCGGTCACGATGACGTCATCGATGTTATCAAGGAATTGAAACGTTCAATTCCTTGCAACAGAAAACTACAGCCCCTGGAGGTTTTCTGTGGAGCATAACCTCTTAGCAACCAACCTAGAGGCGTTTTGACAGCGTCCGGGTACTCCGGATCAGGAGAGAACCGACTCTCCAAACATCGATGAACTAAGTAGTTGTCTGTACCAATAAGTAATGTGACAGACCCACCTTTGATTTGCGGTAAATGTACTCCCTTCAGATGCTTGGGACGAACAGGTGTTCCAAACTTTGGGACATGCTCAGGCGGGACAGGGATTTCGTCAAGTAGCGTCACTTCCGGTAAATTGAACTCCTCTCCTCCCCTCAAGGGCAGTACTGACATGGAGATTTTCACGGTGTTCAGCTCCTTTGCACCATTGATCGACCCGAGCTGCATACGAACGGGTTCGCCTTCTACCTCAACATCCAACATGTTGATCAGCCGTTTCTCACAGAAGGTTTTGTCCGAACCAGTGTCCAGCAGATCATATGCTTCAATTTCCTTGTCCCCGACGCGGACTCGAACAGGAACAATGTCTAACCAAGCGGACAATGAGTTGCTACCATGACAGCCCACGGTATTCAAGCAACTACCCTGCGTCAAAGACGCAGAGTCATTTCCATTTTTGTCCTCCGAAGATGCGTCCGTCGGTCGAGGTCTCGCCGGATTGTGCAGTAGCACATGATGGTATGCACTTCCACAACCTTCCTCATGGCAAACCGTCTTACTGCTACAATCGACAACCATGTGTTCCACTTCAAGACATCGGAAACACAAACCTTTCGCTCTCACAAATTGTCGTCATGCGGCTTTGCACAACAAGGACACGGTCTCTTTCGTTGTGTTGACTGTTGTTCGTTCTGCACCGATTTCTGTGCACTAGTAGTAGCAATGGCGTTGTATGACGTCGCCCTTTGTCGTTTGATACCTTGATTCTTTTCGGGGCCTGAAGGAAAGAGACCTTTCCCATATATCGAGTTGGCTTCCTCACTCTGCTTTACAACGAAATTTGCAAAATCCACGAAACGCGCGACTCTACCCGTTTCCCTTTGCAATGCAACAGATACAGATACCCACTTACATTGCATCTCCACAGGTAGCTTGCTAGCAATAGCAACAATAAAACCGACGGAATCTACGGTAGACATACCAGTGATTTCCTCCAATGATACGCAGCATCTCTTAAGGAGGACGGCCAACTTCTCCAAACCGTCGGGGTCGTTTCGTCCAATCTTCGGACTTTCTTGCAACTTCCTCTCGCAGCAACGAGCGATGATATGTGGTTGACCATAGCGTTCGTACAATTCTTTCCAAGCAAGTTCGTAGCTGACTGCAGGGTTTGAGGATGACGTATGGTGCCTCAGCTTTTCATTGACACTCGGCGTGCAATGTTGCAGCAAGTATGTAAGTCTTAAATCATCACAGTCCAATCTGCTAGCAATATGAATTTTGTACCGATTTGCAAATGACCAATAGTCCATAGGGTCGCCATCAAACTTTGTTATTTGTGGTTTTGGCAGAAAACGTTCACCAACCTCCGTATAATGAGGTCTAAACTGTGTCGTAGAGGTATGTACGTTATGAGGCGAGTAAATATTATCACGTGGTACCTTTTGGCGATTAGGACGTTCGAATTCCTTGACCTATTTTTCATTTGGCTTATGATCTTCGATCACTAATTCATCAGGGTTCTTGGGACACACTGTGTCTTTTCGAGGTTCGTAATTTAACGAACAAACACTAGCAGCTTCTTCCCATGCGTTCAGTTCGGCTTCTGCTAATTCTAACTTCCGTTGAGATTCGCGATCAGCGATTTCAGCCTCCAATTTTCTTTCTTCTTTTCTTTCTTCATCTTGCTTGCGTGCTAATCGAGCAAGGTTTAGCTTCACACGACTTTCCTTCAACTTAATACTGTATGTCGAGCTCCTAGAAGATCTTACGCTCCCAGTGTGAATAGTGGATTCACATCGTTTCGACGTTCTACTTGCGGGCGGTGAACGGCTACTAGCTTCCGAGACAGGCACCGGTGTTGAAATGTCTCGCAGCCACTGCCTGACGCGAGTGTCAAATTCGTTCTTGCCTCGAAAACAATCCCTTTTTCGAGACACACTTCCCGGCATCGTGGCCTCATCGGACATATCTTCACATAGGTTCATAACCTCGGTGTAGCTTGCTTCTTCGGCAAGCAACGCTTCTTGCAGTTTTTCCTTTTCGCGGTTGAGCATCACCCTCTCAGCATCGAGGTAATCATCTTGTAACTGGTTTAATGCACAGCCAAGCCGTTTTCTCTTCTTCTTTGTCAGGACAGGCATGTTGTGACGTCACAAACGGTTGTAACAATGACAGTTCGAAACTTGTATGTAACGTGCTTTTTCTGCGGATCGGCGGCGCTACACGCTACACAGCAGTTTTTTGGCCTTTAGCCCAAACGCGTCCCATCCAATCTTCTAGGTAGTCGAGCCCGCGAAACACAACAGACACTTGTATTCGATACAGGAACGACCGGCACAACAACGCGCCAGGAATGGAACGGTTTCTAGTTAAAGAAACACAATTGTACATTCAATATATAAACAAATTCACACTATGGCAAATTCAATCGCACTTACCGAACTGTTTTGCGACCGATCTTATTCCGTAAATTATCAGTAGTGACAACATCCAGTAAACTTTTCAATTGTTGCAAAGCAGTCAACAAACTATTTCGCGTTTTGCAACTAACATCCTTATTCAAATAGAATGAGTATTATTATATGTACTACAATAACTGGCAACACAACTAGCAATGAAAAACATAACCATGCGGTCTGCACGCGCACGTCTACTGCGCAGCCTTTGTCACATAATAACGAGAGTTGTGCCAAACATAGAAAACATAACGAAAACAGTAACAAAAAAGAAAGAAATTTTGGTTTGGGAATCTACAGTAAGATTTATTTATTTTTCCATCAAACAAAGTTATACTACAGTTACAGACCAGTCGCAGACTATAGTTTACAACAAATTTTATTATACCTAACTTTTTGCAAGTGTCATGTGCCCTTTTCCGTCTCTCCTCCATTCTATTTTTCATTCGTCTCATAAATTCTCTGTTGTCTTTTTCCAAACTATCTTCAATTTCCTCTTGTTCCGTTAGCATTCCTTTAGTTTTGTACAAGGGCGAAATTGACATATCCCTTCCCGTTTTAATCATGTTTATACTTTGTACGCTACGTAGCTCATAAAGCATCATTGATGCGGATAGAATGAGACATACAATTAGCACGTGTTGCTTCTTCGCTTTTTCCATTGCCCTTGCAAACAAATATCATTTTATACATACAAATCAGTCTATATAATCTTTATACACCACCTTACAATGATATGCGAATCATAACACGTCACTTGCAAACGACCTCTCAAAACTTAGCGAAGAGTGCTTACCATGTAATCTTTACGGATTAAGCAAGAATTAGGTTAAAATAAAAATGGCTTTCCACTACCTCACAACACGCCCTTCACACACAAAAACTTGCAACGTGCAACGGGTGGAAGCGTTGAGAAAACGCGAAAAAGATAAGGACACAGGAAAAAAATAAAAGATTTAACGATACTTTCCGCAAGCTTCCAGCAACCATCGCATACCAATCGCAAACAATGTATACAAACCGTGTGCTGAGCTATTGAGACTCATCGCGCTATCATCATCGAGACAATTGACAGAAAAAGACAATTGACAACAAATATTTATATTTAATGATATTTTCTGCAAGCTTCCAGCAACCATCGCATACCAATCGCAAACAATGTATACAAACCGTGTGCTGAGCTATTGAGACTCATCGCGCTATCATCATCGAGACAATTGACGGGGAAGTTACGTTTCCTGCAAACTGGTACCCCTCTGTTGGAATGTACTACCATGAAACATCGGCAACCAAAAATAAGCGAGATGAAGGTTTTTGCAACAGACTTTCATCACTTCAAAGCAACTGAATACAATCGTTACTTTGCCCTTCCAAGACTTCAGGACAGTAAAATTTGCAATTTGTGGTGACTCGGTTGATTTGCAACTGAATGACCCCTTTGGTGCACAATTGTTGCTTTTATTACTAGTGGTAATGTGGTTCGCCGGGTTAACCAATTTGCATAGAGAGCACCTGATGCTTTCGCAAGTACGAGTTCCCAACTGTTGTTTGGTTGCAGTCTGTGTCGAGTTAGTTAAAAGTTTCTTTAGATTAGGGGGTTGCCGATAGGCTATTACTGATAAGCCGTAAGCAATGGCACTTTGCCCATTTGATACAGGAACTTGCGCAAGTAAGGTCGAACATATATTTTCCCGCCAAATGTAAACAGGAGAATTTGATACCGAAGGGCCTCAGATTGAAAAATCCGCCGAAACACACTTTCAAAACCAAGCTGTCGCATCGTTTGTGCCAAAAGGCATCAGTAAAACTGCGTAACCACCTGATGAGAATAATGTACAGCAAGCAGAATAAATTAACTGAGAACATTCGTGTTGAAGGTGGCGAGAACGCGGAAACTGTTGATTGGGCCAGAACCCAATACAACACCACTCTGCAGAAACTAATTAACAATAAGAATCGCAAATTACACTACTTGCGAGAGGAGGCGCACCCTAGTTCACATATCAACAAACAAGGGGATACGAACATAATCAACTTATCTGGGCAGAACCTAAGCAGTGGTCAAACATAGCTTCTGCGAAGAGGCCTCAACTTTTGTCCATCGGCAACGTTAGACAGAATTGAAGTATGCGCATATGTAGAGGCGTTCTTTCGCCGAATGCGCTTGGCAGAATATTTCCATGGCAAGGAAACCAACACACAGGAAAGCTACAAGGGCAAGGTGAACTCTAAAGCCTCGCTATAGTGAGCGGACACCTCCGGAAGGACGTAAGAATCAGAAGCTGTCCATCAACTAAGGAAGTGTGAAAATCTTGTTATCAAACCTGCTGATAAGGGAGGCGCTGTAGTTGTTCTGGACGCTGTAGTTTTTGCACACATAAAGCTCGCCGTCAGCTAGATAACGTGTAATATTACCAGAAGCTGGAACGGATCCAACTGAGTGCAGAAAGGAACTGATGAACTTGGTTAAATCGTTTCCGAAAGTTGTGAGAAACGAGATTGCGTCTCTAGTTCCTAAAGATCCGACACCATGCGTATTTTTCTTACTACCCAAGGTGTACAAACCCAACAATCCAGGACTCCCAATTATAAGCGGCTTGGGAACGCTTACGGAGGGAATATCCGGATACGTCGAAAGAATTTTGAAGCCACACGCTCAATCAGCAAAGCCACATTCAAGACCCAACGGATTTCATTAAGCACTTGTCAACCATTAAAAACCTTCACTCCAACACTTTATTGGTCACGTTGGACGTGACATCGCTATACAGCAACATTGACCGCGAATGATGTTTTCCTGGTTTGGACCGCGAGTTAAGTTCGAAGACATATAAAGACTGATACGCACGTGTAATAGTCTTATGTTGCTCATACACGTCTATGTAAACATCCAGGTCGATGCCCATAAATTTGTCCAAGAAGGTAGATCACCCAAAGATTCAAGCTAGTTGGCAGGATGAATGAAGGTGATCAGGAACAGGTATTGTGTGTCAGGCGTCAATATGCGGTTTGGAAAAAATCCCAGGCGTCAGGGCGGCACAATTTGTTGGTAAAACATTGCAATAGTTCAAAGAATATGTTTCTGATTCTTAACAGCCTTTGGATGTGGATGATTACTGTAGATTATGGGCCACTAAAACAAGCAATAAAATAAGTTTCCATGTTTGCCATACAATGTTACAGGTATAGGGTAGGCCTATACAAGGTCAAAAAAGAATACTGTTTGCCCGTTGACAAAAAAATTATAATTAACAGGAATTTATCAATTTGCCATGGATTGCTTGACACAGGATTAGTAATGTTTCAAAGTTGTTTCTTCATATTTAGTGTAGTAGTTCGGTACCAGATATACATTTTTGACTCAGATATGTTAGATGCAGACTCTTAAACTTCAACTAACATGTAAAGTCAAACATATTTAACTTATATTTGTTTAACTACAGGAACTTGTTAGATATTTGTGTACTCAAAGGTTTTTAAAGTTTTGGTTGATCTTTTTAATATATCTGGTACTCAGAGAAGGTGAATTGGAGATTTTATTTCAGGTAGACTTAGTTTTTGTGATAACGTAAAGATGAAGGTCATACTTGCCGGGTTTTGCAAAACGGGCACGAAGACGATGGCAGATGCCTTCACCATATTGGGATATAATACCTACGATTACCTTGAAAATTACTACTATCTTTACAATGACTGGATGAAAGTGTTTAAGAGTGAGGCAAGTGACGACGATATACGTAAGATGCTGGAAGGTGTCGATGCCATTACTGACGCCCCGGCGTATTTGTATTGGGAGGAATTGGCCGAGGCATTTCCTGATGCAAAGGTTTGCGCAAACAACAGATATATGTAAATAAAAATTGTAGTAGTCATTTGAAAAAGTGACCTTTTACCACAATATAACTTTAAATTTTGGGATTTTCATCGCGGGTTTGATTTGCATAAAACTTTCATTCGGACACTATGATGTTTAGAAAGCAGTACTAAGAAAACAATATTACAGAACAATAACAACTATCAACTCATGCTTACAGATAGTTTTAACCATTAGAGACGAGGACGAATGGTACGAAAGTTTGGTAGGAGTTATACAAGCCGGCAACAGAAGCTGGTTGGGATGGATTATAAATGCAATAAACCCTGACACGTTCCTCAGGCGTCACTACACCCGATTTCAAGGTATAATGTGCCAATGTAAATGAGTGGTTTGTGTTTTCAATGTTAAAATCACTTGGTATTTTTTAATAGGACAATTTTTTGGAGTTTTGTCGCCGACTGGCAATTACCAACTGCACCATGAAAAGCTGCTTCGAGCATTTTACAATCAACACAATAAATATGTGCAAGAGGTAGATACAGCATCCAATAAAGCCGTAATCTGTCGTGACTTTAATATGGGTTGGGAAGTAATAAACAATTGACCAATTAAATAAAGTGGCAACGGGGTTGATTAAAACACGAAATGAAGACGGAGGTCTATTTTCAGATTTAGATTTATGGCCAGTTAACATAAAATCGTCTTGAACAACAAGAAAATATCCGATACAAGGCAACTTTTCATAGAAAGCGCCAAAGGAAAGACTGCTGGTGTTTAAGATGTCCGAAGGTTGGGCTCCACTCTGCAACTTTCTTGGCGTTGATGTTCCCGACCAACCATTTCCGCATAAGAACAAGAAAGGGGGCATAGTTCAAGAAAAGAAGAAGACAAGTCCAATTCTTCGGAAGATGATGCGCAACGGCGCTATTGCAATGTCCATATGGTTACTTGTAACAGGATACGCAGGTTATCGGGTCTACAAATCAAGTTTACTTCCAAAGGCGGTTTGGTTGACTGCAAAATATGCCACAGGTGCTATTGAAACTTTGTTACGTACGTCAAAGAAATGACGCATTTGTGGTTTATAGATGGCATTTAAAAAAGCTTTAGAAGCAGTGTTTTATATGTTTACAACAAATCTGAATTAAATAGTTGTTTAATAGATTTACATCAGGCAATTGTCGTGACAAGATCAACGCCAAACATGTCGTAAATAACCTTCTGCAGAAATAAAATATAGAAATGCACGTAAAAATTAAAAGAAGCAATTAAAACCGAAATCTATGAAACAGTCACGATGTAACTA
Source organism: Ascidia mentula (assembly GCF_947561715.1). Classification (NCBI taxonomy): domain Eukaryota; kingdom Metazoa; phylum Chordata; class Ascidiacea; order Phlebobranchia; family Ascidiidae; genus Ascidia; species Ascidia mentula. Next base: position 5,670,489 of record NC_138574.1, on the reverse strand, counting down.
ACTGGTTAAAACTCGAATTTTGTTTTTTGAGTATTAGTAACTATATGCTTTCTTGTAAAATTGCTTACTGCTAGTTGTGCTATATATTTCAAGCTGGATTAGATCGTCAAGAAACGAATTTGTGAACTGCCCTACGACTACAGTTGAGACTTGGTACAGTTCATACAAAATAGAGTTACGAACAACGAATATAGGCATAATAACGTAATTTCATGAAAACATGGTAGGGACTTCCGGGTTTTCATATTTCGAAACCATATAATATTTTTTTTAAACTTGGTCCGTCGAAACTGCTTTTTATTATTTTGGATTTACACCCCCTCTATCTGACGCCTTCGCTAGTTATCTCGCTCGCATTTCACCTTTAACTTGCACCTTACTTCTTCTTAGGTCTCCTTCGTCGCGTAATCCCAGCAAGTCTATTGTCGCTCTTATTCGCGACTCTTTCACAAATAAACAGATCGTTTAACTTTTGGTCTCACAGCTTAGTCCGGTTTTCGGCTTTGGTCTCAGATCGAACTTAGATCCCAGAACAGACCATCGGTTACGGGACCTGCGGCCAGCCTAACTGGGTTTCAGGCTGAGATTCTCGAGATTCTTGACTTGATGTGGAGTTCCGTCAAAACCTTCCGACAAACCATACGCGTTCCTTCATGTCAGGTTTTCAGCGTTGGAAGACCGTCAAAGTAATTTATTCTGGACCCTTCAACAGCAAGACATGGGCAATATTATTTCCCCCTATTGAAATAACTCGTAATCTTTTCTTGTTGACTGTAAAAATACCATTGAGGTGGAGCATTTGTTTAATTTTATATGGTTTATAAAATATCGCTTTGTATTGGTTTGTAGTTTGTAAATTGACTGTTTGAATTTTTTTTGTTAATTTAACTACAAAGACCAATTTCTATTCCTTGCTTGGTTTTGTAGGTTGTGCAAAAACACGCCTTTTTGCCTCGTAAAACAGCAGAGTTGCATGTGTAAATTAATTTTGTTTGTTTATTGTGTGACGACTGGTACTGGTTGGCTGGCCTGAACATGTTGTGAAAACTTTGTCGAAATATATGATGATTATGTGGTCAGACTTACATATTGTTAGAGTTGTATTATATCATGTCTCGTAAACAATTTTAGAAGTAACCTGTCCTGTGATTAGTTAAAAGTTTAAAATTACTGCAACCATGAAAGTGATTTTGGCTGGATACCCTAAAACTGGCACAAAAACCATGGCTGCTGCTTTTACTATCTTGGGGTACAACACATATGACTACATGGAAAACTTTTTTTACTTGCGCAAAGGCTGGACAAAGATATTTGACGGTAAGGCGTCCAGTGATGAAATTGTCAGAATATTTGAAGGTGTTGATGCCGTAACTGATACTCCAGCATTTTTGTATTGGGAGAAGCTGAGTGAAGTATTTCCTGAAGCAAAGGTATTTATTAGTGTAACTGCCAGTTGCAAAGATTCTTTTGGCACTTATTTTGTTTGTTTTTTTTAGATTATTCTTACATTAAGGGATGAGGAATCTTGGTATGGAGCAATGATCAATCAACTTAATGTTCAAAATAATAATATCTTCATCCGCATTTTGAACTTATTTCTATTGCCCCACACAACATTACGAAATTATCTTGTCCACACAGGTGCCATGTTAAATTCATTTTTTAAAATTGGAATATTTTTTTATTGAAGAAAAAAAATGCATTGATTTGTTAATTGCAGCCAGGTTTATTGGTAAATCTTGCAGCTGGCCATCTGCAAAAATAATCCCTTTTGATAAAGAAGTTCTACTAAACAATTATCGGCTGCACAATGAAAACGTTTTGAAGGTAACTATTGCATTTACTTGTGTGTGTAACACATAGAAGGCTGTTGGTGTTTTTTTTAAGTTACAGTGTATTTTCAATGTATACTAACTCACATCTGTTTTCAATCATGCAGAATGCGCCAAGGGACAAACTGTTGGTATACAAAGTATCTGACGGTTGGGAGCCTTTATGCAACTTCTTAGGAGTAGAACTTCCTTGCCAACCATATCCACATCAAAATAAACGGGGAAGCATTGTTATGGAAAATGTAAAGAAATGGTTTGCTGTACCATCGCTGATAGCCTTGTTAGGCATTGGGGCTACTGCATTAGGCTATGTGTTGTATAAGGCTAACTATACAATCTGAAATATTACAAGCTATTTTTATTATTTTGGTGATGCTAGATGCAGTTTTTCTCAAAATGTTTTCAAATTGTTAGTTATTTGTTCTGTATTACATAGCCTTATCTTGTCAAACTTGAAAATTCACTGTATTTTTTCTCATTCTTTAGTGTTAAAACTTGTACAATTTTGCGTATCAATGTTTTCTTGTCTCTCTTGCATACGTGATAATAAACTTTCTTGTATTGTATGTCCAGTCATGTGATGTAAACCTCACATAATGTAATTTATAAAAATTGTGATTGTTAACCTTTCTTTACTTGTGGACCAGCAACATCTGTGTAGATCATTTGCAGCCTTGTAATCAAATTTTGTATGTCCTGAAAAAAATCGCAATACCTTGCATTGTAAATTCCATTTATTGTTAAATTTGCTGCCGTCTTTATGACATTAAGAGCCCACGTCGAATTTTTGAATTGCAATGTAGCCGAATAAATATCAGTAAAAATGTTAAATAAATAATGAACTTTTCTATTATAAAATAATATAGCCATCAGCCATGGAGGGCTTTAAGACCTTAACAGGTAACATATAATCCACATTAGCAGCGGTTCTCCAAAGGTCGCAGATCGGTATTTCTGTTAATATAGGGAATTTTGCGGTTGATTGAGCACTTATGTGCAAGAGCGGGCTTCCATGTGCTGTTGCAAGGGCGAATTTAAGAACGGTTCGACAGTTTTTGTGCGGTTTTATTCGTTTTAAATCTGGTAGTTACTCTGTGCTGGGTGTTGAATAAATATACTGGCCAAAATGATTGCCAGCCAATAATATGAAATCTGTGAGGTCTTTGTCGGCCTATCGGGCAGGCGAAAACTTTTAATTGTAGGAATTGGAAGTCTTCGTCTGGCCGTTTGGTTGGCAAAGTCGTCTGATAGTTACAGCAAGCTGCACTGATGAGACCTTATAGGTCAAAACAGTGGCCATCTGTCTGCAGCTCAAAGAATTTTTCATACGGTACGGAAACGTATCAAAAATCAGTTTCTTGCAATGTAAAGTATTTGTAGATAACACTCCAGCAATCCCTGTTGCAGAAGCACAAACAAAAAACTTGTGCATTTTATCATCAGTTACCATAAAATTGCGTGGACGTTTGTTTCGAGCTCATAGTTTGCATGTTGATAGTAATCCACATGTATTGCAAAATATCAACATCTACATAGATTTTTGCAACCGTTGAGTCGGCGGAAAGGTTTAAACTGTTAACATTGTAAAATCTACAATTAAATGTATGATTTCAACTAATTTTAACCATGTAAACAGTGGCTTGTGGCCATGGTTCGTTATACGTGTAAAACCTAGAACGATTTAAGTCGTACTTCATTATAAAGCTGAACAAAGCTCCGACGAAAGAAACATTGGAAGTAAATTGTGGCTAGATTTTTGTATCTGCAGTAAGATTTGTTGGTGAAGTGACTCCATGGCCATTTACCAAAGTCAGGCTTCACCACGAGAAAATTCTGCGTGCCCTGTATAGAGAACACAACGAAAGAGTACAAAAGGTTAATCAAGTTTTTGTTTAATTAATGTCTCTTTATGAGCGACACGTAGATGTTTACAAGTTTCGGCAAAGTAAAATGATCCACGTAGCACAACTGGTAAAGTCTGGAAAAAGCGACTAATCCACAGCTTGGCTGCGAACTAAAGCATGTAAGCCTTGTAAACCTGTTTTCGCTATTGAAATAATCTTTTGCTTTGGATTCTAAATGGTTCATCTTGTTTAGGAATAACTCTGCATCCACTTCTCTGTGTTGATGTTGCACAAAATATCAAACAAAAATTTTTTTTTTTCAGAAAGTACCAAAAGACAAATTGCTTCTGTATAAATGTTCCGAAGGATGGGAGCCATTGTGTAAGTTCCTGGGAAAAGAAATACCAGACAAACCCTTTCCACACAGAAACGTGGATGGAAACATCGTACGCGAATTTACCAGAACCGACAAAATTACTCGAAGCTTGTTGTTTGAAAGCATTGCTACATTCTCGCTACTGACGCTTTTTGCTGGTTATGCAGGTTATCGACTTTATAAATCCGCCACTTGCAAAAGAATTACAGCCGAACTAATCAAGTTTGCAACTGGCACTGTTGTTGCTTATGCGTAAAAATTTGAAATTACGACCGAACTACATAATAGGCCTAAAATGAATACGGTCTATGTAGATGCTATTGAAACGCACATCACAGTATTTTTTGTTTCACTACTAAAAAGTCATATTTTATACGTCAGGTTAACAATTAATTATTTTTCAGGTCATTAAAGTTAGATTTTGTTCGACTTGATCAGGCCTTAGGGTCTTTAATATATTTAATTCCTGGACTGATTAAGCTTCAATTGTATTCAACGTTTATTATGCTTCAAATAAAAATTGTTTGCCTATTTTTTGTATGACAAAAAAAAAACCTTAAACAAACATGTATTGGCGAAAACAACGCAGTATTATTACATGCGATGGTATGATAAGCAGGATCGCCCCACTGCGCAGGTCCTTGCTTGGCGATCACAGCTAACGTATCGCGATCATGAGGCTTAGCAGCCCAGGCAATGCAGTAGATAAAATAGCTGTGTGTGCACGAAGAAGTCGAAATGGTGTATTTTTTTGTGGTTTCCTTGTTTACCAACGTACCGGTAAAGCTAGCGGTGGACGAAGCAGCGGAGAGATTACGCATGGACGAGACATTGGGACAACGTTGCTCTCGTGGCCGCTGTCGGACATTGTGTATTGCCTTAGGTTGTGCCTGGATGCAACCTACCTTGACTTTAGAAGTAAATTTTATAAAGATTTTCGGTACTGCCATCATGGGGTCCCCACTTTCCGTTGTGGTCGCGAAAACTGTTATGGAATCGGTTGAGAACAGTTTAATCCTCCTAGTTTTTGGAGACGTTATGTGGACGACACATTCGTTGTCGTGCGACGGGATGACGTCCAGTCACTGCTCTCGCATCTCAACTCTAGTGAACCGAGCATGGGATTCACCATGTAGCGCGAGCGATGGGGTGAGTTTTCTTTTTTAGATGCTCTGGTTCGAAGAGAGAAGCAGGGCACTCTCTCTGCAAGGGTGTATCGCAAGCCCACCCATTCCAACAGGTATGTTTCGTTTCGTTCCGCGAACCCGATCGCACACAAGAGGGCGGTGGTACGCTTATTATATACACATGCAGGCTTAGTCGAAGCTTGATGCAGAGAAGTGATGAGGGGCAGCCCGCGGGTATAGTTGTATTACCGTATATTTCTGATCTTTCCGAAACGTTCAAACGCCTGCTTGGCGACTTTAACATTCAGGTTTTTGAACGGCCGGCCGCTACCCTGCGTCACTTCATATCCCACCCGAAAGACCGCGTGCATGATAAGCTGGACACGAGGGGTGTTGTCTACAGCATTCTCTGCGGTGGGTGCAGCGACGTGTGCATTGGGGAAACTGGCTGCGCGCTAAAATTGAGGAACACCAGTGGGAAAGTGAACAACCATGAGGAGAAAACATCTCTTTCTCACCATGCGGCCGAAACAGGAAATGCGGTGAACTTCACAAGAACGATGAATTTGGAACGCGAGTCCGACAGGTATAAGAGGAGCCATGGAACATGCGTATGCGTTGTCACTCAATGACAAAAGCCAACTCTGTTTCCCCCAGTGTACCGACACCTGCTAGGAAATTCTGCCGTTAAACCTCGCTCGCACTTCAAAAACCATAATAACCTGTGTGTTCGCCATTTCTTTTTTTACTTCTTCTTTTCTATTGTAGCGTTTTTTCTTTGTTTTGTGCCTCAACATTGTCCACATTGCTCAACTTACATTCATACCTCCTATTGAAGGCTGCTGGATAACAGCCGAAACGTCGAGAAACGTCGATGAACAGGAAAAGCTGTATTCAGCAATAAAGTATGCCTGGCAGCGTCAGTAACAATTTATTACGAGCTGTTTTTTTTTATTTTGGTAATGCTAGATGCAGTTTTTATAATTTTTTTTCAAGATGTTAGTTATTTGCTATGTGTTATATAGCTTTATCTTGCCAAACGTGAAATTTCACCTTACTTTTCTTCATTCTTTAATGTTAAAACTTGTTCTATATTGGATATAAAGGTTTCTTGTCTCTTTTGCACATGTTATTGTTTGTTTCCCCACAGTCATGCAATGTAAACCTTACATAATTTAATTGAAAAAAAATTTGATTCTTGTAACCTTTTGCTTACTTGTGGAAGAGCAACATTTGTAAAGAACATTTACAGCTTGGTAATCAAATTTTGTATGTCCTGAACAAAATATTTCCAATGTCCTGCTGGGGGTACAATGGGGCAAATGTTTGGTTGATTGGGCATGTGCTGTTGCTAGGGTGAATTTGAGAGCGTTTCGACAGTGTTTGTGGGGTTTCAGTCGTCTAAACTGGGCACTCTGAGCTACAGGAAGGGTGTACATATTGTTTCGAGCTGTAAGGTCTCATCAGTGCAGCTGTTGACTGTGACATTGCGCTAGCTTTTACACTGCAGGTTCACGTACAGATTTTCACTTTGTGGTACCTTTCGGTCATCCCAACTGGGTACCAAACAACAGAAACGAACCAACAAAACTTACATAAATAAGAATAACCTTGAGTCTGAGTAAATGTTTAGAAAGTGAGCATTGTTTAAACAAGAAGGCGTACATTTGTCTAGGAATGCAAGACTTTATGTTCTGCATCAATAAGTTTGAACGAGAGGCTTTTATGTGCGATTTGGCTGGCACGAGTTTTCTGTTGACCTGCATTATTCGCTTGAACATACAAAACATACACATATTTGCTGTAAATATACACAATCGATGATTTTCCACTGTTATATAAATGTATAAGTTTCAGCCAGGTGTTACAATATTAGTAGAGCAAATTATTGCTCAACAAAGTCATTAAAATTCCATTGTTGGTCTGATTGAGCTTCTTGGTCGCAAAAAATAATATTCTTTTGACATTTTATCCAATAGTTTTTGCAAATTCTAACTAGTTTTAAAATCAATCGTTTTTACAGTTAATTATGCTTTAAAAAAAATTGTTTGTCAATTATTTATGAGACAAAATAAACACCCTTAAACGAAATATCTTGTATTCTCGCCATATGTATATGTCTGATACAAGCGACAAAGTTTCCGATTGCGCCACAAAAAAGGCATCGCACGACTCTCGCGTGTGCTTTCAAGCGACTACATTGTACTTAGCTGAAACCATCACAGTGCGTGAGGTTTCAGGGGGTTATTATCTTGTCAGATATATTCTTCACAATGAAAGTTATACTTGCTGGCTATTCAAAAACCGGCACCAAGTCGATGGCGGCCGCCTTCAGAATGCTTGGATATAACAACTACGATACTTTGGAAAACTTCTGCTTCCTCCACAAAGAGTGGATGGCGATATTTGAGGGCAGGGCAACTTCTGGCGACATCAGAAAAATGTTTAAAAATGTGGATAGCCTCACAGATTTGCCAAGTTTTCATTACTGGGAAGAATTAAGCAACGCTTTTCCTGAAGCGAAGGTAATGAAGATTTTCTTCATGATTCAACAAACACAGGACGCAAAATCAAATTATTAATTCCATATTAAAAATTTAGGATATAACGGAATCGCCGGCAACCTAATAACCAACAAAGCGTATCGGACTTCTTTTGACTAGATTTATGTAAAAGTCATGTGTCTTTTGTCAGATAGAAGATCTTCGCTTTTACAGATATATATGTTTCCCCTACTTATAGATCTCGTCATTATCACTTATTCAAATAGTAATATATGTTTAGATAGTCCTTACTGTTAGAAACGAAGATACTTGGTACCAAAGTCTATTAAAACAAGTAGACACCAGCAACAGGAGTTACACTTGGTGGTTAATGAAAGTCTTTACTCCGGCGTTTATAATGAGAAGACCATTTCTGACTTTCCAAGGTATATATTGAAACGTTTGGTAAACGTGCCTCATCGATTATGAGGTACTGGCCATTCTCGAATATTTTTGAAACTCTTTTGTTGTTGTACCTCATATATTAGGTAGATTTTTAGGGGAATATGCGACATGGCCATACAGCACAATGCGACTTCATCACAAAAAAGTTCTTCTTGCACTATATAGACAACATACAAGTCGTATTATGAAGGTAAGGGTTGCGCTTGTTTCTATTTTTGTCCCACAAAAACAATCCCTCGTTTACAAAAATAAAACTTTCGTCGAAAATTTGTCATTTTCTTTTTCGTTTATGGATTTCGCCGGTTTTCCACGTGGTTGCTAGCGTTATTGGAAAGTTTGTAATATTTGCTTTATTACCACCTTGCCGATAAAAAAATTTGATAAACTATATCCATACTCTTTCTATTGCTGGATTTTGATATAGCCTGCATTTACACTAAATCAGACCAAATGCCATATTGAAAAGTCGTATTGTCCCCTTGGCCAAGTACATGTGTATGTACCAAAAGTTTGAATTCTAAAAATACCCGATCAAACATAACAACCATTTACTTGAAGGATCATTTCTTTTCAGGTCACAAACAGTAAAACTATAGTGGATGGCATCTTTAAAAGCCTTAAATCTAATTCCGGTAAGGTGCGCTGTACTATGCCAAAAATTGTGAAAAGTGTTACATGCTATCAAATGACAAGGTAGGATTGCCCCACAGTGCAGGCCCTGCGTACATACAAAGATAAGGTTCACTGGCGTCGCAACCAAGGCATTGTAGCCAAGCTTCCCAACAAGTCGGAGTAACTCCCCGTGACCGCGAGGTCTGAACACATGGCTCTGGGCCAACCAGACCCAAGGCTCTTATAACCACTGAGCTAGGGGAGCTGAAGTGTCTGATCCGGCTGGGCTGCGATGCCTTGAACCAGTGAACCTTATCTTTGAATACGAGAGCTGAGATCGCCAAGTATGCAAGCAGGGCCTGCACAGTGGGCAACCCTACCTTGTCATGTGATAGCATGTAACACTTTTCGCACATTGCACAAATCTAATTAAACAGCGCAGATCAATTAGATTTGCAGCTTTTAAAGATGCCATCGACTAGTTTTACTGTTTGTGACCCGCTATTAAAAAGAAATAATCGCCTAAGTAAATGCTGTTTATTCGATGCTTTAAGTTGTTTTACAGAACGTTAAACCGGAAAAATTGTTGGTGTTCAAAGTATCTGATGGCTGGGAACCACTCTGCGAGTTTCTTGGGGAGGAAATTCCCGATCGACCATTTCCCCATGAAAACAAAGCAGGAAGTAATTTTTTTGAAGCCACTTGAAGCGCAAAACTATGGCAAGGTTTCGTCCTCCAGGGAATGGTCGTTGCTTCACTTTTAACCTCCTTATTGTTTGTGGTGCTTTACATGTTTTGTGGTGTTATGTAAAACAAATGTTTAATCAAATTAAGACTACAGAAAGCTTTTGTTCAAAAGTTTTACAAACAAACTGTGGCCTGCCAATTGACCTGTTGCACCCTATTGTATGGGTTTACGTTTTTTGATTTTTATTTGAGACGTATCTGTGACTTACGATGCTACCGTTACTCCAAGGGAATATAGGTCACAACGTACATTGTAGTTCAAAGTAATGATTTTTCATTGAAAAATGTACTGCTCTTCTGGCATAAAATATAAGTGCTGTATTTCTTCTACGTTATATTTTATGCCAGAAGAGCAGTACATTTTGAAATTGCAATATGCCTGGCAGCAACAGGAATTTCATGATGACTTTAACTTCTTACTTTACACGCGCAGGACTACTTGAATCCACCACAAGGTTTTATAATCATCACCGAATTGATTTTTAGGTTCCCAAAACATTATATCGGTGAATTACTCATACTCATAATTCTGAGAATAAAAAGACTGGCCAAAAATAAAAGCAAAATGACATCACTACCCGCGCGAGCCTTATCTGTGACGTCGGTCGGGTCAGCTCCTTATAATGATAGAGCTGCACCAAACGCGTCATTCAAACTAATGATGGCATAAGTTTTTGCCGAAACGTTTTAAACATGGCAATGTTAATAACAGTATGGGGCAGTCTTTTTATTCTCAGAATTATATCGGTGGTAAAAATGTCTTCTGATGTCGATTCCCATTTGTCAGCAAGCGGTTCATGCACTCCTTCGAACATTATTCGGACTCGGTTAAACCGAATTTACACGAAACTGACTACGCAAAAGTGTTACATACCATCACATGACAAGGTAGGATCGCCCCTTTGTACTGGGCGATCTCAGCTGTCGTAGTTTCGTTCATAAGGTTTACTGGTTTACACGCAGCCAAGGCAGTGAAGCTGCAGCGACATTCGCTTGTAATTGCGGTGGTGTGTCATGTATACCGCCTTTGATATATGATTAATTTGTTTTAGAGAGCAAAAATGTGTATAACATTGCATAACAGATTAGCATGTGGGACAGCGCCACAGTTGGAAGCTTCTTTGGTAAGAACTTTTTTCCGTATCTCATCATTCGGGATGTTTTTGTTTGATTGGGACATTTTATCTTTAGTAATGCACCAGAGACTTTCATATCCACATGGTGTTTACGACCCCACTGCCTTTCTCTCGCATATCACGTGACTGCCTGTTTTATACAGTAACGCTTTCGCCTTTCTGAGCATTTTATTCCATTGTATTTAATTCTAAATCTGTTCGGCCCAAACTCCGACTTGATTGCATTCCAATAGAAAACAATTATCCGGATAATCCGCATGTCCGCATCTCAGCCGAGTGAGGCGGGTAGACAATTTATTGGCAATTATAGCCAACAGGCCAGTCGACCTTCATCGAGACCAATTTCCTGGGCAGCCGCGTACCTTCCAAACTGGTAACCAATCATGGGACAGTGAGCACGCATTTTTCATCTCTCTACGTCAGCCAACAAGCGAAATGAAGTTTTTTGCAACAGACTTTCATCACTTTAAAGCAACTGAATGCAATCGTTACTTTGCCTTTTCAAGACTCCAGGACAGTAAAATTGTAACTCGTGGTGGATCAGCAAGACGGTTTTCGATAAACACAAACCGTCCAGCAACCTGTTTACTATCAGGTGTATACGATTTGACAACACAGGCATACAATTAACCACTGTGGGAGCGACTGGAACAACATATTTGCCATCCCGAGGAACCCGGCTCAGATCCTATGTTCTCCGGATCGGACGATTTTTGTTGGATCTCACGATTTCTTTAGCATCACAGGACAACGCGCGGAGGCAACTTCTCGCCATTCGACTGCGATTGCTGCATCATCAGCGGACATTTGCAACGAACAATTCGAGGAACTTTCTTCAAAAGGTACTTCCCTTACACACTTTCAAAGAAGACCGTCGACGCAACTTGTAACTAACGCGCCGAAAATGTAAAGTTGTTTGTGCAAAAACGCTTCAATACTTCACTGAATAATTTCATGCATGTGCTTGTTTTTAATTTTTTTCACTTTGGGTAGTTTTTTGCCACATGTTTAACAGCACCCCCCACAAATTTACTGCCTGACTAATGACCCTGAAAACAAAGTAAAACTGCTCCAAACTCGCTAAAAATTGCCCTGGCAACAGCCTGTTTATCTGCGCTCATTCAACCAAAACACCGGCACCCATGCATGACCCATTGCGTTGTTACACACAATTAACTCTGTTACGCAGGAGTTCGACAAGGGCATTTCCCGACCAAGCAACTCTTTCCCATAGAAATACAGAGATGGGGCCTGTAGTTTTTGTCATAAAGAAGGAGGACGTCACAAAGCAATCATGCATGGGGGTAAATTTTACGCTTGAGTGAGGACATATGCATGTGCTGTTGCCAGGGCGAATTTGAGCCTGTTTCAGGCAGGTTTAATGGGGATTTGGGCGTTTTAAATCAAGTAGCTACTTGGTGCCGGGACAAACTTGAGGCTGTGCTAAGAGAAATATGAATTATTTACGGGCCTCGTTTATGAGAGATCCATCCCCCATCTACACATTCTGGGCAAAATTGATTGGCGGGCAAGGCATTTTTTACCCCTGGGACTGTGAGCATTTGATCCACCCCTTGATGGACATTATTTGGGGTGAAAGAGCAACAAAAAATGCAATTGGAATTTTGCAGAAAAATAAGTCCAGGAGAGATGGGCCATGCATATAACCACAATAGAAACGATTTATTTTTCACACAATAGCACCAAAGTTGCTGAATTATTGCCTAAGCAACTCCCAGGGCTGTTTATATGCCCCCTTGTAGGTCACAAAATCTTCAAGGAAGTTTTACAAATCCTTGCTGTTTACTGACCCATCCAGGTGCAACAGTTTTTTTTTTTATTCTTTTTAGAATATTAAGCCTCTATATAAGTCACAAAAGCCAGTTTCAGGAAACAAGCGAAACAGTCGGCAGGTGCATTATTGCAGAGGGCAAAGAAAACAGGATTTCTTAAGTTTAATTGCCATGTAAGTCCCTAAATCTTCCAAAGTATCTTTGTTAAAAAATAATGTTGTTTGAAAAACTTTACAGCAGATGAAGACCGATGTAAAGTTCTGAAAGAAAACAACAAAAATGAAAGTGATATTAGCTGGATATTCTAAAACTGGGACAAAAACATTGGCTGCTGCATTTACTATGTTGGGGTTCAATACATATGATGTATTTGAAAACTATTACTACTTGCATAAGCAGTGGATGAAGATATTTCATGGTGAGGCAACTTCAGCTGATATTCAGAAGATGTTTCAAGGAGTTGATGCACTGACAGATTCACCGGTGTTTTATTTTTGGGAGGATTTGTGCAACGCTTTTCCGGAAGCTAAAGTAAGGAAGTACCACTTATAAAAAATTTTTAAATAGACATAAGGTATGATTTATACACAATTTAAAATGTTTCCGGGCTTCATGTTCTGCAGTTATTTAGCTTGTAGGCTTAATCCTCCAAAGATGATTAGACAGATTAAATGTTAATGCAAATTTGTCTGCAATAAACATTATATAAACACCAGTAATTACAACACTAACATGACAAGCCATAACTTTTGCATATGCTACAGGTCATTCTTACAATAAGAGATGAGGATGCATGGTACAAAAGCTTCCTTAATCACACTGAAGTATTCAACAAAAGCTACCTAATGATGCTTATTGATACATTTTCTATTCAAAGTTTAATCAGGCGACCATATCGTTATTATATGGGTAAAATAAATGTATGCCTAGACAATATTGAATGTATCATGTCCTTTTGGCTGCAGGTAGTTTCGTTGGTGTGGTGTTGCCTTGGCCTTCAAACTATGTGAAAATTCATCATGAAAAACTGTTACGTGCTCATTACCGCCAACACAATCAAGAAGTGCTTGAGGTATTGGCAAGTGATAATGGTTATTAGAGATTAGGAAGTGGAACAATATATGTTTTTATTTTAGTTTTTTTTTTTTTTCTTAGTAGGATTTGCTAGCTAGATCATAGAAAGCATAGACAGATTTTACCTGTCAGTATTCTCTAATGAGACAGCAATTCCTTATTTTTTTATTGATTTTATTGTGTAAAATGTGTTGTAATTTAGTAATCTTAAACAGTTTAAAGAAATTCTAACTCTATTTTCTTTACCATCTTATCACCAGAACTTCATTGACTAGAGTTATATTGTTTAAACTCTTGATTTATTTCTATATTATCTGGCAAATTACCCAAACTTAACAAATATTTGTAGAAAGTTCCACCTGACAAACTGCTTGTGTACAAAGTATCTGATGGTTGGGATCCACTGTGTAAGTTTTTGGGTGTTGACATTCCTGAACAACCCTTTCCCCACAAGAATCAAAGAAGTAGTCTCATAAAAGACTGGACAAAGTCCAATTATATTTACCGAAATATGCTTCTACAAAGCATTGGATCAGTATTTGTTCTTACACTTTTCACAGGATATGCGGGTTACAATCTCTTTAAATATATTTCCAGCAAAAGGTTACTTTCAGGTTTGACCACGTGGTTTTAAGCATTATAAAACCACAACCTGGAAAGATACCACCGTTCCCAATTCAGTGGAACCAATCACATGTGGGCATGTTGTTGTCTGTTGTTATTCAATTGCATTATATTTCGGTTTGTTTGTTCAGCAAACGTATGTAGTATTGGAAAAAAACACCAGATTGAAAAATAAATTTTGTGCTATCTTTGATGCAAGTTTTTCGAAATTTTATCGGCAATCTGTGTAGAAATTAAGACCGCATATCAGTAATTCTATTATAGTTTTGCCCGGTAATCAGACGTTTGGTGCAGGGTGCTGTGAAAAGTTTAGTTGAAAAACCATCAAAATGTTCAAGGGAATGTAGCTCAAAATTGAATCACAGAAGTATACCTTAATTTGTGATTTTATGTTAGGCCCGCCTCTTGGCTACGCAGTAAGGTGAAAATTAGTTGCAAAATAGTTGCTTAAAGCACCCCCTAGGGGTCATTTCGGTCCCCGATCAGTCATTTTTTTTAGCTAAATGGGCTGCAAAAAATGTAAGATGGTTTTGCGAAAAAATGAATCACAAAAACCTCATCCAATTTGCAATTTAATGTGGGCCCTAACCCTTTTCTACGCAATGGCAAAAAAAATTGTCACAGGAAAGTTGCTTTGGTTGCCCCCTGGGACTGTTTTTGCTGTCCTGTAGGACAAAAGATCCTCCTGGAGGCTCCTCAGATCCTTGCTGTGTTTTGGTGGATGCAGCTGCAATCAATTTTTTTTTCTCTATGAATAGTACCAGTAGATCTTCATGGGTCACTGACCACAGGAATTGTTGTTGGCAAAAAAGGCAAATCACTCAGTATGGGTGTTAATGGTGATAGCCTTCAAAACTAGATTTTTGGGATTTAATACTGATATGCGGCCTTAAGTAATACATCACACGAAAAACGCTGACTGGTCTGCGTAACACTTGCGCAATCAAAGTTCGCCGAAAAAATATTCCTCGCTCAAATTATAAACTTTCCGATCTTGAACGTACGTACGTATATATGCCCAGCACTACAATTGTAGAATCATGAAAGAATTTTTCAAATGTGAATAAATTTGTTTTCACGAAAATAAAACTAACACTTCCACAAACATGCTAAGTTCGCAATGGCAACTACCTACCGGCATGCATCTGCACTCTTTTTGACATGAGGGGATTCCCCCCTGCACAACTAACATTGATAGAAACACTGTCTAACATATAAAAGCAAGGAATTCAATTGTTTAATAATACTGTAGTAATGAGGTCCAGGGAACAGGTCTTGCAAAGAAATAGTTAAGCTGCGATAAACAAGATCGCAGCACCTATTGTTTCTAATGCCGAATATGGAATTACCTGGGTGCTACAAACATTAAAAGCAATTCTGCATAACTAAAAAATGTTTGTGGAATGTTGTCAAGCAAAAGGGGCAACAATCCCACAGGACAATTAATTGGCTGCTATAGCTGCCAGACATGGTGCAATTTACAATAGAACTGATATTCTGGCCAAACATAACGTAGTTTATTTCTCCGACTTTGCGTTTGCAATACAGTGATACTTCATTGCCATACAGCGAGACTATACGGATGTGTTAATGATAAAGAAAAATGCGCGTATTATCCGGCGGTATAAAACAAATTGTTGTAACTATGTTGCGCCCCGATGTGTCTGTTTTTGTCCCCCATCACGTAATTTTACGAGCGGTGTTTGCGTGCCCTTTTTTCTTTTTGGTGCTTTTGAGTGTTGTGTGGTATTACGGTTGAAATGCCACACAACTGATAAATAAAGGTCAATGGCCTCCTTACCAGCAAACTTCGTTCACTGGGGGTAATATTTCTAAAAACCAATTAATCATTGACATTTGCACATATTGACAAATGAATTCAGAGAATGCAAACTGCACATATCTGGCACTGCAGCGGACGAAGAGAAGTTTAACTGTATTTGCGGAACGTTGTCGTTTTCCTCTTGTACTTTGTGGCCGCTGTTATAGCCAAGTGACCCACCGTTTATGAATCGCAATACATTGCCATTATCAGTGTAGTTTACCGGTATATATATCAAGCAGTGTATCAGTATATTACATGTTCATGTCGATTCTATACTCGCTATTGCAAAGCATTATTATTAATACTGGGACTTAAACAAGTCAACTGGTTTGCCAGTGATAAACGCAGAGTGATAGGTGGGAGGGACATTCAGGAAAATAAGACCTTTCGCCACCTACAAACTTATTGCACCTGTGCAATTATTACCTTATGCAGTATATATTTCCTGCAAATTGGTGCCCTTGTAGTGAATTGTAATGTAACAATTTTCTAAAATACAGTTTGTAAAAAAGTAAGCATGTGTAACTACTTGACATTACTTCATGATTTTAGGAGTTCATTTCGATTGCACTTTCAAAGGCAGACAATAAAATCCACCATGAAAGTGATATTGGTAGGCTATTCAAAAACTGGTACAAAGACAATGGCATCAGCTTTTAGAACACTTGGAATGAACACCTACGACTTAATGGAAAATTACTTCTATGCGTACAAAGGTTGGTGTGAAATTTTTGACGGCAAAGCAACACCAGAGGATATACGTACGACATTTGAGGGTGTTGATGCACTGACTGATACACCAGTATATTACTACTGGAGGGAACTACATGAAGCATTCCCTGAAGCAAAGGTAATTAAGATAAATTTCATGGTATCTTCGGGAAGACTGACGTTGCATAACAACGATGTTGCCGTTTCAACCACATATGCTGTCAATATAAGTGGATTGATTGGTCGCTGTTTCCACCTTGTGCAAAGGTCGGCAAACAGCGGCAACGGGTCCGCATGTAGATCTTTTCCTCTCTGTTTCGGCTCCGCAGAGACAGGCTAATATAAGGAAGATAATATGTTAATGTAAATATCAGTCAAAACACTCTTTTGTGGCGCTTGGACATAACTTTATGATAAGCGCTTTTGATTGACGATTAAAACGTATGCATACGTGATATTGTTATCATAATTTTCGTGTGTCTAAAATGTTCAATATAAACTCCGCTAACTTAGGCTTTGCAGCTCGGTGTTTTAATCTAATGGCACAAGGTTTAGTTGGCCCTTTGTATGCTAAAGTTAACTGACCTCCAGACCTGGTGTAACAAACTCTCTTCCAAAACAATACACGCATTTCTCATTTGGTCGAACTTGGTTAGTAGTTATACGAGACTTCACAATCGACAGGATCAGGTGTTTGAGTCATAACCACACCAAAACTTGAGCGCAAAAGAGCCATAATGGTCAATGAGAGCTGCAGACAGGTGTACACACTGTGTTGATTGATATCTAGTTTGGTACCCAACATTTCGACGATTGACCGAAAGGTACTACAAAGTGGAAATCTGTGTGCCTGCTAGTCTACTAGCTAGCATGTGTCACGGTCACCAGCTGCACTGATGAGACCTAACAGGTCGAAACAGTGTGTACACCCTGTCTGCAGCTCTCATTGACTATAATGGCTCTTTTGCGCATATAATATGATTTGGGTGAAAGCCGAGCCGATAGCGCTATTGGAACCCAAACAGTTGTTTGGTCATAGCGCGCTCCACGTTGGTCGTCTATGTTGATTGGTACCTATAGTTTGATACCCAACATATCGACGATTGACCGACAGGTACCACAAGTGGAAATCTGTGTACCTGCTAGTCTACCAGCTAGCATGTGTCACGGTCACCAGCTGCACTGATGAGACCTAACAGGTCGAGCAGTGTGTACACCCTGTCTGTAGCTCTCACACCAAACTTTTTTGATTGTGCAGCTTGTACTGACCATCAGAGACGAAGACGCTTGGTACAAAAGCTTTCTTCATCAAGTAAAAACTCTCAATGAAAGTTTCGCACACTGGTTTTTGGTTACATTTAGTTCGGGATGTTGGGCGAGGCACGAGTATCGTCTGAAAACAAGTATGTTTGTGTCAGTTTACTATTGGTTACTAATGCAAAACTGTATAATGGAACAGATAAAACCACAAAGTGTTCGATCGGTTGAAATCCGGCAACGTAATTACCAATGAAACTAACAAGTAAAATATCAGTTATGGAACTGGCGGCATTTTTTATCTCTTAAAGGCCGACTGTTCATTTTGTTTGGTATCGTAACAATCTTTTAACATTCATGACTTTTAAAGATAGTTTCATTGGACACACAGAGCAGTTCCCCCGGCCAAAGGTAGTACTCATGAACGAAAAAATTATAAGAGGTCACTATAGATATCACAACGACGACTTAGTAAAGGTAAACCATAGACAGTTTTTTTCTCGTATATTAAATGAGTTTTCGTATAACAAATCTCCGGATATCTTAATGGCTAACTAAAATATGACAATTTCAATGAAACATACGTCGTTTGCTTGACAAGGTTTTCCATTAATAAATATATTTCGCATATGCTTGCATGTAACATTAGTATCGCTTACTCAAATTAACGTATAATATTCCGATTCCACAGAATATTTCCAAAGACAAGTTGTTGGTTTACAAAGTTCAGGATGGTTGGGCACCTTTATGTCAATTTCTGGATCTTGAAATTCCCGACCAACCTTTTCCTCATGAAAATAAGTCGGGGGAAGCTGTGAAAGAATTTTCAAAAACCCATAAAGTCGTTGCTGTTCTGTTTCGCAAAGCCATCATTCCTTTTTCAGTGTTTGCATTTTTAACTGCATTTGTCGGTTACAAATTTGTGACGTCATCCTTTGTTTGTGACTTTGTTTCTGTGGGACTTGCGAAATTCTGGGATCAATGGTGAACGAATATGTTATATTTATACAATGGTGGTGGTCGCAATCGACGTTATGGGTACATCAGATTATTATTTCGTATTCTGGCTGAAATATACTTTCGTCAGCACTTACATGGCACCAATAAATTGCAAACTAAATAATGTTTATTGTAAGCTGTTTTTTAGGAGTCCATGCTTGTCATCAGAAACTGAAATTCTTCGTTAACAGCTGATAGCGAACGCAGACGGTTTGTTGACCATTGATAGCAAGAGGCATTCCGGGTACACTTTGCGCACGTCGCTACAGCGTGATTGGTATGTAAACACCCTCTGGCAAATCGCAACGCGAAGCAAATCATTTAGTTGTTTGCCCAACATTGCGGCTGATTCTGGATTCAGTTTGTTCAAAGCAAAGCGCAGGTATTCAGTTTTTTTTAAATTAACCAGTCCAAAATGAAGGTAATACTTGTTGGTTATTCGAAAACTGGAACAAAGACAATGGCATCGGCATTCAGAATGTTAGGTCTGAACACGTATGACTCTATGGAAAACTACTTCTATGCATACAAAGGTTGGTACAAAATATTTGATGGCGAAGCAACAGCGGAAGATATACAAATGATGTTTAATGGAGTGGATGCATTGACCGACACACCTGTATTCCACTACTGGAAAGATCTGATTACTGCGTTTCCTGACGCCAAGGTATTCGGTAACACTAAATACTCTTACAACACTTCTAGCTAATGTTCGCCATATATGTTAATATTTACTCTAATTAACATGTTTATTTTACACCAACTGTGTAGGTCCATATTATTCGTAGTTAAGAACGGAAAAAATATAGTTTTGGTACAAAATATCTTGGCAGTAAATAACGACAAGGTTGTGTTGTTGTCACTACTTATCGCTTAGTTAATAATAAGCAGCCCACGGTAGATTAACGGTTAGTTCTGCGTAAACAAACCAACAATTATTGCAGGTAGTTTTGACACTAAGAGATGAAGATGCTTGGTATAAAAGCTTTCTTCATCAAATAAAGACACTCAATGAAAGTCACGCACTGTGGTATTTGACAATATTTAGCTCTGCCTCGTGGCCTCGTTGGAAATATCAGAAACACACAAGTAAGTCTCTATGGGTCAAAAAATATTCTTGCCACACTTTAAATCTGTGTCACCATACATACTCTCGTAAATTAGGGCTAAAGTTAGCGTTGCAATATTAATAGTTCTGAATTTTGGGTAGCATGATAGGCTATGTTTCGTTTGCAGACGATCTTATCGGGCATATGGTGATGTTTCCCCGTCCGTGGTTGACTCCAATGCATGAAAGAATAATGAGAGCTCACTACAGGTTTCACAATGAGGATGTACTAAAGGTAAAATACAATGTTATTTTGTATATCAGACAAGACAGGTCCGATCCGTCGGGATCACCGAGCAAACAGGCTGATTCCTGCTGTATAAATGACATTTTTCATAGCAACTTATTATACTTTAATTACTGCATTAATTTTTGCAGAACGTTCCAAAAGACAAGCTACTTGTTTACAAAGTACAGGAGGGTTGGGGTCCTCTGTGCGAGTTCCTTAATATTGAAATTCCAGATCAAGTTTTCCCACACGAGAACAAGGCGAGCGGAATTGTGAAAGAATTTGCACAGACAAGCGAAATCGTAGCAATATTATTTCGAAAAGCTATTGTTCCATTTTCGTTGTTTGCGATAACAACCAGTTTTGTTGGATACAAATTATTTTGGTCGTCCGCAACTATTATGGTTTGCGATATTATTGCAGAGAAATGTACAAAATTGTGGAATAATTGCAATATATGATAATTTTTTTTATTACAAGGAAAAATCTACCTTTATATCCCAAGATTTTCTTCTTTTTTGCATCTACGTATTTGTTATTATTAACCGTAAATATGATTGATAACACATTGAACCTAATATGGTTGACAAAATAAACTTTTTGAGGTTGTTTGGATTGAGGTATCTCGTCTGAGAATATCGTAATGTGGTATATAATACACGTAATACGAAAAAATTTTGTTAAATTGTGCGATCTGGAATCTTTGTGCCAATAATTCATGGATATTTCTAATTTTGTACCTAAATTAATAGTTCTTGTAACAATTCATGCACAAAAGCACGAACGACTTTGCTTAAAATTAGTAATCTTTTTGGTAAGAGCTCATAGTGATATGCTCCATCAATATTTCACAAACACGAAAACGTTGTTTTATTCCAAAATTGGAATTATTACATCTTGTCAACGTTACAAACGTAAAAACGGAATTTTGTGCCGTTTGCAATTTGCGTAACATTTTTTTCGCATATATGTTCCATTATTCGAGCAATCTCAACAATGTTTTTTCTCAAAACACACAAGTGCTCCTATTTTCCTGCAACTTCCAACATCTGTTCCCTGTTTATTTCATCAATTCTAAGCAGCAACTGCACGACATTGCAAACTTTATTTTGTTTGGCGCACACAAATTAGGATTACGTTAATGATTTACGTTCATTATTTTGGGTAAAAAACAACATTTCCTCCACTGCACCTTTCAGTTTATTGATAAAGTATCAAAGATACCAACGATCAAAATTGCCACACAAACCAAGTTTATTAAAAATACAAAAATGATATTAAATCTCGATTAAAAAAAGGTCGCGAACAGAATACGAATGCAATAAAAATAGAAAACAAAAAAATTAGATGCTGAACGGCGTGAATCAAAAAAAGGCAGCAACGCGACTGAAATGGCGGAAATAGGCAGAAACAGTAGGAAGCAAAATCAAACTAAGCAAAAATTTTTTCCGCACAAATTTGAATCGCGGAGCTTATGTAATGGTGTCTTTAGTTAGGTGAACACAGCTCACGGACAACTACACAGTATTCATATATTTAGAGATTTTTCTGGATGTTTATTTCTTGTCTACATGTCAGCAATTTTACTCCGAATATTTTCAATTTCGGTAAAAAACTCGTACAAGAGAATGCTACTATTTCACATAAAAATCAGAAAAGTACGAAAAAAAACAAACTTTGCGCTGAGGTAGCGACGCAGATAAGATGCTGTATATATTGATTATCAAGCAATTGTCTACTTGTGCAATAGCAAAAAGTAACAAATGACGCCAAGCGCCGCAAAACTATAAGTGCTCTGTTGCGCCAACTCCCGGCTGAATATTTATCACCCTTTCTGTCCTTCGCGGCGCTGTGCGCGAATCAACGACCTCTGTCTGATCTTGGAGTGTCGATAAGTTTCGTAGTGTTATTGTCGTACTCTGGCAGCTGAAAAACATTTTCACATTTAGGTGTTTGGTGTGAAATTAAGAAAGACATTAAAACAAAGAAAAAATCTATACAAGAATAATATTTTCAAAACATTTGTTTGTTTGTTGAACAAAAGACCGGTCATAGAATCATATTTTCAAATATTTCTTAAATAATTTCCACATCAAACCCAATTGAAGTTTCTTAGAACATTTCATTGTGTGTTAACTCACCACATTTCATCGGAAACAAACTTCGCCGTAATCCAAATCAACAGGTGGTGGAAAATGGTCGGACCAACTTACAGTGGTTATGGGTAAATTTCTTGCATTTTGAGTTTTCAGACGAAGAACTAGTCGCTGGATGCCGGGGATTTCCGACTGGATGTAAATACGCGATGTTACTCGACGTTAAAAAATGGGAAATAAACACACCAGGGTGAATAAGAAACACGCTTTAGTTTGACAGTACATAGGTTGAGGCCAATCACTCGTATATGTTTGCAAAACGTGTAAATATTTTATCTTAAAAACAAACTTTTGCGGTTGCAACTTTTTTGCACATATGTGAAGATTAGTAATTCGGTAAATTCAAAATCGCGACTTTATAATTAAATTCGTTTCTCAGCACAGTGGGAGTCAGTGTGACATATTTACTTTACGATACAATTTAAATCTAATCAATAGTTTATCATTAAAAGTTTGTGTAAGTCACACTTACGTTACAGTTCTTGGCGATTGCGTTCAGCAGTATTGTGTGTTTGGGCAAATTTCCGCGTTTTTCCGTCGAATAATGAACAGTTTTCTGAGTATGAGTGTGCAGCGTTAACGGTCGGTTACCAGACAAAATCTCCTCACGTATCACGCTTGAATGATTTGAGCAGCCAAGTGTGATTTGCTGTTCAGCTGCGTTGCTCAGAAGCTGAAGGAATTGAATCTGAGTGTCCATGGTTCCAATTCCTCGGCGTCCGCGGCCAACTGGAACCGATCGGCGCTCTCTGACACGCATCACTGACGCCGGAAAACATGACATGAAGTGTTGTTCGTCAAATTTGCAGTGAACTTTAACCGCATCGGCAGAAGATCCTTGGTTTGGATCTATCCAATATTTGTCTGAGAAAAAAAACGTTTTGTAACCGGTGTAAGTTTTTGAAGTAACATATTAGTGTTTTATTGCTTGAATCACTGGGCTAGCTGCCTTGAGGCACAGTTTACAATTGGCAACGAGATTCATAATTTGTAGGCTATCAAGGCTTTTAACCTTACCATCACGTGTTGGAGACTCGGTTTGCTGATTCGTCAATAAAAGGTCACTGCAGGTCACCGCAGGATGTTCTTTACTGCCATCTTTTGTCTTTACACTGATAAGATCTTGATGAAGTCTATTCAGTTGTTCACGTCCCAAAGATGCCTAGTTTTGTTTAAAATAAATGCAAACGAAACATTAGCGAGAAACAAAATTCCTTTCTGTCTACAACGGAACGAAAAACTACAAGCCGAAAATTATTGAATATGGTAAAAATAAAACTAAAATTTTCTCCAACTCTAAGTTTGGTTAAAGTGACAAAGTAGAAATGTATTTGTACATATATTAGGTAAAACATTATATATGTACCACTTACCACTGGGGATTCTAAACCCACTGTTGACGGAAAATCATTTAGAAGAGTTTCTCGGTTGACTGTGGCCGATTTTTGTCCCACCAAATTAGTTATCTTTGATTCACTTGAAATTCGTACAGGAATAACATCTCCCTGAAGTATATTTATTGGTGTTTATTTTATACAATAGCACCCACGTCCAATGAAACACATAAATATAATATCAACATACCGGAGGACCAGGTGGTCCAGGAGGTCCTTGGTCGCCCTGTAACAAGTTACATAATGTTGAAATTGCTTTATTTACTGTGGATATTGAAAAGCTTACTGTGCTGCCCTTTACTCCGGGGTCGCCATCGTCACCCATATACCCTCGCTGTCCAATAACACCTTTAGCTCCGATGGTCCCAGCGGCCCCATCTAATCCGGGAGAGCCCTGTTATTTAACAAAGGACTTACATTGGCAAATATAAATTATGAGTAAATATGTTTCCGTCGTTAGTGTATAATTGAAAATGTATGTAACGTATTCTGGTCCCTTGCTTTTGTACTAAAGCTGTGTAATAATGCAACAATCATCATTTTAAAAAAGAAAGTTGCTCATTTTAATTGACGTTAGAAGATTTGACGACATTTGCACTTCCTTGACTCCCTGCAATTATGACGTCACACAGGGATGTCACAGTAAGAGCAAGAGCTGTGAAATCTGATCATGTATATTACTGTTCAATTACAGATTTTCAGTTACTTCGAACAGATACACCTTGTAATCATGACCAGACCCCCACTTACGTCTCTGCCGCGAAATCCTTTTCGTCCAGGGCTTCCTTGTCTTCCGCGGTCGCCATTTGGTCCCTGCATATTACCACGGATCAAAAGATTTAAAAAGGTGACGTGAAGCTTGTTAGTAATACTCTTTAATACGTCAATATATAGGCCACACAACGTGCTCGTAATATTGAAGTGCTTATGTTACATAAAGGTGATTTAACGTACCACGGGACCGTTGTTTCCATGAGGTCCCTGTAAACCTATGTTTCCTGGAATTCCCTTTAGAACAACAATAACAGAATTAAATAAAATCACAACATTATATCTCCATTATTCTATACCGGTATTCCTTTCAGTCCCAGTTCTCCTTTGTCGCCGCGTAATCCAATTGCACCAACGGAACCTAAGGCTCCTGTTTCACCTTTAAGTCCGTTCATTCCAGAGGGACCCTGAAAAAACATTGCAACTGATAGCTTATAGGTCGAAACAGTGGTCATCTGTCTGCATCTCACAGAAATTATATTAATGGCTCCACTTTGCTGTTGTTAAAGTTTTGATAAAATCAATTCTTTTAATGTATATCCTGTTTCAAATACCGCGTGTGATTCAGCAGGAAGTTCTAAAATTAGCAGCTTAAATTACTAAGCGGTTTGTTACCCTTTCACCAACTGGTCCACGATCTCCGGGAGCACCAGGTAGTCCTATGTAACCTTCTGGACCTTGCAAACCTTGTTTGCCGGTTGTACCCGGATCTCCCACGTTTCCCTAAAACCACAATTTGTCAAAAATATCTTTTGTTCAAACAGGATCTTCGAAAAACAAGCTCGAATGTGATGTCAGGGTGGTTAAATTTCCAAAGGACAAAGAAGGTAAATAATAAGGATATGTGGGTCACAATGTAAAGTCTTGTTTAAGGAACAGAATGATTTTAAAACGGAAAACCTTACCCTTGGCCCAGGTGATCCATCTCTGCCTGAAATTCCTGTCAGTCCTCGTAAACCCTAAATAAATATTTGTCAAACTTCACAAATTGTTCCCAATGTTTGAATAATCGATTTTTTAATTTAAAACAATATATGTATAATAACCAATGTCAAATTAAATATTCAGTTCTTTACACTCTGGATCAAGGTGTAACAATTTAAACTACTTTCTTACCAGTGGTCCATCCGGGCCTCTTTCACCAATTACACCCTTTTTCCCAACAGTCCCCTAGATATACAATGGAAAGGATTTCAAAGCTACAGTATTACTGTGTGTATTGATAATGTATTTTTTATCATCCGAAAAACATAAAGCTTACAACTTGGACCATATAACCATCAGTCATGCAGCAATGCTACTACTATGAAATATTACTTACGTTAACTGATTGTAAATTACATTAAACAGTCACTCACCGGCGGCCCTTGTTGTCCCCTAGAACCAGTTGCTCCTTTGGATCCATTGACACCCTAAACCATACCATTGTCAACAAGCAAACGCTCAAGCTATGAACACAGACCAACATTTCCAAGAAAATACCTCTAGCAACTGCAACTAAATTACCCTAATTTGTTTCAGAAAAACTCACCGGTTCTCCTTTAACTCCTAGCAAACCAGTCTTTCCGAGCTTTCCGACTACACCCTATACAAAGAGTTTACATTAGATAAGCACGGATCATTAAAACGGATAAAAAACTATTTGTTTACCGTATCTCCAGGATATCCCGGTGGGCCTTTAGTTCCAGTTGGCCCTGGCTTACCCTGCCGCAAAATAAGCAATACGTTATATTGTAATAGGAATAAATGATACGTCAAATTTAAAAAAAATTTATTTGGTTTAAATAAATCTTAAATCCACGTGGTCATAATAATTCTGTAGTGTTTTTATACAATTTATCGCACGTAATACCTCTTTTCCAGTGTTTCCAGGCAATCCCCGGTCTCCCGTAGCACCTGGCGGACCCTTTGGGATGCAACATAATATCATATTGTGAGAGTGAAAATGTTTTTGATATCAAGGGTGTGAAATGTACGTAAGTATCCAAGCCTGACACGGCAAATTTAAATTTGAAGACAAGAAATTTTATTTACCGGAACACCGTCGGTTCCTCGTAATCCCTCTCTCCCTTCATCTCCTTGTTCGCCCTGTATGGAATAATGATAATGTTATAATCGTATGAAATAAATGTGTGTGAAAAGAGGGTGGTATTAAAAAATGATCAAATATTTCAACCAAACATTGCTTTTAACACACAAAAGTCATTCGACAATAACGAACATGAAAAAACAGTATTGTGTTCCCAGTTATAGCATTTGGCTGACACATCAGGGATTTCGTTGCAAAAACAGAAATTATTTTTGTAATTCACCTGTTCTCCGTGGCGACCTGTTGCACCGTCTTTGCCTTTGGATCCCATTAGTCCCTACCACAAAACAGTTTTCATCGTTCATGCTTTGCCAAAAACAGTTTTACCGAGATACTTACAATGTAGCCCTTGTGTCCTGCTGCACCGTCCCGACCTATGTCTCCAAGATTACCCTGACAATAAAACAACGCGTTATGTTACGTTCAAAAAATACAAAATGTCAAGTATGTACGCTGTACACTTTTAACAAAAACAAACAGCTTATACAACTAAACATACATTTCTACTTGACAAATGTGATGTTGGCTGTATTCTTTATGTTGAAAGTTTACTAAGCCGTAAGTTATGTTCGTAAGTGAAGCTGTAAAACTTTAATGGAAAAATTTGTCCCAGAAATCAAAAATACTTTACCGGTGGACCCCTGTTTCCGCGAAGACCTTTCATTCCCATAATTCCTCTTTCTCCCGTTTCTCCACGACTTCCGACATTTCCTTTAACTCCTGATTTACCCGTTTCACCCTACGTATAAAAACGAGATTCAGGTACATGCATATTGCCCAACGCTTAGGCGCAATTCAATAACAACACACTTTTTGTCCCTTGGTTCCCTTCTCTCCTGCTTTTCCTGTCTTGCCTGGAGTACCCTGAAAATAATTTGACATCATCAGGAATAAGCAGAGCGTGGTACAAACTGACTTATTTAAAACAAGGTACAAAAGGAAA
Organism: Ascidia mentula; assembly: GCF_947561715.1. NCBI lineage: Eukaryota > Metazoa > Chordata > Ascidiacea > Phlebobranchia > Ascidiidae > Ascidia > Ascidia mentula. Next base: position 5,642,894 of record NC_138574.1, on the reverse strand, counting down.
CATTTTTACCTGAAGTCCCTGGAATCCTTGCATTCCAACATCTCCTTTGGGACCCGAATCACCCTAAAATGTAAAATTAATCAACTACAGTACTTTCCAACAAAATTGTTCTAAAAATAGTAACAATGTGCTGTTGTTACGTCACCAAAGCAACACGTACCATGTCTCCGTTTTTTCCCTTGAGTCCAATATTTCCCTTGTTGCCAATTTCGCCCTTTTTGCCATCTGGTCCAATCACGCCTTCCAAACCTTGAAATCCAACTATACCACGAGTTCCTGTGGCCCCTTGTGGCCCCTGGGGTCCTTCTAGTCCGCGGTCTCCCTGCCAAACCACACGAAAACCTATGTAATCTGACCGGCACGTGTTCAACGCTCAACTTTTGTACAAACCTTTTGTCCTTGCTCACCACGTGTTCCAGGTATTCCTTTTGTGCCATAAGGTCCCTATAAAGTAGTGCAATTAACAATAAAGTGATGCAATTACCAAATATGGCAAAATATGTTTTCTGGGTTTAAATCCAATGACTTTCGTGTGAGACAAATAATTTCGCTATAAAGCATCTTCAGTGTCTTATTCAAATAGATAAAACCCAGAAAGCATATCTTTCCATAAATGTCGTCAAAAGCGAAATCTGGAAATCGTTGCCATGGGTCGGAAATAGGAGTGATTCCCGGAATCGGTTAACAGGAATTACCAAATATGCATAGATTTGATTTTATTAAAAATATCTTAAACAGTGCTTAGAAATTTTTTCCTTGGTAAAAATTGAATGTTTGACAGTTTGGTTGATGGCGCAGTATTACCTGCAAACCAACGTCGCCCGGAATTCCTCTTACACCCGAAACTCCAGGTTTGCCCTGAATACAAAACACGCACATTAACCTTGTGATTAATTATGAGCAACAACACTACTGAATAAATACCTGATCTCCTTCAGGACCAACAATGCCATCTTCACCCTTTTCACCTTTAAGTCCCTAAAATTGATAGACTTCGCTATTGAAAATCATAATCCTGTTTTAATATTTACATATACCCCATTTTTCCCCAACCCCTGACGGCAGCTTTCGAAGAACAAATGATTTTTCGCTAAAGTGCTTTCTTATTATGTCACTGAACTTGTGTTGAAAGACCTTGTTTATTGTGAGACGAAAACGGACCAATTTTAAGAATTTTTTTTGGTATTTAGAAGAATTCGGGGCGGAAAAAAAATTTCGCAATTTGTTCTTAACTTAACCTTTAAGGCCCCCCGTTGAAAACCCGTGACAATGGAAGTAGAACTAATCTTATTTGTAATAAAATATAAAAAAGAATCATTATTACTCACCAACAAACCGGTTTCTCCCTTATTTCCTACTTCTCCTTTTAATCCAGGAGGTCCAATCTCACCCCGTCGACCTCTACGTCCTGAATTTCCCTACACAATAAAAATCCATTTTTAATTCAGCGCAATATCGCAATTTGTGTCTATTTCGTAATATTGTTGTTAATGTCGTGTAAGTAAGTACAAAACACACGTAATCACGAAATATTCCCACCTTGGCTCCGTCAGTTCCGCTCGGTCCTTGCAACCCGACGTTTCCTTTGACTCCCTGTAATTTAGAATGTTGGTAAATTTTATGTTTAATGAATACGGTCACAAATTAGTAAATTTTCCGAAAAATAATATGTCACAACGAACGTATTGCATATATAAATACATATTTAAACAATCAGCTAAGCGTTAGAGCAGACAGGAAATTATTGGCTACCTTAAAACCAGGAACTCCTTGAATCCCTTCTGGTCCAGGTGGCCCTGGTTGTCCCTGTTTAAAAGCAATGAAAGACGTTCGATGATCATCAATATAAACATGTACTGGGTGAAACAAATTACCTGATTCCCAGGCTTTCCTTGGGGTCCTCGCGGTCCCGGCATTCCTGGATGACCCTATGCAAAAAAGTGAATAACAAAACGAAAAAACTTCAAAAGAAGATCGAAAAAATCTTACTCTTGGTCCTATGGGGCCGTGTTGTCCTCTTCTGCCTTTAACGCCACGAAATCCCTACAAAAAAACAACTTTTCATATTAAAACAATATGACGGGATTTCAAAATCATCTTTTTTTAAAACAAAGTTAAACTTAGGGTTCTATCCTTATGTTATTTGAAGCCACGTTCTATGTTTCAAGACTGCGACAATTTCATAAATTTTATACGAACCTGAGGGCCTTCGATCCCAGGATATCCTTTATCACCAACAGATCCTTCAGCTCCCTAGCATTATAATGTACATTATATCTGATGTAATTTTGCTGAAATAAACACATTTACCTCTAGACCGATTGCTCCGCTACTTCCAATTTGCCCTTTGTCTCCCTACATGAGAAAGTACATAAAATATTAAACTGGTGTTTGGCTACTTTTCATCGTGGCAAAAAGACACTGTATGGTTTACCGGCACACCGTCCTCTCCAACTTGTCCGGGCAATCCTATGTCTCCGGGAAAACCCTGAAAATAGGATAATTAATTCGTACTGCCAATACTTTAAAAATAAAATATTTTGAATCGTAAAAGTCCAATCAAAAGTAAATACGTAAAATTTAAAAATAATATTTCACACAATTGCGGAAAACAACAGCTAAATTTAATATTTTAAATTTCCATAAAAGTCAGAATTTAATAGTCTGCTTTGTTAACCGACGTTAAATTAACAGGCGAAACGTCGGTTAACAAAGTTACGTTTTTATTGTGGCAGAAGAGCAGACTATTAAATTAGAATATGTCTGGCAGCAACAGAAACCAGAATGTTATTAATAATGATGTTTTTGTTGCATGTTTTTATCACACTTACCACTAATCCTTTACTTCCTTTCGGCCCTTCATCACCGATGTCTCCAAGTTCCCCTTTTAATCCAGGAGGGCCTTCTATGCCTTTTCTGCCGAATTCACCCTGAAAAGTCACAATACTGTTTATAAAGTATTTTGTGTTTATAAAATCAGGGTTTAGAAAGCTTTATTACAGCCCATATAACGACGTAAGATTAATCTCGATACCCGTTTTTTAATGCACCTATACGTCTGTAGATAAAGATGAATTACATGGGTTATTTGGGCTGAATTGTTCGTGTTAAAAATACGGACTAATCGCCGGATTGTATGACTTATATAACCAACCTTTTTTCCGTCGGAACCAGATCTTCCCTTGATTCCCTGATGACCTGGTGGTCCCTGGCAATGGTAACACAAACGTTACACGTATCGGTTGTGAATGTTGGAAAATGTGATACATCGCTTTGTTTCTAAGTAAAAACTTCATGAAGGTAATGGTAAAAACGGACGTACTCACTGGTGGACCGGGTTTTCCAGGTTCGCCTCTCAGACCTCTGTCTCCAGGAATCCCCTGCATGCAAAATATCCGACCGTTAAGAATATTAAAAATTACTAATTTGCATGATTTGCACGGCATTTGAAAAGTCATACTATAGGGAAACAAATGTCTGACCGGTTTGCCTTTTTCACCAGACTCTCCAAATTTTCCCCTTGCGCCTTCATCACCCTGCCAAAATGCAACAAATAGTTAATATTTAGAGAGAGAGACATTAGTGTGTTTCCCGTAACCTTTTACCTGTGGACCTTTGTATCCATATTTTCCCTTTGCGCCTCGAGCACCAACATTTCCCTGCATTGGAATATTATTTAGCAACTTACAATTTAAACATGCTCACACATAACTTAAAGCAAAATGAACCTTAGTACACTACAAGAACTATAGAAGAAGCAGCGAATAACTTAATAAACAAGACTTGAAAGTCACCTTATCACCTTTGATTCCTGGAAATCCTCTTTCTCCCATCCAGCCCTGCAAAAATATTTTAGTTTCAACGTTTGGGTAAAAAATTGTCATTTAAAACTGGTTTGAAATCAAGACATTTGGCACAAATAATATCAAACGCAGTTTTTGGTATCGATAAAGAATTTTCGTAAGGTTTTCATAACGATACTGGTGAAAATAAATGTACCTTTATCTGCGGGCCGAGTGGTCCTCTTATTCCAGGTAAACCAGGGGATCCCTGACAATACAAAAATGAGGAAATGTAAAAAGTTAAGCATAAACTGTTCCGAAAATGAAAACCATGATTTTCATGATTTCATGATTCATTCGTGACAGGTTTATTTTTATCTTGTTTGGGTCCGTGGACCACTATTCCAATTTAGTAAAAACTATGTAGTAACAAAGTTTATAAACTACGAAAATTTAAATCCAACAAAATGTTGTTGCATTATCACTTAATATCCGCAAGATCTTCACAGACAAACGAACTTCATCCCTGGTCTGCCAAATCGGCAGTAATAAGATTATTGTTTGGGAAAATCTTTTGGACCCCACGTTTATTGTGGACGCAAGTTGATTTACGCAACGCTTTTTGCCAATAATACCACGTACTGAAAAAAAAAACAATTTTCCAGCTACTAACCGGTTCACCAGCTAGACCAGGAGGCCCATCACCTCCAATAGGACCCTAAGACAATACAGGTTATGGTTGTATGGTTTAACATACTTGACAAACTTAAGGTAGCTTACCGGTTTACCGTCAGCTCCCGGAGTTCCATGTGGACCTGGTTCTCCACTTATTCCCTGCCAATAAAACATCCTTGGTTAGCATGTTACATGAAGACAGGAAAGTTAAAAAAACATACCATATATCCAATTTTTCCTTTTTCACCCCGATCACCCATGAGGCCCTGAATTAAAAATAACATGTGCAGGACATGGAAAATGCTTGAATGCAAACCACAGTAGCTTACCATAGGTCCAACGTATCCGATTTCGCCAGTCTTGCCACCAAATCCTTTATCGCCCTGAGAAGACGTTAAAGTTAAAACTACTTAAATGATCTTACTACAAGTGTAGATAATATACAGCTAAGTTAATATTATGCCAGGGAGTCTCAGACATTTCGGTGCTAACGTGCGATCTCTTATTTCTTACCGGAAGGCCTCTGAGTCCACGTCTGCCGGGAATTCCTGAAGCACCCTACGTTAAATAAACAAAACCGAATTAAACAATTGCTGCGAACAACTTTGTTTGTTTGTTGTTTTTGTGAATAGATTCGTTTTTGTACTTTATGTATTGGTCTTTTTCCTAACATTAATATATACTGCACCTGCCTGCCGGAAACACCTTCTTCTCCTGGAGGTCCCACTAAACCCGGAAAACCCTGTAAACATAAAAGATAAATGTTGATTGATTTGCAAGTGACATGGTGTAAATATTTTCAACTTATACGAACTTACCACCAAACCAGGAGGACCAGGCCAGCCGGGACTCCCATTTTCTCCCTGCAATTAACAAAACACACAGTAAACCACTTTTCAAGGTCGAAGAAGTTTGTAGATTTAACGCGGTTTTCGGCGTTTATTTGCATGAATGTTAGGTGGTTTAAGCAAAAAACAAAAATGGCGATGCCGATTCGCAAGGAAAGTATGAACATTGACAAAAGCAAGCAAACATTGTAAATCATTTGCTGTGCCTTTCTGTGTCTACAAAGTGGTACAGAAGTTTAAAGTCTTACATTTAAGCCGTTTTCCCCTTGTTCACCATCCTTCCCTGGTTCACCGACGTCACCCTGGACACAAACACAACAAATATCAACACTAGTCATCAAACACGTAAGTTTTACCTCACCTTAGCACCCTTGGGACCAATTGGTCCAAGAAGAGGCACCGCTTGGTGTCCTTTGGACCCCCGAATTCCTGGTTCTCCTCGGAAACCTTTCCGGCCTTTGTAACCCTTTGGGCCCTGACCAACGAAACATTAAGATATTGTGTTAAACCTTAATTGTATTGTGATAATATTCACAGTAATTTACCGTGGGACCGACTCTTCCTTCAAAACCTGCATACCCAGGGGGGCCGGGCTTTCCCTATGTAAAACATATCAAATAATCTACCGAAACAATATCGTTTACAACAACGAATTAAAACTTACTGGGGGTCCGCGCTCTCCTCTAGGACCGATCACGCCACACGTAAAATAAACATCTTCGTCTTTTTGGGAACAAACTCTGAGATCAATTAAGCTTCCGTTGATAACGTTGTGAAGTTGACTATCCGACAAGAATACGTGAACTCTAAAACGAAAAGAACATAATGTTAAACCTAACAAATACACATATCCCGGTCAGTAATTACTTACTTTATATATTTTGAACCAGTTTCAATTCGATCATGAGATTGATTTGATTTGGATAATTTCAGTAACTTTTCCGGCACAGTTGTTGTGTCCATTGATGACGTCACAGTTTCGCTTCTTGCAGTTATCACATCATCAGTGGAACGTGAAGTGCGCATTAATAGAGTTGTCACTTGCGTATTTTCTATAATTTCTCCTAAAGTGCTGTTTTTGTGAGATAATTTGTGCGATGACGTTACAGAGCTGTAGAGACGACGTGACTTTGCATAGGCTTCCGCGGTGGGGACTTGGTCGCTAGGTGTCGCTGGCGATGCCGTGTGCGATAGTGCACTGTGATACTTTTGTAAAGTGGACAGTGTCTGTGCGGTTCCGTTCTCAGGGTTATCGCCGGTAATGTTCTGAATTGAAATAGGCGGGATTTTTGACGTAAACGTTCGAGTAACGGCGTTTTCTGTCCTTACTGCTTCCGCACGCCACAATACTTTACGAAGGAACGTACGCGTAGTTCCACTTGAAGAGGTATCGGTTTTGCTTGAGGTGATTGGTTGATTCGAACGCGTGTCGTATGCTGATTGGCTGCGATATGCTGAAGTAGAATCGTGCGACGCATGGCGATTGGCAATCGCCGTGGAGTCACGGCTTCGAGGTGGCGCTAAAACATTACTCGGGAGTTGGCTTATCACCATACTGTGGGTAATCGGAGGTTCAGTTGTGGAAATCTTGACCCTGGCGTCTTGCGGGGAGACAGGCGCCGTAGTGTCGGGTCTGGAACTTTTCAAGTTAATCGAGTTTGAAGGGATTTCTTGGGTTGTTGTTGTCACCTCCTCAGCGTAATTTGCGTTCTAAGTAAAAGTAATGGACATTTTTAGGGAAGATTTTTGCATATTTACCAATATGTATATGGAGAAGTAGCAACATTATATAAAAATCATAGCGCATTTATTGTAAAGTTGTGATGCTGTTGTTGCTGTTGAGGCATATTGTAATTTTTGAGGAACTGACCTTCCGTCACAATTAAACTTTGATTTTATTCTACGGACGTTTCGCCTGTTACACAACAAGGCTTCGTCAGGGTTATTATGCTGCACTTTAACGTATATAACAAGAAACTCGCAAGAAAGGATCACGTTTACACCGCTTGCGTCATCACGTGGTCGGGCGAAAGAACGCGGAAAGACAAATCACAACAAGTGGCGGACGATTAGTGACATCAGTCAATCGCCCGACAATATCCTGGGTTCAAAAGAAGTTGTTGTCTATTACGTAACAAGCGAAACGACATCAGAATAAAATCAACGTTTAATTGTGCCGAAAGGTCAGTTCGTCGGATATTCAAGTGTATTATAATGTCAGCCAAGGGTAATGCGCGAGCAACACGTACTTCAGCCAAAGTAAAATAATGGAAAAACTAAAAAATGGGAATATTTAGGAAATTGCTCTTACTTTATGGAGTGCTGTGGGCCACGTTTCCGGAAAAGAACAATTTTTCCATTCGTGCGTGCACAAATCACTGGCCGATACTTTGCCGCGACGAGCTACTAGTTCACACAAAACTCCCTGAAACAAAAGGAAGTTTGTAACCCGAACTGACAAAGTAAATTATCAACAATTATATTTTGCACGGGAACCAGGATAACGGATAAATGTCAAATAAAAGTAAGTTCAAAGTATAATACATGAATTTTTTTAAAGTCATCTTTATGCTTGCAGTTGCCATGCAAAAACGTGGAGAAATTCTTGTTTTGAAAACAATCTTAACAACATACTTCGAAGGTACGCGTGTTTTTTCGGGGCTTTCCCAACACCAGATAAGTCAATCCCGGCTTGATCATGTGACGTAGACGAAGGGACGAGAATCGACGGACCGTGACCACCGAGTTGCATCTCCGAATGAGAGCTATGTATCCGTCAGCAACGATTATAGCCAACCTGGTTGGTCCGGATGTGTCTGATGCACCGGGTATTTGTGGTGTGATTCCCGCATCTCCAAGACGAAATTTACGTCGCCGTTTGCGGGACGTTATAATTAAATACTTCGAAGATATCTGGAAGGCAATGAAAGGTGCGAAGGTTTTGTACACTTGGAAAATGATTTTCGGGAGCCCCGTATTTTGCCACACCTTCTCTATATTTTCAACCATTTAATCAGTGATTGTTTTATTTCAAGTAATTACTTACTTTTTATATTTTGAAGTAGATCGTACTAATCCGTTTTGCACGCAAACATTTTTTATGACAGATTTTTAAACACGGAGCAAACAAAAATGTCACGAATATACGACATTTTTTTAAAAATACTGAATTGTTTGGTTCCAGTTAAAATTAATATGAATAAAAGTAACAATATTTTCTCTCTAATTTCCTCCTTTAAAAAAAGAAAAAAAATCTTCCGACAGTTTTTAGTCAAACATAATATAAATATCAACCCTGTTAATGAAATTACCTGCACCGCAAAATGCATTCGTTTTCTTCTATCTTGGATTGAAAATAAGTAAACAGACTTCCGTAATGGTTTGTGAGCTTGATATGAGAGAAGCAGAGTCAAAGCCTGCTTTCCTTCAGGCTTGACACCACCCGACGCTGGATTGGCGACAAAATTGAAGACGTCTGGATCGAACACTTGCCAGATAGGCTGAAACATATCGGTCGTAGGTTAGGGCTTGGCTTTTGCGGCTACTGCTATGGCACAAGTTTGTCACGCTGTACCGAACTACGTGAATGTGAAACTTAACCGACAGTATGGAAACCGTTGTGGTGCAACATTTAGCTGCGGATTCAACAAATGCCGTAAACACACTTATGTACTGACGAAGTTTCGCGGTTCAATTTCTACCTACCCTTATCAGGTTACGAAATCCGGGTGGTATGAAAACTGACTGATTGATGGAAAATGGGGTGCGGACAGACGAAGGCGAATCGGAGAACTGAAGGCGTTGGAGAATATTTGAATCTAGAAAATATTAATCAACTGATTAATTTAATTTAATAATCTATTCATGAATATTTACAGGAACAAAAGATCGGTTTCATGAAACTTTAAAGTGCAAATTTGATAAAACTGAAAAATTCATATCTAATAAAAAACGTAAAAGCTGTACAGAAATAATAATAACATTCAAACCTTAATTTACACTGAAAGTCATGACTCTTAATTGTAGCAGATATCCACAGTATATTATGGACACAAACCTTTGCAGTATCAGCACAAAAACTCAAGCCATTCATCATTTTGCTAAAATAATAGTCACGCTGATGCGTTCCGCAGTTACCTATCAACTGAATGAGAAAACAAATTCGGCGCAGATATTTATAAGAACGAAATTCCGTTTCACGGGGAGGTTCTACTTTTGACACAGGGCATGCATACCGCAAACCGTCTGCTCAGCATCAACCAGCAAAGCTTTGCGTTTATTGAAATTTCTCGTGCTGTGTGACGTATTTCGCGGCAGGATACCATGCGATCGGCGGTTAGTGTTCTGTTGCAAAGATTCAGCTTTTGTAATCCACGTGGCTTTTGTGATATTCTTTTGCAAAATGTGATTCTAGGACTAAAAAATTTCTTTTGCAAATGACGTTGATTCTTCTTTTGCAAAAAGAACAATGACGAAAATTTACATCACGAAGTTTGACAAGTTGCTTCACCAGAAATTTAGACATAACACTTCCCAATTGTTAGAAATGTTGAGTGGGTTTTGAAAGCAAACAAGTCACTACTGGGGCAACTTCTCGCCATGGAAACTAGCAACAATACTAAGTAATGCGTTGACTCAGTCAATTAGAGCCAAAAACCCGTTCGACCTTTGGGCAAAGGCTGGAAATTGGTTTCCGAAAGAGGTACGTATGTAACAAAGCATGCATTTACCGTCGACTTACAGGAACACTGCTTTTAAGATCGTTACTGGTTTGTTATTGGAATCGATCCAAAACAAAACTTATATCTCTTAAATGTGTTAAATTTCTGCTTGCAAGCACGCTCGCAAATATTTCTGCACAAACCTAGTGCGACCAAAGGTGGTATACAATGATTGAATATTTAACCGCAAGGTGGCGCCATTACAAAATAAACGTTTTCTTTATTGGTAACGTAATTAGAAACTTAAATTGGTTAATCTAATCTTCCAATCAAACCAAACCCATTTTCCACTAAATAAAAAGCAGTTTTAAGTGGAAAAACTAGGCCCCCTTCTTGTTGTACTCGAACAACACATATGTGTTGCCGAGCAAACAATTCAATCGGACACCATGCACCAATACTTGGACTGAGTGCTTTTAGTAAAGTTATTCTATACAATTGCAGCAGACGTTGTCCAAAGACTTTTTCTGCTGCCCCAAACGGAAATTAAAAGAAATGTTTGTGTTTTGAAGCAAGGATTGGCTTCCATTGAAAAGTATTTAAAAACGAATGCTTCTTACCTTGTGGGCGTTGTAACGTGGGCGCAGGCAATAACACGAAGGCAAACAGAAAAGTGGCGAATCTGTAAAAATAAATCTGCTTTAAAGAGTTAAACTGAACCTGGCCGAATGCCCGTCGCATAATAATTTCCTTTTGATTTGGCCAAAACCCAACCTAATGCAACACCAAAGTTCGTTGACCAAGCTGGTCAGTGGTATTGTTTACAGGATTACAGTCGCTCGGACAAGATTTCGTCGCTTTGTGTTTCCAAGCAGCGTTGCAAGAAATAATTATACAGTCTGCAGTTCGCAGAATTATACAGTGTTTAGTATCAACCTGATATGAACTTTTTAATAGTGCATGCTGGATTCTATTCGAAAGAGACACCGACGTTGCTCAAATTTAGCGAAATATAACTGTCTTGAGTAAGAACGGTGACTGATTTAGCCTACGGAAATAAACGTTTCCATGTCGCCTGTAATATTTTTTATTTTTCAAAACTGCTTTACAACAGAGCGATTTAGCAAGAAAATACCTTAGAGTTTTCTTACATTCAAAACCACCTGCTTGTTTCTTTACCTCGACTAAAAACCGTATCTCATATTAAGAAATAAAACCCCACACAAATATAGCATCATGTCGCTATCGCGATAGTAAAAACTAGCAATTATTTCTACCTCAACGTCTCAATACGCATGATTCTTGGTCGACAGGAAACGGCTTCGGCCTTCTGCAGGCAAGTATTGATGACAAAACAGAAGCCAAGCAATCCAACAGCCATGATATAGATCGCGACGACAGTTCACGAACCCGTAAATGTTTGGACTTTACCAACACCTCGTTGCATCACACGCCCCCCGCCGCAGCATGGCAATTGCTCAAATTAGGGAGCGCGGAACGCAATCCTTTGATAAGCACGCGCGCAGCCCTCGTAGCCATTTGAGGCTCCTTTGTCCTATAATCCTCTTGACCAGATACCCGAATCACGAAGTTTTTCCGGTTCTTCGCGATCCTATATACTCTTTCTTCCCAATGTGGGTTTGTGATGTTCACGCGCCCGCCAAAGACTTCCTGAACAAGTCACTGATGCCACGATTGGTGACCTTCGGCTGTGCGGGGTCTCGTGGCGTTCAGGCGGACTGCGGTTTGGCTCCATGTGAACACCGGAATATGAATAAATATATCGGATTAATCATCTTGGTGATGGATGGATGGAAGCCATTAAGTCTCGACAAAGAATATGAGCAAATTTTATGCGAAATGTAAGCAATGATAGCAAAAAGTCTCGGAATTTCTGTTTGTCGGGTTACGTATCCACCATTATAATTAATATGTGATTTCGCGTTGGGATTCTACAATTTGCACACGATTTAAAAAAAAAATTTTCTTTGTACACAGCAAAACGTTTCCGTTGAGATCAGGTTTTCCAAGATGTTTTACACTCGCTACCAAGCGCAACGACCCTTTACGATTACTTCAAAGACAACGCACAGTCTTACATGCCCCCGGCGTTCCGTCGGGGTGATTCCTCACCCATCTCACCCAACAGTTGAAAGTGCATTGCTCCGTTATTTTGCCAGGCGACGAAGCAGTTTGAGAGTTGGGTTAAGTTACCCATTGCAAAGCTTCTGTCACAAGTATTCCCACGCTGCCAACGAGTGCGGTGGCTGGCAAGTGGAGACGAACAAGGGAGCGCTTTGTCTCTTGGCCCAGGCGGTGTTTCACGTATCCCAGGTGAAAAGACGTGGTGAAATGGATTCGACTTGGCGAAAAATTTTCACACTTGGGGTCGGCGCTTTAGAAGTTGATATTGAAAGTAAAGTGTGATATATTTGAAGCTGCTTGAATAGTAATTCATATTTGTCAAATTTGTAGAGTCAGCATTTGATATGTACACATGCTGTACATCTGCTAAGCAGTTTCTTACATATGTTAAGAAAACAACAACAACCAGTAGTCCATGACGTCATTTTTAGCAAATTTAAAAAAGTAGAATTACGATAATCATATGGGCAAATGTCGTAGGTTTTTGTCTTGAATATGCATTAAAACGTAAAGGTTCAACTGGTCTTTACGGAGAATGAAATTGCCAAGAAACGTGAACACGCGCACAGTCTGCACCCAATCCCGCCAGCGGAAACGAGCTGTTATCTCGGGACAAAACAACGACAAAAGGCGGCATTGTGCAAACCTGCAACACCAGCAGGCTATGAACAGATGTTTCGGAGAGTCAACCTCTAATCTTCGGCCAGCGACCTCTTATTTGGTGGAACAACTGCTATGACAAAGCGCTGTGTGTTGTCATAGATGCATTTACACGCCCCGATGCGATTCCTTTTGACGTCATAATTGGTCTATGTTATTGACAAAGTAAACTTTGAGCGAAAAGCAAGGTGAAATTCAAGTGTTGAAAACTACAGGGTTGCAAAGGCAACATGTTTTGCAACATTCACGTGAAGTCAAGAGAAGAGAGACAGAATACATCTTTATGCAACTGACTGTTTCAAAATTTTGGGTACGAACGTTGCTCTTTTCTGTTGGCAACATTGCAGGAAAGTTCATGTACTATTTTGGTACGTAGATGGGCAACGCGACTATGGCATGTATGCGTCGGTAATAATAATGCCCAGATGTCCAGAAGTATCAAATATCAATATCGCCGGCAGTACCATCGCGTTTTAAATGCCTTCCATTACACTGACATACAAACTTGCGTTAGTTCTAAGAGCACTGGCCATTCCTCGCTAAAATAAAGTGCGCATATTAATAGAGTTTCATGAAACACAAAATCCCGTGGCGACCGGTTGTAACTAGTCCATATCAAGGTTGACTGTAAGCCGACTATTTTTGACTGTATGACGTTATTTAGGATTCGACATTTGTTTTCCGACCTTCAAGGAGTCCTATTACTTACACTGCAAATAACAAGTGCTTGTGGCTTCACAATGAATAGACAAATCCAGTTACCATCGCTTCGAACGCGAAGTGTTGACAGATATCTTGAGCACTTCAACATTTAAAAACCAAGACGGTCTCACACAGACATTTTAAGTGGCGGTCTCTGTGGTCAAATGATTTTTGTATTTTGCTTGCTATGCTCACTGCAAGTTGCAACGATATGCAGGGTTTGTGTTTATGTGACAGGATACAATTACAACCGATGGCGAAGGGGCCTCGAGGGTCGACTACGTTATCTTTCCACTTGAAATTCCCTGTTGCGTTGTGGTTAGAATTTCGTCAATCTTCACGTTGTCATTTTTTTTAGGATGATGACTCTTTTCGCAAATATTATAATAGGGTTAAAGATATTGGAAACATGAATGCGTATTTTTTTAATCTACGCGTAAAAATGCTGATTGCTGTATAGGAATTTATTTATATATGAGGTTGCTTAATTATGTTGTTCTATCAACATTTTTTAACATTGCTTGGTGTTTGGTGAACGCAAGCGAGTTTGGCGGAATTATTTCCCCAAAGTCGTGACGTCCTGATAAAATAAATTTCGAAATGTCAACCTAACTCCCATCCCAACCTGCAGACCAACATACCGGTGAACACACATCATCACAATCCATCATCACTATTTCCAGAGCTAAGACCAGGTCAAATAAGATAAGATTCCTCTCCACTATCATGAAAAGCCAATCTGTACACTGGCTTAAACTGGCTCCCGCCCAAATCGCCAGTGGGTCAGTGGAAGTACAGGTCATAGATGGTCGATGTTCTGGTATTAGCAGGTTAATCTTGTAAGCCGTCGTTGCAACACATTCGTGGCGAATTTGTACGGCTTATTTACTTCGTTATTGCAGGTTCATCCGGTTTGGGAAGATTTCGTAATTTTTAGGCTGTCGCAGTTACATATGGGAAACATATGCTGCACACAACCAATTAAAAAAATATTTGTTAATATATTTAGTAAAACATCAATTCCTCTTTGCAAATGTCAACATGTATAAGATAGGATTATGCTAAGAATAAAATTGCATATATTGTCAACGATGCCACCATAAGAATCCTGTACTCATGCGTAATTTCAAGTACTTGGTTTGTTTAATTGTTGTTTTCGTTGTTTAACATTTATGTTTTCCACAATTTCAATTTCTTCATATTTCATTTGTTGTGAAATTTTCGTGTTCATCTTTATGTTTTCATTATATAGTTTCGCAAAACATTAGTCTTGTGTAACCTTCTAAAACGACAACGGGAAGACAATTCGTGAACGAAGAGAGAGTGTTGACTAAGAATTAACTTTTTTCACTTTTGCTCGAAAATTTGTGTTTGGTCAATATTAACCCTTTCCGCCCTATTGAAAGCCTAATGCACTCTGTTCGCCTCAGTAAGCTTACTGTGGATTCCAGAAAAGCTTTCGACGAAACCCATAAACTAATTTGCCCTTCACGCTTTCTTAAATGTTGGAAAATACACGTAATTGTCTTACATACCCGTGTTTTATGGCTAAACAAACACAGAACGTGATTTTCATTGGAAAAGAAGTCACAACAATTTTATGTGTTAATCAAACAATATCTTTCTGCCTTATCAAACACACCCGCAATTTCTACATGCTGTTGATCAAAACGACAATCTGGAGAAAGCATGGTCTATATGAACCCACTTATCCAGTTGGGGATGTAAGTACGGCGTTCCCGTCCTTAGAACGACTTTGGACAAAATTCCGGAACCCAACAACGCGTCTGTGCAGCTTCTACGACTTCGGTTGTTGTGAAACGGTATATAGCGTCGTCCGAAACAATATATTCCAACTTATAAATGAACCCACATGAAACAAGACGCACCTGCAACGTCATGCTTCAAAAAATTCGCCGCCACGCATCATTGCTGATGTAGCCGGTATCGCGAAAGCCGGGCCGGGTCTTACGTCATCGCTGGGCGATTACGTCACATTCTAAAGAGGGAGAATGACGCCTGGTGGAGCTCTGGCACTCCCGGTGGATTGCAATGAAATGTGAGCCCCTAACCTTTCTCTTCTAGGGTCAACCCATATTTGACCTATTTGTGATGCGATAACGCCATCGTTTGTTTTAAACAACGGCCATGCAAACACTTTACGATTGTTGAGTCTACGAATGTATCTTAAGGCGGATGTTGTTCACATAAACAACACAAACTCCCACAACACAAAAGCACCTAGTCTACGCTGAACTTTGTTTTAGCGTGCAATTAATTCTGCGTGTTTTTGATAGCAATGTATAAATACATTTCGCCTTCCCATGAAAATAAAAATGCAGCGTGTGTTCGGTTGTGGTGAGGCAACACGTGCTTTTCAGTGCCCCCGGCAATGCTTGTTGCGTAGACGAACCTCAAATTCGCAAATCTCCAAATATAAAAGCACAGTTTAAGTTTATCGCGATATTTTTTTTTGTGAAATCTGCTTTTGATCAAATAACTTTTGGATAAAACAGTACTGTATTACGCATGACAGCTTAGTACTTTAAACGAAGGTGTTTAAATCGAAGTGGCTCCTATTTAATAGGTTGAAACAGGTCAAAGATTGCCCACGAAAACGAATTCCGAGTGCGCAGTCACGCGTGACGATGCTGCAGAAGAGATTTAAACGTGTTTCGCTTTATTGAGCACGCGGTGTTGCGGAAGTCTTGCAGGCAAAGCAGAATTATCCAAAAAGTTCAAACAATGCTTTGAAGACAGTTTATCATAAAGAAACCCAACTTACCTCAACGTTTGTAAAGGGGATGTGGCCACAAGGTGGCACGCTCGAGGTCGAAGGTAACTGTCGGCGAGGGTGGCGGGCTGATGACGTAGGAGGGGAGTGACGTGGTGCGGATGAGAGATGTATGGTGCGCGGCGGGAGTGCATTGGTGGAGTGTCTGCAAACGACTCCACTCAACTTCAGTAAATAGAAATCAACATTAAAAATACTTTAATGGTCTCGAAGCCACTTTTTTGTTACAAGCAGGAGGGTGAACGCTCCCGGTGAGATTTGAACTCACGATCTCGGGCATTCCGGTTCTACTGTCCATAGTTTAATGCTTAACGAAACATTATAGCTCCGCCATACATATTATCGACGACCGAAGATATTTGACCGGCAACCAATGATATTTGACCGCCAACCAATGATCTTTATGTGCGCAAAAATAAGCATATAAGTAATGCACATGAGGGGTCTTAATTTTACATAAACCGGTTGTGGTTTGTTACGCCTTGCGCAATAATCCGTAATAAGAGGATAAGTGAGCTATTACATTGTAAAATATGGGGGTATATATATTGACAACCAATTATTTTGGCTGCCTTACTAAGCATTCTCTGATATTGTGCATCAATCGTCACGGCTTAATGCAACTTTTAAAATCTGTAGCCAGTTTGGTGATCACGTGACATCCCTGCACGAATTCGACTCTGTTTTCTTAGCGTGTTGAATATATTTGTTATCAAACGCATCAAACGTTTCTTATTACGTCATGTAAATTGCTTCCCAAAGTTCCCCAACTTTGTGCGGCCAATCATAGACTAAAATTAAAACGACAAAACTCAATAAATTCTACGTACCTGCGAACTGCCTTCAGGTAAAACTCCCCTTTTGCACAAACACACGACAAAGATTCAAATTCTTCCAAATCCAACTTGCCACAGAGTTGTCGCAAATTGCAAAACATAGTCAATTACGTGTTAGTGACGTAATCCAACACGTCACTTCACCGAACACACAGGATCAGTACGTTGCTTGATTCTGCTGCTAATGGTTCAACCCTTCGTACTAACAACTTGAAGAAGTTTGAACGAAATGTGCCAAGGTTGTAATCCAATCCAGTGGAAATGACAAGGAATTTGTTATGGCAGCAGACGGCTGTGAATGGCAACTTGCTTCGATACAGAAAACCTTCCCACGACCGAAGGAACTGGAAGTCGACCAAGCGTGGTCTGCACTTGGTTGATTCGATCACGGACGAATTTGTTCAGGGATTCTATTCGAACGCCGTCAACGCCCGCTTAACACATTCTCGGTAAAGCATGGGAGTAATTAAGCTGCAAAATGCAACGAGTTTAGCAAGCTGAATGGTAAGCTTTTTAACAAATATTTTACACACAAATGCATAAAAGCTCAATATTCTAAATTTTGGTGATATTTGACAAACAAATGTAACGCCGAAAATTGCGTTACGTATAACACCAATGGGCACTGTAACAACAGTCGATAATCTCCTTGTGTGTCCTGACTATAATAATTTGTATAACGCATTCCAAATTTGGAATGGTTGATAACAAACTGAAAGGTTGACACATGAAGTTCACCTGACAATGAATAGACAACACCTTTCAACGCAAACACGTTGGGCGTTTCTGTATAAAGCCCACGCAAAACTAAATGCCAAGTAGTATTTACCAGCGATAGACCAAACTTACAGTCGGGCGCACATTTCGATCATTTTAACGAATCGTCTGAGTAATTGCGACATATTCTCACGAAGCTGAATTGACTGCAACCCACCCGTGCCACTTAAAACCTGTTTGTATTGGACACGCCATATAAGGACCCACACAGACCTCAACAACTTTGCATCGGCTACCACAGCTGGACATGTGCTCACGAACGAAACGTTGTACAGACAACGGGCTTAAAACGTAGTTTGATTGCAAACTCAGTCCACAATTCTTCCGAAGTTTTGAGGTTTATTATTTTTTACGAATTAGAAATAAAATAAACGTTCACTTTAACAATCACAGGTGAGATGCATATAAGCTTAACCTATAAAATATTCGTTTCTGAAACAGTGAAAAAGCGGACCTATCGTTACATGCGGTTGATCATTACCTCTCAATATCCACTGTGTTCCACAAAAACCACGTGTATCCTAAAATTACACCTACAATTACACGAATCTGAAAGCCGACGCCCAAAATACGAACATGAGACCTAACCGCAAACCTGTCTGCCACCATAAACATCCATTCTTTCGGAAGCTCGAAAATTTTCCTCGCACCTGTTCGAAGTTTTAAGTAGGGCTGAAAATGGACGTGTCATTCAACTGCAAAGTTTTGGTATATCACTGAGCGGGACAAAGAGCATTTACCACAGCACCCCGGTCATATTGTCTCGCACAATACAATCGTCATGGCTTGCCCAGCAATAGATAACGTATCGGTAATTGTCAATCGCTATTGCCTAAATGGGGAAACGTTCTGGTACAATTTAATGTTTGTTCGGAATCACCTTGACTATAAGTTAATTTTCGCCAATTTCAATACCTTGGAAACTTCAGGTTTCTCAATGTGAATGATCAAGATTATATGCGATAACAAGTTTATTTGATTTCTTGTGTCCTTAACTACTCTTTGTTTATAGTGACAAAATTTGCAGACATTAGCTGTTACCGCCAGGGTGATTACCGAGAAACGAACACAATGATGACTACAAACCTAAAATAAAAAAAGACTAGACTACTAATAGGATCTAACACTAACTGATGTTGATTTACAAGAAAATACACAACAACTAACCACTGCTGACTAACACGATAACCTCCTTAAACTCCAAAATTAGAAATTCCGTCTTAATCAAAGTTTTCAGAAAAATAGGTGTTACCGCAACGACCGTCCCAGATCCCAATTTTAATTGTCCTGGGCAGCAGAGCAGTGACCCAAATGGCCCCAAGGGAACACCCATGCGTTTAAAACGCGGCCAGCATAGTAGCACAGGGCGCATTGGGATCAAAAGTTCACCGCCACTGTGATCTTTGGGCAGATCAAAAGGACCTGCCTGGAAATGTTTGCATTCAATGACAGCTCGTGGTGCCGGCCAAAAAACGATTTGTTTGAGTTTTTGAGGCTATAATCACGTGATCGTCTGTTACCGTCACAATACTGATTGTGAGCACACAGGTACTGACCACATGGTTTTTATGCGGTTGCGACTTTACACAGTATAACCGTCAAAATGGAGCCTCTGGGAACAGTAGGCAAATAGTTAAATGGGTGCAAGTGTGAGTTTTGTTCTCCTCCTGATAGGAGAAAAATGTTCCTTTCGTGGCATAACTATGTCAACCGTTGCAATAAAACTTATTGTATTATTTGCGACGTTGCACTTTAAAACTAGCCAAACATAATTGAGATAGAATACTAGCTAAACGTACCGTTGAACACATGCCTATTTCAAGAACCTGGGGACTCATTGATTGACACGATATAAAAGAAATTCGCCACTAGCGCCAATGTTTTGAAACGGGGCGCCTTAAGACATACAGGTGTCACCAGTGTGTACAAAACGCCGGAAACTTTGAGGCGACAGACGCATACAAACTGTGTGCAGTCAAGCGTGCAGTATGTGCACATTGGAAAGACAAGAACTGAAACTCGCGTTACATGCGTTGGGTGTTACTTCAGGCTGGTTTTAAACGTGGTTCGAGGAAACGGAGCAATTTTATCATTAGACTGACAGCATGGGAGTAACTTACCTCTTACCAAGTTACTGTTTCCATTGGAACATTAACTGTCTGCCTTTTAACAAGATTGTTTCAATCAAAACATAGATCTCCAAATCGCCATAACACAAAAATATTATCTGAAATTTTGCCGACAGCGTCAAACGTTGACCGCGCTTGGCACCACAGCAAGACATAACAGCACATCTTAACACAAAACACAACTCAGCACAACCCAACACAAATAAAAAGCACTTTCAAACGTTCATACGAACCTTCAGTTACACTGCAAATGGTTTTATGCCGCACAGACAATATTTGCACCTGGGCATTTCAAAAATGTCTGTGGACTCTAAAGCTGGAGTACAAATCATTCTACTCTCTGCCCAAAATTATACCTCCAAGTAATGCGATACGCTAACCATTGCCTTCAACACATATTCCCTGTAATTCAACGATCAATGTTGCACACCAAAGTGCCTCATAGAGTACTCCCACATACTTTCGAGGAAATGGCATCAAGCTGAGGTCCTTCAATTGATCCTAGCATTTTTTTTTAGCAAATAGCAAAGATCGTTTGATCGCTTTGCACAGAGAGCTTCCTAATTAGATTATAATTGGGCGATGAAACGTCGCACCAAACATATAACTTCATTCGACGAGTCCTCGCTAATCGACCGGCAATGTTTGCTTAAAGTCGGGCTATAGGAAAGGCGAACGTCATTTAAACGTTCGATGGTAATGCCATGTAAATCTGATGTCACGATCACTTAAAGCAGCCACGTGTGTCACGTGATGATTTGAAAGAGAAGCACTGACGTCAGAAATATGTCGATTCTTGCGACGCAAAAGCCCCGGTCTTACATTTAGCATTGAATACTCGGTAACGGAGTTTTTCTTTTTATATGTCAATGTTGGTCAGTGTTTCGAGGTATGACGTATTTCAGACATCCCTTGTCAGAAAGTGACATTTGGTAGACTGCGTAAAAGAAAAACTATTGAGAATCAATTCCCATGACGCCATTTTTACTTGTTTTCAACCCTGCCCTGCCGTTAAAACAGCAGGCTCAAGCATAACATACGGATAAATTGTTTTCTTGTCGAGTTAGACAATATCTGAGGCGAAACATTAATTATAAAACTATATTACCTATTCTGTGAGACAAAAATATGCAACAATGTTACAACCAACCTGCGTATAAAAAGCGGAGAAATGATAGCTTAACATTATCCTTAACATTAATGCGCAAATTGACTACTTTTCAATGTAACAAGTTTGCGGTGAATGAGCTAATCTATTGAAAGTACTTAAGCGCAAAAAGGGTTTTACTTAAATTACACGATGGTGGTATCGATTTGCAAGGGCTTTTAATTAACATAGCGTGAGTATTTGGTGTTGGGTCCCGGCATGAACTTGGTCACATGGATGGTTGCACAGGCAGCACACATCAAGTATTCCTAGGCTGATTTTCAGCTAGGCGAGCGGTGCGTAATTGCGTTTTGCTAACCGATATTGTTCAGGAGCAAAAACGTACTCGACAATGTAATGAGATTACTCAGGGCGATAATCACTGGGTTTCAGTATTTTGTGGCGTGTAAACAAGAAGACGAAGGAAGTTAGCGGTTAAAGGTTAAGATTCTTCTGTGTAATAAAGTTCACCCTGTGATTTTGAAGAAAAGTTCAGTTTGGAATTGCCTTGGGCAAATGATATATTGTTGACAAAATTATCCTGCAGTAATTGCGTGCCTCTGTTTATAAATTGTAGCGTTTTTCAAAAATATGACGAACTTGAAATCTAACTCTGAAATCTAAAATCTAACAAGTTTACCGACAAGTAAATCACGTACGGCCAAACATGTTCTATCACAGAAAAGCTCACAGGTAATCCACATACTACAAAATCTGCACGCCTGACAACAGTCTGAGCCTATTCTGATGGTTTCCGTAAACAGCAATATAATTAGAGGGCCCTGGAGCAACAGCATACTGGGGTGGCTCAACAGCGACCACAAGACAAGGACCGAATTTGTTGAAATTCGCCGGCACATCGTCATCCAAACGCCGCGTGGCTTTTCTCTTTTGGTGACGACTGAACTGTGGCTTTGTGCGCGAATAGCTTGTGGCGAGGCGTCATCGATCAATATAAAGATAATTTGCAACTATTCGGAGCAAAAAAACTCAAAGTTTCCATCATACACCAATACTGTGAGATATATTATGAAATACAAGATTCGCAAAATGCAAAATTTTCATGAAATACGGTGATTTCTTTAGTCTGCCTTTTTTAAACATTTGTACATTGGACATTCGCATAGAACCCCAACAGTTTAATTACATAAACAAATAAACAATGTCCAATCATAGAACGTTTACATAAACTTATGATGCACTGTGCGGTATTACTAAGTTATTTATTACTTGTGCAAACTGCGGTCAGTAATTTGGGATGACCATCAAAAAGTAAAACTGTGCCAAAAAGGCCCTTGTTTAAAAACAAGGCCGCCAGAAGATTAGCCTGAGCGACGAAAATGAAAGCTCAAATGCCGACATAAACATGCAGGTTGGTCAATTAAGGCCAAAGGTCAAACAAAAGCATTGATGGTCAACACAGATGACTTTTTAGAGTTGCCAAACGCCTGTGCGGTCAAAGTGCCTCATTTAAAATGCATATCTTCGACTAGTTGGCACCACTTGGAGATGAAAAGGAATCTTCACCTTTTAACAAGTTTGTTATGGCTTGTTCTGGCCCTAACAGCGATTCTGCAGACGGCGCAGTGCGGATTTCACGCAGCAATAATAATGCGAAATGGCTCAAATTGCAGGCTGACTCTTTGTTTGCTTTAGAAGATACGATCTGTTCAAATCGGAAAATCTGCAGGCTGGGCGGGCCGAGGTTTTGAGTAACGCGAAACGAAACAAAGACATGGCAGGTGCTTTCAGGCCGCATACCGGGGCCACAAGAGATAAGGATGTTTGAAAACGTGACGTGTGAAATAGTATACGGCGGTTGTGTGAATAACCGGAAGTTTAATCAACGTAAATATGAAGAAAACACTGCATTAGTCCAATAGTTTTTTTAGGTTATAAAAATAATTATGTACATACATTTGCAAGAATTTACTTCCAAAGTATTAGGCCGCGTCAAAACAAACCAATGATATAACGCTGGATGTGATCGCGTATTTGAATTGACAATAAACCGGTGTGGTCTCGTGAAACCGCAGGAAAACACGTTCGGCTCCTTGTTGTGCAAACTTGACTGAGGTATAAACAGTTTCTAAATATGTCGCTCAATGGCTGAATTAGACGTCATGTAGAAAAATCCGAGAGTTCTCTCGTTACAATTTGCTCAAGAAAATTTAAGATTTTTTTCAAATGCTTATTTACTTTGACCTATTAAATTATGGTAGTGCGACATTTTGTGTCTAAAAGACAAAAAGTAACGGTTCTAAAGGACAAAGTAAATCCTTGCCAAGATCCTACACCGAAATTTATTTGACCCATAATCGCCATTATAACGTATATTTGTGGTTTGCTCGCAAACAGCGAAACCAGTATCACTTGTACAGGAAATACATCATTGCCCCGATATCCACAACATGTTTAGCAAACACAAAAGTTGTAAATAACAGTTGTCAATATATGTCCAACATCAACGCAACAGCCTTTGATATGCACCAGTGCAACCAAAACAATATAAGCTACATAT
Source organism: Ascidia mentula (assembly GCF_947561715.1). NCBI lineage: Eukaryota > Metazoa > Chordata > Ascidiacea > Phlebobranchia > Ascidiidae > Ascidia > Ascidia mentula. Next base: position 5,619,217 of record NC_138574.1, on the reverse strand, counting down.
TTTTCTGCATTGAACTGCTTGGTTTGACTCCATATAAAACAAATACAATTTTCCTGTATTTAAGTTTACCTATCTCACTAAGAGTGCTCGCAAGTTCGTTGAACCGTAACGGATTAGGCGTCTCATCACTTACAGAGCACGCACCTCCAAGATAAATAGAAAACAACATGCTACGTGACTTTTCAAGATTAATGTGGTTTAGAGGTTTAATCATTTAGAATGTACTATAGTTTTCGCTCAAAATACAACTCTTTTATGGATGCATTGCGGAACATAAGACGTAACTCTTGTATTGCAATCAAACATATAGATTTAAATTATTTTTTTGACAACCTGTATGGCATAATCACTCTGAAACAGAATATAGCATTTCCCATTTGTATCTGACAGTTGCAAACGCCGTAAGTGCAAAGCTTTCACGCCAATGACTTTGACAAACGAACTTGCAGTTGCAGCAAGTCATACGACGACCGTATATCAACTTCCACGAACTGAAGTCTGAATCTCTACAATGTCAGGCCAAATTTGGAACGGAAACATGCACTGACGCAAAAGTTGCAGTTTGAAGGATGTTATGCGGGGATAAGACAGCTGTAGCTTGTTTAAGGTTGGAACACGTTTGCGGTAACTATACGCTCAAAACAAAAGCATTTTTTTCCGTTACAAATATTTTAAAGCAGACACTATTAAGTAATGGCTTGCACATCACACAGACGAAAGCAAAACGACGAAAAAATCAAGTACAACAAAAGCGCACTCGCCAAATATTTACACGCAATTCAACGATATTAAATGATGGTTTGCCGACAAGGCATAAAAGCTTGGGAAAGCCCCTAACTTGAATACACATTAAGATAAAAATGTGGACATGTGGCGACTCGCACAAAGCAACGCATTTACCGTCAGGGTTAGTGGTAGGCACAATCTGCTCGAGAACACAAACTAATATTAGCATAGCGCGATATCGGAAAAACAGCTTTAAATTATTTGTAAATGAATAAAAGTCCTGATAATTATCGGACAGCGTGATTTCAAAATCAAAAGGAAATTAGCAACTGACAGAGCACGCTTCTAAACCTGCGGTCGTCAGGAAGTGATATGATCGCATTTACATGTGGACCGAAGCCCATCACAGGGATATCACGCGGACGAATAGCAACAAACAGTGCAACCGCGTGAACAAAGGCAGCATTGTCGCACGGAAGACTGAACATCCGTAATGCCCTCGGTAGAAATTAAACCGGTCTTCGTGCACCAAATTCCCGTGCAAACTATAGACGAAATGTAACAAAATTGTCTTGCACTGACCTGGTTATACTGCCTTGCATGCCTCTATCGCTAAAATAGCAGTTACTGTGCGGTTATTATTTAGTTACTCAAGCTCAACAGTACTGTCAACAAATGCCCTCCGTTTCCTTTAGTATCCTTAAGTTCATGTAACACACATGGCTTTTTGCCTTCTTCGCATAAATCGCGATGAAAGAACCTCAAAATTGTGTTTATTGCCAGTGGCAAATAAAAGCGGCACAAATCCTGTCAACTGTGTCAGGCGAGATCGCCAGTGCTTAACGCACACATATAGCGAAGCCCCCACGTAGAAGAACAAACAAACCACACAACAGATTTATTTGCACGGGCAGGACAGTGAGCTAATAACCACCACTGGGCGGTTTCTGACTATCTGACCTATGTGTGACCCTAATCGCGTTCGAAGATAAAAGAAACTAACCGCTGATCAAAGACGTGAAAGTGAGGCACACTCAAAATTTTTCTGAGATGAAACTGAACCGAAAGTTAAAAATTTTATTCTTTATTAATCGATTCTGGAAATCATTTCCCATTCTGTTGCATTAGCTATGACGATTTGCACCTTATGTATAATTTATGCCACAAGCACAGAAACAATTATCTCCCCAAAAAACAGTCAGCTTTAGCATTTTAGACAAATATTTTTCGGTTTCAAAAGCATCGTCAGTGCCTATAAAAATAATCCAAAGGGGATTAAAATGAAAAGGTTCACCACCCCCTTACGCCCTGCACACAACTGAAAACCTGCCATACACTACCGGTAGAAGCGTTGAGAACACGGAGCAAAAGATAAGAAAACACGGGAGAGGCAAAAGCGATAAAGGCGTTGAAAACATTCGGTGGAAACAAACACAGCATTTACGCGGTAAAATCATTTATTTTATTTAACTATTTATTTTTGACAACGTTCAAATTTGCGGTGCTTGGTTTTTCAACAAACGTAATCTTGTTTTGCACCAGTCAAGAGGTGCTTTAGAAACTCGTTTGGGTGACAGCATTTAAAAGGCTTTATATGTGTCCTATGTGAACGAACGGTCGTTACAGAATCTTTTACACTCTTGCAAACTGCAATTGGCTAAGTTTTTTAACATTTGACGTACAGAAGTGGTATATATGTAGCAACATTTGCCAGGAACAATATATTGGCCAAACGAAAAGTTTGTTTGGCACTCGTTTGTCGGGTCAGCGTGTCACATGGACCAAATTCGACACGTTGCAGCGCAAAGACGGGACAGCGCTTTTGTGCCAAGTTAAAGTCACTTAAACAGGTTATCAAAACACCTTTTTGAACGATGCTACACTAAGTGAGGATCTACAAACATTACAATACGAGTATCCCCGGTTTCCTATCTAAATTTGCGGTGGAGTAAAGTCATAAATGCACGTATTCAACAATAATTTTACATCTCGTAAAAGTGTGGCATTAACCTCAAACTTCCTGAATGTCGAAAAGAGTGTAATTATCGGTATCGCATGAAAGGATTTAAGCCGATGAGCAAAACTGGTAGCAACATGGATGTTACTTTGAAGTGGGACTCTCTAGTTTGACACAAGATCATCCTAGAAAATATTCAAAAATGGACCAATTTAGTCGAAAGGGCACGAGCGACCAACGTTACAAGAGACAGTCGTTCGAGAGCACTTGAAAACCGGAAAAGACGGCAAACCTTACTTGAGTAACGACAATAAGCGGCAAGTTAAGTGACAGGGCAAGCACTTAAAGTGACTTACGGTAAACAAGGGAAAAATGGTTGATAGGTTAGCAGAGAAAACAACGAGGCTTTTTCCAGAACGCAAAGCTCTCTGTTTGGCTTTGCTTATTAGAACAAAGATGGGTACCTTTGTTGGGGTCACATTCGTCCCTTTGTACGCCCCAATACCCGTGAAAAGCTGCCTTGTTTGTAGTAAATGCAGTCAATACAAACAACGTCGATGGAGGCTAATGTTTTCTGCTAACGTATTTTTCTAGTGGCGATGTTCCAGTTTGCGTTTCGGGTTCGAATACTTGTCGAAGATTTGTTTTCAGGTTGCTTAGGTGAAAGAAATAAAAACAAGTTTGCGACAAACAGTAAAATAAACAAATTATCAATATGCAACGTCTTAGATAGCGGTAAGATGTATATATTCCATATTGCTTAGTTACAAAAAAGCAAATCGTTGCAGCTGAAAGCCACAGAGGGAGTTCCTGATAGGTGCAAGATATTTTTCCGTTCATCCTTTATTATATCTGACACAAACGACCAGCTACGACCACAACCACTTTTGGTTATGCCACGTCACAGCATTATTGCCTCTCAAAACAACTTTTACCCACAGAAAAGCAATTTCCCAGTTGCAAAGGCAATTTTCTGCAACGTCTACAGAAAGACATGCTCAAGTGACAAATGGATTTGCTTTTCGAACCGCAGCCGTGAAGGTTTACGATAGCTCTCGCCGGAGAAAGCAGTGTTGTTGAGTGGTCGCTCGAGTGCTTTATCCGCCCTGTATATTTCGATTTCCTCCCAGCTAAGAGAAACTTGTAGGCTCAGTGAATTCGCCACTTATGTGACATAAAAGAATGGTTTCCGATACAACACCCACCAAAACGGAAGACTGGTGTTGGAAAACCAGCGAAGATCCGTAAATAACAAACTGTGTTTAGATCGGAAGACGAAACATATCGCTTCCTGTATTATTGGCAATGACAAGTTTTTGATAGTTATTCTTCCAAAGGCAAGTATGAAATAATCTTTCTAAAAATAGGGACTAAAGCATACCTTCAATTGCAAAGTTAAAAATATATTTACGGTTAGCTGCACACACAAGATTGGTGGTAACGGTAATATTTTTGTTTTAACAATCGTATTACGAACTTATTACACTTGTTATTTTGACTAATATACATATTCATACATACCAACAACCACAGAGTTTATTGTATTATATGACAACTGGAGTATTGAATTTTGTACAGAGCAACGTATCTAAAAATAACGCGCTTTGTTTATGCACAGCGCCGGTGCTTGCGGCATTTTATCAAATCTTTGACATCAACTGAAAAAGTTTTTTTTTTTAACCTAAATAAATATTGCACAAAATAAAACATTAAAATACAGTACGCAATATGGGGTGATTGAAATGCCGTATGCACCGGCCTACGTGATGCGCATACACAACGAACAGACACAAGCTACTCTATTACTCATACAAGTAGAATGGTGGATATGATGAGTTTTGCACACTTATTGTTCATATAATTGGGCAGCGCGATAATTGCCACACAAAGGTTCCCTGTACTGATTTAGAAGTTACGCTAGAGCAAAAAATGACGTCACCGCAGTGCGGAGGTGGTGTGTGTCGGAAAGGCGCGACGCCGCGGCGGAAGAGAGCAAAAACTGGCAACCGAGACGACACATTTTTCTCGAAAGTCGCGGGCCGTGAGGCGGGCAACCGACAGCAAGCAGCAGACTGTAGGTTTTCAACCCAAAAGACTGGTTTCCTTCATCTAGATGTGATCTACACGCCAGTGCCTCCAGTCAACAGAGCGCCCAATAAAGGAGATCCTTGTCGCGTGCGTCGTTTTATCGCCGAACCTGGTCAAGTGCTTAGATGTGTAATGTAACATTTTCTTCAGAAAAATTGACAAACTCACTTGAGCTAAATCTTGATTACAACTAGATATCGTTTACGTGCCAACAACATCAGTGGATGAACGGTACTGTATTTCTATAAAGCACCAGACTTTAAACAATGTCAACGGGTTTATCATAAAATTGTTTACTAGAAAGGTTTGTGTATTTCACAAGAAAGATTTTTTTTCGTCCGGCAAAGCGAGGAACAGCATCTCCAAAGCAAACAAATTAAAAAGACAACGACAAAACGACCAAGACGGTAAAATGCAACAATTCAGTAAATTTCCCTATCCGTTCACAGTCCAACAGACGAGCTCACAGCAATTCACGCGCAACGCGGAAGACTGGCGATGATAGAAAGGTTTCCGTTTACCTCTACCGTACAGTCATTTAAAAACCACACACTCATGAACATTCACACAAAACAACAACCGCTTATTGTCAGGTTAATAACACGTAGGTAATGTTCTACAACTAAGTGAAGGTAAACTGATTAGTTATTTTCTTGGTTAAACTAGTAGTAAACATAAAACCCTGCTACGACATTTACCAATGCTGCAAAACCTGATGTCATCTTATGCAAATATGCCATAATACAACGACTGAGGAGAAACAACAAAACTGTACAGTGGTTCAACGGCTTGTTTGCCAAAGAAAAAAGGCCACACAGCAACCGTTTTCCAAATAAGTAATTTCGGTTAAACAAAGTTCACTACAAAGTTTCAGATGTGTTTTGAACAAACACAACAGCAGATAGGTATGACAGTTTACAGTCAACTCTACCAGCTGGTAAACCGCAAGCTTAAAGTAAACAATAGAATGGAAGCTGTGTTTATTCGCTGGACAGTTTCCAGAAAGGTCTGAATGTCAATAAACCACAAAAGCTGTACAAGTTGAGTCTCATATTGTGTAAACGCATTTAAATGAGACTCAGCAACGATAATTGAAATTAAAGTTTACAACTTTTCGCCATCTGTAGTGGTCTAACTTGCTGAATTTCAACTAGCATTTATTCAACAAAAGATGTGTTCTTAAAAAGTAAAAACTTTGCTTCTAATCTGGTAGTACAGACATGTCACTTCACTCACAGGGTAGACCAGGCCTAGCGCTATCTTATCCATCTCATGAATAACACAGTACCACGTGCCGCAGACTAGATCTAAATCCACTGCGTAAACTGCCAGACACTGGGCTCAGTTCGCGCTCAGCTACAAAGTCAAGTTTATCTGCGATGGGCTAAGATGACGAGAAGCGATTCCAGACTTCTTACCGGCTCACAACCCACTGTAGCCACCGGCATAACGTCGAAAGTTTGACACGAATACTAGCAATAATATCACCACCGGCGTCTGCTGCTGTGTTGAACAGGGAACAGACACCGCAGGAAGAAGGCGATTTCGTCTGATACAAATTTCGTCATTTTACGTACGTAGGTTTTAGCGCTGGCGCTTTTACAACTCTTCAACCTTTATTGTTTTATTGTTCCGTTGGGATTATTACAAACTTTAAATATGGTGACGGAATCGTGAGACTATTTTGTTGGTTGGTAGAGTATGTTTTTATGTAATGATGTTTTGAACCAAAATATGCAATTCATTAAAAAGAAGCCATATAATACGAATTCTTGGACCGACCAGTCCGCATAATCCACGCTTGGCCCAACGTATTCGTGCACTACAACGACAACATGAACTTTTGTAAAGGAGAAGTGTTGCAAACGGTTCTGCGTCATTTGCGATGTTTAATTTACGCATTGATACAACACGCATAAAAGTACCACAATGCCCACAAGTTTACATCATTCGTTTAGTGCGAATTAAGTTTAGCATTTTCTTCAAACGATAAAAACACAGCTATTGTGGAAGGCGATGCAGAGCAATAATATTATCTCATTTGAAATTTAGCTATGATTTTTATGTTGGTTTGCTACGAAGAAAAAGTCCCTTGAGCTGCAGTTAATGGTGCAAACTGTTTCAAACCAGCGGGCGCAGAATTTCCCTATTTTTCCTCGAACTATGTTCCAAACAACACCCATAAACAACTGTGGATTATGAAGCGCGACTGCTTGGCATTCTATATGGGCCAGGGTTGCCATCCACATCATAAAGAAGCAAAAAGCAATAATTTCGAAAAAGTTCTTCATTCAATAAATGAATATTAATGTTTTAAAGGATTTCCCAAATCGCATTAGAGTTGGACAACTCGAATCCTGCTTGCCGTCACATTACGCTATGTTGATCACATTACGCCATTATCGGAAATTTATAGCCAAAAAGCCCCATATTTTGTTACAATTGTCCAAACCTGATTTTAATAACTTAGTTTCAGTCGTATAGTGCAGGTATTGCATAACCGCATGCCACAATTATTTGTGACAAAGTGTCATTTTTTGTGTGTGTTTGGGTAATGGAAACCCTAAAGGCTAAAGCATCGAAAACCTGATTTAGGGAATCGTGCATGTTCACAAATATTCACTGGAAACGCAGAATGATAAATGAATGAATGTATGTGGAACATACATTGAAGGTCAATTCCATCAAGCAGCAGTGGTGGCATAATCTGTTGGATTTGTGTTAAAGCCACAGCTGTGTTATACGACACATGATAATCTTTACCATATAGCGTGTATATTTGGGTGTTTTTTTATTTGCTCCTTAAACCAGGTTGTCCAGAGTCGGCATGCGATTTACTTAGTATAAATGATACCTTTTGTGTGTTTGCTTTGGGTTCATTTGTTATGTAACTCTGCATGGAGTTAATCCTGTTTCAAAATCGGAATTTTCATGAGTTTGTGCCCTAAAAAGTCACATTTTGTACCCTGTTAAAAGTTCGCGGTCTGTTTTCTTTTGTATAGAGATCATAACACTTGAAGATCATCAATTTGACTATTCTGCTATTTCTGAATACGACTCTATATTGAATAACGTATTTGCCGTTACACCCACGCTCCTAACGTCCCAAGTTTAACGGTCAGCCAATATTGGTTTAGTTTTCACTTGATGTTTGCATTCCTATGCGGAGAAATGCATTTCACTGTTCCTGAACTCTCATTACCTCAAATCCATTCTTCTGCGAACAATATTTGATTTTCCTAATCCAGTCGTATGGATGATACCAGAAGTAAAATAAGTCTCTGTTTAAAGTAAGGTAACAGATGGAACTTAAATTTAAACTTATGTAAAAGTGTGTCACATGTAAGTGTGTTAAAATGACCGATAACACGTAACCAAACTATATGCTTCTCTAGCACGCCCAAGTGTCGGTTTATTTATGCATTTTAATATACGCGACGTTCGGATTATTGTACGCAAAGACTTTTCTCACGACTTAAACCAATATGATACAAGTATAGGAAATTAATAAACAACTTATTCGCTAAACTACGTACATTGGGGCGTTCCAATGAGGGGATGGGCCGGTTTAAAAAAACCTTTTTTAAGATCGCATAAATTTGTGAGCGTTTGTTGTAGAAATCTCCTAATTTGAAAGCAAACAATGACAATCGTTGACCCCTTTTTATATCCATGGGCCCCCAAGACTAGTATTTGCCTTGGTGGGAAGCACCGGATATACCCACTCTCATGGGGCCCAGGGCATCGTAAATCTTGCCAGAGGACTTTTCTGCAATTCTGCTGCACCCAACACGCCAGGGCCACTTTAATTTTATTTGATCTGTCCGAAAAAATTTCACCGCCGGCATGCAATAAACCCTCATGAGCACAAGCAATTGGAATGTGAAACCAGGTAATATTGTCTCCACAACGTCAAGCAAGCAACACTACAATAATTGACCAAATGCCACCAACCGTTATTGTTGTTTCTGGGTTTTGCTCCATACTTACAGAAGTTGCAATAAATTGCTGCGTGCATAACTGAAGACAAATAGCATGTTTAGCGTTGTAGCAACTGTGCTCCCCGAAGCACCAACAATTACCCTTGTGCAAATACACCACGCTATACACATACAATGTGCGTCAATTAAATACTATAAGGTTTGAAATTTTCAGCAGAAATGAAACACAACAATAATCTCCTAAAAATGAGACAAGCGTAAGATGCAAATTAGTCAGATTAGTTGGCAGAACAAAACCGTGTGCAAAAGTTTCGGCCACAGGCGAAAAGCAATATCAGTTCATAGAAAGAGTTTTTGTTAAAATGCTTGGTCGGTTTGCAATAGGAAATTGTTGCAATATTTCGTTTTTAGAAAACATACGTTTGCGGTTCCACAAGTTTTTTCCAAATTAAACGCATTTTTGAAGAAAACAAACTTTTTGTGAGTTAATTATTTTCTTCGGGTTTTGTAGCACATTTTGGGAACACATTTAAGTCACAAAACAACAAGGAGACCGGTTGAATACGCGGATAGAATGTTTGGATAGGTTTGCAACAAGCGATTTGTTGACACTCATGAGTTGAAGAAAACGATGTGCAATTAAATAAAAGAAATGAAATATTTACAAGACAAAATACTGTTTTGGAAACCCTTGGTTTCATCAAATCCTTAGGACGAAGTCACTTGATGTGAGTATAGTGCTGAAGGAATGGCGAATAAAAAAATAAAGCAACACACAAATGGTAGGAGCTAAAACGTAAGGCACTGTTTGCATAACAACTTATAACTTCTAGTGCCACCTAGCGGTTGTAAAATTATAATAGTTTACACGGTGTGCTCGGGAATTTGACTGCTCTCGTCATATTTTGCTTCGTCCAATGAGGGATAAAATTTAACGCCCAATTTGGAAAGGTTCATTTTCTGTAACTTTTTCTGTTGCCTCTTCTGAAATAGCAAAATAACCAGTATAGATATACAATTAAAAATATTATTTGAGATATTTATTCACTTCGGAAAATAAATTTGTATAAGGCCAAGTTACTGAGTGGCAATAAGTTCGCCACTGTAATATCGGTGGCGTTCTATGTTTACTCAAAATAAAGTCTGACCAGATTATTCTTCCTTCGTGCAAGAGTTTTAGGTAAAGGTTTCATAAAAGCATAGATTATTTTCGCGACAAAATAATTATGGGGTCGCCTAGCTATAGCAGACCCGGCGATGCAGACGAGTCGACAAAAGTGGTTCTTCATATTCGTGTCGAACATACCGTTTCAAAACACTTAAATTGTGCTAACAGTGTCTGCTATAAATGAGTGCAGTTACCTTTAATCCACACAACTTTAAACCGATCTCATGTTTCTTCAAAGCTTCTGCGCCATGCAGGAAAGCTTCTGCACCGGAGTAATCCATTTCGGTAAGATATGAGCAGTCAACCACAACTTCTGTCAGTTTGTCTAAACAGAAATAAAGTCTGATTAAACAATTGAGCAATGTAACGTCGCCCACATAACAACAGTCTGAGATTGGCACAATTTTATCTCCTTCTAAACGCGACAATGTCTGTACACTCATCAAAACACTTTGAATTTAAAGTGTCTCAAAACAGCGGTTAATCGCAACACATAAACTTTTCCAAATTACTGTCTAATGTATTTCGCATCAGTTGCACATCAAATTAAAATTCGCATACCTTCGTCTGCTTGATCAACAAGACGTTCTTCAATATATTCAGCTCCCGGAAAGTCGAGACCTCGCTTTATACAAAATGTTACCGTGTTTTCGTTACGTGTGATTTTGGCTTGGGGTCTGTACAAAAGAATATGAAAAATAAAACTTTATATTACTGTTAAGGCAGAAAAGGAACAGAGTTTGTTTAGCTTTTCAACAAATTTTTGTTACTTTCCGTTAAGTCACTGCGTCGTATATCTACCACGAAATCTTACAAAGATATTCGTCTTACAAATATAAAATATAGGTAATAAACTACAGCTAGACGCATTTAATTATCCCCACTATGAAGAAAGTTTCTTGGTTGAATTGTTCATAATAAAAATTCGGATGCTCACCTTGCGTGGTTGGCAAGTAGTAGGAGGATGGAGACTCCAATTCCAGCCATGATTCCGTAAGCAATATCCCAGAAACACAAGAAGAAAGTGAACACAAGGGGAATAATGTCAATTTCTGTTGTTAGAAAATATACATGTGTCATTGTAGTTCTTTATAGCTTATGTTCAATAATATAAAATCTATAGCATTTTTGGGATTGTTTAGTAAAAACAATAAAAAACTCATTAATAAGTCGACATACAAGAATTGGTTGTGTTATTCTGTCAACTACCGGTTACTTGAAATGTACTGGGGCAAATCAACTTACTATTAATGTGCCAAATGTGCTTCATTCCCTTCCAGTCAAACAGGTTAATTACAGCCATAATAATCACAGCACCCAAAGCGGCAGCAGGAATATACTGGAACGCATCAGATAGAAATTGTAGTGAAAGCAAAACAACAAGACCGGTAAAAATTCCTCCCATCGGGGTCATGACGTTGCTTTGTGCATTCACCGCAGATCTGTTAAAATTCATATGAGAAACATTAAACCCACAACTCCAACTGAAATTCGTTAAGCAACCAATGTTAAAATATGAACCTTCCAAAACTGCCTGTGATTGGATAAGAACCGACGAAAGCTGACAAAAGGTTTCCAGCGCCGATGGCGACCAATTCTTGAGTGGCATCAACTTTGTAATTGTTCTTGCGACCTACAGAAAATTGTAAACAACGTCTGTGCAGAATACCCTGAAGACATATTTTTGAATATCATTTTTATGTCAAATGTTTCAAATATGCCTATCATCAATGCTATGTTAGCAAAATGGCGAAAAAATACAATTACCGCTAAGTGGGAGTAAAGAGCAATAAATTTACCGAAGGCTTTGGCTATGGCGATCGACTCCAAAAATCCCATCAGTGGAATGACAGCAAGGGCGCTACCTAGCGACGAGAGAAGGTCTGGAAGTTCCATGGTTGTGTTCCCTCCTGGGGCAGTGTAGGAGAAATCAGGTACACGAAATGGGGGGATTCCACCAGTAATGTTTTGGGTGAGTGTGAGTGGGCGATGATCCACTGGAATTTCGATGTCGGTGATGCCGTAAGCGATTGCAGCAGCGAGAATAACAATGACCGCATTCCGACCTGTGAATCGTTTATAACATTTCGTTTATGTGGCGTTGTAACAAAAGCAAATTTTCACATGTAATATTTTTTAACAACCAATCGTTTTATTATGTAAGCACTGTGAAACACGTGTGTTGCTTTTAGGTATCGGCGTATCGCATGATTTGATGATTGCATAACGCACAAATTCCCTGACCAAATATCCAACTGTTGCTGTTTAAACAAAATGGTCCTTGTAATTTACGTAATAATGCAATAGGTTCGGGCGTCTTTTCACTAAGGCGTGTTGTACATTAGTTTACCTGTTCCAAATATCCAAAGAATTTTTCTCAATACACGAATTGGTGTTTTGTCTCCTTGTCTGTTATTCGACCACCTGTTTTTGGAGTATTTGAGCAGAAACAGGACAATCATGCAGGACACACCGAGGACGAAGTCCCAATGCCTAAAGTATGTTGTGTTTAAGAAGAAAAACTTGCTGTTTTGCAAATAAGAAAACGACAAGAGGTTGTGGTGGCAAATGTACAATCCTTCTGTTGCTTGTGTTGGGCATCGAACTTTCATGTAAGTAAGATTAAAAGCATGATAATAACGACTCACTTGGTCTGGGCGATCTTTGCGCAAAGTTCATAAATTGTTTGAAAAAAACCCCGCGATGTACGAATTCCAAATATTTTCTGCAAAACCATGAAAAATTTTTTTACATGATCACTTTCGCAGACAATTTTCAACTATAACTACTTAAACTTGAATACAACAGGGCGATACATCATTACATGCAGTATATTAAACCAGATTAGCAAAACGTGCTAAATAACCTAAAAGACATGACTGAACGTACTACGTAACGTACCTTCAACTGCGTCATAGATATGACGATGGCAGCTGCAGATGTGAACCCGGCAATAACAGGATGGGAAATATATCGAACCAAAAATCCAAGTTTAAACACAGCCATTAACAGTTGAATAATTCCACACGCCAGCGTCAGAAGAATGGCCAGCGTCACATTAGTCTAAAAATGTAAATGAAACTTTGCCTCATTGAAGGACTATCAATAATGGAGATTCGTTTTTATGTATATTATTATCGTTATAAAACTAACAGCTGTATTGCGATTTTGGACAAAGGCAAAAAATTTGCTTTCGATAATTCTAATTGGGAGTATATGCTGTTTGTGGGTTTAAACTCGCATCTAGTTTAAACTCGCATTGGAGTCAGCTACAATCAAGACACAGGTGTCGAGTTACCAGACCACTTGGAACCTCGACCCGTGTTGAAACAAACACAAAGTTCACAGCTAAGTGGGGTACCACATGCCAAGAGCAGGTTCAAACAGTTCGCCCTTCACCAACTTGTTTGCGAGATTATCAAAGCGCACAGGTTCCTAAACCGTCCGCAAACAAAATAATGGGGCAACCGGGTTATTCCGAGATGCGAAATTTGCCAAATACTTCAGGTTCGGCGGAAACCGTAGTTGGTTGGTGTTGTACGCACGACGTTTACCAAATATGGTAATAAATTAGACGTTGATATGATAAACAAAATGGACTTTTATTGGCATGGTACTTATTATAGAATGGATTTGCGCGGTATAGAATTGATTTGTAGCTTTTTCAATGCAAAATAAATTAGATTTGTCAATTCGTAAAATAGCATATCAATGTCCCCTGAAATGCCTTTCGTTTAAATTCGTGATTCAAGGTTACTGAATGCGACCACTTCCGTCCGAAACCGCGAGTGAAATATGTTGACGGATGATCGCTTGACTCGTGATAAAGCGATTCAATTAACACAAACAATGGTCGGTTCATGAAACGTTTTGGAGCAAGTTTTAGACCCACGAGTATGCGTGCAACACGATTTTAAGCAACGGTTGACCAACCACACTGTCCATTAGTAATGATTTCGAACAGTTCCAGTATGATATGAAGTTCAAAAGTTTGCTGGTGTAGAGGTCGTGACCCACAAAAGTATTTTAACAATAAAACGCCAAGAGCATTTTGTTGAACACTGTTGTTAATACGCTTAAAAAATTGATGACGTTTATGCACGTTCGAATATGCACACGTGCTGTTTCGTCATTGCGCTTAATTATTTCCTTGAGCTTCTGTCGGGTGGACAACGCAAAATACATGTATCCACATATTTTGAGGCAGAACATATCTGTGCATTGATTAAAGGTTGCGCTATTTATTAGGATTTCCCTTTAGAAGCTAATTGTGTTCATCAAGGTGACCTGAATGTGCATAATGGGTTGTGAAAGCGAAAAATGGAACAATAATCAATTCTGAGATCGGTTCCAATCAATTACAACGCCATAATCTGAAACCATGCAGTTTGGTACCTTTCATTTCTGGTGTATCAGAACACTACATTAATATCAGTAGTTGTGCTGTTGCGATAATTCACACTTACTTAATTTTATACTTTTTCGAATAATTTATGTCGTATCTTTGCGATCAAGGAATTGTCTTGTGCTAACACATGAGGACTAAATCCAATGGTTTATTTTTTGCTTTGTACTTACTGTATGTTCCTGTCCTGAGTCGTGGCTAAGCGATGGGTCACGTGCATATTCAGACACTAGAATGGACATAATAGCAGTGGGCCCCAGGGTGATATCCTTTGATGTTCCAAGCAAAACGTACAGAAAACTACCCATGAATGCGCTGTAAAGTCCATACTGAACAAAAGAAAGCATTGCCGTTAAACATGAACCTTAAGTGTAATAGCGTTTAAACGTGGGCTAATTACCAAATAACTTGTCACATCACCTGTCTTAGTACCATATAGTTTTGTAACGAGCAATTAAAATAAAAAGTTTCAAGGCCGTTTTGAGTTTATGACCTCTTGGGTTTTACCAAACGGAACTATTTGGCTGTTATGGATGTAACACTTTCGTCGATTTTAAAACAGGCCACAACGCACCTGTGATACAATACACGCTTAAAAAACAGTAACATTTTGCGGCCTAACTGCAATATACATTTGGCATGTTTCTATAACAACGCTCTCTGGGCTTGCATTAAGCGAACCGCAACGTTTGTTCAAAGCTGTTTAAATAAACAGGTAATGTTACGTTAGTAGGTGGGGTCTGCGCTGGCAATGTTATGCACATCAGCTTTCTAGTCATCAGTCTTATGGTTGGCACACCTACACGGAAAACTACTTTGAGCGTGGTACGAATAAACAAAGCTTACCTGCAATTCCAAACCAGCCAAGTCCGCGTATGCCATTCCTTGTGGTATGACAGTAAGACCAACCGTCAAGCCAGCAATGAGATCGCATTTGAACGTTGAAAGCCTGTATTTCGGCAACCAGTTGATGATCGGCAACCGTCGTTTAAGATGATCCACCGAACACACATCGGACCAATATGTACCGCAACAGGATTTAGTGCGGTTTGCCACGACTGAGGCACCTTTTTTAAATTCCTTCAGCTTAGTTCCTCTGGTTTTCTCGTTTTTGTTCACGTCTGTTTCGGCGTTACCCATGGCCGTTGCACCGTTTGTGCTGGAATCCATATCGTCAGATGAAAGTAACTCAAATATTTCCTCTTTGCGTACTTTCGTAGGTGACGTCAAGTCTACAACGCTGCTGATGGTTTCTTCTTCCTCAGGGCGGTATGTTCTGTTGGGCAGCAAGTCCGAGTCGCTTTTATGCATGCTGTCTGACTCCGTCATCTCTCTGTGGCCTTTTTCTCGTGGAACGTGTCACGCTCGTAGGCACTCTTGAGTTTTTATTTTAATTCAACGTATTCGAGGTTCGTTGCACCACGCAACCTATCCCTGTATTGCGTAAGAATGATTGGTTTTAAAATCTTGTCTTGCAACTTTTGTGTTCATACTACAATAACAGTATGAGTCCTTTGGTCCTTGGATAAGGTAGATTGCCTGAATGAATCGCTACATCACCAAATACAATTGCTACCAAGAAATTTTCGCGTCCTAATATTTATTGTCATTTGGTTGGTTGTCAGTCGCACCACATAAAGCGACAAAGAAACCACTGAGTAATAGAAAACTTCCTAATACATCGATAAGCCAAATACCACTGAAACGTAGGCGCTATCTACTTCAATATACACTTTAGCATATAGTGTGTATACACAGTCTTTGAAACGCATCACAAGTTTCACAACGTTTACAATCCAACCAAGTAACTCAATGTCTCGTCAACCCGATACCTGATCGATATAAAATCACTAATGAAATGATCTGGAAAAATCAATACAGTTACACTGTGTCAGGGTTTGTCGGCAAACCATGAGACTGAACTATTCCAAAAAATACGAACGCGTCACACGTCAACATCTACAACAAAAACCTGTGTTTAAGTGTATACGATGCACATAGCACTAATAAATCATCATCTGGGAAACACTAAGTTAAAAATTTCGGAATCAACTATGTGTGCTTTCTTTTCGTTGCCTTTCTGGGTCTGCGTTGCATCAATTTGGAACGACAAGTTTTGGGTTAGGCCTCCACGAGTATAATAACCTAATTTTGCATGTAACCCGAGCGCGCGTTCAAAAAAATGTTCTACCTTCAACCAACACAATACATTAGGCACGTGTGCAAAACTTGGCACGCCATTGGTTGGCAATGGGCACGCGTAAAACATTGCGCTGATGTCACTTCATAATAACTTCATATCCTTTTTGCTGCACCAGGTGATTTTCGCGAAGTGCTTTCCAGTCGTGTATCATGGGTGCTTTTACAATATTAGCAATTATATAGAAGTGTATCAAGAGGTGCAGAAAAAGATTTTGACACGCTTCCTTATTTTAGTTGTGTGTCCTTGTTACAACGCATTACGTGTTAAAATAATCAAGAACATAACAATTAACTCATTTGAAGAACATTTTATTTAGAATTGTTTTAGAATTCCATTGTAAACGTTCTTTATAGTTTAGTCGATTTCAATCGCAAGTATATAAAATTTTCAATTGTAAATCGCTTGCTGTAACCATGGACATAAACATTTGCATTGCGCTGCGTGCGCTGCCAGACATAACGTAATTTTTAATGCAACTGACCTTCTGGTACGCAAGGCTCGTAGATTTTATTTAACCAACTTTTCGCTTAACATCCGGCGAGGCTTGGTATAAAGATTCCATTTTTATTCACATCTGATTTATGCAATACGTCAATGCACTTTGGTATTAAGAATTAACGCGTAACACCCCACACACGTCTCTATTCCGACAAAAATATCTGCAATCATTAGCAATGCGTTAATACTTTTGAAAGTTGAACTGATTCTTACCTTAAATATCTTATGTCGAAGGAAAATATAAGGCCGATATCTTACCTGCTGTGTTTTGGTTTAGAACGTTCCTACGTGACTAACAACATCCTCGATTACAGCTGGCAAGATTAATGGTTTGACTATATGTCTATGCATAGCTTCCTTTGCTTTGCTTTGGAGTAGGTTTGTACCGAGTGTACGTTTTTGCTGGAAACCGTTATTCGAAAGCACGTTTTTCTGGATTAATGTGTGTCATAAACCAATGGTTATGCATGAAGCATTGCTCACTTCAGCAATAACAAAATTGAACTAAATCGGTTGGTACACCGTTTTGTCAGATTAAAAACAAATAACTAGAACTATGACAGTAAAGGATTACGCTACAAGTGCATATATACCCAATACATGTGCTTACTATACTGCGGGAGATCCATAATTGGCAAACATAACCATAAAAGTACTTAATTTTTATCTGAGTTTTAAGGATACCCAGAATTTGCCCCATTATTGTTCCTCTTACTAGTTTTCACAAATGGTTTGAAAACTATTATAATTTCGAACTAAAAGTAATCAATAACTTTGTTTTCGACTGTTTTCGAAGGGGATTATTTGCATAGGAGCGCGTATTGATCCAAACCCAACTCTTTAGAAACGTCAACACAAGCGAAACCCAACACTGATCACCTTCATATACTCGCAAATCGTGCATTAGCAAGTCCAACAAACACCCGCATCTTGCCTGTTTGCATCACAACATTCCTGGTAACAGCACGCGTTTCACGTGGGCAGTTGAGGAGAAATACGATCCGCCATGAGCATTTTCAAAGCATCTTCTAACCCACCCTCACAACATTACGCACCCAAGGTTAAAGCCGCTTCCGGACTGTTTGCCACTTCTGCTCATTACCAGGCATTAGAAAACAGCTTTGCATTCTAGCTATCGCTTTCCACTTTGTACATAGAAACGAGCATTGCGCAGGCACCGGGACACGTGATCGCTATGCACTGATGACGCTATACGCCAGCCTCGGGCGATATACATATCCGAGATTTCATATATTATCAACGCAACTAACAATCAAAGCGATTTTTGTTTGAAAAGTTAGAAACCGAAGAAATGATTTTTTCTGTTTGGAACTTTAAAGGCGAACAAAGGTGAACAAAGTCTGCGTACAACCATAAAAACGCAATTACTATGAGCAAATTTTTGGTTCATTGCCAAGTGACAGTTGAACCACGGGCCGTACTTGAATCAAGGCTTTCCAGATCAAATTCCTCATGTGTTACCTTAAAAACGAAATGTGTTGGTCCATCAGTCCAATCCCTGCTAGGTTCAACTTGTAGGGAATTAGCACGAGAATAAAATAATATTTTTATTTAAGTTGAACCTGACAGCGATTCGACTGATTGGCCAACACAGTTGTTGCACGGGTGATCAAGAACACATATATGCGATTCAATAATACCATAGCATTTTACACATTGCGTGTGTTAACAGAATCTGCATCAAAACATGATTCAGAGCAAAATTATACAACATGATCTTCCAAACTGATTGCGCCGTAAAAAATAACAGATATTTTTGCATTTTTTAGCGATCATTACAACTCAGTGAACTGACGTATCCTGATGAACTCTCATACACAAACCTTCTTCATGGTTTTAAAAGCTTGTCGTAACTACACTTGACATCAACAAACTCAATTTCAAGCGTTTATAATCTGATGCAATGTGAGAAATTCGATTAATTCAAGTAAGGTTAACTAACATAAGGTTCTAGTGTTTCTTACCACTGATGCATAACAAGACTTCTGTTGCATCAGTTGTACTTTAAAATGACTAGTAATAAGTCATCGGGACGCTTTTAGGACGTAACAATAGTTGGTGACGTGCGGGAGTACGACTGGCCCTACGTAAACGTGTTTATGATATCATCCCATGGCGCTACTTTAGATTTTAAGAAAGTGCATGTTTGTAATGTTTAATTAATTTTTCGGAATAATGAAATAGTGTTATACAGTATTTTAATGCCAAGTAAGAGAATTTTTACGCTATTATTGGCACACCTTTAACTCCCTGTAATTGCATCAAAGAGAACTGACCTAACTACAGTTTTGCGCCAGAACTTTCAGATGCCACAGACAATATAAATATCGTGATTAAATTATAAATCAACTAAATCCGAGCCCCGTAAACAACTAACATTATGTGTAAGCATCATTTGGTTAACACGAAGAAATAAAACCATGTTATTAGGTAAAGAGCACTGGACATTACATGCATTGAAGATCAGAACCTTTTATCTACTTCAAAAGATTTTGGCAGACTTAATAATGTTTTCATCACACCAATTTGTTCCGCTTTGTACCTCGTCACGCATGAATGCTCAATACTGTTCCAGTTTCCAACCTGAGTGTTTGATCTATTCAAATTCGTAACTCAGACAAAAACTACGATTGCTTCCACATACCGACTGCTATAACTTGTATGCAAATATATAAATACCTCAGTTCCAGTTCCAAGTAGCAATTGGTGATGAATATTAAGGGTTTCAATATATCTTGCCTGCACCACAACGACCCCAAATTACTACAATGATTCATAATAGGACGCTGCTACCTTGTCGGGCACTAATTCGGTAACAAGCTTTCTGATGGGCCATATATACGCAAGCCGGGCAGGATACAGTCACGGGAATAAAAACCTTGGTCGTTTATCACGAATTGAGCAGCGTCGAAGTCGGGAAGTTGTGAAGGGCAACTCCCCATAATATAGCGTTACCAGCCTTTAAACCAGCACCCGATTATAGAAAGAAAAACGAACCCTTGTGACACTACGGATGAGCAGCCCCGTAATTGTGCCACATACTGTTAGGTTGATTGTATTGTCATACATACTGCGGTTGATAAAAGCCTGTTTCTGTATGACATCACAATGGATCGCTGCATGATTAACAATATGCTATATGTTGGTGCTATACTAAATCAAGTAGCAATGAAGTACACAACATATAAGTCTGCACCAACTACAGCAAAACATTATGTGCACAAACAAATTTGGCTAGATATATCGCTGCTTCACTACCATGACTTGACACAGTTACGAGTTCCATTGGCCTTTCAAGCACTTCCAAATACTCCAAGATCCACCCTTGACAAGTCCAAAGACGAGTGACGCAATTGTCAGGTATTTGTTTATTCAGCATTGTCATAATTGCACTCCCGATGGCTTGCTAGTGCCACGTTTGGACGTTTTGGCGCTACAGTGCAAGGCCTTAGGTTAGCACCGTCTTGCTAAAGCGTTCTGTCCATTTGCTCATACGCTAAGGCTGCGTGTTTCTCATTTCGGTAAACGCATAACTTTTACTTGGTTTATTGTAGACGTTAAAAGAAGTATTTTGTTACGTATCATGAATGTCTTATGCCATGTGTACCAAGTTTAGCAGTAAAAAATAAAACCGATACCAGTATTGTGACTTAAAATAAAACAAAATCGTCACCATCTTACGATGTCAAGCCGTTAACCTACAAAATGTGGCACTGTGTTAAGTGCAGGCATCGGTAAATTTACCTTTATTTTAAAAAAAACAGGAGTAGCCTTCCCGTAATTAGATATTAGACTCTACGCCTACCTTTCGCTGGCACCTTATGGTCATACTCATGCCTAAAAACGTATAATATTCAAGCATTAATGCATAATCAACCAGTTTGCTGTTTAGGTGCAATGTTGCAAAAGTTTTCAACTTAACCTTGACGATGGTTGGTGGGGAACTTGCTTTGCAAACACAAAGCTTGCATTTTACTTGCACGGTTGGTTGCACCTCGCTAGTCACGTGCAAGGAATGCAATGGATACTGAAGAGGCAAAATGTAGTCGCAAAATTGAAAATGAAGTATTTAAAACCTACATAGTCTTGGAAATGATTATTGCATGGTTCTGAAAAAGGAAGAAAAAATTACCTGGATGTAGGTTTGCGTCTACCCTTTGCTCTATGAAACTTTTGCTGTTGTTCTCCGTTTTGTGCGAAAAAAGTACACAGTTTTAGAAGTGCCGTAAACATCACGTATTCTTCTGGTTGTGGCAAACTGATTATTCCTAACTAGGATACGTTGGTCTAACAAACAAATAAAAAAAAATGTTGGGTATTTTTATGCAAATTGCTGAATCATTGTAGCGACGTGACCGAGCGCTTTCTCGCAATGGAGATATTTCCCATCTCATGCGAACAAGCGTGCGAAAAACGAGTTTGGAAACGCACAACACCACCTTTCCACTGATTTCATCATCACGAATATTCAGAAAGTCCTTTGTCATTGTTACTATGACATTGTCGGTGGTGGTAAAACTACTTTGCTCAATTGACAGAAAGCACTCTGTAGTTGCAACATATGCTCATCATATGTTTTTTCTTACAGATCCATTGAACTTTGTAACACTAAGAAAGGGTGGCCCAATCAACGTTTGTCCGTTTCAAAATTTTTTTTTAATAAATATTAAGTAAGTCTATTTTTGGTTGTTTCCTGCAAACCGTCATATTTAAGAGGTCGTTACCGTATGAACTGGACACAAAAAAAACTTTTTTGGAAGGAAAAGATTGTTTGTACGTTTTAAAGCAACTACCAAAAATTAGCTCCTTTGCCAGTCATTTGGTCGATACGAAACTCGGAAGTACCTAAAACCGACTGCGCGATTACCAAGACAATTCCCCGATACGCCAGAAGAGCAGTGATATACTCGAGACTTGTGGTTGCAGTGTTGCATTGTAATTGTACTACCTAAACTGTGGTACACATACCAGACTTAAGAAGGCGACGGCCGATACGTGGTATGATAATACATTAAAAATATTGTTTATCATGCGTTGAAAATATAAAATTGTTATGCAAACTATGATACTGCATGAATTGAAGGAAAAACGCGCTGGTACGATGAATGAAAAAGTTATCTGTGAGCACGATCCAGAAAGGGAAGCATTCTACACTTCAACTGCAACTTGGTTTAGTGTACAGGAGCCCAGTGCGGCAAAAAATCGGTCTAATTGCTTCTATGAATTCGGAAAAAAGCGATTTGAGCATTAGCCATGGTAATAATCTTCCTTTAAAGTCGTAACAGCATAACTTTTTACATAATACGATATAACGTGAAACAAAAGTATTTTATGTGGGTAAACACCTCGGTCTTGCCTTTAGCATTTTCACCACCGGGTTGGCCAGTCACAACGACGGTAAAATTACTGCAGCGCAAAATGTAACATCATCCCCTCAAGCTTGCTGCTTTGTTACAATTTGTTTACTTGTAAGTAAAACTTTGCCGCTTGAAAGTTGCTTTTGCAACACAAAGTTCACGATGTACTTGCACGGTTGGTTGCACCCAACTATTCACGTGTAAAGAATATATTTTTGGGATTCGTTTTAGGAGTGTCACGTGACAAAATCCACAATTTCACTAAAATATATGAAGTTGTAAATAAGCAGTTTGTTGAACCAACTGGTGCAGGCAATTAATATAGCGACATAAAAAGCAGTTTAACGCTAAAATTATCAACCTTTTACAGAGCAAACAGAATTACTGTGGCGACGTGACCGGCCGCTTTTGTACCATGGAGACCGTATTTCACCGCGTGAGAACAAACGTGGGTAAAACGAGGGTGGAAAAGTACAAGACAACTTTAAAATTTGCTGTGTCATGGTTACTTTTACATTGTCTGGTAAATGCATTTTTGCAATCTAATAAAATAAAAGACTATGCGAACATGACGTGTTAATGTTTCAGAACTTATTTATTTTATTACGTAGCAAATATTTATTTTTTTACTTTATAACCTATATTTTGTCAAACCCCCAAAATAACTAAAGGTTGGGTTCGGGCCCAAATGACAAAGAAAAAGTGTGCTATAAACAGTTTTATCGGCATTATGCTCTGTACCCCCCTCCAACGCAGATTATTTTTAAACCAAACTATCACACAGTGTCGCTGTGAATCATGCGCCAGTCTGTGGTTATTATGAGTGGCGTGTCGCCACAATGGCAAATTCGCTCAACCCATATACCAGTGATCGTAATGGAAATCTCTATTGAGTTAATGCAAGACACACCAGGCTATCACATGTTGGCCAAGGTTAAAAAATTAAAGGTCGTTTGTTTTGAAGAAGTTAATGTGCCATAGCATAAGATTTACTTCAAAGTCAAAATATGTTAACCAAAGTGTTTTCCTATATAATCCTGGTAGCACGGAATCCTTTATTTGTGTGCATACAGTTAAGGAAAAGCAGAGGTAAAATATTGTTCTGAATACAAAGACAAAATAGCAATTTGAAAACCGCTCAAATTAGAACTAGAAAAGTGTCAGTAATTCTAATTCTTACTCAATTTGGTGCGAATTAGAATTACTGACATTTTATTGTAATTCGTCAAACTGGAGAATTATAACTATGTAGTTCGGCTAATTAACGCATTCATATACGCCCACCACGTACATAATGACATCCAAGCAAATCGAACAGAAAACTCGTTGAAGGAAACTTCCAGGCATAAAAATATTTCATTAAATAACCACGAGCGTGTGAAATTGACGAAAGTGAATAAACAGAAAAATAAGTTAGCGAAGAAAGTTATGTTCGAAAAGTTAACATAAAAAACATTAATATCACCAATGCGCAAAACAACGAAATTGGTTTTAATGGAGAAAATGCTAAATTATGCAATGGAGTACATGTATCGCACCTGCCGAATTGCATTGATGTGCGTTGTATCATTTCATTCCAATTCCAATATGTGAGTGCACTGATATTTGCCAACGAAATCCCAATTCAACAACTTTCAAGATATTGTTTGAATTGACTTTGTCAAAACAGAACAAAGAAAATAAGATGAACACATTAGGTTTTTACTGTTCTATATGAATTATTAACTTACCATGCACTTTTTGGCAAATCGATACTCAAAAATAATACATCAATATCGGGTTCCGCTAGGTAGCGTTGTGGAGTTAATATTTTAGTCTACACATTGAAGACCGACCGAAACGTCGTCCTAACAAGTTTTTCTTTTTGCCAGAAGAGCCTTTAATTACTAAGTTTAGTCTACACAGTTGGAATCAGAAACCATACGATTGGCAACATTGCTCAAGTGCTACCAATATACACCAAACAGAAAGGCTTGTTGCGATATATAGGTAATATATGTGGCTAAATACAAAATGTACTTAAAATTAGGAGAATTGTATCGAAATTTGAAAATCGAGTTCTGCAGCACAATGAAAAAGCATGGGTTATATACCGACAAGTCACCGCAACTGAAATAAATTTTGCGAACGAAAAGGCATTGACGATTTACCGGCCCACGAAGTATTTCATCATGCCAAACTTTCTTAGACACAACAATACATTCACGTCCCAGTCAAAACACGACCATGGGATGTTTATTTGTCGCCCAGCTGTTTTGTGTGGTGTTTATCCACCATCCATGGCATTGTAAGTTGTTTATACCAAATTTTGCTTGTATGATGTTAGATATTACTGCACAATGACTAGTTTTGTTTGGACATATAGGAAAACTTTTTTTATACTTTTTCGTATGGTCCCACTAACACTGCTGTATTACCCGCAATGAACACGGAAACACCTATTCGGGAAATACCCACACCAACATCAAAGGGTTAGGTCATGTGTTTTAGTTATACTTGTTAGCACTTAAACCAGACGGATTGTGAAGAATACAAAGAAAAGTTCTACCCAAATATGGAACATTCTCGTGACGCCCAGTTTCCAAAGTTTATATCATTGCAGAAAGTTTAATTGAATGTTTGCACTTCATAATCACCAATGACTGCAACAACCAAACACATGCAACCAACGCCAACCTTTCCATGGTAACGGAACAGTTGCTACAACCTGCGTGTATGTCTGGAGAGTCAGTCGCAATATCCCCAAAGCATCTTAACAGATGTCGCAGGCCGATTTTAGTCGCAACACAAGTGTGTGCGATTGATTAGATGCACGCGCGAGGCGTTCAGAAAAGCGATTAGACGGGTGTGTGCTATAGGATGTGCACGCGTATGCATTCACCACGTTGGCTAAATTGTTTTGCAGTTCTGTGCGTGCTTTAGCGAGTGCGAGTCATTGATAGGCTGGCTTTGCCATTTTGCGAGGGTATGAAGACTTTAAATAGGTCTGGAATGAAACTTGAAACTTTGCCTGGAGACGAAAGAGGAGACAGATGAAGAATAGACGTGGGATTTGAACAGGAAAGCCTAATAGGGAACTTATAGTGGAGGTAATAGGGTAGATGAGAACTAATCAATGCTTATATGCAGCCAAAAAATTCTATCTATAGTTTTGCACAGTTAAATATAGAAACACGATCGATTTATAAAGCTTCGGTAATTGATATTAAAAAGTACTCTTGTGCGTTGCTGGTCCTGCACAGCAAGCTTTACGCTTGACTTTGTGGCGTTTGTTACCGAACAATCAACAAAGCTTTTTGAGTAGTAATTTTGAAATTTAAGATAGCTTCTTCGTCATTCATAAACTTTAAAAATTTGGTTATGCTTCTAGTAATGTTGATAGTTTTTTTTCGCGGTCGCATCACAAATTGTATTTGGCACAAATGCATACGTTGTACAGCAGGTCGTGTTGCGTGAGTGCTGCTACACTCGCCTATTTTGCATATTGTACTCAACCTATGATGGTCACCCTATCACGTTGTTAAACCATTGTGAACTGTAATGTGTTAGTTTTACGAAAACATTGATTCGAAGCGAAGAAACAACATAGTGGAAATGGGGTCTCAGAAGGTCTGTTTAAAAACCAGGTTCTTATGGTTATCTGTAATAGTTTATGATTCCAAAATATTCAACACGTAGCCGACGAAAAATAAAAGGAATTTAATATGTTATTAGTGAACAGCGGTATATGAAAAGCGCAGTTGCAAAGCTCCTCTAAAATAATATTTCATCTGCTGTCTTTGGACCTGGCTTACTTCTCCATTTTGTGCCTATCTTCGTTCAGACAAACCAGTAAATGTAACAACACGCAGGTAAATAATTTACGCGACTTGCTGTCCGCATAACATATTATCAAGGACAGCAGCTAAAAGTCCAGAGTGGCAGACATCGCGACATGCAAGTAGTTCAGAAGCGGCCTCGAAAATCGATTGCCAGAGCCACGGCGTCACTGCAGACGGGAGCTGGTGCTGGTGAATAATGCATGGGTGTTCTCAGGGTCGGAGACCACTAGAATTCTGTCGATCCACGGCAGAAGTACAAAGTGGTCGCAACAAAGGCCCCTTTTTTGATTAGTTTCGTTTTTCATTTTTGCGTTCGGGAAATCGCTACAAGACAACCTCATTAAATATACTGGCAACACGTTGTAAGGCAACAAAGCGTTACAGAAGGTCGCGCCCATTTCGTGAGTCAACTGAAATATCGTAGTATCACGAATACTGTATTGGGCTTTATCCTCGTTTGGCCTTGCCTTGTGGGTGTTGGTAAAAGTAATATTTTCACGTCCTTTAATGAAATGTAAGGTTGCAGTCTATCTAGACCTTTTTTGTAAACTCTTTAAATTTGCTTAAAAATAGCAGTATCTTTAAATTTGATCATTCAAATCACGGCATTATATTGTTGGCAAGTAAAGAAATGCACGCAGCAACATTCCCTTGGTTGAAAAGTATTAAACAGGCATTTTTAATTCCGTTGTTGGCGGAAGTGGAAAGGGATTGGCGCACATGCGAATGTCGAAACAAATTGGGTGTCTAGCAAGCATGTGACCGACTAAACGAAAAGCTACCGCTAAATGCTACAATTGCTTGCCTTTATTGATCAGGAGGAAGCCTTTTTTGGATCTTGTTCTCAGTCAGATGCGTAGGATTGAATATCATGTTTTTTCAATAATGTACTTCTGACAAACTAATGTGTGAAAAAAAATTTGAAAAAACACACACACAAAAATTAAGCACTGCCCGTCATAAGCTCGGATATGTTTAAAAATGTCAACGTGTACTCTATTATTTCGTCCACCGGTTGAAGCAGGTCGTTGCTTACTAATTTGTTTCCTTTGTAACCAAGTGGTTATTATTTTTAACGTAGTTTCAATGTTTTGTTTTATTTGTTAATCTCATAGGATTTTAGACAGGTCAGAGTTGTATCTTAGTAGATTTTAAGGTAGAGTAACACGACAAAATGTGGGATTTAGGGACGAAAATATCCAGTAAGTGTGTCTGGCATAGTCCTTGTAGTTAAATATAAACATATTGTCAAAACTAGAATTGCGAGTTATCACAAAACTAAATCGCAGCATTCACATCAGTAGTTCCTATCAAACTAAGCTCCAATTCAACTATATACTAACTATAGCCGTTTTGTTACTGATCATCATGATAGGCATATTTGTTAGTTCCAGTTTTCGTTAAATGTAATAGATAACGCAGTAATGTTTCATGCCATCGCATGATTGTTATAGATAACTTGTTAATTACAGATACCTTTGTTATTGAAAGCTCTTTGCAATATTGGTGTTGTCACCAGGGACCAAATTACTCCTCCAACCACGCATGTGTCAATCGCTCGACAGATTGTGTGGGGCAACTTGTAGCAGAAGTCAGACGGTCGATGGTGACGCGTTCCACGGCGCCGTTAGGTACAATGGGGATTTGATTATAAACACATCAGGCAATGGTTTACCATATACGCAAAACTTGAAAAATTTGCATTTGCTCTAGACCGGGGACCCCTGTAAAATATTTCCGTTAAAATAACGTCAAGGCTTGTGTGTATTTTGACCTCACATCATTGCCTCAGTTGTTTTTGGAAAAAAACAGATAATGTCTACAAGTCAATTTAGCTGAAAAATATCGGTATTCTATGTCAACACAAAATCCATCATAGCTCAATTCGCATTTAAGAACCATCCCGATGCATTTGTTGGAATGTGTGTAAATCAAAATGCCATCACAGCATTAGAAACTTTTGCTTGTTTTCGTGATACCTCATTTAGATTTTTGGGGAGACAAAACTCCCTTAAAAATCTGAGGTTCTTATTATTATTTGACAACTGTGTATTGAAATGCTGGGCTGGACTTTGGTCCA
This sequence comes from Ascidia mentula, assembly GCF_947561715.1. Classification (NCBI taxonomy): domain Eukaryota; kingdom Metazoa; phylum Chordata; class Ascidiacea; order Phlebobranchia; family Ascidiidae; genus Ascidia; species Ascidia mentula. Next base: position 5,590,952 of record NC_138574.1, on the reverse strand, counting down.
AGTATCATACATGGCCTTACCGTCGCGAGGTTAGTCAGCACAACAGCGGGGCGAAATCAATCCAATTTTAGCCAATCACCGGCCCTGCAATGACACGATTCATTCTTATCTTGCTTAACGGCATCTGATCACGGCTGTGTCTTCTGATTGCGCGACCTCTCGGGGACCAGCAAGGTATTAGGGCGGCCACTGTCGTCTGTCGTTCTATCGACCGTCGACATATTGTGCGCGCAACGAAATCGATTTCGCCAAGTTGGCCGAAAATGCGATGCACGTCCCTGGAACATTTGCTGCACACTGTGATGAATTTTTCGGGACTAGGTAGCAAGCAAATGTGTATTGTTCTTGTTGATTTTGTCAGGTTTTTGGTTATGTCTGTAGCCTATATGCTTTGCAAAGAAGAGGCAGATTGTATTAAACTATTGGCAGATCTGGCGCTTCATGTAATTGTTGATGAATTATGCAGATTCGTTCATGCTTTGTTGTTTCAGAAAAACCTATCATGATACAGTAATCACGATACAGACAGTACTGGAATTTTAGATGGACATGAAAGAAACGATATAGTGTAGAAGTGTAGAAGTTCTATCATTTCTCTTCGGATTGTGCGTTGATTTGAGAAGTGTTAACCTTGTATTTCTCAGTGCTTGTTTCACAACCGGGATGAGTTGCGACCGGACTGATCTCCGGAATTCGCATCACGATTTTCGGTCATGCCACGCAGTACAAGTCACGTGACAGTCGTGCATTTACGGAAACTGACTTCTCTCTCTCTCAAAGCGGGTCCACAGTTCGCAAAACACAAACGAATGTTGACAACGGTCGTATGTTTGGTGCGGGTGTTCAGTTTCCTTATTAACTTGTGGTCAAGATACTAAAAATACTGGGCCTGAATTAGACAGCGAAATGGTATTAGATAGCTATGTAGAATTTTTGAATTAGAAAATTTTTTATGCATGACATTTAATGTAGAATTTGGTATTGTAGGTGAAAAACAAGAACTTGTATATTTGGAAAGCGGTGTGGTAAGGCAGATCAAAGTATGCTATAACGAACTCTGTTTGGAGATTTACGACATTGTTGTGTATAAAAGCTTTGTCATGTCAGTATTTTGTTCAATTGTAGGAAATGTTAATGTATGAAAAATATGACACGACGTGAATCAGGTTCAGTTAAGTGGGTTTTTACGCTGCTTGTTTTTATTTGCGAAGCGGTGGTTGTGACGATGTGGAGGTCATTTATTACATCACTTCCCATATTAGTCAAAACAGGACGCCTTAGGACGGAGATTTTGCTTCCGTGTCAACCACATGGCAAATTTTTTACACAGTTACTCACAATGAACAACAGGGATGCTGTGAAAAAGATATAAAGTCTTTAGTCGGTTTTCCATTAATGCCGATTTTCTTCTGTGTATTATTTTTCCGCTTTGTCACATTGGTTTTAAATTTGTGACATTAAAATGTAAGTGGCTGGTAGATATGCCCAAGGTACATTCGTTAGTAAGAACTGCCTTTGCATTAAAGATATTTATGTTATTTGATAAAAGGCCAAAATACTTTCACATCAGCCTGTTTTTCATTATTTGTTCTTAAATCATAAACTTTTCGAACACTTTTTTCAAATAACTACAGTTTTCACGAAATTCGGGGCAATTCAGTCCTCCATGACATCATAAATATTTTTAAAAAATTCGGCGCTACCATTAAAGCAGGCATTTGCATTCAATTTTATATACACAAAAGGTCTATAGGCCATCAGGCGTTAGTTATAGACCTGCCTTGGCGGATGTGACGCAACCGCAACGATCGTTACTCTTTATGACGTAAAGGCGAATCGTCACAGCAACCTGGAAGTTTTGATTAAACCGCAATGAACTGTGACATAGACTTGGTGCTGGATTCTATGTATTATAGTAAGGTTCTGTGTGCATTTGTTAAAAACGTATAAAGTGTTGTCATAGATTAGACACCATAAATTAGAAAAACCATGCAAAGTTTTGTCTGTGTACAGTAAGTCATGATTTTTCAGCAAGAAACTTTGTAGTTTGATATATAAACATTTAGGTGTATATGAAAGCAAGATTCCGCACTAAGTTTACAAGTCTTGACTGATAGTACCGACTTTACAAAATCGCGACGTCATACAAAGCATGTTTTGCTGTCGTTTTGTCACAGTAGTTCAGAACAGAAACTCATTGTTAAGAAATTGTCAGAGGGTCAGTTAAAACAAACGAAATTAAAATGACAGTACTGCGCAGATGGGGAAGTAAAACGTCGACCTTCTGCAGCCAAATGTAACCTGGCATGTGACTGTTTAAAGGACACTAAACATTGTACGTTTGGCGCGTTGAGGACTTCCTACATTTTCCCGGGAATTTACCATGATACGGTCTAACCTTACATTGTACGTGTATTGACCGCCGCCACTGCTTTAAAATGTCAGTTGCGCTAGTCCGTATATACTCACGATGCTGTAATCGTACTGAATGGATAACGTGTGAATAAAACCGATTTGAGGTTACATTTGAACTGTCTGATCCATTTTAGGAAGTAATTACTTTGTTGTTTAATCTTTGGTTGTGGACCAATGGTTTAAAATTTGACTTGGCTTGAGTCAAATGTTGTTTATTCAAATCAATCGGGACTTATTCAATCGCGTTAGAACACAAGAGGTTTAGCTGCGAGGCAATCCGGACAACTATTTTGAGGAGTAAAGTTTGATTTTAAGTCGCAATAACTACTTTTCTGGACATACTTTGGGTATTTTATAAATTTAATAACTTTTAAAACAGTAGCGGCAGTTGCCTGTGGAGAAACAGTCCACTCTATGCCTTTCAACCCATCTGTCAGCGAAGTACCAGCTGGCAAGGCGCTGCAAAAGCTCGCAGCGAATACGTTACGAGCGCAAGCGATTATGAGCGCCTTTCATAAAGAAACTAAGAGGAGTAGGCGCACAATGAAATGAAAGCGCCTTGTGGAATTCGGATGAGCTGAGGAATTCATCGATTCAATTTCTTTTGCTTTCGTTTCGCGTTAGGGGTAATGCAATGAATGCATATGCTTCTCTAAGTGCTTATACATAGCTGCGCTTAGCTCTAGGACTGATATTTCAGATAAATGCACAAAAAATAAATGAACAAAAAGGTTTTACTTGTGCAAGGAATTAAATTCTAAACAACAAAGCTTAGTTTGACTCGAAAACTGCCAATCAACTTGGAAATCGATTTGGTTATGAATGCAAAATATATTCCGCAGGTTTCAATTAAGTCTCTTTGGCGAAATGTAAATTAGTGTCCACTGTTAGTCGGATTTCAACCACCTGCATGAGCAAATTAAAAGCAGGCTGCCACGGCACTCTATCGACCCAGACAGTCACATTCTGGTGTGAAATAAACATTTCGATTCAGGTCTGTTTGCTTACGCCCTAACAAGGTCATTTGGACGGGCACCGAGTTGTCAGCTACTGCAAAACCTAATTCCAGTTCTAATTACTTACGGCAAGAGTTTAAAAGTTCCTTAAACCAGGAAGCAGTGTGTAAGTAGGATGAAACTCACATATGGTTGATTCTCAATATTGATTTCGTGCGTTGAAGGTACTTGCTAAAGTGCGAGGGTGGTTCCATGCACAAAATAGTGCTTGCAAACATATTGCCCATGTTTCGTGGTAACTCAGTCAATGACATACGCGGTTTATAATGTTTCAACAAGCTGCTGACTCGGCTACAGCTGGCTTTTATGCACAAGCAGGAAGACAGGATCGGATTTAGCCATGACAGCGTTTGCATTGACGCTGATAACGTTAAAACATGGAAGCCAACATGATCTAGCTGAAACAACAAAATTTTGCTGAGGCAACAACACGCGTTGCGTTTCGAATTCGCGTCCAAAGCGCTGCCCTTCACAGGCCGCCGGGTACTGAATAATGCAAAACGACTCCGAGATGCTAATGCACGAGTAGGGCGCGGGCACTGCCATGCATATGGGCTCACCATAATATGGCCTATGACTCGTTTCTCTTTGCAGTGGTGCCATATGCAGTGAGGATTGGTACGAAAAATATCAACCAGGAAAGGTTGAAGCAGTATATAGCGGACGAGAATTGTTAATTAGTACAGAAAAAGTTTAAATTTGAGCAGATTATTAATGGTCTTTGTTTTGGTCATTTGTGTGGCAAAACATTACTGCATATGCCTGTCATTTAAGTACACACACAAGGCAGGAAACTACTGCAATCGGACAATTCCGTTCTTTTTGCATTTAGGACATACGAGTCGTTGGCAACATACCGCCGGCGACGTCGCCAGTAGATCGTGTTACTGCCGTCAGCTTGGCCAGCAACATATTACTAGGCTTTACTTTTAGTTGATTTTTTACTGAGTAAGAAAACGCGTTGCTTCGCAAAAGAATGCTGTTTCAGCCCACAGTTTACGACAATCTGCAATCCCAGGAGTTTAGGAAACGGGTGGCAAGATAGTTCGAAGCTGGCGTCTTCATTAGCACCCCTGGGAAGCGCCCAGCCGCCATATTAACACCTGCAACAACTGATGCCTTTGTGCTCATATATCAATACACTGTTCAAATTAATGGCCACCAGATTTTTCTGTTAGTTTTTTTTGCTGTGTAAGGGATTTTATGCAGAAAAAGAGGACTGAATGTATTTTGCGGCGAGGAAAATTACGCTTTGCTTAACTTGATTTAATACAAGTAAGTTTTTCTTCCTGTAACCTCACACACGAGAAACAGCAGCGAAAAACACCAGACATTGCAGCAAAAGCCTAATGCTAATGTTGTCATTTTACAATTGTTGTTGTTATGGTTTCGTTAAGGGTCGAAAAGCGCAGATTTGTTGCCGCCCGCATGGATAAGTAATCGCTTCTTTCCTAGAACTGTTGATGTTTTGTTTTGCTGCAGCATAAATCCCCCATGAGTGGAAACCCCGCTAAGTTTACATTAGGGCGTATATGCAGTACAAGGCCAACGGTGTGCGTCACTGTCCTAATATAATTATGTTTAAGTGTCGATCACACCTACGTTAAATTTCGTCTTTTGTTTGGTCTGATATTTGTCACAAAACTGTGTGCATGGATTTATGCATTGCAAGCATAAAAATATAGCTTTGAAATCTGCATAAATAGATTTAAGCCTTTGTTTCCCTTTTATCTTGATAAAGCTTTGAAATTAGTTTCACATATTTACCACAAGTTTCACGAAGTGAATATTGCAGTACGAGTCATGTCATGGATTTGAAAAGATTATCAAAGCAGTATATATTGTTACATTCCATTACCATCGACGGTTGGTTGTGCAAGTTGAAGTTTAATTATTGCTACAGCGACGGAGACGGCAGTTGCAGTTGGCATGCTTGCCTTGATAATTGATTTCACAGGCACAGTTAAGGCCTTGACCCGAACACGGCATCCAATTTAACTGACGCAAGTCCTTTTTAATCTTTTTCTCCGTTGCCAGTGCGAAAGCGATTGGATAGTACGAGTTTAGTTGTCAACATCATTGATTGTATTGGAAACCGATTATGGCGAGTGGGGCGGTCCTTGGTTGTATACGACCTGAGCGTTCTTTGTTAAAAATATTTTTTTTCCTGTGTGAGAGTTTTGTACAGAATTTGGAACAGAACTAAGAACGCTACTTTTGTCGCAGCCAGCATAGCTCGATCAATGCCTAAAATTACAGACAGTATGCATACGTATTATCCTCTTTACATAACAAAACCTGTGTTGATAATTTTAATCATTGTCCCTTTCACCTTGACACTCCAAGAAATCGCCTTTAACTATTGTTTGGTGCCCACAGAAAATTAGGGCGACTCGCTGATGTTATCGTGATATGCATTTCACTCCTTATCCCCATCTAGCGGTGCATCCCCGAGGCCGGATGTTAGATGCCGCGTCCTCATCTTCGGCTCAATGATCAACAAGCGCCCATCCGACGTTGAACGCAATCCCGACAGGACTTTTATTCCCCATCCCAGTCGAGTTAAGGACGCCCCTATTCCCCAACAAAGTCTGACGTCACTAGTTCGGGACCTGCTACAAAACCTGGGCGACCAAGTGAAACAGGATTTTCGGGAAAACAACCACTTTCAAAGGTTTGCTGTCAAGTTTCCGAAGACATTTGACTACACCAGAAAATTGACTCGCAAAAGAAAAATACAGTGAGTTAATCGTTACAACATGTAAAAGCTAACGGGATTGTACGGCTGAACTATTACACAACACATGCAGTATCAATGATATACCGGGAATTTGAAATTTAAATTTATCAAACAGTCAGATATGTTGTTTATTTTATGTGCATTTTCATGGGTATGTTTATATTAATAAGCATTTTTTTGGTTTCTTGTAAACAGATTAACAGAAGAAGAAACAGATATTCCAGCAGATTTAAATCAAACAAAACGCGTGCGGTTATCAGAGGAACAAACCACGGACAAGCAAATTTCGTATACGTCCTTATTATTTTCTGATCTAAAGCAAACGATCTTTACTGGTAAGCAAACACATTTCTTTGTTAGCAAATAAACAAATAACACGAAACGTAACGTAACTATTCTTGCCAGCGATTCACTAAACTAACTTGGAAGTTGGTAAAACAGTTTACTATTTTCAGCTAACGCCAACGAAAACAACGACAACTCGACCCTTGTATCCTCGAATATAAACTGCGAATTAAGTGAAGAAGAAAAAGACATTTTTACGGATTTCTGTTTGACTTCCCAAGAGGACGATCCTTCCAGCGCAGAAATATTTGCCAAACTTAGTGGAAGATCACTCAGTTACAACACAAACCCTCTATCCTCCTTCGATAATTCACGTTTAGACACAACACAAACAGAAACGAACTTTGAATCTGGGAAGTTGGAAGAACTCAGATCCTGTGAAAAGTTCGGTTCGGTTGAAAAGGAGCAAGAAAGCCACAACCCATTTTTTTCCTTATCCAAACTGGTCCCTGTATCCACGGTGCAGCATTTTCCCTGTGCCAACTCTTCCACTTCTTCTTTGTCGTCAACAAAAAATCATATTAGTTCGGATACTGGTTTGTACAAAAGAAGTCAAAGAGTTTTTGAAAACCGTCAAGGTTTTCTCCTTCGGGCTGCCAGATTTGCCAACCTGTCCCCGCTTCAAGGTTACAATTTTGGCGATTTTACGGACAACGGCAGTTGCTTGACTACAACGAGGAACAAGAATACGAATGCAACAACCAGCCAGAGGCCAGTTTATCTAACTAGAAGACTTAAAAACCCAGGCCTTGTCGAACAAGAATTTGTTTCAAAAGGTATTTGCGACTTAGTGGTCGCAAAAAATTCAGGCACGGGTCTCCTGACGCCCCAACTATCACGTCACACGACTACCTCAACTACTACGTCGTCTACGTCACAGACGACGACGTCATCAAATCACAACACCCTGTTGTCTGTACGAGGACAATCAACGCGAATTTGCGCGTGCTCGTCACAGCTCGTCCACACCAAGACCTGCGACGCGTTTTACGCCCCACCACAGGTGCGTAAAGTGACGTTTCGTCCGCATCAGAGGCGAAACCTCAATAAAAGCCCGGAGCCGGTCGGTAAAGGTAAACTGCGAAAGGAAACGCAAGTCGAGAGCAACAGCTTTGATCAAGACATAGCGGCATCAGTCCGTTGTCTCTGCAGGATCGAAGAGAAGTGTCCATCTTGTCAAGCGAAACGTGATCAAACTAGTCGAAGTCCACCACTGGAGGAGTCGTCCTTGATCACGATAAGCGGACCTGGCACAGCTGAACGCAAGCAAGTGAACGCATTCAAGCGATCGCATTCGTGTGGAAGCAAACAAACGCAAGGCTACAGCGGATTCAATAAGAACTTCCTGAAGCAAAGATCTTTTTCGAACAACCACAAGTGTTTCGAAGAGTCAGATCATCAGAAGAGTGCAAGGGCTGATCGTAATTCACATCACTGTTGTGATCCATTCTGCCTCCTTTTTGGCGGCTCCTCGTCTCACTCTTCGAATCCATCCTTGGTTTTCAGTAAGCTCCTGTACGCCGCTCAAGCAGCGTCGCCCAAAAGCAGAAACCTGGGTATAATCACCCCCGACCAGACTGACATGGGATGCTTTCATAGCGTTTCCAACAAATCAAAGGTTGGTCCCTGTCGCACGAACATACACAGCGACGTCCAAGCCACCATCGATCAATCGCCTACAGTTATTGAGGAGTATTCCCCGATAGTTCTGAGGTACAGGACTCCCTACTTTCGCGCAAGCGCGCAAGTAGTTATGCCCCCCATACGTAGGAAAGAGACGTGGACGGTTGGTTGGATCCAAGCCTGTGACTACATGAAGTTTATCAACCAATACGGAAACCTTGGATGGTGAGTGTTTTGTACTTCACATTGCTTGATGCTGATTGGTCAAACTAAAACGTGTTTAAGATATACTTTCCGTTTTCCCCCAGTGTCAAAATATAATTACCAACGATAGGTCCTCGTACGATTTAGTTTAAAGAAACGCAACTTGTGTTTTTTCGGTCACCTATGTCTACAGCAAACAATATTTAATACACATATTTCTGCGTGGCCTGTCCCTTGGGACATCTGGCAATACCAGCAATACGTTTCCGAAGCGTTGGCAAGTCTGCAATGTTAAGAGTCTGATCGATTGTTATTGGAAATAGCCAGCCCTTCCCCTGTAGCTCGACAAAAAACCCCGCGTGCAAGATTTCGTAGAAAAATCCGCTTTGCAGCCAAACGTATATGACCCATGAAAATTGTATTTCTCAGTGTAATGCTGTGGTAAATTGATTTGATGATCAAATTTTTGTTTAATTTTGAAACTTCCAACTCGCAAAAACTGACGACATACTACCATTCGATATTGTGGGTATATTCCCTTGTATATCTTTCGCACAAAAAAATTAGTCAGCTAGTGATTCTAAAATACGGCTTTATAAATCTCTCGTCTGTGAAGTTAACCCAACAACATCACGACTCGTCGCTTCCTGTTGCATTGTTTCAATTCTGATATTGAGGGGATGTACTGCAGGAAGTGACGTATACAGCGCAAAACAAACGCGCACTGGACAAACGTCATATCAAGACTTCATGTTTGTGTTTAAACGCCTCGCTCAATCGAAGTCATCCAACGTTATAGGCAGTGTAGTCATACAATGCTACACTTTTGTCATGAATAGTAAATAGTTGTTTCAATAAAAACGATTGTGAACTGAGGAAAATCGTGTTGAAGAAACGTAATTGGAAGTTACAACAACGTTTTTCCCCGCAAAATGGCGTTTGTTTATAAAGTGAGAGCGCAACAACTGCACTAAAGTTCAATACGAAACAAGAGGAACACCTCATTATTGTCGTTAACATGATTTTTTAAAGCTAGTCTCTTAGATGTTGCTCACATGTATTGGTGCTATATTGCTTTATTATTGTATGGTAGCATTAGTCTTGTTGCGTTAGCTGATGTAAAGCAGAGGTGGCCAATTCACTTTCCGTTTTGAATAGGCCGGAAATTACGTTAATGTAGTGACTCATACACCAGGTCAAGAAACACATATACCTACACATGTCACTATACCTCTGTCCAATTTCTTGCTTAAAACTGCGTTGTGCGTGTCTGGGCTGTGTGCTTGGGGACTCAATAATTTTAAAAGAATACAATGTACACTGGTTGACATAGAGCTGATATACGACCAATTCGTTGCATACATCCAACTCAATGACAATTTAGGGCGAACTAAAAACGCGGATGCTGCTGAACAATAGGAAACCGGTAAAACAATAAAGTACAGGCTATCTGCTGTTGCTGGTCATAATTCATTTGTACTCTGATCATTCACGCTATAACCGGACGGAACTTATAGTGCATCCAGTTATGTCTTTCAGCAAGCCATGCAGTTCATTTAAACCAATCTTTAAACGGGACACATGGTACTTTGCGCATGATATAGAAACAACGGTTTTGCTCGTACAACAAACATTGAACTTTGGTGTTTAGTTCAGAATAGAGCAAACCGGTGAAACATTTGGAATGTTGTATCACATTCAACATCATTTTTTTTACCTATGCAGTTAAGTGCATTAATTGTATAACTAACTCATGCACAAGGCGTTTTATAGATTTTTAAGATAATACGTTACTTGTTACTTCAGTCGTCGAACTATGTAGTGAGTCGCGACGACTTTTATATCCACTTATTTATTCTGTAGCTCCAGCTGGGAGATCCCTGCTCTTAAATCCGGACGAATTCCTGCGGTGAGCGACAGCGATGGGGTTTCATATCCCTGGTATGGCAACACGACTGAAATCGCAACCATCGTTGGCCCGACCGATTCATATCGAAGCATGAACTTAACGGTCAGTTAGTTTACTAAATGCCTTGTTTTTTATAAACTACAAATTATGTGTGCCATCCACTGAGTTCTAACTGCATGTATGGGATGCTTGTACCTGTTTCAATACGGCAAGGCTTTAAAAGGGCTAGCTTATAACAATGTAAACTCACATCGACCATAATGTCTTTGAACTACTGGTAAGGGTTATTTATTATTAGTTGATTCCAAAACTATTTGCGTTCCTAATCACAGTCTTTGTATAAATATTTAGTTTCGAAAACTTGTGCCATGGGGAAGTTCAACAAATCCTTTATCCTTGTAATTTATTTTACCTTTTTGATTTCCTTTTAAGATGAACGACAACTTTTACCCCTCCGTGACGTGGGACATCCCAGTGAGCGAGGGGACCAGCGCCCATCTTACCAGGATCGTCCGCGACCAGAGTTTTGTCACGTGGTTGGCAGCCATTAACGAAACCACGAAGGAGATAATCGTCCTTAAAACTGTTCGGTGGAAGTTCTACCTCGAAATCGACATCGATCCCAGTCGGGAGTTAGGGAGCAGATCTCGCATTGTTGCTCCTCGCATCCAAAAGCAACCTTTAATTACCAACGGCCCGTGCGAAAAAAGCTTCTTTAACAGTCCCATAAGAAATCGCCGCCGCGGTACTGATAATAACAGCAACAGTAATTACGTTGGACAAATCCCCATTAGCGCCCTTGTGCGGCCGAGTGCTAACAACGCACAGACCCTCATATGGCGCCCTACCGACGCAACGCCTATCATTGTGGTCCCAGCCAAAGAAGAGCACAAAGACACAAACGAGCTCATTCTTTTTAATGGCTGCTCAGCTATGCACGGAAAAGAATCCATCGTGAAGGAGATTTCAAAACAGGAGATGCTGCAGTTCCAGCAGATGGCGAGGTGATTACTCAATGCGCATGCGCACGATGCTTGACGCCAAATGAGTTTGGTTGATGTTGATGCCCGGACAGCGATCTATATGCTCGGGGCCAGGATTGGTGCGCGCAGAGTAACGAGAAACGATTGTAGTAATTCTGGGTTGCAGCGTGACTTGACCATCTCGGTTTGTTTAAGTTACAGTCGCCGCTTTGACTTTTCCTTAGATTTTTATGTTAGGAAATATTTTCAGTTTTTAATCAAAGGGAAGCAAATCACACAAGCTCATAATTAGGTTGCTTCAAGCGTAAAACGCAAACATCTGTCCGTTGCGCGTTCGAATTCCGACGAAATCGCGTGCACTTACTTATTTATTGCATTCAGACGTATATAGTTAATATTTTTGTTTTTTCCGCTGATCTGTTTTTACTAATTTTACTCCCGTAAAAATGCATTGAGTCGACACAACGCTTTACCACTACTGGCCCCATAAATGCGTTATCAAACCGAAATATTTCAATGCTGCTTTCGCACTATCAATTTGCACTATTGTCGTGTCCCAGCGCAATGGCGCATACTGTGACAAGTATACTTTAAATTTTTTTCCGCCTAATGTCGCTATCCATCGTTTTACTAAAATCTGTGTGCTTGTTCAATAACAACACACTCTTCTGCACAACCTTCAGAATTAGAATAATAAGATCCTGCAAGCCGGTTAAATTTCCATATCTGTTCACTGTGTTTCGGGTTTATATGAGGTTTTCGGACTATGCTTGTGTGTCAATGGCTTCAAATGTCGATAAGCGTCTTCAATCCCCGCTATTTTTGTTTTCAAACCATTTCTTGCCCATGTTATTATTTGTTGTGTTTTTTGTCCCATGTTCCTTCATTATCGCCGGATGCATATTTACTCCCCGTTTGTTTGCAATCTGGGACAACAAACTTAAGCTTCCTTTGTTTCCCTCACACGTTTTAACCGCAACAGTGTTTTACGAACTGTAACACTTTCATCACAGACTTCCTCCGTTTACTTTGACCTGGAATTTTTTAAATGATTTCACCATGCAATTTATTTTCTGCTTTAGCTTTTGCTATTTTCGTTATGGCGTCACTAACTCAAATCGCCCGTTTAGAAATAATTTATGAAACATTTAAGTGCAAACTTGCTACTGCTACGTCGCCAATGACGTAATCTGTTTGCTAAGATTATCATTTGCATTGTTTGAAGTGAAAAGATTTCGTTTCTGTTAATGGATAAATATTGACTGCTTGGGTTTTGGCCATTTTTAATGTTGGTCTTTCCTTTGTTGACAAAATACAAATATTCTGTTTAGACGGCGACGTTTCCACAGCAACGGGGAATTCTCATCGGGTGCAGCCAAAGCAACTTTAATTTAGTAATTGTTTAGTGTAATTACAGTACTATATACTTTTCCAAACAGTGGTTCCCTATGTCTTATTCCCCAAGTTCCGTAGCAGGGTCCAACCCACATCGTGGAGGTGAATTAATGCGTAAATGACATAAATAATAATATGTCATACAAGCAAGCATTTGTGGTGGTTTCTTATCGTGTAGTCTATTTTCTCACAACCTTGTCAAGCGTTTCCTTTTGTCTGAGTTTTGGTTTTGTTTTTTTGCTCGCTTGTTACCTTGCTGTCCCATTTTATTTATACACCTTTCCTTTTACATTTTGCTGTCGCACACGTTCTAATAGCTTTTATCGAAGTTGAGATTATTATACGGAAATAAAGGACCGCTAATGAATTATTAGTTGATGCTTCTTATTAGTAAGGTTGAAGTTCTGAACGCCTTGAGTCGGAAGGCAAATAAATAGATTAACGGCGTTTGTGTACACATTTGCATCAAATGACAAAACAAACAACTTTTTTCACAAGCCAGATCACAAATAGGTAAACTGCATTATAAACGGTTCACACTTGGAAATAGTTTGCACATAGAGCAGAAAGTCACGAAGTCTCTGAAGAATTGGTTTAATCAACGGCAACAAACAGGCTTGGAGGTAATTGTTCAATCATGCGAACCTGGATCCCCCGCTGCATGACTCGTAATTACGTGCGAGTTTCGAGAAAGACGCTTCATTGTTGTCCACTATTTGTTTGTTTTCTATTACATATGCCTTGTTGGCGGCATCACTGTTCGAATGAGTTTGATGGCGAGTTTCAAGTATTCCCAACCTTTCAATCAAAAATACACTCAGACATGGTAAAACGGGGTTCTAAAATTAAGGATAACTATACGATTGCGTCGCTCTTCATATATTGCTTTCCAAAAGCGTAAATAAACATCCTTGCGTTACTTTACAATTAAGGAAACAGTGTGACCCGCGATTACTCCAACACAGACAAATATGTTGCTCATTTCTGAGATAGCATTTGTGTTAAAATGACATACAAAATTGACAATTCGAGCCAAACCCACAGATAAATTTCAATACTTTCTTACCTTATCAGTAACAAGTAAACAGCAAATGTACAAAAGGCGCAGATTGTCACAGCAACAGGAACCCAATGAAAATTCGTGAGGTTTTCAGCATGAAAGGTATTATTATCTTCAGTAGAGTTGGCTTTCATTTTTCCAATACAGACCAAATCGAAAACTAAAATCAAGCCCAGCAACACTTTAAAAGCAAAACTATATATATGAATGATTCATACCAGCATATGTGCACATAAAATTTACCATGTTAACTTATCTATAAGAAAAATAACATTTGATGATTATAGTGAGTTCTAATTACATTCTAGACTAATGTTTCTGTAACTTTCTTCATCTTGTAAAATTTTGACGCCTAAAAAATGAATTTTCAAATATGCCGCATGACGCTGCATAAACTGTCTAAACCGTGAAGGTCAATAATCTGCATTTTTGACGTTCTTACGTTGCACAAAGCTGTTATGCGTAATCCGCACGAGGAAGAATGCGTGTTGTCTGAAGAAGTCGGAGTTGTAAAAACGCGCCCCGAGGCAGATCTCAAAAAAACACCTTCAGCAGATAACCAACCGAGGGCGAGACGACAAACAATCAAATCGTCCAGACAAGTTAGTGACGAGCAATTTAACAGGTTTATTTGTTTGTGTGTAAGTTAATGAAGTCTCGCATGCCGATAACCAGAACGTTTGGTATAGCATTGACATTTTTGCGCAATAAATGTGCTGAGAAACTTACAGAACTTACTACATTTTGAAGTCATTTATCATCCAGTTGAGTGTAAGTCGACATATTTAGGAACAACCACGTTAAGCCATTTCAGTGCTTAATCTAATAAACAACAAAGCATGTTATCACACCATTATGTTCCCGTGAACGTTTGAGGCGATAATGAAAGATAGCATGTATGACGTAGGAGTAATAATACTGTAAGTATATAGCGATATAGCAATTCTGTAAACACAGGGAGAATTCAAAGTCGATTTTTCGAATGTCGTGTGAAGATGGCCAATCTGACTGCCACCGCATGTGGTTTAGCAAAGAACTGCCCGTTTATAATTTATTCAAGTTTTGGGAAATCAACTCAACGAAAGGTATTATGCTGGTATCACTTATAAACATAAAAAAAAATATTGCATGGTTTGCAGGTCTTGTTTTTTCCTGTTTGGGAATTTTCTGCTTCGGCCTAGTTCACGAATACCTAAAAAGCCTGCAAGCATACTACGCCGCACGGGATTATTTGACTTTACCGCTACGGAGAAAGGCGCGCAGAAATGTAAGCTATTTTGCGCATTTGTGATATCTTTACATCGTAAGCAACCATTTTCCGCGAATGGCCTAAGCTACATAAACACAACTTGAATGTTTTTAAATTGTTTTGTAATGATAACAATATACCTCAGGTTTCAAAAGAAGAATCAAATGAGATGAAAAGGTACGTTGAGTGTAACTAAAATCATCTATGCTTTTACTCCCCTAAAAATATTAATCTGTCAAACTGGCATCGTAGTAATAGTTTGCTCATATCCAGTGTTACCCGATAAGCGAAATATAAATCACTCTCTTGTTGAGACTTGAACTCACAACCCTTGGTATTCTGAACCGGTGTTCTACTGCCTACAAGCGGAATAAGAAACCACGATAAAATGGCGCATAAACATGCAAATGATCAGGGGATCCAAAATATTTATTTCGCCATGACGGCATCGTCAGTTTCTGTTCTAATAAAAAGAGGATAAAAACAAAAGCAAAGCTCAAAGTTAACACCTGGATAAAATAAACACAAGTGACAATAAGATCGATGAATTATAACCAACTGGAAGCAAACCCCAGTAAAAACCACTTTTCAGCGCTTCACCGCCTCTGTATTCGGGTTACATATGCTCAAGGCAAATATCACTAGGGATAATCTGGGTAAAGTATTTCGATCCACGTCTTATTACTACAATGCCATCTTAACTGAGTGATGGTTTGCTATTTGAATCGGCCCTTAATCTTGCAATAATGAATTTGTTATACTTCATTTAGTTTTCGAATTTACAATAAACAGAAATTATTTAATTAATTTTTGTTTTTGACCTATTGTTTGTTCCCCGAATATTTCAGAAAATCCCCTTCGATTTTACGCCGTCTGGTTGACACAACAACTCACGTGACCTTGTTAGTGTGGTCTTATTTGCTCATGCTTTCCGCAATGACCTTTAACCCCTGGATTTTCATCAGTTCAATTGGAGGATGTTCCGTGGGTTATTTAATCTTTTACAGGATTCCACCAGCAAGAAATCGTAGCGTGAAGGCAACAAACGAAGACACTGAACCACAGACAAATAGAGATGATGATTCTGTTGTGAATTGCAATGACGGAGACAGCTAACAATTTTGCTTTGTTTAAATTTTGCTTCTGTTTTCCGTGACGTTTGGGTTCATCGTTTTTTTAAATTACATGATGCAGTGCTTTTGACAATGTGTTTTGTTTAACGCAGTAATATTTCATGCAATGGCATGATAGGCAGGATCGCCCCACTGCGCAGGTCCTTGCTTGGCGATCACAGCTAACGTATCGCGATCATGAGGTTTTCAGGCTTGGCAGCCCAGGCAATGCACAGCCCAGCTGGATCAGCCACTTTTTCCTGACAAGTCGGAACAAGATTTGAAAAATCAAGCTCCCGGTGAGGTTTGAACTCACGACCCTGGGCTAACCAGGCCCAACGCTCTACCAACTGAGCTACAGGAGCTCAGTGGTTTCACGGGGTATATTGTGGCCAAGGTACACTGGTGCGCAAGCGCACAACTTGCCAGGCAACCTTCACATATACGTAGGGGATCTCTACCACCGTATCAGATAACGCAGTAATATTTCATGCAATGGCATGATAGGCAGGATCGCCCCACTGCGCAGGTCCTTGCTTGGCGATCACAGCTAATGTATCGCGATCATGAGGTTTTCAGGCTTGGCAGCCCAGGCAATGCACAGCCCAGCTGGATCAGCCACTTTTTCCTGACAAGTCGGAACAAGATTTGAAAAATCAAGCTCCCGGTGAGGTTTGAACTCACGAAACTGGGCTAACCAGGCCCAACGCTCTACCAACTGAGCTACAGGAGCTCAGTGGTTTCACGGGGTATATTGTGGCCAAGGTACACTGGTGCGCAAGCGCACAACTTGCCAGGCAACCTTCACATATAGTGGGGCGATCCTGCCTATCATGCCATTGCATGAAATATTACTGCGTTATCTGATACGGTGGTAGAGATCCCCTACGTATATGTGAAGGTTGCCTGGCAAGTTGTGCGCTTGCGCACCAGTGTACCTTGGCCACAATATACCCCGTGAAACCACTGAGCTCCTGTAGCTCAGTTGGTAGAGCGTTGGGCCTGGTTAGCCCAGGGTCGTGAGTTCAAACCTCACCGGGAGCTTGATTTTTCAAATCTTGTTCCGACTTGTCAGGAAAAAGTGGCTGATCCAGCTGGGCTGTGCATTGCCTGGGCTGCCAAGCCTGAAAACCTCATGTGTTTTGTTTATTAATAATTTGCAATGCTTTTTTTCACGTGGATAATTTCAGTTTCCAGTACTTAAACATTAAATTTATTTCAGTTGAGGCAATTGAGCCAATATTGCTAAATGGGCTACATACATCAACGTCACTGTTTCTTGCTTCCTCGTGATTCCTGTGACACAGATCTGGTTTCCAATGACCTTACTACTGCTCAGTCACCTCAATGCGGAATCGTCTGCACCCAGCAAGATCGTTTTCAGTTACTAAGCTGCTCTAAGGAGACCATCAAACTTATGCATGACATTGATATCAAAGTCAAAGTCTGTTATGGAGCATGGCATTTCCGTTATGTTGAGATTATCATAAAATACGTGTATTTTTGGATAATTACCGATTTTTTGGGTTTTGTTTGTTGCACTGCGTCTAGTGGCTACTTAGTGTTGTGTACACTGATTAATATATAGATTTACGTCTTAATAACAAACAAATAGTTCATCAGATTGCAAAAAATGGAAAAAATCCACCCACTTGCAATGGAACCAAATTTAAAAACGATTTTTTCTATTTTTATTCATTAACAAGGTGAAATTACCACTAATATTTATTTTTTTATAGCGATCCCTGCGAAAACCCGAAGAGGCGCATAATCTGTGTATATAGGGGGAGACCGGGGATACCTCGGACACATGGATACCTCGGACCAGGTATTTTACGTCACAATTAGGTATTGTTAAGACACTTTTACAAAAGCTTTATGTCTCCATCAAACGTTAACAGGAACTTTGGAATTAAATCATGTCTGCTTAAAAAGTTATAATCGAAAAAGTCAATTTATCAGTGAAACCAAGTTTTTCAATTTGTATGTGGAAGGTTATATATCTGTCACAATTAATCAAAATGCAGTAATTTTGGGTTGATTGCATAATCAAATATGTATTCTTGGATAGGCCAATGATGATTTTGTGTAACCTTTAAAAATACGGCCATAGTTTAAGAATTTCTATGTCGTCACGTGGTCGGGGATACTTCGGACATCATGGCAAAAAATCGCGAGAAGGCAATAATTTTGGAGTTTTATGAAAAATTATCGGTCATAGTAGAGAATAAACAGAGGCTGGATGAAATAATCGAATTTTGGCAGTAAGAAAAAGCCCCAAAGATAAAAAATCTTTTGTTGACTCTAAAATCTATGATATCCGTGCTGCCGTTAAACGTACACGATTTACCCAAAGCATGAACATGTGGAAGGGTCGAAACGATAAGTGGCCACGCCCCGATTCCTGAAAGCTTGAATGATATTTTATGCGCTAATGCCCCAATGCTGATATTGCGCCAAGTTTGATTTCAGTTATTTGTTAAATAAACAAAAAAAACGTCTGTTAAAACTTGCTGTCCGATATATCCCCAGTCACGTCCCCAGTCACGTCCCGGTACCGGGGTGACTTCGGACATTTGAGACCTGTTTAAAAAATGGGCTGAATAAACATTTTTAGTGAGCTAAAACGAACGAAAAACCTTTTGTTTTTTGAGTAATGCTTTACTTCTAACAACAAAATAAAATTTAAGAATGTGGTTCATAATTTCAAAAAAATATGAGCAATTTTCCCAAAACTGTCCGAGCTATTCCCGGTCACCCCTACATTGTTGTGACAAAATAACGATAAATTTTATCGATTTGTGTTTTATTGATGTTCGATGAACAAAGGAAGCTATACACATCATCAGCTAACTAATTTTACTTTTTTCTGATACTATAGATACAGTTGGTGCATGCGGAAATTGTCACAAAATGACGTTTTAGCAAAAAAAAGGGATTGTTATTTTATTTATTCAACGTTTCGCCTGCCATAAGGGGTGGTTTTGTTAGATTTGTGACGTAGCAATTCAGACATGTGTATATTTTCAGATATATATATTCAGTATAATTTATCTTTTGTTTTGGGTGTACGAGTGTTCTGGAATGTGTACAACGCAGTCTCACTTTATTTATTTAACCACTCACAGTTACTAACCTACATTTTGACCTATCACATGACTTTATAAGCGATGTTAGCCTGTTGCCTGTTTTTTTCGATTTTCTGCGTTTCTTGTGATTTATGTTGAATTGTTGCGCAATGATCCTGATAAATCCACGCCAAAAAGTCAGTTCTTAAAGTCGAGATAGATGCTTGTTTAGTTTGTAACTTTCACAATGGTTCGATTCAGTAGCAGGTTCTTTCCCGTGTTCATATTGTATGCATACTCCTATTTCGATATAATTGCCACAAAAAATCATATATTTCAAGAATTTTAGCTATTGCTTTACCTAATGAAGGCCTCAAAAGTTTGCTGCTTTCATATTTATAATAATTTTTATACATATTTACTCAACAGGTTTTAAATATCATGTTTTACCACATTTACTTTAAATCATTGGTTTCAACTCCATAAAATCGTATGGTTGTGGAGGCAAACACGAACAAAGCGAGTGCAAAGCTCAGTACGTGTGTCCAACTATATCCGTTTTAATGCGTTCACAAGCACACACCAACCAAACGAGTAGTTATAAGTTCACTATGAGCAACAGTTTTCATTGTATTTAGAGGTCAAGCATGCTGGTGGTTGGAGTGTGTATGCTGCAATAGGTAGCGTTTAGCTTAGGCATAGACTTAATAGGTGAACCTCACTTTATAGAGTTTATGGTCTTTGACCCTCAAAAGGCCTGAACCTTGGGGCTAGAATTTATATATACAATTTTATTCTTACCAAGTGTCAATATGAAGACGAAAGGCGGGCAATGTAAGTATCAATCCTTTTCGCATGAGCAGTTTACGTGGCAACCGATAGAGTATAGAATAGAATGCCCAACCCCGGTCCGTATGGTGGACCGAGGCGGGCACTTGTCAAGAGATAGTAGTAGACTAGAATGACCAAGACTGCAACGCAGGCAGCCCAGAGCAGAGGAAATAATTTGCACTATAACATGTACTAGCTTTTAACAGTTCACATAGGAAACAGGATTTGCTTACACACACATGCATTCAACAAATTGCAACTCCGTGGTAACCTTTATGGTGATGACATAACAATACTTCAGCTTGGTAAGATCGTTGCAATAGCGTTGTTGAAAATGGCCGTAATTTATCCAGTTGTATCAGAATATGTGACAGGATTTTTTTCGAGAGCGTGACGCAAAGTTATTTACCAACAGCATGAAGTTTAAGTTATAGTGGCCTGGTAGTTGGCATGTAGCCAGGCCGATTGGATTTACAAAACAAGCCGTGACCGCTAGAGTTTGTCCTAGCCTATATATTTCCAACTGCGTTGCACTTACCGCTAGTATGGCAATCTTTACCCTGTCGGTCATTCACTGATTGGCATACGTTGGACATTCGTTGTTTTAATAAAAAAACTAATCTTTTAGCAAAAATTAACGTGGTGTATTACTCCGACGTTTCATCTGCTATACAACAAAAGTATGTCTGGCAGCAACAGTAACACAATATTCGTTGTTTTATATCAGGGATAACAAAACATTTTACCTATAGGGTCACATATGGAATGAAAAAGGCCCGATCTGAACAATATTTTCGAAACAGGAAAAACGAGACTTTTCTGACAACGCAGTTTAAAAACTGTTGTTGTTTTGGTTGGCTAAGCCCAGCGGACTGGGTGGACCCACAGTCGGCAGTTTGGTAACCACTGTTTTCTATGTATCGGATAAAAATGGAACTGTGTGCGGCGTTTTGCAGATTATGAAGCGAAACAAAATGTTTCAGGAACATTACTAAATATACCGTTGTGTCAAAATTAGTGTAGGTGACATAGTATTTTATCATTGTCATGCAAATTCATGTCCTTTGAGAGGTTGTAAACCAAAAAAGACGTTAGCTGTTTGTATTAGGATCTAAACCTAATGAACAGAAGTTAACCTATTGATTACTGACCTTTTGGTGACAATTTCCACAAATTAATTGCTTTAAAACCGAGTAAGTTAATTATGAAATTATCACAACAGTTTAAAGTTACAGGGTTACTGCATATTGGTGCCCACAGCATATAGAGCAGACCAAGAAAATATCTTTGTGTCAAAAGACAGCACAAAATATCGCAGCGATAACGAATGATATGGGTAGAAATAGAAATGCAAAATTGAGAGAGAGTAGAACTGACCAAAAACGTGAATTTAGCAGACCCCTGACATTTTCTGAATATTTATTGTCGCTCACGTCTTTTGGAGAAACTTGACGTCACAAATGTCTTAATCAATGAATATCAAATTTACGAAAATTTCCTTGACGGTTCCATTACAATATTCACGACGATCAGAAATAATTGTGTGCAAACAATCTTCTCCTTATTACCTGTGGTAGAATAACAAAACATCGGTCGGTGATGGAAAGATGGAATCAAAATTGGGCATAAATTTATAATTAAATATCAGTAATTTCGCGCTGACCTTACTTTGAGGACAACTGGTTTGACCCTTAAAAATGCGACTGTTCAACAAATATTATGTGAAAAAAATCCGCAATGTTTGGTTGAGATAAGGCTGTGGTTGTGCTTTCTTTTATGTTTCAAGTTCGAAATAATTATTCGCTACAATTTTAACAAAACTTTTGTCGTTAGGAAACCTTATAAACATGATTATTGATACATCGTACTTTGGACTTGTCGACTTCGTCGTGTTTGGAGGTTTGCGGAGTTGGTTTATTATTGTAAAATTTTCTTTTTATCAATTTTTGATATCTTCTGATCTCCTCAGCTTGTTTGCCAGGTGTTAATATGATTTTAATTATTATTATTACTGTTGTTTGTAATAGATCCTGATTATTTCCCATTCTGTTGCAATTGCTGCCTCGATTTCCACCTCTCATACTTTGTATTAATAGTAAGGAAATCCTTAAATCCGGGGTGTAAAACCTGTTGACGTTTTACTAAAGACAAATATGTTTCGCTAGATTTTATTTGATTATGACACTGACGAAACTTGTTTTAGCGAAATAGATTTGTCTTGAGTAAAAAGCTATTTAATTTTACGGAAATTTTTGCGTTTCCATGCTACTTGTTTTAGTGCTGTTATGACATGGAAATCATGTATTACATTTCTAAGTAGATCGTCACAACGTGTGATTAAATTTGTTTTCTTCTCAGCTTCTTTGCTCACTTGTGGATTGGTCGGGGTGTATTTTGCCATAAAAGATCGTAACCAGGCAAATATGGACAATTACTACTTCGGAGGGAAGAGTATGTCTCCGGTATTTCCAACATTTTATCTTTGTATTGCTGGTTTCTTTGGTAAACTGTTACCCTTCGACAAGTTTCACCCTAGAATAACAATGGATTTTTTTTAAGAGTAATGTTAGCCTTGATATAAGTACCAATTTATTTGCCATTAAAAATCATGTCCAGCGCCTTTACCTTAATGAAACGCCCATTACGTTGCAAACTGAACATTAACATTCCTTAGTTTTGAACTAATTTGACGATACTTGTTGTTGTTATTTTTGAGCCAATGAAATATTTTGGAGTTGTAGTCGGGCCCAACATTTTAAGGGCACAATGTGTTTTTTAAACTCAAGCTCGAAAACCAGACCCGCAAAGCCCGGCTTACAACTCATACTATATCAACTGTAGCTTTTGAAAATTATTTTTTCGCAACAGATAGCTGTCGGCATATCATTGGCTGTTACCTATATATCTGCCCTTACGGTAATCGGTTCACCTACAGAAAGTTATCTGTATGGAAGTGTTGCGGTTTGGTATGCATTCACTTCACTCCCTGGCGTGATTGCATCAATCTGGTACTACATTCCCTTGTTACATAGGTTGCAAGTGAAAACCTCCTTTCAGGTTTGTGTTTTTTGTTTATTCAACGTCGCAATACAATTAAACTAATGCCAAAAACATTGAACAAGTTTCTTGAGATGAGATTCGACCCCGTGGTTCGAAAGATTGTTTCTGCATCCGAAGTTGTTTCATCGGTAAATGTATTATAAGTTGTCAACCCTTCACGTAACTGTAGTTTTGTAATCTATTTTGCTTTTCAGGTTATTTTCATGAGTTTTACAGTGTACGCTCCCTCTCTTGCCTTGAACGCAGTGACACCTATCAGTTTGCATTGGAGCATCGTTTTAACTAGCGGTATCTGCACTCTCTACACAACTGTGGTCAGTATCCATAGCACAAATGCCCCAAGTGCACCTATACATACTGAAATAATGACAGGAGTGTATATTTAACCGAATCTGAATCATGATAAAATGTAATCGAAAACACGTTTCAATGGAGAGTTCAATTATTTTCTGTGAGCTGCAGACAGAAGGCGCTGTTTCGATCTATATATATATATATATATATATGTCCAATTAGTTTGTTTGTTCTCATTTGGCAAAAATAGAAAAAAATACCTATCGCATAAATTGTATGAAACCCTTAATGGTGTCGGGAGTATCTCATTTATTCACCAAAATTTTATTTAAAAATAAACCGATTATTTTTTAATTCAGATTACCATTCGTTTCACTTGTAACATACGTCACAGAAACCAGTGCTTGTATTGCGTAATGTTTTGCGTGTGTAACATACGTCACAGAAACCAGTGCTTGAATTGCGTAATGTTTTGCGCGCAGCTTTGCACATGTACTGCATAATCCCATAATGTAACCCAAATGATTTAGCCATCGAATATTCTCGAGTAAAGTGATTCATTCAACATCCTGTTTACCACATAAAATGTTCTCCTATGCTTATGTCACATCACACATATGTTCTTGTATGTATTACTTCGACTGCCTCATGATATCACGTGACATTATTGACCAATCAGCTCTCAGTATGGAGAGCTTTAAAAAGCCCAGTTTAGACCGGTAAATTCATTCTGTTTGATTCCATTCGATTCTACTTGTTCTATCGTATTACTGTTACACTGCTATTATTACTGAGACTTTACAAGCTATTCGCCGGCTTGGGATTTATTCCCACAGCCTGTTAATAAACTGTTTATTGGGATACAACGGTTTGCTGTTGAGGTTCAAACCTTACACACTCCATAAATATTATTTAAATTTATCAACTTTTTCTTTAAAGGGTGGCGTTAAAGCAGTTGTTTGGACAGACGTGATTCAATTCGTAATCATGTTTTCTGGATCACTTGCCGCACTGGTCATGGCTACCATAGATGTTGGAGGGTTGGGAAACACGTGGGCAGCGTTGGACAGAGGCGCGCGTCTCAACTTCTTTGAGTAGGAAAAACTGTTGTAATATTTGGCCAAATAAGTATGTCGTGATGACAAAAGGTGATACTTCAATATCAATAGATTTAATCCGGATCCAACGATTCGAAGCACATTTTGGACGATATTTATCGGCGCAAGTATATCAGAATCTTTTAATGCTTGCGTAAACCAATCAGTGTGTCAGAGATACTTATCTTGTCAAACCAGACGCGAAGCTAGAAGGTAAGATATATTCTTTTGCATAAAATAAAATCCCGCAATAAAGTTTGTGGAAATGTTCTACACAATCATGTAAAAACGATTGCGACACTTAATTTTACCACAGCTTATGCTCAATGCATTAAATTAGTTTGTCATTTATTAATCCTTGCACCTCGACTTCAAAAGGCCGGAAATCATAGTTATAATTGAGTGTTGGTTTCAGAGCTGCTCTAACAACTATATTTCCGAAGATTATGTTGTGTGGTGTTTCGTATCTGAGCGGTTGCGTGGCGTATGCTTATTTTGAAGGCTGTGACCCTCTTGCGTCCGGTGCTGTATCGAAAAAGGATCAAATATTCCCATATCTTGTATTAAAAGTATTTCGCATTATTCCTGGAATGGCTGGTCTATTTGTTGCTGCAGCTTATAGTGGAACCATGAGGTAAACCTGGTAACACATAGACATAATAAATCCTTTTCAAATGCTTATTTTTGTCTAGCACTGTTTCGTCAGGACTGAACTCCGTGAGTGCGCAAATACTCCAGGATTTTCTAATTCCGATTCGACCCAATTTAAGCAGCTCTCTTAAACACATCTTCAGCAAACTTTCTGGTACCATACATACCACGTAACACCACTTTTAAAAAAATCACCTTGATATATTGCAGCACTAATTCTGGGTATCATGATAACCTGCATTGCATACATGTGCTTGTTGTTGGACGGCACTGTGATTTCCATGGTCTTATCATTCAAGGGTAGCTTGAGTGGGGCGGTACTTGGCGTTTTTACCCTTGGTGTGTTTTTTCCTTGGTGCAACACAAAGGTAAGCTGCTTGTTACAATTCACCACTTCCACCCTATAACTATCCACCTCTATATACACAGGGAGCTTTAGTTGGTCATATTATAGGGACGATCATACCTTTCTGGATTTCCTTGGGAGGGATTATTTTCGGCAAGTCCCCGGAATCGCAAAGAAAGTTGCCCGTTTCTATACAATGTTGTAACGTAACCAACGATACATGTTTAGTAGAGCCGATGTTCCTGGAAAATTTAACATTTACAGATATTTCGCTTGCGAATAGGTAAGTTGAATTTAAGAATGAACTATTTAGTTTACTGTAAAATTTGCTTTAACACAAAATGTTTGATTTTGAAACAGTTCTGCCAACCGCAAAGAATACAGTCTTGTGTACGCAATATCATTTTGGTACCTCGCTGGGTTGGGCCTTTTTATTTCTCTCACTGTTGGAATGTTTATATCCATATTAACAGGTGATGTAATAATATTTCTACACAATGCTCGTTGGTTACAATTTGCCAAGTTTTGCAATATGGTGGCTAATATTGTGAAATGCTCTAGGCTATATTTCGTTACAACAATTTCGCTTGCTTTGATATAATCTTTGACGATAATCAAAAAAAGCAACACTATCTCCAAAAAAATGTCTTGGTATAACCATATAACCTTTTAGGTCCAAATGATCCAACAAAGAGCAATCCTCTGTTGTTTTGTCCAATTATCGACAACCCCAAATTTCCAAAAGTAATTCGCACGTTTTTTCGCTTTGGTGTTCCGGAGCCGAAAGAACCCTTGTATGAAGACGAGCTAACAAACCGAATCCACTGTGAAAACCAACAATCGAAAGAATTTCAGGACACCTCACTACGTACTCAGGAACAAAACACAGCCCTGTTGTAGCCATTTTACAACTGTTATGAAGTGTTACAGAGCAACATTTATCCGCATAATATCACGCCGTGCCTGAAAAAAAAATTCAGCAAATGTTCACTGGAACGTCAGTTTCGGGGCCATTTCTGGCAACAATAGTTTAATGTGTGGTAGAAGTAGAAACTGTTTGAACGAGGTGACTTCGTATAATTGTGTCTCCTCGTCTCTGAATCTGCTTATACGCGTCTCTGCTCGCAAATTTATTTTTTGGACACAAAGGCAAAGCTGCAAATAAAGCAACTTTTAGAATCACTTGTTTAGTACTTTTTTATGTTACAACCATAAGGAGTTAATTTGCAACCAAAAAGAGTTAATATACAACCAAAAAGAGTTAGTTAACAAACAAAACAAAACACTTTGTTGTTTTGCATGCTTAAAAACAGAAATTATGCAAATCGGTATTTGTCAATGCTCGTGTGAAAGTCCAGACAGATCGCAAACATTTTGACAAAGGTGTTCCATCATTTCCAAGGCTATTTGTTGGCCAATTCCTTCCACATCTCCATTAGATACAAACACATGCTCCTCCACTCCAGCTATGTCCAGCAATTCTTGCATATTCGGTTTATTTATGTAGTTCATAAACATGACGTAAATCTGAAGAAGTAAATATAATTATAATATGATCATAAATTAAGTTGCTGTACGCTACCAGCCTCACATTTATAGTTTAATCAACTTTTTCTGTTAAATCTGAAAACGACGTCATTTTAAGTATAACTTACGGAAGCAGAACGTAGTTTGGCATATGTTAACTATGAAGCTTTACCGAAATATACCAATATAGGCTAAAAAAGCTTTGTAAAGTGTCAAATTAATAACGTTTCATTAATAGCTTTAACATTTGTTTGGTAAACACTTGTCCAACAGGCCAACAGTCGTTTTGAAACCCATTTTTGTTTCGGCTTTCAAGTTCAGTCTCAGAAATAACAAACAAAATATATTGCTCACAGGCAACATGATTTGTCGTACTTACTAGAACCCCCTTGTCACGCAACGCTTTGGCCACTTCTTTAACATCATCGTCAGAGTTTTTGTCGATAATAACAAAAATAACATCCATGTGTTTGACGTCACGATGGTCATCAACAAACACGTGATCTTTCACAAAACGAAGTGCATTTCCTGTGTTCACAACCCCGTCGTCTGTCGACACATTAGAACAAATAATTCAATGGTTAAAAATATGTAAATAATTATTCTTAACTACATGTTGTTACGTTTAAATCTTTATTATATCACACATTAATTTGTTTTTATTTAAAATTATTTTAACAGGGATACAGGACTGATAAACAGAAAAAGTTACTTGGTTCAAGATTCCGAGAACTTTGTCTGGCAGCCCACGAATCGTTAAGACGGATCACGGTTTCTGGATGAACGATGCTACTAAACAAAACCCTGGAAGCACGGTAGAATTCCGGGTCGACGCTCCATAACCTAACATTATAATGTCTTTCAACTACTTTACTTTGTACTACATTAAACAAAAATGATCGCTATAAGGAGTACAATATGACAAAGAATAAGAAACTTGCCGCCTGAAACTCCACCAAAATGATTTTTGAATCTTTCTTCGGGCGATTGCGTTATGTCTATTAAGAACATAGACTAAATCAAATGGAGCGTACGGTGGGCATGGTCCTTTAAAATAAATTGTTTTTCAGAATTTTAGAAGTGTGATGTGCAGATTAGTTATTATTTTCTGCTAAATTAAAGTTATGCATGAATTGTTTCCCGTCCTGTGGCCAATATTACGCAATTTTGCATGGAATTTTTTTTGTTCATTTTACTCATTGAAATGTATTACAAACATTTTTTTTTGTTTTTTAGGTGAAATGAATGAAAGCTTGTTAGCATTTCACTTCAATTTTACGTTCAATTTGCAAGATTCACACAATGTTACAGTACGGACACATTTGTGTTTTTCCGTTCTAATCCTAAATATGTTTCCGGTCCTTAATTGGATTATAAAAACATTGTTTACTAACTGGCGCAACAGGGAGGGTCGTTTGACCACTCTCCGTTTCCCATGCAATATGCAGATGTGACTCCTTGAGGATTAAGATGGAAACCGGGCTTTGTGCACCGATACTGACACATCGAACCGATCCGATTATCGTTGGTACAAAAATACACGCCGTTCTCAAACTCCTTGGGCTGTCGAGGGCAAGACATGGCGCTCGATTTTCCTGTCAACGACACGCCCATATGTCTTGAAAGTACACGCACAAAACGCTGAGCACATCGACACAGTATATATTATGATAAAAAAAGGAACATTTTGCTTCCACCAACAGATGTATATTAAACGTGGCTATTACGTTCATAACTATTGGTTTGGGCAGTAATGTAAGTTATATCCAGCAGCATGTACGTCACCAAACGGGATAGACAAATGGAACTTTATACGCCGTGATGGAGAATTAAGGACTAGCCTTTGATTTTAAAGCCATATTGCTTGATACATTATCGAAATCGCCAACATACTGATGACACTTATCATTTTTTAGTTATTTGATTTGCTTCAACTTGTTTTCAAATATTGGAAACAAGTAAAACTAAAAATTCACCTGTGCAAACTTGTTCCAGGTTGCACGCATCCTTCTCACAGCAGCATTGACAAAGTGACGAAGGTAAATTATTGTTGCATTGATGTCTCCAACCGTATTTGTTCCAGTTCTACAACAATAGAAACTCATCAGTGGCGAATAACATTTTGTTGCAAAGATACGCGACATGGGTATTCCCTAAACGCTTAAAGCAGTTTCGACCCACTTTGTTTATAATTGCAATATTATATTTTGTTCATATACAGATGTGTGTTACAATGAAAACTTTGCTCCGTCCTGGGATATAATGTCAATGATTACACTCTAAACGTGCGTAACACGACCAGAGTGCCCCGCAAATGACCTGTGCGTATAATGGCAAGTTTCTCGGAATTCTTAAAAGTTTTCGAAGCACACTGAAAAAATTGCCCTTTGTTTTCGACTAAATATAAGTTAAAACAAAATGAAAAAGCAAAATGGACAATTTATTTAATTTTTTTTTTGAGAAATTCTTTACAAAGATAGATTAATAAAAAGCAATCAAGGAAACAACAAAATTGTTACTTGCCAACCTGTTTCATGTCATTTAGGCAGGATTGTTTTTGTTTACACCGTCGAAAAATCCTCGATACAGAATAATACCGACGGACAGTTGTAGCACAAATGTCCTTAAATGCAAAAAGTTGTCGTTAACATTTGTTGGAAAGCAAACTGACATATTATACAAATATTATTGTCATGTTTATTCATGTTTCAACCCTGGCATGTGTTACAATCAGTAAAGTGAATCGCATGATTGGCCGAGCTATACGAAATTTTTTCATTGGTTGTCAACTTGTAATTGCACGCGCGAAAGAACCGAACTTACAAAATGATGTAAAGCATTTCTGTATCACATCTCAACTAAACCAGGTTTACATAAAACAACACAGAGACATACCTGGTTTGAAGTGCATGTCACAAGTTTCCCATACTTAGCACAATCTTCTTGACTGTTTGCAGAACACTGCCAACAACTCAGTCCTACCAAGTGCTCACTCGTTAGAAACATTATTTTCTGTTTGCTATTCTATATTTTTTTGTTTTTCAACAACAATCTAACTTACCATAAATGTGGGCAACAACGTTACACATAACGACCAATCGGAAGATGCAAATACTGGAAGCCATTGCTCTAGATCGGAACTTGATGCACACCAGCTATCGGCATCCACTTAAGTTTCAAAAATATTTTACTTTTCGTGTTCGCAGTAACATTAAGCCCTGAGGGAAGGACAGTCTGAACGATGGCCGGCGTTTCAACATTTACAAACCCTTCCGACGTCAAAAAAAAGTCAATCCTAATCATTTATCATACACCGTATGGAAATGTATTTTAAATTATTTTAAACGCAATACTGTTATAAAACGATTTAAATCGACAATCGAAATACTAACGTTGTGGTTTTCAATTATTTCGGACATTCGGCCAAACCACAAGATTTTCATGTTGCGTTGATAGCTGAGCTATTACCACATACTACTGACAACCGTTAATAGCTGCTTTGAGCGACGAGAATTGGTTTGAACGACTGAATCGCCGTAAGGTTGGTCATAAGTTATCTTTAGAAAAACCGCAACAGCGCCCATGTTGAAAGAGCTCATTGCAGTTTATAGATTGCAAAGAGATTTTTTTTTCTTCAGTAAAAATAACTGATAATAATTGAAAAACTGCAGCTAAGTCATTGGCATAGGTCAGGGTTTGCGCATGCAGTGCGGCGATCCTTGCGATACCATGACACACGTTTGCGTTGCCTAATCACGGTGTTTGAAATCTCCTACGCAAGCACGAAGGTCGTCAGGTAATTAATGCTGTTGCGCACCATTGTATCTTTTCACCATATACCTTTTCCAACATCCTAGAGTAGCTCTTAGAGCGTTGTCCCTGCTTTGCCCAGGGTCGAGAATTAAAAGGAAGCTTGATTCTTTAGATCTCGCTCCGACTTGTCGGGAAAAAGTTGATGATCCAGTTTGGAAGCAATGCCTTGGCTCCGTTGTCGGTGAACCTATAATGAAATACGATAGCTAAGATCGCCAAGTAATGGCATCCGCTGTCGATCGATCCTGCCTTGTCATGCGATGGCATGAAAAACTTCTGCGTTGTTAAATCAAGTTTGTCAGTAGATCTCTCTTGAAACTTCTTTGACCTTGTTATAAGACCCTGCATCATAACACGCCTGTCTATGCTGAGACTAGCGAAATCTTAGCGTTCCACAACAGTACGTGCTGAGCTTTGAAAACAATTTTGAACAACAGGGTGCACAACCCAAATAAGGAGGCGGCCAATACATTTCTGTTCAAGTAATTGCCATTACAGTAATTGAAATAAACACTTAAACACATTAGCAATGAGCGAAAACTTTTATGATCATGTTCAACGAAAGGGATATGACGCTATAATAAAGTGAAAAAATACACAATGAACATAATGTTTTACGCGTGTCTTGCGTGGTGCCCTTCCGGCCTATTAGTCCCTTAAAGGAAATAGCTGTTTTATTTGGTACATTTAACCTATGGCAACTGTAATCATAAGTGGTTGATTTTCTCTGTTAACATGGAATTGTGCTGTTAAATGTACCAGCATTACAAGGCGGAGAAAACACACCCTTCTTAACCAGATCAATCACCAAGCTCGTCAATGCATGAATGCAAGCACCAGACGGCGACATATTATGGTGACACTTCTGCTTTGGAAAAGGCGAGCATCCACAACTACACGTAAACTTAAACGTCGGCAGTTCTGGAATCGACACGCAATACACCTCGCGATCGCCGTAGTGAACCTAAAAAGAAAGTATTTGGTCAAATTATTTCTCAATATGACCTTGAAACTCAACCATCAGATTGTACAGCCTATAATCGCACGACTTCGGCTCTGCGTTTGCAAAAAAAAATGTTCCACGAGGGCTGATGTCAGTCGAATAAAATATATATAAATGCAGTGAAAAAAAATTGAGACATTAATATGGCTTAACTTTCGCTTCAGTAAACTTGCCACCAATAAACCTAATTTTACAACTTTTGCTCTCATCTTCCTTACCAACGTGGCTGGATGGATCAAAGACAGGGTTTTTAATGTGTTCACAATTGAATTCCAATTTCGACTATACTGGCATTGTGATCCTTCAAAGCAAGGTGGGCATGCACATGTTGGTGAAGGTAACGTCCAGGTTCTATAGAAGCCACACGTGGTTTGTGATGCTCCCTTTGACAGAAAATAAATAGTTTATTATCTGCGCAATTAGCCGGTATGGGTTGAGTAGTTTTGGGGTTTGGTTGGCGGAATGTTTTGGTGCCGGTGGCAATAAAAAGTGTAAAATATTATCAGTGACATTTCAAAAATCAACTGGTTTAGATGCAAGGTGAGTGTAAATTCTACGGGACAACATGACATAAATAAACATCTTACCGTTAACACGAAGTTACTTTTACAAACGAAGTTGCATGTGGACAACATGAAGTTGTGAAAAGTGCATTGATCGATGCGGTTTCTGTCTGGCAGGATTGTGGGACAAGCTTTAAGAGGAAAACTTTACAATTAATGCTTTGTGGTAATGGTTCTGTAAACTACATCGTTAACTTTGTTAATTCTCGTGCTATCAATTAGCTTGCCATATTTTGTTTATATCAATATTTATACCAGGCATAATATAATATATGTATGAGTGGGACGACAAGCGAATTCAGTTATTTGAAGATCATTTTTGATTTTTCGTATTTTGATAAACATTGTAATAAACGAAATACTCAATTAATGTGGTTACGTAGTCTCAAGTAAATTAGATAGAAACCTAGGTTTAATAATACATTGAAGATTTTTTCGGTTTAATACTTGGTCACATATAAATAACTTACGCGAAAGAAAATAAAAGAGAGTTGCCCCTACAACAAGAAGAAAAATGACACAAACTACGACGAGACGACATCGCGTTCCGTACAATTTCGTTCCTGAAACGACAACGGAAAACGTTTACTGGTAATAAGATATAGCTTCAAATCGAGACAAGTGATTCCCAACCTTTTTGTGGTTGCGTACCGGTTTGAGGTAAAACAATTTCGACGCGTACCACCTTGTCTAGTGTTACAAAGTAACCTATGAGTAACAAACATTTTGTTCGAAACTATATCCGCAAATTACGGAAGGTTGCTCGCGTACCACCGGTTGGGAAACACTGATCTGGGCACAAACCATCGTGTCAAATTAACTAAGGAACACATAGTAAGTCTGTTTGTCACTTCTGGCACGTATTGAAAGAAAATGATTAAATATATCTTGACAACATGTGGTTCCCTACGCTTCATCAGTTGTGAGCAACGGGGAAATACACGCAAGCAAATGCGAACCGAGGAGAAATTAATGCAGAAACAAATAGTGAGATTCATGGTTCCGACTTTGCGTCACAATGGGTCTGACGTCACAATGCTGCAGGCAAAGATAGGAGGAAAATGTATTGATTCAGATAGGAGTTCTTTAATAAAACGTGTGTAACTCTGCGGTAAATCATTTAGTGGGAAATTGTTTTTGTTTAGGTAAAGCAAAAATTGTCAAAAAATAATCAGACGTTTTCAGAAGTGCCAATGTGACATGAAATATCAGGTATTGGATACTGAGAGCCCAGTCTGAACAAATAAT
The DNA here is from genome assembly GCF_947561715.1 of Ascidia mentula. NCBI lineage: Eukaryota > Metazoa > Chordata > Ascidiacea > Phlebobranchia > Ascidiidae > Ascidia > Ascidia mentula. The sequence continues at coordinate 5,557,400 of NC_138574.1, read as the reverse complement.
AGTGCAACTCTGCACAGTCTTCGAAAACAAAAATTCGAAACGGAAATTTTGTTTTTCGTTTTGGACCGTGCTATGGGCCACACTAATCTTTTACTATATACGATTTGAAAAGCATTGAACAGATCTCTGTGTTTCCTTACAGTAAGTGGTTCATAACGCTACTTAAGATAATTTCCTTGTCGTATTTTCAACTATACTTATGTCGTAAATATTCCTTGTTTTTTTTAACTTGAATGAAAATAGCGAATATTATGAAACTTTAGAGAACGTTGATATAAACCCGCACAAGTTTCTTAACCCTTTAAAACACGTAATGTACCAAAACTCGTACTGTACCTGTTTCATCAACATTTAAATTGCTGGTATTCACACGTTGTGGTGGTTCTAAAGACAAGGTAGTATTGACGTCAGTAGTGGTTACATGAGTCAAGTCTTCTTCATCCCCCGAATCGTCGTCCAATCTGAAGCTTGGTGATTCCCTCTAGAATTGTCAAATAAATCTCTTTCCTGTAGACTGGGGTTCGATTTTGATGCTAAACATGCTGTACACGTTTCTTCTGTTTCTGCAGGTTTTGTAGTATCTAGATTTGCATTTATATCGTCTCTATTTCGCTCAGGATTTTGTCAACTGTTCTATGTGGGGTATGTTTACAGACTATTTGCTATGATGCCCACGCAACTGAACTTGTTCCTGTTGTCATGTGTTCAAAAAGAGAAAACAAAAATATTGCTGCTTGTCAAATCACGACTTCAGCTAACTTAACTAAACCAGGAAATATATGTTTTAAGTTGGGCCTAAACTGTGACAAATGGAACTTAGCGCTAATCCAGATATTCCAGAAATTTCCGTAAAGTTCGCCAACTAATTACACTGGCCAATTTCTTGATTTTTTTACGGATTTGTGACTTATTTAAACTACTTGATAACAACACCAGCGCAATCTACATGCAAAAAAGAAAAGTGCTTGACTATTGATCTGAGCAAATAATGTTGAATAAAGCTACCATATATATTGTTTATAAGTTACAAATTGTGATGCTGCTGCAAGAAACGTAACTACGTAATCTTTCCACATTGCTCTTTAAATTGAAAAAAAAAACAATCAAATTGTGTATATTACGAATTTGTTTTGAACTTTTACTCATTTGAAATGTAATTTAAAAGCTAAACAAGCAACTTCTTGCCCCCTGAAACGTAATCGCATAACCTCAGCGCACCCCAGTTGGAAACCTTTGGTTTAAGATCTGGTGTACCTGAGGTAATATTAAGCACTGTTTGATGCTCCTGTCCTTATTACACGTATTGTAAACAAGTATTACGGAAACATTAAACAGCTTTACTGCCTTGACACTTGCACAACGTCCCTTTTTAACTCGAAATATTAATCTAAAGTTTAGTGAAAAGTATTCTCTGCGGATCGTTGACGCCATGCGTTGCATGCAATGAGTCAGGTCTTAACTGCACAAAAAGCGTCTTAACTGCACAAGGAGCTGCATGGCGTGAAATTTCTAAGCGTTGAAAAAAACGCAGCGGAGCACTGATATCTGATAGTTTCCGGGTATGCATTGTGGGAATATGATGTACTATGTTTTAAAACCGGCGTGGAAGCACTGTTTTGGTTATTATACACCCAAATTTCATTTACAAAGGTAGGGGGACACTTTGATATCGAGCAAAAAATTGCGAAAAGCGTTATATAGAAGAGGTAGGTGCGCGTCTTAATATCGCATAACTTCGTTCAGTGACGTCAAATTTACATACTCTATGACGACCCCTACCCTATAATACGAAGTCAAAGCTGATGCATTTTTTTCTCACAATATATTTGCTGTGAATTGTGGAAACTTTGTTGTAGGACAACGAGGGACAACTTAACAAGCGGATCCTGTTGCACGGTGAGTTACTTTAACGCTTAGATCAGTAAAAAAAGGATTTTCAAATTTTAAGTCATGTTCCTGTAATACATTATGCTTCACCTTACCGTATTACGAAAGATTTGTGAAGAAATATAACGTATTTGCCAAGACTATATGCTAAATTTTGCTCAGCGTCATCGAAAGATTCGGTTATTAAACTATTGAAATTATAAGGTTCACTGGCATCGCAGCCAAAACAGCAAAGTTGAATCAAAGCCACTTATTTCTTTCTCTGAAGACACGATCCCGGTGTGTTGACCTATATGATTTTTTGCGGTGAATCTCTGCCACGGTACTCACACAACGCAGAATCAACCCACTACAATAACGGATCACCACAGAAACCAAAATACCTCACACTGGTTTTACTAAACAGGTTCTTACTTTGACAAAAACTGAACAAATCTAAAATATACAAGTCCTTAAGGGCTCTGCACACCAGACGCGGTTGACGGGTTGCGGCTGGCGATGCGTAGCGGTAGCGGATTTTTCCCGCGCTTTTTGAAGCGGGAAGGGGATTCACACCTGCAGTGCGGTTGGCGGCAACACGATAAAACATTTCAATATCTGAAAATATCTTTGTGTCGTAAAAACTTTGATGGTAAACTTCATTTAGTTTTATTATAAGACAATTAACTTAATAATCTATATAGTATTCATGTACGGAGCGTTTACTCACGACTTATATATTACTTGGTTCGCTTTTACTGTAAGGGCACCAAAAGACTATGTTAGTGAAACTGATCTACAATATTTCGTTAAAGAAACGTTTTCACAAAGTCTAAAAAATTAATTACCGCAAATCCATTAATTATTGTAATCCATTAATTAATTTCTGATATTTAATCACCGAACACTCCATATGCAAATAGAATAACCTGAAACCACCTAAAATTAATCGTAACAAGCCAAAAACCCTGCGAAAACAAAGTTCAGATCAACGCGGCTGACGGAAAAGTTAAATCAGATTTAACTCTGCCGTCAGACGCTTCGAGCGAGTAAATCACGCCGTCACGGCATGACGCAAGCTGCGGTGTGAATGCCCCGCCGCTTCGAAACCGCGTCGCCAGCCGTCAACCGCGTCTGGTGTGAATTCCGCTATACTCTGGTATAACGCTTTGCATCAAATACACCGAAAATCGCTACACACAGCACGACGCCCACAACAAGACTATCGGTCATTCGCGCCCCTTTTTTGCCGCCTTCTGTCACAATTAACCAATTTACGTACAGCATATAATCACTGAGGATGTCAAAAAGGAATTTATTAAAATGTGACTGCGGGAAATCGATGAAAACAAAGAAATAGAGTATATGCACACAGCACACAATAACATTGGTCATTCGCAACTTTTATTTGCGCATCATTTCAGAATAAATTACACTTCTGCAATATATTCTTTCAAACAGGCAATTCAAAGGATGCTGTGCATATATTATACAGAATGCAAAGTCTCCCGAACATGGACCAACATATTACTAAATATTTGCATTTTATTTAGAACCACAAATACACGATTAAATCGACCTTTTCATGCGCATTCAACACTTTAGTTTTGCGGAGCAGGTCTGCAACAAAACACATGCCCTTTAATATAGCAAGGGTTGTTGAGTGATGTAAAAGGTGGACAAGGACCAGTTGTGTTTCCCCAGCTTGGCAGCTTGTTATACAACACAGAGTAACGCCCACAAAGTCTTCTTGAGTTCACTATGTTGTCATCACCAATCGACATCCAGTCGCCCAATTGGTGTCTATACAGCGTTAAAAATCATATAAAAAGTAATTTTGTTTGTGTGTATTAAGTGTCGCAGTAATCATTACCTTGTCACGGTATTATTATATAGATAATGAAAATATAGACAAGGAATTGTACCAAAGAACTGGTGAACATTGGACAGATTGCTCAAATACCAATTTGAAACCATGTACATTATAGGTGTCCAGTTGTTCCCCCAAGTAATTCCAGTGATCAGGATGTTCTTGTTTTGGCAAATTTGTGTGCTGTTGCAAAGATCCCTTCCTCGTTTGGACTTGCATAAAGTTCGGGCGCTGTCCCACGTCGAGTTCTCACCGAGATAAAATGATTTCAAATGGTACAATCCAAAAGTTTTTTTCTTAACAACTTCAAACAAATCAAAAAGACTTATTAAGGAATTAGGTTTATTGAAAAATTACTTATTCCAAGGTATATCATCGCAATGTGATAATTGTTCTTAATTTAGTTTAAACTTTGTAAACCGTGTGTGCAATTTGTGAAAAAAAATCAAATAGTAATTCACATATAGTAATTCACGGTAATTTACAATAGTAATACAATGAACAAAACAATTGTTTCTGAAAGGTGGTTAGATTGATTCAGCAATCAACATTTTGAATTATACTGCTTGCTTAAACACGTATCAAAATCAAAAACAGACTTACATTTGCTGTAATAACGCTTCCAGTGGACAGTAAAATATGTTTGATTCCACCCTGAAGTGCTATTTACCCGAACAATATTTTCATCGAAAGATAATACGTTAACTTTTAGAACGTAAACCTCAAACTTCAGCGATGACGTTGTGCTTACTCTGGCATCGACGTGCTTCGATATATTGGTAAAACATCTTTCAAAGGCCACAGTAATGTTTATACTGTTGGCAGTAGTGCCTAGGTCGAAGCTACTCTTTCCTGCACGAATTCGACCTGTAGAAAAAGTACCTTCTTGCTTTTTGAGATAATTTCGAACTATTACTCTAGATATTTAGCGGCAAAGATATATTGTCAGTTTAAGGTAGCTCTAATATCTCAAATTTTAAATAACGTTTTGTTTGGATATTGCATTGTATTTAAAAGTCGTTTTCAAGAAACTTGCCTTGGTATTTTAAATACTGAAACCCTTAATAATTGTTGTATCACCAAAATACATACCTTGACAAAAGTTCGCGAAAATGACAAAGGAAAAGAGACTGACTACAACAAAACGCATTACCGCCATGCAAACCGCTAAAACGATCGCATGTAACTGGTTACTTCCCTCTGGTAATGTACAGTGATATGCGGTTGTTAATATATCACTTTTTGTCGAAAGCTATAAATTATAGTTGTTTGTGCTTTTCCGCAAATGTGGTTGGTACAAATAAAGCAACATTACCAACATAACGGGTCTTGTTAATGAGGTAGCTCAATATTTAAATTATCAAGGCCTCAGGTCACTACATCCCGTTATAATTGCATTTTGATTTAAAAAGTTGTTAGCACTGTTGGCAAATGGTCGTCAACGCTGCGAGAAGTGAATTAGTAACTGCCATCAAGCGCATTGTTTACCAATAAACACGCCAACTATTGGACATTATTGTTGTTTGATAAAATTTATCGATAACATAGTGTTACATCTTTCCGTCGTGTAATAATGATCAATAATATGCAGCCAATACGTAATTGTACGTATCTGTCGCTATCACTCGTGGCGGAAAACAGCATAAAAAAGCAACGATATCTGAAAAAACAATATGCGGATATCTTCACGACTATTTCACCCCTTTTGATAAATCGTTGCATGTTACACTTAACAAGATCATTGTATGTCACACTTAACAAGATCGTTGTATGTCACACCATAACTGCATTGATGAGACCTGATGAGATCAGATAAAACAATCCTCTAACTCAACCACGCCAATGTTATTTAAAACAGTCTCCTTGCTCCATCACGCGGGTTTTCTTCAAAACATTTCTCTAAACATTCCTCTAGCAAAGTGTTTTTTCAGATATCGTGGCTTCCGAGTGTCGAGTGTTCCGATTGAAGGTCTAAATCTACGTGTTAGTCACAAACATATCCAATTTAAAAAAAAAATCACCTTTCAATTAAGTACCGAAATTTTAATTAAAATGAAAGATTGGCGGTAATGCGTTTTGTTGTAGCCAGTCTCTTTTCCATTGTCAATTTCGTGAAAGTTTGTCAAGGTATGTATCTTAGTGATAATTATTTAGGGTTAAGATATTTAAAATACCAAGGCAAGTTCCATGCAAACGACATTAAACTACAATGCAATATCTAAACAAAACGTTATTTAAAATTTGAGATAATAGAGCCACCGTAAATCGACAATATATCTTTGCCGCTAAATATGAAGTTTTAGGTTTATTTGTTTTTTTTGAGTATAAAGAGGCTGTGGCCTATATTGTTATTAACATTGTCATGTTTAAAAGAAAACGTTTCGGCAAAAACTTATGCCAACATGAATTTATACTCAGAATTATGAGGAAATCCGTGATTTGTGTTGCACAGGCAAGAACTTGCACACAGCGCTTTCGTGATGCCACCGACAAGGGCAAAATCCCAATGGTTGCTTGGAGCACAGCCTTTCCTCAAGTGCTTAAACTAACGCATAAAGAGAAAGAATTGAAAAGCCAAGCAAAAATTGTTTACAAACGACCGCCATCTTTGAAAAATATTCTCACCAACTACCGGCAACTGGCATTGCAAACAGACTGCAGCAGTCCCGCGGGGAGTTACGCTTGCAGACGGTGCGCAATGTGTGAGCACCAGCATGGCAACCATAAATCTATGGTCACTGAAACCACCAATTTAACGACAAACACAGGTAAAGAATACAAACTAACGCAACACCTAACCTGTGCAAGTTACGACATTTACGTTGCAACGTGCCAAATCTGTCATGATCAGTACGTTGGTCAGACCAAAAATAAATTCTCAAAACGATGGACGCAACATAGGTCAGATTGGAATATGACAACATGCAAAACGGGGAGTACCGACAAGACGGCCCTGCGCCACCATTACTTAAGCGCACACCCCTCGTCAAGTCAACACCAGCCCATTGACAGCTGTTTTGCAGTGACATTTGTTGAACAACCGATGGTCAACAGGCTGGATGTTTGCGAAGCCAAATGGTTAAACCTTACGCAGGCCTCAATAAACATCCAAAAAATGATCATTCACAGAATTCGGTTAATACTATCTTGTTGATGGTTTATTGATGTGTCCCACGGTTGCAACGTATTTCTGTTGATTGGTTTTTATCATCGCCCTTTCTACGTTCTCATGTGTTGTGTTTACGGCGTACGTTCGTGCTCCAGGTGGTGTAGCGTTAATGCGTGTCACGTCATTCGGCTTATCTTTGCGCCTCTGAAGTCTGAACGCCTTCCATTGCAGTGTAGTGCATAGGGAAGGCAGCAATACAAGGTTTCTTGCTTTTTAACTTTAGTAGTTTTATTTTATTTTAATTTATTTTATTCTTGGATTTATTTTACCGTATAACTTTCTGTGTTTATTTGAAATTTCGAATTTGCAGAAACTGAGGATGCCAGTTCAGGCGAAATCGATTTTTTACTAATAAATCAGCTGACTCAATTCGAAACTTCTGCTAGTTTCATTGAATTCTTGATTTGTGTTCCTTTGTTTGTTTAGTTTATTTTTAAGTAAGACCCCCATTTAGTAAAACCAATGTGAGGTATTTGGACTTTACTAGTGAGCCGTTATTGTAGTGTTGCTTTTGCGTTGCATAAAGTTCACTTGCCTTGGCTGCGATGCCAATGAACCTAAATATTTCCTAAAGTTAACAACTGAATCTTTCGATGTTGCTAAGCAACGTTTAGCATATAGTCTTAGCAAATACGTTATATTTCTTCACAAACCTTTCGTAAAACGGTAAGGTGAAGCATTGTGATTTACAAGACCGTGACTTGAAAATTTGAAACACATTTTTCACTGACCTAAGCGCTAACGTAACTCCCCGTGCATCAGGACCTCCAACAACCAACAAGTTGTCCAACAACAAAGCTTCCACAATTTACAGCAAATATATTGTAAGATAAAAATTCGTCAGATTTGACTTCGTATTGTAGGGTAGGGGTCATTATAGAGTATGTAAATTTGACGTCACTGAACGAAGGTATACGCGATATTAAATAAACGCACCTACCTCTTCCTTTGGTTAGCCTAGGGTCGTGAGTTCAAGCCTCACTGGGAGCTTGATTTTTCACATCTCGCTTCGACTTGTCAGGAAAAAGTGGCTGATCAAGGTAGTCTGCAATGTCTAGGCTGCTTAGACTGTAAACCTAAATATCGCGATACGTTAGCTGTGATCGCCAAGTAAGGACCTGCGCAATGGAGCCAATCATGCTATCGGATGACACATTACTGTTTTGCCTCTTACTATTAACGCTTCTCGCGTTTTTGCTCGATATATGACAGTGTCCTCCTTCCTTCGTGGATGAAATTAGGGTATATATGATATCCAAAACAATTCTTCCACGCCAGTTGAAAAATGCAGCACACTATATCCTTACACCGCAAGCCCGGGAACTACCAGATATCAGTGCTCCGCTGCGTTTTTCTCAACATTGGGAAATTTTCGCCAGTGTTTCCATTCAAAAGTTTAAACGTCGATATTTCGGATATTGTGCGACTGATTTTAAAAAACCTGGTATTTATTTATTCATAATTGAGTACATCTTCTAGATTTAAAAAAAAATTACCACAGGTGCACTTCAATTCCCGTCTTCATGTACATGTGTCTCAGGTCACTACATCCCGTTATAATTGCATTTTAGTTTAAAAAGTTGTTAGCACTGTTGGCAAATGGTCGTCAACGCTGCGAGAAGTGAATTATAGTAACTGCCATCAAGCGCATTGTTTACCAATAAACACGCCAACTATTGGACATTATTGTTGTTTGATAAAATTTATTGATAACATGTTGTAACATATTTTTGTCGTGTAATAATGATCAATAATATGCAGCCAATACTTAATTGTACGTATCTGTCGCTATCACTCGTGGCGGAAAACAGCATAAAAAAGCAACGATATCTGAAAAAACAATATGCGGATATCTTCACGACCATTTCACCCCTTTTGATAAATCGTTGTATGTTACACTTAACAAGATCATTGTATGTCACACTTAACAAGATCGTTGTATGTCACACCATAACTGCATTGATGAGACCTGATGAGATCAGATAAAACAATCCTCTAACTCAACCACGCCAATGTTATTTAAAACAGTCTCCTTGCTCCATCACGCGGGTTTTCTTCAAAACATTTCTCTAAACATTCCTCTAGCAAAGTGTTTTTTCAGATATCGTGGCTTCCGAGTGTCGAGTGTTCCGATTGAAGGTCTAAATCTACGTGTTAGTCACAAACATATCCAATTTTTAAAAAAAATCACCTTTCAATTAAGTACCGAAATTTTAATTAAAATGAAAGATTGGCGGTAATGCGTTTTGTTGTAGCCAGTCTCTTTTCCATCGTCAATTTCGTGAAATTTTGTCAAGGTATGTATCTTGGTGATAATTATTTAGGGTTTAAGTATTTAAAATACCAAGGCAAGTTCTATGCAAACGACATTAAAATACAATGCAATATCTAAACAAAACGTTATTTAAAATTTGAGATATTAGAGCCACCGTAAATCGTCAATATATCTTTGCCGCTAAATATCAAGTTTTAGGTTTGTTTGTTTGTTTAGAGTATAAAGAGACTGTGGCCCATATTGTTATTAACATTGTCATGTTTAAAAGAAAACGTTTCGGCAAAAACTTATGCCATCATCAGTTTATACTCAGAATTATGAGGAAATCCGTGATTTGTGTTGCACAGGCAAGAACTTGGACACAGCGCTTTCGTGATGCCACCGACAAGGGCAAAATCCCAATGGTTGCTTGGAGCACCGCCTTTCCTCAAGTGCTTAAACTAACGCATAAAGAGAAAGAATTGAAAAGCCAAGCAAGAATTGTTTACAAACGACCGCCATCTTTGGAAAATATTCTCACCAACTACCGGCAACTGGCATTGCAAACAGACTGCAGCAGGACTGCGGGGAGTTACGCTTGCAGACGGTGCGCAATGTGCGGACACCATGGCAACCATAAATCTATGGTCATTGAAACCACCAATTTAACGACAAACACAGGTAAAGAATACAAACTAACGCAAAACCTAACCTGTGCAAGTTATGACATTTACGTTGCAACGTGCCGAATCTGTCATGAGCAGTACGTTAGTCAGACCAAAAATAAATTCTCAAAACGATGGACGCAACATAGGTCCGATTGGAATATGACAACATGCAAAACGGGGAGTACCGACAAGACGGCCCTGCGCCACCATTACTTAAGCGCACACCCTCGTCAAGTCAACACCAGCCCATTGACAGCTGTTTTGCAGTGACATTTGTTGAACAACCGATGGTCAACAGGCTGGATGTTTGCGAAGCCAAATGGTTAAACCTTACGCAGGCCTCAATAAACATCGAAAAAATGATCATTCTCAGAATTCGGTTAATAATATCTTGTTGATGGTTTATTGATGTGTCCTACGGTTGCAACGTATTTCTGTTCATTGGTTTTTATCATCGCCCTGTCTACGTTCTCATGTGTTGTGTTTACGGCGTACGTTCGTGCAGCAGGTGGTGTAGCGTTGCGTGTCACGTCATTCGGCTTATCTTTGCGCCTCTGAAGTCTGAACGCCTTCCATTGCAGTGTAGTGCATGGGGAAGGGAGCAGTACAGGGTTTCTTGCTTTTTAACTTTAGTAGTTTTATTATATTTTATTTTATTTTAATTTATTTTATTCTTGGATTTATTTTACCGTATAACTTTCTGTGTTTATTTGAAATTTCGAATTTGCAGAAACTGAGGATGCCAGTTCAGGCGAAATCGATTTTTTACTAATATATCAGCTGACTCAATTCGAAACTTCTGCTAGTTTCATTGAATTCTTGATTTGTGTTCCTTTGTTTGTTTAGTCTATTTTTAAGTAAGACCCCCATTTAGTAAAACCAATGTGAGGTATTTGAACTTTACTAGTGAGCCGTTATTGTAGTGTTGCTTTTGCGTTGCATAAAGTTCACTTGCCTTGGCTGCGATGCCAATGAACCTAAATATTTCCTAAAGTTAACAACTGAATCTTTCGATGTTGCTAAGCAACGTTTAGCATATAGTCTTAGCAAATACGTTATATTTCTTCACAAACCTTTCGTAAAACGGTAAGGTGAAGCATTGTGATTTACAAGACCGTGACTTGAAAATTTGAAACACATTTTTCACTGACCTAAGCGCTAACGTAACTCCCCGTGCATCAGGATCTCCAACAACCAACAAGTTGTCCAACAACAAAGCTTCCACAATTTACAGCAAATATATTGTGAGATAAAAATTCGTCAGCTTTGACTTCGTATTGTAGGGTAGGGGTCATTATAGAATATGTAAATTTGACGTCACTGAACGAAGGTATACGCGATATTAAATAAATGCACCTACCTCTTCCTTTGGTTAGCCTAGGGTCGTGAGTTCAAGCCTCACTGGGAGCTTGATTTTTCACATCTCGCTCCGACTTGTCAGGAAAAAGTGGCTGATCAAGCTAGTCTGCAATGTCTAGGCTGCTTAGACTGTAAACCTAAATATCGCGATACGTTAGCTGTGATCGCCAAGTAAGGGCCTGCGCAATGGAGCCAATCATGCTATCGGATGAAACATTACTGTTTTGCCTCTTCCTATTAACGCTTCTCGCGTTTTTGCTCGATATATGACAGTGTCCTCCTTCCTTCGTGGATGAAATTAGGGTATATATGATATCCAAAACAATTCTTCCACGCCAGTTGAAAAATGCAGCACACTATATCCTTACACCGCAAGCCCGGGAACTACCAGATATCAGTGCTCCGCTGCGTCTTTCTCAACATTGGGAAATTTCCCCAGTGTTTCCCATTCAAAAGTTTAAACGTCGATATTTCGGAAATTGTGAGACTGATTTTGAAAAACCTGGTATTTACTTATTCATAATTGAATACATCTTCAAGATTTAAATAAAAATGACCACAGGTGCACTTCAATTCCCGTCTTCATGTACATGTGTCAACATGATCTGAAATATTGGTACATCAGGCTGCATTGTTGTGTTTAGACACTGGTAAGTGCAAGCAAATCGTCATACGATAACATGTAGAGTCATATACGTTGCTGTCCAGCCCAGTCACGATGTGGTTGTTTTTTTGTGAAGTCAAGACGCTTTACGTGAAAAACTACCTGACTCATTGCATGTAGTGCAACGCATGGCGTCAACGATCCGCAAAGAAAACTATTTACAAAAGTTTAGATTAATATTTCGAATTAAGAAGACACTTCGTGCAAGTGCCGAGGCAGGAACGTGCATATTTTTTCGTAGCAGATTTTTGCAGGACGTTTATTAATGGGGTCAGAAGCATACAAAAACTGTGCTTATAATTACCGCACACACATACCGCCTAAACCAGAGATTTTCAACAGGTTGTACTCGTACCACTGAGGATATGAGATTACATTTCAGGGGGCTACAAGTTGCGTGGTTAATATTTAAGTAATGATTTGAAACAAATTCTTAATATACATAGTTTGATTGTGTTTCAATTTAAAGAACAATGTGGAAAGATTACGTAGTTGTGTTTCTTGTAGCAGCATCACAATATGTAACTTATAAACAACATATACGGCAGTTTTATTCAACATTATATACACTTAATAATAATTTAGTTGCTCTTATCTTCCTTGACCATTTTCTTTTTGCATGTAGATTGCGCTTGTGTGGTTATCGAGTAGTTTATTTAAGTAACAAGACCGTATGTAACTGTCGTCTTCCATTTGCAACCGAATGATTTCAACGTTAGCTGTTTTGCAGAATTGAAGTTATTTTTCTATTAGTGATTTTACTTGGAATATGACACATTTGCAATGGTTGCCGAACGTTTCCATACAATCAACACTGTTACTATTATTTCAGATCGTTTGCTTGATTGTAACATATAAGTTTAAGTTGATAAACAACCACACATATTTTTGAAAAACCTTACATCTGGCGAAATGTTAACGCACATATTATACATGTCATTAAATTACAAACCATCAGTATTTAATTGTACAATGAAAACTTTGTAAAATTTGTTAGTTATTATAAAATTACCTAAACTTTTCTTGAGAATACCTGAAAATATTATTGTTCTGGAAGTGTTACCAGGAAATTGGCCAGTGTAATTAGTTGGCGAACTTTACGAAAATTTCTGGAACAACTGGATCAGCGCCGCTAAACTTCATCACGGTTTGGGAACAACTTTAAAATTCTATTTCCTGGTTTAGGAAAGTTAGCTGGAAACGTGATTTGAGAAGCAGCGATGTTTTTAACAGGAACAAGCCCGACTTTCTGGACATCATAGCAAATAGTCTGCAAACATACCCCACATAGAACAGTTGACAAATCCTGAGCGAAATAGAGACGATATGAATGCAAATCTAGATAGTACAAAACCAGGAGAAACAGAAGAAACGTGTACAGCATGTTTAGCATCAAAATCGAACCACAGTCTACAGGAAAGAGATTTATTTGACAATTCTAGAGGGAATCACCAAGCTTCAGATCCTTTTCCTTTTGGAGGTGGCACTGAATATGATATTTGCATCATTCGTGCAAAACGTGGTCAGAGAAACTGGCCACATTTCAAACCTTTCTCTGTGGATGAAACCTCGCCATTATTGCAACAAAATAGTAAGAAACATATAACAGCAGGTTTATGTTGTTTGGTTAAAAAAACTGTGTTAAAGACCGAAGTAATTTTTGAAACGGTAATATTTTCTAAATCTTTGTACTTTTTCGAGATTGCAAAGCAAATTAGCTGTTAATAAACTAATTGTTTAATACGATTTACACTTATGCATAACAAATATCACCCTTTTCCTAACAAGAAGAAAGAAAATCACTTTTCCACAGGCATTGTTGAGACCGACCAAACATTACCTAAACAAGTTCGCCACAAGGAAACGTTAAATGACGATTCTTTGGACGGAGAAGACTTGACTCAAGTAACTACTACTGACGTCACTACTACCCTGTCTTTAGAAGCACCACAACGTGATGTGAACAACAGCAATTTAAATGTTGATGAAAGAGGTACAGTACGAGTTTTGAAGGGTTTATATCCATTGTCTAAAGTTCTGTAATATTCGCTATTTTCATTCGAGTTAAAAATGCGACAAGTAGTACATCACCTGGGAAAAACGCCACGACCCATTTACCATAAAAACACAGAGATCCGTTCAATCCTTTTTTTGATCGTATAATAGTGGAAGATTAGTGTGTCCAATACCTGTTATTTCATGCCATATATTGGCATTACTGAAAACGTCTGATTTTTTTTTTTGTATTTTGCGAATCAACGTCCCGCTTTATCCGGAGTGAATAGTGTAATTATTGAATCAGAAACTTGATTAAATGAATACGGTCAGTGTTATGCTATACCGGTTTTTGACTAAACGTGATGTATATCACCACTGACCGTTTTCTTGTCTCTGAAGTAATTTCTCACCGTAACGCTTTATCTTATTGTTTGTTACTGCATGAATTTCTCCTTCTTTTCGCATTTCCTTGCGTGTATTTCCCCGTTGCTCCCAACTGATAAAGTGAGGAGAACCTTGTCAAGAAATATTTAATCATTCTTTTTCAACACGTGCCAATCCGACATTTAGAAAAATAAGTGACTAATAGACTTATACCCCCTTAATTATCTTGATTTGGCACTCTTTTGAAAAAGACTGAGTTTTGTATTTAAAAATACACACTAGGTTTCGCGAGTACCTCTCGCTTCATCAGGTGTAAATAAACACAATGCGATACAACAAGCAGGCGCAAATAGACTTATAGATCCCTACTTAATTTGACATTTGGTTTGTGTCTCGATTTAAAGCTTTATCTTATTACCAGTAAACGTTTTCCGTTGTCGTTTCAGGAACGAAATTGTACGGAACGCGATGTCGTCTCGTCGTAGTTAGTGTCATTTTTCTTCTTGTTGTAGGGACAACTCTCTTTTATTTTCTTTCGCGTAAGTTATTTATATGTGATCAAGTATTAAACCGACAAATACCTCAACGTTTTGTTCAACCTAGGATTCTACTTATCAAGTTTACTTGAGACTACCTAACCAAATTAATAAATTATTTCGTTTAAAACCATCTTTAAATAACTGTTATCGTTTGTCGTCCAAAACATGGATATATTATATTATACCTGGTATAAATATTAATATAATCAAAATATGGCAAACTAATTGTTAGCATAAGAATTAACAAACTTAACGATGTAGTTTACAGAACCATTACCACATAGCATTAATTGTAAAGTTTTCCTCTTAAAGCTTGTCCCACAATCCGGCCAGACAGAAACCGCATCGATCAATGCACTTTTCACAACTTCATGTTGTCCACATGCAACTTCGTTTGTAAAAGTAACTTCGTGTTAACGGTAAGATGTTTATTTATGTCATGTTGTCCCGTAGAATTTACACCGACCTTGCATTTTAAAACATTTGATTTTTGAAATGTTACTGATAATATTTTTTACTTTTTATTGCCACCGGCACGAAAACATTCCGCCAACCAAACCCCAAAACTACTCAACCCATACCGGCTCATTGCGCAGATAATAAAATATTTTTTTTCTGTTAAAGGGAGCATCACAAACCACGTGTGGCTTCTACAGAACCTGGACGTTACCTTCACCGACATGTGCATGCCCACCTTGCTTTGAAGGATCACAATGCCAGTATAGTCGAAATTGGAATTCAATTGTGAACACATTAAAAACCCTGTCTTTGTTCCATCCAGCCACGTTGGTAAGGAAGATGGGAGCAAAAGTTGTAGAATTAGGTTTTTCGGTGGCAAATCTACTGAAGCTATAGTTAAGCCATATTAATGTCTCAATTTTTTTTCATTAGCTCTCGTGCAACATTTTTTTTGCAAACGATGGGCTAAAGTCGTGCGATTATAAGTTGTCTGGGCTGTACAATCTGATGGTTGAGTTTCAAGGTCAAATTGGGACATAATTTGACCAAATACTTTCTTTTTAGGTTCACTACGGCGATCACGAGGTGTATTGCGTTTTGGATCCAGAACTGCCGATGTTTAAGTTTACGTGTAGTTGCGGATTCGGGCGTTTTCTAAAGCGGAGGTGTCACCATTATTTGTCGCCGTCTGGTGCTTGCATTCATGCAATGACGAGCTTGGTGATTGATCTGGTTAAGAAGGGTGTGTTTTCTCCGCCTTGTAATGCTGGTACATTTAACAGCACAATTCCATGTTAAGAGAAAAAATCAACCACTTATAGATTACTGTTGCCATAGGTTAAATGTACCAAACTAAAATAGCTACTTCCTTTAAGGGACTAATACGCGGGAAGGCACCGCAAGGCACGCGTAAAACATTATGTTCATTGTGTATTTTATCACTTTATAATGGCGTCATATCTCTTTCGTTAAACATGATCATAAAAGTTCTTGCTGATTGTTAATGTGTTTACAAGGGAGCATTTATTTACTGTAATGGCAATTACTTGAACAGAAATGTATTGGCCGCATCCTTATTTAGGTTGTGCACCCTGTTGTTCAAAATTGTTTTCAAGGCTCAGCACGTACTGTTGTGGAACGCTAAGATTTCGCCAATGGCAGCATAGACCGGCGTGCTACGATGCAGGATCTTATAACACGCAAAAGCAAACATTACATAACACATTTTAGCTTTTGAACCTTCAGTGGTCAAAGAAGTTTCAAGAGAGATCTACTGACAAACTTGATTTAACAACGGAGAATTTTTCATGCTAACGCATGACAGTGCAGGATCGATCGACAGCGGATGCCATTACTTGGCGATCTTAGCTATCGTATTTCAATCATTAGGTTCACCGATATTGGAGCCAAGGCACTTGAACTCTCGTCCCTGGGCAAAGCAGGCCCAACGCTCCAACAGAGCTACTGTATGCGGTTGGAAAGGGTTTATGGTGGTCAAGATACACTGGTGTGCAAGAGCACAAACTGCCTGGCGACCTTCATGTTTATGCAGGAGATTTCTTCCACCATAATAAGGCAACGCAAATGTGTGTCATGCTATCGCAAGGCAGGATCGCCGCACTGCGCAAACCCTGACCAATGATAATGACTTAGCTGCAATCCCAGTCACCCTAAACTTTGTTTGATTTATAAGCTTGTTTTCGGCTGTAAAGTTAAATTACCAATGCATTTCCTATCCGTGTGTTTTTTACATAGATTTGTTCAACTACTCACCACCAGAGTTTGCTCAATTTAAATACAATAGCACAAAACTAAAAGTTTTGTTTGATTCTATATGCAAGACCTTTCTGTCAAAATGGGATAACACGAATGTAATTGTGTTTATATGTGGAAGACCTTTTAGAGTGTATCTTATAAATTACAGTAATTTCATACAATTAGTTATCATAACGAAGAAAAAAATTTACTTTCTTTTAAAAAATTTTGTAATTTAAAAATTTACAAAATTTACTAAAATAATTTGATTTTAAAATTCTTTTAAAAAGCATTAAAAATACCCATATAGCGTATTTATTTAACAGTGATTCCAAACCTTTTTGTGGTTGCGTACCACTTCAAAGTAAAACAATTGCGACGCTTATCACCTAGTTGAGTGTTACAAAGCAACCTAGGGAATAAAGTAACAAACAATTTGAGATCAGTTACGATTTCTTAAATTTGCAAATTACGTTAAGGTGCTCGCGTACCACCTGGAATGCCGTCGCGTACCACTGGTGTACCACGGGTTGGGAAACAATGAAACGAAACACTATAATTATGACATCATAATGAACGTATATTTCAATTAAAAATTTTGTTGCAGACTGTTTTTATTTTACATTTTGCGAAACACAATAAATTAAAATCAGTCATGTTTAATAAAGAAAAAAAATGCTTTGCAATCCATAAAATGTAATGAGCTTTTTCAACATGGGAGCAGTTGCGGTTCGTCTAAAGGTTTTCTGGCCAAACCTTACGGCGACTCTGTCGTTCAAAGCAATTCTTGTCGCAGATATTTATCGGTTGTCAGTAAAATGTTGTGAAATCGCTGCTAACAACACAAAATACAATCTTGTGGTTTGGCCGAATGTCGAAAAAAGATTCAAAATCATACAACGTATGTATTTCAATCAACGTATAAATCATTTTATAGCAGTGTCTAAAGTATATTCCTATACGGTTTATGATAAATGATTAGGATCGGCTATTTTCTTTGCTGTCGGATAGGTTTGTAAATGTTGAAACGCCGGCCGACGTTCAGTCTGTCCTTCCCTCAGGGCTTAATGTTACTGCGAACACGAAAAGTGCAATATTTTTAAAACTTAAAGTGGATAGCTGGTGTGCATCAAGCTTACATCTAGAGAAATGGCTTCCACTATTTGCATCTTCCGATTGGTCGTTATGTGTAACGTTGTTGCCCACATTTATGGTAAGTTAGATTGGTGTTGAAATACAAAAATACAGAACAGCAAACAAAAAATAATGTTTTTAACGAGTGAGCACTTGGTAGGACTGAGTTGTTGGCAGTGTTCTGCAAACAGTCAAGAAGATTGTGCTAAGTATGGGAAACTTGTGACATGCACTTCAAACCAGGTATGTCTCTGTGTTGTTTTATGTAAACCTGGTTTAGTTGAGATGTGATGTAGAAATGCATCATTTTGTAAGTTCAGTTCTTTCGCGCGTGCACTACAAGTTGAAAACCAGTGAAGAAATTTCTTATAGCTCGGCCAGTCTCGCGATTTACTTTACTGATTGTAACATAGGACTAAACATAAATAAACATGACGATGTTATCTGTATAATGTGCCAGTCATTGCTCATAAATGTTAACAACAACTTTTTGCTTTAAGGATGTCTGCGCTACAACTGTCCGTCGGGATTATTCTGTATCGAGGATATTTCGACGGTGTAAACAAAAACATTCCTGCTTCAGTGACATGAAGCAGGTTGGCAAGTAAAATTATAACATTAACACAATTTTGTTTCTTTGGTTGCTTTCTAAAATTTATCTTGGTAAAGTGTTTCTCATTAAAAAAGAAATAAACCATTAATTAACTATTTTCATTTTGTTTGACATCAATATATATTGTTGAATATTTTGGTAAAGGACAGTTTTTCTGACTAGTGGGCTTCTGGTTGGGCACGTTTTTTATTGTAACGCACATCTGTATATAAAGAAATATAATAGTAGTCAAAATAAATTGCCGCAGTACGTAATGTGATCTTTCAAAAACAATTATAACAAAGTTGATTCCGATTTGAAAAAGATTTAAAACTATATGCACTGCTTATTGAGCGTTGGTGAATGCCCATATCATGGCCAATCATTGCAACAAAATGATATTCGCCACTGATGCTTTCTATTGTTGTAGAACTGGAACAAATACGATTGGAGACATCAATGCAACACTAATTTACCTTCGTCATTTTGTCAATGCTGCTGTGAGAAAGATGCGTGCAACCTGGAACAAGTTTGCACAGGTGAATTTTTAGTTTTACTTGTTTCCAATATTTGAAAACAAGTTAAAGCAAAACAAATAACAAGAAATAAAAGATGAGCGTTGTCAGTATGTTGATAGTGTCGATTATGTATCAAGCAATATGGCTTTAAAATCAAAGGCTAGTCCTTAAATCTCAATCATGGCGTATCTACTTCCATTTGTCTATCATATATATAAAATATATATAAAATAGTCACATTTTTTACATTTTGTGGAGGAAGCTAAATGTTCCTTTTTTGTAAATTTATCTTGCGTTTTACCCTGTAAATGTATTTGACCCAAATTTTTTTATCATAATGTATACTGTACCAATGTGCTCAGCGTTTTGTGCATGTACTTTCAAGTATGGGAGTGTCGTTGACAGGAAAATTGAGCGCCATGTCTTGCCCTCGACAGCCAAAGGAGTTTGAGAACGGGGTGTATTTTTGTACCAACGATAATCGGATCGGTTCGATGTGTCAATATCGCTGCACAAAGTCCGGTTTCCATCTTAATCCTCAAGGAGTTACATCTGTTCATTGCATGGGAAACGGACAGTGGTCAAACGATCCTCCCTGTTGCGCCAGTCAGTAAACGTGTCTCTATGATCTGATTAAGGACCGGAAACATATTTTGGATTAGAGCAAAAAAGTACAAATATGTCCGTACTGCAACATTATGCGAATCTTGCAAATTTTAACGTAAACAATCCTTCACCCAACAAAACAACGACATTGGAATATTTACTTTGTGAGAAACCACAGTGTAACGTGCTTTATTGTCGGGTAAATATGGTACATTTTTTGTTAAAGAAAATGCACAAATACAAATCCATGCAAAATCATAAATAATATTTAAGACAGAATAAAGAACAGTTAACAGAACTTTAGCATGAAAACCTGAACTAAAACTATTCAGTCTAAATGCGCGCAAAATCTCTGAAGAAACTTAAACAACTTCTTTTTAGGACCATGCCCACCGTACGCCCCATTCGATTTGGTTTTTGTTCTTAACAGACATAATGCAATCGCCCGAAGAATGATTCTGCAGTTATTTTGGTCGAGTTTCAGGCAGTAAGTTTCTCATTTATTTTTGTGTTGTCCTTATTTTGATACGATCAGCTGCAAAGTTTAAGACAAATATATCATAATGTTAGGTTATGGAGCGTAGATCCGGAATTCTACCGTGCATCCAGGGTTTTGTATAGTAGCATCGTTCATCCAACAACCTTAATCCGTCTTAACCAGTCGTGGGCGTCTGGCGGAAGTCCTTGGAAGTTTGAACCAAGTAACTTTATACGCTGATATTCCTCATCTAAATCATAATATTAAGTGAAAATAAATGATTATATCGATGAATTCAAGGCAGATTAATCTCATATATTTCACCATAAAGTAAGCGCCACAGAAATAGCACCACTAAACGTTCCTAACGGCCGATTGCAACCCATAACCTCCCAGGCAATGTTTCTCAACCCTATTTTGGTCTCGTACCACATGAGATGTAACGCAACGCCGCCACGTACCACCGATGGCTCCATTTAAAGTAATTGAGATCATATATTTATTTAATTTTCTGAATAGAAAAATACAAATCCAACAACAAACGACGTTAAATTTAACGTGGGTTCTGTATTTTTACTCTCTTCGCCAGCCAATTTTGTTTATTGCACACCAAAAACTACATTGTGTGAAGTAATTACTTTCTTACTCTCAAACAAATGTCCGAAGCCTAAAAGTAATCTGAGCCATGGTGTCGACGATCCTTCAGCCTACATTTGTATATTGATTTTAATCAATGTATATTGATATAAATTGATGTATATTGATATAAATTGATGTATATTGATATATTTTGATCACAAGGTACACAGGCTTCGCAGATAAGGCATTGCAGTCATTGAGCTGCTATAGCATACGAGTGCTGAGATCGCCATTTGTAAAGGGCCTGCGCAGTGGGGCGATCCTGCCATGCAATGCGAAAGCATGGTAATACTTGATTACGGTGATGGAGATCCCCTACGTATGTGAAGGTCGCCTGGCAAGTGGCACAACACACGTTGTGAAACCAGTTGGTAGAGCGTTTGGCCTGGTTTGCTCAGGGTCGTGAGTTCAAACCTCACCGAAGCAAGAATTGCTAGACATAGCTGGGGTGGAAGAGCATGTGTTTAAATCTAATGGAGATGTGGAAGGAATTGGCCAACAAATAGCCTTGGAAATGATGGAACACCTTTGTCAAAGTGTTTGCGATCTATCTGACTTTCACACGAACATTAACCTTCTCTGTTTATACTTTCTGTATTATTGGATAATCCTAACAGCATTCTCCTTTTGGTAGTAAACCAACTTCGCAAGTATTTGTTATAACATTAAACAAGCAACTGTAATTATTGTTTTATTTTAAACTTTGACATTGGGTAGGAATACGACGCTTATTTTCAGATTTGCTACAAAAACAGTGTATACCTTTTAAGAGATTTCAGTCAGTCATATTTTTGAAGGTTTCTAGTGTTTCGCACATTTTGAAATTGTCTTGCGCTAAACCATATTACATCATGCAAAATGCAAATTTAAATGACAACAATTTATGTAATTTCAAACTGTTTCAGTCACTACAGCTGAAGCAAACACCCTCTGTCACACTACCAACGTGTCAAAGCATTACATTTTCGAGGAAAAACTCGTTTTTCAACATGTTTTTTTGTTGGAGAATACCCCGAAGTACTGGCGGGTTTTTCGGTTTTGAAAAGCAGAATTCATTGTAATCTAATGTATATAACACAATGAATAAGGTGCCGTTCGTGGGCGGTTCGGTTTGAATACACGAATCCTCAATAGGGCTTCACATGAAACCCGTAAGAGGTTATCAACATACGATACCCTCAACTGTATCGAGGGTACATCACAAACATAGAGGGCTTTGATAAAACTAAAATTAAATTGTTGTAATCTTACTGAGGAAGTGATAAGGGAGATGTGCTTCATACGAACGAAACTACGGCTGTACCATATATTGTTTACATACCGACGTGGAAATTTAAGGCACAATATAATGTAGCAAATAGACAAGGCTGCAAACCAAGCAAAATTTTACAAACGTATCGTTGTTCTGACTTTTATACGTTAGCTGTGATCGCCAAGTAAGGACCTGCGCAATGGAGCCAAGCATGCTATCGGATGACACGTTACTGTTTTACCTCTTCCTATTAACGCTTCTCGCGTTTTTGCCAGATATATGACAGTGTCCTCCTTCCTTCGTGGATGAAATTAGGGTATATATAATATCCAAAACAATTCTTCCACGTCAGTTAAAAAATGCAGCACACTATATCCTTACCCCGCAAGCCCGGGAACTACCAGATATCAGTGCTCCGCTGAGTTTTTCTCAACATTGGGAAATTTTCGCCAGTGTTTCCCATTCAAAATTTCAAACGTCGATATTTCGGAAATTGTGAGACTGATTTTAAAAAACCTGGTATTTATTTATTCATAAATGAATACACTTTCAAGATTTAAATAAAAATGACTACAGGCGCAATTCAATTCCCGTCTTCATGCACATGTGTCAACATGATCTGAAATATTGGTACATAAGGCTGCATTGCTGTGTTTAGACACTGGTCTAGACACAAGTGCAAGCAAATCGTCATACGATAACATGTAGAGTCAAATACGTTGCTGTCTAGCCCAGTCACGATGTGGGTGATTTGTGGAGTCAAGACGCTTTACGTGAAAAACTACCTGACTCATTGCATGTAGTGCAACGCGACATCGTCAACGATCCGCAAAGAAAACTATTTACAAAAGTTTAGATTATTATTTCGAATTAAGAAGACACTTCGTGCAAGTGCCGAGGCAGGAACGTGCATATTTTTTCCGTAATATATTTCTGCAGTACGTTTATTAATGGGGTCAGAAGCATACAAAAACTGTGCTTATAATTACCGCACACACATACCGCCTAAGCCAGAGATTTTCAACAGGTTGTATTCGTACCACGGAGGATATGAGATTACATTTCAGGGGGCTACAAGTTGCTTGGTTAATATTCAAGTAATGATTTGAAACAAATTCTTAATATACATAGTTTGATTGTGTTTCAATTTAAAGAACAATGTGGAAAGATTACGTAGTTGTGTTTCTTGCAGCAGCATCATAATATGTAACTTATAAACAACATATATGGCAGTTTTATTCAACATTATATACACTTAATAATAATTTAGTTGCTCTCATCTTCCTATCCCATTTTCTTTTTGCATGTAGATTGCGCTTGTGTTGTTATCGAGTAGTTTAATTAAGTAACAAGACCGTATATAACTGTCGTCTTCCATTTGCAACCCAATGATTTCAACGTCAGCTGTTTTGCAGAATTGAAGTTATTTTTCTATTAGTGATTTTACTTGGAATATAACACATTTGCAATGGTTGCCGAACGTTTCCATGCAATCAACAATGTTATTATTATTTCAGATCGTTTGCTTGATTGTAACATATAAGTTTAAGTTGATAAACAACCACAACAATTTTTAAAAAACCTTACATCTGGCAAAAGGTAAACGCACATATTATACATATCATTAAATCACAAACCATCAGTATTTAATTGTACAATGAAAACTTTGTAAAATTTGTTAGTTATTATAAAATTGCCTAATCTTTTCTTGAAAATACCTGAAAACATTATTGTTCTGAAAAGTTACCAGGAAATTGGCCAGTGTAATTAGTTGGCGAACTTTACGGATATTTCTGGAACAACTGGATCAGCGCGGCTAAATTTCATCAGGGTTTGGGCACAACTCAAAAATTATATTTCCTGGTTTAGTTTAGTTAGCTGAAATCGTGATTTGACAAGCAGCGATATTTTTGTTTTCTACTTTTGAACACTTGACAACAGGAACAAGTCCAGTTACGTGGGCATCATACCCCGCATAGAACAGTTGACAAAATCCTGAGCGAAATAGGGACGATATGAATGCAAATCTAGATACTACAAAACCTGGAGAAACTGAAGAAAACTGTAGAGCATGTTTAGCATCAAAATCGAACCCCAGTCTACAGGAAAGTGATTTATTTTACAATCTTGGAGGGAATCACCAAGCTTCAGATCCTTTTCCTTTTGGAGGTGGCACTGAATATGATATTTGCATCATTCGTGCAAAACGTGGTCAGAGAAACTGGCCACATTTCCAACCTCTCTCTGTGGATGAAACCTCGCCATTATTGCAACAAAATAGTAAGAAACAAATAACAGCAGGTTTTTCTTGTTTGGTTAAAAAAGTTGTGTCGACGACCGAAGTAATTTTTGAAACGGTAATATTTTCTTAAAAAACGGATATATTTGTACGTTTCCGAGATTGCAAAGCAAATTAGCTGTTAATAAATTAATTGTTTGATACGATATTATTCTCATGCATATCAAATATCACCCCTTTTTCTAACAAGAAGAAAGAAAATCACTTTTCCACAGGCATTGTTGAGAGCGACCAAACATTACCTAAACAAGTTCGCATGAAGGAAACGTTGGACGACGATTCTGGGGATGAAGAAGACTTGACTCAAGTAACTACTACTGACGTCACTACTACCCTGTCTTTAGAAGCACCACAACGTGATGTGAACAACAGCAATTTAAATATTGATGAAGCAGGTACAGTACGAGTTTTGGAGGGTTTATATCCAATGTCTAAAGTTTTGTAATATTCGCTATTTTCATTCGAGTTAAAAATGCGACAAGTAGTATATCACCTGGGAAAAACGCCACGACCTATTAACCATAAAAACACAGAGATCCGTTCAATCCTTTTTTTAATCGTATAATAGTGGAAGATTAGTGTGTCCAATACCTGTTATTTCATGCCATATATTGGCATTTCTGAAAACGTCTGATTTATTATTCCATATATTGCGAATTAACGTCCCGCTTTATCCGGAGTGAATAGTGTAATTATTGGATCAGAAACTTGATTAAATGAATACGGTAAGTGTTATGCTATACCGGTTTTTGACTAATCGTGATGTATATCACCACTGACCGTTTTCTTGTCTCTGAAGTAATTTCTCACCGTAACGCTTTATCTTATTGTTTGTTTCTTCATGCATTTCTCCTTCTTTTCGCATTTCCTTGCGTGTATTTCCCCGTTGCTCCCAACTGATAAAGCGAGGAGAACCTCGAGTTGTCAAGAAATATTTAATCATTCTTTTTCAACACGTGCCAATCCGACGTTTAGAAAAATAAGTGACTAATAGACTTATACCAACTTAATTATCTTGATTTGGCACTCTTTTGAAAAAGACTGACTATTGTATTCAAAAATGCAAACTAGGTTTCGCGAGTACCTCTCGCTTCATCAGGTGTAAATAAACACAATGCGATACAACAAGCAGGTGCAAATAGACTTATAGATCCTTACTTAATTTAACATTTGGTTTGCGTCTCGATTTAAAGCTATATCTTATCACCAGTAAACGTTTTCCGTTGTCGTTTCAGGAATGAAATTCTACGGAACGCGATGTCGTCTCGTCGCAGTTTGTGTCATTTTTCTTATTGTTGTAGGGACAACTCTCTTCTATTTTCTTTCGCGTAAGTTATTTACATGTATTGGTAAGCTGCAGACAGGGTGTGCAAACGCACTGTTTCGACCTGTGAGGTCTCATCAGTATAGGGTACCCAACAGATCGACGTTGACCGGACAGGTACCACAAAGTGGAAGCTAGTGTAAAAGCTAGCACAGTGCCACTGCAACAGCTGCACTGATGAGACCTCACAGGTCGAAACAGTGCGTGTACACACCCTGTCTGCAACTTACCAATATTATTATGGCTTTTTTTGCTCATTTATTTATATGTGATCAAGTATTAAACCGACAAATAACTCAACGTTTTGTTCAACCTAGGATTCTATAGTATACTTATCAAATTTACTTGAGACTAACTAACCAAATTAATAAATTATTTCGTTTAAAACCATCTTTAAATAACTGTTATCGTTTGTCACCCAAAACATGCATATATTATATTATGTCTGGTATAAATATTAATATAAAATATGGCAAACTAATTGATAGCATGACAATCAACGAAGTTAACGATGTAGTTTACAGAACCATTACCACATAGCATTAATTGTAAAGTTTTCCTCTTAAAGCTTGTCCCAAAATCCGACCGGACAGAAACCGCATCGATCAATGCACTTTTCACAACTTCATGTTGTCCTCGTGCAACTTCGTTTGTAAAAGTAACTTCGTGTTAACGGTAAGATGTTTATTTATGTCATGTTGTCCCGTAGAATTTACACCGACCTTGCATTTTAAAACATTAGATTTTTGAAATGTCACTGATAATATTTTACACTTTTTATTGCCACCGGCACGAAAACATTCCGCCAACCAAACCCCCAAACCACTCAACCCATACCGGCTAATTGCGCAGAAATTAAACTATTTGTTTTCTGTCAAAGGGAGCATCACAAACCACGTGTGGCTTCTACAGAACCTGGACGTTACCTTCACCGACATGTGCATGCCCACCTTGCTTTGAAGGATCACAATGCCAGTATAGTCGAAATTGGAATTCAATTGTGAACACATTAAAAACCATGTCTTTGTTCCATCCAGCCACGTTGGTAAGGAAGATGGGAGCAAAAGTTGTAGAATTAGGTTTTTAGGTGGCAAATATACTGAAGCTATAGTTAGTGTCCCAATTTTTTCACTGTATTTATTTATATTTTATTGGACTGACATGAGCCCTCGTGAAACATAATTTTTGCAAACGCTGGGCTAAAGCCGTGCGATTATAAGTTGTCTGGGCTGTACAATCTGGTGGTTGAGTTTCAAGGTCAAATTGGGACATTATTTGACCAAATGCTTGCTTTTTAGGTTCACTACGGCGATCACGAGGTATATTGCGTTTTGGATCCAGAACTGCCGATGTTTAAGTTTACGTGTAGTTGCGGATTCGGGCGTTTTCCAAGCCAGACGTGTCACCATTATGAGTCGCCGCCTGGTGCTTGCATTCATGCAATGACGAGCTTGGTGATTGATCTGGTTAAGAAGGGTGTGTTTTCTCCGCCTTGTAATGCTATTACATTTAACAGCACAATTCCATGTTAACAGAAAAAATCAACCACTTATAAATTACTGTTGCCATAGGTTGAATGTACCAAATAAAAAAACCTAAGGAACTAATAGGCCGGAAGGGCACCACGCAAGGCACGCGTAAAACATTATGTTCATTGTGTATTTTATCACTTTATAATGGCGTCATATCCCTTTCGTTAAACATGATCATAAAAGTTCTTGCTTATTGCTAATGTGTTTAAGTGTTTATTTCAATTACTGTAACAGCAATTACTTGAACAGAAATGTATTGGCCGCATACTTTTTTTGGGCTGTGCACCCTGTTGTTCAAAATTGTTTTCAAAGCTCAGCACGTACTCTTGTGGAACGCTAAGCTTTCGCCAATCGCAGCATAGACAGGCGTGTTACGATGTAGGATCTTATAACACGCAAAAGCAAACATTACATAACACATTTTAGCTTTTGGGCCTTCAGTGGTCAAAACGTTTCAAGAGAGATCTACTGACAAACTTGATTTAACAACGCAGAAGTTTTTCATGCAATCGCATGACAATGCAGGATCGATCGACAGCGGATGCCATTACTTGGCGATCTTAGCTATCGTATTTCAATCATTAGGTTCACCGATATTGGCCAAGGTATTTGAACTATCGACCCTGGGCAAAGCGGGCCCAACGCTGCATCAGAACTACTGTAAGAGGTCGGAAAAGGTATATGGTGAAAAAGTATACTGGTGTGCAAGAGCACAAACTGCCTGGCGACCTTCATGTTTACATAAGAGATTTCTACCACCGTAATTGGGCAACCCAAATGTGTGTCATGCTATCGCAAGGCAGGATCGCCGCACTGCGCAAACCCTGACCAATGATAATGACTTAACTGCAATGCCAGTCGCCCTAAACTTTATTTGATTTATGAGCTTGTTTTCGGCTGTAAAGTTAAATT
Organism: Ascidia mentula; assembly: GCF_947561715.1. NCBI lineage: Eukaryota > Metazoa > Chordata > Ascidiacea > Phlebobranchia > Ascidiidae > Ascidia > Ascidia mentula. The sequence goes on along the minus strand of NC_138574.1, from coordinate 5,529,129 downwards.
ACCAATGTATTTCCTATCCGTATGTTTTTTTACATAGATTTGTTGAACTACTCACCACCAGAGTTTGCTCAATTTAAATACAATAGCACAAAACTAAAAGTTTTGTTTGATTCTATATGCAAGACCTTTCTGTTAAAATGGGATAACACGAATGTAAGTGTGTTTATATGTGGAAGACCTTTTAGAGTATATCTTATAAATTACAGTAATTTCATACAATTAGTTATCATAACGAAGATAACTGAATGCTTCCAAAATTTACTAAAATAATTTGATTTTAAAATTCTTTTAAAAAGCATTAAAAATACCCATACAGCGTATTTATTTAACAGTGATTCCAAACCTTTTTGTGGTTGCGTACCACTTCAAGGTAAAACAATTGCGATGCGAATCACCTAGTTGAGTGTTACAAAGCAACCTAGGGGATAAAGTAACAAATAATTTGAGATCAGTTACGATTTCTTAAATTTGCAAATTACGTTAAGGTACTCGCGTACCACCTGGAATGCCGTCGCGTACCACTGGTGTACCACGGGTTGGGAAACAATGAAACAAAACACTATAATTATGACATCATAATGAACCTATATTTCAATTAAAGATTTTGTTGTAGACTGTTTTGTTTCAGTTTGACTGTTTTTATTTTATATTTTGCGAAACACAATAAATTAAAATCAGTCATGTTTAATAAAGAAAAAAAATGCTTTGCAATCCATAAACTGTAATGAGCTTCTTCAACATGGGAGCAGTTGCGGTTCGTCTAAAGGTTTTCTGGCCAAACCTTACGGCGACTCTGTCGTTCAAAGCAATTCTTGTCGCCTAAAGCAGATATTTATCGGTTGTCAGTAAAATGTTGTTAAATCGCTGCTAACAACACAAAATACAATCTTGTGGTTTGGCGGAATGTCGAAAAAAGATTCAAAACCATACAACGTATGTATTTCAATCAACGTATAAATCATTTTATAGCAGTGTCTAAAGTATATTCTTATACGGTTGATGATAAATGATTAGGATCGTCTATTTTCTTTGCTGTCGGAAAGGTTTGTAAATGTTGAAACGCCGGCCGACGTTCAGACTGTCCTTCCCTCAGGGCTTAATGTTACTGCGAACACGAAAAGTGAAATATTTTTAAAACTTAAAGTGGATAGCTGGTGTGCATCAAGCTCACATCTAGAGCAATGGCTTCCAGTATTTGCATCTTCCGATTGGTCGTTATGTGTAACGTTGTTGCCCACATTTATGGTAAGTTAGATTGGTGTTGAAATACAAAAATATAGAACAGCAAACAAAAAATAATGTTTTTAACGAGTGAGCACTTGATAGGACTGAGTTGTTGGCAGTGTTCTGCAAAAAATCAAGAAGAATGTGCTAAGTATGGAAAACTTGTGACATGCACTTCAAACCAGGTATGTCTCTGTGTTGTGTTATGTAAACCTGCTGGTTTAGTTGAGATGTGATGTAGAAATGCTTTACATCATTTTATAACTTCAGTTCTTTGGCGCGTGCACTACAAGTTGAAAACCAGTGAAGAAATTTCGTATAGCTCGGCCAGTCTCGCGATTTACTTTACTGATTGTAACATAGGACTAAACATAAATAAACAGGACGATGTTATCTGTATAATGTGCCAGTCATTGCTCACAAATGTTAACAACAACTTTTTGCTTTAAGGATGTCTGCGCTACAACTGTCCGTCGGGATTATTCTGTATCGAGAATTTTTCGACGGTGTAAACAAAAACAATCCTGCTTCAATGACATGAAACAGGTTGCCAAGTAACAATTATAACATTAACACAATTTTGTTTCTTTGGTTGCTTTTTAAAATTTAATCTTGGAAAAGTGTTTCTCATTAAAAATGAAATAAACCATTCATTAACTATTTTCGTTTTATTTTGACATCAATATATATTGTGGAATATTTTGGTAAAGGACAGTTTTTCTGACTAGTGGGCTTCTAGTTGGGCACGTTTTTTTATTGTAACGCACATCTGTATATAAAGAAATATAATAGTAGTCAAAATAAATTGCCGCAGTACGTAATGTGATCTTTCAAATATCATGGCTAATCATTGCAACAAAATGATATTCGCCACTGATGAGTTTCTATTGTTGCAGAATTGGAACAAATACGGTTGGAGACATCAATGCAACACTAATTTACCTTCTTCGCTTTGTCAATGCTGCTGTGAAACGGATTCGTGCAACCTGGAACAAGTTTGCACAGGTGAATTTTTAGTTTTACTTGTTTCCAATATTTGAAAACAAGCAAAACAAATAACTAAAAAAAGGAGAGCGTCATCAGTATGTTGATAATGTCGATTATGTATCAAACAATATGGCTTTTAAATCAAAGGCTAGTCCCTAAATCCCACCACGGCGTATCAACTTCCATTTGTCTATCTCGTTACTTACTTGATGATAACTTCCATGACTGTCCAATCATTGACCGTTACGATCAAAATAGCCACATTTTTTACATCCTGTGGATGAAGAAAAATGTTTCTTTTTTTGTAAATTTATCTTGCATTTTACCCTGTAAATGCATTTGACCCACATTTTTTTTAACGTAATATATACTGTATCAATGTGCTCATCATTTTGTGCAAGTACTTTCAAGTAAGGTCGTGTCGTTGACAGGAAAATTGAGCGCCATGTCTTGCCCTCGACAGCCGAAGGAGTTTGAGAACGGGGTGTATTTTTGTACCAACGATAATCGGATCGGTTCGATGTGTCAGTATCGCTGCACAAAGTCCGGTTTCCATCTTAATCCTCAAGGAGTTACATCTATTCATTGCATGGAAAACGGACAGTGGTCAAACGACCCTCCCTGTTGCGCCAGTCAGTAAACGTGTTTTTATAATCTGATTAAGGGCCGGAAACATATTTTGGATTCGAGCAAAAAAGTACAAATGTGTCCGTAATGCAACATTATGCGAATCTTGCAAATTTAACGTATACAAGCTTTCACCTAACAAAAAAAAACATTGGAATATTTACTTTGTGAGATACTACAGGTTTACGTACTTTATTGTCGGGTAAATATATTACATTATTTGTTAAAGAAATTGCAAATACGAATCCATGCAAAATCATAAATGATATTTAAGACAGAATAAAGAACAGTTAACAGAACTTTTACATAAAAACCTAAATTAAAACTATTCAGTCTAAATCCACGCAAAATCTTTGAAGAAACTTAAACAACTTCTTTTTAGGACCATGCCCACCGTACGCCCCATTCGATTTGGTTTATGTTCTTAATAGACATAATGCAATCGCCCGAAGAATGATTCTGCAGTCATTTTGGTGGAGTTTCAGTCAGTAAGTTTCTCATTTATTTTTAGGATTGTCCTTTTTTTGATACGATCAGCTGCAAAGTTTAAGATAAATATATCATAATGTTAGGTTATGGAGCGTAGATCCGGAATTCTACCGTGCATCCAGGGTTTTGTATAGTAGCATCGTTCATCCAACAACCTTAATCCATCTTAACCAGTCATGGGCGTCTGGCGGAAGTCCTCGGAAGCTTGAGCCAAGTAACTTTATACGCTTATAATCCTCATCTAAATCATAATATTAAATTAAAACAGATGATTATATGGATGATTTCAAGGCAGATTAATCTCATATATTTCACCATAAACTAAGCGCCACAGAAATAGTTGAGAAAAGCTTACAAACACCAGTGGTTAAATGTAGTAGGCATCCGTAGATTCGTCATCAGCAACAACTTTTCCGGCTATGTCGACCGATATTTTAACTGCACGGCGCTTCCAGTGTTGTTACAGATGTACTTAAGATTTTCGCCACTGGTATACTCTAAGCTGTTTTGTTACAATGCGCCTGTTTTAGCAATACTTTGCTGTTGTATCGCTGAAGATAAAGAATGTGCAGCTAGCGACACGTAACTTTACGGATAATATGAGCATTATAAAATTGTATGAAACAACCAAGAGGTGCTCGCTTTACCACATGGAATGCTGTGTCATGATAACCACATGTTGGAAAACACTGCTCTAAGGTTTTCTTAGTTGCCCAGCTGTTTTCACCTTTTGTTTTCATTGTTTACTTATGTAGTAGTCATTAGCACTCAGGTATGATTCGATTCGATATGGATCAGTGCACATTACAACTTGCTAATTTCGGTCACATTAAAAATGTCTGTTCTGATGTGTCGACAGACGACGGAGTTGTGAACACAGGAAATGCACTTCGTTTTGTGAAAGATCACGTGTTTGTTGACGACCATCGTGACGTCAAACATATGGATGTCATTTTCGTTGTTATTGACAAAAACTCTGACGATGATGTTAAAGAAGTGGCCAAAGCTTTGCGTGACAAAGGTGTCCTAGTAAGTATTTTGCTATTGTTGGTATGTTTAGATATAGTTTCTAAAAACCTTTGCAACAAAAGATTTTAGAGTTTCTGAAAAAATGTTAGTTTACAATTAAAAAGGTTATCATTATATTGGCACTTTGCAAAGCTCCTTTAGCCTACATGTGTATATTGATATAAATTGATGAATATTGATATATTTTGATCACAAGGTTCACAGGCTGCGCAGCCAAGGCATTGCAGCCATTGAGCTGCTATAGCATACGAGTGCTGAGATCGCCCATTATAAAGGGCCTGCGCGGTGGGGCGATCCTGCCATGCAATGTGAAAGCATGGTAATACTTGATAACTGTGATAGATATCCCCTACGTATGTGAAGGTCGCCTGGCAAGTGGCACAACACACGTTGTGAAACCAGCTGGTAGAGCGTTTGGCCTGGTTTGCTCAGGGTCGTGAGTTCAAACCTCACTGGGAGCTGAATTTTTAAAATCTCGCTCCGATTTATCGGAAAAAGTGGCTGATCCATACTGACTGCAATGCCTTGGCTGCGAAACCTGTGAAGCTTATGATCAAAATACGAGAGATCGCCAAAAATAAAGGTCCTGGGCAGTGGGGCGATCCCGCCTTGCTATGGGAAAGCATGTTAATACTTCTGCACTTCTTAACACTTCAGATTTATGTCTTGTTTATGAACTACATAAATAAACCGAATATGCAAGAATTGTTGGACATAGCTGGAGTGGAGGAGCATGTGTTTATATCTAATGGAGATGTGGAAGGAATTGGCCAACAAATAGCCTTGGAAATGATGGAACACCTTTGTCAAAATGTTTGCGATCTATCTGGACTTTCACACGAGCATTGACCTTCTCTGTTTATACTTTCTGTATTATTGATTAATCCTAACAGCAAAAGCATTCTCCTTTTGGTTGTAAACCAACTTCGCAAGTAGTTGTGATAACATTAAACCAGCAACTGTAATTATTGTTTTATTTTAAACTAAGGGAGAAGGTGAACAAAAATACAAGCGGAAACCCGTATAAACAGTATTGCAGGGTTCACGGACGAAGAGCGACTTTGGGGGGGTTTGCTGGGCAAAAAATTCTCTGGTCACCTGATTTTTATCCAAACCTCAACATTTATATATGTATGATGAGACCTTCTAAGTCAAAACAGTGGCTATCTGTCTGCAGCTCGCAGAATTCAACATTAATGTCACATTTAATGCCACCGCAAACCAACAATAAAACTACGCAAAACCGCAAAGAGTTTCAACATGCTACTTTATGTTTTCCCAGCCTATGATACAACACAGAGTAACGCTAACAAGCCTTGTTGAGTTCACTATGTTGTCATCACCAATTGATATCCAGTTGCCCAATTAGTCCCCACAATCTTCATAGCAAGCAGTTACAACCGACACCAGTACGAAATATGTTTATACAGTTTCAAAAATTACTTTTTATAATATCCAATTCGGCTGTAGCGAACACAGTGAATATTAATGTGAAAAGTGTAATATTGGCATTGTTTATATTCGTGACCGGTTTCCCACGTACAGAAGGACAACACAAGCGTGTGCAAAAGTAATTACAAACGACCGCCCTGACTCTAAATCAATAACCTCGTCTCTAAACTGTTGTAACTTGCTGATCCGCCCTGACATGCCTCGCGGACGCCTTTGACCAGTGCCACTATATAATGAATTGGATTTACCTGTGTTGTTGGTGGGGGACGTGAAGATGAATCCACCCATACGGTGGTGATTCCACAGGATTCCATTTTGCTTGTGGTTTCATTTGGACTGCTGCCGTACGTTTTAGCCATCTTAATAAAAGATTGTTTACCTGATTGGTGTTGGATACACGAAGTTTACAGAAAAACATGCGATAAACGCAACAGTATCTAATCTTCCAAAAGCAGTTTTATTTGCGAAGAGTTTTCAAGCTTTGGGAAATCTATGAGACGTTGCAAAGATACCTAAAACAAAATATAAATCATACAAAATTTACTCGTACTATATTGCCAAGAACTTGACATGGGAAAGTGCAAGGGCTGTTTGCAAAGTAAAACCGACAAGGGATCTTTGCAACAGCACACAAATTTGCCAAAACAAGAAAGAGAATAAGATGTTTATTGGTTGTTTGTGTGTTTTGCTGCAACTGCGTTTCCAAACTTCGCTTCACTAAACAAACCAAACTTGGGTTAGTTTGTTTATTCTATAGACACCAAAGATAGGAACGAAATATCGTGCAGAATACAGACGATGATTCTACACAAAGTCGATCCAAATGTAGAATGATTCTCACCACAAAAACCACAGAATATATGCACGAATCTATATAGAGCAAGTATGCAATCGCAGGGGCCACGATGCTATCATAATGCGATCACTATCAATTGTCAATTTTAACTTATCTCGGACAGTTCAATGAACGGAGGTGTTTACTATAAGGATGCACCGAAAGTTCGGTTTGCCGAATTTGAACCGTAGTTTCGGCCGAATATATAAATATAGCTGTTTCGGAGCATCACTAGTGTTTACCTCGGCAGTGCGGAACTGCAAGTCATTCATTGCATCATTTTCGTAGCATAGCAGGTTACATAAGTTTGAAAAACACATTACATTATAGCAGGTTACATAAGTGTGAAAAACACATTACATTATAGCGCGTTACAGTTTGTACTTGAAATTTTTTTTTTCCGATTTACCTGCACAACACTTTTTAAAGACCAAGTGGGCGATTGGATGTCCATTGGCAATGACAACAAGGTGAACTCAACAAGACTTAGTGAGCGTTACTCTGTGTTGTATAACAAGCTGCCAAGCTGGGGAAACACAACTGGTCCCTGTCAACCTTTTACGGCAATGTACAATCCTTGCTATGTGAAAGGACATGTGTTTTGTTGTAGACCTGCTCAGTAAATTTAATTGCACAATCTGTAAGTTCAATTTGTACATATTCATGCTTTGCAAGATAATATGTTGCTTTTTTTCCTACGATTTAATCAATCCATTTGGTCTGAATTGCAAATAAAAATATTTACACCTTGTTACGGACAATAAGCTCCCCAGTACAAAATAATTATTTCCCGCCATTACAGTGATTTTGTTGTCGACGTCTTGTGACGTAATAAGCATCTACTATCTTATGATCCCCATGTTTCGGCCGGTGTAATGTTGAGGCTGGTGTAATGTTGAGGCCAGTGTAATGAGTCTGTATGTGCTTTAACATTCTATTTGAATACAGGTGTGGTCTAAATCTTTTTAAAATGGCAACCTAGAAATTTATTTCGAGAATACTGGAATAAACGTGAATATTAAAACTTGACCGACCTTATGCAACCAGTTAAAGAACTGTAAGGTGGAATTCAGGAAGGACTTGAATTCCACATTATTTTAAAAAGATTTTGTTTGCCCCGGTGATATCTCGGTCACCATCGCAAATTGAAGATCTATGTCTAAAGACACAGGAGAAGTCCCGCCTACATCACAACAGCTGTTTGATGTAATTGATGCTGTGAAACCTGCCCAAAAGCACAGCGAGTGTACGTGTCGCCGAAATGCTGATGCCGCCGCTTTAAGACTTCAACAACTCAAGCGTCGATGTGCTTTAAAATCAAGAATGTTGGATCTTGTTCTCGAGCTCTCTAAAGCCCAGGACGATGTGGAATTGGCTGAATTCGCTGCGGACACAGTAAGTGAATTCGACTCGTGCGAATCTACGCAAGGATGCGACCTCACCGCAGTTACGAAGCCGAAGTCCAGCGGTTGCCACCAGCGTAGATGCCACTGGGGCCGGCACATTTGAGACGAGTTCTCTCAACCGAGCGTTGGGACCACATAAAATACGTCCACAGGCGACTACCTCAGATTTGTACGTATTTGTTGAAACCGTGAAGCAAGGTTTTAACTTACCCAAACTGACGTTAGAGAAATATGACGGGGATCCTCTTAAATATCACAAGTTCATGAACGATTTTGATCGACAGATAAACAAGGCTTATCTATCTGACGCCGAGTTGGGATACCTCTGTGAATTTTGCGTTGAGGACGCCCTGACTAACATTTTGGAATGCAAAAGCATGCCTCCCGAATTAGGATACAGGGATGCATTGGATATACTCCACAGGAGACATGGGAGATTAGACCTTGTTGTTAGAGCACATATGGACAGATTGACCTGCCGGTCGCCACTTAAAGACAACTACTTCAGAGGTTTGCGTTCTTTTCGAGCACAGGCTTCTGTGAGTTTTAAGCTGTTTAGTCAGTGGAACTGTCGGTACACACTTGATTTGCCACAAAACATTGAGACCGTTGTACAACGTTTGCCACAAAACGCGATCAGACGATTTATCACAAAGTCATCCGAACTCCGTTTGCGGAATCGGCCAGTGACTTTTCAAACCTTGTTGGATCTTCTTGAGCTGTTGGCAGAGGATAGTCTTTCACCTATGATGAGGTTTGTTTCCGTGGACGAACGTAAGTCAAAAGGTCAAGCGAGCTTGAAAGGAAAGCTGCCCGAGTGGGTTGCAGCTACCTACTCAACGGTAACCAACGGTGTATCAACGGAGACTTTTGTGAATCACGACTCCCTCCGACCCACTCAAACCTGCCCCGATTGCGAAGCCTTTCATTTTTTGTGGAAATGCGAGGTCTTCAAGAAACGGTCGCTCATAGAACGCCACGCGTTGCTTTCGTCCCGACCATTTTGCGGGTAGAGGATTGTGGCAAAAGGCACCACACACTACTACATTGGACACATCCTACTGGTCCATCGGGTCAACGCACAAGTTCACCAGTGGAAGGTCATGGGGCCGGCGTGTCTGGAACGTCTGCTGCCACGCTACGAGCTAACTCTGTGCGTTTCAGAGCCTTGCTATACTCATGCATTTCTGGATGACGGATCGGATACTTCACCTTGCTCTGAAGTCTTGGCAGAAAGGTTGGGATTACGTGGTGTGGAGGACAACTTAACGATAACCACCGTAAATGGAACGCAGACATTGCGCAGTAGTAAAGTTTCGTTATCAGTGCAGGGTTTAAAGGAGAACGAACGATTTTTTATGGAAAATGTCATGGTCGTGCCCAAGTTGCCGAAATTACAGGGTAGCATTCCCACAGTAAATGATGTTAAGCGGTATCAGCACATCCGCGACCTTGAATTTCCTGTAATTGATTGTCCAGACGAACAACGCGGTGTTGTGCGTGGTACACGAGGCGACCCCGTTGCTATACGCACTGGGTTGGGTTGGTGCTTGTTTGGCCCAGGAAGAGAACACCGCAGCCAAAAAGCCTGTGTCAACTTCATGCATTCAGACACGAAAGTACATCGTCAGTTGGATCAACTATACAGTAATGAGTTTCAGGAGAAAGGCCATCAGGGCCCGGGACTGTCATTTGATGACAAACGCGCTATTTTCATTATGGAGAAGAGTGTCATCAAAGTGGATGGACATTACCAGATTGGGTTACCTTCATAGGCGTCGATTTAGGGTTGACTGGGGTGACATGTCACCCCTCACAAACAAACAGGGGTGACAACGTATGCATTGTCACCCCTGGATTCTGTTTGAATTTAAAAATTATTGCCAGAAAAACCACACATATATTGTACTATGCGTTAAGCTAGTTTCAAACGACCTGTATTATCACCTTCACCATCATGACAAACACAAGTGTTTCGTGGTTTGTTACACAGCGCAGCAGTTGTTGTAGCATAATGGTAAGAAATGGCACTGTTGCGTAATAGATTTGTTTGTTATTTCATAATTACTGCAATAGACCGAGTGAAACAAAAATGTGCCGCTTTCAGTAAGGGGGTCCATAATTAAAGTATTTAAAACTTAGTGCTACAACAACATGATTCGGTGTAAAAACAAAGTGACATGAAACGGAATTTGCGTCGTTTGCCTACGTTTAGGGCGATACGACTGACGAAATGTTTTTTGCGTGTTTCTAAAACCTGGAAATGTCACCCTTAATATTTTACAAAACGTTAAAAAATCGACGCCTTTGGTTACCTTGGAAGTCGCCCGAACAGAAGCTGCCATACAATAGAATCTTGGCAGAGCGACGCTTGCTACATCTAAAGCGGCGTTTTGAGAGAGATACCCAGTTTTTTAACAAGTACAAAGAAAAAATAGAGGATTACTTTAAACAAGGGTTTGCGCGGAGAATACCCACGGACTGTTTGCCATGTACAGAGCAAACATGGTACATACCACATCATGCTACTGGTAACAAATTTCGAATTGTTTTCGACTGTGCTGCTTCCCACAAGGGATACTCTTTGAACGACAAGCTGTTGCAAGGGCCAGACCTTACCAATAGTCTTGTGGGAGTGCTGCTACGTTTTCGCCAGGAAATTGTTGCCTTTGCGGCCGACATCAAGGGCATGTTTCATCAGGTGAAGGTTGTTCCAAAGGACTGTGATTCGCTACGATTTCTGTGGTGGCCTGATAGCGATTTTAAACGCACCCCTGTGGACTACCAAATTCTTGTGCATTTGTTTGGTGCCACCTCTTCGCCTAGTTAGTTGTGCAAGCTTTGCGCTAAGAAAAGCAGGGTTGGATGAAAAGGACTTGTTTTCGACGCATGTTGTTCAGACTGTTTCAAAGAATTTTTATGTAGACGACTGTCTTAAGTCAGTGCCAACAGTTGCCCTGGCCACTGAGCTTATCAAGGATGTAAGTGCCATTTTGCGTGAAGGAGGATTTCATGTAGCAAAATTTCGAAGCAACTCATATGTTGTGCTTGAATCTTTAGACCAGGACGACCGCTCAGGTGCTGTGTTGAACATGGATTTATCGAACCTGCCGATGGAAAGAGCGTTGGGTGTTCAGTGGGACATGGCCAACGACTGTTTTGGAATTCGTGTAAATATAAAGGAAAAACCATATACTCGCCGTGGTATGTTGTCAATGATCAGTTATGTCTATGACCCACTGGGGTTTATTCAACCATTTGTTCTTCCCATGAAAAGGCTGATGCAGAATCTGTGCAACCAACAACTTGGTTGGGACGACCCACTTCCCCAAAGTGTGGTCGAGCATTGGAATGTCTGGTTGGACCATGTGCCTTTGTTGAAAGACGCGTCAATTCCGCGATGCTTCAAACCGCCTGACACGGTTATCGAGTTGACTGAACTTTACTGCTTTGATGATGCCTGCGAGGCCGGATTTAGCCGTTTTTTGTTATTATATTTTTGTATCGATTAGGCAGGGCGCTGTAAAACAATTTCTTTCTGTGGTGAAATGTTTCCTATTGACTTCATTAAGTTTTTAGTGAAAAATAAATATGATAGCTCGATTTGACAACAATAGAGGTGTCGCCAAGCTGACACACGGCCGTGAACCGAAAAATATGGGGAAAACACTGCTTTGAAGTACAGTCCATTTAATAGTTCGATTGGTTGACAGTATTTTCGTCACAAGGTCATGGTTGCGCAGACTTCCTGTTTATGAGAGTTCTCGAGGAAATGACCGTCCAATAGCAGTTATTTCCTCATCAAAACTTTATGGTTGCTTATTAAGACACACTGCAAATCGTAATTGCGCAGTTTTTGTCAAATAACCCCATGTCAAGCTATTGCACACTTGTGAAAACAAATGGTTTTACAAAATAAAACAACCAATTTTATCAGCAACCTTGTATTACAATGCTTATAAATGCTTTGCGTCGTGTTGGCTTTCAACAACTAATAACCGTTGTTTCAATGCATATCGTGTGCTTGATAGCGTTTCAGTTGCCCACACCAGTTATAAACTGCTGCGCCCTGTAAACTTTTTAACAATAAATTATAATAGTATTGTATAAAATTGTAAATGGGAACATGTTATGTTGGCAATAAAAACTTATTTCGGCTTTTGATTTTCTACGCAATCACGATTTGCAGTGTAAATGTGGATATACTGCGGTCTTCATGTTTCGTGTTGAAGCTATAATTTATCGCAAAACGCCCAAGCAATGGATTTCTTAGATATCACGATTTTAGTAATTAAATTCACTGAATATACAAGAAAAGTGCTTCATAAGAAGTCCAATGCCGTGTCTTGGATAAACATTTAACATACTTTCTCGAACATAACAAAATCACTTTTTTATAACTTGCTGGGACAAATAATGTGGCTGCAAAGAACACTCGAAACATAACTAAAGGAAGTTCGTTGACACGAGACTGAATGTTATAGGAAGTCATCTTCAAACCTACGTATTGAAATATCTATAGTGTAAACAACGATGGTGGCTCCTATGTTTACTACTTGTTACAGTGGGGAGAGCACGAAGTCAAACACAAGATCTTTCTCGGTTGACATGTACATAATATTTGTTGAAGTAAGTGTATCTTAATACGTCAATGTTTACCAATGGCCGTAATAAGTTGCAAAAAAATCACTTCGCCGTCTACTGTGCCTGAATCTGCAGACTATACAAAAATAAATACATACATATATAAGTTTACAATTCTGTTTTCCAAAGATGCAAACACCATTATTTTACACACCGATGCTTATGACTTTACCTTTAGGGCTGTTGGGTTACCATGTAGAAAACAACAGCAAAGTTTGATGAGGAAATTACTGCTATTAGACAGTCATTTTATCACAACTCTCATAAACAGGAAGTCTGTGTAACCATGGTATAGACAACGTTTTAGCAAAACTAGTTGCTGTCACCTTCACTAAATAGACATGCTGAGTTGTCTTGTTATCGCAATATTTCTTGTTATTGCTTTGGAATCAGTTTGTCAAGGTATGGTTTACAGGTAATGTTAAATAATATATCAGAATGAAGTTGTAAAAAAATAGTATGTAAACGAATCGAACTATTGAATGGACTATACTTTGAAGCAGTGTTTCCTCATATGTCTCGGTTCACTGCTGTGTGTCAGCTTGGCGACCTCTATTGTTATCAAATCGAGATGTTATTTTCCACTCAAAACTTTATGCAGTCGATGGGAAACATTCCATCAGAAAAAGGGATTGTTTGTGCAGCGCCCTGCTTGATTATAATAATCGGCTAATAATAAATCGGCTACATGCGATCCAAAATGGTGGGTTTAGTAGATTAGAGTTAACTGTTCTTGGACGGTACGTTTGGTGAGCTAGTTTCAACTTTGATGGGATACACTTAAACAGCAGTATTCCTTTTATATGATATATAAAACCACCAAGAGTTTCAACACCAAATTATTTTCATTTGTATCGTAATTTTGTCATCGCGCTCTTTTTCGACAGGTCGATATAACGATGGAAAAAGTACCTTCGATATTGGCACAACCACAAATACAATAAACGTCACAGTGGCCTTTGAAGCATGTTTTGCTTCAGTTCCTAAACATGTGGATGCGAAAGTGTCGACAACCATATTGCCTTCACTTCATCTTGGCATTCACATCTACCAAGTCAATCAACTTTCTTTCGATACCACCATAGAACGTATGAATAGTTCTGTTGGATGGAATCAAACTTCTATTACTGTCAAATGGAAGAATTATATAAACAGCAGTAAGTCTATGAATATTAATAAATGATGTGTAATGCTTCAAAATACTTTGTATACAGCTTGGTAAGGAAATGGGGTTGATAAAATAATATGAAGTGATCCCGTTAACCACACCTAAGTCGATTATCTTTCTTTGCAGGTTTTCTATGGTGTATATAGTTATTTTCATCACCTGCCTAAATGTAAGATAAACTTTAAAAAGTGTAAAATTAAAAAACTCGGCTTCCCGAATTAAATTATATCAAAGTCGACATCTGTTTATATAACTATTTTTTTTTTGTCAGATTCTAGAAAGAATGAAAGCAACGGACTTTACAATCTTCGTTACATTTACCTTGGAGAGAACATTACTTGGGACAGCGCAAGAACTCATTGCAAAAAAAATACGAATAGAGATCTTTGCAATAGAACCCAAATTTGCAAAAGCCAGAAAGTTTTTTCAACAGGAACCACTTGGGGAATTAATTGGACCCCCATAAAGCACGTGGTTTCACTTTCACTTTGACAATAGACCGATTAATTCCATGGATCACTTATATAACTACAAACATATTTGTAATTTACGTCGTTGCTTCTGTTTGGCGGTGGACCGTAATTTCAAATGAACAGTGATTTTCAAATGTTTTATTTTAAGACTATCCATAAAATGGTGTTCTTAATTTAGAATTTTGCAGTTACGTCTAAAAATGTTTGGGTAGTTCATTTATTTCAACAATTTAAATCTGATTGCACCTACTTGCAGAGACCAAGTGGGCGAATGGATGTCAATTGGTGATGACAACATGGTGAACTCAACAAGACTTTGTGAGCGTTACTCTGTGTTGTATAACAAGCTGCCAACCTGGGGAAACACAACTGGTCCTTGTCCACCTTTTACTGCAATGTACAACCCTTGTTACGTTAAAGGACACGTGTTTTGTTGTAAACATGTAACTTAAATTCCAGTGTAAAAAGTGTGCATATAACCGCCTGTCATATCTTATTTTGTATAAATGTTTTTTTATCGCGAATGCAAATTATATCCAAGCATATGGACCGCGAGTTATACATTGAAATACATTAAGTGTGTTTAACTCGAATGTAAGATGTTGCTTGGAATCGTGCAATTTTTATTGGGATTTATGCACGAAATTAAGAGTGTGTATGGCAAACACTATAGGTTGGATCACTGAACTTAGTAAATTGTCTTTGTGTCTGTGTTACCTTATTGACAAATTGTGCTAAACACAGAGTAACGCTCACTAAGTCTTGTCCAGTTTACTACGTTGTCATCACCAAATGACATCCAATCGTCCACTTGGTTTCCGCAAAGAGATTTCAAATTAGATGTAGTGATTAAATGAACGTCGAAACTCTAATATGTGATGCCCACTAACAAACGCATTGGCAAAGCAATCCCCAAAAAATTCCATAAACAAATACCAGAATTTCGTACATCAACAGTCGTAAGCACATTTTACAACATAATTTTTCAGATTTGGTGGGATGCCCACATTACAATTCGATAGATATTAAAGTTAACCATCACACGACGTACCCAATAGGTGTCCAATTGTTGCCAAATGTGGATGCGGTTAAATGACGGCCAGATGAAAACCACTCCAAGTTGTGGTCACTGTGTATTCATCTCAATACAGTTCGGTACAAACTTCCAGGAACAAGCAACGCTATGGTATCTAATAGTTCCATGAAAATTCACAAGCTACAAGGGTGGAAACAGAATGAATTTTCTCTTAGACAAATCGCTAATTACGCCCTAAATCACAAACAAATGTCTCATGTTAGTTGAAAAATACTTGAACAGGACTGTTGGAAATTACTATGAGGGAAAAACTTAGAAATTCTTTACTGTAATTTTGTAGCTTATCAACAATTTATCCTATAGAATAGAGCATGGATTTCGCATGTGTCAACATGGGATTATGCGTTACAAACGAGCGGAAGTCGGTTTTGTCATGAGTAAATTGCACAAACAATCGACAACGGCATTATGTTACCATCACTGACGATTAACAAGATAGCAATGCGTTTGGCTGTGGTTGGGATTTTGCTTCTTGTCCATTTGACCACCATCTGTCAAGGTACGTAAACTGGAAGTAGTTGTTGGAATTATTACTTCGACTGAGATAAGATTAACGACAGGTGGTTTACAAATTTAAATACAAAATTGTGACTGCCAACGGTTTGATGGACCTGCTGCCCAGAGCGGATTCTACCGTTGTTTGTTTCCGGATGCTGGTAACTATAATGTTATGGTGCCAAAATGGAATGACAGTGACTGCACAGTCACCACTTCGAGGATTTGTTTTCATCTGGCCAGCAGGTAACCAAAACCATGGGTAGACACAAGTTGAACTGTCTGCGGTTCTATTGTCATGATTCGTACCAACGAAATCCATTCAGGGTAACAACAACTGCAACACGTTTACGAACCAACCTTAGAGCATAATATAATAATTTAGATCTAATGAGAAAATTGACAAAGCATCTAGTTTATCAAAACAGTAATTGGATCATCATCTTCAGGCCGTAAAACCACATTCGACGTTGGTACAACGGCCAATAGCATCAACGTCACTGTAGCCTATCAAAGATGCTTCAGACAAATCGCAAAGCACGTGGATGCGAGAGCAAACACGACCAAATCGCCATCACTGAAACTTGACATCTACGTGTTCGAAGTTCACCTTCAGTCTTTTGAAGCCACTATAACAAGAACGAATAGCACTTCAGGGTGGAATAAAACATCTATTGATGTCTATTGGAAGCGTTACTTTAACAACAGTACGTCTTTGTTCGTTTTTTAAAGAACTATAATGTATTTTAACCATCAGAGCTTTAACACTTATCTAATGATACAATATGTGAATTATCAAATTTATCCACGCACTACGGTCTTATTGCACTTTGAAGTATAGGGCAAATAATTAACTACACAACTCTGTTGAAAAATTTCTTGTATATAAAAGTGGGTTCATGAGGACCTTTTTTGTACTTGAAATATAATATTTTTGATTTACTTTTTAGAGACCAAGTGGGCGACTGGATGTCAATTGGTGATGACAACATAGTGAACACAACAAGACTGTGTGGGCGTTACTCTGTGTTGTATAACAAGCTGCCAAGCTGGGGAAACACAACTGGTCCTTGTCCACCGTTTACTGCAATGTACAACCCTTGTTACGTTAAAGGACATGTGTTTTGTTGCGGACCTGCTCCGTAAAGAGATGCTTGTCCGCGTGCAGTAAACTGTTTTGGTGGTTAAATATCTGTTGTGAATTGCAGTGAATTCACTTAAGTTAATAACTTAATTAGTGACTGACTAACGTAAATTTACCTGGTGCAACCTAATGCTATTCGAAGTCGGTCCTTGTGCATCTTGTATTGGTGAGTTTAATACCGTATGTCACTAATATGTGTTTGTTTGTTTAGTGAACGTGTCACAGTTTGTTAACTGTGCCGCAGAATAAAAGAATATTGTTCTTTACTGACGGTGCGGTCAAACCCTGTGACAAGGCTAGCTGGTCGTGTTACATCGTTAACAAACTAGGAATCGTCAACAAGCGAAGGATCGACGATTGATTTGGTCACCACGGACATTGCCGTGAAATTGCATCACAAGTAAACCGTATGACGGAAGATCAAGAAAACGAAATAGTAGAGGCTTTAAAGCAGTGTTTCTTAACCTTTTTTGGATCACGAACCCCTAAAACATTATTTGAAAACCTATGGACCCCTTTGCAAGAAATACATTGCAAATGTCGAAAAATTAAAATTCGTGGACAGCGAAACCTTATGCACAGAGGACAATACGTGGATTTTCGGAATAATTATATTTCGTTCTATGGACCTCTCAATGCGTCTTCTCGGACCCCTTGGGGGTCCATGGACCCCAGGTTAAGAACCCCTGCTTTAAAGGCTCTACAAGATAGCTACGCTTGCGCAGAGAGTCTTATGAAAAAGCCGCAAGATCTTTCAGCGCTACGTGAGTTCCTGCCCCAAGTAAATGCAAACTTTGATAAGCTAATTGAACTTCACTCAATTATGTCGGGTAGTGATAAACTACCTGAGATAATCTCGCGTGAGCGAGATTATTGCTGAGACAAACCAGAATTCGATGAAAGGGTCGCAACGTGGATATCGAAGCTGCATGACCCGCAGCCTAGATCCGTTCCCCTACCATTGTCACCAGTCGACGCGTTGTCTGTTCACTCGCGTAGAAATTCAACCTCGAGTTCTATACGAAGTTAAATTCGACGCAGTAAGGTGAAACTAAAGCTTGCGAAATTCGCAAGTGCTTAAGAAGCCGAAAATGTACGAAGGGCCTCAGAAGAAGCAGATAGATTACGTCGTACGGCCGAGCTGGAGGCAGAACGAATTCGACGTGAGGCAGAGAATGAAGCCCGGCGCATCAGCGAAGAAGCGGAGAAGCACGCTGCGCAAAGGCGCCACGATTTGCAATTTGCTGAAGCTGAAGTGGAGGCATGGGAGGAAGAGTCTATCGGTAATTCAAGCCTGGCGTCTGTTACAAAAGGTAGTTCAATTTCTATCCCTCGCCCACAATTACTGTCAAATGTTTTTCAACATATACGAGCTCACAATTGCCGTCAAATGCTGTACGGGGCTCGTGTCCACAAATTAGGTCAAATGCGCAACACATGGAAGCGCCTGTGAACGTGCCCGCACCACGCATCGAGAAGCATAGGACTGGTACGTTTGATGAAATCCCTCGTGCAGACACAAATATATGTTGCCCTAGTCCCCAAAATATCTCGCCACTACCAAAGACGTATCAGGACGCATACCATGTGAACTTGCCGAGTCCTGAAGTAACCAAATTGGTTGGTGATTCACTTAATTACTGGCTATTCGTACGACATTTTGATACCTACATTGCTCAGAAGGCCCACAATGATGAGATGCGGCTGTTGTATTTGGTACAGCACTGTAAGCCCCATATTCGGGAAAAAATTGAACGCTTTAACGCGAAAGCTCCAGCCAAAGGGTACAAGCTGGCCTGGCAAACCTTGTATAACGAATATGGCCAACCCACATTATCGCACAAAGATGCGAAGAACAGCTGATATCAGCTCCTGTTGTCAAGGACAACGACCCCGATGGTCTCATGAAATTATCTGTGCTGTTGGACAAATGCTGTACGGCACTACATGGTGAGATAAGACATGCTTCTAGTGTTGATTCCATGGATGTCATGTTGGCTGTTATTAGGAAACTCCCGTTTAGCATGCGAAAGGACTGGGTTTCGATGTCCGCACAGATTGAGCATGACACTGAAAAACGAGCAACCTTTGCGACTCTTACAGAGTTTGTAGCACTAAAAAGCAAGGTTGCAAACCCGATTTTTGGTAAGGCGCTGTATTCATCGAAGGAAAACAACAAAGGAAGCCGCCGGCCGAAGGTAATTGCGCACAGCACTGTGGCGACTTCTGCGCCGAAAATTAAGGACAAAACACACGTGCAAATGAAGTGCTTGTTGTGCAACGGGAGCCATTCTCTTGACGCATGTGTCCAGTTTAGGAAAATGTCGTGGAATGATCGACGCAGGTTCGTGCGTTCAATGGGTTTGTGTTATAAGTGTTTAAAGGCTGGCCACCGTGCTAGTGACTGTGATTCCAGTCAAAGTTTTTTTGTCAACGGATGCGATGGTAAATCGCGCCACAAATTGCTGCATTACCCAGCCCCTCCTACTGTATCCGAAAGGGTAAAGGATGACAATCCTGCTTGTGCTACGATCCGAAGTCGCGAGTACAGTGCAAGTGTCAACGCGTCTAGTGTGTACCTGAATGTTGTACCTGTCGTTGTTCGACATGTGACCACTTCCATTGCCACGTACGCTTTTCTGGATCAGGGTTCAACCACAACGTTTTGTGAACGTAAGTTGGTAGACAAATTAGGTGCGTCTGGACGACCCAAACAAATTTAGTTGAACACAATGACGACACCGCAAAAGCTGGACACAATCGCAATTTCCGTGTCAGTCGAACCACTTGATGGAGGTGAGCAAATAAACTTGCCAGAAGTAGTGGTTGTTGAACAAATACCTGTGAAACCGAACAAGTCTCCCACCTGGAAAACTCGGAAGATGCACCCATCAATAAGGAGTCTACAACTGTCTTCCATTGCTGGTGGAACTGTCACATTGTTGATTGGTGCTAATGTACCTGTGGCACATCGCGTACAGTGCAGTCGTCCTGGAAACGACGAATGCCCAGATGCCGTGAAGACGCCTCTTGGATGGTCTTTGCTAGGTCGATCGCTCGAGGCTGTCCGCAAATCTGCTGCAGATGCCAACTTTGCTTGCGTCATGGACACCGACCATACCATGTTTCTAAGCGACGAGAGTGACCTGATCCCCAAAGAAGAAGACGAATTGTTTGGAAGTCCTTTCTACAGGGAAGATCTGAGGACGTACCAATTGATGAAAGACTCCGTCCAATACATTGATGGACATTATGAATTGCCACTGCCGTGGAGACATGATCACCAAGTTTTGCCTAACAATCTGAAGATGGCCAACAAAAGATTGGAATCGTTGAAACGTCGATTGAGCAACGACGAGAAAATGCATCAGAAGTACACTGAGCAAATGCAAGCAACAATCGACAAAGGATTTGCCGAAGAAGTACCAGAGGAGGAACTGATTACCGAACATCGGATGTGGTACATACCTCATCATGGTGTTGTGAACCCTCACAAACCTAGTAAGTTGCGTGTTGTGTTTGATTGCGCAGTTCAATACCGTGGACTGTCTTTGAACCAAACGTTGATGCAAGGTCCTGATCTTGTCAACAGTCTACTTGGCGTTTTGTTGCGCTTCCGCAAGTCGCCAATTGCCTTGGTAGCTGACATTGAGGCCATGTTTTACCATGCCCCTCGTGATCGTGACAGTTTGCGTTTCCTTTGGTGGCCTGGTGGGAACCTGTCAGGTGAGCCTGTGCCCCACAGAATGAATGTCCATCTCTTCGGGGCAACTTCGTCTCCAAGCTGCGCAACCTTTTGTTTACGTCAAGCCGCTAGTGATTTTGGGAGTGAATTTGAACCCTTTGTTGCCTCTACGGTTGAACGTAATTTCTACGTCGATGACTGCCTCACATCGGTGACAGACGTTGAAACTGGATTGCAGCTTGTCGATGGTCGGCGCTCCTTGCTTGAGAAAGGTGGATTTCGCTTGACCAAGTGGTTGTCAAACTGCAAGGAGATTCTTGATCGCTTACCGGAAAATGAATTATCAATGGCATTGCAGGTGCGCCCAATGGACGCTGAATTACAAGAGCGTGTGCTTGGTATACAGTGGAATGTTCATACTGACGCATTTCTATTTGCCGTTTCATTGCCAATGAAGCCGCGCACTCGCCGAGGCCTCTTATCAACTATGAATTCTCTATTCGACCCATTGGGTTTTGTTACCCCCGTCGTGTTGCGAGCCCGGCTTATTTATAGAAGCCTGTGTAAGCAAGAAATTGAATGGGACGAAGAGATGCCTGCTAAGGACTTACGAAAATGGGAGAAGTGGTTAGTCTGCTTACACAGCCTGCAAGAAAGGCGTATTCCACGATCATTTGGTTTTGGTGTCAGCGCCAATGTGATAAGAAGTCAACTTCATGTGTTTGCTGACGCATCCAAAGAAGCCTACGGAGCTGTGTGCTACCTCCGATCAACGAATAAAGAAAGCGAATTGTGCCTTGGTTATGAGTAAATGTCGCCTAACACCCCAGGGTGAAAATTTTATTCCACGGTTGGAATTGATGGCTGCTGTTCTGGCTGTGGACGTGGAACTGATTGTCAGAAAGGAAATGTGTTTGGACCTGCGTCCCTTCATATTTTGGACGGATTCGTCTGTGGTGCTGCAAAGCATTAAAAATGATAAACGAAGATTTCCGTTGTTTGTCTCTCGTCGTTTGGCTATGATCGAGAAGAATACCTGTGTGAAGAACTGGAAACATGTTCCGGTGAGGAGTGAATTGTGGTTTGACGGACCGTCGTTTCTCAAGAAGACGCCCGACTGCTGGCCAAATATGTTTGGTGACGCTGCTACAGATCAAGCAAGTCATCGGCAGTTTTTCGTATGGATCCTGTGATGATTGATGGAATGCTTAGGGTTGGCGGTCGTTTGGAAAAGGCGCCTATTCCTTTTGAGGCCCGACATCCCGCCATTTTGCCTCACAACTCGTACCTGACTGAGTTGCTAATTTCCCATTTCCATGCAGAGTGTGAACATTCTGGCGTGAACCACATTCTGTCCCAGATGAACCAACGCTATTGGATCGTTAAAGGTGCAGTGGCGGTGCGACGTGTTCTCCGCGCATGTTTGGTATGCCGGCGTCGTAACGCAAAGCCTGAAGGGCAAATTATGTCCAATTTACCGCCAGCTCGCCTTCAAATGAATGAATTTCCCTTTTCATTTACAGGAGTCGATTATTTCGGACCTCTAGTCGTCAAGCAAAGGCGCTGCGAAGTTAAGAGATGGGGTTGTCTCTTTACATGCCTAACTACAAGAGCAATTCATCTCGAGGTGGCACATGACCTAAGCACCGAGGCCTTTATAAATGCTTTTCGCAGATTTATTGCTCGTCGCGGCGAAGTACTGCAAATTTATTCCGATAACGGCACGAATTTTGTGGGTGCTGTTCTTCGTGACGCCGTACGTGAATGGAACCAGAACCAAATAGAGGAGTTCTTCAAAAAGAAAGAAGTTCAGTGGCACTTTAACCCACCTGGTGCAAGTCACATGGGAGGTGCCTGGGAAAGGATGATTCGGTCTGTTCGACGCGTCCTCTCCTTGCTGACGAACGAACGAGTCCTCAACGATGATCAACTGCAAACGTTTCTGCTTGAAGCGGAATCAATTATCAACTCGCGACCCCTGACTCCGGTCACACTTGATGACGTTGGTGAGTCACCATTGACACCTAATCACTTGCTAAGGATAAATCCGTCCGGAGGGATGCCTCCAACCGTCACAGGTGATCGTGACTGCTACGCGCGCCGAGGTTGGCGCAAGGTCCAATATATTGCAGATCAATTTTGGAGACGATGGTCTCGGGAATACTTGCGTACAATCATCGCTCGCCAGAAGTGGCATCATGAGAAGAGAAATGTCCAGGTCGGTGATGTTGTCCTTCTGGTTGATGATGCTGCCCCCAGACGTTCTTGGTCGATCGGTCGCGTTGATTCAACCAATCCTGATGATTTCGGTGTGGTCCGCAGTGTTCGAATTCGATCGAGAGGAACGATTGTGCGAAGACCCATTCTCAAGCTGTGTGTGGTCGTACCAGTTGATGGGAGAGGAGACGATCACCTGCCACACGATGACCCGGCGACAATGGTCGCTGAGAAACACTGATAAACGATTGATACAAACGCGCGTCGAAATTGTGTTGTAAAAATTGAACGTCGCTGCGACTTATCAATTTTGGGGGGGAGTGTAAGATTTCTGTGCGCGTAACATTCCATGTGGCGAAATTTCACAACAATAGAAACGTCATAATGCCCCTACCAACTGTATGATGCAAGGCTAGTGCCAGCAGTCTTAATGTTTGCCACGTGTTGAACTTGTCCGCGTGCAGTAAACTGTTTTGGTGGTTAAATATCTGTTGTGAATTGCAGTGAATTGACTTAAGTTGATAACTTAATTAGTGACTGACTAACGTAAATTTACCTGGTGCAACCTAATGCTATTCGAAGTCGGTCCTTGTGCATCTTGTATTGGTGAGTTTAATACCGTATGTCATGTTGCATGTGTGACTGTTCATTAATATGTGTTTGTTTGTTTGTTTGTTTAGTGAACGTGTCACAGTTTGTTAACTGTGCCGCAGAATAAAAGAATATTGTTCTTTACTGACGGTGCGGTCAAACCCCTGTGACAAGGCTAGCTGGTCGTGTTACACTACAATAGAATTTACTCATGGAATTTTATTGTTTGCAATGTTATTGTTTTCATATTCAACAATACACGCGATACACTTTATACGCACGACATCACCGTAAGTTGCAACTTTGATTTTGTTAATTAAAGTGTATTTTTATAATAACTTTTGACGTATATTAATTTTCAAAAAGGAAAATGTCCATGGTTTAAATTTATACCAATGGAAACACTTGTTGTGTCATTTTTATCATTGTTTTTTTTCTACTGGCTTTGTATTAGTTTTGTACACAGTTACGGCGTTTATGTCATGTCAATGAACTACACGACGTTATTTGCAAATTTTTCATATTTTGCATGCCTGCAGCAACTAACTGTGCGTATACGTAGCAGCGCGTTATGTTAACACACAATCACAGGAAACTGTGCTAAAAACAGGATGCTCGTGTTAGTAGTTTCCCATTTGATGTTGTTTTTTGAT
Source organism: Ascidia mentula (assembly GCF_947561715.1). NCBI lineage: Eukaryota > Metazoa > Chordata > Ascidiacea > Phlebobranchia > Ascidiidae > Ascidia > Ascidia mentula. The sequence continues at coordinate 5,504,914 of NC_138574.1, read as the reverse complement.
TAATTTTGTCGTTTCAACTTGACATTGTCAACATTACATAAGCATGTTGTATGAACACATGCACACATTAACTTACCAAACGGTTAGTAGAATTGTTGCCACTATCGATAAGTCTTTTTTCAACATGTTAATGGTCGTTGCATGTTTTTCCCAAACAAAGCGCTGCATTGCCAAAACGTTTTTAGTTGCGTCCAAAAAGTACTTGCTAATCACAAACAGTTGGGTCTAACCAGAATGTGAGATTTAATCAAAAACTGAAATAATTGTTGAAACTAAGTATTTGAATACAACTTTGTGTGCTTTGGGCGCAAAATAACTTTGTAAGTTTTGAAAACCTAAAATATGTTAATGAATTATCAAATAGCTTTAGATAAATGGGCAATTACGTATTCACTGCACATTACGGTACATTACTAACAGAAAATTACTTTTAGCGTGACTGTTTTACAAGGTAACATGCGTTTGACCGCAGTAAGTCTTTTACTAGTTGTCACTTTCACGACTGTCTGTCAAGGTATGTTGTATTTTAGCAACGATTTTGTTAAATGTGTTTCGATTTATTTGGTTTTGGTGATGCAGTGTCACGAAACCTTATTAATAAACTTTTAAACAACTTACCGAGCTACCTAACTTGGGCTTATTATCCGTAAACAAGTTTTATCCCAATTAAATATATATATTTATGCTATAGCATATTATATCATCAATATATTCGTAAACAATACATTTAAAGAGCAATGGGCTGAAGGATCTATAAATCTAATCCAGATCTCCTCATGGTTTTGTATCGAATTTTATTTACTGCACGTCACCGTACACTTTTGTTAGTTATTATTATTGTTTGTATTTCATTGTTTTCACCTTTCTTCCTGGCACCTTGTAATTTCACTGTTTTCTTTCGTTAGTACCACTTCATTTAATATATTGTTTTACTCACGCATATTGCTTTTAAGTCTCGCACTTCACTTACTTTCACCACACTATTTTATTACCTTCGTCTCCCCTCTTTTTCCTATTATTTAACGCTCCACTTATTTTTGTATGCCCCGGATGTGCCGCGTGTCGGGAAGGCGCATCCTGATTGGTTGGTGCTTTTTCAGTACGAAACGATTTTTTCTAGAACGAGAAGTCTTCTTCTGGGCGTCGCGTTGATAGCACCTCTCTTACAGTGTTGTGTATAAGGAATTGAGATCTTGGCCAGTGGCATTTTGTACTGTTTTTATTCGTTTTATAGTTGAACACGACGTCCAATAAGTTAAATCAGCCTGGGTTACATTGGCTTTGTGGTGAGCCGTTATTGCAGGGTTCTGGGCAGGATCAGAATTAGGGAGGCAGTTTTGTGCAAAGTACCGAATTAGGCAGAAGGGTTAATTGGGGGATAACATCGCCACCCAAAAACATCTAATCGCTTAATTGCAAAGCTGCCGAAATAATTCCGTAACAGTTTTCCCTGCTGTTTCAACAGGCCGACGTCGTTTGAGAAAAGTATTGCAGCTTATCAATATGATTTCCCAGTCGCTGGTTTGCTGAATCTAAATTCTGCTTGCGTGTTCTTGCTGTATAGGTTACTAAGTTCGACTCCGTGGCAGACTTGTTTATTAATTGATCAGTAAAACTGCCAACAAATAAAATGTTTTTTGCAATATCGCCACACCAGAGGGTCGGTTTCACATAACCAATTGCAGTTTTTACCGGCCCCTCGTTACTATGCAATCTGTTTCATTTATCATTTTTACTCTGCGAAGTTTTCTGGGTTAGTTATGCGACAACGTTACAAGATGACAAGTATGCAGTGTACTCAATAATACTGTTTGGACTGTGTGGGCGGTCTCAAATTCGACTCGTCGTGACCGTAGAATGGCATACTGATTGAATGTGAGCTTTTTTGTCACATTTATGTCAAATTGTATTTCGCTTAGGAGAATATTTTCTTTGGTGCTTCACGATGTAAACAAACAGGTTTGTGGAAGTTTGTTCAGTCATCCTGGGATGAACAGTATTACAATATTGTGGAAGTCCGCTATGCTTTGATTGATTTACACCAACAATCGACAACACCAATGCATTACCAGTCACTGGCGGTTGACAAGATAGCAATGCCTTTGGCTGCAGTCGGTATTTGGGTTCTTGGTCTTTTTGTCGTCGTTTGCCAAGGTACGTGAATAAGTAATTATTCTTAAAAATTATAAAAAGTGTAGTTAGATTGAGGTAATGTAGGCAGAGACCATTGGAATACAAATAATGGCAACTAACAAGCAATTACTTTTGAAGTTAGGAACAATTACCGCCTTCAATCTAATAAATCCATGGACCTATGCCAAAACGTTAAAGCAGTACGTGTTTTTGTCTATTATCTACAGGTCGAACTCCCACGAGAAAAACCAGATTCGATGTTGGTACAACTGCCGATAGCATAAACGTCACTGTTCCATATCAAAGATGTGCAATTAAAGTCGCAAAGCACGTGGATGCGAGAGCAAGACCAAATAAACAGTCTTCACTAAAGTTTAATATTTTCGTCTTCGAAATTTACCTTCAGTCTTTTGAAGCCACAATAACAAGGACGAATAGCAATTCAGGATGGAAGCAAAAGCCTATTACTGTTTCTTGGAAGCGTTACAACAATAGATGTAAGTTTGTGTTGGTGGTTTAAAGTAGACCCATAAGCTTAATAGAGTATTTGCATTACACCGTGTTCCATGAAACCAATATACGGTAACAAATTTAAACAGGAATTGGATAGTTTTAGACCAGAAGATCTTAACCTGCGGGAACTTTTCCACCAGTGTAAAATTATGGTGTTGTCGGCACCGAAATATACAAAAGTAGCTGAAAAAGAAATATTATATTTTGTATTTACTGTGTTTCGTACCTTAATTTGCCAATTGGTCACGCAATGCGGCCTAAAATGTTAAAAAACTATACCAGATACAGCGAAAATGCAATAATTAAATTCTCAGTTCAAATGTTTTAATACCAGTTGGAAAAAGTGTTCCGTTTAAAATGAAAGTGAGAAATGAGATAAAAGGTTAGGAATCGCTTCTTTAGATAAAGTCTAATTTACAAAAGGCTTCAAGAGCTTAGTAGTCCTTTAGTGGAATGTATTTTGGTGGAGCAGTTAACTGTATTTTTTATCGATCAATTTTGTTTCAAAATAAATCTTTAAATGTTTTTAGTTTTGCAGAAGAACCAAACATACGGATCATACAAATTACAATATTACCACCTTGGCAATAACTTGACATGGGATAGTGCCAGAGCTGTTTGCAAGTTGAAAAAGAAATTGGAACTTTGCAACAGCACACAAATTTGCCAAAACAAGAAAGTTCTTGTAACTGAAACCACTTTTGGCAACAATTGGACACCTGTAAAGTATGTGGTTTCCAATAACTGATAGCAAACTTGCGAGATGTTCGCAATTATTGCAATCATTTTTGCGAAATCTTTCGAAACCTCTTAAGAATACAAGAAAGTTTTTTGGTTCCGTATGCTGTACATAACCTCGTATAATGGGAGGGGGGGTATTTTAAAAATTTATAGTAATATATCATAATATACTATCAGTAACATAGTGGCACAACTTCTAAAAACTTTGTTTTAAAGGTAAGTGATATTAGTTCTAATGAGGCAGGATATTTTAAATTCGTCGATATCCTATTTGTTGCAACATGTCCAACACGTACAGGGGTTTGGATGTTCATTAAATTACAGCAATTAATTTGAACTGTTATCTGAACTGTTTTCAGAGATCTAGCAGGCGACTGGATGTCAATTGGTGATGACAATGTAATCAATTCTACAAGACTTTGTGAGCGTTACTCTGTGTTGTATAACAAGCTGCCAAGCTGGGGAAACACAAGTGGTCCTTGTCCACCGTTTACTGCAATGTACAACCCTTGTTACGTTAAAGGACACGTATTTTGCTGTAAACCTAAAGCTTGAAAGTGAAAGTGTGAAACTGTAAAAAGTGTGCATAGAACCGTCTGTCATCTATTATTTTAAAATCAATATTTTTTTTATCGCGAATAAAAATCAGTTTCATATCCAAGCATTTCACAAACAACTGCGCTTTTATCAGAAATCTTCATCATCCATAAAATTCATGTTAATGTCCGTTGGGCATTCCTGGTAATGCCTAGAATTCGGTTCAGTTCGCTCATATATTATAGGGATATGCTGGAACGTATTTGAATACGGAAAACGATTCAAAAACGACGAATTACGCATTGAATTACATTAAGTGTGTTTAACTTGAGTGTAAACTATTTTGCTTGGAATCGTACACGGTGTTAGACTTTCCTGCAGAACTCGCACAGTCTTCTGGTATCCGGCTCGACGACAGACCTTTTTCTCATTGTAATTTGTCAAAAACTGTTCACACATTCTCTGTCATTCACTTTGCCACCCAACTAGACCCGACAATTACTAACTAACTGGCACGCGCTTACTTAGAGCGTGTCAGTAAACAGAAGTAGAAGTTACTCGCTCTGTCGCTAACGCGCTTGGAACAATTTAAAGTTACTCCACCTGATATTGCAACGTGTCTTTCAATTAATGATGTGCTGCACCGGATCCGGGTACCCGGACCCGGCCGGATATTGCCAAATTTTCGGTATCCGGACCCGGCCGGGTAATACACATAAATTTTCCGGATAACTGCGATAAAATTTGCGACATAAAAACTTACAAAAATAGTGCGCACCACTGGTTTTAGGGTCCCAAAGTACAAAACGAAATTTGTTTGTTTTCGTTTTAGATTTGTTTTTTGCCAGTATCACGTTTCTTCAGTGGTGTGTTGCACCACTATCAATACACAGGTTTATCCATTGACTTTTGTGAAAAGGTGTTACGTAATATTACAATATTAATTTATTGTCAATGTACCATTTAGTATAACGCATGCCGTGGCGCGGTTGAAATAGCAACAACTGTTGCTCATCATGTCTACAGCAAAAACCGTATCCAGGGTTTGGGATGTTTTTGAAATTTGCGAGGACGAAAACAGTTGCGCTATTTGTAATATTTGTCACGTAAAACTTAGCAGAGGAAAGTCTGATTGCCCAAGATCGTTTACAACTTCGTCATTTCATAAACACCTGCTTTTGAAACACGACATTGATGTAAAACAACAATGTGGAAAACGAAGCGAACCCAGCAGTTCATCCGATACAAACACGGACATGTTGGCGTAAAGAACTTGTTATGATATCAAACATCCCACTGTTTAAGATAATAACAAGAAAAATTTGTTATCTTGTAATCGTCAGTGATGGGTAACATAATGGCGTTGTCGATTGTTTGTACAATTTACTCTTGGCAAAACGGGCTTCCGCTCGTTTGTAACGCATAATCCCATGTTGACATATGCGAAATCCATGCTCTATACTATAGGATAAATTGTTGATAAGCTACAAAATTACAGCAGAGCATTTGTAAGTTTTTCTCTCATATTAATTAGCAACAGCTCCGCTCAGGTGTGAGTTTGTGGTCCGACATGTTCGTGACCCACTCTTTGTTCGCGCTCTTGACCCGCGAATCTATTCTCTTGCCATGCCACAAGTCAAGCTTATCTCGACACCTTTTTCTTTCTGTTGCAATAATCCGCACTGCGCCTTCTTTCACGTAAGAGTAGAGCGATGCCAACGAGGTGTTGTCTAGAATTCTTTCGATTTTGCCTGTAAACTCCTTGAGATCGCGCATATAGTTGTAAATATTACGTCAAAGATCGGCCGTCACACCAAAAGACCCGACGCCAACCATAGGCGTCGATTTTTTCACGTTTTGTAAAATATTAAGGGTGACCTTTCCAGGTTTCACAAACACGCAAAAAACATTTCGTCAGTCGAATCGCCGTAAACATAGGCAAACGACGCAAATTCCGTTTCGTGTCACTTTGTTTTTACACCAAATCATGTTGTTGTAGCACTAAGTTTTAAACCCCTAACTGAAAGCGGCACTTTTTTTGTTTCACTCAGTCTATTGCAGGTTTAGTAATTATGAAGTAACAAACATATCTATTACGCAACAATGCTGATTCTTACCATTATGCTACAACAACTGCTGCGTTAAGTAACAATCCACGAGACACTTGAGTTTGTCATGATTGTGACTGTGATAATACATGTCTTTTGAAACTAGCTTAACACACAGTATAATGTGTGTGGTTTTTTTCTGACAATAATTTTTAATTTAAACGAAATCTAGGGGTGACAATGCATGTGTTGTCACCCCGGTTTGTTTGCGATGGGTGACATATCATGTCACCCCAGTCACCCCTAAATCGACGCCTATGGTCACGGCAGACTGACCTGTTGTAATGACGCAAATAACTAACATGGCACAAGACTGCACAGTTACTCTGAACAGCCTTCAGTAGAAACCCTTCTGATATTGAGCAGATAAGAACAATATGTACACCAATTCAACAAAGCCGAAACACTAAAAAATATTCTACTAAAACAACAACACGCACTGTTTTTAGAATGAGATTTCTATGGCTTTAAGGAGCAGTGTTGATCCGGATAAAATTATCTTTGCTCACACTTGTAAGTTCTCCTCACATATCTTGTTCGCCAAAGAGAATGGAGTTAAAACAATTGTGTTTGACAATGAAGAGGAGCTTTACAAAACAAAAGAATTGTATCCAGAAGCAAGGTACCTCTTTTACATAAAAGCAAAGAATCGGACCATGCCCATGGAAGGTATAACGGCACCGTAGAGGGGGCACCAGATAGCTTCGTACAAAAATGCATTGTTAAAGAACTAAGTTATGGTGGATTCAGAATTACATATACTGAAACGAAACAAGTTCATAAACACACAGAATCGTTCTGCGAATTCAAACTAGCAACAACATCACAGCTAGAACCACATTCGGTGACAAATTTGGAGCATCGTTCAAGTACTCCAAATTTTTGATTCAAATTGCTTGGAAACTTAAGCTGGATTTAGTGGGAATTAGGTAGATGAAACCTACTGGGAACTTTACTACAAATAGATGCAAGGATTTGTTTCGTGTACTGTTGCTCTTAATTTGGTTCATATATTTAAGAAATAGGAAGTTATTCGGCGTTAACACAATTTGGATTCAACGGTTTCGTCACCTTCAAAGCTTATCATTTTATCACCGAATCCAAACTGTAAGTATTGACGAACGAATTTTGGAAGCAAATTTATGAATGTTATTCGTCGCAGGAAGGAACTGAAGAGAATTTCCTTATTTCCATCGCTGCTTTCATCTATGGTCGAAAAAAATTAACCATAATGTTATTCCAGCTACTAAAAATCGATAAAGCATAATTATAAATCATATTAACATCACACACAGCATTGCGATGCGATGCAGTTTTCGCAGTTTGTTAGCCGGTCGGCAACATACATTGGTTCGTAATATTGCCTAAAAAGACTTCGTAAAGATACCACTAACAGGATCTTCATTTACAGTTTTAAACCTTGACGAAATATATTTTTCAGCAAAATGAAATAAGTAAACATGCAACTTTGTCATATAGTGAGATATTAAGTTATCTTATGCTGTCAATAATTCAATAAGACTACTCGGTTGTATATTTCATCATTCGATTTTAATTTCCAACCCATGTGAAAGCCAAACTTTGTGCATTCTTTCACACATATATTCAACGTTTTCTTTAATAAACAAGTACCAAACACAAATATTGCACACGCTTTGAATTAAATACAAAACCAATTAGCCATAGTGTTTTCCATACAAAATGTCAATTTCGTGCAAAATCCTAATGGAAAATGCATGATTCCAACCATCATAGTTTACATTCGAGTTAAACACACTAAACCCTTGTATTTCAATGTATAATTCGCGGTAAATATTTTGATTCAGTTTTCATATTCAAAAGCGTTCAAGCATATCCCTATAATATATATCAATGCTCTTAACCGATTCTAGGCAGTATAATGCTATACCAGGAATGCTCAGTGGACATTAACGAGGATTTCAGGGATGATAAACATTTCTGATAAGCGCAGTTGTTTGTGAAATGCTTGGATATGATTTTCATTTCGCGATAAAAAACATTGATACAAAATAATAGATGACAGGCGGTTATATGCACACTTTTTACAATTTCATTTAAGGTATAGGTTTGCAGCAAAATACGTGTCCTTTAATGTAGCAAGAGTTGTACATTGCGCCGAAAGTAGGACAAGGACCAGTTGTGTTTCCCCAGCTTGGCAGCTTGTTATACAACACAGAGTAACGAACACAAAGTCTTGTTGTGTTCAGCATGTTGTCATCACCAATTGATATCCAGTCGCCCATTTGGTCTCTGTAAGTAGTTGCCATCAGATTTAAATTGTTGTAATTAAATGAAAATCCCAAACATTTTTGGATCTAACTGTAAAATTCCTAATTAAGAACACAATTTGATGGCCAGTCTCAAATAACACATGTATTTCAAAAAAATGTGAGTAATTTGATAATAAATGTAGAAAACCTTTAACAAGAAAATGTTTTAAAATTGCAAAATAATGTTTAATCAACGTTAAGTGGTAACAGCAACAAGAAGCACAACATTGCAACGAGGTACGAAGAAGATACGAAGAACAGTCTACCGGCAAATAGAAGAAACGACGTAAATTACAAATATGTTTGTAGTTTTATAGGCCATCACTGTAATTAATTGGGATTTTGTAAAAGTGAAACTACGTGCCTTACAGGGGTCCAATTAATTCCCCAAGTGGTTCCGATTAAAGAAACTTTCTGGCTTTTGCAAATTTGTGTTCTGTTGCAAAGATCTCTATTCGTGCTTCTTTTGCAATGAGTTCTTGCGCTATCCCACGTAATGTTCTCTCCAAGATAAATGTAACGAAGTTGGTAAAGTCCGCTGCTTTGATTCTTTCTAAAATCTGACAAAATTTAAATATTTATATCAACAGATGTTGACTTAGACGTAATTTGATTGGAGATTTTACACTTTTTTGAATTTATCTTACGGTTAGGCAGGTGATGAAAATAACTATATATGCACCAGAAAAAAACTGCCAAGAAAGATAATCGACTTAGGTGTTAACCCATATTAATTTTTCAACACAGACTGATTTCCTTACCAAGCTATAAACAAATCTTTTTGAAACTTTACACTAAACATTTATTTCTATTCATAGACTTACTGCTGTTCATGTAATTCTTCCATTTGACAGTAATAGAAGTTTGATTCCATCCAACAGAACTATTCATACGTTCTAGGGTGGTATCGAAAGATAGTTGCTTGACTTGGTAGATGTGTATGCAAAGCTGAAGTGAAGACAGAATGGTTGTAGACGCTCTCGCTTCCACATGTTTAGGAATTGAACTGAAGCATTTTTCATAGGCCACTGTGACGTTTATTGTATTTGCGGTTGTGCCAATATCGAAGGTACTTTTTCCAGTATGATATCGACCTGTCGAAAAAGAGCGCGATGTCTTGCAAAATTATAATACAAATGAAGATGATTTGGCTCTTGGTGGTTTTGTATATCATAGGAATACTGCTGATTAGTCTATCCCATCAAAGTTGAAACTAGCTCACCAAAAGTAGTGTCCAAGAACAGTTAACAGTAAACACTAACAGCATCCTTTTGGACCACGTATCTTAAAAAAAAATAAATAAACCCATCTCGGTTTGATAACAATAGAGGTGTCGCCAAGCTGACACACGGCAGTGAACCGAGCCATATAAGGAAAACACTGCTTTAAAGTAAAGTCCATTTAATAGTTCGATTGGGTGACAGTATTTTATTCACAACGTAATTTTTCCATAAACATTAGTTAACATTATCTGTAAACCATACCTTGACAAACTGACTCCAAAACAATAACAAGAAATATTGCGATAACAAGAGAACTCAGCATGTCTATTTAGTGAAGCTGACAGCAACTGGTGTTGTTAAAACGTTGCCTATGCCATGGTGACGCAGATTTCCTGTTTATGACAGTTCACGATAAAATCTCTGTCCAATAGCAGTGATTTCCTCATCAAACTTTGCGGTTGTTTTCTACATGGTAACCCAACACCCCTAAAGGTAAAGTCATAAAATGCACATAAGCATTAGTGTGTAAAATAATGGTGTTTGCATCTTTGTAAAACAGAATTGAAAACTTATATATGTATGTATTTATATATGCATAGTCTGCAGATTCAGGCACAGTAGACGGCGAAGTGATTTTATTGTAACTTATTACGGCCATTGGTAAACATTGACGTATTTAGATACACTTACTTCAACAAAAATCATCATGTACGCGTCAACCAAGAAAGATCTTGTTTGGCTTCGTGCTCTCCCCACTGTAACAAGTAGTAGCCATGAGCCACCATCGTAATTTTCTGTTAGTAATATACCGTAATGAACAGTGAACACGTTATTGCCCATTTATCTAAAGCTATTTAATAATTCATTTACATATTTTAGGTATTCAAAACCCACAAAGTTATTTTGCGCCCAAAGCAAACAAAGTTGTATCAAGTACTTAATTTCAAAAATTATTTCAGCTTTTGATTAAATCACACATTCTGGTTAGACCCAAGTGTTTGTGATTAGCAAGTACTTTTTTGACGCAACTAAAAACGTTTTGTTAATGCAGCGCTTTGTTTGGTAAAAACACGCAACGACCATGTTTAAAAAAGACATATCGGTAGTGGCAGCAATTCTACTAAACGTTCGGTAAGTTAATGTGTACATGTGTTCATACAACATCCTTAAGCTGAGAATTTAGTTACTTGTTTAATGTTGACAATGTCAAGTTGTAAAGACAAAATTAATTAAAAAACAACATCAAACGGGAAACTGGTAACACGAACATCCTGTTTTCATCACAGTTTCCTGTGATTGTGTGTTAACATAACGCCCTGCTACGTATAGTTGCTGCAGGCATGCAAATAATGAAAAATGTGTAAATAACGACGTGTAGTTCATTGACATGATACAAACGCCGTAAAAGTGTACAAAACCAATACAATGCCAGTAGAAAAAAAACACTGACAAAAATGACACAACAAGTGTTTCCATTGGTATGAAATTAAAGCATGGACATTTTTCTTTTTGAGATACACTAAACAAGTTAAAATAGTTTATAAAAATACACTTTAATTAACAAAATCGAAGTTGTATGAAAACAATAACATTGCAAACAATACAAAAAATTCCATAGGTAAATTCTATTCTAGTAAGACATAATGTCTGTTGTTTCCTTACACTGGCGATATAACATCCATGCTTAATGACAAATAGTAAATCCACCACTAATATTCACTTTTTGCACTTGTTTTTTCACATGATAGCATCACTTCACGGAACAGGTCCGCAACAAAACACATGTCCTTTAACGTAACAAGGGTTGTACATTGCTGTAAACGGTGGACAAGGACCAGTTGTGTTTCCCCAGCTTGGCAGCTTGTTGTACAACACAGAGTAACGCTCACAAAGTCTTGTTGAGTTTACTATGTTGTCATCGCCAATTGACATCCAGTCGCCCACTTGGTCTTTAAAAAGTGTTGTACATAGGTAAATGGAAAAAAATTATTTCAAGTACAAAAAAGGCCCTCATAATCCCACTTTTACATACAAGGAACTTTTCAACAAAGTTGTGTAGTTAAAATTTAATTGCCCTATACGTCAAAGTGCAATAAGACCGTAGTGCGTGGATAAATTTGATAATTCACATTAACTTCACAGCCGAGACAATGCTGTATAATAAGATAAGTGTGATAGTGTTACGCTTCTTAAAATAAACGCTATCCTTGGTTCTCAGGACGCTGCATTCACGGCTAACCACAAGCCTGTTCCAGCACAATCGTTTAGATAAAATCTTGTTCATAAAACCATAAAAATTGCACAGCCGAAACACAATCTCCCCAAAACAGTCTGCCCAACGATTTTTCTTAGCGTCTCGTGTTCGTCCGGTTTTTCTTTTCTCTCGCCAGTCATTGGCCCAACCGTGTCACGTGAGAAGGGAGCTAGCGCTACGATATCAAATCAACGTGCGGTGACTGGTGCGTTCGAGACACTTAAATAATAAATACAAAAATATAAATCAATACAAAACATTTAAGTGAACAGGTGGAAGGTGAAATAACAAAAGGTGAAAAAGAACGTGGCGTAAAAGAATACGTGATTTAACGAAAGCGTGAAACTTGGAAATGAAACGCAAACAAGTGGGCAAATTCTTTTGCGCTACACACTCCCCCCTCTATGTCGAGGCACTCCCGTGCAGACTTATGGGGAATAGCGCTGAGTGGGACGGCGATTTACGCGAAGGCGACTGGCAATGCCGTTGTCATCGCGAGAGTTCGGTGCCTGCGCATTTTCTTCGTTTTCGGTGATATTGGTCCAGGTCACCACTTGTGTCGTGGGGTCTCCCGTAGGTGGCAATGTCCGGACTTCCTCTTCCACGGTTGGTCGCCCCTCCGTCTTGTCCGCCCCTTCACCTTGAATTTGTTTGAGGCGATTATAATGGACGACTTTTCGGTGTCCTTCTTCGTCCTCGATCTCATACGTCACGGCTGACTTGATGTCCACCACTTTGTACGGGCCTTTGAACGGAAGGTGGAATTTCCTCGCCATCCCTGGCTTCACCGCGGGGTCTGTTAAGAGAACAAAATCACCCACATTCAGCGGTTTGCCCCTCTTATGTCGGTCGTACTGCGACGCCATGCGCCGTCTTTGTTTCCGCAACGTTTCACGGGCCACCTCTTCAGCTAACTGGAGCCTAGCGCGTAGCCCTTCCAGTGGTTCCGGGAATGGATCGCGCTGGGCGGGAGCACCGAATAAATCTGCTGGGAGTCGTAGAGCGTGGCCATTTAACAAATAATGTGGTGACACACCTGTACTTTCATGGACACTCGCATTATAGGCGGCGACCACCGCCGACAGCGCCTCATCCCAGCACCGTTCATCGCGCTGTACGTAATTCCGTATCATGGAGAGTATTGTTCGGTTGTTGCGTTCGCACGCACCGTTTCCTTGAGGATGATACGCGGTCGTCCGGGTCTTTCGGCAGCCCATCAACCGTGCTAGCTCTTTAAATAAAATAGATTCAAAGTTTGCACCTTGATCGGAATGGATTACGTCCGGGACGCCGTGTAACGTAAACCAACGATGAAACATTGTCCCGGCTACGTCTTCTGCCCTTTGCGTCCTGAGTGGCCATGCGCGCACGTATTTAGTGAATATGTCGCATGCAACCAATACGTATTGATTACCACTGGAGGTCGCCGGAAGTGGCCCCATTATGTCCACCTCGACCCGCTCCATTGGTTGCATCTCCCCGGAAGGAACCAACGGGGCGCGGGGCCTTGCTGTAAACTTCTTACTTCTTTGGCAGTGGCGACAGGAACGGACATATGCCTCAACATCGGTCCTCCAACCGGGCCAGAAGTGTCTTTCTTCGATCTTCGAACAGGTTTTTGCCATCCCGAGATGGCCACCGCCAAGTGGTGCGTCGTGCAAAACGGACATAATCGTTTCTCTGGTGGTCTGTGGAGTGATAAGGCGGTACACACACGCGCCCGGTTGATGTAAGGAGTCACTCGTTTGATACAACAAGTTGTTTTGAACGATTAACCGCCCGAATTGCCCCCAAAGGTGTTTGGTCATCGTCGAGGCAGACCTAACAGTTCGGTAAGGTGGTCTCTTGCCAAGGTTTAACCACCTAAAAGCCGGGGAAATTTCGGGGTCGTCGTGTTGGGCTTTACTTATTTCCTCGTATGGCAGTCCAATGGAGCGACGCAAGTCTAAGGAATAAACTTCTTCTGTACCGTTGCGACGACTGTTTGTGCCGTAGGAAGTGTTGACCGGAAATGGCATCGCTTCTTCCTCTTCATTGGTCAAGCGGCTTAGTGCATCGGCGTTGCCGTGTTTTTTTCCCGGGCGATGAATCAGTGTGAAGTCGTACTCTGCGAGGCGTTCAAACCAACGCGCACACTGGCCATACATCTCCCGCGACTTCCACAACCACCGGAGTGACGAATGATCAGTCCGCAGGAGAAAGTGCCTGCCAAGCAAATAACACCTATACAATTTAACGGCGTATACTACAGCTAACAATTCTTTTCGCGTAGTGGAATAATTGCGCTCAGCTTTCGATAGCGATTTGCTGCCGTAGGCGATCACATGTTCTTTGCCATCTACTACCTGGGACAACACACATCCCACCGCGTTATTGGAAGCGTCGGTATCTAATACAAAAGTCGCTGAAAAGTCCGGGTGCTGTAGAATAGGTGCTTGTGTAAGGCGTCGCCTTAGTTCGTCGAATACATCTTGTTGCTCTTCCCCCCATTTGAATGTTCGACCCTTTTCTGTAAGCTTGTGTAACGGACCAGCCACCCGAGCATAATCTTTGATAAATCTGCGATAATAAGAAGTAAGGCCAACGAATTGTCGAATGTGTTTAACACTCCTCGGGGTAGGCCAGGAACTTACAGCATCTATTTTGCCGGGATCGCAAGACACTCCTTTATCGGAAATCACATGCCCCAAAAAACTTACTTGCGATTGAAACAAATTGCATTTGGTCGGTTTCAACGTGAGACCCGCTTCTACTAACCGATCGAGTACTCTACTTAAACGATCCATGTGCTCTTCAAAGGTAGTGGCATACACTATAATATCGTCGAGGTATGCCAAAGCGCCGCGCCATTCCATCCCGTTTAGAACTAGCCGCATTAATCTCTGAAAACTAGCCGCGGCATTGCACAGTCCCATGGGCATAACATTAAACTCGTAAAGTCCCATGTGCGAAGAAAAAGCGGTTTTCTCTCGGCAGTCATTCCGCATTGGACTCTGCCAATAGCCTGACTTAAGATCAAGAGTTGAGAAAAACTTCGCATGAGCCATTTCGTCTAAACTATCGTCCACCCTTGGTATCGGGTAGCTACACTTTTTCGTAAGAATGTTTATTTGCCGGTAATCCACACAAAACCTCGTCTCACCAGACTTTTTCCGAACCAGAACGACGGGACTTGACCACGGCGATTGCGAAGGGCGCACCAAACCCTGTTGCTCCATCTCCATCTTCGTTGCGCTGTTGTCGTGATCGAAGCAATATATTCACTGTTGATGCATCCTCTGTCTTCGCACTCACAACCTGGCGGTGGAAAGGATTCCACTGCAACACAGTTGTCGTCAGACGAACATGTGACGTTGCCGGAGGTCAGTATCGGAGTCAGGCGAGCAACATGCGAATCTGCAAGCAACCTCACCGGGTCGTCGGACAAATTTGCTAAAAATACCGGAACAGTTGCTTGCGAAGTTATAGTTACATAAGTTCCGCCGAGTAAACTATTTCGGAGTGTGAAGTCAAGGTTTTTCTCAACAAGAACTTGCATCGCACTAGGGACATTTTCTGGGGGATTCCTTATGAATGAACCAACAACGCATACCTCTGAAAACGGTGGGATCGTCACATCTTCTTTTAGACGTACATCTGTGCGTTTACAGTGGAAGGGGGAAGAAAGTAGAGCCGCGGAACCCGATCCAACGTAGAACAACATTTTTTTGTAACAGAGGTGGCAACCGTTGCTCTGAATGAAGTCCAGGCCCAAAATGCATTCTTCTTGAATGTAGCGTGTCACGCACATTCTTTGCGATAAGCGTAACCCGCAAATCCTTACGTCAACATCGACAGCGCCGTCCATCAAAATAACTTCTCCGGAAGCGTTGACATACTCTGTTTCCAACGGTAAGGGTTGTAACACCTCATTAGGCGTAGCTTTAAGTGACTTATATACGCGACGGTTTAATACGCTTATCGTCGCGCCGGTGTCTACTAAAGCGCACACGATCCGATCTCCCAACAATATGTTCAGGTAGCGATTTTGTTTGTTCGTCTTGGCTATTCCTTGCACGGTAACCCGCGACTTACTTGGTGTCGGCCTTTGCTGGGCGGTGTTCACCACCTGCGATGGGGATTGTTGACTTGATGGTCTAAAAGGTGTAGATTTAATCGTCCTATCGCCGCCGCGTGGTCGACAACAATTTCTTGCCACATGGCCACGTACCCCACAGTTGTAGCAAGCGCTTGTAGACTTACTTGGGCGCAACCTTGGTGGTCCGGGTCGCTGGAGAACGTCGAAATCACGGCGCATGGCATCGAGCTCGTTACGAAAGCTATCAATAGATCGCTGCACATTCGAATTAAGCTCGACCAAAGTGTTTTTGAGTTCGACCAACTCCGGATTTCGGGTTGAACTTATCGATGTAACGGGAAGAGAGCCGTGTGACACATCGGACTCGACGACCATTTTAGCACAAACACTGAAATCCCGCTGTGGACACTTTTGTCTAACTGAGTCCACTAGTTGGCGGTCCTTGAGACCCCGCAATAAAGCGAGAAGCATCACCTCATTTTTAATGGCGGCGTCGGCTGCCCTCGGGTACGCACGGGCGGCTAAAGCTTCTATGGCATACACGAAAGTTCTACCGTCTTCTTGTGGCCCTTGGATTCGGTTGACCAACTGGCTTCTTAGCGCGCATTGGCCAGTGGCGTTTACTCCGACTGCTTTGGCTTTAGTAACTATCTCTTCAAATTGCATTTCGTACAGATTATCGGCCCCGTTTTGAATATCCCATATAAAGTCTTTGTCAACATTTGTTAAGAAAAGGTGCTTCTTAACCTCTTCGGTAGCCTTTATGCTGGCGCAATAAGAATTAAAAACTTGTAAAAATGAGTTAAAATTGTCTCCGTTTCTAAAATGCGGGGGAGTCATGCCGATGTTAAAAGCCATCTTCCGGATCAAGAAAAAATATGACGAACCTTGGTCCTTTCTCGTGTGACAGGAACTCTTCTTCTGTGGTTGCAGCGTCCTGGCGTGCTCGCCAATTTCGTGTTACGCTTCTTAAAATAAACGCTATCCTTGGTTCTCAGGACGCTGCATTCACGGCTAACCACAAGCCTGTTCCAGCACAATCGTTTAGATAAAATCTTGTTCATAAAACCATAAAAATTGCACAGCCGAAACACAATCTCCCCAAAACAGTCTGCCCAACGATTTTTCTTAGCGTCTCGTGTTCGTCCGGTTTTTCTTTTCTCTCGCCAGTCATTGGCCCAAACGTGTCACGTGAGAAGGGAGCTAGCGCTACGATATCAAATCAACGTGCGGTGACTGGTGCGTTCGAGACACTTAAATAATAAATACAAAAATATAAATCAATACAAAACATTTAAGTGAACAGGTGGAAGGTGAAATAACAAAAGGTGAAAAAGAACGTGGCGTAAAAGAATACGTGATTTAACGAAAGCGTGAAACTTGGAAATGAAACGCAAACAAGTGGGCAAATTCTTTTGCGCTACAATAGCTCTGATATTTTACACAAGGCAGCTATCACATACCTTACAGGTGTCCAATTGTTGCCTAAAGTGGTTTCAGTAATAAGGACTTTCTTGTTTTGGCAAATTTGTTTGCTGTTGCAAAGATCCCTTGTCGGTCTTGCATTACAAACAGCCCTTGCACTTTCCCATGTCAAGTTCTTGGCAATATAGTACGAGTAGATTTTGAATGATCCGTAGGTTTCGTTTTTCCCCAAACCTATTAAAATCAATTATTATTTTCAGAACATTAAAGATTGGAAATATTGGGAAATAATATGTTGAAGCTTTACTTTGGCCACATGTAGTCGTTATTTTTACGCATAGAATTAACGCCTTTTAAGGAGGTGACTGCACCGGTTAAAATACTCTCTTCCATCTTTAAAAAACGAACACAGACGTACTGCCGTTAAAGTAACGATTCCAATGGACGTCGATAGATATTTGATTCCACCCTTAAGTACTATTCGTTCTTGTTGTAGTGGCTTCAAAAGACTGAAGGTGAACTTCGAAGACGTAGATGTCAAGCTTCAGTGATGACGATTTGGTCGTGTTTGCTCTCGCATCCACGTGCTTTGCGATTTGTCTGAAGCATCTTTGATATGCTACAGTGACGTTGATGCTATTGGCCGTTGTACCAACGTCGAAAGTGGTTTTTCGGCCTGAAGATGATGATCCAATTACTGTTTTGATTACCTACATGCTTTGTTAATTTTCCAATTAGATCTAAATTATTATATTATGCTCTAAGGTTGGTTCGTAAACGTGTTTTGCAGTTGCAGTAATTACCCTGAATGCATTTCGTTGCAACAAGTCATGACAATAGAACCGCAGACAGTTCAACTTGTGTCTACCCATGGTTTTGGTTACCTGCTGGCCAGATGAAAACAAATCCTCCAAATAGTGACTGTGCAGTCATTGCAATTCCATTTTGGCACCATAACATTATAGGTACCAGCATCCGGAGACAAATAACGGTAGAATCCGCTCTGGACAGCAGGTCAAACCGTTGGCAATAACAATTTTGTATTTAATCTTGTAAACCATCTGTCGTTATTCTTATCTCAGTCCAAGTAATAATTCCAACAACTACTTCCAGTTTACGTTCCTTGACAGATGGTGGTCAAATGGACAAGAAGCAAAATCCCAACCACAGCCAAACGCATTGCTATCTTGTTAATTGTCAGTGATGGGTAACATAATAGCGTTGTCGATTGTTTGTGCAATTTAATCCTGGAAAAACCGACTTCCGCTCGTTTGTAACGCATAATCCCATGTTGACACATGCGAAATTCATGCTCTATACTATAGGATAAATTATTGATGAGCTAAATTACAGTAAAGCATTTCTAAGTTTTTCCATTATAGTAATTTCCAACAGTTCTGTTCAAGTATTTTTCAACTCACATGGGACATTTGATTGTGAAATTGAACGTAACCAGCGATTTGTCTGAGAGAAAATTCATTATGTTTCGACCCTGGTAGCTTGTGAATTTCCATGGAACTATTAGATACCAGAACGTTGCTTGTTCCTGGAAGTTTGTACCGAACTGTATTGAGATGACTACACAGTGACCACAACTTGGAGTGGTTTTCAACTGGTCGTCATTTAACCGCATCCGTTGTTATACAAACATAGCAATTTAAAGGGCTATGTTAAAAATATGCCAAAACTTGTTATTCAGTCAAACAAAATACAATACAAAACGCAATAATGTGATTTTTTATAAAAATAATTTTCATTTGTCGTTTTTGTAATCAGTAAAACTGCCAACAAATAAAATGTTTTGTGCAATATCGCCACACCAGAGGGTCGGTTTCAGATAACCAATTGCAGTTTTTATCGGCCCCTCGTTACTATGCAATCTGTTTCATTTATAATATTTAACTCTGCGAAGTTTTCTGGTTTAGTTATGCGGCAACGTTACAAGATGACAAGTATTCAGTGTACTCAATAATACTGTTTGGACTGTGTGGGCGGTCTCAAATTCGACTCGTCGTTCCCGTAGATTGGCATACTGATTGAATGTGACCTTTTTATGTCAAATTGTATTTCGCTTAGGACAGTATTTTCTTTGGTGCTTCACGATGCAAACAAACAGGTTTAAAGTGGAAGTTTGTTCTGCCATCCTGGGATGCACAGTATTACAATATTGTGGAAGTCCGCTTTGCTTTGATTGAATTTCACCAACAATCGACAACACCAATGTATTACCAGTCACTGAAGGTTTACAAGATAGCAAAAAAATTAACCATAATGTTATTCCAGCTACTTAAAATCGATAAAGCATAATTATAAATCATATTAACATCACACACAGCATTGCGATGCGATGCAGTTTTCGCAGTTTGTTAGCCGGTCGGCAACATACATTGGTTCGTAATGTTGCCTAAAAAGACTTCGTAAAGACACCACTAACAGGATCTTCATTTACAGTTTAAACATTTCCTTGACGAAATATACTTTCCAGTAAAATGAAACAAGTAAACACACAACTCTGTCATAAGGTGAGGTATTAAGTTATTTTATGCTGTCAATAATTCAAAAAGACTACTCGGTTGTATATTTTATCATTCGGTTTTAATTTCCAACCCATGTGAAAGCTAAACTTTGTGCATTCTTTCACACATATATTCGACGTTTGCTTTAATAAACAAGTAACAGATTACCAAACACAAATATTGCACACGCTTTGAATTAAATACAAAACCAATTAGACATAGTGTTTTCCATACACAATGTGAATTTCGTGCAAAAATCCTAATGGAAAATGTATAATTCCAATCAACATAGTTTGCATTCGAGTTAAACACACTTAACCCTTGTATTAAACATAAATAACGTTCGGGTCTGAACGCTTTGGATAAGATGAGGAATACACACAACAAATTATCATAATGAAATAGTGCGGACAGTCCAACAGGTTGAAATACATTGCCTTAGTGCATGGTAATTTACATCCAGTTTATTATAACAGTATTAAAATCATCATCCACAGGCCGTATAACCACATTCGACGTTGGTACAACGGCCAATAGCATCAACGTCACTGTAGCCTATCAAAGATGCTACAGACAAATCGCAAAGCACGTGGATGCGAGGGCAAACACGACCAAATCGTCATCACTGAAACTTGACATCTACGTCTTCGAAGTTCACCTTCAGTCTTTTGAAGCCACTATAACAAGAACGAATAGCACTTTAGGGTGGAGTCAAACATCTATTGATGTCTATTGGAAGCGTTACTTTAACAGCAGTACGTCTTTGTTTATTAAGAACGCTAAAGTATGAGAGTATTTTACTGCAGTCTCGGCCTTAAAAGGAAGTCTATGCATAAAAATAGCGGCTACATGTGGCAAGTAGGGCTCTAACATATTTTTTCCCAATAATTTAAATCTTTAATATTCGGAAAATAATAATTGATTTTAGCAGGTTTAAGGGAAAACAAAACCTATGGATCATACAAAATCTACTCGTACTATATTGCCAAGAACTTGACATGGGAAAGTGCAAGGGCTGTTTGCAAAGCAAAACCGACAAGGGATCTTTGCAAAAGCACACAAATTTGCCAAAAAAAGAAAGTCCTTATTACTGAAACCACTTTTGGCAACAATTGGACACCTGTCAGGTATGTGCTAACTGCCTGGCGTAAAATATACGAAGAAATATCATTCAGTCTCAGTTATCACATTATTCTAATGATACAGCATTTTTTGCGGGTATGACTACAGTCATAATGCACAATTAAATTTTAACTACACATCTCTGTTTCAAACGTTCTTTATCTTTTAAAGTGGGTTGATGTATGCTTTCTTTGTATTTGAAATAATGTTTTTTTTTCGATTTACCTATGTACAACACTTTTTAGAGACCAAGTGGGCGACTGGATGTCAATTGGTGATGACAACATAGTAAACTCAACAAGACTTTGTGAGCGTTACTCTGTGTTGTATAACAAGCTGCCAAGCTGGGGAAACACAACTGGTCCTTGTCCACCTTTTACTGCAATGTACAACACTTGTTACGTTAAAGGACATGTGTTTTGTTGCGGACATGCTCCGCAAATTCATTTGTCTCAGGCTGACATGTACATAAACAACTGAAAACAATTTAAAGTAAATATCTGTCCTGAATGTCGGTCATGGATGTTAAACCCTGAGTGTAAACAGACAACAGACAATATGTTTCACTAGAATAGAATCCACTCAAGCAATCTTATCGTATGTTTGTAATGTTATTGTTTTTATATTCAACAATACAGGCGATGCACTTTACACACAACATCACCGTAAGTTACAACTTTGGTTTTGCAGATTAATGTGTATATTTTGTATTTAGTTTCTACTGCCTTAATGTCCATGGCTTAAATTTATATCAATTAAACATTTTTGTGACACTTATGTCATTGCTTATTTTTCTACTGGCTTTTTTGAACTTTGCATGCAGTTACGGCGCTTGTGTCATGTCCATTAACTGCACGGGGTTATTTGCACATTTTCATATTTTGCAAGCCTGTTACAGCATTCATGCAACTTACTGTGCGTATACGTAGCTGCAGCGCGGTATGTTAACACACAATCACAGGAAACTCTGATGAAAGCAGGACGTTCGTGTTAACAGTTTCCCATTTGATGTTGTTCTTTGATTAGTTTTGTCTTTACAACTTGACATTGTCAACATTAAACAAGTAACAAAATACTCAGCTTATTCATGTGATATAAATATAAGCACACAAAAACTTACGAAACGGTTAGTAGTATGGGTACCACTGCCGACAAGTCTTTTCTAAACATGTCAATAGACGTTGTTTTTCCCCAACAAAGTGCTACATTGTCAAAATGTTTTGAGTTGCGTCTAAAAAGTACTTGCTAATCACAAACAGTTGGGTCTAACCAGGATGTGTGATCTAATTAAAAGCTTGAATAATGTTGAAACTAAGTATTTGAATTTTTACGTTTACGAATTCACTGCACATTACGGTACCTTATAAACAGAGATTTATTCTTTGGGGACAGTTTTGAAAGGTAACATGCGTTTGATCGCAGTAAGTCTTTTACTAGTTGTCACTTTCCCGACTGTCTGTCAAGGTATGTTGTATTTTAGTAACGATTTTGTTAAATGTGTTTCGTTTTATTTGGTTTTGGTGATGCAGTGTCACGAAACCTTACTAATAAACTTTTAAACAACTTACCAAGCTATCTAACCTTGGCATATTATCCGTAAACAAGTTTTATCCCAATTAAATATACATATTTATGCTATGGCATATTATATCACCAATATATTCGTAAACAAAAACATCTAAACAGCAAGGGGTTGAACGATCGGAAAACTGTCAATAAATCTAATCCAGATCTCCTCATGGTTTTCCTTGTTGTTTCAACAGGCCGACGTCGTTTGAGAAAAAGTATCTTTGATCTCGGAACAACTGCTAATAGTATCAACGTAACTGTGGCTTATGAAAAATGTTATAATAAAGCGGCAAAGTACATATATGCAATAGCAAGAACAACTGCAAAGTCAGCAATAAAGTTTACCATTCATGTCTATAAAAGTAACGTACTTTCTTTCGATGCCACTATTGTGAGGATGAACAGTACTTTAGGATGGAATCAAACGTCTGTTGCTGTTTCTTGGAAGCGTTACGTCAATCACAGTAAGTTTGTTCGCGTTTTATATACGCGAGGAGTCGATTTTTATAGTGCCGTGCGTAGATGAAAGAATGTTGGTTGAAACAAATCAAAGCGATAAAAAATGCATTACACAATATAGTACATTTTCACTACAGACTACATTGAACTTTGTCTTTAACTTTCAAAAACCATCTTTATATTTTTCTCGGTTGAAAAGAGGAATACGTTTGGGCCTTACTATATTAACTATTATTACCTTGGCGAGAACTTGACGTGGGAAAGCGCCAGGGTTGTTTGCAACAAGTTGCAATCAAAAGGGGATCTTTGCAACACCACACAAATTTGCCAAAACAAGGAAGTTCTTGTAACTGAAACCACATTTGGCAACAATTGGACACCTATAGGGTATGTCGTGTGATTATGATTTCAATTTGTATTCAGTTTGTGCCTGGTTAACTTTGTTATCCATCGAATTGTAATGTGGGCATCCCAACAAATCTGAAAAATTATGTTGTAAAATGTGCTTATTACTGTTGGTGTACGTATTTCTGGTATTTTTTTATCGAATTTTTTGGGGTTGACTTAGCCAATGCGTTTGTCAGTTCGCATCGCATACAGGAGTTTGGATTTTCATTTAACCACAACATCTAATTTGAATATGAACTCTTTGCAGAAACCAAGCGGGCGACTGGATGTCGATTGGTGATGACAACATAGTGAACTCAACAAGACTTTGTGAGCGTTACTCTGTGTTGTATAACAAGCTACCAAGCTGGGGAAACACAACTGGTCCTTGTCCACCTTTTACTGCAATGTACAACCCTTGTTACGTTAAAGGACATGTGTTTTGTTGTAGACCTGCTCAGTAAATTCAGATGTTTTCAATGTGAATAAGAATAATTTGTTGTGCAAATTCGCTCTGCTAAAAACCTAAATTTTCAGCCTGTGTTGGATGTAAAATTATATACTTTAACCAAAAGAGTAGTTTAGAATCAAATATTAAACACTATTTAAATGTATCACTCAGTATTTAAATGGTAATTTGCACCATCTGTAAGTTGAATTTGTATTTTTTTTGTTTTGCGAGGTAATACGTTGCTTGCTTTCCGAGGACATACTTGCCCAACTTCTTGAATGTTTCTGGGCAAGTATACGTTTCTCAATCCATCCCTTTGGACTGAATTGCAAATAAAATTAATTCAACCTGTTGTTTTTGTTGTAGAGTTTTGAATTTTTATGACTATATGCCTGAACTGGTAACCTTCCAACTGCCACACGCGAAAGTCTGTCATGTTCTTGGTCGACTCTGTGGTCATGTATTTGACAAGGCAATTGTCACAAACTTTCACGTACAATAAAAATCCACCAAATTTGTATGTTCATAAACTCAAACAGCTTAGTTTTGCATGATATTGGCACAATTTATCAATAAGGTAACACAGACACAAAGATAATTTACTAAGTTCAGTGATCCAACCCATAGTGTTTGCCATACACAATCTTAATTTCGTGCATAAGTCCCAATAAAAATTCCACGATTCCAAGCAACATCTTACATTTGAGTTTAACACACTTAATATATTTCACTGTATAATTCGCGGTCAATATGCTTGGATATAATTTGCATTCGCAATAAAAAAACATTTATACAAAATAAGAGATGACAGGCGGTTATATGCACACTTTTTACACTGGAATTTAAGTTACAGGTTTACAACAAAACACGTGTCCTTTAACGTAACAAGGGTTGTACATTGCAGTAAAAGGTGGACAAGGACTTGTTGTGTTTCCCCAGCTTGGTAGCTTGTTATACAACACAGAGTAACGCTCACAAAGTCTTGTTGAGTTCACCATGTTGTCATCACCAATTGACATCCATTCGCCCACTTGGTCTCTGCAAGTAGGTGCAATCGGATTTAAATTGTTGAAATAAATATATGACCCAAAATTTTTGGATGTAACTGTAAAATTCTAAATTAAGAACACCATTTTATGGATAGTCTTAAATGAAACATTTGAAAATCACTGTTCATTTGAAACTACGGTCCACCGCCAAACAGAAGTAACGATGTAAATTACAAATATGTTTGTAGTTATATAAGTAATCAATGTAATTAATCGGTCTATTGTCAAAGTGAAAGTGAAACCACGTGCTTTATAGGGGTCCAATTAATTCCCCAAGTGGTTCCTGTTGAAAAAATTTTCTGACTTTTGCAAATTTGGGTTCTATTGCAAAGATCTCTATTCCTATTTTTTTTGCAATGAGTTCTTGCGCTGTCCCAAGTAATATTCTTTCCAAGGTAAAAGTAACGAAGATTGTAAAGTACGTTGCTTTCGTTCTTTCTAACATCTGACAAAAAAATAAATAGTTGTATAAACAGATGTTGACTTTGACATAATTTAATTCGAGAAGCTGAGTTTTTTAATTTTACACTTTTTAAAGTTTATCTTACATTTAGGCAGTTGATGAAAATAACTATATACACCTGAGAAAACCTGCAAAGAAAGATAATCGACTTAGGTGTGAGTAACGGGATCAATTCATATTATTTTTTCAACCCCATTTCCTTACCAAGCTGTATACAAAGTATTTTGAAGCATTACACATCATTTATTACTATTCATAGACTTGTAGGGCGTTCTTTAAAACGTCTACACAAAATACTAACACTGCCGTATATCTGACTCCTGATAAAAAGGCTACTATCTAACCCAAAGTCAATCTGTCGGTTTAATGCATAAATAACAGTCGCACGAATATTACAATAAAACGTTACAAATCACGTGTACTAAAATGTATGTCTGTTTGGCTTGAAAATTATCGACTTAATGTCTTGACTTAGAATGACTCTATGCGACACTCCGTGACTCTATATTTCTCTCCCCATGTTTTACCCAAAGTGGTGTGGCTTATATAGAAAACGCATACAGGGTCGTTTGGGTTCGGACTGATACGTGACTCATTTGAAATGACAGCTGTGTTGATGGAAGGGTCACGTAATTTGAATAGCCGGATAATTAGCTGTCTTCCGTGCATACAATAAACAGCGTGTTATCCGCCGTATGTTGAAATGGGTTCGTGGCGTATTACTCGACGTTAATAAAAATACAGATGCCACGTAAACACAACATAACATACGAGAAATGTGACGTCATATACATAAAAACTCCCGTCCTCGTAAATGTTTTCCGGAGTGTTT
Source organism: Ascidia mentula (assembly GCF_947561715.1). NCBI lineage: Eukaryota > Metazoa > Chordata > Ascidiacea > Phlebobranchia > Ascidiidae > Ascidia > Ascidia mentula. The sequence goes on along the minus strand of NC_138574.1, from coordinate 5,478,763 downwards.
ATGGTTCCTCAACATTAATGTTGTCCTTTGATAGATTGAATATTTGTTCTTGTTGCGAATTGTCCATATCTTTTGATGTGATTTCCTTGTTCAACTCCTGGTTGTACTCGTATATAGATCGCAGTTGTTACTCCCGCACGAGTATAGACGGTGGTGATCGTTGAAAGTTGAAAGTTTGCATACGCCGTCGAAATATGCGTCAATCGAACTCCGGAAACCGTCGGAAATTGTTGAGTTGTCAAACGTACATATTGAGATGTCCATGCTGTGAACACTCGAACGTAATCATCAACGTATAATGATCTGCTCGTATCTGTCAAAAAAAAACTCGAACATCCTGCCGTTATATCTAGGCCTAATGTTAACACAAAACATAACAGATAAAAGTTATAACACACAAACAAGGATATAATAATGTACATCAAGAGTCGCTGTTGTTTACTTTGACGCGCAGGGGACATGAATGAGTGACATTGAATTGCTCGTGTTTACGAGTCATATAAGGACTTTAATGCTGCCATGTGAGGTCACTATAGCGCTAATATCGTCACAGCGAAAAAATTATTCAACACGATTATCATAACTTGTAAGTAACTATACTGTCCGTTAAGGTCGTGCATACCAATACAGATAGGTTCGACATGAGGCGCGTGTTCAAAAATTCCAATTAGTTAAACGAACAAGCTTTTGTACTGAGCAGAGTTGGCAAAGTTTGACGGTCAGTGTGGGCTAAAAAGGATTTGCAAATGTGAAATGTAACTTGCGCCTTGGCCGTATGCACAAATCTCCCACATTGCATTGTATAGACACGCAGTATTTAGAGAGTGATGAATGCCTTCTGCGGTCTGTAAAATAAGTCGCTTTTTTAATTTTACCAGTGCATTTGGAACTTCGTAGGTTAATCACTGCGAATTATTTTTTCACCTACGGCTCCCAAGCCTGGCTTCAGTGCTCAGTAATCAAGTTTGTAACGTCTGATCACTTGCGAAAAATGTGGCGTGTTAATGTGCCTTGCGACTAGCAATTATATGCTCTTCGAGTCTTTGCTCGGTGAATAAAAAAAGATTCAGTCTGTGTCGAGGGGACACGGTCGCGAGATGTCGCGCTTGCCCAAATGCTATTGCATTATAACACCAATTTCGCGTCATTTTGTGCATTTCTCCTGCTATTTTCCTACAGCAAGTTCAAAAATTAAATAACATTAACGTTTTGGAAACACGTAGCCATGTCGAATCTAGAATAACTGTTATACAATTTCCTTCAACGATTCTGGCAGTTACTTACAAGGGACACAAGGTAAAGTCAGGCGGTTCGTTGCAAATCGATATATCGTTACAGCTACCTCACATGAATGAAATGTTTGTGTTTACAGACGTAAACGGTGGTGATTTAGATTTGCATTAAGCTCATGTCAATTAATAAATGGGCCGAAAAATCATACATGAAAGCTGTTAATTAGTAATCTCTTGCTTCGAATAGCCATAACAACCCCTAAACTAGCACGAGGGTTTCTCCTAATGAGGGACAAAATAAAATGAGTAAAAAATGCATGCAGGCTGGGCGACCTCGTTTGCGCAATGTAAGAAATAACGTGTCAGGCCCCTTAGCTGACGTCATGCCTCCGTGAGGACTTTCTAAGCAGACAATGTTATAACCATTTTTCCACAATCAACCCTAAGTTGCCAGCAGTGACGTATGTTAAAGAAAATAATCTAACGTTTCGGACATGATTTAATTAAATCTAAAAAACACTTCTCAAGGTGAATTCGCGTGTGACGTAAACTTATTGAGATGCAAGCGTTATTACAACATTATAATATCAACGAAAATGAGATTGACATAACCACTACGGTCAGGCTTATGCTTATAACTATAAAAACGGTTAGACATTTGACAAAACATACTTAACAGCAGTTTGGCATTTTCTTACACAATCAGGCGCATAAAATCAAAGGGAAAAACAAACGTCATACCTTATTATTGTTCGAAATGTTTGTTTCGAGCTTTGTCCTTGATGGAGAACATCGAGAAATGTCTGAAAAACTTGTTTGACATGGTTAAAAATCTATGGTTAGTACAAATGTTAATTTTTAGACACAAGGAATTACCCATATTTGCAGTTAGTTCTATAATTTGCGCAGATTATTAATCAGAAGGTTTAAATGCCCATTCAAATATCACGTCGTTGGGTGGCACCAAATTTATGTAGGGCGTTCTTTAAAACGTCTACACAAAATACTAACACTGCCGTATATCTGACTCCTGATAAAAAGGCTACTATCTAACCCAAAGTCAATCTGTCGGTTTAATGCATAAATAACAGTCGCACGAATATTACAATAAAACGTTACAAATCACGTGTACTAAAATGTATGTCTGTTTGGCTTGAAAATTATCGACTTAATGTCTTGACTTAGAATGACTCTATGCGACACTCCGTGACTCTATATTTCTCTCCCCATGTTTTACCCAAAGTGGTGTGGCTTATATAGAAAACGCATACAGGGTCGTTTGGGTTCGGACTGATACGTGACTCATTTGAAATGACAGCTGTGTTGATGGAAGGGTCACGTAATTTGAATAGCCGGATAATTAGCTGTCTTCCGTGCATACAATAAACAGCGTGTTATCCGCCGTATGTTGAAATGGGTTCGTGGCGTATTACTCGACGTTAATAAAAATACAGATGCCACGTAAACACAACATAACATACGAGAAATGTGACGTCATATACAGACTTACTGCTGTTTATATAATTCTTCCATTTGACAGTAATAGAAGTTTGATTCCATCCATCAGAACTATTCAGACGTTCTATGGTGGTATCGAAAGACAGTTGATTGATTTGGTATATGTGTATGCCAAGCTGAAGTGAAGACAGTAAGGTTGTCGACACTTTCGCATCCACATGTTTAGGAATTGAAGCAAAACATGCTTCAAAGGCCACTGTGACGTTTATTGCATTTGCGGTTGTGCCAATATCGAAGGTACTTTCTCCATAGTTATATCGACCTGTCGAAAAAGAGCGCGATGTCTTACAAAATTACGATACAAATGAAAATGATTTGGTGTTGAAACTCTTTGTGGTTTTATATATGATATAAAAGGAAAACTGCTGTTTAATTGTATCCCATCAAAGTTGAAACTAGCTCACCAAACGTACTGTCCAAGAAGAGATAACTCTAATCTACTAAACTCACCATTTTGGATCGCATAACTGTAGCCGATTATTATAATTATGTTTTTGTGTTTATTAGGCAGGGCGCTGCACAATTAATCCTTTTTTCTGATGGAGTGTTTCCTATCAACCACATAAAGTTTTGAGTGAAAAATAACATCTTGATTTGATAACAATAGAGGTGTCAAGCTGACACACGGCAGTGAACCGAGACATATGAGGAAACACTGCTTTAAAGTAAAGTCCATTTAATAGTTCGATTCGTTCACATAGTATTTTTTTACAACTTCATTCTGATATATTATTTAACATTACCTGTAAACCATACCTTGACAAACTGACTCCAAAGCAATAACAAGAAATATTGCGATTACAAGACAACTCAGCATGTCTACTTGGTGAAGATGACAGCAACTAGTTTTGCTAAAACGTTGTCTATACCATGGTTACACAGACTTCCTGTTTATGAGAGTTACTATAAAATGACTGTCTAATAGCAGTGATTTCCTCATCAAACTTTGCGGTTGTTTTCTACATGGTAACCCAATACCCCTAAAGATAAAGTCATAAGCATCGGTGTGTAAAATTATGTTGATTGCATCTTTGTAAAACAGAATTGAAAACTTATATATGTATGTATTTACATATGTATAGTCTGCAGATTCAGGCACAGTAGACGGCGAAGTGATTTTATTGCAACTTATTACGGCCATAGGTTAACATTGACGTATTAAGGTACACTTACTTCAACAAATATTATGTACATGTCAACCGAGAAAGATCATGTGTTCGACTTCGTTCTCTCCCCACTGTAACAAGTAGTAACCATACAGGAGCCACCATCGTTGTTTTCACTACAGATATTTCAATGCGTGGGTTTGAAGATGACTTCCTATAACATTCAGTCTCGTGTCAACGAACTTCCTTGAGTTATGTTTCGAGTGTTCTTTGCAGCCACATTATTTGTCCCAGCAACTTATAAAAAAGTGATTTTGTTATGTTCGAGAAAGTATGTTAAATGTTTATCCAAGACACGGCATTGGACTTCTTATGAGGCACTTTTCTTGTATATTCAGTGGATTTAAATACCAAAATGGTGATATCTACGAAATCCATTGCTTGAGCGTTTTGCGATAAATTATAGCTTCAACACGAAACATGAAGACCGCAGTATATCACCACACTTACACTGCAAATCGTGATTGCGTAACAACGGTTATTAGTCGTTGAAGGCCAACACGACGCAAAACATTTATAAGCGTTGTAATACAAGGTTACTGATCAAATTGGTTGTTTTTATTTTGTAAAACCATTTGTCTTCACAAGTGTGCAATAGCTTGACATGGGGTTATTTGACAAAAACTGCGCAATTACGATTTGCAGTGTGTCTTAATAAGCAACCATAAAATTTTGATGAGGAAATAACTGCTATTGGACGGTCATTTCCTCGAGAACTCTCATAAACAGGAAGTCTGCGCAACCATTGTACAGGCAACTTTTTGGCAACACCAGTTTCTGTCAGCTTCACTAAATAGACATGAGTTCGCTTTTTATCGCAATATTTCTTGTTATTGTCTTGAAGTCAGTTTTCCAGGGTATGGTTTGCAGATAATCTTAAGTAATGGTTACGTAAGAATGACACTGTGACGAAAATACTGTCAACCAATCGAACTATTAAATGGACTGTACTTTAAAGCAGTGTTTTCCCCATATTTTTCGGTTCAAGGCCGTGTGTCAGCTTGGCGACACCTCTATTGTTATCAAATCGAGATATCATAGTTATTTTTCACTAAAACCTTAATGAAGTCGTTGGGAAATTCCACCACAGAAAGAAATTGTTTGTACAGCGCCCTGTCTTATCGATACAAAAATATAATTACAATAAACGGCTAAATCCAAAAGGTTGGTTTCGAAATAAGTGGTTTAGAGATAACTCTTCTTGGACACTTATTTTGGTGAGCTAGTTTCAACTTTGATGGAATACACTAACCAGCAGTTATACAATATTGTAGCATAATTTATGTTACATGTCAATGGTTGCATTTATGGACTTAGGTTGCATGGCCAGTTTGTCATTGCTCGGAGTTTCTCTCTCAACTGGGTTACGGGTAACGGTATTTTACGTAGTTTTGGCAAGCGTGTTTCATTTCAGAATGTAGCGATGGCAACAGCTATTCATTCCATGTGATTTGTGTCTTTGTTGTCGTTTGTGTGATATGGTTTAACAGCTGTTTGGCTCAAGTGATTTGGTGGCTTAGAGACTTTAAGTTTTCCCATGTGACTGCCCTTTATCGTCTTTCAGTAACCGACCTTTCTTTAATGTCCGCTGACCTCACTTTTCTTTCATCGTCTTTCTTTTCACAACGCTTCGTTCGCTTTGTTTCTCTCCAATGTAAATAATGTAACTTTCCGTGTGCGTCGAGTTTTCGATTAAAGTCAGGTTAGGAAAAAATAACAATTAGAACTCCCGTGCGATCTTATGTCAAATGCGTTAATAAAATAGGATTTCCCATTGATCATAAATAATATTGTTAAGACCCAGATTGAGGCATAATTTTGGTATATAGGTCGCAACAAATATATAATATCACCAAGAGGTTAAACACTAAACTTCCAAATCATCAGTGTTATAATTTTTTGAGGTATTGTTTTGTTTTTCGTCAGGTCGACAAAATACTGGAAAAAGTATCTTCGATATTGGCACAACCGCAAATACAATAAATGTCACAGTAGCCTTTGAAAAATGCTTCAGTTCAATTCCTAAACATGTGGAAGCGAGAGCGTCTACAACCATTCTGTCTTCACTTCAGCTTGGCATACACATCTAACAAGTCAATCAACTATCTTTCGATACAACCATAGAACGTGTGAATAGTTCTGTTGGATGGAATCAAACTTCCATTACTGTCAAATGGAAGAATTACATAAACAGCAGTAAGTCAATGAATAGGAATAAATGTTTAGTCCAATGTTTCATAAAACTTTCGAAACAGCTTGGTAAGGAAATGGTGTCTTTGTTGAAAAATTAGTGTCTTTCTTGATTTTCTCTGGTTCATATACAGTTATTTTTCGTTGTTCAACTGCCTAAGAAAAGCTTTGTAAAGTTAAAATTTAAAAACTAGGCTTTTCAAATTAAGCACCTGTTGATATTGGCCACATTGCAAGGTAATACATTATCATTATTTAAATTTTATCCGATTTTAGAAAGAATGAAAGCATTATCAACTTCGTTACATTTACCTTGGAGAGAATATTACTTGGAACAGCGCAAGAACAAGCTGCCAAGCTGGGGAAACACAACTGGTCCTTGTCCACCTTTTACTGCAATGTACAACCCTTGTTACGGGACACGTGTTTTGCTGCAAACATATCGCTTAATGCAAATGTAAAAAGTGTTCATATAACCGCCTGTCATCTATTATTTTTTATCTATGTTTTTTATCGCGAATGAAAATCAGATTCATGTCCAAGCATTTCACAAACAACTGCGCTTATCAAAAATCTTCGTCATCCATAAAATCCACGCTAATGTGTGCAGAGTATTCCTGGTAATGCCTAGAAATCTTTGAAGAGCGTTCATATGTTATAGGGATATGCTGAAACGTACTTGAATATATGGAAAACGAATCAAAAACTGCGAATTATGCATTGAATTACATTAACATTCCTAGAGCTCCAAAAGGAGTAAAAGACGATCACATCAGTATAAGATCTTTATTAAAGAAATATTACTTTCGCCTATTGGCATCTTCAGTTTCTGTCTGAAAACAGAATAGCAATAAAAAATTAAATTAAATAATTAAAAAACACTTTCGGGACTGCCACGACAAAAAAAAACAAAGCGATTAGAACGATAAAAACTGTTTTCTGCGACAAGCCGCTGTGGTAGCAAGAGAAGCGAAGAGAGACTTCACTAAAACTGTAAGTAGCCAAACGCAAACGAAGGTGGGGGGGAGCAAGGGCAGTGACGTAGAACTGCGATAAGGCGATAACGCACACAGAATACAGAAACAGTGACGGAAAAGCGGAGAAAAAGGATGGGAGAGCGCAAAGATGGTCATTTTATGCGGGGCAAATTAATAGCCTGAATGGTTATTGATGCCCTGCGGTCGTTTAGCTCTTTGTCATCACAAATATCTAAAAGAACCATGGGAGGTTCTTCGACGAAAATTACCGTAAAACAATGTGCAATGTCTGGTTTGTTTTTAAATAAGATGGGGTGTTTATTTCGATAGTGTCTTGCCGGACGCCATCTTGGCATCTTTGAAACAACCTGCTCGGCATGTGGAACGATGTGAATTCCACCTCGTGCTAAAACGTTTTTTTGTTTGGCCAACATATTGTTCTTTGCATGTTGTGCAGGTAGCCACGTAGATACCATAACTCCTGCAAGTAAGTTTTTGTCGTAAAGGGATGGTGTGCTGGAAAGGGGTGGTGATACCAGTGGCAGAGTAAACAATTGTCTTGAAATTCTTTCGGTTGCACCTTTTCCGCAAGGCCGAGAATACCCATCAGTCTGTGTGTTTCCAAGTGCAAGGGCACTGTGGTTTGTCAAAATGGCGCCAAGTGATTTTGGGAAGCTGCAGGTTTAAGAGCTCTTTCCTTTGTGGAGAGTTGTAATATGTTTGGAAATGCAGTGGCCCATACTACCCTTTTGTGGGACTTCTGTATCGTGTTGCGGAGCCAAACCGTTGTTTCCAGTTGGCCGCTGTTACTACGACATCTGATGTCATCTTCTTGGGGAAATGAGATCGTAGACATTTCTGCTTCAACCGTTCAGGGCTGTGCATGAAGTCCCTGTCTACCTCGTTTAGGCGGCGCATACGTACTGCTTCTGCGAAAACAATTGATTTAAACACACAAGGGGGTTAGTGCGATAACCCGTTTAAGAACCGTCTTCCCAAGGCCGTCGGTTTCACAAAGTCTTTTGTGACGAAACCTTTTTCAGTGTCAACCGAAGTCACATGGAGGACGTCTAGGAATTCCAGGACTCCTCCAGATTGGGCTGTGCACGCTTGTCGAAACGTGAGCAACAGGTTGAATCTGGCAAATGTCTTTTTGAGTTTCCCCTGCACTACTTTGGCATCACCTGGACTTGTAGAGACCAAGATTATGTCGTCAATAAATCTTTTTATCAGTATTGCGTGTTTATGAATGGTATAGCGCATAGTTGAATGATATAATGCAAAGCAATGTTTGCCACAGATACCGAGTGATTATCAATGGTAATTATAGCTGATGTTTGGGTATACAAGCAATTGTCGAATTGGGTAACAACATTTTCCAGACAGTACATTGTAAGATGGACAAGTAGGCCCCGGCCTGCGGCACTGTACCTGGTATGTGCTTGCAGTGCATGTTCCACTGCCTTTTTCTGTTAAACCTCGGTCAAGGCTCGGGTAAAGGGCCTGTACATCTGCAGCCACGATTACCAGATTTTTTGGGAGGCCACGTAATAAGTACTCCGATTTACACTTTTCGAGTGCTAGTAAGTGTTTGCTGTCTTTGCAGAGTTCGTCCACTGTGCTTTGACAGAAAAGCACGCTAACAGGTTTTAAAAGGTGCTCTAGAAGTGCTGTGATGCGTGACAGCGTAGTATTACCCGGAGCATGTACGAGTCGCGACGGTATATCCAGACACTTCGCCAGTTGCATTTATTCAGGTGCGAGTTTGTGTGTTTTGAATAAGGGATAGGCAAAGGCAGGTCGACTGTCAGTAAAAAACTTCGATGACGGGCCTGAGACATGGTGATAATCGTTGCCGGTGGACTTTAGTCCCGCTGTGTGGTATAACATGTCGTTGTCTATGACGCAGGCCCTGTGGAGATTTTTCAAAACAACTTCGCTCCTTGCGCATTATGGTATAGTAGTCAGAATGATCTAAAACCATAATTTTACCATCCTTGTCAGTCTCGCATAAGAAACATGCACTGCAAGCACATACCAGGTACAGTGCCGCAGGCCGGGGCCTACTTGTCCATCTTACAATGTACTGTCTGGAAAATGTTGTTACCCAATTCGACAAATGCTTGTATACCCAAACAACAGGTAAAAGGGTAGTATTGGCCACTGCATTTCCAAACATATTACAACTCTCCACAAAGGGAGATATAACTCTCCACAAAGGAAAGAGCTCTTAAACCTGCAGCTTCCGTCACTTTTAAGCGACCAAAAACACTTGGCGCCATTTTGACAAACCACAGTGCCCTTGCACTTGGAAACACACAGACTGATGGGTATTCTCGGCCTTGCGGAAAAGGTTCAATATGCGGCGCCCGAAAGAATTTCAAGACAATGGTTTACTCTGCCACTGGTATCACCACCCCTTTCCAGCACACCATCCCTTTACGACAAAAACTTACTTGCAGGAGTCATGGTATCTACGTGGCTACCTGCACAACATGCAAAGAACAATATGTTGGCCAAACAAAAAAACGTTTAAGCACGAGGTGGAATTCATACCATTCCACATGCCGAGCAGGTTGTTTTAAAGGTGCCAAAGGGGCAAGATGGCGTTGGCAAAACACTATCGAAATAAACACCCCATCTTTTTGAAAAACAAACCAGACATTGCACATTGTTTTACGGTAATTTTCGTCCAACAACCTCCCATGGTTCTTTTACATATTTGTGAAGACAAATGGCTAAACGATCTCAGGGCGTCAATAAACATTCAGGCTATGATTTTGCCCCGCATAAAATGACCATCTTTGCGCTCTCCTATCCTATTTGTCCTCTTTTCCGTCACTGTTTCTGTATTCTGTGTGCGTTATCGCCTTATCGCAGTTCTACGTCACTTCCCTCGTATTTTACTCCTTTTGGAGCTCTAGAAATGTTATATTGATTTGCAAAGACAGATCTGTCGGTTACAGACCTGCAAAGGCTGAATCCTGCAGTCAAATTTCTGACGTTTTTTTTTCTATTGAATTACATTAAGTGTAGTTTTGATTAGCAAGATGTTTTGTTAATTTTCTAACTAGATCTAAATTATTACGCTCTAAGGTTGGTTCGTAAACGTGTTGCAGTTGCAGTAATTCCCCTGAATGGATTTCGTTGATACAACCTGTGTCTACCCATGGTTTTAGTAACCTGCTGGCCATATGAAAACGAATCCTCGAAGTGGTGACTGTGCATTCACTGTCACCTCAGTTTGGCACCATAATATCATAGGTCTTGCAGAGACAAACCATGTTGCAGAGACAAACAATGGTAGAATCCACTATGGGCAACAGGTCATTCAAACCATTGGCAGTAACAATTTTGTATTTAAATTTGTAAACCATCTGTGGTTAATCTTTTCTCAGTCCAAGTAATAATTCCAACAACTACTTCCAGTTTACGTACCTTGACAGATGGTGGTCAAATGGACAAGAAGCAAAATCCCAACCACAGCCAAACGCATTGCTATCTTGTTAATCGTCAGTGATGGGTGACATAATGCCGTTGTCGATTGTTTGTGCAATTTCCTCACGGCAAAACGGACTTCCGCTCGTTTGTAACGCATAATCCCATGTTGACACATGCGCAACCCATGCTCTATACTATAGGATAAATTGTTGATAAGTTACAAAATAACAGAAAAGAATTTCTAAGTGTTTCCCTCAAAGTAATTTCCAACAGTCCTGTTTACGTATCTTTCAACTAACATGAGACATTTGATTGTGAAATTGAACGTAATTAGCGATTTGTCCAAGAGAAAATTCATTCTGTTTCGACCCTTGTAGCTTGTGAATTTCCATGGAACTATTAGATACCATAGCGTTGCTTGTTCCTGGAAGTTTGTACCAAACTGTATTGAGATGAATACACAGTGATCACAACTTGGAGTGGTTTTCATCTGACCATCATTTCAACCAACCGCATCCGTTGTTATACAAATATTGCAATTTAAAGTGTTATGTTAAAAATAAGCCAAAAACTTGTTCTTCGGTCAAACAAAACACAATATAAGACGCAATCATGTGATTTTTGCAAAATAATTGTCATTTGTCGTTTTTGTAATCAGTAAAACAAATAAAAAATTTTTTGCAATATCGCCACACCAGAGGGTCGGTTTCAGATAACCAATGGCAGTTTTTACCGGCCCCTCGTCACTATCCAATCTGTTTCATTTATAATTTTTAACTCTGCCTCCTGGTTTATAGTTAAGCGGCAACGTTACACGATGACAAATATGCAATGTACTCCGTAATACTGTTTGGACTGAGTGGGCGGTCTCAAATTCGACTCGTCGTTCCCGTAGATTGGCATACTGATTGAATGTGACCTTTTTATGTCAAATTGTATTTCGCTTAGGATAGTATTTTCTTTGGTGCTTCACGATGCAAACAAACAGGTTTAAAGTAGAAGTTTGTTCTGCCATCCTGGGATGAACAGTATTACAATATTGTGGAAGTCCGCTATGCTGTGATTAATTTACACCCACAATCGACAGCACCAATGCATTACCAGTCACTGGCGGTTTACAAGATAGCAATGTCTTTGGCTGTTATCGGTATTTGGGTTCTTGGTCTTTTTGTCGTCGTTTACCAAGGTACGTGAATAAGTAATTGTTCTTAAAAATTATAAAAAGTGTAGTTAGATTGAGGTAATGTAGGCAGAGACCATTGGAATACAAATAATGGTCACTAACAAGCAATTACTTTTGAAAGTTAGGAATAATTACCGCCTTTAATCAAATAAATCCATGGACCTATGCCAAAACGTTAAAGTAGTACATGTTTTTGTCTATTATCTACAGGTCGAACTCTTACGAGAAAAACCAGATTCGATGTTGGTACAACTGCCGATAGCATAAACGTCACTGTGCCATATCAAAGATGTGCAGTTAAAGTCGCAAAGCACGTGGATGCGAGAGCAAGACCAAATAAACAGTCTTCACTAAAGTTTAATATTTTCGTCTTCGAAATTTAACAATAACAGGGACGAATAGCAATTCAGGATGGAAGCAAAAGCCTATTACTGTTTCTTGGAAGCGTTACAACAATAGATGTAAGTTTGTGTTGGTGGTTTAAAGTACACCCATAAGCTTAATAGAGTATTTGCATTACACCGTGTTCCATGAAACCAATATACGGTGACAAAATTAAACAGGAATTGGATTGTTTTAGACCAGAAGATCTTAACTGGCGGGAACTTTCCCACCAGTGTGAAATTATGGTGTGGTCGGCACCGAAATATACAAAAGTAGCTGAAAGAGAAATATTTTATTCAGTATCACTGTGTTTCGTACCCTAATTTGCCAATTGATCACGCAATGCGGCCTAAAAAGTTAAAAAAGTATACCAGATACAGCGAAAATGCAATAATTAAATTCCCAGTTAAAAGATTTTAATACTAGTTGGAAAAAGTATTTGAGATAAAAGGTTAGGAATCGCTTCTTTAGACAAAGTCTAATTTACAAAAGGCTTTAAGTAGTCCTTTAGTGGAATGTATTTTGGTGGAGCAATTAACTGTATTTTTTTTTTCATGGATACATTTTGTTTCAAAATAAATCTTTAAATGTTCTTAGTTTTGCAGAAGATCCAAACATACGGATCATACAAACTACAATATTACCACCTTGGCTATAACTTGACTTGGGATAGCGCCAGAGCTGTTTGCAAGTTGAAAAAAAATGGGAACTTTGCAACAGCACACAAATTTGCCAAAACAAGAAAGTTCTTGTAACTGAAACCACTTTTGGCGACAATTGGACACCTGTAAAGTATGTCGTTTCCAATAAATGATAGCAAACTTGCTAGATGTTAGCAATATTGAAATCAATTTTGCGAAATCCTTCGAAACCTCTTAAGAATACAAGAAAGTTTTTTGGTTCCGTATGCTGCACATAACCTCGTATAATGGGAGGGGGGTATTTTAAAAATTTATAGTAATATATCATAATATACTATCAGTAACATAGTGGCACAACTTCTAAAAACTTTGTTTTAAAGGTAAGTGATATTAGTTCTAATGAGGTAGGATATTTTAAATTTGTCGATATCCTATTTGTTGCAACATGTCCAACACATACATTGGTTTGCATGTTAATTAAATTACAGCAATTAATTTGAACTGTTATCTGAACTGTTTTCAGAGATCTAGCGGGCGACTGGATGTCAATTGGTGATGACAATGTAATCAAATCTACTAGACTTTGTGAGCGTTACTCTGTGTTGTATAACAAGCTACCAAGCTGGGGAAACACAACTGGTCCTTGTCCACCTTTTACTGCAATGTACAACCCTTGTTACATTAAAGGACACGTCTTTTGCTGTAAACCTAAAGCTTAAATAAAATTGTAAAAAGTGTGCATATAACCGTCTGTCATCTATTATTTTATATCAATGTTTTTGTCGGGAATGAAAATTAGTTTCATATCCTGCATTTCACAAACAACTGCGCTTATCAGAAATCTTCATCATCCATAAAATCCATGTTAATGTCCTCCGAGCATTCCTGGTAATGTCTAGAATTCGGTTAAGTGCGTTAATATATTATAGGGATATGCTGGAACGTATTTGAATACGGAAAACGATTTAAAAACGGCGAATTACACATTGAATTACATTAAGTTTTTTTAACTCGAATGTAAACTATGTTGCTTGGAATCGTACACGGTGTTAGGATTTCCTGCAGAACTATCACAGTCTTCTGGCATCCGGCTCGACGACAGACCTTTTCCTCATTGTAACTAGTCAAAAACCGTTAACACATTTTATGTTATTCACTTTGCCACCCAACTAGACCAGACAATTACTAACTAACTGCGTTTGCGTTTGCCTGTCGGTTTCTTGCATTTACGCTTCTTCGTCGGTTCGCCAGGTGGCAACGTCAAGTTCCGACTCGCAGTGGCCAATAACCGGCGACCCGCCTGTCGCAATCTCTTTATAGCCGCCTTTCGTGAGCATGTCCGGCGTGACTTTACTTGCGAAACCGATTCCAGAAACTGCTTTCCCACTTGTCGTGCGCCCGATTTTAGCACCGGTAACACGGTGCGGCCTAAACTGGCGAACAGGTTACCGAGCCCATGTCCGCGCATCGAGAGCGAGCCAGCGAAATGCGGTAAGCCGCGGCCGGCATGGCAGTGATAATAGTTCTCGTAATCCCTGAAGTCGGCCTCGACGTTGTACGGTATGTGATGAGTCATGTTCAAAGGCGAAGCGGCTTCTTACGAAATGTAACGTCACAATTACGTTACCACCCTCAAATGATATGAGTTTGCCGAACCCGTCATATAAAGCCGTTTGGATGGTGCCGAAATGTCAAATGCGAACCGTGTGAAACGCACGCGGTGTATTTTGCTAATTCTGTCGCCCACAAATTTGCCAAAACAAGAAAGTCCTTGTAATTGAAACCATTTTTGGAAACAATTGGACACCTGTAAGAAATGTGGTACCTTGTGTAAAATATTTGCAAGTTTATCATGCAGTCAGAGTGATCACACTAATCTAATAATATATCATTATCTCGGGTGTGAAATTATAAGTGAATTATTAAATTTGCCCACACACTATAGTTATAGTGCTCAATTAAATTTTAACCACAAAAATCTATTACAAAAAAGTTCCGGATATTTTATTGTGTTTTTACATGTGCTTTGTTTTGTAGAGAATAAGATGTTTATTGGTTGTTTGCGTGTTTTGCTGCGACTGCGTTTCCAAACTCCGCTTCACTAAACAAACCAAACTTGGGTTAGTTTGTTTATTCAGTTGACACCAAAGATAGAAACGAAATATCGTGCAGAATACAGACGATGATTCTACGCAAAGTCGATCCAAATGTAGATTGATTCTCCCCACAAAAACCACAGAATATATACAAGAATCTACATATAGCAAGTATGCAATCGCAGGGGCCACGATGCTATCACAATCAATTGTCAAATTTACTTATCTCGGACAGTACGGAGGTGTTTACTATACGGATGCACTGAAAGTTCGGTTTGCCGAATTTAAACCGTAGTTTCGGCCGAATATATAAATAAGCTGTTTCGGTGCATTACTAGTGTTTACCTGGGCAGTGCCGAACTGCAAGTCATTCATTACATCATTTTCGTCACATAAGTGTGAAGTACAAATTACATCACAGCACGTTACAGTACTTGAATTTTTTTTCCGATTTACCTGCACAACACTTTTTAAAGACCAAGTGGGCGATTGGATGTCCATTGGTGATGACAACATAGTGAACTCAACAAGACTTTGTGTGCGTTACTCTGTGTTGTACAACAAGCTGCCAAGCTGGGGAAACACAACTGGTCCTTGTCCACCTTTTACATCACTCTACAACCCTTGCTATGTTATAGGACATGTGTTTTGTTGTAGACCTGCTCAGTAAATTTAATTGCACAATCTGTAAATTCAATTTGTACATATTCATGTTTTGCAAAATGATATATTGCTTTTTTCCCTATGATTTAATCATTCCCTTTGGACTGAATTGCAAATAAAAATATTTACACCTGTTTTTTAAAGATTTTGAAAGTGAAATTTATAAGGCCTCTGTATTTTATAATAAACAATAAGTATATCTTTGTCTGACTATGTTACAAAACGTTTACCGAATAAAAAAATGCAAAACAACTGTTCTACCATGAAAATATATTTTACTTTTAAGCCAAACAGGGTAAACTTCTGCGCCATGCAAAAACTTTGTAAGTCCAGAAATCAAACTGCTCATTTTTACACGATATTGACACAATTTACCAATGAGGTGGCACAGTGCAGCGTACCAATAGGATTCCCAGTCGCTGCTTCGCTGAAGCTAAGTCTGCTTGCGTGTTCTTGCTGAAGACTACTTGATTTGAAACTCCGTGGCAGACTTGTTTATTAATTGAAAGACACGATTGCAATACCAGGTGCCTTAAGTTTAATTTGTGTCAAGCCCATTTAACAAGAGTTTAACACGTGACTGAACTGCAGCGAATTAACTAACGAAAGAACGTGTAAACGTTACAGCGCGATGGCGATAAAACCGACAGGGCCGAGAGAGTACGAGCGAGAGTAGACTAGACTAGACTAGACTAGACTGTCGAAGGATTACGAAATGGCGTTTTATAACGTGTCAAAAAATGTGTTGTCCAGCAGGATGCCAGAAAGCTTGTGGGAGCTCCTGCAGGAAAACTTAACACCGTCTGCAGCCTTCGGTCCGTATGTGTTTCAAATGTGTAAAAAATAAGTTAGGGAAACATGCGTGTTGTTACAACAAACACATAGATATCTAAAAAAAGAATTTAAGTAATCCAACCCATAGTGTTTGCCATCTATTTTTCATGCGTAAATCCGACAGAAAGCTGCTCGATTCCAAGCAACAGATTACATTCGAGTTAAACACCAGCATATACAAATAATATATATGCATGTACTTAACCGAATTCAGCGCATATTACCCTTAATTTTAGGGATGATGAAGATTTTTGACAAGCGCAGTTGTTTGTGAAATGCTTGCATATGAAACTGAATTTCATTCGCGTTAAAAACATTGATACAAAATAATATATGACAGACGGTTATATGCACACTATTAACATTTACATTAAGCTATATGTTTGCAGCAAAACACGTGTCCCGTAACAAGGGTTGCACATTGCAGTAAAAGGTGGACAAGGACCAGTTGTATTTCCCCAGCTTGGCAGCTTGTTATACAACACAGAGAAACGCTCGCAAAGTCTTGTTGAGTTTACTATGTTGTAATCACCAATTGACATCCAATCTTTTTATCTGCAAGTAGTTGTAAAAGTGAAACCACGCGCTTTATGGGGGTCCAAATAATTCCTCAGGTGACACCGATTGAAAAAATTTTTTGGATTTTGCAAATTTTGGTTCTATTGGAAAGATCTCTTTAAATGGTTATTTAAACAAATGTTGACTTTAACATAATTTGATTTGAAATGTGATAAAATTGATGAAATTGATAAAAATAACCAATAACTATATATGTACTGGAAAAAAACAGCAAAGGAATATAATCGACTTAGGTGTGGTTAGCGGGATTAGGTCATATTAATTTTTTATCGCAAACCCTGTTTCCTTACCAAGCTATATAGACAAATAATTTTGAAGCATTACACTAAACATTTATTCCTATTCATAGACTTACTGCTGTTTATATAATTCTTCTATTTGACAGTAATATAAGTAATAGAATTCCACCCAACAGAACTATTCACACGTTCTATTGTGGTATCGAAAGACGGTTGATTAACTTGGTAGATGTGTATGCCGAACTGTAGTGAAGACTGTAAGGTTGTCGACGCTCTCGCTTCCACATGTTTAGGAAAAGCATTTTTCAAAGGCCACTGTGACATTTATTTTATTTGCAATTGTGCCAATATCGAAGGTAATTTGTCCATAATTATATCGACCTGTCGAAAAACAACGCGATGTCTTGCAAAATTGTAAAACAAATGAATTTGATTTGGTGTTGAACCTCTTTGTGGTTTTGTATATCATATAAAACGAATTCTATGAAATAAAAGCAACCAGTATTATCAACAGCCTTGTATTATAACACGTAAAGTAGATGATTTACGTCGTGTTGCCTTCAACGCTTAATAACCTTTTTTTTTTCAATGTATATCGTGCGCTTCATAGCATTTCAGTGCCCCACACTGCTTAAACCATGAGTTATAAACTGTGCGCCGTGTAACGTTTTCACCAATAAATTGCAATAATATTGTGTAAAATTGTAAATCGAAACGCATTATGTTAGCAATAAAAAACTATTTTGCTTTTTGGTATTACTTCATAACTTTAATTAAAAATAAAGAACGTTCGGATCTGAGCGCTTTGGATAAGATGAGGAATACGTGCTGGGAGAGTGCTCAACGAACATTCTGCCCGATTGCATCCGTTCTTGTGATCCCAAAATCGCTATAAATCATGGAAGAAAATACCGACAGTTGTTATTTTTTTTATTATATTTTTTTATCGTAATAACTTTAATAAAACAAGAATGATAATCATCATCACAGAACTTTACCTTCCAGCGGCTAAAAGCGTTGCATTTTTGTGTGTGAGACTTTGGTGCGTTTGGCTTGCAGATACTTAACTCAGACATGTTCATCAATAAATCTTGCGAAATAATGTTTGAGTCGTAAAAGCAAGGCAATAAAATCGTAAGTTGTAAAAAGCAATTCATTGAGCATAAAAAGAAAGGTGACGCATTTACAAGCCAGCTCGTGACACAAACATGTTGTGCTATGGCGTGTCTGAACTTTGGCTTCAAAACGTGTCTGAACGTTTCGTGTTTGCTTGCCCACAGATTTGAATACAAAAGGGCATGTTTGGGTTAAATGTTACTGCCACTGCTGTGGAATGCTTGCCTTAAATCGGATATTATGTTTATTTTGGGAAAGTGAAAGTTAATCTGGATTGTTTGAGTGGCCTTTAAACATTAAAAAAAAGGAAGTTGCAACTTGTGAAAAAAATGTTTCCAATACTTCCTCGTTTCCATGGGGAATTGATTCTCTTTTTTAGTTGCCTTTTTATCACACCGCGAAAGAAACCACAAATGGTTAACATTCCTGCTACGATTTGGTAAAATAGTAAAAGATAAAAACAAGCAGAAAAAGGTAAAACAACTTGCTAGGAAAATAGAAATGACACTCTTTTGCAACTCACCAAAAGCGTTTTTCATTGTTAATTGTAGCGTTCTGTTTGAGCTGCAGGTTTGTGTAGCTGTTTGCGACAAACTCAATGGTGTCTGAAAATGTTACAAAACAAATTCTCGTGTTAGTTTCTTTTTTACTGAACAGTTGCAAAGTGCATACTATCACCTGTAGGTTTATCTTTAATATGCCTGTTATTGAGTTGGACCACCTCCAATAGTTCGTCTTTAAAAGCAAAATGCAGGCAGTTGAAGGACTTAGAAAGTGGGCTTGGCATGAATTTATATTTCCCTTTCACAGTTTATGTGCTAAATTGTTCGTTCTTCTGCTGAAAATACAACATATAAAATATATAACACAAACAACTTGTGTTCTCCGTATAACCACATCTAATGTAAACTTCATAAGGGTATAAAGAATGGATTAATAAACAAAATATCGCCGATATACTTTGGTGAAATTGACCCTTGAAACCGCTTATAGCAGTCACATATGAAAGTGTCCAATCAAATCAGGGCATCATTCTTTTGTTTAATTTAAATTTACTCACCATGCCTCAATATGATTGTGTAGATTGTCATTTGTTAAAAATGAATTAGAAAGTTTTTCTCGCTGAGATAGCAAGCGGGTAGAAACGGAGAACAATGAGCTTTTACGGACAATGGGTTTTAAATTATTACGAGCTGGAAAACAAAACGTTTTGTTCCGCGAAACGCGTCAACCGTGCTCGAAGGTTTGACGAGGAGTTTTTACGACAGGGGTACGAAATAACCTAGGCAACTTGTTAACGCATGGTCCCTGATTTAAAGCGAACGGTACAAGAGTCGCGCACCAACATATTGTGTAAATAAAGTAATCTAATGGGGACATTCAGGCAACAAACAATAAACTGCCAAACGAACTCAGCGCTTTCATGTGTTGCATTGTAGTGGTTTTATCCTATGCCAACACTTTACATATTGCATACTACAAGAAACCCGAAACTTGATTTATTTTAGCTTTTTTTAAAAATGCTAATGCAATTTTTGCAACAACCAACGCGTAAATTGTATACTGAAAAGCAGGTATTTATTGAGATTACGGATACCAGAAATTTCAGACAGGTGGAACCCTTTTCATTTTCCTAAATACAGATAGAATTTTTTAACACAAAAGTTTCGCCAATAGCATATATAAGAAACACCTTAACATTCGTGTAAACTTTGCACGCTTAAAATCTTAGGTTGATCATGGAAGCAGTTGCAAGTTCATCATTTTCTAAAAAGTTTGAAGAACTGGAAGGTAAATAAAAACAAACTGAGATTGATCAACTTTATGTGACAAGCATGTGACGATTGAATTCCCACCAAATTATCACCTTTACTAGATATAAATTAAAAAAATATTTGTCAAATGCAGTTGCAAATTTGGTTTATTTTAATAGCGTTTCTTTTTTGGCCATCTTGGCGTCTAAACGTTGTGCGTTGTCCAACTCCCAAAACTGCATTTCATTAATCCCGTAACAAAAGAAGTAAAAGAAAACGAGTCGCTTGGTGGTTCACAGTCCTATATATCTTAAACTCGAATGTGCTTCAAAGACGAACTCTACAAAGAACATTGTGTAAATTTTCAGGTTGTCATGAGTTTCCGACCACATCACGTGACAGCTCATGTGACAGACCAACACTACGCAGCACACAAAAAAACGGAAGACATCAAAACAAACCGGTAAGAGTTCGACCAACAAGGTCTTCTATGGTACCAGGTTGATAGCATCATTGTGTGTGCTAAAACGTATACTGAGTTATTTTACATTTGTTTTTTTTTTGTTGCTTTTAGATAAATGCAATGATGAACCTCAACCTGTTGAGAAGTGTAGAAAGATGCCAAAGAAGGTAAACCATCCTCGTATCACTACAGTAAGTTAAACAAGGTGGCGCTGAGCCTTGTTGTTAGGCAAAAACAAATAACATACAGTTATTCCGATTTATTTCTTTTGCACAGAAAGATAGAAGTTTCGTCTCGACGAATAGCTTAAATTCAACAATTTTAACACGCGGGAGAAGGTTCGAAACAAACTTTCAAACATAATTCCTATATTTCACTTTGTTGTGAAATTTTCTTCATTTGTTAATAACATGAAAGTTTCGCCAAGAGCATATATAAGAAACACCTTAACATTCGTGTAAACTTTGCACACTTAAAATATTAGGTCGATTATGGCAGCAGTTGCAAGTTCATCATTTTCAAAAAAGTTTGAAGAACTGGAAGGTAAATAAAAACAAACTGAGATTGAGCAACTTTATGTGACAAGTATGTGACGATTGAATTCTCACCAAATTATCACCTTCACTTGAAATAAATTTAAAAAAACGTCAAATGAAGTTGTTAATTTTGTTTATTTTAAAGTTATTCAAAGCTGTTCCCTGCCTCAAGCAACATAAAAATGTATAGAGTTACTGTTGTAACCATTTTGTAAACAAGCATACGATGCTAACGCTAGTCGTCACATAATTCTGTTAGGGAGTTGGACTACACACAATGTTTGGGACGCCAAGATGGCCAGAAAATATCGTTATTAATTTGAAAAAAAATTCGATGCAGGTTTGTCAAATGAAGTTGCAAATTTCGTTTATTTTAATAGCGTTTCTTTTGTGGTCATCTTGGCGTGCCAAGCATTGTGCGTAGTCCAACTCCCTAAACTGTTTCATCAATCTCGTAACAAAAGACGTAAAAGAAAACGCGTCGCTTGGTGGTTCACAGTCCTATATATCTTAAAACCGAATGTGCTTCACAGACGAACTCTACAACTAACATTGTGTAAATTTTCAGGTTGTCATGAGTTTCCGACCACATCACGTGACAGCTCATGTGACAGACCAACACTACGCAGCACACAAAAAAAAAACGGAAGACACTAAAACAAACCGGTAAGAGTTCGACCTATAAGGTCTTCTTTGGTACCAGGTTGATAGCATCATTGTGTGTGCTAAAACGTATACTGAGTTATTTTACATTGGTGTCTTTTTTTGCTTTTAGATAAATGCAATGATGAACCTCAACCTGTTGTAGAAAGATGCCAAAGAAGGTAAACCATCCTCGTAATACTAAAGCAAAGTTAAACAAGGTGTCGCTGGGCCTGATTGTCAGGCAAAAACAAATAACATACAGTTTATCCAGATTTATTTCTTTTGCACAGAAGAATAGAAGTTTCGCCTCGATGAATAGTTTAAATTCAGCAACTGTGACACGAGTGAAACAATTTGGAGCAAACTTTCAAACAGAATGTGTTGTTGTTCGAAATAAACAACATCCTGAAAATAAAGATTGGCGCGACAAAGGTTGTTTGACGTCAATTGACGATCGAGGGAAATTCTCCTCCAGCTGGATATCAGTAAGTTCTAAAATTTTTGAGAAGGGGCTTCAAATAATCAAAACAACAGCAGTATTTTTTATCAGGTACAAGTATAAATATAAAATAATGCTTTTGCATTGTCAATGTGATACCAATCAAAAGAAATAAATGTGTTTTAGGTGGAAGCCGTTGAATCTCATTACATGATCACGAATTATACCTTGCTTAAACTTTCAAAACAACAATTGGTTGACGACCTACCTGGAGGTGATGGACGAGGTGACATAGGATTGGCTTTTCAATATATTCAAGATAAGGGATTGTGCACAGAGCAAGAATATTCGTTCGTTGGGAAGGTATCGTTGCAAATTATTATTATTATGTAGTTTACTTGAGCAACATGTAACAAAGTACATGTTTTTCCACGAGTTTTATGAGGCAGAGGTCAAATACTAAAGTGCAGAACATACAGAAATCCCTACTTATGAGTTTATCCTTAACACTGCAAACTTAATGTGTTTTGAAGAAAAAACGCAAATCCAAAGTTGAAATACAAGGATGGGAATCGATTCCTTATGCAAACGAGGAAGAATTGGAAACAGTTGTTTCACAAGTTGGTCCGGTCGCTGCAAGTTTTTGGTTTCTGACAAATTTAAATATCGAAACCACACAAACTACAAAGGTAACGCTATACTCGTTGTGTTTAAAACTCCATTGTAACACTACTTGGAACTCAGATATTTTCTATGACTCTGGCGAATACGACGAATCAAATGAAAACTCTCTGGCGCACGCAGTGTTAATTGTTGGATATGGAAGAGATTCTTCGAAACCAAAAGAAAAAGACAAGTACTGGTTTGTCAAAGATAGGTGAAGTTTATCACAATGCATTTTTAACAACATAACTAATTGTATCAACGATTTTAGCAGTTGCGGACACAATGCCAGAAACAATCAACATTCAGGTTACAGGAAAATTGCAAGACATCGAGGAAACAACTGCAACATTGCTGGGAATGCGATGTACCCTGTGGTAAGAGAAAAAACCGTTGTTTACTGTTTTTGAAAAACATTGTAACAATGTTTATTATTTAGGGCTGTGGACCAACTTGGGAAGCATGGAAAGAAATATACAGTAATTTTATCGTCAAAACTCGTCAGCGTCACCACAAATACCGCAACATGTCAGTATTGATTCATTGCAGAAAAATTTTACGTGGATGAAAAAGAGGAAGAAAGGCGAAAGGGAATTTGGGAGGAAAATAAGATGAAAGTTGCTGAACACAATAAGAAGTTTACCTTCAGTGTTTGTTTCACTCAGTTCAGCGACCAGGCAAGAATTACCACATTTTTAACCTTTTTATATCACTGGATATTAAAGCAAATTTTAAACTTTAAAATTGGCAAATTTCAAATATCAAATGAATCGATTTTTTTGGACCTGAAAATAGTCCTTAAATTAAACTGGTTTTTTTCGTCAGGAGTTGAGAGAGACAATCGTGTAAATAAAGATTGGCATAAAGATGGTCAACAAGCTGTACAAAGTGCTGTGCTGAAATGAAAAGATTCGCGTTTTTAATAGACGTGTCGCAAAATAATATCTCCACATTTTAAAAACAACCACATGGGGCAGACCAACAGCACTCAGCACCTAGAAAAGTTTTGAGGTTTTTTGTATACATGAGATCACATATGTCACCCCGCTGAATGGAAAAAGAATGGAATCACTTTTGGGAGGTTTTGTTTTTCACCGTGTGTATAGCCATTACAATAAAATTGATTTTGTGTTAACAGCAACCATAATTAACTATGTAAGTTCTAACAACTGGCGTTGAATGTAATAGGTATGCAGGTATGTTGGTGGGGGGGCCAATACATTTTATGTTTTGTCTATGGTTTATCGGCGTAGTTGTTTTTTTTGCGAAAACTGCACATGATTTCATTTGATTAATTTTTCCTGTGTTAATCTGCAAAGCCAAATATTTCCTGAGATTTGCAAGCTTTAGTTTCCGTAACTGGCAAACTAGTCAAATTGTTCACCCGTCGGATGCTTAAGGATAAAATAACGCGGAGGCTGCCTTTTTCTCGCGTTTGTTTTTACGCTTTATTGATCAACAATATGCGAAAAAGGCGAACGGATGGCGTTTTGTCTGGCGGCTGTAGAATAGTAAGCATACAAATCTGGCCCACTTACAGTGGATATAAACCCATTAAAATGGGTGTTACTTGGGTAGAACATGCCAAAACGTTTTAAAGTGCATTAAGGAGTTAGAAAATGCTGACTAACTAATTTGGTTTGCGAGCTGCACACTGTTTTGACTTATAAGGTCCCTTCAGTACAGCTGGTGACTGTGGCCCTGGGCTAGCTTTTGGAACAGTAGGACTGATGAGACCCATTATGTCGAAACAGTATGTACACCTGTCTGCAGCTCTCATATATTATTGTGGCTCTATTGCTCATATATGTTGGTCTTCTGTCTGTGCACCCGGTAAAATCTGGATGCAAGACGAATAATTCAAAATATTGACTCCATATAGCTTGCGCATACGATTTATTGTGACACGGGGCCTGACCGGACTGATGGTTTAGCTTTTGCTTGGACATATTGTTTCCACTTTGTTATCTCCGTAAGGACTCTCTTAGTTTGGTGTCCAACGGATGACGGTGTTTGTACAGCACAATATTTGTATTCATGTATTATGGAAACATTGGTTGTGCTGTACTAATATAAATGGAATTGGCACCTGGTTTGAGTGCCTGTGAAAAAAACAAAACTTTTGTTGTTAGGCATGTGAAACATACCAAACCCTTTGTTAGGCTTTAAAGGTTACTTTAGGGCCTATGAAGATCCTGAACGAGCTCTAATAGCATTTCTTATTTTTAGCGATATTTTATGATGCTAATTGGGAAAAAGCTCGTGACCATCCAAAAAATCAAAACTATCTACGTCATGCAGTGTTGGTTGTTGGTTATGGAAAAGATCAGAGCAAACCACCTGGTGAAGACAATACTGGATTGTCAAAGACAGGTAACCTATAGAGTTTTCTTTTTTGTTGTGGTTTTTTCTATTCCTAGCTTAAATTGCACCAATTTAAAAGTTTGGGCAAAATTACTGGAAAAGGCAAGAAATCCGGTTTCAAGAAAGTAGCCAAGGATAGAGGTAACAACTGCAACATTGCTGGGAGAGCCACCTATCCTGTAGGTGTCAGCTTGTTGGAAAAATAACAGCAACGTTGTGTTTTGTTGTTTTAATAAATTTCCTATTGTATTTATGTATGTTGAAAAACGTCACCTTAACTTCTTACAACAACAAATCACTCAACAGCTATTTTCTCATCAACTAATGTTTCCTTTAAATCTATGTCCTTCCAGTAGTGCTGAAGCCCGTGTAATAATGAGATATTTTGCAGTCAAAGGCAGTGAATTTAAACATTGCCGAAAGCGGTAATTTTTGTTACGAAGGCTTTGCGACTTGCGCAGACAATTATTCCGACCAAATTATGGTCTGAACGTGGTCCTTTATAGTTTTATCGGTACCCATGCTATTCTATTTTTATCTGTTGTCCATCGGCGTAGTTGTTTTTACGCAAAATACAAATGATTTGATTTGATTCATCTACACAGGTCAGGCTTGTTTTGCGTTAAATTCCGCAAAGCCAAATATTTACGAAGATTCGCAAGATCTGTAACTGGCAAGGCTGACAAATTTAGTTTAGTTTTTTTAACACCTTGTAGTTCTAAATTTCAAAAAGGCGAACGGCTGCGTTATGTCTGGAGGCTGTAGCATAGTAAGCATACAAACCTGGCACTTCAGGTGAATATACACACCTAATATTGGTGTTACTTTGGTGAAACAAGCCAAAACATTTTTAGGTGCTTCGAGGTGTTAGAAAATGCTAACTAACTATGTTGGTTTAAAAAAGCAAAAAGTGGTTAAAAATGATTTGGTACGAGGGTCCCAAGAAATTGGGTCGGAAATGCTTAAACGGATAGGTTTTGAAATTGTAAGTACAAGTCTGCATTACAGAAGTTTGGACTCCTTTAATCACGTTTATCACCACGACCGTGATGCTATTTCTTCAGACGAGCGTAATTGTTTCCAAACTTAAAGAACACAACAAGAGCATGGAAAATATAAATTAAAGCAGATTGCTGAGTAGATATTGGGTTCGTGATGATAAATATTCATTAAGTGAATTTCTCTCTTGAATTCAACAATCAAGAAAGAGCTGATTGGTTTGTGATGTCTTTGTAAATACTAGTGAAAACTTTGCTTGATTTCGCGTAGAAGCCGAATCCTGTTTATCCCAGTCAGGAATCCCGATCAAGTTATCCTCTTGGTGTCTGGCTCGAGCGCCTGTTTTTTTATCACGCCGGGATTCGAACCCAGGATTTCCCGGGCACGAATCCCGATCAGTCCTTCTCCCAGGCATATGGGTCGGGCGTTTGATCGATGTTGCCAATCGAGCGCCTTTTGTGAGTTTAACCACAATGCTGCTACCGGGGCGACAGCTTGTGGTAAACAACCCAGACAACATTTACCACAGAAAAACGCCAGAGCGTTCAATCCGTAAAGGTTCGTTTATTTCGGTTTGGCAGCATCAGTCTAGCGCCCGACCCATTTACCATGAAGAAAACCTGATCGAGATTCGTGGTCAGGATGTTGTGGGTTTGAATCCCGGTGTGGTCAAAAAATTAATGTGTATTAAATAAAATTTGCTTCGTTTTTGATTCAATTTGAGCGTTTTGTTTTTGTGCGGTTAGTTTGTTGGATTTCACCAGATAAATTGCTTGACAAAGGTAAAGTTAGGTACAGATTATGCCATCAATTTTGCACGACATTTATTGCAAACTAAAAGATTTAAATTTATCCAAAAGTTCTGTTGCGTAATGAATTAGACATATATGGACGTGTGTTTAAACATTACGTTAAACAGCATTTCCCCAAAAAAATAAATAAAAATATTAATTGGTGCTTCTGCAATATATATGATATCATGACAGTCAACAAACTGTTGCGCCGTCATAATTTTGTTGAATGGACGTGACGACGACCGAGTTACCAACAAGACAAAGTAATATACGGGGTTTCCTTTGTCGCCAACAAAATGCCGCCGTCTCATTCAAGCAGTCATCTGTGACTTTCAACATCCAAGTCTGACTCGAGTGTTCGCAAAAACCCTGGGCTTCACGCATCATTAATTTTTGTTCGTATCGAGATTTGAAAAAAAAACAGGTTGGACCCTGTCTGTGTTGTTGCCAACGTCTCATTTCGAGGCAATTTATCTTAATTCCTGCTAATTCGATTTGTTTTCGACTGAACATGTAAACGAACATTTTATTATCAAGGAATGGATTATAACAAATCTCGGAATAGAAAAAGTTGAGCCGATAGCGAATTTATGTCAATTATTGTGCTTTATATTTTCTTCGGAAGGTCATATCCTCAATTCCCTTATTTAATAGAAATCAAATTGAAATGAATGAAACTCGGTATAAACTTCACCTCTATGATGTTAAATGTTGCCTTGGTTGCTGTCTGATGCTGGAGGTGGTCACGCATGACTGCCTGGCAAAGACTTTAGTATTTCAAGGCAACTCTACTGCGCGTTAGATGGGGTAGGGAAAACTTAACTGAATTGCAGAGAAGTTTTTTATTTTATGATTGCGTTGTCATGTCATGAATTTCCTCTTTCCGCTATTCACCACGTTGTTATCTGCACCAGCATCATCTGCATATTAATAAATAGATTGTATACTCTATAAATATATTCTTCACATTGTCCAAACATGCTACCGGTTTGTCGCACACAAAATGGAGAGTAAATTTCTCCTTTTATCACGTAAGTTGCAGCAGGTTGCCTTCATGGGTTATCTTTGTTTGGTTCCACAATTTCGTTGAACGCAGAGTGAGAATTGAATGAGTGCGGTTACGGATGACTGCCTACGTGGAGCTAGCTCAGGGTTTTGTGAGAAAACAGCAATGACTTGAATGTTAAAAGTCGTGAATGACTGCTTGATGGAGGCCTTGGTTGTTTGCAGAAGGACTTTTGACAAATCGGTTTATTTAAAGTATGTTTTTTTATAGCATTATTTAAATGAGGTTATGTATTTCTAAATGTCGTGTGTTCAAGCAATGACCGAATTTTTGTCTCTCATGAAAGTAGAATCACAGTTATTTATCGTTGCTATGGTAATCCATATTTAGACTGGGTCCGGGACTTTCAACATTCAATGCTTCTGTCTCACAAATACCCTGTTGTTCTACGCACCGTTGGTATTTGTCGTTGGGAAACTTTATTGTACGAATCATGAGCTTGCTCTACGCAACGCTTTTAGTCAAATCTTATTTTAAAAACCTTGCTGGTTCCCTTTGAAGCAAAGTATAATCCTTTGTTTTTGTTGTTGAGCAGAAAATATATATTTGTGTATAAGCTGCAGACAGATGGCCACTGTTTCGACCTAAAAGGTCTCATCAGTGCAGCTGGTGTGACTATAAGACGACTTTGCTGACCAAACGGCCAAGCAAAGACTTCCACTTTGTGGTGACTATACAGCTTATACACAAATTCATATTATTGGCTCCACATTGCTTATCAGAAAATATATAATTTATGGTAAGGTAATGGCAAATAGTTTTTGTCGATTTGTGGATTTGTTGTGAAAAACACGCGTGTGAACACTTTGGTCCATATTTCTTTGAAAGGTGGATTTCAGCCCGGGGAAAATACGTTACCAAAAAGGTATTTGTTTTGTACTTACTTCGATAGGTTACATCTTCATGCAGTAGGTTATTGTATATTAAACTTTATGTGTTAGGTTATTATATATTAAACTTTATGTATTAGGTTATTATATATTAAACTTTATGTATTGTGTTATTACCGTTAACTGCGCTGTTAAATACTTTTCCATTTCTAGGGTAAAATGTTGGCACACATACAACTAAACACATTCCACACGCAGCTGCTTTGGTTGCTGCCTTAGTTCGGTTCCGCCATTTTGTTGTAAGTTGGGTGAGCATTTAAATGGCGTGGGTAATGGATGACCGTCTGACTATGAATTCGTTACTTTCCTGAGCGATAAAACTTCGTCTAAATGTGTTTTCTTCTAGTTGAGAACCACAACCACTATTTGAGAGCATTGCCCACATCTTGTAGTCCGCTTTCCTATACTATCACTACATTGTGGAAGGCATGTAAATGTATGAATGTCGTCGAATAGTTGAATATAATATTTACAAGTTAAGAACATGGGTTGCAAACTTTGTAAAGCATTTTCCAAGAACGCGAACAAACAAAATTGTAATTTTGGGTTATCACTTAATTGTGTCTGATCCATTCCGCTGCAATGCCTGGGGTGTCAAGCCTGTAATCCTAATGATCGCGATACGATAGCTGTGATCGCCAAGTAAGGACCTGCGCAGTGGGGCGATCCTGCCAATCATGCCATTGAAAAAAACATTAGTGCGTTGTCTGATTGCGGTGGTGGAGATCCCCTACGTATATGTGAATGTTGCCTGGCAAGTCGTGCGCTTGCGCACCAGTGTACTTGGCCACAATCAACCACTAACATATTTTTCGCAACATGGTTCGAAATTACACATATTAGAATAATCAGATGAGGTTAAAGTTATGACTTCATACCTAAAATGACGCCATGTAATGTCACTGAACGAAGGGACGCACCATCCCCGTCTCATCGAAGTAAAGAGTAGTATCGTTGCTGCTGTATCTTTTGGTTTGCTAATAATCAAAAACAAAAAGCTTTTGGCTTGTGATGTCACAGTGACACAATTTTGTATGATGTCAAAGCTTGCCCTGACCTTCATGGTAACGTAATTTGGGGGTCCTCCTATGTTTAAAACCATTCGATATCTACAATATAAGGCACTTTTCCTTTGCAAACAATGCACACTTCGCTATTAAATAAAACATTAACCCCACTTAACACGTAAGTTGCAGCAGGTTGCCTTCATGCGTTGTGTCTGTTTGGTTCCGCAATTTCGTTGAACGCAAGGTAGTAACTGAATAGAGTACGACTCGCTTGAGTGGAGCCTGCTCAGGTTTTTGTGGCCAACGTGCAATGACTTGAATGTTAAAAGTCGTGGATAAATGCTTGACGGAGGCCTTGGTAGTTTGCTGAACGACGCAAACTTCGTTTAACTTACTGTGCTCATATTAATTGGTTATGGTTTAATCGTTTTTTTCTGTTGAAAAAATCTTCCACGTTATTTTAATCATCATCTTCATCGGGGGAGATATTTTCCTTTTCCACAATTAAACAAAATGCCTCAAAAGAACTTTTGCACAAGTTTCCCGACCCTAAGGTATCTGATGTACCCAGCATTGTTGACACAGTCGGCTAATGCATAACAGAATCTCGTAATCGCCTCAATGCGAATTTCGTGTTTCTCCCAGGTAGTTCCCCCGCCTCTTAACAAAAAGATTGGGACCTTATATCTCCTTCCGCTCACAATCTGGCTGTTAAATACTTCGATTGCTCTAAGGCAGTGTTCCCCAAAAGGTTGGGACTCACTACTCTAAGATATCACTAACTCTTCAACCGCATATTATACCAACCAGCTTGCATGGTTATGTGTACGGATATGAATCAATGTGTGGGAGTTCTATCTTGGATGGGAATATAAACACGACTTCACACTTTAAACACGATATACCGGGAAATACTTCATATCGACAACATGATTTCGAAACGACAAAACGATATTTGAGCGGCTCCAGCAACATCACAATTTACTTTTGATGTTTCTCCAACGTGAGGTTAAGTTTGTTCTGTAACAACATTGCAGTCACGTGATGTTGTTATACGTCATCACCCACGTTGTACTGTGTAATATCTGGAAGAAGGAAACCTACGTCCTGACCACCCAGATAGGGGTATGAGGAGGTCAATAAACTAATTACTTTGCTTCATATTCAGGGACCATTTCGTGCTTGTTCTTTATTCGTGAGCTGAGTTTTTTGCTTGTTAATTAATTTGGCAAGCTGGGTTGGGGAAATTTTCAAAACCATTCAAGGATTTCCCTAAAAACGTCTTGAATTACATAATTTTTAACCATTGGAAACTGGAAAAGTTGGCGAAGATTTGGGTAAAAGGTTTTCCGTCACCATTGTCGTTGTCGTTTACATCATGTAGCAAAATATGTTACATTTCAACTATACTGTTCTGCCGGCAACACTAATTGCACACTGTTGATTACTTTGTGAAACTTCCAGAACCCAACAGCTTTTACCTAAGTACACGAGGAACAACAATTGTCTGTAACACAAAGGAAAAAGCAACCCTGAGGTATCTGTTCTACTCACAATGTTGACACAGCCGGCTAATGCATAACAGAATCTCATAATCGCCTCAATGCGAATTTCGTGTTTCTTCCAGGTAGATCCCCCGCCTCTTTAACGAGAAAAAACTCCACCCTGTTTCTCCTTCCGTTCACAATCAACTATGCTGTTTTGCCGGCAACACTAATTCCACACTGGTGATTACTTTGTAAAACTTCCAGAACACAACAGCTTTGCCTACAAGTACACGAGGAACAACAGTTGTTTGTAACACGAAGGAAAAAGCAAACCGACGTCATTGCTTCTGTCTTTAGGAACGAAGATATAAACACGCATAACAAAGTAAATATGTTTTTACATTATTATTAAACACAGTAAAACACTAAACACATGCATCAAACCATAAACATCACAGAAAAGCAATACATAAATGCCTAATTATAGACATAAACCCAAAGCGGTAAAAGATGCTGAATAAATTTGTGATGTCATTCTCACAAAGATTGTGACGTCATCCTCATAGGAATGTGAAATGAAAATGCGGAAGAAACAACACAAAGCCAATCAAAGTTTGACAAAATTGTTCCATTATTACTTCTTATTCGTTTCCATGTATTTTCTCAACTACAATAAATTGCTCCAAGTATTCCTGCTTCACGTTAGCTGTGTTTAGGTTGACAAATGTTAGAGAGTTGTTGCAATGCTTGTGATTGCGTTGTGTTTGCTTGGCTTTCCTGGCATTCTGGCACAAACTTGGCACAAGTTGAATGACTACCACGAATATTTGATCGGACCTCAAGTTAATTCATACCCAGAAGCTGAAACAACATGCGGTGCACACATTGCATTTCTCGCCAATGTTAAAACAACAACAGAATTCAACTTCCTGAAGGGGAAGATTGGAACTGTTACAGGTATTTGCAATGCTTGGAACCAATAGTAAATTAATTGTAGTTGATTGTTGGGTATTTTGCAACCTTAAAAACGTTCGAAAACAGTTATTACAGTTCGTCCATTTAAAATATGCCCTTGAATTTGGTTTGAGTATCGACTTTCAACAAAGCAGTTTGTTTGCTTGTGTGATGAAAGTTTCGCTGAGCAGCTGTAAATCTTCCGTGTTTTCAAATTGTATTTTTTTCGATTTTTCTTCTTCTTCGAGTTCCACAAAATTCCTTTTACATCGGAGCAAAACGAGCTGCAGGAACAAACATCTATAAGTGGACGGATGGATCGAATATTGTCAATGGACAGTGGGCATTAATGGAACCAGTCGCAACAGGGGAAAAGTATTGTGTGATAATGGGTTCATTAACTTCACTTGATTCAACATACAAGTGGAGAAGTACGGAATGCAATGTAACATCGAGATATATTTGCCAACGAATACCGAATGGTAACTCGCAGTATATTCCATATAAACGACACAGAAAATAAATGTTGAAATTCTGTCTTCTTTGTACCTTTTAGCTGCTACAACAACGACCACAATTGTAAAAAACACCAAAAGTATAACTTTAACCAGATCAAGTAAATCAACATCAACCGGTGTGAAGACAACCACGGGTTCCCAACCAATCACTTAACCAGGTTAAATTATTATTTGTTATAAAGAAAACATTCACAGTCAGTCTTACGGCCGACAAACAATTAAGTTTACTTTTGACTACTTTTATATGAACCTTTATATCATAACCCTAAGTTGTTTGTCAATAACAATGTGTTTGTTTTCACTGATGTATATTTCCAGGCATCGTCATCATCGCTAAAAATGCAACGCAGTTTAAACAAAAGTAAAAATATACAGACTTTTTAATGCTGACGATGCCAAGAAAGTCAAAGAAATATTGCAGCGATAAAAAAAAGAATTAGGGTTTTTAGCTCCATATAAACAATAACAACTTTAACAACATTTTCTAAATGCACTTATTTTAAAACACAAATCACTGACGTACGTTCTTTGTTGCATTTTGTAGCAACTTCAACAAACAACAACAGTTCGTCGGCTGTTACCGGGGCAGTGATAGGAATAATCATGTTCATAATCATCTGTGTTGTTGTTGCCTTCCTATGGTGGAAAAAACACAACAGGTGAATAAACGTTCGTGATTTAATTTAAACGTGAATTTGGAGCGTTTAAAACTATCTGAGCATTTCAACTTGTTTACAGAAGCAACCAAGAAACCAGTGACGAGCAGACAGATGACAAACAAGTTGATGGTACGGAAGCAAATATTATAAAATATTCCTTAGAGTTATTGTCCTTCTGTTCCATACTGAGATACTTTGTGGGATAATTGCGTCTTGGGTTCCTCAACTTTCAACTCGACAACAATATAGAAATACATTGGATTCATTCTCATACGATTGACAACCTTATGTTGTTCAAGCAGAAGAAGCCAATGGTGACCCCGATGAACCGACTTACGCAACCGCTAAACCACGAACGAATAGAAACCAACCCGACTCTGTGGCGCCATCACACGACGAAGTTTCCAAGAGAGAGAGGTGGGAGAGGAATGACGTGGGGATGATGATTACGATACTCTGCACTGCTCTGAATCTCGACGATAGAAACGTCATCAGATGTAACATTTCCAATACATTCATGGTTATTGTAAGTTAGTTTGATTCAACAAGAAGTTTGTTATTCTCCGGTAAAACCATATCCTTATCGCATGTGTTTGTTAATATTAGGTTGAAACCGTAGTATGTTTTTGTTAATATTAGGTTAAAGTAGAATCGCAGCTTGACCAAAGACTGGTTTCTAAGTTGGTAAAACTGTCGTGATTTGGAATACAAGTTAGTGAATTTGTGTGTTAACTTATTTGCTGTCATTTCACCATAAAAACAGGAAAGTTACAAATAAAATAATATTAGGTAATTATTAATTAACAAACAATTTGTGCTCCGTATGGAATAAAAATGCGTCTCCCATCACCACAAATAAATATCAGACGTCATATGCTTCCTTTATAGAATGGTTTTCACTGTAGTTACGCGTCTTCTCTCCGATGTGTGACGCGTTTCGATTATCAATCAGAACCACGCGAATGTGGGCGGTGTTGCGTCAATAACGCTGTGGTGAAACCAAACAACGTATATTCTTACGTAGCCGTTTGTGGTGACTCTATGACAGAGGTTCAGTAAGTTTAGGTGCAAAATCGTTCACAGCATAGTGAGTTTTACAAGATGTACAAGTTTATGTTGTGTTTGAAAGTTTACCGGTGTAATTCGCTATTTGTGGGCACATTAAAGAAAGTAGATTTTCAGAGATTTTAGCAGGAGTTTGTGGAATGTTTAGTAACACAAATAATTGTTATGTAGTTTTTTTCATGAACAAGCAACTTTGGGTGCTTTATTTTAATTTGGGGTTGTTTTATTTAAAGCCAATTCCAATAGGCTCTAATAGGTCCGCCTATTACATTGATGTCATAGGAGTTATTTTTACATATGAGTAATTGTGACGTAAATCTGCTATTCAAATTTTGGTTAACATTTATCTTTAAAAACCCTGAGAACTTGTGCATTGTACAGCAAATATAAATTTGAATTGTGCGCAATTACGTAATTTAAAATTATCACAGATTGTTTTTATATATGTGTGAATGTGTGTAGTGCTGGTACATTGGAAACATGAAATTATTGATCATGGTATTTGGATTCTTGCTTCCTGTTGTTATTTCTCAAACTTGGTACGAGTCTGATCCTCATCACGAATACTTGATCGGACCTCAAGTTAACTCATACCTAAAAGCTAAACAGCATGCAGTGGACAAAATGCATATCCGGCCAATGTTAAAACAACAACAGAATTCAACTTCCTGGTGAAAAGTCCTTTAAGAAACACAAAAGTAAATTGTGATGTTGCCGGAACCACTTAAATATCCCTTCGTCGTTTTAAAATCATGTTGTTGATATGAAGTATTTCCCAGTATATCATGTTTCAAGTGTAAAGGCGTGTTTGTGTTCCCAAGATAGAACTCCCACACATCGATTCATATCCGGTTGTGGAACATAAAAGTTTAAGAAACCATGTTTGGAGCATGGTTTGTCGTTCAATTATGTTATTTTTCCACATAATGACGAGTTCGGTGGCGTTAAATGCTATGGAAATTATCAGCCTATTTCAAAGAATACAAGTTCTCATGCACTGTCGACTAAACAAAGACAACGTTATGCAAAAGTTGTCAATCGTGTTATTCAAAACCCCTGCGCAGGTCATTTGTAACATTATGTCTTCAGACAATATGTTACACCTTCGTGATTAGAATTCCCACACATTTCACAATTACCTCACATCCCGTGTAGAGTGAGGTTGATTGCTGATGCGTTTGTAACGATTTGTTTTGTCCGCAAGCTAGATCAGATTCAAATAATATGTTTAAGTCTCAAGCTTTTGTTTTAAGAACGTGTAAATCTACTGCAAATGAGCCGTGATGCTGATTACGATTGCGCTCTGTGTTATTTGGTCTTCTGGTGTTGTTTTTGGACAAACTTGGTACAAGTACGACTTTAGGGAATATATGATCGGACCTCAAGTTAATTCACACACAGTAGCTGAAGCAGCATGCAGTGCACACAATGCATTTCTCGCCAATGTTGGAACAACAGATATATTTAACTACCTGGTGGGAAAGATTGGGAATGTTACAGGTATAAGCAGGATATGTAAAGTATTGCGCTTGGAATATTTGCTATTTTTGATACTTGCTGACCGTCAACTATAGTTGAAATATGATATAATAACAGCAACAGATAACGCATAAGTATTCATCACAGGCTTGAACATTCGCCAATATTTTCGAGAGTTTCTTTTCTGTGTTAACCAGTTGTCCGCAAATTCTGGTTCGGAAAACATTTATGGTGGGTCGCCAGACTGTTCATTTTGCTTTTTTTTATACTTTTTTTGCTACAATAACGTACTAAAAACGGGCAAATAATGTAATTGGTGATTCTCACTTACTTGTTACAAGGTCCACCATACTCGTTCTACATCGGAGCAAAACGAGATTTAGGAACAAACATTTATAAGTGGACGTGGGGTGAAGCAAATATTGTCAATGGACAGTGGGCAACAGGGGAACCGATCGCAGCAGATGAAAAGTATTGTGTGATAATGGGTTCATTAACTTCACTTGATTCAACATACAAGTGGAGAAGTA
Organism: Ascidia mentula; assembly: GCF_947561715.1. Classification (NCBI taxonomy): domain Eukaryota; kingdom Metazoa; phylum Chordata; class Ascidiacea; order Phlebobranchia; family Ascidiidae; genus Ascidia; species Ascidia mentula. The sequence continues at coordinate 5,442,192 of NC_138574.1, read as the reverse complement.
CGGAATGCAATGTTACTTCGGGATATATTTGTCAACAAAAACCGGAAGGTAAGTTATAAAAAAACTTGAAAGAACGTCATTAGTTTGTGAAAACAAAATTCTTTAAAATGCGCACCGCACTGTGGCAACACGCATGTTTTCCCTGGCCTAGCTCTGACCACGCCGCATGTTTCCTGAAACTCAACACTAGAACACCAGACGGAAAGGGCGCAAGCATAGTTAAGCTTTCCTGCAAGAATTTCCACAATTTCTGGCATCCTGCTGGACAAAACATTTATTCTGACACTTCGTTATAAAACGCCCATTTCGTAATCCTTCGACAGTTTCTCTCGAGCCTAATATTCTCGCCATCGCGCTGTGACGTTCGCACGTTCTTTTTATAGTAATTCGCTGCAATTCAGTCACGTGCTAAACTCTAGTTAAACGCGCTTGGAAATTAAACTTTACGCCACCTGGTATTGCAAACGTGTGTTTTTATTGATAAATAAGTCTGTTCATGGAATTTTAAATTCAGTAGTCTACAACAAGAACACACAAGCAGACTTTAGATTCAGCATAGCAGTCGACACGAATCATTTGGTACGCTGCAGCACAGACATCGTTTAATTTGCTTATAAATTTGCATTGAGTATACATTGAAGCAATACTGGAGAGTAACGAGAAGATGTGTTGTGAATTGCAGCCCCGAGCACATCCTCTACAACAACTTCTACAAAGAAAACAATTACAACAATAAAAACGACAACAACAGTATTTCCTCCAACTACAAGTGTAACTAGAACCACTCTACAGGGTAAAGACGAAACAAACATAATAGTTTCCACTCATAATGACAGAGTCAACACTTCAACCATATCAGGTTTTTTTTTTGCTGTTTTTAAAACCTAATATTGAAAGTCTTGTATGAGATTTAATCAACTGCCAACTTAGTATCATCGAGCATACAGAAGTTAGTAGCCTATACAATATACCGTATGTTTAGTAGACATTGTCCAATTGGAATGAAAGGCGATTAAAACCGTCTTAAACATGTCTCTATTGGATAAATTTAATAACATTTTCTATTTCTAAGCTTTTGCAGCGAAAATATTAACCTGGTTTAAAATAACTTAAATAAATATAAGATTCATGATTATACCACAATCACAGAAGCGATAATTTTGGGGTTAAAATCTATCAGTCTTGGTATTGTGGCGTGCTTGCTCTTTATTCGTAGTAAATCGAATGATGCGAACATGGCGTGACACATGACACGTGAGAGAATCGCAAGAAAAAAGCAACACGCACTGAAACTAACGCAAACCGCGACGGTACATCTTTACAACATATTCTGTCGCTACAGTATATAAAACAATTTGACGGGGCTCAGTTCTAACCAAATAATGCGGGCTGTGGCCCAATTTTTCAGAAACTTCTCCAACAACAGTTGATGTGAATTCACCATCAAACGTCACGGGTCCTTCATCTATCGTTGGTGCAGTTGTTGGGGTTGTGATCGTCATCATCTTATTGTTCCTCGCCACTGGATTGGTTTTATGGAGGAAACGCAGGTGAAGTTATCAGTATGACGTAACAATGGGTTACATGTTGTTGGCGCCATTTGTTCTTGTGCGATCTTAAAACCTTATTTTGTTTATTTTACCAGAGCTCGGAACAAACAGATTGGAAAAACCACAATGGACGGAGAAGCCGCAGGTAAGCGGAGGTCATTGTAGTTTGTCATTGAATGATTTCGTGCATTTGTCAATGCTTCGTTGGGATAAATTTTCTAAATAGATTTAACATAGAAACGTTTTGTGCAACCGCCTGATAGGTCGTGAGTTCAAACCTTACCTGGAGCTCATTTCGACTTCGGAGAAAAAGTGGTTGAACCAACTTAGCTGCAATGCCAGTAAACCTTCTGGATTTAACATAAAAATGTACTTTGCACAAAACAAATGCATTTCCCCAACGGGTGTGCACTCTACCCGTTAACACAAATGCAAACTTTATTACAAAATATTCCGCACCCAACACTGCTATATTTTGCTTCCAAGCACAAGAAAACTCCCCAACCCCAACCCAAGCAGAACCGATCTACGCAACCGCAAAACCACGAAAGAAGAAAAACCAACCAAAAGCAGGAACCTCATCCAGGGATGAATCTACCAACGAAGCTGTTTACGACCAAGTTAATAATAATGAGGATTGTGACACGTACGACCACCTCCAACACACAAGCTTACATGCACAAACTTATAACACGGAAGCACGTGGGTACAACGATGACGTAGATACATCACGTGACAGCAATGGTGCGGAACAAACTTATGCGATTGTTAAGAAAGGAAACGAATAAGAAGTAATAATGGACAATTTTGTCAAGCTTTGAGTGGCTTTGTGTTATTTCTTCTGTATTTTAATTTCACATTCCTATGAATGACGTCACAATCTTTGTGAGGATGACATCACAAATTTATTCAGCATCTTTTACCGCTTTGGGTTTTTGTCTATAATTAGGCATTTATTTATTGTTTTTCTGTGATGTTTACGGTTTGATGCATGTGTTTAGTGTTTTACTGTGTTTAATAATAAAGTAAAATGCGTGTTTATGTCTTCGTTCCTAAAGACAGAAGCGATGACGTCAGTTTGCTTTTTCTTCGTGTTACAGACAACTGTTGTTCCTCATGTACTTGTAGGCAAAGCTGTAGGTTTCTGGAAGTTTCAAAAAGTAATCAACAGTGTGGAAATAGTGTTGCCGGCAATACAGTATAGTTGATCTGTAACATATTTTGCTACATGATGTAAACGACAACGACAATAGTGACGAAAAACCTTTTACCCAAATCTTCGTCAACTTTCCCAGTTTCCAGTGGTTAAAAATTATGTAAATCAAGAATTTACGTTTTTAGGGAAATCCTTGAATGGTTTTGAAAATTTCCCCAACCCGTTTTGACAAATTAACAGCAAAAAACTCAACACACCAATAGAGAACAAGCACGAAATGGTCCCTGAATATAAAGCAAAGTTATTAGCTTTTTGACTTCCTTCCTCTCGTATATGGATGATAATGACGTGGGTTTCCTTCTTCCAGATATAACACTGTGTACAACGTGGGTGATGACGTCCAGAAACATCACGTGACTTCAATGTTGGTACAGAACAAACTGAACCTCACGTTGGATAAACATCAAAAGTAAATTGTGGTGTTTCTGGAACCTTTTAAAAATATCGCTTCGTCGTTTCGATATGAAATATTTCCCGGTATATCATGTTTCAAGTGTGAAGGCATGTTTGTGTTCCCAAGATAGAATTCCCACACACCGATTCATATCCGTACACATAACCATGCAAGGTGGTATGTATAATATGCGCGGTTTGACAAGAGTTACCTTATAACAATAGAAATATAGAAACAGCAGTAGAAATATATATCAGTTAGAAATCAGTTTGTGAACGGAAGGAGAAATAGGGAGGAGTTTATTTCTGTAGCAAGCGGGGGAACTACCTGGGAGAAACACGACATTTGCATTGAGGCGATTTTGAGTTTCTGTTATGCATTAGCCGACTGTGCTAACATTACGGGTATAACAGATACCTTAGGGTCGGGAAACTTTCAAGTGCAAAGTTCTTTTGTGCGGGACTTTTTGTTTATTTGTGGGAAAGGAAAATATCGCCTCTGATAAAGATAATATTAACATAACGTGGAAGATTTTTGGAACCGATTAAACTATAACACGTATTTTATCAACTACAATAAATTGCTCCAAGTATTCCTGCTTCACGTTGGCTGTGTTTAGGTTAACAAGTGTTAGAGAGTTATTGCAATGCTTGTGATTGCGTTGTGTTTGCTTGGCTTTCCTGGCATTCTGGCACAAACTTGGTACAAGTTGGATGACTACCACGAATATTTGATCGGACCTCAAGTTAATTCATACACAGAAGCTGAAACTGCATGCAGTGCAATAAACGCACATCCAGCTGATGTCAAAACAACAAATGAATTCAACTTCCTGGTGGGAAAAATTGGAACAGTTCCAGGTATTTGCAATGCTTGAAACTAAAAGGAAATTAGTTGCAGTTGGTTGTTGGTTAGTATTTTGTTATGTAAAAAAACGTTAACAACAGATATTGCAGTTCGTCTTTTTAAAATATGCTCTTGAATTTGGTTTGAGTATCGACTTTCAACAAAGCAGATTGTTTGCTTGTGTGATAAAAGTTATGTTTAGCAGCTGTAAATCTTCCGTGTTTCTAAATTGTATTTTTTCGATTCTCCTGCTTGTTTGAGGTTCACCATATTCCTTTTACATCGGAGCAACACGAGCTGCAGGAACATACAACTATAAGTGGACGTATGGAGCAGATGCTGTCAATGGACAGTGGTCAACAGGGGAACCGATCGCATCAGGAGAAAAGTATTGTGTGATAATGGGTTCATTAACTTCACTTGATTCAACATACAAGTGGAGAAGTACTGAGTGCAATGTGACATCGAGATATATTTGCCAACGAATACCGAATGGTAACTCGCAGTATATTCCATATAAACGACACAGAAAATAAATGTTTAAATTCTGTCTTCTTTGTACAATTTAGCTGCTACAACAACGACCACAATTGTAAAAAACACCAAAAGTACAACTTTAACCAGCTCAGGTAAATCAACATTAACCAGTGTGAATACAACCACGGGTGCCCCCAACCAATCACTTCACCAGGTTAAATTATTTGTCAGAAAGAAAAGTTTCACAGTCAGTCTTACGGCCGACAAGGACTTTTATATGAACCGTTATATCATAACCCCTAAGTTGTTTGTCAATAACAATGTGTTTGTTTTCACTGATATATAATCCAGGCATCGTCATCTCCGAATGCACATGTTTAAAAAAATAATTACTTACTTAACGTTTATGGTTTGTTTATCTTTTGTAAATCACGAATATCTTTTGTAGCAGCTCCAACAAACAACAACAGTTCGTCGGCTGTTACCGGAGCAGTTATCGGAATAATCATGTTCATATTCATCTGTGTTGTTGTTGCCTTCCTATGGTGGAAAAAACACAACAGGTGAATAAACGTTCGTTATTTAGTTTAAACGTGAATTTGGAGCGTTTAAAACGATCTGTGCATTTCAACTTGTTTACAGAAGCAACCAAGAAACCAGTGACGAGCAGACAGATGACAAACAGGTTGATGGTATGGAAGCAAATATTATAAAATATTCCTTAGACATTTATTGTCCTTCTGTTCCATAGTGTGATAATTGCGTCTAGGGTTCCTCAACTTTCAACTCGACAACAAGATAGAAATACATTGGATTCGTTCTCATACGATTTACAACCTATGTTGTTCAAGCAGAAGAAGCCAATGGTGACCCCGATGAACCGACTTACGCAACCGCTAAACCACGAAAGAATAGAAACCAACCCGACTCTGTGGCGCCACCACACGACGAAGTTTACAGTCGCGTGGAAGAGGAACGACGTGAGGATGATGATAACGATACTCTGCACTGCTCTGGGTCGATTGAAACGTGACCAGATGTAACTTATGGTATAATATTTACAACTTCAAGTGAAATGTTTAAGTTGATTCAACAAGAAGCTTTCATCGCCACTGTAGGCGGACATCACAACCATGATACATAGAAATACAATGCGAAATATTTTTTAATTTAAGATCTCAGCACTACCAATGTAGTAAAACGTGCTAGGAGTTTAGTGTGGGTTTACCCACGTGCTTTTTGTTGTGTGTGTTTTGTTGTATGGGTTTGTTAAGTTTAAACATTGTCGTATTCAAACTATCTGATACTTCTGATGATTTAGACACTTTTATTTTTATTATTTTTCTTCAGTTTTATTTCGTTGTAAAACCACCTATGATTAAGTGGTTCCAAGCAACATCAAAATTTAATTTTGTTTTTGTCATTCGTGAGGTTAAGTTTGTTCTGTACCAACATTGCAGTCACGTGATGTTTTCCGGCAACACTAATTCCACACTGTTTATTAGTTTTTGAAACTTCCAGAAACCAACAGATTTGCCTACAAGTACACGAGGAACAACAGTTGTCTGTAACACAAAGGAAAAGTAAACTGACGTCATTGATTCTGTCTTCACAAACGAAGACATAAACACGCATAACAAAGTAAATAATTTTTACTTCAACTAAACACAGTAATATATTTTTGAACACATGCATCAGATCATAAACATCACAGAAAAACACTAACTAAATATCCGAATACAGACATAATAACCACAGTTTTAAATGTGACGTCATCAACACAGAGATTGTGACGTCATTCATAGGAATGTGAGATAAAACTCCGGAGGATACAGCACAAAACGACATGAAGCTTGACACAATTGTCCCATAATTACTTCTTATTTCTTTCCTTTCCTGACCATCGCATAAGTTTGTTCCGCACCATTGCAGTCACGTGGTGTATCTACGTCATCGTTGTACCCACGTGCTTCCGTGTTATAAGTTTGTGCATGTAAGCTTGTGTGGTGGAGGTGGTCGTACGTGTCACAATCCTCATTATTATTAACTTGGTCGTAAACCGCTTCGTTGGTAGATTCAACCCTGGATGAGGTTCCTGCTTTTGGTTGGTTTTTCTTCTTTCGTGGTTTTGCGGTTGCGTAGATCGGGGTTGGGGTTTGGGAGGTTTCTTGTGCTTAGAAAACAAACGTTAAAAGTAGTAGTTGTGCATAATTCACTACAACATATTTGTGGTTATGATAGTTTGCTGGTGTGTTGTTTCCTAATACTAAAAAACGACATTAAGTTATTTTGTTTCCGTTGAAAGAAACCTTTTGTTTAAAGCACGAAACCAACACAGGCGCGCAAACTGATTGCTTACCTTGCTCTTCTCCTTCCCTTGTCTCGTTGACAATCTGCTGGTTGTCAGCTCTTCTTGAATCGGAAACACAACACGGTTTACTTCGGTCAGTTGTGTCGGAACTTAAAAACTTTCTGTACCCCATTGTTACGTCATACTGATAACTTTACCTGCGTTTCCTCCATAAAACCAGTCCAGTGGCGAGGATTAATAAGATGATGACGATCACAACCCCAACAACTGCACCAACGATAGATGATGAATCCGTAATGTTTAATGGTAAATTCACATCAACTGTAGTTGGGAAAGTGACTGAAAATAATGAACATTTGGAAACTTCTGCGAAACCGTGCGGGCATAAATTGATAAAACCAAACTGTTTAAAACGAAACTTTTTTTCCGTATGGGAATTGGAGTGGATAGTATTGTTGTTCGAACATTGTAGTTTTTCGTAGTCGGCAGTCCATGCAACTTGCAAACATTACTGTACTATTTTACCTGGTTTACTTGAACTATTGACCCCAACATTATGAACGGTGACGTTTGATATTCCATTGCTCGAATGTAGTGTTGTTGTTGTTGTTGTTGTTGTTGTTGTTGTTGTTGTTGTTATTGTGCTTGGTGGTGTGGCCATGGAGCTATGTTGAGTTGTGGTTTTCTTTGTGTTTGTAACTAAACAACATTTTAGATTCGCGTTTTTATTGATTTTAGTAACTTTAGGCTCGAAGTGTTTCTGGTACGCGAGCAACTGTAACGTTTTATGCTATGATGTAATGCTCAAATTAACTTTTCATGAGGTAATGGAGTGACTTCCAGTTTTTTTACGCTAGGAGATAACTCCCGTTCCTGGAACGGCATAGGAGAATGGCTCGTAAGATGTAATTATTGTATCGTGGTCTCACGCGATCGAATACCTTTAGTGGTATATAATCGGTAGTTTTGTGGTGAAATATTATTATACATTTTGGCTTGCAATTGTGTAGAATCGCCGTCTGCTATCCTGCACAAGTATTTCGTTCGTATCCTGGAGACAAATAAACAAACTAACCAAAGTCTGGTTCGCTACCAATGAGAAGTCAGGAGTCAGGGAAACGCAGCCGCAGCTGAACACGTAATCAACAAACAACAAACACACCCCTAAATCTTACACAACTAAATTAACATTGCTGAATACTGCCCTTCTGGCAAACTTTATTTTATTGACGTTTCTCAACGTTTCGGCTGTTATGCAGCAGCCTTCATAAAGGCTGAGAAACGTCAATAAAATCAAGTTTGCTAGAAGGGCAGTATTCAGCAATAGATATGCCTGGCAGCGTCAGTAACAATTTAAATTAACATTATTTACAACGACTTCAGACCTCACAATGCGCATTATTGCATGACAATTTTACCCGCATTCTAGTTACAAGTGTTTATGACGCACTCACACGGTTGTTCTTTTTCTCATAACTGTTAAACGGAAAAGGTTCTGACCTTTTCAACCAGAAACAGGTTGGAAAACAAAAACATTACGTCTTTAGTCAACCTAAGTGATGCGTACTACAGTCTGTGGCCATTAAGATCCCGAGGTAATGCAAGAAGTTGTTTACTTTAAAAGCAAATCTACATAGTTTCACATCCATAGTGGTCTCACATATTTCTCGAAGCGAAAGAATGGCCTACAAAAGATGATAATGATAAAGGTTAGGAATAAAGGTTTGGAACCACTGGTTTAAGGGATGTAATTAATATTATTGTGTACGCACACATCTTTATGAATATTTTAAAAATTATTCGTTCCTCAGCTTTTGGCCTTCACTGAAGTTTGCGTTTGTAGTGGAATTGTTCAAACCGTGAAAACAGTACAAACACAAAACGTGATCTAGTTAAAGAGGGATTCGATCAGAAAAAATAATGCGAACCAAGATTTCATCTAAGAAGATCTTAATTAGGTTTTTTTGTTCGTTTTATGAGATTTACCTTCCGGCTTTCGTTGACAAATATATCTCGAAGTAACATTGCATTCCGTACTTCTCCACTTGTTAGTTGGATCACTTGAAGTTAATGAACCCATTATCACACAATACTTTTCTCCTGTTGCGATCGGTTCCCCTGTTGCCCACTGTCCATTGTCAATATTTGATCCATCCGTCCACTTATAGATGTTTGTTCCTGCAGCTCGTTTCGCTCCAATGTAGAACGAGTTTGGCTTGGCTAAAAGCAACATCAGAAGATTCTTTATACCTTATTTGCATATTTCCATGTTATTTTCCGATATTTTACGTAAGGCATAATAACACAAAAACAAAAAATACTTTCAAAAAAATTATTTAACCTTTTTTTGATTTGTGAACACAGTGTGTAATTTAGAGTTACGAACAAAACATTAAATAATTTAGATCTAAACCACCTGTAGTCCAGGCAACCAGAAAAATGGGCAAAATTTGTTGATGCACACGCAAACTTTCTTTAAGTTTAACTTGTAGCAGATGTTTGACTCAAATAAACTTTTGTAGCTTTGTTAAATGACTAGAGAATCAAATATGATGCGAACACTGCATCCCCAATAGAGAAAGGGCCATGGACCTGCTCTAAGGACTTATACCGGTCACTGGTTCCACTGAATGGGCGAAATATGTTAATGTGATTCCGATTATGATAAAACCCAGTGTCGCCATTTTTTAACAACCTACATTATACCCTTACGTACCATACGGGGCGTTATGGGACGTGAAAATATACAGAAATAATTACTTTGCAATCCTTAAGCAGTTAAGCATAGAACGTGAGCCACAAACATTGGGGACGTTGTTGATGTTATTTTCGCTACAATATCACAGACAACAAACAATTTCATTACGTTTCAAATACCTGTTACTGTTCCAATCTTTCCCACCAGAAAGTTAAATATAGCTGTTGTTTTAGGCTGGGCGACGAAGGCTTTGTAGGCATTGCCAAGACCCGCATTATGCGAACTGCATGCAGTTTCAGCATCTTGGTATGAATTAACTTGAGGTCCGATCAAATATTCATGATAGTCATCATCTTGGTGCCAAGTTTGTCCAAAAACAACAGAAAACATGAACCCAAGTATTATGGTCAATATTTTCATCTTATCAAACTTAAACCTGAAATTAGAAGCCATCTCAGAATAATTTTAAACAATAAATTTTGTTCATTGTCCGTGTGTAAATAGAAAAAGAAATTGATGGCGAACTTTCATTGATTTGTTTCTTGCCATTCTGGATTTTTCTTTTGACGATCTTGACAATGTATTCTTACCAGTTAAAGTATTATCTTATGTTAGAATTAAAACGAACTTTGCAACGAAAAAAAGATAAGAATTATAATGTTGTTGATCAGACTGAAGTACTAAACTATCTAAAAAGCTGCTACAGTTGTTGCATCAATGCGTTATCTCTGACCATTACTAGATGTGCAAAAAATGAACGCATCCCTAAGCTTTCTTTGTACGGATATGAGTAAATTGTGTGGGAATTCTAATCACGTAGTGTTGTCATCACAAGGCTCATACATAACTGCTGTGGTGGCTACATGATCTGAAAATGTAATACGGAGTTTTATTTGAGCGTTGGCTCTACAACTAATCCCATTTTTAAACCATTATAAGTATTGCCCTTATGTTGGTTAAGTATGAATGAGGTTCGAATAATTTATCCCTTTGGCCATCCAACTTAACCCAAGTTTAAGCAGCAACAACAGGAAGTGAAACATCATAATCAGAACTCTCATGTGTTGTCTTAACACCTGGAAATATCTCCTGATTTGAAATTAATTAGATATTTTGGATACAAGATTTGTTTCAGATTCTGTGTGAGGCTGAGGGAGTGCAACTTGCACCAGGTTTGGTTGGTGGTGACGCGGAACAAAATAACATGGGCGTTGGTGACAATGCGATGTTCAGGCCAGAATGCCGAGCATAGAAGTGCGATATTTTTTCAAGGAAATAATTCACAATCAACAAAGATAAGAAACATCCAAACAATACACGTACGTAGCTGTACAATATTGCTCACACGCGATTCAAACTGGCTGTTGTTCGTTTGTTGCCCAAAAACCTGTTGGTTTGTCCACTTTAATTAACTTATTGCTCATTCACCATAATGTATTCAGTAACTACCGTTGTAAAACATAATTAGGCAGCAAAACGTGGCTGTTTTTGCGCTGAGGTGAACACTGAAGCAACCGCAATACTTCCTGAACTGGTGAATGCTGACTGAAGGAATCACAACATCGCCTCTGACGCAGAAACAAACCTTCTTTCTCTGCACGGAAATGAGTAAATTGTAAAACGTGTGGGGATTCCAATGACGTAGTATTGTCATCGAACTAATTCTCACAGGTTGTAGCGACCATACATGAAGATGTGGTGCCTGAAATACGAATGACTTCTCGAATGGCTTCAGGTTCCTCGTAAATGTTTTTCTTGTGACTTTCTTAAATTTTTAAAACCGAAATTAATATTTGACGGTTCTGACGTATTTGGTGTTTCTCAATTTGTTTCCTGTCAACTTAAATAACGTTATTGTGTTCCGCAGACAAAACAGTTTGGAAACACTGATCTCGACAAATGTAATTTAGCTGCAGGAAAACTGTTGTAACTGTTGTAAGTCACATGCGCATTTTCTATCCTTTATGTTTAAAAAGTCTGCTTATTTGGGGAACTTCTGACATTTCAACTGCGCGTCAGCGGTGAAAACGATCGACCTACTAAAAGTTGTTGAATAAAGGTGTGACGTCATTTACATAGGTTATGACGTCATATAAAGGAATTATGACAAAATGTAAAAAAACACTAAATTAAGAAGGCTCGGGCAAATATATTGTTTGTTCCATTATTACTTTTGTTTCCTTGCAGAACCGCATATTATACATACCAACTTGCATGGTTATATGTACGGATATGAATCGGTGTGTGGGAGTTCTATCTTGGGAACACAAAGACGCCTTCACACTTGAGACATGAAAACCATTTCTTATACTTATGTGCGCTTTTATTTAGACAACACACGATTTAGTATGGGGAAATAATATCCACCTCCCACGTCCAGATACGAAATTAAAGGAACCGTCGCTCAACTGGTTGCTTTGATTTACTGGGTTATCTTTTTTGTGCTTGTTGGATCAAGCTCACCATTGTATCACGTTAAACGATTTTCACCCGACCTCGTAATCACAACACTTCAAGATAATGGTATTACAAATCCCCAACCTCGTACGATAATTTATATTTCCTGATGTTACAAAGCGACATAGAGATACGTGGACAACCAACTTACTGAAACACTAGAAACACGAACAAGGAGCAATGAGATTAAGAGAAAACGTCGGGGCCGTTGTTTATTCAACACTTCACTAACACACAGAATTATGCAAAGGACAACAAATGTTTGTATGTGAAGATTTCATCCAACTTATATCTTTGCAAACCCTGTCTCAACACGCCTTGCGTTCTTCACCCGTGTATTTTAAGCCGTGTTGCAGTTTGGACATTCGAAGATTGTTAATTTTGCAAATTTATTTATAAATAAGCAGGATGCCTACAGTTTTAATATAATTTAGTTCAACCACCATTGATTAAAAGAATGGCAACAAATTATTCGACTTTCATGTACGAACTTTCACCCCCAGTCATGGAAGTGTTTCCCACATTCTTGTTTACGTATTCATTTTGCTTTATGACGTCATAGTCATGTTTGGTGTTTTTGGGTGGTTTGTGTTGGTTGTTTATAGGTCGGTGTTGGTTGGTTGATGGAATGGTTTGTGGAACTATGTACGTTTCATCTCCATCCTCTGTAACATTCATTTTAAACCATGCGATATAACCTGGGGTTTTTATGTTAGTTTCCCAACAAAATATCCTCACTTACCAATAGGTTTGGTCCCTATCCCATGGTGACCAGCTCTGCGAATGTGAACAATAAGTTTTAACCTTTCTATAATAAACGTTATTTTCATCACTGAAAACCAGCAATCACAAGGTAAAGGAACAACGTTTTTGCCTTTTTATCGTTGAAACTTCGTCGAAATGTTTGTGGTAATGTTTATACTCAAACAATTTTGTCGATATAAGCAGGTTTTATGTGGCTGCTTACTGGTGTTTTGTCCGGTTGTAGAGGAAAATCATAGAGGCGATATTCAATACGATGACGATGACCACAAGTACGACTAATACAGTAAATATCCTTAAAATGTTGTTGATTTCGTCCGATGAACGATTGTAGATTGCTGTTGAACAAAGGATCAACTTTAAAAGTGATGCAAATATTTCACAAAGAATGCGATTTGCTCACGTATGTAATTGGTGGTAAAAGTGGTTGGTTCAGATTCTCTGGTGGTTGGTTCCATTGTGATGGTGGTTTGTGTGGAACTGGTTGTGGTTGGAAAATGAGTGGTTGTTGTTGTGCTTGTGGTTGAAGGCGATGTAGAAATTGATGAAGCTTAAACATACGGAATAGACCGATTATTATTATTGTTGTTACATTTTGATACAAAATAAAATATATCTTTAGCCCCACAGTTGTTATATGATTACGTTTTAAAGCAGCCTCGACGCCAACTTACCTTTTACGATACGTTGACAAATATATCCCGAAGTAACATTGCATTCCGTACTTCTCCACTTGTATGTTGAATCAAGTGAAGTTAATGAACTCATTATCACACAATACTTGGATCCTGTTGCGATCGGTTCCCCTGTTACCCACTGTCCATTGTCAACATCTTTTCCATCCGTCCACTTATAGTTGTTTGTTCCTGCATCTCGTTTTGCTCCGATGTAGACTGAATATGGGGAGGCTGTAAAACGTACACAAAAACCACCATCAGAAAAAATTAATTCAATTTGCTCTAACTTTGTAATCAGCATTGATGTTTTTCGTAGTTAAAGGCTCCCCCTCTGCATTCAATCCAAATTTTAATAATCTCGACTTCATTACTGGCTTTTATTCTACGTCATTTGGAGGTGGAAGGTGATTCAATACTGGGTTCGCTTGAATAAAATTACCAAAAAAGTGTTAGATTCACACACATGTGATTGTTGCCCATTCTCACTGCACTCACCTGATACTGTTCCAATCTTTCCCACCAGAAAGTTAAATATATCTGTTGTTTTTACATCGGCGAGACCTCCTCCCTTTCCACTGCATGCTGTTTCAGCTTCTGTGTATGAGTTAACTCGAGGTCCGATCAAATAATGCTTCACTTCGTCGAATTCGTGCCAAGTTTGTGCGAAACAACAAGGAAACAAAAGTAAACTTAAAACGACTTGAAACTCCATGACCTCGGTCTGAATAGGTGTGAAAATAAACGTTGAATAAATGAGATTCATTGTTGGAAAAACCTGTGCCTTGTTTCGTTCCCAGGAAACGTAAGTTTACACTGTATTAGTTCACTGCGTTTTTCTTTATAACTTCTGTATCCTGCATCGTAAAATTCAAACCTTGTTTATCATTGTGTTACCAACCTTCCCATCAGACACAACCACACAATACACGGATGTGGATCAATGTTTGTTAAACGTGGGAGTTTATTTTCACAACGACTCATGTCCCCACACATCTGCTGTCTTATAGTGACGATCTCTATGGAACCAGACTGATGTTGTTTTCTGGCTTTCATGTTATGTAGTTTTGTTTGGTTTGATCATAAAAATATTAGTGTCGAAATCATCAGGCGTATCAGATAATTTGAATACGACATTCAATAAAACACACACAACAAAAAGCACGTGGGTAAACCCACAGTAAACTCCTAGCACGTTTTACTACATTGGTATTGCTGAGATCTTAAATTAGAAAATATTTCGCATTGTATTTCTATGTATCATGGTTGTGATGTCCGCCTACAGTGGCGATGAAAGCTTGTTGAATCAACTTAAACATTTCACTTGAAGTTGTAAATATTACAATAAGTTACATCTGGTCACGTTTCAATCGATCCAGAGCAGTGCAGAGTATCGTTATCATCATTCTCACGTCGTTCCTCTCCCACGCGACTGTAAACTTTGTCGTGTGGTGGCGCCATAGAGTCGGGTTGGTTTCTATTCTTTCGTGGTTTAGCGGTGGCGTAAGTCGGTTCATTGGGGTCACCATTGGCTTCTTCTGCTTGAACAACATAGGTTGTAAATCGTTTGAGAATGAATCCAATATATTTCTATATTGTTGTCGAGTTGAAAGTTGAGGAACCTTAGACGCAATTATCCCACAAAGTATCTCTGTATGGAACAGAAGGAAAATAATTGTCTAAGGAATATTTTATAATATTTGCTTCCATACCACCAGCTTGTTTGTCATCTGCCTGCTCATCACTGGTTTCTTGGTTGCTTCTGTAAACAAATTTAAATGCACAGATAGTTTTAAACGCTCCAAATTCACGTTTAAATTAAATCACGAGCGTTTATTCACCTGTTGTGTTTTTTCCACCATAGGAAAACAACAACAACACAGATGATTATGAACATGAATATTCCGATCACTGCCCCGGTAACAACCGACGAGACGAACTGTTGTTGTTTGTCAAAGCTGCTACAAAAGATATTCAGTGTTTCACAAAAGATAAACAAACCAAAAACGTTAAGCATGTAATTGGATTTTTAAACATGTGCATTTGGACAATGTGTAAAAGTTGTTGCTGTTTATATTAAGCTTATAACCCAGTGTCTTTTGCCGTTAACAAGGTTTTGTTATCGCTAAAATATATCTTTGACTTTATTGGCATCGTCAGTATCAAAAAGTCTGTGTATTTTTCCTTATTTTTGTTTAAACTATGTTGCTTTTTTAGCGATGATTTTGTTTTTTTAGCGAAATCTTCCACGTTATTTTAATCATCATCTTCATCGGAGGCGATATTTTCCTTTTCCACAATTAAACAAAAAGTCCCGCACAAAAGAACTTTACACTTGAAAGTTTCCCGACCCTAAGGTATCTGATATACCCAGCATTGTTGGCACAGTCGGCAAATGCATAACAGAATCTTAAAGCGTTACACAGCTTTATTCCGTTGCAAAGTTAAGAATGACTCAACGAGTCAACGCAACAGCGGCAAAAGAGAAACGCGGCGAAAAAGGCAATTAATCCGCTTCGCTAAAATGCGGTAATGTGCGCGCTACATAACCCCCCGCCAGAAGCGGACAACAAAATTTACAAACAAAAACTGGCAGGAGGGCGAGTAATGCGACCAGAGCGCGTGCGTTGAATAGAGTCGGGTGATAATGTTGGTTGCCCGTTGGATGGAACTCGACCCTGTTTGCAAGGCCTTCCTCGACGCGGTGGTTAAGCCGTTTGGACCGATTGTGTCAGGTCGACGTGGGCAGGTTTCAAACGGTCAACAGAAACTGTCTGTTGGCGTCCACCGAAGTCCAGCGTGAAACTTTTGTGTGTTCTTGCTATGACCCGGTATGGCCCTTCATACGGAGGTGTCAAAGGCGGGCGATGTTTGTCTGTGCGCAAGAATACATAAGCGCTAGTGTCCAATGACTTTGGAACATTTTCATGCGGATGTGAGTGACGCGACATTGGTGTCGGCAGGAACCTGCCAACAGCCGACCGCAAAGCGGGCAAAAGTTGACGCGGGGATGGTTCAGTGGGTGTTGAACCAATGAAATCGCCAGGTACAGTCAACGGTGAACCGTAAACGAGCTCGGCAGACGATGTTCCGAGATCTTCTTTTGGAGCGGTGCGGATTCCAAGCATAACCCAGGGCAGCGCGTCCATCCAATTGCTGTCGGTGAGCCGAGCCATAAGGGCACTCTTCAAGTGGCGATGGAAACGTTCGACCAGACCATTTGATTGGGCATGATAAGCCGTCGTGCGATGAAGCTTTACACCAAGAAACCTATTGAAAGATGTCCATAAATCAGACGTGAATTGTGGACCACGGTCGAAGGAAATGTCCAAATGTACACCAAAACGCGACACCCAGTGGTAAACAAATGCCCTAGCACACGTTGGCGTGGTAGCATCAGGAAGAGGCACAGCTTCTGGCCATCTCGTAAAGCGGTCGACCATTGTAAACAAATAGGTATTGCCCTGTGAAGACGGAAGTGGACCGACTATGTCCACATTAACATGAGCAAAACGAGCCCGTGGAGGCGGGTAGTTTTCGAGCGGTGAACGTACATGTTGTTGGATTTTCGATTTTTGACATTGCATGCAGTTCCGTGTCCATAGTCCAACCTGTTGTTTCATCCCATGCCACACGAATTTGGAAGCAATTAGCTGGCGGGTGGCTCGAATAGATGGGTGCGACAAACCATGCACAATTTCAAAAATTTTACGCTGCCAAGACTTGGGTACAATGGGGCGTGGGACGTGTTTAGAGACATCACAGAGTATGGTGTTGTCGGAAATACCATACTGTATGTCTTGCAACTTGAGATTGGTCACAGCCGTGCGGTATGCTTGAACTTCCGGATCAAGCTGAGCGGTTGCTAAAGCGGAGTAATCCAAATCCAAAGGAAATTCAATGGAGTCGATGGAGGCGCGGGATAGAGCATCTGCGACCTGATTTTGCTTTCCTTTGATGTATCGCACATCGGTAGTGAACTCGGAAATGGCGGTCAAGTGACGTTGTTGTCGCGCAGACCAAGGTTGGGAAACTTTGGTGAAGGCAAAAATCAACGGTTTGTGGTCAGTGTAAGCCGCAA
Organism: Ascidia mentula; assembly: GCF_947561715.1. Lineage (NCBI taxonomy): Eukaryota > Metazoa > Chordata > Ascidiacea > Phlebobranchia > Ascidiidae > Ascidia > Ascidia mentula. Next base: position 5,424,726 of record NC_138574.1, on the reverse strand, counting down.
AACAGCGACCTTCCAGAAAGTAGCGAAAATGTCTGATGGACAAATGCAAAGCGAGAAGTTCTCTGTCAAATGCACTATACTTTACTTCTGGTGGTCGAAGACGTTTACTGAAAAATGCTAACGGTCGCCAGACACCATCAATGAATTGCTGCAACACTGCTCCAACCGATGTTTGTGACGCGTCAGTAGTGAGGGCAGTTGGCGCTTGAGGCAGAGGGTGGTGTAAAAGCGTCGCGCGCACAAGTGCTGCCTTCGCATTTTCAAATGCTGAAGTCAGGCGATTGCTCCAGACGAATTGTGTTGCTTTGCCCGAAAACGCCTCATAGATTGGGGACATGATTCGTGCTGCGTTTGGTATGAACCTGTGGTAGAAATTTATCATACCCGCGAATTCCTGAAGGCCCTTGATGGTTGTAGGACGAGGAAACTGCTGGATTGCTTTCACTTTGTGAGGCAACGGACACGCACCATGCATATTTACTCTGTGACCGAGGAAATCAATTTGGTCGACGCCAAACTGGCATTTGGCTACGTTGATGACCAGACCATGATCTGCCAACCGTGTAAAAAGTCGTTTTAAATGGTTGTAGTGATCAGCAGGTGTTTTGCTTGCTACTAAGATGTCATCTAGGTACACAAATACAAAATCAAGAGACTGGCAAACTGTGTCCATTAAACGTTGAAATGTTTGGGCGGCATTTTTTAACCCAAATGGCATGCGCAGAAATTCAAAAAGACCGAAAGGTGTAATTACCGCCGTTTTGGCAACATCCGCGGGGGTAACTGAAACTTGGTGGTAGCCACGCACAAGGTCGATTTTGGAAAAAATGGTAGATCCTGCCAAACTTGCTGAAAAGTCCTGAATGTGAGGAATAGAATAACGATCTGGCAGAGTAGCAGCATTTAATCGCCTGTAATCTCCACACGGCCTCCAACCGCTTGTAGATTTTGGAACCATGTGTAGCGGCGAAGCCCAGGGGCTGGACAAGAGTCTGACAATCCCCATTTTTAACATATTGGCGAACTCATTTCTTGCCAAAGTGAGTTTCTCAGGAGGAAGGCGCCGAGCACGCGCGTGAACTGGAGGTCCACTTGTTGTTATGAAATGCTGCACTCCGTGCCTGGGGAGCAATTCAGAGAAGTGAGGCGCTGTAACTGCGGGAAATGCGGCCAGCAAACGCGCGTAATCACACTTGTCTGAGGTGAGAACATTTATGCGTTGAAAGAAAGATCCGGCTTTTTGAATAGGAAAACTTGCAAACGTTTGTGCGCTGACCAAACGCTGTCGTTGAAGATCAACTAACAAAGAATGTGCTCTCAAGAAGTCGGCGCCGAGCAGTGGCCTGGAGACATCCGCCAAAACAAAATTCCATTTAAACTTCCCAGCGGGCAAATGAAGCGAGATCAGACGTGAGCCGTACGTCCGAATACTGCTGCCGTTCGCAGCCACAAGGGTTTTTCCGGGCCTGTTTGTGTGGCGCTCAAAGCGAGTCGGTGGAAAAACGCTGATTTCTGCCCCCGTGTCGACAAGAAAATTACGCCCAGATATGCGGTCCATTAAAAAAAAGAGGCTGCTCGTTTTGCCGGCCGTCGCAGCAGCTAAAGACGGTCGGCTTGCTCGTTTCCCCGAAACGCACATGGAGGACAACACTGACGTGCGTTTTTACCGAAACGACGGTGGTAAAAGCAAAATTTTTGAGCGTTTCTTACTTGTTGTGGTGGAGTAGAACTGAACCTCGAGCGTCGCACCTTTAATACCTCGTATTCCTCGTCTTTTCTACTAGCCAAGAGCAGAGCATCCGCCTGTTGCGCTAAAACGCGAGCACAAGGAAAATCCTTTCCAGCCAAACCCGTGCGTACGGCAGCGGGCATCTTCTCCAGGAATAATTCTTTGAACAAAAAACAAGGTTCCTCACTCCCAAGCAACGCCAGCATTTCGTCCATTAGGGCAGTTGGCAGCCGGTCACCCAAAGTTGGCATGTGGAGTAATTGTTGAGCTCTTTGTGACGGTTTTAAAGTAAAAGTAGTCAGCAATCGCTCCTTAATTGCTGCATACTTGTCTTCATGCGGCGGTTGTTCAAGTAAATCAATCAAACGACTAGCTGTATTCTGATCGAGAGCTGACACAACGTAAAAGTACTTGGTTTCGTCAGCTGTCACTTTCTTCAAAGCAAATTGAGCTTCCGCTTGCTGGAACCAAACACGTGGCTGTGACATCCAAAATGTGGGGAGTTTAATAGCCACAGCGTTTTGATCACTACCATCCATCTTAACTAGAAATTTATGTCAAGAAATATACGTTTCTGACTCGTCGGGGTCACCACTAACGCGTAACACAGCTTTATTCCGTTGCAAAGTTAAGAATGACTCAACGAGTCAACGCAACAACAGCAAAAGAGAAACGCGGCGAAAAAGGCAATTAATCCGCTTCGCTAAAATGCGGTAATGTGCGCGCTACAATCTCATAATCGCCTCAAAGCGAATGTAGTGTTTCTCCAAGATAGATCTCCCGTTTCTTAACGAAATAAACTCCTTCCTGTTTCTCCGTCCACAATCTGATTTCTAACTTTTATATATTTCTCTTGTTAAAAGGTAACTTTATTTGGACCGCATATTAGATATACTAGCTTGCATGGTTATGTGTGCTTACATGAATCGATGTGTGGGTGGGAGTTCTATCTTGGGAACACAAACACGCCTTCACACTTTAAACATGATATACCGGGAAATACTTCAAATCAACAACATGTTTTCGATACGCTGAAGAGATTTTAAGTGCTTCCAGCAACATTCCATTTTACTTTTGATGTTTCTCCAGCGTGAGGTTAAGTTTGTTCTGTACCAACATTGCAGTCACGTGATATTCCTATACGTCATCACCCACGTTGTACCGTGTTATATCTGGAAGAAGGAAACCCACGTCCTCACATCTTCCTTGTACAGATATGAGCTGATTACTTTGCTTTATATTCAGGGACTATTTCGTGCGTGTTTTCCATTCGTGTGACTACAGTGCTGAGTTTTTCTGTGTCAGTGAAATTTTAAAATCAATCGAATTTCCTTAAAGCTCCGCAACGTAAAATCCTGAATTACGTAATTTTTACCCAGAGGAAACTGGGAATGTGCTACGTTGACGATCGGTGTATAAACGTGACGTCAGCAATGTCGTTGTCATTTGCATCATGTAACACCGTATGTTGCAGAGATACTATAGTTTTGCGGGCAACACTAATTCCACACTGTTGATTACTTTATGAAACTTCCAGATATCAACAGCTTTGCCTAGTACACAGTTGAATAACAGTTGTATGTAACACGAAGGAAAAGCAAACTGACGTCATCGCTTCTGTCTTAGCGAACGAAAATATGTAAACACGCATAGTAAAGTAAATATGTTTTTACTTCAAAACTAAACACAGTAATACATTTTTGAACACATACGTCATAACATAACCATCACAGAAAAACACTAAATAAATACCTAGTTACAGACATAATAACCACAGCGGTGAAAGTTGTTGAATAAATTTGTGACGTCATCCACACAGAGATTGTGACGTCATTCATGGGATTCTGAAATAAAAATGCGGAAGAAACAACGCAATGCGACTTAAATCTTGACATAATGTCCCATTATTACTTCTTATTCGTTTCCTTTCCTGACAATCGCATAAGTTTGTTCCGCATCATTGCAGTCCCGTGATGTATCTACGTCATCGTTGTACCCATGTGCTTCCGTGTTATAAGTTTGTGCATGTAAGCTTGTGTGTTGGAGGTGGTCGTACGTGTCACAATCCTCATCATTATTAACTTGGTCGTAAACCGCTTCGTTGGTAGATTCAACCCTGGATGAGGTTCCTGCTTTTGGTTGGTTTTTCTTCTTTCGTGGTTTTGCGGTTGCGTAGATCGGTTGTGCTGGTGTTGTGGTTGGGGTTGGGGAGGTTTCTTGTGCTTGGGAAACAAACGTTGAAAGTAGCAGTTGTGCAAACACTGTAGTTATGATAGTTTGAGGATGTTGTGATCTCCAATACCAAGAAACGACGTTAAGTTACATTGTTTCCGTAGAAAGAAACCTTTTGTTAAAGCACGAAACCAAAACAACCGCGCAAACTGATTGCTTACCTGGCTCTTCTCCTTCCCTTGTCCCGTTGACAAACTGCTGGTTGTCGGCTCTGCTTAAATCGGAAACACAACACGGTTTACTTGAGTCGGTTGTTTTGGAACTGAAAAACATTCTGCAACCCATTATTACGTCATACTGATAACTTTACCTGCGTTTCCTCCATAAAACCAATCCAGTGGCGAGGATTAATAAGAAGATGACGATCACAACCCCAACAACTGCACCAACGATAGATGAAGAATCCATGACGTTTGATGGTGAATTTACATCAACTGTTGTTGAAGAAGTGACTGAAAAATATCGATTTAAATAATCTCCATTTAATTTTTTGACTGCGGCATTTAATCAACCGTTTTTGACAAGAGAAATAATATTTAAAACAAAGGAATTTATTGGCATTGAAACCCGAAGAGTTATAATCACACCCTGGGCACCATTGTAGCTATTTTTCTTGTGCTTTGTCGCTTGGCCTTCTGGCAAAATATAGGCAACGTTTACATAAATATGCTTGGCAAACAAAATGATTTTACCTTTCTTGTTGGTTGTTGATAGAAATGTGTCTTTGGCGTGGGTTGTTGTCACCAATGTTGATGTTTTGCTTGTTATTGTAGATGATGATATGCTCGCAGCTGAAGTTAGAAACCATATTACGCGGTACTATACTATATTTCCGAAGTGGACGACGCAATGTCAATAGTCTACATATTTAATATAAGCACTAACCTCCCGATATCCGTTGACAAATATATCCTGATGTAACATTGCATTCCGTACTTCTCCATTTGTATGTTGAATCAAGTGAAGTTAATGAACCCATTATCACACAATACTTTTCTCCTGTTGTATCCGGTTCCCCTGCAGCCCACTGTCCATTGACAGCATCTGCTCCATACGTCCACTTATAGTTTTTTGTTCCTGCAGCTCGTTTCGCTCCGATGTAGTACGAATATGGTGGATCTTCAAATAAGAAATATATTTGTGACACAATCTAACAATTTTTTTCCAGTTGTAATAGACTGAATCTGTATGTTTCTTTGCTCTACTAAACGTGGCCTATACTAATTTCAAGTACCTGTTAAAGACCTTATCTTTTCCGACAAGAAATTGAAAAGAGCTGATTTTGCTATGTTTGTCTTTAAAAGTGGTTTGACATGAGCAACCTGTGCTCCATGGTTAGCGCATGCGTTTTCGGCATCCTGATACGAATTCACTGATTGACCGAATAAATATTCGAAGTCAATGAAAGTTGGTGAGTGCCAGGTTTGGGACAAAGTGACAGGAAAGCAAATTAAAAACGACACCGTGAACAGCCTCATGTTGCAAAGTTCCTGTTGATAGAAAGAAGCAGTGCCACTATGGTTGAACGTACGTGGTTTTGCAAACTACGTATTTAAATACAAACAAAACTAAAAACAGCAAGAATTATTATCCTTGAATGCTTACTTGCAAAAGATTTGCAACCGGCTTTTAACAATCTGCCTTTTCTCGTAATGTGATAACTCAACAAACCATTGCGTGAACAAATTATCTCCAGTGGGTTTCGGTCCATCTGTAGTTTATTTTTCGCAACTGTCTGTTTCAAATTTTTAATTTCTTAATCGACTATGATTCGTCGCAAATAATATCATGGTAGGTTTATAAAGTGATGTTAACCCAATTATTGCGAAATCTGTGCACTAAACCTTTATGATTTACGGATGTCGGCTCACAAACCACATAGATTCGTTAATATTTACTGATTTGTTCCCAAATAACCTAATTTGCTTTTTGCCAACTTGACACTGCTGTAATTATTATAGATGACTGAACAATTGACCGTTGTTAAACATAACTTAGCAGCACAAGGTGGCTGTTCTTCCACTGAGGCGAACACAGAAGCAACCGCAATACTTCCTGAACTGGTCAATGTTGACTAAAGGAATCACAACATCGCCTCTAACGCAGAAACAAACCGTCTTCCTCTGCACGGAAATGAGTAAATTGAAAAACATGTGGGGATTCTAATGACGTAGTTGTCATCGAAATAATTCGCACAGGTGTAGCGACCACACATGAAAATGTGGTGCCTGAAATACGAATGACTTCACGAATAGCTTCAAGTCCCTCGTAACTGTTTTTCTTGTGACTTTTTCAAACTTTTAGAATCAAAATTACTACTTGACGGTTCTGACGTATTTGGTGTTTCTCAATTTGTTTCCTGTCATCTTTAATAACGTTGTTGTGTTCCGCAGACAAAAAAGTTTGGAAACACTGATCTCGACGAACGTAATTTAGCTGCAAGAAAACTGTTGTGACTGTTGAAGAAAGGTGTGACGTCATTTACATAGGTTATGACGTTATATAAAGGAATGATGACAAAATGTTAAGAAAACTAAATTGAGGCCCGGGCAAATATATCGTTTGTTTCATCATTACTTTTGTTTCCTTGCTGAACCACATATTAGACATGCCAACTTGCATGGTTATGTGTACGGATATGAATCGATGTGTGGGAGTTCTATCTCGGGATGTGAACACCGGAAATACATGATTTCTTTTATTTAGATAACTCACGATTTAGTATGGGGGAATAATTCCCTTCTCCCACGTCCACATACGAGTTTAAGGGAACCTTCGCTCATCTGGTTGCTTTGATTTCCTGGACTACCTTTTTTGTGCTTGTTGGATTAATCTCACCAGTGTATCACATTAAACGATTTCCACCCGATCTCGTAAACACAACAACACGAGATAACAACATCACACACCCACAACCTACTATGTGATAATTTATATTTCCTGATGTTACAAAGCGTCATAGACGCACGTGGATAAACAAGTAACTTACTGAAACACAACTAGAAGCACAAACAAGGAGCAATGAAATTGACAGAAAACTTCGGGACCGTCGTTTATTCAACAAAGAAATACAAATGTTTGTATGTGAAGATTTCATCCAACTTATATCTTTGCAAACCCTCTCTCAACACGCCATGTATTCTTTACCCGTGTATTTTAAGCCGGGTTTACGTATTGAGGTTTTGTACATGCTCAACTACAAATAAATAATTTTGTACATTTATTTATAAATAAGCAGGATGCCCACAGTTTAAATACAATTTGGCTCAACCACCATTGATTAAAAGAATGGCAACAAATTATTCGACTTTCATGTAAGAACTTTCACCCCCAGTCATGGAAGTGTTTCCCACATTCTTGTTTACGTATTCATTTTGCTTTATGATGTCATAGTCGTGGTTGGTGTTTCTGGGTGGTTTGTGTTGGTTGTTTGTAGGTTGGTGTTGGTTGGTTGATGGAGTGGTTTGTGGAACTATGTACGTTTCATCTCCATCCTCTGTAACATTCACTTTATACCACGCGATATAACCTGGAGGTTTTATGTTAGTTTCCCAACAAAATATCCTCACTTACCAATAGATCTGGTCCCTATCCCATGGTTGGTTTGGTGACCAGCTCTGCGAATATGAACAACAAGCTTTAACCTTTCTATGAGTGAACTCTGTAAGATTACTTTCCTCACAAAAAGCCAGCAGACATAAAAACGAAGTTAAAAATTATTAAAACATAAAACTCTAAATCTAAGACAAATGTTGAAAACATGTTTTAGTGATAACAGTTTTTACATGGCTGCTTACTGGTGTTTTGTCCGGTTATAGAAGAAAATCATGGCGATAATCAATACGATGACGATGACCACAAGTACGACCAATACAGTAACTATCCTTAAAATGTTGTTGTTAATTTCGTCCGATGAACGATTGTAGATTGCTGTTGAAACAAAGAATCAAGTTTGAATGTGATGCAAATATTTGACATAAAAATGCGATTTACTCACGTATGGAAGTGGTGGTAAAAGTGGTTGGTTCAGATTCGCTGGTGGTTGGTTCCATTGTGATGGTGGTTTGTGTGGAACTGGTTGTGGTGGGAAAATGGGTGGTTCTTGTTGTGCTTGTGGTTAAACTTGGTTTAGTAGTTGTGGTGGCTTAAACACAGGAAATTGATCGATTAATATTGTTTTTGTCGTCGCACTTTTATACCAAATGAGTTACATGTTTATCCCAACAATCGTTTGATGATATCCCAATTCTTAACTTACCATATGCACTACGCTCACAAATATATCCCGAAGCAACATTGCATTCGGTACTTCTCCACTTGTATGTTGAATCAATTGTTGGTTAATGAACCCATTATCACACAATACTTTTCTCCTGTTGCGATCGTTTCCCCTGTTGCCCACTGTCCATTGTCAATATTTTCTCTGTCCACTTATATATGTTTGTTCCTGCACCTCGTTTTGCTCCGATGTAGAACGAGTATGGGGGGTCTTCAAATACGAAATATATTTGTGTCATAATCTAACAAGTTTTTGTCCAGCATTAATATACTGAAGTGTCGTTTTTATGGATTATAACAACCAGTTTTGCTCCCTAAATATTGCTAAAGCGAATATCCAGATTATCACAAACATTCGTGAACTGTCTGTATGTTTCTTTGCTCTACTAAACGAGGCCTATACTAATTTCGAATAACTGCAAAGACCACTATCTCAGAAACTTTAGTTTCAAGCTGAAATCTGTCAATTTTGTTCAATTAGACAAATATATTTCGCCTTGTTAAAAGCTTCATCAGTGTCCAAAAAAGCAAAGCAAGAATTAGGTTCAAATAAAAGAAAGGCTCTCCACTACCTCACAACACGCCCTTTACACAACTAAAAACCTGCCACATGCAACGGGTGGAAGCGTTGAGAAACCACGGAAAAGATAAGGACACAGGAAAAAAGTAAAAACACGGTGATGATAAACACGGGAAAGATAAAGAAACAATATCTGCTTGAAGCAATGTGAACAAAAAAACACAACATTGCACCGCGGTGAAATCATTTTTTGTATATTATTTTTTGCGTTTGTTTTGTTTAACTATTTATCTTCAGCCATGTCCAAATTTGCGGTACGTGGTTGTTTAACGAAAGTGACTTCGTAACATTGTTCAATGGGTGGATGTTGAGAAAACGAGCGTGGATGACAATCTTTATTATGATGCAAGAGCGCTGTTCCATCGTTGCGAAATGTCGAACTTGGCACCCGACCAACGTGTGGCAAACCTGTTTTTCGTTTGTCCCACATATTGTTTCTTACATATGTAGCATGTGGCAATAAATATACCGCAACTTTTGCATGTTAAGCTTAGCTTGTTGTGATGTAGTGGAGAGCCTTTCTTTTATTTGAACCTAATTCTTGCTTTGCTTTTATAGACACTGATGATGCTTTAAACAAGGCAAAATATATTTGTCTAATTGAACAAAATTGACATATTTCAGCTTGAAACTAAAGTTTCTTAGATAGTGGACATAATTAAAATAAGATAGAAATCGTCAGGGCCACTTGCAACAGAATAGGAAATGATTCCCAAAATCAATTCTCAAGCACCTGTGAACGACTTTATCTTTTCCGACAAGAAATTGAAAAAGGGCTGATTTTGCTGTGTTTGTGTTTAAAGGTGGTTTGACATGAGCAACCTGTGCTGCATGGTTAGCGCATGCGTTTTCAGCATCTTGATACGAATTCACTGATTGACCGAATAAATATTCGAAGTTAATGAAAGTTGGTGAGTGCCAGGTCTGGGACAAAGTAACAGGAAAGCAAATTAAAAACGACACCGTGAACAGTCTCATGTTGCAAAGTTCCTGTTGATAGAAAGAAGCAGTGCAACTATGGTTAAACGTACGTGGTTTTGCAACTACGTATTTAAATCCAAACAAAACTAAAAACAGCAAGAATTACTATCCTTGAAAGCTTACTTGCAAAAGATTTACAACTGTCTTTTAACAATCTGCCTTTTCTCGTAATGTAACAACTCAACAAACCATTGCGTGAATTTATCTCCTGTGGGTTTCGGTCCATCTGTCCTTTATTTGACCATGATTCACCATACACAATATCAGGGTAGGTTTAAAGAGTATTGCAAACCCAATTGTTGAGAAATCTTTGCACTAAACAATTATGATTTACGGATGTCGGCTCACAAACCACATAGATTCGTTAATATTTACTAATTTGTTCCCAAATAACCTAATTTGCTTTTTGCCAACTTGACACTGCTGTAATATATTATTATTGCTGATTGAACAATCATAATTTTACTGATCAAATACACGATTTGGACAATCCTTGTTGTCCGCACCCGATTGTAAGCAGCAGACCTAACACTTCCTAAAACTGGATGATGCAGCACTGGAACGCAATATTTGCCACAAACCAACTTTGTACGGATATGAGTAACATGTGGGAGTTCTTATCACGTAGTGTTGTCATCACACGACTGTTGTATGCGATTGTAACGACAATGAGCTTGGGTTTCGGGTCTGAAATCATCCTAAATTCCTTTTTACTTATAAGTCATTAATTGGGATACTTTTATATATTGTATTTATTTAGGATGGAATTGATGTAGATGCTTATGCTGTTGTAACTACCGTAAAACATAATTTGGCAACAAAATGTCGCTGTTTTTGCGCTGAGGCGAACACTGACGCAACCGCCTTGCGTTCTTCAACCGTGAATTAAATCCATATTTACGTACTTTGGACATAATTAGTTGTCGAAGTTTTCATTTTGTAAATTAATCTATAGATGAATATCCTGGATGGTCACAGTTTTATAAATAATTTAGTTCAATCTTACAACCAGAAGACATAGACCCATAAAATTATCATTCTACTGCAATCAGTAATGTAGAGTGTTTCGTCGAATCAGATCTCATCAATCCAGGTGGTGAATGAGACCATATATGACGATCAATGCACACCATATGCAGCTCAATATTGTTCGACACTTTCCCTTTATTTTTAGTTCTTTCACCTGTCTTAAGTGTCCACGTGTTGTGATATGCCGCGCTTCATGGTTCAGGGGGGACTAAATGACCGCATGTTGAATTTAAATCCTAGCGCCATCTTCTCTCGTTTCGCTCCTCTCAGATGATTATGGTTGGACAATGAGATGACTCTCCATTCTTTTTAGCTCATAGAGCAATGTTTAAAACCAACATTAGAGGGCGATCAGGTGACCTTCTGTTATTTTTGGATGATTGTTTTCACCAAATAAACCAAGTTGTGAATCAACAGTCGTGGTAGTAGGCGTCACGTGATTAGTGACGCGTCCTAAAGACCTGGGTAGGCGTTATTTTCTGCACTAATGCAGTCACGTGATGTTTTGATAATTGTTGAGCACCATTACAGTTAGTATGACGTGGTGCTTCTACGTCATTGTTGTACCCACGTGCTTCCGTGTTATAAGTTTGTTCGCGTGAGTTTGTGTGGTGGAGGTGGTCTAGAGTTGAGTAATGTGAAGTACCATTTATTTGTGGTGGAAATTTTTGTGCAAACAAACACATACACAGTTGCTGAGAGTGCCCTTAAGTAGAAAAAATGCGTTTTGGAGATCACATGGAATTATAGGTGAAACAAAATAGTATTTGCGGTAGAAATTCTTTAGTGTGAAGTCAATCTATTGTATTCATGGACTTCGTTTGATATTCACGGTCTCCGCAGACTGATACAAGCCATGGTAAGCCGAAATGACTGCTTGTGTAACCTGGTTGTTGCTGGTTCATCTTCCTCTGGTTCCGTGGTATTGATCAGTCGGTTGGTGGCGGTGTGTGTAACTTTCTGTTATTGCTATTCTTTATTGTCAATCCCAAGCAGATTCTTTGTACCTTTATTACCACTTGTTTCGTCACAAGGTGCTTTCTGCTATTGTTATTTGGGAAAGCAGTTTTCTTTGGCAAACTGTTCCCAATGCAATAACACGCCATGTAGATGTACAAGTTGGATCAAGTCTATCAGTGTAGTTATTATCACATCAATTGATTTCCACCCTATCTTGTAATCACAACATCACAAGATAACAACATCACACACCCACAACCTTATATACGATAATTGATATTTCCTGATGTTACAAAGCGACATAGAAGTTCGTGGATATACAAGTAACTTACATAACATAACCAGAAATACGAACAAGAAACCAGGACATAACAAACAACGTCGGGGACAGAGTATACAACAACTGTGGGCACCTTGCTCATTTATAAATAATTCGACAAAATTATTTATTTATAGTTGAGCAGGGTGCCCATATACAAAACCTTAGTACGTAAATACAGCTTAAAAAAGTGATACCTAGGACTGGCCTAGATTGCTACTTGATCATCCAACCAAGATGTTTTTTTTAATATATATTGATTAAAAGAATGGCAACAAATTATTCGACTTTCATGTACGAACTTTCACCCCCAGTCATGGAAGTGTTTCCCACATTCTTGTTTACGTATTCATTTTGCTTTATGACGTCATAGTCGTGGTTGGTGTTTCTGGGTGGTTTGTGTTGGTTGTTTATAGGTTGGTGTTGGTTGGTTGATGGAATGGTTTGTGGAACTATGTACGTTACATCTCTATCCTCTGTAACATTAACTTTAAACCACACGATATAACCTGGAGGTTTTATGTTAGTTTCCCAACAAAATATCCTCACTTACCAATGGGTCTGGTCCCTATCCCATGGTTGGTTTGGTGACCAGTTCTGTAAATATGAACAACAAGCTTTAACCTTTCTATGATTAAACCAAGATTGTGTTCATCACTGTAAACCAGCAATCACAAGTTAAAATATCCTTTGCCAGGGTAAACATGCAACAAGTCTCGCCATCCAGTAATTCACAAAGGACAACCAAATGTAAAGTACTAATACAGTATATTGTTTTGTAAAGAGTCAAACATACATGGACGTAAATAATGGTTTGTAAACGTTATAAAGCATATCTTAAAGAAAACAGTTTCTACAATATATCTGGATTCGTGACAGACAGCGACATGTTGCGCTATCTTATTTTTGTTGCGCGGACGTGACGACGGCGTTAAGCAAACGCACAGCAGACAAAGGTAACACAGGCGACGTTTCATTCAAGCAGTCAACCGTAACTTTTAATATCAAAGTCTGACTCTGCCTCAAAACAACCCTGAGCTAGTTTAGTCGTATCATGTATCATGGGTGCCTTTGTTTGGTTCCGCAATTTCGTTGAACGCAGGGTTAGTGGTTGAATGGAGTGGTTTACGGATGATAGCCTACGTGGAGCCAGCTCAGGGTTTTTGCGAGCAACGTGCAATGAATTGAATGTTAAAAGTCGTGGATGACTGCATGATGGAGGCCTTGGTAATTTGCTGAAAGACGCAAACTTCGTTTAACTTATTGTGCTCATACTAATAGGTAAACATGTAACAAGTCTAGTGTTCCAGTGTTTCGCAAAGTTAGTGAGGTCACCCAAATATAATATATTGATGTTTTTGTAAAGAGTTAAACATATATTGACGTGATTAACTTAGTCTTTAACGATATAGAGCATCTCCTTAAGAAATATGACAGACAGACAGCAAAGTGTTGTGCCATCAGAAAGCAACACAGGAAAAGAGTTATTCAAGCAGGCGTCTGTAACTTTCAACATTCAAGGCTGATTCTGTGTTCAATACAATAATGAGATTTAGCTTTCACTCATCATTTTTTTAGTAAGTTTTGGAACGACAGATTAGGCACAATTTGTTTCAGAGCACTTGTGTCAAAAACTGGCAGTTACTTCACTGTTTTATTTAGAAAAATTCGTCATTTAAATTATGTTTTTTATAGCATTATTTAAATGAGGTGACATATTTCTAAATGTCGTGAGTATTAAGCAATGACCGATATTTTGTCTCTCACGAAAATGGAATCTTAGTTATTGGTCGTTGCTATAGTAATCCATAGTTAGACTTGGTCCGGGACTTTCAACATTTTTGCGTTTAGTGTTGAGAGTATCTCCACTGTTTTTTTGCGTTTAGTGTTGAGAGTATCTCCACTATTTTTTGGGTTTAGTGTTGAGAGTATCTCCACTATTTTTTTGGGTTTAGTGTTAAGAGTATCTCCACTGTTTTTTGCGTTTAGTGTTGAGAGTATCTCCACTGTTTTTAGGCGTTTAGTGTTGAGAGTATCTCCACTGTTTTTTGCGTTTAGTGTTGTGAGTATCTCCACTGTTTTTGCGTCTAGTGTTGTGAGTATCTCCACTGTTTTTTGAGTCTAGTGTTGTGAGTATCTCCACTGTTTTTTTGCGTTTAGTGTTGTGAGTATCTCCACTGTTTTTTCCGTTTAGTGTTGAGAGTACTCCACTGTTTTTTGGGCTTAGTGTTGAGAGTAACTCCACTGTTTTTTGCGTTTAGTGTTGAAAGTATCTCCACTGTTTTTTTGCGTTTAGTGTTGAGAGTACTCCACTGTTTTTTGGGCTTAGTGTTGAGAGTAACTCCACTGTTTTTTGCGTTTAGTGTTGAGAGTATCTCCACTGTTTTTTGCGTTTAGTGTTGAGAGTATCTCAACTGTTTTTTTCGGTTAGTGTTGAGAGTATCTCCACTGTTTTTTCCGTTTACTGTTGAGAGTACTCCACTGTTTTTTGGGCTTAGTGTTGAGAGTAACTCCACTGTTTTTTGCGTTTAGTGTTGAAAGTATCTCCACTGTTTTTTTGCGTTTAGTGTTGAGAGTATCTCCACTGTTTTTTTGGGTTTCGTGTTGAGAGTATCTCCACTGTTTTTTTGGGTTTAGTGTTGAGAGTATCTCCACAGTTTTTTGGGCTTAGTGTTGAGAGTAACTCCACTGTTTTTTTGCGTTTAGTGTTGTGAGTATCTCCACTGTTTTTTTGCGTTTAGTGTTGTGAGTATCTCCACTGTTTTTTTTGCGTTTAGTGTTGAGAGTATCTCCACTGTTTTTTGCGTTTAGTGTTGAGAGTATCTCCACTGTTTTTTGCGTTTAGTGTTGAGAGTATCTCCACTGTTTTTTCCGTTTAGTGTTGAGAGTATCTCCACTGTTTTTTGCGTTTAGTGTTGAGAGTATCTCCACTGTTTTTTCCGTTTAGTGTTGAGAGTATCTCCACAGTTTTTTGGGCTTAGTGTTGAGAGTAACTCCACTGTTTTTTGCGTTTAGTGTTGAAAGTATCTCCACAGTTTTTTTGCGTTTAGTGTTGAGAGTATCTCCACTGTTTTTTGCGTTTAGTGTTGAGAGTAACTCCACTGTTTTTTGCGTTTAGTGTTGAGAGTATCTCCACTGTTTTTTGCGTTTAGTGTTGAGAGTATCTCCACTGTTTTTTGCGTTTAGTGTTGAGAGTATCTCCACTGTTTTTTCCGTTTAGTGTTGTGAGTAACTCCACTGTTTTTTGCGTTTAGTGTTGTGAGTATCTCCACTGTTTTTTTGCGTTTAGTGTTGTGAGTATCTCCACTGTTTTTTTTCCGTTTAGTGTTGAGAGTATCTCCACTGTTTTTTGCGTTTAGTGTTGAGAGTATCTCCACTGTTTTTTGCGTTTAGTGTTGAGAGTATCTCCACTGTTTTTTCCGTTTAGTGTTGAGAGTATCTCCACTGTTTTTTGGGCTTAGTGTTGAGAGTATCTCCACTGTTTTTTGGGTTTAGTGTTGAAAGTATCTCCACAGTTTTTTTGCGTTTACTGTTGAGAGTATCTCCACTGTTTTGTGGGCTTAGTGCTGAAAGTATCTCCACTGTTTTTTGGGCTTAGTGTTGAGAGTATCTCCACTGTTTTTTGCGTTTAGTGTTGAGAGTATCTCCACTGTTTTTTGCGTTTAGTGTTGAGAGTATCTCCACTGTTTTTTGGGCTTAGTGTTGAGAGTATCTCCACTGTTTTTTTGCGTTTAGTGTTGAGAGTATCTCCACTGTTTTTTTGGGTTTAGTGTTGAGAGTATCTCCACTGTTTTTTTGGGTTTAGTGTTGAGAGTATCTCCACAGTTTTTTGGGCTTAGTGTTGAGAGTAACTCCACTGTTTTTTTGCGTTTAGTGTTGTGAGTATCTCCACTGTTTTTTTGCGTTTAGTGTTGTGAGTATCTCCACTGTTTTTTTTGCGTTTAGTGTTGAGAGTATCTCCACTGTTTTTTGCGTTTAGTGTTGAGAGTATCTCCACTGTTTTTTGCGTTTAGTGTTGAGAGTATCTCCACTGATTTTTGGGCTTAGTGTTGAGAGTAACTCCACTGTTTTTTGCGTTTAGTGTTGAAAGTATCTCCACAGTTTTTTTGCGTTTAGTGTTGAGAGTATCTCCACTGTTTTTTGAGTTTAGTGTTGAGAGAAACTCCACTGTTTTTTGCGTTTAGTGTTGAGAGTATCTCCACTGTTTTTTGCGTTTAGTGTTGAGAGTATCTCCACTGTTTTTTGCGTTTAGTGTTGAGAGTATCTCCACTGTTTTTTCCGTTTAGTGTTGTGAGTAACTCCACTGTTTTTTGCGTTTAGTGTTGTGAGTATCTCCACTGTTTTTTTGCGTTTAGTGTTGTGAGTATCTCCACTGTTTTTTTTGCGTTTAGTGTTGAGAGTATCTCCACTGTTTTTTGCGTTTAGTGTTGAGAGTATCTCCACTGATTTTTCCGTTTAGTGTTGAGAGTATCTCCACTGTTTTTTCCGTTTAGTGTTGAGAGTATCTCCACTGTTTTTTGGGCTTAGTGTTGAGAGTATCTCCACTGTTTTTTGCGTTTAGTGTTGAAAGTATCTCTACAGTTTTTTTGCGTTTAGTGTTGAGAGTATCTCCACTGTTTTTTGGGCTTAGTGCTGAGAGTATCTCCACTGTTTTTTGCGTTTAGTGTTGAGAGTATCTCCACTGTTTTTTGCGTTTAGTGTTGAGAGTATCTCCACTGTTTTTTTGCGTTTAGTGTTGAGAGTATCTCCACTGTTTTTTGGGCTTATTGTTGAGAGTATCTCCACTGTTTTTTTGTGTTTAGTGTTGAGAGTATCTCCACTGTTTTTTGCGTTTAGTGTTGAGAGTATCTCCACTGTTTTTTGCGTTTAGTGTTGAGAGTAACTCCACTGTTTTTTGCGTTTAGTGTTGAGAGTATCTCCACTGTTTTTTGCGTTTAGTGTTGAGAGTATCTCCACTGTTTTTTTCCGTTTAGTGTTGAGAGTATCTCCACTGTTTTTTGGGCTGAGTGTTGAGAGTATCTCCACTGTTTTTTTGCGTTTAGTGTTGAGAGTATCTTCACTGTTTTTTGCGTTTAGTGTTGAGAGTATCTCCACTGTTTTTTTTGCGTTTAGTGTTGAGAGTATCTCCACTGTTTTTTGGGCTTAGTGCTGAGAGTATCTCCACTGTTTTTTGCGTTTAGTGTTGAGAGTATCTCCACTGTTTTTTGCGTTTAGTGTTGAGAGTATCTCCACTGTTTTTTCCGTTTAGTGTTGAGAGTATCTCCACTGTTTTTGGGGCTTAGTGTTGAGAGTAACTCCACTGTTTTCTGCGTTTAGTGTTGAAAGTATCTCCACAGTTTTTTTGCGTTTAGTGTTGAGAGTATCTCCACTGTTTTTTGCGTTTAGTGTTGAGAGTAACTCCACTGTTTTTTGCGTTTAGTGTTGAGAGTATCTTCACTGTTTTTTGCGTTTAGTGTTGAGAGTATCTCCACTGTTTTTTGCGTTTAGTGTTGAGAGTATCTCCACTGTTTTTTCCGTTTAGTGTTGTGAGTAACTCCACTGTTTTTTGCGTTTAGTGTTGTGAGTATCTCCACTGTTTTTTTCCGTTTAGTGTTGAGAGTATCTCCACTGTTTTTTGCGTTTAGTGTTGAGAGTATCTCCACTGTTTTTTGCGTTTAGTGTTGAGAGTATCTCCACTGTTTTTTCCGTTTAGTGTTGAGAGTATCTCCACTGTTTTTTGGGCTTAGTGTTGAGAGTATCTCCACTGTTATTTGGGTTTAGTGTTGAAAGTATCTCCACAGTTTTTTTGCGTTTACTGTTGAGAGTATCTCAACTGTTTTATGGGCTTAGTGCTGAGAGTATCTCCACTGTTTTTTGCGTTTAGTGTTGAGAGTATCTCCACTGTTTTTTGCGTTTAGTGTTGAGAGTATCTCCACTGCTTTTTTCCGTTTAGTGTTGAGAGTATCTCCACTGTTTTTTGGGCTGAGTGTTGAGAGTATCTCCACTGTTTTTTGCGTTTAGTGTTGAGAGTATCTCCACTGTTTTTTGAGTTTGGTGTTGAGAGTAACTCCACTGTTTTTTGCGTTTAGTGTTGAGAGTATCTCCACTGTTTTTGGCGTTTAGTGTTGAGAGTATCTCCACTGATTTTTGCGTTTAGTGTTGAGAGTATCTCCACTGTTTTTTGCGTTTAGTGTTGAGAGTATCTCCACTGTTTTTTCCGTTTAGTGTTGAGAGTATCTCCACTGTTTTTTGGGCTTAGTGTTGAGAGTATCTCCACTGTTTTTTGCGTTTAGTGTTGAAAGTATCTCTACAGTTTTTTTGCGTTTAGTGTTGAGAGTATCTCCACTGTTTTTTGGGCTTAGTGCTGAGAGTATCTCCACTGTTTTTTGCGTTTAGTGTTGAGAGTATCTCCACTGTTTTTTGCGTTTAGTGTTGAGAGTATCTCCACTGTTTTTTTGCGTTTAGTGTTGAGAGTATCTCCACTGTTTTTTGGGCTTATTGTTGAGAGTATCTCCACTGTTTTTTTGCGTTTAGTGTTGAGAGTATCTCCACTGTTTTTTGCGTTTGGTGTTGAGAGTATCTCCACTGTTTTTTGGGCTTATTGTTGAGAGTATCTCCACTGTTTTTTTGCGTTTAGTGTTGAGAGTATCTCCACTGTTTTTTGCGTTTAGTGTTGAGAGTATCTCCACTGTTTTTTGGGCTTATTGTTGAGAGTATCTCCACTGTTTTTTTGCGTTTAGTGTTGAGAGTATCTCCACTGTTTTTTGCGTTTAGTGTTGAGAGTATCTCCACTGTTTTTTGGGCTTATTGTTGAGAGTATCTCCACTGTTTTTTTGCGTTTAGTGTTGAGAGTATCTCCACTGTTTTTTGCGTTTAGTGTTGAGAGTATCTCCACTGTTTTTTGGGCTTATTGTTGAGAGTATCTCCACTGTTTTTTTGCGTTTAGTGTTGAGAGTATCTCCACTGTTTTTTGCGTTTAGTGTTGAGAGTATCTCCACTGTTTTTTGCGTTTAGTGTTGAGAGTATCTCCACTGTTTTTTGCGTTTAGTGTTGAGAGTATCTCCACTGTTTTTTGGGCTTAGTGCTGAGAGTATCTCAACTGTTTTTTGCGTTTAGTGTTGAGAGTATCTCCACTGTTTTTTGCGTTTAGTGTTGAGAGTATCTCCACTGTTTTTTGAGTTTGGTGTTGAGAGTAACTCCACTGTTTTTTGCGTTTAGTGTTGAGAGTATCTCCACTGTTTTTTGCGTTTAGTGTTGAGAGTATCTCCACTGTTTTTTGAGTTTGGTGTTGAGAGTAACTCCACTGTTTTTTGCGTTTAGTGTTGAGAGTATCTCCACTGTTTTTTGCGTTTAGTGTTGAGAGTATCTCCACTGTTTTTTGCGTTTAGTGTTGAGAGTATCTCCACTGTTTTTTTGCGTTTAGTGTTGAGAGTATCTCCACTGTTTTTTGTGTTTAGTGTTGAGAGTATCTCCACTGTTTTTTCCGTTTAGTGTTGAGAGTATCTCCACTGTTTTTTGGGCTTAGTGTTGAGAGTAACTCCACTGTTTTTTGCGTTTAGTGTTGAGAGTATCTCCACTGTTTTTTGCGTTTAGTGTTGAGAGTATCTCCACTGTTTTTTGGGCTTATTGTTGAGAGTATCTCCACTGTATTTTTGCGTTTGGTGTTGAGAGTATCTCCACTGTTTTTTGCGTTTAGTGTTGAGAGTATCTCCACTGTTTTTTGCGTTTAGTGTTGAGAGTAACTCTGTTTTTTGGGCTTATTGCTGAGAGTATCTCCACTGTTTTTTGCATTTAGTGTTGAGAGTATCTCCACTGTTTTTTGAGTTTAGTGTTGAGAGTAACTCCACTGTTTTTTGCGTTTAGTGTTGAGAGTATCTCCACTGTTTTTTGCGTTTAGTGTTGAGAGTATCTCCACTGTTTTTTGCGTTTAGTGTTGAGAGTATCTCCACTGTTTTTTCCGTCTAGTGTTGTGAGTAACTCCACTGTTTTTTGCGTTTAATGTTGTGAGTATCTCCACTGTTTTTTTGCGTTTAGTGTTGTGAGTATCTCCACTGTTTTTTTTGCGTTTAGTGTTGAGAGTATCTCCACTGTTTTTTGCGTTTAGTGTTGAGAGTATCTCCACTGTTTTTTCCGTTTAGTGTTGAGAGTATCTCCACTGTTTTTTGGGCTTAGTGTTGAGAGTATCTCCACAGATTTTTGCGTTTAGTGTTGAAAGTATCTCTACAGTTTTTTTGCGTTTAGTGTTGAGAGTATCTCCACTGTTTTTTGGGCTTAGTGCTGAGAGTATCTCCACTGTTTTTTGCGTTTATCTCCACTGTTTTTTGCGTTTAGTGTTGAGAGTATCTCCACTGTTTTTTGCGTTTAGTGTTGAGAGTATCTCCACTGTTTTTTGCGTTTAGTGTTGAGAGTAACTCCACTGTTTTTTGCGTTTAGTGTTGAGAGTATCTCCACTGTTTTTTGGGCTTATTGTTGAGAGTATCTCCACTGTTTTTTTGCGTTTAGTGTTGAGAGTATCTCCACTGTTTTTTGCGTTTAGTGTTGAGAGTATCTCCACTGTTTTTTGCGTTTAGTGTTGAGAGTATCTCCACTGTTTTTTGCGTTTAGTGTTGAGAGTATCTCCACTGTTTTTTGGGCTTAGTGCTGAGAGTATCTCAACTGTTTTTTGCGTTTAGTGTTGAGAGTATCTCCACTGTTTTTTGCGTTTAGTGTTGAGAGTATCTCCACTGTTTTTTGAGTTTGGTGTTGAGAGTAACTCCACTGTTTTTTGCGTTTAGTGTTGAGAGTATCTCCACTGTTTTTTGCGTTTAGTGTTGAGAGTATCTCCACTGTTTTTTGAGTTTGGTGTTGAGAGTAACTCCACTGTTTTTTGCGTTTAGTGTTGAGAGTATCTCCACTGTTTTTTGCGTTTAGTGTTGAGAGTATCTCCACTGTTTTTTGCGTTTAGTGTTGAGAGTATCTCCACTGTTTTTTTGCGTTTA
Source organism: Ascidia mentula (assembly GCF_947561715.1). Taxonomy (NCBI): domain Eukaryota; kingdom Metazoa; phylum Chordata; class Ascidiacea; order Phlebobranchia; family Ascidiidae; genus Ascidia; species Ascidia mentula. Next base: position 5,403,661 of record NC_138574.1, on the reverse strand, counting down.
GTGTTGAGAGTATCTCCACTGTTTTTTGTGTTTAGTGTTGAGAGTATCTCCACTGTTTTTTCCGTTTAGTGTTGAGAGTATCTCCACTGTTTTTTGGGCTTAGTGTTGAGAGTAACTCCACTGTTTTTTGCGTTTAGTGTTGAGAGTATCTCCACTGTTTTTTGCGTTTAGTGTTGAGAGTATCTCCACAGTTTTTTGGGCTTATTGTTGAGAGTATCTCCACTGTATTTTTGCGTTTGGTGTTGAGAGTATCTCCACTGTTTTTTGCGTTTAGTGTTGAGAGTATCTCCACTGTTTTTTGCGTTTAGTGTTGAGAGTATCTCCACTGTTTTTTGCGTTTAGTGTTGAGAGTATCTCCACTGTTTTTTCCGTTTAGTGTTGAGAGTATCTCCACTGATTTTTGCGTTTAGTGTTGAGAGTATCTCCACTGTTTTTTGCGTTTAGTGTTGAGAGTATCTCCACTGTTTTTTGGGCTTAGTGCTGAGAGTATCTCCACTGTTTTTTGCGTTTAGTGTTGAGAGTATCTCCACTGTTTTTTGCGTTTAGTGTTGAGAGTAACTCCACTGTTTTTTGAGTTTGGTGTTGAGAGTAACTCCACTGTTTTTTGCGTTTAGTGTTGAGAGTATCTCCACTGTTTTTTGAGTTTGGTGTTGAGAGTAACTCCACTGTTTTTTGCGTTTAGTGTTGAGAGTATCTCCACTGTTTTTTGAGTTTGGTGTTGAGAGTAACTCCACTGTTTTTTGCGTTTAGTGTTGAGAGTATCTCCACTGTTTTTTGCGTTTAGTGTTGAGAGTATCTCCACTGTTTTTTGCGTTTAGTGTTGAGAGTATCTCCACTGTTTTTTTGCGTTTAGTGTTGAGAGTATCTCCACTGTTTTTTGTGTTTAGTGTTGAGAGTATCTCCACTGTTTTTTCCGTTTAGTGTTGAGAGTATCTCCACTGTTTTTTGGGCTTAGTGTTGAGAGTAACTCCACTGTTTTTTTGCGTTTAGTGTTGAGAGTATCTCCACTGTTTTTTGCGTTTAGTGTTGAGAGTATCTCCACTGTTTTTTGCGTTTAATGTTGTGAGTATCTCCACTGTTTTTTTGCGTTTAGTGTTGTGAGTATCTCCACTGTTTTTTGGGCTTAGTGTTGAGAGTAACTCCACTGTTTTTTGCGTTTAGTGTTGAGAGTATCTCCACTGTTTTTTGCGTTTAGTGTTGTGAGTAACTCCACTGTTTTTTGCGTTTAATGTTGTGAGTATCTCCACTGTTTTTTTGCGTTTAGTGTTGTGAGTATCTCCACTGTTTTTTTTGCGTTTAGTGTTGAGAGTATCTCCACTGTTTTTTGCGTTTAGTGTTGAGAGTATCTCCACTGTTTTTTCCGTTTAGTGTTGAGAGTATCTCCACTGTTTTTTGGGCTTAGTGTTGAGAGTATCTCCACAGATTTTTGCGTTTAGTGTTGAAAGTATCTCTACAGTTTTTTTGCGTTTAGTGTTGAGAGTATCTCCACTGTTTTTTGGGCTTAGTGCTGAGAGTATCTCCACTGTTTTTTGCGTTTATCTCCACTGTTTTTTGCGTTTAGTGTTGAGAGTATCTCCACTGTTTTTTGCGTTTAGTGTTGAGAGTATCTCCACTGTTTTTTGCGTTTAGTGTTGAGAGTAACTCCACTGTTTTTTGCGTTTAGTGTTGAGAGTATCTCCACTGTTTTTTGGGCTTATTGTTGAGAGTATCTCCACTGTTTTTTTGCGTTTAGTGTTGAGAGTATCTCCACTGTTTTTTGCGTTTAGTGTTGAGAGTATCTCCACTGTTTTTTGCGTTTAGTGTTGAGAGTATCTCCACTGTTTTTTGCGTTTAGTGTTGAGAGTATCTCCACTGTTTTTTGGGCTTAGTGCTGAGAGTATCTCAACTGTTTTTTGCGTTTAGTGTTGAGAGTATCTCCACTGTTTTTTGCGTTTAGTGTTGAGAGTATCTCCACTGTTTTTTGAGTTTGGTGTTGAGAGTAACTCCACTGTTTTTTGCGTTTAGTGTTGAGAGTATCTCCACTGTTTTTTGCGTTTAGTGTTGAGAGTATCTCCACTGTTTTTTGAGTTTGGTGTTGAGAGTAACTCCACTGTTTTTTGCGTTTAGTGTTGAGAGTATCTCCACTGTTTTTTGCGTTTAGTGTTGAGAGTATCTCCACTGTTTTTTTGCGTTTAGTGTTGAGAGTATCTCCACTGTTTTTTGTGTTTAGTGTTGAGAGTATCTCCACTGTTTTTTCCGTTTAGTGTTGAGAGTATCTCCACTGTTTTTTGGGCTTAGTGTTGAGAGTAACTCCACTGTTTTTTGCGTTTAGTGTTGAGAGTATCTCCACTGTTTTTTGCGTTTAGTGTTGAGAGTATCTCCACAGTTTTTTGGGCTTATTGTTGAGAGTATCTCCACTGTATTTTTGCGTTTGGTGTTGAGAGTATCTCCACTGTTTTTTGCGTTTAGTGTTGAGAGTATCTCCACTGTTTTTTGCGTTTAGTGTTGAGAGTATCTCCACTGTTTTTTGCGTTTAGTGTTGAGAGTATCTCCACTGTTTTTTCCGTTTAGTGTTGAGAGTATCTCCACTGTTTTTTCCGTTTAGTGTTGAGAGTATCTCCACTGATTTTTGCGTTTAGTGTTGAGAGTATCTCCACTGTTTTTTGCGTTTAGTGTTGAGAGTATCTCCACTGTTTTTTGGGCTTAGTGCTGAGAGTATCTCCACTGTTTTTTGCGTTTAGTGTTGAGAGTATCTCCACTGTTTTTTGCGTTTAGTGTTGAGAGTAACTCCACTGTTTTTTGAGTTTGGTGTTGAGAGTAACTCCACTGTTTTTTGCGTTTAGTGTTGAGAGTATCTCCACTGTTTTTTGAGTTTGGTGTTGAGAGTAACTCCACTGTTTTTTGCGTTTAGTGTTGAGAGTATCTCCACTGTTTTTTGAGTTTGGTGTTGAGAGTAACTCCACTGTTTTTTGCGTTTAGTGTTGAGAGTATCTCCACTGTTTTTTGCGTTTAGTGTTGAGAGTATCTCCACTGTTTTTTGCGTTTAGTGTTGAGAGTATCTCCACTGTTTTTTTGCGTTTAGTGTTGAGAGTATCTCCACTGTTTTTTGTGTTTAGTGTTGAGAGTATCTCCACTGTTTTTTCCGTTTAGTGTTGAGAGTATCTCCACTGTTTTTTGGGCTTAGTGTTGAGAGTAACTCCACTGTTTTTTGCGTTTAGTGTTGAGAGTATCTCCACTGTTTTTTGCGTTTAGTGTTGAGAGTATCTCCACTGTTTTTTGGGCTTATTGTTGAGAGTATCTCCACTGTATTTTTGCGTTTGGTGTTGAGAGTATCTCCACTGTTTTTTGCGTTTAGTGTTGAGAGTATCTCCACTGTTTTTTGCGTTTAGTGTTGAGAGTAGCTCTGTTTTTTGGGCTTATTGCTGAGAGTATCTCCACTGTTTTTTGCATTTAGTGTTGAGAGTATCTCCACTGTTTTTTGAGTTTAGTGTTGAGAGTAACTCCACTGTTTTTTGCGTTTAGTGTTGAGAGTATCTCCACTGTTTTTTGCGTTTAGTGTTGAGAGTATCTCCACTGTTTTTTGCGTTTAGTGTTGAGAGTATCTCCACTGTTTTTTCCGTCTAGTGTTGTGAGTAACTCCACTGTTTTTTGCGTTTAATGTTGTGAGTATCTCCACTGTTTTTTTGCGTTTAGTGTTGTGAGTATCTCCACTGTTTTTTTTGCGTTTAGTGTTGAGAGTATCTCCACTGTTTTTTGCGTTTAGTGTTGAGAGTATCTCCACTGTTTTTTCCGTTTATTTTTGAGAGTATCTCCACTGTTTTTTGGGCTTAGTGTTGAGAGTATCTCCACTGTTTTTTGCGTTTAGTGTTGAAAGTATCTCCACTGTTTTTTTGCGTTTAGTGTTGAGAGTATCTCCACTGTTTTTTGGGCTTAGTGTTGAGAGTAACTCCACTGTTTTTTGCGTTTAGTGTTGAGAGTATCTCCACTGTTTTTTCCGTTTAGTGTTGTGAGTATCTCCACTGTTTTTTTGCGTTTAGTGTTGAGAGTAACTCCACTGTTTTTTGCGTTTAGTGTTGAGAGTATCTCCACTGTTTTTTCCGTTTAGTGTTGTGAGTATCTCCACTGTTTTTTTGCGTTTAGTGTTGTGAGTATCTCCACTGTTTTTTTGCGTTTAGTGTTGTGAGTATCTCCACTGTTTTTTTTGCGTTTAGTGTTGAGAGTATCTCCACTGTTTTTTGCGTTTAGTGTTGAGAGTATCTCCACTGTTTTTTCCGTTTAGTGTTGAGAGTATCTCCACTGTTTTTTGGGCTTAGTGTTGAGAGTATCTCCACTGTTTTTTGCGTTTAGTGTTGAAAGTATCTCTACAGTTTTTTTGCGTTTAGTGTTGAGAGTATCTCCACTGTTTTTTGGGCTTAGTGCTGAGAGTATCTCCACTGTTTTTTGCGTTTAGTGTTGAGAGTATCTCCACTGTTTTTTGCGTTTAGTGTTGAGAGTATCTCCACTGTTTTTTGCGTTTAGTGTTGAGAGTATCTCCACTGTTTTTTGGGCTTAGTGTTGAGAGTATCTCCACTGTTTTTTTGCGTTTAGTGTTGAGAGTATCTCCACTGTTTTTTGCGTTTAGTGTTGAGAGTATCTCCACTGTTTTTTGCGTTTAGTGTTGAGAGTAACTCCACTGTTTTTTGCGTTTAGTGTTGAGAGTATCTCCACTGTATTTTGCGTTTAGTGTTGAGAGTATCTCCACTGTTTTTTCCGTTTAGTGTTGAGAGTATCTCCACTGTTTTTTGGGCTGAGTGTTGAGAGTATCTCCACTGTTTTTTGCGTTTAGTGTTGGGAGTATCTCCACTGTTTTTTGCGTTTAGTGTTGAGAGTATCTCCACTTTTTTTTGCGTTTACTGTTGAGAGTATCTCCACTGTTTTTTTGCGTTTAGTGTTGAGAGTATCTCCACTGTTTTTTGGGCTTAGTGTTGAGAGTATCTCCACTGTTTTTTGCGTTTAGTGTTGAAAGTATCTCCACTGTTTTTTGGGCTTAGTGTTGAGAGTAACTCCACTGTTTTTTTCCGTTTAGTGTTGAGAGTATCTCCACTGTTTTTTGGGCTTATTGCTGAGAGTATCTCCACTGTTTTTTGCATTTAGTGTTGAGAGTATCTCCACCGTTTTTTACGTTTACTGTTGAGAGTATCTCCACTGTTTTTTCCGTTTAGTGTTGAGAGTATCTCCACGTTTTTTTGCGTTTAGTGTTGAGAGTATCTCCACTGTTTTTTGCGTTTAGTGTTGAGAGTATCTCCACTGTTTTTTGCGTTTAGTGTTGAGAGTAACTCCACTGTTTTTTTCCGTTTAGTGTTGAGAGTATCTCCACTGTTTTTGGGGCTTAGTGTTGAGAGTAACTCCACTGTTTTTTCCGTTTAGTGTTGAGAGTATCTCCACTGTTTTTTGGGCTTAGTGTTGAGAGTATCTCCACTGTTTTTTGCGTTTAGTGTTGAAAGTATCTCTTTAGTGTTGAAAGTATCTCTTGAGAGTATCTCCACTGTTTTTTGCGTTTAGTGTTGAGAGTATCTCCACTGTTTTTTGCGTTTAGTGTTGAGAGTATCTCCACTGTTTTTTGGGCTTAGTGTTGAGAGTATCTCCACTGTTTTTTGCGTTTAGTGTTGAAAGTATCTCCACTGTTTTTTGGGCTTAGTGTTGAGAGTAACTCCACTGTTTTTTTCCATTTAGTGTTGAGAGTATCTCCACTGTTTTTTGGGCTTATTGCTGAGAGTATCTCCACTGTTTTTTGCATTTAGTGTTGAGAGTATCTCCACCGTTTTTTACGTTTACTGTTGAGAGTATCTCCACTGTTTTTTCCGTTTAGTGTTGAGAGTATCTCCACGGTTTTTTGCGTTTAGTGTTGAGAGTATCTCCACTGTTTTTTGCGTTTAGTGTTGAGAGTATCTCCACTGTTTTTTGCGTTTAGTGTTGAGAGTAACTCCACTGTTTTTTTCCGTTTAGTGTTGAGAGTATCTCCACTGTTTTTGGGGCTTAGTGTTGAGAGTATCTCCACTGATTTTTGCGTTTAGTGTTGAGAGTATCTCCACTGTTTTTTGCGTTTAGTGTTGAGAGTATCTCCACTGTTTTTTGGGCTTAGTGCTGAGAGTATCTCCACTGTTTTTTGCGTTTAGTGTTGAGAGTATCTCCACTGTTTTTTGCGTTTAGTGTTGAGAGTAACTCCACTGTTTTTTGAGTTTGGTGTTGAGAGTAACTCCACTGTTTTTTGCGTTTAGTGTTGAGAGTATCTCCACTGTTTTTTGAGTTTGGTGTTGAGAGTAACTCCACTGTTTTTTGCGTTTAGTGTTGAGAGTATCTCCACTGTTTTTTGAGTTTGGTGTTGAGAGTAACTCCACTGTTTTTTGCGTTTAGTGTTGAGAGTATCTCCACTGTTTTTTGCGTTTAGTGTTGAGAGTATCTCCACTGTTTTTTGCGTTTAGTGTTGAGAGTATCTCCACTGTTTTTTTGCGTTTAGTGTTGAGAGTATCTCCACTGTTTTTTGTGTTTAGTGTTGAGAGTATCTCCACTGTTTTTTCCGTTTAGTGTTGAGAGTATCTCCACTGTTTTTTGGGCTTAGTGTTGAGAGTAACTCCACTGTTTTTTGCGTTTAGTGTTGAGAGTATCTCCACTGTTTTTTGCGTTTAGTGTTGAGAGTATCTCCACTGTTTTTTGGGCTTATTGTTGAGAGTATCTCCACTGTATTTTTGCGTTTGGTGTTGAGAGTATCTCCACTGTTTTTTGCGTTTAGTGTTGAGAGTATCTCCACTGTTTTTTGCGTTTAGTGTTGAGAGTAGCTCTGTTTTTTGGGCTTATTGCTGAGAGTATCTCCACTGTTTTTTGCATTTAGTGTTGAGAGTATCTCCACTGTTTTTTGAGTTTAGTGTTGAGAGTAACTCCACTGTTTTTTGCGTTTAGTGTTGAGAGTATCTCCACTGTTTTTTGCGTTTAGTGTTGAGAGTATCTCCACTGTTTTTTGCGTTTAGTGTTGAGAGTATCTCCACTGTTTTTTCCGTCTAGTGTTGTGAGTAACTCCACTGTTTTTTGCGTTTAATGTTGTGAGTATCTCCACTGTTTTTTTGCGTTTAGTGTTGTGAGTATCTCCACTGTTTTTTTTGCGTTTAGTGTTGAGAGTATCTCCACTGTTTTTTGCGTTTAGTGTTGAGAGTATCTCCACTGTTTTTTCCGTTTATTTTTGAGAGTATCTCCACTGTTTTTTGGGCTTAGTGTTGAGAGTATCTCCACTGTTTTTTGCGTTTAGTGTTGAAAGTATCTCCACTGTTTTTTTGCGTTTAGTGTTGAGAGTATCTCCACTGTTTTTTGGGCTTAGTGTTGAGAGTAACTCCACTGTTTTTTGCGTTTAGTGTTGAGAGTATCTCCACTGTTTTTTCCGTTTAGTGTTGTGAGTATCTCCACTGTTTTTTTGCGTTTAGTGTTGAGAGTAACTCCACTGTTTTTTGCGTTTAGTGTTGAGAGTATCTCCACTGTTTTTTCCGTTTAGTGTTGTGAGTATCTCCACTGTTTTTTTGCGTTTAGTGTTGTGAGTATCTCCACTGTTTTTTTGCGTTTAGTGTTGTGAGTATCTCCACTGTTTTTTTTGCGTTTAGTGTTGAGAGTATCTCCACTGTTTTTTGCGTTTAGTGTTGAGAGTATCTCCACTGTTTTTTCCGTTTAGTGTTGAGAGTATCTCCACTGTTTTTTGGGCTTAGTGTTGAGAGTATCTCCACTGTTTTTTGCGTTTAGTGTTGAAAGTATCTCTACAGTTTTTTTGCGTTTAGTGTTGAGAGTATCTCCACTGTTTTTTGGGCTTAGTGCTGAGAGTATCTCCACTGTTTTTTGCGTTTAGTGTTGAGAGTATCTCCACTGTTTTTTGCGTTTAGTGTTGAGAGTATCTCCACTGTTTTTTGCGTTTAGTGTTGAGAGTATCTCCACTGTTTTTTGGGCTTAGTGTTGAGAGTATCTCCACTGTTTTTTTGCGTTTAGTGTTGAGAGTATCTCCACTGTTTTTTGCGTTTAGTGTTGAGAGTATCTCCACTGTTTTTTGCGTTTAGTGTTGAGAGTAACTCCACTGTTTTTTGCGTTTAGTGTTGAGAGTATCTCCACTGTATTTTGCGTTTAGTGTTGAGAGTATCTCCACTGTTTTTTCCGTTTAGTGTTGAGAGTATCTCCACTGTTTTTTGGGCTGAGTGTTGAGAGTATCTCCACTGTTTTTTGCGTTTAGTGTTGGGAGTATCTCCACTGTTTTTTGCGTTTAGTGTTGAGAGTATCTCCACTTTTTTTTGCGTTTACTGTTGAGAGTATCTCCACTGTTTTTTTGCGTTTAGTGTTGAGAGTATCTCCACTGTTTTTTGGGCTTAGTGTTGAGAGTATCTCCACTGTTTTTTGCGTTTAGTGTTGAAAGTATCTCCACTGTTTTTTGGGCTTAGTGTTGAGAGTAACTCCACTGTTTTTTTCCGTTTAGTGTTGAGAGTATCTCCACTGTTTTTTGGGCTTATTGCTGAGAGTATCTCCACTGTTTTTTGCATTTAGTGTTGAGAGTATCTCCACCGTTTTTTACGTTTACTGTTGAGAGTATCTCCACTGTTTTTTCCGTTTAGTGTTGAGAGTATCTCCACGTTTTTTTGCGTTTAGTGTTGAGAGTATCTCCACTGTTTTTTGCGTTTAGTGTTGAGAGTATCTCCACTGTTTTTTGCGTTTAGTGTTGAGAGTAACTCCACTGTTTTTTTCCGTTTAGTGTTGAGAGTATCTCCACTGTTTTTGGGGCTTAGTGTTGAGAGTAACTCCACTGTTTTTTCCGTTTAGTGTTGAGAGTATCTCCACTGTTTTTTGGGCTTAGTGTTGAGAGTATCTCCACTGTTTTTTGCGTTTAGTGTTGAAAGTATCTCTTTAGTGTTGAAAGTATCTCTTGAGAGTATCTCCACTGTTTTTTGCGTTTAGTGTTGAGAGTATCTCCACTGTTTTTTGCGTTTAGTGTTGAGAGTATCTCCACTGTTTTTTGGGCTTAGTGTTGAGAGTATCTCCACTGTTTTTTGCGTTTAGTGTTGAAAGTATCTCCACTGTTTTTTGGGCTTAGTGTTGAGAGTAACTCCACTGTTTTTTTCCATTTAGTGTTGAGAGTATCTCCACTGTTTTTTGGGCTTATTGCTGAGAGTATCTCCACTGTTTTTTGCATTTAGTGTTGAGAGTATCTCCACCGTTTTTTACGTTTACTGTTGAGAGTATCTCCACTGTTTTTTCCGTTTAGTGTTGAGAGTATCTCCACGGTTTTTTGCGTTTAGTGTTGAGAGTATCTCCACTGTTTTTTGCGTTTAGTGTTGAGAGTATCTCCACTGTTTTTTGCGTTTAGTGTTGAGAGTAACTCCACTGTTTTTTTCCGTTTAGTGTTGAGAGTATCTCCACTGTTTTTGGGGCTTAGTGTTGAGAGTAACTCCACTGTTTTTTCCGTTTAGTGTTGAGAGTATCTCCACTGTTTTTTGGGCTTAGTGTTGAGAGTATCTCCACTGTTTTTTGCGTTTAGTGTTGAAAGTATCTCTTTAGTGTTGAAAGTATCTCTTGAGAGTATCTCCACTGTTTTTTGCGTTTAGTGTTGAGAGTATCTCCACTGTTTTTTGCGTTTAGTGTTGAGAGTATCTCCACTGTTTTTTTCCGTTTAGTGTTGAGAGTATCTCCACTGTTTTTTGGGCTTAGTGTTGAGAGTAACTCCACTGTTTTTTGCGTTTAGTGTTGAAAGTATCTCCACTGTTTTTTTGCGTTTAGTGTTGAGAGTATCTCCACTGTTTTTTGGGCTTAGTGTTGAGAGTAACTCCACTGTTTTTTGCGTTTAGTGTTGAGAGTATCTCCACTGTTTTTTCCGTTTAGTGTTGTGAGTATCTCCACTGTTTTTTTGCGTTTAGTGTTGTGAGTATCTCCACTGTTTTTTTTGCGTTTAGTGTTGAGAGTATCTCCACTGTTTTTTGCGTTTAGTGTTGAGAGTATCTCCACTGTTTTTTCCGTTTAGTGTTGAGAGTATCTCCACTGTTTTTTGGGCTTAGTGTTGAGAGTATCTCCACTGTTTTTTGCGTTTAGTGTTGAAAGTATCTCTACAGTTTTTTTGCGTTTAGTGTTGAGAGTATCTCCACTGTTTTTTGGGCTTAGTGCTGAGAGTATCTCCACTGTTTTTTGCGTTTAGTGTTGAGAGTATCTCCACTGTTTTTTGCGTTTAGTGTTGAGAGTATCTCCACTGTTTTTTGCGTTTAGTGTTGAGAGTATCTCCACTGTTTTTTGGGCTTAGTGTTGAGAGTATCTCCACTGTTTTTTTGCGTTTAGTGTTGAGAGTATCTCCACTGTTTTTTGCGTTTAGTGTTGAGAGTATCTCCACTGTTTTTTGCGTTTAGTGTTGAGAGTAACTCCACTGTTTTTTGCGTTTAGTGTTGAGAGTATCTCCACTGTTTTTTGCGTTTAGTGTTGAGAGTATCTCCACTGTTTTTTCCGTTTAGTGTTGAGAGTATCTCCACTGTTTTTTGGGCTGAGTGTTGAGAGTATCTCCACTGTTTTTTTGCGTTTAGTGTTGGGAGTATCTCCACTGTTTTTTGCGTTTAGTGTTGAGAGTATCTCCACTGTTTTTTGCGTTTAGTGTTGAGAGTATCTCCACTGTTTTTTGCGTTTAGTGTTGAGAGTATCTCCACTGTTTTTTGCGTTTAGTGTTGGGAGTATCTCCACTGTTTTTTGCGTTTAGTGTTGAGAGTATCTCCACTGTTTTTTGCGTTTAGTGTTGAGAGTATCTCCACTTTTTTTTGCGTTTACTGTTGAGAGTATCTCCACTGTTTTTTTGCGTTTAGTGTTGAGAGTATCTCCACTGTTTTTTGGGCTTAGTGTTGAGAGTATCTCCACTGTTTTTTGCGTTTAGTGTTGAAAGTATCTCCACTGTTTTTTGGGCTTAGTGTTGAGAGTAACTCCACTGTTTTTTTCCGTTTAGTGTTGAGAGTATCTCCACTGTTTTTTGGGCTTATTGCTGAGAGTATCTCCACTGTTTTTTGCATTTAGTGTTGAGAGTATCTCCACCGTTTTTTACGTTTACTGTTGAGAGTATCTCCACTGTTTTTTCCGTTTAGTGTTGAGAGTATCTCCACGGTTTTTTGCGTTTAGTGTTGAGAGTATCTCCACTGTTTTTTGCGTTTAGTGTTGAGAGTATCTCCACTGTTTTTTGCGTTTAGTGTTGAGAGTAACTCCACTGTTTTTTTCCGTTTAGTGTTGAGAGTATCTCCACTGTTTTTGGGGCTTAGTGTTGAAAGTAACTCCACTGTTTTTTCCGTTTAGTGTTGAGAGTATCTCCACTGTTTTTTGGGCTTAGTGTTGAGAGTATCTCCACTGTTTTTTGCGTTTAGTGTTGAAAGTATCTCTTTAGTGTTGAAAGTATCTCTTGAGAGTATCTCCACTGTTTTTTGCGTTTAGTGTTGAGAGTATCTCCACTGTTTTTTGCGTTTAGTGTTGAGAGTATCTCCACTGTTTTTTTCCGTTTAGTGTTGAGAGTATCTCCACTGTTTTTTGGGCTTAGTGTTGAGAGTAACTCCACTGTTTTTTGCGTTTAGTGTTGAAAGTATCTCCACTGTTTTTTTGCGTTTAGTGTTGAGAGTATCTCCACTGTTTTTTGGGCTTAGTGTTGAGAGTAACTCCACTGTTTTTTGCGTTTAGTGTTGAGAGTATCTCCACTGTTTTTTCCGTTTAGTGTTGTGAGTATCTCCACTGTTTTTTTGCGTTTAGTGTTGTGAGTATCTCCACTGTTATTTTTGCGTTTAGTGTTGAGAGTATCTCTACAGTTTTTTTGCGTTTAGTGTTGAGAGTATCTCCACTGTTTTTTGGGCTTAGTGCTGAGAGTATCTCCACTGTTTTTTGCGTTTAGTGTTGAGAGTATCTCCACTGTTTTTTGCGTTTAGTGTTGAGAGTATCTCCACTGTTTTTTGCGTTTAGTGTTGAGAGTATCTCCACTGTTTTTTGGGCTTAGTGTTGAGAGTATCTCCACTGTTTTTTTGCGTTTAGTGTTGAGAGTATCTCCACTGTTTTTTGCGTTTAGTGTTGAGAGTATCTCCACTGTTTTTTGCCTTTAGTGTTGAGAGTAACTCCACTGTTTTTTGCGTTTAGTGTTGAGAGTATCTCCACTGTTTTTTGCGTTTAGTGTTGAGAGTATCTCCACTGTTTTTTCCGTTTAGTGTTGAGAGTATCTCCACTGTTTTTTCCGTTTAGTGTTGAGAGTATCTCCACTGTTTTTTGGGCTGAGTGTTGAGAGTATCTCCACTGTTTTTTTGCGTTTAGTGTTGGGAGTATCTCCACTGTTTTTTGCGTTTAGTGTTGAGAGTATCTCCACTGTTTTTTGCGTTTAGTGTTGAGAGTATCTCCACTGTTTTTTGCGTTTAGTGTTGAGAGTATCTCCACAGTTTTTTGCGTTTAGTGTTGAGAGTAACTCTGTTTTTTGGGCTTATTGCTGAGAGTATCTCCACTGTTTTTTGCATTTAGTGTTGAGAGTATCTCCACTGTTTTTTGGGCTGAGTGTTGAGAGTATCTCCACTGTTTTTTTGCGTTTAGTGTTGGGAGTATCTCCACTGTTTTTTGCGTTTAGTGTTGGGAGTATCTCCACTGTTTTTTGCGTTTAGTGTTGAGAGTATCTCCACTGTTTTTTGCCTTTAGTGTTGAGAGTATCTCCACTGTTTTTTGCGTTTGGTGTTGAGAGTATCTCCACTGTTTTTTGCGTTTAGTGTTGAGAGTATCTCCACTGTTTTTTGCGTTTAGTGTTGAGAGTAACTCTGTTTTTTGGGCTTATTGCTGAGAGTATCTCCACTGTTTTTTGCATTTAGTGTTGAGAGTATCTCCACTGTTTTTTGAGTTTAGTGTTGAGAGTAACTCCACTGTTTTTTGCGTTTAGTGTTGAGAGTATCTCCACTGTTTTTTGCGTTTAGTGTTGAGAGTATCTCCACTGTTTTTTGCGTTTAGTGTTGAGAGTATCTCCACTGTTTTTTCCGTCTAGTGTTGTGAGTAACTCCACTGTTTTTTGCGTTTAATGTTGTGAGTATCTCCACTGTTTTTTTGCGTTTAGTGTTGTGAGTATCTCCACTGTTTTTTTTGCGTTTAGTGTTGAGAGTATCTCCACTGTTTTTTGCGTTTAGTGTTGAGAGTATCTCCACTGTTTTTTCCGTTTAGTGTTGAGAGTATCTCCACTGTTTTTTGGGCTTAGTGTTGAGAGTATCTCCACTGTTTTTTGCGTTTAGTGTTGAAAGTATCTCTACAGTTTTTTGGGCTTAGTGTTGAGAGTATCTCCACTGTTTTTTGGGCTTAGTGCTGAGAGTATCTCCACTGTTTTTTGCGTTTATCTTCACTGTTTTTTGCGTTTAGTGTTGAGAGTATCTCCACTGTTTTTTGCGTTTAGTGTTGAGAGTAACTCCACTGTTTTTTGCGTTTAGTGTTGAGAGTATCTCCACTGTTTTTTGCGTTTAGTGTTGAGAGTATCTCCACTGTTTTTTCCGTTTAGTGTTGAGAGTATCTCCACTGTTTTTTGGGCTGAGTGTTGAGAGTATCTCCACTGTTTTTTTGCGTTTAGTGTTGGGAGTATCTCCACTGTTTTTTGCGTTTAGTGTTGAGAGTATCTCCACTGTTTTTTTTGCGTTCAGTGTTGAGAGTATCTCCACTGTTTTTTGGGCTTAGTGCTGAGAGTATCTCCACTGTTTTTTGCGTTTAGTGTTGAGAGTATCTCCACTGTTTTTTGCGTTTAGTGTTGAGAGTATCTCCACTGTTTTTTCCGTTTAATGTTGAGAGTATCTCCACTGATTTTTGCGTTTAGTGTTGAGAGTATCTCCACTGTTTTTTGGGCTTAGTGCTGAGAGTATCTCCACTGTTTTTTGCGTTTAGTGTTGAGAGTAACTCCACTGTTTTTTGCGTTTAGTGTTGAGAGTATCTCCACTGTTTTTTTGCGTTTAGTGTTGAGAGTATCTCCACTGTTTTTTCCGTTTAGTGTTGAGAGTATCTCCACTGTTTTTTGGGCTGAGTGTTGAGAGTATCTCCACTGTTTTTTTGCGTTTAGTGTTGGGAGTATCTCCACTGTTTTTTGCGTTTAGTGTTGAGAGTATCTCCACTGTTTTTTGCGTTTAGTGTTGAGAGTATCTCCACTGTTTTTTGCGTTTAGTTTTGAGAGTAACTCCACTGTTTTTTGCGTTTAGTGTTGAGAGTATCTCCACTGTTTTTTCCGTTTAGTGTTGAGAGTATCTCCACTGTTTTTTCCGTTTAGTGTTGAGAGTATCTCCACTGTTTTTTGGGCTGAGTGTTGAGAGTATCTCCACTGTTTTTTTGCGTTTAGTGTTGGGAGTATCTCCACTGTTTTTTGCGTTTAGTGTTGAGAGTATCTCCACTGTTTTTTTTGCGTTTAGTGTTGAGAGTATCTCCACTGTTTTTTGGGCTTAGTGCTGAGAGTATCTCCACTGTTTTTTGCGTTTAGTGTTGAGAGTATCTCCACTGTTTTTTGCGTTTAGTGTTGAGAGTATCTCCACTGTTTTTTGCGTTTAGTGTTGATAGTATCTCCACTGTTTTTTGCGTTTAGTGTTGAGAGTATCTCCACTGTTTTTTGGGCTTAGTGCTGAGAGTATCTCCACTGTTTTTTGCGTTTAGTGTTGAGAGTATCTCCACTGTTTTTTTGCGTTTAGTGTTAAGAGTATCTCCACTGTTTTTTGGGCTTATTGCTGAGAGTATCTCCACTGTTTTTTGCATTTTGTGTTGAGAGTATCTCCACCGTTTTTTGCGTTTACTGTTGAGAGTATCTCCACTGTTTTTTGCGTTTAGTGTTGAGAGTATCTCCACTGTTTTTTTCCGTTTAGTGTTGAGAGTATCTCCACTGTTTTTTGGGCTTAGTGTTGAGAGTAACTCCACTGTTTTTTGCGTTTAGTGTTGAAAGTATCTCTTTAGTGTTGAAAGTATCTCTTGAGAGTATCTCCACTGTTTTTTTGCGTTTAGTGTTGAGAGTATCTCCACTGTTTTTTGGGGTTTAGTGTTGAGAGTATCTCCACTGTTTTTTTGCGTTTAGTGTTGAGAGTATCTCCACAGTTTTTTGGGCTTAGTGTTGAGAGTAACTCCACTGTTTTTTTGCGTTTACTGTTGAGAGTATCTCCACTGTTTTTTTGCGTTTAGTGTTGAGAGTATCTCCACTGTTTTTTGGGCTTAGTGTTGAGAGTATCTCCACTGTTTTTTGCGTTTAGTGTTGAAAGTATCTCCACTGTTTTTTGGGCTTAGTGTTGAGAGTAACTCCACTGTTTTTTTCCGTTTAGTGTTGAGAGTATCTCCACTGTTTTTTGGGCTTATTGCTGAGAGTATCTCCACTGTTTTTTGCATTTAGTGTTGAGAGTATCTCCACCGTTTTTTACGTTTACTGTTG
Source organism: Ascidia mentula (assembly GCF_947561715.1). NCBI lineage: Eukaryota > Metazoa > Chordata > Ascidiacea > Phlebobranchia > Ascidiidae > Ascidia > Ascidia mentula. The sequence goes on along the minus strand of NC_138574.1, from coordinate 5,388,276 downwards.
AGAGTATCTCCACTGTTTTTTCCGTTTAGTGTTGAGAGTATCTCCACGGTTTTTTGCGTTTAGTGTTGAGAGTATCTCCACTGTTTTTTGCGTTTAGTGTTGAGAGTATCTCCACTGTTTTTTGCGTTTAGTGTTGAGGGTAACTCCACTGTTTTTTTCCGTTTAGTGTTGAGAGTATCTCCACTGTTTTTGGGGCTTAGTGTTGAGAGTAACTCCACTGTTTTTTCCGTTTAGTGTTGAGAGTATCTCCACTGTTTTTTGGGCTTAGTGTTGAGAGTATCTCCACTGTTTTTTGCGTTTAGTGTTGAAAGTATCTCTTTAGTGTTGAAAGTATCTCTTGAGAGTATCTCCACTGTTTTTTGCGTTTAGTGTTGAGAGTATCTCCACTGTTTTTTGCGTTTAGTGTTGAGAGTATCTCCACTGTTTTTTTCCGTTTAGTGTTGAGAGTATCTCCACTGTTTTTTGGGCTTAGTGTTGAGAGTAACTCCACTGTTTTTTGCGTTTAGTGTTGAAAGTATCTCCACTGTTTTTTTGCGTTTAGTGTTGAGAGTATCTCCACTGTTTTTTGGGCTTAGTGTTGAGAGTAACTCCACTGTTTTTTGCGTTTAGTGTTGAGAGTATCTCCACTGTTTTTTGCGTTTAGTGTTGAGAGTATCTCCACTGTTTTTTGCCTTTAGTGTTGAGAGTAACTCCACTGTTTTTTGCGTTTAGTGTTGAGAGTATCTCCACTGTTTTTTGCGTTTAGTGTTGAGAGTATCTCCACTGTTTTTTGCCTTTAGTGTTGAGAGTAACTCCACTGTTTTTTGCGTTTAGTGTTGAAAGTATCTCCACTGTTTTTTTGCGTTTAGTGTTGAGAGTATCTCCACTGTTTTTTGGGCTTAGTGTTGAGAGTAACTCCACTGTTTTTTGCGTTTAGTGTTGAGAGTATCTCCACTGTTTTTTGCGTTTAGTGTTGAGAGTATCTCCACTGTTTTTTGCCTTTAGTGTTGAGAGTAACTCCACTGTTTTTTGCGTTTAGTGTTGAGAGTATCTCCACTGTTTTTTGCGTTTAGTGTTGAGAGTATCTCCACTGTTTTTTCCGTTTAGTGTTGAGAGTATCGCCACTGTTTTTTGGGCTGAGTGTTGAGAGTATCTCCACTGTTTTTTTGCGTTTAGTGTTGGGAGTATCTCCACTGTTTTTTGCGTTTAGTGTTGAGAGTATCTCCACTGTTTTTTGCGTTTAGTGTTGAGAGTATCTCCACTGTTTTTTGCGTTTAGTGTTGAGAGTATCTCCACTGTTTTTTACGTTTAGTGTTGAGAGTATCTCCACTGTTTTTTCCGTTTAGTGTTGAGAGTATCTCCACTGTTTTTTCCGTTTAGTGTTGAGAGTATCTCCACTGTTTTTTGGGCTGAGTGTTGAGAGTATCTCCACTGTTTTTTTGCGTTTAGTGTTGGGAGTATCTCCACTGTTTTTTGCGTTTAGTGTTGAGAGTATCTCCACTGTTTTTTGGGCATAGTGCTGAGAGTATCTCCACTGTTTTTTGCGTTTAGTGTTGAGAGTATCTCCACTGTTTTTTGCGTTTAGTGTTGAGAGTATCTCCACTGTTTTTTTCCGTTTAGTGTTGAGAGTATCTCCACTGTTTTTTGGGCTTAGTGTTGAGAGTAACTCCACTGTTTTTTGCGTTTAGTGTTGAAAGTATCTCTTGAGAGTATCTCCACTGTTTTTTGCGTTTAGTGTTGAGAGTATCTCCACTGTTTTTTGCGTTTAGTGTTGAGAGTATCTCCACTGTTTTTTTCCGTTTAGTGTTGAGAGTATCTCCACTGTTTTTTGGGCTTAGTGTTGAGAGTAACTCCACTGTTTTTTGCGTTTAGTGTTGAAAGTATCTCCACTGTTTTTTTGCGTTTAGTGTTGAGAGTATCTCCACTGTTTTTTGGGGTTTAGTGTTGAGAGTATCTCCACTGTTTTTTTGCGTTTAGTGTTGAGAGTATCTCCACAGTTTTTTGCGTTTAGTGTTGAGAGTATCTCCACTGTTTTTTGCGTTTAGTGTTGAGAGTATCTCCACTGTTTTTTGCCTTTAGTGTTGAGAGTAACTCCACTGTTTTTTGCGTTTAGTGTTGAAAGTATCTCCACTGTTTTTTTGCGTTTAGTGTTGAGAGTATCTCCACTGTTTTTTGGGCTTAGTGTTGAGAGTAACTCCACTGTTTTTTGCGTTTAGTGTTGAGAGTATCTCCACTGTTTTTTGCGTTTAGTGTTGAGAGTATCTCCACTGTTTTTTGCCTTTAGTGTTGAGAGTAACTCCACTGTTTTTTGCGTTTAGTGTTGAGAGTATCTCCACTGTTTTTTGCGTTTAGTGTTGAGAGTATCTCCACTGTTTTTTCCGTTTAGTGTTGAGAGTATCTCCACTGTTTTTTGGGCTGAGTGTTGAGAGTATCTCCACTGTTTTTTTGCGTTTAGTGTTGGGAGTATCTCCACTGTTTTTTGCGTTTAGTGTTGAGAGTATCTCCACTGTTTTTTGCGTTTAGTGTTGAGAGTATCTCCACTGTTTTTTGCGTTTAGTGTTGAGAGTAACTCCACTGTTTTTTACGTTTAGTGTTGAGAGTATCTCCACTGTTTTTTGCGTTTAGTGTTGAGAGTATCTCCACTGTTTTTTCCGTTTAGTGTTGAGAGTATCTCCACTGTTTTTTGGGCTGAGTGTTGAGAGTATCTCCACTGTTTTTTTGCGTTTAGTGTTGGGAGTATCTCCACTGTTTTTTGCGTTTAGTGTTGAGAGTATCTCCACTGTTTTTTGGGCTTAGTGCTGAGAGTATCTCCACTGTTTTTTGCGTTTAGTGTTGAGAGTATCTCCACTGTTTTTTGCGTTTAGTGTTGAGAGTATCTCCACTGTTTTTTGCGTTTAGTGTTGAGAGTATCTCCACTGTTTTTTGCGTTTAGTGTTGAGAGTATCTCCACTGTTTTTTTCCGTTTAGTGTTGAGAGTATCTCCACTGTTTTTTGGGCTTAGTGTTGAGAGTAACTCCACTGTTTTTTGCGTTTAGTGTTGAAAGTATCTCCACTGTTTTTTTGCGTTTAGTGTTGAGAGTATCTCCACTGTTTTTTGGGGTTTAGTGTTGAGAGTATCTCCACTGTTTTTTTGCGTTTAGTGTTGAGAGTATCTCCACAGTTTTTTGGGCTTAGTGTTGAGAGTAACTCCACTGTTTTTTTGCGTTTACTGTTGAGAGTATCTCCACTGTTTTTTTGCGTTTAGTGTTGAGAGTATCTCCACTGTTTTTTGGGCTTAGTGTTGAGAGTATCTCCACTGTTTTTTGCGTTTAGTGTTGAAAGTATCTCCACTGTTTTTTGGGCTTAGTGTTGAGAGTAACTCCACTGTTTTTTTCCGTTTAGTGTTGAGAGTATCTCCACTGTTTTTTGGGCTTATTGCTGAGAGTATCTCCACTGTTTTTTGCATTTAGTGTTGAGAGTATCTCCACCGTTTTTTACGTTTACTGTTGAGAGTATCTCCACTGTTTTTTCCGTTTAGTGTTGAGAGTATCTCCACGGTTTTTTGCGTTTAGTGTTGAGAGTATCTCCACTGTTTTTTGCGTTTAGTGTTGAGAGTATCTCCACTGTTTTTTGCGTTTAGTGTTGAGGGTAACTCCACTGTTTTTTTCCGTTTAGTGTTGAGAGTATCTCCACTGTTTTTGGGGCTTAGTGTTGAGAGTAACTCCACTGTTTTTTCCGTTTAGTGTTGAGAGTATCTCCACTGTTTTTTGGGCTTAGTGTTGAGAGTATCTCCACTGTTTTTTGCGTTTAGTGTTGAAAGTATCTCTTTAGTGTTGAAAGTATCTCTTGAGAGTATCTCCACTGTTTTTTGCGTTTAGTGTTGAGAGTATCTCCACTGTTTTTTGCGTTTAGTGTTGAGAGTATCTCCACTGTTTTTTTCCGTTTAGTGTTGAGAGTATCTCCACTGTTTTTTGGGCTTAGTGTTGAGAGTAACTCCACTGTTTTTTGCGTTTAGTGTTGAAAGTATCTCCACTGTTTTTTTGCGTTTAGTGTTGAGAGTATCTCCACTGTTTTTTGGGCTTAGTGTTGAGAGTAACTCCACTGTTTTTTTGCGTTTAGTGTTGAGAGTATCTCCACTGTTTTTTGCGTTTAGTGTTGAGAGTATCTCCACTGTTTTTTGCCTTTAGTGTTGAGAGTAACTCCACTGTTTTTTGCGTTTAGTGTTGAGAGTATCTCCACTGTTTTTTGCGTTTAGTGTTGAGAGTATCTCCACTGTTTTTTGCCTTTAGTGTTGAGAGTAACTCCACTGTTTTTTGCGTTTAGTGTTGAAAGTATCTCCACTGTTTTTTTGCGTTTAGTGTTGAGAGTATCTCCACTGTTTTTTGGGCTTAGTGTTGAGAGTAACTCCACTGTTTTTTGCGTTTAGTGTTGAGAGTATCTCCACTGTTTTTTGCGTTTAGTGTTGAGAGTATCTCCACTGTTTTTTGCCTTTAGTGTTGAGAGTAACTCCACTGTTTTTTGCGTTTAGTGTTGAGAGTATCTCCACTGTTTTTTGCGTTTAGTGTTGAGAGTATCTCCACTGTTTTTTCCGTTTAGTGTTGAGAGTATCGCCACTGTTTTTTGGGCTGAGTGTTGAGAGTATCTCCACTGTTTTTTTGCGTTTAGTGTTGGGAGTATCTCCACTGTTTTTTGCGTTTAGTGTTGAGAGTATCTCCACTGTTTTTTGCGTTTAGTGTTGAGAGTATCTCCACTGTTTTTTGCGTTTAGTGTTGAGAGTATCTCCACTGTTTTTTACGTTTAGTGTTGAGAGTATCTCCACTGTTTTTTCCGTTTAGTGTTGAGAGTATCTCCACTGTTTTTTCCGTTTAGTGTTGAGAGTATCTCCACTGTTTTTTGGGCTGAGTGTTGAGAGTATCTCCACTGTTTTTTTGCGTTTAGTGTTGGGAGTATCTCCACTGTTTTTTGCGTTTAGTGTTGAGAGTATCTCCACTGTTTTTTGGGCTTAGTGCTGAGAGTATCTCCACTGTTTTTTGCGTTTAGTGTTGAGAGTATCTCCACTGTTTTTTGCGTTTAGTGTTGAGAGTATCTCCACTGTTTTTTTCCGTTTAGTGTTGAGAGTATCTCCACTGTTTTTTGGGCTTAGTGTTGAGAGTAACTCCACTGTTTTTTGCGTTTAGTGTTGAAAGTATCTCTTGAGAGTATCTCCACTGTTTTTTGCGTTTAGTGTTGAGAGTATCTCCACTGTTTTTTGCGTTTAGTGTTGAGAGTATCTCCACTGTTTTTTTCCGTTTAGTGTTGAGAGTATCTCCACTGTTTTTTGGGCTTAGTGTTGAGAGTAACTCCACTGTTTTTTGCGTTTAGTGTTGAAAGTATCTCCACTGTTTTTTTGCGTTTAGTGTTGAGAGTATCTCCACTGTTTTTTGGGGTTTAGTGTTGAGAGTATCTCCACTGTTTTTTTGCGTTTAGTGTTGAGAGTATCTCCACAGTTTTTTGCGTTTAGTGTTGAGAGTATCTCCACTGTTTTTTGCGTTTAGTGTTGAGAGTATCTCCACTGTTTTTTGCCTTTAGTGTTGAGAGTAACTCCACTGTTTTTTGCGTTTAGTGTTGAAAGTATCTCCACTGTTTTTTTGCGTTTAGTGTTGAGAGTATCTCCACTGTTTTTTGGGCTTAGTGTTGAGAGTAACTCCACTGTTTTTTGCGTTTAGTGTTGAGAGTATCTCCACTGTTTTTTGCGTTTAGTGTTGAGAGTATCTCCACTGTTTTTTGCCTTTAGTGTTGAGAGTAACTCCACTGTTTTTTGCGTTTAGTGTTGAGAGTATCTCCACTGTTTTTTGCGTTTAGTGTTGAGAGTATCTCCACTGTTTTTTCCGTTTAGTGTTGAGAGTATCTCCACTGTTTTTTGGGCTGAGTGTTGAGAGTATCTCCACTGTTTTTTTGCGTTTAGTGTTGGGAGTATCTCCACTGTTTTTTGCGTTTAGTGTTGAGAGTATCTCCACTGTTTTTTGCGTTTAGTGTTGAGAGTATCTCCACTGTTTTTTGCGTTTAGTGTTGAGAGTAACTCCACTGTTTTTTACGTTTAGTGTTGAGAGTATCTCCACTGTTTTTTGCGTTTAGTGTTGAGAGTATCTCCACTGTTTTTTCCGTTTAGTGTTGAGAGTATCTCCACTGTTTTTTGGGCTGAGTGTTGAGAGTATCTCCACTGTTTTTTTGCGTTTAGTGTTGGGAGTATCTCCACTGTTTTTTGCGTTTAGTGTTGAGAGTATCTCCACTGTTTTTTGGGCTTAGTGCTGAGAGTATCTCCACTGTTTTTTGCGTTTAGTGTTGAGAGTATCTCCACTGTTTTTTGCGTTTAGTGTTGAGAGTATCTCCACTGTTTTTTCCGTTTAGTGTTGAGAGTATCTCCACTGTTTTTTGCGTTTAGTGTTGAGAGTATCTCCACTGTTTTTTGGGCTTAGTGCTGAGAGTATCTCCACTGTTTTTTGCGTTTAGTGTTGAGAGTATCTCCACTGTTTTTTTGCGTTTAGTGTTGAGAGTATCTCCACTGTTTTTTGGGCTTATTGCTGAGAGTATCTCCACTGTTTTTTGCATTTAGTGTTGAGAGTATCTCCACCGTTTTTTGCGTTTACTGTTGAGAGTATCTCCACTGTTTTTTCCGTTTAGTGTTGAGAGTATCTCCACTGTTTTTTGCGTTTAGTGTTGAGAGTATCTCCACTGTTTTTTGCGTTTAGTGTTGAGAGTATCTCCACTGTTTTTTGCGTTTAGTGTTGAGAGTAACTCCACTGTTTTTTTCCGTTTAGTGTTGAGAGTATCTCCACTGTTTTTTGGGCTTAGTGTTGAGAGTAACTCCACTGTTTTTTCCGTTTAGTGTTGAGAGTATCTCCACTGTTTTTTGGGCTTAGTGTTGAGAGTATCTCCACTGTTTTTTGCGTTTAGTGTTGAAAGTATCTCTTTAGTGTTGAAAGTATCTCTTGAGAGTATCTCCACTGTTTTTTGCGTTTAGTGTTGAGAGTATCTCCACTGTTTTTTGCGTTTAGTGTTGAGAGTATCTCCACTGTTTTTTTCCGTTTAGTGTTGAGAGTATCTCCACTGTTTTTTGGGCTTAGTGTTGAGAGTAACTCCACTGTTTTTTGCGTTTAGTGTTGAAAGTATCTCCACTGTTTTTTTGCGTTTAGTGTTGAGAGTATCTCCACTGTTTTTTGGGGTTTAGTGTTGAGAGTATCTCCACTGTTTTTTTGCGTTTAGTGTTGAGAGTATCTCCACTGTTTTTTGGGCTTAGTGTTGAGAGTAACTCCACTGTTTTTTTGCGTTTACTGTTGAGAGTATCTCCACTGTTTTTTTGCGTTTAGTGTTGAGAGTATCTCCACTGTTTTTTCCGTTTAGTGTTGAGAGTATCTCCACTGTTTTTTGGGCTTAGTGTTGAGAGTATCTCCACTGTTTTTTGCGTTTAGTGTTGAAAGTATCTCTACAGTTTTTTTGCGTTTAGTGTTGAGAGTATCTCCACTGTTTTTTGGGCTTAGTGCTGAGAGTATCTCCACTGTTTTTTGCGTTTAGTGTTGAGAGTATCTCCACTGTTTTTTGCGTTTAGTGTTGAGAGTATCTCCACTGTTTTTTGCGTTTAGTGTTGAGAGTATCTCCACTGTTTTTTTCCGTTTAGTGTTGAGAGTATCTCCACTGTTTTTTGGGCTTAGTGTTGAGAGTAACTCCACTGTTTTTTGCGTTTAGTGTTGAAAGTATCTCCACTGTTTTTTTGCGTTTAGTGTTGAGAGTATCTCCACTGTTTTTTGGGGTTTAGTGTTGAGAGTATCTCCACTGTTTTTTTGCGTTTAGTGTTGAGAGTATCTCCACTGTTTTTTGGGCTTAGTGTTGAGAGTAACTCCACTGTTTTTTTGCGTTTACTGTTGAGAGTATCTCCACTGTTTTTTTGCGTTTAGTGTTGAGAGTATCTCCACTGTTTTTTCCGTTTAGTGTTGAGAGTATCTCCACTGTTTTTTGGGCTTAGTGTTGAGAGTATCTCCACTGTTTTTTGCGTTTAGTGTTGAAAGTATCTCTACAGTTTTTTTGCGTTTAGTGTTGAGAGTATCTCCACTGTTTTTTGGGCTTAGTGCTGAGAGTATCTCCACTGTTTTTTGCGTTTAGTGTTGAGAGTATCTCCACTGTTTTTTGCGTTTAGTGTTGAGAGTATCTCCACTGTTTTTTGCGTTTAGTGTTGAGAGTATCTCCACTGTTTTTTGGGCTTAGTGTTGAGAGTATCTCCACTGTTTTTTTGCGTTTAGTGTTGAGAGTATCTCCACTGTTTTTTGCGTTTAGTGTTGAGAGTATCTCCACTGTTTTTTGCGTTTAGTGTTGAGAGTAACTCCACTGTTTTTTGCGTTTAGTGTTGAGAGTATCTCCACTGTTTTTTGCGTTTAGTGTTGAGAGTATCTCCACTGTTTTTTCCGTTTAGTGTTGAGAGTATCTCCACTGTTTTTTGGGCTGAGTGTTGAGAGTATCTCCACTGTTTTTTTGCGTTTAGTGTTGGGAGTATCTCCACTGTTTTTTGCGTTTAGTGTTGAGAGTATCTCCACTGTTTTTTGCGTTTAGTGTTGAGAGTATCTCCACTGTTTTTTGCGTTTAGTGTTGAGAGTAACTCCACTGTTTTTTGCGTTTAGTGTTGAGAGTATCTCCACTGTTTTTTGCGTTTAGTGTTGAGAGTATCTCCACTGTTTTTTCCGTTTAGTGTTGAGAGTATCTCCACTGTTTTTTGGGCTGAGTGTTGAGAGTATCTCCACTGTTTTTTTGCGTTTAGTGTTGGGAGTATCTCCACTGTTTTTTGCGTTTAGTGTTGAGAGTATCTCCACTGTTTTTTGGGCTTAGTGCTGAGAGTATCTCCACTGTTTTTTGCGTTTAGTGTTGAGAGTATCTCCACTGTTTTTTGCGTTTAGTGTTGAGAGTATCTCCACTGTTTTTTGCGTTTAGTGTTGAAAGTATCTCCACTGTTTTTTGCGTTTAGTGTTGAGAGTATCTCCACTGTTTTTTGGGCTTAGTGCTGAGAGTAGCTCCACTGTTTTTTGCGTTTAGTGTTGAGAGTATCTCCACTGTTTTTTTGCGTTTAGTGTTGAGAGTATCTCCACTGTTTTTTGGGCTTATTGCTGAGAGTATCTCCACTGTTTTTTGCATTTAGTGTTGAGAGTATCTCCACCGTTTTTTGCGTTTACTGTTGAGAGTATCTCCACTGTTTTTTCCGTTTAGTGTTGAGAGTATCTCCACTGTTTTTTGCGTTTAGTGTTGAGAGTATCTCCACTGTTTTTTGGGCTTAGTGTTGAGAGTATCTCCACTGTTTTTTTGCGTTTAGTGTTGAAAGTATCTCTACAGTTTTTTTGCGTTTAGTGTTGAGAGTATCTCCACTGTTTTTTGGGCTTAGTGTTGAGAGTAACTCCACTGTTTTTTGCGTTTAGTGTTGAGAGTATCTCCACTGTTTTATTGGGTTTAGTGTTGAGAGTATCTCCACTGTTTTTTTGCGTTTAGTGTTGTGAGTATCTCCACTGTTTTTTTTGCGTTTAGTGTTGAGAGTATTTCCACTGTTTTATTGGGTTTAGTGTTGAGAGTATCTCCACTGTTTTTTGCGTTTACTGATGTGAGTATCTCCACTGTTTTTTTGCGTTTAGTGTTGAGAGTAACTCCACTGTGTTTTTTGCGTTTAGTGTTGAGAGTATCTCCACTGTTTTTTGCGCTTGGTGTTGAGAGTATCTCCACTGTTTTTTGCGTTTAGTGTTGAGAGTAACTCCACTGTTTTTTGCGTTTAGTGTTGAGAGTATCTCCACTGTTTTTTGCTTTTAGTGTTGAGAGTATCTCCACTGTTTCTTGCGTTTAGTGTTGAGAGTATCTCCACTGTTTTTTGCGTTTGGTGTTGAGAGTATCTCCACTGTTTTTTGCGTTTAGTGTTGAGAGTAACTCCACTGTTTTTTGCGTTTAGTGTTGAGAGTATCTCCACTGTTATTTGCGTTTAGTGTTGAGAGTAACTCCACTGTTTTTTGCGTTTAGTGTTGAGAGTATCTCCACTGTTTTTTGCGTTTAGTGTTGAGAGTATCTCCACTGTTTTTTTAGGCTTAGTGTTGAGAGTAACTCCACTGTTTTTTGCGTTTAGTGTTGAGAGTATCTCCACTGTTTTTTTCGTTTAGTGTTGAGAGTATCTCCACTGTTTTTTGGGCTTAGTGTTGAGAGTATCTCCACTGTTTCTTTGTGTTCAATGTATCTCCGCATGTTCGTGCTCACAGTCATATGTTGGATGGAGTGTACCTTACCCAAAATACAGCATAGGAAACGCATATTGTTGTTTGTCTTTTTTGCGGTAGCCTAATTATTCCGCTTATGCTTACTCCGTCAAATAAAGAATATAATAGCTAAGAGCTGACATACCTGTATTAATGCACACCATTCCGGAAACTTAAAAGAGAACAACAGATGATCAGCAGCCAGTGCTTGATCTGACTTGCACAGGCACAGGCTGAATTTTGTGGCCATTTATGACATTTTCCCTAGCTTGATGCACAACGCTTAAATGAAAACCATTTGACGAATGCAATTTTCTTTTGCATAAACGTGTTTGTATAATTTTTTCTGCATTTTTCATTTATTTCCGCAAAAATATAATTCATAGTAGAATTCACCATGCGCTCAGAACTACTGCAAACCGACCAATGCCCTGGGTCGCCACATGTTTTCCGCATGGTCATCAAAAACACAAGGCCAGGAAATAATGAAATTATTTTGATTTTCAGGAATAAACATAAAAAATACGAAGCGAATATTTCAAAACAATAATGACATGGCAACCGATAAAACCTATTAAAGGGTCCTGACATGTTAATATGTTTGGCAAAGTGTGTCCATGACCTTGTTGACCTAATCTGTACAGCATTAGGATTTATATAGACATTGTTTGACTAAACCTTTACAGTGATGTGATTTTGTTGACAGTTGAATTGTTTGTTACTTTTTGTTAAATTGTGATTTTCTTTCTGAGAGAAGCTTAAAACCAACAAGTATCAACAGAGAAAGCAAGATGAAAAAAACGTCTGACACAAAATGTCAGAATGATTCTCAAATTAAGAAACAGAAACCAGGTAGGAAGAGTTTTGATATCCACATCTAAAAACACATTCAACGTTGTTTGGTTGGCATATTGCAAGTAGTTCAAACAACACTTAAATTCAATAAGCTGGCAGTAATAAACACAGCTCTTTGGCAAAACTTTTATATTTTTTCTTTTACATTATTGCTATGATCAGAAACCAAAATAGAAAACACTGAAATATGAAATCTCTGTAATTTTCCCTGTATGCTGGTGAATATTATTAGACTAATGAATTCCAAGCTCTTTTGGCAGCAAATATAAAAAAAAACTTATTTTTAAGCTAAGTAAAAAAGTTTTTATTTTTCGAGGTCCTTCGCAGCAAATAGCAGCACAGGGGACAAGCATATCTGACAGCATTGCTGGAGTTCAAATAAATGTCAACATAACCCAAAACTACTACAGTGAAGGTATGTCCATCCAAGTTAAAATAGAAAACTCGTAGAAACCAAGAGAGGGGAATAGAATAGTTAGGAAGGTGGAACGGCAACTAGTTGAACGACGGGTTTAACGAGAAGATAAAATTTTACGATCGAGATACGAGAAACGTTATCAGTTAGAATTGTAGGAACAGTTAATTTTTTTCCACGCTCAAACGATTATTTGGCCGCAGTGACGGTAAACATTCTTTGCGTTTAAAGTTTTCCATTCTCGTGATTCAATTTAAAACAATAAGTCGCAAGCTAGGAGATAGCAAAGCTTTCATCCGATATGAAATAATATGTTTATGAAACGTTTGTTACCTTACAATGCATGTGGTGCATTTTCGCTTATAATTTAAAAGATCTCAGAGCACCAGTGTTATGCATAGTTTTCCTTGTCACTGTCTTTTGATGAGTCCGAAAGTTGAGCAAGAACCAAGAAACAAGTCTGCCCAGTTTAAACGTGTACGACACTATGTTTTTAGTTAGCAGAATATGTCAACGAAAATGTTAGATTTTGATATAGTGGGAATTCTTTAATAATCCCCACATACACTGCAATGTTTACCACAAATATTTTATATTAGAAAATTAAAATCAGCGAAACTTTTTCCCCTCTCATAAATGATAACTTGGTAAAACTTTCGAGCCAACAATTAGTTGACGACCTACCAGGAGGTGAGAAATATACGGTGGTTGTAGTGTCAAAACTTCGTTATTACCGTTACCACAAACCGCTACATGTCAGTATTCATTCATTGCAGAAAAATTGTACGTGGATGGAAAAGAGGAAGAAAGGCGGGAGGAAATTTGGGAGGAAAACAAAATGAAAGTTGCTGAACACAATATAAAATATGCGAACGGAGGGTTTACCTTCAGTATTGGTTTGACTCCGTTCAGCGACCAGGCGAGAATTACCTTATTTTTAATCTTTTAACCGGAAATTAATGCTCATTTTAAATTTGAATTGATTTGTTTTGATTCTGAAAATGGTTCTTAAATTATATTTGTTTTTGTCATCAGTTAAGCTGCATTGATGAGACCTGATTGGTCGAAGCACAACTGTCTGCAGCTCACTGATCATTATTGGCTCATTGCTGGTTTATATTTGTCTTTGAAGTACAAAAATGCTTTTGCAGAATGGCGTCGATTTTGCTTCAGGCAATGAATCAGATGATGAGGAAATGGACGTAGATGGTCGGGATGAGAGCGGGGACGAGGATGAGGACGGAGGAAGCTGCGATGGTCGGGATGAGGAACTCGGAGAGTACGAGGATGGAAGATTGGGAAAAACACGGGGACCTGGAAGAAATCCTGGACACAGACGTGGGCGGAGACAGAGCGGGGGTCAGGGACAGGGTCGAGGACAGGGAATGAATTGGGCACCATTAGAGGGTTCGGCTGGGAGGCCTGGACGAAGACAAGGATTGGGAGGTGGACAGGAACCAGGACAGGGAGAGGGAGTGGAGAGGAGTGTGGATTGGCACAAAGATGGTTACGTGACAGATGTAGAAGATCAAAGACCTTTGCCTACTTGTTGGATATTCAGTGCGGTAAGTGCCAGTGTGGGTTTCTTAATTCCTCTGCGCGTGGTGTGTGGGTGGCTTAGCAAACAGTTTTCGAGGCGTGTTGCAATATTTTGAAGTAATTTTTTTATCCTTTTACGTTCATGTGATTGTAGGTTGGAGCGGTTGAATCATATCGATATATTCGTACAAAACAACCTATTGGACTTTCCAAGCAGCAATTGGTTGATTTGCATCTTAAAGATGAAAAACGGTCGTACCCAGAAGAGGCGTGTAAGTTTATCAAGGAAAACAAAATCAATAGCTCCGATCAATATCCTTTTATTGGAAAGGTATGGCTGCTATGTTTTACACAATGAAAGAATTTGTAATAAAAATATGACAAATCAGTGCAATAAGCATCTAGTTTAGTAGTTAAATGTTTACTGCGGCAGCATAGTCACCACAAATATGAAGTCTTGCTTGGCTATTGACTTAATAAGATATTTTTTGTTTAATTCACCGAAGCCGCACTAAAGCAACACAACTCTATCCGGAATTGAATTTGATTAATATAATACCCTTAATCAAAAGACCGACAAATCTGTTGTAGAGAAACGAAAGCCACGAACGTAATGAATACACTAGGCCGCTTGTGAAAATTCAAGGATTCAGAGATGTTGGAAAGAAGGTAGGGGAGACATCGACAAGTGAATTGGAGAGAATTTTTGCAAACATAGGACCTGGCAAGGTTTGCCTGATTAGCTCCAAGAAAAGGGCGTACAAAAGTACCACGTACAACGGTATTTGGTGATAAACTCACCTTAGAATTAGGTTAAAACATCCTTTCTTTTTAGACATATTTTGTGACGATGATCGGGAAGCGGCTAAAACATCCCTTGATGGTCTCAAAGGTAAAACTCGCGAAGACTTTTTGAAAGAGAATCCTGATGTCATGCTCCATTCAGTGTTGGTTGTGGTTTATGGTAAAACTGAAAAGAGAAAGTTCCGGATAATCAAAGACAGGTAAGCTAAAACACGCATTAAGCTGCCGATGACCTAACAAGCTGACTTCAACAACACATTTGTGGTTAAAATAATGAAAACAACACACAACAACATGGTTTCAAACTAGTTCAAAATAACTTAATATATTTGTTTTGTGGTGGCAGATTGACAGTGAAGGAGAAAAATCAGGTTTCAAGAAAATAGTCAAGGATCGAAGGCTAAAGAGATTTTATGCTCTAATCGCATGTACATACTTTCTATGATTATACATGGTTTTGTATCAAGCACTGTGTTTTTCGTGAAATATATAATTGTACCAACTGCAACATTGCTGGGAACGCCACCTATCCTGGAGGTGTTAAATTGGAAAACCGTCCTTAAATCTTTGTAATCGTATGTTTTATATTGTTGCCGCAATTTATAAAAACAAAAATTTTAAGGTAATTATTTTATGCTATGATTAAAGAACTTTTATTGCCTAATCTTACGAACAAGCACCGTGTCTAATCTTACTTTGTATGAAACATGCATTGGTTTGAATCAAGCACTGTGTTTTTTGAAGTGTTTATTCGTACCATTGTCGCATGCACTTAACTTATGTTTACTTTACGTTCTCAATGCATTTTTCTTGCTATAATGTACTGGCTTATTGCTTCCATTCACTTACTAATTGCTTTAACTCTGTTTGTCAATATCGGTGTTTAAATATATATATATAGTATAATACATGTAGAAAAATGTAATGAAGCCTGTCACCTGTTTCTATGAAAAGTATGAATTTTGCTTCTTCCGTATTTTTATAATTTCCCGTGGATGGAAGTTTAGGTTTGTTCTTTGCATATTCCAGAAGTACGTGTAAAACGAAATTAAAGAGATCAAAATCCGTTAACAGTAACAGCAGACCCCATGATTACCATCCTGAACACTGATAAACCATCCTACTGTCGCACTTTTGACCGCTTGGTTTTTCAATCTAAACCAAAAACTGCCGTGCGCCTTGTTTTCCAATGAACCAACAGTGACTGCCATTTGCGTAATCGTACTCAGCATTCGGATAACCAATATGTGAGTAAAGTCTACGCCCTAAAAGCCACATACCATGTACCAGGGTTTTGAAAACTGGAGATCGCAACCCGAAACCAAATCGACAACCAAATTTCATGGCATGAGTTCAGTTTTGCTAGGCAATAAAGTATACATTTGTTTGAATCTTACAATGAATAACATTTGTTCAGCCCAGCGAAAAATTTTTGATCTTCTCACAACTACGGCTATCTTAGTTATCGCAGCATATTTCTAAATTGAACGTAACATCTGTATAGGAAACTTCCGTTTCAGGTTAAAATTTTTCAGTCTTCTTTAATTAGACATATATATTTCGCTTCGTTAAAAGCATCATCAGTGTCTATAAAAGCAAATTAAGAATTAGTGACTTCGTAACATTGTTCAATGGGTGGATGTTGAGAAAACGAGCGTGGATGGCAATCTTTAAAATGATGCAAAAGCGCTGTTCCATTGTTGCGCTGTGAAACGTCGAACTTGGACCATGTGGCACGGTGACCCGACCAACGAGTGGCAAACCTGTTTTTCGTTTGTCCCACGTATTGTTCCTTACATATGTTGCAAGTAGCAACGTATATACCACAACTTTTGCATGCTAAGTTTTGAATAATCTTAACTGTGCCAGTTGGAGTTTGTAAACATGTTGATGGTTTAACCATGCTTGTTCTATGTCGACCGTGGTTGCCACATAAGGCACAATGCCCGCAGGGATATGATCCTGTTGCAGAGCTATCTGCAGATTTTCCAATGGCAATTTGCCTAGGGCGTATCAGACGGTCTTGGAGAGATGGTGGTCTCTTGTATGTCACCATACAGTTTGGTTTAAGTTGTTTTTCTTTTTCTGAAAGTTGTAGTAGCGCTGGAAACTGCGAGGCCCAAGTGATTTTCTTAATATTTGCCTTTGCCTCTAGTCTGTCAATGCTGTTGTTATAATCGATTTGTATCTGATTGAGGTATCTCAATCTCATTGCTTCAGAGAGCACAATGGACTTGAAAATGGCAGTTGGGTGGTGTGATGTTCCATTGAGGTACAATCGATTAAAGCTAGTTGGCTTAGTGTAACTACACTTTACAAATCGAAACGGATGCAATGGTGTAGTTCTATGGAGCACATCCAAAAATTCCAGGCTTTTGTTTTCTTCCCTTGTGTTCAACGAGCGGCAGGTTAACTTTAGCCCGAAGCGTGCAAATTGCTTTGTAAGCTCTTTGGTTATTTGCTTGGACAAAGTTTTGCCAATGCAGATAAAAATGATATCATCAATAAATCTCTTGAAAATTTCGGCCTGACATAACACATGTGCCACCCCGGAAACAACATGATGCATTGCTATATTTGCAATAGCAACTGAGTGGTTGTCACCAGTTGCTATACCATTGGTTATTTCATAAAACCTTTCCTTGAACTGTGTGACAACATTTCCAACCGTGAAAATCGTGAGTTGGATGATGATACGCTTTACTTTTGGTGAATATTTAGAGTGATGATCAAGCGCGTTTTTTAGTGAAGATTTTATTAGGGAGTGTTGTATATTCGGATACAGCGACACAACGTCAGCCGCAACAATATACAGCGGGTGTGCTTCCAACTGCGCTGGTAAGGTGTTAACGTTGGCCTCTTCCCATTCAAGCAGATTGCTGATGTATTGTCTGCTATCCTTACAAAATTCATTTACAGTAGTGCGACAAAAATCTTCACTTATGGGCTGCAGAATGTACTGGAGAAACGCAGTAACACGTGTTGTGGTTATGTTTCCTGCAGTCAGTCTGACCGGTATATCTTCAATTTGCGTAGGGTTTAGCTGTGTTGCTTCCAGCTTATGAGTTTTAAAAAGCGGATAGGTATAGGCAGGTTCTTGACAAGCAAAAAATTTGGCAATATAACCAGGAATATGTTGGTAGTTTCCATCCACAATCTTCATACCTGTTACATGTTTCAGCGTTGCATCGTCTATCGCACCAGATCGGTGGAGACTTGTCATCCATTCTTCACACTTGCTTTTGATATTTTCTAAATGAGGTTTGATAGACTGTTGGTTTAAGTCTAACCTGTGCAATTGCTGTAGCTCTCTTTCCATAATCGCAAAGTACGATGCTTCGTTGAGAACTACCACTTTGCCGTCTTTATCGGATTTGCATATCACAATATCATTGTTCATTACCAAACTTAAAATTTTCCGTAAACTGCACCGGAGGTCATAGGAAAGATTGTTTTTTCTTTTGAACAATTGCTGCACCTTTACTTCCAGATTACGTAGTTTAGCAAATTTTGATTCCGTGTATGTCTTTGTCTGTTCATCTAAGCATTCAGTATTTAGTCTCGAAAAATGTGGAATTGCAAGCTTGCCTGAAAAGA
This sequence comes from Ascidia mentula, assembly GCF_947561715.1. Lineage (NCBI taxonomy): Eukaryota > Metazoa > Chordata > Ascidiacea > Phlebobranchia > Ascidiidae > Ascidia > Ascidia mentula. The sequence goes on along the minus strand of NC_138574.1, from coordinate 5,370,858 downwards.
TGTGTTTTGATTCCTCATATTCTTTTCCGGAAAAAATGAAGTCCCATTTAACCCTCCTCACATGTTTTAGCGCCTCCAGCCATTCAGTTGATTCCAACGAAGCTGTCCAGCGTGGCGTGGGAACAAAGTTTAAACCACGAGCCAGTAAAACCTTGTCTGTCGATGTCAGCATAATGTCTGATTTGTTGAGCACCGAAGCTTCAGCTACCTGCTGTTTGTTAAGGCGCATTGATAACTTTTTCCTGTTTCTATATCTTTTGCCATCTCTGGTATTCTTTGTTTGACCAATGTGACAGGTTTTAAGCGTTAACCAATGTGGTGACAACCACTCAGTTGCTATTGCAAATATAGCAATACATCATGTTGTTTCCGGAGTGGCACATGTGTTACGTCAGGCCGAAATGTTCAAGAGATTTATTGATGATATCATTTTTATCTGCATTGGCAAAACTTTGTCCGAGCAAATCACCAAAGAGCTTATAAAGCAATTTGCACGCTTCGGACTAAAGTTAACCTGGCGCTCGTTGAACACAAGGGAAGAAAACAAAAGCCTGGAATTTTTGGATGTGCTCCATAGAACTACACCATTGCATCCGTTTCGATTTGTGACGTGTAGTTACACTAAGCCAACTAGCTTTAATCGATTGTACCTCAATGCAACATCACACCACCCAACAATGAGATTGAGATACCTCAATCAGCTACAAATCGATTATAACAACAGCATTGACGGACTAGAGGCAAAGGCAAATATTAAGAAAATCAATTGGGCCTCGCAGTTTCCAGCGCTACTACAACTTTCAGAAAAAGAAAAACAACTTAAACCAAACTGTATGGTGACATACAAGAGACCACCATCTCTCCAAAACCTTCTGATACGCCCTAGGCAAATTGCCATTGGAAAATCTGCAGATAGCTCTGCAACAGGATCATATCCCTGCGGGCATTGTGCCTTATGTGGCAACCACGGTCGACATAGAACAAGCATGGTTAAACCATCAACATGTTTACAAACTCCAACTGGCACAGTTAAGACTATTCAAAACTTAACATGCAAAAGTTGTGGTATATACGTTGCTACTTGCAACATATGTAAGGAACAATACGTGGGACAAACGAAAAACAGGTTTGCCACTCGTTGGTCGGGTCACCGTGCCACATGGTCCAAGTTCGACGTTTCACAGCGCAACGATGGAACAGCGCTTTTGCATCATTTTAAAGATTGCCATCCACGCTCGTTTTCTCAACATCCACCCATTGAACAATGTTACGAAGTCACTTTCGTTGAACAACCACGCACCGCAGATTTGGACATGGCTGAAGATAAATGGTTAAATAAAATAAACGCTAAAATTAATATACAAAAAATGATTTTACCGCGGTGCAAATGATGTTTTTTTGTTTACATTTTTTTGCTTTAAGCAGATACTGTTTCTTTATCTTTCCCGTGTTTTTATTTTATTTTTTTTTCTGTGTCCTTATCTTATCCGTGGTTTCTCAACGCTTCCACCCGTTGCATGTGGCAGGTTTTTAGTTGTGTAAAGGGAGTGTTGTGAGGTAGTGGAGAGCCTTTACTTTATTTTATTTATACCTAATTCTTAATTTGCTTTTATAGACACTGATGATGCTTTTAACGAAGCGAAATATATATGTCTAATTAAAGAAAACTGAAAGATTTTAACCTGAAACGAAAGTTTCCTAGACAGTTGTTATATATATAATAAGGTGGAAATCTTCAGGGCCAAATTGCAACAGAATGGGAAATGATTCCCAGAATCAATTCTCAAGCATTGAACGTAACATTGCACCAAATAAACAAAGGCGAAAAATCAGCTTTTGGTTTGATTATATTCTCGGTTCTTGGAATGCCGTAACTATACTGATTTTTTTGTAGTTTTTAGTAGTTTTATTAATTCGTTGCAATCAAACCACATATTGTTGTGATTTTTTACTTGGATTCCTAATAATTTTACATTCATTACGGTGTAAAGTTGCATGTGTTTCTTCATCACTTGTATTTCGTGCTTTCGTATTCATTTCAATTGATTTTTCTGGCTGCGCAGCACAGAAGTGGCATCCTAGCTGGATCAGCCACTTTTTCCTGACAAGTCGGTGCGAGAGCTCAGCGGCTTTGCAGGGGTATATTGTGGCCAAGGTACACTATGGAGCACAACTTTCCAGGCGATCTTCACATATACGAAGGACATCTCTACCACTATAACCTGACAACGCAGTAATGTTTCATACAATAGCATGGTTGGCAGCATGAAACATTACTGCATTTCAGTGTAACTTGTCTGTTTTTTGTTTGTTTCTATTTTTCACCTTTATTACGTCATATGATTGCATTTATTCGGAAACCAAATATATTGCTGAGCGCTCAGCGACTTCTACAAAAGTATTTGGCAGCTTTGCATGACGACATAATGCCACTAACACAAAACCAGGATAGTCCCAAAGCAGAACGCTGTTCTGTCGTGTGACGCAGATCACTGTTTGCTAAGTTGATGTATTTTCATAATAATACCTTCAACTCGACGCAGCTAATAACATTATTTTGGACCAAATTCAATGACACATTGTGAAGCATCAATTTTATACTAAACATTGTGGAAAAAACAAAATTTTGGAAAATTTACAGAAAAATGTTCACTTTAAGTATTAAGTGAAATCGTCACTTTCAACACAACCATTGATCAAAAAAAAATTTTGAGGAGCCCTTTTTTTACTGCATGCTTTTGCATCATTTAAAAAAACTTTTGTATCGCACATTACTCAGAGCCAGGTAATTGCCGGCAGGTTGCCCCGAATCAAAGCAATTTGTTCACTAAACCAGGACCATATGTAACGTAGCCTTAAAAATTCGGTATAACCCAAACTAACTCAGTGGTTTCATTTCTCGACCAACCAAGGTGTGGAAACCACAGATGCAGATCCTGATTCCTGCCGGAAGGATTTCTTTCGGCTTTTTTACATTTGTAGTCAGCAGATTTAATCCATCAGTATTATGGTTAACTTTACCTTACCTTGCCATATTCCTATCATATTTTGTTTGTGGGACCAGGTATTTAAAAGCGAAGTCTTAGAATCCTTTATTGTAGCACCAAACATATTTCCAACCTGGTTCGTGAAGCAATATCTTATATTTTTACACGAAAGAGAAGTTTGCAGTACAAAGGCAAATTATGCTTATTCAGATTTGGATCAATTCTTTTGCTAATGATATAATCCAAGACAACTCTTGGCCATTTTTTTTGTATAAATTATAAATTCAATTGATTTTACTAAAATATACTTCTAGTTTCGGCATTAAAAAACAAGTAACAGATTACAAAACACAAATAATACATACGTCATGAATTAATTACAAAACTAATTATCCACCACTTACACCATTCGTCGATTTATTATCATTCATTTGTGTTTGCAGGATAATGCAAAAAAGGCGGAAGCTTTGACTGTGGTTGTCCTTTTACTATAAAAAGCATTGCTAAAGGTTTTTGTATAACTTAGCAGCAATGGACTTGACTGCAGTCAATATTTTCCTCTCTGCAGCTTTGACGACTTTTACACAAGGTATGTGTTTTTGTGATTTTTGTGTGATAATTTATAGTTATAAAAGCATGTTAGATTTACATTACAGTTATTTTTTGTTCGACATTGTAATGAAACGAGACAAACAAAAGAATCAGCTTGATAAACCCACCAGAATAATTACAACTACTCCAATAACTCTTACAATAAACTTAAATTAACAATATGGCATCAAATCAACGGGCATGATTCAAACGAAACTTAAAAGACTATTTATCGGGCAATTGTCATCCGCACTCATCCGCACCATGTCACTCATACACACAACAAATTATCATAATGAAATAGTGCGGACAGTCCAACAGGTTGAAATACATTGCCTTAGTGCATAGTAATTTACATCCAGTTTATTATAACAGTATTAAAATTATCATCTACAGGCCGTATAACCACATTCGACGTTGGTACAACGGCCAATAGCATCAACGTCACTGTAGACTATCAAAGATGCTACAGACAAATCGCAAAGCACGTGGATGCGAGAGCAAACACTACTACTTCGTCATCACTGAAACTTGGCATCTACGTCTTCGAAGTTCACCTTCAATCTTTTGAAGCCACTATAACAAGAACGAATGGCACTTCAGGGTGGAATCAAATATCTATTGATGTCTATTGGAAGCGTTACTTTAACAGCAGTACGTCTATGTTTATTAAGAACGCTAAAGTATGAGAGTATTTTACTGCAGTCTCGCCCTTAAAAGGCGTTAAGTCTATGCATAAAATTAGCGGCTACATGTGGCAAGTAAGGCTTCAACATATTTTTTACCAATAATTTAAATCTTTAATGTTCGGAAAATAATAATTGATTTTTACAGGTTTAAGGGAAAACGAAACCTACGGATCATACAAAATCTACTCGTACTATATTGCCAAGAACTTGACATGGGAAAGTGCAAGGGCTGTTTGCAAAGTAAAACCGACAAGGGATCTTTGCAAAAGCACACAAATTTGCCAAAACAAGAAAGTCCTTATTACTGAAACAACTTTAGGCAACAATTGGACACCTGTCAGGTATGTGCTAACTGCCTGGCGAAAAATATATGAAGAAATATCATGCAGTCTCAGTTATCAAATTAATCTAATGATAGAGCATTCTTTCGGGTATGACTACAGTCATAGTGCACAATTAAATTTTTAAAACTCATCTCTGTTTCAAACAAGTTCTTTATATTTTAAAGTGGGTTTATGTATGCTTTCTTTGTATTTAAGATAATGATTTTCCGATTTACCTGTACAACACTTTTTAGAGACCAAGTGGGCGACTGGATGTCAATTGGTGATGACAACATAGTAAACTCAACGAGACTTTGTGAGCGTTACTCTGTGTTGTATAACAAGCTGCCAAGCTGGGGAAACACAACTGGTCCTTGTCCACCTTTTACTGCAATGTACAACCCTTGTTACGTTAAAGGACATGTGTTTTGTTGCACACCTGCTCCGTAAAGTCATGTGTCTCAGGCTAAAATGTAAATAAACAAGTTTAAACAATTTAAAGTGACTATCTGTCCTGAATGTCGGGTATGGATGTTAAACCCTGAGTCTGAACAGACAACAGACAATATGTTTCACTAGAATAGAACTCACTCAAGTAATCTTATCGTATTGTTTGTAATGTTATTGTTTTTATATTCAACAATACAGGCGATGTACTTTACATACGACATCACCGTAAGTTACAACTTTGGTTTTGCAGATTAATGTGTATATTTTGTATTTAATTTCTACTTCCTTAATGTCCATGGTTTAAATTATATCAATAAAAACTTTTTTGTGACACTTATGTCATTGCTTATTTTTCTACTGGCTTTCTTTGAACTTTGCATGCAGTTACGGCACTTGTGTCATGTCAATAAACTACACGGGCTTATTTGCACATTTTCATATTTTGCGAGCCAGTTACAGCATTTATGCAACTTACTGTGGGTATACGTAGCTGCAGCGCGGTATGTTAACACACAATCACAGGAAACTGGTGAAAACAGGATGTTCGTGTTAGCAGTTTGATGAAGTTTTTTGATTAATTTCGTCTTTACAACTTGACATTGTCAACAATAAACAAGTAACTAAATACTCAGCTTAAGGATGTTGTATAAACACAAGCACACATAAACATACCATAGCCGAATTTGTACCACTGCCGACAAGTCTGTTTGAAACATGTTAATGGTCGTTGCATGTTTTTCCCAAAAAAACTGCTACATTGTCAAAATGTTTTGAGTTGCGTCCAAAAAGTACTTGCTAGTCACAAACAGTTGGGTCTAACCAGAATGTGTGATATAATCAAAAGCTGGAATAATTGTTGAAATTAGGTATTTGAATACAACTTTGTGTGCTTTTGGGCGCAAAATAACTTTGTGCGTTTTGAAAACCTAAAATATGTTAATGATTTATTTGATAGCTTCAAATAAATCGGACAATTACGTATTCACTGCACATTATGGTACAATATTAACAGAGATTTAATTTTAGGGGATAGTTTTAAAAGGTAACATGCGTTTGATCGCAGTAAGTCTTTTACTAGTTGTCACTTTCACGACTGTCTGTCAAGGTATGTATTTTAGTAATGATTTTGTTAAATGTGTTTTGTTTTATTTGGTTTTGGTGATGCACTGCCACGAAATCTTACTAATAAACTTTTAAACAACTTACCGAGCTATCTAACCTTGGCATATTATCCGTAAACTAGTTTTATGCCAATTAAATATATATATTCATGCTATAGCATATAATGTCATCAATATATACGTAACACTACATTTAAAGAGCAATGGGTTAAAGTATCTATAAATCTAATCAAAATCTCCATATGGTTTTCCCTGCTATTTTAACAGGCCGACGTCGTTTGAGAAAAAGTATCTTTGATCTCGGAACAACTGCAAATAGTATCAACGTAACTGTGGTTTATGAAAAATGTTACAATAGAGCGGCAAAGTACATATATGCAATAGCAAGCACAACTGCAACGTCATCAATAAAGTTTAACATTTATGTCTATAAAAGTAACGTACTTTCTTTCGATGCCACTATTGTGAGGATGAACAGTACTTTAGGATGGAATCAAACGTCTGTTGCTGTTTCTTGGAACCGTTACGTCAATCACGGTAAGTTTGTTCGCGTTTTATATACGTGAGGAGTCGATTTTTATAGTGACGTGCGTTGATGAAAGAATGTTGGTTGAAACAAATCAAAGCGATAAAAAATGCATTACACAATATAGTACATTTTCACTACAGACTACATTGAACTTTGTCTTTAACTTTAAAAAACAATCTTTATATTTTTCTCAGTTTTAAAGGTGAATACGTTTGGGCCTTACTATATTTACTATTATTACCTTGGCGAGAACTTGACATGGGAAAGCGCCAGGGTTGTTTGCAACAAGTTGCAATCAAAAGGGGATCTTTGCAACAGCACACAAATTTGCCAAAACAAGAAAGTCTTTATTACTGAAACCACTTTTGGCAACAATTGGACACCTGTCAGGTATGTGCTAACTGCCTGGCGTAAAATATTTAAAGAAATATCATGCAGTCTCAGTTGTCACATTAATTCAACGATACAGCATTTTTTCGGGTATGGCTACAGTCATAGTGCACATTTAAATTTTAACTACACATCTCTGTTTCAAACGTTCTTTATATTTTAAAGTGGGATTATGTATGCTTTCTTTGTACTTGAAATAATGTTTTTTCCGATTTACCTATGTACAAGACTTTTTAGAGACCAAGTGGGCGACTGGATGTCAATTGGTGATGACAACATAGTGAACTCAACAAGACTTTGTGAGCGTTACTTTGTGTTGTATAACAAGCTGCCAAGCTGGGGAAACACAAATGGTCCATGTCCACCTTTTACTGCAATGTACAACCCTTGTTACGTTAAAGGACATGTGTTTTGTTGCACACCTGCTCCGTAAAGTCATGTGTCTCAGGCTGACATGTAAATAAACAAGTGAAAACAATTTAAAGTGAATATCTGTCCTGAATGTCGGGCATGGATGTTAAACCCTGAGTCTGAACTGACAACGGATAATATGTTTGACTAGAACAGAATTCACTCATGGAATTTTATTGTATGTTTGTAATGTTATTGTTTTTGTAATCAACAATACACGCGATGCACTTTACACACGACATCACCGTAGGTTACAACTTTGGTTTTGCAGATTAATGTGTATATTTATAATTAATTTATACTGCCTTGATTTCCATGGTTTAAATTTATATCAATAAAACGTTTTTGTGACACTTATGTCATTGCTTATTTTTCCACTGGCTTTCTTTGAACTTTGCATGCAGTTACGGCACTTGTGTCATGTCAATAAACTACACGGGGTTATTTGCACATTTTCATATTTTGCAAGCCAGTTACAGCATTCATGCAACTTACTGTGCGTATACGTTGCTGCAGCGCGGTATGTTAACACACTATCACAGGAAACTGGTGAAAACAGGATGTTCGTGTTAGCAGTTTCCCATTTGATGTTGTTTTTTGATTCATTTTGTCTTTACAACTTGACATTGTCAACATTAAACAAGTAACTAAATACTCAGCTTTAGGATGTTGTATAAACACAAGCACACATAAACATACCATAGCAGAATTTGTACCACTGCCGACAAGTCTTTTTGAAACATGTTAATGGTCGTTGCATGTTTATCCCCAAAAAATTGCTACATTGTCAAAATGTTTTGAGTTGCGTCCAATAAGTACTTGCTAGTCACAAACAGTTGGGTCTTACCAGAATGTGTGATTTAATCAAAAGCTGGAATAATTGTTGAAATTAGGTATTTGAATACAACTTTGTGTGCTTTTGGGCGCAAAATAACTTTGTGCGTTTTGAAAACCTAAAATATGTTTATGATTTATTTGATAGCTTCAAATAAATCGGACAATTACGTATTCACTGCACATTACGGTACAATATTAACAGAGATTTATTTTTAGTGGATAGTTTTACAAGGTAACATGCGTTTGATCGCAGTAAGTCTTTTACTAGTTGTCACTTTCACGACTGTCTGTCAAGGTATGTATTTTAGTAACAATTTTGTTAAATGTGATTTATTTGGTTTTGGCGATGCAGTGTCACGAAACCTTACTAATAAAACTTTCTAACAACTTACCGAGCTACCTAACCTTGGCATATTATCCGTGAACAAGTTTTATCCCAATTAAATATATTTATTTAAGATCATCAATATATACGTAACAATACATTTGAAGAGCAATGGGCTGAAGGATCTATAAATCTAATCCAGATCTTCTCATGATTTTTCTTGCTGTTTCAACAGGCCGACGTCGTTTGAGAAAAAGTATCTTGATCTCGGAACAACTGCAAATAGTATCAACGTAACTGTGGTTTATGAAAAGTGTTACAATAAAGCGGCGAAGTACATGTATGCAATAGCAAGAACAACGCCAACGTCATCAATAAAGTTTAACAACCATGTCTATAAAAATAACGTACTTTCTTTCGATGCCACTATTGTGAGGATGAACAGTACTTCAGGATGGAATCAAACGTCTGTTTCTGTTTCTTGGAAGCGTTACGTCAATCACGGTAAGTTTGTTCGCGTTTTATATACGTGAGGAGTCGATTTTCATAGTGACGTGCGTTGATGAATGAATGTTGGTTGAAACAAATCAAAGCGATAAAAAATGCATTACACAATATAGTACATTTTCACTACAGACTACATTGAACGTTGTCTTTAACTTTCAAAAACAATCTTTTATTTTTCTCAGTTGAAAAAGTGAATACGTTTGGGTCTTACTATATTTACTATTATCACCTTGTCGAGAACTTGACATGGGAAAGCGCCAGGATTGTTTGCAACAAATTGCAACCAAAAGGGGATCTTTGCAACACCACACAAATTTGCCAAAACAAGGAAGTTCTTGTAACTGAAACCACATTTGGCAACAATTGGACACCTATTGGGTACGTCGTGTGATGGTTCACTTTAATATCCATCGAATTGTAATGTGGGCATCCCACCAAATCTGAAAAATTCTCTTGTAAAAGGTGCTTATGACTGTTGGTGTACGAAATTCTTGTATTTGTTTATCGAATTTTTTGGGGTTTGCTTTGTCAGTGCGTATGTTAGTTGGCATCACATGCAGGAGTTTCGATGTTCATTTAATCACTACATCTAATTTGAATCTAAACTCTTTGCAGAAACCAAGTGGGCGACTGGATGTCAATTGGTGATGACAACGTAGTAAACTCGACAAGACTTTGTGAGCGTTACTCTGTGTTGTATAACAAGCTGCCAAGTTGGGGAAACACAACTGGTCCATGTCCACCTTTTACGGCAATGTACAATCCTTGCTACGTTAAAGGACATGTTTTTTGTTGCAGACCTGCTCAGTAAATTTAGATGTTTTTCATGTGAATAAGAATTATCTGTTTTTGAAATGCACTCTGTCGAGAACCTCAATTATCAGTCTGTGTTTCATGTAAAATCAAACACTTTAAAATAGTGAGTGATAATTTGATTCCAAACTACTCCGTTTGGTCAATGGTAATTGCACCATCTGTAAGTTCAATTTGTACATATTCATGATTTGCAAAGTAATATGTTGCTTTTTTTCTACAAATTAATCAATCCCTTTGGTCTGAATTGCAAATAAAAATATTTAAAACTGTTTTTTTGAAGATTCTATAATTGAGATTTATTAGCCTCTGTATTTTTAGGATATAGTCAATAAGTGCTAATGCAATTCTGAAAACCATAAAATATCTTCCTTTGGCAAAGTCACAACATGTTTAACTTTCCCGAATAACAAACATTATAAAACTGTCCTACCTTGAAAATATTTTTTTACTTTTAAGCCAAACAGGGTATAAGCTTCTGTGCCATGCATATACTTTGTAAGTCCAGAAATTAAACTGCCTATTTTTACATAATATTGACACAATTTATCAATGAGGTGGCACAGACACAAAGATATCTTAAAAAAGAATTTCAGTAATCCAACCCATAGTGTTTGCTATCTATTTTTCATGCGTAAATTCTATGGAATAATGCTCGAATTCCAAGCAACAGATTACATTCGAGTTAAACGCACTTAATATATTTCAATATATAATTCACGGTCAATATTTTAGGTTTCCATATTCCAATACGTTCCAGCATATCCAAATAATATATATGAATGTGCTCAACCGAATTCTAGGCATTACCAGGAATGCTCAGCGGATATTAACGAGGATTTTATGGATTATGAAGATATCTGATTGTGAAATGCTTGGATATGAAACTGATTTTCATTCGCGATAAAAAACATTTATACAAAATAATAAATGACAGACGGTTCTATGCACACTTTTTTACGCAGACTATGAGGTTGTCGACGCATTCGCATCCACATGTTTTGGAAATGAACCAAAGCAATTTTTAAGGACCACTGTGACATTCATTTTATTTGCGGTTGAGCCAATATCGAAGGTAATCTGTCCAGTATTATATCGACTTGTCGAAAAACACCGCGATGTCTTGCAAAATTGGGAGTCCACAACAAGTTCTCAGGGGTCCTTAATAATACCTCAAAAAAAACTCGTATGTTTTGATTTTAAGGTTGTTTCAAAAATTTTTTCTTTCTTTCGCTACGCGACTATGACGTATGGTTTCACACTTATCGCTTGTTGATATTCGTTATTGTTGATATTGTTTGTAGAAATTTCAGCGCTGAATACGTTGCGAAATGATGTGACGTAAGACAGGAGGTCCAAGAAAAAACAGGTTCACAAAATGGGGTCCGCGGCCAAAAAAGTTTGGAAAACCCTGGTCCATGATTCATTCTATGTTTGAGTGGCAACTAACTGTGTGGACGTTATACTTTGCATTAAACGTTGACTTGACAACTTATCCGCCACAATCAAACAGTCTAACAACACAAGGCTAAATTCGTAACAGTGGTGACAGGGAATCAGAAACAACATGTCAAGCGACGCCGAAGTCACAGCTATTATGCAGTCGATCGCAAAGCAACAAAAATTGATGCTGAAGCTTCTAAAGGCAACTCATAACGTGCAACCTGTGCAATAGAGAATAGCAACCAAATTTGAAAAATTGTGGGAGCAGTATTTGCAACGTTTCAACCAGTATTTTACTGTATATGAAATATCAAGTGCCCAAAAGAAGCGTGCCAACCTTTTGTCATGAGTAAGATTAAACCTACTCACTGCTGCAAAACCACGTCCAAATTATTTGATGACCTAACAACAGTTTGGTTTTATCTCGAGTGATTCTTTTGGGTGGTTTCACAACAAAAATTAAAATGTCAAACGCTTTCGGTTCAGAATAAAACTATAGACATAACTGACAGTTTTGTAAATCTTAAATACAAACAAAAATAGCCAATAATATTCGAGAGTTTATGTAAATGATTTGATTGAAAATAATTGTAGAAAACAATCGAAACGTCGGTATGAGGTTCTCCACCATTGTATGGGCCATCTTGTTTATATTGAAGAAAAAATGAGATTGCACGGTGACAAAACAGTGAAAGATTTGTAATTTACTTTCCTTGCTCTTATATTGTATTTGGTTTGAGTGAAGAACAAGTTTTAGGGTTATTTTTAACGTAGCACTTTAAATTGTTATATTTGTATAGCAACCGATGCGGTTGGTTGTAATGATGGTCAGTTGAATACGATTCCACGTTGTAATCACTGTGCAGTCATCTCAATACAGTTTGGTACCAACTCCCAGGAACAAACAACGCGGCAGTATCCAATAGTTCCGTGGAAAGTCATAATTAAGCTAAGGGTCGAAACAAGTGAATGTTCTCTTCAAATAAATCGCTAATCACGTCCAATTTCATAATCATTGTCTCATTTTAGTAAAATGGAGCTGTTAAAAATTAATATAAGAGATAAAACTTACAAATGCTTTACTGTAATTTTTTGGATTTTAAACAATTTATCCTATGGTACAGAGCATGGATTTCGCATGTGTCAGCATGGGATTATGCGTTACAAACGAGCGGAAGTCGGTTTTGCCGTGAGTAAATTGCAATAACAATCGACAACGGCATTATGTTACCCATCACTGACGATTAACAAGATAGCAATGCGTTTGGCTGTGGTTGGGATTTTGCTTCTTGTCCATTTGACCACCATCTGTCAAGGTACGTAAACTGGGAGTAGTTCTTGGAATTATTGCTTGGACTGAGATAAGAATAACGACAGATGGTTTACAAGATTAAATACAAAATTGTTACTGCCAACGGTTTGACTGACCCCAGGTATTTGCACCAAACTCTATTTTTTATAATTAATTTTCACTTCCTTAAAGTATGTTGATTTTCTTGGAAAAGGAATATTTAAATGTTGTAAATTTTTACAATAAAAACCTTTTTAGTGACATTTTCGTCATTGCTTGTTTTTCTTCTTACATTTTTAGCTTTATATACAGCTACCCCAACAAAGTGCTCTTGTCAAAATGTTTTGAGTTGCGTCCAAAAAGTAATTGCGAATCACAAACAGTTGGGTCTAACCAGAATAGGTGATTTAAATAAAAGCTGGAATAAAGTTTAAATTAAGTATATGAATTATTACGTTTACGAATTCACTGCACATTACGATACATTATTAAACATAGAATTACTTTTTGGGTGACTGCTTTGCAAGGTAACGTGCGTTTAACCGCAGTAAGTCTTTTACTAGTTGTCACTTTCACGACTGTCTGTCAAGGCATAAGTTTTAGAAATAATTTTATTTGAAGTTAAATGTGATTTGATTTATTGGGTTTTAGTGATGCAGTGTCACGAAGCCTTACTAATAAACTCATAAACTTATCGGATTAAAATCGCACGAGTATCGTAAAGAGGCGTTCGTTGATGAATGAATGTTGGTTAAAGCAATTAAAAGCTATAAAAAATGCATTACATAATATGCTACAACCTCACTACCGACTACACAGAACTTTATCTTAAATTTTTCAAAAGGATTCTTTGTATTTTTCTCAGTTATCAGGAAGGATACGTTTGGACCTTACTATATTAACTATTATTACCTTGGCGAGAACTTGACGTGGAAAAGCGCCAGGGTTGTTTGCAACAACTTGCAACCGAAGGGGGTCTTTGCAACAGCACACAAATTTGCCAAAGCAAGGAAGTTCTTCTAACTAAAACCACATTTGGCAACAATTGGACACCTATAGGGTACGTCGTGTGATTATGATTTCGATTTTCTTGAAAAACGGAAAACACAAACATGCACTGATTACAGTTTACCAAAACCACGTAATAACTGATCGATGTTCGCGTTATGTTTTTTGACATCCGGTATAGATTTGTATTAAAGTTTGCCGTGCCTTGGGTATATACAGGAATTCATATGTTCATTTAATCACAACAAATAATTTTAATCTGCTCTTTGCAGAAACCAAGCGGGCGAATGGATGTCAATTGGTGATGACAACGTAGTAAACTCAACAAGACTTTGTGAGCGTTACTCTGTGTTGTATAACAAGCTGCCAAGTTGGGGAAACACAACTGGTCCATGTCCACCTTTTTCGGCAATGTACAACCCTTGCTACGTTTGAGGACATGTGTTTTGTTGCAAACCCGCTCAGTAAATTCAGATGCTTTCCATGTGAATAAGAATTATTTGTTGTGCAAATTCGCTCTGATGAGAACCTAAATTTTCAGCCTATGTTGGATGTAAAATTAAATACTTTAACCAAAAGAGTAGTTTGGAATCAAATAATAAACACTATTTAAATGTATCACTCACTATTTAAATGGTAATTTGCACCATATGTAAGTTTAATTTGTGCTTGTTTTGCGAGGTAATACGTTGCTTGGAATTACTTGCCCAACTTTTTGAATGTTTCTGGACAAGTATACCTTTCTCAATCCATCCCTTCGGACAGAATTGCAAATCAAATTAATTACACCTGCTGTTTTTCAAAAGATTTCATAATTGCGATTAAAAGGCTTCTGTATTTTTTATAGACAATAAGTACTAATGCAAATCTAAAAACCATAAAAGATCCTCCTCTGGCTATGTTAAAAAATGTTTAATTTTTTACAATAACTAAATGCTATACACTGTTCTATCATGAAAGGGTTAAGCCAACCAGGGTAAGCTTCTGTACTGTGCAAACACACTGATGAGACAGACATAAATGACCTTGCCACTACAAGTGTACGGTTAAGCACATAATAAAAATGATTTAAAAGAAGGAGTAACTATGTTTACAATATTTAATTCTTGCAATAAACAACAGTACTAGAATCATGCCGAAAAAATTAGTGTTTGTTGTAACGTGACTTCAACAAACCAAACCTGTAAGACCAATGGGAGTCAACTAATATTTTGGTCGGCTCAGCTATGTTTGGTTAAATTTGGAGCAACTTGTTGCCGAAGAATTGTGATTTTTCATGACTATATGCCTTAGCTGGGAACCTTCCAACTGCCACACGCAAAAGTCTGTCATGTTCTTCGTCGACGCTGTGGTCATGTATTTGACAAG
Source organism: Ascidia mentula (assembly GCF_947561715.1). Classification (NCBI taxonomy): domain Eukaryota; kingdom Metazoa; phylum Chordata; class Ascidiacea; order Phlebobranchia; family Ascidiidae; genus Ascidia; species Ascidia mentula. The sequence continues at coordinate 5,355,775 of NC_138574.1, read as the reverse complement.
GCAATTGTCACAAACTTTCACGTACCGTAAAAATCCACCAACTTTGTATGTTCATAAACTCAAACAGCTTAATATCACATGCTAATGGCACAATTTATCAATAAGGTAACAAAGACACAAAGATAATTTAATAAGTTTAGTGATCCAACCCATAGTATTGGCCATACACAATCTTAATTTCGTGTATAAATCCCAGTACAAATTGCACGATTCCAAGCAACATCTTACATTTGAGTTAAACACACTTAATGTTTTTCAATGTATAATTCGCGGTCAATATGCTTGAATATAGTTTGCATTCGCGATAAAAAAAAACATTTATACAAAATAATAGATGACAGGCGGTTATATACACACTTTTTACACTGGAATTTAAGTTACAGGTTTACAACAAAACACGTGTCCTTTAACGTAACAAGGGTTGTACATTGCAGTAAAAGGTGGACAAGGACCAGTTGTGTTTCCCCAGCTTGGCAGCTTGTTATACAACACAGAGTAACGCTCACAAAGTCTCGTTGAGTTCACCATGTTGTCATCACCAATGGACATCCATTCGCCCACTTGGTCTCTGCAAGTAGGTGCAATCGGATTTAAATTGTTGAAATTAATGAACTTCCTAAACATTTTTGGATGTAACTGTAAAATTCTAAATTAAGAACACCATTTTATGGATAGTCTTAAATGAAACATTTGAAAATCACTGTTAATTTGAAATTACTGTCCACCGCCAAACAAAAGTAACGACGTAAATTACAAATATGTTTGTAGTTATATAAGTGATCAATGTAATTAATCGGTCTATTGTCAACGTGAAAGTAAAACCACGTGCTTTATAGGGGTCCAATTAATTCCCCAAGTGGTTCTTGTAGAAAAAACTTTCTGGCTTTTGCAAATTTGGCTTCTGTTGCAAAGGTCTCTATTCGTGTATTTTTTGCAACGAGTTCTTGCGCTATCCCAAGTAATGTTCTCTCCAAGGTAAATGTAACGAAGTTGATAAAGTCCGTTGCTTTCATTCTTTCTAAGATCTGATAAAAAAAATAAATAGTTGTATAAACAGATGTCGACTTTGACATAACTTTATTTGAGAAGCCTAGTTTTTAAATTTCACACTTTTCAAAGTTTATCTTTAATTTAGTCGGTTGATGAAAAACTGTATATGCACCAGAGAAAATCTGCAAAGAAAGATAATTGACTCAGGTGTGGTTAACGGGGTCAATTCATATTATTTGTTCAACCCCATTTCCTTACCAAGCTGTATACAAAGTATTTTGAAGCATTACACATAACTTATTACTATTCATAGACTTACTGTTGTTCATATAATTCTTCCATTTGACAGTTATAGAAGTTTGATTCCATCCAACAGAACTATTCACACGTGCTATGGTTGTATCGAAAGACAGTTGATTAACTTGGTAGATGTGTATGTCAAGCTGAAGTGAAGACTGTATAGTTGTCGACACTTTCGCATCCACATGTTTAGGAACTGAACCAAAACATGCTTCAAAGGCCACTGTGACGTTTATTGCATTTGTGGTTGTGCCAATATCGAAGGTACTTTTTCCATCATTATATCGACCTGTCGAAAAAGAGCGCGATGTCTTACAAAATTATGATACAAATGAAAATAATTTGGTGTTGAAACTCTTTGTGGTTTTATATATGATATAAAAGGAATACGGTTTTTTAAGTGTATCCCATCAAAGTTGGTACTAGCTCACCAAACGTACCGTCCAAGAACAGTTAACTCTAATCTACTAAACCCACCCTTTTGGATCGCATAGCTGTAGCCAATTATTATAATTATGTTTTTGTATTTATTAGGCAGGGCGCTGCACAAACAATCCCTTTTTTTGGTGGAGTGTTTTCTGTCGACTACATAAAGTTTTGAGTGCAAAATAACATCTCGATTTGATAACAATAGAGGTGTCGCCAAGCTGACACACAGCAGTGAACCGAGCCATATGAGGAAACACTGCTTTAAAGTAAAGTCCATTTAATAGTTCGATTCGTTTACATAGTATTTTTTTACACTTTCATTCTGATATATTATTTAACATTTACTGTAAACCATACCTTGACAAACTGACTCCAAAGCAATAACAAGAAATATTGCGATAACAAGACAACTCAGCATGTCTATTTAGTGAAGATGACAGCAACTAGTTTTGCTAAAACGTTGTCTATACCATGGATACACATACTTCCTGTTTATCAGAGTTAAGATAAAATGACTGTCTAATAGCAGTGACTTCCTCATCAAACTTTGCGGTTGTTTCCTACATGGTAACCCAACAGCCCTAAAGGTAAAGTCATAAGCATTAGTGTGTAAAATAATAATGTTTTCATCTTTGTAAAACAGAATTGAAAACTTTTATATATATGTATTTATATATATATAGTCTGCAGATTCAGGCACAGTAGACGGCGAAGTGATTTTATTGCAACTTATTACAGCCATTGGTAAACATTGACGTATTTAGATACACTCACTTCAACAAAAATCATGTACATGTCAACCAATAAAGATCTTGTGGTTGGCTTCGTGCTCTCCCCACTGTAACAAGTAGTAGCCAGGAGCCACCATCGTTGTTTTTACTATAGATATTCCAATACGTGGGTTTGAAGATCACTTCCAATAACATTCAGTCTCGTGTCAACGAACTTCCTTTAGTTATGTTTCGAGTGTTTTTTTGCAGCTACATTATTTGGCCCAGCAAGTATGCATAAAAAAGTGATTTTGTTATGTCCGAGAAAGTATGTTAATGTAGGTCTAGTTCATCAAAGACACGGCATAGGACTTCTTATGAGGCACTTTTCTTGTATATTCAGTGGATTTAAATACTAAAATGGTGATATCTACAAAATCGATTGCTTGAGCGTTTTGCGATAAATTATAGCTTCAACATGCAACATAAAGACCGCAGTATATCCACATTTACACTGCAAATCGTGATTGCGTAGAAAACCAAAAGCCGAAATAATTTTGTATTGCCAACATAACATGTTCCGATTTACAATTTTATGCATTATTATACCAATTTATTGTTAAAAACTTTACAGGGCGCACAGTTTATAACTGGTGTGGGGCACTGAAACCCTATCAAGCACACGATATGCATTGAAACAACGGTTATTAGTCGTTGAAGGCCAACACGACGCAAAACATTTATAAGCGTTGTAATACAAGGTTGCTGATAAAATTGGTTGTTTTTATTGTGTAAAACCATTTGTCTTCACAAGTGTGCAATAGCTTGGGGTTATTTGACAAAAACTGCGCAATTACGATTTGCAGTGTGTCTTAATAAGCAACCATAAAGTTTTGATGAGGAAATTACTGCTATTAGACGGTCATTTTTTTTCGAGAACTCTCATAAACAGGAAGTATGTGTATCCATGGAATCGGCAACTTTTTGGCAACACTTGTTGCTGTCGGCTTCACTAAATAGACATGAGTTCGCTTTTTATTGCAATATTTCTTGTTATTGCTTTGAAGTCAGTTTGTCAAGGTATGCTTTGCAGATAATGTTAAGTAATGGTTTCATAAAAACGACATTGTGACGAAAATACTGTCAACCAATCGAACTATTAAATGAACTGTACTTTGAAGCAGTGTTTTCCTCAGATTTTTCGGTTCACGGCGTGTGTCAGCTTGGCGACACCTCTATTGTTATCAAATGGAGATATTATTTTTCAATAAAAACTTTGTGTAGTCGATGGTAATCTGTCCACTATTATATCGACCTGTCGAAAAACAACACGATGTCTTGCAAAATTATAAAACAAATGAAGATGAGTTGGCTCTTGGTGGTTTTATATATCATATAAAAGGAATACTGCTAGTTTAGTGTACCCCATGAAAGTTGAAACTAGCTCACCAAAAGTAATATACGTTCTGTTTATTACTTGTACATAATATCCTATGTTGTTGACACAGTGACGCAATAGAGTCATTTCTAACAGCATTCAACGTTCATTGTCTATGACAGGGGTTCCAAACCGGGGTCCGTGGGACTTGGGAGGACACAATAAATTCTCAGGGGTCCGTAATGATACCTTAAAAATAAGCTGGTATGTTTTGATTTCAAAGTTGTTTCAAAAAAAATTTGTTCCGTTTTCTTTCGCGTCCATGACGTAATATTTCACACTTATCGCTTGTTGATATTCGTTATTGTTGATATTGTTTGTAGAATTTTCAGCGCTGAACACGTTGTACAATTGCAAGCAACATAGTTTACATTCGAGTTAAACACACTTAATGCAATTCAATGCGTAATTCGTCGTTTTTGAATCGTTTTACGTATTCAAATACGTTCCAGCATATCCCTATAATATACGAACGCACTTAACCGAATTCTAGGCATTACCAGGAATGCTCAGCGGACATTAACATAGATTTTATGGATGATGAAGATTTCTGATAAGCGCAGTTGTTTGTGAAATGCTTGGATATGAAACTGATTTTCATTCGCGATAAAAAAACATTGATATAAAATAATAGACGACAGACGGTTCTATGCACACTTTTTACACTTTCACACTTTTAAGCTTTAGGTTTACAGCAAAAGACGTGTCCTTTAATGTAACAAGGGTTGTACATTGCAGTAAAAGATGGACAAGGACCAGTTGTGTTTCCCCAGCTTGGCAGCTTGTTATACAACACAGAGTAACGCTCACAAAGTCTTGTATAGTTGATTACATTGTCATCACCAATTGATATCCAGTCGCCCGCTAGATCCCTGAAAACAACTCAGATAACAGTTCAAATTAATTGCTGTAATGAACATCCAAACCCATGCATGTGTTGGACATGTTGCAACAAATAGGATATCGACGAATTTAAAATATCCTACCTCATTAGAACTAATATCACTTACCTTTAAAACAAAGTTTTTGGAAGTTGTACCACTATATTACTGATAGTATATTATGATATATTACTACAAATTTTTAAAATACCCCCCCTCCCATTATACGAGGTTATGTGCAGCATACGAAACCAAAAAACTTTCTTGTATTCTTAAGAGGTTTCGAAGGATTTCGCAAAAATGATTGCAATAATTGCGAACATCTCGCACGTTTGCTATCAGTTATTGGATACCACATACTTTACAGGTGTCCAATTGTTGCAAAAAGTGGTTTCAGTTACAAGAACTTTCTTGTTTTGGCAAATTTGTGTGCTGTTGCAAAGTTTAAATTTCTTTTTCAACTTGCAAACAGCTCTGGCACTATCCCATGTCAAGTTATAGCCAAGGTGGTAATATTGTAGTTTGTATGATCCGTATGTTTGGTTCTTCTGCAAAACTAAAAACATTTAAAGATTTTTTTTGGAACAAAATTGATCGATAAAAAATACAGTTAACTGCTCCACCAAAATATATTCCACTAAAGGACTACTAAGCTCTTGAAGCCTTTTGTAAATTAGACTTTGTCTAAAACAATGGTTCCTAACCTTTTATCTCATTTCTAACTTTCATTTTAAACGGAACACTTTTTTCCAACTGGTATTAAAACATTTTAACTGAGAATTTAATTATTGCATTTTCGCTTATCTGGTATAGTTTTTTAACTTTTTAGGCCGCATTGCGTGACCAATTGGCAAATTAAGGTACGAAACACAGTGAATACAAAATATAAAATTTCTTTTTCAGCTACTCTTGTATATTTCGGTGCCGACAACACCATAATTTCACACTGGTGGAAAAGTTCCCGCAGGTTAAGATCTTCTGGTCTAAAACAATCCAATTCCTGTTTAAATTTGTTACCGTATATTGGTTTCATGGAACACGGTGTAATGCAAATACTCTATTAAGCTTATGGGTCTACTTTAAACCACCAACACAAACTTACATCTGTTGTAGTAACGCTTCCAAGAAACAGTAATAGGCTTTTGCTTCCATCCTGAATTGCTATTCGCCCTTGTTATTGTGGCTTCAAAAGACTGAAGGTAAATTTCGAAGACAAAAATATTAAACTTTAGTGAAGACGGTTTATTTGGTCTTGCTCTCGCATCCACGTGCTTTGCGACTTTAATTGCACATCTTTGATATGGCACAGTGACGTTTATGCTATCGGCAGTTGTACCAACATCGAATCTGGTTTTTCTCGTAGGAGTTCGACCTGTAGATAATAGACAAAAACACGTACTGTTTTAACGTTTTGGCATAGGTCCATGGATTTATTTGATTGATGGCGGTAATTATTCCTAACCATAAAGTAATTGGTTCTTAATTACCATTGTTTGTATTTCAATGGTCTCTGTCTACATCACCTCAATCGAACTACACTTTTTATAATTTTTAAGAACAATTACTTATTTACGTACCTTGGCAAACGATGAAAAAGACCAAGAACCCAAATACCGACTACAGCCAAAGGCATTGCTATCTTGTAAACCGCCAGTGACTGGTAATGCATTGGTGCTGTCGATTGTTGGTGTAAATCAATCACAGCATAGCGGACTTCCACATTATCGTAATACTGTACATCCCAGGATGACTGAACAAACTTCCAATTTAAACCTGTTTGTTTGCTTCGTGAAGCACCAAAGAAAATACTCCCATAAGCGAAACACAATTTGACATAAATGTGGCAAAAAAGCTCATTCAATCAGTATGCCAATCTACGGAAACGATGAATCAAATTTGAGACCGCTCACACAGTCCAAACAGTATTATTGAGTACACTGAATACTTGTCATCTTGTAGCGTTGCCGCTTAACTAAACCAGAAAACTTCGCAGAGTTAAAAATGATAAATGAAACAGATTGGATAGTAACGAGGGGCCGGTAAAAACTGCAATTGGTTATCTGAAACCGACCCACTGGTGTGGCGATATTGCAAAAACATTTTATTTGTTGGCAGTTTTACTGATTACAAAAACGACAAATGAAAATGACATGATTGCAAAAAAATGACATGATTGAGTCTTATATTGTATTTTGTTTGACTGAAGAATAAGTTTTGGCTTATTTTTTTTAACATAACACTTTAAATTGCAATATTTGCATAACAACGGATGCGGTTAAATGACGGCCAGATGAAAACCACTCCAAGTTGTGGTCACTGTGTATTCATCTCAATACAGTTTGGTTCCAACTTCCAGGAACAAGCAACGCTATGGTATCTAATAGTTCCATGGAAATTCACAAGCCACAAGGGTCGAAACAGAATAAATTTTCTCTTGGACAAATCGCTAATTACGTTCAATTTCACAATCAAATGTCTCATGTTAGTTGAAAAATACTTGAACAGAACTGTTGGAAATTACTATAATGGAAAAACTTAGAAATGTTTTTCTGTAATTTTGTAGCTTAACAACAATTTATCCTATAGTACAGAGCATGGATTTCGCATATGTCAACATGGGATTATGCGTTGCAAATGAGCGGAAGTTGGTTTTGCCGTGAGTAAATTGCACAAACAATCGACAACGGCATTATGTTACCCGTCACTGACGAATAACAAGATAGCAATGCGTTTGGATGTGGTTGAGATTTTGCTTTTTGTCCCTTTGACCACCATCTGTCAAGGTACGTAAACTGGAAGTAGTTGTTGGAATTATTACTTGGATTCAGATAAGATTAACGACAGATGGTTTACAAATTTAAATACAAAATTGTGACTGCTAACGGTTTGACTGACCTGCTGCCCAGAGCGGATTCTACCGTTATTTGTCTCCGGATGCTGGTACCTATAATGTTATGATGCCAAAATGGAATGACAGTGACTGCACAGTCACCACTTCGAGGATTTGTTTTCATCTGGCCAGCAGGTTACTAAAACCATGGGTAGACACAAGTTGAACTGTCTGCGGTTCTATTGTCATGATTCGTACCAACGAAATCCATTCCGGGTAATTACCACAACCGCAACACTTTTACGAACCATCCTTAGAGCATAATATAATAATTTAGATCTAATTACAAAATTGCCAAAGCATCTAGTTAATCAAAACAGTAATTGGATCATCATCTTCAGGCCGTAAAACCACTTTCGACGTTGGTACAACGGCCAATAGCATCAACGTCACTGTAGCATATCAAAGATGCTTCAGACAAATCGCAAAGCACGTGGATGCGAGAGCAAACACGACCAAATCGTCATCACTGAAACTTGACATCTACGTCTTCGAAGTTCACCTTCAATCTTTTGAAGCCACTATAACAAGAACGAATAGCACTTCTGGGTGGAATCAAACATCTATTGATGTCTATTGGAAGCGTTACTTTAACGGCAGTACGTCTGTGTTTGTTTTTTAAAGAGCTATAATTTAAGAGGTTATTTTAACCGATGAAGTCACGTCCGTTACTGGGCGTTAATTCCATGCCTAAAAATAGCGGCTACATGTGGCCAAAGTAAAGTTTCAACATATTATTTCCCAATATTTCCAATCTTTAATGTTCTGAAAATAAAAATTGATTTTAATAGGTTTGGGCAAAAACGAAACCTACGGATCATACAAAATCTACTCCCACTATATTGCCAAGAACTTGACATGGGAAAGTGCAAGGGCTGTTTGTAATGCAAGACCTACAAGGGATCTTTGCAACAGCACACAAATTTGCCAAAACAAGAAAGTCCTTATTACTGAAACCACCTTTGGCAACAATTGGACACCTGTAAGGTATATGATGGCTGCCCTGTGTAAAATATCAGAGCTATTACACTTATCTTATTATACAGCATTGTCTCGGCTGTGAAGTTAATGTGAATTATCAAATTTATCCACGCACTACGGTCTTATTGCACTTTGACGTATAGTGCAATTAAATTTTAACTACACAACTTTGTTGAAAAGTTCCTTGTATATAAAAGTGGGTTTATACAGGCCTTTTTTGTACTTAAAATATTTTTTTCGATTTACCTGTACAAAACGTTTTAGAGACCAAGTGGGCGACTGGATGTCAATTGGTGATGACAACATAGTGAACTCAACAAGACTTTGTGAGCGTTACTCTGTGTTGTATAACAAGCTGCCAAGCTGGGGAAACACAACTGGTCCTTGTCCACCTTTTACTGCAATGTACAACCCTTGTTACGTTAAAGGACATGTGTTTTGTTGCGGACCTGTTCCGTAATGTGATGTTAACATGTAAATAAACAAGTAACAATTTTAAGTGATAATAAGTGGTGGATTTACTATTTGTCATTAAGCATGGATGTTATATCCCGAGTGTAAGGAAACAACAAACATTATGTCTTACTACAACAGAATTTACTCATGGAATTTTATCGTATTGCTTGCAATGTTATTGTTTTCAAATTCAATAATACACGTTGCACGTTGCATACGACATCACCGTAAGTTGCAACTTCGATTTTGTTAATTAAAGTGTGTTTTCATAAATAAACTTGATTAGTGTATCTTAGTTTTCAAAAAGGAAAATGTCCATGCTTTAAATTGATACCAATGGAAACATTTGTTGGGTCATTTTGTAATTGTTTTTTATTCTAGTGGCATTGTATTAGCTTTGTACACAGTTACGGCGTTTGTGCCATGTCAATGAACTACACGTCGTTATTTGCACATGTTTTATATTTTGCATGCCCGCAGCAACTTACTGTGCGTATACGTAGCAGCGCGGTATGTTAACACACAATCACAGGAAACTGTGATGAAAGCAGGATGCTCGTGTTAGCAGTTTCCCCTTTGATGTTGTTTTTTGATTAATTTTGTCGTTTCAACTTGACATTGTCAACATTACATAAGCATGTTGTATGAACACATGCAGACATTAACTTACCGAACGATTAGTAGAATTGTTGCCACTACCGATAAGTCTTTTTTAGACATGTTAATGGTCGTTGCATGTTTTTCCCAAACAAAGCGCTGCATTGCCAAAACGTTTTTAGTTGCGTCCCTTTGTGAGTTTTGAAAACCTAAAATATGTTGATGAATTATTAAATAGCTTTAGATAAATCGGCAATTACGCACATAACGGCACATTACTAACAGAAAATTACCTTTAGCGTGATTTTTTTTGCAAGGTGACATGCGTTTGATCGCAGTAAGTCTTTTACTAGTTGTCACTTTTACGACTGTCTGTCAAGATATGTATTTTAGTAACGATTTTGTTTGAAGTTTATTCGTTTCATTGGGTTTCGGTGATACAGTGTCACGAAGCTTTATACTAATAAACTTATGAACAACTTACCAACCTGCCTAACTTGGGCGTATTATCCGTATACGTATATGAATTAAATATAGCATTGTGGCTTGCTTGCTCCTTATTCGTAGTAAATCGAATGATTCGAACATGGCGTGACACAACACGCACTAAAACTTACACAACCCGCGACGGTACATCTTTACAACATATTATGTCGCTACATTACTCCCCCCCCCCCCCCAGAAGCGGGTTTTGCACTTTTTGGAGGTCGGCCTCTTTTTTTAGGCTTTTGTGTAACTGGCTGTGTTGCATCAATAAAGGCCGGCTTAAGGCGATCAATGGAGACTGTTTGCCGAGTTCCAAAAATATCTAACACAAAATATTTGTCGTTTTGGTTTACAACATGAAAAGGTCCCTGATATGGTGAATTTAAAGGAGGACGGTATCCATCTTTCCGAACAAACACATACTCGCAAGTAAAAAGCAAATCAGGAACAAAAGTACGATAAGTTCGATGGCGGGACATTGGTACAGGTAGAACACGGGAAACGGAACTGCGAAGCGTTTTAAGAAATTGCTAGGGTTTAACGGCAGTGGTGGTGTGCGGAATGCAATCACCCGGTACAGTGATCAGTTCGCCATATACCAGCTCAGCGCTGGAGGATTGAAGATCATCTTTCGGCATGGCCCTGATTCCCAGCAACACCCATGGCACCTCATCTATCCAATTTGAAGAGTTCAGTCTGGCCATTAAGGAACTTTTTAAGTGTCGGTGAAAACGTTCCACAAGACCATTTGCTTGAGGGCGGAAAGCTGTTGTGCAGTTTCGCTTAATACCAATAACATTGGTAACAATCACCAACAGATCCGATGTAAATTGCGAACCTCTATCGGAGGTAACTTGAGATGGAACGCCAAATCGGGCTATCATGTGTGGTTCGAACAGAAGGATGCGCCAACCCGTGAATCACATCAAATACACGACGTTGCCATGGTTGTGGAATGATTGGTCGAGGGGAACCGGTTGACATGTCACATAAGAGCGTTAAACCAGGTTCAAACTTTATGTCTTGAAGCTTTAACTTGGTAGGCGCTGTGCGGTATGCTTGTACTTCTTGTTGAGCAGCAGCGAGGGCGTGTAATCAAGGTCAATATATGCTTGATCTGCAGAGGCAATGAACGACCGGGCCAATGCATCTGCAACAACATTTTGTTTTTCCTCTATGTGTCCAACATCCGTTGTAAATTCGGATACAGCAGTTAAATGGCGTTGCTGTCGAGCAGAAAGAGGTTCCGACTGCTTCTTCAGAGCGAACGTTAAAGGCTTGTGATCAGTGTACGCGGTGAACGTTCGACCTTCAAGAAAAGTTCGAAAGTGGCGAACAGAAAGATTCAACGCCAAAAGCTCACGATTAAAAGTGCTGTATTTTGTTTCTGCGGGTCGCAGATGCTTGCTAAAGAAAGTCAACGGCTTCCAAATTCCATTGATTTGCTGCTTCAATACCGCGCCAATAGCTTTATCCGACGCATCCATGGTTAATGCCGTTGGAGCCCGTGGTTGCGGATGGCACAAAATGGTTGCACGTTGCAGAGCCATTTTTGTGTTTTCAAAGGAGGCATTTAATTCAGGTGTCCACTGCAGCTGTAAATTTTTACCAGAAAATTGTTGAAAGATTGGGGACATGATTTTAACAGCCGCAGGAATGAAGCGATGATAAAAATTAATCATACCAGCAAACTCTTGTAGGCTCTTAATCGTAATTGGTGGCGGAAAACGTTGAATGGCTAAAACTTTGTCAGGAAGTGGCTGAGCACCGTTGCAATCGATTCGATGTCCCAGAAAATCAATTTGCGTTTTTCCGAAAACGCATTTATTCACGTTAATGACAAGGCCATTGTCTGCAAGTCGTTGAAATAGTTGTTTGAGATGTGTGCGGTGAACCTTTAACGAGGAACTCGCAACCAGTATGTCATCTAGGTAAACAAAGGTGAAATCTAATGATTGACAAACAGAATCCATAGGTCTTTGAAAAGCTTGAGCAGCGTTCTTTAATCCAAAAGGCATGCGAAGAAACTCAAATAAACCAAAGGGGGTGATGACGGCTGTCTTTGGAATGTCGGTTTTAGCAACTGGCACCTGATGGTATCCACGCACCAAATCAATTTTTGAAAACACTTTTGCTCCATCAAGACGAGAACTAAAGTCCTGAATGTGCGGTATATTGTAGCGGTCTGGTATTGTGGCAGCATTCAGACCATATAGGGCTGTAACGTTACGGCTAACATAGGTAAGGGTCCAAGATCAGTAAATTGGACAAAATCAGTAACCTAAACACGTGACTGCAGCGGAAAACAGGGAGGGTACATATTTTCATCCAAGGGGAGTAATTAAAATCATTTAACCTGTACTGCGTCATCGATAGGTAACTTCATTAATTGTTACGGGAATCACGCTATACCTTGCACTGTGTCCATGATAGGTAAGTTTGTTAAACTTTAGAGTAGTCACGCTATACCTTGCACTATGTCCATGATAGGTAAGTTTCTTAATTGTTAGGGTAGTCACGCTATACCTTGCACTGTGTCCATGATGGGTAAGTTTGTTAAACGTTAGAGTAGTCACGCTATACCTTGCACTATGTCCATCATAGGTAAGTTTGTTAAACGTTAGAGTAGTCACGCTATACCTTGCACTATGTCCATGATAGGTAAGTTTGTTAAACGTTAGAGTAGTCACGCTATACCTTGCACTATGTCCATGATAGGTAAGTTTGTTAAACGTTAGGGTAGTCACGCTATACCTTGCACTATGTCCATGATAGGTAAGTTTGTTAAACGTTAGAGTAGTCACGCTATACTTTGCACTATGTCCATGATAGGTAAGTTTGTTAAACGTTAGAGTAGTCACGCTATACCTTGCACTATGTCCATGATAGGTAAGTTTGTTAAACGTTAGGGTAGTCACGCTATACCTTGCACTGTGTCCATGATGGGTAAGTTTGTTAAACGTTAGAGTAGTCACGCTATACCTTGCACTATGTCCATGATAGGTAAGTTTGTTAAACGTTAGAGTAGTCACGCTATACCTTGCACTATGTCCATGATAGGTAAGTTTGTTAAACGTTAGGGTAGTCACGCTATACCTTGCACTATGTCCATGATAGGTAAGTTTGTTAAACGTTGGGGTAGTCACGCTATACCTTGCACTATGTCCATGATAGGTAAGTTTGTTAAACGTTGGGGTAGTCACGCTATACCTTGCACTATGTCCATGATAGGTAAGTTTGTTAATTGTTAGGGTAGTCACGCTATACCTTGCACTATGTCCATGATAGGTAAGTTTGTTAAACGTTAGAGTAGTCACGCTATACCTTGCACTATGTCCATGATAGGTAAGTTTGTTAAACGTTAGGGTAGTCACGCTATACCTTGCACTATGTCCATGATAGGTAAGTTTGTTAAACGTTAGAGTAGTCACGCTATACCTTGCACTATGTCCATGATAGGTAAGTTTGTTAAACGTTAGAGTAGTCACGCTATACCTTGCACTATGTCCATGATAGGTAAGTTTGTTAAACGTTAGAGTAGTCACGCTATACCTTGCACTATGTCCATGATAGGTAAGTTTGTTAAACGTTAGGGTAGTCACGCTATACCTTGCACTATGTCCATGATAGGTAAGTTTGTTAAACGTTAGGGTAGTCACGCTATACCTTGCACTATGTCCATGATAGGTAAGTTTGTTAAACGTTAGAGTAGTCACGCTATACCTTGCACTATGTCCATGATAGGTAAGTTTGTTAAACGTTAGGGTAGTCACGCTATACCTTGCACTATGTCCATGATAGGTAAGTTTGTTAAACGTTAGGGTAGTCACGCTATACCTTGCACTATGTCCATGATAGGTAAGTTTGTTAAACGTTGGGGTAGTCACGCTATACCTTGCACTATGTCCATGATAGGTAAGTTTGTTAAACGTTGGGGTAGTCACGGTATACCTTGCACTATGTCCATGATAGGTAAGTTTGTTAAACGTTAGAGTAGTCACGCTATACCTTGCACTATGTCCATGATAGGTAAGTTTGTTAAACGTTGGGGTAGTCACGGTATACCTTGCACTATGTCCATGATAGGTAAGTTTGTTAAACGTTAGAGTAGTCACGCTATACCTTGCACTATGTCCATGATAGGTAAGTTTGTTAAACGTTAGGGTAGTCACGCTATACCTTGCACTATGTCCATGATAGGTAAGTTTGTTAAACGTTAGAGTAGTCACGCTATACCTTGCACTATGTCCATGATAGGTAAGTTTGTTAAACGTTAGGGTAGTCACGCTATACCTTGCACTATGTCCATGATAGGTAAGTTTGTTAAACGTTAGAGTAGTCACGCTATACCTTGCACTATGTCCATGATAGGTAAGTTTGTTAAACGTTAGAGTAGTCACGCTATACCTTGCACTATGTCCATGATAGGTAAGTTTGTTAAACGTTAGGGTAGTCACGCTATACCTTGCACTATGTCCATGATAGGTAAGTTTGTTAAACGTTAGAGTAGTCACGCTATACCTTGCACTATGTCCATGATAGGTAAGTTTGTTAAACGTTAGGGTAGTCACGCTATACCTTGCACTATGTCCATGATAGGTAAGTTTGTTAAACGTTAGGGTAGTCACGCTATACCTTGCACTATGTCCATGATAGCTAAGTTTGTTAAACGTCGGGGTAGTCGCGGTATACCTTGCACTATGTCCATGATAGGTAAGTTTGTTAATTGTTAGGGTAGTCACGCTATACCTTGCACTATGTCCATGATAGGTAAGTTTGTTAAACGTTAGGGTAGTCACGCTATACCTTGCACTATTTCCATGATAGGTAAGTTTGTTAAACGTTGGGGTAGTCACGGTATACCTTGCACTATGTCCATGATAGGTAAGTTTCTTAATTGTTAGGGTAGTCACGCTATACCTTGCACTATGTCCATGATAGGTAAGTTTGTTAAACGTTAGGGTAGTCACGCTATACCTTGCACTATGTCCATGATAGGTAAGTTTGTTAAACGTTGGGGTAGTCACGGTATACCTTGCACTATGTCCATCATAGGTAAGTTTCTTAATTGTTAAGGTAGTCACGCTGTACCTTGCACTATGTCCATGATAGGTAAGTTTGTTAAACGTTAGATTAGCCACGCTATACCTTGCACTATGCCCATCATAGGTAAGTTCGTTAATTGTTCAACGTTTAACAAAGTTACCCATCACGGACATAGTGCAAGGTATAGCGTGACTACCTTAACGTTTAACAAACTTACCTACCATGGACATAGTGTAAGGTATAGCGTGACTACCTTAACGTTTAACAAACTTACCTATCATGGACATAGTGCAAGGTATAGCGTGACTACTCTAACGTTTAACAAACTTACCCATCATGGACATAGTGCAAGGTATAGCGTGACTACTCTAACGTTTAACAAACTTACCTATCATGGACATAGTGCAAGGTATAGTGTGACTACTCTAACGTTTAACAAACTTACCTATCATAGACATAGTGCAATGTATAGCGTGACTACTCTAACGTTTAACAAACTTACCCATCATGGACATAGTGCAAGGTATAGCGTGACTACTCTAACGTATAACAAAGTTACCTATCGTGGACACAGTACAAGGTATAAAGTAAATGATTTCAATTACCCCCCTTGGATGAAAATATGTACCCTCCCTGGTTGCCGCTGCAGTCACGTGTTTGGGTTACCGATTTTGTCTAGTTTACTGATCTTGGACGCTTACCTATGTTAGCCGTAACGTTACAGCCCCTTCTCATTCAGACGGCGATAATCGCCACACGGTCGCCAATCACCGGATGATTTCGGCACCATATGTAATGGTGATCGAAGATCTGCGAATAATACCCAGTTGCAACATTTTAGAAAACTCGCGTTTTGCTATTTGCAATTTTTCTGGCGACAAGCGTCGTGCTTTTGCGTGAACTGGTGGACCGACAATCGGAATGTAGTGTTCCACCTGATGTTTTGGTGTTGCTGCGGAGAACTTGGGAGTAGTTATGGAAGGAAACTGCGTTAGCAATTGTGCGTAAATGTTGTTACTTGTCTTTGAGTTGCATTGGTGAGTGATTGGTACAATGAAGTGGTGCACTCGCAAAGGAACGAGCAATTAACAAGCATTTGTGCCTCAGGTCGACAAGCAAGGAATTTGCGCGCAGGAAATCTGCTCCGAGAAGCGGCCTGGGCACGTTGGCTAAAACAAACTTCCAAGAAAACTTGACGGCAACTAAATCTGGTTCCTGGCATTTAAGGGCACGGTCGCCAAAGCGTTGGTGATAAAAGCAGAAACCGTTCTTACTTGATTGCTGCGCTGGTCTTGCTGAAGGCATTTCACGCTTGCGGACTTTTGAAACGAAAAATTGCTCGCTGTTTCTTGACTTCCAAACTACGTCGGCACGTTGTGCTAATTGCCTTGGTTCGACCAACGTCTCTTTTGTCAACACGAGCCGAATTTTTTCTGGCAAGGTTCCAAGAAAAATGTAGTGAAACAAAAAACATGGTTTATGACCGGCCATCAGGGACAACATTTCATTCATGAGCTGCGATGGTGATCGGTCTCCAAGCTCGGTAATGTAAAGCAAGCGTGCAGCTCTTTCATACTCCGTAAGTCCAAATGTTCTAAGCAAGCATTCCTTAATTGTTGCGTATTTGTTCTGCTCAGGCGGACTTTCAAGTAGATCCAAAAGGCGGCTTGCTGTTAGTTGGTCCAATGCTGACGCCACATAATAATACTGCGTTCTATCGCAAGATATTTTGCGCAGCGTAAATTGTGCTTCGGTTTGTTCCACTCGGTGTTGTTCAGTCCAGAACGTCGGTAGTTTCAAAGAAACAGCAGTGTGTAGTACTTCTTCTCGATCCTGCATTGTCGAAGAAATATCGTTTCTTGACGCTCGGGGTCACCAAAATGTGGCGTGCTTGCTCTTTATTCGCAGTAAATCGAATGATCCGAACATGGCGTGACACATGCACTTAACCGAATTCTAGGCAATACCAGAAATGCTCAGCGGAATTTAACGTGGATTTTATACATGATAAACATTTTTGAAAAGCGCAGATTGTGAAATGCTTGGATATGAAACTGAGTTTCATTTGCGATAAAAAAAACATTGATACAAAATAATAATTGATGACAGGCGGTTATGCACACTTTTTACATTCGCATTAAGCTATATGCTTGCAGCAAAACACATTTCCTTTAACGTAACAAGGGTTGTACGTTGCAGTAAGAGGTGGACAAGGACCAGTTGTGTTTCCCCAGCTTGACAGCTTGCTATGCAACACAGAGTAACGCTCACAAAGTCCTGCTGAGTTTACTATGTTGTCATCACCAATTGACATCCAGTCGCCCACTTGGTCTCTGTAAGTAGTTGCAATCAGATGTAACTGTTTTTTGATGTAACTGTAAAATTCCTAATTTAGAACACCATTTTATAGATATTCTCAAATGAAACATTTGGAAATCACTGCTATAGCGATCAATGTAATTAATTGGGCTATTGTCAAAGTAAAACCAAGTGATTTATATGGGTCCAATTAATTCCCCAAGTGGTTCCTGTAGAAAGAACTCTCTTTATTTGGCAAATTTAGGTTCTGTTGCAAAGGTCTGTATTCGTGTTTTTTTTTGCAATGAGTTCTTGCTCCATCCCAAGTAATGTTCTCTTCAAGGTAAATGTAACGAAGATGATACATTCCGTTGCTTTCATTCTTTTCAAAATCTGATAAAATTAAATAGATATGATGATGTATGCAAAGTGGTCAATATCAACAGATGTTGACTTGGAAAAAATTTAATTTGAAAAGCCTAGTTTTTTAATTTTAACTTTACAAAGCTTTTCTTAGGCAGTTGAACAACGAAATTAACTTTATATGCACCAGAGAAAATCAGGAAAGGCATAATTTTTCACCAATGACACTGTTTCCTTTCTAAGCTGTTCCCAAAGTTATTTGAAGCATTGGAATAAACATTTATTCCTATTCATAGCCTTGCTGCTGTTTTAATAATTCTTCCATTTGACAGTAACAGAAGTTTAATTCTATCCAACAGAACTATTCACACGTTCTATGGTTGTATCGAAAGACAGTTGATTAAAATATATTTGTTGCGACCTACATGTCAAAATTATGCCTCAATCCGGGTCTTAACAGCATCATTTATGATCAATGGGAAATCTTATTTAATTAACGCATTTGACAAAAGATCGCTCGGGAGTTCTAATTGTTATTTTTTCCTAACCTGACTTAAATTGGAAACTCGATCCAAACACCACACCAATATTAATTTACCATGAACAATTTGGGATACGAAATTAACATACGCAATTATACCCACGTCAAACTGAGTGAATTTACGCACAAACGCTCAGATAGAATTGACCAATCACAAAACCAATGAACTGAGGTAAGCACAGTACAGCTGCGCTGTCCTTCCTCAGCCCGCCTCAGCTAAACGCACACGGAAAGTTACATTATTTAAATCGGAGAGAAACATAGCGATCGAACTGTTGTGAAAAGAAGGACGATGAAAGAAAGCTAAGGTCAGCGGACATTAAAGAAAAGTCGGTTACTGAAAGACGAGGAAAACTTAAAGTCTCTAAGCCACCAAATCACTTGAGATTAATTTGACGCCAAACAGCTGCTAAACCATATCACACAAAAGACAAAAAAGACACAAATCACATGAATGAACAGCTGTTGCTATCGCTACATTCTGAAATGAAACACGCTTGCCGAAACGACCTAAAAATACCGTTACCCGTAACCCAGTGGAGACAGAAACTCCAAGCAATGACAAACTGGCCATGCAACCTAAGTCCATAAATGCAACCGTTGACATGTAGCATAAATGATGCTACAATATTGTATAACTGCTGATTAGTGTATCCTATCAAAGTTGAAACTAGCTCACCAAAATAAGTGTCCAAGAAGAGTTATCTCTAAACCACTTATTTCGAAACCATCCTTTTGGATTCAGCCGTTTATTGCAATGATATTTTTGTATTTATTAGGCAGGGCGCTGTACAAACAATT
Organism: Ascidia mentula; assembly: GCF_947561715.1. Classification (NCBI taxonomy): domain Eukaryota; kingdom Metazoa; phylum Chordata; class Ascidiacea; order Phlebobranchia; family Ascidiidae; genus Ascidia; species Ascidia mentula. The sequence continues at coordinate 5,336,568 of NC_138574.1, read as the reverse complement.
TCTTTCTGTGGTGGAATGTTTCCCATCGACTATATTAAGTTTTTAGTGAAAAATAACTACGATATCTCGATTTGATAACAATAGAGGTGTCGCCAAGCTGACACACGGCCGTGAACCGAAAAATATGAGGAAAACACTGCTTTAAAGTACAGTCCATTTAATGGTTCGATTGGTTGACAGTATTTTCGTCACAATGTCATTCTTATGTAACCATTACTTAACATTTACTGAAACCATACCTTGACAAACTGACTTCAAACCAATAACAAGAAATATTGCGATAACAAGCGAACTCATGTCTATTTAGTAATGCTAACAGCAACTGGTGTTGCCAAAAAGTTGCCTATTTCAAAGTTATAGCCTACAGACTTCCTGTTTATGAGAGTTCTCGAGGAAATGACCGTCTAATAGCAGTAATTTCCTCATCAAAACTTTATGGTTGCTTATTAAGACACACTGCAAATAGTGATTGCGCAGTTTTTGTCAAATAACCCCATGTGAAGTTATTGCACACTTGTGAAGACAAATGATTTTACACAATAAAAACATTCAATTTCATCAGCAACCTTGTATTACAACGCTTATACATTTTTTGCGTCGTGTTGGCCTTATAACGACTAATAACCGTTTTTTCAATGCATATATACTACGTTTCCATGGCCACTTTTCAAGCGCAGTACTCGGCCCGAAGGCCGAAAAACGGAAGTGACGTAGTAAAACGAGGCGCTTTACTGCGCCTGAACTGGCGATCGGTCGGGCGGTCTAGAAGGGGTTGCCTGACCGAGTTGAGGCGGAGTATACTCGGCCCGACGGATTTCGGTTTTTTTGAAGTTGTTACTGTGCAGTCGTGTGGTGATAAGAAATAGTTCTACGAATGGCGTTAGTGTTGTTAACTTGAGTAGTAACAATTTATTGAAAATATTATCCTTGCAGGGAGACAAAAATGTGACTATATAGCCACCTTGCAAAAATGCTATGAACCGGATTGTGGTAGACTCACTGTACAGCTGGTTGCTGATGAAATTAGAAAGGTCGCAGCTTCACCATTTATGACTAATTATTTGCAATTTAATTCTTTTTTTGTAAATTTATGGATATTAATTAGGGATGCACCGAAAGTTCGGTTTGCCGAATTTATTCGGCCGAAACTAAGGTTTTCGCAATTATTCGGTTTCGGCCGAATATTTCTGCAAAATTCGGCCGAAACCGAAACTTTTTTACTGCATATAACGCTGATATGCAAAGTTTAGAAAAGGTTAAAATCATTGTTTAAACTGTACGAGTGTGTTCGTTTCATTTGTTTACTTTCACAGATACGACAAAAATCAACTTTAAGCAGTTGGTACAGAAGACCAGGTTATTCTTCAAGCGCCAAAAAAGGCTGTATGACAGGATAAGATCTAATCCAGCACAAGTTTTGTTTAAATTTATTGCGTTTAAAGAGATGGATACCAAAATTTAGTTTCGGTTTATTCGGCCGAATTAATTCGGCAACTTTTGCCGAATATTCGGTTTCGGCCGAATATAAAAAAAGCTGTTTCGGTGCATCACTAATATTAATTGTCAGGTAGCTACTGGCTTGAAAGTTCAGAAATCAAGTTGTATTTGAAGGAACTTCCCATTCTACAAGGATCACCATATGCTTCCCTTGTTATCACATACATTTTGATGACTTGTTATCACATACAAATGTGTTGTAAACAATGCATTAGGTTGTTAATCCAGTAAACATTTAAAGCACATGCAGACATATGAAAATGGTCAGTCATTGAAACTTCACATGAGCTTGATCATGGTGCACAGTATTATGTGTGTATGGACCTAACCATTGAAAGCAAATGGGCCTGGTGAATGCTCACCTATGAATGAATTTGTGGACCATGTTTTGTTTCAATTCAATAAATAAAATCACAAAGTTTTGTGTGGATTAAAAAAATCAAAGATATAGAAAATATGTCTACCAGCATTATGATGAACAGCATTCTAGCTTTGGCTTTTTTATTTAGACTATTTAACTCCAGATACTTTGCACCCTAGAAAATATGTTACTGTCTAATGCTGGGCACAGTTATATGATGGAATCTGTAATGTGTACAACTGTTTAAAACTTCTTAATTTTCACAAAAAGTGGAAATAGACAAGGTTGGTGGTGTTTTACAATATTTTATAATTTTCTTGGGAATTCAATGTTCTGTGGCACCCTTTTATGTCTAATAACCACAAAGACAGCATTATTTGGGCGTACTTTCCACAACATGCACAAGTCTGAACGGACATGGAAACGCAAGCCGTTTTGCGCCTGTTCGTTCGGGACTAGTATATGATCGGGCCATGTTTTCGGGCTATGTACAAATGTGGCCATGGAAACGTAGTAATTGTAACGTCCGTTGAACGCGCCCCGGTTCTTGGCGCGGAACGTCACACGAGGCGGAATTCCCTGCAGTTAAAACGCGTATCTTTAATGGGCCTCAAACTCGCTCACTCAGTTGAAGTTATTCTTGTTATCGAATGTGCAGGACGCACTCGTACGCAAGATAGAATGTATTCGAAAAAAACGATACAGTCGTCGGGAGGAGACGAAAAGACACGTAGGACACGTGGATCCTTAGAACACGGTTTCTACACAGAAGGCAATGTGTCAAACAAATACACTTCACACGTAGTAAAGTACAGCATAAGGCTCACCAACTATTTGGGAACCGGGAAACTCTGGACCACAAAGACGGTCCAAGCAGTTACTGTCGCACACCTAAACAAAACAAGCCACATACAATGCGCCACTATGACGTAACACACACAATGCTGCCGATAACTTGGGGCGACAGAAGATTGAATACCACACGCTTCACGTGTGTACAAATGCAAGAGAGACACTGTGAGTACAAAGACAGCCTCTACACCGTGTGTAAACTTAATCACATTAACAAGGGCAGCTATACTGTTCGGCGAACTGACTTCTAAGTCATCGCAGTTAAATTTGACAAAGTTAAAATTTACACATTTCGGTTATTTGGTTCTTCAGTCGTTTCACACATATGTACAAATAGACTCACCAGAAAATGCTCGCTCGCAACAAAAAAACCTTTTGCAGAATAAAAACGACGTAGCACTGTGCTGCACAGTTGTCGGACACAAAAGGACAGAACCACGTTGCGTTATCACTTAAAACTTGGTCTATTATTATTACGTCACAGACCGTATGATATTGCAACACACATTAGTGTAGAGAAAAATGTGCATTCATAGAAATCGGCAATTACTGGCAAACAAGATGTAACACCTGTGTTGTTATAGTGTTTCAGTGCCCCACACCAGTTATAAACTGTGCGCCCTGTAAAGTTTTCAACAATAAATTGCAATAATATTGTGTAAAATTGTAAATCGGAACATGTTATGTTGGCAATAAAAAAATTATTTCGGCTTTTGGTTTTCTACGCAATCACGATTTGCAGTGTAAATGTGGTGATATACTGCGGTCTTCATGTTGCATGTTGGAGCTATAATTTATCGCTCAAGCAATAGATTTCTTAGATATCACCATTTTAGTATTTAAATCCACTGAATATACAAGAAAAGTGCCTCATAAGAAATCCTATGCCGTGTCTTGGATAAACATTTAACATACTTTCTCGAACATAACAAAATCACTTTTTTATAACTTGCTGGGACAAATAATGTGGCTGCAACGAACACTCGAAACATAACTAAAGGAAGTTCGTTGACACGAGACCGAATGTTATAGGAAGTCATTACAAACCTACGTATTGAAATATCTATAGTGAAAACAACGATGGTGGCTCCTGGTTACTACTTGTTACAGTGGGGAGAGCACGAAGTCAAACACATGTTCTTTCTCGGTTGACATGTACATAATATTTGTTGAAGTAAGTGAACCTTAATACGTCAATGTTTACCTATGGCCGTAATAAGTTGCAAAAAAAATCACTTCTCCGTCTACTGTGCTTGAATCTGCAGATTATGCATATATACATACATATATACATATATAAGTTTTCAATTCTGTTTTACAAAGATGCAAACACCATTATTTTACACACCGATGCTTATGTGCATTTTATGACTTTACCTTTAAGGCAGTTGGGTTACCATGTACAAAACAACCGCAAAGTTTGATGAGGAAATCACTGCTAATAGACAGTCATTTTATCGTAACTCTCATAAACAGGAAGTCTGTGTAACCATAGTATGGACAACGTTTCAGCAAAACTAGTTGCTGTCACCTTCACTAAATAGACATGCTGAGTTCTCTTGTTATCGCAATACTTCTTGTTATTGCTTTGGAGTCAGTTTGTCAAGGTATGGTTTACAGTAAATGTTGGATAATATATTAGAATGAAGTTGTAAAAAAATACTGTGTAAACGAATCGAACAATCAAATGGACTGTACTTTGAAGCAGTTTTTCATCATATGGCTCGGGTTCACTATGACGGGTTCACTACCGTGTGTCAGCTTGGCGACACCTGTATTGTTATGAAATCAAAATGTTATTTCGCACTCTAAACTTTATGTAGTCGTTAGAAAACACTCCATCAGAAAAAGGGTGGGTTTAGTAGATTAGAGTTAACTGTTCTTGGACAGTACATTTGGTGAGCTAGTTTCAACTTTGATGGGATACACTTAAACAGCAGTATTCCTTTTATATGATATATAAAACCACAAAGAGTTTCAACACCTAATCATTTTCTTTTGTATCATAATTTTGTAAGACATCGCACTCTTTTTTGACAGGTCGATATAATGATGGAAAAAGTACCTTCGATATTGGCACAACCACAAATACAATAAACGTCACAGTGGCCTTTGAAGCATGTTTTGCTTCAGTTCCAAAACATGTGGATGCGAAAGTGTCGACAATCATATTGCCTTCACTTCATCTTGGCATACACATCTACCAAGTCAATCAACTCTCTTTCGATACCACCCTAGAACGTATGAATAGTTCTGTTGGATGGAATCAAACTTCTATTACTGTCAATTGGAAGAATTATATAAACAGCAGTAAGTCTATGAATGGTAATAAATTATGTGTAATGCTTCAAAATACTCTGTATACAGCTTGGTAAGGAAATGAGGTTGAACATATAATTGATCCCGTTAACCACACCTAAGTCGATTATCTTTCTTTGCAGGTTTTCTATGGTGCATATATAGTTATTTTCATCAACTGCCTAAATGTAAGATAAACTTTAAAAAGTGTAAAATTAAAAAACACGGCTTCTCGAATGTAATTATGTCAAAGTCAACATCTGTTTATACAACTATTTATTTTTTTGTCAGATCTTAGAAAGAATGAAAGCAACGGACTTTATCAGCTTCGCTACATTTACCTTGGAGAGAACATTACTTGGGATAGCGCAAGAACTCATTGCAAAAAAAACACGAATAGAGACCTTTGCAATAGAACCCAAATTTGCAAAAGCCAGAAAGTTTTTTCAACAGGAACCACTTGGGGAATTAATTGGACCCCTATAAAGCACGTGGTTTTACTTTCACTTTGACAATAGCCTAATTAATTACATTGATCACTTATATAACTACAAACATATTTGTAATTTACGTCGTTACTTCTGTTTGGCGGTGGACAGTGATTTCAAATGAAGAGTGATTTTCAAATGTTTCATTTAAGACTGGCCATAAAATGGTGTTCTTAATTAGGACTTTTACAGTTACATCTAAAAATGTTTGGGTAGTTCATTTAATTCAACAATTTAAACCCGATTGCACCTACTTGCAGAGACCAAGTGGGCGAATGGATGTCAATTGGTGATGACAACATGGTGAACTCAACGAGACTTTGTGAGCGTTACTCTGTCTTGTATAACAAGCTGCCACGCTGGGGAAACACAACTGGTCCTTGTCCACCTTTTACTGCAATGTACAACCCTTGTTACGTTAAAGGACATGTGTTTTGTTGTAAACCTATAACTTAAATTCCAGTGTAAAAAGTGTGTATATAACCGCCTGTCATCTATTATTTTGTATAAATGTTTTTTTATCGCGAATGTAAATTATATTCAAGCATATTGATCGCGAATTATACATTGAAAAACATTATGTGTGTTTAACTCGAATGTAAGATGTTGCTTGCAATCGTGCAATTTTTATTGGGATTTATACACGAAATTAAGAGTGTCTATGGCAAACACTATAGGTTGGATCACTGAACTTAGTAAATTATCTTTGTGTCTGTGTTACCTTATTGATAAATTGTGTCAATATCATGTAAAATTAAGCTGTTTGTGTTTATGAACATACAAATTTGGTGGATTTTTATTGTACGTGAAAGTTTGTGACAATTGGCGTATTAAATACATGAGTCAATGAAGAACATGACAGACTTTTGTGTGTGGTAGTTGGAAGGTTACCAGCTCAGGCATATAGTCATAAAAAATCACAACTCTTCGGAAACAAGTTGCTTCAAATTTAACCAAACATAGCTGAGCCGACCAAAATATTAGTTGATTCCCAATGGTCTTACAGGTTGGTTTGTTGAAGTCACCTTACAACAAACACTAATTTTTTGGGCATAATTCTAGTACTGTTGTGTATTGCAAGAATTAAATATTGTAAACATAGTTTCTTTAAATCATTTTTATTATGTGCGTAACCGTACACTTGTAGTGGCAAGGTCATTTATGTCTGGCTCATAAGTGTGTTTGCACAGAAACTTACCCTGGTTGGCTTAACCCTTTCATTATAGAACAGTGTATTAGTTACTGTAAAAAATTTAACATTTTGTAACATAACCAGAGGAGGATCTTTTTTTTAAAAAACAACTGTTGTAATTAATTTTATTTGCATTTCAGTCCAACGGTATACTTGCCCAGAAACATTCAAGAAGTTGGGCAACTAATTCCTCGGAAAGCAACCATGCAACGTATTACCTCGCAAAACAAAAGTATGTACAAATTAAACTTGCAGATGGTGCAAATTACCATTTAAATATTGAGTGATACATTGAAATAGTGTTTAATACATTGCAGTAAAAGGTGGACGAGGACCAATTGTGTTTTCCCAGCTTGGTAGCTTGTTATATAACACAGTGAAACGCTCTCAAAGTCTTGTTGAGTTTATTACGTTGTCATCACCAATTGACATCTAGTCGCTCACTTGGTCTCTGTAAGTAGTTGAAATCAGATTCAAGTTTTTGTCATTAAATGAACATTTTAAACACATTTTTTTAAGCAACTGTAAAATTCTTAATTAAGAGCACCATTTTGTGGATATTCTCAAATGGAACATTTGAAAATCACTGCTATTTGAAATCACTGTCCACCGTCAAACAGAAGTAACGACGTAAATTACAAATATATAAGCGATAAATGTAATTAATAGGGCTATTGTCGAAGTAAAAATGAAACCACGTGCTTTCGGGGTCCAATTATTTCCCCAAGTGGTTCCTGATGAAAAAACTTTCTGGCTTTTGCAAATTTGGGTTCTACTGCAAAGATCTCTATTCGTGTTTTTTCAATGAGTTCTTGCGCTATCCCACATAATATTCTCTCTAAGGTAAATGTAACGAAGATGATACATCCGTTGCTTTTATTCTTTTTAAAATCTAAAAAAAATTAAATAGTTATGATGTATTACCTTGCAAAGTGGTCAATATCAACAGGTGTTGACTTTGACATAATTTGATTTTGAAACGTTTTTGAATTGTTAATCTGTGTAAAGCTTATACTTCAGTTAGGCAGTTAAACAACAAAAAATAACTATATATGCACCAGAAAATCAAGAAAGACATAATTTTTCACCAAAGACACTATTTCCTTACCAAGCTATAGCCAAAGTCTTTTGAAGCATTACACTAAACATTTCTACTATTCATAGACTTACTGTTGTTTATATAATTCTTCCAACTAACAGTAATAGAAATTTGATTCCATCCAACAGAACTATTCACACGTTTTATGGTGGTATCGAAAGACGGTTGATTAACTTGGTAGATGTGTATGCCAAGCTGAAGTGAAGACAGTAAGGTTGTCGACGCTCTCGCTTCCACATGTTTAGGAATTGAGCTGAAGCGTTTTTCAAAGGCCAATGTGACATTTATTATATTTATAGCTGTGCCAATATCCAAGGCAATTTGTCCATTATTATATCGACCTGTCGAAAAACAACGCGATGTCTTGCAAATTTATAATACAAATGATATGATTTGGTGTTGAACCTCTTTGGTTTATGTATCATATAAAAGAGATACTGCTGTTTAGTGTATCCTATCAAAGTTGAAATTAGCTCACCAAACGTACTGTACAAGAACAGCTAACTCCAAACCACCTATTTCGAAACCAACTTTTTGGATCACCTATTATGTTTTTGTATTTATTAGCAGGGCGCTGCACAAACAATCCCTTTTTCTGGTGGAGCGTTTCCCATCGACTGCATGAAGTTTTGAGTTAAACATAACTATTTACATCTCTATATTTTGTTGTAAAAAATAACTATGATATCTTGATTTCATAACAATAGAGGCGTCGCCAGCAAGCTGGCACACGACAGTAAACCGAACCATATGAAGAAAACACTGCTTTAAAGTAAAAGTAATAGTCCATTTAATACTTCGATTGGTTTACAGTATTTTTGTCACAACGTCATTCTTATATAATTATTATCCAACATTTACTGTAAACCATACCTTGACAAACTGACTCCAAAGCAATAACAAGAAATATTGCGATAACAAGCGAACTCATGTCTACTTGGTGAAGATGACAGCAACTGGTGTTGTTAAAATGTTCTCTATACCATGATTACACAGATTCCTGTTAATCAGAGTTCCCGAAGTAATAGCTGTACAATAGCAATAATTTTCTCATCAAAACTTTATGGTTGCTTACTACATGGTAACGCAACTGTCCTGGATTTTTTAAATTCACATCAATATAGGTACGTAAAATAATAGTTTTGAGGTGTGCAAAAATGGAAACTTTATATGTATGCATTGTATGCAGACCCAGGTACATTAGGCGGCGAAGTGATTTTGGCAACATTAACTATTTATGGCCATGAGATTTGGTAAACATTGACGTATTAAGATACACTTACTACAACAAAAATCATGTACGTGTCAACCAAAAAAGTTTTTGTGTTTGACCTTGTTTTATCACCACTGTAACAAGTAATAGCCAGGAGCCACCAGTTTTGTTTTCACTATACATATTTCAATACGTAGGTTTGAAGATGACTTCCTGTAGCATTTGGTCTCGTGTCAACGAACTTCCTTTTGCTACGTTGCGGGCGCTTTTTTTGTGCAAAGTTTTCACCAAACAATTGTGCAAAATATGTGCAAAAAATGCCACAATATTGGCAATTGTGCAAAGTTTTCACCAAAAATTTGTATTAACATTGTATAAAATTGTAAATCGGAACATGTTATGTTGGCAATAAAAAAATTATTTCTGCTTTTGTTTTGCGACACAATCACGATTTGCAATGTAAGTGTGGTATGGTTTACAGTAAATGTTGGATAATGTTTATATAAGAATGAAGTTGGAACAAAAATACTATGCAAACGAATCGAACTATTAAATGGACTTTATTTTAAAGCAGTGTTTTCTTCATATGGTTCGGTTCACTGTCGTGTGACAGCTTGCTGGCGACTAGTGATGTGTTGATGGATTAATTACATTGATCACTTATAAAATGTTTGGGTAGTTCATTTAATTCAACAATTTAAATCCGATTGCACCTATTTGCAGAGACCAAGTGGGCGAATGGATGTCAATTGGTGATGACAACATGGTGAACCCAACGAGACTTTGTGAGCGTTACTCTGTGTTGTATAACAAGCTGCCAAGCTGGGGAAACACAACTGGTCCTTGTCCACCTTTTACTGCAATGTACAACCCTTGTTACGTTAAAGGACATGTGTTTTGTTGCAGACCTGCTCAGTAAATTCAGATGTTTTTAATGTGAATAAGAACTATTTGTGATGCATATTCGCTCTGCTAAAAACCTAAATCTTCAATCTGTGTTGGATGTAAAATTAATTACTTTAACCAAACACAATTAGTCCTTGTCCACCTTTTACTACAATGTGCAACCCTTGTTACGTTAAAGGACATGTGTTTTGTTGTAAACTTGCAACTTAAATTCCAGTGTAAAAAGTGTGCATATAACCGTCTGTCATCTATTATTTTGTATGAATCTTTTTTATTGCGAATGCAAATTATATTCAAGCATATTGATCGCGAATTATACATTGAAATACATTAAGTGTGTTTAACTCGAATGTAAGATGTTGCTTGGAATCGTGCAATTTTTATTGGGATTTATGCACGAAATTAAGATTGTGTATGGCAAACACTATAGGTTTGATCACTGAACTTAGTAAATTATCTTTGTGTCTGTGTTACCTTGTTAATAAATTTTCCAATATCATGTAAAATTAAGCTGTTTGTGTTTATGAACATACAAAGATGGTGGATTTTTATTGTACACAGACAACTTCGTGAAAGTTTGTGACAATTGCCTTGTCAAATACATGACCACAGAGTCGACGAAGAACATGACAGACTTTTGCGTGTGGCAGTTGGAAGGTTGCCAGTTCAGGCAGATAGTCATAAAAATTTACAAATCTACAACAAAAAAAAGGGGGTAATTAATTTTATTTGCAATTCAGTCCAAAGGGATGGATTGAGAAAGGTATACTTGTCCAGAAACATTCAAGAAGTTGGGCAACTAATTCCTCGGAAAGCAGGTAACGTATTACCTCGCAAAAAAAATACAAATTAAACTTGCAGATGGTGCAAATTACCATTTAAATATTGAGTGATACATTTAAATAGTGTTTAATATTTGATTCCAAACTACTGTTTTGGCTAAAGTATTTAACTTTACATCCAACACAGGCTGAAATTTTAGGTTCTCAACAGAGCGAATTTGCATAACAAATAATTCTTATTCACATAAAAAACATCTGAATTTACTGAGCGGGTATGCAACAAAACACATGTCCTTTAACGTAGCAAGGATTGTACATTGCAGTAAAAGGTGGACATGGACCAGTTGTGTTTCCCCAACTTGGCAGCTTGTTATACAACACAGAGTAACGCTCACAAAGTCTTGTCGAGTTTACTACGTTGTCATCACCAATCGACATCCAGTCGCCCGCTTGGTTTCTGCAAAAAGCGAATTAAAATTATATGTTGTGATTAAATGAACATCTAAATTCCTGTATATACCCAAGGCACAGCAAACTTAATACAAATCTATACCAGATGTGGAAATATAACGCGAAAATCGATCAGTTATTACATGGTTTTGGTATACTGTAATCAGTGCATGTTTGTGTTTTCCGTTTGTCAAGAAAATTGAAATCATAATCACACGACGTACCCTATAGGTGTCCAATTGTTGCCAAATGTAGTTTTAGTTACAAGAACTTCCTTGCTTTGGCAAATTTGTGTGCTGTTGCAAAGATCCCCTTTCGGTTGCAACTTGTTGCAAACAACCCTCGCGCTTTCCCACGTCAAGTTCTCGCCAAGGTAATAATAGTAAATATTGTAAGGTCCAAACGTTTCATTCCTGATAACTGAGAAAAATACAAAGAATCCTTTTGAAAAATTTAAGATAAAGTTCAGTGTAGTCGGTAGTGAGGTTGTAGCATATTATGTAATGCATTTTTTATAGCTTTTAATTACTTTGGCCAGCATTCATGCATCAACGAACGCCTCTTCACGATACTCGTGCGATATTAGTCCGATAAGCCACACTCGCACGAGATGGAAATAAATCTCGGTCAGCTTCGCAAGACTAAAATTTTCCGCTAACCTAAGCCATGAGTGCAAAATATCTGGAGTTGACGAGTCTAAATGGGAAAGCCAAAGGTAAAATGCTGTTGGTCAAATTAAGTTAGTCGAGGCTGCTATCACGTAACGCGGCTCAGGCTTGTTTCTTGATGTTGTTGTTGTTCCCTTATGCCTGCTCTGTACCTTATTTACCTTGACGCTTCTTGCAAGCAGTTCACTTTAGCACTGATGATGAACCCAGTACGAATTGGAAACGTTTACTAACGTAATATGATCAACAGCATTTCAGCTTTGGCTTTCCTATTTAGACTAAGCCATAAGATTTTAAGGGATCTACATTTGTTTTATGACATTTTACCCGGTAAACACGCCTTGAATTTGGTCTATATATTAACCGAGCTCAAAAGCAAGTCAGTTTTTAAATTGTTTCCACTATCTTTTATACTTTCTTAATACGCATCATAGGATTGACTTGAACTGTCTTATTGATATTGACACATTTTTGTTTTAAGTATTTGAATGTTATATCAATTTTAATTATACTGTTATTACTACTCGCGCAGTTTTAGAATCTTTTGTGAGTCAATAGTTGTAAAAGTAATTCGGCAACGCCAAACAAAATTTGAAAATATATTTACATCAGCTAAAGAAGCACGTATATAAAACGCGAACAAACTTACTGTGATTGACGTAACGCTTCCAAGAAACAGTAACCGACGTTTGATTCCATCCTAAAGTACTGTTCATCCTCACAATAGTGGCATCGAAAGAAAGTACGTTACTTTTATAAACATGGATGTTAAACTTCATAGATGACGTTGCAGTTGTGCTTGCTATTGCATATATGTACTTTGCCGCTCTATAATAACATTTTTCATAAACCACAGTTACGTTGATACTATTTGCAGTTGTTCCGAGATCAAAGATACTTTTTCTCAAACGACGTCGGCCTGTTGAAACAGCAGGGATTACAAATTACAAATCTTTTACTGTTTTGTCACCGTGCAATGTTATTGATAGGAAGTTTCCACCACAATTTGAGTTGTATTCAAATACCTAATTTCAAAACTTATTCCAGCTTTTGATTAAATCGCATATATATCCTGGTTAGACCCAACTGTTTGTGACTAGCAAGTACTTATTGGGTGCAACTCAAAACATTTTGACAATGTAGCATTTTTTGGGGAAAACATACAACGACCATTAACATGTTTCAAAAAGACTTGTCAGCAGTGGTACAAATTCTACTATGGTATGTTTATGTGTGCTGGTGTTTATACAACATCCTTAAGCTGAGTATTTAGTTACTTGTTTAATGTTGACAATGTCAAGTTGTAAAGACAAAATTAATCAAAAAACAACTTCAAATGGGAAACTGCTAACACGGACATCCTGTTTTCATCACAGTTTCCTGTGATTGTGTGTTAACATACCGCGCTGCAGCTACGTATACGCACAGTAACTAAAAAGGGTTTTATTGACATAAATTTACAACATTTACATATTCCTTTTCCAAGAAAATCAACATACTTGAAGGAAATGAAAATAAATTTTATAAAAAATAAAATTTGGTTGAAAATACCTGGAGTTAATAAGCAGAAGGTCAGTCAAACCGTTGGCACTAACAATTTTGTATTTAACCTTGTAAACCATCTGTCGTTAATCTTATCTCAGTCCAAGTAATAATTCCAACAACTACTTCCAGTTTACGTACCTTGACAGAAGGTGGTCAAATGGACAAGAAGTAAAATCCCAACCACAGCCAAACGCATTGCTATCTTGTTAATCGTCAGTGATGGGTAACATAATGCCGTTGTCGATTGTTTGTGCAATTTACTCACGGCAAAACCGACTTCCGCTCGTTTGTAACGCATAATCCCATGTTGACACATGCAAAATCCATGCTCTGTACTATAGGATAAATTGTTGAGAATCCAGAAAATTACAGTAAAGCATTTGTAAGTTTTTTTCTCTTATTATAATTTTTAACAGCTCCGTTTAAGTTTTTTTCAACTAAAATGAGACATTTGATTGTGAAATTGGACGTAATTACCGATTTATTTGAAGAGAACATTCACTTGTTTCGACCCTTAGCTTAATTATGACTTTCCACGGAACTATTGGATACTGGAGCGTTGTTTGTTCCTGGAAGTTGGTACCAAACTGTATTGAGATGACTACACAGTGATTACAACGTGGAATTGTTTTCAACTGACCATCATTGCAACCAACCGCATCGGTTACTATATAAATATTACAATTTAAAGTGCTCTGTTAGAAATAACCCCCCACCCACCCCCAAAAAAAACAAATACAATATAAGAGCAAGGAAAGTAAATTACAAATCTTTTTCTGTTTTGTCACCGTGCAATGTTATTGATAGGAAGTTTCCACCACAATTTGAGTTGTATTCAAATACCTAATTTCAAAAATTATTCCAGCTTTTGATTAAATCGCATATCCTGGTTAGACCCAACTGTTTGTGACTAGCAAGTACTTATTGGGTGCAACTCAAAACATTTTTACAATGTAGCATTTTTTTGGGGGAAAACATGCAACGACCATTAACAAGTTTCAAAAAGACTTGTCAGCAGTGGTACAAATTCTACTATGGTATGTTTATGTGTGCTTGTGTTTATACAACATCCTTAAAGCTGAGTATTTAGTTACTTGTTTAATGTTGACAATGTCAAGTTGTAAAGACAAAGTTAATCAAAAAACTTCATCTAATGGGAAACTGCGAACACGAACATCCTGTTTTCACCAGTTTCCTGTGATTGTGTGTTGACATACCGCGCTGCAGCTACGTATACGCACAGTAAGTTGCATGAATGCTGTAACAGGCTTGCAAAATATGAAAATGTGCAAATAACCCCGTGTAGTTTATTGACATGACACAAGCGCTGTAACTGCATGCAAAGTTCAAAGAAAGCCAGTAGAAAAATAAGCAATGACATAAGTGTCACAAAAATGTTTTTATTGATATAAATTTAAACCATGGACATCAAGGCAGTAGAAATTAATTTCAAAAAAAACACATTAATCTGCAAAACCAAACTTGTAACTTACGGTGATGTCGTGTGTAAAGTTCATCGCGTGTATTGTTGAATATAAAAACAATAACTGTTTCAACCTGTAAGGTCTCATCAGTGCAGCTGTTGAGTGGCACTGTGCTAGCTTTCACACTAGCAGGCACACTAGTCTCCACTTTGTGGTACCTTTCGGTCAACGTCGATCTGCAGGGTACCCTATACTAGGTACCGAACAGCAGAGACGACGAACCACTGTGAAACGCACTATGGCCAAACGGAACTGCTTGGTAACCGATAGCGCAAAAGGCAAAAAACACCAATGTAATATATGTGCAAAAAAAGCCATATTATTGCAAAGCTGCAGACAGGGTATATAAAAACAATAACATTACAAACATACGATAAGATTCCATGAGTGAATTCTATTCCAGTGAAACATATTGTCTGTTGTCTGTTCACACTCAGGGTTTGACATCCATGCCCGACATTCAGGACAGATATTCACTTTAAATTGTTTTCATTTGTTTATATACATGTCAGCCTGAGACACATGACTTTACGGAGCAGGTCTACAGCAAAACACATGTCCTTTGACATAGCAAGGATTGTACATTGCAGTAAAAGGTGAACATGGACCAGTTGTGTTTCCCCAGCTTGGCAGCTTGTTATACAACACAGAGTAACGCTCACAAAGTCTTGTCGAGTTTACTACGTTGTCATCACCAATTGACATCCAGTCGCCCGCTTGGTTTCTGCAAAAAGTTTAGATTCACATTAGATGTAGTGAATAAATCAACGTCGAAACTCCTGCATGTGATGCGAACTAACAAACGCATTGGCAAACCAAACCCCAAAAAATTCGATAAACAAATACCAGGAATTCGTACACCAACAGTCATAAGCACCTTTTACAACAGATTTTTTTCGATTCAGTGGAATGCCCAAATTACAATTTGATGGATAACAAAGTTACCTATGCACGGCAAACTAAATACAAATTTCAAATCATAATCACACGACCTACCCTATAGGTGTCCAATTGTTGCCGAATGTGGTTTCAATTACAAGAACATTTTTGTTTTGGCAAATTTGTGTACTGTTGCAAAGATCCCCTCTCGTTTGCAAGTTGTTGCAAACAACTCTGGCGCTTTCCCACGTCACGTTCTCGCCAAGGTAATAATAGTAAATATAGTAAGGCCCAAACGTATTCACCTTTTCAACTGAGAAAAATATAAAGATTATTTTTTAAAGTTAAAGATAAAGTTCAATGTAGTCGGTAGTAAAGTTGTAGTATATTGTGTAATGTATTTTTAATCGCTTTGGTTACTTCAGCAAACATTCATCTATCAACGCGCGCCTCGTTACGATTATGGTGCGATATTAATCTGTTAAAACAACTCTCGCACGAGATAGTAATTTATCTTGGTCAGCTTCGCTGAATATTTTCTGCTGAACTGAGTCATGAGATTTTACGCTTGTTTTATGACATTTTACCCGGTGAACACGCCTTGAATTGAGTCTATGTATTGACCGCTTGAGCTGAAGATTAAGACTTTTTTGATTTGTTTTTACAATTTTTTGTATTGTCTTAATACGCATCATCAAGCCTCTTTGAAATCGACACCTTTTTATTCTGAGCATTCAAATGTTTTACTAATTTAATACATAGCAGGAATTACTAATTGAGTCTTTTGTGGGTTATTAGAGTTATTATAACATAAATCCTACAAATAAGATGACATGATTTAATATTTAAATAAAATATATGTACCTAAGTTATATGCTAAGTCTTGTCCATTCCTGAAACACACTAAAGACTTTAAGAAATTTTTTTTTGTATCTTGTAAAAGTAATTCGGTTTCGCATACGCAATTTGAAATATGTTTACATACTAAAGTAACTAAATTTCTTCAATTTGCGTGTCAGTCTCTGATCTATGACTATATGCTTGCTTGTGCACTGCTTTTATAAGAGACTGACTATGAAACACACTTTATTAGCACCAGCTTTCGCGAGATTGATCTCGCTTCTTCAGGTGCAGAAAATAACGTGTCAAATAAAATGCGGTAACAGCGCTAAAAACAAGAAAGAAAAAAAGGAAAAACGCACGAAGAGGTGATAATTGTTGGTCACTGAGTGCCCGTGGCATCTTGGTGCGTATAATGACTCATAAAGCCCCAGTCTCTATCGAGACCGTGGTTGATAGAGTCAAATTTTTCGATGTGGCACTCTCGCTAGTCTCGTTCTTCTCTTAACCTTCTGTAGCACCATGACCCTCAAGTCTTCAACACTGTGGTCAGGCTCGTTGAAATGAGCTCCTACCGGTTTCTCGTAGTTGTTGTGCCGAATATCGTTCTTGTGTCCGTTCATTCTTTGTCTTAGTGTTTGTCCGGTTTGTCCGATATACAAAGCTCGTGGACAGCGCGCACACGTCAAGGCGTAGATGACGTTGGTTGACCTGCAGGAAAATGTTCCCTGTGGTGAGAAATGTTGCCCATGCTTAGTCATGAGCTGATTAGACCGGTTTATATGGTGGCACAATGCGCATCTCGCACCAGGGTATGTCCCAAAGTTCTTCTTGGTAGTAGTCCCCGTGTGGGTTAACATTGTTTTCAGGTTTGGTGGTTGGCGATCAGCGACAACCGGAAGCTGCGGGAACACTGCACAAAGTCGGCTATCACCATGCAAGATGGGCGGTAGGTCTTTTGCGATTTTTTTCAGTCGTCCCATCGGTTTGTTGTATGTGACGACGATGGGGATTCGTGTGTTTTTGCTACCACGCTGGTTCTCTTGACAGGTTTATATGGAATGACTACCGGTCCAGCATGGTAGACAAGGAGATGACAAGAGCGACGACCGTCCCACGAGACCGGCTTATTCAAGAGAACCAGTGTTGTAGCAAAAACGAATCCCCATCGTCGTCACATACAACAAACCGATGGGACGACTGAAAAAAATCGCAAAAGACCTACCGCCCATCTTGCATGGTGATAGCCGACTTTGTGCAGTGTTCCCGCAGCTTCCGGTTGTCGCTTATCGCCAACCACCAAACCTGAAATTAATGTTAACCCACACGGGGACTACTACCAAGAAGAACTTTGGGACATACCCATGTGGAGGTGCGAGATGCGCATTGTGCCACCATATAAACCGGTCTAATCAGCTCATGACTAAGCATGGGCAACATTTCTCACCACAGGGAACATTTTCCTGCAGGTCAACCAACGTCATCTACGCCTTGACGTGTGCGCGCTGTCCACGAGCTTTGTATATCGGACAAACACTAAGACAAAGAATGAACGGACACAAGAACGATATTCGGCACAACAACTACGAGAAACCGGTAGGAGCTTATTTCAACGAGCCTGACCACAGTGTTGAAGACTTGAGGGCTACAGAAGGTTAAGAGAAGAACGAGACTAGCGAGAGAGACGGCAGAACAACGCCACATCGAAAAATTTGACTCTATCAACCACGGTCTCAATAGAGACTGGGGCTTTATGAGTCATTATACGCACCAAGATGCCACGGGCACTCAGTGACCAACAATGATCACCTCTTCGTGCGTTTTTCCTTTTTTTCTTTCTTGTTTTTAGCGCTGTTACCGCATTTTATTTGACACGTTATTTGCTGCACCTGAAGAAGCGAGATTAATCTCGCGAAAGCACGTGCTAATAAAGTGGTTTCATAGTCAGTCCCTTACAAAAGCAGTGCACAAGCAAGCACATAGTCATAGTAAAGAAACGTCAACAAGTATAAAATGCGAAGAAACTTACTGTGATTGACGTAACGCTTCCAAGAAACAGTAACAGACGTTTGATTCCATCCTAAAGTACTGTTCATCCTCACAATAGTGGCATCGAAAGATGGTACGTTACTTTTATAGACATGGATGTTAAATTTCATAGATGACGTTGCAGTTGTGCTTGCTATTGCATATATGTACTTTGCCGCTTTATAATAACATCTTTCATAAACCACAGTTACGTTAATACTATTAGCAGTTGTTCCGAGATCAAAGATACTTTTGCTCAAACGACGTCGGCCTGTTGAAACAGCAGGGAAAACCATGAGGAGATCTGGATTAGATTTATTGATAGTTTTCCGATCCTTCAACCCCTTGCTGTTTAGATGTTTTTGTTTAGGAATATATTGGTGATATAATATGCTATACTTAATAGGAAAAAAATATGTTTTCGGTTATTGTGCCATATTTAGGTGGGTTGGTAAGTTGTTTATAAGTTTACTATTAAAGCTTCGTGACACTGGATCCACAAAACCCAACAAAACGAATCACATTTAACTTTTCAGTAAAATACATACTTTGACAAACAGTCGTGAAAGTAACAACTAGTAAAAGACTTACTGCGATCAAACGCATGTTACCTTTCAAAACTGTCCCCTAAAAATAAATCTCTGTTAATATAGTACTGTAATGTGCAGTGAATACGTAATTTTCCGATTTATCTAAAGCTATTAAATAATTCATCTACATATTCAGTTTTCAAAACTTACAAAGTTATTTTGTGCGCCAAGCACACAAAGTTGCATCAAATACTAGTTTCAACAATTATTCCAGCTTTTGATCAAGTCACACATTTGGTTAGACACAACTCTTTGTGACTGAAAACGGTTTGACCATGTAGCGCTTTGTCAGTGAAAAACATGTAACGATTATTAACTAGTTTAAAAAAGACTTGCCTTCAGTGGCACCAATTCTACTGACCGTTTGGTAAGTCTATGTGCACTTGTGTTAAAACAACATCCTTAAGCTGAGTATTTAATTACTTTTCAAATGTTGACAATGTCAAGTTGTAAAGACAAAATTAATCAAAAAACAACATCAAACTGCTAACACGAACATCCTGTTTTCACTAGTTTCCTGTGATTGTGTGTTAACATACCGCGCAGCAGCTACGTATACGCACAATAAGTTGCATAAATGCTGTAAAAGGCTTGCAAAATATATAAACGTGCAAATAACCCCGTGTAGTTTATTGACATGACACAAGCGCCGTAACTGCATGCAAAGTTCAAAAAAGCCAGTAGAAAAATAAGCAATGACATAAGTGTCACAAAAATGTTTTTATTGACATAAATTTAAACCGTGGACATTTTCCTTGATCAACGAAAATTAAACTACTTTAAAGAAGTTGAAATTAATTATAAAATCTACAGTTTATTCTGCAAAACCAAACTTGCAACTTACTATGATGTCGTGTATAGAGTGCATCGCATGTATGTTTCGGTGTATGAAAACAGTGTTGTGCAGGTAAATCGGAAAAAAAAATTTCAAGTACAAACTGTAACGTGCTGTGATGTAATTTGTTTTTCACACTTATGTAACCTGCTGTGATGTAATGTGCCTTTCACAATTATATAACGAAAATGATGTAATGAATGACTTGCAGTTCCGCACTGCCGAGGTAAACACTAGTGATGCACCGAAACAGCTATATTTATATATTCGGCCGAAACTACAGTTCAAATTCGGCAAACCGAACTTTCGGTGCATCCCTATAGTAAACATCTCGGTTCATTGAACTGTCCGAGATAAGTAAATTTGACAATTGATCGTGATCGGATTATGATAGCATCGTGGCCCCTGCGATTGCATACTTGCTCTATATAGATTCGTGTATATATTCTGTGGTTTTTGTGTCATTCTACATTTGGATCGACTTTGTGTAGAATCATCGTCTGTATTCTGCACGATATTTCGTTCCTATCTTTGGTGTCTATAGAATAAACAAACTAACCCAAGTTTGGTTTGTTTAGTGCAGCGGAGTTTGGAAATGCAGTCGCAGCAGAACACGCAAACAACCAATAAACATCTTATTCTCTACCAAACAAAGCATATATAAACCCACAATAAAATATCAGGAACTTTTTTGTAATAGATTTTTGTGGTTAAAATTTAATTGAGCACTATAACTGTAGTGCGTGGGTAAATTTCATAATTCACTTATAATTTCACACCCGAGATAATGATGTATTATTAGATTAGTGTGATAACTCTGACTGCATGATAAACTTGCAAATACTTTACACAAGGCACCACATTTCTTACAGGTGTCCAATTGTTGCCAAAAGTGGTTTCAATTACAAGGACTTTCTTGTTTTGGCAAATTTGTGTGCTGTTGCAAAGATCCCTTGTCGGTTTTACTTTGCAAACAGCCCTTGCACTTTCCCATGTCAAGTTCTTGGCAATATAGTATGCAGTGTACTCCGTATTAATCTGGAAAGCGTGGACCGTCTCCAATTTGACTCGTCGTTTAATTAAGTTGGCATACGGATTGAATGTGACCTTTTCTTCCACATTTATGTCAAATTTAGTTTTGCATATCTCAATTTCGTACTACGCAAATTATGCTTTTGAAGAAAGTTTTTTAATATTTTTCCATACGCAAGCTCAATTTTGTGCACAAATCCCAACAAAAAATGCACGATTCCAAGCCACATAGTTTACATTCTAGTTGAACACACTTATGTATTTCAATGTATAATTGGCGGTCAATGTTTTGATTCAGTTTCAATATTCCAATATGTTCCAGCATATGCCTATAATCTATATGAATGCACTTTACCATACTTTTTGCACTTGCATTTGAGCTATATGTTTGCAGCAAAACACATGTCCTTTAACGTAACAAGGGTTGTACATTGCAGTAAAAGGACGACAAGAACCAGTTGGTCTTTCTTAAGTTTGGCACTTGTTATATAACACAGAGTAACGCTCACAAAGTCTTGTTGAGTTTGCTATGTTGTCATCACCAATTGACATTCTGTCGCACACTTGGTCTCTGTAAGTAGTTGCAATCAGATTCAAGTTTTTGTAATTAAATGAACATTTTCAACATTTTTTGATATAACTGTAAAATTCTTAATTAAGAACACCATTTTATGGATAGTCTCAAATGAAACATTTGAAAATCATTGCTATTTAAAATTACTGTCCACCGCCAAACAGCAACGACGTAAATTACAAATGTGGTTGTAGTTACACAAGTGATGAATGTAATTAATTGGGCTATTGTCGCAGTAAAAATGAAACCACGTGCTTTATAGGGGGTCCAATTAATTCCCCAAGTGGTTTCTGTAGAAAGAACTCTCTGTATTTGGCAAATTTGGGTTCTGTTGCAAAGATCTCTATTCGTGCTTTTTTTGCAATGAATTCTTGCGCTATTCCAAGTAATGTTCTCTCCAAGGTAAATGTAACGAAGTTGATAAAGTCCGTTGCTTTCATACTTTCTAAAATCAAACAGCTGTTAAACCATATCACACAAAAGACAAAAAAGACACAAATCACATGGAATGAACAGCTGTTGCTATCGCTACATTCTGAAATGAAACACGCTTGCCAAAACTACCTAAAAATACCGTCACCCGTAACCCAGTTGAGAGAGAAACTCCGAGCAATGACAAACTGGCCATGCAACCTAAGTCCATAAATGCAACCGTTAACATGTAACATAAATTATGCTACAATATTGTATAACTGCTGAATAGTGTATTCCATCAAAGTTGAAACTAGCTCACCAAAACTAGGAGTGTCCAAGAACAGTTACCTCTAAACCACTTATTTCGAAACCATCCTTTTGGATTCAGGCGTTTATTGTAATTATATTTTTGTATCGATTAGGCAGGGCGCTGTACAAACAATTTCTTTCTGTGGTGGAATTAAAGTTTTTAGTGAAAAATAACATCTCGATTTGATAACAATAGAGGATGTGTCGCCAAGCTGACACACGCCGTGAACCGAAAAATATGAGGAAAACACTTCTTTAAAGTAAAGTGCAAACCATACCTTGACAAACTGACTTCAAAGCAATAACAAGAAATATTGCGATAAAAAGCGAACTCATGTCTATTTAGTGAAGCTAACAGCAACTGGTGTTGCCAAAAAGTTGCCTATTTTATAGTTATACAGACTTCCTGTTTATGAGAGTTCTCGAGGAAATGACCGTCTAATAGCAGTAATTTCCTCAACAAAACTTTATGGTTGCTTATTAAGACACACTGCAAATCGTGATTGCGCAGCTTTTGTCAAATAACCCCATGTGTAGCTATTGCACACTTGTGAAGACGAATGGTTTTACACAATAAAAACATTCAATTTATCAGCAACCTTGTATTACAACGCTTATAAATGTTTTGCGTCGTGTTGGCCTTCAACGACTAATAACCGTTTTTTCAATGCATATTGTAACGTCCGTTGGACGTGCCTCGCTTCTTGGCGCGGAAGGTCACACGAGGCGGAATTCCTGCAGTTAAAACGCGTATCTTTAACGGGCCTCAAACTCGCTCACTCAGTTGATGTTATTCTTGTTATCGAATGTGCAGTACGCACTCGTACGCAAGATAGAATGTATTCGAAAAAAACGATACAGTCGTCGGGAGGAGACGAAAAGATACGTAAGACACGTAGATCCTTAGAACACGGTTTCTACACAGAAGGCAATGTGTCAAATAAATACACTTCACACGTAGTAAAGTACAGCATAAGGCTCACCAACTATTTGGGAACCGGGAAACTCTGGACCACAAAGACGGTCCAAGCAGTTACTGTCGCACACCTAAACGAAACAAGCCACATACAAAGCGCCACTATGGCGTAACACACACAAATGCTTACCGATAACTTTGGACGACAGAAGATTGAATACACCACGCTTCACGTGTGTACAAATGCAAGAGAGACACTGTCAGTACAAAGACAGCGTCAACACCGTGTGTAAACTTAATCACATAAACAAGGGCAGCTATATACTGTTCAGCGAACTGACTTCTAAGTCATCGCAGTTAAATTTGCCAAAGTTACAATTTACACATTTCGGTTATTTGGTTCTTCAGTCGCTTCACACATATGTACAAATAGACTCACCAGAAAATGCTCGCTCGCAACACAAAAAAACTTTTGCAGAATAAAAATGACGTGGCACTGTGCTGCACAATTGTCGGACACAAAAAGGACAGAACCACGTTGCGTTATTACTTAAAACTTGCTCTATTATTATTACGTCACAGACCGTATGAGATTGCAACACACATTAGTGTAGAGAAAAATGTGCATTCACAGAAATCGGCAATTACTGGCAAACAAGATGTAACACATATGTTGTGATAGCGTTTCAGTGCCCCACACCAGTTATGAACTGTGCGCCCTGTAAGGTTTTCAACAATAAATTGCAATAATATTGTATAAAATTGTAAATCGGAAGATGCTATGTTGGCAATAAAAAAATTATTTCGGCTTTTGGTTTTCTACGCAATCACGATTTGCAGTGTAAATGTGGATATACTGCGGCCTTCATGTTTCGTGTTAAAGCTATAATTTATCGCAAAACGCTCAAGCAATCGATTTCTTAGATATCACCATTTTAGTATTTAAATCCACTGAATATACAAGAAAAGTGCCTCATAAGAAATCCTATGCCGTGTCTTGGATAAACATTTAACATACTTTCTCGAACATAACAAAATCACTTTTTTATAACTTGCTGGGACAAATAATGTGGCTGCAAAGAACACTCGAAACATAACTAAAGGAAGTTCGTTGACACGAGACCGAATGTTATAGGAAGTCATTACAAACCTACGTATTGAAATATCTATAGTGAAAACAACGATGGTGGCTCCTGGTTACTACTTGTTACAGTGGGGAGAGCACGAAGCCAAACACATGTTCTTTCTCGGTTGACATGTACAAAATATTTGTACGTCAATGTTTACCTATGGCCGTAATAAGTTGCAAAAAAATCACTTCTCCGTCTACTGTGCTTAAATCTGCAGATTATGCATATATAAATACATACATATATAAGTTTTCAATTCTGTTTTACAAAGATGCAAACACCATTATTTTACACACCGATGCTTATGTGCATTTTATGACTTTACCTTTAGGGCAGTTGGGTTACCATGTAGAAAACAACCGCAAAGTTTGATCAGGAAATCACTGCTAATAGACAGTCATTTTATCGTAACTCTCATAAACAGGAAGTCTGTGTAACCATAGTATGGACAACGTTTTAGCAAAACTAGTTGCTGTCACCTTCACTAAATAGACATGCTGAGTTCTCTTGTTATCGCAATACTTCTTGTTATTGCTTTGGAGTCAGTTTGTCAAGGTATGGTTTACAGTAAATGTTGGATAATATATTAGAATGAAGTTGTAAAAAAATACTGTGTAAACGAATCGAACAATCAAATGGACTGTACTTTGAAGCAGTGTTTCTCATATGGCTCGGGTTCACTATGACGGGTTCACTACCGTGTGTCAGCTTGGCGACACCTCTATTGTTATGAAATCAAGATGTTATTTCGCACTCTAAACTTTATGTAGTCTTTACAAAACACTCCATCAGAAAAAGGGTGGGTTTAGTAGATTAGAGTTAACTGTTCTTGGACAGTACGTTTGGTGAGCTAGTTTCAACTTTGATGGGATACACTTAAACAGCAGTATTCCTTTTATATGATATATAAAACCACAAAGAGTTTCAACACTAATCATTTTCTTTTGTATCATAATTTTGTAAGACATCGCGCTCTTTTTCGACAGGTCGATATAATAATGGAAAAAGTACCTTCGATATTGGCACAACCACAAATACAATAAACGTCACAGTGGCCTTTGAAGCATGTTTTGCTTCAGTTCCTAAACATGTGGATGCGAAAGTGTCGACAACCATATTGCCTTCACTTCATCTTGGCATACACATCTACCAAGTCAATCAACTCTCTTTCAATACCACCATAAAACGTGTGAATAGTTCTGTTGGATGGAATCAAACTTCTATTACTGTCAATTGGAAGAATTATATAAACAGCAGTAGGTCTATGAATGGTAATAAATTATGTGTAATGCTTCAAAATACTTTGTATACAGCTTGGTAAGGAAATGAGGTTGAACATATAACTGATCCCGTTAACCACACCTAAGTCGATTATCTTTCTTTGCAGGTTTTCTATGGTGCATATATAGTTATTTTCATCAACTGCCTAAATGTAAGATAAACTTTAAAAAGT
Organism: Ascidia mentula; assembly: GCF_947561715.1. Classification (NCBI taxonomy): domain Eukaryota; kingdom Metazoa; phylum Chordata; class Ascidiacea; order Phlebobranchia; family Ascidiidae; genus Ascidia; species Ascidia mentula. Next base: position 5,310,733 of record NC_138574.1, on the reverse strand, counting down.
GTAAAAGTAAAAAACTCAGCTTCTCGAATCTAATTATGTCAAAGTCAACAACTGTTTATGTAACCATTTATTTTTTTGTCAGATTCTAGAAAGAATGAAAGCAACGGACTTTATCAACTTCGTTACATTTACTTTGGAGAGAACATTACTTGGGATAGCGCAAGAACTCATTGCAAAAAAAACACGAATAGAGACCTTTGCAATAGAACCCAAATTTGCAAAAGCCAGAAAGTTTTTTCAACAGGAACCACTTGGGGAAATAATTGGACCCCTATAAAGCACGTGGTTTTCCTTTCACTTTGACAATAGCCTAATTAATTACATTGATCACTTATATAACTACAAACATATTTGTAATTTACGTCGTTACTTCTGTTTGGCGGTGGACAGTAATTTCAAATGAACAGTGATTTTCAAATGTTTCATTTAAGACTATCCATAAAATGGTGTTCTTAAATTAGAAATTTAAAGTTACATCCAAAAATGTTTGGGTAGTTCATTTAATTCAACAATTTAAATCCGATTGCACCTACTTGCAGAGACCAAGTGGGCGAATGGATGTCAATTGGTGATGACAACATGTTGAACTCAACGAGACTTTGTGAGCGTTACTCTGTGTTGTATAACAAGCTGCCAAGCTGGGGGAACACAACTGGTCCTTGTCCACCTTTTACTGCAATGTACAACCCTTGTTACGTTAAAGGACACTTGTTTTGTTGTAAACCTATAACTTAAATTCCAGTGTAAAAAGTGTGTATATAACCGCCTGTCATCTATTATTTTGTATAAATGTTTTTTTTATCGCGAATGTAAATTATATTCAAGCATATTGATCGCGAATTATACATTGAAAAACATTATGTGTGTTTAACTCGAATGTAAGATGTTGCTTGGAATCGTTCAATTTTTATTGGGATTTATGCACGAAATTAAGATTGTGTATGGCAAACACAAAAGGTTGGATCACTGAACTTAGTAAATTATCTTTGTGTCTGTGTTACCTTATTGATAAATTGTGCCAATATCATGTAAAATTAAGCTGTTTGTGTTTATGAACATACAAATTTGGTGGATTTTTATTTTACGTGAAAGTTTGTGACAATTGCCTTGTCAAATACATGAGTCGACGAAGAACATGACAGACTTTTGCGTGTGGTAGTTGGAAGGTTACCAGCTCAGGCATATAGTCATAAAAAAATCACAACTCTTCGGAAACAAGTTGCTCCAAATTTAACCAAACATAGCTGAGCCGACCAAAATATTAGTTGATTCTCAATGGTCTTACAGGTTGGTTTGTTGAAGTCACGTTACAACAAACACTAATTTTTTGGGCATAATTCTAGTACTGTTGTGTATTGCAAGAATTAAATATTATAAACATAGTTACTCCTTCTTTAAATCATTTTTATTATGTGCGTAACCGTACACTTGTAGTGGCAAGGTCATTTATGTCTGGCTCAAAAGTGTGTTTGCACAGAAACTTACCCTGTTTGGCTTAACCCTTTCATGATAGAACAGTGTATAGCATTTAGTTACTGTAAAAAATTTAACATTTTGTAACACAGCCAGAGGAGGATCTTTTATGGTCCTTAGATTTGCATTAGTACTTATTGTCTATCAAAAAATACAGAGGCCTTTTTGATCGCAATTATGAAATCTTTTAAAAAACAACAGTTGTACTTAATTTTATTTGCATTTCAGTCCAAAGGTATACTTGCCCAGAAACATTCAAGAAGTTGGGCAAGTAATTCCTCGGAAAGCAACCAACGTATTACCTCGCAAAACAAAAATAAGTACAAATTAAACTTACAGATGGTGCAAATTACCATTTAAATATTGAGTGATACATTGAAATAGTGTTTAATACATTGCAGTAAAAGGTGGACAAGGACCAATTGTGTTTTACCAGCTTGGTAGCTTGTTATACAACACAGAGTAACGCTCTCAAAGTCTTGTTGAGTTTATTACGTTGTCATCACCAATTGACATCTAGTCGCCCACTTGGTCTCTGTAAGTAGTTGCAATCAGATTCAAGTTTTTGTAATTAAATGAACATTTTAAACACATTTTTTTTAGCAACTGTAAAATTCTTAATAAAGAGCACCATTTTGTGGATATTCTCAAATGCAACATTTGAAAATCACTGCTATTTAAAATCACTGTCCACCGTCAAACAGAAGTAACGACGTAAATTACAAATATATAAGTGATGATTGTAATTAATAGGGCTATTGTCGAAGTAAAAATGAAACCACGTGCTTTCGGGGTCCAATTAATTCCCCAAGTGGTTCCTGATGAAAAAACTTTCTGGCTTTTGCAAATTTGGGTTCTACTGCAAAGGTCTCTATTCGTGTTTTTTTTGCAATGAGTTCTTGCGCTATCCCAAATAATATTCTCTCTGAGGTAAATGTAACGAAGATGATACATCCGTTGCTTTTATTCTTTTTAAAATCTAAAAAAAATTAAATAGTTATGATGTATTACCTTGCAAAGTGGTCAATATCAACAGGTGTTGACTTTGACATAATTTGATTTTGAAACGTTTTTGAATTGTTAATCTGTGTAAAGCTTATACTTCAGTTAGGCAGTTAAACAACAAAAAAAAGCTATATATGCACCAGAAAATCAAGAAAGACATAATTTTTCACCAAAGACACTATTTCCTTACCAAGCTATAACCAAAGTCTTTTGAAGCATTACACTAAACATTTCTACTATTCATAGACTTACTGGTGTTTATATAATTCTTCCATTTGACAGTAATAGAAGTTTGATTCCATCCAACAGAACTATTCACACGTTCTATTGTGGTATCGAAAGACGGTTGATTAACTTGGTAGATGTGTATGCCAAGCTGAAGTGAAGACAGTAAGGTTGTCGACGCTCTCGCTTCCACATGTTTAGGAATTGAGCTGAAGCATTTTTCAAAGGCCACTGTGACATTCATTATATTTGTAGCTGTGCCAATATCCAAGGCAATTTGTCCATTATTATATCGACCTGTCGAAAAACAACGCGATGTCTAATTTATAATACAAATGATATGATTTGGTGTTGAACCTCTTTGGTTTATGTATCACATAAAAGAGATACTGCTGTTTAGTGTATCCTATCAAAGTTGAAATTAGCTCACCAAACGTACTATACAAGAACAGTTAACTCCAAACCACCTATTTCGAAACCAACTTTTTGGATCACCTATTATGTTTTTGTATTTATTTGCAGGGCGCTGCACAAACAATCCCTTTTTCTGGTGGAGCGTTTCCCATCGACTGCATAAAGTTTTGAGTTAAACATAACTATGTACATCTCTATATTTTGTTGTAAAAAATAACTATGATATCTTGATTTCATAACAATAGAGGCGTCGCCAGCAAGCTGGCACACGACAGTAAACCGAACCATATGAAGAAAACACTGCTTTAAAGTAAAAGTAATAGTCCATTTAATACTTCGATTGGTTTACAGTATTTTTGTCACAACGTCATTCTTATATAATTATTATCCAACATTTACTGTAAACCATACCTTGACAAACTGACTCCAAAGCAATAACAAGAAATATTGCGATAACAAGCGAACTTATGTCTACTTGGTGAAGATGACAGCAACTGGTGTTGTTAAAATGTTCTCTATACCATGATTACACAGATTCCTGTTAATCAGAGTTCCCGAAGTAATAGCTGTACAATAGCAATAATTTTCTCATCAAAACTTTATGGTTGCTTACTACATGGTAACGCAACTGTCCTGGATTTTTTAAATTCACATCAATATAGGTACGTAAAATAATAGTTTTGAGGTGTGCAAAAATGGAAACTTTATATGTATGCATTGTATGCAGACCCAAGTACATTAGGCGGCGAAGTGATTTTGGCAACATTAACTATTTATGGCCATGAGATTTGGTAAACATTGACGTATTAAGATACACTTACTTCAACAAAAATCATGTACGCGTCAACCAAAAAAGTTTTTGTGTTTGACCTTGTTTTATCACCACTGTAACAAGTAATAGCCAGGAGCCACCAGTTTTGTTTTCACTATACATATTTCAATACGTAGGTTTGAAGATGACTTCCTGTAGCATTTGGTCTCGTGTCAACGAACTTCCTTTTGCTACGTTGCGGGCGCTTTTTTTGTGCAAAGTTTTCACCAAACAATTGTGCAAAATATGTGCAAAAAATGCCACAATATTGGCAATTGTGCAAAGTTTTCACCAAAAATTTGTATTAACATTGTATAAAATTGTAAATCGGAACATGTTATGTTGGCAATAAAAAAATTATTTCAGCTTTTGTTTTGCGACACAATCACGATTTGCAATGTAAGTGTGGTATGGTATGCAAACGAATCGAACTATTAAATGGACTTTATTTTAAAGCAGTGTTTTCTTCATATGGTTCGGTTCACTGTCGTGTGACAGCTTGCTGGCGACTAGTGATGTGTTGCGCCGGGTCCGGGTACCCGGACCCGGCCGGATATTGACCAATTTTTGATACCCGGACCCGGCCGGACAATACACTTAATTTTACCGGATAGTTGGGAAGGCATTTTTGTCCTAAAAGCGGACAAACATTTCGCAAATTACTCATTTTTGGGACCCAGTCTGTTATACTCGCCGACGTAAGATTTTTCTGTTATTTGTTATGAAGGTTTTTCGTGACGTGTTTTGCCATATTAATAAATGCCCACGTTTATTTGTTCCACTCATGACAGGCTAACCTTAACATAGCATTCTGTTTGGCAATCAAACATTTTTGCCATACCGATAAAATACACGGATCGGTGTTAACAAACTGCCGGATCCAAATTATCCGGCCGGATTTGATTAATATCTATCCGGATCCGGCCGGGCCAGATAATTTGGAACTGGGAACATCACTACGTGGCGACACCTCTATTGTTATGAAATCAAGATATCATAGTTATTTTTTACAACAATGTGTGCATATAAAAGAATCTAGGACTGCTGGGTAACTATGCAGAAAACAACCAAAAAGTTTGATGAGGAAATCACTGCTATTTGACAGTTTTTTTTATCGTAACTCTGATAAACAGGAAGTCTGTGTAATCATGGTATGGACAACATTTTCACAACACCAGTTGCTGTTATCTTCACCAAGTAGACATGAGTTCTCTTGTTATCGCAATATTTCTTGTTATTGCTTTGGAGTCAGTTGTCAAGGTATGGTTTACAGTAAATGTTGGATAATGGTTTTTTAAGAATGACGTTGTAAAAAATTACTATGTAAACGAATCGAACTAATAAATGGACTTTACTTTAAAGCAGTGTTTCCTCATATATCTCGGTTCACTGCCGTGTGTCAGCTTGGCGACACCTCTATTGTTATGAAATCAAGATGTTATTTTTCACTCAAAACCTTATGTAGTCGATAGTAAACACTCCATTAGAAAAAGGGATTAATTGTGCAGCGCCCTGCCTCATAAATACAAAAACATAATTATAATAATCGGCTACAGATATGTGATCCAAAGGGTGGGTTTAGTAGATTAGAGTTAACTGTTCTTGGACGGTACGTTTGGTGAGCTAGTTTCAACTTTGATGGGATACACTTAAACAGCAGTATTCCTTTTATATCATATATAAAACCACAAAGAGTTTCAACACCAAATCATTGTCATTTGTATCAAAATTTTGTAAGACATCGCGCTCTTTTTCGACAGGTCGATATAGCGATGGAAAGAGTACCTTCGATATTGGCACAACCACAAATACAATAAACGTCACAGTGGCATTTGAAGCATGTTTTGCTTCAGTTCCTAAACATGTGGATGCAAAAGTGTCGACAACCATATTGCCTTCACTTCAGCTTGGCATTCACATCTACCAAGTCAATCAACTTTCTTTCGATACCACCATAGAACGTGTGAATAGTTCTGTTGGATGGAATCAAACTTCTATTACTGTCAAATGGAAGAATTATATAAACAGCAGTAAGTCTATGAATGGAAATAAATTATTATGTGTAATGCTTCAAAATACTGTGTATACAGCTTGGCAAGAAAATGGGGTCAAAAAAATAATATGAAGTGATCCCTTTAACCACACCTAAGTCGATTATCTTTCTTTGCAGGTTTTTTCTGGTGCATATATAGTTATTTTCATCACCTGCCTAAATGTAAGATAAACTTTAAAAAGTGTAAAATTAAAAAACTCGGCTTCTCAAATCAAATTATGTCAAAGTCAACAACTGTTTATACAACTATTTATTTTTTTGTCAGATGTTAAAAAGAATGAAAGCAACGTATTTTACAAGCTTCGTTACATTTACCTTGGAGAGAACATTACTTGGGATAGCGCAAGAACTCAGTGCAAAAAACGCAAGACTAGAGATCTTTGCAATAGAACCCAAATTTGCAAAAGCCAGAATGTTTTTTCAACAGGAACCACTTGGGGAATTAATTGGACCCCTATAAAGCACGTGGTTTTACTTTCACTTTGACAATAGACCGATTAATTACATTGATCACTTATATAACTACAAACATATTTGTAATTTACGTCGTTACTTCTGTTTGGCGGTGGACAGTAATTTCAAATGAAGAGTGATTTTCAAATGATTCATTTAAGACTATCCATAAAATGGTGTTCTTAAATTAGAATTTTACAGTTACATCCAAAAATGTTTGGGTAGTTCATTTAATTCAACAATTTAAATCCGATTGCACCTATTTGCAGAGACCAAGTGGGCGAATGGATGTCAATTGGTGATGACAACATGGTGAACCCAACGAGACTTTGTGAGCGTTACTCTGTGTTGTATAACAAGCTGCCAAGCTGGGGAAACACAACTGGTCCTTGTCCACCTTTTACTGCAATGTACAACCCTTGTTACGTTAAAGGACATGTGTTTTGTTGCAGACCTGCTCAGTAAATTCAGATGTTTTTAATGTGAATAAGAACTATTTGTGATGCATATTCGCTCTGCTAAAAACCTAAATCTTCAATCTGTGTTGGATGTAAAATTAATTACTTTAACCAAACACAATTAGTCCTTGTCCACCTTTTACTACAATGTGCAACCCTTGTTACGTTAAAGGACATGTGTTTTGTTGTAAACTTGCAACTTAAATTCCAGTGTAAAAAGTGTGCATATAACCGTCTGTCATCTATTATTTTGTATGAATGTTTTTTATTGCGAATGCAAATTATATTCAAGCATATTGATCGCGAATTATACAATTCAATTCAATTCATTTTATTTCTCGCAAACGTCATCGAATACGCACAACAACTTGCAGCAATCATTTCGACTGGTGACGTGACGAAGGACCGGTGGAACCATTCTTGGTCATATGACCGGCCCTATGGAAGGTACGGGCGTTGCAAAAAGACAAACACATATCGGCAACTGGAAGAAAAACTTTTCATTTTTTTTTCCTTTTATATCAACTAGTTTTATAAAAAAAAAAAAAAACAACAACAACAAAAGATGTGTTACGTATCTATCATTAATAAGCTTGGCAGAACACATTAGACGGTGTGAAGATATATCTAGGCACGTCTGTGGAGTGTGGACTTATGTTGAGGCACGTGCTGGCGGCAGGTTTGCGATAATTATTTGATTAATTGGTGTCGTGTCTGATTGAATTATAACATTCCTGGGGGTGTTTACCTCGCCCACGTGTTGTTGTTTAGATTTTTGTCAAGCGATTCGATGAGGAATGCGTGCAGTGCTTTGTGGAATCCGACCAAACTGAACTTTTTTATGTTTTCAGGAATGTTGTTCCAAATTTCTACGCCTTTGTAATTTAAGTTTTTTTTGCCCAATTCCGTTGATGCACGTGGAAGAAAATATTTGAGGTTGGTATGACTTCTGGTTGTGTGGGCATGAACTCTAGCAACTGGTGTGAAATAATTTTTGAAAACTGATGGCAAACGTTGATTTTTGTACTTGTGTACGAACCTTCCAATTTGTAAATTATGCATTAAGTGAATCGGCAGAATTTTGGTGTTTAAATGTAGTTGCCAGGTGTGGGTGCGAAAAGGACTATTGGTAACTAAGCGCAGTGCCCGATTCTGCATAACCACTAGAGGATGTAGCAGTGACGGACTAGCAAAACCCCATGTTAGAAGACCATATCTTAGGTGAGAGTGTACTAGTGCATGATACACAATTCGAAGTGTGTCTTGGCCTAAGTGGTGCTTGAGCTTGTACATGATAGCGATGGTTTTGGCTATTTTTTTGCAGAGCATGCTGATGTGCGGACCCCATAAAAGTTGGCTATCGAACTCAATGCCAAGATATTTAGCTGTTTCAACTTGTTCAAGTGTGACGCCATTGATTTTCAGGTGAAATGACTTATTGTTTAATTTTTTACATCTGGAGAAGAGCATGAACTTGGTTTTCTGGCAATTAACTGTTAGTTTGTTGGACTGCATCCATGTATTGACCTTGTCAATTTCAATATTGGTATATTTCTCCAAATCCTCTATGTTTTTATGTGACATGATTAGACATGTGTCATCTGCAAATAATGTTGTGTGGAATGTGGAGGCGCAAGGCAAGTCATTGATGTATATAAGGAAGAGGAGGGGTCCTAAAGGCGATCCCTGAGGTACGCCGCAAACCACATTGGAAACATTGGAGTGTGAATTGGCAATTTTTGTATATTGCTGTCGGCCTGTTAGGTAGCTCTTAAGGAAGGTTATAATTTTACCCCGAAAACCATGAAATTCTAGTTTTTGTAGTATGATGTCATGATTGACTGTGTCGAACGCTTTTTGGAGGTCAAGGAATATTGCGCATGTTTTCTGTTGGTGGTCTAACAAATTGGCTATGTGATCATAGATGTGTGCTATGGCTAAGTCGGTTGAATGTCCAGGTCTAAATCCATTTTGAAATTTGGTGAGTAGGTCAAATTTTAGTAAATAGTCCATCATCCTTTTATGTATAATTGTTTCAAATATTTTGGCAAAGATTGGTATTAATGATATTGGTCTGTAATTACTTAAGTTTTCAGAGTCCCCTCCCTTAAATAGTGGTATCACTTTAGATATTTTTAAGCATTTAGGATATGTTGCTGTTTGGATGCAGTGGTTTAGCAATTGGCAAAGGATTGGTGAAATAACTGGTGCTGCTAATTTAACTAGTTTAATGGGAATGTCATGAGGGCCTGTTGATTTATTTATGTCTAATTGTGCAATGGTGTTAAATACTTCGTTTATTTCCACAGTGTGGAAAAAGAAGGATGCTGATGGACTGTTTGTGAGGTAGTCTATTGGTTTTGTGAGAGTTGGAGGAGGTGTGGTAATTTGTGATATGGGTGTTTTCTTTGTGGCGTTATTTGTGGTTATTTTGTTAATAAGTTTCCAGGTTTGCTTTGGGTTTGCCTTGTTAACATTAAATAAGTTTTTGTAGTGATTTTGCTTGGCTGCTCTTATAACTGATTTTAGTTTATTGGAATGTAATTTGAAGTTGGGTGTGAGATTTCCTTTTTGAATGAGTTTCCTATAAAGTTTGTTTTTATGTTTTATAGATTTTAGGATACCCTTGGTGATCCAAGGCTTTGCCTTGCGCCTTCTGTGTTGTAGTGTGTATGGAGCATGCTCTTCTACAGTGTTTTGAAAAATGTGGATGAAGGTTGCAAATTGATCCTGAACATCTGATTCATTCCAAATAATGCCGGCTCTGTTTTCAATCATAAGTAGGAAACTGTCTGTGTCAAATTTAAAATAATTTCTAGTAAGTGTAGGGTATTCCATGATTTGGGGTTCGGACTTGTGAATAATGGCAAAAAAGGGCAAGTGGTCTGATATGTTGAATGTAATGAGACCAGGTGTAATAGCATTTGAAAAATTGTTTGTGTAGATATGGTCTATAGTGGATTGTCTCTGTGATGGGGCTGTGTGGGATGCTTTGTCTATTATAATTTTGGTGTTCAGGCTCTCTATCATCAGTTTGTATTCTTGTACATGAGGTGTTTTTCTTGAAATGTCGATGTTGAAGTCACCAAGAATGTAAAAGGTTTTGTTTTTTTTGTTTAAAGTATGGATAGTGTGTTCTAAATGTGAAGCGAAAATTTTTATGTTGTGATCTGGGTGTCGGTAGATTATTCCAATTACCATTGATTTCTGTTTGTTTTTTTGTTTCAGGTCAACTTCAATCCACAAATTTTCGCAACGAGGTATATGAATTTTATACTGGTCGCTTCTACGGTAAACCAGTGGTCTTTTAACATATATGCCCACACCACCAGCATGTGTTGGGGAGTTTTCTCCAAGGAAGTCATATCCATCTAAAGATATGTTGGTTGCTGTGTTTTTTTTAAGTTTTGTTTCGGAGATTCCAATTATATGAGGTAGTACACTGCACGCATTAGCAAAGGCTTCTAGAATAGGTAGATTATGAGGCAAACTTCTTACATTAAAATGAGTCATAACGAAATTTTGTTGGTGTGGTTGTTTGGTTGCAGCATCAAATTCTTGCATACTATAATATTTGCTACACATGTTTGTGTTCATGGAGGTGTTTGTTAATATGGTGTTGTGCAAAGCTGTTGTAAAACATTAAACAAAATAAAAATACACTGACAGACAAAATATCACAATGATTGTTTTTGCAGGTGAACATCATCATTTTTACACTAATTGACTGCATCATTACAGTACCTTATTGGATGCTTGGTATTTTGTACTTCCGTAGATCATCTTCATTTTTGATCCACAACGCCGGAGTGCCTTCATCTTTTTTGAGTAGTGTTGTACCATTTTTAGTCCAAATAAACTTGAATCCGTGGTTTCTTTTATATGCAAGGCAAGTATTGAATATTTTTCTATTTACTTTTGTTAAGCTTTCATTGATAAAGATTTTGTTGACCATATTTTCCATGTTTATTTTTCGTAGCTTTGCCCGATTCTGAAACAGACTATCTCGAGTTTTTCTTGACAAAAACTTTGCTATTATAGTTGGCGGTTGCTGAGTATTGTGCTTATGCATTTGCAGTCTGTGGGATATGCTGATGTCACTTTTGTTGATAATCACTCCCACTTTTTTTGCAATGGAGACAACAATCTCATCTGTGCATTCCTCCTTTGTGTGAGGAATGCCTTTCAACTCCAGACAATCTCGCCTCCCATACTGTTCCAATGCATTGACTTCATCAGAACAGGCAGCCATTCCAATTCTTAATCGTTTGACATTTTCCTTCAGTTCCAAGTTTTCTTTTTTGACTGTTTTTAGTTCTTCTTCAGTTTGATTCAGTTTTTTTTCCAGAGTATCAAATTTTTGTGACATGAAATTTTGACTTTCTTTGATTGCTTGTAAATCTGCCAATGCTGAGTTAAGTTTGTCAGTTACGTGATTTTTGTTCTGCTGCACTTGCTCAATTAAAATGTCCACTTTTGCAGAGAGTGTTGATCCAGGTAGTTTTTTTGGAGTATGTGGTGACATAACACAGTTTCAGCTAGGCTTGATTAAGTGTAATTCAAATTTAACACCACTCTAATACCTTATTCAAATAGAATATACATTGAAATACATTAAGCGTGTTTAACTCGAATGTAAGATGTTGCTTGGAATCGTGCAATTTTTATTGGGATTTATGCACGAAATTAAGATTGTGTATGGCAAACACTATAGGTTTGATCACTGAACTTAGTAAATTATCTTTGTGTCTGTGTTACCTTGTTAATAAATTTTGCCAATATCATGTAAAATTAGGCTGTTTGTGTTTATGAACATACAAAGATGGTGGATTTTTATTGTACACAGACAACTTCGTGAAAGTTTGTGACAATTGCCTTGTCAAATACATGACCACAGAGTCGACGAAGAACATGACAGACTTTTGCGTGTGGCAGTTGGAAGGTTGCCAGTTCAGGCAGATAGTCATAAAAATTTACAAATCTACAACAAAAAAAAGGGGGTAATTAATTTTATTTGCAATTCAGTCCAAAGGAATGGATTGAGAAAGGTATACTTGTCCAGAAACATTCAAGAAGTTGGGCAACTAATTCCTCGGAAAGCAGGTAACGTATTACCTCGCAAAAAAAATACAAATTAAACTTACAGATGGTGCAAATTACCATTTAAATATTGAGTGATACATTTAAATAGTGTTTAATATTTGATTCCAAACTACTGTTTTGGCTAAAGTATTTAACTTTACATCCAACACAGGCTGAAATTTTAGGTTCTCAACAGAGCGAATTTGCATAACAAATAATTCTTATTCACATAAAAAACATCTGAATTTACTGAGCGGGTATGCAACAAAACACATGTCCTTTAACGTAGCAAGGATTGTACATTGCAGTAAAAGGTGGACATGGACCAGTTGTGTTTCCCCAACTTGGCAGCTTGTTATACAACACAGAGTAACGCTCACAAAGTCTTGTTGAGTTTACTACGTTGTCATCACCAATCGACATCCAGTCGCCCGCTTGGTTTCTGCAAAAAGCGGATTAAAATTATATGTTGTGATTAAATGAACATCTAAATTCCTGTATATAACAAAGGCACAGCAAACTTAATACAAATCTATACCAGATGTGGAAATATAACGCGAAAATCGATCAGTTATTACGTGGTTTTGGTATACTGTGATCAGTGCATGTTTGTGTTTTCCGTTTGTCAAGAAAATTGAAATCATAATCACACGACGTACCCTATAGGTGTCCAATTGTTGCCAAATGTAGTTTTAGTTACAAGAACTTCCTTGCTTTGGCAAATTTGTGTGCTGTTGCAAAGATCCCCTTTCGGTTGCAACTTGTTGCAAACAACCCTCGCGCTTTCCCACGTCAAGTTCTCGCCAAGGTAATAATAGTAAATATTGTAAGGTCCAAACGTTTCATTCCTGATAACTGAGAAAAATACAAAGAATCCTTTTGAAAAATTTAAGATAAAGTTCAGTGTAGTCGGTAGTGAGGTTGTAGCATATTATGTAATGCATTTTTTATAGCTTTTAATTACTTTGGCCAGCATTCATGCATCAACGAACGCCTCTTCACGATACTCGTGCGATATTAGTCCGATAAGCCACACTCGCACGAGATGGAAATAAATCTCGGTCAGCTTCGCAAGACTAAAATTTTCCGCTAACCTAAGCCATGAGTGCCAAATATCTGGAGTTGACGAGTCTAAATGGGAAAGCCAAAGGTAAAATGCTGTTGGTCAAATTAAGTTAGTCGAGGCTGCTATCACGTAACGCGGCTCAGGCTTGTTTCTTGATGTTGTTGTTGTTCCCTTATGCCTGCTCTGTACCTTATTTACCTTGACGCTTCTTGCAAGCAGTTCACTTTAGCACTGATGATGAACCCAGTACGAATTGGAAACGTTTACTAACGTAATATGATCAACAGCATTTCAGCTTTGGCTTTCCTATTTAGACTAAGCCATAAGATTTTAAGGGATCTACATTTGTTTTATGACATTTTACCCGGTAAACACGCCTTGAATTTGGTCTATATATTAACCGAGCTCAAAAGCAAGTCAGTTTTTAAATTGTTTCCACTATCTTTTATACTTTCTTAATACGCATCATAGGATTGACTTGAACTGTCTTATTGATATTGACACATTTTTGTTTTAAGTATTTGAATGTTATATCAATTTTAATTATACTGTTATTACTACTCGCGCAGTGTTAGAATCTTTTGTGAGTCAATAGTTGTAAAAGTAATTCGGCAACGCCAAATAAAATTTGAAAATATATTTACATCAGCTAAAGAAGCACGTATATAAAACGCGAACAAACTTACTGTGATTGACGTAACGCTTCCAAGAAACAGTAACCGACGCTTGATTCCATCCTAAAGTACTGTTCATCCTCACAATAGTGGCATCGAAAGAAAGTACGTTACTTTCATAAACATGGATGTTAAACTTCATAGATGACGTTGCAGTTGTGCTTGCTATTGCATATATGTACTTTGCCGCTTTATAATAACATTTTTCATAAACCACAGTTACGTTGATACTATTTGCAGTTGTTCCGACATCAAAGATACTTTTCCTCAAATGACGTCGGCCTGTTGAAACAGCAGGAAAAACCATGAAGAGATCTGGATTAGATTTATTGGTAATTTTCAAACTCTTGCTCTTATTATGTTGTGTTAGCGAATATATTGATGATATTATATGTTATATTCAATTGCGAAAACATACGTTTACGGTTAATATGCCCAAGTTAGGTAACTTGGAAAGTTGTTAAACCCAATAAATCAAATCACATTTAACTTCAAACAAAATTATTTCTAAAACTTATGCCTTGACAGACAGTCGCGAAAGTGACAACTAGTAAAAGACTTACTGCGGTCAAAAGCATGTTACCTTGCAAAACTGTCACCCAAAAAGTTATTCTATGTTTAATAATGTATCGTAATGTGCAGTGAATACGTAAACGTAAAAATTCATATACTTAGTTTCAACAGTATTCCAACTTTTAATTAGATCACACATCCTGGTTAGACCCAACTGTTTGTGATTAGCAAGTACTTATTGGACGCAACTCAAAACATTTTGACAATGTAGCATTTTGTTGGGGTAAAACATGCAACGACCATTAACATGTTTCAAAAAGACTTGCCGGCAATGATACCAATTCTACTATGGTAAGTTTATATGTGCTTGTGTTTATACAACATCCTCAAGCTGAGTATTTAATTTCCTGTTTTTTGTTTGTTAATGACTAGTTGTAAAGACAGAATTGTTCTTCAAAAACTTCAATAAATGGGAAACTGCTAAAACGATCATTCTGTTTTCATCACAGTTTCCTGTGATTGTGTGTTAACATACCGCGCTGCAGCTACGTATACGCACAGCAAGTTGCATAAATGCTGTAACTGGTTGTGCAAACAACGCCTTGTAGTTTATTGACATGATACAAACGATGTAGTTGTATATGAAGCTAAAAATGTGAGTAGAAAAACAGGCAATGACAAAAATGTCACTAAAAAGGTTTTTATTGACATAAATTTACAACATTTACATATTCCTTTTCCTAGAAAATCAACATACTTTAAGGAAATGAAAATAAATTTTATAAAAAATAAAGTTTGGTGCAAAATACCTGGAGTTAATGAGCAGAAGGTCAGTCAAACCGTTGGCACTAACAATTTTGTATTTAATCTTGTAAACCATCTGTCGTTAATCTTATCTCAGTCCAAATAATAATTCCAACAACTACTTCCAGTTTACGTACCTTGACAGATGGTGGTCAAATGGACAAGAAGCAAAATCCCAACCACAGCCAAACGCATTGCTATCTTGTTAATCGTCAGTGATGGATAACATAATAGCGTTGTCAATTGTTTGTGCAATTTACTCACGGCAAAACCGACTTCCGCTCGTTTGTAACGCATAGTCCCATGTTGACTCATGCGAAATCCATGCTCTGTACTATAGGATGAATTGTTGAGAATCCAGAAAATTACAGTAAAGCATTTGTAAGTTTTTTCTCTTTTCATTATTTTTAACAGCTCCGTTTAAGTTTTTTTCAACTAAAATGCGACATTTAATTGTGAAATTGGACGTGATTAGCAATTTATTTAAAGAGAACATTCACTTGTTTCGACCTTTAGCTTAATTATGACTTTCCACGGAACTATTGTATACTGGAGCGTTGTTTGTTCCTGGAAGTTGATACTAAACTGTATTGAGATGACTACACGGTGATTACAACGTGGAATTGTTTTCAACTGACCATCATTACAACCAACCGCATCGGTTACTATATAAATATTACAATTTAAAGTGCTATGTTAAAAATAACCCAAAAACTTGTTCTTCAGTCAAACCAAATACAATATAAGAGCAATGTTGTTGATAGGAAGTTTCCACCACAATTTGAAAGAATAACATTCACCAACACCAGTTTTTGTCAACTTCGCAAGGCAGGCATGGGTTCGACCGTATGCTCATTTTTTCTTCAATATAAACAAGATGGCCCATACAATGGTAGATAACCTCATACCGACGTTTCGATTGTTTTTTACAATTATTTTCAGTCTTGTCGAGTTTAGTACGTTGTCATCACCAATCGACATCCAGTCGCCCGCTTGGTTTCTGCAAAGAGTTTAGATTCAAATTAGATGTAGTGATTAAATGAAAATCCAAACTCTAATATGTGATGCCAACTAACAAACGCACTGACCAAAAAGCTTTCGATAACAAATACCCGAATTTCGCACACCAACAGTCATGACCACCTTTACAACAGAATTTTTCAGGTGGGATGCCTAAATTACAAATCGATGGATATTAAAGTTAACCAGGCGCGCCAAACTGAATACAAATTAAAATCATAATTACACGACATACCCTATAGGTGTCCAATTGTTGCCAAATATGGTTTTAGTTACAAGAACTTCCTTGTTTTGGCAAATTTGTGTGGTGTTGCAAAGATCCCCTTTTGATTGCAACTTGTTGCAAACAACCCTGGCGCTTTCCCACGTCAAGTTCTCGCCAAGGTAATAATAGTTGATATAGTAAGGCCAAAACGTATTTACCTTTTCAACTGAGACAAATATAAAGATTGATTTTAAAACTTAAAGACAAAGTTCAATGTAGTCTGTAGTAAAAATGTACTATATTGCGTAATGTATTTTTTATCGCTTTGATTTATTTTAACCAACACCCATTCATCTACGCACGTCACTATGAAAATCGACTCCCCACGTATATAAAACGCGAACAAACTTACCGTGATTGACGTAACGCTTCCAAGAAACTGTGCCAGACCTTTGATTCCATCCTAAAGTACTGTTCATCCTCACAATAGTGGCATCGAAAGAAAGTACGTTACTTTTGTAGATATGGATGTTAAACTACATATATATATATATTTAATTGGGATAAAACTTGTTTACGGATAATATGCCTTAGTTAGGTAGCTCGGTAAGTTGTTTAAAAGTTTATTAGTAAGGTTTCGTGACACTGCATCACCAAAACCAAATAAAACAAAACACATTTAACAAAATCGTTACTAAAATACATATCTTGACAGACAGTCGTGAAAGTGACAACTAGTAAAAGACTTACTGCGATCAAACGCATGCTACCTTGCAAAAACAGTCCCCTAAAAATAAATCTCTGTTAATATTGTACCGTAATGTGCAGTGAGTACGTAATTGTCCGATTTATTTGAAGCTATCAAATAATTCATTCACATATTTTAGATTTTCAAAACACACAAAGTTATTTTGCGCCCAAAAGCACACAAAGTTGTATTCAAATACCTAATTTCAAAATTTATTCCAGCTTTTGATTAAATCACACAGCCTGGTTAGACCCAACTGTTTGTGATTAGCAAGTACTTTTTGGAAGCAACTCAAAACTTTTTGACAATGTAGCATTTTTTTAGGGAAAAACATGCAACGACCATAAACATGTTTCAAAAAGACTTGTCGGCACTGGTACCAATTCTACTATGGTAAGTTTATGTGTGCTTGTGTTTATACAACATCCTTAAGCTGAGTATTTAGTTACTTGTTTAATGTTGACAATGTCAAGTTGTAAAGACAAAGTTAATCAAAAAACTTCATCTAATGGGAAACTGCTAACACGAACATCCTGTTTTCACCAGTTTCCTGTGATTGTGTGTTAACATACCGCGCTGCAGCTACGTATACGCACAGTAAGTTGCATGAATGCTGTAACTGGCTTGCAAAATATGTAAATGTGCAAATAACCCCGTGTAGTTTATTGACATGACACAAGTGCCGTAACTGCATGCAAAGTTCAAAGAAAGCCAGTACAAAAATAAGCAATGACATAAGTGTCACAAAAATGTTTTTATTGATATAAATCTAAATCATGGAAATCAAGGCAGTACAAATTAATTTCAAATATACACATTAATCTGCAAATCCAAAGTTGTAACTTACGTTGATGTCGTGTGTAAAGTGCATCGCCTGTATTGTTGAATACAAAAACAATAACATTACAAACATACGATAAGATTGCTTGAGTGAATTCTATTCTAGTTAAACATATTGTCTGTTGTCTGTTTACAATCAGGGTTTAACATCTATGCCCGACATTCAGGACAGATATTCACTTTAAATTGTTTAAACTTGTTTATTTACATTTTAGCCTGAGACACATGACTTTACGGAGCAGGTGTGCAACAAAACACATGTCCTTTAACGTAACAAGGGTTGTACATTGCAGTAAAAGGTGGACAAGGACCAGTTGTGTTTCCCCAGCTTGGCAGCTTGTTATACAACACAAAGTAACGCTCACAAAGTCTTGTTGAGTTTACTACGTTGTCATCACCAATTGACATCCAGTCGCCCACTTGGTCTCTGAAAAGTGTTGTACATAGGTAAATCGAAAAAACACTATTTCAAGTACAAAGAAAGCATACATAAACCCACTTTAAAATATAAAGAACTTGTTTGAAACAGAGTATGTGTAGTTAAAATTTAATTGTGCAATTGTGCACTATGACTGTAGTCATACCCGAAAGAATGCTGTATAATTAGATTAATGTTATAACTGAGACTAGATGACAAATCTTTAAATATTTTACACGAGGCACATACCTGACAGGTGTCCAATTGTTGCCTAAAGTGGTTTCAGTAATAAGGACTTGCTTGTTTTGGCAAATTTGTGTGCTTTTGCAAAGATCCCTTGTCGATTTTACTTTGCAAACACCCCTTGCACTTTCCCATGTCAAGTTCTTGGCAATATAGTACGAGTAGATTTTGTATGAACCATAGGTTTTGCTTTCGCTTAAACCTGTTAAAATCAATTATTATTTTCCGAATATTAAAGATTTAAATTATTGGGAAAAAATATGTTAGAGCCCTACTTGTCACATGTAGCCGCTATTTTTATGCATAGACTTAACGCCTTTTAAGGGCGAGACTGCAGTAAAATACTTTCATACTTTAGCGTTCTTATTAAACAAAGACGTACTGCTGTTAAAGTAACGCTTCCAATAGACATCAATAGATGTTTGATTCCACCCTGAAGTGCTATTCGTTCTTGTTACAGTGGCTTCAAAAGACTGAAGGTGAACTTCGAAGACGTAGATGTCAAGTTTCAGTGATGACGATGTAGTCGTGTTTGCCCTCGCATCCACGTGCTTTGCGATTTGTCTGTAGCATCTTTGATAGGCAACAGTGACGTTGATGCTATTGGCCGTTGTACCAACGTCGAATGTGGTTATACGGCCTGTAGATGATGATTTTAATACTGTTATAATAAACTGGATGTAATTTACCATGCACTAAGGCAATGTATTTCAACCTGTTGGACTGTCCGCACTATTTCATTATGATAATTTGTTGTGTGTATGAGTAACATGGTGCGGATGAGTGCGGATGACAATTGCCCGATAAATAGTCTTTTAAGTTTCGTTTGAATCATGCCCGATGATTTGATGCAATATTGTTAATTTAAGTTTATTTTAAGAGTTATTGGAGTAGTTGTAATTATTCTGAGTGAATAAATTCTAGTTGGTTCTTTTGTTTGTCTCAATTCATTACAATGTCGAACAGAAAATAACTGTAATGTAAATCTAACATGCTTTTATAACTATAAATTATCACACAATAAAATCACAAAAAACACATACCTTGCGTAATTGTCGTCAAAGCTGCAAAGAGGAAAATATTGACTGCAGTCAAGTCCATTGCTACTAAGTTATACAAAAACCTTTAGCAA
Source organism: Ascidia mentula (assembly GCF_947561715.1). Lineage (NCBI taxonomy): Eukaryota > Metazoa > Chordata > Ascidiacea > Phlebobranchia > Ascidiidae > Ascidia > Ascidia mentula. The sequence goes on along the minus strand of NC_138574.1, from coordinate 5,291,096 downwards.
TGCTTTTTATAGTAAAAGGACAACCACAGTCAAAGCTTACGCCTTTTTTGCATTATCCCGCAAACACAAATGAATGATAATAAATCGACGAATGGTGTAGGAGTGGATAATTAGTTTTGTAATTAATTCATGACGTATGTAATATTTGTGTTTTGTAATCTGTTACTTGTTTTTAATGCCGATACAAGAAGTATATTTTAGTAAAATCAAGTGAATTTATAATTTATAAAAAAAATGGCCAAGAGTTGTCTTGGATTGTATCATTAGCAAAGGAATTGATCCAAATCTGAACAAGCATAATTTGCTTTTGTACTGCAAACTTCTCTTTCGTGTTAAAATATAAGATAGTGCTTCACGAACCAGGTTGGAAATATGTTTGGTGCTACAATGAAGGATTCTAAGACTTCGCTTTTTAATACCTGGTCCCACAAACAAAATATGATAGGAATATTGCAAGGTAAGGTAAAGTTAACCATAATACTGATGGAAAAAATCTGCCAACTACAAATGTAAAAAAGCCGAAAGAAATCCTTCCGGCAGGAATCAGGATCTGCATCTGTGGTTTCCACACCTTGGTTGGTCGGGAAATGAAACCACTGAGTTAGTTTGGGTTACACCGAATTTTAAGGCTACGTTACATGGTCCTGGTTAAGTGAACAAATTGTTTTGATTCGGGGCAGAATGTTCGTTGAGCTCTCTCCCAGCACGTATTTCTCATCTTATCCAAAGCGTTCAGACCCGAACGTTTTTTATGTTTAGTTAAAGTCATGAAGTAAAACCGAAACCAAAATAATTTTTTATTGCTAACATAATGCGTTTCGATTTACAACTTTACACAACATTATTGCAAATTGTTGCTGAAAACTTTCCACAATTTATTGGTGAAAACGTTTCACAGGCACAGTTTATAAATCATGGTTTAAACAGTGTGGGGCACTGAAATGCTATGAAGCGCACGATATGCATTGGAAAAAAAACGGTTATTAAGCGTTGAAGGCAATACGACGTAAATCATTTACTTTACGTGTTGTAATACAAAGCTGCTGATAATACTGGTTGCTTTTATTTCGTAGTATTCGTTTTATATGATACACAAAACCACCAAGAGGTTCAAAACCAAATCAAATTCTTTGTTTTACAATTTTGCAAGACATCGCATTGTTTTTCGACAGGTCGATATAATAATGGACAAATTATCTTCGATATTGGCACAACCGCAAATACAATAAACGTCACAGTGGCCTTTGAAAAATGCTTTTCTTAAACATGTGGAAGCGAGAGCGTCGACAACCATACAGTCTTCACTTCAGCTTGGCATACACATCTACCAAATTAATCAAACGTCTTTCGATGCAACCATAGAACGTGTGAATAGTTCTGTTGGATGGAATCAAACTTCTATTACTGTCAAATAGAAGAATTATATAAACAGCAGAAAGTCTATGAATAGGAATAAATGTTCAGTGTAATGCTTCAAAATTATTTGTCTATATAGCTTGGTAAGGAAACAGGGTTTGCGATAAAAAATTAATATGACCTAATCCTGGTAACCACACCTAAGTCGATTATCTTTCTTTGCTGTTTTTCTCCAGTGCATATATAGTTATTGGTTATCTTTATCAATTTCATCAATTTTATCAGATTTTAAATCAAATTATGTTAAAGTCAACATTTGTTTACATAACCATTTAAAGAGATCTTTCCAATAGAACCCAAATTTGCAAAATCCAGAAAAATTTTTCAATCGGTGTGACCTGAGGAATTATTTGGACCCCTATAAAGCGCGTGGTTTCACTTTTACAACTACTTGCTGATGAAAAGACTGGATGTCAATTGGTGATGACAACATAGTAAACTCAACAAGACTTTGTGAGCGTTTTTCTGTGTTGTATAATAAGCTACCAAGCTGGGGGAACACAACTGGTCCTTGTCCACCTTTTACTGCAATGTACAACCCTTATTACTTTAAAGGACACGTGTTTTCCTGCAAACATATAGCTTAATCCAAATGTAAAAAGTGTGCATATAACCGTCTGTCATCTATTATTTTGTATCAATGTTTTTAACACGAATGAAATTCAGTTTCATATGCAAGCATTTCACAAACAACTGCGCTTATCAGAAATCTTCATCATCCATAAAATCATCGGTAATATCCGCTGAATTCGGTTAAGTACATTCATATATAATATTTTTATATGCTGGTGTTTGACTCGAATGTAACCTGTTGCTTGGAATCGAGCAGCTTTCTTTCGGATTTACGCATGAAAAATAGATGGCAAACACTATGGGTTGGATTACTGCAATTCTTTTTTTAGATATCTATGTGTCTGTGCCACCTCATTGATAAATTGTTTCAATATCGTGTAAAAATGAGCAGTTTGATTTCTGGACTTACAAAGTTTTTGCATGGCGCAGAAGCTTACCCTGTTTGGCTTAAAAGTAAAATATTTTTTTATGGTAGAACAGTTGTTTTGCATTTTGTTATTCGGAAAACGTTTTGTAACATAGCCAGACAAAGATATTTTGTGGTTCCTCGATTTTCATTGGCACTTATTGTTTATTATAAAATACAGAGGCTCATAAATTTCACTTTCGAAATCTTTAAAAAACAGGTGTAAATATTTTTATTTGCAATTCTGACCAAAGGGATTGATTAAATCATAGGGAAAAAAGCAACATATTATCTTGCAAAACATGAATATGTACAAATTGAATTTACAGATTGTGCAATTAAATTTACTGAGCAGGTCTACAACAAAACACATGTCCTTTGACGTAGCAAGGATTGTACATTGCAGTAAAAGGTGGACAAGGACCAGTTGTGTTTCCCCAGCTTGGCAGCTTGTTATACAACACAGAGTAACGTTCACAAACTCTTGTCGAGTTTACTACGTTGTCATCACCAATTGACATCCAGTCGCCCGCTTGGTTTCTGCAAAAAGTTTAGATTCACATTAGATGTAGTGATTAAATGAACGTCGAAACTCCTGCATGTGATGCGAACTAACAAACGAATTGGCAAACCAAACCCCAAAAAATTCGATAAACAAATACCAGGAATTCGTACACCAACAGTCATAAGCACCTTTTTCAACAAAATTTTTCCGATTTAGTGGGATGCCTAAATTACAATTTGATGGATAACAAAGTTACCTATGCACGGCAAACTAAATACAAATTTCAAATCATAATTACACGACCTACCCTATAGGTGTCCAATTGTTGCCGAATGTGGTTTCAATTACAAGAACATTTTTGTTTTGGCAAATTTGTGTACTGTTGCAAAGATCCCCTCTCGTTTGCAAGTTGTTGCAAACAACTCTGGCGCTTTCCCACGTCACTTTCTCCCCAAGGTAATAATAGTAAATATAGTAAGGCCCAAACGTATTCACCTTTTCAACTGAGAAAAATAGAAAGATTATTTTTTAAAGTTAAAGATAAAGTTCAATGTAGTCGGTAGTACAGTTGTAGTATATTGTGTAATGTATTTTAATCGCTTTGATTACTTCAGCAAACATTCATTCATCAACGCGCGCGTCACGATTATGGTGCGATATTAATATGTTGAAACAACTCTCGCACGAGATAGAAATTTAGGTCAGCTTCGCTGAATATTTTCTGCTGAACTGAGTCATGAGATTTTACGCTTGTTTTATGACATTTTACCCGGTGAACACGCCTTGAATTGAGTCTATGTATTGACCGCTTGAGCTGAAGTTTAAAACTGTTTTTGACTTGTTTTAACAATTTTTTGTATTGTCTTAATACGCATCACCAAGCCTCTTTGAAACTGGCACCTTTTTATTCTGAGTATTCAAATGTTTTACTATTTTAATACATAGCTGGAATTACTAATTGCACAGAGTCTTTTGTGGGTCATTAGTTTGGTTTTTGTTATACTAGTGTTAATATAACATAAATCCTACAAATAAGATGACATGATTGAATATTTAAATAAAATATATGTACCTAAGTTATGTGCTAAGTCTTGTCCATTACTGAACCACACTAAAGACTTTAAGAATTTTTTTTTGTATCTTGTAAAAGTAATTCGGTTTCGCATACGCAATTTGAAATATGTTTACATACTAAAGAAACGTAAACAAATATAAAACGCGAACAAACTTACTGTGATTGACGTAACGCTTCCAAGAAACAACAACAGACGTTTGATTCCATCCTAAAGTACTGTTCATCCTCACAATAGTGGCATCGAAAGAAAGTATGTTACTTTTATAGACATGAATGTTAAACTTTATTGATGACGTTGCAGTTGTGCTTGCTATTGCATATATGTACTTTGCCGCTTTATAGTAACATCTTTCATAAACCACAGTTACGTTGATACTATTTGCAGTTGTTCCGAGATCAAAGATACTTTTGCTCAAACGACGTCGGCCTGTTGAAACAACAGGGAAAACCATGAGGAGATCTGGATTAGATTTATTGATAGTTTTCCGATCCTTTAACCCCTTGCTGTTAAGATGTTTTTGTTTACGAATATATTGGTGATATAATATGCTATACATATGCTATAAATGTTTTCGGTTATTGTGCCAAATTTAGGTGGGTTGGTAAGTTGTTTATAAGTTTACTAGTAATGCTTCGTGACACTGTATACAAAACCCAACAAAACGAATCACATTTAACTTTTCAGTAAAATACATACCTTGACAGACAGTCGTGAAAGTGACAACTAGCAAAAGACTCACTGCGATCAAACGCATGTTACCTTCCAAACTGTCCCCGAAAAATAAATCTCTGTTAATATTGTACCGTAATGTGCAGTGAATACGCAATTGTCAATATCAAATTGTAAAGACAAAATTAATCAAAAAACTTCATCAAACTGTTAACACGAACATCCTGTTTTCACCAGTTTCCTGTGATTGTGTGTTAACATACCGCGCTGCAGCTACGTATACGCACAGTAAGTTGCATAAATGCTGTAACTGGCTCGCGAAATATGAAAATGTGCAAATAACCCCGTGTAGTTTATTGACATGACACAAGCGCCGTAACTGCATACAAAGTTCAAAAAAGCCAGTAGAAAAATAAGCAATGACATAAGTGTCACAAAAATGTTTTTATTGATATAAATTTAAACCATGGACATTTTTTCTTGATCAACGAAAATTAATCTAATTTAAAGAAGTAGAAATTAATTATAAAATCTACAGTTTATTCTGCAAAACCAAATTTGCAACTTACTATGATGTCGTGTATAGAGTGCATCGCATGTATTTTTCGGTGTATGAAAACAATATCATCACAAACAAAACAATCAAATTCCACGAGTAAATTTAATTCTAAAAAGACAAATACTATCTGTGGTCTGTCAACATTCAGGACTTAACATCCATGTTAAACGACAAATAGTAAATCCACCAAATATATTTTGAAACATCTATTTATTCAAGACTGCAATCACTTTAAATTGTTTACACCTGTTTGTTTACATGTTGGTTTAAAACACATGACTTTAAGGAACAGAAAAAAAAAATACATGTCCTTTAACATAGCAAGGGTTGTAGAGTGATGTAAAAGGTGGACAAGGACCAGTTGTGTTCCCCCAGCTTGGTTGCTTGTTATACAACACAGAGTAATGCCCACAAAGTCTTGTTGAGTTCACTATGTTGTCATCACCAATTGACATCCATTCGCCCACTTGGTCTTTAAAAAGTGTTGTGCAGGTAAATCGGAAAAAAAAAATTAGTACAAACTGAAACGTGCTGTGACGTAATTTGTTTTTCACACTTGTGTAACCAGCTATGATGTAATGTGCTTTTCACACTTATGTAACGTGCTGTGATGTAATGAATGACTTGCAGTTCCACACTGCCGAGGTAAACACTATTGATGCACCGAAACAGCTATATTTATATATTCGGCCGAAACTACGGTTCAAATTCGGCAAACCGAACTTTCGGTGCATCCCTATAGTAAACACCTCCGTTCATTGAACTGTCCGAGATAAGTAAATTTAACAATTGATCGTGATCGGATTATGATAGCATCGTGGCCCCTGGGATTGCATACTTGCTCTGTATGGATTCGTGTATATATTCTGTGGTTTTTGTGGTGAGAATTATTCTACATTTGGATTTACCAAAACTTTAAGGTTAGTTCATAAAGGTGTTGCAGTTGCTGTAATTATACTGATTGAATTTCGTTCATACAAATCATGACTGTAGATCCGCAGACGTGGTTTTGGTGACCTGTTGGCCAGATGAACACAAATCCGCTCGTTTGTAAAGCATGGAATCACCACAGAATGGATGGATTCACCTTCACGTCCCCACCAACAACACAGGCAAATCCAATTCATCATATAGTGGCACTGGTCAAAGGCGTCCGCGAGTCATGTCGGGGCGGATCAGCAAGTTACAGCAGTTTGAAGTCGAGGTCAGGGCGGTCGTTTGTAATTACTTTTGCACACGTTTGTGTTGTCCTTTTTTACGTGGGAAACCGGTCACGAATATAAACAATACTAACATTACACTTTTCATATTAAATATTAACTGTGTTCGCTACAATACCAATCTGTCGTTGTGCACATGTCATGAGCCGAATTGGATATTATAAAAAGTAATTTTTGAAACTGTATCAACATATTTCGTACTGGTGTCGGTTGTAACTGCTTGCTATGAAGATTGTGGGGACTAATTGGGCAACTGGATATCAATTGGTGATGACATAGTGAACTCAACAAGACTTGTCGGCGTTGTACACCTGCTCTGTAAAACTTTGTTTGGTTTGCCTGTAAAAATATGCAGTAGAAGTCTTTAAGTAAGCTTATACTAAGCTGGTTCCCAAAAAAGCTGACAATAAAGTAGCATGTTGAAACTCTTTACCTAAACTAAGGACCTTAATTTTTGGCGATCTCAGCTATCGTATTTTGATCACAAGCTTCACAGGCTTCGCAACCAAGGCATTGCAGCCAATCTCAGGCACTTTTTCCGATAAGTCGGAGCGAGATTTGAAAAATCCAACACCTGGTGAGGTTTGAACTCACGACCCTGACCAAACCAGGCCAAACGCTCTACCAACTGGTTTCACAGCGTGTGCTGTGCAACTTGCCAGGCGACCTTCACATACGTAGGGGATCATCACCGTAATCAAGTATTACCATGCTTTCGCACTGCATGGCAGGATCGCACCACCGCGCAGGCCCTTTATAATTGGCGATCTCAGCACTCGTATGCTATAGCAGCTCAATGGCTGCATTGCCTTGGTTGCGCAGCCTGTGAACCTTGTGATCAAAATATATCAATATTCATCAATTTATATCAATATACACATGTAGGCTAAAGGAACTTTGCAAAGTGCCAATATAATGATAACCTTTATAATTGTAAACTAACATTTCTTCGGAAATCCAAAAATCTTTTGTTACGAAGGTTTATAGAAAACTATATCTAAACATATTGCCAACAATAGCAACATACTTACCAGGACACCTTTGTCACGCAAAGCTTTGGCCACTTCTTTAACATCATCGTCAGAGTTTTTGTCAATAACAACGAAAATGACATACATATGTTTGACGTCACGATGGTCATCAACAAACACGTGATCTTTCACCAAACGAAGTGCATTTCCTGTGTTCACAACTTCACAACTGTCGACACATCAGAACAGACATTTTTATTGCGACCGAAATTAGAATTTATCCGTAAGGTGACGTGTTGCACAGTGTTAAGCTTCAGCGACACAACAGCAACATACTGCTAAAACAGGCGCATTATCCAAAACAGCTTAGAGTATAGCAGTGGCGAAAATGTTTATTTAGGTACATCTGTAACAACACTGGAAAGCGCCGTGCAGTTAAAATATCGGTCGACATAGCCGACTAAGTTTTTGCAGATGACGAATCCACAGATGCCGGCTGCATTTAACCACTGGTGTTTGTCAGCTTTTCTCAACATGTTAATATAGTATAGGGGATGTGGTTCCAGCTATGCCTGGAAGGTCCGAATTTCAAGGACAAACTTAACGCTCAGTTAGTGCATTGTGTCACCCATATATTCACCATTTGCGCTAAGGTGCTCGCTCTAAATATGTTCGCCTGTTTATACAGAAATTGGTTATTGCAGTGACGTTCGCCGTCATTGCTTGACTGTTCAAGATGTTCGAAGATCTTGGCTGTACACCTGCATTTTTTTACTATGCATATTTGCGTTTGCCTAAAAAAGGAAATCCTATTAAAGATATCATGAAATGAATAGTTAAGTTACGTTTCGGACGTTTTGGGTGTCATGTCATGGACTCAACCTGCCCCCCTTAATTCAAAGAACCGTCGACACCATGGCGCAGATTACTTTTAGGCTTCGGGCATTTGTTTGAGAGTAAGAAAGTAATTACTTCACACAATGTAGTTTTTGGTGTGCAATGAGCAAAATTGGCTGGCGAAGAGCGTAAAAATACAGAACCCACGTTAAATTTAACGGCGTTTGTTGTTGGATCTGTATTTTTCTGTTCAGAAAGTTAAATTCTGAATTTAAACGTCCATTTGGAGCTCGGTGGTACGTGGCGACGTCGCGTTACCTCTCATGTGGTACGAGACCACAATACGGTTGGGAAACATTGTCTGGGAGGTGATGGGTTGCAATCGGCCGTTTGGAACGTTTAGTGGTGCTATTTCTGTGGCGCTTAGTTTATGGTGAAATATATGAGATTAATCTGCCTTGAAATCTTTGATATAATCATTTGTTTTCATTTAATATTATGTTTTAGATGAGGATTATAAGCGTATAAAGTTACTTGGCTCAAGCTTCCGAGCACTTCCGCCAGAAGCCCATGACCGGTTAAGATGGATTAAGGTTGTTGGATGAACGATGCTACTATACAAAACCCTGGATGCACGGTAGAATTCCGGATCTACGCTCCATAACCTAACATTATGATATATTTATCTTAAACTTTGCAGCTGATCGTATCAAAAAAGGACAATATAAAAATAAATGAGAAACTTACTTTAAATAAATTGTTACTGATGCTGCCAGGCATATTTATTGCTTAATACTGCTCTTCTGGCAAACTTTATTGTATTTACGTTTCTCGACGTTTCGGCTATTATGCAACAGCCTTCATCAGGAGGAAGTATCTAAGTCTACCACAGTGGACGATTTGAGGCACATAAACAGAAACGCTAAAAAGAAAGAAGAAGTGAAACAACGAAAAAGCGATAAGGGCGAACACACCTGCACAGTATACTTATCACTAACCGCACGGTTTTATCACGGTTTTTGAAGTGCGTAATGTCTATCGGCATAATTTTTCTCTAGCAAGTGTCGATAAACCGGTGGAAACAGAGTTTGTTTCTTGTCATTGAGTGATGACGCATACGTATTGATGTTTAACGACTCTAAAAACATCCTCTTGTGCCTATCGGACTCGCGTTCCAAAATGATCGTTTTTGTCCACCGCATGTCCTGATTCGGCCGCATGTTGCGAAAGAGCCGTTTTTTCCTCATGGTTTCTCACGTCCCTTTGGTGCTCTTTTAATCTTGTTCTTAGCGCACGGCCAGTTTCACCAATGTATACGCCGCTGCAACCACCGCAGGGAATACTGTAGACCACACCCCTCGTGTCGAGCTTGTCAGGGAGGATCGTTTGACCACCGTCCGTTTCCCATGCAATAAATAGATGTAACTCCTTGAGGATTAAGATGGAAACCGGACTTTGTGCAGCGATATTGACACATCGAACCGATCCAATTATCGTTGGTACAAAAATTCACCCCGTTCTCAAACTCCTTTGGCTGTCGAGGGCAAGACATGGCGCTTAATTTTCCTGTCAACGACACTCCCATAAGTACATGCACAAAATGCTTATCACATTGTTACAGTACACATTATGATAAAAAAATTGTGTCAAATACATTTACAGGGTAAAACGCAAGATAAATTTACAAAAAAGGAACATTTTGCTTCCTTCACAAGATGTAAAAAAATGTGGCTATTTTATATATATTTTATATATATGATAGACAAATTGAAGTTTATAAGCCGTAATTGAGATTTAAGGACTAGCCTTTGATTTAAAAGCCATATTACTTGATACAGAATCGATAATACCAACATACTTATGACGCTCATCTTTTTTTTAGTTATTTGTTTTGCTTTATCTTGTTTTTAAATATTGGAAACAAGTAAAACTAAAAATTTACCTGTGCAAACTTGTTCCAGGTTGCACGCATCTTTCTCACAGCAGCATTGACAAAGTGACGAAGGTAAATTATTGTTGCATTGATGTCTCCAATCGTATTTGTTCTAATTCTGCAACAATAGAAACTCATCAGTGGCGAATAACATTTTGATGCAATGATTAGCGATGATATGGGCATTCACCAATGCTCAATAAGCAGTGCATATAGTTTTAAATCTTTTTCAAATCGGAATCAACTTTGTTATGATTGTTTTTGAAAGATCACATTACGTACTGTGGCAATTTATTTTGACTACTATTATATTTCTTTATATACAGATATACGTTAAAATAAACAAAAAAAACGTGCCCAACCAGAAGCCCACTGGTCAGAAAAACTGGCTTTTACCAAAATATTCAACTATATTTTGATGTCAAAATAAAATGAAAATGCTTAATTGATGGTTTATTTCTTTTTTAATGAGAAAGACTTTACCAAGATTAAATTTTTAAAAAGCAACCAAAAAAAACAAAATTGTGTTAATGTTATAATTTTACTTGGCAACCTGTTTCATGTCATTGAAGCAGTATTGTTTTTGTTTGCACCGTCGAAAAATTCTCGACACAGAATAATGCCGACGGACAGTTGTAGCGCAGACATCCTTAAAGCAAAAAGTTGTTGTTAACATTTGTGAGCAATGACTGACACATTATATACAGATAACATCGTCATGTTTATTTATGTTTCAACCCTGGCATGTGTTACAATCAGTAAAGTAAGTCGCGGGACTGGCCGAGCTATACGAAATTTCTTCATTGGTTTTCAACTTGTAGTGCACGCGCCAAAGAACTGAACTCACAAAATGATGTAAAGCATTTCTACATCACATCTCAACTAAACCAGGTTTACATAAAACAACACAGAGACATACCTGGTTGGAAGTGCATGTCACAAGTTTCCCATACTTAGCACAATCTTCTTGACTGTTTGCAGAACACTGCCAACAACTCAGTCCTACCAAGTGCTCACTCGTTAGAAACATTATTTTCTGTTTGCTATTCTATATTTTTTTGTATTTCAACACCAATCTAACTTACCATAAATGTGGAAAGGCGGAAATGCTAAATTGATGGTTTGTCTCTGTCGTGTTTTCAAAAGTTCATGTATCACGTTAGCGATCATACATGCTGTAATCACAAGAACACCCTGTCCCAGTAACTGTTTTACAATTACACAATTAAATGAGACAGAATAGGTCGAAACAGCGGCCATCTGTCTGCAGCTCAGTAATTATTCCAACAACTACTTCCAGTTTACGTACCTTGACAGATGGTGGTCAAATGGACAAGAAGCAAAATCCCAGATACGGGATATTGTTGGTACAACACATACTGTGTAATTAGACTTATAACAGATATATGTTGGTACACTATATTGCTTATGGGTTACCGGTACTTTATATTCAACATGATTTGCAAATTTCATTTTGCCTGTAACTGTGTCTTGCGTGTAAGACTGTCGTGGGCACCATAAGAGTTGCCAAGTCTGCAACTCATGTGAAAGTTTTCCTCGCCTACGGAGATTCGCCGTCTGTCGTTGAGAGATAATCGATTGGAAAAAGCTCTATCGCTGGGTGGCCAGCGGGCCTAACACTATTCGAAAATTAAAGGTTTCTGGGCAACAAACAAAAGACAAGGAATACTTCTTCACACATCAAGATACACAAACATATCAAACCCTGACACGTTTACTAATATTTTGAAATTGATTTCATTCATTAAAGTTAACTTTGCTGTTAAATTAGACAAAATTCACAACAAATGTAAATATGCAAGAATGTCGAAAAATATCGTGTAACTAATCATATTTATTGAAAGTAAAAGCAAACGTTGAAATGCAGCAAGATTCAAAATACATTGTTCCACAAACTGTTTTATCAAGTAAACCTCGACAACAGGCAACACACCAACACACAGTCAAGCAACTCATTCAGCCCACAACAAATGCCATCAAAATCATCACGTGGAATAATCTCGATGAGGTGTTCTTACGTAGTTAAGTGACATATTTATATTTTGCCCAAAATTGGTTACAAACACAAACACAAATATATAGTAGCATTGCTCTCAGATCCTGTTCTATGATTTACATTGGTGTTAAAATACTGCGTATTTGTAAAATATCACTGAGACTTTAGAACTTGCAGACATAGCTTGGAACGCAAACTTGTATCATGGGTTACACATTCTTGCATGATTCTGCGTGAAATCCTGGTACTGTTACGCTTCTTAAATAAGCGCTTCCCAAGGTCCTCAGGACGCTGCATTAACGGCTAACCACCAGCCTGTTCCAGCACAACGGTTAAACAATGCAATTCAATCTTGTTCATAAAACTATAAAAATTGCACAGCCGAATCACAATCTGCCCAAACAGTCTGCCCTCCGATTTTTCTTAGCGTCTCGTGTTCGTCCGGTTTTATCTTTTCTCTCGCCAGTCATTGGCCCAACAGTGTCACGTGAGAGGAAGGGAGCTATAGCGCTACGATATCAAATCAACGTGCGGTGACTGGTGCGTTCGAGACACTTAAATAATAAATACAAAAATATAAATCAATACAAAACATTTAAAAGAACAGGTGGAAGGTGAAAAAGAACATGGCGTAAAAGAATACGTGATTTAACGAAAGCGTGAAACTTGGAAATGAAACGCAAACAAGTGGGCAAATTCTTTTGCGCTACACACTCCCCCATCTATGTCGAGGCACTCCCGTGCAGACTTATTGGGAATAGCGCTGAGTGGGACGGCGATTTACGCGAAGGCGACTGGCAATTCCGTTGTCATCGCGAGAGTTCGGTGCCTGCGCATTTTCTTCGTTTTCGGTGATATTGGTCCAGGTCACCACTTGTGTCGTGGGGTCTCCCGTAGGTGGCAATGTGCGGACTTCCTCTTCCACGGTTGGTCGCCCCTCCGTCTTGTCCGCCCCTTCACCTTGAATTTGTTTGAGGCGATTATAATGGACGACTTTTCGGTGTCCTTCTTCGTCCTCGATCTCATACGTCACGGCTGACTTGATGTCCACCACTTTGTACGGGCCTTTGGACGGAAGGTGGAATTTCCTCGCCATCCCTGGCTTCACCGCGGGGTCTGTTAAGAGAACAAAATCACCCACATTCAGCGGTTTGCCCCTCTTATGTCGGTCGTACTGCGACGCCATGCGCCGTCTTTGTTTCCGCAACGTTTCACGGGCCACCTCTTCAGCTAACTGGAGCCTAGCGCGTAGCCCTTCCAGTGGTTCCGGGAATGGATCGCGCTGGGCGGGAGCACCGAATAAATCTGCTGGGAGTCGTAGAGCGTGGCCATTTAACAAATAATGTGGTGACACACCTGTACTTTCATGGACACTCGCATTATAGGCGGCGACCACCGCCGACAGCGCCTCATCCCAGCACCGTTCATCGCGCTGTACGTATAATTCCGTATCATGGAGAGTATTGTTCGGTTGTTGCGTTCGCACGCACCGTTTCCTTGAGGATGATACGCGGTCGTCCGGGTCTTTCGGCAGCCCATCAACCGTGCTAGCTCTTTAAATAAAGTAGATTCAAAGTTTGCACCTTGATCGGAATGGATTACGTCCGGGACGCCGTGTACCGTAAACCAACGATGAAACATTGTCCCGGCTACGTCTTCTGCCCTTTGCGTCCTGAGTGGCCATGCGCGCACGTATTTAGTGAATATGTCGCATGCAACCAATACGTATTGATTACCACTGGAGGTCGCCGGAAGTGGCCCCATTATGTCCACCTCGACCCGCTCCATTGGTTGCATCTCCCCGGAAGGAACCAACGGAGCGCGGGGCCTTGCTGTAAACTTCTTACTTCTTTGGCAGTGGCGACAGGAACGGACATATGCCTCAACGTCGGTCCTCCAACCGGGCCAGAAGTGTCTTTCTTCGATCTTCGAACAGGTTTTTGCCATCCCGAGATGGCCACCGCCAAGTGGTGCGTCGTGCAAATCGGACATAGTCGTTTCTCTGGTGGTCTGTGGAGTGATAAGGCGGTACACACATGCGCCCGGTTGATGTAAGGAGTCACTCGTTTGATACAACAAGTTGTTTTGAACGATTAACCGCCCGAATTGCCCCCAAAGGTGTTTGGTCATCGTCGAGGCTGACCTAACAGTTCGGTAAGGTGGTCTCTTGCCAAGGTTTAACCACCTAAAAGCCGGGGAAATTTCGGGTCGTCGTGTTGGGCTTTACTTATTTCCTCGTATGGCAGTCCAATGGAGCGACGCAAGTCTAAGGAATAAACTCCTTCTGTACCGTTGCGACGACTGTTTGTGCCGTAGGAAGTGTTGACCGGAAATGGCATCGCTTCTTCCTCTTCATTGGTCAAGCGGCTTAGTGCATCGGCGTTGCCGTGTTTTTTTCCCGGGCGATGAATCAGTGTGAAGTCGTACTCTGCGAGGCGTTTAAACCAACGCGCACACTGGCCATACATCTCCCGCGACTTCCACAACCACCGGAGTGACGAACGATCAGTCCGCAGTAGAAAGTGCCTGCCAAGCAAATAACACCTATACACTTTAACGGCGTATACTACAGCTAACAATTCTTTTCGCGTAGTCGAATAATTGCGCTCAGCTTTCGATAGCGATTTGCTGCCATAGGCGATCACATGTTCTTTGCCATCTACTACCTGGGACAACACACATCCCACCGCGTTATTGGAAGCGTCGGTATCTAATACAAAAGTCGCTGAAAAGTCCGGGTGCTGTAGAATAGGTGCTTGTGTAAGGCGTCGCCTTAGTTCGTCGAATGCATCTTGTTGCTCTTCCCCCCATTTGAATGTTCGACCCTTTTCTGTAAGCTTGTGTAACGGACCAGCCACCCGAGCATAATCTTTGATAAATCTGCGATAATAAGAAGTAAGGCCAACGAATTGTCGAATGTGTCTAACACTCCTCGGGGTAGGCCAGGAACTTACAGCATCTATTTTGCCGAGATCGCAAGACACTCCTTTATCGGAAATCACATGCCCCAAAAAACTTACTTGCGATTGAAACAAATTGCATTTGGTCGGTTTCAACGTGAGACCCGCCTCTACTAACCGATCGAGTACTCCACTTAAACGATCCATGTGCTCTTCAAAGGTAGTGGCATACACTATAATATCGTCGAGGTATGCCAAAGCGCCGCGCCATTCCATCCCGTTTAGAACTAGCCGCATTAATCTCTGAAAACTAGCCGCGGCATTGCATAGTCCGATGGGCATAACATTAAACTCGTAAAGTCCCACGTGCGAAGAAAAAGCGGTTTTCTCTCGGCAGTCATTCCGCATTGGAATCTGCCAATAGCCTGACTTAAGATCAAGAGTTGAGAAAAACTTCGCATGAGCCATTTCGTCTAAACTATCGTCCACCCTTGGTATCGGGTAGCTACACTTTTACGTAAGAATGTTTATTTGCCGGTAATCCACACAAAACCTCGTCTCACCAGACTTTTTCCGAACCAGAACGACGGGACTTGACCACGGCGATTGCGAAGGGCGCACCAAACCCTGTTGCTCCATCTCCCCGACATGTCAATGATATTTATAGACATGCAATAGGGTCGATCTACCTACTTGGCATGGCTGTACACTATCACTTATACCCTTATAAATTTTTGAACGCGTTGACGAATTTATACTTCTGCTCAGGATTTTGCTTACATACTGTGATCAGATTTTGGATTCGGTTTAGCACTGAAGTCGGCCGCAAATACGCAGCTATCGACTAAAGTGCAAACATATAGATCGTGTAGGGAAGAAGCGTGGCGAAAGTTTGATTAATTTTTAATATGGCCAAACAAGATAATGTAAAAGAATGCAATGTTTTCGCGTTTAGTGTTTAAGTTATCATAATTGATAGCTTTCAACAGCATTTACACCAACTACACATAGGAAAAACATGATATTTTTTGTGATGTTTTTTATACCCTTTCTACCTGCTGTTTTTGGACAAACTTGGCAAAAGTTATATGACTACAGGGAATACTACATCGGAACCCAAGTTAATTCATACACAGAAGCTGAAGCAGCATGCAGGGCTCTGAATGCACATCTCGCCCATGTTAAAACAACAAACATATTTGAAATCCTGAAGGCGAAAATCGGAAATGTAATAGGTAATGCAAATTTTTATGCGAAAGATTTGACAAAAACAACAACATTAAAATAATGCACATGGACCGTTCTATTGCTTAATACTGCTCTTCTGGCAAACTTTATTGTATTTACGTTTCTCGACGTTTCGGCTATTATGCAACAGCCTTCATCAGGAGGAAGTATCTAAGTCTACCACAGTGGACGATTTGAGGCACATAAACAGAAACGCTAAAAAGATACTTCCTCCTGATGAAGGCTGTTGCATAATAGCCGAAACGTCGAGAAACGTAAATACAATAAAGTTTGCCAGAAGAGCAGTATTAAGCAATAAATATGCCTGGCAGCATCAGTAACAATTTATTTAAAAAAACCGTTCTAGAATTTCATTACCACATCCACATATTACCTTTTAATCCACACTTTTACAAGCATATTTTATCTGACAAGTCATGTTTGACACTTGTTGGATAGTCATTGTCTTGTCTTTTTCCCCGTTATGGGATCTTTTATCTTTCTGGTTTGCGAATGTTAAATTCACCTATTTACTGCGTTTTGTAAATCATTACAAGAAGAAGTGTTTTAAAAGTATGTAATCGAACAACTGTATATACAAGTATTATGAATTTATATTGTGAATTATTTTAGCTATCCCATACTCGTTCTACATTGGGGCAAGGGGGGTTCCGGGAAAATACAACTTTAAGTGGACGGATGGATTAAGTGTTAATAGTGGCCAGTGGGCTTTAGGAGAGCCAAACAATATACATGGATATGAGGACTGTGTAATAATGGGATAGATATACGAACTTGATCCACTATACTTGTTGCATATACAAATTGTGGATTAGATGGATCACCCTGAGGTTAGTTTCAAGCACTTTATCAACATGTGTGCTTTTTTAAGCATGTGCTTTTATTCACTTCATTAACAATTGCATGTACAATAAACCAAACATCAAGCACTTTAAAATAAAACAATAAATGTTGTGCAGATGTTATTTTTGTTGTTGAATGTTTTGTAGATTGTCTTACTTGCTGGTTTGAGCCTGATACCAGAAGAATATGTTGACACATGAAAAGTAATGTTCTGTAAGTATTGTCATTTCTTATCAAAGTAACAAATGTAGCATTTTTGTGTTCTGTATGTCGCCTTTGTTGCCCTTCGGCAAATAAAATTTTTTAACAACAATTCCTTTTAGGTTAATTAATGTTGGGGTGGACATCATGAAGATACAAAGGAAAAAGTAACATCAGCAAGCATTCTACTGCCATTTTTGTTCTGACGAAGGTAAATATTTTTTTTATTCACAAAACAAAAAGTTAGTTTTGTAAGTAGTATGTATGAAGCCGCTTACAAAAACAAGTTACTGAAAATGCTCATTTTGTGGTAGCAAATTACTGTATGGCATTCTTGTTTTTCATTAATTCGCATATTAGAAGGCTGAAAACATGTTGGTGATAATTCATATTCATACATTGACTTTGCAAGGCAAAGTTGTATTGTTGTCTCAATTTTGTCATGGTTTTAAAAATAACTAATTGTGTTAGTGTCAATGCTATATTCATATATTTTTTCTTATGCATATTTCTTTTCTTTTCAGAATGAACAGCCCAAGATGCCAGCCCATGCTTGTATTGTAATCAATACAAATAATGCTGGGTTCATTGGACCGATGTCCATTGCTGTGGATATCTCTATATAAAGTAAAGCTACCAAACTTATTTGCTTGGTTGGCTGTTCATTATAGTTTGATTTTGTTGAATCATGGTACTTTGCAGCCAAAAAATGTTTTCAAAGTTAACATAGTTGAAGTTAATGCCTGGGACAAAATTGTAAGAAAACTGTTGACTTTCACATTTTGCATGTTCAACACAAAAAGGTGTATGATATGTATTTCAACTACTTGTGCTGCTTGATGGTTTCAAATTTGGTTATAATTAGTGCCATATACACATTTTCACAGTTCTATTTGTTTTTCTGCATTTCGTTCCAGTCCGTTTCAATTGTCTTTAGTATTGTAATACAATTTGTTGCATAAAACAACACGCATTTCTCGTGTAATGGGCTTGTAGCCGTACACGACACATTACACGCGTGTTGTTTAGGCAGGATCGCAGATTTTCACGGCAAAACAACCCGTTGGTGTGTCACAGCATTCACAGGGAGAAACAACACGGCTGTTATGCAACACGTGTACAGTGTTGTATACGGCTACAGAATTGCCGTGTTGAAACAACACGTTTCACTTTTCATGTCCACAATGTCTCGATCAATGTTTGGCCAGTACACCACTGTCCTGGCCAGTTGCTTCATGCGCTGCATGCCGAAATGGCCCAAATGCAGTGGCTGTAAAACTTTGTCACGTAGTTTTGCTGGAATGACGATTCTAGAGCCATACATAAGAACTCCATACGACGTAGTGAGAAAACAATTCTGTGGGCAAAAATTTTGCATAAAATTGTACAGATCCAAGGAAAGACCGCAGCGTCGGTACATCGTGCGGAGCAGCCGGAACTATTGGCGTACCCCAGTCGTTGAACTTCACTGGAGTCCAAATTCCTTTGCTTATCCCGGAATCCAAAACCTGGGGTAAACTCTGCATAGCAAACGGAACTGAACGCGGTTTGCAGAAAAATGGTTTTGCGTCGTCCTTAAATTGTACCTCCATTTCATAATCTTGAAAACAGCCTAAATTGGGCTTAAACAGTTCTGCGAATTCACTGCAAAACTTGACACACTCTTCATATAGTGATATATCTTGCGGTTCTTGAGCGGTTACGGCTTGTAGTACCTCTGCAGCTGGTAAGTTTATCCTGCCGTACAGAACTTTGTCCAACGAAATACACATTTTCCGTATTCCGTTCCGCCCAACCAAATTCAAACGTGGAATGTCGCAGACGTTGAAATGAAGGTAAGCTACCTTTTCAGAATCTACATAACCGGTAGCAAACGTAAATGTGCCCATCACCGCCAAGTTGTGCCTGTTTGCAGACTGATACTGCGACGTTGCTTTGTGCAGCTTTGGAGAACCAATCTTCTTCCGTGTTTCTTTTGACAGAAAATTTCCGCCGGTAGCAGTATCAAGTTCGATGTTCAGCGATCGATCGTTGATACAAATTAGAACTTCAAACTTGGGCGTGGCTACTTCAAAACTAGAAAAGCAATTCAGTTTCTCAATTCTTTTAACGCCATGGGGTGTGCGCTGTCGAATCTTTTTGCGGCAAACGGATTTCAAGTGTCCAGTTAGGTGACAAACATGACAGGTTGCATTCTTGAAACGACATTCAGAAGCCTGATGCGAAGTCTTGCCGCATCGATAACATTTCCTCCCTTCAGGTAATTGCACCGTCCTCGAATCAACTTTACGTTTTTCCCACGGTTAAACTGTAGCACGTACCCTGTACACCAAAGATGGCTGCGTCCCGTAAACAGTTTCTTTAGCCACTTTGGCAGCATCTTCGGTTTCGACCGCAATGTCAATTGCACGAGCAAAACTCAATTCGTCATCCTTTGTCCTAAACAGAGCTTTCAAAACCGCTTCGTTTTCAATTGAACAGATGAAACGAGTGCAATGGATCTGTGATGGATGCAAAGTTGCAAGTTGCTGCGCTTTGTCGAATGCGAACAGCGAGTTTTTGAATGGTTTCACTCGGCTTGCGCTTCATGTCGGTCCAAAACTTGAACCTTTCACGGACTATAAAACGTTTGGGGTCGAACTGAAACTTCATATCTTGGACGATTTCTTCTAACGTGAGCTCATTGATGTCTCTTGGTGGCGATTCCTGTGCAGCCAAATTGAAAAGCAACTTGTACACAGTTGAAGATTGATTCGTCAAAAATACCTTTGCCAGTTGATCGTCGGGTACCAAATGAGCTTTGGCAAACGTGCAAAACCGGAACCAGTAGTCAACCCACAGCTCTGAGGTCGAATCAAAAGGCAAAAAATGTGGCGTATTTAGGTGAGTTACCGTTGATGCCATTCCTTCCGTCGATCCTTTACTCGAGCGAGGCTTCCCCAGAATTGCGATCATCGCTCCATTTGTTCTTCGTGTTGACGTTCTTGGGCTTCGTGTTGTTCTTGGTGTCGACATTCTTGTGCTTCAAGTTGACGTTCTTGAGCTTTAGGTTGACGTTGCATTATCTACACAAGCTTCTCCATGACCAGAATTCCGTCCTCGTCGCCAAATAACTGTTGTATTGTTCAGTCACAACAATTCAAGTGTATTGGTACAAAACGGTACGCAGGTGTTATAGGCAAAGCCAGAAACGCCAGGAACGCAATTATTAGCCACTGAGGTGCGCAGTAGATCCACAGGCGTAAGTCGCATTGCCAGACACGCTGATTTCACGAATCTAAAGCGCCGTTTTGTTAGGTCAGCTTTAGGACACATGATGATATAATTACACAACAGAGTGGGTAGTATAACGATTAATTTTTCTGCAAAATCTAGTTCCAATTTTTGTTGCTTTTTTTGTCAAAATATTGACTAAGCAGGCCCCCTAATTTTGATCAAAATTTGTAGATCTGTGATGAATTTTTCATAAAATCACGGATGATCGGCCACTTAAACGATTCACTTTTCTACAAATACAGTCCGAATTTTGTGATTCATTTTCACCATAATTTTCAGAAGCACCCACCAGAAAGTACAGTAATATATTATAATATACGATCAGTAATATAGTGGCACAACTTCGAAAAATTTTGTTTTTAAAGGTAAGTTGTTCGTTCCAATGAGGTGGGATATTTTTGATTCGCTGATTTATTATTTATTGCCACATGACCAACACATACAGACTTTGGATGACATTTAATTACAGCAATTAATTTGAAATCGAACTGTTTACAGAGATCTAGCGGGCGCCTGGATGTCCATTGGTGATGACAACATAGTGAACTCAACAAGACTTTGTGAGCGTCACTCTGTGTTGTATAATAAGCTGCCAAGCTGGGGAAACACAACTGGTCCTTGTCCACCTTTTACTGCAATGTACAACCCTTGTTACGTTAAAGGACATGTGTTTTGTTGCAAATCTGATCCTTAAAATAAAGTAAATCAGAATCGTTTTGCCTTTTCAAATGAGCATTTTTGTCCATATCGACAATGAATTGTTGTTTTCATAATCTAATACAATTTTATGCTTACGTTTTCGCGTTGAGATTAAAGCCAACATTCGCAAAAAAACTTTGCTGACCTATCTCAACAATAAAAAAAAAGTTTTTGATGTTGCATTTACGGTGAGGAAAGTGTCTAAATTAACTTTAAGAATACATAAATGTAAAAAAGCACAACTGCATCGTCATGAAATCAATGCAGTATTTTCTAAATAGATTTGTGAAATCGATTTTCTTCCCTAATTGTATGAAACGTGATGGTTAAAGATTAGAAAAACAAATTTCAGGCAAGCCTTTTTGAGGCATTCTTTGTAAAATCTTACTTGTCACGAACAAAACGTCCGGACCAAATCATAACAACCATGAAAACATGAGCCACTGGAAATCAGTTAAATAAAAGATTTTGATATTGAGAAACCAGTATTCTGTGATACTTTTTTATGGCATACATTTTATTATGCCAAAGCATTTGAGACAGACGTGTGGTACCTACATCCGGATAAATACACATAACCAACGTCGTTAATACATTGTAACATCTTAAATCTGTCACCACTACTTCACGCATGTAAAAATGGTACCCTTTTACGTACATTTGCTTTCACAAATGTCAAACTTTATAAAGTGTTCATAGGAATCAGCCTTGGTCATCACATATATTATACTTAATTGGTATGTACTGTTTCTTGTCGCCTTGTTTCGATGCACCAATTTTAAATGGCTATTAAGCGGATTCATTTTAACATTATCGCAAATATGTTTGAGAATTGTCCTGATAATTTCAGTAACTGATAAATTTTGATAACTCTGAACATGGAGGCTACAATAGATAAAATACCATGACTGCCTGAAGAGATGATAAATACCTGAAAATGATGGAACCTGACGTTTCCGTGTTAATTACAAAATAATTTAATGAAGCAGCTCGATTGTCCTTGTCCCAACATAGAAGACATTACATAAACTTTGTTCATACTTTGGACAGCGCGAAATACATAAGTTGTCTGCGGTTATTGGGAAGTCAACATTAACCGCACGTCAAATAAAATACAAACACCTACATACAAACAATGTGGGTTTGTACAAGCGCAAGATGTTGCACGGTTGACCGCATTTTGCTGACGCGTTGGAAATAGCCTGATTCACCTACTTGTAAGCCTTTAACAATTACTCTCATCCATTTACGTCTTAGTCACTGCTTAGGTTTATCTGTTTTTTGTATTGTTGACATCAAGGGCATTGTGACAGTAGTGAAACACCGAAATTTAAAACAAAGTCCTGTAGCGTTTGCAGGTGAATATGTCGTAACTGAGAAATCATGTGGTTTACATTAGAAAAGACTCTCATGCAGGTAAAGGTGCCGATATGATTTTGTGGCTTTCAAAAGCGCACAAGTGAAGAATTGTAGACTTCAATCAGCTTAACATTAGAGACAATTATGTGTTGCAGTTGCTGTATACTTTCAAACGCTGACTTTTTGCAAAAACACTAACCTAGATTTTAATCAATCAATATTTCGGGATGAGACTTAAACCACCTCCGTAACGATACAGTCCGTCGGGGTTACTCCAGGTCACTCATGTCGTACTTGTATCAGCTAATTCTTTTTGAAATTGGTTTGTTTACGTGGAATACGTTGTTTTCGTTAGGTATATTATTAGTTATCTGGCTTACTCGTGCATGCCTCGTGGTACGACACAAGTGACCTGGAGTAACCCCGGCGGCCCGTTCTGTTACAGAGGCGATTTGAGTCTCGCCACCAGGGTCATTGCGCAGCATTTCAAATATGTATCACACGAAACGCAGAAAAACGTACGAAAAAAGAACACGCCAGAACCACGTCAGAATGCAAAGAATTAGAAGTTTTGCTTGGACTGCTACAACATAATGGTGATTGGTTAAACATGATTAGTTAATATTTTGTATTAGGTGGCTTCAAACTAGAATGGAGGCTTTTAAAAATTATCAAGAAGAATTTTCTCCGTCTTTCAACTTTCCATATCAACAATCAGTTGAAGTTGTAACAAACTCCACAACATGTTTAAAAGTGGCGCAAGATGTGGCTGAAAATAATCGAAACAAAGAGGTAATATTCGATGATCACACAATAACATCCAATTAAAAACGCTAAATTTTGGCCGAAGGAATTGTTTCACGAGAGGCAATTAGTGAAAGAAGGATCACTTATTGTAGCGAACACAGTGTATATTAATACGAAAAATGTAATACTTGTAACCGGTTTCCCACGTACAAAAGGACAATCCAAACGTCTTGCAACAATAATTACAGACCTTTAAACAACGACCGCCCCGACTATAATTCAATAACCTCTACTCTAAACTGTAATAACTTGCTGGTTCGCCCTGACACGCCTTTGACCAGTGCCACTATATAATGAATTGCATTTACCTGTGTTGTTGGTGGGGGACGTGAAGATGAATCCACCCATTCGGTAGTGAGTCCACACGATTTCCATTTTTCTTGTGGTTTCATTTGGACTGCTGCCGTACGTTTTAGCCATCTCAATAAAAGATTGTTTACCTGATTGGTGTTGGATAGACGGAGTTTATAGAAGAACATGCAATAAACACAACAATATCCTACTGACAGTGTCACAGTATAAATTTAACTTTTATATATGTATATTTTCGTTTAGGATTGGGACGAATCATTCTTTGTATGCGACATTGGAACAATCCTTGATCAGTACAAGAGATTCAAAGAAGAATTACCTCGTGTTAACGTTTGTTACGCAATCAAAGCAAACTCGCTTCAACCCGTTGTTTCTACAATGGCCGCAATTGGTTGTGGATTTGACTGCGCAAGTAAGGTAAGATCATGCTTGTGTTTTAAAATATATTATTGTGACTTGTACCTTGTTACGTTTGCGTGTCACTGCAGAACCAGTTTCTAGCGTTGGGCAACCTGGCTTGAAGGCTCATATTATAATAAGTAAGGTGACTTTTCTTTTTAAAATAATGTGCCTACGTTGTGTTACAATATCGATATCGATGGCAAGATGTTTTATTGGCGTTTGGAATGGCAATAGTCTTGGTCACGACAGACTGACCTGTTGTAATGACGCAAAAAAATAACATGACAAAAGACTGCACAGTTACTCTCAACAGCCTTCAGTAGAAATCCTTTTGATACGGGGCGGATAAGAACAATGTGTACACCAATTCAACAAAGCCGAAACACTTCTACACTACTATTTCCTATGTAAAAACACACATAAAATTTTGTTTTTAGAATGAGATTTCTATGGCTTTAAGGAGCGGTGTTGATCCGGATAAAATCATCTTCGCTCATACTTGTAAGTTCTCCTCACATATCTTGTTCGCCAAAGAGAAAGGAGTTAAAACAATGGTGTTTGACAACGAAGAGGAGCTTTACAAAACAAAAGAATTGTATCCAGAAGTGAGGTAACTCTTTTACATAAAAGCAAGGAATCGAACCAGGCCCATGGAAGGTAAAAGGGCACCGTACATAGAGGGGGCACCAGATAGCTTTGTACAACAATGCCTTGTTAGAGAACTAAGTTATGGTGGATTCAGAATTACATTTAGTGAAACGAAACAAGTTCATAAATATTTCTTTCACAGACTCGTTCTGCGAATTCAAACTAGCAACAACGTCACAGCTAGAACCACATTCGGTGACAAATTTGGAGCATCGTTCAAGTACTCCAAATTTTTGATTCAAATTGCTTGGAAACTTAAGCTGGATGTAGTTGGAATTAGGTAAATTAAACCTACTGGGAACTTTATGGAAAATAGATGCAAGGATTTGTTTGGTGTACTTCCAGCTTTCACGTTGGTTCCGGATGCCCGGAGGCAGATTCGTTTAAATCGGCTATCCAGACATCCAAAATGATTTTTGACTTTGCAAATGACGTAGGTTTCACTTTCAATTTACTGGACATAGGTGGGGGGTTCCCCGGTACGAAGGAAGAAGATGCTGTCGTCCCTTTCAAACAGGTGTGAGACGAAAAACATTAAAAGATTTAGAATTTCCGAAACATATGTTCTATTTCAGATGGCCCGCATCATCAGAGAGAGTTTGGATGAATATTTTCCACTTGAAAGTGACGTCACTATTATCTCTGAACCAGGAAGGTACTTTCCTGGTCCCGCGATATCGCTGGTTACGAATGTAATTGGAAAAAAAGTAACCGAAGGTATTAAAAACCTGGAAAAAATCGCAGCAAAATGTTGCGACTGTGAACAAAAGAACAGTTACCGGAAATTGAATCTCACTTTTTGATACGAATTGTTACAGATAATATTTCATATTACGTCGGTGATGGCATTTACAACAGTTTTTGCAATGTATTGCTGGAGAACGCTAAGTTTTCGCCAATACCTTTGCTGGTAAGTGGTTTACTAGTATGTTCATACCAACAAACACAACATGAACATATTATTTCGGCCTGACACCAGCATTGGTTGGAAAATTTGTCTCAAATGGACATCCATGCTATTGTTGGGGCAATTATTTGTTAATGAACCGAAAATTTTTTGGATATGTCCCTATACTTTCGAAATACTTGCTTTCATAACAACTTAATTAAACAGATGGAATGATAACGTCAATAAAAGGGGCATTTATTTTAAAGAGTGTCGAAGGAATTCTCCACAAAAGTACATTTTATGGAATATCGTGTGATGGCTCTGACGTCATAATTGATTCGGTGCTAATGCCGGAAGTCAACCGAAGTTCTTGGATTTTCTGGAAAGGTTTGACTTTCGCATAAAGCAAAGAGTTGCTTTACGTCTTTAAGCCACTCAAACCTATTTAGTGTGGGTTAATAACTACATCAAATCAATTCAAATACTGTGATAAACGTTTTCCGACATTAGAAAAGATCAAATTTGTTGCTCTTAATTTGGTTCATGTATTTAAGAAATGGGAAGTTATTCTGCGCTGACACAGTTTGGATTCAACGGTTTCGTCACCAATAAAGCTTTCCATTTTATCACCGAATCCAAACTGTAAGTACTGACGAACGAATTTTTAAACCAAATTTATGTATGTTATTTGTTGCAGGAAGGAACTGAAGAGAATTGCCTTATTTCCATCGCTGCTTTCATCTATGGTCGAAAAAAATTAATCATAATGTTATTCCAGCTACTTGAAATCGACAATGCATTATTATAAATAAAATCAACATAGCACAGCATTGCGTTACAGTTTATGCAGTCTGTTAACCGCTCGGCAACACAAATATATTCACTGGCTTGTGTTCGTAATGTTGCTAACAATTCAAAAAGACTTCGCCATAGCATGACTAACAGGATCTTCATTTACACACGTGACATCAATGACCGTTTGGAGCTAGAGGACTACTTTAAATAATATCCGCGAGATGGAGATAAAGGACTACTTTGAAAAACTTCCGCGAGATGGAGCTAGAGGACTACTTTTAAAAACTTCCGCGTGATGGAGATAGAGGACTACTTTAAATAATATGTGTCCGTAGGTGCAAATAAAGGTTAAGACCCTCAGTAATAAGGCATTCTTTCCATTAGATCCAGATACCTTGGATGACATGGTTGTATGCTTATGTCTTTATATGTAGTGACAAAATCATAAATGCTTTTGCATTCATTTATTCGTTTATCTTTATGTCATCACTGCATATAATTTGCGCATAAACACTCCTACACAAGAGACGAAAATGATTCAGCTTAGAACCAAACATGGTTTTCGAGTAGGTGACCGGATAGGAAGATGAACTATAAGTCGAATCTAGGGCAACACAAGAAGTGATAAATAATACTTGCTATATTTGAAAAAAGGTTTTATGACGTTTTTAATGATATATATATGACTTGTGGTGGCCGCGGCTTTGTAAAATTAGTTACGCCCGATGTACGATAATATTCGCCCTCAAAATCATCGATACTTGTACGTGCCAATCTTTGCAATGAAAATTTGGAAATCCGTAAAAAAATGACGAAGTTACATGCGTTGAAAGTTTTTTCGACTGGAAAAAAAGTTTTGTCGCCAGCGTATTTTGGTGACGGTTCGGTAATTTCGAAACCAGGCGCTTGTCACATGTAAACAAAGCCTCTTCAAGCAATTATCTCTTCTTTATCCTTTATGAAGTTAAACGAGAACCTAAAAACATCAGAAATATGTTTGATGTGGTTCCTTCGAATTTAATCCCCAGTTATTATGATTGTGCCAAGTGCACTTTAATCGTAAACAACTCCCTATGAGGTGAGATTAAACATAGAAGGCCTGAAAGATTGGGTTGCAACCCAACAGTTTTGAAGATAGTTTTTCAAGTTGAAACGAAAAATATCAGCAACAGCCGAACAAAATGTGACATTTTAATTATGTTCAATTTCTTTTAGGTTTAAAGTATGTGAATAAACTTTGGATTGTAGGCAGCCTGAAAGCAATCGATTCAGAAAATGTTAGTGACAGAAATTTGCGCTTTACAACTAAAATAAACTGACCTAAATAAACATGTGGGATGGCTCTGTAAACTACTATAACCGCATCTTATAGGTCATAATAAAAAGTCGGTCTCGAGTCTCTTGTTTGTACTTGCTATCGTTACAAACAATTCTGATTCACCCATACAGGAGTGGAGAGTTATCAAATTTCAACGGAAGACAATGGTCATACAGGAACAAAATGTCTCGCAAACAATGTTTCATCACCAGACGTAGGTCAGTGGTTGGAATGATGTCGTCAGTGTTTTTCTTCTCAGAGAAAGGCGAGTTGGAAAATAGTCGTCGTATTATAATGTTAGAGACCTGAATTATCCGCTATTCAGCCGCTGCGTGTAACATGTTATTACCCATAATAGCGCATTGTGTGAATAATCTTAGTTACTCAAATTTTGATGTGGTTGCTTGGAACCTGTTGTACACATGCGGGCAAACCCGACACGCTTTTGTGCAGTTCATCGTTGCTAAACTTAGCCTGCGCGCAATATTGCCTTCTCGTTTTAATTTTGGCCAAAAAAGCAATAATATGTGACGTTGGTTTGCACGAACCGGTCATGAGAAGTTGTAAGTTTGGAAAATTTAACTTTTAACAAACAGATGAAGAGTTTTTGCTTTGATAGTCAGGGAGTTTACAAATCCTAGTTTTTCAAGAAACAAAGAACGTACAGCTGTATTGATGTGCTCTCTTTCAGAAGTGATAAAACTAATATTGGATGCTCTTCGTACACAATGAGTTGAGTTAGTCAAAACAATACAATGTTTTGGAAAGTTGCGCTGTGTCTTTTGTTTCTGATTTGCTCTGTTGCGTCACAAACTGATCTGACTTTGCAGTCTGGTGCCACAGGTACAGCTATTGTTGTCCGATGCGTCGATTTGATTCAAGATGCAGGTACGATTTATTCAACTATCATAAGTTTGACAAACTTGCTCCAAGTTCGTAGTGGTTTTCGATGACGTATCAATGTCGTCGTATTGCACCACGTTTGCTTTCCAACACAAACCGTTGTGCAAGTGAAGTGAGTCTGATGATCAACATTTCATTATATTTCTAGAAATTTTTCCACCAGACAATGGACTGTTGCGAAGAATCGCGTACGTGGAAACAACAGACGGTGTTCATTTGGGCAACAGCGGTGGGGGGTTATGGAAGGTGAATTTGTGCGAGTGCAGTATGATAGACCTACTTTCCTATAACGATAAACTCTGCTTGTAAGGTGGACGAGGTGAATTTTGCCAACATTCAAACCGAAACCTACAACGTGACGTCATTTTATGACGCAATCCATGCCAAATTTGCGATTAACTGGACAAACGTGGAATTTGCAAATTTGACCATTCCCATCTACTCTGCTCTGGCAGCTCGATTGCTTTTAGCTTACGGGGAATCACAAGGTGTCACTATTAGCAGTGACGTGTCCCAACAGGTAACGTTGATTATGGATTGAAAACCGGATGGTTTGGACCTGCCTTTTTTGTAAACGCAATATACTCCTCCTACCAACAAAGGTAAACGGGGTGTGGTACGCAATTGCATGTAGCCTGTTATTTGTCTGAAAAGATATATCACTTCGATATGTGGGCATTGTAAATTTTGTCCTGCACTAAACTGTATTCATAAATTTTGAATATGAGTTTGCCTGATATAAAAATTATTTGGTATAATTGTAGTATTCCGTCTGGTCTCAATATTACTACGACTCATCACCACCAATCACTTTGGGAAATTTTACAAACCTTGTCGATCAACTACCAACAAGTAAGCTTTAGTTGCAGGCTTGGCAATGTATTATGACAAATTTAATCCAGTACAGACTGTAACATCCTGCCAATGAGCAAATCACATCAATGATTGTCACAACCCAACAACCTCCTAAAGTTTACCATAAACTCAGTTAATTGCCAATTTGTTTGTTGTGGTGAAACAGTACTAAATTACGTTTGTTAGAAAGTGGCATAAATAGAGCTATGCCCAAAAAACGAAACATAGATAAACATAGAAAGTACTGTAAGCGCAGGAAAGCCGTTCCTAAAATACGGCACAGCACAACTTGCGAAAAGAGTAGAACTTCATGCGCCACAGCAAAAAAAATGGTTGCCATTATTATGTCACAACCAATTGTTCTCATATTCATCCCAAGAGTAGAAAATGGCGCAATTAGCAAAGAAGTAGCACTGAAAAATGTCAAGTTGTTTATTTCAGTAAGGTGTTGTACATGTTTTGTCATTAAATCATCTTTAACATTGCGACACAACTTTAATATGCAATAATGTAGATGTAGCCTTTGTCATTGATGCAAAAACTTGACGTGATGCAAATGTTGACAATGTGTTACTTGTTTGTAACCTGGGCGAAGGCCACAAAAACAACTGGTTGATTGCTTTCAGCTTGCACGCATAACGTACACGACATCATATTTGTGGTGGACAGCTCTTCTTCAATAAGCGATAGTGATTTTGCCTCAGTAAAATCATTCACGCTTGACGTGGTATCGCACTTCAGTGTTGGTGATAGTACGAATCGCATCGGTATCCTCCAATACTCAGGCATCCAAGAGGTATCCAAGAACAATATTTATTGACATTACATGTGGGTGTTCTAATTGTAGAGTTGTTTTTGCTGCTAAATGCACAGATTCACTTACGTTTGTTCTTTTGATTGTATAGGCAACTTCCCGCATTCCTTAAAAATCTTTCAATCGTCCATTTTTTTACATACCCACCGCACGTTAAAATTCGAATCATATTATTTAACCACATGCAGGTAGCTCTAGAGTTGAGTGCAGGAAACAATGGAACAGTTGTGACGGAAACAATCAACAACTTAACAAAACAGTCCTCTGATTCTGTGTTAACTGGAATCGCTATTTCTCATGCAACACTCATGTTTTCACCAACTCGGTCCCCAGACAAGGGTATTGGAAGGGTAAGTCCCCCCGCCACGTTGAACTCCACAGGAAAACATATCTTTTGGAAAACATTTTTTGTAAAAAACTGAAAAATCTAAGAATATGTGCGATGGAGGGTAAATGAATACGGTTCAATCAAGCTTTTTTTAATAAAAGCTGCCTTTCTGCTAATCATAGATTTCATTACTATCGAATGAATGCCTCACCGAATTGTAGGCGATAGGTCAGTGTAATACAATCTATGTTAATCTAAGGGCAGTGGGTAATCCGATAACATGCTTGGCACCAGCAACATTGCTACTTAATTCACGAATTTCTAACGTCACAATACATCTTACAGGTGATGGTGATAATTTCCCATGAAAGTAGTGGAGACGAGTTGACATTGCCCTTGACCTTTGCTCGCTTGGCGCAAGCTGACATTATTGCGATCGGTTATTCCAACAGCAGTAATCAGGTACCCTAAACAGACAGACAACATGTGATAAACACATAGGTTAAAACTGTTTACGCGTTAACCAAACGTAACTCCCAAAAAAATTATAGAAATGTTGCACAAAGGTAATTATTCTGTGAGCGGCAGACAGATTGACAATTTTTCGACCTATCTGTCTACAGCTCACAGATTCCACATAATATTTTGCTTATATAAAGGTAATTGTTTCAACATTCTTGCTATTACGAGGTAGATTTTCTATCATTTGCATAACATTCTTACTTTGTCTTATTTCACAAATAAGCCCAATAAACTACTTGTATTTAACTTGACGTCCAGTAGAAAAACTTTTATTGAGGAGCTCACAGTAGCTAAATGGTATCACAATCACTACAATATGGTAAGGCGTAAATTTACTTATAAAATACAACCCTTTCATTAAAATGCAGTGATTTGGGCCCAGCAACGATTTTTTTATGTTGTGTTCTGCCAGTTGATAAAGCACACACATATATCTGTATTAATTGTAATTTATATTTTTAGACCGAGTTGAACAGTTTAGCGACTGGCGAGGTTTCTACGCACGCTCTGTTGGTGGCAAACGCGTCTTCTTTG
Organism: Ascidia mentula; assembly: GCF_947561715.1. NCBI lineage: Eukaryota > Metazoa > Chordata > Ascidiacea > Phlebobranchia > Ascidiidae > Ascidia > Ascidia mentula. The sequence goes on along the minus strand of NC_138574.1, from coordinate 5,259,261 downwards.
ACGGGAATCACAACCAATGTCCAGGAATCAATTTGCTTTGGTACCGTAGTGTAGAAGATGTGTTAAACCAATTTTGTTATCCTCCGGGGCCGTAATACTGTTTCAGTGCAACCTGGTAGGCATATTAATTAGGCGTCCAAACTAACTGCAAAAGGGAGTCTGCAAAACCTCATTTACCGACTGTCCTAACAAATTTCAAACTCTGTATAAAATAAATTAAAATTGTACAAAAAAATGATGAATATTGTGATGAAATCCAGCCTTTAAAACACCCTGTGTTTAGTTGTTGACTGTAGTCTTGTGTTACTGACTATTCACCGTTAAGATAAATATCATTTTTTGGTGCAGAACAAGCGACAATTCCAACAAACACCAACGTTTTGGGTTCCCTTGGCAACGGCCAAACTCAGTCTTTCGAGACAATTCTCTCAGAATCAACAACTTTTACGTTCTACACAACATCCGGGACTGCCAATTGTTATTTTTCCACTTCGGTTGAAACCCCAAACGCTGCTTTTCACGATTTTGTGTAAGTTACTGTGTTTTTAAAGGGTATTCATCACAAGCTGTAGTTTTTCATTTTATTACATTTACACGTCTTGACATGCAACGCAATAGAATAGCAGGTGTACTAACGACCGACATTACACACAGTTTTTTTTCCACTCGCGACTTTTGCCAATATTCTGTGCAAACAGTAATTTTCATTTGGTAAACTTTACATTTCAGAGTGACAGCGAGTTCACCCAACGTTTTATCGACGTTCGTTTACAATATCACACAAAACCAAACTGTCTACTTCGCAGTGGAAGGAACTTCCCCCGAAACAGCCCAGTTTGTTGTGCAAGTTGGAAATCCTGGTATGATGTATACTTTAATTGCCTAAACTTAAAATCGCCTCAGTGTAAAAGGCCCTTACTTGAAGATGTGAGCTATCGTATATAGATCATCAGGTTCACTCGCATCCCAACCAAGGTTTTGAGGCCATGCTGGATCAAGGCCACTTTTTTCGGACAAGTCGGAGCGATCGCAAAACAAGGGCCTTCGCAGTGTGGACGGTCCTGCCTTGTCATGCCCTCTTAATTGTCTGATTATAATGGTAGATATCCCCAAAGTGAATGCAAAGATCTTTTGCAATAGTGTGAGCTTGCGCACCGGTGTATCTTGACCACACTACATCCTCTGTAACGCTGAACTTCCGTAGATCAGGCGTTAAAAGATAGGACCAGAAAGCCCAGGGTCGTTTTTGATATCTCGCTCCGGCATGTCGGGAAAATGTGATTGATCCAGCTTGGCTGCGATATCAGTGAACCTAATAAAAATTATTATTTATCAGAAAATTTTTCTTTTAACTTTTGCAGGATAAACTTGTTTATAATTTTGTAAGGAAATTGGTAACGTACGTATTATACAGAGGGGGTTCATATTTCGGTGCCCCTTGTACTTAAAGCCAAGTTTTTGTAACAAGATTTTTGTATTTCACATCATTCTAGTTGTGGCAACAAGCGCTCCAGCAACAACAACAACCACAACAGAAGCAACAACAAACGCCACCACAGTTACTACTCAGGCGGTTACCAGCACTACCACAGCCAAGACCCTTCCTGACGGAGCAATTATTGGCATCGTTTTTGCTTGCCTTATATTCATTTGTGGCATCATAATCGCGCTGGCCTATTATTGGTTTTCTCGCCGCGAGAACTTGGTGGACGTAGAAAAGGTCAGTTTATCATGTCCATGAGTTTTTTTAGTAAGTTGTTGGTTGAAATTGCAGAAAACAGAAAAAGCAGAGTTGAATGAAGTTCTTGTCAAAGGGTATGTGTTGGCTTGTCTCTTTATATGTGTATCCGCTACCATTCGTGTTTGACATTCAACTTATTTTTAGATATTTATCACACAGTATACAGTTTTAATGAAAATCACGGGCCAATAGTAACACATCACGTGACTAGTGGCGTAGTTTTATGAAACATTACAGTTAATGTTATATTTTGTATGACATAGTAAACTCTTAACGACCCTAAAATTGTCGTTTGACCTCTAGTTTGCGTGGAAGCGTTGATTTAAACATTTCCTTATCGAAGTCAAACCCGTACCAGCACAACACAAATTATTAAATACATATATTTATACTATGTAAATTAATACTTTTATCATGTGGCTCATAACATATTGTCGCGATTCAGTAGATCACGTGATGCTTTTAGAAGCGACAACAAGATGGACGAAGAAACCATGGTTCGCAAAAATCTTCGAATCGCTCTAACGAAGGATGATGTCACGGGCGTGGCCATGAATTTAGACAAATTTAACGCCATGAAATTGGAAGACAAAGACGGTGACGTTATCAGAGGGGAACGTCTGCTTAGTATGCACCAATGCAAAGACGGTACGATTACAACAGTTTATCTGAACTTTGAAAGACGCAAAAATCTATTATTCGGCGAAAAATCTGCGCTAATCATTTCTCAAGAAAAACTTTAACGAAAACCTTATTGGTTGAAAAATATGAGTGAGGTTTTCAATTTACCTCAATGTTGGTGAATGTATCGCAATTAATGGAAACATGTTTCTGAAGGTTTAAGCTATTCCACGGAGCGACGAAATATCAGATACCTCGAACGATCTGTTTTCGAAGTGAAAAGAAGGAATTTTACTGAAGAACTTTCCGTTGAGTTAAATGATGCAGAAGTTTTGCTAAACGACCTTAAGAAGATTGATGTAAGTACAAACAAATGATGTACAAAATCATTTTATAGATATTGACAGTCATGTCAATTGTTTTAACATGCCAAAAATCTATCACTCAATATACATCGCATTCACTCGTATTTTTAGAGTTTAATGGAACGGTTAAAAGCGGCAATGGACAACGGAAATATTGATGCTGTGGAGAAAATATGTTTACAGCTAAAGGACATGAAAGGATGTGACCAAGAAACCATTGATAGAATGTTGGATGTTTATCGTTGCAAAGGAGGTAAACTAATTTCTAAAACAAAATAAATCACTCGGTATTTATTTATTTAACAAAAAAGTTAATGCCCTGATTTGTGAATGTAAAAAAAATGTTTTTCTTGTTTTTCTAGGTCAAAGGTTTTTTGCATGCAATTTTAGATCTCTATCGTTTATACTTTCAGATTTGGAGCTTTCTGTTCTTAACCGAGACTACGACTTGGTTACAAAGACACTAGGTGTCGTGCAAGAGCGTGGGTACGAGTTCGACCTTCCCGTGGAAGTGAAGAGAGCAAAAAAAATGAAATCTGAACTGGAGATGGTCGAGAAGGTTCGAAAAAACTTTCAACTTTCACTGCTTTTATCCGTTCTCATGAGGTTTAATCAAATCGACAGTATTAAGAATAACATGAGTCAGTTTTTACAGCTTTACTAAAATTTTTTAATTAAAGGCGCGTACGGATGTACTCAACCTTCGCCAGAGCGAAGTTTCTGAAATTCGAAGCTATGCCAAACCGCCAGAGGGCGTGCACGAGGTTATGACAGCTGTATACCTCGTGCTTGGTTACAAACCGCATGAGCTAGAGGTAACTTGATTTAAAGAATCTTCATTTTCGAATTACTTTTGTAACATTTTTCAAACTTTTCTGCATACTAATTTTGACGCAAAACTAAACTTTCGCAAAGTAAAAAATGTGTAAATATTGTTATTGCAAAACAATAATATTCATTGTATGACATCCAGTCTCAGCTCAACCAGCATGGTGATTTAATAACAGTTGCAATGGACAAATTTATGTTACAAAATGAATACACTGATATCTTGGAGCAAAGAAAGTATAGAAAACCAATTCCTTCATTTTTTCAGTTTTGGACCGATATTCAGGCGTTGATGGGAAAGACAGGAAGAGAGAGCATCCGGAGACAGATCATGGATGTTGACACGAAGAACATAACGCGTGAACAAGCGCAGATGGCAAAGACCATGATCGAACCGTTTGACATACAAAATGTCCAGACGATCAGTAATGGACTCTCTATGTTTTATGTGTTTGTGAGTATCAGCAATGTAGTTTGTGTGTAGACATTTATAGTAAATGTGATTTGCTCCAGATCCGTTTCATGATTGAAGAAGTGGAAAAAATGGACTTGGGTCATCTTTACTCACCCACTCCGTTCCGCACAAACCGTCCTAATGTAAAGTATGTGTGGAATCAGAAAGATGCTGGAAAAATGATCAAAAGGTAGACACCAAGTATGACCTACACACAAAATTCAAACATCGTTGGACAACTTTCGTTGATTAATCACAGAATATATTCATAGTAAATACAACCTCTCATATTTTATTATGATATTTTTGTGTTTTGCACAATAGCGCACTTACTTTGTATATGGTTGATTAACTCGATTGTATTTTTATGTAACCAACTTCTTGAAACTGTTGTTCATGGCAGAAGCTTTTGACTTTCTTCAACGAGAAACGAGTAATATAAAATGCCTGTGAAAAGACACTGTAAACATTGTGTTATAGCTGAATGGAGACATGAATCTGAACTGTATTAAAATAAACAGAGATTTCCTTTCTAACATTTTTGCTACAAATTACGTTGTTATGTACAGTTTTGTTTTGCACCCATTTTCCCAAATATTTACATTTGGTTAATAAACGTCTAGCAACCATATTACGTGTTGTTATTAAACGGAACTGGATGAATCGGAAAACTAATATTTATTTCATCCTCGTCTGTTTACATCAACATTGCAGCTTCGACATTTACGTTGTTTTTACACCAAACCATGTTTCAGTCATAGTTTCATTCACAACCATTACTTATAGGTAGATAACGGCTGTTATTGTTGCCCGTGTAAATTGCAACAGTAAACTCGCACACTGCTCTTCGGGTAGTTAGCTCTTGTTTCGATACACATCGAAAGAGAAGTGTCGTTTTGGTTCTCCAGGTTGTTCAAAGGTATTTAGCTGTCTTCAATGAACACCCTCTGTTATTTCCACGTACGCGATTTGCAGTAATGCTTGTAACGAAGTACAAGCAAAAGACTCTAGGCTGACGAACGATGCGTTATTGAAGGTTACACACAAAATTCTGTCGCTATCACATTTACTGAATCGATTGCTTTCGGGCTACATATAATCTAAGTTTAATTCACATACTTCAAACTTAACCAAAACTTTTTACCCATGGCTAACAGTCTACTTTTAGTATGATTACAATACGACATTTTGTTTTGCTATCATTGCGGATATTATTCGTTCAAACACCGAAGGCTTGGCGGTGATTGACAATCACCACTAAAAGGAAGTCGTTTCCTAGACGTTTGTACGACATGATTGTCTACAACAGTCATATTAAGACGCACTGTTGATATCTATTAGGTTATAGCAGTGGGCATCTATCCGCATTCATATTATTCGCTACACATTGCTTTCAAGACGTCATCTTCCGTGTATTCATTCTTCCAATCACAAATAGATTTAAACCAATGCAACACACATACATCCCAATGTATTTTCAATTGTGACGTTACGACTTGTTCGATTGAAAGTTCGTTTGTGGCGCGAAGGTACGAAAACAAACAGAGTAACGACAAAGCAACGAAATAAACTATTTTGTTTTCAACACCCAGACCACGAACAAATTTGAATTAACCATAAAATCGTATGTATTTTTCAACGCGGTGCCATGGGTATCAGGTTATAAATTACGAAATCACGTGGCCATGTGGAAGGTAAAAAAATTATCTTTGGATCGAACTGATATTCTCTATAATATAGACGGTCGGCCAACTTAAAACTTACATGTGTTACTATCTTATCTATCTCTGTATTCCCAGTGGAAAAAATCATACTTGGGAAAAACTATACAAATATCACGTATGTATGGACAGTTATCCAAAAAAGTTACGTGTCGCTCAATTCGCCAACTTGGAAACGGACGAAGTCATGTATTTGCAACGAGTGGAATTCCATCCAATGAGCGACTGACACGTCACTCTCCAGCAGAAACGGCTGTTTTAACAGCTCATCGCTGTTTTCGTCTGCTGGCAAAACAATCATTGTTTCTTTCGGGGCTTCTAAATCAACATTGGCATTGATTGTATTCTCCGAAACATCTTTTTCATGTAATAGATTTTCAACTGCAGTATCATCATCTGTCGTGTTGTTGTCTATTTCATTGTCAAAATCGTCGGAAACATTCAGTTTTGGTACTGAGATGGTTACTGGTTCTACAAACATAAACATCAGTAAAAATCGAAATTATTGAAATGACCATGTGACCCCCAATGATATTGCCTAAAAACTGATCGTATAAAATAGAAAAGGCAGTTTTTTTCCCAGAAAACAAACAAACTGCTAAGTTGCAACTCAAGAATTTGTATTTTATATGATGTTGAACCACATATCTAAAAACGAAAGTCAGAGCTAAAATGCTGTTTATCATATTAAGTAGGCGTTTCGAACTCTTACTGGGTTCATCATCAGTACTTTAATAAACTGCTTGCAAAAAGCGTCAAGGTAAAACTACATACTTGGTGCTATTCCAATGGAGGTGGGTTGCATTCCGACAATGTGTTGGGCCAATTGCTTTCCTCTAAGCTTAAAGTATGTCGATGGTGTTGGATCTAAAAAGTCAAATTAGTTTGTAAATCAGGCTGAATCATCAGACAAAATTATATGAACCCACCATTAGTTTGAATTTTTGAGTAGGCTATCACAGACCCATATCCACCAAATATAGGATCTGAAGTTGTCTTTTTTACCAACATGCTTGGGTGTATGTAGTAAGCAATAGACTGTTCTGGTGGTGGTGTTAAAATGGTTACTCTCCTAACAATTACATTCTCCTTTAATTTTCCTGAAAGTAGTAAAAAAAAACAATTCATAAGAAACACTAAACCAAACACTGGGTTCAAACAAGTTGTTGATAAATTATTATGTAATCTGACAACCATATCAAAATAACACTGTGATATAAGAAGTGATACATAACCTACCAATTGTAAGAGCAATAGTATCCTCAATACTCTGATTTTGATTAGGATCTTGCAATTTCAGAATTTCCTCTCTTGGTATGGAAATCTAACACCACAATTTGAAACATATAGACAAGGTATATATTCAAGGACTAGGCAGGCAATCAGTGGTAGTGTGGAATTTAGCAATACTCTAATAAGAACTAACTCTAAAATGTGTGTGTTATCTACAAATCTCTGGTAAAATGCAGCACCACAAAATATTTGGGGTCTTATAAAATTGTGACCACAGCTACAGCAATTTTGGAACAAAATATTCAGCAAAGAAGTAATATGTTTACTCTTAGATACACCTTGTACAGAAAAAAACACCAGCCCTGCGTGCACAATACATGTACAAATATTTTTGTTCATCATTTTCAAACCAGAGATACAAATTTAACATCCTCTTTACCAAAATTTAAGATACCATTACTATCAAATAAAGTATTTACTAACGCCAACACACAAACATACCAACCTTATATAGATTATAATTATAAATTACAACTAACTCATCAATTTAAGTACATATAGTATATAATTAATAAAACTATTTATCTGACCTTTCCTTGATGTTGAAATGTATTTAAAGAAACATCCGCAACAGTTTTTACAACATCTTGAAATTCCTTTGTTTTTGCAACGAAGTCTGTTTCACAGTTTACCTATCGCACAATAACAACACAAATAACACAATTCCCCACAGACTGAAGGCAAAGAAATATTTTTTATTTGTTTTATTCACTTCCTCAATCATAAAATGACCATGTGTGTGTCAGTAAATTAAGTGTTGAAAACATTTGTTGTTACACTGGGCAAATGTTAGTGCATTAATTGTTATGTGACATGGGTCATAAGAAGTTTGAATTGAAACAAAATGCTACAGAAGTACAGAAAGAGCCGAAAGAAAAATATATCCTTACTTCAACAATGGCCGCACTTGTCTTATTGGTTAGTATTGAAATTAACCCTTCCCTTATGTTTTGCTTCCCAGTGGTCATCTTTTCCCATCCTTTTTTCTTGGCAAGTTCAACCAAATACAATTCAGCCTATACATAATATACATATTTTACTTAATAATATGCATCTTTTCGGTATATATAACAACAATGCTGTTATAGTCTATATCTTTTTCTTTATATTTATGAAGCAAATTATATACTAGTCTGTGGATGTTATTTCAACACAAAGGTATGAAAATTCATTTCTGTCAAAACAATATATGTAGCACTCAGTGGCGCAACTAGTGAAAATTAAGGAGGATACACATAAGCATGTGCAGAATTTTGATACTACTAGAGTGCGGTTTGTGTGCAAGCTGCACAAAGCTGATGCTTGCGCCTGCAGTAATAGTCAAATAAAATAGGGGTTTGCGTAAATGACTTAAGTCACCGAAAAAATTTTGTTCGTAAATGAATAATTAGTTTTTCATAACTAAAGGAAACTGCATGACACTTGACAGCGGAGACAAGGGAAAAAGTTTCATCCCTAAATTAACGAACAATGGCATATATGGTCATCAACAATACTGGGCCTGCCCAACTTGCGGTCATCTGGTTTGTTTAAGTGACCCTCAGTATGATTAGTTTGGGTTATTCAAAAACTGTAATGTTAAACGAAAATATGTAATCTTTTAAATTTGGTATAAATGCATACCAGTTGATATCAGTGTGTGCAACTTGTGATCAATTGAAACCTCTTTTGGTTAATTGTTACATCACAATTAAAGAACTTTTTAATTTTTTTTGTAATGTCCAAACTGTATATGTCAGATATATCAGACTTCAATGGAGTAATAATGTGTACAGTACAGATATTAGCAGAATTTAAGGATTATTTTAGTAAGAATGACAAATGAGAACAACTGCAAAATGATAACTTTAATACTGTGACGGAAACAACAACATTTTAATAAGCACTATACTTATACTTTGGTATTTTTTTAATGTTTGCGGCCCGCAATTCTCATGTGACAGTGCTCCGCAACACTTAAAAAGTTGGAGGTCTGACAATACTATGTGTTTGAAAACAATAGGAAATTTTGGTTTGATGTGTTTCTGGGTAAATCAGGATTTTTACTTGGTTTGGATTAAAACTGACATTATTGTTTATATTTGGGTATCTATCAAGGGACCTGATCGTATAAATTGTATCCTTGTTACATAAAGCTGTTTATCATTGCTATGCTTAAGAACTCCTGAAGAATATTGTTAGACTAAATGCACCAATGTATGCAGCCAATAAAGGGACCTGGCATGCGGATATGCCAAAATTAAAACTTTAAAAAATTGGACTAATTTACTCAAATTCTATTTGCATCATCAAAATATATTTAGTGTTCAGCATGACAGGGCCTATCTGTACCTACCTTCTCCAAATCATATCCCGTTGCCTTAAGTGCTTCCTTGCAGCTGATTAATGGATAATTTGTTTTACTTCGAAGTTTCATGAGAATTTGCTTTTGTGATGGAGCTGCCTTGGCTTCAGAGGAAAGCATGCATTTAGACACATTTCCGCTGAGATAAATTCTCATGAACGATAATGACTTTAACATATTCACTGATTCGCTCCTGCACCCATAAGAAATTTTTACCAGGATATTACAGCAAAACCGAACAGGAACAATTGCGGATTGAAATTTCTAATTCCGAGGTCAGGAGAAATTTACGCATGATTGAACAAACCACATGTTTCCACAAAAATCATAAAGAATTCACGGCCTAAAGAACTGCGGTGCTGTAAGAATGTTGCAACCCTCTTACACCTCCCGTTACAAATTTGCAAAACCTATATATTACCACTTGAAACCTCGCCACATTCATGATAATTGTTTCTCACGCTTTTATTCGCCGGCAGTACAGACTAAAGGCAGTAAAAATACAAAAACCAGAAAACCTCACCGTGAGTGTTACATTGAAAACCACCAATTTCAAGTGTATGAAATGAAGCTCCATTAGAAAACAAAGATCATAAACTACAGTAGTTAAAATCGGCAATATAAAACATGTATTCCAGTAGTAAAAGATGAAATACACATTTAGAACATTACTGTGAAGCCAATGATTTTTAATACTTAAATGCTACAAGAGTTTGTGATGTTTTGTTCAAAATGCATCCTTAACAACATGATGTGTTAGTGTTGCGACTAAAAACCAAATAGAAGTTATTCTTCTGCTTCTGTCTTAACCTTCTTTTTCTTTTTCTTCTTTTTCACCTGCAAGAAAATGTATTATGGTTAGTTTACTTATATTTTTTTACTTAAAAGTTGACTTATATTGATCTTACTTCAGTGTCAGGGGTGGGGGCACTTTCAGTTTCAATTTTTGCAACCTTCTGAAAACAAATAATGGTTGGTCATAAAATATTTTTTACCACATATATTATCAATATTTTGTATCTGCACCAGATTAAAATTTACCTTTGGTGTTGAAGCATCTTCTGCGCCTTCAAGTTCTTTCTTTTTTTTCTTCTTGTCTTTTTTCTTTAAAAACATTCCAGCATTAGGAAGGATGAAGAATAATCAACGCAAGAATTTGTTGGATCGATTTGCATGTGCAGCAAGGGCAGGACATTTTTAAATAAAACACCATATCAAAAGTAAACGATCACACATTTGTTAAATTCTTTCCGAGTGCCTTAACTGAACACTTTTATCTTGAAAACTATTTCCTGAACACTTTTATCTTGAAAACTATTTCCTTACAGGTTTTGTAGGTGTTTCTTCTGTAGTTGTGTCAATGGCTTTAACTTTCTTCTCTTTTTTAATTTTCTTCTTCGGCGGTTGTTTAAGGTTGCCATCAGCGATCACTAGAGAAGGTTTTTCTGTGAAACAAAACTGATGGATAAATGGTTTTACAATTACAACAAAACTTCAAAGCAAAATTATAATTTAATTAAAAAATCTATCAACAAACTATTTCTTTAAAAAAAGTCTACAACAAACAGTCCTATACTGCATTCTTTCGTATTCATTTATATATAAAATAACAAGTTTTGGCAACTTTCATGTCAGTGTTTTAAAGCCACTGCCCATTTTTTATGGTCCAAAATTATCTTATCTTAGTATTAACTTTGGCGAAAATGTCCCACAAAATTTCGGTGCAACATTCCAATGAATTAGTAACATGTCTTTCCTTTGTGAAGTGCCAAACATGAAGGGAGCTGTTCTGTTACACTATTCTGGCATAAATGTCCAATAACTTAAAATCATACAAAAGTTATAAGTGTTGGTATGATTGTCAACACCTTCAGACATTCCTTAACATCAGGTGAAAATCCTGAATCACAATACCTTCTTCCTCTTCTGATTCTTCAGCCACTGTGGTGTCAAGTTCTTGAATCTTTCTCTTTTTTGGCACAGGTATTGTGGAGTCCTGAGCGTTGTCATACATTCGAACCTGAGAGAGGCAGAAAAAGCAAATAGAATTAACAAAACATAAGCATGCAAACAACACAAACAATGCAATTCAATACACAAAAAAGTTGACAAACACAATTTCTTCTACAAAAAGCTAAATTATAGTTTACAACAAATGTTTTATACCAATTTTTTTTAGTAAATTTGTTCAGTTGCATGGAATGCAGCTAGTTGTTTGGAATACGTACTTCACTTTTGTTAACCCATTTGTCCAATTTTCCTTTGCTTCCCACACTTAGTCGCTTGGACCCACCCTCCTCCATAGCACGTAACCTATTTTCCAATATAGCCCGGTTTTCAGTTCCCATTTCAGTTGAAGTTTCCTCAGCAAGTGCATCGTAACGTATTGCCAATGCACATTTCGCTGCCAACATTCTGGAAATTTTTCCCTGAAATAAAAAATAAACAAAAGTGTTAAGTACCAAGCACAATTAGTATCACATAAATCAGTATGTATGAAACAACACCTTATACCTCACAATTGTTATTACTTTCATTATAGCATTACCCAAACAAGTATTATTAAGATATAGTAGTTTAACAAAATCGTCTTGCCTTATTTTTTGGGTTGCTTTGTCCCACCAGTGAAGCATGGTAAATCAAACCATATTTGGGAGTTTCTTTTCTTGTTTTTAAAGCACGAAACAAAGCCTTTTCCGCACCAAGAATTTGTACAGTTGATGCAGGATACTTGGCAAGATTTAACAACGAACCTAAAAAAACACAAATAATTTAAAACAATGCTTTGCTACTTGCGCTTACTCTGTATGTGTATAGCATTAGAAACTTACCAGCATGGGCAATAAGTCTTGCACCAACAAGCTCTCCAACGAGGATTGTTAAATTTGGTGCAATTGCTGTCATTCTATTCTTAAGGTAATCATACAACTGTGTGCGATAATCTGTAATCTCGATAATCTGAAACCAAATTAAACTTCAGTATTTTACGATCTGTTTAATTTGGCCCATGATAGAAAAATGACTAGCATAAACCTTTATAATTCAATTATTTTATTTTGCATGCAAATTTACCACACATATAAACAATAAACATGAAAAATAAATAGTAGATACACTGATAAACTAAATAAATAAGGTTTACAAATATATACAAAGGGAGATGAACACAAGTCATTATCTTAGCAGTAGCAACACACCTGATCAGCTAAGTATCGAATGTTGAGAATATCTTCTTCCGATATTTCTGTGCCCATTGAAATTTCAGCTAATTCTTTTACCTTTTTGAGAACAAATACATTAAATTAAAAATATATTTTTATCCGAGTTTCTTATGATTTTAAGCAAAATAATAACATCACAACAATAATATATACATATACCACATTTCCCCAATACATATATATATTAGGCATGATGCACGTTACAAGTTTAACCGTTTTAATTTTGTGATTATTTACAGTTGGTCTTTTGCAAATTTTTTTAACTAGACTTGGAATTAGTTCCTTATTTTTAACACAATCTGGCCTTAGGCATTGTCTTGGTAACAGTGACAGCAATTTGTAAAGGTAAATATTTTAAACAATTATCTAATTATACAAGTCAAAGTTCATGATTCAAGCAGAAGAGATAACAGTTCGAGCAATTAAGTCTAAACACAGATGACCTTAGTGTGTGTGTGCATGTGTGCTGCAGTCCCAAGTCTATCTGACAAGATAGTTTACGTAAACTTACCCAACTAACAATACAAAAATGCAAAATGTCTTGAAAAAAGATCATTTAAATTGTTACCTGTGTTTCAATGTCTTCAGGAAGCATTTCAGACATATCAGTTGTTGAAGCATTCGTTCTAAATCCCATCTTTTTGATAACTCTTGCAAATGCTAAATGGTCAGTTACAACCTTTCCCAATTCAGGAAAATGCCAACCGTACCATTCACGACAGCGCATTATATAGTTGTTGAGTTCCTTGTCCAAATCGTCCAAAAGTGCTAAAATTCAACAATAATATTTATGACTGCATCTTGCAATATGTTACTTAGTCATTATTAATCTGTACAAGTGCTAAGTAAATTTAACAAAAGGTATTATTTGGTATTATACTCATGTAATTTTGGTTATTAAGATAGTGACAGACCAAAAAATAACGATTAATAATGACAGACCAAAAAATAATGATTAAGTAAGTCTCTCAATAACAAACTTTAATCTTGCAAAGAACCAGTCCTTACATATCGCCTGGACAATCATTGTGTCAACCTTGTCAGGTGAGAACTTCAGCTTGTAACGGGACAAGCTGTGTGCCAACCCCAAGGCCATGGCAGTCATATCCCTTGCAGGTAGACCTAAAAATTATGTAAATATATTAAGTTTAATTTTGTTCATGAGGAATGTTTGCATTAAATCTTTTTAACCTACCGGTAATGAGACTGTCCACATGGGCACGAATGCCACGCATAACCTCTTGTACAGCTGGACTGAAAATGCATGGTAAGTTCATCTTTTCCTGTAATTATATCAACAGTAACTAAATTGTCATGTAAGTGGTCAACAATATCCTACTTTTTGTTATTTATATAAAAAAAAAAAATTTTTTGTGAACTACTGTCACAAAATAAAAGCAAAAAACAGTTTAAGTGAGGAACTACACCTACTTTTATTGCCTGTCCAAGTTTGGCATCTGCCACAGCAAGGCTTTCATGGGCATCTTTTGCCACTATTTTCTTTAAAATCTTTTTCAAGGGTTTGCATAACTTCCCCTCTACTGCTGCAGTTGTTGCTGAAATAATTTACAACATTGAAATATACATTAGATATGGTTGTCTCCTTTGTTTGGCATTAAGTTGCGTACCCAACGGATCGACAATTGTTAGTTTGTTAGTTTTAAAGCTAGCCCAATGCCCCAGTCACCAGCTGCACTGATGAGACCTCACAGCTTGAAACAGTGTGTACACCTGTCTGCAACATTAAATGTGTTTTGATGACAGTTTGATTAATTTACACATTTTTGTGTAGTGGCAGAATGTTTTACTTTGCTGTAGGAAACTTTTTGGTTTGGTATCCTGCTGTCAATTTTAAACTTTTTGAATTTATACTTATGCTAAAACATTGAATATTAGCACACAAACAATTGCACAAACTATGTATTCAAAAGGGTAAGATCAGTAGTTCTCAACCAGGGAACCACAGACCCACTTGGGTCTGTAAACTGTTGTCAGGGGGTGCACAAAAACCTCTGATATTCTAACTATGTAATTGATAAACCAGTGTTAAAAACTATTTGACGGCTGGTCAGTGCGAAGTTTGCTAAAAAACCTGCTCAAATTACAAACTTTCCAATTTGATAGATAAATACCTGCCAAAGCTTCGGTAGTGTCTTCAAATTTTTTGAAGTGTTTAAGCTTTAACCTGTAAATAAACAGATTCCCATATAGGACTCACAAATACAAAAAACCAGTGTCCAAAATTGAACCAAAAGAAAAAGTTAAAGTTAGTCTTACAGACTGGATGCATTTTCCGCTGTGTCAAAATGTTGCTGGATACTATCAGCAACTTCCAACTTTGATTCATCAAGAACCTGTTTACAAAAAATCAATAAAATTGAACTTTGGATGGTTACTATTGAGAAGCATTTAAAAGCAAAGCTGAGCATTAAACTGTAACAAAATCTAATGTATTTTTTCTGTTGTTAAAGCAGTTTAATTTTCTTTAAAAAGTACAAACCTTAAAAATTGCAAACCCCGAAGGTGATTCAAACAAGACTAGCATTACTTTGCTAACAGGGGGCAATGTAGTTGAGAACTTATCAAGCAAACTACCGCACCCTATAAAAAAACACTTAACGATCAACCAAGACTTTGTTAAATTAAGTAAACACTTCAATACATTATTTTGTTTCGATTCTGCAAATTTTAAACAATTTTAAAGTTTTACCAAAACTACTTTATAAAAACAACGAAAACAAATTTGCAACAAAACACGTGCGGTATTGCCGCAATACTTGTTCTCACTACTGGTCATGTAACCCTTATGATATCTATGTACCAAATCGGTGTTTTGGATGTAACAAATTAAAAAAAGTCTCACTGCCTTTTTTGTTAAATAATTACCATTTTGTATCAAGCGTTTTTAAATTTTCCAAATTTTTAACCACAACTTTACGGTGATAATGAAATCGACACTAGAGCTGCACTTGTCATGCACGAACAATTTTTTACGTGGTTGATGGAATGATATATTTCAAGATGGCATTACTGTATTTGTGTGTGCTAAACAAAGTAGGAGATACCTTTATGACCGTCTATCGTTAAGCATTAGTAACAAGCTATTTTCTGCTGGAATTGTTTTCGAGTTTTTATCTTTTTTAATTCTTTTGATCATAGAAATAACCTTACGTAACACATGTACAATTTAATCCGTTTAATTACAACCAGTTTAACCGACTTCCGTCTTTTGCAATTCGCACGAATCTTGTGTCGAATTATTGCAAACTTGGGAATATAGAAACTTCCTCATCTATCGTCTTAGTTATATAAGATTCTTTTTCAAACGAATTTCTATAAAATTCTCAACCGGTCAACCCGCTTAAACTTTCCGTTATACGACCGATTTCACTAGCCAGCTGGACAGCCCCGGGTCGATCGATCGACCATCTTTTGCATATACTGCCTCATTAAACAATTTTATGTTGTTCTCCACTGATTTTGACATCTTCTTTATTTGTAAGTATTTTTGAGTTTCGTTACCAAATTATGATTTACTTACCGTAGCCTAGGGAAGTGCCAAATGGACAAAGATTCGGGTTCCTGCGAATGCGAATAAATAGAAACATTATTCGTGCGAACCCGAATATATTCGTATGCAAGTGTGACGTCAATAATATTTGGTCGTTTGCATCACGTGCGCAAGTATGTTGCTTCATCAACTGTTGTTTTGCTATCATACGACAAATAAATTGCATACAGTTGATTTCTGCAAAGTTTAATAAACTTTTTGAAACCAACAACCGAGTCTATACTATTCCTCAGACGAACAGTGGCCTTTACCGCTAGTGTTTAGGAAAAACGATACTTGGATTGGCATAATGTAATAAAGCCGTTATGACATGATTGACCTAATATAATTTTAAACAACACAGAACTTCCGTTCCTTTTGTTTTCATATGCGCTTCTGTAATTTGATGACGAAAACCCGTGCTACGAGCAGCACCCAGAACTATGGTACGATGTTATCGGGATTTTGCTACAATCGCAAACGGTATTTTTGTCACGTTTTGGCCTGTTAAAAAACAGTTGGTAAGTGCTTGCTACCGTTTATTTTTGGCTGTGTTGTGATCGCTGATTTTTTATCGAAAACCGTCGTCAGTTGTGATAATACACCTGGGAAAGAAAACGGCGAGTTTCAACGAAGTATAGCCTTTGTGAGAAAACCCTTTGTGAGAAAAATTGGAAGATTTCCGCAACAGAACAAAGCATGTCTTCGAAATGTTTGTGATCTTTCTTGCAAGCAATCTATCGATCTCAACAAAGAACGTAACGTTATCACACATTTCTACCCATTTGACCACCAAATATTATTCTGTGACAGTTACAAGCATCGAACAATCGGTGACGTAAAAGTGCATGCAAAACGAATCTCTCAATTCCAGCGGGAAGTGTAAAATCAACAAAAGAAGATTTTGGTGTTTTATCTTGACTTAATCTTACAGTTTATGGGTGGCAGGGAAACTTTTTCGTCATAGAAGTAGATCATAACACCTAAATCCTTCTTTATCTTCTGGGAAAAAAAATTGAAAAAACTTTTACCACACTTCGGAACGAACGAAAAATCGTGTAATGCAGTGTTTGAAATATTTTACAAGCGTAAGTTTTATTACTTCTTTAGGTACCTGCATTACACCCGTAATATTTCTGTAGGTTTCGGTTTTAGATTTTGACATTTATTCTTTGCCAACGTTCAGGCATTTTGCATTAGAGATTTAACTTTTGTTTTTTGGATTAGAGATTTAACCGTTTCAACAATTGAACGTATGACTTTGTTATGATCTCACAAACAAAACTGTCCTTCTGATCCATGGAAATTTAAATCGTATCTATGAAGTAGCATTATACCCATTTTAAACAACCGTAAATTTCCGGGCATCAGTAGCTCGGTCAACTTAGTTTCCTGTACGTTTTTGTAGTGTTAGTAGAGTTTTGTAGTGCATATTGTTTGTTTATGTTACCCAGCAGCTTTCCTTTTTTGTTATAACTTTTAACATAGAACACCTAGCATTTATTTATGATCTGATGCTTCCAAAATCAGTGTTACATGCAGGTTACAAGTGGTATATTTCAAAGAACTGTACAAATATTCAGGGTTCTCTCGAACAGGGACGCAAAATAAAGGCGACGAGAAAACAATTTTTCAGTAGGTAATGCTACAGTAAAACAATATTTTGATTTTTGAGAATTTTTATGGGGCGAATGTTTCCTGACAAGGAGACACACAAAACCCGCTGTTCAAACATAAAGTGACTTTATCATTCCTGAAAATATGCATGAAACTGAAATAGACTTGTGAACAATAACAAACTTCCAATTATTTTGACAGGATCTCCGCACTTGTTACCATGAGTAAAGTTTATGTTAAAAATAAATATAGTGACCTGAGCCAATTTTGGATATTTGATAATAGTTTGGTAATTTGTGATAAAATGTGACACCTCTTGACCCACCAATCGAAATTTGAACAAAACCCGACCCTACTTTAAAGAGATTAAAATTTCCTCGTCCGTAATTCTTGATTTCGACCCGTCCTGGTCCATCTTGTGTAGTTGTGACACCCCCTGTTCCAAAATTTCTAATTCTAACATGCCCTGATCCGAAATTTTTAATTTTGATATTCCCAGATCCACGAATTATGATTAGAACAGATCCGTTATTGACTATCTCCACATTCGAAGATTCTTGTGTAAAAATTTCGACCTTTTTCAAGCCTTGATTATAGACTTTGAAACTTCCCGATCCTTTGGTAGTGATTCTGATATCTCTTGTTCCTTCGTTGTTAATTTCAACATCTTTTGACCCTCCGTTGGTAATTTCAACGTAACTGCGTCGTCTATTGTAGGTTCTGTTTTGCTTTGGAAGTATCACGACTGTCGGTCCTACCGTAACTATACAAGAAACAAAATAGTTAACTGTGCTTGTAACCAATTTCAAAGAATTATTTGTTTTATTTTTTTTAAACCACCACATAACAACGTACCTGCTTCGTACGAGATCGAAAACCCAGGGCGGGTGTCCCGTCTACTAGATGTAAATCGAACTTGTGCGGAATTGTTGCTTGAGGTAAAAGTGAATCCACTTGAGAATGTACCCGATAAACGTGCGACCACTCCGTGCTCGTCTGTCGCCTATATAATTTAAAGCTCATAACGCAACGTTTTATTGATAGAACACGTTTTATTACTTACTTCAAATACGTCATATCTATTTTCGATGTTAAATGAGTTCACGACAAACCGGATCACGTAACCCTCGGGTGCTTGAAATAGCCACAAACAGTTTTCATTGTTCCCATAATAGCCAGGCCAACCCGGTGACGTAAGTTCTTGTGTCATATTAACGGTTACTGTACGGTTTCGAATGCCGCATCTTGCAATTGAAGCTGGAATAAATTTTGTATTCTTGTTGATTTCACTACAATTACAAACGTCCAGTGCAAAGTGGGCACAAAAAACAAAAAATGTCATACTTTTTTACAGTTTTTACCTTCTGTCAAGATGAAACAGCTTCCAATTGCCATAACGAGGAAAACGCCACAAACACCCATTTTATACTGAAATGCTAGACTAAATAAGATTCCTGTTGCACAGAAATGTATAAACGCGTAAAAAAAGGATCAAAAATCACATGTATTTATTCTACCTATGTTGGTTGGCATTTACACGTGAGCTCCTCCCAGCGACTTTTCCTATCTGAGAGCCACAATTTCTCGTTACTGATATACGTCTGGGAAAGTGAGAAAGGCAGTCCCATGATGTTGTCATCATGCAAGGGTCGTGAAAGCTCATCACGCATAATGACCAAACTGTTGTCCAACCCATGACCTTTTTATATATTTGGAAATCCACTCGCGTCTTTCAACTAAAAAATCCCAGTTATGAATGAAAATGTTTTTAACTTCATGAAATCAAAACCTGATCAGCAACACTTCTTGGGCGTGACACAAGTGAAACTTCAATGTCAATTTCAAATATTACTATAATAATTTTGTGTTAACGCTTTTATTATCAGAACTCTGTTTATTTTGTTTGTACGGAACTGATGATGCTTGATAAAGCGAAACATGCATTCTGATAATAGAAGCGTTGACACAAAGTTATGATAGTAATATTTGAAATTGCCAGTTAAAGAATAAGATTATTTCCTGCTAATGTTTCAAATAGTTAATTTAAAGTTATGTCTATATACCAGTTTTTTCCTACCGCGTTGTGGCCCGATATGAATTATTTGCAGTTGTCAGAAAATGTCGAGTCCGTTTAAAAGTAAAAAATTCATTAGCATTACAAGGTAAAACGCCAATTTGACATCAAAGGTGAATAAAAAAGCACAAAAATTTAGTTGGTGTTTTGCACAAACACAAATCTCACAGTGGTTTGTTAAATCACAAAAGAAGAATATTTGTGATTTTTTTCAATGATGCTGGTGTGAGGCCGGAAGCACAGAAAAGTTGTCTGACAAATCTAGTCAAAAGTTTAAGAACGTGACATGTGCGACTGAGTACATGGTTTGAACTTTGCTTCTTGTTAACTTTCGTGGTAGGTTAACGAAAATGGTTTTTGGAAATGGATTACCGGGTCGTGAAATTTTAATGAACTCTGCTGTCTAATGACTACGAACTGTGTGCGACAGGCCCTTTTTTTGCGCGGCGCACGATATTTTGATAATATGTTCCTACGCAAAAACATAAACCAGTACGAGTTCGATACGAAGCGTGATGAAAAGACTTTGGTTTGCTATATCAATTTCATTTAATTGCGTTACAAAGTTACATCACTTTTTTATTTTTGCTGTAGTCATTGTCGAAACCAACCCTTGTTTTGACGCAATGTCCATACCACTTGGTTTAACACGCGAGGTTTTTTTGGTCTGCTTGTCTGTGCGTGTGTGAAGTATTTGTTTAGGTTTATTATACTTTTGTACAACCATGCATAACATACAAAACATGCCCTACTGATCGAAGACAAGGGTTCTTGGTTTAGTTTGGTGTAGTTCTGTCAAGTATGTTGCTGCCAAGAACAAAATGTGTGTCTGTAAACGTCTTGTCATTCATTTTGTTGTTTGGAACAAATTGTTCTTGTATTTCACACACACATGGTTGTATGGTCGAAAATCACTGGGAAGGCATGGTGACCCAAGAATTGCACATTATCGGTCGGAGTATGTCCTCACAGTCGCCAGTTATTGTGACACAAACAATCTGATAATGGCATTACTTGTGTGTTTGGTTTTGGCGGTAGATCGTGTTATTTCAAAGTTTGGTCAATTTGTGATAGCAGAAAGTACAGTAACAGACAAAAAGGTTAAAAAAAATAATTTTAAAAAATCTTCTGAAAAACGAGCACAAGTATTTTCTTTATGTCGTAATTGTTTCCCCCAATAATTTACACGGATCTGCGCCACTGCATCATGGTTAGGTATTACTTGTTTTTGTCAGGGGCGGATTAACGCTGCAGTGGCAGAAAACAAGGTAATAGACATAAAGATATTTCCAAGTTTAAAATAAAAAGTTGTTTGACAACTTTTGTCCAAAGTTTAAGAACGTGACATGTGCGGCTGAGTACGTAGTTTGAACTTTGCTTCCTGTTAACTCGCGTGTTAGGTTGAGCAGTAATTGATGTTTCTTTGTATGGTGGATAACCACGTCGTGAAGTTTTAATGAACCAATGAAAAATCCTGGTAAATTTCCTTCAAAATTGTTTCTATACTTTTACTACAACCTTTACAGTCAAGGGGTTTTAATTTTGTGTTTTTGGGCGCGTAATACAGTTATACATGCTATTCTTATCATCTACGTACGCAAATTACATGCTTTATAAGCATCACAATGTTTACGACCAGAACACAGATTTCAATTCTGGGTCGCTAAAGATTGAATGCACTTTTTTGAAAGAAATTTTTGACATTTGACCATCCCTTTGGCTTTTATCTTGGGCTATATGGAATGGGTTCGACCAAACCCTAACCGACGTAAAAAAGCGTGACTTGAAATGTTGACTGCTTGGTTTGGACATGGCTTCCAGCTAACTTGTCTGGAAGGCCGAAAGTGATTAATGTTGCCCTGTTTGATGGATTATTAGGTCGTGACATTCTACTAAGCTTTTCCAAACGTCTACAAACTATGTGACAGGGCCCGCGAATACCATGTTTTTGCTTTGAAACTAAACTAAGAGATTTCTGTTCTAAATGTTGGGTTACATTTAAAGTTTAACGTAGTTTTAAAAAATGTCCTTGAACCGCCACTCTTTTACTGTCTCAACTTTGTAAAATAGTTTTTATCTTTTTGATAGCTAAATAAATGCAACTGTCATCATCCATGTAAAAACGCGCTGTGCTTAAACTTGCCATTGTTTCCAAACAATGAGCGTTTTTGTGCCATTTTACGTTGGAGGCATGGCGAGCCATAGTTTTCATTTGTACGTGTTCCTGACCACGTAAACGCACATTTAGTCCCTTTTTTTGGTTACAAATGTATTCAGAACTTTCTATGAAAATTAATAGCAACAAAACTGCAGCGCAAGTACTACCGCAAAAACTCACATTCGGATGTTCCCTGAAGTTACGCAATTGGGTAATCCACCGTTTGAATGACGATCGCGCTAACACAGGTGTTACATCTTGTTTGCTTGTAATTGCCGATTTCTATGAATGCACATTTTTCTCTACACTAATGTGTGCTGCAATCTCATGCGGTCTGTGACGTAATAATAAGAGACCAAGTTTTAAGTAATAACGCAACGTGGCCTTTTTGTCCGACAACTGTGCAGCACAGTGCTACGTCATTTTATTCTGCAAAAGGTTTTTTGTGTTGCGAGCGAGCATTTTCTGGTGAGTCTATTTGTACATATGTGTGTAACGACTGATAACCGAAATGTGTAAATTGTAACTTTGGCAAATTTAACTGCGATGACTTAGAAGTCAGTTCACTGAACAATATAGCTGCCTTTGTTTATGTGATTAAGTTTACACACGGTGTTGACGCTGTCTTTGTACTCACAGTGTCTCTCTTGCATTTGTACGCACGCGAAGCGTGGTGTATTTAATCTTCTGTCGCCCAAAGTTATCGGTAAGCATTGTGTGTGTTACGTCATAGTGGCGCATTGTAGTTTATGTTGCTTGTTTCGTTTTAGGTGTGCGACAGTAACTGCTTGGACCGTCTTTGTGGTCCACAGTTTCCCAGTTCCCAAATAGTTGGTGAGCCTTATGCTGTACTTTACTACGTGTGAAGTGTATTTGTTTGACACATTGCCTTCTGTGTAGAAACCGTGTTCTAAGGGTCCACGTGTCCTACGTGTATTTCGTCTCCTCCCGACGTCTGTATCGTCTACACTTCGAATACATTCTATCTTGCGTACGAGTGCGTACTGCACATTCGATAACAAGAATAACATCAACTGAGTGAGCGAGTTTGAGGCCCATTAAAGATACGCGTTTTAACTGCGGGAATTCCGCCTCGTGTGACGTTCCGCGCCAAGAACCGGGGCGCGTTCGACGGACGTTACAACAGGTGTTCGTATTTCCCAATGCTTGACTACAATTAACCTGAATTTACAGCTAAAAAAATCGGAAGATTCCCCCAAAATTTTTCGACCCACCATTTAAAATATCTTAGCACCCTCTATATGACCACGGTAACGCCACTCATTTGGGCAAGTGCGTAGATTTTAACCCTACTTTCTCCTACCAGTGCCAAACAAACTAGAGATTTAGGTAAACAAAGATGCTATTTACAAACTTTAGTTTAAAACATTAATGTGTACATTGCAATATATGTGTATTTTCAGAACTCTTGTAACAAATTGCCTGATATACTTCATTCCGCATCCACTGTCGCCCATTATGCGACGGGCATTCTTTTTTTTGGTAGTACATCCGTATTTCTTCTTGTATATTTCTTTATGTAACTTTTTCCATACAGCCCGCACACATACTGCAGTATTATGATTTTGAAAAACATTTTTGTGTTGATGACTCTATCCAAAAGGGGTTGTCACACAAAACAAGTAAAACAAAAAAAATCCTACAAGAAACATTGTCGAAAAAAATTAACTAAAAATAAGGACTCGGAATTTTAAACGGCTTTAAAATAAATACGTTAGGGCAAAAAAGAATGAAATAAAGATCAACAGCGTTTACGTTCAAAATATGAAGATACAAATCTGGGAAATAACAACAATATGACATTCCTGCAAATAAGCATGAAACACATGGAATGAGTGAACAATAACAAACAAGCAATCATTCTTACAGGCCCTGTTTTATTGCCACACCTACTCTTTAATGACAACAGTTTAGCCAAAAATTTTCAAGATTTTGACATGCCGGGATCTTTTGTGTAGTTGTGCTTACCAATGACAAAGGGCTTAGGTTATCCTATATTAATTGAACGTAAACTACTTGCGCCTACTGAAGACATTTGATAACCATTTTGATCATTTCGATGAAATTGTACACTCTTTGTACCACCAGTAGTAATTTGAACAACACCTGTCCCCTTTCTTAAGAATCTAAATCTTCCTGATCCATAATTGAGTATTTCAACCCGCCCTGACCCTTCTTGTGTGGTTGTGACATCCCCTGTTCCGTAATTTCTAATTTTGACGTGGCCTGATCTGTAATTTTTTATTTTGACATTTCCAGATCCACGAATTATGATTAGAACAGATCCGCTATTGACGATTTCAACATTCCCTGATCCTAAAGTTAAAACTTCGACTTGTTGTAAACCTCGATTATTAAAATTTACTTTTCCCGATCCGTCAACAGTAAATTTGACATTTCTTGTTCCTTGGTTGTTAATTTGAACCCCTTTCAAGCCTTCGTTCGTAATTTCAACATAACTTGGTCGTGTATAGACGATTCTGTTTTGTCTTGGAAGTGTTATAACGGTGGATGCAGCGGCAACTTTAGGAAATAAAATATTTACCATTATACAAAAAATAACCCGGAATCCACACGGTAACGTACCTGCTTCGTACGTGATTGAAAACCCAGGGCGAATGTCACTTCTATCAGATGTAAATCGAACTTTTACACAATTGTTGCTTGAAGAAAAGGTAAACCCCCTTGAGAAGATGCCAGATAAACTTGCGACCACACCGCGCTGGTCTGTTACCTATAGGTTATAATTTGTTGTAGACCTAAAATCAGTCTTAACCCTTTTTAAACTTTATGTTCGCACGTATACAACACAATATATTACTTACTTGAAATTGGTCCCATCTGCTTTCAATGTTAAATGATTGTACAACAAACCGGATCACGTGACCCTCGGGTGCTTCAAAAAACCACAGACAGTTTTCATCGTTCCCATAATTGCCAGGCCAACCCGGTGACGTAAGTTCTTGCGTCACACCAACTGTTAGTGTACGGTTTCTTATCCCACACCTTCTGGGTGAAGCTGAAATGATTTATTAATATGGTTAGGCACAAAAAACTTGTCATCCCGAGACTGAAAAATGCAATGGAATTTGATAAAGATGAACTGTGTAACTTATGTACACTCATTTCCTTTTCCAATTTTGTTAAATACAGTAATATTACATATCATCAGTATAAATTAGGCGGAAGTAAACAAAGCACTGTAGAATTTCACAGCTTTTACCTTCCGTCAAGAGGAAACAGCTTCCAATTGCCATTATAAGGAAAACGCCACCAACGCCCATTTTTCAATGAAAATTATGACTAAAATAAAAATAGTTCTGTTTGATACAAATAAAAATGTATAAGCTGTAAAAAGCTCACAAACCACCTGTCTTCTAATTCTACTTGTTACCATTTGCAGCATGTGTGCTTCTCCGGTAGACTTTGCATGTCTGTGGGTCGTGATTTCATGTCATTAAAATAAGAGTAGAAATGTCAAACTGTCATACGTTGTCATGAAATTGTCGTTAACTCATCACGCATTTTGTTTTCAAGTCAACATAGTCGAGCCAAACTTTTGCCATACATCATGAAAATGACGCCTGTCTTTGAACTAAATCAACAGACTGAACAATTCAATGTAGTTATTTCAAATGCGAACAGCATTGGCGTCTAAAAAGCAACACATTATTTAACAATTATAGATTTTTGATTGCTTATGTTCAGGTGCAACCTACAACTTGTTTTCCACAAACGCTTGACAAAAAACTAAAACCGATAACATGTTCAGAATTTAATCTTCACATCTATCTCATTTTTAGAGCCACAATTTCTTGTTTTCACGTATTTATATCTGAAAATAGAACTATACCCCTGCTTAAATTGCTTCCAAACCAAAGTGCCAGTGGCAAAATTTCCATAACTCCGAACCGTCCGAGGTTTGAAAAAAATCGACTGTTGCATGAAACAGTGTGAATGGCATGACCGAAACAAGTGAATAAACGAAACGAAGACTTTCGTAGACAAGTCGGGTACGATGAAAAAATAAACAAGGCAAACATATATCTTTTTTATTGCGCATGCGATAATGAGGGAACAATCTAGCTTGTGCCGTTCTATACCAAATCGTACCCGACTGGTCTACGTAAGTCCACTTTCACGAAAAAACTGGGTCGTTACATTTGATAGTTTTGTGCGACGACATTGTCTAGTAAACTAAAAATTTTGGTAAATTTTTGTGCATGACTTACTTACTACCGGTTAACGCTTGCAAATTTGCTTGTAAATTTTTTTTACATATTCGAGGCGTTTGCAAACTAATAGCAGTGGTACTGACAGCACTTCTATAACTTTTTTTGTATCCAAAAGTAATGTATGTCAGCTATGAACCGAAAGTGGTTATGAAAACGCTGACCGGAGAAAGTGGCAGAATTAAAATATGGGACACATTTTGAGAAAGAAGAAGAAGTCATATTTGTTGTAGTGGAAGGCAACGAAAACCTTAAAAATTACGCATGCACACCAGAAAAAAAACACTGACGCAGCTAATGGTTGTGAAAACAACATGTTTTCCTTTAACGTATACCGTTGGTTGCAATTTAGTGTGATAATTGGTTGAAAAGTCGAGCGTGCCGCACAGCATAAACATGCCCGAGGAATGTAATTTGCACGCGAATATCTCGTCATTGTAACGTCACAGAAAGAAACCGAATACGCGAAACGAACTATTTTATTGCGAAGAAGTTTTTTTTACATCTTCACGGATTTTATCTTCCATTTTGCAAAATGTGGTTAATAAAAAGCGCTTCCTCTTCACAGCATTCAACAAATAAAACTTCGCGCATGCAAAACTTTTTAAAAGTTTTCATAACGTGGGACAGGCACACCATTTGTGGCACATCCAATAAAGTCACAACATCACTATCAACGACAGTTGGTGTAAACACAACAACAGACACTGTTGATTGAATTGCAACATGGATTTTGCAGTGCACAATTGCTATTTTCGTGTACTCATAATTGTAAAGAAATCTTTAGAGGTTACTATACACAAGCATAATCAGTTCCAAATTTGATTCGTGCCAAACCAGCAACGGAGTAGGCTACAGATTTTTTTTTAAAAAAGAATCTCAATTTACGTGGCGGTATGTGAAAATCCTTTGCGCAATCCTGGTTCTTACATCGATTGTCAAGACGTTATATCACATGCCAAGTCGAAAAATTAAATTGGAAACATCCATACCAAAAAGTGCATCGCTCTCAAATGTTTGCCGAGTCGAGTCCAAGGTGCATTCAATAATAATTACAGCTGCAGAGTTGGAATCAATCTTACTTCAGGAATGCAATGGAAGAATTGAAAAAAAAAGTCTTTGGTGAATTAAATTGCCTGGTAACAAATCGATGATGTCACTGGACGAATACAAACAGTGGAAGCTTTTGACTTCATCAAAAGGAAAGCAAATCCCGGAAAAAAGGGTTTGGTTCCTCCCATGGAAAGCGAATTCAAGGCATGGAAAATGTGTTTAGAACACGATGCATTAGATTAGTGGCCAGTCCTGAGTTATACAATATAATTGGTTTTGTTTACTGCAGGATGACAAACTTCCTAAAGACGTTCTGCAAAATTGGAAAGAAGACGTCAATTTAACAGAAATTGTTGCTGACGTAGAAAGGAAAGGCTTAAACGTTTAAAACTCAACGATGACGACATTCTGCAGGTGAACCTTTCTATATTATTGTGATGTAATAATATAACTACAGTATACCTCTTACGTATTCGGTTAATTTGGTACTTCGCTTAATTCGCTTCTTATTCTTTATCCTAACAAAAATCTTCGAATAATTTGCAAATTTAATTCGGATCTTTGCCAACTCTGGACAAAGCTGCTCGTCTAACATTTTAAAAATCGTTGCTTTTTGGAAGGTTAAAACAAAATTCATCGGAAAATCTGGTACTCTGCCTTGACAAAAAACACTGCATATACGAACTGACGGCGTTACGAAAGCTTACTTTGGCATGCAACAAGTATGCATGTATAGAATTACATCAACATTTTTTCGAATTCTTGAGCAGATTCCAGAAGTCAGAGAGGAGGTGTTCAATTCCCAATACAAAGTCCCTAACATTATTCACTTCATTTGGTTTAGTTGCCGCCTGATGGGAGTAGTCTATTGTATGGCGTATGTACCTGTTTGTTTATTAATTTGTTGTGTAAAACAAACAACACAGGTCTGTAGATAATGTGAAAATTTTAGAATTAATGAAGATGAACATGGTACGTTGGAGGGGTATGCGCTCAAAAATAAATTTGCAAAATTTACAACTTGCATGATCCCTTTGTCATGCGGTGTGGTGAGGTTGGTTAAGGCTCGATGTAGCTATAGAGGAAGTCGGTACTGTAAATGAAACAACAGTAAAGCGATTGCGCTACATTGTCCATTATTTTGTCTGGATTAAAACAACTCACAAACTCCTTTATAACTTTAGAATGCTTGGGGCCCTCAAGTACCAGAATCCTCGTATAATCCTTTATCACGGAGATTGTCCTCCCAACGGAGAGTATTGGGATCATTTTAAGAAGCAAGCAGGATACAAGATACGTTTCATCAAAAGGACTCAGCCTAAACAAGTTTGGGGAATTTCCGTTAAGGTATGGAAAACGTGTTTAACTTTCCAGACATTATTGACGTCTACAGTGCTGTGTGAAAATGTTGTTATTTGGAATAAAAATACACAAATTACCGTGTAGATAATAGAACATGGTTCAGACGTAGCAATAAGGATAAGAATCCTGCTGGAGGTCGAGTGTATATATTTGGACACTGACAGACTCATTTTACGCAGTTTTGACGCTTTGAGAAATCATTCGATGTTAATGGCAAAGGAATACTATCATGGCTTGGGTAACAATAAAATATTTTTTTTCTTATAGTCCAACGCCACATTTATGACATTATCTAATGTTAAAAACCGTATGGCAATGCATTTCCTAATTAATTGGATATCATGATTGCTTTTGATTCCTTAATCCAGGGTTTCCCAAAATTTTTTAGCCGCGGACAACATTTTGTGAACCTGTTTTTTCTCGGACCCCCTGTCTTACGTCATCATCATTTTGCAGCGTTGAAAATGCTACAAACTATATGATAGGTGTGAATTCTTTACACGCGAAAAGAAAAAAAACGAAACAAAAACGAAAGAATGAATTGTAAACACCTTTAAAATCGTAAGATACAACGATAGTGCAAGAACCATTCAAAAGTAGAGTAATTGTGCAATATGTATTGTAAAGCTTACGAAACCAATCCAGTCATAAATTACTGCAGTGATTACTGCTAATGCACTGTATACAACGTATACTAATTGTTTTATTTAGTGTCATTACGGACCCCCTTGCAGTCGTTGCGGACCCCGGTTTGGGAACCCCTGCCTTAATACATTCTACACGGTACTGAAAATAAGTGCTGTTTTTTCTGACTTCCGTGAGTCGTCAAATGGGAGGCAAGCGCGATAAGTAATTTATTTTTCTTTCGTTGTGCTTGCAAGAAGTTCATAATTATGTAACGGCAGAATTTTGCGCGCCTGGCACCCTGAGTCCGTCATACTAGGGTTGCAAAGTTTTACTCTGTCTCAATTCCGAAAAACGCGTGTACTTTTATCACCTACTCCACATGGACACGAAAACGAACACGACCACGGCTTTCCAGCAAGTAAGACATCAGCAAAGCAGATTAACTTTTACTGCAGTACAATATTTATAAAATATAACCGAAACTTCAAAGCACTATATACTACACAACACACATCTCAACAACTAAATTTACCAAGCATGGCTGAAAGAAATGCAGTTCTAAAAGCATTGTTACGTCATTTAGACGTACTGTATAACGCAGAAGTATGCCTGAGTGATTTTAAATGTTACAATTAACAAAACTGATTATAAAGCATAAAGGTCATATTGTTATGCAAACGCAAGTTTTGTCGTCATAAATGTTTAAAAACAATTTATAATATCTGTTTATATCTGCACAAACAATCTCGGTATAATTTCCATTTTTAACTCAATTAAGGTATGAATGACGTTGTTAATATTTGAACAAACTATACAGGTATGCCTAAAATAGAGAACGAGGGGGAAAGAGAGGGAGAGGGAGAGGGAAAGAGAGGGAGAGAGAGAGAGAGAGAGAAAGCACGGCGAACGCAAGAACACACAAAGCGTTTTCCAGGGTTTCTTTTTATACAAATTTTTCAATGAAGTTATGGGCGATTTCTAATGTTGACATGTCCAGACCCACGCTTTGCAATTTTTACAGGTTTGGTTCCGAAACTTTTAATTTCAAGATTTCCGGGTCCGTAATTTTTAATTTCCACTTCCCCAGTCCCGAAGTTTTTAACTTTTACTTCACCCGATCGGAAATTTCTAATTTCTCCGTCTCCCGATCCAAAGTTTTTGATGTCGATATTTCCTGATCCTCGATTCCTAACTTCGAAATCTCCCGGTCCACGGTTTCTAATTATGCTCTTTCCTGATGCCAAGTTTATAATTTTGACATTCCCTGATTGGATATTTGCAATTTTGACATTCCCTGTCCCGGAATTTTTAACTTCAACGTTCCCTGATCCGCGATGTCTGATTCTGATATATCCAGATCCGAAGTTTCGAATTTTGACATTTCCTGATTGAGTATTCGCGACATAGACATACCCTGGGCCAAAATTTACAATTTCGATTTCCCCTGATCCAATATTTCTAATATTGACAGGTCCCGATCCAAAATTTCTGATTTTTTTATACTTTCCTGCATTTTTGATTTCAACGTAACTAGATCTGGTTCCATCACCTTTCGGTATTGTCACGACTTCGGGTGCAGCTTCAACTTCAAGAAACAAAATATTTAACAATAGTTTACAACATAATAAATATACAAAGGAAAGAAAAGCAATTGTTCAGTAAAGAATCCATACCACAACAACTTACTTGCTTTGTATGTGATTGAAAATCCAGGGCGGGTGAGAAATCCATCAGATGTGAATCGAACTTTCAAAAATCTGCTGCTTGAACTAAACGTGAACCCATTTGTGAGATTGCCAGATAAACGTGCTACCACAAGATGCTCATCTATCACCTGTAAGCTTATTTTATTAATTATTGCAAACTCAAATCAATACTTAATAACGTAATGATTGAATTTTAATGGTTTAAAGGCCTAATGATTATTTTAGTTCTTACATCTAAAAAGTCATGTGTATTTTCAATGCTAAATGATTGCACGTTAAACCGGATCACGTGACCCTCGGGTGCTTCAAATAACCACAGACAGTTTTCATCGTTTCCATAATTGCCAGGCCAACCCGGTGACGTAAGTTCTTGCGTCTCGCCAACTCTTGGTGTACGGTTTCTTATCCCACACCCTGTGGTTGAAGCTGAAATGATTTAACAAACTATTATATATTTTGGAAAAATTAAACTTATTCGTAGTCAATGAACTAAAAAATTCAATACAGACATTTTGAAATAGGGTAATAATTAATTACACTTAAACGTGGTGAATGTAAATTCATATTTTCTTATCTTTGATTACACTACAGTTGTAAAGGTCAGATATAAATTATAATTGCGCAACTATTTTTACTACTAATTTTTATTTATAACAACTATTTTTTTTACCTTCCGCCAATATATCGGAGCTTCCAATTGCCATCATAAGGAAAAGGCACAAAACATCCATTTTTTTTAAAAATAGTTGACTAACTGATTAAAAAACAGATACGCTCTACAAAACGGAGTGAACACATCAATGGTAAAATGAATAGAAATCTATTTTATCTTCTACATTTGCTCGTTAGCATTTCATCTGCTCTCCCCAGCCTATTTGTAAGCCATTAAGCCATTTCTTGTCACTGAAATTAATGCTTTTAAATAATTACAAAAAAACGTGCCACGATTTGAGAGTCGCCTTGCTTCTTTGTGACATTTAAATAATAACAAAATCGTGTCATGAATTGGTCATTTGAGAGTCGTAAAAATATCACGAATTTCTCCAAAACTTCATTACTTTTCAATGCATTTTAAAATGACAATTCATACAATATTTTGTTGTTTACAAACAGAAAAATAGAAGAAAAATAACTGGTCACAAGAAACATCAGATGGAAGAATCAACCATAAGCACATGTGAGCGGCACACAAGTTAAAGAATCATATTAACAATAAACATTTTAACTGATTTTCGTGTAAGATCTGCAATGAAAGAATGTTGTACTCCAGTTAAATGAATTGAACAAACTCCAGTTAAATGTTCACGAACGTGACTTGGCAGTTGAACTATGCATCGGGTCAGTCACGTGTTAGATTAGCAACACAGACAAATTGTCAATTAGCTCTCAAAACGGGACTAAACCAGACGGTTACAAATACATGGTTGGAAATTGCTTTTGTAAGGAATAACTTTGGCTTAAAATTTTGCTAAAAGGTAAGAAAAATACGTCATGCGCACAGCAATAATAAATAAACATTTAACTGAAAGGTGGGTTTGTGGTAAGCGCGGTTGAATCAGCAAAAATCACCCTAATCCGTATTATGGCCTGAACAAAGAGCAACTTTTATCCGCGATTGGTGGAAATCCTGATTAAACTACCCGAAATAACAGAAACTATTTTGTTTGAGGCAAATATTGCAAACCACTTGTATCTCAACTTTCGTCCACAAAGGGCGACTATCTGGACGAATTAAATTCGAGTTCTATTGTACATGTTTTGGAAAGAAAAACATATGTTGGGTGGGTATATGTTACGAAGTGTATGATAAACATGTGTACATAATGTATTGCTTAACTGGCACCATTGATTTTAAAACTTTCAAAATCATTGCTGGCACCATTTACTCTACGTCAGATGTCGTAAATATACATAGAAATCACAATTTGTATCAAAGAAATTGTTTTTATGGGTCATTCAAATTTGTCTATTTGTGTATCTTGATTTAACATAGATAAAAGGTTGGTAAATAATTATTTAAAATTATTAAATTTGCAGCTCATAGTTATAAAAAAATGTATTTTGGAGTATCCGGTCCTTTTCGAACAAACGCAATCCTAATCCCTACCAAATAAATAAAATATGAGATATCAGGTTTACCTTTAAACTGATCCTAACAACGGAATAGAGCTTCAGTCGGTCATGGTCGAATGCCTTTCAGGAGACTTGCTTTATGATTTTAGTACTTTTGTTTCAAACTTATTTTGCAAGTTTTGTACGTTTTTCTTCGTACAACTGGGACACGGTTTTCATCTAGTATACGCATAGCCACTGTTATTCACAATCACAAATTTGAAACTTTTGATTTATTTGGCAATTTTATGCATCTAAAAGAAAGGTAGTAAAGAAAGAAAGGTCCACAAAGACTTAAAAGATGGGCAAAAAAGTAAAGAAAGAAGTTGAACCTCCAGCAAAGGATGTGGTAAGAAAAACAACAGCACTGATTTGTGACTTTATCGAAGGTTAAATTATATTTTTCATTGTTTTATATTGAAATAAGTGGATTGTTATCTCATTGCTTTTTACAAATGATGTCATTACAAATATTAGATGTCAAATACATATTTTATTGTTTTGTTAATAACCTTAAATGGGTTAATATGTCTGATAAATAACAATGCCCAACCAATTTATGTCAATAACCTAGTGGTTCTTAACCTTTTTTCTATCACACCTCCGTTTAGTAACGGTCCTGTGCCATTTTACAAACAGCAAATTACAAACTTTTCAACCTGGATTACAACTGCAGATTATTACATGAATTCCATGATAGTCACTTTTTGCCATATTCCCTGATACACATTTGAACACCAAAATTTAAGACATGTTAGAAACAGTCCTAATGTATGGAAACCCTACCCTACAGTAATAAGGATCATTATACTTGTTGCCTCGCTATAAAACTATGATAGTTGTACCACAAAAAGTTTTGGCAAAATTAAGCGAGGGTGAAAATTTATGTAAATTGGTGCAAATTTATGATTTTCAAGCTTCTTTTTCATCGTAGTTTGATCCTCTGAACATTGAGAGCAAAAAGACGGGAACTGTTGTTTTGATGCTCAAGTCGGAAGAGGATGAAGTTTTGAGCAAAGCATGTGAAGCAATATATAAGTTTGCTGACAAATGTAGGTTCAAGTAATTGTTTCATGTCATGTAGTGTTCCATAAGTTTGTAATCCATCACTGTAAAAATTTTTTATTTTATCTTTAAAATATATACCAAGACATGTTGTTGACTTATTTAAAATATTGTTACATTGAAAAGTGGTCCTCTGTTCTGATAAATTTTATAGCACAGCCGATGGCAATTATTAGGTAGAAAAAAAAACAGGAAGTATTTTCTTTTCACACCAAACTTGAAACTATAGGTGATGAAAACAAGTTACAGCTTCTGGACCTCGGTGCAATGGAATCTCTAATTCGCCTGATAAATCATGAGGAAAGAAGTGTCAAGAGATATGCCTGTATGGCATTTGGAGTCATGGCGGGCCATGGTTTGTATTAAAAGCATCTATTTAATTCTATAAAGTGTAACACTTGTTTATTTCCCAGCGGATGTGAGAAGATATCTGAGAAAAACAGACAGTATAATGGCAGCTATTCAGCTTTTGGGAGATGGTATGTCTTTAATTCTTAGATAATTAGGTTGAATAATATTAAAATTATGGTATGTACTTTTTTCAGAGGATGATGTTTGCAATGAGTTTGCAAGTTTGTTTCTATCACACATGTCTACTGATTTTGCAAGCAAGTTGTCTATCGGTAAAGCTGAGGGTTTGGAACCTCTGATCAACCTTCTCGCTTCACCTGACCCTGACGTACAAAAGAATTCTGTCCAAGCCATATGTAACCTTGTGCAGGTGAGGTTTACTGTTAAGTTAACATTGGCTTTTGTCATATTTCGACTTGCAACATTTGTTTATTGGTTGCACAATTTTTGGTTAATTTTTAATATTTATTGTAAAAAATTAAAATGTGTAAAACATTTGAGTGCATATAAAGCTGCATACTTTAGTAGAGAGAACAGAACTCAAAAAGAGCAAGAATCACTGGTTTCAATTATGCAATTTCTATGTATTTCATTCTGATTGTATTTCTATCACATTCATCCAAATATTTTTGTGCACTTCATTGTAGGACTTTCAGAACAGAGCAGCAGTTCGTGAATTGGGTGGAATTCCTCCATTGCTGGATCTTCTCAAATCTGACTATGCTGTAATTCAGGAACTCACATTAACAACACTCGCTGCACTCACACAAGATGGTAGGAAAACTACTCTATATTTTTTGTAAGTTTCACTATAATTCTGTGAAATGGGTGAATAAGAGACATGCTCAAGGTGCATTATTTTCAGTGAGGAAATCACTGTCATATGGGTGCCTGACTCCACTAAGGGTATATCGGTGTCCATGCTCTTTTAACTATCGCATGTATGGTTCATATTTATGTTTTTGTGCAAAATAAAATGATTTGATTTGCAATGTTAAAATTTATCTAGATTTTGTTGTAAACTACACATACATAACTAATTATGTTGGTTTTTAGTGTTCACTTTAATTTTTTTGCCATGTTGTCAAATTTAGACTTTCACTTTATGGTTTAAATGTTTTTTTCTGTGATGGTTGCCTAATGTTAACAAGCAGACTTGGTAAACAGTTTTTTTTGTTCCGTTATAGTTGAATCGAGAGGCATTGTTCGTGAGAATGAGGGTTTGGAGCAACTTGTAGAATTTCTTGGAAACAAGGTACTGTAATTATTTTATCATGGAAAGCTACAATTTGAAACACTTTTATTTACATAAATATAAAACAAAACAACCAAAGAGGCCATTATCAACATGAATATTTTTCTAAACAATGCAATAAACACCTCATGTAATTTTGTGTGTATTCTGCATTGAAACTAATTAAGCTTCCATTAAGAAAATTTCTGATAGAAAGTGGACAATTCTTTACAATGCATATTCCTTTTGTTAGATTTCATTTGAATACATAATTTTATATTTGCAAAAGGATTGGGAGGATCTCCATGTGCATTGCCTCGCAGTTTTGTCCAACTGCATGGAAGACACAGAATCTCTGGATGACATCAGAAGTGCTGGAGGAATGGAAAAACTACTTTCCTTTGTTACTGAGTCCTCTGCCTCAAGCCAAGTCCAGGCCAATGCTGCAAAAGCTATTGCAAGATCAGCTAAAAATGGTAATTTTTAATTACTTCCTATACACATTTGTACTTTAAAAAATCTTTTCAAATATAATTTGTTGCAAGAATGACAAGTGACAGCCATACAAAATACCTGATTTTAAACAAAAGCAAATAATGTTTAATGTTTGTGATTTAAGTGGAAAATGGAAAAATACTGCATGAGCAAGAAGTAGAAAAAACTCTGATCACTATGATTGGAACAAATGATGACCTGGTGATTGTTGCCGCGTGCCAAGCTATTGCAGCCCTGTCTGATAATCTTGCAGCAAAAGATACGTTTGGGAAGTCAGGTAAATGCTGAATGCTGTGTTGTTAACTTGTTTCATATTTTCATTGTTTTTACTTCAGAGGGTATTCCCCCGTTGATTGCTCTCCTTTCCGCTGAGTCTGGTCACGTGAGAGAGGCAGCAACACTTGCCCTTGCCAACCTAACTCTTAACAATACCAACAACAGCAAGTATGTTATTATTTCTATTATTGTGTAATATAAAAACCTAAACAGGTTCTTTCATTGTTGTACTGAACTGTGACAAGTTAATAAAGTGGTATTTTTGTGTGCAGTGAAGTGGTTATTGGTGGTGGAATAGAGCAACTCCTTACTCTTCTTCAATACAATAAGGAATCGGTTGTTGTTAATGCAGCAGCTTGCCTCATTAACATGGCACATGATCTTAACATCAGGTGATTAATTCATAGCACGTTATTGTCATTAATGTCAAGTATGATTATCTTTCTTAAATAACAATTCTGTACATGATTTGACAGTTAAGGGCTATTACTAACGTATCATGTATACGACTGTATTTTTAAAGTGTTTGTGGTTTAGGAGTGAAATATTTAAACGAGGCATCGTTGCTGCTTTGACTGAACCCTTGAAGTCGCCAAGCACCAAAGTACAAAGCAAGGCCGCCCAGGCTGTTACTGCTTTTGTAACGGGAGCTGATGCAAGAACCGAGGTAGGTACACCGCTACAGTTTCTCTTGGTATCAGGGAATGAAAACTGTATACATATGTGCAACATTTTTGGTGCAGATGCGACAACATGGCGGTTTGGAGCCTTTGATTGGTCAGTTGCAGTCAGGTGACAACGAAGTAAGAAGGAACGCGTCATGGGCAGTGTTGGCGTGTAGTTGCGACCCTCCCACTGCTGCAGCCATCTCCAAGCTTGGGTAAAAACACAAAATGTCATTTTTTAACTCATTATGCCTTCACGGCGAAATTATTTTTCTATAAAATTAAAATCTACAGAACTCTCCGATATCATTAATCTTTGAACTTTTGATCCAAGAATAAAGTTAAAGATTCGTCGCATGTCTGCCAGAATACCGTGGTTAATTCGATCCACTTTTTTGTTTGCATTGCACTTACTTACATCATCTTCAGAATATAAGAAAACTTACAATGGGATAAAAATGTTCTATTGTCATTATAAGCGCGCTACCAGACCTCTCTTAATTTTTCACATACAAAATGTAGCAGAGTGTGTACACGCACTATTTCGACCTAAAAGGTCTCATCAGAGCAGCTGTTGTCAGTGGCACTGTGCTAGCTTTTACATTAACGGGCACACTATTTTTCACTTTGTGATACCTTGCGGTGACCGTCGATCCGTTGGGTACCCTATACTGAGTACAACACAACAGAGACGAAACCACTGTGGAGCACACTATGGCCAAACGGATCTGCTTGGTAATCCATAGCGCTAAGGCAAAACCACCAGTGCAATATATGTGCAAAAAAGCCGTAATATTGGATGGCTTTTTTGCACATAAAATGTAGCAGTTTTTGAGATATGTTACTTAATTAACAAGAGAGCATGTGGGCGTTTTACTGTTTTCAATTTATTTTTTTGTCATTAGGGGTCTTGAAA
Organism: Ascidia mentula; assembly: GCF_947561715.1. Lineage (NCBI taxonomy): Eukaryota > Metazoa > Chordata > Ascidiacea > Phlebobranchia > Ascidiidae > Ascidia > Ascidia mentula. The sequence goes on along the minus strand of NC_138574.1, from coordinate 5,221,159 downwards.
TTCTTCAGGAAATAAACGACTCTGACCAACGTAGAAACAATTACAGTCTTGCGGCGCTTGACAAATTGTTGGACAGCAATTTGCCTGCGAAATACAGTCTGACCGGAAAGCTTTCTTGTAATAATATCATTACGGACGGGTTTTACGATGCTGGGCAGGTATTACCCTCACTACAAAACCAATGCGTTGTTTACCACGCCAATGTATATTAATTTGTGCAAATTTTGTTGAAAATCATATCCTGAATACCTGTTGCTGGCACTTCGACTATATACCTAAATAAACGTATTTTTTTGTTATCACTCAGCTCCGCCCAAACACTAAGTTTCAGTCATTGGATGAACTTGCAAAGCAAGAGGTGAACCAGAGGAGGCCAGTTTTGCTGGTTAATTGCAAACCATCGGAACCGTAAGTTTCTTTGTCTTTTCCGTTGAAGTGTTTGGTTGTGTATGAAATGTGTTTTCGTAATTTTGCTTCTAGTTTTGGTGAGGATGTGTGCCAGTTTGAATTGTTTTGATTTTGTTTAACTGTTTTTTTTTTCAGAGACAGGTTCCTTTGGTGTTTAAAAGCAGTTTATTTATTTATTAAGTTGTCAAATAAAAAAATGTTTCAAAAATATTTTTTGAATATCCAATTATTTACCACCTCCCTTTAAAGCAGTTGTATCGGAGGTTTAGCACAGAATGTGTGTTGTTCTGGATGCGAACTTTTTTTACTTATAGCATTATAAACATAAATATATATTAGCAAATAATGAAATCCAGTAACAAGTACTTAGCAAAGGAACACAAAGAAATTTTGTCCCCTAAGGTATCGTCCATAACCTAGGTCACTATTTCGTTCCACTATAAAAGCATGGCGGAATCAGTTAGAAAAATTTAAGTTAAAATATCAGCTGACCGAATTCTCTCGAAAGTAGCGAAGCAGAAACCTCCGACACTGAAGGGGAAGCCGCCGAATCACAACTTAGCGTCAACAACGTTACTGACGCAGCAGGAAATGACGTCACAGTGACGCAAGCAAGGGCAAGGAGTCCCCTTGCAAGCGAGAGGTTGATAGCATGCTTGCGTCATCGCGTCTATGGAAACGCTTGTTTTTGTCATGCTTGCATGCTCGCGTAAAAGATTACGCTGGGTCTACCAGGATAAAATATGCATGAGATGCACGCAGTTTAAAAATTAAATCTTTACTTTAGCTGTATTTTGTTTATACTTTTAATTGTTTTAATTTTTGTGTTGGAATGCTAACGAAATTACTGACTGGTCGGTTGATTGCTTTGCTGCATCACTACCTTTTGCATTTGGTTTGCTTTTTATGTTTTAGCGATATATTTGAATAAATGTTGACGATGACCTGTAAATACTTTTGAATACAAAACCATTAAAATTTCGCACTGCTTGGTCACAGTAATTGCCAAATATCCACACTAGAATAAGCATTTACTAACATAGCGACTTTTTAGTGTGAAGACGGCACAAGAAGAATTATCAGATAAAGGAAGCAGAGTTAGTTCCAAAGCGTCGTACACACGAAGGTAAACACTGTGAAAAAAAACATGTTGCAATTAATGGTTTGGTTAATCTCCAAAAGTTAGATTTTTAGTTAAAACGATTAAAAATCACGTTAGCTAATGCTCAATTGATAAACGATAAATAGTTATATATATATATATGTGTGTTTATAAAAACGCTATTTGTGTATTTGTTGCACTAACTTTCATATAAAACTTTCAAATAATTTTATTTGTCTTATTGGAACTATGAGTATATACTATGGTAGTACCATTTATGATAAAATTACCAATAAAATGGCATTCAGTAAACCTCGGCGTGTCATTTGAAATTTGTTGAAATTTATCGCGATTCCATGTTAACAAACATTCAGAAAGAAAAAAGACAAAGAAGCTCAAATGCGCGAAGAAGCCGAACGTCTTCGGGCAGAAAAGGAAGGTGGGTTTTTGAAATGTTCTTTCCTCAACCAACCGTAATACCCACAGGTTGTTATTTTTCTTTAAAACCACTATTGCGGGCTGCTGTTTAACGACAAATCAATAAGAGTGTTTGTGCCGAATTGAAACATTGTGTGTCTGTTTTGTATGATCAAAAAACCAACGTTACTGCATATGTCATTTTGTATTATTGTCAATGTAACTTTGCCATATTTCAGCCTTGCTAAACGCATTATGAGTTTGTGATAATGACACATGTGTGTCTCGATTAATAACTTTTGCTGTTTTGTTTCCAATTATGTTGTGTGCAGATTGTTTGTATGTGACACTAATTCTAAAATTGTGTTGAAGTTGGTCCTAACATATTATGAAAAATATGGCCTATCGTTGAATGACATGTTTTCGACAGCTTGCGTAACTGTGGAGTTATGCAAGCAGCGTTATTCGAGTGCGCGGTGCTGTTTTATCGCGTGTATGTCACTTCATCGGATGACGTCAGATATTTTATCAACTACGCATTGCTATGTAATGTTTTTAGCGATGAGGCTCAAGCAGCTTCAACTTGAAGAAGAGTTGAAAAAACAATTGGAGCGACAAGGTTTATGTCGTCATAATAGCAACACTAGGGCATGACGTAGTCCCCTAACGTCATTTTCTGAAAACGCATTCCAATTAGAATCCAATACCCAGATTCAGATGGATTAACGATGTAGTCTTTTTTTCTTTTCAGTCTTTATTTGCATGATACTAAAATTAACTTTTGATTATTCAAATTAACTGACAACAGAATTTAATAACTACAGTAGTAAATAGAAATTAACACTGGTAGAAAATCTACCCTCACCAGACAAGTAACACTTCGCCATTTACGCACAGACGGTGTATACCGCCCTCCGGTGGATACGGCTCTGCAAGGTTACTTGGATGACGTCACAAAATACATTCAACCGATGCCCACAACCAAGGAACAAATCATTGCTATTGCCCAGTAAGTAGGACACGTCATTTTTCTAGCCCAAACATGCTGCGAAACAAAGAAAAACAATAATAAAATTGACATTAATTTGTCCCTTGCAAGGTATATTATTCACGCATAATTCTCATTTTTTTGTAGATATGTGGTTGAAAAGATGGGAGGTGAAGTAGAAAAGGGAAAACTTGCCGACTTTAGTTGGGACTTACACGTTGCTGAACTAAAACACGAATTAAAATCTAACATTGTTCCCATTGGAAGAGTGCAGAGGGGCATCCATTACCACAGAGCGTTGTTGTACAAGGTATACGTTGAACCAAACAAAGTTACAATCCAAAGGGTAAAAGATATTGTCTCGTGTCATTTGGGACTAAGGATTGATGTGGAGCGTTGTATTTTGTCTTGCCCAGGTTGAAGCAAACTGCATCCGGCGGGCAACTTTGGTTATTTAGCCTGCTTTTGCCACATGTACCACGACACAAGCACGCTTCTTTTTAATGACGCAGTGTATAAAATTGTGCCTAATTTTGATTTTATTGACCGCGTTTGGGCGCATATGTCGAAAATCGGCATGAGATAAAAAAAAACTAGTTTTCCATAAATAATCAAGACAATGCTCTTGAAAATAAGAACAAATCTTGGAAATGAGCACTATATGACAATCAGGCATTTTTTAATCCGAATTTTAAAACATATGCACAAAAATCCAAGTTAATGATGTTGTTAGGTTCTTGCCGACAAAATCGGGGTTCCTTGTTCATTAGTCCGGGGCGAATACAACAGAGCGTGGAACGAAGTGACAGTTCCGGCGTCGTTGGAACCAGGGGCTCCACGCTACCCCCCAACACGGTACATTGTCGACCTTATGCACGAAACTGGAAAACTGATTAGAACAGATTCCTCTGACGCAGTCCAATACAAGTCATTATAACAGATGATATCGTTGTTAGTTACTTTTAACAGAAATAGCTGTGGTCGTATGTACATTGGTTACTAATTAAGATTTGGTACTTTACTGAGTAACTATGAAGCACACTTTTTTAACTTTAACAGGACGGTACATGTTCATTCTAGTTACTTTGTTGTTTGTATTTATTGTTTACAGTAATATGTCAAAGTACAAATCGTTTTTTACAACTTCAAAAGTCCATCTTTTCTTCTGCAACAAAAAAATAGTTGGAAACTTGCGCTGCAAAGCCTTGTTATAAAATTTATATACCTTTATTTTTGGGGGCATTTGATTTCAATTCGTCCAGAAATGATTGGAAAACATTCATATACTCGTTAAGCCTGGTCTTTTTGTACAAATTTGTTCCTTTTCGTTTTGGGGTTTCAGGCGCATTCTCTGTGAACACAATTGTTACTTGTCTTTGTCACTGTACTATATGAAAAAGACATTTATGTTATTGTAAGAATATTTTCTTCAAAAAATAAAGATGTTTTTACTGAAGTCACTAAAAGTTTGAGCAATTACAACGGACGTGACTTGTGTGCATTAATTTTTAGTTTGGAATTTCTCCAATGTCTTTTATCTCTCAACAATACCAGATTTTTCAATGCATTTAGCTAAATTACTTGCAAACTTCAATTTAAAACAGCAGAAATCGTTCACACTTTTTAGAACTTTGTATCAAACTTGTGAACTACTGACATGCTACAAGCAATCAATTTAGTTTTCTATCAAGCATGACATATCACTTAAAAGGTGTGTTTAAAAGTGATAATCCCCACTGATTACCACATATCAATTTTAAACCACTTTTTTTCAACTCCAAACATATTAAAAAGACTGGCAAAGTTAGTTTATGGTGCAATTTTAAATATGCCATGTCAAGTAGTTTTCTAAACCATTCTAGTGCCCCAGCCAACTTGCAATTATATTAAATGTATTAGTTAATAACCCTATATTATATCCTAGTATATTCTACGCATATATTTGTGCATGAACAAAAACCACATTACCAGATTCCTTCTCCTGTTTGTCACTTTGCACATGTTCAACTTCTGTACACAAGTCACTGAATAAAACATACAATATTAAATTACTCAAGTCGGATGAAATCAATTAATGCTTGGATTATTTGCAACATCTTTAACATCAACTAAGTTACACCTTTATGTAACAGCTGTCACAACTAGTGCAAAAAATATTTCAATTTTGACACCAACTTTAGTTTTGGGGGAACCTGCCAGTCTTAAGTGCCTAATTTTGTACGAATATTTATTGTAAGTAAATATGGAATGTACCTTATTGTTGGTACAATAAAAGGATCAAATTCGTCAACTTTATCTGCATCAATAGGAACACAAACACGACCTAAATTAAAGGTTGATAAAAACACACAATTCAACATATTCAATACATCCATACCTGTCTTGGGGTGAACACAAAATGGACTTTTAAGCAAATGGTTGATACCTTTGCTTACATTGACATCAAGTCTCGGAAAGCAGTATTCAAGCATAATTTCAGGGGCACAAAATCTTAACTTTTTGTTCTTTTTGGGGTCCTGTATAATATATTTTCAAATCAAATAATCAAGGTGACACCAATTAAAATTGCTTATAATTCTAACAATAAATAAAATAGCCCATCATGCTTTGTATTGCTTGTGCCAGGACATCTTTCCATAACATTCCTACCAGTCCTGTCATTTTACTAAAAAGGGCATAGGTTTTTGGCAAAACGTTTGCTCCAAAAACTTGTAACTATTAACTGCATTGTGGCCCAGCTTGTTTAATTAGGGTAAGAAACACATTTTTTATGAATTAAAGTTGAAATGCCAGATCAGCTTGGGAAATAACAAAGCCAACAAAATCCATACAGTGTCATAGGTTTGTGTGCATTCTGATCTCAATCTTGTCCACTTTTCCATTGGCTCCATGGATCCACCTAAAAAGCATTTCACAGATGATAAAAGGCCACATATAAAAACCGGTCACTATTTATTACTTTGGTATGCTTTGTGTAATGCATTCTGAACATTTTCATTGGGAATAAGCTTCAGGACTTTATCAATATCTTTCTTGGTAGAGAATATTTCTTGGTCTTCAAGTGCATATTTTTCCCAATAGTTATTGACAATCTTAAGGCAGTGTCTGGGCAAAAACAATAAAAAAAAACCAATGTTAAATTTTTGCAACAAAACATTTTCAAGTTGGCCAAATGCCTACTTGTTAATGACTCCTTTTTTCAAACTGTACAAAAGCCCGTTTCAAATTTTATGTCAAACAAAAAACCTCAACCAATGATAACTTCAGAATATATAGATTACGATCCACAATCATTGAATTTTTTGAAGTTTGTCAGTTTTGTCAGTCAATAATTTTACCTGATGTATGGATGAACAGGTTCCTTCATAACAGCTCGTTTTTCAACATTTCCCCCTTGAATTAAACTCAAATATTCAACAATCGCAGAACGAGCATGAGCTGATAGTTTCCGTGCCTACAACAGACAAACACATGATTAAACCAGACAGTCCAATTAACATAGAAAAAGTTAAATTTTTTGATCAGTTCCTTAAACCTGGCATTGGTTATGTTATTTACCAATGGAACCACAATCTATTCTAATGGAAGGTGCAGTCAAATAGATCGCTAATTAATCACATACTTTCAGATTACCTTTTCATCACACACCCAACAATGAACACCTCTTCTTCCAGAATAAACCCATAAAATATGTTTGAAGCCAAAATCCTCTGCAACAAACCAAATTTACATAATTGCAAACCAGAAACAAATAAACAATTTTAAGGAAGCACAAATGTTGTTAAATGCAAAAGCTTGCAAAATAGGCAACATTGCCTTCATACCTTTTAAAGCACGATTGATGATTTTTATTGCTATTTTCATCAGTGTCCAGCATTTCAAACAAATATCAGCACCTCTAGAAAAAATAGGAGAGATACATTACAGTGTGAAAAAATGTAATGATGTATATACAAAAGCAGGCTTATTTCTTACTGGCAGCAATTCCGCACATTATCATAGTCCGTCATATCAATGTCAAAAACAAGCTCCTTGTGAAGTGCTTTAAAAGTGCCACTATGATATTTGTTGTGGTCTTTGGGCTGAAAAACGATTCATAAGCATTTCTTGTACACACCCAGAAACAGATTTATAAACATACATAATGAGAATATATAGCACCAATATCAATCTTGTAAGGATTCATTCTTTGCATTTCCTTTTCCATCTCACTTTGATTAGTAAATGATTGATACCTCACATAAATATCATTTTGCAGGGTAAAGGAAAATTCTCTATGGGTGAAGCAGGATGTGTCAGCTGCAGCTAAATATTTGTACTTATAAGGAATAACAAAAATTAGGTATATCAGTATAAATTAGTTTATGTAAGGGTCACAATTCTCTACGAGTTGTGTGAAAAATGTTAACTTGAAATACATATTAAACATTTTTTAAATAAAGATAATAACTGAAAAATCTTCATCCATATCACATTATACATATGTTTAAGTGTGTTTATATTCACAATAATTTGTGTACGTATTGACTTCAAGTGTATTTTGTTAAATGTAAAATTCTATTCAAAAAAATTGTATGTTTGATCAGTGAGCTAATGCATTAACATACTAAAAACGTTGCGATCCTGTGCGCAATTACAGATCCCCGATAAAAAAAACGAACTTTCCAATCTGGTATATTACCAGCAAGCACATACTACTCAACCAGATTGGAAAGTACTGGAATCGTTAATTTAGCAGACAATGCACAGATTATTAAAACGTTTTTCCTATGTTAAAGCATAAACAAATTGTTTTTACACAGACTAACAGTAAATGTTCGCAAAAGGCCACTCAGATTGGAATGTTTTTTAAAATGGCAAATTGTGTGAAATTTGTAGAAATCTTTTTCATTTAACTATATATCAACCTATTTTTTATCCGTTTGCTGATAAAATTATAAATGATGCTGTTTTCCATTCAGGTTCATGAGTGCAAAAACAATAAGCACTTCAAGAGGATTTATCTTCCATGCACTTGTGCGAAAATTTACCGACAATTCGCGCAATATTAATTAGCTAATGTATTACATACGAAAATACGTTGCAATCGTCCGCGCAATTAACGATTGCCGAAACGAAATCCACCACGCAAAAAACAAACTTTCCAATCTGGCACATAGTTACACCAAAAATATCTTTCGAACAATAGACTACCTGGTCCAACATCATAGCTCAGCCATTTGCAGTATGGACCATATGGGAAAAGGTATTTGTAGTAAATTGGAAGCAAACTTGGTAAACTTCCTGGGTCATACGACGTCTCTTCTTGGTGTATAATATCAGCTGAAGGCATTTTCCTTAGAACGTCAAATCTAATTAAAAAACACAATATTAGGATAAAACAAGGTAACAAATAAAACCTTTGTGCATTGTTAAAAATAATAAAAAAGCATATAGGCATTCGAAAGGTGCAAAAAAATAGACAAACTTACCGTTTAACATTGAATTTCTAAAACAAACGCAACAAAAACGGGATTTATCACAAATCACAACAACATTTCCCGCTTGTTCCGGTCCATCAACTCCAGGTTACAATAGAAATTTTTCGTCTTTAACAACCTGAAACCATGTTATACTAAACATAGTATTTCGGAAATGGTAAACGATAGTTAATCCTCAAATAAATCTTCATAATTCGCCAAAGAAATGCTCTTTCCTCTCATGCCGTAAAATTTGCGTAACTATAAAGTTTTTTTATTCAATCATCCTTCTCTGTGTTTGCATTAAACGAGAAGTGAGGGTTGTGCGTAGATGCTGGTGAATCATGTGGATCGGTCATAAGGTTCACTGGCATCGCAGTCAAGGAAATGCAGCCAAGCTGGATCAAAGCCACTTATTCCTGACATGTCGCAGCGAGATAAGGAAAATCAAGCTCTCGGTGAGGTTTGAACCAACGCCCTTGGGCATAACTGACCCGCAGTTCTGCTGACTGAACTGCGGGAAATCTGGGGCCACTCGCAGGCCTTTTTGCGTTATTTGCAATTTTTTGGTCATTCTCACACCACGATAAAACGTAGGTTCTCGTTTTAAAATTTCTGCAAAAATTTAGCATCGTTAACGGGAATTCGCATTTTTGGGCATATTTATTTTCGGTTTTAAGTCGATGGCAGCTCTGCCTTTACGATCGCACCAACAGGTAAGTTCGGTTTATTTCCGGCTTGTGGAAATTACTTGCTTGTAGAGACTTCTGTATATAACCCCCCACTTGCAACCGTATAAAATTTGGGAATATTATGCAATCAACTTTTACTTTAAATTAGCTATTTTGACGGGAGAGCACAAGAGCAAGTGCCAAATAAGTACCCAAGCATAAGCAAACTCAACGCATGTTTTCAGTAACTGCTGCCCCAGAAGAAGGAAATTGGCCATACAAGCTCCTGTACCGGGGGACTTTCATACAGGATACAGTAAAGACATCTTTGACGGATCGGCGGCGTCCCGTTGTTCCGCAAATGCGTCAGTAATCCTCTTCACAACCTTTTCCTTACAACTTTTTAAACCCACATTTTATATTTGCAAAGATTTTTTGCCATTCTCACACCACGATAAAACGTAGGTCTTCGTGTGAAAATTTCTGCAAAAATTTAGCATCGTTGACGGTAAATCGCATTTTTAGGAATATTTATTTTCGATTTTACGTCGATGGCAGCTCTGCCTTCACGATCGCACCAACAAGTAAGATCGCGTTCGTTTTTTTCCGGCTTGTGGAATTTACTTGCTGGTAGGGACTTTATATACAACACCCACATGCAAGCGTATAAAATTTGGGAATATTAAACAATCAACTTCTATTTTAAATTAGCAATTTTGACGGAAGAGCACAAGGGCATTCTCTAAGCCAGTGCAAATAGGCACCCAAGCATACGCAAACTCAACGCATGTTTTCAGTAACTGCTGTGCCCAGGAGAAGGAAATTGGTCATATTAGCTCCTATACCGGGGGACTTTCATACAGGATACAGTAAAGACATCTTTGACGGATCGGCGGCCCGTCGTTCCGCAAGAGCGTCAGTAATCCTCCTCACAACCATTATCACTTTCCCCTACAATTTTTTGGTAATATCATAATTTGTTCATCCACTGCATAATAAGTTACTTGTTTTGAAATGAACACGCATTTTACTTTAAATAACCATTTGGTTTACTAAAAGTTTCTAAAACAGTTGTTTGGTGATCATTTGGCTGCAGTTTTTGTAAATAATATCATCACAATTACATCATATGCGCTTATATTATTACAGGTTAGCTCATATGTTACTCGGCTTTACATCAATTGAATCCTTACTTTGGCAGAAGAAAACAAGCCAATTGTGTCAAGCGACCACAGTTCACTCGTTCGGTTCAAACGAGTTCAGTCGGATAAACCACCCTTTCAACGCCTCCTTTGCGTCACGTGGCCAATTCTGATTGGCTCAACACTGGGTGGTGCCACTTTGACAAAATCTGTTTGGGAACAACTATTTTTGGAAACTAGGACAAGGTAGCTTCAAACTGCGAACAACTATTTGCTAAATAAGTGATAGGATCGTTCAGAGGAGATCAACATGTTTGTCGGGCTATTAGGCTGGGAGGTTATTGGGGGTTGTGATATGATGGACAAAAAACAACGAAATGTTTTACAGCCTCGTACTCTCGTGCGACCAAAACATCTGTCGTATATAAAAGCGTTCACTCCTCATCGAGCTCAGAGCAGGTATCAGCATCGCCAACGGCGAAAACAATGTGGAAATATATACGACAGATATTGTAGTCGCAAAAATATATTTGCCGAAGTGATGTTATTAATGCAGCATTTTAAATTTAGATAATGAGGAACATCATGAACGTTGTATGGAACATAATATAACTTTTTGAGAAAAAATAAGTAGCATTATTGCCACATTTTACCGCAATCCCACCAAAAGGTATGTTTGGTGACGTTCTATCTTAGTCTTGTAAACTACTTATCTAACCCAAACAATACTTGTGTAAGTATGTTCTCTTCGTGCTAGTTTAGAATAACGCGCAGCGACACCGCTATCTGGGTCGGCAAACCGTATCTCCGAACTAGTTCTTTTTTCCCGTGTTCGCTTTGCTTTTTGTTTGTGCGACTGCTGGTCACTTGTACAACAGCTGTATCGCATAGTTACGGACATCGTGAAGTAACGCAGTTCCAGAAATAGTTCCTGTTTTTTAGACCTTATATTTGAGTCAAGTGGTACTGGCAAATTTAAAAAAGTTTTGTATAATTAAAACAAACATCTTGTCAAGTAGAAATGTGGACAGGAAGTCGTGCAATGTATAATCCACACAGGATGAGACTCAAAGTTATCTTAAGCTTTCCGCCAGATATTATCATGACATGAGCGGATTGTTGAGTTATTGCGACGTAAGAAAGGCATTATTATTAAGTCTAAACAGGAAATTTGGTCACAGGTCTGGCGTATTTCCTGGAAGAACCTAGCCTATAAAAGTAATGCTAGTTATGAGTCGTTTCATTGCATTGTTTACGTTTTTGTTGTACTGTAGAGTGAGTTCTGCAAGAGCTTAGCTTGTGCTGTATCATCATGTCAAAGTATACATCGTTTGCGCTGCTGCAAATATGGATTGTACTGTTGCTCCAAAGTGTAAAAACCTTCGGTTACAAACCTGTAATAATCATACACGGAATATTGGACGACGCTAAAGACCTGTCACAGTTGGGAACTTATATTCGTAAGGTACAGAACACTTACTGTTATTTTAGTACATTGGTGTTCTTGTCAGCGTATTTTGCATTTAAGACTGCATTCATTTAATAATGTGTGTTGTTGTTTTTTGTATAGGCGCATCCTGGAACTGAGGTCCACAGGCTTGATTTGTTTGATCATTACTACAGCTTTAAACCTCTTTGGGAGCAACTTTCAGTCATCAAAAACTTCACTGACCCCATCATGAAAACAGCTCAAGACGGCGTGCACGTAATCGGCTACTCTCAAGGTTGGTAGAGTGACCTACAGTAACCTCATCGTGCGTTTCTGTGCGGGGACGCGATTGGTTGACGATGCGGCGCGTGTGTTTTTGTATGACCGCTAGTAACCCCGACTCTCTCTTTGTTGCGCAACGAACAATGGATCAGCTGAAGAGCGGTTTGACCGTAAGTTACCGCCACAAACGTTGACCAATGACGACTTGGGCTTAAAACAACAAGGACCCAAATAATGGGCACCCATGGTGACCCGTGACTGGACGCTTCATGTAATCCTTCTACGTGACAAGCGACGCCCGCTGTAATTTGGTTTGCCAGTTTTAGGAGTGCTCAAACTTATTTAAGGGAATCACACCCAATATTTTAAATGTTTGTTGGATATTGTGCCATGATATCTTCGTAACTTAAATATTGTTTACCCGGATTTTCTTTTGTTTAGTTGTTTTCGAAACGAACATTAGATAAAATTACTGACCAGCAACAATAAAATGTAATTAAACTAAAACTTATTTTGTAACAGCTGAATAGTGTTTATTTTTCTGAACTTTTTTTATTGGTTGTATTATTTTCAGGTGGTCTGATTGGAAGAGGACTAATTCAAACCAGTGACAATCACAATGTTGACAGTTTTATTGCTTTATCATCACCACTGAATGGACAATTTGGAGGTAATGTACTCAATTTGTTTTATTGTATATTTATACCAAGAATTTTTTCTGCTTAAATTTTATCACATTTTATGTTACTTTGCTTTAACAATACCATATACTATTTTAGACACATCTTTTATCAATTGGTTGCTGCCATCAAAACTCAAAGAGGATTTGTACAGATTTTTTTACACCAACTATGGACAATTGTTCTCAATTGGAAATTATTGGAAAGGTAAAATTTAGCAATTCATGTGTATTTGTGATGCAACGCTATGTCATACGATTTAATATCTAATTTTTAAGAAGATTTCTGCTGTCCCCTAGGCATAGCTATTCACCAAAAACAGTTCATTTTTTGTCATTTTAAGCACATTATGAGTTTAATTTCAAATTTTTGTATAATTACTCTGTTGCAGATCCTCACCATTCAAAGCAGTATAAAAAGTACAGTTCATATCTGGCTGCATTAAACAATGAAAGTGTGCATGAAGACTTCAGTTACCGCAAGACATGGAAGTCGAACTTTGCTCGCCTTGGCAACTTGGTTTTAATTGGGGGACCAGATGATGGAGTTATTGCTCCATGGCAATCTGCCCAATTTGGCTGCTTTAACAGAAATGAGAAACCAGTTCCAATGCGAAAATTAAGGGTATGTAAATTGTTGTTAAAATCTCTCATTTAAAAAAAGGAAATTATGAATACTACAGAACATAAAATATTTGGCATTATTGATACCAGGCGTAGTGTATTTTTTTACATTTAAATAAAATCTATGTTTACTTCTTGCCAGACCAAAGTTGTAGACAACTTTTTTTTAAACCCTAAAATGAAATGTTTTGATTTAAATGGGTTTTCAAATAGTATTTAGTTCATCTTCTATATTTGTGTGGTGCCATGGCTACGTTTGTCATTTAATGTAATTTTTTGTAATCAGATTTTTTTATTTTACAGCTCTACCATGATGATGTTTTTGGATTAAAAACTCTTGATAGGAATGCGAGACTGCATGAATGTACAGTGGCAAATGTGCATCACACGCATTGGCATCGAAATTACACTGTTTTTCAGAATTGCATCGAGCCATGGTTAACATAAACCTACCATCAGTGTCATGCCTCTGCCTATTATCGCCTACCATTCGTGTTTTCTTCCTTGCGCAACAAAACTGTGTTTTTATCTTTTTTTGTAAATATGTACAAAGCTACTAACGCTGCATAAAATGCTTTTAAGGTTTTTGAGATACAAAAACAATGTTTTTTGTTTTGTTCCATGTAAGATTTTTTTGTTCACCCCAGTGGCAGTCAGTGAACACTTTATATTATGTTTTGTCAATAATTGTGTGTGTTTTTAAAACCTTTTTAATTTCGTTTATTAATACATACAATAAGTGGTAAAAGTTGTGTTTTTCGGTTACATCAGTGTAGATATTGAATATACCAGGATTGCATTCGTTTAATATAAAATTTGCAAGCAGCAAATCTTTATCGCACAGCTTTGTGCGTTTTGACTGGAACCTCTAGTGTAGGGGTGGCCAAACTGCGGCTCTTTGAGTCCTTGATTGCGGCTCTTTAATGAATTAGCATTGATGAATTAGACATGCATTTTCCCGGTCTTGGCGAGTTGTTTGATCACACTATGAAACAATGCGTTCTCCGAACGGCTTTAACATCATATCAGCCTAATTTCAAACGTCTTGCAGCCCAGGTACTCACAGTATCACCACGCAGCACTAATATTTAATCAATAGCTACACTTCGTTGTGAGTAAATAAATTCGTATGTTTTATTGTGTTTGTGTTGTGGCTCTTTTAAAACTGGATTTTGTTATATGCGGCTCGAGCATGAAGCAGGTCTGGCCACCCCTGCTCTATTGAGTAATTCAGTGGTTTTCAACCTTTGTGAAGACTGTCCGCACTATTTTCTGGCACGAAAGTTTCATCCACTAAACGAAATAAACGGTTTAGACTTTCATTTTAAAAGATTCAGTATTCACATTATGAATTATGAATGAAAAACATACCGGCATATTATACCAGAAAGGATAGAATATTTTAGTCACATAAAGAACATTACCACATATATTAGCTAAACCCGTTTACTATCTGTTGCATTTTTTCAAGGGATTTCACCCAGTTGAATCGCAAATGTGTATGTATATAAAGATTAATCAGGCATGTACGTTGAGATACTGTACGGTGGTATTGGGGTACAGAGAGCATTATTTAAAACTTTCTTTGGTTGTCCTAGTGGCAATTCCGTATTAAAGGAAACATCCGGTCGATGGCGCTTTAGAGTTATCGGTGCAATATTTCGTATTTGATTGTAAACAAAAAAATTATGTGCAAAGCGTTTACATAACATATAGCAACGTAGTAGTGTATTTCTAGCTTTTTATACCAACTATTGGGTTTCCTTAAGAAATACTAACCCCCAAAATCCGGGGTTGTGTACATAATGAGTGCTGAAACGTTTGCTTTCAGATTGTTTATATTCTAAAACCGAGCGACACTTCTGGCTAATGTTGTATAAAGTGTATTGTAAAGGGTTCTCGTGTACATACTGCATGTTAATGTTCAAATTATCAAAGAAGTTCCAGTTCAAGGATATAACTTCACCGGTTCGGATTTACAAAAAGATAAATTTTATCTATCGACTGTGTTCCAAAATTTTGTTTCGTTTGAAGTTAAAAATGTGCACTTTTTACCTTTTATCGTTTGAACTTGTTCATCACTGCCAAAATTTCTAAACTATTTAAGAAGGTGTACTATTTACTTTTTGTATGCACTGGTCGCTGTCACGCATATGCATTTAAATGTTGCTCCAAAAGTCCACAAGTTTGGTACAGATCGGGCAATATTAAAATTAAAATTTTGTCATATTGGCATCAAACAAACTATTGCTTTGTCAATGTTTTGCAAACTACGGGATGTGGCTTGCCATGAGCTTTGGAAATGCAGCGCCCTGCAGCGGACGGTGTGGATCATAACACACACCACACGGTGTCGCTTTCAAAATTATGTCGTTTTTGCCTCGCGTCAGCGCCCATTGCAACATTCCATGTTTCCTTATCGTGTCGTAATCCCGCAATTGAATCATTCGCCCCTTTTTAAAAAAAAAACTTGTTGATGAAAAACGGGTATTTCGCATTGTCTACAAGGATCAAGGCACTTTACCCATACATCAAGCAGGAAACCTGATCCGGATTTGTGACCACTATAAAAGTTCGAATCGCGGTGCAGCAAAAAAATATTCGTCCCATTTCAATCAGCGAGGTTAAAAGTAATGAAGCTTAAGATTTTGGAAGATAATAGAGACTGACTAGCGTATGCATTTAATTCATTAAGCGCACACAACACAAAAAAACACAAGAAAAACGTCAAGTCCTCGGTGTCCGTGCGCAGCAGCATGTTTTGCTAATGCCGTTACTTAACTGTTCTTCGCTGCAACGTCGCGCCGATGCTCTTTCAACCGAATCTGTAACGCTCTTCCGATTTCATCAAGAGATGCTCCACAAAACCACGGACATATGGTGTAAAAATTGTGACGGTAGTTGGCGCTATGGCTTCATTGCGTTTTTTCTTCCTAATATCCATGACTGATGCAAGTTCTTTCGCAGCGCATTCTTGATAAATTGTATTCGTCATGGATATTTTTTTACCACACCGGGATTTGAACCCACAGGATATCCTGTGGCCACGAATTCCGATCAGGTTTTCTTCTTGGTATATGGGTCGGGCACTTGACCAACGTTGCCAATCACCCACCAAAACCCACAATAAGGTCCTAACAGCGCGAAACCACCGGCATAATCGTTATACTATATGCCCGTGGCTTAACGGACACACTTTATCGTATGATGATGTCGGATCATAGCATTGTGGTCTACACACCAAGCCCCATAGAACGCTGGGCGACAGAATATCTGAGCATATTAAGAAGGTGACAGCCCAACCCAAGGGAGTTGTTTATTTAATTCCTTGCAAGGACTGCGGTGGAGCATATCTCAGTGAAAGCTTGCAGTGGTCGTTGCGGTGCCAATGTAACCTACTTCTCATTTTCTTATGTTCACTTTAACGCTGTGCTTGCGTTTTTGGTGGTGTATGCGCTTAATGAACTGCTGCTCCATAACCCTGCATGAAGAAGTCTCGCCGGATGACAGACGAAACTTTACAAAAAAATCTACGTAACTTATGTTCAGCAACAGTAACGCTATATATAGCATCTAGTCACAAACCTTATCTAAAGCGATCTTTTTCACAAAAAATGATACTATCGCATGCAAAACACATAAAGCAACATTGAAGAACCAGAAGCTTTAAACTAAATTTGGAATCTTTGGTAAATAGCAACAGAAACTATGTAAGGGTGTTATTGTTAACAAGACATATGTAAACAGCGTGGCATACCAACAGTCAACAATTTGACCGACGTACTAATGACGTAAGTGTTACATAATGTCGTAAATTCGTCCCACAATTCATTGTTCAACGTTCCTTGATCTTTCTGGCGCTTTTATGACTTCGTTATAATGACCAATGACGTATTGTTATCCCTTATGTTGATCCGCTTGCTGAGAGTATGGTTCATATTTATCTGCATGGTATGTTTTTACTTATTTGCGTTCAACCCAAATTTTACAGCCAAAAAAACAACATTCAGTATTCTGCTATATTAATGCAATACACTCATGGTTTATTAAACTTCAATACCAAGTTAGGTAAATGAATCAACAATCATACTATCTTGCGATTTGGGCGATTTAAACTTAATGTCATATGTCTGACTATGTAAGTCTTAAAAAATAAGCCTGATAAACGTTTTTATAATCTTGAAGAGCGCGATTTAAACTAAAATTTGGTTTTAAAACTTGGAATGTCGATGCGGTCAGTATTTAATGCTGGTGGATATATTTAAGACTTAGTTTGTAATTTGACCGTTACATTGGACGCGCATATAAGAATGTCAAGAATAAATTCGATAATCACTTTGTTGAGCATTAAAAAATGTTGTTTCTTTTTACTCCACTTTATTTTCAATGCAAAACATTTTTAACTTCAAGCGTGTTATACTGGAAGTAAACTGCGCCACGGTGCCGTCAATGCTGCTTTGAACTGTGAGGTTCAGTATGGTTTGGTGAAATCGCATATATAAGTGAATTGCCAGATCTTTTTCTATATATTTTCTATTTCATGCAAACGCAACTATGTGTAGTAAAAAAGACAGCTGTGTCCGGAGCCAATGTCTTCAAACACCTTGGACAGTCGGTAATTGAGGGCTTATACATCACTGCAATCACTATTTTTTTATTCAATCAGTTTTAAACAGGCCGACATTTAAAGGGAGCACCTTAGTGCAACGGTGAATATAAAAAAAACTTGCCTGGCTATTTTACGGTAGCTGGAACCCCATATTTCGTGCAATCGTGGTTAATGTAGTAGTTAGCATGTAGTTAAATGCAGCTGGTGTTGGCGACGTTCGTGAATTCGTCATGTTGAGTAGTAAACGCTAATCAATCCAGCAACCACTTAATCGTTTGTGTGCTAGACTCCGCCGAGCGCTAATGTGGTGAATAATGACAGAAGACATCAGGTAAAGGTTTGAAATACAAAGACAAATCACAATAATGTCTTGTTTTGAAAAAAATGGAAATGTTTTTGGTTTGTTTCATTAAGTTTGATGCTGCACCAGTCAAAACAAATGAAACAACTTTGAATTCAGATTCTCATGTCCAATTCAACCTTTACTTGTACTAACGTAGAACTTATGCTGGCGTATATTTCAACCTCTTAATATAAGTAGAAACAGTCTGGTTGCCATTGCGCGATTGGAATACGTTCCCGGACTATTTATGACGTCAGAAGTTCAATATCGTGTCATGTCCAGAAACCAACATCGATCTTTCAATAATTGATCGTGCGCCTTCGGGGGCTTATTGGAACATATGTTGAGTTGGCTGACCACGCGTTCATCACGCACGAATCACATGCACAGCACGTGGTGCGGAAGTAAGGGGTTTTTATTCAGTTTACATGGTGATGATTGTTTACGTTTTGCTAATGCACCAAGAATCATTTTCCTATTTGATCACACAAAGTAACGACAAAAAATCATACCTGTTCGCAGAAATCACCGAATATAGCACACAAACATTTACTGTTACGACATGAGAACATAGGTTTATGTAACACTTGTTTCGTTATTTTTTTAACACCGCACTGATCTTGTTCTGTTCATTATACACCGCTGTGAGCTAAATATAAAAGCTAAGTGAACTAAATATTTTGCACCGCTTATTAGAACTATTTGCAAAAATAATGGTCAGTTATTGCTTTGTTGTTCCAATTTAGCAGCTGAGCGGCTGCAGTGCAGCGCTTGCAGGCCACTTCCCTTTTGTGAGGTTAATCGAGTTCGTTTTACCATCACCAAAACATGTTTTGGTCGATATGTTACGCAATAACATGTTATGTCCAAAAGAAAATTGAAAGTGGAACAAAGATTTTAGCGGGCCAATTTTTAGTTGCAAAACAGATAACTGCATCGCTCGCATTGTTTGCCGTAACAAAATTCCCAGACGAACGTCAAGAAGTGCCTTTTATTTCATAAAGTAATTTATATACAGTTCTTGTAATTGTAACTGGTCACTATCATATCGTTGTTTACGTGAAAGGCGTAAACAGTTGTTTGCCGCAATAAAATGTATTGAATGCGTTTGTGCTGTTCTGTCGTAACATTGACGCAAATCGACAAAATACCTCTTCTTGTCCGATTCAACATAAACGCGTTTCAAGTAATAAAAACACACCAATTTTGAAGCGGGTCATCATTACGCAACAATTCGATGCAAACCAAAAAACCTAATTTTTGATTGTTTCGCTCATTGATTTTACGATCAATGCAGTTAAATGCGTTACAACTAAAAATTGTTGCATATTTTTTTGCATGATATTTTCACCCATCACAAATACAGCTACCTGTCCCGAACAGATACCAATTTGAAACGCAGTATCAGTGGTTTTACGTGACCGAAGTACAAACGACAAAAACGTTCAAGCGTTGACGTCGTTAATTTAACAATACATTGTAATCCTTTTTATTGATTTCCATTCTTAGCCTGTGAAACAATAGGTTCCACTTTCATTTGTGGTGGGCCACCTACTTGCAGCGTGCTGGAAGCGTGGACAGTTGCATGGGCACCGGTTGTTTATGTTTTTAATGTGACATCACAATACACCGGTTGAATCATTTTCGCAATAGTTGCGTAATATGGCGTGTTGTCTGCCGATTGTTTGTTGCAAGCTGTGGACAGACAAGGATTTTACTTATATATGCAACCCTTCAATTAAAAATCGGATTTTGTATATTCCCGTGATGTAAACTTTAACAAGCATAATTTTTTGCTGCCCAAAAAGTGCACTTCAAAGTATAACATTCACATTAGCATACTGAATAGCTTTTACTAATACACACGTAATGGAGGTTACATTAAAGAGAATATTTCATTGCAAGCCGTTGAACCACAGCAGCTGGGGTGACCGACTCGTCACGTGAACACTGCGTGATTCGCGCATGGTTGCCGCGTGGTTGGATGCGTGCTCTACAAACACATGTCGCAACAGAAGGGCCGGGTTGCACACCCAAACACACGAAAAAGCCGGTGCTCTTGCAAGGGGTTCAGTTGGGTGTCGTTATTCTTGCTTCGAGCAAACAAAACAGTAGTGCAAAGAACGCGATTGTTAAGGGCTTTGGGCGAATCTTTAACAAACAATAGCGTTTTATATAAAGGTGGTGCATTGCATCGTTCGTCAGTTTTGGATATTGCTGTAATCGTTGTTATACGCCTTACGCTACTAGAATCGGGTCTATTGTTAAATGCCTGTAACTCTAATTTGACCGGGCGTGAGGCTTAGGTAATGGTATGCTGTTTATAACTGTATCAACCGCTTTGGAATAAATATATAAAATATCATACTTACATTATATCTTCGTTTTCTTAGTATTATGCTAACGATGAGGTTTTGAAAGTAATACAGAGGGTTACTAAACTAACCTTAAGCCGCTCGAGTTTGGTTGTTGCATCCAACTTACCCATTGTATGGTATCGATTTACGCGCGTGGAATATGCCGTTAGTTCCAGAAATTTCTCGGTTCAGTGAACGTTACGAAACTGTCGTCGTGCTGTTAAGCATGAGTTTGTGAAGAATTTATTCACATGCGAAATTTTGCGTAAACAGTTTACCACAAAGAACTCGGTCACGTGACAAACGCACTTGATCCCGCGTCACGTGGGCATCGACGGGAAGTTGTCAACAGTTGCGCTATTACGTCAGTCGCCGCTCGACCCCGGGCCCTCGATGGGTTTATTGCCGCCCGGTATTGAGTATAAAGCGGGATCCAAATCCAATTGTTCCGTCACAGAAGAAAATGCAGATGTTAAACTCAATCATTGTTCTGCTGCTTAGTTGTAGTTGCCCATGCATCAATGCATGTATAAAAGCCTGAAGGCACTGTACATGGCGCGTTTCTTATCAAGACATAGATTTTGATCGGAGTTCATCGTATTTTTAAAAAAGTTTCACCTCATAGAGGTTGAACTTGTCATGTGTATCAGCGACATGTTTGTTGGGACAAGATTAAGTTCTACCTGTTTATATCGATAAAAAAATGTGCCGCCATGCACGTTCACCAAATGGAAAGGAAGCTTGCAATCAACAGGTTGTTTTTGCCAGGTACCGTTGTGCGTTGCTCTGAGCGCGCAAACAAAACAGAGACTGGCACTTCTTCCATAAAAACACGCGTGGTCTACGTGATTGCCAGTGCAAATCGCGGCCTTTATTACCAGCCTGCGCCTCAATACATTTTCAATCTTATGGAATGGGTGTGTTGAATGCTGTTCATGGTTATAATGCTTTAGTTAACCACTCATTGTAGACAGTTAGTTGCAACATTTCAGCATATGCCAAGATAGTAAACTGTATATATATCTCATCGATTGCACTGTTGTACTTAGATTATTCAAGCAAATCTTAGCGCTGTTTTGATTTAACCAAGTTGCTTACCAAAGAAAGAAGCATGGAACTTGATCTTAACAACAACAATAACAACAACAATTCAAAGGTACTGCCCAAAAGGTTTCTTTAATGATTTTTGTTTTCATAACCAAACCACAATGCATTAATTACGGAACACTATTAATATTGCAAAAGTTGTTGCAACATTGTGATTTTGTGTCGTGTGTGTAACAATTAACTGTGCATTCGCTTCGTCGTTATGGCAGGAAGGCAAAGTAGGTTAACTACTTCAAATACCGCGCTGTCAGCTTGTTTTCATGAAACCGCAAGTGTTCGCTGCGAACGTTACTTAACGATCCAATAGGGCCATTGCCAATAGCTGGTGAATTGACATTGGCGGAAGCGATTTTGCAGAGGTCAAATATTGTGAGGCGAATTGTTGCGTTTCTTTTCACGAAAGCGCAGTTTGCCGTGGCCAAGGAAACTAATTATATTCATTCATTTGACAAAAGTATATCTTTTCCTAACAAGTAAAAAACACACCATATGGGTATACCTAAAGTACATATCATAGCTTGTTTATGAAAAATTGTAATTATAATCGGAAACCCTTGCTTCCGCAGGCTGAAAAGAAGCCCAACTTCGGCATTATGTTCGACATCGACGGGGTTCTGTTGCGTGGAAAGACGCCAATCCCGTCGGCAGCGACCGCTTTGAAATCCCTCATGAGCGCCGACCAGCGGGAATTCGAAGTGCCGTGTGTATTTTGCACTAACGGTTTCGGTTTGCGCGAGGTCAAGGCCGCCACATTGTCGGAGAAGCTTGGTGTCCAAGTAAACCCCGACCAGATTGTGATGTCCCAGACACCTCTGGAGATGTTCCACGACTTTCACGATAAATGGTGTTTGGTTTCTGGCCCAGAACACGATGGCGGCAGCCAGAAAGTTGCTGAAAGGTGAGTACACTCGCCCAGTTTTAAAGGATAAAATTGAAATCCATAATATAAAACAGCATATACTGTTATGTCCACGTTCGCGCTAACACGTAAAAAGAATATTGGAACATAGGATTTTAGCAAAAACTCTGAACTTCGCGCATTTGGTTCTTGTTGTCTAATTTCATTGTAAATCAAACTTTTTTCAATTTGTTTCAGCCTTGGATTTCGAAAGATCATCACTATTGAGCGCTTAAGGGCAGCTTACCCCTACTTGGATTGGGTTGATCGCACGAGGTGGCCGAAAACACAAGAGGAAGACGAAGAGGAATTCCCAACTATTGAAGCCATCGTTATGCTCGGCGAGCCCATAAGGTAAAGGAAAAATTTAAACAACGATCACTACGCGTTTGTTTTTGCAATGGTTAACAAACTAGCCCAAGACTGCATCGAAACGCCGGGTGAAACTGTGTTTTTTCCGTGCGTAGGTGGGAGACCAACCTGCAACTCATCATTGACGTTTTGGTGACAAACGGAAAACCGAACCAAGCACCCAAATTCGACGGCAAACAACTACCAGTACTAGCTGTCAACATGGATTTGCAGTGGATGGCAAAAGCCAATATGCCTAGGTAAGATCTGACCCCCTTAAAATGTATGCTTCACGCCTTAAATATTTACACAACGTGTCTTACTTTTTGGTAAACTGATTTGACAGTCTATTGTTGAAATATCGGTCAGTGAAGGTATTTACGAAACTTCGAGAACACTTTGACGGAATCACAAAGCTCGACAAAGTTGAAACGAGTACATTTCCCCTCTTTTTAAACAGATTTGGGCACGGCGCCTTTTTGGTTTGCCTGGAAAACTTGTACAAGAAGATTACGGGCCGGGAGCTCGATTACACGGCACTTGTGGGAAAGCCAAGCGAAATCACTTACGAATACTCACAAAAGTTGATTGAGGAAATCGCCACATCCGCCAAAATTCCACAGCTGGACACTGTGTATGCCATCGGGTGAGCATCTGACTAATATACGTATTACTATTGGCAAAAATGAAAAATTAAATCTACAGATATTTAGTTACTTTACATTTAGCACAAGATGAAAATAATTATCCAAAACTTTAAAACCGAAAATATGGAAATTGGTCGTTTCTTTCCCTCATAAAAAAAACGGTTTATTGATTTTTACAAACTCTTTTATGATCTTCAGAGATAACCCATTGACCGACATATATGGAGCCAACATGTTCAATCGATTTTTGACTAAAAAGAAAATCGAGATCGAGAAGAAGAAAACTGAATTGCAAATGTAAGTTTCCAAGTCATTGCGTGTTTGGCGAACGCCCGATTAACGAGTTGTATTTAAAACCTAAGCCTGTTGATATTTAGGTCCCCACGAAACGGGCGACGACCGATGCAATCTTCCACAAATGCCGACGGAGCTCAAAACGCTGTGGAATCGCATTTCGCGCTACATGGTGACATCACAAACGTCCGGGGGATCAAAAGGTACACGTCATGTAAACGATATCATGTAACTGTTTACATCAGCATATTTCATTTTATTGCAACAAGAATCTTGTGACTGAAATAAAACGGAATATTTTGGCTTTTCGCTGACCCAAGCGAAAACCTTGCCGTGTGTTTACTTGCTTGAACTGCAAACGTGATGATTACAAGCGAACTCGCGAATGTTACGACCCTTGCATTTATTTACAGTGTGTGTCGCAACCTCGTTTAAACATCCCATGATTTGCAACTTGACCTAGAAAATATCCTTGTAATGATTACGCGACATGGTCGAACTCAATGTGTTAAACAAGTAAAAACAAGCCACAAGGGTTTCCTTTAACATTCATCCTTTTTGGAGGCGACATTTACACAGACTTTTAACTATTTTATTCCATAACAGGTGCAAGTCTATGCTCGTGTGTACTGGAGTTTACTCCCCATCTCTTCCGACCCCAATGAAACCCATTGACCCAGAAGAGGAATTTGAACCCAGTATTTCACCAATTCCTGTGAAAATGAGTGACGACAACGGGCTGGTGATCGACCACGGTCATAGGGACCTTCCCTACACCGAAGAAATGACCAAAGCCGATCACATCGTCTATGACGTCAAAGCGGCCATTGATAAAATTTTCGAACTGGAGAATTGGTTTCCCTGCTCCGATTAAAACTTGCTTAATCCTGGGAAGGACTTTGACTGTTAGACGCGCGATTTTATTCCACGTCCAACGTGATCAACATATGTGCAAATGGACAAGCTTCCAAGAAGCTTTAACCGCGCTTGGTAGCTGTTCATGGGGTGTTTAATTGTATCCATGAAACAGAACATGGAGCAATTCGGTTTAGAACTACAATATGTAATATTTTATAGTTGCGCACTAGTGTTTACGAAAACGGTGAAAATATTTTCCTCATTTTTCCATCTTTTATTTTGTCTCACAACTAACTTGTTTTGAAGTAGACCTACTGGGTTTACCTTTAATTTGACTCAAAAAACTAATTTTGATCGAAATAAGCGTCATGCCGTATACATACGTACAAATGTTCGCAATTTACTGTGTATTTCTATGTTCCTGCATTTTTTTATGGGATCAAAATGTTTTATTGGCGGTTCTATTGAGACTTTGGTTCTGTTTTGTTTTTTAATTGTGTTAACGCCGCTTCAGCGCTTTGTCAATTCTTGATTGACTTGCAAATAAAGCCATTATTCATTCTGGCAAAATAAAGAGTTGCTTTATTCTCTCAATCGACATTTGAGATTTTGAGCTTAGTAGCAATTGATCAGAATATACATTTGCCCTTTTTTTCGGTAACTTAGCGTGTTGTACGTATTTCCATTCCCCAAACCTATAACTAATGGTATAAAATAAATACATAATAGTATAAAATTATTATATTAGTGGTCGTTTTCAAAAGTGAGGGAATGATTCAAGTCTAAAAAATGGATTGCAAGTTGCTTTATCTCAGTGCTTCCCAACCTTTTCAGTTCGCGACCCACTTTTAATGCAAGTTTTATTGTGCGACCCACAATGAGATATGACCAATGCAATAATTTCGTGATCTAATAGAAATCTGTAACATTTAGAAATGCTTCGCGACCCACCTGAAGTAGCTTTGCGACCCACTGGTCCGGAAACACTGCTTTATCTGACGCCGGCATGCCTGATCATTTAGAGACCAAAATCGCCATTATTACGTCACAATGTGTTTTAAATAGTAATCGTCACCCTACAATAGAAAACATCTGTATGTACCCCGAGTTGCACATGACCTGCTATTTTCAGCACATTTGTAATTACTTGGGAACACGCTATCCGAACATCACTTGAGAATGTGCTGACGAAGGAAAGGTCGTTTGTTGTCGGTGTGTTTTCATAACTATTTCTGGAGCACCGGCAAAGCAAATATCACCTCTGCATTCATGTTGCGTGCTAGTGTTCATTTTTGCAATACGATGCATTTGCAAAATGTGGGACGTTCACATTACAAGATCTGTTGTATGATCATCACATGGCATCTGTTAACATGCAGAATAAAACAAGCAGTAATCCATTTGGTGATGTCATTCTCACAACCACAAATTGATAAAAAAAAACGATTTTCGTTATGTAGGAAAATTTCGCTTACATTGTTTGTATAAAAGCAATAAATGACGCACAAGAAAGTGTGCAACTTGAAACAGCATTTCGCAACAGGGCGTTGTCACGTATTGGCATAAAATGGAACGATGTCCGCTAGTTACCCTTTGTGTCGGCTCAGCACTTGTTTTCAACCAATAAGCTTTCAGCAATCAACCGGCTGCACTGTTACAAGAGGTCATTAACCCACAAACGCGAGTTTGTTTGTAACGTGATCAGATGTGATTTTTTTTGTTTTGGGTACAGGTACGTTAAATGACTGCCCTGAATGAACAAATTTCATTGCTATTTTAACAACAACGGTTAACAGATCTAGAACTCATAAACCTTTACCGCTTGTCACATTATATATTCCTGCTCGAACAATGAAAATGTTGAAAATATGAGACATTGTAGCCATTATCCATACTTTTATCTAAAGTTTTTGTGCTTGTTACGGTTTGTAAGCGACCTTTAGGATATTGGCAATGTTTTTCTACATATTTTTGTGAGAATAGTTGTATAGGTGGAGACTAAATCTAGTCAAGCATGGTTGATGCAAAACTTTAACATTGATTTTCATTGATTTTTGAACTTTGCCATTATATCAATATTTATTATGAGCAGAGCAGTTAAAAGGCGACTGTTTGTTAAATGATAAATTTGCACAAGTGGGTTTTCACGATAAGAAACGTGTGCTGTAAAATCCTTCATCCCGGCACATTCTTAACACCTCGGCTGCAATTCCACTTGCAGCGAAACGATAGTGATTAGTTTGGAGCACGACGGAGTAATTGTTTCTTTGAAGAAACGGTTTAAACCTATACCGGTACTACTACAAGACGAGTCTTTTGGCACAAATAGTCAACTGCCAACGTTTTGGTTACGATGAAGCAGCCTTCATCAAGATGTAAGGAAATTATTGTTACATCCTGTTGAATTCTGCTGCATAGGAATATCATTTGTTTCTCGTTGTAAAGAATATTGCTTGATAGAAAGAAACGAGTTAGCTTGGTAAAACCAGGTTGCTGCAGCAACCGTAGAAAGGCCAGAATATTGTGCGAATGACGTCATTGTTACAAAAAGTTGCGATTTTTCACATTGGATGAGTTAAAACTAACTGCGCGCATTTACAAACATTGTTTTGAATTTCCATGCACTTGTTGTCACCCAAGAGTTGTCTCACGTCGGACAATTCCGGAGTTTATTCGTTCAGGGAGAAGGGTAAAAGTGCTTTAAATGTTCGGGATTTTCCAATATTACATGCTCTGAAGAGTTTGGTGACAGGTAATTGACGCGCCAATTACCTCATATATCAACAGATTTAATTCCTGTGCTGCCGAAACTATTTCACAAAAATATTGTTCTTGTTAGTCTATCTTTTTTTTAACATTTCCATTATAATTTGGATTTTTACTTAAAGTCCAAAAAAACTAAACAAACTGCATTCCCAGCATGAGCATATGGTGAGATTTTTCCGGATGAATTGCTTGCACGAATCGCTGTTTTTACAGCAGCAACACTTCAGTAGATGCGTTTTTAGCCTTTTGGTTATGACTCGACGCTTTGTGCTATCCCTGAAAACACTGCGATACTTTTCATCTGGTAATTTAGTCTCGTTAAACTCAGGGATTTCGCTTTTCATTTTTGTTAATAGTTGTGGTATTAGGATACTTTTCCAAAGAATGTCTGAACTGTTCGCTTTGCAAATTTGTCTGCTTCGACAGAAATGAATCGTTTTCCGAATTAGAGACGCCAGTGGTGAAAGTATAAGCCGGAACGTATGAGCCGAAAAAAAAATTAGCCTCAAATGATTAGCAAACAAGAACTGTATTATTCTGCCGATATCTTTTGCTATATAATACAGAAGTGACTGTTATGGACCCATTTACCTTGGTCCTGAAAAATGACATTTAAAGTTCTGAATCTAATCAATGTATAAAGGCCACATTGTTATGTCCCTAAAGCCAAATTGGTCGTTGTGTTATGTGTAATTTCCAGAATATCGTCTCTGCTGGCGTTGGCCCAAGTCTGAACATGTCAACGCAAGTTTGCTTTCCCTTAATGTATGTTGTAGAAATTTCAGCCCCAATGTTCAAGGACCATAAACTGCAAATTAAGCGTTAACTTGGTAGTTGCAGACTGCAGCAGAGGCCAGATGCGAAGTGTTGTTAGTTGTTCGTAAAAATGGAAGATTCTAAAACACACCAAGAAGAATTTTGCTTGTCCTACCCCTTTCCGTTTCAACAGTCCGTGAAAGTGGTTGGAAATGACACAGATTGCTTCGAAATGGCTCAAAATGTGGCGAAAAAAGTTGAGCACAAAAAGGTAATGCTCATAACTAGCATTTGTACCCATACTTATCCAGTCATATAAGAAAGTCACCAACAGTATGCATTATAGGATTGGGACGAATCATTCTTTGTGTGCGACATTGGAAGAATCCTTGATCAGTATAAGAGATTCAAAGAAGAATTGCCTCGTGTTAACGTTTGTTACGCAATCAAAGCAAATTCGCTTCAACCCATTGTTTCTACAATGACCGCACTTGGCTGTGGATTTGACTGCGCAAGCAAGGTAAGAACATAAATCAGAAGCCCCTTAAATTTTTAGCACTACAGATGTGGGAATTATTTTCACGCACTGTATTACAATCTTTCTACAATTTCCAATAAAACAACAACGCACACTGTTTTTAGAATGAGATTTCAATGGCTTTAAGGAGCGGTGTTGATCCGGATAAAATCATCTTCGCTCATACTTGTAAGTTCTCCTCACATATCTTGTTCGCCAAGGAGAAAGGAGTTAAAACAATGGTGTTTGACAATGAAGAGGAGCTTTACAAAACCAAAGAATTGTATCCAGAAGCAAGGTTCTGTGACTAAATGTTGAGTACTTTCGTCTTGGGGAGGTGCAGTAAGCAATATGTAAAAACCTACGCAGGCTTCTTCTGCGGATACGCACAAGAGAAAAAGACGTTAGAAAACCTTTCGGAAGCAAATTTGGTGCCACATTGGAGGACTCCAAGGGATTACTTCAAACAGCCAGGAAACTTGAACTCAACGTTATAGGAGTAAGGTAAGTGGCAAAATTCAGCTCTAATAAAATTGTTCGACTTTTAAAACATGTAAAAGTCAAGCTAGGGAAAACGATAAATGTGTACGAATATATAACACTTACTTTCA
This sequence comes from Ascidia mentula, assembly GCF_947561715.1. NCBI lineage: Eukaryota > Metazoa > Chordata > Ascidiacea > Phlebobranchia > Ascidiidae > Ascidia > Ascidia mentula. Next base: position 5,191,844 of record NC_138574.1, on the reverse strand, counting down.
GCTTTCACGTTGGCTGCGGCTGCTTTAATGCTGATTCATTCAACCATGCAATCAAGGACTCAAAACAGATTTTTGATTTTGCGTGTGACGTAGGATACAAGTTCAACTTACTGGACATCGGAGGAGGTTTTCCCGGATCTGAAACTGAAAATTCCGTCGTTCCTTTTACTAAAGCACGTGAACTCTATATATGCACAAAATGTTAATGTTATTTTCCCGTGTGATTTTTTTTATCAGATGGCCCGGATCATCAGAGAGAGTTTGGATGACAATTTTCCTCCTGAAAGTGACGTCAAATTTGTCTCCGAACCAGGAAGGTACTTTCCCGGACCTGCGATGGCATTGGTAACCAACGTGGTTGGCAAGAAAGTAATGGATGGTTAGTCTGAACTTGGGTTGTCTGGTATACGTGCTGGTAAATTTGAAAATTATTTCAGTCCTACACATTTATTTAATGCGTTATGAACACGGCGTAACCATTGTGACCTGTACACATAACACATAAGACAGTTTGAAATATTTATCCCATGTTTTTATGTTTTTTTTATCCTTATTTTCAGGTTGTATCTGCTACTACGTTGGTGATGGTGTTTACAACAGCTTTTGCAATGTATTGGACAACGCCAAATATTCAGCAAGACCTCTTCATGTAACTAATCTTGCGGACACTTACTTTAATCCCTGAACTGCCTTCTTTACTTTTGCCAGATTGTGAAAGGTGTTCCCCGACAAAGCAAGTTGTATGGCATATCTTTAGATGGTTCTGATGTCATTACTAAGTCAGTGTTAATGCCCGAAGTTGACCTGTTATCCTGGATATATTGGAAAGGTTAAGTTATTAATTGTGATTGTGTGAGACATCAAGCGATAATTGTGACAAACTTATATATCTTCCATTTCTGAAGTTGAATGTTTATTACTTGCACATTATTAGCCTATATTTATAAAAACATTTTCTGTTTTTAACTGTTTGGAGATATTGGAAAACCATATGTACTGTAAATATATCCACAGGGATGATAGTTAATACTCAAACATACACAAATTATAACTTATATTTAGGAACATAACTCACGGTTATTTTTCAAAACAGATTTTCAAAATCTTGAAAACAAACATCAGGCTTCTAATCAGGCTCTAATGATAAGTTATCTTCAAAACAAAACCTAATTAGATATAATACAATTGTTTATGGAAGCATAAAATACCACTTACTTTTTTCAATTTTCGAGTTGCCAATGTTCCCCACGGCTACATTGTGGGGGTATTTACGCCAGCTCGTGTCCTTATCCTGCGTGTTTTTTTAGAAATGGGAAGTTATGCCGCACTGACACAATTCGGATTCAACGGTTTCGTCACCTACAAAGCATTTCATTTCATCACCGAATCTAAACTGTAAGATATCTTGTACACATATTCTATTGATCCCTTACATAGATGATGCATTTATTTGCAGGGAAGAACTGAAAAGCACAGCAATGTTTCCATCTCTGCTTCCATGTATTGAATGCAGTAAAACTGATGAATAAGCTGTTATAGGGTTTTCTCAAAATGAAGTTGTTTACTGGCTGTATCGCGTGTATAATGATTGTATAACATGTTATATGGATCCTTTTGAAAATGTGAAATGTGTTGTTTCAGTATTACTGTTAACACTAACGCTCTAAAGCAAGCATTTGACGCTCTCACCAATCAATTGACGTCAAAACGCTAACGCAGGAGTTTATACACAGCATTAAATTCCCCATGAAACACAACATGGAAAAAGAAACTCATCTAGATTTAAGTAACTATATATCTGACGGACCCTGTCGAATGCTGGCACTATGGCAGTCAAATTGAGTATATTTAGAGACCCAAACACAAGTAGCTTATGAATTCCAAACCCATCCAAGGCAATTTTTCGCTTTCGCTCACTCAAAAAATATTGTAACCAGTAGTGGTAAAAGTAAGCTGGAACGCTGTTCCGGTAAAAGAAATCTTACCGTTATGCCGTTCCGGTACAAAATCGGCTGGTGTGTTCTAAATACTTACAAGAACCTTAAATTCATTAAATTTACGCACAAATTTAACAATTTATTCACAAATTCTGTAAATTTACACACTTATTATTTTTAAACCTGACACACGAAAAAACTTTGATTTAGGGAAACCCTAGTCCAAACAAATTTTTAAATACGGTGACGCAGAAATTCAGACATTGAATTCCACCCCAAACACCAGTACTGACCTTTTTAATGGAAATACTGAGAGGTGTCTCTACAGTTACCGTAAAACTACGTTCCGTAAATGTGTCCTTGATATTACGCGGGATAAAATCCATAGCAACGGTAAACTCAGCGAAGAAAGTGTTAGTGCAGACAAAAGTTAAGGTATATAAACTAACTGTTGCTAATTAACGATACAATAAATGTTTTTCCTTGTTTATGCAAAAATTATCCTTGCTTAGCAGATACATATTTTATTACCAATTTCTGAATGCTATGCATACATTTTCTTAGATTTTGAAACATGCGATATGAAGTAGCCTAATTTAAAAACAGCTCTGTGATTTACTAACACTTACGATGATTTCTGCACAAAGAAGATCAGTTGATGCGGCTTCAGGAAAAACAAAACGTACTGGTGTCACTCAACCACTGTTAAAAGTAGGTCCATCTGAATTTTTTAATTTTTTCATGCAGGATAAATTCATGCCCATGCAATGGCCAGATTGGTAAAAGCGTCACCATTTACAAACTTTTCAGTCTGACCCTGTGTCAGTTGAATGCTATAAATTTCATCTTAACTGTCGATTCACACAATTATTAAAAAATCAAAATTTCACAAAAAATTCTTTTATTGACATGTTATCACTTTTTTCCAGTCAGAAGTATTTTCCAAACATGTCACCCCTGTTCCACCGAGTGCATCAGCAATTCGATATGAGCCTTTATCAAGAAGAAGTCGCAAAACTGGAATGTTGTTTGTACCAAAGTATGTCCAGATATAAATCTAAATAAAACAAACTGTTTTCTTTTGGCAGAAACAAATTGTGAACATTGTTTTATTTATCTTTGTAACACTTTGTTGCATAAAATGCCAAAAATTACTTTTTTATGTCTGAGTTTTTTTGTTTCAACCAAATTTTCACAGGATATGACAGCAAAAAAATAAATTAAAACAAAAACTTTTTACAGAACTGCTGAAAGCTCTCAGTCCATCTCTGAAAAAAATGAGAATATTCCAAAGTTTAAGTAAGTTGTTACATAAAACATTTCAACAAATGTAAATGTCACAGTTTAACTTATTAGATCTTTAATAATGACACTTATTTGATTTAACATAGGAAAAAATGGTGTTTGAAAGAGAATTATTTCAGAAATCAATCAAGCTTAGATCACACCTTTTTGAAATGCTGTGTTAAACTTCTTTAAAGGAAGACAATTACATAATGTGTAAAAATTTTATCTCAACAGAGCTCTTGGGTTGGAAGTGAGACCAGAACAGGTTGTATGGAAAGGTTGGGAACCTGGTGAAGAATACACAAAGAATTTAACATTAAAAAATGTTCATGTAAAAACACAAAAAATCAAGTAAGCATTTTTGTTGCTTATTTTGACACAATAAGTTGCTATTACTGTCAAAGTTTATTTACTGTGTTTTTTGTTACTTTTGCAAACAGTATTCTGTTTAAACATGAAACATTGCAGGGTTCGAATTAGCAGTTCGCAATTCGCAAATTGCGAACCATTATTGGAGTTATTGCGACCCGTTTTTGGAATAATTGCGACGCAACATGAAGCAGATTATAAGGCACAGAATCCTTCTTTATCTATACATTCGTACACGCAACAAGCGCTGATGCAAACAACGCTGTTAACTTTTCTTGGCAATGTCAACGACTATTTACTTTTAATCCTTGTATTTTGTCAAACCTCTACTGCGCAATAATTACTAAGTCAATGAAACGATAGCGAAGTATTATGGAACAAATATTGAGTCAACGAGTTTAAAACAGTAGGTTTCAAGCGTAATGCACAATATATATAGGAATTTCAGTTGTAACATTTTTGCGATTAGTTTTTTTCCCGCTAATTTGAACCCTGCATTGAGGATAATCTGCACAAAATGTATTCTTCTATTAGAAGCAGGATAATTCTTTTTTTCATACATTTATTTTCCACCAATTGAACTTGCACAGACCACAGTGTTTGTTTGTGAATTAATATGTTTGTTTAACCACAGTTGGAAACCTAAACTGTTGTAATAATGTTTTGAATATGCTTGCAGTTTATCGCTCAGGCAAACATGGTAAACAACAATCACCTTTGCAATTCCAGATACAAAGTTCCAAGCTCAAGGTTTTTTAGCACTTTATTTCCACAAGCAATTGTCCTGAGTGCTGGGACAAGCTTCACACTTCCTGTAACATTCCGTCCTCTGGAAAAGGTAAGAATTACAAAACATGTTCTTATGTAAACCTTCGTGATTTTTGTAGTGTAATAACCAAAATTCTTGTTCTGTATCACATGCAAAAATTTTGCTCCCTTATTGATTACATTTAAATTGCAATGCTTGTTACCCAAAATATACAGCAAATAAAACAAGCTCTTAATAAGTACTTGGTGCCATCCACTCTACAGTAACTTCAAACCAACCATGTATTTATATTCAAAGGAAAAATATGAGGACAGGATTGAGTTCAGTACTGGATCTGGAACCTTCAGTATTTCACTGCAGGCTTTGTTGCCTGAAACAAAGTTACATTTGCCAGAAAGCATTCATTTTGGTCTCACAGCAATTCATGACACAATGGAATTAAACTTCGAAATGAAGAATATGAGGTTTGTAAATGATATATGAAAATATGCATAATTCAGCAATACAAATAACATGTGAATCACATGATAGCTTGTATATGGGTAAAAGCTTATCATATTTTATTGGTATTTTAACGGACACTATCTTAATTTGAAAAAAATATATCAATGTTGTGTTGAAAAAGAGATTTTTAAAATATTTTTCTAATAAAATATAAATAGTACCCTGACTTGATAATATTTGCTACACAGTGTTGTATATAATTTTATCTCATAATGTTTTTTAAAGTTGCTTGGTTTGTTTAACTTGTTTTTTACTTGTTTCCACAGCAGCGAACTTCCGACCAACTACTCATGGCAAGTCTCTGAACCTTTTGCAATAATCCCAACATCTGGACTGCTTCAACCTACAGCCTCATGCACTTTAAAAGTAATTTTTCGTCCAACTACTGCAAATGTATTCGAGGCCACAGCAGTTTGCTCATTTGGACAAAACATGGTGAAAACCATGAAACTCGAGGGAATTGGTAAGTTCAAAAAAATTGTAGTTTATTTTAAATTCATATTTGTTAATAACAGACCTCATGTCTAAATGTAGTTTAACTTCAGAAAACATATTTCACAAAAAAGGCATCACTAAACACCAGGTTTTTTATATCAAAAAATTGTGGCACACACAACAAGTGGTGTTGGAAAAAAGTTAATTTCAAAAAAATTATTTGACTAATGCTGCAAAAAAGCTTGCTTTATATAAAAAAAAAACAAATTGTATTTTTAAAGGAAAATACCCTCATATTTTGGTCAGCACCAGTACCAAGTTGCCAAAGGATCTGGAAAATGAAAATTCAATGCCAGTCTTGAAGTTCAATAATGTGAATGTCCACCACTCAGCTGAAAAGTTCATAACCTTGCACAACTTATCCAATGGTAGGTTCTGCTGCCCACTTTTATAAGCAAGGTTTTAATTGCAAAATAAATATTGAACAATATGTTTTTATTTTTTGGTATTTTGTTGTGATTAAAAAGCATGATATCTATAGATACCACAGACTCAATTGTCATTATGACCATATCTCTTGAGTTACTTTCCATCAAAGAAACTTCAGAACTTTGAAAAAGCTTTTGTTCTTTGTATGTTGTAAGATAGGTTCAAGCATCTATTGAAGAACACTCAAACCTCTTTTATACTTCTCCAGTAAAAACACCTTTCAAGGTGCAACGATTATTTCAAACACTTCGGCTAGATTTGCCATTCCACTCCCCTATCACCAGTGGCATGATTCCTGCGATGGGAAACTTCAAACTACCAGTTAGTTAAATCTGTTTTTTTTGTAATTCGTGTGTTACAATTTTTGTCCACACTTATTTTGCACATTTCGAGTTTTACAATGGTCTATTGAAAAACAACTACATATTATATATATACACACTGTACAAGTTTCCTCTTTTGTAAGAAGTTGGGCTTTTCCAAATATGTAAACAATCTTTTTCAGGCTGGAGTATTTAGTTGGCAGAGACTTATTCGATTTTCTATGCATTTCTATGTAAGCATGTATTACTTATTTTTTTACAGATTACTTACACTCCCCATGCGGCGGGCAAAACAAATGTGGATTATTTTAAAGTGAGTGCATTCGGAAGTATCAGCAAGTCAACACTCAAGTGTATTGGATCCTGCACTGGTATGTGTTGTTATGTTTCACATTTACTATTTAAAAATTACACAGTAATAAAATCAAAGGAAGTCATCGATTTATATTGGTAATATGGGAATTGTTATTTTGTTGCAGTTGGTAATACTTACATCTGTTTAGGTCCCAACATACAACTAAGTGTATCAGCAGTTAACTTTGGAGTGGTAAGCCAGGGAAAATCGGCAACAAGGTCTTTTCAGATCACCAACGAATCAGACTGTGAAGCAGTTTACCAGGTAAGCTATATTGTTTCAACATATCTTGCACAAGGACTGGAAATCCAATTTAATTCAATTTTCAGATTCTTCTCGATGAATGTAACTGTGTGTTTTCGGTGAACAGCAACAGCGGGTTTCTGGCATCAAATTCTTCACAAACACATATTGTCCATTTTACCCCACCTCACTCCATCAACTACCATAAAAGGGTCACTATTCTTATTCATGAACAGGTAGCTCATTCTATTTTGTGACTATTCTGGTTATTTCCATTGTTCAATTGAATAATAAACTGTTTTTGCAAAAGTTGCAATGCCGCAATTACCAGCTTTACAAAACAAACATTTCAGGACTTCATTTTTGCTTTATAGGAACCCATATTTGTTGATTTCTTGGGAACTTGTCACACAGAAGAATGCAAACCACCAATGCTAAAGGAAGAAAATCTTCACAGATACAGAGTCCATGTTGAAAGAGGGCTCAGTCATTACCCTCCAGACATACTTAACAGCCAACTGAAGTATGCTGATCAGTTTCACTGTCAATTAACCACATGACTTTGAGCAATTTGGTTATAATCAATATATACTAATATAATCATAAATTAGCACTTTATTTTTTTAAACTATTTTAAGCTTAGAACTATGTTTTACAGAGAAGGGAAATTGGTACAGGATGAAGATGGGTATTTGATGTTAGCTGGAGACAAACAAGAACTTTTATTTGACAAACAATCTCCAATGGATGAATATTTTGATGATGGACACAATACTGAAATCACTGTTAGTATTTTTTATCGACATTCCTTATTGTTGTTATTTATATGTATGTCTAAAAGTGAATGTTTCACAACCAACTTTTGCTTGTGATGACCTTTTTGTTGTCATTGTTTTAATAATCATGAAATATAGGATTTTATGCATGAAAAAGAAAGTGGTTCAACATGCAGCAATGATCAGTGATTTTGCAATTTAACATTTGTATTGTGTTTAGCACTACCCCCCACATGTATCACTTGACCAAGCCTCTGTGTGGATTGGCCAGGTTGAATACCACACATCATGTCATGTGACCATACAAATGACCAATCACACCAGAGGAAAAGTAACAGCAATGTGGATTGATGGTAGCCTTATTTCTTTTCTCAACATAGTTTTCTTTGTATCCAATAATAAGTGATTTATTGTCATTATAGACCCCACCTGTGTGTTTGAGGTCCATCCATCGTCGTGTGATATTCCTCCACTGAAATCAACTGACTTCAGAATTATTTTCAAACCAAATGCCCCAAATCAGTTCTTCGGCAAAGAGCTTGAGTGTTACGTTTTCTATAAGGTTTGTTTGGCCAGATATTTTTGTAAAAATCTCTGTTAATTTCTTTTGGTAAAAAACTTTTGCACAAATTCTTCTGTTTAAATATTTTAATTAGTATATTAAATGCTATCAAACACCCAAAACATACTATAATCAGCAACAGACCAAATTTAATCAGTGAACTCACTTTCACCATCTGATGTAGTAAAATTACAAGGAAAGTGCACAAGTATTTAGGGAAAGATTTTATGTGCAGTGTATGAGAGATTATCGGTTGGTTGAGGATGTGAGTATCTGTCTTCCATGGTTGCTTACGGTCGATGTTTCAGCGCATACCTTTGTTGGCAGCAACGAAACTTTCCTTCCCGAATCATCGTTCAGCACTCAAAACATGGTGAGATAGTTTGTTATTAAATTTTCTGAAAAAAGTCTATGGACTATAGTATGAATATTTACAGATACAATTACTTGTATGTGTATTTACATGGTTTTAATTGCTTTTAGATTTTGCCTGCTGTATCAGCTGGTGAAAATTCATACAAGACAATCTTATTGGAAAACAAGGGGAACACTCCACTGCTTTACCAATTTGTTAAGGTAGAATTTTAAGTAAAGCCCATGGCTTATATTTTATCCTGTTTCTAATTTTGCTTTATTGTTAAGTTTGCCCTCAATATTTTTCATTGCTGTGGCAGATAATTTAGGAGCTTGGATTCACTCCTAAAAACACCCATAATATTTATACTTAGCTGCCATAGCTTTTGACAAATTCAAAGATATGTAAAAACATATGTAATATGTGCAAAAAAAGCCATAATACTGGAAAGTTGCAGACAGGGTGTGTACACGCACTGTTTCGACCTGTGAGGTCTCATCAGTGCAGCTGTTGACATATGTTTGAAAATATGGTAAAAATTTTTTAGAAAATATTTTAGCATAAACTGTGTTTTTTTAGGCACAAAACGATGGTTTTATTGTGAAACAACAACAGGGTTTGGTGAGATCAAGATATCACATTAGCACAGTGAGACTCAACCCTAAGAAAGTTTCAACTTACAACAGTTTTGTCACCTTGCGCTTAAACGACAACACCAAAAACGACAAGGTTTGTTTATTTGACTTAAAAAGATATTTTGTCGTTTTAGTTTAAACATGTTTAAAAATACTTGACTTATCGATCACTTGGTCATTCTTAAAATATGTGTCATTAAAAAAATCGTTTTTCCTTTTGTTGGTTTACCAACGCCTTTAAAAATGAACATGATTGAGTAAAGAAAAGAAAGATATGTTAATAAATGTGTTCGTAATTTTATTGACAATTTGTATTTTAAACTTGCAACAACTTTCCCTTTTGAAATTGCTATTTCCTCCAATCTAAGTTTTTTTACTGACAATTTACGAACAGAACTGAACATAAACATATAAAATACCAATCAACGCATGAAAATGAATGCATATTTTCATCACAGATCATTAAACTTGTTGGGTCTGGAGAGCAGCCTGAGCTGTTGCTTAGCAACGAAGGTGAAATGTACTTCCGTCCAACCTGTGTATCGACCACCAACAAACGTGAATTTGAAGTCCAAAATATTGGTCGCATTCCGCTTATGTTTAACTGGCATTTTCCGGGAAGAGATTCAAAGTTCTTGTCTGTTACACCTCAGGAAGGCGTTATTTATCCCAACGAAATACAGGTAGGTGGGGTAATTTAAATTGCTCATCGAAATAGTCTGCTCCTGACTTTTACAAAGTGGTTTAAAAAGTTAATGTAAAATAGTTTAATGAGAATTGAAATAGTGTGCATGTCAGCATCATAAGAAATATCTATTAAACGTTGGGGTTTGTTCAGCATTAACGTATTGTTTGCAACCTAAATAGTATGCGACTTTGCAAATATACTGTTTAAAAGTTGTAGTGCACAGCTTATAAACACTATGGAAAATAACCGTCAAAATTAGTTCCAAACCTCACCGTGTTAATTATTTGCTTAGAATCACACTTGGACATTCACTCCAGCCGAAGGAAAGAAATACGTTTTCAAGCCCATCTGCTTGACTTGGCATTACCAAGCAGACAGTCAGTACGCATGTTTGTACAACAAAGCTGACGCAAGACTCTTTGCCATCCGCACTGTGGGCGAGGGATTTGAAGGGGACATAAAGGTAACGTTATTGATACGTTTCTTTCTAAACATTACTCGGTATGTAAAGTATGAAAATGTGCTTAAGTTGTGACTGATGCAATAATCTGTATAAGTATAACAATCAACTACTTTCTAGCTTTGGCATTTCTAACTTAATAATCTGTTCTTCTGGCAAAGAGGAAGCCTTGTTGAATAACAGGCGAAACGTCGGTGAATAAAGTTACGTTTTATCTTTGCCAGAAGAACAGATTATTAAGTTACAACATGCCTGGCAGCAACAAAAACATTATATTTGGCATTTCTGTCAAAAACACGCACAAAGTTATCTTATTGCCTAAGATTCGAGCTTCATCAAACAAATCATACATGTCATAGGAACTGCTGGTGCTGATAAGATAATTACGTGTAATAATGAGTTCTACATTTGAACATGTGGATTTTAGGCGGAACGTTGCAACGTGGACTTCGGGTGTGTGATAACAGGATCCAACTCAACCCAACCTCTCATCCTATTTAACAACTCGGAATGCGATCTTCATTTTCGCTTATGTGTTGAACAACATATCAACAGCCAATATGGCGAAAATCCAGATGCGAAGTTAGTTGACTTGCTGTTGTTTTGGCCTATAGCCGTATGTTACCGTGGCTACAAAATTGTCATTTAAGAAAAATGTGTAATTTAGCAACTAATTAAACTTTCTGTTTTTTTTTGAAAAAATGCTGTGGAATTAAAATTATCTGTTATTTTATCAGTAACAATTAAAATTATTTGTTATAACTAACATAAACAGTTTGATTTATCAGTAATTGAATCTTGGTCAAAAACAATAACAATAACATTGTACTTTTTATAGCGAACCGATCGGCCTAAAGTTGAACAAATGGGAGGCAGTTCTTCCAGCCAGGTCGAAAATTCCAATCTCAGTCACAGCTCATCCATACAGAAGAGTTCTCTATACTTGGTCACTATTTTATGAATTACTCAACACGTCTGGTGAGTAACATAGATTATGAGGAGGTTATTTAGTATGTAGAATAGACGTTTATGTATAAACGATATTTTTCTGCAGGCGAACCGATCAATAAAAATTGCCGGATTCTTTTATCGGAGTTGAGCGCAGAAGGAGTTTATCCAACATTGTCTGTCATAGGTTTGTAAATGAAATATGTTGTAATGAACTGATTGAAAGCTACAAACGTACTATAGAGTTTAATTCACATGTACAGTAAATCAATACAGTCCCTTTACTACTGGGGTGTCTTTTTCTCCAGACAATACAAAGTTTGCCATCATCCACCGTTGTATATCATTTCGTTGTCTCATTGTCATATTTTATTACCAGTGGAATTCGTACGTTTCAACGTTTGCCACACGTGTCAGCCATCTCTAGTTGTCTGTTTCTTTAGAATTTACCATTAAAAAGTCGGGATAACCGTTACGGTATTTTATTAAAGTCGGCGCTTTAACAAATTTTTACCTGCCATCAGATGTAACACACGAGGATGTTAAAACCACCAAATATAACCGGGTAGTCATGTTCATACAAACCCGAGTATTTGCTGTCGTATTACCCCTAATAGAATCTGATCTTCTGGCAAATGTTAACGTAGTTTATTTCTCCGACTTTTCATCTGCCATTCAGCGAGACTTCATCAGGGTTCACCCAACGGTTATTTCATGAACAACGTCAATTTCTGCCAGAATATCAGCTCTATTGTAAATTGCAGCGTGTCTGGTAGCAGCAGGAGCACAAGAACTGTTGTTCTTTGCTAAAATTTGGGATTAAATCATGCTTAACCAATACAAGCACTTCCTACAGACGCTCGACCATCAGGCAGTGGAAGCAGCATCAGTAAAACCCAACTGTGGAGATGGTTTTCACTCGAACATCTAAACACTTGCCTTGATTCTGATCCGACTACAGCCGAACTTGTATATTCTGTCAACACAAGGCACAGGTAACGTGTATAGCGCTTCTTTTATAGGTGAACTGAGTGACCAAACTTCAGGACAAATGTATCCAATATCAAAAAAGTTATGTGAAGACAATATGAGTTAATTTGTTAACGCAATACCTCATATGGCTTAATACGCTAATAGAACTGCTGTCAAAATAGGCGGTTTTCCAACTAGATGCCAAGAGACTGTTTCGAAAAATTGACTTATTTGCTATTTTTATGGCAGCACTTCGAGACGACCGAGTCTGTACACGAAATCCATCATGGAATTCAACTTCGGGGCTGCTTCCATCGATTCCGAACCTTGCTATGTCAGCATGATGGTGCAAAATACTGGCCTTGTGGAAACCAAATGGTGAATTATAATTTCTAGTTATTTGGATATTTGGTCGTTTTTAACCAAACTGAAATAAATTCGTGTACTCAGGGCGTTCCTCTTTCCCAAAGACATGGAACTTGATATGGATTATTGGGCTGAAACCGGTGCATTTGATCCCGAAGAACTTCACGAACTCCACATTCAAGATAATATGCTGTTTACTGGTAGGTATATCAGCTGATGGAAAAAATAATTCTCGAATTAGATTCACGCAAGTTGTATTCCTTTTATGGCACACTGACTTACTTAAAAATCGACAATTTTGTGTTTTATTGTGAAATGCAGTTCATTCACAATTTGATTTCAATCGTAGGACTTCACTGGCCCCAAGTAGGAATCATTTAAAACGTAGGAATCATAAATTACTAAAAAATTAGAACAAAAAAACAAAGCTCGTGTTGAGAAAGTAAATCAAAATTGTGTTTTATTTCAGTCACATTGCAGACCTTTATTAAGTCAGGATGACGATTTTTTGTGTTGTTTATTTGTCCACGTGAGCGCCTAACTGCGCCGAAAAACATCTACAATCGTGCAACATACGATATATTACGTTTGTCATTAGAAAGTACAAATGACAAGATAATCACGTTTAGAAGAGAAAAACTAAGCACGCATGTCCAATATAATAACATTTTACTTTCTATAAGACAGTGCTCTTGAAAATAAAAACAAAAAATAACAGCATGGCAACCTTCTGTATATTTGCTTCAGTGAAACCCAGTCGGGGAGTTCTAAAACCCGGAGAGAGCAGAACGATTTTACTCAGCTACAAACATGATGTAGCGGGAACTCACAGACTTCCAGTGTTATTCAAGATAGAAAACGGCAAAGAAGTCCTGGTACGTTACTAATACAAAAAAAACACAGTGTAGCAGCCATTGAAAAGCTTTGTTTGGTGGTCTATTATTTGGGTCAAAAATATTTTTCTCAATGTGCAGTTGAACTTTATTGGTGTCACCGTTCAACTAAACCGTCGTTATCTTCACTTCCCTGGAACGAAACACACTTTCACACCAGTTCCTATCGGTGGCCCGACACCCCCGAAACAGGTTGGTAAAAAAATAGTCGATTTCCTAAAATTTTGTACATTCTTCAACTTACACGCCATGAAAATTTTTTCTTACGATTTGTCATTAGCTTTCATAATACTTGTAATAGCTTATTGTTTTGTGTTACTGGGAACTTTGTGTCTTTGTAAATTACCTTTTTACGGTTGTTAATTTTGCGCACTTGGTCGTTAGATAACATGGTCACATGTTATCATGGGATTTTGCCCTACAAAGTACACCTATAACAAATCATACTCAAATTTGTACTGTATGTTACGCCAGTCAGTATTTTTGTTTATTAATTGCCATTTTCAAACGACAGCTGTATGATATGTTCAACGGCGGGTGTATGTCGGTCATATACGAAGTAGACATGGAACCACTGCGTGAGCTACAAGAGTCGAACTACAACCACCCTGTACTAACCTGCCTAAACCCGAGAGGGGAAATCCCACCTGGTACTTCTGCAAACATGGAGTGGATTTTCTCGCCCCTGGAAAGTAAAACTTACACTGTAAGGAAATGTTTTATTCTTTTTTCTGTTTGAGCTCAAAATTATGAACAGATCATTGCCTATTGGTTTGAGGACTTGGCTGTTTTTTCTGCATTAAAATTTGAAAAAACAAAATTCTGACTACCACTTCATGCAATCCTTTCGTTTGAGTATTTGTAAATTGTCCAATACTGTGGCACTTCCCTCTATACCCTGGAAAGTTTGTTATTCCCAATAACCATGTCATAATCACGCTAACGTTGTTAATATTTGTAGCAGCAAAAAATGTATGTATACATGATGTTATTCTATTAGGAATACATGTTATTTGGATACGGTATTACTGTTGTGTTAGGTGGACATTCCAATTCACATAATTGGTGGAGAGACTGCTCTAATCACCTTCAATGGAATCGGTTACGACGGTAGAGCGATGGGTGGAACCATGCCCATGCTTGATCAACCTGCAGAGTACACAGCAGTTCCAAGCACACAAAAGGTCCCTGTGCCTGATCAGGTAAAGGTCGTTGAGTTGGTGATATTAAGTTTTTGTTGTTGTTATATGTGTATAAAATCACGCTTATTTAAGGTATGAATCCAACTACTTACCAAATAAAGCTGTTCCCAATTAAAACAACTGGTCATCCAGTTTTTCTCGCTTATAACATCATATTACATACGTGCTAAAAATGCGACTCCTCAATTTTAGATCATGTTTTTGTCGGAGGAGCGTGTCAGTTTCGGGAATGTCCCCTTGTTTAGTCGTTCACGTCACGTGATCTTCCTTTCCAACAAGTCACATGATCGTCCTCTCTCGTATTCCTGGCACGCGGCATCGGAAATCGTCAACGACGTAAAGTTTGGTTTTGAAACGATTTTAAATGTTTGCACATTATTTTGACAAGATTTTGCTTGTCACCACATGGTATATTGTTTTGTAGCTTTAGCTATATTAAAGCCGCGTTTACCCGGCAAATTGGAGCGATATACGACAGAATAAGCTCTGTTTAAGATTTAAATTCACGACCCTGGGCATTCCGCTTAATGTTATGACGACTTCGTTAACTCATTTCTTATATAGTGGTCATATGAAATATATTGCAGACGCCCACAGCTTGCTAAATGATAAACACAACTTGTGCATGTCTAAATACTGTACTAAATAAGGCATTTAGTGTACTTCTACAAAGGATATGTGTTTAATTTCACGATAATGTAATGTAGGGTTTTGTCGAAACGTCGCTGTATAAACAATATGTATATTACACATGTTTACCCGCATACATTTTGCGTTAGATCGAAAACCGTGGATCATCATATAGAGTGTTTCCTTGTTTTAAAATCAATTTTGATATTATCAGGTGTTGCGAGTTGAGCCGGTGAAGGGATATCTTGCTCCTGGCGAACGAACGATGACACGAATAACCTTCTGTGCGGCAGGACAACCCTCATTCTTTGACCTCGACCTCATATGCGAGGTTGTTGATGAAATCAAGATGGCAGAATACCACGCAGAGCTCGAGGCGTGGCAAGCAGAGCGTGACCGACAGGCTGTCGAATTCCACATCACCGATGATGACGTGCCCGATGACGTCACCAAGCCAGAATCCTTCGAGGTACATTCAGGTCCGTCCAAGTACAGCATGACGTCACCTCGACGTAATTTGGAAAACGTGTTGAACAAAAGACCGTCTCCACTGCGGTTAACCGACAGTGTTGTGTCAAAGCAATCTTTGAAGGTAACAGATTACAACTTATAAATGCTCTTAAATTTTAACGTGGTTTTAACCTTTGTTCGGTTTTGTGCAAGGTTTTACCTTTTTGTTACCTTTTCGACATTATTTTATTTTTTGTTCTTTTTGTGCAAAAAATTGAAGATGAAGCAGTTTCCCATAAGAAATTGATACAACCATTTTGCCACAAAATACGAAAGGCTTTATTTCGTACAGATTGGTATCAGCATATACCTGAGCATAATTTAAATAATTTCCACTTTTTGTAGTCCGAGCGCAAGAATTTCCAAACTCTTCCACCAATCCGCTTTGAAAACCCGGTCAAGTTGCCAAGCAACCGTTCACGATTGTTGCGTCACGAAGAGGCCAATGTAACGAACGAGTGGATTCAACCGCAGTCCCCAAGACCCTTCGTGAACCACTTGGGTGTCACAGCTCGCACACACGATATCGCAGAATTCCGAACCAACTTTTCAAAACAGAGCAAAGCCCACTTTGTCGACAGGTGATGATCACAGAATAATGTGTTATATGTAAAAGAAACTAACAGCTGTTTCAGTGTTTCGGATGTAAATCATCATAGCTTAGTTTACAAAGTCCCCCAGCAGCTACTATTTAAGCATGTTAGTTGTTAGTCATGTTTTTTTTCGTACGTTACTCACGTGTTTTGAATGGTTATATACTGCACAATACTAAGAATGCTCCGAAAATACGAAATACATACACCCACAAGGCAAACAATCGGTCTCTAGAAAAGTAGAACAGTTTGAGAAATTATGACAATGTTTGTGTATTGCCTGTATCACAGTGTTTACAGCGTAATGATTTTAATTAGCCTGTATCACAGTGTTTAAACTTTAAAAAATTAATCTTATTTTTAGATGGAAAGTTTTTTACACTTTATTTTGGTATTATTTATTTTGTTTAACTTAATATTTAGAAACTTGCAAGTTGCATATCCGGTCGGAGCTCGTTCACCGGAAAGTCAATATCCGCTCACCACTTGCAACGAAGGAGAAAAAGATGTCGTCATATCCGTACTTTCAAACGTACTCAGGTTGGCCATCATTTATTGTTACTGTTTTTTATGTTTGTTGGTGATTAACATTGATGCACTTGGTGTTGTAATTTGGAAGATAACATTTTTTTATGCAGGGGTCTTCTGGATGACCCGACATTCCACGGTGACGTCAGAGATATTGCGACCCAACCCACCCCGTACTTTGGCCAACTTGCGAGGGAGGAAGAGTTGGATGTTGATCTGGAGGTGGAAGTTGACAAGGAGAATGATAAATTAGATGAAGACAAGAAAGATGAAAAGCAAGAGGAAGATTCTAAAGTTGACGAAACGAAAGAAGACGACAAAGTAAGCGTTGTAATTGGGTTGGATGATATTTACATAGAAAGTATCGAGATTCTATTATTGATCCAAACCCTTATTTAGGAGCAGGAAGAGGCAGTGATCAGAGAAGAACCTGGGAATCAACAACCTCCACCTCCTCCGGAACAAGCTACCACCAACTTGATGGACGAAATTCTCCGACAAGAGGGCGAGGTAGGATACCACAGATTCAACTTGTTACCACAACCACCCCACAAAACTAAAGCTATCAAATATTTCGCATAAATTTAGACCCGTTTCTTTCACTAGAAACACTACTTTTTGTTGATCATATTGAATTTCCAACATGATTTAATCGTTTGTTTTTGCAGAGTCGTCCATCTTCAAGCGGAACCCAGCAGTCAGCACGTGACCGCGCTACGGTTGGACGATCAGCGATGTCCTCAACGCGTAAAAGGGAGATTGAACAAGACATATTACAGTACGTACAGTGGAATTGTTCACATACATGTTCTTTGCCTTGTGGTAAAATAAACTCTGGTTTGCAGTCTGTCTGGTTACGTTCCTTTGAATATCCCACTTCTGCAAAACAACATATTGTACATTTGTTTAACCTCCATTTCTGGTGGTGAAGTCAATGTCAAAACGTGTACAGGCGTGACAAAATTTCCTTGTCAATGACCAACGCTTAACTACACGTAACTTTTTTAAATACAACCTCACAATTGCCTTCAGGATGCCGGAGTTTGGAAGTTTACTGGAAGATGTTTTCTCCTCCACTATCACTAATATCATGGAAGAAGCTCTGAAGGGTGACGTCATACTTACTGCTCGGCCCAGAGCTGTCGCTTTACCGCCCTCACGTGGTGGAGACAGTTCTGAGAAAAGGTACGTGGAATGATACATGGCAGTGTTGTTTTGTTGTGATCTGAATGTGGTAACGATGCCAATAGAGTTTGTATATGATTAATGTAAAAGCTTTAATTTTTAGTTTTAAACGTGTTGTGAATCTGTCTTAAAGTCTTATCTTGTTTCAGGCCTTCGTCGAAACCGGGGAGTTCTCGCAGAAGTGCGCCCACTAACGGAACTCCGAGGAAGCGAAACTCGAAAAGTTCAAGATCTTCTGTTTCGCAAAACTAAAGCACCTTCTTAACTTCGTGTCTTGCTCTTTTTGATATTTGGCATGTATTCGATAGATTTTATTTGTTTGTAATAAACCAAAAATACGAAAGCACATTTTATGACTAATCAATCCATACTACAACACCTTTATTATCTGCAATATCATCTACAAAGCAAAGTGTTAAATCCGATTTCGTGTGACAGGAATCCAATAGTTCGATCCGGATGGAAAATGTAGCTGTAATGCATGGTTAAATTAGTATATGCCTTTGATGGACCAGTGCACTGCCTTTTTACAAAATTTTGTGCTTTAAACATGCATTATTAAAAATTCTCAGGCTGAGGGGCTATCAATGAGGCTACTGCTTGGCGTGGTAGGAATTGCACAGAGCCTAATAAAAGAGACGACCCGGATTTTTTACACGATTGGATAGAAAAAGCTTTAGTTTTATTCTATATTTTGTCTCAAATATTTTTCACATGGCATTTGCCGAGTCATGCTCAAATTATTTAACGGGACCCGACAAAAACACGATGAACCTTTTTTGGAAAACATGGGGTAACATTACATTTTCTAATTGTCCTAAATTTCCTGTCTCTTAACCCTAATACAAGACACCCCAATTGTATGCGGTTACACGGAAAATATACGTGTACCGAGGAGTGTTTAATTGTAGTGAAGATCGTGATATGGTGTTGACCGAACCGTTATGCTTATCGTGAGTACCACGCCCACCGCCCAACCTACAAACAATGATGTCGGAAATGACCTCATCATTAAATGACTAAGATATATGTAAGGCGGAAAATTGAAGGTAAATACGGCAAAACACAAATTCATTATATTTCACATGTTTCATAAAACAGCGTTAGGAAAATTCCTGGGATTCACTGCAATTGTTTTCGTTTGATGCGAATTTCATGTGTAAACTATGCTCGCTTAATTACATGGCGTGACATAAATAGCAAGCTACATAAAATAAACCCCAACAGGGTTAAATTTAAATTCCGTTTAATAGGTCCATTATAGTCTAATGTATAACAAGGGAGTTGCACAGCGAACATGGACGAACAGTTGTCAACCAACACAAGTAAGTATACAAATCATGCTGTATTTCAGCGTAAAATTGCACAAAATAAAATAAAGGCAGCCAATTGTGTTGTAAAAAACAGCACACTATAACTGGGTTTTAAACAGCCCGTCAACTTTCAGCAGCTTTGACAAAATTTTACGTCTGTCGACCAGCAAGCTTGGTCTATATTTTCCAACCTCACGTCACCAAATGGATTAAATCTTAACCGAAAATCGGCAAATGAGATCATTACGCATACAATATGGACAGTTAAGTTGCAGACTGCCAACATAGAGTGAAAGGTATAGCCTGTGCCTTTCACTGGGGCAACAAACAATGCAAGCACTAAAAGGTCACCAGCAACACATATACCTGTACATACTCCAAGTCTTACCACCAACCAATAAAGTTGTTTGTTGTTCGCCATTTTACTGATCTTGGATCGCCAATGCTGGACAAGTGGGTTTACTACCAAGCCTAGGAGCACGATTTGAAACAAAGAAGCCAACAAAAAAGCTGTGGGCATTGCCACTCTTTGCGTCATGTTCATATCAGCGCTAGTACAGCGACCAAACACAGCTTTTTGGGACACAGTCGAAATTACAAGGATCTGAATAATGCTAAATGCAGTGTGACCGACAACTGCACAAATGCTTACTATTTTAACTGGTTTAGTCTTTAATCTTTTCAAACATTTTGTGTACATTCCATTTTGGCGCAGCCAGAGTATCAAGTACGTGAGAAGTCTGGCGCCGATGGCAAGCAGTACATGCAGTATTGAATACGCTTTGCAAAATCTTGTCGATCGTTGGTGAATAAAGTCTTGGGCTTGAAACAAGCAACATTCTATCAGCAACATCACCACCGCTGTACAACATAGCGTGTTTGTCCATTGTAGAAGTTTGGTCCCGTGCTTGCACTTGTATACAAAATTTACCAAAACCAAGTACAGACCAATCGCTATGTTTAGAAACGTCACAACCTGAGAAGCCACTTCTCCTGATGTTCCATGAGATGCAACAGAGTTTCCTAAATCCGTAATATTCGTCTGGATGGTTTGATTTGCAGTCATGCTGAAGTCACTGTTTGCAGCCATCCTACTGTTGAGTCATTGAAATTTTGGCAACAGTATCATTAGATTTATACAAACAACAGCAAGGTCTGTGTCGCTCTGCAAAAGATTTTATAATCACTTTCGATTTAATTAATTACTTCTTGTTAAGGCTCTCTTTTTACTGACCAACTGAGACTATGGTGACGGTAACAAGTATGCATCTGTTTACTTATTTTCTACTTTAAGCTGCATGCAATGTGATTGAAATCAGTTGTGTCTGGTCCCTTGGCTGCATTATTTTCCCTTTTTTTCCTTGCGTTTACCCCAACATAATGAAAAAAAACATTTCTGTCTTACTAGAATGAAATAGGGCTTGTTTTGAACTGCAATAACTCGGTCAGCGAAATATGTGCTGAACTACAATACCAGTATCATGGTGACTTGATTATTTCTAATTGCCACCCGATATGTAGCAATTTGGCACCAAATTGTCGTTGAAACTCATCAAAGTAAGGTCGTAGTTTCGAGAAAAAATGCACTAAGGCCACATCCTATAATCGTGTCCATGTATTATTTGATGTAGCATATCCGGACGATTCATTTCCTATGTTATTTATCACTAATCTTTAAAACATGCGTTGGTGTGATCATACTGGCGGCAGCAGCTACAATATGTTTTTATTATTATTTTTGTTCACTATGTAATGATCTAATTGCCACGAAAGCAATGGAAAACTTCGTGCATGCGTTTGTCAGCACACAACACTTTTGCGATAATAATCCATCGATAACTTATCTTATCAAGATCGTCACACATACACGTTTCCGTAAACATATCGTCCCCTTCTTTGTAAAAATAAAAAGTAACAAAAAAAGCAATGTTTGTTTAATAACTTGCAAAAATACGATATTCCAAGAAATGTTTACTTAACAGAAAATCTTATACCCAGTGGCAGTGAATATTGGTAGAAAAAAACTCTGTCAAACTTATGACCGGGAGAAAAACAAGTAAGTGTTAGCAATATTATATGACAGCCACATTAATACGATGTTTCCCTGAGGTTTGAGGCATTAAGTAACAAACGAATATATTACGTTCAGTCTGTTGTTTTGTGTGTAAAACATATCTTTCAGCAGTGGTTCTCAAACTTCTCCGTTTATTGGGCACCCGTTATAAATGACGGTTTTTTACTATGTGTTCACCTCCTTTATTCGGATTTAACTTGGTATTTCATTCTTTTTCTACAAAAAAACTCATTGTTTTAATTTTTACGGGAAAACTCAAAACGACGCACCAAAACGCATCGCGACGCATAGTTTGAGAACCATTGCCTTCCAGAAACAAAGGCGGAATCATATAAAAGATCTATCTCACTTGCACATCATTTTGCAGTGTTATCATATAGACACGTGCGGTGACTTTCAGCACAAAAACTGCGCAGTGGATTAAATCGGTCACGAAAATCCACGAACGAGATCATGACCGAAACGATGTGAATGGTAAGATTGCATACAGCTAACATGGCACGGAAGTAATAACCGAACCCAGGAATCGGTCGTACAAAGAGGGCAAGAACCACAAGGTCACCGGCAACGCAAACTCCTGTACAAACGCCAAGTCTTACCACCAAGGAATAAAGTTGCTTGTTTTGTGTCATTTTGGTAATTCTGGAGCGCCAGTGCTTAATTAAAGGGTTAATTGCCAAACAAAGAAGCACAATTTGAAACAATGATGCCAGTAAAAATGAAGTCGGCAACACAACACGTTGTACTACATTTAAATCTGCAGTAATACAAGTATAATCCACTGCTTTTATAGGCATTGTGGCCAGCACCAAAATCTGTATAACGCTAAATAAAGTATGGCCTACTATCGCACACCAGCTTACAACAACCACAGACTTGGTTTTAAGTCTTTGTAAGCATTTCGTGTACATCCCGTTTTGCCGCAACCAAAGTATCAAATAAGTAAGCATTCTAGTTCCAGCAGCCAGTATTATATGCAGTACGGAGTAGGCTGTACACAAAGCAGTTGTAGGTTGATCGATGAAAAGCTGAACTTGGAACAAACAGCACTCCAGCACAAGCATAAATGCTGCAGCACAACATAACGTGTTGGTCCATTGAAGTTTTTTGCTCCCGTGCATGAATTTGTAAACCAAGTTGACCAGCACCAAGTAGACTCCAATCACTATGTTGGTAAAGATTATGATGTGAGTGGCGAGTTCTTCTGCTTTACCTTGGTGAAATGTGGAGCTTTGCATCTGTGTCACGTTGTCCAGCGTCGACGCGGTACCAGCTATGTTGAAAGAATGGTTCCTCATAATTTCCTCATACAATTACGGACTTTGCGGTTAGTTTGCCTGCAAATTTGTAAGCCAATAACAGACTTAAAGTTACGATAAAAAGGTACGACTGTTGACTTGACTAGAAAAACATACATAAATATATATACGTGTTTAAACTGTTCTGTTTGTCGCAAACTTCAAGTCACTTACAAGACCTTTTGTGAACTAGAAAATGTCAGATATGATCATCTCGACCCAGATAAATTTCAATCACGACGATACAGAAGCTGGCTAGCTGTAAAAGTGGCAATTATTTCACAGCTCTGGCTCAAGTTCTCATAACTACTGTCCTGAAAGCATTAATTTGACTTTTAAAAGTAGCCACAACCTGTAAATGAAGGCAGTTTCATGGATCAAAGCACTTGTACACTTCCGTACAGATTGAACTCAAAATTGACCAAGTAGTTTCCAAAATAGACAAATCGCTAAAGTTACAAAACAGTTCTTGTTTTTTTATCCCCACGATTATATTCACAGGGAGAAATCAAAAAACAGATAGGCAGATAAAACCAGAAGGTTATCGAGTCAAGGGCCTATTTAGTTGCTCCTGTGACACAAAATGTTGTCATACTCTGTGGGACCATATGTGGGGCCAGTATTATTTCATCAACAACATTGCTTACAGTCTGTATGTAGACTAAACAAAATTTTGTTGCTACTTTGAACCAGTGCTGGGTTAAGGCTTAGCTGGCCCTCAGGCAAATTTTTCATAAGTGGCTGAAAACGCACATGTATTGCCTGCTTCTAAAACAAGGGTACCTACACTTAAAGAACAAACTGGTCAATTAGTTATCTTCAAGTTGGTTTAGAAATTTCCTTATGATGCGAAGAGGACTTTGTTGACCATTGGATTTCTTTAATCCTGAACCTACGCCTGAAAGTTATTTAGGTGACCTGGATTTATTAGCTAGCCCAAAGGCATGTGCTTGCGTATGATAGAAAGGTGCGTATGATAGTTATAGCCTTTGCATTTAGAGAATGTCAGACATGCGTAACGCAACATTAAATCTTATAGCAATGCATGGCATTTTAAAAACAAGTTGCGAAGATAATTGTCATCTATTGACCCCCAGGTCATCAGACAGGCTGTGCGATTTATGGCCAAGCATGCGGGAGGTCAAGACCTTTGAGGCGGCAACACACATGCGGACAAACTTGTTCCCCAATTATGCGGTTTATAACGGGGCGTAAATTGCAAACCTGTTGCCGTTTTATGGGGTTCGGAGTTTGGAAGATAACTATGTCAAGTTGTAAATGGTGGCGTAATAACCTTTTGTCAGTCAGATGTTTTATGCCTGCCATGGTGATCAGCGGTAAAGTTTGAAGACGTATAAACAGACGTTAATGAACAGTCGCTTTGTGTTGACAGTTGGCCAGTCAGCGAGTGGACGTTTTTTATCAGTCAGTAAGAACATCGTTTGTTGCGTTAACCAGCGAGAAAATAGTATCCTCGAAATTTAGGTAAGTCAGCAAAAAACATATTTCCGTAATATTTGTTTTGACCAAAAATAAAACACGTTTTTTGTGTTGGTAGGAGTGTATAGAGTAAAGATGGCTGTCAGAACCACGCTTCGTTTGTCTTCTGATCACACTTCACTGGCGGTATGTTTACAAGTTTTGAATATTTTCAGCAACAAACTATTTGAATATTTTCCTTGCACGATCTACGACAGGGTTTTCCGCTGTCCAAAAACTATGTAAATTTCAGGTCATGTGCAGTAAGATACAGAGATAAAGCAAAGAAACCAAAAGAACATATAGAACACATGAATTCAGCATAATATTTGCAATATTTTTCTTCGAATGCTCAAATGCTGCTGACACTTGAATAGGTTTACGATGTAATCGGATGTTTCACTGTTTTTCTTGCATGTTGTTTTATAATTTTGATAATCGGAATTCTTCCCTAGACTAATATTATTGGACAAAACCAATCGAACATGGCCCACCGGTTACGCAATTCACCTGTCTGTGTAATGTAGACTTTTATATTTATAATATTCTTCTTTTAAATAACCAACTACGTGACCTTTTAACTGTTGTTGTAATAGACACGAACTGTGCTATTACACAAGTAAATTAAAAAACAAAACGAAGCCAACAGTATTTTGCGCCACTCTAAGGCCACTCTACCAGCAAAGCAACCTTTCTGATAGTCAATCAAACTCATTGGACACATAGTTTAGTAACCACGTATTCAAATGTAAGAAAACACGTTTCGTTTGCAAACATTCTTCCTGTATGATATTAAATTCCACGTGTTACGCTCCGTCCCTAAATATTGGTATGACCCTTATGGCCTTATCACAACAAAACAAGGTGAGGCCCTTAACGGTGTTGTGGTGCAGCGAAGTATTTACCAAACGGTGTAGTTCCATGACCGACAGGTAAACACTTGGTTTCCACTTCCAAGATACTGCTACAATGAATAGTATAAAAGGCAGCCGATATTCTTGCAACAGCAACGGCTTTTTTATATTTATTCTTTGTTTCAGTATTGTTTGCTTCTGTCTTTGTCTTAAATATACCTACAGCATGTATCAAAATACAAACACACAACGATTAGTACAAATCCGCACCTGTTATTTCAAAGAATAACCTTTGTTGGCCATGAACAGCTGTGGCAATTAAAACATACTTTAGCTCCACAATCATAGGGCGGTGTTTATGGCTAATTTGTGACGTCACAACGGGTCATGCCAGGCATGGCGTCTGGCGACTGGCTGTGTGGCCCAAGGCAACATTTGCGATTGCGTGTTTTGACCGCCACTCAAAACCTTCTCCTCGTAGCGACCAAGTTTACATGCTTTCAGTAGTTTTAATCCGCCAGTCACGAAAGTTGCAGGTCAGTTGGACAGGTGTTGTTCAAATTTTATTGGAATAGGTTCAACTCTTTAGTGCGCCTTACTGTTGGACATAATAAATTTTGTGAAAACAAATTATAAAATAATAAATACGGATAAATGGTTTCACTGAGTGAAGAAAGGGACAGGGAATGTTTATTTACTGATCTTCCACGGGTTAGATCGATAAGATACCTTGCCAAACAGCTATGTAAAAAACCAGACTGATGCTTAGATTAGCCGAACAACGCTGATTTGACATTAGGTTATCATAACACTGCTATCTACTTTTGGTCTAGCATAGCCTAGTTTCAGTATGAAATACTTGGGGTACCTGAAAAAGGCTGCTCATCAATAGTAATCAACTCCTTGAAGATTTGGAAAAGTTGAATTGAGACAAGTACGGAATTGACGGAAGGTAACACGTTGGGAGTTAGAAAATTGCTGTATTGCGTCGCCCCGAGTTTGACTGTTAGGTTATTTACAGTAACTGACGGCAACGTTTTCCGCCGTAAGGGATTACGTTTCTGTGTAAACGTTTGCTCGTCGCAACAGTTCACACGGTCTTTGTTGAATGGACTGTAATGAATAATTTTGTTTGAAAGTCATAATGTTAAAATCAAAAGTAAGCATTTGCCATCATTTGTATTAAATATAGAAACTATATTTATTAGTCTTGCTTTGTTAACATTACGCAAAGTTTTATTAATAAAACGCTCTCACAGGTAGTTTATTTCATAAATAGTCGCCAGTAAAGTCCCAATCCGTTATAGAAGATGAATCTGTAGGGAAATGTCTGTGCACAAGGTAACCTTTAGACTTGAATCATATACCATGAGCGTTTCCTTTTTTCCTTCATCTTTCTGGCCAAGAATGGCCTTTGCCCCTTAACCCGTTGGGCAGCATTTTTGTTGACCTATGTGTGGTAACTCGAGCAGGCATTGAGAGCTATTTCCATGAACTTGAGACAGATGCTTAAACTAGGGTTCAATGTGATGATATCAGAAATAGATTTCTCTTAAATTCAATGCACTATTGCGTAAATACAAGACATAGCACTAGCAGTTCCCTGAATCGTGTTTGTTATTTGTCTGTTTAAAGATTCTTGTAAGATTTGACCAAGCAGACTATAGTGGTTTTGTGTTTAATTTAACATTAAATTAAAGGCAATGGAAAGCCATGTTTTTTGAGACTCAGCGGGTTTCTATAACCAGAGTCGGCGTGTTTAGTAAAAAGAACCGAAAGAATTTCAATGACCAACAATCAAATGGTGTAATAACTCACAGAGTAAGTGTTGTTGTGGAATTATGATAAAAATTCTGGTGAAATCGCCCTAGTTATTAAAGTTTACTGCTTGACAAGATTAAGCGCACTTAAGACCACTAATCCAACTTTGACTTTTTCATTACAGCTTGGGCGTTACATGTTTACGTCAATCGGATTGAACAAAGGTTTTCACACATTTTTTAACCATTCGGATGACTGTTAACTTAATTTAAAACACTTTGTTGCTTTGATATATTTACAGAGGTAGTCCGTGTATATGTATCGAACAGTCAATTTTCCAATAGTTAACATTGAAAGTTTGCTAAATGCATTAATTCAAGTTGTGTTTCCCTAATACAAACTTCTACCTATTCACCACACTCATACGTTCTACTCGAAACCAATTGATTTTATCCCAATACCAGCAAATTGTCTAGGACGATTTGCTCATTCAAGATTTTGTCTTACAAGCCACTTGCTTGAATCTGCGCGTGAAGTTACTGTAATGTTGGCCCGCGGCCATTGGTCACTTTGCTGAACGTTAAATAAACAAACTTGAAACCGCATTTGTAACGAAGTCAGCACTGTAACCGCCAACAAAGCTATCCGATATTTCCTGTTTGTATCAAACCGGTAACCCATGTATATTTGTAAAAACATCTCAACGGTCATATTTAAACAAAAAATAAAAGGTTTGGTGTTTTGCAATGGTTTGTAAACTTTTGTCAAAGATTTTGACGTCGCTTACCAACCAAACAAGGCATGACAACCGCTGATAGAAAACATAAAATGAAACAGCTATAGCAGTACGGCTAGAGAGTATGACCACCACTTAGCTTCTAATTACTGGCTCCGCAATGTAACGTGCATGCGATTTGTTCGGCACCTCCATTCGGATGGAAATGATTACCGACTATTTGCATTGCCCTAATTACCAGTTATCCACGTGTACAGTTTCGCATTGCTGTGCCAACAAACTTGAACTGGAGTTACTCATGCGTGATGAGCATTGTTTTCAATGTTTTTATCCTTGGTGTTTTGTGTTGTGTAGGCAAGTCGTTCGCTACCAAGTCCAACGATGTTGCGAAATAGAAGGGTTCCACCGTTTTTCAAGATCACCCTGGTCGTTTTGTGTGCGTTTATACTGTGGTCCTTTAACCACCCTTCATCAAGTAAGTTGTTTATTTTATCGTAATTACTGGAAAATGCACTTGACTTTAATTGACTAATTTTGCCGTTCACTTTACATCACTGACATTCCTTTGGTAAAAATGTTGTATTGTATATTTAGAGCTCAACATGCAAAATCGAAGAATAAGAAGTAATTTGTTTGAAAAACAGCTGCGTGAGCAAGCAATTCCTGATGGATACAAAGTATCAAAAGACGTACGCAATATTTTTTTAGCAATAGCATAACACTAGCTTGTGCATCACGTTTAGTGTTTGCAGTAAAATTATGTTAATATTTTCACAGTATATCTGAGAAGTTTAATTGCTGTATTATGAAAATTATTCATTCATACCTCTTTGGTTTAAAGTTTGTAGATATATGAAGTTTTACTGAAATGTACTTTTTTAGTCGTCAAAGTTCCACAAGATAGTCGATCAGTGCGTGGACCCTGTAACGAACGTGGTTTTTCTAAAGACCCACAAAACCGGCAGTTCAACAATGTCCAACATCATGCTGCGGTTTGCAGGTAACGTTAATTGTAGGGCGCGACAGACTCGCACCAGCGTGTGTGGTTATTAAAGCAACGACCGCAGATTACACAAACGATCTCGGCATTTTCAAGTTATCTATAATTACAAAATGCCAATCTAGCTGCACGAAAATGCATATTTCTACCAAATTTGGTGATTGGATGTCGGTTTTTGATTTACTGTGAAAATAAACCGTGTAAAGGTGTGTTTGGAAGTGTTGATTCACTGTGTGGTTACTAAGATTAACACGGTTGCCCCGATTATCGCTTGTTACTTATTTTGCTGTTATCCACAGCATCTTAACAGGATTATCAGACGGCATATATGGTTGGTGTAAGGTTCTAACTACGAAATGAATTTTTCCAAATCATTTTGAATTTGTGATAAGCCTATAAATAATAAATATTATATATTAAATGCTGTATGAAAATGGGCAAAAGAATTACCTTCACAAGTTTTCTGTTTAGGTAAATTAACCTATTTAGAGACCTTCTTTATTATAAATATGCGAATCTACATTTGTGTCAAAAACTAATCTACATAATTTGGTATTTAGTAATGCCAGTAGCTTGCTAAACAACGCCGTTCGTTTTGGAAAGGTTCTAACACTTTTCGAATGCAAATCTAACTAAAACACGCACTTGTCAATAACAACAATAACAACAACCCCAGTGTGAGAAACTGTTTGCATGTTCCGACCAACATTCCCACACTCGAAAGTTTGATTTCGCGTTTGTACAAAACGTAATGGTTGTTCCCACTTCAGTGGACATCTATCGTTCGCCGGGGGGCAAATTTCTCGATTGATTGACATCAGGGAAGTGAGAAGTAGACGAACATAAACACTCTATGCTCGCATCGGCGCCGATAGGGTCGTAGATATCGACTGGCAAAAACGGACAACCTAATTTCTGCAAAAAAAGTTCAGTGTTGTTTACTGGTCGCACGATTTGTTTTCTATTGCGCAACACATTGGTCGCCCTGGCAACCAAAATCTTGATCATTTCCAAACAGTTAACATTTAAAGCTTTATTTACCTTTTTAACTGTGCCCAGTTGTTACAATGCTTGAATAGACGAGATGGTCGAACAAACTTGTTTTCGCTTTTTTGTGACAAACGTATTTTTGCAGACACCCATAATCTCACAGTGGGACTTCCCCTTAAGAATCATTGGGAATTGGGGGGTTACCCTGCCTACATCGACCGAAGATTAATCGACCCCCCTCTGCCCACCTACAACATATTGGGCCATCATTTCAGGTTAAAATTATCCACGTTATTTACACATCTACTGAACACTTTGTTGCTTCTCATTTTACAAATTTGTGGTTGAAAATATATTTTTGTCGGTCGCGTACGTCGTGCGACTTCAAAGGATTATTTCATCGCTATTTGTAAGCAGTTTGCTCATTTCTTTTTGCGAAATATTGGTACAAATTTATTACCATAATTTATTTCTTTAATGCAGATTCAGTATCGACAGACTACAGGAAATTATGCCGAAGACAACTCGATATATAACCATCATAAGAGCTCCTATGGACAATGTTGAGTCTGTGTTCGGCTTTTTTCAGGTACATTTTTAGGTTTAAAATAATCAAGTGAAATTCGTTTTTAATTGAGCAAATAAAAAATATTAATCGTTTTTTCTCCTAAAGGATCAAAGTCCATTTAATGACTGGTTGCAAGACATTGAAGCCGATACCACCGCCTTGCGACTGCAGACATTCTATGACAATCCAGACAAGTTTTTCAACAAACACACGGATTGGTATTTTAGAAGCAAAAACCACATGTTCTTCGATATTGGGTTAGTTGGTGGTTGTAAATTATGTGTGGTCTTTATCAGTGCTCAGTTGCATAGTTCCAAATGACAGCGGCACACCTTAACCCAATTAGTAAGAGTTATTACGTCACAATAAGGTTCGTAGTTATATAAATACATAGAGTCTGGATTAGCTTTGTCGAATATACAACTGTTGTAACGCCAAAGTTTATCCCAAAAACAATTTAGTTTTGAATCGTCTGACTGTATATTCTATTAAGCTAACACTGACTTTATGTATTTATATGACTGCGAAATTCTATTGTGACGTAATACCTCTTACTGATAGTCACATCGTGGCACACCTTGCTTCGTCTCGCGGCACATTAGGTTTGCGAAACACTGGTCTTAATGACTCTATAGGTTTTTTACACAACATACTTTACTGCATTTGTTTAGTGCAAATGATTTTTTTCATGAAACAATTCAGGCAAAAAGTAAAAATATTTTTTTTAATTTAAAATTTTTATGATTGAAGAATGGGTAGAACTAGTTTGTAATGTCTGGACACAGTGGAAATGTCGACAAGTCAACAAATATTAAATTTATAGCCCAACTTCAAACAACTCAATTAAAATGTGGTTTGTAACATATAAGGAATAAGTTGTTTTGATAAATTCCAAGTTATTATGCTGCTTGAATAGAAAATTACGATTTATTTGGGTTATTGCTTAAAACTTTAAACCCGACTTGGTTCACTTTACTCTTCAACCAATTGAGAAATAAACGGGAAAATGATAGGATTTACCCGCTTTTTGTTGATGAAAAAACGTCTGTTTTCTTATCTATTTTATCAAAACGTCAAAAAATTGCCTTCCTTTAAAAGTCATTTACATACCGAAAATGAATTGTGCCAGTTTCGACGTATCGAATGACGACGACGCATACATCGACAGTAAGATACAGGAGTTAGACGATACCTTCACACTTGTACTTCTCACCGATTTCTTCGACGAGAGTCTTATCATGATGAAACACTTGCTTTGTTGGTCTTGGGAAGATATCGTTTACATCAAGTTTAAGATGAGGATCTCCGAAGCCAAAACAGAGGTAGGGGAAAAATGTCATGTAGTGATTAAGTTTCAGCTAAATAGTTTTTTGCAGCATCAGTAAAGTTTTCTGCAAATGTGGAATATTTTATTATTTGATTAAGGGAATATTTAATCAGAATCCTTTTGCACCACTGTATTTAAATCTTCTAATTTATGGAATATGACATTTACAATATAATTCGGTACAAACCCAACTTGTATATATGTATACCACATGTGATGTTTTTATTTACCACGCGCTAGTTGTTTTTGGTTAAAATATTTGGTAAATGTTTCTTATACTGGGGTTATTAGAAGATTTAGGACAACTTTGTTTTTCGGAAAAAATCACAACATTAGCAAAGATCGTAATGATTTTTTTTAAGAAGTTTTTTCGTTAAAGCCACACTTTTTCACAAGGTCTAGATGCTTTCGAAACGCACAAATATTACATAATTTTTTCGAGGGTGTCTAACAAAGAAAGTCATATTTTGTGCGTTGGGACATAAAATATTTTTAGGTCACTAAAGTCATAAATTGGAACATAATTTTCGACTTGATCAGGCCTTCGGGTCGTTAAAAATATTCAATTCTTGGTCTAAATGATCGCTTTTATGACGTAAAAAATATTCTTTCAAAAATATTTCAATATATCTCTTATGTAGTGGATTTTGGAAATGCATTTTAAAAATTATATAATTTCCCGAATCAAGGATTGTTCGTTAGTTCGCCACTGGATTGCTGATAAATTCATGACTTTCAAAAATCACTCAAAAATTAAAGCTATATTTTTAAAATAAATAATAAGAAAAATCGCCTTGCTAGAAATGCACATAAATGTTGCAAGGAGAACTTGCAGCAGTCGCATTTTTATCTTAAGCGTCTCAACATCAAAAGGTCGCGTTCAAGAGTGTGTACTTGAACGATTAATTAAAACGTGTTAGGTTGGTCTGAAAGTACGAATAGTTTATGAAATTCACATAACTCGGCTTCAGGGCATACTTCAACTTGAAGTTTGTGGAGTGCACTCTGACCACAGACCGAGTCCGAACCAATTATTCACCACGTAAAGTTTTGTAACTATGCAACTAGCTATTTAGTGGAAACCTAATTTTAGTTATTATTGGGCATTGAATTTTAAATAAAGGATATAATTAGGTGAATTGTTATGTAATCTCGTTCCGACGTGACCACGAAACCTTAATTGGTTGCTAAGCTAAAATTACGTTTTTTTTTCAAAAAATTCTCAGCGGAACGATTGGATTTAAACTAAAAAAAAACTATTTCGTATTAGATGTTTACTAAATTTAAGTTTCCGCTTGGTAAATTTGATTGACACACCAGCGATTAAATTCTTACCGGAATGGCATACCGGCAAGAATTATTTTACCTAACATTTTTTACCGAAATGTTTCAGCTTACTTTCAGCACTGCCTGTGTAAAATATTACGCTGTAGGCTACTTGATATAGAAAGTAGCTGCAGCATTTTCATCAAACCCACTTTTAAAAATATTTTCAGGTAAACGAAGACTTGGGAAAGAAAATTCTTCGTTGGAACAAAGCGGACTACAAACTGTACGACCACTTTAACCGTACCTTCTGGAGACAAGTGGACGAGTACGGGAATCTACGAATGGAGGACGACCTCGTGACCTTCAAGCAGAAGCAAAAAGAGGCCGAAGACCTCTGTATAGACTCCTACCAACCATTCAAAAAGAAGCCCTGGATGCTGGGGGCCAAACTTAGGCCCAAACCTTCGCTATATTGCAAACACCTCGCCTGGTCAGAGACCGTATACGGGGAGCATTTAAGGGACAAAATGTATGACAGTATACCAGGCTTGCAGAAACCTAACGAAGATGACGACATGAAGAAGAACGAATTGTTTAACAGTGTTGCCAACGGGGCTTTGCAAAGCGACTAGGCTATTTGTTGTAAGTGGGTTTCCTATACACCATAGCATGTTATCGGTGCGCTATATAATTGTTTCGACATTTGCCGATGGGCTGGTCGCTTGCGCATGCTAATAGTGAAGTTTCATAAATGCCTCGTGGTAAGTAATTGACGAGTACACATTTCTTGAAAAATTGAGTGAATCAAAACATTTTTTTGCTACATCAATTGGACAAATTTGGTCTTTTAGGCAATTTGTATTTTTCTGTATTTAAAACTTTACCTGCAAATGCACCCTGGTCAACACGCCCTAATTTCCTCAGCTCGCTTATCAAGATCCCGATACTGGGGTCGGATGCCCTTGGGTTACAAGATTCGACCGTTCCTGTGAAAAATCTGGCATTTCAGCAGCCCTGATAATTATCGCACCCGGTTATACGAGTTTGACGTGTTTGCCATCATGCACGAACTCCACGACCAGAATTGCCATATTGCGTTCAAACCGCAAGAGGATTATGACCGCTCATTGCCGAAGTTGCGCAACATTTTTTTTGCATATCGGTTATCCCACAGCAATGTTCCAACCAGTGATTGCACTTCGCAGTAAAATTATCCTCAGCCTTTTTTGCTTGTGGAAGCAATGCGGATCCCAAATGCTGCAACAAGCGTGTATCCATTATTGCTTGCGAAAACTGCATCTCATTGTTTATCACAATACGTATAAGCTGTCGCGCTGTAAGCTGGTGGTGAAAGATGTGTTTTGTGCTTCATACGTTGCCAAATCACATGACGATGCTTCTTGCTCGTTGTTGATTTTTGAGTGTTACCACATTTGTAAAAACACCATCTAGAGAATTACCTTTACTATCTTTACGTTTTTTCTTGTTATTTTGTTTGTGCCAAATGTTCAACGCCGTTGCAGTTTGACGTCATGATGACGTTGCCTACGTTTCAGTGTGTTTCCCCTGCGTCTGTACCAGCGCTATCTAGACCGCTTGTTGCTAACGAATTTATGGAAAATGC
The DNA here is from genome assembly GCF_947561715.1 of Ascidia mentula. Classification (NCBI taxonomy): domain Eukaryota; kingdom Metazoa; phylum Chordata; class Ascidiacea; order Phlebobranchia; family Ascidiidae; genus Ascidia; species Ascidia mentula. The sequence goes on along the minus strand of NC_138574.1, from coordinate 5,157,537 downwards.
AATTGTAAAGATATTTTGATGACAAATTGTTTTCCTCAATTGGATAAAGGTTGTTATTAGTGTGGAATTTGCAAAATTCCAATTTCGTTGCATTATATTTAACAAATTGCTTCGTGATTACTATTTATGTTCCTTCGAATAAAATTAAAACATGAAAAAGTATGGTTGTATGGTTAGACCCTATAATAAATTTGCTGTTATAAGAATAAAAAAGTTGAGATACTGTTTTTGTGATAGTTTCCTAAAGCCTCACATCACTAGTAATAGTATCACCACTACAAGCTACTGTAATTCTAGCCACGGGAGAATAGAAGTTGAACATCATATTAATATGTGTTGATTGACGTGTGTAATACGGAGATATATTCATGACATATCGATGAATGTTTACAACTACAGGCATCAACATTAGGCCAGTATTGGACTGAAACGTGATTGTTTTAGATCAAATGTCGCCACAACCGAGTATAAGTTGCAGAACACAGGAGTTCAAAGTATATCTCTCTACTGCCGTTCAGCGGAAAATGTCTCTAGTAGATATTGAGACAAGGAATGTCGATATAGTGCTATTCTTGCTGTCAGGCATAGTAATCAATAAGAATTGTTCTTCTGGCACTTTCGAAAGTGTTTGTTGTAACAAACGTTTCGTCCACCATCCGGCGAGACTTCCTCAGGGTTATTTACCAACGATAATGCACCAAGTGCTTAATACACCAAAAACGCAAGAAAAACGCAAGAAAAACACAAAAAGAAAAGTTACACTTTCGTAACATCAGTGCCAGAAGAACAATTCTTATTAATAACGAATGTTTTATTTTAATCAAAGAAACAACGTTTGATTTAATGGTCGTTGCTAAACATTGCAAGTTTCGTTCATTTGTACTTTGAAATAAAAGTGTGGGTTATGGTCGGTCATGATCTCAAACTATTGTGTGGAGTTGTTGGAAAGTTCGACCATGAGGGCACGTGCTTCCCGTTGCCACGCTGCTGCTTAACGACGACTTAACTGGGGGATACTAATTAAATACGAAGAGATTAAATTGTCGTCCCAACCAAAAGCGCATCGCCCGCACGTCTTCCGCAATGCTGGGCGTCTCTGTCCAATGTTTAGGGACAATAGGCGCACGACGGGCAACCAAGCAGGTAGGAGTCCGTGGAAAAAAGGAAAAAATGCATCCGATGTTCACTGTCCGTTGATTGTGCCTTTTGATTAATGATTTGTTGTTGACAGTGAAGCAAAACAACGTGTACGGCGATTGTAGGTTATGGCAGCTAATAAGGCAGAAGTTAAGCAAGAAAGATACAGCAAAGAAATTAAAATAAAAGTGCAAGAGGAGAGAAAATAAAAAGCAATTTTGTAAAATCGAAAATTAATCTGTCTGGAATCTACTTTTTTAAGCCCCAATAACAAGGCAATACAAGTTAACATGTTTTGGGCAGAATTTGGAGCATAGATATGTTTTTTGAGGCGAGGCTTATGAGCGTTTAAGAGGGCATGAATCAATTGATTTCTGTGTTTAGCTTGGAATGTCGTATGTTGAATAATTAAACGAATTCAAGGCAACTACACAACAAGGACGCACGAAAACAAATTAAAATGTTTCGAATTTAATACAAGAATACGTTCACATTTTTCACTAGAGGTCAGTAAGGTACAACCGCAAAAAAATGAAAAAATTATTTGATCTTTTCTACATTCAAACTATGTTGAAATTTTTCGAGGCAGAAATTTTTAAATTAAATTAACCTGCGAACATACCAAACAAACAAGCGGGTTTAAATTGCAAAACGGTTCAAGTTTTTAACACTAACCGAAGTTACAAAATCACTACTTTTAACCAAAACTTGTCCACATTCCTAACCAATGAAAAAGCATTGTGACAGGACGCAGGTTTACACAATAAGGCGATAACTGTGCTTTATAGAGCGTACAAACGACAATATTACGTCACACAGCGACGTCGGCGACTACAAAGCTACTAATCCAGCAATTGTACTAATGGTGCATAATTGGACATGTATTGAATAGTGCTGTTCGCTTCACCTGTGCGCTGTACCATTACGTTTGTTGCCTCGATGGAAAAATATTTCCAGCTTTTGTTGGGTCAAGATTTTCTTCGTTCCTCAACGGGATTTAGATAGAAATCTTAGTATTGTCGTTTGGTTTAGGCGTAAACGCCTCCAAATCCCCTGTACAATGCTGGCGACGCACGGACAAAAAATTTCCGGTAATGTTTTGGGCGTATGCCCTATGTAGAAATAAAGTATTTGACGAAGCGAATGTTTTTGTATCGCTTAAATAGTAAAATATATGCTCAATGACATTGGGTCTTGGCGTATCGATCAGACTGGAATTATTACCGTAATTTTTTTTCTTATGAAGTAAATGTTAGTATACAGACTTTTCCGCCATGTTTATGAATGTGTATATATATATACATGGTACAGATCTATCAACAAATTTCTCATTTAAATATATATCTTATAAATAAGACCGATTGCGAATAAAATAGGTGGACGGTTTCTTTTGCCATTTGATCGTCTAAACAAGTATTTCCGTGGTTAGGACTGGATGTTTACGCACCTTTCACAGCAGCGTGTAATATAATGCCAATTTCCTAAAGCCATTAGTAAATTAGAGGTGCTACAAAGTTATGTGGAAATTTTGCTGGTAGCTAAAACAAGCAGCAACATACTTTGTTTGTATTACGTTATGTAGGATTTACTTGGCGCCTGTAAAACGCGACGATTTGGAAAACAAGTTGATTCATAAAAACAATCGCTGGTAACATCGCCTGTACATATTTGCCCGCGTATTATATAACAATTAGTTATTCTTTGGCGCGCGCGAGGTGCTTGTAACGGCGAGAAAGTGTGTATCTTGCTCCCGAGTCATTGTTTGTCTCCACAAGATAAGATATCTACAATTTATTTGCCTGTCTGAAGTCGGTTCAATCATAGAAGTAGGTCGGCGGCTTTTGAAACCGCGCACTAACTGTGCGGTTCATGAACAACCCTCAGCATGTACTGCGATGACGTAATAAATTACAAGGGGTTTGCAGGGGAGTTAGAAGGGTGTTAGAGTGGACGTGGCCATGTGGAATGTTACCATAACAACGCAACGAGGGGGGATTCGTGGGAAGGAAGGGTGCAGGTCATCTTGTTGTTTGCTTTGCGACGCAAGTTGACACTGGTTGCTAATTATTTTCATGCCTGCGCACCCTGGAGCAGAATTCCAGTGTATTGTGACAAACGTACACTTGACAGTAAGCTGATGGCGGAAGCTCAGGTTTAGCAATTTGTCATGTTTTTTTTTTTGACCCGCAAACTGCGCTTTGTTTCGACCTATCAGTTCTAAACAGCGCTTATACGTTGTCAGCAACCCGTTTCTATAACAGCACGATACCCTGTCTTGACTTTACTTTGGGCGAGCACGACAGTATATGCGTTTAGAAAATGATTTTAACTTTGAAGACTCAAAATTTATTTCATGATTATCAATAACTTTTATCAATAAAATAGGAAAAGCAAACTACTTTTCGCAGAAAACTTTGTTCGTCACTAATTTCGTATAAGGCTACTATGGTTGTGAAACCACCTTTTGTGTTGTAGGTTTGGATGGTAAATACTTTAACGATCGTGTCACATCGGACGTGGCACCTGGCGCAAAATAAACGCTTACGTCAAGCAAGTGTCACCAACTGCAATTCGTCGACCGCGTCTTTATTTCGGTCTCAAAGCTCGTGAGAAACTGACTCGCGTCTCCAGCTTCAGCGAGAGGAAGCAATCAGAAATCATATTGTTTGAAATCAGCATCAGCCGGGTCCCGGTCGATCCGCTCGGCCACGCACTGGGTCGAGGCATTCAACTATAAACGATCTCGTCTTCGCGCCGCCCGCGCAAGAAGAAAGGATCCCGAATCAGTCGTTCGGAGACACCAGTTGAATCGGAAGCAACTTACTCTTTCTCTCGCGTTCAAACGTTCGCGATTTTACAATAAGATCCAAAAAGAACAGTTCTTGTCAGTGAGTTTATTTACGTTTGAGGGAATATACGTGGAGGAAGACGGAAGATCTCTTTAATTCCTGTTGGTCTTGATTTGGGCAACAAGATGTCGACTACTACCATGCTACTTTTCTTCGTGTACTTTTTAACGACCTTCACAACTTCTGAAGGATATTTTGGGTGAGTTTTTGTCATTTTGAAATATTATTTAAATCTGGCGAAACTTTTTCATTTGAAATAAGCGATAAAAAAGAAATTATGTGTAGGCTTATGACGTTATTTTGTTTGATTTGGAAGATATTTAAACCTATCGACACGTGCTGTTTTTAATGAATGTACTATTTGTGTGCACAAACTTTATCTGATAAAACGACAAATAACACACGAAAAGGTTTTGGTTGTTTTGATAAACCTAGGACGGACGATTTCAATTGTCGTAAATACGTGAAGCAATAAATTTAAATTGTTCCCCAAAAGCACGTGAATATTCGGTGTCACAGCACTTCGATAAAAAACGCAAATGGGATGCGATTATTTGGCGAACCAGAGCGTAAAATAAGAGGCAGAGATGGCGGATGCTGAGTTGGATCGATTCTCTGCATCGCTAACCACGCAAGCGCCAACCCAGTGGGGTCAATTTTTGCCAAACACACCCGACAACCACATAACATGTTCCACTGACGCATGTACCCAGTGCCCAGCAAACCTTAACGCATATTTGCGGTGGTCCAGGAATAAGAGTTCACTTGCTGAAGTGCGCACCCGCTTTATGGACGGGTATTGTGTAAATTCGTGCCGTTGCAAGTCACTGTTTTGGGTGACAGTCGGTTGCCTATTTGTTGTCGGTCTTTGGCTCACAAACACGAGGATATACAGTGGCCGTCTCGCCAGCGCCTTTGTGAAGGTTGGTGTTGGCCGCAGCACTAGCAATTACTACGCATGCATGGCCACTGACAGCCCACGTAACCGCCCGCAATTGTGCACTTTTTATTAGGAGTCCGTCCTAATCAGAAAGGTCTGCCTGCGGTGTGGCTCGTATAGAGGCGGCCTTTTACCAGTGGAGACGGTACTCAATGCTCGCAGAATCGAGTTACTGCTTGGGCATAAACATGCGCCTCCATTATGGGCATGTTATGGCATCCACACCGCTCAATAGCAGTGAGGGGAAAATACGCAATCCTCTGGTCAACTTTTCCACGAGCTTTGGAGTTTCGCCACTAGTCCTCGTAGAATCACGTCTCGTTGGGGCAGTCGCAGCACGGTTTAAGCCTTTGTTAATCGCCTGTTTACAGTGTTGACAAGTTGTCTTACAATCGTTACATCTTGCCGTGCGCGATCGAATTTGTGAATGGAACAGGGGCAAAACTTTCCGCCTTTTGTTTAAGTGCATCACTTTTGTCTGTCTCCTTATCTCATCAACTTATTTCGCCTGACAAACTGTTGGCTGTGTTTTTGTCAACTTTGTTTCACCACACGGCTATAACTATGGGATGTACCCAACGGCTGCGTCGACCGTGCTACAGCAGCTTATAAGCTCATCTTGTTTTTACGAATAAAGGATGCGTTTAATTCGGTCAAAATAAGGTTTTCAATGTGAGGGTCCACTAATCATTGTGTTGAACGCACATAAAAAATTATTTCTTTACCATTGATGTTGAACATTTCATTGATGCTCGAAGTGCAATATGTTCCACTATAATGACTTGAGAGTTTGTGAGGTTATTGAACAACAAATTGTCCATTATAATGACGTTTTACTTATTTTGGCACCAGCTTCTGCACTTACAACACAAAAATGTGCTCTCTACTATTTTAAACTTTGTCCGGTCGAACTGTGAAAACCCTGGTAGCACGTCACGGCGTGAACAACCCTAGACGACAAAACAGAACAATCAGCAATATCTTTATTTGGAGCGCCCGGTGCATCTGAACAATCAACGGAGTGGCAAAAATACGCGAAATTACGATGGAAAGTATGAATACCCTCTGTTTGCACAGGTTGTAATCGCGCTGTTCAACATCCCCTTGAGTGTCTAGTTGCGTCGATGCGACGCCCCCCAGTATATCGGTCACTTTTGCTGGGTTTTCTTTCCCTTTGCCAGTCATGTTAAGATGAATTCGAGCACTTCTGTACGGAAATAGTAGCGAGGCGTTTTGATATAGATAAAATATTTTCAAGAGGTGTCGGTGGATGTTCTTTTGTCCCGCAGCCGAAAGAGAAATGCTTGTTACGGTTATTTGTATTTTTTTCTGATGTCTGGGTATCTCACCAAAGGCTACGATTCTGCAAACATTGTAACTAAAAAAAGATTGATAATAAATCTCGCACCGTATCAGTTAAATAATTTAATTGTAATTCCAAACAGATTTCTTAACGTTGATTCGAAACCGGAAGTCGAAGGTTTATTGATTTAAAAGCAAAAAAAATCACTTTTATTCTTCAAAAATATAAATAAAACAAAGGCCGTATTTTCTGAAGTAATTTAACGCAAACGAAGCACAGCAAGGAAGTCAGTATCTTTTTGGTTTCGAATCCCCACAAATATATTTTCCTGTTATTTGGGGTTCCCACGGCAGTTTGATTCCCGAAAAATTTGAGATAGATTGTAGCTCTGTGAGGAGGGGGTGGGTTTAGGGGGGAAGGGGGTGACGGACGCACTTGACAATTCAGCCACTTGAAAACACGCAAATCCGCAAATCCACCTTTGAGCGTGAGAAGAGAACGAGGAGTTCCGAAGGAGATTTGTGACCCTACAAACTAATGAATAGAACCACTGTTAGGGAAGTCCTGCTACAGGATATGAATCGATCTATTGTGCAACTGTTTGGAGTTTTAGCGATCCCGGTAAATGATTTCCTCCTGCAGGAATTTGTCATCCTTAAGTGATTTCCGAAATCTGATTATGAAGTTACTTATTTGCACAGAACAACTTGAATCGAGAACACAGAAACATTAAAAAATTGGCAATAACAAGCAGAGGGGTTTGTCATAATATGACTTAACGCTCACATACCCTAACAAAAGTTGTTGAATGACAATCGAAATGTCGAAAAAACAGGGGTTTTCTATTGCCAAAAGATCCTTTCTTATATATTATGACTCAACTCCGCTCATTAATTTTTCCGTGAGGATTTCTTGTGAGAACTATTCGCCCACGCTAAGTATAAAAAATCCATCAGTGATCCATATGAAGATTTTGACGCAAACGGCAAGCCAGCCGTCGAGACATCACAAACTTGGTCTATTCTGAGCCCACTTACCTCTTTCACAGCCTTACATGGACTTTTACCAGCCCACGGAAAACCTGTGGCTTTCCATTTGAATGCACATACAGTCGCTTGAAAAGGTCCAACGATTAAACAAAGGATAAAAGAAAAACCAAAGGCCATCGGTAGTGGTGTTTTGGGGCTGTTATCAGTTTCCACCAAACAGAGACAATTTGCGGCGGCCGGGGCGCCCCAAAATCGTCGTGGATGCCAGAAACAGTCCCCACTAAGTTATGTGGCGTATTGCATTTGTGGCGGTAGCTGTGTTTACGGTCGAGCCGAGCCATTAGCTTGCGGACGACTCGGGCCAAGTCAAGGGGCTTTGCTGGGAGCCATTACCTGGGCACTGCGTACAAACCCAAATCCTTTCTATTATTCGTCCCGTCGCGAATTCCATTCGTGTGACGCGAGTTTGGATTTATCAAGTCTTAGGGCGCACTGGATGATGATGGGACGTTGTAATAACGTCAGCTGTCACTATCGCCTTGTCAAGATTTTTGCGATTTTATTAAGGAAAATTTAATCACATTAAACGAGCACGCCTCCGTTTACTGTAAAATGCAAACGAAAACTAATTGATAAATCCATCTGTTAAAAGAAATAATATTTTTTTCTACAAAGAAATGATATATTTTTCCTCAGACGTGCCTTGGTATATATTTGATTTAAACCGGCTACACAACAGTATTTTAGCCCCAACACGTTAAATAAAGCTCTTAAATAGTTCACTGAGAAATTTGATATAGTCTTCCTTGCTCAAACCATTACCTTGTGTCGGCCACTTTCTCTCGTTTCTGCCGATATTAATTACGCGCAGTCGCTCTGTCGCAATACTTGCCGCTCTACCGGTTCGGAAAATCGTGCGCAGTGAAACAAGGTCGAAGAGGTAGAAATATTTCACTTTGGCGATAAACGGCAGAAGATTTGTGTGTGGGTTTTTAACGGTCGGAATTCTCCATTGTGGATCTTTGGTTTAATGAGTAACACAACAACTGATTCATATGTGGAGAAAATAAACATGGCTGGAAGTCATGATCAAACTTCGGATTCATCATTGATGTTTTGGATACAAGTTAATCATCAGTAACTCAACATGCCACAAACATATCTATTTTTAGAGCCTGTAAGTCAGGGTTTGCTTCTTGACTGTTTTCGAGCTGTTGTAAAATAAGGGCCAAGATTTTCCGTTTCCCATAAAATGTAGTGAAACAACTATGTGCGCTCAAAGTGACTCAATGTTGCACGTACAAACATTGTAGAACCGAGGCTGGCAACACGATCAAAGTAACACTTGCAAGCGAAAGCAATCAAACCCATACCAGCAGCCTTTGAAGGCAATCCAAAAATCCTGATTTGCGGTTATCTCTGCAAGAAAGTGTTTTTCGCCACTGTTACCCGCCCTCCTTGCCGGGCGCCTAATTCCCATTGCACTCGATGCAATGCGAGTCGTTGTTGTTTGCCCTACAACAGCTACTGTCGTGGGAACAGGTACGGGGCCTCGCCATTTTGTTGCTGTCGTATCAGTGACAATTCTTCCACCGACGTCGACCGTCTGATAAGCGCCTGGAATGACGACTTGCTGCGGAAACACCGACACGTAGCGATTTTTCCTTGTTAGTGTTGCAAATATAACTGTCTCCAGCCAATACCCTTGAAAGGCATAGTTGAGTTTTGTGCAAAGTTTCGATCTAATTGCGATGATATTGGGTTGACATCCTTAATTATTTCATCCAAATTCTCTTGGAGCTGTTTACATTGGCGTCAATGTTATGTTAGTATTATTGCAAAATATGAAAAACACAGGCAAAAGATTGTCATGTGTGAGTATCGCGTATCAGATGGACGAAATTCCACATTTCAAAACTATTTTCCAGTAAATATCTTCAAGCTCATAAAATGCCCAATGACTTTCAATAGTTTAATCTTTTATAATCTCTCTTTTACAGTCTCACTGGGAAGAGTCAACTTAGTGAATTATGGGATATTCAAACCTCTTCATTAGCTGCCTCAGTTAATTTGGACACAACAGACGAAGAAATGCCAGAGCCATCACGTGACTACAAGCCCGTTGACCTACGTCCGTTGCCGAATGACCACAGCGAAAATACAAAGGGTAATTATCAATGTAATTTTAAAACAAATGCCCACAATTTTCGAAAGTCCGTGTTTATTATTTAGTTTTAAAAAATAAATTTAATCATGTTAACTTTTTAGGTTCATCTTCAACAAATTCTGAAATAGACGGTCCCGATTATTCTTCCCATCAATCCAAGGTAAATCCTGCAGTATATTTAGAAGTAAAATATGTTGTTAACTTCTAAATTTAAAATAATTTTAAATATAACTTCACAGTTTGTGCGTTCTAATTTTCACCATTGCGTTAAGTTTGTCTGTTTAATTTCTTGTCGTCAAGCCCTGATACAGCAACATATAAAAACGTGTGCAGGTTTCACCAGGCAATAGGAGACGACCCTACAACCTCGATCGCACTTCGGAAAATTCAAATACGGGTCCCCCGCACATACGTATTCCTCCCAGCTCTTGGTCACAAACCTCAAAACATTCTTCCTCCCCTGACCCATCACGTACTCACGAACCACGTGACACATATGCGGCCATTGGCAGGAGGCCAAGGACCCCACAGGCCCCCCAGACGCTCGGGAACACCACGATGTTAAGGCGTATCCAGAAACTAATGAGAGACATCAACCAGGAGGAAGATAGCGGGAATCAGGAGTTAGTGAGGAGCGAACGGGAGAGTGGGAAGAAGAGGGATGTGAATAAGCTCCATCTCAGCATCGTATCTTCATCCTTTGCTCATTCTCAGATCCCCTCACGCATTTCGCATTACAACGAAGAAGAAAATATACACTCTTTGAATTTAGGCAATTTAACCGCCGGCAACGCGACGGATGCAATCATCCAATATGCCGAACCTTTCCTCGGCCTCGGAGAAGAGGATTTCTCCTCATACAAGAGGTTCATCCAAGCCAGAGTTGGGAATATGACTCCGTTGGTGGAGCCTGATGACATAGATCGGCGTGCGGCTCGAAAAATGTGCAACAACTTCAGGTTAACTGCGAGTCAGTTAAAGAAGTGCCGAAGGGACCCCGGTATGCCCCAAGTCCTCAGCGAGGCCACCCACATTGCGGCGGCCGAGTGCCAATACCAGTTCCGTTATGAGAGGTGGAATTGCTCCCTCGGGACATCTAGGATTAAAATGCTTGAAAGGGGTAAGTTTCTGAGTATCAACTGAAAAAAATCAATCTGGCAAACAGCTCTTTAGATGTTTAAAATCAAAAAAATATATTTCACCCTGTAAAGGGCATCATCAGTTTCTGCGGAATGCATAATTTAGTAAAGTTTAAACTACTCATTTTTCATCTGAAAGGGGTAAGAGTTGTAAACGTGTAAACAATTGTGTCTTGTCAGTCCTGCTTAGCTATGTACAACACAATACGAACTACAAGTTCAGAACCAACATTGTTTTGAGCGCTCTCGCCCCTTTCAATTGCCACAGAGCAGCTGTCCGCCCTGGACTAATCTATTTCAAGGACCTTGATTGATATTTAAACCTTCCTTCCGATTACCGACAATTTAAACGTACTAATAGCCCGCAAAGCGGAATATGTTGGCTGGAGGAGTTTGTCGCTTCCCAACGGCAAAGACCAATTGTTGGAACATCAGACCAACATTTGCGCAATTCGGCGGCAACTTGATTAAAAGAGAAACACTTGCAGTTTGTATTGCTTATGTCAAATGCCAAAGACAGGCGCCGAGTGTGTGATAAAGGTGAAAGAGAATGGCATCTTGCTCGCCATGTCATTAGCACGTATTTGGCTTTAAACCAAAATCCGGTAATTATATGTTTGTTCATCTCGCCTTTTAACCATTTTCTGACATAAGGTAAAATTATTTTTACTGTTTCACTGAACAGAAATCTGCTTTAAAACAGCATCATAGCAATCGTATGCACAAAATACGTTAGAAAACCCTTGGGTCCAACATTTCACACATAACAAATGCGTGTGGTCTGCGAGATGCTTCAAGACCCCCCACTCCAACCCGCAACACAAGTATTTACAAATAAACAGCAGCGCAGCAAAACTGCTTGTCAGCTTACACATAAAATGCTTCTACTGTGGTTTCTTCCAACAAAAGGTGTAGTTGTTGTTTCTTGCAAGGAGAGACTTGCAACGCCTCTTTTGTTCACTCTTTTTTTTTAAAACATTCGTGGAAGGTAAAACCCTGAGACCAAAATCTATTTCAGTGTTTTTTTGAATTTTAAAATACAAGCTTATGCCCATACCGGGAAATAATGGTATCATAATATCCAGGCACAGAACATCAAACGTTATTTGTTATATCGAAAGCACTCGTTCGAACTCGGCCGAATTAGGTCTTAGTTGACGAGTTCCATGTGATGTCCGGCTCAATAGGAAGGATTTAAGTTGTCAAACAAGGCCGCATTGAAAAGTTGTAAGGGCAAAGGAAAGACTGTCGCCGGACAATTAAGGACCGGGCGACTATGAACAATAGACTTTATCCAATTTGTCCTCACTGTAATTTACCGGCAAAGCTATAATACGCGGCCTAGTTGGGTTTGTTTTTAACTGCTTTGAATGTTTTTCCTCATGAGCTGGAAATTTTGTGACTTTAGCAATAATTTAATAGAAATAAATAAATAAACATGGGTATTTTCTTTTTTACGCAGGCACCAAGGAAACCGCATTTCTATATTCCATATCGTCGGCCGGTCTCGCACACGCTGTTGCAAGAGCTTGTGCTAGTGGTTACCTTACCAGGTGTTCATGCGAAGAACATTATCCCGGACATTCGAAGGGTCATGCGTGGATGTGGGGCGGGTAAGAACTACATGGATGTATTGATATCATCGCAAAATATAGCAAATCATTTAAACGCGTTTGTGGGCCAGCAAAATGCAATTTGAACAAAATTTTGAGTTATTTTTGCAGACAAGATAATATTTATGAAATTTCATTAAACACTAAAAATAGTTTTAGTTTTCAGTTGACTGGTAAAACTTCACGAAGAATAATAAGTCATAGCCCAGAAATGTGGATCTCTTCACACGATATATTTATAGTTGCTCTGTCATTTAGCAATGTCAACAACACAGGATAAATCGTTTAAAATGTAAATATGAATGTTGTGCTCGCATTTAGGTGTGGCGATAACGTGCGATACGCTGCGAGATTCGTCCGAAAATTTCTTCGCTCACGAAACCAACACAAAGATATTCGTGCCAGAGTCGATCAACACAACAGTGACGTAGGAATAAGGGTAAGTTACATTATCGTAGTTATTACACCAATATTATTCACACTTAAACATACAGTGCTCGGCATACAGTCCCTATGGGGCGTTTATAACCTCTCAAACCCCGTCCTTGAGAAACTGGGCGGTAAGATAACTTCCAAGGGATCGACTGGTACAAGTGGACAGACGCCTAATCCATACTTACAGTGGACAGGCCTCCATAAAACCAGAAAAAAGCGATTTGTTTATTCAGAGTCGAGAGATCCGTGACACGCGACCGATAGACGGAGTAAATAAGCATTAAATCATTTTCACACGGAGTCAAACAGAGTTTTTAGTTTGAGTGAAAATGTTTCGAGTCCCATAAAGTTTTGTGTTACAGTCACATTACAAAAAGCCAAGCTTAATTTTTGTCGATATATTTTACCTCTGGTTTTAACACCAGCATTTCGTCATTCTGCAAACGTCTGTAACAAATGGCGGAAACAGACAGGCAAAATTACGACAAGCTTTTGTCTGACTCAAACACATTCTTAACTGGTGTCGATCCTGACACATGGATGCACCTTTTAACCAACCATGCGTTTCTTCCACTGGGTCTCACGAATTTGACCTTGAAACAACAGAGGTCCTTGTCTGACACGCGAAAGGTTAAAAGTTCGATCCTGACCAGTGACTATGTTTAAATCCTTGTTAGTACAATACCACGAGGCCCCGTAAAACAACGTTGCTCGCTTTTTGGTAATATTTATTGGTGTATGGTTACTAGGTCCGCAACCTTTATTGGTAGCCTATATATTGTGTTTGACTCAAACTAAGAAACAAAAAAAAAAGAATTATCGGAGGCTCAGTTTTAGAGACTAAATACAGTTGACGACTTTTGGTCACAAAACGGTCAATATTTGGCCAACTTGTTTAATTCGAATCGAGTTTACAGTTTACACGACTTCATAGCATTTAACAGTAAAATGTTTTTTTCAGATTGTCAAATCCAACGTTGGGCAGTCTTGCAAATGTCATGGCGTTTCCGGATCTTGCCAAACTAAAACTTGCTGGAGAAAAATGGTTCCGTTTGAAGTCGTTGGCAAGAAAGTCAAAAGAGCTTACGACAAAGCAGTGAAGGTAAAAAAATCGCAACTACTAAATCGTAAAAAAAATTATTTTGCAAACATTAAAAATAGAGATTTAAGAAAAACGTTTACGTTCAGCTCTTTTAAGTGGCTTTTATTATGGGCCATAACTTCCTTCTTCAAATACAGAAGTTCCAAGTAAGAGGGTAAATATCAATATACAGACACAGCTGGTGGAGCTCGGTGGAAAAAATGACGTAGTTAGGTTAGGGTCCCAGACGATGACGCCATCACGTAAAAGCTTAAAAGTGTAACATTTGAGCAAGCAAATCGAGCGATGATTCACATAATCGATTACTCTTTACTCTTCTACCGATTCCACATGCGTGAACACGATGACATTTAACCTCTAGATGTTTCACACGCCCGGTTTATTTCGGCGTGTTTTATCATATGAGAAGTCTCAGTTGGCTTCTTATTAAAATTTGTAATTTCCTGCTGTGAAACGTCATATGCCATGTTCATTACCCAAATATGTGGAAAGTGTTTTGCTTTGTTTCGAACTGAATATGGAATAGTTTTGCCAACAACTGTACCAACTAAACCTCTCATGTTAAAAGCATTAATTTGTAAACAAGCATCTTCTTTAAAATATTTTCCATCGATTTTTATGAAACAAACTGTTAAAAAAATGCTATCAGTAATTACTTAAATTGCTACGTTTTTTAAATCTACAACTTACATTAAGGTGGAAAACGTTTTTATTGTGTGCTATTTTTAGCCTTTGTATACAATGCAATCAAACACTTAAGTGCTCTCAGTTACCAACTCATTTTTCTTCTGCAGGTCGGAGGAGTAAACAACGCAAACGGAATCTCGAATCTGATACGCAGAGGAAGAACCCAAAGCAAAAGACTCGCTTTTTCCACAAAGCTTAAGCGCGAACAGGTGCGCCGCAACCAGAGACCCAACAACAGACCCAACCACGTCCCCGAAAAACACGAAGACTCACCTAACCGACGGAAAGGTCCTTTGGGCGGCCCCAAGCATAAAGAGATGGTTTATGTCGCTAACTCACCCGAATACTGCTCCAAGACGAAGCATTCGCCAGGAACGAAGGGGCGAATTTGCTTCAAACGTAAAAACTGCGATCGTCTATGTTGCGGGCGCGGTTACACCACACATGTGCGAATCATACGACGCTCGTGTAACTGTGAGGTTCAGTGGTGCTGCTTTGTACAATGCAAAGTTTGCACAGAACGAAAGGAAATCCACACATGCAAGTGATTCCGCAAAGCTTCACATCGCCAGTGTTATGCGAATGCCGCAGGGCCTTGGGCTGCGCACTTAAGAGAACTAAGATGTTTGCAACAAGCGGTTATTTAGCTCGGAGTTGCGACATCTACGTTACACACAGTCACGCTAGCTACATACACCCTCACTTTTCCACTGCGTTTGGCAAAATGTAACGTAATAATTTGCACTACTGTGAAATCTGTCCACTTACTTCAAATCTCACAATCCGTTTTCAGAGCTGCCTCTTATAAACGTTTTTTTTCACATTAGTTTAATATCTTATAATTTACCCTCAAATGGTGCAAATTCTTACACAAAACGATAATTTTTCTATAAATCAACAAGAATAATGGTGGTTAGTGTTAAAATTAACATACGTAGTGGTTTTCCGGCTGTTTTACCATGTCTTGTAGTCGCTAAGCCCAATTTGTTCATGAATTTTGTCAAAACTTGCACAAATTCCCAGCATGCTGCTTCCTACAAAACATTGAAATTGTTCCATGTTCTTTAAAGTTTTGTGACCAAACGGTTTTTTCTCGTTTCCTCGTTTGCAAATACGTAGTGAGATTTAAAACGAATTTTCCGAACGATAAAACTTTTCCAAGCGTCCATTATCCTGTGGACATTTTTTAGTTTGTGTGCATTTGCCAATTAACCACAAATTTGTCTTTTTTTATTTATTACTTTCTTGACTAATCAGCTGTTGCTTCTAGCGCTTTTACGATTTTCTTCAGCGTTTTTTATGTGACAGTTTCGCAATCGTGTTTTGTAAATAAATTTTATTGAAAACAATTGATTCTAACTGTTCTTTTCCAACCTAAAACTAGTATAGTGCTCTATTGCTGCCAGGCAATTTTAGGAGGAAAGTTCTTCCCAAACTAAAAACTGGTAGGCTATATATTTAAAAGACGAGTCACATGGTATTTATAAGTAATAAATATGTCATTTAATTGTTTTTAAATAAATGAAGCAAAAAGCGTTTGGATGTAATGTTGACACTTGTGGACATGTTCCCTAAGCAATAGATCACATAGAACGAAAATTGATCATCCTTGACCGTATAGACTCTTTTTGTGCACAAATGCAATACTGACGTCACGGTAATATTATTGAAAAAACATATTTCGTTTTCTGATTCATGCGCTTGCTAGTTGTTAAGCGTAATCGGTATTACTCCACCAATTGTTTCAAATTAATTATGATCATAAATCCATGCAAAAAACACAAAGGTTAAAAGTATTGCATGTGGTTCGGTTGTCAATACCAACAAATTTTGTATTGTCAAAATCACATCCGCAAATGCTAACATCTGGCCGACCATGACAAATATCCTGTTCAGCTTCGAATCATTCGTTTCCAAACGGAAACTTGGTCATGAAATTGTTGTTTGTCAGTGGACAGCAATTTTTTTAACCGCAAAATTGTTAGTTTAAAGTGTTTACAATGATATTTACATGTCAAGTGGTCGGATTTCTCTTACTTACGGCAAGTTTCACATCTGCATACTACTATGGAAGGTAAATTTAAAGCAGAAAGTCCTTAGGCAGGAAAGTGTGAACATGTCGTATGTTTGTTGCGCTAAGAAATGTGATTGGTGCTGTAGTCTTTCTAACCTTTCATTTCCAGGCCCGTGAGGCGGCTGAGACTCAATGGAAAGGCAAAGAAGTTCGTTATAAATACCCACAATTCCTTTCGGAGAATAGTTGTCCCACAGGCAGCAAAAATGCAGTTCATGGAATGGGGTGATGACCTGGAGAAGACCGCACTCTGGAGGTCAGAGACTTGTCCACTATCCGAAGCCACTGGAAGAATGTTGGTAGGAATGAGTTTTGATAGATTAACTGGACAGACGAAGACAACTAGTTTTATATTCGCTAACAGACTGTAGAACCCAATTTGGTTCTTGCAAAATGTAGGCCTTCGGCGTTTAACCAGCTTACAATGTTTCCAAACAGAAAAGAACTGTTTAACACGTCCTTATTATCAGCCTCTACTGCAGAGGTGGTTGTACTTGTACCATTATGGGGTACGGGGTTAGTTTCCAATGGGTACGAAGTTGCGTTTTTCCTTTTTTGCAATAAACCGTGTCCTTCTCATTGTAGTATCGACTTTGACTTCATTTATTTGCTTCTATTACATCGATGGAGCCCATCCCCTGATACTTCTTTAACATAATTCTATCCGAGTAGAAATATTCACCTGGAGATTCAATATTTGCGGCAAGGAGTGATAGTTTATTTGTTTTCTAAATGAATCTGCGAAAATTTCGTAATTTGTTATACAAAAACTATCAAAGGGGTACGACAAACGTTACAACAAAATAATGTGGTATACAGACCGCTAAAATATAGTTTGGGAATCATTGCAACAATTGTTGTGAAAGTGGGGCAAAGTTTAAGACATATTTAACAAGTTTGTTAACCTGTCTGTTGTAATCACGGCACTTTATTTTAAATTTAAAAGGATTACTAAACACAACTGCAAGAGCCAGATATATTTAAAGAAACAAGTTGGGCCTGATCAGAAGAACTGATTGAAAACAACGGGCCCTCAGCATCTCAATCTCATCTCGAAACTAATAGCGAAATATTTTGTTTTTAGTTCGAAGATGATGTGGACAATGTGACAGAAAACATTGGTGAAAATTATTACGTAACATCCTCCCTCCTCACAAGGTCGTCAGTTATGTACAAAGCGATGTCTCATTGGTATGGAAAAGGAGCTTACTACGTTCACAAAAGAAATAAATGTCGCGGAAATCACTATTGCGACCCTTACACACAGGTGTGGCTGGTGTAGCTGGTGTGGCTGCATAAGGTTTACCACTATTTAGCAAAGATCAATCAATGTGATCATCATACGAAATCTCGAATATTAGGATTTTGTGGACCATATCCGTTTAAAAAAAGTCGCTTGGCTTTATAATATTATATTCCTTAGGCTCCAAAAAGAGTAAAGGACGATCAGCGCCAGTGTATTATCTTTATTTTTTGACATAAATATTAATCTCGCTTATTGGAACCCCCAGTTTGTCTTATTCAAAGTTTTATAAGTTGCATTTTTAGTTGCCTGAGAATTGAGGGTAAAATAAATTTATAATAGTGAAATTAAATATAATTTGTTGTTTGGAAGATCGTCCACGACAACACAACCAAAGTTGGCTGTGGGATCACGATATGTACAGACAATATATCACTTTATACTTCTGTTTTCTGCGATTACAGTCCGGGTTTGTATCCAGGTAAAGCCCATTGTGTTCAGTAATAAGACCTGTTTTTGCTCTGAAAACATATATCTTACTCTAAAAACGTTGCTCATTCGAAAATGTTCAATGTGGTTAATTTGCTTTATTTTGTTTGTTCGCAATGGCTTGTTTTCATGTTGTTTCCGCAAGCGGCAAACCCGTACACTAGAGGGCGGGCGTGTTCGGAGTGTGTCTTGGGAGTGAAGTGCAGAAGAAACTTATGCGGTGAAAGTAAGTTAAATTTCCATTTAATATGAAAAAAACGTGCATCCCTAAAACAAACTGACTTCAATGTTGAAATATTGGGATCTACCCAAACTGCTTATCCTTTAAACAAACTCATGAAATGCAATTACACAAAATAGTCGATGTTGATTGGAAGGTACTTTTACACCGATTCACAAATTTTTTTCTAAACTTGATTCACATATAAGCCTATGTAACATAGAAATCTGTGCGAATATTAACGCTACGATTTCGTGTAGTATTTCAACTCAATTTTATAAACAAAATAACAGGCGGTGGTCCTGTTCATGCCTAATCATTAAAATTCGCACAGATTTCTGTTTTACATGTACTTATATGTGCATCAAGGTTTGGAAAAACTTTGTGGCCCGGTGTAGTAGTATTTTCCATGTTGATTGTTACTTGTGTGCAACATCTAGTGGTCAAGTATTTGGACAAAATTATACCATATTTTTTTTTGCATTAAAACACAAATATATAAACTCTATTACAGGGGAAGAAGCATTTGGAAACACAACAGATTCTCAAGAAAGTATGAATACTTTATAGTAGCGGTTCCTTATTTTTAAAAAAGCAGCAACGATCTCACAGCCTCAACAAATTGTGACAAAAATTTATGTAATACTTGTGCACACTTTACCGAAAAATACACATCTGCATTGCAGCCTATATCACGTTACAGAGGTAATCTAACTTTTTCTACAAAATTAAGATCTCCCTTAAAAAGCTGTATCTAATGGATATTTAGATACAAACTAAATACCGTTAATACATACCGAACATGAAAAATACAAAACCAGTAGCGGTTTGGGGCTGTGCTGTTTGTATCTACTGTGTTTGATTTAATTTCTTCAAATTACAGCATACAGTCAGCCACAGATGGCGCTGTAAAAAAATTTTTTGTGCTTCCTTTACTTAACCCTATAATACACTACTGTACAAAAGTATTCAGTATTTCTTGCATGTTTAAATTTCACCAATCTCTACGTTAATTTTCAGATTCCACATACACCGAAACTACAGGTTAGTTTGAAAGTATAAGAGCCTATAGCGTATACAAATATATTCGAATTACCAATTTGTTTCATGTGAGTTATATTATTTATCTTTATAATTCGTTTCAGCTGCATCTCTTGTAACAACGGGTGAAGGTAATTTAAGTGCACGTTTGTCCCCCAAAATCGATTGGTACCACCTTGGTTTATGTTTTTAGTTCAATCATCTGCAACCAACCTACGAGTGAACGTTTTTACGCTGATTTCTCTGCAAGTTGGACTTGTGTTTGTACAGTGGCTCGTTGCTGAAGAACTAACATGCTCCGAAAATCACCCATAGAGGTTCTTTTCGTTTTTCAAAGACAACGCTACAAAAACATTTGCTGAGAAATCAAATCTGCCAGCGCGTAATAAAATTTCAATTAAATAAATTAATAGCGTGATCGTGACCAAAATGGGTTTTTTTTTTCTGCGGGAGCCGGGTGCATTGGCTTTTCGTTTGTTTAAACTTACATCACGTATTGTCTCTGTCACGTAGTAGAGTGAACGCATCTATATGGCCATATGTCCGACGCCTAAATTTAAAAAAGCGCGTTGAGCGTCGGCAGCCAAGTCCACAATTGTACATATAGCTGAGCAGTGGGTTAACTGGAATTGCTGGACCCAAGCTTAGTTCCCATCATATTCTTTGGCAGGGAAAACCTCCCTGTTTTGAGACTGACAAATACTGGCTTTGTAAGAATAAAAGCTCTTTTGCTGGAAAGAATAAAGTTTGTCTCTTTAAAGTGAGTTATTTTTGCAATAAATATGTACGGCAATGATAGTTTCAGCATTATACAATTTATCAAAAAAAGCCAAAAAAAATTACAATGATTTATGGAAAAACATAATAAAAAGTATGGCAAAGTGTATTAAATGCAAATATATAGATACAAAACAACATTTATGATACACTACTTCACCCAAGGACCCCAAAATCCACCATGCAAACTTGGGTCAGCCTTCAAATCATTTGGTGGATATCGTACAGGAACGGCAGTTTTGTTATACTGCGCAAGTCTAAGTAAAAGATGGTCCACTATGTTTGGGTAAACATCAACAAGGTTAATGCGCTCATAGGGATCCAATGCTATGTTAAAGAGATGTAACTGTGGTTGATCCTTTTTAAAAGGCAAGTCAGTTGTTTGCGTAGAAGTTCCATTGTTGTTCCATTCTGGAGGTTTATACCATCCAGCAAATTGTGTTTCACTTGTTATAAGTTTCCAGTCACCATATCTTATACCACTATGTGAAGAAATGTCAAAGCCCATGCGATAGGTACCATTGTGCTTTTTGGAAGAAAAATCATCAATGTTAATCAAAAACTCAGATCTTGCTGATTTGGTATTGGCACTGATTGTTTCAAATTGATTTACACCATCCAGTGGCTGTGTGCCATTAATCAGGGAACAACTGCTTGCCGCCAAAATAGTAGGATACCAGTCAGAAACATGTATAAGTTGATGGTTGACATGTTGGTTATAACCATTCGGTAAATGTACAAAGCCACATCCTTTAATTCCTCCTTCCCATAATGTTCCTTTATTGCCCCTCAGCGGCCAATTGTTGCCCCCTTCTAATTTCTGCCCACCATTGTCAGTTGAAAATATAAAAATAGTGTTTTCCCATTTTCCAGCAAGCTTTAAATGTTCTGTAATATTCCTTATGGCTTCATCCATTGCAAGTACCATTCCTAAATAGAGTCTTCGTTCGCGATCCTTTACATAGCTGAAGGGTTTAACATACATTTCTGGAACCTCCAGCGGTGCATGTACTGATTGTAAAGCCAAGTATAAGAACATTGGTTTTAAAGGGTCTGTATTGTAAATAATATCAATAGCCTTTTTTGTAAAAATGTTAGTTGAATAGTGTCCATAGCTGCTGTTTGTGGGGCCTTTGTCACTGCGTATATCATATCCACAGTAAGTTTGATTTACATTAACCTTTGCACATGATTGGTGTGTAAAGTAATCTTCAGCACCAGTTAAATACCCAAAATACGAGTTGAATCCACGATTCCATGGCAGGAATTCCTGTTTGTAAAATCCAAGATGCCATTTTCCAATCATATGAGTGTCATAACCACATTGGCGAAGCTGCTCCGGCAAAAGGATATTATCTGTTGGCACTGCATTTGGCTGCATGTGAGTTATTATACCATGCTGTAGACCAGTATGAATTTGATATCTCCCAGTCAATAGCTGACTTCTGGATGGAGTGCAAATGGGTTGAACATAATAATTTTCAAGACGGACCGAAGATTTAGCAAGGGAGTCCAAGAATGGAGTTGCCATTGCAGACTTCTGTTGAGCTGCATGATAGCCAATGTCATTGTACCCAAAGTCATCAGCTAAAACAAATACTATGTTCGGCTTTTCATTTTTTAAAGCTCGTACATTAAGGGAAAACAATGATACAAAAAGCAAAAATAGCATTGTAAATTTGTGTTCTGCAGCTTCTTTGCAACACTCGAGACCCAGGCCAAGGATATATCTGCAGTCAAACCTTGTTTAGTTCTTGTTGTTTACAAGTACAATCCGGTCACACTTTGTTTGGCGCGCCGCCAGACCAGTCACGCGGTCACGCTTCGTTTATTTCAATTGGTTCGTTTACTGTTTCTATAGCTTTAAGAACAAATAAAGTCTATGAAAGCGATGAAAGCATAGTATGCTATTAAGGGGGGTTCATTTTAGGTTGGGCTTTTGATTATGAAATGTTACGCGTTAGTTGATTTCCTCTAAATTAATCTGAAGAAACGTACTTTGTTCTTTATACTGTCCGTATTGCATTTGAAACTCAACAGTAGGTACGAGTTGCACCACGAAGAATTGCGAAATACGCAACCAGAGGTTTCGCCTTGCATTGAATTGTCGGTAGTGGCGTAATGTCTGCCAAATATAGACAAGGGACAAAGAATCGTCGCCTATTGGCGTTGGAGAAACTTGTTTCACTGTGGGGTGATTCCCCTAACTTACGGGTTCGGTTGACTCTATTGCCACACCTCATCGCCAGTGTTTTCCTTTTTACTCTTTTGCAGAAAATCTTTTGTTTTACTGTTGTAGCAACATACACATTTCGAAGTCAGTATTATTGGCGACTTTCGCGGCGCGTAGGCATTGCTGACAAGGGTTTAACACGCAAGCACTAGTATTATGGATCAAAACGTCGAATCGTTTGTATTTGTTTACTTTGATTTTGAAGACAACAAACTTATCAAAGTTGAACTGGCTGCAGTCCACAAGAATGAGTTGACTTCTACAGGTGGAATACGGGTTGTGGATCACCTAAAATTGTGCTTTAAATCGAGATATTTTGATGACAACGCAACCGAGCAGATATTTCGGTTCCTTAAGTTGCAAACACAGCCAGTGTGTTTCGTGTGCTACACAAATGAAAGTGTAAAAGGCTTGGCATACTTGAAGGACAAACTCATAGCCATTGGTCACCCCATTCCAGATGACTTTTGGTTCATGACGTTGGACCAGGAGTCACTGTTGGATCAATGGCAAATAAGCGAAGAGCGTTTTTATCACTCACATAAAAGCGCGTCCTCATCTCTGTATTTTGCAAAAGATCATCTTGATGCCTTTCTAACTCTGGTGAAACCCCAACCACTAACAAATATTACTTCGGAAAGTGCTGACCCTGAACATGCTGCGATTTCTTTCGATACACTGGATCCAACTAAAGAAATGCTGATATTTCTCGACCTTGAGGCAACAGGTTTGGACACTCAGGTCATAACTGAGATTTGCTTAATCGCTGTTGCCAAGCGACACCTACTCACTGCAAGCACCAATTCTATACTGGACGACTGCGACACAATTAATTTGGTTTTGGATCCTTTAATACAAATTAACGCTCACGCTAGCAATATAACCAAGCTCACTCGCTCACTGATTGACAGAAGTGGTAAAAACCCATTCAACGAGGATGTGGCATCTGCAGTTAACCAATTTATATTTCGATATCCGGGTCCTTTGAGCATTGTGTCGCACGGTGGTCAAGTTTTCGATTTTCCTGTTTTAAAAACTCACTTGGGAAGGTATCCGTCACAAAGAATTCTCATCCACAAGTTGAGAATGTTCGACACCATGACTGGATTTAAGCGAGCTCGAGTCCGTGGCCGCCTTGGTCTGGAAGCAATTTATTCCCGATGTTTTCAGGGAAAATCTCAACCCGATTCCCACACAGCTCAATCCGACGCGATAGCCTTAATGCAAATTCTCAATCTCTATCCAAACATAATACACATGGTGGATACTGCAAAGTTGTGAAAAGGGCTGATGGTCACAAGAATGTAGATTTAAAAAAACAAACTAATAAAGCCTTGTTCACACAGTTGGTTTATTCGCCTAATACTATACTCATGAATTTAAATGGGATTAACCGTATTTGTTACATCTTTGCCAAGAAAGCTCTTTATCTTGGACATATACCACTTATAGCTCTTCCCACGTATATTGTATATTAACGCTTACAGCGGTGATTATCTATTTTTCTGTAGTTTTTTAAACAACATTGTATATTATTTGATGTGTTTTAAAATGCTTTTTAGACTGTATAAATTTTGAAAAATTTGCCAGTGTTTGAAATTTGAATGAATAGAATTTAATTTTGTATTCAGTTCATATGAATTTCAAGAAAAAATGTTTCGAGTGACCTTTTTTGCGGCCTAATTAGCAACCCTTCAATATGGTGAACATTGCTTGGCATTGTGAAACTGCAACACCCCTACTCCCACTTGATACTGACGATAATATACATAAAAATCAATGTTTTGTTTTTTAATTCTTTTCATTTATAGTATACTTGAAATCCTTAAAACCCTTTTTATTTTAGTAATCATTTCCCGACTATATATAGTTTTTACTGTAGTAAAAAAACACGAACATCTGTGCGTGATGGTTGGTTATTGTGCGCATGTGGGCAAGGTAAGGTTTAAGGCCGTGTGGAAGAGGAAAGGTGCCGACTGACGACGCTAACGTTTCGGTATTAAGGTTTATTTTTTACAGTTATTCCACGTGTGTTCTGGTTTAAATTCATTATCATATTCCTGAATGTGATTAGAAAAGTGTAAAGTGAGATTATTATTCAAATGCGATTTGAAAATAATTTCGCTGGCCTTTTCAGCGAACTTGTAGTCTTATTTTACCACAGGGTCGTACCACAGAAAATCATCAAATTTATGTTGCAATGTTTGTCGTTCAATCATACTATAAGTGCTCAATACTAATTGGATTACGTGCAAACCTTATGAGAATCAATTGGTAATTTCACGGAATGCAATTAAATATGAATAAACACCCTGTTAGCAAATACGTTTACGCCACTTAGGTATAATTCTAGCACAGGCAATATTATGTTTCAAAATGAAGGCTAATGATTTGTAAAGCAGCAAAAAAAATCTTTTTTTAGCTACGGAGCAGTCACTTTTAATGCAAATAGTAACACTTTTGTGTTGAAAAGGTTTAAAAACACTTACTAAGATTTTTTGTTGACAATTCATTCAGATATTGCGCACACGCATTGAATAAAAACAAATCATTTGTAGAACTTGACTTATACTGTTGTGTTTCTTTGTATTTGGTCGTATAGTTGCAAATCATAGAATGGAAAGCAAGGCAAGCACACACGCATTTATAGGGAAGTCAATTGCATTTAAATTAACACGCACGCAAATAATAATCACGCGGAAGGGACTGCGGCACATTCCACGAATCACGCGGCTGTGGCATGCAAGCCATGCATTGTTGCCGCCGTATGTAATGAGCTCAACATATACTGTCCCAAATTGCCTGTTTTTTTATCTGTTCATTGTTTATCACACCACAAACAATAGAACAAGCAACAATTTCTGGATGACAACACAACAATCCAGTCTAGATTTTAAGAAGTAAATTATTTTTTCGCTGTGAGACTAACAGCATGCTAAATTACAGTTCATAATGTGCCAGTTACAAGTTCCATAAAAATTTCACTTTTAGAAGCCAGTTATTATATTCATTGTCAATGGATATGCGTTGTTAATTGCAAATTAATTTCCAATGCAGTATTTACGAACTATGTCAAAATTTAATCACATGTTGTTCTCTTCTTTAGTTCACAAATACTTTTCGGCGAGCCCCAGCTATTCTATTCTAATGCCTCACGACCTAAATAAGAGCATATCACACGTGGTTTCACAGCAATTAGTTGTGCTTACGTCAAACTCAACACAGTAACTGTGACGTTACAATCGAACACCAATTAACAACGAAATTCAAATGGCTTGATTGTTACGAAACAAACGGACTATCTTATCCACTTATTACAATTCATTATTGTTGGCAACTTGTGTGCGTTGGATTTTACACTTCAGAGCTCAAGAAAACTTGACAAAAGTGCGTCGTTATATTGAAATTTTTCGCCGCCATTGCGGACCCATGCACAGGTAGGTATATTCATGGTTCCGACTCCGCGTCAACAATGGGTTTGGCATCGCAATACTGCTGGTAAAGAATGACTTAAAATGCTTTGGTTTAGATAGGACTTATATACTAAAACTCGTGTAGAGCAGCTCTAAATTCTTTTGTGGGAATATTTTTACGTTTAGGCAAAGCGTAAATTGTCGGAGAATATAAGTACCAAGCACCAAAATCAAAAAATTTACGCTTAGTTACATACCACACAAAATCAATTAAAATCACTGCTGCTAACCACTAAGTTTGTAAATACAGTTTATTAAAGAAAATGAAAAATTTACACAAATAGAATATATAAAAAATAAAGCAAATAAAACTAATATGAGCTGGTAGCAGCAGAAAAGCACGAATGTTAAAGTTTAGTTGCAAATGTTGCGTCGTCAAGCGGCAAAAAAAAGAAGTAAGTCTTTTTTTCACGGCGGCCTGTCTGTCAATCATCTTTAAAGTAGCAGGCGCGGTATTGTGTTTGTTGATGCCAGGCTTCGGTACATAATGCATGAACCCAGGCATTGTTTTGGTGCTAAGTCAGCTTTCTAGCAGGCGTAGGGATTTCCCTTGAAGTATCGGCTTTTAGTCATCTTTGTACTTATGTACTTACGTTTATTGTTGTGATTTAGTGTGACCCACACTTGACTAGACTATAGGCCAGTATTGTGTTTCCACCTGCAAAATGTTAACTGTGTTAGGTAAAGTTGTAAAAGGCTTTTAAAACAAGATGCCGAGCTGCCAATTTTTAACAAACTGGTCTTGAAAACATCAAAAGCATGAAAAAAATTAGAAGACGATTCTCAGAGAAGCTACGACTTTGTAAGAATTTAAGTTTATGTGCTGTAAAATGGATTGTGGGGATGAATTACTTTAACCACCCAAAACGGTTTTGTATAGTTGTATGGATTATCATTTAATTTGTCATCTTAATTTTTTAGCTTCAACCGGTGAATCAGAAGTATCTGGTGTGGTAAGTTTGTTTTTTATGCATTAATGCTGTTGCTGTTATCTAAACTTGATGAATTGTTTTCACAGGTGCGTGCAACACAATCTTCTGTCGATCAAGGCCCAATGAAATTTTATGCTTCCGATCATAAAGTGTCCTCAGCACCTGTTTTGCCTCAAAGTAGCCAGAAGAATGGAAAATGTAAGACCTGAAAAATGATAGGCATAAAATTAAAGGAATTTAACTTTTTAATATCATTTACAGATAGAATTATAAATTTTTTTAGTTAAAAAACATTTATATATATACATAATTTTCAAAAATTTTGGATTTAATCAAATCATTTTAGTGATAAACAAAGTGTATTCAAATTGACAAAAGGTACTCATACAAATTGTGAATATGTGGTTGGTCTGTGATGTGAAGTCATTTCCTGTATCTTACTTGGAAATTTAACATAGGAGACAACTGTTCTATGGAACTATGGCCCAATGCGCCCACACAATCAACAGTGCTTAGACAAATTTTAACACTTCCTATGTCTATGTTGCAGCAAATCTGTCTGCGAGCAAGCTTTCTGCCGTCATTGAAGGTGAGATGGATGAAACACTGTTACGCAAACGATTCCTCTCTGCCACAACTTCTGATGCTTGGCCAAACGATAAGTTAAATAAACATGAGAAGCTTTCCCGGCGTCATTCCAGTCCAGTATGGGTCAGTTCTCACATTATATTTAATGTCATTTTGTTGGTTAAAATGTTGACAAATTGAATGAAGGAATTTCAACATACAGTAATCTAATGCCATTTTTTTGTTTAAAGAATATCAACAGTAATTCATCAGTCTGTGTTTGGCTGTTGAATACATTTTTTACCATTTAGTGATGTTTTACTAAATTCCTGTCATTATTTTAGTATTTATATTTGGTTTGTAGACAAATGGTGAGATATCACCTTATGGAAAGATGGAGACATACACAAAGCTGGAACTTTTAGGGGAGGGCTCATATGCAACTGTATATAAAGGCAGAAGCAAGTATGTATAGTTAAAAAATTGCCATCAATTTGTATCTGACCCAAGTGTTTGAATATTATGCATCTTTTTACTTGAAGGCACACCGGGCAACTGGTGGCTCTTAAAGAGATCAGCCTAAACACGGAAGAGGGCACACCATTTACTGCCATTCGTGAAGCCTCCCTACTCAAGACACTGAAGCACGCTAATGTAGTCACTCTTCACGATATCATTCACACCAACACAATGTTGACATTGGTCTTTGAGTACATGGTGAGCTGTTCTGGTGTGTTTGCCAAGCAATTTAGCGGCCAGCTGTTAATTGCTTGAGCCTATCTGTGACATACTTCACTGAATATGCATAAATCTGAATTGAAAATCATCAAGTTAATATTTTGTCTGTTTGCGTCAATTGTTTAATAACATCATATTTTCGAAACTTTATGCACTTTATAATGTTATGGAAGATACCGGTGTGCTTTGTAAATAAAAATAGTATAATTGACATTTGTGTAAGACAAATAAAACATATTTAGGAAAATTTACGTCGAAAATATCAGTTTCACTGATCCATTTATATCGTTATTCCAGTAGATGTTATTTCAGGCAAATTGTTATTTTCCATCACCTTGTGTCAATAGCAATTTTAGTTAAGATATGCCAGATGTCACAAGTGATTGGTGAGTAACCTTAACACCTGGGGGCATTACAAGTCTTTAAATTGGCCAAAGCCATTTCCTTTTACGCTAAGTAAGCCTGTAATTGAGCACCAAATAATGGCATGGCTCAGTTTCTAATTGAAATTATTCAATTAGCATTTTGTGAATTGATTAAGGAACTACATTTGCAACCATTCCAGTATAAGCACTGGTCTTATGTGGTTTACAGTAACGTTCTATGCTCTGGACTTATAAATCCTGATGATAGAATAGATTTGATTGCTGATATTGTCAAGATGTTCCTTCTATAGTTTGTTAATGCATTGCCACCAACACTGTTTTTGCCTGATGTTGTTGTTGTGAACCATACATTTTCCCCTTATTACAAAAAAATGTATTGAGTTGAAAAAGTAATATTTAATTACCATTATGTGGGTTTACAACAGCCTATTTCTAATGACAAAATGTAAAAGTTTTTTTGTATACATCTACATCCAAAAAAACAGTCAATGTAGTATATGCAACCATTGCTGGGGCCATGTAATTTTATTCTACCATTTAGCTGTCACACAACAAATTTCAAGCAATTTTCGGTCAAGATATTGTGGAACATAAAACCTTTGACTTATCTTTGAATTATTTATTGACTGCATTTAATTTCTTTGTCCTCATCTAAGCCATTTGGTTGTGACCAACCATTGTTGGCATCTACTTTGCATTTTTAATTATTCTATGCAATTTACGATTCTTTTAAAATAGATTTTATTTTTATAACTATCCACTGGTCATATTTAAATGTCATTTGTGAGGACAAAGAAATTAAAAGCAGTCAATAAATAATTCAAATATAAGTCAAAGGTTTTTATGTTACAAATTATTTTGACAGAAAATTGCTTTAAATTTGTTCTGTGACAGCTGAATGGTAGAATAAAATTACATGGCCCAAGCAATGGTTGCATATACCACATTGACTGTTTTTTGTATCTAGATATTTTAAAAAAAAAAATTTTATATTTTCTTGCATGCAACTATTCAATATATTTCAATGCAATGTTAGCTTTGAACTATGATATTTAAACAGTTTTGACTTTATGATGCTGTTGATGCTTGATGAATCTACCATTTATGTTGTATTTTTAGTTTGCAATAGTTTTTGCCAATTGCTTTATAACTAAGGAATTTTTGAAGTAAAACTACTTGCAACAACTTTGCTTTTTAACAACTTATCATTACTTGCACAGGTTACAGATCTCAGCTCATACATGGAGTGGTATGGTAGGACTGGTATCAATTCCCATAACTGTGTTCTCTTTTCTTTTCAACTTTTGCGTGGTCTCAGTTTTTGTCACAAACGTCGAATACTTCACAGAGACATCAAACCACAAAACCTCCTACTCAGTGAAGTTGGTGAATTAAAACTGGCAGATTTTGGTAGGTTTCCAAAAATGTGTGTAAAATTAATCCAGAGTAGTATATTTGCTTTACAAATAAAAATAACATTCTAAAGGTACTTGAACGATAAAAAATCTGAAATTTTGCATTTTAAATCTCACTGCTATTGGAAACATAAAGCTGGTCTTTAAATTTATTTGAAATTTAGAATATACTAGTGATTGATTTTATATTCAGGTTTGGCACGCGCTAAATCCATCCCAACAAACACGTATTCGAACGAGGTTGTAACATTATGGTATAGACCACCAGATGTCCTTCTTGGATCCAGAAACTACACAACTTCTCTTGATGTTTGGTAAGTTGTTACTCCTTGTATAAGTTGCAAACAAATGTTTACACTTGATATCTTGCCATATTAATGCCACTCTAACTAGATTTGTCACTGGATTTATGCAAAAACTCTGTGAGCATTTAACTTTTACAAGCCTTTGCACAACTATTGTTTTCATTTGCATTTGGGCCTTAAAATTAAATTTTTGGTATTTTGTTTCTAAAATTTTATTAAAATTCATATTTTCAAAACTAAAACAATGGCTTTATGTTTCGTTGTAACCATGTGGCAGTCTTACTAGTTGTTTTGTTATCAGTAGTTTCAGTAGATCGGTAGTCTTACTGGAAAATGTTACTATAAGTTTTATTGAGCTGTTGGTGGTTGTTTCTGGTTCCAGAAGCTTTGTTGACTCAAAAAAGACCAAAGCTGTAAAACAGAATCCCGGGTACACGTAGTACATCACATATAATTTCATGTAGTACGCAAATCTATTTTGTCCAATGGTAGGTGATATAGGTTGACCTTTAATTTCCTCAATGTGAAAAAATAAAAATTCTCTCCATGTGGTTGTTATGTCTGCCGCACGCCGTCTTCTATTCAAAGCAATTCGCCCAAGTTCCAACAAATGTCCGCAGTCGCTGGCTTGTAAAAACATTGCGTTGGTGGCGAAAAATTGTTATGGAGTGTAATGACTAGTGAGGCAGTGGTGTTTCATGTTGAAGGCAAATTACCAACATGACTAGAAACTCGTAATGACTGTACAACGGCGGTTTAACATTGATGCTGCCGTGGTCGTATATTACGGATGTTTTGATAGCGTCGTGTCATTTTTTTACGTGGCAAAACATTGGACGACAACACCGAAATAGTTAACGGACCCTATCCTGGGCCACAAAGTTGAAGTGTTTTTTAAGCTGTGATGTTGCTACAATATGATGTTTTTGGCTTCATTTACCCAAATGATGCTCTCCAAAAAATCATTTTTTTTTATCAACAGAACTTTTTTTTTAGTTAGTTAGTTAACTTAACAAACTTATATAGCAAAACTTTTAGTTAGTTTGCAGCTATCGCTCAGTTACATAAAATATGATCCAGCTAACAGCTTATTTTTGGAATGATCCCTTTTGGTAAATATCATGTGTGTGCCGACACGGTTTGACCAGCAGGTGAAAGTGCGTTTTGTTTCTTGTTCAATTTTTCCAAATCTGACAAGCCTCTATCACTTTTCGTTGTGTTCGGGTACGAACAAAGCACGTAGTAGCACTCACGGCCCATTTGACAAATTTTTGTTATACTGGATTTTTTTGGAATGGCAAAAACCATTTTGGGAGGGTAATTGTGGCATGCGTCTATACGGAGTTATGTGTTTAAAAACAACGTATGGTAAAAATATACCGGTGGTTCTTGGTGGAATCCTCTTTATCATTTGGTAAAAGCTTTTGAGAACAAACAACACGACTGGTCGATATTTTCCGCATGCCTTGCTGCCCTTGACTTTTCGTTTGTGGATTGGACTTTCATGTCACTTTAAGCTGTCAGACAATTCGAGCCAACCGTTAAGCGGGCATCGATAATCGATTCTCCAATCACCGGCTTCCAACCGGGACGGATTCCTCTTGTGGTGAATTTAATTGAATCCTACCGACTATAGGCTGATCCATACGCCGAAAACCAATTAAAAACACGACGGTACCATGAGTGAAGTTAGTCGAGGCCGCTTGTTTCAACAGTGATTGATAAAGTTGAACATGCCTTGGCTGTTATCACAGCACGTTGCTCGTAAATTAAAGTTACTCTGGTGTAATTTTGTTCCGCAACGAAGTCATGCCGAGATATCAGGAACTTACAGCAATTCTCGGCACTAATGTGAACACACAATTGACGCGCATGCAATAAAAGTAATGGGTTTGCTTGGTCTGACCTCTTTTTTACTTTCTGTTTTCGGTGTTATACGACCGCAGCTTATATTTTTGGTCACACATTGTTCTAATTAACGTGCGTAGTAAACATATTGCTTCCAGTATATTTAATTATTTACCAACAAACATTAAAATTCGACCTAATTGCCTCCTATCTTTTATCGAAATACGTCGTACTGTGTTACTCATTGGCAAGTCGTTTGTCATCACGTCGCGCATGCCAGTAATATTTCTTTTTTCTCAGGGGAGTCGGTTGTATCTTCCTGGAGATGTTGAGCGGTTATCCAGTGTTCCCCGGACATTCGGACGCCGCAGATCAGCTGGAACGGATTTTTCAGGTCAGTAGAATTTTTTCCCTTGTCCTTTCAAAATTGAAAGTGTGAGGCGAAATCACATCGTTAGTCGACAGCTCCTAAATGGCAAACTTGCGGGCTTGGTAGACCAATATTTACTGGAAAAAACAAAAACACCACATTAAAATTCGGTTTGCTGAACACTGTAAAAGGGAGCTTTCAATGAATTTGCTGCAATTATTATACAAGTGATCAGTACGCAAAAAAAAACAGTTATTGTGTTGTCATGACAACGAACATTGCATGTTACAAAGCAGCATGTTATAAAATTACTTTCAAAATCACATTACGACGAAAGTGGAGCAGTGCCCATAGCATTAGCAGCATCCAAAGTGGTAAGTCGTCCTAATCCATGCATAAATAAATGAGCAACTAATTAGGCACAGAAACGTAAGAGGCGAAGCCAATTAGCATTTATCCGTTAATCCCCCACTGTCACTGCACAAAGACCACCCAGTAATCCTTTCTATTTTTATAAGGATGGCCCTGACCGATTAAATCCATTGGAATAAATATAGCCTAGCTATTGAAGGTGGATTAATGGATTGCCCTGCTGTCCTGCTACCGTTAGAAGCTGAGCGCTCTTTAAAAATAGCCACATATACCAGAATCGTGCAACTATTCACTCCTAATGGGTCAACGTATTATAGTTGACGGTATATGAATATCCAATGAATGTTAGTATTCTATGTAGTGATTTTTGTACATGTAATGGGTTTAATTATGTAAAAAATGGGGTTTACATCAAACCAAAACGTAGTAAACTGGAACAACTCGTGGAGTTAACTTTCAAAGCTTGAAAAAACTTCATTTAAGCCAAACCTACTTTGTCTATACGCCAAATATGACACGCACACCCCCTTCCAATTTATGTACATCCGCTTCAGTATTTGCTTTTATCGTAAAAGCGATCGAGGACAATGTTAAGATCGTTTTTCAACGTGATTCCTTGCCTCAATCTTGTTTGATCGCCCATCTATAAATTTCAGTGTTTCCAAAATTTATTTTTAACGTTTTGCTCTTAGCGAACATTTTTATAACGCTGTTGACGCCCAATTCGTCACACGGGAGAAATCTTCGTTTCCGTTTATTCAAAGCACGGTTTGTCGGTTGTTAGTGGTCTAACATGTGGTTCTCGTCACGAAATCATGCAGCTGCGTTATTGCAGATTTCTGCTTCGCGATATGAGTTTATTCTGTCAACATCATTGCCGTCTCATTATATTAACGTTGCCTCTCCAGCAACCCTGAATCGCGCGCTTTGTGAAAGGAAACTATGCACGCGCTTTGCTCCGTCGGAATTCTTGTTTGTTTTATTCTCCCGTAGCTCAACTAGTTTGTATTAACAAACAAAGATTCCGTAGGCGCAGAGCGTGTTACTCGGTCATAGCTATTTTCGGTTAGCCTCTGGAGTCAAAGCCATGGTGTAAATTTGAAAATAGAATGTGGAACGTTTTTTGCAACCTCCTTTGCGCCAAAATCCTTAGCGCTGTAAATTTGTGTTACACTGTTTTATCACGTGTGTGACAAAATATTTGCACACAGAGCAATTGCTTCGACCTAATATGTTTCATCAATACAGTTTCAGTCTTCCCAGCAAAATAGCCAAGCAAGACTTTCTTATCCATACGAATTTCATTTCGAGTTTCCGGAATATATTGATTCGTACATAGACATGCACCGGTCACCGACCTGCGTAGGCTGATTGCCGAGTCATTCTTGACATTTTCTCTGTACAAACTTCTAATTTTAAATTGCCACCTGTAGGTGAAGAGAATGTAGGATAATGCTAATTAGAGGTGTTATATCGTTAAGAGCAAGGTCTGTTCTCACCTCGTTGTCTCAAAAACAACGGGTTATTTACTTCCATGAGACACCATTGCCCGCAAACTCAGTATGTGGAAGCAGAGGTATTGAAAACAGTGATGATTCGGCCCTTTTAAATACTGTTTCACAATCTGTTCATTTGTACAAACCCTGCATTAAACGTTGCGGTTCATAAGTTCCCGAAATTTGTGTTTTATCTTTGTCCACATGGCAAGATACTGTTTTGTGTTGATGGGTTGATTTAAAAATAAAACCGTTTTCAAATATGCATCTGTACATAACAGTAATCCCGATGTGCATCGATTTCACCGATATTAATTGGTCGCGTCCTTGTTTAGGTCCTCGGAACTCCTGACGTCACAAGTTGGCCTAACCTTACATCCCTGCCTTGTTACGGGCCTTTGTCAAGTTGCTTCGAAAAACCGCAACCCAAACAACATCTAAACACCATTTGTTCGAAGATTGACAAACTCGAATTCGGCGTTGAATTTGCTCTCGACCTTTTGAAGGTATTTTTTATATTCTAACCTTGCAATATGCAGCCCGAAATTTAATGGTTCTTGGCAATTGCTGATATACGTGATTCGGTTATTGACCATAATACAACCTTAAATGCCTTTAAGCCAAAGGAAAATATGTTTGAAGGTGCAGCCATAAAAAGGTCTAACAATAGATTATCACGTATAATCTTAATTATAATCAAGGATTTTTGCATGATGTGTTTTAATGGGATTCCGTTAATCAACTATTCTATCACTGGGGCTCTTGTTGCAAACATGTGGGTAAAAAATGAAAGAAACTTAACTGTATTTGGATTAACGTTTCTTCATCAACGACTTGTCGTGCTCTCTTCATCGTTCTGTTTAATTAAGATGTACTAAAATCTTGCAGAACCCTTTTTACTTTAAATCAGAGGTCCGCAAATGTTGGATCGCGACCCAGTTATGATTCGCCAGACATTCTATTTTAGGTCGCGAAAAATGTAAATACAACGGCGTAAGATTCAATGCACACACCTTTGGCGCGACCTCAAAAAAATATTCCCATTGTGTTGCGACCCAAACATAACCACATAAGATTCAATCCACACATGTTGCCAAATATCAAGTACCCGTTTTGCAGACACACATTGGTTGCTGATGTTCGATTGTTACATCACAGTTTATGCTATTATTTGGGTCGCAAGACATATAGAATATGTTATGTAGGTCGCGCCAAAAAGGATTTGCGGACCCCTGACTTGAATTGCTGTATCAGTATGTACGACCAAACTTTGGTAAACAAACAGTTTTTATTGCTGATAGTATGAACCCGACGAGCGTCTAAGTGCAGACGAAGCAATGCGACACCCGATCTTTCACCATTTACCCGAGGAAATCCACACAATCCCTGACAGTAAGTTATTTTTTTTCTTGTTGCCAAACTTATCACGAATTTTTAACAATGGCAACCAGCATTGATGCAACGCTGCGCAAGATAGTAAATGTGTGTGTGTGGTGAAAAAAAAAATTTTTTATTCTAAATTGAAAGTTTAAATTCGCCAACACCACCCATTGAACAAATTAACTTGTAAAAACATACCCTTACATTGACAACTATAAACGACTTTACTCAAACAATCAGAACTCCCAGCACTCAAACACGTTTTTCCTTTTAAGGAACTCCAGTAATCCGAGTCACGGGAGTACATCTGATGAAGGAAGACACGAGCCCGTCGTCAAGCTGCATGAGTTTTGACATTGGTTAAACGTGGACGGCTGTCTCTTGAAACTACTCTGTATTCCGAAACCATTTGGCTTTTCTTTTTGTCCCTGTGCCGTTTTCTAACCACCCCCATCCCCTGCCAAATATTTCACTTTGCGCTTTTGAACTCGTTGCGAAGTTGCAATCGCCTCAATAGTTTGCACCAATAGTAGTGGAGAATTTATACAAAGAACTCAAGCCCGCAGTTAGAAGTATGCTTATTTAATGTGTGATCATGACAATAATCACAATGAATTGACATCGGAATGAACCGTTTACGTTCGGATAAAATCAAAAATCAAAAATCTTACAAAATACGCGGAATTAGAAAAAAATCAATTGGGGGCCACGTCGTCTAATTATGTAATTCATATTCCTTTGTAAAGTGCTGTAGTAATATAGAATAGTTGTAAAGCAACGAACTTATTTTTTATGTAACTTGAATTGCCACACGCACACACACAAAAAATACTGTTGTCTGTTCGCCTGTTTTCGCGCAATTTAATTTCTATGACACCTGATTCAAGTAATCCTGTCTCGTTTCCTTGACAACCATCTTTTTATTAGCATTACGTCACACATTGTTGAACTTCTCGTTCGTTGCAATTGATTTTATTATCCATCACTATATACACAAACAAATCACTTGAATACGTTTGTAGAAAACCGATATTTTCGTTAAAACTTGTGAACTCTTGTCGAATAATCATTAAAATCTGAGGTTGTCAACCTTTCAATGTGTCTGTATCTTTTCCGCCATTTGCTTGCAAGTCGGAAAAAAATGACTAAAATAAACTTAATATATTTTCATATTAAATGTGTATTGATAAATTGATCTTAAAATTTATAATATTCTGTGTTGTGAACGTGTTATTGCTGGTTCTAAATTATTGATGCATAATATTGAAAACCCTGCCCTCATGACCCCTGTTTTTGTTACCACCAAATTATTATCTCCCCTGGTTGGGATCCACTAGTTTCAAAAAACATGTCCATTTTACACCTGCTATGTTTAATGCTGAAGCCAAACATTGAACTAGTAAATAGATCAAAACTTAAATAAGTGCCTTTGCAGCATGTATATCTGAATGACTCATGTACATCCTCTTATTGTCGATTGTATGACGTCACGTGTGATTGTAATGCGTCCTTCAGTCCTCATTTAATTCATTTACTTTTGAGTTAAATTTCGTACCATTCTGCACAAACAAATTTACCATCGTTTCTGCTTAACACGCAATACACTGGGCTGTTAGCCTCACAAAAGCAGTATTTCCAAAAATAAGTTTTATCTATAGTGCAGTGTTTACCTTTTTTCGATGTTTTTACCTTTCACAGTCTCTTGATTTCTACTAGTGCAATAACTATATGTTGGCACAAATGCGCGCGTGTTTTAGTCACGTCATGTCGTGCTGCACTTTGAATAACCACGTTTCAATTTCAGCTGTTTTTTTGAAGTGGTGGTCTTCAACGTTTGACTGTTGCATATATATAAGATTAGATGCTGCTGTTTACTCCGTTAAAGTTTCATTTTTTCGCATCTCAATCAACCGCTTTTGCGTTATATTTACCCATGCTTGCATTTCAAAATATTCGCGCCCTGTCAGTTTCATTGTGACGTGAGTGATCGTTCGATTGTTTTTCGGTAATACATTTGTCACGCGCATAAACACATCTTCTGCAGCTGATGGCCTCTTTAATTGCTTAGTTAAATTGGACATTATCCATGTGCTGTCTCACTACTTTTTTACACTAGTAGTGTATGGTTCGGAATCCAAGAAAATGTTTGCAATGCTGGCGATATGTATAGGCTACGACAAAATAAAGTTATTGCTGTTACAGCCACAATACTAATCTGGAAGGTTCGCGGGCTGCAAATTATCGACCACGTTACAATTAGTCAAAGTCCCAGAATGCAGCTGGTCCGCAACAAAGTTTTCCAAACGGGTGAGAATTAGCATTCAAGCAAATGCAAATGTATGTGGAATTCGCAGATGTAAACTTTCTTATTCCATTTTTTTCGGCCATCAACTTCTTGGCCTATTGTCCTGCTGCAGATTTATTCTTGGGAGCTTTGAGTGTTTTTATTGTAAATCGGAGCTGAAATCTAAAAAAATGAATCGGAACTGAACAGACAATTTTAACCGAAACTCTCTTTCGAACTAATGCGTCTTTGCTTTGCTTTAGCCTACGAACAGTATAATTATTGGTTTGCGACACCACAATAGGCTACAGTTTGAAATGGGACAAGCAAGCGATTAATTGGCATCCTTTATGTAGTTCTTGCCATGACGCCATTTTCTCGGTTTAAAAAGCTTTTATTTGTTAGATTTTCAAATCTAAGGCCGGGTCCACACTTACGCTTTGCGCCGGCGGATTCTTTATTTGTTTCATCATACGCCGGCGTGCGGGCGTACGCTCAGGATTTTGAAACAAACAAAGAATCCGCCGGCGCAAAGCGTGAGTGTGTACCCGGCCTAACACCCGCAGAATATTGGCATCGGTGGAACACACTTTCAGCAAATAGAGGTCTCCGTTGTATGATCAAAGAAATAAGGTGCAACTATAAAAGAATGCCATGTTATGGGTCAAACCATCAAACCAGAGTGATACAATTTTGGAAAATGTTCTTCCAATTTTCATGCATCACATTTTCACGAAGTAAATGCGTCTAATACACTTGCTGACGTAGTCTTTTTGGTTGCTGTGACAATTGCGTGTTTTTAGTTTAAAATTTAACAGAAAAATGAAACTGAATCTCCAACCCTCAAATGGGTCGAATATATTTTATCTTTCCGTAACGATGTTATTTCTGTTGAATTGTTATACTACGACCATACCGCCGCAGTAGTATAAGACCCTCTGAGCATTTTATGGCGCCCGCCAATCACCGGTTGGTTGCTGAAACTGTAGTGTTATAAATCTTTCTGTTCACTTGAAGTTTCACTCAAATAAAATTAAAAAAAAAGTTGACTCTGAGCTGAGTCAAAAATTCCCCGCTTCACTAAAATCTTGAAGCAACCAAGTGTGTCGTGAGCATTGATGCGAAAAATATTATCACAACGACAAATTTGTTTTACAAAAATAAATCGTGTTTTGTGCTACCAGATGCTGAGAAAAAATAACAAAGCGGTATAATGTCTAAACCAGGAAGCAGAGCAAGGGATGAGAGATATGACTCCGCTGAAGCGTCTAAAAATCTTCAAGGCAAATTTGAAGAATATCAGAAACTAAATGCTGACCTTGAAGCCCAAACAGCCAAGCTTGTTGAAGAGGCTGATGCAAGGTTGAAGCAACAAGAACTATTTTTAAATCAAATTTCACCACCAAGGACTGCAAGCTCAAAATCTCCAGTAAATTTGGAGGAAACTGACATAGTAAACGTTTTAAGTCGAGATACAGGGTTGCTATCAATAGCTGCTGGAGCATTTGAGGAGCAATCTTCTGATGAGGAAGAATATTTACGAAATGTTGGTCAATCAATTCAGCAAAAAACACGTATCAGTGCATCCAGCAGCGCCAGCAGCAGGAAACCATCCTCTGCTTTGGGACAAAAGAAAACAGTGAAAAGTGCAGATAAAAAGCCCAAGTCATCCAGCAAACGAACAGCAGCTGATGATGTGGCCATACCACAAGATTTCTCATTTGCAAAGTCATTGAGTCACATTGAGAAAAAAGTTGTAGAAAAGTATGAGGAATCTGACCACCCAGTTACCGCAGATGCATTGGTTGATGATGTAATGCCTGAGGCTGCCACTGAAATGGGACCTGAAGCACAAATAAGGTTTTTAAAAGCCAAAGCAAGGGTTCTTCAAGAAGAACTGGAGGCTTCAACGAAAGAGTGCCAAAAAGTAACAGACGGAAGGAACAAACTTCAGGGTCAAGTAAAAGAATTGCAAGATGAATCTGAAAGAGCAAAGAAAAATTTAAATTTGCAACAAACTTCCATTCAAAAACTTAAGGCTGCCTTTGAAGAGGAAAGAAAGAATTCTGAGTCAAAGTCAACACAACTTCAAGCTGCCTCAAAAGAAGTAGAAGGACTGAAACGTGAGCAAAAACAAATGACAACGGCAAGCAGTGCCACCGAAGTACGTCTGAACAGAGCATTGGAAGAGGTGGATAAACTAAAATCACAGCTACAGAAGCAAAAATTCAGTGGTAAAGAAGCTTCAGAGCGTGATATGCGGGAAATCGACAAATTGAGAAGTGAAAACAAAAGACATGAAAGAATGAGAAATGACACTCTTGCTGTGATGAAAAAGCAGCAGAAATTGATTGGAGTATTAAAGCGTCAAGTCCTTCATATTGAGGCAGCAAAACTCCTTTCATTTACTGAGGAAGAATTTGTAAAGGCCCTTGACTGGGGGAACAAATAACAATTGTAATTTGCACATGTAAAAATTTAAGTACATAGAACTTTGACAAAGGAACTATGTGCAGTTAATATGTTGCATAAATAGAGACTGAATTTTTTTTATAAATTTAGTGCTAAATAAGTCACACCAAATGATAAATGAACACATAAATTTAGGTTTTCTTGTCATGTCCAAAACTTACTTTACTTCCTACTTAACATATTATTTTAGTATCCTTATATTTGACTAATTATTTGTATTTCTATAAATACAAGACCAATGTACAGCACAAAATTATTTTTATATTTATGTATGTATAAGTTTCAACTGTGATTCATACAATAACTTTTGGAATGTATTGTACTAAAAAAGATACTTTGCTTTTGTAGAGCCATTGGTGTAGGTTTGTATATTCATATGTCTGTACATGTGAGTTTAAATGATCACACTTTCTAAGAAACTGAAGGAAGCGAAGCAGAAGAAAGACAATGGATTGGTAACAAGTTCTGACCAAACAGGTGTCACAAGGAGTGGCTTGATTAGAGACAAGCTGCTCACTAAAGGTAAGAATAAACACATGAGTAAATATGTAGTTTAATGCATTGTAATTTATGCACGGGCAATTTTTGTGATTAATTATTTTTCTTTAGAGTTTTCAGATACAGACAAACAGAGTTCTGCAATATGGAGTTTGTCATTTTCAGATCCTAATGTTCTTCATAAGTTCATGGTTAGATGCATTTAATATTCATTGTTAATATTGCCATTGGCACCAACATACTGAAATAATCTTAAATCAAAAACAGCAATCAATTTTTTTGAAAGTTATCAAGAAAAAAATGCTTGGCAGATTGTTATCGAGCCGGATGAAGGTATGTGGAAAGGTGGAAAATACAAGTTTTCTGTCAATGTGCCAGAGGAGTACAATATAAAGGTTAGTTCATTGCTTAATTTCCTATCCTATCGTGGTGGAGCTGATTAAGCTTTGCACCTCAATATAATCAAATATTATCACCAGCCTCCACAAGTCAAGTGCATGACAACTTTGTGGCACCCCAACATAAGCATGGAAGGAGCTGTTTGTTTGAGCATTTTGCGCGACCATTCTTTAGATGGAACTGGTTGGGCTCCTACCAGATCTATTAAGGTTGGTGTTTGGGTGTAATTTTGACATATCTTGATGAGAATATAACAATTTTTTTTTTTTAGGATGTTATTTGGGGATTGTGTTCATTATTTACTGTGAGTATTGTAAATTTGATAAACGAAATATTAATTTTTCAATAGGAAATTTTCTTAAATTGTTTAATCCTGAAGAGGAAATTATAAAGACCACAGACATCAGCTTGTGCTGCTTAGTGTTGACCATACAGATCCTTACCTAAATTATCTAAAAATACCAACAAAGAGTGGCAGAAGATCACTATCCATATGGAATTTAATTTATCAATTTCCTTCATTGAAATAGTCCACAGAAACTTGTTATGAAACGGTGGT
The DNA here is from genome assembly GCF_947561715.1 of Ascidia mentula. Classification (NCBI taxonomy): domain Eukaryota; kingdom Metazoa; phylum Chordata; class Ascidiacea; order Phlebobranchia; family Ascidiidae; genus Ascidia; species Ascidia mentula. The sequence continues at coordinate 5,115,605 of NC_138574.1, read as the reverse complement.
ACAGGTGGTCGGCAACACTTTTTGCGAATGATTGATTATTAAAAACCTATTTTCCACAAAGAATTACACTTTGTGTTCATTGTTTGTAATTATTTATAGGATTTGGTTGATTTTGATGATCCCCTTAACACTGAAGCTGCTGACGAATACAGAAGGGATAAGAAAAAGTTTCAAAGATCTGTAGAGTTTTACCTCTACCGCTACGCAATATAAGTCAAATGCTTCTGCCTGTTTTATTTATTGACCGTTTTTCACTTTTGTTCTGCAATTAAGATTACTATATGTGCGACATATACGTTGATTTGTCACAGTTTTTGCCTTTTTTGAAGTAAATGGTAATATGATGGAGCATGGATTAGGCTAGTGTCATGGGTTAGGCTAGCGCTGGGTCTAACTAGATCTAATTTTGCTGATTTGTTGCGCTTGCCTGTCGGACAGTAGACTGCCAATCAGTCGTTTACAATAATTGAAGATAGCACGGCATGTGTTGAAAAAGGTTATGTGTGGCATTTCAGTTGTAACTAATGCGCACCACGTACTGAGTACATGTCTTATCATAATACATATTTTCTTCTTGCAATACAAACATACTCGGACAACTGGATAATTCCAAAATTTTTGCTTTTGCCAAAAATGCTACTTTGTGTAACGCCATTTTTTATCCGAGACAAGCTGTTACTAACACAGGTAAGGTGCTTATACAATACCAAACGTGCTAATCATTGTATCGAGAATACCAGAGGGGAGCCAGATAAAAAAGTCGCTAGTTGACAAAACTTTGAACGCGGGTTACTCGTCCACCTCATGAATTTTTTCACACGTAAAAGTTCATATGCTAACCTATTTCACGATACCAAAATTAAGAATGTGATATGCGTATTAAGTCATAAGCTGCAAAAACAAGATTCGCCAGCTAAAATTTTGAAGGAGAGTATTTTACGCGCTTAACCCTTTCAAACTTTTTGGATAAGTGCAGAAATATGAAATTATATTTTAAAAACATGAAAAAAATTCGATTTTCTTCAATAACTTGTTTCATCGTTATGATCCTGCTTTCAATTTACAAACGAACGCAAAAAGCACGTAAATGTTTTCCAGAAATATTATCAAAGGGAACCGCCGCTGTACGAGCCGAATACAGAAAACGCATACCCCCCATTGTAAACACGGTTTAGGGGTGGTCAGGTGCATACTTTCGCCGATACAAACTTGCATAAACTTTGGCCCGAGTTGTTCTTTTGAAAAAAACAATCTTATACCATCCTACTTTCGAATGAAATCAAACTTTAACAAATTCAGGTTGACATGGCGGGAGTTGGTTAACGTTGAATTTCGTGGAGTTAGTTATAGCCACCATAGCTGAATTTGTTGAAGTTTGATTAATATAATAAATGTAATATCAGGTTCTGCTATCTTTCCAGAAGAGGTTATAAAAAGGATAACTGGTAACTCCCATGCAGATAACATGAAGCAGCAACATAATAAAATTAAATTGTTATCATAGAATTTAACACGATCTTCAGTCACGCGTGACTGGCTTCAGGTGCTTATGCGAAGAGATTATAATCACGTGACATTTATGGCATTATACAGAGGTATTTTGAAAACAAGCAAAACATATTCCATCAACGAAACTATTGTTTCGTTTACCACGTGTTTCGGCAATGCTACACACATCCTAAAGTATCGAAATTCCCGGTCTTAAGGCAAATCTACCACAGTGTTTAGTCATGCGTAAAATTCATGTCGTAAAAAAAGGTTTCGCCGAAATGACATTGGTTCAATTTATGTAAATTTGGAAGTTGAAACCTCTGCAGAGCTTGCACGATTTACCGAGCGCACTGTCACTGTCAAGCCGACAAAACAGCAAAAAAAAGCATGCAGGGTATTGTTTTTTACTCTCATTTGAGGTGTAACACCAGAAATATGGTTAGGTCATGGAATGGAACATATTACAAACTGCTTGCAAACAGAAAACTTTCATTGAAGATGTTTGGTCTGTTCTTGTCTGGTGTCACAATCAATTTCAAAATCTTTTTTTGTTTGTCGATGTTGTAAAGCTACTGCTGGCGACTGTGGCTACCTAACCGGAGGCTGCAGTCTAGACCGCAAAGTTTACCGCTGGTATATTTAGCCTCGGGGAATGTTTTGTCAGGTTGTACAGATACCACTTATTGTTAAGATACAATAGGATTAGGGCTGCAGAATAGTTTTACGTTTCGTCACCTACTTTACGTCAGTATTGTCATGAAAGCCTTTGTGTTGGCTTAAACAAAAAAGCATACCAATAGCAGAGTGGCAAGTTCGGTTGTTCCTCGTCATGGTTAAAAATAATGTAAGAAAACTGAGTGAACATGCAAGCGAGAAAGTAAATTGCCAAAAACAACCCGACGGTGGTTGGGGATGGGTTGTGGTAGCTGCTGGAGTATTCGGCGTGTCTTTCAATTCTGCATCAATAAGTTGTTTTTCTGTCTTCTACTTACCGCTCAAGAACTCATTCGACTCTGACTACGCAAGGGTGGTGTGGATAAACGGGCTTTACCAAGCCGGATATGGGCTGTCCAGTAAGTTTCTTCGCGTCAATGGATTAAGCGATAATAATACGCATAAGTGGCTTTCAAAAGCCCTCTCGCAGAAAACAGTTTTTCAGCGATTAATGGATGCCCAAGTGATATGAATTTGTACATATAGTGGCTTATTACATTTGACTGCTGAACAGACGGTGTATTTTCAGTGATAACGATGCAGGCTTTTAACAAAAATACTCACAAAAACATAATACAAATTCAAACGTCCATGTCACAGCCTATCGTTTTGTTGCAGGCGTGTGCACTCACTTATTTATACGGAAGTTTGGGTTTCGACGGCTGTGTATGGTGGCTGGTGCTATTTGTGGTATTTCTATCTTCATTTCAAACTGGTCTTTTCAACTTTGGCAGCTTCAAATTCTCGTTGGTCTTATTCCAGGTCAGATCTGCTAATCCCATTTTGTTGGTATGTGAGAAATTCAATAAAACTACGTTTAGAGACTGTGAAAAACTACGCATAACAATGCTGACAAAATAGGTTGATATTCTAACTCGAACCACCTCACGGACGGTCGATGGGGATTTCCCCGGTCCACATGTAGCGTGATCAAACTAGCGTTTCGAAAAATATCAATCTTTCCGCACTAAAAGAGTTAGCAAGGCATTATACAGAGGTATTTTAAAAACAAGCAAAACATCTTACATAAACGAAACAAACGTACTTCGCCAATGCAATACACGTCCTAAAGTGTCGAAATTCACGGTCTTTAAGCAAATCCCGCAAAAAAGCAATATGCTCCTGTTACAAAAAAACCTATAGACCGTCTGTGTGGTGGTTAGAGTTAGAGTACCTACCTACTTTGTCAGCATTGTTATATAACACAGTCTCTAAACGTAGTTTTATTGAATTTCTCAATCATGTAAAACTTTTCATGGGATTCACTTTACAATGTAAATGAATACTACGTATATTTTCCCATACGTATATGCACGAAAATAGGATTGCACAATCAGGTAATTTAACGCCACAATAGACTCACTGCAAACTAATTATGTCGCAACAACACGAACCCCGAAAAATGGAACTTTATGCTATAAATAAATATTAGGATTCGGCTGAATATTGCCTGCAAATATTCGGATTCGAATCCGAATAGTTTCTGTGATGGGTCAATAGTAGAAACAGTTTTATCCAAGAATAAACCTTAAAAAATGTGTTAGCCTATGTTACCAAGAATCAGCGTGAACCATGTATTACTGTCTGTTAGTTTTCCTAAACTTGCGAAATACCCAGGCTTATGCATCGGACAAACGTTGACGAGTACCTTCGCCATAAACGCCAGGTACTTCAAGAAACGACTTAACATTACCACGCAAATACTTTGCCTTGGATTTACCATTGGTGGCCTTGCCACATGCCCCATATTTCAACTGCTGATTGAAAACTATGGATGGCGTGGTGCTTTGCAGGTAAAATGTTTCTTCTATTGGTGTAAGTTATGTTAAATGCCATCCAATACTTTCAGGTTGTAGGAGGATTTTACCTTAACCTTATGGTTGTTGGTGCTGTAATGCGCCCGCCGCCGTCGTTGAAAGAAGATTTTGTGCCAAGTAAATCCGTTTTGAAATTCGACGGTGATGAAATGGGAGCAGATAATCATGAATTGTAGGGTCGAAACGCTGTGAAAAATTATGTTAAACTTTTAAAAAACTGTTGCTGTGAAGTTATTTAGATGGTTTTCAAAAGCTCTATTCAGGCCAAAAACATTTATGTTGCACAAATTTCCGCATCATGTTGCCACAAATTAACAGAATATTTATGTTTTAAACGAAGGGAAATAATAAAAAGGCAAACATCAGCTCAAGAAATGGGAACATCTCAGTTTACAACTGAAGAAACGTTTCGGAAACGATGGCATGCCATTAGCGAGTATTTACACCTTGGCATATTTTTGGAACCACTGTTTTATGCTTACACATTTGGTTGGGTTACATTCAGCATGTCGTACTACGCATCACTCCAGTATCTCGTCCCGTTCGGCTCTGAAAGTAAGTTACATTACTTGTATTTTCAAAACACACACAACAACAGAATATAATAAAGTTAAGTGATCACCTTATAGCAGAAACAACCAGTGGTGGGATTCAGCCAGTTCGCCCCGGTTCGCGCGAATCTGTTCTTGGAATTTAACGACCTACGCGAAACGGTTGTTAACAACCGCACGTGTGGGCCTATGTTTTATCCGAGTATTTTATTCCCGCGGTTACTACGGCATGCTGCTATAGTAAGAGAACCGACTGCTAAAATATTTGAATCCCACCACTGGAAATAACATTTGACATAACGGAGAACGAATATGCACTTCAAATACAGAGCGCGAAAAGGGTAGAGTTACATTTTACATCAGTGGTTTTATAACTGTTAAAGGCAAATGTTTACAGCCTTTTTTCCTACCAAAGCACTACCCTAAAAAGTTAAAAAATGTTTCAGTTTATATCCTGCTGCAGCAAAATTGGTAACTTATCAACATTTTTCGCGCAACACCAGGTGTTGGATTAACCTCTATGCAATCATCTTCACTTGTATCTGCACTGATGGTCGGTGAACTTCTGTCCCGCATTGTGGCTGGTTTGACTTTCGACCGAATTTCGATTCAAGCGAAGATTTTGGTTACGGTAAGAAGTCAGCTCTATAGTCAAACTAAAAGCAGAAATATGGGCAAAATCTGCTCCGTTGGAATATTTGATCTGGCCCGTCGGGGGTTGGTGTGAATTAGTGTCGCTTATGAAAAATATAAAAATGAAATTGTTGTTCTGTTCATAATGCAGTATAATGCATTTTTAGTGAATATCTTATTTTCTCTTTGGTTACAAGTTTTAAACGTTATTTGTTTGTAAATACGCGGTTAGCTCATATACCGTAAGGCAACACTCTATGTCCACTTCATGCTTACATATAGACCATTGGACGCCTGTCAAGTTTTTGATAATTTCTGGCCTATGAGTAGAAACTTATGCCCCCCTTGCTACTTAGAATGTCAATTTAACTTATCAACATTTTGAAGTAATCTCCAATCGCTTTAAAACTATGGTGAAGCATTGAAAATGTCAGTAACGGCATGGCAAGTAACAGTCAACTAAAACACGTAAATTTACCGACGTCCTTTTCAATGGAAATTATTTTTCAGGCATGCAGAATGTTTCTCCTGGCAGTGAACCTTTTTGTTGTGTCGTTTCTTCAAAGCTATATTTCACTGTTGATCGGCTGCGTAATGCTTGGTGTTACTGGTGGAGGCACAGAGGGTATTTACTGTGTATTCATTGCGGATTTCTTCGGCGCAAATATTTATGCTGCAGTGTATGGTTATGGAAACCTCATCATATACGGATTGGTCGTTATTACCACCTACGGAATAGGTATTATTGGCATTGATTTTGGCCTTGTATCTATGTACTTATATTATTGTACTATATGTGCCATAAATAAAGCTAGATTTTGTTTGTAACATGCCTTGAATTCATTACTAATCTCAACATGAATCCTATTGTTGTGTTAAAAAACTATAGCCTTGATTCCTAGTTGGTTTAGTAACGCTTCAACCAAATAAAACGGCGCTGAGAATTTTTTGACTTACTACATAACAATATCCCGCATTCATCTCTCCAGGTGTTTGTGTTGACATGACCGGAAGACTTGGCGCAGCATTTTATGTTGGAGGATCCTCCGCCCTTATGTCGTCTTTGATTTCAGTTTTTATGTATCGACTTTATATGAATAAAATAAATCGTAAAACAACAAAATAACACATGTGAGTATCACTGCAATAAAATTAACAAACTGAACGAAAGTTACACACTTGTTTTCAACTTACTCTGTTATTTTTATCAATGTAATTGAATCGTTTCGTGGTGAGGACGTATATCGCAATTAAACCAAAGAAATCCTGTTTTCAAGGCCCTCTGGAATAACCTGTCTACTGTTCCGCTTGTTTCTCATTAACCGTTGCTCGCGATAAAGGTTATGGATACAGGATGTAGGTGATTCGCATTCTTTTAATGACTTTTCATCCTTCGTGAATATGAATACCGCTTATCCATTTTCTGAAAATACGTTTACTTTCCTTGCATGATGATACGACGAACGGATGTTTTCAGTTTTCAGAGTGTCGTTACAATACATCTAATTCTGAATGCATTCTGCAGAGGAGGGTTAGTGACTTAACTTTGTTGCAAATGGAGAGTACTTTCTGTGATTCATTTTTTCACAAAACAAACCTACACTTTTTTAGCCAAAATAATGTCCAACAGGGGGGCAAATTATCCCTGGGGGAGCGGTTAAAGTAGTTATCTCGAATATAACTTTGACCAGAATTCCTAGACAAGGGTCGGGACTAACAGAAAATCACAAATTGACCATACTTTCTGTGATTCATTTTTCCACAAAATTCACCTCAATATGTTGGTAGTTTTTCAGCTACATGTTTTTATACGAAAATAGGTTGTCAATAGGATATTAGTAAATCTACGTTAGCAAAGGACAAACGGTCGTTAAATCATCCAGGACAGCTTTTGGGGCCATGTTTGCACAAAAATAGGTAGTTAACAAAGTGCATAATGCATCATACAATCTGGGACTTCGTACCATAATCATATCAACATTATTGGGTCTTGCAGTGATTGTGCAGAGCTGCGAATATAGGGCATGACCATATAGGCGTCGATATTTCAACGTTTTGTAAAATATTAAGGGTGACTTTTCCAGGTTTTAAAAACACGCAAAAAAACATTCCGTCAGTCGTATCGCACTAAACATAGGAAACGATGCAAATTCCGTTTCGTGTCAGTTTCTTTTTGCACCGAACCATGCTGTTATAGCACTAAATTTTAAACATTTCGATTACGAGCCCCCTTACTGAAAGCGGGACATTTTTGTTTCACTCGGTGAAAATTGCAATTTCAGTAATCATGAAGTAACAAACAAATCTATTACGTTACAACAATTTTACAAAAATTCTTACCATTATGTTACAACAATTGTTGCGCTGCGTGATAATCCACGAGACGCTTGTGTTTGTCATGATTGTGACAGTAATATTAAAGGTTAAAGCGGGTGCTTCGTAACGTGTATTTTTCTGAATGCGCGTCGTTGCCAGAAAACGCTTAATTGTTTCGAGACGCGCAGAAAAAGGCAACACTAAAAGCAAAACTTATCACGCTTCAGTGAATTCAAGGGTGGCATCCGCCACATTACTCCCCCCCAGAAGCGGGATGATTGGTCTGCAAACACCAGTGGACACATCACATAAAAGTCTCACCTGTGAGGTGTTCATCACAACTTCCTTAATTTGTAAGTTGGATACGGCAGTGCGGTAAGCTTGTACTTCGGGAACATGCTGCGCTTTGGCAAGAGCAATGTGATCCAAATTGATTGCAGGATTTTCAATGGAGCCAATCACTGCTCTGGATAAGGTATCAGCAACACAATTGTATTTACCTTGTACATGGCGAAGGTCCGTTGTATATTCGGATATGGCGGACAAGTGGCGCTGTTGTCTTGCTGACCATGGATCCGATCAGAAGGTTGCGTGTTCAGATCACGTCGGGGTCACCAATTAAAGCGGGTGCTTCGTAACGTGTATTTTTCTGAATGCGCGTCGTTGCCAGAAAACGCTTAATTGTTTCGAGACGCGCAGAAAAAGGCAACACTAAAAGCAAAACTTATCACGCTTCAGTGAATTCAAGGGTGGCATCCGCCACAAGGTCTTTTTAAAAAAAAATTTAATTTAAACGAAATCCAGGGGTGACAATACATACGTTGTCACCCCTGTTGGTTTGTGAGGGGTGACATGTCACCCCAGTCACCCCTGAATCGACGCCTATGGGCATGACGTGACGATGTGTCAGGTCTCTCATTTCTCAATACAGCTGACGTTCTGGCAAAAGTTAACGTGGGGTTTATTCAACCAACGTTTCGACTGTCATACAAGAAGATTTCATCTTTGTCGTACATACGATATGGTCCTTCGATTTACTAGAATTTACTTAACAATAGAATTTGTTTAAACAATTTATGCAGTACATGATGAAATACTAGCATCAACTCTACTTTATCAACAAACGAATCCACATACTTTTACTTTAAAATATAGATCATTTTGTCTCACACTCACATGTGTGTGGGTAAGAGTGGACAATTCCACACTTAGAGGACAAAATATGCATTACCCGCCGGCGAAACTTGTTTTATTCTAAGTATAACCTTTTCTTGTGTAAAATTCCATATAAAATAACCTTGTGTCAAACGTTTACCAATAAATGCGTTTCACACAAGGTTATTTTATGTTGTAATTCTGTGAACGTGAAGTTTCCACCTGTGTCACGCACAACAAGTGGCGTTTGGTCGGAATGAAAATATTGAATGTTGTTACTTTTCTTGTGTAAGCTAATTCAAATCTGTGTTGCTCTTAGTATGTAAATATTTCCACCTTCTCCCGGCAGCTTCTCGATGACCGCCTACGGTTCAATGCTTTTCGGTTCTTGTCATATTATTGTACTCGTTTACGGGGTAACTGTACTTGCCATTACGACGTTTATTATACAGTTAGTCCAAAAGTTCTCAGCACGATTTTATTTGGTTGAAGCGTTACTATATTATTTAGTTATCACGACTTTAGTTTTTCAATACAACAATTTGGGATTAATATTAAAAATCTGAATGAATTCAATGCATGTTACAAACAAAAACTAGCTGTGTTTATTGCACACATAGTACAATAATACCAGGCCAAAATCAATGCCAATAATACCTATTCCGTAGGTGGTAATAACGACCAATTCGTATATGTTGAGGTTTCCATAACCATACACTGCAGCACAAATATTTGCGCCGAAGAAATCCGCAATGAAAACACAGTAAATACCCTCTGTGCCTCCACCAGTAACACCAAGCATTACGCAGCCGATCAACAGTGAAATATAGCTTTGAAGAAACGACACAACAAAAAGGGTCACTGCCAGGAGAAACATTCTGCATGCATGAAAAATTAATGTCCATTGAAAATGAGTTGTTTGTAAATTTACTTGTCTTTGTTGACTGTAAAAATTCCAGAAAACTCGGCGAAACAATAACTGACCTCTCATCCACCCTTGATGATGTAAAAATACTCTCTAAAACTGTGACGTCACTTGCCGTAAAATAAACTAGTTTGAAACTTCAGCTCGAAAGTGAAATGAGTTCGATCGACCCCCTCTAGTGATTGAAAATATATTCTCCACCTGCTGCTGCCGAAGATTTATTGCTACTGATTGTTCATGCCACATTACATTAAATATAAGCAACTCTGCTGAGAAGAAGTTTATCTTTTTCACATTTTTAAGTTTATTTTGTTGCTGAACAATAAGGAGTCCAAACAGCGCGTCAGTAAACTGAGTTGCATCAGAAGCAGAAAGGATGGGTTATGATTTTGCAAGTATAGGCTAGTCGTTATTCCCTTTATGATGTTCAAGATGTTCCCATCGTTGGGTCACAGTGTTCAGAGCCCAGGATACACAAAAAATAGTGGGCCCTGATGAATGTAAACTTGGGGCTACAAATTTATACAACTTTATATGAATGTATTTCAAACATCAATTCCTGCAATAATGCGCTTCTGGGGTTTTCTTGCAGGATTGCATTCAATACGAAGAGCCATGTCCTACACCAACATTTTCCTTTGTTCGAGCCTCAACAAAGCTCGACCGTAGGCAATTTATTTTTGTATCTACGTCTCTGTAAATTGGTCACGAATTTTTGCAGGCCATACGCCAGGAAACTTGTTTACTTGTCGACAATATCTTATAGTTGGTTTAATCTAACTACGATAGTCCAGAAATGAGTGGCCGTGGAATTGCAATAGAGGTCATGGAAGTACAAAATTCCTTATACGAAAGCAGGTGTAGACGTATCATATGTGCGGTTACAAATGGTTGTTGAAAAACTAATTTTGCTTCGAATGTCCGTTCATTGCTTCCCCTTTTTGTAATTCCCCCTTTGTCCTCGAAGCGTAGGCCTTCATGTAGAAATTGAGGAATAGAACAAGAAGACTAATTGCATAACCCAGCATCAGTTTGCTCATCCAAGGATTGAAATCACAGCCACCCATTAGACTTTGTACGCAGTGGAAAAAAAAAACCACGAACTGACTCTGTAAAGAAAATGTTATATTTTATAAACGGATGTTTTGTAAATTTTCCCTTGCAAAACTCACAAGTTGGAGTACTGTGATGTACTTTTTCCACCAAAGATATTTCTGCATATGGGGACCTATTGCAGCTATTCCGTAATACGTGTACATCACCGAATGAATAAACGAGTTAATTCCGCCGAAAAAGAAACCTAAAAATAAAACACAGAGAGGAACATTGAAGTCTGCTGACCTAAGGTTGCCTAAATAAGCTTTTTTTCTTATATTTCGACCTCAGTGACTTTCAAGAGAACAAATAAAAACGACTACAGAATAGGGATGTGTTCAAACACAAAATATCACAAAATAACTGGATTTGTGTCAACAATCACATCATCCTCTGAAAGTTATCTTGCAAAACGATTTTGGTGATCGCAGGTTAAAGAATAAAGAGACCCAAATTTTGCGAGGTATGTGTATATTTCAAGCAACCTAACATTGTGTTATTAAAACCTATTTTGTAAGAGTTACAAACCTCTTATAAGATATTAAACCAATTCCAATGCCAAAATATCGACGAAAATAGCAAAAAAAACTCATACCTTGGCCTCCAGCGCAGTATTTGACTCCCATCCACGTGAGAAACAGCATACTGGTGTGGTGATATACGTGAAGGAACGTAATCTGATTGTACTTTTTCCGCAAAGCAAACATGAACGTTTCCAATAACTCAACATATTTTGATGTGTAGTACACCCAACAAACGCTTGCCATCTATGAAAATCGTAAGATACTGAGCCTATAGTCACATTATGTGTGCTGCCTGCATAATAAAAATTTGAAATTCAGGTTTTTGTGTGATCTTAATGTCTCTCTTTGCTAATCGTTATTTTTAGCATACAACGTACCCTGAGAGCTAATGGTGTTTGAGAAAAGTCAACTGGTTGACAGGTCCAGCTGTATCTCGACAAGTAAGCAGTGTAGAAAAACTATGGACAAATATGAAAACGTATTCCGAAAAATACACTGGCAAGGAATGAGACAAATAAACAAATGTTGCTTAATTTAAAGCTAAAACCAACACTTTGGTATCGAATAGATAAACACTGAAGCACTTCCAAAATAACTCTCAAAAAGTGATGGACGATTAGCGTCAGCGTGATCATTTTTGAAAAAAAAAAGTACAGAAATATTCATTTCGGCTTGATTGCATCCTCAGTTTCTGTGCTTATTCAAATAGAAGCACTTACTTCAAAAGTCATATAACATGACAAGCCAACCATCACAGCATTATAAGCCACAAGTATCGGTCTGATGTTAAAGGTGGGCCATTTCGAGGTAATGAACCGAACGTTCCAGCAAAAGCTTAAATACAAAAAAGCAGCCGTAACTGGGTTCATGGGACTGTCCACTAACGACCAGTTTTCGGTTCTTGGATCTGTGAAATTCCAAAAATGATTATGCTTTTTGTATGCTGTTGTGCAGCCTATAAACTATATGGTATTGTATTTGTGGTACAATGTTCGTTATTGATGGTTTTAGCATTTTGCGATATTGTCACAGCTTAGCTACTGAAAAAATAGGTATTATCTTACCTGCTTTTTCGTAGATCACTAATCTGTATACGCTCATAATTTGGTGGACAGCAACACTCATTTTAGCGCCTAATGTTTTTGAATAAAACTATTCCAAAGGCTGACCTGATAAACACGTGTAAAACTGTTGAGCTATGACTCATATCTAACTACCAAATTACACAGGATGGCTACAACAAGTAATAATAGCTTCAACTACAATCTAAAGCAAAGTTTATTAAGGAACACCAGTCATATTTCTAAATATATACAAGAAAAGATCAGTTTCTTTTTTTCCCGGTAGATAATATGTCGTCGGTTTACAAAGTTTGAGACAATTTCCATCTCCAAAATTGTTATGGTCAATATAAGTAGAAACCCATTCATTTACGGCATATTATTAGTTCCGATAATTTTTCTGTTACCAAAATTTAAAGTTTTTGTTAATAGAATGATAAGTTTATCAGGATATATTAGTAAAAGGGTCACAACTGCTTATATAGAGCAATGTTCGAAGTATAACGGAAATGCTATAAAGATAAGTTAGTTTCGGTTTTGTATGTCGCCCCACGTGAGTAAAAAAGGCCCAACATGTTTCTAACATTTCCAGCGGCCTCCATCGTATATTAATTTTTTTTTAATAAAATGAAAAAAGATTTTCAGGCCCGCAAAAACTGTTTGTTTCAAACCGCTAATTCATGAAAACAAAACAGAAAACCTTTCTGACAGTTTGATGTTTAATATCAACCTCTTCTACTATCATGCCAAACTTGTTACCAGTTCTTTTAGTTATAGGCAAACGTTTGTTAGGTGGGCCTTGATATCTGCACGTACTTTACATGTAAAACTTTCTTGTTTAATGGTTTAATGGAAACAACAGAAAACTTGGTTCTAAGTTGCAATACGACAAACACATTTTTCACATATACGTAGTGCAGTATTTTTCAACCTCTTTGAGTCACGGAACACTTTTGTTATTAAAATATTCTTGCGGAAAACAAACTGTTGGAAGTACTGCGGCATTGTGCTTGACCAGCAACAGGCCCGCGCAATTACATTCTTATATTTCTTATGATAACAAAATGAATCTTATTGTTTCAGAACAATGGAACATTTAAACTGGTGATAGTGGATGATTACTTTCAGAAAAAAGTGATTTTCGACCCGTGTTCCACGGAACATCAGTCAAACTAATAAATTTCTTGCGGAACACCTGACGATCTTTCACGGAGCACTGGTGTTCCGCGGAACACCGGTTGAAAATCACGGACGTAGGGATCTCTACCACCGTATCAGATACAGTGAAGGTTGCCTGGCAAGTTGTGCGCTTGCGCACCAGTGTACCTTGGCCACAATATACCACGGGAAACCATTAAGCTCCTGTAGCTCAGTTGGTAGAGCGTTGGGCCCGGTTAGCCCAGGGTCGTGAGCTCAAACCTCACCGGGAGCTTGATTTTTCAAATCTTGCTCTGAATTGTCAGGAAAAAGTGGCTGATCCAGCTGGGCTGCTTTGTCTGGGCTGTGAAACCTAAAAACCTCACCTAATCGCGATACGTTAGCTGTGGTCACCAAGCAAGGACCTGCGCAGTGGGGCGATCCTGCCTGTCATGCCAATTGCTTGAATACTACTGCGACAACCTACACCATTGACAAAAATATCAATACATAGTCACTATAGACAGAATAAAGGTTGCAAGATGTTATATACCAAACCAATTCAGTTTTTTTAAAATCCTTTTCATAGGACCAAACCACAAGACCCTCCAGAGGTATCACTTTCCCATTAGACCGAGGTAACCCTGCAAATGCACTTTACCCAAGTTTACAAAATGACAATGACCAAACACCACAGCCTATTTCGTAGTTAACCAACCTTGTCACAACAGACGGATCTCCAACCTCCAGCTGTTATCGGTTTGTGTTTCTACTGCATGAAGTACCCTAAATCAATAATTTTATACTCATGATATTATCGTGTCATTTCCCTATAACAACATTAATTTGTGACGTATTATTACCCACCAACACCGTTTCCGTTTATTATTATCAAAATGTTTTCATTACATCAATTACCATCACACTAACGTTTTGTTACGCCCAAAAAATTACAAAAACAAAAAGCCTAAATAAAAAATGTTCTCAAATCAATCTGTACAATATTGATTACAACCAACGTGTTATATTCTTATTGTTTTATTCGACATGAATATCACCCGCTTGTATTTTATTACCACAACGTTTCAAAAGCCTTCAGGCGGCGTTCCCAGCCTGACCATCCAGGGAAAAGTACATGTAACAGTCGCCCAATAGAAACCTGACACATCGTCACGTCATGTCCTGTTCGCAGCTCTGTACAGGCGCTGCAAGACCCAATAATGTTGATATAATTATAAGGTACGAAGTCCCCGATTGTATGATGCATTATACACATTGTTAAATACCTATTTTTGTGTAAACATGACCCAAAAAACTGTCCTGGATGATTTAACGACCGTTTGTCCTTCGCCAACGTGGATTTGCTAATAAATATTTTTTTTTCAAATTTATTTTGCTTGCTAAACAATAAATTGTCCAAATAGCGAGCCAGTAAACTGATTTTCATCAAAAGCAGAAAGGATGGGTTATGATTTTGCAAGTATAGGCTAGTCGTTATTCCCTTTGTGATGTTCAAGCTGTTCCCATTGTTGGATCACAGTGCTCGCAGCCCACGATGCACAAAAAATAGTGTGCCTTGATGAATGTAAACTTGGGGCTACAAATTTATACAACTTTATATGAATGTATTTCAAAAATCAATTCCTGCAATAATGCGCTTCTGGTGATTTCTTGCAGGATTGCATTCAATACGAAGAGCCAAGTCCTACACCAACATTTTCCTTTGTTCGAGCCTCAACAAAGCTCGACCGTAGGCAATTTTTTTTTGTATCTACGTCTCTGTAAATTGGTCACGAATTTTTGCAGGCCATGCGCCAGAAAACATGTTTACTTGTCGACAATATCTACTTGGTTTAATCTAACTACGATAGTCCAGAAATGAGTGGCCGTGGAATTGCAATAGAGATCATGGAAGTACAAAATTCCTTTATACGAAAGCAGGTGTAGACGTATCATATGTGCGGTTACAAATGGTTGTTGAAAAACTAATTTTGCTTCGTATGTCCGTTCATTGCTTCCCCTTTTTGTAATTCGCCCATTGTTCTCGAAGCGTAGGTCTTCATGTAGAAATTGAGGAATAGAACTAGAAGACTAATTGCATAACCTAGCATCAGTTTGCACATCCAAGGATTGAAATCACAGCCACCCACTAGACTTTGTACGCAGTAGAAATACAAAGCCACGAACTGACACTGTGAAGAAAATGTTATATTTTACAAACGGATGTTTTGTAAATCTTCCCTTGCAAAACTCACAAGTTGGAGAACTGTGATGAACTTTTTCCACCAAAGGTATTTCTGCATATGGGGACCTATTGCAGCTATTCCGTAATACGTGTACATCACCGAATGGACAAACGAGTTAATTCCGCCGAAAAAGGAACCTAAGAATAAAACACAAAGAGGAACATTGAAGTGTGCTGACCTAAGGTTGCTTAAATAAGCTTTTTATCTTACATTTCGACCTCAGTCAAAGAATAGGGATGACATAAATAGCAAAAAACACACTTACTTTGGCCTCCAGCGCAGTATTTGACTCCCATCCACCAGACAAACAGCATACTGGTGTGGTGATATACGTGAAGGATCGTAATCTGATTATACTTTTTCCGCAAAGCAAACATGAACGTTTCCAATAACTCAACATATTTTGATGCGTAATACACCCAGCAAACGCTTGCCATCTATAAAAATCGTAAGATAATGAGCCTATAGTCACATTATGTGTGCTGCCTACATACTAAAAATTTGAAATTCAGGTTTTTGTGTGATCTTAATGTCTCTCTTTGCTAATCGTTAGATTTAATATGAAACTTACCCTGAGAGCCAATGGTGTTTGAGAAAAGTCAACTGGTTGACAGGTCCAGCTGTATCTCGACAAGTAAGCAGTGTAGAAAAACTATGGACAAATATGAAAACGTATTCCGAAATATACACTGGCAAGGAATTGAGACAAATAAACAAATGTTGCTTAGTTTAAAGCTAAAACTAAACACTTTGGTATCGAATAGATATAAACACCGAAGCACTTCCAAAAGAACTCTAAAAAAGTGATGGACGATTACGCGTCAGCGTGATCTTTTTTTAAAAAAAATATGTACAGAAATATTAATTTCGGCTTGACTGCATCGTCAGTTTCTGTGATCATTCAAATAGAAGCACTTACTTCAAAAGTCATATAACATGACAAGCCAACCATCACAGCATTATAAGCCATAAGCATCGGTCTGATGTTAAAGGTGGGCCATTTAGAGGTAATGAACCGAACGTTCCAGCAAAAGCTTAAATACAATAATGCAGCCGTAACTGGGTTCATGGGACTGTTCACTAACGTCCAGTTTTCGGTTCTTGGATCTGTGAAATTCAAAATATGATTATGCTTTTTGTATGCTGTTGTGCAGCCTATAAACTATATGGTATTGTATTTGTGGTACAATGTTCGTTATTGATGGTTTTAGCATTTTGCGATATTGTCACAGGTTAACTACTTAAAAAATAAATATTATCTTACCTGCTTTTTCGTAGATCACTAGTCTGTATACGCTCATAATTTGCTGGACAATAACACTCATTTTAGTGCCTAATGTTTTTGAATAAAACTATTCCAAAGGCTGGCCTGATAAACACTTGTTAAACTGTTGAGCTATGACTTAGACCTAACTGCCAAAATATACAGGATGATTACAACAAGTAATAGTCAAACTTGTCCAATTAGCTTCAATTACAATCTAAAGCAAATTTTATCCCAGAAGCAACTGTGGAGTTATACGAAATGATCATCACGGGGACTTTTCATCAAATCAATATCAATAGCAAAAAATATGTATATGGGCGGATAATTGGCAGCATTAGTCAAGCGCCCTACCCATATACCAAGAAGAAATCCTGATCGGGATTCGCGCCTAGGAAATCCTGGGTTAAAATATTTTTTTATTTGCTTTTTTTTATTAAAATGAAAAAAGATTTTCACGCCCGCAAAAACTGTTTGTTTCAAACGGACAATTCATCAAAACAAAACAGAAAACCTTTCTGACAGTTTGTTGTTTAATATCAACCTCTTCTACTATCATGCCAAATTTGTTACCATTTTTTTTTAGTTATAGGCAAACGTTTGTTAGGTGGGCCTTGATATCTGCACGTACTTTACATGTAAAACTTTCTTAAATATAACACTGGAATAATGGTTTAATGGGAACAACAGAAAACTTAGTTCTAAGTTGCAATACGACAAACGCATTTTTCACAAAGACGTATAGGGGATCTCTGCCACCGTATCAGATACAGTGAAGGTTGCCTGGCAAGTTGTGCGCTTGCGCACCAGTGTACCTTGGCCACAATATACCACGGGAAACCACTAAGCTCCTGTAGCTCAGTTGGTGAAGCGTTGGGCCCGGTTAGCCCAGGGTCGTGAGCTCAAACCTCACCGGGAGCTTGATTTTCAAATCTTGCTCTGAATTGTCAGGAAAAAGTGGCTGATCCAGCTTGGCTGCTTTGCCTGGGCTGTGAAACCTAAAAACCTCACATGATCGCGATACGTTAGCTGTGGTCGCCAAGCAAGGACCTGCGCAGTGGGTCGATCCTGCCTGTCATGCCAATTGCTTGAATACTACTGCGACAACCTACACCATTGACAAAAATATCAATACATAGTCACTATAGACAGAATATAGGTTGCAAGATGTTATATACCAAACCAATTCAGTTTTTTTAAAATCCTTTTCATAGGACCAAACCACAAGACCCACCAGAGGTATCACTTTCCCATTAGACCGAGGTGACCCTGCAAATGCACTTTACCCAAGTTTACAAAATGACAATGACCAAACACCACAGCCTATTGCGTAGTTAACCAACCTTGTCACAACAGACGGATCTCCAACCTCCAGCTATTATTGGTTTGTGTTTCTACTGCATGAAGTACCCTATAACAATAACTTTATACTCATGATATTATCGTGTCATTTCCCTGTAACAACATTAATATGTGACGTATTATAACCCACCAACACCGTTTCCGTTTATTATTATCAAAATGTTTCCATTACATCAATTACCATCACACTAACGTTTTGTTACGCCCAAAAAATTACAAAAACAAAAAGCCTAAATAAAAAATGTTCTCAAATCAATCTGTACAATATTGATTACAACCAACGTATTATATTCTTATTGTTTTATTCGACATGAATATCACCCGCTTGTATTTTATTACCACAACGTTTCAAAAGCCTTCAGGGGGCGTTCCCAGCCTGACCATCCGGGGAAAAGTACATGTAACAGTCGCCCAAGAAACCTGACACATCGTCACGTCATGTCCTGTTCGCAGCTCTGTACAGGCGCTGCAAGACCCAATAATGTTGATATAATTATAAGGTACGAAGTCCCCGATTGTATGATGCATTATACACATTGTTAAATAACTATTTTTGTGTAAACATGACCCAAAAAACTGTCCTGGATGATTTAATGACCGTTCGTCCTTCGCCAACGTGCATTTGCTAATATCATGTTGGCAACCTATTTTCGTGCAAAAATAACCACCATAATGTGTCCCAGATGACACCCGACCGATTGTCTTCGGAAAAATGAAATTATCAATATTATCAATATCAATAAATACGGGTTTGCGACCTTTAGAGTTTTCCAATTACTTTGTAGAACTGCTAACAGTTCGCTTCAAAGTTTGGGAATATGTCTTTGTCGGACTGCAACTAGGAACTAAGTTTTATGTTGTGCAAATTAAACCATTATCCCAATGTTATATTTAAGAATGCTATATTCATGTAGATAACCTTTAGACTTTTGCATCTAATTCCTTATAATACATATACACATGTATACATATGTATATGGAAAATACGCCCCATCTTCCGTATTTGATATTACCTTGAAAACGCATTTGAATTGCATGGAATCCTTTTTGAAAGTAAAATACAATACAACAAACATGCCACATGTCATACTTGTACTATCCAGCAAGTGTTTAGCAGACCTAAAGTAAATAGCACCAATCCCACCCTGTCGTCGTGCCGCCGTATCTAGGATACAACTACTGGTTGCTGAGATATTACGCCGCCCGATCGGCATGTTTATCGACCAAATCGATGTTGGCATGATTCTGCTAATGACACAGTGCCACTTTATTACTATAGAGGAGCTTGTGGTTGTAAGTTGGTTTATATAATGGTTTCCATTTCGTATTTACAAATTTACAGTTGCTTCTGGGAAAAAATTTGCTTTAGATTGTAGTTGAAGCTATTTGGACAAGTTTTTATATCACTTGTTGTAATCATCCTGTATATTTTGGCAGTTAGGTCTAAGTCACAGCTCAACAAAGTGTGTTTATCAGGTATAACATGTGTTTATCAGGCCAGCCTTTGGAATAGTTTTATTCGTAAATATTAGGCGCTAAAATGAGTGTTGCTGTCCACCAAATTATGAGCGTGTACAGACTACTGATCTACGAAAAAGCAGGTAAGATAATATTTTTCTAAAGTACCTAAGTTGTGACAATATCGCAAAATTCTAAATCCATCAATAACGAACATTGTACCGCAAATGCAATACCATAAAGTTTATAGGCTGCAAAACAGCATACAAAAAGCATAATCATTTTTGGAATTTCACAGATCCAAGAACCGAAAACTGGTCGTTAGTGGACAGTCCCGTGAACCCAGTTACGGCTGCATTATTGTATTTAAGCTTTTGCTGGAACGTTCGGTTCATTACGTCCAAATGGCCCACCTTTAACATCAGACCGATGCTGGTGGCTTATAATGCTGTGATGGTGGGCTTGTCATGTTATATGACATTTGAAGTAAGTGCTTCTATTTGAATAAGCCCAGACACTGACGATGGCGTCAAGCCGATATTAATGTTTCTGTAAATTTTTAAATAAAAGATCGCACTGACGCTAATCGTCCATCACTCGTTGAGAATTATTTTGGAAGTGCTTTAGTGTTTACCTTCAATACAAACAAAATAGCCAATGCAATTGTCGAGAATTTTGTGCTATAATAAACGATTCGATTGTTGTACAACAATCATTTTCAGTGTGAAATAAAGGCGAACCGGCAAAATGGTACCGTGAAGTTGCGATAAGTGGAAAAGGGGGGAGTAGAAGAAGTGCAATTGTTAAGATTAGAAGCCGAACAGTGTTGCCTTTGGTAGTGATAAAAAACAAAGGATAGTAAACAAATTAAATGCACAAATGACTGTAGTAGAACAATCGAAACGTTTGTAGCATGAAATTCTTGTCAATTGCATTGGCTATTTTGTTTGCATAGAAGATTTACAAAACCGCCAGTTATGTTCCAAAGTGTTTAGTTTTAGCTTTAAATTCAGCAACATTGGTGTGTTTTTACTCTCAATTCCTTGTCAGTATATTTGTTTGGAAATCGTTTCCATTTGTGTCCATAGTTTTTCTACACTGCTTACTTGTCGAGATACAGCTTGACCTGTCAACCAGTTGACTTTTCTCAAACACCATTGGCTCTCAGGGTAAGTTTCATATTAAATCTAACGATTAGCAAAGAGAGACATTAAGATAACGCAAAGACCTGATCGTCAAATGTTACTAAATACAGTGTAGGCACAAATTTATTGGTTTTGAGTATAGGCGTCAAATACATTGTGACTATAGGCACATTATCTTACGATTTTTATAGATGGCAAGCGTTTGCTGGGTGTATTACGCATCAAAATATGTTGAGTTATTGGAAACTTTCATGTTTGCTTTGCGGAAAAAGTACAATCAGATTACGTTCCTTCACGTATATCACCACACCAGTATGCTGTTTGTCTGGTGGATGGGAGTCAAATACTGCGCTGGAGGCCAAAGTAAGTGTTTTTTTGCTATTTACGTCGATATTTTGGCATTGGAATTGGTTTAATATCTTCTAAGAGCTATGGAAATCTTGCACAACAAGTTTTAATTACACTACATTGGGTTCCTAAAACATATTCATATTATGCCTCGAAAAAATTTTGCCGTTTTGTTCTTGCCCTATACGGTCACCAAAAACGTTTTACAGGATAACTTTCAGAGGATTATGAGATTGCTGACATAAATCCAGTTATTTTTGTTTTGCAGTAGGGACGTGCCGGAACGAATCCGAACAGTTTCTGTTCCGGCAGGTCTCTATTCTGTAGTCTTTTCATTCTTATGTGGAAATTGCCAAGATATCGATATCGAAATCGAAATATATCAAAAAGTTTATTGATATTGGCATAGGTCGGCGTTCAATTTGTTGTTTGTTTAGCTTTCCTTTTCGGCGGAATTAACTCGTTTGTCCATTCGGTGATGTACACGTATTACGGAATAGCTGCAATAGGTCCCCATATGCAGAAATACCTTTGGTGGAAAAAGTACATCACAGTACTCCAACTTGTAAGTTTGCGCGGAAATTAGAAAACTCGTTAGTAAAATGTAACATTTTCTTTACAGAGTCAGTTCGTGGTTTTGTATTTCTACTGCGTACAAAGTCTAGTGACTCGCTGTGGTTACGCTCCTTGGATGTGCAAACTGATGCTGGGTTATGCAATTAGTCTTCTAGTTCTGTTCCTCAATTTCTACATGAAGGCCTACGCTTCGAGAACAATGGGCGAATTACAAAAAGGGGAAGCAATGAACGGACATACGAAGCAAAATTAGTTTTTCAACAACCATTTGTAACCGTACACATTTCCCACACCTGCTTTCGTATAGAAAGTTTTTGTACTCCCTAAGATCTTCAGTGTGATAATATGACCACTTATTTCTGTACTATCGTTGTTAGATTAAACCAACTTGTTATAGTCGTAAAAAGTCATTCCTGGTGCATGGGTGCAGAAATTCGTGACCAATACTTTTCAGTTACGTAGATACAAAATAAATTGCTTACTGCCGAGTTTTATTTAAGCGCTGTAACGACATAATATGTTTGTGTAGGACTTGGCTCTTCGTATTGAATGCAAACCTGCAAGAAATCACCAGAAGCGCAATATTGCAGGAATTGATTTTTGAAACACGTTCATATAAAGTTGTATAAATACGAAGCCCCAAGTTTACATTCAATGGAAACAGCTTGAACGTCATAAAAATCATAGAGAATAACGACTAGCATATACTTGCAAAATAACAACCCGTCCTTTCTGCTTTTGAGAAAATCAGTTTACTGAATCGCTATTGGGACTCCTTATTATTCAGCAAGCAAAATAAACTTGAAAATGTGAAAAAGATAAACTTCTTCTCAGCAGAGTCGCTTATATTTGAAGTAATGTGGCATAAATAATCAGTAGCAATAATTCTTCGGCAACAGCAGGTGCAGAATATATGCAAAACACTAAGAGAGGGGGTCGATCGAACTCATTTCACTTTCGAGCTGAAGTTTCAAACTAGTTTCTTTTACGGCAAGTGACGTCACAGTTTTAGAGAGTATTTCTACGTCATCAAGGGTGGATGAGAGGTCAGTTATTGTTTCGCCGAGTTTTCTGGATTTTTCTGCAGCCTCCAAACAACCGTCAACCTTAAAATGAATAGTTTTAATTATGCATGTACACAAACTCAACATAGTAAATATCTCAAATATTGCGCTGCTGTGGCTACAGCCGACCTTCTGGCAAAAGTTAACGTAGGGTTTACACAACCAACGTTTTGTCTGCTAGAATTTACGTAAAAGTTGCCAGCAAGTAACTTAAACCACTGATTTTCAGTATTTTTGCACATGCAGGCCGGTCAAACAACTAACAGCCAGTGATTTCGATAATCTTAACTAAAATGTAATCAAAGGAACACAATAACACAAAATAATAAGACAGAATTATGGACTTTGCATCATAAAAATCTATATATCGGAAAACCAGCAATGGGCTCTGTTAGACTAAGGGTGCATTCAACTCTAACCTCATTCAACAGAAGAAAAGAGACAAAAAAGTAATTATCAACAAACGAATCCACATACGTTCACTTTAAAATATACAGCAGCATGTTATACTCACATGTGTGTGGGTGAGAGTGGTCAATTCCCCACATATCTCATTTGATCTTTTTAAAACCGATTCAAGTTGTTTTTCGTCCGGGACAACGACACCATTCAATGGCAGGGCATGTCTGGTAGCATCCACATTAATGGCCAGTTCCTTATACTTACCTAAAATAGTTTAATAGTACAAATTTACTGTGATATTTTCTCGAGATAATGTACACTGGAAAGAGAAAGAAGTAATTAAATTGGTTGAAACAATGTGCACTGTCAGCAGCTTATTGATCATTCTTGGTTCATATGCTCATATAATTTCAATTCTTTAGTTTGGTGAACAAGAGCAAAATGCCGGTTATTGTGCACTAGTTAAGGAAAAAGTAGATCTAATATTAGTTTAAATCTAGTTTCCAGTTTTAGAGTAAACAATATTACGTCCATTTTTTAGCTTGAATTGTCCCACTTCGACAATCATGGCATACAAATATTTGCCACTCATATACGGAATTCTGTGGTATTATGAATATTGTAATAACTTCAATTTTTATGAAAAAGTTTTATAACAAAAAACATTCTATACAACCTGTGGTTACTGACAACTTATTTACAGCTGGTCCAAGGGCAGTTATTTGGGTATCCAGATGGCTCTCTAGCTCCTCCAGGTGTTGCAAAGTGAACACCTCCTCTTCCAGATCAGCAACTTCTTTCTGTAGCTGCACATTACCAGTACATAGAAGAGACAAATCAGCCAGAGCCTAAAACATTGTTAAATTTGGGTCAGATAAAAGTTTTGTTCTTGATATATGGAATAATATTTATGTTATTGGTGTATAGCCTGACAGTTTCAAATCTTTTGACAAGATACACCAAAAATTACACAAGTTTTTTGCCATACACCCTTTGTACAAATACAATGAATAATTCTAATTTTAAAGCATTGTAATTGTTCATAGCTTGTTAAAATTTACTGCTGGGAATTTTCCAGCAAAAAAACATTACGATAAGTGCTTTTATATAATGTTATTACAGTATTTTTTTTATAAAAAACATAGAATTGCTCTGGCAAAATGTCATAGAAAAAAAAAAACTGTAACAAGTATCCTTTCATGATCGTCACATCAAAACCCAATTTAGTACTCCCAATTTATAAATATGATACATATATGTGCACCTTTCATATAGGTATATTGCATATTTAATTAATTTTAATGCCTGTGTTTTATGCAGGACTTTCAAGTCAAATAAAAACATTTATGCCAGTTGAATGGAAATACTTTCTTTAAGTTTCAATCTGCAATCTAAAAATAAGCGAATCTTTACTTTTTTTGTCTTCTCCTCATGTGCTTGCTTCATGGCACCACAAAGATAAGCAACCCGCAGACAGTCACTGTATAATATATCGAGTTTGGTTTGGGTGAATTCCTCATGGTCAGAATCTACATTAGCACGGACTTCCTTGGTTGGTGCAACAACATCATCTGTAGGGAAATCAACACGATGTTTGAAAATTCTCCACCACAACTAAAGGTATTAAGAGCTGGAAATTAATATCTTTTGTGTAAGCTGCATACAAATGGTCACTTTTTTAACCTATAAGGTCTTATCAGTGCAGCTGGTGTGGCCGTTTGGTCAGCAAAGTCGTCTGATAGTCACTCCAGCTGCACTGATGAGACATTATAGGTCGAAACAATGGCCATTTGTCTGCAGCTTACACAATTCATATTATTGACTCCACTTTGCTTATCATATGAATATCTTTGTCCACAGCTAACTTAATTCAGTAATTATGGCCAGCTTCTCCAAATTAAGTTTTGGTTTCAAGCTGGTCTGTTCTCGTCAATGCTAGTGTGTTTACAGTATTTTTAATTGCTTTTGGTTTGAGAATAAATTACGTGTGCAATTATTTTGTTTAACACCGAGCTATTTTAAATATTTTTTGAGTAACTAATTTACATTCAGACCTCACCTTTATGTTTGTCTGAAGCAATATGGGAAACATCGGATTCAAAAAAGGTTTTAAATCCAGCACTTGGGGTTGATGCTTTTTCCATAAGTATCTCTTTCCTTGTCTTAGTTTTGGGGGTTGCATCACCATGATGTAATTTTATGGCTGCTGGAGGCTTGCTTGATCTACAGTTCAAATGGAATTTTAGAGATGTTTTTTTGCAGAAAACGTTATGTTTCCAAGGAAAGTATTTGGGTCATATCATGCTCCAGGTCCTAGACCACTTATATCTGTAATGACTGTATATCAAGATGTATAACACCAAGGTCACAACTTATAGATTTTCACATTTTAGAGAAAATGTTAAAATAATATGTTCAAAGGTTCTGTACCATTAGTTCATGTATGTTAACGTTATGTAACAAGTCCATAAAAAGACTTTCCCTTACAATGGTTTTGATTTGTGGGCATGTTTTTTTCGTTCAAAATACAGAAACTTTGTCATACCTTGCTTTATAGCTGGAAGTGGACAACTTTGATTTTTGTGACATAGTTCTGTCAAAACTTTGTCCAGCTGTCTTTTTAACACCTGTTGTGTTATATCGAGACTCCACAACTTTTACTGCAGGTTTTTTACGCTTTTTTACAAGTTTATTTTTCATTTCTGACACTGTAAAAAAATCGAAAATATATAGAGAGATTTAGCATGCAAATGTATGTCAGGAGAACTGGGTGTTTTTTAACAAATGTCGTTTTTTAATAACTCACCAGGTACTTCCTTTGATAATCCCTTCACCGGACTTTTCTTTATCTGTCTATAAGCTTGGGCAGTATTCACAGATGTCTCAGGATATGGAGTTTGATCAAAGCTTTCATGGCTTGTGTGGATAACTTTGGCAGTTGAGGAAAGGTCAAGAGGTGAACCAGCAATGTTACTTGTATTATAACTTGAAGCAACGTAATTTCCATGGCTTAGGTTCACAGATTTGTCTTCGGACGTTATATGTATGGTTGGTGGTACATCGATTGGGATGCGTTCAACTTTGGTGGACCCAGAGTTTGCAATGTTTGAGAGAACAACTTGAGGAGAATGACAAATTACTTTTGACTTCACATTAGATTTCTTGCCTTTTTGTATGTCATCAGCTGTGGTAAAAAGGATGTTAAATATTTAATAAACTCTTGACCGCATGTCATGTTGTAACCTTTCAAATATTTTACAACTAGAAAGTAAAGTCCTCTTGACTAATAATACTAAGCTGAGTCGCAATAAAATATTTGCACTTACGTTCATTGAAAGAAGACTTAGAAGACTGCTGCCATGACAGGTTAGAACCTTTAACCTACAAAAACAAAGGCAGAACTAACTCACCACTACTACCAAAGGACTTAATTTTAAACATAAACTGATACACTAATTGGTTAATACACTTTGCTTAAAATGATTTGACTGATGTAAGTGTATAAAATTAAAGGGTGGAATTGATGCGTAGGCATTCTTAAAGTTATGAATTGTGCTAATAATTTAATTTAGGTAACTTATAAGTCGTGACAAATGCTATATCGTGTAAACCTATACCGTAGATGACGACGAAGAGAAAGCAGGTGACCCTTGCGCAAGGTGTTTCTCTGCTGGTTTCGATAAGTGATCGGATACAGGATAATAACTTGCTTTCTTATTCATGCTTTTCCTCCACAAAACTCATAATACAACAATGACAACTTTTAAGTTTGTAACAACCGCGAACCATTTGACACTTTAACAGTAAACATGCAAGCACAATTGCCACCAATCATAGAATACTCATGCGTGACGGAACACTTTCTCCAGAGTTTCCATTCCATGTTTTATTATTCTATGCACCAATAAAGCTCAGTGTTTTCACACAAGTACACTACGAACAAAGCAACCCATACAGCAATAGTAACAATATTTTGTACAGCAATAGAAAATATTATTTGGACATAAAAAGATGAATACCGGAGTTTTTCTATTTTTTTGCTATTCTTTTGGATAGAAATTTGGGATGCCAATAGGCGGCATTAATATTCTGCTAAACAAAAAGACCAAACACTGGAGCTGATCGTCTTTTACTCCTTTTGGAGTCTCAGGTATATAATATATTGATTTGTGAGGACAGATCCGCCGGTCACCGATCTGCACAGGTTGATTCCTGTAGTCACTTTAGCATTTTCTCTAACTTAAAATAAAAGAAATTAGTGCAGTTAAACCCAAACCTCATAACAGATTCGCAATATAGTTTTGTGAGGTTGAAGTTTCCATCTGGATCAAAATACAAATACGATTTTTTTATGAATTTTCAGATTTTTACAGCTACGAAAAGCTGTAGTCTTATTTTGGAAATGATAATGCGAGTTTGTATCTCCTCAATGTGGAAAATGTTCATTTTCCATACCATACCTCAAACAGTATAGCCTACCACATACACAATATTTCTCATTAAATTGTTCTTGGATAAAAAGAAAACCCTTCGAGTGTGCCTTGCGTGTTTCTGTGGTTGGACATAATACACAGACTCAAACAAAGGTTATCAACTAGCCTACTTACAAGCAAGCCCAGGGGAATTATGAACGTTGTTAGTACAACTAGATGTTGTGTTCTTAACGAAGTCAGTAACAACCATCGGCATGAAACGGTTATTTGTTGTGATCTGACAAAGCAAAAAGTTTATTGCAGTCAAAGGACATAAACGCAAAATATAACAAGCACCGTGGCAATTTCAGGCAGTCTGTACAAAACACAAAGCCGAACTCCCTGCACAACTCGTATGTTTGAAACAAATAAAAAGAATTAGAAAAAGAACAAGATGAAGGTCACGACCGCAGGGCGTTTCCATTTATTGGTGGAGTAACACGAAATCTACGATCATTGGTTGATTTCCTGCCGGCGCTCTTGTGCTGTTTGTGGCAACCGCACTTACACTCGGGCGCCACATGGTGGTGATGGTGGTGGTGTATGTGTTGGATCCGACCGTTGGCGTCAGTCTCCAAAAACGTTGTGCCCAATTTGTGGTCGTCGATTAGGGGATTCCCCGACTGGTCGCAAAGCACGAACCACGGATGCGAAGTGTTTGGAGCGCCCTGGAACGGCTGCAGATGGTTGCAGAGTTGGCACGACGGGCTCAACGTCATCGGTGACGTCACAGTGTAGAGGTCAAGATCCAGCGAGGACGTCGGCGTGATAATACCCTCCTGCGATGACCGACTATTAGATTCCGTTATCGCGTCGCTTGGTGTCGCATTGGAGCGCGATCGTTCACGCGAATCATGACGTGGTTGATGACATTGTTTTTCCAACACTTCCGCATCATTTAAAGGTGTACTTTCTTCCACGCGCCCAGAATCGTTCGATGACGTCATGAATGACGTAGTGGAGTGTCGGTGTTCATCGGACGAACCTTTTTTAGCTGCCTTCCCTTTACTTCCTCCAGGTGGCGTGCGCAAGCACGAGTAACAGCGTGCGTAAAACTTGCGCCATGACGTGAACGTCTTGCCAGAACAAATCCACACACCGTTAGTAATTCCTATGAGGAGCATCATGGAATATCTGACTATGAAGACGGCAAACTCTGGTTCAGGGTCAGCGTAAGGGCAGTTAGCGTTTGTTTTGGAGCCGCAGTTGTAAGCTTCAGCCCATATTTCAGCGTTGTGGAGTTGGTAGAAGTAACAGGCGACCAACGCAGCCGAAGGAATCATGTATAGAAGGGAGAAAAGCCCGATACGACTCATCAATTTTTCCAAACTATCAGTTTGTTTTCCTTCCTAAACAAATTTAAATATTATACTTTGTGAGTGTTATGCTTAAAAAAATTAAAACTGCTATACAAAAAACTTGACTAAACGCTTTTTAATAAAATAAAATAAACTGCGTTTAGACACGTGGCCATTGTATGCTGTAATTTTAAATCAATTTCCATATGTGTCACGCACAACAAGTGGAATTGGAAAAAGGTGGATTTCAGGAAAAAAAACTTAATTATGTTTAAAACACGGTATGGGCGAAATTGTAAACAACCTTTTGAAATGTATTTTTAATTCGAAACATATTAAGAAAGCCAAGAAATAGGAATAATCCTCCCAAACTAAGATAGACGAGCAAGGGAACGGCAACAAATCCGCGAAGAGTTCTCGCATCTTGGTTCCCCACATAACATATGCCAGCCAACGCATCACCGTCAATGGACGACATTGCCAGAAGCTGCAGAAAAATCATGGTGGTAACATTTAGGGAATAAATAGCAATGTTATGATACACGATTATAATGAACATTAAAGGTATTAGAACAGAAGACGACCGGATGCGTGTATTTGTATCATCATTACAGGTAAATTTTTTTCATGATAGACGATAATACAAAACGTACTGCAGATGCCAATGTCATACGTGGTTAGTTTTAAATAACATTTAGGAACAATATTTGTTAAATTATAAAGCAGGGGTCAGAAACGTTTTAAACGCCGCGTGCTAGTTTGCATATTAGGTAAAAATTTGAACTTCGCGTGCCAACCTATATTTGTATGCATATCAAAACATGTTGACGTTTTTTTAGTAAGGGCGATGCAGCGGCCTCAATGCCTAAATTTTGTTGGGTAAATTCATATAATTCAAGGCCATTAAGACTTGTTTTCATCTTTCTTCCCAAAGTAACACGATTTCAAATGTTGCTGGAGTGAAAACTCATAAATCAGATGGAGTGTCAAACAAGATTTACCGGCTCCTACTATTGAGAAAGTCATGCTCGTTTTCCACAAGACTTCACAATTATATTTGGTCAACAGGACAAATTTAGAAAAAAAATTTAAAAATAGAAGCTGTTTTTCGTGAAACATTACTTACTGTTATGCTTTTCAATGCAGGAATAAGCCATGAAGCGGCGTGAAAATAATGCGAATAATTGGCAATCGATTCGCTACAGCATTTAAATCCGGCAGCAAGGAACCATGTCAACGACAACACCACCCACCTGTATAAACAATTGCATTATGCAAAAAATAATTGTACAAACGACATCAATACAACTTTTTCTGGATTTCCGATCAAAAAAAAACGCTTGCTGTCTGTTGCGTTACGTTGCTTTCCGCCAAATTTATAAGAAAGTGATAATGCTTAGCACATAAGCGAAATAGATTTTTCTAATAAATCTGCGAACATTAATCAGAGGCTCAAGACAAATTACTGTTTTTCACTTAATCCGTATTTCCGGATACCCGAGACATTAAATCAGTGATTCCCGCTATTTTTGTGGTTTTCGACGCGTACCACTTAGTTGAGTGTTACGGAGTAACTTAGGGGATGAAGTAACAAACATTTTGAGATCACTTACGATTTTTTAATTTTTCGTTTCCCGCAAATTACGAAAAGGTGCTTGCGGTTGGGAAACACTGCATTAGAGTGTCCTCAAGTTTTACTTCCAGGTCGCTCAGACGACACAAAAATCCGCAAGTTTCGCGCTACCTCAGCAGCAGCATGCAGACCCACCCGTACCACTGTTTTGGTTTCAACGCATTCGCGACTTTCTCCTTCGAAGAACAACGACAAGCTTACCACAGTGCTCCCGCCATGCCGAAGAAGTAGATAAGAAGGAACACAGCACTGCAAAGAAACGGTCCAGTGGTTTTGTAAAGCACGTGATCTGCATTCCACGAACAAGCCACTGCTTCGTGTCCAGCCACCACACGAATAAGAAACCTGCCCAAATGTGGTTATGAGTAGTTTTGCAAAGGTATGTCGTGCATGTTAGTGAATGGGGCAAAGGTGCTTTTGCAATAATATGGGACGACTCGAAGAATCACTTTGTGGTTTTGGAAGCAACGTTTTTCCAAATTTTGAACTAATAATGACAACGGGCCAGAAAAACTAAGTACGGAGGTGCAAAAATAATTAAGTAAAAAGCGAAGCTAATATGTTACGACTACTGATGAAAAAGACAACGCCATATATCAGCTTTGGCTTTAAAAGTACAAATATACACACGAACTAAAAAAACGCACACCAACGTACGCGTTTTCATTCAAAAAACGTGCTTCCACACTACCTATTTACAACAAAGGTATCACTATCAACTGAAACACAAATAAATTCATAGTTACCCGATGCTGACAAACATGTAGCAGGCGGACAGAAATATAACCGGCCTTTCCGGATATTTGAAGCGTTCTGTGTCGATGAGGAAAGTGCTGACAGTGATGAGGGTTATAGCAAAGCACACAACCGACCACGCTGTGATCCACGACTCAGCGAGTAATCTCTTCTCTTCGCTGAAGTAGGGAGAGTGACAGGCCATTGCACAATTGGGGACGCCCCCAGTTGAGATCTGCACAACATGGTCACCAAGATGAAATAATGTGTTTCGATATTTGTATTCAGACTGTGTATGATTGTTGAGTCTATAGTTCGAGGTAAGGCATATATCGACTGCGGAAATGCTTAATTAGCTGATCTATGTGCTTAGTTTTTGTAATACGTGTTTGGTAGACATTAAGAGCAGCTTGCAATTTATGTATACGCACTATTTATTTTGCCATTCAGCAATGGTCTATAGTATTTTTTATAATAAAGAAAAACTGATCTATTTTAGAACATACACAATTTACTAAAAGGTAACAGGAAATATAAAGATATCTAATTTCCCTATACAGGATTCTTCATACGGTTAACTGTATTTTGGTATCAAGAAAGATAACAGAGACACACTTGAGTCAAAATTGGCAAAAACACCACAGAACACAGCCTGAAAATAGTCTATTGTCCTCAAATGGCAAAAGAGTCGTCTGCGGGCTGCACAAAATGCAAGAGGTCAGAGTTCAAAACCATTGAAAATTTCAACTGAACGTGGAGTGGGTCTGAAATACTGACTCAAACCGAAAGAAGGAAATCCGCTTAAGCGTAAAAATGTCTTAACAGCGTTATGGTTTTCTACGTCAGTATTACTAAGAAAACATAATATCTAGGCAAAATAATTTACTTATTTGCGAAACGTCGTGATAAATTTGTGTAATGCCTGTTTCCTTTTTATCTTTACAAACGTTTCGCGAGTTAAAAGCGGTTATTGTAAATGTTTATATGTGTTAAGTAAACACATGCTTGGGTTGCAGCAAAGGTGTGTACATCAAAGTCCAAGTGACGACATACAAGAGTTAGTAATCCATGAATTTGGACACGAAAGTTCAGTGGGGACCGAAACTCCAAAAAATCATTCAAACTCTTTCGAACTGAAAATAGCAACTTTGTAAACTACAAACAAAACAAATTGACCGACAAAAGCCACCGACCAAGACCACTTGGAGTGAAGAAAACCATTGAAAACTGCACTTGACGTTAGATAACATGTTGTGTCTACCGTGTAGTGCGTACTCTTTATCGGGGTAGGAATAGTGTAAGTGTTTTTCCGACGCATGCTATTTTAGGGGTTGGTAGAAAGTTGATATTTTTCAACCCGTCACAATATTTTTGCCGTGGTGTTTGTCCGTTCCGTCCGTACAAATTTGAGATCAATGAAAAAAGTATATTTTGTCGTTTTAAAGACGAATGCATTTTCAGACTTGTCATTGGGGCCAACCACAATTTTTTCTTTTAAATTTGTATCCTCAAAAATCATATCACGAACGTAGCTGATACAGTGCACAAGGACATTCCAAATACATGTTACTTCACCTAACAGTCAATCAGCAAAGAGTGCGTTTTCCTGATCAAGCACGGGAGAGTAACAAATAGCGAGGACCTATTCAAGTGGCCGTATCATGCCAGCTACAAAACCTACTATTTGTTCATTTACCGTCAGTCGCGTGGACTTGAGCCAAACAAAACACAGGCTTGGTAACATGGGTCGGGGTGGGTCCGGGTGCAGGGCATGGGGCGCATGTGGGTTATGGGGAGCAGCTGCTGGGGCTGAAGTGGGGTGAAAAATGCCGCAGCGGTGGGTCTGTGTTGGAAACATACAGGGGTCTCCGTAGGGTTAGGGGCTGTACAAACAAGCTAATGTGGGGGGTGTTGCTATGAGACTCGACGCTACTGTGCGTTGGTTATCGGGTGAATGTAGAAATGTGAAAAGAACGAACTCAGATTGGGTAATTTTGCGTGACAATAAACCGAAATTCAAATTCTGTCAATGATATATAGAATATGTATTTCTTTGTTAATTCCAATAAAACGATCTTGAAAATAGAAATACATATCGTGATACGGTGCGCGATCGACATCCAGGGCACCTTGGTTCGAACTGATCCAAATTACTTGATTATTTTGCAAACACAATTTATATAAAGAATATATAGACAAGTACTTTTTTAATTTGGCAATTTTATAAAGTGAACACATGCACTGCAATCCGAACACAGTTTAACACTCTTGCAATAATTGTTAGACAAAAATGAAAGCCATGTGTTTGAGTGGTAATAAGTAAAACCAGGTTAGGAACCTGCACCTTTGTCATCAAAAGGACATACTTTTACTTCGCTACGGCAATCCATAACAAAACTTGTAAGTATCAACTTAATAAAATTGTTCCTTTATTTTTAGCAGCGAGTTCGGCTCTCAACAAGCAATAAGCCACTGAACATCAACCCATACAAGAACCAGCGTCTTTAAATACGCATAGGAGGAGTTACGATAACAACAAACCCCAACGAGAGGCCTTAATAGGTTTGGATTGGACGTAATTAGGAACTGGCAAGGCTCGGCAAATACGTTGTCAATTAAGCTGGGTACGCGGTTGGACTAATGCGGCCGGGGACGAAGGAGGTACGCTGTGCAAATAGACTGAGACAAGTAGGGGAAGGATTTATTTTGCGCTTGATTGGAGACACCACACTCTAACTGGATCACGTGATCAGTCCCCACGTGGTCAAACAGGAAGAAAAAATTGAAAAACAAAGATTTTTTAAACAGATTTTCTAAACAAACAAAATTGGCTCCAAAATTTGTTTTTGATCTAGAACAAATTACTACACATCTACGCAACTAATATTTATACAAGTAATTACGACAACCTATATTTTAGTTTCTTTAGTTCGTTCGAAACGAACGGTTTTTTCAACCAAGAGATAAGTTTGCTAACACTGCTAAAGAATTGTCAACAGCATTTGGATTGATACGTACGTTTGGCCAATATCTATAAATTAAAGGTAGATTTAGCGAATGCTGTGCTGTGTACAACGGTGCACACTCACACTGCTTAAAAACTGCATGTTCAAGAGCGAATTTTAATACAGCAATTTCTGTCAAGAAAATCAATTTCTCGGTTTACCGATTTTCATCGACATGCGAAATCCCATACAAGTTATTTGATGAAAGTTACCGTACGGATAAAAAAATGCAGCAACTTCAGCAACATTTACACTTTAATTGACACATTTTGAAGAGCACAGCGGTTCGGAGGTGTAAGGCACGGCAAGGCGGTGTATGTTGTCTCCTCACACAGCAACGCGGCAAACGCGTAAATATGTTTAATTAAGTGTGGCGAGATGACAAAGATAAGGGCTTCAGTGCGTACACAAACCAAGCTCAGGCGTTCGCCTCATGTCAATCATCGAATGGCCGCGCACAACGTGACATGTTGAGAAATGCACGTTTATGGTTTGATAATTTCCACGCGTAGTCATGGATTTGTTGTTGTATTGCGGGATGAAATTTGTTTTATATTATATGTTATAAGCTATGAACTGTTGGTTAATAACCTGGGTGTAACCTTTCGGAAGCACTGAGGCCAAGCAAATGCTAAAACCAATAGGGCCACGTTCCGCATCACAAAAATCATGCATAAGTTACCAATGTTGCACTGATGAGACATATCAGGTCGTAAGAATGGCCTTATTGTGTGCAGCAAGATTATTTTGCAACGATTTGTATTGCGGTGGTGGAGTATTGAAGAGCTAAGTTAGCAAGCATTGTGTTTTGACAACTGCAGAAACCGCAAAATTACTTCAATCCTCTTGAAATCAGTTTATTTCTAAATGTTAAAAACTAATAATTTATTTACGCATAGCGAAAGTGAAGCAGATTGACCTGGGACACGAACAGTCATCCATTGTTTAAACACCATGTTATGACAAATTGACAGCGAATTTAGCAGCAACAAATCCTGCGGAATTTCATGGAAAAACCAAATCCACAGAACCGCCCTGTCGTCTACAAGTGATCGGGACGTCTGGATGACGTGGTAACCGCGTCATCACGATACACCAAGGGGTCGTGATTTATTGGTTCGAAAGACCAACGCGCATCTGCATTAATGGGATTAGGTGGCGGATAGATGGAATATTGCCTAAGGTCTCTAGCGTGTGTAAGGTTTACAGGCGTAACACGAAACAAATAAGAGGATCGTGGACGCCCACTGAAGATCGACAGATAAGATTTTTTCGCCAATGCGTGTTTAGCATCGCAAAAGGGAGTGTGTACATTTGCGATTTTCGCAGAGCTGGCGACAACGACGAGGCAAAATTTTTGAGAACGGGTTTCGTTGTTTTTGACGAATTCATGGCAATAGAGAATTTTTGATTAGTTATTTACAGGGAAAAAAATCAAAAAAAAATATGCAAGATGTGTCAATTTTGTTGCAAGTAGGCTAGACACAAGACCTAATGCTCGTTTGGGCCTCGTGGTTTTAAACCTTACAAATATATGGTTGTTAATGAGTACCTAAATTGACATGAACTTTCATTTTACCAACACTCGAGTAATATAAGATCGAACAAAACCAATTTCTGACCACTTCAGTTGTTGTCAGAATTGAAATTTTTCGGCAGATAAAAGGATTTCAAAGGAGTGTTTCCAAAAACTTTTTGTCTACGGAACCTTGCAAGTTTGTTTAAGTCGGCAAGGAACTCCGAAAGACTTTAGAGACATTTTCCACAACTTTTGCTTAACACCAGATAGTGGCTCATAGAACCCTTGATAGTTTGCCACGGAATTCACTTTTGAAAGCGCAGGTATAAAGGCATAGATTCCAACATATTCCGCAAGACAAACATTTTTCCGATATAAGGTACAATATGTGAATCACGCAATAACGCGCATTATCCACCTGAGGACACGTTTCGATAACCGCTATAATCGCTATAATTAAAAACGCACACGTTGTTCTGTCCCCCGTAAACCTATACCCTTATCAGCAGTTCCATCAGCAAACTTTAAACTGGGAGAAGAAGGAAGGAGTCGGATTGGATGGCAAAGATTATAAACCACGTGATTTGAGTCCGTCCGCCAATACACCTTTAGGCAACAAGTTATAAAATGAACAGTAAACAGACTGTGTTTTCCGTTACACGACCTGCCAAGTTCAAAAACTAAGTCTAACTACAGATCACCAGCAATAGGTCCAATTGTAATGTGCCACTATGATGTTCATAATCCCCTATAACGAAACAATGCTGATTTGCTATGGCGACGTTGGTGATTGCCTTATATGTGCAAAAACAACACAAACTTTTAAATCCACAAACGCCAAGCCAAGCCACAGGCAGCTATTGTCATATTTTCCCGGTAACGCAGCTGCGAAAAATAAGGGTCACTTCACAGCTGCGAAAAATAAGGGTGAA
Organism: Ascidia mentula; assembly: GCF_947561715.1. Taxonomy (NCBI): domain Eukaryota; kingdom Metazoa; phylum Chordata; class Ascidiacea; order Phlebobranchia; family Ascidiidae; genus Ascidia; species Ascidia mentula. Next base: position 5,078,727 of record NC_138574.1, on the reverse strand, counting down.
ATAAAAAGATGAATTTCACGTCTTGAAGTGAGACTGATGAAAAAGCTTTACTGCCGAAACGATGCGAAACGCAAACACAGCAGTTCACACCCCCAGTTTTAATAAAAACACCTGACGGCCACATAAATATCATCATAGGCTTCATGGGGTATCTCACAAATCTTTTGCCTGTACGGAAATAAGGCTTGAGGCACGTTCCCTGAAACCGCAACGATAACGCTTTCACCAAGACGGGAGTCACGTGACCGACATTGACGAATCACATCTTTTTGAGGTTGTGACCCTTCGATCCGCAATGATACGCCAACGCCTTAACGCCAAAAGCCGGTCTCAATACAACCAGTGATCCCCATTATATTTACCCAGCGCCTTGAGAACACAAAAGATGCAGACAGACGAATAGCTTGTGTATGACTGAGACTTGAACGCGCAATGCCATGCACGGAATGACGCGACTTCCAAAATGGCGCTGGATTTAAAGAATACGCTGTGGTTTGGGAACTTTAGTAAAAAAATATGGTGACCTTGCGAGATTCTAAACCTGTTTAGGTTCTAACGTTATATAAGGTAACTTTTTCAAGGCCAGCGCAATTATTAGAAGATAAAATATACGGTCAAAATATAAACAAGGCGCAATGGGGATGTCTTAGAAAATATTAGTGCCAGTATGGGCCACTTTCACTATTATCTAATCTTTTGAGCCCCCAACTATCAAATCAAAACACTCACAAACGTATTTAACAAAACTGTCTCTTTCAAAAGGGGAAATCTTTCCAGGCAACTCACGAGACGCAAAATAAACGGAAACACCACAGTTCCCTTCGACGCTACAAGCATGCTTTACAACGCAAAACCGTGTCGACTATGTCAATCCATATCTCGCGCACCGATAAGAAGCAATCGTCGAAAGGATAAGATCGATGATGTCGGCTATTCAGGCCAAGCAAAGCGTGCCTGGACCACACGGACTCAATCGAGGTAAGCACATACAACCGATTAATCCTTCATTTTGGGGTGTTTTCAGAGGTTACCGAAGGTAAGATGGAACGTGATTTTTGTGTGCATGACATTTCGAACACTTGCAAGGTGTTTTATATTTGAGGGTGTGGGTTGGTTTAGTTGTAATCATGGGTTACAGGTTGGGAGTATATGCTATACCCAGGGTTGTGAATCGAATCTTAGCGTTTTTTCCCGGTGGTATACAATATTTTAGCCACGTCTATACACACTTTTGTGTCAACACATACAGTTGTATTTTTGTGTAGTTTTTATTTTTATTTAACACCTACCCATATAGTTTATGTCGTTTTACATTTATCCCAATTTTTGAAAAAAGTCTGTAACATAATTCACCTTGTCAAAAAGAGGACTTGTTAAATCAGTGATAGGAACCATAGGAGGAACACACGAACATTGACAAGCGTTGCGAGATGGCCTTATTGTGATGTTCGCCACCTTGTTGGTCGGGCGAAAGGGGATTTCCGATGACGTAGGTGGGTGCGATGTGGTGTTGACCCTTTGTTTCATGACGTGGTCGGGGGCAGTGACGTGTAAGCACATCTTGTTGGAGTCCGAGTATTTGGGAAAGTTTTCGCAGTCGAGTAGTTGGGGCCAACCTGATTCGGGTTTGTACCTTTTTATGATCGGCAAGCAGTTGTCCCTGGCCCTTTCGCAAATAAATCTAAACAAAAATATGTTTTATTGTTGGGGTATCCACAAATACCAGAATTATAGTATTATCTTGCTAATTATTTAGTACTTCGTATCAGTCTCTGGTTTCTTTGACTGCTATAGTTTTTAATGCTCTTCCGCTGTGACAAGCAGATTTTTTGAAAAACAATTTTGATAGAACAAGCGTTTGCGAGCTACGCTTCTCAGGCGTGACAAAGGCCATTTGGAGCGACGATTGGTTTGCGAAAGCTCGTGCTGTACAAACTGTTTTTAAAAATTACAAAAAGTGTGCCAGAAACTATACAGAAGCGTTATTGATGAACAATTTGGAAGAATTAGTCGTCAAAACATTAACATGTCAACAGAACAAGTATTCGCAATTTTATGATTGCAGATAAACCGCGTACACAACACGCATCTACTTTTTTGCTATTTTGTACCGGAACGTGCAAAAAAACTTTAAAAAGGGAAACCTGCATGGTGGAAAGAACTTGGTGTATTGCGATCCGGGAAAGCAGATTGGAGCGTAAACGGAACAAACAAGTAACTTGAGTTCTGGGTCACATCTACGTCGGAACAGCAATTTAAATTGGTTTACCTGAACAAAAAGATACCACGTTATGCAAAACAGTTCGTCAAAAACTTTCGTGGCAAGCATAGGCGTCGATTTTTTAACGTTTTGTAAAATATTAAGGATAACTTTTCCAGGTTTTAGAAACACGCAAAAAACATTTCTTCAGTCGTATCGCCTAAACATCGGTAAACGACGCAAATTCCGTTTCGTGTCACTTTGTTATGTAGCAATCCACGAGACACTTGTGTTTGTCATGATTGTGGCGGTGATAATACAGGTCGTTTGAAACCAGTTTAACCCATAGTATAATGTATGTGGTTTTTCTGACAATAATTTTTAATTTAAACGAAATCCAGGGGTGACAATGCATATGTTGTCACCCCTGTTTGTTTGTGAGGGGTGACATGTCACCCCAGTCACCCCTATATCGACGCCTATGGTGGCAAGTAAACTTATGATAGGAATATTAATGTACGCAAAAAAACTGCTGTAACATGTTTTGTTCAACTGAAAGTTTGCAACAATTTACGTAGGTTTTCATAATGGAAAAATATAATGACTTCTCGACACAAATGTCAGCGTTACAAACCTATATAAGGCATATTTTCAGAACACATTTGCGTTCATCAATAAAAGCGAAAGGGGACATTCCTTTACAAATTACAGAGAAAGATACACCTGCCCTGTACGCCGCAAAACCTCGCGGGTTCACTAATTAGACACAGTACTAAGCTAAGCGGGTAAAACGCTTAAATTAAAGTACGACTTGAGTTCAAACGACCGCACCCGCTTTGAACTACATCGGGCTTGACAAACAGTCAATGCTGACTCAAAGGACTGCTAAGGGTCGGACCCTGACAGGTTCATTGCTCTTGCGTTTCACAACAACCAAGTAAAAGGGAAAAAGTGGTAGAGCGTTTTGAGAACGTTTGGTAAAGACTTATTTTTGTGGTTTGAACAAAAATGCAGTGATATAAGATTACAAGTTGACTTGTGCTGCATGTGCGCTTTTTTCAATTGGGCGTGCATAGTGGTCATCGGCCTTAAAGTCAGCGACATATTCGGAAAACGAATTGGATATTTTTTCTTCCTTGTTGCTTTAGCGTAAAAAAAACACAATAAAGGTGCAAAAAAAATACAATCAAAACAACAATTTTAACTAATAAACGCATGACTTACCATAATTTCGACTTCAGACTGTTGCTTTATGTTTGACGGTGAATATTTCAAATCTGTGTAATTATAACCGACATCTTGACACAACTTGAATTGGATCGGCTCACACTTCGACAGTTTGCCGGTATCGGAGAGGTATTTCGCGGCGCGATAGGACTGTGCGCCTGTACTCGTTAGCGCAAGAGTCAACAACAGTAAAACCAGCAGAGGCTGCTTTATGACGCATTTACGAGACATGTTTTTCGTTGAGTGGCAGCGTTTACGACTTGATTCACGTTTGGAAAAATCATGACATTCGTCAGCACTGAGCAGTTTGTTATTTAAACGTCCACACAAATACAAGCATTCCATAAAATCCTCGTCGGAATCTTTTAATTTCCTTCGTGGCCTCGAAGCGAGACAAAACTTTAGCGCACAAGCCCCGCTTGGAACACTGAGAAAACATCGACCTTCCATCCTTGCTTTCCTCGTCTTTGTCAAATTGCTCTTCGAAAGGACAGACGATGCAGTGCACATAGCTTCCTTTTTCCGTATGCTGAGTTCTTTTACGAGACTTGGCTTTATATAGACGCCAGTTGACAGGTGCACCGCATGTTATACTTCATTCATCCGTAAGCATCGTGTCGAATCGGTTTGTGGCCAGAATTCTAGAGCCAATACAAACAAACGCTAATCTACCGTTTCCCATCGAGAAAAAAGTCCAAGGTAAAACTTTTTTGCTATATTCTGGCACAACAACCCAACAAGTATAAAGTTTTTTGCGACAATAGGCGCTATCACTATAACTCAGAAGCGCTCGCTGATTACTTCTGCACTTTTCACGCCTGAAGTAGCTCGTTACAATGTGGTGGGTTCCCGCCCTTTTTCGCTGCGCTCTCTTTTGTTACGTCACAAACTCTCGCACTTCACCTTTGCGAAGCAGTGAGTTGCTGCCAAAGTCAAAGATGTCACGATGCAGTTTGTTTTAGGCGAAACCTGGGCGTCTGCTGCGTCAACCAACAACTAGGTTTATTCCGCACCACTGACTGGCAGTACCATGTTATTCAATACAGACGAAGTTCACGAGAAAACTGTCGATCAAACCTACTTTTTTAGGCCTTGTGCTGCAGCGGAAAGTTACTGTTAAGCATAAACAGACTGCAGCAACAGGGCGGGTTGTGCAAATACGGAAGAAGCACAAGCACCAAGTGGTCCCGGTGTCATGGCCCAGGCAGTGTGGGGTTAGCGCAAAAGACAAATACGCGGTATGCGGCCGTCAACCGTCAACTGACGAGGTCACTGCTGCGAAAGGTTTGCTCAACCGGTCGGGTTTATGTGCCTTTGCCGTCTGTCACAAACGTCTTCCTCGTTAATCACGAGTTACAAAGCTTGAGCAGATGTACAAACCACACGAATTACAACAAATGTAGTGGTGAAAATTCCATACAGTACAGCTAAAACAAATCCCGTTCAATTAGTTAACTGTGTAAAGTAACGACAGGCATGTAGATCAAAGTGATGTTTACTTTTTCCAACATTTACTCACCACAAAAGACGAAAACACAAATATCAGCATAAGTTTTTCGGCCAGCTACTTTGTTACGCAGCTGCGTTTGGTCACGCTTCCAAACCCAGGGTTATTTTGACTGTTTTGAAACCCCTCATCGGTCTTGTTTACGCCGTATGTACGTAAAAGTGAAACACGTGCGCTTGTTTGTTCAACCATTCCGCGTATTAACGGACGCGTAAAACGGTGTATACACGCCCCAATATACATTAGTATGAAGATGTTAAGTTTGCTAATGCCCGATCTCTGTTTACCTTGTGCGGTACTAAACCTTTTCTACGACAATTTCTGCAGGCCTATAACATGTTCAATTCTAAAATATAAGTAACAAATGAAAACTAAAAATGCTTCGTACAATTGTTTTTCAAATGGATGCGTTTTCTGCACAATATCATCATAAAACCTTCTTGAGCATTTTAAGCTTGGCGTCGTAGATCTAACAACTTGTCAATCTTTCAACAAGAGAATGCGATTGGTCAATAACAGTCCAAGCAAAGTCACCCCTAAACTATTGCGCACGCTACGTGTATCTTGGCAACCATAATTTGTGTTGTCGGAGTTGGGTCTCGGTCTGACGTTTATCCAAATGCGGTTTCCGAGCAAACAAAACAAGACCACATGCGCCTGTAAACCCTTTTCCAAACACAGCCGTCCAAACATTTTCCCTTCGGGGCTGACAGATTGTACATTTGTTCTATTTATAAGTTAACCTATATTGTATGTTGTTGGTCTAAACGTACTTTTAACACTAAACACGCGATGCACGACTTTTTAAGCATTATTGACTAAATTCATAGGGACGACCGTTAAATTTTATTCGTTTGTACAGCTATAGCTCGTAAAGGTTTGTAAGTTCTAAGCTGTCAACATCTACAGGTTAATGATTCAGCATTTACAACCTCTCTCGATCTCGTTAACTTTTACTTTTTGCACTGTGATGTTGACAGACGACCTACTTTTTCTACCTTGCATCGCTATGCAGTTTTCATTTCAAGTTTGCCTGTGTCAATTATATGCAAGTGGCCTTGACCTTTTTGATAATTATGTTGCTTTGTGTATATGTTCACACCTTTGCAACTTTTCAGCATTTCATTTTTCTAAATGTTTAACTGCCATAGTTTCCAGCAAACTTTTTGTGACAGGTTGATTATAAAAGCAAACTTAATAGAACGAGCATATAAAAAAAACAATTAAGTTTTTCATTTTTTATTCACACTGGGGCGAAGTATTCACCCGCTTAAGAAACACTGAACTAGGCCAGCACAACAAAACGAAGCGATTGTCAAGGTGATAAAAACTTAAAAACATTTTTTGCGATATGTAAAAATGCAAAACATTGATTTTTACAAAATTTACTGATTACGTACACCCAAAATTGTATGCTTTGTGGAAAAATTGTGGACTAAACGTTTACTTCCACTCCTTAAACTGACAAACTAAACTCTAAATTGCTCAAAATTAAATCTATACCTATTTACTAATAGGATCCATAAGCAACCAGATCGTCGCATTCCATTACAATGGGAAACCAGGCAACGCATACGGGCACTAAAACTCAACTCAACAACACCTTGCATATTTGCTTGGCATCCAAATAAACCTCTTGCCCGCAGTCACTAAATCAAGCAAGTAAGCGGGCACGCAAAACGACCAGCGGTAAAACAAAAGGCGACGTCAGTTGAATAACCACTCCAGCTTAGTTAATGAATGACGGAAAGCCTAAACAGGCTATACGCTTAGGCACTCGAATGGCAATTTATTGTCGTCCTGGCGTCCGCATTTATCGCTTGGCCAAATTTGCCATCTCTCAGCGTGACTCGGGATAAAGTGAAAAGCACATAAACTTGTGTCGCGGTATTTGGCGGATGAATGTGTATGCAATTGGGCCGGGGCACGACCCGAAGGTAAAATAACAAATCAAGTTGTTACGGTCACTTTCCACACTCAAATTTGGAAACCACAAATCAACACAATGGCATTTTTGTTTGACCAATTTAAAAAATTTTAAAATATTTTTAACTTTGTAAATGACATGCACGACATGGGACATTGTCTGTGGACAATGTAGCTAAATATTTTGGAATATGCAATGATTTGAATTTTTATTCTGCAAGAATAAAGGAAATCATAATAAAACCATTTTTTTCACAAAAAAAAGTAAAAAATGTGAATTTTACGTTTTTACCGAAAAAAGTATTTTATACGGATTTTGGAAAGTTGGCAAACCGGTAAGCAACACTAGACAAAGCGTTGCTTATGCCAAAATGGTTGTCACATGGCTTTACCTTTTCTGGTATCTGTTTACCGCAAGTTAATCAATGGACCACGAGTAAAGGCAGTTTTTATCGTTATCAGCGTGTTTGCTTAGAAGTGCCAGGTTGTGATACGAGAAACCTTCTCAAGAAGCTTGGAGACATCTTGTCGCTACAATCGATGATAGTGCACTCCTAAACTTATAGGCCCAGAGTCGTTGGCACCAAACTCTTTTCCACAATCTGAATTTTGCCGCTACGTTTTCAAACGCTTTAGGCTTCAAGACGTCGATCAGCTATATCTTTGAATAAATTATAAATTTAAAAAGAATTTTAATTTTGTTTACCTTTACCTGTTGTTTTTTTTACAAACTGTCATTTTCTACAGAAACCTACAACGTCTCCAACGTTGCACATATTGCTATCTACAACCAATTTGCTTTTTTTTTTCAGGAAGTTACAATGACAGCGGATTTTTTCACCACGTGTAATACGATTTTCTGCAGGTCAGGCCAAAAACTTAATTGAAGAGCTATAATTTAATACCTTTCCTTTCCCTGCGACTTCTTGTTCAACGATATATGACTCGACGGAAACCAGCGCAAAGAAATGACGTCAAAGCCTGAAAGTTTAAGAGTTTGCCAACAACATAATCGTAAAATATCTCGGCGGCAGCAAATAGTGAAGCAATGTTGATTAACGACTTATGCAGGTAGAGACCATAGAACTTATAAAACAAAAATTCGTTGCTAGGAAACGTCGGCAGTTTGGGTGTCAGTGGTTTGCGTTTGATTTAACTTTGTAGACGGGATAAAACAGAGCTCGTGTGCGAATAAGAGAGCCTTTTTAGGATGTAACAGTCCTTTATTGGAGGTAACAGTCGCCGAGCTTTTGAGGTACAGAAATTTCTTATTTTCAATGCAAAAATTATATTTATGGGACCCTTTTGGTATTCGTAGGGCGCTTCGACTCATATGATCTGTGCCGCATACCTCGTAGGGCATGAGGCCAGTGGTGTAATTAAACAAAACAAAGTTAAGTATTCATAAACATCTTTATGTTGTTTGCGTAACCTACACAACTTTGCAGAATGTTAATAGATGCATTCGTTTTGTTATTGGACACAGGAGTAAATTTATGACAAAAACCAGCAGTGCGACAAATCAATTCGCAAATGACTCTGCAAAACTTTTAACCAGTTAGCCAGCAACTCGTAAACTTATCATTACCATTTTCTCTCAAGCCGGTATGGTTGATGGGCCTAATACAAACTTTTGCAAGACCGAGAAACTGGGTGGTGTGGCGCTGCTGAGCGACTTCACAATCCTATGGTTTGCTTTCCATTGTCTTCGCGCTATATGTCATACCCAGACCTGTCGAGGATAGTTTGCTTTTCTTCAAAAGATTCACTTCGCTTACCATGAATATACACCCTTCCCTATACTCTCTGTTTTCATTACATTTTGTTACACAGCAATACGTGAAAGTCCAGAACTTTAAAATGGAGTTAAAATTACATGATATGATTTTGCGAAACTGACTGAATTGATACGAAGTTTTGTAAATTTGCATGCGCTTATAGTTTACTTTATCTCATCATGTCTTCTTTTTTAGGTCTGGATTGTTTCGTTTATCTTCCATATTCCGTGCATTTTATATTAACTGAACAAAACCTGCAGTGTCTGTTTCAACAAAACTTTACCAGAGCCGCATTGTTTTTATCACAGGCTTTCGGTAACTCAGAGGACGAAGGACACAAGGCTTGCCACGCTATTTAGTAATCTGTCACTATTCATAACAAAGCATACCTTTTAGTAAACATCCTTTCGCTTGGATTCTGTACCTTCAGAGTGGCCAGTGTCCTTTGATTGCTATGAAAATAAAATATCAACACAGCACAGTGGTTTTGCTGTGTTTGCAACCTTCCCTACAAAGGGTATCACACAATTCTTTGCATTAGCTGACCTGCACTCCACAACTGTTTGCATTCCAATATGTTATCATTGCTGTGATCACGTGATCAGATAAAGTTATCTTGCACTCGCACCCCTATGCACACTTAAGTAAACGGCAATTCGTATTGTCCTTAATACTGACAATAAGAGACAGTTTGAACACATGAATATGCCTGTGCAAACATGTTTCACGCACGCAGTGTCGAAACGATACGTTTGGCTATAGTTATGTACATAGTGACGATGCGAGATGATACATGTTGTTCGTCTCGACCTGATATTTGCTTAAAGAGGGAAAACGCCATCTTGCGGCGACAAATTAGGACTTGCGAATCAGCTGTTCGAGCAAACTTATATTGTCAATGGAGATTAAAGTAGCATAACGAACAATTACAAAACATCCTACATTTTAAAAACAAGAAGGAAAACGGCACAAAAAATTGATAAGCCGTTGCAGCAGTATCCTGATGTAAGTAGTGGCCTACAAAACTCCGGTCTCTTTTGTGGTTGATATAAGCGAAGCGGTCGACGTGGCGCTATTCAGCGTTTCTCTGACCAAGCTGAAAGCCTACTTTCTTGACCTTCTGCAGCACCAAAACCCGTTTGTCGTCATACCTGAACAGCAATAAACAATTTACGTTGTTACATATTTTTATAATTTACACCATTTTTATTTGTTTAATTGTTACTGCGAAAACTAGTTGTGGCACAAATCTAACCCTCGATTGAAATTTCAAAGTAAAGCTTTCTGTGTTTATATTTATTTTTTAAAACTTCAGAAACGTATGATCAATTTTTCAATCTTTTATATAAACTATCAATTTGAAATATTTGTTTTTAACGAATTGTTTCTGCAAATTTTTGTATATTTGTGGAAATACACCTGATTTTGATGACTAATTCAAGTGTGCCGATCACTTGGTAATTTTAAGGTTACGCTGGCCTTGTAATTTTGATTGCGTTGCCTAGTGACCATCCCCAGCGCATTTTGCCGCAGGCGTAGAGAGAATCTGCAATTATTAAATATCGGATTTTGCTTGTTCGCATTGTATCTACGATCTTATCTTTTTGCTTGTGTTTTATTCTTTTAATATTTCGTAAGTGTTCCATTTTACGTTGATAAAATACATTTACTACGGCATTTTGTGCTCCAAATATGCTATCAACGATTTGCGCTTTCAACGATTACTATTTACATTAATTTTACCTAACATTAATTCAACGGATAAAGTCTAAATTGTTAAGAGATAGCGAAACTGCAAGGAATTTTTGGAAATTATATAAACTACAAATGTTTAATGTTATGTGACAATGAGATTGGTAGCCCACAGCTCCGGAGCCACATACAGCACTTTTTGTTTTGGCTTCATAAAGACAACAAACTAGTTTGGAAAAAGGCAACAACAATGTCTATGAGAAAACGTTATCTAACACATTCAGTGCACATCTGCAGATACCTCTGGTATTTGCGACATTTCAAATGTTTGCTGTTAATGTGTCAAACCCTTAAACCATACTAATTTTTTGTGCAGGATAGGCAACTAACTAATTAGAATTTTGTTGCCAAATATGTAATCAACGTTACTTGAAGCTGAAAGTGGATTGCTTGTGATGGATTACCAGGTATAAAATCTGTTATTGCTGCAGTCATGTTTGCAAGTCTTAAAAGATATTCATTATAATATTGTTGTAAGTAAGTGTGATGCAAATAAAATGTCGTATTGAATTAACCAAAGTATTCTGGCAGTCTGACAATCATGCACCGTTCTGTAATGGTATTCTACAGAAAAATCTATAGAATCAATGAATACAATAAAATTATAATAAAATGGGCACCAGACTCAAATTATGAGGGTTGTTGAGTCATGTGCCAAAGTAAATTGAAAACACAAAAATTTCTTTGTAAATTACAAAAATTCTTTAGGCATCTTCAGTGCCTTCACGCTCCAATAAAGTCAAGCTTTCAGAGCCTCAGACTTCCAAATTCCTACCACAACTGCCCCAAAAGAGAAACAAACCAGCATGGGCGAGCACTGCACCGTCATTTGTTCTCAATGGAAACCCACCAACAGATCTACTTGGCAGGTTTGGATCTACCTGTTTTGATTGCTGTTTGTTTCATCATTAGTGAAAATTTATTATGAACAATCATGTATATATGTGATACAGTTCTGTTACATACAGTATTCACTGCATACGTTCCTTTTTAAGCATTGAAGTTCACCAAAAGTTCAATCTTAATTGTAAAACATGGATGATTTAGTTGTAAACTAGCAATTGTAAACTGTTTACAATATTCAAAATATATACAGACATGGGCAGTGCAAGTCATTTTCCTTCTGCATGATACTTTAAGCCTAAACTGTGCATATTTTTTTTATTTTTTCGAAGTGTATTTATAATCATGAGAGATAAAACTGCAGCTCACACAGCAAATTCAATTTGCAACATTGCCTAAAGTGGCTGACATAAATATTTCTTTCCCAACAATTATAGACTTTATCCGAAGCACGGAAATGCCTTCAGTTATGTGTGTTTTACATTGATTTCATTCACATAGTTTTCTTTTTATATTGCAGGGATCGAATCGATATGGTTCGTGAACTAACGGCCACACCACCAAAAAGAGCCAAACCTGCTAGAAGAAGCAAGACATGGGATCCACAATCAAATCGGGCAGATCAGGGTCTTACTCAGAGTGCTCCAGGAGGAATAGGAGGAACCTCATCATTTAGTCACCCAAAGAAAAACAGAGAAGCATTCAGAAGTTCTTTAGTAAACATAATTTTGTAAGTCAAGGTCTTGTAAAGAACACAGACATGTTGGTTACACATTGTGGATATTTCAGGCAAAATGAAGATAAAATGAGCCGACCACCTAGCATCGATTTGGAAATACCAACCAAACGCCCTGGTTCCCCATCCAGTTCTGAAAAAGATATTTTAAGATATTATTACTACATTCATCACGGAATTGACACAGGTTATAATCAATCAAATATCACCAGTAAATTAATAATATTGTTATTGACCACAGAGTTTTGTGCCTTTAGAACATGTTGCACCAATGGAAGATTCGTGGCTGGAAAATGTGTTACAAATGGTTCCAAAGCGTCTGAAACGTCTTGCAGAGTCAATTGAAAGTCTTTCTGATGAAATGAGAGAAGATTACCTTCTTTCTGTGAAGAAGGCCATAGGTGACCTGATGCAAACTTTATAATTATTTTTATCTCGCTTGTAAATGTGTCGAAGCATTTAAAACAACTTTAAATACATTAATCGAAGTTCATTTATGGATAGAACTGTTTGATAAAGTATCAGACTCACCGAACAGTCTAATAGGCAACAAAGACTTGGTATTTTTTCAACAAGTTATCTTAAAATAAAATCAAAAATGATTTTTCATTATGATCGTCTTTTTTTTTTGATGTACAAATTTTCACCTACTTTTAGAATTTGCTCAGGGTTTTTTCTCTCATAAACTTGTTGAAAATCATTCATGTTTACAATTTCTTAACCAGTGTCATATAGCACAGTAATGTTTCATGCAATGGCATGATTAGCAGGATTGCCCCACTGTGCAGGTCCTTACATCACAGCTAACGTATCATGATCATTAGGTTTGCAGGCTTGGCAGCCCAGGCATGGCTGGATCAGCCACTTTGCCTGGACTGCCAAACCTACAAGCCCAGTGTCATATAAAGTATGTTAGTTTTTTATTTACATATGTTCAATAATGAGTAAAACAAGGACACTGTCACCATTTTATGAATTTATCAGCAACATTAAATATGTTTAGTCGATTTCGTTCTTCGCGATCCTCGTGAAAAAGAGGATGAGGCTCCTGTTCTTCCTCCACATCGTGCAGAACTGGAAGTTGTTCCAAAGCCATGGTACAAGTCATATGTGAGCAGTGGAAACCTGATTCGTGAAAATCTAAATGTCACCAATCCTACCATGATGGCAGTACTTGACTTGTGGCACGTGTCATTTGGGTAAGAATTTCAACCACTTATTACATGCTTCAACAAGCCACATAATGAATAAATGGTTTATTTCTGCTCATTGAAATGCATAAAATGCAGTGGTCCACAATCAATTGTGAAGCAGAAATAAATTGTGTTAAAAAGGTTGTTGCCCTTTTATGTTCGATTCAAAAACTTACATGGTTTGCAGCGTAAACAATATTTCTGTGTTTTGTGCTTTATTTAAGAGATTATTTTGTATGATGTACATTCTTGTTGGTTTATCAACAGAAAAATGAGACTTGTGGACATCACAGAATTTCACCGTAGGGAGGAATCAATGGAACTACAAACTTTCCAGTCTCTTGTCATGAGACACATCGAAGCAGCAAAAGACAAATTGCTCAAAAAGTATTTATTTTTAAATGTTGTTTATTTAATATACTGTTGCAACAAATTGTATAGCAGTTTGTACGGGTTCTTACAAACCAAATTCATACCTGATTTATTTGGTGTTTGATACACTTACAATGCACATTGCAATGATTTGCAGATGGTTTCCAGAGGTGCAGAACATCTATTATCAAGGCAACAAACGCAAACAAGTTCCGAGCAATCACAATGAAGCAAAGCTGAGATCGTTTTTCAACTGTGCAGCCACTCTTATGACAGAACACCTGCAGAGTCTTTGTCTTCTGTCAGTTGAGGATTACACGAACCTCATTTCACAGCCACCTGTGAGACATAGTGTTTATATTTATGTTCTTTGTGACACTATCAATTCAGGGAGATTTTGTTGTTATTTGCGTAACTTTTTTCCAGGAGTCTGTACGCGCTCATGAGCACTCTGGATTTGTGATTCATCTTATATTGGACAACACAAATGTCCGGTTTGAGCCAGATTTTCCCGACTTTGAACTGGTTTTACTCAATGTGTATGATGTGATGATAAAAGCTGTTGGAATTATACCAAGAGTGGAAACCAAACTGTATTCAGAATGGGTGAGCTGTTAGTATTGATTGTATCAAAGAAAAGAGTGCAGACATCATTTTTACACAATAGACACCATGGTAAACCTTTTAAAGAATACCTGTATAATGCAGTTTGTCCATTTTTTGTTTATTTTTAACATTAATTTGATCTCAAATACACTGAATACATCAATCCTCTTTATTTTATTTCCTATCCATATTCTGGGAATTTTCTTTTTTGTTTTTATCATTTAAAGAAATAAATGCACATGCTTGCATTTTGGACATAGTATATTTAAAGACCTGTCATAATTCTGCTTACTCATGGCGTTTACTGGAGGCCACAATAGTCTTTTGTCATGAAAAGATCATATTTTTCTGCCCAACAATGGTTGTTATTGTTACACATACTATATCCAGAACAAAAGACATTGTGTTTTGTGTGGGGGGTAATATGTGCCTTTGTTGCTAGCAAACCATAAAATATTGTACTTTTGCTGTTTTCCAGACTAAACAAGTAGATACACATGATTACCAAACAAAAACTAACTTAAAGTAATAAATTCCTTGCAAATTTAAACTGTTTTTTATTTAGTCTGGAAACAACACAACACTGAAACCAGTGATTCTGGATGAAATCATGTCTGAAGCAAAGGCAAGGATTCGTGCTGTGATTGCACAAGAAAGCATTGAACCGAAAAAACACTTGAAGCTGTATGACAAATATCATCTCCTTACCAGCAAACAGGTCTGACCTCCATTTCCCACAATTTTCCACCACTGTTTCCATGGAGAACTTATCATTCTCAGAGGAGACTAGTTGTTATGTGTGTCACAAAATGAAAGTTTCTTTCATAAAATCAACCTTTTTAAGGCCACTTCCTTGTGTGACCCAGGTCATATGTTCAGATAAAGCTGCAGGTTTGGGTTCATTTAATTTTATGGTTGTGCTTTTCAGGCTGATGCTGATGTGGAAGAACTGCTTTCCCAGGACCTCAGCTTTCCAGAGTTCATCAAGGAAGTGACAAAGTACCAAAAACTTGCTGAAGAAATCACTTTTAACTGCAGAAAAGTACAAGATCATTAAATTATTTCTTTAAATTATATTTTTTATACAAGTCTTGTATCTCTAAAACATCTTGTGGTGTACACGACTCTTACACAACAATAATTTTCTTATCCCTAACCACAAATATAATTTTCAGTGTTAGTTTGTACCCACATGTGAATTGAAGTTTTTTTTTCTTTCTGTGTAAATTATATTTTCTTTGTGACAGATTGATGTAATTGCTTTCTGATTTTTATTTGAACTTTTATATCTTAAATATTTTTCATAATACTTTTCATACAGGTAATTCGTCTGGGAATGTTTGAACTTCATTGCAATGAACTAATCAGTGGATTGGCAAAGCGGGCAGAAAACCTTGCACAAAAAATGCTCACACAAATGAGCAAAAAGCACCAGGAGGAAAATGAAAGGTAAGTGCTTAAAACACAAACATACTAACTTGTTGGTGACATATCATTTGCTCATAATGTATTACTGTAAACTATATTTTGTTTAGATTGTGCCAGCAGTATGACACAATTGCCAAGAAAGCTTTAACCACACCAGGCAACACAGATGAACTGATTGAGCTGCAAGCCTATGTTAAAACAGTAAGTGATGATAACACAGAATAAAATAATGGTTCTTAAAAGTAGTGATGTTAATTAGCAACACACACCTTTATCTGTTATGCTTTGTTTCTCAATGCACCAAACACACATTTCAATTTTTACAAGTTTGTAACTTATATTCTATTAGGCTCGTGAGAAAGACATGCTTGAAATGGAACAGAAGCTCGTTACTTGCAAAGAACGACTTGGTTTCCTTGTTGACTGCACATCCTTCACTCCACGTGAGATGAGAATGAACAGTGAAGTTTTCAAATGGCATTCCAGGATGGATCGTGTGTTTGAAGATCATGAAAGAATTGTTAATGACAAGACTTCACAATACCAAGATGGTTTGAAGGTAAACTTATTGTAACTATTTTGTTACATGAGCTTAAAATAACCTGGTGCACAAAAAATCTTTAAAGGTATTTTGTAACAAAACCATAAGTTGAAGTGATGTTTGTAGAAAGTAGATATGACTTTACATGCTTTCAAAAGCGTTGTGATTTTAGGCATTTTAAAACTTGTTTGTCTGTGCTTTCATGTCACAAATTGGAAGGCATATTTTACAGAAACTACATTCCAAACATTTTACAATGATTTTATGTGGTGTAATTACAGTAATATTGTATTATATTGTGGCAAACTTTTACCTTAAATTTAATGTTTATTCAGCTGCGTAGAGATAGATTCACTGAGGAGTTGGAAGGATACCAAAAACAACTTGATGAGTTCAACTCATTTGCTGAACTAAGCGAGGTCAACAGATACCTGAAAAAGGCACAGGCCCTAACTGGTTAGTAGCACATTATTAACTGCTTGTGTAAATTGTTGTTTTTTTAATGTTTTTGATAAGAAAGATAAATAAAAACTCTTTATTTTGGTAAAAAAAAGTTTTTTGATTGGTTAAAAAAATTTTGATTGCGTTTTCTTCGGCACAATATGATTTTTTTAATAAATTCACCTTTGTTAATTTTTTTGAACAAAACTTACAATTATTTGTTTGTTTCAGCCCGACTTGAAGCAGCTGCTGAAAAGATTGAGCAATTCAATGCTGAGGAAGAAGCATATGGATGGGAAACATCTCAATATCCACTTCGTAAGACACTAGTTGCCACCGTCACACCTTACCTGAAGCTGTATGAAACGACAGTGGAATTCAACAGCAAGCATAAGTATGTATTGGCACTTCCTGTTTTGTCAATACAATGAGTTAGTCATTATGACTAGTCGATTGAGGGTCCTTAATACCCATTTTTGCCAATCATTCCCGAATCATTGTGTAAATGTGGTAACCAATGCTTTCCGAGGGCCATAGTATTTATAATGGAATTCTTTAAATGCAGAGAATGGATTGATGGCACATTCGACAAGGTTGACCCAGACACGGTGGAGCAAGATATTGGAAATTACTGGAGAGGACTGTATAAGCTTGAAAAAACTTTCGCTGATAATCCGAATGCCAAAATGATTGCTGCAAAGGTAAGAAAATATTATTAATATCCAATATCAGCTCTGAACCTAGTTCAGCTTATGTGTCACTGTTTAATTTGGAAAATCAGAGTACTTTGAATATAACTAAATGTTTAGTTCTAAAATGTTAGAAATGCGTTACAGACCAAGACACAGGTGGACGACTTCAAGGAGAACATTCCTCTTGTGCAAGCTATTTGCAACCCAGGTTTGAGGGATCGCCATTGGGAACAACTCAAGGAAGTTGTCGGATTTTCAATCAAACCAGATGAGGTCAGAGGACACAATATTACCTTGAAAATTTTTTTTAATTCACAAAATCAACAATATTGATCATGCCTTTATTGATCAGGACTCAACTTTGTCAAAATACCTTGACATGAACCTGGAGAGTTACTTGGAGAAGTTTGAATCCATCTCTGAAGCAGCAAGCAAAGAATATTCCCTGGAAAAGGCAATGGAGAAGATGTTAAATGAGTGGGATGAGGTGAACTATCTGAGATTATTTGCCAGTTTTTATGTGAAAATATTGCGTTTTTAAACAGGTTGAGTTTAACATGATTCCATATCGTGAGACGGGTACAATGATTCTCTCCGCTGTTGACGACATTCAAATGTTGCTTGACGATCACATTGTCAAAACACAGACCATGAGGGGATCTCCCTTCATCAAACCATTTGAGGAAGAAATCAAGTGAGAAGCCAATTTTAAAATATTGTAGCTTAAGTAAAATACTCCAAAAAAAATATTTAAGGAAGTTATGCTGTAGGCATTATGTAGTGTTTCGGTAACATGCTCTAAACAATTTGTTGCATAAAACAGTTGAAAACTAACATTGCTAAGTAAACAAATAAACATGTGATTTCAGTATTGAGGAATTATAAATATAGTTATTATTACCCAAGCACATGTTTTTTGCATTCAATGCCTTTATTGCCTAAAAGTGCTTGTTTTCTTCAGAGCATGGGAAGGGAAGTTGTTGCTTTTGCAAGAAATTTTGGATGAATGGTTGAAAGTGCAAGCGACATGGCTCTACCTGGAACCTATCTTCAGCTCCCCTGATATTATGGCACAGATGCCAGAGGAAGGAAGAAGATTTACAGCTGTTGATAAAACCTGGAGGGAGATTATGAAGCAAGCAATAACGGTTTGTGAACTTGAATCTGTTCAAAAACCCTTGTCCAAAAAAAACTGTAATAAGTAATTTTTTTTCATTTATTTAAGAATTTTTGAAAACTATTGTTGAACGTACTGTAAGTAAAATGGTAAATTTTGATGAAAATAAATTTATTTCGGAAAAATAAGATTTTTTTCAGGTAAAAATCTGTCGTCTGTTCTTACATAAAACAAAACTTCACTTTAAAAACTCACTGTCAGTGTCTTAACGCAATAAGCATTTCCGTTTATTTGATTGAAGTAGGGTGTGTAAATCAGCAGGGTGATTGCAATAGAATGGGGTAGTAATTCCCAGATCAATTAGAGAATATATTTAGATAAAAAATTGTTTAATTTTCTGATGGAAATTTTGCTTGTGTCTGTCTGACAGGACAAGCATGTGTTGGTGGTGATAGAAATTGACAAGATGTTGGAAAAATTGAAGAAATCCAATGAGTTGCTTGAGCTTATTTTAAAAGGCCTCAACGAATACTTGGAAAAGAAACGTCTCTATTTTCCAAGGTTTCCCCACAAAGAATTATATAAATTTAACGTATATTATCATAGTAGATATAAAAATATGATGTTACATTGCTTCAATTTTATGTTTTGGTGTTTTAGTAGTGATCTTCATTGGACTAAAATTGCAAAACTTAGGCCCTTATATATAGCAGAACTGATTAATTTAACTTTGGAAAAAATTAACTGTTCAATGGACTTAAACCAAAAGAGGATCCAAACATAATAAAACAAATGTAAAAAATAGTATGTGTGTTGAAAACCATTTAAATAGTGGATAAAATTATGTGATGTTTTTAAAGAATTGTAATGTGTGACAATTAACATATACTTGTTTAATAGATTTTTCTTCTTGTCCAATGATGAACTGCTTGAGATTTTGTCAGAAACTAAAGATCCAACTCGTGTACAACCGCACTTGAAAAAATGCTTTGAAGGCATTGCCAACCTCGAATTCACAGATATTTTGGGTAACAGAACTTAGCTGTAAATGTCATCCACATAGTGCAAAAACTTACTTTCCTTGTATTGTTGCAATAAAATATCTAGTTGAAAAATGATTTTAAATAAATTAGCTTTCCTATTTCTGCACAAACCTACACAATTTTTGCTGTTGTCTATTTCCTGCTGTAAACATTAATGATTGTTTTTTAGATATCACTCACATCAAAAGCTCAGAAGGTGAGATTGTGCAGTTGGTTGACCAGATATCCACTGCCAAAGCTAGAGGGCAAGTAGAGAAATGGTTGTTGGAACTTGAAGGAGACATGGTCAAAAGTATTAGAAAGGTACAGACTGTAGTAATATATTTTTATACATTGTTTTTAACAAACTTATGGCAATTTTCTGACATTGTAATGTTGAAAATATATTTTTTTTAACATGAACTTAAAAAAAATAACTATTATCATTCAATGTAATTTCAAACTGCAGGTAATTGCTGACTCGTTGGATGCCTACATAGTTGAACCTCGGACAGAATGGGTGAAGAAATGGCCGGGTCAAGCTGTACTTTGTGTCACACAGAAATACTGGACTGACAGTGTTCACAAGGCTCTGAGAACTGGGCCCGAGGTGCCTTATTCATAATTTTAATTTTTTCTGTTCCATATACACATCAAACCACATACTGTAGTGATGATATCTGTATTTCACCATAAAAGTATGTTTTGCTGTTAATATCATTTAGCAAACCAAACAATGCAATAAGTTGATATTTTGCATTATATTAGAACTAGAAATTAAGTAATATAGAAATTCAAAAGTTGATGAAAGAAACCATTCTGGTCACAGTCTGTCAAAACAATGATAAAACGTGCAGACTTTTAATTCCTCATCAATGGTACCAATAATGTTTATGTAACCTGTAGACAGAGCCCCTGTATCAACCTATTTGGTTACATCAGTGCACCTTGGTAACTAGCGACAGTCTTGCCAGATGAATTGCCAAGCAAAGATGCATTGTTAATTTGTTTTTCAGGCAATGCAAGCATATCTGGAAGAGAGCAACTCTCAAATTTCTGACATTGTTGTGATTGTCCGCGGCAAGTTGTCCAAACAAAATCGTGTCACCCTGGGTGCGTTGATTGTGTTGGATGTTCATGCTCGTGATGTCCTGGCTGATCTTGTGAAAAATAAAATTCAAACAGAAGATGACTTTGCCTGGCTTTCTCAGCTCAGATACTATTGGGAGGTTTGCAAACATAAAAATCAGTGTTACTACATTTATTGTGAAAAAACATTTTACACCATAGGTTTGCAAACAGACATTACTATGGGTTATATTGTGCAAAAAAATTAAACTAAAGGAAAAATATGTTGCCATTACTTTATTGCTATTGGCTTGTATATTGCAATTTTTAATTTATGTATTTGTAGTGACTTTTATGCATACTTTACATTCGTAATACATTTACATATCCAAAAGAGCCATAATAATCACTGAGAGCTGCAGACAGTAATTCACACTGTTTTGACCTATAAGGTCTCATCAGTGCAGTTAGTGACTGTTGCACTGGCTGCATTTGCCTTTCACACCTTTTACTTTACCTTTGCTCCTCTCAACACCAAGATAACAACAAAATACTTTGTTACAGGAAGAAAGTATGCAGACAAGAATGATCAATGCTGGTCTTGCATATGGCTATGAATACCTTGGCAACACACCACGTCTTGTCATCACCCCACTTACTGACAGATGCTACAGGTAATGCAACATTTTGCCCAGGGTTACTATATGTCAGAACCAAAAATAGGCATGTTGTTCAGAAAGAAGCACATTTCTATTTTATGACCTCAAATCTTATAAATAAGCATGGTATGGTTCCCTGCTTATATTTATAAATTGAATGCTTGTCTGATTAATTATTGGTAATGAAGTGGACATGGCATAAAACTTGCAAGTGATCCATATTTTACTTAAAACAATGCGGTTCCAGAACACTATTTGGTGCTCTAAATCTTTTCCTTGGTGGAGCTCCTGAGGGCCCTGCTGGAACTGGAAAGACTGAAACAACCAAAGATCTTGCCAAAGCCATTGCAAAGCAGTGTGTTGTGTTTAATTGTTCTGATGGACTGGATTATATTGCCCTCGGAAAGTTCTTTAAGGTAAAGATCGCAAAGAATGCATATACTTTTATGATAAATGTTAATTGTTTTAGGGTCTGGCCTCATGTGGAGCTTGGTCATGCTTCGACGAGTTCAATCGCATTGATTTGGAAGTGTTGTCCGTTGTTGCTCAACAAATTCTCACAATTCAGTCTGGAATTAAATCTGGAAATGACACTTTGCTCTTTGAGGGAACAGAAATTAAGCTGAACAGAACATGTGCTGTATTTATCACCATGAATCCAGGTCTGTTCAGTTTAAGCACAATCCAAATGTAATTGATTGTATATTACTGTAAAAATGCTGATTTCCTGAATAGACTTGTTCCTCAAATGTAAAATTTACACTTAACTATGTATTGCTGTAGTTGGTTTATTTTTTGAATAACTGTGTTCAGACATAAGTTTTGTTTATGTTGTAATTTTGTATGTGAAGTTACCACCTTTTCCAACCCGCACACATAACAAATGGGGTTGGAAAAATAACGCTGGTAACTGATATGTGACTACTTAATTGACAAAATAATTCAAGAAATAACAGGCTGTTGAATGTGTGTTTGATTCAGGTTATGCTGGGAGATCTGAGTTGCCTGACAACCTAAAAGCTCTGTTCAGACCAGTGGCTATGATGGTACCGGATTATGCCATGATATCTGAAATTATGCTTTACAGGTATAAATAATAGCTGAACTTTTGTTTTAGCAATTTGTACAATTTTTTTATGTTATTTTTAAAGCTTATAAATAAAACAGATAATTTTAAACAACTAATTAAAAAGCTTTAAATTTTGCATAGTACTGCAATACAATAAAACTTATTTATGCATGCCCCAAAAAAACAAACAAACTTAACTTTCTCAATATTTATGGTGTCATTTTCACCCATAGGTCTCTTAAAATTGTTTTTTCCTGATTTTTATCGTAACTCTAAAAACTTTCTGTTTTTATATCAGTTGTGGTTTTGTGAATGCCCGACCACTGTCTGTGAAGATTGTGGCAACATACAGGCTTTGCTCTGAACAGCTTTCATCACAACATCACTACGATTATGGAATGAGAGCTGTAAAGTCTGTGCTCACTGCGGCAGCCAATTTGAAGGTATTTTCTATCCAAACTGTTTCACAAAGAAGTTAGATTTTGTGTAACAAACGTATTTTGGGGGGTTTTCTTATAGTTTTGTTTATTTTCAGTTGTTACATCTTAGGTCCTTCAATAATTATAAATCATAAAAATGGGTTTCTTTGGTAAACAACCAGTTCACAAATTCTATAAAGGGGTTCACATGAACCTTCTGAATGCCACTGGGTAAAATCAATATATTGTTAAAATCGTTTGTTTCCACAAAATTATCTAAAATTGTTTTTTTTTTCATCAAATATTTTATTGGTAGCTTGCCTACCCTGAGGAGAATGAAGACATTCTGATGTTGAGATCCATCATTGACGTCAACTTGCCCAAGTTCTTGGCTCACGATCTCCCTCTCTTTAACGGCATCACATCTGATTTGTTCCCGGGAGTTAAGCTTCCCAAACCTGACTATACTCACTTGCTGGCTGCAATTAAAAACCAATGTGACAAAATGAATCTCCAGGTAAAATTTATGAACAAAAAATACGCTCTTTTCTGCTGCTCTTTTTGACCACTTTTTCTTTTTTTTTTTTTTAATAATTAGTCAGCTGGAAAATACTTAACTTGAGGACCATAATATAAACTTAAAGCGAAATTCCAGAGATGTGAATTTTCTGACACATTTGTTCTCTGATGAGGACACTGTGTTTGAAACGCTTCCTTATTTACGTAGTGTTTGTCAACGAATTCACAGATTTATGTTTTAATTATCTTTTTCCTTGACAAAGGAAAATGTAAGAGACAAGCAAAGAAAAAAAAACACTGAATTGTAAAAAAAAACTCGTATGACAGTATGTCCTACATATTTTTTCGTCTTATTACTACTTATTTACTACACTAGTTTGAAAGTGAAGAAGGTCCCGGAGTTACTAAAGAGGTAAAGTGTGAAGGGCTGTTCCTCCGCTTCAGATTTTAACCATGGCTTCAAGTGTGCTGTGTTTTACTAATGCAAATGTGTTCCCCTACTTTGCTTATAGCTTTTGTGTGGCGAAGTGTGGTAGTTATTTAACTTCTTTTCAGGTTTTTAGTGAAGGAGTCTCACTTAAAAAAAAAAAATTCTAAAATATCTGTGTACTTATTAGTTCATTGTCATAGGATTTCCAAAATAATTACAAAGAGTGATTACAGTCAGAGTCAGTGCAATCTTTTATTTTAAAATTTCACAGAAACATTACAATTTTGCTTATTCAAATAGATAAAAAAAAAATTAAAAAAATGCACTGAGGTTGATCTTCAATCACTCTTTGTGAGTAAATTTGACAAGACAGGACAGATCAGGCATTACCACCTAGCAAGAGCAGGTCGTTTCCAGTTGTCTGTATGGTGATTAGCCTTATGACCCAAAACATTTTGACCAAGTTTTTGTCATTTTGGAAACTTACTTATTGATCTTTTTTTTACCTTGTGTGCAATTGTGCCACCTTTCCTTGGGACATGGTGGGCTGACACAGTTTAAAGGTTTGGTGTTTTGTTTAAATTGATTCAGTGGGCTCCAGGAACATGCAACCCAGAAATGCCATTCATGATGGCAAGTGCTGGCTTTGAAGACCTGGTAAACAAATTCAGTCATTGAATGAAGCATGATAGGCATGCTGCCATGTTGGCATGGTTACGCAGACTGAGAGTCTTTGATAAATCAAAACATGCACTGTTTAGGAAAAAATAATTTGAGATCAGTTTCACTGATGTAATTTGCATTTGAAAACTGTTTGTATTTTTAGGAGTAAAATTAACAACTGCCTGAAAACGATTGATTAAATTTAGTGATATAGAATTATGGGGACAGTATTGTCATACTTTTAATGAAATATGTGTTGTTTCTTTTTTATGTCTACCAAATTGGTTGCCCCCCCAAAAAAACAGAATTAGGATTGTGTGATTTATAATTATGATTATGTGATCTAGCATATCCAACCACTAGAGGATTGTGAATTAAGTGCTGTATAGGCTGTAGATGTCAGTAGTGCATGTTTGTTAGATCATTGCATGTATTTAGTATTTCATGTTTATTTCAGTTTTATAAAACTAATAAAGGCAACTTATCTGGAAAATTTAAACTGCTTGAATTATTAATCCTAAGCAACAGAATCATATATACATTGCCACTGTAAATTTATAAGTTTAACCAAATTATATAATGTTGTTCAACTTTTTTCATAGAGATTGGTCGAAGTGATTACCTATAATACCACTGAGCAGCAGTATCTAAATACCTGATTATTTTAAACAGATGACAGACTTCTTCACACAAAAGATTCTGCAGATTTATGAAATGTTAATTGTACGTCACGGTTTCATGATAGTGGGGGAACCATTTGGTGGAAAAACCTGTGCTTATCGCATTTTGGCTGGAGCATTAACTGAAATTCATGAAAAGGTAGGAACATAAAACTAATTCTCTAAATTATTTTTAAAACCAATTAAATTTTATAAAAATAAACCATAGGAGTTTTTAGACAGTTTTACTTAAACTGGACTTTCTCAAACTGCTTGCTAATGCATGTGAATTTGACTATTCATGACTTTGTTTTAATATATTTTAATTTGACCTTGTTTTAAAATTATGTGTTTTGTAAAAGTGTCATGTCCCTACAAAGCTAAAAAACACTGTTTCATAGATTATTTCAAAATATTATTGTTGTTTTAAAATTGCAGGGTCTTATGGATGAAAACAAAGTCCAGATTACCGTCCTCAATCCAAAAGCAGTCACTATGGGTCAACTGTATGGTTCATTTGACCCAATATCCCATGAATGGTCTGATGGTGTTTTGGCTGTGAGCTACAGAGCATTTGCTTCCTCTCAGGTGAATCACTACTTCCTACTCTAATACACTTCTTGGGATTAAATTAAATGGTGTTTTGTGGCATGTTAACAATGATTTATCACAATATTATTTCTATTTTACCAGTTTACTTTTTTTATCGAAAGAAGTGAAATTGTTTTTCCGGGAAGTTTGTATTTTTTTATTTTTCTTATGTCTACATTACAGTAATGACAACTTTTGCATTCAGAAACAAATTCAAACCAGTCCTAATAATATAAAACTTGTCACAAAACCTGTAAATATATATTTAAAAAAAAACGACATACTGTGTTTCAGACCCCAGACAGAAAATGGTTGATATTTGATGGTCCAGTTGATGCCATTTGGATTGAAAACATGAACACTGTGCTTGATGACAACAAGAAACTCTGTCTAATGTCCGGTGAAATTATTCAGATGTCCCCCCCGATGAGTTTGATTTTTGAACCCCAGGATTTGGAAGTTGCTTCCCCAGCCACTGTACATCTCATTTTTTGTTTTCTATGTTTTACAAAACAGCAATCTGTTTATAAGATCAGCTTTATACAGAATGTGTTTGGTCATGAGTATTGCATAACATTTGAAACATGCAGTCTTTACACAAGAAGTAAACTTTTTAGACAAATTAATGACATTTGTCGTCTGTATGTTTTGTTTTTCCTTGCATGCAAAAAGCAATTAGTTTGTGAGAAGTTGTGACTATGATTTATCATGTAAATCTTTTTAAGTTTAACATGTGCAGATTCTGAACATGTGTTAAACAACATATGCTATAACGAGTAATTGTGTGATTTGTGATCTGTATGTTCAGGTGTCAAGATGTGGTATGATTTACATGGAACCTCACATGCTTGGGTGGAGACCTCTACTTATCTCATGGCTGAAGACATTGCCACCTGGAATCACCGATGAACACAAAGAACTTATCACTGGATTCTTTGACAGAATGGTGATACCTGTTACACAATGGCTCAGAAAGAGTGGAGCCAAGGTATGTTATGACACATGGGAATTTCTATAAGAATTTACTATTGGGAAAATTCCTAATTTTGTCGGAGTAGGCTATGTAGTACTGTGCATATCTATCACTAAACGCAGAAATGTTATGTTATTTTTTGTAACATCAACATAATAAATTGACTTTTACTCATTAGCTAAAAATCTAACAAATAAACATTCTATGTTTCCTAATTTAGGAACTATCACCCACCAACAATACCAATCTAGCTGTGGCACTAATGAAACTGATGGAGGCTCAAATGGATGATTTCAAAGACCCAGCTAAGATTAAAGCAATGGACCAAAGAGAAGTTATTGCCTGGATTGAGGTAGAAGAAATGAACTTAAAACAATTCACTTCCATATAAATACTTTATTTTTTTATTTAATTGTGTTTCTTTGGTTGCGCACTGAGATATTGAACATTGCACAATTTTCTATCTACATTCATTGTTTGCCTATTTTTATGCCCAGTGGTTGAAGTAACCCAAAATAGTACAGAGGCCATTCTGGTAAAACAATTCTTATTGTTACACCTTTCCAGTAAGAACAGCTGGTGTATCCCAAATAGTTATGAAAAACCTAAATTTAGTAAATTTATTTGAGGAATTTCACCTAAAATAGGAAAACAGATGGTTTATTTTTTTGTGTAAATTAAATCGTTCCGGTAATTTTTTTATTTACTTTTACCGTTTAGTATGCCACACTTATAAACCCTACATTGACTTTCATACCTAAAAATTCTGAAGGGAATCTTCCTGTTCTCATACATTTGGTCTCTCGGTGCAACAAGCGATGCCGACAGCAGAGCTAAGTTTGATCACCTGATGAGAGAGATAATGGACGGGCCACTCAGCGAGGAAACAAAGAAATTGTATCACATCATTGATCCTGTTCCTCCTCCAAGCAAATCCTTCTCTGCTCCAATTCCCAGAACTGCTGATGTCTTCAGTTGGAAGTTTATCAATGAAGGAATGGGAAGGTGGGAAGTGTTTTTTTAGTGCCAAATTTCTTAAAGTTGGTTTATAATCTTTTCTCAATGTTTTTCAAGCATAAAATAATCTAAGCAGAACTGTTGCATAGTACCACATGACAAGGCAGGATCGCCCCACTGGGAAGTTCTCACTTGGCGACTAGTCCTTGTATTCATCATTAGGTGCACTGGCATCACAGGCAATTGCAAATTTGCAGACTATGACAAACATAATTATTGTACCACATGCCAATGCAAATAACTATTGGTCAATTTAAATCATGGAAACTTTCCAAGAGAAAAAATGTTCTGTAAATTAATTTATGTTTATCAAATAAAAGCACAAGTCCAACGAATTCCTGTAGTCACTGAACCTTCTTTACATACCAATACATACATTGTAACAGATGGGAAAAGTGGACAGAGAGCATTAAAAATGCACCACCTCTGCCAAAGGACATCACTTTCAATGAAATTCTTATTCCAACTTTGGACACAGTGCGATATTCACATCTAATCAGTTTGCTGATCACACATCAAATGCCCATGCTTTTGGTGGGACCAACTGGCACTGGCAAATCAGTGTACATTAATGTAAGTAAATACTGCTGTACTGTGTAATTTACAGTGTAAACAATGTATCAGTGTGAAGAAAGCGTAATGTAGCAAATTGTCATAACTTACATCACATTGATCAACAACATATTGGTAGCTTGTAATGGAATACATCAATACAGTGTAAAATAAGTGTTTTTCTGACATTACTTTTGCATCAACGTATGCGCCTTTCAAAGGGTAATCATGATAATTAAAAAACAGATTTTCTTTTAAATTGTTGCAAATCTCTTGTTTCACTACAGAACTTTCTCATGAATCAACTGGACATGGAGGCATACAAGCCAATGAACATTAACTTTTCAGCTCAGACAACTGCTAAACAGACACAGGACATAATTATGTCCAAACTTGACAAGAGAAGAAAGGGTGTTTATGGCCCACCACTGGGAAAAAGAACAGTAAGCATGAACATAAAAATAAATCTGTAAAAATTCTTTTGGGAACATACAATGATGTTTGGCATCGCAAGGCAAACTTAATGTATATTAGCATTTGGTAAAAACTTATATTTTGCTCCAAATTTGTGATAGGTCTGGTAAATTTTGTTTTCTTATGTAGGTTGTGTTTGTTGATGATATAAACATGCCTCAGCGGGAGGTTTATGGAGCTCAACCTCCAATCGAACTCCTCAGACAATGGCTTGATCACTGGAACTGGTAACGTGTTTTTTATGATAATAATTACTTTATTGTGTTTAAATAATTGAGTAATCGTGTTTGAACAATGTTTTAGGTATGACTTGAGCGACTGTACTATGATTAAGTTGGTTGATATTCAGCTTATGGCAGCAATGGGGCCACCTGGTGGTGGAAGAAACCCAATTACAGCTCGCTTTTTGCGTCACTTCAATACTGTCACCATCAATGTGTTTGATGATGAAGCAAAATCAACAATTTATACCAGAATCCTTAACTGGCATTTTGCAATCAGGTAAATAATAACAAGTGTATGAAGAATTACTGCTTGTATTGGAAACATTTGCATTAAAAAATGTCATACACCAATTTTTCCTCCACCATGCTTTTGCACCAAAAAGCATCTTGTTTCAAACATAATTACAACAAAATCTAAGAATAGCCTTATATTAGTGTCATTTGTAGTTTAAAATTAAGTGTTTTTGGATTGTTATGTAAAACTCTTGCAGTTAAATCAAGAGGTGGTGAATATAATTTAAAATATTGCAGACATGCATTTGAAAAGGAATTCCTGGCTGTTATACCCATGCTTGTTGCTGCCACAGCCGATATCTATGTGTCAGCATCTAAGAATCTGCTGCCCACACCGGCAAAATCCCACTACCTCTTTAACTTACGCGACTACAGCAGAATAATTGGTGGTGTTTGCTTGTGTGTGCCACTATCTGCTGTTGATATTGATGCTGTGAAAAAACTGTGGGTCCATGAGGTAAAGCTATGGTGGTATAAAAAGTTTAGCTTACAAAGTTTGGTGACGAGTTTATTTTGTTAATAGGTAATGAGAGTCTACTACGATCGTCTTGTAGATGCTGAGGACAAATCATGGTTGTTTGGTTACGTTAGGGAAGTGGTCTCCAAACACCTCAATGCTGATTTTGACACCCTTTTCAAGTCACTGGACTTCGACAATGATGGAAAGGTGAGATATTGTTAATGGCAAGTGGTTCTAACTCTTGTTTTTACCCAGACTAAAAACCAGCTATAAATGCTTTCTACTTACATTTTGTATTTGCAGTCATCTTAAAAGAAAAAAATGCTATGATAATGATAGACAGGCCAAAAGATTGGTTCATTGTCTCTTTAACCGATGTGCCCTACCACAAATTTACCAGGCCCCATGGTTGAGATACAAACCCCTCTTTGAGAACCACCATATTAAACACTACAAATTTAGCTTGGTGTATTAAAGCACTTCTTTTCCTACAAACTGTTATGTAAAACTATGGCCTTTCTAGAAACAATATTGAAAAATACTTTATGATTATTAGGGATGTGCCAATCAGAAAAGACTCATATTTGGTCAAATCCGAATACCACCAGTCAATATCCACACAGAATGCAAATATTTAAACATGCCACAATGTTTCATTTTGACTTTTGAAAGCAATTGTTATAAAACAACCTCTGTGTGATAACAGGTGGTGGAAGATGATCTGCGCAGCTTGATGTACTGCGACTTCACACCAAAAAATGAAAACAAACTTTACATGGAGGTGGAAAATGTTGACAAACTGAGGGAGGTCATTGAAGGTCATCTGGAAGAATTTAACAACATGAGCAAGAAACCAATGAATCTTGTAATCTTCAGGTGATATTTAATTAAACACCTGCAACTTCCAGTGTTTTTTGACATCATAAAAGTGTTTTTTTAACTCTTTGATAAAGTATTGGAATCACGTCTTATTGGCAACAAAGACTTTGTATCTGATTTTTTCAACAAGTTGTATAGGAAAAAACCCTCATTTGTTTTAGGCATCACCTAGCATCACTTTTTGAAATAGAATCTTTTTTTTTATGTAGATTTGCTATTGAGCATGTGTGTCGCATATCTCGAATCTTAAAGCAGCCAAGAAGTCATGCATTACTCGTTGGAGTGGGAGGCTCTGGCAGGCAATCTTTGACAAGACTTGCATCGCATATGGCTGACTATGAACTGTTTCAGGTATGTTCAGTGAACAAATCAAAATTCCTTGTGAGTTTTTTTGTCGTTAAGACATGCATTAATATACCAGCCCTTTATTGTTTGAACTTTGTTCAACAGGTTGAGATATCCAAGGGTTACACATCCACTGAATGGAGAGAGGACTTGAAAGTCATCCTCAGAAAATCCACTGAAGGTGAACAACATGGGAGTTTTCTATTCACTGACACACAGATCAAAGAGGAAAGTTTTCTGGAAGACATTAACAACTTACTCAATGCAGGGGAAGTAAGTTTTTCACCCAACTTCCGAAGAATTTATCACACAATAGTTTCTTCATTTTGATTTTTCCTACAAAGGAAGACCAACCGTTTTATGAATTTTAACTGCACATGGTGCCTAAATGTTGCATGAATTAATAGTTTTATGGCATTTATGTTCCCAGGTTCCCAACTTGTTTGCCATTGATGAGAAGCAAGAAATTATTGATAAAATGAGGCAGGTTGATCGCCAAAGAGAAAAGTCGAAGCAAACTGATGGAACACCGAACGCTCTTTTCAGCTTGTTTGTCGGTAAAACCTATAACTAAAAATCACCACATTTTTATTCAAAATACATATAAATATTGTGGATCATATAACATAGAAGCTAAAGACGGTTGTGCACACTGTTTCAACCTATCAGGTCTCAACAGTGCAGCTGGTGACTGACATTGGTTTTGCAGGTTAACTGACCAGACGTCGACTGACGGTCACCACAAACTGTAATAGTTTCTGTCTGATTAAGTTAGCTGGCTAGACCAATTTCACTGACAAACTGCATAATAAGACTTGAAATAGTGGGGACAACTATCATCAGCTCTCAGATCCATATTGGCTCATTGCTTGTACATAACTTATTCTTGTTAATCGATTTTTCTTATTCTTGTTAATTCCCCCCATTTTATTGCAATTGCCATGACAATTTTCACCTCATACTTTATATTTTCAGGTTAAAATCTGTCAAATTTGTTCAATAGGATAAGATACTCTATGTTTTAACAGATCGGTGCAGAGATCAACTGCATGTGGTGTTGGCAATGAGTCCTATTGGAGATGCTTTTAGAACCAGACTGAGAAAATTCCCTTCTCTGGTTAACTGCTGCACCATTGATTGGTTCCAGGTATATATGGCTTCCTGTTTTTATGATAAAAGCTAAGATTCAGATGCAATACCATATGTGTGATTCACTTTTCTAGTCATGGCCAGAAGATGCATTGACAGCTGTTGCCTCACGTTTCCTTGAAGAAGTTGAAATGTCAGATGCCCACAGACTTGGATGTATTGATATGTGCAAGAAATTCCATACTGTAAGCACCTGATTTTTGTAACCTTGCTTCTTTTTTATTGTTTTTTACATATGCCACATATATAAAAACATATATGCCAAAACTAAATTCAAGCACTTTATTCTGCTGTTTTAGGTTAACATTAATTTATATTTTTAGTCCACCCGTGCATTGTCAGAGAGGTTCCTTGTTGAACTTCAGCGTCATAACTATGTCACGCCCACCTCCTATCTTGAACTAATCTCAACATTCAAAGTCTTGCTTGGTAAAAAGCGAACTGAAGTACACAAAATGAAGAAGAGATATGAAGTTGGTTTGGAAAAACTCAACTCTGCTGCTTCCCAGGTGAAATTCAAAAGCAGTGTTTCTTAGTTAAATGTTTACCAGTCACCAAAAGTAGCAATTTTTAGAAAAAAAGGAATTCATTTGATGAGAAATGCATATGTCTGCCTTATTTAATTTTTTTAATTTATTTAGTTTACTACGTTTTGTTTGGAAAACAAATGCAGTCCCAAATATATCAAACAATAAAGAATGGGAAAAGTATTACAAAAAAATTTGTAAAAAAAAAATATGAGTTCCACCACAAAACTGACATCATTATAAAAATAATGTAGCTGAATTACAAATCATACAGGTTGCTGACATGCAAAAAGAACTGAGGGAACTTCAGCCCCAGCTAGTGGTGGCCAGTGCAGAAGTGGACGAGATTATGATCAACGTTGAGAGGGAGAGTGTGGAAGTTGCAAAAGTGGAAAAGGTTTGGAACCAGACTCTGTTACCCTTTTTTGTTTAACTTATTTTATCTTAAATTTTTTCCTATTTAATAAACAAAACAGATTTTCAAATAATCCAAATTGTTTTTATAACCCTGTTTGTTCCATACCATATCTGCATTAATATACATAGTTTACATTACCATTTACTTGTGTCTGCATCTAAAAATTGACACAAGGTTATTTTATGTAGTAATTTTGCAAACATGAAGTTTCCCCCCTGTCACGCACAACAAGTGGCATTAGCAAAGGTCGATTTCGGAATGATAATGTTGAATGTTGCACCTAAAAATATCTCACTTTTGAAATAAGGACAATTGACAACAACAATAATAGGCTTCAATATAAACAAAATAGCCAATGCCACTGGCTATTTTGTTTGTTTTTCAGATTTACAAAACCGTCAGTTATGTTCCTACATAACAGGATTTATATTTTTCTATTTTTTTCTGCCATGATAGGTTGTAAAAGCAGATGAAGCCATTGCTAATGAACAGGCCAAAGTGGCCAAAGGCATTAAAGATGAATGTGATGCTGATCTTGCTGAAGCTATTCCTGTGCTTGAGGCTGCCTTGGCTGCCTTAAATACATTGACTCCCAATGATATTACTCTTGTCAAAGCTATGAAAAATCCACCTGCTCCTGTCAAATTGACTATGGAGACAATTTGTATTTTGAAAGGAATAAAACCAGATCGTATTCCGGATCCATCTGGTTCAGGTATGTGATACTGTATGTTTATTATTGGTTGACTGAACTTAATGAATTCACTTTTCATTACGTTCCATTTTATTTATGCAGCAGTAAAACTTTTACCTCAACTCAAAGGTTTTTAAATTTATATTAGTTAAAATTATTTTGATCATCATCAATTCACAAAGCCCAATTTGTGCTGTATATTTTCTGCCAAAATGGTACTTTCATTCCTGCGGTTCATTTAAATGGTGCCTTAATCGATTAGCTGTATGAATTTATTGGTGCCCATTCAATTTTGCCTTTTGGAGATATTGTTCAGTTCTGTTGCAGTCATTTGCACAAATTGAAATGTGTTAAAACTGGATATTAACTAAAAACACAATTTTTTTCTCGATTATTGTCATTTATGTTTTAACTTTGTTTTAGGAAAAAAGATTGAGGATTACTGGGCGCCATCTAAGAAGCTTCTTGGTGACATGAAATTTCTGCAAGGTCTTAAAGAATATGACAAGGACAATATCGCACCTGCATACATGAAAATAATTCGGTTTGTTGTTGTACCTTTTCCCAGTCTTGCTATTCATATTTCCCACTGTTTAAAATGCTCTATTTTTCTAAAAAAATGGATAAAATTAACATTTTTATGCACCGAAGTCCATGTTTTTTATTCTGAATAATAAAGATGTGTTTGCCTGCATCATATTTTGTCACTTCATATTCTAGTTTTTTACATTTAACAGGGCCAAGTACATTCCAAATCCTGAGTTTATACCTGAAAAGATTCGGAATGCATCAACTGCATGTGAAGGTTTGTGTAAGTGGGTGAGGGCCATGGACTCGTATGACAAAGTGGCCAAGGTTGTTGCACCGAAAAAGATAAAGCTGAAGGTATGTAACGCTCAGCTAATGTACTGGTCGACATATAGACACCTTACACATATGGCCCGTTACAAACTAACTAAGTTAAAATGTTTCTGAGGCTTAGCAACCTTACCCCACTGCTTCCCAACCTTTTTCAGTTCGCGACCCACTTTTAATGCAAGTTTTATTGTGCGGCCCACAATGAGATATGACCAAACGAATGTTATGTAAAGATAATGCAATAATTTCAAGATCTAATAAAAAACTGTAACATTTAGAAATGTGAGCCACCTGAAATAGCTTCGCGACCCACTGGTTGGGAAGCACTGCCTTACCGACTTAAAAAAAATTATATAATTCAATATCATTTTATTGCAAAATTTTAACAGGGAGCTGAAAGTGAATTGGCAACAGCTATGGGCAGCTTAAGAAAGAAACAGGCAGCACTTAAAGAGGTTCAAGATAAACTGAAAAACCTTGAAGACAAACTTGAGTTCAACAAACAGAAGAAAGCTGACCTAGAAAACCAGGTCTCAATATAAGACTTAACTTCTAAAAAAGTGTAATATTTGCGTAACACAAATCCACCATCATCATAAAGCAGGGCTGCATTACTCAAATGAGGATACATGCCAAAAAAATTTATGCTATTCGGTCTACGTACCACACATTATTGATGTACTGTTACAAACACTTTTTGTCAAGAATTTAAAAACCCTTTAAAAAGTTTTGATAGGATACAAAAAGCATATAAAGCCATTATTATTAAGGTTTATACATACCATTTTCCAACCAATGATCAGCTAAATTAGGCATGCATGCCCTCTGCGCCTTGTTTTGAACACATGTTGTAAAATATTGTTCGGCACATAGCATGAGATTGTTTTGGATAGAAACAAACACAACTTGTGGAAAGAAAATATTATTTTGTTAACCCACTGAATAACATGTTAACATTTTACCACCTTGTGCAGGTTGATTTGTGCAGCAAGAAACTAACTCGAGCAACACAACTTATTGAGAGTTTGGGAGGTGAGAAAGATCGATGGGGAGAGACAGCCCATGCACTTGGTATCACATTCACCAACTTGACTGGGGATGTGTTGATTGCATCGGGGATTGTTGCCTACCTTGGAACATTTACTTCCAAGTTTAGAGAGGTATGGAAGTAACATGAAAATAATTAGTTTAGTCCTTGTTTTGTTTGTATGGGCATTGGCCAGTCACGGACAACTGCAGCAAACTGCTAAGTCTAGACCATTCGGCCAAAAAGTTTGCCAACCATGACATTATTTTTGCAGTAAAACAGTTTAATTCACCAAACTTTTAAGAAACATTAATCTTGTGTTTGTGAAATTGATGTCTTAACTGTCACTAAATTTTAGGACCAGACACGTGAATGGCTGAAGGCTTGCAGGGCGGAAAACATTCCTTGCACTGATAGTGTGACTTTGTATATGGTACTTGGTGAACCTGTAAAAATCAGACAGTGGAATATATTTGGATTACCCACTGACAGTTTCTCTGTTGAGAATGGCATAATTATCAGGTAATTTCACCTGCACTACATATTAACCTTACCCTTTTACTACTTATTAGTTTTTGCTTCCAATTGTGGTCAAGTACTGCATACACAGTATATAGTTGTAATAATATTATGTAATTAAACGTTTTTATATGTTTGTGTAGTTGAAAAAAACACTATATTGACAACTATCACCTTCTGTTGATAGAAGAATTTCAAAAACAAATACCGTGTCACTTTTAGCAATGCTCGTCGTTGGCCGTTGATGATTGATCCCCAGGGGCAGGCCAATAAATGGGTGAAAAATATGGAAAGAGCCAACAACCTTCATGTTATAAAACTTACTGATGGTGACTTCGTGAGAACTCTGGAGAATTGCATCCAGTTTGGAACTCCTGTACTTTTGGAAAACATTGGTATAAATTAAAGATTCTAACCTTTTTTTAACAACATGAAAAGTAATCTCTTTGCAAATATATGTACACAAGCAATCAAGTGTTCATTATGCATACTCCCTATTTTAACCTGTAATTTTGTTCGCTTCAAACATATAAATAAATTAGTACACAGTTTGAACTAGTCAACAATAACAACTCATTGATTTTAGGTGAGGAACTCGATCCCTTGCTTGAGCCACTTCTTCTCAAACAGACCTTCAAGCAGGGTGGTGCTATCTGTATAAGACTTGGTGACTCAACCATTGAATACAGTGCGGACTTCAGGTTCTACATGACCACGAAACTGAGGAATCCACACTACTTGCCTGAAACTTCAGTCAAGGTATTTATATTGCTTGTTGGTCTTTTTTTTACTACTACCTCGTGTCCACTATTAGAGAACTATTTTCAACCCCTTGCCCAAAATAAACACCTAAAAATTATATAAATGAGGTTATTGCAAATACTTACTTATTTTAGGCAGTGATGCCTTGGCTGCGAAGCCTGTGAACCTTATGATCAGAAAATTAGAGCTGTAATCGCCAAATATAAAGGGCCTGTGCAGTGGGGCGATCCTGCCTTATTATGCAAAAGCATGGCATTACTTCTTACTTATTTTACTGATGAAATTTTTTCATAAATTGCTGCTTTGGAAAGGTGACACTGCTCAACTTTATGATCACCATGGAAGGATTGCAGGATCAGCTTCTCGGGATTGTGGTTGCCCGGGAACGGCCAGAACTTGAGGAGGAAAAGAATGCCTTGATTCTACAATCTGCAGAAAATAAAAAGTAAATTTTAAGACAGTAAACTCAAACATGCAACTATTCGGGTTCCAAAATATTTAGAGACAAATTCATAGTACTGGCTTCAGTATGCTTTTCTGCAAAAACCTATTACCTTCCACCCCTACTATAAACTTACGATAATTTACAGGCAGCTGAAGGAAATTGAAGACAAGATTCTTGAGGTTTTGTCAACTTCGGAAGGTAACATTCTTGAGGATGAGACAGCTATTAAGGTCCTTTCATCTTCAAAGACTCTGGCCAATGAAATTTCTGAAAAGCAAGCCATTGCTGAGGTACGACGTGTACATAGTAGCATTCTTATGGAAAAACAAATGAACTTTGTGCTTTAGGAAACTGAGAAAAAGATTGATACAGCCCGTATGGGATACACTCCAATTGCAATCCACTCATCCATCTTGTTTTTCTGCATTACGGATCTTGCCAACATTGACCCTATGTACCAATACTCTCTCGCTTGGTATGTCAACCTTTTCATCAACTCAATTGACAATGCAGTGAAATCAGATGATCTCAAAACCAGGTCGGTGATTTGCTTATTTTATCGCAAAAAAATTAGGAAACAATATTGTTTCATACTAAAACTTTTTGTCACTATGTTTCAATGATGCATTTTGGTTCATTTTATTATTTGATCAAATCATATCAATTTAGTTTTACATAAACAGCTACAAAATAAATAAACAGTATATAATGTCATGGGCACCAATAAAACCTTAGACGTTATCGTGATTTTTGGGAAAACTAGTTTTTGGGGAAACTAAAGGACTTCTTAAAAAAAAATAACCATTGTATTTATAGACTTGACAACTTACAATCCTACATGACATACTCATTGTACTGCAATGTTTGCCGCTCCCTGTTTGAGAAAGATAAGCTTCTATTCTCAATTTTGCTCTGTGTCAACCTTCTTCGTCATGAAAACATCATTGATGACAATGACTATAGATTCCTGCTTACCGGAGGTTTTTAAGCTTTGTTTAAATACTTTTGTTTTTCGTTTTTTCACTTTTTTTTAAGCCCTAAAAATATTAACAATTTTGATATTGCTTTACTGAAATGTCTTGCTGTCATTTTTTTGACCGAATATTGTATCTGTGTTTTATGAACATATTTAATTATGTTTTTGACTGGAAAATGTACACAAAGGAAAAGAGTATTAAATTAGCTAAAAAAAGTCGTTTGGTTTATTTTTTTGTGTTTGATGTGATTCTACCATGCCCTATGATGTCTATCTTTGAGATATGACTTGGGAATCAAGCTTAACTTTATGGTGATTTTCTCAGGTGTCGGTTTGGACAACCCACATTCAAACCCTGCAACATGGCTTCCAGCCAAATCATGGGATGAACTTTGCCGTCTTGATGCTCTCAGTCATTTCGAAGGCATTCGTAAGAAGTTCCCAGCCTACAAGGAACAGTGGAAGGCAATATATGACAGTCAGGAGCCACAAAAGGCAACTCCACCTGGTGATTGGGCTTCTCTCGAAGAGTTTCACAGAATGATGATTCTTAGGTGCCTCCGGCCTGACAAGGTATGGGTTTACTTCATCTGATTGTAAAAAATGCCATGGGTGGTTTTTGTACATTGCATAAAATGCTAAATAACTTGTAAAGTGTAATTTTTAAAACTGTATTTTATTTTTAGAAATCTTATTTCACCAACTTACTGCATTATCATTTACATTTTGTAACATTTTTCATATCAAGATTGTACCAGCCATGCAGTCCTTTATCATCAACAACTTGGGTCGAAAGTTTATTGAACCTCCGCCATTTGACCTTCCAAAAACATTTATGGACAGCAATGCATGCTCACCACTCATCTTCGTGCTTTCTCCTGGAGCTGATCCGATGGCTTCACTGTTGAAGTTTGCTGAAGATCAGGTTTGTACTTGAAATGTGGTTTGTTTAAACAGGACAATATAAATTTGTAAAACTATGATATCTTTTATATCATGGTGAAATGTTTTGTTTTTTGCACTTGAGAATCACTATCTTTAATAGAATATGAAAAGTACATTAAAATATATGGATATTTGTAGGGATTTGGTGGTTCCAAGATGAGCTCACTGTCATTGGGACAAGGTCAGGGACCGATTGCTATGAAGATGATAGACCGGTCGATTAAAGAGGGTGCTTGGGTTGTCCTGCAGAATTGCCACTTGGCAACTTCTTGGATGCCAACTCTTGAAAAGTTGTGTGAAGTGAGTCCAGTAAAAACACAATATGTGTATGCAAGAGAGTCGAACAGCAAGTTGGTTATCTAATAAACATGGCATCAGCTTGTTTTTATATTTCTTGTTGTTTCTGTTGTCATTTTTTAGTTTTTAATGAATCTAATTTTATTGACCAATAAAATTTTGACCAAGATCAAGTTCTGCCATTCGCCATTACCAAATTATCATGTTTAAAATTTTATAGAAACACATTCTATTTGAAAAAGACTGGAGCTACAATGCCACAAAATTAATATTTGTGCATTTATGAAAAAATCATACTCAACTGATCGTTCGTTAATCTTTAATGAGTTCACTGAGTGTTTACAATCATTTTCATAGCACATGTTCAAATAAGAATGGTTTATTCAGGAAACACTGAACCCAGACACAATCCACCCAGACTTCAGACTGTGGCTTACAAGTTACCCTTCCAACACATTCCCTGTGGCTGTTTTACAAAATGGTGTAAAAATGACGAATGAACCCCCGAAAGGACTTAAAGCCAATATTCTGAGATCCTACCTCAGTGATCCTATTTCAGATCCTGAGTTCTTTGGGAGCTGCAAGCAGCCTGTAAGTTGTTGTTTGTTTTATAAGTTAAGCATTACTGTCCACACCTTAGTAAATTAATATTTATCCACTTTAGTGGCTTATTACAAGTCCACTATGGTGTATTGAATTCATTTGCCATAGCTGCATAAATGAATGTTTAATTCAAGGTTAATTTAATATGATTTTTTTTAGTTTAACTAATGTGATTTTAAAAGTGTTAAATATATCTTTCAGGTTCCATTCCGACGACTTCTCTTCGGTTTGTGCTTTTTCCATGCTCTGGTGCAGGAAAGAAGAAAGTTTGGTCCACTCGGTTGGAATATTCCATATGAGTTTAATGAAACAGATTTGAGAATTTCAGTTCGTCAGCTACATATGTTCCTCAACCAGTATGATGTGAGTTTTCAATCAGAGAAAATATGCTATTTTAAATAACAAAGCTCATGTTTATGAAAAAAAACAATTAAATCAGTGGTTACTAATCTTTTCGAGCTTGTCACCAACTTTTTATAGCAAAGATATATTTAATTTAACTACAAGGTTGGTTTTGATGCAGATAGCTCTTATAGTGAGCAACTTATGTCCACTTCAGGATGTAATGTTAACAAATTAGATTCTTAAAATATTTATTTACAAGCTGTAGACTTTGAATATGACCTATCCCTACAGTAATATGCTACACAACCAACCAACCAACCAAGTGCTTTTCAACCAGTCAGCTATGAAACTTCTATTTGGTCGGGCTGGGAAGCATAATACTATATGGATAGTTTTACAAGCAAGCAAAGATTACAAGCATTCAAGCAATTCCTTTATTTACATGTGCAAAACTTTATGTTACAGTTTGTGCCATTGACTGCTCTGGTATATCTGGCTGGTGAATGCAACTATGGTGGTCGTGTTACTGATGATTGGGACAGGCGGACGCTCAATGCAATCTTGACTAGAGGATACAACGATAATGTTGTTACTGCGGACGTATGGAGTTTTGATGAGGATGGAGGTTACAAGCGGCCAGGGGAAGGCGATGTAAGTTGTTTGAATTGTGTTTCTACTCCACTGCTCGAACGCTACTCCTCATATTTTGTATTTGAATTAGTTCATCAGTTTTTAAGAAACACTTTATGTAAACATGGTCGCTCATTACAATGTAATGCAAATTTAAGTTATATGCAATTTAAAGTCATTTGTCCATTTTTGTTTTAGTGGGAGAGTTATGTTGAGTACTGCAAAAATTTGCCCCTTGTAGCTGATCCCCAGGTATTTGGAATGCATGCAAATGCTGACATTGCAAAGGACCAAAATGAAACCAACCAACTCTTCAACAGCATTCTTCTCACCATGGTAACAAAATTGCACATTAAATTTTTTTTTTATTTTTATGATTTTTTCATACAAGACAAATACAATAGCCCATGTACAGTTGCTCATAAATTTTAGAGCAGTTAATTGGGTTATTTTGTTTGTCTTAAAGATTTACAAAGCCGTAAGTTATGTTTCTGATTTTGAGATACATTTTTGTTGTGATTAAACTGATTTGTGTGTTTTAAGTAGATAATGGTCACTTTTTGAAAAACAAAAAATCTTTTTTACTTTTAAAACTTACAAAAATCAAATTCTTACTATTATTTTTTGTATTTTGGAGTGAAAAAACTTACTGCGCTTTTATGAAAATGTGATATGTTTTACTAACCCCAAATGTTTGAATTTTTGCAGCAAGAAGACTCAGTAAGTACCAAGGAAGCTTTGCTAATTCATACATTATACAGTCATACAGCAAGGTAGTGGGCAAGTGATTAAGTTTGTTTTCAGTTCAGTGCAGAAAGCTGAAAATATATTCTTCGTCTCATTTTACATCTGTTGTAGATAAGCCATCATGTAAAAGAGTCAGAGCATAGCTTCATATTGAGTTTCATCATATTTGGATAGATTTAAGCCAAATTTTACTAATCATTTCATTTGCAGTTTGG
The DNA here is from genome assembly GCF_947561715.1 of Ascidia mentula. Lineage (NCBI taxonomy): Eukaryota > Metazoa > Chordata > Ascidiacea > Phlebobranchia > Ascidiidae > Ascidia > Ascidia mentula. The sequence continues at coordinate 5,036,894 of NC_138574.1, read as the reverse complement.
TGCTATCACGTTGTTCGCTTACAATTGTGTGTGTGTTGCTTTGAAGTATCATCATGTTTTTCTTAATTCATTTGCCTCCTTGCGACTGAAATTTTGTGTGATTTTTTTTGCATATTACTCTTGAAGCAGATCTAGCAATGAAAAGTCTTCATCAGCGGATACATGTTTTAAGCCCCAATATATACCGTTTTTAATAATATGTTAGTACATTATTGCTTGCAATTAATATGTAAAACTATTTTCGGTAGTCCCGTGCAACTGGAGGTGGCACAGATTCATCTGATACCTTGGTGTACAATGTGGCTGGTGATATCCTCAGCAAACTTCCTCCTAACTTCGACACTGAAGGTGCACTGAGAAAGTAAGTGTGTTGATTTTTCCTTTACAATAAGATAGCACTTTTTTAAGCTGGGGTTGGTTTCAGGCAAACAACCAGCACTTTCTCTCTGTTTTAAATTTTAGAATTAGTGAATATGATTAAAATAAAGGACCTGAATGGCAAGGTTGACATTTTTCCTCTTTGAATTAACTACTGCAATCTATTTGTTATGTTAAATTGTGTCTTCAATGCCAGAAATTCACAACTAAAATCTAAGAACAAATATCAAACCAGTTGCCTATTTCTATCCTTTAATTGAAAATAAATAGAGCCCTGTAATTTTTTTTCATGTAACTAAACGACTTAGATAATGGTTGGGTGCAGCCAAATAATTAACAACTCTTTTTAATTGTGCTCTTTCAATTTTTTTAGATATCCAACTGAATACAAGCAGTCAATGAACACTGTGCTTGTGCAGGAAATGGTCAGATTCAATGTCCTTCTCTCCACCATTAGAAGCTCACTTATCAACGTGCAGAAGGCCATTAAGGTTAGGCTTTAGTTTTACTTCTGAAATTTTTATATCAGAAAGGATGCACCAGGACTAAGAGTCTAGGATGCCCATGAATGCCATTGTTTGCTTCAAAAGCGACAGATTTTTTAGCGCTAAGACTTGCCCTCCTACAATGTCATGTAAACTGAAAAAAAAGGTTACATTTATCCTCTTTTGGGCCTTATATACCATGTTAAAGTTTATCAGTGATAAAAAGCAGTCAACTGGCAAAGCAATCACATGCCTTATCTTACTATTCCTGACAGTCAAGTCAGCTAAATATAACCATGAAGCTTTACCAGTCACACCACTTATTGAATTAATGATGGCATGAGTTGTTTCTGCAATGTGATTGAACATATTTTTTGTTCTTAGAATTATGATCAAATATGTTGATAACATTCATAAGCCTAGCAATAATTCACAACTAAGAATGTTGTGTTTAAAACATCAGGTATCAAGAATAAATCCATAGCAATTGCCCCTGGTTGATGTCCACAGTATTTACACATTAATGCATAACAATATTCCTGGTTTAGTAATGTATTTTGTCCATTTCAGGGACTGGTGGTGATGAGTGCTGATCTGGAACAAGTGCTCAACAACATTCTGCAAGGTAAAATCCCACAAATGTGGATGAAGAAATCTTATCCAAGCTTGAAACCTCTTGGTGGTTATGTCAATGACTTCTTGGAGAGACTTAACTTTTTGCAGGTATTTTTTTTAACAAACTGTTTAACAAAAAAGTTTTTTACCATGATTCTAAAGAAAGTACAAAGTGAAATACAAAAGAGATATCATTATTTGCTTGCATTTTACTAATACTAAAAAGTTTTTTTTGTTAAAAATGCACAAAGTATGAATATAACAGTTTAAACTGTTTCAATTTTCACAGCTCTGGTTTGACAACGGGCCACCTCCACAGTTCTGGGTGTCAGGATTCTTTTTCACACAAGCTTTCCTGACTGGTGTCCGTCAGAACTATGCCAGAAAATACACAATCCCTATTGATCTTCTAAATTTTGATTATGCTGTGCTCGATGACAAGGAATACAAATCACCACCAGAAGATGGTAAGGAATGATTTTTACTATTTCTGTCATCCAAAAATAACTTGTTGATGGATATACGATCCTTAAACAAGTTTGTTTACCATTTACACTTAGCTATGGGAAAAAAGATAGTTTAGAAATAATATTTTGCAGGTTTTTATTAATGCCTTTTCAAATCAACAGGAGCCACAAAGTAGCAAATCATTTATTTACATAGTATTAAAATAAAGATATCTGTTGTGGTGTAATTTTTACCCAACTTATTTTTTTCACAACAATAAATTTTTAACTAAAGTTACATGATTTCAAAGGTGCATATGTTTATGGACTTTACCTTGAGGGTGCCAGATGGGATCGCAAAGCAAAGAAATTAGCAGAATCAACACCAAAAGCTTTGTATGACTACTTGCCAAAGATCCTTCTTATTCCCATCAAGAAGGTTAATAACTTATTATGTACACGATGAGTTTAAACTAAAGATGCAAAAAAAGTGTTTACAAGCCGGCCTTTCCTATAGGACGACTCTGCCTTAATATACAATTTTACAATTGTGTTAACGTATTATTTCACATAGATGTATTTAAGACTCACTAAAAAGTGGTTTATAGCAGGCAAACCAAATCTAGCCCATTGGGTTTTTAATTTTTTTCACTTTTACCTGTCATGTTTTTGATATTTTTAAAGGTTGTCCACCCCAGGTTTACAAGCTATAGAACTACTATCTAAACCAAAGTAAATTCAACTAAGTTTTGTTTTCCAGAATGACATTCCTGAAAAGAACTGTTACCTGGCACCTGTGTACAAAACCACAGAGCGTCGTGGCGTTCTTTCAACCACTGGACATTCCACCAACTTTGTGATTGGAATGACTTTGGTCACTGACAAACCAGAAGCACATTGGATTGGTCGTGGTGTTGCACTTATATGCCAACTGGACAACTAGACATTACCTGTGACACATACAATCCCCGTATTTTTTTGTATTAAAGTGTGTTATGTCATTTCTGTAGTTTTCTTTTCAATTGTTAAGTTATTTTTATTGAATGCCTCACTTGTACATGTGCCTAATTCTTCAACCTATTTTGGCTCCATTTTAGAATACAGTGAAATTTTAAATATTATTTTAGAGTTGTGGTGGTGTTTGTAAAAAATAAATATCTGTTTGCTTTTTGTTGTCCTGTGTAGAATTTTGTTAGGAAATGGATTTTTGTTCGTTACTTCATCCAACCCTTATACCAACAATCCAACCCTTAATTTCGTTTGCTGCTCTCTGGAATAATGAAAACTCTCATACGTTTATTGTATCTTAGGGTACAGTGAAACAACTTGAATGCAAGATATATGAAGAGTTGAGATAAATTCAGTGAATGTAGCCAGATGTCAATTATCGATAAATATATATTGTATATATATCGGCAAGAATGCAAAAGTGTTCTTTTTCCACATCACAAGAGAATCCTTATAAAAAAAAAGCATAAATGAATTCTGTTTACTTTGTGTGCAATAAAACAAGAAAAAAATACAATAGGTAACAGAAGTATCATTGATATGTTATGATGGCATGATGTTTAAATAAACAAGGTTGCCATCGGTCAACTGCACTTATATGTACACTTGAACTTTTGATACATTAGTATGGTTCCTAGAACATTAGTTTTGCAAAACTACATGTTTCTTACACCATATGCCTGTTGCTTGTGATCCAAACAAAATAAAAATTCACAAGAATCGAAAACAAAGCAAAAACAAGGTAAGTGCTTCAAAAAAAAACTTTTTGCTTGGGGACAATTATTGTTTTTGTTGAACAGCCTTTCCACCTTCTGCTAAATCGATCTTTGTATCATTTTCTTCACAGGCTGAATCACCTTCTTCAGGGCATTTTTTATCCTGGGCATAACCTTTCAAAAATGCCATTCCTGTTTTTTTGGCAGTTTTCTTGGCTATTGCTTTCATCCAAAGGTTATCAATGTTAAAAGCTGTTCTTCCCAAGTTAACAGCAGCACCCATAGCATTGCCAGTTGCTTCTCCAGCAGAAGATCCATATCTATTTGAAAAACAACAGTCAATGTACACTTTAAAGAATTACTATTTTAAATAATCTACTTCAGATGAACAGTGTCAACAGTGGCAGAAGACACAGATTTTGCTACAGCCAATCCTGCATGTTCCAAACTTGTCCAAACAGTGCCAATGCCTGTGTGAATATACAAGTACAAGGTATATCATACATCAAAAAAAATTGTATGTTAAAAAATAAATCGTTGTAAACTTGTTTTTGGTAAATCAACAAAATATTATTTCACTTCAGTAAAAATAAAACAAAAAAACAATAAGAATAAAAAATTATTTCTTCAGAACAAAATTCCAACTTCACTAGCAAAACAAATACAAAGCCCACCTGCAAAACTTGCACCAGCCACGTGAACCATCCCCTCAACACAACTCTCCCCCTTTTCATTTTTTTCCGTGACAGAAGATGGCAGCACAGAGTCAGCGCATGATTTTATGTGTGGAGCTACAGTGTCAGCAACTTTTCCAGCCACCACAGTTAGGCCCTTTACCATGGCACCACTGACTTTTACTGTGACTTCTATTGACAAGAAATAGTTCAACAACATTATTACAAATAACGCCTTCCAAAAAACCTAATTTGCATTGACATCAATTCGTAAATTTCATGTCAAAATTGACAAAAAGTGATTGCTATTCAAGTGAGTGTACATACATTGCCAGATATCTATTTTTAAGACAAACTTAACATAAATTTGTTTTCCAAAAAAATCATAAATTTGTCATAACATAGTTGTGTTTACATATTCTCATTGACAACATATACAAGCAAAACCATGATATAAAAGTTCTTTCAATTGTGAAGGATGCTGTTTCAAGATACACACAGCGGAAAACTTCATAATAAATAACTCATACTTGTTATAATGCTACTAAACCAAGCAAATAAAACTTACTTGCAGCCTCATTTGTGTAATAAAGCCCCTTCTGTAAATTGGGGTTAACTTCTGTTGGCTTTTCATTCGGTTTCATATTCTTCTGTAGGTGTTGGGCACCTTGCTTGATAAGATTAGTCGTTACCTCTGCACCCTTAATTAGTCCCCAGCTTAACCATCCAGCACCTGACAACATTAACCATCAACTTGTTTATCAGTAATTAGTTATATTTCTTACATTAAAGATCAGTATAGTGCTGAAAATTAGGTATATATGTGCCTTTAATTTTAGTCCTAATGTTTGCTCTTGTTTTGTTTTTGTTCGGGTAAAAATATAAACAGGTGTCTTGGATGATTGGGCAATAATCTAGGTCAGTCCTAGTAATCACTAGTGTTAAAAAAGTGGATTATTTCAATTCTGCCATAGCTTTAATTTTGTGTAACTGGATTTCTACATTTTTAAAGTGATTACTAAATCTTATGGCAGAAGTTAAGTGATTACGAAAGGTAGGCCTGCATCTGCAGTTTAGATTGGATTACAATTTTTCAATGTTTGAAGTCTGTCAATTTAAAATTTTCTTTCACAAAATAAAGCATTGTTTCACAACAGGCATAACTATACTAGCCTTTTCCAATTCCAAATGCAACTTTTTGACTGATAGATGTTTCTTCTTCCTTGTCCTCTTCCACAGCAGGAGGAGCTACACAGGGTACAGATGCACTCAGATCAACTGTAGGTTCTCCATCCGGTGCATGGTCCTGAATCTGCACAAATTTTTACAATAGAACAAATTTCATTGGCAAGTAAGTAAGGAGACTAGCAGCTACCAAAACTACTATAATTATTTTTACTCTGCTTTTAGTTTAACAGATTTCATATTGGTTCTATACTTTGACCACATTGAAAGTAACTACAACAACTATAAAATTTCAAGTATTTGCACATGCAAAACAACAGAAATACACACCTGTAATACAGCAAAGTTCTCCAAAATGTTTTCAAACATTTCCCTGTATGTAGCCTCAAGGGCAGAAGATATAACTAAACCAACAGCACCTGGCTGTGGAGAGTCTGTTGCTGATTTGTTTGGAAACATGTAAGCCCCATTAACACATTTCAAAACTGGAGACTTTCCTGGTACCAATGGATAAACCCATTCTCCCACTTGTATGAATGCAGGTGGTCTGTTGATGTATACAAATTTAGAATAAAGAAAGGCAAAAGTTTAAAGTAAGATATATCTAAGCGGCACAACAGTAATCTACATGCAAGAAAGATTCGGATTTGATACAGTTTGTTTGCGAAACACTGAGTTTGCATTTTGAATGGATAAAGCATTATGTTCTGTCACAATTTGTCAATTCTGCTCCACAAACTGAAAAAAACTAACACAAAAAAGTGATACAATTGCAATATTGCAGGCTGTGTGGCGAACATACAGGCAGAGACATTTCAAAACCAGAGCAGGCAAGAATTTTTGCGAGTCAGACAGACCTTCAGACCTTGTCTGGAAGATTGGAATTGATGCACATGTATTAAACATCAATTGTCATTACCTAGAAGTTTTACTTGTGTCTGCATTGCCAACTTGTTCATCAAATAGCAAAATTCTCAATGAGGAAGGATAGGAAGGAGGTGCAGCATTTACTGTTGAACGATCGGAGACGCTGTAAAGCTGGACCCCATTTGGGATACTTAATAACTCCACAGCACTTTCCGCAGGTAATCCACATATTTCCTGGTTCTACACACAAATTTAAAATATTTTGAAATTGAAGGAAACGACACTGTCTTCACAATAGGTGGCTTGATAACTATAGTTGCCCAGTGTTCACACAAAAATATAAATTGTAGTTTGTGATATAACATAACCCCATACGAAATTGCAAATTTGATTAACTGCAAGAAGGTTTTCAGAAAGTATGGCAGTTAATGTAAATCTCAAAATAAAAAAAAATTATCAAAAAGAATAACTTCCCTAAACAAAATTTCCAAAGCATGCTTACAGTGGGGAATGGTGAATCGTTTGTTGATGGAGACATAAGAGAAGAATGACCCTCAGGAATTCCTTCAGAATAGGAAGGAGCTGCAGTTTCAGCCTGACCACAACATTTATAACAAGATATGCAACATTATAGTTACAAAAATATATATATACAAACACTCCAAAGCCACCTTATTATATACTTACAGTGGAACCATCTTGTAGTTCATACAACCTTGACCTCACTTTTTCTAATGCTTCAGCCATTTTACCCTGCATTTGCCAGGCAGATATGCACTTTTTGTCCCTGTTTCTGGGCAGTTCTTCTTCAATACCCTAAAAATCAAACCTTTTTTGTATACATAATTATATCATTGGTGTGCTTGCATTGCTTTCAATAAACTCTAAATAACAGTAAACACACAAATCTTTAAACTATACATCCCCAAGATTTTGTTGATTTGCTTGATTAGTACAATTACAATTGGTATATTTACAGTTATATTTAAGCTCTAGTCACCATTTCTAAGCAGCATAAAGCATGGACATAATGTTCTATGGCACTTGAAGTATTTCCAATCTCATCATCAGCAAGTGCATTGGCAACATGACACATGGAAGTGTTGTAGCACTCAGACACTTTTCCATAACTCTTTTCCTGCAAAGTTGTTCTTTATATCACAAGAAAGGTATTGAGTCCATAATACTGTTATTAATTTTTGTGTCACTCACATAAGATAACAGTGGAACAAATGCAGTTGAAAATTTTACTCACGAGTGTCTCATCTCTTGCTTGTGTGCTGGGAGGTGGGGGCCGGGAAGGTCGGGATCGTTGTGCCTCCATGTTTAGATAAACATAATATGTTTGCTCTACAGTAAAGTTATCAAACCTGGAAATTAAACATGTACAAAATAAATATATCTTACTTAGTCTTAACATACAGATTCGGTCTATATAATATAAACATAATCAATATCCTAGGCTTGTTCGTATGAATGGAGATAAAGAGAGCGATAGGCAAAAGTGTGAATCGCCTTTACTAAAGCTTGTAACTCACTTCACACTTGGAGGAGTCACGTGCCTAACTTTGTATACAAAAACTGCACAAAAACACCATCATCACCACAAATTGTTACATTAGTTAAATTTATAATTAACATGAAAAAATATATAAATTACGTATGCTCATGTATGCAAAAATAGTTAAAAAAAACAAACAGCATAATTTTATCCCAGTATGTTTTTACTTCTATGTTGTTTGGGAAAGACCCGGGTGCTTTTTATGTTGCAAATTATTTAATTCTATGGTAGATGTTAGCAAACTATTGTTAGCAAATTTTATAATGGTTGATGTACATCTTGAAAAGTCCAGCAGTTAAAGAATTGAACCACGATTACCAGTATTGAGCAATTCTTAAACTTCCGTTTTCTATAGTTGTAGGTCACAGGAAAACTTCCTTATCCAAAAGCAAGATAAGACATTTTTCTGTCTACTATTTGGTTGCTATCTCCTACACTTGTAACTAGAGGCATGGACAGCAAACTTGAAGATGAAGATGACTTAAATTCATTTATGACACTAATTTACAAATGTAAAAGATGTTTGATTGAGCTGTCAACAAGGAAAGAACTGCTTGAACATGTCAAAAACAGTCACAATCATCTTGTAAGTGTTTTTGAACATTTATGTAACAGTGTCATAGTCAGTCTGAAATTTTGGTAGACCAATGCTATTAGTTTGAGAAAGTTTGAAACATCACCCCACAAAACATGAAACTCTAGAGGTGTGCTGCATAAAACCCAAAAAATAAATAAATATTAGAATTAGATTCATTAATTATGCTACCATCTCTAAGCCATATCAAGCCAAATAGATACAAATCTCTATGCAACTTTAAAGTTGATTATTACAGACCTCGGGTTGGGGCCATTCATTTTCAAAAAGCATTACTTTTTTGCTTTTGTATTAGCTTATTTAATCATGTTATCATTCAGGTTGCTGATAAAAATATTAGATGTGACATAAGCGAAGATGAAAATGCTAATAAAAAACGTGAGTAATAAATGATTAAGCATTTCTTTACAGTAGTAATTAGCTAATGTGAATTCTATCAAAATATTAGTTACATCTCTGTACATTTAATACTTAATAGTTATTATTATTAAAAGTTATTTAATACTTAATATTTAACCAAAAAAATAAAAATATATAGGAGGTGCTGGCACACTACAAACATTAAACAGCAGTTTGCTTCAAAAGAGTTCTTATCTAAAACCTGCCTTTGCTGATGGCACAATAATTAAAAAGAGAAAGATATTGGAAGGTGTTGGTGACCATGCCCTGGTAAATTGCAACATCTTTTTTGCTTTACTTGTGAACTTACATAACTTTACTGCATATATGACACTTTCAATGTGGTGTAAAGAAATTGTCACATGCCCTCAAAATAATGGCTTTATTTGTTCAGGAAAGTGGTGGAGTAACAGAACAATCAACTTCCAGAGTTGTTGCAGTTGCAGGTTCCTATTTCTGTTTATCATGAGGTGAAAAACAAAAACACTGATCTTAATAGAATTTGTTTTTTTAAAAGAAAATCACATGACACCTATTCAAGTAGAAGTTGTTGACAGCTCAACATCTTTTAAATGTCCTGATTGCCCCAAAAAATACAAACAGAAACAGTCACTGGAAACTCATTGCAGAAAAATGCACCAGAAGGAAATACTGATTTGCCCAAAATGCAGAGTAAGGTAAAAACCTTCTGTGGACTTAATCTGTCTTTGCAGTTGTTGATGTGCAATATTAGACAATCTATTGTAAATATCATTGTTTCTCAAGGTATCATTTTGGGAAATACAGGTTAAGAAATATCAAGCTTTTAAATTAATCTACCTGTTTGTTTCTGTAGGTCGAACGGAGACGAGGATCACCAGATTCACATTCTTTCCCATTACAAAGATACATTTAAATGTATCATGTGTGACTTTACTAATGCCCAGTGGCACACGTTGAAGGTGCACATGGAGGTAAGTAAGCATTGTGTAAAATTACGATTCCGAAAATGTTAGACTGATGACGTGTTTTGTTGCAGACACACAACAAACCAGACAAACATGAGTGCGACAGTTGTAATCTCACGTTTGCTAGTTCCTTCGCACTTTGTAACCATAAGTAAGTCAACACAAGCTTTATTATTTACAGTTTATGATGAAGCCTTGTCAAGCATGTCATTTAAACAAATTCCTTTAAGTGCAGTGTGGTATACACTTAATGATTTTGCAACATGTTAAACCGCATTATTCTTTTTTCAATTGTGACAAGAAAAAGTGATAATATTAAGTACCACCGTATATAAATATTCAAAGACGATTTGCACATCTGGGAGGTTTCCATTTGTGTGATGAATGTGGATTTAAGGCACCATCCAAATATGTACTGGTCCAACATAGAATGGAAATGCATGGCAACCAGTATGTGTGTCAGATATGCAATCACCACTGTGATAACCAGGTATCAAGTTGTTTTGTCTTCAGACACTTTAGGAAGTATTTTAAACTTTGTCCATGATTTCAAATACATGTGTAAATGAATAGCAAAGTTGTATTTGATGTCCATGATTTGCATGAAGTGGCAAATTTATTAAAATAATTTTCAAACACCTCTGCAAAATGTCTATTGTCTGTGATGTGGATACTATTGGCGTAATCAAACCATATTTGGCAGGTAATGCAAATGGCTATATATATTTTTTAAAGATTGACATGGAAGAACACATAAAGGCAAGACATCAGAACATTTACATTTGCAAAAGTTGCAGCACTACCCAGTCCAACGCAGTGGCAATTACTTATAACAGCAAACAGGATCTGCTTGCTCATATGACGATCATGCATCCAAATGAAAAGTGTTTCTTCTGTGAAAAGTGCAACTATGTGGCAAAGTGAGTAATTGTGTAATTTTAAAAACAAAGTTACTTGTACCTAGAAAAGTTTAGAATGATAAAAAAACCTATTGCTCCAATGTCTATGAATTTGGTGATTCTTAATCCTGGTTATGAAAAAAAACAGGTGTTGGGGACTTAACAGACCTTGTAATATACCTTATAGGTAACAGGCACCAATCTCATACCTTACCAATTTGGCACTATGTGAATTTTATGTGGTGAGGGCAAGCATTGAAAAACTTTTTTTGATAAAATCCTACATTTTTAAAAACTACTGTGTTCAGTGGCGGATCTAGGGTGGGTGTTTATGTGTCAGAACACCCCCCTCATTTTGGCACATTGTTTTGTGGGTCGTGAAAGTGTGATTAAATTCCCGCTACACTGGAACAAACACTACGGTCAAGTGTTCGTCTCCGCTGTTTCTTTGTTTCTCGGTCGCGCGCGCTGCATTCACGCGGCGATGACTGCTTATAAAACAATCGTTTGTCGTGCCGTTGGTCAATAACCCGTCAACAATACTGTTTTCGAAAGCGCGACCTTATAAGTTTATTCATTTCTGCTACAATTTCTAGACCATTAAAGATTTGTTTTTAGAGCGAGGGGGGGTCGAAAATTGGAAATTCCCCAATTTTCCGCTGTAAACTAAGGTTAATTGTGGTCGAGCATTGCAAAATACGAACGCCAGTGTTGGCGCGAATCGTCACATAAACGGTGGCTTCCTGGCTTACGCAATTGCGTAACACTGTGGAACACTCGATGCGAGTTTTTGCGGTAGTGCTTGCGCCGTAGTTTCATTACCACGACTTTGAAAGAAAGGTTTAAATATACGTGTTATCTAAAAGGAATTAAATGGGCTTACGTTATCAAGAAAACATACAAATAAAAACTATGTTGCATGCGGTGGCCTTATATTCCTCTTTGCACATTTGCAAGCGCTAACAGTTGTTTTCAACATGCGTAATATTGGCAACATATTCAACAACTAAACTGGTTCCCACCAAGATTTTGACAAAAAATTACAGCATGACAAATGTCCGAAAAAAGATTGTAACCGCATCTAACGGCTTCATTAATTACGTACCGAAACCGAACACCCCCTCATATTTTTTCTAGATCCGCCACTGACTGTGTTATGTTTTGCCACAAATGTTACAAAATTAATTGCCAACATCACTACAAACTTCCACTTTCAACTTTTCAATACATTCCAGGCTTCGACACCACCTGAAGAAGCACATGTTAGTGCATACAGGTGAGAGGCCACACAAATGCACAGTTGAGGGTTGTGAATTCAGTACCAAGGATCACAAAAATCTCAAGCAGGTAACTGAAAACTGTGTTGGAATTTTGGGCAACAATTTATTTGATTGTTTGGTGTTTTTTACCCAATTTAAGTGTTACCTGTCATAATGTGAAAAATGCTTACAAAATTGCTCTTAAAACAAAGTAATATCTTTAACTACAAACATACCTATTGGCTTTTATAAATATAGTGCATTTTGTTCCTGAACATGTAAAACATGTGTTTAAATATTTTAGGCCAGTGGTTCTTAACCTGAAAGGAATAGTTGGAAATTCTAAGGTTATAGGGGGGTAATTAGGCACTGAAATAAACAAAAAGTAATAGTTGCAAGAGAAATGTTATATTTTGTACTACTGTGTGTCTCTTATTGACCTTTGGTCACACAATGCGGTCAAAATTCAATGCTTTAATTCTATGTTTTAAAATTTAAGTGGAAGCAGGAAATAACGACTCAGTTTGAACTGAAAATGGGAAATCAGAGAAAAAGGGTTAAGAACCACTGTTTTAGACTGAAGTATTTTTTTGCGACAACCTTTCTTTCTCTGTAGCATATGGTGGTAAAACATCGCAAACCCGGCGAACTTGTTTGTCGGCAGTGTCGATTTGTGACCACAAATCAGAATGAATGGGATGTCCACAAAGCCATGAACCACATGAAGGTACAGGTCATATTCTGTAGATCGTATAAAACCTTACATTATTATTTGCATGTTTGCATGTAGTTATTTCCTTTCAAAAAACTATATCAAGTATTGCCTACTTCAGCAAAAAAAAACTCAGAAGATACACCTTGTATCTTATGCATAATATATAATCTACTTGCGGGTAACAGCCATTGCAGTGGGTCGATCTTGGCTTGACATACGAGAGCACGCAATGTTTATGCGTTTTCCGATAATACTGCTTTTTTGTTCGTAGATATACAAGTGCAACCAGTGCGACTACACCTCGCCCCATAGCGCCACCATACGGCGACACCGACTCTCAAAACACGTCTCAAGCGATAAGATGAGGTACCCTTGTCCTCAATGCTCCTACCGAACAAACCTGAAAGAATGCCTCCAAAAACACATTCTCACTCACGCTATCAAAGATTCGCAATTCAATTGTGTGGTGAGTGATGACGTAAGAATGACTGTTACTTCATAAGCCAGATTCAAGCATTTAGGATTATCGTTTTTACCTCTTATTTTTCTCTTTACCAAGCTCTGTGACCAATCCTTTTTTGACCGGCAAAGTATGGCGCACCACCTAGCGGAAGAACACGCTTCCAAGCCCGTATTTCTATGTGAGGAGTGTCCCTACATGACCCAGACGGAAAGATCCCTAGCAAGACACACGGCTACACACGAGTAAGACATCTGGCTGATTTTGTTTCTAAGATCATTTGCTTGATTGCGTTTAACTATTTCTTTCGAAAAAGACGAGAGACAGTGAATAAGATGGTAAAAATGTATTCGCCTAATCTTTGATACAAAAATTCTGCAGCACGCGGTTTCAGTCTTTAGCTTCTTTGCTGCTATAGTTTGTAGTGCGCTGTTTTGACCGAAGGAATTTTTGAACCACTTTAAATAGCACGCGAGCTACCACTTGCTTCCTCGGGTGACACGAAACCTTGAGATTAGTGATTGTAGTTTGATATATTGATTTAATAAAATGTATTTTGTTTGTTGTTACATCTTGCAGGTCCCGTCAGGTGAAACCGTTCAAATGTGACCAGTGTAATTACGCTGGAAGAACAAGCATTCTATTGAAAAGTCACAAAACCAATAAGCACAAGTCGCAACCATTCAAAACAAACCTCAGCGATAATGGTAACTATGATTGTCCCCCCGGTATACGTTGTAGATCTTGCATTTGCACTTACATTATTTATCATTATTTTAACTATTTTCTTGCGTTGAACAACCACGAATTAATTTGCAATCGCACATTGCTTCCCCGAATTTTAAGAATTCTTATTAGCTAACTGTTCAGTCTTCTGGCGAAATAAACTGCTTTTTAGCCATCTGAAATTTGCGCTAATTTTCGAAGACTTACACTTTAAGTAACTAAATGTAAGTGCGGGTAGTTTATTGTATTAATAAGAAACGGTATCCGGCATCGGGAAACTGACAGCATTATTTTCATTCCGAACATTGTAAAAGCTAATGTGGGTTAATATTCCATCCAGTTTCAACAATATCTCTGCAACCGTCTTCTTCAACAAACCTCGTCCCAATTGCACCCCATAATGTTTACTCTGAGCTTCGCACAGTACATGGCTTGTTACATCCAGAACAATAGGTAAGTTGTTGAAATTCGGTCTTAAGTAATGAAATGTCTTCACAAATATCAGGGTTTTTCATGTACTTACTTGTTAGCAGCTATCCCAGCACTTTGAAGAAAGTCAGTACTTTTTATGTTGTTTACCGGCCGTGACAGGTTGCATCAGTGCAATAGAAGTGTGATTTTCGAAGTAAAATGTATGATCGCTAACTTACTATTCGCCTAAACAGAATTAGTAACTATGGAGCTACATTTAACAAGCGCAAACAAATGTGAATGAATGGGTCATCGTGCAGCAGAGGTTCCCAATTGGTGCGTCGCGTCGTTTACTGTAATCTTGATTTTTTTAATGCCTTAAGACTAGGGCGTTTTTGTTGTACGCTACATAAAATATACAGCAAAATCACCAACATAGAAACGGTTCTATAACGTAACTTCCTCCAAGCATAAAGTACGATTCAAGAATAAATTGCACGTGTTCGCCTTATGCTGGTAATCGACTGGAAAACACCGTCTAACTAATGGTAAGTAGTCAACATGATTGAAAACCATCACAGTTACAAAGGTCACATGGTATCTCGATTCACCAGAGTTATGCCTTCACCTCTGTATGTTTATATGAACCCGAGTACTTTCGGTGTCTGCTTGCATAGCAGCAAGCTGTTTGCACTCCGTATTTCATTTTTATCCGGCAGTTATCAAGCACTGTGGAACTTGTGCAGGTGTCACAGGAAACGCCGCGTTAATCCACAAACGACGAAAGCAAATACGTTTACGACACAGTGACGTCATCGAAGGAATTGTCGCCCATCATCGCCCGCAGAAAGTTGATTTCGTTTACGATGTTGTGTGTCGTATCTAAGCATTTCTTTTTAGTTGGGAGTAGAATTGTCGGCTGTGGCGAACGTTTATTGCCCTCATTATCGTATACAAATACAGCACATAGTTTTGTATGTTTGAATAGGTGTGTAACACGGCAGTGCAGGACAGGTATATTTGGTAAATTTTATATCATGCAGGAGGTAGTACGACAGAGGTTTTCAAATATGTTTGGAAACACACATTTCGTTGCAGATGGCGTCTGTATGCATATACACAATCATTCACAGTTAGTAGTTGTGTTGCTTTTGCTAAGTTCATTCAATTTTAAAAATACTTGACAACTGAAGATGTTACAGCCTGCTAGATGAAACTTGTAGGAACTTTACTCCTTCATCTGGTCCAATCCCAGTGAAAACACAACTTTATTATTTATGGGCGTCTGGCAATTTGCGGTTAAAAGCTGTTAGTCTGCGTAATCTCACAATTCCAATATGTAGGCATTGTGTATGCAAAAAATGCTGGTTCATTTGAAATTCAAGTCCGTATTCCCAAATGCTTCATGAATTTTAATATTCGACGCGTTGGCCCCAATTTAGTTACCCCTCCCACCGTTTGTATAAGTGCAACATGTGGTACCCCAAATGCCAACGTCATCTTACGTGTGTTTAACCTTTAAAATGTGGGTACGACGTTTCGAAGCTATACCGCAGGCAAGTTTACGAGAGAAGACACCAGTTGTGGCGTCACAGGCGTCTGTGTTCCATACAATGATATTATTGCCCCCGTTAAAGCATTGTTACGCAACGTTTGGGTTTTCAAGCGTCGATTTTATCAAATTATATGGGTGGGAAGGATATTGAACATTTTATTGCCCTTTTTACAGTTGATATATCAGCGAGCTGTAGTTTTTCGTGTGTGCATTTGATAAGACACTTTAGCAAAAGATGTAACGTAAGAAATCAAGTCAAGTCATAAGGAAAGTTATGGGAACCGGCGCAAGCAAACATTCTGCAACGACGACAGTTATAAAAGTGAAACCAGCAATTGAGGTTTGCAACCTTGCATGCGAATATTTAACTGTATTTTTAAGTACCATTACTTCTCTTATGTCCTACTCGTTATGATGCTTCAAAACTTTACTGGGCAACTGATGTGTTGTTGGGCCTTGATCTAAATTAATCAATGGTATTGCGTGTTATATTGCTGTCAGTTACTTCACTTCAAATCACTGTTTGTGACGTTATTTATCGCTAAAAGTACAATCACATTTTGTCTGATTTTTTTCGGTCACAAAATCTTGGCAACACTGAGCTCATTAACCTAAAAGAACAAATCAGATATGCTGCTATGATTTTTGTTCCCGTGTCAACAAACTGAAGAAACGACAACTGCTCATATCTGGTGTTGCACTGCAATAACCTAACATGCTGACGTGCAAAATTTTTGAAAGGGGGTTCCACCTGAGTATTACGCCACCATTGAAGCCAGGGTTGCCATTTCTAACAACCGTTACGCAAATCTCAATCAATGGATTCCCCAAAAAACACAAATTCCACCGCACTGTACCATCGCGTGCGAAAGATTTGTTTGCAAAGAAGATGTAAAAATTTTTGCGTATGATCAAGTTATAGTCTGGGTAGTATAATATCGGATTAAATCCTCGCGTTGTCGTATGTTAACTTTATCGAAAGTAATAAACGTCGATCTATTTGCAGTGTCCGCGACTACGCAAATAAACTTAGATAGTAAGTGCTGAATGTAATTGTCCTCTTGAATATTTGCTTTCTTCGTTTGTTGACAGTTTAGCTATGAGGTTTAAAACTAAAGCGTTGGGCTCAGTGAAGACATTTTTTAAGGGTCCTGCAACTTGTTACACCCACTGAGTTACCTTTAAATAGGGCGAATCAGAAAGATTCGATGTTGATATGTGGATTCGGTGCCAATATTCGGATTCGGCCGGATATTGAGAAATTCTATTCGGAATCTAACCTTCAAATTCAAACAACGCTGCTTGGAATCGTACATTTTCGAAAGGGTTTTTACAAGAAAATGGGATTGGGCAAAGCCAACACAAAGTAAAGAGTATAGGGATAAGAACACTATAGGCCTATAAACCGTTGCCTGTTGAGCAACAGGTGTTTTTACGACCAACCATTTGTCACCTCACAATAAATTCGGATTTGTCCAGATTCGGCCGAATATTGACCAAAGTTATTTAGACGCGACCCAGCCTTTTTTTTGTTTTTTAAACAAGCTGGCCAGAGGCATAACAGCCGGATCATACGGATCGGATATTGTGTCGGTTTGAAATATTTGACAAATGTAGGATCAAAATACAAAAAATTCCTTAAATTCATACAAATGCCAAACTGACGAGTTCCTTGTGGTGATATTTATTGTAATTGTGGTGCATAGTTTATTGTTTGATCAATCAATTAACAAATTTGCAGTCAGCAACCAACAACTTATTGAAATTTTGTTCGTAGATAACATCACGCAATACTGACAACACAGAAGATGGTAAGTTGCATTTCATTTTGCTACAGTTGCTACTTGCACACGTCTAGAAGGTTCTTTAAAAGTTTTTTTTAAGGATTTACGCACCGTCAAAGGTCCTGTTGATATAAAACACGATTCCACAAAATTCTGGCTTAATTCGAAGTGCTTTAACGTGTTCATGCCGCTGTAGAGATTTTGGCCTAAAGCCAATCAGCCGATCAATTTCTAGTTCCCATCGACAGCAAGGATATAGAACAGTCAATCACTGCCACATAGTTTTTCACAGCGTCCCTGGAGATCCCAGGCAGTACAATAGAATTGAATAGGTTTTGTCTGAAAACATGGCGTGGGATGAATATTAAAAGTCAGTCTTTTCAATTGCATGAGAAGAAATTTTGTCATTATAAATAGGTTGCGTAGAAAGTGTTTCAGGAGTGCAAAGGTTATTCGGATAGAATTTAGTGAAACCGTTTCAGCTATCCTTTAATCTATAGATGTAAAGGCGTTATAAACCACAATCTTATGCGGTTTAAGGTAGTTTTAACTACAAGCATATATGTAACATGTGCCGCGGAAGTGTGGCGAAGGCTGTTGACGTAACACGAAAATTCCCATCATTTGGTACAAACTGAAATATACAACTCATGGGCCATACGTCAAAACAAGATAGTTTGCAAACATGGATTTTGTCACGCGCGTTGGAAAGCAACGACCTAATTTGTCAGCAATTGTCACGTACCGTCCGCATTATCGTGACCGACTGCGATATGTTTAGTCTTTGTGCATACATGTAAAGACATACAGAGTGCAGAATTGGCAACAATCAAAACGTTTGTAAATTGGACCAAATGCACATTGTTTATATAGCTATGAAAGGAAATATTTGAAGCTTAGGAATGCTGTATGTCTTTAAATGTATTTTGTTTTTGAGATCGATAAAATTTCGATTTAAATCGGCAATGTTGTTCCTTATTAAATTGTCGATTTGCGGTAAACGAGGCATAGCTTTGACTCAAACCAGAAACTCATCCAGACAGGGAATGTCTACAATGATAAGGAATAACTTTCGTTGACGTCTTAAATATTAACCATCATTAAGTTAAATTAAGTCACGCCCTGGGGTTTTATCTTCACAAACCAAACCCGCCACTGAGCTTTGAATTATTGAAGCAGCGTAAAATCGATTGCAACAATCCAGCGAGCGAAGGTCACAACAAAACTTAAGTCACAGGGGGAAATTTTTCATACAAATTCCACTTAAGCCGGCGATCGGTGGCGAGGTAAAATGAATGCATCGGGTAATGAGAGTGGAAACGATTTTGGACGTCGGCGTATGCAATAAAACTAAAGCTCATTTTGATTAGATGTAAATGCGTCCTTAATGTCTAAGATTTCTGCACGCAAGCTTATGGGAAAATGAGGCTTGTAGAGTTACAGCGACCTCGGACAAACAGAATTCAAATATCAGGGACTATCTTTTGGTGACCATGCTGGTGCTTGTTTCACGGCAGAAAATTTGTATTGTGAGCTGATTGAAAGTATAATTAAGACACGTCTTTGCAGCATATTCGCCCAGATATAGAGTAGGCGTCGGTTAGTTTGGAACTTTGGTTAATTCGTACGAAATTGGAGGTGAAAATGGTTCGTAATATTTTTTTGACAAAAAACTCGTAATCCGGAATACTTCAGTCGGATCTTCGCCAGTTCCGGATAAAAGTTGCTTTTTTACGTCTCGTGATCCAGATTCGGGTGGATTTTCGAGTATTGAAAATTTACTACCGCTTGTCACATATTTTGCTGGTATTTTGCCATAAAATTTCCTCCATAATTTTAAGTTAAACTCCCTGGGGTTTGAAGACCACCAAAAGCCTGGGGGTCCGTGAAGAAGCGAGAGCAGTTTTTGTATTACAATTTGTGCATGTTTATTCTGTTTTATTAAATTTTAAATAAATTTTGTTTTCTAATCTTTTCTTTGTGTAATGCCACACATGTTTTTATTTAAAATAATGCATAACTTTAATCACCACAAGAGCCTTGGGTATAATTTACTGTTTAAGGACTTGTTGATTTTTGAAGAGGAGTCATAAATACAAAATGGTTGGGAACTACTACGTATTTAATTTTCTTGTGGTTTTAATTGCCGCGTTTGGTTGCTTTGTCATAACTCGGTTGCTTTGTCATAAATATCCACAACAGTTTTCGACGCTTCACCCAAACAAAGAAGCTTGTGTGCTTTTCCTTCATTTATTTTTTTCAGCCGTTTTTTCTCCAGGTAACAAAAGTTAAAAAAAAACTGTTTTTTTCTGATCAAGTGTCTCCCAAAACACCAACTGATATGAAAAAATCCCACTCTTCTTCGAAAAATCGGCAACCAAGTGGCCGCAAGTGGGCGCTAAGGTCACCAGCGAATGGATCAAATTTCCATGGAAAAGGTTAGTGGTTTGTAATTGCGGTTTGACAAAAACAGGACAACAAGCAACGACATTTGCAGTTTGCACGCGGTAATTCCAACACCAGATTGCGGACCTGCAAGAAAAACAAAAGTATTTAAACGAAAAAATTTTCTATTATGTTCATTTCATTTGAATCCTGATATTACCCAAAAGTGAAATTGAAAAAAAACGCTACTTTAACCCACGCCAAACGCCTTTATGTGGAAGTTTTAAATACCCCATCAGCGTTGTTTGTTTGGCGTGCCATACTAAAGTGGGTAAAGTCGTAAAGAAGTTGTCAATAGTCGTTGGAAAAGCATGTCAGTCGCGCAGCAAGATCGATGACAAACTGCGTGAGGCAGTATACGCAAGTCGGCCTATTGATAAAAAGGACCACTACGGTCGATAGGCGGAAAGGGTTGCACTTGAATTTTCCACTTGAATCAGAAAGGAACATACGAATTATGCTATGAAGAAAGAACATGTTTCTTAAGTGGCGCGCCGGTATTTGGAACAGGAATACTAAAATAGACCGAGCAAGGGCAAGCATATGAAGTTACTTGAATTTTCAAGAAGCGGCAGTTTTCTATTTGTAAAGGTTCATAATGGTGCTTGCAAAATTCGGTGTTTAAATTAGCAGTATCACAAACAATCAACTTGCCAAGAATGTCTGATTTTGACGCCAAAACAAGCAACTAACCTAAAAACCGTGGCTATAAATAACTGTGTTGTCGCCACATCCTTAAGGGCAATCTTGCCAACCGGCGCCGACAGATGACTCCTCCGCTGAGGTTTATAAGCTCCCTGTAATTTGAGGACGAGTGGCGTGCGCCTATTCATGCGTGCATAATGGGAAAGCGAGATAAATCCTTCCCTGGTTCACTGCAACACAACTCCTTTGTGCGAGTAAATTGAGAGCTTAGGGGTCGAATTGGGACTTGCATGACTACAGAACGTTTTCCACGAACGTTCGTCGTTCTCTATTACGAATTACAGTTGAAAGGGAGCAGCATTTAGCATATTTGGCGCGAATTGTGTACAGGTTGTTAGTTATTGTAAGAATTCTCTATTTTGCAGTATTGGATTGTGTGCGTACTCGTCCGGGCAGTTGTTTTAGTTGGCTCAAATGCAAACACCTTTAAAAAGTTGCACATGAGGGAATGTTTTTCTGTTGCAACATGGCTAGGAAAAAGGAAAACTAGCGGGTCAAAGTCTTGAAAAAATACAAAGAAATCTTCTTTAAAAATTGAAGCCATTGTTCGGCGAGTTAAATTTGATTTCAGAGATATTGTGAGAGTTGCTTTGAATACAGACATGGTATTGTTTGCATCGACCCACATGTGCTTAATAACGAAGCTGCAATCAAGCAATAATGAACGAAATTAATGGCCTATTGATTTTGTACCGCCGTCGATTGTGTGAGGTTTACCAGTTGAGTGGCTTTCGTTGCATTGTTAATTTAGGCAAAGTCAATTGTTTGTGAAAAGCATTTATTGATATGCCTAGTTTTCCTTGTCCTTTTAGTGTTTTTTGAAATTTGGCATGAAAACGTTGGTAATTGAGAAAATTGTTTTTTATTCTAATCAGGCTAAACCGTGTCGTTTGTGATATCACTATCTATAACGTAGGTTATAATGCGATGGAATTTTGCGTTAATCTATTCCGATTGCAGCCGTGCACGTTCCAAGAGGGTTTCAAGTGTCTTTTGCGCGGATTTTGAGTGGTCTTTGCTGGCAAATGTCAGCATAGAGACGAACCAGGCGCGGTCACTGATGCTTGTCCAACGAAAACATAGAACCTGAACTGCAGTTATCAGGAATTTCGACCACCTGACGTTTGCACTAAAGCGTGATGCATTGCCTGTGCCTAAGTAAGCTGTACATGGGTGGAAAATGCGTATGGCGTGGGTAGGGAAACCATGTTACGTCAACTACCTTGCCCACAGCATATTTCAGGCTATATGATACGGAATGACTTTGTAAGGTTATATGATTGGTATTTTAGATTCATGGGAGATATGAAAAATGTTGTTCGTATATGGTTTAGATATTCAACTGAAGTTATTTGAAGCAAATAGGCAAAATTGCATTGGAACTATTTGTTGTATGATGTCGAAATTCGGAACAATTGGTCGGATTTGGATGCATAACTATGAAGTTATGTACAACACTTTGATTTGTTATTTTCTGTACCAAAACAGGGTAGTGTTAATAGATCGTAAATGTTCACTCATCAGAGTTAATTAGACCACTCAGCATGAACCACAACCATGTCCCGACAGCTTAGCTATTTAAAATATCAATTTATAGACGACTCGACGGGTAAAGTCAACGTCCCTCCGGAAGGTTGCGTGGCGAAAAGTGATTGTCGTATCCATAACACTGCGCTGATAGGTATCGATCCTCTGCAGTCACGTGATGCCAAAAAGGGCCGGGGTGTGTGATTCTCCCGAGAAGCGATGTAATGCCAATTTTCTGCCTTGCCTTGTGATCGGCCTGTATGTTTATGATGCGCACGCCCCGTGTCGATTCGGCGAGTCAAACGCTGCACTTCAAAGTTGCAGACCCCAGGTCAACAGTTCGCACCGTGACTTTTGTCCTTTTGCTGCTTTGAATTTAATGCAATTTGTTGCCCTTTATAGCTGGGTCAGGCGCGTGCGACCTTGTGTAAGACAAAGGCGCATGTAAATCGCGTTTATTTGGACGGGAATAGATTTATTCGCGCTGACATCACTATTCCCGTGGCAGTGAGGATGCACCAAGTGACGTAGCTGGGTCGGACGCAAACTGGTCTGACAGAGCGGAAACACTATAGGATCAATACTTAGAAAAGGAAAATGTTTTTACGGGATTTCTGGCACTTAAATTTATGCGTAGTTCGTTAGTAGTGACTTATTCACGTTTGGTGACGTCTCCGAATTGATTAGGTAAAAACTTCAGTTTCTTGTTAATTAAATCCAGTTAACCAAATTGTAATGCAATGTAACACATCAAACTTATCAGGTTATTGGATTTTAGGGAGGGTGCTCGCGAGTGTACGACCCATTATGCATGTATTTTTGGGCTTCACAATTTTTCATCCGAATCAAAAAAATAAAACTATATCAAAGCTTGATGAAGTTGTTGATCAGGTTATGTCATCGTTGAACGCTGTACACAGTTACATTTTCTTCCAAAACTAATGTTACCGACCAACAAAACGAAAATAGCAGGCCACGTGATTTAAGACATATTTGTTGACCTTCACAGGATAACAACTAGTTGTTCAAGTTGGTTTTAAAATAGCACATTGTTAACATTGAAGGTAGCTCGGCAATACATTGTATTGTTCAGATAACTATTTGACAGTCTGTCAGAAAAAATGCAAGCAAAAGTGCGTACTTCTGAATACCCCGTAATTGATCCCACTGCGCTTTACTGGCTTATACATTCTACGCATTCTCTGGGCGCCAATTTGGAATTCTCACACAACAAAGAATCAATATCATTCTTACTCCACAATGCATGCTTATGCGCAGGTAATTGTATGTACCTGTCAGTTTAAAAACAAACTCGGACGTGACAAACAGTCTTGATATGTTTGTTCACCTGGAAATGTACATGACATTATTAACGTTTAATTTGTGTACTTGGCGTGTTTCATAAAAATCTCAATTCAGGTGTTTATGTGTCACAAAAGCACATTTACGTTGTAGGCTGCCAGAGAAAGAAACTTTCGTGCAGGTAGATTTGATTTGGTATTGCGCAAAATGTGGAATATCTAGCATGCAATTTAATATATGACGCAGCCTGTACATAGGAAATTTTCTGCAACGTTTGGTCGTTTGTGGTTAGAGCAACTGTAGAGCAAAGTCTTGTACAAAACTGATCTTGTGATCCTATACGGGATTAATTGATGATTATGACTTAGTGCTATATTTCCTGGTGGTCAGATCCGCTATCATGTTTATGAAGGATTGCTTTTCGCACTGCCTTTTAACTGTGTGAACAACACAAAGCGTTAATATACTTGAGGCACCAATGCAATAAACCTGCATGGCATTAGGTTTTTGCTTGTTGTGACGTTTCACCAAAGTGAACCGGATTGACGCAACATTGGAAAGAGGTGCGAGGGTTTATCGAGTTTCGATAATGCGATTTGAGGACTGGAATGAATCATCACTGAGCTTAAATGTAAATGTGCTCAGATTTACCAATATAAGATCTATGCCGGATATATTATAAGAGATGGACAAAATACTGTAAGACGCACAAGTAAGCTCGTGCTATGATTGGTATGCTACCCGTCCGGTATGTCGCAGCGTGACGTCATGATATGATGTAGTGAGTACAGCTGTTGAATTTTTTTGTGTAACGTCAGAAATAAACTGTAATTGGTATTTTGAGGCGCTCGCGAGATCGGTTTAAGTTTGACAATTAAAAGCGACTGTGCTTATTCGCCCGTTCGCACATCAAATTTGCGGTAGATTGGAATTTGAGGTTGCAGTCAATGCTTGGTGCAACGTGGAGGTAGAACTCTAATGACATGAGTCAGTATATGTTTTTTTAGGCAGTGGATAACTTCCGCTACTGGTATTTTTATAACAGTCTTAAAGGGAAACTACGCCATGAGGGTAGGCTACACCATAGTTTGGCTTTCCTGCAATAAGACTTGTTTTGTCAGCGCCGAAGTCTAAGTACACAAAACCGTTTGAGTTGTTTTTGCTCGGAACTGGGTTTGTGGCGTTTCCTACCTTGCGTAGTTCAAGTTTTGCTTTGAAAACATGGGGATCTTTTAAGTCAATACTTAGCGATTGTAAGGAACAGGGCAAGCTTATATATTGCGTGTCTAATACGGTCACTTTGTTATCAGCAGTGACATGTAGCACAACTGTCGAAACATACATGTTAGGCTTAAAACTGGTAAGGTTTTGTTAGTCTGTCAGTCAATATCTTAATACCGATTGAATGCCGAAACAGATGTTTGTTGAGAAATTGTTGGTAAAGTACAAACACAGTATTGTGATTTGTTGTGTATTCAATACCTGTAGCTTCGAAAGAGTGAAAACGTCAAACTTGTTTAGTCGACACAAACCTCGAACCTCCTCGAGTAAATAACGACTGTTTTGCCTCGCCATTTGCCTCATTGTTAGGTCACATCACTGTGAATGCTGTTTTTTTTCGTCACAGGACGCATTGTTAAACAATTATTGCCAGTAACAAAAGATGTACGAACACGGAGAATGCCATCAGGGTATGAACTACCTGGTTCGAACCGCTGGTACCCAACACGGCAACGCACAAGTTTGCCTGGACAAAGTCACTGGACGCTTTTTGTGTGCCGATGTATTGCACCAGAACGGGCTATCTATTGGACTGGAATCAGACGCCGGGCTTACAGGCAACCTAATTCATCGGTCTAGCAATGATCAAGTTTTACAGTTAGACAGTGGCGGTCCCAAGCGTCGTAAACCCCGTTCATTAAACGGTTGTTGCAGAAAAAAATTACCTCTTGACGCTTCTTCAAGCTCTACGTCCAATCCACCACCGTGCTCTAGTCAAGTCAACGGCGACCAAGTCAGGCAACGCAAACTACTTTCGGGGGGTTGCACGAACTACAGAACAAGAACCTTTGATTGGCGACGATTTTTAAGGAAAACGAGGGTTGGGGATCGCGATTTTGGTCAAAGTCAGTGTCTGACCTGCGAAGTACCCAAAGATTTAAATCAGAACTCGGCGTGGAATCGTCGTTGTGACAGTCTTCCGGCCATTAGGCAGGCGGAAACTTGTCCGAGGAGGCCCACTGGACCATTAAATAGTCTCGTCAAGGCGACTATGAGTGAAAAAACTACAAGTGCGGGCGACAACAAGAAACAAAACGTACAAAATCCCACACCGAGGACAGTAGCTAAGCAGACAAAAGCTAAAGCAGATTGTACGGATTCAAAGATTACAACTGGTATAACTTCAACTGGCAAGACAGTAACACGTAAGGTGTCACGCCTCATACAAGTGGACGGAGTGAATTACAAAGTCACGATGGGTAAGTGGGTTGTGTAGTGGATGCGTTTAGTATTTCAGCCGTGTTTCAACGCCCCAAAGAAGTGGGAAGTTGTCAGACGCGATGTTTGTACAATACCTCGAATTTTTGTGGATGTCGGATGCTTGCACGTCAGCCAATATTGTCGATTGATCGATTTAATGCCAAAACGTATGCTCTTACACGAAAGACGAGTCAACACAACGTATAGGCTAGTTTAAGTTTGTAGTTGTTAAATAGCTAATTTTTGGAGAAGTCTTTTGATGAAGCATAGAAGTGTAAGCAATTGGTAGCGATACATGCTGAATGAAACCGGCCCTAAAAACTTTTACCAAGTTTTAATGAAAATGAGTTGGGTTCTTTCTTTATGACAGTCACTTTGTACAAATAATCGCCATAGGGTCCTTATTGGATTGTCTGGCAGAGTGTTATTCAGGTGTGTGGGATATCCCTTGGCCAAAAAATTCGATTTGTAAGGAACAGTCAGGTCGTATTTCCGAAGAGTGTTTGTTTAATTTTGGCAAACGCCTTGCCTAATTTGATATTGTTGCAATAGCAAGGTTTACTTTTTCAAATCAACCATTTTGTATGCTATTTTGCGTGACACGAATGGAGAATTTTACGATTGTGAAATTAACACCGTTATTGCTAGCTGGTAACACAGTATATGGGGGCTACATACGTTTCTAATTGCAAGGAAGCCATGATAACGTACACTACTGGCACGTAGCTGAAGAGATAAAACAAAACTTTCACGGTCGTTGCCGTTGTCGTGGCGTATTGCCGTCTGAGAGCGGCCGTGTGTTTTCACTTCTTTTGTGTGGGGCGCCAACCGTTTGGCTTTCTTGAACAGGCAATAGGCCGTCTCACTGTTTTGAAAGTGCTTCATGTGGTTCTATGTCGACTTCTTTCATGTGGCTTTGTTGTGGATATATATATTACAAACTTTTCAAGGTCCAATTTCCGTTAACCTGTCGCATAAAAGAATTTTTTGGGGTTTGAATTAGCAGTACAGCCATCCGTTCACATGGCGTTTTTCAGAATTGGCTGTGTTTGGTTGGTAATTCCGAATGGTGTCCCAGTGCGTCCTTTATTAATCGGTCACAAAAAGGCTTATCGGCTTTGACTATTTCCGGGTTTAATTACATTTTTCCTCGTGAGAAAAGGGGTCTTTCCTCAATGCATAAAGCTGTGTGTTATTATGGATCGTCATTCTCATTACTCAAGTGTAAAGAGGATTAATTTTTTAATTATCTTTGTTTCACAACCATAGCTCAGTGATATGACTGTTAGTCTGGTCGAGTTCGACCTACTGTTTGCCTTTTACGACCCTTGATTTCACCTTCCCCTTACCTGCTGTAGCAATATTACGTGGGAAATCCCCACGTATAGCGCGTCACGTATGTTTTTATACGAGCTGATCGATAAAGGTAAAACGTCTTGCGACAACAGTCTCACAAATCGAAACACGAGTACGGCATGAGGCCGAAATTACAGGAATTTGGTTGACGACAAATAAAGGAAATGCGACGATTAATTATCTAAAACGTTCTCGAATGTAGCTGGTATTGCAGAATGTTGATGGAGGTTTTTTAGTTATCTTGCTCCTAACTACTTGTTTTTAGGTTTGTCTATTTTGTTTATATTACCAATCCCAACCAAGCGTTTATACAGCCGTCTAAAGTTTAGAGAATGTTTATTTTATACAGAGCCTACAAGTGTGTTTATGCATTTTATACAAGTGTTTATGAGGACATTTGATGCAGCACTTGTTTTTGGAATGTTTTCAACACTCATAACCACTAATAAATTAATTGGTATTTCTGTGACTTGACAAGCGAGATTTGGTCGTTTAAATTACCAGTGAGCTATCGCATCGGTGTATTGTTGCGGTTTGTTTAAAGGCATGGTTGATTCAAATTGCAACGTTGAGCCAGAGATCGCACAAAACAGAAGTAATTGCTATTTTTGTTGCACAAGTGACTTTCGTCAAATGAAAATCCATTCGAAAATCAACTTTATTTTTATTGTAACTGAGATCACTAGTGTAGCAACCCGGTTAAACACTATTCCTAACCTTGCTTGTAACGCTGTGTAAAAATACCTACAGCCAGAAATAACTCCATTGAATAGACGTTTCCCGTCTGCCCCATGTGACAATAAATGGTCACAAAAATAAAATCATTTTTAACCCTAGATGTATTCAAAGTGGAAAGCACGTATTATGGCTTATATAGTATGTTTTCCTGTATGAGAGTGGCGATCGAACATCACTGTTACGTCATAACGGGAAGTGTGTCGTTAATGGAAGGCCACCCGTTTTTTATAGACTGAAATTTATTTACGGTTGGTGTTGTTAACCACGACCACCCGCCATTTCCGAAGTTCTAGCTTTCGGAAGCTGTCGGATCATGTGAGAGCGAGCATAGCCTTTGCGTGATTTCCCTGGAGGGACTTGTTGCATTTTCCAAAACAAGAATTGAACTACGGTTAAAGGTTTGTGCGACATGTTTTTGATTAAACTGTCGCACGTACATCGGTTTCTTGTCCGTTTTTCTGCCTAATGTTTTTGGTGAACGTATTAGCTGTATGGAGGTGTATAATATGGTTGACATATAATATAATAAAACAGAATTTTGTGGCTTTAGAAAATTATTTCTCAGTTGCTCGGGCATTATTAGTCTTCTGCGGTCAATTATTAAGCAAGAGATAATTTGCATTGAATTCATCAGTGCTGTGTACCCATCAATGCCAATGTTAAAAGCAACGGCAAGCACTGAATTGTTGCGTTGAATGCCGTGACGGTTGTCAGGAAGCCTTAAGGAACAATCGCGGGATTTACTTCCCACTGTTAGACGACAAGACCGTGGTTGTTTATAGAAAACAAAAGTAACCCGTGGTGACAATTCCGCTAGGTTGCGGATTGTTGCCAAACTTTAATTTCAACAAACCTCTATGTTTATCAGTCGGTGTGCTAAAAAAAATTGGAGCGGTTCAGGGAAATGCATGTGTGTCATGATACTACTGTGTGCATGGCAAGGCTATATAGGTTATAGGACAAGCTTGTACGTAGGGCTGCTGTCGAGTTATACAGTTATCCTCATATTTTTCTACGTAATGCTCTTGTTTCGCTCTTTAAATAGCGCTTAAACATATATATAATATCTCTTTAAAAATAAAACTGGCTAAAAACATGTGAATTGTCATACCCACGAATACGTTTGTGGTTTGACGCGTGAATGCAAGGATTACAGGTGACGCGCATTAATTCTGTTATACATTATGCTGTTTTGCGGCTTACCCCAGCGATGGTTTTGGAATAATGATGCGTCATCTTGGTTTTTTCATCGTTACATGAAATACCCAGAGGTTGTCATAGGGAAAAGAATTTGTATAACGTGTTACTGTGGTCAAGACTTTTACAGTACATGTTTAGATATGGTCAAATTTAACACACGCAATTTTTATAATTAGGCATACTTTTCTGTGTTGGTTGGTGTTGTTGTTGCGTTGTGGTATATGACTTAATTCTGACTGATTAGGCCTTTGTCGGTCAATGAAATTGCGAAAGCAGCTGCAAAGCGCTGAATGACAGGTGTTTAATAATGAAACGCCTTAGCTGGAGTTAACTCGCTCAGTGAATGTCGTCGCGATTAGAGTGAACTGTCCATCAGTGGCTAATTATCATTGAAGGTCTTTCAAAGTGAAGGCAATCGCCCCGACAGGGGCAACAATTAATGTTTTAAATCACGACGTTGCCTACTTCGCCGCGGGGTGGTCGCTGCTAATGGCACACTCGAGCTAACGCATGTTATGATGCTTTATCCTATTGTGGTTTTATGGCTTCACGGACCCCGGAAGCTGTCCAAAGAGGTGCAGAATGATAACTTGCACGACATGGCGTTCAGTTTTCTTGGGGTGTGTTGATTTTGCAGCCCTTAATTAGAAACCGATTGCAAAATTGTTTGCAAGTTTCTGGAACAGTGTGCAGTACCAGTCCAAGGAAATAAGAGGTCGAAAAAAGAATGCGGCCTGTGTATAACCACAAAATGCTATTACTATTGGCGACAGCAACATTTTAACATGTGACGTTTTTTGGCCTCGCTGGTCAACTGCGGGCAGTGTGTGGTTTTGCGTTGTGGCCTTACAAAAAACGGTCGGGACAAAGAATTTTGTCTATAGCATTGCATAGTACATCTTTGTTAGAACGATTTTTGTTTTTTGTGCAGAAAGTGATATAGAGATATTGATATGTGAGTTGCGTTGTAGGTTTAACGAAATCGACCATTCCATATTTCAGACATTGTTGCAGAGGTAGTAGAAGTTGACAGTTCAACATAGCTCAAAAACATGCCTTATTTTTGTCCCGCGCCTTTATAAGGCACTCTCACATTGCGGTAGAGATCCAATGTGGTTATAACAAACCTTAATTGGTCAGTGCGTAATTCGCAATTATTAAATAACAAAGGCCGTCAGGTATAATTCACCACTTATTAAAAGATTCTTTCGTCAAGCCACAACATGCATGCATTGATCAATGCGACTGTCGGTCTGTCGTATCCGCCATGCTATTTCAATGCGTGCATTTTATGCTGCTTACCGTGGTTGTAGCACAGAACAACGCAGCTAGTTAGCTTGTTACTGTCGAGTGTTGTTTCCTTCCTTGTGAGCTCGCCATTAATTCGCTTTACAACATCCGTGAAGTTTCGCATAAGCGCAAGCGTTGCGAGGGTACTTGTTGTTGACTCCTGTCTGCTCGTTGGAAGTGAACCTCAGTTCGGCGGCGAAAGCGTGTCGTTTAGTGTGTTTACACGGTTAGTACGTAAAACAACGAGAAATTGCGGTGTTTTACACAATTTAGAGAATAGACGTGAGTAACCGAAAACTTTTGGTTTACTGCACCAGAAAGTAGTTTGGTAACTGTTTGCAGCAACAGTACTACAATACTACACTATAGATGAACTCGACGTAACAAGCAGGTTGCCAAGATATGTGCTTATTTTCGCACTTTGTTTTATCTTATAAGCGTGCTTATTGACATATTTCCGTTAGCTATGTTGCGAAATATGGCAGACATTTTAGGACGTATTTGAGCGTTAGATACAAAAATGCAAATCATTGCACGTTTTTTTTTAATAAAATGTCGTTGACGCAATTGAAAATGGTCTTCAATGTCGGACAATATGAACGAAACCAATCACACTTTTCATCTGCTGCGTCACCAACAGGCTCAGTTTTGGTATCGGTTAAAACACGGACCGACCATAAACGCACTTGCCTTGTTATCAATTCATTTTTCTAGTATTGAGCGATGTTGTATTAAGTGAGGTGTTTTGGATAGCGGAAAATGTGTGGTAACGCACGGGTAAGTGTGTTTGCTTGAGATACGTCACCTCCAGAATAATAAAGCGTTGATGTGAAACCAGTCGTCCAGTTTTAGTGGGAAATTTGTGACCCTGCAAACAAAACGCACTGACACAACTTAGCTAGGTTCGGTTTTCCGAGAAACGTCAAGTGTTTTTTGGCGCTTTTTACCTTCTTTAAAAGTCTGACCGCATTTTTGAAGAACTTGAAATGGTCATGCTTCGCGTAAACTGAGTGTTGTGCCGATAATGTTGCCGTTTTCCTTACGTTGCCCTCAATGCTATTTCACACAAAGCCAACGCAATGGTGCATGCAAAGATAAAGGTATTGCTTTCAGTAAGACCTGTACTGTCGTTTGCAGCTGCGCATCACCAATGCAACTATAAAAT